>NW_026126611.1:9460000-14786409 GCF_943737965.1 Phodopus roborovskii | reverse complement strand
AGGAGCAGTCACAAGCATGCCTGGTTATTGTCAAATTTCTCTAAGTAGGTAAGACCGAAGGAATTTTTTGCAGCTTTCATGTTACAGGTTCTGTGAGCTTTTCCAGGGCAAAGCTGGGAAATCGATGCCAGGTTTGTCCTTAGAGAAGAGGCTTTTAATGGTTTTTCTATTGACCTCACTGCTAGTGAAACCCTGTCCGTTGTTGATCAGTGTGGCACTGTCGTACTGGCCACCCTTTTCTCTGCTTTTCCTATCGCAAATATTCCTGAAGACAGAGTACACACGCCATGGTGCAAATTAATTCTGTAAAGCCCTTATTGTTGACAGCTGAGGATGCAAGTCATCTCTGCTTCCTGCGCTTTAGTTTGTAATTATGTAATGAGAAATCCGGGAAGTGGGGCTTTGCAAAGCCTTTTCCTCCAACCTCAGCCACAGTGTTTAGACAGCTCAGCGTGTCTTTGTTAATGAGGGTTTCCTTTCCTTTGTAAGGTCACTTAGAGGATACTGCGAAGCATCAAATCCCCAAACTATACCAGTGCCTCCAATACATGCACACAGTTGTTTAACTCAAGTCATATGCGGGAACACATTCATGGCAAGAGAGTTATGTTATCGGTGCAATCCACACCTGGAACTAGGGTGATGATTCTCTGTTTGTGTTTGTTGGTTCACCACTCACTTTGTTATCACCCATCTTCATTTCTTGGTTTTGAAGTTTAATGGTCAGCTTACTTTTTCCTTTCTTTTTCTCATTCACCAGCCAACTTTATTTAGAGCAACAGACAATTTACACTCTGAGGGTTAGGAGAATCACATGCGTAAAATGTGTAATCACAGGGACAAGCCACACGTGACAAAAAAAAATGGCTTTCCATAGGCGTGTGAATAACAAGAGTTGAGGTAAACTCATGCCCTGTCTGTTACCCTTGAGGGAAGGGGCTTGGGTTGAGAACAAGCCTGGGTTCTTAAGAAACTGAGGTCACAAGATTCACGTCTTGTTTTCTTACATAGCATTCAGAATTTCCCTCATGTGACTCCATTTTTGGGCTGTGCTCTGACAATACTGAGCTTGCACAGTTGTGGAGAAGAGTACTGTCTGAATGCATTCTGCCAGGTGATGGGACAGGCCAGCATAATGCCTGAACCCTTAATCACAGGGCATTTTCAGAAATAGCATTCCCACAAAGCACGTGAAAATAGTCTTATTTCTCACAGACATATCATTGAGGCAAATCATGATAACCTCATCTTGGGATAAAATGTATAGAGGTCTTTTAAGTTTCAGATTGTCTAAAAGACAGGACAAGGCTTCATTTGTACTCCAACCACTTGTTTATCACTACGGTGACCAGATGTCACCTCTTTCTAGTTACTGCCAAGTGTAATGTTACTCTGTAGCAGCAACCAGACAGGAGAGAGAGAGAGAGGAACATGGTACTTAGATTGGACAGTTAGTTCTACAGTCAGACAATGACCATTAATGTAACAACTACTACTATTGGGTTATTGTGACCCAGTGACCTCTGATTTTTTCATCATTATGCGTAGGGGAAGTAATTCCATCCATTCCTGTCTTGTGCTTCAGCTACTTTGCTTTTCTCGGGGCCCATGGCAATAGGAATGATGGCTTTTGCAGGAGATATTTTGCCATTCTATTCACATCTATGCTTTTGCATTTTGGATCCAGGCATCGGGGTTGTGATATATAAGTGTTTCTTGACATAGATATCTGGTCTCTCATCTTTATCGAGTCAGATTTCTTGCTTGCTTGCTTGCTTGCTTGCTTGCTTGCTTGCTATTGGGCTGGGTCCCAGATGAGGTGTAGCCTCTGTGAGGTCACTTGGTACAGGGTACTTAAGTGGGTCACCTGGTGTCACCGAGGAACATAGACAGGTTAGAAGGCAAGGATGACAGTGGCCGCAGGAAAGAATGAGAGGAACCCTGGGTCTGCACCAGAGGCTGAGTCCCCAGGGCGTGGAAATGGGGGTGAAGGAAGGGGCTTCAGCCAGACCAAGATTAAGGCATCTGGTGAGATCTGGAATAAGAGGCCAGGACAGACAATGATGATCACCTCCCTGAATCCCAACCCTAGTGTGGCCTTTGGGGGTGCCTGGTGAACAGTGGTCCTATAAGGAAACACTGAAAGGTTGACTGGGGTAAGAACTTGGGCAGGGTGGGGCAGGGGGGGCTGGGTATGCCAATATCATTCATTCCATCAGTCCTTGTGAGGTGACTTAGATATTTTTTTAAACCACTTAAATCCCTGTCACAAGAGCATTTGAGGATGCTATCTCTTATTACCTGATGCTAAATTGAGATATGATGCTAATTCTTGGGCTCTTAAGAAAAAGCTACTTGAAAAGCTGTGAGGAAAAGTGTGATTGGCTCATGGAGGCGGAGCATCCACCTTTCTCTATTGCTATCATAACATCTTATAACGCAGCCTAACATTGGCCACAGTTAAGAACCAACATGGATGCATTATTAATTAAATATCAAACCTTAGATTTTGCCAACTTTTCCTTTCTCTCCCCCCTCAGATTTTTATTGAAGATATTATAACTCATCTTTTCTTGCCCCTGTCTTTTGAGTTCCATAAGGTTGTGACAGCCCTCAAATGTCCTTTTGTATAATGACCTTGACAGTTTTTAGGAGTAGCAGTTGGGCTTAAGCTAATATATAGCGTATACCACTCTGTGACTGGTAGGAAACAACAACAAACAAACAACCCCTTCGCGAGAGTCTAGTACATACTGGGTTAGCACTGACATGGGTAAAGGGTGTGATTGCATAAGCCTCTCTACTGTGGACCACTTACCTTTACAGCCTTTCTTATGCTGTAACCTTTGGAAGCAGGCCACTAGCTTCATGAACACCAGAGGGTGGGGAGAGTCACATTGTGTCTGGCTAAAGGCAAAGTAGCTATCCACATATTTGCATTGGTCTTGTTTGGAAGAGTTGTATTTTCTCCTCACTAATTTTTATTTCTCCCCACTTATACTCGATTAGTGTGATCAGTTATGTCTTCGATCATATTCCCATACTCAACCGTTGATTTGATTGTCCACATTGCTTTGGCTTTGGCCACGGGAAGTCTCTTACTTGACTTCATTGTAGTTTTGAGAATATTTTCTTTTCACTTTTGGAAGACACATAAAATCCCCAGGCTTGCAGCGTATTTGTCCTATCCATATAACTCTTTTAAAAAGTACTTAAAGCTTTATGTTTGTTTTTCTTTTACACATATTTGTGTTTTCTCTGCACATATGTCTATGTTCCATATGTATGCCTGATGCCTGTGGAAAGAGTGTTGGATGTCATAGAACTTGAGTTACAGAGGATTGTGAGGCATGACTTGAATGTCGGGACTCAAGGGTCCTCTGGAAGAAACTGACCCTGCTCTTAACCACTGAGTAATCCCCCAGTCCCACCTCTAAATCATTAATTGATTATCTCTTCCAAAGAGAGTGCTGCTGCTGGTGTGTGTGTGTGTGTGTGTGTGTGTGTGTGTGTGTGTGTGTGTTATATTAGAAACCAAGACCTGATTGCTGGGTGTGTGTGAAATTTAGGTGTTTTTTTTTTAGTGTGCATAAATAGGAAATGTACATGCATGAAGCCACACATAGGGCTCAGTGGTTGAGTGCTTGCTGTTGCTTTTGCAGAGGAATAGGCTTTGGTTCCCAGCACTTATATCAGATAGCCCACAATCAACTGCATGGTCAGGTCTGGGGATGGGACATCCTCTTCTGATTTCTGCAGACAGTTACCATACACATACACATACACATACACATACACATACACATACACATACACATACATACATACACACACACACACACATACACATACACTCACACACTGAGCACACACATACACACACACTCACACACATACACACACACATACACACATACACACATGCACATACACACACACACACACTTACACATACACATACACACATACACATACACACACACTTACACACACATACACATATACACATACACACAAATACAAATACACACACATACACACACACATACACACACAAATACACACACACACACACAGACACAGACACAACAACACACAGGAGCATATACATAAAGTTTTTAAAGTATTTAAAACCACATATATAGGTATTTCTACATAAATTCATTAGCTTTTGGTAAATTCATGCTGACATCTCCAGGTTTGTTCTCATATTGAATGGCTTATAATAACTTTATTTTTCCTTTTCTACAATCTCGTATTCACACCAGTGATATACCCTACTTATACCATTTGCCATTGATTTATTTATTTGTTTTGCTTATTGTTATACCCATGAGCAGCTATTTCAGATTTGTTAATGCATGTCCGACGAAGCAATTTCCTTCTACTAGAGTAGAATTATGCTTACAATCCATTTCTGAGTATAATTTGAGCAGATTTGGATCAGCCCTGTGACCTCAGAAGGTGATCCTTCTTAGGGCAGAATTATATTTGGCTTACATGTTTCTGTAAATATTTTCTCACAGCCTGAGCTGAGTGGTTGTTACATCAAAGTGGATTTGCATAGGGTCTAGGCCTTGCATGCGTTTTATTGATAGTTTCTGGCTAACAGCTCTTCATCTATGTGTTCTTGACAATATTGATTTTAGAAGCTACTTTTTACATTTCTGTGACACTTATTGGCCAAATCGTACTAGCAATGTGATTTTATTATGCCCTTGGGAATCCCAAATTTGATTTGTTCAAGACATGCTGTTGGGAGACATCACAGAAAAAGGAACATGGCTTTCATGAAATCTCAAGAGTTGTGATATGGGGACAAAGGTTGTGTCATAGTTTACATAGACTGATAAATCCATTACAATATTCATGTAAAATATCAACAAATAGTCTCCTGTGGCAATCGATCTGAAGTTAAAAGTCACAGCATAGCTCATTCCCAGATGCCTTAGCATATTATAAACCACATGTCCTGTGTTTAAACATCAAAGTCTTTCCAGTGAATGGCAGCCTCCTGTGCTACCGTTTTCACCAAGATGACTTTCTAAATCACAGAAATAAACCTAAAGAATATGAAATGTGTTACAATGTCTCAAATTGTATTTTTATGTATATAGATTGGTTGGCTTATAAATACTATATTGTACTGGTCAAAATCCCATCACCAAACTGAATTTAGAATGCCAATGTCATATTGAATTGCTCTTTGTGTTTTTATAGTAAACATGACTCTAAGCTGGTTACCAGAACAGCTTTGTTAAACCATAAGGAAAGCAGTCATAAATGAGTAGAGTTCTAACCCACAGTGCTTAGGTTTCAGCCAAAGCTACTCTGTTTAAGCCACTCAGTCTAAGTCACTGAAGTGTGAAAGTAGGGTGACTCATAAGGAACAACCTGCTCATGGAACATCAGAGAAAAAGTCAGAGCATTAAACCATAGACTCCCCATGCATAAAGACTCCCCATCACCCATAAAGAAATAGAAGTGGTGCTAGATGCGTAGACCTGTTTCCTTGGAACATAGGAGGAGAGATCAAGAGGAACACACTTTAAATGGTTGCAGAGCAGCAGGTTGTTGATGAAAGGAGATGGTTCCTGGTGTATTTTAACAGCAGACAGACTTCCCACACTCAGCAAAAAGCTGATAGATCTCTGCAATATACTCCATCTACAGCAAGCTGCCAAGTATTTACTGCAAATCTGCAAAGATTGTACTCTGGGGGGAGTGTGGTTTGCAAATGATTTGCTGTTCTCTGCCCTATCGATAATAAGCAAAGGCACAGCAAGCCACCCTGTTTTCTCTCTCTAGAGAGGAGGCAAGGAATCCAACAGTTCAGCTGAATGCTACTAGCTGATCCTCAGGATACTTAAACACACCGGCAATTGTCCTTACTTGTTATTCCCACGCACCGTAATTTTTCAAAATATGAATTGACTAATGTATTAATGTTGTCCAGAGGGTGGGGCTTACCATATATTAACTTCAACCTGTAAGGCCTGCTATTTACGTGTCATGTAGTGGGAAGTTTCTGTCTCAATACGATTGCAAGGATGTGCTTAGAGTGTTCCCTTGTGAGGCACAGGTGGGATTGGGCATTAGGATTTCCTTTAACAATAGTAGTGATAGCATAGACTCAACTAAATGACCTCCTTTTCTTCTCTCTGATCCCATAGCACTTCATTTTACATTTTAATACAAAGACAGAGAAGATAAGGGGAGGGTCTTTTTTTTTTTAATATTAGCAGAGAGAATCCTTATGGGATGAGAAGAATGTATAATCAGGGAGATATATGAAGTCTTAGGCTCTTACACTTGAACATAGAAGGAACCAATCTATTCTGAATCTTATCACTAAATTCTCTCTGGGAAGGTATATAGAAAATTTAGCTGCCTAAGCCTTTAAGCCAAATTGGGAGCACTGTATACTTGGAAGTCGGTATTTTTAAAAATGGCCTGATTAATCTTCCTTCAAATAAATCTTTTTTTTGCCAGCGTAGGAACCTGAATGCCATCCTCTTCGCTTGATTCATTAACAATAGAAAATAATCATTGACCTTTCTATTTCAATCTAAATGACACTGTATCAAATAGTGTATTGAATATATAATGTTGTCAAAGAAAATGAAGATGTGGAGAGACAAATGCCAAAGACACTGGTTCCCCCTCCCCCAAGGAGAAACGTAGTCAATAATAGTTCCCAGAATTCTCCTGTTTTATGAGGGTACCATATTACTTATTGTATTCACATTTTTTTTTTTTTTTTTTTATCTGAAGTTGGTGCCAAGGACCTAGATTTTAAAGAGTCAAGCTTATAGGCATCTGGTGAGGATGGGTTAATAAAATGGAAAGTTAGGACACCAACAAAGTTGATTTAAATGTAACTAGTATTTCAATACATTGTCTATATTTTGCAACTAGGACACTTAAAGTAGGTCAGTATTATTTTAAAATACACAAAATTCAATTAATGATTTTTTTTTTGTATTTTTTGCTACAAATATCATACTCTTTGTAATACAGCCTCATCAGTTACAGGGAGAGGACTCTCGCACATGCACAGTGCTATTTGGCAGGAAATAACTTCAGATGTACACGATTCATGTCCTTGCTGGTCATGGGTTATTGGACATTTCACTAATGGGATTTTAGAAGGCTCACTAATGGTTGTCCTTCCCCAGTATTCTGACAAACAACTAGACTGGAGTAGACTGGTTAAACATCAGTTCTATAAATGATATTAGTTTACAGATTCTTTTAAAAACTGTATAAAAGTAGAATTAATAAGTAAGTTCAGCCAATCAAATTGATGTTCACGCTGATCTCAGTGCTGGAGAAGTCAGGTGAGATCATTTGTTCAAAGTCGAAAGCCTATCTCAAAGTTAAACAAGTAACTGAAATTATTCAGCTTCGAGGATATTCAGGACTGCTATGCAAATGTCAATTGTATATTTGTACACTAAAGAGGAACAGAATTTTACAAATGAAAAGTTTGCCAATTGAGTGAAACCAGAAGTCAAATACTTGGGACCTACACCATCAAAGGGATGGAACATTGGTGATACCTTGACGCAGTCCTAAATATATATATCTTCTGAAAATGCCCTGTGTTGATATCTTATGGCAGTTACATAGATATATACATATATGAAAATTCATTTATCTGCATAGTAGAGACTTCAGCATTTTACTGTAGGTGAGGCCATTCCCATGAGAAATTTTGAGTTTTGTTTATGAGTCAGGGATTCATGATCTAACACCAATCTGGCCTGGAACTTATTATGTAGTCCAGCTGGGCCTGGACAGTATGTGGTCCTGCATCAGCCTCCAAACTCTAAGTTATAGGTGTGACTACCATGTATATCTAAAAAGTTTTGAAGAGTTAAGAAAACCACCATCAATAACAACAAAAGAAGTGGATGGAGGCCTGTGTTAGTTATATGCCTACCCACAAATAACTTTTAAACATTGACCCTAGAGTCATTACAATCATTGACCCTAATTGGACAGACCAACCTGTCCAGTCTCGGTCACAACTTGAAAACCACAGACCACAGTTTTTCAATCTATGGGCCTAAGAACCAACAATATGTTTGGGTGAAATGCTGAGATCTCAATCAAGAGAAGCAGCAGGCCCCCTTAAAGATTCTCTGCACATCATGAGAGGTGAGAGGTGAAGGTGAAAGAGCAAGTGTCATCGGGGAGGTGTGCAAGGTGAAGGAAGGCAACTCTTCTGGCACAGTTTGACTTCCCTGTGTTTTCGTCTTCTCCTGCAAGAGGGGAAAAAATAACATAGGTGAGAAGTCTCTACCAACCACAAGGACCAGTAATTGGAGGGGGAGGAGCAGGCTAGAGGGGTTAAAAGGCAGACGGAGACTCAGCAAGATTATCTAACTTACCTGTGCTATTTTACAGTTTGGAAGCTAAGCCAAGTTTTATGGCTTATTGGGGTGTTGATTATGGGCAGTGGGGAAGGCTGCCTCTAATCCAGCTGTGTGGGTGCCTAGTCTGGAGTCCCTTTCATGATACAGTTGTGCTGGATAGCCAACCTGAAGATCAATGATGAAACCGCTGGTTATTTGCCCAAGCACACCAGAGCGCCCTGATTTCAGAGGCTTCAAACAGAATCCAAAGCAAGCCCGGGGGAGCCTGTTGTGCCACTGACTCAAGGAGCATTTTAAGTGTTTGTTATACGTCAGCAACAAGAACAAGATTGCTGTTTAGAACTAGGAAGCTATTTGCTAATCCTCAGCAGGCAGGTAATTAGAAGGTAAACAAACACCGGCGAACCTCAATTGGTTGACTCAATTTAGTATATTTTTAAAGGTGATGGTTTAATGACCCCCTAGTAGTCTATAACAATTGGTGCACCACAGAAAGGAACATGCAATCAACTTCTCACAAATAACGGTGAGACTAGTGTTAGGAAAAGGCAATCAATCCCAGGGAATGGAATTGCTTTACCTTCTCACTAAAGGACAATCTTATTAGTTTTGATTCTTAATTCCCTGTTTTCTGAAAATATATGATCTTTGGGGGACATGGAAAACGGACAAACACACTCTACAATGCCTAGTTACGTAGGTAAGTAAGTGGGTGGATGGCTAGGGAGACAGATAGACAGACAGACAGACAGACAGACAGACATATGATACATCTTTGCAATATGACCTGAGGCAGTTGTGAATAGTTAATGTCCACCATAGTGGAGCACAATAGGGTGAGCCTGGGTTAGTAGCTAAAAAAGTTCTCATTATGGCTGCCCCTTTACATACAGAGGCCGTGGACTACGAGGATAGGGAGATCTGTGGGCTGTCAAGTTTAATTTAGAAAGAGCATAAAAGATTTATCTTCTAGAGCATTGCTTAGACACATTGCCAAGGTTTCTAGAGCTCTCTATGCCAACTAATGGCAGGCTGGGTTTCTCTGTCATGATTATGCTGATGAATTGCAGCCAGGACTTCTCACTTGTAGGGCATCTGTGTACATCTGGAATAATCCAAGGGGGGACACACTAAACTGGGCCTAAAGAAAGATTTTGGTGCGCAGCTCAATACCCACTGCCTCTGCCTCCTATGTAAAGTCTTGTATCTGCCATGTAGCTGCTGAGCACCATTGAAAGAGGAGAGACATTTGGACCCATATTATACCCTATTCTTTCCTCACCTAAAGTGGGAGGTTAGTGTCTATATGGAAGAATCTCATTTACTGGGTTATAACATAGACTCAAGGTTGGTAGCAATGCACATTATGACTTGTCATTAAAATGAAGTTGAATCTAACATTAGTTAAAACTAATAAAAGCATTCTACTTTCTGTAGATACATTTGCAAATATTTATATTTACCTTTGTATATACAAAAAGCCTGTCCATATTATATTGTTAAGTAAGTTTAGTTGGAGGTCATAGCCTCTGGTTCAAATTATCAGACTTCCCTAGCCTGCCTTCTTCTCACTTGCATTCTGGAAAAATTATGATTCCCATTTACTTTCATCCTGAAAAGAAATGACCCATTTGGATAAGTTATATGATCGCCTAAATAAGGTTCAAAAGAGGACAGCACTGATTTTACAGACATCCAAGAATAGATTCTGTCTTGGTGCTGATGAATGATGAACCACTAGACAGCCACTGGGTTAGAGACAGAGTTTAGTGAAGATACCAAGGGACTTAGTCACCTTATTTCAATGACTTAGCAAGTTTTGTGGGAGCGTCTGTATTTTCTGCCTAGTTCAATGCTGTGCACTCATTCTGTGTGGTTTGATTTTCCAGTGCCCTCTTGACCTGACTTACTCTTAGTTTCCTCTTGGAACCTTTTCTAACAGTGTGACAAATAGTACTTAAGCAAATTCCACTCCTAACATGGACCACTCAGGCATTTGGAAGATGGATTTTGGTTCATTCCATCATTTGCACCTCACTCTTGGGAAATGATACACAAGTGTCTGTCTTAATTTTCAACTTCATCTAAATAGACCATTCTTTAAATAGAACTCCAGGAATTTCTATTTTTACTCAAGTTCAACATCCAAATCAAAGTTCCTTATGCTCCTGAGGCTCTAATCTGGACTTTATAAATAGTGATATAGTCATCAACTTTGTTTTCCAAAAGTGTTACTTTTCTTTCCCAAAGCCCAAAGGACTCTAAACTTGTCATGCATATCCATGTGCTAAAGCAGAAATTTCCAATATGGACGTCAGATCTCATGCTACAGTTACTATGAAACTAGCTGGATGTTGGGGAAGTTTTACTCACCTCTAACAAGGGTAGAAAGGAATGCAGGGATTTCAAGTAACAAAGCTTGTGATTCACAAGTAAACAGGAATAAATTTGTTGTAGAGTATGACTTTTCCACCATGAAATACTTCCAAGTGTCTGCTGATTGACAAACGCATTTTAAACATAATTCTTCCAACCCTGGTTTTTACGTTCCTAGATACCACAATCTAAGAACAGTCACAAAAACAAACCACCAGAGACTTGACATTGTACAAGCAGAATTACCATGAATTACAGATCGTCATAACAGATGCAAAAATAATTTTCCTGTTCCATGAGATGGAGAGGTTTGCATATAAGTACCTCAAAAGGGAAGGGGGGAAGAAGTCTTTCCATTGCTCCTTGATGGATGATTTACTTATATGAAAATTCTTTATTTCCTCCTCTATGCTGTTTGTGCCATAACTCATAAAATAGTTCCTGAACAAAGAGGGGGGGAAGGGAAAACACGCTGTTTCCAGACAGAATGTGGTACAGTTGGTCAAAGTACAAAGTGGGCTTTGCTTTGTGCCAACATCATGATCCTTTCAGTGTCTCAGTTTCTATAGCTTTGATTCATACTGAGTATGAATGGTAGTGCAAATGGTAGCCAGCCTCATTTTGCACTGGACACTGAGTGTGCAGCCCTAATTTTCCTGAGTATTGGTGATCAGCTCTGATTTGCATTGAACTTTGGGTGTGTAGCCCTGATTTGCACTGGACACTGAGTGTGCAGCCCTGATTTCACTGGACACTGAGTGTGTAGCCATGATTTGCACTGAATTTAGGTGTGTAGCCATGATTTGCCCTGGTCACCGAGTGTGCAGCCTGATTTTCTTGAGTATTGGTGATCATCCTTGATTTGCATTGAACTTTGGTTATGTAGCCCTGATTTGCACGGACACTGAGTGTGCAGCCCTGATTTGCACTGAACTTTAGGTGTGTAGCCCCATTTTGCGCTCACACTGAGTGTGTAGCCTGATTTGTCCTGAGTATTGGGTGATCAGCTCTGATTTGCATTGAACTGGGTGTGTAGCCCTGATTTGTCCTGGTATTGGGTGATCAGCTCTGATTTGCATTGAACTTTGGGTGTGTAGCCCTGATTTGCACTGGACACAGAGTGTGCAGCCCTGATTTTTCCTGAGTTGGTGATCATCCCTGATTTGCATTGAACTTTGGTTGTGTAGCCCTGATTTGCACTGGACACTGAGTGTGCAGCCCTGATTTGCACTGGACACTGAGTGTGTAGCCCTGATTTACATTGAACTTTAGGTGTGTAGCCATGATTTGCACTGGACACAGTGTGCAGCCCATTTTCCTGAGTATTGGTGATCATCCCTAATTTGCATTGAACTTGGGTGTGTAGTCTGATTTCACTGGACACTAGTGTGTAGCCTGTTTTATTCATTTATGCTTCGACCTGGCAGTGATCTGTTTTATTGTTACAGGGAATAAAGCTTAGAAGAAAACTATGTCCAGGACAGTAAAATGGGGTTTGTCATCAACGCCATCTACGCCATGGCCCATGGGCTCAGAACATGACCATGCTCTATGTCCTGGCCATGTGGGCCAGTGTGATGCCATGAAGCCCATTGATGGCAGGAAGCTCCTGGATTTCCTCATTAGATCATCCTTTGTTGGAGTATCTGGAGAGGAGGTGTGGTTCGATGAGAGGGGGATGCTCCTGGAAGGTAAAGGATCTGTATCCCCATGACCCCTGAGCTAGACAATGGCAACTGGAGTCCCATAGTTTGGGAATGTTGAAGATAAACTCACCTAAACAGATAAAAAATATGGATGAAGCTAAGACCACACCTCTTTTGAAAATTAAAATATTTCATGTTTAATTCTAAGATTCTTGCACCCTGCTAGCTACACCCTCACACCAAGAAATCACCTGGTTTTTCCCTCAGGATTCCTGAGACCTCCTAAGAGCATTACACTTGTATAGTAGGACATAGCACCCACTGCCTAGACCAGCCAGCACCATTCATAACTGATAGACACAGTGCTATTCTACCCATGCAATAGTATCCATATTACACCTGGTTAATACTATGTGACAGGAAGCAAACCCTGCATGCACATCCTTATCTCTCAAAAGAAGGACTTGGAATTTGGGGACGGAAGTTTGGTTGAGTGGCTCCCCCCCAAAAAAAAAGCAAACAGAAAAGGAAGTTACATATATAATTTTCCTTTGAGTCATTTTACACACAATCTGTTCTACAACATTTGTTTCGATGCCATCAGTGAGCTCATACCTAGCTGGTACATAGCAAATGTGCTCCATGTCAATATTAGTTGTATTAATTCATATGCATTTTCCTAGGAAAGAGATAATAAGAATGGCGGGAAACTGAAATCTATAACAGGAAGTCAAAAAGCCCTGTAGATGAGCCTATAGATGACACAGTGAGCCCATCATATAGGTCCTGCTATCTTCCGGGGTGTGGTTTTATAGACTCAGAGATTCCCAGGGGTAACATTTTCTATGCTAAGTTGAAACATCAAATGATTTAAGTCTTACAACTCTTGGTGCATTGATTTCCTTTTCTGACATGTAATGAGTGTCAAAGTAAGCCTGTCACTAAGAGTCACACACAGAGCAAGTGGAGGAGGCAGTGTGATCTGATCCTGGGGTTTGCCATTGCCTGGCCACACCAAGCTGCTTTTTATCTAATCCTAAAATTAGGCTAATTTACTGGGAGCTTTCATTGTATCACAAGGGAGCACTGTGAGAGACTTTGCATAGAGGTGTCAAGTTCTACCTGAGGGGAAATCCCCCATGTGGGCTAAGTGAAATCTGTAAAAATCCAATACAACCCAATACAGGATAAATGGTATGTCTTTGTCAACAATTAAAACGTGTATTACAGCATTCCTTCCAAGATGCTGGTTAGGTGGGAGAGATGACGCTAGCTTAGAATGGAGTAGGATGGATGCTTCAGGGCCTGGGAATGTGGAGCTCTAAGTACCTTAGGGCATTGTACAGGAGGAACAAAGGTTTGAGATTCAGAAGAGGAGGTGGTCCACCCATCTAACCCCACTGTTATAAGCCTGAATCCACTGAAAATGAGGCTTAGTAGAGGTCAGACTTCACTGTAAACCCTCCTCCATGATTCCGAACAGCAAAATAATAATAATAATAATAATAATAATAATAATAATAGCAACAACAGAACTCCAAATCGCATGTGAAATTTACAGTGTTTAATTACCACAGGGCTGGATTACCACACTCTAAGTCATCCAGGTCACAAGAAAGCAACTCAGCTTCCATGTCTTCCATCTTTAATTGCACGTTAAACTTCCAAGTCTTTCCCAGATTCCTTTTCAGGGATCTTTTCTCCCCTCCAAATAAAGTGAAAGAACATACCAGAAGGAACCCTGGGGATAAAGGGGTGGGGTGGGGCTGTGCTTATTATTTAGATGCCAGTGCTGGGAACTCTGTTCTTCCATAAGCCTGGATTCTTCCCTTGATATTTAAGTAGTTTTGTTGTTGTTGTTTTCCCTCCAGCATTTGGAACTTTTTGTAAAAAAAAAAAAAAAAAAAAAAAAAAAAAAGTGTTTTCATAAGAAACTATTGCGAGATTGCGGTTTCCAAATGCTAATGAAGTGTGAACTGATTTCTTTATGAAAGCATGAACAAGGAGGTGCTAATAAGAGTTTCAGGAAGTGATTTACAAGGAGAAAGTGGTTTAAGCTGGCAGCTTGCAAGGCCATCGTTAAGCGCATGAGGAATTGTCACTTCCTAATATGGACTGAAGTGCAGAAATTAATGGGGGAAATGGAAAGGCTCCTATTGAACAGTCACAAGTTTCATTGCCTGTGTTCAGGTATAGATCATTCATTGACCCTTAGATGAGTATGAGCTACGAGCTCACAATTAATAGCCATTTAACTCCAACTCGGAGCTACTTCGAAATATTCTGGTAAGCCTCAGTAACAAGGGGGAATCATAAGTATTAATCAAAAGCCAGAGCAGAAAAGATAAATAATGAGCTCCAGACACACTCTGTAAGTTTTCCCCACTGGGCAAGGGGAAAGTTTCTTTATTTTCCATAAGTTGCTTTTCTTTCAAGAAGCTGCTATTTGTAGAAACTGTTAGTTAGAATCTGAATGTGGAGAAGCCTTGAGTTACCCTGTGGGGGACAGGGCACATTTGCACATTAAGAACTGGCAGAGCAATGCCAGTAAGTGGATAGTTACTGTCTGGATAAGGAAGTGGGGCCAGGTATAGCCAAATGGGAGACAACACAGGCTAATAGTCAGTAGCTGTCCAGAGTACTGAAAAGGAGATTGGACCTGACTAGGTCAAAGACAAAAGAATTCTGGAATGAAAAAAGTAGGGGCAAGGAGGTAGGGCGGGATAGAAGACTGCTCAGGAAGAGGTTAATGTCCATCTAGTTCCTTTGGTTAAGCATAAGGAGAGGGAGACACGATGACTCATATTCTAGTCCAGGAGGTTAAGGACAGTGCAGAGCTCAGCAGACAACAGTCCCTCTGCATAGAGCGTAAGTAAACTACTGTGTGTTCTAGTAGGAAAAAAAGGAAGACCTCTAGAGAATTGTCAGAAATGAATGGCTATGCCAACAGCAATGTCTTCCCAAGGGTGTGTTTTGTTTTTGTTCTTGTTTTTTTTTTTAATGTAATAGAGTTAGCCAGTATATTAAGTATATTAACAAGTTCCTAGAAATAGAACTATGAATGGTCTTAAGCAATGCTCCAAATGCATACTGAGTCTTACCTTTAGGGCTGTATAAGGTACCATCTGCCCTGTGGTTTATGAATAGTAGATGCCTGGTTCTGGACACCTAAGATCAAGGCACCAGCAGGTTTGGTGTCTGACAAGGGCCTGATTTCTGACTCATGGATGGCCCCTTGTAATGGTTTCAAATGGACTAGAAAGGCAAGAGAGGTTTCTCCAACTGATTTTGCAGAGGCAAGAATCTCAACCCTGAGGGGTTCCCTCCTCATGAGCCTGTCACTGCCCAATCGCTTTGGAGTAAGGGTCTTAGCACATAAATAGGGGAGATGTAGACATTGAGATATAGGACCTATGCACGTTCCTGAAATATAAAGTAGCTTCTGACATGTCTTAGGTTCTCAAATCCATATAAGAGCCCTAAGAAAGCTGCAGAGATTAGTGACAGTTTCTGAGTAGTACTGCTTGCTGTTAAAATGTGAGATGAGGCTCTAGCCTGATCCCGATGACAAGTCCTCTGTTCTATCCATCGTATTCTGCCATAGTAGCCCTGGGGAAAAATATTTTCTGGCTCCCAGAAGACACTTTGATTACAGTAAATATTTCTTGAAGGGAAAAAGAAAACAGGAAAAAAAAAAAGTAGGTACACAGTGCCACCCTCACTAGAGGAAGTTTTCAGGTTTTCTGCTGAGATAACTTAGCTGACACCATATGTTCAGTTTGACAAATGTTTGTCTCAATCAGGTAGAGATCCATTTGAATGTCAATGTACAAAATAATAAATTGGCTGGCAAAATGGCTCTATGGGTAAGAGTGCTTGCTTGATAAGAAAGAAAACCTGTGTGTTAAATCCCTAGCACACATATAAAACACCAGGAACAATTACTCATATTGTAGTCCCAGCACGGGGTATTAGAAACAGGAAGACCTCAGAAGCTCACTGGCCGACCAACATAGCTAAAATCATGAGCTTCTGGTTCAATGAGAGACCCTGCCACTAGGCAGCAAGATAGAGAATGAAAGAAGATGGCAAATGTCATATTCCAGACTCCACAAGTACACATGGCTGTCATTCATAATTCATGTGTGTGTACCACACACAAATGCAGCAAATACACACATTTAATACAACTACTCACTAACACATACGTTAAATCCTTAACCTCTTTACTAACTAAAGGTGCCCTTTTCAGGTTCCTTGCCGTGCAATACCTCCACTTCCCCCTTAAAAGTTCATTGTAATGAAAATTATAACTGAAAATTGTAACTTAGTATAAAAGGGGAATATGAAATAAAATTAATCTAACTTGGAAATTAATGTTCTCATGAATTGTTACTTGTTCAAAGTGTACCACATGGGTTTAAGGAGTTGATCAATTAAACACATATATCATTACCCTTTGGAGTATAAATAGAGAAAAACTTCAAGAGCAATATATTCTTTAGCAGAAATTGATGGTATATAGATATTCTCTGAAAAGAAATATTCAGAATAAACTATAAACGTGACAGTCACCGGTGCTGGGATGTGCGATGACCCTAACTTAGATTTCTCTTCTTTTACTGAAACCTGCTTGTTTACAAGTGTCCTTGTTTTCTCCATCAGGGAAATGCCCAGGAAGACTGGCATGTATGCACTTTCTATGTAGGTATGACATCATGAATCTGCAGTACACTGAAGGTAATCGCTATGACTATGTCCACGTGGGAACCTGGCATGAAGGCGTACTGAACATCGATGATTACAAAATCCAGATGAACAAAAGTGGAATGGTCCGCTCTGTGTGCAGTGAGCCTTGCTTAAAGGGTCAGATTAAGGTAAGCCACGGCTATATCCCTGGACATTATTGGGAAGGAGGTTGGCCGCCTGTGCAGTAGTAGGAAGAACATATGTTAAAAGCAAGACTACCCAAAAGGGTGTGGGAGAGAAAGGTTAAGACACTGGTGACTATTACGTTAGGATATAAGATTTTAGACATTTAGATAGGTATTTAGATTATATTAGATATTTAGATCTCTAGACATTTGCCTTAGAACTATATGAACTATTGGATTAGTGTTACGTTTTTATTTTAATAGCAATGACAAACTTGGGACTTACATACAATGTAGGCAGCAAAGAGATAAATAACAGCATTAAAATTCAAAACAAGAACAAGTGTGGAAGCCAGTAATGGTGCTTAGTCATAGTGGCAGCTATTACGAAAGAGAGCTCTGGGGACCTGATGCGCAGCATGGATTGTGATGGATGTGTTAATGAACTTCACTGTGGCACCATTTCAGCTATGGTTAAAGAAGGCAGAAGCTGTCCAGTGCCATACATAGAACTAAAATGACAATCGATCATGGGCCAGAGGAAGACCAAAACAAAGCAGACACTTTGGTTAGCAGTGCCCTTTCCCTACTGAGTTCTCCTGAACTGGATTATTATTTTTTTTGAACAATGATAGTGTCCAATATTTAATTATAGTCAGGGACTTTTGAGAGAGAGGAAATAGCTCATGATATTACTGTATGCAGAAAACTAGAGAAAATAAATATGAAATACCAGGTTTCTTGCTGGATATGCTGGGCAGAAAGGTCAGTGAAGAAGGTTGGGAAGCATGGCTTCAGGTCCAGGCTGTTTACACTCTGACTGGGCATTGCAGGAAGCAGTAGAGTATAGGGAAGGGGCGTTGAGCTGGCAGGCTCACAATAGCTCAGATAAACTAATAGGTCTTCCCTGGCTCTAATTTGCTATGATTCATCTCAAGAAGCAGACAGGCAGCCACGTAAATGTCGTACACCACAGCTGTAGCTGGAGTCGATCTTGTGTGAAGATCTGGACCCCTCCCTTGTGTCATCATGATGCTGTGCTCTTCCCAGGAGACTCTTCCCACGCCATACAGGCAAGGTCCAAAGGATGCTGAGGAACACTGAGTATACTTAAGTTTCCTGGGACCAGAACCTAGCCTAAGTTTTTTTTTTTTTTTTTTGTAGAGGATTGAGAATCCTTTTATGAACTACTAGAAAAGCTGAAAGTTTTAGAACATCTAAGACCATGAAGCAGCTAAGAAAGCTTGTCAGGGAGGAAAAAACTCATGGTAACTCTTGCCACTTTGAGGAAATAATGAAGCTGTAGGTGTAACTATCTTGTACCTTCTCAGAAGAAGTTGCACTAAAGCTAATTATACTCATGGTAGCTAGATAGGTGTGTGCTGATGATCTCTTACTATGGCCACCATGGTCATGGCTAAGCCCTTAGTTTGTAGGTATTATAGTCTGTGTGTGCCACAAAGGTTTGTGTGCTGCAACTTAGTATTCAGTGTGACACGTGAGAGATGGTAGGACCTTTAAGAGGTAGGCCCAATGGAAAAGTAATTAATTAGGTCATTGGGGGTGTCAGTCCCCAAACAGATTAATATATATCCTTTGTCTCATTCAATAAGTTATTTTGGCAGCAGTGTGTTATGAAGTCAGGTCACTCATGTGCTTAGACCCTTCTGTATACAACCAGTTCTCCTCTTTGTTGTGCTGTAGCTCAAAGGGAGCCCCGATAAGCAACCAAACAATGTTGTCCAATCCTGGGCTTTAAGTCATCAAAACTACGAACTAAATGATTCTGTCTTGTTTCAAAATCTTGTAGCCCCCAGTATTTTGTTTTAGGAAAAGAACATGTACTAATTCAGTGGACCTCATTCGCCAAGGATTCTGTTCATGGCCTGGGTAGTATAAGGCAAAGGAAATAGGGAGATGATGTTAGTTTCCAGCCTATGCAGAGATATTTCAGTTGTGTATGAGTGACTCCAGCCAAATCACCACAGGTGAGCAAATAGGTCTGCTTCTCAGTAGACATCCCCTTTCTTCTCCTAGATGGAACTCTTTCACCTAAGGCTAGCTGGTGGTGGGATCCGAGGCTTCAGACTTCCCCTTGACTGTTACTATGAGGCATCAGACCAATGGATGTTTTGTTGTATTGAGCTCTTTTTGTTTGTTTGTATGTAGAGAAAAAACAAAACATTGGATGACTCAAGTCATATGTGGGGTAAACAGAGAAGTTCCCAATCACTATCGTTCTGACTCTTTTTCAATTGGAGTGATACTGAGTTGACTTTACAGATGATCATTGCTGAACAGCTAATGAAATGATCTTATTCTTCAGGTATAGGGTGGAGGGAGAAAACTGACGGGAAAAACATTTCCGCCCCCCCCCCACGGATTTGCCAGATTCCAGATCCCTGCATAGCCTCTCCTGTCATTCTGTCCTTGGCAGGCCATGACTGGTGCTCACAGAGCATGCTCACACAGGTTCTCATTGTACATTCCAGAAGAGAGGCAAGGCTGCCTGCATGTATCTGTCTGCCGAAATGCTGAAGTGTTTCTAGCAGTATGTCTGCATTACACCCTTATGACGTTCTCACATGAGAACGTGGTAATCATTGTTGAGCCATTGCAAAGTACTCACCATAAATGCAAATCTCTTGGGGGCCAATTTTAGAAATATTCTGTACTCTGCAAGAGAAAACCATGTCTGTTTTCAGCAGCACCTGGATTGGAGAGATGTTTGTTTGTTTCCCATAAATACCTTGGGAGGTAGAAAAACAAATGAAATCTGAATCCCTGTTACCAGATAATAGCACTTATAGTCTAACACCGCTAATTTACCACCTACCAGGTTTAGGATAGCAAGCAAGATCTCAATAGCCACTGTGAGGAGAGTCAGCCTGAAAAGGATCATAGGACATGAATTTGTATTAACTGGAAAGTGGAGTCTTCACAAACAAACAAACAAACTAAAAACCTTTTAAACATCAAATAACATAAAGTTAATACATTTAACACAATAAAGTAATAATTTGATGCCTTTTTGAGAATCCATAAAACTTTATTCTAATAATTAAAGTTTATGATAATAATTTATTCTGAGGCTATTAAGAACCCATTTCCTATTCCTTATTTTTAGACATATGTAACTTATAAGAAACAATATATTTGGTGCTAATACTTTATCGAGAGAGCCAATTCTAGACAATGTAAACAAAATACATTTTGTTGTTTTTTTTCTTACAAATCTAGCCTGGTCAAAAGACTCTGTGCCACACAGTTTAATAAAGGGCATTGAATATAGGAAACTGGTTATAAAAAAAAAAAAGTAACAGAGGTCACTGTGGCAACCCAAGGGTGAGAAACAGTGGGGCCCAGTTCGCACTCCTGGAATAGAAGGACAATGAAAAGTTCAGAGCCTTGTTCTAAGATGCTTTCATGTACAGTGGGGTGGGGAGGGTGAAGATCCCCTGTGTTCTGTGTTCTTGCCCTTAGTCCTTCTTCATTGTCAAATGGACCTAGAAGAGAGTAGGCAACATCTCACAGGTACCCTTGCACCATAAGAACTGGACTATTTGCAAGCCTTCAGTGGCAAGTCATTGGGTGATTCTAACCCAGACAAGTGGGAGCAAAGGATGAGGAGGACATAAGACGTAGAGGAGCAAAACTGGGTAGGAGAGTTGACGATTAGAAGAAAGAAGGAGGAAGGAAGCCAGGGACTTAGAGTCACCCTGTAAGTCCTTGTCAAAGTACGGTGAATTCCTTAGCAGTTAACTCCTCGCAGTGGCTCTTACACAGAAGGTATTACTGGCCCTCCCTTTCTAGGTGATGGATCTAAGACCCAGAGGGCTTCAGTCTCATGCTTCTTCATTCTTGCATCTAGAATGTTAGTTACAAAGCTGGGCTGACAGCCAACCCAAAGCTCTTATCATCCCACGGCCACATGTCGTTCAACTCTGTCGTTATGTGAACTGGCATGTTTCCTGTAAGTGCGGATTTCAATTTCCAAGCACTGGGTTTTCAACAGTTCACAATAAAAACAAAAATACTGATCCACTTTAAAAATACAAAAGGAAGAGTATGTAGAATTAGGGAGAAAAGCTCAGGGGGGGGGAAGTTTAGTAGAGACAAAGAAAGTACCAGAGAATGAACGAATCTGTAGAGATTGCTTTATAGATCTCCCGCATGCTCTCTCTCCTCCCCCCTCAACACCTCCACTTACACAGTTTCCATTTAAGTTGACTTATAGATGGTGTTCCCAAGACTCTGAGACTGGGTTGGAGGCTGGGGCAAGAGAGAGGAGAGGTTCCTTTCATCCTCGCATATCCTGGAGAAAATGGCACATATGGCAAACATTTCCTCTTTATACATGGCCTATTGTTGTGCAGTAAAGCAATGCTGGTTTTTTTTTTTTAATTTGTTTTTTGGTTGTTGTTTCTTTTTTAGATCAAATTCAGGCCACACATACAGGCTTCAAAACTGAAATAATTTTTTCTACTCATGATTTTGGCCAATGTGTTTACTGTATTTTATACAGAGATAGAGAGATAGAGAGAGGTTAAGTTTTAAAAGAATATAGAAATATGGATCTCAAAAGACTGCTTAATTTGAACTGATAAACATCCCCTCATGCAAGATTAGCCTCTTATATCTCTCTGGAATTAGTATTATTGTTTTATTGATTGTTTGTTTTTATGGCTGCAGAAAAATGGGTAAGAGCAGATCTGTTGAGCATCAAAGTACAGGGGACATTATAATTTTCAGTGTGATATCAGATGTTCTGATAGATACAAGGTCTCTTAAAGAGTACGTTCAGCAACCATTTCTACTTGTTCCCTAATTGGATCAGGGTATTCCTAGATATGTGCCCTGAGCATTTGAGGATGCACTGCCATTGGGGTGTTAGGGTGGATGGGGGAGGAGTTATCATGGAGAAGTTCCCTTTGGAGAAAACTTGGTATTTCTAATGATATCTTTTAAATTGCATTGATAATTTCAATTCTTTATATTTACCCTATCTTCTTTAGACACAAAATAGTATTAGACAATTGCTGAGTGTTTGCAAGACTGTAGCACAGTAGGGGTTTAGGATTCCAAGTGATGTGAGTATTCTCTGATCATCCTTGCAATAACTGACCCTTACTAACACTTTCTTATGCTCTGCCGTTTCCATGCTATATGTCTGCACATTTTCCAGCTTATTTTTTATTGTTGTTAAGTAGTTCTAGGTATTACCTTTGCCTATTCAGTCCAATTTCAGAATTATTCTCTAAAAGATGTTACTTGAGAAAAACATGACAAGACAGAGAAGCTATAGACTATGTGACTCTTTGCCTGTATATGTGTATCTCTACTCTTTGATGTGAATTGTTCCTGCTGCTTTATATAGAAACAACAATGAGAAATAGACTTTATACCAAGTCTGTGTTATTTAACAGGAACCTGAAGACAGAGGTGTGGGAATGCTGTAATATTCCTATACTAATCTCCATCACACCTGTTCGTAGCACACTCAATGTCCCCCTGAGAGGAAAAACAACTTCAGGCAACATGATAGAATATAAACATTGCATTATGTGAGCTCTGCTGGATAGGACTTTGAAAAGCATGATCATCCCATTCATTTTATAATGACGGAAGCATTGTAACATACCCACAGAATTTTGTGTCACTAATATTATATCAGCATTCCTGTTAAAATCAACTAGTAGATTAGCTCTTGCCATTTTGATCCCAAAGCTTTGTTTGAAGAACAGAAAACATGAGAGGTATTAAAAGAATTCAGAAAGTAAGGGTTGGTAAATGTATTTAGTATTATCTTTTGAATTTACCTAAATAGTAATATTAGTTTTACTGGGAGATGAAAGATTAAAGCTGGTTGAACTGATACATAGTATTTTATATTGATTTTTAATATGCAACTCATCTTAATTAAATAAGAAAGCAATAAAAATATGCCTTACCATTTAGAAAGCAATGATTGTTTGAAAATATTATGTCATTTGATCTTTCCCTGCAATTCTAAAGTCAGGGTATAAATTTCAACTCTTCCTGAAAATAATTTCAGATTTATGAAGGCTGGGGTGTCTATCACTTCAAATTATGGCAATATTTACAGCTTAATTCTGACTTTACATATGGAAATGTTTGTTATTTTTAATGTGCGAGTGATGGACTTCTGCTACTTTCTGAGAGGGAATACCAGGGTGCAGTCTGTGCCTTCTGCCATAAACAATGAGAAAGCTTGATGGAGTATTTGAAAACACTGTGTTCCGACATTGGAAGACAGCTCGTGACCTTGATGCCAGGGAAGCAAAAAAAAAAAAAAAAAAAAAATGTGCAAAGAAAACCCTAAAACCATGCAGGCTTCCGGCCTGAAGGCAATCTCCCGATTGTTCAACTACACAGAACACAGAGTTTGGTCATCTTGCTAATTCAAGAAGACAGAATCAGATTTGGGGAAGGCCAGGAGAACTGCAATTTGCAGTACAGAGTAACAAGACGACGGATTTCTGCAGGAAACAAACAAATAGTCCCGGAATAAGCACAGACATCCCCTTGAGTATTTGAGCATCATTCTGCATATAAGTGGAGTAGAATCTGAAGAATCCAGGCAAAGGGCAAAGCCCATGGAAGTGAATTCTCAGAGGTGACACAGAGCCAACAACTGTCTCAATTTCTGATAGCCAGAATGGAGATGTCTTGTTGAATACGATTGAACAGGAACTAGAATAATCAGAATTTATTAATGAGGCTTACTCTATAGCAAGTATGTCCAACCTGCAGCCCCTGGGCCACATGTATTTTAAGATAGCTGTGAATGTGGCCCGACACATTTGTAGATGAAAAACAACATCACAGTGTCAAAGGGTTGGATATTCCCCATCAAAGGCAGGGTCCAAAGTGGTGAAGACTTGGCTTAGCAAACTGCCTGCTAGACAAGGTCGAAAACTAATGAAAGATGGAGAGAAAGAACTCAGTGCCTGGTTCCTTCACCAGCATCATGACCAGCATCTGGTTTAAACTTCTTAGACACTGTGAGAAATGTGGAAAACCCAACACGTTATCAGGACGAATATCACATGATACTGTTTCTGAGGTCTTGGCCAAAGAAGCCTAGCTCTAGGTCCAGCCACTCATCCACATAGGGAGAAGACGATCTAAAATATTCAAAATGAAAAGTATGTGTCCAATTTCTGCTCTATCTCCACCTTCCCACAGCATCGATGGAAAAGTTTCTTCAGGGGAAAATATTTCATCAGTTTTTACTTTTAAAGGTAACTAGCAAGTGTTAAAATAAATAAGGATAATGATGTATTTTTGTTTCATGTTGTTACAGGGTTTTACTATGTACTTTTTACTGTCCTGGAACTCTGGCTATAGACCAGGCTGGCCTCAAACTCACAGGGATCACCCTTCCTCTGCCTCCTGAGTGCTGGGATGAAAGGCATGCACCACCATATGCCTGTTTTAAATTTTTATTTCTTAAAAAATGCTAAAAAGTAATGTAATTGATTCATTGTTTAAAAGTGATACCAAAACACTTCCAGACCCAGAATGGAATGAGTTGATGTCCACTCACAATCTCTAAGATCATGAGGTTTGCAAACTTTCCTTGCTTTCCTTTAGCCAGTAGATTTGTCAAGGTTGTTGTAAAGACAAGTCCCCACCTGAAACAGGAGCGTGTCTGGGGTGCTGACTTCCAAGCATCTTTCTACGAACCGTCATGTCCAGCATAAGCATCTTTTCATACTAATTGCTATGCTATATTTTCCTCCCACTTCTTCCCTAACAGATTTGAAGAAAATAAAAGCTAAGATCATAGCTGGGCCCAGTGTTGGCTCACACCTGCCATCTTAGCATTTCCATAGCTGGAAGGCTGGATCAGGAGGATAGCCTATGGAACCGTGCACACCTTCCTGTCTTGCAGGTCATCCGGAAAGGAGAAGTGAGCTGCTGCTGGATCTGTACCGCGTGCAAAGAGAATGAGTTTGTGCAAGATGAGTTCACCTGCAGAGCCTGCGACCTGGGGTGGTGGCCCAACGCAGAGCTGACCGGTAGGAGCAGCCTGCCTGCTTGATTATTGCCCTTCCTTCCTTCCTTCCTTCCTTCCTTCCTTCCTTCCTTCCTTCCTTCCTTCCGTCCTTCCGTCCTTCCTCAGAGCTCCATCTGCCTCTGCCTCCCCAGTGCTGGGATTGAAGGTGTGTGTCACCACACCCTCCTGATACCTCTCAGCAATTGGCGCCATCTCTTTGTCACTGCCTTTGGGTCCACACTTTGAGCCCCGTAGCACGTACAAGTCCCTTGAAGTTTTCATGGCCTACATTGAAAACAAAATGCATTTCCATCTGAATACAAGTGAGCTGACACGTGGTAGGAGAGTCTGCTACAGAGATGCTTTCTTTTCAAAATTTTACTGGAAGGCATTTCAAGCCAATCAAATTTGTATTTGCTACCATTTCTTGAACATCTGTTGTGCGTGTGTAAGTTACTAATATAATCCCTAAAGATATAAAGGTAAATAAACCACAAACCTAGCCTTTCATTTTTTTTGGCATTTGTATGCCTCTCTCTCTCTCTCTCTCTCTCTCTCTCTCTCTCTCTCTCTGTGTGTGTGTGTATGTCAATTACTAATATAATCCGTAAAGATATAATGGTAAATAAACCACAAACCTAGCCTTTTGTTTTTTGGCATTTGTATGCCTCTGTGTGTGTGTGTGTGTGTGTGTGTGTGTGTGTGTGTGTGTGTGTGTGTGTGTTATGGGCACGTGAGAGTATATTTTATGTGTGTCCATCTTGTCATTGTTCTCTTGGCTAAATGCTGAGATTACAGGTATGAGCCACCAGGCCCAGCTATAATTTTAGCTTTTATTTTGTTAAAATCTGTTAGGGAAGAAAGGAAAGTACAATTAATGTAAAAAGATGCACATACAGTATGGGAAGGTTCTTAGGCAAACAAGGAGAGGAAAAGCATGCCATGGGAGAGTCGAAAGTTCGTAACAGACTTGGGGCAAATTAGGGAACAAGCCCTGGGTTGGGTTGATGGACACCACAAGTGTTAAGAAGTGAGACTGGGTAGGATTACTGATGGCAGGGTACTTATGGTGATTGCTGACCTTTCTCCCAGCCCTAGTCTGTGCTTAGACTTCAGCTTTCAGCGCAGGAGAACCATGGGAGAGTTTTGAGGTAGAGAATGGCCTCATGATACCCCTTTGTAGATAGATGGATCTGATGGCACTGTGGAATGCAGACAAGCCTGGAAACAGCCATGAGGGAGCAGCCACTTTGGTCTCAATGAGGCAGTTCAAAGGGTATGGACTAGAGCAGCTTCAGAGGAAAAGAAGGGTAGCAATTGGATGCAGAAAACTATTTGGGAGTAAAATGAATAGAGCTAGGGTGTACTGATCATGTGTATATACACACATACATGTATGTTATATGTCAGTATATATGATATATATATATATATATATATATATATATATATATTCCTAAAAAGCAGTGTTCATATACACAAATCTTGTGTTTTATAACCCATGGCATGATCTCACAGGAGAGAACCATTTCAGAAATATTTCACGTAAATTTTAAGTCTAGGGTCATAGGAACCTTGGCCCGTGGATAAACATAGACTTGCTGCACTAAGCCTTCATCTTAGAGGAAGTAGGAGAAACCCAGAGGCATGAAGCTGTGTGTACAAGGTCCCGGAGCTCCTGATCCCAAGACTCCCTGGATGCCTTTGGAAGTCTTCAGGAAAGGTGACAAGGCTGCTGAAGGTTGATTGCGTTTTGCCTCAATCTAAAGAAAACTATGAAAGTAAAACACATGGTTTTCTCCAAATATAGTCTTAAAAATGGTTAGACAAGTAGAACTAGGTCGCATAGCTAAAATTATACTAAAATGGCACAACCTTGCAAAATGTTAGCCCTGTTAGAGTCAGGTCTAAATGAGTATCAGAAATCATCCGATATAAAGACCCCTTTCAAAGAAAGAAAATTAGATGGGAGTGTGGCACGTCTGTTAGATTGGAATGTGGTACATTTTTGTTTGTTTCTTTGTTTCCTTTTTGAGACATGGTTTCTCTGTGTAACAATCCTGGCTGTACTGGAACTCACCCTGTAGAACAGGCTGGCCTTGAACTCGGAGATCCTCCTACCTTTGCTTCCTGAGTGCTGGGATTTAAAGGTGTGTGCCACCACCAACTGGCTGGAATGTGATATTTTTGAGGGTGCTGACTACATTAAACACACTCTTCTTTTTTCTTAATTATTCTCTAGTTACGTAACCACCTTCGTACTCTCTCTCTAGTTCTGGAGTGGGACCTACTATTATGGGACACAATAAATGCCCATGCTCGTGCAGGCAAGCTTAATTAAGTGTAGTACGTCACACACACAATACTACATCAAAAGAAGTGGCCCAGGGAGGAGAATAGACAAAGAAAATAAGAACAAATTTAAGGACACTTTGATCAAAGGTACAGGGAATTATAAAAGAATAGTTTTATAACTTTTATTTGTACTTATGTTATATTTATTCTAGCATGCAGTGATATATTATTTATGATTTATTGAAGCTTGCCTGAGGATTCAGAAAGCAAAGCCAGCCTCAAGCTATAGAGAGGCGATGGTGATACACACCTCTACTCCCAGCGGCAAGAAACTAGGACTCAGGATTATGAGGTAGACCGATCTCTGGGAGTCCAAGGCCACTCAGATCTACACAAGATTGATCCAGTCCTAAAGAGAAACAGCTCACACCAAGATGATCCCAACACCTGCGATCACATGCCTTTTAATACTAGCACTACAGGGGCATAAAAGATAGGAGAAGCAGGATCTTCAGTGGTCAGTATCTGGGATTTATTCTCCAGCCACATTGAGGATAGGAAGACATTGGAGTCCCAGAATTTTCCAGCCACATGGAGGAGAGGTTACAGTCTGAGGTTTGGTGGAGCCAAGGTTCCTCTTCAGTCTGAGGTAGATTGAAAGCTAGCGCCGGCTGCTTTGCTTTTCTAATCTTCAGCTTGAAGTTTGAACCCTAATATCAGTCTCCGGGACTTTTATTTTTCATGTTACACTGACGCCTTAAGTTTTAAGTTTTTGTTTCTCTGGCGTCTTCCCAGTTATCTTTTTCTTCTTTGCAGCCTCTGTTTCTGGCTTAGGAACAATGTGTTCCTGGTCAGGGAGAGTCATTTCCATGTGGTGGGAGAGAGCTTGTGGATGGGTTAATCCACCATGTGTTCCTTATGCTCAGCAGAACATCCTGGGGGCTTTCTTCACCTGGGTATTGCTCAATGGCAGAGAACCACACCCAAACTCCAGCTTGGTATTACTCTAACCATCCTTAAGCATGTGAAGCCAGAATTCAGTATAATTTGGGAGCCAGTGATCCTGCATCCATTCCTGCTCTTTGGCCTGGGCATACCTACCAACTCCATATTACACAGATGGAGGAGCACACATTGCTTCTTCAAGGTGACACCCTTCAAATATTTCTTTTGAGATAAGAATACCCTTGATGGCCTAGTTCCATGGATGTCCTTAAGGTGAACGTGAATATTTGCTTTGAATGACTTTTTTTTTTTTTTTTAGGGCTTTTTGGGTCAAGAGTGCATTGAGCCTCTTTTCTAGGTGGCTTACAGAAAGGAAAACAAAATGTAAAGAATACACATTAGAGAAAGGATGACCTTTTACTAACTGGTGCTGAAAGAGTTGAAACTTGATTCTATCATTCATTTTGAGTAGAAAGGATCCAAAGTCTATCAAAGTCCTAAACGTGAGATCTAACACAACGAAACTTTCAGAAGAAAGCACCCGTGAAGAGATATTTTAACAAGCTGGTTGGTGCAGGCTAAGAGTTTCGGGATCATTTTCCCCAAAGCACTGACAGCAAAAGCAGAAACGGACAGAGCACATGATATCAGTTTAAGAAGCTTATGTACATCTTTGGAGGCAGTCAGTAAGGGGAAGAGAAAGCCCAAAGGGTGAGGGACCAGTTTCATACTACCCCCCTGGATTTCGAGAACATACAAGCAAATCTTGAGTCTACATCACCAAGTTAGGTCGAAGCTTAGGCTAATCACTTGGCAACTCTGAATCCCAATGTTATTGCTTGTCAGATAGAGGTAATTAATTAAATTGCATCAGTGTCTTAAACACTACTTCCAATCCTACCCATTGAGCAACACTACTCTCATGCTCATAGCCTGGTGCCTTGGACGTAATAGCTGTGTTATACTGTGTCTGTTCCATTTAAAGAATTAGATCAATGCAGTTGTCGATAGAATGGCTACCTCATATACATACATACATACATGTATACATACATACACACATAATACATACATACATACATACATATCTCCTCACTGGGCCCAACAGCCTTGTCACCTACCTCTTAGTTGCATGCCCTGGGTGGCTTCCAAGTGATTTTCCAGTAGTCTCCTTTGGACTCAGGCCTGCCATGTCACTGAGAAGGTCTCCAGTTTTCTCTTCCTCCACTGCAGGGGAGCTTCCTGCTCTGCCTCCTCTCTCTCACAAGTCCATCCCTTAAACAGCCATGCTGTTTGAGAGCTGGAGTTGACCTAGCACCCATTCTCCCCTTTGAGCTATTTAAATGAGATCTGGCTGACCAGGAAGGGAATCAGGGCTTTCTTAGGTTGTTCTAAGAAGTCAGAGGTTCAGGATGGTTTTTCTTCTTTGCATTCTTTTAAGAGTACCCAAGCCTTCCCTACTGTTCTATTTTCACATGAAAAAGAACTTTTATTTAAACCTTAAAATGCATTTTAAAGGACTGCCAAGGTGCCTCAATAGGTTAAGGTGACTGCTGCCAAACCTGCTGACCTGAGTTCAATCCCTGGGACCCACTGAAAGGAAAGATGTCTGCAAGGTGTCTTCCAGCCTTCACATGTACACACACACATGCACACACACACACACACACATGCACACACATATAGTATGACAGACACACACACACACATGCACACACATATAGTATGACAGACATACACACACACACACACACGCACACACAACACTCACATACATGCACACACATATAGTATGACAGACACATACACACACACACATGCACACACATATAGTATGACAGACACACACACATGCACACACATATAGTATGACAGACACATACACACACACACACATGCACACACATATAGTATGACAGACACATACACACACAGTGAAATTTAAAACATCATTAAAAAAGAAAGATCTAGTATATTGTAATACTTCCTGATGGTTCTTTGGGAACATATCACATGGCATTTCCCTTGCAGAAACCCTACTGTAGCCCTGCTCTCACAATGGAACCTAGTCAAACTCAATTCCTTGGATTCTCCTACTGTGAGAGTATTATCTACTTGTTGTCGAATGATTCTTCCCATTAATTAGGATTTCATCAGGATTTCATCTTGAGGAAGGAGGAAAGAAATCTCCATGACCATAAATTAGATAAATGCCAGTACAATTGCTTTTCTAAAGATTGGCTGTGTTAAGTGCAACCTATGGTGCACACAAAGCCTACCTTAGCATTCAAATGGGTTGAGGCATGTAGCAGCTCATGCTGCGTCTCTTCCCACCAGCCAGCTACTTTTCCATTACTATATATACAGTCTATTTTGCAAATATTACCCCCAGTATCTTCAGAACATACATCTCTAATACTTATTCATACTTATATGTAAATGACACCAATTGTTTCGTGTATGAGCAGAAAATTAGATCCTATTTGCCACTTACTTGGTGCCATGTCAAGCACAGAGCAAGGGCACAGAGCATGGCAATGTGTTTTTTGGTGTTGCCATGGTAGCAGTAGTTGTGCAAAGAAAAAGAAAAACACCCCACTGGTAGAGAATACCAAAACTCCAAAGAAAAATTTAGAGGTGTAAGGGCAGTGCCTTTTAGTGGGTGTTTTGTTTTGATGGGTGGTTTTTTTTTTTTTTAGTATAAAATTTCTGTTAAAATGAAAAGCTATTTTTCCCTGAAAAATGATTGTTGTTGCTGAAGACAAGGTTTGTAAAACTGTACTGGAATCACCCTCAGAGATAGTTATTGTCTCCATAGATGGCAGAAAGTTTCATTAATGAAAACAAATACCTATATGTGATTTTAATTTTCATTAGCATGTTTTCTTTCTGGGTCAGAGAATACACTGGTGAATTCTCAGATGAAGTGAATTTGGAAGCTATTGGGCTTTTCGTATTTTCACCTGGGGTATGTACATTTTAATTCTGCACATAAATTTCATGCTTCAATTCTTATGATTCATAAACATGTTTCTTTCCCATGACGATATAGGACTGGACAGTGATTTAATGTTTCACGGACCAATTAAAAGTGATGAACTAATGTTTATTTGTTCTAGAATATCAAAAAGGCAGCCTATAATAAATCTGTTGTTAAAAAGCAGAAAAAATAACTAGCTTTAGTTATTTTCCCCATTTTGCCCATCACTGTGACTTCTACACTATTGTCTGTCTGTCTGTCTGTCTGTCTATCATCTATCTATCTAATTCTCCAATGAAACTTACCAATCACTTTATGCCCAGAGTTTTTGAAGAAACTGAGGCAATCATACAAGAAGCATCACATGAGACTAGATATGTAAACAGTGAACTAAATCCCACAGCATGACCCTGTACACAGTGCCATATGAACAAAAGGCAAGAGGCAATATTTGTTCCTTGAAAGAAAAAAGCCTGCAATGAACGAACTGCACATTTGAGCTGCACATTGAATTATGAGCAGATATTCACCTTGTAGGTAACTGATATTATGGAAATACATTGAGGAGAGCATTTTGGAATGTTACCATGGAAAAATAGTGTTATAAATGTCATGAATTCTCCTATGACAATTAGGGTAAAATAATTATCACCTCTGTTTCTTGATCCACGTTAAGTGTGACTTGACCTACTTAGAAAGAAATAAGATATTCCATTTTAGCCTCCTAATGCATTTGGATATTATAAACTATGAAATATCTGGTTCACAGATGAGAAATGGCCTCTGGTGCTTGGGTTAGAGTTATTGCCACTTGCCTGTGCTTGCTGAGTAATCTGTTGCCTGCTGGAAGGCTAACTTGTATAACGCCTGTGGTTCTCTGAATGATTGGCTATGGACATTTGCCAAGACATTGTCCTTTAACTGTAGGTGGCAAACTATTCAGGATGCTGTGCAGCTTAATCTGGTGTCTTGTGGAGACGCCTCAATTGGTCTTTGACTTTTGACAGTGTTATAGGCTGTGAGATTTGTAAGATGCAAACTTTGAAATTTTCCTGGTGACGACAGCCAATGAAACCCATCAGAACAGGCTGGCTGATTTTTCTGCCTCTAGCTTTATCAAAGCTGGCATTCATCAGACAGATCTCGGCAGTGCACACTCTGGATGGAATGTATCTGTGGATGAATGAGAGTCTGCACCTGGATCTCTCTTGATTTGGTGGTGCTGACAAGCTGTCTGTCTTTTGCTGCAGTATGCATTTTGCTTTTAAATGAAGATGTTACATGAATGTGTCTAGTGAGCTTCTGATTTTTTTTCAAATATGTGAACTCAGGCAATCCTTGCTTGCCTGTGTGAAATGTATCAGAAAAGTGAGCGTGACTTGTCTGCATACCGTTTCTCAAATGATCTGAACTAATAGAATTGCTGGCTATGGTTAAGTTATTGAGTTAGAGATGCCGACTGGCTAGAAAAGCCTTAATAACAGATTCCTGTTATGGGTAAGAGAAACAACAAAGATGGAGTCATATTTGCATAACTTCAAATCAGTAAAGAAAAGCATGTATGAACAAGGGGAGTCTACGAATATGACACATACAATAACCTTTAGAAATTGTGTTGAAGTTGTTCATTGACAGTTTTGTACATATATATAATGCAGTCTAGTGACTCTCATCCTCTCTTACCTCTTTCCTGGCCCCATTCAACCTCCTACAAATCCCCTTCTCCATTCTCTTTTGATTGTTTGCTTGCTTTGTTTATCCAGAGCTGTGTGTGTGGTTATGGGTTTGGAACTATTCATTGGAGCCTGGTTGGGTTCACAGTGGATATCAAGTTTAAACTTCTAGCATCTATTCTTAACCAAGATGTCAGAAGAGAAGGTAGGACCCCATGATACTCACATCCCATGACTAACTGCTGTAACGATCAGTCTTGTGCAGGCCCAGGGCAGGTAGCTACTGCTGTGAATGTTCACTTGTGCAATCACTCCATCATGGCTCAAGGAGGGCATTTCACAGCTCTGCTCTGTGTCTTGTGACCCATGAATCCCTCCCAGTCTCTTTACTACCACATTCACCAAACTTAGTGGGGGCGGTATAAATGTCTTGCTTAGGGCTGGGTCTTCAACTGTACTTATCCTCAGCAACTGGAGCAGCCACGAGTCTCCTCATTCACTACTGTCAAGGCTGAGACTAGTACCTGTCTATATGTATAGGAATAAATATTCAGATGGTGGTTGCAAAAGTAACAGGATGCCCTCTAGAGACTTTGCCTTCCCCAGCCATGGGTTTTGACTGTGTTTTAGTATCAGATGTGAGTAATGTACAGTGGATTATGTCTCAAATTCAGAGAGCAGTTAGTTGCCTTCTAACAGTGATACCACTGTTGATAATCTTGCAATGTAGTTTTCTCTGAGAATTTTGGTTTAGGAGCTTACCAAGAAGAGCATTTTGTTTTTAAGCTTGCCATAGCTGGGTTTTTTAACTTTGCTAATTATTTAATTATTCAGTAATGTTAAGGTTCTGTTTTACTTCCCAGAGGGTTGAGAATGATGAAGTATAAATTTATGAGTAAGCATTATGATGGATGAATGTTTCCTTATACCACTGATTCATAAATCAGAATGTTCCAGATAAGAAGTACAAAAAGTTAATCATAATTTTTACCATTTTAAGGATTTTATCATATTAACAGGGACTACTATATCAGGTTTTCTTTGGGCCCTCTACTGTCTAGCTATTGGTTGTTCAGACTTTTATTAGACCAGTCATAAACAAATGAAACACATATTTGCCTATTTAGAGTAACATTCTGCAATATAATATATCAGTATATCCATCTTCTCTTAAAAACCACATAATTTAAGATAATTCATATTTTTAAATGATAGAGGGGCAGTTGCATGTTATGCAATCCATTAGAAATTCTCAAAAGATTTTTTTTTAAATTTCAGTGTCCACCTTTCACAATTTTCAGATTAATATAAATCATAAATTAACCATGAACTGGCTACATCTCTACTATCTTGGAAATCGGATTGCATTTTATTCTTATGGCCAATTTGTCTCTCCTAATAAATGATTCCATTTCTTCATGAGGAGTTTATCTAGGACTCAGAAGGGAGCCCATGGTAGATGACATTTATGTTATCTCAGGCTTATCACAATGAATCTTACATAATAATCCTGGCATTTTTTTCAACAATGTATTCTTCCCCATTTTTGTATCTGTGACTGAAACCTTAATCTTTTCCATGGATTTCCTATTATAAAAAACTGATTTTGTTTTATGTGAGATTCTTGCTTTCAGAATATCCTTTTCATATCACATGATAATCTACGAAAACTATCTAACATACTTCACAGTTTTCATAATACTTTCTTTACTATAAATCAACTTTTATGACAGCCATTTGTTGGGTTATATTATTTATGATTTATTAAAGCTTGCCTGAGGATTCAGAAAGCAAAGTCAGCCACAAGCAGTAGAAGCCAGGCACAAATCTTTAATCCCAACAGCCAGAAGCTAGGAGGTGGTGGTACATACCTTTAACCCTAGGACTCAGGTTTAAGAGGTAGAAGGATCTCTGTGAGTCCAAGGTCACCCAGATCTGCACAAGATTGTATCAGTGTAAAGAGAATTATAGGTCACACATTTAATCCCAGAACTCATGAGAAGAATGTAAAACAGGAGCAAGAGTCAGTATCAGGCATTCATTCTCCAGCCACACTGAGGAGAGGCAGCAGCAGCAGCCCATTCAGCCTGAGGTATTATAAGAGCTAGTGGCCCTCTGCTTTGCTTTGCTGATCACCAGCTTGAAGTTTGAACCCCAATATCAGTCATGTGAGAGTTGGTTGATTGATTGACACTCCTGTGTTGATGTGAGAACTTCCCAGCTGGTTGATCATCAGAAGTGATGGCTAACACTCAATAGTTGGTGGGCAAAAACATGTTCACTGAGGTGGGTTGGTGCTGAAGGACTAAAGAGAGGTAAAAATGGTTCTCCTGATCTGTTTTGTGGGGCTCGTTCTCTAGGGTTATAAAACAGAGAATCTCTCTCTAGATTCATTAAAATAATTCCAAAATCACAGTGTGGGAAAATACTGGTCTAAACCAAACAGATTCTTGAGAAGAAGTCGTCTCTTGAGCAATTCCTTAGACATGCAATACCCACAGAGATTGAGGGGAGAGAGCTTTCACTCATTGCTTATGGGCAAGGGCGGCATACAATAAAAATAATTCTTATTTTTTTTTTCTTATCAGTATATTCCCTTTAGGTGATCCCCATGTTATTTTTCCTTCCTTTCTTTTTTAACAAGTGCAGAATTAAATTTAACCAAGGCAGTGACAACCGCTTACGATGCTGGAGCTGAAAGGGAAAGATACTGTTTAAGTAAGTCACAGCAGGCTGTAATGAGATTACGTTTGGAGACATGGTTATTGGGAAGGCAACGGAGTATCTCTGAGTAACATGGATGCATTTTGTACCCACAAAACCCATGAAGGATGTGGTTATAGCTATGTCTCCAGTAACTGGAAAGCACCAGTGTAATTGCTCAACAGAAATCCAAGACTCAGATTAAAATCATTTTTTCTCCTTGCAGGCTGTGAGCCCATTCCTGTCCGTTACCTAGAGTGGAGTGACATAGAATCTATCATAGCCATCGCCTTCTCTTGCCTGGGCATCCTCGTGACTCTGTTTGTCACCCTCATCTTTGTGCTGTACCGGGACACACCTGTGGTCAAATCCTCCAGCAGAGAGCTCTGCTATATCATTCTGGCTGGCATCTTCCTGGGCTACGTGTGCCCTTTCACCCTTATCGCCAAACCCACCACCACATCCTGCTACCTCCAGCGCCTCCTGGTCGGCCTCTCGTCTGCCATGTGCTACTCTGCTTTAGTCACCAAAACCAACCGTATTGCACGCATCCTGGCCGGCAGCAAAAAGAAGATCTGTACCCGGAAGCCTAGGTTCATGAGCGCTTGGGCCCAGGTGATCATCGCCTCCATTCTGATTAGTGTCCAGCTGACACTGGTGGTGACCTTGATTATCATGGAGCCTCCCATGCCCATTTTGTCCTACCCGAGTATCAAGGAAGTCTACCTTATCTGCAATACCAGCAACTTGGGTGTAGTGGCCCCTGTGGGCTACAACGGACTTCTCATCATGAGCTGTACCTACTATGCCTTCAAGACCCGCAATGTGCCGGCCAACTTCAATGAGGCTAAATACATCGCCTTCACCATGTACACTACCTGCATCATCTGGCTGGCTTTCGTGCCCATTTACTTTGGGAGCAACTACAAGATCATCACTACCTGCTTCGCAGTGAGCCTCAGTGTGACGGTGGCCCTGGGGTGCATGTTCACTCCCAAGATGTACATCATTATTGCCAAGCCCGAGAGGAATGTCCGCAGTGCCTTCACCACCTCCGATGTAGTCCGCATGCACGTTGGTGATGGCAAGCTGCCCTGCCGCTCCAACACCTTCCTCAACATTTTCCGGAGAAAGAAGCCGGGGGCAGGAAATGCCAAGTGAGTTGTCAGAACTCTCTCTCTCCCTCTCCCTCTCCCTCTCCCTCTCCCTCTCCCTCTCCCTCTCCCTCTCCCTCTCCCTCTCCCTCTCCCTCTCCCTCTCCCTCTCCCTCTCCCTCTCCCTCTCCCTCTCCCTCTCCCTCTCCCTCTCCCTCTCCCTCTCCCTCTCCCTCTCCCTCCCCCTCCCCCTCCCCCTCCCCCCTCTCTCTCCCTCTCTCTCTCTCTCTCTTCCTTCCTCCCCTCCTCTCTCCCTCCTCCTCTCTTTCTCCCTGCCTCCTTCTCTCCCGCTATTAGCAGATCTCTGTTTCTGAAAGTTTTCAAATCTCACCGTTGGAATAGGGATATAAACGAAAAAGTGCTCTGCTTTTCGTTGCTTTGCAACAGCCAGAATCATGGAGCAATGCTGACCACAGCACATCATTTTTTTTTTTCTAGAGGTCCAAACTACAGTTCTGTCAGCAACATCTTTGCTGTTATGTAGGTTCCCAGTCTGTAGGGAATCAATATGGACAGGTCCTGGGTCAGAGAGGCAAACAGCAGTTCTAAGTGAAAGTTTAGATCGAGGTTGAAGATAATGTCCAATTTATTTTTATTCTGAGAACACACTTTTAGCAATCTGAGGGAGCTCACCCTGGGGAGAGCTCCATTTCAAAATTGGTTTGCAATGGAGCATAGAGCAAGTTCTGTTATGATGTCCCCGAAGCATCTGCCTTATCCTACATCCCTTATTTATTAAACTTTAACACATATTGTAATGAACATGTTCCAGTGTTCCACATGAACTGGGGTGTCTTCTCATTGTAATGAAAAGAGTAGGTTTTTAGTCCAGTGAATAAGGAGCCCCAAACTTGAACATCAAAGTACAAATCATTTGTATTCTAGTAATTCTGGGTAATTAATTTTCCATGTAAATGTTTCACTGATTTTATTAAATATACCATATTTCAGAGACTTATGAAAACATATTTCATGCAGTATTTATAATTTTAAAAGGTGACATGGGCAGGGCAGTGATGATTTACACCTTTAATGGCAGCACTCAGGAAGCAGAGGCAGATGGGTCTCCGTGAGTTTGAGGCCAGCCTGGTCTACAGAGTGAATTTCAGGACAGCCAGGGTGACACAGAGAAACCCTGTCTTAAAAAACAAACAATCAAAAATTTAAAAAATGACATAGATGCACCATTATCAGGCTTAAGTGTGCTCTTTGGGATGCTCCTAAAAATAAATGTTGCATCATATATGGCATTTTATAACCACCACATTCACGTAAGTCGACTAACAGGTAAGAGGATGTCGCTTTCCTCCCCTGTAGCTAAGGAAATGAACTTGCTACAAATTTCTGTAACTTTTAAGTGTAAATCCCTTTAGCCTGTTTTAAATTGGTATAAAATTTATCTTAACATATATCTAAAACTCTATATGCATAAAGTTCTTTATTTTTAAAGCCACACCTGGACTTCTTACAGAAATTATAACCTGTGTCTGTGATGCAAAATTTAGGGGGGAACCTATGAAATTCATAGTCATTAACTCAAATGAAAACATTCCTAACCCTTAGCAGCATTAGAACAGAGCCAACAATTCATGCTTATTTCTCATTTCAAGCCCGTGATGATCTCCTGGTCATAAAAGGTGCCTAGTAATGTTTTTCTACTTGTCATGATCTTTCTTCTAGCCAGTGTCCCGTCGACAGCGACTTCCCAATAGTTCTTAGCATGACAACAAAATATAAGTCTATTGCATGAGCAAAGAGGTGACAGAAAGGAAAATATCAGGGAAGAAGACACCCTTGAAGCTAGGGAGGTAGGTGGCTTAGTGGTTAAGAAGACTTGTTGCACAAGCATGGCAGCCTGAGTTTAAAACAAAACAAACAAAAACCCCAGCACTTGTAAAAAGCCAAGAATGTCTGAGCACCTGTAAGCCCAGGGCTGGATGATGGAGAGAGGCATAAGTAAAGGAGGATTGATAAGACTTTCCAGCTTCCAGCCCTGCTCCAGCATCAGTGATAGATCCCAACAAGGGTATAAGGCATGGAATACTAGAGCAGGGTGCTAAACATCCTTCTCCACTCTTCTGGTTCCCTCATACTCTCACAGGCTTGAGTACCCCCTTATACAGCTGTTTACATGCCAAACACACTCACATAGTCACATTCACACGCATAAATGGACATACACATACATAGACACACATGCACACACTGGGAGGGCACTTTAAACTGGAACGTCCACAGGCAGTAAGTCATAAGGATTCCTTTCTTCTACCACCCAGCTTCATGTCTCTGCATTTATTTTACGGCCTAAGGAAATGTCATGGTTTTTGGTCATGCAGCATTTCTCAAAGTTATTATTCTGAGAATCTATGGGATTGAAATATCTCATGGTGATGTCCAGGAATGTGATTTCCTGTGGATATATGGTAATGCTGTGCAAGAGAACTGTGAGTAATGAGTCTTATGCTTGTTGCTGGGGTGCAAAAGGGCTCTGTGGCGTTATATGAGTGATGCCTGGCACTTTACGATCAGCCAGGATCACTGATGAGTCTTATGCTTGTTGCTGGGGTGAAAAAGGGATCTGTGGCATTATATAAGTGATGCCTGGCACTTTACGATCAGCCAGAATCACTGTGTGTTTGGACCAGACTTCCACGCCCAAAGTGCTTTTCCTATAATTTGAGAAGACTCTTTTCCCAATCATGAATTTAGAAATTAATCTCATTTTTATTCAAAGGAGAGTTTGATGTAATCTAAGCTGATTCGGTTTTCCTGGAAGAGGTACTTTCACCAGTGAACTATTAGCTACAAACTATCAAGTGTTATCCGAGGGCTTTGTTGATAAATTTAGTTCTAATTAATAATAATAACTCACAGCTTTCTTAGCATAATTTGTAGCTTCTTCAATATGTTCCATGCAAATGAGTTGACCCACAGTGGGTAACTTGGGCTATGTTGCTGTGGAAAACAATACTTTGATTATTAATTTTTTCCCTTTATTCTCTTCTTGCTTCTGTTGTAAGTCTCCACAAGACTGTAATTTTAAACCATAACAATAACCTCAGTGCCTATGTGTTTTTGCCTTTTTTATTGCCATTTTCCTTGGTTTGTCTCCAAAGTTACAAAACCATAAACAGTCTAATATATTCTGCAGCAACAACAACAACAACAAAAAAAAACTGGCAGTTTTGCAACTAAAGAAAGGGGTTGAAAACTCTCGCTAATGTGTCACCCTATGAGTTTATTGCCACTCTGAACCTGCAGTTCCTACATTTATGGCTGGCTGAGGGTGTCTGGCAGTCTGTTCAGCCACCATAACGAACAGCTTCCACCTGGTATATGGTTGTTTTGGGGGACACAAGTCCAGAGACATTCTATTAGCAGCCTGTTCCTGCAAATACACAAGAGAGATCATGGCACATGGTTGATTTTTGGCAAGTTTATTTAAATACTTTTAATTTTAGTCATAGTCAAATGTCTGATAGAAGTGACATTTGGATTGCTCGCTATGCATTTTCTGGAAGAAAACTTAGGAGGGGTTTAACCAATACATTTTACATACCGGTTTAGCTATTCAGTCCTGTGTCTCTTTTATTTTAGTTTTTGTTGCAAGTCTTTGAGGCATAACCTAACTTTAAAGGCCAACTAAAGTGTATTTGCCTTTTATATCTCTCCTTAGCTGTGTCCTACAGATTTATTTAGTCAGAAAGTATTTAATCCTAAGCTAATATAAAGGTATCAGAAGTTTTCTCCTTTTTTTTCACCAAAAAGTCATTGTTTGAACACAAATTAAGAATGACTTTCTGTTGAGGCAAAAATGATTTGACATTACTTCACTAAAGGAGTAAAGCCACGAGGTAAATGGCATACTTATTTTAAAACAATTATGCTAATAGCACTGTTCAGTTATTTTTTAAATACACTAAAATTAACAAAGTATCTTAGGTTTGCATACAACCGATTTTTTTTAAAGGCATTTTTTCAATTGAGGTTCCCTCCTCTCTGATGACTATACTTTGTGTCAAGTTAATATAAAAGTAACTAGCACATACGACACTAGCTGAAGATAAAATGAAGGTCAGTTTGGCAGTTCATGGAGCTGAAAAGTTACAATACACCTCTGGGCTTTTGCATTTACATAATTGGGCATAAAATGAACTACAACCACAAGAAAAGTATGGAGCTGATACATGAGTAATATTAGCGCAGATTTTCTTATACAAGCTGATTATTACGTTTGATGCAATGTTTTCCAAGCATTCACATATTTTTGTTTGTTTGGGGTGTTTGTTTTTTTCCAAGTTTGAGAGCCAATTAAAGTACTGCATGGACCAATGCTATGAGAATATCCCTCCTCTTTTCACTCCTGTGATGGTTAGTTTTGATTGACAACTTAACACAACATATAAACTCTCTGGAAGAGAGTCTCCATGAGGAGTTGTCTTAATTGGGTTGGAATGTGAATGATTTCCTTGACTGGGTAAGTAGATTGGGATAACCCACTCTGAGTGTGGAATTCTACAATGTGTGGTCACTCAGAGTGACCACTGGCTCAAGAGCAAGGAGCAGGAGTGATCCCAGGAAGATGAGGATGAAAACACCACATCCTTGCCTTATTTTTCTTTTCTAGCAAAGGGCATATTGAATACTCAAATGGCACACAAATAGCTACTTTTAATATTCACTTTTTTTTATTTTGAGTTTTATAATGACACAATGAGCAGATTATACCATGACTTTAAGCAGAGGATAATCCAATTTGAATACAGGTCACCTTTTATAATTCTTTCACATTTAAATGAACTTGTGTGATTGAGACATTCACCTTCCCCAGTGTAAGACCTTGGGCTCGTTTGCCTTGGGCTCATTTGTCAGCAATATATATGGCCTAAAATTAACTTAGAAACAGGCTCATGAGATTACTTGCAATGGTCCAAGATAGGCACATTTATAATACCACGTTGCAAACAAGGAACAGGCTTGGAAAGGTCAAAGCCATTCTGATAAGAGAAAGAAATGGGGTTGCAATATTACTCCCTGAATAAAGTCATTAATTTTCATCACTCATAAACGTCTACGTTTGCTTCTTCAATGATGTATTTATTTGTTCTTGAATTTAATAAAATGAATAAACTGTAGAGCATCTCATAAAGGAATTTATACTTTATTGATGGGACACCATTGCAAAGGAAGTAGGCGCATTAAACAACAAATAATGTGGTAATTTATGTGGCCAGATAACTACGGAGGAGTCCGATCTTACCTTAGTTGGTGCTTCCATAGCAAAACGTACCACAGACAAGGGGCTTAGACAGTGGGAATTTAGTTTTCCTACTTCTGGAGGCTGAGAGGTGCCAGTATTGTTGCATTCCAATGAGCTGTTTTCTCATGGTCTCATAGGACAGAGGGCAGAGAGAAAGGGAAGCAAGCCCACTTCTGTACTTAAAATAAGGACACTGATTCCATTTGTGAGGCTCTACCCTCATGACCCAATTCCCTGCTAACTACCTCTTAACATCACATTAAGGTCAGACTTCATCATGCATATTTTGAGGGGACATAAACAGTCTGTAGCAAATGTTTGCGTAATCTTGCTACTAGTCTGGCGATTACATAACACCTACATATTTGTTATAAAATGGAGCAACACCTGTACTTAGAGAGTTCGTGAATTAAATGAGTGTAGTGCAGTGTCCAGCACAGTCGCTATCATTCTTGTATGTAGTAACATTAATACCACGAAAATATGGGTGAATGCATGGAAGCCCATACCCTAATATAAAACTCCTTATTCTGGAAACAGTGCATATGCATTATCACCACCCACTTACTCTAAGTATGCCATGTGGAATGGCAAACCTGTAGATCTGTAGCAAGCAGGGCCACAGAATGCCACTCAGTATGAGATGTGTGTGTGGAAGGATGCCCTGTTTGGCAACTTGTCCATGCTTGGCCCCAGCTACAGAAAGATGAGGTCATTTGCATTCCATCTGTTCACCTTAGCATCCAGTATGAAGTGTAAGCTGCTCACAAGGGATGCAAACCATGGGACTGTGTTTGTAAAGATAGACTCCGGGTAAAAACATTAGCAGTTTGCAGATTGAGCACACAAGAGAAATTCACCAACAGGATTAGAAGACTTGGCTCATGTAGACAGAGCCCATGGGGCTCATTAATTAGAACTCTGCGGATGCAGGTTTATAAACCCCAAGTTTCGCCAGCCTAAGCAAAGGTGAGAGAGGGGTTTAAGATGAAAAAGTTGCACTGGGTAGCTCAGATTGTGAGATTTAGAATGCTTGTACTAAACCACATGGAGGACTGAGCTCCTGTGTAGAAAGACTGGAGATCTAAATGATCCTCCTACATCTTCTGTGGATCTAGTCAATGTTTCTTCAGTGTTCATGGTCAGCCTATGAGTATCCATCCCCAGGCTCCTGGATCTGCGTGTTTTTACATGTCCAGCTACCCAGAGAGACATACAATGTAGAAAAACACTAGCAGCGCAAGGGAAGGGAACCCTTACAGCACAAGCACGGGATGTGTTTGTAATGTATGAAGGGAAGAAAGAAGCACAAGGGAGACCCACACCTTACTGTGGTTAAGTTTCAAAATTGTTTCAGACCAAAAGAGATGGGAAGAAAGATTTGTTGTATTTATTATTATTATTATTATTATTATTATTATTATTATTATTATTATTTTGCTTCATAATAAATGCAGGCTACCAAGACACTGTCTGTTAAAATAAAATGCACCAAAAGTTGCAGACCAAGATTGAAATCAGTTTATAATTAGCAGTGACTAATAAAAATTTAAAAACACCAAGGGGTTGAGGCTATAACTATATTGGTAAAGTGCCTGTCTACCATGCATGAGACCCTGGGTTCAATCTCCAGAACTATATAAACGGTGCTGTGGGGCATTTCTGTAATCCCATCACTTGGAAAATAGAAGCAAAAGGATCAGGAGTTCAAGGTCATGCTTCACTACATAGCAAGCCTCAAGACTAGCCTGGGCTAGTATCAAAGTAAACCATAAAATATAAAAACAAATCAATACTTATTCAGGTTCACCCAAACACATGTATACTTTCATTTCAAAGGCCAAAAGGAAACTTTAAGTGACTCAGGGCTATTGAATAACACTTTCTATGCAGATATTCTTTGAGATATATGAAGAATCAGCTACCAGGAAAACTAGATCCTGTCTTGGGGGTGATGGTGCTGAAGGTACTGAGAAACAACCATTTGGAAGAAATCAGTAACAAAAAGAATCACCCTTTCCCTGAGTTTTCAATTTTAAAGATAGATGCTCTGCTTTAGTTACTCTGTTAGCAGTAGCAAGTAGCAGCTTTATAGAGAAAGAGTTCACTGGTCGGCCACCTATCTTATATGGTAGGTTCCAGGCCACGGAGTGACTCTGATTCACAAAAGAATATATACTTTCTGAGGAACAGTATCTGAACTTGACTTTTGCCCCTTACATGCACATATATGTACATGTACCTGCCCACAAGTTAATGTGTACACACATGCTTACATGCATCATCACACAAGGAAGAAAATTTTGCAGTAGTTACGCCAATTTGTTTTCTGTCATTATAAAAATACTTGAAGATGGTTACTTCTAAGGAGATTTTCTTAGCTCACGGTTTAGACAGCCCAAAGTCCAAGATTGAGAGGCCTCATCTGCCTTCTTTAGGGTGAAGTCCTGCTTGACTTCTTCATAATATAAGAGAGGAAGGGGAGGGTATCTAGTAGAGCACAGAGTGGGACAAATGCCCAGTGTTAGCTACTCTCTATCAATTTTACTCCCTCAAGAGCCCATTCATTCCAAAGGTCAGCATCTCCTACGACCTTGAGACCCCTGCTCTAAATTGTTCCATAATTTCTTAATGAGGTCATACATGACAAATCCTCCACTGCGCAGTCTCTGAGAGAATAAAGCTCATCTGAACCTTAGAAACAGGACTGGGCACAATTTCCTACCATGGCATTAGTTTGCCTCTAATGTGCACAAATGAGACTTCTTTTATGGTCCCAGAATGCAATCCACTTTTTCTAGGATGTTTAGAACAGCTTTAAGTCTGTAGACATACACCCTTCAAATCTGGAAGAGAAACGGTGGTGGCTTATTCACTCAATAATGGCTGTCAGGCACCTGATATATCTGAGTCACTAAAACAAATGCCTGGTAGTGAGGAAAACCAGATTTGGTCCTGTTCTTTGTGGGAAATGGTATCTAACCAAAGACTACACATTGAAGGGTTAATGACAAGAATAAGTTGAGGTATCCCAGAGCACTGTGAGATATTTAACTAATCCAAAGGTGTGGGAATATTACCAGGAAGTATTTATTGCTAAAGCTAGGATGTGTTTCTACTAATTTATTCTTTGACAAATTCTTACATGGATATAATACATACGGTCATATTCATCTCTTCACCTTCTCCAATCTACCCTCTATCCATGTGAATGCCTCCTCCTGCCACCAAGTTCCCATTGGACTTCCATGACCTTTTGCTTTCATATGTGTAGTCTGACCATACAGGCACTATGAACTAGAATTCTCAGTTTCAACCTTCATTTTGTTTTAGTCCTACAATTATGTTTGACAGCATCATTACTTAACTTTTTACATTTATTTGTTCTGTGTATGTGTATTCGTGTGTGTGTGTGTGTGTGTGTGTGTGTGTGTGTGTGTGTGTGCGTGCGTGTGTGTACATTTGTTGCATGCTACAGCACATGCTTGAAGATCAGAGAATTTTGTATGATCTGTTGAACTGTCTCTTCACCCCCTAATATCATTTCTATAGTTAATTTTTATGTTGCGTGTATGGGCATGCTATATACTTATGCAAAACATATCAATCATCATTAAAATCTATGCATGTTACAATATGGATTAATATTTTACTTCAAATGCTATTAAATAAATTAATAAAAAGAACTGAAAAGTCTAGATATTAAAACAAGCCCATGATAATTTATATTATACATGTTTCTGTATCTTTGACTTGATGCTTTATTTTATTGGGCATATCTCTTGAAGAATGAGAGTGTTAATTTTGATGAAGCTAGAATGACAACTGTTTATGATTAATTATTTTTGTGCACTCTATAAAGTATATTTGCTAATCACCAGGTCTTTGGGACATTCCCTGTTTTTTTTTTTTTTTTTATGAGCTTTGTGAATTTGAGTCCTACCTTCAGTGCTACAACACATCTTGACAAATTTCTCTGTGTGGTTTGAGGGATGTGTCTTCATTAAGTTTCTACTGTGAACCACATTGATTACTCATGATTCTGCATATCTCATCTTTCAAGTGAGGGTGCTGCTTGGTGGGTTTTGCTGAGGACCCTCTTCTTAGATGAGGACTTTGTATGTATATATATATATATATATATATATATATATATATACATATATATATGTATAGATATATACATATACACACATATATATGTGTATATATATACATATATATATATATGTGTGTATATGTATATATCTATACATATATATATATATCTTCATCTGACCAAAAAAAAAAATAAGCTAGATAATTCTCTGGAGTCTGTTTATAGAGGCATTAACTTGATTCATGAAGGCCAATCCCAACTCAAATTTCAAAGTAAAGTTTCTACTGAGTACAATGCAACATGTTTCCATGGTTATGCCTGGACTTGCTTGGGACATCATTTCTTTCTTTTAGCTGTCATTTGATGATGGAGTGAAATGAACTGAAGGTAGACTGCAATTTTATAAATATCTTCCAACCCACCTTTCTTTTCTTCACTCCTCCCAGGGTCTCGGATCCTCAAGTCCTGACTTCTTTTGGAGGCTTAAATTCAAATGTGCCTGTTAACAGCCCAATTAAAAAACTTCCTATCACCCTGTGCCCACATCTGTTTTGTTCTACTTGGATACTTTGTTTCTCTATATCAAGAATCATGAAATATCCCGAGGGTTTAAAATAGCTTGAAGCTTATCCTCTTTCAAACTGAAGTTCTCTTCCTCTGACTTATTGATCCCTTGGATTCTGGTTGTCATGACGCCATCCCAATGTCTGCAAGTGGCTTTTAAAAAATATTTTATTTGGTTGTTTTCAGCATAAGAGTTGGTTTACCTCAAGGCATTGTATTTTAGCGAAAATAAATCTCTCCCTTTAATCTTTCTCAGCAGGCTATAATGGAACTGTGACTATTTTGGAGGTTATGGTGTATATACTCTTGACATTATGATAGTTGCTTAATATTTTTTTTATTTTGTTTTGTTTTACAGATTGGAGGGGTGATGATATGAAAGTTAATTTTGTGATTATCATGCCTTTCCTTCTGGGTGCCATTTTCGAGTAGAGCACATGAAGCACTCTCCAAAGGAAAGCCGAATGGGGTTGGAGTTTTACACACTGTTGTCTTTGTTAGGCAGGTTCTCACCAGCTCATGAAATGCCCTCAGTGACCTTTCTTATAGTTCCAGTGCAAAGAGGCTAGCTTCTTTTTCATAGCACCAATTTCCTTTACAAATGCACTGTCTCCTTCCCTGAATAGCAGTTAATTGTATACATGTTTCTGCTCTTCAATTTCCTCAAAATTATCACTATAAACCTGGCTAAAAGCAGCTAGTGACAACCAAGCTACAGCCTATAAGTAATGCTGTCTTGAAATTTCCTTTACAAAATGGATTAGTCTATTACCTTAGAATTCAACATCATACAGTTTTTCAGCTTATAGGTCAAACGTAGGCAAACAGTTCAACAAAATGCAATATAGTTTCTAGTGCAGTTCTCCATACTGAGCCCTTATTTCCATCTGAGACTTCATGACTAAAACCATCTGTGTGTCTATCTGCTTTGTAGTTTGAAATTCTATCAAGTTTACCAGTAAAGTTGGGCTTAAAGCTTTCTAGGGCTTCTCTAGCTCATACTTCTAAACACTTCCAAATTTCTCCCACAAACCATTTTCAAATGCCTAACATGACATAGATTTAGTCAAAGCAATGGTCCTGTTTCTCTGGTGGCAGTATTCTATATTAGTCACCTTTCCATGATGCTTGACAGAAATCTCTTAAGGAAAACAATAAACTTTTACTTTTGTTCTTAGTTTCAGTCCACAGGATGAGGAAATATGGTGCGTCTGATTAGCACTTTCTGTCCAAGCTATAATTTGAAGAAGGTTAATAGCTCATAAGGGAAATTTCCTTCAAGAAGAAATTTAGGTGACAGACACTGAAAAGATGGTGGAATTATAGCATCACTTTGCAATCGTGTAATAAAAACAGTTGGCTTTCCTTTGACCATTAATGACAGCTAAAACCAGTGACATTGGCTGTTATGTTTATGTTGAGCAAACTCCAGTTTTATTTAAACAAGTTTTCATGATAAAAAGTTAATTTTTAAAAGGCTGAAATGTAAATGGAATTAAAAATAATAATATTGCATAATTGCTGGCTCAACCTCTGGGTACCTGCTGTAAAAGAACACACCACTCATGTGCAAGGGTATTTGCCGGAGTCTTTGTTCCCAAGAGCAGAATGTGAGAAACAACCTAGACAGACATTGAAAGAAGAATGGGTAATTTGTGGGGTGTATTTAATCAGTTCAGTTTAAGTAATGAACTAATTGTCTGTGCCTGTAATACCATGTGAAAAGGGCAATCATTAAATGAAAATATAGGGTGAGGCCATACATACAAAATATTATAATATAAAAGTTTCTATGTGTTATTTGCTATTGCATAGATATACAAATGTTACAATCTGATTAAAATGTCCAAAATGGTAAAGTGAAACAAATTTTCTCTTTAAAATGGGATTAGTATGTTATAGACATATCCTTAGTGTTTTTCAAAGTAAATGGGTTTTAATATGTGATGAATCTGTGGGAGTAAATACATTTTTTATTAAATCATTTTCACAGTCTCATTGGCTTGTAAATATTAGTGATTAAGAATTTTTAATGGAGCAAGATTTTACAACTCTAACAGAGAGACTGCATTTGTATTTACTGAAGAATAATATACTATGCTAACCATGTGTGTTACAAATAAATGTGGAAGAGATTAAGGTTCACCGAAGACCTACATCTACATGCAAAGTTTCACTCTCCACTCTAATAAGTGAACACTGATGAATAAATATGAAATTTAGATAACAGAAGTGCATTTGGCTTCTGGAAATCAATCAGAGATACAAATGATTACACTTATCCATGTCAATGACAACTTAAAAACTAGACCTCAGTTGGCTAACAAGGTCTTCAGTGGTTGTGGTCATTCTTCATGATTAGCTTGGACAGGTCCTACATTATTTCCATGGTGAGCCTTATATAACTTTGAGAATGACCATCTGGAATTGCTTAGAATATCCTGTCTTTGCTAAAAGTAGATTCAACTCCTAGCCTAACATGGACATCCAACTCCAGATAAAGGCAGCTCACCTGACTCTACGTAGCATTTACCTTTGCCTGACACACCCACTTAATGTCACCCATGCTGCCTAAAGAGAAAGAGAATTCTGGTTGGGGGTGAAAATAAAATTAAGTTTAGTTGCTACTATATTTATTGAAATCTGTGAGTGAAGAAGATGGTTGAAGTCAGTGATATGAAGGTGAATATTGAGTCGCTGTGAGCTGATGTAATCTAAATACACAGCAGGGTTGAGACGGCTGGCTTCTCCTGTAGATGACTTCCTTCGTGTTTCATGGTGATGGTTTAAACTAGGACAGAACTTTGCTTTCTGGGGCTACACAGACACACACACACAGACACACGCACGCACACGCGTGCACACACACACACGACTTCAACAATCCTTTATGGGTAAAAGAGGTGAATTTGAAAGAGACAATGACCTAATTGAAGACATCAAGTCTCCGGGGTTCCTCATTCAGTGACCAATATCATGTCATCCTTAGTAAAACAATCACCAATCATCGGAATTTCTGAAGTTCCCATAAAGGATAAATCGTGTGAGAAACTGAGGTAGGGACTGTTTAATGTAGATAAAGTACCACAATAAAAGAAAATTGTTTGGAGCTATGTCCACTCAAAGAGATATAGGCTACTATACAAAGGAATATTGTTAGGACAATAGAACCAAGTGGGGGAAGTTATGAAGAGCTCATTGGCCCAGGACAATGAGCAAATTTATAGAAAATGGACAGAAGAAAGGGAGGGAAGATGACAGAGGAAGGAGGGGACACCTTGCACTTTCAAAAGAAATTGTTGAAAAGATCTTCCTAACTAAGATTCTGGGATTTCTTTAAATCTACAATTTGTGCCAAAAGATTCCAGCACGGATTTGGGACTTATATTTGACAAGCCCCCATATGCTTGCCTTTTCCCTCCAAGATTTTACTCTGATTTGATGAATCTGTAGTTGGTTGAATATGTGGCTTTACGATTGCTAAAAATACCATAAAGCCAAGGTCTTTCTTTCAGTACTTATGCATCTGGTAAAATGGCCAGTTAAGCATCAGAATTTTCAAGCCTTGGCCAATAATCTCTAGTAAACACTCCTTTCATAAGCTCAAGGTCCATGTGGAGGGGTATTCTATGTTTTATTTCAATGCAAAGGCAAAGCCAGAGACCAAAAACAGGGGAGAGTGTAATCTCCTTAACTGCTTTGGTCCATGGTTAACTAGTGTGGCTTTGGGATTCTTATAGTTACTACTAAAGCTGTCGATCTGACTGAAACCAAAAGCAACCTTCACTAAATGAGGATGAAGTCCCCAAAAGAGAGAGTCAGCTGCTACAGAGACTATGAGGCTCCTTATCACAGACTTTCTGGGGACCACAGAAACACAGGTGCTGCCCCAGCATGCAAATCAGTGCACCTGTGCAAGACTCTAGGTTACCAGAACAGTCCTCACCTTGTTTGTGTGCTATACATCCCTAGCAGACAGAACTTGCTACATTGCTCGACAGGTCCACTGCAAAACTGAAACATGAATTACTTGGTTCAAAAGCTGGAAAAGTGTTAAAGGTACAATGCACACCTATTACCTCTGTATTTTCCTTTATTTAATGTTCACATGTACTGAAAGACATTCTAGTTGTAACCCTAACTATCCATTCTGGGACATGCATATGTGCACCCTCCGAGATGCAAAGTTCTACCTCCAATCAATCTCTGTGCAGCTAGCATGGAGAACTCAAAGTGATTTGTATCTTTATTTCATGAGCTTCCTACGTGAGCCATGTTAGGTATGTGAGCAACTGAGACATCTGAAGCTTTACCCTGTAGTATGTCAATTGTTACTGAATATTGAGAAAGAGGGAGGGGGCCTTCCACTTACTTCCTATAGATGTCACTGGACACGTGGTATCACATCTTGGGCCTTGGGAGGCTTGTACCCAAGATCGCTCCAGTGGAGGGCTATGGGGTTACCTTGCCATCTGCAGGGATCAGAAACTGAAATGACTGACACACAACAGATAAGATAGCAGATAGCCAAAGATCCATGCAAGTAAAGTATGGAGGCTGGTGATAAGGGACCATCTGTGAGGTGATGCCCCAAGACGTGTCCCACTTTCTCATCCCCCATTATTTACAGAGTGCATGTTTAAATATACACAGAGAGAATTGTAAAAGAGATTGAAGAATACTGAACTGCAATCGTAAGGTTCTGTTGGTCTCAAGCTTTCTGAAGCTAGCCCTGCCAGGAACCCTGCTGCTTGACACCATTTGACCAGGCCAATATGTAGACATTTCTTTAAAGTAGAGTTCATTTTAAAGTCCAATGAATGCAGGCAGTTTTTTAGCAAAACAAAAGCCCTGTGCTTTGGACACATTCTCCAGCTTCTTTCTTTGGAAAGAAAGTTTTAGCAATATTTTACAAGTTAAATGTTCTCTCTAACTTTTATTTATATAGTCGAGCACCATTTTCTCTTTGTTGTCCCCTCTTTGCTGCTCATTTTTAAATGGTATTCCTGATTTCAGGTTAGCCTGTTGGATGTCATTGTTAGTTTAGTTCGGCAAGTTTAACAACAAACATGGTCTCTGTCTAATTTCTCTTTTAAATAAATGGGTTCTCTCAGTAGGCATGAACTTTCACCAGCTTGTCTCTAGTTCTCATTTCTGGACAAGCATTTCAGATTGCAGAATTTAGCATCCGCTTTCAAATGGGTTGTGAGTGCTTGCGACTCGGTAGCAATCGATCCATTGATTACTTTTGCTTTTTTTCTCTATCATATTCATCTATTCATAGAAACATCTTTCCCCAACACATAAACTCAGATCAGATTCCTTGCTCCAGAGAGTAAAACATGACTACAGAGCATGCCACAGCACCTATTAGGCATCAGGCCAGAAGACTTAAACCATGGGAAGAGCCATGATCATTTGTTCCTGGTAACCCTTCCTTGGCCTTCCCTTCTTCCTAGTCTCTCTCCAATTTCCTGAGGCTCTACTCTTCTGTTTTGATGGCATAAAGAAGGCCATGGCCCTCCCTGGCTAACCCTACAGGGCTGTCACCAAGACTGGAGTAGATGGCCAAATGCAGATTTAACAGAAACCACGTGTGAGTTCCCTGGGGAAACCTACAAGAAAATAAATACTCACAGGCTGTCCTAATGTGAGAAACTTCTCTTGAACTCTATTACCCTCCTCCACACCACCAAGAAGATGGATTGATGGTTCATCTTAAGCATCTTATGCCTGAAGGTCTTTTCCAGGATAGAGAGCTCTCTTGTGCGGCATGATAGCAAGATAGCCTTTCTACCACCACTTTGATTTCAGCTTACCTCCCCACGGCTGCCCCATCAGCCTTGCCTTGCCATGATAGGATTCTTCTCCTTTGCCAAGAATGACACAGTCTACAGACCACTCTGATGTATAAAGAAATATCACCCAGAGAACGAGAGGCCATGTCCTCTCTCTTGTGGCAGATTCTTCCGATCTCAACAAGGTAGATCTCTTGATGCGCCACACATACACAATCCTGTGAGCACAAGAAAGACGCGTGGCTTTAAATGAAGTGGCCGCCATGCCTTCATGATAGAATAACGTGGTAGGCAGTGCACGGTGCAAAGGAAAGCAGTGGTTTCCGATATAAATTCAGGAGCTTCCATTACGAAGCAACCGTGGCAGGCAGACAACCAAAAAAACAGCTCGCTGCCTCCTAGAGTAGTGAGCTCAGCGTCAACAGAGGTGGGGGTAAGAGCCAGTCCAGGAGAGATCCACAGAGCGCTGAAAAGAGATGGTTCCATGATGGAGAAGTGACTCCATCGCTGTAACTTCCAGGGAGCAGCCCCAGCCGCAAGAAACGGTCATGGTTGCAAATTCCAAACTGGACACAGAAGCGAAAACATGGAGAAAGGTTCAGGAGCCTGGCCTGGCACCTCCTGAGTGCTGTAATCACCATAGCTGTGCACTGCACGTGTGGTTTAACCCCTTGCTTTCTCTTTTCACTCTTCAGGAAGAGGCAGCCAGAATTCTCGCCCAGCAGCCAGTGTCCGTCGGCACATGTGCAGCTTTGAAAACCCCCACACTGCAGTGAATGTGTAAGAGAAGCTGCATGGACATAGAGTGTTTTGCCCCTTGCTTTCTCTCTCCTGGGTATTTCCACTCTCTAACATGGAACCGAATGTGGTGCATGCCATCAAGAACGAGGGACTCATGGGCGTGCCTTATCCGATCGATCGTCCATCCTTCTTAAAAGGACACTGTCAAGCTGTTAGTTTCTCTGCTTATTTTCTGTTCCAATGCAGCACTCCCCCAGCTTTCAGGATTCACTTGGGTCTATGACTCGCACTCATGAACTCAAAAGTGAATCTTCGTCCCCTCAACAAATCTGTCGGCTTCTCCTTGGCACACAGAGCATTTTCTTTTTCTTTGCGTTTCCTTTTGCCTACCCCTCCCACCATCTTTTTTGCTGTTGCACAAATGTTTGAAATGATCCTGTCTGCATTGAAGTAAAAGCCAGTGCTGAAATTTATGGAAAAGTTCCACAACGTGGGTGTGTGAGGGTGGGCGCCAACACGAGCCTCTGCTGGGTGTCTCCCACACCCCGGGGGAACACAAAATAAAGATTTTGTGAGTCCCACTTGAGGCAAATTTTACAAACAAACAAAAACAATTTTCCCAGCCTCCTATATGATTTTTATCAGATGTTCAAGTCTGATAAAAAGCGGTGCATGTTTGGTCCGATTCTTGACCTTTAGCTCTTGACAGTGTCTCTTTAAGTTAACCAAAGCACCTAGACCATGTTCGATTCATTGTGCACGGAGTCTGTGGTCCTTCCTCAGCTGTTCCTTTACAGCCCTGCAAACTCCTGGGAGAGTCAAAGGTACACATTCCTGCAGCAGGAGGGAACCCACTGGTGAGGTACCTGTGGCTTGAATAGCTCTTCAGATAGAAGAGCCCAAATGGTTTCAATGTCTGGGCTGGCAGTAGAGGCTGGTAATACAGCCATGGTGTCTCTTCCCTTCACTCAGTGACATGTACCAGGAAGTCTGTAGCCTCCCTTACTATTCTTCCCTGTAGAATCCCATATCTAAACAATGTGGTCTCTCTCCATCAAACCGTCCAGGCATAGGAAGAACACACTGAGCAGTCATGCCAGGGTGTTTCAGTGGCATTTGGGAGGCCCCTAGCAAGCCACTGTACCATAGCTGTATGCCTTCTCTGAACCCCTTCCGAGTCCAAAGGCATTACGTGTTTCTTGCACCAAGGGTGAGTCTAACCAAGGACACAGCAAGGAGATCCTAATTTGTGACAGCTGCTGGCTCCTGTCAAAAGGGATTGCTAGGGATGGGCAGATGTGTTTGTCTTGTCGTGACAGCAGGGCCAGAGAGAGGAGAATCAACTGACATGTCATGACGTAAAGGTGAGTTTCTACAGACCAAAGTAAAAGCCAAATATCTTCTTTGATCGTGATTAGAGGAGAAGAAGAAGAAAGAAAAACCCTATCAGCAAAGCTAACAAGTGGGTTGTCAAGAACTTTAAGAACAAGCTAGCCAAACTTCCCATCTTCAGACTATAAAGCAACACCAGAGAGATCAGTGGTTTTAAACCTGCATCCCTTAGATTAAGGCCAGATATTTTTAGTCATGTTTGTCCTGGAGAAATAAAAATAAGAAAGTGTTCTTTCTGTAACCTTCAGTTCCCACTAACATAAGAAATAAACTGGATCATTATGGTCTGCCTCTGTCCCTTTTTCCCCTGAGGAATAATCGAGGCAGATCTATGCAACGGCCCTGTATTTGCAGGGCAAACTCTGAGTACTGAGGGGCATCAAAAAACTGGCAATGAAAATCTAAGTCTAGTAGAACAGAACATAGGAGACATTGTTTGACTTGAACTTCCTTCAAAAGTAACAGAATCTGTTCCTACCTGTATTTCCTAAATGAATCTGTGAATACACAGGTACCACTACTAGGACAACACCTTGATACTAACAGTATATATTTTAAAAAGATGTTATGATAATTTACAGTTATTAATTTTTAAGCCATGTTTATATGCGTTTGTTAAAGTATATGGGTGTAGTTCCCCGTGGAGACCAGAAGAGGATGTTGAACCTGCTGGACCTTGAGTTACAGATGATAGTGAGCTGCTCCAAGTGCATACTGGGAACCGAACTCGGATTTTCCATGAGAGCAGTTTTTCTGGGCTAGTTCCAGTCCCCAACATGACAATTCATGTAAACTTTGACTTGAGAATTTCTTTCATCAGCTTATGAATGACTAAAAAGCAAAGACTATTTGAAGCTTCTTTGGAAACGTTTGATAATTGTCAGAATTCTCTTCTAGTTGGGAAATTTTCTCAGAACAGTAGATGTCATGCTGGAACCAACCTTCTACAGATGTCGGGCTTCACTGACTTCAATGAGAAAATTAAACTGTGTATATATTCTACCTTATTGGTTCACTAAAGAAATCATGACATTGTAGAAAAACAAAGTGATATGTGTTTGTGTACGTGTGTGTGTGTGTGTGTGTGTGTGTGTGTGTGTGTGTGTGTCTGTGTATGTGTTATCTCTCGTCCTGTTTGAAGATGTAGAAATCAATTAACCTAAATAGGATTGAAATATTTTGACTTTGTAAATTGTCTGTTTCATTAAGACAACGTTTCTGTGACTAGCCATTGTTGAGGTCAGTATTCAGAGGAGAAGAGAAACTCCACAATGCTATTTAAGATTATCTACAGAAACTATGGAGTTCTCACATAGTAAGAGTTTATCTATCTTCAAAAGTACATTCAAAAGTCTTTTTATTGCCAATCATGGTGAGTAGGCAAGAAATTTTAAACTATGTTCCTAGTCCCCCACAGTGGAGAGGATGTGCCAAATATGCAGATTTTTCTGTGATGTTTTCAAGAAGTGGAATTAGTGTCAGTGTAGAAAAACCAACGTGGGGTTGCCTAGGAAAACAGAAGCCAGACTCAAGTGGCTTCAGATAGTTCCTATGCCGAAGAATCAGCGAGAGCCACCTTCCGGACTGCATTCTGATATCAACCAGCTGATGCTCGTGCAGGAGAAAGGATGGACAGCTTCCCCAGAGGCTTCTTGGGCCAGACTCCAGGAGTTGGCAAGCAGACCCAGCAGGGCCATAGTAGGCTACCCCAGTGCTGGTGGCTCATGGATTCTATTCTTGATGAGCCTTTCTCCTCCTGCTGGAACTCCATGGAATTTTCTGATGCTCTTTTCTTCACTTCATTGCATTGCTTTACTAATTGATGATGGAGGAAGAGAGGTGGGGGAGGAAGTTTGGATGTGTCTAGCTCAGACAACAACTCTTGTTCTCTCTTTTCATCATGTAAGTCCAGGGTTTATTCCTGGGTTCTTAGGCTCAGCAACAAAGGCCATCACCCACTGAGCTGTATCTTGTTCATCCTGTTTCCCCATTGTGGCTAGACCCTCCCTTCTGTATGGGAGTCTTTGCCTTGCCTGGGGCTCTCCCAACTCTGAAGCCTGACAACAGACACTTGCCTTGTGGTCAGCCAGCCACTTCTGCAGGATGCTCCCCTCCTATCTCCAGCCCCCACCCACCGCTCTCTAGAGATCTCTGGAGTAGAGAGCATATCCTCTGCAAGTGTAACCTGTACTTACAGAAGCAAACAAAACAGACAGGCTCACACTGAATGCCAATAATACAGAAATCTGTTTATATTACCTACTCCTAACTATTCTTTAGAATGCTGTAAATGTTAGGTTTTTTTGTTTGTTTAAGGGGTTGTGACACTGAGCCGAAGGGAAAAATAATCAAAACAAAACTTTAACCTGTTGACTCCAGGGTTGTAGCTTAGGTCTGCCAGGTTTTTATTTGTTTGTTTGTTTGTTATTAAGAGAATGAAGCATTCTCTTGATCCACTTCCTCTCCCTGTATCCTGCTGTCCTGTTCGCACCAGATTAAGATTGCAACCTGTGTCCCCAACAAGGCAGGGTTGGCTACTTGTCCTGAATGAGCCCATAAAGAGAGCCAATTTAATGGTGAAAGCTAGAGAAGGGGATTTATTCAGTGTGGCCACATTGAGATGGAGACTAAGGATACAGCAACTCCCCAAATCCATATTCTTGTCCTGTCTTAAAGGTATGATTTAAATAGAAAGTGGGGTGTGTGGGGGGGAGGTCTACAGAGCTAAGCAAGCAGGCCCAAGTGTGCTTCTACCCATCTTTGGCTCAGACCAATGTCTCTCCTTCAAGGTTGCCTGACAAGTTGTAAAGTTCCTGGGGTTTCAGATGTTCCTACTTCCAAGGAGGGGATCTTAGGAAACACTATGTTCTCAAGGCCTTATTTTGTAGTCTGACCACCAGAGAGGCTTAAGGTACCATTGGTTACACCACTGACGATTCCTAAAGGAATTGTTGCATCATTAAATATATTTAACCACCTGAGGCAAATTAACCCTGACCCACGGTGTTTTATCTTCAGAAAGGGGGTTATTTGGGGTCTGAGTTAAAACAAAGAGTGCTTTGAGACAGTTACATGGAGTTTTGGAAGTCAGATTGCTTTGCTTGCTGCCCCCCCCCCCATTTTTGAGACGCAGTCACATGTGGCCAGGGTAACCTGGGATTTGCCATGTAGCTGAAGATCACCCTTGACTCCTTCTGATTCTTCTGCCTTAACTTACTCATGCTGAGATCCCAGGTATAAACCGCACCTGGTTTATGCAGTGCTGGAGATCAAACCTAGGGCTTCCTTTCCACTTTGCATTCTACTTCCTGTGAATCACACCCCCAGCTCTTTCTTAAGATTAAGAAATCGGATAAAGGTAAACAATAAAAGCAAGAAGCTTGTGGCCAAAGCCCAAACATTAAAGTTTTAGCTGACCTTCAACAAACTTCTTTATGTCATAGCACTATTCTGTTTTGAATGTATTTTATTCTTTCACAACACCCTAAAGTGTATGTAATTTTTTTTTCTTCTTAATAACGATGACTTTCCAGTTTCTTCAGGATGATGCTCTCTTTTCACATGAAACAGGATTGGGTATTTACCTGAATCAAGTGACTATAATTACCAGGGCTAGTGTTTACTGAATACAGTTAAAGCACCTCAGATGTTGTTTATCACAATACCATCCACAAGGATTTAAAAACAGGGGTATATGCTCTCCTATAAAATTTCAATTATTCGCTCTACAAACGGTGCCTAGTGAGCACGTAGATCCATAGACCCCTCATGTTGTGCCTGGACCACAGATGAGAAGTGCATATGCTGAAGAAGCAGTTAATAACCCTTGCCTCCATCTCTACGCAATGATGCATTTCCCCCACTACGTCTGATTTTTATGAAACGATTTATTTTGTCCTTGGGAAAGGTTAGTCTAATTTTTACAATGCACCAAATGCCCCAGGGCATGATATCTATTTCCTAATTAAACAGGACTTTTCAGATAATTTAGAGCAAGACTCAGAGGGGAAAGAACGCTGCTAATTTTAACAGTGATAGTGAAAATCTCCCATCGCAAGAACAAAACATTGTGTTCAATTAAAATAGAACTAAATTGTGATTATAGCTGCCTGCCTGATCATCAGATAGACTGTTAATATTTGGGTATTGTCCAAAGTGAGTTCTGGGGTGGATCTCTGGGCAGTAATGAAAACAGGTAATTATGTTGAGTGAAGAGAGCCACTATCTCAGGGTTTTCTAGGAGTGCAAGGTTACCTTGCAGCTAGTTTTGGGAGGAGACTAAGTGATATTTTGTTGGGAACTGCCTTTCCTGTCAAGCAATGAGATCAGAGTTTAGCTGTAATACCTATTTTTCAGCTCTTTATATTGTCTGACTCTGAAGTTAATATCAACTTCTTAAACTCACTCACTTTTCAAGGTTATAAAATATAAAGTGTTGAACATTTACCCTCGTCACAAATATTCTAAAAATCACATGTAGGTTTTTAAGCCTTCATTCTGGTTTTTCAAAATAATTCAGTGAACCATTGTTTTAGTGATCCCTTTCTACTTTTCTTTCTCCTTTAGACACGTCTACAATGTGGGCAATCTATTTCACACGCCTATCTAAGAAAGAATGTTCATTTTCCAGTTTCTGTCAGTGTTACAACATCGCTCACTTTTTGTTCCTGTTGCTGTTGCTTTAGTAGGTATAAAGAAAAAGCAAACTCCTAAAAAAAAAAAAAAAAAAAAAAAAAAAAAAGGAGAAAGCAGAAGAAAATGACTTCTTTTAAATATTAGCAGCACTTTTATTAATAGACTGCTACAGTAAGGTGTCACCATCTGCTAAAAATTGTATAGAAAATCATCAGAGTCTCTCAAAGCAAGATCCGAACTATTGCAATATTCAGAAGGAATAAGATTTGTGGTTTCCATAGGACATTCTGTATTTTCTTCCTCAGGATGACTTTCTCTTTGGTTGGTTTGTTGGGATTTCATGGGGATTAAGGTTGATGTGTTCGCTTTATGTCCTTGAGGCAAATTATCTGACAAAGTCAACTGAATGGAGAGAGGATTCATTTCAGCTCAAGGTTTCAAAGGTTTCAGCCAGTGTTCACTTGGCTTTGTCAGGTCTGAACTTGCACCCAGGTGCAACCTTCTTGGTAAAGAGCACGTGGCTGATCAAAGCGGCTTGCCTGATGGTGGCTAGGAAGTAAAGAGGGAGGGGGTTGGTTTGCATTGCAAGGCCTCTTCATGAAATCCAAGGAAGTATGATTCTGAAATGTCTTCATCCTTTAATAGGGTCAGAAGTCTCAAAATCCATTCACCTTCAAAAATCCCTCCCCCCTTCAACATTGCTGCTCTGTCAATACACCAGTTTTGAAGGGGGGCACTTACGAAGGAAGCCAGAACAGCTGTGAAGGCTGGAAGTATGGCCGAGTTCTAGAGTTCCCTTTAGCAAGGATAAGTGGAAAGAAATCCAAGCATGGTCCTTGGTTTTAGTGACCACTAACTTGTTAGAATGCTAATTTTGTCTTGTTTGCATCAAACTTGGCTGGAGGATTAGGAAAGGCTGTGAGCTTTTTGTGTGTGTATGTGTGTGTTTGTTAGCCTTTCCTATTCTCTCTCTTTTCTGGTGACCCAGTATTCCTAGGATGAATCTCCTAACTAGCAGCTGAGAAGGTGAAACTTTATGTGAAAAGTCACATGTTGTATGTGTCAGGAACAGTGTTCTGAGATTAAAAAATAGAAAATGGGAAATTATGAAACTCTTCAGCCACTCATGGCCCTCCCCCCCCCCCCCCCCCGTCTTGCCACCTCTGTGAAGATGTGATGTCTATGAAATACAAATCAGAATGGGCAACTGAATGCTTCTGGTTCCTAATTCCCACAGCACAGAGCGGTGTTATATATGGGTTTTAATTTATCCCCAAGACTTCATCTCTGTGTTGTGCTTAAGTGGTTGTGTGTGTGTTTCCATTTTTTTTTTCTTCCAGTAGTTCGGTAATCATTCAGTCCTGGCAGTGAAGGGTCATTTTAACTTGTTACCCATTTCATTAATTGTCATCAATGGGACTGTGTCATTCCCAGTGCATGCATGGTGGTGAAGGGCGTGCTTTGTGAAACCCTGTAGCTAAATGGTAATGCTTTCTCGCCAGTAACTTTACTTGGGTCAGCACCTCTTTCCTTGGCATGAGTAGAATGTTCTGGTTCCCTCTTCAGAGGAAGTCTACAGTAGCCCAAGTTATAGTATTTCATTTACTGTAGGGGAGTAAGGGAGGTGGATGTTGCAGGTGAATTGCACAGCGGTGGGGTGGACAGAATTCAAATGTCTTTCATCATCTGTGCAGGATCCATGTGTAAATAAACCCATCTCTATTTTTATTCGTAGTTCTAACGGCAAGTCTGTGTCGTGGTCTGAACCAGGTGGAAGACAGGCGCCTAAGGGGCAGCATGTGTGGCAGCGCCTCTCTGTGCACGTGAAGACCAACGAGACGGCCTGCAACCAAACGGCCGTGATCAAACCCCTCACTAAAAGCTACCAAGGCTCTGGGAAGAGCCTTACCTTTTCAGACGCCAGCACCAAGACCCTTTACAATGTGGAGGAAGAGGACAACACCCCTTCTGCTCGCTTCAGCCCTCCCAGCAGCCCATCAATGGTGGTGCACAGACGCGGACCACCTGTGACCACCACGCCGCCCCTGCCACCCCACCTGACCGCAGAGGAGACTCCCCTGTTCTTGGCCGATTCCATCATCCCCAAGGGCTTGCCTCCTCCTCTTCCTCAGCAACAACAGCCGCTGCCCCCTCAGCAACCCACACAGCAGCAAAAATCCCTGATGGACCAGCTGCAAGGCGTGGTCACCAACTTTGGAGCTGGGGTCCCGGACTTCCACGCTGTGCTGGCAGGCCCGGGGGCACCGGGCACCGGGCTGGGCTCGCTGTACCCGCCCCCGCCTCCCCCGCAGCACCTGCAGATGCTGCCCCTGCAGCTGAGCACCTTCCGAGAGGAGCCCATCTCCCCTCCCGGGGAGGATGACGAGGATGACAGTGAGAGGTTCAAACTCCTGCAGGAGTTCGTGTATGAGCGCGAAGGGAACACGGAGGAAGACGAACTGGAAGAGGAGGAGGACCTGCCTGCAGCCAGCAAGCTAACCCCTGAAGATTCGCCGGCCCTGACGCCTCCTTCTCCTTTCCGAGACTCGGTGGCCTCTGGCAGCTCAGTGCCCAGTTCCCCGGTGTCTGAGTCAGTGCTCTGCACCCCTCCAAACGTGACCTACGCCTCTGTCATCTTGAGGGACTACAAGCAAAGCTCTTCCACCCTGTAGGGAGGAAGTGTGCGTGGAAAAGCCAGAAATGCCAAGGAAAGTCAACCCCTCTTGAAAGGTGTAGGGAGCCGAAGACACACTGGGATGGAGGACCGCAGTCAGTAGAGCAGCAAGAATGCAAGGGCTGCCTTAATGAGGGAGAGGAAAGATTCCAAACAGTGGTCCCGGCCAGGATTGCGACTCCTGAATTATTCAAAAATCTTCTCTAGGAAGAAAGGGAATGATGACAAAGCACAATTCCATATGGTAGGTGACTTTTATCGGGGGAAAAAAATAATAAAACGTAAAAATAAAATCAACAAAAATAATCTCGTCTTTTGCTCAATCGTGCATACATGTATCTGCCCACACTCTCTTGGTGAAGCTAGAAACGGAGCGGCCCTTGTCATGGTGCCAGATGAATCATTCGTTCATCTCACAACATTCCTGGTGAGTGGACACGAAGAGGACAGGACGTAGGGACATTGAAGGGACAACCAGCTTCCATCGCAGAAGCCCTTCTCTGTGCTGAGCCTGCAGACTCGTGGACTAAGGGAGACCCAGGAACTGACCTTATGAGGGCCCCTTTACACTGCTGTGATTCAGCCTGCAGTCACCCAGGGAAAAAGGCACGGTAACTCCTTGGATTTCTATAATTCCCTCTGGTTAGGAAAATGAAAGTATGAGCAAAATCATCGACAAAATGAACTATATCAGAAGTGCTTTGGCGGGGGAAAAGCAGGACAGTAGATCCCCACAGGTCCCTGAGCAAGGTCTCCGGAGTGAGCTTTGTAGATTCCATCCTTGTTTATTGATAACTTTGGGGAGGAGGGGGATGACAAGGGGTGTCAGAGATGTTTTGTGGACTCGCTTGCGCTGTGCCAACCAGGTTCTCCGTTGCCCTTCAGCAAACGAGGACAAGCCACGTTGCCAAGATTCACCTTCCATTTGCTGTATCAAATAAGACCAACCAGTTGGACTTCTGAGATTCAGTTGAAGTACAATGTGGTGCCACAGTTTCTCCCATGTGCTATGGAAACAAATCTAACTTTGGACCTAATGGTGTACTCATAGCAACAATTACTGGTTTAAATTCTTTCCTATTGTCACTGGAGTCCCTGGAACTAGCGACTGAATGTCTTTTCCTGTATACATGTGATTAGAAAACTTGTGCCGTGCAATGTCAATCTAGCTGCAACTAGACAATCGTCTTTTGGATAGAGTATAAATATCTTTATGTTCCAGTGACATTCCATAGAACACTGTCACCAGTGTCTCTTTGAAGGTTGGCTCTGTGGTCTGATGTTTCTCACATGCAGCTGAGATGGAAACATCCTCCTAGGTGGGGATTTCTTTTTCAGATATTTATGATGTGACAATGTTATTAATAAAATAGCTTGAAAGTGCATTGAGTAAAAGGGTCACCAAATAGTGAGTGACACCAAAAAGTACCTTTTATAAACTTGTGCACATTGCTATTAAAATGTAAGGTTGAAAAGGCAATACTTAGAGTATTTCAGATATATTTTTAAACGGTTTTTCCACAGCTACTTGAGTTTCATGGTCTTCTAGTGTGTAACGATACTCCAGTCTGTCCAGGGTGTCTCAGCTATCTGCTTGTCAATCACACTCCATCGTTTGAAAAGGTTTCCATGTTTTATCTTTATGTTTTTGCTAGCATCTTTTCCTTATGATCCCATGTTTACTACAATGTAATATCCACAAACATGTGATCAGATTGCTCCATCGTACCCCTGCCTTTTCCAACGAAAAAGAAAAGGATTGTTCTTGTTATTTTTATTTCTTCTATTATCTGTGGGATGAATCTGATCCCTTTGAATATCTTTGCCTATGCCTTATGTTCAGTCATTTTAATTTGCTCTCATCGTGTCAAAGCTGCTGATTTCTCAGCCAAAAAAGCATCATCTTAGAAATCTCTAAATACATCATTTGTTTGGAATTTAACATCAACTCCTATGTCAGAGCTGTGTTTCTTAAGTGTTCCATATTCTACCCAGTTTAGTGAGTTCTTCATCAAGAACTTCTGTCTTTCTGTTTTTTTAAAAATATTATTTTTAAACATCTTTATTGCAAAGACCTCAACAATTGAAATGGTGGGCTCTGTGCTTTGATTGAGAAGAAACAGAATGACAAAAAATAGATGGTTTAGAGCAGGGCATGGTAGCAGGATGTGGTAGAACATGTCTTGAAGCCCAGCACTTAGGAGGAAGAGGCAGGTGCATCTCTGTGAGTTTGAGGCCAGCCTGATATGCACAATGAGAGACACTGACTCAAAAAATATAACACAACTACAAAGATGGTTCAGTTCTAAATAGATGGGCTTCTACTAAAGTAGGAAAACAATGGGAGAACCCATTTAGCTTCCTGTGTTCTTTTAAACTCGAGGCACCAACATATGGCCTTCATTAATATGGGTTTGTGCATTCAGGTTTTTTGTTGTTATTGTTATTGTTTTTTTTTTTTTTGCCAGAATAGATGAGGAAATGCTTTCTATTCAAATGCTGTAACAGGTTAGTTTATTTTGGGGTTTTGGTCTGAGACATTTGGTGAACACATTCAACACTGATTAAGATACTACTGAATGCCTACCCTTAACATGATTATGAATTTTTCCAGAGTAAATAGAATATTAGCTCATATAATTGTCCAGAATTGGATATGTACACATACATACCCTGTACCTAAAGGGCAAAATATCTTCACTGTAACCACTGTAACGTATGTGCTTATACAGGTGTTTTGCTTCTTGTAAAAGTGTTTTCCTTTGGCTTGTTACTGCCTTTTGTCAAATAATCTTGATGATGCTGTATGATAATAAATATTTTCTATTTATTAAATGGGTATCTTCCTTCTTTGAACTTTCTAAGCATTGCAATAGCAGAAGCAGGCTGATGTAACAAATAGTCTCAATAGTTTGATTTTTGCCTAGAACTCGTTTCCAAAGAGGATCTTTTAAGAACAAAGCAAAATATGCACGATGGGTCATAAAATAGAACACAGTCTGGCTTTGATGACATGTACCCAAAGTTAGAATTTTGAATCCTATGACCCCCATTACCATTTGTCCTTTTGAGAGGATAGAAAGAGTTGGATCTCCAGTGGAACTTCAGAGATATGAACTCCACATTTGGTGCCCTTCAAACTTTCCCATACCCAACTCACACTATAGAGCATCCTAGTTTTCCAACTTCTTAATATTTTTCTATTCTATGCCAGGCTCAAGTCCACATTTTAATGTTGACATCATATGTGGGCTTCCAGTTAAAGCAGGTGTTCTTATTTTCTGCTCTAAGCCCCCTGCAAACTGATGTGTCCTAGTCAAAGAGAGATCACAGTGATGAGGTGGAGGGGCTATTCCTGAGACTGTGATAAGCCTGCTGGGTGAGAGCCAGCTGCTGGTGAAGACACCATCCAGAAATGGGTCCAGTTACCAGAGAATTCTTCAATATGTCTGTTAAACAGATTGACAAAAGAAATTAAATGGAAGCTTAGAGTCTCAGAAAAAGTCATGGAGTGAGAAGTAAATGGCAAGGAAAAGAAAAGTAAAATAATAAAATAAGGATGGAGACACACACAAACAAAAAAGTTCATACCTGCAGTCAAAGGATGTACATAAAGATAAGCATAGTAGGATCAATTGGAAAGACCCCAGAAGCTTCACTTGGATGATGTTTGAAGAGGCTGTGGCTGTCAACACAAGCAATGGGTGAGTAACTGTCCTATACTTTCTTCAAAGAATACCCTGGAAGCAAATCAAAGAGCAGGGAGACACCATACGGACCAGCACAAAACAGGCGCTGTGCTGGTTCTTGGCATTCATTTTCTTCCCAGCATTTCTGGCATGTGGGTATTCTGGAGAACTGAAGTGATATGTCCACACTCTCATCTAGCAAATGGTCCATCAGAGCTTTGGTCTCATTCCCTGACAGCACAAAGCATGTGAACTCCAGTTCCTTCTCAAAGCTCAAGCACATGTATAGGAGTTTGTTCATTTTGGTTTGGAATTCTAATTCCTGAGTCCTGGTGATGAAGTTGATATCCAGTAAAGGTATACTGGAAAGTAATAACAGCAGATTCATGCTATATTATAACACTTTGACCAGCTCAGTACTCCAAGATATATTCCAAGATTCTGATGGGGTCCAGAGCTCCACATTTCTCCATGTATGGAGCTTTGTCTTCTGAACACATGTTTTAATCAGAAGCAGTAAGCTCCCCTTTTGACAGAAGAAACAGCTGGTTCCCTTTCCCACAGTTGTAGAAGAAATACTTGGTGTTTAGAGAGACCTGAGGAAGACAGAACTAATTGTAAAAAAGTGTTATCTGTTGGAGAACTACAGGTAAGGCATGAACGGCAGCTATGGAATACCAGTGTGAAGCCACATATGACTCTTGGGAATGCATACATGGGCAGGGTTAAGGCATTCACCCATTGTTTGCTTAAATGCATGTCTTCAGACTAAGCAACAAGCCATCCAGTTATGAGTTGAGACCAAGAGGAAGAGCCTAGGTTCTGATTTTTAATTATATTTATATATGTCTCTCCACCCCTGTGTGTGTGTATATAAATGTGTGTGTGTGTGTGCATGTATAAATTTTATTACATGCCATATGTACATGGGTGTTCACGGATGGCAGAAGAGGGTATTGGACTCCCAGGAGCTAGAGTTATAGATGGTTCTAAACCACTCAAAATAGATGCTGAAAACTCCACTCCTCTTCCATAGCAGCCGGTGTTCATAACAACTGAGAATTCTCTCCAGCCCTGTCAGTTCTCTTTCAACAGAGTAAGAATCATCTTTACTTTATAACGGTGCCTCTTTCATTTATAACGGTCTATCGTTATGGCTTACAGCAGAAATTTCACCTAATCAGAGCTGAGGGACTGCGGAGTTAGCCCAAGTTCTCCATCTTATGCAATCCAACACCTTGAGAGATAATTCCTAGTGAGCTCCCAACTGAGGTTCAAATCCTAGTTTACAGACCAGCAGCCTTTGGGAACCAAATTAGGGATAGCGGAAAGACAGGAAGAAACAAAAAGTGTAAAAAGGGAGAATAGATTTGGTGAGACTTGGCCATGAGACCTAAGTGGCCAGGACAGGTGATTAAACCCATCAGACCACAGTGTAGAGCTGAGTGACTGGCTGTAAGAATAGATCTTTAAGTCCCAGAGATTCCATTTGTCTACACCCCTCACCTTTCCATAGCCAACATTGTCCTTCCAACTTTAGCATACATTCGGTCTAGAAAAAGTCACAAATAAAGGCCTGGGTTTATTTCTTTGGTCCAGAGAAAAGCACTGGAGACCAGGAGAGCCTGAGCTCCCATTTGCAGGACAGCTGAGCTCAAGACCAGCTGCAGCAGGCAGCAGTGGAAATTGGGAACCCTTAGCAAAAGCAAAGAAGAAATGTCTCAAAGCTGTCTCGGGCCAAGAGCGAGTCAGCACCCACACAAGAAGAGTCCAACCAGGAGGCGGTCAGTAGACATGTCGAGGGCTGTGGGTAGCTGCAAGCAGGGACAGCCACAAGAACAAGCAGAGCACGTACAGGTGTCAGCAGCAGCTGGGAGCACACAGTACACACAATACAAAGCTCTCAACGTGAGTGGGAACACTGCGGTGGCGCTGTGTGGGGGCACTCTGGGTCTCTGGGTGTGTGGTTAAGCAGCTGTTCTCAGTGTCCCCAACCGCAAAGCACCCAAGGCATTTCTGCTGATGCCATCAAAGCAGCACAGAGAGCATGCACATACGTTGTGGGTTATGGAACCGCTCCCCTGTCATTCGAGTCCATGATCATTTCTAATTCTCCGAAGTGGTATAAGGAATCATTTCATTCCAAGCTTCATATATATGTATGCTATATATATAGGTTTTCCGACCAGCCTGGTCCCTCAGCCGCGCCAGCCCCAAATAACACACAGGGACACTGTATTTGATATAGTGCTGTTAGCCTGTTACTAGCATTTCTTATCGGCTAGCTGTCTTAAATCTAACCCATTTCTATTAATCTAAGTATTTCCACGAGGTCTCATCTTACCGGAGAGAGGGCCTGGAATTCTGTTCTCCCTGTCCTACATTTTGAATCTTCTCCCTACTACTTCCTTTCACCTCCTAGTCTCCTAGTCCCGCCTATCTTGCTTTCCTATTGGCCAACAGTGCTTTATTCATTAACCAATAAGAGAAACATATTTACAGAATGACATCTCCCATTATTATGTATATATGTCTTTATACTGACATATACTCACATATGTAATATCATTGAGACTAGCCTATGAGATTGCATTATCAATTATTTAGTAACGATATTTACTCCATGCCGAATACTATGTATTTTATGCTATCTTAGACATGACAACATCTTGGAAGATAGAATCCAATTCAGAAATGTGAAAATGCCAGCTCAAAGATGTACAGTCACTCTAGAATTCCAAAGCATTTGTTTGTAAACACAACATTATGATAGAAACAAAACAAAAAACATGTTCTGACTAATTATAAAAGAAATACACATTGCCTATGTTAGAGATAGCTCAGTGGTTAAGTTTTTTTTTTTTTTTCTTTTTCTTTTATGAGACAGGGTTTCACTGTATTGCTTTGGAGCCTGTCCTGGAACCAGCTCTGTATACCAGGCTGTCCTTGAACTCACAGAGATCAGCCTGCCTCTGCCTCCTGAGTGCTGGGAGTAAAAGCATGCACCACCAATGTCCACCCAGCCCCACATTGCCTATTTTTGAATGAAGCAGTATGAGTGATCTCCCTAAAGTCTGCTAAAGGCTGTGAGTCTGGAGAAGTTTGCCTAATTACACAGGCTCAATCACCTCTGTACTATGACTCAAGATGGAAAGATACTTAATATCACAGTCTAGCTCCAGTATGTTGTGAAGATACAAGAAAAACTTCACTAAAAAGATTTATAATAACAATTTCATTCTATTGTTAAAATTTAATAATGTATATGCTGTCTGAAAATAACATGCCTACTTAGAGCTTCAGGAGGGGTTACTTTTATTTAATAGGTCACCATGCATTCCAGAATATTCTCTAAAAGACTTTAAAGTTTAAAATGGGGGAGGGGGAAAGAGAGGAAATTACTTCTATCCTCAAAACCATGAAAACTTTCATGGGAGATATAAAAATAACCACCAAGTTCCTAATAAAAACCTACCTAACAACTATCAGCTGGAGGCCACAATTGTGTAGATCATCACTAAACTCTTATCCAATTAGTTGTCTTTTATAACTAAGCTAAAGTCTTGCTTTTAATAGAATGATTTAGTTTAATGGGGTCAAAATGTTTTTGAACTGGAGAATATATGTGAGTTGGGGGAAGTCTCTATAGCAAAATCCCTAGGCTGAATACCTTTAGCACTCTAAAGATAAATCACAGAACTTCACAGCTCTGCATTAGTTTGAATCTCTAAATCTGAGTGGAAAAACCAGAAACTGTACACAATATGTACCTCTCCTTTTCCAATACAGCCGCCTTACCTTTGCTTGATTTGCAAAGGTTAAGCTAAAGCAGAAATACTCACTTGTAGGAGATTTCAGTTTTCCCTGAATCTCAGCTTTCTGTTCCCCATTTCTGTTAGCATATAGCATATGAAATCAAAATGACAAATTTCACTTTCCTCCAGTTCTTGGATAGGGTTAAATAAAGCATCGTTACAACAGAGAATTGTATATGGTATATAAGCAGGTTTACCCAAAAGCAAAAATGTCTTTATTCCTTTTCCTCAAAAGCAACACTGATACATAAATGTAGAATATTTTAATTTTATCACAAGTTGTTTAACAAAGGAGTGTGAGATATTTTATATATATACATATACATATATACATACATACATACATACATACATACATACATATATCCGAGTCCATTTAAATGAAAACAAACAACATTTATAGACAATATTTGGGAATTTGGGCGTCGTTCTTTCCAAACCACTTCCTGCTGGTAAGGGGCGCTGTCATGGGGGATTCTAAGAAGATGCAGAAATCCTGGCTGTAGTCCATAAGGCTGCTTTGTCCAGCTGTTTTGAATGCAGGATCACCTGGTACTCTGTTTCAGGCTGTCTGGCTTGATCAAACCACATTAGTCTGGAAGGAATCCACCGCTTTTCATTTTCTGTGGAAACAAAACTAGAAATCCTTTTCCCCAGTAACTTGTCCATGAACTTAAATTATGGAGTCAAAGCAATTTTTTTTAATTTATTATTTTACATGTCGACAGAGTACCCTCTCCCTCCCTCCCATCCCCCCACCCCAATTCCATGTGTAGGGGAATGCCATCCAGTTGGGTTCATGTAGATCTGACAGGTTATGTGAAGTAGGGACTAGGGCTTCTCTCCTGTCCCTAGGTTAAGGCAGTTATTCCTCCATGGGGGATGTGCTCGCAAAGTCCTTTTGTGCACCAGAGATATATCCTGGCTCCACTGCTCAGTCCTTCTGGCTAAGACCCATATTCAGGGGTGCCTGAGTCAGTCCCATGCTGGCTTCCCAGCTATCAGTCTGGGGGCCCGTTAGCTCCTCCTTGTTCAGGTCAGCTGTCTCTATGTGTTTATGTCGCCTGGTCTTGTCCTCTCCATCTGCATCTGGGTTCTAGTTCGACTCAGTGTTTATATATGGGTGTTTGCTCCTGTTTCCAACAGGTATTAGATGAGGGCTCCATGGATAAGTTAGTTGTTGATCTCACTATCTGGGAAGGACATTTATGGTAGCCTTTCCACGGATGCTCAAATTGTTAGTTGAGATACCATCTTACTCCTGCCAGAATGGCTAAAATTAGAAACACCAATGATGACCCATGCTGGAGAGGATGTGGAGAGAGGGGAACACTCCTCCACTGCTGGTGGGAGTGCAAACTCGTACAGCCATTTTGGAGATCAGTATGGCGGTTCCTCAGGAAAATGGGAATTAGTTTACCACAGGACCTGGCAATCCCCCTCTTAGGCATATACCCAAAGGATTCACATCAATGCAACAAAGACATCTGTTCAACTATGTTCATAGCAGCATTATTTGCAATAGCAAGAACCTGGAAGCAACCTAGATGCCCCTCAATTGAAGAATGGATAATAAAGATGTGGCACATTTACACAATGGAATACTACTCTGCAGAAAAAAATAATGGTATCTTGAAATTTGCAGGCAAGTGGATGGCACTTGAAGAAACTATCCTGAATGAGGTAACCCAGTCACAAAAAGAGGAACATAGTATGTACTCACTCATATATGGATTTTAGACCTAGATCAAAGGATCACCAGCCTATAATTCTCACCACCAGAGGAACTAGGATACAAGGTGTATTCTAAGAGATTCATATAAAGTTCCTCACAGAAGAGGGAAGGGATAAGTCCCCTAGAGCACAGGAGGAGTGGGGGGGGGCAGCAAATGGAGAGAGAAGTAGGAGAAAACGAGGGGGAGGAGAGGAAAACACGTGTGACTAGGAAGATTGAGCCCAGTTAGGAAAAGAAGACAGGAGAGAGAGAGAGAGAGAGAGAGAGAGAGAGCATAAAAGAGGGAGCCAATGTTGGTTTGAAGATCAAGTTGAACACAAAGAAAGGTTTAGAGAACTACAAGACTGCCGCCAACTAACAATTTGAGATTATTTATATATTTTAAATAAAACAATAACATTTCAAGATGGTTACTAAACGGTAGCCTAGAAGAGTCCCGATCCCATCTAAATATTAAAAAATAAACTATTCCACTGCAAAAGTTAATGGAGGATTTAAGACATCTTTGTTACATTTTGGAAATCATAAATTAGGGTTACAATGGATACTGAAAATAAAGCCTTAAGTTCTGGTAAATCTAACTGTTTAGCAAATACTGTTGCCTTTTTTACACTGAAAACTAAAGTTATAAAAGAATCTTTACTGTGTCTATCTTTGCCTAGAAAACTGCTGGAGAGTACCAAATGTGTTCTGGGTATACAAGATGGCTCAGTGGATGAAGGCTTTTACCACCAGGTCTGATGAGATAGGGTTGATCCTGAAATCCCAAGCAAGAAGAAGGCTGATTCCTACATGTGAGCCATGAACATATCTACACCCCGATTCTCTCTCTGTCTTTCTCGCTCCCTTGCTCCCTTCTTCCCCCTCCCTCCTTTTCTCTCATACAAAATTGAAAGAAAACCAATTCGTATCCTCCAAAAAGAGATGGTCTTATTCCAAAAGCAAACGTGGGAGGTGTGGAGGAGTTGGGTGTTCTGTGCCCTCCACAAGACCCGAAGCTTCAAATCCACATTTTATTGTGTATCGGGACAGAGGCGGGTAGGCTTTCATCTTACCTGGTTTCCAGCACCATGCTAATGGTTCCTAGCACCTTTGAAGTATCCTTTATTTGATTCATTAGATAACCAGGTGCAAGCACCTACTGACTGGTGGGCATTGTGTTCTGCCTTCCATTCACAGCAAAGCCCAACAATAGACACAGAGACAAATGGCCCAGGGATATGGAGGTGGGATCTGACAATTGTGAATTTCAATATACTCCCTCTGCTCTGCCAGCAGAACAGAACCTGTGTGTGTGGACACACACACACACACACACACACACACACACACACACACACACACACACATCTCAGACAAGGAAGGAAACCACCAGTTTAGGGAACCATGATAGGCATGATATATAAATCATTTGATTTATACTATGTATTGTATTTATTATTTATAATCACATCCAATTCTTCTCAACATCCCTGTGGGGTTTCCTGTCATTGTTTTTCTTCTTAATTACTACTGGATTTTTTTTTTGAGTTTGTAACCAGATCTTAGTATATAAGACCATTCTCACTCCATAACTAGAATTCACTGCAAATATATTTATATATTAAAAAAGAATCAAGACTGGTTTTGTTCAAATAACATGTAGAACACTTAGAAAAAATAAAGACATTTCCTTACTATGGAAATTCTTAGGGCTTTTTAAATCTATAGGGACAGAAAAACTCTGAGAGAGCTGTATGTGTCCCAAGGGTAGCTGATCTGATCAGGCCAAGAACTTCTCTTGGGAACACTGCCTGGGGAAAAAAATGGTGTATGTTATACTATAGTGCTAGGTATTTTCCACAGGTATATGCTCCAAAAAACAGTAAAGACAAAAGTATCCTGGTTCAGGGTCCATGTAAGCAGGGATCTCAAGGGGATAGAAACAGGAGCCAGAAAAGTTATAAAAATCTGCAGCCATCCATTCAGTTTGATGTTGGCTGTTGGTTTGCTGTATATTGCTTTTATTATGTTTAGGTATGTTCCTGATATCCATGATCTCTCCAAGACCTTTGTCATGAAGGGGTATTGGATTTTGTCAAAAGCATTTTCAGCATCTAGTGAGATGATCATGTGGTTTTCTTTATCAGTTTGTTTATATGGTGGATTACATTGATGGATTTTTGTGTGTTGAACTATCCCTGCATCCCTGGGATGAAGAATACCTGTTCATGGTAGATGATATCTCTGATGTATTCTTGGATTCGATTTGCCAGTATTTGATTGAGTATTTTTGCATCACTTTTCATGACGGATATTGGTCTGTAGTTCTCTTTCTCAGTTGTGTCTTTGTGTGGCTTGGGTACCAGAGTAATTGTAGCCTCATAAAAAGAGTTTGGCAATGACCCTTCTGCATCTATTGTATGGAACACTTTGAGGCATATTGTTCTTTGTATTTGTTGTAGAATTCTGCATCTGGCTCTGGGCTTTTTTTATTTTTTTTGGTTAGGAGACTTTTGATGACTGCTTCAATTTCATTAGGGGTTATAGGTCTATTTAAATTGCCTTAATCTAGTAGCTAATAGAAGCAGAAACAGACACCCACAGCTAAACGCTAGCCAAAGTCCTGGCATCCAGTTACAGAGAGGTAAGAGTGATGTGCAAAGGGGTCAAGACCAGGCTGGAGAAACCCACAGAATCAGCTGACCTGAACAAGGGGGTGTTATGAGTAAGTTTCCCTGCTGGCCTGGTCCCACAGCTGCAGCAGCCCCAAATAACACAGAGAAACACTGTATTAGATATAAGGCTATTAGCCTGTTCCTAGCATTTTTTATTGGCAAGCTCTGTCTTAAATATTAACCCAACTTTGCTTCAAATTTAAATTTAAAAAGAAAAAAAACAAAAGAAAGAAAACAAATGCAGCTGTTGCAATCAGCAGCCTAGGAAATATGCCATTAGGTCTTATCACCAGTGCCAAAATTTTCTCCCATAATCCCACACTTCCAGCCCAGAGATGGTCAACTTCAGCTGCCAGATGAAATCGCTTGCTGACAAAGGAGGGAGGCAGCAAACTCAGTCCTTCGGTGGTTGCCTCGTGGTTCTTACACGGGAAGGAAGAGGTACCACTGTGCACATTGTTCCCATCATTTTCTTCCTTCCTCAACCACTTGACATCCCTTGCAGGAAAAGAGAGATGAGCTTGGCAGGAGCCCATTAGTAGCTAAGAGCTTGATAGGGGTGCAGGACTTCATGTTCCACTGTAGACCTTTTAAAGGGAATTGCATGTGCATTATACTGAGATATCTCCCTTGGTGTTTGTGTTTCCTTCTTCGTAGCTCTTATTGCATCCTAGAAATCATTTTAAAATTCACTGTCGTGGATGAGTCCAGAGCTCAACTGACAGTCTCCGAACTCCTCCTGCCCCTTCCTTTCCTGCCTTTCCCTCCTATTTTCTTTTCCCTCTCCTTCATACTCCTCGCCTCTGCTCTTCCCTCCTGTTCTACAGTCAAGCTGTTCCCCTCCCGACTCAATGCACAGCTTATTCTGCTCCCAAACTGGCTTCCATTCACATTCTAAACTCTAACCCTTAGCAACTCCTCTATTTGAAAGAGGTTGAACCAAGACATTGTTCCAAACTCCTTTGCCTCCTGTCACTTTCTACATGGGTCCCATTCCTGGGGTAACTCTAATTCAAGATGCAACTTTGTCGCAGACCCACATTTAAGTCCTTTCCCCTAAAATCAGCTACAAGGAAGAGCTCGTATCTATTTCATTTGAACCCCTCTCAGTGAAATTCTCTAGACAACAGATTAGACAGCTGTAAGATGAAGGCAAAGGTTTTCTAGCACTTATTACCAAACAACCGTGAGGTTTCAGAACTTATCTTCATGGGCACACATGGTTCTCACCATGTCCCTTTGAAGGATGCTAAACTTCACTTGTTAATCAAGATGAGGGTCAGAGAGTACAACGTGTTCTCGTGTCTATCCAGCTGGGAAGTGGTTGAACCAGGGTTTAGACACTTTCTTCTGGAATATATGAGGCTTCTTCATCCTACCCTCCTCCACATCTGAAAGCACATGATGTTGATTGCTCAAATCAGTGTCAGGTCCTGGCCACCAAGGAGAGTAAAGCAAAGCTGCTGTGAGCCGTGCTTGCCACTGTTTTCACCTAATTACACCAGGAAGGTAAAGCGGGTGCTTCTGATGTGCAGAAGTTCTCACTCAGGCAGGAAGTAGACATCTGGGCCTTGTTTTGTTTTTGTTTGATTCACTACACTTTCTTTAGTGAGAAATGAGGAGTTTTAAGTAGGATTTCTGAGCAAAATTTTGGCACTGTTTTCCTGGACAATGCGTTCCAGCCACGTCAGCCTGTCACCTCTCAGTGAATACACTTCAGGAAAAGCCCTACCCATGTGCAGTAGAAAAACAAAATAAACCATAAGTGCACTTTCAAAGAGGTAATAATAAAGCAAATTTGATCGAATTACTTAACAAACCTGTGTTCAGGACTCCATGATGGATACCTCTGTGAACCCAACCCAAACCTCACCTTTTGAGACATGAAAATAATACATGTGATTTCCCGGTGTTTACAGAATCTTATTGCAGACTGAGTGTCTTAGGAAAACCAAAGACTGAGTCCTTTGAAGGGACTTCTCTTCATACGTGTACGCCAGTACTATCTGCTCTTTCTAATCTTGCACAGCTCCTTCTAACGTTATAAGAGTGTGTTTGCCTCAAACTCTAGTTGAAGACATCAGGCTTGCCGGACACTCTGTTGCCCTGCTTTTATGTAGAGCCATTTTTAATAACAAAGAAAACCATCCTGGTGAAAATCTAAAGTAATTCATCTCCCTGATGGCCATAAATTTTGTCAGGGGTTTGATGTCTTCAGAATTTTTCTATGTATTAACAATCATAAAACTCTATGTTCTGTTTATGGGGAAATACGTTTTTTTTTTTTTGTTTGTTTGTTTGTTTTTTTTTGTTTTTGTTTTGTATTTTCCTTTTTCCTTATCTTGGAGACTTGGGCAGTATAACAGCTTATTCTTAACATCTGGATGTGATTTTATCTCAAAGTTCCCATAAACTTTGTTTTATTTACTGTTCATGATAGAGGAAGTGGCTCCTGGGATCCAAAATCATCACCAACATTTCTCCAGTTTTCAATGACATTTGCATGGCAATGGGAGAGGGAAGGGCTATTTAGCTATTAAGTCCATCATTAATGGAAAAAAATAATCACAGATTTTTCACCCACTTATGGTCTTTCCTGGTCCAAATAGTGCACTAATGGATGTATTTGAGTAGCTGATTTCCTTTTATTTTAAGATGAGTGCATAACATTAACAAGGGACAAGAAAGGAAACTATTTTCAGAAGTGAAAATAATTTTTTCTCAGGTAATAAAGATGTATCCTTAGAGGAAACATGTGTATTATACTGAAAATTGTAAGTTTAACATAACTTGCAGAATGCAATGCAAGTTTCTCAGAAGTTTGAAGACAAAATAATAAAAGTACAACTAGCATTTACTATTTAACTTCCTCTTTTCGGTATGTTCTTTTAAGTAGCAATAACCTGTGGATATTTAAATGTTATATTTTAAGGTTATTTTCAAGGAAAAAAAAAAGACTGAACACTTAAATGTAAAAGATAATAACTGTGCAGTGTAATTTGAATTAATTTATATTCACTCAGGAAATGATTAAGTGGCACCTAAGAATTTTTTACTATTGTTTAGCAAAAGTCTTTGTGGAATGATAAAAGTGGCCTTCACTATTGAAAGAAAAGAAAGGAAGAAAGGAAGAAAGGAAGGAAGGAAGGAAGGAAGAAGAAAGAAATCTGGTTTCTCAACCATCCCATGAGGTCAGAAGAAAGTAGCACTGTACATATTTTAGTTTCCTCCTATCTACTCTGTTATTTAGCGATGTTTGTGAAGTAGGAATGCAAAACTGTCATATTTCCATACTTCTCTAACCATGTCTTCCCAACAGTTCCCACACCCTCAAAAACGAGAGGTGCTTCATGCTCTTTACAGTGAGGTAATAAATACAATTGAATTCACAAAACTGGCAGGGTTGCTTTCTTTTACACATGCTCTTACTCGTGGAAGCCTTTGCTTCCCCCCCCCACAGGACCAGATTCCTCGTGGCTTGTATGTTCACATCTCGTTTCATTACTTAGAAACCTAAAGTAAGATAGTGAAATTCTTTAGGTATAAGGGTCCAAGATGACCAGACATAATGAGCAATGTATCCTGGAAATTTTGTAGACTCCTCACAGAATTGCCATGTGATGCCAGGGAAATCGGCATCCCCCTTAGGATTCTTAGTCTTTTTAATAAAACAATTTAAGAACAGACTCAATGAGAAGATAAAAGATAACTTTATTAGAGTTTTGATGGAAAACCCAAGGGCAGGCTAGTATATCTCAGCATCTTCCCAGGGGAGGAGGACAAGGAGAGAAGGAGAAAAACCATGCCAGTGGAGTTAAGCTGGCATGGAGGTCCGCTATAGGGTGGACAAGCAGACACATAGCCAAGAGGATTCCTTAGGAGAAACAGTAAGGAAGTCCAAGGTACCAGAAACAGTATAATGAGGTTCTGGCCAGCATCTAGTGATTGAAATGAGCTGGAAGACCATTCAGCATACAGCTCACATGCTGGACCTATCATGATGGCACTAGAGGCAGGAAGCCACCAGGCGGTCGGAGAAAACTGGCAGAAGCTCATCTCAACACCACTGCAGGCAGGTAGAGGCCACACTGTGCTCCGATCCTAGCCTGCTCTGTTACTACGACCTGTATTAGTCCTCCAGTGGCATCTGTAAGAGCAACCCTGCCCTCTACGTTCTCGGTCCCTGTGCCTTCTGACCTAGCTGACTGCCCTTGTTTGAGAAGGGGCACCTGTTTTAAAAGTTCTGGCGGTGTTTTCAAGAGCTACTCTGCCACATGTGCCCCAGTATCTGCCCAAGAAAAAACTTCTGAGTCAGGACTCAGAAAGTCAAGTAGATCCCAACAGAACCTCATGGTGGCTCGTAGGGACTCTGCTGGACGGTGAGAACTCTAGGAAGGAAAAGGACATCATCTCATTAAAGGGATGCCTATTTTGTCCATCTCAGCTGTCTTTTAATTTAAGAAAACATTTCTCTACCCACCGTTTCTTGGCCCTAACAGTTTAATCCCCCAAACACCTCAACTTCTTGTTGCGTAAACTTCCCTGTGTATACAATAGAACAGATATCTCAGTTTTTACTGGTAAGTTGTCTTAAAATTAAATTTTAAAAAAACCTCATTACCATAGTAGCACATACTGAGCTATTTGCATGCTGGTAGGGGTTGAAATGCACCCCCTCTCAACCTGTAGGGTGATGTCTGGCTCCTCCGTATCTCAAAATGTGACTGTATTAGAAGTAAGTCCTGTTGGAATTTGATTATGTTAAAATTAATTCATTAGCATAGGCCCTGCTGATCTGACCCATGTCCACATAAGAAGAGATCTGGATTCTCAGAGACAGCAGAAATGTTTGCAGAGAAAAGACTCCTTGAAACACGGCCAGAAGATAGCCATTTGCAAGGCAACGAGAGGGGGCCCAAAAGGAAAGAAAAAAAACAAAAACAAACAAACAAACAAACAAACAAACAAAACCTCTTCTTGACCTTGATTTCCTTTGATATCAGAACCATGAGAAAGTAAATTCCTTATTTAAACCACCACATCTGTGGTATTTTGCTATACTATCCTTAGTAAATTAATTTATATGCACGTTAAAGTTCGTGTCCCTAGTTTCTCGTTCGGGGATCCTTTCCTGGGAATAAATGTGCAGATGGCCACTTGTCAGAATCAAGTCTTGCTCTCTTTGCAGGGTCCTGTGCTCACTGGGTTGGACATTTCAGAAGCATGCCTTAGAACAGAATGGCCTAGTGTGTCCAGAAGGACATGTTAACTAGACTCATTCCATATTCCCTGACACTGTGTTCTCAGCAGGCAGGAAATTAGTCTCCAGTCTATAGCCCAGAGACCACAGTCTTGTCAGCATGAGGACCAGATGTCATGAAAAACAGAATCCCAGTGCATTTGTTTTTCAAGGCATTAGTGAAAGGTGTGACTGAGTGAAGGATATGTCCCTCTGTGGCCTCTGGGGTCTAATTTTAGCTTACCGGCTCTGTTAAAACTACCAAGAAACACTAGGAACCTAATAGAAGTGAAACAATCTCACAGTGCCCTGTGGGTGATTCTGAAAAATAAGTCTAAGAAGTCAGTCATAAATCTCTGTATAACTGCCTTCTGAAAGAAACAGTTTTAAATAATTATTTGTTGGAATAGTAAGCTCAGCAAATATACCCAGAGATCCAATAAAGCTTTTCTACATGGAAATAGGAAATGAGTGAGCACGGTAGAGTGTAGAAGGCAGAACTGTTCTGTCTCTCTCTTTGTGAAATTACAGTTGATGTCCCTGAAGCAAAAGGCTCCTCGTAGTACGTCCAGCACAGTTTTTTAGATTCTCTCATTTAAGCCTCAAAATAATACACACACACACACACACACACACACACACACGCACGCACGCACGCACGCACGCACGTACACACTCACACACACACAAATAAACAGGAAAGTAGCTTTCTGACAGAGAGCTCACTCACCATTCTGCCTCAAATCAAAACAAGTGAGCAGAGGGAAAGACAGGATCATGATTTTCATGGTTGCATAGAGGGACAACTGAAGATGCTCTGGTAAAGAACTATCAGTTGGGCTTAGGGAGGACAAGGCTTCATCAATCAAGAGGACTTGACTTAGTGCAGAGTTTTAATGAACACACATTTTGTATTGTTCAATAAAACTTTAGCATGTATAATTTACTGACAAAATTCAAATACAAGAAGTCAGAGGCAGGCTACAAGCAGGCTCCCTCAATACGCTACCCTTTGGGAAATGCATATGTAAAGAGCTTTGGGTCCACAAGGTCTACCTTTGTCATCTCTTAGGGGAGATAAAATGATGAGCTCTCATTCTTGTTTTGCCATTCATTGTCAGTTAGAACAATCAAGAGATCTACGTACAGTTGGGGTCTATAAATCTGAGGCAAGTGAGGGGATTAAAACCACATCAACTTTGAAGGTCTTCAGCTGTGTTAACTTGACTAAGCTGTCATCCCTAGTTATTCCAACAAATATTGATTCCTTAGATTGCTGTGGAAATACTTTGACGATATCACCGATGTTCATAACCAGCTAGCTTTAATTATTGATTATTCTAAATGCATTGGGTGGCCTGCTTCGAAAACCTGAAGAATGTCAACAATCAAGTTGAGTTTTCTTGATGACATTCCAGCTGTGGACAACAGCTTGAACCTGCTCCTACATGTTCAAACTTACCCTTCTTCTTGTTATACTCTATGAATTCTGGACATAGCTATTTATAGTCCCCAAAATAATGTAAGCCAATTCACATCCACAGTTGACTTTCTATATCTTAGGATTCTACCAACCACAGAGCAAAATTTCAGAAAAAAATTTTTATCTGAACTATTAGTGTATTTCAGATGAGAGACTTTGCATCTTTATGAATTTTTTTATACATTCATGGTGGATGAATCTCCCACAGATATCAAGAAACAAATAAACATGTATGTGTGAATTTACCATATACATTAAGTTATTATATGATATAGTTATACGTTTTATATATAAATCCATTCACTGCTATAAAATATGTAAATAGATGAATGTATACATAGATGATAGGTAGGTAGATAGATAGGTAGGTAGATATGTAGGTAGGTAAATAGGTAAGTAGATAGATATAAATCCCAAGTTTCTTCCTTGTTGGTTGAATTGGGACCCATTATTACTTCTTTGAATAATGGAAGATTAACATAAATAATTGGGTAACTACATATGAGGATATTAAATAGGTAACTGAAAGGATAAAGCAAAAGTATAAGACATCACAACATTACCAATTTGAGCAAGCAGCCAACACCCACAGTGCTCAGGGCACAAGGATTAGAGGTTATAATTAGTAAAATTTATAAACTTGGAGAAGAGAGCCCAAGAGCCCAGAAAAGCTCTGAGGAGGTGGGGCTAATTAATTCTGCTATCTCTGCACTTGCATTGTCAGGTTGGCACAGATAAAATGGGGGAAGCCCTACAAATTTTCTTTCTCTTCCTGCTCTGGGAAGGCACTGCCTTGGCCAGAATGAAGAAGGCTGGCTCATGTTCAGAGGAACCAAAAGCAGTCACATGAGAAGCAAACAGTCAGAGACCTGGCTGTTCTGCCTCCTGAGACTCTCTAATGCTCCCTGTGATAAGAACCTAATGAAGACACAGTCAGCAAAACAAAATCACATTTTCAAAGCACCTGCCCCAGTAAAACAAGATAGAGCTGAGTATAGAGACTTTGGTTTTACACTGGAAGATAATAGCTTAATTATCAGTTCTGTGATGTTTAGAATATATAATGAGAAATATTTTAGAGAAATTCCCTCCCAAAGTGGAACTCTGAAATCATGACTCATGGGCTCTTACTTTTCAAAATGCAGTTAAGTCAAAGCCAATAATTGCTAAATTTTATTCTTTCAAAGGAAGAAAATCCCCTCTTCTGCTTCAAAATTCAGGACCTTGCAAATTAATTTCATTTTGTCAGTGCACTTACAAATAAACCATAATTCCCTTAGTTGCCAAAACACCTTGTGAAACACTCAACAACATCTATTAGATTCTTTGAGTATGGGTCAGAAGCGGGACACAGGAGGAGCAAGTATCGTTTGCTTAGGAAGCAGGCAATGTTGCCTCTGTAGGCAAAGAGTCCTGGTGAGAGCAGAACGTTGCACAGCAACAGAACACAGTGACAGACATTAGAAAGTAAGAAATGATAGACAGTGATTAACTTGGCATAGAGATGAGAAGAGGGGAACTTGGGTTGAGGAAAGGCTTTTTTACTATCTTGCTCTATATAAAACTAGACATTTAGCCGGAGGTGATTCTATTTATTTCATAGTTACTCACTACACAAATACCCTTCCCTCACCTTTGAAAACAACCTGAAAATGCCACACTTGCTTCATGTAGCTCTACGTCACATAAGCCATGCCCAAGTTCTGAGCAAAAAAACTCATCTTCATGGAAGGGAGCAATTTTAGCATTGACTTTGAGATGATGGCAGAACGATGTCTAAACTGGAAACTGGAATCTGGAGAATTGAAGCTCAGAAAAACGGTGAGGTTGAAGACACGCTTGGGGCAACGTAGAAGCAGAAAACAACGTGGCTATTGATGTGTAGACATTATGCAAACAACAGAATTCACCACATTCTTTTATTGCAGCACATGTTATGGTTGAAGTGTGCAATTTTGTGCTCTCAGCTCAACTAAAGTGTTTTTTGTCTAATGAGGACAGTGTACATGGAAATGGCACTGGCTCAAAGGGATTCTTTCCACATCACGGCACTTTGCTTTCTTCATAAAAACTGAAGGTTAATTCTATTTTGCTTTTCCAAAAATTGTAGTAATGTTCTTAGCTAACTGACATAGAAAACTTTTTCAAATGGTATAGTATACGTGATTTATTATACGACTTTAAAACCATTTTGAAAATTAATTTTAATGCAGGAAAAACACTGAATCCGATGTTCAATGTTTTCTATTCAATTATACCTACGCAGTGCTCAATAATGAACTTCTTAACTGGATGACAAAGGCTGCAAAATGGATAAATCATGAGTACAAGCTGAAGCTGATAAACAATGAAAATTACCACATACTTTTGTTGTATTAGGTAACAAAACTCCACATAAAACTAGACCCAACTGCTAGGCAATAGATTGTTCTACATTACAAGTTGATGACTTGTCTTTAAAAAGTAATTAGCAAATATAGTTTCAGGCTATACGTTGGTAAATAATTATTGAGCATTCCCACAATAATACATGACTTGAAAGGAAATGGGTGAACAACTGAATTTTAAGTTAATATCAATAAGCATCATAATACTTTGATCCCAATACATAAATTCTATCAGTCTAACTTTTCTCTTTGATTATATATGATTCATGATTTTATTTCCTATTCTTAAAGTAAAAGCATTCATAGCTGTAGTTCATGGAAGATATTGAAGCTATTGTGGTTGTTCCTCCTCCAATTTTTGCAGCATTTAGATTCAATCCCATGCTATTGATGCTATAGTAATTAAGATTGACATTTTTCTCTAGCTTCTGCCTTTTACTAGACAACATTCTACATACATTTTCTATGGAGGTCTTGTGAAAGAACCATTCCTCAGTTTCTTTAGCTCCTTCTTTTTCATTAAAACAATTATAGGAAAGTAAGAATAGTTTTAATCTACCTGACTCTAACTAACATGTGACTAGCTCTGTTATAGCTAGTCTTTTTGCATCAAAAACATTAGTGAACCTAATTCTTTGTATTGTTATCCACCTGGTCTTAGTGAGAAAGTTGCCTAGGAAAATATGAAGGGTGGTAATTAGGATGAGAAAACATGGCTATGAATAGATGCCTTTATGAGAATTTGTTGCTTACTAATAAACTCTCCATCTCCAAGAAGCATTCCCTTAGAACACTTCAGTTTTAGTCAATATTTATCCATTTTCTGTAAACTGCATTTCTAATGTTTTAGGAAGCAAGTGGCCTCAGCTTTTAAAAAAATGTCAGTTTTAGACTATATGGCAGGTTTGTCTGATGAAGCAAATGGATGTAGAGAATTCAAGTAAATTTCCTGGAGACACAGTCCTAATATATTATTCCACAAAATGATTCTTGGTGTACCCATGCCTTGAGACGTTTTGCATTCATTTGCGGTTTGTTATTCTGCTGGAAATAAACAATTTCTAGTCTCTCCATTTGTCTCACATGATTAAATGAATCCTTCAGTTCAGAGCTATTTCTTTAAATCAAAGAAAACTTCACATTCTCCTCTGTCTATATTTCTCAACACCGAGGAATGTCATCCAAATGAGCCAAGAGATTATCCGCCCCCCCCCCCCCAAGCTGAAAGTGTTGGTATGTCTTGTTTTGCTGAGGATATTGTGTTTGATGTGCTGGCTTTTTCAGAAGAGACAAGACAAAGAATTTCGAAGATATTTTCTGAACAAATGAACAGATTGAGAACTGAGGAAAATAAGGTAAAATATCTTAGCCGTTCTCCCATTACCTGATCCTATTGGTGCCTGTAAGAGAATTATTTGAGACAAAAAGATTGGAACTGAAGTTTGAATATATATATATATATGTTTCAATATTTTTGTCTATCATTTTTGACAATTTCATATATGTATACAATATATTTGAGTCATATCCATCCTTCCAATTTTTTTATAGCCCTTCCGCCCTCACCAGTGACCCACCTCCTACTACCCAGGCCCCATCTCACTCTCATGGTTTTTGACTTGTGATGGAGCGTTAGCTTTGGATTTGGTTTGGGCCCCATTGAGCTTCCTCTAGGTTGCCGGCATGGACAGGACATGGGCGTGGATCTATCCACTGGAGTGTGAGGAATTCACCAGTGACTTCTTTACTATGGCAGTCCTCTCACTGCCCTAGCTCCCTTGGGCTGGGCTCAGCCAAGTCAGCCCCTCCTTTATCTGTGAGCTTAATGTTAAGGGGCCAATTTTGTGCAGACCTCATACGGGAAACCCTGGATGTTGTAAGTTCATGGGTGCCGCAGCCTTGGAAGGTTCACAAGGCAGTGTGAGAGCCCTCCTCTCCACCCTCCAGCTCTCATACCTATTCCATCTCTTCTGAGATGCCCCCAGAGCCACTATTACATCCATAGGTACATCTTGCCTGGCAAATCATATGCAAGCTTGAGATCCGGGAAGGACCATGGCTGAGTTTTCTCCCCCAGCTTCTTGCATAGCAATTGCTGGCAGTACAAATGCTATCCAGCAGGGAGGAAACCTGCAGTGCTGTTTCTTATGCATTCTGCAACTGAGGTGTGTGGTGTCTTCAGCAATAGAGTCTAACCCTACTGGTCTGGTGGGCAATCAAGGGCCATGGTTGTAACCTGTGTAGTTTTGTTGTCTTCTGGGAACTTTCTGGCCAACAACTTCTAGGAAGCTGTCTTACTCCTGCCTCTGAGATTTTCATTTGATAATCTATAGCTTCTGTAGTCAACTTTATCTACCCATGAATAATGTAACCACCCAAACTCTTTAAATTATGTGCATTAATTAGCTTAGACAGTTTCAATGTGGTTTCCTCATACACCCTTATTTTTGATTAGCTCTTACCCTGAACTCCCTCACCCCATCCCCCACATCCATCCCAATTTTAAATCTCACTGACACTAGTACTTCCTCCCTTCCCTCTGATTTCCTGTCATATGTACCCACCCACCATTAAGGCTTCTTTTCTCCCCAACCACAGCTTCTTCCAAACCTCTAGGTCTCTTCAGATATTTCATGTTAAGCAAGCAAATTAGATAAATTAAAAAGATTTGAAGCTCTACTTTATGTATGAGAGAAAGCATCGTATTTGACTTTCTGAGCTTGGATTTTCTCTCTTAGTATAAAAATGTTCAATTCCATTTATTTTCCTAAAAATTTCATTTTTTCTTTACAGCCGAATTACCAACTTCAATGTATATATTTACCACACTTTCAGATACACAGACACAAAAGAAAATTATAGACTGATCTCAAGGAATAACCTAGACACAAAAATTCTCAACAAAAAAAATGAAAATATTAATTGAACTCCTATTTGATATAAAAATTCAATGAGAATACTTAGGAAGATGTTACTATTATACTGATGATTCATTTGCTCTCAGACTTATTTCTGAGACCCAACCTATTTCCAATTTCTGTGTTATTTCTGGTAACACACAATTAAGCAAGCTCAACAAGAACCATGTTCCTATAATGCCCAACTACGTCTTTGGTAACACACATGGACATAATCAGTAATAACTGTGATTTAAGGGAAAGTGGTCTATTTTCTTTCACTTTTATATGAACTTTTGGGTTTTTTGTTGTTGTTTAAAAATATGAAGTAATTTGTTATGTAAGAAAAAATAAGAATGATAGTTCTTGGCAAATGAAAAGTAGCAAGGATCCATACTTAGACATGTGTACATATCTTTTACCCAGATAACATTTTGTAAATCACTTCACTCATGTTCTTGAAAACAAAGAATCTTAGCAGGGTTTTGTTGGCACACACCTTTAATACCAGCACTCAGGAAGCAGAGGCAGGAGGATCCCTGTGAGTTTGAGGCAAGCCTGGTTAACAGAGTGAGTTTCAGGACAGGCTTCAAAACAATACAGGGAAACCCTGTCTTAAAAACAAAAACAAAGAAAGAAAGAAAGAAAGAAAGAAAGAAAGAAAGAAAGAAAACAAAAAAAGAATCTTGCTATCTAGTCAGCTGTCAGGGCCCTCTACTTTCTTTCAATATGGAGCGATTTCTCAGTCATTCAACAGTGTAGTCCTGACATTTCTGAAGCGGTAAGACTTTCCTTTTGTGGAATGTTGCTTGTAGCTCAAGCCCTTGAGCCCCAACCAAACACATGGACACTATATTAATTATAAAACTGTTGGCTGATTGCTTGGCTTCTTACTAGCTAGTTCTGCCTTAATTATTAACCAATTTCTATTAATCTGCGTATTTCCACGTGGTCTTATCTTATGGGCGAACCATGACCTGCAACTCCTTCGCCTGCTACATGATGACTCACTGCTCAGCGTCTCCGCAGAGAAGACAGCAATTTCCTGTTTGTCCCTGCTTATATCCTGATTCTTCCCACTATGTCACATCCTGTCTGGCTTATCAGCCAATCGGTATTTTACCCAGTAGCCAATAAGAGAAACATATATACAGAAGAACATTCCCCATCAGTTGCTCTGTGTGGGTCTGTCTGAGACTGTCTCCTACAGTGAAACTTATTTTAATGTGGACAGGAGCATCACAGAAGAGAAGAGGTGTCCTGTTGCATCCTCCCAGGTAAAGAGAATAAGTTCCATTATCCGTAGTGTCAACTTGATCATTTGAAAAACAAGCTTCTGCCAAGATTCTCCCCTGTGATGTTGCTTCAGAGTTAGAGATGGATTGTGTGGGGCACAGTCAGGGCCATTCTAGCGTTCTGTCCTCACTCCACTTCATGTTCAACCAATATAATGAGATATTTCCCTTAAGTGCATCACAATAAAAGAAGGAAATCATGTGAACAAAAGTAACAGTTACACCAAAAATATTTGATATTGTGTAGCTGTATCATTTCGTGAGTAGTAACAAAATATTAACTGGGCCTACAATATTGATAGGACTTTTAATAGCTGCTATGGTTTTAACATCTCTCCTGGAAATACTCTGTGTCCCTAGATATATATTTGTCCCCATTATTCACTAAAGCAATATATATGTATGTTTGTATGTATGTAAATATATGTGTATGTATACACATATATCACACACACATATATATCACACACACACTTAATATATATATTATGATGCTGGATGAGTGAATTTAAGAATACTTACAATAGTTTAGATCCTCTGAGATCAGTCTATAATTTTCTTTGAAAGGTGTCTGTGTATCTCAACAGTGTGGTAAGAGTGTATATGCAGGGACAACTTGAAGTTGGTATGGGTCCCCCTCTCTTCTTCTGTTTTTTTATACGCCCCCGGCTTCTGCCGGCCTCCCTCCCGGGGAGGAACCAGAGGGTTGCCACAACAACACCACCCCCCCCCCCCCCCCCTGGACCCCAGAGACAAGGGATGTGCCTCAGAAGTCTTTCTCATCTTCCTTAGTAGAGTTTTCCTCCCCTACAGTAAGTTCATAGAAGGAAAGGACTACAAAAGATGGAATTTTCTCTAGGAAAATAAGCTGGAATTGAACATTTTGGGGGGGGGGGGGGGGGGGGGGGGGGGGGGGGGGGGGGGGGGGGGGGGGGGGGGGTGGGCGGGCACTGCTTTCCCACTGTACCAACTCTGATCTTGTAAATGCCCAAAATGCATCTGGATTAAAAACAAGCGTCATGTTAGATTTGGGCAAGATTACCTCAATGAGACACAGTGGGATTAGTTTGTTGTATCTTCCAAAATTTTGGACGTTTCCCCTGTTGCTGTGCACTTCGGCCGGCACTGGGTGGGGTTGTCTGGCAAGCGGCGCATATCGGCTCTCTCTCATACATAAAGGAGAGGGGGTGAATGCTGTACATAGTTCCTTCTTTTAGGTGTGAGTGCATCACTTTTAGGGTGAATCTTTCCACATCATAACTCAGCCTTGCTTCCACCATGCCCGGTTGGTTGTCTAAACTAGTCTATATCCAGTCAATTGGCAATCAATGTTAATTATTACTCAGTTATTTTTTTTTTAATTGAAATTATTATTTTTTTAATTTTATTAAATAATTGTTTGTTAGATTTTAATGAAAGGATTGTGTATAGTTTCTTACTTTTTTGGATGGAAGTATTTTTAGTAGAAATAAACATATAAAACAAGTTAATTCTTGTTTTGATCGCGTCTCTTTTAGTATGTACACTTGCTTGACAACTATCATTTATATCACTAAACTCTATCATTTTCTGCTCCTTTTCAACAGTAGCTTCTGATCGTCAATTGACCTTTTTGGGTCATTTCTCTCCCTGCTGATTTGTTTAAGAAATAATTGTGGGAACATGATGAATAATATATTTAATTTTAACTTGACAATTTTTCTTACAAAGTAAAACAAAGATTTTGATACACATGGGGGAAACATAGGTAGGAAATTAGCATGTTTAAACCAGTCAGCACCTACTCCTTTTCTACATGGTAGATGTTAAAATTTCCATTGTAGTTGGAAAAATCCTGGATCCTGGGAGCATAAGAAAGACAGATATGTTAATGATTTGAAACAATTGTTTCAAAAGCATAAAAATAACACAGAATATCTCATAATAAAAGTAATGAGTATTACACTGGTTAACTGAGAAAACACGTACTAATTGGGTATAGATTTATAGCATATACAAATAACGGGAAGATATTTAAAATGAAGTGTGATGGTTATTTTTCCATCTATAAACTATAATAGCCACAGTTCTAGACTTCTGGCAATAGCCATGGATGCAGAGCTTCAAAATCAACAGTTTGGGGAACCACACATTGGAAAAGAATTATTTTCTTTTTCTCTGATTGCATAACATGCCTTCTGGCAGTTCTTGGTATTTATTTTAGGTATTTGGTTTCACTTAGCTTCATGTTGCTAGAAATGTGATATTTATATAAATGAGACATAATAAATGTAAACTTAAAATTTCACTCATTAAAATAAGCAAAAACTTGCTTTCCTGTCTAAAGTGCATGTTTTAGAATAAATTTTCCACATAGCCCCACACTAATAAGTGGTTGCTATTTCTGTGATTGACAGCTTAGGAGCCATTATTAATCAGAGAGGTTGCGGGGGAGCTTTGGTTAAATTTTTCTTAAACAAAATCCTTTTTGGTCATTATGATAACATGAAAAAGAAAGTAGCTGTCAGCAATACTGAAACAACAACAACAAAAAATTTTCAGACAAATAAAAGATCCTATAGACACATGATGTATGAAGCTTAAAAATATCACAGCAAAATATATAATTCACAAACACTGAATAATTTAAGCTGGCTGATCCGTCAGAATACTTGTATCCATCATAAACATCTGTAAAAGCAGACAATTTTGTATGAGAAAGAAAAATGGGCAACAGATTTGGATAAGCATTTTTTTTCTTTTTTTTTTTATTTAATTTTATATAACAAAGTCCAATTAAATGAAAACAAACGTTTATACACAATATTTGGGAATTTGGGCGTCGTTCTTTCCAAACTACTTCCTGCTGGTAAGGGGCGCTGTCTTGGGGGATTCGAAGAAGATTCAGATATCCTAGCTGTAGTCTGTAGGGCTGTTTTGTCCAGCTGTTTGGAATGTAGGATCAGCTTGTACTCTGTTTCAGGCGGTCTGGCGTGATCAAACCACATTAGTCTGGAAGGAATCCACATCTTTTCATTTTCTGTGAAAACAAAAATAGAAATCCTTTTCCCCAGTAACTTGTTCTTCAAGTTAAATTTTTGGAGTCAAAGCATTTTGTTTTAATTTATTATTTTACATGTCGATCCCAGTTCCCTCTCCCTCACTCCCTCCCCCCTTCCCTCCCTTTTACCTTCTCTGCCCTTGGATAAGCATTTTTACTGAAAAAAGGGATGTCCAGTTGCCTAATATTCATAGGAAAACGTTTAGTTTTAATATTCATCCTGCAAATATAAATTAAAAGCGGCAAGACACCTGCTACATGTGTAACAAAATGAAATACAAATTCTTGATTATGTTAATTACAAGGGAAATATTGAGGAATTAGAACTCATAAGTATGCAATTGATCAAAGAAAAGAATTGAAGGAGGCTCCTACCCTACCCACTTGGCTTCTCTGAGAGTATGGTTAACACGGGCACTATTCTTGAGTGTGCCTTCCTAAGAAGTCTATGGTATTCTGAAAAAGTGAACATCTGGATACACTGTAATTGTACATGTACACATATAAAACAGTTTAATATATCCAAATAGGTATGTCCAAATATACATACATATATGGGATGGATATATATTCAAATGTGTATGTATCTTAAGATAAATATTTAATAGTCTTTGGTTCTTGGATATGTAGATATATTCCTTCTCCTGTGATTCACTTCTCATCATAAACACCAGAGCCAAAACTTCTCACTGTGGCTAAATAATTTATCGGAGGCTCATGAGAACACATAGGCATACTTGTCAGCTTGTGTAGAAATATAGAGCTCTAGACATCTCCCCCAAAAGTATGCTTGCCTTCTCTTACATAGGAAGGGGTTGAAGTGCACACAGCATGACAGAAAATAGAACTTAATACATTGCTTTATAATTTTACATATTGAAACTTTTTATCATTTCTGTTTTATTGAAAATAGTAAAAATAAATTTTTACACTATATACTGTCATTATTGCCCAGTTCCTCCCAGATCCTCTGCATCCACCCAACTTAATTCCACTCCCTTTCTCTTTCTCTTTAGAAAAAACAAACAAAAAACAGGCAAACAAATCAGAATAGAAAAAGAAAAGAATAAATACAATAGACAGACAGACAGTAGACAGACACACACACCAAAACCTACCAAAGTCCCAAATCAGAAACAATAAAATACAAACAAAAGACTAGTAAGAAAACAAAAATTGCCCAAAGCAATGTAAAACAGCAACTGTGCAACCTACTAGGCAAGGGGCCTATACAGTGAGACGCTATTAGAGAAAATCAATTTTCCCACCGCAAGTGGACATCAATTTGAGATAGCTTCTTGCTTAGGGATCAGAGTCCATGTACACTTCTCCCTCTCAGCAGTGAGACCATGTCTGGCTTGAAACTGCTGGTCATGTGCATGCTACCAAAGTTTATATATGCATCGGGCCTGTTTCCTTGGAGGCATCCATCCCCTCTGGATCTCAGAATTTCACCTCCTCTCGTATGTAGATCCATGAACCCTAATAGGAGGAGTTTAGTGGGTACCATTTAGGACAGTTTCTCCAGATCTCTCACTCTATACATTGTGCAGCTGTGGTTCTTTGTGTTAGCTCCCATCTACCACAAGTCTAAATATTGTAAACTTTCTTTGACTAGACTGTCCTTAAAGCCCCCAGGTTTTTGAGATTGATTTATTTATTTATTTATTTATTTATTTATTTATTTATTATGTAGACAGTGTTCTGTCTGCATGTATGCCTGCAGGCCAGAAGAGGGCACCAGATCTCATTACAGATGGTTGTGAGCCACCATGTTGTTGCTGGGAATTGAACTCTGAAAGAGCAGGCAGTGCTGTTAACCCCTGATCCATTTCTCCAGCCTTTGTTTTTTTTGTTTTTGTTTTTGTTTGTTTTGGTTTTTTTTTTCCCCAACATTCAACAAAACTGTTGATTCATCTGAAGTTCTATGGAGACTTAGTAAACATTCTCCAATAGATGGCTGCACACCCAAGAGTATAAAAACAACACAAACTGAACTTGGGTTTTTAAAAAGTGGATGGAAAGGGAAAGGGTGGAAAGATCTAGGATAAATTGGAGTGGGGTGGTGAATATGGAATAAAATACATTGAAAACTTTTTTTAAGAATGAATTCAAAACACACACACACACACACACACACACTCTCTCTCTCTCTCTCTCTCTTTCTCTCTCTAACTCATCTGGGCTGTTCCTTAAGCCTGCAATCTGCTATGTGCTTACTGTTTAAAACCTTCAGATCAAGTGAAGAAAAATGGACCAGTGGGTAATCAAAGGTTGTAGCTGGCCATATATTTTGTAACTGGTGTTACAATAGAAGAAGGTTCTATTATTTTGAGTGCCCTCTGGAAAGACCGGTTGGACTACTACAGCTCAAAAACTTGTGTTGGCCTTTGTCTCCAATAATTGAACAAATTCATTTCAATGCTTTGAGTTTATTTTGTTCCTCTATAAAATGAGGTGATCATAAAGCCTACTTTGAATGGCAATTACAAGGATATAAAGGAAATAATACGTGAAGGGTTTGGTGTGTTACTTTCTTGGTGTTCCCATCACTGTTAGCACAGTGGTGAGAGGTAAAGATGACTCCTACAGATTCTGGAGCCTCAGGAGCATAGAATCTAGAGATGATGGAAAAGTCTCCAAAGCCCTACAATAATAAAACAATGATAAATACTCTGCTGCCTTCTCCAACCTATATGTGTATGCTGGCTAGTTTTATGTCAGCCTGTTGTGAACAAGAGTTATCTGAGAAAAGGGAGCAACAATTGAAAAAATGCCTGCAGAAGATCGACAGGCTACTGCGTTGCTTAATGATGAATGTGGGAGGACCCACCTCACAGGAAGTGGTACCATACTGGGCAGATGGTTCCATGTGTACAAAAATGAAGGATGAGTAAGGCATGGGGAGCAAGCTAGGAAGTGGCCATCCTCCATGGTCTGACTTCATAATCTCTAAAGACAGGAGACGTCATATCCCCAACTCCCCTTCATCTTCATCCCATGAGTCTTGAGAATCCTCTAATTTGGGGAACTTTTAGAAATTCCTGATCAATTTTGAATGTTGCTATCATTGGAAAGTCTACTTTGTTGCTGAAAAAAATAGACTAACATTCAGCATTAAAAGTTTTGTTTCAGGATACGAATGAAAGCTAGATTATTTTCTTTAAAGGCTGATAACAATGCCAAGTATAACTTTTCACTAAGTCTAACACTAACATGGCCCCTTTGGACACTCTTTTGGGCTTATACAAATGGAGAAGTGAGTCCACACATTGCTATTAGGGGCTCACTTGCATTTACATAGTTTTCTAGCCAGTGGGGGATGAGCTGATGATTTAAGTTGTATGTTGTTTTTCACGAAGTAGAATGATGATTTGTGAAATAATGATTTAGCCAGTGGAATTTGTCACCTGGCTTCTCAGAAACCATCTAGTCACAAGATAATGTAGTGAAAAATGTTAGCACTTCAAATAGGTAGGATATTCCCATCTTAAATTCTTCCCATAGTTAGGATATGCACAGAAAAAAGAAAGAAGGAAGTCCCTTTGACAGAGTCCCTTCATGCACGCTCCCGGTGATATGTGGACATGTGGTTTAAAATGACAGTCTTTAGTTTTCCCCAAACATAGCTTCTTATGACAGAAGCAAAGCAAAGAGGCTTCAAAGTATGCAGATATGCTAACATAATCATAAATAGATACTGCACTTTTATTAAAAAAAAATCTCAAGGCCATTCCTTCCCATATGTCATAAAGACACCATTTTTTATTGATAGACAATATATTCTGAAAGGAGCTATGAGACAGCCATCACGAATCTCCCAAACAGAGTTATATGAAGAGGGGATATAAAGGGATAGCAATCTTTTCCTTTCTGTCTTTGCACATGTCTGTAGGAGTTAGTCTACCTGAGGGTGGAGGTGGGAGCCTGGAGACCTTAAACTCTCTAATTCTGCTAGACTGGCTGGCCAGTGAACCCCAGGCATCCACCTAGCTCCATCTCCTCAGTTCAGGACTTTTAAATGTGTATCACCATGTTTTCTTTTGTTGTTGTTGTTGTTGTTTTTTGTTTGTTTGTTTTCGTTTTTGTTTAAATACAGGTTCTGGGGATTGAAATCAGATCTTCATCTTACATGGAAAGTGCTTTACCAACTGAGCCATCTCCCAGGCCCCGGGACTTCCATAAAGTCTTGCCAACATGGCTACCTAAACATGAGCTGAACAAGGATGGCAGCAACAGGTGTGTTGAAGAGAGACAGGGAAAGATGGCAAGGCCTCAGTCCTATAGGAAGAACTACAGGCATCAAAGGAAGGCTGAGAGGGAGAGGTATATTCTTCCCCAAGGAAGGGCTTACCAGTTCTTTATTCAGTATCAACTGGTCAGGCCTGAAAACAGGCATTTAAGGAACACTGTACAGATTGGGCAGGCTATCCTTATGAGTATATATGCATATCACATATGTGTAACAACAGTTAATAGAAAAGGAAGCCATGAACTTGAAAGAGAGAGAGCAAGGGGTGGAGTGTGTATGGTATATGGGAATGTTGGGAGAAGAGACGGAGGTTGAAATGATATAATTATATATTATCACAAAAATAAAAGAAATAATTTTTAAAAATACTCTGGTTCCCATTAGATTAAACCAAGCCCAGAACATTTACTTTTATTAGGAATTAGAGCAAAAAGAGATTTAAAACTTTAAGATAAAGACATACAGCCCAATTTACATTTTGCAGAATGCCTATCTGGTTGTATTTCTGGAGAACAGAAGGGAAGGTCCGGAAGACATTTCATGATTGGCCCAAGAATAAAATTTAAGTGAGGACTTTCATTTCTTTAATTTACCACATATCACATGACCCTCTGGACACTCATTTTCAGTCTGCTTTTGGTTGATGATGTCCCCAGGCTTTGTCTTGAGGCCTGCCTCATCTTGCTGTATTGTTGTGCATTCTTGTCCCCTAGGTAGACCTCAGCTGCTGCCTAAGTGTGGAAGTTATGGAACCCTTAGCTCCAGGCCAGCTTCCCAGGCAGGAAAGAATAGAGAATCGCTTAGCAACCTAGGACCTTCATCTGCACGCGCTATGCGCATACATTATTCTTCTAGCAGCACACTAAGCACTCTTTTGGCAAGCAAGGACTCCCCACCTGTGTTGAGCGATCCAAACAATAGAATAAGATTGTTACCCCTTGACAATCATTAAACATAGACAAATCTCATCCATTCAATTGTACACCAGTTATGTCAGAGCGTAAGCATGGTGTGTGTGTGTGTGTGTGTGTGTGTGTGTGTGTGTGTGTGTGTGTGTGTGTGTGTGTTCTGACCTGAACTGGTTTAAGGCAAACTGTGTCCTCTGAGTAACCCTCTAGGGATAATACTTGTGATGGTTCTTCTTGGTTGCCGACTTGACTATATCCAGACTAACTAAAAATTCAAGCTGCTGGGCACACCTGTGAGGGGAAGTTTTAGTTACCTGGACCATATGAAGTAGGAAGACCCACCTTACATCCAGATCAATTGAAGTCAGGAGACCCACCCTGAATCTGGGCCACACCTTCTGGAAAGGCCAGGAAAGAAAGAAGCGTTTGCTCTTTGCCTCTCTGGCAAGTTCATTTCTTCACTGGCATTAGAGCCTTCTTCTTCAGGATTCTGACCTATACTGAAGACCAGCTGAGACAACCAGACGTGTGGACTAAAGAACCACTGAATTCTCCAACTTTCTGTCTGGAGACAGCCATTGTTGGACTTGCTGGACCAGATTACATAGACCACTCTAATAAATCCCAATTATAAATATGTAATCTTCCATAGTTCTGTTTTTCTCTAGAGAGCCCTGACTAATGCAATCCCTTGCCATCTTATGTCTATGAATAATTGGGCATAGGATTAAAATCAGATGTGTTATGTACATTGCACAAAGGCTTACACAACTAAATCTCCTAATAAAAATAAAATTAAAAAAAAACCTTTAATCTATGCCCTTAGCAACCACACTCTTCCTCATTTGAACTTCATAAAATGAAGACCCAGACAATAATCAGGGCCATTCTCATTGTCATTCTTGGCAGTACATTCCTTTCTGACCTGTACTATTGCTTTCAATAAAGTCTTCTGCTAGTTTGCAATCTGTGTGCGCTTTTATTCATTACTGAACAAGATGCCAAGAACATGGAAACATCCGGCTCAGAGCCCAGTCACCAGTAACACTTCCTCCTAAATTCAAAGCCGGGAAAGACGATTGCATATGAGACTTCCTTCGTTATGTGGAGATTTCGAATTTTAGATGCGTCATATTCAAAAGAAGAGATTTTATTGTTGGGTGTTTATCTGCAGAGATTCTGGTCTTCGTTCCCAGCACCCACACAGCCAGCATCTAAGCATTCAAAACTCCAGTCCTAAGGAATTCAGAGTCTTTTTCTGGATTCACTGGGCACCAGACAAGCATGCAACACACACACACGGAGGTAAACACTCCTATATATAAAATAATAATAAATCTTTTAAGAAAAATAAATTGGTATCAGCAACTAAAAGTATGACAGTAATATGTCTGCCCAATGTCATATTTGAAATTTTATGAGTAATTTGTCTGAAATTTGAGCTTCATTGGGTAATCTGCTTTGTAATTGCTGAATATGAGTGTGCTGTTAACTTCACTTGAACTTAACCAGGAACATTGCAAGTGCTTTCATGCCACACTGAAAGGCATCTCCCAGAGATGTCAAAGATAGGCATACCTGATAATGACATGGATCATGCACTTACTTATCCACTTACTGCCCTAGAGGAACCTTCCTCTTTCTCCCTTCTGGGTATCTTGCTCTGTCCTCGCCTCTGGGTTTCACCTTGTATTACTCCAACTACTTGTTTTGACCATGGACTGATGTCAGAACCACCACTCATGGCTAGCATGAAACCGTACTCAGTCGCTGTCCTGGAGCCTGCCTCTACCATACCATAGCTTCAAGGCTTCAAGAATCCCAGCCACCCTTGGTGATGGGCACTCGGTAGCCTCATTGCTTCACTTTCCTATAGTTCTCACTGCTACAGAATATATCTTTGTGTTATTCTAAGTTGTGACTTATTTGAGTTCCAAGAGACTGTTTGCTTTTTGAGAGCCATATTCTATTTGTTTTGGTATCTGCAGGATCTATGGCCATGACTGGCACATGAAAGATTCTGCTGAATAAGAATGAATGTCATTACACATTAATGCTGTGTAAAGTGAATCTCTTACTTGTAGCCATGTTTTCAAATATGTAAACAATGTTACAGCTCTGTGCATTAAATAGGCTTTTCAAAAACTGGTGTGATGAGTTTCATAAGTCATTGCTTTTTAATTTGAGAAGTAAATTAGCAGACATAAGAGAAGTACTTGGTAAGTATATGTCTGTTAAGAATCTCTATACTAAATTAAAAGTCGTAAATATTAACATGAAATCACAATGCTGAATATAGCTGCATATAAGAGTAAATATTAGCAGCAGTAAAAATAAAATTAATGATATATATACACCTAGAAATGGATATAATATTAATTATTATATCCATTATCAATATTATATTAATATTAATTATATTATAGTATTATATTTATTATATTAATATAACACTAATTATATTAATATTAATATTATAATATAATATTAATTAATTCAAGTAAAAAGATACTTGAATGAAATAGAGAATTTTAAAAATGCACCCTTATGCAAATAGGCTTAAGCATGGATATAATTTGAAACATTTCAATTTTGAAATACATTTTCCCTTTTATGCTATACTTTGAAAGAAACTGTCAACAGTTTTACACTCTTATTACTTGTCAGTTCCCATGTGCCTCAGTGGCTCATCTAGGTGTTTTTAACCTCAACATTTAACATGTTGCAGAAAAACATTATCAATATCCTGTTTTTAGTGAAATGAATTTTCTGCTTTCTATGAAATAATTAGCAAGAACAATGATACCTCTCTATAGAGAAAGAAACAAAGGCAGAGGAGAAACCAATATGTCAAGCTTTTAAGGCAAGGATTGTTCTAAAATGGTAAAGGACTTGATGCTAGATATACCTTAACCAGGTGGGATAATTCTCAGGGATAATTCTCTTTATAAAAATACATTGTGCTCAGGACTCACACAGTCTACAGCTGCACACTTCCCTTCCCCCAAGAAATAGTTTATCTCATCATTATAGCAATTAAGAAGAAAATTAAACTAAGCTGTATTGCCAGAAATACTGGATGACACAATGAGAAACTCAACACTTTGTTGTGTTTTGTTTATATTCCTTACTAGTTTCTGTGAGGGTGCAGGGACTCTACAATCTATAGTCAAACATGGCCCTGTAGTGGTTTGAATGGGAATGGCCCTTATAGACTGGTATATTTGAATGTTTAGTTCCCAGTTAGTGGAACTGCTTAAGAAGGATATGGAGGCGTGGCCTTGTTGGAGGAGGCGTGGCCTCGTTGGAGGAGGTGTGTGGGCTTTGAGGTTTTAGAAGTCCAGGCCAGGCCCAGTCTTACCCTCTCTGCTTCTTGCTTGTAGATCGGATGTGATGTGTCAGTTTCTGCCTGCCACCATGCCTGCCAGTCATGATCCCCACGATAATGATCAGGGACTCACCTTCTGTAACTGTAAACAATCTGCCAATTAAATGCTTTCTTTTACAAGTTGCCTCTGTCATGGTGTCTCTTCATAGTAATATAACACTAACTAAGACTGGCTCCATGGTGGATGATAGTTTTGTCGGGTTTTGTGGTTCAAGAAATACGAACAGGGTGGTAGGAACTCATTCTACATTACAGTTTGCACGTGAACACAGTATAAAACCATAATATCTACTGACTGTTTCAAAATTGTCAGACCTATGTATGAGTCGGGTGAGATGGGTAGAGTGTGAAGTGCATTTCTTTCAGCAAGACTTTGTGAACACATGGCTTTAACACATTCTTCATTTAAGTGACAGCTTGCCACAAAATTCCATTTTGTCCTGAATAGAAAACCCTATTATAAAGAGTATTGTTATATGCATGTGTGTGTGTGTGTGTGTGTGTGTGTGAGAGAGAGAGAGAGAGAGAGAGAGGGACAAAGAGAGAGAGTAAGGGACAGATAGAATACATTTATATGTAGTCATGCTGGTATTCCGCCATTTAATACTTTCTAGCAATAGTAAGATTATATGCCACATTTAATTATCATTTCCCAAAAAAGACAACAGTGGCCACTTGGTTTCAGAATGTTGTGTGGTTTCCATGTTGTAGCTACAGGCCATGATTTTTATTTGTTTGTTCAGTTCTTTTTTGTTTTCATTTTCAAGCATGGTTTCCCTGTGTAGCCAGGGCTATCCTGGAACGCCCTCTGTAAACCAGGTTAACTGCTGCCTCCCAAGTGCTGGAATTAAAAGCAGGTGCCACCACACCACCGTCTGCAGGCCATGATTGTTTCTCTTCCTCAAGAGAAGTTAATAATAGCCCCTTGCCCTCTACCTCTTTCACTCAGGCTGCCTCTGCTCCACGACAAGTTTGAGGGAATCCCTGGAGTAGGTTAGAATCAGTTTCCAATGGAAATGCTTCTATTTTAAAAGGGAAGGCAGGAGGGAGTGAAGATTCCTCTGTCTCTGCGATCCTCCTGACAAACTGCTGTTTGGGAGACAGATTGCTTTTTCTCTCGCCTCCGCACATCTGGGGGGTGTGCGAGGATGTGCAAGGAAGCCCTCTGTACTGGGGACTGTTCTGTTCTGCACACATGTCTCATAAGGAGAGAATACATTTGTGGAGAAAACGACACAGGGACCTTTTGCAGAATGTGTTTACGAGAGACTTCCAGAGTCTGCTGAAATGGCCCCTCCTGGCCCATGTGCTCCATGTTGGTGAGATTTCAGGGGTGAGTGATTCCATTTGCCTCTGGGCTATAATGTCAGGAGCCAGGTGCCCTAAGGTATTCAGCATTTTCTTTATTTGAGCTGTATCACATGTTCAAGCTGTCTCCCTAAACTCCCGATGGAGCTGCTAAAAATAATGTAACTCCCGAGACAAATAACGAGGAATACCCTGGGCGATGCGATGGGAGAGAGAGGAGAATGTTTGCAGCCGAGATCTGAAAAAGAATCATTGGGGAAAAGAGACCCAAACCACCGCAAGAGCAGAGGCGAAAAGCACCCCTCTCCTGCCGAATCTTCTCCCATGCTGCCCGTCATTGAACCAGAGCAGAAACAAAGACTTCAAATGGGTTCTCAAAGGGCAGCCCTGGGAAATGAACACATAAACATGCCAAACACTGTCAAGCTGAAAATATTCAGAGACGCTCTGTAAGGTTCACTATCAACAGACCCGTAAATATTTTTGTAGGTAGGGAGAATGGGGTAAGAAGGGTTTGATGGCTGACTTAGGCCATAAGAAATAAGCAAAAAAAAAAAAGTTTCCCCTGGGAATCAGAGTCATGGTTTCTAGAAACAGAAACTGTTCTGAGTCTTCTCAGCATACAAAGTCCTTGGATTTTCATCACATTGTAGATGTGTAGAAAAGTGTAAAAGTGTTTAGAGCCCTTTGCTGTTCATTGTGAGGCACTTGTGAGGGTGTGAGGGTGTGTGTGTGTGTATTGGTGTTTGTGTGTGTATGCATATGTGTGCATGTGTATGTGGGTATTATGTATGTGTGCATGTGTATGTATGTATGTGTGTATATATGTATAAATGCAGGTATGTGTGTGTATGTATGTGTGTGTGTATATATATGTATGTATGCAGGTATGTGTGTGTTTGTGCGTGTTTGTGGGTGGGTGTGTAGGTGTGTGTATGCATATATGTGTGCATGTGTGTGTATGTGGGTATTATGTATGTGTGCATGTGTATGTATGTATGTGTGTATATATGAATGCAGGTATGTGTGTATATGTATGTGTGTGTGTATATATATGAATGTATGCAGGTATGTGTGTGTATGTGCATGTTTGTGGGTGGGTGTGTAGGTGTGTGTATGCATATATGTGTGCATGTGTGTGTATGTGGGTATTATGTATGTGTGCATGTGTATGTATGTATGTATGTATGTGTGTGTTGCTGGGCACTGATCCCAGAGTCTTGTGCCTGCTATACAGTTACCAGTTTTAGTTAAGGAGCGCCAGCTACCATTAATCAAGCATATAATGAATAAAACAAATGAGTAATTTTGGCAATAGATATGAAATGTGACAGCCTCAACTGGGCGAGCCCCTCACGCTAATCTCTTTAATTCCCCCCAAGGTATGATTTCAGATGGCTTTTGGAGTTATAATAAGTGGTGGTGAATTTTGATGATCAAGAACAAGGGGTTTAGAGTCACTGTGGGAACAAACATCTGGGCACCTCTGTGAGGTGAGAAGATACACTCCAAGAGCAAGTAGCACCAGGCCTTGCCCTGGGATCGTAGACTAAATAAAAGGGAGAAAGGAATCTTAGGGCCAGCATCCTTGTCACTTTCCTGACTGTTGACACAGTGTGACAAGATGCCATCTTGCCTTCCTCACCAGGATGGACTAAGAATTCCAACTGGGAGTCAACAAAATCCCTTCTTTCCTTATCCTTCTTCTGTTGGGTGTTCTGTTACAGCAATGGGAAAAGTAACTAATGTATTTTAGTTCATAAGAATTTTTCAAGGTGCATAGTCTTCAAATTAGTTCCGTTTTGAAAACTTGAGTTTTAAATTTGGAAAAGTACATCCAAGAGCAACCTTTTCCAATCTACTAGCAATGATGTTAAGGGCTCTTAATTTGAGATTTTAAAAATGAAAATGAAACTTTCCTCCTCAACTTTGTAAATTGGTTTGAATCCATGGTTTGGAACTGTCTAGCCCAAAATACATTTCACTTGGGGATACAGTTCAGGGGCTAACTATCCATTGTTTTAATATTGTATGAAGAACTAAATTGACATGCTATATGAATTCTCCTGTACTCTACTGCAAATCATCAAATCATCATCATTTTGTATGAGATATCTACATTGCACCAAATATTGAAGATTTATTTTTAATCCGTGACCTGCTAGTGAGAGGTAAGTGGATGCATTCTTCAAAAAGCATTGCTTCAGACCCTGCCCATCACCATCAAGCCTAAGTAGGAGAAGGCGATCCTCACACCTGCCCCGGGTTCTGGGCAATGAGGAGAAAATACAGTCTGACGGCACCTTGCCCTGAGTCGTGAGAGTGGAAGAGATGTCCTGGTCCTCATCACCTGCAGCGCTCATGGGAAATCCCGTCCCCACCCCACATCTGCCATGAGTGATGCCCTCCTCACCATACACCTCACCTCCTAACCCCTGTGCCAGGTAGAAGAGCTGGCCCTTGTCACGAGAGCAGGAGAGCTGGCCCCGCCCCTCACCAGCTGCAGCACTCAGGAGAGAGGCCCCTGCACCTCACCTGGGCAACACAGTAGCGCTGGCCCTGCTAGTGCTGGTGTGGAGGAGCCAACCCTGAGGGCACTGGAGCAGGAGAATTAGCCTTGCCCCTTGCTCTTTGCTGCATAGGGTGAAATAGCCCAAGCAATGCTGGACAGCTCACCCTGGTAGTGATGATGGGGTGGAGACCTGACAAGCCTACCAACTCTGCAACCACCCAGGCCCAGAACCAGGGCTGTGAGTCGGCCCATCCCAACATCCACCCCATCTGTAAACTAATGGAGCATGTGAAGGGGATGGTCCTGTAGACCAAAAGCTCAAGGCTCTCCAAGGCAAAGGGCAACAACAGGATAGCCAGGCAGAGTCCCAGTGAGGGTCCAGTAGCAGAAACCAGAGGTTTTTAACCAGACAAATGACTGCAAAGAACACTTGCAAGCAAAGATAAATGGATTAAAGGGTAAATTGCATGACTTACTGTGTCACACTACAGATTTCATGACACAAGTTTTTCCTTCCTTCCTTCTTTCCTCCTTCCTTCCTTCTTTCTTTTTTCCTTCCATCCATCCTTCCTTCTTTCTTTCTGTTTTCCTTCCTTCCTCCTTTATTTAGTTTCACCACTTAAAAGTAATCAAGCTCTCCCTAGAAGTATGAACCCTTGAGATAATTGCTGTTTTGTTTTACCTGCTGTAAGAAAGAAGAATAAAATTCAAAGGTAAAAGCTTTATCACAACGTGTCAAAATGCTCTGGATATAGAAGTCAGATCTTCAGGGGGGCAGGTCAGAAACCTGAGACATTGTTGATTTCTTGGAAACCTGAATTTGCAGAAACATGAAGGGGTCAATTTGGGGGGGGATGTTTGTTTTTCTTTTTCTAAGCCAAAAGCAAAACCACAATAAAGTCAGAATTTATGACCCATTATTCATACTAAACTATCAGAAGGATGAAAATGTTGATTCTACTATTAACTTCAGTGCCTCTTTAGAAGGTATTAACCAAATGTTTCTAAACAAATCTCATTAAGTACATGATCTACATTGAATGTTTAGTTTAGAAATGGGGGGAAAGAATACAATACAAATATTAATATTCTAATTCAGTAACTACTTATCAAGTTATTACAGAGAGGGTGGATGCTAGCACACAGTACCCCAAACCTCACATGAGCAGAAGACTGAGCGCTCACTTAGAGCACCTGGAAGATTCAGTTCTGTCCATGCACGCCTTCCCAGACCTGTCACCCTGCCACCTGCAGGGAGAGACGAAAAACGAACACGGGCAAAGCTGTTTAAATAGCTTTTGTTGAGAAATCATGTTTGCTGGTATTTCATATTTCTATAAATATGATAGGGAAAGGCAAGTTCCCTTGCATACCAAATATGGCCATAAGAAATTAAATTTTGATGCTACCATGGACACCCAGATTCTAGCCAGGAGAATGCAAATAGAAATGATGAGAATACCCTCTCCCAGCTGGAACTGCATGTGGGCATCCCTGGAAGAGGTGTGATTCTCTCTCTCTCTCTCTCTCTCTCTCTCTCTCTCTCTCTCTCTCTCTCTCTCTCTGTGTGTGTGTGTGTGTGTGTGTGTGTGTAATTATATGCCCAAACAAACAACCCCTTCTTCTCCAAGGTGACTCTGCTAATGCCTGTGGTATAAAGGCACATGGGTATTAGAAAATGTCACCTGAGGCAGGGGGCTGGCTCTGGAGGGCTAAGCATCATTCTTCATGAAAATAAAAGGAAGAAATAGGTGCTTCATTCACCTTTTAACATTTTGCAATTTCTAAGGTCCCTGCAGCCACTCACACCACAGGCAGCACATCCGAGGCTTACCATGTGCTAAGATCTGGGATTAACAAAAGTGAATAATGGTCTTGAACCCACTCATAACTGCTATCAAAGCCAATTTGATGGGCAAGGTTTGAAAATCTCTAAGGAATAGTAATAAAGAAGAGCAGGCAGGTTTCCTCTAAGAAGGGGTCCTCAACCTTCCTAATGCTGCAGCAGGTTAATACAGTTCCTCATGTCGTGGTGACCCCCCAGCCACTTCATAACTGTAATTTTGCTACTGTTAAGAATCATAATGTAAATAAATATCTGATATGAGATTCCCCACAGGAGTTGTGACCCACAGGTTGAGAACCACTGCTCTTAGGCGTCACAGTGGAACATCCTACCTAACTCTTACTTGGGAAAGCAATGCAATCCTGAGGAAAACACAAAACATGGGGCTTATTGTCTAGCTAACCCACAGTGAACGACCAACCGGATGAGCCTATTTACCTACGAGCTATTTACCTACGAGCTAGTTCTCTCATTTGTGAACAAAAGACTGAAACCAAGCCAGAGAATAGTTTTTTCCCTTCCAATTAAAGGATAATTTTATGAAAATAAACGGATACTCATGGACCTGCTGTCTGGGAATCTGCATCAGAAAATGGGGTAAATACGTTATGTTATTGAACCTTTCTTAGAGAAAAGAACACTTGAGTTGACTTGTGCTGTACAGTGGGGAACGCGGGTCCTTAGGAGCATTTATTTGCTTAACATTCATCAGACACTGTATTTCATCCCCAGTCCTGGGGGGTAGGCGTATGTGTTATACTTGTCTACGCACTGAGGTAGAAAAGGGGTTTCTCTGGTATATTCCATTTTGTATAAGCAAAATTTGATAACATGCTCAGATCTCTAGATTTTTAAAATATACAGTATAATGCTCTACTTTCTGATTGAAATAGAGCGAATTTCCATGTAAATAAAATTATGAAAATACACTTCACTGAAAGGAAATGTTCATCGTGATTTTTTTGAGGGCCAATGGTAGTTGGGAGACCTCTTACCCTCTCAGAGTCAAAACAGGTGAAACACAAAGCTAAAACGAATGAATGCAAGGGAAGCAGGAGACAAATACACTCTGAGAGCTGAGTACATAGGAAGAAGGGTAATCGGAAAGATTCAACCAAGGTAGTTTTGAAATGGATTTCACAGGCTGCTTTGGAGAGTTGGCTGTGCATAGGTTATAAGGCAAGGCCTGGCCAAGCAGAGGAAAGTACTTGCAAATGTCAGATGTAGAGGCAAATGGCAAATGGATAAATGGCAAAATGCTCACCGTGACTGGGGTGGGGTGGGGAGTAGAGATAGGGTCAGGTAACAACAACATGTATGGTGTTGGAGATTTTTCAGGATGGATTCTCAGTGTTTTCTCTGAGTTATTGTTTTCATGTCTCCCTAGCTACCTTTTCTGATCATTTGTGTACAAATCTTTCTTTCTCTCTTTTTTGCCATGCTTCCCAACTGCTTGCTTTCTGCATAATAGGTCAGAATGCTGTCCAGCATAGTTTATTATCTAGGGATCAAAGTAATTTCTCATACAAGTTCAATTTCACAGTTTACACACATGCCTAATTGCCAGGTGATTAATTTACATAGGCATAAACTACAGAAGGCTAATTATGTGTATTCTCTCTGAGGGGCTGTGTAAGTGCATGTTTACAGCAGGCTCTCTGTGTTTAATAGTTTAGCAGATGCTGCAGACTAGTCATAGCAGAGGGATAGGATTCTTCATTTTTTGACTGGGAAGTTTACACCTCACTTGGATGAAACAGGGTGATGATGAGGCCGATGGGATGTCTAGTTTCCTAGCTTCAGGGTTACATATGACACATTTTATCTAGAATTAGCCCACTCAAAAGTGCAGACCCTTGCCCAGAAGGGCTTTTATTTCAGGACACTATAAAAATCATAGGATTTCAGGCTTAGAAATAGCTCAATACACATTTGTTGATTATGTAATGTTTGCCAGTCACTGCCTTAGAAGAAGCAGATACAGCAATGAGCAGACTAATCAAGGACATGAGTTTTAAATGGAGAGACTGCCAACGTTTATAACAAACATACACACACACACACATACACGCACACACACACACATGTATACATATATATATTATGCTTACATTCCCGTATAAACATATATGTGCATGCATGCACATACACGTGCATACATACATGCACACACACATATATATGTGCACACACATATACATACTTGCATTCACACATATGCATACACACATATATGCATGCATACACACATGCACAATTAAATATATACATTCATGAATACACAATACTACATACATGCATATATATATATATATATATATATATATATATATATAAAATTGAGAAAGGAAAATAGACTGAGGAAGGGATGGGTGTTATTTATTTCCAAGACCAAGGAAGGCCTCCTCAATATGATATTTTAGGGAAGACATGAAACCTAGAAATCCATAAACTTGCATGAGCTGAGGTTGAATACTGTGGACTATTACCAAGTATTGGAGAAGAGTAAGGTGGCCATTGTGCCTGGGGCAGGTTCTGAAAAGAGAAGGGACACAGAGAGGAGTCAGGAACTGTCCTGGAACTCATTTTATAGAGCTGGCAGGCCTTGAACTCAGAGATCTGCCTGCCTCTGCCTCTGCCTCCCAAGTGCTGGGATTAAAGGCGTGTGCCACCACCCCAGCAACCTATGCAACTCTTGCCTCATTACAACTTTCTCTTTCTCCTTCTTTACTTTCTCTATTAGATAAACAGAACTGAGCGGTCAACCTGAGTTCATCACTGCCAACAGTAGTTGCCAGTCTTTCCTTCGTTCCTCTTTGAGTGTTTGCTATTGGTCTCTTCTCCAGACCCCCACCCCAGGTTCTCTCCCTTGGACACAAAAGACAGTTTCCTTCCTTATCACTCACCATCAGGAGCCCTAATGAAAAGTTGGGAAGGCAGCTAAATTGTTGCATAGTTTTGTTGAAGCCAGCATGAAGAATGAAATATTTAAAGGCAAATAAATTACTATGAAAATTTAAAAATCCATCCTATTATCATTTCTGAAGCTCTGGTAGTGGGACAGCTGGGCACATTCATTGGCATGCTTCTCTCAAATTAGCTGGGTATGCATGGAAGGTAATAAACTTCGGGAAATTAAAATCTAATGAGAAAGCATCTACTGTTTAATTCATCTCATTGATGCATGCCTTATGCAAAACATTGTGAGGGATTGTGTGAAATACTCAATTGAATGAGAACTAATGCCCATAATTAAAGAAGGAAAACTACAGAACAAGAGTGAAGTATTTAGTTACTAATCATTCTCCAAAAGCATGGAGTATCTTCAGATCCTGTGTTTTCATCCAGTCATTTCAACAGCCTGAGGTATCTTCCTCTATTCTCCACCTTTGAAATAGTTTTTTTCCTGTAACCTGCAGCTTCCTGGGAACTTTTGAATCTCCACAGTGGGAATTAATCCCTTCTTCTTCACTCTTCTTGGCAACTGGGTGTTTTTACTGTGATCTAGAGCTGTCTGCTTACCCTAGCCTATTCAGAATACTTTGAAGACAGTCCTTCTCCTCCTCCTCCTTCTTCCAGTGTCCTTCCCTTAAAAAGCCATAAAAAGCATGTAAGTTTTTTTTTTTTTTGTAAAGTTAATTTTTATCATAGGTCATCAGCCTGAGAAGGCTCAACCAAGGGAAAAATAAAATAAAAAAACTATATATAAAAAATTTTTCAAATGACTTGTCAGATCTACATGACCCCAACTGGATGGCATTGCCCTACATATGGAATTGGGGTGGAGAGATGGGAGGGTGGTTAGGGTGCATGTGAGAGGGCAGAGAGTGTAAAAGTGAAGGAGGGAGGGAGGGAGAGAGGGAGGGAGAGGGAACTGAGATCGACATGTAAACTAATAAATTAAATAAAAAATTTTTTTTTCAAGAACTGGAAACATTGTTTGTCTTGGCTGCAAAACCTAAGAGGAATAAGCTATATACTGTGCTTGAAATTATTGTATTTTCTACGGGGGGGGGGGGGGAACCCTTTCTGAGACCGTTTTAAGATAAGATAGAAGACAGAGCTGACAAGTCAAAGCTTCCAGGAGAAAATGTCAATCTAGGCATGGCAGGAATTCCTACAGACGGACTCCAGTGATATAGCTCACTCCAAGTGTGCACTTCAGCACTGCCCTAACCCCTTACCAACTCCCATCCACTCCTGGCTGTTGAGAGAGATAGGAAAAGCGCACCTTTGTTGAGCACTTACCCTGTGCTCAGGATCGTGAAATTACTCAGCATGCATGATCTTTTTGATGGTCACAAAGTTCTACACCACGGGTTTACAGAGGCTGGGCAATGAAAGGCCTTCTCTGGGATGGTATAGCTAGGTGGTGGCCGATTAGCTGAGTGTTCTGCCCCCATTCTGTGTGCCAAACTAAATATTGTGTTTATACATTTATCCTTCCAGTTTTGTGATGCAGATCCCTCAATGCCAGCTGAGCCAGCTCTGCTCTTCCCGACCAGGTTCGCTGCTCCTGGTCAACTCTCTACTCGCCCCTCTTAGGGAAGTGCAGTTTCCCAACCCTTACTTGGCTAAGAATCATCCCTTTCTACCTATCCCAGTGATCCAAGACTCCTCTCCTCAGAGTGCAGAACTAAAGGTCTGTCTCCTGACCACTCACCAGGTGTTGCAGGTGGGTTCTCAAGGGCTTACACCTCATCACCCATGATGTCTTTCTTGAACCTTCTCCCTTCCTCCAACCCCCGAGTTTCCCACCTCTCCCCCCCCTTGATCTTTACCCTAGATTGCCTATCTTTTGAATGTTTCATATTGGACTCCTGCACCATTTGACAACTAGATGTGGCACGTTCTTCTTTCCCTCTGAATGTTTTACTCTAGAACAGTCCCGGCAAAGTTTGGGGTGAGGTATGAATTAGACTGAGGGTTATTGTGACTAATTATGAACTATGATAAAGCAAAGGATGATGAAATTTGTCCAATTTTGACACCTCAGTTCAAGAGAAGCCAGCTGATGGGTTAAGAGTTTGATGGGCTTAGCGGACCGGTGAGTCCAAATTGATGAGATGACACAGAAACTAGGAAATCAGAAGTCACTGCTGTTTGATGGTTGCAATGGCTGGTGGTAAAGGGAGTCTCAGGGTATATACATCTGCTGAGAGAGGAGGGCACGGTTCATGTTCAAGAGTGGGGAGCATGGAAGGCCGAGACACTGTAGTTGAGAAAATCATCTTTAATACTGGAGCTTCTGCACAAGGAATTCAAAACAAATTTTACTCAGGAAACCTTCAGTATCATGAGTGGGAGTTTAATAAGCAAATCCCATCAAGTACATTTTATTTTATGTGACTTAAAGTCATTTAATTGGCCACATTATTAAACCGTACATAGATAGAACCACACATATGCTAACAAAAATCCTTGTTTTAAAAAAAATATCTTTCTTGGCCGGGCATTGGTGGTGCACGCCTTTAGTCCAGCACTTGGGAGGCAAAGGCAGGAGGATCGCTATGAGTTCGAGGCCAGCCTGGGTTACAGAGTTGAGTGCCAGGACAGGCTTCAAAGCCACACAGAGAAACCCTGTCTCGAACAAACAAACAAACACACAACCTCTTTCTTAAACTGAAAAGATAAAAGAGGTGTTTAAGTATATTTTATACTTAGGGAGAATAAAGTCAAAAGGCCAAACACATTCGATCCTTGGGACCACAGCTCAAGCCTTTACCAGCTGGATAACACATTAAAATTCCAAGCAGACTACATTTTAAGAATTAGATTGCTTATCATTTATGTTACATCACATATGTGTACACATGTTATATAAGCTACTTTTCTGTGCTATGATAAAATACCCTCGCGAGATCAATGGTAGGGTTAGGGTTTATTTTGGCTCCAGAGGAAAGATGTGGACATGGAGACAGGTGATGGAGTCATGATGTCAGGTAAAGAGGCTGGCTGGTCACATTGCACTCACAGTCAAAAATCCAGGTTTCACAGCCTGACGGCCCACCCCAGTGGCACATGCCCTCCACCAAGTTCTACCGCCTAAACCTTCTATAACCATTCCAAACTGTTCAAACACAGGAGATGGTGGGAACATTTCATATTTATATGAAAATGTACATACATACCGCACATGCACACACACCACACTCATATACCAAATACACACCACACATGCACATACACACACTACAGTACACATTACCACATGAACACAAACCGTATACACACATAACATGCATGGACAATACCTCACGCACTATATGCACAAATACACACCACACACACACACATACCACAGACACACATATCACACGTGCACACACGCCACATAAGCAATAGTGCACATGTTTTTTGATCCATTTTTCCCATTGTTCTTTCCTTTGTTTTAAGGTGTTCGCATGGCCTTGCTGAACATGCTGTAGGTAAAGAGCCTCTCTCTCTGAAGCCGTGTGAGCCTTTCTATCAGAACACAGCTTAATCAGTTCCCATAAAAATATATTAATATGTCTCTTTTGTATCCATTACACTGCGTGTCTCCTGAGAACAGAAATGGCATCTTTCTTAATTGTATTTGCTAGAATTCAGGCAGTGCCTGTCTCATAGAAGGGAGCTGACAAATCCTTGTGGAGGACATCTGTGACCCAGTGATGTCATCAGACGGACAACTGTGACCCAGTGATCTCTTCAGATTCACGTGTCTCTTTACTGCACACTTTTCCAATTTGCTTCCTCATCTCTTAAATAGGATATTTTTTTCCTAATTATTTCAGTAGTTGAAATGATCCTCTATAAAACAGTATAACGTTTGTAAGCTTGCATATGTTAACTTCCAAGTTTTCAGCTGAGAATGTTACAGGGCATATTTGCACCCAGTGAGCTTCTTCCGGGGGTGGTTGTTTTGCCCACACCTCTCCCAGGAGACATTTGACAATATCACATCTGGGTCAGGGGAGGCTTGGTTACTGGTAGCCCTGAGTTAGAAGGGAAAGATGCCACCTGTATCATTTAACGCATAGGAAAGTTCCACATAGTAAATAATTATCCGAATGCCAAGCTCTAGCAAGCTTGTTTAAAGTTTAAAACATGGCAGGGACAAGACTTCTGGAATATATTTGACACTATACAATTGTCAGGGTTTTAGCTATTTGCATATGAGTTGAGAACATCATACTGACTTTCTTGTGACTTTTGGAATAATTCCCAGTCTTTTACAATATAAGCATATGTGCTTGCTCACTCTTAGTATGGTCTTTCAGAAACAGCCATCATATATGGCTAATGAGTTTGTAAGTCCCCATGTCCCAAACGGTAGTTAGGAGTTTGTGACTAACCAGCCTTGTGACTAGGAGTGGTGTATGAGAATTACGTGAATTGCATACAGAGCAATTAATGGCTGGTGCAGGCTGCCCAGGCCTAGCTTGTTCTGGTTCAGGGATCGGAGAAGCAGCATTTGACACGGTGACACCACAGAGCAGAAACAGCCAGGATTCCAGTGTTTTTTCTCAGTGCACGATTGCCTGGAGCTGGCCGAAAGCCAACATCAGTGTTGATACGGCCCAAAATAAACATTCCTCAAGGTTAAACTGTCGCCGTGTGAGAGTTGTCCGTAACGAAGCTTAATGGACTAGTTTGGTTATAATTCTACATGAAAGGGGAACACCACTGGCTGGGTTGAACATGTTATAGTCAGCTGAACAGTCTCTGGGACGTATCGGAAACTGTGAAGTATTTTCATACCTTGGGTGTGGGGCCATGGTGCAGTGGTTAAAGAACACTGGCTGCTCCTGCAGGGGGCGGTGCTTTGAGTCCCAGCGCCACATGGCAGCTCATCGCTATTGGTAACTTGAATTGCAGAGGATCTGAGAAGCAGCCCTCTTTGGGCATCGGACACACACCTGCATGGTGGTACTCAAACATAAACGCAGGCAGAAACCCATACACGTGAAAAGAAAATAAATTATGCAAAATGTATTCTAATCTCTTGTTGAGGGAGCATAGGTAAAGAAAATCAATGGCCTTTTGCTTCTGGCGAGTCTCTGCTCAGTTATGACAAGCATCTCACAGAAGCATTTTGTCACATAGAAGGCACCATATACTAATTAATTTAGATCACTTGAGCTTACTGACCCCCAAGTCTCCTCTCCATGCTCACTGGAAATTCCCAGGGAGTGTGTCACCATCGATCTTTTGCTCCCTGGGAAATGCCTGGGTTAAATTAGTTATGCATCAGAGGGCATTTTCTGTCACTACTCAGCGGGTCTGTTTTTGCAAAACTTGTCCTCTTGAGGACAAGCAGCTCTGTCCACAAATTGTTATACCTGGATAATAAATACACAGCAGTCTCCTGATGTCTTTTAAACTACTGATGGATGAGGACTCGGCTTTGCCAAGACAGGAAGGTCAGGAAGTGCAGGCCCAGGTCTCTGAGTTGGTGTCTGGAAACTGCCATCTCATGTCCGCCATTGTGAGGTTCAAGTGTTCATTTTAAAGGGCTGTTAACTACCTTAATCTATGCACACGGTTTAAAATAATATATGCTGTGATGCAAGTACTCAAATAAAGTGACCTGATATGATCCTCAGCAATTCCGAACTATTATCTACAATAATTTTCTCATGGTGTTATTCACATTAATGAAGCAAAGCATTGTTATTCTTAGAGTGAATGCTTGCATTACCAGCTAATATCTCAAAATAAATTTGAAACAGATAAAGCTGATAGCAGAAGACAGGACTACGATCCACTTTGAAATATGCCTGCCAGCTCATGTGTTCTTTACAGGAGCCTGCATCACATCAAGCCATCAAAGTCATGCAAATATTCATGTCTTCTCAAATGATGTTTTTAAGGGAAAGAGGTATCTTTAAATGTTTTCTCTAACCTTTTCCACTTATCTTTCAACTATCCAGGCAATTGAATAAGCATTGCATTTTTAAGACTGGATGTGGATTTTATATTGTGGATAAAATCCAAACTGATTCAAAAATGATTTCAGTGGCTCCATAGAAGACAGCCAATTTAATATGAGAATAAATCATAACAATGGCTAGTGTACATTCTCTAGAAATTATGTCAAGTAGCTCTGTGCAGAGAAGCTTAGAAACCCCTCTACCAGCATCCATACTTTTAGGACATCTGCATAGAACATGGATATAAAATGGTATATCTAAAACTGTGACAGTAATACTGTATTAACTCAGTGATGCCCAGAATATTAGATTATCTGGTACATTGCAGAAGCAAAAGGCAACACATAAACTTGTCCAAACTGGATATAATTTTATTTATAGTTTGCTAAGTTCTTTTAGCTGAACTGCCACAAATTATATGAAATGAGCATAGAATTTAAATTAAATTTTTTTTTGAGAAATAGCTCAGTGTTTTAAGAGCATTTGTGCACAATTGTGGGGACTGGAGTTCAAACCCCAGCACCTACTGAACAAGCCAGAGAATGCACACTTTCCACCTCCAGCTGTGAGGTGGAAAGACACAGGACGATTGCTGGGTCATGCTGGCTTCTAGCCTAGCTGAGAATATGCAAGCATCAGGCTCCCAGAGAAACCTTGCTCCAAAGGTACAGGTAGAAATCAATGAAGGAAGATATCTGCTACCCTCTTCCAGACACACACACACACACACACATTTAAAAAAAATGAAGTTTTAAAATTAAATGATTAAATAAGAATATATGTGCACTGAAAAATTGTTGAAAATGCAATTGCTTAATATATTTGAAATATTTAATGCAATTATAGTGACTTGAAATTACATTAATGATAGAGAAATGTCTCTCTTCTTATCCTATTCATATCTACTATTGTAAACACTTCAAGGAAATAAGTGGTTATTAATGAAAACAGAATGACATACAGAAAACAAAGTTACTTGTACATGTAAAGTAAAATCTTGACAGATAGCACAGTGCTAGGTATTCAAGAGATTCTCAACATGAGATTGATTTTTTGTTTAGCACATTTTCTACATTTGTAAAGCATATTGCACATTCATGGGTGTCTAAACACCACTTTGTGTGGGGAAACAAAACTTTCAGTGAAGCTAAGAAAATGAGAAATTGAAGACTGCTCTCCCGAGATGCAGTAAGAGGTAGCAGAGCTAGAAACTGACCTCAACATTCCTCTAAATCATGGACCCAGCTGCTATTTAAAGACTGCAAACGTGGTCAAAAGCCAAAGCCAAGGTGTAAACGCGGGCCTTGGAACAGAGTCTTGAACTCATTTCATGTTCACTTATCAAATACCTAAGGAAGACCTTCTACAAAGATTATGCACCATTATGTGACTATAGTAACGAAGGCGGGATGTGCAGGCGGGATGCGTGAATTCCCTTTGCAGCTGTAAAGTGGGGCAAGGAATTCTAAATGTACTTGCATCGCAGTGCCACAGGGTGCCTCTTAAGAGGAAAAAGGCAACATCCAGGTAAACTCAGAAGAGCGGATGAAGCTGGTGTTACTCAATGCCAGAGCTAGGCTATCATGAAACAAGGCAAAGGGTAGGAAAGGAAGAGGTCTGCGTAAATCCCTGAGATCCATGGCAAAAGAAAATAAATTAACTGTGGTAAAGACTGGTAAAAATAGGATGAGTGGGAAAGGGCCAGTAGAAAGCAATGCTTTCTTACGCAACTTAGACCTCAAATTGTGTGAACAACCACTGATCAATTCTCGTTCTCTTTCTTTTAACCTTATTACGTTTTGATTGATATTCAACGTGGACACATTGATGGATTTCTACCTAGACGCGCACTTGGCAATGTTGGTACCCCAATCAAAGCATTAAACATTTCCATTTGCATCATGGCTTCCTTGTCATACTGACTGAAACCTCTGAACCTGGGAGCCAAAATAAATCAATTCTTCTCTTGAGTTGTTGCTGTTGGGTCATGCGTCGCAGCAATACAAATAGAAGGCCTGCCTAACACAAGTCCAGTGAATGCAAAATCATCCGCACTAAAGCTCATCTTACGTCAGAACATCAAGGATAGAGAAAATCATAAAATATCCCCCCCCCATCAATGTCTGAGCCCTGTGAGAGAGAGGGCCCTGTGGTCACAGAGTGGGAGAGCCTTTGCTGACCCCCATCTGAGGATGTGAGATAGCGGCCCTGTGGTCACAGAGCAGGAGAGCCTCTGCTGACCCCCGCCAGCTGCAACACTGGGAAGAGCAGGCCAGGGCAGCACAATAGAGACAACCCTGTTAGTGCAGTTTGGGGTGAGCCAGCCCTGAAATTGTGAGCATGGGAGCATGGGGGAACTGTCCCCATTGACCATGTGTCAGACCCACCATTCAGCTGCCCAGGCCCAGTCCCAGGGGTATGACTTGGCCTGCCCCAACATCCACCCCATCTATGACCTGCTGGAGCATTGAAGGGACCTGACCCACAGACCGACACTATAGGATCTCCACAATACAGGGCAACAACTGGATACCCAGGAAGGGTGTGAGTGAGGACCCCGCATTGATAATGTAGTGTAGCAGAAACCAGAGGCCTTAAGCCAGACCAACGACTCTTCACAATGAACACTTGCAAATAAATATACATGGACAAAAGGGGTTTATGGCGTGACTCATTGTGTCACTGCAACTTCCATGATGAGATTTTTATCTTTTCCCCTTTTTTGTTTTTATCTCTTAATTTTATTTTTTAAAGGAAGAGGTGCAGGGACAGGAAGATGAACGGGACCCAGATAGGTGATGTAAAAGACACATAGATAAATTTTAAAAGACGGTAATAAAAAAGGAATTCATAAAATCTTGTCAGATTGTTGGACATATTCAGTCAAAAGCTGAAACTACTGTTGGTCTAGAAAGCAAAATCTTCCAGAGAATGCAGAAGCAGTACATACAAATTTGCCAACTAGAATGGTGTTATACTTAGAAACATGCTCAAAGCAAGAGTTCAATAAATAAATGCCTTTCTGTTTAAATATAGAGCCTAAAAACATATGGTCTAGAATTACATAAAAACACATGCACACACTTTGGTACAATGTCTAGTTCCATAACCTATACCCACACTCACAGCTTCAAACATACATCTACATAAAGACTAAGTCCTAAGACCTACCTATGCGATTGAATATGCACGTTTATCTCTTAACCTGAGCTACCTTGTGATGCCACGAACTCTTTATATGATTGGTAAGAACAGCAATTCTTTACTGTGCAGTCTCCTTCCCAAACTGCCACAGCTCTAATTTAAGAGTGATGAAACAACTGGACAAATCCAACTGAGGTACATTCTACACTATAGCTAGAGTGTACATCTCAGAACCGTCAGGTCATCCCTGAAAATATGTTAGGAATAAAAACACTTAACATGTTGATCAAATTTACCCTAAAGGGGATGCTGAAACAGAAAAGAAAAAACACATCATATCAAATCCAAGGAAGTATACATAAAGCATGGATTTCAAAAAAATTGTATAAACACAGATTCATTTGTTGTGACTAATGTACCATTATAAAATAATAACAACAGGGTGACTAGTATGGCACATGTAGGGTAGTGTCTCCGCACATTTTTGTAAATTTATTGCCATCTAAGAATTAAAAGTTGGTTAAAATAAATCACTGGTGTAGATAAATTCACATCTGAAACTGGGCGGAGCAGAGAGATGGCCCAGCAGTAGAGCATTGGTCACTCTTCCCGAGGACCAGGGTTTGATTCTCAGCATCCATACAGCAGCTCACACTGTCTCAGGATACCTATGTCCTTTTTGACCTCTGTGAGCACAAGCATGTGTGCAGTGCACAAATATACATGCAGGCCAAACGATCTAAACATAAAATATGTTTAACTGGGCTCTGTACTCTCTCCGTTTTAAATAAGATTATATTGGAAGTCCTTGCAAGTGAAATAAGATAAAGAAGGATATATATATATATATATATGTGTGTGTGTGTGTGTGTGTGTGTGTGTGTGTGTGTGTATACACACACACATATATATATATAAAAGAATCACACACAGGTATAATGTAATTTTAAAAGTAAATGCTTAGAATTACAATCATTGAATCTTAATGAATTATACTTCAGAGAATGTGACCAGCAAGAGAGAGTAGAGGAACAAGAGAGGAGAATAGAAAGAAGACTGAATACAATCAAAGTACATTATATATAGTATGTATAATATATAACCTATGTATTAGCAATAATACAAATAATACAAAGTACATTTTATACATATATATGTGTGTGTAGAACTGCTTTGTAAAAGTAACATAAGTTACTTTTATAAAAGTACAACTTCATCACTGAAAGATACGAATACTTGCATTATTATATGCATTATTATAATGGTGTACAATTATTGCACCATATCAATATATTTAAAGACTTGATATTGCATTAATTTTCAATTCTTCTCAAACTAATGAGTTTTATCCACTTTAGTTCCAACAAAAGACCTAGTGGTCCATTTGCAAAAGTTGACAAAGGCAATTTTGAAGGATTGCAGGATGTTCTCAAAAACATACACCATACATGCACGTGCACATACATGCTTGCATATGCACACACATACATACGCACATATGAACACAGATTATAAAAGAAATGGGTATGGTTTAGAAGAAACTGCATATAGTAATCACGTCACGCTTGGTGCATTTCTGACACCTGCTAGTTTTGCAGCTTGATGAAGGACCTGAAATGGCCAAGAAGCTTAGGGTTGGGTGGAATGGATGCCATGCCTAATCCCTTTCCTAGGGAAACAGCTAGCACCTAACAATGAGTGATACAATGTAACACTTTTCATTTCCTCTCCCTCCTGATCCATTTAGAAACCTGTCCTCTGGTTTCACGCATTTTGTTACACCCATTTTAAGGCTGACTAATACTCCATTGTGTATATTCACAAACATATATGTAAGTATAAATATGTGTGTAAATACACACTCAATCCAACTTCCATACTTCTGCTCATGAACTTCCATCCTTCCCACAGCTTGGCATTTGTGAATAAATAGTACTGTAGTGATCTTAGGAATGCTTTCACTTCCCTGGAGGACCTGATTTCATTTCTTCAGAGTAAATCCTCAAAGTACACATTTCTGGGTCACACGTTGGCACTGAGTTTAGCAACTGTATTGGAAATCACCCCAAAGCTAAAGCCGAAATTGACAAATGGAAACATTAAGTGAAAAAGTCTCTGGATACCAAATGAAGAAAGAAGTCTACGGACGGGGAGAAAACTACATGTAAGCCAAACACCCAAAACATTGAGGAGTTCGCAATACTCAACAGCAAACAAACAGAACGCTCAAATATCCAGTAATCAACTGGGCAAGATGATTTAACAGACATTTTCCTAAGAGAGTATACAAACTGCCCACATATGTATGACAAAGGAACTTGACATGCCTTACCACCAGGGAACTGTCAATCTAAGCCCCATGCAGGCACCACCCCACACTTATTAGGATAACAATTGCCAAAGGGCTAGCTAGAGAGAGTAAGTGTTGGCTTAAGAGAATGCTGGCAAACCACTGCTGACGATGTGAATTGCGGTCATTATGGAAAGCAGCATGCAGCTTCTTCACACGTTAAAACTAGATTTGTCAGACGACCCAACTTTAGTCCTTTGCAAAGTTGAGTCACCTGCTTTTTATTTTCCAGTTACTAGAAATCAAAGGCCCAGGCTCAATGCCAACCGTCCAGGTCCCCGCGCGGTCTGAAGCCAGCAGGGGGCGCCGTGGACCACGAGGGGTCCAGAGGGAAGAGGAAGTGCCTGACCAGGCTGGCCCCGCGCACGGTGCACCCAGACTCTCCTGGGCCGGCTGAGCGCGCTCGGTTCCGGGTCCGGTGACTCGCGTGACAAGCGTTGCCGGGTGCGCAGAGGAAGGATCTGCCCTGACAGCCTGGTGGAAGATTCCCGGTGCCCATGGCGGGCGAGGGATTCGGGCAGCCGGGGACGACAGCCACCCTGGCGCCCGAGACCCGGGAGCACCTCTTCAAGGTGCTGGTCATCGGTGAGCTGGGCGTGGGCAAGACCAGCATCATCAAGCGCTATGTGCACCAGCTCTTCTCCCAGCACTACCGCGCCACCATCGGGGTCGACTTCGCCCTCAAAGTCCTCAACTGGGACAGCAGGACGCTCGTGCGCCTGCAGCTGTGGGACATCGCGGGTAAGCGGGCAGCGTCCCAGCGCCACCGGGCTCGCTCCTCCCCGCCTCCTGGTTCCTCTCTTTCCTTTCCTCTGCCTGAGCTCCCTGGGGGTGCGCTTTTAGAAGTGAGCAAATGGAACGGGAAGATAAGTGACCCCTGGAGAGGCTTGAAGGGGTCCTGGAAAAGTTCTGGGTGACTAAAGGACTTGCCTGGAGTTCCACTGCCGGCCATTCTCAACCTGGGGGTCGAATGAGCCACTCACATGAGGTCGCCTACGACCTTCAGAAAACTTACATTACTATTCATAACAGTAGCAAAATTGCAGTTATGAAGCAGCGATGAAGATAATCTTATGGTTGGGGGTCACCACAACATGAGGAACTGTATTTAAGGGTCGCAGTATTAGGGAGGTTGAGGACCACCGCGTTAGTGATAGAATAAAATCCAACAAAACCCGGTTACTTTCCACCCTCTCATCTGTCTTGGGTCTGTGCTCAGCTGATGTAAGGGTTTTCTCTCTCCTTACGCCAAGAAATTTTACCTCTAAGAAATGACAGATATGCTTATAATTTACTAAAAGGGGTTGGAGCCAAGGGTGAGGAAAACTTGGAGCCCCGCCAGACCTTTGTGAGGGGAACTCCATTCCTGAAATTCCTCCCACTTGCCAGGCCTGGTGACACTGCAGAAGGGTTGGGAAAGTTCTGAAACTTTCCCCGCTGCCTGCCCCTCCCTAAGCCAATAATCAGGCCTTCCCCTGGGCACTTCCCCAATCCACAAACACTGAATTGTTACCTTTTGCTTTCACTCCTCGCTGTGGAATGTAAGAACCATTTACTGTCTTTGAGAGGCACACCCTTCTGCGTGTTCTCTCTGGGGTGGTAGGTGCAGTATGGGCATCCGACAAAAGGTGGCCTTTTGTGGCATTTATTGAAATGGTAGCAAAGGTTACCCTGTTTGATCATTGCGTGCTCAGAACCTCTGCCTGCCAGGAAGCATTTGAATGGGAACTTGTTTAAGACTCTAGAACACTGTAGGTTGTTCCTGGGGTGCATACCATGAAGTCTCTGGAGGGTGTGGTTACACTGCTGGTTCTTTTCTAGCCTTCCACATGGAAAAGTGTGGAAGGCTTATAAACTCTACCCTCACTTGCTTAAGTACTGAGCCAATTTAGATAAGAAGATCTATGTATGCATATTCATACCAATCTCTCAGAAAGTTATTTGGCCTTGGGCTGAACTTGTTTTGTTTGTTAAAACAACAACAACAACAACTAAGAATCCATTTGTAGTACCATCCATTCTTTAAAGCCAGAGACCTCATTTGAACCCCCTGTCCCTGAAGAACAGACTATTTATTGCTTATTGACAACTTCACACATCCTGAAGGTTGCCATACCCTGTCCAGGGCAGCTTTTTCACAGGGATGGTTTGAAACCCCTGTTAAAATAGCAACTCGGTTTCTTTTATTATTTGTAAATCAGTATGATACTAAGTATTAAATTATGCTTGGTGATTTGAGGAAACAAAAGCAAGAAGTTCTGGATGCCTTTAACATCATCACATGGGGGGGGGCGGAAGCAGGCAGATCTGTGAGTTTGAAGCTTGACTGATCTATAGAGTGAGTTCCAGGACAGCCAGGGCTACACAGAGAACCTTGTATGGAAAAATAAGTAAGTAAGTAAATGAATAAGAATGTTTCCTTTCTATGCATCACTTCAGCTCTTTGCATGCCCTCCCCAAGATCCCTGTCCCTCCACCCTCCCTACTGTTGGAACTTCAAGAATGTCCCAGCACACAGCTTCATCCTTTTTGAACGGACACCACAGCCAGGAGGGAGACACAGCCCAGCTACCTGCCATAATGACGCCATCCTTGCGTTCTTGCCAAAATCTGAAGCTTGAGCTTCCCCAGGAAAGAAAGAACCATTTTATAACGTCCTGGCTTTTCAACAGGAATTCTTGTAGTGTTCAGCAAGTACCTAACTCCAAATAACAACTAGAGAAAAACTTACTAGGTGGCTTAGCTAGGATTTCTATTGTTGAAACGTCATGACCAAAATGTGTGTTGGATGGGAAAGGGTTTATTCCGCTTACACCTCTACAGCACTGTGTTCATCATTGAAGGAAGTCAGGACAAGAACTCAACCAGGCTTGGAATCTGGAAGCAGGGGCTGATGCAGAGGCCATGGAGGGGTGTTGCTTCCTGTTTCACTCATCATGACTTGCTCAGTCTGCTTTCTTATAGAACCCATGACCACCAGCCCAGAGATGGCACCACTCACCAGGGAATGGGTCCTCCCTCATCAATCACTAATGAGGAAAATGCCTTACACATGGTTCTTATGGAGGCATTCTCAATTGAGGTCTCCTCCTTTCAGATAACTCTAGTTTGTGTGTATCAAGTTGATATAAGATGAACCCATACATGTGGTACCTAGACACTGTTAGGCTTCTCTCCTAGAGTCAGAGTTTGGGGCACGCTGCTTTAATATACAGATGACAACAGGCATAAGTAACTTGGATTTGGGCTGGAATTTACAGAACAACTGTGCTTAGTTTAAACATTTGAGATACTGGTAAATTCTGCTTAGCTCATACCATTTGAATGAGGAAAAAGTTGTATAATGAAGGCTATGGCAAAACATTTCCCCAAGGCTGAGCATACACCATGTATGATTGCAACGTTGACTTATACTGAAGTCTGAAAGAATAAAAGTATTCCCCGAGTTGCAAAACAAAAGGAGGGGCCAGCCACATGACATGACTCAGCTGCTAGTTCCCTTTCAAGACTGTTGTTTTGGAAGCTACAGAGGTGGACAGGGCCATAAAACAGAAAATAATAATAGTAATGCCAGCCATCAGAAAAGCGTTGAGAAGTATAATAGGCAAGAATTATGGAATGCTTTCTGTGAAGGGAGCCAAACAGCTTCAATTAAACCCTTCAAATTAAGGACCACAGAAACTTGCTGGCACAGGCCTCAGCAAAATGTTTCTCATTGCATGGAAGGAACCTAAATTAGAACATACTTCACACTGTAGACTCATAACAATTACCATTTCTACCTACCTTCATTCCAATGTCTCCAGTCACTATGCTTCTTATTTAAGACGTTCAGAAATCCCACAGTAGGCAGGTTTTGATTGGCCCCATCCTTTTAAAATGCATTTTGAAAGACTTTCCACTATGGACATGTCTGCTTGTGATAAGCTGTTTATTGCTCCATGGCTACAAGAACACGGCCTATAAAAACATCAAAGCAAAAATTGTAGATGTTTGCCTGGTCTCTGGTAACCACTGGTGAACCCTGAGCCACGTATTCCAGGAATGAAGTGTTACTTTCAAATACATTCTTGGAGAAATTGTATCCATTGTGTATATGTTATACTGACCATTTGCTGTTTATAAGCTTTCCATATAGAATTTTCTGGTTTTGTCCATAGACGTGGGAGACTTCTGTGAGACCAGAGATCAAGGAAACATGTTTTCGAATTCACCCACGTGTTCTCATCAAAAATCTTTCCCCCTTTGACCCAGCAAGCCAGGCAGGAGTGACTCCTTTCTGAGACAGAAATGGGGAAAAAAGGGGGGATATAACAGCCTGGATTCTCTCCTACCAAACACCCCCAACACTACCACTGGATTCTGTCTGTGTGGTTTATTTACGCATCCTCTCTCCTGGCTTGTGACTGCTTCTTGGGATTACTCGGAATTTATTGGGGGTTCCTACAGATTCAATAGTATCCTCTGTCTTACCAGACCAGCCTTCGTCTGACAGCTGTGTTCATCTGGCCTGGTTCAGCAAGAGTTACTCCTTTCACACATAAGTCTGGGGTTAGGCATTCCAGGACTGGTAAGATCTTCATAGACAAAAGCTGGCTTGCCACTAATAACTTACTCTAAAACTATATTATTTGTTTCAGTGGTCCAGTAAAACGATGTGCGTGCCTACATGCAAGGGCAGTTAGAATATATAAGGCTCATGTTTTAAGCTGGGCATAGAGCTTGCTCGAAATGCTCTGATGGAGCTAACAATCAGCCTCCCTTCATACCTGCCAAATCAGAATCGGAAGCACTTGAGAAGTCGTCACCTATCAAACACTGTGCGTGATTCCGATTTTACCAAAGCTGAGAAGCATTGTTCTATCTTGGGCTCTGTTGTACCCTGGCAACACACCCACATTCCCACTACACTCCAGGAGCTTAGCACTTAATCAGACAGCCTGCCTGGCACCAAGTTCCCTGGCACTCACACCTTCCATGTCCTTCAGTTCCTTTCCCAGATTCGCAGCACTCACATAGAAGAGTCTCATCCTCACCCCCTCTGGGGCCATCTCAGGGGCCTCTGGTGGAGGCCAGTTTATGCACAAAAGAGGAATTCACATTTAGAGATGGGATACTTTTTCTTTTGTTCCCGTCGAGTACATTTATGTAAAGGATCAGTAACCATGCCATAATCTTTTAAAGCTATCATGAATGTGAACACAAACTAGCAAGGTTATTTTTATTTTCATAGATAATGAGCCTCTTCCAATCTGATTGGAGATGGCCTGTTGACAGTACTTTGTCTCTGAAAGACGCCATGAGATTTAAGGGTTTTCTTTAGGAGAGCTTCCATTTGCTAATTAGAAACTAGACATTTCTTCCAAGTCACCTTGAGTAGTTAATGGGTAACCCTTGTTTGCTCTCTGTGGATGGGGAAGAGGTGAGTATCGAAAGTGGGGAAACTAAGCACCATTCTCTTCTATTGCTCTTGTGTTTTCTATGATATTTTTATTCTGAATTCCTACTAATATTATTAAAACCTTTGGATTATCAAGAGGGAGATACAAATATAACCTAGAGAGGGAAAACCCAAGCAAAAGCCATGATGGAAATCCCAAAAACCAGTTTCTGCGAATTGTGCTTTGCAGAATGTGGTATTGTCTTTATTACATCTGAGGCAAACACATTAAAATTTTCATGTTTTTGAGGGGGGTTGGTGGGGGGAGCAGGGGAGGACAGGTGGGTGCAGGAACTGGAATTGATATGTAAAACAAACTTGCTTCTAATTTAAATGAAAAAAATTGTATGGAAATATATATATATGTACATATATATATAGAGAGAGAGATAAAGATTTTTATGTTTTAAAAAGGTAAGAAACAATTTTGTGTACTTTTTTTTTTAGTCAAATGGGAATATTTATTCCTAGAAAAATACTAGTTTTGATGTTTGATCCTCCTCGGTGTCTTTAATGTGAATTACTCAAATAGCATTGTAAGTATTTTAATCCTTTGCCAACTTAAGGTATTTTAAGATTCCGGCATTTGCAAAATGTAAGAACTTGTTTGATATCTTTGGAGCCTGCATCAGTCTCTCTGAACTTACTCTTCTCATCCTTCATGCTTGCCAGAATCCCCAGTTGCAGTCAACATGCCTTCCTCCTGAGGCAATAGCATTAAGAGACAAAACATCGTGAGAACCATTGAAAATGTGCTGTCAGTAGGTCAGCCGCGATGCAGATGACAAAGGCTACCCCTCGTATCAGAGTGACTGGTACACTCTGCAATAGGGGTCTCCCCTCAGCTGCTGTAGTAAGGCACAAGATGACTGGGAGTGTGTGGGTGGGGGGGGGGAGGTGGGCACTGTAGCATCATTGTTCTGTGCTTGAGGAAGTCAAGTTAGTTACTGGTGCTACCAAGAATCTCTTCCGTCACACAGGACACAATCAGAAATTTGTCTGTTCCAGTAAATGTCTAAAACAAACCAAACGGCACGGCAGAGCTATCAACCCAGAGAACTCCAGTGTCTCCTTGGGACTCCATGCTCTCCTAAGAGAGCCGGACTAACTGGATGCTTGCACCTGTCTCCTACTTTCAGCCAGTAGTGTCTCTTTTAGAGACTGCTCAAAGACATTGCTTTTGCACAGAGTTCCCCCTGAATTGATCAGAACTTGTTCAACACACCTAGTAGATGGTGAACTCTTAGTTCTGACCGATTTTCCTTTCAATGCAAGTTTTCACTCTGAACATGCACACGCTTCAGGAAGCAAAACCTCCCCAGCCCCCTGGGAACTACCAAGGACAGGCTTCCTCCTTTATTCAGCTGTTTCTCATGCAAAGATTCCATCAGATCCCAAGCCAGGCAGGCCCTTCAGCATCTGCAAAGTTTGTCTGCCTTCCAGCAAAGTGTCTGTTCTAATCTTTTCACGACTGTTAACCACTGTTTTCTCTTCTTGCTTGAGAGTCCTCTTTCCAAACTTACTCTGGATGCAAATCTTCACTGGGTAAGTGACTGCTACTTGATACCCCCACCCACCCACCCACCCACCCACCCACCCACCGAGTCCTCTCCTTTTCATCTGCTGAATTGTGTAACTGACACTTTTTTCACTTAACATACAGGTTGTTGGGGGGTTCTTGTTTTTTGTTCATTTGTTTGTTTTTTAGTTTTGTTTGAAGTACAGTTTCTGATGTGAGCCCTGTCAGGGAGAATTTTCTTCCAGTCTTGACATCTCGGAGAATCTGTCTGACATTTCTAAGCCAAAGTATCTTGCCACAAAATCCTTTCTCGTAGGCATTTCTGGTTTTGGATGAGTTATCAGAAAGGGCAGATGAGTACATCTCTTAATACCATGGGTTATGATTAACAGAAAAATTATTTGGGACATTTAGAAGATTCACACACACACACACATACACACAAGCAAGAGTTGTGAAAGCTTTGCAGCTCTTTGGAACATAGAGTTATCCATTCTATTACTAACTTGGAACCTTATCTTTTTGAAATTCAAAGGCTGATCAAACTGAGAAGTATGTAATTACCCTAAAATGTTAATTCTCCATCTTTCTTAACCTATAACTATTTTAATGGGAGCCACTTGTTGCTACGGCCCTTTTGTGTTCAGTAACTAAAGTTCATAACAGTGGGTTCCTCTAGGCTGATTAGTAGAAGTAGAAGTCCAAACAGCTTTAATGCCTCTGCTTCAATGCCTCTGTCCAGTTGTTTTGGAAGACTTGGCGACCTTACCCTTAACCTTTAAAACACCCTGCATGTGCATAATGGTGTCATTGTTCAATGTACATTTATAAAGAAAGATACAAGGCTAAGTTTCCATAAATGTCAACATTTATGATAGAATGGACTACACAGATAAACTAAAATCAGATCTATCTTACCAATAAAATGTGAACATGACAGGTCCCAACTTATTCAGATGTTTGGACATATGAAGAGTCACAAACCAAAGCAATATTTAAAAATACAAAGGCTTGATGGAATTTGGAGGGGAGAGGGTATTTGCAGTCTGGGGTAGCTTTGCATTTGTGTAAATAAAGGGTAATGAAGATGTAGATGAAGCTTGTTCCTTAGTGTGACGGAACGGGAAAGTGTGCTGCTGTAACTGTGCCTTTGCCTTAGATCACAGTGATGATCTTAGATTGTCATTGCTTGCCCCTCATTCTCTCCCTCTGAACCTAGTCACTATGTTGACAGCTTAAGTATATGAGCTTAAGAACTCCAGGCAACCGCAAGACAGCTCCGAGTCTTAAGCCTGTAGAATGGAGGAGTCAGAAGGCTTGTCTTCTTTGGTGAGCATCACTATGATCTAGACCACACACCTTTTTTCATCTGTCAGATAAAGATTGGTAGCCTTGTTATGTGAGAGACTTGTTTGGCAGCAGGTAGTAACAGCCTGCTTTGCAGGCCTGTCTGGATGTGCAGACAGTACTATATGGAGTAGCAGAATGTACTCAGGAGTTAACAGAAGCTCAGTTCTTTCCAAAGGGCCGTGTCTGAAGGACTGTGTGTCTTCTCACAGCCATACAACCGACTGTGTGTCACTTCTCATTTGGAAAGCATAGGTTTGCCCGGCACCTGCTTCTAAGAGGGGATGAGTCGACAGCAGCAGATATGGGATGGAGAGGAAAGGGAAGGTGAACTGAGATCACAAGCTGCCTTGTCTCCTGTCCAGTGCCAGTGGTTTTGACCAGCCTTTTACCACATCACCTGTCTGCATTCTGTAATTCAGATTATGTTATTCTTGACTCTTCTTCCTTGTCTACCTTTCTGTTTCCTATACCTCTCTTCTTAGCCTAATGGGAGAGAAAGCAGAACCATCTGTCTGTGCAGTCTGCGTACTAGAATCCTGAAGCATATGGTAAATGTGTTCTACAAAGGACTAGCTCCTCCTGTCAAGCAATTGTCAGCCACTTTTGTTAACTCCCTGGGCTGTTGTTCAGTCTGAATGTCCTTAATCCCATCAGTGACACCAGTTAGAAGCATCTGTGCTTTAATATGATCCTCACCATCATGCATGTTTAACCTCCTTTCGTATGCATTTCTAGGGCAGGAGCGGTTTGGGAACATGACCCGAGTCTACTACAAGGAAGCTCTTGGGGCATTTGTCGTCTTTGATCTCTCAAGAAGCTCCACATTTGAGGCAGTCTTAAAATGGAAAAATGATCTGGATAGTAAGGTCCATCTTCCCAATGGCAGCCCCATTCCTGCTGTCCTCCTAGCTAACAAGTGTGACCAGAAGAAGGATGGCACCCAAAGTCCTTCCCAAATGGACCAGTTCTGTAAAGATCACGGATTCACTGGATGGTTTGAAACCTCTGCCAAGGTGAGATGGCTTTCTAAAGACTTGTTTCTGATTCCCTTGTCAGGCTGGGTTGGGACATGAAGTGAATAGATGCATTTCTGCAAGGTGTTTTGTAAGCCCATAATAAGAAGATCAGAGTGTGGATATATGACAGTCTCCCCTTCTGAAACATGAGTGCTTCCAAAGTTAGCCAACAGGGCCATGAATTGGGGTCCAGAACAGGGCAAACATTGCACGACATTTTCTGCAAGTTTGAGTTCTTAAGCCAGGTATTTTTCTCCTGCTACTGGAGTGAATGGGAGATAAGGTGTTTTGTCAAAGACAAACACTTTTTGAAAAAGGCCAAGAGCAGGAGGAAATGTCTCTAGAAGATGAACATCATATGTACCGCTCATGATGAACAGTCACTAGCAGACTGGATAACTGAGAGATTTAAGAAAATGTCAACATTCACTCTGTGCTTCTTACTGATTAGCTGAATGGATTATTTTTCTCCTATCATTGGGAACTGCATTGTTTTTTCTTTTAGAAAATAAAAATACTAAGATAAAGTTTTGAAAAGCTTAACTATGTGGAAACTAGAAAACAAAGGTTTAAAAAGAAATAAGAAGGACACTCACTATACTGGAGAGTTATATTTCTTGGAATTGTTAAATAAAAGAATTCAGTAACCATCAGACATGCCTAAAATATAATGACCTTCTTGAGAAATTCTGTGATAATCATTCATTCATTTGTATATTCTTTATAGTGTCGTAGCTTATAATATGCATGCTATAGATGTATGCATTGTGTGTGTGTGTGTGTGTGTGTGTGTGTGTGTGTACATCACTGTTCCTCCAAATATCCTTCCTGAATGATGGTTTTTGGGATTCCTGTCAGGTTGCTCCCAGCTTTACTAGGCTCTTCCCCTCAAGGTGGGAGATTATTCATTGTCAGTTCTCATCAGAATGATGAAAGCAAGTGATGAGTGCCTGTATCATAGGGCAGCCTCCAAGTGTTAAGTGATGAGTCACTGGCAAAGGAAAGTCCCTGGAGGCAGAAGTGAGTGGTCCCAGCCATACACTGTTTGGATAAAGGCAGTCTTACGCTGTCCTTGGCTTCATGGAGACAGTTGTGGTGGAAGGGGGATGAAGCCCAGAGGTCCCACAGGAGTGGGTTAGCATGACAAGAAGGAGGAGATCACAGGAAAAGAAAGGCATGCCAGAGACTGAATTTTCCAGGACTGTGCCTCTCTCCGCCCCCATGTACATGCCAGATAAATTTGCTTTAACTTCCCATCGAAGAGTAATATGTGTGCGACTACATATATGTGTTGAGGAATTTCCTATATTGCCTGTAAAATCTCGTGTAGGATTTATTTGATCTTCTAGCTAACAGATTTTGATTTTATACAAAAATCTGCCTATAAAATGTATAAATGGTTGCCATGGGGTCTACAACTTGAAACTGTGTAAGTGACTGGCTTTATTATGTCTTTAGACAAGATACTATATAGAAGAGCGAGGGGGGTATGTTTATAAGTGTACATTTTCATGCCGTTCTGAGCTTCCTTCAAATATGTGAGGAAGAACTTCCACCTGATTTCCTATGTGGCCATCCCGGAGTCTTCTAGAGTCTAGAATCTCTAGTGTAACATTACTGTGAGTTTTTTTTTTTTTTCTTAAAAAGTTTGAAAAATTGAATCAAAGTGTTATGTGAGTATTACCAATACGTCTACTTCTGGGTCAGGAAGCAACTAACTTCACATCTGGATTTTGCTTGAATTCTAGTGCTATGGATTCTAATAGATACATAGTCAGAAGGTAGTATTGAGGTCACAAATTTCTCTTTTCTCCTTCCTGGCACATAATGAATTTCAATATGGAACTTTGAAACTCATTTCACTATAATATGGGATTTCTGTCCCCACTCAAGCTTGAGTAACCTCTGTTAGAGAGCTGTGTTTGAAGGAGAATATCCCCAGAGGCTCATGTATTGAATACTGATGCATTTGATGGAGCTGTTTGGTGAGGCTAAGGAGGTATAGAGGAAGTAGATCACTAGGAGCTAGCATTGAGATTTGAAAATCTCACAGCATCCCAAGTTTTCTCTCTCTGCTTCCTGTTTATGGTTTAAGGTGTGACCTCTTAATCTCTAGTTGTTCCGGTTGCCATGCCTGTCTGCTGCCGTGTTTCCCTGGGGCCCATGATGGGGACAGCACCTCTGGGTTCCATTACAGCTATCTATTTGTTCACAAGACTAAGGACATCAAAACAGTGTATGCCTGGGACCACTCACTTCTGCCTCCAGGGGCTTTCCTTTGCCAGGGACTCTATCATCACTCGACACTCAGAGGCTATCCTGTGATGCAGTTGCTCCTCACTTAATTCCATCAGTCTGATGAGAATTGACATTGAATAATCTCCCACCCATGAGTCTAAATAAATCCTTCCCTCCATAAGTTGCCTTGGCCATGGTGTTCAGAAACAACAACAAATAACTAATGATGAGTGGAAATGACAAGAGCTGAACAACACCTTTGGAAATTCAAAGATCCTTGCTTGTGTTAAAGTTATCTTGGGAGTAAAGGTCTCAAACCAGTACATACTGTGAAAATATCCTAAGTAAACAGCAGCCAGTGGTGGTGCATGCCTTTGATCCTAGCACTTGAGAGGCAGAAGTAGGCAGATCACTGTGAGTTCAAGGTTAGCCTGGTCTACAAAGTGAGTTCCAGGACAGGCTTGAAAGCTATAGAGAAACCCTGTCTTTGAGATACCATCTTACTCCTGCCAGAATGACTAAAATTAGAAACACCAATGACAACTTATGCTGGAGAGGATATGGAGAAAGGGGAACACTCCTCCACTGCTGGTGGGAGTGCAAACTTGTACAGCCAATTTGGAGATCAGTATGGTGGTTCCTCAGGAAAATGGGAATCAGTCTACCACAGGACCCGGCAATCCCCCTCTTAGGCATATACCCAAATGATCCACATCCATGCAACAAAGACATCTGTTCAACTATGTTCATAGCAGCACTATTTGTAATAGCAAGAACCTGGAAGCAACCTAGATGCCCCTCAACTGAAGAATGGATAAAGAAAATGTGGCACATTTACAAAATGGAATACTACTCAGAGGGAAAAAACAATGGAATCTTGAAATTCGCAGGCAAATGGATGGAACCTGAAGAAACCATTCTGAATGAGGTAACCCAGTCACAAAACCCAGTACATGGTGTGTACTGACTCGTATATGGATTTTAGACCTAGAGCAAAGGATCACCAGCCTATAATTCACACTACCAGAGAAACTAGGATACTAGGAAGATTCTGAGAGATTCATATAAGGTCCTTCACAGAAGGGGGAAGGGACAAGATCTCCTGAGCATATGGGGAGTGGGGGGGGCAGTGAGTGGAGAGGGAACTAGGAGAAAGAGAAGAGGAGGAGAGGAAAGCACGTGGGACTAGGAAGATTGAGTCAAGGGAGGAATAGATAAGAGATAAAAGAGGGAGGGAGGGGGGAGAGAGAGAGAGAGAGAGAGAGAGAGAGAGAGAGACCATAAAAGAGGGGACCATTTATAGGTTTGAAGAGAAAACTTAACCTAGAGAAATGTCCAGAGACCTACAAGATTGACCCCAACTAACAATTTGAGCATCAGTGGAAAGGCTTCCATAAATGACCTTCCCTGATAATGTGATCAACAACTAACTTATCCACCATCATGGAGCCTTCATCTAGTATCTGATGGAAACAGAAGCAAACACCACAACCAGACACTGAACCGAACTGGAATCTAGATGCAGAGAGGGAGGACAAGACCAGGTTGCAGAAACACATAGAGACAGCTGACCTGAACAAGGGGGAGCTAATGGCCCCCCAGACTGATAGCTGGGAATCCAGCATGGGACTGACTCAGACCCCCTGAACATGGGTCTCAGCTAGAAGGCTTGAGCAGTCTAAGGGACCTTGGACAGTGGATCCAGGATGTATTCCTGGTTCACAAAAGGATTTTTGGGGCACATCCTCCATGGAGGGCTATACCTTAACATGGAGACAGGAGAGAAGGCCTAGTCCCTACTCCAAATGACTTGACAGATTTAGCTGACCCCCTCCTGCAGGGCATCACCCTACATGTGGAGTGGGGGGGGGTGTGGAAGGGGAGGGTGGTTGTGGGCCATGAAAGGGTGGGAGAGAGGGAAAGAGGGAGGGAGGGGAGAGGGAACTGGGATCGATATGTAAAATAAAAATTAAAAAAATAAATTAAAAAAAGAAACCCTGTCTCAATAAATAAATAGCATTACTCCTAAATGAACAGCCCTGCTATCTGAGGAAGTTAACAACAAAAGGGAGACGATTTCATAGTGTTGGATTTGGCTGGAGACATTAATATAGTTTGCTACTTATAAATGTATGTGTGTATCCAATTATGTATTTATTTTCATAAATATTTATAAATAGACACCAAAGTTGTAGGTGCTTCATGTGTGTGTGTTTGTGTACACATGTATTTAATAGCTCTATTAGCCAAGAGAACTGAAGGCAATAACACCATGTAAAGAATGAACTCTCCTAATAAAATTACAATACAATTTTCTAAATAAGCAGACTGGAGATATGGGGAGAAAGACATGATTCCATGGCTGATGGGAATAGAAAGTGGAGATGATCTTGAGATAGTCTGTGTTGCCAGCAAATAAGAACACATGCATAAAATAGCATGGACATGTCCCAAAGAGCATAGGGCCTGCTTGTAGACTTTACAGAATTATAGGACAAGCACTAAGAAGTATTGTGATGGGGTTAATGGGTAAAACTGATAACAGCCCATACTATGCACAAACAAGTGATGACTACATTTTCCCTCACAGTAGAGTCCTAACTAGTAAATATAGGACTAGTGCAAACGAAATGACAGCTTCCATTAGCATAGTGGTAATTGCCTTAGAAGAGAATTAATAGATGCCAAAGTTAGTGAGGGAAGATGTGTAAGAAGCACGATATTTACCTATTTGTATTCACTAAGTCCAAAGGTGGAATTGCACCTTTTCAATAGGAAGCCGGGAAGCAAACAACCTTAATCCACATGACTTCCGCATTCCGAGGACACACGATCCCATCTGCTTCCCCCCCCCCCCCAAGAGTGCTACACTTGAAGTTACTCAAAAGCAGTATTAGAAAGACCCAGGCCAAGGGCTATTCTGTGGCCAGTGTTCTCCAAGACGTCACTTGAGGTTACAAAAGTGGTGTAACCACTATGACATTTCCTGTGTTTCAGTAAATAGCCTTCCACTCGCGCTGGGTCAACAAGCCTAATTAAGTCAGTGAGTCACACACAGAAAGACATGAAGATGGCGGAGACATTTTGGGAAGAAGAGGCTCTGGGAAGAAGGATGGGGTATGAGAGATTAATGGAAGTAGAAGTAACTGAAATTCATTCTAGGCATGTATGGCACTTTCAAAGAATAAGTAGCAATTTAATTAAACTAATGCCTTGAACTCTTAAAGTAACTGATGCTAGCATTGGAGAAGAGGTTACCCGGTGTGCTCAGTACCCTCTGGTGTGTCTCCCTGGTCCCCTTACTGTGCTCAACATTTACTTCGGAGGCCAAGGCAGGCACTGACCTTCCCATTCTGTGTTCCTACTACAGGATAATATAAACATCGACGAGGCCACCCGGTTCCTAGTGGAAAACATCCTTGCGAACCAGCAGAGCTTTCCCAGCGAAGAAAACGACATGGACAAAATTAAACTGACCGATGAGCCCCTCCCGGCAAAGCCCAGGTCCCAGTGCTGCTGACGTGTCTCTGCGCTGGCTGCCCTGTCTCCTTGGTCCTGCGTGTGTCTGAGGATGCTCATGGTGCCACTGTCCCCTGTGAGTGTCTCTCAGGTGTGCTTTACCATCCGGCTGCACAGGAATCGCTCGTGTGAAGCCGGAGATCCGTGGAGAACAGTTCCCACCAGAGACCCTGTGACTTACCAGATGAACCCTAGGTTCTTTTTGTACTGCCAAATGCAGACTAATGTTTTTATCCTTTGAAGCATTATTGGACGTGCGTTTCAAGTGTTAGCTTTTAGTGTAAGTACTGAAGTAGCAGAAAAACTTCCCCGCGGTGTTTCTGACATTTTCAGTGTCTTTGTTCCTGTGTTCCTTCTTACCTAACACAATTTTTTCTTTTAATTTTTTTTAAAGAAAAGAAATTCTTTTTTTTTTCTTTAACATTTATTATTTCTGTTAGCTACACATGCAGTTATTTCCAAGTCAAACTTTGTACGTCCTGTAACATTTTTATTCTTAAATACCGTGAGTCTAAGCTGGGCTGGGCAGTGGTGGTGCTTGCCTTTAATCCCAACATTTGGGAGGCAGAGGTAGGCTGATTGATCTCTTTGAATTTGAGGCCAACACGATCTACAAAGCAAATTTTAGGACAGCTAGGGCTATTACACAGAGAAACCCTTTCTTGAAAAACAAACAAATAAACAAAAATGTGATTCTAAAACTCATAGTTGGTGTATAATGAAGTTGTTCTGAAACATCTTGATGTTCCCTTCCCTAACTAATCAAAAAGCATTAAGCTGGGGATGTGGCCCAATGATAGCGTGCTCACCTAGAATGTTATCGACCCTAGGTCTGCAGGGTGGGAGGTGCTTGCATCATACCTGTGTCTCCCTCTGGATCTTCTCAGGGGTACTTGTCACTACCCCTTGGAGACAATGAAAATGAACATTCCTTCCCTGCCCTCTATTCTGTTATAGCCTAGAGCTATTGTAGGCCCAGCCATACTAAAGGAACTTGCCTTTACGGATCTGTCATTGTAATGGTCGGGGGGGGGGGGGACCTTTTTCCAAAGCATATGCAGTTATATCCAAGTTTCTTAAGTATGAAACCTGAAAGAAAGTAAACCATGTATCTATCGTTCTGTCTATGGTTCCAGACGCCGACGGTATAATGCCTAAGACACTCTAGGCAGATCTACAACATTTGTGTTGCACTTAACTCAGTTAAAGCAAAGAATAAATATTTTAACGTAAGCCTGTGAGTTGAAGGAATGCAATTCTAGGAAAGTACTTTCTGGTTTAGAAAATGTTGTGTTTGACTGGGGTGTTGGTCCACATCTGTATTCCTAGCATGCAGGAGACAGGCAAATGGGTAGACGTTCCAGGCATGTATTGACTACATAGCAAGTTCAAGGACAACCTGAGCTACACAAGAACCTTTCTACAAAAGGAATAAATACTTTTGTAAAAAATCGTTTTCTGTTGGAATTTTTAGATTTAGTACTTTATTTGTGTATATTCTGGCTGCATTTGTTCCTGTGTGTGTGTGTGTGTGTGTGTGTGTGTGTGTGTGCGTGCGCGCACGCACGCACGTGCACCTAATGCCTGTGAGGATCAGAAAAGGGCATGGGATTCCCTGGAAATGGAGCTATGGATGTTGTGAACCATCCTTGATGGGAGCCAAACCCATATCCTCTACAAGAGGAACAAGGGCTTTTAATCCCTGAGCCAACTCTTGATATTTATTTTAAGGCACTTATCACATTGTGCAGAAAGTTCAGCCTCTAAAGAAAGTTAAATATCCTTTGCATCATAGCTTAAAGCAAAAACAAATGAAATACTGGACATATTTGTCTCCTGGCCCATGTGAACATGTAGTCATAACAACAAGAAATACATAGAGATGCTATTGTTCTGTGTCCTGCGAATAAAGGAGTCACAGGCTCTTTTTACTAAAAACTCATGCCTTACCCAAATGTGGCTATGGGCTATGTATTCAAGTAATGAAATCGTTTTAACTCTCTGGACAAGTATTCATAGAGAGCCAGGTTTTCAGGCGTGAAGAACTAGGATACCAGAGTTTGATTGATGTGTATAATTTAATATAATATAATCCCTTTGATCTTATCATGTATTAAATCTCTCTAAGAAATACATATCACCCAAGTGTAAAATACAGCTTTATAATGGTTGATATTTCACAGCCTGTGAAGAATGTATAAAGTGTTGCTATCAAACCCCAAATGATGGGCACATCAAGTCTATCATAAATACTGAAAATGACTGGTCACTTGGAAGTTGTAGTGTTTGACATGATTTTAATTTTTAAAAATAACCTATCACATTTAAGTTCATTTAACAGTTGCCTCGATACTCAATTTGTTCATCTTTATAGTGTTGGTTTATTTACAGTATTCATCCAGGAGAGTTCCTGACAAAACTGACTTCTGTTATGTCAAGTGAGACCGTTTATACTTTGTACTGTCCACATTTCAAAGAAAGAATTGTTACTCTTTTGCTTTACCTTAAAGTCTCTAATATTTTGTAACTTTAGCATAAAATTTGAATTGGGGCTAAATGACATAAAAAGGACTAAATGAAAGAAAAGAATTAGTTGTCCCTTTATTCACCTTATAAAGCAGTTATACATTTAAACATATGCCCTAGCTCAGATACTGGGATAAACTAACCAAGTGAAAGATGTATCGAGATGTTGCCAATTTTCCTGTCTGCTATGTGTGGGTCCTTATACCCCATGTTTGTAAATGTTATCCCTGGGAAACAGTGACTTTCCAATGTGTAGTATCATTTCTTTCAATATGTCTGCGAAGCACTGAATTCCTTACTGAAATTTCCCAAGCCTCACTTCAGATGTGCATGGTTTTTTAGAAACACACTTTTATGGAAATCCAACATTTATTTGGAAACCTCCCATGCTAATTAGTATACCAAAATTACTGAGTTTGAAATCTATAGTATGCTCAAAGCACTATTAAGATATAAAGCTGTATTTCTGTGTGCACATTATTGTTAGTATGAAGTCTACACACTTTAGACAATGGGCTAAATATATAAATTTGCTGTTACCTGCTGAAGTCAATAAGCACTTAAGGTTCTTGCTACCACTGATTAGCCATTTAGTCTACATCATAGGTCTCTCTTGCTACCTCCCCAAATTATATAATACTGAAATTAGCTTAACTATAAGAAAAAGAAACAAATTACATAAACTGCAAGACCACTAGGGGGAAAATATGCTAAGAAAATCCTTAAACACTCTCAAGTGCCGAGAGCGAAGAAAACAAAAACATATACATGTCATTACATAAGAATATAAATAAAAGCAACACAGACAGAATTCTAACAAGCAACAAACAAAATGTTTACAGCCTGTTTGATTAGGTGGGGGTTACAAACAGGACAGTGACAAACAATGAATAAAAATGGGCAAAGACTGGAAACCAGCAAGAGTGTACACGGATGAACCCATGGACACTCATGCAAAGAATCCAGAGGAAGACATTGCATGTCCCTTCTCAATCATTTTCTGCCTTAGTTCCTTGAAGCAGGGTTTCTCACTGAAGCTAAAGCTCTAAACCCTTTTCTGCTATGGCCAGTTTTTATCTAGGATTAGATTACCTAGGGTCCTGACATTAACTTGTGGTCTCCACATGTCACACACACACACATGTGTATGTGCACACTTACACATGCAAATACCTACATGTGGACATCGCACACACATGCAAAAGTTAATCATTGGGAAACAAAGTAATTTGCTATCAGATAAATAAATTACATTGTTTGGTCATTTCCTTGATGTTGGAATCATAGAAGTAAGTCAGTCTTAGCTGCTACACTCCATTTAATTGAACTGATGTTGCCAAGTTTCCTCCCCAAACTGCCGCTCACTTTACACACCAATTCCACATCCTGCCAAGAAATGAAATGCATGTTGTTAGGGGAAGATAATAAAAAATGGAAAACTTTTATTTTTGAGTAAGTATTATCAAAAGTGATGTGCACATTTTGAATAATTCATCAGAAACTGAACAAAAAAGACCCAGAAAGTAACCTCACTTTTCCTTTCATTCAGTCAAGAACATAGTACAAGTTTGTACAATTTCTTAAGAAAAGCAGAGCTAGTCCAACATCAAGACAAATTGTTGTCATTTGTCAAACAGTTCATTCTGAGTCCACCTGGAAACTGGAGGGGTATCTGTGTTAACCAGGTTTATCTGAAAGGGCAAAAACTTAACTCACATTGTGGTGACAAATAAGTTTGTGTCTTGTACCATGTTCTCACCAAAGTGAGTTCACAACAGAAGCCGTAAGCCATAGGTTCTCTCTTTGGTGATGACTACATCTCAAAGAGATGGTCCCTGTGCTTGGAAAAGCTGGTGAGAGGCTAACTTATATTACAAAAGGACTTCCCACATCTCAGAGACAGTAAAGGAACTTGAAAGTTTCCTAATACAATATCTCAGAAAAGGATACGGGAAGCATCACTTCCTTCATTTTCAACAGCGGAATTAAGCCTTTCATTTTTAATATGTGTTCATTCTTACTATCAAATGCAGTTAAACATTGGCTGTGCACATAACATTCTTAGAGACCAATAGCTGCAATATCAGACCCACAAAGCGTAAATCTATATTTGGTGAAGTATTCATTATTGCTCATGATAACGAACACTCTAGAAGAGACAATTGTGCAACTCAAGGAGGCTTTATGTATGAAAGCATAAATCTTTACAATTCTGTTTTGAAAGATGAACGTATAGAAGCTATGATTCAAAGACTAGAACTGTAGTTTAGTGATAGAGTGCTCAAGTGGCCAGAATAAAACCTTGACTTTGGCCCCAGTCACACACACACACACACACACACACACACACACACACACAAATGGCCCTATTTACACACCATAAATTAAGTCCACTGTCTGTAAGAAGCCACTTGAAAACTATCTAGGACCCTCTAACAAGTCTATCAGCATGTCACAAAACAAATTCCACACTTGCTCTAAAAGCTTAAGTGTTCATGTGTTGAATGTAATAAACAGAATTACATCCACTGGAAGGCAGCCTATAAAACCATCTCCCAGAGGAAATGCTCATTTGGCTGAAATTTGGAGCCACATTAGATTTTCAATTTTCATTGATAGAAACTTTGCTTTTGAGTCTTGGGGATAGCATCAGGCAAGCTTTAAGAGTGTGACTTTCATGCCCATAGAACCGGGGAAGACCCTGACTGAGTCTAGCATCCATCTCATTTCAGACTGTCTGAAGATAGGCTTCCAAGTGCTTTTTCTCACTGATAAGTTTTTAAGTTTGGACTTAAAATAGAATCCCATTATCTTTCCCCTTTCCCTTTAACATATCTCGGGTACTGTCCCCCACCTGCTCTCTCTAATAATTCTTTGATTGCGGATACGCCTTCCTTTTGATTGATTACAAGCTTGTAAGATACTGTCTAAACCTTTTTCTCCTGTGGAGATTTAGTTCTATAAAGGACTCAAGTGTTCTTATGCTGGCTTGATTCAGAATGATTTTAATCTCAGCGAAGAGAGGCCAAGGTTTTACATTATTGTGTCTTTAAAGTAGGACACATAGTCTAGCTTGTCATGTGGTACTATTTGAACATATTTACATCCATTCCTACTTAATACATCAATGATTAAATGATAGTTCAATGCATATTGCTAACAATACACAATATAGGCAAAAGCGTACTTTCTGCAGACGGGAATTAAAGATAAAACAGGACCTTGATGCCGAGAGATAGAGTAGGCCATTTCTCAGGCACACAGACTGCTAAGCACACTGCGTTCTGAAGTAGAGATAATAGCTAACTAGAAATCAGCTATGGTCAAGCATTCAAAACTCTCATTCTGCAGCATAAGATGAAGCCCTACTGTTGCTATTGCTGCCTTGAAAGTGTGATGTTCTGATAGTATTCATGGATTTACAGATTACAATGTTGATTTCGATGATTTCACATCACATGTTATTTAACTATAAAGGGAATAAATAATTCTTTTGGTAACGGACGGTTTTAGGCATCTCACAATTTAGTGAAGGGTACCCAGTGAAGATGAGAGTCTCCATGTGTTTCAAAAGAGATCCCTGATGAAACAAACTAAAGTAAGACCATAAATAGAATGCAATCCTCTGTGGTAATACTGCCTCTGATCTGGCAAGCTAAGAAGGGTTGAGCCTAGTGAGTACTTGGATGGGAAACAGGACATGCAATCAACTCCTGTGGCTACTCCCCTTAGCTCATTACTCATGGGTGTCCTGATTTGTGAGTGGTAAAGTCTGCTGCAACAATTATCTTCTATTAAAAGCAGCAGTCTTACTTTTGAATCATGTACTAGTTCATTAAATTATTTGTACATTAAATGTGTATTTTATTTGTGTCCATGTGTATGTTTTTAAGTATACACACATGTGTGCAGATGCCCAAGGAGCCCAGAAGAGGGAACCAGGAACCAGATCTCCTGGAGTTGGAGTTACAGGTAGTTGTGAGCCACCCAAGTTGGGTGCTGGGAATTAAACCAAAGTCTGCTAGAAGAGCATCAGGTGCTTTTAATAGCTGAGCCATTTCTCCAGGCCCTGGATCATGTGTTTGTTATTGATGATGCCAATCAAGGTTTGCTCTCCAACTGTGAGTCCTTGTGCAATGTATTAAATCATCAGATTAAGTAGGGAAGTCATGCTTTCTTTTTGACAGACTTCCCTATTGCTACTTCCAGCAGAGATATTTTTGGGATTGTGTATTATGAAGAGTCTATCTTTTAACCTTTACTAAATGACATATTATAAATTCACCTTTTAAGCCACCTTGTTCTTTGCAAACCAAGACAAATAATGAGCATGCAGTGAACAAAGAAATGGGATCTCCAATGGTGTTTGTTACCCGTGAACATCTCCATGTACTCAAGATGCTGTTATCAGTATTTTAGGCTATAGTCCTAATGTTTTATGATGTTATATATACATGGCTGTATAACTCTGCTCTAACATTTATTTCAGATGCCACCTTAAAATGCTGGAGGTCACCATTTCTAATCCAAGATCTTTATACACCTTAAACATTGAAAAGATTAATGTTTAAAATTTAAAAGTAATTTTGAAGCAAACTTGAAAAATGAATATGCTCTTTACTAAAATAAGGTCACTTTCCTTTTTTTGAAACATTTCTGTGTATTTCCAGATCCTTTACACTATTATGAGAAATTACATTGTTAGCTGCCTCAACTACAACAAGATCAGAATTTATACCATGGCATTATTGGTACAAAGATGGATATGACTGAGGTTTGACCAGATGGTGGCCATATGGAAATACACATGGGGTGAACACCCTGTGAAGGCAGTAAGGAGCTTCATCCCCAAGCCAGTACCACCAAAGGTTTTTAAGAAAAATCACCACATGCTGTGAGGGGTGAGGAAGAATTCCCCTACGGGTTCTGGGGCCACTGTAACACATGAAGGCCTTGATCTTGGATTTGTAACCCTTGTAGCCATGTATCCCAATAGTGTTGCTTTACACCATCAAGTGAGCAGAGCCCTGGAAAATGAGCAGCCCCATCCTGTGGCGTTTTGTGTATGAATAGCTCCCGGAGACTCATATAACTTCCTGCTTGGGTTTCCAGTTAAGAGATTAGGATCTGTGGCTTTGTTAGAACAGGTGTGTCACTGTAAGGTTTCAAAAGCTCATGCCAGTCCCAGACCCCCCTCTCTCCCTCCTTCTCTCCCTCTCCCCCCTCTCTCCCTCCCCTCCCCCTCTCTCTGCCTTTCCCTCTCTCTCTCTCTCTCTCTCTCTCTTTCTCTCTCCCTCTTCCTTCCTCTCCCCCCTCTCTCTCCCCCACTCTCTCTGCCTCCTGCCTGAGCCTGTGGATCAGGGTATAAAGCTCTCACCTACTGCTCCAGCATCATGCCTGTCTCTACCCACCATAATGATAATGAACTTGTGCTCTGAAGCTATAAGTGATCCCCCAGTTGAATATTTTCTAGTATAAGAGTTGCCTTGACCATGGTGTCTCTTCACAGCAATAGAGCACTCACCAAGTCATCCGTCATCCCCACAGAGCTTCACTTCTGTCATATTAGTCAAAAGAAAGAAAAATGAGGGAGAATCATCCGAAGACAAAGGTCATGTTAGACGAAGATGCTTGGAAACACAGGGATACACATAGGAAATCCATCTTCTAAGAGAAACGGTGATGCACTTAAGAGCGGGTACCATGGCGGAACCATCTGTGTCTTCAGAATACACCAAACACAATGTTTTTCAAGTGTGTACACTCGGAGAGAAAAAAGACACACTGGGGCAACTAAAACCAAACACAAATGTCAAGAAAAGCAAGGCCAAAGTACCATAAAACACAAGAAAAATGCTTTATCGTAGAAAGAATTCTCAATAAGTACCTCAGCTGTAAGTCATTACACACTCATCATCAGTCTGGGAGTTCTTGGAACTGTGAAAGGGAAAATATTTGTATGAGGCGTTTGCTTAAATCTTCTCCAAACAAATGTGAAACAACGGAAGATCAATGTAATACACACACACACACACACACTAAAAAATGGCATGCTTTTTTCCCTCAAGTTATCTTATAACGATCTCTCATAGAGATGGCTATGGACCAAACCACAAAGAAGTCTCAAATTCAAACAGAACAAAACAAAACAAAGTTTGGTCTTCAGCATTTATCACAAAGCAATAACAGTTAGCAAATGACAGAATCAAATAGAGAAAACCTAACCTGATCATACATCTCAAGCAATGGATATCCATTCCATCATTATAGAGTATCTGAAAAATAACTACCATGAATATACCACACACAGATATCTTTGAACTTCAGATGGTGTCAAAGAGAAAATTACTTACATTTGAAAAATCAAGAACAAAGTTCATGGATAAATTGTCTCTTTATAAGAACATTAAACAAAGTACTTAATAATGATGATATGTATCATCATTATTAAGTGTAGTGTGACTGTAAATTTGAAAATTTTGGTCACCAGTCAGGGTATTGAGTCTTGCAGTTTGTATTCAGTATGGTCCTGGAATTCCTATCTTGAGCAGCTAGGCAGGAAGATGAAATCAAATGCATCTAAATTAGCAAGAAAACAGTAAAAATGTCTGTTTGAAGATGATGCATTCTTGTCTATAAAAAAATAAAGAATGCATGCATGCATGAACACAAAGCATATCTCAGATCGGAATCCAAAAGTGTTCTCAATGAAGCATGATCACAAAAGCCAAGAAACAAATAAGCCACATGTCCATTGATAATGAAGACAAGGAAAATGTCATATGAACATGAAATGGAATGTGACCCCATGTTTTTACAAGTAAAGAATTGGACCGATAATCTAAGCTACTCAGAAGGCTCAGTGTAGGCAGATTTTTCTGTCCTGCCTGCCAGCTCCCAAATAACCACATGGAGACTTATTAATTATGAAAGCTCAGCCAATATCTTGCTCTTGTCTCTAACTGGTTCTTATAACTTAAATTAATCCATTCCTATTCATTTAGGACTTTGCCTCATGACTTGTGGCATTCACCTCTTTTCCCTGCATTTCTGTTCCCTCTGCATCTTCTTGCCAACTCCACCTTCTTCTTCCCAGCATCCTCCCTGCTCTGAAAATCCTGCCTAGCTATTGGCCATTCAGCTTTTTTAATTAAACCAATCAGAGTGACAAATGTTAACCATGTACAAAAGTATTGTTCCACAACAGCTGAGTCAGGAGGATCACGGAAGTGGAAACATGTGCAGGAGTGACCTCAAAGCTGATAACCGTTTCTGGGCAATCCTCCTGATGTGGCAGTGGTTTTCTAAACATCTGCCCTGGTGGCTGTTCTACAGCCTGCTTCAGGCTAGCAAACCTAACGCAGAAGGAAACCTCTGTCTGAGACCCAGAAAGTTCTGTGAGTGCTGAAAGGTGCTTTTCAGTCATAGACTAGTTGTTTACATTCCATTTAGGACAAAGGACCTTAAGGCAAAAGATCTTCTGAAAATCTTCATGTCTTGAATGAATTAATTTTGGTCCTTTTGGGATCAAAGGGCTAAAAACAATAAATTTTAAAAATCAGATTAAACCCCCATCTGTGATAGACAATCTTCAAGCAAGACGTAATGAAGAATCTAATATGGGATGGATGAGAGGGCTCAGTAGTAAAGGGGCCTGAAGTCAAGACTCTTTTGTCACTGTACCTTGAGTTCAATTCCCAGGGTCCACATGGTAGGAGGAGAAAACCAATCCCTGCAAGTGCTCTGTCTCCGCTCACATGCCTTAGCACATGTGTCCATCTACACACACACCACACACGCACGCCATGCATCTTAAATGTAACAAAAATGTTTAAGAATTTAAATGAGAATTTAAAAATTTTTAAAACTCACACTTATTTGTTGATTTCATCGATTAGTAGTGCATGAAGAGAACATGTGTGCATGCCATGGTGCATGTGTGTAGGATGTATGTTATGGGGCATGTGTGTAAGATACATGCCATGGGATATGTGTGTAAGATGCATGACATGGGATATGTGTGTAAGATGCATGACATGGTGTATCTGTGTAGGATACAGGCCATGGTCAATGTGTGTAGGATGCATGTTGTGGGCAATGTGTGTAGGATACAGGCCATTGTGCATGTGTGTAGGACAGATATTAGGTTTTAGTAGTCAGTCCTCTCCTTCCACTATGGGGCCCAGAGGTAAAACTCATGTTGATAGGCTTAGCAGCAAATGTCTTCCCTGCTGAGCCATCTTATTGTTTTCTTTTAAATGATATATTCAAATACACTCTTCATTAATTACACCAGAATAAAAAGACTAGTCTATAATGTTCTAAAGGACAGTTGTCTGCTTTTTGATTCTGTGAAATCTAACAGTTGGGAAGACCCACAGAAACAAATTGCTCTGGACTGCCAAGTATTTTCGTTGTCATTGATAAGAGAAATGTTTGTTTCTCCCAGTTATAAACTGCTGCAGTAAAATGTTATTTAGATGCTGCTGGGGGAAAAAAAAAGGTTATTTTCCTCCCTAAATGATATTCTACATTGCAAAAGCATCAAATGTTGGCTATAGTGAGTATACTGCTCTGAGCCTTCTATTTCATGCATTTGGACGTGAGGGAATAAGTCTGACAGTGTAGAATGTTAATAATGAATTTCATAACGCTTCTGATGTGTTGAATAGCAGAGAGATTTCTGAGTCCCACATAGATATCAGTATAGCGAAAAAACTGTAGATACATTCACGAGTGAAAAAAAAAAAGAAATATGTGAAACAGCATGGACTTGTCCCTAACCAAAAAACAAAACACATATATGCAGGGACCAATTACACTGCTGCTACAGCAATGTTTGCTGGGCAGAGCAGAGAATTATAAATCAGGATCCTCACTTCTTAGTCAAAGACAAAGAAACCTACAACATAAAATAGCCTTTAGAGCACCAGGTGTGAAGACTCACGATACATTTAATCAAGGTAAAATAGGAGCTCTGCTACATGCAAACAGGAAATCTGAAAGAAAACCAGAAAGACTTTCGATTGTTAGGCAATGTTAAGATCTCAATCACCACTAAGTCAATGACTGCCTTTGGAGGATGAAGGTAGTTTGCTGAACTCTATTGCTGAAGTAAGTGAGCTAAAGGTCTGGGAATGTATTTGGCTCTTGCATGACAATGGGCATTATTTGACATCATCTGTTTGCATGTCAAAGACAAAGCCTGACACTCATGCAGAATCCACAGGACTGAGATGCAGATGAAGGTGAGGAGGCACCTTTATTACCTTGAGAAAAAGTATTCACTGTCCAATGTCTTTGTGTATTTTCCAAGAGAAATTTCTTTAAAGAATGATATGAACTAGACATGCAAGGTAATATTAGGAATAATACCTCTTCAATATTGTACTTGAAGTTCTAGCTAGAGCAGTAAGACAACAAAAGGAGATCAAGGGGTCCAAATTGGAAAGGAAAAAAATCAAACTGTCACTATTTGCAGATGATACGGTAGTTTACATAAATGACCCGAAAAACTCTACCAGGGAACGCCTACAGCTGATAAACACCTTCAGCAAATTAGCAGGATACAAGATTAACTCAAAAAAAGATCAGTAGCCCTATGATATACAGACAATAAAAGGGCTGAGAACGAAATCAGAGAAACAACATCCTTTACCATATCCACAAACAACATAAAGTATCTTGGGGTAACGCTTACCAAACAAGTGAAAGACCTATATAGCAAGAACTTTGTGTCTTTAAAGAAGGAAATTAAAAAAGATACTAGAAAATGGAAAGCTCTCCCATGCTCTTGAATAGGTAGGATAAACATAGTGAAAATGGCAATCTTGCCAAAAACAATCTACAGATACAATGCAGTCCCCATAAAAATCCCAGCATAATTCTTCACTGACCTTGAAAGGATAATAATCAACTTTATATGGAAAAACAAAAGACCCAGGATAGCCAAATCAACCCTGTACAATAAAGAAACTTCAGGAGGCATTACCACCCCCAACTTCAAGCTCTACTATAGAGCTATAGTCCTGAAAGCAGCTTGGTATTGGTACAAAAATAGACAGGTAGACCAATGGAATCGAATCAAAAATCCTGATATTAACCTGCTCACTTATGAACATCTATTTTTTGACGAAATAGCTAAAACTATACAATGGAAGGAGGAAAGCATCATCAGCAAATGGCGCTGGTACAACTGGATGATGGTGTGTAGAAGACTGCAGATAGACCCATGTCTATTGCCATGCCCAAAACTCAAGTCCAAATGGATCAAAGCCCTCAACATAAATCCAGCCACACTGAACCTCTTAGAAGAGAAAGTGGGTGGTACCCTTGAACAAATTGGTACAGAAGACCGCTTCCTGAACATAACACCAGTAGCACAGACATTGAGATTGACAATTAATAAATGGGACCTCCTGAAACTGAGAAGCTTCTGTAAGGCAAAGGACACAGTGAACAAGACAAAACGGCAGCCCACAGACTGGGAAAAGATCTTCACCAACCCCACATCTGACAGAGGGCTGGTCTCCAAAATATACAAAGAACTCAAGAAACTAGTCATCAAAACACCAAATAACCCTATTAAAAAATGGGGTACAGAACTGAAGAGAGAATTCTCAATAGAGGAATCCAAAATGGCTGAAAGACACTTAAGAAAGTGCTCAACATCCTTAGCCATCAGGGAAATGCAAATCAAAACAACTCTGAAATACCAGAATGGCTAAAATTAGAAACACCAATGATGACTTATGCTGGAGAGGATGTAGAGAAAGGGGAACACTCCTCCACTGCTGGTGGGAGTGCAAACTTGCACAGCCATTTTGGAGATCAGTATGGCTGTTCCTCAGGAAAATGGGAATCAGTCTACCACAGGACCTGGCAATCCCCCTCTTAGGCATATACCCAAATGATCTACAGTCATGCAACAAAGACATGTACTCATCTATGTTCATAGCAGCATTATTTGTAATAGCAAGAACCTGGGAGCAACCTAGATGCCCCTCAACTGAAGAATGGATGAAGATATGGTATATTTACACAATAGAATACTACTCAGAGGGAAAAACAATGGAATCTTGAAATTCACAGGCAAATAGATGTAACTTGAAGAAACCATCCTGAGGGAGGTAACCCAGTCACAAAAAAGGAACACGGTATGTACTCTCATATATGGATTTTGGACATACAGTAAAGGATCACCAGCCTATAATTCACACCGCCAGAGAAACTAGGATATAAGGAGGAACCTAAGAGATCCATACAAGGTCCCTCACAGAAGGGGAAAGCAACAAGATCTCCTGAGCTTAGTGGGAGAAGGGGGCAGTGAGTGGAGAGGGAGTTAGGAGAAAGAGAAGGGGAGGAGAGGAAAACATGTGGGACCAGGAAGATTGAGTTGGGGGACAAATACAAAAGAGAGAAAAAAGGAGGATACCATATACCATAATAGAGGGAGCCATTATAGGTTTGAAGAGAAAACTGACTCTATAGAAATGTCCAGAGACCTACAAGACTGACCCCAACTAACAATCTGAGCAACAGTGGAAAGGCTACCTTAAATGCCATTCCCTGATAATGAGATTGATGACCAACATATATGCCATCTTAGAGCCCTCATCTAGTAGCTGATGGAAACAGAAGCAGACACCCACAGCTAAACACTGAGCCGAACTCCTGGAATCCAGTTGTAGAGATGGAGGAGTGATAAGAAAAGGGGTCATGAGCCAGTGGAGGTGGGGGGCGGCTCTCAAATGAGATGATCTGACAATTGTATTTCTGAATATTCTGTCCCATAACAAAGACATCTTCGAAAAGATTTGTCCCAAAACCAGTAATCATGAACATTAAAAGTGGGAAGGAGGAAGCCATGGCAATGTCCTCTGCTCTAGAAAGAATTGGTCTTTATTTCCTGCCAGTTCTGTATATATTGAACTTCAAGAAAGAAGTATACAAAAAGCTGGAGGGTAAATGTTTCAGCCATGAAAGTTAAAAAAGGCAAACTCCTGTCTCTGAGTACTCTCCAGGATAGACACTTAAAATGACTAATAAGGGATTAAGCAGTGTCTCTTGTTGATGTAAAACAGCTCTTACTAACTGGGGTGTTAGCCAAGATTGAATCATTTTGAAACTGAATAGAGAAGCACACACACAATTCAATAATTCTAGTGAGTTACGTGTTGAATACCTTTGCCCATTACCATACAGTCAGAAAGAAGGTGGATAACACATCCAGTACTCACCCCATGACCAGCCAGCATGTGTGTGTGTGTGTGTGTGTGTGTGTGTGTACTTGATTCTAACTTACTACTTGTTAAGATATAGAGTATCAATATCTTATTGCCTAAGAAGGCAGAGGTTCTAATAATTGAATCATTTGTCAAGAACAACTCTGTGTTGCAAAGTGAGTCCTAATTCACTCACTCATCCATTCTCTACCTTACAAGCAATAACAATAGCAGATTATAGAATTCATCAAATTGAGATATCATAAGGTATTGCTATTTTGTTCCTCTGATAGACACAACTTGCAAGTTACACCATAATAGGGCATTATATCATATCACCTTCTAGCAAATTCCTTGTGTATAAAAATGTAGTATGGCAAAATGTTTTGATAACTTGACATTTGATATTCTGATGGGAAACTTTCAAAAGCTGATATGCTAGCCTCTTATTGTTCAGCATTTTGTTTTTCAATTCTTACACCTTCAGTTATAGAAGAAAGCTCTTGGTACCTTCCTTTTTGGGGGGGTACAGGGAAGCAATTGTGATCACTACTTATTTAGTAGCCTACACAACAAAAGAAATTGTGGCTGTGCCTTAAATAACAGACCCTCCATCCTTCAGCTTTCCTTGCTTTAGAATAACTTCAATCCATAGAAAATTAAGCTCTGGCACTTCTAAAAGATCTCAACTGCAGTTCGACTCTACCCTTGCTCTGTAGCAACAGCAATGAATCCCAATTGGGAAACCTTAAATCACGATGACATTTTCGTTCTCTTATGTCCAGGCAATGACAGTGTGTCTCCTCTTCTGTCTGCTACTTACGAATTGGGGGACTTCAAATGTGTATTTAAAGTTTTCAACATTGAAATTCAAGTCTCGAAAATGGATAAAAAAAATGGCAAGCAGAACATATGGCCCAGAGAATGCCACAGGAGCCTCTTTCCTAATGTTACTCACTGTCCAGTGTAGCCAGAGTTACCAGTCAGCAACTCAAACTAGGTGTAAAGATAAATGCAACAATAAAGACCGATGCATCTCTTTATATGTGTGCTTTTTGATGTGTACATTTATTCAATTTTATAAAAAAAATTTCATGAGGTGGATATTTGAAAATGTTTAGACCCTCCCTGGATACCCATCCAAGCTACCTAATAAGCTTTGTTCTGAGGGCAGAAAGATTTTTGTAGGAGGTACCATGTAAGAGAGATCTAGCAAAACAATTCATTTAAAGATAGTCTCACTCTACAAGGGAAATCAGTAGGACCCCTGTAAATACTCATGGTAGTATTGCAAATGCCTGCTGCACCCAGCAGGTGAGACTTCTGCAACCTCCTATCAGTGTGGACTGCATCTTTTGTAAGAGGAAGGCCATTTCTGAACTAGAGGCACCACAGGGACCAATCGAAAAGTATTTTTAAGAGCTGAATAAAAATGAATGAGGAGCAGGGGGTGTAAGAGAGTAATTGCCTAGCATGCATAAAGTCCCGGGTTTCACCCCCCAACACCTTACAAAGCTGTGTGTGGTGGCACACTCTTGTCGTCTCTCACTCAGGAGGAGAAAACGGGAGTATCAGAAGTTCAAGTTCATCCTCCACTAAGCAAATGCAAAGTTAGCCTGGGTTGCATAAGCTTTTGTTATAATGATAGCATTCAGATTAAATTTGTGGCAATATGTGGAATATTAAACTCTGACATCAAAGAGGTGTCCTTAGTGAGAAAAGAGGCAGAGCAGGGCATACTGAAGCTATCTGAGCCCCTTTCCTAAAAGCAATGAAGAAATCTGGCAGCACTGCACGCTTTTAGGTTTGGGGAACTCTGGATATTAGCTAAAGATGTGTAGGAACGCCCAGGAGAGTTGTGCAAGAGCGGTGAGCAGATCTCAGTGAGAACACAGAGGCTTGAGGCATTTTAATGTAACCCTGTTTAATATATTTAAGGAATGAAAGCACCAATCAATAAATAAACATTTCAAGTATTAAAACATATCAAGTCTAGAACAGGATATAAGAGACAGAAAATGGGTCATCATAAAGTCTTCTGCTACAGACTCGGCCTTGGAAGGAATAACTAACTCTTCTTCCTTGTGCTTAAGATGCATCCCGACTATTTTCACCCACCTAGTGGTTGCCTGAAGACTAATTTTTAAATTTTGTATTTATCCTACCCGACTCCAGATTAGTTTAGTACCAGAGCTGCTATTTAGTAAGATGCTTGTCAAAAGTGCTAAAAGGCTAACACTCCAGTCTCTGCTACCCAACCTGTTTTACATCTAAGGACAGAAGCCTGAGAAGTAAGATGGCTACAGCAGCCTTGGGAAGTTCCTGTATTCTCCAGAAGTCCACTCCTGGAATGGTGTGGATGTTCACAGACACAAGGAAATGGCCCTAAGCCAGTGGTTCTCAACCTATGGGTCACAACCCTTTTGGGTGTCAAATGATCAGTCTATTCATAGGGGTTGCTGAAGACAATCAGAAATAAGGGCTATTTATATTACAATTCATAGTGTAACTCTGAATTAATTACACTAGCAAAATTACAGTTATGGAGTAGCAATGAAAATAATTTATGGTTGGGGGCCACCGTAACATAAGGAGGCAGGTGAATCTCTGAGTTGAAGGTCAGAGATATAGAAGAAAGCTTTTTATATCATTGGAATCATTAAAACTTAAGAGTGAACAGTAAAACATGGGTACTCCCATAAAGTATGAAAAGCATGAATTGATGATCGATTGATTGACTTAATGATTTAAATCTCTCAAGGCACGAGATCATGCATGTCTTTATTGGTGAAATATACCAACCAGAAAGGAATAATTAATTCCAATCATGTACTCATGTACGAACTATTCCAAAGCACAAGAAGTGAAAACACTTTCTAATCCATTCTGAAGTCAGCAATCACAATGTCAACGACAAAATTATCACAAGAAATAAAAACCAGATGAAATAAGAACAGTGAAAATTCCTTTAAAAACTAATAGACCATTTTTTAAATCAAAGTAATTAACATACTGTACTAGTAAAGGAAGGAAACACTTGCTCACCTCAATAAAAACAGAGAAGATGAGAAACATAAAGCATGGGATGTCGTTATTTCTAAAGAAGAAAATACCTCCCTGCACCCCACCCCCATACAGACAACTAAAACAGTCAAAGAAAACACCCTTAAGGGACCATCTGTTGAAATCACACAGCAAACATCTTACTTAGTGCTGAAAGACAGAAGCATCCAGAAAGAAGACAAAGACATCTTCTTTTGCCCTTTGTCTGCAATTTACCAGAGGATCTCAATGATGCTATTAGACAAGAAAAGGAATGGAAAGATATTACCACTAAGCTGACGTTATTAGCTGCATACAACCTGATCTTTCCATTTAAAAAGTCATTAAGAATCCATTGAAATTATAGCATTCATTTTTAATGAAATACTTGAGCAAACCTTCAGTGTATAATACCAGTGCATAATATACAGCATATGAAAATCTGTCGTGTTCATATTCATATCAGTGAACTGTCTGAAAATGAAAGTAACAAATTCATTTGTAATATCACCAGAAATAATAAAATTTTGAGTAAATTTAGGTAAAGTAGCACAAGCTCTTGTATAATGAAAATTGCAAAATTATTTTTATAAACCTAAATTATGAAAGACTTAAATGAATGCATAAGTGTCTCATGTTCAGGGCCCTAAAGAGTTAATATTGCTACCACAGCTCTTTTGGCCAAAAGTGCTTTACCCATTAAATGCAATCTCTACCAAAGCCTCAACTGCCAAAACCCAACCAAACAAAAACAAAACCTCTAAATCACTTTTTGAAAATATCAACTGCCATTTTTGCAGACAAGGGTAAGCTGATCTGAAATCTCCATGGAATTATAAGGAACATGCTTTGGAGGTTCCAATGCTGTGACAAAATACAAAAATACCTAAAGCAAGGAAGAGAAATTTCTTCTTGCTCATCTTGTTTGGTCTGTGGTCACTTTGCTCCATTGGCCTGTAGTGAGGAAGGATTTCAGAGTAGGAGAGCATGGGGAGGCAAGTGCTTGCCTCAAGGCACAGAAAGGTAGACGGAAAAAAAGGGAAGAGGAGGAAGAGAGATGGGAAGATGCAGGCCAGCGTCCAGGGACTTTCATTGGCACGTTCTGATGACGTAGTTCCTCCACTCACGCTTTGGGTGTCTGTCGTGCTAGGTTCAAATGATAACAGAATCCATATAACCCAAATAATGTTTACAAAGTAACTTCAAAGTAGATAGATGGCCTTATACCTCTGGATTTTGGATTTTATATAGTGAGATGGCAATTAACTGCATTTCTCAGTAAGTGGTAACATGTTAATGAAAGTGAAAACACTAAATTCAATATTTAGATTTGTAATGTATGTCTTCAAGCATTAAATTTGCTTATAGAGTAGCCCACCTATCCCAGTATTTGAACCAGACATGTATGAGAAGGAAAGTTATAGTCATACAATCTGCCAAGCTTAGTGTTAAACTCTAATATTAAATTGTTGCATGTGGCTTCTTTCTGTTGCTATGGGCAAATTATTTGAATGATTTCAACAGATCCTTGAACTGAACAGAAATTGCTTCCCACTCAGTGATAATTTTACCAGGCAGAGGCTAGAGATTGGGACTAAACAATAAAAAAGTCATTCGGGTTCACATTTAATTCTCCGTGTGGGATGCAGCTGAAGACTGGAGAGGCAAACATGACCTGGTGGTAGAGAGAGCTTGCTTTATGATCTGAAAGACACTTTGGCAGCTCCGATTTTAGTGTCACTTAAGTAAACCGGGGGGGAGGGGGGGGGACGCGACTATCCTGAAGGAACAAATATGACTTTTCAAGTTAAGCCTTTTAAAATTGTGCCTGGAGAACAAAAAGTAAATAATCACCAATAAAGAAAAATGGAGAAGAGACATTTCTTTTTCTTGAGTTTTTAAAGGTGATAGACAAAATAATAGTTTTCATGTGTCATGTACTGTGTTCCTGTTAGGGCTCTGTCCTCTGTAACGAGCCTACTTTCCTGTGTTAGTAGAAGTTTAGGACCTGTTTGTTTCTGTTTTCTTGTCCTTCACTATGTCTGAATGTGATATTTTATTGATTTTTTTTTTTTTTTTTGTCTTATTCCCCTGGTAGTCTTTCTTCTACATCATCTAGTTTATCAGTATCACTTTCCATTGTGGTTTTAAAGATATTTATTGACATTTCCAGTTGTAACGCCTGGTTTTCCTATTTAAGTCTTGGCTTCCTTGTTGAATTTTCTACCCATGTTTCTGTCTTTCTTATCCCTCTCGTGAACTGAGTCGCCTATTTCATTCTTTTGCTCACTGAAATCATTGATCTCTTTATTTGTATGTAGACATTTGAATTTCCATCTGGTGTGTAAGATATCAGATATGTTAATACCCTTAGATTCATTTAATGTGTGCTATGATTTCTAAGGGAATCTATGTAGAAAAATGCAAGGGAAGAAGAAATAACAAGCAGGTTCACAGAAGAAACGAAGAAGAGAAGAAAGGTGGGCAGAGGGAGGTGAGGTTGCACAATAGTGAAAACTGAAGTTAGGTGAGTGCAAGAAGCAATGTGGGTGGCCAAGTCAGAGGAGCAGCAGGTGGCAACTGAAGTTCAAGGTGTCAGCCCAGCCTGAGGGAAGTCCCAGATGGCAATCTTGGATAGGCAATGCCCCAGACCACAGTCCCTGGAATGTCCCTTTCTTATTCTGTGCCTTTCCATGTTTGCTGCTGCTGTCTTTCTCTGCTGTCTGGCATGGTGTGTGTGGGTGTGGGGAGACCCCCACTGCCTGAAATGTAGTGTTTTATTTCATGGACACATACCACTCTACTGGGTGTTTTTCACCTGGGGATTATTATGAAGATGATTCCTTCCTAAGCTGAACTGTCTGACTGATAATAACAATGTTGGTTTAAATGGGTTTTTGATGATTAAGAATAGAAACAGGAAGTGTCACACAGGTAGAACGCATGAGTTTCTATTGAAGAGTCACATAGACTGTGGCTTAAGTTAATGATTAAGAAAAACAACTGAGTCCCGGTAGCCCAGCTAGTTTAAATTCATCTAACCTTAATGTTGGGAGGTGTGTCCACAGGTTTCAGGGTGCAACTTAGCTGAAACAAAGCTTTAAAAATAACTTAAAGTTAGACTAATATGTTTTTCTCAAATAACTTTGAGGAAAAAATAAAACCAAGAAGATAATCTAAAGTTTTAGCAAGGCACATAGTTGAGTAAGGGTTAGGGAACAAGAACAAAGTAGCCCAATTACTACTTTTCTTGCTAGGATTTGTTAATGGTCAAAGGTGTTGATTAATTCCTTGTATTCATATTTGCTCTCAATCTCCTCATATAAAAAAACTATTGATGAGTGGGTACATATCCTAAAGATTTAAAGTAGAGCTGACTGATTCTTTCTCATGTATAAAAGTTTAGATTTGTGATCCTTTAAGATTCCTTCTAAGATTACCTTTCAAGATAAGTAAAGACTCTGAGGTCTTTACTGCAGAACTGGTCTCAATGCTTTTCAAATCCCTTATCAGGGGTCTGTAAGAAGTACAGTTTTTTCACCCGCTGCCTGGTCTTGTTCTGCCACCGCGCCAGCCCCAAATAACACACTGAGATTCTGTATTAGATATAATTCTGTTGGCCCGGTTACTTGTTTCTTATCAGCTAGCTCTGCCTTAATTATTAACCCATTTCTGCTGATTTATGTATTTCTCTTACCGGGGAGCCGGCCGGCATACTGCTTTCTTCAGACTCTCCATCTTGGCTCCTCCTTACTACTTCCTCTTCCTCCTTGTCTCCTAGTCCCTCCTATATTCCTTTCCTATTGGCCAACAGTGCTTTATTTATTAACCAGTATGAGAAAATTATACAGAATGACATCTCCCATCAGGGGTTCTGTTGGGTGTGAGCTCTAGAATTTTCAGTCATTTTAGCAGCTAACCATGCAGCTGACTAAACAGACTAATTGGCCCTTTCTTTGTAAATGCAAAATGCAGCCTGCCACTAAAAGACCTGAATGAGAAGAATACCTTCTTGCCCACATAGTTAATCTATAACAAGGTGCTTGAGTGTGAATGTAAGTGGGTTCTTGGGATAAAATGTTTAATCATGTTAAGGGATATGGAAAACATACTTTTTTAAAAACTTTGTCCATTTTAATCATTCACTTGCAAAACAGAATGTAGCCCTACATTGTAATTTTTATATTGCCTGAAACATTTTGCTCAGGCTATAAGCTGTAAGGAAAACAACAAAGATAGAGCTAAAATGAGTTAGAAGGAAAACATCAAGAGAGACGTGAGGGACATTTCCGGATAGAGATAAGGATAGAGAAGAAGAATAGGGAATACATCAGGAAACCATCAAGAGAGTGTGCCTTTTCCCCCTTAACCACCGCAGATAAAAAAAAAATGTCTAATACTCCTTCCCTTTGAGCCCTATGCTGCCAGAGGCTGGTCCCCCAGGCAACGATAAAGAGGAATCAACAATAAAACTATGGCAAAAAATGACAGTAACACACAGCCAAAAGAGAAAGGAAGGACAGAGTTTTAGAAAGGAAAAACAGAGGGATAGAGTTAGAGCAGTGTTTTTTTGTGTTCTAGTATTGAAGTTAGGCAGGTGGGTGTGGCATCAGTTGATCTTGGAGTCCCTTATCTTTCCTGTCATTCAGCCTGATGCTGAACACAAGACTTGTCAAGGACCAGTTGTCCTTCAGAGCCATATTCATTTTATTAGCTTCTCTTCTTTGTGTGCCTAGGAGCCTCTGCTAGCCTCTCTTGGTTTTGCAGTCAATGGGTCTAGCAAGTTCTCACTCTGGATACTCCTCGGTAAGTAGACCTCAGGGTGGCTAATGTCAGTGCTAAGAATTCCTCTCCACCGCGGGTATTGAGATGAAGGAATCAGACAGAACACTGAGGTCTTTACTGCAGAACTGGCTCAATGCTTTCCAAATCCCTTATCAGGGGTTCTGTTGGCTGTGAGTTCCAGAATTTTCAGTCATTCTAGCAGCCAACCATGCAGCTCAGGGATATGACTCTTCCTGCTCTTCCTGAGGTAATAGGATTTGCTTCTTGCAAACACACAGAAGAGCCACTGACCATTGTGTCCATCACGACCCAAAGCTCCTGCTGACTGTCTGCTTCTTGTTCTCCTTTCTACAATCGCCATCAAGGGACTGGAACAGTGTCATCAGGTACCCTCAGTAGTGATTCCTTCCTGTTTTAAGCCTCCTCTTACTTTCTAGTACATTTCTAAGCTTCTTCCTAGTTTAGACTCTGGAGTGACTCAGCCTCAAGATGGCACCTAGCTATAGTGATCTGAAATACAAGGAATGACAACATGACAAAGTGGATTGCTTCCCCAGTGTTGACCTGTCATATAGGGAGAGTTATTGTCACATCAGATTCCTCACTTGGATTCAATGCTTACACAAACTATGGCCTGTCCTATGGGTAGGGCTTCCTGGCTTATTATCGGCATGACATTTCGTGTCCTTACCTCCTCCCCATCCAGGTTTGAAAAAAGGGCTTGGTCCTCCTTTTCACTCATCAGCACCCCTGTCTTCAGCTGTTCTAGAATCTTGGGTGACATCTAATGTCTTTCTTATTTCATCTTTGGAATAGAGTGTACCCTTCTGTCCTCTGCAGTCCCAAATCTTACTCATTGTCTCATTCAAAGGGAATTCCTCTGCTATCCTTCTGTGGGGACCAAATTCATGTTTCTTAGTATCCAATTATAACCACGATATTAGTTGTCATCTAATTGGAATGCTGTTGGTGTAAGACACTGAAGAAATAAAAGACATAGATAGTATTTCACCCCGAAATACATTTTTGGAAACCCATTGCTTTATTTAGTGATGAGAAATTTGGGGGGTAGGGGAGGGTCATCACAGCATAACAGACTAAAGGGATTAAACATCGGATACTAATTTCTCACAGATCTCACAGAGTAGCAAGTCCACAGTGCTGGTACTGTGAGATTCTGAAGACCCTCTTCCCAGATTGTGAACAGTTGTTACCTTGCTGTTCCTTCACAATGAAATGGAAGGATGGGAGGGAAAGGAAAGAACTAGAAGGGGGGGACAAGGAAGAGGAATGGAAAATGGGGAGGAAGACCATTTCTGCTGGATTTTTTCTTGAGTTAAATCTGCCTCAAAGCCTCCACCCTCATGACCTCATAAAATTAATTGCCTCCCAAAGGCTTCCATCTCTAAGTGTCAATGTGCAGAGGGATAAAACATCATATAAGTGGTACCTGCCTCCTTTGAGAAGTTGATTTCCCTTCAGCCAGAATTGCTTCTGGATTCTATAGCTGGATTCCTAACAGCTCCAGCTCAGCAGAGAAGACTTACCTGTGACTTCTGCTTCTGCCTACAGGTGCTGGAATCCTCTTCATCTTTAAGATCCCAAGACTAGGACTGCCAATACACAGTCAACACACAAAACCCTAAGGAGTAACTGAAAGATTTCAAATAGTTAAAACTTGGCTACTTTGTGTATGCAGCAATCACTAAACAAAATGTGCATCTTGTGTAATGGTGATAATAAATTGTTCTAAAAATCTGAATACATTAGCAACTCGACCACTATTGTGTTTGGCTTCCATGTCTCAAGAGAACTTCTTCAAGGCAGTTTTTGTGATTCAGAAGATTGTCTTTGGGATTTACCTTTTCCTTTGTCTCAAATTTATAACTCTCTGATTCTGAACAAAAGTATGCTTATTTATATATATATATATATATATATATATGTATATATATGTACACACATATACATATACATACATATATGTGTGTATGTGTTATATGTAAAAGTATGATGCATATCATAGATATGATACACATACATACATACATACATACATACAATCTCCAGCAGGGAAATGCTGTCATCTCTGAACTTCAAATAGGGAGAGGGACAAGACTTTTACATAGAATTTCAGACTATTCACTTAATTTTAGTAAGAGGAGAACAGAGGAATGTCAAAAAGGCATTTGTGACACTAGCCTTTTTACATGTCTTACTAACAACCATTTAAAGGGTATAGAAGCTAAATCAAACAACTCCCCCGAAATGTTAAACCTAGGACCCCAAAAGAAGAATCTCTGCGTGTTGAGTTAAAGCTTTGCATTCAGTGTCTGAGAATAATTGCTAAAACGTGGTCAGGAGGGATCAGTGATGCATGCAAATTAGTCTGTTCTTACGGCCTCCTGCATTTTGTGTAGGATCCCAGAGTTGACTTTAATACAATCATGTGCCTTGGTGAGATAACAAAACAGGTTTTTCAACATAGTCTACTAAGAGACAAAAAACACCCTGAGTTAAGAAGCCTGTCTCATTGAATGGGGAAATTATTATTTAGGTGATTTTGAATAAAATGCTAGCATAGACGGACTTCAATATTTGAATTAAGAAGTAAGGAATAATAATAACTTAAAGGATTCTTCAAAATCAAGTGATCATTTCAAGAATGAAAAGCATTTCAAAGATAAAATACTGGTGTCATGTTTTTGGTAACATGGCTCTTAGTACTTTTCTATTTCTTTTCTGTAAAAAGAAAAAAAGAAAAGAAAATATTTCATCATATTTTTCTGAAGCCCATAGCTGATTATTTGATAGTATATTTGCCCACTTTGCTCACAGACACCTGTGGAGTTCCTCGATATTTACTTGGGACACAAATCATGGCAGAAATACTGCATAAGGAAGAGATTTCAAAAATAATCGTTCACTCAAAACAGAAACAAACCAACAAACAAGAATATGTGGGTTGAATAAGAAATATCACCCTCCCGTAGGCTTGTGTATTTGAACATTCCAGTTGGTAGCACTGTTTGTAGAGATTATGGGGCCTTCAGGAGGTATGTCAGTTGCTGAAGGAAGTGTGTCACTGGGGACAGGGACTCTGGGGGACTATGGCCTCACTCACTTCCTGCTCTCTCTGCTTCCTGTGTGTGCTTGAAACTGACCTTTCAGCTTCCTGTGCCTGCCACTATACCTTCTCTACCACTGTGAACATCTAGCCTTCTGGAACCACAAACCAAACTAAACTCTTCCCTAAGTTGCTTTTGGTCATGGTGTTTCATCACAGCAACAAAAAGACAATTAATACGGGAGGTGATAATTTCAAGTATGCTGACTTATAATAAATATTTATCATTCTAGCTCATTCCAACCCATGCTGTCCTGCAGTTTATAGACCTTCCCTCTGATTTCATTTCTCCAGCTCATTGTGTCCTCAGTTTCTCTTCCTATACAGCTAAGAGTATGTATGTCATTTTAATCACACGCTTATACATAGCATTATTCCCTTACATCTCTTCCCTTACATATTCCTCTTGGGAAAAATTTTGATCGCAGAGTGAAATTTCTAGGTGTGTCATTGAGATTGTTTCTTGATGAGGTTATCATTTGAATTGTTGAACTTAGTTAAGTAGATGTGCCTCCTCTAAATAGTCATCAATGGTCTACTCCAATGAGAGCTGGAACAGAACAGAGAGAGGAAGATCAAATTCATTCTTTCTCTGTGCTTCTGTTTAGATGGAACTTCCATATTTTTCTACCCGTAAACATTGGGCCTTTGGACTCTGGAAGCTACATCAGCATATCCCTTTCCTTTGCCAGTTTGCAGATCTCCAAACTCAAACTGGACCCCTCCCCATCTCTGTTTATTCTTTATCTTACAAATTACAGATCATAAGCTCCTCCATGTCCATAAACAGTTGAACAGTCCCATGATAAACCACCTGCCTACCTACACATATATATGTACCCACCCATCATCAGTAGGCCTATCATCTATCCACCTTATTGATCCTTTTTCTTCAACACCCCTGATACACAAAGTTAACATTTTAATGATTTCTCATTAACCACATTTACTAATTTTGAAATTCATATATATGTGTATATATATGCATATATGTGCATATGCATATATATATATATATATATATATACACATATATGTCTATAGCTCTTTCCTCTCAATTTTGAACAATTTTGAAAGCCAGCACTGAACATATTATCATTTTTTTGCTCTCATGTTAGTGAAAATTTGAGTTATCCCCAGTTTTTGACATCATGAGTAAAACTGCTATAAATTTTCTTGTACACATCTTTATGCAAACATATGTTACCTCTCTCTTGGGCCAATATTGAAGTTTCTGGATACTATGAAACTATGTGTGTGTTTAAATTTACAATTAAGTATCCAATAGCTCCCCAGAGTGCTTTCCTAACAGTCACTTTACTATGTGTTGTAGTTGCATTTATATTGAGTAGTTTTGTTTCATAGCAAAGCATTTATCCTTGTAAAATAACGCTTGTCTGACTTTAGAGGACATGGCTGCAGGCCACACCTCACTTGTATGATTTGATTCTGTTGCTAACAGAGATGGCTTTCTTTTTCTTAACGGTGTTTCAGAAACCACTAAGACTTATTCACATGATGGCTTTGTTACAAAATTAGCTAGAAAAAGGCATGTTCTGGCACAGTTTTACTTTCAAACCTCTACTTGGGTCACGTTTGCTAATGTCACACTAATGCAGGAAAATGCATGGCAAAGAGGCATAGTTCAGTGATGGAAAAATAGATCCCCATTTACTGAGAGGGGTTAGGTCCCTTTGAGAAAGAATATTGCTACAGGGACTAAAAGCATTGCTGGAGGATAGAGGTTTGTGTTTGTTTGTTTGTTAATTAGTATATGTAAAGTAGTTTCTAGGTAGACTGAGGGAAATTGGAAAATGCAAGTGCTTCAGACACCCAGCAGTACCAAGAAGAGGAAGTTCATGGAGGAGTGAATAGAATTGTCCCCTCTGTGCAGAAGTCCAAGGCTACTCCCCTGACTGGCAGAACCACAGCCGTAGTCGGTTGGCAAGGCCACCAGCCCAGGAGGTGAGTTGGACATGTGGGGAAATGAAGACAGGCTGTTTCCCAGAAGACACTCTTGCTGTGTGTGGCAGTGAGGTACTTTCAAGAGGAATGGCCACTGTTTCACTTACATGCTTTAAGTCTTACACAAGTTCCTCTTCTGTTCAAATCTAAACAAGAAGAAAAACTTCCAGCAAATTCATATTTCAGTCTGATTCAGGATACCAGTGTGAGTCTTACCCAGTAACTCTGTAGCATAAACTCTGGGTTCCACCCTGTGCAAAACAGACTGTGTTTCCTTCCTTCACTGTGTTCAGGTATCTCCATAGACATCACAGTTATCATCTAAATCCTGACCAGTTCATGTAGCGTAAACCCAATGCACTTCTCAACACCTTCAGAACACCAATGTGTCTAAATGAACTTATAGTTATTTTTTCAGACAACATCTGGCTGTATAGCCTAGGATGGTCTGGAACCCAGTGTGTCCTTCAAACTGGCCTCGCATTTTCAACTCTCCCAGCTCAGTTTCCCAAGTGCTGCTGGGACTGGATGTATTTACCACCATGCCCAGCTCTCATTTGAACTTGTGAAATATCCCTGCTTGTGTTTGCTGACTCTTCCTTTCATCCAGCTTTCAAAATGTTTTTTTTTTTTTTTTTATTCTACTCTGTCTTGATTTGAACATGAAATTACTTAACTCTCTGCTTTCACTCTGATTTAGTCTCTGTCATGACAATTATTGGGGATCTGTAATGTTGAGCATTGGTCTGTTTGTTTTCTAGTATCCCAAACTGACTATGAATTCTAGGTGACAATATTTACTGAGCATTTCTAACCTTCTGGACACCACCCTGCTTGCAGTGATTAGCAGATATGTATTGTATTACTTAACTAATTAATTGTTTGGCCAAATTGTTTCAGTTTTTGAAATGAAAAGTGTGCCGTTCACCCCACTGTGTAATACAGTCAGAGATTACATGAGATGCTAATTCTATAATTCAGTGATTACTTGTGAAATATTACCCTCTTTAGCAAAAGCTTCTTCTACAATAGCAGTTGCTCTTTGCGGACAGAGGAACATTGGGGCCATAATTTCCAATAAGGAAATAATCTAGGGAGTTCTAAAGTGGGAATTCCATCTGAGCATTATTATTAAAAAATGGTAAACAGGGTGGCTTTATGTAAGTGAATAACACAGACACAAATTGTCAATTACCTTCACACTTATACCAATCGTTTTCCATGTCCTTATCAAATTATTTTATAGACATAAGACACTGTGGGGGAATGTACAGGAGATTGCTATCTTGTCTATCCTAGTGTTAAATGGGATGAAGGAAACTCTCCTGTCTTTAATGAGATTTGTAAGATGCATCTGGCAATCCTCTCCTTAGCTTGTTCTAAGATCAAAGTAAGCCTTCAAGGTTGTATCCTGCTGTCAGAGCTGGCTCTGACCACTCATAGTGAGGCACAGAAACCCTTTGCATTAGGAATAAAACTCCAGCTGGACCACTGCTGGGTGAGCTCATCACCTGGATTTGGCTTGGCCATGCACTGTCCTCAGAAATGAAACATTTTGCCTTGCCTCTTTATGTTGGACTGTGTTCTTTTTGTTTTGAAACTGGCAGTGTCACTTTGTCACTTACTTAGACCCAAGTCCTTACCGCAACTTTGATTCTCCTGGCTCAGATACCATAAGCAATGTGTCGGAAAAAGCAATTGGATGTATCTTCAAAACACACTGGGCATCTCCCGGTCCTCATGTTCTGCCTTAGTTAATTTCGTTGCTGTGATGAAACAGCATGACTAAACTAAGAAAACTTATAAAAAGACATCATTTATTCTGGGGCTCGTGGCTCGAGAAGATAGAAACGTCCATGACCATTATAGCGGGGGACATGGCAACAGGCAGCCAGGCACGGTACCGGAGCAGTAGTTGAGAGCTTATATCTTACCCACAAATTGGAGGTGGCGATGGGGTGAGGGCAAACACTAACGGGGGGATGCGGTGGCATGAGCCTTTGAAACCTCAAAGTCCATTGATGGGAGATGTCATTCTGTAAATAGGTTTCTCATACTGCTTAATAAATAAAGCACTGTTGGCCAATAGGAAAGCAAGAGAGGCGGGACTAGGAGACAGGGAGGTGGCTCACTTCCTCCAGCAAGGCCACGCCTCACCTCCTAACCCTTACCAAACAGTTCCACTAAGCAGGAGCCAAGCATGTAGACACATGAGCCTCACATGGAGTCTCCCTCAAACCTCCACACTCTCCTCTGCTGTAGGCTGGTGCATTGTGCACTGACAGCTCTTTTCTCTAAACAGCCTCAGAGGCATTTTAACTTGCTGTTCATGGCCTCCGCCCTCCTCACCCCTCAGGACCTACCAGTCCTTATTTTCAATAGCATCTCTAAATGTCTGCTCCAAACCTGACTGCTCCCATCCAACTCAGAACAGATGCCATGCATTTAACAAGGGCTGTAGGGTCTGTCCCCACTCTGAGCCTCTCTGAAGTAACCATCTATTCCTACCTTTGTTAGGTTCCAGGGAGGCACAGAATGCCCCCAGCACACACCCTTCTGCCTCAGAAAAATTCACTCGCTGACGACCTTTTAAGGAGTATTCTTCTCTGCAGAGGTCTGAGTAGCTCACCCTCTTGTGCGGGTCAGGTCCCCCTTCAAATGCCATATTTTCAAAGCAGCCTTTCCTACGCCCTTGTTATAAAATAGCAACTTCCCGCCCAGTTTCCATGTTGCATGTTTTTTTAACCTTACTTCCCTTTTTCCTAATCTAGCAATATTATTTATTCATTATACATTTATCATCTGTCTCCCTTTACTGGAGTGGAAATTAATGGGGGCTGGGCCTTTCTCAGTTTTCTATCCTCCTGTGGTGGTTCGAATAAAAACAGCCCCGTGGGCCCACAGGGAGTGACACTATTAGGAGGTGTCTTAGTTAGGGTTTCTGGTACTTTGACAAAACAGTCACCAGAAAAGCAAGTGGGGAGGAGGGGCTTTATTTGCCTGGCATGTCTACTTTGCTGTTCATCACCGAAGGAAGACCGGCCAGGAACTCAAACAGGGGACGATCCTCGTGACAGGAGCTGATGCAGAAGTCATAGAGGATGCTGCTTACTAACTCACCTCCCACCTCCTTCTAGAACCCAGAACCAACAGCCCAGGGATGGCACCACCCACCCACTATGCCTGCCTCATGGCCTCTGCTTCAGTTCCATACACAGGCTCCTGCCCTGACTTCTGTGGTTGGATGTTGGGCTACACCTATACGTTAAAACAAACCCTTTCCTCCCCGTGCTCCTGTTGAGTTTATCACAAGAGCAGGGAAGTAAACTAGGGTTGTGTTTTACTTGGGGCTACCATAAAGCTCAACTTCTGGCTATCTAGTAGAATCCACTGTGCCATTTGTAAAGGTCAGCTTACTCTGTGTTTGCCTCACAGAACTATGAATTCTTCAGGGTTGGAACCCAATTCTACTCATCTTTGAAGAAATGCACAATGCATACAATTAAATCTCTAACCAAGACCTGCAGATAAACACAATTAAAGTAAAGAAAAGCATTAATATTCACAGTTAGATGAGGGAAACACAAAACAAGATAAAATACCTGCGTTACAGATAATAAAAACAGAATAAAAAGCACAAAAAAAAAAAAAAAAAAAAAAAAAAAAACCACCATAGCATTAAGAGGAAAAACAAATCAATGAACAGAAATTAACACGAAAAGAATGCAGAAGTTTGAGTTAATAGATAAGCAATTGCTAGAAGCATGGTTTAAAACAGTAATAGCTAGCAAGCTGCTTAGGCTTTCTAATTCCCAGCTCCTGTAACACTCACATGTCTGAGACGTTCTGACTCTTGGTACATGCTGTCCACTCATACCTTATCCTAATTTACCACAGGTTCAAGCTTGCCAGTCACATTGTGATCCCAATCAGGGATAACCTCTCTTAACTGCTCGTCAGCTTCACACATGGCTCGTCTTGAAATATCTCTCTAATTGTAGTTAGTTTTACTCAATGTGATCATAATGAAGCTTGTACTGGCTGGGTTTGTGTGTCAACTTGACACAAGCTAGAGTCATCAGAGAGAAAGGAGCCTCAGCGGAGGAAATGCCTCCATGAGACCCAGCTGTAAGGCATTTTCCAATTTAGAGATCAATAAGGGAGGGGCCAGCCCACGGTGGGTGGTTCGGTCCATGGGATATTGGTCCTGGGTTCATAAGATGGTGGGCTGAGCAAGTCATGGCAGGCAACTCAGTGAGCAGCATCGCTTCTGCATCAGCTGCTGTCTCCAGGATCCTGTCCTGTTTGAGTTCCTGTCCTGACTTCCTTCAATGATGAACAGCATTGTAGAAGTGAAAGCCAAATAAACTCTTTTTTTCCCCAACTTGCTTTTTGGTCATGGTCTTTTGTCACAGCAATAGAAATTCCAAGACAAGCCTGGTTATGGGCTTTTGCTATTTATCAATCTTAGGGTTCACTTACATTTTTGGATCTGTAGGTTTAAAACTTATATAAAATTCATAAAAATTTCAACCATCGTTGTCTCATATAACCTTTTTCTGTATTCAGCGCCTCAGCCTCCACCATCTCCCTGCCCATTTGGGTATTCTAACTTCTCCAATATTGAACCACCTGGTGTTATAAAATTATACTGAAACTTTATACACTTTGTAACATTGTTTTCTTCTCTCCTTCATTTTGGATAGCTTCTATTTCTGGGTCTGAAAATGGACTAATCCATTTTCTTATAATGTCTGGTCTGCCATCAATCCAATTCAGCATGTTTTACAATAAGACATTATATTTTTTTCCCAGATGTTCCTAAATTGAAGTTAGCACATCCAATCTCCTGGCTTCTTCCACATATGGATTTCAAAAATGGTAACTGTTGTATTTTTCTGTCTGCTAATTCTATCATCCATATTTTTTATTCATTTTAAATCAACTTGGTTTTTTTTTTTTTCTTGATGGAATACGTCTTTCTGCCTACTGATTTTTATTGGCTATCAGTAATTATGAATTTTGCAATTTGGGATATATCTTTTGGTATATTAATGTTCTTAAGTTTTGTTGTGATGTTGCTGTCCTGAAGACAAACAGTATCATTCCTAGTTAAAGATTAGTACCTTTTTTTCTTGTTCCCCTGTGTAAATGAATCTATATCCAGAATTTCATTTCAAACATCACTAATGCTAGAGCTGAAGTTTATCCACTCATAAACATTTTGTGCCACCTGGTTTTACACATATAGAACCCAAATTACCCATTGCATTTGTAGAGGCCAACCATTAGGAGAAAGGGCCAAATTAAAACTATAATTTATAGAGGCATTTTTCAAACATTCTCAGTTCACTCAGTTTAAGGATGGGGATGTAGCTCTCTGGAATTCAACTTTGTTCAGCATGGCCAAAGCCTTGAGTTCTTTCAATTTCTGGTGCAAGCAAAAACAATTACTAAAAAAGGCTACAAACTCCTTTTAATTGAAAGAGGGAAAGAGTAGGTTGCTTATGAACCTGCACTGTGAAGCAAAGTTATTCTCTGCTTCCATTTTCTGAGCTCTTGGGTGCTTTTAGATTTCAAATAAGCTGCTTTGTCTTTCAATAGTTTACTTTTCTCCTCTGCAAAATGGGCTGATTGCAATCCCAAGTTTAAGTGAGTTAATAAACTAGAGACTCTTGAAAGTGTGCCGAAGCAAGTAGTGGGCAGCCATCAGAACCAAAAAGCAGGAGTTTACAGACTCCAAAGGTTCCAATTGAGCTTGTTGAAAAAGTAGGACGATTCCTGCTTTGAGCGATCCTGGAGTTCCATTATTGAGAAGAGGTTGTGGCATAAGTAAGGCTAAAAAAAAAAAAAAAAAAAAAAAAAAAAAAAATCAAAAGCAGAATATCATAGGTATCTTACATTATAAACAGTGAAGCCTGTGGCAATAAAGAAGTTTATTATTTCCTAAGAAAATGAGACAAAGCCTCAAAGTTGAAATGGCAGTGACCCCCAACCTACTGCAGAACATGTAGAGTTCACACATTCATGTGCTTGGATTCCTCATGGTTAACTACACAACTAACTGGCCTAACTGTGCAAACAGGAGCTGTGTGAATTCCCTGTGGATTTTAGCACTAGAGGGCATCTGAAACAAGAAAGCAAGAATAGTGAGAAGTAGAAATCACACACACACACCCTCCTGTCCTCGCCTACCCCCCTTCCTCTATTCTAGTCTTCCAGGGCTGCCACAGGCTACGCTAAAGCTTGCCTCCACATTTCGGCAGAGCCTCCAAGGCTTGCTGTGTTCCTGCTGATAAAAGGAAGTGTGTCTTTTCAACCACTTCCCTATGAGTTACTACTCAGGTCAAATCTCTCCTCTTCCCTCTAGAGCAATTCTTATTGGGGGCATGACTACTTGCTTGATGATGATGATGATGATAGTAATAATAATTACAACAACACTAACAGCAATAATAACACCACTCTCGCCTTGCCAGTCTCGAAAGGAAAGCGAGCTTGCAATTTCCTAAACTGAAACTCAGCTCAGGCTGAGGTGTACCCTGCTTTGCTGGGCTCCCCAGCATCTGGTGCATTTCTCCTCTGCACTAGCTTCTTGACTTGTGGGGTGACATTGTCACCTCCCTCTGAGTGCTTATGCCATGTCAAGCATCTTTGTGGTATTGTTCTTCCTTATTCTACAAATAAAGAAAATGGAAGTTCTACTCTGTCAGGGAACAAGACGCAGTATCTAAACTCAGGGTGGCCCCCAAGGCAGCTAGTGTAGCTGGCCTACAGCAAGGCAAAACTGCTATTGTTAATTACCGTTCTAAAGTGACATCTGCCATAATTACGTAAATTTAAAGGCAAATTCGTAAGGTCAAGTCTCCGTTTATGCCCTATCACGTATGTCGTTGTTAAGGTTAGAGAAACGCACATGCTATTTATGAGGCTTCTTAATGACCTCGCCCCGTAAGGAGGAGAGAGCCCATCTGCACATGTCACATTCTCAATAGCAAAACTGCAGAAGAAACACCTGTAAGGATTCAGGCATTACGCTGGCCTGTCCCGTCTCCTGGCAGAATGCACGCAGGCAGTGCTCTGGTCAGCCAGGGTTCCATGAGTACTAGTCTGCAGGCAAGTGTGAAGGACCCTTTAAAAGTCAGACCCCTGCCCTCTTATGCTCTCTTTTTCTTTCTCTTTTGTTCTGTCTCTCTCTCCCTCTCCCTACTCCACCCCCCCCCCCTGTCTTGCTTTTGCTTGGCCACCAGCTGTCCCCCCTCTTCTCCTCTCCCCATCTCTTTCCTCCTCTCTGGTGCCTCTGTGTCTCTTCCCCTCCCCCTCACTCCCCTTTCTAAATAAACTCCTCATTCAAGCTCTACCTGCCTGGCTTGTTATTCCCTCCTGCCCTGGTCACCCTTGCCTGCTATGGAACCTGCAATGCTCGCCCACGTGGTCCCTCACCTTGGGACCCCACTCACTTGGGACCACCCCACCCCTTCTCCAGCTTTTATTCTCATAACTGTAAGGAAAGAACAGCAATAGCCTAAGAATGTCTGAGGACAACATGGTTCTTAAAATTGTTTTGTGATCCTCTCATCCCCTGACTTTCCTCTTATCTTTATCCTAACAATAGACAAACATCTATCTGAAAGGAGGTTCTGAGTGGAATAGTGATATGCTTGGCTTAAGTCAGCCCTCCTGGCTAAATGTCCGCTGTCCACAGGCCATCATTGTGTAGCATTGTGATTTCTGGCAGGACGCTTGGCTCCTCTAGGTCTGAGGTTCTTTATCTGTAAAATGGTTTGGTGTGTAGTTGTTTTGATTTGCAGAGGTTTTCTTCTCTCAGGGTCTTGTAGACATTTGTAGGCATGGATGTTGATGTCAGGGAATACCCCAGCTCAGACTTAAATTCACCTTTCTGTGTGGCTGGTTACTTAGAGCTATGCTACTTTTATACATGGGCCATTTGTACCAATTTATGGCAATGTACATCATTATTTCATTAAAATTCATTGCCAATATATACTGTCATCATTTAGTCAATTTTTTTGTTTGTTTGTTTTCTGTTTTTGTTTTTTTGAGACTGGTTTCTCTGTGGCTTTGGAGGCTGTCCTGGAACTAGCTCTTCTAGATCAGGCTGTTCTTGAACTCACAGAGATGATCTGCCTCTGCCTCCCGAGTACTGGGATTGAAGATACATGCCACCAACACCCAGCTTCAGTCTACTTTCATTTAGAAGAAATCTATGGAAATTCTAGAACTTTGGCAAACAAAGCAGGGCCTTCTATGAAACTTCCATTGTCTGTAGATCCAGTTTAAAGGAAGGATTTGAGAGTACTTTCACTCAGGCTTTGAATTTATTTATTTATAAAATACAACGGCGTCGTTATTTGATGGTCATTTATGTAGCTCTCAACAATATTAAGATTGCAATAATCTGACAACAACCTAGTCTCTTTGGAATGGAGAGAGTGGGTTGGTCATTTGTCAGAGCTGAAGGATTTGATTTGAGGAAACTGCTTTCTCAACTGGATCACAGAGTGGCCAAGTTCTTACTCCCAGGAGCAAAAGGGGATTATTTTACTTAAAGATGCTCAGTACTTGCAGGTTTATGGGAGAGGCCCCACATATGCTCTAAGCCTCAGGACCATGGGTCAAATTTGACTTGAAGTTGCAATGGGCTGAAAAAATAATTTGTCTCAGTGAATGGTGGTTTTCCACTATAAGCATTTCTTAGGGTCCACAGCTCCATATTTTACTGGTTGACCACATTCATTCGTGTTATCTGCCTGCTCCCAGAAGGCACATAAGGAAGTATTGCTTGTGTTGAACACTTTACATCCATTTACATCCATTTTATCATCTGCTAACAAAGGAGCAAAAAGAGAGTCAGAAAGCCAGCCCCCAGGAAAGATGACCGCACGGACTGCCTGAGCATCATGATATCCGCAGCTTTAACAGACCAGGAGTTTACTTAGATTCTCTATTGTCCAGCATTTTCAGCGCCCCTCCATTATTCCATAACCGGATTAATTCTTTCACCTAGCCAGACAAGAGTATGTTTGCTTATCTCCAAGTTTCCACAAGTGGATTCCTTTCTGGATCCACGGGTTTTTTGTTTTTTATGTATGTATGTATGTATGTATGTATGTATGTATGTATGTATGTATGTATTTTTTTAAGCCTTTGGCAAACTCAGTGGTATTTAATGAAGGAACTCTTTTCTTCAGCTAAGAGAATACCAATAAGATCTGTATTCTCATAGTTGAAGAGCCGAGTCTATGTCTAAGGATCAGAGTTGCAGACCCCGGCACAGGGAGCTGCAGAGAATCCCCTCTGCAGCCATTTGAGCATGTCAACGCTGGCCCACATCACAGTTCCTCCCCCATTAACCAACTCCTAAGCTGTGACTCCACTCAGAGCCCGCCCTGCCCTCCTCCCTCCAGCAGGCCTGGCAGGAGCCTTCCGGTTCTCAGAACCCGTTCGCTGTCGCCTGGCAACGGCAGACGCGGGAAGCCTCGCGGGCCTTGTGGGGCGCGCGCTCTCGGTGGGCCCAGCCTGGACGCTGCCAGGGTGAGCCTCAGGCATGGCCTCCAAACCAGCTAAAAGAAAAGAAGTGCATCGGATCAACTCTGCCCACGGATCAGATAAAAGTAAAGAGTAAGGGACCTCTTCCACCCGGCGCCTTCCCTACCCTTGCACCAGTCACACCCAGAGACTGGAACTGGCCCCAAGGCAAACTACCACATCGGAAATGTATCTGCTTGGCCGGCATCTCTCCTCCCGGGGACCAGTCTTGGAGATGCCCGTTCCCTCACCCTCCTCAGTCTAGAGCCACATCCCTTCCAGAGGGGCTGCTTCCCTGCTCGAATGTTCCCGTCTGTGAACTCTCTCGGGTCTTTCCATCCTGAGGGGCACAGGCCTCTTAGAGCCTCCTTACAAAAGAGGCTTATCTAGGAAGACTTCAGTTAAAGACCCGCCCACTTTCTTCTGTCCCTCCCCCTGGAAGGAAGGACTGAGGGGTGGAGAGTAAAAAGGAGGGGAGGGGAAGGGGGAGAGGAGAAGAGAGCCTGTGATTTTGCAGTAGTCCAACCTTCCAGACCTTTAACCAGATGAAATCAAGCATGAAGAGATTTCACAATACTAAACGAGTTTCCTGACTGTGCAGGAGCTCATGTCTCTGATGCCAGCTCGGGGAGGAGGGACGCAGGCTGGCTCATGGAATCTTTTTGTTCTGGGCTGCTTTTGCGTCGTAACCTCCCTATTCACAGTGTTTTCCTTTGGGTATATTCAGTTATTCTGTAGTGCAGGGATGTGGGCCGCTGCTCAAACTTATCATATTTGTAAGCCATTCCAGCTTTGAGAGACCAAACCCGATTTCAATGGAATCCTGAACAGACTTCATGCATTTCCTGTGGGGGATGGGCAGTACAAGATTTTTAACTGATTCTTACACACACTTGCCTCTGCATCTCCTTCTCTCAATCTATCTAAAAAATAGCTCCTGTGTCTTCTCTGGTCCCTACCATTTAAACTCTTTTCCCTGTGAATTGATTTCCTGGGCTCAGTCCTAAATTGAGATCCTATGATGAACTTCTATCCTCTTTAATAAACTTGCTTCCGGATACCTGGCAGATAAAACCCATTCATTTCATTGGCGTAAATTTCAGACGCAGTGGTACATACGTAAGTATTTTTACGTATTTTGTGTATCTGGTGTGAATTGGGCCATATTGAAGCTTCCTAATGTTCTATTCTAGAAGTCTAAGACCCACAAAACCCTAGAGAATCAGGCCCACATTACCTCTCTGATTTTTGCCTCCACTTGCTCACTTACGCTGAGACTGGAATGCCAGCTACTCTGTACTTCTCCAATCTCTTCAGGCTAGTTCCCACCCCAGGGTCTTCACACTCTTGGCCTACTCTCTTGGCAAGCACTTTTTCCTCCTGATGTCCATTTGGTCCCCCCCATCTCCCCTCCTCTCCCTCACAAGCTACCTACATGCCATTTTCTTTCATCTTCCTTTTAAGCGGCCTGCTTTGAAACTCTAACTCTACTTCCCTGCCCAAACCAAAACAAAGCTCAAAATGCTCAATAACTCCCTGTCTTTCATTCTACTTTCTCTTCATTGATTTTTGCTGTTGTTTTTGCTCATATTACACTCACACAAACACCCCCCAATTGATTTTTAAATGACTTTTTTTGATTTGCTTTCCCAATACCAGGTGCTTTTAGGTACTTCCTAATGTAAGTTCTATGAAGGCAGGGTTTTTTTGGTTTTGTTTTGTTTTTTGTTTTTTTCTATTTTATATGTTGTAAAATTCTTAATACATAGAATGTTTCTTTGGGGATACATAGTAGGTATTTGAAAATGCTTTTTATGGGTATATATATAATTATATGGAAACAAGGATTAGTAGTACAGGCCAGATCCTTAAATTAAATAACTTCTGTTTTGTTTCACCATTGTGAGTAACCCTGATCTAATTCTTATAGAATAGCTGCTCATGACAGACTATGTTCAAGAAGGCTGCATCATACCCACACTGATTCATTGTTTCACGTAGGCAGAGAATCAGTCCATTTGGTAAAAACACTTAAATGGGCTAAATTAATGAAACAACAGTGGTTGGAAGATTTTACCAGGCTTGGGAAATAATTTTGAGCACATTCCCAAAATAATGATGTTATATACCCAAACCTATTTTAGAAGCTGGGGAAGTTTTCAGCATTAAGTAATTTGTTACTTCCTGAAAGAGATGAGTTTTTTGTTGTTGTTGTTTTGTTTTGTTTTAAATCCTACAAGGCAACTAGTGTCTTGTGATAGTTGCATCTCAAAGTAGACTCACAGATACTGATTCTTCCTTTGCCAGGACCACCAATTTCTTTTAGAAAAGATGATGTGTTCAAAAATCCCTCCTTCCTCACACGAAATAATATGAGTTAAACCTCTGCTGATACAAATGCATGTTTGATTTATAAAAACAAAAGAAAAACAGCAAGTACTTTTACAACACAGCATTTTAAAGCTGGGTTTTGCTACCAGTGATTAAGCATTACGTATCAAATCATTATTTTGATGCAGCATTAAATGAGAGAGCATGAAGAGGGTGATAAATGAAGTCCTTCCTCTGAACAATGGCAAAGGCAGGACTGACTCACAGATACAAAGTGTCACACGGTCACAAAGCATCAGGGATCAAAGTCCAGCTAGACTCTGGTGTGATTGTCCTTCATAGTCCCATGGGAGAGATTTAGAGAACTTTACGTCATTTTACCAGTCCTGTGGTTACACAGCTAATAAAGTCAATTGACTTTCTCATAATCCCGGATAAGGAGGTAAGAGAAAAAGCTTTGAGAACTTTGAAAGCAGCCACCCCACTCCCCCACCCCCCCACACACACCAAGAACAGTCATCTTTTATCCTAAAACTATGCAGGAGTCTGGAGACGTGGGCTGTATCTGGCTTTTGCTTACCAGGTCACCAGCACCTGGTAAGCTTTTACTATGTGCTTGGTAAATGATCTCTTAGTTTGGTTCCTCACCTCGGTTTTCAGTTCTTCTGGATTTGATTAAGACCCATTTCTCCCTCCATCCCCTATTTTGATCTTCTGTTGGCACCACTTAAAAATTGAGATGACCGACCTAGCTCAGTTTTTACATTCCATAAGTATTTTTATTGTGCACATTCTTTGTCACTCAGCCCATATGAATCTTTTAGGGCTTACACTGGAACGAAGTCATTTATGCTACAGGACAAACATTTGGTGTTCAAATGACCACTTTTCTTCTTAAGTAAAGTCTATCCAAGTATAATTGATTCACCCCAACACCCTCGGGGTTTGGCTTACCTGCTTTGTTTTCCCACCTATTATCCTAATAGATTTTTTTTTTAACTCGAAAATAAGTATGGGGATATTGGCATAGTAAAATATTTATTCTTGAATGACTTGCCATTGCCATTGCCATTTAACATAATGAACATTAGCATGACTTGTAGGAAACAATAATTTCAGTACCTTGTCCAATTCTAAGAAGCCAATAGACTACATAGTCCAGGAAATGAAACTACTGGTAATTGTTTCTCATAGTCCTGAAGGCTAGAAGTGCAGGACCAAGGGACAGATATGGTCAAGTCCTGGCTCACAGGGGACCCGGCTCTTTCAGCCCTCTTACTTGGCAGAGAGAGTGAGGACCAATCCTCTTTGACTTGTAAGGGCACTAGTCCTGTCCTGAAGGCTTTGCCTTTATGACATAATTACCTTCCGTAGGTATCACATTCTAAAACCATTCCACTGGCAAGTAGGATTTCAGCATTGAGGGATCAGGGTGTGGTGCCTTTTGCAACATTATACAGTGATAATTAGCAATTGTAAACCCATTTGACTGAGCTGATTTCCTAACTGGACAGCTCTATAAAGCTTCTTCTACCCATTACAGTCTTGTAGAAGGAAAGATTCATCAGATAAGGGATTGTAACTTCTTAGAAGTGCAAGACAAAAGAAAAAATACAAAGTATTAGAAGTAATTAGAGGACTGTGGGGATAGCTCAGTGGGTGAGAATGTATTCTGTGTAAGCACAAAGACTCAAGAGTGGCTCTTAGAAAACACACATAAAAAATAATTAAATCCTACATGTGGTATCACAAGCACAGGGCTGTAACTCCAGGGGGTGGGGGCAGAGGCAAGTAGATCATTGGAGGTTTCTGGCTGTCAGCCCAGTTCCTGGTTTGGTGGGAGACTCTATGTCCAGGGAATATGGTAAAGGATCATAGAGCAGGAAATCTGATGTCCCCCTCTGGCCTCTGCATGCACCCCTCGCCAAAGCCATTAGAATCATCAATTCACATTCTGAAATACTCCAAGCCTGAAGGGGTAGTCCACACTGGGAATGGGGTACAATTTGATATTAGTAGTCACAAAATTTTCTTCTCCCTCCAGTAACATATTCAAACCATAATTTAAAATACTGTAAGAAATTTGTTCAAATAACAAAAACTGTAATGCCTTCTAGATTTGTAGTGGTGATAACTTGCCATCAGACCTCTCTCCAATTGAGAAATGCATGACTCATCTCCATTTTAATCATATCCTTATGACCCCAACACCCATTTTAACTTTATAGAATTTTCAGAAAAGGTCAATGTATCTGTCCATATGAAATGTGAAAAAGGGGGATTATTTTAAAAGTTAATTTTAATGCTATTATGAAAGCAATATGAAATAGAATAATACATTTCTTGCTGAGTATTAAATTGAGTTCTTGGTGAGCTGATTACATGCATTTGTGCCACAGTAGGTGGCATAGTATGTTCCTCTGCTTTGAGATAGCAGAAAAGCCCTACCTGTTACAGAGAATAAGGTACAGGAGGAGGCTCCTGTGTGGCTCCTGGTGAATATCAGAACTCAACATATTATCCAGATCTGTCCTCACAGTCCACACCAAAGGCAAAGGCCAGAAGAGTAACTGTGGGCTTTGTGATTTCCATAGTTGACCTCTGTAGATCCCAACAATTAGGAACACAACAAATTTAAAAGGCTAGCTTCATTGATAGACACATACCCAGGGGAGATTCTAATTCTTCGTAGTTCTGACTATTTAATGTGCATGTCTTAACCCCAAGTCATTGGAAATCCACAACAGATGAAGAATTGCGGATCAGGATAATTCTATGAAAGGAATTATAATGTGGGTTGGATGAGGATACAGTTCATAACAGAAGCCTTTGGAAATCTATAATCATGTTTTAATTTCCCTGGGGACTTGGTGGACAGCATAGAAGTCATGTGTCAGCATGAGGTTAGATTAGCAAAATCATGAGACTCCTAGATTGAGGCTGTGCGTGTTAGAGAGGAAGTTGCTTCTTGCTGGAGCTAGTCTTTCATCATCTCTTTCAACAGTCACTCCTCAGACAGCTAGTGTTGGGGAAGGAGATGTTTGGGACACAAGAGGTCGTGTAGGCTGCATGTGCAGGGGTTATGGCTCTTGATGCAGGTACCAGCTCATGGCACACCATGGTGAGCATAGTATGGAAGGAGATAGGTAAAGTTAGAGCTGCAAAGTCGTGTGGGGGACACATGATATTTGTTATCTCAATAGTGGTTTCAGAAGCATAATCTGACAGTTCCACCGAGTTTATGCTGGACTTCAAACCAAGGTTTGAGCTTGCGGGGTACCTCCTTCTGCCCTCTCCAGATGAGTATGAGGGATACCAGTCAGTGGGTTGCTGAGATCGGAGAATTATGGGAGACTCTACAAACACTTCCTCCATGGGCAGTGTACACAGCGATGGTGCTCAGGCCCTGACAGTGTGGTGCCTGAAAAGGGAAGGGTTAATGAGTGATAGGTCTAGTATAATGCCCTATTGATTTCCCATTTCCTCAGGGCCTGGTGTAGTGTGTAGTAATAAAAGCATGTATAATTTAACTAAGTTGAAGTGGAAACAAGCCTGGTAGCTGTGTCATAAAGCCCTGTGAATCAGAAAGGGTGAGAACATGAGAGCCAGAGAGCAGAGGCCCATCTCGGGTCACAAGAATCCCTGCCCCTGGGTAACACTTTGCAGAGATTATGATGTTATGTAAGTGTCTGTTGCATATGTTAAAGTACAAAGCCTTGCTCAGACAAATAGCCCTGCTTAATGAGGCTGAGACTTCCTTTGAGCTACAACAGGCTCTGCCTTGAGTTCTCCTTCTAAAATCTTCACTTGAAGATTTATGTACTAATTCACTCCAATTTGATGTGGTTCAAGAGTTATCTGTGGCAGAGACTTGTTGAAATCACTCATTGTATTTAAAGCCGTGTGTGTGTGTGTGTGTGTGTGTGTGTGTGTGTGTGTGTGTGCGTGCGTGCGTGCGTGCGTGCGTGTGTGTGTGTGTGTGCGTGCACACACATTTGTGGCATAATATGTATGTGACGTCAGAGAACAACTTTGGGTGTCTTCACTCAACCTCCACTTTTTTGGGTGACAGTCTTTTGTTTAACACTACCTTGGGGGGCCAGTTGGTGACAAGATTCCAGGGGCCCTCTGTCTCTGCATTCTAATCTTACTGTACCCTCTCTGGGATTACAGATGTGTTTGACCACAGCTGGCTTTCTGTGGGGACTAGGGATTCAAACAATCATCCCATCTCCCTAGAGCAGTCATCCATAGCATCTCTTTTACCCGAAAATTGTGTGTCAGTCTGCAGAGAGGAGTCATACCTGATAAACTTTTAATGATAAAAATTTTCAAAAAAAATCTATTATATCAAAAGATTTAAAAGCAGATGCTCATAGAATCTGTTTCTCCTCTTACCTAAAACATGGCCATGGTCAAGTTTATGCTCTGCCACTGTCGCCTTGTTGGTAAGGCTTCCAGCGGTGCAAACAGTGGCTTCGTCAAAAGTAATTTGAACCACATCCTGTTGACTTTCATATTACTTTGACATTTCTGGGCCAGAGATTATTTAAATGAAGGAATTAATTTAAATGGTCTGTATACTTATTCTGCCGTGTAATGTGCGGTGAAATCGATTCAAAACCTTTTCCAAGACAGATTAAAACACACCTTGTGTAGCATGGAAGATTAAGTGGAAGGGTGACAAATGGCGCTTATTTCCATCCCCAAGGAGGAAGTCCATATGGGGAAGAAGTAGATGCTTCAGAATTTTATTGTAAATATTCTCTCTCAGGCTCCTGAGGCTGTCTGTAGCCCTTTTCAGGGTGGGTCCAAGGTAATTCCAGAATCTGTTGCCATAGCTTGGTTAAATTGTTTCATGGTACATTTTCTAATTAAATAAATGTTGGGTATTATTTTAATGGCATCACAATGAATACTGCAGTACAAATATTAAGCAATTCTTTTTATTCTGTTTCTCTGAGCTGATGAATTATCGGGACTTCACATATTACTTCAGTTCTCAAAGATCACTATGTCCTTTCTGTTCCCATTCTTCAGCCCTTTGTCTCTAGCCTAGGGTACCAGCTTCCCCCTATAGCCTCTGTGTAGACTGAGATGCCAGGGTCAAACCAGAGCTTCCTATGGAACATGTATGGAAGTGGAACTATGGCAAATGGCCACTTTGTAGGTCCGTTGTGGATGGAAGGGAGTCCGCAGGGGAGCTATGGATTGAGTGTGCTGAGGAGTGTGTGTCTTCCTCAGTTATTAACAAACAGATTCTATGCCATCAACATTTTGTGGGTATAAAGGGAAAAGGAGAGAAAGCAGAAATGCTTAGCCAAATTTTTGCTCCAATTATGAGCTGTAAATATAGTTCATAAACTTAATTGGGTGAAGTTAAAATAAAGCTAAGACTCAAAGCATAAACTGGCAGCAGACAATTCTCTGCAGACTTTTGAAATGAAAACTGTAGATGGACTGAGTAGCGGTCTGTGACATGACTATATCCAGGGAAAATATGAACCTAGTTTTTAATACACACAAAAAACAAGATGGTGAGGGAAATACTTGGAGTTGTATTAGTGACTTTTAGTTTGAGCCTGTGCTTGGTAGAGCCTTGCAGTACCGTGGACTGGTTTGGCTCATCCTTTGATTTATGGTAAAATCATTATGAATACTATCTTGGGATTGTACATACTGTTATATTTGCTCTTGATAAATAAACATGAGCATTGCTATGGAAAGTGGGGGGTGGTCCATCCTGGAACTGGCAAATGTTAGTGATTGTTTGTAGTACTCTATGCACTTGGTCAGAACAGCAGTGGCCTACTTCTCAGATGGTGTGGTGGTTAGAGAAAAACAGCCCCCAAGTGCAGTGGCACTATTAGAAGGTGTGACATTGTTGGAGTGGGTGTATCCTTGTTGGAGAAAATATGTCACTGTGAAGGCAGGCTCTGAGGTCAAATGTATGCTCAGGCAACATCCAGTATCCGAGACTTCTTGCCTGCAAGTTAAGGTGTGGGACACTCAGCCATTCTCCAGCACCATGATTGTCTGCAGGCCACCATGTTACACCATGTTGATAATGTACTAAACCTCTGAAATGTAAGCCACTGCCTAGTATTTTTCCTTTGTAAGAGTTACCTTGGTCATGGTACAGTGTCTCTTCAGAGCAATAGAATCCCTAAGACAGATGGCTTAGCCAATTCCTTCCCATATCTAAGAGGAGTGGGGATGAGGGACTCAAGACTATATTGATGTGGACTATGTTCCTGGAAAGAAGCCATACATCCACTGGACACTATAAATGTTAGTTGACAACTTCAGTGACGGTGGAGAGAGTGGAGTAGTGCTGATACTGAGCCAACTGTCGGGCAGCTACTATCTTAACTTCTTAAAGCCTATTCATTTGTGTCTGATCTAACATCCTTGTGACTGCCATGTGAAACATTTTACCATACCATGAACTCCTACCACTCAAAAGCCAAGAATGCAGTCAGAGAGCACTTGAGGCCTTAGAGCTGAGATTTTCCCCGCTTTGCTGTAATCTGTAATCTTGATGTACTCACAAATGTATTTGTCACCTAAATCTGTGTTCCTCGGCCGTGATCATTAACATTTGACTCCATATAAACATCTCTTATCCACTTTGAGGAGAAAGGTTTTGTTTGTTTTGGGTTTTGTTTTTTTTTTAAGTCAATGTGGAAAATCGCTGTCTTTGCCTCCTCAGACCTTGTGATCTTCATCAAAAGAATTTGGATGAGGGGCTGGAGAGATGGCTGAGCAGTGTAGAGCATTGACTCATCTTCCAGAAGACCACAGTTCAAATCCCACCACCTACAACCTATATGGCAGCTCACAACCATCTATATCTCCAATCCCAAGGGATCAGACTCCCTCAAGTGGTGTACAAGCACACATATTTTTAAAGGGGCTTAAAACAAGATGAGTCAGGTGGATAGGCAGTGTAGAGAGGAAGGTAGGTAGGGTTTCTGACAGAGCAAGGTAGGGCATTTTCTCCAGTTAATGCAATTGGTAGCCCAGAAGACTACTGTTCTCATGTGCATTTTAGACTGGTTATATGTCACATTGTAAAATCCCTAGGCCCTAGAGTGCTTGCCTAGCTCAAGTTGAGGGTCCTAGTTTCAACTTACAGTTCTTGGGGAGGGGGTTCTCTAGAACAGGAATCTTTGCCTTGCAGATTGCCCTATAGAGTTGATTGACAACTTGTTTAGATTGTCTCTTAAATTAAGAAACAATGAATGTCGTTTTCCTTTCTCAGTCTCTTGCTGTCAGTGATCATAGGGCTTAAGAGTCTTAGAGCCAGGTTTACACAGTTATGTATGGCCTTCTAGGCAGCTTGAGTCACCAAGTCTCCTTCCAGAGCCAATATATATGACTCAGGTCCCATCCTGACCAGTGATGTTTTGGTGCCTTGCTTTGTAGCATTGTGATCACAAATCAAGTCACAGTGTCCTCCAAACCTGGTGGTATTGATGTGCTATTTGCTCACACTCACACTTGATTTCACCTGCCCTCCTCATTTCTGGAATCCATCTGACCATCCGCCTTCTGCACTATTTTCTACCTTCCACATCCTAATCAAGTCATTCTCTAATGGTTTTAGTTGGACCCTCACTTTCCTTCCTATTGATCATCTAAACCAATGGTCATCAATTAAGTGCAATTTTATTAATATCTCCACATCTTCTGCAGTTACTTGTAGGAGTGGGAAATTTTAGTTGGATGTATCCTTCTTCAAAGGAAATCTGTCCAGTGTGGGGTCATCTGTTCTGTTCTCTTTGTGCACGTTCCTTTGTTACCCATTTAATGGATGCCATTGCCATCTTCCTGTCAATCATTGTAGATTCCCACTGTCCTTTCTCTAGAGTATCCAGTTGATTTCCTCCTGCTTCCTTGATTCCACACATCATCTGCATTTCATTCTCTTCCCTGTTATGCTTTAGTTGAGTCCCTTATCAGCGCCAGGTAGAATCACTAAGAAAATAATGAAATCCTTTTGCTGTTAATCGAGGAGTTTTTTACCCAGTTAGTGTACTTTTATCCACACTGTAATTCAGGTAGGAAGCTTCTGATTTAAAAAAAAAAAAGGTAGAATGGTGAAAAGGAGAGCGGGAGGCCAAGATAAGAAAGTGACAAAGGAGAGTAGAGAGGAGAGGAGGAGGAAGGTAGAGAGAGGGATAGAAGGAGGGAGGGAATGGATGGATATATCAGCTCTGCAGATGACCTCCATTCCCTTTTGTTTCTGCATCAGCCAAACTCTTAGCTCTTCCACATTCTTGCCAGCCTTCCACCACCCTGCACCCTTTCTCATCCTCGTTCCTACATGCCTGCTGGCATGGAAACATCCTACCCATACTAAACTGAAGGTCGTTTTCACGAAGCCAATAATGGATGGTCCAGTTGGATGGATATCATTTCCTTTCTGTGCCTGTGAAGTACTCTGTCCCTAACTTCCTTACAACCTTCCCAGCTCCTAGCTTTATGCTCCAGCAATCATGTGCCTTTGTCCTCATTAATTTGAGACTAGAAACTCAATTTTGTTCATCTTTCTATTCACTCAAGCACATTTAAAAAAATAGACAAGTGTTGAACTGTTAAATCAATTTCTATTTAAGTAATTTTAGTAAAACTAAAGGAATAAGAGGTCAACATAGCAACCTGTTGTGTTTTTAAAAACACTATTTTTAAGTTAGCAAACACATTTGTTTTTTTGCGACTTGTTTCCTTAGGAATTTGATTTTCTGAAGAGGGAGACTCAGAATGCCCCCCAGACCAAATTATGTCCATTGTGTTATTCTATTCATATCCAGGTGCCTTGTGAGTATTATCTGACACTATTTAAGAAGGCATGCTGATTGAATTTTGCATAAATGAACTGCCTCACACCAGGAGTAGAATCATGCCTCAACACAGAACAGCATGCTTTGAGAAAACAATGGCAAAATTCCAGGACCTCATTTTATTGAAACTCTAATGTCCCTACAGTGACCAGCTTCTGGACAAACCAGAGTCGGCTGCTTTTCCCCTCACACCTTTGAATTACTGTTTTCTTGGAAGAACTTTTATTTTAAGCCTCCTGCATATTTCATGTTGTATTAGAGTCTTGTTAATTGACTTAATATTTACTTTTCACTAATTTATTGATTTTGATTAATTAGAGACAAGATCTTTTAGTACCACAGGCTGTCCTCACATTTCTGATTCTCCCTGTCTCTGTTTCCCCAATGCTGAGGTAACGGACATGCTCTACCATGATGTGGGGATGAGGATAAAAGAAAGGGTAACAGGGTGTGAATATGATTACAGCATATCAAATGCATCCATGGAAGCATTACCATGAAACTGTATAATGATACATGCTAAAAGTAATTTAAATATCATTTTATTGTCTTTGCAAAGTATGAATTAATAGAGCTTTCATGTCTCCTGAAGTTATTTTACTAGTAATGGTCATATGAAAATATTTTAATAAATTTGTGCACTGAATAATTATATATAAAGACAGTTTTGACCTTGTCTCAATTCTTATTCAGGCAAAGTGTTTATTTTACTACTGTAGATAAATTTGAAAGAAAGAATATGTAGACAAAAATGTATCACATGGTACATAACTTGCTAATCAAATACATAATCAAGGTTAACACTCATGTATTATGGGGCTGGAGAGATAGCTTATCTGTTAAGAACACTGGCTATTATTCCAGAGGATGGAGACTCAATCCCCCATACTCACAACTGTCTATAACTCCAGTTCTAGGGGATCTGACATCCTCTCTGGCCTCTGTGTGATTCAGGCGTGTATCTGGTAAACAGACATACCTACAGGCCAAAGCATATATGTATATATGTACATTTATATACATAAGATCATTTTGTTTTCATTAAAAAACGTGTGTGTTATGAATCTAGGAACACCTAGAATTCCTAGCGTGAAGTGAAGCTGTGAAGTTCAGAATTTTATTCATTTTTAAAATTCCCATGTTCTCCTTCCCATTTGTTCTGTTCCCCAGTCACTTCTTATTCTGCTCAGCACTCACCACAGAGCAGTCAGTGTTTACTATTACTTAGAAATAAGATAGCCACAGCTTAAGTGAGAGTGTTGCTTACCCAGTCTGAAATTGTACATTTTCTAAACTGTTTACTCCCAAGACATATCTGTTATTTTGCTCCAATTAATTCTGCATTCCCAGCTGTCTTTTCTTCCTATAGTATAGTTCCTAATAAATTCTTCATTGCTGCTCTCTGTTTTATGTCTAGTTTTTCACATAAAGGTTTACCTCAAGTACTTTCCAGCAAGTCTGTAGTTACTCAGCATTGCTTCTACAGAGAAAAACATAGGCACAATTGAATCCCTGGGAATTCCTTTTGCTATCTGCTCTATTTTTTTTTTAATTATACCTTTTGGAAGCACAAAGCTATTATTATTATTATATGTTTGTAGGACATATCTTAAACATTTTAATGCATTATATTATTTACTTACCATTGCTGTTTGAGGACCACCCTTGTGTTATGTTCATTTTCTGCTTTCCTGAGTTAAATTCTTTAGCTGCCTTGTGTGTTTTGTGAAGAATTTATTATGGTAAAGTCAAATTTAAAATGTTTGAACCTCGTTGAAGATGTGCATTTTTATCTTGTGAAGAAGAATTTAATTAGATATTGACTTTAGACCTGAGAATAGATTTACTTTGATTTTGAAGATCACACTTTATTACCTTCTGTGCCTACTATTATTATGTGGCTGAGATAATTCTTCATTCCAGGTAATTTGACTTTCTGATATGTATGTATGAGTGACCTGCATTTTCATTTAATATTCTCTGCCTCAGGTTACTACCTCCTTGCCTATTTATTTTTTAAAAACTGGTTAAGCTTGGATCTGAAAACCTTTTTTTGTCCATACAATATATTTTTCATAGGCATCTCTTCAACATTCTAATCTATTCCCACTCCCATATTCTACCCACCTCGTCTTCCTGGGAATCGTAGTATGTCTGTGTTTAGTCTATTCACCTGTCTACTTTTGCTTCTTCCTGTGTAAATAGTGGCTTTTAAAATCTGCCTTCTAACAGTGCCCCATAGCAGTGGATTGTCCATTCTTTATGCTATTTCATAATGCAGACGTTTCTTTCTCTTCTGCTAGCACCCAAATAACCACATGGGGACTTCTTATTAATTATGAAAGCTACATGACAGCTTAGGCTTGTTTCTACCTAGCTCTTATAACTGAAATTAACCCATTTCTATTCATTTCCTTCCTGCCTTGCGGCTTTTTTACTCTGTACTGCCCATGCTACTTTCCTGCTTCCTCCATCTCTGATTGGCAACTCTGAGTATCTTTGCCTTCTTCTTCCCAGCATCCTCTCTGCCCTGAAATCCTGCCTAGCTATTGGCCATCCAGCTTTTTATCAAATCAATCTGAGTGATAAATCTTCACAGTGTGCAAAAAGATTATTCCACAACACTTGAACTTCTTCAATTTTTACCACTAAAAATTTTTAAATGTCTGTTCACATCTGAATTTTTGTCCAATACCTTCCCAATCTTACAGCTCTTCCTTTATCTTATCTTATCTTTTTTTTTTTTTTTTTTTTTTTGAGAATTCTATTTGCACTGGTTTTAAAGGCTTTCGAATTTACCATGTTTCTCTTGGTTTGGGCTTGATTCCTTTCTTTTGGGATGCTGACTACTCCCAGCTTTACATTTTGCCCTTAGCTCTGTTTTTTTTTTTTTTTTTTTTTGTTCATCTTTTGTAGACATTCTGAGGTCATACACTTTATTCCTGCTGTGCAGTGGGTATAGATTTTTGGGCTGATCAGGCCCCAAACCTACTGCTGACCCACACTTACAAGAGGACATGATAGCCGTGACAGTGATGAATCATACCCAATCAGTTAGCAAATAGATGCTTTTTGGAGCTACCTGAAAAATAGCTACAACTGAGCTACAACATAGCTAATGGACCAGCCTCGGTCCCTAGTTCTGACATAAGAACAGTCCTTTCTGATGAATGGGCACATTCATGTTTTAAAGTTTTCCCACAACTCCACCTCCTCCCACATCTTTCTTCTAGAATCTTCAGGTCTGCATAAAGGAAATACTGCCCCTGATGTCCCACTCCTAGTGAAAGTCTGTCGCCATGCAAACTACAGGGGTGCAATAACAGATTTAATTCTAGGCTAAGATCTTACAAATGACTGGACCATTTATTCCTTTTGACACGTCCTTCTCACTCCTTGACACTTACGGGATAGCTAGATTTCCAGATCTTCAAGCTGCACTACCACTGTGTGAATCCATTTCCCAGTGACTACTTACACACTGCACCGTGTCATCCCACAATTCACCAAAACAAATTCTTCCCGTAATCAGGACACTGACTCTTCTCAGTCACTGAGCACTGGCTCCTAATGCTTGCTGTTCTTTCTTTTTCCCAGGGTACCTTTCACAGTGTAGTATTTCTACTATGAGAGCCGGCTTTTCATTCAGTTAATTGCTGGACTCGTGTTGTTGTTATTATTGTTCTGTTTTTATCGTTTAGACTCCTATTCTGAGCATTTGAAATAGCCAGAGTTCAGATCATAAATCTTCTCCATTGACTTGTAATTAGTTTTTGAAAAATGTTTCCACCAAATGCCTTTGTATTTGAATTCTTGGTACAGCTTGTAATTTTAATGATATGATATCATGTAGTAGCATTTGGGTGCATTGCTAGATGAATTAAGTAACTGTCAATAATTCTTAGTTTTCATATTTGAATTTTCCAACACTTGAAAACATGTTTTTTTAGTATTACAAGTTCCTAAGTCTTTGTCTGTTGTAGAGTGTTTCAGAGCCCTTGCTGCTCTTGCAGTGGACCAGGGTTCTGTTCCCATCCCTACATGGTGACTCACAACCAACTATAACTTCAGCTCCAGGAGAGCCAGTAACCTCTTCTGACTTTCAAAGGCACCAGGCATGTGGTAAAACACTCATACAGTTAAAATTGTAAAATGATAAAAACAAATTTTAAAAATTATCTCGTTCTCAGAATTGATGAGACCAGGCACGATATCCTTTGAATACTTAAAAGGACCACATCTATACCAGAGTAGTTGCTGGATACTGCCAGCCGACCAACTTCAAAGTCACAGGCGCTGAGCTGGGGAATTCATAAGCAGCCTTTACAAGAGCATTTGAAGTCCTCAGTACACTTGACCTTGCACTGGACTAGAACCTTATTTTTCATGTTTGCCTAACACTACAAGTGATCCCATTGACTAATTTGAGACCATTAAGTGGGATCGTTTAGGATAACATTCAATGTAATTGAAAACATTTGATGTATTCCAAGAAAAGGCAGCCAATTAGTTACAAAGCTTGAGAACTTGAAGAGGAGCAATGGCCTATGTGTGGCAGACTGAAGAGGGAGACAAATATTAGAAGAACCCTCCTTCCTTTCTTCCTTTCTTCCTTGACTTTTAGAGACAGCATTTCTCTGTGTAACAGTCCTGGCTGTCCTGGAACTTTCAGTGTTGTTAAACCAGGCCAGCCTCAAACTCTCTGAGATCCACCTGGCTCTGCCAAGTGCTGGGATTAAAGGAATTAGCTGCTAACCCCCCGTGATTTACAGTGGCGTCTTCCTTTTAATACTAGCTTTTAAGACTTTTCATTCCAGAGTCAGGCATGGTGACACACACCTTTAATCCAGCAGAGGCAGGGGGATCTCTGTGAGTTTGAGGTCTACAGAGTGACTTTCAGGACAACCAGGACGACATGTAGAGACCCTGTCCCTCAAAACAAGCAAGACTGCTAACCTTATAAATGACGTAACCTTATCTCTGCTTTTCTTTTAACCCATAGGCTGTGGTATCACCTGATAGAAAGAATATAATGGTGTAAAGACTTACCGTTTGCCTAGATTTCTCTGTTAATAGTATGGAATTTTCTATTTTTCCTGAAAATGTATTCTTTGCCTCCTCACCTCTGCCCTGCTACTTAGGGATATTTTTTAACAATGCATATGTCCCAAGACATTATTTTCCAGCCAGAGAGCCGACTGAGATTTAAAACAAAAACAAAACAGAAAACCCGTGTAAAGAATGGGAAACTTGGACTCCCGGGATGAAGGAGAATTGAAGATGACAATGTCTTCTGAATCAAGGCTTGGCAGTGACACACCATTGCTTTAACTCGTGTGGGGACAGGTCCTGAGTACAAATGAGAAAAGGGGAGTTTCAAGCTCTGCCAGCAGCCATGAAGGGGCCTGTTCTAGGAGATGCTGGCACAGACTGCTGAGACACATCTCAGCAAAAAAACAAAACAAAACAAAACAAAAAAAATCCGCAAGCTCCTCAATCGGAAATGTGAACTGTTGTAGCTCCAGGCAGGTAGGGATGCAGAAACTGACCTAACCCTTGAGCATTATAATGGAAACTTCCACTTGAAGTTCCAGTCACCCACTGGATCAAGGTTGCTGTGGGGGACATGTCACCACCCGGGCATGATTTGGCTTTTCCCAGAGCATAATGACTGGCAAATACTTCCTCTACTTCCCCTGATAAAGACATGACCCAGCTTGGATCTGTACCTTCTTGCTTTTCAGAGGGTTTGGGTGAAAGTATAGCATCGCAAAGCTTTTTGGGGGTACATCCTTGGCGAAAGCCAACCTAGGTTCCCAGTTCTCTTGAGGGAAAAGGGTTGGCTTTAGCGTAAGCACCATCAGCCATTGGAAAGGGTTACCACGGCAACAGTGCACATGAAATTATTCCAAATTGTTGATGCTTAATTAAATGAAGCATATAAGAGAAAATGGATATTATGCAGTTAAAATAATAGATAAGCAAAATATATATAAGCAGAGATGGATACATGACTTACATAAGCATAGACTGAAAGCGTAGTATGTACAGTGATCTCAATTTTTAGTGAAAATTTAGTTTACATGTTGATCTGATGGTGATAAACATTGTGGTGCTTAAGAGAAGCACTTTTTATTTTACAGCTCCTTGAAAAACCAAATAGTGATCACTTAGTACATTTACACGTAGAGAAACCAAAATCATATTTGTGGGGATATTCCAAAATCTATTACTCTTGTAAGAATTTCTGCTTGAGGGAAAGGGACATGATGTCCTGAGTGTATTGGGAGACGGGGTAGGGGTGCAGTGAGTAGAGAGGGAATTAGGAGAAAGAGAAGAGGAGGAGAGAACATGTGGGACCAGAAAGATTGAGTCTGGGGATGAATAGACAAGAGCAAGAGATACCATCATAGAGAGAGCCATTATAGGTTTGAAGAGAAAACTGACTCTAAAGAAATGTCCAGAGACCTACAAGGATGACCAATCTAACAATCTGAGCAACAGTGGAGAGGCTACCTTAAATGCCCTTCCCTGATAATGAGATTGATGACTACCTTATATGCCATCCAAGAATCTTCATGTGGTAGCTATTGGAAACAGAAGCAGAAACCCACACTTAAACACTGAACAGAACTCTTGGAATCCCATTGCAGAGAGGGAGGAGTGATAAGCAAAGGGGTCAAGACCAGGCTACAAAAACCCACAGAGACAGCTGACCTGAACAAGGGCGAGCTCATGGACCCCAGACTGATAGCTCGGAAACCAGCATTGGACCTACTCAGATCCCCTGAACATGGGACTTAGTTAGAAGGCCTGGGCAGTCTAAGGGACTTCTGACAGTTGAACCAGGCGCACAAAAGGACTTTGGGAGCATGTTTCCCATGGAGGGATACTCCCTTAGCCTAGAGGCAGGAGGGAAGGCCTAGACTCTACTCCAAATGACTTGACAGATTTTGATGATCCCTCCTGGAAGGCCTCACCCTCTCTGTGGAGTTGGGGGGGGGGGTTGGGGACCAAGGGAGGGAGGAAGGGAAAGGGAACTGGGATCAATATGTAAAATAAGAAAAAAATAATAATAAAAAGAACTTCTCCTGGAGCATGAATTATATTTGTTATTTTATGTTCATATGAAACCGGGTACTGCTCTTTACACACGAATTTTTGAGTGCCTTTTATTAGTTAGTAGGGACAAATTTTTAAAACTGGCTTGCAAACTGATGTCCTTTGGGGTTCTTTCTGCCTCTAGACGTGTCATGTCAATAGTGTCTGACTGACAAGTGTACCCGATACGCTCTACTGACAATGTGGTTCAGTTTATGGCATGCAGCGAATTCATTGTTTTATCTTAGAGAGTTTTAATTTAGACTCTTCAACCCTCCCTCTCTCAAGTCTCTACCCCTTTGGCAGCAATGTGCCACCAGGTTCAGTTGAACAGAAGAAAGGAAAGTTCCCGATCTGGCCAGAGTGGAGCGAGGCGGATATAAATGCCGAAAAGTGGGACGCAGGCAAAGGAGGAAAGGACAAAGACAAGACCGGCAAGAGCCCCATCTTTGTAAGTAGGCGTGGCCGAGCATCGCAGATGAGGGTCGTGGCGCTATGTTTTGCAGTCCAGGAGAGGGAGGGAGGCCAGGCTCTAGCACATGCTAGACAAGTTCTGCCCCGGGGCTGCACCCCCAGCTCATTAATATTGGGATACACCTGTCAGCATGCGCTCGCACTCCTCTTCTCCAATCAGCGTTCCTAAGGGAAAGCTTTTATTGTCTCACTATGTTTTCCCGACTCTTTGTCCTGGGAAAATGGGCGGGACGAAAGAGAACGGGAGTCTTCGAGAAATACAAAGGAAAAGGAGAGAAAAGTGAGCTGGCTTGGCATCTGGTTTTTGGATGGTAGGGAACCCAGCATTTGACTCCTTAGCAAAAGGGCCACTGTGTACCTGCTTTGGCACCTGATGCTCTAACATGAGATGCTAGCTACAAAATGAGACAGACACTTGGCTACTGTTCCAGTTCTCTGCTTCTGTTCCCTCCCATCTTCCACACAGACTTGTTTTTGTCTGAATAATATAGATAAATAGTAGAAGCTGATAGTTTTCACCATCACTGCATAAAGGCACTCCGAGCTCCCAAAAGGCTTTTTTTTGCATCCTCTGTCAGAGTTTTCAAGCACAGTTCCCCTTCCCTCCCTGATGTTTCTCCATACATTGGATTGGCACATCAGGTTGCTTCATAGCTGCATTGTGTAAGGGTGGATTTGCCCAATCTACCCTACTGCTGTAAAATCCGAAAGATACACACACTAACAGAGACGCACATCCACACCAGCAAGCTCCAGATCCTCACATGTTTTAAATTGCTGTTAATCATTAAAATATTTCCCCTTCGTTTAAACTCCAATGGTTCACAGGCCCTTGGTATTTGAAAGGTACAGCCATTTTAGGTTATGGTGCCAAGAATGCATTGCCCAACATATTGCTAATCTGGACATTAAAGGGCTAATGAAATCAGTAATTAATTGCCTTTACTAAATGTCTTTTGGGAACCAGTCACTGAGATTCTGCATCATGCTAACAGAATTTAAATGTTTACTCATTTCAGAATGCTCTGTGCAAATAAAGACATTATTTGGTCACCTAGCACGTATTTCAAAAAGTTTGCGATACGGATATTTTTCTTAAGTGAATCTCGCCAATAGTCCACAATCAAATTTTACTCAACAATCAAGGTCCTGTCAAGGACATAGGCCATTCTTTTAAAAATTCTTTTAGATATTTTTCTTTTATTGAAAAATTGATGTTTTCTTTTTCATCATGGATCCTGATTATAGTTTCCTCTCACCCCGCTCATGCAAGTTCTCCTCCGTTTCCTGTCTCAATCCACCCAGGTTCTGTCTCTCTTTAGAAAACAAGCATGCTGCCATGGGATAATATTAAAATAAAACATAATGTGGGCATCTCTGCTTTAGCTTAGGTTACCTTCTATGAATCCATTGAATGTATTTTATGTACCTTTGGTATGGGTTTATTCTCCTTCCTATATTCATATTATTCTTCGATTTGGTCTTTTTGTAGTGTCACAGATTTCCTGGGTGTTTTTTTCCTGGATTTTTTTTTTTTTTTTTTTTTAACCACAGTATCCATTTTCTCTGTAGTGTCTGCAATGCCTGAAATTCTTCTATCTCTTGTGTTCTGATGGCAAGGCTTGCCTCTGAGTTTCCCGTTTTAGTTCCTAAATATTTTTATTTTCAGATTTCTCTAGTATTGGCTGTTAATAGGTTCCTTTAAAGGGGTTATTCATTTCCGCTTTAAGGACATTTATTATATTCATAAAGTCTACTTTAGAGTCTCTGTCTTGTGTTTCAGTATGTTGCACTACTCAGGGCCTGCTGATGGGTGGCTGGGCTTAGCAGAGTCATTGTCCTGGCTGTTATCGATTGTCTTTTTATGCTGGTGCCTAGGCATGGGTCTCTTGGAAGATTGTAATTCTAGGTACAGGTATCTAGTTTTGCCTTTGCTGTTGTGTGTCCCTGCTTTCTGTTGCCCTCTCTGGTTCTTAAAAAGAGTGTGGTAGGTTGGTGCTGCCTGGTAGGAAATTCTTCTGGGCTCCTGAGAGGTATGACCACTGAGGGTAAAAATGTGTTTCTAGGTATTGGGAGCAGACACTGAGGAATGCAGAGGTGCCGAAGGGTCTGCTGGAGGGAGGAAAGCAGGATAGTGCACCAGGATCTGCTTTGTGCCCTGGGAATAGAGGCAGAGAGGGGGTAGAGACCACAGCAGGTGCTCTGCTGCACAGCTGGGGCTGGGACTTGTGGGTTGGATTTGGAGGACTGAGAGGTAAACATCTGTAGTTTGCCCAGTTGCTTCCTGGCCATTTTGAATTTCAATATTCAAATATTCCACAAAGCCTTTCTGAAGACAAACACATAGATTAATTACTCTGCAAGTGATTCTATATTGATCTAACATTTGTATTAGTTGGTTTTTACTAAGATTGAATTTTTATTATAATATAATAAAACATATTACAATATGGCCACATAAAAATTGTTCAATTTAATTTTACTTTTTGTCTAGCACTTTTTTGAAGACCCTGAAGGGAAGATTGAATTACCACCATCGTTGAAAGCCTTTTCCTGGAAACGTCCGCAAGATTTTATATTTAGCAGAGTAAGCACTGTTTTCCTATTGAATGAAGCAATTATCACCTAAAGGATGGGATATCTTAATGACCAAAGTTTGCATTCTTCAAGTAATGTACAGTGTTTTTCCTGTGATCTACAGCAAACATAATTGCTTTTTAGCCCCTAACGCAGAAGTTCTTATTTGTCAGTATATTTTAATAATTCCTTTATTGGTGGGACTAAGGAGATGGCTCCTTGGTCAAGTGCTTCCTGCGAAAGCAAGAGAGCATGGGTTCAATCCCCAGAACCCATTTTAACCTGAATATGGCAGCATTGCTTGTAAATACCACACTGGAGATTGCCACACAGGCTAATCTCTGGGGCTCACTAGCCAACCAGCCTAGCTGAATTGGTGCATTTCAGGTCAAATAAACCCTGACTCAAAAACCAGAGTGGAGAATGATGGAGGAAGACACACAAGGTTGCTCTTTGTTCTCCACACATCCCACCCAGGCATCACAACATACATACACGGGCAGGCACATGTAAACACACACACACACACACACACACACACACACACACACACACACACACACACAGGCGCAGAATAATAACAATTCTTGCATAAATTTAAAAGATTATTGTGTTTTGGTTTACAGGATTGATTTTTCTACTTCTTCCAAAATGTCAAATTACAGCCAAAAAACGTTGTGAAAACTTATTTGCATTTCTGACTAGTGAGCAGATTTGCTCCATTCCGCATCTCAGTGTGAAGTCATAGGGCATGAAGATCTCTTTCCTCCAGTGTTTATTATAATTAATTTTCCAGTCCAAGAGATTTACACATGGATTCCCATCTTCCAGGGATCCTCCAAGCATCTTCTGAAGCCTGTTTCCATTTCTCGACTCTGTACTCAGTCAGTTGAATCATACATTTGTGGAGACACCTTCTTTTTAAACAGCTCTCACATACTTTAGAACTTTAGACCCTGTATTCTAATACCTTAATAGCCACATTAATTTGAGGGCATTTCTTGTCTGCAGGGTTTTAATTATCATTAATGTTTTTTCCCTTGCTGGTTTCCTTACTGTTTTCATTGAATGCATAGAGCACCAGTAGGGTAAATTAATTAGTACCAGTCAAATAGTGTGTAATGGAGCTGATTCTTGTGTTCACTTGCAGTCTATTGAGTCTGTTTCCACACAAAGTAATTTCTATCCTCAAAGTGTTAGCCTTCATCAGTGTTGGTCCTGATGCAGGAAAATGTAAGTCAGTCGTCTTACTATTGAAAAAAATAAGTTGTATCTATATCCAAAGTGGTATCTAAAACAACAGTGTCTTTTGAATGCTTCCTTGTAAGACATTTCATGTAAGTCCATTATGCACAAAACATTCTTCTAAATCAAGTTTAATTTCGAGCAACATGGATATGGATATAAATTCGCTGCTGTTCACACATTGGTAGGTCTTTAATAATATATCATATTCTGCTTACTATAAGTTCACCATTGATGCCCCCCAAAAAAATGGTTTTATAAATTGAATGAACAGATTTTTTTAAGAACAATTTCTTCTACTTTGTAGAAGACAGTGGGTCTAACTAGAGTTAGAGTTGTACTAAAAATACTGTGTATCACAACAGGCCATCAACTTGCATATACCACTACTGGTCCCTCACAAAGGTTCCTCTCTCGATAGATCATCCTAGAATAGGGCCCAGAACTTCTAGAAGTGAAAGTGTAACTAAGGGAATCCCTAGGTTTCAAGATTTGATGTATAGACTCACAATAGGAATCATTAAGTATATCCATAAGTAAGGTTAAAGCAAATAGAACAGTACTGTAAAATAATGAGCTTCTGTGAGATTTGGTCTATGACACCCTCCTTCCCTCCAACTGTTTCATGAGCTAACCTCATTTTTTTCTTTTCTTTTTTAAACTGCAACATTTTACCCTTCCCTTTCATCTCTCCAAACACCTCTGCATAGCTCTTTTTATGAGTTGCTGTTATATGCATATATGCAATGTATATACATATATGTTCCTAAACGTAACCTGTGTGATGATGCTCCTATATATGCTTTTCAGTGAAATCGTTTAAAGAAAGGACTAATTGCCATGACCCCACCTCCTCCCCTTGGGAGCCACATTTGCCTGTAAACAAATGGCTGTTCAGTATTTTTGGTAAAAGGGTTTTCTTCACAACACCTAAAAGGGGCCCTCTTCCCTGCTGAGAAAGGGTCCTGATGTGTACAAATAGTTTGATCCCTCTGAAGGAATGGCCTTGTGTGATGCTTTATAAGATCAAAGGTTACAGTGTAAAACCTTGCACCTGGTGTGATGGAATCCCTCCCTTTGACTTTACAGACCCTATCCTGCTTTGGCTTCTAGAGATTTCCCAGGCACTAGCCTGATCTGTGTCATTCTGTTAGAGGACTCGATATATTTGTTATTGGCTTAATAAAGTGTGGTAATCTGAAACATTCTGGAGTAGATTATATTGTTCTGGACTTTTGGTATTAGACTACTCTCACAAAACTGTCTTTTAATAACTTAGGTTCCTTTTATCTTAAAAAAAAAAAACAAATACATATCTATGTCTGTATTTTAAATTTCAGCCTCCTGTAGTTGTGAAAAATGAAATCATGTTTGACTTATTTTCACCAAATGAACATATATTCTGCAGCGAGGTAGGTAGGGCCACAGGGCCCTCTGTTCCATGGAGGAGTGTCTCCCAGGCCTGTCTACACAAACAGCTCCTGAACAACATTGGCAGCTCATTCTTGTTCATGATATGACGGATTTGGGGGGGGGAGTTATTTTTTTCCAACTTCTTTAAAGTATAGCTGTCAATTAAAATGTATCTATTTTATAGAATATAATTTTAGTGACCAAATACATATATACACATATATACACTCTGCTAATTCAAGGTCAGTATCAAATTCACTTTTTTAGTCCTTTTAATTTCTATCGTTACTACATCTCATGAAAACAAAATCAAGACCTAAATAAATATGATGAAAATACTATATGTAAAATTTATTATTACTCTTAGAAACATGTTTTTACCGTATCCCACTTAGAATTGCAGTGCACATTATTTAAAACGTAATTATCAGCGTTGGCGGCTTGTTTTGTTTTGTTTTGTTTTGTGTTCAGCTTATGAGGTGGATTATCAGTGAAATCTACGCTGTGTGGAAGATATTCAACGGAGGGATTCTAAGCAATTACAATAAAGGAAATTCGGGAGAGCTTCCGACCCTGCTCTGGAAACCCTGGGAGCACATATACTCTCTCTGCAAGGCTGTGAAGGGCCACATGCCGTTGTTTAACAGTTACGGGAAATACGTTGTGAAGCTGTATTGGATGGTAAGTCACTCCAGCTGCCTTTGAATTCGTCTCTCCTTCCTATTAAAATAGGAAACAAGAATTAAAAAAAAAAAAAAAAAAAAAAAAAAAAAAAACCACTATTATTTTGCATAGGCAATCTCAGACTTTCTCGAGGAAAGTTTGCCTTCTGTGGGATTCAGGTAGGGATGTGGCTGGGTAGCCAGGCTGAACTTGGAGTTCAGTAATTTGCAGTGTGGCTCTTCATTGGTCTCATCCAAAGAACAGCTTGCAGGGGTGCTGCCCAGCGGGCAAGCACTGAAACTCGGCCATTTTCATGGAGGTTACTTTTACCAACGCGCTGCAGATTAATGGCTACTTGATTTTCCAGCTGATAGAAGAAGTCTGTTGTCTCTCAGCGAGGGAAAAATTTCTACCTCTTTCCAAGCAACCCCAAGCTGGGAGGGTCTATCCACACCAGAGTCTACACATTACCATTAGCAAAGAATTTGAGAAAATTCCTTCTGATGAGATAATCCGCCCCCATTTCCTGTCGGTTCCCAGACACAAACATTGATGCTTTGATGTTGAAAGTTCTCTTCCAGTACTCATGCAGTACTCATACACATTTATCCTTTGCTTCATCCGGCAAAGACTTACAAACATGATCCTAAAAATAGGCTTCGCTCCCTTCCGCTTGATTCAGTGCGATCAGCGGCAGACACGATTTTGCACTCCATTGATGCTCTGCCCTTTGCCGACTCTTCTGCCATGTTTGTTTGCACCCTGAGAGCCAGTTCCTTTCCCTGCCTTGTTACAGAGGTTCTTTTCCTTCTTTTCCCGGGTCCCTCAGACTTCTTGGAGTCTTCTTTTTCCTCATGACTTCTTGGAGTCAACCCTCTAATATTTAAGATTCTGATTTTTAAAAACATTCTTTAGTGATGCAGGCCTGTTATCCCCCAGAGGTAAGAGGCGAAAGTAAGAGGTCCTGGAGTTCAAGGCTTGTCTGGGCTACGGCTTAGGTTGAAGGCTAGCATGGGCAAAATGAAAAGTTCAAACAAACAAAAAACCCAATTAAGCATATGGCTAAATGATAGAGTGTTAGCCTCTCTGTAAAGTTTTGGGTCCAATCTCCAGTGCTTGGAACATCAAGTAAGTAATGAATTGTGATTTTCTTACCAGGGCATTATTTCTCAGCAAAGTGTTCTCATTACATTCAGACTGGATTCTCAGCTCGTTGTACAGGGTTCATTTGACATCAGCGAGGTAGAAAACGTTCTGGGTCACACTGAGAACGGTCTCCTCTTCCATCTGTCTGCAGTGACGGTGCAGGGATACACAGCATCTTCCCAAATATTTTCCAATTTCTATAGTGCTTTGGCTCCCAAGAGGAGAGAGAGAAATCAATTTAGCTATTGTTCGCTACTTCAAATACAGCCCGTTGGGGCAGCCTGTCTCTGAGCTTTCATTGCCTCTGATAAGCAGATAACACACAGACCAACAATTTCTCCCAGTTGTTATTAATGTACTTATGTGGAAAATGTTTTTGTTTTCCTTCCTCACTGAACTTTATAGTTCCATCCATGCTATTTAATTTAGAGTCTCTTGGGCCGTAAGGCAAAACTCCAGCACAAACATGTAGGGACTTCAAATCCTTGCTTCCCCTGACCCAGCCCTCTCCTTGGCCACCTGAACCCACCTGGGAGCAGAGGCTACAATATTGTTTCATTGTGTGCTGTGTTGGCTTTGAGACCTAGTCTCATTTGCACTGGCTGCCCTTGAACTCACAATGTAGGATGGCCTTGGACAGTCCTGTCCTCATCTCTCATCTGCTCGGATAGCTGTATCAGCCACCAAACAACACTTATAATCCTGTTTTTAAAATAAATTCTCAATAATAATTTTATTAATTAAACTTAATGAACAATATATTTAAGATATTAAACAATGACAATGCCAATTTTTTTTTGTATTATTTGATTACTATCTCCTCCCAAAGAAATACTGCATTTAAACTTTAGTATGATTATATATGCTTTTAGTGGGCAAATTCAAATACTACTAACATATCCAACATAGAAAATCAGAGTTCTTCGTAACATTAGTATATTTTGCCAATCACAGCCAATGACTCAGGTATTTCTCCTGTACTTTCCTGTGTTCTCTACAAGGATACAGGAACACACTGCATACCAGAATGGTCAAACACTACAGTTCTGTAACTGCCCACTCATTTGGCCATGGGCATTTTCTATGCTGGTATATTCTTGTATATTCTGTACACTATTCTGTGGACATATAAGCAAATCCATGCACATTTGTTTTAAATTTCCATTAATAAATGATTTAGTTGTGCATGAGGAGCTTTGTGTGTTTATCTTGTCTTCTCTGCCTATGGAATTACTCCATTATGAAGTTGAAAATGTTCATTTTGATAGGTATAGTCAAATTACTGATTTTAATTTGGATTTAGAAGTCATTTATACCAAAAGGAATCACAAATTAATTTGCCATTTTGAAGCTTGTCTACCTATTGTGACTTTCTGTGTTTCTCTTGGGAGTTCTTTGGGATTATTCCAGTCTTTATATCTTGTTTTGTTTTTGCATATACTCTGTATATTTATTTTTCCAGAAATTAAAATGTATACAGAAAACTTTATGTAAGCACTTAATAGCTACATTCTCACCTGAATTCACATCTAAATACCTTACCACCATTTCAGACATCTCCCCTCTCTGAGATAGTTTTCTTAAACATTTTCTGAATATCCTGAGAACTTCATCATAAAATTCTTAAAGATTTACCTTAGTTTTAGTTGTGTTTATGTCTCCCCCTCTCTGTGAGTGTACATGCATGTGTATGCCGGTGCCATGGAGGCCAGAAGGGGGCGTAGGATATGAGTTGCCTGCTCTAGGTGCTCTGAAGGGAACTCTGGTCTTCATGGTTGAGTAGCAAGGGAGTTACCTCTTTTTCTCTCCAGACACCATCATAGATTGGCTTTTAATATTCAAATACAATTGTAAAAGGTCCAGAGAGCAGCACTGTCTCATCTTGCCTAGGTGTTAATTCTTCCTGCCTCACGTGCTGTTCCCTTTCATTCACTGGGTCCCCTTTTAAAAGGGGCCTGCTCACCTCCCATCTTTCTATTTCTATTTTCCTTCCTTCCTCTTACTCCCTCTCTCTTTTCCTTCCTTCCTCTTACTCCCTCTTTCTCCCCCTCTCTCCTGCTGTTCATCTCTGGAGGCCAGTCTTCCCCCTTCCCTTTCCCCTTTATAAGATCCCTTTTCCTAATTAAAAAACAACAACAAAAAAACCCTTTTGCTTGAGCCCTATCACATGGCATCTTTCTCTTGCATGCCTCAAGCATGCCACTTTTCTTAAATTGCAACCTCATATGACACAAGAGAATTCAAAACTTTTGTTCATTTATAAGGATACAAGTAATTTCATGAACCTTCAACCCTTACAATTTAATCACCTCCCAAAGGCCTCATCTGAGTGCCAACATTTTGACTGTTCAAATGTCAACATAAGTTTAGAGGACAAAATAACCATGGACAGAAATTACCTATGTATATACAAATACATGAAATACTTGAGGAAGAGGGGGTCAATCAAAGAATAATGTTAATGAATCAAAATATTACCGGTGGACAGTTAGAAATCTATTCAAATTATAGTTTAGAAACATACACAATACAGAATGTTCCCCCTGTGTTATGATACACATTTTATGCAGTAGACTTTTTGAAACGTAATTGCATTCAATGTAGTGTACATGGTTTAATAATCCAAGCATTCTTAGTTGAGAAATAACTTTGATCTTCTGACTAAAGAGGATACTATTGAACTACTTTAGCATAATTATGGAGGATAGTTTAAAATTCTTTCATGGGATTCTAGTTGGCCACTTCAACACTCGATTTTGCAATCAAAACGTGAGAGGGGACTTACCACTGCTATTTTTCATTATGGCAAAATAAGCCAATTTGGCACATTATTTTAACCATTTAAGGGTAAAATTGCTTTCACAGTTTGTGAAAACTGTCACTACTGATTTCCTGAACTCCGCATCATCTGAAGCAGAGATGTTGTACTCACTAAACAACAACTTCACATTGCTCCCCACTGTGCCCCTTGGTGACCACTTTCTATCTCCACGAACGCCCTAATTTCATTTCTATGTTTGTAATAAATTATGCTGGCAAGAAGCAACATAGGGTGAAAGGGTTTATTTGTCTTACAGTGATTACAGGTTAGACTTTGCTGTTGCAGGGAAGCTAAGGCAGGCACTCACAGCAGCTGGTTACATCATATCTGTAGCCACGAGCTGAAAGAAGTGCATGCAGACCTCCGACTCATCTAGCTTCCTCTATTCATGGTCCAGGGAATGGTACCATATTGTGGGAAAATAGGCCGAATAGATGTTTATTCAGGGAGAAATAACTTACAACAGAGACGGATGACTGCCAGCAGGTTCCCGTCCCAAGGATGCCTCCGGATGCTCTCTGTCTTCAACCAGGAATCAAGAGAAAGCTCTGGGGTCCCTGACCCAAAACCTTGTTCTCCAAGGTCACATCAGCACCACAATGGGCATGGTCAGTGCAATAGGTATGGGCAAGGTGAATAACTCACTACAGTACTGCCCAGTTTGGGGCTGGGTATTTCTACCTAGGTCAACCCAATTAAGTAAAAGTTTTTCACAGGTCAGTCTGATCTAGACAGTCCCTCACTGAGACCCTCTTTCCAGGTGGTTCTAGATTGTCAAGTTGACAGAGTCAGCCGTCACAGGGAGCCTGTCTTTTTAAGGGTAGTTAAGTTCGTGAAGCACATGTCTTCTCGTGTCTCCTTTATTTCTCTGTGAATTTATTATTGTTGTTGTTATCCATTTAAAGTCACATGAGTTGGGTGCCTTTAACCTGTAGCGTTAAAAAGATACAGGTACTACTAAAGAAGATACTACTGAATTCAGGGTTACAAGCCCGAACTTTTAGTTAAACATCTAATGGTTTGATTAAGGAACATATTAATTTACTTCATGTTGGAAATTAGACCATTAACTAGGAGTACTGAAAATATAGAATCAGAAGTATAAGATTAGGGAGCATATGTCTGGCTCAGTAGTAAAAAGTAATATTTGAAGAGTTTGGACTTGGGTACACAAAGTATATTATGCTCAATCTTATTTCTGGTTGAATCATGGTTTCAGTCCGCTATTTGAAGCTTACTTTGTAATATGCTCATAAGACCTCCGAAAGAAGGAATGGTATTGATAACACCATAGTTACATTATAATAATATATTTCAGAAGCTAAAATAGTCAACCAGATTAGCTCTGAAACCTGTCTCTCAGCTTTCAACATAAGATGTTAACACCAGGCTTTTGTTTGCTTAACAAAAGTAAGCAGAAATATGTAGTCATGTTTGAGGGGAGAATGCTGTAAATCACTGATGGTGTTACATTGTTTTCTTCTCATCTTTAGGGTTGCTGGAGAAAGATAACTATTGATGACTTTTTTCCATTTGATGAGGATAACAATCTACTGCTTCCAACTACAACCTATGAGTTTGAACTCTGGCCAATGCTACTGTCTAAAGCCATCATTAAGCTGGCAAATGTTGAGTATGTAATGAGAAAGTATCCTTCATTTGTGTGAAATTAAAAGGGCACGGACATCCACACTGAGAGCCTTTTAAAAATCTAAGACCTTTTTTTTTTCTAAATAAAGTAAACTTTCAAGTATATAAGTTAAGGTGACCAATGCACTGGTTTGAAGTATTTATTGTCTTACCTGGGTAAAGGACAAAACCATCCCAAGAAAGAGCATGCAAAAATCATTCTATTCTCATGCTTTCTTACTAGGAGTAGAAAGTATATCATGAGGAATGTTTTATGTTAATGAGGGAAATTGTTTACTAGGGGAAATGGTAAATCATTTACATAATGAATAATACATACTAAGATCCAATGAGAGTTTTATAATCTGTATATGCAGCAATACTGTATAAACCTTAAAAAGACTGAGCTCAGTAAGAGGCCACAATGCTCTTTAGGCTTTTGCTCCCATTGACCACCTGAAAGCATCATGATGGAAACTACTTACTCGTTTGTTTCCGTGTGTCTGCAAAGTGTGTTTCTATTTATCTACCTTCAAGATTTTGCACTCAGCATACATCCGTCATGTCCTGCAGAGAAGCCTTTCTTCCATTCTGGCCCTTTCAGGATAACTCACAGTGAATGTGCTTGACAACTGTATAACTCAGTAACCACATCCTCACTCAGACTGCAGGAGCCAGATCCCATAAAATCCCTCCCTGTGCCATAGCAACTCCATCCTTCACAGACCTTACCCTCCTGCTTTAGCAGGCCTTCAAGCCTGTGCTCAAAGCTCAGCGCGCCCCCCCCACCCCCGTTCTCGAAGAAACATTAGCAATGCCATGGAGATGCCAGGGCTCCTTTGTGCAGATATCCCCTTGACTCTGCTTCCTTTTGTCTCTCAAGGCTACAGAACTAAACAGCCACCACTATTGTCAGGCTCTTCCTTTTTCTTGCTAAACCCCAGATTCTACTGATAAATTCTTTCAGTCCTACATTTCAATGATCTTTGTAAAACTTTTGCCCAGATTACTTTTCTTTTTTAGGCAGGTAATTCCACTGGTGGCAGTTGTGTCTGTCTGTCTTGGGAGAAAAATAAGTATAATGCTCTTAGTGTTCCTAAGAATTGGAGCTTCAAGGCTGGCACAGCATTGAATAAATGACCCAGATAGTTGCAGCAGCATTGCGTTCATTGTAAAGCCACGGTTCAGTGGAATTCATTAAGAACACGACTAAATAAGTTTTCCTTTTAAATTAAATAAACAAAGCCAGCTTGGAAATAAAAGACTAATTAAAGAAGAGTACCTTTAAAACTTTTCTCCCATCAACCACCTTACATGATGTCATTTATATTTTTCTATAAATTCATCTCAGATTTGGTTTTATATGTGAGGCTTAGCATTCTGCAGACAAACTTAACGTGTTGCCGTGATGTGCATACCCATGTGGAACATGGACAGAAAAGAGCATCATTTCTAGGAGGTTTGCAAAGTCACTCATAAAATGAAATCACCAGAGGTGTTTAGGGGAGATAGTGAAACACACGTGATTTATGTTGTCTTTCAGAAATGCAGCAGCATCAGGATCCATAGTCCATTAAACAAGACAGTACAAATCCATAAACCCTGTGCTACATCACTGATGGGCCATGAATTCTTTCCAAAGGGAAGGATGTGTTGGTCAGTCAACATCAGTAGCACCATGCCTGACACAGGGCACACTGCACCTTCATTCTGGGGTGAAAGGGGCTATGATATTTTCTATGTACACTAATGCACATGTAAACAACACTAACTACCCAAGGAAATCACGCAGGGGTATCTGCATTGCTAAAGCCCACCTCTCACTTTGTGTCACATTGCCAGGTGTACTCATGTACAGGGTGGACCACATATTTCTGTTTTCTCCTCCACTGTCAAGAGTTCCACTAAGAATTCCTTACTTACCTCGAGTTGTCTCATGAGCATCTCAACATAATCTCTACAGTTAGAATGGTAAAACCACTCCCCCTTGAAGGGAACAGAATCACACATAGAAATCATAAATGGGTTAACACAATTTTACACAATATAATATGAATATATTTTATGCTTAGTAAATTAGTGGAAAATTTGCAGCTTCTTAAAGAAATCGTTCCTAATATGTGATACCCTTGTCAAAAGAAAAAAAAAAGGCATATATTTGTGCTTTCAAAATACATTTGAAAGCTTAGTATTGGTTCTACTTAGGCCTTTTTAAACAGATTAAAAGCATCTGGCTTGTGAGATGACATTCCTTTAGACTATGACGTGCAGCTGGTATGACACCCTACGTTGACTACTATGATGCTGCACAGAGTGTTTCCTAGTTTTTCTTTACTGTTATGCATTTCCAATCATCAATAACCATAGCACCATGCATTTCTTTCCAGCATCCACGTAGCACAGAGGCGAGAGCTGGGAGAATTCACAGTTATCCATGCACTTACCGGGTGGTTACCTGAAGTCATTCCTCTTCAGTAAGTTTTTTTTTTCTTAAAGAAACATTGGTTCATTTATTTGTGTGTGCATCTATTGGGGGTAGGGAGTGGGGTGTGAAAGTATAAAGGTAGATGTCGGAAAACAACATGATAGTTCCAGGTATTAAATTCTGTTCATCAGGGGTAGTAGCAAGCACCTTTTGCCTATTGAGCTAGCCCTCCAGCCCCTCATCAGTAGGTTTAAAGACTAAGTTGCTGATATTATTGGTTTTCTCTCTTTCCAACATTTCTTTAAGAACACTGCAAGAATGGTCATGGTCATGTTTTACAGAATGTTTGGGGGCATAGCATTTTATAGTATTTAAAATTCCTTGGAAATTTTAGGGTAAATTATTCCTCTTTATAAAGCAGAATAACCACTAGATTTGTTGAATCAAGGAAGGACTAATCATAAAACAAGCAATCAAGTGAAATCTTTTAGTGTTTATCTACTTGCAAGATTTATGCACCCAGCACAGAGAAGGCAAGTCTGCCATGTCATATAGAGCAGCCTTTCTTCCGTTCAGGTCCTTGCAGTGCAACTCAAAATGCCGATGAGGCTCAGAAGCTAGGGTCGGAAGTACATGACAACTGAATAGCACTGCTCTGTGGGTGTTTCCTCGAATATGCTGCACAAGCCTGGTCCATACCTTCCTGCAGTGTGTCACAGCAATGTCATCCTCCACCGAGTTCACCTGAATACCTAAGCAGACCCTGTCAGTCCTGTCTCAAAGCTCAGCACCCCCTTTTGTAGGAAGCATAGTGTTTTGATAGATATGTTTCACATATGCTAGGGGGCATCCAAGCGCTTTAACGTAAGCTCTTACAGCAAAGAACACGGATTGTTAGGGAAATGACAAGACAAAGGAAAAACCTTGAGTTGCTTCAGATGGCAATCTTGGGAAGGCGAAGAGCTATCCCAAGAGGGCAGAGTACTACAGCTTGCTGCTGATATGGTCTGGAGCTCCATTCGGCCCACAGTTGTCTTCAGTGGTCATTCTTTGCTGTGATTAGCAGGGTGACACCGAGGAACTGTCAGGAACTGTCATGGAGTGTGTCGCCAATCAGTATTCATGAGCTGAGTTAGTAATTTGTCAAGTATTTTCAAAGGCTTCCTAAAAATGTGTAAACAGTTCTTCAGGCTCTCAAAGCAGAAGCCTGTCTGCATCCCTGCGACGAATGTTTACACTGGCTTCAAAGGATTCGTTGAAATTAATGTGTCTGATTAGTGTGGGAAAAATCAATTCAGAACAGAGGAACAAAGAAGTAGGACAGACAACACATAATCCCAGAAAAGTGTGTGGTTGTGTATAACTTGATTATATGCTAGTGAATTCTAGGGGGCCAATGGCATAGAGACTAGGGAGGAGCCTCAGAGTTAAAGGCCTTTGATACCATGTTAAAAATTCTCCCAGGTCATTGGAGGGTGAGGCTGTCATTGGAAAGTTCTACTCAGCAGGATGCCTTTGCATACATATGGTATTTATACAAGGATAGCATATAGTATATACACATATAGCACATACACATGTACAGTACATATGCATATGCTGTATACATGTATAGCACACACACACACACACACACACACACACACACACACACACTTTATCTGTCATGATTTTAGCATGCTTGGCTCCTCTGCCAAGCTTAACTGATCTACTAGTTTTGGTCTCGTGTCATCAAAGACTGACACATAATAGGGATGCAATAAAAGTAAGGTCAATGAATAATGTTTCTAACTAAACGTTGAGGTAACAATTGAAATTAGTCTAATAATCTAAGAAGGTAATGAGTCTGTTACTAACTTCTTGCAGTCATGCATGTAGAAAAGGATCATCTGGGAATTAATGCAAACGCATTTCCTCTCAGTTCAGGGTACGTGGACCGAGTCTGGGACCTCTTGAAGGAAATATTGCCCGAGTTTAAGCTCGCAGAAGACCACAGTTCCGAAAGCAAAATCACAGTGCTAGACAACAAACTGAAGGATCCCGGGAAAGAGGTGAAGGACAGCAAGGATGTGAAGGATGGAAAGGAAGTGAAAGACGTGAAGGACTTCAAACCGGAAACTTCCCTCACAACCCTGAAGGCCCCAGAGAAAAGCGACAAACCTGTGAAGGGTAAGACATTGGAAGTTTCGCGGGCAGGAGGGCGTGATGTAGAGGTGCTTCACAGTACATGTCGAGGCTAATGATACTTTTTTGATGCTGCTACCATTTCTTAACTCTCCCTTTGATTTTTTTTAGAACTCTCACCGATGTGGACTGTAGGTAATTAATGCCTCAAACCTCCCTTTTAGTAAATATTAAAGACACTTCTCAATTTTGTTAATATTAAATTGTTGCTGCATTAGAAGGAGGCAAGATACTGAAGTCTAAATATGTAGTGGGATATTTTTCTCATATTTATATGCAGAGTGGGATGGGCCCACATGAAAAAAAAATACAAAACTTACCTTGTCATTTTCAGAGAATGTGATATGAGTATAGGTTATATAAACCACAAAAATTTCATAAGATGGAGTTTCAAATCTGAAGGAGAATAATTTTAAATTATTTTTAAAAAGTGTAAGTTGTAAGTGTAAGATGTAAAGTTGATTGAATAATTATTCTGTGTCTACAGAACTATCTTATAATTATGTATATGAAAAAACTGCGTGTGGAGTAGAATTATATCTACTAGCACTCAAATATTTCTGTATATTTTGATTAAATATTCCTTCGAATATTTGTTTTAGAATGTACTAGCATTTTCTCAGAATTATTCTTTATCAAGATTGTCTCTAACCATGGAGGGATTCTAACCAGGGAGGGAGAGAGACAGGAAGATCACAAATTGTAGCCAGTCTGGGCAACCATTGAACTATGGTGAGACCCTGTCTTAATCCAAAAGTTATAACTCAGTGGTGTAACACTTGCCTAGTATAGGCAAGGCCTTAATTTTGATTCCCAGCTCTGAAAAGAAAAACAAAAATTGATAAAAGATCTTATCTGCCAGTATTTCTTACCATGTATTATATAAAAAATTTTACTTCAAGATCAGAGGTCTGAACAATGTGTGCCCACCTGGGCCTATCTTGATGAAAATAAGCAATAAAGAAATGTGAGTGGATTCATTATTTTTTCAGTATATTCCCAATTAATTTTCTTCTAGAAACCCTTTTTGATGTTTCACAAATTAACATCCAGGCATCCAACCATTAATACTCATCTAAATATACTCTTTGCTGGAAAAAGTACTGGTAATTTTCTAGGAATTGGTGATAAATTTGGTAAATAGAAACACGTGGAACTACCCACCTTCTGGACCTTACTGTCAAGTGGGAAACACTGACTAATACAAGCGAAGCTATGCAAGTCAGACACTGAAAAATGAACTTTGAATTGAAATGTAGGAGGCTAAGGCAGTTAGCACAGGGGTCTGTTGTAGTCTGCAAAGATGAGTAGGAATGACCCAGACAAAGAAGACTTCTGTGGCCAGTACACTGGTTGTAGAGTAGAATGTCAGCACAGATGTTAGGAAACTCATGGAGGATGGCAGTGTATTGGAGGGCAGAGCTCATGATGAGTTAAATGAAGCAGAGTGAAAGGATAATTGGTTTAGGAAGAGCTGGATTGGAGAGGAGTGATTAATTTGTGTGTTCTAGGCCACGTTAGGGGTCCTAGTCTTCTCTGTGTTATACTGACTTACGGGCAGGCAGTGAAGCATTTGGAGGGAATCAATATCAAATTTGCTTTTTCAAAAGATGCTTACGGGGAGTTGAGAGAGGTTGAGAGAGGAGATTGTAGGCGGATGTAGATTAGATCAGTTTGAGAACTGTTAGATTGACTCATGTTAGATAAGATAAAGAAAATGGAGAGACCAGATAAGATGACTGATTCAAGAAAAAAAAAATTAAAAGTAATTAGAAAAGAGTAGATTTTGGTTTGGTTAATTTGAGGAATTCTGAGTTGTGAAACTAGATAGATGGTGAGGTCTGCCAGGAGGCACCACAGAATTATTTTGGTCCTATTTAAAGATGTTGAGGATTTATGACAAAAAAAAAATATTGACTATTCTCTGTCCTCAGCCAGAGCTGAGAATGAGACTGAGTTGGAAGATGGAGATGGAAATCCTACAGCAAAGCCGTGATGCTTGTAGAACTAGGGAAGGATAATGTCCAGTAGCATACATTTGATAAGTTGTTTATAGTGAGTCTTGCCAAAATCACGGCATTAAATGACAGATGACACTTATATTAGTCCAGTGGTAAACACTTAAATAGCCATTTTATTTACTTGTTTTATGTTATATATTATAAATCAAATTCTAAGTAGGAATTTGAAGGTGAAGTTTAGTTTTAAAATTGCAAATGAAATCACGTATTGCTACACAAAATTCACTTAATTAAATTACATTGATATTTATACAAAGTAGAGATTTATTATTAACCTAGTTTTAATACTTAAATTTCTCAAGCATCTCAGCCCATATTTGAAGTTATCATGTGTCTAACATACATTTTAAATCTAATTCAAATGCCATAAAACAGGCTTACTTTCTATAAAAAGGGACATCTATAATAAGGACCCTGTATAGCTAGGACTGAACTTCAGTGCATGCTTTGATGTTTTTATTTGTTTGTTCTCATTTTTAAGATAAGAAAATTTGCCCTATGTTACAATTATATATAAATAAAATATATCCAAGGGGCTGGAGAAATGGCTGCCTGGTTATCTGAGTATAGATCCCTAGGACCTGAATCTAGATTCCCAGCATCCACATAGAGGGCATGGGTCTGCCTGTGTAACACCAGCACTGTTGGGGGCGGGGACAGGAGGATTTATGGCATTGAGTAGCCAGTGAGTCTAGCAGAAGCAGTAGGCTCCAGGTTCAGTGAGAGAGGGAGTAGAGGGGAAAGGGAGAACAGGGCACCAACATCCTCCTGTGCATGTGCGTGCTCCACGGACACACACATGCATTCAAGCCACTGTCTGCATACAACAAAGAACCACGTAAAATAACTGAGTTATTATGCACAATGCAAATTCTGTCCAGTTTTCACAGCCCATGTTAGTTTTCTCTAGCTTCATGTGATATTTCTAACCAGAGGAGATTACGGTTTGGGAGAAATCAAGGTTGCAGAATTACACTTAAGTACTATTGTTTTGGCCTTCTTAGGAGACACTGAATATGTAGCACCATCTGAGGTTTTCTAGATAAAAGATTTACCATGTTTTCTTAATGTGTTAGAGAAAGCAGATGCAAAAGACCTTGGGAAGAAGAAGAATAAGGATGGAGAGAAGGAGAAGGAAAGATTCAAATTTTCACTGCATGGTTCGAGACCCTCATCTGATGTTCAGTACTCTATGCAGTCCTTGTCAGATTGTAAGCTCTCAGTATCTTACCGTAATTACCTTAGTTGCTGCCTAAGCCAATGGAAAATGTCGGAATGTAGAAAAGTACACTTTCTCTTTCGATGTGTCTAAGTAAGCATGTTCAAGTTTTCCCTCAACCTTTAGGTCCTTCGTGTAAATGATGGGTTTGTACACTGTTAGGAGATGAAAACAAAAGCAAAATTGCCCTTAGCAACGCTTCATCTCTTAGAAAGAACTAAATCCGTTCCCCCTTTTCTTTGTGAATGTAAAAGCAACAATCCCCCTTCCCCTTTAGAATTCATGGTTAAGCTCATGGCAGTGCACACCTTTAATCCCAGCACTCCGAAGGCAGAGGCAGGTGGATCTCTGAGTTTGAGGCCAACCAGGGCCACACAGTGAGATCCTGTCTCAAAAAAACAAAACCAAGAACCAAATCAAACAACAAGAACAGAACCAGAGAAGTCATGAGTATACAGAATGTGACTCATTGGGGCTGTGAGCTCTGCCTAAGGTCAGATCTCTGCTTCAGCACTGGGGGTATGAGTACCAGGCTAGTGAGTAGGCCCCTTGCAGCCGGTTCCCTCTCTCTTTATCACCACAGCACAGTGTCTACAAGGTTCTCAGAATTAAGATTTAAAGTCTGAACCATTCATCTGTTGGTATGCCACACTTCAGCATATTCACGATAACTGCTTCCCCTTCTTGAAAGTGCTTAAGACAGAGCACTGCGCTCCTCTGATCGCTACAGGATGGGTGTCATCTGCCATGAACAAGAGACTGAGTGCCTGTGGAGACTGCCTTTTACTATGCAGCTCATTTTAAATACATTTTGAAGATGCATTTCCTTTCATCGGCTGCTTTAGTTTTATTTTTAGCAGGTTATAGATGGACCCCGAGTAATCAAATGATAGCTGACTTATAGACCCAATTCCTTCAGGAAAGAATGACTTGATTTTTTTTTTATAATATTTGTGTCCAATTTGATAATAGAAATATAATACGCTAAAGCTAGCTCTGGGATGGCATGGGGCATTGAATATAAAAGACCTATGTTTTATTAATTTTTGGAATTAATATGTTTAGCACAGTGGTAATTACAATGACATAGCTTTAAAATTTATAAAGAAAGTAAAGTAAGGTAACAAGTTGTATAGATATTTATGCATGGTTTTTTTTACATGTGTGTGCTTACATTTCTGTAATATCTGTTGCAATCTACTATATTCTAATAACTGTGACATTTAAGGGTTCCCCCCAGTTTATTTTCAAAGTAAACATATTCATGAGTGTAATTTACAAATGATTCAAATAGTACAGTACATTTTATTTTTTAATTACATGAAATTAAGACTATTCATGATGGTCAAAGATTCTAAGTAGTATTTAAGAGAAATGTGGTCCTGCCCTAGAGGTCTGACGCCTTTAGCCATGTAGATTCTAAAGTTCTTTGCCAGAAGGAGTGGGAAAAGAGGGGATGATTACAGCTGAGATCTTTAAGGGCTGAACTCATCGATAGTAGGTCACTTCTTTTTATGCATCCTTTCAATCGCAGTTGGCTCTAAGTGTAAGGGAGTTGGAGAGACACAGTTTGGTCAGATGTTTTAGAGAAAGAGGGCCCCCTCTGGTGGCCAGTAGCTAACCTTTGTCAAATTTTACCTCCCTGGACACTAACTAACCATTGCATCTTTCCCATAAATGTGCATTCAATCCTTTGCAAAGCTATGACCCAAACTATCCGGTAATTGCATCCAGTGCACTTGCACACACACACATACACCCACACGTCATCTCTTACATATTGCTGAAGACAGATTAATGGCAATATGAGTTACCATTTAGAAAAGGGAACAGGAGAATGAGTTCTGGTCATTGGTAATGACCAACTATAAAGTTCTTCGGAGACAGCCCTCTGTAGACCTTTGCCCCACAGACGGGTAGCCTGTTGGCACTGACTGTGGTATTTTGGAACAACTCCAAATGAGTTGGAAGTGAGTTTGCAAGTCCAGGAAGTTGATCTTCAGAGTTCACCCATTTAGCCACTGTATTGTCCTCCCCTCCATATCTGTTGGTAGAGCAACCTTTAAATGTTGAACAATTTCCTGACCGACTAAATTTAAAATGTCACTTAAAAAAGGAACTTGAATTCAGATTGTGGCATTAATGAAAAAAATAACATAGGTTTTAACGTATGAATTATCAGACCCTTTTAATATCTAACCAAAAAAATTATCAGAGATATTAGATATTTGAATTTGAACATAAACATATTACCTACAGTATAACTTAGATTCTGTAACTTAGCACAAATTTAAAAATGTATTACAAAGGAGAAAACCAACTAAGACTAGATTTTATGGGATCATAAGGAGGACATTTTCTGAGTATGAGCGAGACTGCCAAATTTTATAATTGTTACTTTCCAAATAAGAATAGCTATTCTGTGTTTCCCCTCAGATTCTTTTCAAATTAAATTAGCCTGAGCTTGTGCTAAAACCCATGAAACAGGAGCAGGAATGATATGCCTCACTTCCAGCTTGGTCATGGGATGCCCCAAGCATAATTCCCCTTTTGCTCTCTTGACCCTGTTCAGAGCTTAGAGTTAAAGACAGCCAAGTTGTGGATGGAAAGAGTGGGAAACGGTGAAAGGCTATGGAGCGGCTTGTGGATCTGTAATGTCCACTTCATTCCATATTCAAGCAAAAGGAAACTGGCAACATTTGTAAAGTTGTAGGAGTCTTTGTGGCTGATACAGCAGCTGGAATCACTTAGTGAGGCATGAAATGTTGCTGAGGTTAGACTGCCAGTTACAAGGTGAACGTATGTGGGCCCTGTTCAGCAGTGGAGTGGCTGGTAAAGAGGAAGGAAGTGTCTCAAGCTGACACTCACCAAGACCTAGACATTCACCACAGAAAAACTAGACATTGTTACACGTTGGAAAGTGGCTATGCAGTTGGTTATTTCAGAAATACATAGTAGAGTGCTTATTAATGTGCACAGGGTTCATTCAAAATATTTAGTCTTAGCAAGGTATCGAAAATACCTGGCAAGGCCTATCTGTATTCCAAAAACACATAAAAAGAGAAAAACAGAAATGTCAGAGATCAAAAGACTACAAGGTTAAGAAGGCCACTTCTCAACACAAATAAGTTGACCTAAAACTTTTAAGATGAGCATGGTTTTCATGCATATGTATCATTAAACTTCATTGTTACTCACCCTCCCTGCCACTCTGAACAACCCTTACCTCCTCCTGGATGGTTCCTACCCTTTGCTCAAATAGTAACCCTTTTCACATCATATACATTCCATTATGTCCTTTCTTTTCCCTTGTCCTACTATGTTGCTTTCTCCTCTATCAAAATCCCTGTTCTAATTTTTTTGACACATACACACATATCCATACTCATGCATAATATCAAACTGAATTTCTGTGTATGTGTACTAATTATAAGCCTGCTACAATAACTATTTCACTGTTGAGTTTTGCATCATATTGTAGAACTGCAAACACCTTCTGGTGGAAAGTGACCTGGCAAGCCTTGTGGTCAAACTATTCCTCTGCTATTGCTATAAAAACAGAAGTTCTTAACCTGTGAGCTGTCAAATGACCCTTTCCCAGGGGTCATTGGAAAACACTGATCTCTACATTATAATTAATAACAGCAGCAAAGTTACAGTAATAAAGTAGTAACAAAACAATTCTGTGGTTGGGAGTCAGCACAATATAAGGAACTGTATTAAAAGGGTCACAGCATTAGCATCCTTTCAGACTCACTTCTCACACTTACGCCTCTTAATCTTGCATCTTGGATATATTTCTTAAGCTATGTACAATATAGTTTTCTAACCTGAAAAAGCAATGCCTTACAACTTATTTCATAGGGTTTGTATGAGAACTGACTCATGTAAAATGCTGAGGGCAGCAATTAACACATAGGAAGCATTCAATGAAAGTCGGCCACTGTAACAAACTGAGTGTCACTTTTAAGACACATATATAACCTTCTGCAAGAACTTGTGGTAGTATTTGCAGTAATTTTGTAATGATTTGGCATTCATCTCCTGATTAATCAATGTTACAGGCTGAACTTGTTATATATTAAGACAGTAGTGTCAGCAGAGGCTGAATCAATGATAACAGTGATAGTTAAGTAATTCTACACAATGGTTAGCAGAGCTTCCTGGTATATGCTTATAGAAATGTGAAGAGCATTGTTCCCTGTAAAATGAGACATCTAAATCATAACAACATGGCAAAACACTCTAAGCAAAAAAACACTTATAATTAAAATGGCAGTTTAGCAAGGATGAGACTCATCGATACTGAAAAATATTGTAAGGCTATTTTAGACGTTGGTATTTTAAAATGTTGACACTTTGCATCAAGGTGGGTCTTTTTTTCTCACTCCCTTTATATTAGGCAAATATTAAACATGCTGGAATACAAGGCTGTCTGTTTCACAATCTAGAAAATTAGATGAGGAAATCACATGGTTTCTGTCAGAGTTGTGAATAAATGGTGTTAAGGAACCCTTGGAGTCAGATGTTTACCTTGAGGATATTTTTAAAATGCCTGTGCTTATATATAAAATGAAACAAGAGGGCAATGCAATGTTTTAACTTTGTAAAATAAGATGGCTTAACAACAGAGAGACACTAGCTGCCTATGGGTTATCTGATTTCATTATAAATAATTCTTACTGTTTAGGGATAACGGGCACTTTAGAATTTCTGGACAATTATTAACCTCCTTACACAGGACTATGGGGAGTGGAGGGTTATCCCAGAATGCACAGCAGGTTTCAGGCTGGCCTGTGTTTATCCTAACACCTTGTCATATAAGCCATAAAACAAAAACAAGAAGCAAAATGTTACGGAAAGGACTTCAGAGCAACCATTGTGTAATATTGAGCAATGGAGTACAATTTAGGCGAAATATGTTTATATATAAAGATGTTAATATCAAAATTTAGGAGAAAGTTAATGTGATGTATGATTTTATGTCTCTGCTGAGTCATGGGGTACTCGGCAATCTGGGCAAACATTGTGTGAAGATGCTTTTTGGATGGTATTAATATTCAGATCAGTGTAGGCAGAGTGAAGCAGCTCATCCTCTCTCCTGTGAACAAACCTCATCCAATCAGGTAAATGCTGGATACAAAACAGCTCACTTTCCTCCCCGCTGAGTGCCTACAGACTCAGACCAAACCACTGACCTTTCTTGGAACTGGGGTTGTCTTTAGACAAGAACTACCCATTGTTTCACCTGAGTCTCCCCCAGCTGCCTGACTCACCCTGCAGATTGCACGATAATTACAAGGGCCAACACCCAATAATCACTCTATTTCTTATATTAGTCCCGTTTCTCAAGTGCAACAGGATTAATGCAGGTGTTAACCCTATGACTTAATGTGCTGACATAACAAATACTAAATAGTGGGGATGAATTTGCAACTGAGTGATGTAGGGATGCTAGGAAGACTTTGAAATGCACGCTAGAGAAAGCTTGAGAGGCTCTACAGGGATGGTTGGTAAGAATTCCATATGTGGCAGATGCTGTGGCACAAGTCCTAGCTGGAAACAAGGAGATGTGATTCGAAAGTGAAGAAAAGGCAATTCTTACTGTGATCTGGAAAGGAGGTTGCTGGGCAGTGGCATCGGATATTTACCTGAGGTGGTTTCTCAGCACAGTGTTGGGCATAAGAGCTAAGTTCTTTACTATGAGTACTACTATATGAGAGAAGGGAGGAAGGAATTGTAAACCAGAAACCAATAGAAAAATTGAAGACCAGAAAAAACGTTTCAGTCTAACCTTATCCTGAAACAAGAAACCTTGTAAAAGAATGCCAAGGGTGTGGCTTGAAACCACCCATAAGGAAGTTACTCACCACGGAGCTAATCGGGTGAAGTCCACACAGTAGGGATAGAAATGGGGTTACCCACATAGAGGCCATCTTTTAGAGGAGACACAGATAGGATGAAGGGAGGCTGTTGCTCTGAAATTCTGTAGGGCCAGACCATAGACCTATCTGGCTATGAATGAATATGCTGGCAAGTTCAAGGTGCTCCAGAGGTAATGAGGACTCCATTTCACCAGGCCTCCAGGAAATATGGCTGTTTCTCACTCAGTTGCAGAGAATGGGCTCTGCTTCTTACTTTTAGTAACTAACCCCTCCTACTCATGCAAAGAGCCAAATGGGCTTCTTTGAGAGGGTTCTTTATATAAAATGTTCTCAAAGGTTCTCTGGTCAAAGCCAGTGAGGTAGGGCCACCGCTGAAGGCTGGAGCAGTGAGCTGAAAGGCTGAGAATCCAGCCAAGAGAACTATCACTGAGCCTAAGATTCAGTGTTTTACTTGCTAAGCTTTTGTCCTGACCATGGTGCCTACCTGTCCTATGCATGCATCTCCATTGTATTTAGGAGTATTTCTTACTAGCATCACAGGCTCATAGCCATGGAAGAACTCTAGGATATAATTCCATTTTTATTTATAGCTGAACAAAATTTCATTGTGCATATGTAAGCAAGCAAACAAAATGATTTGTAGACGTTTAGCCTCAAGATAAGTCCTGCCTAACTTAAGTCTTACTGGAGGTGAGTTATTTCAGTGACACATTGGACTTGAGGTTGATGCTGAACTGAGTTAAAGCATTTGGTGCTGTTGTCCTGGGTGGAAGGAATTCATGTATGTAAATGGCATAGTGTACAGAGGAACAGAACATCATGGAGAAGATTATTTCTCTTTTATATTGATATATTGAAGGCATGACCTCTAATGTTAGTGATTTTGGAGATTCTTTTAGGGTGGTAGTGAAGGTTAAGTCATTATAAGAAAGCTGGGTGGTGGTGGTACACACCTTTAGGCCCAGCACTCAGGAAGCAGAGGCAAGGTGGATCTCTGTGAGTTTGAGACCAGCCTTGTCTACAAGAGCTAGTTCCAGGACAAAGCCACAGAGATACTCTGTCTCAAAAAAAAAAAATCATTATAAGAATAGGAAAATATACCAGATATATTCTCCCCTCTCTTTCTCTTATTTCCTTCCCTTTCTCCTTCATTCCTCCCCCGCCCCTCTTCTTTTCCATCCCTCCCATAAAAGAGGCCACAGTGGGAAGGTAACTGTCTAGTTTCATGTTAAAAACAATGCTCATGGTCCATATATGTTCTTTTCCAGGTTCTTCAGCAATACAGTCTCCTCATATGGTTGTATATGCTACCTTTACGCCACTCTATTTGTTTGAAAACAAGATCTTTACATTAGAAAAGATGGTAAGAATCCAAAACCAAAGATACCATGTCCTGCCCTTCTGTGTGGTGCTGAGGAGGTGCGTGCTCCTGTACTAAGGGGCTGGGATGTCCAAAATTATCAAGTTGTTCATAGTACTATCTAATTACGTAAAGGTAAAATGCACTCACATTTTATCTTAAAATGTTTCAGCGACACTCATGTACATCATTCCTAATTAATGATCACTTTTCAGTGACTCAAGTACACATATGCTCTTAAAGTGAGATGATATACATACATTTGTACTCAGGCTGGAGAACCACAGCCATGGCCTTCTTGCATCACACAAGGTATAATAAAAGCAAACAATACATTTAACCAATAGCAGGACATTTATTAAATGTAACCAAAGGCAATACAATTAAATTATGCATAGTAAAAACAATGAGGCACAGGCCCTCTATCTGCTGATGTAGGTTTTTTTGTTTCCTTTCTTTGCAGATGCTCTATGTTGAGCTCTATACTTTTGTCCAGTGTGCAGTCTTATCTTATGTTCCTGTTGGAAGCCAGCTTTTTATTGAACAGTTTTCCCTATGGTTGTCACATTTTAATTAATACATTTAGTGATTACATAACATGTATGAAATTTCACAACATTTTAGCAACTTATTATTCTTTGGGGGGGGGAAGGCAAATTCTTTCTTCTCATAATAACATCTATCAAGTTACTACACAGTTTATTTACACTAATGTCATAAATTGAGGACATGTTCCATCTGGCCCTGTTTGGGGACTTTAGACACCTAGTCCCTTACTGTGCTGTAAAGTCACTAATAGTGGGTGCACTGATACAATTGTACATAAGTCAGTCAGAATTGGATTTCAGAATTTTAATGAGAAGTGGCTTGAAAAGTAAGTATTCCAATAGGTCCATTGTTGCCTCATGTACCACATTACCTTTTAGGTTTGTCTGAGAGCCCAATGCCATAATTTCAGAAGCCATTATTACCAGTCAAAGTCTAGCACATAACAAAACAGTAACAGTAACAAAAACAGTAGGACACAATATGCTAACATGAGCATAGGGACAGAGGCAGTTTCTGTTCTTAATACAAAGTAACAGCAGCCATGGTTGGGCAGCAGAATGAGACATTTTCTGTGTCTGGAAATCAGCAGCTCCCTACAATCCAGTGTGTGACAAAACTTCTCTCAAGCCAAACCTCCTGTTGACTTCAGGGTTATTTCCCTCTTCCCTTATGTGTGTCATGGGTACCCTCTCTGATGCTCTGGATGGTAAAGATGGATCACTAAAAGACATCATCCATTTTTTTGCTTGTTTTTGTTTTCCAAAAGAGAGTTTCTCTGTAGCTTTGGAGGCTGGCCTCGAACTCACAGAGTTCCACCTGCCTCTACCTCCCAAGTGCTGCAATTAAAGTCATGCACTACCACCATCTGGCTCGATATCATCCATATATTATAGTGTGTCATGCCTCGTATCCAAGAGACATTTAAACTGCTTATTAAAACTGTAACAGTGCACATTAATTCATGTATTATAATACATATATACTATGGATCAGACAATTTGCTTTGCTCTTAAGGTATATATAGAGAGAAATTTCTTGCCACAAAGCTCAGAGACTATAATTAAATGGATAACAATTAGAAAGCTGCTATAACAGTATATTAGATACCTAGATAAACAGTATTAGAGCCACGACACAAATGAATATTTATATGAATGATGGGGGAAAAAACCACTGGGGGGAACAAGACACAAAGCATGGACCTTTCCCCCTAGTGAGCCTAGGGAGGCTTTCCCAAAGGAAGCTAACTTCAACCTAACCTGAGGTGTAAGAAGTTATGCTAGTAAATAAGAAAAGATGTGTTCAAAGCAGAGAAATTATGTTGAAAAGTCTGGAAAGCAAGGCAACCACATAGACCCCCATGTTCTGGGAACTAATAGAGATTGGGTTAATTGTAGAGAAATTTCAGAAGCAACTCAAGTTATAGAATCTTCTCCACAAAACCTTTCTTTTCCCTTAGACACAGTGCAGTCATGTAGCTCATGCTGGCCTAGAATTTGTGATCTTCTTACCTCGTGCTCCTCCTGGGTGCTGGGAATACATGTGTACTACAACATCAGTTTAAACCTTCCCTTTGGGTGCTCTAAAGGACTGAAAGTGTCAGAGACTCTGGAACCAATCTATAGTCTGAGCATGATCACAAAGGATCCACTCCATCTGTCACCATTTGTTTGAATGTCATGGTCCCCTATCCCACCCGTTGATTCTTTTCGGTTGACATGCTATGAGGTTGATGTAATTCCCCTCCCTGTAAATATCAAACTAGAATAGAGAATATGAATACACTATTTTAATCATAAATCCATAGGAAATGGTTTCTTCCCTATTGGAATTTTCCCAGAGTGTTAAAATCAATGTAAATAGTTAATGACTTACATTTAGTTAAGAAGCAATACCCCTCCTCTTCACAAACTACCCTATTTGATCTAATACCCCTCCTCATTGTGAACTAACCTGTATTGTCTAACACCTCTCCTAGTCCCAAACTACCCTGTGTGATCCATACCCTTCTCTCAGGCACCCTGAACAGTTTGAGTTTTAGATGAATAAACTTCCCACACATTCTACCTCTGATGCTTTCTTTTAGAGAATTTTAAATAAAATGGGGGAGGAGTAAACAGGTCTTGGAAAACAAAATTTCTAGTATGTTTTTTTGCAGGAACTATTCAACATATTATTAAGTACCTACTCAATCTTGAGGATACTATTCTAAATCCTTATTTGTACCTAATTCTTGTCTAAGGACCTTTGAGACCCTTTGATGAAGTTCTTTACAATCAAATTTTAACCAGAATTTGTGGAGTTACTTACCTGATACACAAGGATTGAAAATAAAATATGAGAATGTGTCATTTTAAAATTTATCATGTTAAATCAGGCCAGCCATGTGATGGATTATTGACTTGTGGCATGGAATTAATACCATGCTTTGTTGTCCTCAGCTAGAATTTTATATTTTCACAACACTTTATGATATTCTAAAGTTCCAAAATGAAGTTATTTTGACTAAAACATTGTTATTTTGAAAGAGAGACACACAGAGACCTTGAAAGAAAGAAGAGAGTGTGTTTCAAAGTATCCTTTGCAAAATGTCTAGAATTTATTCCATTTATAAGTATTATTTTGGATGTGGCTTCATTTCAGATATTAGTAATGTATAACCCTTACAGCAATGCCCTCTAAGCCCTTAAATTCTCCCCCAGGTTTCCAACAGATTTCTGTCCAGCAGTGATTTGATTTCATGGTGGCTTCTAACACCCAACCAAAAACAGTTGTAGGGAGAAGTGTATACTCTAGATGGTGTAGGGAAATGTTTGTTTTTAAGCTACTTTACAAATTACAGAAATATTTAGATGTTTTTAGTAAGTTGGTAATAGTCTATAAGAAGAAAAATAAAGAACCATTCTCTCAGGATACTTCTAAAGAATGAGGATATCAATTTTCTCTAGAATTTAAATAAGTATCTATGCCATGACTTTTGAAACCAATTTGTGAAATCATTAGAAAGAAAACAGTTCCCGGAGGAACTGACTCCACTGTAGTTAATATTTTGCTATTTTGCTTTAAATGTAGTGTGGTAGTAGTATGGGTCAATTCTACTTTCGGTGTCTGTTTGTCTGTCTGTATGTATGTCTGTGTGTCTCTCTTCTTAGCAGCATTTAGGAGCTACAGTTCCATTGAAATAATGGTCTAAGGCATTCAAAATAAAATCGTTTCAGAACTGAACGTTGGACTGTGGAACACATCTGCCAGGACAGCTTCTGTCCCCACTGCCAATGCCTTCATTGTTTTCGGTGATGGGGGACTTCCTGAGGAAAACCCCGCTGTTAGAGGTTACGGTCTATCATAGATACGGCCACGTCTTGCCACCTCCCAAGCAAGACCTGAACACATTTTTAAAAAAACATTTGTTTAATGTTAAATAACAATTGCAAGTGAATCTTACCTTTTTAAAATGTTTAGATGATCAAAACTGGTTTTACAGTTTTAACCTAGAAAATCCTGCCTACAGACTTTTTTTATATTCTTATTGGAACTTGGGCCCAAGAATGGCCAATTGTTTTTCTTTTCAATAAACAAGCACACTCTCAAAAAAAAAAAAAATTCAAAGAAATATAAATGCTAGCATTGTTCCTATTAAGGGGCAGAAACATTGGGGTCCTCTCTTTTCTATGTTGACAAAAGTGTTTTTAGAAATAAGAGGTGATGAAAGATTCATTTCAAATCTTCTTCTTTCCATCTCTTAGGCAAACTCTGCAGAGAAACTTAGGGAATACGGGCTTTCGCACATCTGTAGCCATCCTGTGCTGGTGACCAAAAGTAGGTCTTGTCCCCTTGTGGCACCCCCCAAACCTGCTCCCTTACCTCCCTGGAAACTCATTCGCCAGAAAAAGGAAACAGTTATAACAGATGAAGCTCAAGGTATGTGCAGTGTGGCCTTACACCCTAACTTGCACTTCTCTGGGAGCCCGCCAGCGCCTCCCACGGAGAGTGGTACACGCAGAGGCAGAGGTAAGCCACACATTCATACACCCAAAGCTACTCAACTCATGTCCAAAGAATGTATTTAAGAAATTAAATATGCCTACTGTGTTTGGTCTGGCGGACCCATAGTGGCAGTGGACTGTGCTAGAGCTCATGGTAAATCTGTCTATCTTCTTTCTGTCGGGTTTAATATTAACAACAATGGGAAGGGAGTTCAATTCTGAAAGATAGTGCAAAATGATCCTAGTGACTTTGTTTCCTATCTGAGCTCTGCTTCTTTTCCTGCTCTACCTCAGGGTTCACCATGGTGATGTGGGCTGCTCTCTTTCTCACTGGGAACTGCTTATGTCTAAAGTAGCTTAACACTTATGCATACCCACAATCCTCTCCCAACCTGTTTCCTTGTTATGCACAGCACTTCCTGCTTCTTCTTCCACTACAGAACCAGCTCACATTCCTCTGTATGTCCCATGTGTGTGTGTTGAGGATGTTAATTGAGGGACAGTATTTTTTTTCTTTTAAATAAAAAGTTATATGGAATGTCGTCCTTGTACTTAAAGCACCAGCAAATGCTTGTCTAACTTCACTGTTTGAGATAGCACCGTTCTACTCACTTCGTAAAAGAAATGGGCTGTAGACAAAAGAAAGCTAGCAATGGCAAGATCTGTAAAGCGTTTCACTTATTGAAATGTCTCTGTGACTCCCGTTTAACTCTATTGAAATCCCTGGGTGGCACTCACTCTAGCCAACACTGCATTAGAATCTGGAGGATTCTGGATGTAGGCATCACTCTTCCTCACTGGAACTTTTCAGATGCTGTACCAAAGAAGCCAGAGCAATTCCTTGAGATTTCAAGTCCATTTTTGAATTACAGAATGACTCCATTTACAATTCCAACAGAAACGTAAGTATGTGACAATCTCTCCAGTGAATTTTAACTTTGCATCTGTGATGTATGTGGTTGAAAATCATGCTCAATGGGAAGAATGTTTGAAGAATATGGAGGCCAAATATATGTGCACATTTGCATAGCCTATTCAAGGGAATGCACATGTTTATGCATGCATACACACCCATCTACATAGGGTGCTTCTCACCTTTAGTCAGGAAGCATAGACAGATGGATGTTAATACTCAACTTCTATCTCCTTTTCCTTCACTCTAGAACCCCAGCACATGAACTGAAACTGCCCACAGTTAGGGCACCTGAATTTGACTCAATCTAGAAACTTCCTCATAGACATACCCAGACGTCTTTCTTAGTGGCTCTAGGTCCTGTAAAATTGACAATATTACTCATCACAGGCTGTGGTAGATGTATATGCCATCAGATATAGTTCGGTCTTTCCTGGGGTATGCCATGGACCATATCTATGATAGAAATAGAAACTGATAAGAACAAAAACAAAGCAGTCACAGTTGAAATGCTCAACTCGTGGACTTTCTACTGTTCAGCACACTTTATACCAAATCCAGTTAATAAGTTAACTTATAGTCTTACTCTGGTGAAGTTTAATACATAAGACACACTTTCCTGATCAGTTAGCTCACACCTTCTTGCGCTGTTTAATTTTAACATATTAAGCACATTCTCAGCATCTTTTACCCTCCCTAATGCTTCTGTGATGTTTTGGGGAGTTCTTTATATTTTTTCATTAATGCTTTATAGTTTTTTTTCCAATTATACTTATACTAAAAGTTCTCCAGAGAAACAGAACCAACATATGCATGAATAGATGTTAGCTGGACAATGGTATAGAAGCCGGGTAACTACATGGATGACATGACATGGTATTTCTGGAGGAATTGGCTACATGGTCATGGTGGTTGAGAAACCATTTGCATATAGAGAACTGGGGAGGTCATTAGTGTGGCTATCAAATCCAAGCCTTAGAAGTACAGGAAGTAGCAGTGTGACTTCCATTTGGCTGAAGGATCAGGGGTGCCACTGTATGCATCCTGGAGTTCAAAGGGCAGAGATGCTGGGCTTGTGATGGCTATGAGCAAGGAAAGAATAATCCTCAGCCATAGTTCTTGACCTTCTGCATGCTGCAACTCTTGAACAGTTCCTCATGTTGTGGTGACGCCCAACCATGACATCATTTCACTGCTTCAAAACTATAATTTTGCTACTGTTTTGAACTGTAGTGGGACTATCTGATCTGCAGGGTATTTGATATGGGGGTACAACCCACAGGTTGAGAACCTCTGGTCCAGGGACTAGAAAGTAAAGTCATTTTCCCTCAGCTGTTGAGTGCTATCCATACCTACTGCCTACCCTGAGGGCAGAAATTTCCTACTCAGGCCACTGATGTCCATGTTAATCTCCTTCAGAAGTTTCTACACACACACACACACACACACACACACACACACACACACACACACACACCCAAAAGTGAAACTTTACCAATTACGTAGGCATGCTTTAGTCCAGGTGAGTTGACACTGGACATTGTTCTTCACATCTAAGATTTCAATTTGCTGTTCAAATCTACTTTGGGATCTTTGGTCTTTCATACCTTTCATATGACTGCATTTACATACTAATTAGGGTTACATGGGCTGTAAAAACTGCAGCTGCTTGACAGCAGAACACATTTACTACCACTTATATTATCATACTTAGCATTTAGCAGTCTATGTTTATAAGGACAAAAGTGGATTTCATAGCCCAAGTTCTGCAAATTATTCCCACCCCTGATTTTCTGTAACTTCTTTTAGCTTTGCTATTCGATTAAGGTAGATAAAATTCTAATATCCACAAACAGGCAACTATGGCTTGAGTGGCTTCCCCTAGTGTATTACCCACTGTAATCTGTTATGAATTCATTACCATACCCAAGCTCTGTGGCAAAGCCGAAGGCATGTGAATACCATTGCATTCTCTGTGGAAGACATGTCCTAGACCTGGTCTGTTGTACAATCAGATTTCTCTTCTCGTCAGCATAAGAGCGGTCCCCAGGGAAAATGACTGCTGTCATGATGTCCTTTCATTGAAACTCCACTGCGGTAGCAGTGTGTTTGCTCATGTTTGCTCATTCTTGGCTCATGGTTTTATATGAGACAATTGCAGCCTCAAAAATATGTTTCTGCCTCCCTCTAGTGGAAGTTGTATAGAAGTAGGAGAATTCGATGTAACTAAACACAGTGGAATCCTAGTTCATGAAGTCGTCATGAGTAAAAAAATATTTTTCTTTTGCTTTTGAGAAAGGCTCTCGCTATGTGACCCTGCCTGACCTAGAACTTGATATGTAATCCAGGCTGGCTGAGAACTCACAGAGATCCACCGGCCTCTGCTTCCTGAATTCTGGCATTAAAAGCATGTGCCACCATGCCCTGCTATATGTACAGAATTTGATTATGCCTTTGAAACAGTTGTATAAAATACAGATACTGTGATAGACATCTTATGTGCCCATAAAATGTGTGCTACAATGATAGTGTTTTGGACCATGTCAGTGAGTTCTTGAAGAAGTTGACTGGGGTGGAGAATAAGGAAGTCACACTTGGAAGATTAAAATGCAACAGTTCAGGATGAAGATGTTTCATCCACACACACTCTCTAATTCCACCGGTGGTGTTGTAACCAAATCCTGTCTTTCAATTATGCACAACTCACATCTTCAAAACAGTGTCCCTCGGAAACATTTACAGCAATACATCAACTGATGGAGTGGTGGTCTAGAAAGCAGTATAAAAAACATTATTCATAGGTTTAAAGTGAAGGGTTAAAAAAAAACTTCCTTGTAAAGGGGTAAGAACAAAATGAACAAAATCAGAACTTTTTCTTGTTGACAAAAACTAAATGTACCCACTAGGCGCTGTACGTCAGAAGTGAGAATAACAGAAGTTTTGTGGGTTTCTCTCCACCAGGCATTTCGTACAATCTGTCGTTAAGAAAGGGACCCCTCTGGGATCCAGCCTTCCCCCGCTTGTGGAAAATGAGTTAAATGCAAGCACCAGTCAAGGCGAGATGGGCACGGTAACTGGGAACCAGTCACAGGTACTAGCTCAACCCTGAACCGGGCAAGATTTACCATGAATTATGCACTCTCTTGTATCTGAAGCAGGCATACTCCACATCTTAGCAGCAGAAAGAACTCCACTAACCTGCCAACCGTGTGCATCTGTGACAACTTAGAAAGTGGGATAGCCTTCCACTGTACAAGTCCCCCATTTGTCCCTCCTGGTCCATGCTTCCTATGCACCATTAAACAGCTGCATACTACCCTAATTTGGGCAATTATGTATATAATTGTTGGCTTTCACTTTGCAGGGAAATGTTATATCGCAAACTATACCTGGAAAAGGTAAGCGAGTCTTCCCCTCACGTTTTTCCTCTCCCAGGCATAACAAGGCGCACACAAGTCTTGCTTCTAAACAGACTTAGTTCTACCTTCTCCTACATGAGCCTCTCCTGTATTTTCCTAACTCTAATCTACTCCAGACTGGGAACACGCGACAGTGTCTCAGGTTAAATTCAAACTAAAGTAGAAATGGAGACGAGGCAATTAAGGGTCTGTGAGGCAAGTGCCTGTGATCATTTTATTTTGTTGCTCTATTTCATGGGAGACAGCGTCCAGACTGGCCTACAACTCACTGAGGTCCCAGTTGGCCTCAAGCTCTTAATTCTCTAGGTTACTGAGTTTAGGCGGGTGTCTACAAGCTCATGCCTTTTAATGTTTGCATGCTGTGGTCAAAATACAGGAACCATTGCCAATTCCTGTTACTAACTAAAGACTTAGGCAAGACTCAAATCCAAAAGAAATGTCGTTCAAGACTCCACATGAGTTTTTTGACAGTACTTGACAGATATTAACTGAGGTTACAGAGTCACTGAGTGGAGTAATTAAAGGGCTGTCTGAACACGTCAGGGGCAACAGACTTGTCATGTTTTCACTTTGCCTTCTGTACCCTGGATTGTTCCTCTTCCTCCCCCTACTTTTTTTTTTTTTTTTTTTTTTTTTCAAGACATAGTTTCTCTGTGTACCCTTGGCTGTCCTAGAACTCTTTCTGTAGACCAGGCTGGCCTTGAACTTAGAGAGACTGATCTGCCTCTGCCTGGGATTAATGCCCAGATAAACTTTTTCCTTAAGATTTATTTATGTATGCATTTTTTTAAAGTAGCGAGTACTCTATTTGTCTGCATGCTTGCATAACAGAAGAGGACATCAGACCTGATTATAAATGGTTGGGAGCCACCATACGGTTGCTGGGGATTGAACTCAGGACCTCTGGAAGAGCAGCCAGTGCTCTTAACTGCTAAGCCATCTCTCCAGTCCCAGGGCCGTCCCTTACAAGAACATCTCTGGAGCAGATTTTAAGCCTATGATCTAATTAATATGTGTCACGACCTGGAAATTCACAAAGAATATGTCCCCAAACTTAACTAAAGTGATCTCATTTCCTGATTATAAAATTGTAAGTGTGTGAACTATACCTTCATAACCCTTAGGCCTACATATAAGTGAGTGTAGCCCTGATTTCCTGTAACTAGGACTATCATTCATTGTTCCATACTTTAAAAGCCTGTCATTTAACAGTGTGAGATGTGCTTGACACATTTGTCTTCTCCCTTCCCCAGACGAACAGATAGAGCTGTCACTGGGTGACCCCCACCTACCCGAGGCTACTAATTTAGAAAGGGATTTGATCAGCCTTACCACAGCGACACAGGACAAGTCACAGGAGGAATTGGCAACAATAAGTGACGGTGCTTCCAAAGAAATATGGTTAGATTTTGAAGACTTTTGTGTGTGTTTCCAGTAAGTACTCATGTGGCATTCAGCTGGCTGGGTTCTCCTAAGTCAATAGAGAGCTGTAGTATCCTGCAGGCTCATAGCAGGCTCTGCTTTTGTATGTTTATATATCGGTCATATGACCTATTGATTCTTAAGTGTCATTCAAGAGAGGAAAGTCAAGATCCGCCGGGAGCTAGTATAATATCAAATAGGTTTCCTTTTTATTGGAAATAAGTTCTTCCCTCATATAATGCATCCCGACCACAGTTTCCCCTCCCCCCAGTACTCCTAGCTCCTCCTCTATGTCCCAGATCGTCTTCTTCCTCCCTCCCTCCCCCGTTCTGTTTCTTCTTCAGAAAAAAGCAGGCCTCCAAGAGACAACAGCCAAAAAAGAACAAAACAATATGTATATTAAGACAAGACAAAAAAACCCCTCATATCAAGGCTGGAGAAGGCATTCCAATAGGAGGAAAAGAGTTTTAAGAGCAGGCAACAAAAAAAAAAAAAAAAAAAAAAAAAAAAAAAGAGTCAGCAATACACCAGCAGCCACTGTTAGGAGTTCCACAAAAACACCAAGCTAACAGCCATAACAGATATGCCAAGGCCCTGGTGAAGACTCGTGTGGGCCCCATGCTTGCCCTTCGGTCTCTGGGAACTCATGTGAGCTCTGCTTAGTTGATTTGGTAGCTCATGCCCTCCAGGTGGTTCTCCAACCCCTCTGACTCCTACAATCTTTCTTTCCCCTCGTCTTTGGAATTAATTCCCAGATCTATTGGGACTCTCCTCAAGTAATGTCTGGCAGGGGGGTCACTGCACTGGCTCCCATCTGATGCCTGAAGGGAATAATGAACACACTGATATCCACATGGCACATTATCAAACCCCACCCTAGTCAGTCTCCGGGCCTTCTCAAATATTTAAGATGAATTTTACCCACTGAGATCATTTTGTCTCTGTAGGACAAGTGTAGCAGGTTTTTCCTTTTTTTAAAGAAGTTTTCTGCCTATAATATTTAAGTCTAAGAAGCTAAGCATGTAGTATATTAGCTTTGCATGTAATGGCAATAACCTGTTATTAATGTTCTCTTTTTCAGCCACATTTATATTTTCCATAAGCCAAGTTCTTATTGTTTTAATTTTCAAAAATCAGAATTCAAGGTAAGAGCATTAAGCTTTCTTTTTATACATGAGGTTTATGCAGAATGACCTCACTAAAACATACTTTTAAGTGTCTCAAGCATTTCTAAATATTTTACACAATTATATTTGATATATCACTTTTCAGGTTTTTAATTACCCTTTGTCCAGACCATAAGTGATGCTTGACTAATTTGCTTCCCAGAGCAGTCATCCACAGGTTGGGATATAATTGAGACAATGTATGTAAGACACTTAGAAGAGGACCTTTCAGTAAATGATAGTTGTTGGCTGTCACTTACTAAATAGAGTTCATACTTTTTGACACCTAGCAACCTTTTTAAATATATGTGCATATGTAGAAGCATGGTCAATTTTTCTTTGTTCTAATGTTTTTTTTATAAAGTGATTGTAAATAATTATTTTTTTCCTTTAAAAAGGGTCCATTGACTTTGGGAACACATTCCCCATGGAGGGACACTCCCTTAGCCTAGAGACAGGAGGGAGGGCCTAGTCCCTACTCCAAATGACTTGACAGATTTTGTTGATCCCTCCTGGAAGGCCTCACCCTCCCTGTGGAGTCGGGGGATGGGTGGGATGGAAGGGGGTTTAGGGGGAATGAAAGGGGCCGAGGGAGGGAGGGAGAGGGAACTGGGATCGTATGTAAAATAAGAGAGAGAGAGAGAAAAAGGTCCGTTTAGCCAAACAAGGTGACATGCCTATGTAACTCTTTCATTCCTCTGAATGTTTGTGGAGTACATGGCTGTGAGAAAATACTTTTCTTAGACACTGGAGCGTATAGCTTCCTCTTGAACCTGAGAGGAATGGTTGGCTGCGGTCTGAGGCCAGGCTTTCCTGCTTCAGTCACTGACCCTGATGGTCCTAGCCACAGCGCGCCCCTCAGATACTCTCTCAATGCTCAGTGTCAGAATGGAAAGACATCTTTGAAGTCATTCATGAATGGCTTTGAGCACTGTCAGGGCCCCAGCTGCGGAACTTTAAAAAGGAGTCCCTGGCAGGGCCTTCTTCTAATAGACAGATATCGGGCTGGACGATCCAAAGCCTTTCACACGCAAGTAGTGAGTATTTGCAACAACTGTCAATATCTCTGGGAAACATGAAATATATGGCTGGATGGTGTCTAATAGAATATGCTGGAGGAAGCAGTGATTTTGATCTCATGCCATGCCAAACCTTTCTAGCAATTCTTTTATAGTTTATGAATGACAAGATTTCCTTTCTTACGGTGTGATTAGAGACATCGTTCCTTACTAACTGGTTGTTGAAATATTGTGGTAAAGTAGCATGTCTATGACACACTTCCAAAGCATAGTGACAACTAAATTTGCTTACTATGTTTATGTTTGCCATCCTTCAAAATGATGTTATAGACCTGTGGAGCTGAGAAGCAATAACTAGGCAGTAGGCATCAGTACAGTGTTAGAGTCAGGCTTGGTTTCCAATCCTGGCTGTGCTACCTGCAAACTTTGTGTCGACCCATTCATCCCAATTTGCATTTTCTTGGGAATTAGGACTACCCATAGTCCTCCACAGATGGAAGTCCTAACCATGTAGCTGTATATGAGGGATTTAGGACTACTCATGGTTCCCAGTAGGATACACTGAAGTCCTAACCATGCAGCCATATATGACTGACTTCCCAAAGAACTCTGACCAGACCAAACACTTTTCTATATCTCTAAGACAAAATCCTCATTCTGGACACCAGCAAACCATGGTCATATTTCTGAAGATCTTGAGAGAAGACTAGAAAAAAAAAAAAAAGAGTGAGGTGTTCTTTGTCCCCCCCCCCCCCCCCCCCCGTTACACTCTGCAAAATGCCTGAGTCCCTATTAGGCAATTTCATTTGCTAGCATGCTTTCTTGCCCGCCTGTAGCTGACTTTCTGCCCTCAGCCTGCTCTCTTTCTCACCATGTTATTCCTAGAATGGGCAGTTCCATTATTTTTGTTTACGGAGAAGAGTTTCCTAATTCAGCAGCCAGACTCTTCCGATGCCCCAGCTGCCACGGATTATGGCACGGACTTACGTCCTCTTATTAGACCTGTAATGTATGGACTGTGGTCCATAGTATGCAGTGAGTTTCTCACTATGCGTGAACTTCCCTCTCATGGACTGATGGATGGATGGATGAATGGACTGGTAAGCTTGATGGCTGCTCTGATTTCTTGCAGTTCTCAGAAGAACGTGTGCCCTACTATCTGTTTGTGGACAGCCTGAAGCCTATCGAACTACTGGTTTGCTTTTCTGCTTTGGTGCGCTGGGGGGAATCTGGAGGTAAGAGGGTTCTGAGAGGGCGATCATCTGGATGCCCAGAGCACAGATGGGCTAGGAAACATGTAACAACAGGGCTCTCAGTCCATAGTGATGAAGCCATCTCTTGGTAGTCATCAGGAATTACAAAGGCCTGCTCCTGCCACCACCTCCGTTGCCCTTGCTCCTCCAACCTGGGGGCCATGCTGACTCTTGTCACCTAATTCCCTCTTGGTCACTGTCTCTTGTTCATGTCTTTGTCTTTGGCATGCTCAGTGTTGCTGTTTTTTTTTTTTTTTTTTTTTTTTTTCCACCGCTACCTGCCATCATTTTTCTTTGTTACTTGATCTGACAATAATCAAAAATAATCTTTCCCTTTAGCCCATTTTGGGTTCTTCCGTGACTTTTGGTCCCCTTTCCCCTCAGGTGATGTATGGGAGGCTTGTCCCCCAGTGTGGTGATGTTCAGTCAGAGAGATATTTATGTGTGGAGGCTTATGGGAAATAACTAAGCCCTTCAAAGTGCTGCACATGGATTGAGTTAAAGCTGGTCTCAGACTAATTTAAATTCAGTAAATAAATTCTCATTAAATCTCTCTCCAGAGTTTGATATCTCTACACTCCCAGCCTTATAATTCTTGACTCTAACAAGCCCTCCATCCACCTATGTGGTACCAGTCTTTATATGTCCATAAATCTTTTCATGACCTCTTTCCCCCTACTCTTCAATAACTTCTCTAGCCAACTGCTACAGTTATATCTTTTTGTCGCCCTACCAGACATGCTGTGTTTTTAGCCATCAATGAAAAATAATTATTGATGCAAATTTAAATAAACACTTGTTTGATGTAATCTTTGTTCCTCGCAGCTTCTAATTCAAAGACTTAGAATTTGAAAGACAAACATTTAGGTAGACAAGGACATACTTTGATTTTAATATCATCTTGGAAATCTTTTATCATTCTGTGTGTTATACTATTTTCCCATTACAGTTGCATCTGAGGAGACATTCTAATGATGAAAATAGATATGATAATAAAATAGTAGCAGACCATGAAGAAACATGTCTACATGTACTGTTCTCTCAGTTTTCTCATCCTAGTTTTTCTGTCTGAGGAAATGATGAGGAAGAGCATCCCATGCTCATATATTTAGCTCCTGGTATTTCAGGAATGCTTTTAGAATACCATCAGTACCCAATTCACCTTCATGATTATGTGTGCAGTGACTGGACAGAAAGCCACCCAAGTGGAGGCTGACTTTCCTTCCACGGTCATTCCATCACATCTCCTTCCTCCCAAAGCTTTGACAAAAGACAGTCCTCATGTGGAGCCTGGACTCCTGACGGCTGAAGCCATCACCTGGAAGTCCCTGAAGCCTCTCAGTTCAGTTTTGAGGATCCACACCTATGCTACGAAGGCTGTCATGGTGCGCCTGCCTGTCGGGTAGGGTCTGGCTTCATTTTCCCAAGTTTATGTCTTTGAGACTGTTAACTAATAAATAAGCAATGGGAGTTCTACATTATTGTTCCTTGAAGTGATTAAATAAGGCACCTGTCCATCATTGGGATTCTTGAAAGACAAAATCCTACCAATGAATGCCATTCGCAGAGCCACACTGGATGCTCTTTTCGAGGACTCGTTTTTGGGAGATCTGGGGCTGAACATGTAAAGGACATGGCTTAAACCTGCTTAAACCCAGAAGTTTCTAAAATGAATCCATTAACAACCTCTCTTGTGTTCTCATATATCTTACTGTTCTTTGATTTAATTTACATTTGATTCCATTTACATTTGATTCCATTTAGATTGTAAAAGAATTTCTTCCTACCAACCTGTAATTTCACCTGTGGTGTGTTTTTGCTAGATGTTGTCTTTAATTCTGGTTAAGACTAGGCAAATGCATCACACTCTTTGTTCAAAGGAAATTACACACAGTGGAAGTGTTTTCTTGATTTTAGTATAAAAAATTAGGGAGACTGTCTTATATTTCAAATGAAAAATATTTTTACTAGATTTTCCCCCTCATGTTCAGTCTTTGTAATTGTGTGTGATCAGTGGAAAGTATGGACTGTGTGTAGAAATCAGATCCCAAGCAGCATCATTAAATGATAAAACAATGTGTATTATGCACCTAGAAAATCTAAAAAGTGGTACAAAATTTTAAAAGCATCATTTTTTTAATCTAGACTCTGTGGAGAGGTTCTTTAGAAATCAAATTAATTTTGTGAGACTGTCTAACTCAGTGGTTCTCAACCTTCCTAATGCTGCGACCCTTTAATACAGTTCCTCATATTGTGGTGACCCCTAACCATAAAATTATTTCATTCCTATTTCATAACTGCAATTTTGTTACTGTTACAAACTGTAGTGTAAATATGTGTTTTCTAATGGTCTTGGGCAACCCATGTGAAAGGTAGTTTCACCCTCAAAGGCGTCATGACCCACAGATTGAGCAGCACTAATACAACTGTTGACACACCAAAGTCAAGGTATTTAAAAAAGGAAAGTCTTGCAGTTGCATCTCCCCATACAGACCCTAAGCCATAAGGGTGTTCTGTGCATTCTCTTAAGAGTCTAAATGGCCTGTGACTGAGGAAAGTGATTGTCTCTGTCTTCAGTGATATAGACAGTAGATGGGAAGGAAAGAATGCACATACGTGGAATGATGTGTTTGTAAACCTGCAACACCCCACACTCACATGAGAAAAAATGTCAGGAATCCTCTTTAGCAGCACAGTATGTGGGAGGCATCTTCACTGTGTGAAAGTTTGCCATTTGTGTCTTAATATTTCTGTGTTCTGCAGTCAGTAAAAATGATATCTGAAGGTGAGAGTAGAAATCCAAAGGTGTGCGAATATATATACATATATACATATATAAGCTCTCTCACACACAATACACACACACACACACACACACACACACACACACACACACACATATATATATGCACTCTTCACTAACTTTTGACTTAAAACTCTGATCAAGTAGCTAGCAGAGGAAGCACGGGTCTTCACATGGTGTTCATTCTCTCTAGGAGGCACATGCTACTCTTCAGTGCATATTCACCAGTGGGACATGCCATAAATGTCTGCAGCATGGTGACATTTGTCATCGGAGATGAAGATGTTGTACTGCCCAACTTTGAGCCGGTAAATATCATAGCAAAGCTTCTACTTTCTCCCTCTGGTTCCAAAAGTATAAACTCCATCTTATTTTGATTTTTACAATGTATTTAACTTATACCCCTCTTTCTAAAATCGATTAAACTATCCATATATCTTTTAAGAAATGTTCAGATGTAATCTGTACAATTTACAATTTAAGGTCTGAAGGGAAATTCTGTTACATCTTTCATTTCTGTCATGATCTCAGGGAGATGCATTGGTCCTTTGGAGGGATAAAGCACTAATGACATCCTTTTGAAGGCCATTTAGTTGGAGTGGTCCTCCCCCTTGAATCCTTTCCTTACTCTGAGGGTATCCCCAGGATTCACTGTATTCCTTGTGACTTCCTGGAAATGTCAATCACGTCTTCCCTCTCTCCTTTGTCTTCTTTGGTGTCCCTTGCTCCTTTCTCTGCTATAAGAGAAAACGGGTGCAGCAAGTCTACTAAAAACCTTGTTTTCAGTGTCCATTGTCTATGCCTGTGCCTAGGATAGGTTAGAACTGGTATTTTCTGCTATATGACTCATGGTACTTCCTCATCTCTAGTACTGTAGTAGCACATACTCATTTGGATCACCAGCCCCCAAATAACGACACAAAGACTTAATAATTATGAAAGCTTGGCCTTAGCTTGGACTTGTCCTACTAGCTCTTATAATTTAAATTAACCTATTTCTATTAATTTACATTCTGCCACATACCTCTCCTTCAGTATATATGTTTGATTCCCTCCGTGTCTCTGCTAGTATAGATTCATACCCTGAATTTCTCTCTTTCCTCATAAGTCCTGTCTAGCTTCTTCCAGCCTAGCTATTGGCCATTCAGCTCTTTATTAAACCATTCAGAAGGCACCTTGGCAAAGACAAAGCTTACAAAAAGGATTATCCCATAGCAAATAATTCACTAAAGAATCAAGATCAAACAAACTAAAAACCCAAGAAAACAAGCTGAAAACTCCAGATGGAGCAAATGTGGGAAGCCTAGTCAGTCCTGTGGGCATCCATGGAGCAATGACTGCACTATGGCAACCCCTAGAAAAACAATAAAGATGTCTCAGTTCTCCTGACTTTCTCTAAGCAGGCATGTGCTGTGACAGGCAATTCCAGCACTACCCAATACACACCAGGACAGTCTTCAAACATCTCAGATTGGGTTGATTCCTGGAATCTCTGTCAATCTGGAGCCCTTCTTGTTTCCCCAAAATGAGTAACTGGAGGGAGCCAGCAACCCAAGCTAGTCCACCTTCTGGTATTCTTGTTTGTTTGTTTGGTTTGGTTTGATTTGCATTTTTTACATCTTGCAAGACCCTCTCCCTGGAGTCTTCTCTGCCCTTCAGTCTTCAAAATCCCAGTCTTCATCAGCCTAACATCTTAGACGTCATTCAGAACTAACTCTACATTAATACTATGGAGTTTTCCCTGATTTCATTGCACGGTTAGTGCTTCTCTGATGTTCTTTTCCTAGGACTCCTAGCCCTTGCTTCATGTCTCCCAGACCATAGCATCCAATCAAATGCTCAGTCTAGTCTGTTCTCTACAGATAAAATAGCCTTGAGTCAATCATATAGCCCAGGATTTTCTTCCCTGGAGGTTGAACATTTGTGGACTTAGTTGCCCTTAACCAGACATGTGGATGGCTGCTACATGTGTGCTGTCTTCACAGGAGAGCTACAGATTTACAGAGCAGGCTCTAATAATTATGAAAGCGGTTGGAAATGTGATTGCTAGTTTCAAAGACAAAGGTAAATTGACCGCAGCTCTGAGGGATCTACAAGCGGCTCACTACCCTATCCCCCTCTGCAACAAAGAACTCACTACTCAGCACTTCCGGGTAAGCATTTCCGGTCCTAGGCTCACAGCAGGAAAGATGCATGAGATGAACTCCGAATGCTGAGTCTAGCTGGAGAAGCGGTTTGCATGGGAACTGTTTCCTTGGAAAGTGATTCTAGGAATCTATGAGATGAGAAAGGGAATGAAATTAATTAAAGAATATGATAATAGTGGCTATGGGCTACTGAGGCTGACTTATCCAGAGGTTCCTGCTAGGCTGTGAAGGATGTCTCCTTTATCATAAAGGAGAGAAAATTTGGGCATTCCCCCAGCACTGTTTTTTTCCAATAGTTCAAGTTGGCCTCAGGAACATTAGCCTCAACACTCTTATAACAGAAGTTTCTGCTGGGGCTGAGTAGCATTCTGGCTTCCTAGACAGCCTGGGGAAGGGAGGTCAGGGTACTTCTATTTGTCTCCTGAGGAAGAATGTTCTGGTTCACCCCAGCTGCACAGCAAGTGGGTGACATCTTTTTTCTTTTTTTTTTTTTTTTGTCTATATTTCTTAATGTCCATGCTATTGACATTCAAGCCAAATTATTTTTTGTTATGAGAATGCCTCGTGCACTGTGCAGTGTGTTACCGATGACTTGTTTTCACTGCATATGCCAACAGCATCCAATTTTGACAACAGAATATGCCTCAGACATTATCACATGACCTTTGACAGAAGGGATTCATAGCCAGAATGAAACATATAGGTCATCCAATTAAACTGTAATTTAGTGTAAACTAATAGTATACAGCATGCTTAATATAAGCACAAGTAAAAATTTCTTTGCACTAAAAGTTTATTTTATTGTTAGTCACATGTAAACTGATGTTGGATGCTGTTGGCAAAGTGTAAACTAAGACTGCACCCAACCTAGAAGAGAACCTTGCCAAACAGAGGAGAAAGAAACCATTTTATTGTTGTATGAGCATCAAGGTAGAATACAGTTTATATTCCAGACAATCATGTGTGTACAATGGCAAATGTCACACATTCAAACAGATGCAACTTTTACATATATGCTGTCAACAGTGAAGAACAACTCAGCTCCATACATTGTCCAACCTAGATTGTGCCACTATTATAATTGTGTGTGTGCGTGTGTGTGTTGTCCTGTGTGAATATTTTATCTTTTTCAGGTTTTCCACATATCATTGTGGCGTTTAATGAAAAAATCTCAAGTATCCAAGCCTCCTTTGAACTTCAAATTTGCATTTCGGGCTATGGTTTTAGACACCGACTTACTGGATTCCTTGGTAGAGGATGTCTCCTTAGGTACTGATTCATTTTAAGCATCTGAGCATCAAGTGGAGATAATTTTTAAAGGGTATGTTCAGCTGTAGGGTAGCAGAGACAACAGATCTGCCAGACAGCCATTGAGTTCAAGCCTTCTCTATGATGTTCCAAGGGTTACCAAGGTCTGCTGGTAGGACTCCCTAACTCTTATCATATATGCTTTCCGGGGAACCCAGAATTCCTGTATATTCGTCATTGACCTACCTGGTATGAATTAAGGAACTTTTGGAGAGCTGCCCCAATTCAGTTGTCTTCCTTCCTCTTACCACATTCTGTTCTCACTATTCTGTTTCCTTTCAGTTCTGTGAGAAGCTTCTGGATATTTTCTGATGGGAATCCAAGGCAGGTCATTGAAACATCACAGTTTCATACATGTTCTTTCCCTCTAGACATGTACCTGAGCTCAGTAGACAATGTGAAGCGAGATGTTCAGTCCATCCTTCTGGAATTTTCTATGTCTGAAGGCTTCCACAGTCACAGGCATTAAACTTTTCAGAAAAGATTAAATATAAACCCCAACCTAGTGTTTGTCTTTTTCTTGCCAGCGGAGTGGGTTGACCTTAAATACTGTATGCCAATAAATGAGAAGGAGTATTCTCCCGAGGAAATAGCTGCCGCAGTGAAGATTCAATCCGTATGGAAAGGGACCTATGTCAGGATGCTCATGAAAGCCAGAATGCCAGGTATGGTTTTTAGATCCTTGAAATGGACCCTCATGTAGGGGAATGGGTGTCTCGTTATGTGCATGCAGGTATGTTAGAGTCACCCTGCTTTGCAGAAGGAATTTATCTATTCAGTACTGAAATCCGCTGAGGCAGAGAGATGCTCAGAGTTCACGTTCTCATTCTCAAAATGAGAATCAGTGTCTGAGATGCCAGGCACATACAATGAATATTTGCTGAAAGGATAAATGTCAGGGCTGGGGCAGTAAGGTGGAAAAGCACATTCTGCACAAGCATGACAATTGGAGTTCAGATCCCAGATTCTGCAGAAAAGTTATACAGGTGTGGTGACACAATAGGCCCAGCACTTGGGAGTCAGACAGAGGCTGTCCCTGTGCTCAGATGTTCAGCCAGATGAGCCACCTTGGAGAGCTTGGGTTCTGTAAAAGACCCTGCCTTGGTAAATAAAAAGACAGCTGACATCAACTTCTGGCACCCACGTGTATGTGCATACATGCATGTGTCCATTGCACACGTGTGTCCACGCATGCACTGATACCACACACTAAACACTGAAACAGAATGTATTTTCTTGAATCACTGGGAAAAGGATCAGCTTAATTTCTGAATCTATTGTGAGTTAGTTTCAACCATCCCTAGTTTGGTTGCAACAGCTTCAGCCAAGTAGGAGATCATTGTCCATTTTAGACTGAATGTCACAGAATTGAGTAAAGAATACTGGTGCTTCCATGCATGATGAGGCTGAGGTTAATTTAGAGGCAAAAATGTTTCTGTATGCTCTAATATTTGTGAAGTGAAATGTTTTCAGGTATATCAAATGAATTGTGGGGGACAAATGCCTATTTCAGATGAAAATTCAAAAGGTGTATTAAATCACCATTTCTATCACATAATATCCACTGACTTTTTGTCTTGGAGAGAACTTTTTAGTTTACTGAAGCATTTTGTTATAAAAATAACTATGGAAAATATTTAGTGACAATAGTGAATTTTTTGTCTAGGGAGCTGAAAGTCTGGATAACCAAAGGTTTTAAAAAACATATATTAAATAGTGTGTGATAGAAAAATATTACAAATGTGGGTATGATCCAGCACTAAGAAGTACTAAGGTACCATATTAAGAAAGGGATGGAAGGGAAGAGGGGCAGGAGGGAGGGAGGGAGGGAGAGAAGGGAACGTAGAAAGAATAAGCTAGAGATAGAAGTAAATTACAATTATTTGATTTTCATGTTCTTCATTAGAGAACAAACACATTCATCAAATTCATTATATGGTAAAATGTGGTTCTCTCTATGAGTAGCAACTATTATATTCATATGATGATTTTGATTCTCTCTATAAGTAATAACAATGACTTTCATATTGTGACTCTTTTATTGTGGGAACTGCAAAAAAGTCAAGCAATTTCATAATTTAGTTATTTCACCCCACTCATATTCATTGAATGGATGTCAGGGGGACATGGCCATGATAGGGACAGTCTCAGAGAAGCTGGCCCAACAACTGAAGCTTCAGCCCTATTATATCAGGTGCACAACAGATAAGCAAATATGCCATGGCTCCCATGTCAGATCCTGAAGAGCAGGGGATAGCTCCAGGACAACAAGGAAACCTGGGAGTGCATGTTTCTGACACGTTGACTCTGAGATGCTTACTCATGATAGAATTTCACCTTCCCATTCATCTACTGTGGAGCCATTGGTGGACAGTGCCATAGACTAAGTGAGGTTCATGCCATCCAGCCAGGTGTATTCTTTACAATAATTAGGTAGTTGCTTTTGGTAAGCTAAGGTCTTCCACAGGAGTTTTTGGTGTGATAGAAGATCTCCTTATGCAAACTGTTTCATGAGTCTCTTAAACATCCAAGAACCCATATGTTTTCAGGCTAAAGATGAGAGGAAACAGCTGAATACTGTGAGCAATGCTCTCATCTAGACATTTATAGCTCTACGGTTTAAACATTCTTTTACTGCTTACAAAACTGGAGAGCCTGGAGCTATCTTACTTGTGGATTGTGGAGGTCTCTGCAAACACCATGGTCAGCAGAGTGTCGATCCACAAGAGGCAAGAAGGAAGTCCAGTTCAGCAGGACTCAGGAGCTGGTGTCCATTCAAACTTCGGGAGTCTGACCCCTGGTAGTCTATTTTAGGCATTGACCACAGCACAATTTGGACAAAGTTCCCTAGTAATAATTAATTCAATCCCAAGTACACAACAAAGCTTAAGACATGACTATATCATGTGATGGGACACTGTGCATACAGACAGGTTCTGTAGATTAACTGAAGAAGATAAGCTCAAGATAAACAAACTTAGGATAGGATCTGGGGTAGCTGATGTGACCTGGCCACAGCAATAGCTCAGAGGTTTCTAGCCTCACCACATCCATTCACAGCCTTCTGGCTAGGATGCAGGTTATCATCTTTTTCTTTGAAGACACAACCCTGTTTGTTTAACATTCCTGCTTTTTCTAGCACTTACCTGTGGGCACAAAAGCCTACATGCTTCCTGCAGGGGATTACAAAGTCTTTATCTGCAAAATGAGCACAGTGCACAAGATCGTTGTTCAGACATCTTATGGATTTAATGTTTAATATTACTATTATTATTATTATTATTATTTAGACACAAAGGAAAATGCCAGCGTTGCAGATACACTTCAGAAAATTTGGGCCGTATTAGACATAAATATGGAGCAGTATGCACTTTCTCTCCTAAGGTAAAGAACACCTCTAGACCTCTTCTAGCTAAGGAATACTTCTCCATTTTCAGTAAAGAACTTTCCTATATGGCTATCTATCCAAGATATCAGACTGTGGAAAAGATCCAAGATTTCTGGTGTTTAAGGCTAGATCCACACTCGGGCAGGAGGGGAGGAGGAATCCATCACATCAGTTCCCACCCTGTTGTGGAAAATACCACAGGCTTTTGTGCAGGGAGCAGACAGATGTCATGATTCATTTCAGTCAGTTCCATGAGCCAGAAAACATACAGGAAGAAAATCCTAACACTATACTCTCCTTTGTGTCCATCATTTTTTCATCACTGAATTTCCCAAACCCATTGCTCACATTATTAACCTCACAAGCTCCAACATCTGGATCCTCTGCTTAGCCTGCTTCTGTCTTCTCACTCTAGAGCTTAGACAGCCAGCCTCCTTTCCCGTCTATGACCATGACTTGCTCCCTTGCTTGGGAATTACATTCTCCCGCAGTTAAACTCATCAGGCAACGGCAAGCGCCCCTGGAAGGTGTCACTCGAGACTGACCCTGAATGTGCCTCTCTTCTTCGGTGCCCGTTGCCACAGCTCACACAGGGCCTCTCTGACCTCAGTCGGGAAAACAGGGGCATCTGATATTTTGCTCTCTCAACGGTTACTTCTGTAAATGGAGTTTATTTCAAAAGGGCCTTGTCATCTATACTCACGTTGCTTTCCCATTTCTAGACTAATGTTTAAGAGCAAGTGTAAATCTATGGAGTCTTACCCATGCTATCAAGATGAAGAAACCAAGATGGCCTTTGCTGACTACACAGTGAATTATCCCGACCAGCCACCAAATTCTTGGTTTATAATATTCAGGTAAGTGGTGCATGGGCCCATCTTCAGATGGCATGCAATGTTCAGACCTGCAGTTTCAGGACTAAAAGTGTGCTTAGCAGTAAAAGTATAAGCCTGTAGACTGCGTTCATATTTGGCTGCAAGTTTTCCATCCATATACGTATATGATAGGATATCAGAGAATTTTTATCAATAGTCCTTAAATAAAAATATGAAAAGGTAAACAACTTATAGATTATGGTGAATATGTTAACCAGTGTAATTAGATAACATTTATTTCCAAACAATATCATGTTGGGTACAAATTATAAATGTTGAATAAAATCGGAGTTTGTATTTGTACATCAAGCAACATGGTAATAATAACTTGAAATGGAAAAGATTTGCAAGCCTTTTAGTTACTTGCAATTTTTAGGATTTACAAAGATCCTGTGGGGTTAAATTCTGTTTAAAGCATCGAGAGTCGTTCTAAGAAAGGCCGGTGCTTTTGTGATTACAGAGAAACGTTTTTGGTTCCTCAAGATATGATCTTACTGCCCAAAGTATACACCACAGTCCCAATCTGCATGCTGCACGTTGTTAACAATGACACGATGGAGCAAGTGCCGAAGGTGTTTCAGAAGGTGGTGCCTTACCTTTACCCCAAAAACAAGGTAGGTGCAGCATGTACCTCCAGATGTTAGATCAGTGGCGAATGGGAGCCCATAAGCCAGTGCGTGTGGCAGGCATCTGAGCTTCCAGTCTACACGGGAGGAAGAGTCCATTATTTTAATGAGACTGAAAGCTGCGGCATACTTCGAATGCCAGAAAGAACACACTGCGCATGCCCATTGTTGAAAACATTGATTTTAAAACAGAAATGGATCCCAGGAGTTCATTTGGTCCTATACAGAAACAGGCCAGCCTTGTCTCTATCTTACATGTAGCCTTTGTTCTACTTTTAAGCATTTGGTGGTGGTGGTGGTAGTGGGAGCAGAGGTGGGGGGTTGGGGAGGGGGGTGGGCACTGGGATCACAAGCCCCGCCCCCCCATTTAATTCTTTGAAGGTAGCTTGACTTTATCAGGCCAAGAAGCATATAGACTGCCTGCTGAATGGGTGAGAGATGCTGGCCTTCTGTTAGATGTTTCCTCTCTGGGTATTTTAATCTCCTCTTCATGTTTTCAGTCACTTTCTCCATAAGGGAATCATGACAAGTGTAGTGAACAGGGGCTACAAATGAAGAGAGCTATTTTTGCTCCTAACTTCCATTCTTTAGCCCTGTGGTTTTGAACTTGGTCATTTTCCCCTGTGGATTATGATTGTATTTTTCTTTTGAAGTTCGTTTCAGCCTATAATCTCACACATTATTTTAAGTAAACTAGACATACCTATCTAATGAATGTCTAATGAATATTGACTGCAGAAGGATAAAGAATAGATACAAAATATATTAATTCAACAAGAAACTACCATTTTAATTTATGGTCATTTTGTTTAGTACTTGTTGAAATGATGTTCATATTTCCTTTATTTTGGTAACATCATTTTCCACATATCAAGCATGCCTTTGGCACTTAATTTAACCCACTATATTTCTTCCTCTATATTCTCCTTCATGGCCTAATGTGTGACATTTCATCAAGAATTCCAGGATTGTGAAATTTCCCTTACCTGTGAATGCTACCTTCTACAGAAGAATGTCCTATATTAAGTCCAATGTTAGAAAAGAATGCAAGCCCTTCCATGCATAACAAATTTCTTTTTACACATAGATAAGTTTTGCATTGTCACTTACCAAATTTGACTTAGATTTCTGTTAAACAGAAACAATTTAATATGTGACCACTAATATTAAAAAATAAGAAAGCTCAAAAGCAAGGAAATGGTTTTGTCTAAAGAAATGGTTGTCAGCCTCTCTAATTCTTCAACCCTTTAATTCAGTTCCTTATGATGTGCTGACCTCCAAACTTAAAATTATTTTTCATTGTTTCTTCATAACTGTAATTCTGCGACTGTTAAGAATCTTAATGTGTTTTCCAATGGTCTCAGCAACCCCTGTGAAAGGGTCATTCAACCCCCAAAGGGTTCATGAACCACATGTTGAGAACCCTTGGTCTAAAGGAAGAGTCTAACAAGATCATAGATGCCATCGAAATCTGGAGATGATCCCTCTTTCACCAAATAAGTTATTTAATATTGGTCATTGATACTTAATTTTGTAAGGGACACTTAAAGAATATTGAATTCACATGTTTCGGCTATGTGTATGTAGTTTTGAGTTTCTTTGTGTGTGTGTGTGTGTGTGTGTGTGTGTGTGTGTGTGTGTGTTTGTTTTGTGTTTTAGCATAGCTGGCTCTCTAAACTAAGGCTAAATCACAGGAATTTCTCTCAAGGGTGCAAGCTGAGTCAACATACAGAAGCTCATTCCATCTCCCTTTAACTATTATTTCACATTGCAGATTCAGATTGCATCAAATACTCCCAACCTTCCCTCATGGCTCTTTGACCCTCTGTATCTATCTAACCTTTAGGGAAGAAAACGGGAGCCCTGTGCAAGAAAAGGTAGACACGTGGGGATAGAGAACTAGCTTTCCATGACGTTTTTTTCCTTTTTGATATGGCTTGTCATTTCTTCAGGATTCTCAGGGTCTGTACTTGCAAATTATTTATGACATCAGGTAAAATGTGACACCATAACGAATGTTACCTGAGAACAAATCTGATACAAAGAAAATTATTGCTTAAGTCTTTGCTCTCTCTGTGGTCTGTGACTGTATTAACACTCTGGAACCTGACAAGCATGACAACATATGCGTACCCATATCTTCAGAAAGGAAAAAATATACACTACTTCTCAAATGTGCTGGAGCACATGGAAAGCTATTTCAATAAAATGAAGTGGGTCAATATTCCACAAAACATATCTTGGAATACAGAAATACATTATTGTACATTGAAACCCTTGTTTTTCTATAAGGCATTTTTTTTCATTTTCATTTTCATTTATTTATTTATTTGTTTATTGTTCTTTTGAGACAGGATTTCTCTGTGTAACAGTCCTAGCTGTCCTGGAACTAGCTCTGTAGACCAGGCTAGCCTTGAACTCACCAAGATCTGCCTGCCTCTCTCCCAAGTGCTGGGGTTAAAGTCACGCACCACCATGGCCCAGCCTATGAGGCATTTCTATCCTTCTGTCTTTACTATTAAACAATTTGCTGTGGTGTTGATGAACCATCTTGATGTGATGTCCCAGAGAGGGTCTCTAGGGACAGGTGACCATCTTTACCTACACAAAGGATGTCTGAAGCTAATGCAAACATTAAATGTAGTCCTGGGTGATACTGAACTTGGTTACAGGACTGGAGCCCTCATCAAGAGGCATCCTGCCCCACATGAAATTCAACAGCTTTGTCATTATTTACTTGTTGGCTTTGTTCCTTTGGATTTTCATCTTTCATCCTTTAAAGCTTGATAAGGATTCTTATTGGAATGAGGCTTGCAAATGTATATGCTTTTTTCAATTAAACAAATACTTATTTCCTGTACTCTGTCATAATTCCGCAAAGACGAAACAGTGGGATTTAGAACACTGGCCTTTGAGATTTCCCAGCATTTATTTATCTAAGCCAGGGATTCACACAAGCTAAGCAAACATCCTACCACTTGGGTACACCCTCAGCCCTAAGACAATTATTTCTAAGGAGGATTTTAAACATAACATTAACATCTTGATGGTTGTTAGGAGATCCTGATCTCCATGGGGATATCAATACAATAGCACATTTATTTGAATGTATGGACCGCATATTTGAGAGACTCTTGGCAATGTGAATCATATGTGTGTGATTGCCTTCTCTTTTAGAAGGGATACACCTTTGTGGCCGAAGCATACACTGGTGATGCATACGTGTCAGGTACACGATGGAAACTGCGGCTCATTGGCTCGTACAACCCACTTCCATTTCTCTCCCGAGACGCTCCATGCAACACCTTCACCATAAAGGAGATCAGAGACTACTACATCCCTAATGACAAGAAAATCCTGTTCAGGTACAAGCATATGATAGACAGTGCTCTTTAAAATATTAATATCTTTGTTAAAATGAATTCATAATTCTGAATGCATTAAACTTTTATTTCTGTAATTTTATGGAAATAACTAACACTGCCTTGGCTAAATGGCTGCTCAATCAAACCGATAGAATTTCAAATAATGCTAATATCATTTCTTAGGGTTCATTTTACTTGACTGTCACTAGAGATTCTTTCTGATCTCTTATGGTTATTTTGAAAGACCCCTAGAGACCCCAAGAGTTTGGAGCCTGTCAGGGGGAAGGCCCTTGCCCCCAAGAGACGAGACCAGACCACTGGATGCAAGTGCAAGAGGTTGTTTATTGTTTACACAGGTACCTGTGGACACTTCAGTCTTTCGGGGGACTGAGCATGCTGAGGTTAAAACTCAGGCAGTTTATATAGGGTTGGGGTGGCAAGAAGCAGGCTTACAGAAGCAGAAGCATGGTTACAGGGATTTCATTGTTTCATCTAAATGTAGCAGTTGTAGTTAACCAAGGACAGTTGGTTATTTGGGTTGGGCACAAATAATACTAAGAATTCAGTTATGACTATCTCAGCATACTGGACACTGTCCTGCTGACCTTGCTTTGGTCCAAGCTGCAGACCACAGATATTTGGTTGGCGTTGGATGAGAGCAGCACCTGGTTCCCTCCAGTACTTTTCTCATAACTTGACCTTGGCAAATTAGCAAGAGCAATTTAAACAGGCAATAAGCATAGTGGTGGTCTTTCAATTTGACTTTCTCCTCACTCTGCCCTATCTGTGGCTACTCTCGTGTGTGTGTGTGTGTGTGTGTGTGTGTGTGTGTGTGTGTGTGTGTGTAGGGGTGTGTCCTTGTTTGTCTCTCCAAACTTCTTTTCATGATCACCTTGCATGGTCCTAGCACTGGCTCCCTTTCTTTCACAGTTGCTTGTGTGCATTCTAATGCTGATATACAGACCCTTTCTGTGTGTCCCATCTCTTCCCAGTGATCCTGCCCTATGTTAGGCGTTTCATCGTGTTTGTTACAGAAAGCTGTTTCTCTAATCTCGGACTCCATTATATTTCTCTTAGGACATCGCCGTAACTTGCCCTTGTGAATTTATATGTTTATCCTTTACTACTAACATACATATTTACAATTGCTGTAAAATGGGTTTTAATTTTCCACTGACTGTAGAGTAAAACTCAAGCTCCAGAGTCTAACGTTTAATGCCCTTGCCCAGCCACCCACCACTAGCCAGGACTGCCTCTCAATAGAACAAAAGGTTGCCTCCAGATATGTAAGCTGTACAATTTCCTTTTCCTAGAATACATCCCTGATGTGTGACATTCCATCTTCGTTGTGCCACTGTGAAAAAAAATTAATGATAATTTTCAAAATGTGAACCCCTTGCATTGAAATCTGCAATATAAGTAGTTGACCATTCCTGTGCTAAGCATTTTATGTAGTGTGTACACATTTTAGCTGATTAGTTGTGCATCGACCTCTATGAGAGTTAATGCTTTTTAATTTAGTTTTATTGAAAACAGATTCTTATTTCATAGAATACATCCCGAACACAGTTTCTCCTCTCTCCACTTCTCTGAGCTACCTCCCCAACTCCCCTCTCCCCCAGATGCATCCACCCCCCATTTCCCCTTAGAGCAGACCTCTAAGAGATGACAGCCAGACTAACCAAAGGCCAGATACATGTCCTTTCAACATGGAAACTAGTATAGTGTCCAAATCATAGTTGGCCTGCATTAAATATCTTCTCACTTTAAAAGAAAATTGTTCTTTCACATGAACTGAGAGAACACATTAAATATATAAATGCCATTCATAATCAGACGCAACACATATTCTTGCTTCTCCCTCCTATCACTTCTTTCTGGCTATGGTTTACCACTTTGAAAATCGTGACAGCCACAGCTTTGTGGCTGTGACATTTCATGGAGTGTTATGTAATGCTCGTTAGCTGTTTTATGCTTGTTCAGGGGTCACTCATGTGAATACTTGGCCATTTACTTAGTTAAAGGCTGCTCCTTATTGGGCATCTTCTGTGGTGCCCAGAAAAAGAAACAAACTATTGTTTTCTAGATTTTATTGTATTGAAGAGATGCTTCAAAGGCACCATATGTTTTGTCCACTTATGATTATAAGTGACATGTAGTGGCTGTCACATAACTGTCAAGGTGGTTTTCAGATCCATCCTGTTTCATAAGTGGCTTCACTTCATACTTAACAAAAAGATTCATCTCCTACTTGGAATTTTCTATTAATGGAAACATGCTACTGTTTTTCTTGACTGTACATTGGGCTCCTTTGTCAGAGTCTGTAATCACTAATATTTTAGCATGTCCGTGGGCCTTGCAAAGTGCTTTACTTCCAATCAAAGGAGAACATCTCACCATTTCCTGTATCAAGGTCAGTGTGCTTGTTCGTTAAAGCTCAACCTTTCTCACAATAGGTACTCCATTAAAGTGACAGTGGCACAGTGTATTACAATACAGGTCCGCACATCCAAGCCCGATGCCTTCATCAAGCTGCAGGTGCTGGAAAGTGAGGACATCATGGTGAGCACCATGGGCAAAGGGCAAGCCATCATCCCCGCCTTCTACTTCCTGGGGAGTGAAAGAGCGTTGAGCTCCCAGTGTAAGTACCTGCCTGGAGTGTGGACTGCATTCATGAACAGATGCTTGTGTTGCTGGGGCGTTTAAAATGTTTAGTTTAAAATGGAAAGTAAAACTTGGCATCTGACACCATACTTGACCCCAGAGATGCCATTGTAATTATGTATCTAACTACGCTCCAAAAACCAATAGATTGGTCATGACTTTCCTCTACTGACTACTTTGAGAAAAATGTATTCCTTATACATGAGCCTGCTTTTATTTTTAAATATTTGTGTATGCATGTGAGTGTTTGCCTACATGTATAAATGCACATTCCTGGTCCTACAGAGGCAAAAAGAAGGACTTGGATCTCCTGGAACTGGAGCTACTGTAGTTTTAAGGTACCCGGTGGATGCTGGGAAATAAACCAGGATCCTCTTCAGGAGTAGCGTGTGCTCTTAACTGAAGCATCATCTTTCCAGCCTCACTTGAACATTTGTAATAAATATCTCTTAAGACCAGAACATTTGAAAGGTTCCATATTCTCAAAAGAAGCATGTCCTTTTAAGTACACCATATTCTCTAAGTATATATGTAGTCTATTTAATCAGCAGTACCAATGCAATCAAATATGCTAACATATTATTTCCCTTTTTTAGCTAGCAAGCAAATTCTCTTATCTCACCCTTCACCCAAAAAGGAACCAGAAGTGATGACCAAGAAAAAGTCCGGCCAAACAAGTCAGAAATCCTTCAAGGGCAGACCTGGAAGCGTGGCAGTAGATACAGGTCTGCCTCTGCTGGAGGAAGAGCTTCTGAACATCACAAATGTAGAAGAGAACTCTAGCACACCACAACAGGTACATAAACGGGGTGGGGCTAGGAAGATGACTCAGTTGGTATAATGTATCTCTCTGCTGGGAAACTGAGACAGTCAGATCCTAGAGCCAGTTTTCCTAGGCAAAACTGGAAAACTCTGGCCTCCGCATGCACACTCACAGACAAATGCACCCACACACACCCATGCCCTGGTACACGGAATGAGCAAATTGTTCAAAGGACAGGAAGACGGGGAAGAATCTGTAACGATGTAAACAGGGACTGGAGCATAACAGTGATGATGCTCAAGGTCACACTACTCAGACATCATCCCAGACACATGTAAAAATGAAAAGAAGGATGAATCAATTAATTAACATGGGTACCAAACTACCCAACTGAAAAAAAAAATGAAGGGCTATTAGAACAGTGTACACAAAAGGTAAGTCAATAATCCAATTGAAAGGTTTGATGCATAGCTGAGTAGCAAAATAAGAACCATTGGGAGGGTCTCAAATTTCTAATTATAAGGGGTTGGAGAGATGGCTCTCCAGAGCCTCTGCTCTTCCAGCACCTACATGGCAGCTGGTGTTCAGTCTCACGAGAGAGTGAGTGGCCAAATAAGGGAATAGACCTTGGTGACTAGCTGTAGGAATATACTCTAACAGTTTAGCAAGGGGGAGAAAGGGTAAAAGGCAATACCTGTCGGTGCCATGTTTACCGTGTTTAGGCTTTAGGCCTGTTAGAGCCCCTCAAAGTTAACATAAAACTAGCCAGCATAAAAAGAAACATGCTTTTAAAAAATATGGAGGTGAAACCATCAGCCAAAGGAGAAAAGGTAACCTATTTAAGGCTAGGGACCTTTTTTTGCCTTTCATCACAGCTAACACTATAAATAAAGGTGAGTTCCAGCTGCACTGCAGATTTAAGTGAGAAATTTTAGTCCATTAAAGTAATAACAGACGATGCAGGGGACTGGTTTACAATCTAAGAAAGGCTGGAAATATGGCAGACATGAGATTTTACTTTATGCCAGCTGCACTGATTAAAAACAAGAGATGTGGATGATGGAGGCCATGGCTGGGATGGAGAATGTTATATGGATTTCTGCTGTGTGTTTGAGGTTGCCTTTGTTACTGTTTTAGTGCTGTGAAGAGACACCATGACCAAGGTAACCTATAAAATGAAGCATGTAATCGAGGCTCGCTTACACACTCAGAGTCTGTGACCATCATGGCGGGCAGCATGCCAGCAGGCAGCCAAGGCACTGAGTCAGTGGGTGAGAGCTAGCATCTTATCTGCAAGTTGAAGGCAGAGAGACTGGGTCTGGCATGGGCTTTTGAAACCTCAAGGCCCACCCTCAAGGACGCACCTCCTCCAACAAGCCACATCTCCTACTCCTTTCCAACACTGCTCTACCACCTTGGCACCAAGCGTTGAAACGTGAGCCTATGGGGACCGTTCTTATTCAAGCCAACACAGAAAGTCTCATTTAATTAACCTATGATTGTATAGTTCATAAAAGGACACAGTATAAGCTTCACCTAATACATCTTCCAATACCCCTACTGTGTAGATTCTTTTGGTTGTCCTGACTCAGTGCCTTCCCATTCACAGTGCTACAAGTATATCATACAGTGCTTGGTGATGTTTAACAGCTGGCCTCTCACTGAAACTCAGCAGACATTTGTTCAAGCACTAAAAGACTTGGAGAAAATTGACATCAAAGGTATGTCACCCTAGATACTTTAAAAATATTTATTTTATTTTATGCGTATGGGTATTTTGCTGGCATATATGTAAATACACCATGTGCATGTCCAGTGACTGTGGACGTCTAAAGAGGGTGTTGGAGCTCCTGAAACTATAATTACAGGTGATGGTGAGCTTCCGTGTGGGTGCTGGGGATAGAGTGCTGGTGTTCTGCGATAGCAGTCAGATGTTAATTCTGAGCTTTATCTCTAGTGGCACACTTTAAATATTACTCATACCACTGTATCTTATGTGCTGAATAACAAGTGGATCACACAATTATTAAATGTTATTGCTCACAGTCTATATCCTCATATTTTGTCATATTGATTACATTTCAATATGTTACTGTATAATTTATGAAAAATAAAAATATCCCATCATTAGGCCTTGCATATTTATGAGGCCATGTTTTGCCTACTTAGCAAAACATATGCATCAATTATACTTGTGACACTTTCAAGAAATAAGAAACCTTTGTTTATAAAATTATATTACCCATAGTTATTAGAAAAGAATAATAATAATATAGACTCTGAAGGTACATGTGTTTAATTTCAGCACTCAGAAGACAAAGGCAGGCAGATCTCGGTGAGTTCAAGGCCATTGTGGTTTCCAAAATTACAGGTATCTACGGTTGCAAAGTGAAGCACTGACTCAAAAAATGTGTTATGCTTGAGATTTATATGCAAATAAAGTATCCACAATTGCATGCATAAGTAAAAATAATAGAGAAAAAGCACAATACTGTGTATGCTTCGGTGTTCCCCAAAGCTCTTCTGGGATAATTAATAGTGTCAATAAACATCAAATTGAAACCCTGGAAGCTTAGAATTATGGTAGAGCAAAGGATAAGACTCAAGCTTTCTTGTTAGCCTGAGTGGTCTATTCCTTGAGTTCCCTATGTTTCTTCAGTTGTTTCATATTATAACATTTGTTACATCTGTCTTGGCATAACTAAGATACTCATGCTATTCGAAATATGTAGCACATAACAGGGGCCACATTACCCAAGTGGAGCTCATAGGAAGAGTACATGAGAAATATGTAGGGAAATAGGTCAATCTCAGAGGGGGTAAGGGGGGGGAGGGAAATGTGGGGAGAAGGGGGAGGGGAAAGGGAGGGGAGAAGGAGGAAGAGGTGGGGGATAGGAGGGAAGAGAAAAGGAGAGAGAGGAACATGGGGAGAGAAGGAAAAAGAGAAAGAGAAACATTAGTGACCTGATTAAAATTGCATGGGAATCTAGCCAGCAGGGAAAACGTGTTTCTAAACACTTCCTAATGAGATTTCAAGTCTACTTAATGATAGAAGAAGAAATTGGTGTGCATCCAGAGTAAGACAGATTCACACAGTTCAGAACTAAATTTAAGTTAAACCCAATGTACAAAGTGTGAAATTAACAATGTGAGTTAAACCTCTAAGGAAAGTTCTCCTTAGATGTGGGGATAGAGCAGTGTAGCTAAACTCTGCTGGCAAAAGCTGAACAGGAGAAACTTGTCACCTGTGAAGCCCCAAGAACTCCCACTGTCTGAGAAGAATCTCATGAAGACACTGGCAATGTGTGGGCGTTCTCAGCTGCTAGTAGTATTAAAAAATGGTATAAGCATTCTTTTATATTCCAACTACAAAGTAGGCCTGCAGGGATCATAATATGTGTTGTTTTTGTCATCCACACTTGTCACTTTCATGTTTGGATGAGCAATTGCTAAAATTAAACCACACCTTGCATTGAATTGCCTATTTATTGGTGAAAAATAGCAGTCAAAGAAATGAAGAACTATATTTTATTTAAAACAAATGGGAGATGCCCTACTTGAGAGATGCTGAGAAAATTTTTTTACAGTAAAACAGCTTTTGAGTTCAGAGTAAGAGAACTCAAATTGTGTTTTAAAATATATATTTACAATTGCACTTTATTTTTCAGTGTGTGTGTGTGTGTGTGTGTGTGTGTGTGTGTGCATGTGTGTGCACCTGCATGCTTGCACACCTGCTTCAGCTTATAGGAATGGAAGTCAGCAACCTGTGGGAGTTGATTCCCTCTTGCATCACTGTGGGTCCCTGAGATCAAACTCAGATCACCAGGTTTTACGACAAAGCCCCTTCACCCACTGAGCCCTTAAATGTGGATGTCTTAAGTGACCAGTTTGATTAAATTAAAACATCAAATTAATGAAATTAAAACACTAAATTAATAATCAACAGCAATGTTTCAGCTCCATTTACAGCTCAAGACCCTCCCCTTTTTATTTGAAGGATATTGAGTACTTAGAAAACTTCAGTTCTTGATGCGTTTCAATTATCAACTTTGACCAATTTTAAAATATATTTTCATCAAGTAGAAGATGGTCAGCTTATTTTTGTTACTGAATTTATCAGATTTAAAATTATATTCAACCTGAAGTCACTAAAATATTTTTTTTATTCTTTTAAGCCATTTAATTCCTACAAGCAATATAATACATGATTTGATGTTTTTCAAACTTTACATCCTTATAGCCCAGACTTAAAAAAAAAATAAATAAGAAAATCATCAGATCTGATATGTAGATATGAAGGTATATCTGACCTGGGATAGTTCTGCTATTTGCAGGAACTTGGCTTCCTGCTATCATGCAGTAACAGTGCCACCCTTTGTTTATCTCAGTACCTAAAGGTTCCCTAAAACGCTTGGCTAACTTTCACTGAAGGAAATAAAGAGACAGGAAGCTCTTGAGCTGTAAGCTCTCAGTAGCATCTGCCATCACCATTGTAATGCTGCCATTCTAAACACCTTTTGTCACTCTGCCTTGTCTATATGTTGATAATCAAGGCCTTTGAAGTTCTAATTGGTCACAAGGAACATATGTAATTGTTATCTTTACATATGTGATAAAGCAATTGCTGTGATTCTTTTTTAGGTGAGAAGTGCACAATGAAGCACTGTGAATATGAGTCAAAAAGTCTTTGATGAAACAAAATATCACATACATTATATAATAATTACTATATGACTACAGTTTTAGTTACATAAAATAATCATTTTAAGTTATATTACAAAATAAACACACACAAACACACACACATATATACATATACATATACATATATATATATATATATATATAGAGAGAGAGAGAGAGAGAGAAGGAGAGAGAGAGAGTTTTCTATTTCCACTGACCAGAAAGAGAGTCTGTTATTTGAACATGCACTTTGCCCTAAGCAAATTCGGAAATTCCATGAATGTTCAAATACCGACCAGTTTCTAAGGATACAGAACAAAGTGTTGACTTTTAATCCTAAAAGGAAATGTGAATTTCTGTGTCTGTGGAGGTTTCATCATCTAGTGAAGGCTTCTCTCTAGTGTGTTGTGGCTAAACAAAAGGTAAAGGAAGGCGTCAAAGGAAATTATGTGAAGGATTTCTCACTTCCTCCACAGGTGGTCCCCCAGCACTTCCTCACCACAAGGGATGTACACATTGATTCTGGGGCTTCCTAATTGCAGACACATACCCATGAGGTCACACCTTCCACACCTTTGAGACAGTAGGATGGTTTCCTGTCCACAGCATATTCCCGTGCACCAACATAAGCAGATTTCTTGAAAGCCTTGCACACTAAATTAAGTAACCTGATAATGACCCCATCCTATGAATTAACCAACTAGATTTAAAGGACACAGTATACACACAGGCAATTTTTTACCAGCATCAAGAGGAAAGAAATGTATAAGAGCAAAAGTCTTTGTATATTATTGAAAATAAATTGGTATCAATCCAAACTTAATTGTTGTAAAGTTTTTAATTATAATCTTATCCAGAAATACCACCAAGAAAATGAAAATGAACAGAAAACAAACAAAATCCCGAGATAATTAAAATGCTATAGATGTAAGTCTGGTTTTGAAGCAATGGTTGCAAGATTAGAGGAACTGAAAAAGACATGAAATATGTAGTCAAACAGATACCAAAATAGCAAACATCAGTCCTCCCTTTTGGGTAATTATGTTTATTGTAAATTAAATGTGCTTTACTGCAACTTATATATTTATAAGAGGGGCAACCTTTAATTCCAAATATATAAACAGTTTTAAGATAGAAGAATGGAACACACATTATAAATAGTAACCCAGATAAACCTGGAATGGTCATTCTAATGTTAAAAATAGATTTTGAAGAGCCAAACAGGTGTACTCGTTATTTTATAATGCTACTTAGCTCACATATTCACAAAACAAAACCATTATAAACATCAGTGTCTAAAACACATCAAGCAAAACTAGTACTGAAACAAGAAATACCAGCTCTACAGCTAATTGGAAATTTAAATACGGCACTTTAAGTAGCAGATAGAAGTTCAAACAGAAAGTGGGATTATAAAATGCTTGAATAATACTGCAAACCAACCTGTCTTAAGAGCAGAATTCTCCACTCAGTGGCACCAGAACACATGTTCTTCCCATGACCACTGGAGCATCTGAAGGATAACAGCAGATGAGGCAGTGTCATGAGTCTCAACAAATGGCAAGTATAGAAACAATGCAGCTATGTTGTCTGATCACAACTGAAGAAAACGAGAAACCAGTAAGAGATGAATGTGGACATTTCATAGATGTGTAGAAAACAACATGGTCTTAACATAATTTTCTATACTAGAAACATCAACAACACCTGAAAAATGGAGTCTAGAGAGGTGGATCAGAGACTAAGAACACTTAATGGTTGCTCACAACTGTCTGTAACTCCATCTTCAGGAAATCTGATAATTTCTGATCTCTCTTTCTCTCTTCCTCTCTCTCTTTCACACACACACACACACACACACACACACACACACATACATTCAGGCACACACATGCATGCATATAAAATAAATAAATCTTTTTAAAAGTACAAACTACAAGCTGGAAAAGAAAAGGAAATTAATCCCCATTCAAAAGGGAGGAAATAATAGTAAAGGTTAGAGCACAGATGAATCAGGTATCTATGCTATGTGTGAAATAAAAGGCACCCAGATTGCAAACACAGTTAGTATTCTAATGCCCACTGATATATATATATATATATATATATATATATATATATATACCAACGTCGAGTTGATGCTATATGAATTATATCCTAGTTTCATTAAAAGAACTTTGACCAGCTCTTATGAAACATTTGTTTATTTGCTTACAAGGAAAATAATCCAACCTCTTTAGATGAAGCATGCTTTCCATATCTCTACAGGACATGGTCTTGTTGTCATGTTGGGTTTTAATGGTTTCCATTTTCATGTCTCTTTAACTCATGTAGAGAAACATGAGGAACTAATTACCATAGGAAGCCCAGACTCCCATGCTGTCAGTGAAGGGCAGAAATCTGTAGGAGTTTCCAAAACATCAAGGAAAGGCAAGGAGAAGGCAGGGGAGAAAGAGAAGTTGGCCAAGGAAAAGCAAGTGCCTCGCTTTGAACCTCAGGTGGGTCAAATGTGAACGGGAGACTCTGGCAGCACTCGCTGTCCCTCAGATACAAAAGTGAGAAACTCTGTCCGTTCCCATTTGAAAGATCCCAAATTTTTAGCTGCGTTGTTCTCTTTAGATCATCGAAGTGAGCAAGTCAGACAGGATCCTCAGACCTGTCCTTCAGCATCTTAGCTGCTCTCTGTCAGTGACACCAGAAAAGTTCTGTGTCAACTCACTTTTGGAGCCACTTCAAGAGTAAAGCTTTAAAAGCTCTAGGCTTCAAAAGTAGGAGAGAAGTTTCCATGTGAGATTTAGTTCTCATTAAAATACTAAGAGAATCATATAGGAAACAAGGTCTTATGGGTAATAATGAAACCAAATTTTAAATGAAAACTTATTCAATGGCTGCAACCTTCTTCTCTTCCTCAATTACATTATTTCAGATGAACACGGCCTTGATCTAGGATGCATTTTTCAGCCACACCAGCTTTAACATTGAACTTGTCTGGTGGGGTCCTTGGAGCTGGCCCTTCCAGAGCCTCCTAACTCAAAGCCAGTTAACCGGAAAGCTCTTTTCCACATTGCTTTTGGTTATGGCATGCCTCACATACATGACAGCATAGTAAATGGAAGCTCTAGGAGAGAAATTGGCAGAAAGGTTATTTGGAGACTTGTTGGGAGTCTTCCTCAATAATTTTCCACTATAGTCATGGAGGCAAGGCCCCCCTCAGCTGAATCTGGAACTCAATGACATGGCTAGCCTAGCCAGCCAGTTGGCTCTGGGGTTCCATCTTTAACCTTCTGAGCAGTGGGATTCCAAGGAGGTGCTGTGAACAGTAAGTATTGGAGCTCTGGGGTTCTGAACCCCACTCCTGATACTTTCAAAGCAATCACGTTTTATCTACTGAGACATAGCCACAGCTCTGAAGGCACATCTTACACTGGCACAATTCATTGACTTCCGCAAGTATATACACTACGTAATTCAAGGTAAAGGCACCTGCTCATTTGTCACCCCTGCACCGAAGTTCCAGGGAACTCTCCACCTGCTTTTAGTCACCACGCTACTCGTGCCTGTCACAGAATTCACACAAATGCCTCGCACAAGCTGAATTATTTTGTGTTTAACTTATTTGTTTTACTGAAATATAAACCTGTAGGATTCTTCCACATGGTGGTGTACAGCAGACGTTTATTTTTATTCAGTGCTCAGCACCCAGCATAGGAACATGCTGTAAGTAGTCCCTTCAACAGCTGATAAACTTCTGTGCTATTTATTTCATTTGATACTGATGCTGTGAAAAAAGAATATTGAGCATTCTTCCACAAGTTTGATGCAAATTATGGTTTGACTTCTGTACAGTAAGTAGCTAACAGTGAAATCACAGTTTAGGGAGTAAATCCTAGAGTTTTTCTAGGAGAGAAAAACACTCATTTTTTTTTTAAACCTTTCCCCCTTCTAGCCAATACCCACTGTACATTCTCAGCAAGAGGATCCAAACAAACCCTACTGGATTTTGAGGCTGGTTTCTGAACACAGCGATTCTGACTATGTTGACGTGAAGAAAGACACAGAGCGCGCAGATGAAATACGAGCCATGAAGCAAGCTTGGGAGACAACTGAGCCCGGGAGGGCTATCAAGGTCACCTGCTTTGAAAGGCTGTTCTTTCTTACTCTTCCTTGGTATATGATGTCTGAGAGATGAGCTCTGGGGGTGAAGCCGCACAGGATCCCTTTTAGGTGTGGGATTTGGAATTATATCAGATACTAACTGAATTGTGACATGAGGTATGCCAAAACTACGGAACTTCCCCTTCTTTATTTTTATTTATTTATTTTTTTCACATAGTCATGCAGGGCTGGATCCACATGCACCCTGAAAAGCCTCAAGTAAGAGAGCATGCAAGTGTTTAATGTATGTTTTCCTACTATGAACATCTTTAGAAGAAAAAGTATGTGCTGCCCCCTTGTGGTTTTAAAATGCCTGTCCTGCCTGGCCTTTATGCAATGGTTCTCCCCTCCCTGTCAGTTACAGTTCCTCATGTCGTGGTGAGCCCCCCAACCATAACATTATTTTCATTGCTACTTCATAACTGTCATTTTGCTACGGTCATGAACCCTAATATTCTTGGAGATGGAAGTTTGTTCAAGCAGTAGTGAGCCACAGGTTGAGAAACACAACCTTTCAGTGAAACAGGTATTTTACCTGTAATGATCCTTTTGCTGATTCAGGGTAGCTGATGCGAATGAAGAGAGATTCAGAAACAATTGGATTTAAGATAACATGCTGTGTACATTTGTTTATCATGGTGGGTCCTTGTTCTCTGTCATAATCTACGAACTGCCAAAATCACAGAGGGCTCGGAATTCTAGTCTAGTTAGTGAAGAGTGGGCCCGCTATAAACTACCTTATTTGTGTTTCCTTTTTCATTTTCTGTTTGCTATGAGCACCGCCAGCTTGCTTCGGTCCAAATCACTTGCTGCTTTTCAGTGAGCTCACAGGTTGACATCTGTCTTCCAGGCTTCACAGGCCCGTTTGAAGTACCTCAACCAGTTCATCAAGAAGCCATCGGATGTCCCTGTCCAAGAGACTTTGTCTGCCACCCAGAGCCAAACTAAAACTGTAGAAGAAGGTCAGTGGGGGCCAACCAGCTGCTCAGGCATTTGGTGGGGCCTCCTTAGTAACAGGGAAATGTTTCAGAGTTTCTGGTCCTTGTGATTGTGAAAGGCCATGGGGGTTGAACATCACACGAATAGGCTTTCAATTATCAAGACCCTTGTACTATTTTCTCATCTAAGACACACACACACATACACACCCTTTCTCCACATATAAGCAAAAGTGATTTCCTTACTTAAGAAAAGTTGAAGAATGGCATGATGGCACACACCTATAAGCTCAGCATTTGGGAGGCAGAGGTTGAAGCCTCAGAAGTTCATGTCCATCCTAAGCTATGCAGTGAATTCAGGGCCAGCCTGGGCTACAAGAAACCCTGTCTGGAAAAGGAAAAAAAGATAAGAAAAAGATGAAAGCAGAGATGAAATGGGGTGTTTACTCAGTGTGATAATTGTCTCATGGAATTGGAGGCAGTCCTATTACCATAAATCTGGTATCTTCTTCATACAAATAAAAATAAGAACACACAAAAAATAAGTAATCATAACAGGAATAGTCATCATGAAGATTAGTCATCATGAAGATTGTCATGGCTTGGCAACTTGCATTTCTTAAATGCAAATTACACTTGATCCTTGTATTCAATGGTTATCAGCCTCAAGACCTACAAAGTATACCAAAATGCACAGGTGTTCTAGACCTTCTAGGAAATACTGATGTCTCTGTGTTTAATTTATGCACTTTCTCCTGCATGCTTTATTATCATTATAATTCTTATAATCATAATTCAATCTAAGTGCTAAGTAGCCGTTATATTATTTAGAGAATATAGAGGCAAACAGCATGTATATGTATATATATGTGTGTGTGTGTTCGTTACAAAAAACTAACATAAATAACTCTGCAGTACTTAACAGAATTAACATTCGACTATGTATTTAAAATTACTTACTATTTATTATGCTTTTAGCATGTGCATGCTGTAAAGAAGGTCACACTACACTACAGACACAGAGAGCTTTGTGGAGTCCATTTTCTCCTTTACATGATTCCAGGAGTTGAACTCAGATCACTAGACTTACATAACAAGCATTACTTTATCCCTGTGGGCACCTGCCGTCCTTTAACCATAAATGTTTTAAGTGTCATATTAATTCATTAATTTCTTATGTGATGTGTGTTTTTTCCTGCATGTATATGTGCCACATGTGTGTCTGGTGTTCAAGGAGGCCAGAAGACAGCATCAGATCTCGTGACACTAGAGGTGTAGACGGTTATCATATGGGTGCTGGGAGTCAAATATGGGTCCTCTAGGAGAGCACCCATTGCTCTTAAAGGCTGAGCCATTTCTCCATCCTTGCCTGAACAAATTCTTGACCGTTAGTTAGTTAACTGAATCCATGGCTATAAAACCCAGAGATACAGAAGTCAAACAGGATTTTATTTGGCATTTCTATATCAACTCATTGATGTATATCCTAATTTCCAAGGTGGAGAAGTTCTCGATAATATTTCTAAGTTCATGAGAAACAGGAGACCCTGCTAGCATGCTGACCTGGCCCTCCTTTGAACCATTTGTCTTATCAAAGATGTCTGACTGTACCCAAGTACCACTGCTCCAGATTTCCATGAAAACAGAAGCAATTCACATGTCAAACCCTGCATTTCACTCAATTCCAAATATAGTAGATGAATAAATACGAGAATAATACATGGCTAATATGAAATTTAGTGTTGATTTTTATGGTTTCTTTAGGGCCAAGGAGTCACAATTAGATTCACTTCTAAGGAAAATCCTCCCAGCTTTAGGCTCTTCACAATTAGTGTCAAGATTCAGAGAAGTGCCTTGCCTATATACAGTGGTCCCAATACTTAAAGATCTCACCTCTGTCAATATTATCCCCGTTTCTAAAAGCCTCTGATTGTATGTGGTATGTGGCTTTCCTATTGCAAGAGGTTTCCAGGCTCACCATACACACATTCCTACACTAGTCATATCATGCTTTGACATCGGGATGCCCAAGCCCTGGTTAGATGCAGCAAAGCTTTGGAATTTATCCTCCAAATCTGGGCTCCTACAAGCATGCACTTTTAGATTTGTTTGCATGTGACTTGGCAGAGTGCAAGTTATTTTTTTTCAGGAACATGTACATTGTGCTATAGGAGAAGTAGCAGGAGGTGCGGGTAAAGAGGCAGACACCAAAGAGCTGCCCCCAGCAGCAACGGGAAATTTGCTGTGGAAGAAATGGCAGTTGCCCAAGAACATCAAGGACCTGGGAAAATCCCCAAGCAATGACAGCAAAACATCTGTGACAGGAAAGGAAGAGAAAGATCAAATTGTGCGTAAGGAGATTTTTGGTGAGTTCTGGTCTTGCTGGTAAGGTAAACATGCACTTGTCTTTGAAATAACAGTATACACAGCTTATAACAAACACATGTCAGATGAGGGCTCCCCAAATAGAAAAACAATATACATCTGTCGCAGCTGGTGTCATTGCATGGCTCCGGGGAATATTAATCTAGAGTTCTCTCGTTGCAACAAGACCTATACAAAAGCTGGAATTAGAAGGAAATCCTATGGACTAAGAATTCTTTATTCCAGTAAAAACCATCTTTAACTTAAGCCAAAATAGGAGTCAGGTAGAGCTCAGTGGTAGAGCACTTGCCCAGCACATGTCAAGTTCCGAGTTCAATTTTCAGCACTGATAAAAAAAGCAAACTAAAAAAGGGGGTGGGGAGTAGGGGGTGGATGATTAAGGAAAAATTGATGCATCTTCCTGAAGACAAACACTAATGGGTGTGGGTCTAGAATAGGTGATTTTTAGAATCACTGTCAAAGGTTACCCTCTGGATTAAGAGAAAATGCCCTCAGAAAGTAATTCGGACCCATAAGCGAAGGTCATTGTGTAGATTTATATTTGAAGAGATCGGAGTCATATTTCTGAAATTTTAAATCAATTTGAGAAGGGTAATTGGAAAACTGTACTGGTTTGATTCTGACACAGAAACAACCTGCCAAATGGGGAAAAGGGGTTGCATAGGAAAAATGTTTTAGGTCCTGATTTCATGAATACCAACCGGATGTAAACGGTGGAAACCACAAACGTGCATTATAAAAACTATTCTCAAACAAATGAAAATAGTAGCAGAGCACAGTGAAACCATCAAGACATGGCCAAGTCTGAGACGGGAGTCTATAGGAGTGAACATCACCTTCACTGCAGTTCATGGAACCAGAGAAAGAGACCAGAGGACAAAGCTAGCTCATATTCTCTCATAGAAGAGAAATAAAATCCAGAGGGGAAATAAATGAAGTAGAGACTAAAACATCAAAATATAAATGAATAGCTACACTAACCTTTCAAAAGGAGCGGGGAGGGACTCACATAAGGAAAATAGGAAGTGAAGAGGAAGACATCAAAATCAAAAATAGAGAAATATACAGGTGTTGTTGGGGATTAATATGAACAACTATATGCCGGCAATCACACACATCACACACACACACACACACACACACACACACACACACAATTTAAAATAAAATAAATCTCTAAAGAAAACCCTGACAAACCAAATCCAACAGCACGTTACAATTATTCCCCATGATCAAGTCAGATTCGCAGCAAGGATGTAGATGTAGTTCAAAAGATTATTAAATGGGGTGGTATACAAAAACAGAATGAAGGACAAGCAAGCAAGGGAGGCTGGGTCAAACTCAACCTGTCGATCAGAAACACCGTCCTGTGAAAACTAAACAACACAGTGTTTCACAGATCCACGCATGAGGGCAGCGGCCTGGTGGCCTAGTTTACTGGCTTTAGCAGTTCTCTGTATAGGTATATGCCATCTGTAAACAGTGACGACTTAGTTTCTTCCTAACATCGGTAGGAGTCGTTGTACTTCCTCTGCTCTGGTAAGGCCTTCCAGAATATGCTGAATGAAAGTGACGGGGAGGGGAGGAGAACATGTGGGACGAGGAAGACTGAGTCAGAGAGAGAGAGAGAGAGAGAGAGAGAGAGAGAGAGAGAGAGAGAGAGAGAGAGAGAGAGATCATAATAGAGGGAGCCATTATAGGTGTTCAGAGACCTACAAGACTGACCCCAGCTACCAATCTGAGCAACAATGGAAAGGTTATCTTAAATGCCTTGATAACTACCTTATATGCCATCATAGAGCCCTCATCTAGTAGCTGATGGAAACAGCAGCAGACACTCACAGCTAAACACTGAGCCAAACTCCTGGAATCCAGTTGCAGAGAGGGAGAAGTGATAAGAAAATGCGGTCAAGACCAGGTTACAGAAACCCACAGAGACAGCTGACCTGAACAAGGGGAGCTCAGTGACCCCAGACTGATAGCTAGGAAACCAGCATTGCACCAACTCAGACCCCCTGAACATGGGTCCCAGTTAGAAGGCCTGGGAAGTCTAAGGGACCTCTGACAGTGGAGCCAGGATGTACCCCTGGTGCATGAAAGGACTTTGGGAGCACATTCCCCATGGAGGGATACTCCCTTAACCTAGAGGCAGGAGGGAGGGCCTAGTCCCTACTCCAAATGACTTGACATATTTTGATGATCCCTCCTGGGAGGCAGCACCCTCCCTGTGGAGTGGGGGGGATGGGATAGGAAGGGGATCAGGGGACATGGGCGGGGGGGAGGGAAGTAGAGGGAACTGGGATCGATACGTAAAATAAGAAAAATAATAAATATAAAAAATAGAAAAGATAAAAAGTGATAAAAGTGAACATCCTTATCATATTCCAGATACTTCTTTTGACATTTTTCCTGTTCAGTCACATTAGAACTGATATCCATATGGCCTTTTTGTCTTATTTGAGAAATGGCCCATGAAGTATGAAAAGGCGAGTAACGAGAACAATCAGGAAAGACTTCATGCTGTATACTGACAACACTGTTATCTTCTGGAAAGGTTTCGGTAGGATAGCAGTTGAGTGGGATATGGATGAAACCTTTCTGGGTCTCAATGATATGTCAATCCACGAATATATACAGTTATCCTTACAATAATAAGACCTAAAGTAAACTAAAGTAAACAATGGTGTTTGGGAGATAATGGCCATTGGAAATTATGGGCAATAGGGGAAGTTATGCATATATTTGTGAAGGATCAAACTAAATAGCTTCACTATTGTTGTGAATCCAAAACTACTCTTAGAAATAAGAATTGAAAACAGAGAGAATGAAATGGAGAGATCGTTTCTTTGTAATTCCAACTTATATTATATTAATCACAGCCACTTTGGGTAGAGAGCTAGGGTTGGGTTAATAGGGTAAAGTACCTGCTTGCCATGTAAGTCTGACCACCTGAGTTCACCTTCATCGCTACACTAAAAAGTCAGATGTGGTGCCATTTACCTGTATTTCTGCTGCTCCTAGAGATGGGAGATGGACATGGGAGAAAGGGCGAAGGTCACTGGCCATCTGGCCTGACTATGATGTATAGTAGCAGAATTGAGAGAAATCCTGCTTCACCAAGGTAGAAGGTGAAAACTGACTCCCAAAAGCCATCCTCTACACCCCACACATGATATGAGTGCTAACACATCAAAAGAGACAAGCAAACAAAAATTTACTGCAGTTTGAAAGTCCCTTAAAAGGTTAGCTGTCACAATTTTACCATGTGACCCAAACCATTCCTACTTCTAGGAGATGTCCAGGAAAGCAAAACTATATTCACCAATGTAGACTAATGGTTGCCCAGAACTTCTGGAGGGAATGGACATTACCGTAGGAGGGCAGGAACCTCATCTGAATTATGCAAATGTCTTAAAACTGGATTTTTATGACAATCAAAGAACCTAATAGATTTATTTTTAAAGTATTGCATTGCATCCTTCAAATGAGGTAGGGTTTTGTTGTTGTTTTTAAGGAAAACTATGCTTTCTTTTTACTTTAAAGACACGGTGGCTTGGAAAAGTCAAAAGGCCACTGTCACATCCAAAGACTTCAGTTCTTTATTAAGTCTGTTCTTGTGGTTCCCTGTGGGTGCATGGAGTAAAAGTTGTTCATTTGACTGTCATTGTCAGTGTGTTTGTTCACTTTACCTATCGTTCAGTCCAGTGGAAGGTGTAATACTGCATCTGAAGTACATTTACGTTCCAACTCCTCTAGTGCTCAGCATGATTTCAGATGTTTTTCAAGCTTTTATCATTTTGAACCAGTTAATTTGCTTATGATGAAACTGTAATTTAAGGCAAGAGGCTGTTTATCCCTCCCTCATTTAACTGTCATTAGGAAATAATTTGCTACTGTCCAAATGGTGCATGTTCATTTCTTTTTTACCTTTCACTTAGCTAGAGGCAAATTTACACTACAGGATAACTATGAAATAAAATTAACAAGTGTATTTCAAAAAGTCAAAAGAAAAGCACAGGGTTGTTTCTTAACAGAAAACATTGCTTTCAACCAGAAGGAGATATAATAGCTATTTAGCTATTTACTTCTGGAAGCCTATGTTCTTTGCTTTCCAACAGTACCCCATTCACGATCTCAGACAGTTTTGGAAATGTCTCCACGACTCATTCGAAAAGCACTAGAATTTGTGGACTTCAGTCATTATATACGGTGAGCTTTAGCAAACATGATTAATGTAGACAAGTGTGTTCATAGACTCTTGATACATCCCCAATGGCCAGTTGCTAAGTAATCAAAAAGTGGAAATTAAATGATTATTATATTTTCATTTTGTCTGTCTTTATAGCTGCATCATTTTTCATCTTAATTTGGCAAATGTTTTAATACATTAATCAAAAACTCATTTAAGTGACTTTAGTAAAAAAAAAAAACAATTATTTGAACCTACATAAAGTCCTCATATTACCTACTACTATTTTTTAATTAAGTCGCATTTTCTTCAGAACTAAATGATAGGCTTCATAGAGCCTATAATGCATGTTTACATGTTTGAGAATGTCATTACTCTTATGCAATTGATACATTTAAAAGTAAAACCCACTAATACTCATAGTTTTGAACACCTATTACACAGTCACCTTATCTAATGATGTATCTGAGTTAACTGATGTTCCCCATAGTATCTTCCAAAATATCAACAAGTCAGCACATAGTGCCTAACTCATTTCTTTTTAAATGTTTCATTCCACCATCTCTTCTTTTTGGTTTGAATCCAGACAAGCACACTGTTAATGCAATTCTAAAGTACTTTCATTCTGAAATAACATTTACTTCCAAACTCTCAAATATGGTTTTCTTCTTTCATTGGACATTTCACATCAAGGAAAACGAGTAATGAGCCTGTGCTGCAAACAGAGGAACTGAGCAAGCATCAAGCGATGCAGAAGGCAGAAGAAATCCACCAGTTCCGGCAGTATAGGTCCCGAATCCTTAGCATTAGAGACATCGATCAAGAAGAACGGTTTAAGCTAAAGGATGAGGTTCTAGACACCTATGGGGAGATGCGGGTGAGTCTAGAATTACCTATGTCACATCTATAAGGTTGCCTTGTAACAGCAAAAAGGAAGAGTTATACATCTAAGTAGAAAGAATTCTGTGTATTTGATTCTCAAGTTCATTATCTCCAAGAAAGGCTGGGAAACCCACTAGCCTGTCATAAAAGGAGTCTATTTTAAGATGGGGTGAATGTGAGAGAAGATGAGTCCCTGTGACTACATAAAATTATGGGGTGAGGACTATGCTACCTGAGTTAAGACAGGCAGACCAATGCTGGCTAGAATGGGCTAGTAGTTCATTGATTGCACTAATGGCATGATCACGCCTGCTTTTGATTTTTTAAGTTATTTTCCTATATATGTACTTTTATTGTTTAGCATGAAAGTATAATACAGACTTTATAATAAAATGTGAATGGATTTTAAATCTGCCTTTCCTAGAGAACAGACTAAAGGTAACGAAGGCCTTTGTTCTGGCTTGTTCTTACACTTGAAAGGGAAGAGCGCATTTGCTGAGTGAGGCACAGGTTGATCATGAACTCATTTCCACTACCAAAATCTCTACCGATTTCTCTACCTTTCTATTTTTCTCTTATGGATATTCCCTTTGTCTTTCATTATGCAGAAAAAAAAAAGAATCTCACTTGTGTGCCACAATTCCATGTTTGTATACTCATAAACATTCAAGGACAAACCTCACTCCCATCTTCAGTGAGTTTCCCTATTAATGTGCTAGCATGAGGAAAGGATAAAGGAAACATACTTATTTTCTTGCTACTTATGCATCATTAACAGTGAGACTGATGGGCTGGGGTTTGTTTTGGCACAGGACTCTGTAGACGAAGCCCGGCAGAAGATCCTTGATGTCCGGGAAGAGTACAGAAGCAAGCTATTAGAGGTCGAGAGGCTGAGGCTGGAAGCTTTGGCAGCTCAGGAGGCTGCAATGAAGGTGGAGACAGAGAAGTCTCCAGTCTCTGACTCACAGAAGAAGAAGAAAGGAAAGAAGAAGTGATGGAGAGGCCCTGTGGGTCCCTCTTCTGCAGAGGGAGGAGTTCCGAAGGCAATGCCACCTTGCCTCTTGATAAAATATTAGACCAGTTGAAACTGGAGAAAAGTTTCCAACTTATAGTTTCTACATCTCAGTGTTTGCATGATTTTCTTAGAAAGGATTTGAAGCCATTAGCATCTCAGATGTTCTAATTTCACTAAAATTACTTTTAAAAATAGTTTAGATTATAAATAACATTGTGTTACACTTGGAATTTCTTGCATTAAAATAAATGTATGTGTACATAGTGAGTGTGTATGTGTTTGTGTATGTGTGCATACCACTTGGCATGCATTTAGGGGTCAGAAACACTTTGGGGGGGGATCTGTCTCTTCTTCCACCTTATTTGAGCAGGGTATCTAGTTTCTGCTGCTCCATTCCAAGAGCCTGTTTGTGCCTGCAGCACAGAAAAACAGGCAAAGTCAGGAGGCTGTAGAGGTGGGGCTCACCACCCCTCAGCACCCCTCAGCTGCCTGAGGATGTCTCTTCCCAGGTCCTGTGGCTGCGGCAGGCAGAAGCAGTAGCAGCAGCAGCAGCACCAGACAAGCCAGGTGAATGAGGCTCTCACTACGAAGCTGCGCAGATTAAAATGTCGTCACCACCACAACCCACAAGAAAGGGCAAAAACATTCATGCTAAAACGTAGCAGTAAGGCAGCTTTCCAAAGCAAATCACCCAAACAGCCCCCAGACTAGCTGACAAAGTAAAGGGGGAAAGATGCGAACATAATGGGCTGCTGCCAATTACCTGTAAATGCCCAGTCTGTGGGATTCTGAGATTCTGAACTCCCCCTCAGTCTTGCGTCATTTCCTCTATGGCAAGGAAGAAAATACTCTTCATAGAGAAAATGAATGACCTTGAGGGTTTGGGGGCCTGCTTAGTTTTCCCTGTCAGGTTATAAAGGAGCCAAGTATGAAAATAGATAAGCAACCTGGGACTCTGATTGGCTGAGGCAATAAACCCTTTTCTGACAGCATGGATACCTGCTGCTTTAAGCTATGGAATTACATTCCCCCCTCCCCCTTAGAAGTTTCATTGAAAACATCCTCCTTGTATTCAAACATCTTGAAAGCAAGAGAGATAAGCTGCTCAAGTTTGGGCTGATTTTACCTACATGCCAAGTAAAGCAAAGTGTGCTCTGAGTGAATTTTTCAGGAGAACCGCCTATTTACCATCTTCTGCCTATGAGTCACTGGGGATGCATCTGACTAAAATCAAATGCATCATGGAAATGGGATATGCAGTAAAGAAACATGTACCTCTAGCTTGTTGATTGAAACCAAGAGACAACCTGCACCTTCTTTGTAGCAACTGCCAGCCCCTCCTCCTCCTGAACCCCATAAACGTTAATGGGGAAGCATTGAGTGTTTTAACTCCAGGACCTGGGGCTTGCTTGCAGTGTACTGATTTGAACTGTCACCTTGCTTTTGGATAATCTTTACTTAAAAACTCTTCAAGCCTGGTGGCGGTGGCACATGCCTTTAATCCCAGCCCTCCTCGGGTGGATCTCTGTGAGTTTGAGGCTAGCCTTGTCTACAGAGTGAGCTTCACAATATCCAAGGCTACACAGAGAAACCCTGTCTTCAAAACAGAATAAAACAAAACAGCAGCAGCAGCAACAACGGCCAAGAAGGGTTAAGATTTGCTTGCTACCATTCCCAGGTAAGAATGGAGGTTTAGCAAATACCAGGTCAGCATTAGCTTTCCCGACTGACCAGCAAGCAGAATTCTGCATGGCCAAGAGCTCAGCATTGGGGATATGCAGGACAAAGAACAGGACTGATAAAGAAATGTTAAAATACTAGATCTTTATGTAAGTCTCCAACGAAACAACCAACTGATGCATGGATTAGCAAGGCATCCATGTTCCAAGCATCAAGGATTTAAAATGTATCTGCAATTATTTTTAAATCAGCATAGTAATTCTCACTTTCATAAAGAAAGCAAAACTATTTCATTTAGTGTTCTTTTCCCATCTCTTTTATTAATTTGGTTGGAATTTTGTGCTGACACAAATTGAAGTAAAAAATGGTCATGAGACACACCAATGTTTGCCAAGTTGTGATGTGATTTAGAGCTTTAGCTGCAAGGCAGACTAATCTAGCACCCAGAGCCATCCTTGTCAGTGAGGATGTAAAACCAAGAAAACCAAAGGGAAGTTTACTGTTCAGAGTGAAGTCACTTCAGCGTTATTAAAGCTTACTGTGTAAATTTTTAAGTGTGTGTGTGTATGTGTGAGTGTGAGCACGTGCATGTACACATGACTGCTCATGATGTGGGGTGGGCACGTGCCACTGAGCTCCTGTGGAGGTCAGAGGACAACTTTGTCAAGTCAGATGTCTTTGCATCATTACTTGCATTAAGACATCTAGGCTTGCATAGGCTGTGCCTTTACCCACTGAGCTGCTCTTCAGCTCACTGAGCCCTCTTGTCGGCCCCCTTGGGCTCTCTCATTAGCTCACTGTGTATTTGTTATTCTACGAACAAGGCAGGGAATAGAAGCCACGTTTTCGTAAATCTTCAGAGATTCAAAGTCTTCTCTTAACTTTTTCCGTTTTCCTTTTCCATCTCTCCCGCCCATTCACCCTCCTTCCCATAGCTGTTAGGATACACGCACTTACACTTCAAGGGAAGAGCTCTTGCTTTAAGTGGTTTTATGCTTTGTTCCTCTGGAGGTTTTTCTTTTTTTTTTTTTTTTTTTTTTTTTTTGGTGGTGGTGGTAGTGGTATGTTTTTGATTTTTATTTTTTGTTTGCTTTTATTTTTAATATTTACTCACTTTTCTTTTATGCATGTGTTTTTCCTGCATGTATGTAAGTATACTCCATGCATGCCTGGTGCTCAGAGAGGCCAGAAGACCACAGACATCACACCCACACACACCCTGCCTTGAGACTGGAGTCATAGATGGTTGTGAGCTGCTATGCTAGTGCTGGGAACTGAAAACAGAAAGAAATAGGAGAAAGTGATAAGGATTTACACCATACATAAAGAAAACACCTTCATATTTAAAATGCAAAGGACTATTTTACCTTGGGGTCCCAAATTACAGGCCCATCTTGGGTGGCTGCATGAATGTGAAAACAGAACCTAAACTAGACCCAGAAAATGTGGCCAGCCCAGAGCAGTCCAGGTCTTTCCTTAGAACAACAACATTAGCAGCTTGTTCTCAGCACTCGGGGGGTGCGGGCTGCCATTGCCGCTACTCAGCCATCATGGACTCCTATCTCTCTGAAACCATGAGTCAGACTAAGCTTTCCTCCCAAAGGTGCTTTGTTATAGCTACAGAAGAGTACCTAGTATACTCACCCCCGTTTCACCTGTTTTGGACAGCGTCTCTCTAAATTGCTCAGGCTGTCCTTGAACTTCTGATCTTCCTATCTCAGCTTCCTGAATAGCTGGCCTGGGGTACCAGGCCTAGCTCTTTTCTTTTGGTAGCATTATTAACTTGGAGCCACTTGGGGACTTGTAGTTTACTTTTCAGAAAATATTTAAGAATAAAATTGCAGCACAGGGACTTAAGAGCACACTAAACATTAAACACTCAGTTAAAACGTTGTGAAGTAGTAATACAGTTATGTAAAGGGCCAAGGAGCCACATTAACTCCTTCCTTATTTCCCACCTGAGCTGTGTCCCTGCAGAAAGGAAACTGCCTTGGGTTCAGAGAAACATGTCCACATTCTAGCTGCCCCACAGCTCTGGTGTACACAGTGCAGTGCGGAGTCAACTTTTGAAAACATACCCTTGTTTAAAACATTAAAATTGAGACATCATTTTAAGACCAAAAAAAAAAAAAAAAAAAAAAAAACTTCCTCTGATTTAGAAATAAAAGCATTATTACTTCTAAAACAGTTCTACAAAATTAGCATAGATTTTCAAAGTCGTTGTAAGAAAAAGTTAATAATTAAACTATCACTGGGTAAGGTGAATCCACTATTTTGGTAAATTATAGAGTTGTGTCCAGCACACAAGCTACCAATAATTTAACGGATGCTCTACTAAGTTTTTAAAATTTTGTGGTTTTGTTTTCTACATAATACCTTTATTGATTATTTGGGGATTTTATATAAGGTACCCTGATCACACTTCCCACTCTTCCAGTGTCCTCCCACTCACCCTTGTGCACCCCCCCCCAAAAAGATTTTTTTTAAAATAATGTCATTTTCTGTTGTCCATATAGTCACTGGAGAGTGGTCAAACTCGCAGAGGCCCGCCCCTTAAAGAAAAGTGAATCTCCCCTCCCACCCCACCCCGCCCCTGCCAGAAGTCACTTTAGCATCCTATCACACTGTTGAAGAGTTCTCTTCAGTGACTTCCAGTCTGGGTTGTTACTTATTTTTCTGGGGTAGGGTAGTGTTGGGGTTGTCACAGAAGTCATTTATGTGTGCCTTCCTCATCTCTGAGTATTCAGTCCTCCATACCACTGCATAGGGAACTTTCTTGTCCTCACAGCCAGTGGGAACATGGTTCATGGACTCCCACATGGTAGCCAGTGACAGCGTGGACCACGGACATCTACCTTGCCTCCAGTGTTAGCATGTGCCACAGTCCATCATGGTCCCTGGTGGCAGCTTGGCTCACAGACATCAAATGATGTCTGGCATCACAGACCCCAGACATCAGTGTGACTTCCGGTGGTGATGTGGGCCATGTGGACATCAACTCTGTCAGTTCTGCCCATGGCAGCTGCAGGACCATGGACCAAGACATGTACCCAGCTGTATGCACTATGGATATCCTCATGGCCTCCAATGGTAACTCAGATTATGGACATCCCCATGACCTCAGGTGGCCAGCACAGGCTACACATCTGTTTGGACCCTGGTGACAACATGACCCACGAACATCAACATGGCTTCAGACAGCAGCACAGACCATGGTCATTCAGACAACACAGGCCACAGACATTAACACAGCCCCCAGCTGCAGCAGGATTGTGGTCCCAGACATGGTCCCTGTGACATCATCGGCCACAGACATCATCAACCTGGCATGTGGTGTTGGGCAGTGACATGATTCAGCCTCTCTCCATAGTGTACTCACTGCTGTGTTCCTTCGCCTTTCCCATTCCTCCATCACAAATTCATTTGTCGTAGTGGCATTGGGGATGGCGTCATTCAGAATGTTTGCCTACATAGCTTTACTTGCAAATACTCATTGCCACAAGTCACTGGTCTGGCTCAAGACCTCTGGTCCCTGAAGCATCATAAATTCCATGCCATCCTGAAACTTCTTCAATCACACTCTTGCTTCAGTTTTCCATCTTCCTTGGTAATGATGTGTTCCCAGATCTGGTTCCGCCACGCCGGCTCCTCCTTCCAGCCCAGCAGCTTGAAGATGGAGTACATGTTAGAAGTGACTGGATCTGGGCCCAGATGGCTGCCGGGTGGGGACCCTTGCTGTGGGCTCTTCCAGGCAGGAAGACCACCCTGCAGGGCTTAAAGTTTTGCTTTATTTTATGTGTGTAGGTGTCTTGCCTTCATGTATATCTGTGCATCACGTAAATGTTGGGCTCCTTGGTGAGGTCAGAAGAGACGTCTGACCCTCTGAAACTGGGGCTACAGGTATACATGAAGTGCTGTGTGAGAGCGGGAAGTCAAATTCAGGTCCTCTGGAAGCGCAGCCAGTGTTTTTACCGTATTCCTTTTTAATAATTGTTGGTAATTCTGGGAGAATGTGATGCATGTGCACAATATATTTAGATCATAGTCACCCCATGCTTCTTCCTCTAACTACTCCAGATCCATTTGCACTTTCCCACACCCATCCCAACCTCATATCTTGTTTTGTTTTGTTTTTTTTTTCATAATCCCCTGGGTCCAGCTTGTGTCCACCCATATACATTCATGGGTGTGGAGCCATCCACTGGAACACAGCTGACCTCCCAGAGATTACACTCATGAACAAAATTGACTCTTTCTTCTCAAATAGCCATATAGCTATCAGCTCTCAATAGCTCCGAACACCCCACCTATGCTGGAATGTTGATTACATCACTCTCCAGCGGGCGATCACAGCTCCTATGAAGTCATGTGTGCAGTGGTCCTGGCATGTCCAGTAGATACTGTTTTGTCCCAGTTGAGGGTTTCATGGGACTTGGAGGGAAGGGGTACACATAGGTGTCTCCCTTATGGTTGAGCAACCCCACAACGCTTACTACGTGCACTTTGGAAGCTGTCTTTGTTAACCACCCTCTGTTGTTCAGGGAAGTTTCTGTGATGAAGTCTGAGAGCTACATTGATCTATGAAGGTAGAGATATATGTTTAGAAGGCAGTTGATGCTATGTCCATGTAACAATTGTCTTAGTTTGGATTTCTATTGCTTTGACAAAACACCCTGGCCAAAAAGCAAGTTGGGAAGGGAAGAGTTAATTAGGAGTCAGGACAGAAAGGCATGCAGAGCATCATCCTGAAGGCAGGGGCTATTGCAGGGGCCATAGAGAGTGCTGTTCACTGGCTTGCTCTCCAAGGCTTGTTCAGTCCACCTTCTTATAGAACTCAGGATCACTGGATAGTGGCAGCATTCACTAGGAAGGCTCAGGCAGGAGGATCTCTGTAAGTTCAAGGTGTAAAGTTCCAGGACAGCTAGGGCTGTTACACAGAGAAACCCTGACTCAAAAACACAAAATAAAGCAAAAACAAACAAACAAAATAGCCAAAAAGAACCTAGGACAAGAAGCCCAGGAATGGTACCACCACCATGAGCCAGACCTTCCCCCATTGATGACTAAATGAGAAAATACCTTACAGCTGGATCTCATGGAGGCATTTCCTCAGCTGAGACTCCTTCCTCTCTGATAACTCTAGCTGTGTCAACTTGACTCACAAAATCAGCCGGTACAGCAATACAATGTAGTAAGTTCAGTCCTGGGGCCTATGACTTCTCCAATCATGGGTTCTGGTAAGATTTACATAAGTGAGCATATGTTTGCTTCTGTGGAATGGGCCTTATATCCAATCAGAAAGAGATCAGTATCCACATAACGTTTGTGACACTATTGAGTCCTTGGATACAACATGCAGGGTTGATAGCTGATTAAGACAGTTTACTTTTCTCATCTAACAGACTGCATAGCAACTTCTAGGACTATGAAAAGTAGCCAGAAGGGAGGAAGCTTCCCGGTCAGTACCTGCTTAATTTCTACATGTTCTATAACCAAAGGGAGTGTCATCTCCAGCAGTAGGGTCTTGCCATCATATTCTGGTGGCAGTTAAGAGCAGTGGCAATAGCCTGCACTGTTTTTGGAGGTCTACGAATGACTCCTGACCAACAACTCAAGGGGAAGCATCTCTGGGGTTTCCTATGTTAGCACTTAGTTTAGACCATTGTATCAATGTTACATTTACATTCCTGTGCATGTGTGCAAACATTCCTTTATGCTGAGTGTTAAATGGGTGTCCCCATTTGCTTCCCATTTGCTTCAGAAAACATTACAATGGAATTCGATTGAGGTAGGAAGGGGTTCATTTCAGCTTGTCCACCATGAAGAGAAGTCGGGGCAGGAACTCAAGGCAGGAGTCTGGAAGCAGGAACTGAGGCAGAAGCCATGGGAAGAAGTGTTGCCTACTAGCTTGCTCCTCTTGACCTGTTCTGCATTCTTTCTTATACAAACCAGGCCCACCTACCCAGGAGTGTCACTGCCCACGGTGGCATGGCCCCGCCCACATCAATTATTAACCAAGAAAATGCCCCAGTATTTTACTCTCCTTTCTTTAACTTTTACTCTCTGTTTCTCTGACTTTGCTTATTAAATGGAGTCACATGCCCTGGCTTTCTGTGTCCGACTTATTTCACTTAGCATAACATGGTCTATTTGTGCAATCTCAAATTATCGGTCTCCTTCTTGTTCTACATTGAATAGTATTTCATTTCAGATAGATCACATTTCCATCCATCCATTTCTCATAAGGTGCTAATCCCATCTTCAGGTTCTAATCCATGCCTCAAGCCATACTGGGGATTTAAACATCAACATGGACATTCTCAGGTGGATGGGGATGAGCACAATGTTCAGCCTACATAAGGCATGAAGAGAGGATAGCAGCATGGGAATCCAGCGTCTCAACTGCAGATCATATTTGACCAACAGATGACAGCCAGGAGACCTTTGCCATTTGAGGGACCTGTAAGTCAAGTAGCTCCCACAACGACAGCAAACACCACCAGAGAACACTGGACACTCAGAGATGCCAGCGGGTACCAGTGCTAGATGTCAACTGTACTGGCTAATTACTCTTTGTCTCTCCTTGGACACCATGCCAGGGATTAAAAGAGAAGCAGCCAGAAGATGAGCATAAATGTAGATCCAGAAGGCAGCAAGAAGGCCATGCTCCCTGCCTCTTTCCATCACACAGGCTTGGCTTAGCTCCAAGCCTGGGAACAAAGTTTTAAATGGCATGAGAAACCCCTGACTTTTCATTTTAGTGGTGGGGAGGAATTATATGATTATCAAGCTGCACTAAGCTTTTAATGCCAAATTAATGAATATTCCTTTAGTATCCAAGACCTCACTAAATGCCTCCCACATGGACTGTAATTAGTAGGGGTTCTCTAGAGGAACAGAATGGACAAATGAAATATATGGTAAAAGGGATTTAGTAGATTGAATTACACGCTATGGTCTGGGTCATTCAACAATGGCTGTGTTTACAGTGGAGAGCCCGAGGGCCAGCCACTCAGCCCATGGCACTCGATGGATCAGTAGTCTGGATTGGGCACTGCAGGCCTGGAGGATTCCTGGGGAGCTGCTGGTCTCCAGAGCACACTGTAAGATCAAAGAAGCTGAGTTCTGATGTCAGTGAAGGACACAGCAGCAGCAGTAGCAGCATCGTGGATGATTAACCAGCAAGATGTGCAGGTAAGTAAGACAAAGGCTTCCTATCTCTCTTTAAAGCACGCTTTCCTTGACTCTTTGGACTTCATTCTTTCTTTAATGCTCCCTTCCACGCCACGCAGCTGCTTGTCCACCACTTGGCTGACCACAAGGCCTGCCTTAACTCACAGGGAACAGTGTTCCTCTTCTCCATATTCTTCTCCTAGGCAGCTGCCAAACTTTATTGCTGCTTTGGGGGAGGGAGGGTTGGGTTTCTCTTAAACTCCCCGAGCTTTTATTTTTTCAGTCCATTCTTATGTTCTCTTATTAGTGAGACTAAGACTCCAAGAGGAGACTTCGATTTCTCTAGTAATACGCATCAACTCTGGTGAGAACCCCCCAAAGTTTTCCATAGGTAGTGATCGCAAGAGATTATGCAGAAACACGGGAAACCAAAGATAGGCAGGGGCGAGGTTTGCTGTCTTACAGCAAACAGCAACCCTCTCTAAAGGAACAACTAACAGGAGGAAGGTGAATAGTTAGGAAGATGGAGGAAGGATTGGTGGAGGGGGGTGGATCTGATTGCAATACACGCACGAATGGTATTCTCAAATGAAATAGAAAACAAAGGAGGAGAGAGAGAGGGAGAGAGAGAGAGAGAGAGAGAGAGAGAGAGAGAGAGAGAGAGAGAGAGATTGAACTAGGGTACTACCTCATTGATCGCTTCTAAAAGGAGGGCCCAGGTCTTAAAGGTCTTGCTAAATCTCAGCCACTCTCCTGGAGGCTCGCTCTGCAATATGTAACCCTACCTCCTAGTACGGAACCCTTAAGATCTGGAAGAGTCAGAGGTAAGTTTGAATACCACTGAACGTTTTATGGCAAAGTAGTAGGCTTCTATGATTTTTGTACAGGGGAACTGTTGCTGGGAAGGAATTAAAGGCGAGGAAGAAGTTTCAGATAGTCTTGCAATTTGGGGGTCTTTTGCTTCTGTGATGGGATTCGAGCTGTAGGTGATTGAAAACTCACCCCCTGCTCATCTCCCACCCTGTAGGTGTATGGAGAGGACGGATTCCAAGTTGTGGAAACTCAAGAATTAAGCCTTCATCCACAGAACCCATGCATGCGTGGAAGCTCGAGGCTGGTTTTTTTTTCCCCCTTCACGAGAAAGTTCCATTTCTCTTTTATGCAGAAAATCCGCTTCTCATCAGTACAATGAGGAAATAATGTCCCAGAAGCAGAGAAAGCCTGGAATGCCAGACAAGACGTCATCCCTAAGGCTGTCCAGTAGAGGGCACCAGGGACCCGCGCGTTGGCTGAGCCGCCTCTCCTGGGAGATTATGCAATGATGAGGACGCAGGCTCCAGGGACAGAGATGGCTGACACCGGATAAGAACGCACAGCTGCGGCCCAAGAGGCCCCGAGTCCCCAGAGGGCAGGACTGCTGTCAGGAATCTTCCTCCTTCCCACCAAGCCCTGAAAACTGCTTAGTTGTTTTTTTCTGGTTGATTTGTGGCTGCATACAACTGTCAGCTGCCTGTGAACCGGACGACACTAGCTCAGCGCTGGTGTTTATTTCTTTTTTCCAAGACTGAATAATAACAGTTATTAAAGGCACCATCTCCTGTACTCCTCCTCTATTCCTTCAGGGTGCTAGAGGCTGGGCCAGCACTATACAGCGTTTCCTTACATGATGCATTTTCCCCTATCTTCCCACCTGCTTCAAGGGGCCTTGCTAGTCTCTGTATCAGCCTCCCCGCTGAGTTAAACACAGCTTGTTAGAAAGCCAGAGACCTAAGAAAAGAGGCATAGGACACCAGGCTCTTCCCAAATATCCCCCAATACATTCCACTTATCTGCCCTGGAAAGAGCATGTGCCCTGTGTTCAGAGCATCAGAGGGTGTCTGAACATGGAGATTTCCTCAACTCAGCTTCCTCTTGCTGCTAAGCTACTGCTTAGGATTTTGTTTTGTTCTGTTAATTTCCTTCAAATGTATCAGTGGCTGGGTAAAAGATTCTGGTAAAGGAGGAGATGAAGATACTATGGCATTCTCTCTGGGTAGGGAAATGGGTTGCTAGCCTGTGCCTTTTATTACATCATAAGAAAAAAACATAAGTTACTTTAAAAAGAAATTAAAATAGCAAAAGCAGGCTTGCTTCATTGAAGATTGTAGGGAACTTGGAAAACAGAGTTTGGGAGGAAGAGAAGGGAAATGCACTATAATAATCCCATAGCTCAGAATTCATGACGTACACAGATGACATTTTTATAATGTTGTACATGTGGTGCTCTAAAGGGAAACCATTGATAGTAGCTAACATACATTGTTTCCCTCCCCAAAATAGCCATAATTCAAATATTTTCATATTAGTCTTCATCATGTATGTAGCATGAAATACCCAGTTAATCTAATAAGGAAGGATAGGGAGGGAGCTGGTTGTGTTAATTTTAGTATTTTGCTCTTGAAGACATTCACTAAGTATGTTTTGAATGCTCTGGCATTTCCTGGGGGTGAAGGGGCACTAGAAGAGAAATCGAGGAGAGTGGATATTTTAAGATATACTCAGTGTATGTCTGCAAATGCTTTCCCAAAAGCACGATGCCAATTTGTATTCTAACCATTTGGGGGCCAGCATTTTGCCAGTTTCCTAGGTTGCCAAAACAGCCTCTCATTGCTCTAACTTGCCTCCCCAACTATATATACTCTCCTCTTTGATTTCTCAGATTTTCTGTAAGGATCTTTGCAAAGGAAGGGGGCACTGCTTTAAGTCGAAGACAAGGAACAAGGGGGACCTGGAGGCGATCTATGGCATTGGAGGTACTTAAGACGTGGTGAGATCATGTCTGTTGCATACAGTGATGCTTTTATGGGCACCTGAACCTGCAGGAGACTGGATGTTCATGTCCAGCTGAAATTCAAATGCAGCCTTTAGGAGGTAGGAGGTAGGAGGTAGGAGGTAGGAGGCCCACCACAGGGGTTGACAGCCTTGTCTCAAGACACTGGCAATTTCCCTCCCCTCCACCATGTGAGTGCATAGTGAAAAGTCACCATCTGTGATACAGAAAGTGTCCCTCCAGACAGCAAACTGCAATCTCTGTATCTGTGATGCTTTTTATGATGGAATTTTATGGTAGTAGCTCAAATGAGTCCACAGCCCTTGAAGTTGGAGAGGAGATGGCCCCACCGGACTCAAGCCAGGGTGATTCTTGAATGTGATCACTCACCTGGGTTACGACCTACCACATTTCACAAAGTCTGAGTAGAAGAACACTGAGGCTCTTTGGCCTGAGGTGGGATTACATCTTGGAGGAGGAGATGGAGTTTGATAAGTATATCACCCTATGACTCAAGCCCAAAAGTGTGCTTCATGTATGGGTGGATTCGTGTCATCTTGTGTCTGTAACCGAATATCCTTGTGGATGTTATTTCCTTTATTTTAGTGCTTGTGGAAGCCACAGGAAGCTGTGCTAGGAGGAGGCTGTTAGGAAACAGCCATGCATTGGGGAAGCAACTCCATTTGCTCAAGGACCAATTTGCTGAAAAGCAATTTGCCAGAAACCTAATTTGCAAAGTCTGAAGAAAGCTTGAAAAGTTTGGGCTTCAGCCTCGTCCTGTGCGTTGCCTGGCTCCCATCTGCAATGCTATCCAGGCTATGTTGCTACAAGGGCAATGTCAAGTTCAGAGGCAGGTGCAAGAAAAGGCAGAAGTAAGGACACCCTCCCGTGAGTCAGGGCACTGGGCAGTTTTCAAGTTAACTTTAGCAAGCTGGCTGTCAGCTCCTTGACTCCCATGCCCAGTTGGTGCTGTCTTCCAGAAATGCCCCTTTTTGCTTTTTCTAATTCTTCTCCATGCAATGAAATTTACCTGAACCTTGGGCTTGGGCCATTCCTAAGAATGCACCCAACACTTGACCTTTGACACAGAGCACAAAGATTTAACCACCAGCTGGCTCAACCTGAACGCAGACTCTCTGAGAAAGCTCAGTCGAACCATGCGAATATTCAAAGAGGACACGATGCTGAAACAAGGAAGTTTACAGCGGATATTTGGGAATAATAATAATCTCCATTGGGGGTGGGGCAACCAATGATGAGGGCCGCATCAGTTGCAGATTAAATAGACAGCTGGGCAGATGTTTCTGGAGAAGTACTTTTTTGTGTGTGCAACATTATGGTCTGGAAGCCTTTTGTGAATGGACTTCTGCTTTTTAATTACCAGATACTCAGGCAAAAGATTAGCTCCTTCGTGGCCACTGGAGTTAATACAATCATTCTGCTTGTTGAGACTTCAGGGAAGTGACTCCATTTTGATTCCGACTTTTATGTGTAAGAAGTCTTCATGGTGACTGCCTGCTGGGAACTCGGGAATGCTCTCACCAATCTTCCCAACCTCTATCTATAGTTGCAGGCCTGAGGGAGGCTAATTGGGGGCCATTTCCTCACCACACACTGCTCTTTTCCCACAATGCTTTGGTGTCCTCCAGATCATCAACACCGAGAAAATATAAGTACCAGATAAGGACTACTTCCTCTAATTTCTTGCGCTCCTGGGGTGAGTTGTCAAGAATTTGATGCACTTTGGGAAAAGGAAATTCAAAACCTTGGTGCTTGGAAGGAAGGGAGAGTCAGGGCATGACCACCAGGACCCACTTCCTGCCAGTTTCTAGCCATTTCCCTAATTTAAGACTAGATCTGGACCTCACTCATCTTTTGTGTTGTAGCCATGGAAACACTAGGCATCAGGGAGAATTGGAGAAGGTAGGGAATGCAACAGGGGCAACCACAGATAAAAGTCATCCTTCCACACATCGAGTCATGGCAGAGATCCATTGCGGTTCATAGGACATGTCAGGTTCACTATACTCTCAGCATGCAAGGGGAGGGAAAAAAAATCTATTTACAGAAATGTTAACACAGTGTTCTTGTATTAAATGGTAAGGTCGATCGAAAACTGGACTGGAACAATAAATATCTCAGCAGATGTGATATGGGATTTCAGATTGTGATTAAGGAAGGGTGAGCTAGAGATGGTGTCAAAGGTGCGTTGATAAACGGCCTGGAAGGGAAGGGAGGAAATGGAATGAGTAATAGATAGAGAGTACCTTCATCTGCCATGCTGGAAATCCAGCCAAGTCTCAGGTGGCTGTTCATTTAAAGTCACCTCCACACAATTACAGAGTTGGCTCATCCACAGGAACAAACAAGATTGCTCTCAGCCAAGCAGGAATGTGTATTACATGCACTTCTTTAAGGAATTGTAGCAGATAGATAGATGGATGGATGGATTTATAGGTGAGTACAAGATAGCTAGTTAACCAAAAGATTTAAGGCAAACAAGAACATAACAATAAATAAAAACTGTTCAGGCTCTTTTCCTTATTTATTTTTTGTTGATCTATACTGGGACCCACAGAAGGAAACCAGTCACATTTTTTTAAAAATGCAGCATTACATTTGATCTACGAACTAGCTTATTTCAAACATTATCTATTATAATTTTGCCTACTGCTTGGTTGGGGAAAGGCCTTTCCATATTATTTCTCCCCCTTGGAACAATCTGATTTTCCCATAATATCCACCTGGTGTTTATGTCCATCACTTGAAATGTAAGGGCTGTGGGGATTGGATCAGAAATATTACACATGGAATGGACTAGAGATGCGTGTTAATAGACAAGGAAAGAAGTGTGTGTGTGTGTGTGTGTGTGTGTGTGTGTGTGAGAGAGAGAGAGAGAGAGAGAGAGAGAGAAGAGAGAGAAAGAGAGAAGAGAGAGAGAGAGAGATCAGATTTTTGGAAGGCTAAACTGTACCATTCCTAGTTGGTTAACTACAATAGTTTTCACTCATTAACTACAATGACTGTCACCTTTGACCAGAAGTAGTAAGACTCACTGCTGACTCACTCTGAAGTATATTTTGTGCTTCATTTCTCTTTGGAATGAACAGACAGCTGGAGTGGGTGTGCTGTGTCATTTAAGAAGGCCCTCTACTTACTCTGTCATTCTTTAAGATGATTGGAGATGATGGTATGTTGCTTGAAGTAAATAAATGGCTCTGGGAGGTGGCACAGGGAACCTTGTCCAGGACCTCGCTTCCTGAAAGGAAAGTCACCTTCAGACCTTACAGTGTATGTCCTTCCCAGAGAAGAAAGAGGGGAGGCCATGTATCAGAGCCTCTGGGGACTCAAGAATCTAGATTTCTATGTATCCTTCACTATCCTCAGCAAACAACTTCCCTCCTATAGAGATCATGGCTTGCTTTCAGGTGGCTGCTTCAGATTAGCCATTGTGACTGCATTACAAGGAGCAGTAGCCTCAATGGCAGAGAGACCACAGGACAGCCCTTCCCAGCGTAGTGACCCTAGCCAAGCCTGAAACCAAATCAACACTCACCGGTGTGTCTCCTGCTTCGAATGCGACGGCAGGGTCAGACTGTGAAGGTGGCTAGGAAGTGTCTCTTTAGCTGCAGAGCCCACCCTGCCACATGAAGTCAGAGTTCCATTAGTAATGAGTAAAGGCCAATCAAAGAAAGCCATTAATACAGTAGGAAAATTGTGGTTCCCATCGTGCTATGTTTGCATCCTTGGATTCCACTCTCATTCCCTGTGTTAATTACATGTTACCAGCAATAACTTCTGAAGGGAGCTGTGATAAAAGGTCTCTACATAACACCAGAGAAAGGAAATAGCAAGCCCAGGATTCCAGTGTGGTCTAGAGTCACACAAATAAACAAAACACTAGCCTATATTATGATTCTGAAGACCTTTGTCCCTCATGAGTATGTAAACATTGGTTTGTAGACATTGACCTTCCTTTTGGAGGGTGCACCAAAAACATTCTACATATACATATAGATATCAATCCCCTCTTAATGCACTGACTTCTAAAACTACTTTGTTTATCAAAAGCTCTGAGGCTCACACAGTTGAGATGCTTTGAGACTCTCATTCAAGTGGTCCAACATATCTGAAGTCTCCCATCGAGGACCGTATCTGTTCTTTAACGTAAAAGCCTATACATTAGGTTATCAAATACATATTATCTCCATTTAATGTGAACTCCAGGAGTCTGTAGAGGTAACTGCTTGTGTCTTGAAAGATGAATCCTGTGACAAAGTCACTTAAAAGCCACTCGGAAGAACTGTCACCAGAGACAACCTTCCTGTAAGTATTCAGATGCTGACACTTGAAATGTCAGCATGGACCGAGGGTGATGCACATCTTCCTGGCAACAAACAAGGACACAGTAACAACAAGAAGACAGGGGAACCCTGCCACTATATGAGTAGGAGGAAAGAAACCAGCCCGTTGGATGGGCAGGCAATTATGTATTAATAATAGATGGAATGAGAGCCAAAAAAAGAGTTTGGCAAAACTCCCAGGTGCTTCTTCTAACATCATTTCTGTGATCTGCTTTGCTTGTGAAGAGTGGGACACTCTGAGGTTGACTTGGTGGTAGAGTGCTTGGCACCAGTCCAAAGACTACCACAGTGAATCTGCACTTAGGACTACACCTCTGCAAGCCCTGGAGTTCTCCTCAGCAGCACACAGAGCTGCAGGAAGGAAGTCATGTATTTGGTTGTGCTCCACCGAATGAAGCCCTGTGTCCTTCAGATCCTTCCGGAAAGCATGCATGGGGTTTCCTCTGACATTTGCAGAGGTTCCACTCTAGGAAGAGAATGGAGTTCTGTTTTCCATATGAATGGTGCACCTGAATGTGCTGAGGGAAGCTAGCATCATGGATGTATATAGTCTTCTTTAAAATAGGTCAGTACCTATTGAGGAAGAATCTATTCTTGTCTAAATCCCTGGAGATTATTAGTGTCTTCTCCCATAATATTCTTCTTGTGCCTGCTCACTTCAGTTTCACGTGTTTCTGCATACTTACCCACAAACCCAAATACAGAACTAAGGCATCAGAACGGAAATATCTATGGATTAATTGAGTTAATAATACGTATAGCAGCACAAGCCATATTGTTTCTTAATCATAGTTTTTAAAAGATCATGTCTCTTTTATGCCTCCCTATCAATTAATTTCTGAATGTTCCAACTCATTAAAAACAAACAAACCAAAAACCAAAACCAAAATAAAAGCAAACAGGTAACTTTATTTGGGTGCCTCCTTACCAACTCATCCAAGAACAGTAGTGTATGTCATCTGCTGTGGTTTAACTATGAAATTCCCCTACAGACTCCTCTGTCTGAACACTTGGTGGCCAGTTGGTGGGGCTGCTTGGAAAGCTGTGGAACCTTCAGGAGGTACAGCCTCCCTGGCTGGCAGATGAGAATTAATGAGGGCAGAACTTGGGTTTCCTAGTCCAGACTTATTTCCTGTTTTGTTTTGTTTTGTTTGTTTGTTTGTTTTACTGCCAATACAATGTGATTAAAGGCACTGAGGCATTGTCTTTCTCTCCTGTAGCCATGACTCTCTCACCATGGAGATATGTCCAACTAAATGTAAACCAAAAATAAATCCCTCCTACCTTAACTGGCTTGTCAGGTTTTTGGTGAACCAATTAAGTAATTAATATAAGCTCATTCATTGCAAAGTGTTGGCTCTGTAAAGGAATGGCGGGCAGCAGATGGGGAGGGGGCACTTTTTAGTGAACAAGAGTGACACACCAGGAATCATAGAGAGTAGATTTGCATCATCTCAGTCAATTTCTCATATCCCAAAGACTTTAGTTGCACAAAGTCAGTTCATTTCCTCCCATCATCTTCTCCAAGCTTGGTCTCTGTTCTTGATAAATAATCTTTATGTCATCTAAACCAAGGTTTCCTGACTTCAGATGCCAAGTAGAGTCCTCTGTCCATTACTTCCCTGCAGCCTCAGAGTCTCTTATGTAAGTGGATGCACCATCTTTAGATGGGCCCGGGAAGGTCCTGCTCTTCCATCCTCCCAGGTCAATAAGTGTAAGTGTTTTTTCAAAATGCATAGGAAAATCCAATGGTGAATAACCCTCACAGCTATACTCACATCATTCTCATAGTAGTTTTCATTACTTTAGGTTATTCTTTCTTATGGTTTTTTTTTTTTTTTGTTTGGTTTGGTTTGGTTTGGTTTTTGTTTTGTTTTTCCAGACAGGGTTTCTCTGTATTACCTTGGAGCCTGTCCTGGAACTACTCTGTAGACCAGGCTGGCCTGGAACTCACAGAGATCTGCCTGCCTCTGCCTTCCAAGTGTTGGGATTAAAGGCGTGCACCACCAATGCCTGGCTCACTTATGGTTATTTTAATATAAAATATTTTTCTTACTGTATAGTATGCTCCCAGTGATCAGATTATATCTTACATGTATACATGGTCCTAAAGCAACTAGCATATAGCCTTTCATATAGAACTCAACATGTAATTGATAAAAATAAAATCATAATGAAAACAGATTCAAGAGCCCAGAAACCATTTCTTAACCATGTGGTTTGCTTGATTTCAGGTTGTCATTGGATCTAGCTGGTAGAGGATATTTCCAGACTTGCTTCAATGTGGGTATCATTGCTTGCTTGAAGCCATTAAATCTATCATCATCTGTCCCAGAGTCCACATTACTTCTGTGTGACTAAAAGTCAAAGTCCTTATATGACTAGACATTTTAATGGACTAGGAATTTAATGAGGAAGTCAAGTTACATGTTGAAGGTATTTTTTTCTCTAAATAAAAGTCATCATCTATGCATATGGAAAATGCACAGTGATAAAACAATCATTATGCTTCCCTGAAATCCTAACCCAGATATGAGTTACTGAATTTTTACTGAGTGCCACACCCTCAGATGCACAGTCTTATATAATCACCGCAGACAGCATGATAAGGGCTCTATTATTTCTATTTTCTAGATGAAGAACTCATGAATGGGAGATAGCAAGTAAGTTAATACGAGTTATACAAGAGGGAGAAAGCTGAACACAACCAGCGATTGCCCAATGCTTCAGAAGGAAACAGGTCCTTGTGGCTTGTTGCCAGAGAATTTTCTCTGCATGATTCACACCTCATCAGCAGTAAAAGCCCAGGCAACAGGATGCCTTCTGTCAGGTTGTGCTGCCCCTGGGAAAGCCTGAGCTCCTGCTTGTCATGTCACTGTTCCCGAAAAGACTCAAGATAAAGAGTCCATAAGGACAACACAACTATGCCACTTTCACTGTCTAGGACAGGCACCTGTGAGCCCATTGGTGAAGTCCTTACTTCCAGCCCTAGGAAGGGAACCCATGGAGGCAGGTGTCAGGACAGGTGTGGAAGAATGGAGAAAGAGCTCTGGTGGAGGCAGGGGGCTGCAGGGGGCAGGGCCCTTCTTCTCAACAGTATACTTTATAGGAAGCAGAAAGGCACACTGGGAAGCCTTAAGAAGGTCAGGTGCATGGCCCAGAAGATGTAACTAGCTGTTGTCCTCCGCCAAAAGATGTCAGTGTAACTGTGTGTGTCCCTTAATCTATTACAGCATGAACAACTGCACACCTCGTTCTTAGCCCTGGCCAGCTGAGAGTTGCTTTCAAGCCTGTCTCCTCTGCAACTCTAAGAGAGATCGCGACTGATTTTTATCATCTTGCATTGATTTTCATCAGCGACAGCACCATCTGTTCCTGATGCAGAAATTTATTTTTCATTTTGTACTTTTGTCAATTTCTTGCATCACAATTGTTGACACGGCAGTTTTGCTTACGCCACCTTCAAGCAGTTGTTGATGTGTTTGTTTCCTTACTCCTGCTTCTGTGCAGATTTTCTTTGCTTCTGGTTGCACAGAGAAGGCCCACAATATTGATTCAGTTGTTGCAAAGAACCTTCCAGAAATACGGAATGCCAATTACCTCCTACTGCACCAAACATTAAATTTTAGGATAGCCTCAGCAAAAGAAGTGACTGTGAGTGCTTTACAAAAAAAAAGGAAACTGTAAAAGGTGTGTTTTTTAGATTCTTCTCTTGCTATACCCCATTCGGGTCATGTTTTGTTGGTGCTCATTATCAAGGCCGAGAGTGATGAGTGTGGAAACCATAGAAACCTATTATGACCAAATTGATGTTGCTTCGAAACAACAGTGACTCATGCTGTGAAACACTTCCCATGATCCATTAAGACAGGTCTTAGAGTTCTGTCAGGAAGGCCTACTATATGTGCATTGCAGATAGATGCCAGCCATGTGCTCACCAGGGAAGCTCTACAAATTAAAGGGCATGCAAGTCACCAGGGTTTCCGGGGATACAACACGCCTGCCTTCATCACATTATTTCAAATGAATTCCCGGAACTCAGGGGATTATTAAATAATATATAAAATGCTTGCCCACCTCTTTCTTCCATATATTATGTGCATCCCATTCTTAAACCGTTAACGAAGAGTAGGCACTCAGAGATCTCCCAGCAAGATGGTCTACCAGGTACCCGATAACATACTGTTCCCACAAAACAATACGCACACAGCTCAGTGAGTGAAGGGCTCTGTTGGAGCGCCGCCAGGAAGGCTGAAGCACAAAAACCCAGGATGGCCACAGAGCGAAGGGAACACAACATTCCTCCACCACACACCTGTCAATCTTCTCACTCCTAGCGTGGGCTTTACCGAGTGAGGGCAAAAGCAAGCAATCCCTGTGAACACTGTTGACTCCTATACCCTTCGTTTCTATAGTCCTACATTCTCGCAGGCCCTGAGCTCAGTTTCTAGATCAGCCTGGGATTCAGGCAGCTGTGCTACTCTAGGGCCCAGGGCCATCAGAGCAGCCATAACAACAGTAGCTGAGCCCCAAAGGTGTCCTATCCCTCTAGGAGCAGTGTACACGCAAGAAGAAAAGCTACATCTAAGCTGGCTGGATATCCATGTATCCCTCAGTGCTTGAGTGAAGCTGCTACCCTGACCCTGTGAAACAGGGGCTGTGCCCTGATGAGTCAGAAGAGAAAGCACATCTCAGCTAGTAAAGCACCCTCCATCCCTCTGATAGCTCATGAGCTATGGTGGTAGAGGTCTTGCCTAGCATGCATGAAGCCCTCTGTTTACTCTTGAGTAATACTTCTCTCCCTCCCTCCCTCCCTCCCTCCCTCCCTCCCTCCCTCCCTCCCTCCCTCTCTCTCTCTCTCTCTCTCTCTCTCTCTCTCTCTCTCCTCTCATAGGCCAACCCTAGGGAATCAGAGTCTTGATCCAGGAGAATAGCCATGATTCAGATACTCGAAATTACATGGTATTTGGTATTGAAATGAACTGTAAGCTTGGCTCACTTGAAACACTCCTCCATCCTCTGAGTGAAACAACAGCAATGTCCTTCCTCCCTACATCAGGACCATCAGAGCTCCCTGAAATGACCTATCCCTGGTGAGAGAAGCCAGCACTGTACTGCTCTGGGGTCCTGGGTGCCACTGCATCTGCTCACATAGAACTGAGCCCACACTAGTTCAGGTTCCAGAGCTGCCATGGCACAACAGCTTCTCTTTTGCCGTTCACGCCGCCACAGTGCCTTATTGACCGTAGAGCCTAATTGCAGCCCCACCCTGGTTCTGGAAGGCCTGAGCCTAAAGAATGCCCTTCCTCCTTGGGACTTTGCCAGTGGTGCATTCTGACCCCTGGGATCGGTCACAGCTGCATCTCTGCTTCCTGGCCCCGGGATTATGAGGAACTGCTCAGAGTGGGAGAGCTAATGCCCACCTGTGCCCAAGGGAGTGGGCGTGACCCAAGACATACATTCAGCAACAGTTCAACAAGACGCTTACGCAGAGACCCAGCTCCACTGTTTCTCAGCATCTGTGTCCTGGCACACAGCACGACAGCAGCTGTTCGTGGCTCCAGTCAGGCCTGGCATCGAGAGACCCTGGCAACTAAGTCACCTGACTATGGAGAAATGAGAACCGGAGGAAGCAGAAAGTCCTGGCTACTAAGATGGTTGGCATCACCACTGGCACACACTCTGCACCCCAGCCCATTGAGGGGGATGGTTTCAGCACTGATGTTGACACCGTTGAAGAAGCTGCAGAACCGTGTCCACACCCATGCAGAACCAGAGTTGTGGTGTGATTATCCTCCACAGGCTCACGCGTTTGAACACTTGTCCATATTTTGAGCACTTCTGCTCATATTTTACGGTACTTCTTTCTATAATTTTATTTGCATTTAATTTAACAATCCATTTCAAAGCATTTAACTTTCTAACCCACTGAATGTTTGGTACATATAGAAGAAAGTGCTTCCTGGCACATTTTCCCCCACAGGGCACATTAAAGAAATGTTCACTTTTACATGTATACACGTAAACAAATGTGCACATGGGGATGGTGTAACATTTACAAAGGACAGGAAAGGGTAATGTGGTGTGACAAGGGAGTCAAAGGTCACTAGTTGTAAAAGAGAATATAATGATAATTGCTTCTCTAATTTGTAATTCTTCATCTTTTTCTTTTATTGTGTGTGTGTGTTGGATAAGTAAGTAAAAATAAAATTCATAGCAAAAGTGTAAAACGCCTACGTGAAGCTCCATGCCTTCAAAATGGCCAGTCTAACGGAACAGAAGAAGTTCGTTGAGTCTACAGAGTTTGTGGCTAGACAACTGTTTGTTTGAACGTTAATCTGTGTGAAATTTTTATTTGTGAGTTCATTATAGTAAAGGGACTTAAATATTAGAAAGGAAGGAAGAAAAGAAGAGGGAGGGAGGAAAGGAAGGGAGGAAGAGAGGAAGGGAGGGAGGAAGAAAGGAAGGAAGGGAGGAAAGAAGGGAGGGAGGGAGGAAGGGAGGGAGGAAGAAAAGAAAGAGGGAGGGAGGAAAGGAAGGGAGGAAGAAAGGAAGGAAGGGAGGAAGGAAAGAAGTAAGGGAGGGAGGAAGGGAGGGAGGAAGGAAGGAAGGGAGGGATGGAGGGAGGGAGAAAGGAAGGGAGGGAGGAAAGAAAGAGCTTGCTTCACGCCTCTGGGGGTAAATCAATGAGGCAGTTCACAGAATTCTTGCAGTAGTCCCACGAACTCAGTGGACCACATCCACACTCCTCTGCTACCGAACCCATCATGACACTTTGGGTTTTACCACTTCGGACATAAGGGCCTTTGAAAATAGAGCCCATCATTCATTCCTCCTCCCAGGCACCCGAAGTTCACTTGAAATGCCATTTGCGTCTATGTTGAGCTGCCTGCAGCGATCTCTTGTCTAGTGGGTCTACTGCTTCATGCATTCAACTCATGCTTAGAGCGTTCTAACATGCCCTCACTTTAGTAACACAGAATCCAGTGATGCTTTTCCTTCCAAAATGGCAAACCGTACAGGTTTATACTTTCAGATGAAGGCTGGAAGTCAACAGTGCAGCGTTTCTAAGGGTATGCATTACCTGTGACCACCATTTCTCAATAGCACTGTTTACATTGTATCTTGCTTTCCAATTTGGAAAACATTTGTTACTACCTTGCTTTCAAATTTGGAAAACATTTGTTATGATCATTAGTGTGATTCTCAGAAAGGTTATTAACTTTCTTTTCATTTAGGCTGGCAATTCCTTCAATGTACTTTGCTACATTTGTTATTTAAGTGATGCTTTTTCATTTCAAATTAGCATTTATTCTACTACATTTTTTTGGGTTTGCTATGAGTAGTTATTACAAAGAAAAATTAAATATGTTTAACCAGACACTTGGTCAAAAATAATTGGCCAACCTTCCCGGCCATGTTCCACTTGTGCACTCGGTACAGAAGGAGGGTAATGAGGTCTTGGGCAATATACACCACAAACTCAGATAAGAACTGATCACCGAGTGGCTGCTTATCCTTACGAACCATTTTTTTTTTTTTTCATAAAAGCAAACTGTTGAAAGTCAAGATCACAGAGTGTTGGTCTTCATCTCATTTTAGTTGTCAGGTCTAAAAATACCGCGGTGATACATTCTTCCAAAGCAAAAGTTATTGAAGCTACAATATCCAGTATGTTCCTGCATTTCCTTTTCATCACTTTTCTCCTCATTGTCTCCATAGCCAATGATAGTTTTGTGGATGATCTTTGTGCTCAATTGGTTTCAGTAACCAAGTGACTTCTGCAAGCAAACCGTTCCCTAAGTATTTTAATGAAATATTCCAAAGCATAAAACTAAATCCTTAAACCAGGAAACACACAGCCCTGTTTCTTGCACTTCCAAAGTTATACCCGAATACACAGAGGGATGACAACATCTTGCATTAGCCTAAAAACCCTCTTAAGTCTGCTGACTTGAACAAGGGGAGAGAAAACAATAGCCATCTCATGACTCGGCTGTACAGACCTCAGGCTAGTTGCACCCCGCAGCTTCCAGCCCTTGAAAATCGTCTTGGCCTTGATTGAATTGCTGGTTAATACACAGGAACCAAATTAAGTCTGTAATTCAGATGGCCTTTTCTAATGACTCATTTTTTCTGTCAATAAAATTGACAATAGAGACAGGCACAGTCCGTTTGCCTAACTCTGGTGTGTACTGTCAAGCCAGACATACACTGTCACTCTCTACTTGAGTTTTCATGGGAATAAGGTTAGAGAGACAGGCTATGGAAGTGCAGGGTCTTTCTCAGCAGATGGTGGGGGGTATTCATCATTTACGAAGGTATCACTGACTCAAGTGATACAGAAGAAAGTCAGAGGAACATACTGCTTTGGCAAGTAAAAATGGGATCATGGAGGGAAGGAGATGAAAATGGGTGTGTAGTTTAATTTATACTGTGTTCAGGTGTTATCTAGACTCAGGAAGAGAAAAATTAAAACAATGCCATAAGGAAAAAAAGATGTGGGAAGAAATAGAAAAAGAAAGTGTCATCTTTTATGGTCATACCAACATGAAGAGTGACGTGCTTCCTATGAGAAAGGCCCTAAACCTTCAGCAACAATTATTTCCTCCACTTTTACAGAAGTTAGAGATCAAAAGCACCTTCCTACAGTTAGTGCCAATAGAATTATATTTCAAACCCTGAGCTCCTGCTGACTCATTGCCTACAATGGGAAAGTCATTTTATCTTTTTATACTTTTTTGTACCGTCATTGTAAGACTATTCTTTTAAACCCAAAATGTCACACCTGGAGGGTTTTGGTTTTTTTTTTTTTTTTTTTTTTTTTTGGCTTGGGATAGCTTGCTTGCTGTGGTGTGTTTCCAGCCTAGCTTCATTATCTTAAAGACTGTATACTAAATCTAACCCTTTCAATTCACAGCATTCATTTCTTAAAGTGTTCTGATAGAAGTTACATATTTGTAGCTCTTTTATATGGGGTTTTTGTAGACAGGCTCCCCGAACAGCATTTATTGAACTGCCATGCAATGAGTCATTTAACCTTTGACCCTGTGTCACTGCTGAGTGCCTGACAGGCCCTCCCTGGGCTCCAGTGCAGGTCCCTTTCAGAGTTACCCTCAGCCAGGTTTCCAGTCATAGCTGTTCCTCTGCTGAGGCTAGGAACTGCTGTCAGTTCTGATAAGATTCTAATTCTTACTGCAAGGATATTGTGGAATGTGCGTCCATAATAAAATATGTAGTCTGAAATAGACTGTTCTAAAGGTCAAACTGTTACAGCATTTGGCTCCACTCTAGATGCTAAACTAATGTTCCAGTTCACGAAGCTTCTTTTATGTTTGTTTACAGGCTGGCAAAATCACAGTGGAGAGTCTGTCCCGTAACTCAATTCTCTGTCCCTATTGCCTTCGGTAGCTTTTCTTGGAATGAATTTGATTCTGGAAATTTGAAATCTCAGCTGCTCTAAAATGAAATCATGAAGGGCACTGTCCCACCCTCTCAGGGTCTCCTCCAATCTCTGTGTGTGTGTGTGGTGTGTGTGTGTGTGTGTGTGCGTGTATGTGTGGGACCGGTGTGTGTGTATGTGTGTGTGCACGTGCGTGTGAGCGCATATGCATGCTGTCCTCTTTCTCTTAGGTTAATACATCAGGCTCTACACTTGAGTCACCCCCAGTATGCTTCAATCAGCCTAGTAGCACAGGAGAACAAGGCACTGGCTTACAAGACCCCGGGGGATTCACCAGGGTTACAACCAGCAGACCTTTATGAAGTATATATTACAGAGCTTGAAATAGCTGTCAGTGCAGTTAGGGAATAGAGACACAGGCATGCGAGTGGGCAACATCAATAAATGACTCTAGATATAAGTGCACGAACGAAAGGGGCCTGGGGAAACCCCACCAGATGGCCATCGCTTTCCAGTGAGGAAAGAAAGGACTTACCTGGCAGCCGCAACTGTGCTTTAGAGTAAGTCGGATTTCTGTAACTTGACTGGGAGATGAGACCCAATCAGTGGAAGAAAAAGAGTAATGACTACAAAGAGGGTTGTAGTTCAATGAGCGCACGTACAGGCTGGGGTGGAGTGTGTTGGATGTGCACCGCATTTCACCGGGCTTGTCATACTCATCATGCTGAATGGACAGACTATTGCTGCATGCTGTTAAGAAAGGAACCCCCAGCTTGGCCTTGTGAGGATGTAGGTGGATCCAGAAGCAGCCCAACCGATCATGGCTATTCTCCTGTGCCACAACTCGTTTGCCCAGAAGAGCTATGCACGGTTTGAATTTGAAATGTGACCCACAAGCACTTAGCATGTGGTCACCAGCTGGTGGCACTGTTTTGGGAGTCTGGAATCTTTGGGGAACCGGACATAAGAAACCAGAGGGCAGCCTTGAAACTTACCCATCTCGAAATCTGGACCAGCCCCATGACTCCCGATCTACCCTGATGTGAGGGATCTGAACAGGACAGTTGTGCCACCAGAAACGGGAACTCTCCCTGTCCCTGTGCTTTCTCTGAAATGGATTTATGTCCTTTCCCACTGTGAGGCAAAATAAATCCTTCCTTCCTTAATGTGTTTCTGTCAGATATTTGGTCACAAGTGAGAAAAGAAACTACGACAAGCACATCGCCTTTGAAAACTAAAATCTGACTGTGGCAGCAAAGGAGACCAGAGCAAATAAGACTACAGGAAGACCCTGCAGGACGGGAACTCTCACCCATACCTCTTAAATATTGAGGCTTTTTTAATTTGCCTCCACAAGAGGCCAGTGACCCCAAAGGTTCATATGAGCTATGGATGTTAATTAAGAGTTATAGGACAAAACTCTCAATATTTTGAACTTTCTAAGAAAGTATATATATCGGATATCACAGACTTTCCCCTTCAACTAGGTCCATGATGACTTACATAAAAGTCAAATAGTGATTTTCCTGGAGAGTATGTGACATGATGGCTTAAGATGTGTCTTAGTGTTTCTATTACTGTGCAGAGGCACTATAACCATGAGCAACTCTTATAAATGAAAAGCATTTAATTGAGGAAGCTTTTCAGAGATGTAGTCCACTATCATCATGGCGTGACAAGGTGGTGTGCTGTCAATCATGATGCTAGACAAGTAGCTGAGTGTCCCTCATCTTGACTTGTAGGAAGTGATCTGAGACACTGGGCATGACTTGAGCATATCAAAGTCTGCTTCCACAGTGGCACACTTCCTCCAACAAGGCCACACCTCCTAATAGTGCCACTCCCTTTGGAGACCATTTCTTTCAAACCACCACAAGTTGTCTTATTGGAATGTGGAATATTCTTTTAATTGGGGCAACAAGAATGAATTAAATGACCCAAGACACTTAGCATCAAGTGATAATACCACTGGGAAGGTGCTAGAGCGATGGCTCAGTATTAAGTATGCTTGCTAGTCTTCTAGTGGGAAAAAAGTCTGTCCCAATGCCCATGCCAACTGCTCATGGCCACATGTAACTTGAGTTCCAGGACATCCCAAGTCTTCTGGCTTCAGTGGGCACACACACACACACACACACACACACACACACACACACACACACACGAGTAGAGACAGTGGAGAAAGAGCAGCAAGTAGAACAACTTGCCCATCTTTTTTGTGTACAGTATGATTGGGCCACACAGTTGGGTTAAGAGGCAGCGTTGTAGAAGACACAACCGTTTTGTTCAAAGAAAGCAGTGAGAGGCTAGCAATACAATGAATGTGTAAGTGAAATACATCTTTAAAACTATTTGACTTTGAAGTCTTCTAAAGTAAACAATGAAGAAATAGCAGCAGCAATATCTATGACACAACCCCAGCAAGTTGTCAATCATGCAGGCATGGCGTGGCTTCTATCCTGGGTGAGAGACCACAAGGCCTAGTAGGTACAAGGTAGGGGAACAGAAGGACCAGGAAGGAAGAACTGAAGAAAGGAGCCAAGGATCAGCTGTCTTTCACTGATGACTGAAGGGATGGCAACCGAGAGGGACAGGAATTTGCAAGGACAGTGTTCAATGCTCCTCGCTTCCAGAGTCATCAAATGCATTTCAGGCCCACAGAAGAATATCTTTCTTCTCCAATGCCCAGTGGGAGTCTTTTCTGACTTACTCCACCTCCTTTTGTTCCCACACCCTTCCTCCTGTAACCTATATCCAACTGTGCTCTCAGAAACCTGTTGTTGGAGTCTTAAAACATTGGTTCCAAAGACCTTTATTTCATTGCTCTATCTTTAAAAATCTCCTTCCTCTTCTGGTTTCAGTGATCCACAATCTATTCAAAACACTTGAAAAGGACTCATCTTTCTGAGCATCTCTTTGCCACAATATTTCTTTCCTTAAAAAACTTAGTTTCTCTTGATTGTCTCCCAAAGCCAATTAAAATCAAAGACCATGGTTTTATTGTTTTCCAGATCCGGGAGTTCTTATCCTTCCACCCATGATTCCTGCTTGACTGCCATGTTTCTGTTATATTTAAGAAAGCATAGATTTACCATTGTTGCCATCAAAAAATTTTGTCATTTTCTCTCACATTTCATCACACTTGGCACATTTTTCATTTGGACACAACTGCCTTTGCTTCTTCAGCTTCTTACTGTTTTATGTAGGGTTTCTATCGCTGTGATGATTTAATTGGCTTACGCTTCCATATCACAGTTCATCATCGAAGGAAGTCAGGACAGGACCTAAAAGGGCAGAATCCTGGAGGCAGGAGCTGAGGCAGAGGCCATTGGAACAAGGCTGCTTACTGGCTTGCTCCTCATGGCTTTCTCAGCCTGCTTTCTTATAGGACTTAGCAGCACCAGCCCAAGGATGGCACCACCCACAATGGGATGTGCCTTCCCATATCAATTACAAATTAAGAAAATGCCCTACAGGCTGCCTAATCTTATAAATACAGGGAATTTACTAACTAAGGTTCCTTCCTATTGGGTGGCTCTAGCTTGTGTCAAGTTGACATAAAAAAAAAAAAAAAACTAGTCAGCACAGCTACACAGTAGTTAGTTTATAGCCAGAATCCATTATTCTTTCTTCTCAATCCCTTAGAACTACACAGCCATAAAAAGGGAGGAAAAGAAAGATGATGATAACTTTAATAAATGCCATAGTAACAATTATCATGGCCATAGCTTCCATTTAGATGAGAGTTTAGGGTGTATACAGCAAGTCTTCTCACATATCATTTTAGCCTATTCTTAATATACAGATAGAAGAACGCATGCGATAACCCCTTCTCTTACTCTCATCTCATACATATTTCACACAAAGTTTGGTATACATAGATCAAATTAAAGCTTGAGGGGTAGAGGTTTCATCACACAGATTTAGAAAAAGAGCTTTCCGTGAATTCTTCTCCCGCTTTACAAGCTGGGAGGATAAATAATTTGCCACTTCCTGCTCTCTCCCAGGAGAGTTCGTTCTTGAGAATTAGAGACAGAAACATAAAAGGGTTCATTTTTACAAAGTTATCAAGAGAACTAGAATCGGAAGGAATTGCAGCCTACAGTGACAACGGACAGCAAATTCCTTCCATCCTTCCTCTTGCCACTCCAGCTTTGGGGACACCAAAGAAAAGATAAGCCAGAAATCTAGAGTTTTGTCCTAAAAATGAAGGTGGTCGCTGGCCCCTATGTTGAGTAGCCGCTTTGGCAGCCCCTTTTAAAGGGCCACTATGAACCGCACACAACGTGGGCCTCAAGGCAACGTCCACAAAATACTCTCTCTCCACACACATCTTACTGTGGGGCAGGGCTTCAGGGAAGGGGAGCCCTGGATTTGGATTACTAAATTCCCATTCTGAAATAAGTCCTTGGTTTATTTTTATATTTGAAAAATGATACAGTATTCTGCATTCCTTTTATTCAAACTTCTGCTTTTGCAGGTGACTTCACAGTGAGTACTTGGAGATGGTCCTCTCTTGGGTTGTGCTGCTGCAGCTAGCACCTCTGGCAATTTGCATCCCTTTTTTTTTACTTTATGATTTTTTACAAGCTACTCTACCTTAATGGGTAATATAATTACACCCAAGGTATACTCAAATAATCATAGCGGGTGGCAACCATGATCAGGAAGGCAAACAAATAGCAAGAGAAATAAGAATCGACAAAGGGAATGGACCCAGAATTACCATAGACACACAGAGCCTGTGTGTTGCTCAACATTTTACTCCAATTATGTATAAATTATGCAGTATTATTTGCTGAGAAATTACAAGAATAATACAATGAACTAACCATGTGTTCCATGTTACTACTCATGGATTATAGTATTGTCCCCTACACACATTTTTAAGTAAGTTAGAAGTACGTTTGTCCTGTAAGTACTTCGGTATGCATGACCCTTACATGCTCTTTTACAGAACCTTTCAATCCTTCTCATCAGTGACGGTGGTCAGTTGCTTAGATAAGGTAGTATCTACCTGGATTTTCAATTGTAAAGCTGTGATTTTTCCATGTAATTAAAATGTAATGAGAGTTGATGCTGCTTTGAGATTTTATTTCTTCACCAATATTCCACATACTTCACCAAAATCAATTATGGAAAAATCATTTTACCACTGAGCAAATTTGGGAACTAAGCTGTGCCTTTGCCCTATCAAATGTTATTTGAGGGAGCCTTGTGTGGGAGCTTGTGAGGGCCTTACACTCAGTCAGCTGCCCTCAGGATGCATGCCAAGGCAACCTGATTCTGCTCAGGCCAACTTCAGTTCCTTTATCACACCCCCAGGAATCCAGTGCCCTTCTAAAGGTTCCCTGGCTTCCTACAGGCTTCCCACTCCGTGGTACTCTACGCTCTACCTGTCCTGCTGAGTCGTTGTTCCCAAATGCTGACCTCAAGTTTTTCCTCCATTTGATGCAGAGGACGAGGCCTACATGGGAAGAGACTTTACCAAAAGCTTGGAGATATCTTACAGGAAAGGAAAAAGAATTATTGGGATTCTCACCCAAAATCCTAAATCAAATGTTAGTTATTTCTTCTGCTTAAAGTCATTTACCCTGAACTCAGGTCTCAGACTCCTTAATCTGAGCTTCTCTGTGTTCTCCCTGCTGTTACCAAAAAGATTAAGTTCCAGGCATATTTGTATAGAAATTAATCCATTCAGCATCCGAAACCCTAACAATAAACTCAGCTGAGCCTTCCTGTGTGTGCACAGACTCAGACAAATCTTTAAAATTGTACACAGTAAGAGTTGACTAGGCCTTTAGTTTTCAGTTCCGAAGATCAAATTTGAAAGAAGGTGGGGAGGAGTGAATTGTCATTAAACAATATCCCCAATCAGCATCAATCCACCACAATCCACCCCCCATCCCGGGAAAAGCAGTCAGTATGTGTGAAGCCTACAAAAATATTCGGAGGAGAGTTTACAGGCCTTTAAGTTTTCATCTCAGTGAGTATTAACTGTAAGCAGACACCAGTAGCCTCAATGGGGAGGAGCCAAGTGCTACATCTAACATTCACAGTAACGTAGCAGAGGCTGCCCCTCATCTCAGACTCACAGTAACGTAGCAGAGGCTGCCCCTCATCTCAGATTCACAGTAATGTAGCAGAGGCTGTCCCTCATCTCAGACTCACAGTAATGTAGCAGAGGCTGCCCCTCATCTCAGACTCACAGTAAGGTGGCAGAGGCTGTCCCTCATCTCAGACTCACAGTAACGTAGCAGAGGCTATTCCTCATCTCAGACTCACAGTAATGTAGCAGAGGCTATTCCTCATCTAACATTCACAGTAACCTAGCAGAGGCTGCCCCTCATCTCAGATTCACAGTAATGTAGCAGAGGCTGCCCCTCATCTCAGATTCACAGTAACCTAGCAGAGGCTGTCCCTCATCTCAGACTCACAGTAACCTAGCCGAGGCTGTCCCTCATCTCACATTCACAGTAATGTAGCAGAGGCTGCCCCTCATCTCAGATTCACAGTAATGTAGCAGAGGCTGCCCCTCATCTCAGACTCACAGTAATGTAGCAGAGGCTGTTCCTCATCTCAGACTCACAGTAACCTGGCCGAGGCTGTCCCTCATCTCAGACTCACAGTAAGGTGGCAGAGGCTGTCCCTCATCTCAGACTCACAGTAAGGTGGCAGAGGCTGTCCCTCATCTCAGACTCACAGTAGCCTAGCAGAGGCTGTCCCTCATCTCACATTCACAGTAAGGTGGCAGAGGCTGTCCCTCATCTCAGACTCACAGTAACCTAGCAGAGGCTGTCCCTCATCTCAGACTCACAGTAAGGTGGCAGAGGCTGTCCCTCATCTCAGACTCACAGTAACCTAGCAGAGGCTGTCCCTCATCTCAGACTCACAGTAATGTAGCAGAGGCTGTCCCTCATCTCAGACTCAAAGTAATGTAGCAGAGGGTATTCCTCATCTCAGACTCACAGTAACATAGTAGCAGAGGCTGTCCCTCATCTAACATTCACAGTAACGTAGCAGTGGCTGTTCCTCATCTCAGACTCACAGTAACGTAGCAGAGGCTGCCCCTCATCTCAGACTCACAGTAACCTAGCAGAGGCTGTTCCTCATCTCAGATTCACAGTAACCTAGCAGAGGCTGTTCCTCATCTCAGACTCACAGTAACATAGTAGCAGAGGCTGTTCCTTTAGAAAAAAAAAAAAAAAAAAAGGTTGACTGTTACATGCACAAAGACAATAAATGCTATGGCATGAGTTCCACATTGTCTTAGTGATAAAAACCTGGAGTCAGATATTAAGGGGTGAAAGGTGAAAGATCAGAGAAGCAGGACAGCCAGCCACTAGAGCTCTTACTTCTACAAAATGCTTAGACTGAAAAGAGAGGGAACTTCTGCCTCCTCCTGCCTTATATTCCGCTCTCTGCCAGCCATCTCACTTCCTGTCTGTCTGTACAGACCTCTGTACCTCTATGGTTAGCTAGTGGCTAGCTCCGCCCTCTGATCTTAAAACAAGCTTTATTTGTTACAGTACAAACATGATATCACCACACAAGACAACCTCTGTTAGAGCCACCTTAGAGTAAACACAGATGTTTGAAAATCAGTGTTAAGCCAAGGGAATTATTTTCTACCTTTGAAAGAATCAAGAGCAAACACCAAATGTTTGCAAGCCAGACCCAAATCAGATTTAATATAAGGGAAATGTTACAGGAAATTTGCATTGTTGCTTTAATTATTTTGTTAGCATTTTTAGAATGGATTTTAAGGTTAGTAACTTTTTAGCAGACTTTTTTTTTTCTTTACTGTAATTAGGGCACCAGGAGCAGAGCCATAGACAACATAGATGCATGCTTTTTGTTGTACACACATCTAAGTAACATCTATGATGTTAAATAGTGAATACATTTTATTCAAGTGCAATTGCCAAAGTGTTCCCCTCAAATAACAGCTATTCCAAAGCAGACACTTCAATCTTTGCTTTTTACAGTATTCAGTTTCCAGTTCACATCACACAGAAATCTTTTACTATTATACCTAGAAAATAAGAAAAATGTCACTTTTACATTTGGCTTCAGAATACTGGAAAATATGACTTTCTCATAGGCTACTCTCAGCTTGTTCCAGAAAGGTGTGAGCATGTCCTGTGAAAAGAACACGATGCTTGCCCGCTCTGACTGCACAGCCCTGAAAGACGTCTCTTTGGCATGCCTCTGCTTGGCCAAGCTGGGTCTGCTGATGCATCACCTTCGGATGCCGCTTCCCAATTTCTATTTTCTCTAGCCATCAAGTGCATTGCGGCTTTGAAAGAGTTCATCGCTTTGTGAAAAGCAGCTGCACAGTCAATACAGGTTTCCCCAGTGCTGTGCACGCCGTGGACACCGTCTCCAGAGAAAATGTCCAGCCAGAAGTGGTGAAAGGAGAGACAGAGTTGATCTGCTGTGGTTCCCTTTCTTCCACAGGATCCAGATGAACTACTTTCCTCTTGAACCTGTGCAGGATCCTGTGCTGAAGCCTCGGCAGAGGGGAGATAGTCTAAACAGAGTCTTTCTTCACTTTGGCTATCAGACCTTTGTTGACTCGTGAAATTAGTAAAGAAACGGACTTACATCAAAGCTACCGACTGGCAAAGAACTCTGCCAGGTCTGGAACAGGTGTCTTAAAAAGCCCAACATCTCAGTAATGGGTCAAGTCCTTGGTTCACAAGCACTCGGCTCACAGGCAAGAAGACTTGAGTTTGATCCCACACCCATGTGAAAAGTTGAGTGTAGTGATATGCATCTCTAACCCTGGTGCTGGAGATGGGACAGGGACGGGAAGAACCCTGGAGCTCACTGGCTAACCAATCTGGCCCAAATGGTGAACCCCAAGAACACGAAAAGAGACCCCCCCCTTCTGGAAAGTATGGTGGAGGCAATAGAGGAAGGTACCAACATTGATTGATCTACAGCCTACACACACACACAAACACACACAGGTTAGCACACTGCCCACATATACCCATTGCACACATGCATATACCACATATACACATATGAATTAAAATCTGAACATCTTTGAGATCTCATTTTCCATGGCCTAGACTTGAATGAAAAAAAAAAAAAAAAAAAGCTGCCTTAGAAGGGGAGTTGGAGCCCAGGTCTTCTGAACCTCAGGGATAACCTCAGTTACAGTTAACTATGCTTTAGTCCTTGGCACTTGCCTTTATATGGTCTGTGAGTAGATCACAAATGTGGGGAAATTAGATTCCCCCCCCCCCACCATCAGGCCAGACTGTGAAGAAATTCCCTTCCCAACTTCTGTTTCCTAGCTTTTAAATACAGGCTAACAGACCCACGCGCCCAGCAGCACACTGGAGGACCCTTCTGCTCTCTTGTCATCGTATCTGTGGATAAAGGCACTTTGTCCCTGTCGCCTGTTCCCTTTCAGGAACCGTGGAGCCTATAACAGCACAACAGGAACAGAGCGCTGACCTGTCCCTGCTTCAGACTGAAGGATGGCTGTGAGGATTGAGAGGAGAGATCTGTTGGGAAAGGCTGGCGGGGCAGCCTTTCCAAAGAGGAAATAACTCATAGAGGTGGCGAATGGCTAGGGAGATACTGGTTCACTGATGAAAACAAGATTCAAATCTCTGGGGAATCATAGGCCAGTGTCAGTTCTGAAAAGGAGTTATGTTTCCTTTATTGTCATCCCCAAAGCAGAAAAAAAAGTTATGAACGAATTCAAAGCCATTGAAAAGGAAAACCCGATAACCACATTCAAGTAAAAAACAAAAGTACATTAAATTGTGTTTGCTATGAAATAGTACATAACATCTCACAATGTTTGAATGCTTGATATGAGCTGAGTATCACAAGTATTCCAAGTAGATTATTCTCATTTTACAGATAAGAAAACCGAGACCGAAGGAAATGAAACAATTTGCTTAAGTTTCTATGTTTATACATAGTGAGTGATGGGACTGCAAGCTCCTACACCCTGCCCCAGACCCAGAATTTTAAAGCTGGGCTTTGCAAACAAAGCACAGAATGTTAGCTCCAAGGGATTAATATTCCATTTTATGATTATACTAGAGCTTTAAAAGTAAACCTTATATTAATTTCCTCCTTTAGATGGCCTAAAGAGAAACATTAAAAAATAGATTGCCGTGCCAGGGGCAGTGGAATTTTACTGGTTCAAGGAGGAAGTCGGGAAGGTTTGGGGGTGAACATAAAGAGTACGTCCTGGATGGTAAGCATGAGGTGGCAGTAGACCGGGAGCAGGGAGATAAGAGTGTAAGAGCTGGTGTGTGTGGACCTGAGCCCTGAGCGCAGATGTAACATCTCAGAAAACTCGCATACAGAAATGTCCTTCTTTTGCAATGTTTGCATTCATCAAAAGAAACTGGGAAGTCCAGGAGCACAGGAGGTTGTCTGCTGGAAAGGCCGGTACTGCAAGCCTGTCTGATTATACAGGCAATGGCCTTGGGTACCCATTGTAAGCGGGACAGAAAGAGGACAGGGAGCCCTAAGCAAACAAAGCTGCCTCTCTCTCCCTACGGGGATGGAGCTGGACCGTTCTTGGATGCTCCTGATGGGGAGCTGGTTCTGGTGTTATCAACAGTGTTCAGGTGGTCCTGCTTGTGTGACTTTTAATTGCTTCCAACCCTTTGCGTCAGTTAAGCCCTCCGAGGTAAATCAACATAGGCAGCGCTTTCCAATCAAACTGGTAACGGTTTTACCTTTCCTTCACTCACAATCAAGTTTATCTTCAATATTTCAGCTGAATCAATGTTCAGAAATGGAAGCTGAGAGAGTCAAGGCTTTTCATCTTGTCTTGAACTGATCTGTCGTCTGTCCAGTGACAGTAATAATACTGCACTATTCAGGGACAGTTGAATAGCTAGTGTCTATACAGGGCAATGAAAATTAAAGTGAAACCTGTGTATGATTGCTGTAAATAACAAATACAGTAGCTATACATTGCTGTTCCAATGATACATATTAATGATATTAACTATGGAACCTGTGACATGCTCAACGAGGAATGTCAAAGGCAGTGCTTTTGAAGAAACATCATCTATTGGATTTCAGTGAGAGATCTTAAAATAATTTTGTGTTTGACCTTTAAACCATTTACTAATAATTTCCTATTTTACATAGTTCCCATTGCTCCCTACAGTCATTCTGATCATTTCACAAAAGTATTTCGAGCTAGAATTGAATTTGGTTGTTTACTCCAGGAAGTAATGCCTACTTCTTTCCTCTGGAAGCAATTTTTGAGAAAATGGGACAGGGCATTGAGAAATAAATAAGAAAACCAGGTTTACAGAGGCCTATCCTCACAGTGGGTCCCTGGGTGTCCTACTGCTAACACTCACAGCTGACGCACACCCAGTGGGTCCTCCCTGGGTGTGCCTGTCACAGCTGAGCCTCTCAGAGGGCTTGCCCCTCTACATGTCTGCTTCTCTCTCTCTCCAGTTCACACAGCTAGCATCACGATGAACACCACCGACGTGGATTCATGGGGATCCTCACAAATCCAACAAAATCAGAGTGTAGACAACCGGGTTAAGGATATCCAAGACAATTTAGGTTGACTGTAACAGCTCTGTCCTTTATTTATTCATTTAACAGTATTTCTCCATTGATTCTTTGTGCGTTTCCCATCATGTACCCCAATTCTGCTCACCTCCCGGTCCTTCCATTATCTTCCCCTCACCCCTGCAGCATCCCCCAAAAGCAACTTAAAAAAAAATCAAACTAAGACAAAAACAAAGCAAGCTAGCAAAACAAAAACATAAAAACTTCCTTCTTAGATTCACCATCTTTCCTACAACACCTCCTCGCACCTCCTGGTGGCATTGGGAGCTGTGCACCAGATACTGCCCTTCTGTTCAATGAGCTTTACTAGCAAATGTTCATTGCAATGAGTCATTGGTCTGAATCAAGGACTCTGGTTTCTGGTATGCCATCATCTCTGTCTGGATCATTACCAGAACTCCTCTGGGATATCCTGAGGTTGTCCTGAGTCATGAGGACCCTGGGAATAGAGTTCCATAGGACAGGTTCCTTCACGAGCTCCAGCAGGTCTTAGGTGGGGTAGATGTTAGGGTGGGTCAATCCAAGGCCCAGCTGTGGGTCTGGGTGGTAGCTGGGCTAGTCAGTCAGAGCTGTTGGCCTCAAGTGAGGGGGTGGAACCAGATCAAACCTATGATGTCAAGGTCAGTTCTCCCTCCCCTGTGGTGAGGGGTGGGGCCATCTCTCCTGAGAGATGTGTAGGGTGGGGGCAGCTCTCCTGTGAGGGTCTGGGTCAGCTCTATGGCTGTAATGTCCAGTAAGGGGCAGGGCCAGGTTTCCCAGGGCCAGCAAAGGGTGGGGCCAGCTCAACATGGCCCTCTGATTTCATGATGCATGGTTCCTATGGTTCCCTGAAGTGGACACAGGCCACAGATATCAATACATTGTTCTCTTGAAGGTAGCTTAAACAAATAGGCAGGGCACACAATGCCAGTGGTCTTCAGTCTTAAGTGACCTCAAGCTGCATTACTAACTCTGGCCATGTGGTCCAGCAAAAATCCCACTCAGTTAGATTGTAAGAGGTATTTTCACAATATTACATCACCACAATTCATAAGAGTAAAGTCTGTTAATAGTTAAGCAATCTTTTAACTATAAAATTCTGAACCCCTTTTCATACTGTATTTTAACTGTTTGTACTCTCATGTCCAGAACAGAAAATAAAACTTAAAACTAGCAAAAGCACAAGGAAAAAACTCACCATATTGTATTCTTTCAAATCACTTCCAAAATTCAGACTTTTAATATGCCAAGTAACTCTAAAAGGCAGAGGTTAGCCAGAAGCTGTAACAGTTGCTTATGATGTAGTGAACAGTCTTAAAATAAGAATTGAAGGTTGGTGGACTGCCTGTTTATCTGATTAGTAAACTCCAGCAGTGACTTTCAGATGTTAGCCTAGAGGGCTTGATAAATATGGGTTATTGGGAGCATCGGCACTACAGACTTTCTTGTTCACTATGTTGATGCTTGACCTGTGAACCTGCATCCCTAATGACTTCCAGGAAAGGCCAACACTCCTGGCAGTACTCCACCCTATACACACTCTATCATAATTGCTGGACCCAGGGATACCCCTTTGAACTATCACTAAAAAGGACGTTCCCTTTTATCTTTCAAAGCAGATAAAAGGTATCAGAAGTCCTTGAAAACCTTGCTCCTCACATCCGGGTGTGGCATATCACCTGTGAGTCATTTTTATTGAGTTAGTCCTGCAGGTGGCCATACCCCTAATCTCTGCATTACCCCCAAAGAGCAGACATGTGCTATCTGTACAGTTTAAAAAATGAAACAAGAAAAAGTTAATAGTACAGTCTTTCTTAGTTCTTAGACCAGCAAAGGCAGAAGACCATGGGTCTATGCCACAGATTGAATAATGGGACATGTTGTACACCTGAATGGCACAATGATCATCATAACTCACTCAGATTAAATCAGGATTAATTTTTACTGGTTGCTGTTCAGGGATTGGCTCTGGCACTTTCTTGATTCCTGTTATTTAATCCCTCAGAATATGGTACTTGGTCTGAGGAGGAGCCACAGAGTCAATTGTGGACTGAGAAGGGAGACCAGAATGGTGGGTCTGGCCCTGTGACTTTTCAGAGCTGGTTTCTTGTTGAAAAAGTAGACAGTACTCACTCCAAATGACATGAGGGTTATTTTTCGTTTTTTGGGTTTTTTTTTTTTTTTTGTTTTGTTTTGTTTTGTTTTGTTGCTCTTGTTTTTTGATTGTTGCTGTTTTTTGTTTGTTTGTTTTTCAGTATTGGGAATTGACAAGCATCTTATCATGGAGAGAGATAAAGTATAAAGCAAGCTACCGAGGTAGCCTGAACAAAGAAAAGGGCAGGGAAGTTATTGATGAACATAGAGGAGCTCTGGTCGATAGACCAGAAGAATCAGACAGGTGCTGCATGATGGAGAAATTGGAACACGTGTACGATTTGCTCCCAAGGAAAATTGCACTGTAGGTTTCATTTAAAGAGGAAAGTCACTGATATTGACCAGTGTATTCGAAAAAAAAAATATCAATAAGGTAAAAGATTTGACATGCCCCAGTTTGGAGGCAGATAATGATGTGTTATATTCCCTTGTATGAAGGGCTGTGAGCTCTAACTTAAAACCCACAGGGCACTTTTTTTTTTTTTTTTTTTTTTTTTTTGCTGCCGCATTAAGATAAGGATTACGCAGCTAGTTTAACTGAGAGGAGCTCTCAGCCTGGATGCACACATGCATACCTTCCATTATCATATAACTTCAAAGCCATTCTGTGAAATTAATTCATTCTTACTCTATTTCTCGGTTATGAAGCAAGCAAATCATGTTATGATGGGGCTTTCTTCCCAAACTTTTAAGCAAAAATATGCTTTCAATCAGTGGTCTTATACTTCTGAATCATCCTCCCTTCCCCTCTTCCGCTAGCATGGCCCAGCCTCCCCTTCCATCATCCCATCAGGCCTTTGAATCACTCTCTCTGAACTTCAGGAGGTGTGGGCACATCCCCACTATTTAAAGCATAAAAGCCTGTCTTTTCCCCAACAGAAGATTATTCCTGACCCTGCTCATTCTTTGGAGAAGAATGACTCATTCCAACACAAAAATAAAATTAATTTCTCAGATAGGAAATACCCATATGAGCTGATGGGGTCAGATAGTTCATTGGGAGTTGAAGAATGGTTGGACTTGGTAAGCACAGGGTAAGAAACAGTTGTTCCTTGCCCTGTCAGCATATTTTTAATCGTTAATGGGATTTTAGTTTGCTGTCTTGTGTGCAGAAACAGACATTCGCTCAATATTATCATTATCATCCTTGAAATGTTATAAGAAAATTGATGCTCATTAGTTTGATAAAATAACCTATATAACTTTGCTCATATATAAATAAACATATAAAATAACTTTGATCGCTAACCTAGCCTATAATAAAGAAGGCACTCATTAATGATTATAACAAAAGCCATGCATATATTACCCCAGGCACTTACATACTTTGTCTAGTGAAAACAAATGAAGACTTTATCTCTCCCTATGGAATTGAAACACAGAATTCTTAACCATAAATTCGTACTTATATTATTTCTTTACATTTCAAATAAAAATAGAATAATAGGTAAAATTATGCATGCAGTAACTTTTAATATTTATTTTTGAAAGCAAATAAAATTAAAAACGATTCTAAATAAACATCTTCTAAGTTGCTTTTGGATTAAAAACTTCCCCTGAGTCAGAGGGTTTTCACCAATACTCAGGGCTACTTCCTTTTTCACCCTGAGGACATTGTAATGCGAATCTTTGAGTTGGGTGAAAGGAAGGCATTTGCTGTGATGCATGAGTAAAACATCAGCTAAGAATTAGACTCAGCTCTGTATCCTTAGGATGGAACTGAGGACAAACGACAGCCATGAGCATGAGAATGAAGTAGGGACTTTGAGGAAGTTCTCCGAGAACGAGGGGAGAGTTCAAAATGGGACTTCAGAAATATTTATTGATACATAAGCATGTGCATGTTGATACTTACACGTTCTAAAACAGTATCTGCTCAGCACAATTCATGGTATCTCTAAGAACAGGCATTAGCTAAGACTCATGGAGAATTTACTATGAACTTAGGTATGAACAACTGTAGTGGGATATTCACTTTGTCTCCTTCTGTGGCACTGACCACACCCATTGGGGGGGTGGAGCCAGGGGGAAGTGACCTGGGGAACTAGGTCTGAGGAGGCACAGGAGAGCGCCCTCTTGCAAGCCTCAAGGGGACAGGAGGACATCCAGAGGAATTCTTGGAAGCAGGAACCTGTTGGTGGTGTTCACCTGTCTATGTTGTGAGTTATTTCTCCCTGAATAAATATCTGTTCAGCCTAATTGTTTATCCTGATCCTTATTAAACCATGATAAACAACAGTGGCACAAACAAATTAATGCATAAAACTCCAAATCAATCCATAACGGATAATAACATATCTCAAAGTCATGTTGATGATATAGAATGATTCTCTGATCTTGGTGGTGGCTAGACAATGGCCTCTGCCCCAGGGATCTGTTAGAAGCAGGATGATATGGTATAGTATTAGAGAAAAGCGAATGGCTCCAGGGACAATACTGAGAAGATGAGTAGAGCTGGAGGTATCTTGCGTGGCATGCATACTTGATCATATGTTGGTATGAAAACTAGTGCTGAGAAGTCTTAGAGCTGAATTGTCCAAAGAGAAAGTCTATCTGGGATATTGAAAAGACAGTAAATAAATAAATATGACTTGAAATATGTATCATGAAGGCAAAATTGACAAGGGTTTGAAGAGGGTTGATGCATAGAAAGACTGATACAGGAACTAAAATAGCTTGATGAACATGAACTAGAAACCTCAAGAAGCAAGAAGGCAGAGAATCCAAGGCATTGTGCTCAGAGAACTGTCATGATGAATGTGAGACCCTGAGAACGATACACTCAAATGGGCAAAGGTGACACTTACTAGAATTGCACGATTAAACTTGCAGAGGCAAAGGTGTTCCATGGAGTGATGTGAACAGGAAGTTAACCAGGATGGAGATGGACATTACAGGGAAGAGTAAGACTACAAGCCAGGTACTTCCAAGGAAAAACCAAAGAATGTGGTAAAGGCACATGATGAGGAGAGATGGCATTTCAGGTCTCAAATGAGCAAGAAGTTTGAATGGGAAGGGAGTCTCGGCCTGGAAATGGCACTGAGAATGCAGAGAATGTTGCATCATGTTACAGAAGGTGGGGGGTTGGGCACATGCACTTGGGAGAAATACTGTCTTCTCAGTGAGATATCCATCAGATAAGGCAAAAACACAAAAGGGGGGTGTTCAGTGAAATAGATTGAACACATATAGGAGTTACGGATATATAGCTACAGGATAAGAAAGGATATACCCAAAAGATACGCATTCATACAACAAGGACATCTGTTCAATTATGTTCATAGCAGCATTATTTGTAATAGCCAGAACATGGAAGCAACCAAGATGTCCCTCAACTGAAGAACGGATGGAGAAAATGAGGTACATTTACACAATGGAGTACTACTCAGTGGAAAAACACAATAGAATCCTGAAATTCAAAGAAACCATCCTGAGTGAGGTAACCCAGTCATAAAAGGACAAACATGATATGTACTCACTCATATATGGATTTTAGACATAGATCAAAGGTTTACCAGCCTACAATTCACACTGCCAGGAAAGCTATGAAACAAGGAGGACCCTAAGAGAGACAAGCATGGTCCTCTGGAGAAGAGGAAAGGGGCAAGATCTCCTGAGCAAATTGGGAGCATGGAGGGAGTTAGGAGAAAGAGGAGAGGAGAAGAGGAGGGGAGAGGTGGGCATGAGGGGGGAAAGAAAGATTGAGACAGGGAAAGAATAGAAGAGAACAAGAAAAGAGATACAATAATAAAGGGAGCCATTATAGATTAAAGAGAAATCTGGCACTTAGGGAAATGCCCAGAGATCTACAAGGATGAACCCAGCTAACAATCTAAGCAATAGTGGAGAAGCTACCTTTAGTGCCCTTCCACAATAATGAGATTGATGACTACCTTATATGCCATCCTAGAGCCTTCATCCAGTAGCTGATGGAAGCAGAAACAAATACCCACAGCTAGACTCCAGTTGAAACCCTGGAATGCAATTACAGAGAGGAAGGAGTGATGAGCATAGGGATCAAGACTAAGCTGGAGAAACCCACAGAATCAGCTGACCCAGTCTGATAGCTGGGAAACCAGCATAAGATTGACCCAGATCCCCTGAATGTGGTGTTAGTTAGGAGGACTGGCAGTCTATGGAGCCTCTAACAATGGATCAGTATGTATCCCTAGTATAAGTGGATTTTGGGAGCCCATCCCATATAGAGAGATACTCCCTCAGCCTAAACACATGAGGGAGGGCCTAGGCCCAGCTCCAAATGATATGACAGACTTTGCAGACTCCCCATGGAAGGCCTCACCTTCCCTGGGGAGCAAAAAAGGGGGTGGGCTAGGGTTTGGTGGGGGTGATATGGGAGGGTGGGAGGGTGAGGGAACTGGAATTGACATGTAAAACAACCTTGTTTCAAATTTAAATTAAAAAAGAAAAAAAAAAGGATAAAAGTTTATGGGTGAAAACATTAGATAACAGGAAGAAAAACAAAATGATGGAGGATGAAAGGAACAGAGGCTTATGTCCTCCATAGTCAACTGAGTAGTTCAAAGATTACAACAGCCCCGGGGCCATGAGAAGGAGATGCTGATGGGAGCAATGGATGAATGAACCCTTGACAGAAGGAATGACCACAACCTGAACTGTGGTCCTTTCTAGGGAATTAGGAGGTTGGGCTAGTTTTCTCCCCCCCAAAAAAAAACCAATTAAAAGGATGGATAGAAGATTGAAGGTTGAACTAGTTTTAGCCTCAGAAGAACAATTGAAAGGATGGATAGGGGGTTAAACTGTAGCAAGTTACTTCACTCACAATTATAGGTGGTTAAACTGTAGCAAGTTACTTCACTCACAATTATAGGGGCTTAAACTGTAGCAAGTTACTTCAGTCACAATTATAGGGGTTAAACTGTAGCAAGTTACTTCACTAACAATTATAGAGGGTTAAACTGTAGCAAGTTACTTCACTCACAATTATAGGGGGTTAAACTGTAGCAAGTTACTTCACTCACAATTATAGGGGTTAAACTGTAGCAAGTTACTTCACTCACAATTTGGCTTCAAAGAACCCTTGTTTCAAAGACATGTTATCTGAGTTCCCCTTTATGAGAAAGTTTACCAGCATCTCCATTCTCTTCTGGGTTTCACGGGCCTCAGAGCACCTCCTTCCTACCAGAGTGTGAAGGTGACTGATCAGAATAGCAAGGGAAGGTACAGTCTCATGGTAAGTCTATAACAAAGAATTTTAGCACATCTACTAAGAGGTTCATGTTTTGAACCAAGGAGGGAAAGGCTGTCTGTTGCTATGGCACTTAAAAAATTCACAGCATCACCTTTTCTTTATCCTGCTTTAGCTTTTTATCTCCACCCAAAAGGGTAAAGCTCCCCTTGTACATGCTGCCGGTCCTGTCACCCTCTGCTTAAAACTGTCTTGCCAACAGATGACTTTTCCGAGATGAGATAAGAGGATTTGGGCTTGTCCAAGTGCCGCCTGAGCAAACACAGCTCTTATCTTTTCAGATCCTCTTGGCATCATTAACTATTAAATGCTAACCTTTCCTACTTAACAAGAGGAGACTCTAATTCTCCACAGTCTGATGAGAAAGATGTAGAGGTCTATCAAGGCCATCTCTTTCCCATTTTTTACCTTCCAGAAGATTTAAAAAGACTTTCAAAAAGCTCATTAAATATTTCTCAGGGCTGTCCATGATTATATTGCTCTTCTCTTAGCCTGGAGCTGGTTGGATGAATTTGGTGCTTTTGTATCTGCTGTAACCATGTCTGTAGTTAAGAAAATCTGAGTCTGGCCATGGAGAGTCACAATTCCTAGAGCACAAGGAAGGAGTGGCGGGGGGGGGGGGTCATCTAATTGGAAGAGATTCGTTACTCTCCAACATCTAGTTGGAATTTTCGTTCGTTAATATTCTTGAGACCCAGGGTTCACCTAATCAAGGATGCATGTTAATAACTTGTCTTGTTAGAATGTTTGAAAAACAGTTGTTCAGTATAAGGGGAAAAGTTTACTGTTGGATAGTCCTGATCATAAGAGGAGGCTAGCTCACAGCTATGCTGAACTGTTAAATTGGCATGCTCGGCAAGTCACTTGTAGACACATGCCTGCCCTCATCTGACCCACCATCCTCCAAATCAGGTAGGAAATCCGTGGCTATAACCGAAGCATGAATATTGGAAATGTCTTCCCTTACCACCAATACTTTTATCAAAGTGATACATCCAGTTTCCTCAGAGGAATTCTAGATATTTCTTATACCTTTATTCCCATTGATGCCTCTGCAAATTGATAGTTCCTCTCATAGATTTATGACCAGGGATGTTTAACTTTTGATTCCGTTTTGCTAACAATTAAAGTTTGTGGTGTGTGTTTGTTTGTATGTGTGATTGCAGTGTTATGACAGGTATAAAAATGTAAGCCAATATTGGTTTGTCTCACGTTGTTCATTTATTAAATTATCTTTAGTTAGCATACAAATAATAGGCCACATTGTGATACTTTCATACAGAGTATTATAATTTAATCTTGTGTATTCTCTTCTCCTCCTCCATCTTCCCTCCTGTCTTGTTTCTTTCTGGTTCTCTTCCTGTCCTCAAATAGTTCCTCTCCTGTTATCATTTTATTCCTAGACACTTCAGCTCTTTTGTTATGAAGTGATTTGAACTTTGTCTAGGTCTTATTCTGTGTTTATTGTTGTAATCATACAATTGCTTTGCTTAAATCAGTTTATGTACTGTATTATACTTCCTGATGTGCAGATGTTGAACACTTGCAAATACACCATCACTGGTTTAAAATTACCTTGGTCATCTCTAAATACATTCATGAATTCACTTTGCATGTATTTTATTGAGAATTTTTGTAGCTATGGTCTTTTGGGAAACTGAGCTGTAGTTTCCTTTTGTGTTGTGACTTAACAGTTTTTTTTTAATGGTAGGGTGTTATTCACTCCTTATAATGAGTTTGGTAGTGTTCTCCCCTTTCTATTTTATCACACACTTTGAGAAGCATTACTTAAAGGTTTAGTAGAATTTGGCAAAGAATCTATCATTACAGGGCTTTTCTCTGATGTATACTCTATTCCTTCTTTGGTATTACTATGGAAACATTTAAGCTGTTTATAGAATCTTGACTTAATATTGGTATGTGTGATGTTTTGAATGTTAACTGTCCTCATACGCTTGTGTATCTGAACACTTGGTTTCCAGCTGGTGTTGTTTGGGGAAAATTATGGAACCTTTAGGAGGCAGAGCCTTGTTGGAGGAAGGGTGTCACAGGGGTCAGGGTGAAGGGTTTATATCCAGCCCCCATCTCTGTCTCTATGTTTTTGTTCCTCTCTGTCTCTTTCTGTCCCTCTTCCTCTGTCCTTCTTTGTTTTTCTCTGTTTCTCTGTTTGTCTCCATCTCTCTGTCTCTCTCTTTCTGTCTGTCTCTCTGCTTTCTGTGTGTGGCTGAAAATGTAATCATCAAGCTTCCTGCTCCTGCCACTACAATTTCCCTGCCTGTTTCCCCAAGCCTCCTGCCATGATGAATTTTCTCCCTCTGGAACTGTAAGCCACAACAAACCTTGTCTTCTATAAATGGCTTTCTGTCAGGTTATTTTATCATACCCACAGAAAAGTAACTAATGTAGTAGGTCATATGTGTCTAGGAATTATCCATTTCTTTTAGATTATCCAGCTTTTTTTCGAATACAATTCAAGAACATATTCTGTACCGATCCTCTGGATTTTATTGGAGTCTGTTGCAACATTCCTATTTTCATCTCCAACCCTGTTTTTTTTATTATTATTATTTTAAAAACCTTTTTAAAATAAATAAATCTTTAAAAATGTTTATAGGGTACATGGTTTCCTTAAAAGACATAAATGAAGCAAGTGTGACAGAGATGGAAAAATAGTAAGAGCTAGAAGATCATAATTTTGCTGACAGAAAGAAATGATGTTACATTTGAAAGGCAGAGAACACGACAGTGGAGATCATGAGAGCAAACACAACGTGCTGGGACTCATGAGGAGGCTCACACTGCACCCCCCCACCTCTAAATAGCATCCCCTTCCTGTCTTTGCTTTTTTAAATTTTATTTTAAGGATTTGTTTTTCCTTTTATTTTTGTGTAGGTGTAAGTGTGTAGGTACAGTGACCGTAGCAATCAGAAGAGGTCACTGGATCCTCTGGAGCTGGAGTTACAGGAAGTTATGAGGTGCCAGACATAGGTGCCAGGTATTAAATTTGAGTCCTGTGCAAGAGCAGCAAATACTCTTAAACAATGAACCATCCTCTCTCCAGCCCAATATATTTTTTTTTCATTTCTTCAAGAAAAAAATCTCCCATATACCTTTATAAGACATAAAGTGAGAAATTTCTTGTAATTCCTTGAACATAGCAATGCCCTGTTTTCATACCGTTTCAAAAGTCCTTGGACTTCTCTGAAATTCAATCCTCTATTTCACAGTTATACTGAATTATCTTTGTAAAACTTGTGCACATCCCTGGGGTCAGGAACATTATTAGCTTTGTTTGCAATAGCACTGCATATGCTAACATTCTAATAAATGCTAGCAGATAATGAAATAAATCACCAAGGGCCACCAAGCAAAACTAGCAACCTGAGTTCAATCCCTGGAAACCACACAAAGATGGAAGGAGAGAGTAGACTTCACAAAGTTGTCTTCTGGCATCCCATCTGTGCCATGGAATGTGCATCTACACACATCACATACTAGTAATAATAATACACCTTGATAAAAATCCATAATTAAATGAATGGCCAAGGGTCACGAAAAGACCAAACTTACAATACTGAACACTGGCTGGGAAATGTCTTCTTTGTTCTGAAGCAGAAGGAGGAGACTGATGATTACACAGGGGCTGAATTGTGAGATGCAAGAGGCCACAGACACAGAAGTGACAACCATCTACACACTGGGGTTTTCAACTAGAGTCACCCAAATGCCAAAATAGTATAAATTGAGTAGAAGTCAACAAAGGCATTTACCAGTACCAGGATGGTCCTCAAAGTTCTGACCTATGGGGATACCCGAGAATCTATGGCTGTGAATATGTTAGACTCTCTGCTTGTGTTTGTAAAAAGCAAAGACTATGGAGCCATTGGCCAAGATCATGAAGATGAGACTCACGAAGTCAAGGAAAATAATAAGACTACATATTACAAACTAAATTTCTCTTGCATTGTCCAGCATTAGGATCCGTGACTTCATAGTAAAGATTTTGCTGCTTTCACATAGCATTCACCAATATAGCTTTAAATGAATTCATCCCAAGATTTTGGTCCAGCACAGAAAACTGCAGGTGCCAATGAACACTGAGGGTCTAACCTTGATGTAAGGGTTGGGATTAATGATGTAGAACCCACTGAGGGGGCAGATGGCATACAAGGACCCTCCTGTGCCTACTCTGTAATAATAAAGACCATTTACATCTAATATCATCCAGGAAATATCTCCATCCCAAGGCCAGTTCCAGATGTGCACATCAACTTGTACAGTAGACAGTAAATCTAATCAGAAAGTGGTTGGTTATTCCCATGACAACCATGCCACTATTGCATCAGTGGGCATGTGTTACCAAGCTAGTCATTATTATATTCAAAGGATTCATAGTTGAGAATGATATTTACTTTTCAGCTCTGGTAGTGTACATGGCACCTTCTAGTACTATGAACACTAGTCAATAGGGGTGAAGCTTCATGTTAGTACCATGTTGATTTCTTCATGTTAAACATCTTTTCACATAGCATATTTTGATAATATTATTTCTCCTTCCCCAAATCCTGTTATCAGCACCAAGTGTGGTGGCTGTGGGGTCCCTGGCAATGAGTTGTTCTGCAGGTCTGTGGAAGTCACAAAAGAGTGGTTATGGGCCAGAAACAAAAAAGGCTCAAAAGAGCCTGGGAAAAAATTGAGTCTGTACTAAGAGGCTGAATACCATCTCCAATATAATCATTATTTTTCGTCAAATTTTCTTTTAGTTTTTGTCAGTTTTTTTTTTTTTTAAAAAAATCTTGGTTTGGTTGATTTTATGTATCGTACTTTTGAGCCATGCTTCATTAATTTTTGCTCTAATAGTTATTGTTTCTTGTCACTTACTGACTTTGTGTTTCTGTTGCCTCATTAAGATACTTAAGATATTATAATGTAAGCACTAATAACTAAAGACTTTCCCTTGGATAACTGGGTAAAACTTCCTGACAAAAATTCGGGCATGTTATATATTCATGTTTTTATGAAACAGAATCAGATCTCATTAAGAAGAATGGTTTTGTTTTTGTTTATATACATACAAGCACACACACACACACACACACACACACAGAGAGAGAGAGAGAGAGAGAGAGAGAGAGAGAGAGAGAGAGAGAGAGAGATTTAAGCATTTAGGAAAAGGGCAGGTCACACTAAAGTGTGGAAGCAGACTAATCCAGCAAGAAGCTTGATTCTAAGAACTTTAAAACTTCTTTTCTGACTTTTTCAGTTATCTAGTCTGTCATTCAAATTTAGTGTTCACCCTCTCGGCATGTCCTTTCATGTTGCCTCGCTATTGATGCTCAGTTTTAGTACACCAAGAAAAGACACAAGAAGTTATTTTAGTTCTTTTCTATTCCTTCAGACTTCCTTTATGGCCTACAATGAGTTCTCCATGAGAAGAAGTTGAGCTGGAAAGATTACTCAGTGGTTAGAGCAAATATTGCTTTTGCAAAGGACCTAGATTTCATTCACAGCACACAACTTCTATAATTCCAGTTCCATGGAGATCTGATACTTCTGGCACCGAAGAAAAAGGTTCTATGAGCTGATGAGAAGAACGTGTTCTACATGTGGGTTGGATGGACTATCCTGTAAATATTTGTGAAGGATATCTCATGTATGATGCGGGTTATTTCTGATGTTTCTTTTGCTTTTCAGTCTGAATGGGTTATCTGTTGATGAAAGTAGAGTTTGAAGTAGCTCATTGTCATTGTATGAGTGCCTTTCCTTTTATGTCCACAAGTGTTTGTGTTATGCAACTGGGACTCTCAATATGCTGTTAAGTCTTCCCAATGGTCTCTCCCATCTATTTATAGAGGCCACTTTAAATGTTTTGCTATTTTCACGTGTGTGAGTGTGAGCACATGTGTGCCGTGTGCTAATTTTAGGGAGTCACTTTTCTCCTCCCAAGAAGGGTTTTAGGAACCAAACCTGGGTCATTAGGCTTGTATAGAATGTGCTTTTTACCCACTGATCTATCTTGCCTGCTCATTACACAACTGTTTTAGTCGTTCCTGAGTACTTCTACCTTGATGTCTACCTAAACAGTTACCAGAATAGCCACTTCTATTTTTTAAAGCTATAATTTCTTGGTTAGCTGACAGACAGCCTTCCACTCTGATAGTGGCTTTACCTATGAGATAGATTTCTTAGAGATGATATGATGTGGCATATTATTTTAAAGTCCAACCAGCTACTCTACATGGTTCTTTTCTCTCTGTCTCTGTCTGTCTCTCTGTCTCTGTCTCTCTCTCTCTCTGTGTACATGAGTGTACTATCTCACATGTGCACGTGTGGAGACCAGAGGTGTATGTCTCTGTGAAGCCCTAAGTGTCTCAGCCTCTATGACAGTGAGAAGTGGTTCCAGAGTTTTATTGAACCAGTGATCTCAGGCTAGGGGTTATCAAATGCCAAGAGTATACTTAGATGAGTATGTCAGCTCCTTATCCATCTGGGTGGGGCTCTCTTTCTCTATACACTTCAATACCTGAGCTGATGCTACTGTTGGGCTTGTTAGCTCAGTCCCTCTCACTCTCTGAAATGCCTTTCTATTGCTCTGTCTCTCATATAAAGCTATGGCAGGAGCGATGGCTCAGGTCCCCAGGCTTTGTCTCAAGCTGGCAATTGCTCACAGATCTCTACCTAAGAAACTGCATCTAAATTGCATCTAAACCCACAGCATGATTTGAGTCTTATAGGAGCATGAGTCATTCTTTAGGTAGGACAGTCTGTCTATCTTTACCAGGGCACATCCATTTTGGATGAGGTCCCAGGGAAGAACCCAATACTCTGATTCTGCTAAATGGAATAGCCACACAACTCCCTGTCTACATAACTGCGTTGCATGGGTTCCTTCGGCTGGCATCCTTTTGTGTCTACACAGCCATCTCTTTCCTTTCACTCGCTTTCCTCTTCCTCTCTGTCTTTCTTTAGGATGGAGCCGATGCTTTCACACCCGAACTCTTCTCTTTCGCCATGTCACACAGAGGCAACTCACAATCTGCCTTCTTATTTAGAAGTTTTATTGTTTCACCAAGACAAATGGAGGTGCTCCACTATTGAGCTATAATCTAGTTATTTTCCTTACTTTTAAGCAATAGTTTTGTTAATTCTTTAGAAAAATAAAATGATGTATTTTAAATATATCTAAATCCCTCCCTCAACTCCTTCTCTAACTTCCCTCTCCTTCTTCCTATCCCTTCCTACTAAATTTTGTTATTTCATCTGTTTTTCCCATTGAGGCTAGATTGTGTTACTCAGCTAGTACTGGGAGTAGGACCTCCCATGGTGTGTGGCATTTGGGTTACATTGTTGAAGAAAGCAGACTCTCCCTCTCCCAGTAGCTATCCAAATCTAATAATTTCTCAGCTGGCAGTGAGATTTTTTTGCCCACCTTTCCTATGCTGGGATTTTTATCTGACTGGTGCTTGCCCAAGCCTTAGTCATGCTGTAAGAACTGTGGTGAGTTCAATTGCCCTACTGTTCTGTTGGATAACACTGTTTGCAACCACTTCTGGCCAAATAACATGGTTTCCAGCCACCTCTGGCTGGTACTGTTAAAGGGACCAAGAACCCATGGCTAGGTAGGTCATAGGACCCAGGGAAGAACCCAATACTCTGATTCTGCTAAATGGAATAGTCACACAACTTCCAATGATTTATTGATGTGACCATAGATCAGCACATTTCTCAACTCTCATCACAGAGGGTTCTCCTTGAAATAGATGGCAATTAACGAGCAAAGACCCTCAACTGGTCAGCTTCCAGGGAATAAGAGTGTGCAGAGTGTTCTGCCCTGAATTGGGATGCACCTCTTCTTAATATTTTAGTGCTCACTTTCATTTTGAAAGATTTAGAATGTTTTTGAAATAATGCATTTTGGCTTCAGCAAGATTTATGCCATAGCGTTATGAGATGAGATGATAAGAATGGAGATAAATCTTTCTTTTTATTTTGGAGAGCTTCAAGCAGCATTAAATAATAGAATAACAGAATAAATCTTGTTCTTGTTTCATTTCAGCCAATTTATCAAGTGCCTTTTTTGTTCGGTGTACCACTGCCTTCACCAACATTCAAAAACATCCTAAAAGGATGAATGGATATACTGTTACTAAGAGGATGACTTTCTGTCAGCATAAATGCAATGGTGTCTATTGGTTCTTAAATTTATGCCTTTAAAATTAAATGTAGGGTTTGAAGAGATGGTTAAGTAGTTAAGGGCACTGGCTGCTCTTCCAGAGGACCTGGGTTTGAATCTCAGCACCCACATGGTAGCTCACAACCATCTGTAACTCTAGTTGTAGGCAACCCGACTCTCTTCTGGCCCCTGTAGATGCTACTTACACATGGTCCATATACATACAGGCAGGAAGCACCCATACACATAAAATAAAAACACATAGATCTTTAAAAAGTAAATTTAAATGTAATATATTTTAAGAATGAAGAACAACTGGTTCTAAAGGAATTCATGAGGAAAATATATTTAGTGGGGTGGTTTGAAATACACCATAGGCAATTCAGTGTAGCATTGCTAAATAAGAGGGTACCATCTAAGCCAGGACAAATTGAGATTCAGATAAAAGGAAACACTGTCTGAGACAACATCTTGAGCCTTGAACACTATCGCTAAGATAATCATACTTCTCTGTTGCTGTGATAAGACACTGACGGCACATTTAGGGGATGGAGGGTCTATGTGATTATAAGATACTGTTCATCAATGAGGGAGTCACACTGGGAGCTCACAGCAAGAACCCAGAGACAGGGACTGAAGCCATGACCATGGAGTAAAGTGTTTACTGGCTTGTCCAGTTATTTCTGCCTGCCCATAGATGGCAGCACTCACAGTGGACTGGGACCTCCACTCTCAGTTAATAATGCACCCCACACGCATGCGCATGCACAAGCAGATGCAAAGGACCACACAGCTTCTCCGTTGTCTTCCCTCTTCCCAGGGTATCACGCTGACAACTGAAGCTGACTGTGACAAGATCCCAGCAAACCACATCCCAGAAAAAAGTACAGATTCTACAAATTACCTCATGCCAGGAACAGACAAAGCAACCCAGTGAACCCCATTTGGAGGAAAATGATCTCAGACTTCCTGATACAATGGTGGGCAAGAGGTTGCCTCCTTGTGACCCAAAAAGGAAGAACGTCAGAGCGTGAAAAGTTAGAGTCTATTCTCAAGAGAGGAAGTGAAGAAAAGCTCCAGCAATTCACAAAGGCTGTGAGAGAGGATATGTGAAAATTGTGAATAAAAAGATATACAATGAACAGAAAGAAAAAAAAAAAAAAAACTTAACCAAAGCAAACCCAACCAACCAGGCAACCAAACAAACAAAAACCACAGCCAAGCTGAACACAGCTCAAGCCATGTGATTTTCCAGAAGGTGAAGCGAAGTAGAAAACTCAGCATGAAGTAAGGAGGGCTGCTGACCCCCAGCAATGTCCCCACCTCTATTCACTCCAGCTAGGGAAGTTCAGCTTTGGGAGCAATTCTTTTTTACCTTCTCTGTTACGCATGGTTTAAGTGCAGCTGACTCCAGGACAGCCCAGTACTTTTTCCATGCTCTGGGTACAACACAGCAGTAGAGACCGAGTTCCCTGTTCTCTTTTGACTTTGCCTACGTCTATTTTTATTCTTTTATCTCCGTGGTTCCCTTCCGTTTCTTAAGGATTGTAGTTCTTGGATATTACAACAAATAGCCCGTTTAACTTACCTGTTTTCCACATTATTCTAGTAGGACACAAGTCTCCCGGGAGCAGGAAGCCGGTCTTTTTTTGCCTGATGCATTCCTTGTGATAACTCTAGCCCAGTACTGTACAGAGCCAGCTTTCATATTTGTCGACTGTATGGATGAAAGAACACATGTGAACTCCTCCTACTACTCACATATTTTCTGCTTATTGCCAACAGCTCTAGGAGTGCTAGCTTTACCCAGTCCTGTTCATGCCACAGGTATCAAAGTGTATGAAGTCACAAACACCAGTTAGTTATACTCCTGTAACATTTAATAGAAGTCTGCTTTTGCTGTGGATTTTCACCAGCCCCTGTAACACGAATTTAGAACCTTGACCACAGTGACACTAATGCATTAACCTACAACAATATCTACATACAACAGATTATGAGCAAGCATGTATCTACATGTGTATCTTAATCAACTGATTCAACAGTATTACTTGCAGGCTATACTGACAGATAAGCTAATAGATTATGATGCCTGATCATACACACACACACACACACACACACACACACACACCTTAAGAGGTATTGTGCATGAACTATCAGAATATATACAATATAATGGGGCTATAAAGTGGTCACAAGATATACCAGAGTCCTGGACTCTATTTATTATGGATTGTCACTACTTTTAAGTTTTTGTTTGAGTTGGTCAACAGTTTTCTGCTGACTCACCACAATCTCCATTTCCATTTCCAGAGATGCACCATGACACACTGGACCACGTGATGTTTACTCAGAAGACATTTGGCATTTATGCAGGCAACCTGAAAGGAGAAGAAGAAAATGTTTACTCTGAAGAATAGTGGTTTGGAATTTTAAAGAAATGTGTTTTTTTTTGTTTTTTTTTTTTTTGTTTTTTTTTTTTGTTTTGTTTTGTTTTTTTTTTTTTCATAGAGACGATTTGAAAAATGTAATGGTGGGGCTTTCCACGAGGTGGCACTCATCTTCCTCCACCATTAAACATTAAAAGTTTCAGTGCATTCATGGAAAACCAAATGCATCTACATGCCTATACATATAAACACTCATACATGTGCACAGATTCCTGTTCAAATATGCTAAAATGCAAAAATTGCCACATTGATTTTGTGCCTAGAAAAGTTCTCATATTAGACAAGGATGAGGCACAAGACCTAAACGAAGACTAAATGGGAGTGAAATACAGGAAGTATTTCAGAAAGACTACATATCTTGGGGACACTGAGTAAATTAGCAATTTAGAAACTTGTTAATAGTTTCTAAACCTCAGCAATGTGCAGTCCCTGATTCTCAGAAGGAATCTTGCTCTTGTCAGCATCCGAGAGCTAAGAGTAGCTTCCTCTTTCCCATTGGTAAGCTTTAATCCAAATTAACGCCTTCACTTGAAGTTCTCCTGTGATCAGATCACAGCCCTGTGATCTTGTGAGAGTGCTCTAGCAGCAACAGACTCTCACAATTACAGCCAGCTGGAGAATCAACTAGGGTTTTGGATAATTTTGAAATCATCCTTTTCATTAGCAAAAAAGGGGGAAGGGTCAAGCAGGTGAACTCTATACACAATATATCAAATAATCCAGAAGGAGAAATAGAAGTTTCTAACCATTGACAACCACAACACACGTTAGCAGTCTAGGTACTCATCTCAAATTGGCCACATGGGCATTCAACCCAAGTGGGTATTTGGAGGGTCAGAGATGCAAAGGGCATTTACTGATTTTGCCTCTGTGCGAGAGACCCTTCTCCTTCTGTGCCTGGCTGCTGTTTCTTCACTAAACTTTCCTTCTCGGTATGCATGCAGCCGTTTTCCTCTGTGTGCATCTCCGACATCTTAAGTCATGTTTATAAGGAAGCTTCATTTAAAATCATTTTGACATCTGAAAGTCATTGTCTTTGGTTGTCTTCAGCCAAAACCATTTGGAAGCTGACATGTTCGTGCTAATTTTACAGATAAAAATCCTGAACCAAAGAAGTGACTTGTTCAGGGTCAGAAACTAGACAGAATCGAAGCACTGGTTGACCAGAATTCTAGTTCACGATGCTTTTCCCTGACCAGGGAAACGGCTCATGATTGATATGCCACAGGAAACAAAGACTCCATTTTCTCCTCTGTACAGGAATGGTGTAAGACAAAGATCTTTCCCAGTAGATATTTTACATCTGATCCTTTTCATCCGAAGAATTGTTTGCTAGAACCTTCTTGAGATACAACCATGACCTCAGAGGAAAGATACAGTATATTAAATCACTTCTAGTCCTAGGACTGGATTTTCATTAAGGCCAGTGCCTGATTCTTTTTCAGTACTGCCCCTGGGCACTTGGGAAAGAATTCATTTTCATGGTTGGCAAGGGCATCATTCAAAAGACAATTTGAATGTGGCCTTTGATGTATTCTTTTCAGAGCTACTGTTTGGATAACCTGCAGGGAAATCTTTAAAACGTACTAAAAGTGAATACTATTTCCAGTTTGGTGGGCGTACTCATAAAGAGACACTGATAAAATTCTGAATAATGTTGTGTATTAGTGTAAACATGTATTCAGGTGGTGTGTGTTACGAGGGCAAGATGTTATACTCTCTGGGAAATAGCCTATCCAGAACTTCTTATTTACTTTTCAGCCAACAAACCCATCCCCAAATTTTCAGTACTTTCTATCTGAATTTATGAAGTCTGAGAATATAAAGAAAAACCCAAGAAGCAAAGAGCCAAAGCGGGAGGCATAACCACCATCATGAGGGGGCAGCCACTTGGCATTCTTCAAAGAAGAATCACCTGGTGGATTGCTTACTGTTCTTAAGTGAGGTAAAAATATATGACATAAGCAATTTAAGAAAGGTCTTGTTTAGGCTCATGGCTTCCAAGGGTTTAGCCATGGGCTGTTCGGTCCAATGTATTTCAGCAGGATATTATGACGGCAGAGGACATTCTTCCTGTCCCTCCTTTTAGACACGACACAGAGACAGGGAAATGTGAGTGCATCACTGAGATTTTGTTTTCCTTCTCTATTCTATCCCGTCTCCAGCCCAATGGTTTGCTCGAATCCTTAGTTAACCCCTCTGGAAGTATGCGTGAAGACACTCTCACAAGCAGGGGCCCACTGAACTTTTAGGTCATCCCACACCTAACAAATCAGTCAATGCCAAGACTGACTCGGCAGATCTCAAAGTGGGTAGCCTCACTCTAACAAGATGCACTCTGCTTCTTCCCCAGGCCGGGAAAATGTCACCGTGTGTGTGTGAATAAATGAGGTAAGTCAGAAGGGTGTACGTGTACATGGTGACATGCACAGAGTAGTACCTGAAAGCAAATCAGGAGATGTATTTCTGATGCAATTTGCTGACTTTTAACTCTTTCTTACTGATTTCTAAAAACAATCAGCAGCTAATATTCCATCAGCAAGAACAAACCTTTAACAGTGCAGTTGGCATTCATACACCCATTAATGTGTATTTGCACACATACATGAGGGGAAAACGTGCAAAGAACATAGATGTGTGAGATATGCATTTCTTTAGTATGCCTTACCTGATTAATAGCTATTTTATCTCTGCTCTTCTAAGCAAGGCATTCTTGGGCATCAGCCCTTTGCTGAGATTCAGTGGATTTCTCTCCAAAGCTGTAACTCTGTGCATTTTGTTCACTGCCAATTTCCACGTCGTGAAAAACAATAGCTTAATATTGGAGTGGTTAAATTCCAGGGAAGGCTGACAGAATGGAGTTCTCCAAAACCTAAATCCTGCCAATTTTGATGTCCCTAATTTATTCTAACAACCATTTAAGTCTGAATGCCTCCATTTTAATCACATTAACAGTATATTACAGAACCTAAACACCCAAAGAACTCCAGTGGCAAAATGAATTTGGCTGTTTCTCCTCCTGTGTTTATTTGGAATGATATTTGCTGTTAGAAACCTCCAGGCAAACCAACCCTTTGGTAATTTCCAATTGACTCCCTTTGCTTCTTAGATGCCTGGACCTTAGTGTTTGCCCAAATTTAATCGTGGAAATATGCATATTTATTATCCAAGTAACAGCATGGGTGCCAGACTTCCCATTGCTGGCATTTAACTAACCAGGAGCTCTTACACTTTCTAAGCACTTGACTGTTGTTGCAGGAAAATTGTTTGAACAAACCCACATCAGTTCCTGTCAGTCAACCCCAAAGGCAGGCCTGATTGGCAACACGTTGGAACCACAGGGGTGAAGGCTCCCAGGAAACAATGTGCCACATTGATCTGACCAGGAGATGATAATATATTCAACCATCAATAGGCCAGATGTAGAGACTTCTTTCTGTGAAGCCTGAGCTGCCTATGACTCCAAGGCCCTTGCACTTAGCAGCAAGTAAGCTGAATAGTCCCTGCACATTAGGCATTTTTTGATTGTTTTTAACTCAAGTGCTTCCCTTCTCCAGGGTCCAGTTTCTGTCAACAGCCTACACCTCAGGAAATAAAATAAGCACGTTTCTGTCCTATGCGAGCCAAGCAATTTTCACAGTTAGCTTCACAGAAGCCATCAAGCCACATGAGCACAGGCTCTGAAGATACCTATGCACCGTTTTTCAAGGCTTGGTTTGACCAAGGAGAGGGCTTGTGCTGGTCTTTCACTTAAGCAACACTTAGAACGTCTTTTGTACTCTTTTAGATTATGTTTGCTCAGTGATTAAAATGGGAGAGTAACTGTGTCTACTTCCTACAGAGCTTCGCTACTGTTAGCTGCTATGCACTATTAGACCAGATGGTGGTGGCTCCCAGAGTTTTTACACAGCCTACCCTTAATGGCATCTGTGCAGTACCCTTAAAGGGGCAGAGATTGGATTCAAGTTGTATTTGCGTGGTAATCATCCTCATTTCCTTGGGCCTATGTCAGTTGGTGAAGGAAGTGATGATACAGGCCCAGGACTGTTGTCCCACACTGCTGTCATCCTGTGGTCATTTATTATAAGCTTGGTTGTCCCAGGTGATACTTTCTCCTGGAATTCTATCCCCCACACCCAAGAATACTCAAACATTTTCAATTATATTAGAAGCCCCGTTTCAACTTCTAAAAATCCTTGACAGACATTATGACAATAGAATAGAATACATAGATACATGCTGGTCTCTTCTTTATTAAGCCCAACAGCATTTTCTAAAGTCAAGGCTTTGTTACTGACCTTGGTTGTTTTGACAACATTGGAGTGGGGGAGGGGGTAGAATCTTCCGTTGGAATATGAATTGTATGAAACAAAAATGGAGTGATTTTCTTTAATCAGGAGATAATGCAATGGGAAAATAGACCTTGAGAACTGTTGACTTCTCATTCAGTATGCCAAAGCATACTTTATTATCAACTGGCACATACATTTAGAGGACTCATAAGGGGCCTGGCTTTGACACTGTACAACGTGAAATAGGATATTTTTGATTCCTCAAAGTAGATGACATATTCAACTTTCTGTTCAAACAGCTAATTTATTTTCACTGTAGATGTCAATAAAATGCCCTTACATATTGGTTTCCATCAGCACTCAAGTTCTAGGTCAGTAAACACAAATTGAATAGGTCCTTCAGCTTGCCAGACAACTGGCCTTACATTCGGAGATTAGGGCTCAAAGGGAATAGATGGACACGAGGAAGTATCAACGCTAGTACTCTTTTTCTTAACAGGGAAAGAGAGGAATGCTGAAGTCTCTCACTTCTCCCAAGATTCTCAAGAGTCTGTTTGAAAGTGGAGAGTGGAGTGATAATTTTTTTTTTTTTTTTTTTTTTTTTTGTGGCTACTCCTGGGGCCATGAGAAAGGAGAATCCATTCTCTCACATTTGGAGAATGACAGCATTTTTCTTATTGATGGTAGTAGTGCAGCTAGTGTTTAGATCAGTGGAACATCATGGAACATCTGCCCTACTTCCTTAGTCTGCCCTGGTATTATAGACACTGGACTTTCTTTTGTGACCAATGAGTTACATTCTGAGTGTTAGATGCAACCAGGCAATAAGAGAAAAATCAGCTTCCTACTCTCATTTGATGGCAAACACAAACTTTGTTGGACTATTCAGCTCCTGTAGCTATCAGGAAAAACTGCTATCCAGTCAGCATCTTTGAAATGTAGCTAAAGCCAATCATGGTTACCCAGAGAGCTTCACGTGTAACTTTCTCAGGTTACATATCTCTAGTTTACAAGGAATGATCTGAGGATGAAAACAACAGAAAAGAAGTCTTGTAAAACGTAGTATTTCATTGTAGAGTCCTAGGTCTTAGGAACTGGAAACTCTTCTAACACATAAAACTAAATAAAATCTATCACGTAAATAGGGAATAATGCTACAACTTATTTATCAGCTTTGGAAATTTTAACACTTAATTCATTATTCTTATAGTCACTTGTTTTAGGAGGTCAAGCATATTTATAAGATTCAGTCTTTTGCAAATGAGTTTGGTTAATCAAAAGTAAATTTATCCTATATACAAAAGGACCCAAACATTAACTCATATTAGAATAATCTGCAATAAAAGGACATAAGAATTAACTCATATTAAGGCAAGCTGTAATAAAATGTAGTAATACCAATGGTAATTTAAGGAGTGTTTTTTTTTTTTCATTATCTTTGATGATATCATTTATACCAAGATGGCTTCGTCTGGGACATTATAAATTTTTAGGTTATTTTTTCCTTATGCTTTACAGAATCCTTTATGGGCATTTGGAGAGCCCTTTGGATGTAGAATTGCTAAGTCACAGGCAGCGTGATGACAAAGAACCTTGCCTACTTATCACTGGCCTAGAAGCTTCTTACCTTCAGTAGACTTCTCAAGTAAAGCAGGTTGGCCAGCTTTTTTGTGTACAGCTTTCTTTCTACTCTTGATCCTTCTGGCATCCAGTACAGTTAACATTAAGTATGCTGTACACTGTGTCTTTGGGCATGATATTTCTCTGTATTTGAAGAAAAAAGCTAAACCACCACTATAAAAATAAATGCTTCAGCCATGTTTGAACTGATAAAGCCAAAAGCCAGTTACAAAAAAAAAAAATAATAATAATAATAAAAAAAATAAAAAATAAAAAAATAAAAGAGGCAGGCTTCTTAAAACATGAGACTGTATATGTATAAACTGCAGTGTTTTACTATTTGGAGGAGACAGTACTATGAATAAGAAAGGGATCCTGGGAGTCAGTAAAAGAAAAACATTTTATACATATTTATTATTTTTACTTATTTTACATATCAATCCCAGTTCCCTCTCCCTCTCTCCCATACCCTGAACTCCCTTCCATCCCACCCCCACCCCCCACACTCCACAGGGAGGGTGATTCCTTCGAGAGGTCATAAAAATCTGTCAAGTCATTTGGAGTAGGGACTAGGCCCTCCCTCCTGCCTCTAGGCTAAGGGAGTAACCCTACATGAGGATGTGCTCCCAAAGTCCTTTTGTGCACCAGGGATACATCCTGGTTCCACTGTCAGGGTCCCTTAGACTTCCCAGGCCTTCTAACTGAACCCCACGTTCAGGGGGTCTGAGTCGGTCCAATGCTGGTTTCCCAGCTATCAGTCTGGGGGGTCCATGAGCTCCCCCTTGTTGAAGTCATCTGTCTCTGTGGGTTTCTGTAGCCTGGTCTTGACCCCATTTTCTTATCACTCCTCCCTCTCTGCAACTGGATTCCAGGATTTTGGCTCAGTGTTTAGCTGTGGGTGTCTGTTTCTGTTTCCATCAGCTACTAGATAAGGGCTCTATGATAGCATATAAGTTAGTTATCAATCTCTTCATCAGGGAAGGGCATTTAAGGAAGCCTAAAATGTATATATGAGTGACTACATACCATGTTTCTCTTTTTGTAACTGGGTTACCTCACTCAGGATAGTTTCTTCAAGTTCAATTCATTTGCCTGCGACTTTCAAGATTCCATTGTTTTTTTTGTTTTTTGTTTTGTTTTTTCCTGCTGAGTAGTATTCCATTGTATAAATCTGCCACATCTTCTTTATCCATTCTTCAGTTGAGAGTCATCTACGTTGCTTCCAGGTTCTTGCTATTACAAATAACGCTGCTATGAACATAGCTGAACAGATGTCTTTGGTGCGTGGATGTGGATCATTGGCCTAAGAGTAGAATTGCTGGGTCCTGTGGTAGACTGATTTCCATTTTCCTGAGGAACCCCCATACTGATCTCCAAAATGGCTGTACAAGTTTGCACTCCCACCAGCAGTGGAGTAGTGTTCCTCTGTAAAAGTAAACTTTATTCAGCTTCTTTGTAACTAATGTGTGACCTTGGCCAAGTAGCAACTGTGTTCCCTACAGTTCTTTCATCTGCAAAATGTAAAGTGGGCTGTAGCACCAGTTCTGATAGGTCTTAAAAATAAAAGCCCAGAGTCAGACATGGAGGAAAGGCTGAAACCTCAGAGAGAAGAAGGGACAAGCCACAGCCACACCTCCCCTCCGCAGCTTCCCAGCTGAAGAGAGACTGAGTTCCTTATCACGCCCTCTCTCTGCCCAGCCATATCACTTCCTGTCTGTCTGTACAGACCTCCAGACTTCTGTGGTTGACTTGTGGCTAGCTCTTCCCTCTGATATTCAGGCACGCTTTATTTCTTAGAGTATAAGCAAGATATCACCACAGTGGGCCTTACTTAATGTCCCATCTGTGTTAAGGTTTTACAGTCTCGAGGTGTTGTTAGAGGTTTGGCTTTCATGGAATGATAGCAGTAGAAATTCCAGAGACACAATTCCTAAATTGTAGTGATATTTGGTGCCATATTATACAATGATCTTGTGGAGGAGGCAGCTGAATGTCAGCTTACCTCTCCAGAAATTTCTGGGTGACACTACTAATTATGGGAGTCATGAGTGAATAGATTCTGGATACTGTAGGAAGCTAGTATGCAAGTAACCCTACCTTTTATTCCTTCTTTCTTTCCTTCCCTTCCTTTTTCTCTTTGTCTTTTCCTTCCTTCATCTGTCTGTCTGCCTGTCTGTCTTTCTCTTCCTTTCCCTGTCCTGCATTTCCCTCATGCCCCCTCTCCTTTCCCCTTCTCTCCCCCTCCCCTGGTATAGTCCAAGCAGTTATGGAATTCCTGCTTTGGCCTCCTGTGTTGAGATTACTGGTGTGCACCATTATATCGAACACAAGCGATCACCTTGCTTTAAATACAGGGATTAACAATGAAAATATTATAATAATGGACTGCACTGTGAGCCTGGATGTACTTGTGTACATGGTCCAACCAAGTAAAGCATTTAGGTGACCAAGTGTGGCAGCTGATGCAGAATCCAGAACATCAAGTCAGCAACGCCTTCAGGGAGCGGCAAACACTGATACTAAGTGGTCCTGCGAGCAAATGTAAACAAATGCACTGATTTTTCAAGACCTTGGACAGACAGTGCAATAACGAGTTGTTTTGACAACTCCAAGAAATGTTTCTGTCTCTCCTCTTTCCTTTGATTTGGCACCTACTTTACCTCATATTGATTTGCTCTTCATTTCCCTGGCAACAAAATTTGCCGTCTTTCTTCCTTTCAATATTATATTCTCCCCACAGAGTTTATTTCTAGTGCCTCCAACTTCTTCCTAAATGATTTATTACATTTTCTTTTTTGTCCTCTATTAGCTTTCCTTCCAGTGAGAATATAAAAGCAAAAGAATACTTAACTTTCTTGTACACACACACACACACACACACACATTTAGGCAAAAGCAAAGGTAGACATGGAATTCTATGTGCTTGGCTTAAGAGCGTGTCTGCCAAGTTTCTCTAGAAGACTGCTTCCAAGTCCTTTGCCACCTCTAATCCTAGCTCATCTACTCCTACTATAGTAGGACAACTGCTGCATTTGATACATGCTTATAAAAATCATATATACCAATTTAATGTTTCAATCGATCTTCATATGGAGAACTCTTTCCTACTTAAACACTATCATAATTCCGTCAGAGCATAGGAAGCCACCATTATAACAATGACCTCTTAAAAATCATATCTACACCTACAAACCATTCCTGTTTATAAAAGGCTTCTGCAGTGATGATGGTAGTCCAGTCTCACTTGGTTAACTATTAGGTAATGCTTTTAGTTTATAGATGAAGACAGCAGATGTCACAGCGTATAGACATAATAATTTCATTAAGTCAAATGACTTTGTTCTAGTGCTAGCTAGAGCCGCTGAAAGTTTACTGAAATCCCTCGGCTGCCTCCATATTCTCCTAGCTTGAGTGCTCAGACACAGAAAATGTCTACTAGAATAGAAGCTGCAACATAGTCTAACTTCTCAGTTCTCCCCAGCTGATTCATCTGGCTAAGATCACCTGTGTGCTCACATATGAGTTTTCGTGAAATGGTGCTTCCCAAATCCCTATTGTTGATGACAATGGATCCTTCACTGTACCACATTTCTGAAACTAATGCAGTTACAGCGACTATTAAATTGGGGGGGGGGCGCATTGTAAACAAATAAGCACCTGGAGAAGTATCAATGCTTTAATGTATACCTTTTGGGGGTCATTTAAAAATACGGTTTCTCTATTTTTGATGACATATTTGTGTCTGTCTGTGAGTATGCACGCTCTAGTGCAGGTGCCTGCAGAGAAGGAAGAAAAGCATCAGGTTTCCCGTGCTGGATTTACAGGCAGCTGTGAGCAATTAGATGCGGGTACTCCGTCCTGAACTCAGATGTGCAGTAAGCACTTTACTGCACATCTCTAGACGAGCCATCTCTCTAGCCCCACATCTAAGAGATCTGTGTTTTTCTCCATTCAAACAATATGCTTTTTCCTGTCTTTAATTTATAGTCACATTTTATCAAGTTGTTTTACTGTGGAAAGTCAAGATTACGGCACACATGGCTTAGCTTCACAGTGTTTTATTCCTCCTTTCTCGTGGAAAAGTCTGGTATTACAGGGAGACTGTCTTTTAGGAAAGGGTATGCTGATAAATCGTTTGAAGTCTGCAAAAAGTCAGTATCTTTTCTAAAGTTCAGAGGAAATGTACTGAACACATAATTCAGTACACAATGGTACTTAGTGGTAGTTTCTGTTCACTGGAGACTTAAAATATGGCTCCCTGATTATATATATATGAAAACCTCCACAACATCAGAGGACCACAGAAAGAAATAAGTTCCTACGAACTACATCTGGCAAATCAATAGGATATCACTAAAGAATAAAAACTAAAAGAAAAAAAAAAAGCATTATGACTTTGAGTAGAGCAATCCAAATCAGCTCACCACCATGAAGGTGTGGAGGATGTTAGAGAACCACCTGGGGTGCTAGAAAAGGCGTAGGGTGAGGACGGCAAGGGCAGAAGTAAGCATCATCTTGCTCAAGCACTTCCTTGTTCCTTCTGCAGGTGCCCTGTCATGAGTATCTAGGTGTCCTGAGTCTCGGTGGCTCTGGCGACACCTTCTCACTCATCTATACCTGAGCTGTATTGCTGTGGACTCCTACAGTGCAGCCACTCTCAGCCTTCTGTCTCCTTAGGCAGCAACCTGGAAATGGAGCTTTTCTATAGCTCTACTATGACTCATCATCGCTCCCCATCACCGACACCCAGTGAGAGGCCAGGATGGAGCCCAGTGCCCTAGCCCAAAGTTAGGGCAAGAGCTGCAGAGTTTTTGATCGATAGCCTTGCTAATGATGCACAGTCAAGAACTGAAACATCAGGTCAAGGCCTGACTCTACCATCGAGTGTCTCCTTCACTCTGAAGAAGGCCCTTGACCTGCCCATGCCTGGGTTTCCTCACTTGAGACCTTGTGAGCTGTGTTTGAGAGTATGCCTTTGGAAAGATGCCACCTTTGTGGATCATTTTCAGAATGTTTATTGTGAGGTATAGGCATTGCCCAGAGGCATGGGAGATATAAGAATAAGCAAACCAGACTCGAAAATAACAGCAGGTGAAAATTATTTTGCTACTCTTACATATTCCTAGTGCATGGTCAGCATTGCCTTTCTCTACCAATGATGCAAAATGTTTGAGGCAAATCACAGTAAAATGTTTTACATGAATTTCTAGTTCTTTTGAATGCAAAGATTCGTGTATACTGCTGTCAATTGTTCCTTTTGTTTTTACAATTGGTTGGTGAAGTCAGGAAAGGGTTGACATGTGGGCATTTGGAAGTTCCTGCGTCTTGGGACTCCCTAGCCCTTTCTTAGTGGAGGGTGGATGCTGTGTACAGACGTGGTCAGACAAGCTCCACAGGGCAGCCCAGAGCTCTCCAAGGTGCTGTGCCAGATCCCTGGTGTGCTCCAACCTGAGCCTTGCCATCTTCAGACTGCTGACTCATGTTCCTGGTGCAAGCCTAATGCCCATGAACATACTCCATTCTTCTCTTTCTTTTTCCTCTTCTTCGGGAACATTTTCCTGGTAACCAGGCAGATGATATGCTAATGCAAATTGGCAGACTTGAACTCAAACTACAAAAATACGATCTGCCTCGTGGAAGAAACAAGGGACCAAAGAGACTTCAAGGTCGTCCTCTGGACTTCTCTTGAAGGTCACACAGTTAGGGCTCGAAAGAGATACTCGGGTGTCCAGAAGGGACCTCTGCTGACCACTGGGGTTTAAGATCACTCTGAGCAATACTTTTCTTCATTTAAAATAAAATTCTTTTGGATTCTTTCTGTAATGCGATGCAAGAGACTCCTTGCCAGTTTGGCTTTGTGTGCCAGAAGCTCTAGGTCTGTGCACAGTGAGCTCAGTGAGGCAGAAAAACCAGAACCTGCCTCCTCTCTAAATCCATCCTGGTCCCAACCTGGCTGCATCTTGCTTCTGAGTCATGAAGCCAGGGTTCACTGGAGGTCAGCACAACTCCATGGGCCCATTTGGGGGTTTTACTGTATGGCTGTGGAAATCGTGCTTAATCTCCTCTCGTCAGCTGGCTGGATGCTACAATAATATTACCCTGTGTTGCCACAATAGTGATTAAAATACAAGAACATGCAATTCCTGCTTCCACAGCCCTCTCTCAGGAAAGCAGGCAGGAATCTGCAGGAGGAACTAGCGAGCCTTCTGCAGCGTGCAGATATTCCCAGAAAAACCATTCCGAAGCCTGTTTATTAGGACCTGAGCTTTCATGGCGCTGCCACGTGGAATGCCGCGGCTGCTGCCTGCTGTTTTATTAAAGCTTCCCTTCTGTCTGACTCATACTCACAAAATTTCTGACCATGGACTCGGGATTTACTGTAAAGTAAGTCATCCAAACAGAACGAATCAAGACTCTCCTGGCAAATTCAGCTCAGCTTTGGAGCTGCTATTTCTATTCTCAAATGGCCTTTTCCTTTAGTATCAGGGAAAAAAAAAAAAACTGGTGAGGTGGGTCTGGGTGAGTCTATTAAAGATGCTAAGATGAATAAATCGCTTTGATTTATTCATGCCCAAAGCCACAGCTTTCAGTTGGAAAAAAAAAAATACTTGCTTTCCTTCAGAAAGGTCACAGTGGATCTGTGAGGCTGATTTTTTTAGAGTGATGTGTTAAGCGTGAAGAGAGGGAAGACATCCCCCGACAAAGCAGCATAGACAAAGCAGAATGAGTATGCGGGTTTTATTTTTCCTGATAGAGGAGCAAATACAAACCATGGGAATGGTGTTGCCAGTCTGCATATCAGATTAGAGGAAGTGGGCAATCTCCCTCTCTCCCTAGGACTGTCACAAAGCAATAGCACACAACGCCAAAAGGCCATCACCACAGACTCGGACCTAACAGGAGTCTCTGGCTCTATGTCCTCATGACAGCATGACTTTGGATTCTCGTGACGATATCCAGTGACAAGATTAGTGGAAGAAATTATTTGGGGCTGGTAATTCCTATTGTGCAGATGAGAAAGAAGAAGCACACAGCAAGTCAAACCCTCAGCAATGCAAGATGGGCTAGAATCTTTCTTTTTATGATGTAATTAATGCCTTTGTTCGGCATGGTTTGGATTGTAGCATTTCTTCTGGGGAAGGGAAAGGAAGAATCAGAGATCTGGGGGTTCAGGCACAGTAGCTAGATCTGAACTGACAGAGAAATCCAACAGTTACCCATTAGCTTGTTATTAGAAGGTCAAAGAATAGACACAGGTCTGGCGGACAACTAAGACATAGACCCTTCTGAAGATACTTGAATCACAGGAAATATTTTGAGCAAAATTAAGAAAAGTTGACACTGTTAATATATTTCTGTTAGCCTGTTACTAGCATTACTTATTGGCTAGCTCTGTCTTAAATATTAACCCATGTCTATTAATCTAAATATTTCCACGTGGTCTTATCTTACCTGAGAGAGGGCCCGGCACATTCTACTCTCTCTGTCCTCCATGTCTCCTAGTCCCACCTCTCTTGCTTTCCTATTGGCCATCAGTGCTTTACTCATTAACCAATACGAGAAACGTATTTACAGACTGACATCTCCCATCACATTTCCTTCTAATAAATTGAGCAGTCTGGGAAACAATGAACCCATCTGTTCATCCCACAAAAGGAAGGGCTAGTTCCCAGCCCACAAAGATTCTGTAGTATTCGAAGTGATGGATAACATCATATGAGATGGATAGAAGGTCATAGTTAATACATCATGATGTATTATATCAAACTATATCTTGAATAGAGAGCATTCTTGCTGCCAAATGTGATATATGAGAAGAAAAAGAACAGTGAAGACAAGGACTAGGAAATTCCTATGGGACAGCTTACCCTGGCTCTGTCCTCCATGTGGCAGGCTGTGTGGAATTCATTGATCCTTGCTCCGTTCTTGTTTTCATTGGAGAGTTGGACAAGAGGTGTGGTCCAAGCGACACTTTCAGCCCAGATCAAGATTTTAAACTGGAAACACCTGAAAGCAAGAACCTTCTCATGGAAGTGTGACCGACCATGACCATGGATGGCCACCTGAGGTGCAGGAAGAGCAAGAGCATTATTGAGCATTTTACTGGGCATGTGCTACAAACCAGCTACTAGGCCAGGAGCAACTTTATCCATTTCCTCCCCGAATGTTAGTCATGAAGTGAGACAGTTTTTTTTTTTTTTTTTTTGGCTCACATTCCCAGAGGTCTCAGTCTGTGGTCATCTGTGTCAAGATGAGAAAGCGCATCTTGGCAGATGGAAGTAGTTCATTTCATTGCAGGAAGGAATAGCGCGGGGAGAAGTGAGCCACAGATGGACAAGGTAGCATTCAAAGACACACCCCAGTGGTCTTCCCCCAGCCGAGTCCCACCTTCTCACTCTCTACCACCTCTCACAACAATGGCATTAAGGTGAGAATTAAAGCCTCATAAGCCTAAGGAGATGTTTCATATGGGAACCAAGACACATGTTCTTTATGGAATGATAATATCAGAAGTACCAGCACTTTACTAGATCCAGAGATTTTAGTTCTAGATGGGCTTCAGTCTCTCTCTCTCTCTCTCTCTCTCTCTCTGTGTGTGTGTGTGTGTGTGTGAGCTCTATTTGCTCGAACGTTGGGGAAGATATACTGGTGTGCACACAGAGGCCAGAGGAAGACTTCAGGTGTCCTTTTCCATCACACTAGCCTTATTCCCTTGTGACAGGGTCTTTCACTGAACCTGAGCTAAGGTGATAGCCAGAACGCTCCAATGAAGCTCCTACCTCTGTCTTCCACAGCAATCCCATAGCTTACAAATGCCCGTGTAGCCACATCTAGCTTTTCATGTGGATTTTGAGATTTGAGCTCATACCTTCACACTTGGGCAGCAAGTGCTCTTATCTAATGAACCACGTTCCTAGGCCCCAATTCTGCATGCATTAATTTTCAATAAAGATGCCTATAGAATTTATGTATATGTCATACTCAAGTATTATAAAATACATGCTAATTAACTAACATCTTTATTTGTTATACAATTATAACCTTAGGCCACACAGGCCAGAAGTTAACAAGCAAAAATTTTTCAGTGCTTCATCTGTAGTTTTGGATACACAGGAATATAGATGAATCTTTCTCAGTGAGAGGATCTGGAAAAATAGAACTCCATCAGAATTATCTGGGAAACTTGCTCAAATCTATAAGTCGTTTCTGTTATATCTTCAATCATGTCACATGGGTCAGTGGATGTTACTGGTGTTCCTTATTCATGAGGAGTAATGGTTTGTTTAAAAAGACACATGTTGTGCTATTACTTTGTAAATTTTTAACTAATAAATATTTTCTTGCTTCTTCATTATTATATTTTACAAGTAAAACACCTTGTAGGTGATCCAATTTAGGCTGCCATATATTTTAATAGTTCATTTATGACTCACATAGTCATAGTTTTACATATAATGAACATTCTTTGCCATCTATTACTTTACTGATATTCTCTCCCTGTAAATATACACATTGCTTCATCAAAGCATTGACTTTGGATCAGACTAAAATAGAACAAATCACTTCATTATAAAACACCAAATTTAACCATAGTTTCAATGATCTGGCATTTACCACTGATCTGACACTGTTATCAAGATATGTTTACTGGCTGCTTACAATTGAATTTTATCCACTGCAGTCTTCTGTACTGTTCAACTGGACATTTGTTCATGTGAACAAACATCTTTCTGAAGGATGAACAAGGCCATCAATACTACTCACTATATCCTGCGGACCAAAATACAGAAGAAAAACTGTATTGGCTAAGCCTTAATGAAAACATAGACCAGAATATCAAAACGGGAGCTGTAGACTCAGGGTAATGGAGTGGTGCGTGCAGATTGTGAGCTAAATTAAAATCCGCTAGTGATTCTGAGCAGTGGAAGGCACAGACATGTGGAGCTGAAGGCCTGCATCCAAATCTCATTTTGCAAGTTCTGGATGTGCATAAAAGTCAGCAGGTCTCCCTGAACTCCTGCAACCTGACTTAATCTCACTGGAATGTCTTAAGGTGTGCAAAAGGGTTTCAGAAACCATGAAATTGTTTTCACAGGGAGTACTGGGTTTACAAAACTGTTTAGAAAAACTGTAGAATATTGTTTTCTTTGTTTGGCCTGAAATTGTGTAATCCTCTTTAGGTTTATTTAATATGCTATGTGTCGTTTCATTAATAATCAACTGAAGTGACTCTGAGGAGAAGGCAACAGGCAAGAACAAGGGCTCAGCTGAACTTACTTCACCCTTCCACAGTTTATTGATCAAGGTTCCATGGCCATGATACTTTTTAAGCCATTTACTTCATATATAGAACACATATAATAGTATCATTTGTAATAAAGGTAATAATTTTGAGTTTCCAAAGTACGTAGTCCATTTGAGTAATACATACACCCAATGAGAATTATTTCCATTACAAAGTTATCATAATCTTTGTTCTCCCGTTAAACATGATTCTGAATATCCATATGGTTCCAATGCTGTGCCAAGCCCTGCTAGTTTTGTAGTCTCCTCCTCTTTGCTCATTCCCTTCCAGAAACAGCTGATTTGGGATTGCCATAATTACAATGAAAACACTTTGGATGCCTGATTAACAAGACAGTGTGATACTTATACATTATATTCAATGTTCTATCCCACAGAAACATCTGAAACACAAGTGTCCTTTGAAAGGTAAAGCCAGGGGATGGCCATGCATAACTGGGGACGTGTTCTTTTCCAGGTGACTCTTTTCAAGGTCATAGCGTCACTCTTGAATTTCCTTTTCTTGGAGTGAGTGTTTTGCAAACATCCTCCTGCCTGCAGGAATCTGGTAATTGGTAATGCGAAGGCCTGTCTGAGAAGCAAATCACTGCTGCGAGGGATCCGATTTAGCATCATGACTTTTATTCATTTTTAATATAGAATTTCATGGCTCATCAAGAGCAAAGCTAGTCTGTCCTGTCTCTTTGTTCCTTTCAGAGAGTGCCGAGCCATTGCTCTGTTTGTGTTTTTGCAAATATCAACACAGTTTTAGAGGAAGGAAGCAACATTCTGTTCCCTTTCCCTGGTTTTTTCTTAAGTTCACTAGTTTCTTTCTTTCTTTCTTTCTTTCTTTCTTTCTTTCTTTCTTTCTTTCTTCCTTTCTTTCTTTCTTTCTTTCTTTCTGTCTAAAAACCCCTTTCACATTTTTACTGATTCCATCTTGCAGCTCTCATGAATGAGTGCCATCACTTATCAAAAATCATCACTTCATATTAAATTTATACTTGAACCAACATGATTGGTTAATCTTCCTCCAGAATCTCTTCGTTCCTTTTCTCTTGCTTTACACTGACTACAAACGAGAATCAAGCACCCAAAGACTCCTCTTACACAGCTAAGAGGAGGTGAGTATGTCTCTCTTCTCTTTCGGCTTTATTTCCCATCTCACTTATAGGACCTTTGTAATTTACCAACATGCTGGGAATACATCAGTGGTTCTCCAGAAGGCTCAACTGGCCTACAAAGACCTTTGCTCTCAGAATAGCCAATATGTTCTTAGCATGAACCAGCTCAGCTTCTAACCTGCCATTTTGCAGTTAGCCTCATTTTTACTAGCTTTTCAGATGATAAATACAAGTGTTCCATAATTGCCTGCCCTCCTCCTTAATTGCCTCTTCCCCTCCATATTTCTGTATGCTTCTGCCTTTTACTTTCTCACTCACATTTAATTGGTATATTAGTAGGAAACACCCAACTAAAAATTATCTGAGTATTTAAATCAGCTTTTGTTCCAGCCTGTGCTCTAGCCTCTGAGATAAAGGTTCAACTTTGTGATGTGCCAGATATTCATTCTAAAAGCATTCCTGAGAGAGTGGAATTAAAGTACACCTATAAATAAATGAAGAGACAAGAAAGTTGGAGGAGAGAGAGGCATTGCACTTAACATGTTCTGAGACCTCTGATCACAGTCTCTGCCAAACTGTTTAGAATCAAGTTCTTTAACACCAAGCTGGTTATAATGACCAGGTACACACCTCATCAGTGTCAGCCACATACCTTTAATTTCAAGGCAATGAAAACAAGGACTCCCAAGTCATTCTAAGAACAGTGAACACACTACCAATGGCAAATAATTTCTGAGAAGTGATCATGTTGTGTACATGTTGTACTGGTTTCTTTGCTACTGCAGTAATAAAATGCCCTTCAACAGGCAAGTTAGTGAAGGAAGGTTTTGTTTTGGCTACAGTCCCAAAGTTTTATGGTTCACTATGGTTTGGAAGTCATGGCTAGCTTGGCAGCCAGGAGGCAGAGATCACATTTTGTCATCATGCAGAAAACGGAGCAAGAGAACCAGGAGTAGGTTTGAGCTATAATAAAAACCCACAATCAGGGGCATCCTTCCCCCAGCAATGCCCCATTTCTTAAAGTTTCCATAACCTTTCCAGTGTTACCAGCTCAAGAACAAGTGTCCAAATTCATGAGTCCATGGGGGGGCATCTCTAATTCAAACTGTAACATGCAAGTACTTGTGTGAACATATACATCATAGCAAAGGGATCAATATATAATACATGTTTCTCATTTTTCTCTATTGCAAAGTCAATTGAGTATGATGGAGTGATGTTTATAGCCAGGAAAAGGATTATTTCTAGGTTATTCTGAATTGTCAAGATGTTTTTATTGGGCCAAATGAGGTCTAAAGAAATAGGACTACTAACATTGACATGTTGATATCCCTGTACAATGATGTAGTAAGGCTTTACTTTTCTCTGCCTACTCCAGAAGCCCAATTAGTCTGCCACACGTTCATTCGACACACCCACAGAATGACAGTATTATATGTCTGTACACTAAGCATGGGGGCAGGGCGAGCAGGGCAGAATTACAGAGATATGAAGCTCATTTCAGTAGCTTGCCATTTATAGTGATTGCCACAGCTTCTGTGTGCTGTAGGTAGAAGCTCTCAAACACGATGGGTAGGATAGAGAATTCCTCAGAACAGGTGAATGTGATGTCATGCTTAGATAAAGTAGCAGTGTGGAGGGTGCTGTGGTGTGGGTGCTAAATTATAGGCCAGTATGCATTTAAAGACAATTGCTATAGAAAGATGAAAGAGGAAAAGTCAGTTTGACTAGAGAAGGTGCAACGTGCATGACTCACTAGAGATTAGATATTATAGCTAAGAGAAAGACTTAGAGTCCGAACCACCATAAAAGAAATATTTCCACAACAATGTTTATTATATAGCAGTAGTTAAGTTATTCAACCAACTTAGGTATCCAGCAACAAAGGAAGAGATACAGAAAAAGTGGCAAAATATACAGTAGCTTTTTTTTTTATCATAAAGAGTGAAGTTATATTGTATGTAAGCTAATAGATGCAATTGAAGATGATCACAGTAAACAAAGTAAGGCAACACCAGGAAAATAAAAACTGTGTTTTCTCTTATTTGTGACTATTCGATTTTTTTTATAGAGATACAGAAAAATCATGAATGTATATATAAAAATAGAATGGTAACTCCTAGATTCTGTGTTTGAAGAGCTAAGTGAATCTCTGACATGAGCAAGGCAGAAATAGTTAGGTTTGTGAATGAGGTCAGTTTTGGAGATGGGAAGTCCAAACATCTAATGGCATGTTATGTAAACATCATCAGTGGTATAAAAAGTAGAGGCACACTAGCTTCAAGCTCAAAATAGAAGGTTGAACTCAATAAAAATACCAGTGTCTAGATTTGGGAGTCATTAGCAGTGCAAGAAACTCAACAGTGAACTTTCCCAGAGACAAGGGAGTGCATTTAAGTTATGGGTGGGAGAAAAATTAGCAAAGGAGAATTTCTGAACAGGAAGAAGGAGCATCAGAGGACAGTCATGACCCAGAAAGAATAGGAAAATGCTTTCCAAGATAAATAAGAGTGTAATAATACTTTTGTCTTTAGCATATATCTATGTCAATGGAAGAGTTGTCAGTAGAATTTAATGGTGTGACGGGAAAATCTACAGACATAGAGAAGTGAGAAAAATTGGACCCTCCTATCAGTACCACTATAGGTTCTTTTGTTCCAAACTCAGGCTTAAAACACAGGTAACTTCTTAGCCAGCCATAGAACACCTTCACTTCCAAAAAAGGTGATTGAGCCTAGGGAGGACACAATAAAATAGACATTTTTGTAATTTGATCTGATGAGAGCTATGGTACTAGAGGGAAGGAACTTAGTGTCAAGAAAGAGCAATACTAAAATGAGCCTGCATGGCTCCTTCTGGATATGGTATCCAGAAGTCCCATTCTTCAAGTATTAATTATATTCTCTCATCCAAATGTTAATTATGTTCTCTAAGAATTAATCTCAAAGCCCATAGTGCAGAGCACAATTCCTAAAGTCAGAACAAACTTTATATGGAGTGGTATTTTACCAGCAAGACCTCTTCTCTTGAAAGAACAAATAGCAATTCAATTTATGTCATGTTCTTGATCCGAAAAGACAAATAAATTCAGTCCCAAATATCCGGTAGTGAAAATTACTTTACAGAAAAGCCATGATGCTCTACTAGGCTCAAGTAATTCATAATGGAAAGCAATTGATCTGTGCACATTGTACATTTATTGGATTTCCAATTAATTTGGGGAAGATGAATTGAACTACTGAATAACGAATGGTCAGTCCTGATTGAGTCAGTCCTATCTGATGTCATCCATAATGTTATTTTCCTGATTTTAACATGATGTTGGACTAATACGTTTTTTCCTCTCTCTCCTCATCTAGTCAAGGTTTGTATGCACATGCTTCTGCAGAAGCTTCTAACCCTCTGAATGTCTCTAGTGAACCCTGTGAGGAACAAAGTCGGACAAGACTTTAATGTGTTGTGATTGTAAAGCAATAAACAAACCACTATGCGGGAAATCAGCAATTACCACTGTGAATATGTTATCAACGCAGCTGGTGTGAAATAAGTTTTATGACAACCAGTCTCGAGAAAGACTTGCCAGTTTTGTGTTAGTTCCTGAATGAAAATCCCTTAAGAGATTAAAAACGAGAGGATGCAGGATCATCATGGACACTCTCTGTAAGTCTAGTTTCTTGAGAGGAGGATTAAATATTGAAAGCTTACACCTTGCCATTCATGTACTCAGCAAGAAAGGGCTGGCGTTGCTCTTTGGACACTGCTATGCATTGGCTGCAGTAGGAGAAGAAGAATGCATTCATGTGGCTTTGGGGAGTTACTAAGTAACCCTGCAATCAAAAGGGCCTACAGTGCTTCTTCTGTTTAAAGACAATTTTGAAGAATTAATTTAAAATTGTACTTAAAAATCATTAAGTAAAAAAAAAAAATCTGTCTTACTATGCCCACCAAGTCTTATATGTTCATTTTTGTGGGCTACAGTTTTAGATATTCTCCCACTGAGGTGTGGACATACCTTTTCTCTTTAAGCTGTTGGTTTGTACAGGGTCAGCATTTGGTGTATAAATAACGCTGTGACAAAAGTTTCATCTTTCTTGAGTATATCACAGTAAAAGGGAAGGGGACTTCCTGTTAGCACTGCACTTCTACCCGGTGCCACAGGAATTAGGGTTTAAATCAGCATTTCTCAATCCTTCTGTGGGTCATGACCCTTCTGGGAGGTAAATGATCTTTTCACAGGGGTTGAATATCAGATATCCTGTGTATTAAGCCGTGGCAGTGATCTGTTGGAGTCGTACACATTTCAGAGAAAGTTGGAGAAAACGGTGATTGGCCTTGCTAGGGATAGGAAAAGAAGTCTGAGCAAACATACTTAGGAGATGTCGTTCCCGCAGACAGGGTGAGGAAAACATCACAGTGGGTCCTTACTAAAATATTTTGACATCTGGAGCATTCGAAAGTGTATCAGAAGCACAAAATGCTTGACATAGTTTAAGGAAGGCACAGAACAATGCATTTTAGCACCATTGAAGATCATATATTTTAAAAATTAGGTAATATGATAGAATTGTCAAAATGTCAAAAGTAGCAGTGACATTATTTTCTGCTACAACTCTGAAGAGACAACAGAGCAGCAGAAGGCAGTCATGAGCAATGGGGAGGAAGTGCTGTAGGAGCAGAAGATGAGCTCCTGCTTTGACATGTCACCTGTCAGGTGCTGTGCCCATTTCTACTAAGAAAACAGAAATCAAGAAAAGCACCAGTCACAAATAAGCAGCTACCTACATTCTGAATGCATGCAGCTCCGTCTGGCTCTCAGCTTCATGCTCTTTTTAGGGTACCATTTGTTTCCCTCCCCAAACCTTTCCATCTTCACCTTCTCAGGAAACAGGAGAACTACATCCTTTATTTAAAAGATATCTGTTGCAGTAGTGTCCAACCCTAACACGTGAGGGAAAAACTCAGGGGAATTAGTGAATACAGCTTTCCCCTCCCGTAGTCTCCTGCTCTCACTACAAGCTGCTACTTAGCCATATTCTTCATCTCCAGAGCTACCCTATACAGGGTAGAACACAGAAGAAGACTTTAGACTTAATAACACATATAAGACTTGGAGGGAAAGAAAGGCTTGGGGTTTCTGTGAGGTTTACTCTGGACCCCCAGGGTAGAGACATTTTCAAGGAAGAACTTCCAGGTAGGAACATGTGGAGAGGTTGCTGAGCTCACAAATAAACTCCATTACACGATACTTTCATTTTTGTTGTTGTTTCTTGGATCAGGGTCTCCCAATAGAAACATTGGTCACCCTCCTGCCTCAGCCTTCTGAGTGCTTTCATTACAGATGTTGATACAGTTGGGTCCTACATGTACCCTCCATTCTTAAAACCTGTTTGTTTTCATGTGTATGCTCTCTGTGATAATCTCACCCAGGATCCTTTCCTTCATATCCTTTTATTTTATTTTTTACCTTCTGGAATCATGCTATATGAAGTGCACGACGTTATCACAAAGCACCTATGTGGTAGTTACATGTCTCTGTTATGTTGTATTTCATTTATATTTTATAAACTCTTAAAGCTAGTGAATTATTTATATGATTAATTATTCTAGAGAAGACTACTATACAAAGTAGGTAGCTAATATATAACTGGTAGGATTATTGAAAAGGATAATGACTAAATTTACTGAGAGGAAATAGAAAGATCGTTTGTCAACACCCAGTCCAATGAGGTGAATTTATTGGTAAGGAGGCTAAACCATAAGAAAGCTGGTGGGCTTGATTGACAGAGTGACTATGAGTCACAGAGAAGAGGAAACTTTAACATACATTGCTTAACTGCCATGAAATAGGCACAGTTACAAAGCGATTTGCTTAATCTTTCAACATGCCTACTAAGTAGCTTGTCTTATAGGTAAAGAAAGACACACAGTGGTATTGGGTGATCTATACCAAGTCACAGAGCTTTGCAAAGAACAGAATCAAGGAATCAAGACTTCCACATCCCTAGCAGGTGACAGAGTCACCATGCTTATCCAATCGGATCTTCTAGTCCAGTCTCAACTCTTCCATGCCATTTAATCCTTAGTTGGTTATCTTAGTAATTTCTTTTGTGTTTATAAATAAGGAGACATAAAAATATTGTCTGATTACAAGTTCCTGCTATAAAACAAAAATATGAAAAATAATAAACACAGTAATAATAAAGCTAAATTAGAGAATAAGGTTAATACTACCCATTAAGTGTTCCCTGTTCAGAAATATGTAGACTCCACTTAAATTTGTTATTCTGTCTTTCTCACAGCAGGTAGTAAATATATACGCCCTTTGCTAACAGATGAACTGAGGCCACATTTAATTTTTAATACCTGCTACTTACAAAATAAACACAAGAATAAACACAGAGGTTTGGTCCAGTTGTTATTCAAAGTAAGGATGATAACCATATTTCCATTCTGAATATTCTCCAAGCTTGTTTTCTAGAGCTTCGTCAAATAAAGCCTACATCAAGTAAGATATTCTTAATCTCTTCATGCTTACCCTTCTCTACTAATTAAATTCCAGTTTATAATTTATTACAGTGTTCCTTATACCCACTCACTGTCTTTCTGCAGTGTGCTCCTTCTAGATTAGAATTCTGAAAATTTCCGAAGCAGTTGTGGACTCTAGCTTTCCTGATAATTCTATGAGGAAGTAGAAAAGCAATTAAGCAGTGCTTCAACATTCTTCTAAGTTCTATTTGTAGTCAAAATCCAGTCTCAGGGTTTACCTTAGCTACACTCCCTTGCCTCTTTATGATGTCTTAGGATAGTAAAACTTGCTTCTCCAGCACAGCCTAGACAATCTCGAAATGCAAACGCGCTCTTGCTTCTTGGTGTCTTGGGATCTTTCTTTGCTTCCTCATTGTCTTTCCCCTTTGACTGAGTACTCTTCACACGCTGGGACATCATCTCTTCTCTGCTGGTCAAGTTCTAACAATCTGCTTAGCACATTATTATACTTTTTTCATTGTAAGTATAGAAAGCAAACCTCTTCCATATGATCACCTTTCAAATGTTCAAGTACAACTATTGCATAATACTTAACTTTTTTTCCAGATTAAATATCCCCAATTGTTTTGATTCTGATTGCTCTCCAGAATTATGACCTAATATATTTTTGGGCTTGATACAACTAATAAAGTAAAATCTATTTTTTTTTTAATATGGGCCATTGTATTTGACGAACTTTCCTTTCCTTGATCTGGATACAAGTTTCTATTCTGCAAATCTATATTCAATAAGCTTTTTGTCTTATACATTCTGTCATGTTGTACCAGACAACTAAACGTTTACATTAATTTTCATTAGGTATAAGTTTCAAAAGTTTGCACTTTAATGTTTTAAAGATAAAAGATAGAGCCATTAGCACTTATTTCAGATGAATTTTTCATTTTTGAGTCAGGGTTTCTCTGTGTAGCTTTGGAGCCTGTCCTGGAACTCACTCTGTAGACCAGGCTGGCCTCAAACTTATAGAGATCTTCCTGCCTCTGCCTCCTAAGTGCTGGGATTAAAGTTGTGTGCCTTCAGTTGAATTTATCTAGTTCATTTTCAACTCATTTTAAACTGAAAATATTCATCTTTCAGAGTGCTGTGTTTATCACTCAAATTTGGATGTGGGCTGACTTTGCCTTTGGTTAGGTTACAGGCAACAACGCTGATTTAGACTGGACCAAAAGTCATATTTCTCCATATCATTGATGAAGAAATGGAGAGGTATTAACAAAAATACTGTTCTTTAAAGTATACAGTAGCACTCTTGAGAAATCTGTGTTAGTTCTTTATTTTCATAATCCTTCCAAAATCTCCATAATTGTTCAGGACATTTACTGAGCCATGAGGTCATGCTTATGATCCTTATAATTGAGCATTTTCCTGTTAGAAAACACAAAAGCACATCTTATAAAGATGCTTATACTTTCCACACTTAAGATTTCTAAATAGTCTTCAGTATTATAAGCAACCATCATGACCAATACAGTGTTGGCCTTGACCTGACTGGGGAAACGAAGGTAGAACAGACAAACAGACACGTGTACTGGAAGGCTGGAATCTGGTGGGCGGTAGACACTGATGGAGACACAGCAGCAGCAGCCCGAAACTCAGTTTATTTTACACACCCGAGTCAAGGAGCCAGATGTATTGTATACAGCTTAACAAGAAGGAGCAGGTGAATTATTTTATACAGCTGAAAAAAGGAGGCAAGTTTAGCTAACCTCAATAGGTGTTTTCTGAGGAGGGGGCAATCTTAGACTGGAAACATCTGGGAGGAAAAGGCTTTGATTGGCATTTTCTATATACACTATCAACATCTGCACTGGACTAACCCTTATTATGAGCCTGACCTGAAGAAGTCTTTGCCATCCTCATGGGTGTGAGAAAGCCCCATGTAACTGTGGGTTTAACACAGCCAAATGTATGTCAACAATACACTGTCATTGAGGACTTCATTCATTCCCCATAAGTAACTTCATTATTTATGCCATAAATATGCTATGCCAACTCTCTTTTTATTTCAATGTATTCATTTCTTTTTCCAAATTAACTTGGTAGTTAGATCCAAAGCCCTCTTGGTAAGAGGGAACCCATGCTTGGCACTGGAAACCTATACTATAACATGTAGCTGGTGAGAGCATGGACCCTAAAAGAGGATCCACTACCGCTTCTTCACTAAATTAATACAATCCCCAACTGCATTCTAAATGCTTGCTGTTATACTAACAGATAAGTTGGCTCTCATCCCTCACCAAAGAGGTTTCTTCCTGCAGGAGATGGTGAAGGAAGTGTTTATCTAGTTATTCTTTATCAATAAAAAAAAAATCAGGAGTCAGATATTGGGGTAAGACCCTGAATGGTCAGAGACACTGCAGAGAAGCCATCCGTGACCCACCATCTCTTCCATTCCTCTACCTGAAAGGGCTGAGATCCTCTCTCAGTCCCGCCTTACCACTTCCTGTCTCCTCTCTATCCTCAGTCCTCCAAAACTTCTATGGTTAATTATGTTCAGCTAGTGGCCAGCTCTTTCCTCTGACCCAAAGCAAACTCTATTTTTGGAATGAAATCAAAATGTCACACATCAATTGAACATTACAGGAAGTCACAGTTAATCAAAATGCAGAAAACATGATTGTGGGGCGCCTTGCCCAGCTGACACATCTACTTTACAAAGACTACACCTAGGGCTCAGGGGACACTGAGGAAGAGGGGGCAGAAAGACTGTAAGTGTCAGAGGATCAGGACTGAGTGGCAATGTCTTCTATATGTGGTAGGAGAACAGCACCCAGGTGATCTGAACAATATGGCTGCCTCAACAATGTCAACACTAGTTGACTTTGCCAGTGTAGATGGGGGAAACCTCACAAATCTTCACCCCCTAGAAAATGAGCTACAGGCAATTGACAGAGGCGGACCCAGTCTTCTCCATGGTCTCTGATAGGCTAGCCAGTCTGAGCATGTGAGTAACAACTGTAGTTAAAGAGTGTGCGGCCATGGTTTTGAGAAGGGTTAGGAGTGAGAAAGGAGGCATGATGGGGAGGGCAGTGAGTGGAGAATGATACAAAAACAGTACTCATAGCCAACCCTGTCACAAAGGTAACGTGACTCTCCCAACCATGAACACTGCTCTCCTTCAAAGAGAAAATAAAACAGGAGTTATATTCTAAAGCACAGATTAATTTTAAGGCAAGTGCATCTGACTTTTCCAAGTCAAGATGCTAATGAATTCTCAGAAGTACTGCTTTAGCAAGTCATTCTTATGATTCTGCCCCTGCTCCAGGATTTCAGATGTTCTTCCCTGCTTTTCAGATGTCCCCAAATGAATAAAACCCAATAGGCTTCTGCATGAGTCGTTGAATTCATTCCTTGGTGTCCTGAGGAATGTGTTCTTTATTACGGTCATTCTTTGGTGTCCTCCTTTCTTGTCTAGACCCTCCGCTCATGCTGTCACAGTTCTAACACCACTACGAAGCCCTCTGCTAGCTGCTATGAGTACCCCACTCAGGTAACTGTGTGCCTTTTCTCCTTTTAATGCTGGCGACTCTGACATCACCATTCTGTCTTTGGTGTTTCTCCTTGGCAGAGAACAGGGACTTTGCTTGAGCAGTAGGAAATCTTTCACCAACTGCAAGCTGCGTGGGTTTACTCGGTTAGACTCTCCTCGTTGTCAGGTTCCAGCACACATTCCCATGGATGATTCCAATAATCAGGGTAGCCACACCCAGGCATATCCCACTTCTCCCTCCCTTCTCCCTGAAACCCATGTGTGTCAGCACACTCCAGCAGAGCTGAACTCTGCAGAGGGAGAGGTTCAGTGACAGGACATGCCTGTTCCGTCTAAAGAGGACATTTCTCCTACAGGCAAACAGTGAAGGAGGCAGGAGGCAGAATTGAACAGGTCACTGGGGCTCTCTGGATGCCAAGCTGATTCCAGCTTTAGTGAGAGATCATCACAAGGGGACAAGCAATGAAGTGGCAGAGCAGGATGCTCAAAAGCCTTCTTTGCATGTATGCATGGCCACACATACATGCATATACATTTGATTTGCATAAACCACAATACACATACACCCTACCACACACAATGAAAAAGATAGGATCGCCCACCTTTTCTCTGGATACATATGTTTAGGAATTTTAAGATTGTAGAGTATTTCACGTGTCTAGTAACATGCTCAACACACACATGCACACACGCACACACACCTGGGGGTGAGTAGGGGCAGTCTTGTCATTTACAGTTGGAATCTCTGGAGTCTCCACAAATACTGAATTAGTAAATAATTTATAGAATCGTCATTCCAATGAAAAAAATATGTGGGCAGCTTCATGCAAGGGACTAGTCACATGTTCATCCACTGACCAATGAGTAGCTTTGTTTTTGCTCATGTCTGTGAAGACGTCTCTTTTCACACACATTATTGTTTCATTAACCCTGGACCAACAGCAATAGTGTGGCGACTGAAGCCTAGGTGCAGTCATTTCTCCAGAAGAACCTTACAACAGCCTCCATGCTCTTAGAGACACAGGATGGTACCTGAGCACCAGGCACGGGGTGGGGGTGCGTTGTCACCAATGAGATCCCCAGTAAAGAGAGCACAAATAAAAACAGGGGGGCACTAAGCATATCACAGCAAGTCACTGACTTACAACAGGATGAAACAGGAAAGCAGAAAGCTGCCTTGATCAACACAGCTGAGCACATGCGTGTCGAGGGCTCCTTGCTTCCTCAATCTCCCAGTTCACATGCGATCACAAAGCCTCCCGAGTATTGACTTGGAAATCATGAAATTCAGTGAGTTAAGCAATTGGGGATTTTGTTGCCGTTGTAGAAATATTTTCTTCCTCGGTTACTTTAACACCTGTCACAGGAGCCACAACAAAAGGTTTGATGAATCATACATTTCTTCCTTTGCCATGGTTACCAGTCACCTAGTTCCTTTTACCTTCTTAGTGGCATTTATTTTCACCTACTCTTAGGAGCTTTTCTAGGTATACTCACCCATATACAAGTTTAATCATTTCACATAGATCATAGCCCACTGCATCATGCAGTATCTGACTGTTTTCTCTTATTCATGTAGCCTACTGACGGTTCACACCACCACGCATGATCTACTGAAGAATTTTGATTGACAGGTTCCCTAGTATTATATCATGTCAGCAATTGATAGATTACACAGAACTTCAAGGCATATGTTTCATCAACATTTACATGGTCATATTCTGCCCCAGAGAAGGGTCTTCCTATCTTCAATGTGGCTGGAGACTGAATGAATCCCTGATTCTGACTACTGAAGACCCTGCTATCCTTTATACCGCTCTAGTGCTAGGATTGAAGGCATTGATCCCAGGTGCTGAGAGCATTTCTGTGAGAGCCTTTTCTCTTTAGGACTAGATCAATCTTGTGTAGATGTGGGTGGCCTAGGATTAAAGGTGTGTACCACCACCACCCCCTATCTTCTGGCTGCTGACTTTGCTTTCTGAATCATCAGGCAAGCTTTAATAAATCATAAATAATATATCACCACAAAGGGTACTATGGAAACCTAGCACAACAAAATCTCCCTAAAATATATACACATATAAAGATAATCTAAATGAACTTGCCAAACAATAGGGGAGACAGAGCCCCAGCAAGACATCTCTTGCAGCTAAATGAAGCTCTAGTAGTGGTAATGGGTTATGTCTAAGTGAGCTGTTGGCCAAGGTCTATTTTTGTCTGCGATGAATGCTGTCAATCTGCTGCTCCTATGCTTGTTTAAGCATGTATAGAGATTTATATCCTCAGAATTCAATAGAATGAAATGCGTCTCTGTGCCACTATTCAAAGGACATGATGTCTATCTATTGGTCTTTATTTTTGAAATAGTAAATTTACTTTATTTCATTCCTCTTTCCCAGAGGAAAAATAAAAATATTCCATTTGTGTGCTATGTGTAATTATGAATATTTCCTGTTTAGAATGTATTTTATATGGTAAGGTAATATTAGATGACCTTCAAGAATTTAACATTATCCTCTATAGGTTTGGATCCTTTCCAAGGTGAAGAATCTGTCTAAAGAAAAAATGGAACTCTTGATCCAGTGGCCAAGGCTATGAATTTCTGTACTTGGCCAGCACGTTCTAAATTTGCTCTATTTATAGATTGTAGAGAGTCATAAAGACTTTCTTATGATCCTGCTTGTGTTCTCTCTCTCTCTCTCTCTCTCTCTCTCTCTCTCTCTCTCTCTCTCTCTCTCCCTACCTACCTCTTTCACTGGGGAAGATACAGAATCAATGGTCTGTCAGTTCCCAGGATCACAAAGGACTTGGGAGTTTCTTTCCTCTGTTTTTTACTTAGACTGACAATTAAAAATATTTACTCCTTCCATTTATGTCCTCAAGGAGCTTATGGATAGAATGAAGAACTTATATAAGGGAGGCCTCTGACTTTCCAGAATCTTAGCAATTTAGCTAGAAGGTTTACTTATGAAATACAGTTTCATCTTTGTGTAATGAAGCTGTCTCTTAAGATAACTTTTATCTTGAAATTTGCAGGTGCATTTCAAAGGATAAAAATTAATCTTGGCTAAATCTTATCAGGGATAACAGTATATGATCTGGAATGAGCAATTATTCAAATGTGAAGGACTTTCTTTACATGTTTTTAATGAGACTTTATTATGCTTAAATGTTGGAATACACTGGGAAATAGTTCAGATATCCCTTTAGTCTACAGACAACAAACCATTGCTGTCTATCTTCAAAACTGGAGATACTACAAAGTAAGGTTGATAGCTATGTGTCAACCCCTACATTTTGTGTATGTTCTAAAATTGGATAAAATAACTATAATATTCTCTGTGTTAGTTCAGATGAACAATGTCGATCAGTGACCTTGAGCGTATGATTTTATACAACTCAAGTTCTATACTGAGCATATAATTTTGTCCAATAATATGCTCTCTTGAACTTCTTAGAGCAAATGCAGTTCCTCTCCTCCCATGAAAAATACAGGACCTGGGACGGAGAGTGCTGACCTCAGGCATTCCAATGTATTGAAAGACTCCTGGTTCTATGTGATCCAAATCAATGAACTTCCTTCTGTTTATTGGTGACCAAGAGTTGCACCAAAAGCATTCCAAGGATGGGGTAATTTACTACAATTTTGACCCAAACCTCAACTGTCTTCAAGGTACTTTTCCAGATAGAACAACACAGGTGCCACTTCCAGCACTATGTCCTGCTGTTAACCCTGTCCCCTTCGGGTGGCTATCACTTTGCATGCCATTGCAGGACCGTGGCATGGCTTTGAAGCTGACAATAAGAAACATTGGTTGTGTGAACTTTTGAAATTTTGGATACAACTAAAACTTTCTTACTACAAATTACAAATGTGTAAGGCAAGGTTAAAAAGGGGTGCAAAACGTATTTATTTAGAATGTCACCACAAAGTTTTTATTCAGAACATCATCTGATCTAATGGGTATGGTGGGTGTGGCTTGTATACCTGCAGGTGTGTGTGCAGACGTGTGCATATGAAAGTGAAAACCAGATATTGACAGCCAATGTCTTCTATACTATCACTTTCCATTTTATCTGTTCGAGACAGGGTTTCTGGTGAACCCAGAGCTCACTGACTGGCTGGACTGGCTAGCTAAGAATCTCTAGGTTTCCTCCTATCTGCCCCATCCATGCTCATTGTTGCAAAACCACAGCAGGCTTTTCGACATGGGTGCTGGGGATCAAACGTAGTTCTTCATGTGTGTGTGGTAGGCACTTTCCCCACCAAGCCATCTCATCAGTCCCATGTTTTATGTGAACTTATTTAGATGTTTGATTCTCACTTTGGGGAATTGTCACCGTTTTCTGCTTTTGATCAGTTTCAAGCATGTCATGCCATGGAATACCTTGGAGAGCGCTTTCATCGTGCTGTCACTCTAGGCAAGCTTTATTCTTCTTGCCGCATCTTTTTACGTTGTTTATGTTTGTGAGTTCACTCTCATTACAGTCCTTCATATACACACAACCACGTAGCCACAACACTCAAGAGGGAAGAAATCAGCACCCTCCAGTCAGCTCTTTCCTGCAGCGTTGTCTGTCCTCACTCAATGCACTATCAGACGACTTCTTCATCCTACCGGTCCAGTTCCCTCTGGCAATTGTTCATTTGTAAGTAGTGTCTAATAGACCCATCACTGGAGGACAAACAACTACAACCATGGCTCGCTGTCTCTGTGTGATTGTTTTAGAGGAAGCAATTGGTGATTGTGCCGCACATCTGATATTTGTACAGTGGGCATGGGGTAAAGAAGTAAAAGGCAGATCACCATGTGTACAACTGGTCGACTAATCTACAACAAAACTGTTGGAGAACTGTCTTCACTAACCTGTGCTGACGGAAACTCCTGTATGTGGGAACGCTACAAGCAAGGTCTGTCTTGCTATACAAATGGAAACTATTAAAGTATTTATTCATAATGACTGCCATTTGGAAATAATTATACTGCTCCCTTTGCTAGATATAGCTTAAAAGTGAACCAAATACTAGCATCACATGAAATATCATTCCTGTGGCCATAATATTACCACACAATTCATAACCACTTACACAAAGCTTTCTAAGCCAGGCACTTTTCGAAGAATTTTCCAACTACTATCTGTTTAATCACCATAGCAACAATGAGATAGTTGTTGCCTTTTCCCTCCTCTTAAAGATGATGATATATATCTTAACTAACATTATTCTGCATGTAACCTGCACAGCAAGATTTAAAACCAAAGAGTATGACTTTGGAAGACATGGGCCAACTATTGCAAGCTGCTGCTCTGACTCCTGGGTCAGTGTTGCTAATTCTGCAAAGTAACACATTACCATGTTATTGTTCCTCTAAGTAGAGCTAGGTCTGCCTCACTTATTACCATTTATGACTACAGATTTCAAAAATCAATACACAAGGCTGACAATAGGTACCACAGGGATTAGTATGGCTCCACGGAGCTCAAGAGGAAGTTTGTTCAGAGTGATCATGATTGCCAAGGAATGGGTCAGAGGAAACATTTCTTATGGTCTGATGACTGGGTTTGGAGATTCAGAAGGTTGGGGTTCTGGGCACAAATCTCTTCACGAAGGAGGAGAGAACATCAGTAACCAAGGGCTTGAGACAATTATGTTCCTATTCTATCCCTATTCCCATCCACGTTACCAAGGTCTCTGACAAAACACTCCAACTTGTTCTACTGAAATTTGAATAGCCCAAATTTGATTTGGGCCTTGCAGAAATGCACTCCTCTGATCACTGACCTGAAATCATAAAAGTAAATCTCAGTGATCCAGATAAACATAATAGTAGACAAAATAACAGTTAAATAGAAATAACTGACAGAACATCCCCCCCCTTATTTCCTGTTAAAAATACGCCTGGAGAATACCAGTAATCAAAAACTTCATCTGAGTCCTTGGAAATGCAGCTAAACATGAAAATGGTTGTTTCTTTTTAAATCTCCTGTGTTTCATTGCCACTTCCTGAATGTCAGCTTGGTGCCTAGCAACAGCCAGCCCTCCTAATTTCACTGCTATCATCTCTGCTCTTAGACAAAGAGAAGGAAAACATCAAAGGTTATGCGGGTTGTTACTAGAAATAACTTCTTTCATAAGACAACATGAAAGAGCTAGAAGCAGTCATTCCCTAAGAGGCAGGAGCATGCAGACCCTAGCCTGCTCTTCCGGCCATCCTAGCATCTCGTTGCACTTTCTGACTCCACGTCCAGTGGTTGATAAAGGAGCTTTAAAATTGATGCAAGCGATCTTGGTTCCCAAACGACTGCTTTCAAAGAGAGGATTCGAAGAGTGAGACCAACATGAAAGCAAAACTAGCCAAATCCAGCAAAGTAGTGTGATATAATTGTCATCCCGACAGAAACTAGAGGTCCATGGAAGATAGGCTTCTGGACATGCGTGTGGGGGTTATTTGATTGCATTAATTGAGGTGAGAGGTCCTGCTGTAGGCACCATCCTCAGGCTGCGATTCTGGACTCTGTAATTGGAGAAACTGAATTGAGTACTGGCATGTATTCCTTGCCCTCTTCTCTGGACTGTACATGTCATGTGATCGGCTGTCATATGTCCAACTTCCCCAAATTCTTGCTGCCCTGACTTCTCTGGGATGACAGACTGGACCCTGGACTGTGAGCTAGGACTGCATTATTTCTCCTTTAGGTTACTTTTGTCACGGTATACTGTCACAGCCACAGAAAGAGAAACATAGAATGAGTGGGAACTAAAGTCAAGATAGACCTGGGTCTGCATCCAAATCTCCAATGTCAACGCCCTGTTTTCTGTTAGGAAGAGAGCTGAGTAATGACCTTTACATTTGGTTTGTGTTTAGAACGTGCACAATTCTTAAGTCTGAGACATCCCATATTGGGAGTTTTAGGGCTGTCCCCTTCATCTTCAGGTCTAGGCTAAAGAGCCGCCTTCATCTCACAGAGGTTTACCATGTCTATCTGACACAGTTGCTTCTCCTCAATTTACCTCTATAACTTACCCCATCTAATTTTTCTTGGTAGCATTGAACACAATTTGTTATTTCCTTGTTCCCTCAATTTTATAATATCTGCTGCTTTGACCACAGAAAACCATAAAGGAATCTTTGTGAATGGGAGTTTCTCTCCTTCCCACCAGCTCCCGAAAAAAAAAAAAAAAACACTCAGAGGCTTAGTATTAGTTATAATAGTTTGGCTAATGGCTCAGGCATACTAATAACTAGGTCTCACAACTAAATTAACCCATTTCTATTATTCTATATTTTACCACCAGGCTCGTGACTTGTTACCTCCCATCTTGCTTCTCCAGGGACTCCATGGCGTCTCCCACTCTGCCTTCTTTCTCTCCCTATCCGTGTTTGGATTTTCTATCTGCTTCTTTTCTCCCTGGCCATTGGCCAAATCAGCTTTTGCCATCAACCAATAAAAGCAACGCATATTTGCAGCATACAGACATCAAGTCTTTATTTTCTTAGTCATGCGTGTATACCAGAGCAATGCCTTGCACAAGGCAGGCACTCAGTAACTATTGTAATAGTAAATGCATGATGATGTGTCATTCTGCAATATCATCAATGCTCCTGCTTAGTGCTGCTGTACAGCAGTCAGGGCAGTCTGTGTACAGTGTGTGTGTGTGTGTGTGTGTGTGCATGCGCGCGTGCGTGCGTGCACACGTGTGTGGTGTTTCTCTTTTATACTATTGGGGGCGAACCAATGACATGCTAAATAAATACTCTACCACTGAGCAGATTTGTTGTTTTATGTAAATGATGAGTAAACCTGATTACCTATCTAATAGAGAAGTGTTGACGTGAATTCATTATTGTCCACATTTGTTTCCATTTGCTACTGTACTAATTTCTCTGATAGGAACTCTTTGGGCTCCTGTTGGTTGTTGAGGTATAGAAAGAACTAGATTCATTTTAGAGAATAGGAACCTCTGTAGCTCTGCTTTGTCCAGCTTCCAGAGGCTTCCCACAGTCCTTGAATTATGATACCATCTGTCTCTAAGATAACATTCTAGTCATGTCTCACACAGCATTTCCCTGACACTAACTCTCCTCCTCTCTATATACTTCTGCTTCTCAGGACTCTTATAATTACTTATTGTTAGTTATTAATTAATTTAGTTTTGCGCAGGATAATCTAACTATCTCAAGAGCTTTTGCTTAACGTCTGCAAGATACCATTTGGATATAGTTGAACAGATTCACAAGTGCTGGTCATTAGGTCTGGTGAGGGGCAATTATTCTACTTAATATATTCTTACTTGGTATGATTCTGGGAACAAATTACACTTGTCTGGAATAATCCTATGGAAACTTCATCACTGGTCTTTCAAACATGCTCTGTATGATCATATTTTAGAGAATAATTCCATACATAATATTCTCTCATTTTCTCATCTCAGAACCTGGGTCTGAATGTATTAACAATACAATTTTGCATAGATTGAGCCATGAGTTTATACCAATACCTCCTCCACATACAACAAGTCGAAATAAAGCAGACATTGATGTCTCTGGACAAGCTAAAAATCCATTTCTGTTGCTGGTAGAAGATAATTATAATCAGAGGAACATACATTCCACTTCCATCAGCAAAATTAGTGTGTCTTGTAGGGAGATAAAATCCAGTGGGAGCCAAGCAAATTACATCATTATTAGAAGGATCTGTTGTAAGAATGCAAGGGTAGCAGAGGAGAAGCAGAATTACTGACTCCAAAAGCTACTCTTACCTCAGACAGTTCTCTTTATTTTCTTAGGGTGAATCAGCCTGTACAATTAAACAAATCCAGGGGCCGAGCACATTATCTTGCAATGCATATATCTTGTCTGCCTAGGCCCTGCTGGTGTTTCTGCCATTAGTTATGGAGGCATTCTTTCTGTACTTGCACAGCACGCAATGGTGTTCGAGCAGGCCTGCAGAGGGATGTCCATGAATAAGGCCCCCGAAGCTCCTAACCCTGAGTGCGTATGGCTAATAACCAAATCAGCAATAGCTGCTCCTCTCTTGTCTGTTGAAGATTCCAGCACAGCTGAAAACAAGCCACCGGCAGCAGAATCCTGTCGGCACTGGTCACCACAACCGCAAAACTACAGGGATTCTTTCTGGGAAAGAAAAACGTCAGCGGAGTGAGAAGCCCCACGTTTACCCTTCTCTTTAAATTATTGAGACTTGTGTGGGGAGTCATCTCTATTACAGTGGGAGCTTGGCTTTTCCTCAGATAAGCTGTGTCTTTCAGCGATCTTCAGAAGAGGCCAGATGGCCTCAACCTTGCATTTTATAGGCCAACGAAGCAACCCTGACAAGGTTCTCCTGTACTCTCTTTTTCTCAGAGGCCATGTAGGAACACACATCCAAAATTCACAGGAGAGCTGGGGTTTCTTAGGGTTTGGACAATGAGGTCATTCTCAGTAACTAGTTGCTAGTATAATACCCTCGAGTGAATATCTTTCAAATTGATGCAAGCGTTACCCTCCTTTTCCATGAGCTGGGGAGTGTATGACTTACAACTTATCAAGACAATGAAAATGACTGGTAGAAACACAGAGAGAAGATGGCAGAGCAAGGGTCCTGACTAGAGCCGTCCCATGGGAGGATTGTGGTGAGGATCTATCACTGAGAGGAATCGAAAAGCCTCTTGTTTCTCTGGACTTGGCTCAGCCACAGCATCCCACCCAGGCAGGGCAGTTTCCAAGGCGTGTCAAGATAATGACCACAACTCAGGAGCGTTAACAAGGCTACTCTGTCATAGCATAGGCAGTCACAGTGTTGGCCAGGCCGCTCTCCCTCTCAAGGATCTGAGAGAAAGTCCTTCCTCACCACTGTAGATACCAGTGTGCAGTGTTCTTTAGGTTGAGGCACCATTACTACATTTCTGCCTTGGTGTGTACACGGCTTTCTACCCTGTGGATCTGAATCCATCAAAATCATTGCCCTTGCCTTTGCCCTCACCTTTGACCTCGCCATCCTTGTACACACATGTACAAGTGCTTGTGCATATGTGTGCAAAGGCCAGAGCTCATATCAGGTGTCAATCTCAAGTCAATCACTTCCTACCTTATTTGTAAACAGTATTATTATTTTATTTATTATTTTTAGTGTGAGCATAGGATGTGCATGTGGTATGTGGACGCATTCGTGTGTGCATTGCACATATCATTTAAAAAAAACTGTGTGGAGGCCAGAGAATGACTGGGAAGTTGATTCTAATATTTTACCTTTGCCCAGGGTTCAGAGATCGCACTCTGGTCCTCCAGGTCGTGTGGCAAGCTCTTTATTGACTTACTACTTCTCCAGCCCTCCGGGTCCTCCCTCATAGAGACACCTTTCCCCGTGTTCCACGATTTCATCACAGAGATGTTTCATCTCCTACACCTGTAAAATCCCAGCTGCCAAATGGCACTTGGCTCCCGGGAGAATACTGTCATTGCATGGCTCCAAAATCGCCCTTCTGTGTCTGTCTGCTCCCTGTGCCTCACGGGAGAATGAGAAGCCCGCCTGCAGGCTCTGGAGCCCATCTATGTGTCTTTTCAGCTCACTGTGCCTGTTTCCCACCAAGCCTGCTTTCTCCCAGCAGGACTCCAGGGAGGCTGGCTCCATTCTGGCTCTACACCCCCCCCCCCAGCCACTTTGTCTGTGGAGAAAGCTCTCTGTCTCTTAGCTCTCACTTCCCTCCAGGACTCCTAAAGCCTGTGCCCAGCCTCCAAACTAATTAGGAAAACCTGGTTTTTGCTTGTGTTTGTTTAGAACACACTTTTGTTTTGGACTGGAGAGGTAACATAAGATAGATTTTTTTTTTTTTAATACGCCAAAACATTAAAAAGCTAAACAATCCTAGTTGCTCTAGCCTCACAGAGGAAAGCCACTGTTTTGATGGGTTACCCAACAACCTTTCTCTTTGGAACATATAATCCACATTTTTGCAAGCAATTAGGACAAGGCTTTGTATATTGCTTCTTCGGCCCCTGGATCTCTGGTTCACAGAACAGAATAAACCCACAAGTAGAAGTACCTGACCTCACACCTAGGAAAACAGCCTCAGAATCACAGAGTCCCTGCAATGTGCTGTGTCTCTACAGCACAATGGCAGTGGCTACATGTCACTTCACACCATGCATGTCCATAACTGATTTAATATTCCAGTTACATCAAGTTGTTTTCAATAAAACAATAACAAAATGGTGTGTGAGTTTAGTCACAAATGTACTTGAATGACTCTGCTAATTATGTTAAAGCATGCAGCATAATCAAGACTCATGCTGTATTCTTATTGATATACATATGTAAGTTCTAGAAAGCATCTAACAATCTACAATGTTTCTCTATTCTATCCTTTTCAAACACTGTGCATTAATAATCTCAGCTCTAATTTGAAAAGCAGACAATATTATTTTATTGCATTCTAATCTTTATATCTTTGATTACTACTGAGATTAGAGATTCCTGTATATATTTATAAATTAATGTCTTTCTTCTTCTGTGGGATTTTCCCCTCAGTCTTTTTTAATTCAATAATCCATTTTACTGATTTACATTGAGTGATTATAATGAGCCAGACAGTTGACTTGATTGAGAGAAAATAATATTGAACAGATAGGATTGGTAGGTGGTATCTACCTTTGTGGAAAATTGCATTTGCTTCCTTGTTAACTTACACAGTATTTTTGTGTATTGAGGTCATTAACCATTCATGAAAAATCAACAACATTACTATTACTTTGTATTTTTAGAAATTGGGGTATGGTGTCATTGTAATAGACATTTAGAAAGAAAAACAAAAAGAATAAAAAATATGTTTACAATGACCTCATGCACATAATGTTTGTATATAAGCATATATTAAACGGACACAAAATTGCATGTTAATATAAAACACCGCAAATCTTAGTGCATTTGCCCATTCTCTCTCTCTGTCTCTGTCTCTCTCTCACACTTACACACACTTGTTGTATCACTAATTTCACATTTCTAATTCAGGGTCACAATTCCCACTGGCACTTTAATTGAGATTGCCAAAATTTTCCTTCACACAGTAAATCTGTTATATGATGTTTCTCTCACTTCTGTTCCTAGGCCATAAATAATGATTCCCGATGATGCACTAAGGCAGTCTTTCACATGTCAGAGCCATACAGATAGACCTGCCAGTTCCACCATCTATTAGAAACTCTGCCCCACAGACTTGGAAAGACATGAGCCAAAAAGGAAGTTTTATAACCGTTAAGAAAGAGAAAAAAGTCCAAATGTCATTTTTCTAAATAACCAGTGTATAGAAATACAGGTCAAAGCCCCCCTTCTCATTGATGAAAATGGCACACATAGGTTATGTATTTGATTAAAAATGCAAAGTTTTATGATTTTTTTTGAAGATTTAGTGTACTATTTGGGCCAATATAGCATTGTTCTAGAAAAATTAAAAGTACAACTTCTAATATGTCATTTAGGAATATTAGATGCATGGGGTTCAGATCACCATCTCCTATAATGTTTTATTAAGGACATCTACATAAGCTATCATTTTGAATTCTCTACTTGATTCACGATGTTTTTGTCTCTGAGTGACAAGCCTGCAACGTTTGTCACCTTCTTTCAATTATTGTCCTTATAAAACGGTTTTCAGGAGTTCTCAAGATATCGCAGTGAGTATCTATAGATAGGGGACGATCTTCATTAGCTGCAAACCTTAACAAAACTGAATATTAAGTTGCTTTGTTCAACCAGCTACAAGCCACAAAAGCTTGTTTAAAACTTCTCAGTCTATTCCAGATAATATCACTTACAAAAAGCTATGAAATTCATTAAGTACGTATCTGTGTCTTTCCTGGCACCCCAAAAGAGGTCAAATTTCTTACATAGGTGTGCAATCAAACTATGCATATATGCTAATCTTATGTGCTTTTTCCAGCTCTTCCCCCACCAACCCACCCCCTCCCCAAGAACTATGTTGAAACACCTGGATACTTATTTGCAAAAACCACATCAGTTCATTTGAGTGGAAAACAAAAAGCTGAATGACTTTGCCATTCAGAACAGGATAAAGGGCCAAGAACAGAGTAAGGGTCAAAAGTGCCGCCTTGAAACTCAACAGACAAGCACTAAACAAGCCTTTCTCCATTACGATATACATATCTTTGGATACACTTGTCTCTGACTTCTCCCATTAAAATGTGTCTTTTCTCAGTCTCACGGATGGGGTTGGAAAACCAGTGTCATTTCAGGGAATCACCAGTGACTTTCCTGACTGGTACATACCTCTCACATGATGCGGACATCCTTAACAAACAGCATGGTTGGTAAGATGTTTATCGGACCTAAAGCTCCCTTCACAAAACCAGAGTGCTGAAGACAGAACCTGCTTGTACCTGGCAGGCATCCTACAGCATACAGCAGACAGCACTGGTCAAGGGGCCTTACTCCCTCCCAGGAAGGTCCTCCTCAAAATCCTATTTCCAAGGATTTTGGAATGTATTAACTTTTCCTTCTCATTTTCAAGTGGCAATTGAATGATAACAGGATATAATTTAATTTATATGTAAATGAAATTAGTTTTCCATCTTCAATTGAAGACGAAACAAGCCTCTTGGCCTGGATTGTTAGAAGCAAGACAGATCGAATAGGAGGATTCTCCTTTCATAGACCAAAAGCAGAATTCTAAATTATATTTATATACCCTAATTTAATGGCATGGTCATATTGAATCAGACTGTGACATTATCTACAAATGTTAAAAGTCTACATACTCAGCAAATTCTTCGTTCATTTTTTCATATTAAAAGCATATGCATACTTTAACTCATGTTTCCTTCTATTGAGACCTAGTGTTGGTGTCTTAATCATCATTTATCCTTCTCAGCCATTCCAGGAGGTACCTGGTCCTTTAGAGCTTTAGTGAATGGGTACAGACTTTACTAGCACTTCATAGGGAAACTTGGCTTTTGAGTTGCTCTATTTATACATGGAAATTTAAAATTTCGTGCTTTCCCCCAAATCATTTACACCATTATTCTTCTAGTATGACTAATCCTGAGTGATGCACAGCACCCATGTTTGATGTACAGTTAAGCAGCTAGAACACTGCTGGATGCTTGATTAAATAAATTAACCCTCAGGAGCATGTGACTAAATTCTTTTGTGAGACGGATTCAAACGCATGGCTTGAGCTTAATGTCATATATAAGCAGTGTGATCTGCTTTAAATCTAGAAATTCTCCAAAGGGCTACCTGCTATAGGCTTGCCCCTGTTATGATCATTCTTCTAGCCAGCCTGGTACCAGTGCCGCCTCAGCCCCAAATGAACATGCAGATGCTATATGAATTATAAAGCTGATGGCTGATGACTATGGTTTCTTATTGGTTAGCTCTGTCTAATTACTAACTCATTTCTATATCTACGTATTTCCACATGGTCTTATCTTACTGGAGAAAGGATTCCAGACCTGTTACTCCTCTCGAGTCCTACATCTTAACTCCTCCCTGCCTACAATTCCCAGAATTCTCCTCATCTCCTAGGCCCACTTATCTTGCTGCCTCATTGGCCATAGGGCTTATTCATCAACCAATCATCGAAACATGTTTACAGAATGAAATCTCCCATCACTCCCCAACCTAGATCTTAGTTACCTTAGGAAGGAGTGGAATTTCCATGAGGAGGGGCCTATTTAGAAGGGAATTGTGGGTCCCTGGTGTCTGTGTCTGTTTCTCTCTGTGTGCTGTCCTGACCCCCTCCAGGCATCTTCTTTCTGTGATATGCTCCATTGTCACAGAGTCAAAAACAGAAAGCATTAGGACAACTGATTCTACACTAGGCTATCCTAACATGTGAACAGAAGTGGATGAATTCCTGTAGAAAGTAAATTATTTTAGGTGTTTGTTATAGTGTTAGAAAACTGGGTAAACTTTTTTAAAATAAGCAAAAATTTATCTGGAAATGCATGTATTGTAAACAATAGCTAATGAAGTTTTTAATGGCATACCAGTAGCTGTAGAGTCTATTACATTTTAGAATAACTAAGTTAAATTCCATCATCCCATTTCACAGATAAACAAGTGTGGATATAGGAGGGTAAATAACTTGCCCAAAATTAAACTTCACAGTGGAAAAGTCAGTTTTCAAATTTCTGTATCCTGACTCTAAAAGTTAGAGTTAACAGTCATTATATAGTACCAATCCCCCCACATCTCAACCTTTTCTGATCCAAGTACTAGCCAAGTCTGGCACTGCTAAACACTATCAGATCAGCCATGCCTAATTAGCATAGCAAAACAGAACTCATGGAAGGTTACATAGGAAGCACTTTAAGTTTCTTCTTGTCCTTAAAGTTATTTACAAGTAGTCATGATATAGGCTTGATCGATTTAGCACAGAGAAATACAGAATAACCAGGGGGAGAAAATCCTAATTTCAGGTAAATATATTTTCTAATTTTTAACATTATTTTTAAAAATTCTGTATATGAGTGTGGAACACACATACATGGAGATCTGCAAGCAACTTAAATGAATTGTTTTTCTCTTACAATGTGTGTTCCAGGGATCAAATTCAATTCCTCAGGTTTGGCAGCAAACATCTTTATCTATTGAGCCATCTATTTGACCCTATTCTTAATATAAATATGCCTATGTAATGTTTCACTCTAGTTACAATAAGAAAATTTACCATTTACCTGTTTCAAGTAAACGTGCTTCAAGTTGAACTGGCTGACCTCTGATACCAGGTAGTGCTGGCATAGTCTACTATATTCCTAAACATTATCTATAAGTCATTCTGAAAACTCACTAGAGGCCATGTGCCAGCATGATACAAGAACTACTTAGACCTCAGAGCCACCAGGGGCCTGTGATGTGATTCTGTCCCCACCCCCACACTCCAGCCAATCAGATCCCATGGCCAAATGTGCTAAGCAGTGACTTCATAAACCAATTACATTAACCCTCTCTTTCACAAAGCATTAGTCCGTGTATTTATAGCTATACTGAAGCTTGAGACACAGATTTTGGATGGTTAAGTATCAGTAAAGTGTCACAAATACCCAGTAGACATTGTCAGTGCTACCATACTATTGGTACATAACACAAAATGTAATGGAGCATCCAAGCCTTATATGAAAAAGACGTCCTTGTCATGCCCATTTCTTTGTGGCTATTCAGTCTCAGCCATAAAACTTGAAGACCAGATGGACACAATGGTTGACCAGCTGAGGGCCACAGTTAATCCTGGATGCTTCCTATCTGGTAGCCTTAGAGCTAACATTGAGACTCAGCCAAAATGCATTATTCCATGGAAAATTAATTACCAAGTCGGCTTTCCCACTCCTGAGTTCACAGTGACCTTGAAAAAAATATTGTCTCAAGTCATGCCCAGTCATAATCATGCACAGTGTTATTTAACTGATGAACTGCATTTGAAAGCAGCCAGCTCTATTGTGTAAGTCTTGTGTTGGTCACATCAGAAACTGCTCAATAAATAACTTGTTGGTGACTGACTGAGGGATGTTTTCTGTTTTTTAAAAAAAGCACTGGATGGTTTTCTTTGCTATGTGACCAGATGTCCTCTAAGAGGGTGAGCACAGCCCAGCACAGCAGGGCTACCGAAAGTAATCAGGGAAGCTGATAAAAATTATCCAGTGAGAGGGATGGGGGCGAGAAGCACAGTTTCTGCATTCTATACTGAAGGCATAACGCTGGAAACGGAGATGTCACAGCAGAGAGCTTGGAGGAACCTGCAGGGTAGAAGTTTCTAGACTTGGAGTCTAGTATTCAGCCAGGAACCCTGTGTGAGACCTTGGGAGGGTTTATTTCCATTCTACGTGGAAGGTGGTCCGAATGCTTCTTAAGGTCACTCCAGTTCTTGAGTTCTATGATTTTGGGGTTTTGTTTGTTTGTTTGTTTCTGTCATGTAGCAGACCGTTTTAGCCCATCTCCACTCCAGTGTTGATTTGCTGCTTTTATTTCTTAACTATTCTAGACAGAATCTGTACTTGAAAATACAATGCTAATTTTTTCCCCAGTATCCCTAGTTCTTTGAAAGTTTAGCCAATTAAACTAATCAGCATACTCCGAAGCCAACATAACACATCCTTTATATATTCATTCATTTCTTAAATTCAGTGTAATTGAGATTTTAGTCCAAAAATATTTAATGTGATTAAGAACAGACTATCTGTTACGTGCTGTATGAAGAGAGTCCCACCTGCAGGAGGTTCTGGTGTACTTAGAGCAGTAGAAATGTAAAAAAGAACTCTCAACCATTTGTGGAAAATGACGTTATAATGTTGTTTATAAAAAAGTTTAGTAGCCTAGAAAGAGAGTGAGCATCTCGTGGCCAATCCCCCAGGGAAAGCCTGAGATAGGAAATTGCATTGCATCCAGGCTAAAGAGGCTTTCCAAGCAGAAAGTATGAGGTAGTTTGGCAATAATGTACACACTAGATACAGGCTTGAGGGTGCAGGGGGATGGATGGCCACATTTAATAGTATTTTTTTAAGGCCTCATCCTCCCTGGGGAGCAGAAAGGGATGGGCTGGGGCTCAGTGGGGTTGATAGGGGAGGGTGAGGGAACTGGGATTGACAAGTAAAACAACTTTGTTTCAAATTTAAATTAAAAAAAAATAATAACAGAAAGCAAAAAAACCAAACCAAACCAAAACAAAACAAAAACCCAAAAAACCAAAACCCTGCAGAACAGGAAAAAGAAACGAGAAAATGAAGTAGAAAAGAATCACGGGATGCTGGAGAGATGGCTCAGTGGGTAAAGCGCTTGACTTTCAAACACAAGCACTGAGTTCAGTCTCCAAAACTCACAATAAATCAAACGAGAAACCTTAGCATGGAGCTTGCTCTTGTAATCGCAGTGCACAGGACGTAGAGACCACTTGGAGAGTTCCAGCAGTGCAATGGGAGACCCTGTCAATCAATGATGCGTTCGGTCTCCAGGGCTCCTCAACTCCAGCTCTCCTGCCTTACTTCTTATCCCTGCTTCCCGTCCCTACAGCAGCTACCCTCCCAGCAAGCTCTTGTGTGTATAACCCTGACGGATTGCAGCTTATCATGACGACATTGTCTACTCTCAGTGTTTCCAGCTTTAAACCTGGAAAAGACCAGGATTGTGCCTGTATGCACTGCATCTTTAGTTAAGAGCTAAATCCTTAAGTCCATCTGGGCAGTGTTCGGCATATTATTTTAACCTTATAGATCAAGAACCGTGTATTTTCTGACCCTTTTGTATGTTCATATTTCTTATGACCTTGTAGTTTCCTATCAATATTGGTAAAAAATAAATATGTCATCTTATATTCTGCTCTTTCAAAGGGCCAGAAATTGACTCCTAAATCCTATAAAAACCTGTTTCTTTCTCTGTTAGAATGAATTAAGGTACAGGAATAGGAACAGATGGAAAAAATGAGCTATAATTAGGGAAGAGCAGAAATTGCGGCCTTCCTATTTGTATCCTTTTATTGAGCATAATGTATGAGCTTCAGTGTAATGTGTAATGTGGTCATCAATTTTAATCTTGCCAGGCTTTCATTTGACTCCTGCTGCCATTCCTATCCGAATCTTCAAAGGACACTGCCAGGAATATCATCACAGCCAACGGATCTTCTTCCCATAATGTCACTAAGCCCGGACCACCTACCTTCCTTGCAACTCTGGATCACAGGTAGAGAGCTATGGACAGCCTCGGATAATCACCTGTGTCCAAGAGCTCAGCTCTTAGAAGGACTGTGAGCAGCCACACATCCTGGTATTTAAACCAGTCCAGACAGTTATTCTATTCCAGCCAGCATCCATTTAAATTGTTCCAGCACATGGGAACGCTTTTTTCCTCTGCCTCTACTTAGTTAAGATGTGCTTTTAATTGAGGACAGGCAAAAACAAATAAATGCATGCATACATACACATAAAAGTATTTTTTTAAAGGAAAGCTTTCTTGGACCTGCCATTTGACTGAGCTAGCTCTCTGGTAGTTAACTGTTTCCCAATCCAATCACAGGAAAGCCCAGAGATGCTCCTTTCTTCCCCACGGGCTTGTACTTTGAATATATCAGTGCACAGAAGCCAAATGAATGAGCAATCTGTAGCTACTGCTAAAATGAACGAAGGAATATGATCCCAGGTGGTGTTTTTTTTCTTCAAGGGCCATAAGCAGCCTTACTGAGATATCTAGTTCAAAGTACTCTTTGAGTCTACTTGACAATCTCCTAAAGAGAAAATTAGTCAAAGTATGATTTATTTGCCTGATCATTGTTTCCTTTTCTGAAAAACATGAAGAATCCTTTGACCACCTCAATGTAGTTTCATTATATGATAAGCATCTTTGTTGGAATAGCACAGATGACTTCCAACAGAGTTATAAGGAAAACTTTATGTGAGGGCTGAGTTTCCCACATAATAACCTCAAAGTAAAGAAGACAATATATTTCTAATTATTTACAGGTTATGGTTTTGTTCATGGAATTCCATTTCTAGTGTAATTCTTCATGATTATCCTGTATATAGATAGGCATATTATATCATCTACACTTCTGGAATGAATCTTAACAACAGGAGACATACCTTGCTTTAATTAATTTACTCTAGGGTTATACTGACGCACATACCATGTCATTAAGTTACTTTTGAATGTGGTCAGGCATATGTGTTCATACCTACAGTATGAGCTCATAATTACCATACATAATGATGCTGTGCATGGCAGCCAATTATTTCTGAATAATTGGTATCCATTGGCATTCTTTCAGGTTATGATATCTACAAATCAGTGAAGACAAACAGTCATTGCAGTTGCATTGAATGTCAGTTTAATGTCACAAGACTCTGGCAGATCTAATCCTCAAGAGTAAGAAATGATTGCCTTCTCCTGTGTGCTGTTGCATCCTCAAAGAATAGGGCCAATATTAGAATACATCTTTTAAAAGTTACATGTTTAGGAAATGAATAAGTAAGTTATGTAGAGAACTTTCATGGTAAAGTACTTCATTTTTTAAAAATAATTTTGTAGTAGGACAATACAGAGAAGAATCTATTATGGATCAAAAGAAAAATCCGGCCATCATAGTAACTAGATGGACAGTACTTTTCACTGGATGCTTCAACATTATAAGCAATCTGTAATAACTTATACACTGAGGAAAACCACAGTGATCTATAGTTCTAGACACCCCATGCAAGTTGTAGCAATTAAGGAGTTCACTATCCATGAGTTGACACTAAAGGTGGAAATAATTCTGACTAAGGATACCAAATCTGTACTACCTGTGAACACATGTTTGAGGGCAATGGATTTATCTGCTGGATCTAACATTACAGACATCTACCTTCTTGGAGATGGTTTTTATTTACCACATCCACCTTGTGGGGAAAAAAAAAACATCAAATTATGTCTGCTCCATATGGAAATCTATAAAGTGTCAGCATTTTGCTAGCCATGCGTATGTTCCATCTTTATGGTGAAGTGTTCATTTCTCTGTGATGCTGAGTTCCACAGCCTTCTTCCAAAGGCAGGCATAGCATATGTCTTAACAGGGACACTTCCTGTCCAAGTAGTGTGTGTGTGTGCATGCATGTATGTGTGTATGTCATGTATGTATGTATGTATGTGTGTGGTATGTACACATGGTGTACAAGTGCTTCCACCCTAGTATGTATGCAAAGGCCAGAGGAAGACATCAGGTGTCCTTTTCTGTCACTCTCTACCTTACTCCTTGACATCCGGTCTCCCTCTGAGCCTGGAGCTGGGATTGTTTCTATCAAGATCCAACCATCTGGCTGTGTACAGGTGCTCTTGGGAATACATACTAGGCTTTTTACATGTGTGCTAGAGATTTGAACCTGGGTCCACATGCTTGTATAGCAAGTGCTGTCATACTCCAAGAAATCTTAACATTTTGTCCAGATAATTCTTGATGTCAAACAAGGAATTGGATTTTCTTTTTTCTCTGCTTGCCTAGTCTAAGTCACGGGACACAGCACAGGCAAGGTGTCTGGCAAAGTTCAGTTAACTCTCAAATTCTTAACATCTGTCTTTTGTGCCTACTTCCTTTGTTGTGTGTGTGTGTGTTTTTTTTTTTTTTGGGCGTGGATATAACTCATCCTTCAGATGTTGTGTTAAATAAGAGGACATATTACTGTATACCACTATTAAGAAATGCCATTGCATCTTAGAAAATGAAGACAAATGGAAGAGACAGGAAGAAACAATAACGCGCAAAACTAAATGAAATGGGGTATGTCACAGATGCCACACATTTAGGGTTTCTCCATTCTCCTAGCCATTCTTATTTCCCGTCCCTGCCACCTATTCTGGGATAGTGTGCTGCTTTACATACCCACTTCAGTATCACCTTCCATTTGAGGTACAGCTGAAGATGTCACTGGAAAAGGTGAATTGCTATACACAAAGATACAAGGAAAAAGATGAAGATCTGATGTTCAGAAAGGTACCAGTCCTTACCAGGACATCTGGCCTTTGTATTCAGTTAATAGTGAGCTAAACTTGGGGGGAGATAATGATGGCAAAGGCCCAATGCTCTCATTCTACAGTTGAGATAGAAATTAACCCTGACAACCCACAGCTATCCTGCAAAGGAGATTTTTTAAAAAGGCAAGGAAAAGAACTGGCCAAATGTACATACATACATACATATATACATACATACATATGTTTATGTGTGTGTATGCATACATACATACATATATACATACATACATATAATATATTTGTATATATATTTAAGTAGGGAATCTTCCCTATTATTTTGGGAGGTATAGAAGTAAAAGAATATTTTAGTAGCTATGTACAAATACTTTTGAGGAGCTGTTTTAGATAAGACATACTCTCACACCTTAGCCCAGACTGACCTGGAACTTCCTTTGTAGTCCAGACTGGTTTTGAACTTGCACTTCAGCTGACTCTACTTTCTTAGCACTAGGATTACAGGTGTGACTCACAATATCCACTTTATTTAAAGAAATAGATTCACACAATTTGGTGACATGAAATTTCCCATAAATGAAAACAAGCCTATCCAACAGCATCTCCTGTGTTGGAATGTGAACCACCTCCATTACCTCCTGCAGTGTGGACTTAGGTGGCCTGGATGAAAAGGAAACTTCCAGTTGCTTGGTGACAACAAGAAGGTCCTTGCTTTTTAGACAAATAAGGATACTCACTAACAAAGGTTGTGGTAATGTCTATACCTATGACTCTGAAATGATTAAACCCAACTTGCCCTGAAGCCAGATGGATATTTCACACCACGTCAATACACAAATGTCTGAGATTATCTCAATGTGAAAAATAATAATGCTCCCAGACCATGAAAATAAATTTGATAATTAAAACATATCATGCGGCAGATTGTGGAAAAGTTAAAACCTTAAACTAGATGGGTTTTTTTTTCAATTTTTTTAACTTTTTTTAATATTGGGTAGCAGGGGAAACAGGTAAGAGATAGATAAATTTAATAACATTTAGAAGGGGTTTAATAATTAATACCTATGTAAACTGTGTGGCCTAAGATTCCTTGTACTAGGAGGTTTCAAATCTCATCATGATTCCCTACTTCTCTAAGGTTAGAGCACGCAGCATCACACAATTCCATATAATTGGGGTTAACGGTAGGCAAAAGTTCACCAAGAAAAGTGGTGATTATACAAACTATAAAGATAAACCCAGAATGGGGAAGTTTACTATTTTCCTATTTTTTTTTTTTTTTTGTGAATTTCCTGTTTGCAACAAAACCTAATGGAAGGATCATTTTTTTAACTGAATAAATACATCCATTTATTCAACTAAAAAGTTTTCTTTGGAAAATTCTTTGCCTGTTTTTATGCATTTTGCAAACTCCTTGTTGACTTGGATGGTAAAGAGGTCATGCCAGATAAACTTTTGAAAAAGATGTCATTATCAAAAGATATATCTTTATCAATTAATAATATATGATACTCCATATCTACTTTTATTACACTTAAGCTATTTATACCTTCACCAACACTGTAACCTTCACACTGCTATTAGGGAAGCAGTTCCCTCATTTTCTGTTAATGATAAAGACATCTTCCCAATGCCAAGTAACGTGAAGAGATAAGAGACTCCATTTTGTGGCTTTCCACCAAGGCTTTCTAATCAAGTGACATTCTCAATATGGTCCTTCCAAGTACAGAACTCATGGTATAAGTTTTGAATCTGTAATTAATGATTTTGGGGGGCATCTGAATCTTTTTCTAGAATTTACATCTCCTGGATTAGACCGACTCAAACGATATTTTCACAAACCCTGAAAACAACATTTGTCTGATTAGCCCTTCCTTTAAATTACATGACACAAAGAATCATGTAGGCTCTGGCTGGAAACTCTTTCTGGGGGAACTTCCAGTGTCACCCTAAGAAGCATATCCAATAGTAACGATCATCTAGTCATTTATGAAAGAAAGTTACACTGGAATAAATAATATTATACTAGAAAGGAGAGAATCCCCATCCTCCCTGAGAAACACTAAATAGCCGACAACAGAGGAATCCGAATCAGCTCCCTCCCCTTTCTATACACTCTCTTGAACTCTGGAACCATCAGCCTTCAAATCACTTCTACTCGTGTATCTGGAGAACAATCAAGCCTTTAGCTCCATACTCTCTGAACCCAGAAACTTTAAAGTAGTGGTTCTTGCCCATCCTAACCCTGTGACCCTTTGAGAGAAATCCTCACGGTGTGGTGACCCCCAACCATGAAATTGTTTTTGTTGCTACTTTATAGCAATAATTTTGCTACTGTTATCAATTGCAATATAAATATCTGGTTTTAAGATGGTCTTAGGTGACCCCTGTAAAAGGGTCATTCAATCCCAAAAGGGGTCACAACCCACAAGTTGAGAGCCAATGCGCTAAGGGGTTTCCTCTTGTAAGTACTGAGGACAGGGGTATGATCTGCTAGAAGAGTAACATAGGCTTTTGCAGGACAGTTGAGTGTAACAAGCTAAAGTACCACTTACTACACACACATACACACACACACACACACACACACACACAGAGAGAGAGAGAGAGAGAGAGAGAGAGAGAGAGAGAGAGAGAGAGTGCTTTTCTGCATTCATGCTTTGTATAAAGTATCCAGGCATCTGTGCTGGCCTATCCTTGGGGTTCTGACAGGACTCACCCTCAGCTGCAGCCACTAAGAGCATCACCTGTGCACATTTGCTACCTTCCCTTTTAAAAGGGCCCCGCCCGCCTCCCATCCTTCTCCCTTTTTCCCTCTCTCTATCTGTTCCTTCCCTCTCCCTCTTTCCTTTCTCCTCTCTCCCGCTGCCCCTGTCTCTGGAAGCTGGTCTCCCTGCTTCCCTTTCCCCTTTTCATGGTCCCTTTCCCTAACAATAACAACAACAACAATAATAAAACATCTGCTTTGAGAGCTGCTTTCTTAAATTACAACAGGCCAGTAACACAAATGCTTCAACACTGGCAGGATTCAGTGGCACCAGTGTTAAAGCTTCTAAAGAAGGCAGGTGAGCATGCTACATAGCGGCCACCACTTAGTGGGGCTCCAAAGTACAGGTTAATGTGGCTGTCATTTGATGATATAATTCTAGGCACACAGAAGAAGAAGGGAACGCTGAATTGGAAGGGGTGTCTGCACACATGTTAACATTCAGTGGCCACTGACACTAACAATTCAATACACTGGAAATTAAGTCTGTGTTTCAAATCCTCTACAGTGTGGAATGAAGTGTTCCCAGCTTGTTCTATTTTTGCCCCTGGACTGGTTCAGTTTGAAGACACACTTGGGAAACATGACAGCATTAATTTCGCAAACAATATTCATTTTGTTTTCATTAGTTGCTTTTGTAGTTTACTATTTTGAGGCTTGATCTGATAAATGCATGGTGCCCCGGGGGTGGGGGGGTGCCTCTGTTTGTACTAATAACAACATCTCATTCACACCTCATCAGTGATAGGATAACTCAGCTTTCCTGTCAAAGGGGAATGAATCAGAAATGTTCATGAGAGGAGGTGTACTCAGAAGGCGGATAGAAAACATGAGGGGGAGTGGGTAGAAAAGACAGATATAGGTGAAGCCAAAGTCATTGTAGATGACCACCAAGCGTGGGCTCTCTAAAATGGTGACAGGCTACTAAAGATCATGTGAACCTCTGTACTTAAAAAAATTTTTTATTTGATTTGCTTGTATTTTATACACATTAGTGTTTTGCCATGGGTGTCTCGTCCCTTGGAAATAGAGTCATAGACAGCTGTGAGCTGCCATATGGGTGCTTGGAATTGAACCCAGGTCCTCCGGAAGAGCAGCCAGTGCTCTTAATCCATGAGCTAAGTCTCCAGCCCATGTGAAGCTTCGCACAGCAGGGCATATGGGGGAACCCAGATGTGAGATGGGGGACAGAGACAAAGAATCCCCTATAGCTTGTGAACCAGCTAGCCTGGCCTATGACATGAGAGAACAAGGCAGAAGACCCAGACTGACACCTGAGGTTGTCCTCTGACTTCCACATGTGTACTGTGGCGTGCACGCATGCATGGACCCACACACACAAGCATTGTCTGTTGCTGTGATAAAATATCCTGACAAAAGTGGCTTAATGGAGAAGGGGTGATTTGGGCGTATATTTCAAGGTGCAATAGGGTAGTAAAGGCATTCCTATATCTCACGTGACTGTTGATTCTTTCAAGTTGAAAACTAATACTAACCATCACATGTATCATATATATACACCCAAAGTTTTTACACACACACACACACACACACACACACACACACACACACACACGCACGCACGCCCCACCAGTTAAATGTTTCTTATATGATACAATTCACAAGAGAAAGAATTTAATATTTTCTATACAGTGGTTTATACTGAATTCAATTACTAATGGCATCACAAGGGAATTTGAGAGCTATTGTTATAAACTGTGTTAAGATCTTAATGTCTCAGGGAGGGCAGAGCTGAAAAATAGCTGAGGTAATATGGTATCAGGTGTTAGATCAGTGGTTCTCAACCTATGGAAAATAAAGATCTGTATCACCATTCATAACCGTAGCAAAATTACAGTTAGGAAGAAGCAGCAAAAGTAATTTTATGGTTGGGGGTCAGCACGACATGAAGAACCGTATTAAACAGGGGGGTTGAGAACCACTGTGTTACAGAATAACATCCAGGCCATCTAATCTTAAATTATGGTACAAACACGTGAAAGTGAAATCTTCTCCCATTGACTCATGTGCTTAAATACTTGTTAGAAGGTCTGGGTGGAGCCTGTAGGGGGTGGAGCTTTGCAAGAGGCTTTGTATCACTAGGGACGGCCTTGAGTTTCTATAGGCTGGCTCTACCTCCTGGTCATATACTGCTTTCTTATTGCAGACACAAAGTGAGAAGCTTGCCTCAGAGCCCTGCTGCCATGCTTTCCCTGTAGGATGACATGTGTCCCCTTGAACTGTAAGCCAGAATAAACCCTTACGTCTCTAATACACTCCTTGCCGGGTCTATTGTCATAGCCATGAGAAAAGTAAATGAAAATGTTCAGCTATGTGCTCGAGAAGCTCTGAAGCACTGTAAGGAGAGATCAATGGGTCGTTTCCATGGGAGAGTGGAAAGCAAGAATGCTAAGGAAAACAGACAGTGGAGCCCTGGCTAATTGAATTGCAGAGGGGAATAAGGACTTTATTGGGAACTGGGCTTGAAGCTATGCAGGTTACGTTCTGCTAATAATATGGATGCACTGTGCCCACATCCAAAGAACATGAGTGAGAATGAACTTCAAAGTGATGGACTAATGTGTCTGCGAAGGAAATTTTAAGACAGGTTTGCATTCAGTCTGTGGCATGGTTATTGCTCATTACTAGTATCCAGACCCACAGTTGTTTTTTAAAGAAGCAACAGGTGCCAAAGGGTATAGAAAAGAAGCAGTTGGTTAAGGCAAAGGGCTCATATCAGTTTAGAGTTGCAGCCAATGTACAAACTGAAAGAGAGATCGTAACTGTGGAAGAAGAACCTCCTGCTCTTCATTGGGATGATGGGAAAGGTATCCTGAGGGTAAGAAACACCCATCAAAGATTCCCTTGCATGAATGCAAACTTATCTGAAAGGAGAAAGCTTAAACTCAGAATGACAAGGGGTCCCTACTTCAGGAAAGCAACTCCTTAGGACACTGTTTCGCCAGGGTCAGCACACAAAGGCTGCTGTAATTATGGTTCAAGGGAAGCAAACTCCACCCTGAGGACCAGCAGAACTTGGTAGCATCATCAAAAATTTACTGGCTTTGAAATCATGAAAAACCCAATATTGAAGGGGTTATCCAAAGGGTATGTAATATGCAGAGAGGGTGAAGATCCCCACAAGGAAGCCCCAAGACACCTTTTCATGGAATTTTGAAGATGAATGCTAAGTTGTACTGGAGACCCCAGGAAGTAGACAGGCCAGAGCCACAGGGCCTCTACCTAATAAGCATAGTGATAACCAGGGTTAAATAGCACGCTGGCACAGTAACCTAATATTATTATTGAACTGACTCATCCCCAACGCAATCTACCAAAAGAAGTGAGGCTGCTTTTCATAGACATTTATTTCAACAGAGCTACGATGTTGACATCGAAACATATAATTTGCTCTACTTTCAAACTCTTGATTGTATCAGTCTGGCCCTACAATAAAAACAGATTCCACCTCAGTCAATGAGAGTTTAATGAATAATACTTTATGAGTGAGTGAGGGAACAGGAAATATTCAGATGGTTAGATACGAGCAATAGTAAGAAGCTTAAAGCGCAACATGTAAAAAATGGTTATCCTGAAATTACAGAGCTTGAGCAATGAAGAGGGATTTCCTGGAAGGAGCCGTACACCACCTCAAACCAGAAATGGGAAGGGTAAAGTGTCCCTTTAGCAGAACCCACAATGAGTAGTAGGAGTAGAACCTGTGCAATAGGCAGGAGTAAGTCTCAGAAAAAAATCTCCAATGGCGGAGAAGGGTTGTGGGCCAGGGAAAGATTGGAGACAAGTAAGTTGAGGTACTGTTCTTGAGTAGCTCATGTACCACCAAGGGCCATCTGATGACACAGCTGAAAGAGCTGGTTAGCAAAATCATGGGAACATGATGTTTTCACCGACACTTATACAAAATCATCCACAGTTTTATTCCACTGTGCTCAAGAGAGATGAACTTCATTCTCTCTTGATGATCCAATGAAAAAAAACCATTGAGAGTGCATGGGGGGAAGAGCCATATACTGTTACTGCAAGTCTCCCGTGACATCTCTTGATATCTTTATTCTACCAAAATTGTAAGGTGCGGAAGATCTTAAATGATTGTCCAGAATCAGTATCAGAGGCAACAGGGGGATCCATCGGGCATTTGTGCAAGCTACTTTTGCACGTAGATTTAAGAACTGGCTAAGGAGCGATTGTCATTGATTTGGTATGATTCATGGCTATGACGTGGACACAGTCCCTAAATAGATAGCATATCTATCATAGAATAAGTATGTATTTGTCCTTTTCCAGGTTCCACATTTGCATCACCCACTCTTACAAAAAGAGATAGGTTATCACAGTCCGCTCAGTGACCCATGATAGCCAGATTAGCATTTGAGACAAAACAACAGTCACTAACATTGATCTCAAGTTCACAGTCTCTGTCCAGCTTCAAATAAAACAAGTGTGCATGTGTGTGAGCATGCATATGAGCATGTGTGTAAGACAGAAGTTGATCTCAGGATTCTACTTCAGTCACACTCGGCCTCACTAATTCTCAACCTACCCAGTGCTGTGACCTTTTATTACCGTTCCTTGTGTTGTGGTGACCGCCAACCATAAAATCATTTTGTTGCTCCTTCATAACTGGAATTTTTCTACTGTTATCAATCATAATGTAAATCATTATCATGCAGGGTATCTGATATGTGACCCCCAAGGGTTTGTGACCCACACATTGAGAACCACTGCTCTACCTCACTTGTCTATTCTGTCTCATTGAATCCAAAGCTTCCATTTCAGCTAGATTGACTGGCAGCCAGCGTGGCCTAGGAATCCTTGTCTTGGCTTCCTTAGCCCTATCATCACAGGCCTGGCCTGCCACATGTGTTTATGTGGGTGCTGCTAAGGACCACACTCATTTCTTTGTGCTTACTCTGCAGATATTTTACCAACTGAGTCATATCCTCAGCCCTCCATCTTCCACCTTGTTGAGTCTCCCTTGTAGCCCAAGTTTGTTTGGAAGTGGTACATACACAGGCTGACCCGCAATTCAAGCTCTTCCTCCCTCAACCTTGTGAATTCTAGGATTACCATTATACAGAACCACAACCAGCTGACATAATAAACTCCGGGTATTTTGTGGACTGACAGTTTACATTAACTTTGATAACATAATACATTAAGATGAAAACCACTGGGGAATAAGCTTCCTAGCACTTTGGAAATCCGGAAGCAGAGATTCATTCTGGGGTATCGAAGCCTCTCCATGACTTCCTTGCTGGCCAGTGATGAAGTTTTCAGAGGTGGAGTTTAGAGACTAAGAGGCAAAGGGATTGTTACACAGCCCTTCACCCATATGGTGGAACCCTACATGCCAAAGGCCAGAGCCATGGCAAGAGCGGTTCTTTTGTTGGGCTCATGGGGACAGTGCCTAGGCAGCTGTGAGTGTCTGTTCAGTTTGGGATAGAGGGAGGAAGCTATGACAAACACCCCACATCTCGGCATCTGTTTCTCTCCTGTGCGGCAACCTTCTCTCTGATTAAGTTTCCATCCATGGCAAATTGAATCAGGAACCTAATGGAACCTTGCAGCATGTGTGTTGGGGATGAGTTTCTTCCTGTCAAACTGTAACTGCCCTGTAACAGCCTATTAATGTCATTACAACGACTGAACTGGCATCCAGGCTCCTTTTTCCCTTTTTTTACAGAAGCAAAACTTCTTAGAAATCAAGTTGATGTACAGTATAATCTGTGAGCAACTGCAGATGCAAAAAGAAAACCTTTCACTGTAGTTATGAATATAATCTTGATTGAAGAAAATGTCATTTCAATCCATGTCAGCTGTGTACGGACAGGGAAGTGACATCTGGACTGGACCATAACAGACTTGATTATCTTTATCACACTTGACCAAGGCTCTTACCAGCTTCCAGTAAAGACCAGAAACCCGTCTCAGAGGCTCTTTCTATGCTTCACAATTCCCTCTTAAAGCAACACAAGGAACAGCTTAGCATTTGGTCCCATGACTGGGCTTAGAGCCATTCTTGTTTTCTAGAATTATCTGTGCTGCCTTCAGAAACAGACTGATTACTCTGGCTGGGAAGGCTGTCTGTGACTTGAGTGGCTCTACTCCCTGGAGTGGGGTGAGCAGGTCAGAGCCATTCTTCATGGCAGGCCTGTGTCTGGGGATCTCCCTGGAGACACAGCATCCTCAGAATCCACGGATGAGAAAAACAACGAGGCAGAGAACTCCCTGCCCGAGTCTTAGTTTCCTCTTTGCAAAACTCGGAAACCACACTAGAGCTTCTTAAACATCTTTTTTTTCTGTTTACAGTTCTTCCTCATATTATTTTTAAACTACAAAGTACAAAATTATATTCCACAGGGTGAAGCATTCTCTTCTAAACAGAAGTTGAGGTACAGAGCCCCTCCCCACTTTGGGCCCTCATGACTGCTTTTGAAGAACCCTTAAGATTCAAAAAGTCTTAGGGAAATCAATATTCAGATACTTTCCCAAGAATCCTTATTGCTTGGCACTCTCTATTCCTAACCCTGTATGGGATTCTAATAACTAAATTAGCATTTCACGCTCATTATCTTGCTTAAACTTTGGAAAAACTTTACTACCTGGGACTGCTTCCTTTTGTAGATTAAGGACCTGGCATTGCAGAGTCTGTCTCTCTTATTTTCCTGCCTCCTCTCGCCTCTGCCTACCTACTCATCTCTTCTTGCCTGTTCCTGTCAGTCTTCCGTTCTCCTTTCCCTCCTGACCCTTGCCCCCCTTCCCATCCATTGTCCTCCCTCTCACCTCCTCTTTCCCTCCCTACTTCCCGTGCATATGCATCCATCTTCTCTTCTCCATTCTTCTTTCCTTTGCTTCTGCTTCATTCTCTTCTCCCTGAGAATAATCTCCAGCACCCTAGAAACATAGAGGTGGGCATAGGGCAACTGTGAGCTGAGGAGTCAATTTCAGAGCAGATGCTCCAGGAATCTACATTTTTTAAAAAGTCCCAGAGCATTTCTTTAGGGTCAGTTACTCATGTCTGCAATGGTTCATCGTGACCACATTAAAGAAGGCAGGATAAGGACACAATCCATCTGTTCTTGCTGCAGCTGGACAAGGGTCCTTGGCAAGAGAAAGATGGGGAGACACAAGTACCAGGACCAACTAGAAGATCCTGAGATTTGGTCCTCACTAGACTGCGAAGATGCTGCTTCATTCCATCCTCTCATTAAGAGTCTAATTATTCAGTGCCTGCTCTAGTCATTCTGTGTGAGTAGGCAGAAGTCTGGTCTTATTTAGGGGGTTTGTGTTTGAAATGTATGCATCCCTGCATGAATCGCTTCCCTCATAATTTAATATTTTTATTCATTTGTATGAGTGGTTTTTGCTTCGCTGTGCACTGTCATAGTTGTGTGTTCTGCTTTCTCAGTTGCCTAGGTGCTTCTCTGTCTGTCCGTCTATCTGTGTCTGTCTGTCTCTCTCTGAAAATGCCAATCAAAATTAACACCAAAACAGCCTTGGTGTAAAATCTCTGGCGGGGCAGTTCCCAGCAGAGGCCCAGCACTCAGATTCTCATGGAAGCTTCTACTGCTTCAAAAGCCAATCACCCACAAGCTGTAGGGGGAACAGAGCTGCTTCTTATTGGTGTTAAGACAGAGAAAAGAGACATACAGTCACCTTCCGGGACAGGGATGGTCAACAATACCCTGGCCATTGACCTCCAGCTGAGGAGTTAGCAAAGATATCCTATTTCCTTCCGGGAGCCAGTTGAGTCCTGATCCTCACCACACAAATACATCAACTGCAGCTGGAACGTGATGAAAACTCTGCAGAATATTTGATCCATTAGTCTTAATCACATATTTAGCAGGCACCCTAGAGAGTAGATCTGCAACAAATGATATAAAATGATCATACTATTCTCCAGCATTCCCAGAAAGTCTCAGGCCCATCTTCCAGGAAAAATAACACATCATTGTACCATTAACCAGTATTGAGTTAAGCAGAGCCTGGTGGCTGCATTTGTGAATGTCTCTTCTCCTCTGCTTCCCTGGCTGAATAGCTTTAGGTTGTTGGTGTCCACGTGAGTTGCAAGGAGAGATAGTGTGGAGAGATGCCAGCATCCATATAAACTGGGAAACCTGGAAAAGTTGAGGGGCAGCTGAGGAAGGCTTAAGCACATCGGATTATGTTCTTCCTGAACTCACACCATGGGCAGGTAGTTGGGCATCTCATCACATCAGCCGCCAGCACTCATGGAAAGAAAGCAGCACGCTGTGCAGCCAACAAGAGCTGCTGCGTTACCTGTGTCCACACTCTGTGTCTCTTATTTGAAGTCTCTACATTTGATTTACTGAGCAGAAAAGAGCACCATGCTGGACTGTATCTTTAAAACACGTTAAGAGGGAAGCCTAGCTGTAAAGGAGAGTGACCAATGGCGTTCCTGCTGTTCCCATGGCTCTAGATCAAGAGTACCAAGGGCAGCTACCTGCAGTGGAGAAGATACCCACACACCTCTGTAACAGAAAGTCCACCCATCATGGGACCACACCTCACAAACACCCTCAGACATCACCGGAAGAAGGTGATATTCCACAGCAGATGTCTTGTTGGTTGTCAAGGAAGAATCTCTAAGGAATGCTGGTCTCAGGATTTATCAATATACCAGACTTGCCAATCTATTGCTGACAAGGGGATTAGGTTTGCATTCTGCTATTCCCAAGTGGCTAAAAGCCCCAGTGTGAGACGCAGGTGTAAAGCATCTAGGTACATTGGAAAGGAGCATTGGAGTGATTCTCTTGGAAACCCTGGGCCCGCAAATAACGGGATTGTTTGGAGGGGGCAGGAGATCAAATTTGCATGGAGCTCTGTTTAATTTAAATGGAAGAGAGAAGATAGAGGGACTGCAGGACACTGTTCACAATAGAGAGAGGAAACAGCACAGGCTCTAAGGAGAGTGTGAAGGCCAGCCCAATGCTTCTTACTAGTCAGCAAGTGCTTGGCACTGGAGAAGATAAAAAGAAGTAAAGACTTTGCAAGGAAATGGGTAGAAGATCACAGTCTGAGGGACAGGAGAAACCGCAGGATTAAAGAAAAAGGTTTTCAAAGAACATCCGTCAAATGGGAAATCTCTTTAAAAGCCCCAAGCAGGAAAAAAAACCCAAACAAACAAAAGAAAACACAAACAAACAAAACATGTAGAGCAGAGAAAGTGCCGTGACTAACAAAGCTAGGAAATGGCCACAACCCAAACACATGTTCAGCAAAATTGAAACAGCACACAGAATGCCAATGCATCATCGTATGCCTAACCGTGTCAGTGCACTGGAGACCAAAGACAGGAAGAAGGATGTGATCTGTTGAGCTGAAGATATCAAACCAAATACCAGAAATGATGTGCACGTACAGGGTTCCCACTGATTGGCACCTATCTACTGCCCTGCAGTGAGCATGTTTGCTTTAATTGCATGCCTGCATTAAGATTCAACCAAAGCTGGAGGATTGCAACCTAGGCATCTACGCTTACAGCATGTCAGGACTTTGAGTAAAAAGAACTCAAGAGTGATGTTGAGTAATGGAATAATGGAAAATGCTAATATAGGTACGCTAATGTCTATCTTAGAGCAATGTACAGCACACACATATAACAATACATCCTCTATAGGCTGCCATAAAAATAATTTACCATGAAATGCATGTAGATCCCTCGTAAAATTTGTCATAAATTAGCTCTTAAGGAAAATAGTAATGGATATCCTAAAGTAGAAAAAAATTTAATAAAGAACAAATGCCTTTCAAAAAACATAGATCTTCCAAACAAAGTTTTTTAATTTAAAAACGTAAATCAGATGTAACATAGTAGGAGCTGGAGAGGTGGCTCTGTAGTAAAGAGCCAGTTCTATTCCCAGCACCTACACGGTGGCTCACAACCATCAGTAAGTGCAGAGGATCCAATATCCTCTTTTGGCCTCCGCAGAGATCAAGCTTGACTGCGAGGCACAACCACCCATTCACATTAAATACACGAACAAACAAAACCTGTTGTGGGATAATTGTTTAAGATGTGTTACACTTCTCTGCATGGTGGACAATTTGTTTAATGATGTCAAGACATGTTGTGTTCTTTTATGTTGTATTTATTTAACTCTTTAAAGTTGCTTTGCCTGCCTAAAACACCTAATTGGTCTAATAATGAGCTGAACCGCCAATAGCAAGGCAGGAGATAGGATAGGCAGGGCTGGCAAGCAGAGACAATAAATAGGAGGAGAAATCTAGGCTTAAGAGAAGAACCAGAGAAGAGGGAGGAGCCAGAAAAGGAGAGGAGGGCACATAGAGGCACTTTTATCTTGGGATTACCAACAGCTGGCTAATTGGACTTAAGGCTCAGCCAATAGTAGGGGATTGATGCCTGATACTATAAACCTAGGCGATTACCCATGGCTTACATGGTCATAGATCCCAGAGAAGAACCTACCACAGCCATTTTCCTAAACCAGTATAATTTCTAACTGTTTTTAAAACTTATCCCCATGCCCACAGATAAATTTAGCTCTCACCCCTCACCAAATGCTTCACTTTGGAAAGAATTTTTAAAAAGTCACTCTTACTTGTTTTGGATATAAGGGTATAAGTGTAAGAGGAAGAAAAAGTAAAAAAAGAACATTCTCTACATAATGGAAGAATTATCTGCAATTCTCACTTTTTTTAAGAGTATAGAAATTCAGGCTTATGATAAATATGTTAAAAGGAATTTGAACTTCTATCAACAGACACATACGCAAAGAATATGCCTGTGTCTAATTTCAAAAGTGAATGGATGAATGCATATATGATTTCTATATAAATAAAAAAAATTAAGTAGGAGTTATCTTATGATGGTCTGTTTGACTTTTTAAGAAAATTTACTTCCTAAGCAAATTCATTAATTATGATTTAGTAATCTATTAGTTTGTGAATTGAAATCACTCTAAATAAAGAACATGTATAGTTCACAATTACTTTATTATACCAATAAATTTATTATATCAATAAATATGGATTGATTTCTGGCTCTGAAATGTGTAAAACTTATACCTTACCTCCTAGGTCCTAAAATTTACAAATTCTTTACATATGAGGACTTCCTTAGGCATCCCCTGAACAGGCACACATTACAGTTTGTATGTACAACTCTTACAACTCAGAGCTTGTAATGTGGCTTAAACAAATGCATTCTTGGTTCTGGTATCAAATCTGATCCAATCACTAAAAATACGGCCTGGGGTTTTCTTTTTATGATATGTTATTGCTTTGTAGTCTGTGCATGCATGTGTGCACACATGAACATATATCATGGCACATGTGTGGTGAGCAAAGATAACTTGGAGGAGTAAGATCTCTCATTCTACCAGTCTGGTCCTGAGGTTGAACTCATATTGTCGAGCTTGTGAGCAGATGGATGCCTTTAACCAAAGAGCCATCTCACCAACCATAGCTTGATAGTTTAATTCTGATGTTGTTTACTAATTTTTATTAACACCCCTATAAGTATATGAAAAGGGTGTATTTCAGTTACAATACCAAAAACCAGAACTCTGAGGTTTATATTCTATAGTAAGTTTAAATGATGTATATATTTATTCATCATTTTAGCAGAGTTCCGATAATATGCCAGATCTGTCAGTGGTGGTCAGGGCAAGTGGAAAACATAACACGATTTCTAAATTATTTTCAAATTGCAATGGTAAACTTTTGACAAGTGTTAAAGTTAATGATGTAATAAAATTCCTATTATGCTTTTCTAAGGTTGTGAAAGGCAGAGGGATCTAAGGGAAGAAACAATGAGCCCACATGCTATCCTCTCCACTTTCTGATATTGCTGCTAGTCTGGGGCATATGCACGTCTCACTCAGCTCCCTCCTAGATGATGCCAACCTCCTTGATAAATGAAAATACATATCTCATAGCTAAAAGAGAATATACCACATTTTCTAGACTTACCCATATTTAAAAGGTGGTCTGATGTGGGATAGCCTTCTTTCTGCGAATATGTGTTGTTTTTATTGGTTGATGAATAAAGCAGATTTGGCCAGTGGCAGGGCATATTATAGCTAGGTAGGAAATCCAAAAAAGGATAGGGAAATACGGTGGAGTCAGGGAGACACCAGGTAGCTGCTGAAGAGGCAAGATGTGAGGTAATAAGCCATGAGTATCATGGTAAAATAAAGAATATTAGAAATGGGTTAATTTATAGTTAGCGCTAGAGAGTAAGAAGCCTGAGCCATTGACCAAGCAATTATAATTAATTAATTCATATTAAACCTTAGAGCAGTTATTTGGGAACTGGTGGGCAGCATGTAAAACCTCCAATTAAGTGGTCCTGAAATGTTTATATAAAACAGAGAAGCCATTAATCCAGAAGGCCAGACTCCAAAAATCCAAAGGAGCATTTTATTTTTGGCTTTCACTGCACCCAGAGTACTAGAACATACTGTAAGTTTGAATTATTCTGTAGTTTACAAAGAAAATTACTTTCAGGTAATTTTTGAGAATGTGTGAGGATTAAAAAAGAAATGACATGAATTCCTCTGTCATTGCAGGTGCTGTTCTAGAAATCTGTGAATTTGCTTTCTTGTTAGACTCACCACCAGGCAATTTTCGGGGCAATTTGAGCTCACTCTTTGTAAAAGCGTCTGCAAGAAAATATTCTACTAAGGGACACAATCAAGATAACGCCACCCTTCCATTCCTCCCATACTAAACATGCTTTTATGAATGCATCTAAAAGAACAAGTCTAGGAACTACCCACTCTTTCCATACCCTTATGTCTGCCTTCTCCTTACTCTCTGCGTTATCACATTACCACAGATCTCTATGATGTATCCTTCATTATTACCAGCAAACTTAACAAAAACAAAACGAAATGAAAAAATGAAACACTCTCCCCTTAAAGGTTAGATTACTTGTTTTTTAAAAAAAGGACATGTGATAAAGCTTTGGTAGATTAGAGCTTTCCTTTCAGATTACCTCCTGTTGGAATTACAGTTCCAAATTCACAATTGTAATAGAAAAGGAAAATTAGACACCAATACATCTTTGGCAGAACAATCAAAAATTAGATTTTTAAACTTCCATTACCTGACGCTGGAATGATAAGAAATTATACAGAAGCTTAAAATTGGATTCGTTCGGTCTTCCTGGTGGGCTGAAAATGATGGCGAGCCGGGGACCAGACGCTACAGGCTTCCTTACATGCCCATTTCTTCGTCTATATGGGAAGTCCCCTGTGCCCCTTAAGGAGACCTTTTTAACGCTTAAGTTATTATGAAACTTCCATGCACATAGTGATCAAGGGTTCTTGGGTTTGTCCCTGATTCATTTATGATATGTAAAGCATTATTCTAAATGTTGGGGAAACAGCTATGAGTACCACAAATGTGTAAAAAAAAAAAATCCTGGCAGGAATAAAAAATTTGTTCCAGATGGTTCAAAGGAAATAAGTTTAATCAAAAAGGCTGCTTAGATATGTCAGGAAACGTTTCAGAAAAAAAAGAAAGAAACAGAACTTATATCACCTCAAGTCCATTGGCGAAAACGAACTTTCTCTTGGCCAGTGAGAATGAACTGCATCAACCTTCTTGGTTGGGGGCAGGACACTCCCAGTGCTATGACCCCATCTGGCTTGAACATGTGCTGGTCTTGTACCTGCTGCCCCCATCTCTGTGAGATCAATCTTGCTGTATCTGGAAGACGCTGGCTCCTTAGAGTCTCTCATCACCTCTGCTCTTGCTATCTTTCTGTCTACTCTGCTACATATGTCTGTGAGCCTTGAAGCGACGGTTTCGTGAAGACATCTGTCTCGTTCAGGGTTGAGTGACCCAAAGTCTTGCACTCTGTAGATTGTCCAGTTGTCTCTCTGTTAGTTCCCACCTACTGCAAGAGGCTCCCCTGATTTGGGCTGAGTGAGGCACTGAATTATGGGTATAACAGTGTGTCATTAGGAGTCATATCATGGCTGCCTTCCTTTAGCAAGGTAATCACCTTAGAATTTCCTCTAGGCCCCATGACCTATCTAATGTCAGGTCCTTGGCCACTTACAGTGTCAGGTATTGATTCCAACTCATTAAGTCCAATCAAAATGTGGGTGATTACTTCCATAATATCTGTGCAACTACTACACCAGAATATCTTGAAAGTAGGCCATTGTTGTAAGCCACAGGACTTGTAGCTAGGTGATATCAAGGATTACTCTTTCCCTGTTAGCATGGAGAGTACCTTCCAGTATCATGAATGCTAGACACTAGAGGTAAGCTTCTCGTTGGGTCTCAGCTCGACTTCTTTTTCATAGTTGATGACATAGATAAATGTCTTCTGCAACCAGGCCTTACCCTCAGGTTGCAGAGAGCAACCAATAGCCTCTGTCTCAGATTCTTTTAGACCTTGGTACATTTGGTATCAAGAAGGAGCACATATGGCAAATCTGGTTGCGACGTGAAAACATCCACTTACCACCACCTCAAAACAATCTCAGTGTTACTGGTCAGCAAGTCCTCCTGCCTCTCCCTCTGCACCGGTAGAATCCCCAGGCAGTTTCCCTTTCTAACCTCAGTTCTCCTGTTATTTCTGCATATTTTTAGTATCGCTTATTTTATAATACGAAGAACATAAATTTGTCTCTTTTAGTTTATTTTACTCACTTTATTCCCACAGCAATAAATTCCATTCTCATATGTCTTTGGCCTGAGTTGTTCAAAAGGGGAAATTTAAGTGGTGTCTAAATATGCTGCATTTAAACGCCTCTTTCTGACTTCTTAATTCATTTCATTGTGGTCTGCACCTTCACGTACCCTGATTCAATAAAGTTTGTCAAGGCTTATTTGCTCCATGGCCAACAAAACTTTAGTTTATAATTTTATATATAATTGATTTAAAAAATATTCTTAATGGTCTTGAAAAGCATTCTATTCCCTGACAGAAAGGTATTTTTTTGGTGGATTATTATTCTTAATTGTGTTACTCAAATTTTCCATATATTTGCTGATTCAGTTACTGATAACTGTCATCCAAATCTCTCATGAGGAAATTGGATATTTCTGTTTACCTCTGAAATCTTGCTCACGTCTTACTTTTCATATTTTTAATATTTTGTATTAATAATTTGTGTTAATATTTAGTATTAATATACAACCATCATGTTGAAGATTCTCAGCCTATGTTATCTGGTATTATGCAACTAGAACTGTATGAAAATGGTAGTTTTATGGGTCAATTTACTCCATTCACATAGTTTAATTGATAACTTTGTTTTGTTTGACTTTTTTCCATTATTTTCTGGGTGGTTCCTTATTAGGTATGGCTCTTATAAACAGCGCATAGTCTGCTCTTTTCAAAGCTTATATTCAGATGATCCATGGCACTTACAATATTTGTATCTGGCTCTTCTGTCTTACCTTGTACTTTCTCTTTGTCCCAACGTTTTTATTAAAAAAAATTGTAGATAAAGTAAACTTAACAGGCCTTATTAGAACAGGAAATGACTCATGGATCAGACAGCACTCAGAGTGAGAAAAGGTTCAGAGAGAAACATCACGGAAACATGGGCTTTCAGAGATGGACGCAGAGAGATACCAAAAATAATCCAGCGGCTACAGTAAAAAGCCTCTGGTTACAGAATTGGTGGCTTCCATTTGCTTCTGTAGGAACATTAACCCTGGCAATGCAAGGACTGCCAACCTAGTTCTCACCATGTCTTATCATGTTTTGTTCTTTGTCAGCATGTTGCTAGCCCACAGATAGGGGTATAAAATCTGGAATTCTGATTAGATAAATATTGGCCCATATTATTCAATTTCCATGTTCGTTGACCTTTTGTTCCCCTATTTAGTTGCTTGTCAACCTATATAGCATTGTATTAAGTTTTAAATTTGTTAATTAAGGTATTCAGTTTTAGAATTTCTAGAAGCTAGTACTTGTTTAATCTTGTAGTTTAAAAGCCTTATAACACACACACACACACACACACACACACACACACACACACAAAAGTGCATGTCATAATTTAATGTTAATTTCACCCAATGTCAGTGCCCTGCTATGACACACAATAGATTAAATATTTCTGCCTATTCTATCTTCATTAATTTACCCATCCCCCAAGACTATCCTAGAAATAGTCCACATTTGTTTGTCTTGAATTATAACTCCAGAGAACATCAAGATTCGCTGTAAAGGACACAGATGCTTACCCTAACAGACAGTAAGAGTAACCTCAATACTGTGGTATTAAATATAGCCTAATGTTAATTCTAAAAGAAACAAATTGGCTTGCATACCATGAGATCTGTGAAATAGCCATATATCAGAATTTAATTCCCAACAAAGATGCCAATACTCATCAGCCTGCTTAGCAAATGATGATAGGAAAACTGTTCACAAATGAGAAAATCTAGACCATTATTACATGCAGAAATATTAAAGATATAAATCAAGAAACCCCATAAGGACAGAGATATTATGCCTTGGGGCTAGGGAAGAACTTTCAAACAATTCTCAAGAAGCTTCATTTACTAGATTCAGTCACACCAAGAGTAGGAAACATTTTTTGCAGGTAAAATTAGCAGAAATGTGTCAGAAATGTTTTACATGTCCAAAACTACAAGGAAACTATCATGCAGACTATCCACAAACTTCATACACATGAAAAAGATATCCCAACTTTCAAATATGGGAAAAGGTATTTGGGTCAATTTGCAGGTAAATTAAATCCATATAAAAATATGCAAACAGATGACTAAGTCAATAGTAATAAGAGGAATGTCACTTTGAAGCAAAGAAAATTTCCTTTAAGACCTACCACATCCTAAATATGATATTCATTGAAAACAAAACACAGAAAATACAATACTATGCACACACAGTTCAACATCGTACTGCAACGCCTTTACAACAGAATGCGGCACTCAGTATGTGCGAGGAACAAACCAGGGGCTTTGCAGAGACAAATGGCTGATAATTGATCAAAATTTCAGCAGATGGTTCAAGAAGCTTTAGGTCATTAACACAGGACAAACAATAATATACAGATCACAAAGGGCATTCTCCATGTCAGCCTGGATTCCCACCTACCTATAGGGCATGTGGTGTGAAAGCCTAGACTCATCCAAGCTCTTTGTTTCCTGTGAGTTCCTAAGGTCCTCAACATTGTCCTTATGAGGCTCCTCTGGGTTCTCTAGAGCAGTGGTTTTCAACCTGTGGGTTACGACTTCCATGGGAACTCAATGACCCTTTCACAGGGGTCGCATATCAGATATCATACGATTCATAACAGTAGCAAGGTTACAGTTAAAGTAGCAATGCAAATAATCTTATTATGGTTAGGGCTCACCACAACAGGAGGAACTGTATTAAAGGGTCAACGCACTTAGGAAGATTGAGAGCCACTACTCTGGAGGAAAAGAAACAATATGAATTGCTGATTTGTTAGATTAGCTTACAACACAGGAGGGTAAGTAATCCTGAACTGTTGTTTGCTACAGAGTCACAATGTCTGGTAGCTCCTCAGTCTAGGAAGCTACAGGCCTCCAAACAGTCCAACTCTGAGCTGAAGTCCTGCCAACCTCCCAGTCTGAATCATTCTGAAGGGTTGAAGAAGCTGAAGACCCATATCAAGAGACACATAGGCTCCCTTACGAAGAAGCTCGCTTGAGCTAGCTGACTTTAATTTAGCATACAGGTGTTAAGTATAATTAATGGCATTGTCAAAGGGTTTCAGTAGGCTCTCCTTCCCTCTCCTCTCCCCTACCCCCGTGACTCCCGTTTTCCTGGAAATCCTCCCCCAGTTTTCTTTTTTCCTGTCCCCTGTGTCCTTTATCTACCTACCTCCTGTCTTTCCTCGTAACTTATTTTTACCTTCTCATGTTAGGGTCTATGGTGGGTTGGATGAAAACAGCCCCTATAGGTTCATAGGGAGTGGTACTATATTAGCAGATGTGGCATTGTTGGCATAGGTGTGCCCTTGTTGGAGGAGCTATGTCACTGGGGCTGGACTTTGGGGTTTCAGATGCTCAAGCCAGGTCAGCATCACTCTCTTTTCCTGCTGCCTGCTGATGCAGATGTAGAACTCTCAGCTCCTTCTCGCTGGGTACCACCATGCTACAAGCCGCGATAATAACTGACTACACTTCTGAAGATGTAAACTAGCCCCCGTTAAATATTTTCCTATAAATAAGTAATGATATCTGATATCCTCTCTGTCATGTAGGCATAAATATAGACAGAAAACTCAAAGATCTTTCTTCACAAAAAGACATCCTTCAGAGACTATTGAAAATTATTTCTGTAATTTAAGATAATCACTCAGTTCTGCATGGTTGGGGGGGAGGCATAAGTGGCTTTATAATAGTATTACAAAGCACCCATTAATGAAGTGGAAAGGGGAAAGAAAATATGAAGACAGGTGAGAGACACTTAAAATTGTAATCTAGGTAGAGGGGAAATAACAGAACAGAATCATATCTGTAGCTAAGCTGTCTGGGATGACATTCAGGGAGGGAGTCCCAACCTAGGGTAGCGGGGGCCCAGGAACGGCTCGTTCAAGTGAGATATTTTACTTCCAAACTCTGCATTTGAAGTTTCCTGAGACAATGCCAGTATTGGCCAGAGAGAATAACATCCAAGGGACAAATTGAAAATATTTCCAAAGAGAGTAGAAATGTAAGTAAAAATTTTAAAAAAATGGAAATAAAGGAGGGAGGGAACCTAGAAGAGGAAGAAGAGAGAAGGAACAGAAAGGAGAAAAAAGATCTGGAAACAATTGCAATGAATAATAAATCAGTCTTATTAATGGCAAGCCCAAGGTGTTCCATTTTTATGTGAAAGCAAATAACTGTGAAGCATCACCAACGTAAACACTGATTAAAAGAGATTAAATGTCTTGAGATGAAATGTCATAACATTTGCAGTTTTCTCAAAATGTTAATGACCTCTGCTTCAGCTGTTGCTATCATGGGAAATCTCTGGGGAAGGCAGCCTCAGTGTCAGGGCTCCCAGAAGGAGCTCAGAGCCCTGTCCTGTCCGCTCACTGCTAACAGATAAAAAATCATTGAAAATGAGTCAGTGACATTTGCCCATGATTCACAAGGGACTACTTTTTCTTTTTAACGAGTTTTATTTTACCTGAAGGTAGTTGAGTTTCTCTTACCATTTCAATAATGTTTCAGACCCGATTTGGTCAGTCTGAAACACTCTTTGGAATAATAGTCCTTTATCTTTAACTCTGACATCCGCAGAAGATTTAGGAAGTGACAGTTCATCATGTCACAGACTAATTCTGGAATGAAAGTTTGAGGCAGGGTGGATTCATAACTGCCAGGACACTTGCCAGGCCTTTTTCAGGAAGGATAAGTGTATCTTCTGAGAGAGCAGCACCTTTCCTCATTTAATTCCATCAAAATCATTAAGACTTCTGAAAACTACAATTGTTTTTGTTTCCAAGCCAAAAAGAAAAATAGGCCAACACTCTTGGGTCACTTCTCTTAACTATACAAGTGGCCTGGTTACTCTCATGCAGCTATATATGTTTCTCATCATCGCCCAACACTGAATATATGAACCCTCATATGCCCGTCTAAGGCCTAGTAACACATGGGGATTTGAGTGTGTACGTGCATTTATGATTGATGCAAACTTGTCTATATGTTCTAAAAAAAAATGCGTAGTGAGTTTCTGCTCAAGTCTTCTGACCAATTCTTTCTTTTTAAGAATTCTCTGATACTTAGGCGGGAGCAACAGAAGTAAAAACAAAGCAGCAGTGGTAAGTGTCCCATATTCAGTACAAGAAGGGTACTCGGGAGTAGGACAAGAGGGGTTTTAGCTGGAGGGCTCACAGAACGTATCTTGACAAAGGAAGGTTACTCAATGGGCACCTTAACATTTTAGGCAGAGCGTTGATATTCACCAAGGGAAGCGTTCTGTCTGCTCCTAACTGAGTAGTGATCTTGGTTAATTAATTATGTGTTCTTGCCTATAAACGGCCCAAATGTATAAATGAATGTAGGCTATAGATCTGAACCAAGAGTTCTCAAAAGAAGAAATAAAAATGGCTAAGTAATTTTTTTTTACTTTTATAATTTTTTTAAATTTAAAATTGAAACAAGCTTGTTTTACATATCAAACCCAGGTCCTCACACCCTCCCGTCCTACCCTGTTCTCCCCACCAACCTCCATCCCATCCCCTCCCTGCTCCCCAGGGGGAGTCTACAAAGTCTGTCATATCATTTGGGCAGTCTATGGGGCCTCTGGTATTTATCCCTACTATACAAATGGTCTTTGGGAGCTAAGCAATATTTTAAAAAATGTTTAACAACCTAAGCTATGAGGGAAACCTGTTACAACCTACTCAGGTCTTTTGTCCAGCAACGCTTAGACTGAATTGACTGAGCTTGATGTATTCTGCATTGAGGATTTATGACCAGGGACCAGAGAAAATGTAAAATGTAACAAACATTCTTGGTTTGATGGAAAAAGTGAAAATGGATCAAGTATACTCATAGAAGGGCAAATAAGACATTTGATCAGGGAAGAAAATGCCTGACAGCTCAGGTGTAATTTCCACCCAGAAATTCTACCATCAATATGCTGTCACTTTAGCTTGAAGACCGAGCCTCACAGTATACCCCCTCAGGCATTTTATGTAAGTTACCACAGGTGATTTTTAAATGCCAGTTTCTATAGGGTATGCTCAGTTCTACAGAGGTCTTACACCATGCTTCCATTTGTCCCATTTTTATAATGTAGGACTCTGTGGAATCTCTTCCTAGGCAGTGGGTTGCCCAGGGTTGTCTCTGTGAGGCTCCCCCTGTTCTGACAGCAAATGACAACATTTAAACACTTAAGAGCATGCATACTGTGTAAATGCAGAAAGGAAAACTGAAAAGTAAGGTATTAAAACCAAGCTGAGGATGGAGAGTAGAGCATTTTGTTTCTTTGGCTTTAAAATTGGGGAGGGAGGTTTTATATGGATTTGTTTTTTCATTTGCTACACAGATTTATCTGCAGACTTGAAATTCGCTGGAAGAATTTGCTTGCCTCCAATAGTCACTGTGTAAATGATAAAATGATGCTGGCTTTTATTTTACTTTATGGGGTTCAAATCCCTTAGGCAAAAAAAAAAAATCCTTTGTAAGTGGAAATGGCAGCTTATTTGAACATGAGGGTCCTGTGGATCATATCTTCCTAAACCAGGATAGCTCACTCTAAACCACAAAGGTCTGGATGTTCTACTGGAGAAGAGCTTCTTTACCATGTCCTCTATGAATTCATTCCTCAAATATATATATATATATATATATATATGTGTGTGTGTGTGTGTGTGTGTGTGTGTGTGTGTGTGTGTGTGTGTTGGTTTAGCAAATATATGAGGATCCCCAACCTTCTCTTAAAGTAGAGCAATATACAAATATGGAAACTGGATAAATGAGCACATATCTAGCAATTCAAGTTCTTCCTTTGACCCCATTATAGCCCCAAAGCTTTCAAGGGACAAGAATGGAAATTGCTATGTGGATTGCCTGGATAATTGGCTGCCAAGCATTTTACTCTACAGTAGCCTGCTAAATGTCTGGAGAATACAATTAATTCATCAGCATTACAATTTTCTGTGTCTTCCAGAAAATGCGACATTCCTGGAAGGAGAAATGTTTAAAGCAAATGGGGAAATATTCTGTCAATTTAATTTGTGATTCTGAAGTTAGGTGGACAGCCTTTTAAGATAGGGCACAGGTAGTAGAGGATAAAGGAATTGAGGTAGATATAATCAAAAATACTGCCTCACTTCCTGAAGTTTACAAAACCAACCCAACAAGAGTATTAGCAGTAAGTGGCCAATGTTAGATCACATTCCCAGAAAAAGATTTTCTCCAAAGTCTGTGTCCTGATTCATTTTATGTGTTTGTTCTTTCATTCCTTGATGTATTAATCTTTTATGTATTCCGTGTAACACATTTTTTGATGAAGTATTATTTTATACTCAAATTTTAGGTGAGGAAATGGAGGCAAATAAGAGATAAAATCATAGACCAAAAGAGACAGAGCTGAAATTCAAATCTCTACAATATAGCTCTACAGAGCTGGGATAGCATTACACAGTGCTCTATCTTCCTGAAGAGTAGATAGTTGCTTCCCTAAGTCTTTCGAGAACTGTGGTTCTCAACCTTCCTAATTCTGAGACCCTCATGTTGTGGTGACCCCTAACCATAAACAAGCTTACTGTCTTACTTCCCCTGGCTTGCTTAGCCTGTTTTTTTGTTTGTTTGTTTTTATTTTATTTTTTTTGTAGAATCCAGAACTACCAAACCAGAGATGGCACCACTCACCATGGGCGGGGCCCTCCCTCATTGATCACTAATTGAGAAAATGCCTTACATCTGGATCTCATGGAGGCATTTCTTCAGCTGATGCTCCATCTTCTCTGATGATTCTAGCTTGTATCGAGTTGACACACAAAACCAGCCAGTACACCATACAGACATATGGGGGATTTTCAGCAATGATGCAGAGACAACTCAATTGAGAATCAACAATGGTGCTAAGATAACTCGGTTGGGAAACAATCTTGCCAATAAACAATCTTGCCAATAAACATTTCTTGGATAACCCCAAACAGGGTAAAAAAACAATGACCTTGACTTCTATTTTATACCACATATAAAATATAACTAAAATGGTTATAGATATAAATGTAATAACTCCAATAAAACTTGTAGAAGCAAATAGATAGGGAGGACAGGTCTTATTTCACAAATAAGACAGGAAAGGCGCAAAAACTGACACACTGACCTTCATAAAATGAAATTACTTTTGTTTAAAATAATGCTTTTAAGATATTCACAAGACAATCCACACAGAAAGAGAGAAAAAAAAAAAAAAAAAAAAAAAAACAGAATATACACGTATTAAAAGACTTTTACCTAAAAGAGTCGTGAACAATCTCTTATTTAAAACAAACTATTTTAATAGACAATAAAATACCCATATGAAAAATAAACATGAACAATGTGATTATCATTAAGAAAAAGTAAATTAAAGTTACAAGTTACTATTAAAGCCCCCACTAGGGCGGCTAAAATCTAAAATGATGAAATTGCCAAGTGTTTAAAGACTTGAAGGCAACTGCACCCACAGATGTCGAACACAGTAGTGCATTTTCCACACCCCTCAGGAGAGCAGTTTGGATACCTCTTACAAAGACAAACATATGTCCCCTATATGATGCTGCAGTTCCTGTTCACGGTGTGTTTATCCAAGAGAAAAGCAAGCACTTGTTCACAAAGATCTGTACATAGATGTTCCTAAAAACTTCTTCCTGAAGTTCCAAACGGAAAGACTGTGAGCGTTCACATCATCGGATACATGGACAAGTCACACCTGAGCGATCCCGCTGCAGAATTCTACTCACCAATGAAAAAAGAACAACCCAAACTTCTCAAAAGGAAGTAGGTGGGAAAAGTTCATTTTGTATTAACTCAAGAAAATCGAACTTGTAATGACTGAAATCCAATCAGTGTTTGCCTTGTACCAGGAAGCCGAGGAAGAGACTTGTCGGTCAAAAACTAATCAGAAACTTGGGTGTTGCTTCTTTGGAATATGTGAAGGGGCCAGATCTGCAGACGCAATGCTACAGGACCTCCAAGACACAGGACAACAGCGGGATATCCAGGAGGGATCCCAGTGAGGGCTCTGTATGCTTAGGGCAGCAGAAGTCAGGGGCCTCGAAAAGAACGAACGATCCATTGCAAAGGACGAGTAGAGATGAATGGACTAAGGGTTACACCGTGAGACTCACTGGGTCTCAGTACAGCTTCCAAAACAAACAAACAAACAAAAAAAAAAGATTTTAGTTTTGTTTTGGGGCTATACTTGAATTTTGTTTTTGTTTGAGGGGATCACAAGGGCAGAGGGTGGAGGGGAGGGACAGGGAGATGAGTGGGATCGGTATGAGTGATGTGGAACCCACAGAGAATCAGTCAAAAGGTTTTTAAAGTTATCTGTAAGGGGCTGCAGAGATGTGTCTAGGGTTAACAGTACTTACTCACTGCTCTTGCAGAGGACCCGGGTTTAGTTCTCGGCACCCGTATCAAGTAACAACTGCAGGAACTCCAGCTCTTTGCCTTCTGGTCTCTGTAAGAACCAGCACACGCGTGGGCACACTCACATACCGACGCACACAGACCCAAAAATAATATAACTCTAAAAACATGAGTGGAGATTAAATCCTCTTTATCTCACTTTTACCCACAACAAGCTGAAGTTAACACATCAGCAAACAGCTGGTTGGGAAAAGAAAGAAAATAACTTCTGAAAATCAAACCCCTATCTGCTGCATGCCGCTATTTATTTAAAAAAAAATATTGTGAAAGCAGTGGCAAAAAGCCTTGTCTTCACAGAAACCTGCCAAAAGACATGGGAAAGGAAGGTAGAGAAACATTAAAAAGGTAGCAAACTACGAAACATCAAGACCAGATATGCATTGTCATTCCTTACCAAAATCTAATACAAATTTTTTTTTGTTAGCTATCATCATCAAAATTTTCCGTTTTAAAGGGAACTTCTTCCATTCTGTGTGAATGCAGAGCATATTCATTCCTGTGTAATCTTTAATTGATTTTAGAGCAATAGAGAAAGGGTCATTTATCAAAGCACCTTCAGCAGGTTGTCCTCAAGGAGGGCTATGGAAGAAATCCTCTTGGTGTTCAGTTTTTCAATCGGTCTAGCTGCCTGGCTGGCCATGAAGGGAGCAAGCCCACCAGAGTGGTCCTCTGTCTGTAAAGTTATCACAGTGTCTTCATAGAAGCTGATTGAGACTGATGTGCTAACAAGTAGATTAGCAGTTGGAGATTTGGCATTGAACTGCTGCTTCCTGCCCTTGTGCTGCTAGGCATCCAAGGTTCCTCAGCGAGGTCTCTGTGTAGCGGCAGCCTCATTTCTCCTACTCCCATCTTCAGCTGTAATCCTGTCCACCTGCCAAAGTAATCTCTGCACTTCCAACTCAGCATGCGCTCCGGGCAGGGCAAGAGGCAAGATGGATAGGGCTACCTGCTTGCCATTCCCCCTTGAAAGGGAATGGTACGCAAAACTTCACAGGAAAAATAACAGTCACTCACAGAGTTACTGATTCCATGTGCACAAAGAAAAACTGTATTTTAATTACACATCCAAGAACCTGTTCTAAGCCAGGATATTAACAACCACAGGTAAACACACGTGGTATCTTCATTTGCTTTGTATTGCTGAGCTAAAGACCATGATGAAGAGCCGCATGGAGGGGAAACACGTTATTTCATCTTACTGCGTATCGTCCAGCATGAAGGGAAGGAAGTCAGGGCAGGGTCTCAAGGCAGGAGCCTGGAGTCAGGAACTAGAGAGGAGGCCATGGAGGAGCTCTGTGTACTGGGTTTCTACTCCAGCTCCAGCTCCCTGGTTGTGCTCAATCTACTTTCTTATAAGCACAAAAGGGCCTGGGTCCTCCTACATAAGATCTTTATGCCTCCAGGCAACCTAAGACAGGTCACACATGACTGAATGTGCTTTCCGATGATAGGTAAGACTGGAAGATGGAAGAAAACAGCCTAAGACAGACACAGCCATCAGTCCTGTAGCAGAAGCACAGGAATTACCTAGTTATGTTAAGAAAGGGGAATTTGTCTATGCCCATAAAGATGTCTCTACTCCATCTTGGTAGAGAGTTCAAAACTATCCTCAGCAAGTCATAAGACCTAACAGTCAAAGGTATGGCTACAGTAGGAAGTTTGATCTTGACCTTGGCTGTTTTATTCTAAATAACAACAGACCTGGTCTGAAGTGTGGTTACTCCTGACCCTCAAGGCCAGGTAGTGAGAAGTTGAATCTAAGGTGTGGTTAATGAACCCTTAGAAAAAAAAGAGGAAGAAAAGTCTGTTTGCTCCATATATATGGTACCATATTCCCCTTCTTGATTAAGGTATGTAAGAGTGGTGAAAAACACACTTGTGGCAATTCAGTATTGACTGAATCACCCCCCCACACACACACACAGAAAAAGAAAGAAAAAGTAAACGCTCCCATAGACTGAACTACGTTTTATAAAGGAATTTTATCAATTGAGATTTGTTGCAGAGTATTTGTTTAACCATGTAAAGATGTGGTTCATTTGTTTAATTATGTAAAGGTGTTTTGCTATTTTACCTTGCCTGCTTAAGGCACCTGATTGGTCTAATAAAAAGCTGAGTGGCCAAAAGCAAAGGAGGGGGTATAGGTGGGAATTCCAAGTGGAGTGAATGAGTAGGAGGAGGAATTTGGGCTCTAGGGAGAAGGAAAAGACACCCAGCAAGAGGAAGCAGGAAAGTAGGACATGCAGAATAAAAGAAAGGCAAGAAGCCCTGAGACAAAACATAGGTGAATAGAAATGGGTTAAACTGAGTTGAAGGAGCTAATGGGACAAGCATACTTGGGAGCTGATTGATAGCCCAAAGAAAATTTCAACTACAGAGATTATCTCTCCCCAGATACCCTAGCTCATATCAAATTGACATAAAACTAACCAGCACCAACAATAATAGCAATTACCCTTTTAGTGAGTGCTTGTTCAAGGTGATGAATGAATATTGCATCCCTTAATCTTTAAGCTCCTCATCAAGGTAGGAATAATTATTATTCCTACTTTATAGATAAGCTTATTGGGGCTGAAAGAAGGTACGAAAATCCCAAAGGTAGTCAGGGATTGAACCAAAGAGACGTTGTAAACTCTTTGCCCTTGAGTGTCACTCTGCACATCATAAAGGTTAATACGGAACTACCACCAATGGAAACAAGCTGGACCTAGAGGAGGATTTGAGTAGTGGGCCTAATTGTAACATTTTACCTTGAGAAAGTAGCCCAATCATGGCAGTAAGTGGCAAGTAGCTAAGGCAGCAGCCCTGGACATGACATCAGTGGGAAGCTTTTCCTCTGTCTCAGCTTGCCTCATTCCCTAAAGTTCTACTCAACAAACAGCTCCCATTTCCTGCCACACTGCGCCATCATCTGCAGATCCCAGTAACACTGTATATAAGTACATCCTGTGCGTACAGTTCTCTTTTGAAAACTGGCTGGAGGTAGGTAGGTAGGTGGGTTAAGCAGCAAAGAGAAATAACTAAAGAATAAAGGTTGCATGTGGGTGGATGGGGGTCAATGGAAAAAAAATCAGAACTATATTTGTACGCTCTTGGAAAAAATGACTAAGTAAAACAAATGTGATCATTCAAAGTAGTCAGGCTCCATGTGCTTGGTAAAAAAGGCCAGGATGATTTTGTTTTTTCTCCCACTCAGAACCATTTTAAAGCAATCCAAGGGCTTGCTTTCCCCAGAGTGAAGTGAGATGGCATAGAGCTATTATCTACACAGAGGATTGGGGGAGGCTTATAGCATGCTTCTTTTTATTTTTTAAATAAAGTGGTGGTGGACTCTAAAGGAAAATCAAGTATTCACTCTTGTTCAGATCCTTGAAGATCCAACATTAAGAGAATCACAATGAGAAGACAGAAGACAAAATAATGAGCTAGTTCACCATTTAACACAATCCCAGAATTTTCTTTTTGCTGACCTCTGGGAACTGGAGATTGGGAACTCAAGTGTGATGAACAGTGTCTTTACAGCAATAAGCCATTATGAAGCAACCATTTCCACTTTCCTATAAAATGCCAGTGTTCCAGTGTTCCTGTATGTAGCCAACACAAAGATGCTCAGCTGTTGGGACTGGGAAGGGCAATGGAGGCTGATCCTTGTGCTTGATAACATGTACAGGCTTTGAGGGATTTCAAAACCCATTTCAAGAAAAGTAAAGTAGTGCTAAAAGACTGCATATTTGTTTCCTAGGGCTATTGTAAGAAAGTACCACAAAGCAAGTGACTTACAACAGCAAGAAGCTACACGGTCACAGATCAGAGCAACGAAGTTCAGCATCAACTGTATGCAGAGCTCTGACTGATGCTGCAGAGGCACCAATTCTGGCCCTTCTTCAGGATCCTGGGCAAAGGTGTCATGCTGGTTAGTTTCTATGTCAACTGGACACAAGCTAAAGTCATTTTTGAAGATGGGCTCAATTAAGAAAATGCCTCTGTAAGAAAGGTCTATAGGCAAGTCTATTGGGCATCTTTCTTGATGAGTGATGGGTGTAAGAGGGCCCAGCTGTCTGTGAGTGGTACCAGCCTTTGACATGTGGTCCTGAATAGCACAAGAAAGCAAGTTGCATAAGCCATGAAGGAGCAAGCTAGTAAGCAGCATCCATCTGTAGCCTCTGCCTTGAGTTTCTTCCCTACCTTCCCTCCAGAATGGACCATAAACTGTGAGCTGAAATAAACTCTTTTGCTCATGGAGTTTTATCGCAGTAATAATAGAGACCCTAAGACAGGGACCAATTTGGGCAGTCCATGTGTGCAAAGCATCTCAGTCCAGCCACTGCCTTTGTTATCATGTGGCTTTCTCATGCCTCTGTGTTGACTTCTCTCTTATTCTTATAGGGAGATTGGTTTAGGGCTCATCCTCATGACTGCATGTTATCTCTATAAGATGTTACCTCCCAATAACGTCTTAACATGTCTTTTTAGGGGAGCGGAGTAACATATAACATAAGTGGGAACCCAGCATCTCATGCTGATAGCCCTACTTTCTCAGACGTCACATATTAACTGAAAATGACTCTGTGGCTGTGCTTCACAGGTTGCTACAAATGTATTCTCACCTGTAGTTTATTCCACATTGTGTGTGTTTGTGTGTGTGTGTGTGTGTGTGTGTGTGTGTGTGTGCGTCCACATGTGAAGGTTCGGTATCTTTCCCAGTCACTCTCCATAACAGTTTTTTTTTTTTTTCATTTTTTTTATTTAAATTTGAAACAAGGTTGTTTTACATGTCAATCTCACTTCCCTCACCCTCCCATCCTCCCCATCCACCAAAACCCAGCCCATCCCCTTTCTGCTCCCCAGAGAGGGTGAGACCTTCCATGGGGAGTCTGCGAAGTCTGTCATATCATTTAGGGCAGGGCCTAGGCTCTCCACCATGTGTGTAGGCTGAGAGAGTATCGCTCCCAAAGTCCATTCATACATTAGGGATAAATACTGATCCACTACCAGAGCCCCCATAGACTGCCCAGTCCTCCTAACTAACACCCAAATTCGGAGGTCTGAGTCTGTCCTATGCTGGTTTCCTAACTATCAGACTGGGGTGCATGAGCTCCACCTTGTTCAGGTCAGCATACAAGCTCCAAGGGTGCTGCTGTCTCCATCTTCCCAATGCCAAAATCACAGATGCATGCTAATGTATCGGGCTTTGTACAGGGTCCTGGAGATCTTAACTCAAGTCCTCATGTTAGCCTGGCAAGCACTTTACCATCTGAGCAATCTCTCTAACCCCCTATTTTCTATCCCTTTATTAGTCACAATCACTCATCAGCCACTATTAAAATTACTAAACTTAAAGACAAAAATTTTATTGTCAGAGGAAAATGATGACTAATGGCTGTGTCATAGGAAACAGGAAACACTTAAACTTGCTCTCCTCTTTTTCTCTCTCAAATTTCAATGGTTTTTTTTCATTTCCTTCCATCCTGACTCTTGCTTTAGAGAAATATGTGTTTCTTATGCTCACAGAAATATTCTCATAAATCAGATCGGGGTTTCAATGACATACTTTTCATAAGTCAAAGTTTATATTCTGAGAATGAGATAAAAATGTAATTAATAAAACTGGTCACCTGTGCAAATACAGAACTACTTTCCAGAAACATGTCTCACTCACACACCCACACATGCACACACATGTGCACGCAAAGTATTCTAGAGTTCATAATCTTAGATTGAGTTGCACTCGATTGTATATAATTCAGAACTTATTTCAAAGTGACTCAAAATGTTTAAATCTGGAGTCAGACAAAAAAAAAAGCATTTCAGAAAAGTAGTAGCAAAAGAAAGGCAGGAGTAACAACATCGATGCCAATAAATACAAATGACAACGGTTGAATGAAAAAACACAAGATGCCCAACCATTCTCTAACATACATTATATTGTTAAATCGTTATGTGCAGCTTGGTCTCACCATGCAGTTGGGTCTGGGAGTACTGTTGTTCCCTGCTCCTTATTTCAGACCAGATTGGGATAGCCTCCAGCGCTCTCAAAGGCCCCTTGTGTGAGTAGTGGGTTAACCCCCAAACTTCATGACAGGAGGGAAAATAACCACAAAACATCTCCGGAGTGAAAACATCATTTCTTTATAAACAGCTTGCAGCATACCATACCCAATGGAGGTCACTATTGTCCATCTCCTGACACAGAAATGGCCACAGTGGGAACAGAGAGCCAGAAGCTCAGCCACTGGGAGCTCGTCTGTGCAGAAAAGCTCAATCAGGAACTCCACATGACGCTTCGGTTTCTGCAGAATGTTTGTAAGCCCCTGATTTGATGACATTATCTCTTGCTTGCTCTTTCAGTTGAGCTACCCTAGTCATCTCTGCTGGATGCTGTGAGGCCCAATTTGATGATGTTTTTCTATCTACCTGTTCCTTCTGTTACTTGCTATTTGCTCTTTTATGCTTTTGCTTCCTACAGGTTTAACAGATCCACTCATTCAAAACTGAAAGTACAACAGCCACAGACCATTCTCTGGACCATACAGAATATGCACCAATACCAAAATTAAAAATTAGAGCCATGAGCAAAATCCCCCTCTTCTCACACCTTAATATCTAGCTATCAATACTTGGACATATACAGAGACACTTCCTTGGATAAAGGAAATGGAGTACATTTACACAATGTAAAATATTACATTGTTAAAAAAATCAAATTTGAGGATAAATGGTTGGAGCTAGAAAAGAAATCATCCTAAGTGAGGTAGCCTAACCTCCTTAAATGACTCAAATGGTGTGTTTTCACTTATATATGGATGTCAGTTCCTAAGTCATAGATAAGCAGCCTACACTCCACATAAACACAGAGGTTAGATGTAGAATAAGGGACTGGAGGGGCAGGGATAAATCTCCCTAGGAAGGGGAAATAGGGTAGATAGTTATTAATATTGGGGTTGAGCTGGATCCTGGAACAGGAGGATCAAATGGTGATGGGGAGGAAAAAGGGAATGAGAAAGTGAATACAGGGAGTGGCGGGCAAACCTAAGGGTCATTTGAGGGGTTGTATGGAAATCTAACAGAGTAGATCCTTCCTAAAATATAAACATATAGGAATGATCTAAATAGAATTGCCAAATAAGGGGTGAGACAGCTCCAGCTGGACATAAACATCTCTGATTCAAAATAAAGCCTCAAGTTCTGGGAATATCTATATTTAATAGAGTTCTTGGCCAAAGGGGCCACACAAGATTCTTCAGACAGGCCAGTCTAATGCCAAGACTATTGGTTGCTCTCCACAAATTAAAGGTAAGGTCCCATTGCTGAAGACAACACCTATTGTACATGGGGAATTCGAGCTGGTGCCTACCTAGAGCTTTCATGCCTAGTAACTAGTGTTCATGCTTGTACGCTACCAGAAAAGTATAAACACCAACCCATCTAACACCCCATCAACCTACAATGGTGACCTAGCTTCAAGATCCACTAGAACAGCAGTAGCAAGAAGCTTGTAGGAGCAACCAGACAATATCTGATCGGATTTAAGGCCCACTCCATGAGATAGAACCCATCTTCAACGTTACACAGGTGGCCAAGATCCAACATTAAACTAGATAAGCTAGGGAGCTAGGGAAAACCAAATATTAATGTTCCGCTAAAGGAACATAGCAAAGAAATGACTCATAATGATACCCTTCTCTTTCATAGAATGGTGTTCTGTTCTTCCAGCATGAAAGAATCCTCCTCAATTCTTCCTTGGGACAAAAATGTGTAGAGAATGAATGTCTAAGGAATGTCTCCATTAATTCCTCTCCCCCGGCTAAGGGAAATCTGTGGCAGATGAGGCAGAAATTTTGTAAGAGTCAGAGAGGATGAAGGATACCAAGGAAACAAGACCTTATACCCACATGAGTGCTAGTGCACATATGAACTAACAGAGCCTGTGACAGAATGTGCAAGGTCTACATGGGGCTGGGTCATATAGGGCCCCACCACTGAAAGGCCCCATCCCTAACCCAGACGCTATCTCCAACTGCTATTTATCCACAAAGGCAAAACTGGTTTTCTGCAACAGAGTCTCATGGGGTTTACAAACTACTCATAAGGGCAGGTCTCAGGCCCAGAAGTAGATGGCCAAAATAAAATGAACTCGGCAGCAATTGTGGAGGTTCTTTGTCTCATAATGTGTCGTCCGTGCCTTTTGTTTTGTATCCTGCAAGTCTTTTGCAAATATACTATGGTTTTCAGTTTTGTGTTCTTATGAGATTTGTGTGTGCAAAGTTGTGTGTTTCTAAATATGTGTGTGTGTGTGTGTGTGTGTGTGTGTGTGTGTGTGCGTGTGTGTGTTTCTTCTGCTTTTTCTTTAGCTCTTATTGTTGGTATTCAGGCATCTGTACCGGCCTGTCCTTGGGGTTCTGACAGGACACGCCCTCAGCTGCAGCCACTAAGAGCACCACCTGTGCACATTCACCATGTTCCCTTTTAAAAGGCCCTGCCCGCCTCCCACCCTCCTCTCTCTCTCTTTCTCTCCCTCTCTCTGTTTGTTCCCCTCCCCCTCTCTCTTCCCCTCTTTTATCTCCCTCCCCCCTCTTTTCTTTCTCTTCTCTCCTGCTGCTCCTAACTCCAGAGGTCGGTCTCCCTCTCTTCCCTTTCCCTAATAAAAACCCATCTGCTTGAACCCTGCCACACAGCATCTTTCTCTCACATGCCACTTTTCTTAAATTACAACACTTAGTCTCTGTTTGCCCATTAATTTTGCCCTAGGTTTGGCATTATTATTTTTTTTTTTAGATGCTTATTTATTTTCTAAGGACAGAAAGAAAAGAAGGGTGTTGATCTGGGTATGAGGTGAGGTGGGGGATCTGGGAGGAGTTGGGAAAGGAGAAACTGGTCAGAATATTATAACGTGTGTAAAAAAAAAAAGGTAAATGACTTCAGAAATTGAAAAGAAGGGGAAAAATGAGATTTTCATTCGGTGTTTTGTCCCTTATCTCCTCAGGGTCATTTGATCTGCTTATTGATTGATTCTCATTACTCTATCTGCTAATGATCATATTATTTCTCTGATCAGCAAAATACTTTGTGCCCTTGTCCCCAGCAGCATCCATCACATTTGTCTCTCTTACTGCACAGTGATCATGAATGTGATTGGTGCTTCATCCATCACTAGGCAGCATCTTACAAAATTCGTGTGCAGCAGATATTAAATTTGCAGTCAGCTGGGTTTTAGGATTCGGCTACTCTGAAGGCAGCACAGTTCCTAAGGCATTCTCCCATCTTGCTTTCTCTCACACCTGGAGTTCCTTCCCCATCCCCATTCTCAAATTCTGTCAGTTTACTAAGAAAGCTTATAAACCTGTCCAAAGATCCTGGTTCATAACCAGCAGATGTGGAAACAAAACTCCATTATTTCCACCTTCCAAACACGCTCCTGTTATGATGACACTATTTTTATGGGGCATTAGAGAAAGAGGCTTCCCAAGGATTCCTTTCCACTTTGTGCCCAGAGGAGAAGGGAATTCACAATTGCTTATCAGACACAGCTGGTCCATCTGAAATTGTGCTCTGCGTGAGATTTCCTAGATTACCAAATTAATAACGCATGCTCCATTTTGAGAGACTGAAGCTACAACTGGTGGCATGACTAGCAACTGAAGTGACCCACAACTCCAGGAAGGGCTGAGGGGGTGTCAGTTTAATGGAAATGTTTTCAGATACATCAGTAGGTCTGCACAGCATTAAGATTTTTAAGAATCCGGTAATGGATGTATCTTCTAGCCATACCCAGAAGTGCAACCATTATCAATTACTACAGAAGGACCCCATCAAAGCACTTTGCACTTGTTTGGTGCTTTTTGTTGCTAAACACCTTGCAAACCCTCTATAGCCATTATTTCCTTTAATGTAAAGAACAGTGGACTAAATTCGTAAGAAGAATAGTATCTACAGCTTGCTTGAAAAAACGACTTCAAAAACTTCCCTCTATTGCGTTGGTTTCACACCTGGGCTTTGCAGGCTTCCTGCTGGTTCAACACCCCTTGTCCTGCAAGGGGTTTATCAACGAGTTCTTCCTGGCTGATAATGAACATTCTAGAATTGGACTTAATGTGTTATGGAACATACTTTCTCATACAAAGGTGCAAGTGAGCCCAAAAATCCTTCTACTTCTGGTTCTGTGCACACAATTTAGTCAGCCGTCCAGGGCATTAGGAAAAGTCCATCTGGTTAGTCAGGCATGTGTCCAAGACTAAGGTTTTCTTCTCTTGCATGAATATCTTTTAAATTTCTTTCCTTGGGGGAGTCTGATTCTGTTGAGTGTTCTGAAATATTATACCTTCCCTAAGTATGTTAGTCCTTTGCATCCCCAACCCTGAACATGACTACCACCAAGGATAGAGACCTCAAAAAGTCAGGTCCATTTCCCAATATTTTGTCAAAGCTGACACAATATGATGACCAGTTACCCCAGACTCTGGTAAGTCTTGTCAAGGATTGAGTTACAATTTTCAAACACCTCTTGGTGTTCAGTAATGAACAGTTAAGGGCAACTTTGAGATGGGCAATGATGAGAAAATCGGTACAAGTTCCAGGTTTATATAATTAATTCGTAGTTAGATTTCCTTTCATTTTGCTTTATTCACATTTTTAAACTTTCACTATTGCTATGATATTGTAGATTGTAGAAGGGCAGATTCACTATTAGAAGTTCTTTAGGGTGTTGCTAGGAGAACATTGTTTCAAACTAAAACTAGCCCATTTTAAGAGTATCTTCATTGAAATGTCCTTCATTATGTCAAGCTGTTCCTTTCCTAGGTTTCATGCTGGGAGAGTAAGGCTTTCCATAGAGCTCCAGCTTGACACTTGGGCAGTATCATATTCCTGGAGTTTTCCTTGCTGCCCATAAGTATAAGGTACACCATCTTACATCTCCCCCACTGAAGCTGGTAGAAGAACAGCACCTGGGGTTTAATAAATAAAGAGTTTCTTTTACAATTTTTTTTCATTATCTAATATGAAAGTTCGGTTGAGTCAATTTTGTCAAAAAATCTAAATTTGTTGACTTGTAGTCACAATATATCATAATCCCAACTCTTCGATTCTCCAATGATGATTTTTCTGACAGAAATAAAGATTAGGAGCAAAACGGCATATCACAAGACTATAACTTGGGAAAAGCATATTGTATCATTTTGACCATGACAGAAAATGAGGACAAGTTCCAATTAACTGGAAATTGGTATTTATCTGCAATAACCAGCAGGATCAAGGCAGTGTTTGATGGAAATAGAACTATTTACAAATCTGAAGTGATGCCAGTATAGGCTGTTACCAAATACCAGTCCAGAATAGGAGGCAGAGACACTCTGACATAGCACTCTTGTAATCTTGGTACCTGAAATGGAAGGAAAATATTTGGAAGCTCCCTTCACCCACTACAGCCTAAGTGACATCATCCTCCCTGGGAGCTGAGGTCTCATCCAAAATTGTCCACCTGGATAGAAAGGGGTATCTTGGGTACTGAAAGGGTTTTCCTAAAGGCAAGTGTCCACGAAGGTAGGGGAAGAGGAGGCTCGGTTAGGAAGCATTTCAGGTACCGGGAAGTGTTTGGGTTGCCTTGGAGTGAGGAAAGATGAGGCCTAGTTTAAAGGGTTCTGCCACACTTTGCAGGTGTGACAGCAAACAGGAGCCTGGCAAAAATGCCAAAAATATGAAGGCAATGCATTTTTAAACTTACATAGTCCATCTTGCTCTTGCCCAGATTGGAATTTGTTAGCCCAGTCCTGACTTGATTTTCTTCTGGGTTACTGAAGACAAATAGACTCCAACCTGAACTGAAAAGCTCAGTCTCATCCCTCACAGGGAAACAGTCAATGCAATAATGAAGGGATGGGGAAGTAAGTGGGAGAGGAGGAAGGCATGAGCAAGTGAAATGGGAGGGAGAAAAGAGGAAGATATAGAAGGGGGAAAAAGGAAATCTCTTGTTAAGGGTACGTAGATTTGCCAAAACTTCTTGTTCTATTCACTAGAACATTATGATACTGTATTTCACAAAAGAGGACCCTTCGGGTAGCAAATATGGGGTCAGGAATCCTTAAGGGCATGCAGATTTGCAGATTTAATTTGGATGTAACATGTGAACACGTTAATGCATCTGAGGAGCAGATGTGAATTCTGAAACCATTGTCCAGTGATTAACTGTGAACAATGTGAGTCTCACTTGAGAAGAAATTCAACTTCAAGCTAAAGAAGAGAAGCAATTTCAAGAATATCATCTCACTACTACAAAGATAACCATTAGCCCTAAGCTATAAGTAACTATGGATACAAAGTGGAAGGTTCTGCAAGCTCTCAGAAACACACTATTCTGAATTATACCAGGGCAATACCATTGCAGAAGCAGACGGGAAACCTGCCCATTTTATAACATGCATGGAGATCTGAGGTCTCAGGTGATCTGTCTTGGAGGAATAGAACAGTTTTACACTTTCCCAAACTCAGTACTTTTGGTAATGGCAAGAGACACATTAATGGTTAAGAGTTACTTTTGTAATGGCAAGAGCATATTTACAAAAGTTTTCCAGCACCAAGTTACCATAGCTTAAACAAGAACTCTCTGGAATTATGTGAGACGTCCTTAAAGACCCTTTACAAAGAGAGTTATGGATTCTGTAACAGAAGGAGAAGGCTAAAGCAGAGAAGCACTATTCCTCCAACCATACCACCACTGACAGGTCTGAACTAGTGAAAATGAAAAACAAAGTACACGCTGAATAGAAACAGCTAAAAATGTTGAAGCTTCTAAAAGGCTAAAACAAAATACTCTTATTTATATGTTCAATGGTTCTGTTTTTCAATCTCGATGCCAAGAACAGATCATGCGCATATCACATAGAACTACCAAATGAACCACAAATAGCTAAGACTTGCCAGACAGCAACTGGTTTGACTATGGACCAGATTCACACATTACATATTCAACATACACAGCATCTGTACTGCCAAGAGCACAATCTGAACAAATGAAGAATGATGAGGGTTACTACTGGGATCAATTCAACAAAATAATTGGAGTTCCATAGTCTCCATCGCTAATGTACTCAGAAAAAGGAAAGAGAGGAAGGAAGAAAGGGAAGAAAGGAGGGAGGGAAGGAGGGAGGGAGGAAAGAAGGAAGGCAGGAAGGAAATCCCTTTAGTAAACTATTGTGCCATGCTTCCCCAGTAAACTCACATTTTCCTACAATTTGTACTTAGGATTGGAAATGTCAAAATTAAAGTGAGCCTTAGAATACTACAGTCTAGTTGTGCATTTATAAATATCTCAGGGTATTAAAAAAATAAAGCCTAATGGAAGAGGGGTGGTGTGAAAGATAAAACTGTTCGACTTAGAACTTCTTAACTTCCATCTCCAAAGTTTTGTAGATCATAAATCAGGATCACTGGCATGAGAAAAATGTCAGGATTCAATTCGTCTCATGAAACCATGGGAGAATATGGGAACACCAGTAAAGTACACATAAAATATTACAGTTAAAAGTATATTAACCATACCTAGTTGATTTCACCATGTTAAATCTTTGAAATTCAATGTTGATATGGCTTCCAGATCCACCATGCACATTAACTACAGTCCTTATGCAAGTTGTTAGCTAGCTGCTTTGAGCAATTTTACTGATCTTGTTACAGAAAATAACAATGTGTTGTGGGTAAATATAACAGTAAATGAAGTAATTCATTTATCATACTCAGTACCCTGGGGTACAAAAAACACTGCAAACAGTATATATTGTCACAGCTATTATATCAACTACTTTTACTGACATTGTTGCTATTCCTAATTGTTAAGCAAGCAGAGATGGGCAAAACAGATTCTGGATGTGAAAGCAGTAAAGAGGGGTCATTCATTTGTCAACTATTAAAATGTAAGAATAAAAGTGCTGACTATAAATTCTATATATTGAAAAATAAGCACTAAAATTTTCTCTGTAAGAACATTGTGGAATTAAAATGAATTTGGCATGCTTGCAGGTTGCTGATTAAAACACAGAAGGAATCTTTCTCTCTTTAGCCTTTCTGTCTTTTAAGAAGCCTGCCCAAAATATGTTAGAATGTAAACATTATAGAACAGCTGCACATAGCAGTATCCTTGGGAGCATTTTAAATATATGGAATTTGGTGAGTATGAATAACATAATAAAATGCAAAAATGATATTTTCGGTGGTATAATGTATTTATTAAGCCCATAAATGATGTACATGCTTAGAATTACTAGGCAAGATCTCAACATCGATGAACTTACAACATATCTGCAAATGTATGATTTTTAGAAGTAAGGGTTGGGTTTGTAGCATAGTGGCAGGGCACTTAGCTGGTAAGCATGAGGTCTTGGGGTCAGACCCAGCCCTAAAAAATAGTTTTAGGAGGAACAAAATCTCTACAAGTTAATGAAAACTTAAAAGAGCCAAGTAGCAAGAGACACTAGATTTGAGCCCTGACAGGTAGCAAGGTGCAAAGGCAAGACTTTCTAGCTAAGAGCCTTGCCTTAAATGAAGCCACAAAAGAAGAATCTAGCTTTACAGGTTTGCAAGAACCACGGTGACATTACTAGTTTGCAAAATAGTACACCCTAGATTTGCATATAACTCAGCAAGCCGGGATCTTGAGAAATTCTCCGTGCGAAAAAATGTCTGTATCAAAATGCCAGATGATTTGTAGATGGCAAAGACTGCAGAAAGGAAAATCTTGTAGGAGGCTGTAATAACCTGCATGAGGCAGAAAAGAGTTTGAGCAGAGGTGACTTCAGGGGAAAAAGGAAGATGCTCCAGTTAGAAAAACCAGAAGGAAGGTGAGCAGGCAATGTGTGACTCCACCTAGAGAGGTGTGAACAAATGCCTATTCACTCAAACAGAGAGCAAGTGAGAGGTCAAAGAAACAATTGCACCAAAGTTGATAGTGGTGAACCAGTGAGTTTAGTGAGGTTAATTACAGGACTGGGGGTGTGGAGTCATAGATGAAGCAAATGTAGATGCAAATTCCACCAAAATTGTGTGACAACTCATGAAAGTTGTATTCCTGGGGCTCTCTGTATGACTTACAGGCAGATGAAAAAGGAGAGTCACTTCCAGGTACCTGGGCTGGTTAGATAGCTTCCTCTCTCTACCTGCTCTTACTGTTTATATAACCTTGAGAAGCTACTCTTGAATCTTGTGAGTTTCAAGAACATCCGGACACTTGTGAAAGGTTTGTGTCTGGAGTACCAAAGATGCTTCCTCTGAGATAGAATGTTTCAATTCTGAGGAAATTATAATATAGCAGCAGGCCATACTAACTGACAAGACATGAGGGGAATATGAATGTAGACTTAAAACTATTATCCCAAGTTACTTAAGTAGTTGTCCTTTATAAGGGCCAATGGAAAACTGTTCCAGACATGTAGAGAATGATCCAAGGAGAGGAGAGTCAGACAAATATTATAACACATGGACTTAAATAAAGGTATGACTATGAGCTAGCTGTAGATTGGGTACCACTAGGTTTTACATGTGTAGGAGCCTTCAGAATGGAACATGGATGCATACTCAGAGGACAAGGTCATGGCCTTGCAGGTAAAGACTCATAATTGGGACCAGGAGATAGTAAGGCCATAAAAGTCAATGACATAAAGGAGATATCTTTAAAATTAAGAATTTCTCAGGGACCATCTGTATGAAACATCTGTTTTCTGAACTACAGATACAATGAAGACAATAAGTTGTGATGTTTGTAATAAATTTCTATAATGTGTCTTCTTTGTGCCTGACATGCTCCAGGGAGCAGGAAAGAGAGAGGGCCAATGAATCAGAAATGAGGACATCACTCTCTGCCTGTGACTCATTTAGTCTGAGCCACTGATGCTTGAAAATGACAGCCTGACATCACCCAGTCCAAAAGACAAGGTAGGCCAGCATTGTTACTATCAGAGAAAATGGGGCCCACAATCACTGTCTGATAAGCAATGCTTCCAAGTTGGTATGAAGGTATAGCCACAGTTAAAACATAACTCCTGCCTGCCCTCAGAGCTTACCCCTACCCTCTACTTGAACACTGTCCCCAAAGTTCCCTGAACATACTGAAATTAGGACCACCTCTGACCTTATCTGTTCAGCCTTCCTAAAGATAAGTTAAGGCACTAGATTGGGTCCCCTCTCTCCTTGATTCTTTGACTTCCTTAGATATCAGAGAGAATGAAGCTGTGTGGCTATTTCTACGATTCCACGTGTATTCCATGGAATACAGCCAATACAAACTCTAAAAACGTTTCCCTCTTTCAGTGAAAGGGGTACCTTTAGTTTTAATTTCCTAATTGACAACCGAGAAAGGCAGAAGAAGGTCCTTCCATTTCTAGGGAGATCCCTAGATAGTTAATAGCTAATTAACTAAAGTAGTTGATTAACCAGTTCAGATAGCCTCTAGTATTGCTCCCATCCTCTGGCAGTCTTGGCTTCTGTGTATAGAAGAGCTTCCTGTCTTCTGCCCTCTGTAAAAACTGTTACTTCATTGTTTCAATTGCTTTCTTGTCCCCACATAAAACTGGAACAGAAATGTATAAGATGTCCAAGACCTCAGAAAACTTAGATAGTCCCAGAGGCAAATAAAAAGAAATTCTCTTTGTCTGCAGTTAGTCAAAAATTGGTCTTGCATTTGAGTGCCAAGATATTCCCTAAAGCTTCGAGTCTGGCTGCGAAATTCAAAATCCATTTCTCTCATAACATTATGCTAGAAATGAATCCGAGCTTCAAAAAAAATAATGGAGTCAGTTATAAGTGCAACCCTTTGAACTTACAGGACTTTTTCTATAAAACATTAATTTGTTTACTGAATGGCTTTGTTTCTTCTGGTATGTATGTATGTATGTATGTATGTATGTATGTATGTATGGCCCAGTCTGGTTCCAAAGACAGCCACTTCAATAACTATCTGCGCCTTACTAGATACATGGAGATGACTAGAGAGTTCTAATTATTAGGTAAGCTTCAGATCTCAGTTCAGGGACTAGCTCTGCTATCAGCTGTGACCAGAGAAGCAAAGAGGGTTGCTGCTGTGAGTGGAATGCGTTATCCTGTGCGGCTGCAGGAAGGGGGGTAAGCATTGCACTATTTTAGGCTGGAGCATGATGAGAACGAATTTGCATTTTAGACAGATCACTATGGTGATGATGGGCTGGAAGGAGGCCTTCTGAGAAGCAGGGAGGGCGAGGAGGACCAAAATGCTGCAGTTCCAGGGCTAAGCAGAAGAGGGAGGAACAGTGATTAGCTTCTGGCAGGCGGGACAGGGGTTGAAAACTGGGCTTGGGACTGCTTGCTTAGGTTCTGCTCTGCACCGGGACGCTGGGGTGCGGCGGGGAGGGGGGGCGGTGTTAATACAGGAAGTCTTACCTGCAGGAAAAGAGCAAGGAGCTATCTTCACTCAAGGCACTCTGTCCACCGCCCGAGCCAAAACTTAAACATTTTTTTTCCCCCTTCAGACTCCTAAGGGCTCAAAAGTGTGTACCTGGATGATCCAACTCGAGCTTCACAGGTGTGCTCATTGTGCGACTTCACCCCTATCTACCTGTGCAATAGAAAGACACTAAAGCCCGGATGTGGGACAGTCTTTAGTTTTTAATTCTGGCATACAGCTGTGACTCTGGTGTGCCCGTCACTGTCTCTGAATCTCACTTGGTCCTTTGCAGTGTTGAACTTATACTGACTCAAGTAAAGATCCTTCCAGAATAGTGCTGCCATACATTTAGTGACTACTCAGACTCAGACTTAATCTCAGGGTAGAAGAGAACCAGAGATTACCCGCAAAGCATTCGGATCCACGCCACACTAGAGGACTCCGTGGCAAAGGAAGCCTTGAAGCACAATAGACAGGAAAAAAAAATTGTGTTTCTCTAAATAAAGACAAAGACATAAAAAGCAAAGCAATTCAGTGAGATGGGACTGTTGGAAAAGTGCTGATCTTGAGTTAGGATCTAAATTTGTCAAGAAAATCACTTAAAATGACTTTAGCTGAGACTGAGAAGTCGGGAGAGGCAGCGTTTACTTCTCCAGTAATCTCTCTTCCCCCATTGCTAAGTTAGCCTGAGGTTCCTTCCACCACCTTGCAGGTTTGCTCTTTAGTGAATAGGCATTGTTTATTCAGTGCTTCTGTTTTGTTTTGCTCTGTCTTTTCATCCTCCCAGAATGGCATGCATGCCCTGGTCTCATGGGAATGATGTCGCTCTCAGGGAGGCCATGATCCCGGGCTGCTATGGCACTGAGGGACTTTCGCAGCCTTGACTGGTTGGCACACAGCTAGGCTCTGTCCTAGGCTGGCCTGTTTGAATTCTTTTCAGGCTTCTTTCCCATTTGGAACTGACAGGAAGTAGAAACACTGCTCTTTGATGCTGAAGCTAGAAAGATACACACTCAAACTGACAGCAAAAGATGTTCTGCTGAGAAAAATCTTAAAAAAAAAAAAAATGAGGCATGGAAATAAATAAGCCCTGGAAATATATCTGAATATTAATCTTTATTTTCTTCCAAAATTTCTCTTTCTTGCTCTGAAAAAATAATCTAATTAAAAAAATTTCGACTCTTTTTTTTTTTTTTTTTTTTTTTTTTTTTTGGCTTGTAATTAGTTCTGTTTGGGTTGTATATTTTCCATCCAAAAACTCCTTTGTGCTGTAGTAACCTTTACTATAGGAAAATGAAAGAAGTAATTCTCTTGCTTCATCCATGTTACTAATGCTAGTGGCATGATAGCATGACAGCCATCCACCTTTCCATGTGTCAATTTGCTATCCATCGGTCTGTCTGTCTCTGTGTGTCTATCATATATATATATATATATATATATATATATATATATATATATAGTTTGTCTCCATCCAGATAGTTTCTGAGTTACAGGGTTTGTTTGTTTGTTTGTTTTTTAATGAAATATTATAGTAAATCATGCCATGAAAAAAAAAAGGAAGGTTTTGAGTTTTGAGTTTGGTTGTTAATAAAAATCAGCAAGACTATGCCACTTACAAAATCTGATGAATTTCAATTTGACATTCTACTAGTGTTTAGTAACATGTGTGAGAGAAACATCCAGTGTTGAAAGATCAGTACCTATAAAGATCATAATTGTCAGGAACAGGTGACTGAGCCCTCTCTGCATCACACAAGGCCATCTGATTGTACCAAAGGAATTACGGTGAGATTTCACAGGAATAGCCACTTCGTTGTTGTGATAAGACACTCTGACAAAGGCATCTGAAGGGAGAAAGGACTTATTTCAACTTACAGTTCTATCATGGCTGTGCAGGGATCCTGAAAACAGCAAGTCATTCCCAATGACATTACAATCACAATTACATTCACAATCAGGAGTCAGACAGAAGTGAATATATACTAGTGTTCAGCTCACAAACCATTCCATAGTGGCACTTCAAATAATCCCATCAAGATATTCCTCCACAGGTATTCCTAAAGGCCCATTTTCCAGGTGAGTCTATAGTCTGTCAAGCTGACAACACTAACCATCACTACCTATTTTTTTTCTAGAGCCTATTCTTATCATAATTTCTTATATTGTTTTACGTGTTTTAACAATTCCATAAGATACATGCATATTACTTTGTTGTTGATTTTTTTTTTTTTTTTTTGTTTTGAGACAGAATTTCTCTGTGTAGCTTTGGAGCCTGTCCTGGAACTTGCTCTGTAGACCATGCTAGCCTGAAGCTCACAAAGATTCATCTGCCTCTGCCTCCCAAGTGCTGGGACCACCCAGCTAAGAAGAGTTTTAAAGAAGATGAAACTGAGACATTGGTTAAATAATCTGTACAAAGCTGAATAACAAAATTTAAAGCACCAGTCTGTTATATGATCGTAGGCAATATAGCTCCTGAGCCCAGGGTTATTTAGATTCTCAAATACATCTCAGTTCATCCCATTCTTCTGCCTTCTGTGATATCAAGGGACCTCAGAGCAGCCACACAATTCTCCTTTCCATGATCATATTGAGCTACTTCTCAATCTCAGGGACTCAGACTTGTTCACTTTCCTTTATATTCTTCCCCCAACTCTTCATGTAGCTGACTCTCATTAGACTAGGTTGGGTATAGCCAACAGTGATTGCCTATTGAGATCTACTGAGATCTGTCCCTCTCTCTTTGATCGTAACTTTTTAATATTCAGTCTTTACATTCACATACTTAGGAAAACTGACTCAAATTCAAGCTCTATGGACTTAATTGATCTAAAACTTAAACCCTTAAGATTGCAGTAATTTCATTAATCAGGTAACAATTTTTGGCAATAAGATATAAGATTAATACTACTGATAAAAAACATTGATAATAATAGAGGGGGGTCTATCTCTATTTGTCTGAGGAATTTGTTCAAGCTATGCAGGGATACATCACAAAAATGCTGCAGCCATTATTGCAGGCAGAGAGATTGTTAATTCAAATGCTGGAGTAGGCGTCTATGAAGCTGTGTTTTCTCACATGCTTAGGTTGTTAGCCAACTTGTCATAGACTTCTTTTGTATTTTGCACAAGAAAACCAATTTCCATATAATTTAATATTCTGAACTCAGTTTCTACTACTGACTCTTTACAGTAACCTAGCTGATCCAGTTACAGCCCTTGGGGAAAAATGTCTCAGGGTCATCTTAGAAAAGGGGTGTTTTCTTTTGTTCTTCATGGCATATTTTATCTGAAAGTAGTTTGTTCATTTACTCACCATTTTCTGTCTTCTTGAAAATAAAATTTCTCCAGAAATAAATTGTCCATTTTATTCACTAAGATTACCAATCTCCAGAATTCTGTGGCTTTTCTGCATTTAAAATCTTGCCTTTGAAATTTTCTGTTTCAGTTGGATTTTAAAGATCAAATCTGCTCTCCCATCTAAATGTGTTTGAGGAAGTTACTAACACAGAGTAATATTCAATCATGATAACTTTTAATATTGTTATTTTTATATGTACTCAATAAATATTTGTTGAATGAATAAGAAAATAAAAGCATGACTAAGATTTTATTATCCTCTCAATTAGAACAAGATGCTAGAATGGTGGGTCACATCCAAAAGGAACAGAATATTTACAAAAGCAGCTGAAAGTGTTAAATTTTGAGATGACTAATATCTACAGATAAATGTCTACTTCTTAAAGGCAAGTTATACTAGAAAGTAATGCAGTAATACAGTTGAGCATTATGATATGTCTGTCCATCATGGTACAGCTTCTTTGGAAGGTAAATCCTTTGCTCTCACCAGCAGTAGGGAAAAAAAAAAAGAAATGCTTCAAGCATTCATGAGCTAGCCAAACACTTGGCTGAAAACCAAGTATGTAACAGATTCTTGACTGTCATTAATGGCAATTTAAACTCTAAGATGACAAAGAAGCAATCATTTCTGGCCTAGTTCCGATGGAAGAAGCATGCAAGATGAAGTGACACTAATGTGAATTTTAAATTTAGAAAGTGACCGTGTACTCTTGAATTTTATTTTTTCCAAAGGAGAGAAAGCTGGACATCATGAATCGTGCACCCTACATTATATGAGTGTCTGCAGAGTGTTTAGAGAGAAGCTATGCATTATTCATAGCATGAGACTCCTAAAGAGATTATGACTCAAAAGTGTTATGATGTTCTCAAAAAATGCAATTTTGAGTGCAATTGCAAATGATAAAAGGGGAAAGAAAAGACAACTAAAAGAAAAGAACAGCTATAGATATCTTTAAAAGAAAAAGACAATCGAAGAGAACTCGTTTCTTTCTTACTCATCTTCTCAGGAATAGAGGGCCAAGAATAGAACAAACATTCCAAAAGCACTGACAACTTAATGAATGAACAATTGAATGTTGATTATGAGAGTGGCAGTATCGGTAAAAGCTCAGATGAGAAAAACTGATGTCACAACTGAGCTAAGATTACAGGGGAAACTGTTTTTTAAAAACCAAACCAAAGTAACTAACGATTTTGAAGCAAGAGACAGCCATGAGTATGAATTTCATATAATGGCGGTATTAAGATATTGTTTCTCTCCCTCTAGACTCAGTAAAGGTAAAAACCTATTAAAATTGACTTGCTCAAGATGAATGCATATCTCTTGGTCACACTGCACAATGTGAAAATAATTTAGAATTGAGATCTCTACACAGAAGAACAGTACTAGGTGATCACAAATAAATTAAACAATAATTGCATATTATTTGTTTTCTTTTGTTCAGACAGGGTCTCCTTGTGTAGTCCTGGCTATCCTGAAACATAATCGTGGCTCACAGGTTCACATCATGGTGAGAGTGATGACCATTTTTCTCCTTCAGTACCATGCGTAACACCCTATAGCACCATGAAGGCTAGGTAGTAGGGATGAAATTTCTAGGTTTGTGTCTATATGCTGTGACTCAAGTACATGGCATCTCCAACAGTAAGGTGCTACCACCAAATTATGGAGGATAACCCCAAGCATTGGCAATAAACCCAAATGTTTGGGTGGAGGAGTCTATTGAAACTCACTGGTCAAGAACTCCAAAAGAAGTAACACATTCTTGAAACTGAGCTTTCTTTGTTAACCTATAATATCAGGTAGGGCACTTTTGTCCCATCATAAAGTGATCCATTCTTAATTCTTGTTAGGCTTGAGGATGAGGAGATAAAAATAGTGTCAGAACCAGTGGCAGCAGATGACTACAAACAAACAGTGATTGTGGCAGCATGCACAAGACGCATAAGTTGACCAACCATACTACTGTAGTGAGATATTCACTTTGTCTGCTTCTGAGGCACTAACCACGCCCATTGTGGGTGGAGCCAGGGGATAGAGTGACCTGTGGAACTAGGTCTGAGGAGGAGCCCAGAAAGCTCTCTTTGCTGGCAGGAGTCAGAGAGGAGAGCTTACGGTGGAACTTCCTGGTGTTCATCTACCTAGGTTGTAAGTTATTTCTCCCTGAATAAACACCTGTTCAGCCTATTTGTTTATCCTGATCCTTACTAAACCTCAATAATACTACAATAAAAAAGGTCACATATACAAGAATATTTGAGCAGTACAAATTGGACTTGATGGGATTTATTTTTAAAAGAACACAGAGCTGGGTGCGCAGTGAAGGGGGTTAGATCTGTGTTGAGTTTGGGGAGAGAGGTGAATAAGATCGAAAGATGTTACATGAAATTCTCAAAGAACTAATAAAATAGCTTTCAAACATTATATTTCCAAATCATAAATGCCTAGTTAGCGTAGCAAAAATACTATTCAATCATTCAATCAAATCATGACCCAAGCTTTGACATTCCAGAATAAAAGCTTAATTTAACAAGAGTAAATGAAAGAAAGCTAAATTAACCTGAGTGCAAGTCCAAAGTGTTAATGACAATACATGGCATACAATAAGCAGACTGGGTCTAGTTTTGGATATTTGATTGCTGACACACACAACTTAATTGTCTCATCAGAGCAGTTTTGCTAAAACTAACATGAAGTTACTCCTCTGTCCCAGCAGCACCCAGGGCTTCCAGGATAATAGCAAACATCCAAACTGAGCTGACTCCATTGAATCTCCCACACTCCTCTAGTATTCGCTTCCTGACTTCACAGGCCCCCCTCATGTCTTGTCTTTGTTGTATCAACCTTTCTGTAACCTTTAGGACCTTTGATCTAGAATAATTTTCAGGGAATTCTTATTCTCAGTATATGTGCGTTTCATGTCTTCACTTTGATAAGCTTTACTTAAATCGTATCTTCTCATTGAGGCCTCCCCTGATCGCTGTAATGACTATAGTCATACTTGCTCTATTCCACTTGCATAGTAAATCTTCATTTTGCTTCATTGTTTTCTCCTCAAATCTCTAGCACATTTTATGGTACGTAATTAATATTACATACATACTTTCTGTCTTCCTCGTTGAAATGTAAGTTCTGGGATGTTTATTTTCAGCATTTACCATAATGCCTGGTTGATTACAGACCCACCAAATGTTCTCTTGAATGAATGACCCTCATTCCTTTAATTATAATATAAACAAGAACAAAATCACAGGCAAAGGATAAGACAAATAATGTGATACAAATATAGGAAAAAAAATGAATGGATATCATTAGTTTGGAAAAGAGTAGACATGAAGGAAGTAGAAGAAAATGGGTAGTGGTTTTACAGGGTAGAAAGTTTTAGAGACGGGGCTATCTTCTGAAAATAAGTTATTCCACTAAGTTTTCATTTCAAAAGTATTCATTAGTATGGCTTTATTGAAGGACATGTATCATTAGGGATGGGCTTTGGGGTCTCACCTCTAGGGCAGTATGGGTGGTCTTCCTCCTGGAATAGTTAAAAAATCATTCTTGGAAGTTGGCTTTACCCACAATTCAGTTTTTTAGAGCTATATAGATGCATCAGATATAAGAATATGCTGGCCAGAACCTGCCAAGATGGGCTTTGTTGCTTTTCCCAGAATCCTTGTTTCATCTGGTCAGTTTGTTTATCTCACATCCAGTTGCAAATCCTCTTATGTTTCCGAGTATTCCTGACATCATTTTAATGCTGACATTTGTTGTAACCATAACAATAGCAATATGAGGACACATTTAAAAGGAAAGGTATAGAACAATGTCCCCGATGAGCATACATGCAAATTTTCACAATAGACATAAACCAAATTCAAGAACAGATTAAGAAGATCACAGGTCATGACCAAATTGATACAAAATTGCTTCAACATCTGCAAGTCATAATGAAACACAATATATCAATAGACCTGAAGATGGAAATTGTGTAATTAGCCTTATTTGCTGTAGAGAGGCTTTTGACAAAGTATAATACTCTCTCATGATTGAAGTCCTGTAGATGGTAGGAAGAGAGGGAACTTCTCCAAGATAATAAAGACCAATACAAACTTATAGCCAATGTTATACTACACATGTGGAAAGCTGAGAGCCCATCCTCTGAGTCTGGAACTGAGGTGTGTCCATTCTCCACTTTTATTTATTTATTAGGTAAAATAAGAGAAGGAACTAACAGTGATAGACAAAGGAAAGAAAACATCAAATGATCCCTATTTTCAAATAACACAATTCTATACTGAGAAACCATAAAGATTTATGAGTTGATAAAGATGATCACATGGAATTAGTAAATTTCTGCACAGAAAAGGAAACAACCTGAGTGAAGAGATGAGTTAGGGAGGGGAAGGAAACCATGCATCACCTTTGCCAACTATATATACATCTTTGCTAACTAACTACACATCAGACAGGAAATTAATCCCTAGAAAATCAAAGAACTACGAGAATTAAACAGTGAAATCCCCAAACGCCATAAATAAATGGGCCAGTCAATTGAATAGACAGCTTTCAAAAAACAATAACAACAGCAACATTGTGACTAACTATTTGAAAATTTATTCAACATTTTTAGCTATAGGTGAAGAAAAATGGAAACACTTTGAGATTCTATCTCACTCCATTCAGTTAGCTTTCATCAGGAAAACAAACTGGCTGGTGAAGACATGGGTAATAAGAAGTACACTTGTGGAAGTAGAACCTGGGGCACATACTGTGGAACTCAGTGGCTGCTTCTCAAAAATTTAAAATTAGATTGACTGTAGGACATACGTATACCCCTCGGGTGTATACCCAGAAAACTCTAACCTACATACTACAACCAACACTTGTGTATCCATATTTCTTGTTGGATTATTTGCAATAGTTTAGAAATGAAAGCAGTCTAGATTTCCAGTAACACATGAACGGGTTGAGAAAGTGTGCAAGGAGTGTTACTCTGCCTCAAAGTAACTTGGAATTATAGCATTTGTAGAAAACAATGGATAGAACCGGAAATCATTATGTTAAGTAAAATAGGCCAGACTCAGAAAGACAAATATTGCATATTTTTTTCATATGCAGAGACAGTGTTGTGTGTGTGTGTGTGTGTGTGTGTGTGTGTGTGTGTGTGTTTTACTAGAAAGGTAATCACAGGAGGAGAAGCAGAGATCTTAAGAAGAGAGACTTCAGAAGTCAAAAGGGGAGGCCATGGGGTGCATCTGGCATAGAAGCAGAAGGGAGGCTATTATTGGGAGAAAAGGACCAGCCAGAGGGACTCGGGTTTGGAGGAGAGGGAGGAAATAAAACCAAAGCATGAAAATGCCACAATTAAACACATCATATTGTATGACACGTTTTAAAATTAACAAGGCTTAATATATGAAAAAGTTCAAATTTTATATTTTCAATGCAAATTTTCTGTGCCTGGTTACTATTTTTGTCTTCTTGCAAGAAACACACACACACACACACACACACACGCATGCACGCACGCAGGCACACACACATCCACATACAAATCAGTCTAAAGTCCACTGATGTTTATGTTTCTTCAGTCTACCCAGATTCAAGTTAGAAAGAGCGACTCAAGACTGTTGCTGGGTCAGCTTTTTGCTGCAGATGTAAAAGAGGGGTGATGTTGGTATCTCTAGCTTTCCTTCCCAAAGCTGAAGCGTCCCTGTATCTGAGCGACACCCCAAGTCTCAAGGGCTGGGGCAGCAGAGTTCTTTCATATCTTCCCACAGGATCAAGGGTGGTGTCTTCATTGTAACTGGCACTGAATAAATGTTGACTGCAAATGCCAACTTCCCTGGAAACCTGGCAGGAAGTATTTGTCTTTCAGCCTGGATTTCTCACTTTTGAAACTTTCAAATGACCCTCTTAAAGGGTCATAAAATAGCATTGAAATAAACTACTATCAATTATCAACTGCAAATAGTTCTCACAGGATTTGAGCTATTCTACTTAATTTAGATTGCTTTTAATAACTTGACTTTGCACATTTCTTAATTAAGGCAACACATGTAACACTTACCAAATGTAGACAATACTGGACTAATTACCATTGTAAAACCTATAGGAGACCCAGCAGTAAAAAGGTCAGGGCAAGTAGGAAACATGTTTAGAGAGTGGGCATAACCCTCTTCATTCTCTCATACATGCAAACATATATTACACTTAGTATATATTACTAAATACAAGTATATGTTACATTTAGTGTATATTATTAAATGCAAGTATATATTACATTTTGTCTATATTACTAAATGCAAATATATTACACTTAGTCTATATTACTAAATGCAAGTATATATTAATTTAACATATATTACTAAATGCAAGTATATGTTACACTTAATATATATTCCTAAATGTAAGTATATGTTACATTTAATATATATGTTACTAAATGCAAGTATATATTACACTTAGTAGCCAAAGGGATGACCCCTTGTCTGTGGAAACTGCAGTATTTTCTTAAGCAGAGTCACACTAAAAGATTGATTTTCAGGAAAATCTAAGTAACTAAGCAGTATTTACCAAAACTTTCCACGTTCGCCAAGGACTTACAAAGACAGACATTGTTTATCAGGCAGATTAAATGGGATAATATGAAGGAACCACTTAGTAAGTGTGTAGGATGTTAAGCTGGATGTTTTTAAAAACAAACTACAAAGAGCAATTCATGCAGTGTGCTATACTGCCTTTATTTCATAAATAAGAATGCTAAGTGCCAGACAGAAAGTACGCAGGAGACAGAATCTGCCTTCAGGAAAACTTACAGTGACTTTCCCATGGTCATAAATCTCTAGTGACAGACTGAGGACAATAGCCTGCCACCTGCCACCCAAAGCTCCCTGCCCTTTCTGCAGCATTTTGATGCTACCAGAATTCAACTGGAAAGTGGAAAACATCTTCAAGGGGTTGAAAATAGCTCGACACGAGTGACTGTACTTGAAGTGCCATTGGAGATTCTACAGACAGCTTTTAAGATGCCTTCTGATCATTCTGATAACCAATTAATTTGGAACTCAATAAAGAATTAAAAGATGTTATCTCTGACTCTAAACAAGAGAGCAGTGCTGAGTCATTTCCCTTTAGATGAACCCACAGCAGATCTTAAGATTTATGCCCCCAGTGGTTGACCTCCAAACACCTTTCATGAGCTTTGAAAAGCTTGTGTGTCTGTCTGACTGTCTGCCTGTGAGTGTGAGAAAGAGTCTGTATTAATGTAAGTAGACTCACTGAAGAATAAGCATAATTAAATGAATTTTCCTGTTGATTAAGGAAGAGAAAACTACCTCACCCTACAGTTGAAAAGCTATTATAGGCTAAAAGATATGAGCTGAATCCCTAATAGAGGACCCCAGTGATCTCCACTATTAAACTGAAGTTCAATGATAACATGTGACCTGAAGCTGGCATGACGGAATCAATGCTATGCCACGGCTAACCTGAGTATGCAGTTGATATTTTCAGCCTTTTGTGACATGCAGCTATATTATCTATGTAATCTTGGACCAGCCTTCCTCCTTTTGTTCATACACACAAGTCCAAGTTGCATTTAGTAACCACAGAGAAGAACCTCTGCCTATAGAAACTGTATGATTTTCTTTTCTTTTCTTTTCTTTTCTTTTTTTTTTTTTTTTTTTTTTTTTTTGTTAAGCAGATTCCATTAAAATATTGATTGATTTCTGGGGAAATCAATGAACCTAATTAGTATTTACCAAGTACTATCTATATCCTCTAAGGATTTACATGGACAATAGTATTTATTTCTGTTAGTTGTATAAATGTATGACCAGTCCCTAACATATAACTCAGTTGATACCAAAAAAAAATTGACAAATGACTTCAAAATGAATTCACCTGTGGTCACACAGTAAAGGGCAAAACAACATAAATCAAAGTGAGAGGTAATGACATCGATGACCATACTCTTGGTCACCAAACTCAAGTACCTCCAACGCTACACTGGATTGGGGATATACCTCAGTTTGTAGAGTGCTTGCCTAGCATGCACAAGAGGCCTTGGGTTCAGTTTGATCCCCCAACAGCATAAAACCAGTTATGATGACATATGTCTATAATCTCCTGTGGATGCAGAAGGGTCAGGAATCATTGAGGCCAGCCTGTGTTATATGAGACCTTATCTCAAAATCAAAACAAAGGCCTACATTGTACTTCCTCTAAAGAGTATGCATGCCATAGATTAAAGTCGTGGTGTTTCCATGAAATCAGTATGTTGAAGCTCTAACTCCCAGCCTGGCTGTATTTGGGTACGGAGCCACTAAGGAAGTTAGCAAGGCTGCATGTGATCACACGGACAGGGCACATTTGTAATAAGATTGGCACCATCATGAAAAAAACCACTAGAATATATCCTCATTATCTCTGCCTCTCCTTCATCTCTCTCCCTCTTTTTTCTCCCCCTTTCTCCCTCCAATCTTGACTTTGAACTTCAACTATCAGAACCATGAGAAAACAAATTTCTGTTGTTTAACTAACTAACCTTATGGCAGTTTATTATAGAAGCTTGTAATGATTTTACTCTATCTCTCCAAAACTTCATATGTAGAAAGTTAATAGCCAATAAGACAGGTTGGGGAGAACGTCAAAATAGGTGTTTTGGTAGTAAGCAGTGTGCCCTTATTGTTTGCAGCTGTTCCCTCAAAGGGTTACTTCTTACTGAAGTGAGTTGGTTACTAGGGAAGGCTTTGCTGTAAAACAAAATGCCTCACATGTGTTCCTCTTCCCTTGTGCCATGAAGTATCTTCTGCCATGTTGAGCCAGAAAGAAGGCCAAGGCCCTCACCATCGTCATGCTTGTCCCCAGCCATAGGCAGAACCTGGGCAGGTAACCCACTTTTGATGAAGCTCTCCTGTTCCAGGCTTTCTATGGCTCTTATCTGGACCTTTCTCGTGCTCCCTCGTACATCTGTCACCGAGAATAAAATATGCATCAAATAAAAAATAAAGGAAACAAAGTACCACTCATTCATTTTAACACCCAATCATAGGCAAGGCCCAGCATATTCAGAGAATGAAGCAGTGTCTCCTCTTCAAGACCCACCCATACCCTTATGCATATTGAATCCAATGGCAGAGAGGTTGTTTTTACATATTCTAATCATATTTTCAAAATTGTTGTTAGGAATGATTCATATCCTAGATACAAGTAAGGTAAAATATAGATCCACTGGTATTTTTTTTTCATCCCCAGCATTCTCTTTGATTTATACTTTTTCACACACACTAAACTCTAAAGTAATATTGGAAACCACACAAGATAGTAAAGAGTTGAGCCACTGCCCAGAATCCTGCTACAGACTGCTTCTTTCCTGGAATGGTACCTTGGACAGCTCCAAACTCTGTCCCTCCAAGCTCCTGCATATTCACAGCTGCTCTGGTGGCTAGGGTAGGAAATCAGAAGGCTAGACCCCACTAAGAACCTTTGGGACACCTTCACATTAGCAGAAATTATTTGAGGCCCATGTAGAAATTATCTGGGACTCTTAAGGAAAGATTGCCGAAGACCAATAGGTTCCAAATTGTTCACCATCATGTCCCTAGCATCCAAATTATAGTAAAACCCACTAAACCATCCTTTTCTGTATCAGCATTGTAGCAATTGCCTAAGCCATAAGAATTCTTCACTTGACTAGAAAACTTCTCAACATTAGAACATGAGGGTCCAAAATTAGGATCTCACTAGAATGTGTCAGCAGGCAGACCTAGTTATTCTATAAAGAAGCTACCACCCACACTTATCTGAACTTATTTATGCCTCCCCCAAATTGCTAGCTGGTCATGATAGCATCATTGCTTTAATGCAGAGTGTTTTCAATCCAATGGATGACTCCTGCTGTGAAATCATAGACGTGAAGCGCTGTGGCATATCGCCCAACTCAATGCCTTTATCTTAGAAATAAGACAGTAGAAATCCAGAGAGTTGAAATAATTCACCAAAGTACACAGGGGTGACCAACTTTTGTTCCAATAACCCCTCTCTTTCATGTAAACTTCACCTCTTCCTGCCTTCACCATCTTCTCTGCCTCTAACCCATGACTTCTTAGATAGCTCCAGTTGTCTAGAGGTCATGGTGGTAGGGGTAACATAATCTAGGCTGCTATCTCTCTGCAAAGGAGATTCTCACCAGAAAATTGGTACTCAGTGCCTCAGCAAAGAATGTGCTCAAGCAGGAGCAGGGAAGAGAAAACCGTCTGGACAGTGTGATTCTGGGTGCCCAGTGGACCCCAGCCACAGCAAAGGACAAGAGGGAAAGGGTGTCTGTCACCTGACTGCATACATTTATTTTCACCTTCAGGGGACTTCTTAGCAGTAGTGCTATCCCGAGCAGAAGGCCGAAGATGTTGTAGATGGCTCTGATGGCTGACAACTGTGTAGGCAAGGATGAAACTAAGTAAGGGGTAACCAGGCAATTTGCAAATGGTTTGTGAGCCAGGAAAAGTTGGTGGTGTCAGATTACTATGTGTGAAGGAAGGGATATGGTTTTGAAAGATAAAGTTGGTTTGCATTTTCTACATTTTTCCTCCTCTTCAGATTTAGAAAAGTAATACCCAGAAGGATTTCCCTAAAAGTCTCTAGAAAAATAACTCATGCTTAATATCCACTAATATGTACCTCTTTTTACTAAATATTAATTACATTAGTATTGTCCTAGGCTAAAGCAACATGGCCTGGCAAAAACCATACCTATCTACAATTGCTTTTTAACAGTTGGTAGCATACTAGTTCCTAGAGAATAGTGCCCTTTCAAGATCCTAGGTTGCTAAATATATACTTCTTTGGTCAAGTACAGCGTATTTAAAAATATTTTTACTTTCCACATTCATTAAGATAGCTCCTGTAAACTTCACCACGGTGAACATTGGTGTTTTAAGGTATCCTTCTCCATTTTGGAATCATGACGATGTTTTCAGTTGTATATCTACAATACACCAATGATTTGACACATTAGACTTCATAAGGAACACTCACACACACACGGGGTCACTTTAGTCTTGACAATACTATTCTGATGTCACTAGTTACCCAGATTTATAAAAAAATGCTAACAGGTTTACCTAACAGATCTCAGCACTGAGGCATAAATGCTTGCCCCAGAATGAGGTGGATTGCACTTGGAGCCTGATACTGTTTTCCCAGAACAAGTCATTGAGCAATTATGGGCTTTGGTGGCAGAGACCTCCTCTGAGCCTCATGCACCTTTGAATATGATAACCAATGTGAAGATGTTTGGCATAGTGTACAGGTACCTGACTGTACCTCCTTCTTTCTCAGTTAGCTCCTGGCCTCAAGATTTCCTACTACACAATGATGACTTCTTTCATCTCTTTGTTTTACCCTTTCTGACATTAAGGAGATAGAACCCTTGGGTGATGGAGTGCAGCATAAGAAATGGCAGCTACCAGAAGAAAGGTGACCTCCCAAATTGTGTGTCACTAATGAGAATATATAACCATTTTTACATAATAAAGATTTTCTTCCTTAATTTAAAGATGCTCGTGTTCCTTATTGTTCAAAGAAAAAAGAAGTAGGGAAGCTTTTGCCTCTACACTACATATAAGTTTCCAGAAGTTAATATTGTTTATGTTTCAGAACGGGCAAAATTCCTACTTAGTAAAAAAGAATAGAGTGACTACTCACAACAAATTGAAAAAGTCTAATAAGCTGCTTCTTCTGAAATGATTTTTATTTTATCTGTCTCTGCAGTAATATAAAATCTAATGAGCATGCAGGAATAAAATGCATCTGGTAGAGGTGATCCATTCCAAATCCATCCAAGCCAGAAAGTTGGCCTCCAGGCAAAACCCTCAGTACTTGGTCCTCTTGGTTCATCAGGACTCAATCTCTGTGAAATACAGCTTGACGTCTCCATTGGAAATTCTCCTGTCAAGAAGAAGTCAGTGTTTTCCTGCTAATAAGAATCCTCTCGTTATATTTTTTTCTTTCTTTGAAACTGACCAAGCCTGAATATTCTCACAATTTGATAATCTTTCAAAAGAACCTAAGTACAAATTCACAAATTAGAGGCAGGAATATTTCTCCTTCATTAAGGGAAGAATTTTATGACCACATTTCACTTGTCTATCTATGTGGAGGGTGTTCTATCCCTGACTTCTTTCCCCTTCATCTTCTTCTTTCAAGGCAGCAGGAACAACTGCCCCTATTAGTCTTGAAGAGGATTTTTCTTTTCCAGAGTATTGACCAGATCCATTTTTCCCATTTCTGTGTTAAGAAACTCTGTCCTTCTCAGTAGCTTGGATTCTGTGAGGTCCAAAAGCTAAGGGCACTGAAGTGGGATCTAATCTGATATAGCTGTTATCTATTTTTTAAAAGAAAAAAATGCACAGTATTTCATACCTCTTCTAACGCCTTCATTTTATTACATAAAACCCATGAATCCAGTTTCAAAATCCTGACAGAAGAACAAAACCACCAATTAAACCACTTTTATATTTTTAAGGCATATTGACAACTTAATTTATCTTCCTATATAAAACATAATTATATGTAAATTCCATTCATCATCATAGAAAGATAAGGGAAAAGATAGATGGAAATCTTGTCTAAGTGCTGTGTGATGGTTGAGTTTTAATCACCAATTTGACATAACCTATAATCATTTGAGAAGAGAGGAAATGTCTAGAGCTGGTTGGCCTATAGGCATGTCTGTGTCCATTGAGCTGGGAAGAACTCCCCACTATGGGAGGTACCATTACCTAGGCAGGGGACGCTGATCTATATAAGAATGGAGAAAGTTAGCTGAGTGCAAATATGTCTGCACTCATTAATTTTGCTCTACCAATGTGATGTGACGAGGTGATTCAAGTTCCTGCTGCTGTGACTTCACTGCAAGGATGGCTGGAACTTGGGACTTCAAACATTCTTCTTTTTCTCAGGGTCATCCATCACCGTAATTGAAATGGAACCAGTAGATTTGAATTCCTATATACTCTGAATACCCATATGCTTTTTGATTCCAATTGCCCAGCTGATATTAATTAAATACAGAGCAAGAAAATTAAAAACCAAGTATATGAAATATGACTCATCAATAATCATTTAAAATATTTGAATAAACATGAGGACAAACTTGCAGTGAAATATTTACAAATGAAAATAAGTGAGTCATTTTAGAAACCATTTCATCCTCCTCACTCCTAATAAATGCCCAGAATATCATAGGCACAGTGATTTTATGAAATATCTTAATTTAGGGTCAGCATAATTGGAATTGAAGAAAAGGACAAAAATGTTCCCATGTGCTTAGTTCTTAACTGTTTTACATGGAAACTATTGTGTGTTTCTCTCTATTTCTGGTATATCATTTTAACCTTAGGTCATCAGTCAGGCCACTGACAATGTGCCTTCAGGACCATTAAACCAGAGTGCTCTGCCCACCCAGCTCTTCCCAGGATCAAACAAGTTCCAAGCTCAATTAACATTTTTTTCTCCCTTTTTAATCACCCTTTAGGCATGGCATAAAATCTTCATTTACTCTTCCCAAGCATGCTTTCAGAATTCTCCTTCTGAATTTTTGTCCGAATAACATCCTTTCCCCAATTCATGTGGAAAATGGACAGCTTCAGAGGAGCCCAAAGATAAATAAAATAAGAGTTACGAGGTATATATCATCTGCATAGAAATCACAATTAATTGATTCATTACCATATCAGAACACTGCAAAGAAATTAACTGAGGAAATTGCCATTAATTTGAACATCATTTTGCCTGAAACTCTGATAGAAAAATATCCTAATTTTGACATCACCCTGTCTGTTTGCATAATACCTTAGAGTACAGTGATAAGTAAAACAGGAATATTTATCCCAGAGAAACTGAGGAGAGTGGGCTCCTTAAGTCTCATTAGGGCATGATTTAGATTCACTTATTTTCCAGGCATGTGTTTTAACTGACTACATTCTAAATGTTAAGAAATGCTCCATAGCTGTCTTCTTGACTATATCCATCAAGGTGGGTTACATCTATTAATTTTATTTTGGATGAAACATACGGTCATTAAAAATATTTGCCATCAACGATGCAAGGATGTTGACGAAATTGAGTTACCATCCACAGAGATGGCTCTATATTAGCTACTTTTATATCACTCTGATCCAACTGAGAGATGAACTCCATAAAGGAAAGATGGGGGTGGTGGTTACAACATTCTGTATTAGGATCCTCGGTTGTGTCTTGGGCACATCAACATGGTGGTAGAAGAGACTATTCAAAGCAGGTATGCTGTCTGGTTTTAGGACAATGCAACACAAGCTGGAGTTGTTTGAGAAGAGAAAATCTAAATTGAGAAAATGATCCCTCTAGATCAGCACGTGGACAAGCCAATGATCGATGATTGATGTGGGAGGACATGGATGATTATGGACAGTACCACCGCTGGGCTGGTAGACCTGGGTGCTCTAAAAAAAATGCAGGATGAACCAGCCAGGGATGAGGCCAGTATACAGCACTCCTCATGGATGCAGCTTCTGTTTCTGCCTCCCTGGGCTTCAGTTCCCTCCCTGACTCCTTTTGATGACCCACTGTGATGTGAGGGCTAAAAGTTGAAATAAATCCCTCTTCTCCAAGTTGCTTTTGATAGTGGCGTTAATCACAGGTGTGGAAACCATAACCAAGGCATCATAGCGGTAGAGAGCAGAGAAGAGTTAGGCAGGCAGGCTCCAGGTGCAAGATACCTACAAGGATACACTTGAAGCAAACTACTTCCTCCTAAGGTGTCCAAAATCTTCCAGATAATTCCAGAAACTCAGATCAATGTTTAGTGTGAAAGCTTCCGGGAGACACAGGCTCTAACTTTTTCCACCCTCGTGTCTCACCACTATCGTGGTTCATCCTGCCCCAGCCTATCTCGGTGTCTCCCACATATTTCCTCTGCCTCAGCCTTGGGACATTTGTGCTCATATTTGTCTAAAGCATTTCCAAGAAGCCCATTTGGTGTGGGTATTTTGTGTGTGTATCTGTTCAGTCGGGCTTTAGAAAAGAGTCCTTATCAAATGGTTTTCCCCACCAACCCAGTGTGCATTAACTATTCTCAGACTTTATGTCCTTCTCTATGCCTATTTGTGATGGTATGAATGGGAATGGCCTCCATAGGCTCATAGACTGAATGCGTATGGCCCAGTTGGTGAAACTGTTTGGTAAGGATTAGTAAGTGTAGCCTTGTTAAGTCCACATGATTCCCATTTAATTCTCTAATTCACAAATAGTGTGTCAAGATCAAATTCTCAGCTCCTGCCCCAGCGCCATGGCTGCCTAACCACTTCCTGCCCTGCGCCACGACAGCAGTGGACCCCAACCCCCTCTGAGCCTATAAGCACCCGACAAACACGTGCTTCTTCAAGTTGCCTTGGCCTTGATGTCTCATCACAGCAATAGAAAAACAACAAAGACAGTAAATTAAATATAATTATTCCATCGAAATTCCCATGTTGAAGTCATAACACCCATATAGGTATGTCTAGAGGCCACTGGAGTTGCAGCAAGTGACAAGTTCAAATCTCAACCCACCAGAAGAGTAATCCTCTGACGGAGGAGATAACCATTTGGGCAAGTCCTGTGGGACTACCGACTCTGGAAACTATTGATGATCCTGTCTATAATTTCACATGTACAAAAGCAGTTATGGTGTCTCCCCAATATCTGCACTGTAGTATGCAATCTCATGTGATGTGTATATATAATCTCATGATTGCATCTCAGTCTTATGGACCCATATATCCATGTGTGGTCAGAAAGATGACTTCTCATTAACTGAATAGTTTTAATATATAGAAAATATACTAGGATTTGCTTCATAACTACATCTATTGTCTAATGAGGACTGTAAGACACTTAAAAGCCTTCTTTATTCCTTTTACTCAAACTATACACAATTAGCTCATTTTCACCTTCAAACAAAGTCAAACTAGACTGTTTCTGTAAATAGATCATTAGTGTCATAAGTTAAAAACTTTACAGATATGCACAAGGTCAGACTCGTAGGTGTTTAGCCAAGGTAATTAACACTAACCAACCTAAAAATCATGCCAATTCTTCACTTGCCAAGTCTGCATGTCAAAGACCTATGTCTCACTGGACACTATTTCTCTGGCCTTGGATTACATTCTTACACCTGAGACCTTGAAATTCTGCGTTGCCATGGTAAATGGCTCTGTTCTTATCATTTACCCAAGGAATGTGCTATGACCAATGAGATGTAATTCTTGTAACGTAACTTTTTTCTTATTGCCCCAAAACTCCAGTTTAAAAAAAATGTATTTAAGCTAGGTGAACAAAATAACAAGAGAGAATTAGAACCAGAGAGAACTGGAACAGAGAACTGAAACAATGGAGGACTAGACAGAATTAAAACTTAGAAGAAAATTAGAGGACAGAAAAATAGAAGAATAAAGAATGTGACTCGAACAGCATATGTGTGCATTTATTCCATACCCCTCAGATTAGAGAAACCCTTAGTCCAGTTTTCACTATGCTATGGAGTTTTTCTTCCAATCCTGGGAGTAGCCTTGGGAGCTGGTCTTTGAGCCTACTAATAAAACCTATTAGGAAGTAATTAAGGTTACGCAAAGTCAGGGCCTGACCTGACAAAATCAGTATCCTTATAAGAAATGACAAAAAGAGCATTCACTTTCCTCACCAAGTACATGAATATAATGTAATATATGGTTACATAATTAGTGAAAAGTAGAATGTCCCCTAACTACCTTGCCAACACTTGGATCTTAGATTTCCAGCCTCTACAATAGAACCCGTGGTCTTCGATTACAGTAGCCCAAGCAGACACATTACATCATCTTCATAATTGTAACAAAGGGAAATATACCTTAAAATATAACGACAGAGCACACCATCACTGAATGTGCCATAATCTAACACTGCATGTCTGCCTTTTACATGTGACTGGTCTGGAAAAGAGGGTTCATCATCTCTGAATCTGCAAAACATGTAGAGTAGCATTATATTGGAATACTCAATTGATATTTGCCTAATAAATGAAAGTTCAGTAAATGACTTTCAAAATATTAGCTCTGATAGTCCCTTTATTTGGATATCTATTTCAATGGTCTAAGGCAAGATTTTTCTCAAACAAAAATCAGAGAATATGTTTTTCCTAGTTTATAGTCATGAGACCCAGCAAGAATATGAGACTTGCTTCTCTAGTATCAAAATGGAGCATGCCCCCAGCACTTGGGTATTGCGGTTTAATAAGGATCAGGATAAACAAATAGGCCGAAATGATGTTTATTCAGGGAGAAATAACTTACAACCTAGACAGATTAAAACCAGCAGGCTCCACCGGATGCTCTCCTCTCCCCGACCCGCCAGCAAGAGAGCATTCCTGGCTCTTCCTCAGACCTCCTTCCAGAGGTCACTTCCGCCCCTGGCTCCACCCCCAATGGGCGTGATCAGTGCCACAGAAGGAGACAAAGTGAATATCCCACTACACTTGGGAAATTGAAATGAGGGGTAAATGAAGAAACAGGAGCAAAGAAGCAAGAGCATCACTTGGCAAGCAGGACAGCCACTCCGATCAGGGAGGACTGTGTTGCATAATGTGAATGATGAATGACGGCATGGGAAACAAAAACACAACCACACACTTCTTTCAGAGAGAAGAAGTTACATTTGCTCTTCTGTTTGTCAAATGTGCCCTTCCCATATTACAAGGATCCACAATAGCTAGCAAGAAACTGTGGGCTGACATGCTATTGATAGACTCGAGAAATACATCGCAGTCTGTCAAGTCTCCCATTTACATCTCCGAATCTAATCTGCTTTCTTTCCTTCATGAAATCAATTCTGTAGCAATTGAATAACCAGCCCATGAGGCATTTTAATATGCCGAGTATTTATCTATATATAGCCCAGCAAGGGAACAGTAATTAGAAGTGACCTCTATCACCAGCGCTGAGGGACAGATTACGCCAGTGTTTCCTCATCCCTTTAAGGAGGTTCCACCAAATCGGCTTCAGCTCTCCGTGACAGGCTGTTGAGCCCTTTTATTAGATTCCTGGAGGAAACAGACTCTAAAATGGTTGTCATTATCTGGGATTTTGTTTCTTTTTCTGTGAATTGAAGGCGTCAGTGAAATGGGCTCAGTTTTTAGCTGTGGGATCAGATTGTCACATGCATACAGGACTGGATGAAGTAGGCTTTGAGAGATCTAAAAAGGCTAAAGGAAAACGACTTTCTAGATCTTCCTCCCTTTGAGTGTTTTGAGCTAAGGCCCGAAGGTTGAGAATTTCTTGTCAGAGTTAAGGGAAAATAACAAGCAGTTTGCCTCAAGAACCGGTCCAACTTTATTAGCTTTCTCCTTAAAATTTCAGTTTCTGACGCCAGCTCTACAGCTTGCATACACAATGCAGGCATCTAAGGGGTCTGGAGAGAATGGAATTCAGCTTTGAAGATGAGTGTAGCCCCAGGCTGTGCCTCCTACTGACTAGTTAGTCATTAAAGCCTTCTTACCTTCATAGCTTAATTTGTATAGCCCTATTTGTTATTTCCATTGTAAGAATGGAAACTCAGGCAGGTCTCACAGATGAACGGGTGGTTTCAATTTCCCTTTTATTCCTGGTCTGATTCATGTTGTTCCCTTGTTCCAAGCCCTCTCCCTGCTGATTTCAGATTTGGAAGCCTCCAGCCTCAGAGCTGGAGGTTTGAGATACAGCGTGAGGGAAATTTCCTTGACCTGATACCTAGCTCTACTACTGGCATTCTGTGATAACACATCTACGATGTGTGTTTCTAGCCATAAGTCACTGGGGAATGGGGAATGAGTGCCAATCATACCTGGGGTTTAGGGAAAGATTCAAAACATTTAAAAGAAGCACAGCAAAGTCTGTATGTGATTAAAAACACTGTTTTATGGTTAAAAGGAGTCTTCTTTGCATCTTGCTTTCACGGTGGTGCATTTGAAAAATGCATTTACATCCTGTAGCGCATTAGCTTCTTGAAATATATCACATAGGGGAAAGTCCTTTGTAAATGACAAAATGTCAGCAAAAAAAATGACAGAGGATAAGTCCCTGTCAAGAATCAGATGAAGATTATAAAAAATCACTCTGATTGCTTTAAACACAAAGGAGTTTACCAAGGGTCTTACAAACTAGTTTGAGATCTGACCCTGTTAGAGGATTTAGGCAGTAGCTTCTAGAGTGTTTCTCAGACTCTTACAATGGCACAGGGCTCATAGACATTTGCTACCTTTTATAAGAGTCAGGAGGCAGAGAGAGTAGGAAGTTAACTTAGTGACTGTTAATTGTTTTAAATAAATAATAATGAAAAACAAACAGCAAATCATTAAACTAGGAAAACAAATAGTGATACTGTCTTAACAAAAATCCTTAAGGGTTGTTCCTTACAGAGCCAGCAATATGGAGAAGCACCAGATGCTCCCACACTGGCATCTATTTCTCCAACCAAAAGTCTAAAGGACCTCGGGCACAAGGATGGGTGCTACAGAAATTCTAGGAAGGAGCATCTGCTGCATCTCTGATGGTCCTAAACAGAAAAACGCAAAACAGCAGCCAAAACAACCCGAAGCATTTTCTCCATTTGTATTTCATGAGAGTGAACCGAGCTAGCCAAACCCAAATTAGACTTGAATCTTGCTACAGAGAAGTAGTGTAGGTTTGGGTTTCACAGAATTTTCAGTGAAGAGAGGCACACTAGGACACAAGAGGCAAGAATGTAATGACTAGATAACTCAGAAGATTTAGACATCAGCTGCAGCTCATGTACTCCCTCTACCCTTAAAGCAGCAACAAGTTGCTTATGATCTAACAAATAAAGCTTTCCTGAAGATCAGAGAGCAAAGCTAGCCACATTAGTCAGCCACAGAGGCCAGGCAATGGTGGTGCATGCCTTTAATCCCAGCACTAGGGAGGAATATAAGCAGGTGGAGACAGGAGTATTTAGTCCGAAGTTACACTGAGGTCAGGATTGCCCCTTTTGGGCTAGACCTTGGTAGAGGTGAGAACTTTCTAGTGACTTGGCTGCTTTGCTTCTCTGATCTTTCAGCTTGAACCCCGATATCTGTCTCTGGGGTTTTGTTATTCACGTTACTAAAATAGTAGTCTTTTTTAAAAATCTACCCAAGAATTGAGCCTGTTAAGAACCCAAGAAAATTAAATTCAAGAAACTGTCAAGCCCTTCCCAGTGAAAGAGACCAATGGTTGCTTTGAATGTTAACAGAAGTACAAAAAGATGATGTAACTGATGAGGAAGAGAGAAATATGTCAAATTCCACCAAACTATTCAGGGTGATAGATGAGCTAACAAGATAAACTATAATCTCAAAAGATTCCATTTAGAGGTAGGCTGCTCCCATTTTCCAAGTATTTCCCAGAAACTTGGCCTTAATGCATGCAGTGGCTTAACATGAGCTAGGTCACAGTTGTAGGCCTGCTTGTATTTAAGTTTTGCCAAAACTGTGGCCATGATGTTCCAGGTCTTTACCCAATCCATTAGAGAGATCCTCCAAAGTCTAATGGAGAACAGCAGATTATAGAATAATCTAATATAGTTTAGAAGTAACCTCCCTCAGTACATATAAAGACTCATGATGAAATTTAATCCCCATCAAGAGGTATTAAAAAGGAGGGCCAAGTTGAAAACTAAGGCTAATAGTTCCACCTTTGTGACTGAATTGATGGGTTATCTAGAAAGCGCTGGCTTATTAAACCAGCCATTGTGCCTTTGTCTTTTGGATACATAACTCCTTCCTTCCATGTGATCCTTCTGTTACCTCAGAACTCTGCAGAATCTCCATCAGTAAGAAGGAGAACTTTCTAATTGAGGACCTTCAGGACTCTCCAACAAGTAGTTGAATGAAACCTTTCTTCTTTAAGAATCCCCTACCCCATGATATTCACTTCTATCTACAGAAGATAGACTAAGATGTCTTGCAAGGCAAAGGAGTCTGGACTTAGAATTATGTAGCAAAGAGGATCCCCTAGTGAGCCAAAAGTGGTAGGTGGGCTATAAAACAAGCTGGGCTTTCCAAAGTAAGAGAGCTAGGTAGTTTCCGAGACCTCTGAAGCACCGTGGATGCTCAGGCCCAAACCTCACAAAGGAAGTCCTGATCATACCTACAATTTTCTTCCTTCTTGAATTTTTTGAGACAGGGCTCTACTCTATAACTCAACTGGCCTGAAAATCACTTTGTAGTTTATGCTGGGCAAAAAAAAACTGAAATGATCTCTTTGCTCTCAGCCTCTCAAATGTTTAGACTTAGGTGTTCAAATTGGTTGTCAGGAGGAGGGGACAGGAGGCGCTAAGAGAAAAAAAGAATGTAGGAAGAAATATTTGGAGAGTTTATAGTAAACATCATTTTCAGAATAATGAAAAATTTTAGCCTACAGAACCAAGAAGCTCCAAGAAACCTAAGAAGGATAAAGAATTAAGCTCACATAAGCTAATTACAATCGTGGTTTGAATGAGAATGACCTCCAGCGGCTCACAGAGTTGAATATTTGGTTGCTTGTTGGTTGACTGTTTGGGAAGGATCTTAGGGGGTGTGAACTTCATAATGGAGGCATGTCACTGGAAGTGTGCTTCGAAGTTTTAAAAGCTCATACCAGGCCCAGTCCCTACCACCTCTGCCTACTGATAAAATCTAAGCTCTCATCTTCATGTCTTCATGTTGCCATGGTGCTGGAGCAGTCATGATGGCTACTCTCTGAACCTGTCAGCCATGCCTCCAACTGAAGGTTTCTTTTACCAGCTACCTTGGTCACATAAATTCAATGGTGACTAAGATGTAGTGGAAATTCAAGCCAGCCACTAGTTCTTACCTCTACCGAATCCTCAGACCAAAGGTGAGATCCTGTCCCTAGGGATCCTCAGACTGAATACAATGAGCTCCTGTCTCTTCCTGCCTTATAGGTCTCTCTCTGCGTAGGAATATTACTCCTGTCTCCTCCCTAGCGCTAGGATGAAAGGCATGTGATCCCAAGTACTGGGAGTAAAGGTGTGAACCATCACTGCCTGGCTCTGTTTCTCCTTGAACTCACAGATATCTACCTGCCTCTGCTGGGATTCAAAGTGTATGCCACTATTGCCTGGCCTCTACTGCTAGCTCCACACTCTGATCTTCAGGCAAGTTTTATTTGTTAAAGCACAAGTGATGTATCATCACACTAAGGCAATAATAAAATTTCTAAACTCCAAAGACGAAAAGGTTCAAAGCAATCATTGCAAATTAAGGACCATTACATGAAATTAAACAAAGGCTGGGACAAAGGAAGAGAAAATACGTCTAAGAGGTGACATGTGTTCCATAACGCTACATTTAAAAAGAAGGGGTTTTAAGTTTTTAGAGTGTCAAGCTTGACCTCTGAGACTTCTCCCATTTTTTCCCAAGGCCTTTCTGCCTTCAACCACAGAACTCACATTTCCAGCCTTGAAATTACTCAAAATATGTCTTAAGTTTTTGTGTACCCATAACCTCTAAAATCTTACTTCTTTTCACTAGTACATCACAATCAGATCCTTATTTTAGAAAAATCACTCGTGACTATTTCAAGGATAGGTTTTTGAGGGAGGGGACGATAGGAAAAGATTACAGTAGCATTCAGTGTTACAGCAATGATTCTATAAATAGAAAAATGTAATCTGACAACAAAAGTAGTGAGGTTGGGAAAAATACTAAGGTAGCAAAGCATAAATATAGGAAGCCACTATAATGAGAACATGGTAAGAAATTGACATTAACCTCATTCACAGAAATAGGAGATCTGGGAAGAAGCAACGGGCTCTAGTTCACAGCTATTACATTTCCAGTTTCTGTGCGAAAGATGCATGGGAAGGAATCGTGTAAGTGGTTAGAAGTAATATTCTGAAAGTCTAAGCTATACATAGAATTGTAGATGGTAGAATTGGCACTATTAGAGTAGACAAAATCAAGGTCAAAGCCCTAGGAACACACATTCGTGAGACAAGAAGTAAAAAGTAACAGTGATGGAGAGGAAGGAGTGAACAAACACAAAATAATCAGACTAGTGGTGTCACAAAATTATTGAGCAAGGGATGCTTCCAAGTGTGCATGCATGCATGCGTGCCTGTGTGCGTGTGCGCCCGTGTGCACGCCCATGTGCCTGTCTGTCTGCCTGTCTGTCTAGCATGCATGAAGCCTGGATTCAATCTCAGCATACCCCCCCAAAAACATGTATGTTTAAAAAAACGTCAAGACAAATAAAGAAGAAAAGTAAAACATTTGTCTTGATTTTCTTTCCAGGTTTTTGATCATAAGCATAGATGATCGGCAGTGTAAGCTTCTCTGAAAACTAGAACTATGAAGTGGCTTTGGATTCAGATTCAAACTTCCACGTCTTGGTCCAACTCCTTTTCTATGTGATCTAGTTTGCTTTGTAGAAGGAAGTTCCTTTGTCTGTAAAATGAAAATGGCATTAATTCCAAGTGACTAACAGGAACTCAAAATGATAGGATAGATTTTAAAGTGTTTAATGGATAACAAGTACATAATCAACAAAAATAGTTTATTACCATCATTACCAGTATCACCCAAGTTATTGCTTTCCAAAAAGAAGGAACACGGGTACAGAAGGGTATGCATGAATCAAGTGCGAAGCATTGCTTCTGTTTTGAAAAGCAAGTCTGTGCATAGACTGTAGACTTGATGCGTGTAGAAATGAGGTAATAATTGACCAAGCACAGCAGTCCTTATGCATACAGAAAAGGAGGGACGCCAGAGCACAAATGAATAAGTAAGTCTGGGTTTTGAAGATGTTACTAATAAATGGGCGTGTGTGTGTGAAAGAGAGAGAGAGAGGGGGGGGGAGGTATGTAAAGAGTAGAAGGAGTGAAGGTGATATCACAATGACTGAAGATCTCATCTAGCAAACTCACAGAGAAACTCAGCCAAGGGCTTGGCATGGGACCAATCTATATGAGGTAGGAAAATGTCACTGCAGAAAAATTACTTCTGCCCGAACTTCTCTGAAAGAGGGATGATGGAGACAGTAATATAAATGGCAGGCAGATAGATATGACTATACCTTGATATGAAAAAAAAAGTTGAGAGCCCGTTTCTGTTTGGTAAGAAGAGCCGAGTTCACAGAATACAAACATGAAACTGATTAATTTCTTTGGACTGAAGAAAAGCTGAGGTTGGTACCAGCTCCTTGCCACATCTCTCCACCTGATTTGTAATTTATTTACTAGCACTCGTTCAAAAAGATCCTAACTACCACTCAGAGACCTCACATGTTGGCATCATGTGGAGAGAAAACGATCCAGTGAGGACCCGCGTGGTAGGGAGGACATTATAGGAAAGCGTCTGGGGAATGATCAGTCTGAACGATGTAAAATTAAAACGTTATGTGGATGGAACCCATGCACTCAGATTGGGAAGACAAAGAAAGGGACACACATGGTGAGTGAAGTTCTCTGAGGTTGTCTAGAACTTTCCTACTTTTCCTCCCATGCCTTTCCTTCGCTAATTCTTTCTGCCAGTGTCCTTTCCCTCTTCAGCCTCCCTGCTGTCCCAACCCACCTCATCTTTGCACACTATTCCCCACTGGTTGAACATGGGATGGATGTAAGTTCCACCAAATATGACAATAAAATGGAGAAAGCCAAGTGCGCTTCCCATTCACACATACTTAACGCTCCTATCCTAGTTTGCAGTAAAGAACTCCAAACAGCCCCTCTAGAAGCTGTCGCCTTCTTATTGCCCCTTTAATAGACACAGTACAAGAAAACAGCAGTTGTTTTGGATATGCATATTTAAGGCAGAGTATTAACTTCAAAATAAGACATTTCCCCGGAGTAATTGCTGTTGAGTTAATGACATATGGCAGTTTGGTCCATTAACTCCTCCCAGCTGTTAATACTCCCTACAGAAATGACCCATGTTTCAATCATTATTGGCTAATCATGTCAGTTTTCCTGGATGCATCTGGGGTTTGTACTGACACCCCATTTGTAATAGCTGTATTTGGTTGTTTATTATCCTAGTTGGGGTTTCTATTGCTACAACGAAACCCCATGACCATAAGCAAGTTAGGGAGAAAGGGTTTATTCAGCTTACTCCTCAGCATGGCTGTTAGCCACTGAACAACTCAGGACAGGAACTCAAACGGGATAGGGTTCTGGATGCAGAGGCCATGGAGGGGGAACTGCTCATTGACTTCCTTCCTATGGCTTGCTCAGTCTGCTTTCTCATAGAACCCAGGAGCAACAGCCCAGGAAAGGCACCATCCACCATGGGCTGGACCCTTCCTCACTGATCACTAATTGAGAAAATGCCTTACAGCTGGATGTCATGAAGGCATTTCCTAAACTGAGGCTCCTTCTTCTGTGATGACTCTAGCTTGTGTCAAGTTGATACACAAAACCAGCCAGTGCATTCACTGACTAAACATTGTCCAGTTTCAAACCCTGTGACTAATTTCAAAGATGTTCAACTTTATCTTTACAGAAGTGAACACAAAGAGAGAGAGAGAGACAGAGACAGAGAAAGACAGAGAGACCAGCTCTAAATACATCTTAAAGTGAAATTTCCCATGCAATACAGGGTTTCTTTCCAAGAAGAACTTGCTAACTAATCTACTTAAATTTAATCTCCTTTACTATCAAAAGCTCGCCTCTCTCTTTCCCTCTCTCCTTCTCTTTCTCTCCTCTGACTTCTTCTTCTGTGTGGTCCAGGCTGACTCTGACTCACGATCCTTCCACCTCAGCCTTGAGTGCTGACATTATACATATCTGCCTGTGCATTCATCTGTCTCGGCACAGTGAAAACATATAGAACTGAGCCTGTTATACATAAGTACTCCTAAATCAGACTTTTGATTTATTGTTTTCTTTCCTATAAAAACAGAAGATGCATGTCATGGGAACAGAAGTTCAGTGCCTTCATCCAGAATTGTCGGGCACTCTCTTACAAAGGGGATCTTGAGATCCATGTAGCAACAGTGGCTGCTCTAGCCTGAGTGGCAATATAGGAGAAGAAAGGAGGCCAATCAAGAGGGATTTCTGGTGTTTTACATGATTATAAAGGTGTGTTTTATGGCCTCTATTACAATAATGATAGGACAAATGGTGACAAATGGTACATTCTCTTTGAAGATGGCCTTTAGAAAATTTTTTACTATCTTACTTAGCTTAGCACAGAACACATTGGAATGTAATAGAAAAGATAGCATTGCCTCCATTTGACAGGAAGAGAAAATCAGACCAGAAATTCACTGACCCCAAATCAGGCCACAAGAACTATGTTTACTCGACGGTGCATAGGTACAGCATGTGCTCATTTCCATGAGCCACTGGAATGTGCACGGACGCATGCCAGCGGGAAATCTTCTCTAAACAGGAAAATTACATAGCAATTTCTAAACATGGAAAATTACACAGGAAATGATTAAAAAAAATAATTAGTGGAAATGTACAAGATTTTATTTTTTAATGGTGGTCATCGAACTCTCGGCCTTTTCATTTCTCATTAACAGTCACCGCATGTGTGGCCACTGGAAATAGCGACACAAATGACAAACCAAACACCGGAAGTTCTACCGTGATTGTAGATGCTAATAGTGTGTGCTCACCAAAAGCCCTGTGATCACCTTAACTGCCCAGCTCTTGTCCTAGTGGGGTTCTTGTATGGACAAGAGACTCGATGCTTTCTGTGGGAGCTGGAGTCACGTAAGTGTAATAAGACAGCTACGCGAAAAGGAAAGTGACACAATTCTGATTGGACCATGGTTGAATTTTCTTAAAGAAACCATGGGAACAATGACACAGAACTTTCAGTTGTCATAAATAAAAATCACAAAAGTTTATCTCTAACTATATCTTGTTATATCATTTGAACGTTTTAAATCGGTTCGTTGAAGAAAACACAGCGTGACGCTTTTACGTGGTGGAAACATAAAATAGTTGCATGGGAATTTTCAGTGAGCTGCTCCAATATAGCCCTTTCCTTACAATGCATCCCATACCATAAATATCAGATATGATGTCAGAAGAATTACTTAATAGAAAGATCTTTACTTCTACTTCAGTTTCTAAGTGAAATACCTGGTTAATTGAAAGAAAGTGTAGCTGAAATGTCCAAATGAGGTGCAGTGACCTGGTAAGATTTCAAAAACCTATAAGGTTGACTTATTTGAGAATGGGTACCTAATTTACTTGGATTTAAACAAAGGGAGTCAAGAGAAGCTATTCTTTTACTAAGGTTTCTTTTTTTTTTCTTTTTTTTTTTTTTTTTTTTGTGATGGTTACCAGAGTGATTTTATAGTAATCCTTGCTATGATAAACATGGTCTTCAGTGAGAAACACCAGCCCAGAAATAAGCTCATTTCTGATAAATCTGATGCAGCTGCTTGGCACCCAGAGAAGCTCATGAAGATTCCATAAGCAAGAGTACTGTTTACTCCAAATGCTGGTGGAAAGAGACCTTTCCCTTAGAATCTCAGCTCATGTAACAACATCCACCAAGAAGCCGGTTGGCCCTAAAGACTGTCAAGATGAAATGGGAGAGATGTAGAGTCGATTTTCCATTAAGCTAGGCCTACAATCCACCATGAGACTGACTGGACACGTAAGGATAACAATCTCCAGAAGTCTACTCAACTAGTCTTTCCCATTGTTTGGTTTCCAACAAGTTTAACTATAATTTTTGAAATTATTGAGTGTAACCAAAAGCCACTATATTGTTTGCTATTCCAGATGAATAATTACCTTTGTATCCATTAAATGTCAAATTCTATGCTGCAAAATATTGGGATTCCTTCAAAGAATTATAGTCACATTCCCACGTATTAAAAAATAATTTATTGGATCCTAAGTATTTTAAATAATTTCCAGACAAAAAGAGAAGGATTAAAACATCTCTGCTTTGTACTTTTATATCTTATGTCTCATCTTTTTAAATTGTTAGTTTGTAGTTCATAACTTTTGATAAATAACCCTGTCCCTAAGACTTTAAACTATTTCACATTGTGAGTTTATCAGAAATGATTTAATCTTCAGAGCTTAAAGCACAATGGTGAATAAAGCAGGATTAAATTAGGAATTATAAATTTAATTTTTAAAGGAACAAATTGAACACTTTCACATACAAAGAGTAGTATGTTTGTGTAAAATATGTCCTCAAATTATGCTTGCTATTTTGGTCATCACAGCTAATTCTACAAGTTAGAAAATACAAGTTAGTTGTGTTATAGAATTTTAAAGTCATGCCATAATTACACTGAGTTATTTAAAACTCTTATCTTCTTAACAGAGGCAATAAAACTGACAGAAAAATAATGGGAAAATAATAAAGGCAGAATGAAAGAATTTTGTCTTTGTGGAAAGAGGAGAAGCTTCTTCAGAAAGATTTTGAGTGAGGTTTGGCATACAATTATACACTCAAATCCAAGAAGACATCATTAAGAACATCAGATAACAGGTAATGGTATAGTTGGCTGCTTAAGAAAACTGACCAAGCAGGGCCATGGTGGCCCATGCCTTTAATCCTAGCACTTGGATGGCAGAATTTGAGACTGTGAGTTCGGGATTGTGAGTTCAAGACCCGCCTGGTCTACAAGAGCTTGTTCTAGGACAGCCTCCAAAGCCACAGAGAAACCCTGTCTCAAAACCCAGTCACTGTTCAGACCACTGGGAAGTCACCCACCCAGTGGTGGGTGTCATGCCTTTGCTGTTCCCACCTCAGACAGGGGAAGCAATAAACCCTGGCCGGATGGATAATGGTGAAACTGAACTGAGGCTACAACTGTAAACATAGCGAGTACCACACAAACCAGGTTAACGTCCCCAGCGAATCCAGCATAGGAGTATCTGGGAATAGTATTATATAGGAATATCTGAAAACAAACTATGGACTTCAGAGGAGGCTCAGTCACTTCTCCCACATGCTCAGTTATCACTTCTTCCACAGGAAAGCATGGCTGGAAATAAGCTGCAATTAAAGATTTTACTTCCTGAAATCCCTACCAGAAAATATTCACGTGTTCTAAACGAACTTAACAGACGTCGTAATGAAGGTGCTGTCTGTGGAATGGAGAAAAGAAGACAGACAGACAAAAAGGGACAAAGAAAGAAAGAAAGAAAGAAAGAAAGAAAGAAAGAAAGAAAGAGAAAGGAAGGAAGGAAGAAAAAGGAAAGGAAGGAAGGGAGGAAGAAAAAAGAAAGGAAGGAACAAAGGAAGGAAGGGAGGAGGCCTCTGAAGTCAACTCCTCTCCTAGTACCAGATCTGAACAGACTCTCAGGCCCTGGAAGAGCTCCTAGCCCTGAGGGCACAGCACTGAGCCTTTATTGTTGCGTGCAAATGATTTCGTAAACCAGCCGAGGAGCCCTCCAAGGAAGCAGAGCTTCCTAACAGAATTATAGAAGCCAAAGCCTGGAACATCTCTGAGCTGTGGCCTCAGCCCTCATCCAGCATGTACGGCTTCATTTGCAGAACACACTCAAGAGTATCAGAGAAAAGCAGAACACACTCAAGAGTATCAGAGATGACAGCTCCACTTTAACAAGAAGAATGTAGCTAGGATATCAGGAAGATGTATCCAAAGGGAGGTAACACTGTATCTAAGCCCACACGGGAAAGCTTTATGTGAACAGTTTCTTCCACTACAAAAATAAATGGGGGCAATGCAGTGGTAAGAATACTTGCCCAGCATATGTGAGGCTCTGGGTCCAAACTCAAGAACCTCATGAAAAGGAAGGGATGAGAAGGGACAGGAAGGAGAGAGACAAGAGAAAGTGATGGGGGTGGAATATTTATCAAGAGTTTATCTCAACAGAAGGCTCACAGCATATCCACATGGTACACGGAAGTGAGCAGACAAACGGTTCTGTGGACTTTACAGTCTGTGGAAACAGTCGCATGGCAAATGACTAAACATGCAACATTAGTTCACAAGGATAGTCATCTAGTCTAAAGATGAAGGGAACCTCTAGCACAGATTCATTGCGTATCCTCAGGATCCGTGCTTAGAAATAAAACCACACAGGTCAATACAGACACAGCAAGGCTGGAATGGTTCCAGTGGAGGGTGTGTCCAAAAAGGGAGCAAGATGGCAAGATGTCATTTAAAGTAGGAGAGAGAGAGAGTGTGTGTGTGTGTGTGTGTGCGCACGTGTGAATATGTGTGTACATATGTGTTTGAGTGTAAGTGTGAATGCATGAGTGTATATGAGCAGTATGAGTATATTCAAATGTGTGCATGCAGGTGTGTGCAAGTGTGTGTGCATGAATGCATACATATGGATCTGTTAGTGTGTGTTTGAGTGTATCATGTGAGTGTGCATATGTGTAGGTGTGTTTGTGTATGAGTGCACATTCACTTGAATCAAACTAACTACCCATGTACAAAGTACCCTGCTGTGTATTTATTGGATAAATTTGTTTTATAAATCTAACCCTAATCATAAAGCTTCTTGCAAATCCTTGACTACAAGGAGTATAATTTTAGTGAACACCTAATATAACTTTTAGGGATTCCAAATTTACAATGAAAAACAGACTTGAAAAAGTTTAGCCATCTCTAAATATTTTCTCTTCTCACCATCTATTTTAGTGATAGATATTTTTTTTATGCCTTGTATTCTCTCAGTGAAATCTAAAAATGTGATTCCAACCAGGAAGTCGGATTCATAAGCAATATTGAAAAGCAAACTGAGTCAATAGTAAAGAAGGCATGAAAGGATCTATACCCTAATAAAGCAAATTAAATTATAGCTCCAATAAATCTATCAACTGCAAATATATGCTCCTGAACAGAAAATGAAGTAAAGGTTAGTATATTTAGTACCCTCTGTGCCTTGTACTAAATAATACTGCATAGACATAGAGTTGCTTAACTAAACAACCATGCATAAGTTTGAAATCTATTGAAAATACAGAAGTTAGAGGCTTTGGCTACAGAATCAAAGAGCCATTATTACTTCCTGAGATGGCACTGGCTTGACATAGAATAATGAACACAAAAAGCCAAATCAAAGTAGGTCAAGTCCTTCTAGGGCTGGCCTTGAGCCCCCATTGTTGGGGCTGTCAGCGTGTGCCCAGTGTGTACCTGAGAAAGGGACATGCTGTCACTAGTGAGGAGGTTGAATTCCAGAATGAGAAAAACGTGTCTCTACTGAAGCAGTCCAGCTGCCCCCACCAAATTCAAAACAGGGCTCCTATGGAGAGGAAGTGAGCGCGTGTGTCCAGGAAGATGATCCATGACAGACAAGGACAATCTGGTGGTCCCCGTCTGGACCTTCGCTCCCTGGGACAGGAGAAACCTGTTCAGGTGATGTGTTATTATCAAGAGCCGCAGCCTGCCCCAGGGAAGTATCATGGGGAAACGGTACATTTTAACTAGGATGTTCTGTCCTATTTAAAAGATGTTCCCATCAAATCCTTTCCCTTTTCTCTCAAGCAAATAACACAACCGGCGGGTACTGCCTTCCCTTTCTCAGCAGAGGCTATTTCTAACAGGTGAGCCTGGCTGCTGTGTTCTTTAAGGTTTGTTTTGTTTAGCAAATGTTGCAAAGAAGTGAGGCACTTTGTTTTCCCAACAGCCCATTTTAGATTCACTTTAGAGATAAAGAAAGTAAGGTCTAAGCTCATCTAACTTGGACCACAGTTCAGATTAGAATCACTCCTTCCTCTTGCTAGAGGGTAGCTGTTACAGCTAACCCTGGCCATGACAAACGAGATGCAGCCATTTGAACCTGTTTTGTTTTGTTTTGTTGTTACATAGTAGAAAAATCCATTCATTTCATAGTTTCCTCTACATAAATTAAGCCAGACTATATAGGAGCCTAAAAGGAGAAAGTCATAAAGGAGAAAAAAAAAAGAGAGAACGGTTTGATATGAGAATTGACAAATAAAAAGAGATAGAAAGGAGGGAGGGAAGGAGAGGGAGAGGAGGAGGGAGGGAGGAAAAGAGGGAGGGAGGGAAGAAGGAAGGGAAGAAGGATGGAGGGAGGGAGGGGAGGAGGGAAGGAGGAAGGGAGGAAAGGAGGGAGAGAAGGAAGAAAGGAGGGAGGGAGAGAAGGAGAGGAGGAAGGAGGGAGGAAAAGAGGGAGGGAGGGAGGGAGGGAAAGAGGGAGACTAAGAAACAGAAAAAAGGCAAAGTGAGGAATAGAAAGAAATTGGAAGCTAAGGAAAGGTAGACAGCCCCTCTCAGCATCATTTGGAGTTGGAGGGGGCCTGGGACCCCATCTAGCTGAATCCCCTTTATTTCCACTCCACTCTATATTCTCTGGGTATTTTTCCATTTTGTTCCCTGCTCACTACTCTTCCATCCAAAGGCATCTCTGGTGCTTGATTTCAGCGATTTACCCAACCCTGGCAAAAAGAAGTGTGTGCTGTGTCCTTTAGTGCAGCATCAGGGAGAACCGGTCCCTGGGATTGCAGTCAACAGCTCTCACCACTGCAGCAAGAGTGGGACTCCTACTGAATACTGCCATTTGCAGCCATCCGGGTCAGGGCAGTGCAGTGCTGCGGGGGGGGGGGGGGGGGGGGACTGCCAAGGATTTGTGGGGAAAATAGTACTTGTCTACATTTTCCATCAGTGCTGGAGGTGACTTTTACTGCAATAAGACAACAACAAAAAGAAAAAAAGAAAAAATGGGATAAACTATGTAAATTCAAAGTTGAACCTATGAAATATAATCAAATCATACTGCATTTATTTTCTTCCGGAGTAAATCAATGAATACACAAGTGGGCTTCTGTGGTTTCAAATCCCATTAGTTCTGAGACAGAGCAGAACTGCTGATCAATCTCAGCAGAGAATTGGGCATGGGATGAGGTGAGGGTACTATTTAAGATTGATTCTGAAATTCCAACTATGTCCACTGACTTTAACCTAAAAACCTTTTTACAGGAAAAACTTGGTAGAGTGACCCCTGGGTAGATAAAACATGGGATTTTATTATTTTCTTTTAATATACTTTTTGCTTTTGTATGTGCACGGTATGTACATATGTGTGTTCATATGTGTAAATGCACATGTGTGCTGAGTGTAGATACCATAGGGTGGCACAGGGTTTCATTAATGCTAAACCCAGAACCCTCTGATGTGTGCAGTCTAGGGAGCATAGCTTGCCCATCTCAGGGATGAGGACCGCTCATCTATCTCTGCCTGTGAGTTGAAAAGCACACTGTAGCACCTGCCCAGCTCTTACGGAGGCTCTAGAAATCAAAACTACTTCCTGCCTTCAGCCAGAAAGTAATTTTCTGTGAAAATTAAATGTGAATGTTTCAAGACGATCATAAAGTAGAGATGACATACCACTAACACAGACGAGATATTAAAAAAATCACAATAGAATACTTAAGCCTAACTGAAATTAAACCATTGATGAACATTTCCATTGACTGTTCAAAAAAAAATTCCTAGTCTAAAAAAAGTGATTATTCATTGAAAACCCTCTTCTTCTGGTCCAGGTCCTTTGTACTCAGCTCAAATCCCATTCATGCAGTACTCCTGCCCTGTCTGTCCCATAATGATCTCTTGCCATCTTTATCTTCACAATCATCTGGTTGAATTAACTTTAAAACATGCTCTATATAATCTTCCATTCTTAGGGTATGGTATCTAGTGGGCAGGATTCGTATTTCCAAAAATAGCATTCCAAATAATTTATATGTGGCTTGGATTTGAAAATGTACACACACGGGTCAAATTTCCTTTTGTGTACAGAGAAAATGAAATAAAGGCAGACAGAAATGGGAAGTTTGGGAATCCTTACATCAAACACTGATGAGTTGAGATCTATTATCTATAATCAGATGTCTGCAGAAAGTCAGTGATGTTTTTGTTCTTTTTACCATTCCTGTTCAGATTTTCCCTACAATATGCTGAAATGCTTTTCTAACTCTTCATGATGATCTCTGAGGCCAACATGGTTTTTAACGTTCCTGTGTTAGCAACGTAGTTTGTCTAGTGGGTAAGTTTTTATGGAGACACTGCTCCTTGAAAAAGAAAGGATGAAAAGTTTGCACATCACTATAAGGCACAGGAAACTTTCATTACAGTGCCTCATCTTAGACCCTCAGGGCAACCCTGAAAATTGGTAAGGCCAGCTCATCAGTGACACAGAATAGGAAAACAAAAGCATATTTAATGACTTGGCTCATGTCACGAGAGCTATTAACAATACAAAGAGGATCCAAAGCTCGGGCGCCAGTATATCACCTATTTTGTGTCTGGAAGTTTCATTTTTAAATAGATTCTTAGGGATTGCAAATGATTGAATTCTATTTCTGGGACCTCAGTGTTCTCACACTGAGCATGTTTTGATTTGGTAATTGGCAGTGGTATTATGGCTTATTGACAGCTCACTCGGTACCTCTTAAGGCTTTCATGCAGCTGTTTGACAACACTGCTTCATTGTCTTCCCGAACTGTCAAACATCCTGCAGACCTACTTTTTGCTTTGAACATGCATGAATGCTTGACTAGGTTCTGTGTACACAGGAGGCTAAATAACGAACCATGGCACATGAAGAAGGTCAAAGATAGCTGAGCCAAATTACACGTTACTTGCACGCTGCTGATTCTGCTTATTTTAATTGCTCGACGGAAATGGACAGCATAAAGGTCACTATGGAAAGTGCTCGGCCACCTCCAAAAACCGGTTTGTCTGCATTCCATAAAATGGGAGCCCATAAAACATGTCAGTCAAAAGAGGAAGGTGGCTTCCAAGAGGACAAGGAGGAGAGAATGGCATGAAGGAATGCATGAGTCTGGAATGGATTTCCTCCCCAATTTCTAGTTGTCTCTGAGTGTCTCGAACGTCACATAATGGATGTTAGATTAGCTGTCCAGATATGCAGAATTTTGTGAGTTTTAGCTTTCATCATTTGAACACAGCAATAAATTGCTTAAGCATTCAGAATGCTTTTTAAAATATCATGTAATATTCCTCCTGAAAACGGTAATTAATTATCCCATTCTCCTAGCTAGGGATTACTTCTTGATAATAATTAACAGTTTCTTTATAACAGGGGAAGCCTTTTTATTTCAAGTTTATCCACTGAGTCTAACTCTTCTCTCCTTCCAATTGCCTCCTTTTAATTAGCTGAGTTTGACTGTTTAAAATCTGTAACATTTCCAAAGGAGGTAAGTATATTTTAGCAGGCACTGAATACAACAGAATTGTATTTTTCTTTTGTTTTCTACCTTTTGACTGATGTTTAGACAAGGCTAATTTATAGCTGAAGAAGCCTGTCAAAGATGGCTCAACTGAAAATAAAATTGGCATGGCTCTCAGTAAGACAATGATTGCAAGACGTTTTGCCTTCAATACAAAGACAAAACTGCTGGTAGTGGGTCAACAGCCGAATTATATAAGAAAATGGCTATACCTAAAAGCATGAGTTCAGTTTCCTTTCTAAGGCCCAGAAGATGAGGTTAGATACATTCTAACTACCCAGATAGCTAAGCAGGAACACTAAGCAGCTTCCTATCCAGAAGAGAAACCACCCCATCGCCACACATAGAAGACCAGAGGAGGCAGAGTCAACATGTAGTGAATGGGGCTGGCTGGTCCCATAGGTCCTAGGTCTCCCTGACTTGGAACTCTCATAACAGCTCGCCTACTCTCAGAACCGCTGGCCTTGCACCACTATTGGAGCGATTAGTAATCACATTTAAAGACCCCTACAAGAGCTCTCAACTAAGAATCCATGTCTGATTTGTTTCTGTGTGCCCAGCACCAAGCTCAGTGCTGTATTCTCAATCGTGAGGAGTCTCTATTTGTTGACACATTCCAGTCTCACCGTGAAACATTTGGTTTTTCTTCCAGAACTCCAGGAGGCTCTGCAACATAACCAGTAACGAAAGGGCTTCACAACACTGCAACACTTGCAAGCATCTTCATCAGTTAACAATTCAGGATGACCGAAGTCAAGTGGTAACCCTACCTGATCACTCCCAACTCCTCCTCCGCTTCAAGCGGAGGGGAGAGGACAGTGTCAAGGACACTGGGAGACAGTGATGTTGATAATGGTAATGTGGGACTCACTTTTAATGATATCTGACATGAACTCTCCCATGTATCAGTGTCAGAATTTCATATTTTATCATGCTCACTTCACATAGTCATACTCTCACAGAGCCAAATTCTGGTCTTCGTGGAGACTCGGGTGCAGTTAAGTTAATCAAGAATGGTATTTGTACATTTAACAACGGAATCTGCCACTTTTGTAAACTTCCTTAGACATATACGACTATACTTCTAATGCTTATGGAGTACTGTGATTCTGATGTACAAAATATCAAGAAATAAAAATTATTTTAAAAACTTAAACCCATGCTCAAGTCTTTTGAAACCAAATGGACAATTCTTTGATGGACTCTGTTAAAATATTCTTCCATAACTCACTGTCCTTGGACCTGAGAAAACGTTCCTTAAACAATCCTCTTTAAGGGACCAGGCATTTGCTGAGTCTTGGGACAAAACAAAATGGAACAGAAATCAAAGCAAACACCTCACTTGGAGGACCACAGAAACTTCCAGCAACGTAGGGGTGCCTGGTGCCACCTACTCATCTTTCCTGCCCAGCGTCTGAGCCGTCTAGAGATGGTGCACTGAGAAACTCCATGAGGAAAGCTTGCCCTGTCAAATGTCACTGCCACCTTGGCTCTGGAATTTGGGTGCAATATTTTACCCAATCAGAAACACTTGTGAAATCTATGAAGCATCTCCCCAGAAACAGTCCTATGTGAAAGGAAAATCATGCTGTTTCAGATAGCCATCATGCTGTTTCAGATCTATTCAAATAGCCATTGGTACTCAGTAAGGTTATCTGGGAACACACACATAGATCTATCTATCGATTCATGAGAAAAATCTGCTCTCTGGATCATGGACAAAGAGATGATGATTTCATTCATCATAACAAGAGTACCTGATTTCTCACTTTCTTCCTCAAATTCTCCACATTAAAAAAAACAAACAAACAAACAAAAAAAAAAAACAAAAACTTCTGTTCTAAAATATCATACATGTATACAGTGCACTGTAATTACACCTGTGTCTGACATCATCAGAGTACCCTCATACCCCCTCAGGGTCACACCCTCACCCAACTCCAAGCCTTTTATAGCCACCATACGTGGGTATGGAGTGCCTTTCTCCCTCAAATGTACACATCCTTTTTGAAGATGTGTATCAGGACAAATGTCTGAATTTTACAGCAACGTCTTTAAATACCAAGATAGGCAGGAGTGTCTCAGCCTATTATGCTTCCTGAGGTGCATTCCATAGAAGCATCTCAGGTGGAGATAATTACCTGGGCAGATCACTCAATCTGCCTGTTGTTTGAATAGCCATTGTAAATAAGCAGGGAGGTACCTTTCATGGATAATATTAAATACCATACTTTTAATTGTTTTAAAAATACAATTTAAACTTGTTCTTTTTTTCAGTGCAAAATTACCCTAGATTCATATTTATCATTTAGAAATATCACGGGTGCACTGGGAAAACTCAACTCTTCCAGCTTGAGACTCTCATGTGACCTCGAACCACATCCTTGATACAGAGACGATAATTAACCCATTGATAAGTCACAGGACAACAGGCAAGCTGAGGGCCAAAGAGGCAAAATGATCAAATGCAGTGATCTCAACTGCTACTACATTGGCCATAGTAATCTTTTAATATTCATTTCTGGTAAATGCCATAGAGTATGAATAATAAGGTTTCAATTCACATTAAAATTCTTAACATTTTGCTCATGGGATAGTCTAGAAAATATTTTGTTTACTAATCTTTTAAACTAATTTTCTTTCCCCTCCATTTGTATTCATTTGGTAAGATCCCATTTTATTCTAATATGAATAGATGTAAAAATATAAATATAACCACATAATGCTTTTCACTAAAACAATAAAAATAACAGCATAGTAAGATGAAGTTTACCCTATGAGAATTTCCTTCCTAAACTCCCATAAGTTTGGGCCTGTTTCTACCCTTTTGAAATTATTTTAATTGCCTTAAAACATCTCTTTGCCTCAAGGTAGAATGGTTACCATGGTATCCAGAAATCCTTACATGTAGTTATTTTTTTCAACTGTAAATTATATTATTAATAGATTTTTAAGGTAAACAAAGTAAACATAACATAATCACATACATTAGGATATGTGAGTTTGTGAAACAAAAAGCCACATTATTTTTATAGAGGGAGAAAGGAAAATGATAGCTAAAGAAGGGTTTATTGAGCTTACAACTTTATTTCTATGATTGGGTTTAATCATTTCTATGCTTGGGTTTAAGAACTCCAGGGGAAAATTGAAGTTATAAGGCAAAAGTTTCAAATTAAAGAGCTAAAAACAAGAAAGATTTGTGACATATGTCTGAGTGGGTATGGAAAAGGGACAGACATAGAGGCCAATGGTGTTCAGCTATAACCTTGTTGTGTAAGTTTCCCCAAGATTAAAACATTCCATTAGGCAGGGAAACTCTTTCAACAGGGATGAAGACAACCCTAAAGAGCTTCAGGAAGACCCTGAAACTGAATGTATTCACTAGGCCACTGCCTACAGAGTGAGTGACAAAGCTATCCTTGGTGATTCGGCTATCTTTAAGTCGCCTCTCCTCCTGTAAGTAACCCCTCACCTACATTCCTGTAAGTAACCCAATAAAACTCATTCATTTACCAAGTTGGACTTTGGTGGTATCCATACTCTGTCATGGGTCCCCTTCATAGGGGAAGTAGACATGTATATTGCATCTCCCTAAGAAATGTTTTGTCACAAAACAAATTTGTACACTCTGTCTATGCCCAGCTGACATTTCAGAAAGATATCATCACATTAGTGAAAGAAAATGTCTTCAACAAATGATGTTGAAACAACTCAACTTCTGCATGCAAAAAACCAGTGTTCATTAGTATAGCACTTGACTAAAAATTTACAGTTGGCTAATAAACATATAATATTGTAATAAAAATTAGTTGGAGGGAAAATTAAAAATATGCAGAAAGACTAGATTAATTGAAAGCTCTTATAATCCTAGGAGGTGCAGAGTAGCACAGGGAACACACACACACACACATACACACACACACACACACAAAAGCATGGTGGATGACGTAGAAGACATAGTGTGAAGATGACTTACCCATCACCTCACAGATGCCAATTTGGATTAACAACAAGTGAACATCAGTGGATAGCAGCTGTCCATGGGAGCTCATAAGCACAAAGGACAACATCATGTACCTGAATCCTTTTCCTCAATACCAAAACCACCTCTCTTCAAAGTGGCCTTGGAAATGTACACCCCTTTGTCTTTTGCTTTCTGAGATGGATAGAAAAGAGAAAGTGAGAAGAAACCTGCATTTATTTGAGCATTCAAAATACTCTGTAATGGTAAAAGAATAAAATCCCTAACCTAGCCATTCTACAGTGTCCCTAGTTCAGGAAGGAAGCATTATGAAAAACCTAGTCGGACAGAAATGTAAAGAGCTGCTAGGCATGTTTAAAAGGTAAATTTCTCTTTTTGCATTGCCTAGAGGAAATTTGAGAATTACACTGTAGATTTTATGAGGTTTGACAAAACTACTGGAGGATTATATGAGTTCAAAACTAGAATCAGGACTGCTATGGTTTGAATATGAAGAGTTCCAAAGAGCTCAGGAGTGCAATGGTAGCTTGGCAGCTGATGGGCTATGAGAGAATAATGCATCATGGAGGGTCTAACTAATCCACTGATGAATTTGTAGAGTGAATTTGGTGTGACCTGGTTTGAGGAAATAAATCACCAGTGGGGTGCTTTTAAGGGTATATTGTGTGCCAGGCCCTCCCTCACTTTATTGTGGTTGTTGTTATATCCTGACCTTCATGAAGGGAGCAGCTCCCCTCACTCTATGGCCTCTTCTATGATAGTCTGCTTTCTGCTTCACCTTGACCCAATGCCAAGACAGGAACATGGTCATGTCCGGAAATCTCTGAAACCATGGGCCAAGACAAACTTTGTTCCTTACATTGGTTTCTCAAGTGCTGCTGGTAGAGTGATGGGAAATAAACAGGACTCACTCCGCAGAGAGGAGGACACTGTGTCATCACAAAATGGCCCCAGAGGCAGTCTCTGTAAAGTCTGCTTCTCTTTACCTTCACCTCATCAGAGAAGCTGTTCCCATTCTCATGACTGTGGACACAGGAAACTGAGTCAATAGTGATTCTGTAGGAAAATAGTGCTTCTAGGTCACTGAAGTGAGAACTTCAGTCAGTAACCAGCTTTCCCTATGACACCATAACCCCAGGTGCAGAAGGTAGGATGACGCCACACCCACACAACCACATGTGGAGAAATATAAGACAACATCTAAATTCTATTTGTTTTTTTGTTTGAGAGATAATGACTCAATTTGGAGGAAGGGTCAAGGAAGCAGGGCGGTATGTGATTTCTACATGGAGAAAAATACACAGCTGCAGTATAATGTAGAAGAGGAATAAAATTCTGAAGCCAAGCATTCTCTTTTTGGCTTTTCATTCTTCAGCAACCTTTTACCCATTGTATCACTTGACATTTGTTTCCTCAGTAGAAAGGTAGATGCCTCTGAGAATATGAGTCAACTGAATCTATAAATACATTTTAAAACTCTAGGGGAACAAAAACAATAGTTTCGAAAGCCAAGGTATTTTGATTTGCAAGAATCAAGCTTCTTTGACAAATAAGGTTTCTCAGTACTGGAAGCCTGGCTTACACATAGAGAGCCAAAACCTGAAGATCCACAAATAGAAGCTGAAAAGAGAGTTGCCTCTTTAGTTTTTCTATCTCTCTAGAGGGAAGAGATCTGTAGGTCAGCAGGAGAGAATGTTCAGAAATGGAAGGGAAAGAAGTTACATTGGTTCTCTTACATAGTTCTCGAAGACATGAGGTTCTGTTTCCCATTGCCCATAAAAAAGCCAAGCCTAGGGCATAGGAAAACTGCTATGTGTGTGTTTCAGAGATGTGTCTCCTCTCCAAAATGTAGCCTACAGACAGCTTAGAGGTAATGAGGGAGGCCCTATCCAACACAGCACCAAAGCAATAAAATATCTATTGCTGATGAAAATATACAGACAGATGCCTAGAAGGTTGGTAATGTCACTGGGTAGCACTAGAGTAGACTAAAGGAAATAGCTTCTCATTCCTGTAAGTCAGCAATTTTCAACTTATGAGTCACAATCCCTTTGGGGGACCAACAACCCTTTCCCAGGGGTTACCTATCAGATATCCTGCATATCAGATATGTACATTATAATTCATAACGGTAGCAAACTTGCAGTTATAAAGTAGCAGCAAAGCAATTTTATGGTTGGCGGTCATTACAACATGAGAACTGTATTAAAGGATTGCAGTATTAGGAAGGTTGAGAATCACTGCTCTTAGAACACAAATAAAGCTGGAGGTGAGTCTTCCACTATAAGGGAGAAAACCTCAGAATACTTGGACTGGCCATCCAGAATTTCTGATATCACAAACAGACACCAATGGGCAGACAATACTAAGGCATAGAACTTCAATCTTCCTTTTGGAAAGTTAAACACAATCCAATAAGATGATGCAGGGAAAACTCTGGAATTGCCTGTGTATATCAACACATAGTTGTTCATTGCTTTGACTGATTTTACTTACTCTTCAGCAAATTTAGTACTCTGCTACCTGATACAAAAGAGAAACCAAGAAAATGCTCCCCCATGTTAGTACAAATGAAAAACCAAGAAAATGCTCCATGTTATGTAGAGAATTTAAGTATTCTGCAAACTCGTGTTCACCTGTGAACTTCCCACCAATTAGATGTGCATTCTAATCCAGATCAGTATCATAAACCCAGTCATGTGCTCAGATTATTTTGTCGAACATTTGTACATTCTCAGTCTAGTGATTACTCCCCACACTTTACATCCCCAAATACACCCACTATAATTTATTGGTTTCACTCAATCAATCTTGGGAAATGCGTCCCAAACTAAAACATTTACTCAATGTTCATGGTTCAGTTTAGAGCTGAATACTTGATTAATGGATAAGCAAAAAGGGAATAAGCATTGCTTCTTTGGTCTTCTTTTCCCCCATGTAAGATGAGTCTTGGGCTTAAGGAGAGGAGCAACCAATCCGATTTGCTTTTAGTGCCTCGCACAATAAAATTACATATTATGGATGCTCAGCCAGTAATTGTGACAGTAAATCTTGATCATCAGTTTGGCAGGATTTAGAATCGCCATGGAAACACACTTCTGGGTATGTCTGCGAGGGATTTTCTAGATTTAGTTAACTGAGGTGGAAAGCAGAAAGACAGGAAGATGCATGTTAAATGTGGGCAGCACTTTCCATAGGGCGAAGTCCAGAACTGAATACACAGGGGAGGGGAAGGGAACTGAGCAGCCTCAGTATCTCTCAGCTTCCCGACTTGGATAGCAATATGACTGGCTACCTCCTGATCCGAGGGGCATCTCTTTCTTGCCATCATGAATTATATCTAATGGAACTGGAAGCCACAATAAACCCTTTCTTACGTTGCTTTTGTCTGGTCTTTCGTCACAGCAAAGAGATGAGTAACTAAGACAATAGTAATGCGTGGAACTGGCTTGAAAGAGTTGAACTTAAATAAATTGGTCCCAATGACTTGTCACTGGTATTTTGCATTCAAATAGCTTGTATAAATGATTTTACCTTTTCAAACTCATGAGGGGATGAAATGGCTACATCCTGGCGTGGGAAAAGATACATTTAAACAATGACCACAAAGGTAGCATCTGGGGGGGGGGCTTTGCTGAACTTTATGTAATGTATAAATGGCTTCTATATTCTATCTGTGAAATATTTTGACATTCTTTTACCTCTGGACCTTTTAAATACTGTTGAGTCCTCTGTGATGACAAACCTGTTTCCGGATATGAGGAAAGGGTCATATTGCCCACGAATCACGTGTATTCCATGGCTGCTTTACTATGATTATGAAGTCAGAAAGCTTTATAAAACTGGACTTAAGTGTTTACCAGGACAAGCAGTACTATAAAAAAAAATCCAGCTTCCCAGAGCTATTCCTGAATACATATGAAACAAATGTATCTTTCTCCTTAAATTTTTCATATATTATACCATACTAAATACATCTAAACACACTGTAGCTAAAACTGACAGGTTTTGTATTTAAATGACTCTCTGAGCAACATTGAGTGTCTTCCTGTATCCTTTAGTCTATATCCATTAAGTAGCATCCTTCTGTCTTCTTAACTGAGCCATGCTAACAACACAGGTAAGCAGACAGTCTCTGTCCTCTGGTAGATCCAAATGAAACATCACCTAGTGCACACAGAAACAACTAAATAAATACAAGATACACAAATAAATTTAAAACATAATAAGTAGTGAATATATTAGCATAGAGCTTAGCAAAGAGGAATTGACTTCTAAATAGGTCAACCCACAGAAAACAAAGCATCTTGGCATTTCCCTAGCTGGTTTCAAAAATATATAAACAACAAAAAACATATGTGGTTTTACTCCTCTGGACTCCCTGTCATCCTTGTATTTCCATTCTGAACACATTATCAACATTTGAGAAACACCCAAAGTGGCATCACAGAGTTGCTTGTATTGCCTTGTCACTAATCACTCTAGAGTGTCTGTGCATATTGATTCCTGTAATCTTTCTGTTTCTGGAAAAGTGTTGAAGGCTGGGTAAGGCATGCTTGCAATACAAAACATTATTATTTTTTCTCATTCTATGAAATTCAGCAATCTACATGCACATGCCAGGGGCTAGGAATGCTTTTACAGCCCTGAAACAGCCACAGCTGTCATTAGTGCCTGTTCGTTTGCACTCACATTTCTGACACTCGACTCATTTCTTAAATGTGGCATCTATATAATGGCAAAGAAACAATATCAAAAGTGAAACTCACTAAGCCTCCCAGATATTCACCATAGGTGACACCAAACAATGGATTGATTGATTGATTGATTGATTGACCCATTGACCCTCTTTTCTGCATTTAAGATTTTAGGCAGGGCATCATATATCATGGCTGAATTTATTCAGTACACACAGCAGGGGGTCTTGTAGGTCAGTGTCACAAGTTTGGCTGATGCATGTTAAGGGTATAGCTACCATAACATATTGAGAAGCTGCTGTTTTTATTTTCTGCATAGATAGATGTGTCATTTTAGTCAATAACTTTACTCTTTTAGCTCAACCCAAACAACAGAACTGGTTCATTTTTGTCATCTTTTCTTCCAAAGCTTCTGATAGGGGTTAGGTATAATCTCTGCTTTGCCTTTCTGTCACACATTTTCCTATTTGAAGATATCATCATCTCTGTCTTAGAATCGCCCCCCTCCTCCTTGGTCTTATGATCATGTCAGCAGAATGTAGCATTTAGGCCTCCATTTCTACTCTGCAGTGAGAGGTGATGGGTTCAAACCTTGGTTTTTACCAGGAAAGTGCTATGAAACATACACAGCTTTCCTACCCATAGGTGAGGGCTAACAAGACTTTCTATAGTTATAAGAAAGTGAGCCATGTCTGTCTATCACTGACAATGTACCTACCACAGAAAAAACTAGGCAAAGTTAACCATAAAATTTCTTTTATTTCTATCCCCTTATTCAATTACAGTATTTTGACAAACTAAATCCAACCATGCTCATCAGCTCAGGAACCTATTCCATACACCCTATGCACCCACTTGCCCTGACATGGCATTCTAGCCATCTACCACCTGCCCTGAGCTTCGGCATACTAGACTCAGCCATGTTTTACATACATACGTGTCCCACCATGTTGCTTACATTGCTCCATGTCAGTGGAGAGATCCTATATCATTCTCTACCTAGTAATAATCTCTACACCTCTCAAGACCCAGTTCAAATGTCAGGCATGTAGTGAAATCATCCTTTAAAAAAAAAATCCAAGCAGACAGAATTGCTGCTGCATGCATTTCTCGACAGGCATGCCTTCTTCTTTATTTATCCAATTTGGTATTTTCCATCTATTTTACATACCAGGCACACTTTCCTCTCCCTCCTCTCTTCCATTCAGAAATGGAGAGGCCTCTTATAGGCTTGAACAAAGCATGGCACATCAAGTTGTGGTAGGACTGAGCTCCTAACTCTGAATGTAGACTAGGCAAGGTGATCTAGCCTGGGGAACAGGTTCCAAAATCCAGCTAAGTGCCATGGGATCCTTGCGAACAGACTAAACTACATAACTGTCACCCACATGCAGAGGGCCTAGGTTGGTCCCATGCAGGCTCCCTAACTGTTAGTTCAAAGTTCACGAGCTCCCACTAGCTCAAGTTAGCTGTCTCTGTGGGTTCCTTCATTATGACCTTGACCCTCCTGGCTTATACAATCCCTCCTCCTTTTCTTCAGGAGGACTCCCAGAGCTCAGCCCAGTACGTGGCTATCTACTGGCATCTGCTTCCATCAGTTACTGGATGAAGGCTCTCTGATGACAATTAGGGTAGTCACCAATCTGACTACAGCAGATGGCCAGCTCAGGCACCCTCTCCACTGTCGCTGGGTCTTAGCTGGGATCATCCTTTTGGATTCCTGAGAGTTTCCCTGGCACCAGATTTCTCCCTAACCCTGAAATGCTTCCCATCAAGCTGTCTCTTTAGTTATTCTCCCCTTCCATCCTGTCCCCAGCCCACCTCCTGTGTCCAGCCTGCTCAACCTGCTCCCTCAAGCTCCTACCTGCACCCTCCACCCCACCCCTGGTTTACCCAGGAGATCGCATCTATTCCCCGTCCCCAGGGAAGACCCTTTTTGTGTGTCAAAGAAGAGTGTTGGAGTCACACCACTACCCAGTGATATTATTACTTGCTTCTGATGTTTTTTCACTTATGCTTTATGTTCTATGGACAGAATTCATGCTCAATGATCTGTACATCCAGACAGTCCATCATCCACCTTGATATTTTCTAGGTGCTAAGTGAAGATTTAAAAGGAAATAAATGGGTAGCTGGCATACTTTTTGGCATCCTGGATGATGGTTCTTTATCACAAATCTTCTACGAAGCTCACATTTTAACTCCTATTCCTTCGAAAACTCTTCCCATCTGCTTCAGTTCAGTTAGCATCCTCTACTTTGAACTTCTGCACTATCTATTCTAGCTGTCTTTCATCTGACAGTTATAATATATTGTGTTATAATTTCAGTTTCTTCTTATCATATATCTGTAACAACGCACTACCCAGAGCCTAACACCAATAAGAATTGAATGTGTCTCCAATCCCTTGCTGCCACTCCTACACATGCTTTATGATTCCAGAAAGTTCTTGGAAGATGTTTGTGCTTTGTCATCTCCAGATGTGAACCTCTTCTTTTCTGGAATTAAGTACATGAATCATCTCACCCTTCTCTACATGTTATCCATACCCTGCCACTTGCCAGTTTAGAAGTCATGTTCACGCCCTCATTTGTCTAATAAATAAAAGCAGCCTAAGTGAGATACATTCTTACTAAAAGTTTGGAAAAACAGAAAAAAAGAAATCATGCCAGAGTCCCATAATGGTCTCATTAGTTGCATAACTCAGAATGAGTGTGGATGTGTGTTCTCTATGAAATGTGAGATAGGCATGATGGCTTCTTCCTAAAATTCCAGCACTCAGGGGGCTGATGCAGGAGGACTCTTGAGAGTTCAAGGCAGCCCCATTAATATGGAGTAAGATCCTATCTCAAATAAAAAACCAAATGTAATAATAATAATAAATATAAGAAGGAGGAGGAGGAGAAGAGGAGAAAGAGGAGGGGAAGGAGGAGGAGGAGGAGGAGGAGGAGGAAGAAGAAGAAGCAGAAGAAGCAGAAGAAGAAGCAGAAGAAGCAGAAGAAGCAGAAGCAGAAGCAGAAGCAGAAGCAGAAGCAGAAGCAGAAGCAGAAGAAGAAGAAGAAGAAGAAGAAGAAGAAGAAGAAGAAGAAGAAGAAGAAAAAGAAGAAGAAGTGCCTTTAATCCCAGTACTCTGGGGAGGGGGGCAGAAACAGGCAGCTCTCTGTGAGTTTGGGTTAGTCTGTTCTACAGAGAGACAAAGTAATTTAGTTCATGTCCTAACATCCTCAAATGGCAACATAAGAGTGCAATCTGGGGGTTCAGTCTTGGAGTTTCCAGGGCCTTTTTGGTGCATGTGGCACCCCAGTTTCACTACAAATCACTGGCTTCTATTCCCCTCCTCTCAAACCTCACCTTCTTCGTAATCTGCAACTTCTCTTCCCTTCTGGAGCACGTTCCAGAAATTCCAAACTGTTTTATAAGTGACTTAGGTTTTGGAAAGCAACTCCCATCTCTTCTGCCTTCACTGTCAGCAACGATGCTGTATCTATATACAAATGCATCAAGGTGATCCAACAAATTCAAGTGAGTCCTCATTTACAGGATTTATTTCCCATATTAGCTGCTGTGTGTGAGCCACAGACTTCTTTACATATTTATGCTTTATTCTGCTAACTAGGCTTTTGAATCCCTAAAAACCAAAACATTTTACAGTACTTTAATCTCACAGCGTAATGTCTTTAAAATACTCATTTACTTAAGCAACTGCTGGGTGGAAATGATCATCATTCTCATCTCCAATGTCTCTAGGAGAGTTTGCACAGGTGAACAGAGACCTCCATGTGAGCAGAGATCTCCACGTGAGCAGAGGCCTCCATGTGAGCAGAGACCTCCATGTGAGCAGAGGCCTCCATGTGAGCAGAGACCATGGTGGAAGGCTCCATGAACTAAAGTTTAGCTCTGCTCTCAGGAGAAAGTAGCTTTAGCACAGTGCTCAGTCTGGTTTTCATTCCAGCATTTTGGAGTCCTTTCCCTGTGCTTCTTAAAAACAATTCTCAGCGAAGATTCTTAGCCATGGAAGCAGGTGAATGGGCATAGAAGACACTATATTCCTCTTTAAAAGATATAGCAAAATAGGAAGGGATAGAAGGTAAACTTTTCATGAAGACCTCTAAACCTCTCTGATTCTCTTAACCCTGCTCAGTGAGTCACTGACATAAAAGTTTAAAGATACATTTAAACTCAGGAAAAAATTTGAGAAGCATATCTATTCCATAAGGATATATATATATATATATATATATATATATATATATATATATATATATCAGGTATACATGTATGTATAGCAACTACTAGTAAATGTATCTGCATAGCCAATTGTGTGTCATTCTCTCAACTCACCAGCACAGAGGCATAAATCGCTGCAGGGCAGAATAATGAGGTCTCCAGAGCCCAGGAGAAAATGGCTGGAGATGTCTCTTTGAGAATATACACTGAGTTACTGTGAATTGGTTTTGCTTTGTGCAGTGCTCAGAATAAGAAGAAGGAAAAAAAAATCATTTCGCAGTAAAATTTTCCCAAATGGGAGTATAGTCTCACAGCTATTTTTAGTTCATTGTTCTGAAAACCATACACTGCTGTTATTAATGTCTGGCTCGAGTAGAACTAGGCACATGTAAAAAGATATTTGTGAAATTCTTCTTTAAAGACAATGGTAATAACGCGTGCTCCCCAGAGAGCAATCTACTTCCACACTGAAGCCGCCTAATAAAACCATTCAGCCTCTTGAAGCAAAAGCTCCCGATTCCTCTTTAGATCATCTCCCTCTGTTTTATGAAGCAGATCAATGTGAGGATTACAGAGGAAATCACAATGAGAGCCCAGACCACGGCATAGCTATTAAGAGTGAGGAAAGAATGCAAATAGAAAAGAAGGTGCTTTATCTTAAAAACTAGATAAATAAACCACAGATGTGTCAGCTTCCAGAGCATGTCTGCTTGGCAGACCACACAGCCCATCTGCTTGGGTTTCCCATCCAGCCCTTGCAGGGGCTAACTCAGAGCAAGTATTCACGGGGAGGTACTGATTTGTGCATCTTCTTCTTGTGTGGCTCCAAGGATCACTGTCAATAGTCACTCTGAAGTCACATTCCGGGCTACATGATATGTAACGATTTCAGGGACCAACAGAAACTTTTCTACGGAGCTTTACTGAGTGTATAAAAACTAGAAAATTAAGGTGGGGCGGTATCTTGTTTCCCCTTCCTAGAATGTTTCCACTCTGGAAACCTGGATGACTTTCAAATATTATCTTGAGTGCCACCATCGCAAAGACATCGCTTCTAAACAGAGGACATTGCAATCCCCCACTCACCATCATTACCAACAACACTGTGTTTCTTTTTCTCCATAGCTCCTAAATTTTCTAGTAAGCCACATGATGTAATTTTGTCTGTTTCTCTATATGTAAGCTCCACGAAGGGAGGAATTTTTCATGTTTCTTTCCTTTATCTTCTTTACTTTCGTATTACATGTTCAAGAAATCTGTATAGAAGAAAGTAATTATATGTAATGAATGATCAGTACATATAAACGGATGAAGGTCATTCACTGTGGTACTTGGTAGACCCCAATTCTACTATAGTCTTTTAAGTTTCCTGGACACATTAAATAAATAAATAAATAACCCAAGTCTATTCATCCTTTTTAATGAATTCCTCTCAACTGTCCTTTGGGGGCTACAGACCTTTTTACTAAACCAGATAATGTTGTAAATAAGATATTTTTCTAAGCAGAATGACAGCAAAACCATCACATATTTCCTCCACTACAACTAAAATACCTTAGTAATTGCACAGAAAAATAATCACACACACACACACACAAAAAAAAATCAGTGGTACTCAAATAAAGAGATACAGCTTCATGTTTACTCTCTGTGGGGAGATAGCTATGCCAGAATATGAATCCTACGAGGATTGAGGGTTGTTTTCCTCCCACGATGGAAGAAAACCAATACGTTCAACTTACCACTTAGTCAGGCTGGACCCTGGATCCACACTAGGAGCTGAGTGCTGGTTTCTGCCACGGACAAGTCTGACATTCTGCTATAGCAGCAGCCAGTTCTCCTTGGTGAGGGCAAGTGTATGGTGTGTCGATATGCAATATAATATGTATAATATAACAAGTCTATGGTGTTTCAATATGTCACAGGTGTATACACATACTTCCAATTCAGGAAGACTCCTACCACTATATAAAACCCAAAGGCAAAACAGTTTTACCAAACAAACACTAATTTCTACTCAAATCCAGAAACTGTAGCTACAGAGTTCACTACCTCTAAATATTTTATACTTGGCTTTGTTTTGTTTTTTGCCATTAAGAACAAAACTGTAAAGAGAAAGGAGACAATTCACAGCCACCTAGAGCTAATTATATCCATATCTATTCCATATTTATACATGGAAGACAAAAGATGAAGAAAACATGGACTAAAGGTCCTAAAATAAGCTCCTTCAGTGATGCAAGAAGCCCAGCAAGGAAAGCCACACAGAGTCTCAGCTGAGAGCTGTACCCTCCCAGCCACTGGTGTGTGGCTTTGGGAGAAGAAAAGGCAACTGGCAAGAAGCAGCTTTAAAAGAAGGTATGAAACCCCGATGCAAAGAAACCCTGTGGTACCTACCCTGTCTCTATGCAAAGAACAGCCTGAGGCTCCACTAGAGCTGAGCTCGGCCTTAGGTAAGATAAGACCTCAGAGCGTGTAGCAAACTCCAGAGCAAAGATTTTAGCAAAACAAAACAACAACAACAAAAAATAGCATCCCAAAAAATCCTAATAAATTCTGTCTCCTGATCCTTGGGCCATGGGATACAGGCACATTCAGCAACCTCTGACATGTACGTTCACACACCTGCTAAGTTAGCAGGAAGACAACTCTCAGGGCTTCTTGAAGGGAGGACATCACTTGGTTAACAAATAAGAGATGCCTGGAGCATCTATAACAAAGAGAGTATCAACTGGATACCCTAACTCTATGTTTGGGAAATATGGCTAAGGAAAACGCCAGTTCTAAATAACTGAGCACACTGTTAAAATTGAATGGCGCTAACAGAAACAAAAATATGGCGTTAGTTGATAGTGATAGCTTTTCGCCTTTTTCATGACCTACATGGACAAGCTAATAAGAAATGAAAAATATGTATTTAAAAGAGAAATTTAATAATAAAAGTTTCCAATGCTGTAGGAGGAGGCCAACACCTGACTAAAACTGACTGAGACTGCCCAGGAGGAAACCCCCTCAGGGCCATCAAGCATGGATATTGGTAACTTCCCCTTGAGCCATCTGGGAGCCTGTTGGGAGCCCGGAGACTGATGGCAACATGACATCAGATGCCCTGAGCCAATGAAGGACAGACAACACAGTGTCCCAGATGATGCCAATCCTGGGTCCTGGGAGGAGGTGCAAATAAAGTTCTACATAACACCAGCAATAAACAAGTCTGCTCTGCCATTTGCCTGACTCTCAGGGTCTGACACCTTGATTCCGGTCCATCTTGTGCCATCTTACCCCCACCCCCAGGGTGTAGGAGTGACATAATGCCATTCATCTTCCTTTTGTCTGCTCATTTTTCGTAGACCCCTCTCCCCAAAACGAGATACATTATGATCATGTTTCCGTTCACGTCTCCTTTACGTCACTGCATTTTATGCTTGGCTTACCTTAGTGATAGTGTAAAGGGAAATAATTCTAAAAGTTGAACGATGATCTGGCACTAAAGTCTACTTTTCAGAACCGGGATTCCTGACTGAGAACTGTCAGATACTTTAAGGCATGGGATTATCTAACAGATAGTTCATGTTTCTCCATGGCGGCGAGGGGGTCATCTCTGTCACATGGTCTGTCATATCAGCAAGAGCTGGTGCCCATCTTCAGATGTCAGAGATAAGGTTGCTCTCTTAGGGAACAGTACAGGAAAGGGCCTCAAGGCCCTGTTTCCTAATTTGCCATCTTCTTGTTTTCTGTGGTTTCTCTTACACAGAATATTTGTTCTTCTGCTTTCTCCCATTTTAGATAACTCATACCTGACAATCTCAACCAGATAGCAGTTTGAGATTTTCGGTTATTTATTGTCTAATAACAAAGTATAAAATCATACTCATTGGGTTTTTTTTCTTTTATCATTTTTGAAATCCATTTTCTGGTTTCACCGACAGAGGATCTGGGCAGTTTGATGGTAAGGCGCTGACTCCATCTTTTTTGATGTGGCATTTATCTTCTAATTTGTATTTCCTTTCACCCCACCTGGTTGTTTTGTTTTTACTATGTCTTTGCTATCTCAGGGACTGAGTTTTTGAGCTAACCTGAAAAGTGGCTTAGATCAAAGGATATTACTTACCTATACTGGATTAATAAGTAAATACTCATAACTGTTCAAAAGTCTAGCTTCTGATTTCTAGTGCTTCCTCTGGCGGTTGATAAATTCTATTCTTAGGTCCCATTTTACATTTCTAGAGGGAGTGAAAGAAGAGTAAGGCCCCTAAAGGATGGAGTCTGGCTAGGCGAAGGAAATATTCCCAGTGCTTAAGACAATCAGCTGAAGGAAACACATGAGGAAGTATAAAATTTGACCATATACCTCACTATAAAACCAGTTCGAGTCTATATACATGCAGTGACATACAGCACCATTGCATGAAAGAAATGAAGACGAAATAATTAGAGGGAAAGTACCAGAAATAACAGCAGCCAAAATTATAATACATCTAAAATCTAGTCACCGAAAAAGAGATAAGACTTACATATTTTAGAAGTCACCATGACACGGTGCCACCAACCAACAAATATATTCAGCTGGAAAGAAAGAATAAATGATGAGATTGTCAGGTAAATGGAGGCAACTGGACAAAGTTAAACTGAGTGAGGTAATAGAATCCCATAAAACAAGATACGGCCTCATTTGTGGGTACTAGCTTCAAATCCCTAGGTATGTTTATTTAACTTGAAGGACCTGTGGAAGACAGCAGAGTAGAAGGAAGACCTGAAGGGGGTGGAGATAACCAAGCATGGGTGAAAAAAAGTAGAGAAGGAGATTTGGGGGACTGGAAAAGTTTATGCAGGGAAAGAAATGGGGGTACAGGAAATGAGGAGGTGGGGGGGAAGGATTAACTAAAGCTAAGAGTGCACAAAAATGCTATATGGAAATCTACTACCTCGTAATGCATTTCAAATATAACTTAATGTATTTAAAAGGGAGATACCCTGTATACCCAGATGCTGTTTCTCCTAGAAGCCATGGGTTACTAAACAAAACAGCTGTAAGAGGGTCTGTGATGAGTTGGTGGTTAAGAAGCTTCAGAGGCCCCAAAGCAATACATGTTCTTGCTGTTCCTTTTGATTGCCCACTCAAACTAGATGATAAGACCCTATTGCTAAAGACATCACACACCTTGGTTGCAAGATACAGAGAACTCAAGCAAGACCTGAGCTGGAACTTGCTTCTTGATAGCAGGCTTCCATGATGTTGAAATATACTATGCAGGCCACTTATGTGAAAAATAAAAATAAAGTAAAATAAAAAATGTCAGTGGTGGTGTTACTCAGCTGTGAATTCCACAAATTTCATTAGCAATCCACCAGGCTAGATGAGTCTTATACAACAGTGGTAGGACTATTATGAGAGTTATGAGAGTAACCAAACACTCTATTTGGATTTGAGGCTCACTCCTAGGAGGAAACTCACGCTTAGTGTTGGAAGTAAAAGTAAAAAACACATGGCTGGGGAAATCATAGGTCCTAGGGGAGAACTTAATACTGTTTTTATTAAGTTGACATAGCATCAGACTATCCTCTAAATATCTGCTTAACTCCATAGACAGATGACGTTCTCAGCCTTAATCAGAGAAGCATCTCTTTATAGTGAATGGAGGCTATATTCACTGTATGTATTCACGGAATGATGCTCAAACTGCTGAGAATGAGTGACAGTTGAATGGCTCAGAAGTCATCCTTAAACAATGTATTTGCACATCCTTCTAAAGCTCAGGTAACAGACGATGGGTAGACACGGTGCAAACAGGACAACCTGGAAAGAGAGAGGACATCTTGATGCTATTGTAGAACCATGACAGAGTGTAAAACCAGGCCATAGAGGGAGGGCTGAAATAGAAGAAAAGGAACTGCAGAATTTTCAGAACTCCAGTCAGAAATCATTGAAAATAGCACAGTCCTGTAATCTCAGCCTTCCTTAGACTAAGAGAGAATGATCTTGAATTAGAGACCAGTGCTCTACTACAGAGTGAGTCCACCGTCTGTCTGAGACACATAGCAAGACTATCTAAAACCCCTTGAAAATTAGTCATGAGAGAAAAATGTGTTAAGAAATGACTCTGACATTTTAGAGATTTTGTGTTCCCATCAACTAAAGAAATGGAGCTGAAAAAGACAATGAGATTTTAGATGAAAAAATAATTGCATGAATTGTGAGCATGAGTAGGGGGCGGGAGAAAAGGAGAGAGGGAGATAGAGAGAGGCAAGGGATGGAGAGAGAGCCTCCGGGAACAGAGGCCATTTCTTAATTATCCTTGTATCCTCAGCTTCTAACATGTCTCCTGAAAGGAAATAAATAAATGTATATTAAGAACTACTGATGGTTAGTTGTTTGTAGAAAGGTCATCCAGGTGGCAATGTTTGAAGTTAATTGTCATTTTAGAGCTCTAGATAAAAGTTAAAGTTGTAAATATATCTTGTGTTATCAGCATATTTGCTTTCTGGACTGATTCTCATGAGTTGCATTTTTCTAAACCAAATACATTGATAACATCTATTGATTAGTGTCTATAATTTTATTGTTATGATGGCCATGTGTGCCTAATGCATTGTAATAAGAAGCAAAGACTGTGTTTTGAAACTTCTTTCCTGTGTCTGAAGGAATATTTTTTTACCCAAAGATAATTTGGTTAGACTCCAAAGTGATAACAAATCTAAATAGTTGATTTCTCGAATAGTGTGAAAGTTACTCAAGTGAGTTTAAAATAAATATAAAATAAATATTCAACTCTAAGTTGACTTGTTTAAAACAGCAATTAAGTTTGGAGAAAGGAGACTGTATGTATGTATGTATATATATATATGTATATATATGTATATATTTATATATTTATATATGTATTATAAACTGGATTTACTCTTTCAACTAGCATCAATACAATGGTTTTCTAAAAACTAACTAGTTATTACTAAATTGCTATGTTATTGTTTAAACCTAAATTTGCTATATTCAGACAAAAGCAAATCATGGCTTCTGTTTTCAAGGATGCCATGTTCTTCCTTTCCTGGACTTCATTTTTTTCCCTTCAGGAAGCACTCAGGGGCTTTAGAATGAGAATACAGAAACACAGCTTTCCTCACAGTTTCCTGTGGTCACCTTCTTTCACAGTTTTCCGCGGTACTTGATAATTCAACACTTACAAGACCTCAGGGGATCTTGACCTTATAACTCTGCCATGTGCCCCGCCTGGAGACATAGTGGTTGCCGTGGTGACCGTGCTTGAGGAAGGCGACATTAGCTAGTCAAGTACTATAACACTTACGATGAAGGAGTGAAGTCCACAAAGGAGGCGTTCCCGAAGCACTCCTTTCTGTTTCCTCGTTGGTACCCTCTCTACTCTTCCACTTTTCATAAAAAAAAGAAAAGAATCCAAAAAAAAAAAAAAAATAGTAGTGTATAAATTGCCCCATGCACCCGACACCTAGTTACAAAAACAACACAGACGTCTTACTTCTGGCCAACAGGCTATTTTGAGGAGAATCTCGGCAATTTTGTCATTTCACTTATACATGTTTGAGTGCGTATTTTCAAAAGGTAATTATTAAAAGAACATAATGTGAGGTGAGCAGAGCTCTGCTCTGGAATCCTTTGAACAGAGGGAGGAGGGATTGTATGAGCCAGGGGGTTGAGGTCATGGCTGAAAGGGGAACCCACGGATACAGCTGAGCTGAGCTCACGGGAGCTCATGGACTCTGGACCAACAGCTAGGAAACCTGCATGGGACTGACCTAGGCCCCTCTGCCTGCATGTGGCAGCTTGGTCTCTCTGTGGGGCTCCTAGAAGGGGGAAAAGGAACTGTCCTTGGTGCTTAAATGGGCTTTTGGGAACCTATTCCCCAGCTTTGAGGCAGGGGGAGGAGCTTTTTCATGCCTCAACTTGGGGTGCCATGCTTTGTTGACACCCATGGGATGCTTCCCCTTCTGAATGGAGAGGGAAGAGAAGTGGATGGGGGTTGGGTGGGCAGCCGGAAGGTGAGGGAAGGGAACAGGAGAGGAGGGATGCAAAACTGCGATTGGGATATAAAAGAAATAAAAAAAAATTAATTAATAATGAAGTAATGCATCACTATCCTCATGCTCCCCCCCACGAAGGACTAATATTCTCCACTGTCATTCACTATCTAATGGATTTACTGTCGTTCACTATCTCGGCAGAGGTCAAGCTTATTTGTCTACTGCATTCTGTCTTTCTAGTTGTCTTTTACCATTGGGCTGTTCTGAATAGAAAGCCAAACAAAATGCACATACTACATTTAGTACTTATGACTTTTAATTCAAATATCCCCTCCTCTCTTATTTTTCTACTGGCAGCTTATTAAGGAAACTAGGTCATTTGTTCCTTCAGGTTCGGGATATTTTAAGCCTTTGCTGCTGTGTTAGATCAAGAAGCTTCCCCCTTAATTAAGGCTCAAATTTGGGTGTAGAGTTTTGTAGAGGTATGTAACATCTGATCAGTTCTATTTCAGAAATACTAAGAACCACTGACTTGCCACATTCTTTCATATGAAGCTTAAAGTCATTTAAAAATGTTGCTTTACACTCATGAATTTTAACATATAATGTGTTTTCCATCTGTTTCATTGATGCTCAGACTTTCCCATTTGGCCAGTAGGAACTTTTTCAAGTTGATTCTTGAGTCTTTTCTATTTTGACCTCCCCAGCCTGTTGAGTTCTTTATTCCTTGTTATATATGTTCTCATTCCCAACCAGGTATACTACCAAGATACCTGGGTCTTAGTAATACATATGAACTTCTAGAGTCTGTGACTTGGTCATAGTTTGACTTTTAATTCCATAAAATACACAATGCCAGCCATAATTACTATTTGAGGTTTTCTAATATATTCTTCCAACAACGGGCCATTTACGTCTGTTACTCCCTCTGCTTGGAACATTATCTCATCTATCTGTTCTCCCTCCTTTGCATTCTTATCTATCTATTCTGCACCCATCTTTCACACTTCAGCCCAAACTTCACTTTTCAGCTTCTTGACATGACCAATTTCTGCTGCCTCACCAGCTCAAGAGTCCTTGCAGTGTTTTAAACACACTAACACGGAGATTTGATGCCATCTTTATTTCCATGACAGACAGTATCAGCCAAGAGAACAGAACCTGCTTTCCTCATCACTGTGCCCTCATCCCCAAACAAATGACAGGCCTGAACTAGCACTCCATAGTGGGCTGATGAGTGTGCTCCATCATGAATGCCTGTTCCGAGTGCAATGCCACTGCTCTGACAAGAAAAGGAAAGGGACACCAGACAGAGAATACATGACAAGGCAGAGACTGAATTGGAACAGTAGAGAAGAATGACAGCGGATGCCAAATGTTACTGGGTACCAGAAGTCGAAAAGGCAAGGAAGGAATTGTTTTTTCCTCGGGAGCCTCTGAGAAAGACTTGGTGTCACAATGATTTTAAACTTTTTTAGCCCCTAAAGCTATGAGAAAAATAAATAAATGTGTGTGGTTTAAGCCATTGGACTCCTGGCACTTTGTGATAGGAGTTTAAAAAACACTAATGTAATTACTATTCTATTATACAGTTGATTAGGCGGTGACTGCTTAAAGAATCATTGCGTTGTGGTGTTTGGGTACAAAAGTAGTTCTACTATTCCTTCTGTGAGCACCCTCCACATCGTGCTAGTTCCTAGCTCCCCTACACCGAGAGCAGCCACCCCTTCAGTAGTGTTCTCAGAAGAGGATCCAGCCATACAGTGTGGGATAGGATAGCAGGGATCACTGGAGTTGATGTGAGGGCTCTTGCTGAAAGTTCTGGGAAATCAGTAATTAATAACTGAGGACAAAGGAGATACGGAGTAAAGGAAGAGCAAGCACATGATGGAGCCGTGGGAAAGCCCGATGACTTGAAGAAAATTCCAGACTCCCAGCCCAAGGAATGAGTGTCATAGTCACAAGACCCACCCAACATCCAGTTAGTCACTATCTACTCCTGCTGTAATATTTTCATTCTCTCTACAGCTCTTCTTACCTAGGTTGTCAGTCATGGAATCAACATTCCTTTCCTTCAGTCTTTTGTCCTTCTCATAGAACTACTTGTCATCCACCGTACCATTATACAATATCAGGTTCCTAAGCCTCATCCTTTATACAAAGTACCAGAAACTACTCTAACTGAATGCCCAGTAAACCACTTAAACAACAAAGGAATTAGGTTTGAAGTTGCATTATTTTCTAACAACTAAATAATAACCAATAAGTAAATAAACAAAATAGCTGCTTCTACAGGTTAACAAAATATAGGTTAGATATTATTTAACATAGACAAGGTGAAAAACACAAAGGTACTTTATTTTTTGAATCAGTGCCATTGAAGAAAAGTTCCAAGTAGTGGATTTTATGGTTCCTTTATTTCAGATAGTCTTAAGGATTGTTTTTGACTTTTTTTTTTTTTTTTAGTGAATTATCATTGAATAGTCCATGTCTAGCCATCCTCTTCTTATCTCATAGTTGATTGATTAAAAGACTTACATCACATGATAAAAGTACTAATCAATTTGAAATTATTAGACTGGAATCTGAGCCATAGATCTGTCACTTTTAAACAATACACAATTGGTCAGCTCATTGAAGCATGATGGGTAGAAAAAGTACATAGGCATCTAAGGTCAGTTTCTGGTCCTTAGTTTACATTTAGTAAGAATGAGAAAACAATTTGGTATACTAGAAGGCAAAATGGGGAGTCAAGGGCTACAGGAGAAATACTACTACACTTTTTTTTGTTTTGTTTTTTACTCCGGGGCATTGGAAATTATCTTTTCTCCCATTTCTTCATATTAAGTAGTCAGTTATTAGAGATTTAATCATTTGATTTGAGAGCATATTCCTTGGGAAGAAAACATGATATATGAGAAGTTTGTCAAAAGGCAACATGGACACAAACATGTTCTAAAGCCAGAAATGTTAACTGCAGAAAAGACAATTTAATGTGAACAGGTGCTCTGACACTAAGCATCACTTTCTTAGCTAACGGTGCATTCCTACAACGCCAGAGAAGACCCAGCCTTATTTCAAAAATCACACGTATTCTCATAACTGTGTAATCATGGGGGGGGGTTAAACATTACAAAGTTTTCAGGCTATCTTTTATTCCTTTTAAATTCTGTAAACGACCCAGGTGTTTTGATAGCTGAACAAAAAGAAAACAATAGTGCCATAGAAAACTTGCCTCATCAGAAAGTTATTTACGTCTATTCCGGTGCAATGATTTGTCAAGGGATGACACAATGCAATGACAAATGTTTTAAATTGCCCACTCTTTAGCCTTTGCTTATGTATAAAATAATATAAAATATGCATTGGATTGGCAAGTCTGACTTGGCAGCCATAGGCATAGCATCAAAAGGTATAATTATAAAATCACTCCAAGACTATTTTGTCATGTAGTGTGGCAGGTCAATAATGGATGATTTAATGTGAGAATTATTTTAGCAACTAGTTATGCAAATGTAGACATTTGTTCAAGTGAAGGTTAAGGCTCACAGAAAGAATGGCTAACATTCCCACGAACACTGCTTGCACTCTCAGCCCTAAATGTCTAAGTTTTTTTCTGCATATTCTAGAACATTGTTTGTCTCTTTATTTTAAAAATATGTATTTTTTAAAATAGATATTTAGAGAACTTACAACAGAATTATTATTAACAGTATTGACAGAAAAATATTAATACATAAAACATTAACAAAACTCCATTCTCTTTCAATGCTGTTTGCTATGCAGCTTCTGTGTTGTGTGTATGTGCATGTGCCTCACTTATGTGGAAACAGATGCAAAGACAAAATAGAAGTGATCTTCAAGTTTATGGGAAATATTATGATGGAAAGACAGAGATGTAACTTAGTAGTACAGTATGTGATTGGCCTGCTGGAGGCACCATGTTTCCTTACCCAAAAAAAAAAAAAAAAAAAAAAAAAAAAAATAAGGTCGTCTTATGTCTTCAGAATTGGGGCCATTTCACCTTAACTTCACATGGACTTGGCTATATGATGCTAGTTCTACAGACATAAATTATAGTAACTTATAGTTCAGTGTTGTCCAGCTTAGCATCACATAGAGGTACTGAAGTCATAAATTGTCATCAACAGGCACACTCTAAAATTAGAAGTTCAATTTTAAGAGTTTACATCAAATTTTAGCTAGTTCTAAAAGCTTAACCATTGGGGAAAATCTATTCCAATCCACAGGAAGGCTGCCGCAGAGCCTCCTGGCCTGAATGAGGAGTTTCTCCCCTCAGTGGAGACAACTCTGAGGAGAGGAAGTCACTTCCTGTGACTGTGACACTGTTTTCAGCCCTAATTGTAACTAGGAAATGCAGGGAAGTGTGATAATGAAAATAACAGGATGTGGAGGTAGAAATTAGCTAAATCTTCCCCCACAAAATTCACTAAAACAGAAGAGTAGCTTGAGCATGTGGTATGACTTTGGGGTTTAATGTGAAATGATGTCATATAGCTGAGACCATGAAGCCAACAAAGAAACACACTTTACCTTTCTGTGACATGGGGACATGGAAAGGATGCTTCCTGAGAACAAGTCCAACAAGGTAGACCACAAAACAAAACCATACAGGTGAGGTCCAATTAAATTAAAAGACATAGCTCATGTAGCTGTGAGTACCTCGTGAGATAATATGTGTTGGGAGATGTCGATTGTCTCATATTGGTTAATGAATAAAGCACTGCTGGCCAATAGGAAAGCAAGACAGGGGACAAGGAGGAGAGAGGAAGGAGTAGGGAGGAGACTCAACATGTAGGACCAAGAGAAGAGAGGTCCCGATCCTCTCTGCGGTAAGATAAGACCACGTGGAAATACTTAGATTAAGAGAAATGGGTTAATATTTAACATAGAGTTAGTCAATAAGTAATGCTAGTAATAGACCAACAGCATTATATCTATTACAGTGTTTCTGTGTGTTATTTGGGGCTGGCACGCCTGTGGACCAGGCTGGTGGGAAAATATGCTCATAACAATTGTGAGTATTCATCACGATGCCCACTTTTACTGAACTGCTCAGTAGGTAGATGTGTCTGGAATGAAGCTTCATTCTACCCTTGAAAGGCACTATGGGGCCAGTCTCTTCATGGGGACCAGTGCCTTCTTTCTAACCCTGAAAGGCATTACGGGGCAGGAAGTTAGGTAGGAGTGTGTGTGTGTGTGTGTGTGTGTGTGTGTGTGTGTGTGTGTGTGTGCACGCACACTAGAGAACTGCATAATAAATTAGCAAATTGTTTCCTGGGTGGCAGTGGTTAAGAGCTGGGATACCGGGGTCAGCCTATTAGAATACAACTTCCACTTTTCCCACCGTTTAACTGTGGACAAGTTGCCTATGCTGTCTGTTGTCTCTGCCTCAGTCTCCTTACCTTTGAACAGCTCCAATTTCCTCGGGTTACCTACTATATGACCAAATGAACATATTCGTGCAAATTCTTCAGGAAAGAATCTCCCACCTTGTTATGCTGTGTGCTTCTGATAACTTGATAAGAGTGATGAAGATACTACTCAGTCCACACACACACACACACCTCAAACACCAACATTAGAAACCCCACAGCTCAGGGACGTGTCAAAGGACCTCCTGATCCCCTAAGAAGATTTCTTTGTACCACTTGCATTGCATCTAGTTCCAGACTCAGGACAGCTTCTACATGAGTTATTATTTGCCTGTTTTAATGTTTCTCCAAGAAGCCTGAAGCCAGTGCTGCCTAAAGTAATTTGCAATGGGTGTAGTTGAGTGTTTTTCTCGCCCTTTTGGAAAGAAAGATCATCTGAAAATGATTACCACATTGGGCAAACGATGTTGACCAATGGCACAGTCTGACCAAAATGGGGTTTTCTGAGCCTCACATAGCCTACCCCCAAAAAATATTAAGGCACAATAAGCATGTTTTCTCTGAAAACCAAAAAAAAAAAAATGCTTTTAATTCACAGTGATTAGTGGATTTGGCAGACAGATAATTATGCTGTGAAGCTAGCACTGCAGAAAAAAATCATTATTCCGATGAAAACAAGTAAGAACAAACAATAATCCAGCTGTATGGAGGGGGAAATGCGTCTCACAAAGTCCCTTCTGCTGTGATATGAAAACCAAGGACTCTATCATTGGCCTGTTGGTATGTGGCTGCTCTTCTGCCACAGAGGGTCCTAGCGGTGGCTGAATGATATTGTCTCCACCAGCGCAGCTGCTCTTCCTCTGGATGGATCCCACAAGCCATGGAGAAACTGTCTGTAACACCTCTTTAGTGTGCTGTGATAGTGGAGGGACCTCAAAGGGAGGGGTGTTCATGTGAACACGACCACCACTAACGTTCCCATCAGCCCCCCATTGATACTCTAAAGTGTCCATGCTGGAAATGGCTACTCTGTCCCAAAATGTGGGAACTAACAAGTTCATATAAAGCATCTCTGCTTTCCCTTTGTTTTCTGGACTCTGTAAGGAGAGCTTACAGGGAAGAGCACCACAGAACTGAGAGACAAGAGAAGGAAGAGGCCAATGTAAGTAGGGGAAGGTGGGAAAGCAATGGGGCAGCGGGAAAGCTCTGGGGCAGCAAATGGTCCTACCCAGCTCAGTGTGGGAGCTGCAGCAGCAGAACCATTGGCTTCCGCTCCCCAGCCTTTCAACTTCCCCAGTAACAAAATACCATGAGAACACATCTACCTAGGATTGTTTTCACTATGTAATGAAATTCGTAAGCACCTAACACAACTGTGTAAATACAATGAATAACTATTAATACTACTCCACAAAAGACATCTCCTTGGCCTTTGTGTGAAACAGAATGACTGTCACAGGTTACCTGGAACACACAGGGTGTCTGACTAGGGGGACAGGTCCTCAGGTGGAATCCAGTCAGATGAGCCCGTATCCTATCACACCATCTTCACCTCCCACCCCACAAGCACTATCATCCCCCACCCCAGGCAAGCAACAATACTATAGTTCCGCATTGCCCCAGCCACTTGAGAGGAGATGCTAGCAACTAAGGCTCTGCTTCAGGAGGTTACAGAAGTGCTCTGCTTGTTGCAAATTTCCTGCCAGGGCTGGAACCATCCCCATGACGATTGCACATCCGTTTCATAATTGCTTTCATCCAGAGAGCCTGCAAAGCTAGAGCAGGTCCGTGCCTACAAGGCGAGGACTTGATGCGGATCCCTGGGCTGGGTAGGAGGGAGAAATTCTGTTTCACTTTACCCTTTCTAACTGTGGAGGGCTCTACACCTAACCACAGAAGCTAGAGCAGGAAGTGAAAAATTCACCGAGAGAATGTAGAAAAACAATTATGTGCATCCCAGGTTCAAATAAATTACAAGAGAAAAAGGTAAGAATCTGTGAAACCAGAGGATGAAGGAACACAGCCTGGACTGGGTCTCCATCCATCTCCTCCACTCTCTGATAAGCAAGCAGTGAGTTCAGTCCTGCCTCTGCCAGGGAACAAAAGGCAAAAGGAAGGATATCTTCTTCTTTACTTTCTATTTGGCTTAAACTAAGGTCCACGGGAAGTGAACTGTGTGGAAGACAGCAGAAAGTCTTTCATCTCTTTAAGTCGGGCTTAATGATTCTCCTGGAAGAAAATATCCTGGCAATTCACCTGGAACTGAGAGATGGATAGCTGCCTGCTTCTTTGTGTGTGTGTCTGGTTGTTTTTGTTTTGTTTTGCTTTGTTTTGTTTTGTTTTGTTTTTGAGACTGGGTTTCTCTGTGTCGTGATTCATCACTAAATACCTCACCCTCTCCAGTCTTCCCCTCCACTAATATATACCTAGAAAATGTTTGGCACAAGACAAAAAATATATGCCATGTGGTTTATAAAACATTGTTTCTCTCCATCAATTTTAATGGAAAATAGGTACTCATCAAGAAACATGCCTTTCGCCAGACAATGGTGGTGCAGCCTTTTATCCCAACACTTGGGAGGTAGAAGCAGGAGAAGATCTGTACGTTTAAGGCCAACCTGATCTCCAGACCACCCAAGGCTACACAATGAAACCTGTCTCAACCAACCCTCCCCCAAAAAAAAGAAATAAGAAGAAAAGGAAGAAAGAGAGGAGGAAGGAAGGAAGGAAGGAAGGAAGGAAGGAAGGAAAAGAAACATGCCTTGAATAAATCCACAATAAGTTAGGCTTTCCTGCTTCCTTTATGTATTTCCTGACAATACAGATCCTCATCCCTATCTCATCAAGAATTATAAACTTATACCAAATAATATAGTTGTGTGCTTCATTATATTGATTAAGAGCAGATAGTGTGAACACATGTTTTTAAAAAGAATGGCAAGTAGATTTGACTTCATCAAAGTTAGAATACTGTATGTATCAAAGAACATTAACAGAATGAAACACAACCCATGAGACTCATATGTGATAAGCTTGTATGTGACATGGGAAATGTATATGCGACATCCAGAATACATGAAATTAACATCCAGAATACATGAAAAATTTCTTAGACTAAACAACAGTGGGGAAACACAACACTTTAAAAGTAAGCAGTGAACTTGAACAGATGTTTCACCAAAGAAGAACTATAAATGGCCACTAAGCACATGTCTGTGCACAACATCCCAAGCCAGATTGTGATGTCATTAGAACATCTGTCAACAGAATAAACCTTTAATGAAGTTCACTGACAGCACATTGTGCTTTACTGGGGATAAATGTAAAATAGTCTATCCGCTATAGAAGACTCTATGGTAGTTTCTCAAAAAATTTAAGTTAGAACTATGTAGTATAGCAGAACCATTTCTGCAACTATACCTAAGAGAAGTAAAAATAAAGGTTCAAATAGATCTGTGAATTACCCACATTCATAGCAGAACTATTAGCAACAGCCAAAGGATAAATGCAACATGAATGGATAAAATAATTATACATACACACACGTAAACACACACACACACACACACACACACTTTGGTTTTAGAAAGGTGTTATATTGTACCAAGGCTTGCCCAGAACCCTTTAATAATCCTTTCTTGCCTCTCAAGTGCTGGAATTCCATTTGTAACCAACTAATGGGTCTCATGTAGTGAACTATTCTTTAACTATAAGAAAGAACAAAGTCTTGATAAATGCTACAACACGCACTAATCTGAAACATTATATGAAGTGACTTAAACCAGCCCCACAAAGGCAAATCTATTTGATTCTACATAAATAAACTATCCAAAGATGTCCACCTTAAAGAGACATAAAGTATATTGATGGTTTCCAGGCATAGCAGGAAGACAGCAATGGAGATATATTAAGTAATGGCAATATTTCAATTTAGAAACATAAAAAGACTTCTAGAGATACACAGTGCTATTGTGTCTTCCAAAGTATGGATACATGTGATGCTCCTGGACCATATGTTAAAAAATGGTTATGATGGAAAACTTTAAAATACTATATTTTTCCAGGCATGGTGGTGCACACCTTTAATCCCAACACTTGGAAGGAAAAGGCAGATGTATCTTTGTGAATTTAAGGCATACCTAGTGTACATACACACACACACACACACACACACACACACACGGTCCAAGCACCATGGATATACCAAACACTAACTGTGATGCCTATAACACAGTAATTTAGCCTTTCAGTTTCCCATTTTCTTACCTGAAAATGTGGTAATATGTATGCTTAAGTCATAAGGTTGTGAACTTTATGCAAGACAATCAAGTCCTCGAACGAATGCACAAAATGTAGTTGTGATTACTGATATCATTTGATTTGCTACAGTAAGCAGTCCTTGACATCATAGGAAACATTATCACTTCCTTTCCCGTATCCCACATAGAACATTGTTCATGTATCACCAAGGACTTACTGATTTATGCGTTCATGCACAAAGATGAACATATCAACTCATAATCAGTGGTTGCTTTTCCAACACCAAATATAAATCAGTATTGATTCCTTCATATTCTTGAAAAGGGCTACTTGAGCCAAAGACATACATACAGTCATAGAGAACTGGCAAAGTATTGTCTTGGAAAGAATATAATTTGTGTTGCTATGATACGATGCAAGGGGAATCAAAGGGCCTTTCTTATGTCATTGGGTCTTTCTAACCAGCCTGGAGAACTAGCACAAAAGTGCATAACTGTTAGGGACACTACCATGTGAAGAAGGCAAAGTTAAAAAGGTGGCAAGATTCCATTGCCTACCACTGACACAGACTGAAATGTGACAGAGAACAGATGTAATAAACTTTAAAAGAACTTGGGGACTCCCTACCAACTGTCAAGGTAAATGTGTAAGGCTGCTGTTGGTTTTGATTTTAGAACATGAGTTATAGGGTCTTTGGTAATTCTCTCCATTTTAAATGAAACTATTTTAAAATAAGTCTCTACCTTGAAAATGATATAATGAAACAATAACATCCATGATCAAATAGAATGAGTGATTTCTGAGATGTACAGCATGTTCATGAGTTTTGCCTAAGACAAATTTTTAAAACCTTGGATTATTGCTGACTTCTGAAATAAGCCTTCTATGAAAGTGAGAACAAATTCTTTTAAGGATTATTTCCCCAGCAGTTTGAGTGACTCTTTTCCACAGATATCTTTTTCAGAACCCATATACCCTAAAGCCTCATAATTCCATTAAATCATTGCACAGCTGGGCAATTCTTTCTTTGCTCACATTATAGTGATCCCCAGGGAATTTATGTAAATCTATGGAAATTCATTTTAAAGGCAGCACTCAGAATGGGTGCAACCTCATTAACTAAACGATTATATCTACAAACAAGCTAAAAGCAACATGCCGGAGAGCTAAATTAAACTTTTCATCAGGAAAACTAAACCGCTCCCTTTCTCATTGAAGCTTTATCTGAATGCCATCAAAACTGTAGGACAAAAGACTTTGAAGAAGTCCAAATAGATATGAGGCTGTAGATCTGCCCACCTGGCCCTCTTATGTTCCCATTGCCTTGACTCCACTGTGGCAATGCTAATAGAAAAACAAAAACAAACAAACAAAATAAAACCAAAAAGAAAAACAATAGCCTTGTAATATATAGACTCTCAGAAAAGAGTTGGATAAAAAAATGAAACGACCTTTCCATGTCCTTCAAAGGACACTCAAGGCAACCCCAAGAAACTTCAAAGGCAAGTTAACAAATGAAAATCCAGGCTATCACATGTTAGAAAGCAGCTTTGTAGTTAACTTGCCTGCATCCAGCCCATCCTCCTTACTTACTAGCTTATGAAACCACTCAAAATTTGGGCCCGGTAAACTAGGGGAAATAATAATTCTTACCAATGCTATCAACTTCTCATGTGATAAACTATACAAAGAACTTAGCCCAATACTCAGCATCTAGTTGGGATGCAAATGCCCTAGTGCTGGGACAAAATTGGGGGTGAGAGATCAAAGCTACAGAAATTAAGAGCGGTCTCAGAGTTTCTATTGCTGTAAAGAGACCATGGCCATTCTTATAGAAGAAAACATTTTATTATAGGGCTCACTTACAGTTCAGAGGTTTAGTCCATTACTGCCATGGTGAAAACCAAGGCATCGTGCGGCAGACGTGGTGCTAGCGAAGGAGCTGAGAGTTAGTATCCCTTGGCTCACAGGCAACAGGAAGTGGTCTGAGACAATGGATGGTATTTTGAGCATATATGAGACCTCAAAAGCTCACCTCCACAATGGCATACTTTATCCAACAAGGCAACACCTACTTCAACAAAGCCATGCCTACTAATAATGCCACTCCCTTTGGGGCCACTTTCTTTCAAACTACCATAAGAGCTAACTAGAAGGTAAAATAATGAGTTACCCCACTCAAATGTTTTGGAATCTCTTGCACAGCAGTTCCCAATCTCTGCAGTTGAATGACACTTTCACACCAGTCACCTAAGAATATATATATATAAAAAATCCCAGATAATTACATTATGATCCATAACAGTACCAAATTTACAGTTATGATGTAGCAATGAAAATTATGTTATATGTTATGGTTGGCGGTCAGCACAACACAAGCAAACATATTAAAGGTTTGAGAGCCACTGGTCTAAGTGAAGTCAACTGAGACTCTGCTGAGGCATTCTCAACAACACCTGTTGAAACCAGTCATAAGAAACTGAAAGACTATAAGCAAGTTCACAAGGGTTGTCTGACACAGACGGCGATGCTGAGCATAGCCCAGTTAGGTTATGAAACATAGTAATGCAAATGCAGTCTTGATAAGATATTGCAACAAGTACTGCTACATACTATAACATTAAGTCTACAGGGCTAGATCCTTGGAATCCCATTAGTGGTGAGTACAACATCAGTGTTAATTTATTAACTGGTTATTAGTTTAGTCATACTTAAGTCTCTGAGGAAATAGGTTTCCAGATCCTATTCACCATCTTAATTCAGCCCTTTGCAAGAATATCTACTTCATTAAAAACTGGATTTCAGGACAATGAGGTGGGGCTCAGTGGTCAAGCACTTGCCTTGATGTGTAACACCCAGTGCTAGGGAAAAAAAAAAAAAAAAAAAAAAGAACTCAGCTGCTCTGAATAATGGGTCTTAGTTCACACTATGAGCTACCCCTGGTCTCCAGCTGTTTTCACTGTATTTCTTCTACATGAGAAAATGGGATATCCATTTGGAGTAAATGTGACATTGTATTCCCAACTTCCCCAAATCGAAATAACTTATTTATTCACAAAACCTGCATCTTCAGGGCCTCTTTTCACAAGTACAATTTATGGAAATCTAATTTGATACCCATTTGAATGCTATCTGATCTCACCAAGAGAAACACTTAGTGATAAAATATGCTTCAGCTCCATGAAGTCCCCTAGATTATGATTACACACTGAAGTCACACCACCATGAATCCAAGCCAACAAAAAAAGAAAAGCATATTTAGAAACCCAATAGTTATAAAATATAAAATTATTACACAAAATATAGGTCAAATTTCTAAAGGAATCATGAAAATTCAAAAGTGAGCAGAAAGATAAAATTTTCGCAAAATAGTATGTAAATGTGTTTTTTGTTATTGTTGTTTTTGTTTGTTTTGTTTTTATTTTATTTTCTGAGACAGGGTCTCTCGGTGTAACCCTGACTGCCCTGAAACTTGCTCTGAAGACCAGGCTGACCTCAACAGAGTTTTATAAAAACATTTTAAAATAAAAATATAATAATAAAAACAACCATAACAGTCTATTTTTTTAGTAGGGTTAGCTTGTGTGTCTTAGAGTCAAATAGACAATTAGGAAATGCAAAGGCTTCTCTGAAAAAAAAATTATCTATTAAGTCAGACAGAAAAAAAGAATGTAACATAGGAAAGAGCAGTTATAGAGCAAACGATAGTGATACAGTGATACTACTTGTAATTGAATGAGGAACAAATTATCATCAATATTGATGAAAATTTTAAAGGCAGTGAAAATGATAATGTGATTGTGGTACTTGTATTAGGAGAAGAAATGGATAAAGGTATGGTGGTATGTGCCTGTTATCCAAGCACAAGGTAGTTAGAAGACTGAGGGATTGGGGAGATCAGGAGTTCAGGTCTGTCTTCAACTATATAGTGATTTTAAGGTCAACCTTTTCACAATTAAAAAGAAGAAAGTATTTTAAAGGAGTAATACGAGGAAAGGAAGAGGAGGAGGAGGAAGGGACTATGGGTAGGAGGAATGATGAACGGGGTTTAGGCTTCCCGTTTGGGAAGCTGGGGTGTGGGGTCCTACAACGTAGAGAAGCCAAGGCAGAAATAAAGAAAAGATTGAAATCTCATGTAGGATAAACTGATGTAATCACATGAAAATGGCTTTAGATCTTTGCACCTCATCCCATCGGGAAGGGGGATCTGTTGATCCTCGTGGAATTTTACGACCTGTGGCCTCTTTGAGCAAGACTATGGAAGCAGTGCAGCTATCATAGACGTAGGTCTAGGCTTTTACAGGACTTGTAGCTTCTATTTTCTGACTCTTGGAACAATCTTGTAAAATTTGTTGTAACAAGAAGCATGAATATAACACCAGTAGCACAGACACTGCGATCTTTTTTCCTTAACTAGCGTTCTTTGGTAAACTATGTGGGTCTCAGTTAGAAGCCCTGGGCAGTCCTTAAGGGACCTCTGACAGTGGTGCACGAAAGGACTTTGGGAGCACATTCCCCATGGAGGGATGCTCCCTTAACCTAGAGACAGGAGGGAGGGCCTAGTCCCTCCCCCAAATGACTTGACAGATTTTGATGATCCCTCCTGGAAGGCATCACCCTCCCTGTGGAGTGGAGGGGGGATGGGATGGGAGGGGGGATCCAGGGCATGGGAGGGAGGGAAAGGGAACTGGGGTCTATATGTAAAATAAGAAAAAATAATAAATATTAAAAAAAGAAAACCAGGAGACTTGAGGAAATCTATAATTGCTAAGTGTTCAAATCATTATTTTTAAAAAATTTTCAATTTCTTCTCAAAGAAACAAGAGTAACAGTTCCTACAACATCAGTGGCAATTGTGCCATTACTTCCAAAGCAAGTAATAACAAAAGCCCACCACGTTTTATAGTAAACTTACCTGACACTGAGCCACAAAGATTAGATTAAATGTGTTTTTCTGCAGGAAAGAGAGAGGGAAGAGTCCAAACACGTGTTTTAAAGAATATGTGAATCTCATGTAAAAGATTAAGAATAGGGAATAAAAGGAAAATCTCTCTGGAAAACAGCCAGAAAAGTAACTCAATTTTAAAAAGAATGGATTTAAGGGGTGGAAGACAAGAGATAGCAATAGGGGTGAAATGATTGAAATATATCATGCATATATAAGAAAATATCATAATGTAATGTATTATTGAATATTCTCTGAGAAAATAAATGATATTATTTATTTGCTAGACAAATTGTTATAGAGTAAATCAGTCTCATAAATTTAAAAATAAAATAAAAATAAAATGTATCATCTTGGATAAAAATAGCAAGCCAAACAAGATAATAATAGCATGTTATTTTCTTTATCTATACTCACTGAAAAGCAGCACACATCTTCCTGTTCCCTCTCCTTCCCCTCTTCTCTTCCTCCTAACTCCCTCTCCCCTCCCCCCCCCCATGCTCCCAGTTTGCTTGGGAGATTTTGTCCCTCTCCCGTTCTCCCGGGGATCATGTAAGTCTCTTAGGGTTTTCTTCATTTCCTAAAAGATTGAGTCGGCAGAAGAATAGAGGAGAGCAAGTAAAAGAGATACAATAATAGAGGGAGCCATTATAGATTTAATGAGAAAACTGCCACTAGGTAAATGTCCAGAGACCTAGAAGGATGACTCCAACAATCTAAGCAATAGTAAGAGGCTGCCTTAAATGCTCTTCCACAATAATGAGATTGATGACTACTTTATGTGCCATCTAGTAGCTGATGGAAGCAGAAGCAGACACCCACAGCTAAACTGAGCAGAATTCCTGGAATCCAGTTGCAGAGAGGGAGGAATGATGAGCAAGGGGTCAAGACCAGGCTACAGAAACCCACAGAGACAGCTGACCTGAACAAGGGGGAGCTCATGGACCCCAGACTGATAGCTGGGAAACCAGCATAGGACAGACCCAGACCCCCTGAACATTGGTTTCAGGAGGTTTGGGCAGTCTATGGGGCCTCTGGTACTGGATCAGTATTTTTATCCCTAGTATATGAATGGACTTTGAGAGCATATTCCACATAGATAGATACTTTCTCAGTCTGGATACATGGGGAAGAGCTTAGGTCCTGCTCCAAATGATATGAGAGACTTTGAAGATCCCCATGGAAGGCCTGACCCTCCCTGGGGAGCAGAAAGGAAATGGGATGGGAGTTGGTGGGGACAGGGGAGGAGGTGAGGGAGAGGGAACTGGGATTGACATGTAAAAAAAGCTTGTTTCTAATTTAAATAAAATAGATAAAAATAAAGAAAGCAAAACAGCATACATTTTCTAACTAATTTTATAAGTTATCATGGGATGGTACCAAAAGGTCATAACTAAGTAAAGCAATATAATAATGACATTAGATCATGAACCAGAATTGAAGAAGCCACATAAGAAGGCCAAGAAGCAATGGGAATCAGGATATAAAAAGAATGGGATGAAAAATTGGATGTTTTCAAATGAAGCTTAACTCTGTTTCCACATGCTACATCAATATAAACTTCAGAAGAAATAAGTGAGAATAAAATACCAGGAAAAATAGAAAAATAGGTATCGTGTGTGTGTGTGTGTGTGTGTGTGTGTGTGTGTGTGTGTGTGTGTGTGTGCGCGCGCGCGCGCGCTTATATTAAAGGGAGTCCATGTAAATGTGTGGGCACATGCATGTGAACCCCTGAGGTTAATGTTAGGTGTCTTGCTCAATCACCTTCCACCTTGCATTTTTTGTTTTTGGAGAAAGGCTCTCTGACTCAACCTGCAACTTGGCAATTAAACTAGGAATCCTCCTGTCTCGATCTCCCCAGAGCTGGAATTAAAGCCATGCACCAGCCTTTGTGTAGGTGCTGGAAAGTGAACTCGGTCCTCCTGTTTGCATAGCAAGTACTTCACTGGCTGAGACAGCTCCCCACCACCTCATACTCACTGGATGGTGTGCAACCGCAGACAGAAACCATAAGAGGGTTAACTCATTGTAGACATAGAAATATGAGGTAACAAAGAACAAAGGAGAACTATAGTAAAACACAAATGGATGAATGGAACAAAAGTTAGCATTAAAGCTCTCAATTGCTAACATCATACAAAAAGTTACTCTTGTAAACCCATACGAAACAGAAACAATTCAATACCAAATTTTTAAATTTAAATTTTCAATAAAAAGAAAAAGGCAACTTGAATTGAATTGAATTCACAAGCAAAAAGCTCTCCAGCACCACGGGATCCCGAGAGAGCAGTACAAGTTTGTTTTAAACAGTATTTTCCTCTAGCAGTTTGCTATGGATAAAAATTATGCTTGTGCCTAGGAGTAGTTTTAAAAAAATCAGGCTCACTTTTATGACATTATCAATTTTTGTATTTCTGGGAAGTAGTTTGAAAAATGTATTAAAATTCTTGCAATTTATAATCTTTTTTTTTCTAGAAATTCTGCTAGTGTTTTACAGTCAAAATAATTCAGCATCTGTCAATTATACATACAATTAAAGTCATACAATAGTTTATGATTGTATATATAAGAAAGCTAAATATCTCACATATAAGTAAGTTCTATGTATGTGAAAATTTTAACACATACATGATGTCAACAATAAAAAAATTGACTATGTAACAATAGCAAAATGACTAAGTAATTTAGGTATATTAGCACAATATAAATTTATGTTATTTAACTCTAGTTAAATAAGTACTACTATAAAGACATAATCACATAATATTGTTATATAAAGAGTTAAGTTAGAAACCAATGATCAGAGTTACTATTTCATGGAAAAGATGAGGCTTGAATTTTACATTTAAACCTAATTTTTATGTGTATGCATATGTGTTCCTGTCAGTATGTGTACACATGTGTCTAGGTACCCACAGAGGACAGAAAATGGTAGTGGATCCCCTACGGATGGCATTGCAGGCAGTTGTGAGCTATAAGATGTGAGTGCTGGGAACTGAACTCAGGTCCACTGTGAGAATAGTAAGAACTCGTAACTGCGTAGCTCGCTCTCCAGCCCCCTAAGTCTAAAACTGTATGAGAAAGAATATGCAGAACATAGTATAAACATGTGTTTGATCATGATGGCATCCTTTATTTTCCTAGCCATTTTACATAATGGGTCGACAATAAATACAAATGATTCATATGTTGAAAAAAGTGAGGATATGCTGGAAAGTCGGGACAATAAGGAAGATGGAGACGAACACTAGCTTCAGTGTGTCCTCTACTAAAGAATGCTCTGTCTAAATGCATAGCAGCATTGTATCTGACTACCCCCTCTCTGGAATTCCATCAGAACTTCTGCATAGTTTTCGAAGCATTATATCATGTACTTGATTTTGTTTTCTAATTGTTTCACTTTTGCAAGTAGTGTCACTCAGCAAAGTTCCATAAATATTCTTATACTGCTTTTGAACACCATAAATGTCTCCATACACAGACATTTCAAAATGTTAAGTGAACTTAACTGAATCACAGCCAGCAGCTAAATTTAGTGTATAGTCACAAATTTTGCCAAAAGCACAGAACTTGAAAGATGGACAATGTAGGATCACCAAAGCTTGACCGAGCTGGATGGAAGTCACTGAGCTGGGTCAGGACAAACTGATGTAATACGCCAAGCACAAGCTCTTGGTGGAGGTCTCAATTCTTCCACTGGTTAACTTAGGGGCTCACCTGATTGCATCAGGTCATATGGTATTTGCATCCAAGACCCTCCTGTGATCACAGTTCTTTGGCGTTTGTGATTTACAGTGTTTGCTTAGTCTTTTCTCCTTCACAGAACTGTATTTAGGAAATAGTGGGTTGAAACAAAAAACCATGTAGATAAATGTATTTATCTATCTGCTCTTTTACAATATGTTCGTAAATATGGTTAATACCCTGCCAGTTAAAATCTGTTACATTAAATTCACATAATTTCTTGTCTGTATAAAAGATAGCATTTACTAATTAGATAGGCATGATCCCTCCATTAAGACAATTAATATACATTTTATATATGCTATAAAACAGTATTCACTACATTCTGCTTTTAAAATGCTTTTGCAAGATTTAAGGACTCAACATTTCCACAATTCTTCAGCTGTCATCGTCCAACTCAACTGATTCAGAGACACACACCAATCCTGTAACACACTCCACATTTTTCACTATTAACTTAAAATTTCCCAAGACTTGAAAAGTGTTGTATTCGTGGGGAATATTCAATACAGAACTGAAATAACAAAGTTGTATGTATTGGTAACTCTCTTTGAAGATGATTTGAAAGGATTGACTATTATAAACACTGGACTCCTTTCTCCCATGGAGCCTTTGTTTTTACTCCCTTACCACCCTCAAAAAGAAAACCTTAATTCTGCAAACATTCCTGAGGCCAGTGCTGGGACTACAACCTGTGGCCCATTAGGTATAAGATACATACAACATAAAGCCTCCTATAAAAAGTCATGTATGACATTGATAATAAAAGGTATATGAAGGATCATTGCTTTCTTTATTAAGACATTTAATGTTGGTAACTTATATTAAAAACCAAAAAATGTTTCATATTCCACCTTAGTCTCTGAAGAACAAGTTAACTGTTTCTAAGCCTTTTCAAACAAAACTACTCCTATCTCAATTCTAAAATGATATATATGTATGTATGTATAATAAAAGTAATAGATGAATGGAAACAAAAAGGTTATAGAATATAATGGAAAAGTTTACTTTTTCTTAAAAAAAAGAATATAGTAAGATTCTTTTTTTATTTAATTTATTATTTTATATGTCGATCCCAGTTCCCTTTTCCTCCTTCCCTCCCCTCCCATCCCCCCACCCCAATTCCATATGTAGGGCAATAAGATTCTTAAGTCTTGAATTAGCACACCCACTCCCTTGTTCTCTAATAAGGATTTACATTTACATAGTAAAATTGAGAAATGTTTATTATAATAGATACCATATAACATGGGGAGTCTCACACAGATGAATAGACACAGATTAACTTTTGATTTCAGGTTGAATGCAACAGAAGACCTTTCAATGAACATAACTACATAGAGTGTCATATCTACATGAGTTTGCTGCATTTTTACTGAAATGAAGGTTGAAGCATCAATTCTTTCTTTTTTAACAATACTACTTCAAAAGATAAACAAAGAAAGCCTAGCCAGATGGCTCTTATTTCAGTATTTTCTCTCTGAGCTAGCTATTAACCTACAGGAGAACATCAGTAATTCTTTTCTGTCTCAAGTTTTAGAGGTGTTTTTAGCTTTACTTGGGTTTCTAATAAATGCAAAACATTTTGTACTCTGGGTTTTCCTCTGCCCTGCCCATCCCACACACAAGGTTCTTTTTGCCTCACATCCCAGTGAACACATGTAAACACGCATACTCAAAACAAGGCAACAAGTGAGAGGCAAGGTTAAAATAAGGACTCTGACAGTCTGACTCACAGTCCAGCCTTCACCCCTCACAGCTTGCTGCTTCTCTTTGTCCTCTTGGCTGAGAATCAAGACACTTGTTCTTTAGCAGGGCGCTTCTGCTGCAAATTCACTTTCTACCGCATTATGCAATGAAGTCAGAAGCCTGAGCTTGTGACATCAATATAGGTTGCTATGGTTACCCTTTCCATAAGTATTACAGGTTCAGTGTAGGCTCAGAAAGTGGGGGGGTACTTCAGTAGAGAAGCAAACTAACGAGCATTCTCAGCTCAAATTACCACAATAATTGATGGGAAAATCTTTTCCATACAAGTCATAAATATTATATTGATGTGCTATCACTGAAATTATTTCTCTAATCTCTTTTAAAAAGAGATTTCCGCAACAAAAACAGCAATGCCACTGACCTTCCAAATAACACACCCCCATGGTCCATGTCCAAAATAAATCTCACTGCAATATAACAAATTATAGCACACACTCTGTTCCTACAGAAGTCAAGGTGTGTGTGTGTGTGTGTGTGTGTATTGCCAGTTGTGCACAAATTCATAATAACACAATGGCAACTCAATTTTCCTATAATAAAAAGGCCTCAAAGTTGCAAACATGAGAGCAGTTTGAAAACAGAAGTCTATTTTTAACAAAAGTCACCCTTTGGTTCTACGAGTTCATCCTTATTTTTCTAAAATATTCACCTACTGCCTCAATTTAAATATTTAAATGTATTAAGTCACAGAGGGAGGCTTTGTTTAAAGAGAATTGGGTGGCTTCACATTTTTTAAACCTGAATTTAAAGCAGAGGAGGCAATAATTACAAACACTCGACTCCTTTCTCCCATGGAGCCTTTGGTTTTTACTCACTTAGCACCCTCAACAAGGAAAACTTAATTCAATTCTGCAAACATCCCTGAGGTCAATGTTGGGACTCCAGCCTTGGACCATTAGGTATAAGATACATGTAACATAAAGCCTCCTATAAAAAGTCATGTATGACATTAATAATTATAACAAAAATGCAGATCCATGTGCCAGGCAGTGTGCTTAACTTTATAACCATCTCCACGTAATGAAGGAGAGCAGTGTTATCACTCATAGAGGCAGAGTAGCTTGCCCAAAATACACAGCTTCTTAGAAATACAGGCAGCACCTGAATTCAGGGCTGAGTCCAATTTTTTTATGATGTCTAAACAGAATTTAGAGACAATTTTCTATTACTGTGATAAAATTTGAAAACTGTACCATGATAAAAGTGAGTAAGGTATTCCTCAATGAAGAACTCATCAGTGTGGGTGGTGGCCTGTTTTCCTGTTTATAACATGTGCAGTATAATGTGTGTTTTCCTAAAGACAGGGATTTATGCTTCGGACAGAGCATGGAAAGACACAGTCAGGGAAAGTGTAAGCTCCTCAACAAACGCTGGAAAAACACATACAAAAAAAGTAGCGCAGACATCCATGCTTAGACTACACACAAAAGAACAACTCACCATGAATTACAGATTTAAACAGAAACTTAGAAGTCCTGCCAGAAAAGGGGAGAGGCCTTTAGGGTCCAGCCCCTGAGCTGACCCTGTGTTGAGGCACACTTCACCTCTAACAAACTGTTTCTTTCCCTGACCTTCTGGACAGTCTCACTCAACTCCCACAATGCAGCTTCATGGTGGAGATGACGTCTTCCTAGGAACCTGATCTTAAAAAGCATAACTTTCTTTCTCTCTTTTTTCTTTTCCACTGTCTGTCTCCTGTCAGGTGCCAAGATTTCAAGTTTGTTTGCTTTGCTGTTCTCTCAAGCTCTAATCAAATGTTTGTAACACTTCAAAATCAAGTAAATAAACAAAAAGGTGGGGGCAAAACTCCTTTACATTGTTCTTAGGGATGAGTTTTTCAATTTGACACAAAAGACATGAGCAACAAAAGCAGAAGCTACTTAGAAGAGTAGGTAAGATATTTGCAAACTGTGCATCCAATAAACATGACTATCCAAGATATATATATATATATATATATATATATATATATGTATGTATATATATATATATAATATAACTCAATAGCAAGAAGATAATCCAGAAGGAAAGCAGGCACAAATACATGAATAGACATATAAATAAATGGCCAGCCTGTATATGAAGAGATACTCAACAATGTGAACCATTAGAGAAGAGCAAAGCAAAGCCTTAGTGAGTTTTTACCTTTCTCCAATGAAAGTGGCTGTGAGAAAAAAGTCAAAAGATAACATGTGTTGACCAGGCTATGGGTAAGAGGAATGTGTTTATACTGTTTGTGGCAATGTAGATTGATACAATCATAGAAATCTATGGCTGGTCCTAACGAATTAAAAATAGAACTGATATATCATCTAACAACTATACTGCCAGGCATATTTCCAAAGAAAATGAAATTTTTATCTCATAGGTAAATCTCTGCTTGCATTTTCATTGCAGCATCAGCTACAATAGGCAAATACAAAAACAACCTAATGCCTATCAACAGATAAATGGATAAAGAAAATCTGGGGTAGGGGTGGGTGTGTGAGCACGCACCCACACGCTATACATATGTGAGTGGGGGGTGGAGGGTGTCCTTTAAAGTTCTATTTCTGCAACAACACAGATAAACCTGAAGGGCATCATGCAAAGTAAGCCAAAGCAGACACAGAAAGGCTGTGCCCTCACATGCAGATGCTAAGGAAAGTGTATTTATTCCTAGAGCCCAGGAGAAGAGTGGCTACCAGAATCTGAAGGATAAGACAAATGAACACATACTGGCCAGACTGGACAGGTTTTCAGTCATAAGTCAATTCCAGGCCTGGAGAGATGTCTCACTTGCTAAAATGTTTACTGTCATGTACAAGTATGTCGTATGTATCATGTTAAAAATTAAAAGCTTCACATAAAAACCATGAAGACCTGAATTCAGTCTCCAGTGCCTACATAAGACTAGTGTGATCACATACATGTGTATTCACAGGACTTTAGAGGCAGAGACAAGGAGGATCCTGGGGCTTGCTAATCAGCCTGAGAGCTGAATTGGTGAGTCCAAGGTTCTCTATCTCATACACATACAAGGTTGGGAAAATCCTGAGGCTCTAAAGCACACACGTTGACTACAGCTAATCATAATGTTTCATGTGCTGGGATGTTTAGCCACATCTCAAATGCTCTCATCACAAACGTGAATAGAGACTATGTTACATGGATTGAGAATGGCAGTGTGCTGGGTAGTTTTATGTCGACTTGACACAAGCTATAGTCATCCAAGGAGAGAGAATGGCATAAGGCTGTGCTCTACACAAACCCGTACTGCATATTCTTGCTTAGTGATGGATGTGGGCGGTGTCGCCCCTGGGATGATGGTCCTAGGTTCTCCACGAAAGCAGACTGAGAAAGCCATGAAGAGCAAGGCAGAAAGCAGCATTCTTGTGTGGCCTCTGGATCAGCTCCTGCCTCCCTGTTTCTGCCCGGCTTGAGTTCCTGCCCTCATTGCTTGCATTGCTTTTAGGGAAATGCGAGTAAGGTAAACACTTTCCTCCCTGCGATCACTGCAGTAATGACCCAAATTGAGATAACTGTCATTTTTCATTATTCATGTATCTGTAAACATATATATGAAAACATTGCAATGCGTACCCCAAAATGCCACTTTATTTTGTCACTCATATCTAAATAAAGCTCAGAAAATGTTGACTCCCTAACTTTTCATGAAGTTCCTTTAATATTCTAATGTGCTCCAAATTGATATACAATCTTCAGCTCAAATAGTAAGTCATATTGTAGCTTATGTCACAGATAAACAACCAGTAATTCAACAAATATTTATTAGGTCTCTATTATGGGTCAGTTACCATGCTAAATGTTAGATATGAAACTGCAGGCAACTCTGAAATGTTCCTTCAGATAAAAGAGCATATATTTCACAACCACAGAAAGATGCTGATTAAATCACAAACATCCAACTGCAGTAAGGCATTACTCCCTCATCCAGTCTCTACCCTAACGTTGCCTACGTTCACTGTAGACTTGTCCTATGAAATATCTACAACATGACTACTGTGACATTGCAGCTCTGATCTGACCCGAACACTCCCCCTTGGGCAGCATTCCAAGCATGGGGAATTCTGCTACAGTCTTTGTCCCATCTTATGGCCTGCTCTTTCCCCTGTAAGAATCGCCTACCAAATCAAGTAGATGACTTGTCTCTCCAAACACACTTTTGCTTTCACTTTTCAGCCACTCTGCTTTGGCCATGCCCTATCCACCATAATTCCACTCTTAGGCATGTACTCAAAAGATGCACATTCATACAATAAGGACATCTGTTCAACTATGTCCATAGCAGCATTCTTTGTAATAGTGAGAACCTGGAAGCAACCTAGATGCCCCTCAACTAAAGAATGGATGAAGAAGATGTGGTACATTTACACAATGGAGTACTACTCAGCAGAAACAAACAAACAAACAAACAAAAACAATGGAACCTTGAAATTCAAAGGCAAATGGATGGAACTAGAAGAGACCATCCTGAATGAGGTAACCTAGTCACAGAAAGACAATCATAGAATGTACTCACTCATATATGGTTTTTAGACATAGAGCAAAGGGTAGCAGCCTAACAATCCACACTGCCAGAAAAACTAGGAAATAAGAAGGAACCCAGCACAGATATACATTTTCCCCTGGAGAAGGGGAAAGGGAAAAGATCTCCCAAGCAAATATGGAGCAAGGTGGGAGGGGAGAGGGAGTTAGGGAGAAGAGAAAGGCAGAGGTGGGCATGAGGGAGTAGAAAGATTGAGTCAGGGAAAGAATAGAGGAGAGCAAGAAAAGTGATAATATAATAGAGGGAGCCATTATAGGTTTTAAGAGAAATCTGGCACTAGGGAAATGTCCAGAGATCTACAAGGATGCCTACAAGTAACAATCTAAGCAAGGCTACCTTAAATGCCCTTCCCCAATAATGAGACACATTTCTACCTTATATGCCATCCTAGAGCCTTCATCTAGTAGCTGATGGAAGCAAAAACAGACACCCACAGCTAATCACTGAGACAAGCTCTTGAATCTGATTGCAGAGAGGGAGGAGTGATGAGCAAAGGGGTCAAGACCAGGCTGGAGAAACCCACAGAAACAGCTGACCTGAACAAGGGGGAGCTCATGACTCCAGTCTGATAGCGGGGAAACCAGCATAGGACCGACCCAGATTCCCTGAATGTGATTTAGTTAGGAGGAATGGGCAGTCTATGGGGCCTCTAGTAATGAATCAGTATTTATTCCTAGTATACAAATGGACTTTGGGAGGCCATTCCACACAGAGGGATACTTTCTCAGCCTAGACACATGGGGGAGGGCCTGGGTCCTGGTCCAAATGATATGACAGACTTTGCAAACTCCCCATAGAAAGTCACATCCTCCCTGGGGAGCAGATAAGGCATGGGATGGGGGTTGGTGGGGGGGAACAGGGGAGGACAAGAGGGTACAGGAACTGGGCTTGTTTTAAATTTAAATAAAAAATAATTATTTAAAGAAAAAAAGAATTTCCCATTCTTCCTTGCTGCTTCTCAACCTTTGCTTAAAGGTTGGATGTATTACTGGGTGAACAGAGATATTGGTCTATTGTGTGGGGGATATATGTTCCACCTTCTCAGCAAGACTGTGATCTCCTGAAGAGAGAAAGCTTCTAAGTCTACCTCAGTATGTAATATGTAATGTTTACTACCGTTTATGCCTCATTGCAAGACAAGCAAAACTTATTCCATCTGTTTATAAGCTAAATATTTGCAACCCTTACTGTATGAATGATTTCATCTGATCATGACATTCAGATACATGTACTTGTTTAAGTAAAATCCCATGAATAATAAATTACAGGGTAAGATTTTGCTACTTGACTACACAGAAGAAAAAAGAATTTTCTTGAATTTTAAATGACTTTCAATAGGATATTTCAACCAAAGAGAGAAAACTGAAACTTATTTGTATTAGACAAAATTCTTCCAGTTGCAAAGGATAGAAACTAGCTTATAATCAGCTTAAGCAAAAATGAAAGATGATTCATTAGTTTAATTGGAAGGCCATGTGTAGATCTGGCTTGAGTCACAGCTGGATTCATAGAGCTTAATGGCATTAATAGGTTGTACTGTCTTTTCTCCAAGGGTTCATCTTACTTTTATAGCTGTAGACAGATCACCTGCACGTGGTAAAGACAAAGCTACCTATGATTTCAATTTTATGTTAAGCCAACTGAGCATATTGATTAAATAAAAATCTTTCTACCTATGTATATCCATTTCTCATCCACCACCACCCCAAACCCAATTAGGGAAGGTTTGAGTGGTTCATAGACATAACCTAAAACTCACTGTGTGAGAAATAAGGACACCCACAAAGTCCACCTGGGCACAGCATGGTAGGAGACACCAGCCAGAGGTTTTTCAGAAAAGAAGGAAGAATGTCTAGTAAACACAACACTTTTCAGAAGTGTAAGAGAAAATCAGGAAGGTCTTTTGGGTTCTGAATCGCTTAGATTAATTGCATTTCCACCCCCCAATATTTATTGTGCACCCCTATATGCCAGGTGCCCCGGTAGGCACAGAAATGAATAGAGTATTTAATATATTCACAATGAGAAAGACATATTGATAGGTAATTCTGATGATTCCAATGATGGCATCACAAAAGTTTGTGGGGAGGATTCATAAACAATACACAGAGTGACGATGTAAACAGTGGAAGCTGATGAGATGAAAATTATGGAAGGAAAGGGACATAATAAAAAACAAACTATGAACAGAAGGAACTTAGAATAAAATCCCATATCCCAATTCAAGCCGTAGTTAATAAAATATAGGCATCTTGAGAGTAAATTCTAGGTCTTTCTTTGAACAACAAAAATATTAAGAATAAATAAAATAAGGTAACAGTAAATATTTTTGAATGCTTATTATGGGGAATCCATTGTCCTATGACTTTGCCAAGTATCGTTGATTGCAATTTTCAAAGAAATTCTGAAAAAACAAGTGTTAATACTCCTATCTGATACATAAGGACTCCAAGATACAGAAATGTTAAATACTCATCCCAAAGAAATGCTGATTAGTTTCTTATCAAGCTGTTCCAAGTCTATAACGTAAGCTCTTTACCGATATATATTATAGAAAATATTTTCAAAAGTTATATCACTTCTTGTAAGGTCAGGAACAAATTCCATTTCATATATCTTCTCAAAAACCCATGCTCTTTGAATATGTAGTGTTTTGCCTAATATACACCCCACCTCATTCCCTTCCAATCTATACTTCTGGCCAAAGGCACTGGGACAGGAACTGTTTGTCAAGACAGTGAATAGGAAGGACCAGAAAAAAAAAAAGAACATAATTATGTCATAGAATAGAGCTTTGTATTAGCAAAAGAATCTTAGTTGTCCTACTCTGGATCGAAAACAGAACTCCAAAACAGAAATGATGAGGTTCTAAGCTCTAATGCCTCAAGATGCATGTAGATTTAGATGCTTAGTGGCAGAGTGCTTGCCAACCAAACAAAAGCCCCACAGCAACAAAACAGTACAACCATACTTTGAAATATTGTCTTGAAAAAGATGCCAAGACGCCAGTCGATAGTGGCACACACCTTTAATCCCAGCACTTGGTAGGCAGAAGCAGGTAGATCTCTGGGATTTCAAAACTAGCCTGGTCTATAAGATCTAGTTCCAGGACAGCCTCCAAAGCCACAGAGAAACCCCGTCTCAAAAGAACAAAACAAAACAAAACAACAAAAATGATGCAAAGTTAAAATATGCTCATGAGGATCAGTTCTAATCCAACACAACCAGCATCCTCTAAAGGGGGAAGCTTTGGGTGCAGACACTGATATGCTCAAGAGAAAGAATGTGAGAAGGGATAAAACAGAAGAGAGGTCAGGTAAAGATGAAGGCAGAGGAGCCAGGGTAATGGAACAGCTAATCCAAGATTGCCAGAAAATTACTAGAACCCAAAAAGAGGCATGAAATGGATACCGTCAGAGTCCTCATTAAAAGCCAACCCTGCAGATACTTTATCTTGGATTTCTACCTTCTAAAACTGTTAAAAAAAAAAAAAACAACCAAAAACTAAGCAGTTTTCAAGGCACAAAGCAAGAGCTAGCACTTTGTTTCATGGAAAGCCATGGTATGCCGCTGTACTGGCTCATAGAGAACAGCTGGATGGTTTTATGGCCTCATGGCAAACATTTGCAAATATTTTACAAAGGTATGACATCCTGTGTTTCATTACATGTTCTCATCTTTTTATTTTTTTTCTGAAAAAAAGAAATGTTTTTCTATCAGAAACCTGATAATAGATTCATAAGTGATCACTAAATTTTTTTATTCTTAGCATTCAAGATGCATCTGAACACTCAAAATGATGCCTATCAGCTCATAGGTTAAAGTCACACTAAAACATTCCCAAATATTGAGTTTTATTTTTAACAGCCATCAATAATTCATCTAATGGCTAATTGAAGGGTGTTGATGGAAAGCATGATAACAAAGACTTGAGATGTTGTGAAAAAGACAAACACATGGCATAAATTTATATTTGACATCTGTATTAATAATTGTAACACCAGAGAATGTACAAAACTATAACACTGAATATTTATTATATTCTTGAGTAAGCTGACAATGTGAATAGGACAGGTGTTCCTTTCAGAGTGGTAAAATGATCCCATACAGTACTAATATGATGGATATATGACCCTATGCACTCGCCAAAACTCATAGCTTGCGAACAATAAATCTAATTAGGTGCAATTTTTAATTAAAACTGTTTTTAAAATGAGATGAGGAAACTCAAGATGGAATGAATAATGTGACCAAAATTAATTGGATTAGAAATGTATAACATTAATGGAATTAAAGGCAAGCATCACAAAATCATCTCAATAGATGGAGAAAAAGACCTTTTACAAAATCCAATGTGGTTTCATGATAAAATTCCTAGACATAGTAGGATTAGAAAGAACATGGTTCAATATATAAAGGCTTTATATCTCAAGGCCACAAATAACTTTATACTAAATAAAGAAAAATTTGAAGAAGTCCCTTTAGAATCAGAAATAAAACAGGGCTGTCTATTAACCCCACTCCTTTCAATACAATGTGAGCAGCACTAGCTGCAGCAACATGGCAAGAGAGTGAAATTAAAGAGATACAAATAGGAAAAAAGAAGCCAAATCATTCCTGGTTGCAAATGATAGATATTATACATAAGAGACCCCAAAACTTCTACCCAAAAATTTGCAGAAAAATTCAACCATTTCAACAAAGTGGCAAGAAAGAAAATCATTGTACAAAAGCAGTAGCCTCTCTATTTACCACCACCAAGAATGCTAATAAAGAGATCACAGAAGCAATTCCATTTGCAATAGCCACAATAAAATACCTGAACTATACCTAATGAAGTAGATGAAAGACCTCTATAATAAATTTAAATCTCTGAAGAAAGACTTAATAAAGACACTAGAAAATGAGAAGGCAGCCCATGTTCATGGATCATTAGAATTGTCATTGTGAACATCATCCTATCAAAGGCATTTTACAGATATGACAATATAACGTGGAGTAGCTGCAGAAACCAGCTAAGTATACAGGGACCAGAGCAGAGAAACTTGAGAAGAGAATGGAGAGATACAGGTGATGTGAGGAATGAAAACGGAGTGTAGGAGCTCTAACTGGGAATGGGAAGGGATGCTAATACAGAAGGAGGAAGGAAGAGTTACAAATCATATCAAGGTTGGACGATGACACTCCACAGAATTATAATACTTTGTATTTACCTAAAATTATATACAATCTATATCTTTTGTTTGTTTCTTTTGTTTTTCAAGACTTTGTACAGCCTTGGTTGCCCTGCAACTCTCTCTGTAGACCAGGAGGGCCTGGAACTCACAGAGATCTGCCTCTGCTTCCCAAGTGCTGGAATTGAAGATGTGTGCCACCACCGCCCAGTCACAAACTGTATCTTCGAGTTATGTCACTTGGCCTGACAATGCTCCCCACAAGAGCTGTAGACCACCTAACAGAAACTCCAGTACCAGACATTGGAAACCTCAAGTGACTCCTGAAGTAATATTGGCTATTTCTGGGGCCCTTTGTTTCCTCTAAGAGGCTGAAGGTAAGTCTATATTTCTGAAGACACTACACATTGGGATAGAACACAGGGCTTGTATGATTCAAGCTGGATCTAAGCTAAATGTCTCCCTGCAGCGTAGCTTCAATAGTATCATAAAATACTATGAAAGCAAGGGAGGGAAACAATCAGTAGTCACAACCAGATGTGATGTCTATAAACCACAGTAACAAGAAGCATGGCGTAATATCCTTAAAGGTACAATAGTGGCATTAATATATTGGCAGCAATGAACAGCTCACTAATTGGACTTAATGCCAACTAAACAGGAGGAAAATCATGGTTGTTTCTAGAAACCTAGCCAACTACCCAGGGCTACTGAAGTCACAGATTTGACAAGAGAACCCACTAATGCCACTTTACTAGACAAGCATAATTTCTAACTGAATTCCAAATGTATCCTTTTAATGTAGCTTTCATCCCTCATCAAAGAAACTTCTCTTTACAGCAAGTGGGATATTACATAAAAAAACACAACACAATGCAGGGATCAACGAATCATGGGGATCTCAGACAACATAACTCATTCACCTAAGGCGCACAGAACACATCAGAAGAAGGGGAAGAACAATGAAGGAGCAGGAAGTCTGCTGTGAAACTGTGTCTCCTAGATACAGTTACATAAACAAGCCCTAAATAGTGACAGCATCAATAGACATGCTAACACAAAAGATGGGAAATCTCATAGGGCTCAACCCCTCAACTACGAACTACAGGCAATTAGTAACTTCTGAGAACAAGAGTTAGCCTCTCCCAAAGTTACGTTCCCCAGTTAGTTGTCCAGTATAAAGTGGTCAACTCTGAAATCATACACATGAACAACAAAAGCAGGTTCATCAGGTATCATTTATATATTTGTACACAAGTGGATATATATATATATATATATATGAGAATTTTGGTTTGAGAGGAAGTAAGATGGCAAACATGGAAGGATCTGGATAACTGAAAAAAAATAAGAAGAAAAAAAAATCTAAAGATGCTGAAAATGTACAAAATAACCTTGTAAAGAAGGAACTAGGAGGAAAGAGTTGGGGTAAAAGGTCTGAATCAGCTCCAAGTCTGAAAACTCACCAGAACCCATCAATCCCTGGGCTTGCCCCAAGCTCAAAATTTCTACCACCCTGGAAAACTCTACCCCAAGAAACCCTATCTAAACCCACCCCTCAGCTACGCTCTTGTGTCTATCTCAATATACATTTCTTTTGTGAGTATTTTTTCATGGTATGACTTTGAGGTGTTCCTTGGCTCCTGACTGCCGGGATACTTTTTCCTTCAAAGCTGGAACAAAGATTACAAGATTACTCAAGTCACCTTGCACATGCATAAAATCTGTATGATAAAGGCAAAAAAGAAAATTGTCTACAAATCTATTTCTAAAGTGTACCCAAGATGATAAGTTTGTTCCGCATGGTGAAATGGGTAGCCCATGTTATTTTTTTGTATACACTAAAACTGAACAATAAAGTAGATGGATGAAATGTGGTAGATGCCAGTTTTCTTGCTGCTGGCACGAGAGATTATACGGGGAAAAGACTGGACATTGGCAAGGTGATGCGGGAGTTGAAGGCATAAGTATGAACTCATGTTCCGATTAGGGTAGCTATAAGAGGACACATTTAGAAGCAATTGTAGATATATATGTACCATCATATGCATTCTTATTTCATACCTTTGCCAATGCAAGGGCCAAGAAGCAGTGGCACCCAGAATGACTATGAAAATAATACCTACATCATTTTTCTTTTCCTGTTCGATTTTCATTCAGAAACTCTACTACTCCTGTCTTATAATGAAACAAATATCAGACAACTCCCAAATGAGGGTCACCATGTAAAATATCTGACTGCGGCTCCTCAAAACTATCAAGATCACCAAGGGGGGGGGGACTGAGTAACTGTCACCACCAAAAGGAGGGCCCAGGCAGACATGGTAACCAAATGTAATACTGTAACTTGGTTGGCAACCACGAGCAGACAAAACTGTGAATATGATCACATACACACCTGGAATCCAACACTTAGGTATCTAAGGAAGAAAACTAGAGCCTAAGACCAGCCTGGGCTACAAAGAGCAAGGCTGTCTCAAAATATCAAAGCAAAAGAAAACACAAAACAAGACAGCAAAAGCATTAAGATTTCAGAGCAAACTCCAGACGTCAGCTAAACTATCGAATCAGTTAATTGTTTAGCACAGATGTGAAAATATGATTTTAATAATAGGCGAAAATAAACACAGGTATGTGAGAATTTGCAGTAACTAAATTGTTCTAAAATTAAAAAGTTAGTTTTAAAAAGAAAAAGAGATTACCATGTTAAATCTAAACACACACAAAAAAAGGCCAGCTAGCATGATTAATTTTTAAAATTTGGATGACAGAATAAGAAACACTGAGCAACCGATAGGGCTTGGTTAAAATATTTTCAACACCAGTTTAGAAAACACTGTGCTAATTCTTATATGTTGTTTTAAGTTCAGCGCAGTGGCTGAGCCTTAATTTACTGCTACTTCAGCCAACAATTGCAAAGCAGCCTTTACCAGACTGTTCCCCTAGCGGCAGCCTGGCAGGAAATCTTTTCCCTCAGGCACGAGCCCTGTTGCTGCTGCTAAGGGTAGCGTTAACTAAATCTCTATCATTGTATTTATGGACAAGACTGGAGATTCAAAGGCTGGTGTGAAAACTTGCCAGCTCAGAGAGGCTGAATAACAACTAGCTACTCCTCTCTCCTTGCTGGTGTCCGGGAAAGACTCCGGGCTTCCACTTTACCAAATCAGAAAAGCCTGTGCCACTCCAAACCCCACCCTAGTACTTCCTGTGTTCCTCTATCCCTCTTGGATGCCCTCTGAGACTCTATGATTACTTTCTAAGGCAGCCTCCTGACGCAAGGTTAATTTTATTTAATTAACACAAATGCAAACGCAGGGTTCACTATGTGATCGGATATCCCCCAACACATATCCTTGACTACACTGTGCTAATTCTTATACTTGATCAAATTCTTTTGAGTCTTAAAATTAATTTTCCATCTAACCCACTTGAACCTTTATCTGAAATATTCAGCCTTCACCAGACACGTCACAGGAATGTGGGTATGCCAGTGACTTTTACATTCACTTAGTTTCCCCTAGCCCTCTGAATACTCAATTATTGAACACTGTTTAATCTATAGACCAACAGATAAATTGCTTGCTTTTAATAATCAAAAATGTATCAAAATTAAAGCTGTCATAAATTACATTGACTTCCAAGTGACTCAAATCCAAGTAGACCGTTCCCCCCAAAAAAGTCATTGTACCCTCTTTGCTTAGTTCTTTGTTTATGAAAGGCAGAATTCACATATGTAGTGTTTTTTTAAGAGTATCTTAGTAAACTTCATTATACATGCTAGAATTTAAAACACTTGCTTTCTTTTAGAAGAAAATAAGCTGTAATAGGAATCACTAAAGTACATATTTAAATAAATGCACGTTCAAAATAGTCGTGTGGAGATTTTTCTATCTACTCTCAGAGAGCTGGCCCTTCTCTTCATATAATAAAATGCATGTACCTTGCTGGCTCCAGTCCCACATGTAGTCTAAACTTAGAGATTAGACAGTGAAGATAAATCAGGGAGCAGCAGAAGCAGGTAGAGCAGAAGCTTGCTCTCCCCAACAGTGTTTGAAGTGCTCTTTGCCTTAATGTTTCCATCTCTGTTCAGTTTCCCTCCGTGCATGCCATCGCATGCCATGCCTCTCTCTCTAAGTGTTCTCAGGTCTTAAACATCTAGTATCTAGGTACAGTATACACATAACTTAGAAACTTACGGTTATATCTTATGGTTTCCTTCTTCTCTCAGTCAACAAGCTCTGAAGACATTGTCCATCACAATACAGAAGCCGGAGCTTGAAGCCGCCAGTCACCATGCATCTACACTCAGACGAAAAAAAGGATGCAAGGAACCCTTGGCTCACAGTCTCTGTTTTACAGCCAGGGATGGCCTGCCCACAAATGGTCCACCCATAATTCAGATAAGTCTCTACATCAATTCATGTGTTTGGAGCAGTCCCCCATAGGCTTATCTGCAGGCCTGTCTCCCAGGTGATTCTTGATTCTGTGAAACTGACAATTAACACCAGCTGTCACAGTGGGTGGTCTGATTTCCATTTTCATTCTGTTCATTGACAGAAGGAACTCTGTCAAGTCACTCGACTCCAGTGACTGCTAAGCCTTATAATCAAATTATAGAGTCACACTTGGAATTTTTCTCCCACAGCATTTATTTTTACCCAGCGGAAATTCCAACAAATTGTGTGTTTGGAGAGCAATGGAAAAAGCTGATAGAAACACACACATACACACACACACACCTTAGAATTACTTAGTATATTTGATAATTTATCTGCCTTGCACAATATGTGCATAAAATCTTGCAGGTTGTGCTGGGTTTTGTGATGTGCTATTTATAAATTTATAAACTGCTATGCACACAGTGTGCACCCCTGTGTGCCTGTGCATGTCTGTGTGTGCATTAAATCTAGACACTACATATGAAAGGAAATATGACATTTGTTTCACTGAAGCTGGCTAATTTTATTTACTTTAATGATTCCATACCAAATCAGTCTATCCATTTCCCTGAAAACGACACATTTTCATTCTTTACAAAGGAATAAAACTCCTGTGTGTGTGTGTGTGTGTGTGTGTGTGTGTGTGTGTGTCCCATTTTCTTTATTCTTTCATCTTCTGATGGGCATTTAGGTTGGTTCCATACCTTGGCTATTGTGAATAGTGCTACAAGAAAGCAGATCTGTGACAAAGTTAGCATTTGCAGAAAAGGGTGAGGTGAGCCTGAGGAGGAGGAAGCTAAGAAAATGGCCCCAAGAAGCAAAGAAACAAAAGAAGCTCAATATGAAGGAAAAAAAAATCAAAGACTTCTTTGTGAGGCACAGCTTAGATGTGCAGATGCCAGCCATGTGGCGATTCATTAGGATATATACCCAAGAGTGATATACCTGGACAATATTGCAGTTCTTCCTCTGTTCGAGAAACTTCCATATTGACTTCTGCTAGTGGTGTATAAAGGTTCTCCATTCCTCCTATTCTTGCCATCATTTGACAGCCATTCTGACCGGAGGGCAACAAAATCTCAATGCTGTTTTAATTTCCATTTCCCTGATACAACCTGTTAAGTTACACTTAGTAGAGGTGACCATTGCCATCTAAATTACACTGGTTTCAAAAGCTCAGACTCCTCTAAGTTTTGGATTATTCGGGTAGTGACTTAATCCTTCATCTGAGACTTTATAACATAAACAAATTTACACAAATAAGGAGGATCAGGAGAAACAAATAAGCCAAATAGATGTTTATTCAGAGAGAAATAACTTACAATATAGACAGATGAACACCAGCAGGTTCCTGGTCCCAAGGATGCCTCCGGATGCTCTCCTGTCCCAGTCCTGCAAGCAAGAGAGCTCCTGGGCTCCTCCTCAGACCAAGTTCCCCAGGTAACATCCACCCCTGTCTCTGCCCCCAATGGGCGTGGTCAGTGCCACAGATGTAGGCAAAGTGAATATCTCGCTACACTATTGTCTTCTATCTTGTTTTTCTTGGGTTTGTTTATTTTGACATTCTTACTTACAGCTCAGACTTCCCTGGTATTATCTGTGTAAACTATGGCAATCATCCTCTGTCAGTTTCCCAAATGCTTGGATTATGGGTGTCAACACCACTAGCCAGTTTTGTGTCTTTTAAATCTGACCTTCCAACTTGCTAGAATCCTTCCATTTCAGAAACATCGTCTCCTCTCCTTTCTTGTTACTCAACTAAGGAGTGTACTTTGAAAACCATTGACTAAATCATTAACATGCCATTGCCTACTCTTTGCAGCCCAAAGCACTTGAAGGTATAGAGAACGTCATGCAGCCCATTCTCAAAACCAGAACTTTGGCCTAACCTTGTTTCCCTAAACACCTTTCTCTCCCTTAATCAGACAGTATATTGTAACATGTTGTTAATTTTAGTTTCTCAATGTATCTCATATTTGACTGTTTTTCCTATACTTACATCCCTTCCTAATTCAATTCTTAGATGTCTACAATAATCAAATAACTTCCCTAAGTCTCATTCCCTTCCAGGTTCTATCCATAGTGCTATTAGACTGAGTTTACAAACAGGAGACTGGTTCATTGATCATTTACTTATGACATCCTGATGCCTACTGGAGGGCAGTATGGCCTGCACCTCGGACTGCAGGTCTTGCTTACACATACTGCAGGCTCATTCCTTTCACACTCACTTGTGATTGCAGCCTTCCAGAATGCGTCCTCCTCCCTGGACCACAGCATCCTCCATTCCTCAGTGTGCTGTTTAAGGCTCTCCTGCCCTTCCAGACTCCGCCTTCTTCCCTTTTGTTTGTATTACACATGTCTAAATTTTAATTTCTGTTTAAGTAGTTCTCCCTGGAAGAAGTGTCCCCCAATCTTCCTAGTACGAGTTTTAGATCCTTGATGAAAGCTCTCGGAACACTACCTCCCCAACAGCTTTCATTTTGGTGCACCACAACTATATGTCTGCTCTATACATTCCGGGAGAGTAGAAACCACATCTGAGTCTCCCACAGTGTGAATCCCACATAAACGACCATGGTTTTTGAATTACCACGTTTTTCAATGGCATTTCCTTCATCTAAACATCAGAGTTGAAAGCCTCACAGGGAATGTCTGTTCTACTTGGTATATTAATGACTCTGTATTTCCTACATAAGGAAACTGACCTTCAAAAGCATCAAGTCATTCTTCAGGTGTCAGGAGAGAGAACAAGATTTGAATACAGGAGACTACAGCTCCAGCCCTCCCTCCCCATCCTCCTCCATTAGCAATATAGCTACCTAGTTTTCTTCTAGAAAACCACTAAGCTCTGTCAAATTCCCTTCTCAAATTCCCCCTTCAGGGACCCATAAGAACAGGTTCCATTGGAGTTGACCAGAGGATATCTAATTCTCCCATTGACTGCTCCAGCTCAGCCAGACACCCTTCCACGGCTGGAAATCTGACATTTTTACTCCACAGGGAACAACAGGCCAACATTAGATAAACAAGAGGTCTTCTCAAAGCACTTAAGGCAGCCCTCCTATGCTTTGCCCGAACTGAAAAAAAAAAATAGTAGACTTCAAAAGCGAACACAAATGCCAGGGTACCCCTTAAGTTACTAAGTTTAAGAAGCTCATAGAAAAACACAGAGGGGGTGGCCAATTAGGAATGCCACTCTTGATGAACAATACCATCTCCAGGTCACCCTTGACCTTGTCCCTCCTGTAACATATGTTTCTAGCCCATCTCCTTGGCAAAGACAAGAGCTTAGGACTTTGTGTGCATAAGACACACAATAGCAAAGCATGCTTCCGTGCAGGGTTTTCCCTCTGTAAGAAAGTTCAAAGAGAAATCCCACAAACTGGTAAACTGGACCTCAGTCTGTCTGACCAGACGCCACTGCTAGTATTTCAGAACTGAAATGAAAAGATGAACGGGCCTCTGTTTTGTTGCCTCCCACTTTCTGACGCAGATGGATTTACATTGACAACTACTCTGCCCCCCATTTTTCCTGGCTGCCATGGGGAACCCTCTCACTTTGCAGTTGTAGTATGTTACGATTCAGTTAGTGCTCTTCATTCTGGGGCAGTCTTTGTTCGGCCTTTCCACGCTGTACACTGGCAAGCATTTTAACACTGTTCTCTGTTTTCTGCGGGCGAGGCCACAAACTCCTTCATGCAATGTAGTAGAAGGCAGAGACAAGGTGAAGGGCGGCTCCCAGGGCCTGTTGGCGGGCCGTCACTCAATCTTATTTCTTTTCCAGGCATTGGCCGCCCTGGAGAATCAGTGTGCAGACCCAGCTGACAGCAGGCCGGAGCAATCTCTTCTTGTGCCTGATGAATTTTCTCCAGTCAGAGCTGTGATACTGTCATCATGAGTAGACATAGAGCCTCAGATTTGAAGCTTCCTGAGAAAAGAACTTCCTGATCATTTGAACTGTATTACTGAAATTCTTTCTGATGCCTGGTGATCCAACCCTGTTTGTTCATGGCAAACATAAGCAGAGCTAAACCTTAAGGGTGTTCCTAGTTAAACATGTTGTATATACCTTTTATATTAAGACCGATATGTTGTCAGGCACCACAATTTATTTTAGGCTCAGTGTTTAGTTTTCACATGGAATGCATATAGTTAAATAAAGGGGTAGTTAAAGAAGGTTAACAGATGCCCAATGATGAAATGCATTTTCTCCATAAGGAATGTTGTTGGGACAATTATCAAAACTTAAAGCTTGATGGAGTTGAAGGATTGCAGTAATGTCTTTAGTGTTCAGGTTTTGGAGTTGGGCTGTGTTTATATTGGTTATCTGGCAAATTTGAAGGTTTTATAAGCAACAGAAAAACAGCAGAAGGTAACTCTTAATCAGCACCACAACATAAACCATGGAGACAGGGACATGCCCATAGACATTTTGATGGCTGAGGCACAGAAGAGGAGAAACTGGTCCTTCAAATTTTCTCCATCAGTGACTCTTGCATTAATACTGCTGAGGACTCATGAAAGCTCAAGCCACTGGAAAGCATATTTAGTCTCCACCCCCTTTCTTCCCTCTTAAGCAGAGGGAAATAAAAAGGAGTAAGACTATCCTAAAAATAGCTTTGAATTTATTCCAATTTAACATTAAGAGATGAATGACTCACTGTGTTGGAGGCATCATATCTACCTTAATGCACCTCTAAAATTCTCCTGCCTCACTCAGCATCACTTCAATGAACACATTTTGAGTAAAGCTAGCTTTCATGGGACAAATACTGTCACCACTGTCTCCTCTTGAAGACTGCCTAGTCTCGGAACAGGGAACCAATTGCAACATCTCACAACTCAAAGGAGGGCATTTACAAACTGGTGTGGCAGTTTGGGTCCAGTAACACCTGCCATTGTCATATGCTGATAGCACTGTGATAATAACTGCATGCATAGTTAGCAAAATTTAGTGTTCGTTATTCCTTAGTTGTGGGATAGGCTAAACAGTGAGATGGTCTTAGAGGTGCTGAATGCCAGGTGAAAGGAGATAGCAAACATGGATAAATTCCCAAATACACATGTATAGACACGCACAAACGTGAGCATGACGCATAATAAGAGGGGGTCCCTCATTTCCCCCATGCCACAATGTTGTTTCCATCTCTTGCCTTCTCTCTCCGCTAGCGCTAGCTTGTAATGGAGTCTTTTCTTCCCATCGTCCCCTAGGGCCCCATTCTCAGAGCACAAGAAATTCTATTTCCCAAGTGTGGGGAAATCAGCGCGCTTGGAGACCATAGTCCATGGACAGCCATGGGCACTCTAAGCACTTTTCCCTCGCTGTAGATGCTGTATAGGTCTTAGAACGCAATGGTAAAGATTCTCCCTCTCTGGGAGATCTAGCCCCGTCCTCATCAGCTGCAGCACATGGGAGAGAGGGCCCTGCACCCGGCTTAGGCAGCATACTAGAGTTCATCCCGTTGTGAGCCAGCCCTGGGGGCCATGAGACCAGGAGAGCCGACTCTGCCCCCCCCTCCTCATGTGCCTCCTAGCCAAGAGAGGGTCCTGCACCTCACCTGGGCAAAACAGTAGAGCTAGCTGTGAAGTGAGTGTTGGTGACCCATATCTGAGGACCCGAGAGCAGGAAATCTGTCCCAGCTCCTTGCTGCAGGCTCAGTTGGGTGAGCAGAGGCAGTGCTGGAGAGCTTTCCCCGGCAGTGATGGTGAGGGAATGCCAGCAGGTTGACCAATCCAGCTGCCACCTAGGGTCAGAAAGAGGGCTATGAGTTGGCCCACCCCAACATACACCAAATCTATGAACTTCTGGAGCACGTGAAGGGGATGAACCTACAGATCCAAAACAGCAGGATCTTCATGACACAGGACAAGAGGATACCCAAGAGGAGCCCCAGTGAGAGCCCATTATTGGTAGAACAGCAGAAACCAGAGACCTTGAGCCAGACGAATGACTCCTGGCAATGAACGTTTGCAGGTAAAAATGAACGAGATGAACAGTAAACTCTGACACAGTGGGCCACACGGCAGCCTCCAGGACAAGATTCTTTCCCTTCATTTTTTGTTGTGTGTTTTGCTTTGTTTTGTTTCTTTGTTGTGTTTGTGTTTTGAGGTTTCTTTTAAATTTGGTTGAGATTTGGTGGAGGGATTGCAAGGGAAGAAGGCAGAGGTGAGGGGTAGCGAAGTAAGTGGGATGGGAATACATCCAACAAAGCATAACGGTTGTCATTTTTATCTTGCCCTTCTGGATCTGAAACAAAGCCATGACCAGCCTGTATTAGACTCTCCGCGAAGAGCCTCAAACTTGTACCCCAGGTATAGAAGCTCAGTTTCTCATTCTGATAAAAAAAAAAAAAAAAAAAAAAAAAAAAAACTGCTTGCCACTCACACATGTTGGGGAACATTGAGCTATCTCTCTAGTGGCCATTCATTTTCTATCTTGGTTTTAAATAAAACTCGTGTTATGCCCTTCCTCATGAATCTGGTCCTCTGGAAGAGCAGCCATTAGTCTTAACTACTGAGCCCCGAGTTCAAGTAACTCTTAATTAATAATGGCCCCAAGGTCATAATGGTTACTATAACACAGTAAGTTGTTATAACAGTTGTATTATACTGTTGTTTGTCTTGCTGTGGCAAGTTTGTAAATTAAATTTCATCACAAGTATCCATGGGTGGGAGGGAATACAGTCTATATTTAAGGTTAGGTGCTACTCACAGTTTTGGATATCTTCCAAGGTTTCTGGAATGTGCTGTTGATGAGAAAAGATGGCTACTGAATTTGCATTCCAAAAAAACTTCCTGGAGCCCACACCATGGGTTCTAACTTTTACCTGATTGGTAATAGCCTAAAGCATTCTATCATATTTTTTAATTCCCATGGACTTACCTCTTCGTGGAAGTTTATTCCCAGCTCAGGCATCTGTACATTTTATATTGATTTCATGCCATGTCGACCTAAACAGGAAACAATATATTTATTAATCAGGGTTCTTTTTAGAGGAATACAGCTGCTAGAATGAGAGGATTATATTGGCTTATGCAGTATGGTCTGGGTGACAAATATGGGTGCCTTCCCATTGCAGGGGCTGGATGCCTCAGCAACCCTCAATGCCTCCTAAAGGTCTAAGGGACTACTGGAGACTCACTAGAGTCCCTAATGGAAGTCCAGAGAAGCTGAGTTCTTCTCTTAGTGACAAAATGTAGGAGCAGCAGAGTAGATTCACGCATTAGTGAGCTATAAAGGCAAGCAGGCAAGAAGCAGAAAAACCCTTTTCTCTATGGTCTCCTATCTAGATTGCTGTGGTAGTTTGAATGTAATTGAGCCTTATAATCTTCCAGGGAGTGTCAATGCAGTTTTTGCTGGAGTGGGTGTGGCCTAATTAGTGAAAGCATGTCACAGTGGGGGCAGGCTTTGAGGTTTCCTATGCTCAGAATACCACACAGTGTCTCAGATGACTTCCTGTTGCCTGAAAGGTGTAGGATTCAGCTCCTTCTCCAGCACCGCGTCTGCCTGCACGCTGCCATGCTCACTACCATGATGACAATGGACTGAACCTCTGAAACTGCAAGGAAGGATCAACATAGTAAAAATGGCAATCTTGCCAAAAGCAATCTACAGATTCAATGCAATCCCCATTAAAATCCCAGCACAATTCTTCACTGACCTTGAAAGGATAATACCCAACTTTATATGGAAAAACAAAAGACCCTGGATAGCTTTATCTCTTAATTGATTTCAAATCCAGTCAAATAGACAGCTAAGGCTAACAGTCACACTCTGACATCAATCGCTGTCACCAAATTTCATTTAAAACAAGCAATAAAACCACTGGGCTCCAAACGTTTCTGAGTTTGATTTAAATCCCGATGATCTTACCTAGCCAGAGCTAGCTAAGACAATCAACAAGAGGCAAAATTTCACACCTGGCTGCCTTCTGTCGTTGATCTACTTTTATTCTACAACCTTCTCTTCATTTCCCTGACTCACCCATAGGTACTTATCAATGTCACTGAAACGTTATGTCATCAACACTGAAGGCTCTGGACTCAGGAAGGAAAAATTGCAAAAGCACGTTTTCAACTTCAGAAGATTTGTGTGTGCTTGCTGTGCGTGTGTGCGTGTGCACGAGCCAGCTGAGGCCAGATGAGGGCATCACCCAGTATGAATACTCACATCCCACAGAAGAACCACAAGTACTTTCAACCACTGTGACATCTTTCCTGTCGCGAAAGCATGCATTCTAGCAATAACTGTCAATTTTTTTCTAGACAAATAAAATGGTGTGAATAATGTTTTTAATATCATTATGCACTTTAAATACCTTAGCTCTTATGAGGTTATTCAATTTTTTAGGTTGAATAATTGATAGTAGACATGAAAATTTTTATGCTGCTATAAGAGTATATATAATGCAACATTTACAAAATTGATATATACTTGAAATTGAAAAAAATATTCTGTAGTGATGTGGCCCCTGATAGATCAACCATACTCCAGGGCATGCCCCACACTTAAGAGTAGTAGAGTAACACTTACTACTTAATGGGGGGTAGAGAGAAGAAAACTCAAAATTAGGTGGGTAGGGAAGGTGGAGGGGTTAGATATGGAGGAGTTGCGTGAGAGAGATGATCATGTTCAAAATGTAGTACATGAAATTATTGGAGAATTAATAAAATATTACTTACTTTTTATTATTTTAGAAGAAAATAAACTAAATTGTTAGTTATTTTGAATAGTAAGATTATGGCTTGTTATTAGTTTTCCATAGTCTTCTGTAAGTATTTTACCATGAAGAGGAATTGTTTCTTACATGAGTAAGAAAAAGGTAAGTGCTATTGCAAAGATGTCTTAGGGTCAGCAAAATTGTTGTTGTTATAAAGTGACATCCGGTTAGTCTGGAGGAAAGCAGACAAGGACATTCCCCTTTAAATGTAGAATATATATGATCCTGTGGCAGCCGTGATCTGTGTTGATGTCCACGGCCCATGTTACCACCCAAGGCCATTGATGCTCAAGGTCTGAGTTGCAACCTGGGGCTATACTGTGAGCTGTGCTGCTACCGATAATCATATTGATGTTGGACCAAGGGCTATGTCAGGGTTTTGGTCCTACTGCAACTGAGATCTGCATTGATGCTCATGGCCTGTGATACCACTGAAAGCTATGCAGATGTCCTTGGTCAGTGCAGCTATTGAGAGCTATGATGGGGTCCATGACCCATGCAGCAGCAGAGGGCTGTATTGATGTCTGTGGTCTGTACTGACACCAGAGACGATGCTGAGGTCCTTGTCACTTGCTGATGCCGGAGACCATGTGGATATCCATGGTCTGTGCTATCATCAGAAAAACCATGTGGAAATAAATCCATGATCTGTGCCTCCACTGACTGTGAAAGTCAAGGAAGCTATCTTTGCCTGCAGACTCACACACAGCTAAGAAAGAAGTATGTGAAAGGCTTCTGTGATAACCCCTACTCTCACCCCCACCCCACTGAAAAGGAAGAGCCTAGGCAGAAGGCCATTGAAGAGGACTCTTAAACATTGTGAAGGGGATGCTGAAATGTAACTCTCCCCAATTTCAGGCTTCTGGTGGGGAGGTGGATGGGCAAGGACTCAGTTTTCTTTAAGGTGCTGGGATTTTGACCACACTCCACTGGGCAATACAAATTGGATTTGTTTTGGTTTTGTTTCTTCTATTTCGGGGGTGGGCCCCCAAGGGGCAGGGCAGATCTAGGAGAACTGAAAGTGAAGATGCCTGGGATTCATGAAGTGAAATTCCAAAATAATCAATAAAAATATTATGTAGAAAAAAATGTGGAATGCATACATCACTTCATGGAACCTAGGCAATTGGATTCTCTGAGACCTAAGTGCGAATATTATTTCTTCTTGACAAACTCAGTCAGTCCCTCTCAGAATTTAAATACATACACCTCAGAGAAGAAATACACTAGGTTAAAACAAGGAAGGAAAATGGGAAGCATTGTAAAATACAAGCTGAAGAAATTGCTACCTTTCTGAAACCATTTTTAAAACAGACTTTCATTATGGAGGATTTATTGAAGTTAGCTATGGGCCTTATCTGTGATCCTCTAAAATTGAGTGAACTGATGCTCTGTCTGAGAGACACCTCTTTGAAAAATGGCTTTGTAGAGGCACACTATTTTAGGATGCTATCACATGTATGCTCTATGCTTGCTGGTGTGTTTAAATGAATATTACAAGAATTGATAAGGCAATCTATTGATCACAACTGTCTAACCCTAACCCTAACTATCCATGCAATAGACATATTCCATATGTTGCCTTAATCTCATGGGCAAGTTGTTGCATAAAGGACTAGCAGAATGTCTTTAATATCTGTAATAAATATATTGTTGTCGTTTAAATGATATCTCCTCCATAGTCTCAGGCATTTGAACACTTGATCCCTTACTGGACAGTGTTGTTTGGGAGATTTAGGGAGCTCAATTTTCAATTCCAGATGTATAGTGGCATAGGCTTTCTTCTCTGTAGTTCTTTGTAAGGGTCAGTGTATAAGCATACATAGTTCAGTAGAAAAATCTACTCTACAGGACTCAATAATAGGTTTGTATATATTATGTTGACTATGTTATATAATAGAAACTAATCACTCATGTCTATCATCTATCTTCGGGGGTAATGGAAGAAATTACTGCCTTGCTCATATAGCTTGCTTCAACTTACTGAAAACAAATACCTCATTTATAAATGTATTAACATATCCATTTTAGAGAGCTTTTTAATTCTGTGTCTCATGCATACCCTGACACCACAAAACAACCCTCTTATAGACATGTGGCTATAAAACCAATAAGAATGGAATTATTTCTATTTCCCCTTAAGAGTAGAAAATATCAACAATTTATTCCACTTTAATATGAGTCAGAATTACTACTTTTATTTTCTAAATCAAATTTGTTCTTAAAAGATTTTAGAGACTATACAACTTACTAGTTACCAACCTAGGTGAATCCGTGAGCTTTAGGTTCCAAAAAACAATGTTGAGTAAGGAACTTTAGATTGAACTCTAGGTTACACACACATGAACACACACACACACACACACACACACACATGAACTTACACACATATGCACATGCATGCACATACACACACAATCTCTATTATCACCTTACCAGAATCCCCCTTATAAGCCTCATATAAAATTAGTTTGAAATAAATAATAAAGGCAAGCAATATAATGAGAAGAGGAGGTTATAGTGGCAAAGGAGAAGAAGCAATATGCAAAGCATCAGAGGAAATTTACTCCCATTCACCCATGGTTCTGAAAAACAGAGGACTGGAACCCACCTGAGCCAGTGTGCTGAAAGATAAGGCTGAGGAGATTGATTGACAGGTGGCATATCACACCCAGAGTGGGCTCTTCACTTGGTAACTGGAGCATCATAGCCAGGATTTGAAGATCAGAGGGCATTGCTGCTAATCTCTCAGTTTGAGTTGTTGCATTTTTGTTTGGTAAAAGGATGTTCATGTCTGTGAATTATGTAAGCTTATAATACACAGGCAACTAATGTGAGAATGATTTGGGGGCAAGAAAGATGTTCTTTGTAAGGAATGCCATGCAAGTCATCAGGGAATTGTTTCCAATAGAAAAGAAACTACTGAACAGCGAGTCTCTTTTTCCTAATCCTCTAAACATCTTCTATTGCACCCCAAGCTAAAGCAACAACAACAAGAAGAACAAAAAAAAAAAAAAAAAAAAAAAAAAACCCTCAATTGCCTTTTTGCTTTATTGTTTTTGGTGTCAAACTCACTATGGATTTGTCTCTGAAACCCTGATCTTCCTGCCTCCAGTTCTGAAGTCCAGGGATTGCAAGTGTGCATCACCATGCCCAGCTCTGGAACACAACCAGTATTCAAGGGATATCATTTGTGGAATAATGTATCCTCCTTATTAGCAACTCATAATGTATCCTATATAACTATAAATGTCATTTTAGGAGTCAGAAGAATCTTCACCGTCAGACAATGGGTGGACTTGGAAAGTGATACCACCAGTTTTGTCCAGAGTTCTCTCTGGCTTCTGTTTCTCTAAGCTGTAACAGCCATGTCGCAGGTTCTGCTGCCATGCCCAGAACCATTACAACAGCATGGTCTCGTCCTAATGAAGGACTAGTAACCTTTGGGACTGGGACCCAAAGTAACCCTTCCTTCATGAGTTGTTTCTGTCAGGTATTTTGAAATTAATATGCAGAATTTCCCTGTATCACCCAGGCTCCTAGCTCATGCTCCCAAATACAGATTATAGGATTGTACCAATACACTAAACCAGATTTTTTTATTTTTTTTTTTTAATTAAACAAGTCAAACGTTCACCCATATCTGATCACATGGATGCACAGCTTTTGTTTAGCCACCTGATAAACTATTTTCCTCCATGCCAGGAGCCTCCAATAAGGGCATAACTGAAGCTTCTCATTTTTTTTTCTTCTATAAAACTGTACTGCCCTTCTGTCTGCCTTTGAGTCTCTGCCAACACACAGCTAATGGATGCCGATCCGAGCGAGCTCTGAGTACACAGCCTTTGGTTTTTCTCACATGATTGCCCCTCATTTATCTCTACACGCAGCAGGCATTGACGGTTTTCATGCTCATTATCGTTTATTGTAATAAAACCATTTGCAAATTTTCCAGTAACCTATCTTTGGTTAATATGTGTTTATCATTTATTACATCAAATCATTTAATGACATCATTTTATCATGAACATTTCACTTGTATTAGTTCCCTTATAGAACTAGATACGGCTAAGATGAAAACAGAATTTAGATGACTTATAGAGAATATTCACATACGCTTCACCCATTGTTAGTCAGAAATGAAGGTGAACTTTTCAATAGTAATTCATGCTATAAATTATAGATTCTCTGAGTCTTGCATGTAGAGATGAATCATTACTAAAGGGGTTTTTATGTAGTTTCCTTTAAAAAAATGACTTGTAAAAAGACTTCTTATAAAATTTGCTTAACAAAGGGGTGTGAAATCTGAAAACATAATTTATCTTATTACTGCAAAAGCATTTCATAAGTGGCAGGAAATAAAATGATACTGGAACAATAGGATACTATTAGTTAATACAGGTTAGAAAGTGACAGAGCTTTCAAGATAGCTGCTCTGCTCTTACAGTGAGCTGTTTATGAAGTCTGTGACATGGAGACATTTTAAAATTCAAACCATGAATCAGAAGTCATTCTGAAGACAGATAAAGCAACTGGTAAATTCTAATTTCAGTGTTTTCTTTCTTTTTTTTTTTTTTTTTTTTTTTTTTTTTTTTTTTCAGATAGCAACAAAACCATTTCCAAACTGCAGCTGTTTAGCCCTTTCTCCTTCCCTGAGTGCAGGCAGCCTTCAATTTTCCCATCTCTGCTCGGTTCTCTTCTTCAACCTGTATCCTCCCATTATTTCAGCCTCCTCCAAAGAGATACAGCCTGCATCTGTAAGAGTCTGCACAGCAGCCTGGGCAAAACCTTCTAAGATGCAGATGCTGAGGCCTATAGGGCAGGGTACCAGGGAGTGAAGCCCAAAGAATTCATCTGTTCACAATCAATAGGTGGTCCCTATGCATACATGGTGTAGAAAACACTACTTGTCTACCTCAGAAATCCCAGTAACCCTTAGAGTGGCAGGTAGGCTAACTTTCTTTCACTTTGCTTCTCATTTGAGATCCAAGTGACTCCCTTACTTTTTTGGGTTCAGCCCTAGAAACCTACACAGATTGAAACCCTGAATGGACTCAGCAGTTTGTAGAGTTTAGTTATTCATTTACATACATTCGCATTAGGATGGGGCATGTACTCCATCAGTGAGCAACACTGGGTACTCTCATTCCATTTCTCACACTTTAGGTCTATGGCTGCTCTCACAGTACCATTGTATAATCTAGTACTTATGATGAAAATGGCATGTATTGAAAAGCCTAAAGTACTGACTAGTAGCTCTTTGCAGGAAAATCTAGCTGGCCCCAGGGAGCAATACAAACAACAACAACAAAAACAAAAGGTCATTTGGCAACAGAAAAGGAGGAATGTAACTGTGTTTCCATTCCCTTGGGCTTTCTTAAATTCTCGTCAATGGTCATTTTCCTGGCTAGTTTTAGGCCAGACAAGCATTAATCTCTAGCACATTTAAACTACTGGTAAGTGTCCGTGAAACCTTCTGTTTCACCTTCCTGTCTCACCCTTTCTCATGTCATGTCTATATATTTAACACACATCTTTAACCATTTCTAGCTGTCAATGATGGGTTTCCTTGCATGTGTTTCCTTAAAAATAAAATAAAAATAAACAATGCCCACATGTATCGCGGTTTAATAAGGATCGGGATAAACAAATAGGCTAAACAGATGTTTATTCAGGGAGAAATAACTTATAACCTAGACAGATGAACACCAGCAGGTTCCACTGGATGCTCTCCTCTGATATCCCGCCAGCAAGAGAGCCTTCTGGGGCTCCTCCTCAGACCTAGTTCCACAGGTCACTTCCGCCCCTGGTCCCACCCCCCAATGGGCGTGGTCAGTGCCACAGAAGCAGACATAGTGATTATCTCACTACACACATGCCCGTGTATTTATGTATCATTTCTAAGACTTAAATATTATCCTTATGCAAACATGCTAACAAACATTGGAGATGATAATGTGCCATATGTTATCTACATTATTTCTCAGGAAAAAGAAAGCAAATCAATATAAATTTGTTTTCACATTTGATTGATTGCAACTATATAAATTTGGATGGAGTTGGACCTATTATATGGATTGTATGGTCTGGGAAATCAACAAATAGCTAAGAAAATATGTGTTCCCCTGGTTATACTAGCTGAAAAAGGAGAACCTACTGTGTACTTGGGTCTTTATTTAGGTGGTTGGATGCTGGTTGCTGTTGCTTTTGGCAGTATCCCTTAGGGGCCACCCATTGTGCTGGCATTACAAGCTAAGTGTGAGCCATCATGTTCATATTGTTTTATGTGGGTGCTGGAGATTGAAGCTGGGTCCTCATGCTTTTATGGCGAGCACCTTATCAACTGAATTATGGTGTCAGTCCCCAAGAACACTGTTAGAGTTCACTGTTTCCCTTTTTTAGGGGGGAGGGAATTCCATTCCCTTCCAACCTGCCGTGCAACACACACACACACACACACACACACACACACAGAGAGAGAGAGAGAGAGAGAGAGAGAGAGAGAGAGAGAGAGAGAGAGAGACCACCTTAATCATTCCCCTCGGGTATACTAAGAAACAGGAATCTTTGCAATACTGAAGCAAAAAGGCAAGAACTTTTTCCAGGGAAGGCATGCTAAGGCGTAAGAGCTAAACAAATAAACACAACTCAAGACACTACTAGGCAATAAACTGCGCATGTTTAATTTTCCCTCATGGTTTTGGGGAAGGTTACTGTAGTGCAAATTTTCATTGAAGGAAACAAGGCATGGTTTGCAGAGTTACCTCTTCCCTTCTTGTTGTCTCACCGTGACTTTGGGGGTATAAATTGCTCCTACTAGAGCCTTCATGAGTTTCTGGCTGAAGCTCTCAACTGGAACCTGCTGCAGCTGTTTAGTGCACAACTGGCCAAGACACTGTTAATGGTTTGAACATCACCAAGGACAGGAAGCCGACTTAGACGTAAATCCTAATGGACACCATCTGAATTATGCTTTGGGAACTTTAAGAGATTTAGATAAAATCTCTTTCACTTCAGGGGAAAGAATTTCTGAAATCTTCGCACTTGTATCATCTATAAATGGTAGGAAAGAAGCCTTGATGTACATGATGGACATCACTTCTTCGATATAACCAATCATGTGAAATTGAAAGAGAGGTGGAAAGGCAATGGAGACAGATGATTGGCCAAGCAAATGTAACACATTTTTTTTTTTAAGTACGGAGAAACTTTGAGCACTCATAGGAGATGGGGGAAACATCGATTTTTCACAATGTGCAAACATCGGTTCATTAAAATCTCATCATCCTCTCCCCTACCATGCCAAAAGACTGGTGATAGAGACACAGTGTTGTACCACTGTGCAGACACTTCTAGCTTGGGTCACAACCATCGAAAACAATGTATGTACATGATATTTGGTACTTTGCTAGTTACTGGCAAACTCGAATTGCATACGTATGTATGCATGAGTAGCAGCATCACCAAACAAACTATGAAACAATGCTTAGTAAATGGATATCCAGCACCATTTCAACAGTCCTCCAGGGGAACTACAAACCTGAGACACACTAGCATGTGGCAGACATTCAGTATGTGCCTAACCCTTTTAAATCTATCAAATAGCGCCACTCCTTGATAACTAAGCATTCAAATATATGGCCCTTTGGGGGATGTTGACATTCAAACCACCACAGTAATATCAGAATAGAAGTAATGCATGAGCTAATAAATAGTTGGAGGTTTAGGTGTATAGCTCCACATTTCAGCCAAGTTAACACATGGCATGGATTCTTCCTAACATGAAACCAAAGTCGAGGATAGTCCAAGACCAGTAACATATCACACGTGGGGAAATCCCATACCTAGTCTCATGTAGTGAGTCACAATCAGTATGCAGGTGTACTAAAAATTTGCATAAAATTAGCCATGTAATTATATATGCTGTATATAAAACATAAGTAATCTTTGTGTTTAAAATTGGATCCCATGTTATATTGTACTGTATATACAAATATTATACACACACACACGTAGGGGGAGGGAAGGCCAAAGTTTTAAACATTTCTAGACCTATGAACTTCAATACAAAGTTACTAAACTTGGAGAATGGGTATATGCAAACATTTTCCAGACACCATCTAGGGCATGTTTAGTTATGCAATTCTACATGGGGCGGTTGCTGGGACGTTTACAATTATAGTGAAAACATCATATTATGAAAACACATTTGTGCATTCATTATCCAGAAAACACTTCTAAACTAGTGTGTGTTCTTGTGGTTACTCCAAGAAGAATGATTTATTAATGGTTGTTATTCTTGGAGGAAAAAGAAACATATTGTGATTTGCAATAGTATCTTTTCCTCTGTCATGCTGCTAATATGTGTATCTTCTAAGGAAAAGTGCATACTGACAATAACATTAAAGATTAATTCTTTATGCCATTTTTCAGTGGGACTAGTATCTAGAATTCAGAAAAACAAAACATGCTGTTCTTCCTAGTAGTTGAGAAAATGACTTTAACTATCTATGATATACAACAGAAATAAATGTCCTTCTACCCCAACAGCAATCCTTCTGAAATTTTATTTATACAAGTTACAAGAATTTGTTTTCACTTGTCCTGTAAAAATAATGTCTTTGTTCAAGGTCACAAAATCAAATATGTAAGGACTAAAACATATAAATTTGACATGGTGGAATGTGTGCGGATGTCACAAAGTATCACTCAGGCCCAGGCTGTGAGAGGAAATGCAAGGATTGTGGTATGGAGGCCCCAGCCTTCTAAGAGAGCAGAAATTGGATCTGTATATAAAGTTTTTTAATTTTACTGTGTCTATTTTGGTAACTAATTAACATGTAAAACACTGCAAAGGTCAAAACCACAGTCCAAACAAAGCTTGCCTTTGGGTTGTGTCTAGCCAGAGGCACTTCTAAATTTCCAGACTGAGCTACTGGGGGTATTTCGTTCTTTGTCTATACTGCTTTCTAATTCATCAGCAATCCATCACTTTAAAGGCAATGCATGAATGCTCTTGGTAGTGCTAATATTGACAGAATAACTGTATATCTTCCTCCTAGCACGTCCAATTAAAAGGACAAATGATTTTATGTTGAAAAGTGTGACAAAACAGAACTAAAATTCTGGAGTTGTATTAGCTGTATGTGAATTCCATCCCCACCACTGGCCAGACAAAGGAGCTTGTACAAGGTTCACAGCACGGTTCTACACCTGCAAGATGGAGGTAATGGCAATTGTTATTACAGTGATATGTTTAAATCCGTGTCCATGCATGTTGTGTGTGCAGGTTCAGACTTACAAGTGTTTGTAGTATTTGTTATTATTCACTAGCAACAAAGTTGCTGAACAGTTCAAGCTTTCACAGGTCTTTGTCACATTAGGCAGCAACTGATGCCATATGTGGCCTCAGATAACATTCCTCTTCAGACAGAACACACGGGAGAATCAGGTCCCTGTGACAAATCCCCACTCTTTGTCCTCAATAACAGATGTCACTGCTTCTTCAAAATGTCAAGACTGCACTGCGCATTTCAATGAGAGAAGACATACAGGCGTTTCTGAAAAACTAAAAATATGAGCAGTTAATACTATGTCAGATCTCTTCATTTTTCCTCATTTTGGAGATGATCCATTTTAAAGTTAGGGACATTCTGTCTCTGGAATTAGAAGGCTTAAAAAAAAACAAAAGGTTTTTTTTGTTTTTCTCCATGGGTTAGTGAAGCATGGGAACTTAATGACAGATGCTTGAGCTAGATATAATTTGCTATGTTATTTCATTCAAGCTCATTTTTTTTTTTTTTGCATTAAATGACTGATGGTTTTAATTTTCTCAGGGGTATCAAAACATTTCTGAATGCCCATAAACAGAAAAAGCAGAGTCACATGACACCTCTATCTTACTGAAATGATCATGTCAGTGTATAAACTGCAAATGATGACATAACATTAATTTTTAGGCATGCATACTTGTTCACTGGAAAAGTTTAAATACATTCTGTCTGCTAAAGAGTCTATAGTTAGCTTTCTTATTTCATGGATCCCTACAAATAAATAAAAGTCAGGCCTACTGTACTTTCTACCCAATTTTTCCTTTCCAAGGTAAGAGAAGACAACCACAAACTCACGAAAGTAACTACGGTTGACCTCAGTAGGACTTGAGGCATGTTGATCATAGTAAGTACCATTTGGGAATGATCATGTAAAATCTAACCTGGAAGCCAAGGACAGCACAATCATACTGCATGGGAAAACACCAGAGACATAACCAAGACACAAACATTCACATGTGCCCTTAACAATAAAAAAGAAGTAATACAGAATTCCAAAGCAATATAGAATCTAGAAATCTGCACACTGCATGTGAACCTAATATCAACTGATTGAAATATCTGTCCTCTCTTCAAATGAAGTTACACGTTGCTTGGAGGAATATTAAAATTGAGGGTGTATGAGTTATAAACAAGCTATTTTCTCCTTCAGAGTCATTTCAAAATTCTATCTATCCTGGCCATGCATGCATGTAGCCTCCAGCTACTCAGGGAGGATGAAGCAAGTCGATCACGAGTTGGAAGTCAGCCTGGGCTACTTAGTGAGATGCTATCTCAAACTAAAAAATACAAAATAAGTTTCAGGGGTATAGGTCAGTACTAGAGCATTTCCTAGCAAGTGTGAGACCCTGAGTATTATCATCTATCCTAGAGGAAAAACAAACAAGTAGAACACTCCAGTACTCCCCCCCCCAATGTGTTAGGTAGACTATCCATCCATATTATATCACTTGCGGTCTTGTTAAAATCTTAGATTCTCCTGTTCCCCCGGGCCTGCCAGATGGGATGGGGTATACAGTTTTGAAAGATAACTCAGAATATTGTTATGAACAACAGAGTTTGAGAACTGTTACTATCCAGACTCTATTATGGACATCAACACAAACAGAATGATTACATTTGAGGGGAAAACATTAACTTACTTGAAACTAATACACTTTAAAATCTTTGTGGTTAAGCTGCTAGCGCTTTCTCTGCAAACTCCCGTGGATTTTCAGAGGGCTTTGTTTGCTCCCCTGCTTTCTGACCCGTGAAGCCACCCAAACCTAAGGCTTACTCAATGGACTCATGTAGCTTATAGGAGAGGCAAGGTATTATATTGTTCTACTTATTAACACAACCACCAATTAATTCTATAGTGTCTCCCAACAAAGATGGCCAATGGGTGTTTGAAACCAAAAGAACGGCATAGACACTGTCATCAAACATAATGCCTTCGTGTCACATAATTTCCCTTTTAATGCATTGCAAACTCTAAAAAGAAGATAACATAATTAACACTAAATACTACTACAGGTTAGCATTTAAGTTAAAATCAGAAACATGACACTAAAGTTCACTGAAGCGGAAATCACACCTCAAATGTGAAATCCACAGAAAATCTTCTCTAACTCTGACTTGGACTTGGTTCTTTTCCCTCTTCTTTGCAGATTTAAAACAAAAACCAGTTCTTTAATTCTTTAATGTCTTAATATACAGCAATGATTAGAGGAACCCCCAAGAGTATAAGCCCAGTGTTTTATAATCAAGCTTTCTCGCTGTTTTCTGACTGTGAATTAATATTACGTGATTGTTCCACTGTTAAAATTATGGTATATATGAACTAGCATGCCTAGTTCATAATTACTATTGCCACACTGGAGTGTGGAGTATTTTTTAATCTCCCTGTCATATAAGTCAATATACATCTCAAATGCATTTTAAATATTTTATTTACCAAAATGCAGGTGGATTTCAATGATAATTTTGTATAAATGGTTGTTGAAAACTCTTAAATAAACTAGGCAGTGCTGGATAAATGTTCCAGTATTTGCACTGGATTTGTTCTACAATGTTTTATCAAAAAAAAAAAAAAGAGGTCTCTAAAAATATCTCTATCTAACTGAAGTTGGTTATGGGCTATTTGGCTAAGATCAATTGATTAAAAACATTACACAGGAATTGAAGATCAATCACATTTTAGCTCTTGTAAGACCAATACTAGGACCCAGATCCTCCTGTTCCTTAGGGAATTTCACAGACTGAGCAAAACATGGCTCGCTGTGAAATCCCACACCTGAAAACACACTTCAGCACCTGGCCAGCTTTGTGCTTCTTATCAGAATCCCCCTCTCTAAATTCCACTCCAGGTCAAATAACCCAGTTAACTTTTTTCCTGTCATACCCAACTCTCCCAGAGTTCTTACTTATGCCAGGAGCTGTGTTAAACTCTCCACAATCTAATTGGCTTCTGTAATTGTTAACTACCACGCAGGATCTGTGAAAAGGGGAGCTCTATGCTTGCAAGAATGTGGTATGGAACTGAAACTCTCTTTTCCTGTGACTGGCAGTGTGTGTGTGTGGGGGGGGTTGACAGGTTCCTCAACCTTAGCAAATATTCTATGGCAGGATATTGCAACTAAACTGTTCGTGTTTGCAAAGTGTCCATCTGATCGTTAAAACTCTGAGGTAAGCAGTGAACAAATTCTGATCTTCGTTCTTAGACAACTGAAGTTGGGGGTGGGGCATCTAGGCAACTGTTATACCCAGAAACATATAGTGAAGAATGGGGGAACCCCCAAGGCAACTTCCGTACCCAAGAATCCAATAAGAACATACACTGAAATAATAGCAGATCTGGGGCTAGAACTTTGCCTTTCTGATGATTCATTCAATATCTCTCCATGTGGACTGCTTACAAAGACTCCTTAAATTTCTGCCCATTCAGTTCTTGTACCTTACGAAGGCTGCCTTAAGTTTTAGTTCCTCTAGTGACAGTCCCTCAGAGATAAAGCAGTTTTGCAGCTTCCTTTGTTATTGTACTATGTTGGCAACAGGTGGAGATGTTGGGTGCATGACCACAGGTTACCAGTTATTGCCATTCCGAACTGTAAAGAAACTTGAAGTCACAGTAGAAGTAGCATTGGCCTTAGCTATTTTTATTATTTTATTTATTTAATGATGTATTTCCTGTGCAATTGGTTATTAACATCACCAATGTCTTATTGTATATTACTTTGAATTTACAGAGCTAAATGAACATCAATATACACTTGGCACTTGGTCCTTCTCCGGTACTAGCACAGGTTTTCTACGTTAATAAATCCAAACTCAGGTTGATCAGAAAAAAAGGTCTCTTAGATTATTTTCTATCCAGTTTCTGAAGTTTCAATTCTATGCTTCTCACTAAAGATCTACTTTTTCTACCTATTTATTACCCCTGATTTCTATATTCTGTCTATGGTCTCGTCTTGTGAACTTTCTATATTTTTTTTTCATTTTAAGGCATGGACTCTGGCTCTAAATATGTATCCATGCCTTATAGTTCCTGACTAAATCATAGCTGTATAGTAATTCAAATTTTCATAGACATAACATCTTTCCCTGGCCTAGTTTCTGGATCTGTGTCATTCAGCTATAATCAATAATATAAAGCCTCATATAACTAATGCCAAACAAAGCCCACCAAGTCAGGATAATTTCTCAGGAGAGAAGATGAGCAAAGAAAACACCAAGATGAGATTATGTTGATAAAACTCAATTTACTGTTATTCTACTTGTTACGATGAAAGAGAATGCATGTTATTATGGGCCTCTATGGACTAGAACAGAAAACACCATAGGAAGTTCATAAAGATGGTAATATTCAAACTGAGATTTGAAAAATGAATGGGCATTGTAAGTTAGGGAAAGTCCATGAACCAGGATGCTTAATCAGGGGAATTAGCATGTACAGGGGTCCTGCACCTTGAGGCAAATAAACGTATTTTAATATACCTAATATCAGGCTACAAAGATAACAATCCAGAGGCAAATCTGGAAGACTAATTGGGAAACAATTTATGGAATTTTAGCCATAGAGGCAATGTTAAGAAAACTAATAGTAATATAACAAGGTCTCACACTTAACACAGCTAACATGCAAATGGCTATATAATAGCTACGGTACGTGGCAGGCACCATGCTAAGTGTTTGACAGGTGTCACCTTACGGAAAATCACAAGACAGACACTTCAGTGACCTTACTTTCCAGCATGATTATGCTAGTAAATACAGAGACACTGTCAAGAGCAGATCTAAGGGAAGCAAGATTAGAAGCAAAACAAACAAACAAAGCCAGTTAATTGTATTGCTGTATTAATCCCTGCTTGACAGGACTTCATCTTAGTATGATACATTAACCCAGAAAATGGAGAAGGAAGAATAGGTTGAGGGAGAGAAGAAAGTCAGATACAGACAAAAGGGTAAAGGGACAGTCAGCACCCCTACTTGCTAATGGAGGAAGATAATAGCAGCTGAAAGAAAAGAAAGTTGAAGAAAATATGTCAGATCTGCGTCAACCATGGTGGATAAGGTACACCTACATGGTGAACAAATGGGAAGGTACTCATGAGACACACAGGAAATGTGATTGCTGAAATGAGACAGATAAAAATCACATAAAGTAGCAGCATAGGTATTTCATATCAGTGACTAAGTCCCATGTTTCCTTAGGATCCTTGCATAGAAGGAGAGTGGGAATCCAAGGCTGGATCATTCTTCAGTAAGGGATGAACCATGTACATTGCTTTCTAGTTACGCTCCAAGTTTTTTCTAGGGAACACCCAAATCTACTGCAGGAGGAACAGTAAATGTATACCCCTTGTTTGACACAAACAATAATGAGTAATGAGTAAAATTCTAGCTATAATTCCCTATTCTAGGAGAGTCTTTAGAGAGCTTAAAGGCATAGTAGACTGGGTTCACCTATTGTGGTAGTTTGAAAGAACATGTCCTCCATGTTGTTTATGACTATTGTAAAGGGTGATGTTTCTATGATTTCTTTCTCATCCCCTTTAGCACCCATATAGTAGGGCTACTGATTTTTTTTTAGTTAATATTGTATCCTGTCACTTTTCTGAAGGTGCTTATCAGCTATAGGAGTTCACTGATAGAGTGTTTTGGGTCACTTATGTAAACTATCATATCATAGTGACAGTTTGACTTCTTCCTTTACCAATTTGTATCCTCTTGATCTCCCTTTGTTTTCTTATTGGTCTAGCCAGAACTTCAAGTACAACATTGAAGAGACATGGAGAGAGAGGGCAGCCTTGTCTTCTTCCTGACTTTAGAGGAATATGGCATTGGGTTTCTCTCCATTTAGTTTGATGTTGGCTGTTGGTTTGCTATATGTTGTTTTCATTATATTTAGGTATGTTCCTGTTATCCCTGATCTCTCCAAGACATTTATCATGAAGGGGTGTTGGATTTTGTCAAAGGCTTTTCAGAATCTAATGAGATGATCATGGGGTTTTTCTTTTTCAGTTTGTTTATAAGGTGGATTACATTGATAGATTTTTGTATGTTGAACCATCCCCGCATCCCAGGAATGAAGACTTCTTGGTCATGGTGGATGTTTTCTCTGATGTGTTCTTGGATTCGATTTACCAGTATTTTATTGAGTATTTTTGCTTCAATGTTCATGAGGGATATTTGTCTGTAGTTCTCTTTCTTAGTTGTGTCTTTATGTGGCTTGGTTACCAAGGTAATTATAACCTCATAAAAACAGTTTGGCAATGACCCTTCTGCTTCTATTGTGTGGAGCACTTTGAGGAGTATTAGTATTAGCTGTTCTTTGAATTTCTGGTAGAATTGTGCACTGAAACCATCTGGCCCTAGGCTTTTTTTTGGTTGGGAGTCTTTGATGATTGATTCTATTTAATTAGGGGTTATAGGTCTATTTAAACTGTTTATCTGTCCTTTATTTAATTTTGGTAAGTGATAAATGCAAATCAAAACAACTCTGAGATATCATCTCACTCCTGTCAGAATGGCTAAAATAAAAAACACCAAAGACAGTTTATGCTGGAGAGGATATGGAGAAAGGGCAACTCTCTTCCAATGCTGGTGGGAGTGCAAACTCATACAGCCACTTTGGAAATCAGTATGGTGGTTCTTCAGGAAAATGGGAATCAATCTAACACAAGATCCAGCAATTCCACTCTTAGGCATATACCCAAAAGATCCACATTCATGCAACAAGGACAGTTCAACTATGTTCATAGCAGCATTATTTGTAATAGTCAGAACCTGGAAGCAACCTAAATGCTCCTCAACTGAAGAATGGATGAATTGTGGTACATTTACACAATGAAATACTACTTAGCAGGGGCAAAAAACCAAAAAACAAACAAACAAACAAAACACAATGGAATCATGAAATTTGCAGGCAAATGGATGGAACTAGAAGAAACCATTCAGATTGAGGTAACCCAGTCACGAAAAGATGAACATGGTATGTACTCACTCATATATGACTTTTAGACATATGGCAAAGAATCACTAACCTAAAACCCATTCCTCCAGAAAAGCTAGGAAAGAAGGAAGACCCTAAGAGAGACCCCTGAGAAGGGGAAAGGGACAAGATCTCCTGAGAAAATAGGGAGCATGAGGGGAGAGGAGAGTGAGTTAGGAGAAATAGAAGGAGAGAAGAGGAGGGGAGAGGAGAAAATGAGAGATCAGGAAGATTGAGTCAGGGGAAGAATAGAGGAGAGCAAGAAAAGAGATACCATAATAGGGGGAGCCATTATAAGCACTGGGGAAATGTCCAGAGATCTACAAAGATGACCCCAACTAACAATCTAAGCAATAGTGTAGACTCTACCTTAAATGCCCTTCCCCAATAATAAGATTGATGACTACCTTATATGCCATCATAGAGCCTTCATCCTGTAACTAATGGACACAGAAGCAGACACCTACAGCTAAACCCTGAGCCTAACTCTTACAATCTGATTGCAGAGAGGGAGGAGTGATGAGCAAAAGGGTCAAGACCAGGCTGGAGAAACCCACAGAAACTGCTGACCTGAACAAGGGGGAGCTCATAGACTCCAGTCTGACAGCTGGGAAACCATCATAGGACCCACCCAGACTCCCTGAACATGGGTGTTAGTTAGGAGGATTGGGCAGTCTATGGAGTCTCTGGTAATGGATCAGTATTTATCCCTAGAATATGAATGGATTTTGGGAGCCCATTCCACATAGAGGGATACTCTCTCAGCCTAGACACATGGTGGAGGGCCTAGGTTGTGCTCCAAATGATATGACAGACTTTGAAAATTCCCCCATGGCAGCCTCCCTGAGGAATAGAAAGTGGATGGGACAGGGGTTGGGGAGATGGGGAGGAGGGGAGGGTGAGGGAACTGAGACTGATATGTAAAACAAGCTTGTGTCAAATTTAAATTAAAAATTGTCATACAAAATAATCTGTTCTCACAAGACGTGAAAAAAAAAATTCCTTTCCTCCACTCTCCAAAAAATGATGATTCTCAGTAGAAGTTAACTCTCCATTGACAATGGGGATCTACAGCCATTTTTTTCAGCTAGTTATTAAGCCCTAGACAAGGATTAGAAGTAGCTTGATCACTAGTCTACAAAACAAATGAAAAGAGATGGGAGAGCCCATAGTCCCAGGTGCCATGACATCCACACTAGATGTTTTAGCTGGCTTTTATTGTTGTGGTAAGCACCATGACTAAGAACACCATGGGAAAGGAAGGGCTTCTTTTTTCTTACAGGGGAAGTTAGGGCAGGAACTAAAGCCAGGAACTAATGCAGAGTCCATGAAGGAATGCTGCCTCCTAAGTTGATCTCCATGGCTTGATCAGCCTGCTTTTTCACATCACTCAGGACCACCTTCCTGGGGGTAGCACAGCCCATAAAAGCCTGTGCCCTCCCATATCAACCATTAATCAAGAAAATATGCACAGATTTGCTTATGGCTCTCCCTAAAGGAAGCTTCCACTAAAGTTCCCTCTTCCCAGATTACTCAATCTGGGTCAAAGTGACAGGAAAACCAACTAGCCCATCATTCCATTAAAAAGGGAGAGAATACGAAACTCCTCAGAAAGTATGGTTCAAACATGTGTAACTATATAAACATATGTAATTATATATTTAGCACATTTGTGTTTATGTACACACAGACATATATATATATATATAGAGAGAGAGAGAAAAATATAGGCTAGAAACAAAAACAAATGTTAACATGGTAACGACTAGCCGCTGTAGACTGCTTTGGTTTATACTTGTAGATGTTGCCTTCATTTTCCAAAGTTTTTAACATTAGTCTTGATTAGTTTTGTAATTTTTTAAAACATCCTTAACAGTGCTCTACAAAATAAAGTTAATTTAAGAACATTTACATTGATGAAAATAAATTTTCTTAATAAATTCTAAGACAGAACTGAGGGTATTGGAGTATATCTGTATTCCTAGTCCTCAGGAAGCTGAGTTAGAGAACAGACTAAAGAATGTAGAAGACCCAGTCCCAAATAAAAACAAAAATAAAACCCTGAAATACAATTCTTTAACCACTCTAAACTATGTCATGAAATCACTGAAACGGGCTTAATTGGGTTAATTCTATTTGAGTGAGATTTACTCTAATTGGGCGGAATTGCAGTTTGCTTTTCTGCCACTGTATTTTATGCTTAAAGTATCTAAGAAGGAGAATTACTTTTTGGGAATGATTGGGTTGACAGGCAGGTGAGAGGAGATGGAGGGAGGGAAGAGAAGAGGAAGAAAGGATCCTGGTGCTAGGGACTGGAAATGTAAACAGTAAGAACTCCTTTAGTCCATTAGGAGACTGCAGTCTGGTGGTAATGGGTGTGTAAGATGGTCTGTTAAATCTACTGCACCACCCGTTCTGTAGACTGGGGAATGGATGATATAACTCAGAGTTGCTCAGCCGTCCCAAAAAGTTACAAAACCATAGAAAGCAGAAGCCACGGAGAACTGGGTGACTAAGAACCTAATGTCTTAGAAGAAATGACAGTCTTCGTAGATCAGGTGGCATAGGACTTGACACTCGCAGATGAAAGAAGGGAGAAGTCTCCTAAGCACCAGCGGAAACAAGACTTGGCAGGGGAAGAGAGCTCACCATCTCTCTGAAATGTGAAGTGCAAGGTGGGTAGTGGCAGGAGATAACTGCAGGAGCAGGCTAGGAGCAGATGGTGAAGATAAAGAGAGTAAGATTGGATCCCGGAGAAGGGCGGTGGAGAGACACGGTGAACTTCAATAGGGAGAGACATTAGTAGATGATAACTAAGAGAAGAATAATTCCTGGGTACCAACCTGAGTTTTTCTGGAGGCAAGATGAGACCATGAGTCTAATAGAAATCCTAAGGGCCCAAAGTAGAGGGAGTCGTGGCAGGAGACAGCGCTCATGCTTGCTAACTAGAGGCAGAGTGCTGGACCCTGGTGTCTGGAAGCAGCGTGCTGGGGCTTTGTGTCTGGATATGGTGGGGGAGTGGGAAAACAATCACCTTCTGTGAGGGGGGAGGACACAAAGAGATGGGCAGCTCGTAGTTTGGCGTTCTGTAAGAGGAGTCCCTGAGTGACACCCCTGGAGGAATGATCAGATGCAGCCATGACATGGAAGAGGTGGTGTCCTCAGCGTGTACAGCTTCCCAAGGTTTGTTAGGGGTATTCGTGAGGGAATCAGCCAGCCTGCAGAAGGAAGTGGGCATAGCAACTTGAGCTGTCCTTTAGGGGAAGCCTCGTGATGACCATCAATACCGAGGGCCATCAATGCCTTTGCAGTCCTGGTAATTGTGTAGAAAATGTGGGATCTGTCTTCTTTGTGATCAAGACAGTGTTTATCTGATGGTCTTTGTGGATGCAACAGAGATGAGTGAGTTGGAAATGCCCAAAATGAGCATTTTTAAAACCCCCGATTAAGATAAAAACTATGTTATCATGAAAACTACATTTATTAAGATTATGCTTGATGAAATTTTCTCATCAGCATTCCATTAAAAAAAAAATCACTACTAAGCTCTATCATTCAAGGCATTTTTGGAGACCTTAACTGTATATAAAAAAAATGGCAAACTGACATAAACCAATACCCGAGACTGAAGTTTCTAAACATGAACATATGTATCAAAGTATGCAGTCTGAGCAAGAGTAAGCTTGACATGATAAACAAAGGAAGCAAAATAACACATGGGGAAATAATGATGTTCCTTTCAAAATATTAAGAGAAGAAGCTTCTTTGAGGTCTACAAGTTTCAGCTGTTTATAGAATGTTGAGTTTGTTTTTATGGGCATGGAAGAACTCAAAATAAAAAAAAAATATATGGGAATGACTTGAAAGGAGAATTGAGATAATTCATTACAAATCATTTGTGGGGAGAGGACATCACGGGTAAGTGTGGAGAGGCTGTAACCCTGGATGGCTGTGGGATATTGCTGCTGGTGTAGCATCTCTGTTCCACACTGGTAATTGTCCTAATGGACTGTACAAATGATGGGTGCCATCAAAACCTTCTCACATGGCACCCTATTAAACAGAAGTAATTTTTGAATTATATCATGGTATTTGATTATACATTCTCTGCAGGCTTCATTTGAGTTTGTTATTTCTATTGTTGTTTGAATCTTTCAGTATAATGATGATGTGTTTCAGCATGCATATTTTAGGAATTAAAATACATTTCTATTTCAGGTCAGGGAACCAAAGAGCTTGAGCAGAAAAACTCTTGAATAACAAGAAAATTGTTTTCATTTCCTTTATCCTCAGTGATAGAAAATGAAAAATAAAAAGACACCGGCATGTTGGCTCACACTCGTAATCCAAGTCCTCAGGATGTAGGAGGATTGCCCAGAGTTCAAGGCCATCCTGGGCTACATAGGGGGTTTCAGGTGGGCTTGGGTTACAGACTGAAGCCTTGTGTAAAACAACTAGAAACAACTAGCATATTTTGCTTTGCCTTTCATTGCCTTTCAGATGTTGAAGACAAGCCCCCAGTGTGGAAGACACCACTTTTAATTTGTACATAAAATCAGGACAATGAAATCCTCTATTCTGAGGATAACCCTTCCTAATACTGGAAATACTGTTGCAAGCTTCCAAAGCTGGCAAGCTAACAGTAATCTTACCCAGCTGCAGTATGTGTGAAGCACAACCAAAAAGGCATGAGAACCCCCAGGGTACAATAGTGGCTGTTATATCTTGGGGTAACCAGAAGCCCTCTAATTGGATTTAAGGACCACTCAAACAGGAAAGAAACCATGCCTGGTATTGGAATGTTGGCCTAGAAGAAAACCTACTACTGCCACTGTATTCAACCAACATTTCTAATCCTTATACTTGCCAATAAATACAGCTCTCACTGCTCATACTCTTTGCAACAGTTGGGAGATGATCAGAGAAAACTACAGCTGATCAAAATGAAGAGAACATGATCATAGGGCATCCTGCCTCAATGGGAGAATCTACAACACAAGTCTTGCACCTAAAGCTCTGAGGACATTTCTCAAAGGGATTTCAAAAGATCGTAAGCAACAGGTCTGGAAATCTGCTGTGAGAGCATGGATCCTTGAAATGACAAAGGAGCTCTACCCATGGTATCTCAATATTGTGGCTTCCTTACTAATATCTAAAGAAACACAACATTAATACACAAGCTAACACAGAAGCAGAAGTCTCACCAGCTAAAGGCAACTAAGGGAGATAATATATTCTCTCATCTCAGCCCATAAATCCTGGAAATACTTTAACTTGTTCTGGCTAGCTGGATATATATATATATATATATATATATATATATATATATATATATATATATCAAGGTCTCATTCTCCTTCACAATACCAAGTCCCAGTAAAGTAAGCTAGAACCATGCCCCAAAGGACACAACACAAAGGAAAAACACAGATGCCCTGTCTATGTCTCTTAGTTACCATGGTGGTGGGTGGACTTAGGAAAATAATAAGAGCAGAAATTGTGCCCAAGGGAATGCAATCTCAACTCTCAGCCTGAAGATTCAGCAGTAGAGAAGCCACCAGGGTCTGAAACGACATGTGGACTGAGGTTTGTTTTATAATGCATCTGGAGACAACCCGTGTCGTCTCTTCTGGTGAGGTCCAGGGATATGTCAGCGTCCTGAAGAAGTCACTTCCCTTAGTGGTTTGCTGTAAACAATGAAACGAAAACACAACATAACAGTAGACAAGAGGGCGGAAGACTCCTCACCCTCAGTTGCGCCTCGACACTATGCAAGGGGCTGCCATGTGAGATGCTATGTCAAGGCTTTCCTCATGGAACTCTGTTGTGACCCTCGCTATCGTTAGCTGACAAGTTTGGCAGTTACACAGAACTGGGTCCGCTTCCCACCACTGTAACTTCCCCCTTTTAACAGCCAAGGTTCATCATTGCTCTGTTGTTAAAGTCGTGGAAGGTCAACCGAGGTGGGTAGTATCGTTTATGTGATTGTCAACTAGGTAAGATTTAGAACTGCCTTGCAGAGGAGCTTCCCGGCATGCCTGTGAGGGATTATCGAGATTAGGTTCGCCTCTGGCCTGTCAGCTATGTTCTTGACTGAATTAATTTAAGTAGGGAGGCTTATCCTAACTGTACACAGCAGTATTTCACGGGCTGTGTCCAGGATAGTGAGCTATACAAAATGATTCATCTATCTTTGCTTGCTGATTCCGGGTGTGATTCAACCAGCTTCTTAAAGCTTCTACAGTCATAAGGAACTGTACCCTAGAACTGTGAGCCAGAATAAACCTTCCCTTCCTTAGCCGCTTTTCTGTCTCAGCAATAAGGCAAGTTAATACAGCAGGGAAGGCAGTATTGCTGTCTCTCTCCACCATGGCACCGTTGCAAGGCGCAACAAAAAGCAAACATCTTGAAAGGGATGATTTTTAAACTTCAAATGGCCTCTTTTAAACTTATCTGATATGACAAGATTAGTTCTCCACATTAAAGAAAAAAAATAAAAGAGGCTGGTCTACCCATCAGAAATTAATGTTAGCATTTGAAAATGCAGCGCTTGTCCTATACACTGGGATCCCCATGTTTGCCACTATAATCCTAAAGCTCTTTGGGGATTTCTGTCCCTCCCCCTGATGTGTTCTTGGATAATCACTTGCTGCTCCTAAAGCAGTAATCTGGATTGTACAGAAGCCAAGAAAATCTCAGGTCCTGTGTTTGCTATTTGGACATAAGAATCCATGCTCAAGGGCAGCAGGCAAACAGGCTTTATTCTTTCAGATTTACTTTGCTTTGCTTGTTTATTCATTGGTTAGCTCCACCCACTATTTCCCAAGTTCTCTGAACCTTAACGCTACTTCTCTGGCCAATAGCATCCCGATTCTTTAAAGGTATAGAAACCATTCACTCTAATTTATCTGAATGTGCCAACGCTTTCTCTGGGAGATGAGGGTTTGATATTGGACATGGCTTTATGCATTTTGGAAACATGATCACTCTGTAATTAAATACAAGCTAATATTAGAATTAGTGCACAAGGAAGTACAAGTCAGAGACAATAAATAGTATCATGACATATGATCATCCCACTTAAAATATAATTGATAGCTTTCAAGTTGAGTTACTGGGAGAAACAGGTGGGTCAGTGATACTACTGTAGGGCCAGATCATTAAAATGTAATAACCTTTATTTCTTAAATGGTAACATGAGAGCTTAAATGATTGCTTGGGGTTGGTCTTTGTAGTAGATAGTTGGACTATTGGGTAATGGTTGCCGAAAAAGGGAAAGGATCACAATGAATATACAAATTATTTCTGAAGACATAAAATTTCTTCTATAGAAAGGGTGACTGGCGAAATTGAGCATAAACCAGCAACTACTTGGAGTCCTTGGAAGTTGGTACTAAGTCAGAGGGTTTTGATGTGATGAGTATTTACATTCTTCCTGTTGGAGATCAGGGGTGGCACCAAGAAGGGGGTACTTTTTGTAGCTTGCAACAATCTTTTATTTTTAGCACTTACTGCTAGACTTGATCCCTACAGCAGGTCTTGTATTTTCCTTCCCATTTAGGAGAGATGTTTGTCAGCTGAGAGGTGGGTTACAATGGCTTAGACTGGAGGCTGTAGGAAGTCCTGTATCTTAAGCTTGGAATCTGTTGATTTGTTCTATCACAATTAACTGTCCCAGGGAGTCAATCAAAAAGAAATAAAGTCTCTTATACACCAATATACAGTGCTTCAGAGAACAGTACTAAGGAGGAAAACAAAATAGGGTAGAGGTACTGGATAGAAATGGGATGAGCCTCTGTGTGTGTGGTGGGGGGGATTATTTCAAGGGGAAAAACATATAGGAGAGCTAATTAATGAGGTGATATACTATGTCCTTGTAATCTTAGAAGCTTGTGACAACTAGGCAAGCATATAAAAGAATTATTGGAACATGTCATGAAAATATCTGATGGAAGAGAAGGGTGGGCCAAGCCTAGCCCAGCCCCCCATCCTTATAAAGTTTAACTGGAAGTCACGTATGAACACATTGTCTATGGCCACTTTGGTAGTGTCGAGTAGCTGTCATTCAGGAAATACATGCTCCACAACATGGAAAATCCTTACTACTTGACTAACTGGTAGAACAATTTGCTGGCCTGAGGTTTATTTAGAGGGAGGAACACAATCCAAACAAGTACATGTGTCTTTGGACAACAGGAAGAAAGCAAGTGTCCCTGTGTGACTAGGACGGAAAGGACAATGAGTGGAGATAAGGGCAGGAGAAGCGACAGATCCCGCCTGGCCTTTTTAGGTCATTTTGAAGAACTCTGACCTTCATTTACCAGGAGGGGGAAGAGCCCTGGGGTTCTTTAAAACAGGTGTAACAACATTTGTCTTACATTTTACATGGATCTCTCTTTTCAAAGTAGAAGACAGGGGTTAGGTTGATGTAAGCTACAAAAATATAGATGAAAAAAATGATTGGGCATAAACTAAGCCACAGAGGGGATGATGGTGGTGAGAATTTGCTAAATTCCAGGTATGGAGTAAAAGAAGAGCTAGTAACACTTCCCAGTGGGCTTTGCCGAGGGTTTTGTGTATGCCAGCTGTGAATGAGAATTGGGAAGCAGGTCCTCAAAGCTCACTGGTTTGTGTCTAAGAAACATGGTGGGAGGCACAAAGTACTCTTTGCAGTTGGAAATGACCGATTTAGTTGGAACATTAAAGTTGAAATGTCTTCTGAAGACCAAACGGAGATGTGAAAGAGGCTTCATAAATCGAACCTCGGGGAAGAGGTTCGAACAAGCGCGCAAATGTGGGAGCCATACACCTTTAGGCAATTTGTAAGTCACACAGAATAAAAGCACCCACAGCCTGGCTATAGACATTGGAAGATGCTGTGAATACTTGATTCTAGTAGAAGTGACTGGTTTGGAGTGAGAAACTTTCTACCCTATTTTCATAACACTTTGTTGAGGTAGATATCCTTCAATTTTCCCTGCACAGAAACAGAAATTTAACTATTACATGACTTGCCTGACTCTATTTAACATGGGGCCCAGTATCTACTTCAACAGCCTCAGCTCTCTCCATCCTTACATGACTTAAGAAATGTGAACACAGACACATGGAATTCGACGAGGTGAACATCAGCTGCAGACATCTGAATGGTGCACGTTGGCACTAATATTGCCACAGGTATGTGCGGTCCTCTTTATTTCCATCCCAACGAGAAGTCGTTTCTCAGGAAACCGCAGGACTTAGGAATTACGATAATGTTCTCACAGGCTTCCTTCTCTGTTTCCTGGGTTTGACAAGTGTTCTCAGCATGAACAGGCAGAACAGTTCTAACTGGAAAGCAGAAAAAAACAGTCACTTCAAGGAGCATAGGCATGGCCATCATACCCTGCATCTTAGCCAAACTACATGTTCCGGAAGATGGTCAGCACTGTGCTAGGACCCTGGGAAAAATCCTGCTTTACATTAGAAACAAACTTCATGACTTAGAACTAAAGTGAACCAGTTGAAACCACAGGAGGTCAGAGGCCATCACATATCAATAGATGTGACCCACGGTGGCATCAAATACAATACAATGTTCTATTTACTTTCACAAATACATTGGCCCTCAGCAAAAGCATTTGGCTTCGATCCAGTCTCAAATTACTGTTTTCTTCACGGACTTCTCAAAAGTGCGGCTGGATTTAACCACTGCAACAATAACGTGGAACAAAGAAAAGTCCAGAATCCCACTTCCTGCCCTGCCCCCTTTCTATACCTTTTGCAGGCTACAGCAAAATCGATCATGGTTGCTCAAAAGAGGCTCAGTATCCCATACTGAAAGCTGAACAGAAGCCATCCCATATGAGAGTTAGAACACTTTCACATACTGCAATACTAAAGCCACGCCGTGAGGCTAAAACCCTCATTGCAGTTATAGAGAAACAAAAGGAAACCATGCTTTGTGGCTTTTTAAAAGATCAGGTGCTGATGGAATGTATGGGTGATGCTGGGCTGAACAGAAGGGAGAGTAATCGATCTGGGATGAATAATCAGGAACTGAGTGATTCTGATATCCTTCCTCTTCCAATCTACCTGTTTCCTATCCTATGGTATTACCATTAAGGAAACTCATTCGAAGAAGAAGATGAAGAAGAGGAGGAGGAGCAGGAGGAGGAGGAAGAAGAAGAAATCTCATGGAGATGTGTACATAGTTAATGGGGGTGGAGGGTGGGAAAGTGTTGCCATGGAGACTTTGAAATAATAAATAACAATAATCCTCAAACATCCTCAAAGAATAAAAATGCTTTGTTTGTGGTTGAGTGTTGTTGTCTCCTTTAAGGATATTCTCGCTGATATGGAGCTATCTGGTAGGATGTTCCATGTCAGCTCTTATCATGTTATCATGGCTGTAAAACTCACAGCACTCAGCAAAGTACCTGGCACACAGACTTCTCACAGCATCTGCTTGTGGAATGAAGCACAAAGCATCAGCCTGTTCCCTGTAAATATAGACACGAAGACTCAGACCCTGGGCAGGACTTCTCTTTGGAAATTGACTATCCAGATCTCTTGTGCTCTGAGGACTTGTAAATCATTTATGCCCTTAAAATCATAGTTCTTTACTTTCTGGATGATTTATGGAGCAAGGATAAATTTGAACTAAACTACTAATGGATAAACAGTCACACTCCTTGCCCCTTTTTTTAAAGACTATCCTTTGGGTTTTCAGACTACTCACCCATTAGCGACTAGTAGTAACCAATGGAGTCAATGATGCTACAAAAGACAGGAGCTAGAGCACAAAAGTCAGGGCCAGCAAGATGGCTCGGCAAATTAAAGCCCTGGCTGACCAGATTGGCCACCTGAGTCTGAGACCAGAGCTACTGGTTGTCCTCTGACCTCCAAACTCCAGACATGGAAAGGGCTCCCCGGGTTCCCCTCCCTACAAACTCACAAATAGTAATTATGTACTATGTAGACGGACTTTTTCTTCTGCACCCAGCCCCAAATAACAAGAGGGACTTCATATTTATTATGAAAGCTTGGCCTATAGCTTAGTCTTGTCCTACTAGCTCTTACAATTTAACTCATTTATTATATATATAATATATCTCCTGTTTCCTCTCCATTTCCTCTGGTGTCTCTCCCATGCATGAATTCATCTCCTCTTCCTTTACCCCCATCTCTCTGTTTCTGTCTCTCTCTCTGTGTCCCTCCCTCTCTCTACCCCCTCTACCCAGAAGTCCTCCCTAACCTCTTCCTGGCTAGCTATTGGTCATTCAGCTCTTTATTAAACCAATCAGAAGGTGTGTTGGCAAAGACACTTCTTTACAGTGTATAAAAAGATTGTTCCACAACAGTATTAAAAACTTCAAAGAGCATAGAAGTCTAGGGGATGGAATGAAGGGAAATTCATAAGCAGTGAGCAAGTTGTCTAACAAAAGCTTGGCTTTCTGACAGAAGGGTATTTGAGAAAGTACCTTGAATGCAATGGAGAGATTAACAAACATATGAGTTAAATAGAATTTTGGGATTTTTCCCAAGTGTTTAATCTTACTTCAAAGGTAACTTTAAAATTACAGAAAATACCTAAACTGTTCTCCAAGGCATTGAGAAATAGATGTTTTGTTTTGGTTTTGATGTGTGTGTGTGTGTGCGCGCGTGCGCACGCCTGTGTTATAGTGATAGGAATAAAAAGGTCCAGTTTCATCAGCGATACAGGCAGTATCTTTCATCGACTATAAACATGCCTTTTTTTAAACCAGGAGTACAGTTAATATTCATATTAATAAATGTTTGGTTTATGGACATGCTAGCAGTTTACTTAAGAGTTTGCACAAAAAAGTTGCATGTCCCCAAGACTTACTGTGTGTCATTTGTCACAGAACCAAAAACAGCATGGTAGCCACTGAAGGCAGAACTGAAGGTAAGAAAATTTGAAAGTATAATAATACAGTGGACTTAAAATGAACATTAGATCAGAAATTTTCCCCAGAGTGGAAGATGATGACATTGGAAGTAGAGAAACAAATGTTCCAATTGCAAAGCATTGGGGTATTTACTAAAAACACATCAAGGAATTAATTCATTCTGAAATTACTACCAGATGCTAAATCCAATATTGAGGAACTCTAGTCAGTGTAGAGGAATGAAGACACTTTTCCATCCTTCGTATTAAGCCTCGGAGAGGCTCTTAGATCCTACACATGCTTTCCTTAGTACTATTCTCTCCCTCTTCTGAGGTTCTAGGAGAAAGGAATGTTCCTACTGTCCACATGTTAGGGGTTTTTTGTTTGTTTTTCTTGCCCGCTTGTTTCTATTTTCTCAAGTTGTGTTAAGAGTTGACCAGAAAGAAATGTGACTGGGCACCTAAAAGTCAACAGACAGATGACTGAGAGTTGTGACACTATTCTGTCACAAAGCCTAAGTGAGAGGCAGGTCCCCTCCATCTCAGTTGATGCCAACTGCTGGAGAGCCCTGTCTGCAACTGGGGGGTGGGGTGCGGGGAGTGGTCAGTTTTCTGTTAGCCTGTTAGCGAACTGCCACTTACTGCCCTGTTTCCTAGATAAAGGACGGATTTGGTGTGGTAATTAAATTGGGAGGGGTGGCTGTAAGGAAGACTGAGACCTTGGTAATTACCTCAGATTCACGCTTCAATATACTTGATTGGGCCTAGGGGATTTTTTTTTTTTTTTTTTAAAGAACCTAAGCTGGAGTTCAAAGATTCAATCAGTAATATTTTTGTTTGTTTGTGCAGACGTATTTTTCAGGATGGTGTGAGAGTGTAAGCTAGGCAGTACAACAGCAGATGCCCTTCCTGGACAGATCAAAGGCGTCACAGCCTCACACAAGGCTGGGCAGCTGAGGCATGTGTGAGGTGTGGGAAGCGCGTGATTCTGAGAGGCAGGGCAGAGGCCAGGGAGAGTCACCTGAGAGTCACACGAGGCCTGCGTGAGCCGCCCTGTGTGAGCGGAGGCATGTGAGGCTGCACGTGAGATACACAGGAGTCAGGATAGAGGTCTGCGAGAGACTCGTGAGAGGGGCAGCAGAGGTTGTGAGACCCCCGACAGGTCGGGAGCTTGGGTGATGCATGGGAGAGTCAAGTTAAAGGCCAGCGAGCATGGTAGAGGGTGACACATAAGGGTCACATGAGAAGCAGCTGCATGAGCGGCCATGTGAGAGGACTCCTGAGGACTAAGCAAGGGCATGGAGGGATGGGGGACTTGTGATGTGCAGGAGAAACTGCCCGCCAGCCTACCTAAGCCCAGTCGCCACGCCCAGGTCCCCAGGCCAGCTTCCATGAGCATGCGAAGAGACACCTGACCAGAGACACCACGAAGAAAGGATGATGCAGCAGAGTCAGCGGTGGGACATTGGGACCGGGTATAAAGGCCGGCCTAACTTCCTTAATAAAAGCAGTCTGCAGCACGCTCTGCTACTCACTTTAAACAGTGGGTTCTGTCCCGCCTGATCCCACAGCCGATCTGCCCCAAATAAACACACAGAAACATTCATTAATTAGAAATGGTAGGCTTCTTACTGACGAGCTCTCTCTTAATTATTAACCCATTTCTACTAAAGTATGTATTGCCACTAGGCTGTAGCTTACCTGTAATCTGTCATGGTATTCCTTAGCATGGCATCTCTCTGGCTGCCCACTCTGCTTCCTCTCCCCAGCATTCTCCTCATCTCCTAGCCCCGCCTACACTTCCTGCCTGGCTACTGGCCAATCAGTGTTTTATTCAGCAAGCAATAAGAGAAACATATACAGAAGATCATCCCCCGTCACTCGCTGACTCCCAGTGCCTGTATTGTTGGTGCTCTGTCTTCTCAGAGTCCCCTAAGGGTGTCCCAGCAGGGTCACCTGCCAACAGTGAAGGATGGCAGAGCCCACCTGAGGGGCACAGGGCCCCAGGATGACCAACACCAGTCATGATTTGATGTGCTGTGTAAACAGAATATTTTCCTTTTACTGTGGGTTTTAACCCAGGCAATAGTACCATTGTCAAACATCATCTCTTTGTTTTGGGTGGGTGAGGTAAGAGGCTAAGTGTGGGGATAAACTTCAAGTGGACAGGAAGGGTGGGGCCATGGGGAAAATATGAAATTAAAGTTCTGCTTAGAGCTTACTCTGTTACCATGTAACCTTTACAGCAAGCTAAATGCATAAAAGACTTTGTTGATAACTTCTCAGCCCACAAATCTCATTTTCACAAGTGACTTAAAAATAAAAGTTAACCTCGTGATAAAACATTTCGCAAAGATACCTTAACTGAAAATAGGGAGCCACCCATTTCCTTATCAAAGGCGATTCCTATGGGAGAGATAACCTTTGGGATACTTGAAGAACTGATTGCTTAAGATTGCTTAAGGGAGTCTTGTAGGGGATTTTACAAGTTTGTTGTTTCACACCTTGTAGGAATGCCACATAGCTTACATACCCTTGGGTTCTACTCGTTTGATTTTACTTGTGGAATTTTTTCTTCACTTGAACTTACTAGTCTCTGTAACTTTTTCTTTCTTTCTTCTTTCTTTCTCCTTCTTTTTTGCTTATAGCTTAACAGTATCTTACAAAAAACAAAACACGTAAACAAACAAACAAACAGAAACAAAGGTAATGTGTGAATTTATTTAGTCTGACTTATAGTCTATTTGATCTGTTTTTCCTGGAAAAGTTAGAGGTGGACAAAGATCACAGTATAGTGGGTTCTGCTTGTTTCTCTCAGGTAAGGCTTGTTTATTTAGCTGATTGTGTTTGTGACTGGAAATTACCTACCCATGAGCCATAATCGCCATAATCATGGAAACGAAGTTACAGTGTTCACCTTTGTTGACCTCAGGCTGAATTTGAGGTGTGCGTCTTCTTCCTTTCCTTTCTCTCTCCCAATGCCATCAGCAAGTACCCTTCATACCACTCTTAAAATGCAATTCAGAATCTGACTGACAATTTGCATTGGTATTGCTTTTAACCCTTATGGCCAGTATTACCAACTCAGATTACCAAGGACTGCAGTAGTCTTTGGACCGTAGAACGAACTGATGGGAGGATGTAGAACTGGCCAGCAGAAGATGGCTACATAGCCCCGCATTCTTTCATTGACAGAGGCAGATGGAGTCTACATTTCTGTTAAAAAGGGGGTGTGCATTTAGCTAATGTACACCGTAAAGGGAAGGACTGTTCAGCAGATGATTGTGTAAGGGAGGGGCCGAGAATGACATGGGGACAGCATGCTGGCATGCTGGCAATGGCGACCCTGTTTTCTACCTGCTTGGAGTCAATGACGTGATGGTTTCTATTCTCCAAGACTCATGCGCCCTGGTCATTCAAACCTTCAGTGTTCATGAAGCAAAATAAACGCCAAGCATTATCTCTAAAAGACTCCAGAGTTCTGCTCACCTGGAAGCTTCATAACTCAATTCCAAATTCCCCGAATTCTTATTCGTGGGCTTGGCTCATTTTAGATTCCCACTTCCGATTCTGTGAGCTGGAGAATGGTATTCCCTGACTAGAATCAGTCACCCCGGCTCATAGTGTTAACAGGATCTAGGAAACACTTTCCCAAAAGAGCCTGAACTATTAACATCTATGCTGAAACTGGCAAATAATTTAAATTTAAATTCAATACTTTATTGAATCACACAGTGAATCAGTTACTGTCATTCTTTGGGGCTTCATAAACGGAAGTTAAGTCAATAAAAAATGTATGTTAGTCAGTGATGTAGATTTCATTCACTTTCCAGAAAGTCTGCCAATAAACAAAAATTAAAAAGAAAATACTTAGAGGTCATTTCAATCAACATCAAGCTGCCTCTGTAGATAGCCTTCATTCAGCTGCCCCTGGACATAATCATATTAATCAGGTGACTATTAAAGCTGGTAACGAAGGCTGGTAGGTTCAGAAACTTATGCCGTTCTGAATTTTTAGTATTCCAAGCCTCATAATGGTGTATTGCTTAATGTCACCCTGACTGGACTAAATGCAATCTACCTATTGATAAGTGGGCAGTGGTTTGCTGTACATATAGCACCTGATCCCAGTTCATTCTCCCATAAGTAGGTAAGAAAAACTTCCATTTGGGAAAGAGTCTATCATTTGCCCCAAGGCATAAAGCTGTTGAACTGCTTGAAGTCAAAATGCTGATTTCATCCGATCAGGACCAAATACAATCTTTGTTGAGAAAGGACTACAGGTAAAATTAGATGCTTTCTGCTAAAAATTAAACTGAACTATCAGTTACTAAAGTTTTACTCTATGCTAAATTTTCATACTTTAATACATTTTATATTTATTTCTTAAAACTTGCGATCCTAGTTTTTCTTTTAAAAAGCAATCAGTTGAAACTGTTTCATTAGAAGAACCAGTAGGGCTGGCAAGATGGTGCAATGGCTAAAAGTGCATTACGTCAAGTCAGTCCTATCCCCAGACTCACAAAATGGAAGAGGAAACCAACTCTGAAGGTTGTCTCCTCTGTCAGTGTCCTGTGTTTGAGGGCACCCACCCCACTCCGAATAAGAAAATAAATGTACCGTAAAAAGAAATAACAGGGGGGGTTGTGGTAGAATATTATTTTGAGGTGTGTGACTTCTGTGTATGCTGCATGTGCTTAACTCTGTGAAGCTGTTTTAAACACCTGATGATGGCCCTAATGAAGAGCTGAACAGCCAATAGGGAGGCAGGAGCAAAGGTAGGCAGGGCTGGCAGACAGAGAGAATAAATAGATGGAGAACTGAAGAGGAAAAACAAAACAAGAGGAACAAGGCACCTAGGAGAGGAGGATGTTGGGGCCAGCAACCCATGGAATAAGAGTAAGATTTACCGAAGAGAACAGGGAAAGCTCAGAGGCAAAAGGTAGATGGTATAATTAACATTAAGTAAAGCTGGCTAGAAACAAGCCAAGCTAAGGCTGGGCGTTCACAAGGAATCATAAGCCTCCCTGTGTGTATTGTTTATTTGGGAACTGGATGGCAGGTCACCCGAAGAAAACAAAAGAGAAAAATAAATCTTACAATAGATTTTGAGGACACATCATTTTATTTTTTGTTATTATAATAACTATTTAAGGTCTTGGTTTTTTTGTTGTTGTTGTTTTGTTTTCTTTTTTTTCTTTTTCTTTTTCTAAATGGATTTCTGGATATGTTCTGATGTCCTGTAATGTCGTAAAACCTGTTTATATTCATCTTCAATTCTAGGGCTCTTCTGGATTGATGTTGTGGGAATGGCAGGATGAATTCAGAATATGATGAGATTGCTAAGGTATAGCAATCAAAGCAATAACTCTATAACAAAAATAGGGGCCTGGCCTAACCTGGTGACTTCTTAAGTTTCCTTTTCATCCTGATGGACTAAATTTTGAAGAGCAACAGAGGGCTCTAACATCTTTGTTTTATCCTCCACGCTCCCCCATTTAAGTGACTGACCTCATTTCTACACATGATCAATTTGATGAAAATAAATACATTTGTCCCAAGTTTGCACAGACGATCACGGATTGGACTGAAGGTCTTGTCAGGCATATGGAAACCAGAACTCTTCTCCTCTGTCACAAGGCCTCTGGACAGAAAATTGTGATCTCCCTGGAGTTTTGTAATTCAGTGATGATGGTTTTTCTCAAAAAATTTATTCTAAACCTAGGTGGCAAAGCATGTCATAAAATTTAGGGGTGTGGCCTACCTGTTCTGTAGATTGCTGTGTGGAATCATTTGGATTTTTAAGAAAGCTATCGAGGTAGTTAAGTTTTTAAAAGCCTCCCTTGCCAGCCTTTTGAAGTTCTTTTCCCCTTGATTCTCGGGCTCACTGTCTGCTAGTTCAGCCTAAGATGGCTATCCCCATTTCTAGGCCTTTCCGGGTTAATTCAAGGGCTCTGTTCAGCACTGCACCTCTGAACCCATATGGTTTTACCTTTTGGTTATGTGAGGCTTTCCCCTTGAGACAGTGTTTTAAGCCCTTTGTACCCAATAAATAAAGTATTGAACTGAATAACATGTGTTTCAGAGAACTAAAAAACCAACCAACAAAACCCCAAGGACGTTTAGAGCCGCTCAGAAATAGTTCAGGATTCCTTCCCTTCCCTCGGTGATTTAACTTCCTACTTCAACAAGTATGAAGCCATCAAGCAAAGTTTTAGAAGTTCCAAGTGGAAGGCATAGTCTTGGACCACAGAACTCTATAGAACTACAATTCCCGAAATGCCCTGAGCCCCAAGCCTAATGGTTTGCTGACTGTTCTTGAAGGCAGGTTCTGTCTGCTCATAGGCCAATACGGTGAGGAGATTGTCCTGAACGGGAGAAAATAGCCAATCACAAAGCAAAGGGAGGAGCTTCTGATCTGGGTACGGAACTGACAAACCTTGGTAGCGTTATGTTTTTGTTTTTGTTTCTTGGTCGGGGCGGGGTCTTAGTAAGCCTAGGGCTGGCCTCTGGCTGCGAACCCTGACCCTATGGAAGCTCTTCCTGCGTTTCTTCCCTTCTGATTATCTAACCCCCATCACCTTTGCTTGTAGAAATCCCTGGCCAGAGGGATTCCTCTCTCCGCCCCCAGCACCAATTTCTCTCCACCCGTGCAAACTTGAACCACTCCTCCGTCTCTTAGCACCCGTGGAGACACGCAGGAACATTGGCGGGCAGATCTGAGCAAAAATTTCACCTCCCTCTCCAGTGTGATGATCGGAGAGGCTCCAAGGGGTTTTCGATTGGCTAACGAAACTGGCAGGTGGACAGCACTCTGCAAGCAGCGGCGGGGAGTGCTGGCTGCCAGCACTCTGCCTGCCCACAGGATTCGGGGTGGTGGGTGACCAAGGTCGGGGCGTTGGAGTTCTTCCCCTTAGGGGGAACCTATGCCGGTGTAGCCGCCACCTGCCACCCCGATTTCACCTCCAGCAACACCTTCACGGAGGAGGCTGGACTTCCCTCCGGGTGTCTCCTAGCTGTCATCTTGCCACAGACCGACCTAATGGTCACCTGGACACTCGGTCCATTGCAAGCCCAGAAACAAAGCAGCCCGAAAGCGCACGGCGGGGAGCTTGAGTGACGGGGCTGGAGGTGCGGGCCGCGGAGAGCTCGCGGGTCCGCCAGCTGCTGCCCGGCCGGTGGCGGAGGATGATTTAAGCCGGCGGCCGGGGGCGGGGGCGGCGGCGGCGGCGGCGCGCATGCGCACCGGGCAGCCCGCTCCGCGGAGGCCCAGCTGCCGCCACCGCCGCGGCCGGCGCTGGAACCGCGGGCTCGCCGCCTGCTCTGCCGGGCGTTGGGGGCCGGGGACCGAGGCTCCCGGGAGGTGACAGCGAGCGTCCGGGCGGCCGGGGAGTGGGGGGAGAGAGAGAGCGGCAGGCGGCGGCGGGAGCGGCTCCGGGTGCCCGGGCCGTGCTGGCCGGGCGGCTGCGCTGAGGAGCGGAGGCCGAGCCCGGGACGCGCCGAGGGACTGCGGGGCCGCGGGGCCATGGATGCGGCGGCGGCGGCGGCGGCGCGGGACGGCGGGAGCCCGGCCGCCAGCAGGTGAGGAGGCGGCGTCCGGCGCCACTGCAGCCGCGGCGGCCTCGGAGGAAGAGGACTCGGCGCCGCGCGCCCGCCGTCGTCGTCGCAGCCCTTCCTGTTGGGATTATCTTGTGCTCCCCGCTCCTTCGCACCCCGCGATCGAAGCCGCCGCCGTGCTTCAGCGGCTCGGACTCCTGCCCACCCGGTGCCGCCGCCGCCGCCCCGGGGGCCTCGAGGAGACACACGGACAGGCGGGCAGGCGGGCAGAGCCCCCCTGGGCGGCCAGACCATGAGGAAATTCAACATCAGGAAGGTGCTGGACGGCCTGACCGCAGGCTCGTCCTCGGCCTCGCAACAGCAGCAACAGCAGCAGCACCCGCCTGGGAACCGGGAGCCCGAGATCCAGGAGACGCTCCAGTCCGAACACTTCCAACTCTGCAAGGTGAAGGGAGCGCGCAGCCCCGCCGAGCTGTCTCGGGAAGATCGGGGTCGTTTGAGGGGGCCGCTGGGCAGGACCTGGGAGCGCGAAGGCAGAGCGCGCCAATAGAGCTCAGAGCTCTAGGAAGGCGCCCCCCACCCCTCCCCGCCCTGGACAGACGTGCCTTGATGGGGGATTTGGGCCAGAGAGCCCCTACTTCTTTTAGTCGATGGCTTTCCTTTTTTTCATAAAAAAAAAAAAAAAAAAAAAAAAAACAATCATTTCAAGGCACCCCAAGCATACCGCCCTTGTCTTTTAATTCCCACCCAGACACTGGTTGCAATGGTCTGGAAATACTTTTATATTCGCGCATGTTTTATTATCTTCCACTGACGTCGAAATTTTCCAGCCCCGTGTGATGAACGTCGTCTGTGGGCAAGGCAAACCTGTTCAACCAGATCTTTTTTTGCGCATCACTTTTTAGAATGCGGGCGAGAGGCTCCCCACCTGAACTCACAGGATTTTTTTCAGCTTGTTTGGTTAAAAAGTTAGTGCAAAGGGATCTTTTTCTTCTCTCCCTCTCTCTCTCTTTCTCCCTCCCTCCCTCTCTCTCTCTCTCTCTCTCTCTCTCTCTCTCTCTCCCTCCCTCCCCCCTCCCTCCCTCTCTCTCTCTCTCTCTCTCTCTCTCTCTCTCTCTCTCTCTCTTTCTCTCTCTCTCTCTTTTCCCTGTGGATGGCACGATGATTGCAGCACAGCCCTGTAATTCAGAAAGAATGATGCAGCGGATTAATTCCCCAGCTGCAAGAGAAAAGCACACGAACCTCTGTATCCAGACCTGCCTGTCTCACAGATAGCTATTTGGCCCTTCCTATGTCGGGGGCTTACAAGCCTGTGTCCAATTTTTGCTTTTACGTCCTAAACTTATTCCAGCCTTAGTGGAACACCGTGAGATTAATTTTTGCAACCATTTCCATCGTTAGAATTGCAAATGTGGATCCTGAGGTTACTGCTTCTTTGACTAAATTCTTCCATTAGTTTCCTGACAACTTTTCCTTAGAAATCCCGTCCCCCCCCCCCCCGCCCTTAACATTCAAATAAAGCTATGATGTGTATGATTTCTCTTGAGGTGCAACACGAATCGCCTTTTGCAAGGGTTTTACAGAATTTTGAAGCACTCCAAACTTGAGTAATGTGGCATCAAACGGAATAGTATCCGCTATTCATAGGGAATCGCCCTCTGTGGAGTTACTAGCACTGTAGCAAAGCAGGAGCTTAGGTAGCTTTGTGCTCCCTGGTGCTGTGATCCTTAGAGTAGAGCCCCCCCCCCCCCCCAATCCTCAGCTCCCCCTTACAGTGGTAAGTTCCGAGGTGTGTGCTTTGTGTCAAGTGTATCTGGTACCAAGTCTAATGCTCCTGTGGGCTGTTCTGTTTTCGGATTTTGCCTGCTGCCCTGGTTCCTGTGACGTCACGGCCCATCCCCAGACTGTTCGCCATGGATTCCCCTATCAGCCCTCAGCCCTGGCCTTTGATCCCGTACAGAAGATTCTGGCAGTAGGAACTCAGACTGGTGCTTTAAGACTGTATCCTTTCTTTAATAAAAAAGGAAAAGAAAAGAGAGAAAGAGAGAGAGGGAAAGGAAAGGAAGGGAGGAGGAAAGAAAGAGAAGAGACATTTTTCTTTGCTAGCTTTATATCCCCAGTCCTTCTGTATGGCTCATTTCATCCTGGTTTCCCCTTCGGGTCTGTATTATAGGAACTCCTGTAGTACTGGCTTTCCCTTATTCTAGCTATTTTATAGGTGGCATGCTGTTGTAAGGAGGGCTCCAGACTCAAAACATTAGGCTAAAGTTTGTTGTAGTAACTAATTGTAGTGGCTCCGAGACCCTGAGGGGAATACATGTGCATGTATTAGGGGATTAATGCCCAGTGCCTGTGCATAAAGTTGGGAGAGCAAAGTATGGTGAGTATCAGCACAGTGTCAGCTGCTTGTCAAAGGTTGTGTGTGTGTTGAATTAGAAGCTGGATTTGAATTTGATTTGTTTCCCACATGTCTACCCAGATTTAAAAAAAAAAAAACATTAACCAATGATAAATTGCCATATTAGTTTGCTATAAGAAGAGCTAATATTTCTAGAGATTTGTATCTATTACTTAGATACAGATGTACTATGGTGACAGACTTTGCCTTATGTTGTCTATTTGCCTTATGTGTAGCGAAAGCTACTAAGTGCATTCGCATGTAGACAAATAGCGGGGTTTTGTTCGTTTGTTTGTTTTGGCTATATGTGAATTGTAGAGCTTTGACATAGGGATTTTTCAGATTCTTCACAAGAATTTTTCAAGAACATCTTTCTGGTCTGAACAATGGAGACTTTCTGACTTCCTCTTTTATACTGTTTAACTTCAAATAAAATGTGTGATTGCTTTCACTCTGACATTTAAACATAGTTGGCCAGCCCATTATTGAGATGCTAGGCTGGTAATAAACCCGCAAGCCATGGTGTGACCTCACTGGATGGTATTGTTGACAAAGAATGGGGGGGGGGTTGTGGGAGGGGCTGGTCCTATTTACATTTCTGGGTTTTCAGCTTTTGATTCAGACTCGAATCTTGAATCTCACTGAGGATCTTTAAAAACGTTTCAAAGTTGTCCTTTCTGACATCGCAGTACTCCTCACATTTAACTCTGAGGATGCTGTCCTGCAGGCACGCATGACTTTTCGGGGAAATGCAGAGCAAACACATGCAGGGCAGGCCAGTCTCTAATGGCAGAGCCTGAAGTTGGTGCTTTCTGCCAGGGGCATAAACTACTCTTGGCCAGGCAGCTAAACTGTTGAGACTAGAATGCTCTTTGACTTCAATTGCTTAGATGTTTTTGTTTTTACAAAGACATTCTATTTTAGTTTTGTAAAGATAGGAATAGTTAATTTTCTCAGAGTTCAGCGAAATTCGGTTTCAGGGCCACAGGGCAATGTTCTAGAAGGACTGTTTGGAACTGCAGTATTTTGCCCTCCGAAGGAATTCTGTTATGTGACCCAAGGAAAAATAATGAATTTGATCAGTTAATTTTAGATTCTGTTGATTTCCTTTTGAAGGGGTTTTCTTTTTCTTTCTGTTTTCTCTGGCCTCAGCAGTTTTATTATATAACTTTTTAACAGACTTTTGGTATTTAATATATGTGCCACCAGAAAAACTGACTCTAAAGCATTTGCAGCCATTTGTCTTACAAACACCTTAAACTCTAATTTTCATAATTAGCAAGTGGACCCAACAGAACGATTAACATGCCAGGTCTGGAGTAATTGTTAGTTCAAAGGATCAGGTGTCCAAAATGGTCACCCACACGGGCATTTTGGGCTCATATGTCTTTTTATGGTTAAACATTAGTGAGTCGAAGCCAACTTCCTGTTCTAGCGGCGCTGTCACTTTTTTCTAGAAGTTGCTATGTTTGAAATGAAACCCTGAGAGCGGTTGACCAAGGCTCTTCTGCTCTCTCCCTTTAGAGCTTTGTTCCCACATTCTAGACTGGCAAATCAGCTTGCCCCTCCTGTGAGGGTAGAGTACCGGATGAGCCTAGAGCTTTGTCTATTGTGACTCTGATTTATAATGGAAAACCACAGAGGCCTTTTCAAAGTTTAACAAACGTATTAGGTTGTTTTTTTTTTTTTTTTTTTTTTTCTGAGTTCTTTGAAACTAGACAGATATCTAAGTGTATACATTTTAGAACTCCATATTGGGTTAACTTGCGTATTTGTTGCCAGCCTGCCCATTGTCGTGTGTGTTCTGGTTCCCTCTTTCTAACTGGTCTCCTCTAGTCCTTGTGTGCACTCTCATTTTAGACTTTTATTGTCTAGAATATGTTTTCCCAAAAAGGTGCTTTAGGGAAGAAGAATACTTCTAAACAACATATCATTTGCTTAATTATATAGCAAAATAATAAATAGCCGTTTTGTTAATGGGGTCCCTTCATACATGATGTCAGTGTAGCCCGAGTTGACTGACTGGCTTACGTGGAGTTGAAAGGAAAACACATCCAAAAGACTGAGTAAACTGTTTGTGATATCTAATGGTGACATTTAAGGCTAGTGAAAATTGAATCCTTAAAGAATAGCTAACCTATATTGAGGCAAAATATCTAATCTATTTATTACATTAATGCCCAACACATGATGGATGATACCACTTTGTTTCATCAACCGTCTTGGCCTCTGAGGAGGACATGAAGTTGTCATGTGTTTACTGATAAGAAACAAGAAAACGTGATTTTATGTACCAGGTCATCATATGATAGTGGTGTAATTTGTCTTCCAGTATTTGCCACAGGGAAATAAATAAAATCTGATTTTTATGCGTAATCTAGATATCGGTGTCAGAAAGAGGCCATTACTAAAGAATGTAGGAGTTTTAACTCATTGCGCTATTGTCTGTCTTAGACCTGGGTCTCGAGTGGATTTGCACATTGCTTCATCTTAAGTTAATGTGGCCCTGCTCATATTTTAATATATATAAACAAGGGGTGGAGCTAAAATTAGGGCATTTTATCGTTATAGTTAAAGGACTAAGGAAAACTAGAACTTGTAATTTGCGGAGTGTGCAGTAAGAGAGGAAATATCAGATAACCTCCTTTCCTGTGCTCTTGATTTGTTCAAAGTTCAGGGTACCGGGCAGTCTGTTTCCATGAGGCGGGCTCTTCATTTGCAATGCAGTGTTGCATGCTGGTCCCTGTATCTGGAAGCTCATTTTTCAAGGCATAAGAAGGCCACAAATACTGGGTTGTAGACTGCCTGAACTCTAGTTCTTGCCCTTTTTTTCTTTTATAACATGTTTCAAAATGACTTATTTATTCTTATTTTTTATGAGCATTGGTGTTCTGCCTTCTTGTTTGCCTGTGTGAGGGTGTCAGATCCCCTGAAACTGGAGCTCCTGACAGTTGTAGGCTGCCTTATACGTGCTGGGAACTGAACGGGGTCCTCTGGGAGAGCAGCCAGTGCTCTTAACCACTGAGCCATCTCTCCAGCCCCGATCTTGCCTTTTTTCAACCAGGAATTGGTCTTTCTCTTTAAAATGCAGGTGTTGTGTTGGATGTTTCATTTAAAGGCAGATGTGTGATTTCAGATTCCCATGAATCTAGGCAAGTAATTCAAAAGAAGTGAGTATATGACCCTTCTTGCTCCAATCCAAGGGCTGGAATTAGTCAAACATCGTCAAGCATTGCTACAGAAACTTGCATGGAGATTTACTGTCTCCACAGAGTCAGATCCTAGATTAAACCCCAGGCCTTGATAAGCATTTCTATGCATCCGTAGATAAGGATACAGAATGGCAGGAGTATGAAGAATTGGAAAAGCCCCGTGCAGGAAAAACTGTAGGCATCACCATGGTTTGGGAAATGATAGTAGATTGTGGGAATGTTGGGGGAAAGTCCTGATTAGGATAACGATCCTAATTGAGTTGAGAGTAGAAACAAGCTAATTAGAGGGCCGGGAAGATAGCTGGGTTAGCAATGTGCTTGCTATGCAAGCCTAAAAATCCATGTACAAGCCAGCAATAGTGGTGTGTACTTGGCAGGGCAGTCTAGGAAAATGGATGAACTTCAGGTTCCAGGGAGAGACACTGTCACAAACAACAAGATGGACAGCTTCACACGCACACACACACACACACACACACACACACACACAGTAAGCCAACTGAATTTTAGCCCGGAGGTGTTTTTGCCCTGGAAGTCATTTAAGAAGATAAGATGATGTTTGGCAGGCAGAAAGTATTTAGTCAGGCAACAGAATCATGGGCGAAAGACCCGAAAACGGGAAACCCCATGGGTTACCATGACCACACAGGTAGTGATATGAGTCTCGTGGACCCCCACACAGATGTGGCAGGCAGAATGGGCACTGGAAAAGGGCTTGGCTGCTTTCTATGAAATCTCAAGGAGTGAGTCAGGCTGCAAGTGCCCAGGAAATTACAGAACAGAAATGGATGAACATTGAGTTGGAAATGATGTCACTTTCTACTTTACTGCGGTGCCTTTCTGAGAAGGCAGCCTCGGCTGCTGCTGCTTTTAGCATGAGAATCTGATGTGGATTTATGTTTAGACAAAACTAGATAGATAGATATATGGATTTTGAAATTGAATATATGGATAGAGTGATCAGGAGCTGGTCGGCTTTGGGGATCTGTTCCGTGATTCTCAGTAGTTGGTAGCAGGTTGGACAGTTTCATTCTGTGGGTTTGTTCAGGACACTAGGAAAATTGAAAACTGGCTCTCACCTACTAAAGGTCAGCTTTTCTGCCAGCTTGACAACTCTGGGCGCACCTTCAGATGTATCTGATTGCAAAGCACTGTCCTCAGTCTGAGTTAAAAAGGAGTGGATAACTCACCTCATGAGATGGTCAGGGCTCACTCAGTACAAGTAGACACGTGTAGGTGTAGCAGCGTTGTTTGTTGAATGTTCCTCTGTGACTGCCATTATTGTGAGAGTTCTCTGTAGTTTTTATTTTCAGTTTGTCCATTCATGTGTTCCTCAAATACTGCATGAGAAGCAGCTCAGTGCCAAGCCTTAGAATGCCCCCGCCCTTTTTTATTGATGAGTTTTGTAGATGGTGCAGCCTTTGAAAGAAAAGTTTTTGAAAATAACTGGGTTTTGCTTTAATTGTGCCCTTTATTTTAATGTTTCCATGTTTGTGGATGTTTGCCTGCATGTTTCTGTGCACTATTCGTATGCCTGGAGGCCAGAAGAGGGGCATAGTTGGGAGCCACTGCGCAGGCTGGGAACTGAACCCAGGTCTAGGAGAGCAGCTCGTGCTCTTAGTCTGTTAGCCATGGCCCAAGCCCAGTTTTGCCTTTTAAATACCTGGACTATTCTCAACCATAAATTCGAAAAGTTGCTATAGAGGTAAAAATAGCATACATAGTAGTTCTTACATAACTTAGTAGTACTTAATAAATTAATATGTAATGATTTTGTGCTTGTGAAATAGTCTTAGAAAGTTTTGGCTCCCTGCTTATTGATGTTATTTTTTCATAACATAATTATACCACTGAAAGAAAGATTTGGGAAAGACTCTTGGTTTGAAATAATTAAATAAATTAGTCGAGATAAACCAATGAGATAAACCAGTTGACAGCCACACTTTCACCTGGTCTTCACTTTTCGGGGTCGCCTTTGTTTCTAAGCAAGCTCTTGTCACTGGGAACAGAGCTGTGTAGGAGAAGTAAGCAACTTAACACACATTCACATCTCATGTCTGTTCCCTGTTAGGAGGACTTTGATTAAAGGGATGAGCGAGCCCCATGTTAGCTGGAAGGCATGGTTCTGAGGACACTTAATTAAGAAGCAAAAAGTAAGGCTGTTTAGAAACAAATCTGCAGTGCATTTGTGTGTGTGATGAAAAATAAAACATGGACGTATATAAATTAGAAATAACGTTAACTCTGGGAAAATCAAGTCTGTGCTTTATAAAAAAACTATTTCGCTTTAAGTAAACTGGCTTATTTTGTTCAGATAGTCTGTTTCTCATTTGAGCTTCAGCATAATTCTTTCTAAAATTACCATTGCTATTCTAAAGGAGTAAAATAAATTCTAGAATTGCCTTACTATTAGACTAGTGTTCCAGTCTTAAGACTGACTCGTATGACAGGTGAGGTGGAACTTGGTGTGTTTGTTCCTGTGCTGTGTGTGAGGAACTGGAGAAGGCTGCCTTTGAAGGATCCTGCTCTCTCCCTGGAAGGTTTGGGGTTCTTTGGGCTGTGTTTGCCTGGAGTGATCAGATGAGCTGTCCTGATGCCTGTCACCCAGGATGAAGTAAGTGTTTGACTCCGTCCTGTTGTGGCCCTGCTTTGTTTTGTGTTCCCTGAATACATTCCTAGTCCTTCAGTAGATGAGTAAGTGTTTGCAGAAGAGGTCAGGGAGGTACGTGCCAAGTCAACACAGCCTGCATGCTGAACACTGATTTGGCAAATACTTGGAACATTTGTAGTGCATTTGGTAAAGCTTGCCTTTCTTTTGGGGGTGTTAATAATTGAGATGTAAATTTACCTTTTAAAAAGTTCCTAATTACATATAGTTTTACCCATTTTTTTTTTTTTTTTTTTTCTTTCCTTGAGGCAGAGTCTCACTGTATAACTCTGCCTAGCTTGGAACGCGCTGTGTAGGATGGCCTAGAACTCAGAGACTTGCCTGCCTCTTTTTTCCAAATGCTGGGATTAAAGGTGTGAAACACCAGGCCTAGTAGTTTTATTAACTAGTATGGAGACTGTCTTCCTTGACTTGCTAGTGTTGAATTAGTTCTAGATTTGGTAACAATAGAGTAACTTGGAAAAGTAGTTACTTTTCCTAGGCATGTGTATGTATGACTGAACTACAGGGTAGAATACCATTAAATAGAAGGCATTCTTTGCTGGTTGTGCAATTAATTTGGCTTTAATGTAATATGGTGGAAGAGGCACATTATTTACAAAAGGGCAGTTTGTTATCAGACTGTTAGTATTGATTTTCTTATGGTGCTTTAGTAAGTGTTTTCTGAACTGTTGACATTTGGCATCTCAGAATCCATATACTTAGCATTGTGGGATTGCAGAGGAAGGGACTAGTTTTGGCTTAACCTGTACATTTCCCCATGTGCCACCTCTAGGATGTGAATGCATTTATTAAGGTAGAGCTTAAGCCTGATATATGCTATGAGCCTCTGAGGAAGCAGAGGAATCATTGACATCACCCTTGTTTTGTGTTAAATTAGGCAGTCTCAGAAAGCCTTGGTCCAACTGGCTTTGAACTCCAAACCCTCCTGTCTCTACCTCATGTCTGTGTGCTGGAATATGCTTGTGCCACTACACATGGCTCTGTGCCCTCCCCTTTTAAATGTTGACTTTCTATGAGGATTAATGAAATTGTAATCACAGAAGATTGCCAGAAAGTACTTGAAGGGCCACTCCCAGTAGACACATGTGAGCTAGATTATTTACTGCGATAGAGGCACGATGGCATCTGAGCTCCATCTCCTGTAACGGGGTTCTTGACCCTCCTCTGCAGGGGAAAAAAAAAGTCACAGTAGCATTATCTGCATACATTTTCCATTTTAATGTCTGTGTAGAGTTTAGATGCACAACAGTCATCCAGTTTCAGATTTAGTAATTCTAAGTGTTCTGCCTTTAAGTTTTTCTTTTTTTATTTTAAAGAAATTGTGATACTAATTCTGTTTATTATCTGTCTTTTTTTTTTTCTTCTCCTCCTCCTGCTGCTTCTTCTGGCTGTGGGTGGAAAGGAAGTTTAAGAGAAGCTTGGAGATGGGGACACAATTGTTAACATTGGCTACTACTCAGTATTCCACAATGGGCATTGTGTTTATGGTTTAGTGAGGCCTTAATCCAGAGCATTCTTTTCATTGTTTAAATAATTCTTATGTTTAAAGCTTAGAATCACTGTCATGTGCGTGCGTGAGTGTGTATGCGTATACATACATACATATATAATTTTTTTCCATTTGATTCCATGCCACCTGTAGGCACCTTTTTATTAAACATTAAAATCTAAGTTTCTACATTTCATTCTTTATTACATATATTACACGTCTAAAATTTATCAGTGTTACTATATGTGAAAAGTTGTAGCATACTCCAAATAATAGCATATTAAACAAATCAGCTAGTATCTAGACATTTCTCTGGAGCCCAGAAGTGAGAAAGTATTCATTGTACAGTTGCCCAAATCAAGACAGAGGGAGCATTTAAGCTCTCCTCAGCTCACTCGGTATGTTCACTAGTTAGGATTAACTGTGGGTATGAGCACTTGTACACACATATTCAAAGTAGTTTCTGTCTCCTCTTTGGGAGTCAGCAACAGTTGTTAACTAGTAATGTTTGTGTTTTGTTTTGTTTTGTTTTGTTTTGTAGGGGGCTGGGAAACCATATGGTCTTTGTAATAAATACTAATTCTTCCTGCATGTAACTCAAAACTTGCCATAGACAGTATATAAAGGGATGAATATGTTTCAATAAAGCTTTACTTCCGAAATCGGGCAGCAGGGGGCAGGCTTGGCTGAGATGGAAGTTTGCAAGGCTCAGCGCTCATTGATCAGCATAGCTTACTTTTGTTTTCTTTGTTCTTTTGGTTTTTTGAGGCAGGGTCTCTCTGTGTAGCTTTGGAGCCTGTCCTGGAACTCAATCTGTAGACCAGGCCGGCCTCGAACTCACAGAGATCAGGTTGCCTCTGCCTCCCAGGTGCTGGGATTAAAGGCGTGCACCACCACCACCACCACCACCACCACCCAGTTCTGTCTACCCTACTTTCAAAGCATGTATGTGGAGGGATTTCCAGGTAAGAGTTTCTGCTGACATTTTTATATTTAAGTGTATAAATTTTACCATTATGCCAGTTCACACGAAAACTTTTAATAATTAATAAGCCATTTTTTTAAAAAGTGTCAGGAAATTCTTAGCAATATTTAGCATTCCATATACAGAGTTGACTGATTTTCAGAAGTGCTTTTTAATACTGAGGAAGGCATTCATGATCTTCCCATTGAATTATAATTAGTATAATGTTAGTATAATAGTAAAGCTATTCTTTTTAGCTGACCTTTGGGAGTAGCTCTGCATTCTGCATACAGATACATCCTCACAGTATCCTTTTACCTCTCATTTTCAGATGTTTGGGTTTATAGCACTTGGGAAGTTAATAGTTTTCATTCTTATAATAGATATATATTTTCAGATGTATAGCTTTAAAGATAAAAAGAATGAAAGAAATCTTAGTAAAATATCATGACTCCTCAGATATGTGCAAACTTTTAATAGAAATAACTTTCATTTACGAAAAAGAAAAAAGAAAAAAAAACCCTGAAAACTGAATAGCGTATTGAAAAACAAAAACTCACTCATAGGCTCCTAGAAGCAAGTTCATGCCCTTGGGTATCTCTTGAGGACAGTATGTTATATTCATATCTCCATGAAAGACAGCATGTAGCATGTGGGCCATTAATTGGCAACTAAAGCCAAATATAAAGGTGTTTTATAGAAGCTCTCTTTGCATTGTTTTCTGGTAGTAAATGTAGATTTAAATTCAGAAAATCACAATTTCTACTTGCTTTCAGTTTTTCAAACAGTACTAATCCTTTTCAAAGGGTGTGTCTTTCGTGTACGTTGAAAAGTGGCAGCATTCTGTGGGTGTTTATTTACATTTCTCTGTGGTAAGTTTTAATGCATGGTAATCTGCAGTATGTGAGATTACCTTGCAATGGAGAGCATGGAAGCTTTTAAATAAGTAGTTGCTGATTTTGATTTATGCTGTTCTTCATTTGAGAAGTGAGGTTTGCTCTAAGCACAGTGTAAATTACAGAATAGAGCGAGCCTTACAACTTCTCTGGTCATTATCAAATCATTTCTTTTCCACTAGAGTTCCTTTTCTTGTGGCTTTTGATCCTGTTTCCCTTTTTAATAAGTGTCAGCTGGGATTTTTGAAGCCTTTGCTGGTGAGATCATTTATTGACGAGTGATTAATCTTATTCCATAAAAGAGCATATCTCTCCCTAAGAACAGTGACTCTGTTTTCATCGCTAGAACCCTTGCCAAAGAGAATCGACATTTGGTGGCATCACCTACTGAGGTTCTTTCTGCTAATGGGCTTTACTTTGTATATGTATTTTTTTTTTTTCTGTCTTTTGAAACTAAGACAAAGAGAAAACATGTCAAAACATAATTCTCCATCTACTAATTCTATGGGCCACACGTTCCATAATGTGTTGTATTTTTCTGGTAAAATTAACTTTGTTTTGTTTTGTTTTGTTTTGTTTTGTCTTGTCTTGTCATTCTAGCTAACCTCAAATTCATGATGTAGACCAGGTTGGCCTTGAACACACAAAGATCCACTGGCCTCTACCTCCCATGTCTTGTGATTAAAAGAATACTTCACTACATAAGGCCCATTTTAGTATTCTTAGAATAACAAGCAAACAGAGCCTATAGATGACTGAATATGGATACTAGGAAAATAGATGGCTTTTGTTTATATGAGAGAATGCACATTCCTTGTTCCTTTAACCCAGACAACCTTTATGTATGACTACTTTTAATAGTAGACTGGGTAAGTAGTTCACTTAAAAATATCAAAGTGTATTAAAAGCTGCCCTAAAAGAGTATCTATGCAGTAATGCAGATAATCTTAACTCTAAAACAGTAAAGATGAATGAACATATTTGCCCGTTCTATTTTGTTTATGAATTAAAAAGATTCTTAACTAAAAGTAACTAGTGGTCCATTTCCACAGTGGCTGCCCACCCACCGCTACCTGCGAATACAAAGCTGCCATCACTTACTGCTCCAGTCAGTAACCAGAAGGCCCAGAAGGGGCTACAGTTACTTAACTGTTTCAGTGCTGGCTTCCTTTACATTAAAGAGAGCAGCTGACTGACTTTAGATACTGTGGGAGATATGTAAGAAAATGTAATAAAATGTCAAAGCTTAGTAAGATAAGAAGGTTTGGCATTACTACTACTGTTGTTGTTGTTGTTTAGAATCAGTCTGGGCCTCACATTTATCGTTCAGGCTGGTCTGGAACTGCTGACAGCCTGGTCTGGAACTGCTGACAGCCCTACCTCAGCCTCCCGAGTGTTAGGCTAGCATGTGTGAGTTGCTATGCTAACTTAAGTGACTTATCTACCTTTTGTAGTTATTTTTAGCGTTTTTTTTTTTTTTTTTTTACACTTCAGAAGTAAGATATAGTAAATTTCACTTAAGTGACGGATTAATAGAACGTTAGAGTCATGAATCAGCAGTAAAAATCAAGCCTCTTCACCATTATTGTTGTGAGGCTGTCGGTAGCTGTCTTTTACTTTAATACATTAATTTGTAAAGACCCTTCAGATTACCCATATACCCTCTGCCCATGTTTGTAGCATCAGCTGCTGTCGCTGTCTCCCACCAGAAGGCTGACTTTGTCACACCGACACATCTTTTCACCCAGCCTGCACAGCTGTAGTTGAGGTTCTTCTTGGTGACTTACAGGCTCGACACTTCTCAGTGATGGTGCGCACGCGCTATTGCGTATGGAGAGAGGTTCAGTGCTCACTTGTGTTTGCTCTGCCTATCCACTCCTTCCTCCCCCCGGGCTCCGGCAGCCCTTTCTAGAAAGTCATACAGCGGACCTTTCACTTTCTTTACTTTCACTTAATAACATCTTTATTTTTCTAGTCATGTCTAGGTTTCCCCAGGTGTTTATCCAGCCAGAGGGTTTTTGGACATCTGTAGGGCATTTTAGTAAAGTTTTGTTCAGGGAGTAATGTTTGTTTCTGTTTTTATAGATGTGCTTTTAGACCCTCTTTCAGATCTATTGATTTGTGTATTCTTTACCAATACTACAGCACTGTGATTCCTATAGCTTTAAAGTAACTCTTAAAGTTTGATAAAGACAAACCTTGTTTAATATAACCTTAGATGTTTTACTTCTCTGAATAAACTTTAGTATGGTTTTGTTAATATTCACAAAATAGCTCAGGGGGCAAAATAGCTCAGAGTGAGGCTACTATGTATCTTTAAACATTGATCTCTTAACATTACTTAAGGTTTACATCTACTAACGTGCAATATTTCTTTACTGATTTAATTCTACTTAAATTCTTTGAGGAAAATTTTGTTGTTTTGCTCATACAGATTTTAAGATTCTAAATCATTTTTGGTGTGTGTGTGTGTGTGTGTGTGTGTGTGTGTGTGTGTGTGTCTAACACTTTGTCTTTTATTTGGCATTCTACTTGTTAGCATACAGGGAAAATGCTGATCGGGTATCAACAGCCGCTTTCTTCTGTCCAAGAGTTTACACAGGTGACCTGGTCCTGATGTGTTTTCTTATTAGCAAGGGTTCTGGCGCACTGATGAAAGGGGAGTGGATTTAAGTTCCCAGAGTGTAGTCTACCTTTGCAGTTGCCTGTCCTGTGTGAGTTTGAGAAGGATGAGTCGTCTATTGATACTGGGTGAAGCAGCCTATAAATATTGATTATTATTGTTTGATCTGTTTAATTGTGGAGTGTAGGGCAGAAGTCGATGTGTTGCTGTTGACCTGAGTTTTAAAGACAGTGCTTCTCACTGATTGTTGAGTTCATTTATTTGGCAAGACACTCTGCCTATCAAACTCCAGGGATCTGTCTGTCTCTTCCTCTATTATGCTGGGTTTCTCTTACTTGAAAACTGGGACACCAAGAGTACTTTACTTACAGAGCTGCTTCCCAGCTCCTGTGTGATCTGTCTCTGATGGGAATGTGTTGTAGGTCTTCAGTTGTTATATGCAGTCGGTTCACCTCTGACCTTCACAATTCTTACAGTTCTTATATTTCTTTTACCATGTTGTTAAGTATACTCTACACAGTATTGTTACTATTGTTCATGAAGAACTGGCTTTGTTACCTTGTTTCATGTCCATTTTGATCCCTCTGAATTCTGCTGTGTCTGAAATTAATACGCACAGTCCTAATTTGTTTTGATTATTCATAACATGTTATACTTTTCCTCATTCACTTTTGATCTATAGGTGTCTTTGTATGTAAAGCAGAGTCCTCTCTTGACAAAATAAGAAATAAAGCAGATTGTAGACAACAAAAAGCTAAATCTTGTCATCCATCTTCCTTTGCTATCTTCATATGATGGTCTCTGGTCATTTTAATTGGTTCAGTTAGATCATTGATATTCAAAATTAAATTAGTATTAATGTGTTCTCCTTTTTCAAAGCCATAGTTATGCCCACTGCCTTTCCTTCTTTTGATCGTTAGGACACATGCTGTCTTCCTGAGTCTTGTTTATTTTTGTTTGTGATAAATTTCCAAATTCATTGTTAGCTTCCTGGGAGAAAGGATTATGTAGTAGCCTCCTTTTCCTCTTTCTGTATTCTTGCCGTTTAATGATGTAAAGGTTGCTGCTTTTCCTGCGGATCTAAAACAATTAAGATTAAACAAGAACAATCAGAGGAGAGGGCAGCTCTGCAAAGGACCAGTCCCGTGTAGCCCTGAGGAATAGGCAAGAATGGAATGAGTAGTTGGAGCTAAGTGAGCCTCTGATTGAGATAACTTACTGTTGCAAACCAGCTGGGAGCTGCCTTATTTTTGATCCTGCCTGCTTCTACTTTTTACACCTCCTATGAGTTTAGTGATACATTTTATAGTATATGGCTCCTTCCCCCCCCCCCCCCACTGTTTAACAGGCCTTTCTTTCTTTTTTTAAATTTTGTAGCAGTTACCCTAGATCAGTGGTTTTCATCCTTGCTAATGATGCCACCTTATATATAGTTTGTCATGTTGTGGTGACCCCCCAGCCATAAAAATATTCTTGTGACTACTTCATGACTGTAATTTTACTACTGTTATGAATCATAATGTAAACATACAATATGTAGGCTATCTGATATGCAACCCCTGTGAAAGGGTCATTTGACTCCCAAAGGGGTAATGACCCAGAGGTTGAGAACTACTGTGCTAGGTAGTAAAATATAATCTGAGGCCATTTTCAGAGGACACCTTGCAGACTCATGTCCTATGAGCATCTTATGATAAAAATCTTATTCTTATATCTCTTCTATGTTGTTGGCACTCCTTTTACTTATAAATAAGCATGCATATTTAGATAGTGTTGCTATATTTTGAACAAACTATCATCTATTGGCTCTGTTAAGAATAAGAAATAAAATATTTTATTTTTTGTTTCTTCTATAATGTTTTTCCTGTTTGCAGATCTGAATTTATGACCTATTTAATTTTCTATTTCTCTCTAAAATAACCTTTAAAACTTTTCTGTCAAGACAGATGACTAGCAGTAAAAGATAACAGCTTTTGTTTGGCTGAATCTTTATAACCCCTCCTTGTACAGAGCTCTGGTTTAGTGGTTTAGGGACTCACTTCCTCTCCCATATATTTAAAATATTTCAGTACTCTTTTTTTTCTTTGTGGTATGGTCTTTGAGAAGTGAGACAGTTTTTATCCTCATTATTGTTCACCTTGAATTTTTTGAACATACTGATAATAGGGCTTCCTTTAGGTTTCATTAGTTTTATTTTTATATAAGGCTTTACTATGTAGTTCACAGTTGTGAAATTAGGGGCTTAATGCTTCCATGTCCTTATCTAAATAACAGATTTTCTTTCATTGTGTGTTTTATTCTGCTTAGTATTTTAGGAGCTTGGATCTGTTATTTAGTGTCTGACATTATGAGAAATTCTTAGTTTTTGCCTCAAACATTCTGGTTTCCTCTTTAGTATTAGTATGTTAGTATTCCATTTACACAAAGGTTTTATTTTGTAAGTACTGCACAGTTTGTTGGTATTTTATTCTGTGACTTTTTGGTTTTGCTCTTTTGTAGGGCAGGGCAGGGATTATGTTTGCTTTTGTGTCTCTGTTTTACAGTCGTAGAAGGTTTGTATGATGCCTCTTATTTTCAGGGTTCTGTACTGTTTTTTTCTAGAGGTTTCCTTTATGTTCTATCCCTCTCTCACTTAATCGTTACTCTTCTTTACTCTTTCCTTTCTTGACTTGGCGATATAAATTCATAGCTCGGGCCACTTTTGATTCCTTCATCGGACTTGCATCCTCTGGCCTTGAACAGAGCTTTGTGGGTTATAACCACTCTGATCTGTTCATGGCTGGCTTAAGCCTGACCCCTCACGAGTTTTCATGCTTGCTTTGTCTCTTTGGGATGGTTTTTTTTTTTTTTTTTGGCCTTCCAGAATGTGTTGTGATTATTTTTCTTGTTATCTGGCTGTGATAATACTGAGTAAAGAGAATTTCTATGAAGGCATCTTATTACTGGGATGGTCCAGGTGTTAGGGAAAGGGAGATGCCTGTAGTCGTCTGGTTCTCGGTCAGTTTTTCAGTCTTCCTCCTTTCTTCCTCACCAACCCCATGATTAGGACTGGGGTGCGCTGGTGTTTCCCACCCCCCCCCCTTTGCTTACAATGCTTCAGCCCCTGCCCGGGTTTGCTGACTCTGATAGAGCCTTTGCATCCCAGGCTCCTGCAGAGCTATCCCTTTGAAAGCCACGTTGGGAACTGGCTGCTATGACACACTTGACAATCTTCCCCTGCCCCCTTTGTGTGCTGAGAGCAAAAGGAGATTTTTCCTGCCACTTTTGCTGTGAAGCCTTCCTCAGCTTTGACAGCAAAACCCAGGAAGTATGGTACCCCCTCCTCTCTTGCATGATTGGGCCCTCTGGTTTTGACTTTCAAACTTGGCCACTCCCATCCCACAGCAGCCTATCAGTGACTGTGCCTGTCTCCTCACTCCGAGGCTTCCCCAGTAACGGGATTCTCTCTAGTCACTGGTCGGTCCAAGTTGGTACAGTACTCCCCACTGCAAGCTTGTTTCTCCAACTGACCTAAGGATTGTTGATTTTCCAGCCTTTTGTTTCTCCTTAATATTGTGATAGCTCCCAAATATCCTTACGTACTGGCCAGAAGAAGTGATTCTATATTAATGTTTAGTAGATGAGAGGAGGGGATAACCTTCAAAAAGAGGTCTTAAAACAGGCATTTGCCAAGCAAGTGAAACTCTACAATATAGTTTAAAAGTATCAAAGTGTAAATTATTCCTTGCAGTGACATCATTTGATAAAGGCTCCTTATAGCATTGTTTGGAGTGTAGTTCTACTAGACAATTAGGAGTCACATAGGACTAGGGAATTACTACAGATTTTAGAAACAATAACCGTGAGGAGGTATTTTAGGGAATTCGTGGTTGTTGGAAGATAATATTTAGAAGTTGATGTGTCTTATTTATATAAATCATTTAAAGACAGTGTTATACATTATACTCATTTACAAACAATAAGCACACCAGGTCTAAGCACATGCTTGCTTGCTTCTCTTGAGATTCTGGTCCCCTGAGTCTGGCATGATGTGTGACATCTGCAGGTTTTTTTTTTTTTTTTTTTGTTTTTTTTTTTTTTAATTCTCCATGGCTGCTTGTGATTTCGAATCAGCATTGTGAAATACTGAGTTAAATGTTGGGCCATATGGACAGCAGTACTCTTAGCGAGCAGATGGTAGTTAAGAACCATATTCGTTACTGTCTGCTTAGAGAGGGCATCCTCCTGAAGTACTCAAGCTTATGAAGACACTCAGCCGCTGTCTGCTGAGCGAACAGTACTGGGAATGGCTGGTGTTCTGACTGGGAGCTGTGCCTTTCCTCTTCCGGGTAGTGCATCTGTGGACATGAAGCCAGCAGTAAATAAGGCTTTGCAGCCTTAATGATGAGGTTGAAAAGCACAGCCGTAAATCTGCAGGTGGTCTTGGTCATCTGAATGCCAGTGTCATTTCACAAATGACAGGACCCCAGCACAGATGGGCTGTTGCCATCACAGATCAGTTTACATGCCCATCTGTGTTGTCCTGTCCTGCCCACCATCCAGCCTGCTGCTTGTAGGAATGTTAATCTGGTTATTTAAAGTTGTTTTTTTTTTTTGTCATTTGTTTTTTGTTATTTGTTTATGCATTGGTTGGTTGGTTGAGGGTGATACTATGTAGCCCTTGCTGACTCCCACTCACTGTGTGGACCAGCCTGGCCTCACACAGTTGTCCTGGCTCAGCCCGGTGATGCTGCTGCTGTGGCAGGCATCCTTCACCACAGCTGCCTTGTAACATCTGATGGAACACATTTCCTTTCATTCAGTAAACGAAATGTGTTGGCCTTTACATGTTAGTTCTCATTTCTCTTTCATAGCAGTATGGGATCAAAGCTCCGATGAACTCCGTGTTCACACAGAACAAAATACTGAACCTTTTTGAAAGTTCGTCTCTTCACAGAGACTTGAGTCAGTGTTCTTGGCCCTCACCGCAGTGGTCTTTAAATCTCAGTTACTGGAAAAGTCATCCCAGGCTAAATCTGTAAGATTTCTGCCCTTCAAACTAGCTCTCACTGATGTTTATCCGTATAGTCCTGTAGATAGTGAGAGCAGCAGCCTCAGAAAAGCTTCTAGAATGTGGACTGGGCAGAAACATCAGCCACCAGAGTTGGGGGTAACACAGCCACCAGCAGTCCCAGCTGTGCTCAGTGGCAATTTTCTGAGACACGGTTAGCTGGCCCTGAACTTGTCTGTGGCTCCACTGATCCTGAGCTCCTGACTCTTCTGTCTCAGCCTTCCAAGTGTTAGGATTTTAGGCATGAGCCACCATACGGGGATGTATGCAGGGTTTCTTAACAAATAAAAATCATGTGATGGTCCTTACCTGTACTACGATGGCACGTGGAGGCTAGTTGTCCTTAAAACATCCCCCCTTGCTTTGGAAACAGAATCTCTGCTCACAAATTACTTTCAGGGAATATTATGTGACTAAATATATAATGTTACAGGAAGTTTTGTTGGCTAAGTGAGTACTTGGGGAAAATATAATCGTTGTCATATTCATTTTCAAACTTTGTTGGTTGAGAATTTGTATTTTCAGAAATTTCCAGAGCATCAGAGCAGACTTTGCTGTTCTATCTGTACCCTGACCTGGCCGCCTGCAACATGGATGATCTGTAGAGCTCAGGATAATGCCAGTTCCCATGCCTCTTTCTTAATCGCTAGGAATTGATGAACACGTGCTCAGTGACGTTCGATCCTTAAATCATTAATAATTTGCTACCTGCACACCAGTGTTGCTCGTAAAGTGTTCTGTCTGAAATGGTCGTTACCAGTTACACGTGTCAGGTATCTTCCTAACACATGAGTACTGTCAACCTTGAACGCTTGCCCAGAGCTGTGGGAGCCTCGCCTGATCTTCACTACTTTTTGACTCCACCTTGCTGATAGTGTAGTCTAAATCTCAGAATCTATAATAAGCAGCAAAGGTGGCAATGATTGGAAGTAGGGCTAACTAGCTTGCATTGTCAGCTTGACACCATATGAAATGATCTGGAAAGTCAGTCTCCGTGGGGGCTTGTGTAGGTTGGCCAGTGGGGAATATGTTGATTATGTTTCTTGAGAGCTGCCTCCTGTGGGTAGCATCATTCCCTAGGCAGGGCATCCTGGGTCTCCTGAGAGTGGGGAAGGCAGCCTGAGTTCTGGTGTGTGTGCACGCACTCAGTGCGCTCTGCTCTTGACTGCGGATAAAATGTGACCAGCTGCCTCTGCCACCTGGACTTTGCCACAGCAATAGAGTGGGACTTGGAAACGTGAGCCACATCCATCCTCCCTTAAATTGTCAGGTCACTTTATCACAGGCACAGGAAAGGAAACTAAGACACAGGGTAAAGTGAGTGGACTAGGAATGTTGACTCATGAACATTTAATAGCTGTATTATATCCTAGCAGTCTAATCATAGGTGCAAGAACAGAATGCCTTTATTCCACTCTATACTTTTTGTTTATCTGAAATGTGAGAAATAGTAAACCAAAAAAGATATGCCTGTGTTAGTATGCAGGCATCTGTCCTGGCCTGCCCTTGGGGTTCTGACAGGATGCGCCCTCAGCTGCAGCCACTTAGAGCACCACCTGTGCACATTCACTATGTTCCCTTTTAAAAGGGTCCTGCCCATGTCTTCTCTCTCTCCCCCTCCCTCCTTCTCTCCCTTTCCCTCAACCCCGCTCTCTTCTCTTATGCTGCCCCTGCCCCCAAAGGCTGGTCTCCTATCTCCCCTCTCCCCATTTTCCACCCCTCCACCCAAGCTCTCTCTCATGTATCTTACTCTCGTGCACTGCCGCTTAAAATTATAACAACCTGCCTGCAAACCTATTTCTTGGTTTGAAAAGCTCATTTGGTCTTAAATATTTATTGAAGATCTACTGTGTGCATATTCTTTTTTTAGCTCCGTGGGAGTAAGGAGAAGAGCTTGTCATTTCCCTGATACCAGAGACCGGCCAAATGATTCTCTAGCCCACAGGCCAAAAGAGTTGGAAATAGAAGTTGCAGTTATTTCCTGTGCTGCAAGGTTTTATGTCAGCTTGACACAGCTGATGTCATCTGAGAGTGGGAACCTCAATGAAAATAGCTCCATAAGATCAGTTTGTAGTCAAGCCTGTAAGGCATTTTCTTAATTAGTGATGGATGTGGTGGATCCCAGCCCATTGTGGATGTTGCCATCCCTGGGGTGCTAGTCTTAGAGTCTATAAGCAAGCAGGCTGAACAAGCCATGGGGAGCAAGCCAGCACCCCTCCATGGCCTCTGCATCAGCTCTTACCTCCAAGTTCCTGCCCTGTGTGAGTTCCTGTCCTGACTTCCTTCCATGATGAACAGGGATGTGGAAGTGTAAGCCAAACCCTTTCCTCCCCAACTTGTTTTTTGGTCATGATGTTTCACTGAAGCAGTAGAAACCCTACTTAAGACAATTCCAGAAGGAGGAAATCAGGAAGTAGCTACGGAATTCAGTGTAGCTGTAGGATGAGTCAGGGAGAACAGAAGAACAGTGTGTCCAAGCTTTAGGACCAACTGACTGATACTTACTTGCTACTAAAAGTTACATGACCCAGCTCTATTGTATTAGACCACTTTGACATTATTGAATACGGACTATATGCTTCGTCTGTGTTCATTCTTCAATTTTAAGGTGACTTACAATAAAGTAGGGATTGGCATTTGCAAATGCAAATTAACCTTACTGTACCCCTCTGTATCTATTACTGCTTGGTGACTTATACTGTAAGTTCTGACAGTAAATGTCTTGAATCAAGTCTCACGTTTCTTTGCCAGTTTGCCCCGTGTCTCTGGAAAAATTATTTAAACTTGTACTTGAATTTTCTTCATTTGTAAAAGTAGTTGATTTCAGGTGCTATTGTGAGGTGATCACACACAATGCTTATTGTGTACTAAATGTCCCACATAGCTCAGTCGGGAGGAAAATGAATTAAAAATCCCCCCTTTGTCTCTCCCTTCCTAACCACCCACCCAGCCATAGCAACAAAGAAGTCATTTAGGCAGGGAACTTCAGGCTTATTTTGAAATAGATATGCAGTACATTACGTTGGCAGCTATCGTTTTTATGGGGTGTGTGTGTGTGTGTGTGTGTGTGTGTGTGTGTATGTTTTCTCATGTGGATGTGTGCATGCTGAATGTGTACCATTAGACACTTAATGTGATATTGACTGTCTTCCCCATCATTCTCCACTTTATTTATTAAGGGAAGGCCTTTTGAAGAACCCGGAACTCCTTGATTTAGTTAGTCTAGTTAGCTACCTTGCCCTAGGGATGCCATCTCTGCATTCTTAAGTGCCAGGATTATAGACAGCCACCTCATGTCTCTAGCTTTGTCAAGGGGTCGGGAGAGCCAAACTCTGGTCCTCCCACTTATCCTGTAGTAGTGTTTTTTGTTGTACCCATCTCCCCAGCCCTCCTGATCTTTTATTCCGTTCTTCAGTCCTTATAACCTTCTGGACTGTGACTGTGGGTCACCAGTAGATAGAATGGCCGTTATAGCATACATTCAAGACCTACATGCCATACTCGGCAGTACCCAAGAGTTCAGATGTCACTAGCTCTGATTTCTGTTTCTGTTTATCTGTCTTATATACTACTTCCTTTTTATTCCTCATTCATTTCTACTTATTTTGTATGTGTAATTCTTTTTTCTTTTTAAAAGACTGTTGCATGTTTGAACTGTGCTCTTCTACAGCCCCTCTTTGGGATGAGCAAAGCCTGGCAAACTTTACACACAGTATCTGGCAGGTGTTGGCCCTCAAGTAAAGTAATTGATTTGCTTCAGAAGCAAAGGGCACTAATTAGGTAGGCATCCTAGGTATTGATAGGGAAACAGCAGAAAAACTGAGTGCAGAGGGGTATCCCAGTTATGAAATCTGTATCCTCGTCAACGGAATGCACCGGAATTCAGAGTGACAAGGCAGAATAACATTAAACAAAAACATTTATCATTAGTTAGCTTTGTTCCATAATTAACTAATATGTCGGAGTACAGAATAATACATGAACATTTCTCCATCTAGCAAATATAGTAACAGAATAATTTTGTGTATAGTGCTTTTGGTTTTAATTTGAATTTCAGATATTTTGTACTTTCATCTAGTTTGAAGGTACCCATCCATAAGAGGTGGAATTATTTTATTAAGTAGATGATGTGAGAATGTTGGATTATTTTGTAGTCAGAATGCTCTGTCAGAAATGCCAGCATTAGGGAGCATCCACTGGTATGAAACTATGTGGGTATTTGTGTCTGTGACTTGTTGTTTTATGATTAGTGTGCTCTAGATTGATGTTTTGGTGTGTGTTCTCTCTCTCTCTGTCTTTGTGGGGGGTCCACTTTAAAATAACAGTTTTAGCTAGTGTTACAAATAAATACATGGGTAAAGTAACGTAAAGGCTGTTATTGAGCCCATGCGTGGCTTAATCCTCCCTGCATCCCTGCGCTCTGCTCTACACTGCGTAGGCCTTATGTGCATCTGTGGATTAGGCAGTTGGGAGAGAATGAATCATCCTCTGAAGGTCATAGTGAGGATAATGGAGCCGGCATGTGAACTGACTTGAAGTAGAAATCTTAATTCTCATTGTGCCTCCCTTGTTCTTGTGGCACCTAAAGTAAACTAGCTAGCTAACCACTCTACCCAGCCACAGTTTCCTCTGGCGGATTGGGCTTACTGTATTTGCAGTAGGTTAGGCAATCTTACATACTACCAGGGTCAGAACTACTTGGTCCAAATTCTTTGTTCTTCTCATGCTGTATTTCATTATCTCACACACACACACACACACACACACACACACACACACACACACACACTCACACACACTGTTAAAGCACAGTCATGACTTACTCTGATACCTCCCTATCCACCCTTTGTCCATAGGGCCATGCTGGTAGGACCCTTTGAGGTTGGTTACATCTGCATAGTACTGCTCTAGCCAAAGGGACAGGAATGAACTCAGAAACGGTGGGAGGGATGCCTTCTTAGACCATGTACAAAGATTTACTAAGGCATAGTGCTTACAGTTTGATAGATGGCAAGAGTTGTTCTGTTATGTCAAGAGGTTGTATTTATTACCTGTAGGTGACTGTGTTAGTTTGGACAGGGAAGTTTTGTATAGGGCTATCTGTGGCACAAGAATAAAAGCTTTCTTGACCTTGAGGCAACTGACTTCTGGACTTTGGTGTTTTCTGTGATAATCTGCTAATTGATATTCCAAGGTAAAGAGAATTCTCAAGGCCAGGAGGCTACTTCTTTGACTGCCCCAAAAAGGAGAGCTCCTTTTATATTCTTTGCTTCTGGTAGTTAGTTTTGTTTATTTTTAAATCTGTTTTTATGTATTATATTTTATATTCTTATACAGCAGTTCTCCATAGTTTTCTATAGTTTGTTAAAAATCCGAATTGCATAACAGGTTTGTTTAAAACAAACAAAAAAAAAATTAAAAATGTCTTCTTTAAGAAGATTTACCAAAGCTAGTCTTTACAATTTTCCATCTTGTACACTGTGGATGATTGAAAAACAGAAATAAGAATTCTTGGTGTATATATAATTGGAGATTGAAGCCCAGAGTTTTACACAAACTAGGCAAACTTGTGATACAAACTACATCCTGAGCCTTTGCAGTTTCAAAGTCAAGTCTCCAGCTGGCCTCAACTTTGGGATCTTCACGCCTCTGCCTTCCGAGTGCTGGGATTACAGGTGTGCATCACCACACTCAGCTGTAAGACTCACAGGGCTGCATCTGTGTCCCATTGTTAGCATCCTTTAAAGTTCTGCAGGGACAAGGCTTGTGTGGAAATCTTATAGTTGGATAGCTGTGGCCTTGTTTGATTCCCGAGAAACAACTCTGAGCTCCAGGTAGCAGACCTAAGCTCAAAGAGCATATCTTTGACTGATAGCAAAAGAGCAGTGCTTGGAGGGGGGAATAGCTCAGTGGTTGGACATTAGTTTTTCATGAGGCAAGAAAGGAAAGGTATACAACATAGGATTTACCTTATGTTGCCTTTGCTTTGGCAGAACTTCACAGCATGCTTTGTTAGAAGACAAAATGGTCTCTGCATGTGAATGTTAGTTTTCACACAGAGGGCGAGAGTTTGTTAAAACTCATCAAACGTTCTAAACTTGTCTTTTTACTTTGTATTATCTACTAGCTGCCAAAACTAGAATAGCAGTGTGTTAAAATGATTACATTCTTATTTGAGGTTAATGAAACTATAATGCATATAACGGTAGCTCACAGACGATTGTGGAACTGTGTTTTGTTTTTTTGTTTTTTTGTTTTTTTTTTTGTTGTTGTTTTGCTCTTTATTCAGTAGTGTATCTAAGAGAACGGGGCTAGGGATGTAACGTAGTGGATCATGTATTTCACATGTAAAAATCCAGGTTCATCCCAAGCACTGGGAAAAGGAAGGAGAAAGTGAGAGGGGGCAAATGAAAACCATAGAGCCAGGATGGATATCCGGGTTATATTCTGCTAGTCTCTGGTATGTACAGATCTCACGTTAATTACATCAGCGAAGTCTCGGTGGTCCCCGTGCACGCTGATCAAAAGGCGTCTGGACACTGACTGTTATTTTCATGCTGCATCAAGCAGCATGGTTATAGAGTCAGCTCTTGGTTATATTTTTAGTTCCAAATGACATTGTAGGGTTGAAAAATGAGAGAAAAAATGATATTTCAAAATGACATTTGCCTGCTAGGAGAAAAAAATCAGTACTCTGGAGATCAACTACCATTTTCCTCTTGTTACTTTAAGAGGAACCAAACAGTTTGGGTCAAAGTAGGTTGTATTAATCTTAAATTATCTTGTTTTTGTGTATTACTGATTTTAATGCTTTATACTTTATTTTTTTTTTCCTGGAAGCAACCATTTCTCCTATTTGTTTTAAAACCTCAATCTATAAGACTTGTGACTATTAAAAAAAAAAAATGGAAAAAGAAAGCCATGATTATCCCAGCCTCAGTGGGTGGCCTGGATTGAATATCAGGTCATCAGGATATTTATTCGTTAGATAATCTAAAAGTTTCCTTTAAACCTGCACATGCTAAGACATCCTTAATGGGAGCGATGGCAGCTTTGGCCGTCCAGGAGTGGAGTGTTATTGCCAGCATGAGAACGGGGCTGCAGTGATCCAACTCCAGTTCCTGATTAATGAGGTGAGTGGCTTGTGTTCATCCCTCCTACTTAGAGCCAAAGTTAGAGCACGCCTAGTTTTCCAGGTTGCTGGCGTATACGCGTCTCTAAATACTTGAACGAAAACGCAATTTCTTGCGAGTCACAGGCAGTCATAATTCATTTTAAGGTGCTACCACAGATAGTTACCCAACATGATTTCTTGCAAGTGGAATAGTGTGGGTAGATATTTTTGATAACTGATGGAGTATTTGAATTATTGTTGCAAGGATTGGGAAAGTTACAAAACATCAAAGTGTCTGCATTGAGATGATGTTCAATGCAGAGCTCATTATTGGTAAGAGATTGTATTTTAGCAGGATGCTTCAGAATATGCCCAGGGAAGTTGCTTATTGGTTTTGTTTGTGTGAAAAGAGCTAGAGAAAACACCATTTTCCAATATAGGAAATGGCTTGCAGGGAGACTGATTGAGAAAGGCTCCACTTTCTTTAAAATCGAAGACATTCTATAGACATTCTGTAAAGAGTGAGCCCCTCATTATGTGTGAGAAAGATGCCCGTGAGACGTCTCAGTGGGCAAAAACTTCTTAATACATTTAGACATGTTACTAAGTCAGCCCCTTAGTCTCCAGCTTGTTTGTCTCTTTCTGTATCACTGTCTTCTCCGGGGCTTTCATGGAAATTCACTTGCAGAGGTCCTTGTGCTCTGGAAATTCTGACTTGTTGGTCCTGAGCAAGAGTGAGCCACCTACAAGGCTTTCAGGCCACTCACTTTCTTGGCCGTGAGTGATGGTATGAGCTAACAGGATGTTGTAATGTAATTCAGGGCTATCCTTTGTTCAGAGTTGAATATTGTCATTATTCTGTGTATAATTGCAATAAAGGACTTCCATCAATATTTTTCATATATAAATATAAGGAGGCTACCTTATCATATGTTTGTAGTAAAGAAAGTATCTATACTAATGAACAAATGATTTGGGGTCTGATATCTAATAATTTTGGAGATTTTTAGCCCTCCCACCAAATCCTAGTATAATTTTGGATTATAAGTTGTTAAATTACTGAAGAAGTTAAAACATTAGTTTATATGCAGATATATAATATATTTATCTACATCTCCTGTTGAGAATTTGTATGAGGCAAATATTTCTTAAAGCTATGATTTATTGGCAGAAAGTTTTCAAATTAAAACTAATTTTGGCATCTCTTTGGGAACACTGTTGTAAAATTGTTCCATATAAACCATATTGTTACATATAAGATACACTTTATTTTCCAGGGAGCCCTCGTGAGTGCCTTGGCTGATGACACCTTACACTTGTGGAATTTACGTCAGAAAAGGCCTGCCATACTACATTCACTTAAATTTTGCAGAGAAAGGTAAGAATGCTGTTTTCATACAAATAGAACATTTGCTATTTAGTTGTTGTGCACTGCTTTGAACAATATTCTTTTGGGATGTATTGTTCTTACTGTAGACCATAAGAAGTAATTTCAGTGTCACAGGATACACAATGACAACAGAGTTCTTTCTTCCCAAATAGAATTGTATAAATTATCCCCCCCCTTTTTTTAATAGAGGTAATCACAGCTTAGGTATAAAGGTGAAAAAAAATCTCTTTGTAGCCCCTTTTTTCTTTTTAATAAGGGACTTTACATCCATCTTTCTTAACCTGTTTCCCTAACTCCATATCTGATAGGTTATCTCGTATCAGCACCTTCATATCTCTCCTGGTCATTTCTACTCTCACATTGTATGGGAGTGTCATAATATGTTCTACAAATCTTCATCGTGTCCTTGGAGTGGTCTCTGCGTTTAGAGCTTTTTCAGATGGTTGTTCCTGTTGCTTTATTGTGCTATGCTGTCATGATATATGTATATATATATATATACGTGTATGTAAATATACCTAAAAGATAAATTTATAGAAGTACAATAGTCTACAAAAACCTCTCCTAAGATCTGTGAAATTTAGGCATTTACGAAGGGGTCTTCAACCCAATTTTATTAAACACTGTCCTCCAAATGTTTTCATAGAACTCTTAAGTTTTCATTATTATTCTTCATCTTTGATTCATATGGAACTTACTTTTGGCATGAGATATGAATTTGTATATAATCTCCACAGTTTATGAGACTATTTTTAGATGTGTGTGTTGTGTGTAGTAGTAGTAGTAGTAGTAATAGTACTAGTTGGCATTTAAGACGAAAATCACTTGTTTTCTCCAATGATTAGCCTATGTTACTGTTTTTGTTGTTGTTGCTTTGTTTTTTTTTTTTTTCTAGGTTACTGTTTTGATGAGTGTTGTGTTTGCCTTTCAGACTGTATATACTTGTCAGTCTTTAACTCTGGGTGTCTGCCCCCAGTAGTCTTCCACACTAGGGCAAGGCAAGTTAAGGTGGCCTCTGCAAATGCAGCATCTCATAGTGCCACCAACCTGAGGTATAACTACATGAAATGTGAGCGGATGGGGATACAGAGCAGACCTAGTGAGAGGGCAGTAACTGTTTGCTGTCGCCTGTATCTGATTGGGAAGACAGAACACATCAGTGTGTCAGCTTAGTCATGCTTGCTTCTAGAAGGGCACAAAGAAGCAAAGATTCAGTTATTATCTACCCCCTGAGAATCAGTCTAACCTCTTGACTTCTGCCCAGAATTCTCTAGTGTGTTTGTCAATGGAATCTCGGGGGGAAGCTCTGTCAGTTTCGATGTCAAAGAATGTACACCAGATGGACATTTGTCCCTAGTACTTACCCTCTCCTTAGTGCCCTACTACAGTGAAGGTGGAGCTCTAACAGGATGGCTGTCACAATCATAATTTTGCCCCAAGAAGGCATTTGGCAGTGTCAAGAGACAACTTTCAATGTTACAGGTAGGAGGAGGAGTATGCTGGTTTCCAGTGGATAAATGCCAGAGATTCCACTGTCCTTGCTACAGTGCATAAGATGGTACCCACAGCAAAGTGCCATGTGATCCAAAATATCAGAAGAATCAAAGAAACTCTGAATCTAGCAAGTCAAAATGATGACAATTTGGTCAGTGTAGTGATGCAGAAGTTCTCGCAAACTATTGTTCATTAGAGAGAGCTTGCCAGGAGCAAGGATTCTAGCAGAAGGTTATGTCTGGTGCCTCATTTGTCAGTGACATGCCCATGTTTTCAGTTGGGTAGAGGAGTATGGTAGTACTTTGTCTAGGCTCACAAGCATATTCAGTATGGGTTACCTATTAAATACTCTCAATGGAGTAACGAAACATCAAGGGATCCAGTGGTAAGAAGTGCTGACAGTCAAATATGGAGGTTGTTTGCATAGCAGTGTTTCTAAGGATAGTGTTGCAATTTTGATATGGAGTTCTTGTGGTACTTGTCCAGTCCAGTCCTGGAATGCTGCCCCACAGATACAGGCTCTGTTTTGTGATGTAGAAATTAGGATGTAGAACCTACTGGAAAGAAGTAGGTCACTAGGTATGGAGTCTTTATTATCCCTTACCTCCTGTGGCTTGCTTGGCTTCCTGTTCCATATGAAGTGAAGAATTTCCTCTGTCACATGCTCTTTCAGCCATCATGTTCTGTCCAAGCTCAAGGGGCCAACCTTCTATGAACTGAACCTGTGAAACAGTGAGCCCAAATGAGTCTGTCCTCCCTTAATTTGTTTTAATCAGGTACTTTGGTCACAGCAGTGAAAGTTAAGTAAACCAGAAATTGTGGTAGATATTGTCAATGGAGAATGGCAAGCCAGTCTAAGATGTGAAAAGTGCACAAAATTGTCATCTTTCAGTAAATGAACCCTGAAAGGCAGCATCATGTAAGGCACAGCTTGCAGCTTGTACAGTTGTTTTCTACGTTGTAAAACTGACAAATGAAGTGAACTGATGGAATTCCCCATTCTTGACCTATAAAATGGTTATCCACATAACTCACAGAGGCTGGTTAAGCCTGTGCAAAGTTCAGATCTCCTGAAGTGTTTATGAGGCAGCAGTAAAAGAGACATTGAGGCAGGACTAAATGTTTCTCGAATACATCCTTTGGAAGAGATTCCATATGATGGCTGTGAACAGTGTGGGTGATAGAACCTAGCTAGCAATGGGCCCCGGTCTTCACAGACATTCCTTGTTGTGGTACTATGTGTTCACATGGCTGCCAGGTGAGAGGGTACTGGACCAGGAGTCTGGTTTTCCTCCGCCTTGCCCCTCCTTCCATCTTTCACTTTAGGAATGTATTTCTCTTTACTAAATATCAGTGCTTTATATTTATGTTTGTGTTCTGTATCACAGAGGATATAGTCCACATTATGGTGTCGTGACAGATCCTCTCAAATTCTCAATGACTTGCTTTAACATCTTATTTTGCTACTGTGTGCATCCTTTGTGGACTCGTTTGGGAATGCTATTCCTTCTTGTCCTCTTTACCCCAGGATCTCTGAGAAGCAGTCAGTTGCTAAAATATTATCCGTTACTGGAGCTAAAGGGGAAGAGCATGCTAAAACCATTGGCCCTTGAGGAAGGTCCTACCCTGAAGTGATGATACTCATCTCTTGCACTCTTACTTCAAGGGCCAGAGCATATCACGTGGCTGTCCCTAACTTGAGTGATAGACCCAGCAAAAGAGAAATATGCAGCTCTGGGTGATGACGATCACACTGCAGCTCTGGGTGATGACGATCACACTGCAGCTCTGGGTGATGACGATCACACTGCAGCTCTGAGTGATGGCGATCACACTGCAGTGGTGGGTGATGGCGATCACACTGCAGCTCTGGGTGATGACGATCACACTGCAGCTCTGGGTGATGACGATCACACTGCAGCTCTGGGTGATGACGATCACACTGCAGCTCTGGGTGATGACGATCACACTGCAGCTCTGGGTGATGACGATCACACTGCAGCTCTGGGTGATGACGATCACACTGCAGCTCTGGGTGATGACGATCACACTGCAGCGCTGGGTGATGACGATCACACTGCAGCGCTGGGTGATGACGATCACACTGCAGCTCTGGGTGATGATCACACTGCAGCGGTGTGGTGGGTGATGATGATCACACTGCAGCTCTGGGTGATGATGATCACACTGCAGCTCTGGGTGATGATGATCACACTGCAGCTCTGGGTGATGATGATCACACTGCAGCTCTGGGTGATGACGATCACACTGCAGCTCTGGGTGATGATGATCACACTGTAGCTGTGGGTGAGGACGACTGTTTTACTTTTACAATTGGCATCAAACTTATGGGAACAGGAGCCCAGTTTGTTCTGATTCCAGTATGAATTTGAGTTAACTTGGGTCAATTACTACTTTTTCTTTTATGCTATTTGTATTTTTACTTCTGAAATTAAGATAGAAAAAATATGCACTAAATGCTATTTGTAAGATTCTGAAAAATTATTACCCTAAGCTTGCATGTTTTGTCTTCAGTAATAACTTATATTTTAGTGAAAATTTCTGTACATATAATACAAATTCTATATAGTAATTAAAATTATTTTTCATAATATGCATTTTATTATAGTTCTTGTATACTACAATTTACTGCAATTCAAAAATTATAAGATTACCACTTTTTAAGAAGTTTAGCTCACAGTTAATGTTACACAGTTTTGTGCAAACCCATTATGTGAATAGGTCTTGATAGGTATTTGAGTGTCAAGTCTTGGCTTACCTCTATAAACTTGAGAAAATTACTTTGCTGTTTTGTGTGATGTTTTGTAATTTACAGAAAAATGTTCTTTAAGCCTCAAAGTCTTTACTGTTTTATTTCTCTTAAATGCTGGACAGTTTGTTTTGTTTTTTGTTTTTTTCCAATTTTCCCATTTACTGTGAGCATTGTTGTAGAACATGAATCTTGGTACTGACTGCTGAGCAGATATTTGGCATAATAAACAAGATGGATGTAGGTCTTACTTTTAGGATATTGGTCAAATCTAAGAATACTAGTTAAACTTGCTAGATGCCTAATTAAATGTCACTTACTCATATTGAATGAATAAATATGCATTTCAGTTTCCATAGGCTGATTTTTTTTTTTTTTTTATATTGTGTAAGAAAAACCTTAAGAATGTCCTGGTTGAGCAGGCACCTGATTATCCCCAGGCAATTGAAACACCAGAGTTGCATTTCCCTACCATTCCTAGGCTGGTTTCTTCTAAAGCCATAGCTTGTGCATGGGCAGCTGACTGTCTTCTCTCTGTCTCCCATGGTTTCCCTGTGTGCTGGGTCCTAACTCTTATGAGAACACCAGTCACACTGGATTGGGGCTGATACAGTGACTTTATCTTGCTACCATGTTCCAAACATGTCACACTCTCCTCTGCTGTGTGGCAGGGATGGCTAGGACTTTAGCATATGATGGAGGCTGAATTATCCTAAAAGAAAAGTCGCTTGCAGCTAACCAGAGTTCAGGGTAGAAGTGAACACTAAAAAGAGAAAGTACACATATTTTCAAAATTCAGAGAAAAGACTCAATTTAAGGTTTTTTTTTCTATAATTAGTATATAATTTCTTATGCTCTCACCAAGTTCAGAGCCTTTGGAAATTAATCTGCCATCAACTTTTTGCCACAGAATTCATGTGCCAGTAGTGTGAGCCATAGCATGAAAAGGAATTGGTAAAGTGATATGATTAGGGAGTGTTTTAGAGCGGGTCTTAGTGCTCTGACCCCTGTTACAAATTGAACTGTATCTCCCAAATTAGTGTTCAAGCTCTAACCTTTAAATTTGACCTTATTTAGAAGCAGGGTCTTCCTAATGAAACTAAGTCCATGTGGCCAGCACTAATCTAACTGGTGTCCTTATAAGCCGAAAAGAACACAAGCATGCAGGTATAGACGCATGTGCACAAACCCCGGGAGGGCGGGGAGAATGAGTATCTTGGAATGACATTTGAGATAATAACAGATTGGAGTAATGAATCTTTAATTCGAGGAATAAAGGATAGCTGGCTAAACCAGACACTGAAGGAGAGGGGTGGAGGAGGGGCTTGCAAAGCCTGCCCCAGAGCCCTCAGAAGCCTGTTGACATCTGGATATGTCCGTCCTGTAGCTTTCAGAGCTACAGAGAAACGCTGCGCTTGTGCTAATTTACTGTGCAGTCCTGGAAACAAGCATGCTTCTGTTGTTCTTGCTCGGCATTGACAACCTTCTCATGCACCATTGAGTTTATTCGTGCAGGGCAGAAGGGCTTGGCTTTGATAGGAACTGAGAATTTGATAAGCGAGACTCTATTTGGCACTTGCAGAATTTGTTCCACTTGGCTTACACTTGGATATTTTTCCCTTTGAAGGGCATTTAATTAGGAAGAAGTCATGGATTAATAAGCAGATACAACTGCTTCCTCCTCCTCCTTTTAACTCATCACTATGAATTAGAATGAGTGTTATTCTCAACAGCGCTATTTTTCCCATGAGTTTTGAAATAACAACATAAAAAAAAAAAAGAAAACTGAGAATTGAAATGAATATGTAGACTCCCTACTAAAGTTGTCTCATATTTACCTTGATTGTATAGTTCTTATTGTTTATGGAACTCTTTCATAAAAAGGGTATTTATTCTCAAGAAATCAAGAAGATTCCTTACTGAAATGTTATAGGGAGGGCTTTTCCTCCTCCCATGTCCTAACAGTTGTAAAGGTGATATATTTCTGTCGAGCGCTATCGCCTTGCCTGCAAGAACGACGACGCTCAACAACAGGATTCTTCTGCAGCTATGTTTATTGCGTTGCTCATTACAGCAAGTTGAGGAAAGACCCCGAGGAGGAAAAAGGGCTCTGCTTATATATGCTCAGAGGAGTCATGTCTGTTACTGACAGTTGCAGCCCGCAATGCTCGTAACGGTCACCCCATGACGTGGATCGCGCATCCGCGCCTTGCTGGCTTATGGACAGGAAACCAGCACCATCTTTGGGAATGGCACCGGTGGCTCTCTACATATTTCTAAAGATGTCTTTTCATATACATGTTTCATTTCACTATAGATGTATAGATTTAATTTAAAAATCATCACTTGTACGTTCTAAGTGAAATTATTTTGGTTTAACTATTGTGGAAGAACCATTGGTAGTTAATAAAAATGTAACAAGAAAACAACTCTTCGGGCCACCAGTGGGAAGTGACCATCCCTGTTCCCCTTGTATCGTTTTCTGAGTGGCATAAAGAAGTCACGTAGCAACAAAAGATCCTTTACCATATTAGACCTTTATTTTCCAAACCGAACACAGGGTTTGCTGATTCCCAAGGCTTATGATTTTTCTCAGCAGGCACGTGAACATCACATAATGAGGAGCTGGGAAAGTAAAAGTACCGTTGGCCACAAGCCAACCTAGAACTGTCTTACAAAGATTTTGAATTAATGTACTGTTCACATTAAACAAGAAGAACAGTAATTCAATATTGAACTAAAACTCTAGAATTACAACCTCTCTAGTAGTTGTATCATATTGTCAAAATACTTTCCAGGTTTTAGTTTTTTAGAAGCACATGGCCTCATGTAGCTTAGGCCAGCCTTGAGTCCCTGATTCTCTTGCCTCTGCCTCACAAGTGATGGATTACAGGTGTGTACCACCACACCCCCCCGATAAAATACTTTTCTTCAAAAGGGTACAGCCTTAGAAAGCAATGACTTGAGTGCAGGTGAGATGCAGGGCTGTAACATGAGAGGGAGAGAAGGATGCTGAGCACTGTTCCGAAGCTAGATGGGTGCAGAACCCCACTCTGGACCTAACCCTGATCCACACAACAATTGGCTGTTGGCGCAGACACAACAAGTCGCTTTAGAACCTGGGTCTACTTACACAGCCTTTTAAAGTGTCAAATAGCAAGAGTCACCATTTGATGAATTTGAAACTGTAGAAGAAAAGATGATAAGAAAGTGTTGGGTAACTTCTGAGAGTAGGCATCTGTCATAGTGGAAACTAGGGCAAAGAGAGGAGATATTCAGAGAGAAGACTCAGATAGTGTAGGGGCCTGGCCCGAAATCAACATTTAAAAGGCTAGAAGAAAGGAGGAGCCATGGAACAAAATGTAAATACAAGACCAGATTCATGTCTCTTATTCAGTAGAGTAAGTCCTGTCAAAACACCAAAACAAAAGAAGGAATGAACGGATCTCCTCCTTTATAAGATGCTTAGATGGTGGGTGGTACAATCGTCCCTTATGTTCATGCCATGGACAGACTGACTCTTGTATCATGTGGCTGGCAGGAGGGATGAACAGTAAGAGTAGCGCTTCAGATTTGGGGATTGAAAACATGTAATGAAATAATTGTGTGGTCCTTTTCACTTATTGTTAAAGAAAACTCTGCCATCAGGAAAATACTAACTGAAACCACAGCTGCTTTCAGAAAGCGCAAGGAAACTGAATTTCTCGTGACCTGCTGGTAAGAGCACCGTGTTCCCACCACTCTGGAAAAGCTGTGGTTGGTTGTTATATCCCTGTGCTCCAAGTGGGTTCCACTCCGGAGTGTGGGGAGAGAGAGGCAGGTGCTAGCATGGGACCTAAGCATCCGCCTGATCCTTTGTTAGTTCAGCAACACTTATCTAAGTAAGGTGTGACTAAATTCCCAGTTTAGTTCCCTTTCAAATGGGGAGATTTTCCCACTGGGCCTGACTTAATCAGGTGAGGAGTCCTCCCGAAACACAAGCTTAGTCTAAGATGGATTCAGTAGAAGGACCTTGGTCCATGTTGGCCTTGCAGATGGAGTGAGCCACATTGAAAGGTGAGGGAGAGCTAGTAGACTGTCTTGCAACTGCAGAAGTTGAGTTTTTCTAGCAACCCCGTTGAGCCTGAAGAACATTGTTTCACAGTTTTGGGGAAGGTATTTAGGATGCGGCTCAGCTGCCCATAACCGGCATTTCAAGCAGAGGTTCCAGAGGCAGGGCCCAGACATCTGTCCAATAGAAACTGAAACAGTGAGTGAGTTTGAATCCACTGAGTTTACAGTGACTTGTTACACAGCAGTAAAAACTGCTACAGGTTTTAGAACTTAATGTGGCGTCGCTTAGCAAGGGGGCTGTGCTCTGAGAAATGAATTGTCCTATGGTTTCATTTTGCAAGTTGGTGTTTTCCTTGTGGGAAACAGACATCTACTCAGTTGGTACCATTGACAGAGCAGAATAATGATTCCTTCCAAGTAAGGCTTACTGACCAAGTGAGTTTGGAGGGCTTGGGTGAAGGGTTTCCAGAATGTGGGTGATACAAAAACAGCTTTATCATGGAAAAGTCCCATCCTTGGATGGGTGACCAGCTTCCAGAAGTTGCATGGATGGAATCTTGCCTAGAGTTTACCCCTCCCTCTTATCTTCTCTAGCACCACCCCAAAACACACACTTGCAGCTGAGCCTGAATCATGCCCAGGGTAGGGAGAGGCCAGAGGGAGGGGAGGATTATAATAGGCCACATCTGTGAGTCTCGCTCCGCTTTGGGTAATCACTAATTTCCAGGTGGTAGCAGCCATACTATGTCTAGAGAAAAGCCTTTCACGGCAGCGTGGTAGAACGAGTCTGAATGAAATTTAGGACCACGGTGACATCGCTAGTAGATCGTCCTGTGCTGTACGTGTCTTTGTTGTCTAGCTGAACATACGTGGTGGTTTTTTAATGCGACAGTGGGTGGGGTGGACAGGGCTTACATTTTGAGGAGCGCAAGAGAAAAGCCTACAGTTGCCCACAAAAGGCTATTTGCAGTACTCTTCCACACCTGTCTGCTCGTTGTCAGTGGAACTCAGAACAGACTGAGAAACATGTCCCTGGGACCCCGGGGAAAGCGCGTCCTCCTTGCATGGCCAGAAAGCCACAGAAAACTGTCTCCTCCGTGAATACGTGGTTAGCGTGTATTTTTAGTTGGTATCTCCCAGGACGGTGTTGAAGGTGTGACTTCGTATTTTTTTTTCTTGCTTCTTTATGATAAAATGCAAGTGGAGAGTGCAAAATTGAAGGAAACAAGTAAAAGGAGCCAGAACTTGAGTCGAATTCTCACTTCACTGGAGGTGGCGAAGGAGAGAATACTTTTGAAAAATGTAGCCCAGAGAAAAGCAGAAGATGCTGGCTACGCAGAGTGTCTCAGAATTTCCCCACGTTGTTTGTTTGTTTGTTTTTTTTTTTTTTTTTATAAGAGGTTCCTTTGAGAAGTAAAAGGTAACCCAGCGCTCTCAGCCAGACTGAAGGCCTGTGTGAAGTTTGAAATCTCGTCTTTGTGTCATAGCGAGAGCCTAGGGGGTCACCCTTGGAAGACAGTGGGATTTGTGTTCAGTGGAAGGAGACTTGGTGGTATTTATTTATTTAATTATTAGTGAGAAAAGTGTCGGTAAAAACACTCCTAGCTTGGACTAGAAGGCAGGACAGAGTGACGGAGGCCGTGGCTACACAGCGACAGACACATACTACCTTCTCTAATTCTCCGTTTTGGAGGTTTTCTTGATTCAGTTTTATGATTCAGCATCTATGCCATGAAGATCAGAGGCTTGTACCCACTGTATTGGGAGCTCGTGTGCCCATTTATGCTTACTGTGTTTTGTTTTGTTTTGTTTTGTTTTGTTTTGTTTTCCCTTATTTTTATTGAGATGGTTTGTTAGACTTTGGTTTGTTTAGGTGTCTAAAATAAGCAGCTCATGCACTACTTGTCTCCAGTTATCTTAGGTTTGATATCTTAGTGCTGGTGGTTCTCATTTCTGGGTTTCCCCAACTGAAGTTAAGAATAATCGATGTGAATAAAAAGGGACACTTGAAGGCAGTGAGCTGAGTCTGATTCAGTGAATGACACCAAGGTGTCCTTTGAAGCAATTGCTGGGGAAATGATAGTGAAAACAGAGCCTTGGAGGGAAAGTTGTGGCCAGGTGCAGCTGAAGAAAACTTGGAGCTAAAATAAGCTAACATGAAAGAGCTACCTAATTCTTGCACAATTAGTCAAATTTAAAAACAAGACATTAACAGCCAGGCATGGATAGGAGAGGAGCCCAGGGAGCCCTACCCCTCACTGCTGAACTGTTTCCTATCAATACATCAGGGAGAAAAGGAGTGGTTGCCTTTAATTGTGATAGTCTCACTCCAGTGCTCACAAAAGTAGCCCAGATGCAGCTGTAAATTGAGTAGAGTTGCAATCAGAAGCTTGATGTGGGATAATGTTCTTCTTCACTGTAAAGATTTGTCACTTGTATTAGTTTAATAAAGTGCTGATTGGTCAGTAGCCAGGCTGGAAATGTAGGCAGGGCTAGCAGACTAGGAGGATTCTGGAAAGAGGAAGGCAGAGATGGAGTCAGACACAGAGGAAGCAAGATGAGAAAAGGTACCAAACCACGTGGCTAAACATCGTTTAGAATTATGGGTTAATTTAAGCTGTAACAGCTAGATAGTAATAAGCCTAAGCAATAGGCCAAACAGTTTATAATTAATATAAGCCTCTTTGTGTTTCTTTGTGACTAAAGGGCTGTGGGATCCGGTGGGACAGGAACTTCCATGCACTAAAGCTTAAAAAGGTTATTCCTACTCTAAAACTTACGTAACAAAAGAAAAATCTAGAATACCCAATATAGTATAATTTTGGAAAAGAAATAGGTGTTGGTACTTGTTTTACTAGGAACCCCTGTGCCCTCCTCCTAAAACTGCTAGAAATTAGCAACAGTATTTTCCAAGAGAGAACAGATGGACTGAAACCCAGGCATGAGTCCAGAAGTCCATGTGTAAAGAGACATGTATGTGTTAAGTGACAGGGTAGCCTGGACTACATGTGTGAGACACTGACTGAAAAAAAGACAAAGCAAGAGAGATGGTTCAGTGGGTACAAGGGCCCTGCCATAGAGTAGAGAACTGGTTCTAGAAAGTTATGACCAAAACTGCACATGTGTACTGTGGTACAGACATATCTACAAGAACACCACACACACGCACTCACACACACACGCACTCACACACACAGAGACACTCAGACACATGCACTCACACACACACACAGACACTCAGACACACACACAGACACACACACGCACTCACACACACACAGACACACACACCCACACACACACACAGACACTCAGGCACACACACAGACAGACACACACACACAGAGACACTCAGACACACACAGAGACACACTATATATATATACATACATATACATATATTATATATATATTTAAAGTTAGAAAAAGAAAAAAAGAACCTGAACTCTTTCCCAACCTCAAATCTTTTCATCTTGCTAATTTTGGAAATATGTTAGGAAGGTGAGAAAACACATTTACAGTTATTTATAAAACTTAATAGGAATATCAAATTTTGGAGAAGGAGAAACAAAAACCAACTTTAATATAGAAAGTTTGTGTAAGTGCATAAATAGGGGCATGTGGTTTGTATGTGTGTGTGTGTGTGTGTGTGTGTGTGTGGCTTAAAAGTTAGATCTGTATTGTACTCATGGGTACACAGTGGATAATGTAGCCAGGTTTGAAACATATTATTACTTCAAAATCATTGTTTCTTGATCATGCCTTAGTGTTTTCTGTAAGGCAATATGTTTGACATATAAGATAAATTAGCATGATTAAATATTAATCTCTGTGGATAGCTCAATCTGATTTTTTCATTGTCGGTTTTCCCTCTACTAATTATGAATATAATTCTTTTACATTTGCCTTTTAAAATTATATACATAACTATTATATATAATGACTACATGAATTCCCTCATCACTAACCATCCAGTGCAGTTAGGGAAATGTATCAGTTAATCTTCTAATTTCATTTCTGTCTATTTTCTCTTGCAGGGTTACATTTTGCCATCTGCCTTTCCAGAGTAAGTGGCTCTATGTGGGCACTGAGCGGGGTAATATACATATTGTCAATGTGGAGTCCTTCACACTCTCAGGCTATGTCATCATGTGGAATAAAGCCATTGAACTGTAAGTCTGCGCATCCGCTCCATGTCTGAAAGCATTGAGTATCAGTATCTTACAGCTTTATGTTGGTGGATCCTTGTGGAATTGATACGTCAGGCATTCCTGATATTATATAAATGTCTCTGGGTTGTTTTATGAGTATTATCCTATTTTCATGACAATTGACAAATTAAAATTTTTATATTCACATTTATTTATAAATGTATAACATATTTTCAACTGTGTATAAACTGTTACATTAAATAGTTACGATGCAATAGTTATTCATTTTTTCTTTTATCTTCTTATTCGTCTTTTTTCTTTAACCTTCTAATTATTTTTTTTATATCTTCTAATAGTCATGCAATGTAAATGTTGATTAGAATTAGTGTTATCACCAAGATTGATGAAAACCAGATTGAACTGTGGTGCCAAGAAGTTCTAGTCTTAATTTTCACTTCCTGAAAGATTTTTTTGTGTCAACTCTTTTTGTAAGTTTTAATTTAAAGTTTTAAATATTAGAACAAAGCTATTGGCAAGACTCTTTTTAAAGTCTTTCCACAGTTTTACTCTTTTTTTTCTTTTTTGAAGATTTTATTTATTATGTGTACAATATTCTGCCTCCATATATATCTGCACACCAGAAGAGGGCACCAGATCTCATTACAGATGGTTGTGAGCCATCTTGTGGTTGCTGGGAATTGATCTCAGGACCTCTGGAAGAGCAGACAGTGCTCTTAACCTCTAAGCCATCTCTCCAGCCCCAGTTTTACTCTTTTGAGAGAGGAAAAAAAAATCTGTGACCTATGTCAGACATTTTGGTTTAACTATAGTAGTGTTTTCCTTTCTGTGGCGAGGGTGTTGCTATCCTTCAGAAGTGTGGGTTTTCAGTTTGTTCTTTGATTGGTCATGACCTCTAGAGGGTAGACGTGGTCTAAGTATTCACAGTTCTGAAGTGGTGCAGTGTCCCAGCCTCCAGCATCCATGAACAGGGGTATACTTTTTCCAAATGCTTGGGCATCCCTTCAGTTATATTTTTACCTATATGCTCTCTCTTTCTCTAGTATTTGCTATAGGTACCATTAATTTCTGGGGGGTTTCAAATAAATAAATATATAAATAAAAAGCTGGTGCCTAGTACTAAATGATGCTTTGTTTTAAAATATTAACTTCACAATGAAAAGAGATTTGCTATGCTAAAATAAATGTTTGACGACATGGAAGATCTTTCCTATATAGAAAATGCAATTATAAAGTTTTTTAACTTACAGCCATATGATTTTTGCCATTTTCTCTTTGCTTGGCAACTTAACTATTGTCTTTGTAAAGTAATGTTCTTTATTGTGATGAAAACAAACTTTTGAGTAAAAATCCTTTTTGTTTTTTCAGGTCATCTAAATCTCACCCAGGCCCTGTCGTTCATATAAGTGATAATCCCATGGATGAGGGGAAGGTAGAATTTTTTTCTAAACAAACATTTATTAATTAATCCATGCTGTTGTGACTTTTAAATGTGCAGATTGTCCTAGGACTGCACTGGATCTCACAATCCTTTTGTCTCAAAGGCTCCCCAAGTACTGAGATTGCAAGTGTTGGCCACCATGTTCGCTTATAAGAGACCAATTAGTACATTAGTGAGTGATTCCCAGAATTATTTATGTCTTTCTAAATTATATAACCTTCTGGTAGGAACAATTATTCTTAAATGTATTTTAATTTTAATATTCATGTGTGAAACTCTCGTACATGTATATTATACATCTTGATCACATTACTCCCTGTTCTCCCCTCCTTCTCTCTTTGGACCCCTTTTTCTCCCCAATCAGTCCCCATCCTATTGTTAGGGTTCCTTATTTTTATTTAGTTCTTTAGTTGCCGTTGGGTTTCATTGAGTGGCTTTCTCTGGACATGGTGTGTTTTGTTTACTGTAGCACTGACAGCTTACCAGCGCCTGTACCCCGCAAGGAAAATGCTTCCCTGTCTTCAGCACACTGACTGTCTGTGGTTCCTCAGCTAGGATGGAGCTTAGTCTCCCCTTTAGCATCCCTGCTACAGTGTTGGCAAGCTAGATCTAGTTCCGGTGACCTCGGCGTCTAGGAGTTTTCGAGTGCAATAGCTATGTCATGTCTATAGATTCTTTTCTTTCCCCTGGCTTTCATGTTCTTTGTGTGCCCTCTTCCATGATGTCCCCCAATTTCTTGGGGGTATGTGTGTGATGGCAAAGGGCGTGACACAGATGTCCCTTTTAGGGCTAAACACTAAATAATCACTCTCGGCACTTTGAGCACTTAGGACCCTCTGCATTAACTCACTGCAAAACGAAGCTTCCTAAGTAGGAATAAATTTAGTGGAGATTTCCCAAGAGCTTACGTAACTTAGGTTCCCATTTCCCTTGTCTTGCTTCTGTAGAGAAGATCTGAGAAGCTTGTGATCATTCAACCCTAACCTGTTGGCCATACTCTGACTTCCTTTGGATGTTGTGGCTGACTGAAAGAGGCGACAAGTTTGCTGTCAGCTTCTTAGATTATTAAAAATGTGAACAGCCAAAGCTAATCCCTTAAAGTTACAGGTCTCTGAAGTGGTGTGTTCACACCCAGATCTCTTGACCCAGGTCTTGAGCTGTTAACATAGTTTTATCAGTTTGTAAATTTTTCTTTGCTTTATTTTTGAATGGCCGTTCTTTCTCTATAGGACAGTGCCCTATCATGTATCCAAGAAACGTGGAGGGAAATGAAACTGTTGCAAAGTCTTTCCAGGAGAATCTGTTTCACCTCTCATAGCTAGTGTGTAGCTCACTTTCTCCTCTTCCAGTCTAGGAGCCCAGCCCATAGAGGGCGCTGTCTACACTTAGGATGATTCATCCTACTTCAGTTAACAAAGTCTTAATAACCCCTCACAGCCATGCCCAAAGGCACAGCCATGCCCAAAGGCATACATGTCTCGTCATTGTTTTGAGATCTTAGCAAAATGACAGGGTTAACAACTCTCACACCGGAACAGGGGTCTAGGGCAACAATTTATGAGACAAGATCAAGAGCATAGCAGGCTCCATGACAGATGTTAAAGGTATACAGATGTTAAAGGTATGATAGGGAGCATAGCAGGCTCCATGACAGATGTTAAAGGTATACAGATGTTAAAGGTATGATAGGGAGCATAGCAGGCTCCATGACAGATGTTAAAGGTATGATAGTGAGCATAGCAGGCTCCATGACAGATGTTAAAGGTATAGTGAGCATAGCAGGCTCCATGACAGATGTTAAAGTTATGATAGTGTGCAGGAGAGTTTTAGGGCTATCCCAGTTAACCCGTATTACAGTCTGCAAGAGAATTCAAATGAAAATGCCGCATTAAAAAGCAACCCTTCAGACTGTAAAAGGATGGAGAATTACTAGAGCACACTGGAAGGGCGTTGGCATAACATTTGGTTGTTCCAGGAAGTCTTCCCCCCAAGAAGCAGTTGCTAAGAGCACCTCTGAAGGATAAGGAGACTAATCAGAGGATTCCATCTATGCCCCACCCCCCCCCAAGACAGGAAGGCAGCGTGTACAAATGCTTACATGTAAGAATGCATGGAGAAACAAACTCCAAAATCAGGAAATGGAGTGTGTTGGGCATGACAGGTATGAGGGGTGATTTTGGAGGAGCAAGTACAAATCAAACAGTGATAAATATTGAGTTTTGATTTTATCATGAAAAAAAAAATGGTGTGACTGACAAATTTTAAATAGAAGCATACATACATTTCCCATTCAGCTTGGACATCATAACCGGTCCTCCAGCTACAATGTGAAATGGATTGGAAAAGAGATCTTTGTATACTTTTCCAGGAGGGAGGTACCAGAGATGGAGGGATATCAATTAGAAAGATGCACAACATCATATTAAACTTAGTTAATGGTTTTTCTTTTTGGAGGTTGGGCTAGCATTAATGATGACTGCCAAGTCTTTGACAGACAGCTGATTAGCTCTGGTCATCAGGACACAATCTAGAGAGCCAGCAGGCTCCAGGGGGCTGTACATGGTCTTCAACATACTTCTGGTTTAACATTAGGAAATGATATGGTTATTGGAACTGTGAGTTTGAATTTCATGACAGAATATGGGATTAGTATTTGAAATTAATCAGCACATACAGTGGGTGAAATTCCTTGGTGATATATAGATCCTTGAAAGTATGTAATATCTCAAACACATACAAATTCATAATTTTACTAGTAATTTTTAGGAATGTATTAGGATGTAGACTCGTGACTTCTAAGAGTCTGCTCTCTTTAGTACCAGTTGTATTTTGAGGTGCTAATCATCAAAAGTATGTAAATCCACCTTGCCTTGTTTTTATTTGTCATCTGTGTAATTAGTAACTTCTAGTGCAGGTGTTTATTTATAGTAAAGTTTTTTGAGTGAAGGAGGTAAACAATGATTAGCTGTATTTTATAGAGTAAATAACTCATTCCTCAGTAAGGTGACCTTTCCTTTCCCCAGCTTTTGATTGGCTTTGAATCTGGAACAGTTGTCTTATGGGACCTCAAGTCAAAGAAGGCTGACTACAGATACACATATGACGAGGTAACAGCAATGCTTATTCTCATTGCGGATATTGTCATTGCCATAACGCACAGCAGCTTCTCTAAGAATTGAATTTTCAGGTGTGGCTTCTAGTTGATGCTTTTTTCTGATTGCATTAAAACACAGATTTTCTTCTCTTAGTAATACATTCACTTCACCTTCCTTCCTGGGGAGTTAGAGCACACAGTGTATTGTCGGTATCATTCAACAGTGAACCTGTGAGTCCTGGAGTTCTCTGAGAAATGATGTCATTACATCCACAGCTCATGTCAGCTGCAGAAGATCCCCACATGCTCCTTCTACAGAACAGTCTGGTCCTTTCAAGGACTATTGATGCCTCTAATATTTCTCCTTGGCCGGCACTGCTCAGCAGTCATAGCACAAGCAGTACATGTGTTTTCTCTTATTAAAAAATATATATTTAGGGGCCTGGAGAAATGGCTTAGAGGTTAAGAGCACCGACTGGTCTTCCAGAGGTCCTGAGTGCAATTCTCAGAAATCACACGGTGGCTCACAACCACCTATAATTCAGTCTGGTGCCCTCTTCTGGCATGTAGGCAGAACAATGTATTTGTAATACATACATACATACATACATACATACATACATACATACACACACACACAAATAAATAAATAAATCTTTAAAAATATTTTAAATCACTTTGGTTAGCTTATCAATACTAATCACATTCTGTGTAAATAATTTCATTATAAAGGCAAAGCTTATTTTAAAATTGAGGTTTTATCATGACTTGCAGATACTTTTGGAGCAGTTTACCTAACTACTTTTTTTCCAATTTCGGTAGAAACACTTTGATTCAGAAATGTGTTAAATGTTGGCATTTACACTCTGTGCTCATCATGATATAAATGCTTTCACCCGAACTATTACATTCTCTGTTAATTTCAGCTTACATTTATAAGCACACAAAGAACAGAAATAAGCAGACATTGAATTGATTGCAAGTTTTGACTGTGTATGTATAGTAGAACTTCTTCTTGCGTTTTGGTTGAATGCCTCCTTGCTGTACTGTGCAATGCTGATAGTCCCACAGGACACCTTTTCAAGTCACTTAACCATTGAGAATGAAAAGTGCATCGCCATGACTGGGAAACAAGAAGTTCCGAGCAAACCCCAGGGGTGGATTTTGTAAAACTAAGATTTTATAGAGAAAAATCATCATCTAGGGGAAAAATTGGAGGCCAAATATGTCAGTCACATGAAATACATTGTGGATAGTAGATTAGAAGTATAATATTCCAGTCAAAAAGGATCTTCTCGTGGGTCTGAAGAGCTGGCACAGCAGTTAAGGCTCTCCTCGGGGCCCGGAGGGATGGTTAAGAGAACTGGGTGCCCTGCAGAGGACCCAGGTTTGATTCCCAGCACCCACATTGTGCCTCACAGCTATCTGTAACTCCGGCTTGCAGAGGACCCAGTGTCCTCATCTGGCCTCTGTGTATGCACTAGGCACACACAAAGAATAAACAATTAGAAAGGAAAGAGGGTGGTCCTCTCAGATTAAAGGTCACCCCCATAATTATTCTGAGGTATTGAAAATATGCTTTCATGTTCATACTGAGGAGTTTTCATCGATATTAGTCCTAAATATATATTTTGAATTTTAGGATAGATTGTTTGTTTAGCTCATTAAAACAAATTCTAATATATCAGAGTAGCTATTTTCTTCCATCAGGCATTGTTTGTAGTTGATGTGTGGGTAGTAACTTGGTAGTTCATTCTGATAAATTCTAAGAACACTCCTTTCCTGAACTTGTCAGTAAATAGTGCATATGTCATTGTCATAAGTTCCTAATACACACTTAAAAAATACAATGATCAGGAGGAATTAAACAGTTTCAATATAAAATGTCTTATTTGTATTGTAAGAGGACTAAGTTAAATATAGCTAATATATTGACTGTCTTGGAAACTGTAAAAATTTGTTAAAATCATTTATCACTAGTTTGATAATAGAATTCTTCACCCTTCTGTAGGCTATTCACTCGGTGGCTTGGCATCATGAAGGAAAACAATTTATTTGCAGTCATTCTGATGGTACTTTGACCATATGGAATGTGAGGTCCCCTACTAAACCTGTACAGACCATCACTCCTCACGGTAAGGACGCCTCAATTCTAAAGACTGCCCAAATTGTCATGGACTATTGTGTGGTCTGGGGGGAGCTTATTTTTGTTTTAATGGGTGAAGAATATTATGACTGTGTCATGGAATGAATATTGTAATATCTTCTGAGCATTTCTTCATTTGTCCAAATGGCAGATCATGTTAACTGTATGAAACTTTAACCTCTTGTCATCTTAAGATTGTCACAAGATTGTTGACGTGTGTGTGATACATCAAGGCAGGTCATTTTCTACACTTCAGAATGGTGTGGGATTGCTGGAGGTCATCCAGGGTTTGTTGATCCCGGGGAACTCAGCAAAGCATAGTCATCTTCCTGCTGTGTTTGTTACATCACAAGAATGCAACACAGATCCATTTCTACAGTGTTTAGAGCCTTTTGGCAGAAAAGCCCCTAACTGAACTTTATCGAACATTTGATTTACATTTTTTTCAAAGTATGTAAGAAAAGCGCATTATTTTCTTGTGCTACATGTGAAGATATAGAATCGCTTTCCTTACACAGTACAGCAGTCGAAATGTACACTGTACTAGTTTTATTTCTATAAAATATGGTATATATGAGTAAATTTTACAGGAAGTGAATTGCTTTCACGAGTTTTGTTATCTCTTCCACTCATTGCTTAGCTTGCCACTGGTAGCAGTAACCTCCCGACACTAAATTGAGTTCTACAGCAGACTCAAGTCCACTTCAGCATATTGTAATGTAAAAATATGTCTAGTGTACAAAACAAGATGCTGTTTATTTTAAATATAGTATATTTATGGTACATGATTTTTAGGACAACAACCACTCATTCTGATAGAATAAATTTTAGTTCTTCCTTTTCTCATACTTTAACTTCTTGTTTTTGATTTTTAGCCTAATGATTTTGAAGTTATTTTAAACATTTTACTTTTAAATTTTTGTGCATTGTTAGTTTTGATTAGTTTTGGTGGTGGTTATCACCGGCCCAGCATAAATAGTGCATGTATAAAAAATTAAGAGTTATTTTGTCTAAAGGGGGATTTCATTACATTTCATTTTTACTCTATAAATTATCAGTGTAAGAGCTTAGAATACTATAGAATTTAATACAAGAAAATATATTTTAGGAAAACAGTTAAAGGATGGGAAGAAACCCGAGCCATGCAAGCCTATCCTCAAGGTGGAGTTCAAAACGACTAGATCTGGGTAAGATTCCTTCTTTGCCATGTTCATAGTTATAGGTGATACAAATAGCATTGGAAGCTGTATAGTGAACTTTGAAGCCCTACTTTAGACTACTCTACCTTGTCTTAAGTTTTATGCTTTCATAATTTAATAGAATGCATAGTTTAGATAAATGACTCTTCTGGTTTTAGCAGTTGATTTCTACATCTTGGAAAGTAAATTATTTTTCATCCCAAACTTAATTAATGTATTCTGTTCATCCTTGGAAACAGTAATGTTTATTTGGTAGTGTGAAAAATGTGGAAAAGGTGATGAATGGAAATAATTAAAATATAAAATATAATCTATCCTGCATGTGTTAACTAAAAGTCATACATTCAGAAGTTAAATTTCATAATGTTTGACATTATGAATGCAACTTGCTACTTTAAAAAGGTTCTCAGTTTTATTATAACACCGGTACTCATATGAAAGAGATAAGAATAAGATGATTCTCACAATCTAATTGTCTCAATTTTATGACTCAAAAGCTGTACTCAATCTATATATCCAATATGTCTATAACAATCTTTTAAAGTGTTTCTTTGAAAATTCTGTATCTTTTTAATTTCCAAAGGAAGAGTTTTTTTTTTTAAAGACTTTCTATTCTAGTTATTATTAGTTGTCTTTACTAAAGGATCTAAAGAGTGAGAATCTCAAATTGAATCAGAAAACTGTGGATTGAGGTCCAGAAATCAGTTTTGATTCAGTTTGCAGGAATTTCTGATGTTACTGGTCTGTTTACATGTTCCAGTTTGTAAACATGGTGTCCTCTTCCCCATTTTTAACCTATCCTCCTGGTTCAGCTTTGCGCTGTCCCCCTGTGAGAAAAGGCTCAGGGCTTTTTTTGCCCAGGGGAGATGCTCTTACTTATCATTTATTTATTTACCATTCCTAGTCTTCCTGTGAGATCTAGGAGGAATACACCCTTAGAGTTGATTCAGAAACAGATAATAAGTTGGATGTAGTCCAGGGGGCAGAACAGATGTTGACTTGACCCTGGAAGCCCCTCACTGTGTAACCTTTGGGAAGGAGTTATTTGATTTCTTGTTGGCTCGGACGTTCTCATTTCTACATACATGGACAATAGGTGACTGTGATGAATTTAGCGAGATGTTCATGTATGCACACCAACCTTTGCATTAGGAAACCCTCAGCCACCAATTAATTATTATTTGTCACATTTGTCCTATTAGAAAAGAATTAAAATAGGAAAAAACAGAATTGCAAAAGTACCGGAAGGGGAAAAAAAAAAAAAAAAAAGAAAAAGAAAAGAAACCCGAATAAAAGGTCTGTGTTTATATGGATCATAAAGTGAGTTCTTTAAATGTTGCGCACCAAGGAGCAAGCCCAGGCCACGGTCCTCTGTGCTCCGCATCTCATGACAGTGCTGTTGGTACAGCCACGCCTTACTCGAGATGGGAGCTCTGCTTCCTTGTCACAGATTGGAACTGAAAAGTTTAAAAAGATGCATTGCACACCTGTATTTATCGCTATAGCTCACGATTGTTAAATTATGGAGCCTGCCTACAGGTCCATCAACAGATGAGTGGAAACATGGTATTCATACATAACAGAATTGCACTTGTCTCTAAAGAACGGGATTATGGCAGTGTCAGGAAAATGGATGGAGCTGGAGATTCTCATGGTAATTAAAATATAAGTAATGGAGAAAAGAACGGGCTATTGAAACTATAAAATCTATAAATGAAGATTTTGGAAGCATCATAGAGTGAATCCAAGTAGAGACACAGAAAAAACATTCTTTCTTACGTACCATGCAGTTTTGTGTGTGATATGTATCTCCAACAAAGCAAAACAAACACTTCCTGCATTGTATTGGCTACTTGTCACTTTGCTTTGGCAGAATAGCAGATAAAAACAACTTTGGAGAAGAGGGGCTTATTTTGGTTCATATTTAAGAGGACATACAGTCCATCATGGCAAGGAGCCTGACTGTGAGTGGCCCAGGCTGAGACAGTAGCAATATGCAATGTGTGGCCATATCTTGTTCAGCACCAGTAAGCAGAGGGAAGAATGGTTGTATTTTGTTCATTTCACGTTTTCTACTCTAAGACCAGTACCCATAGGATGGTGCCAGCCACAGTCAGGCTGAGTTTCCTGTCACAGCTAAGCCTCACTTGTAAACACCCGTCCAGCCACACCCAGAGGTTTACCTCTGAGATGATTTTAATTCCTGTCCAGTTGACAACCAAGATTAACAGGCACAAGTGTGCCCTTGTTGGCGTGAAATCCAAAAATGCCACTTTGAACCCATGACCTTTCATGCCATTGCACAGATATGATACACGGGTCAAGGTTATAATGTGGGCTATGTATTTTATTCTGGGAGAAGATTTACACGAGAAACCAATGACTGGAATGCACAGGCATGCTCTCCCTTACTTGACCAGAACCAAGAGAGATGGAGCTGGGGTCCAGGTCCCCAGACCTATTCTTCCCTGTCTCGTCCATACCCGTGACCACACTGGGCATGGTCAATGCAACAGGCGCAGGCAGGGTAGACATCTCACTACATTTCCACCTCTGTTCATCTCCGTGTAACACACATTTGCTCTATGAGCAAAGCTACGAAGTGTTAATAGTTCCAACATTGTTCAAAAGTCTGTATTCTGAGTCTGATGGGTCTCACAAATTCTCTTGAGTACCTGTTTAAAACTTCAATATTTACAGTATACAGTAGTACAGAGTAAATATCACTTCAAATGGAAGAAAGGGATGCCACAGTGATCACTTATGGAAACCACACCTCATGTTTATTTACAAATCTACTGACTGGTATCATATAATCAGAAAAATAAACATCAGTGCAACTCTTTGATGCAAAATATCGGGGCATACTTTTCCATCTGACTGTCCAGTTAGATATTAATAATTTGCCCTAGAAACTGTCGTGTTCTCTCTGAAATAGAGTTGTGCTTTCCACTTGCAAGCAGGTGTTGAGGATTTAAAAGACTAATAATGTTTATAATCACACAAAATTGGCAATGTAGAGTTTTGTGTCTGGTTAATGAACAATATAGTTAGGAATGCTAATTATGGGCCCATCCTCTAGCATTTCCACTGAAGCCTAGTAGGACAGCAAGTAGCTGTGTTGCAATAGGACAGCAAGTAGCTTTCTGGTATTCTGTCTGCTTACTGGTACTTATGTGTTTCTTTAGTATTGTTTAAGGCAAAGACTCATTTACTACTTGAGTTTCTTTAGCTTTAATGTGAGTCCTGGATTTCAAGGAGTAGGCATCTAGAGGCTCACTGGAGTCTTCTGTTTCTTATGCCTTCTCTGCTGTGGTATATGAGTCCAGAGAATCATTACCCCAGGCAGGTAAGAAAAACATGGGAGTTATTGTCAAAGTAATGTCAACCTTTAGTAGTATTTAAAGTGCCCTTCACAAAACTGTTTTAAACACACACACACACACACACACACACACACACACACACGCACGCGCATATAAATGTGTAATTTGTGACCTAGGCAGGATCCAGAATACCAGAGATTAGAGGAAGAAAACAGATGAACTCTGGCAATTAATGCTCGTAAATGCAGGTACCATTGTGGGAAGGGTCTTAGGAACACGCCGGAGACCACTGCCTGTTGAGAGTAAATGAGTCAAGAAAGGCTTTGGGGACATTCGAAATATTGATTGGATTGTTTTAAAAACAGCAACTAACCAAAGAAAGTGAGTAACTTTCTAAACATCATATAAAGGCTACAGCCCAAGGAATTGTGGCCAATTCCATAGACAGTAATAGAGTGCACATTGTGTTTCCAGGATTCAGGGTCCTCCATCCCATTACCATGAACACCTTGACTGTTGCTATGACCCTTTGTTTCCTCAAACTAATCTGTCTCTTGATTTTTGTGATACATATTTGTTTTCATTTTTATTTTTGTGTGAGTGTTTGCCTACATGTATGTAAGTGCACCGTGTGCATGCAGTGTCCACAGAGGCCAGAAGGTGTTGGATCTCCTGCAACTGGAGTTCCAGATGGTTTTAAGTAGCTGTGTGGATGTTTGGAACTGAACCCAAGTCCTCTGGAAGAGCAGCCAGTGTCCTTAACTGCTGAGTAGTCATTTTTGATGGACAGTGTGTACCTCCTTCTCTCCACCAAACTGATGACTCTGAACACTGGCTTCTCTCCACCCTGCCTCTCCTCATCTGTCATCACTTTAGTGGCTTGGCCTGACTGTTACTGCCAGCCCATCTCTCCACCTTATTCATTTCCTCAGTATGTGAACTGTGTGGGCATACTGGACATGCCAGCACTGGTTTATCCCCCAAAGCACAACAGTCAAACATGTTTGAGTCCGTGGAGAGGAGGCATCATGAACTGTGGTAGGTGAATCACTTATCCGAGTAGTTTTCTGGGTGGATAAGGCTAGTTCATTTAGTGAGGTCGGCTTCTGATGGGAACACAGCTTACCCCAAAGCCACCTCCAGGCTGGGTTGGAGAGGTTCATAAAATGAAGAAAGCGTGTGTAACAAATGATGTGTAGGAGTAGTCATCTTTGAAGACTTCCCAAGGAGCTTAGGGAGCTCGCACATGAGGGTCTGGTTGATCTCAGATGCCACTAACAGAGACTTTACTGACATTCTCCTTAAAGTCATAGAATAAAATTATGTTACCATTAATTAACACTGTACTAGCACATTCTCCTTAAAGTCTTAGATTGAGATTATGTCACTACTAGTAAACATTGTATTATCATTCTCCTTAAAGTCTTAGAATAAATGTATGCCATCTCTAAGACTCCTCATAGCATCAGAGAGCCTAGCTTTTTCATTTAAGAACACATCTTCTTCACCTCAGTAATTCATATATGACATATAAATAATAATCTAGCTCATTAGAACTTTTTGAAGTCCAAATTCTAGGCACAACTTTGAAATTTTTCAGATTTTGGTATGTAGAGTTAAATCCTTAGAACTTGTACATGACTAACTTTCCTGATAAAGTGTTAATATCTTCTCCTTAAGCTTTGGGTATAATGAACTTACTGAAGTTTCATAAGTTAGGTGCGAGTTTCCTGACAGCCACACTTCAAGTAGAGAAACAGAAGGTGACATAGCAAGCTTACTGTGAAATAGAAAATGACTTAGTGATGAGTCAGTTGGTATTTCCCTTCACCTTACTTTTTTTATTCACATCTTTCTTTTCCTTCTGCTTTTAGGAAAGAAATAGATCTAGCAAAGCCATGGGGGGGGGGGTCATTTGCTCATAGGGACAGTCCCAACTAATTGCCATAGTGTTATTTAAGACTGAGCTGATGACTTAGCTCAGTTGGTCCTCATGGTTGGCATTGGACATTGTAGTGTAGCTCAGTTGTCCTCTGCTCATAGCTTAGTGCTGATGCCATTGTATGTTTTTTGAAGTTGGTTGCATGTAAATTAATACTTTCCCTTGAAATACCACTTACAAAACTACCCAGGAATTCCTCTGTGTAGACATTTAAGAAACATTTATTAACCAGTGAATTCAAAACTATTTTCAATTTAGTTGTAAGTTATAGTAGGAGCAAAGTAGCAATGAGATAAATTTGTCTTTATCCATTTTATATGATATTAAGTACAAGAAAATTAAATATTTTCTGCTCACCAAAATCATAACCATATAATGATTAGGGTTTCAAACAATGGCTATAGGAGTGTGGTTTTTACTCAAGATAAATTTTGAGTTTTGGAATATAGCCAGAAAAATAATATTATCCAAATCACATTAATGATGCATAGAAATAATAAATAGTAAAAAATAGTCATGTGTAGTGAGATATTCACTCTGTCCACACCTGTTGCACTGACCACACCCATTGGGGGTGGGGATGGGGTGGATGTGACCTGGAGAAACTAGGTCTGGGGAAGGGACCCGGAGTACTCTCTTGCTTGCTGGACAGAGACAGGGAGCATCCGGAGGCATGCTTAGGACCAGGAACCTGCTGGTGTTCATCTGTCTCTGTTTTAAGTTATTTCTCCCTGAATAAACATCTATTCAGCCTGTTTTTCCCAATCCTTATTATTTCACGATATCTGGTGTCAGAAGTGGGATACAAACCCATGCCTCCAGGGTGAAAGAGAGTGCTCAGGGCCCCTTCCCCAGACCTAGTTCCCCCAGGTCACCTCCACCCCTGCCCCCACCCCCACTGGGTGTAGTCAGTGCAACAGGTGTGGACAGAGTGAACATCTCACTGTAGTCATGAAAAATATACTTTGCTTATTAATTCATTTGAAGGACAGTGTAACATTTTCCTAGTATGTTGACCACTGTTCAAGGCACTATTGTAGATAGAGCAATGAACAACATAGATAAAAAATGGCTTCATTGAAGGTATATTTTGATGGAACAATAAGCAAAATAAATTCATTTTAAATGGTAAATGCTATAGAAAAGCAAAGCAAACAGGAAGATAGGATGCATGAGGCATATTTTCACAATATTATTACACATAGAAACATATATACACACATATATACTTTTCATTCCCCCACATTTTCTATAGTTTAAATAAAGTGCCTGAGTAAGAAAAAAATGTATTTTCCCCAATAATTAGATATCCCCAAGATAACTAAATAACCGCTAATCTAACTAAACCTCAGTGAAATTTATTCTTTTTTTATATAAAAATAATTTGAAATTTTAATTTTAGCTTTTGCATTATTTATGTATTTTGGTACATGCTCCAAAAGGGAAATATCACAGTGGACAATTGTAATGATTTGCTGACATCAACAGTAGCAATGGCTAACTCTTACCTAGGGTTCTGTGGACCGGGCACTGCTTGGTTACAGAAGTGTCTGAAGGTTGGTTACCTATCTGTATATGTCTCTATGCCATTGATGTGGAATCCAGCGTGCAGAGATGTAAATGCTGGTGCTTCAGCTCCAGACCTGCCCAGTCACCATTGCCTGCCATCACGTGCCACTTATGGAAGATACGAAGGCTTAAAAATCCCACAAATGTGGAAAAAGTAGAATGCCATCATGAACAATAAATATACAGGCCTTCACGTGAGCATTTTTTCTTTAAAATGAAAACATTGGAAATGAGGGGCTGGAGATACAGATGAACAGTTTAGAGGGCATACTATTCTTGCAGAGGACACAAATTTGGTTCCCATAACCAATATCAGGAAGCTTACAGCTACCTGCCTACTCTGGCCTCCTCAGGGACCTCCAATCACATGCACTTTCCCACTAATGTACCTTTAATTAAAAATAAAATAATTTTAGAAAAAGAATTTAAAGTATAAATGAAAAGATTTTTTAAAAACAATGTAGACAATTTGTAATGGTTTGCATGCCACACATTAAATAACTTTATATCAAATAGATATCAAATCAAGGAAAAGATGAAGGAATATACCCGTGTTGTGATATATGAAAATATCTTTAGGTGCAGGTTTTAAAACATAGGTCTAGCTTCTAGACTCTAGATAAACATATAGTTTTCAACATAACCAGTATGAGGAGTGAGGGTGAGTGCTCTGTGTTGTGGTACTGGAAACATAGGTATTAGTTAAGCAGCCCTTAGGGGTGTGATGGCAGTGAGGACTTCAAAGTTTATCTAGAAGTTTTCTTAGGAAGCATTAAGGCCTATAGGAAATTTGTTTTAGTAACTTTTCCCATTTGTTGAGTGGGTTCTAGCTAGTCCAATTCTTGCTGTAGCCTTGAAAAGGCAGTATGTTATGTACTGTAGCTATCTGAAGCCATGAGGTTTTGTGGGGAACGTGTGTTGAGCATCCTTGTTAAGGCAAAGGTAGAAGCCACACAAAAATTTAAGGAAGACTCCATGGCACCTGTCCAAAGGAAATAAAATAAGGACTAGGAGGAGGTCAAAGAGTCAGATGTGGATCACGATCATCTTTACTGCAATTTAATCTTCAGCAAACTAGGTTTGAGCTTAATCACATTAAAAATTCCACATACAATTCTCCCATTATGTGATATATAAATATTTTAGAAGATACTGTCACTGAAGAACCCTGCGATACAGCAGAGAAAATAGTGTCCACTGCAATATTGTAAAGCATACTATTTTTCTTTATTTCCAGGGAACCTTTTATTATTCTGTCAGGAGGTTTGTCTTATGATACTGTGGGGAGAAGGCCCTGCTTAACAGTGATGCATGGGAAAAGCACAGCTGTGCTGGAAATGGACTATTCAATCGTCGACTTTCTCACACTCTGTGAAACGCCATACCCCAACGGTAAGGCTCGCTCTCCACAACAGTAAGATTCAGATAAGGTGGACGCTGTCTTATGCGGTTTCCGTGTGATCCTAATGCTGTAAGGGAGGAGACCCTGCTGCCAGAGCATAGCCGATTTTATTTCATTGTTTTTTTCCTTTGTTATCTCTTCTGTATTGTACATTAATATTAAATGCCTTCCAAAGACAGACACCACCCATGTTTAAGTATTTAAATTCTATGAAGCATGATTAACAGATTGGCCATATTTCTCGAGAGAAGTAGAGATGATATAAAGAGATGATATAAAGGTATGTATGTGTGTATGTGTATGAAGGATTTGGGGGATTAAAAGGCTTCAAAACTCCAGAGTGAGTTCCAATCATGTTTGGGAATCTCGGGGAGGAGTTGTGGGTTGGAACCTCACACAGAATTATCTCTCTGAAGGGAAGCTGCCTTTGCCCATAAGGCCTCCATCTGATAGGTTTGGGCCCTGCCCAGCCATTGAGAGTAAGTTCTTTGTTCAGTTTCCAAACTGAATGCTAGTCCCCTCTAGAAGGTTCCTTCATGGCAGCATCTAGACTGGTAGTGATCAGGTAGGGAGAGCACCAAAGCAGAATAAGTTAGCACAGAGCTGACTTTTATTTCATTTGGAGCTCTTTGACATTTAAACATGTCGTTATTAACAGGCACATCTTAACATTTGAAAACAGCAACAGAATTCTGCCAGTTCATCCTGAGATTCCATAATAACTGGTGGGGATTCAGATTGGGAGCCCATTCCCTGTGGAGGGGCACTCTCTCAGCCTAGATACATGGCAGAGGGCTCAGGTCCTGCCCCAAATGATGTGACAAACTTTGATGATCCCCCATGGGGGGCCTCACCCTCCCTGGGGAGTAGATGATGGGTGGGATAGGGACTTCGTGGGAATGGGAGGATGGGAAGGAGAAGGAACTGGAATTGGTATGTAAAATACGGTTGTTTAAATTTAAATAAAAATTAGTTTATTAAATAAATACAAGACGTGGTTTTGATGGCTTTGCCATACTCCTGGAATATGTAATGTCGCAGAAGTTTCTTTGGTGTTCTTGTCTTACTCATCTTTTCGGATATGTAAGAACTTTGAATGGATTGTTCTCCACATTTATCTCAGCCAAGACATACAAATTATAGGAACTATACTGGGCTCATCAGAATGCTAAGCACTCAGAAATTGGAACAAGAAAAGGAAGTCAGAGAGTCCGATGTCCATTGTGTCGTGGCTGCCCTCTTGCATCTGTAAAACATCTGGTCTTGCGTTGTTCTCATATTCCAGATTTTCAAGAACCATATGCTGTGGTTGTTCTGCTGGAAAAGGATTTAGTGCTGATAGACCTTGCACAAAATGGGTAAGAACATGGGGTGGGGGAGCGATTCCATTGCTGGGGGGGGGGAAGCCACACAAGGTCTCTTTTAGCATGTCATTAGCCATTACATTCCTTTGAAAACTTTACATTTATGTAAATGACCTCTTTTTAATGCTCCAAATCCACATTGCCATGATCTGGGATTTATTGACTGCAGTGCATTTCATAGATGTTTGTTTCTTTTTTCCTTTGATTGAAAATATATTTTCCGTGTTTACTGTATCGGGGTTACAGTTCCCCCTCCCTCTCCTCCTCACTTTGTCCCCGTCTCCCCTGCCTCCAGAGCCACCCCTTTTCTGTCTCTCACTGCAAAATACAGCCGTCTAGGTGAAATAAAAATATATAATGAGATAAAACACAATGGAACACACCAGAATGGAACACACCAAACAGAAGGGTAAAAACCCAAGAGAAGGCAGAAGAAACAGACGCACTCACTCACTCAGGAATCCCTTAGGAAACACTAAGCTGAAAGCCATAATTTCTTCACAAAGGACCTGTAGGGTAAAAAAGAAAAGGAAAAAGTTATACATAGATAAAATAAAAGTCAAAAACAAGGTAAAGTTAATGAACACAAACAAAGGAAAAGCCGGTCAAGGGACAAGGGACAAGGAACTCATCAGAGCACTGATGAGATTGTTTGCTGTTGGCCGTCAGCTCATTTGCCGGTGGTTGTGAGTTGGAGACGGCGTCTGTGTTTGTGGTGGGGGAACGTGCCCATTTCTCCTTCCAGCTCTGGGACCACATCTGGCTGCTGCAGACCTGTGCGGGCCGTGTGCACCTACCTACATCTTCCTCTGTCCATCACTCATGTTGAGTTAGAGGGCCTTGTAAAGCTTGCTGCCCTCCATCCCCTCTGCCTTTGCCTCCTGCCTCTTCCTCCATGGGGTTCTCTGACACCTGAGGGATGGGCTTCAGTGGAGACAGCCAATTTAAGGCTGAGTGTTGGTCTCTCACTTTCTTCATAATGTATTTGTTCTGGTTTGCTGCAGGAGAAAGCCTCTCTGGTGATGGCTAAACAAGGCACTCATTTGTGAATTTAGAAGAATGCCACTAATAGTAATTTTACTTTTTAATTTTTAATTTTACTGAAATATATATATTTCAGTATTATTCGGTTTCACCTGAGGTCCTTGGGCTGTCTAAGTCTCTGGTTCTTGGTCACCCAAGCGACATTGTGGATTGGTTCCATCTTATGTAGTGGGCCCTCCATTGCCTTAGCAGATTTCACAGGCAGGACATATCAGATGTTTGGTGTTTAGGTTTCTCTTTTGGTAGCCTGCAGAGTATCTTACTGTACAAAGGCGCTAGCATGTAGAGGTGAAGGCTCTGTGTAGGCATCAATTCAACTTCTCCATGTTCAGTGATACACTAAAACCATACTCAGCAAAATGGAGCCAGCTCAGTTTACCGCTGATGACCTCTTTAGCCTTGCGCCCTCTGTGCGGTCTTCTGTGTTTTCTAGATCTGTGTCAGGTTAATTGTAACTTACATCACATTCCTTACTACTCCAATTTAAACCACTGATTGCTACTGTTGTTTTGCCTGCTCTCCCTGAAGTTCAAAAGAGCGCTGTTAATTCTCTCCTGCTCTCTCCCTGTCTTCCCATAGTGGCCTTAATTTATGGGATAGCAGCTTGAGGTTTAACAGACCTTCTCTCACACGACTTTTGGCAGCTGGGACCTCCACTCCCTTCACTGCCATTGAGCCCTCACAGTTGTCCCCATGACTCCTCCAGACTGTACAGGCATGTCTGTCTGACCTGGAAGTCCCCAGACCCCATCTCAGCTCTTTGTAACAACTGCTGGCACCCGCTGTATTTATGCCTGTTATCAGGGATACTCGCGGTGCGCTGCGAGTGGGACCACCATTTAAAAAAAAAAAAAAATCACTGAGCACAGTGTCCTTTGAGCTTACATTCATCATTCCCAGTCACCCTTGGGCTAATGTGGTTTCGCCCCGGGGACTATTTGACAATGTCTGTGTTTTATTAGTGGAATGCTACTGGCATCTAGTGGATAAAAGACAGATAGGCTTCAAGCATCCAAAGTGCACGGGACAGTTTTCCCAGCAAAGGCTCCTCTGGATGTGAACAGTGTTGGAAACCTAATGTACGGGAGTGGTGCTGTTTGCCTGGTTATTTTTAAGACAATCCTGACTATATTTCAGCTTAGTTATCTGTTACTCGTAGCAATTATAAGTTTTTATTTTGTTTTTTGTTTTTTGTTTTTGTTTTTATTTTTTTGTTTTGTTTTGTTGTTTTTTGAGACAGGGTTTTTCTGTATTGCTTTGGAGCCTGTCCTGGAACTAGCTCTGTAGACCAGGCTGGCCTCGAACTCACAGAGATCCACAGAGATCTGCCTGCCTAACTCCCAAGTGTTGGGATGAAAGGTGTGTGCCACCAATGCCAGGGTGTAAGTTTTTTTTTTTTAATTTTGTTTCTAAAATAACAGACCATTTGAAAAATAATTCTGTATGAAGTCCTAGAAAATATGTTATTATGTATTTTTCTTCTGTTAGGTAAATTGTTTTAATAGTGAATTCGTGCATGTGGTCTGTATTGAGATAGGATTAAGTCAATAAATACTATTCAAATACTATTCTAGTCACATGGAATAGCTTTGCAGAATTGTCAGTTAAATATGTGAAATACTAGATCCATGGAGCTAAGGGAAAAATTATTCTGAAGAGAAGACAGCTAATTTTTATTACTACTCTTTTTTGTGTGTGTGGTTTTTCTTGTCTTTGGGGGTAAAGGTGGAGATGATTGGCCTCATTTTATAATCTATAAGGGTTCTTTCCTGATTTGCCACCTATTTTTTAGTATTATTAGCAGTAGGCAAATTAATAGATCTAATATATACTGGATGGCCATTTCGTCCTTTCTATGTGTCTCAGCTAGTGTCTAGGTTTTTCAAATATTTTTAAGTAACTGTCTCATCCTAAGTGGCATAATTATGTTTTTAGTCTTAAACATATTACTATGTGTTTAGATAGAATTTAATTTCATGATTTAAAGCATTTTTTTTGCTCATCTTGATAAATCAATTACATAGCTAGAAAACAAGGGAACCTCATGGCTCTCAACTGGATTGTGTCTGATTTCATATCTTAAAAACCATGAAAAGTAAAGTTGTAGTTTAGATTCTTACTGAACTGAAATGTCTTAGCTTTTCGCCGTTGTGATAAGCTTCCAGAGAGAACACTTTTCAGAAAGAAAGTATTCACTTATTTTTGCTCAGTGTTTGGAGGCTTTGGTGCATGGCTTGGGGCTTCCATTGGTGAGGGCAGCTCCTTACTTAACCTTTGCAGGAAGAAAGCCCTACAGCAGAGTTGTTAGTCTCACAACCTCCCAGCAGCCAGAAACAGGGAACTGTGTTGGAGCCACCGGGTCCCCCTTGTCCTTCCATTCCACCTGGTGGGCACGAGCCTCATGAGGTGGCACTAATCCTTCAGAGTGAGCCTTCCACCTTTAATTAGAGCTCTCTGGAAATGCCCTCAGATAGACGCCGAGACGTGCTCTACTGGCTGCTACTTTCTCCAGTTGTGTGTGTGATTAACCATCCCACAAAACAGCTTTCTCCATTTAATCCTGGGTGAGGTATCACACCGGTGGAGAAAAAAGAATCGGGATTTATGTTAGCTGTAGCAGCAAAAGGGTGAGGTATTTGATGACGTAATGCAGGTATCATCAGTGTCTCAGCCGTTTAAGTTCTGCTTCAGCCAGTTCCTAGCAGACAAATGAAGCCTTGGTTTTTGAGGAGAACCTGTCAGAAGTTAGGTGTGAGAAGCACACGAGACAAATACATATGTAGTCTGTGAATGGTGCTACCATCACCTTTCCGCTTAGTGGTGGTAAAAGCATCTTCTGTAATAAAACTCTTCAGTGCTTTACATATTTACGTAAAATAAATCAGTGTAATCTTCTAACATTTAAGGCGGTCTTCATGGTTGTCTTAATGTGTTTTCTTTTCCCTGTTGTTAAAGATACCCTATATTTGAGAATCCCTACCCTTTGAGTATACACGAGTCCCCAGTTACGTGCTGTGAATATTTTGCTGATTGTCCTGTGGACCTCATCCCTGCACTTTATTCTGTTGGAGCTAGACAGAAACGTCAAGGCTACAGCAAAAAGGTACCAAACCTAGGTTAACTGTAAATGTAACATACTATTATTTTAAATTTGGGGGAAATCATTTTTAGAATTAAATTATGTGTACTGTGTTCATGCCTACATAATATACCTATACTACATGTATACTACATATCTACTATGTAGAATATATATTCTCAAGTCGATTTCCTTTTTTTTTTTAAATAGGAATGGCCTATCAATGGAGGTAATTGGGGCTTGGGTGCTCAAAGTTACCCGGAAATAATTATTACAGGGTAAGTAAAAGTGTATTTTTTGCCAATTAAATGAGTATTAGCTAATATACTTGCTTGCAGCAGTTAGAATTTTAACTCATTTGGTAAGTAAAGCTTCTCTCTGTATTACAACATAATGAGAAGGTTATCAACAAGAACTTGTCTCGCGGTGATCTGTACCTTTGGCTCATCTTTGTGAAAGAGTTTGCCGACAGGTAAAATTATAACTCCTGTTTTTCCTTTTTCACCGTGTTTTCCTCTCTTTTGTTTGTCCTAGGCATGCTGATGGGTCAGTTAAGTTCTGGGATGCTTCTGCAAGTAAGCATTTTGAATATTTGAATATTTAGTCATGTTTCATTGCCATTGCCCTTATGCATGATGTGTTAAATAATTGTATGAACCACATAAGATTTGAAAGTACTAGATTATCAGCACGATACTGGTTTATCAAATGTGCAAGTTGAGAATTTTGAAGAATCCAGATATTTTAATGGTATTTGGAAGCCAAATAATAATTCTCAAGGGTTCCAGTCTTTTCAAATATCATCTTCAGAACTTCTTTTTAGAGGTCAAAAGTAGACATGAAAATAAATATATTTCAAATGGAAAATGCTTATGTCCAATTCTAAAGTACTATTGCAAAAGATTATGTTGCCCTTGTGAACAGACCTTGTGATTATACAGTAGCAAAAGAGGGAAGAAATACCCTTAGTGATTGCAGACCATTTATAGCAAGCATTTATGGAAATCCACTTAACTCAGGATAGCTGGTGTTTTATAGGAATGTTTGATAATACTGGTTGCCTTTTTGGAAAGTTTATATATAGGATGTCATTTTGGGGAATAAAATATGTTCTCCATATGTTCACAGCAAAGATTTTTCTCCAATTTCCTTTTGTAGTTTTTCTTCAGGCAATCTAAACCCTTTGTGATGGTGGAAATGTCTGAATATATAATAGACTGGAAAATAGATAGAGAAATGAAAGTATGCTTTAGGTAAATATAGGCTATTTTCCTTCCATAACATGGTGATTAACCATTATATTTGGGTTTTAAAGGTTTGATGAATTTTTTTATTTACAGATTTTTCAATATAATATTTTGATCATATTCTTTCCCCTTCCTCAACTCTGCCCAGATTATTCCCACCTCCCCACCCATCCAGCTTCATGTCTTCTGAAAAAAAAATTTAAAAAGTAATTAAATCAGAACAGAAACCAATAGAACAACAAAAAAAAAAATACCAAAATTCACACACACCCCCCCCCAAACACACACACAAAATGGAGTCTGTTTTGTATTGGTTGAATAATCCTACCCTGGAGTATGGTTGATATACCCAGTGACATTCTGCTGGAGAGTACTGGTTTTCTCTTTCCCAGCGTGTAGCAGTTGGAAATAACTTCTTGATGAGGGTTGGATTTTGCATCTACTTCCCCTTCTCCATGCTAGGACTTTGTCTGATTTGAACCTGTGCAGTCTTGTGCATGCTGTCACAGTCTCTGTGAGTCCATCTGTCCATCAGTGCTTTGAGCCTTGAGAGGAGGGATTTAATAAAGACATCCCCTTCAGGGCTGAGTGCCAAAGTCTTCCACTCTCTACACATTGTCTAGTCATGGAGCTCTTTGCTAGTTACCATCTATCACAAGAAGATGCTCCTCCAATCAGAGATGAGTGGTACACTGATCTATGGGTCAGTCCTTCTGAGTCACTTCATTCCTGTTTCCTTACCAGAATGATAGGGCCCATGTCCAGGATCTTGTGTGCTTCAACAAAATCCAGTATGTCATCAAGTAGGCCTTAGATCCAATTTTTAAAAAGAAATGGTTGATCAATTTCAAAGTATTTGTGCCACTGCTACGCCAGTTTCCTTAGCAAGGAGGTCACTGTTGTAGACCACAGAGTTTGTAGCTCAGTGACATTTCCTCTTCCTTGGGAATTTCTCCTCCTATCCTGGCCCCTTAATAGCTACCAACGTGGGAGTTGAGTTTTGTGCAGGGTGATAGATAATGACCTATTTTTATTCTTCACATGCAACTATCTACTTTGACCAGCACGGTTTGTTAAACATGCTGTCTTTTCTCCAGTGTGCATCTTTGGCTTCCTGTTAAAGCTCAGGTATCCATTGATATATGGACTTATATCTTGACATTTAATTCTCTTTGTTACTTTTCTCAAATTAGGACGATATTGGCTGTGGGCTTGCTGTAAATTGACTTTATTGTGTTGAGGTTTGTTCTTTCTATCCTGAATCTCTCCAGGACCTCTATCATGAAAGGTTGTACCACAGACCTTATCTCCATCTAATGAGATGATTGTGTTGTTTGTCTTTTAGTCTGTATATGTGGTGGATTACTTGTTAAATGATATTGAATCATCCTTGCATCTCTGGAATGAAGCCAGTTTGTTCATGGTGTTCTTGTATTCAGTTTCCAAGTATTTTATTGAATTTTTTGAATGTATTTTTATAAGGGCCATCCAATTGCTCTTTAATTGTCTTCTGTTGTTGGATCTCTGTATGGTTTTGGTATGAGAGTAATCATGGCTTTGTAAAACAAACTGGGAGGTATGCCTTCAGTTTCTGTTTGGTGGAATAATCAGAGGAGCCGTGGTATTAGTTCCTCTTTGACGGTCAGTAGAGCACTACACTGAATCCATCTGTCCCTGGGTTCTTTGTTTGATTGTTCATTTTTGTTTTGTTGTTGTTGAAAATCTTTTATTTCATTTTAATTTTAGTAGATCATATATATCTACAAATCCATCCATTTCTTTTAGGTTTTCTAGCTTAGGGGAGTACAGATTTTTAAATTATGTCCCTATGGTTCTCTAAATTTCCTCAGTAATGTCTCCATTTTGATATCGAATTTTCTTAATTCACATCTCCTCTCTGTGTCTTTTGATTAGTTTGACTGGCAATTTATTGATTCTTCTGAAAGAACCAAATCTTTGTTCCCTTGATTCTTTGTATTGGTTTTGTTTGTATCTGTTTCTTTGATTTCTCCCCTTAGTCATTTTTTTGCCATATGAGTACTATTTCTCTTTTTTTAAGAGCTTTTGAGTGTGTCATAAATAAGTTATTAATATGTGATTCCTTCAGGTTGCTGGTGTAGCACTTAGTGCTGTCCCAGTGTTAGGAACATGCTTCTTAGAACCTGTGACGTCATTCCCATAAGCTTGGGTGTGTTATGTTTTCACATTCATTGAATTATAAAGTGTTCCTAATTCCCTACTTGATTGCTTTCTTGGCCCAGTTTTCATTCCATAATAAATTGTTCAATTTCCCTGGGTTTGTATACTCCCTGCCATTCCTTTTGTTGTTACTGTGCAGCTGTAACTCACGGTATTCAAGTGGGCTGGAGGTGCTATTTCAGTTTTCCTGTATCTTTTAAGTCTCTCTTTGTGTCCTAATATGTGCTCAACTTTGGAGAAATGTCCATGGGTTGCTGAGAAGTATATGCTTTAGTGCTTGAACGGAAGCACTAAAGTTGAAGATGTCTGTTAGGTCCACTGGACTGACAACACTTATCTCCAGTGTTTCTCTGCTTAATTTTGTCTGGATGATCTGGGTATTGGCAGGAGTGAGATATTGAAGTCACCTGCTATCTCAGAGGGTCAGGATGTGATTGTATCTAGTGGTGTCTCTGAACTTATCTTTGCTGTATAAGTATTTAGAATTGCAGTATCTCTTAGTGGAATTCTCCTTTAATGCATATATAATGTGCTTCCCTATCTCTTCTGGTTTCTGTTTGTTTGTTTGTTTGTTTAAAATAGTATTTTGTCAGATGTTAAAATAGCCATCCCAGCTTGCTTTAAAGCCCATTATCTTGGAATACCTCTATCCTTTTATTCTAAGTTGATATTTGTCCCTGATGGTGAAATGTATTCCTTGAATGCATGAGAAAGATGGAACATGTTTTCTAATCCAGTCTTCCAGTCCGTGTCTTTTTATTGGGGAATTGAGACCACTAATATTGAGAATTATCAACGATGTGTCTATAAGTTCCTGTTATCAGTGTTTTTTTGGCCCTCTTTTGATGAACTATTCTAGGACTGTTTATTCCTTCTGTCCTCTTAGATACAGTTAACCTCTTCATGCTGAACGTTTTCTTGTAATGCCTTCTGTAGACCTAGATTGGTGAGCAGCAATTGCTTAAATTTGCTTTTATTGTGAAATGTTCTTTTCTTTCTCTATCAGTTGTGATTGATAGTTTTGGTGGGTGTGGTAGTCTAGTCTGGCATCTGTAGTCGTTCAGAATTTATACAAAGAATTTCCAGGCCTTTCTGGTTTTCAGTCTCCATTTGAGAGGCCAGGTGTTATTCCCACATGCCTACCTTAATGTTACTTAATCTTTTTCCCTTAGAGTTTTTAATATTATTTCTTTATTCTGTTTCTTTTGATTATTATGTGTTGTGAGGATTTTTTTTTTTTTTTTTCTGGCACTGTCTGTCTTGTATTCACTATGCTCCTTTAACTTGATCGTCATCTCTTCAGACTGGGTAACTTTTCTTCTGTGAGTTTGTTAAAAAATATTTTCTGTGCCTTTGACTTGCATTTCTTCTCCTATCACTATTCCAGTTATTTGTAGATTGGGTCTCTGCACAGTGTTCTAGGTTACCTGGATATCCTGTTCCTGACTTTTATTTATTTATTTATTTAACATTTTATTTAACTGAACTATCCAGTTCTTTGACCCTATCTTCAAGACCTGAATTCTCTATTGCATGGCTTCTAAGCTGTAGGTGAGGTTTTTTTGCTTGTTTGTCTTCCTCAGTTTGATTTCAGTTTGAGTTTTCTTTTAGTTTACCTATTTCTTTGTTAAATTCTATTTTCATGTCTTGAATTGTTTTCATTGTCTCATTCAATTGTTTGTTTATATTGTCAATCTTCCTTGGGGGCATTTATTCAGTTCCTCTTTAATGTTCTTGAACATTTTCATGATTGATATCTCAGCTAAATTGCTTTGCTGGGTTCCTGTTACAATAGTTTTACTGGCTTCTGAAGAAGGCATATCACCATGGTTGTTCATCTTTGTGATTTTTACACTGGATCTAGGTGTCTAGAGTCATGACTATTAAAGTATTTCATGATGTAGATGTCTGCTCTTATCTTCTGTTGGGTTCTTGTTCCAGCCTTTGCTTTCTGTTGCCCACTCTCCGTTCTAGCCAGGTGTGTCATCTGTGCGGTCCCTATATCCCAGTAAAGTATGGAGGCTGATGGTTGCTGATAGAGAGAGATTCATGGGTTGGCAAGGAGTCACAGAAGAATGGAGGCGGTCAAGGAATCGCCGAGTGGGGGGGGGGAGAGAAGAATTAAAGTTCTTGATTTTCAGCTAAAATTTGTAATTTACTTTCTTCTAGTAACTCTACAAGTACTGTATAAATTAAAAACATCTAAAGTGTTTGAAAAGTCAAGAAATAAAGATGACAGACCAAACACCGACATTGTAGATGAAGATCCATACGCCATTCAGATCATCTCCTGGTGCCCAGAGAGCAGGATGCTGTGTATCGCTGGAGTGTCGGCGCATGTCATCATTTACAGATTCAGCAAGCAGGAAGTGGTTACAGAAGTCATCCCGGTAATCCCTCTCAACTGCTTTCCTCGTCAGTTGTCTGATATTTTTAATTTAATATTTTAATAATTAGTACACAGGCTGCAATTGCCCTTGAATAAAAATTTGAAAGCATTTTAGTACTTATATCATGTTTTTGTAAAAAAAAAAAATAGCACTGTTACATATATTTTAATAGACTTTTAGAACCTGTAAGTATATTATGTCTTTTATTTAAGGAGTGACAAATCCTTCCATTCTAAAATCTTAATGCATATATGCATACATGTGTGAACTCCTACCCATACACTTTTTAAAAGTTGAGTCAAAACTTTTTCTTTTTTTAAGAAATACAGCCTTTTATTGTTACTCTTAAAAATAGTCTTTCTGATACATTATAATACTGGAGTTTTAATTATCAGGAACAGGTAAACAGCCATTCTCTCGTGACAGATGCTTGAAGTTCGACTGTTATATGAAATAAATGACGTGGAGACACCAGAGGGTGAGCAGCCGCCGCCACCTCTGTCCACCCCTGTGGGCAGCTCCAACCCTCAGCCTGCCCCTCCTCAGTCTCACCCATCCACCAGTAGCAGCTCGTCTGATGGGCTTCGAGACAACGTACCTTGTTTAAAGTAAGTTGCATGTTATCTCTCAATTTAGAAAAATAATAATTAGTATGCCTACCATACATTTGGCTGTGGTTGACTGGGCTTGTGTTTTTACGGTATAAGAAGAATGGTCATTTTATTGGGTTGCACCTAATTTTACCAAGGTTTAAAATGATGAGGTATGTCGGCTATGGGTCACCCTGTATGGCAAGCGTTTGTGCAGTCTAAGATACCCTCAGTTTAAAATGTAGTTACACATTCAAATGAGTTGCTTATTGTTTAAATATATTTATGTCACATGACATTTGCTGATACATGCGTGGCGGGTGTGATGTCTAAGTATTCCTCAGGAAGTCTCCTATTTCTATAAATTCCTTCCTCTCTACCCTACTAATATTATAGACTTAACCAATACAAGTGTAGCCCAAGTTATTCTTCATTTGTAAGGTTGGGTATTTAACACCCGTCTGCCCGGTGGTTCTGAATATACAGATCCATACCATCATCTCTGATTTACCAAATACTCCTCTGAAACTAACTCTTCGTTACTGAGGTGCCTGATGTATTTATTTAGTGACTTTGACCTGAGAGTCTATGTGACTTCTCCTCTCTCTCTCTCTCTCTTTTCTCCAATTTAAAGTATTATTTTTAATATTCTACTAATTTCTCTTTAACATTCCAATCCCAGGTCCCCCTCCCTCCTCTCTTCTCGCTCCCCCTACTGGCCCCCACCTCCCATCTGCTCCTCCATATCTCCTCTCCTTGTGTAACTCTCTCTAGCCTCTAGTTTATTCACTCACTCAGGGAACCAAATACCTCCTTTGTTCCAGAATATTGAAATTAGTCCAAGGTTTCTGCCTTCCTTACCCTGTGAGGTAGACCAGCAAGTAAAGGTACTTACCTTCCTGTCTCATGACCTATATGACTGAGAGGAAGGAGTGCCTCCTGCAAATTGTCCTGTGTGTGTGTGTGTGTGTGTGTGTGTGTGTGTGTGTGTGTGAGTGAGATGTACACTCAACAAAAATTAGTAAAAAAAAAAAAAGTAAGATTAATTTTGATTCATATCTTCCAAAAACTTATAAGCCATATCAAGTCTTACCTATAATGTTTTCTAAATCTACTATCAAAATAGTTATTTCATGTCAGAGCAATCAAAACAGCTTCCTAATTGGTTCACCTAGTCCATTGGATCTGGCATGTTTCCACAAATGCACCTCAAATGCAGGAAAGCACTTTGCTTCCTTCAATGTGGTAAAAAGTTTCCCACTAAAAGTCAGTTGTTTGTACTTTTCTTTGACTTCTATAGTGGTTTTGTGCTTGTTGCTTGTTTGGGTGGGGGGGTTTGGTGATTTTGAGGGGGTATTTTAAGACTTATTTTTCTTTCTTTCTGCTTTCTTCTTGTTGTATTTGCTCATTCTTTAACCACCTTCCCCTGCCCTCTGTTCCTCCTTCCTTTTTTTTTTTTTCCTCACCTGTTTCCTCTTGCCCGTCCTCCTTTCCTGCCTCCCCACGTTACATCCATAGTTTGCCAGTGCTTCCCTGCCTCTGTCACCCTGGCATGTGTTCACCTCTGCAACTGAGTTCAGTGCTTCTCGAACACCACACAATGCTCTGACGTCTACACTTTCAGAAATCTAACGTGGTCTCCTGTATACAGTTATTCTTGCAAGTGTGAAGAACAGTTAATTGGAACTGTGTTAAAATGCTAACATGTCTTCCTTTCTTTGTCAGAGTCAGAAGCTCACCACTGAAACAGTCTCCAGGTTATCAGACAGAGCTAGTTATTCAGTTGGTGTGGGTGGCTGGAGAACCTCCCCAGCAGATCACCAGCCTGGAACTCAACTCTTCCTACGGACTGTAAGCATGAGGCTTGTTGCCATTGTTTTGTTTATTGTTTCCCTCAGTCTCTTCTTAGTAGTCCCTATATAATTTTGCATTTAAGTATAAAAATACTTGGGCTTTATTGTATCATCATCTAAAATGTTGCTGTGTAACTATAATTTCAATATTTTTGCTTTATTTCAGACATGGTTTTGTTTTGAATAGTTCTTATAGGTATATACTGTGACTACTGATATAAAGTTTGGCCAGTGTTCATTGGAAATAGTCAGTATACCCTGTCAGTGTGTTCCTCCAGAAACAATGTTCTCATATTTCTCTTAAACTCTTAACATAAGATTTTATAAACAGATTCTGTAATTCTGAACTGTAACTCTATCATTTATTTTTCTGCTTCCAAAGTCAACTTGTACAAATTTCTAAGGGTGCAGCAGTAGTCTTAGAAAAATATTCATCTATACTCAGCTGTAGTTGCTCTCATGCCTTCAGTGTATAAAGCAGTTGTTATATTTTGTTTATTTTTAGAACCTCAGCATCACAGTAAGAACCTGCTGTGTACTGTCTATTACAGAAGTGTCTGTGCACAGCCCTGTCTTGTCCTCAGTAGTAGCTGTAGGGAGTCACCTGACCTTTTGTTCCTGCTAACAACTCACTATCAGTCCTCTGTCTCTGGGATTTGTACATCCAACTTAAGCAGGCTGTAAGCTGATAGGCCTCTCTGATATCTTTTATTGTCTGCCTTATAATGGAAGAGCAGAAGCTTCCACCTTCTAAATAAAAGAAAATCGGAGTTTCAAAAGGGATTAAAAATTAATTGATTAATTATAGGATTTATTGGGTGCATGGGGTTGTTTTGGCAGGGCAAAGTTTTGCCCTTTCTCTATTTTTAAATTTTGAATTAGTTGCCAATACTATATAATGAATAAATACATATATTACAAGTAATTTTCCCACCAGCCTGGTCCCAGAGCCACGCCAGCCCCAAATAACACACAGAGATGCTGTATTAGATATAAAGCTATTGGCCTGTTACTAGCGTTTCTTATTGGCTAGTTCTGTCTTAAATATTAACCCATTTCTATCAATCTAAGCATTTCCATGTGGTCTTATCTTATTGGAGAGAGGACCTGGAGTTCTGCTCTCTTCGTCCTATATGTTGAATCTCCTCCTCCCTCTCCCTGAATCCTCCTTCTCTCCTAGACCCGCCTATCTTGCTTTCCTATTGGACAACAGGGCTTTATTCATTAACCAATACAAGAAACATATTTACAGAATGACATCTCCCATCAACAATATTTAAAGCTTTAATTGAAGGATCTAACTTTCTGGCCCCTTTGTACATTCATACACAGTGTCAATCATTGTCTATACCTGAGGGGATGCTTTTCTCTTTGGGTTCATAATCTGCTTTGCTAATGTGACCCATCCTCTTTGACTATGAATGTAACTTCCCTGCACAGGCCAGCCACCAATATGCCTTCAGAGCCCTTAGATTAAGAATCATTTGTAAACAAGAGATGAGGCTGTGGCTCCTAAACTGCAATGAAGAAAGTGTTTTGAACGCCTCAAAGGGGGTCTCTCAAGACTTAGACTTTCCTTTTATTCTTGACAGAGGCATTCCCAGAACTCACTCCAACCTATCACTCTACTGTCCCAGGAGCAGAGCAGAAAAATAGACGTTACATTGCTGTGTGTGTGTGTGTGTGTGTGTGTGTGTGTGTGTGTGTGTGTGTGTCAGGGGGGTATGTATTGCTGATCAAGCTTCAGCTTCTGTGTCAAATATTCTTACAAGTGGTGCTAGTGCTTGATTAAATGATGTAGATAATATCTACAGGGATGTGAGTAATTCCTTGAGAAGGGATGTATACTCTGTATTCCCTTACCTGCACTCGTCTTTAGTTTCAGGTGACTGAGGTAAGTCCCCAGATCCTATAATTCCCCTCATGAGCTCACACACAAATAGTAAATAAAACAAATAGAAAAAGAATTTTCTGGAAGGTCCACCATCCTATTTCCTTCAGCGTTATAGTTGACATTTCTTTTAATAACTGTTTGTACTGAGATACATATGCTTCCCGCTACCAGGGTGGTTTTTGGCAACTGCAATGGCATCGCACTGGTTGACTACCTCCAGAAGGCAGTGCTGCTCAACCTTGGCACCATCGAACTGTATGGCTCAAACGATCCTTACCGGAGAGAACCCCGGTCGCCTCGGAAGTCGCGACAACCTTCAGGAGGTAAAAAGAAAAGAAAAAAAAAAGCCTTCTGAGCTTTAAATGCTGCAGGCGCTCACATACATGGGTCCCTTGGCTCACATACATGTGTTCTTGCACATGCATGTGTCCTTGTGTCTGTACACGCTCCAATTAAGCAAACAGCTTGTCTAATTTAAACTGAAATATAAACAACCGAAGACTAGCTGGAGATTGGAGTCTTGCTTTGGTTTTGTGTTGCCTTTATATTTTCTTTTGTTCTTAACCATCTAGGGTTGTATTTATTGTCCCAAGAGAACCAGTATCATACTTCCTCTAAGGCAAAGTACTGGGAACATGTACCCACTTATTACAGAACAGAAGTGCGTTTCACGGTTTTGTTGTTTGGTCCCTCTCAGCCAGTAATTGGAGTTGAACCATTTAATTCAAAGTGATTGTTCTTGTGTGGAAGTGGGCACAGAGATGACTGACAACCCTGATAATGACCATGCGCAGATAGCCTTGATTCAGCACAAGCTCAGGGTCAATAAAACATTAAAAAAAAAAAATCTTTGTAGCATTCTTTGATGTTTGCCAAGTATCTAGTGTTAATACTAAGTGTTTTAATGTGGGTACCTCTTAGAACATAGAACACACATATCTCTAGCTAGATATCCTGTACCTCTTGCCTGTATTTGACTGCATGATATACAGCAAATAACTTTGTATGTATGACATATGGGTATATTAATGAGACCTCCAGCAATAATTGACAGTGGGCTTAGTTTTCCTGTGGGCCCTCCCAGCTAAACCAAGGATTGAGGGAACCCTCTGTGGGGCTTGTTTCGCTCACCTGCCGAGTCCTGGCGAGCATTGGAACACTGTTTAGGGAACTGGTGAACTTTCTCCCCACGCCCACGGAATTAAAGTTCTCTTTAATTCAGGGTTGTTGGAGCCATGATGTCTTAACACCACAAATATATAGTACATACAATCACACATGCATGCATGCATACATACCCCCATACACACACACACACACACACACACACACACACACACACACACAACATTTTTAAAATTCAGGTTTAAGTTGCTCTCAGTACATTATTGACTAACGATAGCTACTACATTTGTAACACGTGAGGACATTAAATGACAAAAAAATAAAGGTAATATTAGGCCTTCCTATCATTTTGCTTAGTGGCTAGAATTTCCTTTTCAGAGTTTGTTTTGAGTCGTCTGTCTGTGCGTCTGATCATTTTATCATGTATTATCTTCAGCAGAGGCTCTGTTTCAACCATACCATTCTAGTGCCTGTCTCCTTTCTTTTTCCCTCCATCCTCATGACCTCACTAAGGTACGCTGGTTCTGATCTCTTGCATGTGCGGCCTTTCTAGCTTGTACCCTGAATCAGTGAAAAACCTCCGCTCCTCCTTCCTAAGTAAGTCACTTATGTCTTGACATTTATGTTCTGTGTAAGATGATTGTTTCGTTTTTCATTTTACTTAGCCACTAAAATACTTTATGTCAAAAGACTTTAGTTTACTCATTATGTAGGCTTACCTTACAACAATGTGCCCTAACCTACTTTCTTTATAAAGCAAAGAAAGAACTATTTATGAAAGAATATTAAAATATTTTCATGATCTTACATACTTGTAAAACTCTTAGGAGTCTTAAAATGAATTTCTTTTCCCCTTTATACTCTAGAAGATTTACATTAAATTGCTACTTAATTAAAAGTCCAAACTTATGTAAGGATAAAACAAGGTTTATTATATAGTTTTTTTCTTAAATTTTACTACATCCTGCTTTATTACACAGCAAATCTCATAATATCATCTATAATACTGTTTGCTTCATTTTATATTGAATAATTAGATGTCAGGCATATGACAACTACTTCAAGTTTTTATTGGTTAAAATGTTTACATTGTAATTGGGCTTCACTTTATCATTATTTAAGGTTTCTTAAATAAAAATTTAAGAAGTGTAGGCCTGGGGGGAGGGAGGGGGAGTTACGTCTGTGGTAGAACAGACTGCTTCATAGAAGGAGGGTTGGAAAGAAAGGCTGATTGTTTTTAAAGGTTTCCAGTAATATCTTGAGAAAATTTGTGCCTCTGATTCCAAAATATGACTTACTTATTTTTCATATGATATTAACTGGATACTAATTGGCATTAAAATCCTTTAATTGTATTGATGTAAAAAGAACGGTATTCTTCGCCAAGTGTTGGGGTGCATGCATACCCTAGAGTGTGGGGACCCAGAATAAGAGGTCCTCCTTAAGCTCAAGGCTGCCACGCAGCGCGCTGTCTTAGAGTTACAAGCAGGCTGGTGAGCTCCTCCTCCCAGCACTGTGGTTGCAGATGCTGTGGTTGGCACTTAGCCTTCTTGCCTGCTTCCTTCTTCTTGTCCCTCCCCTTTTCCTCCTCCTCCTTTTTCTTTCTTCCTCTCTCTCCTTCTTCTTCCTCCTCCTCCTTTTGCAGCATGTTTCTTGATCTGCAGCACAAGTACCATCGCACTATTCTTCAACTTTTTTAATAGGTCCATTTGAATGGGGAATTGTATTTCCTACCAACAGATACAGCCTATTTTGATTAGGACTCTAGGATCACTTATGAATTTGTTTGATAAGATAAAACGTTATTAGTTGAAGCTTGAAGATGTAAATTCTGTTATTGCATGGCAGCTGAATTATTACTTGAAATGTGGATTGAGGCTTCCTAAGGAAAACTGTCAGCAATCACAATGATACCTGAACCCATTTCAGACCCTCTGTGTATTATGTTTTTTTGGGGGGTTTTGGTTTGGTTTGGTTTGGTTTTTCTTTTTGTCTACATACATTCCTGTGACAATGTCTAATTAGAACAGGCACTGTAAGATTATCAACAGTAACTAATACTAAAATGGACAATTAGTATCTATGTATGAAAGCTCCATGTGTGTGCTCTCTCTCCTTCAAAATGCCTTAGTGCTGTGCATTTCCCTCCCCCCTCCCCCCTCCCCCTGTCCCCCGTGGTGATGTGGCATGGTTCTCAAAGCAGTTTATGGTTCTAGTAGGCACAGCAGCATCTGCACTCTTGGGAGGCACTTGACCATCAGTGCCACAACACGGAAGTGTGTAGTCAGAAGCAGAACTGGTCCTCCGTGACTAATAGACAGACAAGTGGGAATATATTAGGATAGAGTAGCGATGCCTCTGTGCACTACCCAGAAAGGTCCCTAACTTAAAATACAAGAATTATGTCTAGAATTTACCATTTAATATTTCAGACCGGGTTAACTGAGTATTGAAACCAAAGAAAATGAAACTGTAAGGTGTGTGTTACATAGTCAGGACTGCAAAAGGATGGCTGCCAGATGGCTTAGTGGGTGAAACACTTAACGCGTTGCCAAGCCTGATGGCCAGGGTTCAGTTCCCTGAACCTGAGCGTGGAACAAATGGACCGGTTCCCACAAGTTGTCCTCTAATCTTTATATGTGCACTGTGGCATGCACTCCCTCACACACGTACATACATGCATGCACACTGCATAAAGAGATGGGTCTAAAGGAGTTTGAAAGAATGTGTGTAAAAATGCACCTCCACCAGTAAGCTCGATATGTAGCAATTGTAAGTTTGCTGTTTGATGAATTAATAGCAAGCAGATCCCGACTGGTCTCATGACATACATGCTGTGACACCTGGCTTCTTCTGAAGCTTTAAGGCCAGTTTCTCAGCCAATGCAGACATCCCAATACGTGCCCCTCCTCTGTGTGTGTGTGTGTGTGTGTGTGTGTGTGTGTGTGCGCGCGCGCACGCACGTGCGTATACACACACACACACACACACACACACACAGTTTCTGTCCTGCTACATTTAGTGTGGGTTCCTTGCATGAAAATGGGTGGGAAAGGTTATTTACTTGAACAAGGTCAGTTTACCAGTTGCCAAACCAATGAGGAGTATGGTCCCCTCTGTCAACAACCATTAACTGTAACTCTGAGAAGAGTAATAGAGGCTCCTGAGTCCCCTTCCACACCTGTGATGGCGTAGTGATTGGCCCAGTCATGCAGGTTTTGTATAAGAAGCAACCACTGCTGTGGGTTCATGGCACAGCAGCCTTATCATGTTCAGAGGACAGCAGCTCATAGCACTCACTCCAGCCTTGAGCTCTGTATTCTCTCCGCCCACTGTTCTGCAGGGCTCCCTAAGCCTTGGAAGAGTTGGTGTAGACGCCCTCTGTAACACTGAGCACCCAAATCTCATATTCTCAACATTTTGATCAATTAGGAGTCTCTCCTTACCACTGCTAAAAGAAGTTTCTCAATCGAGGGAGAGAGCATGGATCTATGAGGACAAATAGAACCATTTAGAAGAATATCCTATCAGTTTAGCAAAACAACAGTTGATTACACACACATACACACAGACCAACACACACTTGCACACACCCACTCACAGGCACACACTAACACACACAGACACACAACATGTCCCATGGAGTTTTGATTACGTTTACAGTGTCAAGCATGAATTTTCTCCCGTGTGGTAGGCCTCAAATCCAATCACAAAGTGGTTGGTATGAATAACCCCATAACAGTATTGCTAGTGTGTCTTATCATGCCTGCTAAGTAAGCACTGTAGCTCAGAGGGTTTACAACTATGTGAGAGTCTTATCATTATCAATGTTACCATTAGTTTATGATATAATAGGTTTCCATGCAGCTTATTCAGGCAACCTTATTCTTTACCTCCTCATAAAATACTTTGCATTGCTTTTTATTATAATTTCAGCCCACTTATAGTATAGTTCATATACAATTTACATAATGCATATCCACCTTGAGATAAGTCTTTTTTAAGAGTTTATTTTTAATGTGATATTATAGTTTTTCAGAGGCATACTGTATAGGATAGGTAATGTGCAATATATAAATACTACAAATTTAAGAGTTAAAAATATTTTCAAAAGTATTTAAGTGATGGGTTCAAGGCATATTTAAGGAAAACCACTTAGAAATTTGAGTTGAGGACTCTTGTGATTGTGATATAAAAATTACCTAATTTAAGTGTTTCTTCACCCTTGGGAAAATCAAAGGGGCATGCCACTTGTCTCCACATATCCGGTGTTGCGCAGGTCTTGGGCTATGTCTGATATCCTTCAAGAATAACAGATCACTTCATTTAGAAATCCTGTTTCTAAATTTTCTTGTCCCATGACTACAGCCACATTATTTGGAAATAGTCTACCAGAATGTTCCATATCCAGCCTCATCATTGCCATGTCCATTAGTTTATCTTTTAGCGGTTACTAGAGAAATAGACCCTGTGGGCAGGAGGTAAATTTGTATAAATGGGTGTGGTCTCATGTGTTCTTACTTGCCTTTCAGCGGGCCTGTGTGATATTACTGAAGGGACTGTCGTCACAGAGGATCGCTGCAAATCTCCAACTTCTGGTAATCTGGTTTTTATTTCGTTAGCAATTATGGTTTAAAAAAAAAAAACAAAACTAAGATGGCTTATCAGTATGTCATTTTATAAGCAGTTATGACTACATATAAGAAACATGTCACCTGTCTTTCTTGAAGTCTTAACTTTTTAGTAAGAGAAAAGAAAAGTAGCGCATGCTGATAAAAATCGATAGCTTGTGTCTGCTCAGGCTTGTATGATTGCACACTCAGCTTTCTTAAAGTTAGCAGTGTTAAATGTATTTCCTATCACCACTGAATCCATCCATGCTCTAGTTACCCCACATCTATGCTTCTAGATACTCCTGGTAATGCTCAGTAGAATGGAGTATGATCATTGAAAAGTTGATTTTTTTTTTTTTACTTGAAAATTCAACTTTTTGGTAATTATAACAGATTTTTCCCCTTTTTTGGCTCAACGATAAGGGTCAAACCCAGGACCTTGTACATACTAGGCAAGCCCTTTGCCTCTAAGTGACACCTCCAGACCCAAAAGTTATTGAAGATTTTGATGTAGTCTGAAGATAAGGACTCTTAGGAAAATTGTAGCCTATTTACATTTGTTTTCTATTTCTAGTGTGTTTATGGACTTGTCAAAGCAACCCGTTTTTACTTTCAGGGTCTTTATATGACCCGTGTGTATATTAGTATTTCACAGCAATGTTAATTTTAGTACATTTGAGTATCCTAAGAAACGAAATCTTGAGTTTGTTATTGTACGAGATTGTAGCTTTGCTAGTCTTTAGTAAATTTAATTTAATTATTTTAATTAAATTTATCTTTTCTACCTAGGAATCTTCACTAGCTTTTCTTCTAGGAATTTTTTCTTGGTGCATAAGTAGTGCCGTGTTTAGATTTCTGTCTTTCACTTGCCATTCTACTGTGTTGGACAAAACTGTATGATGGCATATATTGTGAGGAGTATTTTTTTTTTTAATCACTGCCATGCTTCTGTTTCCATTTTATTGGCCCTAAATTGATAAAAAGTTTTTGTGTTCTCTTTTTATAATTGTTTTCTGACTTTACACAAATTGATCATTTTATTTTTCAAAGTTGAAGAGTGCCCTAGGGAGAGGGACCATGGGTAAAGGGCTTGCATTTGAGACGATGGGTGTTTGTTCCTCAGAGTCCACAGAGAAAAGCCAAGCACAGTGATGTGCTTTCGTAATCCCAGCCTTGGGGAAGTGAAGACAGTGGATCCCAGTGGCTTGCTGGCCTGGGTGGCAAGCTCCAAGACAAGAGCCTCTGCCTCCAAACAAGGTGGATGGCACATGAAAATGACACCTGGGATTGTCCTTTGACCTCCACGTGTATGCATGTGTGTGTGTGTGCGCGCACACACACACACACACACCAGCACACAGCACACACACACACCAGCACACACACACCAGCACACAGCACACACATGAACGGGCACTCACAAAGAATCTATCCACACAGGTATTTTGTTCTTTAAAACTGCTATTTCAGTTTGCCCATTAAACTTCTATAACATGGAGCCACAAAAGGCACAATGCTACGTACCCATCAGTAAGCTTGTGCATGACAGAAAGGAATTACTTTCCCTCGTGTAGGATTGATATCTTCCTAACTTTGGAGTAGAACTATAGTGCCTCATTTTTCCTTTTAAGTACAGTTTATTTATGTTCTTCCTACCTTCCCAAAAGACCAATCAATACAGATATCGATGTATTAAGGGCCTGATCACTGTGGGTATTTTGGACATGGAACATATCACACTTAAACTAATCATTTTTATAGTTGTATTCAGCCCAAATAAATTAACATCTTTTTTCACACTAGGCCAAACTTTAAAATGGCAGGTGCAGGAAGCATTTAATAGTCACACACAACTTTAGATAAATGCAAAAGGGTAGATAATTATAAATATTTAAATATAGAAAGTACATAAATTTGTGCTCTTAAATCCAACCCCAGAGATCCTCCAAGTAGAGAAAACCCAAACGTGGTTCAACATTTTAAAATATATTTTGCTTATTGGTTCATATGCAAATCAGTATGATTTTGACATTGATGAGATGCTACTTGTTTTTATTGTTTCTAACATTTCTATCAGCTTGAAGCGCAGAATTGAAGTTGTAACCCCAAGATCAGTGACAAGGCATGAATTTTTATCCTTACATATAAAACCTGCAATGTGTTTGGATTTGCCTTTGCTCATGCTCAGATGGTAGAAGTCTGAGGAGTCAAGTCTGTTCTTACACATCGAGAAAAAGCATTCTTCAAAGAGACCAAACTTCTCAGGCATCTAAAACACTCTGTGGATGGCAGTGTGCTGAGCTGCGCACACTGAAGTGAGCACTAGAATGTCCCCATCACAGCCCCTCTGGTCGCTGAACTTTTGCAGATTGGGTACAGTTTTCTGTTAGTTGCTAGTATTCTGTACTCTCATGACCTGATGATCTTAATATTTGTAATTGCTTTGCCCTCATCCATTGTTAATTCCTAATTGAGATTAAAGGAAAGATGTATTATCAGTTTTCTTACTAGCAAATTAAAATCTAACAATAAAAAAAGGATTAAATTAATTTGAGGTGACTCAAAAATCCACAGTTTTCTTTTTCTTAATTTATTTGCTTTTGGTGTTTTGAGACATTCTTGGCTAGGCTAGAACTCACTGTGTATACCAGTGGGCCCTGCTTCCTAAGTGCTGGGATTAAATGTGACCGCACCTAGCTTTTTTTTTTTTAAATTGTTTTCAATAGCATAAAAATAACAAAAGTACTTGCCTGAATTACTCACAATGAGATAGGATATAAATAAATAAAATAGTTAAATAGCACATAATAAATTATTAAACATTAGTTAATATTTTAAAAGTTAGTATTTGTAGAAGAGGAAAATATGTATAAAGGTGAATTGGAACTTAGAATGTGCCCCTCAGACGTACGAAGAAGAGATCGATATTTTGAAAGTAGAAGTGCCTGTGTGCTTTCTGTCAAATTCCATGCACTGACCAAAGCGTATGCATACAATGAAGAAACCTGAGGATCTTTTAAATCCTGCAACCAAAATAGCTGTCCAGGTAATTATTATAAATTCTCTTTTCAGAGAACATGTTTCAAAGCATGTTAAAGAGTTTACCTTTCAATTTATTTAAAAAAAACAAAAAAAACCCAAAAAACCCAGTGGTCTGTGACAAGCTGACGTCAGCACTGTGTGCTGGGTACATGATGAGCAAATGGAAGTGAGAAGTGCCTAAATTATTTCAGGGAGCTCTGACTGTTTCTCCTAGCACTTTAGAAATGATGCACTCTCTCTGTGATATCTGTCTATAATTATGTAATCATATAGAGTGCTATGATGATTTGGGGGATCTATTAGGCTGTTTCTAACTGAAGAGTCGCACACAGTCTGATATAAATAGTGACCTTCAGTGTTTATATGGTGACCTGAAGAAAATAAGTTGTAGATGGATGTTTGTAGTAACCTGGTAGATTTATTCAAGTAAACTTTGTGATTTGCCACGTGTTATCCTAGAAATTACAACAGGCAGTAGTAAGATATATTCAACTACATTGCCTGTTTATGCTTAGAAAATATCAAACATTTTTCTAATATTTATATAAGAAAATGCTAGCATGTTATTATTCTGATATGTGATTAACAAAAGCCATTGTTAATATACATTTACCATCAATTTATGCAGCCATTTGGTACCAGAGATGACAGCATTTTAAAATGTGAAGTTCCTATGGCTATTACACTCTTGTGTTGTATTTGTATAAAAAGCAGCTATCCCTGTTTCTGCTCTGAACTATTACTGTGGTCAGTGATAGCTTTGTGATGGTTCTAGCTGAGATTTGGGCAAATCTGGAGATGCTGTTGATAAGAACAGCATGGATTATTCAGACAGTAGTGTTTGCAAACTCTGTAGATGTGATTGGATTCTGCCCATGTTGGCAGGCTATTCTTGGTGAGAATGTCTCCCTAGCTGTAGTAAAGAAAGAGGACTTTCAGGGAAGTCAAGTTCAAGATTTTGAGTTTCTACCTACCTAATTCACTAAGGTTTATTATTTTTACTGGGGTTCTTTTAAGCATAAAAAGGAAATCTTTTTATTTACTCTCAGTTCTTTTTACATATTTTCTCCAAGCAGAAGACTTCGTTCATTTAGCTAATATGAACTAATGACATCTATATGAAATACACTTCATTGATCATAAGCGGGATGTAAAAATCAATTAGAATTTGTCTCAGTGAGGGAAGGTCATCTGTGTCTAAATTAAAAAATACTACATAACTAAATGGTAAATATTGTATCAGAAGTATATAAAGTATCATGAGAACTTAAAGGGGGAGTAATCTCTAGTTAGGAAGGTGGGGAATAATTTGATCTGTGAAATAAGTCGAGATGTACTTAATAGGTGTCTAAATGTTATATTTCCTTTATGTGTTCTTTGACTTATAAATAATATAAAACACAACAAGATTTTGCCCAGTTATTATGTATAATGGAACTATTAGGATAAATTTCTGTAGAGTAGGGTATGCTATACAAGACTGCATACTACTGAACTCAATACTGGGGTATTCTAGAATTGAGACCACCAAGTCCTGGTGGTCAGCAGGGTTTTAATATGTGATTGTTTGCTGTGCCATCTCTGTGTTTGTGACTGACCGTGTGCCCCTGTCCCTTCCATTGTCTTCATTTGTGTAGGCTCTTCATCACCACACAATTCAGACGATGAACAAACAGTGAATAATTTTATAGAAAAGGGTATAGTATCTTTATTTTAAAGTATCTTATTTTGTTTATGCTTAATTTATTTAGTTTGCTCTGAATAGATTTTTGACATTTCATATTAAAATATTATTTTCAGTGAAGACCAAAAGCAGAAAGTTTTCCAAGATGGTAGCCAGTGATCTAGGTAGGAAATAGAAGTTTTTATTTTGTTTCTGATTGTTGCTCTATGCAATGCTAACCCAACACCAGAAAATGATTGAGTGCATTGCATCTTGTGGATGTTAATTCGTTATTCTTTTGCTCAATAACAATCTTTGGGCTGTGTCTATTCTACATGCATTTGGGAAATAATTCTTAAAATCAGTTAAATTGGTTTGTGGCTCTTTCTCTGTACTTACCGTGTGAATTACTCTGTTAACTTTTACATTTGCTATGTTTTGAAATAAAACAGGGTTCAATTTATGCTCTAAATACCAAGCTTATGCTCTCAACTTTAACTGTGAGTCAGTTTTTCCTTTATAGCTTTACTTGTATTTTTTTCTGCCTCACTTCCATCTCTCTCATATTTTTAAAATCCCATATCAAGGAAATGATCTTCTAAAAGATGGCATTTTTCAGTCTGTAATCAATACCCGTATCAGGTTATGCACAAATGAAAATACTTACATTACTCTTTGTTTTGTGCATATTTTGTAATGAATGACTCGGTTTAAGATTCTCAAAGTTTAAAACCTAAAAAGAAATATATAACCAGACTTGGAAACATAATCAAATTAGAATTTTTTTTAGGGGGGGTCACAAAAATCTGAGAGTGCTCAAAAAATTTGAAAGTCTTGACAAAATAATATTCAAGAAAAATGCCTAGTTCACTTTTGACTTAACCATGCAACATTTATTATACAGTTAATACCTTTTTAAGTTTCCCTACATTTTTACCACATATTCTTTGTTTTTCTTTTCATATTTTTGGGGTGATTGTTTATATGTGCATACGCATGATCATATTATAGGGAAAACATTTGCGTGTACAAGTGTATGTGTGTGCACATACTGGCACACACAGGACGGCCTTCTACAGGTGCCATATACCTTCTTTTGTTGTTTCTTTTGTTTGACTTGGCTTTGCCAGAGAGTCTTTCCCTGGCCTGGAGCTCACCAAGTTCCTGATTTGACTGGCCGTCCATAAGCCCCAGGATCTCTTTCTGAGCTCTGGAACTACAAGTGCACACCATCATTCCCAGCCTTTTTTATATGGGTTCTGGGAATCAAACTCAGGTCCTGACACTTGCAAGGCAAGCACTTCTACCAACTGATCAGTATCACTGCCCCTATTACATATTCCTTTAATCTAGCTAAAGTAAATGAGTTTCTCCATAGCTGGAAAAGTTTTACTTTTCCTCATTTCATAACTTGTAATATGTCGTTGAATTTTTCAAAAATTACTACAGGAAAACATTTGTTTTCTTAGCATTGTAAATTGAACCCTGTTCAGTCATATTAATGGTGGATGACTCCTAGCCCTCTGGTCAATCTAAAATAAGGTGGTTTATTCTTGTGCAAAGGGCTTTTCATCAATTATTTACTCTTTATCATGGTTTCATGATTTTATTATCTGTTGGTAATAATAATTAAATCACTTTAATTATATACTAACTTCGCAACTAATTTCCTTTATAGCATATTGTACCCTGGTACATTCAGGTTCTGTTACCTCTGTAGACAGAAGCTCTGCTCTACAGAAATTTTACTAAGTAGTTTGCTAAGTTAAATTCCCTGACTTGAACAAGTTTGCAGATAGTTAAATTTGTTAATGTAGTTCCTGTCTGTCATTTTGTTCTATGGCAATATAGCTTTATTAATGTGTACCTTCCCCTTCTGTTCCAAGTAGATGTGTGCCTTGAAATATTTGTGTTCAATTATTTGAAAGTCTTTATGAACAAATTAGCTAGGCTAGACAACATGTTCATGTTTGAAAGGATATGTCTTGGATAGAGTTTATTTCTTCTGAAGTCTTTCTTTTGTCTTTTTGTAGGTCTTCTTAGGAAATATGTTGACTATATCCATATTTTCAAAGTTATGCTGGTATATGATCTTTCTAAATGTTTTTAACCAGAAACAGTTTCCTCCCCTGCAGTATCTGTATTATGTATTGGAAGATTTTTGTTGTGTCTTTCTTGCTATAACCATTTTGGTATAGAAATAAAGCTACCGTCTCAAGATTTTCCTTTTTTCAAGTGGAGTCAGCCCGGTATTCCATTGTGAAGGTTCTGTGGTTGAACTGTTGTACATTAGATATGTAATCTCTGTACCTCTCCTCATTAGTATCTATTTTATAATAATAATTAGCACAAAGTATGCTGTTGAGAAACTGAAATGACAGTGAACTGTCCAAGATTAGTGTTTTCTGTGGGACACTCCATTAAAAAAAATACCAGGACCTGAGTCTGGAGAGATAGCTCAGTGGCATTGAAGCGCAAGAACAATTATTGCTCTTGTAGAGGACACAAGTTCAGTTCCCAGCATCCACATCTGACTCCCCCTTCTCACCTCCCAAAGACACTAGGTACATGCAAGCCACGTACTCATACATGTAGAAATTACAAGTGTTCACCTTACAAATAAAAACCATTCAGGGTTGCTAGCATTCTTCATAACACTCACAGCCATGTCTTTAGGTGAAGTGAGAATTAGACTCACAGCTTGACATGGATGCCAGAACTGTTTTGGGTCACCGACTGAATTGCATTGTTCTTAAGTTTCATGTGTTGGAGAATAATTGTTACTGGTGCCAGAGATAGTCTGTGGTTTGATTAAGGGGGGGGGGGAGGTAGGGTGCCATTCATACTTTAGCATTATTTTGAAATTTGCTTGTTTGAAATACATTTTTTCATACTATATTTGGTCATGTTTTCCCTTCCCCTAAGAATGGAAAATAAATCTTTTTCCTTGCTTATCATTGCCTTGACAATACAGCAGAGGTGGATGACACAAGAACATGTTTTTAACATAATTATCTATATGTTATTCGTAGTGTTGCACCTGCGCTTAGTAATCTCAGGAGCTGTTATTTCTGTGTTTCACAGATGAAGGGACTGAGTGTGAGTTATCTGTTCCACAGCCAAATGATAAAAGCAGAACATGTAGCCCAGAGGTCCAATTCCATTGTTGGAATTACACACACACACACACACACAAATACACACACATATCTCACATAGTATAAATATATCATGCAATTCATAAATAGATAATCTGGCTATGGACCTATTCTGCTACACAGTAATCTGGGGATAAATGGCTCACAATCAGATTCTATGTGTGATAATTTATAAAGTTTTTTATAATAAAGTTCATTTAAAAAAGTTAAAATACTTTTATTGAAGAGAAAAAGCACATTCTATCTGGATACCAAATCTTGACTACCGCTTTAGTACCCATTGCTTAAGCTTAATATATCGTCCCTAGAGGTCTGTCTCAAAGACAAGACTCAAGAAAGTGAACAAGAGCAAAGTGGAATGTACTGGGCCCTGATGATTATTCTGTTTCATACTAACAGTAGATTTCTAGTTGGATCCCATATTCTGGCCTAGTCTCCAGGTCCATTTTAGTTTCTGAGTGTCAAGAAAGATTTCCTAATTGCTTGAATGCGTGAAGCTTGGAGGGTAGGGGGAATGATGTTAGAGATTAAAGAATAAAGATTCAAAATTAAGGCAACCTGTAAGTACTGTGGCGAAACAAATAGAAATGCAACTCTCTGTGTTGCCTAGTAGATAGTATTTTTCTATGACATTTGTTAAAATGGGGGAGATTATACCTCAGGGAGCCCTCATCTCCCCAATCCTAAGAACATGGATATTCAGCCTATGACTCATTTCTCAGTAAACCCAGAAGTGAGTGCAGTGCGTTGATCATGTGTAGTTTCCATCAATTCTTTTCATACAATGCCTGATGGCTCTAACACAGCTTAAAATCTGCGCTCTATGCTTTTATTCTACAGTATTAACTTACTACAGCTTCAGTATTTGTTTTCATCCTTGAAATTTCCAAGAAAGACATTCAGAGAAGCTAAATGCTGTGTCTCACTGTGTGTTGTTCCCAGTCTTAGTCTGCAGTACTGTATCCAAAGTCTCCCTGGGTACTGCTCACCTCGGGACTGGCTGAGTTGAAGGACATTGGGTTGTAAGGTTCTGCAGTTAAAAAGGGCTTAGGAACAAAACAATTAGTAGCAGTACATAATTAAAGTGTTTTGAAAATATAACAAAACAGTGAAGTAATCTTCCTAGTCACAGTATGTGTGCTCTTATCTTCTCAGTATTAAGAAACTATTGGAATTGGGTCAGCTGAAGAATTCCTAGAGAAATATTTAACTATACTCGGTATTGTATATAACAAAGATATCATATTTGCTAGATAAAATTTTATTTTATGGGAGGGATTTGTTTAAATTTTCAAAGATATTTGAAGTTATATAAATTTGTTTCTAGTGGAAATCCTAAAGAAAAGCAAAAGCATTTAAAGAAACTTAAATTGTGTTGTAAACAGAACTTTTAGTAGGATCACACATCTGATTACTGAAAGGAATGGTAAAACATTTATAATTAATAAAATGTTCATTTCATATCATTTACTTCAAGAGGGATAAATTTGTTACTTACAACAATTATTTGGGATATGTTACTTCTCTATATGTATTTACATATTGAATTTTGGATTTGAAATAAACTAAAAGATTGAGCTAAGCATAGTCATGCATAACTTTAATCCCAGCACTCAAGAGGCAGAGGCAGACACATCTGAGTTTGAGGCCGGCCTGGTCTATAGAGTAACTTCCAGGACAGCCAGAGAAATCCTGCCTCAAAACAAACAAACAAAAGCAAACAAACAAAAAAGTTTTGTGATTCATGACATTCTATACATTTGTCTTAAAGATCCCTCACCTCTTTTTCGAGGAATATTACCAGATTTAGGAAAAGGACGCACTAGGCTATCTACAAATGCAGTAACGAATGATTGACGTGCACACTCACATTTGAGAAGTGTCTTAGTGGTGCACAATAACTTACCAAGCAGAGTAGTGGGGTCACAGAGGTGACATAAGAGTCTTTTAAAAATGATTTTGGGGGCACATCCCCCATGGAGGGATACTCCCTTAACCTAGAAACAGGAGAGAAGGCCTAGTCCCTACTCCAAATGACTTGACAGATGTAGATGACCCCTCCTGGAGGGCATCACCCTACATGTGGAGTGGGGGGGGGTGGAAGGGAAGGGTGGTCGGGGGCCATGAGAGGGTGAGAGGGAGGGAGACAGACGGAATTGGGATCAATATATAAAATGAAAATAAAAAATAAATCAATATAAAAAATGATTTTGAGCTATTTCAAGCTTCTTGTGTTACTTATCAACCTGTCCATATTGGACCTACGATATCTGGTGGAAACTTCTGTGGATTCTTTGAAAGCGTTGACTTGATATCGCATTTAGAAGACAGTTTGGGAGACATAATAGCGTCTAACTCTAAGGATGTTGTACATCAAATATAGTAGCACCCAGGTATGTGAGGTCAACAGCTATGGTTGTATCCAGCTGTTTTAATCGTGTATTGCCTTTTATCTCTTGTCTCAGATTGAATAAGCTGGTGAAGATGACACGGCTGATGGATAAATCAGCCAGTTGTTCTGTTAGAATTCTCTAATTAGCTTAGTCAAACTAAGAAGTAACAAGATGACTTCTCCCCTCCCGCAAACCCTTGCCAGTCTACCTGATTGATGCCTATTTCTAACACTGGGTTTGTCGTTTTTTTAGATGACTGGATTTCTCTTTGTTTACATGGCGCCCTTATGGACTAGCAGGGTCTGTGTTTTAAATATCTCCTAACCGTCCAGACTTTAACCAAGTATATGCATTTGTGTATTAACCTTTGTTGTTCAAACTTTCACATTGGGAGCACTACTCTGTGCCGCATGCAATACCACTAACACAATAGATGTAGCAAACTGACTCCTAACTTTGAGCCACTTCCCAAACTAAGGCAATAACTGATTTTGAGGATGGAAAGTGAATTCCATAAGGTTTATGGATGAACTTTCCGTTTTTCTATTAAATAAAAAGACCTGTACTGACATTGACATTGTATATAAATACCATGATTTTAGACTAAGCATGACTTTGTGTTTTTCTCACAATAGAAATGGGAAGTATTAATTTACATCGAATAATGTAAAATATGTTTATTGCATAAATAAGTACTTTGATTTGTTTAGAGATATAGGCATGCCTTACATTCTAAGATGTAACTTAAAATGAGGAGGACAGCAACCACAGACTTAGGAGCTAGGAAGATGTTCTGCCACACTCCATAGTTTACTCTTGTGACGGTTGTGTCTTCCACAACACAGTCCTTCTGAGGAATGACTTTTCTCCTGTAGCCCTGAGCAATAATTGATTTTACATTAAGAGTTTAAAATGCTGACTTGAAGTAAGAACTTCAAGCACACAAAGATATTACATCAAGTAAGTACACACTTGTTAAAAATTTGGAAGTAAGATTTATTTTCCAGTCCTGATATTATTATAAGTGTATTTTAATTGTCGCAGAATATAGACTGAATAATAAAGCTATTCACTTCTATCTTGAAAATCAGTTGCTGTGACACATATCAGCCAAATATTTCTTAGAATTTTAAAAATATATTTTATTTTTCAGCAAAGATGTCAAGGAAATTAAGCTTGCCAACTGACCTAAAGCCCGATTTAGGTAAGTAGAGTAAACATCCAAAGTAATTGAACATTATAATAGGAAAGTGGAGGTCAAAGAATTACAAACTCTTTTCTGAAAGTCAGTGTTACAATGACAAGATGCTCCAAGATTTAACATCTTTTGAAATAGTGTCTAGGATGCACACTCGGGCAAAACAAAATATGTATTTCCTTGCCACTCTTGCTTTTTTTCTAAGCAAAATTTTCTCAATTGCAGGTTAAGTTTTACTAAAACTGTTTATATCCCATCCATTCAAAAAAACATTTTAAACTCTACAAACTTGATTTTATATTAGTTTAATATTTCTGAAATAGATAACTAGTTTTTTATATTGAACAAATTTCTTATTAAGCATTGTCCTTGTTGACTTTGATAATAATTTAGGCATACTCTCTTATAGTGTTTTTTATGTAGCTCATTCATTATGAAAGTAATGGAAGATATCCACACATTTTACTTCAGTCTGTCTCATAACAGCTACCAGTATTTCACACAGATAAATAGGATACTAACTTTAGCATATTTCTCTGCCATTTCCCTCACCTGTGATATACTTCGAGAAAGCATGTGGTAATTAGTAAAGGCTTAGTATGTTCATAGCTATCGTCAGTAGAAAGTTCTGACTATAGGAAATCCAGTAGAATTCTACAGTACCGCTCTTACAGGGCAATGAAATTAACCATAGAAACAAGCTAGCTCCTGTTTCCAGAAGAGCAACAGCTGCCTTTATTATAAAAATGAAAATCTGAGTGCCATGTCCGTGTAGGGGGGTGGAGGGGAGGAAGGGAGAGGGGGGCAGAGGGAAGGTACTGTAATTGAAGAAAAGCAGCGGGTGAGAGGAAGACACCGTGCGACAGGGTTCATGCAGAGGGGTTTTTTATTAAGGGACATGGAAGACCTGCCTCCAGGGACAGGAGCAGCAGGAGAAAGCAAAGAGGGACAAAGAGAGAGGAGAAAGAGGTAGGGGAACAGACGGAGAGAGGGAAAGAGAGAGAAGGATGGGAGTGGGCAGGAAACAGGGAATGTGCACAGGCGGTGCTCTTAGTGGCTGCAGCTGAAGGTGTATCCTGTCAGAACCCCACAGGCAGGCCAGGACAGATGCCTGAATACTAATGGGGGAGGGGAGAATTATCAAAAAATAAGTTTAATTAAAAACTGTCATAATTTGAACCCAAGAATTTCGTAGACTTACATTGTACATGTTTGCTCTAGAGGAGGAATCAGGATTTTCATGACAAATTTGAAGAAGCTCATGGTTTTAGTGCCATAAAAATATTGCAGTTAAACTGGCTGTGAGTCTTTCCGCATCTTTAAAAGTCTCACATGCTCACATGCTCAAATGCTCGTTTAAAAGTACTTTTAAAGCTTGTAATATGTGCGAATATATACACATATATGCATTGCAATTAACTATTTTTGAAAACATATACTATAGGTCAAATTATACAAGCGGTTTAGTCAGCGTGTGCCCACCCTGCTTTTATAGGCCTCTTTAATTACTAGTAAAAAAAAAAAAAAAAAAAAAAAGGTGGTAGTATTTTCAAGGTGATTTTATAGATTCAATAAAAAATGGTTTTTTATATATATAAAATCATACCTAGGTAGTATACTGTTTAACCATTGCATTGCTTCAATTCTAGCATTTTCATTTATGTATTTATGTTCTTCATGTTAGAATTGTTAAACATTGTCCAATGGGGCACATCTGTTATCCTAGCTTTTAAAAATTGACGTAAAGTAATCAAAAGTTTAAAACAAATTTACTCTACATACCGAGGCAGTGTCTCAAACAATCAAATGAGTTAACTGTTCTACTTTGTGTAGCTAGCTCACTTTAAAAAAAAAAAAAAAAAATCAAGCCACAGAGACCCATACCAACTGACTTAATAGGGAGAGAGGGAGCTGTAGTTCATCGGGGTAGAGCTTAGTTGTTTTTGTATCTTTTTTTCTGATGCTGATGTAGCCTGAGGTGTCTCTTTGGTGATGAAATGTTTGTATTTAATAAGTCATATAATAAAACTGCTATATAGTGTAATATTTTGAAGTTATACAGTCTATTAAATTAACACACCGTGTACTCAGCTTTTGCATTTAACATTCACGTTATTGTTAATTGCCTATAATTTTTAACAAAGGCAACATTTTCCACGGCCACATGTTAGTTTACAGTAATGTGTATTACCAACTTTTCTTGTATCGCTACTTTCCATTATTATCACTAGGGCACAACTAAATTTTTCTGCCAGCTAGGTATACTGTTTAAGTAACAAAATAGATTATCATTGGAAAATACATTAACTTTTAATTTTGAAAAGTAACTTTGGAGAGTTGAAAGAATTAAATTCTGTGGTCAGCCATTTTTATAAACTCACCAAGAAATGTGGCATTCTTGATTATGGAAAGTTGTTTTATTTGCAGGAAGGACTTGAGTTATTTTCTGTTGCTGTAACAAAAATATCCAATCCTTTAATAAGGAGTGTATTTATTCATAATTCACACTTTAAAAACTTGTCTGGCACCATCAGCTGCTGTATCACATAATGTGTGACATCACAGTGGGAAAGTATGTCGGGGGACAGGTCACACAGTAGCAAGGCTGGCGGTGAGGCAGAGCAGGGACCAGGCTTGCTCTTTGTACTCCAGTCCTAGCTAGACCAGGGTCCCTCAAGAATTGCATACGTGCCCTCTGTGGGTGATGCCAACCTCCCACTGGACCCTGCTCTTAGAGGCTGTGTGAAGTCAGCATTGCCTTTCCGAGGACAAGGCTTCCAGCACAGTCGTCTCTGGGTGACAATCACATCTTCACATCATAGCAGTCACCTTTTCTACCATGTTCTCATCTGTCATACAAGTACAGACTTAGAAGAAAAGAAGGATGTGTTTAGAAACTACGGTTAGGTGTGGCCCTGACTGTTGAAATTACTAGAAAGTTTAGAGGCTAGCTATCACCAAAATGACATCATATAAAATTCCTGGAGAAATGTTTTCAATTTGCAAACCTAAATTTGTTTGCAGGAAACTTGTGAGCGTATAAGGATTGAGTTGCACCTTTTCATATTACTAAAATATACCTTAGGATGCTTTACTGTGTTTTTTATTAATGACATTTAAGAGAAAACATTGAAAGCCATGATTTCAGAAGTGAAGTGTTTCTAGGAATTTTAATAATATGCCTAATGGCACCGTTGAGCAAAGTAGCTTAAACTGTTGATTATAGATCCATCTCTTGTGAGTGTTTATTGGAGAAACTTTACAAGTGAAACCCTGTGTGCAGAGCATGAAAACGATAGAACCCTTGTACTACATCCATCTTAGAGCAGACAATCAGAGGGTCAGAAAGTACTGTGGCCACAGCTGTTCTGGCACAACAGTGGAAGAGAACAACGCTCAACAGCTTAGATGCAAAGGGCAGAGGACCTTCTCTGTTCCTTAGGGGTCCTGAGGAACTGGCCGAGATGGCCAGTGTTGCTTGGTACAAGAGATTGGATGCAGGGACTGGAAGATCACAGAAGTTAAATGCATGTTTGGAAACAATAAGGAATCTCCGTTTAGATTCCATGGCCAACTGAAGAAGTTTAGCATGAGAGACACAGCCAGGAAGTTACACTGAGATTTGTTGAGAGGGTCTGGACAGTCACAGAGAGACTGCATGATTAAGTAGACAAGTAGAAGCTATGGAGGGAGTTTTTCATCGAAGTAATTGAATTATAATTGTGCTATATAAAAGTGAGTTATATTAACAGTGAGAAACTAAAGGGGGATTCAATCTAGATGAAAACCTGAGTTTAAAATAATGGAACTAGATTGGTGGCAGAAAAACAGAAAAGGAAACAATATTGCCATTGAACTTGACATCCCAGCTCATGTGCAGGTCAGTTGAAGGCAGGGAAGCAGGACTGTGGCCTGTTGGTTAAGGTGACCCAAATGTCATCAATGTCAGTAGAATTTAATGCTTTGTTAATGATAGGATTTCTCTGGGGACAAAGCAGAGAGTGTGTCTAGACAATGCATTTCCTGGAGAAACGATGCCAGGGCTTGAGATGGAGTTGGAATTAGTGGATGGAGATGGGGTTAGTGGACGAAAAAACAATTAGTATATTTTAAAATAGAAATACCAGGTGCTGGTGATACCTCAGCAGACAAGCGCCCTGGAGGCTCTTCCAGAGAACGGGGGTTCAATCCCAGCACCCACACAGCAGCTCACAGCTGTCTATAACTCTAGTTCCAGCCACCTTGTTACCCTCACACGTGCAGGTAAACCCCAATGCACAGAGAATTAAATTAAAATGCAGCAGCTATATTGTTAGAGAAAGAAGCCTGGCATTAAGAGTGAGCCTCATACCAGTCACACATTTTGAAGCCGTGTTTCTTAGACGAATACTGTTCCTTTTGGAGGGAAATTTCCCATTGGTCTTTATGGTGTTCATGTAAACAGGCTGAGACAGGAGTGGTCTACTGTTCAAGCACCTGCAGATGCAGTTCTTACATGTAGAGACTTGAAATGATCTTTACATTTTTGGTTTTATCTAGTCATAAATTATAATGCCAAGGAGGTGATGGCTCTGTGAGAGCAGTGGCTGGAGACAACAGAGGTCACGCTTCCAGTGTTTTCTTTGGGAAGTACCCTGCTCACTTGTGAAAACTATTTATTTGCATTTTACATTTAAGCCAAGAGGAAAATGTATTAACATAAACGTAAATTGTTTTTCTTTGCACCTAAAAGGACATCAAAAGCTTCATATGCCATAGGTTTTGTTTTGGGGCAAATTTAACTTGACCAGATCTGTAAAGACAACAAAAGACAAGCGTGGCATGTCATAACTAAAGCAGTCCCCCATCTTTAATCATTCCAGATGTGAAAGATAATTCCTTCAGCAGATCGAGGAGTTCAAGCGTAACCAGCATTGACAAGGAGTCCCGCGAGGCTATCTCTGCTCTTCATTTCTGTGAAACTTTTACTCGGAAGGCAGACACCTCCCCGTCCCCATGTCTGTGGGTGGGGACCACACTGGGGACAGTGTTCGTCATCACACTGAACCTCCCCCCGGGGCCAGAGCAAAGACTCCTTCAGCCAGTGATTGTGTCTCCAAGTGGTGCGTATGCCTTGGTGCTACATGAGGATGTCTGCCAGGTGTGGAACATGCTGGGGCTTAATTAGCATTTCCCAATCTAAGCATTGTGAAGGCAAACGGCATCAGTGGCAGTTTTGTGTTTTAAGAAATAAATGTTCTAGGGCTATGGAGAAGGCTCAGCAAGTAAGATCGTTTGCCAGGCAGGTTCAGTTCCCCAGAGCTCACATGACCAGCTCAGAGCAGGTGGTACACATCTGTAAATCCAGCAGTCTCATGTCATGTGAGAGGTTAGACCAATTGGCCCAGAGCTCTCAGGCCAGCCAGCTTGGATTGCACAGTACAGAGCAGAGGAGGTCTTGCCTCCAAAGCAAGGGAGAGGAGAGACCCAGTTTCCCAAGTTGCCATCTCGATTCCACAGGTGCCTGCATCCACAAGTTCCTCTTAAAAATTTTAAAGTAAAATTAAAATTTCTAGTTCTATATTTAAAGAAAAGATCGTATCATTCATTTATTAATGAGCAGGTCAGATGTGTATTGCAGCATTCATTATTTAGTTGTGAAGTATTAACTATTGACGTCTGTGTCTGGAGCATGTAATGACATGTTTTTGCAGACTCAAATGACATGGCTTGAGTTTTGGGTTTCATCGGTGACGTGATGCAGTTGTATTCTGAGTGCAGTGTGCATCCAACGTATTTGTGTGTATTTAGTGTCAGAGTTAGGGAGAGCGTCTTTACCCCGAATTTAAAAATGGAAGTGTATACTAAACTTCTACGTTCTAGGTACTATATTGAGGTTAAAAGGTGCAATCTTGAGAATGGCATTTCTGGATGCCACGGGCTGCTTAATGCCACCTGCGTCCGAACCCTGGAAAGAGCCCAACGTTCCCGAAGAAAGAGACGAAAAGGAGCAACTGAAAAAGCGGCGCCCTGTCTCAGTCTCCCCCTCCTCTTCTCAGGAAATTAGTGAAACCCAGTATGCAGTGATTTGTTCTGAAAAGCAAGCTAAGGTCATCTCACTGCCAACCCAGAACTGTGCGTACAAGCAGAACATTACTGAGACGTCCTTCGTGCTTCGCGGAGATATCGTAGCACTGAGCAGCAGTGTCTGCCTCGCCTGCTTCTGTGCCAATGGCCATATCATGACCTTCAGGTAAGAACGCGGCCGTTTCGAAGCGCATGCAGCGCCCCCACTCTGACCACAGTGTGAGATTCAGCTGGAGAAAAATACCGAGTTGTTCATATCTCTTACGCATTGAAAATTCGTTTTCATTCAGGGAATAGTAAACAAGGATACAACCGTATTTTCTCTCCCTCGGCTGTATAAACTAAATGATTTAACAGCCTCAGCCATTTCTCTCTCTCTCTCTCTCTCTCTCTCTCTCTCTCTCTCTCTCTCTCTCTCTCTCTCTCTCTCTCTCTTCTCTCTTCTCTCTCTTTATGAGTTTTCTAGGCTAGCATTCAGGGTACTGGTTTTTACCATTGTGTCTTCATACATAGTGTCATTGTACATTGTACCCACCCTATAAATAACCCGCTGCCCATTACTAACAAATTATTTACTTTCCCTCAAGTTTGCCAAGCTTAAGACCTCTGTTGGACGTCTACTACTTGCCCCTTACCAACATGCGGATAGCCAGGACCTTTTGCTTCGCCAACAATGGACAAGCGTTATACCTGGTATCACCTACAGAGATCCAGAGACTCACCTACAGTCAAGAGACATGTGAAAATCTTCAAGTGAGCCACACAGTATTCGAACTTCTGTAGAGCTTAAAGATTCTCTGAGGGCCCTCATACTGACTGCGTTCACCTTTCTTCCGGAGTGCCCATCTGAGCCGATGTGGGAAAACTCAGAACCTTTTGGCTCGGTTTATGTTTGGTCATTTGATCACATTATTTCATTGTACTGGGAGGCATAGGGTAGTTTTCATATAGACATATAATGTACTTGGGGCATGCCCCCCACACCCTTCTGCCTTTCCTTTCCTCTGCCTGCCCCCTAATTTTATAGATCAATATAAAATCTGGAACCTACAAATGAGAAAAAAAGACATGTAATGTTTGTCTAAGACCTACTTAATTTGTTTAGTACAACTATCGCAATAGATCCCCGAGCTACATTTTGGCCCCCCCAAACTGTAAAGCTTCTAAAAGGACATGAGAGAGCTTCTCTGTCACCTTGAGTTAGGCAGTGGCTTCCTAGCTGTAGCCCAAATTCATGTTTCTGTTATAAAAACACAAATTGATAACTTCAAAGTATAAACTTCTGATCTCCTACAGAGAGCCATGTAAGAAAGGCAAGCCATAACTATATTAAAATGGTAGTAAAGCCTTTTTCCGATCAAACTTTGTGTTAGACGTCTATAATGGTTGCCTTCCTTCCCATGAGCATCCCTTTATCTCCTTGTCTCCATGTTCCCACCAAGACCACTGGGTCTGTAGTGACTGGATATACAGAGGGTAGACGCCACGTCTTAGTGACAATGCGTGGGACATTTTCTCTAGCATCATGTTGACCGTATGTGTCATTGTTGAGCTGTGCTCCTAGTCACTCCCTGGTGGTAGCCATTGCCTCTCGCTAAACTTGCTCTTACCTTTTCTTCTGTGGGAAGAATGCTGACAGTAAGTTCAGGCAAGACTGGTGGTGTAAAAGCCCCTCTAACCTCTTCCTGTGGGCGTCCGAAACCCACGTGTCAGAATGACACTTGTGCAAATTACATGTTTATGAGAAAGGAAACTGACCTGTCTAAATGACCATTTGTCTGTTTCCACCTAAGATGCTAATTCTGAAACTGACCATGGCTATTGTTAAACCTGCTGGTAGAGAATGTTCTTTCATTAGAAGATAACCTGGTTATCAATCAGAGTATCAGTTCAGCTCAAATTAGGTTTAAATATTATCTTGAAAATCACATACTGGCCGAGCATGAGCTCAGAAAAAGATCTTGTGTTCCAGGCAAGCCTGGAATATACACCAAGACCGTCTCAGACACAATTTAGTGTCTTCATCCTCTAGGCAGGCATGCTCTCTTGGCTCTAATGCTAAAGGTAGATTGGTCTTAATAACTCCAGTCTTGGAGAGTAAGTCAGTGTGTTTCTGACCACTTGGAATTTTCTCATGAGTTGTTGGTGAATCTCAAGGGAATTGTTACCACATCACGTCATTTTACAGAGGTGACCTTGTTAATTCAGTTCCTGTTTTCTTGGAGCTTTAACAGTATCACCCTTTTTGATTTTGAAGGAGATGCTGGGTGAGCTCTTCACTCCTGTAGAAACTCCAGAAGCGCCTAACAGGGGGTTCTTTAAAGGCCTGTTTGGTGGCGGTGCCCAGTCTCTGGATAGAGAAGAACTCTGTAAGTTGGCTCATTTCATCTGTTTTATTTTCCTCTCAGACAAAAAAAAAAACATTCAATCCATGTAAATGTGTTGTTACATGTATAAATTAGGCTTACTTTGTCACAGTAATCTACCCATGGCCTAACAAAAGGCATAAGATACTTTGTTGTTCTGTTCTCAACTAGGAAAATATTTTTCTCAGAGAACAAAAATCAGCCAAACTTCAAATGGCTGAGGAAAGCAAAAAGTGTTTACAGCTTTAAATTGGTAATTTAGAAAACACGTTCTTTTTTAATATGAAATGTGATCTTTATTGTCTTATCTTATGACTGCCATTAATTGATGACTGTTGTACAGTGCTGTCACTTTTATAAAATACCAGAGAGAGATCAACATAAAGGGGGAAAGTTGGTTTTATTTGTTGGGGTGCTTTTCTGGGTCCTGGGAGTTGAACCTTGGGCTTTTTACACGCTGGACACGCCCTCTCCCACTCAAAGCTGTGGCCCAGCAGGATTCTCCCTGATTTACAGTTCCACCCTCCAGCTGGGTGAGGGAAAAAGTCTGCTGGGTCTGTTGGGAGAGAGTGTGTTACTCCATAGCAGCTGGGAAGTAGAGAGTGAGGAATGACCAGAGCCCTGCTCTCCTTGTCAAGAGCAAAATACTCTGTAACTAAAGATTTTCAAGTAACAGGTTTAGCGGACTTGCTGCATAAGTCAGTATACAAAAACTGAAAATGAAATCTTTATCAGTATTATGTATATTAGCTTTCTGTCACTGCTGTTACTCCACACATCTATGGACCTGAAACAATGCAGCTTATTAGGCTTGTGGCTTCAGTCTTGTGTGTTAGAAATAAGCAGAGTTTATCTTGGTACCACCAGCACTCTGTTCTTCACTGGGGGCTATGGGTAAGAATGTGTTTCCTGGTCTTGTTTGACTTCTGAAGGTTATCTCCATTCCGTGTCTCCTGATCTTTTTTGTCAGGCAAGGAAGGCAATGTCACATCTCTCTGTTTTTCTGAATCTATATATCTCCCTGCATGATAAAAACACTTTGCTCTTAAAGAGCCTTGTGACTTGATTGCACTCACCTAGATGATGCAAGATAACCAGCCAAGGTCAAGGTCCTTAGCTTAATCGCTTGTGAAGCCCCCTTTCTAACATAGGATACTATATCCCTGCCTTCCAGACTGAAGTGTAGCCATCTTGAGGATGGGGGCATTTTTTTCTATCTCTCAATGGTTATTCATTTTTAGAAAAATTTAGTTGAGTGTTAATTTTGGGAGAAAGGGGCTTGCCTACCACATACAAGGTGAATGGATGAATGGATACGGATACATGGATATGAGGGACTTTTCCTGGAAAGATGCACATGCACATATCTGTTCACCCTGGAAAGGGAACCCACCACAGACCAAAGTAATTGTTGTACTAATGTCCAATTTGGTGAATCAGTGAGTTTGTATTGGGGGTTCCTAGTAAATAGACCTACCAAAGAGGGTTTCTTACAGGAGTAAGGGTGACTCCAAAGCAGCTTCAATACAGAGCATTCCAACTCAGGTGAGAGCTAAAAGCTCTTTGCACAGCTTGCAGACAGCTAGACAGTCCAGGAGTCTGTCTGCAGCGTGACTGACCATGCCCCTCTACAGCAAATGTTCATTCCCGTAAAGCTGGAGTCCAGGCTTGGGTACTCCAAGTCTCTGCTTCCCTGGACATGAAGTGTGTTTACCTCCCCAGTCTCATGTGCATCTCCCCTCTCCGGCCAGCAGCATGCTACAGTTCAAGGAAACCGCTCAACATCAGCGTGTTTGTGTGCACGCCTGAACATATGTACCCACGTACTTAATGACATTCTAATCTAAGTCCTTCCCCCACGATGTGGAGGACAGTAAATTTAGGGGATGGCTTTTGCCACGTCTTTTCAGATTGTCCCAGAGGCACAAACCAGGCTAATTGCACAAGGAGAGGAAGCCAAGAGTGGAGTGAAAGTAGAAAGCTCCAAACTGGCTGCATTTGCAGATGCCATGACTTTGATTATAGGAGATCCTAAGGCAACCAACCAAAAGCAAATAAAGCTGATAGGCAAGATGGCAAGGTCAACGGACCTGTGATCAGTGTCTAAAAGTTACCTCTTTTCTAGATGGTGGCAGTGAATAACACCAAAGGGAAATTTAGGAAGTAATCCCTTTTATTTCAGGGACATGGAAGGAAGGAAGGAAGGAAGGAAGGAAGGAAGGAAGGAAGGAAGGAAGGAAGGAAGGAAAAATCATTAGATCTCGATGTGGTCTTGGTGTTGGCGTAGCATAGAGTTCCTGAGGGGTATGTAGAAGAGTACATTATGTTGTTAGCTCTTCCTTGGAGGTCTGGTGTAGTTCTACATTATAACTAAACTGACATTCTCACTAAAACTTGAGAATATTATTTTTAAAAATTAATAAGTAAAAAGAACAGCATCTCATGTTCTTGGATCTAAAGACTTTATTCATCCTGATTAGGTATCAGTGCTGCTCCTCAAACTGATCTAAATAATCCATACCAGAATCCAAACTGGATTTTTGCACAAATAGTAAATGGCTTGCTTTTAAGATTTCCGTGGAACTAACCAATAGGCCAAGCTCCTTGAGTACAATCGCAGTGAGGGAGGAGTGAAAATATGAACAAAGGAGTCAAGACCACAGTGGGGAAACCACAGAATCAGATGACCCAAGCTAGTGAGAGGTCACTGACTCGGGTCTAGCAAAGGGGGGAGACTGCATAAGACCAAACTAGACTCCCTTAATATAGGTGACAGTGGTGTGACTGGGACAGTGTATGAGGCCACTGGCAGTGGGTCCAAGATCTAACTCTAATGCACTAACGGACTTACTGGAGCCCAATCTATATGGAGAGATACCCTGCCCAGCCTAGACACAGGGGTATGGGGTGGAGAGGCGCCTTGATCCTGCCTCAACTAGATGATGGGACAGACTTAGTAGACTTCTTAGGGTAGCCTTCCTAGTGGAGGGAATGGGAGGAGAAGAGGGAGGGGGAACTGGGATTGGGCTGCAAAAATTTATTACAAAGCTATAGTCTGTAAGATCTGGATTATTGGTATGAACGTAAGCAATAGCATACAGCTGAGAGTTCAAAAACAAACCTGTAGCATTTGTAGTCAATTGATTTTCTGCAAGGATGCCAAGAAAATCCAGTGATGAAACCTTTCCACAAATGGTGTTGACGCAACTTGATATTCACGTGGATAAAAACCAGCAACATGAAAAGAATCAAGGACTTCTATATGAGTGTTAAAGTACAAAACTCTCGGAAGTGAAGTAAATCATTGTTACCTCAGTCAGTGGTTTCCAGACACTTCACCTAAGTTAAAAAAAAAAAAAAACAGAGAATAAATGAGGGAAGTTGTAGATCATCTGTGTGAAAACTGTGTGTTTCAGAAAATGACGAGAAGATTGCAATCCCAAAAATAGCACAAACTGCATACATATAATATCTGATATGATAAAGTCTGCTTTATGGACTTGATGAATCCTACTATCTGCAATACACAAAGAACTCATGGTTCAGAAATAGAAGAATAAATAGCCCGATTTTGAATGAGCAGAAGGTTTGGATTTCTTTTGAAATATTCTTCATCAGTAAGCATCGAAAGATGCCCGACATGATCTGTCATTCAGGACACAGTGTGTATGAGAAGCCACTGTGAAGTGCCATGTCGAGTTCACTGGGGCAGCTGCAGTCAGTCGTATGCACATTGCAGTAGAGAAGCTGCAGCTCATATCGCTGGTGATGGTGAAAATACTGCATGCCCTTGAGAAAGTCCCCTAGACCTCAGGGAGTTCAGCATGGCGTTACCAAGTGTCCCAGCCAACCCATCCCTGGCCACATGTGTGCCAAGGGAACTGAAAAGCAGATGTTTACAGAAACAGTTCCACAAATGTCCAAGCAAGCATTACTTATAATAAGCCATAACTGTGGAAACTACCCCTTGGTTAATGACATCATAAAGCAAAATGTGGTGTGCCCCTAAAATGACACACTATTGAGCCATAAGAGGAAAGGGCACTGATGTGTGTTGCTACACAGACAAATGAGACCTTAGCATCAATCAAAGCATTCGGCCATGAAAGTCTACTGGCTGGGTGGGTCCGTTATCCATGAGCAGCAACAGGCCGTGTGGATATGTTTATATGGAGTATTTACCGTGGACAGATACTTAGAGATAGAGGAGTAGTGACCACAAGTAAGACAGGAAGAGTAGAAAGCGATGGTCACAGACCGTGGGGTTCTTTGTGAGTAATGAAGACATGTTCCAGGAGTGGGCAGTATGTGTGTGTGTGAGGGGAAATTCAAGGATGTATGACTGGGGTCTAATCTCAGGGACCTAAGACTTGCTGTGACCTGGGTGTTAGAGGCAAACATGCCATTTAAAGAAAAAGTGTGATGTTATGTATCTGAAAAGCATCCATGGAGACAAAGAAAGCATGTCTACAAATCTGGGCTACCAAAATGGAAATCGTGTTTTTATAAGTAAGTGTGGAATAAGAACAGTAAATCAAATGTTAAAATTAAAACAAACCTTTATGCTTAACATTAAAAGCTTAAAATTCACAAGCTATAATGTTAACAACTCCAAAAGCAATTTTAATTACAAAATCGGCATCAGTGTACCTACTTCCTTCTACATTAGCCAGCAAGCCCTGATTTCCTCTAATTTGAGCTTCATAAACTAGGCCAAAGTAGGATGTTTATAGTGGTACATTGCGGTTTTGCATATTTGGAAAAGCATCTAGAAATAATTTAAAGCAACACAATAAAGGTATGCTATGAAGTTAAAAATTAATACTCCAATTGTATTGCCATACGATCCAAACGTTGCATCTTAATGCCGCCATGTGGTGGGGTTTTTTCCACTTATCTTTTTCTCCACCATTGAACCCTTACAGTTGGGGAGTCGTCTTCAGGACGGGCCTCAAGGAGCCTTGCACAGCACATCCCAGGCCCTGGTGGGATTGAAGGGGTGAAGGGGGCCGCGTCTGGAGTCGTGGGAGAACTAGCCCGAGCCAGGTTGGCCCTTGATGAAAGAGGGCAGAAGCTTGGCGACTTGGAAGAGAGAACTACAGCCATGCTATCTAGCGCAGACTCCTTTTCGAAACACGCTCATGAGGTATGCCTGACATGCGGACAGTCCCACACAGAGCTAGGTAAACCCAATATGGGAATGACTGCATAGCGTACGTGTCTGTCGTCACCTCTACAAGCATGTATTTTGTAAAATTGCAAGTTCTGAGTTTTACCACAAGAGGGAACCATTTGTTTATGACCGCCCCTGAAATGTCTGCATTTTGAAGGGACGTGCCTACCTTTAGGACCTTTGTAAGCAATGCAGGTTTGCAGCTGTTTGGCAGTGAAGCCATTAAAAGATGCCAACTTCCTTAACTCACCTAAGAAAAAACTCACTTGCCTCCTGGATTCTTCCAGGTAGATCTAAATAACTAAAACCAGTCAGCTTGTTGAGTCTCTGTGTGTTGTAGACTAATGCTTATGGAGAGATAGTGGTACAGCTTTCCTAGTAGATTCATTGACCTCGGAAACAGATGTTGTAAAGTGTAGGGATCTCTAAAGGATGCTCACACACCTGTCTTTTGTTGACTGATAGAGGGCTTATGAAGACTTAATTTGTGGGCTGCAGAGATGGCTCAGCCAGTAAGAATGCTTAGTGTTCTTACAGAGGCCCTGTGTTTGGTTCCCAGAACCCACATGGTAGCTCACAGCCATCTGTGGCTGGCTTTTTGAAAGCATATTTTTCTTGATTTTTTTTTTCTTTCCTCTTTTAGATGATGCTGAAATACAAAGATAAAAAGTGGTACCAGTTCTGACAACCAGACAACTCCAATAAGAGCTACTTCAGCCGGGAGGAGAAGGAAATTTCCTTGTTGTCGTCGTTGGGGAAGAGAACACAGAAGGGAAGCACACTCCTGAAAAGTGTCTTCCCCAATGCAGCCAGGCACTGTTTTACCTCAGTCACACGGCTTTACCTGAGAACACACACACACACACACACATGCAAACTGGAGCATATGGTGTGTGCTGGCTGTGCGCTCACATTTGGAGTACTTAGCGGGGTCGTGCTGACAGAAGAAAACCACGAAGCGAGGTGGAGAAGTCCCCGTGGGCTATTCCTTGGATCATTCCCGTATTAAACTTTCATATGCCAAAAGATTCTGCCGTTGTATCTGCCATCAGTGTTTGATCCGATGTGGGGAGAGGCAATAAATCAGAAGTTGTAAGTCTGAAATGGTCATATTTGTGTCGGGACTCAATGGTGAACAGCTGTCTGGACTTGCTCTCTCCCAGGCAGACTGGTCATCAGTATCCGTAGTGAAAAAGCAACAAACTGTCCCTTTTTCGTTAGATCGTGCTGAATGGTGGGTTTTAAGTAATCAGAGCATACACACAGCTGTGTATGGAGTCCTCTTCAATCCTCGTTACTATATATTTGTGTTCAGTTCCTATTTTTTCAGAAGCAAAACAAGGTGATACATCACTTTTCGTGGAAAAGTGTAGCGCATGACTGAATTGCTCATCTTCCGAGAGTCTCCTTGTAGTGGCCATGCGGTGTGGAAAGTAAGAAACCCTCCATTGTGGTGAGGAGAATTCTTCAATGTCTTTTGTCCCTGTTCACATTAATTCAGCTGAAGGTAGATTTGACCTAAAGAGTTACTGGTTAAATTTGTAGAAAAGTTGAAATTGGCTAAGTTTTTTAATTTTGCTTGACTTTTTATAAAATGTTTAACCCAATGTACCCTTGCATTATTTAATTAAAATTGCTAAAACAACCACGTTTCATCATTTCAGTAAAATTCTCAGCTCCCCTTTAAAATGCCCTTTACTTGCTAACAATTTCAGTGTCCTCAGATGACAACGAGCTGGTTAAATCTTAGCGCACATGCTGCCGCCCGGGAGACCGCAAGCATCTTTGTCAGTAACCATCCAAGAGTCTAGTCTAATGACCTGCAAAATGTGTCCTGTAGAAACACATTACAAATCTGTACAAACCCTTCCAAGATACTTAGGGCAAAGAGGGAAGGAGAGTATGTTCTCATGCCTAACTGAACGTTTTCCGTGATCGAGAGATGCTTTAAATGGCAGATGCTGATGTTTAGTTCCTGCAATAGCATTGCAGCCCGGAAAGGAAGCAGGGTCCACTACAGTTGGAGGCGGTAATTGTTAAAGCTACAAAGAAGACATGGGGTAGGAGCATGAAATTTATATGCTGTCTTCTATGAAAGTCTCTACTGAGTCCTTTGTCCTTAATACTCCGGGCACACATTGCTAGGAAGCCTGCTTGTTTTCTATCCCGCGTGATGTGTGAAGTTCTCTGTAGGACATCTTCGGTTCCCCACCCTGTCGCTCACCTGTTTCTCTTTCATTAATAAATCTTTTGTTTACATTTTATAATGTGCACTACTGGATATAAACGTTTACATCAAAGTTTATTTTAAATAGCATCGAGTAAGGGTTAAAGATATGTGGTGAACTGATTGAGACGAAAATGTTTTATGACTACAATCATTTTTAGAAGTTTCTCAATCCGTAGAAAGTGAGTAACATTTCCCTTTTGTGTCTGTGCTCTGAACGCCCAGCAGTTCGCAAATGGCTTAATTTGTATTACATATTGTCCACTAAACCCATGTCCAGTGATACCTCATAGGAAGAATTGTGTCCTTTTTAAAAGGTATAGTTTTATGGATATCAGTGGTTGAGAATTTTAAAAGGTTGAAATACTGAAGCACCCTGACCCTCTGCTTGAGTCTGTGTGGAGCTGTTAATTTGCTGTATTATTTGTGTATCACATTCCTTTCTGTAGTCATTTTAATTGATGTAAATACAATGAATTAAAGTTGTAACTATTTACTAACAGAGAAGTAGATGTGTTTACCAGACCTGGCTTTTATAAGAACATCCTATTGCATTATTTTAAATCGTTGGCTTCTTTTTGTTTTTTTTTAATTAACCTACATATTGTGCACAACAAACTAAGAGACTAGGATTAGAAAGTACAAAGTATTTTTGAATAGAGAAAATGATCTTCCCAAGCTTTGCTTGATTCTGTAAATAAAATAGTCTTCAGTACTGAAGCTGCAGCCTGAGATGGCCTGCCTCCCCCAAAAGAGTAGTCACCAGCAAGCCAAAGTTTCAGGGACTCTAACAGCAACAACAAAAGGTCAAAATAAAAATTATCAGAAAATGAAAAGGTGTGTGTGTGTGTGTGTGTGTGTGTGTGAGATTCTGTGCGTATCCTGCAGATTCGTTCATAAGAATGAAGTAGTCACTTGTAACTTCTTGATGATTCTTCTGAGGTTAGCTCAGCAGATTTGGGAGTGTGTGAAACAAGCCTGAAAGTGTACATACATTTAGGATAAAGGGATGCTGGATGACCGCTAAGGAAAGGGGATTTGCTCCAAGTTCACCCTGAGTCCTGTATTTGACTCCTCTGTGCTTTGCTCAAGGCATTTCGCATGTGACATTAGTGAAGCTATCTCCAAAGGTATATATATATATATATTTTGTGGCAAAGATTGATTTTAACTTGGGGGATTTTGTTTATTTGTTTCTGCAAAATAAAGAGCACTGGACTTTAAACTTGAATTTTTCTGCACTTTTTTTAGGCAATGATTCTTTTTTTATTGTCATTTAGTCTGCATTTTCAGTTTAAACCAAGTGGATATGTGTGTATGAAACATACCAAAATCATGAATATGCTGCTATCTGCACCTGAAACCAGTTTTAAACCCTTTAGTAGTGTTTTATATAGCTCTTAAAGATTAAAAACAAGTGAAATTATTCGCTGTACATGTCAGTGTTCTTGGCCTTTGTTGCGACATTTCTAGGTTGTTTATAATCAATCGCGCAGTAACACGTTATATTTATACACTGCTAGAGAATATACTTTTAGTTTTAGATGACTTTTTATAAATTATATTCTTTAATTTAAAAATGGTGAACTTGTTAAGTCAAAGTACTTAAAGAGTATGTATATTATCCATACAAAAAGTTATGTTTTACGCTTATAGTAAGAAATACTGATATCTCATATGGAGATACAATTACATTTTAAGAAGCCATGCATCACGGAAAAGTCTCCGCATGTGTCAAGATACAATTATATAGGTTTTTTTTTTTTTTAAGCCCTCTACTGAATACTTTCAAATATTGATTTTATTTTGACAGGAGATGTCCACAACAATAATTTCTAGAACTTTCTCTGTAGCTTCAGCTTGCTGTTGGATGCCTATCTTAGCTATTATTTTAAATATATATATATACATATATTGAAAATGGTTTCCAGATATTTTCTTCTATCTTTTTTAAAAATAAATTTCCAAAAACAGGAACAGAGTTTACGTATTTTTGTCAATGAAGGTTTTTTATTTTGTAGTTTATAAAATATGTTCCTTATCAGTTTGATACTTAAAATCCCTAGGCTTTTAAATCTCCACTTACTTTGAAAAGAATACTCCTGTGTAGCCGGTGTCTCTTCTGGTTGCCTGTCTTGTCTTTCCTTTCGGCATTTGTTCTGGGTTGAGACTGATGCCAAGGTGTGCTTCTGATTTGGAAATGTTTTAAGTCTGCTGGGGTTTGTCAGCTGCCTGCTCGGTCTCGGGTCTCCTTACAGAGTGCTGTGGGCATCATCGCTGTCTGCCTCAGCTGTGGAGGCTCTCAAGAGGGGGAAATTGGAGCTGAGCTTTTCTGAGGAAGCAAATGATGTTAGTAACTTCCCTTCAATCATGGGCCTGATGTCACCGGCCGAGTTCATTCATGAATTAGGTGCCAGCTACAGAGTTGCTTTGGGATGTTTGTTCCTCAGAGGAAGCCGGGATGTACTTCTACCAATATTTTTCAGCAAGACACATAGTTTAAAGTAATTTTCTTGTCTATAATATGTAAATAAATAGTGTCAACTCATCTGTTGTAGGTCATTTGACTCAAGCATTTAAAGCGGGTGAGGTTAATTGCTATGGAATTCTTTTATGTGATTTTGGATTTTGATGTTTTAAGGGTTTTTTTAAATATCATCATTTGTATTTTGTGTAAACTTTGCTTCAGTTAAAGACAATGCAATGAGTTTCAAACAAACTTAACACATCAATGGGAAGTAATGCAAAAATGAAAAACAGTGACTTTATTATTATTATTTTTGTAAATAGTAATGCAATACTTTAGGTAAGACCTCTGCTCAACATGATAGCTAGAATTGGGGGTGGGGTGCTTTCTACTTACACCATTGGTTCATTGTAAATGTGTTTTCAAAAAATTATTTAAAAAAGGGACAGATTTAGTTTCCTGGCATTGTCCACACTGAGGATGCGCATGTTTGGTCCAGATCGCTCTCTGTGTGTAAGCTCCATGTGTGCTATTCAGCTGATACAGTCTCTCTCTATGTTCCTCAGTCTCTTAGAAAATTACGGGAATATGCTTTCCAAACAGTTTATTTTTAATTGTCTGTATATTGTTTCTTTTTTTAAATAGCACTATTACAAACACTACAAATGTCTTGAAACTTTGTAGTTATTTTGCATTCCTGTAACTTAACAGAAAAAAAAAGCCTGTCATCACAGGAAAAAGGTTCAAAATTAAGTAATGAATTATTTTTTTGTAAATAAATACCATTATGCTGATATTCTAAGAATGTATTACAAATTAATGTTTCTGGAAAATGTTCATATATATGTATATGAATGTCTGCTGAAGGGCTCTGATTGGGCAAAATAAAATACTCAAGTCTCTCCTCAAACAAAAGAAAACCCCTTTCTCTGGAAATTTATTTTAATATTTTTCCGAATTGTGGAATCAACAGATTAGTTGAAGAAAATAGATTGTCCCATTTCCAAAGATGTGCTTATAGGTAACTGAGACCACAGACACTGAAGGAGGTAGGTAGGGTTCTTGGTGAAAGGCACCTGGCCAGCCACGTGGTAAGTGGGTGGGGTGGAATGGAGGCAAGAGCTAGATGTACATGCACTCCCAGAACCCAGGAGTCCTATTCCAACCTTGGTTCTGAGTCAGCGGATCCCAGCAGGGGCTGAGCTGATGTAGCTGACAAACTCCAACTTTATTGGTCTGTGGAACATCTTTCAAGTAGTGAAGTTAGAGACTGTTGCCATAGTTACCATTATCAGTGTGTAACTACTTGTACCAAAAAGAAAGGAAGGAAGGAAGGAAGGAAGGAAGGAAGGAAGGAAGGAAGGAAGGAAGAAAGAAAGAAAGAAAGAAAGAAAGAAAGAAAGAAAGAAAGAAAGAAAGAAAGGAAAAGAAAAGAAAAGAAAAGAAACAACTACAACGGAACATCCAATTAATAGAAATAGGAAATTCTTGTGTCTGGTGAAGATGTCTGCCTCTTACTGTGATGCACACCTGTTCCACATGGGGGCAGTCACATCCTAAGCAAGAAGTCCTTCAGTCCACAATGGAGAATCCACAAGCCTTGCCGAGGTCGGCTTTTGTGGTAATCTTTTTATCTGAAAGCTTATGTAATACATCATTTTATGTTATAAAGCAGCTGTGCACATCATTTCGTTTTGCTCTGATTGAAGATCAAATGTTTTAGTTCTTTCATATGCAAGTAAAAGCTTGAAAAAAAAAAAAGATTTCCTCCTATCTCTGTCCATTCCTTCTTAGGGTAACTATTTGAGTGTGTCCTGTGTAATTGTCTGCGTCATTCAGTGCTTTGATAGGAATATATACTCATTATTCTGACTGTTCCTAAAAGTGTATAGGAAGAGTCTATTTTTTCCCCATTAATTTAAAGATAATGCTGTCTGCATTTTCTGTTTGTAGTTTCTGTACCAAAAGTAGTTGTCATGGGTGCCCTACTAAAAGCTATTAGCACTCATGCTATTTAGGTAAAGGCATCTTTTAAAACCAAAAGACCGCTCTGAGTTATTTTCAAACTTTATTTTCTGTATTTATGCTAATGCTTTTAAAAGGCAAGATTAAAGCAGAGAAATGCATTTTATAAATAAAAACAAAGCTTCAGACAGAATAAAATATTTGTTACCAAAGAAGTGTGGAGACATCACATAACATGTAGCTGGAGTTGTGAATTAATATTGTGTACATCCTCCTCGGCTGTCTGTGTGGGCATCCCAATTCCGTCTTCCATGTCAGTCCATCCCTGACTGCCATGCCTCTCACCCTAACTCACAAATGCTCTACCATTCATTGAATTTACCCTAAGAAAATTCTGCTTTGCCCATTAAGTAGAAAAGGCTATAAAATCCCTTTTTTGGGTACTTACTCTTAAATATTAGGTAAATTTGTAAATAACTTTTATGAACATAATGTGCTCCCTACTGCTTGCAACATTCAGACACTCAAATGTCCACGCCGATAAGCCAGTTAAACATGGAGGAACTATGATGAGACAGAGTGACAAGAAGTGGAGACAGGCAGGGAGGGTAGAAAGCCCTGTGCCAGAGCCTCACTAGGATCCAGCCAGGTCGTGCCTGACTGTTCAAAATCCAAGATTCCAAGAAACCCTGACATCAAATATTAAATTACAAGAGTACACTCCTAGAGCTGCAATCCCCATGATCCTTTAATCAGAAAATGATTGTAAAGGTCATCCAGTTAATCCATCTAAGCATCAGAATTTTGTGGAAACGCAACTTACAAATGCAAACGGCTGGACCACAAACCATCTCTCCTGCCCCTCATCAGAGTTTCAGTACAGTATGCATGGGTAAAAGGAGGCAAGCTTGATGACTTGGATTCTCCATAAGTTCTGAGGTGGCTTGGTATACTGGTCCAGATCACACTGAGGGCCCTGACCTAGAGCCATGCTATGGAAGCAATTTCTTCTGTCACAGTTGTGGGATATTTTGATTTCATTCTGACAAGTTTCCTTTGAATCTGAGGGCAGAGCTAGCCACTAACTGATCATAATTAACCACAGAGGTTTTGGAGGTCTGAGGATAGATAGGAAGACAGAAGGTAGTAAGGCGGGGCTTAGGAAGATCTCAGGCCTTTCGGATGAAGGAACAAACGACACAGGAGGTCACTGGTCACTTCTTTGTTGCTTCTCTGATCATTTAGGTTCTTAACCCATATCTGATGCCTGACTTTATTGATAACGAATAATTAGAGAGGGCTGGAGAGATGGGCTCAGGAGTTAGGAGCACTGGCTGCTCTTCAGAGGACCCGGGGTTTGATATCCAGCACTCACGTGGCAGCTCACAACTGTCCTTAACTCCAGTCCCAAGAGATCTGACACCTTCCCCCCAATGCACCTAAAATAAAGTTAAATAACTTTTAAAAAGGAATAATTAGATAAATATATCAACAGTTAATCAGTATAACATCTGAACCAAGACAACTGCTATATGAAAGTGGTTGTTGCATGTGGTGATGATATCTTGCTTGTTCAAATAAAGCCTGTCTGAGGGTCAGAATGGAGCTTGCCCCCGGCTAACCATAGAGGTCTGGAGGTCTATACAGACAGACAGGAAATGAGGTAGCTGGGGAGAAACAGGATATAAGCAGGGAGAAACAGGAACTCGCTCTCTTCTCTGCTGAGACGATATGGAGGTGAGCTGTGGCAGTGGCTAGCTCCTTTTCTCTGTTCTCTCAGGCAGGCTTTATTTGTACAAGCAAGATATCACAGCAGCACACCTCAACATATGTGCAAATACTTAAAGTCCTAACAAATTGCCAAAGTACTCCCAACATTAAACAAACAAAAACCCTGAGACTGTCCTTCCCTGCAAGTACTCATCCCTTAGTCCCCAACCAGGACTTTAATAACTGAACCCTTTGCCAGAGACCCAGCTCACAAGTGTTTCCATTCAGTAGAACTGATAATATGTCCCTAATGCTATACATGACCTACACTTGAAAGTGTACAGGTCTATTTTTGTTTTTTAGTGTATTTTGCATTCATTCTTATAAATGCATGCATTCTATAAAAATTAAAGTCTTAAATTTTATAGAATTTGAATGTAATATATTTATAACCTTACTAGAAATCTGTTGGAAACGTGCATATTTTTCTGATAACTGGCTAATAGGCAAATGAACTTGCCTAAACTTTTAGTGTGTTAATGGAGGGATCTTGTGTGTGTGTGTGTGTGTGTGTGTGTGTGTGTGTGTGTGTGTGTGTGTGAAGATGCCTGCTTGTGAAGACCAGGGTTCTATTCTAAGATTCTCACTGACGCTAATGACCCTATAACTCCCAACACCCCCTGTCTGAGTTCAGAGTTTCACTGATTGTACAACTGTTATTTAAGTGCTGACCTTACTTACTTTACAGGGACCCATAACTTCTAAGGATCATTAGAAAGTCAAAATTCAAACAATTGGCCTTATATTTTCAAAATAGGTGTGTGTGCATGCGTACATGAATGCATATGTAGGTGAGTGCCTGCATGTATGCTCATATGTGTGTACATCTGTGTGTGCGTGCACGCGCGTGTGTGTGCATGCATGAATATGTGTGTGTGTTTGAGAGAGAGAGACAGAGACAGAGGGGGGTGAGAGAGATGTGTATGAGGTGCCCACAGTGGCCAGAAGAATCTGTAGTTAACAGTTATTGTGAGTCTCCTGACATGGATGCTGGGATCCAAACTCTTCACTGTCTTAACCACTGAGCATCCTCTCCAGAACCCAGGCTTTATCATCTTAGAAACAATAGTTTCTTAGAAGCTCTGTGAAAGAAATATGTTTTAAATTTGGAGGAATGAGTGCTAGTGTATTGATATCCACAAATCAGTATTATTACAGCCATGCTCAGTATCAAAACCATTGATTATGGTCAAGGGTCAGAATAAAGATGTTACCAACATATGCCACAATTCATACTAACAAGTGCTCATGACTGATAGCCTGATTTTAAACTATGACAGTGGACATCTAGAATAAAGAACCAGACTCTCTGTAAATGCTGCGTCACAAGAACTAAGACGTGAGATGCCCACGTCTGTCTACTCATTCTCAGCCCTATATTCTTCTCCCTACAGGGGACAGAACGGAACTCATAGGCTACGTGTCTCTAACGGATGCTTCTGAACCAGTTTCCAGGCTCTGTCCCGGGAGAGGGCATGTAGGAGGTGGGAAATAGGTTCTTTAGAGTTTCATTCTATTCTGATTGCTTATTTGTGACAGGGTTTTGCTGTCTATCCCAGGTTGGCCTGCAACACCTCAGCCTTCTGCGTCCACATCAGGATTGCTGGGATCAAAGGCATATTCCACACACTCTTGCTTAATGAATTCTATTCCATACATGAGGACTGTTCCATGCTCCCTTCTGCAGCTCAGGTAAGAAGTCCTGCTGGTCAGCTCTGGGCTGCTAGATACTTGGAGTGCATTCTCTGTCACTCATTTGAGCCATGTCATCATGGTGTGGGATCTCCTCTGCCTTCAAAGGGGACGAGAGCCATGGTCTTTCTATGCTTCCAGTTGATTCCATCATTCATCCTCCTCAGATCTAACCCATGTGGGCCAGGAGTAGGCTGAGACAAAATCCCGCTCTGTTTCTCTACCCTGAGAGGAAAGTCATCTGTATAGCTCTTAGAGAAGAGGAAAATTTTTCCCTTCAATGGCCATTAATAACGTATCTCTATAAGCATACAATTGGCTTGAAGTTAGAACTTTGCTTTCCTCTGCTTTTATGGCGTGTTGGGATATTGGTGACTGACTTTTCTCCCTCTCCTCCCCATCCCAACTCCACCCCCTTCTTCTTCTGCTCCCCTCCCCCTCCTACGTCTTTTTACTTTTTAGCTCCTTTGCTGACATTTACTCAAAACAGCATTTTTCCCCCTCAAAATTGTCACTGAATTTCACTTGACTTTGCAATTCAATGAGCAGTTTTTTGTCATTGTTTGCTTGCTTTTTGTAAATGTTTTCCTCCTTGAGAAACTATTGTATCAGTGCCATATAAATCAAGTTGGCCTAGAACTTGGGTCTCTCTCACTTGAGCCTCCCATGTGCTGGGGATACAGATGTGTGCCAGCATACCAGACTCCAGCTATTTTTATCCCACAAAAATTTTTATTGGGCACTAAGTTGTGACAATCTTTTTTACAACTTGGAAATAGAGACATGACCTAGATCAAGACCCTTCCTGAAATCTACACACAGCAGTGGTATTTTCCTTTCCTCTCCTTCAGTAATAACACTAAATCCAGGGCAAAAGCTCCCGCTGCCAGACAAGAAGAAGGAGGAATTTTTCTGAGGAGAGTGGCAATATACAACAGGGAATCTTATCCTTGGTATATGTCTGCCAAGCACCTGTTTTCCCTTTATCCACACAGCACACTGGTCATCACCACACCCTCTGCCCCTTTTCGGCTGTTCTCAATCATTTTTGCTTCCCTGTTGAAAACTTCATTCTACCTCTGTATCTTCTATTTGAGTTAAAAGTTGCAACTCCTCACTGCTGAGTGTCTTTGGTCTTTTCTTTTTCTGGAATATTTTCCCATCTCAGTTCCAGTTTAGCTGCCTCTCTCCTACACCCCTCAGACTCTTCCTGGGACCTCTAGTGAACAGTCGCCCTTGTCCATATGCTGTCCTGCTTTCCTCTGTTAGCATGGGCCCCCACCCTCGAAGCCTGTGCTTTAGTTCTCTGCTCTTGTTCACCAATCTTTTATGGTCAGCATGCAATGCCATTTTCTCTCGAAAGCCTTCTATAGCTGGAGCGATTAATTACTTTCTCCTGTCTGCTACAAACAAGCACTTCTTGCTACCTGTAGTGGAGTCCTCATTGTAGAGTGGCATATCTTTTCCACGTGTAACTGCTCTCTAGATTCTGAGCTCCTTGACAAAAGGACTCTTGTCTATCTTTATCACACCGGCGTCTACCATGATGCTTGTCAGGTAGGAAGTGTTCACTAGTATTTGTCAGTAAATTGTCAAAATTCAAGAGTTCGTTTTTCATGTTTGTTCATGTTGAGGTGGTCACAATGCCTGTGTGCATAAAAAGGTTTTATATTTCATGTGTTATTATCTGTATTCAGCCACATGTTCAGTAGTTGCTGACATTTTGCCTGGAATTTCTCCATATATATATAAAATTATGTTTTATTTTTAACATGCTAGTACTCTATTTGAATCTGAATGTCTGTTTACAATCTGATGATTCTAAAACTAGGGTTTTTATTTTCTTTAATTTTAATAATAATTCTCACTGGCTAAATATGTGTGGGCATTTTAATGAGTCAATTTTTGAGGCCTTAGAGCCATGTGGCCATGTGTGGCTGGCTATTGTGGACTCTGTCTCAGCCATGAAGACCCTTGACATCCATCCAGAGCAGATGAAAGGTGATAGCAGCCAGGGCCCAGCTTATGGAGGCAGCGGATGTGAGGAGTTACGGTAGCAACCTTCCTCTAAGATGGTTTGGAGACATTTGAGGAATCCAGCACAGTGCTGCCTTCAGGTTGAGTTCAGGGCAACCGATGCAGTAAGATATGTAAACAGCTGACAATGGTGCTTAAAATAGCCTGTGTCAAAGATTGTCAGGAAACAAGGACAGAGAATGAACACTCTAGACCAGTGAACCATGTGACTGACCTATTCAAAAGATTATAAAGGAACAATACCCAGGCAAGCGATGTAAGGTCAAATACAGTAAATTATAAAGGCATAAATTAAAAGCCAGGGAAGAGATTAAATTCCTTGGAGAATTTCTCCTGTCTAGGGGGAACTGTGTGATAACAGAGTCTCCCTGGAATCCGGAATCCACATGTGAACCCTAAGTAAAGCCTTCAAGCCGCTTTTCCTGGTCCTTGTCGTCCGTCTTCAGAATCGATGAGGTACTTAGGAAGATGAATGACACAAAGCTTTGCCACGAACCTGACAAGACACATCACAAAGAAAGCAAAATTGCTGACTTGATGTGTGCTTGATCTGCCCTTTTCATGGAAGCTAATGAAATACCATGGTATTTACCAATCAAGGAAGCAGTTTGTGAGAAGCTAATATCTCCCACGAGAATTGATCCAAACCCTGCAGACAAGCTCTAAAGCACACCTGTGGATTCATTGCAGAGTCTAGCTGGACACACTGTTTGTAAGAGACACACACATGGTGTGAGTGTGTCTGCACTCAAGTACCACGCGGCTTTAGTGGCTGAGTATGTTTTTATCATGCTATTTACATTCTTTGTTTGCATGCAGATTCTCTGTTGCCCTAAAAGAAAAAAAAAATTAACAGATCATTGCAGGTAGTCATTCAAGAGCAGAGAAAAACAGCTTTAGTTTGGGGATGCAGGTCTGCTACTGATGTAGCAAGCATGTGAGGTGGAGGAGAGAAGATTTCGTTTGTAAGAAAGATTGGTAAGTGTGTGGTGAGTTGCACCCCTATGTCACCTGAGAAATAACCTTCCCCATGTCCTCTGAGAGCTGAATTCCATCTTCATGAACCTTATTTGTTCCTCACAGAGGGATAAATGAACCAATTGTTCAAGTAGTAACTGTGTCCAGATCCCAAAATTCTCTCCAAGCCCTATATATTCAGAAACAAGCTATGCTATTTTATAGTATGTATTGTGTATCTATATTTAATGCACCATTAGATAAAAACTGCCTCCATGTTTAGTGAGATCCAAACCAAATACATGAATCATACCATGAAACTTGGCACTGCCAAGTCAGGAAACATGATGGTTAGAAATCTACTGTCAGAAGCACGTTCTGTGGTGTCTGAAAGAGGAAGGCTACCAGATTCACATCCTATTTCAGGAGCACCTTTCAGTTTCCTTGACAGGAACAATTAAATACAGCTCTACAGATGAGGATCTAAAAGTGAAATCCACATTGATACTCGTGTTCCGTTTGCCTTTTTCCTGTCTCCAGCCCTTAGGCTAGTATCATCCGGAAACATCTGAGGTTTTCATCTAAGATTTCAGTGAAAGCCAAAACAGAAGCTAGTGAAACGAATAGAAATGGTGTTCAGGTCCCGGGATAAGGGCTTTGCTAGTCTTTGACAAGCCATCACTTTCCAAGTGTATTAGTTTGCTTCTTGATGCTGTGATAAAAGCAAAACAGACAATCAAATAACAACAACAAAAACACCTTGACCAAAGCTACTTAAAGGAGAAAGAGTTCATTTGGGCTTTCGGTACCAGAGGGAGAAGAATCCAGCACGATGGGGAGTCGTGGCAGCCAGCGGCAAGAACCGGAAGTGGAGAGGTCACATTGCATAAACATGAAGCAGATAGGAAACCGGAAATGGGGCAAAGCTAAGCTATGAATCTCAAAGCCCACCCCTACCGACACCGTTGTTCCATCAAGGCCTCGCCTCCTAAACCTCCCTGCAGTGCCACCAGCCTGTGGGGGCACATTTGTCACTCAAACCGCCACACCGAACAAGTGGAGTAATTTAATTGTGTTGTGGTAGACTGTCCTAATTAGAAGGTCATGTCGGTTGGGTAGAGTATTTTTTTTCATATCAATATTATTAGTTATAGTTTACAAAATCATGATGCATCTCCACACATAATATAGTGGATATTATTTGTGACTATAATTGATACTAAATGAAATCCGTAGAAAGATGTATCTTTCTTTTTAATTACATGTGCCATCATAGGCCACAAGGTGGCGCCTAGCTCCCCTGGAATTAGATGAGGATGTGCATTGCCCAGACTGGATTCTGGGGACCAAACTAGTCTTGTGCAAGAGCGGTCAGAATGCACTCGTAACCACTGAGCCATCGCACTTCTCCAGCCCCTGTGTGAAATTGTTTAAAGATGCCATTACAATTGCTGCAAGAACAAAATGGAACACCACTAGCGACAAAGAGCAAAGCCCCAAGCTCAGATTCACAGGGGTAGATACCCACATTGCTAAGGTAGAGATGCTTAGAGGAAAATCCAAAACGGAGACCCCTCGAGGCTCTCCACACAGTAAGAACGGGGTTTCTTCTCTTTACCCTCAACACACTTTACAATGCTGTGCCCCATCCTAGCCAGAAGCTCCGTGTTTCCCGTGTTCTTGGACGTTTGCCTCTTCCTTATTTTTTCAGGACTCGTTCTAAATGTCCCCTTCTCTAAGAAGCCTTTCCTGGAACTTGAGAGGTAGCTCACGTGGTAGGGGTTCGATTCCTAGAACCCATGTAACACATAAAATTAAAAACAAACAAACAAACAAATGCCCTTTGTTCCCTGCTGTAGTCTTAAAGCCAGAACGGGGCCAGGCACCCATGAGTTATTGAGTGGACCTGAGTCTCCTGAGATGTGATCCAGTTTAACTAGAATGGAGAAAAGAACGTTAAAATTCAAAGGAGCTTTGCGTTTTAGCAAGTCAGCGATGACACTGTGCTTACTACCCTCACTTTGGGAGAAGGAAAGGTAATTCCTCCTATGAGGCTGCTGAGAGGAAGAGTAAATAATACATACAAAAAGTAAATGATTTATAAACAGAAGCACGCCTCTCTACAAGCAAGCCACCCTAGGAAACTGGTCTCTGTGATGCCAGTGTCAATAAAATTAAAGAGATGAATCCATAGTTACACTCTAGTATACTATTATACTATAAACAATATACTATATATAATTATATATATAGTTAGACTCTATTTTTCAGGAGGTTTCTCTGGGTAATAGCTCTGTCTGTTCTACAATGTGCTTTTTGAACAGCCTGACCTCAAACTCACAGTGATCCTCCTGCCTCTGCCTCTCTAGTGCTGGGATTAAAGGCATGTGCCACTACCACCCAGCTTGTCAGAGAGTTTTTTTTTTTTTTTTAACTATCTGGGTTTTGATAAGGAATCTGAATGCTCCCCCTTTTTTGTGTTCACTACAAGTGTTACTTCCTTGTCCTATCTTAGCTAATTGATACCCCTGGTTAATTAGCAAAGCTTTCATAGCTTCTATCATGGAAACATGGAGGTCTGTAGGGGGACATTTCACACCCAAACCACAACAATCAATATTTTGGAAATACATAGTGTGCTGAACATGCTCAACAGTGACTTATTACATATTTGATTCTGCTAACAAATAGTTTGTAAGTGTTTTCATTCATACACACACAAAAAAATAGACATGTTAATTAGCTTGATTAGGCTAATTGTTTGACAGTATTTCACATAGTGATTCATTACATTCTAAACCTTAAATATATGCAGTTTTATTTGCCAATGAGATTCCCATAAAGTTGAAAAGGAAATAATAGAGAACACAGGAACACAGATGCCTACCTACTGCCTTCCAGGCATTCATCAGGAGATTCCATGCAGCTCAAGGGAATAATGACCCTGAGGATAGGTAGACAGAAATTCCCCAAACTACAAACCAAAGAAGAAGACATAAAAATGCCTCCCAAAGTACAGGAAAACTAATTCTGTAGCGTTTACAGTATAGACTAACAAAAACTGACAAAAGTCATTTGCCGTAAAATTGCACTGAAGAAAAATTTACACGATTTCATGGGAAGTCTCTTATCTAACCTAAAACTATGTCTGCACAAAAATTAAGGTTCATTGGAAATCATGAAAACAAAAATAAAAGTAAAGCTTTCTCTAGTTGTTTTTCCTTTAACAGCTTTCTGGCTGGGAACCTAAACAGAGCTGCCCAAGAGCCGTACCCAGCAGACAAGAGCTAGACGTTCAGGGAAACGGCCCTGGGGATGTGTTTCCAAACTCCAAGCCTGGCCCGGAGTTTCAAGTGCAGTTTTCTCAACACCTAAGGGATAGTTTTGGGTTGCAGTGCTGAGGAAATGGAGTCTGTGTAGTACTTTTCTGTCTAATTAGGTACAAATGTCAAAGAGAATGGAATGCATAGGGCGGCGGAGAGAACTCTGGGAGTCTAATAAGAGCAATCCGATTATGGGAGAAGAATGGAATTTAAAGTGCTATCATCCTGGCCACCTCCACAGGCACCTCCTGAGACCTAGATGCCAGCATTCGATCAAGGAGGAAGGGAATTTTGCAGCAGCCAGGGCTGGAAAAGGCATTTGAAATGCCTAGAGAATGCACAGCTAGCCCTTACTGTTTGTTCTCTTGTTCCAGTCTGAAAGAACTACCTGCCAGTGTAGCAATAACAGCAGAAGAAGCAACGAAAGATGCCTTGAAGGCAGTCTATGCGAAGGGAACCTTCAAGCAAAGAACCCAGCATCCTACCTCCCCTCCTAACATTTGACCCCAGATGTGGATGCAATTATAGAAGTTTGTGGAAAAGTAGGTTAAATAAAGTTCCAGTTTTCTGTCTATGGGAGCCAAATGGAGCTGCCCCAGAAAATCAGAGAGTGCCAGAAAAGGAAAGATCCAGAAAAACAACCCTGGAAAATTGTTTACATGCTCTCAGCTCGTCTGTGAACTGCACATTCATGAATCTGATCATAATTAGCCAACAGAAAACTTCAAGAATATGATGACCAGATGAACCACTGGGCAGGTTCCAGAAAGAACACCAGTACATGTTGAATGCTCTAGAAATCTAGCTGACATTGGAAACCACAGACCAGAAAGGGTGAGACAGAACTATACTCACACCTAACTCAGTCAATTGGCTGTGACAATAAAAAAATATCCAAATGTCCACAGGCTTTATAAAAAGACCCAAGTCTCACTCAACATTCCTAAAGCAAGGGTTGGAGAGATGGCTCAGTGGTTAAGAGCACTTGCTACCTTCCCAGAGGACCAGAGTTCAGTTCCCAGCAACCACATCAAGTGGCTTACAATGCCCCCTTCTGGCCTTCATGGGCACCTGCATACATGTGCACAGATACAGAAAACACACACACACACACACACACACACACACACACACACACACACACACACCTTAAGTAAGTAAAATAAAAACCAAAATTGCATGCCATAGAAAGATCTCAGGATAAACCTTGAAAAGAAAATCAGTGGGTAAAAACTAACTTTAAGATGACACCAATTTCCATTATTGTTGAAGATGTGAAAAGTAATTTTTGTACAGGTGCTAACACACAAAGAATGAAAATGACAGTTTAAGAGCTAAAATACATAATAGCAAAAGTTCATTGGAGGAAAAATAGCAGAATTCTGATTGACAGAAACAACCTGAGACACAATAAGAACAATGAATTCACTTAAATGTTCACAATAAGGTTAGCGGGTTTGGTCACATGAAATTGTGGCTGACACTAATACTCCCTTGATACTGCCTGGAATATCTACATCCTGTCCTTTCCTTATTATCTTTTTGGAGTTGAAACTGTTGGCACAGAGCTGCATTGACACACAGACACAAACTCCCCTCCTTCAAACACTGAATGTAGCTATCCTGTAGTCCCAGGTTATACTTTGTTTCCATGGCCCTTCTACTAGAACAGTATGCTTTTCTGTCCATTGGCTCAAGTGGCCTTTCCATAAGAATTCTGGCCAGGAAAGAGGTATCTCCAGGCATGGCAATGCTGCTCACTGGTAATGTGCTTGCCTAGAATGCACAACCCCCCATAAACAAGGCATGGTGGTGCATTCCTGAAATCCCAGACCTTCAGAGATGGAGGAGGATCAAGGATAATCTTCTGATACATTTTGAATACCAGGACAGCCTGGGTTACTGGAGGCAATGCCCTCCCCAACCCCTCCCCACACAATTTAATTAATTAATTTTAAAAGGTTAAGAAAGGAAAGAAAAAAAAAATGTCTTCAGCATAGTTATGTCATGAATTAGGGCCACATAACCTCATTTTTGTTGTTTAGTATTATGTTTTATTTGGGGGTTTTTTGTTTGTTTGTTTGCTTAAGAAAATATAGCTTAAAGCAAAAACAGGAAATGCACACTCACCGAATTATTTACTTGCTTCTGAAAACATAGTAGCACCTCCAGGCTAGTGGGACATTCATTTTTCATTTGCTTTATTTTTGGAGGAGACAATAATACCTCAATATCCGTCACGTGACCTGGGAGTGCCAATAAACTTTCAGCACTCCATTTCATTTGACCGACTGTAGAACCGTTCAAACAAAACACAGCAAGCTGCCTCCTGACGCCATGCCACAGGCTTGGATCGGAGTGTGGCACTGGGGAAGAGTCAGCCACCAAAGTTGCCATGTCCCTGTGTCCCAGGACAAGGAATTGCACTGGGAACACATGGTGAGAAATAGAAACCGTTTACTGAGAAAGACAAAGTAGCCACATGTGGTGGAGGTGTGTACCTATTAATCCCAGCACTTGGGAGGCAGAGGCGGGTGGAGCCCTGTGAGTTCAAGGGCAGCCTGGTCTGCAGAGCGAGTTCCAGCACAGCCAGGACTGTTACATAGAGAAAACTTGTCTCAGGAGAGAGAGAGAGAGAGAGAGAGAGAGAGAGAGAGAGAGAGAGAGAGCAAGAGTGGGCTATGAACAGGGAAAAGACATCTTGTATGCTGTTTGCTGTCTGTCACACATGTCGGGACTGGCTTCTTTCATGTGTTTATCCTGATGGTGCTCTCTCTAGCTTCTCCTTTCTCGCCGCATCTAGCCAGACCTCTAAGATGACCCCTGTGACCTCCCCAGTGCTGATGCCCTTGCCAAGATCTGGGCAGAGTTGGGTCTCTTGCTCTTGCTGCGTCCATGGCACTACATATTGCCCTAAAGCCAAAGGCTCCGTCATCCGGAGTCTCTCAGGCCTTCTGCTATCCATAGTCACAGGTAGAAGTTCACACAACACCTGTAGAGCTAGGACAATGTCTCTCTGGGCCATAACCCTCACTGTCCTCCCTTCCTTTCTCTTATTAGAACTTGTTTCACTTCTGTGATTCAATCTGACTTCTTTCCCTCCCTAAAGAATCATAACCAGTTCTCTGACTTGAAGCTTGTGCTTCGTTGTATAGCAATCCTTATAGAGAATCAGAATTTTGATCACTGAAAAGAGCTGCTGGCTGCCTCCCAATGTGTTCAGGGAAAGGGACATGGCAAGCTCTTGGGTCAGGTTAGCTATCGTGTCCCTGAGAGTCTTGAGATATTCTTTGAATATGCAGTGTTGGTATTGTGTTCCTGAAACCCTACCTACTAGAAAGTCTAATACGACGGGATCACAAGTTCAATGCCTGCCCGGGCTATGAGAGCAAATTCCTAGCCAGCCCAACTGAGACAGTAAGGCTATCTCTCAAACGGAGATATGCTTTTTAAATGGGTATGGGGTGTAGCAGGGTTGTAGAGAACATTTGTAACATGCACAAAGCTCTTGGTAAAATCCCTATTAAAGCAGAGAGAGAGAGAGAGAGAGAGAGAGAGAGAGAGAGAGAGAAGGAGGAAGAGGAAGAGAGTAGGAGGGGAAGGAGGAAGAGGAGAAAGAGGAGGAGGAGAAAGAAGGAGAAGGAGGGGAGGGGAAGGAGGAAGAGGAGGAGAAGAAGAAATAGAAGAAGAAGGAGGAGGAGGAAACAGACCCTTTGCATGGTCGTAGTCTTCATCACAGTAGTTACTTTCTCATTGGCAGCGGGTACTATCTACCTCCCAAGGCTACTCCCACTGTACCCCGTTAAACACTCTCTGGGGTGTGAAGCCAGTGAACGAGAAGGCCTGTGTGCTCACTCCGCTTCATGATTTCCGTTTTGAGACAGGAAGGGAGGCTCAACAAGATTTGTGTTCCTTCTTTAGACCCAAAGACTTTGATAGCAGTGAGGCTCATGGGTTCCAGCTGATGCTCATAGGGTTCAGATGGGATGAAATCCATGAACCACAGCCACCAGAATAACTTGTCGTCTAACAAGATGAGCTGGAAGCCACGCGCTACCTTGTAATGGTCAGCTCGGTTACTGGCGAGCTTCCCCAAGCTTCCTCACTGTGGTGCTTTGGTACATTCTAGCCATACAGCTAGCACAGCAGACACAGCCTTGGCCTCCCTTCTCTCAGCTGACAGCGGATCTTCCCACTAGCCTTGCTCCCAGCTTCCGCCTATTGGCCCCTCTTGCATGGGTCGCTCTGACTTTGAACCCCAGGCTAGGGTTCCATCCATACCAAACCTCCCTTTCTCACACGGGTACATCAGCTTCAATGTCTCAGACAGACCCAGCTTCAATTTCACTTTCTCAAATGAATTGCCGTGATTTGAAATATGTGTGTGTGTTTAGCTTCCTCTGCACGATCGCCTCTTCAAGGCCTCTCCCTTCATGCTTCCCTGGGCCTATTACTCATCCTCCTACCTCTGCCCTGGCGGCAGTCCTGAGAGTACCACTCTCCTCCTTTAAACCTCACTTCAGAATAGACCAAAGGCTCTCAAAGGCATCCCTGTTCATGCCCTGCTATTTTCACTCTGTCTCTTTAGACTTCTGTCCTCTAGGCAAACCCATCTGCTATTAAATGTCAGGTGCCGGCCAGTGTTACCAATTCATAACTTCCTGTCTTATGAGAAGAAAATTAATGGATGGATGGGCGAGGATGCTATTTAGAGGAAAACGTTTAATGATTTTCCCAATGATACATGGTTAATAAGGGACACATTTAGGTTTGTACATATGTCTAGATGACCCCCACACTCCACAGCCTTTCCACTACACAGGTTCCTCGGCAGCATCAGTTACACAAGCAGAATTAAATTTCAAATAACAATAGCCAAAAAATGGATGCATTCACATTCCTCTGGCAGCTCCTAGAAGACTCTGTACAGCATTCTGGCTGCACAGGGATGATCCCTTAGTAACTAATGGGTTATAATAATAATTCTAGAAATAGGAAAAACATGATAGGTCATACTCCTCATTATAACTGGGGACTCCAGTGTCCAGGGAGGCATCATAGCTTGAACTGTGAGTCCCAGAAGACCTGCTTAATTCCCACATTTCTAGCAAGGAATGATTCTATTCAGAAGACTTCATGTTGAGCTTCAAGCTCCCAAGTGGAGATTAACGGATGGCCAGCCTCGGGGGATCTCTCTTAGGACAAACCCACCCCACTTGTTTCCATCCATGCCCTATTGCTTCCATCCCCTGTAGTACCAAAGCCAGGCCTCTATGGTGGGCGTGGTGATCCAGGACACTTGGGAGGCAGAGGCAGGCAGATCTCTGTGAGTTTGAGGTCATCCTGGTCTACAGGGCGATCTCTAATCCAGCTAAAGCTAAAAAGGAGACCCTGTGTGCCACCCCCCCTCTCTCTCTCATACACATACACAAAATAAAGTAGTAATAATACGTCTTCATCATCACCAGGATCCTCTTCTCATTCTCTGTCCCTCTGTCCTTCCACAGACCCCTTCCCCTATCCCCAGCAAATACACATTCCTCACAGCCTCTTTGTCCTTAAAACTCACTGGCACAGACACGTAACCCCTCTTCTCTGTGGTTCATTCCCTCCACTTTATCATCCTAACTGTGACATTTCTTGTTTTACCCTTTATGTGGCAGTTGCTTCTTCCTCTGTTCCATGTGTCTAAGGGCCGGGCAAAGAGTGGGCATCCCACCCAGCGTGCTTTCCTTGAAGATTCAAGCAAACATTGGATGAGAATTTCATCCTAACACCATGAAGTGAACCTGGCATCTACCTGTCCTTGTCCTAATGGGTGCGCAAAGGTGCTGGCTGGGTCAGCCTCCCACCAGCTCCCAGTCCTTTCTCTGACACATCCACAAGGGCCTTCCAAGGGACGTTTTCTTCCCTCTACTACACCAGTGTCTTTCTCTTCTGGATCCTTGCCGCCGCCTGTACACAGCAGACTCTAGGACTTCCTATATTTGAAAAAGATGCTCCCTTGAGCCCAGGCTATCTCCTCCAGGTACACCCTCATTTCACAGCTCAGTAATTGACTTATCCGAAGTCATGGCATCAGTACATTATTTTCTTTTTCTTTAGAGATGTATTTATTATGTATCCAGTGCCTTGTCTGCATGTACCCCTGCAGGCCAGAAGAGGGCACCAGATCTCATTCCTGATGGTTGTGAGCCTCCATGTGGTTGCTGGGAATTGAACATAGGACCTCTGGAAGAACAACCAGTAACCAGTGCTCTTAACCCCTGAGGCATCTCTCCAGCCCCCAATACATTATTTTCTTAACAACAACAACAACAACAACAACATAAATCCACTTCTAAAACTACTCTAGTCCATGGCCATGAACCATCCACAGTGTTGCCAAATCTAATGGAGTCTCACCTGCTCTTAGCAGGTACTTCCTTGAATTAGGCACACCTGCAAGCCCAGGTGTGGGCTTTTGAGATTGAGGCCAGAAAGCAGGTCCACAGAGTTTTAAAGAGATACCCAAGGAAACAAGCAAGGAGTCTGCTTACTGCCAATGGTCTTTGTAGTTGCATGGTTGAGCTGTTCTTCCTCCCCTGGATTCTGGGACGGACCTATATGACCTGCTGGAGAGAATACAGAGCAACTGAAAGGCTGTGGATCCAGAAGGCTAAGTTCAGAAGTTCTAGCAGCTTCTTCCTGACACACCAAGGAGATACCTCTGTTTTGGGAATGAGACAGAAGCCCTGTGTGCATGTAAGAGGAGATGAAGAGCTGTAGGGTTAGCTTACAGCAGTTCATGGCATCTGAGCTGTGGACCTTGTTGCCCAGTGCAGCAGAAGCCTAATTATTTCCCACTGCCCTGTGCCCAAAGTGCAGCCATTAGGAGAGTGGTTGACTGTTGACTTTAATCATTGCATTTTGAGGTAGTTTATTAAGAAACAAAACAAGGCAAATATCACTGTGACCAGTACAGAAAGTAACTTGGTAATACTACTAGAACAAACAAAAAAATTAATATAACACCCTTTCAAACCTAAAATGCCACTCCTTGGAATCTCTCCCAGCAAAATCAAAGCATCAGTCTATAGAATATGAGATGATGTATGAACTATGCAGCGTTGATTTGCAGAGAAAAAAAAAAGCCAGAGGCCCACCACTAGAGAATACTGAACATAGCATGGTAAAGCATGTAGTGAAGAAAGGCTCACGTGATGTCAGCTGTCTGGGAGGGATTCCACAGTGAGTCAGAAAGTCAGATGCAGAGAAATATGTAAAACATGATCCTTTTTTGTAAAGCAAAGAATGAAGGAAAAGGTCACCACACGCATCTGCATGCCGTATTTCATTAAAATCAGGCTGTAAGACATATGGCAGTTTCAGAGACGTTAAAATGGGAAAAATAATTACATCTCAGATTTGATGTAGTGCACCGTGTACGCATATCTTATGGGCTGAAAAAAAGAGAGACAGAGAAAGTCACACTACAGATGCAACTTGGAGGGTATTGTGTTTAGAGGATGAAAAGTAAAGAGAGGGAAAGCTCAAACCCAATAATGTTATGTTTCTATAAGATGTACGTATTTTAAAAGAAATTAGACTAAACGAGATATCTGTGTCTCTGATTAACTTAAAGGACTGCTTGTGTGTGTCGGGGGGGGGTTGTTAAATAGAGTCTGGGAGATGGATCTATGGATATGAATGCTTGCTGACCAAATTCAAAGATCGAAATTCAGATGTTCAACACCCACATTAAAAGTTGGCTGTGAATTCATTGGCCTGTAATCCCCAGAGCCTTGATGACGAGCTAGCATAGCCAATTAGAGTGATACCCAGGTTCAATGAGAAACATTGTCTCAAGAGAATAAGGCAGAAAGCAATAACAGAAGACACTTGAAGTTTGCCTTGGCTTCCAGGCATGTGTTTGCACATGAGTGTGCAAATGCATGCTTGTATACATACATACACACACACACACACACACACACACACGTACAGGCGTGCATGCTCTTTTAAAAAGTGGTCATATAAAAATCAAATTATAGTATGAATCTACTTGGGCAAACCCCTAAATATACAAAACAGATGTGCTCATATCTTTATGATCATGGAAGAAAAGATTGATGGAAAATACACTTGAGACTGGGCAGGTTTACTCTTTGTATTGTCCCAATCTGTGTCCAGCATTATTACTTTATGATGTAAAAATGCAAAGATGACTGAAATTGACAGAAATTGAGAGGAAGAAATATATCATGTTGCCTCATTCACTAAAACCCCCTTGTCAATGCCATTGCCATCATTTCATGTCCTCCGTAAAGGAGCTGGCTCTTGTTCCTTTAGTAGTCCACGGACAAGTTTAACCAGGTAGTCTACCCAATTTACCTGTCTTAGGCTATCTTCAGCATTCTTGCTGTCTTAGTTACTTTGTTCAAGCATTAAAAACTAGTTGTCCTGGCAACCCTTAAAGGCTTTACTCAGATCTTAATAGGGAAGAAGTTAGTATCGTGTTACCAGAAATGAGTACCATGTTACTAAAGTATTGCTAGCCTGTTCAACTAAACTTACCCCCTCCTTCATGAAAAGTTATTAAAAGGTCTTAAAAGGTTATTAGAGTCAATAGAACCGGCTGATTCTCCTCTGAGTGGCCTCCAGCTACTTGTCCCATGACATCATTTCTCTCCCCAAGGTTCAGGTGGTTCATCAGTAAAGAGATGGAAATACTAGCCATGCCTATCTCGGGCATCGATTTGAAGCCTAAATGAGATGTCAGAAAATCAAGTTGATGTGTGATATGTGAAAATACCAGCCGAATTCTAGAAGACGTGTTAAAGAAACAGTGGATGGGAGTGAGACTCTCAGACCAATGTTTTTGTTTTGTTTCGTTTCGTTTTGATTTTGTAACCACTGTCACTGGGTGACTATAGTGACTCCAGGTCACACTTTGCAATGTTTTGCCATAAAATATAAGAGTAGGTTTCATGGTTTTCTCTAGTGCTCTTATTTCTAATACAGAAAATAAATTCTCAAACCTATGAAACCTATAGAACATTTACACCATTTTTGATTTGAATTTCTTTGGGAAGAAAGAAAAATTCTTGAATTCTTTAATCATCCACATAAGGCAAATATTATTTTAGCTAACGCGCTTCACACCTCTGAAAACACAGAAGTATATTTCGTACTAAGTGATAATGAAAAAGTATTTCAAGTTCCAGCTAACAAATGAAGATAAATGCGTCTGTAATTCTCTTTCCATAAAAGTACAGAGCCTTCATTTATCTTCTGGGATGACATCCATCCCTTTAAAAATATCCCCTTTATTAGATGCATTTTAGTGGTTGCCCGTGCCTCTCCATGATTCTTACATCTATTATAAACTGTCGAGCCCCCAAATCTCTCAGCCGAGACTCTGTTCTGCTGAGTTCCTGCATCCCTGCCACTGATGGATGGGTCTCTTTCTAATGGAGCTGCCATGGGAGCAAAGAGGCACAAATTGTACTTTGCCCCTGTTATAACTGTGCTCCAATAGAATTCTTGCCGAATACTATAATTCACATCTGCCTCTGCTCACTGAAACGTGTGATTTACTCTATAATGGTGTGTTCCAAAACAAATACAAACAAAACGTGATCGCATCCGCGCTAACTTCCGAGCTTCGTGTTTCGTTTCCTTCCTCGCTGTGCCACTTCTTTGCTGACAGTGGTTTCAATCTATCCCATCACCAATCTATTCCAAAAAGAGGCAGTGGTCTGACAAGACACTCTGGTGGTAATTGACTTTTACATCAACTTGAGGAGGCCGTGGTGTGTCCAGATGTTGAATCAAGCACAGTTCCATTTATTCTGGATGCGATAAACATTTAATTTGGTGATCGAAGGAGAGACACGGTGTCCCCTGTGATGTGGCTGGGCCCCATGCAACCAGCTGAAGACCTGAGAAGAACAGAAATGCCAAGTCATTTGTGGGACCCACATGATCTGCAAAAGCAATCTTCTCGCCGCCTTTTCACTCTTTGGCGAGTGGGTTACGACTGCAAACATGTGTAGCCAGATCTGCTGAGTCCCCAGCATGCTCAACCTCAGTGCTACTCCAGGAACCTGGGGCAGGGGGTTCCTATCCATAACAGGAAGCAGGAAGCAGAAAGCTCAGACTGAATGGGAAGCTGATATACCCTCCCAAAGCCTGGATCTTGGGGCTGGCCTCCACCAGCTCAGGTGACCCTGCTCAGACAACCCTTGGTGGTGGTGGGGGGTGTGGAACACCAATGTCACAGGCACCTGGAGTTGAGTGAGTAGCAGATGGTGCTGCAGAGACTCATGTTATGTCGGGCCTGCCTTCATACCCCCTCCCAAGGTCCCATTGCTGCTCTGTCCTTTTCTAACTGGTGTCCCCGGCCAGGTGTCTCCTCCTCAGCTTGGCTCAGGGAGGAAGGGCCTGCTGTGCATCCACATGGGGGCTGGCCTGGGTACCTAGGCAAAGCAAGTGCAGCTTGGGTAGGCTGGCCAGCACTTCCCCCTATAGTCCCTAAGTTTATGCAGACTCCTAAACAGTGCTAGCAAACTAGGCTCAAGCACAGGAGGATGATGGTGGTGACATCCCACATTCCAACTCTAATACTATCTTAGAAAAGAGACCATTTCTACACTTCTGTGCATAACAGAATCATGTGGAGGGGATTTCTCCCTCCCTCCCGCCCTTCCTTCCTCTTCTCTCTCTTCCTCCCTCTCTCTTTCTTCCTCCCTTTCAATTTAAGGGATTCAGCCTTAACTGCTAGAGCGACAGTTACTCTGTGGGATGGTCAGGACCGTGCTTTTAAATATTTCTGGTTGGGTGTAGGGGTACAAATCCGATGTCAGTGCCTGGGGGAAAATGCCTCCTGTATAGATTGGCTCTCAAGAGACACTTGACTCTCAAACTGTAGTCAGAGTTACCTAAGGGCTGGGCTTCCCCCTGCCCCAGAGTATCTAACTCAGCTTGTTTGAGGAAGGGTCCAGCAATCTGTGTTTCTACATAGTTCTTATGCATTTTCCTTCTATTAATCCAGGCCTGGGACTAGCGGGTTAGGCTGCATTCTTTGCTTTCTGTATGCCTGTCTGAATCTTCATCTGCTTCGAGTTTCCATCCTTCTCCGGAGCCAGCTTCCTGATTAGTCTTCATCCTTTATGCCTCCATTCGCCTCTCCTAAAGCATTGCTTTCCTGTGTGGGATCCACAGGATTTTGACTTCTTAGAAGTGTACAGGGGTAGGTAGGAAGAAAGTGGTTTCCTCTGCTTTTGTTCTTTCCAGATTTCCGCACACCAGGAGGTGTGGTGGTGGGGGGGGCAGGGAGATGGGGAGCTCAAACCCATTGATGTCTCTGGAGCAAGGGATGCCTGCCTGTGCGCATGCTCTCCACTACAAGCTCTCTGACTTCCTGAGACAAACCAGGAAGACCCATGTTTGGTTGGGGATGAAACAGTGTTATGGCCCAGAGGCTCCACGGCCCAGCTGTATCATAAGTGGTTTTGGCAGTTGGAGGTTGCTGAGGGAGAGAAAGTCACTCTCCTTTGGGGACAGAGCCATTGGTAGGTTGTTCATGCTACAACGTATGGCCACACACCCGTGCACGCATGGCAAGCACTAACTGGACCCAGGGGCTTATTAATAACAATATATTAAAAAAAAAAAAAGAAGGCTTGGCAGGGGGAAATAGAATGTGGCGCTATGGAGAATTGGAGAGAGGTTATGCATGGATATGGACACCTTTTGTAAATGTATAAAACTTGCAAAGTGAAAAGAATGACTATAGTTTTAAAGAAACTAATGTTTATACTAGCTCCATCTTGTAAGCTTCCTTTATTGTTTACGTTTTGTTCAAGTAAGCTCAGCTGCATATGAGAGCGGAGCCAGCCCACGGCCCACTGATTGATAGCTGTCAGGTCCTTCCTTTCTGCCTAGCTGCCTTGAGCCTGAGCTGTCAACTAAGTAGGCCTTCTTCTGCCACTCAGCTCCACTGCAAGAGTGGCATCTTGCTGCTCTGAGAATGCCATAGTTCCTCTGAGGCAGCTACACTCTAACTGCACATAAAGATCACTTTGGTCAGGCTGCTGCTGCGGGCGCAACCCCCCAACTTCCAAAAGCCTTGAGCTAGTCAAAACTGCGCAAGCAACGCAGACCTGATTGCAGAGCTCCACTCGGAGCAGGGGAACTGTCTGTAAAATCCAGATAGCCCACCTTACCCTGTTCTCAGTGCGGTTACCACCTCAGAGACTCAACCATAGGACCTTAACGGGTAGAACTAGAATCTGCTTGCCTGTACAGCTTTGATGGACAGAAATACCGGAATCCATGCCTCCTTTAAGCTATCTGAACGGGCTGTTTCTCTGGGTAGATGTAGGAGACTTCTCTTCTGTGTATAGCCTCCTCCCGTCGTATTGCAACATTATGCTCTTCTGAAAGGTCTTCTGTATGCTTGCCGTCTTCTTCACAGATAGAGTGAGTGGGATGAACTAGTTGAATCTGAAGAGTGGGCAAAACACGCTGGGCTTTCCAACCCTGGCACTAAGGAGGAGGAAGAGGCTGAAAAGCTCTAGGGAAACAAAAGGAAATGAAAAACAAAGCCACCTAGACCAGAGTTTCTCAACACGTGGGTCTTGGCCCCCATAGGGGTGTTGAATGACCTTTTCATAGGGGTCGTGTATCAGATATCCTGCATATCAGATGTTTACATTATAATTCACAACAGTAGCAAACTTACAATTATGAAATAGCAACGAAAATAATTGTATGGCTGGGGTCACCACAACATGAAGAACTAACTGTATTAAAGGGTTGCAGCAGTAGGAAGGTTGAGAACCACTGCTCTAGAGCTAAGGGATTCTGATGCCCAAAGCTCTGAGCTATATATATATAACACTAGGCTAATGCCGAAGAGCACCAGAGAGTGTCGGAGGACAGAAATTGCAGGATGCTAAGTCTACGAAGCATGGCGGAAGTATTGGAGACATTGGGAATGCAAAGGACAGTGAAGAAGGTTGGACTGTGGAAGGTGAGAATCCATAAAGAGCTGAGGACTATGAAGAGGTTAAGTCCTGGGCCACTGGAAGAATCTGGAAGAACCACTGATAAATAGCCGAGGCTCAAAGGCTTTAACTGTTGCCCTCTGAGCCAGGAGCAATGTGCTCTGCTTTCTGCGCCTACAGCAATAAGCATAGAAACTTTCTGGCCAGGGCAGAGGTGGAAAAGAGCTCTCTTATGCCACTGTTTCAGGAAGTCTCTTGCAAGCGGCTCCTGCCCTATGACAAGCTTTGACTCTGTGTGAGAAGCCTCACTTCCTGCATACCCTTTAAACCCACGCTTGCTTCCACAACTAGTATCCTAACTTCCCTTTGAACAGGAACCTGAAGTTCCAAGTCAAGGATCAGCTGTTAGCTCTACAGCTCTTCATCTACAGTTTTGATTTTGTTTCATAGTTAAAGACACTTAAAGTATCTGGGAACCAGTCCTAGCTGCACAATTCAATCCAGCCTCTTTCAACTTACATATGAACGTGGTGTATGCGTACATACAAACGTATGTGCAACTGCCGATGGTTTAGTGTGTTGATTGTTCATGTTGGTGGGTAATATTATAGAGCCACTGTTTTGCCTTGTAAATTTTCTTCATGCCATTTTTTTCTTTAAACAAACAAAAGTCACCCTATTCTGGAGATAAACATTGTACCCAGTGATTATATTTACATTGTGTACTTTTCTATAGCCTTTCTTGATTTATTGTCAAGTAGGATCTATTTATACTTTTGGTCTCTTATTTGTTATATGGGATTTTCCCCCCATACTGGGATTAAACCTAGGGCTTTATTCTTTCTGGAAAAGCAGTTTACTATTGAGTTTTAGATCCTTCCTTCCTTCCTTTATTTATTGTATAAAACCAGGTTTCACAAAGTTGTCTAGGCAAGCCTTGAACTTGGAATCCTCCTTCCTCAGCTTGTCAGGTAGCTAAGATTAGAAGCTTGCATCATCATGTCTAATTATACTGTAATTTTTTAAAATTCATCATTTTATTTGCAATTTCACTGTGAGTTTAAGAACCTCTGGCTGAGCAAGGCATGGTGGCACATGCCTTTCATCTGAACACTTGCGAGGCAGAGGCAAGTGGATCTTGGAAAGTGCCAGGTTAGTCTGGCCTAGGCAATGAATATCAGGACAGCCAGGGCTATATGGAGAGACTTTTCCTCAAGCAAACGAAAGAGAATCTCAGGCAGAGGAGACAGGTCAGTTGGTAAAGTGCTTGTGGCAAGCATGGGACCTGAGTCCAACCCCCAGAATCCATGCAAAAGCAAAGCCGGGTGTGTTGATGCAAGCTTGAATGCCTAGTGCAGGGGAATGGCCTGTTTGCTGAGTACAAAGCTAAAAATAAAAACGACAGGGTAGATAATGCCTCTGGATCAACACCTTGGTTGTCGTCTGGCCTACACACACACACACACACACACACACACACACACACACACACACACACGACTCTCCCTCCTCATTCACAGAATTCCTAGCCTGGATCTTGAGACTCGTTAATGGGAATTTAAAGGTACGGATTACCCAGGGGCTGTTTGCTTCCCCTGTCCCCTCACTCCGCTTGACTGTGTCTGAGTTGCTATGAAGCATGACAGCAGCCCTCAACACAGAACAGAATGGAAATTTAGAGACTAGGAATTCTAGCTTTGACATTCACATGTTTATAACCCAGGGGAAATTATTTAAGCTTTTTCTCTGGCCCATGACACACCTGTCAGATCGTGTAGGATTTATGGGAAATGTCATGTGTAATCTATGACAGATTCCAGAAACTAGCCAAGGGCTTATCTCTTCAGCAGAATAAAATAATTAGCAGACTGGTTTATTGGAGCGGTACTCTCTGAACTTTAACAGAGAATCACCTTTAGAGCTCTTATAAAGATACATTGTGTCTGAGGCAAAGGGCAACCTGTTACTTCTGATTTTCAGCTACTCCCAGGCTGCACTGCCAGGCTCAATGGATCCTAGAATAGTTGGTCCGAGAGGAGAACTGTTTCTGCAATGAACCCTTATGATTTATCTCTAAGAGAAACCAGTCAAATTTCAGTCATTAGCCTAGTTTGTCACTAACCCTGGAAAGATGACCACACTTAAGTTATTGCAAGCATTTGAGCCCAGTCAGTTCATCAGGTCACAGCAAGATCCAGGTGGTCACTATGTTAGTGGACATTCTCAAGAGATCAGACACGGTCTGCCTGCCTGCCTGTCTGCCTTCCTTCCTTCCTCTCTTTCTTTCTTCCTTCCTTTCTTCCTTCTTTCCTTCCTTCCTCTCTTTCTTTCTTTCTTCCTTCCTTCCTTCCTTTCTTTCTTTCTTCCTTCCTTCCTTCTTTCCTTCCTTCCTCTCTTTCTTTCTTTCTTCCTTCCTTCCTTCCTCTCTTTCTTCCTTCCTTCCTTCCTTCCTTCTTTCCTTCCTTCCTCTCTTTCTTTCTTCCTTCCTTCCTTCTTTCCTTCCTTCCTCTCTTTCTTTCTTTCTTCCTTCCTTCCTTCCTGCCTCCGTCCCTTCCTCCCTCCTTCCCTCCCTTCCTTTGACTCCTCCCTTCCTTCCTTTGAGTCTTTCGCTCTGGTATGTGTTCATGTGTGTGAAGACAGAAGCTGAACTTGGTTGTCTTCCTCAGTTGTTCTACACCTTAGTTTCGGGGACAGGATTTCTTCCTGAGCCCACTTGTAGCTTCCCGCAGGCCTCGGACCGTGCCGTTTCTGCAGCGTGGAATGGAGTTCAGCCTACAATGTGAACCTTGTACAATCTCCTTTTGGTCTTTTCCACTTCAAGCTGATCTTAGCCCCCTGGCTCCAACACTTCCCAGGCCCCTCTGTGAATCTTTCCTAGGAGACTCTTTAAGGTCAACAGAACAAAGTCAACAATAGAATCAGGAGGCTTATATGAGTGATCCGGAAAGGCTCTCATGTGACATAATGGGTGGAGTGAGGGGGACAGGCAAGAAATGCATATGGACTTCAGTTGAGAAGCTTTCCCTTTGTACCAACTCTGCATTAAAAGATTAAAAAAACAAGATATATTAAAATGAAAAACAGAAGTAAAAAAATATATTAAAAGATAAAGGACTCAAGATGACAAAACTCATAAACAGTGTTGTCCAGCCATATGCTTCAGATGGTTTAAATAGCAAAGTTACCAGTTACTATTCAGAGGAATGGAGGTCATAAGGGTGGGTAGATATTGCTGGGACCTGCCTTGTCTAGTCTGGAAAGTGGGTGTGTATTGCTCCTTCTGGATCTTGTTTGGCATCTTGCTAGCATCTTGTGCTTGGATGGTCCTGAAAGCCAGGCCTGGCTCAGTCTGTGCTGAGCTATGGCAAACCACCACACAAGTGGCAAGTGGCCTTTCCCAGGTCTAGCTCACTCAGACAGTGAGGTTGGGGAAAAAGTTGCAAAGCAAGCCAGTAGAAGACACAATAAAGCTATTTTCCTTTATTTGGGGATTCGAACTGAATCCAAACATTAAACTAAAGGGATACGTCACAGAGGATGTTGGGAGCTGATGTCAACCATTACAATCTTTGTCTATAGACTGAGAGGCCTTTCTGCTGTGTTGAAGCAAGACAGAGAACACAGAGCCGGAAGTGGATCAGTTCTGCCGTCCTGGAGCCTTCCTGCCAAGCTCCACAGTGCCGGCTGAACTTTGAGTGCTTCCACAGTTACTATGCGTTACTGTACACAGTTACCAGATTGTAGTCTCAGAAACCAAAAAATCCTAAACAGCATTCTGCTCCCCTCTCCAGCCCTGTGTCACCATCCATCACTTTAGATGTTTAGATGTGGCAATTCTTCATAGACGGTCTGCCAAATGACCCTAAATATGGACATGGCAACCCTGTTGACACTCTTGGACAGAAAAATGAAATTCCTTATATCATAAAACCTTCTGAGCCACAGAAACTTCCTTGCTTAAAATCTTAAAAGTCCGTGCGCCTGCGCGCGTGCGCGCACATACACACACACACACACACACACACACACACACTAAAACGTAATTTACAAAATCTTAAAATTCATGCCTCGCTGTTAAAATCACTTAATTTCTCCACGGTTCTCACAACGGATGCATTTACTTTGGGCAACAAAATGAATCCAAACTTTAGCCTAAAGCTACTTTTTATATTACATGCTTATATATTTACTGATTATTACACATATATGAATATTATATATGTACTGATATATACCATTGTTTCTGGTGATGTAATGAGTAAGGTTTTTCCTGCCGGCCTGGACCCACCTCCACGCCAGCCCCAATTAACACACTGAGACCCTGTATTTGATATAATGCTGTTGGCCAGTTACTAGTTTCTTATCGGCTAGCTCTGTCTTAATTATTAACCCATTCCTATTAACTAAGTATTTCCACGTGGTCTCATCTTACCTGAGAGTGGGCCCGGACCTCTGTTCTCCAGTCTCTACCTGTTGACTCCTCCCTATCACTTGCTCGAATCCTCCTTGTCTCCTAGTCCCGCCTACCTTGCTTTCCTATTGGCCAACAGTGCTTTATTCATTAACCAATAAGAGAAACACATTTACAGAATGACATCTCCCATCAGTGGGGCCCTTAGTATGCAGCACAATGTGTCTTCTAGTGGAAGTCACATTGAGAAGACTCGGCCTTCCTAGACCAAAAGAGTAATCTTTAATTGGACTAAAAGTCTAGGTGCATGGTCTGATGTTATAAAAGCTTGCTAAGAAGAGTCCTGGGGAGGATTAGTTTGCATATGGAAATAGAATATATAATTCAAAACACAAAAGCAGAGCCTGAATTTTCTGTGGGCCTCAAAAAGCTCCCTAAGGGCGAAATGCCTTGTATGTCTGCGGAGAGCAAATGGAGGAAGAATACAGGATCAGGGCAGTTTGGAGGAAAGTTGGAGGCAAATGTCCTGTTGTCTAACTAAAGGTAATTAAAAGAAGTCAGATTCCACAGTAGTGTAGTCTATTGCTACTCAGGGATAGTGCCAGAACATGGAGGAACTTCCTGTGACCGTACATCTAGCCCATGCTGAAAATGAAGACCAGAATTGCCCCGGAATATACATGAGCCATCCCTAAGAAATACTTGGTTTGCTTAAGTAAGGACAGTCCATCACCTACAAATTCTTGTCCTAAATCCAGCCTGAAAAACCTAAATAGATACCCTGGCCCTCTGTTCCCTTCTCCTTGAGTGCTGTTACTGGTAAATGAAAACCTCTGAGATTCCTACAGCAGACGACAGGGGATGGGAGATGGTCAGCTAGCAGCTTGGAAACAAACTAGCAAAATACAGTTGCATACTCCTGACTATATATTGAAAACTTGACTTGCGATCTCAGTGGTTGACCCCAGGAACAGCCTGCCTGGCTTCCAAATGACTATTGCCCACACTGGGCTGAAACTCATATATCTTCCTGCCTCAGCTTACAGATGCAAACATCTGGGTTCATAGGCATGTACCACCGACTAATTAAAAACTGTCAGGTTTTCCCTAGGAACTGCCTTCCTGTCACAAAACTTTTCCCACCTGTGGCTCTCACCTGCGGCCCGTGTAAATTCAGGCTCTATCATCCTTCACCAACTTTCATTATCAAAATGTTCTTGTGGTAATATTACCAATTGCTGTCTAGTTTCATGGTTGATGGGAACAGAACCTGTCCCTTTCTGGCTAGCATCCTTTTGTTACAGAGAACTCTTTATCTTGGCAGTTTGGTTGACAATGCTTGGTAGAGTCTCCTCACGCTTGAGTTCTTTCCATCGTACAAGCGGTAGGAATGGAGGTCTGGCCTGCTTGGTTCTCATAGCGTCACAGGAGGCTGCCGTGAGGTGAGTGTGCATTGTGTGGTATAGTGTGGTCCTCATCTTGTTCTCATTTTATGATTTTGCAAGCTCATATTATTCCGAACCCTCATTGCCATGTGACTGAACAGCCCCTCCTTCCGGAAGCTGTGACCCACACAGATATTATGGGTCATATCTCAACCAAGCATATATATAAATGTCAAGATGTACATAGTCACACAATAACTTAGCTTGGACTACTATAACAAATGACTACAGCCTTGGTGACTTTAAACATCAGAAATAATGTTCTGTGGTCTAGCAGGCTTCCACACCAAAATGCTGGCAGATGAGTTGTTTGCTGATATCTGATGGAACACTGTCTCTTTTTAGATGAGTCTGTCTTCACCGTGATCTCGCAGGATAGAAGGGGTGGTTCTTGTCCCATTCATTTGGTCATGGTCCTGTGAATTAATCACCTCCCAAAGGCACTCCCTCCTAATGCCATCACTTTGGGAGCAAGTTTTCAGCATATGAATGTTGAAGAAACACATGCACTCAGATTATACCGTGTATACATACCACATGTACATGCCATACACATATGTGTGCACCACACACGACAGTATATACCACATGAAACATAAACCATACCACATTACATATGTAGTATGTGAGATATATATATGTATATATACATATATATATATACTTCTTCACTGTGTATATGTACTATACTATATAATCTATACTATATACACACTCATATATATATATGATATATATATATATATATATATATATACTGACCCACTTATCATACACCCTTCACTATCTATGAGACACCACATACACTGTATCACACACATACACACACACACCACATATATTTACATTTACACACTACACGACTCTTCTAGATTCTTTTATAGTGCTGTGATGAGCTCTTCTGCCTGAAAGCAATTTAGAGGGAGAAAGGGTTAATTTCAGATGGCAAGTTCTGGACCATCTTTAGCGATATCAGGGCAGGAAGATCAGAAGGCAGGACCACTTAGAACTCTACACAGCATGACTTCACACCAAGAAACTCACTTCACAGTTAAGAAGCAGAGCAGAAACCACAGAGCTCACCCCCTGCTAGCCGGTTCACAGACTCCTGCTTGACCAGCTTTCTTGTACAGCTCAGGACCACTTGCCTAGGAAATGGTGCGGCCTACAGTGTGCTGGGCCCTTCTACATCTGTAAATAATCAAGACAAACTCCCCTCAAACATGCCCAGTTTACCCTGGGAAGTCCCTCAGTTGAGACACTAGGCTCTGTCAATTTGACATAAAAACCTAACTAGGAAATATACATACTTACATACATACATACATTCACCATACACATATATCACACCCTACTCAATACATCATACATGCATATACCTCATCACACACATACCTCACTACACACATCATACTACATACTTATGCCATACTATACTATTTTACACACATGTACACAAACTACAATATATATGTATGTATATGACACTACATGTATCATAAGCACATCACACACAATGTAGACATGAGAGCATACCACACACACAGTTTGCATACATAACACACACACATAAATTTCAAACTCATCTCTAGCAGTATTGTTTATTTACTACTCTTTTTTTTTTTTTTCAAAATAAGACTGTGCTCCTGTATCATAGCAATGTGCTGTTTAAAAACCACAGGATGATCACATCTCTCATGAATCTAGTCTCCTAAACTGTTCCACTGTGTGTTTGGAATTCACGGCCACCATCGGCAAAGCATACTGGCATCATGACTCCTCTGAATGGCCTTTTACTAACTAAAGCCCAGGAAGACGACACACCTCTGCCAACATTCTCAAATGGCATCTTCCACTCCCTTGGCGTCATTCAACTTTGGGCTGTCCTGGCTGTTTCTATGCCAACCTTTCCCTGCCCTCCTGATAGTCTTTTATAAACACAACCAGCTAATACTTTTCTCCTTTGTCACTAATACATGCTTGAGAGGAAAGATATTCTTTAATACCTCATCTACTATAATTATTAGCAATTCTAATAAATCTGTTCAATGACTGAACTTGCTTGCTCTTAGCTTGTCTTGGGTGTCCTCAGCTCTGTAAAATGCTTCTAAAATTTCCTGGCATAGTGGCACACGCCTTTAATCCCAGCACTCAGGAGGCAGAGGCAGGTGGTTCTCTGTGAGTTTGAGGCCAGCCTGGTCTACAAAGAGAGTTCTAGAACAGCCAAGGCTGTTACACAGAGAAACATTGTCTTGAAAGACAAAACAAAACAACGATATGTCTAAAATGTCTAAAAAATATGATTCTAATCCCCACCTGTAGATTTTCTTCTCTGAGAAAGGTTGTTGAGTCTAAATCAGTATTTATATTTCCCAAAGGAAGCCCAGAAATGAACCCATTAGGATTTTTTTGGCTTATATAATGTATTTTTTTCTGACACCAGAGCTCAAGCAGGCCCAGTGAATTCTGGGAACTACAGTAGCAAGACTAATGCATGATGTCAGAGGTGCTAGGCTTGACCCTGTGAGCCTCGAACCTACATTTCAATCTTCATTACAGCAGGGTCAGGAACTCTGCCTGGTGAGGTCACCAGGGTCAAGCCTCCAGCTGAGCACCCCCATTCATAAGAGCAAACAAAATTTTTCATAAACGAAAAAAGATTTTTTTCTTGGTTTTTCTTTCCAGACATTTTAGTATTTTTATTATGAAGGTCAATACTGAAAGAAATACCCATTAGTCACCTGATAGGCTGAGCTGTAGGCCTGGAGTTTTCTGTACATTATTCAGTTTAAAAGTCTCAATACTTGTGTAAGGCAGAAGTCTTTTATTCATGACTTAGAAATAACCAAAGTGTCTATGGCCATACCACCCTGATTCTAGTCTGATCTTGGAAGCTAAGCAGGGTCAGGCCTGGTTAGTACTTGGATGGGAGAAATAACCAAAGTAAGTCACTCAAGTGACAGCCTAATTGTGGATGTAATTACCTTGAGCTAAACAACAGGAGAAACGGAAAGGGGAGATTCTCTGTGGTCCAGTACCTGTTGGTCCCTGGCACATGTTCAGGAAAAGGAAAAGTACTGGGATCCTCAGGTTGGGTGGCATAGATCATCAGCTGTGTTCAGCAAGAAGGAATGGCAGCTAGGAGGCACACTTTGTATCCATCATCTTCAAGCCACACAGGGTGGGGTCCCAGCAGTGACATTTATGGGCCTTTTATTCATTTTCTGGTGTGCCCAGTTACTTTTCTCTTCATCCTCTCCCAGGTGAACAGTTCCCAAAACATTTGAGTTTCCATTGAAAATATATATACAGTTTCACACCTATAGGCTTCTTCTTGGTGTGTGTGAGTGTGTGTGAGTGTGTGCATGTGTGCATGTGTGTATGAGTGTATGAGAGTGTGTGTAGGAGTGTATGTGTGTGAGTGTGTGTGTGAGTGTGAGTGAATGTGTGTGTGAGTGTGTGTGTGTGTGTGTGTGCTCACAGCTGCACTGTGCCACAACATGCCTTTGGAAGTCAGAGGACAACCTCAGTTATTATTTTCTCGTTTGTTTGAGTCAAGGTATCTTGGCTATCTTTGTTGTTTGCTGCTGAGAATCAGGCTAGTGGATGGGCAGGCTTCCAGGGATTCCCTGTCTCTACCTCTCATCTATTCATAGGAGTACTGGAACAGTAGATGCATACTATTCAAACTGGCTTTATACATATCCTGGAGATTTGAACTCTGGTCTTCGTTCTTGGTTGACAGACTTCAATATCTGAGCCTGCTCTTCAGTCTCCTATAGGCTTATTACTAATTGATAGTTTGATGACATCTGAAGGAGCTTCCTTGTGCCAAGGATCTGTTACTGGATATGTATTATGTCATCATTCATGCAGAGATGCATTTGGAGACACAGCCATTAGAAGCAATTGGGTTTGGGTGGCCAAAAGTGTGGTATTTCCACAATGGCAGTAGCTTTAGAAGGAGAGGGAAAGGGATCATAGCTCTTTCTCTCAGCATCATGTGAGTAAAACAAGAGAATGAATGGCCCTCCCTAGAACTTAGGCTCCTAGTCACCCTGATCTTGGATCTCTAAGAATAAAAACTAGATATATCTATGGTGTCCATTTTAATATGTCAAGCCATATGAACTCAGACAGAATCCTACTCTCCAATGTGTATTTCCTAACACTCTTATCTAATTAGATTCTTTGTTAGTTATTATGGTCTAATTTAACTTCAGCGTCTAAACAAGGCTGCCCATGATATTGTCGATGTAAGTAGCCTGATATTGATTCCACACCATTGCAGATAACTAACACAGATGAGCCCCATGTAGGTTACTGTTAAGGAATCCCTACATGATTAGGTCTTCTGGGTTATTTGGTTTTTCTCCATCAAATAAACTTCCACTCTGGCCTGTGACTAAATGGACATAGTTACTCATTTCATCTGAAACGGCAGTGAGTCCTTAAACATTCATTGAGAAATCTGAGACTGGTAGCTGTAGTTAACCTTCAGAACGTTTCTTCCCGGCAGCCTAGACCAATCTCACCCAAGGCTGGTGATCTCAAGAGGAAGCAACTCAAAGGAGGACATATTACATATTCATAATGAGCCTGTAACAAAACCAAATGGACGGTTATAACCATGACGGTCATAACCAAGTTGGCAGCAGAACTTTGAGGACAATTGTGACAGATATTTTGATCAATTATGAATGCAGCATACCCAGAGTCTATTTCCATCTCACCCTCTCAGGTATTGCTGAGTGCCATTATAAATAGCATAGTATCCAGGGGAAGCTTGTCCTGGATGCTCTATTGTGAATAATTGACATTCCCTGGTACCAGATGATTTAAACTACCGTGACAGTGGCAGGGTTCCATGTGAAGGGACCAAAGCAGTGTGTTTACTTGACGAGAACTTTTGTATACAATGCACAAGAGGAATCGGAGTGGTTGCCTCCACAGCCTGGGGAAATACTAGGATGTGCATTATATTTAAAAGGGTAAGTGTAGAGTCGTCTGAGACAGTGAGGAAGTAAAGAGGAAGGTGTTTGAGGATAGTGCGATAATACCTTCCATGGAAGAGGTCTTGGTTCAGTCACTCTCTGCCCAACCTCTCTGCACCTACACTTCCCATCAGTGATTCCACTGGACTTTCCGCTTGAGCTGAACAACCTCACACCCTGTGCCGCTGCCAGCATTGAAATTAGTCTCGTGCAATGTGGCAAAGTCTCAAAACTTCCTCCATGAATCACAGACAAAACCTTGCTCTTTATAATACAAAGGCTGAGCAGGTAATGTATTCAACGACACTATAAATACTCCATGGAATGAGGATGCTCTGAGGTCAAATAGAAATTTTCTCCTCCAGAAGAAGTCTTTGAAATCTCTGCTGAGATTCTTCTTTTCTGATTGGAAGATTTTGGGTTTAGAACAGATGTTAATGGCTCCAAAGACAGATATGCAGACAACAGCATGTCAGGGCCTCTGAGTTCAGGCCCACTTGGCAGAGTGCAGGACCATTCTTGCTGGTATCAGAGGAAAGGGAAGGGCTGTCATTTGTCCACAGTACACGATTGCAGTGGCTGTCTCTTAGCCACTACCAAGGCAGGCAGGGCAAGAGTTTAAAGAAATTACTTGTTTTAGTTTTAGAATCCAAATTCATACAGTTTGGGGAATTGCCGCAGTTCATCCAAACTACGGGAACTTTACAAAATGGAGTAGCCCTGGCTGACACTAGGAAGGATGACTGGAAAGTTGGTCCTATCACGCTCATTAACTTGGACCTGGAATACCCAGCCTCTGTAATCTCTGAGCTATAAGGAGTAAGGTTTTTTCCTCCCGTCGCTGGTCTTGTCCCGCCGCCGCCACGCCTGTCACAAATAACACACAGAGACTCTGTATTTGATACAATGCTGTTGGCCAGGTACTAGTTTCTTACCAGCTAGCTCTGTCTTAAGTTTTAACCCATTTCTATGTATTTCCACGTGGTTTCACCTACGGGGGGTGGGGGGGGAGTGAGGCAGGCGTCTGGTCTCCCTGGTCTCTCCATGCTGACTCCTCCTTGCTACTTCCTCTCTCTTCCTTGTCTCCTAGTTCCTCCTATCTTCCTTTCCTATTGGCCAACAGTGCTTTATTATTAACCAGTATGAGAAACATTTATACATAATGACATCTCCCATCATCTCCTCTTTTTGTCTAAATAAAAAGAAGGGTTTTAACCTTAACATAGCAAAATATATAACGCAACAGTTATCCAATAAGAATCAAGGGGGACAGGGAAAGGTTAGAAGCTTATTGTCACCCCCCCCAAGAGTGAGACTTTTATAAGTCATTCACACAGGGGTTCCCAAGTCTTTCTCCCTGCTAGCTAGTTTATTTTGCATCTGAATTTACAGCTATGGGTAAGCATTTGGAGCTTATTCTAGGCCCTACTATCTGCCTCAAATCCACTCTGACTTGCTGGTCTCAGAGGTGGGGATGAGAAATCCCTGACAGAGTGAGCCCCTTCCTGCGGGCCCAGGAAAGCCAAGAGCTGGGCTGGCATCCAAAAGCCTTGGGCATAATTCAGTCCCCATAAGTTCATTGTCTCCATTGCTGATTTCATAGAACGCATCTGAATTCACAATAAGCAGATCCATTCTCGTGACAGGACGAACCCCTCTGATCTCTGAGTTGGGTTCAAGCTACCACCGACAAGCTTCTAATTTCTCCATCTTGTCCTACTTTTGAACCATGGGGTCTCCCCCTTACCCCCCTCCGCTGCCCTGCCACACCCCCCCAGCCCAGCAGCTGCTCCTGTTTTTCAGCCAGTCTCCATAGTAATACAGGAGAGAGAGCTGCCTCTGCTCTAATTAGGAAACATAATCCGCTTAAGTTTAGGAATTTGCAGGCCAGGAGGCATATTTTCTAGTTTGAGGGGAACACAAAGTAAAGTAAGCTTAGAAAATCTATGTAAAAGTCTCGTGTTCAATCCCTTCCCCCGGAAGCCTTTCCAAAGTAACCCAAAAGCTCAAAACCCCTTGCATAACGATTTTCTTTGATTGTTTTTCACAACAAAAGATTGAGTGCTGTGACATGGATGAGCTCTCCTCTACACCAGTGGAGCCAATGTGTAGCATTATTTGTGTGCACAGAGTCCAGAGGCCAGTCTCAAACATTGTTCCTCAGGAGTGGCCTGCTCTCTCTCTCTCTCTCTCTCTCTCTCTCTCTCTCTCTCTCTCTCTCTCTCTCATTTTACATATCGATCCCAGTTCCCTCTCCCTCTCTTCCTCCCTCCTTGCCTCCCTCTTTCCCTCTCTCCTCCCCTCACATGCCCCCTGACCACCCTCCCCTCCCATCCACCCCCCACTCCACATGTAGGGTGATGCCATCCAGGAGGGATCATCTAAATCTGTCAAGTCATTTGAAGTAGGGACTAGTACTTCTCTTCTGTCTCTAGGGTAAGGGAGTATCCCTCCATGGGGGAAGGAGCCCACAAGGTCCTTTTGTGCACCAGGAATACATCCTGGTTCCACTGTCTGAGGTCCCTTAGACTGCTCAGTCCTTCTAGCTGAGACCCATGTTCAGGGGGCCTGAGTCAGTCCCATGCTGGATTCCCAGCTATCAGTCTGGGAGCCGTTAGCTCCTCCTTGTTCAGGTCAGCTGTCTCTATGTGTTTCTGCAGCCTGGTCTTGTCCTCTCCCTCTGCATCTGGATTCTAGTTTGGCTCAGTGTTTAGTTGTGGGTGTTTGCTTCTGTTTCCAACAGGTACTAGATGAGGGCTCCATGATGGTGGATAAGTTAGCGGTTGATCTCATTATCAGGGAAGGGCATTTATGGTAGCCTTTCCACTATTCTCAATTGTTAGTTGGAGTCAGTCTTGTAGGTCTCTGGACATTTCTTTAGGTTCAGTTTTCTCTTCAGTCCTATCATGGCTCCCTCTTTTGGCCTGTACTCTCTTAAGACACAGATTATCTCACAGGTACCCAGAGCTTGTTAGACTGGGTGACCAAAGAGTCCCTGGGATTTGCCACATCTGGCTCCCCAAGGCCGGGATTGCAGGCCATGCATACCACATCAGTCATTTTACATGGCTGCTAGGGATCAACGTCGGGTCTTGAGGTTTGGGCAGCTTGCTGAGCCCAAGCCCTGACTAGTGGTTTCTTAATCTTGACCTCTCAGCATGTAGCAGACAGCTTACAAAGAGCATAATTACCCGTGTTTACGCAAAGGGTGACCCTCCTACTCAATTTACAAAATTCAAATCTGCACGAGGGGCTGTGGAGTTCTCTCTCTGAACATCTCGTCAGATGTTGCTCAGTGAAAGCCCGAGTAGACGTCAAGGCCACCTGTGTCCCAATACTGTCACCTCACAGCTCCCATGGGACTTGGAAATCCCAGCAGTGGGACTCAGCCCTGCTGAGACAACAGTCATCTATTGGAACATACTAAACTCCGTTCCGGGCAGGCGTGGGGTTGCAATTCAAATCCAGTAGGCAAGGAAACAGAAGCTGGGCAGGGGGCTATGGAAACATGCGTCTGATGGCATTTCCCATAGCAAGTAGGTGATGAGTCAATAGTTTAAAAATCTTTACAGGCTCTGGGCCTCCCTTCAATGAAATCTCACCTATGTGCTGATAATTATAATAGCAATATTAATATCAACGTATTATATAATACTCGGGTACATTATATATTCTGAATCAATATATTATATAAAAATGTAAATATTATATACGTACACAATTTGTGTATATTGGTTACTCTTCTGTTACTGTGATAAAACACAGTGACCCAGGCAACTTTGACAAGGAAGAGTTTATTTGGGGTTTACAGTTCCAGACAGACAAGACTTGGTCACCACCATGGCAAGCAAAGCACTGGGCATGCAGGAACTAACTTCAAGGAAGAAAGAGAACAGAATTGAAATAGCATAAGACTTTAAGCTCTTAAAACTTGTCCTCAGCAGCATAGTTCCTCCAGCAAGTCCACAGCGCCTAAGCCCCTCCCCACCCCCCCCCCCCCGACAGCGACCCACTGGGTACCAAGCATTCAAATGATCAGACTGTGGGGGAGTCCCATTCAGACCACGACACCATTCTGTACAAGTAAGTATACAGTTTAGGTGTAAGCAATTATGACATTTTTATTTTTATATTTTATGAGTACTTAGTCAATTATTCAACATTGATTAATTAGACTTAGTAGTTTTCTTTCAAAACATAACGTCTATCGTTGCAACCAATGGGATTAAGGGGCTGAGATACAATATAGTTCAACTGACATGCTTGCATCTCTGGGATCTGCCAATCTGGACCATTGGGCCAAGGTACCCCCCCAGGGAATTGGCTTTCCTCAGGGACTCTCATCCTGAGACACTTCCCTGAGAAAAGTCGTTTTGACAACTTTCCGGACTACCTCGCAGGAGCAGAGACAATGCCAGTGATGGCAGAACCACTCCTGGACCACACTGCTCAATCGTGGATCTCTCTTACCTTTGTTTAAGCTTTGACCCTTAGAGTAGAACCCTGAAGATGGAGATGCAGAAAGTTGCTGCATCTCCGTCCTCCTCGGCGGCATGGCCACAATGAATAAACCCTCTTTTCTTGAATTTCTTGAATTTCACTAACACTTCTGTATTGGACTGGCTTAGTAATGGCAAGCATAGTTTACTGGGGCTGTCAGGACCCAGGCTCTAATTTTTAACAGCTCCAGTAATCCTCCGACCTCAGAGGGGGCGTGGCTTAGTCTACCAGGCTGTTAGACTGTGCTGGGTGCACTTCGATTTCTGTTTTTCTGCTCTTTAGTTCTTTCAATTTCAGAATAATTTAACCAGTCCTCCCAAAAGCCACGAGGTGAACATCCTGACACGCAATGCACTAATGAAATGCAGATGTCCTGGAAGCAGTATCATGGAACACGCAATAATCAGTAATTGCCATTGGTGTCATATCTGTGTCATGTCATCAGCTCTGGGGGAAAGTTGACTTAATTTAGCTGAAAACAAACACACTTTCTCTTTAGTTACTTGTTTTTCCTTTTCACGGATACTGATGAGGATCTGGCTGCTTGCTTGGGAATTTTTATTTATAAAGAACAGTACTTTCTGACAGTTGCTTGGATTTCTACTTTGCAAAATGATTCTTTTCAATTTTGTCAGAACCCATTGCTGTGGATTACATGTTTGTGTGACAGCTCCTCTAATGTGTCCACTTGACTGTGGTCTGTCTCTTTGAATTATATTTTATTTACTTTAGAGAGCAGGAAAGGAGCAAGAGGGAGAGAGAGAGAGAGAGAACACATACATGATAACCACAGAAAATGTGTGAAGGTTAAATAATTACTTATAGGAGTCAGTTTTCTCCTCCCATTATTGGGCCGGGTCTCAAACTCAGGTCCTATGGCTTGTCTGCAAGCACCTTTACTCCCGGAGCCATCTCTGCTGGACCTGTGGTTTGCTTCTACCCTGAGTCCTGACAAACATGGTTTATAACCCTCATAAAGCCCCCATGGTAGCCTAATCCCTAGTGTAATGGCATCTGGAACATGTGATCGTGGACGTGTGCTTGCGAGCGAGGTCAGGTCATGAAGGTGATGCTCTCATGAAGGGGATTCCTGTCCTTATGAAGCGAGATGGGTGTTGGAGGGCCTGCCTCCTTTCTCACTTCCTGTTTTGCAGCTCTTGGGTTGCAAGGGGAAGCTAGCCACCTGGAAAGCAGGACAAGTCCTCATTAGATGTAGATTTGCTTCCTGCCTTGTTCTTGGATGTTCCAACTTCCAGAATGATGAGAAGTAAATACGTCATTTATTATTTCCTAGTCTGTGTGATACTTGTTACAGAATCCTAAACCAAGACAACTGTGTCAAAGCTTTATCCAAAGAGTTTGTGCCTTTTATATTATTCCGGCTCGCTCTCCTTTTTGGCATTCGGTGTTATCAGTTATTAACTTTAGCCACCCTGGTAGTATTCATTTACACTGTGAGCTTTACATACCTAGAGTCACCTGGGAAGAATGAACCTCACCTGAAGAATTGCTCAGATTGGGTTGGCTTGTAGCCTTGTCTACAAGAGATTTCCTTGACTGATGCTTGATGCAGGAGAGCCAAGTCCATTGTGGGTGTCACCATCCCTTAGACAAGTGGGCTTGGGCTGTATAAGGGATAATTAAGAATGAGCAAGAGAGCCAGCCAGTAAGCACAGTTTCTTCATGATGGCTGCTCCGTTTCCTGATTATGGCTCTGCCTTGACTTCCTTCAATGATGGTCTGTCACCTGGAAGTGTAAGCCAAATAAACCCTTTATTCCCCAATTCTTGATAGTCATGGTGCTTATCACAGCAACAAAAAGCAAATTAAGACAGTCTCATTTTCATATTAGACATCTTTAGGATATTGCTTGGATTTTTGTTCATGTAGAATCTACATTGTAGACTTTTTTCTGCCAGTAAAGACAATCTTATTTCTTCCTTTCCTGTTAGTTATATACTATCTCTAACCCATGCACCTATCATCTACCTATTCTCTCTTTCTCTCTCTCTCTCTCTCTCTCTCTCTCTCTCTCTCTCCATCATCTATCTACCTATATCTTACCTTATTGAACTGACTTAAACCTCCAGTGCTAATAATCAGTAGAAATGGTAATATTCAACATCCTTCACTGGTTATTTTACCTTTCAGTTTTAAAATCCCAACTTGATCATTTTATGATTTTGATATTGCTTGGTGAACAATGATGTTTATAGTACTGTTTGTTACCTCTGTCTATTGGGGCCAGAATCCCTTGAAAAACTCTGTTAATGATTTCTGTAAAGATTCCCATCCCCTTCCCCCATGTGATGCTTTTGGTCCTATTCAATAAATACAAAATAAAAATCTATGTTAAGGATGGGTGCACTCAGACAGACACAGATACAGGGACAGATTCACAAGACAGCCTTCAGGCCTGCAGATTCAGACTCATACAGCAGATGGAGGACAGAGAACAGACCATAGAGTGAAGTAATGAAATCAAGGCTAAGTGTGAGCTCAGTTAAATGACACCAAGGAGAAACGCTTTAATGCTTTGGTTTCTGTCCTTAATGCAACACATTATTGGTAATTCAGTTTATTATTAATACATTCACACCAACTGCATTTTGGTGCCCCGCATGAGGAACCTTTAATGCATTTAATTCCCACAGTTACTTTTGATCATCTTTTCTTTTGAGTATTCTATTGGATAATAAAACATCGTAAAGCATTCTTGTTTTAATTCACATGTCAGTCCAACTCATATCACCCTTGCATTGCAACTTTATTGCAACTTGGAAATCGGGAAGATAGAATTCTTGAACATTTTTCTCTCCACTCCTCTTGATTTGACATCCTTCCAGCCTCCTTCCCCTTTCCTTCATTTCTTCCTCTTTTGCATGTTCTTACTCCTTTTGCAGTTTTGCAAACAAGTAATCTACAGTTTTTAATAGACATGATGAAGAATCTGCAGATTGACATGGGGGATTATTTTCATCTTAATAGCATTAGGTCTTCTGATTCACGAATGTGGAATATTGCTCCACATGCTTAGCTCTTCAGATTGTTTAAACTTTTTCAGAATATAAATGTATGGGTTTTAAATATTTATTCAAACTTATATACACAGTTTTTCTCAATTTCATTGTTATATTGTATATTACCACTAGTGGATTTAATTGTATTCCATTCCCTTAAAACCTTATTTTGGTAGTCTTAGTACTTCCATCACTGTTTCTTCTTAAATAGCTTACCTTAACACAAAGTGGCCACACCACAAATCTAAATATAAAATAAAAGCTATGAAACTCCTAGAAGACACCATAGCAGGAAACATAAATGATGTTGGGCTGGGCAGTGAGTCACATACAATATTAAAGGCACAACCTGTAAAAGGACGCGATGGTAAGGTAGACTTCACAGGCATCAAAATACCCCTGCTCCATAGGAGACTCTGTGGAGAGAATGAAATGACAGTCACAGAACTCAGAAAACTCATTCAAACTATTCAAAAACAAACAAACAAACAAAAAAAACACTTGACACTCAACAAGAGGAACAAGAGGAAGTTAAGTGTTCTTTTAAATGACTTAACATCCAAGAAGATACACTGAATAAATAGGCAAGTGCAGGGAAAGATGACCACACCATATGCCACAAGAGAAGTATGGGCCACACACCTACATAAGCAGCCCAAATTCACAACAGCAAACAACGAGGAGGATTTGCGGCAAAAATGACCCTCATTGTTTGGTGGTTTCTTATATATTTGAGTCTATACTTGAGGAATTTCACCACTTGGTATTTGCACAAGTGGGTTGAAAACTCATGTTGAAAACCCATACCAAATATGTTGCAGTTTTATTTTCCTTGCCAAAACAAGACAGCAACCAAGACATTCTTTAACAGGCAAATGATGAACTGTGAGCCATCCATCTGAACAACGCCATAGCATCCAGCACTGAAAAGAGATGAGCTGCTAAACCATGAAAGTTATATTGGAAATTTTATGCACATTATTAAAAATGAAGCAATATTAGAAGTATTATTCCAACCATATAACATTCTGGTGACAGTAAAAAAGATCAGTGGCTGACAAGGGTTGGGGAAGGGAGGAATGAATAGGAAGATTACGGAGGACTTTTAGGGCAGCAGAAATGCTTCTTATGTTACTTAAAGGTGGCTCCATGTAGACATTTGCTCAAACGTACAGATTTTACACAGCCAGACATGGGTCCTAATATAAACTGAGGACTTGGTGATAATGACGTATCGGTATGGATTCATCAGTTGCAACAAATGTTCCATTCTGATGGTGATCAGAGCTTTGATAATGAAGGAAGTGATGCATATTGGGCCAGGGCTGCAGAGAAAATTTTGTGTTGTTTTAATTGATTTTGCTCTGAACCAATAACAATCTACTCTTTAAAAAAAAAAAAAAGGGGACTTTTGCTAATACAACAATAAACAACCGGTTGCATCCAGATTAGTCCTGTTCAGAACTTACCTTCATCCTCCATCTCTGCTCTTAGGACTTTTATGTGCAGGATTTGTGTCAGGATTAGTGTGAAGGTCTTCACAGAAGATGTGAGTTTGTGGTTGCCAGGACCTTCTGGGAACTCTCCACCCATAGTCAACTAGAACTAAGGTCTTAAAGGCGCATATTTGTTTTGATTTGCTTTTTATTTTGTTTTTTGACCTTCCCTTAATACCATTTTTTTTAAATAGGACACTTGCAAGGAAAATTGTGTTTCCTCTTGCCAGTCAGAGCCCAACTTGAAATAAGATGAAATTATTGCCACTCTGCTGACACATTCTGCTTTACCCTATGCTTTGGCTTCAGTCTGGCTGTTCCCACAGGCTTACATGTTTGGACATTTCTGTTTCTGTAGGCAGAATATTCTTTCCCACCAGCCAGCTCTCAAAATAACCACACAGAATCTTATTATTAACTACAAATGCTTAGCCGATAGCTTAGGCTTCTTTCTGGCTAGCTCTTATAACTTAGCCATTTATTAATTTACCTGCTGCCACACGGCTCATGGCTTATTACTTCATCTTGTACATGTCCTGTTTCCTCTGTGTCTGCCTGGCCACTCTCGCTGTTCGCAAATCCTGCCAAACCTCTTCCTGCCTAGCTATTGGCCACTTAGCTCTTTTTTAAACCGGTGAGAGCAACACATCTTTTTAACAGTGTACAAAAAAGATTGTTCCTCCATATTTTTCTGCTGATCATGCTGTTTGGGAAGGTCATAGAACCTTTAGGGATAAGGGCCGAACTTGCAGAAGTGAGCCATATAGAACCAGTTTACACCCGGGTCCTGGCTCTGACCTTTCCGTCTGCTCTCTGGTTCACCATGAAAAGGACAGTCTGTCTCTTGCTCTCACCACCATGCTCTGAGCTTCTGGGCCACACTTTCCGGGTTGCGATTGACTGAGACCTTCCGAACCATGAGGCAGAACGTCTTCTTTCTTGCGGCGTTTCTGTTGCGTATCGTGACCACAGTGACACAAGGGTAATGCTGTTTCTGAGACCATAGCATTTTTTAGTTTCCGTTTATGTATGAGGGTAAATTCTCTTTCGATCCCAGCACTGTGAATCCCAGTGGCCGGCAAAAGCATAGACAACTTCTTTACGTGTGTGTGTGTGTGTGTGTGTGTGTGTGTGTGTGTGTGTGTACGTGCGCACGCGCGTGTGTGCAGACTTAACACTTTTGCAGCCCTTCCGAAAGCAAACCATAAGCCAGTAGCAAGCATCCGAAAGGGAGTGCTTTCCTGTGGGGAATGCCGGGTATTGTTGAGAAGCTTGAAGTGAAAAGAACTGTAACCCAAGCGTTTCTAGTCTGCTGTTTGAAGACACAGGAGCCAGTTGTAGCCTTGAAGTGACGAGACACACAGGGCTGGCACGGAGTGCATTATTCAGTTCCTCGCTACTAATGTGATTTAAATTGGGTTTCGTTCCATTATCCTGGGCTACTGAGCTCTTACGTTGAGGCAGATTTATGAGCATCTTCTAATCAACAAGAGTTCCCCTCGTGAAAAGGAAGTAGTTCAGTTGCAGGAGGAGGTGTCTTTTTGTTCTCTGTCCTTACTTTTCTCTTTCAGCACCTCACTTCCTACCAGCCCGGGACTCCATCACAAACAAATTAGACTCTCGACTTTTTAATAATATTCTCACTTTGCTAAAAATCAAAAAGGCACTTAATTAGTTTGGCTCTACGATATATTTCTGAAATAACAGGATCTTTATAAGCAACGTGAAATCATGGTCTAAGACTGAATTAAAGAAAAAGACCTTTAGATGAGTTGTGGTCAACACCTGAAGGACATTCTGGGCACCCCTGTGAATCTCTGCAACATGCTGTCCTGAATATAAAATCTCAAAGGACCCATTTTGCTTTCCTTGGAGACCATGACTGTTTTGAGAAAAATAAAAGTTCACTATTTCATTTTTCCAAGGTGGCTTTAGAAGAACCTGATCATTCTTAAAAGTATGAGAGGCCCTAAGAGGAAAGCAACAATGTTTCAGGTACTGAGAACCCCTTCTCGGCAGAGCTATGTGAAGATGTCTCTCCTGAAAATGCTAGATGTAGTAGATCAATAAAAGAAGGATTATTTCCTACAGACGAAAGTATAGCATAGCCAGAACTTACAGACGTAAGAATTTCAGTTTTCTGTTGCTGCCATTTTAAGACACAAATACTCATTTCAAAATCTAGTTTTTCATTTTGAGCCTTGGAAATAACTTCACAGGCAGTCTTTATTATATAGTTTAAAAGAGATCTTGTCTTCCTAGCAAACATGCAAACATTATGTGTGAAGGGATAACATGCTCAAATGACTTACAAACGTTTACAAATGTTAGGTTAGGTGTATAAATTATAATGAATTAAAATACCCTGTGGTGAACTAAGCCCGTGAAACAAATATTTAAGAAAAACAAAATCCCTAAGGAGTTTAAGTATTAACCCTACTATTTCCTAGATTGTCCAGCTGAAAACACATAATTAGACTCTAATCAGGTTGTTTAAAAAAAGTAGATGCCTAGAATGCAAATGAGTAATTTATCCTCGAATATAATTGATTTGTGTGGCCCTGCTTTGAAACACTGGAAATAAACGCAGGTCTTCTTTCCTATGTGTTCTAAGGTCTCATTTTGATTCCAAATGGTTTCACAACCCAATATTATATTTAATTTAATTTTCATGACTATCTTCCGGAACTGTTTAACCACTGAAATATTAAAGAAGTAAAGCTGCTCTATTTCATATATGACTTAACTACCACAGTAGGATCTGCTCGTTTATTTCTTGTAAGATATTAATTTTCTTGTACCTTTAAAAATTCACAAGGTATTTGTTCATGAAATATTTCTGCAATATCTAAGAACTGGCTTCATTTTAAAAATTCCGTTTGTGCCCGAATTTATAATCGGTTGTGTCAAATATCTCCTTGAGTATTGACCTTAGGTGGGCAGCCAGAAAGCGAGCAAATATCTTTTTAATGTAAAACATAAATTCTGAAGTACTTTACAAGACTGCTAGAAAGAAACAGTGTGGCGGATTGCGATGTTATCAGGACTGTTCAACAACCGAACACCGAGAAGGTCTCCTTTAATCTTAAATTTCTTGCACCACTGGTAGCAAGACCAACCCTTTTGAATTCAGGCTAAGTTCTTCAACCCAGTAGAACTCTGTTCACTCACAGCAACAGCACTTGGAGATCTATTTATTTCCTTCGCTACCCATTCTGCTCCTTCGATGTCTACATTCTTGCTTTAAGTTGACTTTTTAAGAATTCACCAAGGCGGGGTGGGGGGGGATTGGGGGTGGGGAGTGGCAAGATGGCTCAGCAGGTAAAGGGGCTTGCCGCCAAGTCTGAATGCTTGAGTTCTATCCCAGAGGCCCATTTGGTAGAAGGAAAGAACAGACTCCTGGGAGTTGGCCGCTGACCTTCATGTGTGCGTTATGATGTCACACCCTCCCCGACAAATAAACGTATAAATGAAACTTTGAGGAGATATAGTTAAAAATCATTAATTTGTTTTCACACTGGCCTTTGGGTTTTCTCTCTGCACCTCACCATCTTGCTTTTACTCAAGAGTGTTATGAAATGGCCCGCATTTGCAGGTTTCTGTTGTGCTTTCCTTCATAACCAAGCCTTCAGAATATTTTACAAAGGCTTTTTGTTTCAAGTGGGTTGCTAATTCCTGGTCAAGAACCACTTAGCACACTAGCTCAACAGGGCCAGAGTAACATAGAATTCAGAGCCATGGAAAACAGGTTGCTCCTGTGGCATGTTAGGTACATGGCATCAGCTGACTGGTGTCTCTTCTGAGCCATGGTTTCCAGATCTTGAGAGAGAGAGAGAGAGAGAGAGAGAGAGAGAGACTTATTTCAAAGCTTCCAGTGAATGAGGCTTACGAAAGATAAAGTTCGCTCAAGTGCTTTGTACTGTGAAATACTCATGCTCTTATTATTTCAAAACTCAGTGTTTCTTTGTCTTTCTTTCCTCAGCTGGCTCAGAGGGCTTCCACATCTATAATTGAATCTGCTATTTTGTCTTTGTTAATATTCTAAGTTTATGCTGAAGCCTTAATGCCACCATCCTCTGGAGCCCACACAGCGGGGCCTCATTCTCTGCCAGTTTATCTGTAGGGTCCAGGTACAGTTCTAGGCAGAAGAGTGTGAAATGTGAACGCTCAACTAGGAATGAAGAAATGACAGAATAAATTTGAAAAACATAGCGAGGATTTAGTAAGAATGAAAGCAGTTTTCATGGCGTCTAAGTTTGGTGAGGCTTCTATAATCGTCCTGCCGTGAATCAGTAAACAGAAGAGGCACCGGATGTTCAGAATAAAAGTGACACAATCCTGCTGAATGGAGCAAAAGAGATGACCAAATAGCTTAAACAGAGCCCTTTCAAAATCTTAATGTTTTAAAAATTCTGTTGTGTGTGGGTTTCCAAATAATCATGGTATGATGCTATTTATGCACTTTAAAAAATATTTCCTTTACCAAAAATTTGCCAAAAGTGTGCACATTCTTTATCTTAAGTTTGGCATGCCTAGAAATACCTTGCAAATTTCCCTACCAAACATGTTACTGCTGCTCTTTAAAAATAACAAAAGCAAAAAGCAAAACAAAACAAAGGCACTAACAAGTCTGACGTGGACAGACTAGAATCCCAGCACTAGGCTATCTTAGGCAAGAAGATCAGGTGTTCAAAGCCACCCTGCTCTCTACAGCAAGGCTTCATCTCAAAATCACAAACCCATTATTGTTTGTTATCTTTCATTTGCTCCCAAGCTGTCTGTGGAACACCATGTTTCAGTGTTCATGGCTACCCCTGTACAACAACACACAAAACAGCTTATTTTCTCTCCCCTCTCATGGTTGGACATCTGCAGAGAGATGCTCCATGAGGCCTGGAGTGGAGCGAGGAAGCTGGAGGGTGCTGGGGTGGGGGACACAATGACCTGTAAAATCCAAAAGCCGAGGACAGTTTCTCCACTAAAAGCAAAGGTGAGGACAGAAACAGCGGACACTGAACACAGGGGAGACAGGATGCCATGCCATCACAGGATCATTCCTGTTGCTGGGTGAGGGTAAATGTGGAAGTAACAAGGGCGGTTATCTTGCTCACTGGATGGAGGATCCACCCAGAATTGTGGCTCTGGAGTTTATGGTAAAGTGTGAGAAGCAGTGCGGGCATTGTCCTCAGGACCACTCAAAGAGGCAGAGCTGAGATGCTGGGCCTGGGCATGCAGTTCAGAATGCCTGTGATTCTAAGGTGAGAGGAGAAAGGGGAATCTGCAAAGAAAGAAAACCCAGCTGCAGGGATGCAGGGAAGCTGGGCCTCTGCTGGCCTTCCACAGCAGGCAGAGCCCCAAGATGTCTCCTCAGTTACAGTCAACTATGGACTGGAAATCCTGTCCCTGAGCAATCACACCAGAAAAAGAAAGGAAATACACTTTTACAGCCTTGCTTAGTCTTAGGTAGAGAAGTCACCCATGTAAAAATCCTGGGAAACCTATACAAACAAGATATGCAAGCTTCTTGAACTAATAAGTGAATTTGGCAAGGGCACAGACTCACAGGCTAGCAAATCAATTTTTTAAAAAAATGATTCCATTTCTTTAGAATATCAATAATGATTATAAAATAAAATCAAAACATTTATGATAAATAGTAACACTGACATTAAATATTCAGAAATACGTTTATAAAAGTTTTTAAAATGTATATATCAAAAACTACAAAGACATTGACAATGACATCTCAAGAAAACATATATCCAGCCAGGTGGTGGTGGTGCATGCCTTTGATCCCAGCACTCGGGAGGCAGAGGCAGGTGGATCTCTGTGAGTTTGAGACTAGCCTGGTCTACAGAGCTAGTTCCATAGGGCTGTTACACAGAGAAACCTTGTCAAAAACAAAACAAACATACAAACAGGAAAACATGTATCATGTGCCATGTATCCAAATTTTGTAGCGATCTCTATGCCATATAAAGGTAACTTAATTAAACAAGATAGGTACAAAGTCAATGCTCTACAAAAAGATTTAGATATAGGAAAATATAGTCAATATCATTACTCACTAGAGAAGTACATTAAATTTTAGTGGAATTATTAGCATACACCTGGCTTTAATTAGACACATTTGGATAAAAATACAGGGACTATGTCAAATATTATGGATGATTATAGCTGTGTGAGATAGCTTTGCATCATTGTGACAGATTGCCAGGGAAGCCAGTTAAGAGAATAAGAACTTATTCTGGGCTTGCGTTACTGAGCTTTTAGGCTGTGGGTAGTTAGTTGGCTTCATTGTGAGGCAGAACAGCGGGGTAGGGAACACAAGGTGGAATAAACTGGCTCACTTGATGGCATGCGCAGGCAGAGAGTAGGAGGGAGAGACTACTGGATGGTACATATCCTTCCAAGGCATGCCCCGGCAGTGGTCTGAGTGAGAACATCCCCATAGGCTCTTGGTTTTGAACACTAAATCTCCAATGGGTGGTGCTGTTTCAGGAGCTTTAGCAGGAACGGCCTTGTTAGAGGAAGTACTTCAGAAGGTGTGGGCTTTGAACGTGTCTGAAGACTCTTGCCATGTCATAAATAAATGCTTGAGAGGAAGATGATGAGCTCTCAGCTCTCTGCTCTAGCTGCCATGCCTGCCCTCGATGCCTGGCTATACTCAAACCCTTAGAACCATGAACCCAAGTAAACTCTTCCACAAGCTGCCTTGGTCATAGTGATTTCTCTCAGCAACAGACTAGCAATGATCAGTCACAGTTAGCTTCAGCTGTCAGGGAGGCATGACTTGAGAAGAGGGGACCTCGATCATGAACTTTCTAGTTTTCTATCATTTTCTTAATTGATAGTTGATGTAGGAGAACCTGCTCCACTGTGGGCAATTCCGTCTGTGGCTTCCCTTGATGATGGACTCTATAACCTGTAAGCTCAAATAAACCCTTTCTTCTCCAAGTTGCTTTCGATCATGATGTTTATTACAGCAGTAGAAAGTTAACCTGCAAGCTCTACTCCCCTACCGAACACACTGACTTATTTCTTCTAAGTAGGTTCTATATCCTAACTGTCTGTTTAACTGTGAATTGGTCCATTGTTAAAGTTAGAGTCTTCTTGATATACTCGCCTATCAATAGCATCACCTTCTGGGGACCAAGCCTTTAATACCCATGTGGGCTTAAGGGATGTGTTTTGTTCAAAGCAGAGTAGCAAACTCTTCTACTTACTGGCCAAATGCAAATCATTTAGACACTTTTGGAAACCTTTCAGGGGATTATTATAGAGGTCCTATACCATTTCACTCCTAGGCATTTACCCAAGAAACATTAAAACATAACATCAAAAGCCACAGAGATTTACATTTAGGTATTTATTAAAGCCAAGAATCAAAAAGACCCTGAATTTCCATTAGCTGTTGACAAACGGTATATTCTTACAGCTGAATACAGCCGCATTCAATTCTAATGGTTGTGCACCTTGACAAGGTGATTGCATTGACAATAGATTTCACTCTGTGAAAGCACCTAGGCACAGCAGATGAAACATTTTAGGACAGATAGATTAGGTAGAGAGATAGATAGATGAGATAATGGATGGATGGATGAATAGAAACAGGCCTTCTGACAACTCCCCCAACATTTTAAGACAAAGTCTCATGTAGATCAGCTTGGTCTGGAACTTGATCTCTACCCCAATCCCTCCTGCTTCCATCTCCCAAGTGCTGGGATTGCAGATGTACCCCTCTTCTGATTAGACTAACTCTTGAATTCTGAACCTTATTTCATGCGAATTAGCTTGTTAAAGACCCTATGTCAAACAAAGCACATGGGACTTGAGATTTAATACACGCATTTTTGAAAGGAAAATATATTCTGTCCATAAAACAAAAGTAATGGGTGTGGGGGTTGAGAGAGGGATGAGGCACAGAATGCCTGGAGCAGAGTTTGTCGATATTCAAGAATTCCATCCCTTCGTTATAAATAAAATGGCAGGGGGCTTGATTTGGAGGAATGTTTGTGTTTTTCTGGGACCTGAGTTCACTGAGACTTAGGTGGCATTAGAGAGGCTCTCGGCAAGGCCATTTTACATCAGGCCCAAGCACTCAAGACAGATGCTTCATTGCAGTCTCAAGTCAAGCTTCACACAGGCCCTGTGAGAGTGTTAAAAAGAAAGTTAGCTCGCAGGACTGACTGACCCACCATTCCACAACCAGGAAGTAAGGAAGAGTAATTGGCGTTGGTTGATTCCAGCTGGGTATAAACAGAGTGGTGAGTCCAGATGGACCAGCAAGCGCCCCCACTCCCCGCGCCCCTATATAAAGAACCAGAGATGGTAGTGGTGGATGCTAGCTGATTCAGCAAAAGTCCTTTCCGGTGTCTTCCTGGCTGGGGGAGCATGCGCAGAGTTATGTTACCCTTTCCCTTAGATAACTTTTCAGCTTCGGGTACTCAAATCTCTGCATATTCTTTCTTCTTATAGAACTCCTTAACCAGACTGACTTCTCAGTAAAGTGGGCTTCCAAAGGCGCACCCCTTCCCAGGAGTGCCCACCATCACGCAGGAACAAAAAGAAGAAACGATGGACAGGAGAAATGGAAGTCCCTCGCCTGCTTGGGATCTGGGCCAACCCAGCTCAGCTTACAGTTCTTATCTGAAGAACTCACTCCTGTTTGTTTGTTTATTCAAATTAAACTCGTTAAAATGTTTATTTTATATGCATTAGTCTTTTGCCCGCGCCGGTGTCTGTCCATCACGCCTGTGCCTGCTGCCAGTGGAGGCCAGAAGATCCCTGGAACTGGAGTTACAGACAGTTGTGAGCCATCAAGTGGGTGCTGGGAATTGAACCTGGAGGTAGAAAGAGAACTGATCTCACCAGGTCGTCTTTACACCACACACACACACACACACACACACACACACACACACACACACACACACACACACATGCTTTCAAACAATAACAGAAAGCGACAAAAACATGAATATTTCCTTGGCTCCTCTAGAAAAGTGGCATTGCTTTTTTATTCTGGACCTGTCTCTCCAGCCCCTCTAATTAAAGACGACTGTTTTGCTCTGCTGTCCTGTGGGAGAAGCTATGGCCAGCCTACCCAAGCTACAGTCGCCCTGTTCCCAGTGCCCAGGCCAGCCTGCATGGACATGGGCAACAGGCACTTCCTCCCTGAGCCAAGCTGCCCCTATGCCCAGAGACTGCTGACAAAGAGACACGCAACCCAGAAACACCAATGAGGAAAGGACAACTCAGCAGATTCAGCCCTCTGAGCCAATAGGACCTCGGGAGGGGGGATAAAGGTAGGTCTGACTTCCTTACTAAAGGAGTCTACAGCACGCTCTGTGCTCTGCTACTCACTGATCCCTCCGGGTGCCTGTGTTGTTGATGGTGTGTCTTCTCACCCCCTCCCAAGGGGTGTCCCATGTGAATTGTCCTCAGGGGACATAAGAACTGAGTCTGCTGCTGGGGTTGAGGCAAAAGAGAACTGGAGGAAACGTTGCTGAGAAAGATCATGCCAGGGAGCATGAATACTGAGCATCTGTTTGTTATCGTTTATGGCAGCGGGTACAGATATGGCAATTGCAAACGATTGAAACGTATAAAACAGAAATTAAAATTCACTAATTATCTTGCCATCCAAAGTAAACACTGCTAACATTTTTGTTATTTTATCGCCAGGTGAGTTGGATCGTTAGGAAAAATAAATTATCAAAAATAACAACGTGGAGTGTGTGTGTGTGTGTGTGTGTGTGTGTGTGTGTGTATAACTCCAGCTATTTTTAAGTACATGTATTTTTTTTCAATGAAGTGTTGGTACTGTTGTTGTATTATATTATTACTTTTAAATGTATTTGTTTATTTGGATGTGTATGAGTGTCTGGTGTGTGTGTGTGTGTGTGTGTGTGTGTGTGTGTGAGAGAGAGAGAGAGAGAGAGAGAGAGAGAGAGAGAGAGAGAGAGAGAGCACGAGAGGGACAGACAGACAGACAGACTTTGTGGGGACAATTCTCTCATCTCACGCTCATCTGAGTTTGAACTTAGGTCACCGGGCTTTCCAGGCAATCATCTTTACCTGCTCAGCCATCTAACCTAACTGGTCCTCATTGTTACTTTTAAACTTTAAACAAGGAAAAGCCAACATGTAGAGCCAAATTTATCTTTCCAGCTCCGATGCTGGTTTCAGGCTATCCTGCAGTTTGAAGCATGGCGTGATGGATTGAAAAAGAATGACCCCCATTGTCTCATACATGTGAATTCTTAGTAGCCAGGGAGTGACAGTATTAGAAAGGATTAGAAAGATTCAGAAGAGGTGCGCCTTTGTTGAAGGAAGCCTGTCACTGGAGGTGGGCGTGGCTTCAAACGCCCAAGCCAGGCCCAGAGTCTCTCTCCCAGCCCGTGTATCAAGCTGTAGCTCTCAGCTACTTCTCCAGCATCTGCCTGATTGCCAACATGCTCTTAGCCATGATGATAAATGAACCAAACCTCTGCACTATAAGGAAGCCCCTGATTGAGTGCATTCTTTTAGAAGAGTTGCCTTGGTCTTAATGTATCTTCACAGCCATAGAGCACAGACTAAGACACATGGCATCACAGAAACTGTTACTTCTTTTGTCAACTTGACAAAACTTGAAAAGAAGATCCTCAATTGAGCAAATACCTCCATCAGAAGACCTGAGGGCGTTTCTTGACAAATAATTGATGTAGAAGGAACCAGGCCAGTCAGAGGCACCCCAGGAGGAGTGATCCTGGTGGTATAAGAAAGAGAAAGTGGGCTCTGCTGGCAAAGGGGAGCAAGCCAGTAAGCAGCACTCTTCTGTGATGGTTTCTGCTCCAGTTCCTGAATCTACTTTCCCTCTTTGGCTTCCCTCAGTGATACACTGTAACTGGGATATGTAAGCCAACTAAACCCTTTCCACCCCAAGCTGCTTTCAGTCATGGTATTTATCAGATAGAAAGTAAATGGAGATATAACCTTTGAAATGTTTGCAATTCTGCATTGTTTACGAGAGCAGCGAGAGCAGCGCTAGTGTTATTTTTGCCACACTTATTTTCATCTGAAATTGATGCACGGCAAACTTGAACTGGAATGTTCATGGATTCTAGAATAGCTGACTGACCCTGATTGTACCCAGAAAACTGTCTCCATGGAAATCGCACTCCCTTACCCTATTTACCTTTCAAGGGTTTGAAGAACTGACTATATCCAAAGGGAGATCACAAAGCTTCAAGTGTAAAAAGTGGCAAGGTTTGTCTGCAATGCTCCTAAAGACCAGTAGTGTGCCCTCTGTGTCTCCCACAAGATTCCCATCTTGTTAACCCTTGCATGGATTTACTTCCGATCATCTCATCCGCACCACTAAATAGCAAAGAGGAAAAGGAATCCTGTACCCTGCCTTGTTTGCCTCTATTCCTCCTTGCTCATCACTGCTTCACTGTACTCCATGTGGGGGTTAGTAACCCTCACACCCAGCTCAGTTATAAAGTTAATGGAGTCGGCATTTTCATCAGGCAAACTGGCTATAGCCCTGGGTTTTGTGAAGGAAATCCCCAAGTGTGCAAATATCCTCTTCATGGTGGTGCCCAGGAAAGTCTCTGGTAGCTCACCCCAAGAAGGCTGTCTTTGGATTGTAGAAAATTCTGAACATCACTATATTTTCTGGAAGACTCTTATGTGCAGCACATAATAAAACTGTCTATCTTTTTAAAGGGGGAAATGTGTTCTGGACTCTATTCAATCACCAGCTGAGCATGTCCTTGTGTTTCTATAGAACACAGGGCCTGGGACATTAACTATCTGAGTCTTTCCAGAAAAATCACCTACTTTATGTCTATATATTAATTTTTTATTTGGATGTAATAGTTATATATACTATAGGGTAGTGTGTGATATTTACATATATGCATAAAATAGAGACCCAAAATTTAGCTTATGTCATAATCTATTCAATGTTTGTATTTGTAAAAAAGTGGTAAAAATTGAGGAAATGGATATACCTGTAACTCTGCCTTAACCATTATACATCTGTTATATATACAATAAAATGTCACACTGTAACCCATAAATGTATATCTTTGATGTGTCAAATTGATGTGTCAATTGTTTTAAATTGATGATTAGCATGGTACTATATGAAAAGTTTTTAAACCCAGATAAGCCTCTCCGAAGAAATCCATATCAGAACAAATTAAACTAAATTTCAAAAGCCCACATTTAATGGATACAACGCTTCTGGATGGCCTTTCAGCCCCCCATCCCCCAGAAGAGACAGGAAAGAGAGACAGGAAAACCACACATCTATTTTCTGGGGGACAGTTTAAATACCCTGTGGGAGTGGTCTTGGGCATCTCTGGGGGAGGGGTCATCATTTGTCGGGCTTTCTGAGGTGTAGCAGGGTTTGAAGAGAGATGGGGGAGGGTGGCTTGGGTGGGACCTCCACCATAACACTATAGACACTGGACTTACTTAAAAAGAAAACCATTGTTCATTCCTGACATTTCAAGTGACCAGGTTATACCCATTGCTAAAACATTTGAGCTTAGAGATGCCATGAAGGCTAGTGCATGAGCCAAATGGCAAATGAACAAAAAAACGCCTTATGATTCACTATATGGCTTTTTATTAAGGCTCCATTAATTCTGTAACAGAACTATATTCTGTGTGGTTGCAGGAGCACCATGAACAAAGCCCTGTTATCTTCCTCAATAAATACCAAGTAGGCTTGGCTTAGCCCCCTAAGTACAAAGCTATACCAGTCTAGTTTATGTCACAGATACTTGATGACAATATTCATTGAGATTTAAGAAGCTCTGTGTTTTAGTCACACTATCTAATTTCATTCTTCCAGCAGGTTTAAACTCATTCTAAAGAGGAAATCCTCTGGTTTGGGAGGTTCGGCAGCTTTCCCTGGACCATACACCTGCAGAGATTCAGAGTCCCCAAGCCAGGGAGTATCACTGAGAGTACAAATGCTCAAACCATTTTGAACATCCGCCAACGCCTCCACTTCTGCATGGTAGGTGCATGGTTAGGCTGAGGGTACGTCCTAAAGCGCTATGAAGGTGGATGCTAGAGAGGGCATCGCCGAGCGCTGGGTTTGTGGTGATGAGCAGGATTTCCTGATCATAGTGAGACCAGACATTATAACCTCCCGGTGATTTCTCAGCAATTAATACAGAGCCTTGGCTTCCTCTGGGTTTTAGAAACTCCAAAATGAATGGCAGATAGAAAGTACAGCAGCTGCTGTCTTTCCATACATCTGTCCTAGGCACAGACAAGACAGAGATGTCAAGCTGGCCCATTGTGCTCTTTCTGCTGTCTGTGGCATGCCCTCTGAGCAGGGGCCCTGAGGCCCTGAGTTCCTTGTTTGGGTGCTCTCTGGAACACCACTAAGTGTTGTGTACTGTTCCATCCTATTTCCCTGCCATGATTTTACTTGTCTGTTCTCCCAGGAATGGAGGATGACTTCCTTCCAAGGTACTATTACTGTAAGTGGTGTGGCAGCCAACATCTTTAAACTCTTTTTGCATGAACTTTGGAAGGATGTATATTCGGGAATGGAATTGATGAACCTGTCAGCTAACCTTGGTATCACACTCCAGTGATGCATAGTCTTCTCTCTGTCATCATTCGTACCTATATGCTTAACAAATATGATATAGGCGTTATATTTGGTATATCATTATACTTATCAAAGTGATTTTATGACATTTTCCTCACAGTCATTAATGTATCTAGGCTAAAACCCCAAGTGAGATAATTTATCACTATATCCTGGATGCAGACCAAACTGCTAAGCATGTTACTGGCTGGGTGTCTATCACCCATTGCTCTTCATTCATTAATAATCAGCTCTTCATTATTATTTTTTATCTTATTTTTAAGACAGGCTATCATTATGATGTCCTAGCTAGACTGGAACTTGCTATGTAGACCAAGCTGGTTTAGAACTCCCAGGGATCCACTTTCCTTGGCCTCCCAAGTGATAACATTACTCACCCAGTGAGCTCTTCATTCTTAGAGCTACCTAAGCACATCCTCATTGTGCTCTTTGGTATTTAGATGTCTGTGATTTCCTGTTGGGTCACAAGCTCCCAGGAGCAGCGAATGAGCAACTTCATCTTTTAGTATCAATTAGTATCTCCCTTGGACCACCAATCAGCTCCCAAACCATGATATGGAGACATTTTTTAGTTATGAATGCTTGGCCTTAGCTTATTCTCCTTTGTGGCTAGCTTTTTTTCTTTAACTTAAATTAACACGTTTCTTTTCATCTACATTTTCCCCCTGGCCTCTTTACCCTTCTTTCTGTGTGCCCTACTCTCTGACTGAAGGCTGCTGGATACCTGGCTGGGCCTGGTCACCTTTGTTCTCCTCATTCTTTCTTTCCTAGATTTCTCTCTGCTCACCAACCCTGCCTTTTCCTCTTCAGTCTAGCTACTGGCCATTCAGCTTTTTGCTAGCGCAATCAGGGGCTGCAGGCAGGCAAGGTGAAACAGCAACACATCTCTGTGTAATTAAACAAATGCAGCCTAAGCAAGTGCAACACATCCTTGCATCATTAAACAAATGCAGCACAAGCAAATGTAACACACCTTTACACAGTTAAAGAAATATTCCACAGCATAAACAAATGCAGCACACCTTTGGACAGTTAAAGTAGTGTTCAATACACCTTTACACAGTTAAAGAAATATTCCACAGCATAAACAAATGCAGCACACCTTTGGACAGTTAAAGTAGTGTTCAATACACCTTTACACAGTTAAAGAAATATTCCACAGCATAAACAAATGCAGCACACCTTTGGACAGTTAAAGTAGTGTTCAATACACCTTTACACATTAAAGTAATATTCTGTGGCATAAACCAATGCAACACATCTTTGCATAGTTAAAATAATAGTCCACAACAGTTTTGGGAACAGTAACTTTTGAGTCATTCACTGAGAGTCTGTGAGTTGCATGGGAAAGAAGCAAACTGAAACAACTATGGAAATCGGATTGGTTTTCTACCAGAGACAGTCAAAGTAAAGGGCTCAGAAAGTAAAAGTTGGGAGAGAGCTTTTCATCTCAGCCCAGGAGATGCATGGTGGGAGATATCAGTGTCCAGTACCACAAGGCAATAGGTCAGAATGAAACAAAGGTTGCAGGGTTAGACATCTTCAATGATTCCTATTGATACATGTTGTTACTACAAATATATACCATCCTTCTCTTAATTATTGAGAACATTTCCAGCTTTCCATTTGCTTTAATGTCATTGTATTGAAATACTTGTAGAAGAAAAAAGAAACAACTCAGTATCTAATAGTTTTAAGAAAAACAGACTTTACCTGAAACAAGTGACATTAAATATCTTGTTTGTAGATTATTCTGTACTGATGAAGAATTGAAAAAAAAAATGTATCTGGAGATGCACATGAGTGTGGATGCCCACAGAGGACAGAGGAGTCAGATCCCCTGGAGCTGGAGTTAGCAGGTGTCTGTGTCCTGCTCAGTGTGGGTGCTGGAAACCAAATCTATGTCCTCTCAAAAGCAGGGCTGGCTCTCATCCACTAAGCAATCCCATCCACTAAGCCCCCTGGGGCTTGCTTTTAATGTTAGCTAATTCCTTTGGCTCACCATATTGTGCTAAGTTTCTCTGAACAGAGGAGTCACGTGGCCTTTCTATTTAGAAGCTGCACATATTTTAAAGAGAGGCGCAGATTTTCCACACTCTCACTGACATCATTTATTTCAAAGAACTCTGCCTCTCCCACCTTACAATTCCGTGAGGAACTAAAAGATACAGGGACATGCATTCATTCAAGGTTACATAATCTATCATTATGTTCTGATTTTTCATCCAGCATCTTCCTTGCTGGTTTTCCATTTTAATGTACACTCTGAAGTTTTTATTTTTTATTTTTGTCAAACTAAGAGGAGAAAAAAACCCTGTGTCATTAATCTAGCATGGCTTCTGGAGAGCATGGTTTTGCAGCGATCTTAAATTTTTCCCTCTTCAGGAAAAGGTCTACTCTATAGCTTTTATATTTTACAAAACCCCTCGTGGTGATTCTTGTGAGTTATTCTCACCTTCCTTTTACCTATCAAAAGCACACAATCTTTTGGATTTTCTGGAAAGAAAAAAAAAAAAAAAAAGAAATCACCTTAAGTCATCTTCTATTATCTCCAGGAATAGAATTAAATTAATGCAATAAAAGTTAGGGAAGTCTCCTTTCATCTAGCCTTTGTGCTCATTTTTCTTTTATTTCTTTTGTACCTGGAATTTATGTAGCTGTGCCCAGTCAGTGACTCGTAAATTGTCTTTGCTCATTGACACCTCTGATCTGGGGCCCTGGGGAAAGACTTCTAAGACCTGTAATTTCTGCTCCTGTAGCTTTTGTAGGATGGCAGGTTACCTAGATGGTAAATTGGGTTCTCTGGAATTCCATGGGGGCGTAACTTGCCCTTATTTCTTTGACGTCAGGGCTGGCGCTTTTTTTCACTGTTACTGTTGTGTGAGTGACTGTAACTTGTATAATGCAGCCTGTGCCAAGAGACGCGTTGCCATCTGAACCATCAAGGTCACCAGAATGGCTCTGCTAGGTGATTTATCTAAGCAAGGCCTTTCAAAGTTATCACCCTGTATCCTTATGTCCTACTTAGGTGTCTGCTGCTGTGATAAACACTATAATCAAAAGCAACTCGGGGAGGGAAGGGTTTATTTCAGCTTCCAGTTTCTAGTGGTGCAGGTGAATGAGGGCAGGAACTCAGAGCAGGAACCTGGAAGCAGAAACTGAAGGAGAGATGTGGGAAGGGGTATTCTACTTACCAGTATGTTTCCCAGGTCTGGCAAGCCGGGATTGCAGCCCAAAGGAAAGAAACCTGCAGAATTCGTGACGCATGTGTTGTGAGGGGATTTATTGACTAGCGTATGTCTTTCTGGTAGGCCAGCAATGACTGTTTTTACACAGAAGAAGTAAAGAACCAAGTAGATCATTGATCCTCAACCTTCTGAGTGCTGCGACCCTTTAATACAGTTGTGACGACCCCTGACCATGAACTTCTTCCGTTGCTACTTCATAACTGTAATTTTGCTACCGTTACGAGTCATAATGTAATGCAAATATCTGATATGTGACCCTGGTGGGAGTCAGGACCCGCAGGTTGAGAATTACTGCAGTAGTCACTCAGTACCCAAGGCTGGGTGCATTAACTGTCTTAACGCAGTGCTGAGGACCTGCAGGACCCTTGGCACATCCCTGCCTTGCACACACTTTGGAAACTCAAAGGAGCTGGGTTCTGATACCTGCTAAGGAACGCAGGGGCAGCTTCAGCAGTTGTGGTGGTAGCAAGAGGGTAGATGAAAACAAAAAGCACAGATGAATGTTCTAACGGGGGAAATGAACTAACTGAGATGTGCACGCAAGCAGGTAAAGAGCAAAGCCCTTTCTTTACCTCAGACCTCTTACCTGGCTTCCACTTGAAGGTACCATCCATATTTAGGGTGGTTCTTTCTTTGTCAAGTAACCTGATCAAAAACATCCTTTACAGATTGTCTAGCAGCTTTCCTTTTAGTTGGGTCCAGATGCAAAGCAATTGAAAGCCAAAATTAATCATGACAGACAGGATGTAACAACCCATTCACTGAAGGGTTCATTCTCAAGAATCTCCCTTCCCTTGAGTCCTTCCCCCCCCCTTTGTCTGCTTCCAGCAAATACTATAAATATACCACAAACACCACAGGCTTCCTGTCATATCACTACTGTCATGCCCAGGTCCAAATGGCTCTTTCCTTTCTGGGCCTATGAACTTGATTCCTAACTGGTCTTACTACTTCAACTCTTGACCAACAGGGTTTCTACCCCATGAAACATCCAGAAAGGTCCCACTCAATGTTGGATCAGCTCTTGCTGTACCTGTGACCAGATCTCCAGGAACTCCAACAACACGTATGCAACAAGCTTTAGTACCTTCATGGACTTGGCCCTGCCTCCCTTTCGATTCTTGCCATTGCTCCTCCCCAGCTTCACCCTGGCTCCTGCTCACCCTTTCCAAATATACCAGGCTCAGTGCCCTGCATTCTTCCGCCAGATTTTCTGTGCAATGTGTTATCCTTTCTCTACTTTGAGTGCTTCATATGTTTGAAAACGTTACTTACAATGACTGCTGTAAAATGCTGTCCTCTGGTCTCTTAGTACTCATACCAAAGGGGAGTACAATTGGATAGAATCTAGGTTTTACTGTTGACAAGGGAAACTGTTCACTGTTCACAGTGAGATGTTCAACCAAGCAGGAATCCTAGGTTGCTAACAGGCTGCTAGAGGCATTGTTTAAAGGAAGAGTGTGTATACACAGGCCATGCTAGTGAAGAATTTAAGCTATCGAATGCATTTTTAAAAGTTGGGTGTGTGGAAAGCCCAAGCCAAGAGGAGTCCACAGTTGCTAAACTATTCCCTATGCTTGTCTGCCTTCACTGGAAACAGTGATCATCTCAGACAAGCAGGCATGAGCCTTTTCCTTCATTGTTTTCTAGCTATACAATTGTCTAGGTCTGGCATAAAGAATTTTGTCTTAATATTGGCAACTTTCTCTTATCTAATTGAAGTGCTATTAAACCAATACATGATCTTGGATTTAATGAACTTCGGCCCTTCTTACTTGTCATCCTTGTTGGTAGTCATCAAATGGTACTTTGCTGGGTGGAGACGTGCAGTAGAATATTATTTTACGTTGTGTGGCTTTTGTTTATGCTGCATTTGTTTAACTCTGTGAAGCTGTGTTACTGTGCCTGAAAAAAGACACCTGATGGTCCGAATAAAGAACAGCCAATAGTGGGGCAGGAGGAAGGATAGGCGGGGCTGGCAGGCAGAGGGGATAAATAGGAGGAAACCGAGGAAGGCCATAGCAAGAGAATAAGGAGAGGAGGTATCAGGGGTCTGCCACCCGGTCATCCAGCTACACAGCAATCCACAGAGTAAGAATAGAATTTACAGAAGAGAACAGGAAAAGCCCAGAGGCAAAAATGGGAGGTAATTTGTATTAAGAAAAGCTGGCTAGGAACAAGCCAACCTAAGACCAGACATTCAGAAGTAATAAGTGTGACATTTGGTAGCTGGGTGGTGGGCTCCCAAAAAGAGAAAAAAAAAAAAAAACATCTTACTACAGGGACTCATTCAGGTTAGTGCCTGGAATTGAGGTCCTCTTTGTGCCTTTTATATTTAGACAGTGGCTCACAATTGGTCCAAGCTGGTTTCGACTCCGGGTAGCCCAGGCAGCCCTTGGACTCTTGATCCACCTGGTTTGGCCTCCCAAGTAGCTGGGGTTATATAGTCTTGTGCCGGCAGGCCACTCTTACTTTACTTTTCCTAACCCTTAGTTTGTGAGAATACCTCTGCATCGTCTCACCTTGCCAAAGAGTTTGTTGCTAATTTTTGAGAATTTGATAGATAACAACAATAGGTTTGTCTGAGTAGTTACAGCCTCTGCTTCTCTGTTTTATTGCATTTTGAATTTTATTTATTTGTGGCGGCGGGTATGCACATGTCATGGCTTGTGTGTGGAGGCCAGAGGACAACTTGTCTCTCTGTCCCTCTCCCTCACCCCAGTTAAATTGTTCTATTAAAGACAGTTGGGTGGGTAAGCTTGTTTTGCGTGCCCGGCAGGCTCTGACCCTAATAACCAACAGGGTAGGCCAGCCACTCATTCTTAACACACCAGTTAAAGAGATAAGCAATAGAGAGAAGCAGAAAGAGCTGATGTAACCATCATGATCATTGTGTGGATCTGATAAAGAGGTCACCACAAGTCTTTCTTTGACAGGACTTTAGGTTTACGTAGAGGAAGAGCTGAGGCAAGGTGCATAGGAGGTCAGCGTGAGCAAGCAACCCTGGTCCAAGCAGAGTCTGGTGATAACTGCCTCCCTTCTGGTCCTGAAGAAGTTGTTGTCATGGTTATTGTTTGTGGAGAACATCTGGTCCTTCCAGTGTGATCATTCCTGCTCCAGGGTGTGACCTGCCATCATGGACAATAGCCCTCAGTTAGGAGTCGTCTGTCCTGCATGCTATTGGCCCAGTGGTTGTAAGCGGTTTCTAACTTTTGTCATAACGATGTCTATCCATCAGTGCTAGTCTTAAAAACCCAAGGTAGCTAAGGAGTCGAATGCAGACCCGAGGAGGAAAACATGGCGTTAGTGAGAGCATTGCTTATGTTCTTCACTGCACATAAGCAGGAATAGAATGTTCGGGTAAAAACACGAGGTTCCTTCACCTTTCAAAAGAGAGGAGATCAACAGCCTCCCAGTCTTCAGGAACCGGGTGTGTTTCAGGAAACAGATGCTGTGGAGTCAGGAGTCATTTGTCCTAACTCCTGCCTGAAAAACAAACCCTCACCTGGGAGCAGCTGTTTTCTGCCGAAGCCAAAGGATTGCATTGTCGTGATTACGTATTTAGCTAAGTTTTTTTTTTTTTTTTCACTTGCCTAAAAGCTTTTATCAGTGTCATTCCACTTGATGGAAGTTATGTAACTTTTAAGTGCTAAGTTAGATTTTCTTAGACTGAAAAAGAAACAAAGGGGGGGGAGGTACTCCCAGGTGTCACTTGTTACCTAACAGAGCCCTACACCCACTATTTTTATCTTGAGAAATGCTGGGTTCATCTTTGGAGTGCATTTCAAATATAGACTATTTGGAGATGAGCAGAGATAATAGGACAAGAGTGTTCTTTCATTTTATTTTCTATCGCAAACACAGTCTCTTGCTCTCTTCTGGTGACCTCTAAGCCGAAGACTTCTAGAACATTTTTTTTTTTTACTCCCTTTGTGCCTTCCTTTAAAAAAAAAAAAAAAAAAAAAAGGCCGGTTATAATAGCAAGCCATAATCTAATGGCACCCTGGGGGCACTCCCCACTGCTCCCTGTCTCTCCCTTTTTCAATATGTTGTCACACATAAATATAACATCTAGAGTCCAAGCCCATTAACAGGAACCCCCACCCAGCCTGTCCCCAATTAAGGTGCCAAACCCACCCCTCACTCCCAGCCACTCAGGAACAGATTGCCTGTTACATCACTCAACCCTCTTATTTCTCTTTCTCCCTGTGGATGCTTACTGCTTGTGCAGAGGCAAGGCATATTTAGCATTTTAAGATTAATATTATATATGCTTGACTTTTACAAGGCTAGATACCCAGGGGACTGACGTTTAATAGATGTTAATGGAATTTAATTCTTATACACACTAGGTACAAGCATTTGTCTTCTAAATAAAATAGTATGGAACCTTATGTACCTAACACCAGGAAAATTTCAAAACAAATTATTTTTTTTTTCATCTGGCAACCCCGAATCAAGTTACTGAGCAGAAAAGCTGCTTTTTGATATTTAGACTTTAAAACCTGAATATAATTATCATTAATTACACTGAGAATGTCAGTGTTAACTTTGCGAGTTCCACAGTTATTATCATTGCAAAATAGTTCTGAAATGGTATTTAAATAGAAACTTTTCCCCGTAATCCATTTTCCCAGCGGTTTTCATTTAAAGAAACTGCTGTAAATAAAACCTAGTTAATCAATGAGCCACTCAAATGAAAGGAGCCCAAACCTCAATGTAGTAAATAACAATCAGCATCATTTAAAAAAAAAATTCTTTAAAGAAAAAAATCCCTAAGAAAACATTACCCATCAAAAATCTCTCATGTTAGTATTCAGGCACCTATCCTGGCCTGCCCTTGGGGTCCTGACAGGATAGGCCCTTGCTGCAGCCACTAAGTGCACCACCTGTGCACATTCGTTACTTTCCCTTTAAAAAGGGTCCTGCCCACCTCCCCCTCCCCCCTCTCCCTCCCTCCCTCTTTTTGCCTGTTCTTCGTTTCTCTCTCTGCCCCTGTTTCCTCTCTGTGAGGGGGCCTTGAGTGGGGCGGGGGGGGGGCGTTCTGAACGCCAAGGTTCAATTTCACAATCTGGTTAATAGTATGTGTCTTAGGGTTTCCACTGTTGTGACCAAACACTATGACCAAAAAGCAAGTTGGGGAGGAAATTATACTTATTCATTATAGTACATCATTGGAGGAAGTGAGAAGCTCAAGCAGGGCTGGATCCTGGAGGCAGGAGCCGAAGCAGAGGCCATGGAGGGGTGATGCTTACTGGTTTGCTTCCCATGGCTTACTGAGCCTGCTTTCTTATAGAATCGGGGACCACCAGCCCTGGGAGGGCACCACCCACCATGGGCTGTGCCCTCCTCTATTGAACATGAATTGAGGAAATGCCTTCCAACTGGATCTCATGGAGGCCTTTCCTCAGCCGAGGCTCCTTCCTCTCGGATGACTCTAGCTTGTGTTGAGTTGACACACAATAGCAGCCAGTACAGTGTGGTTTACAAAATTCAGAGTACAGGTCCCTTGGTGTACCTGATTTTGGAAGCTAAACTGGCTCAGATATGGTCAGTACTTAAAAACAAACAAAACAACAACAACAACAAAAAAAACCTGCCAGTTAAATTTCTATACGGTGAAATCTCTCCCATTAATGAAGAAAAAGCTGGTTCCCTTTTGTTTTTGTGTCTGGTACTATCTAGTCAATAAACATGGACGAATAAACACGAAAACATGATTTTTGACAAAAACCAGGTAGAAAGAGAGAATGTTGTACAAGGCCAGGGAAAGAGAAATTAGGTCAGTCATATATGTGAACTTCGATAGGAAACCCGAGTTACATTTCCTGGACCTGTACTTCCTCTATGTAAATTTGGATGCTACAATTGCTACAGAATGGGCTTCTAAATCTTAAAAATAGTCACTTCTTTGTATGTGCACACATGGTGACTGCCTGTGTGTGCAGGCCATAAGTCTGCTCTGAAAGCTTCCCAGATCACTATCAACCTTATTTTATGAGAAAGGGTCTCAATGAACCTGGACCTCCCCATTTTGCCTCTCAAGTGCTCCTGCGATCTACCTGTCTCTGACCCACCATTCTTCCCAGGACTGACATTACAGACCCACGCCCACACAGCTAGCCTAACTCTTTTTAGTTAGATGCGGAAGGGTCTAGACTCAGGACAGGAACTCCATGCAGCAAGTTACCCTGTCCCCTGACCCATCTTCTCTACACCCCTCCCCATCGTTTGTCTTTTCTTTCTGGACTATAGCCAGGTGCCTCCATAGGAAGTAGGGTCAAGTGCAGACTGGAGAAGTTCAGCACTGGGGACTTGGAAAATAGTCTATAAAGAGCTTTGCTATGGCAGCAGCAGAGGCATAGAGATCTCCAGCTTCATGGAGAGACCTGAGCAAGAACAGGGAAAGTGTGCAAAAGAGGGAAAAGAAGTCAAAAGCCAGGAGATTATTTATGACTGATTAACGAATGATTAATTCATAAAACCATCCCCTACTGAGAGGGATGCTTTATTCCCCAACTGGACAGTGTCCTGAACATAAATAAGGGAGAATTCCTGCTTCCCATGGAGTAGTAGAGGCTTCAACAAGACCAGCTTCTTCTTATCTTTATCCTGATTTACCATATGACCTTGGGCAAGCCATTCATCTTCCTCCAATACAGTTTCCCTAATTGTAAAAATGGAAATAAAAGTACTCACTGGCTCGCTGAAGATTAACGAGACAAAATGAATGCCCCTAGGCTCCCTGAGGGGAAGAGGCTGCGTTTGAGAAGGCAAAGGACTATTAAGTAATGTTATTGGACTTTTCACACAACTTGGGAAAGAAAAACCATGGCAATAAACTCAAGAGCTTTAAGCATCCTCAAAAAAAAAAAAAAATCCGAAATATCAAAAATAAGAGATGCAGCTTTCACAACTAGCCCAGCATTTCCTGCTTGTTACTCTAGCAGCTGCTGGGGATCAGAAAGCCCAGTGGCTGGAAGCCTGGCCCTGGGTTTCTCCATGGTTCTCTACCCCTGGACTCTATCTTGAACAGACGGGGACTGAATGTTTCAGAGAATGTTTCTTTTTCTGGAAGATGCTATTTACCACACGTAGAGACGTAAAAGGGAATGCATGGCATAGGTTACCAACTTCCAAATGTGTATCTGAGGATGACTTCTCTTCCCTTGCGACAGATTTATTTTGAAACCATTGGAATATTCGCCTCTCCCAACTTCAAAGGTTTTCAGGACAACGTACTGAGATCATACAAAGGTACCCGTGAGGACGTTATCTGTACTTGAAGGTGTCTCGGGAGCACAAAACCCTCTTAGGCTGAACAAAACAAGTTTGGGACACGGGCAACGCCTTAAACTTCCAGCACTTGGACGCGAGGGGGCACTGTGAGCTTGCTTTGGCAGGGGATAGGGGCCTGGCTGTGAGCTGTGTTAGATAGGGAGGGTCGGATGCTACCCGCAGCACAGCACCGGTCCAGGACCTTAATCCAGCCTCTGGGAAGGGCAATTTAGGTTATCTAGGGCAGGGGACGGGACAGATGCAACCCCACCACTACTCACATCATCTTTCTCCTCTACCCAAATATAAGATTCATTCTGGCAGCTATTTTTCAATGCAAGATTCTTGGGTCCAGGAGCTTGGGAGCCCCCCTCCTCCACCTCCATAACTGTAGAAATGTGGGACCATTTTCGGGTGCACCTATATCTGGTATCTTCCAGGATGTAAAGATAACACCCAATGCTCAGTGCCCATGTTCCAAGGGGGCTTAGGCTCCGCTAATTTAGAGGAGGAAGGACACAGAGACAATCCCTTCCCCACAACCTGAGGCCCTGCAGTTAGGAAAAGGACTGAAAAGCCACCCGTGCCCACCCATCAATGTCATGGCCAGTGACAGTCACAGCCCCGTGAGGCCGCCTTCAGGGAAAAAAGGTATGTATGGGTCAGGTCTTCAAACTGTAGCTCAAGAATGTGGCTGAATCTTACTTCTGTGAAAAGGGAGCAAAGTGTTGCCTTCCCGGTTTAAGGTTTTATCCACTCCTCAAAAGACCTGACCCAGGGAAAGGCTGTCCAGGAGCTCAGGTCCCCTGCCCCACACCTTCGAAGCTGGACATGGCACCAGGGGGAATCTCGGCTGGATTTTGTCACTCTCATCTAGACAGAACGTGCTAGATGCCTAGCGTTCTTTTTAAAGCAAGCTACACCGTGGTGTATCGATTAACAGGCGATCCTGGGGGCAGAGAAGGAACAGTCTGTTGTGATTCCCAGTGTCTGAGGCACACACGTGTCCCTGGGCATGCAATCGCCCACCCGGGGTAGAATGATTGTGATGAGAGATGGAGAAAAGGCTTAAAAAAAAAAAAAAAAAAAAAAAAAAGCAGGCGAGATTGAGGGGGTCTGACACAACAAGGTGTGTGCGGAGGATGGGGGCTGGGGTGGGGTGAGGGGTATGCGGTCCAGGTAGGGATGAGCTGGCCAAGGACAAAGTAACAAGCCATCCAACTTTCGCCCATCCTGAAGGTCCTGGAAGGGCAAGGCAATCGGGAGCAGCAGTGCCGCTCCCGATACCCACTCGGCGTGACTAGCTGTAGCAAGGAGGGGCCGCGCACTCATCAGGCTGGACGGTCCCCACGTAGTGCCCACCCTGCTGCCAAAACGCTGCTGCTCTGGGCACAGAGCGCAGGATCACAGAGACAGACACACCGTGAGACTCGAGCCTGGCAGCAGGCTCCTTGGAAGGGATAGTCTAACGTGCATCGAGAAGGCAGAAGGGACACTGGACTCAACAGCTTCGCTCACCCCAGTGGTGTGGCTGGGACCTGCCAGCGAGAGTCACTATAGGCTTGGGAACAGAGCGAAGAGAGATCCAAGGGTTTAGAGAAGTCGGCGTCAACAGAAATGTCTAAAGAGATCAAGGGTAGCCACCGGTGTCCGGAAGCTTAATAGCCACCGGGTCAGTGTGACCCCGGGAACGACAGTGACTGACACGCGCCCAGACCAGGCGCTCCCCAGCATCCGCCGATCTGCCGGCGGGAGCCGCCTCCCCAGCGTGGGACGCGGGTGCAGAGACGCCCACGGCGGCGGCGGCCAGAAAGCGACATGCAGCGCGCAGCCCCCAGACTGTCCGGGCTGGGGAAACTCCTGGGCGGCGCGGCGCGACGGTGACCCGCGCGGCTGCGAGGGTTGTGCCCGGCCCCGCCCGCGCGCCCCTCCCCGCGGAGGCCGAGCATCCAGGGGCGGCGCGGAGCCGAGCGGCTCGCCCAGCCACCAGTACCCGCGAGCGCCGCGCCTGCTCGGGGAATCCAGTTCGCTGCTAGACGCGTCTGGCTCACGCTCGCTCTCTCCCAGGCTGCTTCCCATGGCTTTGGCTCTGCGGCCGGAGCCTACCCACTAACGGAGAAACTTTTCCAGCCGTTTCTTCTCCCCACCCCCTTCCGGGAGAGGATTAAAAGTTCCAAGAACTGGTGCCGCCAGTGCCACTTGGGTACTCGCCCGCGAGTTCCCAGTCTCAGCCATGTGCACCAACATAGTTTACGAGTGGCTGAAAGCGTTACAGCTCCCGCAGTACGCCGAATCCTTCGTGGATAATGGCTATGATGACCTGGAAGTGTGCAAGCAGATCGGAGACCCGGACCTGGACGCCATCGGGGTGCTGGCTCCAGCGCACCGCAGGCGCATCCTGGAGGCTGTGTGCCGGCTGCGGGAGCAGGATGCGGCCGCCGCCGGCCTCTACTTCACGCTCGAGCCGCAGCCGGTGCCACCCGCACCGCAGGTGGACGCGGTGCCCCCGGGCCGCCGGGGGGAGCCATGTGGCAGCTCTGCCCAGGGCACTCGCGGGGACCCCCGCGGCCAGGCGAGCGCTCCCCGCAGCAGGGAGCTGGTGAGCTACCCCAAGCTGAAGCTGAAGATCATGATCCGGGATAAGCTGGTCCGTGATGGCATCCACCTGAGCAAGCCCCCGTATTCGCGCAAGGTAAGGAGGAGCCCCCCACCCCCACCCTGGGGCCGGTCTTAGAGACGCGGTGGGAGGGGACCAGGCCTGGCGCCTCTGCAGCGGTTAGTGTAGGTGACAACCGAGAGGCCAGGGTGTTTGGGTGTCTGGGACTCTTCTGTTTTCTGCATTATCTGTATTCGTTCCTTTCCCGTCCTGGCGTCACTAATAGCTTGTCAGTCAGAGTCTGCATCTAGACAACTGCAAGCCAAGCATATGGCTCCCTATGGTATATAGTCTTGGGCAATGGCTTCTTGTTTTGGTGGCCACCTGAAAATCCAAATTCTTCTAGCAGTGTTTGAATTTGAAGAATACCAAAAAGGTGGGTTACATCTGTCTCATTTTCAACCCTTTCTCCTTTTCTTTACTTTTTCTGAGTTTTGAGAAAGTTCAAGAGGACTAGATGGCTATTCCCGAAGGAGAAGGGGAATTCAGTTCCTGCTGGTCTCGGTTCCATTCTATTGAGAAGTATACCATTAACACGAACCTGGGCGGGGGGGGGGGGAATAAAACACAAAACAGGTGCCTATTCACATGAGACGGGCTCCTTATGTTGACGTATTCCGAGATGGTGGGATGCTGAACACACACCCTCATTGGACCCCAGAGTATGTTTCTGGGATCGGTGGTATGATTACTTTGACTAATTGATCTAGATAAAGGGATGGTAGATCCTTCCAGAAAGTTCCAGTGGACCTTCTTGGGAAAGGACAGAAGGAAGTGGCATTTCAGCGCCCAGAAAGGAATTCTCACACGTGAGAGCAAGCCACAAGTTCTCACAGTTGCTCTGTGAAGTCACGCTGACACGTGGAGAGTGAGGTTTGAGCAATTAAGTACGAGAAAGTGCATTTCCACGCCGGCATGCTGTGTCTAGCTCCAAGTGGTTTGGTGTAGTTAAGCGAGTTGGTTCGGTGGCAGAGACGCTGTGACAGCAAAGGTAATGCCTGGATCTCATAGGAAAATGAACATCTCAGCCTGAAAGTAAGGGCCCGGAGAAGTTGAAAAAGTTGGCAAGAACATGCAGCTGGCTAGCAGTGATAACATAACGCCCAGGGGGAAATGCCTGCTCTAAGTATCCTGTGGGCGGTACCAGCCCTAAGGTGGCTCTGTAGCCTCAAGAGAAGGTGATAAGGCCTACTGGAAGCAAGCTCAAGGGTCAGCTCTGCAAAAGGTAGATACAGTGAAAGGAAATGAAGGGCGCATTATTATCCACCTGTTATCTTGCAGGCAGGGGAGGAAATTGAGATCACCTGCCTGAGAACATGCATGGCTTTTATTAGGAGGATAGGTAAGGAAGGTTTGGCCCAGCCACCCGCTCTGCTGGTCTCATTGATGGGCGCTGGGATCAGGAATAGCTGCACTGGCAGCTAGCCTTACAGGGTGTCCAGTGTGGGTAGAAGGACCGCGGTGAGCAGAGCACACTTAGTCCAAAGCTAAAGGAGCAGGAGCCCAGCTCAATGACCATTACTAAGAACCCAGACAGTGAGGTTCTGCTACAGCTGGTTTAATCCCCAGGGGGAACTCTAGTGAGTTCTGAGAGGGAGGGAGGCATGAGCTGGGCTGAGAGTAGATGGCAATAATACGTTTTGGTTCCATTGTTGTGCCACACCCACATACAAGTATTTGCACACACATGCGCTTGCGCACATACTACACATACACACACACACACACACACACACACACACACACACACTCCCAAACACCTAATTTACAAGCTGAAAAGCACCAAAAGGACAGATGCAGTGTTGAAGCAGAGGTTTTGAGCTGTGGATCCTGCTTACTGCAACAAGTACCATGGCAATGCATTTCCCTTCCTTTTTTTTTTTTTTTTTTTTTTTTCCTTCCTGAGGCTGGTCTTGAACTCCACATCCTCCTGCCTCTCTCTCTCTTTCTCTCTCACTCTGGTGCTGGGATCACAGGAGTGACCATCACACCTAATGACAGTAGTTTTTTGTAAGTCAGATTTGTATAGAAAAATTTGAGCTTGCAGGCCAGGCATTGGCCTTTAATCCCAGCACTTGGCAGGCAGAGGCAGGTGGATCTCTGAGTTTCAGGCCAGCCTGGTCTACAGAGTAAGTTCCAGAAAAGGCAGGACTTTTAAACAACCAAAAAAAAAAAAAAAAAAAAAAAAAAGGTAAAATAATAAATAAAACATTAAAAATTCAACTTGTATTGTAATACTATTTTTCATGTAAAGAATTATGTAGTGAGATAGTCCTTCTGTGGCACTGACCACGCCCATTGGGGGTGGAGCCATGGGCGGAAGTGACCTGTGGAAGGAGGTCGGAGGGGGCCAGGAAAGGCGCTCTCTTTCTGGCGTGACTCGGACAGGAGAGGATTGGGTTGAATTTCCTGGTGTTCATCTGTCTAGGTTGTAAGTTATTTCTCCCTGAATAAACATCTATTCGGCCTATTTGTTTATCCTGATCCTTATTTACCGCGATAGAATTACTTGTCAATTTTATTTAATTAAGCTATGTAGTCTAAACTGTCCTCAAACTCATACCTCTTCCATTCTATCCTCTCAAAGTGTTGTGATTTTGGGCATGCGCTGCTAGGCATTTCTTCTGAGTTTACTTTTACCTAAATATCTTAAAACAACAATGTTAAATGACAAAACTTGTCTACTTTTGACTTTCTGGGTTTTTTGGTTTTTTTTTTTTTTTTTGTGCTTTTCTTTGTCTTGTTTTTTGAGACAGGCTTTCTCTGTGTAGCCTGGACTATTCTGGAACCAGTTCTGGAGATGAGCCAGTTCTCCAATTCACAGAGATCACCTGTCTCTGCCTCCTGAGTGCTGGGATTAGAGGTGTGTGCCATCACCACCTGGCCACCCTTGCCTTCTATATGTATTTAATTTTCAATCCTGAACTGATACAAGAATCAAATGGGGGAAGAAATGTTCTCCTTACCCCCTTCAGGAAGCTCCTCCTGGGGACCAAAAGAATGGAGCTAGAAGACTTTATATTGACATAAGAATTAAAATGTAACCGATGTATGTAAAACTAAACATCCAACTATGAAGTAGGAAATCATGATGCTCCTTTGGAATTTGCTGCTTATGTTTGATGGCCTCTTAAGTTCTAGATTTTCAGTTATGTGGGAATTTGTGTTTCTGATTCAGTTCTCTCTCCCACCAACAGTGCTGGGAATTTTTTTTCTTTAAAATGCTATTACATTCTACTTCCAGTTTTCATGTTTTCCTTGCTCTGTCATGGTCATGATCAGAATTGTACTGTTCATTATATTGATTTGGAATTCAGTTTGGTAGAGCAGGCTTACTCTCCCTGGCAGTCATTAGCCTTGGAACTTTGTACTACAATGAGAATACTATGTGGCTTGGTGATCATGCCAAGGATGGCCACAATAGGGATGGTGACCCTATTGCAGTGAAGTCTGAATTGAGTTAAAATTTTTCAAGAATGACCAGAAAGGATTATAGATTTTGCATCAGTAAAACAGCCCAGGTTTCCTGATCAGTGAGCTAAACTTTAATAAGAACACTTCTCATATGTTTCCTTCACATTGGAAAACCTAAGAGCTTGGGAAGGTCAAGCTTCTAGTCAAGTCACAGATGACCCCATGGCTGCTCTTCATAAGTTTTTCCATTGCTCTGATTTCTACCTCTGTGATGGGACATACTTATATTCACATATACAAACATAAATATATACAACTTCCATATACATTTTTGTGTGTATAACTTTTTTTGTGACTGAGCTTCTCCATCCCATTCCTTCTTTAGGCTCCAGCTTATTGCGTTTACCAAGATGCAGGCAAGCACCCTCCCCTCAGGGATTGTGAGGTCAAGCAAGGGACATGTAGATAGAATTCAAAATGGTGACCCTGTGTGAGATTGCCTTGATGGGAAGCATGAACAGGGGCATCCAACATTTTTACAGGTAACTGGAAACATTGGTCGTGTTAGCAGAGAGGCAATTAGCAGAGAGGCAGTAGGAGAATTCCAGAAACTACTAGAAGTCGTGGTATTACAAGACAGAGAAACTATTCAAGAAGCTACATCATGGCTGGGTAGGACATTAATGGGGTAGATGTATAGAGTCCTTTAAATTTTAATTATTTAATTATTACCACTTTATGTGTGATATACTCGTAGGATAGAGTTTTGCTTGTGACACGGCACATGGGTGAAGATCAGAACACACCGCTGTGGAGTTGAATCTCCTCTTCACTTTTTCTTTGGATTTTAGTTTAGGTCACCAGGTTTTCCCAGTGAGCTCTCACACTCACTGAGCCATCTTCTGGACAGACTTCCTGAATTCTTCCCTGGAATGTGTCTCCTTGCTTCTCTAGCAGTGGACACTTTTGAAATGGTATAGCTTTGTTTAATAATGCTGTAGGAAGGTTAACCATCATTCTCACAGTAGGTTAGTATAAATTAAATTAGCAAGTCTCCGAGGTAATAAGGCCGTGGGATACTCAGAGGAGGTAGCCCAAGAAGAATTTGGAGAGACGAAGTTGCTAGGAAAACTCCCGTGTATGAGGGGCACAGAGCATCAGAGAGGAAGAGGTCCTGGCAAAGACATGTTATGGCCTTTGGAATTTTGCCTGGGGTCTTGGCAAAAGCCAGCATGACAATAAATATTATTCCTCCCAAGAATTCCTTCTGCCTGTGTGGCATTCCCAGGACAGATTGGAAGCTGGCAAACTTCAGTTTTTCCAGTTCAACCAATATTCTCAGTCTAGATCCTTCTAGGTTTTTTTTTGGTTTTGGTCCAGTTGGAACCCTGGAAAGAAGAAACAGGAGGAAACAAGAGCCGATGCTTTCTTCATGCTGTAGACAGTTTATGATCAGTCGAGGTTTCATGTAAAGGGACCCTCTGCCATCCACACACATGTCCATCGGTCATATCCATCATCCTCCTTCTCATCCGTCCATTCTTGCTTCCTTTAATCTTACCTGCATGTCTATTCATCTGTCGCTTTACCCACCTGCCCATCCTTCCCTTCCATTCAACAAAAAGAGAAAGTATATCATGGATTAGACATTAGGATTCAGATTACAGCGTATCATCCAGACTTGATCTTTGCTTGTATATGGAGGGCCTAGCCTAGTGCCTGACATATGGTAGCTGTACCAGACCAAATGTCAGTGTTATTTATTTATTTTTATTTTACATGTCAATCCCAGTTCCCCCGCCCTCCCTCCAAAACATTAGATGTCGGAGACGTTTATATTTGTGTTTATTTCAGTGACAAAAAAGTAACAATTGTGGTCAAATGATGACATTAAAAAAAATTATCTCTTAAGAGTTACTGAAGAAGGTTAGGGAATTAAAAATGCTGGCCCTGTAGGACATTTGACAAAAGACCTCTGCAGTGGGACCAGAATGACAGGGAGTCAGGGGAGTGCTCAAGGTGTTTGGTTTAGGGAGGTGCTCATTTTTAGGGTCCTCCTGGAGTGACAGCCAGGATCAAAATGAATCCCTTATGCAAATCAAGAGTGAGCAGTCATTATAAGCATCTCCTGGGCCACCATTGGCAGGCTTCTGTCTTCCTCCACTTAAGTAGCCACTCGGGAAGTAATGTGCTCAGAGCAGGGTTGCCATGTTCTTCCAGACTTTACCAGCAACATGGTTTCTGTGAGTTCCAAGGCTGCCAGAGTTCCCTGGGTGAGAACAGCACCGTGCATCCCCATTCCTGCCTCTGTGGGCGCTGTGGTGCAAAGGTTGTGGGCATAGACTCAGACTAGATGCTAAATTTAAGTCCCAGCCCCATTCCGTGCTAGGTCACCTTTGGCAGCATTGCAGAAAATAGCAATGCTATCCACTACCTCATAGGGTTGTTACGTGGGTTGGATGAGCTCAGACTCCTGAACTTGGGAGATCAAAATCATGTCAGCCTAGAGCTGCTGCAACAAGTCCCACACACAGGCTGTTTGGCATCGAAAACAACAGAAATCTGTTCTCTACCTGTTCTGGAGGCTGCAAGTCTAAGACTGTAAGGGGCTAGCATGACCTTGCTTGAAAATCCTAAGGGCTTGCAGTGTGATTCATCTCACAGGGGCTTGCCAAGGACTCCAAACAGCTTCCTTTTGTCTCTTTCTGAATGCTCCAAGCATCATGGGATCCGCAGAATCGTATGGACCAAATGACCATGCGACTAAACTGTAGCTTGAATTACAAACTAGCAGCTTCTCAGGCTACAGGCTAACAGGCCTGAATAGCACACTCAAGGAGGAGGATGTTGCCTCTCAAGTGCAGAGAAGAACTTTGAACAGAACACCACCTCTTTCTTGGCTGTGGGAGGAAGTAGGCTGCTACAACTTAGCCTCCACCTTGGAAGGGGTATCCAATTGTGTACCACTCCAAACCACTGGGCACCTGAAAATTCCCATAGGCAGAAGCCTTCTGAATTTTTGTCAGATTTTTTCCTCATTTCTCAACTGTAAATGTGTTACCGGGAGGGTTGGGGGTAATTGTTCAATGTCCAAGGACCAGTGTAAGGTAAATAGATGGAGGTGTGTGTGTGTGTGTGTGTGTGTGTGTGTGTGTGTGTGTGTGTGTGTATGTACTTAGAACAAGAAACAAACTCAGAGTCTTGGGATGGGAATTCCATTGAGAAATCATGGGCTTTGAGCTGTCATCTAAGAGAGAGATTAATTTTTCTACTCTTGGACATCTTGGACAGTCTCTTGCTTACACTGAGTTTTCTGGTGACACCCTCATAGATCTTTTGCAATGGCTCCTCACCTCAGGAGCTTAATGCCTTGGAGAGATGATGCACTCTTACTTTTGAGAAATGGTTTAAGTTTGGTGATGTATGTTAAAGGAACACATCACGTATATACATTAGTATTGTGTGAACAGGGAACTTAAATCATAAGCTTTAATTTACTTTTAATTTTTAGGTTTTTGAGAAGGGACGTTCTGTAGCTCAAGCCAGCCTAGAACTTGGAGAAAAATTGCCTGTGTCCATGTCTTTAGTGTTGGGATTATGGTTATGAACCATCAAATCTGGCTAGAGATGATACACATGTAAGATGAGGCAGGAAGGTGAGCTGGGTAAAAGCAAATGACTGCAGGTGAGCTGTGTTAGCAGGCATTCTGGGAGAGCATTTGGCAGACGAGTCTGGCTTTGTGGTAGTGCTTGGCTAGGTTATCCCCAGTTGCTAGGGCATGCCAACTCAATATACTACATAATACACGCAGAGCTATATACAGAGCAGTGCAGAGGCACGGGATATAGAATGGCCTCGACACCAATGGTGGGGGAGGGTTGGTAATACCCACTTATTTTGTAAAACATCAACAACAACAAATAAATAAATAAATAAAAACAAAACCCCCATGGTAGGCTTTTCATACAAATGTTGTCTAATAAGTTCTATGCAATGAAGATTGATAATGAAAATTATTTCTTAAAAATAAAACTTTTTCAAAATTGTGTTGTGGTCTTTAAAACATTCCCTCATAAGAAATTAGCATTGCTGATCTTTGAAGCATTTCTTGGATTCCACGCAAGGTTGGTTTTGGATGCTTTTCAATGGTGACAAGCTCTGACTTCTCAGGTAGATCTGATTTGAGGTAAACATCTACTATAATTGAAACCAAATCAGGCAATTAAGATGAATGATGTTTAATAAACTATGAGATGGAAATAGAATCTGTCATCAAAATAATCTAATTTTGTTGTCATGTGTAGAGTGGGCTTCTAATGATGTATGGTATTTATAATCCTTTCTTGTATTTTTATAATAAGAAACATGCCCTTAGTGTGGATTCATGTTGGCCAATGTGGAAACTTTCCCAAGGGATTCATAACCTACAGCAATCAGGTCCATGGTATTTTCAAATAACAGAGTACCAGTCCTGATCTCTGCCAATAGGTAATTAAAGTAAAGGTGTCTGTGGTACACAGGGCAGGACTTAGGTCGACTGAAGAGACATCCATTAAATATGCTTCACTCAATAGATACTCAGCATTCAGATACTGCCACGGTATCCTTAGGGCTTGGAATTCTTTGTCTTTACATTCTTACAAATTCCTTCCTGATGCTTCCAAGTCAAGTCTTAACTGTTTTCAACATGTTCCTTCACTTGAGTGGAAAAAAAACGACCGTAAGGCAGGAGTCTGCAATCGAGAGTTCCCTGTGACAAAATGAGAATTGTGTCTGCTTTTGCATAGGAAAACATACCACGAAGTGTATTTTTCTGAAGGTCTGTCACAGGATGAGTAGGACTGGCTCTTAAGATAGCCGGGGATACTTGGAAGATCATTTTCTGAGGCAGAGAAAAATGCACTAGTTTCTTGAGTGGATATCTTGGATAAAGTTCAAAGCAACATGTTCCTTGGCAGAGACAGACTGCCTACTAACATTTCCAGGACTGAGGTGAAATGATGTTATCAGGCCTTTCCTAAGCTTTATGAAATAATGCTATTTGAATTGATCACTGATTTGGGATTGGAGGAAACTAGCAGAGGGAAAAAAGACAATATTTGTTTTCATTCATATAAAAACTATTAAAGACCAATGACTGTGCATCATGCCAAGAGGCATTAAGCTTGCAATTTGTCTTCCATAAAGACTAAGTGACATCTAATAGTTTAAAGAGATCTCATTACCACTTCTAATTGAAATAAATGGTCCAAAGATCTGTAAAAATCTTGCTGTTAAATTTCCATAGTGTCCCAAATATAAACAAAATCAGATCTACTTCATATAGAACAGGTCAGAAGGACAAAAAAAAAATAATTGGTATGTATTATCTACTAACCAAACTCATAATGAACAGATGTGACAAATTTTAAGAGATTTTTTCCCTCTATGAACACAGTAAAACTAAAGATGTACTTACCATATTTGACATAAAATAAAGCACATCATTTTTCAATATCTCATCACTTTTTGACATATTATTTTAAGTAAGAGTCATTCACTATTCGCTATTATTTTATTTGTTCCTTTTAAAACAATAAGTTAAATGAGGTAATTTTAAAGTGTTCAACTTTAATGGAAACACGTCATTCATTGAATGGAATTTTTGCCTAGATATTTCACCTTGCACTTTATATTATACTTTACTTTTTAAAAATCTTAATACACAAACTCCAAGTGGCCACAGAAGAATAACAGAATAGAATAATATAATTCAAGTGACCCACATGTTTTACTTTTACAAATCATGATACCATTGCTACTCATTTCCAATTGATGGCTTCTTTTGGGAATGTGTGGTGCTGATACGGGTGGGAAATCCCAGCTTACTCCCTTCCAAGGACTCTTGGAGCCATTTCTGTGGGTGGCGGGGGGGCGGGGGATGGGGTCCAACTGTGTAACTGGGAGTTTCTGCATTACCCTCCATGCAGACCACCACGCTTACCAATGACAGAGGGTAGAAGTTGTAAATTTGAAGTTGTCCCTTGAAGCTCAGCATACATTTCCCCATACCCTGCCCAGAAGAAATACCTTATCACTGACATTGTTGGGAATTATTGATAGTGCTTGCGCTGTTTTCTGTGTAGGGGCATATGTGTATGAATGTGGTATACATCTGTTGATGATGTAAACATACATGTATGTCTGTGAAAGCCACAGGGGGACATGGGTGTTCTAATCTACCTCTCTCTGCTTTACTCCTTTGAAATAGTGCCTGTCACTGAACTCAGAGCTAAGCTGGTAGCAAACATTCACCAGGGATCCTCCCCAATGCTGGGGATACACATGTGCGGGGCTGTGCTTGGCATTTTTCCAGGAGTGCTAGAGATCTGAACTGGGTCCTCATTCTTGTACAAGTGCTGTTACCTACTAAGCCACCTCTCAGTTCCAATGGGGCATGTTCTTAATGAGAAGCCATTTTGCTCTTAATGACTCCTACAGGCAGCAACTGTTGGTGTAAAATAAAAAACCCTGATGATTTCAGGGAAATTCTCTCTGTGTAAAATGATGCCTAGATACATCTCATAGACATGCAATATGAACTCAATGCTACAATATATGTGAAGATATTTTATAAATATTAATGGGTTTTCCAGGTTTAAGGCATTCTTATTGGCTGTGTGAATCATTATGCTTATATCAACTTGTTTTTAAATGTGTGTGTGGGGGGGGGTAAGAGCCACTGCACCAAAGAAATTTGGAGAACAATGAGGTGGATCAAGAGAAATTTTAAATAGCCTATGTTGGAATTTCTAGCATGACACTACATGAAAAATTTTCAAGTTCACACTTAAAACCATATATGTGTAAAATCACACGGTCTATATAGAGACACATCTGAGCCCACATCAGCAAAACTGATTTTTCCTCAGCATTGTGAAGATAAAATTGAACATACTTATCGTGTACAGTGTGATATTTTTCTACATATGAGAAATAATTCAATCGGCCATTAGTTTACTCATCACCTCACATATTTATCATGGTGTCTGTGTGATAAAAACATTGAAGGTCTAATCTAGCAATTATTATATGTAAAAAACATTAATATTAACTCTAATCACTGTACCGCATAATTGATCTCCACAATTTATCCTAATAGGAACTGCATACCCTTTAACCAGTATGTTCCCAATTACACCCCGCTTCAGAAGTGATTTTTAGCTCTAAGTCATGTCATGTCTCATCAGTCTTACTTGGCTTCAGCATTCCCTCACTGGGCTGAAACCTACACAGATTGTTAGTGAGTTGTATAATCTTCATTGTTTAAAAATTAAGAAATGTCGCTTTCCCACTCTCTAAGCTGCATTTCTTCAGTTATAGATTATACCCCTCTACAGTTGTGGTTTTCTTAAAATTACAGTTGTGTATCTCCTTTCCATGGCACTCCTGTTCTTTGCTCACCAGTGCTTTCTACATATGAAGGAGGTTAAACAAGTTCTAACAGAGGTTGCAAAGATGTTTCCAAACTTAAGAATGTGTTTAGTATAGAATTTTATGGAATTTTTCTATGTCCATAGATTTAAGTTTCTTATGTGTTATACCTTATCAGTAATTTTTAAGCTATTTCTTTTAATGTGGGGGAAAACAGGCCGTAGGCATTCAAGTAGAATGGAGTTGGGATTTTATTCATTACTTATTTGGAGAAGTGGTTTCATCTCACTGAACCTCATTCATAAAATGGCTATAATCTCATCCATTCCTTAAGCTTCTGTGATGAATGAATGTGATACTGTGTGAGAAGGGCCTCATATAATACTTAACAGTGATCATCCAAAACATCTGGCTAATATTTTGATAGTCAATCAAAACATCTGGCCAATATCTTGCTATTACATATAACCTAATGATTGTAAATTATTCTTAATCTGAAGGTCCTATGTTTAGTTACTTATCACTTTATCATTCTGCTGAGAAAATAGCATCTCTTCATACTAAAAATTAATTAAATTTTTTAATAAAACTCTAAGAAGATCAACAACTGGTTGGATATGATGTCCCATGAGGCCACCCACCTCTTAGGAGGCTTACAAGGGGAGAGTATACATTCACGCCTGCCTGGGCTGCATAGTGAGTACCAAACTAGCCTCAGAAACATGGAAAGACTCAGTCTCAATTGAAACTGCCCACCTGTAATCTAACTACTTGGGCATTGGAAGCAAGAGGACCAGGAGTTCAAAGTCAGTCTAGTTACATAGAGTGTTCTAGGCCATCCTAGATGGCCTAGATGGTACATGAGACCCTGTCTCAAAACAAACAAAAATACCCAGGGAAACAGGCCCCCAAACCAAAAAACCAAACCAAACCAAACCAAACCACAAGGACACTTGCATGTTCAAAGTATTATTTGTAATAGCCAGAACCTGGAAACAACCTAGATGCCCCTCAACCAAAGAGTGGATAAAGAAAATATGGTATGTTTACACAATGGAGTGGTACTCGACTGCAAAACAAAAACAAAACAAAATAATAACATCATGAAATTTGTAGGCAAATGGATGAAACTAGGAAATATATATATCATTCTGAGTGAGGTAACCCAGGCCCCAAAAAGACAAACATGGTATGTACTCACTCATAAGTGGATACTAGATGTTAATAAAGCAAAAGATAAACAGACTGCAATCCACAGCTCCAGGGAAGCTGGGTAACAGGGAGGACCCCAAGAGGGACACATGGACCGCTCTGGGAAGAGGAGACAGATGAGATCTTCTGTGTAAACCGAGGAAAGGTGAGGCAGTGGATGAGAACATGAGGGAACAGGATGGTCCAGTTGTGGGACGGATGGGGTAGGAGAGCAAGGTAAGAGGTATCTTGATAGAGAGGGCCCTTATGGGGCTAGGAAAAACTTGTTTTTAACTCTGTATTGTTGACTCAGTGTTTAGGCCTTCATGATGTTAAGAAAGCACCCTCCCTGTGGAGTGTGTGTGCAGGATGGGATGGGAGGGTGGTTGTGGGGGGGGAGGGGAAGGCATAGAAGGGAGGGAGGGTGGGAGGAAGGGAGAGGGAACTGGGATCAATATGTAAAATAAGAAAATAAATACATAAAAATGGAAAACAAAACAAAAAAATGAAAGCATCCTCCTTTTTCTAACTTTGAAATAGTTTCTTATTTTTCTATTTTAAATTAGGAATAGATACAAGATGTCATTAAACAACCTAAAAATAGCTGAGGTCTTGGGCTGTCAAGATGGTTCCTCGGGTAAAAAGACTCATGCCAAGAATGACAACCCAAGTTCGATCCCCAGGATCCCCATGGTGGAAGGAGACACCTGATTCCTACATTTTGTCCCTTGATCCCTTTTGTGTGCCATGGTCAATGTGTATGCTTGCTTGCACACACACACACACACACACACACACACACACACACACACACAATAAATGTATACAATTAAAAGTAGCTAAGCTTTTTTCCTATTGAGCTCCGTGGTGAGATAACATCGAGCTTTCAGACTTCCCAATATGGAAGCATTCTTACATAGTTGCATGAATAGTAAAGAAGTTGTCTTTTGAAACGAGAACGTTATCCAATCCTTATCACATTTTTTTTTTTTTCTATTGTGTCATGTATTTCCTGAGTAATGCTTGGCGTTCACCCTCAGTCATTTGGTGTTTTCACCAATTATTGTCATGAGGTTATTATAGTTGGCATTATGACAGTATCTTTTTTTTTTTTTTTTTTAAGTGATGTCTGCTTAGGGTATATAGGAGACAATGAACTGTTCTTGCCTTCCATAGTAATCTTGTTTTGATCCCAAAAGAAGACAACTCTGGTGGGAGGCAGCGGATCTTTTTTCGTAGCAAGGAAGGGATTTTTTCCTCTGTGTAGTTAAGGAAATTCCTCCCAGTCTCTGGAAATACATCCTCCTCATCCTCTGACTTGTCTATGCTTTCCTTCCCCTCCCGTCCTCCCGTGCTCTGCCCTTTACCTTTTCCAGCCAACTCCCAGGCCTTTTAGGGGAAGACACAGGCTGGGGCTTCTTGCCAGATGCTACATCAATCTGGAAACCCTTACAAGAAAGATTGAAGTGGCAGTCATTTTAATTTCAATATTTGGCTTTGGATAGTAGTAACAGCTCAATGTGTAACAAAGGTAAAATTGGAAAACTCTACATGGAATACTAATTTAACAAACCTCAATTTATATTTAAACTTTCACTGAAAGGTCAAATAGATGGAGAGTTAAAAAAAAAAAAAAAAGTCAGTGAAGCAAGGATTAAAAATGGAGCTTAGGAATAGTGCGTTTGCAGAGAAGATGTGTAAATCAGGTGCCAGAGTCAGCTGAGTTTGCAAAAATGGATATACCCAACACTCCCCCAGCTAGCCATCAATCATGCAGTAAAGATACAGGCACTTTAAAGGACCCATGTATCAATACAGAATGCAACTCTACTGTATTATGAAGCACTCCTCCGGGAAGCTCTTGATTGACAAAAATAGTACTGCTTTAAGTAGTAGCAATATTTTCATGGCCTGGAAGTAATAAAGCTATAGATGAGCTCCGTGAAAAGAAAATATTTGACATTAAAAAAAAAAAAAAACAGAGCTGTTCTTTCTTAGGATGTGCTTCCTACAGGATTAGGTTAAGGTGTGAAGTAGCGCCACCTAATGCGGAAGCTGATAATTTGATGAGTTGTTAATTACATCCAATACCCCATCATCTGAAGGCATCTGAAGAGAGAATGGGACTAGCCACCACCTGGAACGACAGATGCACCGTATCACTGCTTGCTTAGGTTTGTGCACTAGGAAACAAGTCAGGAGATGCCTTTTGCATCCATTATACATGAGAAAGGAGCCAGAGGGTATGCAAAGTAATTTACTTCTGGAGACCTACTTCATTACAGAGAGGTGGTGGAGAGTTGCCATTCGATTGGCCATGTTCGTGCTCAGTTTTATTGCTGGGTCATTTTAAATCAGAGTTTTTACTGCTGCTTTTGGCATAGCAATTTGGGCCAGAGCTAGATCTCCATTAATGGAATTCTTGAATGGTTAGACTTACCCTGGAAATATGCTGAATTGAATCTTTTATCTTCTGATCACTTATTAAAACATGGTGGCTATGACCCCCTTGAAGTGCTGGGCCATCTCAGGCCTGTTTTCTAATGGGAATGGAGATGGAGCTCAGTTGGTGGAGTGCTAATCTAGTAGGCAGAAAGCTCTAGGTTTGACCCCCAGCTTCTTGTTTTGGGGAATGTCTATAATCCAGCATTCAGGAGGTAAAGACAAGAGATCAGGAGTTAACAATTTTCCTTAGCTATGTGATAAGTTCAAGGCTAGCTTGGGCCACAAGAGACTCAGTTTCCAGAAATAAAGCAATTCTGATATTCTTAGTCACTCCAACAAAGCTTTTTTGGGAGCCATGTGCTGAATTATACAAAAGTGATCTGAGATGGAAGGGAGAGGGTAATGATGTTACTTGTAAACTGGCTTATTGCAAAGCAAGAGCTTGCCAGTTAAGTGAAGGTGTTTTCACTGGGCTTTCATTTTGCTAATTGTGCTAATTAGACTCGGTGTTCATTTGATCATATGTTCATCAGTTATGGACATGTTTGATGTTTCTCATATCTGGAGGGGACCTCTTAGTTTGTATTCCTTTCTTCATGAATTTGGAAAAATAGAATGCCCTTTTTGATTCTCCCCTTGATCTGCTTTGTAAGTGAGCCTTGTTACAAGTAAGACAGTGGACCGGGCCAAGCCAGATTGCACGGTAACTGTGGTATGAGTGTAGCTGTTGTTATACAGGGAAGAGTTGTAGTGCACTGTTACAGTCCAATATCATGACAAGCTATATCTACTCTGATAAGTACTATGAGTAGACTTGGGTACCAGCCATGGGATCCTTAGACTAAAGAATCCATTAAAGTGGAGAGGAAGATTCCCATGGAAAAAAGGTGATAATGCACTATGCCCCTGATGGTCTTCAATTTATATTTCTTGGGCTGGAAGTCCATAGTAAACCCTCTCCCATAAGGCTCCAGGAACACTGGGGAACAGACGACAGAGTCAGAGGTTGGGAAGGATTGCATTTAGGACGTGACATGGCCAGGGCACTCATGCATTCACTCACTAATTGCTGCAGCTGTGGTTGCCTGAACAACTTGGAACCTGTCCTCATTTCATCAAGGGATCAGGAAGGGTCAGGGACTGCTGGTAGCTAATGGTGGCTACTTGTGTGTATGGGGTGGTGGCAGCGGTCAGGTGGATACTATTTTCTTCTGTGCTATAACTACGGTTAAGTTGCCAATGATTTAGAAATAATCTTCTGCCTATGCCCATGCATGCAACCCTACTTAAATTCTGGGAGTCTCACACATAAGAGGTGAAAGTTGGAAGGGGACTTGGTGAGAAGAGTTTCAATGGGAGAAAGAATTGCGGAAGGATAAGACAATAAGAGGAAGGAACATATAGTCATCTCTCTTTCTCTCTGTGTGTGTGTAACAAAGAATAAGAAATTGCAACAAAGCATCCATCCGACCCTAACACACAAGGGAAACACATGGAATCAGTATATTGCTGCTATAAGACACAAAGGATGTGATTCTAGCTTTCCCCCAATTGTCTTGCCATCATGGAAGGTCAAGCATAATAAACCAAACTCTTCTAAACAGACTGGTGTAGATTTTAATTAAGGCACAAACCATGTGGTTGGTTACTGTGTGGTCAATATTGGCAATGCCTATATCACAGTCTGATGAAGAAGCCAGAGGAAAGTACTATGTACTGCCCACACCCCTGGCTGTGCTTGACAGATTCTGTCTCCTGAGCAAGGTTGGTCTGTTGACCATATGCAGATAGAAAACACCTTGGAGAAAATCAACCTGTCTTCTGGAAATGAAAATGTTTTAATGGTAGTTGTAAGACATTATCTCTGTACGAATCTTAAGTTCCCAATGCATGGAAAGATCTACATGACCATTGGATATACCACAGAGACAACAGCTGGCAGCCTCTGGGCATTCCATCATAGTCACTCATATACCTCCTTCAAAATGGAGTGTCAGAAAGGAATCCGTGGGACAAGGCTTGGATAGTGAACAAGATTTGTGGCTGTCCAATTAAAAGCACGGACATATGCAGAGGGCACAGAGACATGTGTGATCCAGGGAAAACACTATACAAGTCTAGCGTTCTCAAGGCTTCAATCTGATAGGTTGCATATCTCTGCTTTGGATTTCTCTTAACATCTTATCTGGTTAATATTAATGTTGATGATTACATTCAGCATATATATGCATATTTATTATAATCCAATATGCAGAGCACTGTTCGGTGTTACACAGGAGAACTCAAAGATGTCTGTGGTATAATTTTCTCCTATGAGAATTTATAATCTGGAGGGAGATCTGCATATATAGACATGCACATGTATAAATCCATCCATATATAAGCATGTTTTAGTGTAATGTGAACGCCAAGAAGAAATATAAACAGAGTTCTTTGGGAGTGCCAGGGAGAGACTTGTTCATTTTGACTGCGATTTGAAGAAACTTTGGCAGGGAACTGTAAAGACTAGGTAATAGATCTCATTAAGGGAGATGCTGTGAGGGCTAACACTGGAAGCTTCCAGAGACTGCAAACCCGTGTACTGTATAAGATTCTGGTCCATTTTATGAGCATTTGTATCTTCAGCACCTTGCTGAAGATGTTTGTAGAGTGAGTATAGAAATAGCAAATCCTGGTGGTGAAACTCAGCAGCTGTATGCCATGAGAAGTAGCTCAGATTTGGACTGTTGTCTATCCCTGGGACAAGATGTTTGAGTAAATAATGTAAACAAGGGGCAGTGGATTCAGAGGTTGACACCGCCATGGTCACTTGGCCTTGTTGCTTTGGGTATAGGATGAAGTATAGCATCATGGGGGAAACTCACAATAGTTGAGAACTGCTTACATCATCCCTACTGGGATGAGGAAGAGGAAAGAGCCAGGGTCCCAGCACAGCCCTCAAATACATTCTGCCAGTGACCAGTTTTCCAGACCCCACCTCCTAACCAGCTCCTAATATCAACAGTTGTCCTCCATGGGACCAAACCTTTAACACGAGGATTTGGGGCATACTCCAGGTCTAAACCATAAAAGAGGTAGGCTGTTGAGGGACCTCTCTGTAGTCCTGATGAGTATGGATATTTTTCTAAGAACTTGCCATTTGCCAGACTCATTGATCTGAAGAGTTACCCAAACCTGGTGACTTTGACTCAAACTGTCTGTTTTGTTCAGATATAGGGCAACTGGCCACCATGATTATATCATTATAAGTAGCAGCATAGGAAGGGCAACAGATGATTTACATAAAAGAAGCAAAACAATTGTAGAAAATACTGAGTATACCTCTTTGAGTCTTTGCTTTCTGTCTCCATCTTACTTCACAGAAAAGCAGCCAGTTCCCCAATGATGTTTTCACACAATTGTTTTGCCAGTTAAATGCTCATTTCAGGACATTAAGAATATTCAGGAAGGAATGGGAGAGATAGCCCAATACTTGAGTGTTTGCTAGCCAGGTGGTGGTGGTAGCCTAGGCCTTTGATCCTAGCACTTGGAAGGCAGGGGCAGGTGGATTTCTGTGAGCTTGAGGTCATCCTAGTCTACAGAGTGAGTTCCAGGATAGTGAGACTACACAGAGAAGCCGTGTCTTGATAAAAGAGCGTGTGCTGCTAACAGAAGATGTGAGTTCAGTTCCCAGCACCCACATCAGGTGCCTCACACCAGCCTGCAACTCTAGCTCCTGTGGTCTGATAGCCTTTTCTGGCCGCCATAAGCACTGGAACACATGTGTGCACACCCACACAAATAGAGACGTCAAAATCTTGAAGCAATTCAATAAAATTGGGTTGGATACTTTGAAATATGGTATAATATAAAGCATTTAAAAATGCTATCACCATAGTAATTTCAGACTTTCCTCAGTGTATATAATGATACTGAAATACAAGTGCTTATATAGTGTGTTTAAAAGAATAAGCTTAAGGAACTGGAGAGATGGCCCAGTGGTTGAGAGTACTTACTGCGCTTGCAAAGGACCTGAATTCAATTCCCAGTACTCACATCAGGTGGCTCACAGTTGCCTGTATGTAATTTCGGCTTTTGGCCTCTGTAGACAGCTGCACATATGTGCACATGTACCCACAAACACACACATAAAAATAAGTGTTAGAATAAAGTTAGTGAAAATGTTTTCTCATTTTAGAATCTGGTTTGGGAGGACATTTAAAAGCAGATTCTGCTAAGATTCCTCAGCCACTTTTTCTAAGCATGGTAATTCTGCTTCCTCCAAAAGTGGCGTAGCCATTACTGTATATGGGGAAACTAATTTTCTGATACCAAGATTATGTTTTCCATACTAGCAAGAGAACTATCAAATATTTGCATTAGGTTTCACCTCCATAAGGAAATGATTGGTACTGGCAATTTCTGTTCGGTAATAATTAACCTTGCACTTTTAACTATAAATAGAAGCAATATGGACAGGATTTCTTGGAGGAATGCATTTTGGTGGTAAAGTAAAACACTATCATGCTGTCCAAGTATGCGTGCATGTACAGGGCACATGAAAACACATGGGCACGTGTTCCTGTACTTATTAGAATTTTCCTCAGAGGAGCAAGCTCTGTATGCTGCCTTCAGGAAGCAGGTGCAGAAGGTTTTTTTCCCCCTTAGTGATAGGGCATGTCAGCTCTCATTTCCTCTCAGCTGAGGAGTAAGAAGAAGGCAGCCTGCTATGCCTTCTGGAGCCAGCCAGCTCCTTCCTTCCCCTGCCATCCCAAAGAAAAGCCATCCAACCCCACCTCTGGCTCCCCATCTGCAAACTAACTACAGTTTTGTTTTGTGTCTTGTAGCCCTTATAGAGATCTGTGCAATTAATTTAATAAGCAGGACAGCAGTAAGAGGAAAACCTTGCAGATGGGAGAGTTCTTATAATTGCTAAAAAGACACCAGCTGAAAGGAAGCGAGCAGGCTTGCAGAGCCTCGTGGGAGTGGAGTTGATGAATTAGTCTGGCCAGACCAGTGGCTCCCAATGGCAGAGCAGGCATATCCTGGGTGCTGAGCCTGGGGCCTTTTGCATAATCAACCTTCCATGCGGTTTCTATTTGATGTCTTAATATGTTATTCTGAGAACTACAAAATCATGGAATGCAAATCCAAGTGAATCCAAGTTAACCTCTGAACTTGACCTGGTTTCATTTAGAATTAGACTTGTTTAAAAATGTAAACTACTGTCCTGACTCTAGCATATGAAATAGTGTCCTGTTTATGAAAGCCAGACTGCCTTCCCCCAGATCCTTTCTGGCTTGAGAAGTCTGTATAGTAAAGCCAGGAGGGTAATTTCATTTATTTCAGAACATTTAAACTTTTGAGGATTTAAAAATAATAGTTTCTTTTTCATTTCTGTTCATTTTGAGAGCTAGACGTAGTGTAGGCTTCAGAGTGTTGTTTTTTTTTTTTAAATTCTAATTTCTCAGAAGAATGCTTTTCTTGCTTATGTGAATCAAGTCCAGTCCACATATGAAATTACACTAAAGCCATAATGATCAGTTGTGATTATGCAAATGGTAGGACGGAATCTGGCTAGGCATTTTAAATACCCTGCCCGAGATGACAGTGTTTAATTGTAATCTCAGATTATTATCGGGATAATTGCTGTTTTAAGTCGTCTTATTTCCATCAGATGGGAAGGTGGGCCCCCATGGCTAGTCCTATTGTCAACTGAACCCAAGACAAGGCCTGCTGAGCACTTAGCGAGTGCAGCCCCTAAATGAGAGGGTCATCTTTGCTCACCAAGGGAGTAAACACACACAAACACTAGTGCTTATGTTGGGACAGTTATTGCACTAAACATCTTGGTTGTCAAACTTGAACAAAGGAATATAACCAGGACTTGGAGGTGGGTACAGTTCCTGGAGAGAAAACGTAATTGGCAGCATACGGTAATTGTAGACATGGGAGTTGGACGAAGACCAATCTATTGAGCCACTAAAAACACAGGATTCTGGGGCATGATACTTAAGAACTTCAGGGAGCCAGGCAGTAGTGGCACAGGCCTTTAATCCTGTCACTCCAGAGACAGAGGCAGGCAGATCTCTGTGAGTTCGAGGCCAGTCGGGTTCAGAGAAACCTTGTCTTGAAAAGCCAACAAAACTTTAGGGAAAAGAGGTAAAGTTAGATAAAGGATTTGGGCAGTAGGTCAGGCCGGGAGATAAACTTCATGGTAGCTCAGCCTTTATCACCAAAGAGATTATTGAAAAAAATCGTGCTTGTAGCTTTTTATCATGAAGGCAGGTACAGGTTTGGTCATTAGCGGTGACAGGAGACAGCAAGGGGAGGGTCACCAAACTCTGGCAGGACAAAGTACAGTGTAAGGTGAGCAGAACCATAGAACGTCTGCATGTCCCCTCTTAACGGATTGTGTCACTCAACTGAGGGGCCTTTGTAGATCTGGGAATTTGAAGGATGGACCAGTAGACTGAGATTCAAGGAAAAGCTGATGTTTCAGTGTTGGAATCTGAAGGTAGCTTGACAACAGAGTTCATAGGGAACATTAATGCCTTCTCTAATGCCTCCAATTGATTGGACAGAACCTGCTCATATTATTATTTTGTGTGGGATAATTACTTGACACAAATGTAGTGACTTATATGCTATGTGCTGGAGAGCACAGCCAGTTTTCCTTGAGCATGCTGAATGCTGAGCAAGTATTCTGCCACCGAGCTATATACCCAACATTGTTTTTGATTTTTAAGTCAGAGTACAAAGTATCCCATTCCCTCATAGCTTTTTCCTCCATTAAGGAAGTGGAACACATATGGTATGAGGGTCAAAGATGGAATAATGGGGCCTGAGGGTTACAGTGGGGTGAGGGCCAGGGAGATGGAGAGGCATGGGGTGGGGAGAGAATCCATCAAAACAACAGAATCAACCAACCAAAATGTACTGTTTAAATGCTAATGACATTGGCATTATTTTAGGGAGACATCTAGATTAACAAAATCTGCTATCATGGCGTAGGCTATGAAGCGGTGCTACAGGACATCACCCCCTGGCACAGTGTGGAGACAGCTTCTGGCACCTAAAATGTGGGTGTGGGGACAGCCGTTGAGTTAGGGGTTGCGATTTCCACTCCACTGTTAGCTGCTTTAGATTTTAGTCTGAAGGAAAAGGAGGAGATGGCGTTTTCTCTCTTGAGCCTGAATTCTCCTGCATAAAGTGGGAACATTTTCAGAGACCTACCCTGCCAGAGGCAAAAGGAGTGAGTGTTTTGTTATCATTTTTCCTTATATAACTCCTTTGGAAAGAAAAAAAAATCACTGAGAAATCTGACCTCCCCCAGCAGTAAACAGCTGTTTACTGTTTGGGGAAAACAGCAAAGAACAGCTCCCAGGAGCCATTGTCTGGTCTGAAAGCCACTGGAGAGTGTCTTTCTTATCCTGCACCACTGAACAATTGGCTGTCTCAAGATCATGGGATGACAAGAAATCAAGTCTTGAAGTCATTTTCCTTTTCCAAGCCCGTAGTTTGGCTCTTTTCATGTGTTGGTTTGCCTAAACAGAGCCCCTGCCATCTAGAAATATTTATACATCTTACGATGGTACCAGGAAGTAGTCAAGGGTCCTTTACCTAAGAAACGTCTCACGACAGTGAAGTCAGAATTAGAACATAGCTTAATTCATAGAAAATGTTAGCATTCACAAAATTCACTTTTGAGATGTCTAGATTGTTCATATTAGTGCTGATATGTTTGATGTGCTTGAAGCAAACTTGAGCATAATCACTAGAATTCACGATTTTTAAGTTTAGGTAACTCGAGCAAGGGCACATAGTTCTGATATTACAAATGACAGATAAGCATTTACAATTATGCACAATTTTCTTTATGACTCTCAATACCACGAACGACTTCATGATGAACTGACAATTGATAGGGAAATATGGGAATTTGTGAATATACTAAGAATATACTTTGTATGGAGGACAAATATTTAAAAATGGAACTACCCTTCCAACCTCTATTATCAGTTTTGTTTTGCTGCATATGAGTCGGGGCCTCATGGTTTGAACATCTGACCCTTTGGCTCTGCCTCTGAGGCATTTGGGATCACAGGTACATGCCGCTACACCTGGCTAGAAAGTTTGAGTCTTAAGATGATGAATTGCATTGCAAGATCAGTCACATGATGGAAGTAATACACGAAGATATACTTACATAAATCCCAGTACTTAGAGAATATTTATTTATATGACTAAAAGATAGTAACTCAAAAGTCTAAGGCCCAAACTGCTCTCAAATCTGAGAAGTGAAAACTTTCTCATTACACAATTGTTTCATGTGAGACTATTGGAGAAAATTCCCTTCAGGTGATTTGTATGAGTTGTATGGGCAAAGGAAATAAACTTCCTGTGTGATTCAAACTCAGGTCTCAGTCCCTTCATCAAGGTAGCTCATCCTGGGTATGCAAATGTTTCAAATTCCCCATCCCACCAGTCTGAGACCTGGTCCAAAGTGGACAGAGGTTGTTCACTTTTGAGACGCCAGTTTTTCCTGCCTAAGCAGCAGTTCTGTGAAGAGAGACTTATACAAATGCATATGCCTAGTGAGACGACTTGGACCATAGTTATCAAAAATGCTTATCAGAGGAGTATTATGATACTCTATGAGGTTGTTATTGTTACTAGCCATTAAAGTTATATTCAGAGTGTGGCCGCCCATCACAATGGTTTTACTTGCTTTGGGTGCCCACCTATGCTTTTGCATGAATAAGAGTGATGCCATCATATAGTCTCTTTTTGTAGATTTAGTTCCACGCCTTTGATAATTTCACAGAGAAGAGCTTGATGCTGATATTGTAGGACCTTTTAGAGGTGACCGTGATGGGTGAGATGGGTTTGTTGGCGACTTGGGATGTGCATAGTATATGCTCTTAAATTCTATTTTTTTTGTATAGCATTGCTTGTTTTAGAAATATAAAATCCCGAGTGAATGGGATACAGTCCTCACAATTTTGTGCGTTATTCTTTTCTCCCAAGTGACTCCCTAAATCTTGCAGTGTGAAATGTTCTTACTCATTGCTATAGACAGCACAACTGCTTTCAAGGTTAATTCTTTAATTCGGCAGAGCTGAAAATTCTTTTGGCAACAAAATAATTCTGAATACTAGTAGGAAATTTATGGATTTCAATTAGAGTTTGTAGTGTATCATAATTCCAGTTTTATATTCCATGCAGTTCAGTGTTTTGGATTTTTAATGGGGCCAGTGCAGTAATAATAAAAATGATTCAAAATGCACCCAGTAATTACAGAGATTTGCTGTTGCCTCTGCATTAACAATGATGATGATTTAAGCACAGTGAAACCGTGGTCTGTGGCTCTATGTAGGGTAGTCTTGCTATTAAGCTGCTTATTAGTTATGGTCAGTGATTTAAGGCTTAAGAGTTACATTAGAGGGCTGTAAAATTATTTATTTCTTAATAGATAATAGTAAATTTGAAGCAGACGTTAGGTTAATTATAATCTTGTACACTAAAGAATGTGTATTAGCCCTTTGTCTCTTCTTAGGTCTTTTGAAATGCATTTTGTGTGAACAGGAGAAGTGGGAGACAGGGCCTGGTCTGCCCATTTCTGTCTCCTGCTTTGCAGCTAGCGAACATGTGTTGGGGATGTCCACGAACGCCATCTTTACCCTCTCTCATGGGTCTTCCCCATGTTAAGCAAGTGCTCCTGTTCCTTGTGATTCGTCACACTTTCAGGTTGACATTTCTTAAATGAGACCCAGAAGCCTCTATTCGGGGTGGGATCAGTGTGTGGGCAGGGGGTGGAAACATACTTAGGAATAAGTACATTTATTTGGTTTTATTGGAGGAAGCATGTCATTATTTATATCCCAGGTAGTCATGTATAGATTTGCATGTACATATGTATGTTCATACAGGCATATGTGCAAAATAAGATTTATGCTTCTTATAGTTTGATATAAGAAATAATTCACTGTAGGTATAAAGAAGGAGCAGAATAGGAATTCCTGGGATTTACATCTGACTACAATTGGCCTAGAATTTACATTTCTTGTAGCATCAACTAAATTTGACACAGGAGTTCCAGTGTGATGCTTAGGCATTACACTAAATGAAGAAAAAGATCCGAGGAAGACAGCTCTGTCAAGCTGAGAAGACTAAAGAGTATTCAGAACAAGTCAGGCTGAGCTTCAATGAGAAAATGCCTGGTCCCTCTCTCATCTCAGCTCAAAACCATAACATGTCATATACTCATTTAGGGTTGGACAGAGTCCTAGGGTGGTGTCTCCAAAGGCTTTCTTCCATCTTGTGACTCAGGGATTCATGCTCCCTCCCTCTTGTGACTTATCCCTCAACACTGGTTTCTCCAGAAATATTGGCCAATGGTATTTTTTTTTATTCTTTTTCAGATATAATGCTGTTGACATGTTACTAGCATTTCTTGTTGGCTAGCTCTGTCTTAGATAGTAACCCATTTCTATCAATCTAAGTATCTCCACGTGGTCTTACCTTACCGGAGACAGGGTTCAGACCTCTGCTTTCTTGGTCCTACATTTTGAATCTCCTCCTTCCTCTCCCTGAGTCTTCCTTGCCTCCTAGTTCCACCTATCTTGCTTTCCTATTGGCTAACAAGGCTTTATTCATTAACCAATAAGAGAAACATATTTACAGAATGACGTCTCCCATCATCATTTTTTAAGATAGAGTCAGGATGTGACTGGTTATTTCTTACTTCACCCCATGATCCTAAACACCATTCATTGGCCTCTATCTACTGGTAAGTGAGGCTAGGAGCTGGACTAAAGACTTTCTTTATATTAGAGAAAGGAGGAACGAAGCAGCATCAGATGGACATGATTTTTCATGTCCTACATTATGTTAATTCTTCTGAAATATCAGCCTGTGATCTCATGAATTCACAATGAAGAAAATATCATGAATATGTGACATCTTTATTTCATGATCTCCCTGCTACTCCTGACCCACATGCTAATTAATGAAAAGAGAGTCAGTTAGCTTTGCCCAGATTCCTATCACCAGGGTTCAGTATATAGTCATTTATCCTGGTCCTTTTACCTTGTTCTTCCTTTACAGCCATTGGTTGCATCCCCCAAGCATACCTTGTTCAGTGGGCTGCTGATGTTTCCAATTAGTCTGTCCCACGTTGGGCGCAGCCTCTCCATCACTGACCTCCTTACCCTGTCCCAGGTGAATTCCTTCCTTTCAGGAGAATTAATGGTGCACATTCAAAAGATGGGAAAGAGTCATTATTTAGCCGTTTAACAGAACGCTGAAGTTGATAAATCCAGTTACATGTGGTATTAGTTTTCTATTACTGCATAATTAATTGCCACAAACTTAGTGGCTAAAAATAATACCCATTTATCATCTCACAGTTTTGTAGGTTAAAATTCTGGCCTTGATGGAGTTCCTCAAGGTATCAGCTGGATCGGTGCTGATGGAAATGTCGAGGAGAGCTCTACTTCCAAACTTGTTTAGGTTTCCAGATGAATTCAGCTCCTAGCTGCTGTAGAGGCGAGGTCTCCATGTTATGCTTGCCAGTAGCCACAGTGCACTCTCTGAATCCAGCCTTTGCCTCCTTTCCTTTTCCCTTCTCAGTCCCAAGTAGCAGTGGTACATTGTCTTGTTAAGCTTCACGTCTCTTGAATTTCTCATTTTCCAGTGAGAAAATCATGGTGCTCCAGAGGGTTAACAGTATTGGATGAGATGAGGCTAGCCCTACTGATTTTCCTGTTGTGGTACACTGTCACCACCTCCTGGGTTTCTACCTCGTCATGGACTCACGAGTTCCTCTTACACTGACTTCGGAAGGACAGGCTTCTCCAAGAGTGAGAATCCCAGTGTCAGTCTGAGAACTCTGTCCCCTATGGATGTCTCTAGGGCAAGGTAGGAAGGGCAATGTTGCTCAATGGAAGCCTGGGTTTCTTCCCAAGCACCGACTGAGAAAGACATTCTTCAACAAAAATGAGTTGTGAGCGTATCTGAAGTTAATCCGGAGAAAGGATGCATTCCGTTTGGTCCACACACAAACCAAAACCCGACTCAGCCTAAGTCAAACCAAACCAAAGTTCTAAAAGCAAGCAAACAGATATACCCACAACCCCAACAAAACTCAAAACAAGAAACAGATGATGGTCACATAGAATAATTTGTGTAGTTTTAAAATTACAAACAATATTGACAAAATTTCACCTAATGAGTGCATATATAAATATATGTATATACATATATATGTACATATGTGTGTGTGTGTGTGTGTGTACATACACATATATGGAATTAAACTGATTTGACAAGGACTGGGGAGTCAAAGAGAATGCAAAGGGCGGCATCACAATAGAGTAGTGATGACACCCTAGAGTAGAGGAAAATGCTCCCAACTGGTACTAAAAGCCGTGCTTTGATTTTACATGTGCGGTTTAATGATTTTCTCATATGTTACCTCCTTGGAGAGATCCCTTGTGATGATACATCCTCCCTCCCTGTCGCATCACTCCCTTATTATTTTTACAGAACACGACAGCGTTTGAAGTTATCTGTTTCTGACATGTCTAATTGCTTGTTGTCTACATTGAAGCTAGACCATCAAATGAGAAGCACGATGTCTGCTACCACCCTTACCCTGGCGGGGGACGCAGAGATCCAGTTCCTGTCTGAGCTCTGTTTTTAACTGGCTTAAATGTCACTTCACTGGTGATTTCTCAGAACTGAGGCCGTAGGAGCAGCTATGACATGGATGAATTCATATGTAGAACTTAAGTGAGATCAGACACCCTTCAAAGGTGTGTGCCTGTGCCTTGTTTTCTCCTTGGAAACAGACTCTGCTGGGAATGATCTGTTTTCTTTTATTGGGAGCTAATATTTCTGAAACATGGGTTTTAGAAGTTAATTTCTAAATTAAAACACTTCGTTGAGCCATGTGCTCAAAGAAAACATGGTAATACAAACAGCCTTGCACAGAATAGCTCAGAGTGAATGGTTTACCCATCTTCTGCCTTCTCTCTCCAAATGTAGGGCACATCACCCCCCCCCCGTGTGTGTGTGTGTGTGTGTGTGTGTGTGTGTGTGTGTGTGTGTGTGTGTGTGTATGTGTTTGAGTGCACATTGCATATGTGAGCGCACACTTGCCCACACATGTCCAGAGGGGTCTGTTTCAGACATCTTCCTCTATTTTGTTCTCCATCTTAATATTTTTGAATTAGGGTCTCTTATTGAACCAGGTGTTTGGTAGTTCATCTGGATGGGCTGCTGGTGAGCCTCCAAGATCTGCCTGTCTATGTCCTCCAGCACTGGGTTTACAGGCATGTTCCACATTCCCAGCTTTTCAAGTGAATGCTGGGGATGCAAACTTAGATCTTCATGCTTGCCCATCAAGCTGGTAACTCACTGGCACCATCTCTCCAGTCTATATTGTGGTGCGTTCTATCTGTGCACTCTCTATAACCTCTCCTGCTGCCTCTCCTTGTCCTATAAACTATGCCATGCTTTGCTCAAGGAAATCTCTGGAGGACTGATGTGTGTTTATTTCAAGCAGCATCTCTACAAACCTGTGAAACACTCATAATTTAAATCTTTTCCCTTAGTCTCAGTACAGATCGTATTCCTTGATAGAGAAGGTTTGGTCAGCTCTGTACCTCAGCAAAGAAAATGGCATGGAACTGTAGCTGACCTTTCGTAGACTTGTGAGTAGTAATATGAGTGAGAAATAAGCCGTTGTTGCAAACTATTGAAATGGTTGGGTCATTTGTTACTGCAGCGTAATTGGACCATCCTGACTGATACAGATGGCCTGGCTCTTGTGTGCATTGCTTCAGAAGACCTCAGCCTTAAGTCTTATTCTAGCCACTGCTGAGCCAGCGATTCCACACAGACTTCGGCTGACATCACCTAGGTACGAGTTGACAGCTCATTGGTTTAGGCCCGTGCTTGCTTGGAGCTTTAGCGTCAGCATCCTCGCTCACTCTGTCATACAGTGGAGCTGACTAAGCACTCACATGGATAAACAGGAAGGACAAGTGGGAGCTGATGGAGAAATGTCTCCCTCCTTGCTTTCTTCACGCAAGCTTCTGAGACCTGTTTCCTAAGGCTCTTGGGAAAGCAGCATATGATGGCGCACAGTGGATAATTTCATTGTGCATCCTGTGTTGGTTTTCTCTCCATTGTTTTTTCTTTTAACCCCCCTTTCTGTGCTTAGAAATTATATTCCTAAACAAACTCCTGCATGGGGCCCTTTTTCTCAGGTTTTGCTTCCTAGAGGAATAAGACTCATCTGCTGTTAGTCTTCAGCTGAGCCTATGATGAGTTATTTACATAATTCTACTCTATGAGTGATTATACTGTATATTTGTAGTTACGTTGTTAGTTAGTCACATTAGAAGGTATTTTTTACTAGATGTGTTGGTCCCAACATGAGTCATTCCCCAGCCCCAGGCGCATAGCAAATCCACCTTCATGAGGATATTAATTCTTAGGGTATACTCATGGCATGGCACATCAGTCTTAGCTGGATGGAGTCAATGTTTGCTGGTTCGAGTTGCTGGCTTTCTATGATGCAGCAAGGCCTTAAACATGTTGCATAGCCTAGAATAACTTTGAACTTTGGGTTCTCCTTTTACTTCCCATGTACTAGGATTATAATGTATGACACTGTACCCAGTTTTATGCAGAATGCTGCATTTAATGAATTCTAGACAAGAATTGTTCCAACTGAGCTATATCCCCAGCCCAAATGTGCAGATTACTAGACTGGGTTGTTGATAGAGAAAACTGTAGTGGTTAAGCACAATGGGAGTTTTGGCAGCATAGTTACCTTAATATGCTCAGGTGCCCTCCAGCCCTGAGTTTCCAGCCACTATCAGTGCCTTGTAGGACAGTTGCTTTGGAACCATAGCAAATGCTGTTTTGTTTGGGAATTGAGTTGAGTGTGTTCCAATAGTTCCTTGGCTCTGGTACTCCCCTGCCTCCTCTTCAATCTCAGAACACACAACCCTGTAGGACAGAGGGTATCTTCAAATAAATCATCCAGCCAAAGTCTGAATGCCATATATAAAAAACCAGTTCCGTGGAGGCTAAAGGAATTGGTACATTTTGTGGTGTAGGGGAGAGGCATAAAGAGGGATATGATCTTAACCATTGGGAAGATACTGTTCCATTTTTGACATAATTAAATTCTTGATTGTGATGCTCTTAAATGAACCATGAAATCCTAAGTGCTTGCTGTGCAAGCGTGATTCCTAACTATGGCTTTTTTTTTCCTGCCCCCCCCCAAATCTGAATTTGAAGGTGGCAGATGCATAACTAATCTTAGCCTAGTCTATATTAAGAAACCTGCAAGGTGTCTTTATTTAACTTGCATGACCTGTGAATACAGTGTAGTGTCAAGTAGAATGATTTTGCACATTACCCTGAAAATAAAAACAGCGTCTTTAATGTGAAAGGTTACTTTATATTTAGTTTCAACAGGAATGAGAAATATAGAAGGAAAGCATTAAGACATGTGATCACAGCAGGGGTGTGTGTTGTGCGGGTGTGTGTGTATGCATGCATGCTTGTGTGTGTGTGTGTGTGTGTGTGTATGTGTGTGTGTGTGTGTGTGTGTGTGTATACACACACAAGTTGGAGCATGCATTTCTGATGGACAAAAGCCAGTGCTTGGGATTGTATCCTGCATTCCACAGACAAGGGGATTATAAAATCCTTTTATCCTACTGTAAATGTTCTGAAAAATATGCAACCCACTGGGCTGGGTTTTTGCTTAGGGATGTTTCCATGGTTCTGCTTTAGTTACAGGAAATGCAAGTACTCTCCATTTCGTCTCTGGAATCTCAGTTTCTGAAGAAACCATCAAGGATTATCTGTGTGTCTGTTTAATGTCTTTGCTTCAGTGGGTGGATTATTGAAGTAGCGAACAATGGTATTTCAAGACCCAACTGTGGAAGGACGGGTGGGAACAAACCAATAGCTTTGAGTTAAGAGAAAAACATATTAGCTCTTCCAAATGTTGCGACAGACTCTTCTTGCCTGTAATACACTATCCAGTGCAAGCACAGGGAGACTAGACTACTCATGTCACATTTGAAGTTAAAACTCTGGGACTTGGCTTTCACTCCTTTAGCCCTTTTATCAATTAAAAAACCTGGTGATTCCCATTGCCCTGGGAAAGAGTTCCCAATCTAAAGGCAGCAGAGCCTTGAATTAATGCAAGAGATCTCAATCCTCTTCAGCAACAACTCACTCCATAAACGGCATGTTTTATGTGAATGTATTTGAAGTTCCTGAATTCCTGGTCACTGTTAAAGCAACATTTTTTTTTCTCCATAAAAAGTCAGTAAGAAAGAAATAAACATATAATGTTACAATGTGCATATGTGCGCCAGGGCACGTACACATGTACCTGCAGGGTAAGTCTGTGTTTTTAAAACAATTAAAGAGATCTTTCTGCTTCAACAAGCTGAGAACTACATCTGTGGCAGTTATGTTCTATAGGGCATGCTTCACAAAGCTAAATGAAATTTTTAAAAGTTAATGGCTAAACAGTGCTTACAGCATACACATTACTCACAATCTATTTTAATAACTTTGTGGGTGACTAACTCAATAATCCTGCCGAACACCCATTATGGTTTTGTTCGGAAGATATGCCTGACAATCTTAGGGGTGAGGTGACATTCCTCAGCGACTGTAGGACACTGTGATGTTCATATTTGATGGAGGGTAAGCTGAAGCAATGGCGAGGTTGGATGGGCATAGACATTCATTTAGGAACTGACGGGCTTGGGATTGAACCAACCCTTGTGCGACTCCCACCAGTGGTTTTCACAGCTGCTCTTGAAGGAAGAATAAGAAGCTTCCAGACCTCTCTACAGGCTGACTGGCCCTTTAAGACCACTCTGCCCGCTCCTCTAACCATCCTGTTTGCACACCCACATTCATTTCTTGTCATAGCCACACATGCAATTCCACACATATCCCCAGCGCGGGTACTGAGATGTGAGCTATCCGAGAAGCTGCCTGTTTCACACTCTGCTCCCACATCTTCTCCTGGGTACCAGCACTGTCTAACAGCACGCGTGCCGGCTTGAGAACTCCAGGCTATGGCGAAAGGCCAACTGCTTTACATGTCTGCCTGCTGCAGGCAACCCGTGCACACCTCTTCAAAGTTCATTTAAGTGAGGTCAGCCTCTTGAGAGTTGGGCCGGTTGGCTTTAAGGTACATGCTGCTGTCTTAAAGGCCTGAGCTGCTAGTCCACAAGAGCATACTGTTGTCTGAAGGGTCCCTTTTCCCCTGCCAAAATCAGAGACAAAGAGAGCGACGGAAAACTAATACAGCGCCCCCACCCCTGAACCCTGCCTTCAGGCTGCCACTAAACATGCAAATATGCCCGGGATGGAATTGCTAAAGAGGATTATGACACCTGCCTTGCTTCCCTGCCCATTTCAATTTGGCAGGTGAGGTCAGAGCCCAGCAGAGGAGGCCACGCTTCAGTATTTGGGGACTGAGTCTAGATGGTAGGGGAGCATGGGTAATTTTGATAAAGCAGGCCACATGTGTTCAGAAATGCCCGAGTCACCTCAAAAGCTCTTGCTATTTTCAAGGCTGGCAAGCTAAGCCCCCAAGAGAAGCATGCATTTGTGAGCAGACCAAGCTATCTTTGCAAATCCTCTCACCAGACAGGAAAGGGCATCTCCTCAGTGAGACAGGAAGGTCCCAGGTCTATGGGACTAAGCCAGATGGGAGGCCAGAAGGGTAAGTGTGGAGTGATTGTTTGGAAGGTGTTGTCATGTGAATGGGCAAAGTGTAAGACATCCCAGACTGGAGACTTGGTCTGAGACTTGCTGATTCTGTGATCTCTCTGGTCTGTGGTGTCTGGAAGTAAAGTAGCACTGTGTGGTCTGAAGACCCTCCAGGGGACTCTGTGTTATAATGTCACAAGAATGCCACGCTATCATCTGCCTATGTAGATATGCGCACTGTGAGAAAAGCGATGCTGGGCACAGCTGCTGGCACGTTCATGCTGTCTCTGTACTCTGCCCTCCTCGCACATTGCCACAGACCCAAAGGAACCTTTCCCTATTGTAACAGCCTCGATGAAGGAATGGAATTAGTCATGAGTTCATTTCACCTCGGCCTATGTGTATCTTTTTTCCCCATTCTGAATTCTCTGTGACAAAATGGAAGTACGGGGCGCTCTTCTGTGGCCACTGGAAATGGGAACGAGCCCCCCACCCCCTTCCATGCCAGACACGGTGTTGTCTTGCTCTGTTGACTGAATGCGCTTCTTTATGTAGTGGCAGTATTTTCCCTCAGGAGAGAGCAGCTCTGGGGCAAGCCCCGAGTATTCAGACTGGGGTACGGGAAAGATTGCTTGAAGTAGATATAGTGAAATGAGTATTTCTCTTTTCCTTACCAAGCATTCAGAAAAATTGTGTGTGTATATGTGTAAGCATGTATGTGCCGGTGTCCAAATGTGTGGGTGCGTGTAAGTATGTATTTGCGGGTGTCCAAAGGTGTGTGTGTTTCTGTAAGCAAGCATGTATGTGCAGATGTCCAAAGTTGTGTGGGGTGTGTGTAAATGTGTGTGTAAGCATGTATGTGTAGGTGTCCAAATGTGTGTGTGTATTTGCAGGTGTCAAAGGAGTGTGTGTCTGTGTAAGCAAGCATGAATGTGCAGATGTTCAAAAGTGTGTGGGGTGTGTGTGTACAAATGTGTGTGTAATCATGTATGTCGAAGTGTCCAAATGTGTATGTGTGTGTGTGTATGTGTGTGTAAGCAAGCATGTATGTGAAAATGTCCAAAGGTGTGAAAGATGTATGTGTGTGTGTAAGCATATTTGTGTACATGTCCAAATGTGTGTGTGTGGTGTGTGTAAGCATGTATGTGTGGGTGTCCAAAGGTGTGTGTGTGTGTTTGTAAGCAAGCATGTATGTACAGGTGTCCAAAAGTGTATGTGTAAGTGAGCATGTATGTGTAGGTGTCCAAAGGTATAGGTGTCTGTGCACATGTGTGTGTAAGCATGTGTGTATGTGTGTGCAAGCATGTGTGCATATGTGTAAGCATGTGTGTGCGTGTGTGTAAGCATGCGTGTGTGTGAGCATTGTGTGTGTGTGTGTGTGTGTGTGTGTGTAAGCATGTGTGTGCAGTGCAGTTGTCTACAGAGTTCTGAAGAGGGGTTCAGATTCCCTGGAGGTGGAGTTACAGACAGTTGTGAGCTGCCATGTGGATAAAGGGAACTGAACATAGATCTTCCACAAGACAGAGTTTCCAAATTGCCGAGTCTACTCTAGCCCTTGAACCCAGTATTTTAAGAAAGACAACAGATAATAATTAGTGTTAATGTTGAGGAGTATATTTAAGGGGAAAACAGAAATCTAGAAAACTATGTCTCTTGACAGTTACTAGTGTTTGTTTTTTTCTATAATGAGTTCTATTAGTGTATTTATAAATGCTTATTGTGTATGATATATATATATATATACATATATATATATGTTTATATATAAACAAGTATACTATGGTCTTTAATGTATTTTTTATAAATCATGTCTTACATAATCCAACCAATCTATGTCATATATGGACTAGGAAGAGGTCAAACTTTTCCCTATATATAGTTAGCCATATAAACAAAATCAAAATAGGCATTTAGCACAATATCTAAATAAACATTTTGCATTGTCTGTGTGACAATAAAACCCCCTTTCACTAAAAATCACATTTGCATATACTTTCAAAAACAACAAAGCAATTAAAACTATCCCTAAGAGCATTCGACGAATTATGTGTGTTGGCGAGAGTGCTCTGTATGTGATGCCTTCAGGATATGGTGACAGCTATCACCCGCTGTGTGGCTTAAAACGACAGAGAGCTCTTCCATTGGCTTCTTGAGACTTGAAGTGAAAGACCCTGGTGCCAGGAAGATCGGATCCTTGTCCTTGGGGCCCCTCTGTTGACTCGGTGTCCCCTGGGCTTATGGCCTTTCCCCCTGGCCTCCGCTCTTCCCCTCAGGCGGTCTCTTTCTTAGTATGAGTCTGTTTCATCGCTTCATCATCCGAGGACACCAGACATTGGATCTGGGGACCACGTAAAGTCCCCTGTGATTTTTTTAACTGAGATTTATGCCAAAAATCCAACTGAAAACACCGTTTCCTACTCTGGTTCCATTCTTAGGATTCTTGGGCTACTTCTCAGCTACTACAGGTTGCAAATCAAACTTGACTGCCCTGAATAGATGCAATTTGATAAGGTGGAAGTTGCCAAAGGGCAGAACTGTTCTGCTCTAGATTATGAGTTTTCCCAGAGTAGCTCTCATCTGCATCTCAAAGGCTTAGCTTCTCCATTATTTATTAATTAGGTTCTGGCTCACTACCAAGTTGATGTGGGGTGAGGAGGAGGAGGAGAGATTACATGTGAGCACACATTCTCAACCTGCTGCTTGCCATAGAAAGGTTTCTCTCAGTAAATAGTAACAGTGTGTTTACTACCATGGGACAGCGGGCAATAATCACTGAAGTATGTATTAGGCACCCTCTGTAATGGCAAATTTATTAGTAAGCAGAGAAATAAGAAAATGGATGTCAATTAATAGTAATAGATGATGTTATTACAAGTAGGAGAATTGGACTGGCCCAGAAAATGAGGAGTACCAGAGCCCTAAGTGAGTGACCCAGAACACTGAATAGAGATGAATGTCACCACCAGCCTTTCATCTAAGGGTGTGTCTTAAAGAACTGCCCTAGAGGACCACACACTCCCTGGGATTTCCTGTCTTCTGTGTTGTATTCACGGGTCTGGTTGTTGCGCACATTTTGAATGATGTTTGGAGACTTTGAATCACAGGACAGAGAGAAACTCTAAAAACCCCTCAGGCTGTCATAATGTGTCATCCCCTCTGACCTGCATTGTTGCAAGAGACCAATTTCCCATTGGACGTGGACTGGATAGACTTCAGTCTGGTACCTTCTGCTTAGAGTTCCGACCTTACTGCCCATCCTGCAGCCAGCCTTGGCTGGTCACTGCCATTCCCCTGAGCTCAGTTGTGCTGGTATCTGAGGCGCTGGGTTTTCCTGAAGCATGGTCCCTCTTCCCTCTGCTGAATTGATCAGTCCTATGGCCCATCATTGCCTGTGTTGGTTCCATGGAACCCCTTCACTCAGCCTTGAACCGTGACTGCTTCATTTCCTCTGCCATACTATTAAAATTCTGAAGAGAGAGAGAGAGATGACCTAACCCTGGGTTCCTGTTATAACTGGCTGTTAATTATTACAAAACAACAGAAAGCTTGATGCAGAATCCCCCGTAGTTAAATTCCCGAGCCTTTGCTACTGATGGCAGAGATAAGCGAGGCTCTGACTCCAGGCCTCCAGAAGCTCCCCTCAGTACCAGCTGTCCCTTGCTGGCCACGGTCCTGCAAGTTGTTCTGTATAGAGGAAATCATTTCACTCTGAGTGCTCAGGGCTGAGGGCGGCGACACAGCTTCTTAAGCTTTTGAAAAAGTTGGGGATTTACATAACACTATTCAGTTGGAAAAATTATAGCATCAGTTAATGCCCCGAGGATAGCATAGACAAAGATGTTTTTTGCTTTTTAACCTCTGAGTGTGTTTCTGAGAGTTTTATGAATAATAAGTGGGTAGGAAAATTCCCAGGCAGCCTCTCTAGTGTAGCTGGCATTTGCTGAAAAGCTGTAGATAAGTCTGGGACCAGAGGAGGCATGGAGAGGCAGTTCCTTCTAATTTGTTTAATTTAGTCCAAGAAGGAAGCATTTAAGTCACACACACATGCCTGCCCGCCAGCACACAAGGAAAGAGACAAACTGAATAATCAGCAGGAACTCTTCATCATTTGACTGAGGACATTTAGGATATTTTTTCTAAAGGGAAAAAAAAAAAAAAAAAAGATCCCTTTTTTGAAGAAAACTGCTCTGTAAGACTTCCAGTCTAGAAGGCAGGTGAAGGCATTTTAGAGGCAGCTCTCTGTACAACATCACATCATATCTTCTTTCCTGTTGGAACCAGAGGCCAGCCTGACCATTCTCAAGCAGAATAATGAAGGGAAGAACTAAAAATGGTCATCGAGACCAATGTGGGATCTCATCTGACTTTCTAGATTAAAATTCTACAACAGGAGCTTATTTTGATGATAAAGTCTATGTAAGAATGATGACAACGATGATTATAGTGATTGTAAGAGTGGACAGACTCACCGGGACAGCTTTCCTGGGGGAGAAAGATGGAGGTCTGAAATGTAGGTCTTGTACTTAGAGCTTCACAGGTAAAACCAGGCTGTTCTTGTTGCCTCTCTAAGGAAACTTCTACCTTCCTCAATCCAATAATAATGGCCAGTATGCCATGGATGAATATCAAAAGCTGAAGCTTTAGTATGTTATGAAGTTAAAAACCAAAAACTATCACCAACCATCTAGGGCTTCAACTTTGGTCTTCATCGTCTTTTATCATCTAGAAGACAGTGTCCTTAAGTTTTTTTTTTTTTCCCTGAGGGAGAGCTACCCTTCCCCCCATGCACAGAAAGATAATTAACTGTTCAGGAAGAAGACCACTTTTTTTAAAACAAATTTGAATAACTAAGTATGGAGCATGTGTGACTATTGGATTTTCATCTATCTGTGTTTGTTCTTTGGAGTACTATCAAAGTCCTCATGTCTCAGGATAGGTTAGCTTGCATAGGACTCTCAGGATGGGTTAGCTAACACAGGGCTCTCAGGATGAGTTAGCTTGTACAGGGCTCTTAGGATGGGTTAGCTAACACAGGGCTCTCAGGATGAGTTAGCTTGTACAGGGCTCTCAGGATGGGTTAGCTTACACAGGTTCTCAGGATGGGTTAGCTTGTACAGGGCTCTCGGGATGGGTTAGCTTGTACAGGGCTCTGGTCACCTGTAATTAGGGGAAGATCCAAAGAGGAACAGACTTGAAATTGGCTAAAGATCAGAATAATCAGACTGGGGAAAGTAAGAGCTCAGAAACCTTGATTTTTTTTTTAAAGCACAGAATATTCATTTCTTAGTGTGTTAAACTGTGTTTCCTGTCGTCATCCCCCATCGGCCCAAGACCCAGTCTTAGTCCCGGTTCCAGAACCGCTGTCTCCCCACCCCAACACTCTCCCCATCCTGTGCTTGCTCTCAGTTTCTCAGATTACGGTTGTCTACATAGAGATGCTAGATCCTCGAAGAAGGACTACCCCCCCCCAAACCTAGGACAGATATGACTGAGAAAGAATGAGTGTAGCCCACGAACTAGGCCTGGGGTCTCTTGTGAAGACCGAGGAGGTCTCTCTAGGTTGGGAAGGAAAGAAGCAACACATACCCACCGGGACATAATCCTTCATCAGCGCTGGCCTCCTGATTTACAGATGATAATTTAACAGGCTGTAAACAAGCTGCTGGCCATCTTTTAAAACTTCTTATGGTTGTTTTTAAAATTTATCCTTTTCTTTTAAGACAGGGCTCGCTTTGATGGCCTGGGCTAGGCTAGAACTTATAATGTAGATCAGACTGGTCCCTTACCTTATAGAGGTTAGTCTGCTTCTACTTCCCAGGTACTGGGATTATGGATATGTACTACTGGGTCAAGCAGGAAATTTAATATTCTCTCCCTCTCCCTCCCTCTCTATATCCCTCCATACCATTCCCTCCCCATCTCTCTCTCAAGGTCTCATATGTCCAGATTGACCTCAAACACATCTTAAACTTCTGATTATCCTGTGTCCAATTTTGAGTGCTAGGAATAGTGTATACTACCACACTTAGCTTTGTGCAATGCTGAAGGTACAGACATTCTTTTAATACTTTAACACATCTGGTCTTTAAAAACAAGAAAATTCCAACTGTATTAAGGCCAGAAAATAATGAAGTATTCATTCTTCCTAAGGATAGATTTGAAGAAGTTTGGGAACATACCAGATACAAAATTACCTTCATGATTTTTCTATTCATTTCTCCTACCCTCCTCCCAACTCTTCATGTAGTGAGAACTGAAGTCCATACCTCATAAATTTTAGGTGAGTACTCTGCCATGTAGACACATCTTTATCTCCCTTTCGTGTCTGTTAAGCCAGCCTTGTTCACTAACAAAGGAAATAGACACAAATAATGACTATGATGTGTATGATATTATATTGATTGGATATACTGATACTTTCCTTGGTGGAATGAAGAGAGAGACCCATTTTTTTGTATGATAATGCCAAATAATTTATAGGGAAAATGAACAATGAGGGAAAAAAAAAGAGGTCTTCAATGCTTACTTAGCTTATCGAGTTAGGGTTCTGAGTCCGCTCATTTTTCATCTCATTTGAGTGGGACCTGTGAGGACTAGGTTGTGGGATGTCACAGTGTGTAGCAGCCATCAGAGCCCCGAGAGCATTGCTAACGGGGAAAATATTAACATTTCCCAAGTCATGATGCAACAGGGGCTTCGCTAATTGCTGCTCTCTGTGGCTGCTCTCCCAACTTGAAACTCTCCATGACCCAACTGTGGAAATCCTGTTTGTCAGCCTCCTACCCTCTTCCCTCGGGAAGGCAAAATAGCAAATTGCAAGACTCAGCTTGCTGAATGCCTTTGCTTTGCTTTTGCGCAACCAAAGACAAGAGAGGTTTTGGAGGCTATTGGCTTGTGGTTAGATTTGTGAAATGACTTCATTCTCCCTCCCAGTCTCCTAGTAAGTTTAATGTGGAGACTGCCAATACTTGCAAGACGATAGCCTGTCCAAAGGCATTTGCGCCTTCATAGGTTCCTGGAACATGTGAGGCCTTGAAGGCCATTTAGCTTACTTCATTGAGAGTGTCTCTTTTGGGACAGGTGTATAAGAGACCTGTTCTTTCTCATCCAGGGTCTGTCTTCTCCTAGCTGACAGCCAACATCCTAACCTGAGGCTCTTTCTGATTTCTGCTCTTCTAGGTACCGCTAGTTATCTGTACCACGCAGTAAATATAAATGCTACTGGTAATATCCTGGCACTTATTTGTTTACTACCGCAGTACAGGATGAACAAACTTCACCTTCTTTGTGTTCCAGTGACCTCCCCTCTCTAGGGCTTTACCTCACTCCCCTACCATCCCAACTACTTTGCCTGTCAGAATAGATTGAAGATAATTCTACCACAGATTGTAACAGCAAGTGATTTCAATAGAGGCATTAAATTAGGCTAGATATTTTTAAAGGTAGCTTTTTGAGTATATTAATTATTAGTAAGATTTTCTTAGAGTTGGAGCCATATACCAAACCAGAGGACTATAAATAGTTTTCTCTCTGGAAAGAGGAATGATTAAGCTTGGTCAGTAATACTTCCTACCAGCTTAAATTGCCTGATAAGTGTCTCCCAGACGAACAGATAATGACATGTTAGCTACATGTGGCAGTCATTGCAAGAGCAAGGGTGAGAATTCCATGTTGAGAAAAGTCTTAGAAGTGCAGAATTTTCTTTAAAGGAGTCGTCATGGAACCTGCAGTATGACTTGCATTTGGGTGGCATTGCTGCGTTTCGAAGAATAGACCACAGTATAAGGGTGGAGTGAGACAGACCAGGAAAACAAAGTAAACACATACACCTTTCCCCCAAAGAACCTCTTTCCAATAAACAACAGCAACAAACAGGAAACAAAAATGCCAAAGCAAACAGTTGGATCCAGGATAATCCAGAAGCCAGGGACAAGTCTCAGGTTTCTTTGTCCCTTTAACCTCTCCTTTCTTGCTCTCCTTTATCCGTCCTGGGCATCAGGGGACGCTCAGCACATGGTGGCTTGTAATGGATGGGCGGGAAACTTTCATCTGTGACTGTCTTTCAGTTTCAGAGGAGTCAGTGTGACAATAAAGGGGTTAAAACTGTCAACGCCTGTCAGAACTTGGAGATGATTAATGTAAACCCAAAGCCCTGGACGCCGATGACCACACAGCAAATGCATTCTGCTAGGCTTCTGTTTTCACAGAAATCCTTGTTCATCTACCTCCCCCTCATGCTTCTGGAATGCCTTGTAGAAGAAGTCATTGTTTATGCATACAAATGATGATTAAAGATGATTGTGAATCGTCTTTATTTTGGAAGATGCATTCTGAATTAGCACTAGCATCTACTATTAGGAGTCGAAGACAAAAGTTCCCTTTGCATATGAGACAGGCACCCATTAGCATTTGGAGCATCTGCAGGATGTTGACTAAGGCTCTGTTATTAAGAGTTGCTAGCATGTGTATTGAACAATGTGATTGTGAAATCTGAACTATTGCAAGGTAGATTTGAGGTTTTCATTTTCCTTTTCTTATAAGGGACATATAAAGAAGAAAAAAAAAGTAGACCATTTAAAAATGAACCAAAGGCTTCAGAAGAAAACAATGAATTTTCCATTTATTATCTTGAGAGAGAAAATGACTGGGTAAGAAAAGCAGAAGCACTGAATGCTGTTTTTCAAAAGTCTACATGGTAACCAGAAAGGCACAAACCTGGCTTGAAGACAGGAATAGGCATCCTGATAGACTAGGGGAAGGATGGGTAAAGCAGAACCTCAGTAACCCAGATATGTTCAAATCCACAGGTCCCAATGGCTGGCATCCTAGAGTACTTAATGAATTGGCCGAAGTCATCACAGAACCGCTAGATAACATTTTTGAGAGCCCGTGGAGGACTGATAAGGTGCTGAAGACTGGAAAAGGGCATATTTAGAACCTTCTTTCTCAAAGGGAACTGGATGGTGACTCTGGAAACACCCATCAGCTTAAATTTTTGCTTGGAAAACTCTGGAATAATCAACTTAGTAAGCGGAGTAATAGCTTACTTGTAGCTAGTAATAAGGCAGCGAACTACCATGACCCACCGCCCATGAAAATATATGGATCTTGGTTTTAAAGGGATACTCCAAGTGGGAAGAAGTCCAATACATCTCTTGGAATTTACCTCCTTTGCTCTTTGAATTTTTCATCATAATAGATGGGGTGGAGTAAGACTTTTGGGTAAATACTAATTTTAAGTATACTGTACAAAAGTAGGTTTCTTATAATTACAGAATTTTCAAATAAGCTCCTATCTCGAGAGCAGTAATTTTCATTTTATACCTTAACATACATGTTATTTTATTTTGCATAGAGCCCTGTTTTCATTAAGTTACTATAATCCTATGTAAATAGTTTGGTAAAGGAACTCTTATTTTAGAGTATAACCACAACACTGACAGATTAAGGAAGAAATTATTTTCTAACTTTTAAAATTTTATCTGGTGGAGGTATGGCTGTTACACCAGGAGTGCCATGTCCTGACATGATAATTGAATACATGTCCAATGTTTTATTCTTCCTTGCCTGGAGACTTTCCCAGCCTCCCCCTTCCCGAGGTCCCCTTGTCTCCCTCTCTTTAGTAGGCTTCTGGTACTGGTTTGGGGGCAGAGGCATGGGCTGTGCCAGTAGACAAGAGGCGCTTTGTCCATGGTCCTGCACTAGGGCGTGATAAAGGAAATTGGACAGGAAGAAGAAAATTGCCACGGACCTGGGTTTGCTGTTTTTGTTTTTCCTCATCATTATTTGCTTTGTGTGTTGTTAGTTTGACTTTCTGCTAAGAAGATGCACAGTGATGATGGAGTCTGAACTTAGATGAGAGAAGGCTGTGGGAGACTTAGCAAGATTCTAGGGCTGGCAAGTTTAGAGATGTCTCAGCTGCCCTGCATTGTGGAATTGTTCTTCACTACTCAGAAGGACCTAAAGTTGCAAGCTTCTGTCACCGTAATTATGGACAAGAACAGGAAACTTTTAAAGGCAAGAGGTTGGCATTCACTTTGTCTCTAGGAATGGGTAGGTAATTAAGAAGGGATTAGATTTCCAAAGGTTTTCATGGCACAATACTGTTTTTAACATCAAAATTTTAAACACTTGAGCTGCCTTCAGAGATGAATTTGGGCACCATGCAAAAGCCTTTCTTGAGATTAAATGCAAATGTGAGGAAATTAACTTCTAGGAGCACATGCAACTTGTTCCTCAGGTGCTACAGACACTCGAAGACTCATTGCCCTTTCAAATAAGCTGGGCTTTAAAATACCTGTTAGACTTTTTTTTGAAAAGGTGTGATTTATTGTGATAATGAATGGCTTCCTGGTTGAGACCTCATTTCCAGGTGCGACATCTGTGACAGATTTATTTCACAGATGTGCATTTGCATGCATTTGTTGAACTGTGGCTAGCAAGGACCCAATTTCTGAAAAAAAAAAAAAATCTAGTATTTACCCTAGAGGCAATAAGAATAAAATCTTCTGCAACCAAAAAGGGCTCTTAGGTCCTTTCAAGTTTTCTTTTCCATTTGAATGATGCCCGACTTCAATTATTTGACTACATTTAAATCTTGTCTGTATGTCACTATTGGAATTTGAAATTAACAATAGCCTACCTAAATTATGAGCCACAATTGAAGATGGAGAATAGCTAGTGGGTCTGAAAGGCTTCTTAGGGAAAGAGAGAAGAATTAAACTGTGTAGGGAATCAGTGAAAAGAAGCTTGCTAGCTTCCGTGCGTTAAATCAAGATAAGGTAGGACAGCATATCAAAGGAATTCTGACCTTGAATGGTATCTAGAGGGACTTATCTTTAGGAAGAGTCAATTTCTCACTGTGTCCTTTTCTTTTATCTCAACATTGACGGGTTCATTAATATCTGAATGTGAATGGTGAAAACATGATAGTAAGATTCACATCTTGATTATGTCATGTCATAGTTTTCCCCCAAATGACGTAGTAAGTGACAGGGTCTTATTTTATATTGAGAGGTTTAGAGAAGAATAGCAAATTCTTCTTCATCTTAATATTAACAAAGTATGGAAGTGTATGAAGAGATCTTACTCATGCAAAATGTTGCTTCGTCAAGTATGACAGCATACATCTGTAATCCCAGCAGAGTTCCTACTTCAGGGCCAGCCTGGGCTATGTAAAAAAAAATCAGCAAAAAATAGGAGGGGCTATGGAGAATGCTCAGTCAGTTTGTGCTATGAAAGCATGAGGATCAATGTTTGAGCCCTACAACCTACCACATGATAAAGCCAGGTACGGTGGTCTACACTATAGCCAGCAGAGGGCTTGAGACAACAGACCCCGGAACTTGCTAGCTGGTCATCCTGACCTTAGTGAGTCACAGGCAAAACAAACCAAACAGAAAAATAAAAGCAAGATGTGCCTTCAGAGGAACACCTGAAGCTGACTTCTGGCCTCCACGTGGGTGTGCATACACACACACACACACTAACACACACACACACACACACACACACACACACACTAGTGAGGGAGAAAATGAAGGAGAGAGGGAGAGAGATAGATATTCTGGACCTAAGGAAAATAACAATTTAAGGGAAAAACAAAGTCGAAAATCTGAGTAGAAAATTATAGCCATACACAATGGCACTTTCTCAGCCCAGAGAATCAAGCAGTTTCTTCGGCCAGAGAAATATCCATCAAGTTTGGCCATTTGAACTACAGTATGATAGTAAGAAGTTTTTCTTAAAATTGTAGTTCACATCCTAGAATTATCTCAGTAGTATTTTCCTGTGGTGACGCACCCAGGTGTGCAGGCTCTAGTGTAGCTCAAGGAATCATTGCAAATAATTCTGAAACTTAAAGCTCCCCTTTCTCTTTCCTATAAAAATGGAAAAAATAAATATTTCTTCCCCTTAAGAGGCTTAAGATTTCTACAGCTTAAGTCTGTTCTCAGTCTTTGGCTGAGGCATGGCATCCACAGGCATTGACTCTCTCTCTCCCTACCCCCTTCCTGTTTTCAGTTATTTTATTGAGATTACCTTAAAACCAACCAGAGAATTTAAGTATGTATTGGCATGTCCTGCTGCTGTTTATTAAATAAAGCCTTTTGCTTTCTTTCCTTCGGGCCCAGAAGAGCTACCTTGTGCTACCACACATGTTCAGTGAATGATTAGTGGCTGAATGAAGAGAATTTGACTTAATAGGCTAGGGAGAGGGCCCAGTCAGCAAGATGCCTCCACTTTAAGCACACAGGGCTGACTTCGACCCCAGAACCCTCATTTAAAAAGGACGACATGGTGGCAAGTACTTATAATCCAGTGCTGCGGAGGTGGAGATGGTTGGATCCCTGGAGCTAGCCTAGTCTACTTGATGAGCTCAGGTCAGTGAGAGAGCCTGTGTTTTTCTCTCACACACATAAGGTGGATGGTGTCTGATGGATAATATCTGAGGTTATCCTCTAGCCTACACACACACACACACACACACACACACACGCACACACACACACACACACGGGCACATGTGTAGATATTTTGTTAGCATTCCTGTTTGTATAATAGCATCAGGTATATAATTCGGGGAGTGAGTGTGGCATATGTGTGCATTCCTGGTTTCACGACTGTTGCCCATTTGAGTAGAAATGGCTTCCCCTCAGTGCTGCATCTGCCATGAATCCAGCCAAAGAATGATGCAGAGGACGAGGGACCAGCCAGCCTTTTTGTGAGCTGTAAAGAAAGCCAGCCACACCAGTGAACAGAAACACCTGCCTCCGAATTGACCCCAGCACAGCTGGATATTTTGTCAGTGTAAACGACTCCTTGAGTAAGTGGGGTTGGAGAAAAACAAAAAGACAACTTAAAGAAGCTAAAATGTGGGAGAAATTATTCACTCTTATCTGAGTAATATGTAAGTTGTTATGAAGTTAGCTTGTTTAGGCAGATGAATTATCCCACGCTTTCAAGGACACAAGGGAATAAGAGTAGAGTATTGGAGAAGGGAACATAAAACTGAAGGCCCAGTCTCCAATCACGAGTCTTAGCCCAAACCAAGTGGCAAGAATTGGAAAATTTTCACATGAGATAAGCTGGTATGTAGAATAAGCCCACAGGGGTGCACCCATAGATGCTTTACTAAGTAATATCAGGCTGCTCAGAGCAAAGCAGGTTAGGCTTTGGTTTCTAGAACATTCTGATTTTATTCTTACAACATGTCTTATCCTTAATTATATAATCCTACATCTGATAGTGTACAGTATTGGGTTCTTATTTTAAAATCTTCTGCCACTTTACATTATTTCTGAGATAAAATCTAGTAACTTCCTTGCACAAATACTAATCCCTAGGTTAGATATTTCTATTAGATGCAAAATGGAGGGAAAAAAACCCCAGGTAGCTTGGAAAAAAATGGTTGAACTTAACCTTTGTTCACAAGTTATGGAAATAAAGATTTTTACTTCACAGCTACTGCTAAAGATACCCTTTAGGAATGTAAGTGGTTGAATTCTACAATAAGATCTGTGTGATATTTTCCCTTCTTTCCTTCATTTTAAAATTTTCTTACAGTTTTCCTCAAATTTCTTTCACTGGGCCCAAGTCCAATTAGTGAAGTTTTAAACACTTAAACTGAACATATTTTTTTTATAGATTATTCTGTATGATGCCTTTTACTAGATGAATTTTTTCTTATTATGAAAAGTGAAATGCTATATCGATTCTCAAGAACAAGGTGGCTTGTTGAATGAGACAGATGCTAGACAGCGTAGCATTCATTACCATTGCTGCTCTGTTGCCAGAGACTGTTATGAGATGAAAGTTGGGCTATTAAAATCATTCATTGAAAAGTTCTCCCCGCATAAAGATTTGTATATGGGTCTGAGAAGTCAACAAGGATCTTTCCTAGTGGTCAAATACAGATTTCTGGATTAAAAACCATCATTTGTATTTGTAAGCATAATGCCAAAATAATGTTTCCCTTTTTCAGTTCTTTTTTGTTGTTGTTGTTTTGTTTTGTTGTTAATGGAGGGGGCTGTATGTGGCAAGTCTGGGAAAAGCCTAATTGGAACATCGTTGGGAACCATGCCATGTAAGCAGCGTTGTGATTTGCAAACATATGTTTCCCTTCAATAAATGTCATGGCTTTCACAGTAGTTCCACCTTGGCCTCTTTTGTAATCATTTACATTCTGATGAAGGCAACAGTCCGAGCATTATTTAAATCGCTAATCTATGAATGTTTATGATGCAGTAGCATGTTGGTCGGCATGGAGAATCAGAGTTCCAATTGTTAAAGAAAGTCTCCTACACTGCATGTAAAACTACACGTGAGTCCATCACATGTGCCTGAGTGGATTTTTATAGAGGTTATATATGATCAAGGTGGTCTTCCCTTTCATGATTCTGAGCAGTTACAGTGGTTTACACAGCAGGAGTTGTGCAGCGTTGGTAGGAAGGGTCCCTGCAATGGTTTCTGCACATGTGCAACTGTTATGGCTGCCACAGAACTTCATCCACTGGAGGATTGTTGTAATTCGACTGCTACGTATTAGAGGTCATCAGACCCTGAGTCCTGAATTCTAACCCAAACATAATTGACTTGGGATGTGAGGAGCTTAGAAAAGTGGAACGATCATTTTAGTTGCTTAACATAGTGACTTTCTTTTCCCACATTGAATGAGGTGAAGATGTAGTTGTTTTTCCTCAAGACCCTTACTCTTTTTTTCCCACAATGTATCTTCCAGTACAAATATTTAGAGTGCTATGACATCTTTAAAAACTGACTCATCTTTCCAGAGTGCACTGAGTTTGAACTTAGACCATCAATTCATGATTTAGCCTGGCATTTGTCTCCATGTAGTCCCAGGGCCCTCCAGGGACCAGGACTAGACTATGAAACCCAATATTTCACCTCCCCATCTTCCTTGATCTCATGAGCATTTTTACAAAAGTTCATAGTCTTGGGATACAGCAGTGAAACACTTTATTATTTTTAATCAGGGAGCTATATGCAAGCATCCAAGTTCACCAATATGAGGTTTTTAGAGAATAGATGGTTTATGCCATTATTAAAAATCATTTCACATCAGGCAGCTTCTAACAAGTCTTTCATCTGAGGCTGGGTAATGTGTGGCCCCTAGTTTCATTCCAGGCCATCTGGTGCCCTACTGAGCATTTTTGTTAATTTAAAAGAGAAATTTTAAACAATTCTAAATGAAGAAGTTACTCTGTGCTTCCTCCTAGACTCACCCCTTCAGGACAGAGTAGCATCTTCTACTTTAAAATGCATTCTTGCACCAAAAACAGAGTAGCTGTGGAATCTCGTTTGCTGCTTGGTTGAGTAATGAACACTGATTGTGAACCCTGAGTGTTCAGTACGCATTCCTTCATATGCCTGTCCACTCACTCAATTTAATATCAACTCCAGTCTACCCAGCAGCATTGAAAAAAATAGCCACTTGGAATGAAGAACAAACATTTAATTTTGTCCCAAATCTTTAAGTAGTCCTAAGTGTGTAAATTAAATCGGAAACCCCAACTCCAGCCTTGGCTTTCCTGGTGAGTACAGCTGTCTACGTTGTTTCCTCTTACACCTTTCATCTCCCTTCTGTGAAAGCGTTCGTGGAACAGAACAGCCAAAGCACACTCTCTTCTCTGGAGAAGAGAGAAACAGATGGCCTGTGAGTAACAGCACGTCTAGAGCAGGAAATCACCAAGTGACATTGCCTGAGGTCCTTGATGACCTCCACCAGGCCAGGAACATGTTTGGTTAGGTCCCACTAAGCTTGCTCCAACTTGGTACTGCCTCAGTTCCTGACATGTTGTTCGGCATCATGTGGGCACTTGGTAGTATTGCTGAATGAAGGACTGAATGAACTTCTCACTTGCTGAAGGGAACTAAACTCCAAGGTTTGTAAGTTGGTTCTTCTAGGGCATTTCCTGTTTTCAAGGTACTCACAGAAGCCTGTGGCTCCTGTGCTTGAAGGGTAGCATGCTCTTCATCTTCACACATGGACAACCATATTTTCCATTGTTCGACACTTAACCTTGCATGGTTCCATTGTTATGTAGATCTTCTAGATTTCCTGTTTTCTTTCCCAAAAAATCAAATAAAAATGTATGTATTCTATTTATTCAGTAATTGATGAAATCACATCAAATAATAAATTGAAACACTATTGGTATCAAGGTTTTCTTTTCATTGTATTTTTCTATTTTGAAGTGTCAGAGGAATGCATTCTATTCCTGTAACTACAGCTAATGAGTAGCCATCTATTTCTGCAATGCAAGCTGGTCACACTATGGTCAATGAATTTGCCTGCTGCATGTCAGTATATGGTTTCTGCCAGATAAAATACAAAGACATTCTGAGGGATAAACTTCCTCTTAGTATTTTGAATACACTCTGTTTTATGTATAATTAATGTGAAATGTGTGCTCCATGACTTTCCCTTTAAGAGATTATCTTCCCCTAAGTTTCCTTCTGCCTCCTACATGTAGTAAGGTGAGTATTTGGGAATATCACAGTGTTGTTTTGACCAGGGTTTGAGCCCCTTGGAGCTGCTGAGAATTATAGTTGCTTCACGGCACTCTGCAGTGATTATGTCTGCTTTCTTCCTTTCTGTGGTATGTACAGATTACATGCCAGAAAGCGAAGGACATCAAGCCTTTAGGCCCACAAACCAGGACACAAATCCCAGCTGCCCACACATGTGACAGTGGCTCCTCATACAAGTTACTAGGTCGTTCTGACACTTGAACGTACGGTTATCGTGCCAACTGGTAGAAGATCGCACATGGAAGGGAGATGCATCCTTAGTGAGAAAACAGGTAGGCATTGTTTGCAGATAGAAGAAGGCACTGGGACAGGCATCCTGAAAGGGGAAGTTGCAGAACATCAAAATGTCATTTAATCCATACCAAGCAACTGAATGATCTTCATAACAACTTTGTAAAAGTTTTTTTTTTTTTCATCTATGAGTTATTCCCATTCCATAGTTGAAGACAACGGAGATAAAGATGAGGTTTTGGTAACTTAATCCAAAGTCGTAAAGCCAATAATCAAGAATCTGAAATTTGAGTACCAACAGTATTACTCTACCTTCTTCACCTTTATGTGTGCACGGGAGACAAAATTACTACCAGAGAGAGAGAGGAAATTGGCAAGAGTTATCAGAAAAGAGAGCGTGCTTCAGGGATGAGAAGATCAGTGAAGATGGCATCTAGTCTATCTGTGCTGTAAAAAAAATACCCAAGCCTTGTTTATTTTTGCAAGGCTCTGGACGCTAGGAAACCCATGCCTAAAGTGTTGGCAGGTTTAATTGCTGGTGAGAGATGCACCCTATGTAGGGATGCTGAGAAATGCCAGGATCTCACATGGCTGAAGGTATAATGGGAAGAGAGCAAATGGGACGTGAAGCCTCCTTTTGTGATGGCCGGAATCTCATTCACAAGGGCTGAGGCCCCTAGGCACAGTTTCTTCTAAAAGTTCTCACCTCTTAATACTGTTATGCTGGCAATATGAGTTTTGGAGGGAGTACATTCAAACCACACCAATTCTCCTAACCCACTTCACCTTATATATTCATTCCATTCCAGTAGCTCTCATCATCTTAACTCATCCTACTATCAACTCAAAAGTCTTAAGTCTGGAGTCGTTTCCATCATTTTAGTCAGATGTGGGAGTCAAAGATGGGCCTTATCCTGATGCCAGTTGCTCCCTAGCTGTAAACTTAATGTAAAACAGGTTACCAAAATTCAGCGGTTAGACCAGAATACAAGAGTATCGTAGTCCCTGCTAGATTGTGGTGATGACACAACTGTGACCAAAGCCAACTCAGAAAAGGAAGCATCTAATTGTGGACCTGTTTACAGCTTCAGTATATTTGCCCATAAACCTCATGACAGGGAGCATGGCGGCCCGCAGGCAGGTACACAGGCATGGCTCATGTCTGATCTACAAGATACAGGCAGAGAGAGAGAGAGAGAGAGAGAGAGAGAGAGAGAGAGAGAGAGAGAGAGAGAGAGACTGGGAATAGCATGGGCCTTTGAAAACCCAACCCTCCCACCTCCCCACCCCCACCCACCCCAGCCCCCATCCCGATGACACACCTCTTCCAACAAGGCCAAGCTTCTAATCATTCTGAACTGCTCACCACCTGGGAACCAAACATGCAAATATTTGAGCCTATGGGGGTCATTCTTATTCAAACCATGCCAGAATGATATCCCCATTCCAAAAGGAAACAATAGCCAAGAAGGAGAGAATAACAGGTCCCCAATAAGGTTAAAACACAACAAGGCAAACATTAAATCTTAAGGCAATAGAATCATCTTTTTAAACCATATGTCCCATTGTCTAGGCATACTGGTTTGAAGACTGGATGCTCCCAGATCCATGCAACACAACCCTCATGGGTTTATTTTGTAGCCCTTCTGAGTTAGAGATGCTTCTCTTTCCTCCTAGTTACATAAGGCACTAATAAAATAAAACTAAAGAAATGCAAGATGATTCTGTAAGCGTTTTTGTAGACAAATGTGTGCAGGACTTTTGATGGATGTTCAACTGTGACCCCATTGGCCTCGAAATATCTCTTACCTTCAGGTATGCCACCCCAGAACTTTTACGGGAGCCTATGCCTCTGGATTTGCCCCAAACCATTCTGAGTTTAGTTGCTGGAACATTCTTGACCTTCCTCAGGGTTGTCTGCAGAAGATTTTTGAACGGCAAAGCCATTCTTTCTTCCAATGGCCATGGGGTGACTGTTGTGATGGGCTTGTGGCCCTGTAGTTGTATCACCAGGAATGGTAGCCACATTCTGATATGTGTATGTGGCAAACCAATGTTCATACTGACTGGTTTGTGCTAGAGATACATGGTTCAGGGGCAGACTGCCTATGAAAGATGTACATGACCGTACACTTAATCTCCAACGCATAAGGACATGGACTGTGGTTCCTTACTGTTCCCCATCCTTGGTTCATAAATTTAAAATATAGATGTGTGGACATACAAAGCAATGAGGTACCCTTGTCTGTTAAGTTACAAGGAATTTTGACCAACTATTTGATTTTAACCACTCACCCATGTCTATGCCAATGAAGATGTATTCATAATTTTGCCTTGGGTTCAAAATAATAATTTTTGATTCTGTTTGTATTTGAGCCTGTGCTAACAATCTCTAGTGGGTCTCAGACATGATTTATCCCATAAAGGTGTAATGTGCATTGGTAAAGTTTGGCTTAAAGTCCTGCTTCCTGAAACAATGATTTAAATATCACTTTATAGAATTTAATACCTCCCTCTATGGAAGAATAATAATTTCTTATGTGAGCATTTTTGTTTTTAATAACAATACCCAGTAACAGCTGAGCTCTTTAATAGCTGTATAACTGCCCACTGTCTAAGGCAGGGTTTTGTTCTCACTATTCATTCAGGCCAAGAAATTGTACACACACATATGCACATTTCTGTGTATGTATGTGTGTGTAATATATATATATATATACATACATATATATGTATATATATATATGAATGGTGTGTATAGTATATATACTACATGTAATTGATATATATGTATGATATGCATAATATATATCACACACACATTTTTTTCCCAAGTAGAAGCTCAAAATTTACCAGATTGACTTTAAATATTGGAACTCTATTAAAACATTTTATGGTTTTAAAATATCTTCGGAAACATTTAGTTTCATATTTATTACACTCAGAATATATGTGGAATACTGGAAATGTAGTAGGGGTCATAGGGAAAGGGAGGGAGGGCCCTGAGCTCTTTGTTCTGTGCCTTTGAAGCGGAAGGGAATGGTGGCTTATTATTGAGAATAAGCTATGTACATGTTCCATTTAATTCTTTTAACAATCCAACAAAGTAATGGATTTTACGGAGCTATTGTATGGCTGAGAAGATGAAGGCACAGAGTTGAAGGCCTAGGGGAGTGACTTCCCCTCTGTCAGTCTTGCTGTCCACAGGTTGATAAGAAGCGGTTTTGCTGGAATTGCTGTCTTCTATATGTAGCACACTAAATCTGACTGGTAACTGAAACGGAATCTCAGTTATGATATTGTTTTTAACTGCTTTTCTCCCCTATTCTCTAAGAAATGTTGCTAAATGCCCATTTGAAATTGTGCCATACCAATACCAATTCTGAGAGACTTTTTTTTTTTTTTTTTTGGAAATTTTAAGCCCAAGTAATTTTCCATTATACAATTTAATTCTCCCTATGATACCTTAATGTCCGCCGTACTTTTGTGAATGGGTAATCATCCAGTTGGTTCCATAACAAAGTGTGACATCCCATGGTTCTTAACCTGTTCTGCCTCAATGCTATGGCACAGGCACTATATTCAGAGAGTCATTCATCTCATTGGGCCCAGCACATCCAGAGCACAGTTAATCTTAGCTGTTAGATGTTAATGCAATAATCTAGTAAGTATAATTAGGGCTTAGATTCGAAGAACTTTGAAACTGTTGTCTCAAGAGCTTTGACATTCCTGCCTGATGTTTGCTCTCCTTTCTTCCCTCCTTCCTTTCTTATTCCCTTTTAAACTTTCTTGGAGGCAACAGTGGAATGCATTGAATGTATCTCATTTAGCCTACAAATCTTATTCATCTGCTTTTCTTTTGCCATGCTTTAATCTCCTTCCGAGCACATGGGAAGAGCAAGCAAGCATACTTTGTAAAAACATTGGCTTGGGAGGTGAAAAGAAGGGATTGGCCAAAAAATGTGGTTTTTGAATGAAAAATTAAGTCTATATTTACGTTTAAAATCCACAGAGAAAAAAAAAATTGATGTGAGCCCAAGTAACCATTTTCAGTACAGGAAACAGCTAAATTGTATGTGATTTTGACAATTGTGTTTTTGAAAAGCACATAACACCTGACTATATACGCAAATCTAATATACAGTACATCCATAATATAAGCCAGAGTGTAGTCTCAACCAATAATTGTAAATGAATACATTGATGAAAACTATAACCTCGCATCAAGCATACTATCACAAAGGTCCAGTCTATTAAAGTAATAGATGTGGTAAATGTATTTTTTAGAACAAAGGGAACATTCTAATTCTGCCAAAGAAAAGAAAAATTACAACTATATTTATAAAGCTCACTTGAGAGAGGTATTGGTGGAGAAATAAGTAGAGCCACAAAGAGCTATGCTTTCAATGTCCTTTTTCTCAGAGGATAGCTTTCTCTTGATTTTATAAGGTTTTGGGGTTCTGTCGTTGAATTTGTTTACTTGTAATAATTAATTGCTTAATCTTTATTTTGATGTGGAGCCTGACTAGTTGTGTTATTAGTAGAACAAATCTAACCTTTGCTATATTATAACCAATGGAATACTAAAATAGGTTTTATATTTCTATACACACATATCCATTCTTACTTCCTTGAAGAAAATAATGCTTAGGTTGTAATAGCAGCTTGTAGGAGTATCTGCATGATGCTCCTGGTTTTGCCATTATAGATCACAATGGGACTTTCAAATCAGTTGTAAGTTTCATGAGATTATGTCTTTATAATAAAGGACGAATTTTCTTTTCTCTCTGCGTTACATATGTGCATATGTGTTAGTGTGTGGAAACTGGGCATCTTCAGATTTTTCTTTACCTTTATTTATTTATTTTTTTAACATTTCAATTTGCTTAGTGAGGTGAAGTGTTTAAGAAACAAAAAAAAAAAAATGAATGACAAGTTTTCATCTGAAAAGTGACATTTATGTTAGAGTTCAAATGGCTTTAACCACCTGTCCCCCACACAATAATAAAATACAATATGAAGTCATAGTAAGCTGAACACATAGCTATATTTAATCAGATTTTGTAGATCACAAACAATATTGGGGCACTTATGTATTCAGATCAGAGTTAGAATAATTATTTGAATCCCATATGACTTTATTATTTTTCTAATTAAGATTTGCCTTTGGGAACTCAGGCAGCACATTCCGATTGCTGTCTTCCTCGCACCTTTTCTCCCTCCCATCCCAACCAATCGCTGCCCCCTCCCTTCCTGTCCTTTTCCCAGATTCACGACATTTGATTCGTTTTGTGACCCATTTATTTTAACAAAGACCTTCTGTATGATAATTAGATTGAGGCTACCCATTGGAGCCCAGTGAGGTCACTAGTGCCTGATAACACTACTGAACATAAAGACCCATTCCATCTTTCTGATTCTAAGAAATCTAAATCGTTCAGCAATAAGGACTGGGGCTTCTAATCCCCTCCCCTATTCATGCTCAACTATTGATGGGTCCATTCCTGTGCAGGCAGAGAGCATGGGTCAGGGTCTCTCACAGTAATTGGCTAGACAGGCTGGCCATCAAACTCTAGGTCCCCACCTTCCTGGGGTGGTGGGGATTATAGTTATGTGTTGGCATGCTTCGTTTTTGTGTATGTGTCAGGGATCCAAACTCAGTCCCTTGTGGTTGTGAAAGGACTTTACCCATTGAATCATTCCCCTCACCGCCCCCTCGTCCTCTCTCTTTAAATACAGCTGCATCAGATCTTCCTTATTGAGAGGACTTTTCTTCAAGTGAGTTAATTCTGTGATAAAAATATAATTCTGAGGAATCATCTACTTTTACAAAAATTAATATACTGTTTTGATGGTTGAATTGGTGCCAGGACACAGGAAGAATCACGAAAATGAATAGTGTGTGGCTTACAATAGGTACTGTATTTCCAAAACAACTGGGAATTAAACATTATAGGGGAATATATTGGCAGAGGCAGAGAGTTATATGGGTAATAACCCTTGATATTTTAGATATGGTATCAAGACTATATACAAAGTGGAATAAACCGAGACTAAACTTATTAAAGATGACAGAACATAGTATATGAATTAAAAGAAAGGAAGACTATTAGCTATTCCTCCCTCATTTGCCTTGGGTTAACTAACTCACCTGTTTGAGGTCTACAGGAATTTTTTTGCCTAGTTCTGTTTATATATTGAGTGTCAAGTAAATATTTGCTACCACCCTAATAATCATTTCAGTATTTGATAAATGTGCTGCTGAGACTGTGTGGTGGTTTAAGCCCCTTCCCATTGAGCACACATGGAGAAGGATGCCTTGAACTTTGTTCAAGGGATTGCAGTGGGCTCTCAGGGAACAGTAGGGGGAGTGAAAACTGATTGCTGTGTGTAGGAGGAGGCAGACATTCAGAGAAGTTGTCTCCATCACGATGGAATGGTGTCCATGTCCAACAAATTTGTGGCATGTGCAAGCGACATGACATGGCATCTAGATAAAATGGTCTCACATAACAGGGAAAATTGTGATTGAAAGCAGGTGTGAGTAAAGTGTAAAAGTACAGGAAGAAGGGGTTCCCATATGAGGTCCTCTGCCCTTGGCCAGGGGTGCACAGTGTTTCGTTGTTTGCTCTGCACCAAAGATAAAACAGTGGAGAACAAGGATCATGTCTGCCATCACATTAGAAGCAGGATTTAGTTTCTTCAAAGTTATAGTAATAGGGGAAAATCGGATTTTAATGGACCACGTATTTCCAAGCTCTCTTGAGCCTTATGACTTCCAATACTCATAGAACATGCACATTTTCATGTGCTGAGGCTACCAGGTACCACTGTACATATTACGAAAAATGACATCTTGCATCTGCCATTTTAGGATTAGCTCAAGAGAAAGATGGATGTGGCAGTTTGGTGCTGGTTATTGTTTTCTGTTCACAAAGGAATCTCAGAATGTACGTCTGTGGTAGTCATCTGGTTGTGACAGGGAATACCTACTGCACAGAAGAGTAAATCATTGACAATGACCTCTGTAAATGGTCTTGGGGAGAAGCTCTTCTGATTGTCTGATCCACAGCACTTGGGCACTTGGGGACAACATGATGTAATTTAGGGAGGGATGAGCGGGCGCTAACATCAAGGCTATCTCATAGATGTGTCTGTGGTCACCCTGGTCCGTAGTTGGTGGCATTTGCTGAGACCACCTCTTAACTTCTTTGTGGGCTCACCCATTATAACATCAAGTTCCCAAATCAGCTGTTTCTCTACAAGCTTTCCACCGACTTTTCCTCCTCTTCTCATAACCTGCTTCTCTCTGTGCTAATTGCTGTTCCTCTGATTTCTGTACTGACCCTTGTCTAGGCTACTGCCAAGTAGGACTTTGTGTAAGAATGCTGTACTCTGCATTGTCTATTATGGTTGAGATGTGTTGCCACTAAGCGCTCTGTGGCCCCTGTGACCAAGAAATCCAATTTTAAATTTTAGTTGATTCAAGTAGCCATGTATTCCAATGGTTATGGATGAGACAGCACAGATCTAGATTTTCACAGAAAGTATCTACTTCAGGGCATATTTTATTTCCTCGGCAACCACATGACTAATGAGTTCTTATATCCAATTATTCTAGTTCTTAAAATATGAGGAATCCTTCCCTGCACTGAGCTATGGTTTTATTTTATTTACAATAGAAGTACACTATGTAATCTGAAGTTTACTGTGCACCAGACTGGACTCCTGACTGCTGGGATTACAAGTGTGCACCACCAACTATTTTTTTCCAAGTCTGTATTAGATTTGGAAGTGAGATGTTGCCATAGCATTTGCTCTTTGCGAGTTACAGGATGCTCAGTTGAGGATGAATCCCCGTGGTGGCTTTATTCCACCTCTTGGCATTCACCAACCCAGAGAGATAATAGTTCTTCCTACCTTTGTCCTCCTCTCTTCTCCAAATGGGATTCCCAGGTTAAGGACTTCAGGGTGGAGAAGAGGCTCTCGTTTTAGATAAACAGAACTGACAAGTGGTACATTTCTTCCACATAGGCTTCTGTAGGTCAGGAGAGAGAAAACAGACAAGTGACCGGGCACACAGGCCACTTCACGACAGTGATGCTCTGACATAAATTATCCATGAGAGAAGAGCACAAAGGCTCAAGATCTCAGTTTTGAACATATATAATTCTTCATGGGGTGACGTGGCTTCGGTATCTATACTTCTAGAGAACAATCCTCATTGAGTGTGTGTGTGTGTGTGTGTGTGTGTAAGTTGGGGAATCCATAGACATGAACTAATTTAAACAACAGGCATGGTTATAATGGTCCCTAGTAATAATGCTTAAATGTGATGGAGATGGTCCTAAAACCAAGATTTGGCAGGCAGGAAAGACAAAGGGAGAAACAAATAAAAAATACAGGACAGCCAACTGTGTCACAGGTCACAGATCATGTAAGATCAAGACACAGGAAGGCAGTGAAGTATTTGTGGTGCGGAATTCCCATATCATGAAAACTAGAGACCTTGGGGGGGGTGGCAGTTTCAGTGACAATAGGTATCCAGGCTTTTCTGGATGGGTGGAAGGTGAGGAAATAAAGGCCATGTCTTGGAATATGTCTGGCTATGCAGGGCAGAGAACTGGAGCAGCCGCATCTGGAGAGGGGTTGAGGGATGGGTAGGGGACTTGGCACAAGGTGAACTAGACTTGAATGTAAGGGAAGGCGTCAAGGAGAGGGGCCCATCGGCCAAGGCTGAAGATGCAGGGGTGAATCAATCATTAGGGACCAACCACCAAGAAAGAAAGAACACAGGCCTTGGATATTAGATAGGCTAGGAAGATCCCAGACTTGGACAGAGAAGGGGTGGTTGTCCAGTTTAAGGTTGAAAATGTGGGTGTGGCTGCAGCTGTCACCACGCTTCGGTAGACTCTAATGGAGAAAGGTGTTTGTCTTGTTCGTTACCCAAAGCAGTTTTATACCCAGTATTCTTCAAGTGGCTTTTATACATGAGTGAATACAATTATCCTTGTAAAGAGATTTCCCATTCAAGTCATTTGTGCATCTCGTTGGTATATCCTAACACTAAAGTAACCAGTCTAAGGTCCCCTATGGCCTTGGTAGCAGTTTGTTGAATCTGCAATAAAGAGGAATTTTAGGCAACTCCGTTAGCTAATTTAAAGCAGAAAACAAGCACAGCAATTGTTTTGACCTTTTTTTGTATTATTATTATTATTATTATTATTATTATTATTATTTTCCTTGCACTTTGTGCTATGGGGGCACAGTTCTACTTGTAAACAAACCCTGTGAAAACATGTCCTTGCATGTCTAAGGTACCTAACCCCCAGCAGTGAGTCAGGCTTGCATTTGGGCCAGATATAATCGCCGGCCCAGCCTTCTGTAGTTAGCAGCATCTGTGTGTGCAGAGCCGAGTGTGTGTGATGCTACCCTGCCGCCCAATGCAGCTGATAAATGACCTTCACAGGTGCTGGAAAAGACACATGTGCCTCAGGCATGCTGTGTATGGTAGGGTGTGAGTGGCATCAGTGTCTGAGGAAGTCTGATTATGCAAAATGAAAGTGTAACTAAACACTGGAACACTTAATGATTTCTTAAAGTCACGTGCCCCTTCATTAAGCAACAATAGGATGTATAATATTCATATCTAGTTTTAAAGATACACATTTCATTGCATGAGTATTTCCCTAATATGAAGCTGAGCAGCTGTTTCTCCAGATGCCACATTAGGCTCTGAAGGGAATTGTTGCTAAATCCTAAGCCATAGTTAGCTAGATATTGAAGGAAATACTGCACGATGTATCTGCTCTAATCAGTAAGCCTCAGTGAGCTAAAATTTAAGCACCCAGCATGGAATTAATGTGGGAACTTGGATTACATTCTAAACAAGGGAAATGTAATTGCTGTGCCTCTGAGCTTGCCACATTGTGATTTTTATTATTTAAAACCTATTAAGGACCCATCACACACAGGAAAAAAAAAACTTTGTTTTTGCTATAATCAGTTGTCATTGTGGCAGCCAATTGTTCAGAGAGTCAAAGTACAACATTATCATTTATGAGAAAGAGCTGACAACACATGATACATATTCTTAGCTGACTCCAAAGAGCCTGGGCCAGCATAATCAATTAGAAGTACCCCTGTCTGAATGAAGGGCCCAGAAAGTTGCAGGTGGTTCTGTATAGGAACCCTCTATGTGGAAATGAAAACCTGCTCACCAACTATGTCAGAATGTCTTGTCTTTCTGCTCCACAGTGGCAAAATGATGGGGGGGGGGGAATTTATAGAAGGTTCCACTGATTTACAGTGATAGACTTGAGAACATGTTAAAATGGAATTTAAAGCATATATATATATATGTGTGTGTGTGTGTGTGTGTGTGTGTGTGTGTGTATACATACACACACACATATACACACACCTTGGCAATTTATCTTAATGGTTTATTAGTGGATATAGAGGGGTGGCTCTTCTGGTGAAGTGCTGGCTGTTCAAAATATGACAACCTGAGTTTTGGTCACCAACACCTAAAATGCAACTTGTACCTCTAATCCCAGCTCTGGGGAGACAGAGACAGGAGCATCTCTGGAGCTTGTTGTCCAGTCAGGTTGGTCAAACTGATGCACTCCAGATTGAACAAGAGACCAAGTATGTCGCAGAAAGTAATGTGGAGAGCAATTCAGGAAGATTCTCAACATTTATCTCCTGTACCGCCACACAGACAGACACACATGCATATATACACATGATCAAATTGTTAGGGAAAAGAAAACAATGTTTTGACACAAGATAATTCTATTGAGTGTTCCCTCACTTCTGAAATATTTTCTTATATTACTATGTTTTTAAAAAGGTTTAAAGTGCTCTTACTTTAGAGAATATTGATTTTATTGTAGATATATACAGTTAGAAAACGTTGGAAGTTAGATACGCAGGCTAGTGATTCTTTTCTCTAATTGGTATCATGCAGTCATATTATTGTTTTTATTTTCTTTTATTATGGAGGGCTGGCATTCCTCAGGTATTACTTCCATGATCTTGAAAACACAAGCCAGCAAGCAAACAATCTTTTGTGCATATTCTTGAGCTGTTTAGCTGGCCTGTGCTTTTATACGAGACTGTATGGGTAAGGGAGTATTTCCGCTGCTTCCTGTAGTTTGATGGACTCTCTGTAACTCATTTCTATCCATTTTCCCTCTCAAGATGCCTAGCCTTGGAGTCCTGGATAGTGTCATTTCTGAAGTCCCCCACCCCTTTCATCCTCTCCCACTTCTGCATGTCCTTCCCTTTCCCTGTCTGGGAGCCAGTGTTCCCTTGTTTATCCACAGCCTTTCATCGCATGAATTAATTGTCCCATTAAAACTGTGTCCATATTTTGTTAGCAGGTTCAGCCTACACAGAAGAAGTAAACAGGGGCACAGGGGGGCAGAGCCTGCATTTCTCTTTCAAGCGTTTCAGGGAAATAATTAGTTTAGATCTGTGAGTGCTTAGCAAGATGTACCTGTGTGTTATTCTTGGCAGATAGGATACCAGCTATAAAATGTGACTGGGAGGGAGGAAAACTTAAGAGGAGAACCCTTGTGACCTCACAAAGGCATCTTCTTATTAAAAATAGATGCAACCAACCAATGGGTCTTAATACTTCAGAGCACATGACGCTGTGAGCCCAACAGATGGGTTTGGAAGAAGTGAGTGCATGTAAGACTTGTACCCAGTCCTGTTCACCATGCTTGCTCTCAACCTCAAGGTTCCAGGAACTCGAGTAAGCCACTCCGGTTTATGAAACGGGTGGCACAGCAGATGACGTACTGGCAACCACTGGCTGTGACATGAAACCATGGAGACGGTCACAACTAGCTGTGCCTAGATGGAAGATTCTATAGAGAGGGATGGAGTTCAGTGGAGGGGTTTTAAGCGTCGCCAGGTTCAAATGCAGAACCATAGAGATAACTCTGAGTAGGTGGAAAAGGATGAAGCCAGTGGACTTAAGAATGTCTTCCTACTGACTGCTAAGTCAAAAAATAGGTCCCCAAAGTCAATAACTAATCTTTCCAAAGAGAGTAATATTTTTCTCTTAAGAGCTGTGATGAGCCTCTAGTGAACTCTATGTAATGTGCTGGAGTTCATTATGAAAAGCAACCAAGAGCTCTTGCTCAGTAGCTGCGTGAGTTGCCCATTACCATTAGAGATTCATTTAATAAATTACAACTCTAGCATACGAAATCAAATCATGACTAAAAAGCCCAAAGAAAGTGTTCTGAAAGAATAGCAATTTACTCCCTTCTTAGCTAGCCCAGAAGCTTCCTATGATATCCAATCTGTTGGTTATTTGTCAATTATAAAAGCATTGTTTGGTTCACAGATAGCATTTCATGAATTTCTGAAGACCTTTGGTTTTCTGAAGTTCTAATGCTATCCCGATATGTATTCATATATATCCATTCATATCACGAAGGCTAAACGTAGCTAGGGAGACAGTGGCAATTTAGTCTAATGGACTGCAGGAGAAATGAGTTGTGAATGAAATCAAAACTCTTTGTGTCTCCATTCTGATGCACGTGGTCATGACAAAAAGTAGTGGATCCTCATAAAGAATGGGAAGGCATGAGGGTAAGCTCAGAGCAGAGTTAGCTGTCATCCTTAAGGATGGTCATCATATGGTGTCATGATTAATTGAGGCATCTGCCAATCATGTGGCCCGGAATCATTGCTTTGAAAGGGCAGAGAGCCTGGATATTTACAGAGGGATCATCTTCTCATATTCAGAGCACAGCGCAGCTTCCCCTGGCAGCCCGTGGCTTGTTGGCAAAATGTCTTCAATTATGGGCAAACTGCCTAGTCTCATATCGCAGCTAACCAATTTGTCAAGACTGTGTATTTGGAAAGCTATGGAGACAGAAATATTTTACTTATTTCAAATGGTTCGGGAGAAAAACCTACTGAACATACATTCAAAAAATGCCAAATTTTATGAAACTTCACTATTAGGTAAATATTTAATAAAAATGCCCATGCCTTATACAAAAAAAAAAAATAGAGAAGAAATGATGTTAATAAAAATAAAATCTATAGGTGTTAACTCAGAATTCCTACATGGAGAAGCTAAATTCTTTCTGTCTGCACTCCACATGTAATCTAGTAAACACGCATGCTCTCTACTTTATCCTTTTATTTTGTTTTATGTTAAACTAGGTCTCATTCTTAGTCTAGCCTCAAATCTTAATCCTCCTACATCACTCTCCCAAGTGCCGGGATTCCTGGCAGGTGTCACCACACCCAGCTACAGCGTGATCTTTCTTTAAGTCCAAATTGCCATGATTTTATTTTTAAATTATAGTTCCTTACGCATTCTGTCATGATCTTGGGAAGCAAGTGTTGGCTATTAGAATTTATATTATAAATCGTATAGAGATGTATAGACTATAGAAGAGAGCCTACAATATCAAAAATAAAATAGAGTGAAGGCCTGTTAATGTGATAGAAGCAAGACTGGAGACATACATTCGCTTTTTTATTTTTCATTTTTCTTGCTCTTTGTTTATCTTTAAGAATACAATTCGGGATAATGGGAGATAGTAAACAGTCATTAGCAGATAAGTTCAGAAACACAGATTCTGTCTCTATTCTTCTTCATCCTGTGCTATTTCCCCACCAAGTCAATTGTAAAGTCTGCAGCTAAAACCAGACTGCATGCCCTGTTTAGCTTCACTATGAAGATTTTGAGTATTTATTTACTTGTGCAATAATTTGTCTTTTCTGCTTTATTAACGACTTTAGGATAGTAAGGACAGTGTCTTCTTCAACACGGTATTTCCAGAATCTACATACAGCAAATAAATTTTCTGGTGGTTGTTCATGACATATGGTCTGTAAAATATCTTGTAGAATAAATCTAAAGTTTCACAGAGTAAGTAACATAAGATTACCTGGTATCATGCAATAAATATAATTATGAATAAGATTGTTAGGTATGAGAAATTACAATTATTATTTTGGTTGTAATGTATGAATATGACTGATAATATATGAAGAGGAATGCACTTGATCACCCTCTGTATTTTGGAGATCTGAGTCTTAAGTCCATTTTGTGTCACTGTATCAGAATATCTGAGGCTGGTAACATAGAGATGGCAGGTTTGCTTGGCTAACCATTCTAAACTTCTCACAGCATACACTAGCATTTATTTGGCTTCTGGTGAGACTCTCCCAAGAAAAACCAAGAGGCGATGGTAGGCCCACTTTATAACAACCTCCTCAGAGATGTAATGCATGTAGACCTACAAGATCCAACTCACTCCTGTGAGCATTAATCCAGTCTCAAGAAATCGAACACCATCTCTCCAGAAAGACATTCATCCAATGGTGAGTCTAGACCCATCATGACCAGTCATCCCTTAATGCAGTGTCACCTTTAGCAAACTTATACTGAATCAAATTTCTACCTGTGTCCTGGTACCATAAGAATTGGTAGAGCTTTCATTCTTCTGGGCTTTCTCATTCTCTGTCACAGTGTATCCTCTGCCCATCAAAGCAATTGCTTATTTCTGGTGTGCCAGCCAGGCTTTTAACTTAACCCTCTCCCTACTTCTCAGCTAACTTTGTTGTGACAGGGCAGGCCTATGTAGACCTGCTTTTCTGAAGGGTGCTCGTTCTCTTAGGAAATTTGTGATGCTAAGTAGCTTTGCATTTTTTTTTTTTTTCAAATTGAATTGTGGAGGACCTCCTAGGTTTAAAACTTTGTACATTGACTGCTTAGGGTGAGATACACTTTTTTTTTTTCATGAAGTTTATACAAACAGAAGCAAAGCCATTAAGAGGAAGTGAGCAATAATGTGACACTATCAAAGGCCAGGGGGCAAAGTCTAAAATATAAAGCTTCTCTCGGTCTCTCTTGTTTGTTCTCGGCAGTAGTCAAATGATAATAAACAAGTCTTGGTGGGAACACAGATATGCATCCAATTTATTTTCAAATATTTATATACATGCACACTATGAATCACGTTGCCCACTTTCAATGGCTCATTTCCATTTCCTGGATGAATTGTGTTCTTTTTCTCTGAATGATGCCATGTAGAAATAGCTTGTGGAAGAAGTCTCTTGCACAAGCAGTCTGGGCGCCGATGTAACCTTTGAGCTACTACTTAGCGTAGGGAAGTGTGGCTTGGGATAGAGTTCTCAGTTTCAGTACTTTCTCTTTGCTTCACTGAAGGATGGGCATGTGCTCGTACTCCCCGACTTAGTTCTGCACTTTTAGTTTATGTCAATTGTCCTGGGCCACTGCTTTCAGTCACAAAACTTGTATACTCATTCCTATGTGTGTAGTCAGTACTCAGCAAATGAGATCTGGGTATTTACCTGGCACGGATCCGGTTTGTGTCCCATCCGAATGCCAGCAATCATGTGTGCATCACGGATGTTCTAAAGTAGTACATGCATATGTATGTCTCTTTGGAATCCGAATTAGAAACGCAGAGCCGACACTGCTTTCTGTCTTCACACAGACTGCTCAGGACGCCAGAATGCAGTGAGAGATGTAGCAAAGAGCCAGCACATTTCAAATAAGATGCAAATATGAACCTCACTTGTTTTTAGAGGGTATATATAAAGACTTAGCTAAATCAGAAACATAGAGAAGGCACAGTTTAGTTATCTCGTTTATTTGAAGTGAGAACTATAATTACAACAGTTTAATGGTTGCAAATATTGTGTTTCTTTTCTTTCCTTTTTTTTTTTAGGAAGGGGAGTTTTTATCTTTAAAAGGGCCATTCTGTTTCCCCAGATGACTTGGCGTTTATGTTACTAACTTAAGAAAGAAAAGCTTAACAAGAAGGCATCAACTCCTCTGCAGAACGAAGTCTTCCAATGGATGACTGATTATCCTATATCCCTCATGAGTCTCATGTGAATGAGACTCAATGGAAGTCTCAGGGAATGTGAGCCGAATTGAGGGATTGCCCTACATGGTAGCAGTCAATCCAGGCTTACATTCAGATCTCTCTCTCTCTCTCTCTCTCTCTCTCTCTCTCTCTCTCTCTCTCTGTCTGTCTCTCTCTCTCTGTCTCTCTCTCTCTCTCTGTGTGTGTGTGTGTGTGTGTGTGTGTGTGTGTCTGTCTGTCTGTCTCTTTCTTCCTGTTTACTAGAAAAGAATCAGTAATAAGCCTTTATTTCACTTTGTGTGTAGTTGTGAACATTTCTTTCTCATCAGTTTGTAACTGAATGTTTGTGATATAAAGATGGGTGAATATATCCAGATGATGTGCTGCTCAGTTTCCATTGAAGTGGTAATGTCATTCATGTAAAAATAGGACATCCTCACTAATTTGACTTATTATGCTTAGTATAAGAATAGACGGACTGCTGTGACAGTTTTGGAAAATGATATAACTGCAAAGAGAAAGTGCCTGCCTTTTCATAGATCTCTCTAACCCCTAGCACACTGTGCCATGAGTGTGAAACTTAGTGATTGGACCACATCTGTGCAGGCCTGTCTGCTTCTCAAGCAGAGGCTCTGCTGCTTAAGGAACCTCTAGTGCAGTCAGGACTGAAAGTTGGAATCCCTCTGTCTCTCTCGGCTCTGCAATTTCTCCTTGTTTATATTCAAAGTACCCGGATTATTCCCAAACACAGCCCCACCTTCATGACCCAGACTTGCTCTTCTCTTCGGGCTTCTTTCCTGTCTTGGATACAGGGGTCCAGTTTTCCTCCTGCCATATGATAAAGAGGTAGTTCCAATGGGGACGCAGAGAGGTAGTAAAGGTCCACTGTGGGGCTTAGGAGCAGCTCCCTGGCTTGTCTGCATAGCTCACAAGGTGCTCCCGGAGGAGAAGGCATTCAAGACAAGCTGCAAGTACAGTCCCAAACAGGAGGGTGGCTCTGCTAGTCTGAGAAAGCCCAGATTCACTCAATCCTTTTCCCATCCGTATTTCTATTCTCATTTCTCATTCAGCTCATACCTACATCAATCACCACATCCTCGCACATTTCGGGTCCTCTTGATGTCTGACTTCCCCTTCTCTCTGATTCATAAAGTTTTTATGCTCAGACGGCTCCCCAGCTGCAGCCCTGCATTCTCCTCACAGTGAACAAGGCCGGCAAACAATCCCTTCTGTTTTTTTAAATTGCCAAAGGTCGGATGCATGAATTCGTGGTACCTAGCAATAAGATGACGGTTATAACAACCGCACCAGCTCTTCTTTGTACTTGCCTGCATAATCTGTAAGCTGTCAGTAACACTCTTACAAAAGGGTTGCTTGAGAAAGAAGAGAGCCTATGAGTAAAGCTCCCAGCCTCGTAGCAGGCACAAAATGGGGCATCACAGATGATGCAGAAGTGTTAACTGCCACTCTTTTCTTACATGGTGCCTGAGATCCACCACATCTATCTATTGCTGGGACCTTGGACCTCCTTCAACCAGGGTTGATATTTAAAAAAAAAAAAAAAAAAAAAAAAAAAACCTATATAGTAGAATCCTAAAGGACTGTGGAGGTGATTAAAGCTGTGTGTGGTTGGATTTAGTTCATGTAGCAGAGACAGAAATGTTGTACAGTGCAGTGACTTCCATGGGACACACCAGAAGTTAGCATCTGGAGGACGAATCCAGGACTCAAGTGCTCATCGTTTTGTCTGTGTATTGATCGTTCACTCATCTATTCATTCATTTTCTTGAGCATTTAAAAGCAACATGTACTCCATCTCATAGTCTAGGGGGATACTTGGATTCATAATGCCAAACAAAGCAGACCTGTCTCCTAGTCTCAACGAAACTGTCAGATCAGCAAAGAGGCAGAAAACGTACCAATGACTATGTGATCAATACACTGGTACCCAAAGAGGTGATTGAACAAAAAGGGTAGGGTAGGAAATCTAATCTGAAGGATCATGGAAAGCTCCCTGCCACCAGAATTATCAGTGCACCAGATCTTTATCCATGGTATACAGTGCTTGCTTCATACATTTGGGATGTTCTTTACAACGGATGTGTTCAAAATACCAACCAGTGCCCCAGAGCTGTGGAGCAGCATCGGCTACTTATCATCTGCGGTTGGCTGAGTGCAGTATTTTTCAGGCTGTCTTACCTGAAGGCTTTTCGGAGGCTGACAGAGCTCAAAGGCAGATTTCACAAGAATTAAACCCACAAAAGCATGCATTCTATATTTGACCAGTTTGTGCCCTTCGCCTCAGTATCTCTTACACTCACATCCCTTCCATGTCTGAAGGTCAGGGAGAGCAACCATTCAGGAGGCCTGCTAACTTTCTCCACTAACCCATCCCACTAGTATAAAATAAAAAGCAATAGGAGGGAAGGGCAATAATGAGCACTTTCATTATAACTTAATTAGACGGCGTGGGAATTATCTGAGCTCCTGGGTCTTGTCTGCCCCACCCCCACCCCCAGCTTATCTCTTGTTCATTTCTTTGCTTGTTAAGACACGATCAGAGGTCAGGAAAGAGCAGCACGAGGAGGATGAAGTCGTCCCCACTCTCTTTATTAACACATCTTGCCAAAGGTTTTGGTGGCCTGGAATAGCAAAAGTAAAATGAGATTATAATGAAGTTTACAGATGTCACTTATTTTAATTATTTATGCCAAGCTCTGAGTAGCAGAGCTAAATGAGATGGAGTTTCTATGACAAGTTCTCATCGAATCCATTCTGCTGCAAAGCCATGTGTTGGTCATGTCTGTTTTCACTTTAAGGGGGATTGTTAAACAGACAGTAGACTTACGATAATGGATGTTTCTTTCAGGCACAGCCAATACAGCAGGGCTGGGGCTGTAGCTCTGTGGGCTTGGTCCCCAGAACTGCAAAGAATCAAAAGGCGAAAGACTCAGGATGAGGAGACGACGGAAGACCAGGATCCATCCAAAGGACAGCTGGTTGTAGGAAAAGAAAATTCAAACCATTTTCCATTGAAAATTGGTGAAAGTGGTTACCAGGTAGCATGTCTCCAAACTTCAGTCATACAAAGAAAATTATGTGTTTCTGTTGGCTCCTTGGTAACTCCCAAGGAAAGCTGACATAACTTCAGTATCGGGTGTTACTCTGTTCTGTATTTTATGCTCATTTTCTTCTGATGGTGATAGTTTTCTGTAACAGTTACTCATCCAGGACTTGCTTTTTGAGCCCTGAGCCTGACTCGACCTCAACTATGAATATAAAGCTCAGGGAAGTCTATATGGTAGGACAATTTTCATAAACCACCTCAAACATAACTGCCCTACTGCTGAAGACAGCTGTGGATTAGGTCACCATGAGAATTTCAATAGCACTGAGCCTCGCTCCACCAAGCAGCCCTTTAAAACATTTTCCAATATGCTTGAAATGCTTGCCCCTTCTATAGAATCTATTTTTCAAAAATAGACAGGAATGAACATTGCTGATTTTAATATTGTATGGGGAAATATCATGTGCCCTTTACTTTCTCCTTTTAGCTGACTGAACCTTGGAGTAACTCTCCTGAGAATTAGTAACGTTCAGGTTTTAACTTCCGTCTTCACTCCAGTCTTTACCAGCTTCATCTTTTGCCTCCCACAGAATTAAGGTGTTTTAGGCTAGGTGTCCCCTGCTCACCACTTGTCAGTAGGACTGGAGTACAAAGTTTTATTCATAGGCAAGCCATCCACAGTCCTCAACCTCCAGTTTTCTTACTTGGAAAACAATAATATATATTCTATATTCATCTTGGAGTTATCCTTAAGTTAGGTGTTCATTTTTGTAATATAAAGATCAAACCCACGGCCTGTGAATACATCTTACGTGCTCTACCATTGAGAGACTCCCTGGGCTTGTTAGGATATTAATATCCAAACACAAGTGGATGTGGCATATCTGTTATGCAATGTGAACTATGCTGGCCAAAGTTAGCAAAGAACAGCATATTTGGAATGTTCTGTTTTCATTATGTGTTTAGCTATAACCTCTCTGATGTTTGCCAGGCTCATAGTTAAGTCCAATACTCAATGCTATGTAAAAGTAAATGAAAATCGTCTAGAAGACAAGATTATTTAGTATTTCCTTTATCCTCCTGAATGTTTTGCTCTTGACTAGGTTATGATTTTGTTCATGAATTTTTCCCCAATAGATTTAAAAAAAATTTTTTAATAACAGTCCCTATAACTTTTAACATGCAATATATTGTCACGTGGACAGACTTAGTGATGTGAGATATCTTTCTGTATGCTGCGAGTATGTGTTGCTTTTATTGATTGATGAATAAAACTGTTTTAGTCAATAACCAGGCAGAATATAGCTAGACAGGAAGTCCAGATAGGCTATGGAGAGAAAGAAGGCGGGGCCTAGGAAAGGCCATGCAGCTGATGAATGAGTAAGATACCAGAACGTTACCAGAAAACTACGGCCACTTGGTAATACACAGATTGGTAAAAATGGGTTAATTTAATTGTGAGAGCTAGTTAGTAATAGGTCTGAGCCATTGGTCAAACAATTGTAATTAATATTAAGCCTTATAATGGTTATTTGGGAACTGGTGAGCAGGAGGAGATACCTCCAACTATAGCTTAAAGGGCCACACTTGTATCTTTATGCACTGTGTGTTCAGCACAGTAGCTCTTCTGCAATAAAATTAGTATTATTCAACAATGGATTACAAGTTTATCTCCAGTTTCAGATATATTAAACCCACAAGTCTGTGGTTAACGTCTCAGTTAATATTCTAGCAAACTTTTGGCTTGTGTGAATATGCAAGTGATTATCAGAGACTGATGTTCATTCCATAAAAATACATTTTCTGGAAAAAATAGGATTAACTAATTTGCTCTGAGTGCTATTTTAATATTTTTATTTGAGTATTGAGTTATTCAACATCATACTATGTATATGGAGTTTCTGTCCTGCTTGGTTCTGAGCTGTTTAGTCCCAAATAAACACACAGAGGTGTCTATTAATTATAAACTGTTTGGCCAATAATTCAGGCTTCTTACTAGCTAGCTCTCTCTTAATTATTAACTCATCTCTATTAGTCTATGTATTTGCACCTGGTCCTGGCTTACTGGAGAATGCCCAGTGTCCTGTTCACCCAGTAGCTACCTGGCACCTCCCCAGTGGCTCCTCTCTGCATTTCTCTTCGCAGAATTCTCCTAGTCTGGTAGCCCTGCCTGTACTTTTTTTGCCTGACTACTGGTCAATCATCATTTATTCATCAACCAATAAGAGAAACATTTAGTCACAGAATACAGAAGGACCTCCCCCATCAATATTTCCTTCTCCCTGATCACTGATGAGCTGTGAAGGTTTGAGAATGGTTTATAAACTGTGTTTGGTTTACTTTCTTTGCTTTTCATTAGCAGTCTGTCTCTCCCTTCTCTCTCTCTCTCTCTCTCTCTCTCTCTCTCTCTCTCTCTCTCTCTCTCTCTCTCTCTCTGTGTGTGTGTGTGTTTATATGTGTGTGTGGCTGGGCATATGTATATATGTGCATATGGAGGCGGGAGGTTGATATTGTGTGTCTTCCGTGATTCTTTTCCACCTAATATGGTGAGCCCTCAACCTGTTAAGTTGATTTAATATACTTTGCAGACATGTTCTCTGCTTACATTTGTGAATATCTGCAGCACTTTCTAAGGAGGTACTAGAGAAGAGGGTCTGTATGTCTCTGACTTTGTGTAAGAGGTACCTTTTGGACCCATTGAACCAGTGGACAGTGATCCATCTTTACCTTGTTTAGAGACTTTCTTCAAGGCCTCATTTACAGAGTTTCAAGATGAACAACGTTTGTGAACTCTGTGCTGAGTGCTCATGGTGCTGCACCTTGTAGGGGGAGGTTGGGGAGATGTGGATGTACTGGGTCATCATGGCCAGCTGGGACATCATCTGATTCATGAGAACCCCAGTGTCCTGGCTTGCAATTGCTGAGTCAGCCAGAGAGTGCTTTTAGAAGAACGCTTAACATCTAGATGCTGCTTTACAAATTGGCATTTTCTCAACTGTAAGGGTAGTGATTTTTTTTAGGATTAATTACTGGGGTTATTAATCCAAACAATTAAATTCTGTCCTAAGAGTACAGCTGTCTGGTTAATTAATTTATTAATTAATCAGTGGCTTCTCCAGATGTCTGTTGGGATAGTATCCCTTGAGCCATGCTAGGATATGTTTTCAGATCATGAACTAATCCCTCTCACTTGTCAACTTTAGAGCAAAAGGGACTATTTACAAGAGACCTGTTGTGAGGGGGAAAATGCAATTATTTCAGGTAAACCTTCTTACTCATTATGTGTGACATGCTTCCTTCTGAATTGGCAATGTTGCATAATAGCTTTCCAAATGTATTCCCCCACTATCATAAAACGTCTACTTACAACATTAAACATTGTAGTCGAAAAGAGAGGAATCATTGGGTGACAAAATGGGATTTATTTACTGTGATGAAGTAAGAGAACTATGCCAGTATTTTCATTCATACAAATTCCACAACTTTCTTGAGAATATTATTTTCTAGGACAAAACTTTCAGGGGCACCAGATTTGGCAATGCCTAGCTGTAATCCTACCATTTGGGAGGCAGAGGCACCTTCCTTGCCTGGGAAGCCTGGGAAGCCTGGGAAGCCTGGGAAGCCTGGGAAGCCTGGGAAGCCTGGGAAGCCTGGGAAGCCTGGGAAGCCTGGGAAGCCTGGGAAGCCTGGGAAGCCTGGGAAGCCTGGACTTACTATGTTCCTCTCCTTCAAAACTGTGTTGTATCATGTGAGACAAAAGGATCAGAAGCAGAAAAGATGCCTGTGTAGGTCATGGGGACAGATACACTGGAGCTCCCAGAACGAATGTGAACAAATGAAGATGCTGAAGGCAGACTTGAGAGGACAAAGACAGTTCAACAGGGGGCCAAAGGGCGAAGTCCGTAGAGAACACAGAGTGGAAGAGTGGAAGAGACATGGGTCAAGCCCAAGGAGAATTCTGTCAAATCACTCCATGTGTCTCTCAGATTGGGCACAGCCCAGGCATCAATGCTTTTGATAATGTTGTGGCAAGGAATGCCCGGTTGCCATAGACTGGGAAGTGAATAACAGGAATGTTATGGGGTTTCTTAAAAGCAGCCTGGTTATCCAGGGAAGGTGTTAAATGGCCCCCAGGTTAAGAAAGTTCATATTTTCTGATGGAGAAGGATAGGCATCTTGTAGCAGGTTCCAAATGAGTTTGATGGACCCAGTAATTAAGAATTTGCAACGCAACAGGTTTCTGAAATCATAGAAATGATCATTAATTACCTCAGTGTTAAACTTAACCTCATGCAAATATTAATGTAGTGTATAAACTTAACCTAATGCAAACACAGAGTTCACCAGAGTAGGAGAGAGGGAATACATCTTATCTCTTTTTCTAAAATAGTCCTGGTATTTTAATTAGTGGAATACTTGGAGAGACAGAAAGCGCAAATCCAAATCCAAACACTTCACTCTGAACATCCTCAAGGCCACCATGTTCCACTTAGAAATTTCTCTCCTTGGCCTGGAGAGATGGCTCAGCTGTTAAAGGCTAGGCTCACAACCAAAAACATAAGAGATTTCTCTCCTGAGTTAGACCTGGCAGTAAGAAGAGCCTAGCGTGGGCTCATGGCTCAGTTCTGCTTCTTGTCACTAGAGATTTGAAAAACCAAGCCTGGATTTTCATGGGCAAAGCTCAAGACTCCATTGCATACCCCAAACTGGATTTTAGCTGTTTCGTGAATTTCTTCACTTAATGGTTTACATTGTGACTCTCCCTCACTTAAGAAGCTCTTACCTACTCTAGGGTGTCCTTCTGCATGTCTATTTCCCTCTCTTCCATAACACACACTCAGTTACTTACTGACATTTCCCTAATAATATCCAAATGTACAGCATTAAGTAAAAGCTTTATTTATAGGTGCTTTGTTGAGCTAGCCAGTCCTTAGCATTGCTTGGTCTCTGAGAGAAACTTAGACCATGAGTTTCAGGTCCTTTCAGGACTACCACTCTATGCTCTTTGCTATCTAGTGTTTCTGGAACCTTCTGTTAGTAGGGCAAGAGACCTGCTTATCAGCAGAGAACCGAAGTCAAGTCAGCAGACATGTAGACATTCTTTACGGTGAGGTAGGAATAGCAGTCGAGTCTTTGGCTGTGGGCTTCAGAGCGGTGCCTGTGGGAACAGGTACAGAAGATGCTTCCTTATGACTGTGAATGTACCCTTTGATGATGGGCTGTAATGACTCCAGTAGTGTTCTGTAGTACAGTATTATTTTGAGGTGTGTGACTTTTGTTTATGCTGCATTTGTTTAACTCTGTGAAGCTGGGACTCTTTGCCTGTCTAAAAACACCTGATGGTCCTAATAAAGAGCTGGATGGCCAATCGTGAGGCAGGAGCAAGGGTAGGCAGGGCTGGCAGGCAGAGAGGATGAATAGGAGGGGAAAGGAGGAGGAGCAGCAAGAGAAGGACAAGAGAAGCAGGAGAGGAGAATGTCAGGGTCAGCCATCCAGACAGCCATGGAATAAGAAGTGAAGAAAGGAAGAGAGAACAGAGAAAGATAAAAGCCCAGAGGGAAAAGGTAGCTGGGATAATTTAAGTAAATCTGGCAAGAAACAAGCCAAGCAAAGGCTTTCATTCAGACTAAGAATGAGCAACCATGTGTGGTGTGTATGATTTATTTGGGATCTGGGTGGTGGCCCCCTCAAAAAGCCATAATAATAATAATAATAATAATAATAATAATAATAATAATAATAATAAAAAAAGCAAAACAAGCAACAAAAGTGTTCTTTTACCCCATATTTCTGTGTTCATCTCAGCTTGGTTCTAGAGAGTTCACTGAGAATCACTGGGTTTGTGGGTCTCTAGAGAATGACTAGGCACCCAGAGCTTGGGACACTGCCTCTGCTTTGTTGGTATAGTGGTGGCCATGACAGCTGTCTAGAGTTTGAGATGCCAGACTTTTCCATATATACTTATTTATCATTTGGGTTTCAGACAAGGTCTCTGTTCTTGCTATGTAAAGGCAGGCCTAAAAGAAGAAATACCCAGCATCCCCTTTCATGTCTTCTTGGGACCCTGCCCTCTCTTCAGATCGGGGTGCCCTCAGCTTGCCTTTCTTTCTCTTTAATTTCAGAATTAGGCGAACAAACATTATCTATTCTCAGAGTGCCTCAATTTCTTCCCACTTTCCTTCTCCTCATTTAGACTCCTGTGTTTTGACATAATTTCTCATGGGTTGTCACCCTTGATGATTAAAAAGGCACTAATGAGATCGAGCTTGTCAAGGCTTGATCAGGGGTCTCTATGTTCTGTTGGTTGGTAATAGGCCATCTTTGAAAGATACGGAGGAACTAAGATTTGTGAAAACATCACAGCTTCTTGTGGCTGAGGGCAGAGGTAAGGTGAGCCTAGCCCGAAAGAGAATTTCTTAGGGGAATCAGACATCACCAAAGCAATCCTACCCCAGACTGTGTGTTTGAACGCAGTTAGGACCAGATGTTTGCAGTAGCAACGTCTTCAAAACATGAATGTGAATTATTCTTATGATTAAGCCTGGGTTCTGAGACAGCCAGGCTACACAGAGAAAGGAAAAGAAAACGAACGCAAAAGCACAGGAGGAAGGAAAGGATGGATGGAAGGAAGGAAGGATTTGCGATTGTTTGAGTGACAGACAGAATCTGTGAGTGCTGACACCATTATCAACCTGACATAGTTTTCTTGTGGAATGTACAAACTGACCTCAGGCAGATGAGGCTGTTTGTCCCCTCTTCCAATGGGACTTCTTGCTTGGGATCTGTCTTTTATTCTGGACCAGTGTGCAACTGGCAAGTTGGCAGCTGTTCACTGGGAAATGAGAATCCCCAAACTAAGTAAACCACAGAATCCTTCCCATGTCTGCCCTATGAGCTTGTGGATTATATATTTCTATTACTGAGTGTATCCTAAACAAGATCAGTCATATCTTTTTGGGGTGGGTGGGGGACTGGCAACTATTTCATTCTGATGTTAAAAGATCATGTTTCTTCCTGTCCCAGAGTGTTTTAATTTTATTTATTTGTTGCTTTTGGAGACAAGATCTCATCATATAACGTCGAATAGAACTCATTGGGTAGACCAGGATACCTTTGAACTCATAGGGATGTGTTCTTAAGTGTTGGGATCAAAGGCAAACACTACCACACCTAGCAGAAAAACTATTTAACTCTTGTTAAGCTCATTTATTTTAGTAGAAGATTAGCAGTTCACCAACTTGTGACTCGTGTTTTTAATAACATAATTAATGTTGCTGTGAAACGATTTTCAACCTGTGGGTTATGAACCCTTTGGGGATTGTATATCTGATATTACAGTTCATGACAGTAGCAAAATTACAGTTATGGAGTAATAATGAAAAAAATAATTTTATGGTAGGGAGTCACCACAACATGAGGAACTGTATTAGAGGTCACAGTATTAGGAAGGTTGAGAACGACAGCTGTGGAAATTTGGTAGGTCTTAAGGGCATACTCCTCAAAGTTCCGCAAATAACCATAAGCTTATATTATTTGAAGAGAAGCACATTCTAGATTACAATCCTCAACTGTGGCCATGTATTGGAACATATGCTACAAAAGACAAGAAATATGAAGAAAATAAACAAGCAGAGGAACTATTTCTGGCAAGGATGACTGTTTGTCTTGTCTTGTCTTGAGTGGGACTGAAGGGTTAATCATGGCTTGTTCTTGGCCAACAGATATGCTTGACACAGCTTACTTCAGTGGGAATGCAATTATGTGCTCTAAGACTGTCCTGAAGGAGCAGCTGCCGGAAGGAATGTGTGCTTGGGAGCATTCATATTTTATGAAAACCATGTTGGTCCATTGCCTCATTCACTTGAGTTACCACTCAATTATCCTCAAGGCAGGGCCGTAGAGCCAGCAGAAGGGAACGGGTGTGCCACCTCCATAGGACGGTAGCAGCTGCCCCTGTCACCCATCATTACAGCAGCCTGCTGCCTTCCCTTCACTATTGTTCTGACTTTGTCAGCGACATTAGACTCTGCTTTTCATAAATGTCTCAGTACAGATTGAGACCTGTGTAACGGCTTGAAAACTGGTAAAAATCTCTCACCTTAAATACCATCCACTCAAATCTGAGATTGGACAGGCTAAGAATGCAGACACATTTAATTTTTTTTCATGAAATGACATCATTTTGACATAATATTTTCAATTCTGAGCAGAATATCTAGACTGGAAAAGGGGACGGTTGTACGTATAGCCATTAATTCATTCTTTAAAACTACATGGGGCAGTGTGTGTGTGGAGGAGATGGCTGAGTGGGTAAAGTGGTCACCACACAAACTTGAGGGCCTGAGTTTGGAACCCCAGCATCCCTGAGAAAACCCTGAGGTGACCATCTGTTTTTCCAGAACTCTAGGCTTGAAGACAGGTGGATTATTGAAGATTCCTGGCCATCAGTCTAACTGAAACAATAAGGTCCAAGTTTAGTGGCTAGAGAGAAAGAGAAGGTTCAGGGGTCTGAGTTTCATCCCCATCACCCATGGTAGTTCACAACTATCTGTAACTCTAGTTCCTGGAGACCTGATAGCTACTTCTTGCATCCTCAGACACCAGGTATGAACATGATACATACATATACATAAAATATAAATAAATAAAACTTAAGGTAAAATACAGAGTGATAAAGGAAAATCACTGGCTCCTTATATTCACAGGCACATGTGAATACATACACACACAGACAGACACACAGACAGACACACATACAGACACACACAGACACACATACACACACAGAGAGATAGACACACACACACACACATACACACACAGACATACACACACACAGACATACACACACACACACACACACAGACACACACACACACACACACACACACCAAAAATCACATTAGCTTTTTTTAAAATTACCTATAGCATATTGTACCATAGACCCTCAGATGTGTTATCTGGATGATAATTTTTGTGAGCTTGGAGGTGTCTGTAGATGGTAATCCGTATCTATGTTGACAAACGTCTTTTTTATTGGATTTCTCATTTTGATCTAATGTCATTTTAGAGTCTTCTGTTCTCCCAAGACGGCCCTTACTTTAAGTGTTAGGGCTAGTGTTTAAGTTTGCTCTCATTAGAACCTGACAATCATCCATTGAGTTACAGGGGTAAACAGGCGCCCTGCTGTGTCTCTCTGGCTGCCTCTCAGAACTAGGGCTTGGCCTCTTCACACTGCTTATTTGGGAGCCCAGTCAGAGAATGTCACTTGCTCAGTGTCACATGGCTAGTTACAGGGGATTCCAGGTTTCAAACCAGAGCCTCCAAATGCCTTGATCAGTACCTTTCCACTGAGATGTCACTGCCAGTCCAGGTAAATTGACATTTAGTATATGTATGAATGGAACAAACCCATTGTGAAATCTCCCTTGCTGGAAGGTGGAGGGTTGATGAAGGAGCTGACATCTTATCAGGCTATATCTGTGCATTTTTAAGTTTAGGAGTGAACTAGTGTCTAGTATTGACACTACAATACATTAGCATATAAGGCTGCACAAATAGTGCCAAGTTTGTTTGTTTTTGTGTGTGTATTGTGTGTGTGTGTGTGTGTGTGTGTGTGTGTGTGTGTGTGCCTGGGCGAAGGGGTTGCTTGGACCTGTGCATGTGTGTGTAAAGGCCAGAAGTCAGCAGTGACTATCCTTTATTACTCTCCACTTTTCTTTTTGGAACAGGGTTTCTCATGAAACCTGAAGTTCACCCGTTGACTAGGCTGCCCACCTACAGCGTCACCAGCACTTGCCTGTGTCTGTTTTCCAGAATTGGAGTGACAGGTGTGAGCCGCCATATCAGCTTTATGTGTGGATGCTCAGGATCCACAATCACGTCCTTAAGCTTGCACAGCAAGAGCGTCACCCACTTAGCCATCTCCACGGCTTACCGCTTTGTGTCTTACTTGGCCATAGTAGTTGGTTTAAAATAGCGTTGTTTTTTTAATATAAAATTTAGACTTAGTGTTATTAGAGAATAATGTTTTATTGCTAATCCAAACACTGACAACTGCAGAAATTGCATGTGTGCCAGACTGACTTCTTTTTTTATATACATGTATGTTCCCCTCTTCCCTGCCCTTTGTGGTGATTTGAATAAGAATAACTCCCCCCCCCCCGGGCTCATATATATGAATGCTTAGTCTTCGGGGAGTATAACTATGTAAGAAGGATTAGGAGGTATGGCCTTCCTGGAAGAAGTATGTCACTGGGGGTAAACTTTAAGATTTCAAAGCCAGGCCCAAGTCTCTCTTTTCCTTCTGCCCTTGGATCCAGATGCAGACCTCTCTGCAACTCCCCCAGCCTTCCGCCATGCTCCCTGCCATGATAATGGACTAACCCTTTGAGATGATAAACAAAGCCACAATTAAATGCTTTCTTTCAGAAGAATGCCTGTGGTCATGATGTCTCTTCACAGCAACAGCGCACTGACCAACATTCTTCTTTTAAATGATGCCTAACCATCAGGACTTATGGCTTGAGTTAGTGCCTGGATCAGTGAAAACTTTCCTTTTTAGTGCTGCCTCTTACTTTTCCCAGTGGAGAGTTCCAGCGGTTCTGAAGGACATGACTGTAAGGGATAGCAAACATGTTTTGTCATTGTTATGGGATTGTGAGGGGACTGAGCCCCAGCCAGGAGACAGTTTCCCTATTAGGATAAATGCTATGCAATCGCAAAATCCCTTTCAGGAAGGGAGGCATTTGGGTCGGCATTTCTGGAGAGGTCTCCATTCCCGAGTCTGTGCCAACAGCTTTAGAGGAAGATCCAATTTCAGCTCCGATTTTCAGGAGGGGCACTAGTTTTGACTCATCTTTCCTTGAAATGCCAAAGATCATTTCCTCAGCCTGGCTGAAAAAATTCATTGGCTTTCATTTATACATTGACTTAACAAAGTGCCAGCTTTATGGGACTGGGGAGGCTGGGCTGGCAAATTCACCACATGTGTACATCCCTTATGTTAGTGCAGTAGAGGAGAGACAGCTCTGCAGAGAAAGCTTCTGGAACACCTGCACCAGTGCTCATGAAGCTTATGGGAGTGCCTTGCAGAGCAACTGGAACTGGAGAACAGAGTAGCTATCTTCATTAGTGAAATTAAAAAGAGGGTATGGAGCTTAAAATACTTGCCAGAAAGAACTTCCAAAGCTCTAAGGTGCATCCACTGACTTGTGTCCTCATGAGGCAATGGAGACCCATGTGGTGGTATCTGTACAAGCTTTCTGACTATTGTGCTCAGTACTAGGTCAATGCCATTCTCACACTGCTGTCTTTAGCAGTATTTTAACCTTATGAAATGTACTGGCAAGAAAGACAGTGAAGATTCTGTAAGTAATCCCTGTAGTCTTAAAAGCATCATTCAATTTACTTGGAAAATAAGTCTCTTAAGGCCTGCATGGGCAGAAAATGAGGTAGATGGAAAGAAACTCTCTTAAAATATTTATTTTAATGCTTGTGCCTATGTCTGGGCATATGCTGTGTTCATGAGTGTGGACGTTTTTAATGTGTAGGTACATGCCTAAACGTGTGTGTTTGTGAGTGTGTGTGTGTGCATATTTACTTGTGTGCATATATGTGTATGTGTGTGACTATGCATGTGTGTGTGCACATGTATGTGTTTATGTGTATCTGTATATGTTTGTATATGGATGTGTGTTGATGTGCATGTGTGTATTATTTGTATGTATTTGTGTATATTGTTGTGTTTATATGCATGTATTTTTTGTGTGCATGTGTACATGTATAAATGTGTGTACACATGTTTATATGTGCATGTATGTAGATGTGTTTTTAATATGCATGAATAGATGTATATGTTAATGCATGTATGTTCTGTATGTGTATATGTGTGTGCATGTGTATGTGTACATATGTGTATGTGGGTTGTTCCTCAGGTGCCTTCTACTTTGTGTTTGAGACAGGGTCTCTCATTACCCTAGAAATTGGGGTTAAATTCTAGAACCCCTCTCATGACCTCTGTTCTCTCTATCATTTGGTTATAGCCAAACACTGGCATATGCGGCTTCCTACATGAGTTCTGGAAATAGTAACTCAGGTCTTTTTCTTATGAGGCAAGGCCTTTGCTGACGGAGCCATATCTCCAGCTCTGTCTTTAACAGCACTAATCTACTTTTAAAATCTGTTGGAATTAAGGCCCACTCCATAAAGGAAATGCGTGTCTGGTACTGTGAACTTGAAAACCAAGAACCCATGTTTAGGGAGATTATAGATCCTTGGGATGAAGCTACTATTATTATTTTCACCAAATTGGCTTGCTATCAAACTCCTCTTAAAGTTTGTATCTCTTCCAATAGATCAGCGCCACTCTGGATCAGAGCAGTTTCTTTGTGTAGTGGATACCAGTCAACAAAGAAACTCCAGGTAGGCAAAGAGCAGAGGATAAGTGCTGGGAGACATTTGGTCACAAATGGGACAGCACTATCACACCCTTCCTCCCAAGGGTTGGGTTGGGTCAGTCATGGAGGAGGAAGCATGCAGAAAAATTTTAAGAGCCAGAGTTTAGGGAGGTGTATGTTCGGACTTGATAGACCCATGAACTCATAGTAACTGTGTTACCTGTACTAGACCAAACCTTTCAGCATCCTGGTATTGGGGTGGGTCTTAAGAGCTCAGCCCCAGCTGAGAAGACACTGACAGTTGATGGGTTCTGGGAGAAGGAGAGTCCATTTTCTTTTAAGGGTATGGGCCCTCATAGGTTGACCACACCCATGAATATATGAGGAGCACAAAAGGGACTTAAAAAAATGATGTAAAGTTGGAGTGGGATTGGGAGTCAGGGGTAGATTCAGGAGGAATTATGGGGAGGAGCTGGAGTATAGATGATCAAAACAAATGCAGATATGGCATTCTTTTTGTTTTGTTTTGTTCTGTTTTTGAGACAGGGTTTCTCTGTGTAGCTTTGAAGCCTGTCCTGGAATTTGTTCTGTAGAACACACTTGCCTCAAACTCACAGAGATTTGCCTGCCCTTGCTTCCTGTGTGCTGGGATTATAGGTGTGCCTGGCAGCATGTGTGAAATTACAAAATGCTATTTAGAAGTGGTAATCCACTTTTATAAAAGTCTACTGAAATGCTACCAAAAAACAATTTTTTTTTTTTTTTTTACGAGTTTATGTCTTCCTGCAGTTAGACTTTGCTGTCGTTCTCAGCCTGAGGGTTGTGACTCCTTTGGTGTCAAAGACCCTTTCACAGGGTCCTGACTATCAGATCCTGTATATCAGGTATTTACATTGTTTATATCATATTTACATTATGATTCACAACAGCAGCAAAATTACAGTTTTAAAGTAAAAACAAAGGAATCTTATAGTTTGGGTCACCACAACACCGAGGTGGAAACATTAAAAAGTTGAAAACCACTATACTGTAGCATTTTATAGGACTATCATTCAGTAACCTAAGAACCTAAGATGGAAGGAAGAATTGAACCCCGATCCCCTCCCCTAATAAGGAAAGTGATGGTGAAGGTGATATGTAGCTCTGGGCAATGCATCTCAAAGGGAGGAAATTATTTACACTTGTAAGCATCAAAACCCATATGCCACAGGGAGACACTGTCCCCATGAGGGGTGTGTATGTAGTGAATGGAGGGGAGGGATGACAAGCCTGAGGTAGGGATGACAAGCAGTGTGTGGGGATGATGGTGGGGTATAAAAACGAAGACCTAGGAAGCCTGAGGTGCTGTCTGCTAGTTTGAAGTGTGTGTAACCAGGGAGTTTTGAAAGGGCAATAATTTGGAAGAGGAATCGGGTAGGTTCTGCCTGGTCCCCCAGATGGAACCCACAGTAAAAGGAAGAAGAATCATTTGGAAGAGGAATCAATCAGGTAGGCTCGGTTTGGTACCACAGATGGAACTGTACAGTAAAGGGATGGATAATCACTTGAAAGAAGAATCGGGTAGGTTCTGTCTGCTCCCACAGACAGAATTGTACAGTTAAAGGAAGATGTTCCTAGCGTGAGGCTCTCTGTAGACTAATGGGCCTTCACAAAAGGGTTCTGCACTGGGACGTAGATTGGTTGGCTTTGTGGACACATGTATAGAAAATCAGGTCAGGTGACATTTGTGGCTCCTCCTCCTCCTTCCTCTTCTCCTTCTTTTATAAGACTTAACTCGTCTTAAGTGTTTTGATATCTCCCTGATTATCCTTTTTATTTCACAAAACAAAACGAAACATGCATGGGTGTGATTACACAGCCCTGATGGCTCCAGGAAAACCTGTGATCGTGACACTTACAGTGTACAGATGGCACAAGATACACTTGTTTTCGTGGCATTTTAGTGCTTGTATTTATTTATTCACTTAGGGTTTTAGGTGGCAGCTGACTTTCTAATAGATTAACTTATTATTTCCTAAGAGCCTAATTGTGGATGATTGAGAGGAACCCGAGTATGGACTGCAACAGGTAAAATGTAGAGAGTATTACCTAAGCTGGACACTGTTGTAAGCAATACACAGAATCACGCCTATTTAATAAAAATACATATATCCACTCTAATGAAACCCTTTCATCATATTTATTGCCCCATTTTAGAAATGGGAAAACTGAGGAACAGGGACACTGGGAAACATTTTTCACAAGGTGATGGCAAGTGAAACCAGAGTCCTTGTGGATAGCTCCCAAATGCGTCCTTGTATGAGTATCACATGTTTTCAAGGCAGAAAAATAAAAATAAAGCACCATGGTTTCCAACTACATTCAGGGCCACTCTTGCTTTATCTAAAGAAATTTCTACTTGTGAGGTCCCCACTGTCCACTCTACAACCGGAAAGCCTAACTCTAGGCTGCAGGCAGTAGTTAGCAATTGTGGCTAGATGTGGTTGTCACCTTACACATGAGACTGTATAAACCCCAAGTTTCCAGAATTGTTTTCCTTACTCTGATGAATTCCAAAGCCTTTTGAGATCAGGGAACAGACACTTTCAAAAAGAAATATCTATTTTTTCCTTTAGCAAATTGAAAAGAGCGACCTTTCCATCCTTGAGATAATGTCTCACTATATAGCTCTGGCTGACCTCGAGCTCACTATGTAGACCAACCAGGCTGGCCTGGAACCCACGCAGGTCCACCTCCTCTGTCTCCCAAAACTCACTGACTAAAGAAAGCTGTGCCTTACCATGCCCAACATCTTCTAAAAGCTTATGCTTTAAACTTCCTGTTAGGGCTTTATCTGAGCCTCTCCCTAGTGTTGTGCATTTATATGTTAACCTATGAACCCCAGCCTTATCTCAAGCTAGCCTTTAAGAAACTATCAAGTTAAAATGAGCTTGTTTTAATAAAAATGACTGGAGTCCACATAAATCAAGGAAGTTTGCAGATAAATATGCTCACAGGGAGGACATTGAACTTGAAAATATTTACTCCGGTTCTAACCATGGAGAGGGGCATGGAACAAACATGTCCTTCCTTAATATCCCCAAAAGGATCCAGGCCTGCTACCCTTGGTATTGGACTTGGCTTTCTCACAGTGAGACATTCCATTTCTGTTGTTGGAGCTATCCTGCATGAGGTTAGTGTTCTGGTAAACAGCCCTAGAAAACTAAGAAAGCAGAAACTGGTGTGTGTGTGCTAAATTGCACAAAGAGCTCTATGTGTGTGCTAGATTGCATAGAGAACTCTGTATGTGCTGGACTGCATAGAGAACACTCTGTGTGTGTGTGTGTGTGTGTGTGATAGACTGCATAAAGAACATGTTGAGTGCATCATGGTTGGGGGTAATTTCTTTGTATAAAACAGTTATCCTAAGGTATCTTATGATTTAGCTTTTCTGACAGTTTAGTTTTAGTGACCAAAGCTCTGACTGTGTGTATTCGTCAAGTGGTTGGAGGTTGGAAAGGCACTCCCACAGAGCAGGAGGAGATACATTATACTGCGCACTGTACTCTGTAGACTATAATTATCATTTTCTCACTTATGAAAGAGTTACCATGCTGGGCACAAATATCTTTTTAGACACCATCTATTGTTCATGTTCAGGTCTACATTTCCATTTGTATGTGAAAACATGTGGATTGTCTGATAAACACAGAAATAAAGGAAACAGTTATGTAACTGAAGCCCGAAGTCCCTTGCAATTCCTTTGATTCTTAGGTGATTACCCCTTTGAAGGGAAATAATATGAAAAACAATCTCCTCTCAATAGAGACTGTGTTCAAAGGTATGACAGCCTTTGGGGGCAATGACTGTGCCCTTGGGAACACTTGTCACGCTGGACAGTGCTGGATGTGCGCTATACTCAGGGATGCAGTTATGTAACATCCTTCCCAGGGCTGTCTGTTACACAGTATGTTTCCTGCAAAATTGGAATTAAAATCTGTATCCTTACTGATAGTTTCTGAGTTCACACTAGCTGAATATGCCAACATTCTAGTAGAACATGTTGGAAATTCAAACACAAGACCATTTTTTTTTTTTTTTTAAATCAGACCTCAGACTCTCCTGCAGCCTCAATCCCAGGAGACAGACCTAATTCTGGAGTTCACGTTTTCACAGTCTGCTCTCTGTGCTCTCGTGGTTATAGAAATCTGATCACATTTTGGGGAGATCTCAGACGATGGCCGGGAATGAGCGCCTGGAAAGAATCAGATGAGAGAGTGTCTGGGGTTGACAGACACCATGCATTTACTCAGAAGCAGGCAGACACAGATCTGGAGTGATGGGAACAAAGCCTCAGATAGAAGATGCAAGACAGGGATCTGAAAGGAGATCAGACGCCACCAAGGGATGCAAGGGACGATGCAATGACTGTGTCTTCCAGCCTCTCTTTCTCTCTCTCTTTCTCTCTCTCTCTCTCTCTCTCTCTCTCTCTCTCTCTCTCTCTGTGTGTGTGTGTGTGTGTGTGTGTGTGTATTAGTAGTGGTGAGAATTCTTCAGCTTTGCTGTAGTTTGATTTTGTTAGTTAATAGAAACAAATTGCCTGGAGATACTTGAAAAAAACACTACAGCTTGGTTATTAAAATCTAGGGCTGGAATCTCATTCACGCAGTTGGGTTGTGAACCCTGGGGATCAACTGCTCAAACACAAGATCCTGTGGGGGGGATATTTCACATGCAAGGCACAGAGCAGAGGACCGTCCACCCCGCAGCTCCTCTTTTCTGCTGGTGGGGAGTCCAGCCGCTTTTCCTCTCTCCATTTGTGCAGTCAGCAGCAGCCACACCACCTGTGGTCCAAGCGGAGGGGTAAACTGATGCTCACGGAAACTCAGAGGCCTGGGATTCCAGTAAATGCTTGTCAGGTGTATTAACTAACATGAGAAGAGAGAGAGAGAAAAAATAACATCCCAAGAGTGGAAGAAAAGTATGAGTTAAGAGATGCAGAGGCCAAGAGGAGGAGCCAAATGGAAGGAAAAGATGGAGGGCAGAAGATGGAAGGGTACAAGACAAACAGCCAAGAAGAAGCAGGAATAAGGATAAGGGAACTGTGAGGATGCCTTTGTCTTCATCGTTCTTTTCTCTAGGTGCATTCCCCATGGCTGGTCCTGATTTGGACTCCCCCACCACATGGCCAGTTGTCTGTCTTCTCTGCTTCCTCTCTCCTGGACATCAGTGGCTATGGACAATGGAGGCATCAACATGTGTGGCTCTCTCGCTAGAACCTGCAACATGTTCAAGAGGCAGAGTGGAAATCGATGCAAACGAGTTGGTCTGGGGGAGGTGGCGGATATGCTTAGAGGGATTTGTGAGGCATGGAAGATAGGCTGGTGGCAGGGAGGACAGCTTTTAGAAGGCTAAGGCAAAAAAAAGGAGAGGAAGGAAGGAAGGAAGGAAGGAAGGAAAAGTGAAAGGAAGGAAGGAAGGAAGGAAGGAAAAAAGAAAGGAGGAAGGAAAAAAGAAAGGAAGGAAGGAAAAAAGAAAAAAAGGAAGGAAGGAAGAAATGAAGGAAGGAAGGAAGGAAAGAAAGAAAAAAAAGAAAGGAAGGAAGGAAGGAAAGAAAAAGCCAGTGAGCATCGCTACCTGTAGGAACACAGAAGGATCTCAGAAATCCTACTGGGCAGAAGAAGCCAAAGGAAAAGGAAAAGCAGCCATTGTCTTTGTCCCGCTACTGTGAAGACAAACAAACAAATGAACACCAAAAAACCAACAAAAAAATAAACAAAACAAAAACACAAAGTTGGGAATAATCTATGTTAGAAGATGGGATTTGGTAATGTTGTCTCAGGAAGGACAAGGGTGGGAGAGAATTTTCTGGAACATTGTATGTTTTCTGTGCGTGGACTTGGATGTTGAATGTATGGATATGTGCATATATAGTAGCTCGTTACACTGTGTACTCAAGGTTTTTATGCTTTAATATTTGTGTACGTTATTTTACAGAGCTAAGCAGGATGAAAATGGACTTGTAAATCAGTGTTTGAGTGCAGCTAAATAAAGCAGAGCAGCTCCGGTTCTGAGTTCACAATTTTTTTTTTTTTCTGGATTTTAAATGCTGGTTGAGATTTAAAATTAGGTTTCACCCACACCATAGGAATACATTAGAGCTCTGATTTTTAAGATTAGATTCAACAAATGTGTGCCTTTAAATATGTATTAACTTAAAAATAGATCAGTGATCATGTTTATCTCGTGCCTTTGGTTACCTGTTTTCTAGGGCTTGGGGGAAAGTGTTCATTTTTATTTACATCAAAGTAAGTTGAGAGAAAAATCACATTGGAGGGGGATGTTCATTGTTCTATCCATGACTGTGAACTTGTTTATTAAAGCCTTCCAGAAATAGGGGGAGTATTTGAATGCATACTCTGCCAGCAAAATCCAAACACTGATAAATGTTTATAGTTCTTTCAAATATGCCGGAAATTTGTGTCAGTGGGGTGACATGAAAACATTGGCTGTGATGCATAGCGTGTGTGTAGATGGAATGAATCTGTAGTTGGATGATTTTTAGATAGTATCTATTAACTATTAGGATGTGCTGTACCAGATCACCCAGTGTCTTTACTGGAATTTCACTACTGTAGATGAGGGGGCACATGTTTCGTCTTTGATTGACTTAAAGAGAAAATGCTGTAAAGGCTGGTGATTGAGGGGATGGCTGAGGTCAAGCCTTGCATCCTGGTAGGATGTGCGATGCTGGACTTCCACCTTGATCTTTCTGAGTTGCACCTCCTCAGTGGAGCTACTAGTGACTGTGGCAGTATGTGGTCCCATGGGAACAGAATGAGCAAAGCCTGGGATAGGGGTGTGGCATCTGATGACTCCCCACCATCCCTCCTTTCCAGGGCCTTACTAGGCAGAAGCAAGGACAACACACACACTGTTGCGGTTTGGCTTGAACAATTCTTTTCACACGAAGACATTAGCTTGTAACAGAATATACAGTGGTAGACAGAGGTGAGGTAACATTTGTGTGTGTGTGTGTTGTTATGTTTTATACTGTTAACAAGTACATCTCTATTGTATAGAGCTAATTAAAATTACCTCTGGGGTTTATCTGTAGCAATCTACAACTTCCAGCCTAGGGATTTTTTTTTCTTTTCCTGTTTTCTTTTTCTTTCTCTTTTTCTTTTTGCAGGTGTATGGATGGAGCCCATAGTGTCAGCTGTGGTAGCCCATCACTCATGCACTGTACCACACCCAGCAAGTCTGTTTTGCTCAGGATTGATCAATCTCAGTTATGTGAGATGAGAGACATCTATTGAGCATCCATTGTATTCTTTGAAAGGATGACATTCTCTGAAGAGGAGATTTGCATAGGCATTGGGATACTAGGAATGTCATTTTCCCACGAAGCTGCTCATCTTGACCAGCTGGTGGGACATGCTCAGAAACTCCCATGAAAACAGGGCCTCTTGTGTGGTTCATGAACAGGCAAGAGCCAGCCTGGAGGGGAAAATAAAGCAACTTTTCTGATTCATTGGCCTTTGGAATTGGTTTGTAACTTATACACTCTCCTTAGAATATAATGATATCATTTTCATCTTCATAAATGTGGCATACTCTCCGGTCTGAGCCACTGGGATGGCTTTATGAAATGAAATCACCCCACAGGGTTTTAAATGGAAAGTGCAGAATCAGCACCATGGTGGTGTCTCTTCTGGAAGCTAATTGAAATTGCTCTGGCAGATGCCAGAAACAGATGCAGGGGTACATTTGCTTATGGGGCCACATTCTCCACATCACTTCTAGGAGGGAGTATAGGGCCAGTGGGCAGGGAGTTTGGCTTCTGCCCTTCCATATGTATGTCTAGTGATGCCATAGGTCTGCCTGTGACTGGCAGGTACCTTGTGTAATAATGATGTCTGTTTTCAATAACTACCTCATGGACTTGTTGGTATGGGTTTAATAGAAACTTATTTAAAAGGAAAAACTAGGTAAGTGAATCATTTAATCTTTTGTACTGACTGTTATTACACTGATACTCATTTAGTCTATCGACAGACATCTCTTAAATTGTATCAAGTGCTTAGAATATGCCAGAACATTGTGTTTAAACTCACTGAATCCTCCAAATAATCCTGTAATCTCTATTTTATAGGTGACTTACTGATGTAACTAAGGATAAAAGGTTGAAAAAAAATTCCTAGACATTGGTCGAGTGCTGGGAATATTCTAGACACTTGGCCGCAGGATGAGAACACAAAGGTCCCTTAGATACAGCATGGCACTCAGACATCAGAATATAGTAGGATAGAGGAAAAGAAGAGAGCCATCAATGAGAATTTTTTTTAAATCCAAAGATGGATTTAAAGTGGCTCAGTGCTGGAGTTGGCCCATGAAGAGACATGCTTAGTTAGCCCTTAAGGAGGCAGTGGTGGGGTAAGGTAGACAGGAACTAAGAGCCAGGTGGAATTGTTGGGGCCTGTAGTTTTCCCAGGATGCTGGTTGGACCTGTAGGAGCATCTGGAGTTGTGGTCCAGGTATAGGATGTCAAAATAAGTCAGGACTGTCATAGCCATGAGAGCGCCCAGCCCTCCAGGTAGCCATGTTGTGAAGAACTCTGTGATGGTTAATTGTCAGTTATTGGCATGAAGGAATTAAGGGTCACCTAGAAGATTAGCCTCTGGGTGTGTGGATGAAGGTGTTTACAGACAACTTTAATAACAAGCACACATGGGCGTGGCACCAATCCCTCATGCTGGGCAATGACGGAATAAAAAGGAGCAAATGAGACCTTGAGCTGAGAACCAGAGTCATTTCCACACGTCTGACTGCAGAGGGAACCCAGACAGCTGCCATGCCTTCCCTACCATGATGGACTAGTATCCCCAAACCCTGAGCCAAGATACATTCTTCCTTCTCTCAGTCGATTTTTGTCATGATAAAAGTAACTAATACAATCAGACAGTGCCATCAATACCCAGTTCTTGGTGATTATCAGCTCGAGGAGCTGCTCAGGTTTGAAACCCATTTCTATTCTACCCAGTGTGACCTCACCCACTCAGGGCCCATGTCACCCATGAGCCCAGTGAAGATGGTTAAGAAACCATTTGAGCTTGTTCTCATTTGCTGCTAAATCTCTTGAACAACATGCTTGGACCCGTGGAGTTACCTCTTCAAAGAACTGTATATCTTTGGAATGGCCCATTTTCCACAGGAAGTTTAATGTATTGAGTCAAGATGTATTGAGCATTGGTGTTTGGCTTTGGGGACCACTGGTAGCCCTCACTGGAAAAAGCATTGTTCTTTCTCAGCATCTTGGAGCTCAGGCCCTGCTCAGGGCAGCCCTGTAGATCCCTTCCCTTCCATTCAAGAACTAACCCTTCCTCCCCCACACCACTGTTTGTTCTGCTTGCGCTGGTTGAGCAATGCCTTGCATACCCTATTCTCATTCATGTCTGCCTCACCTCCTGTCTGTGGAACACCTCTCTTCTATTCAATCTGGTCTCTGTCTTAGGCCGGAAGGGAGAGATAAGAACCCAGTGTTGCTAATTCTGCTTCAAGGCCATAATATCAAATGCATGTGCTAATCACTGAGGAAAGACCACAGGGAAGACAGGGGAGATGATGCTGAGCACAGCTTTCTCACCAGTGTCCTGGATCCTGGAGAATTTCATGGTTAACCCTTTGGTATCAGCTTGCTGGAGGCACTTGGCTGGCCTTGAACTTTATCTTGGTGGGTTGTGCTAGGAACAGCATTCCCTGTTGCGAAGTTTGTCTGTTGTGAAGAGAATAAGAACACTTTTTAATAGAAGGATGAGATGTGACCATTATAATTGCATATGTGAAGTTAGATGGGATACACAAGGAGTGAGGTGTGGTGGTTTTATGATTATTGACCCAGGGCTTGGGAGACAGAGGCAGGAGGATTGGTACAAGTTTGAGAACAACACCTTTGGCTGTGAAGTAAGATCCTGCTATAAAAACAAAACCCAAAAGAAGTAGAGGATAAAAAGGAGGAGCCATGGTAAGACAGAATAAGGAATCCTGCTTCTCCCTCTCTCCTCTTCCTGTCCTCTTCTTCCTCCTGCCCCATGTATGTGGAGAGCAGGAGGCAATAGGCCGACTTGCCAGTAGGCACTAGGAAAGGTTGTTCGGTAGTCTCTGATGTCACGCTAATGAATGCGAATTTTACTCTCAAGTTGGATGAAGCAAAACAGAGATATTATCTCAGCAAAGCTTTATAGACACGCCTACATACTTCTCAGGCTACAAGGAGAGAGGGGGTGGTGATGAGCAGACCTCGGGGGAAGTTTTCCAAGTTTCATATGCAGTAAGACAGTAACAATGAGATCATGAGGTTGGGAGGATGCACGGGGGATTTTGACCAATCATGGGACTTGATACAGGAGGAAGGAAGCAATGTACCAATCATGATAGAGGAAGAAGGACAATAGAAAGAGTAAGGTTGTGGAGTTTGAGCCTGGAGGCTGGGAGAAAGCTTATAATAGTCAAATGACATCCTCCCTCTGTCTTGCTGAGTCAAAGCTATTTCCTGGCTGTACTGAATGACTTAGGATTGGCTGGAGCCCATAAGTAATCGTCTGAGAAGAGGAATGACCTAGATCGCCTTAACAAACTCTATAAAAAGAAGTCAGTTGGCAGCCCGGGTTGGCTAGACTTGCCAATACAAGGACCTGAGTTTGATTCCTAGAAGCCATGTTTTACAAAAGCCAGCAGGGTTAGTGCATGCTTACAATCCCAGTGTTCAGGAGGCAGAGATGCTGGCTTGAAGATGGGGGTTAAATGAGTCCACCAGACCCAAGATAAATAATAAATATGTATTTATTAGGGAAGCACTTACACAAATAATAGTAAATAACCGCTGGGGTCTTCCTACTCCAGAAGGTTCAGTCTCTGCACTTCCGATGCTCTTACTGAAATCCCAGAGAGAGGACCAGCTCCTCTACCTTATAAAGGGTCCAGTCTGAATGCCTGAAGCCACACCCATAGGGTGCAGTCACCACTGTGAGTTCACTGGCAAAGCAAGATGCCACAACACTGGCCAGCTAGCCTAGTCTACTTGTTGAGTCCCAGCCCAGTGAGAAACCCTGTCTTAAAAAACAAGGTGGATGGCAGCTGAAGCTTCTTGTCTCTAACTGCCTGGATGCTCATACCCTGAACCCACCACACATACACGCAAAGACAAGAGGGTCCCTTGAAGAAAAGGAAGTAGCTAAGAGGTAGCTCTAATGGCTGCTGTTTTCTTGCCTGGGGTGTGAGTAGGCATCTTTGGTCCACAAAGAGGATGCCAAGAGTATCATGGAGAAACTAATCTGGAGTCGGGACACTGGTGGTTTGGAATGTAGCATGGAACCATGACTCGGCAAATGGTCCCACAAAGACTACATGTGTGTTTACTGTTAGTGCTTTGTTGCTTACAGCCAGACATATCAGAAATAATAAAATCATCTCACTTTTGAGTTGAGAAAGGAGAGAGACAGGGCTGGGGATTGGTGAGCTTCAGACTGAAGACACAGGATCAATCATATTTACCCTGATTTTTCTAGTCATGTAGGTTTTATCATCTGAGTCGATGGTGTATAAAATGTTATTGCTTATGAATAGCACGTAGGATTATTAATTCAAGCTACTTAACCCACCCATCTCCTCACTGACTTAGTGATGCCCTCTTACCTTTTCCGCCTTCCACTTCTGCTAGTAACATCTCCTGGGATGGGCAGGGTTCCTGCTACCAGTCTTCACTATGCAAATCACAGAGAACCATTTGAATGGGGGGAGGGTACTAAGGCCGTGGGTCTCCAGAGGGGCTCTGCTCCAGGGTTCCAAAAGCTCCGCGAATGCTACACCGCCTCCCGTTCCTGTTAGCAACTCTTTGTCTACATCTCAGGACACAGGGCAGGAAGAGGCTGTCCAACCATGCCTCTTGTTGAGGAAGCTCAATCTGGATCTCAATCTGGCCTGCTTAATGAGCTGCCTAGGACTATGAGGTGGGAAGAAGACAACAATTGGGCGGGGTGAGGGGTGGGGGATGGGGTGGGGGATGGGGTGGGAGTGGGGTGGGGGGGCAGTCCTCAAGTGCCTCACAGAAACCATAGAGCATAATTCTAACCTCCATCACTTCTATAGCTTTTCCCTTTTGACATAAACAGAGTCCCGCTGAAAAACTAGCCACACGTGACGAACCCCTTCAATGCTAAAATCATTATTCAAATGCCAAAAGACTTTACTGTAAACAATGCTCTTCCAGATTTGGGGACATATGGCATGCTTTGAATTGTAGTAAACATTGCAGGACCTTGTCCCTCCCCTGCAGAGCCTGCTCCAGGCTGCAGAGATGGAGAGGCCTGATAGCATCTTTGCTATTTCCATGACTGATCTCCCCCTTAGGCCACTTTCACTGGAGGAAGTCATCTAACTCTGTACTTGCTTGTAACAATTCTTCTGGAAAAAAAAAAAAAAGTATGGAGTGGGAAATAAGATTTGGGCCTTGTAACTTTGATGGCATTGTGCCTGGAGTATCTGAAAACCAAAGCTCCCAAAGGGCCAGTAAATTCAACTAAAACGGAATGTATTAGAAAAGTGAAGAATCGGTAAATGGGAGATGTCTCCAATGGCGTTTTAATTAGGTTGAAATTTAACAGAGGCCTGGCTCACTCATTTGATTTTTTTTTTTTCTTTTTTGCTGTTATGTACTTTGTAGGTAAACTTATTTTGCATTTTAAATTTACATAACTCTGGAAACTAGAATAAGAGTCTAAACCCTCCAAGCTAGACTTACAACTAACTTAAAGGTTGATCCAGCAGTATTAGTGGAGGTTCTGGCTCAGTGTGCTCACCCAGCCTACCCCATCCTGCATCCCGAGGTGTCCAGCATCTTCCAGCACACACATATCTTCAGCGTCACTTCTCCTTAATGTGAAGTAATGAAAACCCTCCTGTTTATTTGAAAGCAATGAGGGCTAGGCTATGGAGAGGATGCAAGAAGAATTTTAAAACTGGCAAGCCCACATGCAGCAGCAGGAGTAGTGGGTATGCGTAGGGGTGCACGCAGGGAGGCACATGCTGTCGTGTACCTACGTAGGTCAGAGAGCAACCTGGGTGTTGGGGTGGGGGACCGTTCCTGATATTTGTCATTATTGTGGGGTCAGATATCTTTGTTAACCATCACTGTGAGAACTGGAGATACTCCTGTCTCAGCCTGGTGTCCCTGTAGGAATACCAGCATTTCAGACAGTTGAGGTGCGTATATGGCTTTTGTATGCTCTCTTGGAGTTTGAAATCAGGTCTTCATGCTTTTGTGGCAAGTGCCGCTATCCATCCAGCTCTATCCATCCATGCTCCCAATTTGTCCACATTTGTAGTGTCACAGTCACTGTGTGTTAGTGTCAGAGGGGACCATGGTTCCTCTGCTCTGACACTCTGAAGATGGGAAAATAAAATCATCCCTGTTGCTACTTTATGAAGTTATTATGTCTTTTAGTGACCTGAGAAACTTGGGGGGAAGAACCTGGCTCTCCTAGTTTGTCTTTTTTTGTTTGTTTTCAGAGCTGAGGACCGAACCCAGGGCCTTGCACTTGCTAGGCAAGTTCTCTACCACTGAGCTAAGTCCCCAACCCCTAAGGATGAGCATTGACAACTGCATTTATTTTTGTCTTATGTATACAGGTGTTTAGCTTGCATTTATGTCTGTGTACTCTGTGAATGGCTAGTGTGCATGGAGGCCAGAAGAGGGGCATCAGATCACTTGGAACAGGAGTTATAGCTGTTGTGAGCAATCGCTTGGATGTGAGCAATGGAACCTAGGTCCTCATGAAGAGCAGCCAGTGTTCATACTGGCTACGTCATCTGTCCAGCTGGCTCTTCTAATTTCTAGTCTCACTTCTTTTGAGAAAATAAAAGTATGGTGTATTTGAATGATGAGATGATGAGTTTGATGCATACCTTCAGCTTCACCCTCTATCCTGTATGCTGACATATTCTGGAACAGAGATGCTCTTGCCTGTTTTAAGATAACTCATAAACCAAATATTTTTTGAGGCAGTGAATACACAAATTCTCTGTCCCCTCAACTCCTCCCTCCCCAAATTCATATGTGCCAGTGACCACATGTGGCCTTCAAAACTTAAAATGTCAATGTCTGGTGTCTCCAGAAATTTGCTGGCATAAGGCCTCATGGCAGCCATGGCAACCCCACACCTAGTTGCTGATTGAATACAGGGTCCTGTCTCAATTCTAGAGAGCAGAGGCCCTGCTCTGTCCATATTGTAGGTCAGATCCAGTTCTGACGGCCCTATTGCATATTCTCTAGCTTGCTTTGTTGTTAGCGGTTACCTATTCTGACCTATGAGATCTAACTAGAGATCTAAGGAGGGCAGTGGAGTGGTTTGGAGAAAGCTTTAGCACTCCTGATTATTCATGTGACCTCTCTAGGCTCACATCTTTGTGGTATGATTGCTGGAGTCACTGCGTTATTGTGTGTTTTATTATTATTATTATTATTATTACAGTGAAGTAAATAGCCAGAGATTTCCATGTCATCATTGCTAACATTATCAATTGAGTGGCAGTAACCAGCCATCTCGGAATGTCTTGCAGTATGGAAGAAAATTAAATGCCACTTTACTTAAGTCGCTGTAATTCTTTTATCTGCGATTTGTACTCTAATATCTTCTTACTGATGGACCCTGTTAAGCCTTGAAATCTAAATTACTTCCAGTTTCTTTTTCCTAGGACATATCTTCAGGTCATTCAAAAGTCACTGAGCTACATTTTTGTTAGTAGCTGCTGCTACTCCTATATATGCACATAGGCTTGGCTTTGCTCTTAATGATCTCCATGCCTTTTAGATAAGCTTTGGCACTTACGTGATGTTTCAGTTTGTAGGTTTCTAAGGCAGGAATGATAACAGCACATACCTCCTAAGTTCCTTTTGACTTTGCAAATGGTCCTGTGCTTGCTAGCTCCCTATCTGCCCTTCCTCCTTCTTAGCCCTATATGGGCTGTTTAAGAAAGCAAGCACGTTTTATTATATGTGTGCTCTTTACTAATGGCGGGATGTCAATGGCCTTGGAAGGACTTAGGAAGTATTTATGTAAGGGGGAGGGGCTTAGCATTTTTTACAGTTCCTTATCTGCATATAATAATTTACCCAGTGATGTGTAAATTCTTGTCCTTTCCCCCCACTCCTTCTGATGTCCTCCTCTATGTGTGTACGTGGTATTGGGGTTCCTTGCAGGATCACGGTCAACACAGCAGTAGCCACACCACTGAAGAGTGTCTCTTCTCTCCCTGGGTGCCATTACTGCTTATTGGTCCTTGGGAGTGAGGCTTAACCTCAGATCCCCTGAGAGAAAGCTGCTGAAGGCTCTTCCTTCTCAGTATAATCCAGCGGAAAATGGACAAAGGGAAATGTGAACTATAGAGATAGCAGAAGAGGCCTGTCCTTTCAGTGTTTCAAGTTACCGGAGAAAGCCACAAAACATGGAGGAAAGCAGTGTGTGGCGTGTAGACGGAGCTGGCTTGTTTGAGGCAGTTGGTAGATTTAGATTTTTTTTTTTTTTGTGCAGGAGGCACCTGAATGAGAAACATGTGGGGTAGGAATTTTTATCATACCAATTTCACATTTCTCATAAAGAAACCTCAGGGATTTGATGGGAAAGAGAATCTATTTAGTGAAATTAGGAACTGGGAGGGGGGAGTGCCTCTTTTTATTTTTTTATTTTCAGATGATGCCTCAAAAGGAGGAATATTTCTATTGCAATAAATTATTTTTTGATTGCCTCGATTCCTCTTCCTGCTCCACATCCCCACACTGAATGGCGTCATTAAACAGTGCCCGGTGTGAATATTAATGCGAGGCAGAAGAAGGCTGCCAGCCACACACAATGCATTCAGATGTTGGCTTTACATAATTATCCTTTTTCTCCTGCGTTCTTTATGATGCCCAGTCTAGAGTTCGCAGGACTATCCGTGAAATCTGTAAGCTTTTTTTTTTTTTTTCTTTTGTTTTAAATCTGGATGACAGCCTAAAATATCGCCAGCCTTCAACCTGGATGGAATTTGTCTCAAAGTGAACATAGGCTACTGGCAAAAATATGAAATTTTATCAGAGTCTTAAAAATACTATTCACAGGCCACTGATATTATACCTGGTGTTACAGATGCTCACTGCTACTGGAGCACATTGTTTTATATCTCTGTGTGTGAAAAGATTAATAATTTCACCCATTGTATCCCAGTCCCCAGGAATTGCTCCACATAGCTTCCGAATACTGAGAGCAAAGTTTAGTAAACGCTGTTGGTCTAGAATAAATACACACATAGACTGTGGACCACGGATGCTCGGGCAGGCTTACTACCCACCTTGGTCTGTTTTCTCGAAAGCTAATGGAGTTCCTTAAATCTGGTCACAGGCTTTAGGTAGAAGGAAAGTCCCAACAGAGAAAGATGACAATACCACCCCAATTCAACACCTTGATATAAATGAATTGTCATCTGCTATCACAAAAGCAATTTTTGAAAGTCATTCTCCCTGGTTATTATTGATCATTGTGACATCTTTGTGTGTCAAAAAGAATCAATGATTTTCAAGGTTTGGCAAATGCAGCCTCAAACATGCTAAACTTGCAGCTGAGGAGAGGGTTAGAGGTTAGGAGCATCTGCTGCTCTTTCAGAGGCTCCGAGTTCAGTTCCCAGCACCCAATTTGGGCAGCTCAGAAATGCCTATAACCCTTGCTTCAGGATATGGGGTGCCCTTTTCCAGCCTCTGAAAGCGTGTGCAATTGTGTACATAAAGCCTCACACGGGCATATACACAACTGAAAAAACAAAACAGTAAATCTAAGAAGCGAAAACTTTATTTCCACTCCAGAGCAAAGACACTGAGACAATGAAGCTTGGCGAGAGGACTGGAATAAAATGAAGCATTGCAAAGTTATGGGGATTTACTAAAGTGATTTTGTTTGTGGTTGGGAATGCTGTGTACTATCACTGTCTTCGTTGGTAATAAGGAGCAATTTCAGGGAAGAAAGAACATTAGGACTCATTGTTTGGTAGAACACAGTCAATCTTGGTCTGAGGCAGCTTTGACTGTGCCATTAACTAGGGGGCAGTAAATGACCATCAACTGAGACCCGGCCCCCGGCACATGGGGTGGTGCTCCCCACATTTAGGGTGGCTCTACCTCGCTTAGTTAAGCCTCTAGGAAAACACCCTCACAGGCATATCGCAACGTGTGCCTCGTGGACACCCTATGTATTTCTTAGTCCAATCAAGTTGACAATGGAGTGAACAGGTGCTGTGCCCAAGGGAGGAAGGTCCACGCGATGGGTCTGAATTCCAAAGGCATTTGTCAAAGCGTTTTAGGCTGGCTGCATGTACAGTAGAGAAACTTGGCTACAATTTATGGCCGAGCACTCAGGGTTTTTCTTCTCAGACAAAAGTAAATGGAGAAATGGATGTGATTTCCCCACAGCAACAGAAATAAAAGAAAAAGGCATATGCATCCTAGGAAGGGAAGAGACACATCGCCCACCCCTATCCCACACACCAACTCCTCCCCTTGCTTTCTCCAGCCTACAGAATGCTCTGTGGCATCGAGGAGGAAAACACAGGTCCATGTGACAGAATGTCTATAATCAATGAAGTGGCCATGTACAAGAAGAGAGCATTATTACATGGGTGACAGCTCAGCGCCTGTGCTCCAGGGAAATGCCACACACCTTCCCTCGCCTTCTAGTTCTCTTGGTTCGTATTATTTTAAACGTGCCATGTGGGTAATGGTGCTGGCAGTCTAATTTCTGGTAGAAAGCTGGAGAAACATTAGGACACTGGACTGCAGAATTAAACTCAGAGACATCTCAGAGGGGAGGAATGAATGACAAGGAAATCCAATAAGATAAAACTAAGTGGGAATAGACAGAAAGCCCCACCTTTAGGTCAATAAATCAAGTCATACATATTCAAGGCAGGATGTAATTTAGCAGCACTGGTGAGATAGGCTTGGCATCTCTAGGAGACTTTAAGGGGCACCCTAGTCATGGCAAAAGATACAGGGCAGTGAAGTAGATGGCCTTCCATCCTTTGTGTGCCAGGGCTAATTGCACATTGATAAGACTCACTCAGTATTCACTCACAGGATCTTTCTCCTGTGTTTACCATCCATGGCTCTGGGTCATCTGGAATCCCCCTGGAGTCTTTCTCCTCACCACCTATGAAATAACGCACAGAAGTGGGATGCATTCGGTAGGACAGAGGAGTTTTCAGGCATGATTACTGGATTTTGTTTTTTAAGACAAAATAGTTTTTTTTTTAATTTAATAAAAGAAATGAATAAAGGTCCAAAGGTGGTTTGGACTGTGGGTCTGGAATACCTAGTGAAGACAGGGCCATTTGACCATTTCTAACACGAGATGCAGTGACCAAACTTGGAAGTATGCAGGAATGGTTAGCTGTTTACCACTCTGGTTGGTAGCATGACCTGGGAGAATAGGGCCTAAAAATGGAGTAGACTAAAGTCCCATGCAATAGCCAACTTTACTCAGTGCACCAGGCAATTTATACTCTGAGAGTGAATAAAACTCACTTAAGTAAGGTGTTCAACCACAAGGACAAGCCACACGAGGCAAAAACATGTTTTTCCACAGAGGCTGTCTTATTGCTGTGACGACACACTATGACCAAAAAAAGCAAGTAGAGGAGGAAAGGATTTACTTGGCTTACACTCCCAGATCAGTGTCCTCCATCGAAGGAAGCCAGGGTAGGAACTCAAACAGGGCAAAAGCTGGAGGCAGGAGCTGTAACAGAGGCCATGAAGAATGTGGTGTACGGGATAGCTCAGCCTGCTGTTATGGAACACGGGACCACCAGTCCAGGGGTGTCTGTTAGCATCTGTACCAGCCCGCCCTTGGGGTTCTGACAGGACACACCCTCAGCTGCAGCCACTAAGAGCAGCAGCTGTGCACATTCACTATGTTGCCCTTTAAAAGGGCCCTGCCCGCCTCCCTTCCCCCTCTCTTTCATTTTTCCCATCTCTCTTGTTGCTCCTGTCTCTGAAGGCCTATTTTCCCTTTCCCTTTTGTTATGCTCTCTTTCCCCTCTGCTTGAACCCTGTCGAATGGTGTCTTTCTCTTGTGCACAGCTTTTCTTAAACTACAACAGTGTCCCCCCACCCACTGGGCTCTCCCTCTCATTAATAATTAAGAAAATGACCTACAGGCTTTGCCTACAGCCTGACCACCGTATGGAGGCGTTTTCTTAATGGAGGGTCTCTCCTCTCAAATTACTTTAGCTTAAGTCAAGCTGACATAAAACCGTCCAGCACAGTGGTATATGAACAACAGCTGAAGTAAACTCACTCCTATCCTCCACCACTCCTGGGAGAAGCAGGAAAACGCATTCCAAGAACAATTCCATATTTTGAAGTTGAGGTCACGTGACTCTTCTCTTGTTTCCTTGGAGTTTTCTCATAAGCACTCGGAAATCTCCTCACACCATTCTTGGACCGCGTGCTGGTAGCATGTGCTCTTTGATAACTAACAAGCCACAGTATGATGCTCTTTACAAAGCGATACAACGGGTGTAAGGTCCACTTAGAGCATAAATGTTAACAAGCTATCAAGGCAGAATGTCTACTTAGAAACTCTCATTATGATATCAGTAATCTAAGCATCACTGTCCTTTCCTGTTCTTGTCCCCCTCATGCACAGAGCCTTCTAGCTTTCCGTTCTTCCTCCTTCATTTTCCTTTCTCTGCTCACTGTCTTTACTGTACGCCACCTCCCATGCGTACAGGGGAACACACACTGCTCCTTTGACTTGTGCTGACCTTTGGATGAGGATGCAAGGGAATGAGCTGTAGTTGTCACCCAGTATGGTGGGACAGGCTCCTAATCCCATCACTAAGGGAGCTGCAGGAGCAAAGCGTCCAAGGTGAGCCTGGGCCCACAGCAAATCTTACCTCAGCAAAACAGACAGAGACGACATAAAAGCTAATTTTCGTTGGCATTTCTGGTGTGTGTGTGTGTGTGTGTGTGTGTGTGTGTGTGTGTGTGTGTGTGTTTTAGGGAATACACAAAGGCAGGGTACATGCTATTCAGTGCTGAGGGTCACATGCATTGGCTAAGGTGTTTCAGAGACCAACCTCCCGGCCCTTTAGCTGTGAAACTGCAGGAATTATCAGCAATAGGCTTTCACCATGGTTACCCGGTACTTGTGTTGAAAAAATAGGGAACTCCAGCTGGCAAGTCCTGCTGTCACTTGCTTTTTGGTGAGATTTCCTGACCAGAGGGCTCCTTCGGGTTGTGATGTCTTATTCCTCTGTCACCAGGAGGGAAAGCAGCAATGACCCTACTAACTCACTCGGCTGCTAAGGACTGAGCATGATGAGGGCACCCTCTTCTCTTGTGCTTGCAGCCTGGCGTGGTCTAGAGACTGCCTTAGGGAGTAAGCTTACAACCATTGGGCTGACAACTGTGTTTTCGTGTAAAGGTAACTCTTGACATTACCGTGGAGGGGGTTTCCGGTGGAGGCTAGCAGACAGTAGTTCCCGTGTAAGGGCCGGACTCAATCTGGAAACATACACAGATAATAATAATAAAAAAATGTAGACAATGTTTTTTTAACTTACACAATTGAGTGAGCATTGCTGATTTTTCGCTTTTTTGTATCTCACATGTTGTTTTGTACCTGTTAAGAAAAAATTTTTTTTTTCATTTTGCACTGGCTTAGCATTCGAAGGTACGGCGCATCATGGAGGGCAGGAAGGCACAGCCACTAGAGTATGCGGTAGGAGGTACACTGCCCTCCAACTAGGAAGCAGAGATAAATGGCTGCAGATGCTGAGCCTCCCATTTCTTTCTCATTGAGTTCGGAGTCCCTGCCCTTGGAATGGTGCCACTCACATTCATGGTGGGTTCCTCACAAATGGGTTAGGTGGGGGAGAAGATTGGACGGAACACGAGAGAACTGGTTTATTGTACTGGATCAAATGACCGTGACATTGAGCAAAGAAGAAGAGAAGAAAGAATCCAAACCCCTCTCCTTCACAGAGCATAGGGAGGCCGAAAAATAGCTTCACAAGGAAGAGCCAGAATGGCTGTGATTTGATTTTGCTCTTTTGGCTTTTTCTCGGGGCCCACCACCCAGCTCCCAAATAAATCACACATGGAGGCTTATTCTTAGTTCTGAATGCCCAGCCTTAGTTCAGCTTGTTTTTAGCCAGCTCTTCTTAACTTAAATTGTCTTCTATGTACCTTTTACCTCGGGGCTTTTACCTTTCTAATGTCTGCATATATTACTTTCCTTACTCTGTGGCTGTCTGAGGGCTGGGTAGGCTGGCCCTTGATGTCCTCCTCTACCTCTTTCTCCTCCTATTTATCCTCTCTGTCTGCCAGCCCCACCTATTCTTGCTCCGGCCTCGCTATTGGCCGTTCAGCTCTTTATTAGGACCGTCGGGTGCTTTAGACAGGCAAAGAATCCCAGCTTCACAGAGTTAGGCAAATGCAGCATAAACAGAAGCCACACACCTGAAAATATTCTGCCACACATAATTTTAGGATCACAGAAGACAAAATCCATGATTTTTGTGGGGACAGACAGTTGTGTCTATAGTCTTGTTTCTTCAGTGCTTATGGATATCCTGGAATTATTGACATAAAGTCAGTTAAGCCATTGAGAATTTGGATACTATGTTACCATCTTCATCCATGCCATCACTGTTGTCACCAAGAGTGGAATGTCATGAAACAGCCATATCTTAGAGCACTATCTGAGAACACTCACATGAGTGAATGTGAGAAAAGTAAGACCGAAACATAACTAGGATTGACTCGCTCTGATACCCACATGCGTTTCTGAAGTCAAGTGCAAATCCCATACTTTAAGTCTTAATTCTGTCTATTCTGACTTCACCTTGCTTTTACTGTTATGAGCATTTGAATAATCGTTGGCAAATGTTTACATATAATATATCCACACCCTTCTTACTCCTCCGGGTACTTCCTGCACCATTAATGTGGTTTTATGTGACTGGCTTTAGCCAACAGAATAGTGGGGACATGTAGGCAGAGACTTAACACACATTGGCTTGCCTTCCTTGAGTTTATGAAATAGCATGGGAAAAAATGATTCCAAACAGCTACTTTAAAGCTACGATGTAAATCTAACATATCCCCCACAGTTTTGTGTTTTGAACACTCGTTTCCTAGCTGGTAGAGCTATTTTGGAAGCGTAGAATCTCCAGAAGGCAGGCCTACCTGGTGGGAGTAGACCACTGATGAAGAGGAATTGGCTTTGAAAGTTTTAGCACGCCTCTCATTTCTGTTTCCCGGTCCATCATGCTGTAAAATCCCTCTGCTGTACATTATTGACGCCATAAGCCATGTCTGTCCTTCAGGGACGGACGGAAACTTCTGAAGCCGTGAGCCAGAATAAATCTGTCCTTTAAGTTGTTTGTGATAAGAAAATGAATTGAACACATGGCACTGAGGTAGTGCTCTTTGATGACAGGTCCCCTGGACCTGACCACGTGGTTCTTAGGACTTTGGAGCTGGTTTGTGTGAGGAATGTGGGGGAATATGGAGGTGTGGGTTAGAGGAGCTCCAGTGCTGTGAGCAGAGCATTCTGGGTAATACTAGTAGGCGAGGGTACCTGTTCCTGTTCAGTTCAGTGGCTCATAGGACCTCCTTAAGTCTTGCATTTAGCGGAATAGGCTCATCCTGCTCCAATGAGCCCCCAACTCTCCACCAATATCTGTTCTGGTCTGCAAGGTAGGAATAACACTAACAAGCCATTGCCTCGGGGTAGTTTCAGAGACAAGTGAACTAAGCTGACTTTAACCCAACTTTGCTTATTTGACACACGGGATTGCAGGCTGGAGAGCTGTAATTGTCTTGTAACCCTCCAAATGCACCCAGATATTTTCAAGATTTTCTGTCTTTTCTTAGAGAAACATTCAGCCCCACTGACAAGACCTTTCCTTTTAAAAAATATACGGAAACCCTTCGTCTCCTACACAGTTTTAGCTTCTCTGAGCCCACCTTTGTGCACTGGGATGGTTTCTGCTGTGGTGGGCACAGGAAGATTTACGTCCACGCTCCTGCCTCTGCACACCTGCTCCTTGAGGAGCAGAGCACTTTCTGGGGTGTGACTTCAGCATCTTCCTTTTCAGAAGCAAGTCCGGCTTCTTTTCTTCCGGTGTAAACGGATTTAATACTTCTGTGCAGACCCGCCATTATTAATTTCTCTCCTGCACCTATTTCAAATTCCTCACATGACAGTTTTGAGAAACTAATGAAAATTAGAGTGTGTTAGCCTGTTGCATTCCTACAGAGACCTGCTAATACATTCAATTACACTCCTTAATAGTCATGGAGGCTACAGAGGGAAGCTTTGCTATTTATACCTGCTTGTCCAGTGTGTGTGTGTGTGTGTGTGTGTGTGTGTGTGTTTGCATCTGTATTCTTTCTCTCTCTGCTTCCCTCCCTCCTTTTCCCCCAGCAGATAGTTGGGGGGGGGATATAGCATAATGCAAACGAAAAGACATTTGGGGTGCTTTTTTATGAAGTGGCTCCTTCTGAAAATGAATCTCTCCTTAATATGAAGCAGGATGGAGGGAGCTCACATAACTCACTTACTATTTGTCAGCTAGGAACATTAGTCCATTTATCTACATTTCTGAAAGTCTCTTTGCTCACCAAAGGCTTCAAAGGAATTACATAAAGATACTTTTCTCCCTGGATGCATACTTTCGCAATTTGATTTTGTTTTAAAGTAGCATAATTACATTGTCTCCATCCATTCTGAAAATCACTGCCCCTTTGGGAATTCCTTGGAAAAAGATAATTGGTAGAAAAGATGCTGGAACTTAGTATGTGACCATGGTTTGAGACTTGGTTCTGCCCAACAGGGCTGGCCCTGGGCTTAACAATATCGTTTTGAGACAGGTGAACGTGAGTAACTGCACAATGCGGTATGCTGAGTTAGACAATTCATTTTCTTACAAATGAACGTTGGAGGGCCTTAATTCCTCAGGCCACATATTTCACAGCGTACTATGGAATAAATTAAATGCATATTTATCCTTTCTAAATCTGTCATTAAATTTATTCCAGACAATCTTCACGACCATTTTGATAAAATAATACTAAAACATTTCTTTACCAGCTAGTGCCATAGTGGCCAAGTGCTTTCAAATTCTGGGAAATTTCAAATGCTGGGAAATTCTTTCTTCGCGGCTTCCTGCAAACATGTCTATGGCTAAGCCATAAGATCAGTTGTTTGCTTTGCCAGTTTGAGTGACTATTCTGTTTGCCTTGTTAGCTTATATAGTAATATCCTCAGCAAGGGTATTATTTTTTTTTATAGCCCTGAGACTAAAACCCAGGCCTTGAACATGCTAGTCAAGTACTCTACTGCTGAGCTAGACTCCTGCCTAAGTCAATTTTAGAGCAGTTTTGTTTCTATTTGAAAACTAAGTATTTCAAAATAGATAATTTATTTTTTATTTTTTATACTGGGGACCGAATCTCTGGCCTTTTGTGTGGCATTAACCTCTGCTGGTGAGATACAACCTCAGTCTCTAAAATTATTTTAATTAGCTAGTTAATTGATTTTGTAGTTTAGGAAATTAAATTTAATTTCCTAAAGAAATCACCCATTCAGTTATATCTAGAACACTTATTTTATTTTTGAGACAAGTTCTTGCTAAGCTGTTCAATCTGGTCTCAAATTTACAACCCCGTTGCCTTAACCATGCATGGGATTGCAAGTGATGAGCATCTATGTACCTGTCATAGGTAAGTTTTGATGGCCATATGGAATCAGTGATGACCTCTGATTGGTACTTTTCTCTGTCGGTAAAGACTACTGCTGAGTAAGGAAGGGAAAAAAGGAAACAACTGTAGGCTATTTCTAAAGACAGAAATGGGCCAAGGAAATAACTGACCGTTCCAATCCTTTAGGTGATGCCACACACATTATGGCTAAAGGGTAAATGGTCAAATTTGGCATAAAAATGAAACAGAGCTGTGGAAAATCCAGCCAAGTTCTGAAAAGGAACCCTAAAAGATGGTTAAGTGGCACAAAATTTCCCACATATTTAAGAAGTATGTAGTGTTATCTTATACATTTACTTAAATAAGCCAATGGCGTTATGCCCAATCTCATTTAAAAGAGGTTAACTGAGAAGTATCCTCATAAAAGAAGTAAGGTTTTATGATGCTCTGTCCCTAAAACAAAATTTAACACCACTTGAATGGTGACTCGTCCCAAAAGCCACAGGCTTTGCAAGATGGTGGATGCATCAGCATTCTGACTCTCAGAGTCAGACCTGGGGACTTTGTGTTTATGAACATTCAGATGCTTATCTTGTTGCTTGGCAGTTAAGTATTTTTTAATTTAATGTTGGCTTCCCTTGTTCTGAGTCCTAACCCTTCTCAGAATTCCCTTTGAAGATTCCCCGACTGGTTGGAACTTTAAAGTGGGGGTAATGGTATGTTTGGGCTCCTTAACCCTCTTTAAATTTGCTTTAAGGTCAGCAAGCGCTAATAAAGGCTGGGCAGTGATGGAGACTGATTACTTTGTTGGTTGAGGTGGGATGCAGGATCTGAGAAGCGAGGCTCTTTCACCTGACCCGGAGTTGTGCTGTCTGTGACAGCCTCCAATACTCCCAAAGCTGCCTTACAAATGTCCTTTCCCACCCCACCCCCCACCCATATATGAATTTCGGGAGCACATGGAGAGGGCTCTATGTTATCTATATGCTAACAGGCACTGACTGTAAGGGTATCAATGGTTTTTCGTCACGTTGTGTGCTAAAGAGCAAGTCACTCTCCTGTCCGGTCACATGTGTTAGAGTGATCATGTTCAGAGCTGCAGAGGAAGCAGAAACACAGTTCAGAACTTCAACAGGCCTTTTCTGACTTGGCTTTTGTCTGATAAAACTTTTAGTTCTTCTCTTTTAAATTTTTTTTTTCTCTAAAAGCTTTAGCAGTTGGATGCCTAGACTCTCATCATGAACTGTCTATAAAGAGTTTTTGTTTAAATGATGATTCAGATCCTCACTTCGGGAGAGTTTGTACTTGATTAACTCCCAGCTGCCTGGGAACCCTGCTAAGCTTTCTTTTGGTACTCTGCTCTACCCAGTGCTGTGAGATTTGTGCAGCTACATTTTTAGTGTTTGGTGGGAGGCAAGGAATACAGAATCTATTAATTTTACTTACAAACTTGGATTAACTTTTAAAGTTTGGAAGTGAGCTTTTTATTTCTTTGACTGTAGCCTGAATGCATGACATATTTATCTAAAATTATATTCATTATAAAATAATTAGAAGAAATTCTTACTCCCAGAATGCTTGGTTTTTACTGTCTTACAGCAGTGACTCTCTTACATAGAGATGTTTGACTTGTTTTCCAATGTTACTGTTTCTGTTTTAATTCTTACCAATTTGGAAATAATGCATTTTGCCTTCATTAAATCTTTCCCTTTTGTTTAATGCAAAAGTGAACAATGAAGTTATTATACAGAAATTGTACGTCTTTCCCCCTTTTCTTGTAATAAAATGAGCTAGATTGCAGACTGCAGGAATCTACAGCACTTTTACAATTGTTTCATAGTTCAAAAAACTGATTTCCTTTGTAACATTTTCATATTGAAAGATTAATCATTTTTAAAAGTTTTATCTCTCTTCCTTGAACTCAATGATCTTCATGCATTTAATTCCACACAGAAAGGTTTCTAAAAAATAGCTTTGGTGATGTCCCCACTGACAGCACGGGCACTTCAACATACCTCAGTTTCCTTTTTTGTCATGGAAAAGATTTCCATCACATTATCCCAGAGGTCTCTTGAAGTATGGTAGCCAAAGAGGTTACATTGCAACCATTCCTGGATAACCCATGCTCATGCTTGGTGACCTTTACATTCAAACTGCAGAACCTGCCTCTGTGTGCACCCTGTAGTGGCATCCTTTCTTCCAGTAAAAATAGTGCCATCTGACCCAGCCCTTTCATTTTATGGATAAGAAAAAGAAGGCAGTGTTTTGTTCAAACATCAATGTCAAATACAAAGAAAGGAATCTTTTGTTCTCTTTCCAACAGCCATGCAACTGAGGAATTAAACAATCTCCATCCAGTCTGCACCCTGGAAACTAATTCTATTGACATTCAATTTGCTTTAAAAGATATGCTTGCTTTTATGTGTATGTGTGCTTTGTCTGCATGTATGTGCACCACACGTGTGTCGTATGTGTTCAGATGCCAGAAGTTGTTTGATTCCCTGGAACTAGAGTTACAAATAATTGCAGGATGCCATGTGAGTGCTAGGAATTGAACTCATTCATGACTTCTGCAAAAGCAGCAAGTGATCCTAAGGGCTGCTTCATCTCTCCAGCCCTTCTGTAAACATTCTTAAGCAAACTAGGAACTTGTTTTTCTTGCCAGTCTGGACTGCAGGGTCTCATTGTTAATGTAAATGGGTTAGTCAGCTGCTCAGCTACTGTTGGCATTATCATCATTTCTAGAATAAAATCACTGGGAAAGAAAGCAGACGATATTTGGGCATGCTCAATTCCGTGACAGCAATTGTTCCTTCCCCAGATGCAAAAGCTTATCAAACTTATCACACTGTATTAAAACACTCATATTCATCACTGACCCTGCTAAAGAACACATAGTTGAGGTATAACTATTCCTTGCAGACCACTAGCATACTCTCTTGATGGTGAGATGATGTTGAAGGGCATATGGAAGTGTTGACAACTTATAGAGACTGTTTCATCCCATTTACTAGTGGTCCTGATATAAATTAGGAATTTATAGATGTCTTTCTGCAGTCTTTTTAATCACAGGAGCAGAATCATTTTTTAAAAAAAAAAATTAGCTGGGTCACAGACAAGCTTGACTAATAAACACAGTAAAGGATATTTTATTCAACTCTGTGGTAATTCTATTTACTCTTTTGATTTTGGCATAAGATAATGCAGACCACCAGTCTCTCTCATGTTTGACATATTTTGTGGAACAGTAACATTTGTGGGAAATAAACATACAGCCCACAATTGGGATGAAAGCTTATCCCCATTTCAATGGATTTGTCATTCTCTACCAAGTTGGAAGTCATGTTACCTTGTTTGTGAAGTGTATTGCCTGAAGCATTCTCTTATACAAAATGTGACAAGGTTTATTGAAAACTTTAAGACAGAGGGGCGGGGAGAAGAGAAGGGGAAGGAAGAAAAGGGAGGGAGGAAAGAAAGCAGGGAAAAGAAAAATAAATAATGTTTCCACTGCTGACATATTAACAAGCCTTTTGTTTGGTGTCTTAACTTGCCGGAGCTTAACTAAGGCCACGGTCCAAAGAGTCTGGATACAAGTATCGCATATAATGACAAGTAGGGAATAAAATGACAAGGAAATGGGGACAGAGGTGACCGGGAGTTGGAGTTGATTCATTACTGATGAATAATTATCCTTGTTGATATATATATATGTATGACATTTCTTCGTGGCTGTAAGATGTAGGTACTAAAGCAAATGTTTTAGACCCTCAAGCATTTTTCACTTTACAAAAAGTAAAGCACAGGGACATTTGGTCAGAGGAGAGGCATAAATTCTATACCTGGGCTATTACAATATCAGTTGTCAGAGCATGGGCTGGAGTTCAGCAATAGAGTACTCATATGGCATGTGCGAGGTTGTAGGTTCAAACCTTAGTTTTGCTGAAGTAAACAGCAAGTAAGTACATAAATAATAAGTAGATTTCACTTCCTGTTTCTCTTTAGGGTTAGTGATGTGGGAGGGACTTGGAAGTACATTTCAAGCATCACTCCTGATTTGTAGACAAAATCCTTTTATTCATGCTTTGGCACATGTTTGATGTCTCTAGAAAAGCACCTCTCTTATAATGTTCTGCATTATTGAAACTCCCCAAGGTTGATCTCCAACACACTTGTTTCTTTCTAATCTTAGTACTTTCATAGCAACAAGAACAAGCACAGATTACTATTTCTACACATTACTTATACAGAAATAGAATATTACCTCTATACAATATTTCAGTGTGTGCTTAAGACTGAGAGGACCTTAGCATTTGATTAGAAAGTAGGTAGGTCTCTAATTGTCTTTATAGAAAGTTATCAGATCCTTCTATTGAAAAAAATGCTGATTTTTTTTCCAGTGGCTATGTTGCTCTGTAATCCTTTCTTTCATTTGGGTGACAGTGAAGGCATTTACAGGGCATGCTTTTGTAAATCAATTTGTCTGTGTATGTATATGCCAAGTGTGACAGGTATTTCAGTTCTATGGTTCTCCAAACCATCACAAGATCGGGATTCAGGAAAGCTTTGACGAGCCTGGAGTCAAACAATAAGTTAGGATCAAGTTCAGAATAAGAGGTCACCAGCAATGCTGAATTCTGAGCTGTTGTTAAAGCATGCGACTTGTGGTTTGATCTGCATAGAACTGGAGGTCAAGATGCTCAGAGTTGGGTTTTGTAGTCTGTGAAAAGATGTTGCAGAACAGAACATCAGAGGCCCTGTGGGAAGTCCCCTTCTTAGGATGGGGACATCCGTGTGCAGAGTTTTTAACAAGGAATGCCATAATCAGAGTCCCCATGGGGCTTGAAGGCTGGGGCTCCACACACAACGGGACACCTCACTGATTTGAAAAAATGTCACCAGCAGCGGATGGTATATGCAAGGAGGGACAGTGATCCCCAGTTGGGGGTCCTTTATCCTTCCATCTTTCTTTTAAGAAGTGAAGCATGAGCCTGCTCCCTGGGCTATGTGAGGTAAATATTCAATCCAGCTGATGCTATATCCCTGGAAAAAAAAAAAAAAAAAAAAAAAAAAAAAAAGGAACAATGGCAGACATCCTCTGATGGTTCTGACTTCCATGTTCAGATCAGAGCTTTTCTATAGGTAAAAGATTTGAAGCAATTTATTGCACTTTCAACATGCAAGCCCCAAGAGGGTAGATCAAATTGTTCTGATTTAGGGGTGCATGTGATCTTGTACATGTGTGTCCCAAAAGAGTTTCCACAAGGGAGCAGAGAGATACCTCAGCCAGTTGAGAACCCAAGTTCAACTCATGAAAAAAAAAAAAAAACAAAAAGGGTCAGGTTTGGTGACACATTTGTCAATGGGTCCTGGAGATGCTGAGGCAGGTGAAACCTTGGGGCTCACTGGTCAGCCAGAGTAATCTACCTGATGTGTCCCAGGCAAGTGGGAGACTCTGTCTCTAAATTAATTAACTAATTAACTTTAAAAAAGTAAAGGTAGATGGCATATGAAAGACACCTGACCTTAATCTTGAGCTTTCACAAGCATGTGCCTGTGTCTACGTGTCCACACACACACACACACACACACACACACACACACACACACACACACGGAGGTATGCTGTCCATTTTTTCATCCCGAATAAAGTAGGGGTGACAGGCTGGAAGGGATCTGAGGAATGCCAGAGCTCAGAGCATGAGGGCTGAAGGCATAGTGAGATACTGAGCTTATTTCACCCTAGGGAAGTGTGTACTACTTGGCTTGAGATGCTGATTGTGTGAGGAATACAGGCCCAGCTTTATCAGATTTTAAGACTTGTTTTCATAATACATTTAAACGCAGGGTTTGTAGGCGAAACTTCTCTATCTTAAATATAACCTTGAGCCAGATAAAGCATGCTGACAGGCCAGAATTAGCCCTCGGGCGATAGTTTGCAGTACACCAGGGTCATTACAATGGCTTCCTACATGTCAAGCTCTGAGCCAGGTATTTGGTCTGTATGTGTTATTCTATATTCATCATGGCCTTGTGGAACAATGTCATTATCCAGAGCAGCTGGATAGCTCATGCAGGGGTTAGTTGCCATTTGAAGGAGAGAGATCTTAACTTGCCATGTAAGTACCAGGAACACATACAATGCTGGAGTTCCAATGAAGGATCTGAGAAATCCACCAAGCCTATGGCCTGTGTAGCTAACTATAGCGGATGAGGGTAAGGATAAGATGCCATGGAAGGACGCAACAGAAGAGGACATCTAACATCTAACATGTGATTCTGACCCAGCATTTAATGTGTGCCCAGGAATAGGCCAGGTGTACAGGTCAATGCTGAGGCATTTGTTCTTCTAGACATAAATGGTAGGAATCGGGGAAATGGAAGAGGAAGGTAATTCCGGGGGTTCACAGAGAGTTTTGTTTTGTTTTGTTTTAACTGGGGAAAGGCTCACTGCTTTGAGTTTTAAGATAATTACTCTGGCCATTTTCTGTTTCCCTGATGAGAGAGGTCAATTATGATAGTGATCGTGGAGACAGGGTGGTTGTTAGGAAGCAACTGGAGCATTCTGTAAGAGTCTGTAGGATCTGAAATAAGATAGTGATGTTGACAGTAAATGATGCAAGGGACAGTTACATTAAAGGACAGACCAGAGATGCTGGCTAATGAAAAGGGTAAGGAAGGGTGAAGATAATCAAAGGTGAGGAGTTGAAAATAAGAACTTCAGAACTTAAACAAATGACATATATCCAACTTGACTCATAATTAAAATAAAAATTAAAAGGACACTAGAATAATGTTTTCTCCTACTGGCAAAAGCCTCCAGAAGTTTAACAGCTTTCTTGAAAAGGTCAGAAGGAACATGTTTATACATATTCTGGGGTGGGACTTCAAAAGAAAATTATGAGTCTCTTGGAGAGAAATTTGACAACACACATAAAGATTACCAAAGCACTTACCTTTACCCCAGCAATTGACTTTCAGGAATTATCTTTAGACATGTAACTTTGTACATGTACATGTGTAGACTTATTTTTATTGTTATTTGATACAGCACTGGGAGGGGGCAACTAAAACATCCATCTATAAATACCTGCTTAAATAAATTGTAGTGGATGCAAACAGCACACCTTCTAGAGGCAAAGAGAATGTAGGAAGCCACTTACCAAGAAAAATAGATATTTAGGCTATACTGTTAAAGGAAAAAAAGAGCACAGAACAAAATAATATAGATATAGAACTGTCCAGAAGAAATAAAATGTTTGCTTTTATGTTATTTGAGGATTCCATAGTCCTTGTAGAAAATTTCTTCCTCAGTTGGATTTTTGTTGTTCGTGTGTTTTCTTTTGCTTTTGTTTGTGATTGACATGGGTTTTTTAATGTAAATTTTATTTTGTATATGGGAGGAATATATTCAACCAAGGTGAGATGAAAATCTCTGGTAGGATTTTGATAGTAAAGATGATGAAACTATTTTCAAAGACTAAAATATTCAAACAGGTGATGGATAAAGAGATAAGGATTGAATGTGTTGAGTCTGAGTTTGAGATGCCAATATGACCATTGGGTCGAAATGCCCAAAAATCAAAGATGCCCCATGGCCTGTGGAGAGAGTGAGGCTGGACAGATAGATACTGAGGGAGAGTCTGGTAGAGGATGGATCGCCATGTGTGGTATGTGTTAAGAGGAAGTGCATTCTCTCACAAGGAATTCATCTCCAGCATGATGAGTTGCTAAGGGCAACCTTCACCAGGCCTTCTTCATGTCTTGGGAAGACATCACTTTGCACAAAGGTTCTGTTTCCACCATCCTGTACACTTCTCCCAAGAGGAAAGTTGTTGACGACTTAAGAGGCATTCGGTTTTCTCGGTAAAAGCTGTATCTTTTCTGAAAATGTCTTCTCTGAACTCAGTACGCTGGTGCTTTGCAGGTGAGGAGTGCTAGCATTCCCTGGGACCCAGTCTTCGCTGGAATGCATCAAGAGCTTAAGCAAATCAACCCTGAAGTCCCAGGTCAGCATTTGAACTTCAGTCTCTATAGGCTGTGATTTCATGCCATAATTCCCTAGTTATCCTGATCCTGGTTAGAGGATAGGCTTCCCCCTCAAGTCAGCTGTTATTTGTAGAGTCTGCCCATGGATTGAGATCATTGCAGGGAGAGGAGTCACGGCCTCTGAGTTCCCTCCCTACCATGTCTTCCTTTAAACTGAGGTTCAAGACTTTGTAACTCATCAGGCATATGTCGGAAATAGAAGACCCTGGGAGATATGTGAGCCACAGCCTCCAATCGGAATCCTCAGACATGGAGATGATTTATTTTAAATATCCTCGTTCAGGCAGAACAGATGTGTTTGTTCTCTTTTGGATGCATCTGCAAGTCAGCAAGAAAAGCAGAGAAAGTAAGTAAAAGTAATTGGTCCGGAACTTTATTTGAAGCCGACTCAATCATGAATGTACTTACAACTTCTAAATTTAAGTGTGAGTTGAAAGTGACTGGCCAAGAATGCTTCACGCCACACATTTAATCACTACAAAACTTGATAGGAGACATGATTGCTTTTCTTCCACACCAACATTCCATTAAGCTTGAGCCATTCGAACTCATGAAGAGCATTAGCTTGCAAAGAAGCTCTGAGTGTGGAAGAAATTCACACGTGAGGACATTTTCCGGATTACCTCTGCTGGATTCTGATTAGCAGTGTTTATGTTCCATCTAACATTTTCCATATGCCATGGCTGTGTGAAAGTTTGCTCTGCACATTCATTCTCCTCAGCAGCTGTGGAAGTCTAGACCTTTCAAAACAAATGTCTGCCTAGTCTGGGTATCCTGTACACTAGAACTGTTTATTTTAGTTGCATTTGGTTTCATTTTTCATGGAATAAGGGTTTGGGTGACATATCTGTGAATGTAACCGCAAATTTCAGATGTCTTTTATCTCCATGATGGAGTCATCTTGCCATTTACTTAGCTGACTTTCGATGTGGAGAATGTTGGCAGGTTCTGTAGCTCTGAAGATAAAACCAAATATTCTAGAAAATTCACATGAAATGAATTATACTGTGACTTTTTCAAAACCCAGCTTTGCTTTGTACAAGTGCCATATGTTCAATGAAAAGAAGAAAGTCATTTAATTAAAGTACAGATAGAAATGGGAGGGGACATCACTGGAGATTTTCCTAGATGAGCAGTATCATCCATCCCAAATCTCTCTGTGAACACATAGCAGCTTTCAAATGCTATATTATAAAATAGTATATAAAAACCATCTTCTATTACCTCAGAGACAATGACTGAAAAAGTATTGCTTGTTCCTTGACATTTTGGAGAGCAAAGGTAGGGACTCTTAGTAATCAGGTTAGGACAAGTATGTACAAGATTGTCCCTGGATCCTTAGACTAAGAGCTCCATTCTCAAATACTCTTTACCATACATGTGTTAACTTATTATATGTTGACTGAACATTCATTGTGTGCCAAGTACCAGTCATAAAAGTAAATGAATTCAAGGTGACTCTAAGTGCTCACACCATCCAATAGCACCAAAGTGTCCTGCACCAGGGGTCAGGGTAGTGGGGACTGAGCATATTCTGAGAAGACACATAAAGGTGAGAAGGAGAGGCTGTCCTCCTAAGAGAGAAAGATGGACAAAAGACAGGTACAGGAGGGGTCTGTGGAATTGAGAAATGCTTATGATGAGTCAGCAAATGGCCAGGATCTGTGATGGAAATCAAGGGGGTGGCTGTTAATGAAGCTAACGTGTAGTCAGCAACCTGGTTAGCATCCACCATCAACACGCTGTTATAGAAACTGAGTTTTAACATAAGGACACTGGCATATTATAAGCTATAAACTAATCACAGCTGCATTTTCTTCTTTATTAATTTCTTATTTATTCCTTTATGGGTTTTGAGCTAGGGTTTTCTACATGGTTCACGTGGTCCTTAAACTCTCTGTAAAGCCTCATCCTCCATAGTACTGGGATTATAGGTTGGCACCACCATACCCAGCCTAGACTGGTATTTCAGACAGCGGAGTGGAGATGCTGTTCATGGGAAAGGTTAGGGTTCATTTGATGAAATTTATGGGGTTGCACCAACAGCTTTTTTGGACAATGAAAAGGAGGTTATCATGGAACCCACCCTAGGAGCCAGGCTGAATGGAGGACTCCTTCATAGAAACAGAATACTCAGAGAAGCATTGACTTCAGAGACAGGGACCACAGTTTAGAGTTTAGATAGCTTATTTGATGCTCCACCGAGGCATCCAGGTAGGGGTGTTTACCTTGGTGATTCGGCAGGAACTCAGGAGAGAACTGAGTGAGACTGACCGAGGGATTGCCAGTTTAGAGGCAGAATTTGAAGTCAGGGAATTGGAGGCCAGCTGGAGTTTTATTACTTATCATGAATTTCTATTAACTCTTGTTCAAGGTTATTGAATTTGTAATAGAGTAGAATAAATGGTGGCTAAAATTATGACATTTTGAAATTCATCCACCCCCACCTATTTCCATGAAAGAAACATTTGTCTGGGAGACATAAAACACCACTATTCAGAATTTATTGTTCAAAGGAATTGGCGAGGAGAGTTTTAGCCAAAATCAAACTTTAAAAAGTCCCCCCCTTCTCCCCTTTCGAAGCAGAGACTTGATTAAAGCACTCTTACTAAACAAGCTAAGTACTTATGGCACTCTGATCTCAGACATGCTGACTTCTAGGGCTGTGAAAAAATGAATTTGGAATGGTGTTTAAAACCACCCCCAAATAGTAGAAACACTAGTGTTCAACTATTGTATGAAGAAAAACTAATCAAATTAGAAGGCGATACATCAAAGAGTATGTGCAGTGCAAGTTTAGGACTTCTTCATCTAAATATGACCATTTTCAAACAAAACAACTGAATTGCGAAACCATTCAGCGTGTTTTATAAGATCACACATGTATGTGCCTATATAAGTAGGCACTTCCCAGCCCGGGAGACACTGAGTCTCATCCTGTGGGCTTCTACTCCTTTAGGGGTTGAACGACCCTTTCACAGGGGTCACACATCAGATAGCCTGCATATCAGACACTTACAATATTTATTGACATGGCATATCTTTACATTACAATCCACCACAGCAGCAAAACTACAGTAATGAAGGAGAAATGAAAATAATTGTGGCTGTGGGTCCCCACAGCTTGAGGAACTGTGTCGAAGCGTTAGGAAGGTGGAGAACCACTGAATCCAGAGATAAGACACCTGCACATTCATCATCCCCTAAGTTCCCCTCCCTCCCTTCCCTTCTTCTCTCTTTCTTCCTCTCCTTGCATCCTCCCCATCTTCCCTCCCTCCTCCCTTGTCTCCATCTTCCTGCTCCTCCCTCACTCTTTCCTGTTCCCATTACCCTCCCTCCTTCCGTCTTCCCTCCCTCCCCCCTTCCCCTCTTCTGTCCCCTTCTTTTTCTTTCTACCAATCATTTGCCAATTTAAAATACTAATAAAGAAGTATGCTAGCCAAAACACGAGGTCATAAATGATAGGAGATAAACCTATGTTTTTATTTTCTTCTTTGATTTCAAACATGGGGCACGTGTTAGACTTCTGGTCATGTGTCCTTCACTTGCTTGAACTAAAAGCCAACTGGTGTCATCAGAACATCTCAATTTCACCTCGGGCTTAATAAATAAGATATTTAAAATTTTGATTGTGGAATCTTTCCGTGGGGAACTTTGAAATTTTTACCATTGTGCTATAGTTTCCATTCTCTCTGTAACAAACACGTAAACTTTGTTGGTTTGAGTTTTGAAAATAGTGATTAGGAGGTTCTCTCTTATTTCCCTCTCTTCTATCGATGTGATGCTTCTGAGCAGAGAGAGAGAGAGAGAGAGAGAGAGAGAGAGAGAGAGAGAGAGAGAGAGAGAGAGAGCAGAGCTAGGCATTGAAAGAACCACGGCTCAGAAGAAGTTGTAGAGGAGGCAGGATAAGCACACCATGTGTCTGGAATCCTCATCCATGGTCACTGTCGGCTCAGGGCTCACTGCTGTTTGACAATCATTTTAATACTCCTGCAGAGCTTCGTGCCTATTACCCTACAGCCATGACATCCGTTTTCATTTCCTCACACTTCTGACACCCCACACTTTTTCTTATCCTATCTAATGTGTTGCTGTATTCTGTCAGTTTATGTGGTCAACATTAATTTACTTTTTATTATTTATTTACGTGGTGCCAGCCATTGTCTTGGAGGCTTTTTTGGAGGAGCATCTCTTACACACATTAAATCTGCCTCCCCTGAGCATTGAGAGTACACATTTCTAGCCGCTTCCATGTGTTTGTCTCCCAGATATTAAGAATCTCTTCTGAGTTCATAAAAACAGTGCATACATTTATGGACATATACTACCAGGTTATTTCCTTAAAAATCAATGCTGATTCCACGTTACCCAAAAGAGCAATATGCTGCCATCTTGATGGAATACCCGAAATTGAGAAATGAATAATTATGACCCATGTTTTTGAAGTCCACATTTCCTAGAAATGAAAAATGACATATGTCCAGAGATGAATGAATAGTCTTAGACATAATAAAGTTGAATTGACTCATAGTAAATACATTCAAATATGAAAGTCACTTAGAGCAGTGTCATTTGTTTTAATTTCATTTACAAATGGCAACCAGAGACAATTAGGAAAGAGAGATACGTGTCTCAACTGTACATATCACACACATAAAGTGTGTACATGTGGAGACATCGCATGTCGCTGTGCCGGTATCCATGGCTTCATGGAGCAATCCTTCTAATTATGCTCTATCCATGCTTTGTGCAGCTAGGCATTGATCATTTAAGTGCCATTGTCTGGTTCAAAGACTCATAATTAGACAGAAATATCAGGTACAATGGATTCTACGGATGTATCCCTGTGCTATGCATGTATGAAATCATCCATCTAGAATTATTTCTCCAGTAAAAAAAAAAATATTACCAGTTTCAAAGATGCACAGACCTGTTTTGAGATTTTTATTTCTTTTCATTATCAACTGACATTCCAAGAATTTCTTGAACAATTGCAAATTGCAGGCCTTCTCTGTTTGGCTGTGGAACTGCTTCCCAGCTTTCTTGTTGCTCTGCTAATTGGTGAGCTCTTCATCTTTGGGACCAAAAGTCAGGGGCGCTGATTAGCTCATTGTGAGCTCCAGATAGCCCCATGGGTGTGGAAGAGAGAAGCAAGTGTCTTTGAGACTTCAGGCCCCCCTACATTTGTGATCCTGGTCACAGCCTGGAAGGTGCCATGGACCAATGACAAGAGCAATACAATCCACAGTTGAGAACAGCATGCCCTGACACCGAAGAGTCTATAATGAGCCTTTTTGGTAGCATTCATCATTTCTTTTGCGGTGTTCAGTCTTTCTCTTGCAGTGTAAAATTCTGCTAGGGATTTGGAAATAAATAATTGACTACCGCATCACAGTTCAGATAATCACAACAGTAACGATGTTTATTTCTCTAAAAGGCATTGTCCTGGTCTGGAGGCAGTAAAATGACAATGTTGAGAATTTTCTCCCTGGAAACCGGAGAGACAAGGAGATACGGTATTCCTCTTTTACACACAAATATGCCAGGGTCACATTCCTTTCTACACGAGCATGCATTTTTCCCTATGTGATAACCTGAGAAGTCACATCTGCATGAAGAACTCCGCTGGGGACTCAAGACCAACAAGGAGGGTAAAAAGGAGACATTCAAGAATTTCAGAGGCCCTGAGAAACAGGAATCCTTCATTGCTATATAGCTTTTTTTTTTTTTTTTTTTTTTTTTTTTTTGATCAAAGTGTGCACTCTCCTTTCGTGGGACTCTACGGTGCTTCATTTCAGGGCTTGCAGAGTGTTTTCCTCTACTGATTAGCCTCTGATTTCCACACCTGCTGCTGCACTGATGGGTGTGCCTGTGAACAAGCAGCTCACTCCAGCATGTGGGAGCCCTTTTTCTCCAGAATTCCTGACAGCTCTTAAATCACAGTGAGTTTCCTCTGCCTAGCCGACTTGATTAGCTTTTTCTTTAGAATGAAAAATGGTGTGAGTGTGTGTGTTATTCTAAAACAAATCTCAAACCATCCAGGAGATGCGTAGTGCTCCCCCCCCCCCCCGCAACAGTTTTGATATCTGATATTGCCAGTTTGTCATCCATTATCCTACCTGAGTTAGTAGAGGCCTGGGTCTTAGTGACCTTAGCATCAGGGGTCTTTGAGGCTGCCAAACAGAGCAAAGGATCAGGACCACAGATGACTGGCTCTCAGCACTCATGCTTAGTCATCACTGTCCTGGACGCCTGTCTCTTTGTTTTTCTGGCACTGAAATGCCAGGGTGCCACAATGCTTCCCCTGTCCTTTCCACGCTTTCTTAAAGAGCAGTTTGGTTCATGTCTACATTATTTTCTCGTACAAATGCTTCGAAATCAAGGGCAAAGTGAGTGTGTTGTGATGTACACATGGTCTCGGACACACACACATTTTCAGGCACCCAAAGGTTTGCAAAATGACTACTGCCCTTCAGTTTACACAGAATCGGCCGGGTAGGAAGTGTGAAAAGGAACATTCACATAGTCCCTGAGTCACCCATTCCAGAGCAGTTATTTTGCACCAGCTATGGGGAGTTTAACAAGTCACTTCATATACTGGGGCTCATTTCTGTCACATGTATTCTACCTGGAACCATAAAATTAGATTTTTGTTCATATAAATTTCTTACTTCTAAAACAGTAAATATATATGTGCATATATGTATACACACATATATGCATATATATATGTATGTATGTATGTATTTTTTTCATCTGATCCTGTAAGTTCTTTAAACTGCTCAAAACTACATTATTGCTGAATGGATGGGAAGACATGTCTCTCCACAAAGATATCCTGAGTGACTGGCTCCTCATAAGAACCTGTGCATCATAACCAGCACGGAAGATGAAATGACATGTTATTTTATCACTTTCCTATCTACTCATTTCTCTGGAACCCATGTCACGTCAGGAGGGAGATGTCACCTGCTCCGTATTGCGCATCAAGCCTTTCCTCTCGCCATTAGTGCAGAGCTGCACTGGTCACCTCCAAAACGTGCCGGTCATGGAGTATGAAGAATGGGATGTTCAAGGTTGCACAATTGCAGATGCCTTGCAGCTTTTTGGAGTAAAATGGACTTCATACCAAACAGCGTTGAAGATTAAGAAAATGCCCTTCAACATTACAAGCCAAACTACAAGACAGTGGTAATACCGTAATGAATGTGTGTGCAGAGCAGCTCCTCGTTCAAAACTGAAAAGGAAGAAATAGGATGGAAGCTCTAAAATGAGTTAATTCCATATAAAGGGTATGATAAAACAGGAGCACTTTTTAGCTTTTTGGATAAATAGGTAACTCTCTCTCATGTGACCCTTGAGCTTGAACCCACAGCCTTGCACAGGCTGAATAAGTACTCTACACCACTGATCCATATCTCCAGCCCACTTTGTATTTTTTTTATTCTGAGAAAGAGTTTCAATAAATTTCCCACATTGCTCTTGAACTGGGGACACTTCTGCCTCAGCCTCCCAAGTGTCTAAAATTATAAGTCCATGTCACCAAATTTGTCTTGAAATATCATGTTTTAAAAGACAGAATTAATTCATTCTTCACATCATACATAAAACCCCTCCAAGTACATAGTGGATTCAAATGAAAATAACATAGAAACCAGGAAACATTGCAACCCCTCTCCATTATGGGTATAGAAAATGCTATTTATTATTTAGAAGAAAAACTAAATTTGGCTACCTAAAAGTAATTTTCTGTGTGTTTAAACCAAACCAACCAAAAATAACAAACAAAAAATCTCATTAAAAAAAAGATCAATGTCTTACACCAAACAAACAAAACCAAAATTCCAACCAACCAACAAACCAACAGAAAAACCATTGAAAAACAGAACAAGCAAAACATCAGGAAGGTAAATATCACAAGGAACCAAGTTGAAAGACAAGACAGTGACCATGAGCCAAGAAGAGGAAATGTTCCCATTGCACAACAGCAATAAAGAGCTTAATGTGTAAATATGTCTTCAAAAGTAACGGGAAATGAGCACGATTCCTCTAAAACTACAGCCAGAAGAGATGAAGGAGTGATTCCCAGAAAGAACATGTGAAAGGCATTTAAAGCCAGGAACAATATGAAAAAATGCAAACTGAAACAGCCTTAATACTCTTTCCCATCCTTCAGATGGAAAGTTGTGAAGTCTGAGGCTGCATTCTGTTGGGAAAGTTCTGGGGTGGATTGCACTTTCTGACACCGCTGGTTTCAACAGCAAAGGACACTTTTCCTGAGCAGCAGGAGGAACTGGCCATACCTATCCAACTACAGGAGCATTTGCATGTTTTAATCTTATCACTCTACTATAAGAATGCACTCTGAAGATAATTTTTTATTTATCTATCTCTCCATCTACCCACCATGCTTATATGCAAAATATATTCATCAAGGCATTGACTGAAATTTTAAAAATGGGAAACTTCTTAAATGTATAAACACATTGATTGTCTCATTAGACGTGGCGTAGCTCTGAGTTATGAGGAAGCCTCTGTAATGAAGTACTTCCAAACATGTGTTTAAATTAAAAACACTGTACACAACAGAATATATTAATATATCTTCTTAAATTTATGAAATAAAAATTAAAAAATATTCAAAAGTCTGTTTATCTTTACTAAGAAGTATGTAGGAAGACTAAACCAGAAAATAATTAAATTGTTGACTGAAAAGTAGGTAAGGATGGGACAAAAGACATAGGAATGATACCTTAGAGAAGAAATATTCTTGTGTCTTTTTGACTTTTAAAAGTATGTTGATTTTTACAACTTTTAAAAATATAATTATATAAGTAAGAACCAGAAGTAAGACAGAACCAATGACCCGTATCTCATAATGATTATTTTAACTACATGGGAGATAAAGGAAGGAAGGGAAAGGAAGGGGGAAAGGTAGATGGGAAGAGAATAAAGAAAGATCTAGGTAAATTTAAACAGAATTCAACTATATCTCCCTGGTATCAAGATTAGTGCAACAATTGAAAGCCAATCCCAACTCGTGTTGGGATTAAGTGTGTTTATAATTTGAATAAAATATGTTCAAAGTCAATTTAACTTAGATACAACACTTAGATACATAGCAACAGTGAGCAAATTCACAGATGTGTTTGTGATCATTGGAATCCAGGATGATGACCAATTTCAACATGGAATCACACCCAAACATGGAAAAGTAGAAAACAGGGAAGACACATGGACAGAAAGTATGTTAGTGGTCTTATGATAACACACACACACATACACACACACACACACACTTCCATGTAATTGTTATATGTTATATATATATATGTGTATATATATATATATATAAATCATATACATGTCTTTATATATTTCTGATCTTTGTTTACTGGACACTCAAGAATGAAGGAAAGATATCCAGTAGCAATGTATCTACCTCATGTCTGTAAATTCATTTCTAAAGCATTCATTTTAAAAAGACCAGAGAAATACCAGGCAGTAGTGATGCATAACTTTAATCCCAGCACCTGGGTGGCAGAGGCAGGTGAGTTTCTGTGAGTTGTAGGCCAGCCTGGTGTCCAGAGTGAATTCTGGGACAGCCAGAGCTGTTACACAGAGAAACCCCAATCTTGAAAAACAAACTAACAAAAGAACTGTCTGATTTCAGGGTCAAGAGAGGATAGGTAAAATATCCTAGACTTTCTTCTGTTACCAAAGGAGACATGACAATGATAACATACTTCAGGATATAGCAACTAACATGAAGGGTCTACTCCTAGCTAGATCTTGACCAACTGAAGATTGCCAGAATGATGTCTGATAATGGATTTAATCCATCAGAATCATTCGGAATTCTGAGACCAAGCAGAGAAAGAGTAATAAAAGATAGTAATAAATGAAGAGAAAGGCAGGTCCTGCTTCTTGGAGAATGGTAGATGCTAAAGAAGACACAGGGGATGGAGTGTGGGAGTTTTGGAAAGAACAATAAATATGAGACCAAGCAAGAGTTATCAATTGTTGCTAAACTAAGGGAGATGCTTTGAAGATAACAAGTAGGCAGCCCGGATGCTCTAAAATTGTTTTCCTCATAGACTGCTTATTAATTGTGCAGTTAATTAGGCAGTACTTTGACCAGATGATCAAACTCAGCATCACTAATGAGGATGAGAAATGCATTGTACATCATTAACTTACACACATGGAGAAAGAGGCATCACCTGTGTGGGATTCCAGTCTCAATGGACCCTTGAACCTAATCCATCAGCATCTGTGTAACTTGAAATGAACAATGCCCTGTTAAAAGCAATACCATATAAATGTGGGGAAACTACTTCCCTTACACAGGTCATTCCTATAAAAAAACATTGAACGTTTCTGTAAAAGACGATGGAATGATACGGATTACAGACTGTGTAGGTATTAGAGAGGAAATGCCTGAACCATACCAGATCTGTGCTAAAGGGGGGGGGGAGACTAGAATAAAATCACACTTGGGACAATTGATAGGACTACTTGCAGGGTAGATAAAATGACTACCTTGCCATTATGTTTACTGAAGTTGGTAAGTAAGGTACAGCTATGTTAGAGAATAGACCTATTTTGGGGAAGCAAATTATAGCCAAGTTTTTTTAGGGACAAAGGGCAATATGGATATTTCGAGTGGCCCAGAAAAAAAGAAAAAGAAAGATGAGGAAGGACAGTAAAGGAAAAAATGTACAAATGACAAGGTAATCCAGTAAAATGTTAGAGATGAACACATCTCTTTGTCTTCGTTAGTTTAGACTGTCATGGTAAAATACCACAGACCAAGTAGTTGATAAAGAACAGAGATTTACTTCCCATTGTCTGGATGGGCATGTCTAGACTAAGGCATGAGCTGATGGGGTATGTAGGGAGGGCTTGCTGGGTTGGTTGTAAATGCTCACTTTCTTATATGACATGATGGAACAGAGAGGTGTCCTCTTGAGGGTCTCTTCTGGAAGGGCACTATCCCTTTCTTGAGTTTCTCAATCTTACTACCTACTTACAACCTAAAGATCTCATCTGGTAATATCACTTTGAAAACTTTGGGGAGGAGAACACCCATCTTCACCACTGGTCCTAAGGTAGATAAGCATCCTCCACAGTTCTATGGTAGATGAGCATCATGTGTTCTACATTTGTTTGGGGAAACAATGTAAAGTAAATAAAAGGTCTTTAATGACGAGGGCAAATAGGCTTCTTTCACGTGGCTGAAGAAGGCTTGTACAACTGTTAAACCGAGTACCTGTCACTTTGTTCACAGGTGCCACATAAATCTGACATTTTATGTTCTCAGTTCAGTGCAAGACCTTCTCTAGATGCTTCTCCAGTGCTCTGACCAGTGCAGGGAGGCTGTTCCATTTAAGCTAGAGAACTCTTATATCACATAGTCTAGGAACCAGCATTATATATTTTATAGTTCTTTTTTGTCATGCTACTTAAAGCCAATAAAACCAGAAGTGACCAAGATGAAAGATCACAGTTAGTGGAATTGCCTCTAGGAAATCTTTTCCTGCAATGTTACGCTTGACTTAGCAACTGAGACAATTGCTACTATTCATCGCAAAGCGTGGGAGATCTCAATGGGAAACCAAAATTGTAGTTGTGTGAAGATTCGGCATAGATTTCTGCTGTTCATCTCCTTAAAAAAGATCATCGTAATTGAGGTGGTAGGAGACTAAGGAACAACATGCCATTTCCTTGAGTTTTTCCCTGTCTAGTCAGCATGAGGGTGGAGAAGAACATTCTGTGGGCGTGCAGAATGAAGGTCAGATTGGTTTAGAAATGAATGAGGAGCGTGTTTCTTTTGTACTCAACCATGGATTGCATTTACATAGGTGGGCTCACATGATTACAAGAAATTGGAAATCACTGTTGCCTAATGACATCATAGACATCACGATGCTGTCACAGTACATTACATATGTATTTGTGGCGAACTGATGGGAAGGATCCTACTGTGCTACCTATATATACAAATGTGGTCTGATGATAGTAAATAACAATATCACTCCTTAGTTTGTGCATGCAATATATTTTACATTTATCTTTATTCTAAGTCAAACTCTCTTCTTATTAAAAAGGGAAGGGGGGTCCTTACCGAAACAGTCTTCTACATCAGTCTCGCATAATCCACTCATGCTAATTGCATCTTTTGGCTGTCTGTATATACCTTTTATGCCTCAATGCCTTCAGTGATGTTCACACAACAATGGAATTGCCTGATCAGAAGTTAGCCCCATCATTAAGCACCGCCTAGCTACATCATTTGTTTTAGAGATGAGGAAACAAGCCCAGAGATATGATTTACTTGGCTTTGTGAAGGGTGATTCCTCCTTAGCCTCAGCCACTAAGGCAGATTGTCTCTGAGATTAAAGGCATTGAATGGAGAACTGATGATAGAGTTTAAATAAAGATGCCATCTCTAAGGCAAACCCTTTTAGGCATCCACTGTAGATGTCCTGACAATGAGTAGAAGAAAACATTGAGACTAGAATGCTCCCAACTGCTTTATAATTGGCAGGTGGCGGTTGTGTGCTGTGATTGTTAATAGGTTAATGGGCATTCTTTGGTGGGGGAAGTGAGTCTACTAATCAAATAGGATTGGGAAACAGGATGTTTAAATAATAATTCCCACATCATCAGTCCATCAGTCCTGGGAGCATAACTTTTTTTTTTTTTTTTTTTTTTTAATCTCTTCAGTCCTGTGAATTTCTTTGCCACCCATTGTTTAGTTTTCAACAAAGCTTATCCGTGGGGTTCTGCTAAATTCCCTAAAAGCCCACAGACTCGGAAGAGAACAAAGCCAGCGTAATTTGTGTCTGTATTGTTGGATACCAACTTTCACTTTCTGCCTCTGGTGGACCCAGCTATGCTGTTTGGGTGTAAAGGTGCTGTTCATAGGCACAGCAGCTTCTTGGATGTGATCAGGAAAAGACCAAAATACAATTTTACCTATTATTTCCCAAAGTACTGAAAGGAATGTATTCTGTGTTGGGGATTTTTGTGAAATGGCTTTTTATTAAACAAAATGAGAGAAGGGGCAGCTACAGACAGAATGTTGAGCTATAGGAAGCAATTCTTTGGAAACTTCTAGCAATACAGTATATATTTATAACATTAAGCTAGAGTTCCCCATTCTAGACACCACCTCCCATGAGATGCATTTTTTCAAGTTGTAGCTGAACAGAGTGAGGGAGAGCTATCCCTTGACCCCATTAGGTCACTGCCCTATTGTGCCTGTAGAAAGAAAGCTGCACTGTGGGGAGGAAAGAGAGTAGCCACAAAGTCCTAATAGGCCATTTTCTGTCTTCTCCCTATGATTGTCCTCAATCGCTTTGCAATCACGATGCTATTAGAAACACCCTGGCCGAAGATGCTCACGTGCTTTGCTTTGCCATTTACAACTTTGACGGGAAGCGCTGCGGTCTTGAGAGCTTTGATTTAGACATCTGCCTGCCTTGATAACATGCCAAAATGGCCCCAGTGCCTTCTGAGGGTGTTCATGCAAGAGCTGGAACTGTCCACGTGAGAATGTCTGAATTAGTTTGTCTATGTGTCTCCTCCCTATGGTACATTATGGTACTTGCAAGTATGATACAGTTGCTGTTGCCTGTAGTTGTGGCCATCGACTGTACTCAACGTGAAGTTGAGCACATTCTAGGGCGTTGAATTTGGGAGTGTCTTGCAGTTCCCCGTCTTCCCCAGACCTGTACCCTCTACCTTGCCAAAAATTACACATCCCCCAAATTGTAGCTCTGCATTGTGTTTCTGGAGGCCCTGTGGGCTTCATGATTTGGTAGGAAATATGAAGTCAGGGCAGCGTTTCTTTGGGACCCTGTTTCAAAGGTTATCTGCTAAGTTTCAGTTTTGAATGACTCACGTTCAACCGAGTACTTGAGGAAGTCCTGCACATGGTTCTCTGTCACAGAGAAAGTTTCAGACCCATTACAACTGACCCTAGGCAGTTGTGTATGTGTATATTCTGTTCATGAACAGAGCTTAGCAATTATTTTACAAACTTCCCTAGTAAAAGAACAACCAAGAAAGAAGGCTAGACTCCTGAGCATTTAATGCTCTTCACTTTTCAGAAGTATTTACAATTACTATTTACATGGTGGCCTGTATACTGCAAACCCCAGTACTTAAACTGGTTGCAGGAAGATTGCCGCATTCCAGGCCGGCTTGCTCTACGTAGCAAGACCCTTAAACACCAATAACAATAACATCAAGAAATCATCGGAGAACCTTATGTTCACAGGCTTTTGTCAAAAAGTAAATTAAAGCGGGAGGGAGTTGTTTTTCACACGAAGTAAGTAAATTCAGAAAATATTTTAGAAAGCACACCTGCTGTCATTATAGATTAAAATTACACATGGCATTGTGATGGAGGACAATATCTCTTAAATTTTAAGACAAAGGTGTTCTTCAAAACAGTTCATAAACATCTTAGAAGTATAGGAGCGTCCCGTGACCTTAGAAGACATTAATAGCCACAAAATTAGTCATTATTCTCCAGTGAGCCTCCCCTCCAACACACACACACACACACACACACACACACACACACACTGAGGAATGGCTGGAAGCTGCAAAGCAAAGATCATAGAGCACCTCTGTCTCTCAGGTAGACCTGGATGTTTGCCGTTCAGCTGAGTGCATGGTTTCCCCATTTCTGTGATCCACGAAAGATCTTCCGTGATCATCCCCCGGTCGAGTGAAAGCATCAAATGGTAGATAGTTTGCATGCCACTGGAATGGGGAGACAATGGGGATAAGCATGATCTGGCTTTGGAGTTCGGCTCTGACACTATGACCTGATTTAAGTGAAGAGTGAAACACGTCCAGTATTTTATGAACTTACACATGTTCCTCAGTAAAACAGTTGAAGTTCAGCCAGTGTGTAATTTATCAAGCTTTGGAGACAGAGAACAAACGAGGCTGTGAGTATCTCTTTTCAGAGAAGTCTGCTGCTGGCAGACCTCAGGGACACCCCGTTTCTCTTGGCAATGGACAGCCTCTCTGAAGCAGGATTGCTGGTTTATTTTATAAACTGACAGTGAATGAGAAACCAAACACTTGGACACAGAAGGAGGTAGAGGGCTTCTAATTCGATAAGTGAATTATTGAAGGACTTGAAATTTACATATGAAACCGGGGGACCTGATTACTGTTTTAGTCAGTAAGCTGTATAATAAACATGGCCTCTCTGGAAGTTGTGGGATCTAGTTGATGCGTGTACACCAATGTTGTTCATGCCATGCTCTATACTGGGGATGAGACTGTCTAAGCAGAAAGGCTTTGGTTTGCTGTCCCTGATAGAGTAGGATTTGGGGCCCACACTGTTGTCTTTGATTGTCCCAGGACGCGAATTCCACAGAACTCTCCCCTTGGCTGCTTTACTCTTTTGCATGTGTTTAATCATTTCAATCTGCTGTCAGCTCGTCTCCAAGCCATGTGCATAATTGGATACATGTACTGCAACAAAAAGATCCACTTTGACACCTGCCACTTTAGCAAACAAGTGCAAGGGAAGAAAGGGGAATATTATAATAGACAAATGTATTTATTTTGACAAGTGAGATTCAGTTTTAATTATTAATATTTCACAGGATAGTAGTAACTGTCTTGTAGGATATTTTATAAAAGTGATGACATCTGATAATCTGTCATTACTAGACTAACATACCTCTATGCAATTAAGCCTTTAGTAGAGAGTGGCTGGCTTTCATTTTTAGTGTGAATTACCATGCAGCTAGAGAGAAATGCAAGTGTTCGAATTAATAATCATATTGTATTTGTTAGGCTTTTCCTTAGTGATGGAAGACGTTCCATTATTTATGACATTGGAAAGTCTTGAAAACCTTAACACAAGAACTCATATTTGTGTGGATTGTGTGTGGTGTGTGTGTGTGTGTGCGCGTACACGTGCATGTGTGTGTGCATGCATGTGTGCGTGCTTGTGTGTGCGTGCGTGTGTGTGTGCGTGCACGTGCGTGTGCGTGTGTGTGCGCGCGCGCGCGCGCGTGTGCACATGCGCAGTGTATGCCTGTATGTTCTTACAGGTGTGTGTAGAGAACAGAGGTGAACTTTAAATATCTTTTCCAATTGCTCTTCACCTTAGTTTTGGGACGCATTCATTCACCCGAACCCAGAGTTCTCCATTTTAGATCTCTCAACCCCTTAGCAGGGCTCCCTTTCCTGTGGGTGTTGGGTGCCTGAACTTAGGTGCTAGAACATGCTTGTAATGCCTGTGCTGGGGCTCTGTTCACTGAGCGGTTTGCCTAGACCCTGATGTAGAATGTTTAATTCATCACCATTGTTTGTTATTTTAAGGTGGAATTCTTCTTTAGCTTTTCTTTCTTTGATGTGGCAGAAAGTCATACATTTGGTCTTTTGGAAAATTCATAACAAAACATCTCATTTACTTCTAATTAAGCCATATGAACAAAGTCAAGCCAAGAAGGACCCAAGTTCACCTTTGATTTTTGTCTTAGTTTGGTGAACAGTGAGGACTATTGACAATTTCTCATCAATATTTTCTCATCATACCTCACTCACCACCAAAAATGTCCCCTTTCCTGTGTGCATCTATTCTGCTGAGTCTTCTGGTGCTGGGTTTCCTTGACTAATTCCAGCCTCTGGGAAGACAGCTCTGAGATGGACATTCTGCCCCTCCCCCCCACGGCCACAGCCCTTTCATGGCCTAAAAATCTGATTTGGCTTTAATTTGTACTCAGCAGTATCAGCTCTGTCAGAGGAAAGGGTACCCCTGCTGACAGCAATCATTACAACTCCAGGGGACCAACAGAGATAAATATACTATGAGACATCTTCGGAGTGGGCCAAACTTGTTCTTATACTTTTAAGTCCCAAGTACTTGGCAGATAGATTGTCTGGATCCCAGGGTCTTACTGATGCCTAAACTGGGCTCGCATACAATCCATTTATAGAAAAATGGTCCTACCTCACACAGTGAAACAGGACAAATGTATTTACTGATGGCTCTTTTTTTTTAAGTTAAAACAAAAGTGTACCAATGCCCCAGAGGTGACGATCTTCACAAAATGCAAATAAATAAAAACACAAGCCCAGAAGCATCAAAGGCTGGCTGTAAATTTAATCGGATTTTCATTCTAATTTCTCACGATGGGGTTAGATAGTTTCACAATTGGTTGAAAAATCAAACTTGTATTTCATATGTATATCACACTGAGAAGTTTACGTTCACGGAACGTGTGGACTTGAAATATTTTCTATGCTTAGAAAGGATGTCCTAAAGGGGAAATACAATTTGAACTGAGCATTGCTTTTCCCTTGTTCTTCTTGGAACAAGGGTTCTTGTCTTCTTTGTTCTCTGTCTTTGGCCTATTACAGCTTTTATAAATTTACTTAGGTAACAATTTCTTCATCATGTCCCAGCATCGCAGGGAAGCGAGTGGGGAATCGCTCAACCTTGTTTAACCAGAATGAATATTTGTGTTGTGACTTGGAAACATGTTCTTGGTAATGAAGACTTTCCCCTAAAAGAATGTTTTCATTGTATTTTCTAGTGTTGCCTTTATTGCATTTGCAGACAAATTTAGGCAGCGGAACCTCCAAGTACAGTTTAATGTCGTTTATGTGGGGTTTCAAGCATACTTCTGTTTTCCCTTTTCAAGGACCTCTTTACATACCTCAACCAGATAAACCCTGTGAAGTCCACATTAATATTTGTAAAGTGCAGTAGCTTCAGAAAAAAAAAAAAGAGGGGAAAATCAAAATGGAAAGTTGATATGAGCTACACAATATGATTATGTGTGGGTTCTGTTTCTTTTTTAGAGTGTTTTTGTACACTGACATTAACAATTAAGCCCTTTTATAATTAGGAGAGAGAAAGAACCCGGCTTAGATATCAGGTCAGTGATGTCTAATGCCAATAGTGTTCATGGAATCCCTGCTGCGTACTTTTCGCTAATTAACTCCATGGTCAAGATTTCTGCCTGATATAATTAGGGGGTGACTTCCCACAGCTTTTGAATCGTCCCCTCCCACCAGCCACAGTAACTGTCTCCATCACAGGGGTCTGTGAAATGTCAGCTGAAATTTTTTTTCCATGATGTGCCATTGTTCGGTGATGGAGGCAGTGGCTCTGGGTTGGCAGTCTTTTCAGGCTCTGCTAAGGGATCTGTCACACCTTTTAAGTTTCCTGCGGAAACTCCTAGAAATTAGTTCAGAGGTGTGTCTTTCCTTCTATACTGCTTGGGGTCTCACAGGGGCTTGTCAGCTGACATTACAAAAGGACCTGGTAGTTTCCAAGAAATATTTTATTGCCGTGAAGTTTCACGAGTGGGTGATGTTTCAGTATGTTCTCTAGAGGAACAGAAAGAAGGTGAGGTGTGTGTGTGTGTGTGTGTGTGTGTGTGTGTGCATGCGTGCGCGCACATATATGCACGCCAGAATTTATTAAGTATATATCAGAATTGATTAAGTGACCTTTAAAATAATAATGATGACCAAATCACACCCGCGAGGCTGAGAATCTGGCATTCTTCCTTGAGGACAGAGCTTCGGCAGTCACAGTAGCTGTTTCTCACTGAGTGGGGTGGGGTGCAAGGATCAATAGTCATTTCGTCTACAAGGCAGGGTTTCTCAATGGTCCTAGTCTGGCACTGGAAGTCTGGAAGCTCCTGGAGACCCGTAGGTTGGCATTCCACAACGAAAGCTTGGAAACGCTGGTTCTGCTATGACAGAGGGAACCAGTACCACCAGCAACAATGGGGTGAATCCACTTGAGACAAGGGCAAAGGTCAAATGAGCAATGGGCATGATAAACATCCTTCTATAAAGCACTTGTCAACTGTGATGCACAAGCAGGGCTGCCCACACCCAGCATAGGCTGTCTGGACCAATCAAAGCAATCAGGACAATTCTTTGGGTGAACCTTCCTATTCAGGAGATTCTAGTTTGTGGCAAGCTGATATTAAAGTCAACCACAATAGGTACATTTTAGGAATTCTTGCTATCGTTACAGAACAGTTTAGTAAAATTCCTTACTGTCTAAAACCATAAACGTATGTGATACGTGGTGTATTACAAACTAACAGGGATGTGGGTAGGTATTTAAGGAGGAAATTTTTAAACAAAACTTTAAAAAAAACTATTAGAATATGTTAATTATACTAATAAGAGCTTCCTTATGGCAATTTATATATGTCTATAGTGTATTTGGTCACATTCATCCCCATTACTCTCTCTTGTGCCCTACAGATTCCTGCTAATCCCTGTTTCCTTCTTGTTCCTCCTTCCTTCTTTCCTTCCTTCCTTCCTTCCTTCCTTCCTTTCTTCCTTCTTCCTTCCCTCCTCCCCTCCCTTCCCCCCTCTGTCCCTCCCTCCCTCTCTCTGTCCTTCACTTCCTCTTTTATACCTTTCCTTCTTCCCTCCCCATCCTCTCTCGTTCCTTCTTTCCTTCCTGCCATCTATCTCTCTTTCCTTCTTGGTTTGAAGGCTGTATAGTCAATAGTCCTTTATCCTCATTATTGTGAACAGTCGTAAGTCTCTGCCCCTACCAGTGGCCCCTGCAAAAGGAAGCTTCTATGACAAGGTTAGAGGTAGCATCAAATTGGTACCAAAATGCAGAGCCTCAAAATCTGAACAACCCATTCCAGACTTCCCATTGGTGCCTGCAGCTTCCAGCTCCTCCTCCTCAGCTCCCTGATTGATGCTTGCTTCAAGTGTCCTGGTTTTAAACTGATGGTTAAAGATGTAGAAGAGGACAAAACTAGAGTTTCCCTGGTGGCCTCAGCAAGCCAGGGTCCCTCTGGGTCCAAAATGGAAAGTTGCTCTGCTTTGTGTTCTAGTAAGAAATGAAATTATTTGGGAATCACGGAATTTTGTATTTCATTCCAAGGACTCATTTGAGTCTCCCTCCCAAAACTGTTCAGTTAGTTCTGGTCTTCATCCAGGGATGGAAGTCTTCCCCCCACCCCCAGAGTTGCTTCTTCAAATTTAATATTTTCCTGTCCTGTCTCCTTCCATAAACTTGCTGGTAGTTCTCACCCTTCAGCCTTTCATGCCACGTGATTGTTTCTGGATGGCATTTTTCCCTGCTTTGTTCAGAAGCCAGGTGACTCATCATTTCCCCTGTGACATTTCCTAGGGCCCATCCTGTCCAAATCAGCCTCTGCTACAAAAAGCAGACTAGTTATTAAAGCCTCTATTTAACCCACCCTGGAAGGGAAGTGGCTGTTTACATATCAGCCCTCACTCTTATATTATTAGGAACGTAGAGATAAGACTGAAGCCTGTGCCTTATTCATCCCTCGTTCCTCTACAGCACATTGTTTAGGATTTTGCACACATTAGGCTGTAGGTACAGCATTACTGTTGTCATTTAATTTGAATTCCCAACATGTATTTATTTTTATTGTGAGGTGTTGATTAGAGAAAGGAAGAAAGGCATTAAAAAGTAATTTGTGAGAATTGGTAATAATCCCATCTAACAATTCCTACAGTGATTTGCAGTGTTGCAGAAAGACACTAGAATGTAACAGTAAGAGGGATGTAATGACAATGCCTGGGCTGGAGCATGTTGAGAACAAAATTTGAATGACTAAGAGGAGGCCCTATGGAGCAGCGGAGCAGGGAGCAGCTTCCTTTGGGGCTTGGGTTGCAGCTCCACGTAGACTGCCCATGCTTTCCCTCACTGGAACCTACCCCAGCCCGGACCCATCCCAAAGTGCTGTTCTCAGAGAGTTCACTGTAGGTCAACACCTCATGCAGTAGGGATACAATTTGATGTCATGTACTTTCTGTGGCTATTCCTGGGTTGTTTCTCCTGATCCTCCTTCCCTGTCTCCTTTTCCAAACAAACAAGAAAACAAATAAAACTTTAAATAGCAGAGTAATAAAGGGAAAAAATGAAAATGAAGGAGGCCATAATGAGGAAGACCAAGAGTAAAGCACAATTTAAAAGTCTGATCTGATTTAGATTTTTTTTTTTTACAATTTTTTTTTTTTAAATGAAGTATCTCATAGTGAGAAAGATGTACTCGCAATAACATTTTATCCTATGGTAGGTTTGCTTAGTAGATTTTAAATATTAAGTTATTAGATGTCTAACTACAAATATACAAGAATTTCTAGCCAAATCACATGTTATACTAGAATATGTTGGGTAAGGTACTAACTTTGACTGTTATTCTTCAACCTATTCTAATTCTTTTTAGGAATAAATTTTTATTAAACATTTCATACATATTCTTATAAACTTTTTTTCTATGTATTTATATAGGTGTGTACTTGGTTAAAATTTACATGTACCACATTTATTTACATATTGTTTTGTAATTTGTTCTTTTCCCTTTCTGTGTACCTTTACAGATTTTTTTCCATATGGATGCACATTTATCTTATAGCTACTGGGTTTACAGTCCTTCCTCCGATAATCAACAGGTGACTCGTCTAGTTTGGGGACAATGTACACATTGACTAGGATTCCAAAATAAAATTTCTGGGTAAAGATTTTAGCACATAAAATTCCTACTAAGTCCTTTCCAGAACGGCTAAAACACATAGGTGTCAGGAGTGGCATAAGCCAACATGGTCCTAGCCCCCAGTGTCAGGCAAGGTTGCTTCCTTTTCTTATATTGGGGAACTGTAATATCATTGTATGTAGTTGTCACATTTTAGAATGTGAATGGCTTGATTGTCTTCCTTCCCATTTGCATCTGTCTTCCATTTTACCCTCCTTTAATGCTATACTTTGGAGATGACTAGAAATGTGCATCTTCTGTCTGCTAGATGAGACCCATTCTAAATTTTCTTTCTCAGAATTTCCCTAGCTAATCTCATACAGTCTTTACTCCAGATGGATCAGCTTGAGAAGGTCTCCTGGGGATTTTGTAGCAGCCCGCATTAAATCTACAAATTCAATTTAGGAGAGTTTACATGTTTATAATATTGAGTTTTCCAGTTAGAAACAGGGTTAACCTCTCCAGTTATGGGTTTTTTATTTGTGGCTTTTATTGCAATATTATAGTATAAGTACATTTGTTATCTGTTATACTAACCAGTGTTTTATTCTTTTGTCACCATGGTGAGGAAAATCTCACATTGCATGCCCTTAGGGTCATTTGGAATACATGGGAATTTCTGGGTTTTGTGCATCTGACTCAGATATTTTATGGTGTGTTATCATTTAGTTTTACATTAGACCCATATAGACTTAGAAATTCTTTTTCAAATTGTAAAATTATACATGTTAGAGTAATGTTTCCAAACTCTAACTCTATAAAATAAAAAAGACCACACTCCTCCACCCCCCCCCTTTTAACAATTCATCAGGAACATGGTTTTTACTTGCAACATGTTAGACATTTTCATGTTGATATATGTGATATATATATATATATATACATATATAAAACATTTATATGTGTATTTTATGTGTATATATTGTATTCCTTTGAGAAACCCTTTTTAATAATAATTCATGACTTTATTTTAAACATAAAATGCATTTTTAAGTAGCTAGGTAACCTCCAAGATAAATCATACTTAGATATTCACAGTGAAGAAACCCATTCTCTTTGCATCCTTTTCCTCCTCATCCCTAACCCCAGAGGACACCATTTTAAGCATCTTTAAATCCCCCCTGGGAATTCATCTTTATATTTCTGCTCTGATTATACTGCTCTTCCCTCTTTAAATTTGCTTTTTATCTGAAATATGAAGTTATGGATGTCACATGTGCTTATCTTCTACCTTTTGTGTTCATGGAGTCTGGGTTTTCCATCCTCTCTCATTTGTTTTAAACCGGTGACCACTACCAGTACTATAATAACTTTTTAACATTGCTTCTGCTGGGCCAGGTGATATTCCATGATTTAGTTTTGTTTTAGATTTTCTAGGTGATAGCCTTGCTTCTTCCCTTCCTAAACTATCTCACTCATTCTATTATGGCCTAGGACTTCTAGAGCAGAATTACGTAGAAATGATCACTCTAATTATTGTTATTTGTTGCTCTTGCATAGACTCCTTGAATATTGTTTGTTTAGAAATCTATGTTAAAAAGTTTCAACCTATATAATTATTTATTTGTTTGGGATGTGTGCCTGTCCGCGTGTGCGTGTGTGTGTTTGCTAGTGCAGGGATTGGTGAAGGCCACACCTGTACATTGTAATATCATCCTCATTGCTTTGGCATTTGTTTTTTGAGACACGTCCACTCCCTGACCTGGGACTTGCTCTTTAGGCAAGGCTGGCTAGCCAGCAAGTCTGGGCTCTGCCTATCTCTGTATTCCCCTCTTCTCCTTCCACTGTTGAGGTTCCAGATGTGCACCATCACGCCCAGACTTTATGCGGATGCTGGTAATCTGGATTTATGTTCTCATCTTGGACAACAAGCACTTCACCCACTGAGCCATGTCACCAGATCCAACCTAGATACTTTTAATAGTAAAGAACAAAGGGCACTTGTAGCATAATCTTTCAGATTACTTCTTTTGAAAAGTATGACTTCAGTGGAAATTTCTGGTTTTTTTTTTTTATACTCTTAAATTTATATGGCTCAACAAGAACAGGGTTCAGTAATATAACTATTGTTCAATGCTAATTTTATGTTTTTCAATCTCTGATGTGCTGAATCAATGAAAGACAAAATTGAAAGAAGGAAATGGGAACATTCGCCATCATTACTCAGCTCCATCCATGGAGTTGCCAACGTAGTAGCAAGAATGAAGGGAGAGGCCGGAGGAGGGCTGGCTTGCTTGGTCTATATAGTACTGGGTTTTAAAAGAAACTGGAGGATAATTTGCTAGGAAAAAATGATAATGGGTAACGATCTTCAGATTCTTGGGTAATGAGTAAAATGATTATATTGTACAAGGTAATTTTAAGCTCTGTAATTATTAGAAATGATTATCAGTAAGTACGACTTGGTATTTAATCACCATTGTTCAGTGCATTCTGTAATGACATAATATTGTGCTGTAAATATTCACAGAAAGCTATTCTTTTGTGTCCTTTTCTTTCATGTCTCTTCTGGGTAAAAGAGGAAATGGGGACAATGGCTGTGATAAAGTGTCAATTTCTAAGTGCTACATCTCCCTGGAGAGCCTTGCAGGGTTTGGAAGGAAAGGCAAGGCAACCGAGATTTTCTTAGGTGATAGAGATGGAGTGAATTGGAGGAAGGCCGGGGAGTGCTGATACCCGGGCTGTCTGTCACAGCAAGGAGCATCTTTCAGAAGCTGCCCTGGAGAGCTGATTCTCATGTCTCTTAAAACTGGCCTGCTCCCTGTATCTCCAACCTACAAGTCCAATTCAGGGCTGAAGGCCCTTCTCATCATTGTCTTAACTTATCCCAGATCAGGTGACAATCTCTGTGCCCCATCCCCTACACATTCCACCCAGGGTTTGTGGTAACAGGCTGCTCCAATATCCTGTTCATGATTCCATTTTTTGTGTTCTGCCACAGAGCTCTGGATAAAATATTTCCCACTTGAGAGAGAGAGAGAAAGAGGATTCTGCTTTAGGCTTTCTTGTCCAACAGACGCAGCATCATCCTCTCATTTTGTATGGTTCTTGTAGGCTGCTAGTTTATAGTCTTTGAATGACTTGACCACCCTATTAAATAAAAAAAAAATGTAAATGTCAGATTTTAGCAAAAAAGAATCTACAAAGAGGGACAGCTGAATGTAGCAGCTGCCTAGCTTCTCCCCTCTGTTCCCCCCTCCTTTCCAGATCTCAAACTAGGTTTTCTCCTCCATCACATGTCTACTCCATGAAGCAAGGTATTATCAGCCTTTGAAGCCAAGAACAGCATATGTGAAAACACTAACTCCTGCCCATGCAGACATCAATAATTGATCACTGTGCTCTCGCCTGCTGATAGCCTATTTGGCCTGCCTTCTTCTCAGTACATTGATCAATTAATTGATTGAAAATGGCATGTTCAGAAAACAACCTGTGTGTTGCTGTATAATTTTGGAGGGGGGGGCTCAGACCATAATGGTAATATGAAGACATTTTATTCAGAGCATAACAGACGATCATACATCAAACATTCTTTTCCTCGTTAGTTTTATTGATCAGCCATCATTCTAATAAAGCAGACCAAATACTTCAATGAAGACTACAAAATGCAGTTCTAGCCTATATTCATGGGTTTTCTCTAGAGTTGTAATCTCAGGTCTGAAACAGGAAAGATACCTTTTGAACCTGTTCTTTTAGACTTGCCCTTGAGGCCATCATGCCAAGTGAGAGCTACAGACACATCCACACCACAAAAGAACAAAAGAAACACATGTGCCAGAGATAGCCTGACCCTCCAGTGATGAAATCTCAGTAGGGTTAAGTGAAACCATCTTTGTTCTCGTCTGGAGTCAGATTAACTCATGTTCTAAAGGCTCTAAACGTAGAGGCTGCCAGTTAGTTTCTGCTTTGTTCTGAGACTTATAAAAATTATACAACGTGATGGTCTCTCTTAAAATTATTTCCTTTGATATATCATTTGTTGGTCCAGTAATATAATTTAAGCGTAAGTTTTCAACTACTTTTAGGTTACCATGTTTTTAACAAGGGGGAAGCTTGTTACATGTTCAAGGAACTTATTTCAGATGAAATAGCAATACGTTTGCTTCAAGAGAATTGTAGTGCATCACTACAACTCTGATTACAAATTGCATGAAACTTCTGGTCATTTAGCAAAAATGAAACTTCTTTGCATTTTATTAGACTCATAAATATATTGGAAAGTGCTAAGAATTTAGCTTTAAGTTTCACTATACCAACACCAAGGACAATTTCCTTTTAACTATTTATTTTACAAGCTCTGAAAGCAGGAGTATGTTGCTTTATGGCCATTGAGATTTGTCATCTTTCATGCTGGTTATCTATGGTAATGTTATCCTTGAGAAAAGCCACCAGAGAATGTGAAATGTACCCAGCCAGGGATAAGCAGAGTATACTGTAGACTTTCATTTCTATCTACACATAATGTTCTTACAACATCTTCTGGGTTATGGGGACCATTCTGGAAGCTGGAGGCACAAATATGCATTAGACATGCTCTCACAGAATTTGCAGTCCAACTGGACACCAGGATGTTAGCAGTGAACACAGCAACGTGACTCCTACATGCAGGCTCCACGCAGCCTCTTTGGACATTTGCTCAGATCGTCACTTTGGTAGGGCTGTCTTAGACCCCCTCAGTCAACACTGCAACTTCTCTTCTGTCTCCCAGTCCTTACTACTTTTCAGTGCTGGTTGTTAGTACTTTTGTTAATAGATAATTCTGCTCATCATCTTCCTAGTTTGTTACCATCATCACCTCATTGGAAGGCGAGTTTCACAGGGTAGGTATTTCAATCTCTTCTACTCACTGATAGATTCGTAGATTCTAAATCATGACTGGTCTATAGTGAGTAGTCAGTGATACAAACAGAGATGAGTCATGCTAAGGCAGATGGGAAATGCATTCCAAGAAAAAGAAACATTTGAAGTTGACCATGAAGGAGGTCATCAAATGTAAAGGAGAGGCACAGCTTTCTGGTAGAGTCCAGGGAGGCAAGATGGCCTGGGATTACCTAAGGAACAAGGTATGGGAAGGGAGAGGAGACTCAGGCTTGGGGGAGATGTGGTGAAAGTCTGAGTGAAAGGATGTAGGGGCCAGTTGATGATGGGACAGACAAAAATGGAAAGTGGCATTCAAAATTGGCTTGCCTTAATCAAAGAGGGAAATGTATCACATTCCTAAAGATAATGACTTCTGAATTGTATTACTTCATGCCATAAACCTAATCCTCAACTAGAAGCAACTAGAGGTGATAACAGCTGAGAATTAACAGGAGAAACAAGCAGAAATGAGTGGTGGACATTCATCTGAGGGCATCGAGTTCTCAGATTCTGTGAATGTGGACCTCCCTGGACTGGACCAGGCCTGGTAGCAAGTGTAGGAATTACCGGATGTTAGAGAAGTTGCCATGGTGAATGATGAGGAAGGTTCTAGGAATAATGACAGAGCCAGCTCTGGACCTTCTGAATTAGATGCAGAAAAAGGAAAAGTGGGGTCTTAAGTACCATGAACTTCAGAAGAACAGACGTGAAGACTGGGAAGGCAATGGCCGAGGGACAAGAGAGCAAGAGCCTCCTGGCCATGGAGAACATAAGTTTTGATCTTGAGAAACTAAGCTACATGTAGGGAAAGAGAAAATGACAGCAGATTTTGGATCTAAGGGTGAGTATCCCAAGTGCATAGGGAATGAGATGAACAGTCCCAGAGCAAGTGCGGCCCTCATATTGATGAGAGATGTGCTTGGGTGACAGAGGCCCTCTGGGTCAAGATCAGTGTCATAAAAGAAACAGAGAGGGTGCTTCGGCATGGCAGAAGGCTATGGAGTAAGGCCAGGAAGGTATCAGCACTGGAGAATCTCTTAGAGGTCATATGGGTATGGGTGGGGTTGATCACATTCAGCAAGGGGGACTTGAAGATTTTCCCCTTATAGGCCCAGCCAAAAATTGAGCAAGCAATCCACTTCCAGGGTGGGCTCCTCAATGATAATTGAAACACTTCTGGGTAGTCCCAAGCGTCATCTCACATTACTCTGCAAACAACTGCCCACTTAGGGTTGCATTTACTGGAGCTCAAGCAGAAAAGATAAAGCACACCATCTCCTCCCAGCCTGTAGCTTTGTTCAGGGCATTTACTCCACCGAGGGATGGGGGCGGGGCAGAATAATGTGTAATTTATGGAATATTATCCAGATATTTATAGATGCATTTTACCCATAAGATTGTCCTATTGTTATTTTATATGGTTGAATACAGAGGCGAAGCAATTCTTACCTTTTCATATGCACATTAAAGCACACATATTCATTTATATTAAAATAACATTGATAGCATTTTGTGTCTTGTTACTATTAAAAATAAAACAGTAGAATTCATAAGGAATAACCAAATTTGTTATTGCAAAGTACCACATTCTCTCACCGTTACACTGCTGCAACATGTTTGGGTTTTAAGGAATTTGCAATCATGTAAAATGTATTGAATTTGATAGACTCCCACTATAAAACAGCCGAACGCTGTGTAACAACCAACAAAGGGGTTGCATTTTTTCTGCTTGGCAGATTAACTGCTGCTTTTGTTTCCTGCCAGATCGCTTCTAGCAACATAAGTAATAAATCAGGATTATTTTCTTCCTTTTTAGGGTCTTGTTCATATTTTTTTTTTAAGTCTACCAAAGCTCTCTTTTCTAGTAGGCAAAAGATAGGAATCAAATCTGTTCGTGTCCTCTGCTCTCTTCATTAGTCTTATTCAAAATCAAACACAAAAATAAAGTTACTGTATGGGTGGGCACTAAATGCTATGGGGAACCCTTGAAGGGACAGCTGGAGGTTGTGGAGTAGGCGAATTATATCCCACCAATGCTACTTTGATATGGCATTGGCATGATGGCATGGTATATGGACTCTTGATTTTTTGAATACCTTTAGTGAGTTATGTTTGGTTAAACTATGTTTTGACCATGATGCTCCCAGGAAGCTATCATCACAGTCAGGAAAATAAACATATATCAGCTGCCTCCAAAAGTTCCTGGTGGCTTTCTGTGGATGAGTGTATTCAGCAGTGTGATTGTGTACCAATGTGTCCTTAGGTATGTACCAAAATTTCGTGACTATACACACTATAATTTTATGAGCATGCATGGACACACACACACACACACACACACACACACACACACACACACACACACACTGCTTTTTCTGTCCTTTATTAATAGTTTTCAGTTTGTTGCTGTTACTGATAAAGCTTTCCACAAAGCAAATGAATGGGATCCCAGAGGTTGGCTGAGTAGGTAAAAGGCTTACTGTGCAAGTGTGAATACCATTAGAAGTCTCAGAACCCTGTGAAGCCAGGCACAGAAACATGCACCTATAATCCCAGTGTTCCTATTTTGAGATGGAAGGTGGAGGTAGGATAATCTCCAGAAAGCCACAGACTAGGTAGCCTGGATCACAGAGTCAGACACCAAAGAGACAGGGAAGAATGCAAGGATCCACACAAGAAGTTGTTCTCTGACCTTCATACATCTGTACTGTGGCACGGTCAACACACGCACGCACGCACGCACGCACGCGCATGCACATGCATGCACACCATGCATGTGCCACAAGATGTGAGATTAAAACAATATTAATCTACATGCTTTTATAGGAACATTTGTTCGCCTTTGCCGAGAATAGAATGGTTTATCCAAGTAGTGGGTCTAGGTCTCTTTAAAAACACCTGGGTAGTCATGTCATTTTATGTCCATCCTGGCTGTGTATAAGAGCTCTATTTATTCCCCATCTTAGCCAGAACTTGGTATCAAGTTTTTGGTTTTAAAAACTCAAGTCGATTTCCAGTAGAATCTTCTTAGAGTTGTAATTTCGCATGATTGATGATATTGAACAACTCTTTGTGTGTTTATTTTCATTTGTGTGCGTTCTTGGATGAAGTGTGTTCAAATTTCTTTTCTACTTTCAATTTGTAGTTGTTTGCATAACATTGAGCTTTAAATTTTTTATGTAACTTAAATAAAAGTCATTTTTCAAACAGTCTTACTGTGTGTATGGAATGTGTGTGTGTGTGCGTGCGTGTGTGCGTGCGCATGTATGTACATGTGTGTGCACTGGTACATGTGCACGTAAAGGCAAGGGTAGAATGTTAGGTCTATTTCTCTATTGCTGTCCATATTCCCTTGAGGCAGGGTCTGTCTGTGAAACTCACCAATAATCTTCTGGGACCTGCCCAGTCTCTCTCTGTCCCTGTCTATCTTATTCCCACCCCACCCCCTGCTTCTCTGCCTCCCTCCCCCAGGCTTACTTTTCTCTTCTGCTGCTCCCGTCCCAAGAGGCCGGTCTCCCCCCGCTTTCCCATTTACTTCCCCCTCATAAAAACCCCTCCATCCAAGCTCTGTCATGTGGCATCTTTCCCTAGCATGCCGCTTTTTAAATTACAACAGAGGCATACATAGGAACTGCGCTGGATTTTATGTGGATGCTGAGAATTCAAATCCAGGTCCTCTTGCTCACACGGCAAACACTCTTACCACTGAGGTATCTCCCCAGCCCTAGAAGCTGGATTTAGAATTCATTGTTGTGTCATATAAGAGATGCATGCAAAGAGATCAGAGTATGGGGTGCACATGCTTGAGCAGCATTTGTTGACAAGATGTTTCCGTCTTGAATTGATCCTGAACCTTTGCAAAAGGTTATTTCTGTACTCTTCACTCTGTTTCATCAATATATCTGCCCATCTTAAAGTCACTTCAGTAGTGTTGATTACTGTCAGCTGTAATAAGCCTTACACTCCAATGGTAGCACTCTGACGTTCTCTGTCTTAAAGTTACTTTGGATTTCTATGTCAACTTTCTTTATATTTAATCCATGTGTCTTTCCTTTCATGCATCTCGATCCCATTCACTTCTTGTCCCTGCGTATCTGCCCTTGCTGCTCCCCCCAAATAAAACTTAAGAGAAGAAACAAAACAGGGGGTGGGGAGGAATCTTGTCATGGAAGGCGCAGCGTGACATAGTGACCCACGAAGAAAGCCCTTTCATCCACCTATCTTTACTTGTGGGTGTTCATTGCACAGAGTCACTCACTGGTCTGGCTCAAGGCCTCTGGTCTCTGCTACACTATGGATGCTGAACCCTCATGGGACGTCTCTTAGTTATCCTGCTGTTGTCCTGTGTTGCGGAAATCCTGCAACTTTGGGTCTGCTGGACCAGTTCCTTCACTTGCTCCAGCAAATCACAGAGGGGGTGGATTTTGGCGTGGGCCAACTCATAACTCTGGTTCTGGGCCTGGGTTGGTCAGACTGCTAGCTCTCCCTGGTCCTCACTGTTAGGGTGAGTTCTCCTGCGATGCCTTGGCAAGTGCTCCCTGTGCAGCATGAGTGGAGGGGGGAGGGAGCTCTCCTGACCTTCAGGGCCAGCTCTACTGTGTTGCCCAGGTGTGGCACAGGGGCCACTCTCCAGAGTGCTGCATCAGATGAGAGGCAGGACTAGACTTCTGGGATTGCTCTCCCACCTGTCTTGGGCATTGATGGGATGGGGGGATACATCTCTCTCTCACCCAAGCCACCATGTGACAGGGGAGTAATGCTCTTCCATGCTCCCATTATCAGGGCTGGCTCACCCACACCTTTGCCAACAGGGCTGGCTCTATTGTGCTGCCCAGGTGAGGTACAGGGTCTGCTTTCCTAATGTTGTTGCTGGTGGCAGGTAGAGGCAGCTCTCCATCCTTCTGACTTGGGGCCCACTCTACCACCTGCCTCAGGGGGCTTTTATATTTACTCCTAAATTTTATTTTATTACTTTAAGAAGCTAATTAAATATATAGAGTTTATTCGAAAGAAGTTTTGGTTACCCACCATATTTACATGTAAAATTTATTTAAGACTATAAGGAATTTATAGCTTCACTTTGGAAAAACTATTTTCTTAACAATCTCAGTACTTCAGATCCATAACCATAACATACATCATCATGTGGGTCTTCAACTATCATTCCAGCAGTATTTTGTAGATTTAAATGTACAAAATCTTAGCTATCTATTTTACTTCAAGTGTTTACTCAATGGACAATATACAGTAACACAATGATTTTTATGCTTATCATATATTCTGCAAATTACGAAGCTTGAATAGTTGGTCTGGTTGGCAGGTGGCCTTAAGCTTTGATGTTTGAGTGACACGTGGGCTGCATGCAGTATTGGTTTCTCTTCTCTTCCATTCTGAACAACATGCATTCATTCATTTGCCTGCTTGCTGTTACTGCATTTCTTAGGACTGCCTTTGTAGTGTGAGTGCATGTGGTAGACATCACTGCTTCATTTCCTTCCTGGTTAAGAAATGGTTGAGTCTTTCATCATTAAATAGGATGTCAGCTTTCAGTTTTCATGGATTACCTCTATCAAGCTGAGGATGTTTGGAAATTTGCTTTTTTTCCATTAGTTTTTCAGACTCTACCGTGATGATATATATGTTTTGGTAGTCTGTTAAAAATGGGGATATAAGTTAATTAAAACTAAAATGTTAATGCAACCCTTTATTCCTGAAATAAATTCCATGTGGTCATACTATATTAACCGTATTTTCCGCATTTTTTATTTTGACTGGATGAAGATTTGTTAAGGGATTTTGCATTTATGTCTATGAAAGAGATTTGTCTGTGGTTTTCCAGTAATACTTTTTAAAAGTTTTTTGGCATCAGAGTATAGTGCTTGCCTCATACATAGAGTGAGTATTGAATCTGGAAATAGAGATCTCTAAGTATCCCTTATTTAAAAGAAAAATGCCAGGGCTTGATTTGAATTTCATATCTTCTTCTACAGGAACTTTCTGTTAACTATTTATTTCGCTGTTAACTGTATTCAGTGTGATGCCATGTTAAATGTCACGATTTTACTTTAAGATTTGATTTGGGGACTCTTAGTATCCTCCGTGTCTCCGTTTCCCCTCCTCTGCTCCCTGTCTTATCTGACCAACTGAGGAGGGCTGGATTGTTTGCAATGTCTTTTCTGCTAACTCCATCGCCCGTATCTATCATTTCCATGTTGATTTTGTACACTTTCACCCCTGGTGGTGAGCGTTTTGCTTTCTTGCTTCTTAGCATACCTGATAAATATACCACTGACTGTCAGACAGTGTGCCTTGAGCCATGAGCTGCTTGGTGTGCTGTCCTGTCTGGCTGATGTCCCGTGGGAGTCAGGAGTCTGTTCCTGTCCATATGATCTTTGCCTGGTGCCCTAAGCCTCTCCCTGTGTAACTCCGTTTCAAGCGGGTGCCAGTGGTTACACAGTGGAAGACCATTTAGGCACCCTGGCAGACCTCTGGAGCTGGTTTTCTGTGGAGATCTCCCCACTGTGGTACTAACTTGAAATCTCCATCCATAAATGCCTCAGTGGATTCTCCTCCGTTTACGGTGATCAGTGGCCTCCATCATCCTCTTTGAGTTGTGGCTCAGAGAAAACTCCACTTAATCTCTCTCTCTCTCTCTCTCTCTCTCTCTCTCTCTCTCTCTCTCTCTCTCTCTCTCTGTGTGTGTGTGTGTGTGTGTGTGTGTAAGCTTCTACAATAGCAGGTTTCCAAATGACATTTCCAAAGGTTTCTATTGCTAATCTAGCCATCCCCATACTTCCTCCTCTACCATACATTCCTTCCCTCTGCGTCATTATCCTGCCCAATTCCATCATCCCCCCTTTCTCCCTTCATACTACGTTTGCTCAGTGCCCTTCTCTTCACATCCCCCGGTGACCCCTATGACTTCTCTGGGCACTCCAGTTTAAACACACAATTCTAAAGACTCAATGCTAGCATACACACATGAGACAGACTATGTGGTGTTTGTCTTTCTAAGTCTGGATTGCCTCACTGGGAATGGTTATTTAAAGCTCCATCCACTTACCTGTAAAGTTCATTTTTATTTATAGGTGAATAAGAACCCACTGTGTATGCATATCCTATTTTCATTATCCATTCATCATTTGATGGACAACTAAGCTGTTTCCATTTCCTGGCTATTGTGAATTAGCCCAGAAATGAACATGAATGAGCAAGTATCTATTAGTAGGATATGGAGTTTTTTGGTAATATGCCAGGAGTGCATATTCCCATGGCTGGGTCATGTGGTAGATCTATCTATAGCTTCAGGAGGAACTTCCACACTTATTTCTATAGTGGTTATAACAGTTTTCATTCTCATCAGCAGTGAATAGATATTTTACTTTCTCTACATCCATGCCAATACTTGTTGTCATTTTTTTTTTTTAAAGAACATCTTAGCCATTCTGAGTGAAGTAAGACGGATTTCCAAAGTATTTTTTAATCTGCATTTCTGTGGTGGCTAAGGTTGGTAATTGTATTTTTAATGAAGATGTGTGTCTTTAAAAATCTGAGTCAGATAATGACTTCATTTTTAGTTCATAAAATGCCAATCTCATTAACTGAGCAATATATTTTGAAATAGGCCCTGAGACTATAAAAAACATTGCCTTGATGAGCTTTCAGACTTTTTAACATTATATTTAATATTTTCATCACTTCCAAGAAGTGACCATGATTTCCCATTTGTATATTTTGAGATACTGAGTAAATTCTTGTTGAGTCCTGTATCCTCATGGGTAGACCTTACTTTGTATAATACCTATATTATATGTACATGCAAAATCCAATGAAACAGTACAGTTTGTTCAGCTTGGAAACCTTAGTATGACCAAAGGTTTTCTTCTGAATAGGAAGCGCCTGCTTCCTCCTCTCTCTGCCCCACTTAGCCTTAGGTCCCTCACTGAATACACCGACCCTGTAGTCTTGTCTTCCTTCAACCCTCTGCCTGGTCACTAGGAAAAAAATTGTGGAACAGAGGCGAGGCTTGAACGCTGCCTGTCACTGGGGAGCTCTGCCTGTTAAAACAAAACTTGCCAACAGAGTTGATTGCATGATGAATATTTTAACTACTTCTAAAGTTCTCAAATGCCAGAGAAGGGCTTATTTACATGTGAGCGCGACCGTTGTGAAATAATTGGAGGACCTACATTTCCTAAGAGAGATTCTCAAAACTTTGTTGGTGTTCAAAGCTCCTTTTCCTCTTAAACCCTGTTGAGGACTCTGAAGAGCTTCTGCTCCCATCAATCATACGGGCTGCTGTTTACTGCATGAGAAATGAACACCCAGAAACATTTGTAATGTGTATTTATTCATTTGAAAATGGATGTATTCCATGCTAATTTTTGATGCTTCATTAATTATTCGTAAGTGAAATGGATTCTTCCCCTCCTCCCCTCCCTGCTCACTTCCTTTCTGCTCCTCTAGTGAGGGAGTACAGGGCAGAAGCAGACAGTGGACATTAGCACAAGCCCAGGGCACCATTGAATTCCTACATGGAAGGCTTCCATCTTATGGCCATTGCTTTTCTGTACGCTATTATAACCCAGCCGAAGAGGCACACAGTGTTGAAATGTTGTTTTATAAATACATTTAACATTGTGTGCACCTGGGAGGCCCTGCAGAGTTCCTAAGAGCTTGTCTGAATTACTCCCTTGCTAATACTTCAATGAAATCATTACAAATGCTGATAGCATATATTAAAACAACAATTTTTACTTACATTTCTAACTTTTATTATAGTGTCTAGTCAGAAAAATGAACAGATATGAAGCCTGCAGCTTGATCAGCTTCTGTAACACAAAAGCCCCCAAGTTTCTCAATGTTCTGACCACACAGAGAATTTAGTCCCTATCACAGAAGCCCCTTTCCTGCTTGCTCCTTCCCTGAGTAGATTATTTGTTGACTATTGGTTCTTTTTTGTTGTTGCTGTTTTTAGTTTTTTTGAGATGGTCTTTCTTTGTGTAACCCCTCTGTACAGTAGCTCCCTCTGTAGACTAGGTTGGCCTTGTTCTCACAGAGATCTGTCTGCCTCTGCCTCCTGAGTGCTGGGATTAAAGGTGTGCACCACCACTGCCCGGCTCCAACTATTGGCTCTTTGATGGATTCAAATCCTGTGTGTTCTCCACTCTGCAGTATCCTTGCAAAATTCTTTTGTGTTGCTATTGGTTTCCTTGCTTTCTTTCTTTTTGTTTGTTTGGATTTTGTGGGAGGAGGTCCGAGGAAGAGCCGGGGAATGCTCTCTTGCTGGCAGGAGAGCATCCGGTGGAACTTGCTGGTGTTCATCTGTCTAGGTTGTAAGTTATTTTTCCCTGAATAAACATCTATTCTGCCTATTTGTTTATCCTGATCCTTATTTAACCGCAATAGGATTTATTTTGTTTTTTGTTTTGGCCATCTGGCCATCTTATTTCTCTTGTCACATTTATATACATATTTTTGTAGTATGACTATGCCATATTGATATACAAATATTTGTGGAGTGACTAATCTCTGTATCCATGTCATGTTTATATACCTACATTTGTATATATTTATATACATATACTTAGGTAGGAATATGCCCTAGATCTGATTTCAAATGATCGGTCGTTTTGTGGTCGTACAGGGAAAGTCTATCTGCACAGCTTTGTCCATTTCTTCTGTGGTTCTGCTACTGCGCATGCTTCCTTTAGGCATGCCCTGAAGTGGATGTGTCAAGTCACAGACTCACAGCTTAACATGGTGCATGGCAGTGGATGCTGCGACATGGTTATCAGATATTTTTCTTTTCAAATGGAAAGACCAGACATTTATTGGAGTAACTTGGGTGGAGGTCATCTAGAAACAAATTTTTAGACATAATCCTATCTAATTTTTTGCAGGATGTGTACCATGCTGAAGTTCTCAGTTCTTGGAGATCCCTGGGTCTTTAGATAGATTGCTGGAAATAACAAAGTGGATGACTTTTTGGAAAACAGAATGGCTGAAGGCCAGGGTCAGTCACAATGGGACAGAGTTGGACACCTCTATTTCTGCCAAGATCTCACAAGTCAATGAACATAGTAGGCTCTTTGTTCCTGTTCAGGAGACTGGGTCCTTCTCAATAAGGACATCACAAGCCTGAGCTGCTTGCCTTCTCCTAAGGAGCTCTTGTGGTTAGGCATATGTCTTGGGCGCCTTCCGGGTGAGCCGGTTTAAATGTCCAGTCTCGGAAACACAGTGCTTTCTGATCTCCATTGAAAGTAGCATTTTCATGCCCAGGATCTTGGAATAAAACACAGTGGTGTCTTTGATATTCTTTAGTATCACCACAATGTGGTCAAGACTATGTAGAAGACATGGGAAAGGGATCTGATAGCTGTTTCTCTTTGAAGAGCAGGAGCTGAAGAAATAGGAACAGAAGTGTGGTTATGGGAATCTTAAAACCCATCAACAGGGTCCCCTAAATTGCCTGGGGATTCAGTTTCTGCCTGAGGGCTAATGTTCAGCATTGCCATTCTTTCCTTAAGCGTTGGAGAGTGTAGAGTCATGTTTTCCTCATCATTTCCCCCAAAGACTAACTAATGCAGATGAAACATCCTTTTCCCATATAAGCCATCCTCACTTTGCACAGAGCTCAAGACTATAAGGAATGGTCCCGTATGATGAAATTATGCAAAAACAACTCAGTAATCAGTGGGGCAAATTGCAATAGAATCTTTCAAAAAATTTTGTCAGAATATTTTTGATAGTTCTCTCGTTGTTATATTATAAATGTATAGAGAAGAGTAACAATAGTATAACTCAAACCAATTTACTTCCTTGTAAGGTAAAGCACTGGGACCATTGAGAACTAAATTGTTCTACTTTGTTTTTACAGAAGTGTATAAGAGTATTTTAGACAGTGCTCCCATGATATAACTTACAAAGGGAGAAGCCTCTTTTCTTTGCCTTGGAAAATTGCTATCCTCTTCAATAAATATGGACTGCTTTCCAGCAGTGTACTCCTGGCATCTCCAGTGCTATGAAATATCTCAGTGCCCCTTTGATCTGAATTGTTTTGCTGCAGTCACTTCTTCTGTGATATCTTAATCCTTTAGCATCCCCAGAACTTTCCCTAGGTGTATGGTTAGCCCCGCCTCACTGGATTCCTATGCCAGTGAGCCCTATCTTAATGGCAGTGGTATCACATAAGCTTGTCCAGGTATTTTCCCCCCTCTAACTCTATTTATATTAAACACCGATTTCACGTATAGTATTATTGTCCTTTTGAATATTTTCCTAATAACGTTATGATGTTATGTACAAGTTTTTGATACCTGTGCCTGTGGCTCTGTGTGTGTGCGCGCGCGCGTGTGTGCGCATGCGTGTGTGTGCGTGCGTGCATGCGTGTGTGTGTGTGTGTGTGTGTGTGTGTGTGTGTGTGTGTGTGTGTGAATCAGGTGTATGAAATGTCTAGACAACCCTGGTGTGTTAGTCCTTCCCTCCCTCAATGTTTGAGATTCCCTCCAACAATGTCTTTGTTGTTTGCCTGTGTGTATACTAGGCTAGCTGGCCCACAAGCTTCTGGAAGTTCTCCTCAGTCTCCCCTCTCAAGGTAGGAAAATGCAGGTGCTTGCTATAGTACTCAGTTATCCAGGGCTTCTAGATTTCAAACTCAGACCCTCATGCTTGCACAGCGAGTGCTTTGCCCACTGAGCCACCCCCTCTTCTTGCCTTAATCTTTGGCTTTTATCCTTTCCTTTTACTGGTACTCTCTGTAGATGATCCATTTTGGTCTAATGTCTTATGGGTTCATCAGTGGGATATATTCAGACAACAAGACTTCATGCTTTATTTTGGGTACAAACTAAATAACAGATGTGCAGTGACCAATCATGGGCGGACTTTGAAAGAAGTGACATAACTGGTCATTGAACATCTGGCACAGCTATTATCTGCTCAGCGATTTGTAGGCTCCAGAGCTATTCACTCTTTTTTATATTTCACCTGACTTCAGTTGCATAGAAGCGACTGGAATTTAGCTCCTGTTGGGTGGCTGGTGAAATTCATAGAAATCAGAACCATAAACACTGAGAGCTCCCGGTGTATATTTATTGCTCCCCAGGGATGAGCTCTTTGTGTCATAACTATTTGAACCTTTTCCCTTTCCTGAGCAGGACACCACACCGTCTTGCTGACATGTAGGAACCTATGGATACTCTGATCATTATGTTTCTTGGGATATGCACTGCAGATAATTCCTCAGACTTTGTGACCTGCCTCTCTACCGTCTTTTGATTTCATGGGGTCCAAACTGTCAAATGTGCACTTAAAGATGTACTGCTGTTTTCAAAAAACAGCTTGACCAAGGCAACTTAAGTAACAGAGTTGATTTTGACTTACGGTTCCAGACTGTCGAGACTCAACTGTGGCAGCGAGTGGCAGGACCAGGGACCTAACTGAGAGAGTACATCTTCAACACAAATCTGCTTACATGAAACAGAGAGAATGAACTGGAAGTGGAATTAGGCTATAAGCTCTCAAGCCCTTTTGAGGTGGTTTATTTTCCCCCAACAATGTTGCACCATCCCTCAAAAGAGTACCACCAACAGACCACCAACTGCTCAAATACCTGAGCCTGTGGAAGACATTTCTCCTTCAGACTAGCACAATCGTGGATGCCTTTTGTGTTTGTGTCTAAGACAGAATGGCTAATTTCAAATGTATACATATTCTCTTTGATCTTCGAATGCATGTCACACACTATGTATCCAGAATTCATATACATAGAACACATTACCATAATTAGATAAACCAGGAGTCAAGATGCTGTTGGCCCTACTAAAGACCCAGTTGACAGGACCCAGTTGGTTAAGCAGAACTTATTTGGAATTTCACGTCAACCTATGGGTCCTGGTCTATTTTCATTCAGTTTGCTCCTTTGCTTAGACGGGAGGCTCTGCTGAGGCAAAGTGTTTGCTGAAAAAACCCAGTGGGCTCTGAAATCCAGCTTTTGTCATCACTGTTCTTTCAGATGGTAACACTTAGAATAATTTTACGTTTCTTTTCTATTTCCATGGAGAAGAGTGCTAGCATTTTGATCAGAGTCATATTGGATTTGTAGATTGCCTTTGGTAAGATGGTCATTTTACAATGTTAGTTTGGATCTATGAATTAAATTAACTAATGATTAAACTTAATGATTAAAAATTAATTTAAATAATTAATGATCTCTGGGCATAAAACCAGATACCACTTTGATAGTGTGTGGTGGTGGGAGCCAATGGCAGGGTCCTTCCATGATGGCTAACCACGAAGCAGAGGGCAGGTTAGAGCCAGAGTCAGGCGTTATCTTCAAAGATCACTTATAGTAACATACTTCAGCTAGTTAGGACCCACCACCTAGAGGTTCTGCAGCCTTCAGAGCAGCACCAGAACCTGGAGGAGCTCCTACAACACGAGCCTGGGGACATTTCTGGTTCAAACCGCAGTAGTGCCTATGATAAAGTTTTAGAGAAATTTTAAAATAAAATGCCTCTTTGTTTAAAAATCGTCCCCATACCATGATTTGAAAACATACCATCGATGCAGGTATGAACCAAAGTACTGTTGGGTGCCTATTATGATATAAATAAACACATTCTATTCCCAAGTAACAGGAACCGGGGTTATCTGGTAACAAGGAAAAATTCAGGTTACCCAAACTCATATCTGCAAGACACTCTTTTCTGTGGCGATGATGTTACTAATTTTAGAATACATCTGTTTATTTAGCTCTCTGTAGCACTATGTAGTATTTAGGTTATAATCAAGTCTGTTTAATTCTTTGGGAAAGTGACACTGACCTATGACAACCATTTTAGAAGTAAGAATGAATTACTATAATTATAAGTAGTTCTTTTTGGTTTAAGTGGGCCTTTTGAACTTTAATAGAAAAAAATTATATCTATCTGTTTGGTGTGTGTTGTGAATGTGTGGCAGGTCACAACGGCACACAGAAAGGTCAGAGGTCAGGTTGATTGCAGAGGTCAGATTCTCCTTCGACCATCATGGTTCCAGGGATCAAAGTCAGGACATCCAGCTTAACAGCAAACACCCTCATTCTCTAAGCCATATTGTAAACCCCTTAATAAAAATATTTAATGAACTTTTTATACAAAAAGGTTTTAATAAATTTTTGGCAACTGACGAATAAAGGTTCTCGTTCACATAGGAAGCGTTATGAACAAAGCCACATTACTGAGGAAGGGAAGTAGGGACTAGAACAAAAGGGGAAAGGCTTTGGAATCTCCAGGTCCAGAGATCTGTTCCTGTAGAGACATTCCAGTATGTCATTGGTGTCTTGTTGTCTAAAAGAATGTAAAGTGATGCCTTCTTGTGTACTTACTAAAACCTTTAAAATGGTCATCTGTTCATTGAACCTGACCTGCTGCTAGTTAAATTTGGAGTAGGAAGAGTTAGTTCCATCCCCCCTCCCCATTTGTGTTATATTAATTATTAAAATAAAAGCCCCTTGTCTTCCCCAACCTGAGATGCACACACTAAGCACTTATTATTAATATCTTGTTAGTTGTAGAAGGTTTAGAGTTACTGGTAAGTTCCACATCCATCACTAATAAGAGCAAAGCTTGATGACCACGTAAAGGAAAATACGAAACCCTCTTGGTCTGCATAGCCAAGCAGGTATTGGATTTTAATGTGGTTACTGGGGTACTGCCCATTTACCCACCAAAGCTGCCATCACTTAAGACTCCGGCAACTCCTCTGTTGGAGCTGCCTTGAGGCTTAGGCATAGAGCCACAAGAAAGTGTCATCTGACAGGACAATTTGTGGCTGGGTTGCTGAGGACTGCTTTGCTGCTGTCATATTGAAATGATATCATTGTCTAGAAATCAAGTTCAATGTCACAGGAAGGGTTTGTTGTCTGCATGTTCTTTTTGGATAGAAAGTACTTTGTAAATCCTGCTATGGAGATGGATCTGAAAAGAATTCAAAGAGAATTCATAAGTTTGAACAATGGTAGCCTTCTTTATACAGGCAACCTCAGTCATATAAACTTTACTTCCAATATGCATGGGTGTCATATTCAAATACTGAATATCAGAGACAACATCTATTAATTACCTCTTTATCTTATCTACTTTCTTTTAATATAGGTGACTATTTGATAACACTGAAATTAGGGGTTAGAAAGTTACAACAAAATTTTTTGACATGCTGTCGACATTGGCAGTTGGACCCAAGGAAGGCGTTGCTATCTCTCTGTCCCTAATCCAGGGAAGGTTTGCCCCTCTCATGGGGCTGAGGCACTTGGGGACCTCGACATGACTGTAGCCATGCCAACAACACATAGTTACTCAGGATTTCTCTCATTCTCTTCATGTTATCCTCAGTCCATTCTTGAAACTGGAACTCCTCCCTGCAAGTGAACCTCAGGAGATACAGGCAGCCAGTTACCCAAGTGTTGGCCCAGAGCTTCCCACAATGGAGTCCGTGAGTTTGTAGGGTTGCTGTCTATGCAACAGATTGACTACAGGGGCCATTTGCAATTCTGGGCTACTAGTAACTACTTGCTGGTTGGCAAATAATTGGGGTCAGAGGATCACAAAAATTTACCTCAAACGCTCCCCATCTTAAAGATGTGAGGATAAGCCTGGCATAAATGCTGTTTCTTTTAGCACACAATCTCCCAAAATTGTCATAATCATCACTTTGGGGGAGGGGGCAGGGGACCAACAGAAAGACCTGATGCCGCTTAGAAGAGCTTCCTTTGGTTTCCAATCAATTGGAGGAATTTGTGGGAGACGGCGCTTGTTGAATTGATCTCAATTAAAATCAGTCTGAGTGTGTGCCCCTTCTCCCACAAAGGCTGAGTGCAAACTGGGAGAAGGATCTTGCTCTTCAGTGTGGAAAGGCAGCGGCACCTGTCTGGATGGTATTGGCACTTTTCCTTTTTTTAATTTTCACCTCAGCCTTTTCTTCCACACTGGCTTTGACCTCCCTGGCATCCCTAACCAACCCTCTTCAGCGTAGCACTGCATGCATCTCTTCTCTTCCCTGTTGTGGTGGGAACGGGAGAGGAATTGGCTGCGGCCTTGCCGTCTCTCACCTCTGACAGCTGGACCTGCGTGCAGTGTGCAACTGTCAGGGCACTGACTGGGCTGCTGGGGGCCAGATAATTGGATTCTAGGGGAAGATTCAGAGGCAATGGGCTGTGGAAACCCGTGTCCTGCCCCAGGGGCAATGAAGGGCACAGATCGAAAGAAAGAGAAGGCATCCATGGTGGGGGTAGAAATATGATCTTGATAAATAATAATCTGTTTATAACACGGCATGATGAAGACTTTTGTTCAGCACAGGCCATGGATTCTTGCTACTGGAGGAGTGGCTCGTAAAGACCGGTATGGGCGGGCTGGGAAGATGGTCTGGTTGGTAAAGTCCTTGGTAATCTAGAATAGGGACCTGAAGTCAACCCTCAGAAGCTAGACGGTGTGGTAACACACACCTGTAATCCCAACTCAGCAGAAGGAAGGAGAGATGGGCCGATCACTGGGGCTCGATGTCTAATCAGCCTAGCTCTACTGGCACGTTTTTAGCACTTAACCCTTATTGCAAGGGAACGCGGTAATGTTAGGGGAGATGCTGACGCTCCCAGGATCCCCTCCCAGGGGAATAAGGAAGGAATGTCACACGAAACAAGTCTATTTCTACCAGGAAGTTTGTTGTTGTTTTTAATCAAAGCAAGCCACCCGACAGCTCATTATTGAGACAACAAGAAGGGGCTTTATTAATACTGTGCGACAGTGGCTCCTGTGCAAATTGAAGTTCTTTGTTCACGTGTGACAGTGTGCTTAGGCAGCATCTGGTAAGGTTGCCGGGTGGGACAGTGTTGTCAAAGTGCGGCGCAGTAACAATTAACCCACGGCGCCCCGTCCTCACACAGACCTCTTTCAATTCCATCAGCTACATTGATCATGAAAGGTGATGGATGAATTCTTTCATGTGCTCTTCTGTTATGAAAGAGCCCCTCATAACTGCCACAGACTGTCTTAAACTTAGAGGAGTTTCTTTGCCCAAATGTGTATAGTTCTTCTTATAGATGGTGGGAGGTTGGTGGCAGTTTGGCCTCCATGACTGTGACGGATAAGAATTTCCTATCAAACCTGAAATTCTGGAAGCAGAAGGGAATGACATAATTCAGGTGATTGCCTAGCATGTAGGGAGTGGGGCTAGATTCCCAGCCCCACATAAATCATGTGTGATGGCCCGAACCTGAAAGATCCTGAACTTTAAAAGCATATGTGAAAGGATAATTGACATCGTCGTCAGCTACTTCGTGAGTTCAAAACCAGCCTGCGATACATGAGACACATTACACGAAATTAGACGGGGCTCCTTTTACCTATTCCTGCATTCTGCTTGATCCACATGTGACACTGGGGGACTCTAATCCTCATCTCTTCCTGTAGCATTGTGCCATTTTTAAAGGAATCTCCCATATCCTCTAAGATAACAAGAAGGGCTGTCCAGCTCTGTAACCCAGAGCTGTGGGTTTTGACCATGTGTCAAACCTACAGGGTAAATCTGGTTTTCTTCTGTTAGCTATATGACTTTAGGAGTTTGTTTACATGTTTGTAACTCAGGGCCCATTTCATGGAGCTGTAAAGTGGGTCAGAGTCTATGGATGGGTGCCCATACAAAGGCTAGCATATTTCATATGGCTGTTATGGACTCTACTTAGGAGTCCTATCACTGTTTGTATTTTATCATCCAGCAAGACCAGTGGAACAGAGATTTAAAAAGACAGAAAAGTTATCTGAATCAATAACAGCTCAAAGTAAAAAGCCTGTGTGATTTTATGCCTTTGTGTGTGAACGAGTTATATATACATGCCCATTATATATACATAAAAATATCTCAGTGCAGGCTGGTGTAACAAATCACCATAGACTTAGTAGGAAAAAAGCAATAATTTATCTCTTACACTTTTCAAGCCTAGGAAGTCCAACACCAGGAAGCTGCCAGATCTGGTGTCTGACAGGACTCGCTTCTTGGTTTTTCAATGGTCATTACCCATGATCACGGTGTTCTCTCAAGGTCTTTTCCAGAAGGGCACCACACCCATTCATGAACGTTCCACCTCAGGCCCAAGCCATGTCTCAAAGACCTTACCTCCTAATCTAGCCATTTTGTGGGTGAGAGTTACATCGTCAGTTTTGTAGGGACACATTCAGTCTAGGACAATGAATAGTTAGTCTTTGTTCTTTGCATTAGCTAAGCTTTTCACTGTGATGTTTTCCTGGGACAAACAACTTAAGGGGGGAAAAGATCTGTTTTGGCTCATGGTGTTAGAGGTTTTCGTACCCAGGGGTTCTATTGCCATGGGTCTGGGGCAAGGCTGAACATCCCAGCAGACACCATTGTCAGAGCAAAGCCACTTACGGCATGGCAGACAAGAGGGACAGGCCCCAATGACTCTCTCCAATGAGCATCTATCTGTACCGGCTTTACTGCCTCCTAGTAGCCTATTTAAACTTTGAATTAACAGATGGATTGAACCATAGATTACGTTAGCCCTCTTATGCTCGAGTCACTTTCCAGCTGCAACCTATTAGAACCAGGCCATTTCATAGTCAAAGCCCAACCTTGTCCTTTGTTCCCCATAGCCTAGCCCATTTCACCTTATCCTTTGGCACCATGCAAATGTGACATCCTCTGGAATGTTCCGTCTCAGGAGTCTAATACAGACTTATATTAGTCTGCCGAGCACACTTTTGACATGGGAGTAATCGGCCACAGGATAATCATAACACTCGTTTATCCTCGTACCTTACAAATTCTTACACAGGAAGCAACCACTGTGCCATCAGCACACATGCAGTTGAGGCACAGACTTGTAGACCTACTTAAAACAATAGCTGTGAGCTATCACATTCAGCTTAGAAAGACCGCTTCCCAGTATGGTCCCGTTTAGAGGACCACTCTATCCTGGCTCCATCCCATTGCCTGTGCAATTTGATTCTTCAGCACCTACCACAAAGCAAAAGAGCTCAACCCATGTCATCTGTATGTCTGCATGAGCTACACAGGTGATGGGCAGCAGACACATGTGAGGACATGGTTTCTGCTGCAGGGGGATGATGCTGATAATCTTCCTTGCCCCACCCACTTCTTCTGTAGCTTTGGAAGGTTTCAGAAGTTGCTTGACAATTCTTGGATGCCAGTTAGCATTTAGTAAAATGGCTTCTCCCCCCCCCCTCTTGCTAATTATAATCATACTAGCAGTGAACTAAACAGTTGGGGGTGAAGGAAACTCTGATGATGTTAAAAATGCAAATAGTTTTCACACCAGATTAATTCATTGAACTAACAAGCCCCGTCTTTAAACACTAAAAGTCTGAGTGTGAAACGTTTTATTCACGAGGGAGAGTCAACATGAATGATGCTGTAACCTATCCCTCTGTCGGCAGTAATTCTAGAATAAACAGGCTGTGTGTTGCTAGCTAGTTATTAACCAGCAAGTTGCAAATTCTTGGAGAACATTTCAGGGTATAATTTGTATGACTCAGATCAGCAAGACTCAGGGATCCCATGATGCCTGAGGTCAGCAGAGACCAAGTCACACATGGATCTGAACGGAAGTTGGTGCTATCTGTATTTGACTAATATTTGAATTATATGTTTTATATTGAATCAAAGCAAGATTGAAACCCATCACTGCTGCTAATGGGCAGTACTAATTACAGGAAATAAGCTGCCCTTCCAAGTTCACTGCCAAACACCAAGAGTGTGGCAATCCAGACTTTGGAGGGGGAGATGGTGGGCCTCCGCCTGCTTACTTTGAATCTCTTATTCTCAGCCTTTGTTTTCTTTATTATTGAAGCATGATTTGGTTCAGAATGCGGCAGGTGAGATGCCTCAGGAAGTCACGGCATCACTTGCAACACTTTCCTGGCTGCTTGAGTTCAATTCCTGGGAACCATTAGTGGAAGGAAAGAACTAATTCCTGCTTGTTGTGACTCTACCCTGGTGGCTCTGTGGTAGTATTGCTTCTCTCCTTCACCTTTATGTGGGTTTGGGACACAGAACTCAGGTGGCCAAGCTTAGGTGATAAGTGCCTTAACCCAAACCATCTGGCAGCCAGACAGTTTTGTTTGTTTTATTTGATTTGATTTTGTTGCTGTTGTTGTTGTCTTAAGCCCAGGAATCTGGTCCACTTCTCTTGTTTCTGGGACAATGTGAACTGCCACGCCGTGTGTGCTGTGCTCTGTGAGCTAGCCTCACGGCTTTGTATAGTACTGCTGTATTTTGTATGGACTGAGCTGAAGCTCGTCGTGAGCATGGTCACCGGTGTCCATGTGTTGGTCAGTGGTGTTATCAGTGAGTCCATGTCAGAGGCTGTGCATCCATGTCCAAGTTTTAGCCCCATGATTCCCCAGAGCACAGAAATCTGGCATATTTTTAAATTGTTATTAAGAATGTAGTTGATTGTGAGTGAGATCTGGTGGTGGGAAATGGAATGCACAGATTGAATTACGTTCTTGCGATAGAGCAGACCAAGAGCCTGCAGAATACAGCCTTGCACATTAAGCAACAGCTATCTGATTGAAGAAGAAGATAGGCCAGGCTGCAAGTAAGAACCTTGTTAATGTGCCTGGTTAGGATGGTTTTAGCTGGAAGAAAAATAGCTTAAACCTTACATTTTCAACTACAAAGTTGGCTGTTTACTTCCTGTATATTACACTAACACCTATTTCTCAGGTCCCCTACATGGAGAAAGAAAGGTCAAAGAATAATTATAACTAACTACTAAAGGGTCTTGGACACTAATCTCCATATCCTATCCAAAGGATATGTTTAGAGGAAAGTGGTAAGTGCTAATACAAATATGATGTGTAACAGTTATAAGCATTATAAACAGCTATAAACATTATATGTGACTGTGTCTACCCACATTGGTGAAGACATAATTATATAGAAGGTACAAACATTTTAAAAACTAAATAATATACCAATAGAAAGAGTCATTGTTTTTGGTTGTGATCATTTATAAAATTTTTAGGTATTTAAATTAAGATTCTCTGGAATATAACTTATTAAAAAACTCACTATGCTGACCTTGAATAAAATAGAGCTTTGAAAATTAAGAAATAGAAATAAATATATTTAAAGATTAAATGGGGGGAAGCTGGGTGTTTGTAGCATACACCTTTAATCCCAGCACTCCGGAGACAAAGGGAGGCAGATCTCTGTGAGTTTGAGGCAAGCCTGGTCTACAGAGCTAGTTCCAGGACAGGCTCCAAAGCAATACAGAGAAACCCTGTCTCAAAAAAACCAAAAAAAAAAAAAAAATAAAATAAAATATAATAAAATATATGGGGAAAACATAAATATTTTAAAAACACATCTGTTTTAAAATTGTAACCAGACATTAGAAATTCAACTAAGAATTAGAGTCATGAGCTAGAGAGATGCTGGGTCCAATTTCCAGCACCCACATGGCAGCTCACAACTATCTGTAACTCTAGTTTCAGAGGATCTGACTTCTTCACACGGGCAAAATATGAATTCACGTGAAATAAAAATAAATAACTTATTTAGTAAAGAAGAATTGTGGTCAGGAATGGGCCCCAGGCTAAGACTACATTGTGCAAAGCTTTGACACTATAGACAGGAATCCGTGGATTTAAGAAGGGTGGGGGCATTTGTGCATGAGCAGAATTTCAAGTGAGAAGGGACATATTGGAGCTGATTCATAAGGAGAAGGTGATGGTTACACAGTGAAGAGAGGAGATTTTCATGGAGTTTGGGGGGAAGCATGCTAATGAAAATTATGCTGTGTGAAGGTCATTGCTGAAGGATGTTAAGGTTAATAAAAATCTGAGAAGCTAGGGCACTTCATAGTTTATGTCCAAATAAGAGAAAGCTCTACCATTTTCCAGCCAGATGTTTAACAGTTAATATCAGCGCTGGTTGGGTGAAAGCTGTCTTGCCACTCATTGTGTTCAATGTCCTGATTTTGTTCCAGCGAGTGCCCTTACAATGCAGGGGCTGCCCTCTGATATTTTCAAGGTCAGACACATCAGAGCTCATTTGTGCTTGTGTGAAGAAACATTGAATAATCTGTGTTGTGTGTATGTCTGTTTCCCACAAAATCTACATACAGCTGGTTCTCTTTACCCTCTAATGACTAGGATGGCAGCAACATGATTCCTGGGCCAAGTACCCAGAACTAGAGGGTGAAAAGACTCAGTGTGGGTCCCACAGCAGCGTCAAATTTCTCCATTTTCCATTTCTACCACAGGCACTATAGGATGCCCTTGACTCACTTGTACCTGGGATCTTTCATCTTGAACCCAGCTTTGGTTGTCTGCATCTCATGCTTCTTTTCATTATTTGCAGAAATAAAATAAGATCTGATTGTTAGAGATGTTTGTCAAACAGGGCCACAAAGAAGGCTCAGAGGGTGAAGGCACTTACTTGCCACCAAGCTGGGCTACTGGTGTTCAATCCCGGGGCCCCAAGGAGTGATCACAAGTTTTCCTCTGACCTTTGCATGGATGTTGCATGTCACAGCATGAGAGTGCATTCCTTCCCCTTCCACACACACACACAATAAATAAGTGTAAAATAAAAAGAGGTTTATCAATGATGAAACACATATCTATATCGGTTCCTTATCAATTAAAGTCTCAAGGCATGGAAGTAATGGTTGGAATGCTACCTGGTTATTCCAGGCTTTTTTTTTTCTGTATTTGAGAGTTGTGGGTAGGCAGAACATTTGCACTACACAGTCCAAAAGTCCAAATCATAATATCTTTTCTTGCAAATATAGAACACACACCCACACAGACACATAATTAAGAAAATTTTAAGTGCAGAGACACTGTTGAAGGGAAGTTCATTCCAAATGCCAGGTGAGCGGTCCTGCCTTCTTTGTGTTGAGGCTGGAATATCACACAGATGATGCTGGATAGAAAGATATATCCTCACCTGCAGACAGACAAATGGAAGTTCCATGGTAATTCCAATGCTGCAAGATCAGTTTTGTTTTAATATTTTTATGAGCACTCAGGATAGCTGAGGCCTACAAAAGAGTATGTAGAGAAATTGAACATTTAATTTTCAGTAGAAAAAAAATACTTCTAATTATTGCGCAAACCCTTCTCATTTTGTTAGGCACAATTCCATTAAGTTATGTTCTTCACTCATCATCTCTTTAATGAAAATTACATTTAAATATTCGTGTCAAATGGAAACTGATGCAAAATAGATTGGACTACTCTAGTAATCCCGGGAGAGAAACTTAAATCCTATAGTTAATTTATAGGCAATTACAAATTATATTTCCAGTGCAAATCAGAACAATGGTCTGTGGCAGGTTGTGGTGTGGGTATGGGGGGATGGGGAGAATTGTCTTGCAATGATTTTGTAAGAAAAGCCAGCCAGATCCCTCCAACAGAAACGATCAAGAGACATGTGGTCCATACTTTCAAGAGGCAGCTCACAGGCAAGGAAGGGACTTGTGTAAGAATTAAAAGAAAGGAAAACAAAAATGGCACTGTAGATGTCATCACGGAGCTTTTGGTTGACCCTGGCCTGTTTCTCTAGGGATCCACGGTCACCTCTGTAGATCACTTCCATGAGTCTGGCTGAGGTATTACTTCAGTTAAATTTAAACCTGTCACCCCGTGAAGTACCCAGCAAGAAATATTTTATCACCAGTAAGTATGGCTGTCATCCCTGAGAAAACAAGAGGGGAATTGTGAAGAGTGATTTAGGAGAGAATTGCAACACTTATGTGTAGAGAGGGTGTTGAAATTCTTCCCGTTGGACCAGTGAGGTAGAGTTAAGCCATGGGCAACTGGGAGGAAGATGGACTGGAAATAGGATTTCCCTGTTGTCCCATGAAGTGTGTCTGATATTCCTTCCTTTTGCAGGAAAAGCCCTGCCCTAAGTTAATATTACATGTCCTATCTCAATAAAGAAAATGTGGTTTCTGAGAATGCATATAGACATGATAAGAGTAATGTATACTTTATCGTGTCAGATTTATACATACCCAAGCATTCCTGTGAATGCCTGCCTTTGAAATTATAAAAAGGAATAATTTACAGGAAACGTCCTGATATATCTATCCATTCAGACAGCCATCCTGCTTAAGGCTATCATATCGTTTTTTTGCAAAATATTGAAGTGAAATCCTTTTTAAGCTACAGAAAGAACTTAAAATATGTGCCGTTGTGTTTCCAAAAGATTAAAGCAAAATTCCATTAAGAAATCATAGAACCCAATCGTCTTTGCACATGTCCCTAGCATTTTGCATTGCAAGTAGAAAACATGCCAAGGTGCATTGTGTATTAATCAATCAAAATGCAGAAGTAGCAGAGAAATTCACCATAACAACTGGGAATATTCCTTAGGGGAGCTTTCATTGAATCGCCTAGGTTTTGACATAGAGTAACCCAGCTGTCCAGCTATTGATTTGAGCATAATTATCTGCCGCTTGGTAATTATTTACATATGCATTGGCATTGTGTCACTGTGCTTTTCAGTGGGATTAGGAGCAACCCTGAAAATATATGTCTATGCTAGGGCAGCACTATGGTTTCCAAAGATAAGGGCCTATTGTTTAGCCTTTCGGTGGGTTGAGTTTTCACTGGCTGTCACCCCACTCATAGTCAAGGAAAAGATGGCTATTGGACAGTTTGTTTCTCTGTTCTATTTTGGTAACTGCCCATGGTTATGTATTGTAATGCTTTACATGCTTGAATTTCCAGCCAGCTCTTTAGGTCTAAACATATTCAAGTATGCATTGGGAGGAGAAATGTGTTTTACATCGTAAAACTTATTATTTGGTAATAATTGTAGCTTAGGTAAATAATAGTCTTTCTTATTAATTGCGATTTCCTAGAGGAACAGAATGGACAAAATGAATATATATATATGCACACACACATATATTACAAAAGGACTTATTAGATGGGTTTACACAATATGGTCTTATGGTCTGTGTGATTATAATAGTTTGAATAAGAATGACCCCAAAGGCCCATAGAATTGAATGCTGAGTCATCAAGGTGTGGCACCACTTGAGAAGGATTAGGAGGTGTGGCCTTGTTGGAAGAAGCCCAAGTCTGGCCAAATGTCTCTCTCTTCCTGCTGCCTGGGGATACAGATGTAGGACTTTCAGCTTCTTCCCCAGCACCATGTCTGCCTGTGTGCTGTTGCTCTGCCCACTGCAACGGGAACAGACTAACCCTCTGAAGCTGTAAGCCACCCCAATTAAATGCTTTCTTTTATAAGAGTTGCCTTGGTAATGGTTTCTCTTCACAGCAACAGAACCTTAAGACAGAGGTCCAACAATGACTGTCTTATACTGGAAAAACTCAAGACCTAGTAACCCCCCCAGGCTGTGAGACTGGATGTCTCAGCAGTCTCAGGCTGACAATGAAGCTCTGGAGGACTCTTGGAGAGCAGATGATCTTCAGTCTGCACTGGTAGGCTCATATCAACCACAGTTGGAAGTTGCAGCAATAGCAAAAGGTAGATGCACTGACTAGTGGGAAGCAAGGGCAAGTAGGCAAATGCAGCCTGGTTCTTTTTATCTGTGTTCTGACACCAGAAGGTGGCGCTCACTTTGAGGGAGGGTGTTTCCTCTTAAGTTAGTTCTTCCAAGAAAGAGCTTCACAGTCCTACCCAGACGCCCTGTCTTTTAGTTCATCTCAGATCTAGTCAAGCTCACAGTCAAAATTAGTCATTGTGTCTTTGAACAAATCTTTATGTGAGAAAAGAGACCAACAAACAAACAAATAAATACATAAATAAATTCATTGTCTCTAAAACCAGAAGCTTTCATTATGGGTTCTGAGGCAAGTCATTCATTAGGACAATACTGAAAGGTAATTCTCCTCTGATTCACATAGCTTAGATGCTGTCTCCACAAGAGGACTCACATTGTTAGCACTGCACATCTCATTACTATGGTTGAGATATGTGTGTGATCTGTTGACTATTAGTCTTGTCCAAACTATTTGCCGTTTTAAGTATGAACCAATGGTCTAGCCTTGATTATACACAGAGGTAAGTTGGAGTCAAGCTCTCTTGGATAGTTGTAGCTAATGTGTCTTTTGAGGAGAGAGGTTGTAATCATGACAGAGGGTTGGTTACTCACAGACCTACAATGTCTATCATGATCATTTTCTGGAATTTATATATCATAAAAATATCACATATTTCTTCTGATTTCCTCTTGTTTTCTGACTTGTACTTACATGATTGAAAGACTTGATAATATGCCTCTTTAGTTAATTTTGACATTGCATACAGAACTAAACTTTCAAAAGAGTTGATCCTGGACTTTTTGACTTCAGTAATTAAAAATTCCTTTGAATACACAATTTTGTTTGAACATCATCCAAATGCTTATGTTTGAATAGAGTCTGATTTAAACCAAAAGAAGTGCCTCTGTGCCTTCTTCATAGCTTCCCTTCCTTTCCAGATCTACTCAGGCCTTGAGTATATAAATATATTCTGATTTTTTTTTTTCCCATTTTGATCCTGTCTCCTTTCTCTGATCATTTTGTCAAGCTGCACTTTCTGGAGTGTCCACACATTTTGTTTATAGAAACTGTATTTGTAATATATTGCTGAAAGTGAAGGTGAATGAAATATTTAAAAGCCATGGTGGCCTGAAAAGAATGACTTATTAATTACCGAGCTGTGCCTCCAGGCTCCTGAAACTCCTCCCACAGCTGTTCTACAATAACAGGAAGTTCCCTGTAGATTTCCTGCATATTAGGCCAACCTGATCTAAATTCAAAACACCCTCCCTTTCCTTCCTGCATTTCTTATCTCCTTGCAAGTATTTAATTGTAAAACCTCTCATTATCCAGTTAATGGAGGCAGTCATTCAGGGTTTATCTTTTGTCTTTTGAACTTGTTTGCACTGGTGTTTTCCAGCAGTAATTGAAAGCTCCTGGCATTCAGAGTCAAGTTCTCTTGTGTGCTGTGTCTGAGACACTGATTACAATTCCATGTCATGGAGATCCTGAACAAAAGCTTTCAGAGTGCTGGGTTCCTGCTTCTCCTGGCCTCTGGTGCAAAAATAATTTTTGTGTCTCTTCATCAGCTGATTTCTTATTCATTTGACTGGTGAAATGAAGGGTGGTGCGTGGGACAGGAGGTCATGGCTGGAAAGCAATTTAAGGTGGTAAGACCTTTCAAATCAGATAGACTCTTGAGGATATTCACTTCACAGCTTACTGCCTCTCTAGCCTTTAGCTCTCCCATCTGTAAAATGGGATTAAAAAATAGTATACGCTGGCATGAGTTATCTATCCCTGCTCCCGGTCCTTATTTTGAGCTTCTGGTTTCTAATACCCTCAGCAGATGATTGTATGGAACTGCTGTCTTTACAGAGAGCATCAAAGTGAGATCCTCAGACTATGTGCCTTAATGGAAAAGAGAAAATTCAGATGGATAGAGAGTAAATAAACACTGGAAAAGGGGAGCAGTGTACGAACAGAGGAGGGAAGAGCTGAACAGTTTATGAACCTCACAGCCCTTGGAAACAACCTTCATCCTAGTCTGGATGTATTAGTCTTAGAATTTCAGCCTCCAAATCTGAGAAATTTCTGTTGTTTAAATCATCCAGCCTGTGGTGCGTTGTTATAGTAGCCTGAGTATATTCATGCAGCCCATCTTATAGTTCTATTGGAAAAATATTAGATTCTATTCATAAGGGGCTTATGATATACAAAGACAGCCAGCATTTGAAAATGATAGAAGTGTGGGGATATTTTCATGAATGTAATACTATTCTTAAAGCCTATGTGGAGTAACAAAGAAGAGCTATATGATTTATGAAGAACACACATAGATGTTCCTTCTTGTTCAAGCCTCATGCTTGGTCAACTGTGTTTTCTTTTGTAATTGTTCCTTTAGGATGATAAATGTGTCCAGATGGTAACAAATGAGCCTTACAGGCGAATTTAAGACAGGGAAGCAAGCTCACAGGGACTCTGCGTAGTGAATGCTTGGTTTAAAGCATGGTATGATGCAGCAGGATCCACATGCCCCTGGTTTCTCTACATTAGTTTTACAGCTCACTGCTTTCTGGCGAAGAGACATTATGAAGTCACTGGTAAGATGATGCTTCTTCCTATTCACTTGTGCCCCTCTCCGGAAAATCAGCCAGGGCTGTTTTAGTGCACCCAGAGTTCGTTTTTAAACATGAGCTACCACTGTGAACTTGAGAAAGTTGTTTTTGTCTGTTCATCCCTCAACTCAATCTTCCTGGTGCTTCATGCTCTCTTCTCCCCTTCTCTTTCTCCTAACTCTTTCTCCACTCACTGCCCGCTCCCAATGTGCTCAGGAGATCTTGTCCCTTTATCCTTCTGTGAGGGACCTTGTATGTGTCTCTTAAGGTCCTCCTTGTTTCTTAGCTTCTTTGGCTGTGCAAATTGTAGGCTGGTAATCCTTTGGTCTATGTATAAAGTCCATATATGAGTGAGTACATACCATGTTCGTCTTCTTGTGACTGGGTTACCTCACTCAGGATGGTTTCTTCTATTTCCATCCATCTGCCTTTGAATTTCAAGATTATATTGTTTATTTCCACTGAGTAGTACTCCATTGTGTAAATGTAGCACATCCTCTTTATCCACTCTTCCGTTGCAGAGAGGGAGGAGTGATGAGCAAAGGGGTCAAGATCAGGCTACAGAAACCCACAGAGACATCTGACCTGAACAAGGGGAGCTCATGGACCCCCAGACTGATAGCTGGAAAACCAGCATTGGGACCAATTCAGACACCCTGAACTAGGGTCTCAGTTAGAAGGCCTGGGCAGTCTATTGGACCTCTGACAGTGGAACCAGGATGCATCCCTGGTGCATGAAAGGACTTTGGGAGCACATTTCCCATGGAGGGATATTCCCTTAGCCTAGAAAGAGGAGGTAGGCCTAGGATCTGTCACAGATGACTTGACAGATTTTGTTGATCCCTCCTGGAAGGCCTCACCCTCCCTGTGGAGTGGGTGGGGAATGGGATGGGAGGGGATGTGGGGGGCCATGGAAGGATTGAAAGGAGAGGGAACTGGGATGAGTATGTAAAATAAGAAAAAAATAATAAAATAAAATTGAAAAAGTCCTTTTCTTTGTAAGATACTGTCTCAGTCACTTTTCAATTGCTGTGATAAGATACCATGACCAAGACAACCTACAGAAAGAACATTTATTTGCGCTTACAATGTTGGAGGGTTAGTGTCCGTGATGGTAGAGTGGCAGGAAGCATGTGGCTGGGACAGCGGCTGAGAGCTCACATCTTTAGCCCCAAACAGAGGCAGAGAGATGACTGGCGATGCTGGGAGGCTTGGGGTTCACCTCCTTTGAGGTAGGTTCCACCGCCTCGTCTTTCCCAAATCAATTCCACCAACAAGCGATGCTGTGTTCAGACGTGACCGCCATTCTCATTCAAAGCACTGCAGATAATGTTTTTAAATATGACTAACTTTAAGATTCTTTTCTCTTATTTCATAACTTCAAAGAATGCATTCTTAGATTACAATGTCGGGAGAAATTGCAATCTAGAGTAATTGCTTTTAAAATGCCTGAATATCTTATTAAATTTGCCTGGTTGGCAAGATTCTTGGCTTTGGATATTGGAGTTCAGTGGCTACTTCGCACTTCACCTGCTTTGGTAGAGGCGTATTCTATTAAACATTGCAAAGATCAAGGGCAGCCTCTGCTATATAGTGGGTTTGAGACAATTCTTAGATATGTAAGACATCTCAAAAACAACAGCAATTAAAAAAAACACAACCAGCATAAATAATGAAATTAATTATAGGAGCCATAGTTAGGAAGAATCATTTAAGTATAAAGAAGTGGTTTTGTATAACAATTGTTAACCTTTGTATCTTCTCTGCGTGTTACGTGTGTGTGTGTGTGTATATATGTGTGTGTGTGTGTGTGTGTGTGTGTGTGTGTGTGTGTGGTTTTACAGCTGGTACTTTTGCTTATAAACTGTTACCACCAAGCACAGTAAAAAGATGTGGGATGCCTATTTGATTAGCCAGAAACTTCCTGAAGTTCCCAGAGCTGTTCTCGGATTTAAGAAGAGGTAATAAAACATTTAAGGACTCTTGAGTCCAGCTACCCCAATTCTCTCCCTGTAGAGCTTTAAAGGCTTTATAAATGATTTCATCATTTTTGACACGTTCTCCCCACCCCAACCTCCTAAACCCTGATTCCAGCCCCTACTTTTCTGCCTAGAACATATAGTTAAACCTTTCCTACCAAATCTCCAAAGGACTTCAGAATCTGGCCTCTGCCCATCTCCAAGTTCATTTGCTGTAGCTTTTGCTTTGTGCCCTTCACCCAGGCAGATGCAAATGCTGTGTACCAGCCTTCCTTGGTCCTCTGGGGCTTTCCATGTGTTGTGATACACAGTTCTTCCATTCCTCCATTATCCTTTAGCTAGTTACCTTTTGTTCTCTCCATCAATCGGACCTAGCCTCTTCCTAGCTTGGAAACTGATCCAGTGCTCCTTCTGAATAGTTTCTCTACCATTCCAGTAACCCACCCCAAAACTTATTATTATAGGAAGTGCTCATTTCTTTCAGTGGCTAGTAAACAGTTGGTAGGTAGGGCCAGCTAGAAAAGGGAGGGAGGGAGGGAAGGAGAGAGAGATGAATAGATAGCAGATATTTAATTAGTGTCTAAGACATGAAAATATGAGTAATGAAAGAAAGGATGTAGGAAGAAGAGTAGATAAAGAGGAAGAAGAGGGAAAAAGAAGGGAAATGGAAGGTAGAAAGGGAGAAACATTGGAAAGTCCTGGAAGGAGGAAAAGGCTATGGAGAGAATGACCTCACATTTTGATGAAGTCAAGCAGAGCTGACTCACAGCTCCTGTTCATTACCCAAGGCTTCCCACACTTTAAGACTGAAATAGAAATCAGCCCTAACCAAACCCATTGGCCTATTTTTGTTAATCACCACAGGCTATCGACTGTGGCAGAGCTGATTCATTTGACTGAGGATGCAGAAACTATTGCTGAGAGTAAAGAAAAGGCTAAGCATGCCAAAATAAATATCTTGGAAAACTGTGGTCCACGTTCTTCAGAGGGAATCATGGCTGAATTAATAATCAGGTTGCAATGAATTTCTGCCCTGTGTTAGCTATGCAGCATACAGGAAGCAGGAAGTGTATGTGTGTGTGTGTGTGTGTGTGTGTGAGAGAGAGAGAGAGAGAGAGAGAGAGAGAGAGAGAGAGTCCCTTGCACCATGGAGTGTCATGTGCATAAGTACACTTAATTAGATATTCTGATGGCATTCACAACAATGTCAAATGTCACAGATAGCTAATTGCTTACCAGTTGTGAGCTGTATTTATGTAAACACCAGGGGCTCCCCCAGAGGTCTACAGAAGCCACCTTTTAAGCTAAGACATATTTGATATCTTGGGACAATGCAGCATTTTGCAGCTGAAGAAAATCACTCTCAGCTTATTAGAGTCTACAGACTCTAAGAGGTATGCTTTAAATACTAGTTATTAAAATGGACAATAGAATTTCATGGTCATTATAGTTAGCCAAAGCACAATGCCATCTACACATCTTGTATCTTCTAAGTGTCCTTTGATTTTTTTGAATAGAGGGTTTTAGCTGAGTAACCTCATGATGTTTTTTTTATTGTAGTTCAGGTCATCAGCTACCTAAAGCTGGGCTTCCACTTCTGAATCCCAAGTTTGAAGCCTTCTTGATAGCATCTATCAAGCCTTATAACTCATTTTAATGAGAGAATTATACTGAAGACCTTTCAGTATTTATGTTATCTCCTTTTGGTGAATATCGGGAAATCTGTCATTTTCCAAACAGCGTCCCGGGTAAAAACAAAGAAGATCCTACTCTAAGATTTATGTTCATGGGCTGGCTCTCCTGAGGAATTTCTCCTTTTAGAGGCATGCTGGCTTTGATCCTATAACAAAATTACTCTCAAGAAGTACATAGCTTACTATATGAAGTGAATTAATTTTTACAGTGATGGAAATGAAGTCTTAGAGGGCACCAGGGTATCGTTTAATACATGAGAAGAGGTAATTTGCTGGAGTGGTTTATTTATTGTCTACCAAGCCGAGCATCGAAGGGAAGATGCTCACATCCCCCTGCTGAGTGTGTGTGGAGAACCGCCTAAGTCGTGCACATGACTACACATGAAAACCGGGCACATCTCTGAAGGCTCTTTCACAGTTAAAGAGATTGCTTTTGTGGTTTTGTGGCATACTGGGTTAAATGCAAGATAGGAGAAAGATCAGGGAAGATGCCAACGTGTGTCCTTCAGGGATGTCTCTGAAGGGTTGTCTGTCTTTGCCACCTTTGGGGAGTTTCTATCTCAGGGTTGAAGAAGCTTCCCTGTTTACTGAGCTGAAAAAGAACAGAGCTTGTCCTCCTCAGCATTTGTCACTATGACGAAGTACCAGAGCTGATCCACTCATAAGGGAGAAAGATTTCTTTTGGCTCATAGTTTTAGACTACGGTCGTTTGGACTTGTTGCTTTTGGATCTATGATGAGGCGGTTCATCTTGGTGAGGAGTAGTTGGCAGATGAAGATGTTCACCTAATGACACCAGGGATTCATTCTTCATGAGTTTGATGGCAGCCACATTCAAATGAGAGCAATAGATTGTCTGAAGTGTCTCATCAATGATAGTTTCAACAGATCCCACATAGGGATGTCCCAATATTTAACACTATGGTATATTAAAACAACACAAAGGAAGTTGACTTTCTTTAAAAAAAAAATGAAAAGACAAGGTTAATTATCCATATTTACTCCTCCTTCCTTGGTCCTCAGAAAAAAAACACATTGTGCTAACCACATACAGAAGCTTACATTTCTGTGATGAAAATCAATTTAAGCCTTTGAAAATTTTTAAATCTTTGCAGATCTATTCAATATACTTTATGTCAAAGCTCCTGTCATCCAGCTTCATTCTGGATGATTTCCAAAAGTTTATAATGTTTACAACTCATTAGAACACATATATGAGTATTTATGGTGTGGTTCAGGTACAGAAACTGTTTATCATCAACAAGAGATGTTAAAAGTCATAGTTTTTATGATTTAGCTTTTGTGTAAAACAAACAAAAGAAAAGCATGTTTGATATCATTCCCTGTCATTGGAAGCATGCATGGAAATTTATGCCCACATTCTCTTTGGGATACACAATAGTTGTCTTTGTATTAGGAGTTTCTTTTAAAGTGCCTATCAATAGCCACAACACCGTGAAAGCTCAGTCTTGCCAATACTTGCTTATGACTAAGTGCCATGGTTTTGGGGAAATATTCTTCCAGGGGAAACTGTGGTAATGAGTCAATTTACCTCCAGCATGTAGTCAATGATTTTCCTTTTATTTGAGAATAATTAGCATTCTATAGTGATGCGCATCCAAGGGTATCACGGAAAAAGCACCGTCTATCGGCTTTATTGTAAATTTGTCCATATTTTGTGCCTTTTTCATCTATCCATGCCTTTATATCAGCAGTTCCTCTACTGCAATGCTTTTTCTTCTTGTCCGCAGACTCTCTCTTTTAGCAGCTCTTATTTGTTGCCCATGATGCTTCCCCCAGGCAAAAATGATATCTTAGTCAACTTGTCAATATTGTTATTACACATCAAAGTATTTCTAATGTAAGTCTTTGTGATAGTCCATTGTAATAACTAGCATAACAGTTGGTCTTTCTTCAGAGAAACTTAACAAAGAGGCAGACTTCTTTAGGAATATTTTGGCCTGCTTTTATGCATGTCTTGTTATTTTTGATTGAGTGTCAGACATTGTGTGTGAAATAATAAAAACACTAAATTAACTGTGATTTACAAAAAGAAATGGCCATACGCATTGTTCGTTGAAGCCATTATCGTAGGTGGTTGAGTCTGTTCGTTGTTAGGCTGTGTTTGATTACTTTTTAGTTAAATTCCCCCAATTGTGGGCTCTTCTTGCCTTGTACTTAGTATGGATCTGGGATGCTAAAAGATGACACCTACTGTGCTTATTCTATCTTTAGATTTAAACAGCATCTGCACACTTATATTGTTCTTATCCTTATTCTAGAAGTTGATTTCTGATTGGTGAGATTACTGAGCGTGGGTTAAAGTAGTCACCGCACAAGCCTAGCCCCCGGCATTAGATCCCCAGAACCATACAGCAGAAGGGGAAAGCCAACTCCTAAAAGTTTTCCTTTGCTGTCCATACAGGTGCTACAGCATGCACATGGCTGCATTCACACACACACACACACACACACACACACACACACACACACCATAGAGACAAATGCATAATAATAGCAATTACATTTTTTTATAAAAGTTCCTAGAAGTTGATTGATCTCCTTCATTACTATATCCTAGGCTTATATTAGTTACTTTCCTCACCATTGTGTCAAACTAAAGATGGAAGTCACCTAAAGGAGAAGTTTATATTGGCTTATGGTTAGAACGTATGGTCCATCATGGTGAGAACGGGGCAAAAACAGTAATCTCAGTAGTGATGTCTATGGCAGTGGGAACTTGGATTAGTCACTCTGTGATATTAGATAGAAAACAGAGACCTTGATTTGAAATCTTAAAGGCTAGTGCCTAGTACCATATCCCCCACCTCAAACATCCTGTAACATCCCAAAACATCACTGTCAGCTGGATTCTAAGTACCAAAATGCATAAGCTTATGTAGAACCTTTGATATTCAAGTCATTAGAGCTGGCCACAACAGTAGAGAGTTCCTCAGTTCTCGTGGTCCATGTGAAGCCTTCAGAAGGTTCTGCAAACCTCAGCTCTGCAGGTAAATGATATATTGTTTATGGTCACACGAGTCAGCCATAGAGTCAGGGCAAGAGTGGCACACACCCTTAATCCCAGGACTCAGGAGACAGAGGCAGGCGGATCTCTGTGAGTTCCAGGCCACCCCGGGCTACATGAGAGTGAATCAGTCTCAAAGAGAACCAGAGCTCTTGCCTTTATTCCCAGGACTAGAGAGGTATATAAGATAGGAGCAGGGTCTCTTAGTCTCCAGCCATGTTGAGGACAAGATTCCCCTTCCAGCCATGGTAGAGGTACGAGCTCTCTGATGGCTTGGCCTCTTTGCTTCTCGGATCCTCAGTGGCTTCATTAGGTCATAAACAATATATCACCACAGGTTTCTTTTGTTATTTAAAGTGAGTGTATTATTTCGTAGGCATGATTGCTTTTGTCTGTATGTGTATCTGTGCACCACATGTGTGCCTGGTGTCTTCAGGGGTGGGGGCAGAAGAGGGTGTCGGAGCCCCTGGAGCTGGAGTTACTGGCCATTGTAAGCTGCCATGTGAGTGCTGGGAAGAAGAGAGCCTGTTCTCTGGAAGAGCAGCCAGGGCTCTTGCCCGCTGAGCTGTCTGTCTAGCCCCCAGCAGGTCAGGCTTTCAATGTTTTCATTCTTTTCTTCCTTCCCTTGACATGGCCAGGAAACCTTGAGCAGACAAGCATTTCCAGCCTTCTCTCACGCAACATCATATGTGGCCTTGGTTTCTTTGCAGGGCCCTTGGCTTACAGGAGTCTCCTGCTCCCTTGGGACAAAGAGCTTTTGTTTCCACCTTTCCTTCATAACCATTGACTTTTTCATTCCGCCACATGATGAGAACTTTTTCTTCTTTCCCCTTAGTAGAGTAGTCTTCTGCTCTAAGGAAAGGCGCCTCTGGGAAGGTGGAAGAGCTTCAGTGTAGTCCCCAACTAGCAAGCCATCCACTTGATACACCAGTGTGCCACGGCCCTGTGTTTTCCTCTTATTCCAATCTTGAGCGTAATTACAATGTAAGTGTGTGTCGTCTCCGTGCCCGAAGATCCCAGTTGTTCTAAACTGCCATGCTAGTCCACACTCAGCCTTTGAGAATTATGAAATTGCTGTTGGGAGACAGCTCAGTGGTTCAGATGCTTGCTCCGCTTTGAGAAGACCTAAGTTCTCAGCACCCATGTTGGGTAGATAACAACCGCCTGTAACTCCTGCTGTGAGGGATTTGATACCATTTTCTGGCCTCTGTGTGTTCCCCCCCCACACACACACATGACATTCATCTATTGACACAGATATACTAATAAGTAAAAAATTAAAATAATCTTTAAAAAATCATAAAGTGTATGCTTCTTTCTTTTTCTAGGGAAAAATTATCAATAGAATTGCTATTTGTATATCTGTATCTGTAATGGTTTTAGACTGAAGTGTCCCCAAAGGCTTACATTTTGAACATTTGGCCTTAGGTTTCGGTGCTATTTTGAAGGCTACAGAGCCCTTCAGGTGTAGTAACTGAATAGAGGAAGTAAGGCATTCGGGCTGGGCCTTTGATGGTTGCATCTCATCTACCTCTTCATGTACTTGAATCATTCTCTTAAAAACTCCACAGCCCCTCCAAGGAGAGTGAGATGGCGAGTCAAAATGCTTCTTATTTTCTTGCCTTATTTTTCAGCGGTAAATACAGAGTATTTTTAGCTTTCATCATTGATGAACCCTGTCCTTGTGGGGAAAAGGCCTGAACATGAATCAACATATGGGGTTATTTTGAAGGCCCATCTGAACCAATCCTTTGTACTGTTGCCTGAAATAAAATTAAGGTGGATACTATTGAACTCTCATTTTTTGTCACTAATAAAGAGAAGAAAATTACTATGAAATGTGCAACACTGGAACAGTCACCTGATCCCCCTCCCCGAAGGAGATGGGTCATGCTGGGATAGTGCATGGCTGATGCAGTCATGGTCTAGGCTCCACAAATTGTCCTCTCTGTATGTCTGGCTCTTAGCAGCATTGGGGGAGGGGAAGAGGCTATTTGCAGTGTGGAGAAAAATCAATTTTCATCTTCAAAAGATGAAACTACCAAGCAAGATATTGACTTAGAAATAAAGTGTTTCTTAAAGACTTCCCATATCCTATAAATGTCAGCCCCAAACCTAGGAGTTTGATGATTTAAAGTTTATTGCTAATTTCAGACAACCATGCATATATAGTCCGGCCTCAAGAAAAGAGGTAGCCTTATCCAAGTTCCTCCCAGAACATCTTCTTATATATACACAACCCCTATTAGAGCCTTGAAACCCACCATAGTTTTACTGATAGGTACACCTTGACCCTTGTCTATCCAGTGCTCTTTCTAAGCGTTAGTTCTTCTCTGTCCCATGGATAAATCATTGCCAAAGTTTCATGATAAATTGCACAGAAAGTTTAGCATGGTTTTAAATGGAGCATTTGCTCTCCACAGGGGCGATATATATGGGGAAATTAATAAGGGATGCTGTATTAGGTGGTTGCTGGAGAGATCATTGGGTCTCTCCTGGTTTCAAAGGCCCAATTTCAATGGAGGTTAAACTGGTAAGATACCCCGTAAGCCAATATATAAAGTAGAACTTAACCAAGCAGAGAGCTCAGAAGGCATAAATCCATCCCCAGATGTCTGGGAGCAAGGGGCAGCCACCTCTGCAGTCGCTGTGCTGAACTGGGTGTGGGAGAAGAGGGAGGTAGGCCTTCAGTGTCAAACATAGCCTGGATGCTGGAAAAAGAAAGAGGTAGAAAGATAAGATGCTGTGAGAGACCACAGTTAATTTTTTTAGTTTGGTTTTGTTGACTCTGTATGACCTGAAATGTAATCAGACTAAGCCTTCAGCTGGGTGAGGATGTAAAACATATACTGTTTACTCACCGAGGAGAGGTAGGGCGGGAAAACATATTGGCTGCAGGTAACCTAACGACCCTCTTTCCTTTGCATTTTAGTATATATTAAGTGTAGTGTTTACAATTTCACTACACATATTGGAGGGGAAAAAAAACCCATTTGCCAGAAACTATAAGAAATAAAGAAGTAGCATGTGGTTTCTGCTTCAAAAAGACTTTTCACAAATGAAAGAATAACCAGAAATAAACAACGTCCGTCTTCTAAACACCACCTACTCCTGTTTCTTCCCAGCTTTGCCCTATGTTTCCTATGTAGTGGTTACCTCTTCTACGGACTACCAAAGGAAGCGGATAAACGATAGTCATAAAATCGCCCAGTTTATGCGTTTCCTTTGTCCTTGCCATTTCATATCCAGTTGATATTTATTGTTTCATTCCTTATAATAACCCAGAAAAAAAATAATTTTGGGCTCCTTGTTCTAGGGTGGGGGTTTGTGTAATAGGAGGCTCATGGAGAACTGTCACCAATCCCTGTCAGCCACAGCTGTGGAGCCTGACCATTTTCCTTGGCCATTGAACTTCACCCGTCTATTCCTCCTGCTTGGATGTAGTATAAACATTACTGGCCTTACATACTGAAATTGAATCTTGATATTCTGGTAAAGCGGTTTCTCCGGACACATCCCTCACATGCTACTCGCCTAGGAGCCTTCATCTAGAGTAGGGGAAGTTGTTATAGCAAGTGTGCCCTGAGATAGGTGGGGTGCTTGGTCAACACATGGCTCCCTGTGACCGCTGCAGGAGAGCTCCGCTACTTTATCACCTGGCGTTCACTATTAATTTTAAAAACTACCTACTTCTCTCCCTGCATCATGGCACTTAGACTCTGTGGTCTCCAGCTAAGGTCATCTGTCTCCTGCTGTTCTCTCACATGAGGATGGATAGAGTAGCATTTCTAGAATTGCAAAGGGAGTGTGCGTGTGTGGGTGTGTGTGTGCGTGCGTGCATGCGTGTGTGTGCGCGCGTGTGCGTGCGTGCGTGCGTGCGTGTGTGTGTGTGTGTGTGTGTGTGTGCGCGCGCGGTCTGTTTCTCCTGAGGCCTCTTTGGTTGCATATGGTAACCCATGCTCTGTGTCCCATGGCCTTTTCTGTGGCCCTCTCTCTATAAGACACCCATCTTTGGGGGGTGGTTAGGGATACTTACTTGGTATATCATTTAACCTGAATTGCCTCTTTAAAGGCTCACCTACAAATAAAATCACAGAACTTCAGCATTTGAATTTGGGGAAGATATAAGTCAGTTTATATCAAGGACCAAAATTTCCTCTATTATACTGCAGTCTACTACAAACTGACCGGGATAAATATTCTGTTAAAAAGCATTCGATTAGAGAAGTTTTCCATTTCACATTCATTTATGGCTGCCCTTCACGAGCCAGGAATTGATCAGGGCAAGGGGATTCAATATGGAACAAAATATGTTCAATTCTGCTTTTCCTGGAGTCTAACTGGGAAGCACAGAGTAAACACAATAATAAAATGGATTATGTTTTATGTGGTGATAATGTTGGGGAATAAAAGTAGGCAGAGTGGGGAAATGCAGAGTTTAGTGGTAGAGAAGACGCTGGGACAGAAAGTGCACTGGAAAAATCTAGGAGATGAAACTGAAGCACATGGGCAGCTGGGCAGCCAGCATTCCAAACAGGGGCAACAGCAAGTTATCAGACACGAGGAGCCTGCTGTGTTTAAAGAATGCCAAGGGAACCAGCCTGACCAGGACAGAGGAAGAGAAGACATGTCAGGGTAGGTCTCCAACTCATGCCAAGGTCTTTGGCTTTTTCTCTCAACCCATGACCCACAGACCACATGCAGCCCAGGACAACTGTGTGAATGGGACTGAACACAAAATAATAAACTTTCTTGAAACACCATGTGGGGTTGTGGTTTTATTTTTGTGTCCTTCAGTACTGGATGTTGTTGTGATTTTGTTACTGCTAAATTGCGCGCTCCTTAGGCATAGCCTTGTAGATTGTGTGGAGTGGACCACTGCCCTGTATTTTCCCACAGTCCTAGTGACTGCACTGAAGGTGCCAGGATGTCTGCTTTCTTCTGAGGCCTCTCTCCTTTGTTTGCATATGACATCTAATTCTCTGTGTCCCCGCTTGGCCTTTTGTCCGTGGCCTTCTATTTATAAGACACTGGTCTTGCTGAGTGTCTTGTCACAGTGTTAAAAGGTTGGATATACCTGCAAGAGGATTCTGAGCATAACTCACACCTGATGTCCTTGGAAGAAGTCACAAGGGACAAGGCTTAAAGGAGAGACAACAGCAGGTGGCTCCTGCAATAACCTAAGAACGGGAAATTGCTTCCTCCAGTAACGCAGGTTGTAGATGCTTGGAGTCTGGATAGGTTTTGAAGGGGGCCAAGAGGTTGAAATGAGGACACCCTGAGGTTTACGCCTGCATAAAGAGATGGTTCCCAAGACTTATATGTGAGAGGAATTGGTTTGACGTGTGCTGAATTGGCTAGCATAGCCTTGGAGGACAAGGAGCCATTTGGGAGATGCCTTCATGTGGATGATATGCAAACCCCCGAGACAGGACAAGATTCCAGAGGAGACCCAGAGATAGGAAAGAGAGGAGATGTAAGAAGTGAGCCACCAGACATTCCAGTGTCAATGGAGATGCACCCAAAGTGAGAAGTGACAGGAGAAAATCGTGGCAGTGAACATGACCACCTGCCAAAGAGGGGGCAAGGATTTTAAGGAGGGCAGGGGATGTCATGTGCAGTGTCGCATCAGCGTAATGAGGGCTCTGAATTCACTCTTGGCACCAGCAATGTGTGGGGCCTGGTGAGTTTGAGTTTTAATGAAGGTGGTTGCAGAAAAGTAATTGGAATGTATGAAAATGAGAGAGGGGGCCGAGGCAGGGAGGCAGGGAGGGAAGGAGAGAAGGAGGGAGGAGAGGAGGGAGGCAGGGAGGGAGGTAATACTGAATATGAATGTACTACATTGTCAAGTCAGTTTGTAGAAAAAACAGGAGAAGATCAAACAGGGTTTATTAGTTGGGAGTGTTATTTGGTAAGCTCAGGTTGCCTTTGGCTGTGAATAGGTGCTGTCTGTATGGGAAGGGGGTAAATAGCAAGTGTCTCGGCTGTGGTGAGCATGGCTCTTTTGATCATCCTCAAGAGTCTGTGTCACCATTTTAGAGATGCATAAACTGGGGCACAAGAAAGAACTTTCTGTCCATCACGCACTTTACAAGTGGGATTCAGACATAAGGCTCCAGCATCCAGACTCTGCTCTCTCCCTGCACAGATCTCTACTTTATGCCATGTTTTTATGATAAAAAAGAAATAATGCCACTGGAAAGTGAAAGTCATAGGTGACTCAGGAGAGCTCGGAAAAGAGATGGTTTCAGAAGCCTCACATTTACATGGATGCTGCTGCGGTCATTCTGCAGACCCAGAGAGTGTCTGCTGGGGTAGAAAAACACAAACCTTTTCTTCAGGGCTTAGGGATGCAGAATGGACTGCAGGGATCGTGGGAAATTTATTTCCTTTCTTCTTCATTTCATTTCTTCTGACATCTGGAATTAGGCCTTAGTTAATTGCCCAGTGAATAATGCAAAATTAGAATGTCTGTTTTCTTTCTTATCTCTATTGGAAACAAGTTTATATGTCTATATTCCTACTGTACTTTTATTTTCTCCTTCCTTTCTTCCTTCTTTCCCTCTCTTCTCTTCTCCTTCCCTTCTTCTTTTTCTTCGTTTCCCTCCCTCCCTCTTTCCTCCCTCCCTCCATTTCTTTCTCATTATAGTTCCGACAGTGTGACAATCAGAATTTAGAGAGGACCTTAGCCTCATTGGCTCATTTTCTGTGAATGCTCTTCCAAAGGGTAGCATGGTAACAAGCCAGACCTGTGACCTTGAACCTAAACATGTAACTACAAAGAGAACATCTGCCAGGGTGTTTAATTTCTTTTTGAGCACTAAGGTTTTGAAGCTAGAAAACGAGACTTTCGGTGGTGTGAAAATTCACCCAGCCAAATGCTTTGTGGACAAAGGAGATTTCTCTTTCCAAATGAAAATGCAAAATCACAAAATGTTACTGTTAAATAGAGAAGTGATGAAAAGCAATTATTGGCACGCAGTATGTCTTAAAGAGGATGGGTACCATCAGCCAGGGTCCCTCATTTTGCTGTGTAATTGAGCTTTCTAGCTCATCTGAGCAGTCCTGTGACCCTTGAGTTATTAGTGATTGCAATCATAGTCGCCTAATCAGACATCTTAAAGGGAACAGTCTTGAAGGTCTGCCCCATGCGCAGGGCTTGCCAGCCAGCCGGGCAAATTCTTTCCTACGTGATTGCTTTGAGTTACTGTTTCTAGTTCGTTACTACTTCTCTAATCAAATTAAATCAAATGCAGAAGTTGAAATAGGGGAGTCAGTAATCCCATCCCTGGAAAGTGGCAGCCATTTATAGGAAGCTTGCATTTTCAGAGAAAGCAACCAGTAGAATTCTGTTAAGGTGACTTCTGCCTCCTTGCATACTTCCAAATGATAAGCCTGTGGTATTGTAATGTGTCTAACTCACTATGAAAAATTGATATGATATTATTTCAGATTTATTTCTGGTAGATCTTATTTTTCTCAGGACTGTAATATTTTTTGCAAAGGTATTCGTTTGGGGAATCCTGCTAAAAGAGCTCCGGCTCTGACATAAAACGCAAAGTCTTTTCCCTTCCCCTCTGCTTGCAATCAGCCTTCCTCCAAGAATCAGCAAAGTCATTTGTATGGATATGCACCTGTTGTTGGAAGCAGTGTTTTAAATCAGATATACAGATGAGATTTAGGGTACAAATGAATTATTCACTTCCAATGAAACACTGAGCTGGCTGTGATTTGTAATTTCACAGGGTGGTTTTCTTGAAACCTACCAGCCCTGTTAACCCTTTCATTTATGAAGGTGGGCCAAGGGCTCCTGGGTGCTTGCGTGCATTTCTTTAGATGTTAGCTGGTGACATCTTGTTTGTGGATAGATCTAAGAGGCTCTGTTTATTCTTATGTTTCTAGGTTGTGTTTCCTTTGTAGTCAGAGCCTTCTTGGAAATGAAAATATTTTGTTTAAAAACTTTAGCAAATTTATACGTTTCTTGGATTAAGTACGTTGTGACAAAGACATTAATTTATTATACCATGGAGGTTAAAGGGACCTCTTTGAACAACCAAGGACTGTGTGTGTCCGTGTCCGTGTGTGTGTGTGTGTCTGTGAGTGTGTGTGTCCGTGTCCGTGTGTGTGTGTGTCTGTGTGTGTGTATATGTGTGTGTCCATGTGTGTGTCCATGTGTGTGTATGTGTCCGTGTGTGTGTGTGTCCGTGTGTGTGTGTCCCCCCCGTGTGTGTATCCGTGTGTGTGTCCGTGTCCGTGTGTGTATCCGTGTGTGTGTCCGTGTCCGTGTGTGTCCGTGTGTGTGTGTGTGTCTGTGTGTGTGTGTGTCTGTGTGTGTGTATATGTGTGTGTCCATGTGTGTATGTGTGTGTCCATGTGTGTGTGTCCATGTGTGTGTATGTGTCCGTGTGTGTGTGTGTCCGTGTGTGTGTGTCCCCCTGTGTGTGTATCCGTGTGTGTGTCCGTGTCCGTGTGTGTCCGTGTGTGTGTGTGTATGTCCGTGTCCGTGTGTGTGTGTCTGTGTGTGTGTGTGTCTGTGTGTGTGTATATGTGTATGTCCATGTGTGTATGTGTGTGTCCATGTGTGTGTCCATGTGTGTGTCCATGTGTGTGTATGTGTCCGTGTGTGTGTATGTGTCCATGTGTGTGTGTCCCCCCCGTGTGTGTGTGTCCCCCCCGTGTGTGTATCCGTGTGTGTGTCCGTGTCCGTGTGTGTCCGTGTGTGTGTGTCCGTGTGTGTATGTGTCCGTGTGTGTGTGTGTCCGTGTGTGTGTGTCCCCCCGTGTGTGTATCCATGTGTGTGTCCGTGTCCATGTGTGTCCGTGTGTGTGTGTGTGTGTGTGTCCCCGTGTGTGTGTGTGTGTGTGTGTGTGTGTGTGTGTCCGTGTGTGTGTGTGTGTGGTGTCTATATGGTGAGTGAGCTTGCACATGTACAGGTGTGAAGGTCAGAGTATTGCATCAGCTGTGTTTCTGTATTGCTAACTCTCATATCCTTTTGAGACAGGGATCTATCAATAAACCTGGAGACAGGTTTTTGGCTAGACTGACTAGTCCATACCACATTGAGATCTGACTGTCTCTCTACCTTAGTCCCATGCTGGGGGTACAAATATATCCTCCACACCTGTCTACCTTATAGGTGCTGGAGATCTCAATGCAGGTCCCCATTACAGGGACACCTCCCTAGTAATACTTTACTTGGGTTACGTGTATGGGTAATTCTTAAATCATCAATAGTAGTTTTTGTGTTGTTACCTTTGCCAAGAACCATGGGATTTGTGTGACTCCTGTGCAGGGTGTATGCATTTGCTGTGCTGTGCGGATGGGGGAATACAGCCCTGTAATAACTGGCCTGAGACCATTCGTCACTTCGTCTTGGCCTTTTGCACATCAGTGGTCAGAATGATTTTTCAGTCACTCCAGCCAGGACTCGAATCCAAGAATAGTCTCTGGGGTGGCTAGTCAAAGGCTAATCCACTTAGCCAGCCAGGTCTCCAGGTAAGACTCTAGTAACTACTGCAGTGACTGTATGTTCTCCTTTATCCAAGCTTTGCTGGAGTTCATGTTATGTCAACACTTCTGTCATGAGTCATGTTTTTCTAGGATTTAAAATTATGGAAATTCTTCAGGCAGAAAATAGGCACAGATAGTTATTAGGAAAAAGCTTTTTGATAATCGGTTCTCAGGTGAGCTGTTAAGGTTTTTCACAGTTAGAACACCTCCCCTGAAGTATGCTTGTGTGTGTATTGGGGCGGATGTTGTTTCCTTGCACAATGTTAGTTGAGTGAATTGAGTTATTCTCTAGTCCCCCGACATTTGAACTTATTTGTGCTCTGTTTTCACCATCTAAATTGAAAGGGTCTGAAATCAGGTAGAGATAGACATCTTAACCATACAGTGTGGCTGAAATGGTGAGGTTTCCCTTCTGAGATTAACACAGGGACAGCCAGCATCTCAGGAGGCTCAATGAGCATGTCTCTTCCTAAGACCTTAGTCACACTCTCATCATTTCAGTGCCTTCTTAAACACATTGCATTTCTTTGCAGAAATTATTGTGAAGATTTTGTTTTTAAAGAAATGATTGCCGAAGAAGGAATGGCATAGTTAGGAATATGTTTCAGATTCCAGTAAAACTGAGTTTTCTTTTCCCCTCTTTAGTTTCCAAACTGACCTTCAGTGGCTCTCAACATGTGGGTCATGCCCCATTTGGAGGGTAAACAGCCCTTTCACCAGGGTCATGTAGCAGATACCCTGCATATTAGATATTTACATCACAATCCATAGCAGTAGCAAAATTACAGCCATGAAGTAGCAATGAAAGTCATGGTCTGGTTGGGGGTCAGCATGCATGAGGAATTGTATTAAGGGGTTGCAGAACTAGGAAGGTTGAGAACCACTGGCTTACATTGATGAAGGCAATCAGGCAACGGCAATGATGGGTTTTTGCTTCTCTTTGTGAGGTCTCTACCTTGGATATTAAGATGTAGAAGACACATACAACTATCTTAGTAATTAAATCCAGGAATCCCATCATAGATGTTCTGTAACTGGTTTTAAATAGATGAAAAATTAAAGTAAACTAGCATTATTCTAAGGTAAGGCACATAGGTAGACATGCCTAGTCTGTGCTTTAGCAAGGCATTAACTCTCTTAATTCCACCATGGCTTGGTATTGGCTGACAAAATGATATATGTGCCTAATATGTTCTTACCAAATCACATGATTAAAAAAAAACCCAGCACAATTGAAAGAGGGACAATTATATGAATAGCATTTATTGATGGAGAGGTAGGATAAAAAGAGCTGATTAAGCGTTTCTGAACTAAAAGCCCACTGTTTACGCAGGGATTCTGCTCTTCTTTTACTGGTTTCAATTACTTCCAGGTTGACAAATTGTGATCAATACTCTGTTATTGGTCTGATAATTAAGAGATGATGGCCTGTCTGAATGAATTGTAAGTGCTTGGTGCTAATTAACGCCTGTTTTGATTACTTGATATTTAGTTGTCAAAGACAGCTGTTGGAATGGCACAGGATGTGAGAAGGGGAGTTTTGTTGTTGTCGTAGCTTTTGATTGATATAAAAAGTAACTCCTCCCCCCATAACATGACGCCAGAATTCTATTAGTGTTCACTGTTCCCTGACTTCAGAAGCTGAGAGGTCAGCGAGAGCCCTTGAATGTGTCTGTCTAGAGGGGGGGTGGTAGCTGTGCAACCTAGGTAGATGTGTTATAGTTTCTAGAAAACTCAGTGCTAAATGTGACCCAGGGGAGTATCATTGGTTCAGTTGAAATTTACAGAATACAAAAAAACTTCAAAACTATCAGATATATAATCTATTTTAACATTTGGGGGGAAAATATTGTTCTCCATTCAAAGGGAGCTTCCTTGGATTTTCAAGGGTGGTCCAGTGGGTTACCACTGTAGATCTGATGCATTTTCTAGAAAGATCAGCTAACAGATTAAAGAATCTTTAACTGCCCCCCCCCCAACCTGCTTCTGTTTACTTGTGTTCTTGTGTGTTCTTTTGTGCAGGAACTGGATTTAGCTAGGGCTGGCTTTGCATCTTGGTTTTAAAGTCTTCTCCCTTCCCGTACAACCATGGGCCTTGTCCTAGGCTTTCTATTGCTGTAAAGGGACACCATGACTCTTATAAAGGAAGACATTTAATTGGGGCTGGCTTACAGTTTCAGAGGTTTAATCCATTGTCATGGTAGGAAGTGTGGCAGACATGGTGCTGGAGAAGGAGCTGAGAGTTCTACATCTTACGTGAACTGTGACACTGGGTGTTGCTTGAGCATAGGAGACCTCAAAGCCCACTCCCAAGGTGACACACTTCCTCCAACAAGGCCACGCCTCCCTATAGTGCCATTCCCTATGAGGGCCATTTTCTTTCAAACAACCTCAATAAATGAGGACCCTGGTGCTGTCGCTTTCATGCAGGGTTGTGTAGGATGAGGTACGGCATATTGCTGATGAGAACAAGATCTGGTGCATGGTACACATTGCACGTGTAGTGTTTGCTACCATTGATATAATTGTGAGTGCTAAATAAAAGATAGTCATTTACATTCTTTGCTTCATTCATTCAAGTATTGACAGATGCTATCAACACAATATCACCCCCTGAATTTGATCTGAGATTCTGAAATGTCATCAGTGACAGGGGGAAAATCTTGTTTCCATGGCGACAGAATCTACACAGTTTGCATTCAATGAACAGCTACTGAGTTCAGAGAATCTGGGATGGTGGGCACAACCACAGAGGGACTAATGTTTACACACAGGGGCCAATTCTTAGCACTCAGTAGCTTGCAAGACCCTTTCAGACAGAAAACTGAAATTTTCTTATTCTGATCAAATATTCTGAGCAAAGCAACCACGAGAATATTGTATTTATAAACCAAAGCCTTAGACATGTGTCTTAGTATTTAGGTTTAAAACTAGTTTTACCCCCCCATCTCATTTTTTTCTTAACTCATGATGTCCTCACTGAATATGTGAATTTTAAATTTCAACCTGCCCTTCAACTCACTGATTTTATATTGTTAATGGATTTAAAGCTAGATGTATTTAAAGGTCTTTCTATATACTAACTTTAAAATATATACCAGATCTTTATGAATTTTGAACTATTCTATACAAATACCTTAATTTTTAAGAAAAGACAAATATTTCAATAAATATAAAAAAGGAAGTTGGCTTTTCAGAGTGTTAGCCTTGGAATACATCTATTACAGGTACTAAATTTTGTTAGAATGTTATGTTGCACATGTATTGTCATGCTTAACATACATCTTGTCTTAATAAATAACATCCTTTTCAAAGTCATCATTTTATACATGGCAGCACATTTTCCCAATCTTGAGGGGCTGGCCTTTCCTTTCACTGTGATTTTTCAGTATGACTTCAGTGGCAACACTTAATTAAAATTCATCTTCTCTTTTTACGCTCCAGGTATTGTTATGTGGCTCCCTTCAAGGAGTAATCTGCACACTGCTTATTGGAGCTGTGAATTTAATCATCTCCATCCCATGCTACAGCATGGTGACTGGGAGAAGATGTATTGACACTTCTCTGGAATACTTTGCTTTATCTCGGGTTGTTTTGCTGGAATGCTGAAGGTTATGTTTGTATTATAGTCATCTTAAAAACAAAACAAAGACCAAAAACAGACAAACAAACAAACAAGAAAAACCCAGTTACTCCTTTTAAGACAACGATAAATTTCAGTTGCCTGTTTTGATGAATGTCTGTAGAGCTAGCATCTTTAAATGAAGGCAGTTCTAGAGAGGAGGCTTAAATGACTACAAGGTATAGTTTGGTGGTGGAAACAAAGGTGGCCTGGAGCTAAAGGAGAATCCTAAGTGTCTCTTTGCTAGAATAGAGTGTTCACAAACAGAATTCTCCCACCTAGCCCTTCCCACACTGCTGGGTGCATATACAGATTCCATATGGCACCCATATTGCCAAGATACTTATAACTATAGACTCTTGTTTCATGAGAGTGATAGTTATAGTTAATTGTCAACTTGACAGAATCTAGAACCACCTGTGAAATAGGACTCTGGGCATGCCTATGGTAATCTTGATTAAGTTAATTGACATAATAATACATTTCTTTTAAAAACATAACATGTATGGAGCTCAGAGGATAAGTTGTAGGAGTTGGTTCTCTCCTTACACAGGTGACTCCCAGAGATTAAACTCAGATAATCACAACTAAGAAAATAAACAACCAAGATAACTGATATTTCTAGGAAGGGTAAACTATGGGAATAGGAATCATATAGGTAGAAATTGTACAAGTGAAGGGGAATATATATATATATATATATATATATATATATATATATATATATATCTCCTTTGAAATTTTCCTATGTGCTTTCACATCTTACACATAGTATGTGGGGTTGCTGTTTTGAACATTTCTCTATGGCAGAGAATGGAACAATTCACACAAGGGTCCAAAGTCAAAGTCTACAGTTAAGCAGGACAGACTAGCAATAAAGGCATCCCAATGGCTGATGGACCAGACTTGGTAGAAGTTCTAATCTCAAAAACAAAACAAACAAACAAATAAAACAAAAATAACAACAAAACCCCATAAAACATTGGTTTAGATGTTTATACAGGAAACAACTTGGTCAACGTGTTTTTGTTTCTGGGACATTGTTAGAAACTTTTCTTTTGCTTACTATGATTAAGCACATCACACACTGGGCTTGTGTGCTATGAGAAAGGAGTACAGAGGATCCTGGAATCTGCAGTGGGTTCTTTGGGTGGTCCCCTGATTATTGAAAAGCCCTGGCTGTTCAGATGATTCCCTAGGGGAAAGGCAACATGGTTCTCTTCATCCATAGGATAGTGGAGTTTCTAGTCTGGTTTTCCTGTCAGTTGTGTTAACATTTAGATCTTACACATCCTCCCAAAGTCTATATGGTAAAGGCTTAATCTGCATTCTTGGGAGGTTGGGGCAAGCAACTGTAGAAGCTAATGAGAGACCCTGAGTTTTAAAAGTGGTTGTTACATTTTTTAAATGAGAGAGTTGTCCCTCCCATTCCATGTTCACTATGCAATGGAGTCTCTGGTGTTGGGTTCTGTTTTCAGAGCGAAGGTTGATCACGAGTTACCTAAATGGTAGGATATATTATCTGAGGCGATTTTGAACTGTTGTAACACATCTGGTACTGGATAGCTAATTAATAAAATAGGTCTATTTAGATCACAGTGTTGGAGGTCTAGGAGCTTGATACTGGACTTCATGGTAAGGCATTACATAGCAGGAATATATACAGAAGAGCTTGTTAGGGGGATGGGGGCAGCAAGGGCCTAAGACCCAGCCTCCCTGTATCATGATAACATTCTCTCATGGTAACAAATTCAACTTGCAAGAACTACATTAACCTTTTCCAAGAGAGGGGTAGCCATGCCTTATATCTGTCCCTTAAAAATCTCCCTTCCCTCAGTGTCATTATGTTGGGGCTAAAACCTCAATGTGGGTTTAGGGGGTGCTACCAGATACACTGATTCATAGGGAGATTACATTTTGTAGAAAGCAAGCGATAGACAACTTTCTTTCAGGAGATTGTTGGTATTCAGGCATCTGTACTGGCCTGTCCTTGGGGTTCTGACAGGATACATCCTCAGCTACTACCACTAAGAGCACCACCTGTGTACATTCACTGTGTTCCCTTTTAAAGGGCCCCGCCCACCTCCCATCTTTCTTTCCCTCCCTCTCTCCGCCTCTTTCCACTCTCCTGCTGCTCCTGTCCCCAGAGGTCAGTCTCCCCTCCTCACTTTCCCATTTTTATGATCCCTTTCCCTAGTAAAAATCCCCTTCTGCTTGAACCCTGTTGCGTGGTGTCTTTCTCTCCAGCTGCTTTTCTTAAATTCCAACATTGGTTCCTTGACCAGGAAAGCTCTCCTGGCATCTCGTCCTGCCTACAGGCAGTTTGAGGCTTGCCAGAACCCAGTTCACTTATGACAGTCTTCCTTCTCTGGATCGCTGGGTCCTTCCATCCAAAGTCACTTTGATTTTGGCGAACCACCCCACCCTCCCCACCTTCAAGCTTGGTTTCTCGCCTTTTGTCCTCACCAAGTCCTGGTATCAGGCAACCACAGGCCCTCTCGGGTTCTGGGCCCTTGGCCCCCATCCTTTTTGTGACAACTCACTGGGTGTCCTATGTCAATCTATGTCCATCTGGTCCCTCCCGGCCCTTGATTAATGCACATAGGTAGCTTGTGCCTTTTCCCCTAGATCCTTGCTTGATAAAAGCCATTAGATCTTGCTCTCCTTCACTCAAGTGGAATAAGTCTGCCAAAAGTCTGCTTCCCAGCACTTTGTAATCACTTCATGCTGGGGCCCCACCCACCTGCTTCACCTTCAAAAGATCTGTTCTCTTCCACTGGCAACAAATCTGCTCTCTCATTCACTGATGGCTTTGCCTTCCATTCCATACCAACAGTTGGGCCTCTGGTGGGATTATCCACTTCTGACCATTCTCCTGGATGTGAGGCTTCCTTTCTGGGGCACAGTCCTTTCCTGGACTTCTGGCTTTCCTTGAAGTTCTGGTACCAGATGACGACTGTGTCTCTCTCAGGGTCAGAGCCCTTGGCTCCCACCCTTGGGTAACGACTCATGGGTGGCCTGTGCCTGTCTTGAAATCGACCCTCTCTGAATCCCTGGGACAATAGAAATTGCAGACCCTTGGGTCTTACTTCTCTGCCTCACTCATGGGAGTTGTGTCATCGTCTATACCTCGTTGCTCCCATTGGGATGTTTTTTGGAGACACACTACCATTCCTAATCAGCTGTTGTTGCAGCTGCTGCTGCTGACCATAGAACTGGAGGCCCAAGAAGACCAAATGTGTCCAGGTGATGGGAAAGGATCAGGCAATTTAAGCCCTAGGGAGTTGATTTTTATCCACTAAGAATGGCATTTTGCCAGGTTCAGAAGAGCCTGGATAGTGAAGTGAAACAGCCAGCTACTCCAGGATATAGCTAGCACCCCAGGTTTCCCAGGTCTCCTAAAGATGAGTGATGCCCCTCAGGTCAGCAGGAAGTAGTCTTGAGAACATGGCCTCCTCATCCCCACCTCACCTGCTACCACTTTCTAACTCCTCACCATTTTATAATAAATAAAAGAAAGGAATGTTAGTATCCAGGCATCCGTACTGGCCTGCCCTTGGGGTTCTGACAGGATGTGCCCTCAACTGCAGCCACTAAGACCACCTGTGCACATTCACTATGTTCCCTTTTAAAAGGGCCCTGCCCACCTCCCATCCTACTCTCTCTCTGTCTCTCTCTCTCTCTCTCTCTCTCTCTCCCCCTCCGTCCCTGTCTGTCTCTTTCCCCCTTTTCTTCCCCTCTCCCTCCTTTTCCTCTCTCTTCCCCTCTCTCCTCTCTTCTGCTCTTGTCCCTGGAGGCCAGTCTCCCCCTCCTCTTTCCCCCTTTTATGACCCCTTTCCCTGATAAAAATCCCCTTTAATTGAACCATGTAGCATGGCATTTTTCTCTTGAATGCTGCTTTTCTTTCTTACATTACAACACAGATTACTAGTAGAAACATTTTTCTTCACAGGAAGTTGGCTAACTGCAGAAAATCCCCAAAGCTGGTGAGATAATGTTGACTCCTTGGACCATCCATGTTCCCTCAAAAGATTTTCATCCTTTGCTTCTTAGGCATTATGTTGTCAGATTCCCACAACTCTGAAACATATCTAAGTTTATCATCTTATAAGGTAGAGATTTATTTTAGCTCACAGGTTTAGAGATGTCAGCCCATCGTTGTTTGGTATTATTTTAAGCCCATGGTGGTACAGCAGAACATCATGGTTGAAGCACATGGTAGAGAGGCCTGCTTACCTCATGGCAGCTTTAAAGAGAGAGAGAGAGAGATAAACAGAGACAGGCAGAGAGAGACACACAGATGCAGAGATGGAGAGAAATACAGATAGACCAAGGCCCTAACATCCCATTCAAGGCATGCTCCAATGACCTACCTTCCTTCTATGAGGCTTTCCCTTCCAAAGGTTCTCAGGCCTACCAATAGCCACTACAGGATGGTAACCAACCCTTAAACACATGGATCTTTAGAGAACATTTGGGATTCTAACTATTGCAGGGTCATTGATAAGTTTAAAAAGTCTCTTACTAGATATGTTTTTAATGTTCTCTTCTGTTTTCGATGTGTATTCACAGATCTGAAGGCTTTACAGAATAGAATACTTTCTTCAACATGAAGCATATTAATGTAATCCATGTTAGCATGGATTATCAAGATCTATCTACTTTCAAAATGCACTGGGAGAACGTTAGTGGGAAAAACAAACAGAAGCTTAATCTGTCTTCATTGACACTCCTGTGATAGAGTCCCATGTGCTGTGCCCAAGGGTTGCAGTGGCCTGGGAGTGTGTTATCCTGATTCTCTGGGAGAGGAGTCATTAAGAACTTTGACCACAGGAGTGATCTGGTCAGAGGGAGTGATTTCTTTGTCCAGAACTCTTAGGGTGGGGCACATGTAGCTTTCCTTTCTGCTTCTCTGTTCTTTTGTAGATTCAGAGCTCATCATTCTAGCATTTCTTTGAGGAGATTGAAAAGTTTTATGTTCAAAATAAGATCCTGCCTGTTCCCTCTGTGGGAGAACATATTCTGTAAGAAACAAATAAAAGGCTTCCCAATTACCATTCTGCAGCCTACATTCAAATTATAGTCTGAAAACTCTACCAAAACATGTAACACTTAAGAAAAGAATCTAGTTAATGACTATGCTCTTTTATTTCCTAGACTTGCTCTTAAAAAATACTATGTTTTTTAATAGGCAACAAATTTAGTATCAGCATCCTAATACAACTGTTTAAGCAGATAGAAATGCTAATTACCTTGTTCTGATAATTACACGTTATATACACATGTCAAATTTTTATATAGTATTCAATAATAGGCATAATTATGTCAATAAAATATATCTTGGGTAAATTCAATAACAGAATTATAATGGCATTATGAAGGAGCTGTAGGTTGGTTTTGTTTGGCTTGAATGGTATTGTCATCCATGTCTGAGTTTGTTTACTGGTGTGTGTGTGTGTGTGTGTGTGTTTATGTACTTCCTTCAACTTGAGTACATAGAAGCTGCCTACTGTAGACCTCTTCATCACTTTAGGTATCATTAACCTTTAAGTGCCGAATTGTGAGTCTATATAATAGCACTGTTCATGCTATTTGTGTGCTTGCAGAGAACTATACTAGGGTTCTTCATATATGAGGTGTCTGGTGTGCTGTTACTATGGTTTAAGAAAATGACTATTAGGCCAGGCGTCAGTGGCACACACCTTTAATTATTCCAGCACTCAGGAGGCAGAGGCAGGTGGATCTCTGTGAGTTCGAGGCCAGCCTGGTCTACAGAGCAAGTTCCAGGGCAACCTCCAAAGCTACACAGAGAAACCCTGTCTCGAAAAAAAAAGAAAGAAAGAAAATGATTATTAGATGAAAAATGTCTTGCCAGGGAGTTGGGAAAGGCAAAGGCAGGACTTAACACTAGAAAAGGCCCTAGGGAACATCACCTGAAGAGAACAGGGAAAGGGCTGTAAGAGCCAGATCAGGACATTTGCTATGAGATTGTATCTACTTGATATGGGGAAGCCACACCCATGAACTCTCAACAGTATAGCTACCTTAAAAAGATCTGAACAATAACATGGACTGACAGGCCAATGTAGATGGGGGCGGGGGATCTCATGGAGCCTGACCCTAGGTGAAAAGGGACAATTACCAACAACTAGTGAAAGAGAGAATTAGCCTTCTGTAGGAATGAGCTCCCCACTGATACCAAGGGGTCAGCCCTGAAATCACATACATACAAGGAGAATGAAGTGTATCAGCAGTTGTGGTTATATATTTATTTGTATTTATTTGTTTACACACACACACACACACACACACAGCAAAGAATAAAAGATGGTGAATTTGAGAGAGAGCTGGGGGAGCATGAAATGAGTCAGTGGGAGGAAGGAGGTGTTGAATAACCAATTTAAATAAAACATTCTTACTGGGAAAAAAACCCTTACATTTCTTAAGTTATATTGGCCATTATCTTTTCTTGCTGCAAAGTCTGTTGGTCTGAGAGAACATTCATATTGGCTCTGAAGACAGCTTCTTGTCTCTGCTTTCTAGGGTATGGGTGAAGGGAGATTTTATCCAGTAGGAGCTGACAGAAAAGTTGTTTCTGCAATGTGATAGAGTAGGACAGTCACCTCTGGAATTCAACAGGCGCTTCCAAAGGATCAAGATAATGAGCCTTGCCCCTGAACACCTCCTTGGGATCTTTTTAAATGACAGATGCACAGCTAAAAGTATTTCTCTGTTTAAAAAAAAAAGAAAGTACAAACTAAATTTGGTTCATTTGATGTGTTTTGAGTATAGGGTGTCATGATATTGTTGTTTGCACATATTTGAAATAAATCCTAAAATGTGAAAATACAAGCTCATTGCTCTCTAAATTTAGTGTAAAACTAAATTTGAAGGGAATTGTGGAGAATCCCACATATTCTATTATTTTGGCAATCCATCAATTTACAGGTGTAATCTGAGCACACACTCCAATTTATTAGAGATAATTGTTCCGGGAATGTTAACACTCAGGCTCAACAAGATCAATAGTCAGTTTATTCCTGAATTGGTGGTTATGGTTTAACTTTAATATGGTCTTTTTAACTCACTCCTCATCTATCTACAACCTCAGGTGACATTTATTAAACACATTAAACTGAATGTATCTTCTAATGATAAATCATCTTATGACAAGGGAATCCATATGATCAAAACTGATATTGACTGCTTTTTCATCTCAACTATTTTTAGAGTGTTTTATGCATTTTAATAAGATGATGGTTGCTTTCCCTTTAAGAAACCCACCCTTCAATTAATTCATACTGGAAATTTTAGTTATTATTCAGAGTCCCAACTTAGTAAATATTTGATGATTTATAATATTGATATCTCATTACTAGAATACAATTACTTCTAAGATACGGAACTATCATGGTCTATGACCTACATCAGTGATTCTAAGTCTGAGGGGCAAGACCCTTTGAGATCAAATGACCCTTTCACAGGAGTCACATTATCAAATATCCTCCATATCAGATATTTATTACAGTAGCAATTCATAACAGTAACAAAATTACAGTTATGAAGTAGCAATAAAAATAATTTTGGGTCACCATAGCATGAGGAACTGTATTAAAGCGTCTCAGCATTAGGAAGGTTGAGGACCCCTACCCTACATTCGTAACTATTAGGTTTTATTACAAGGTGGAAATTATTATTAATTTTTTTATATGTATGGGTGTTTTACTTGCATGTGTGTCTATGTATCACATACATGTGACTGATAACTGCAGAGGCCAGACCAAAGCCTTAGAATGCCCCCAAATTACAGATGATTGTGAGCCACTATGTGGGTTCTGGGAATAGAACCAGGGTCCTCTGGAAGCACAACCACTGAGCCATCTCTCCAGACCTCAAGGTGAATTTATTACAAGGGTTTTCTAAGTCCTTGTCATTCCTCATGGGTGGGTTCATGTTAATGTTTCTTAGGTACACGGCTCAGAGTCACAACTACTAAATGAAATATACCGAGTCAACACCCAGACCTAGTACCTTTTCAGTTAATCAATATTAACTTTAAAATGGATAGATTAATAGAACACTGAATATTCTCCTTCCATTTCTATATAGAATCATCTACATACTTAGTAGCTGTGATTCAAAGTGAGTTGTTAGGCCTCTCTCTTTTAGGGCTGTAGACATCACATTTGTAAATTCAACAACAATCATTATTCTTACAGTTAGATGAAATAATGTTTGTGATGACTTTAGAGTAGCTCTTGGCACACAGGAACTGGTAGAGTAAATCAGTATTTAAGAAAAATAAACATATGTATTTCTGGAGTGAATTCATTTGTGCATGGAGCCATGTGATTGTTATGAATTAGAACCCTTGAGATGGTCAGAGAAAATCAGGTTGATTGTAGTGAAAATGAAGTTTTGGTTTTATATGTAACTCAATAGAATTCTGTGAGAAATTGTATCCAGTGGAAAAAAGGATCTAGTTTCTTCAATAACAACAAAAAGAGGAAGGGACAAAAAGAGAAAGGCGGGGGAAGATAGCCACAGAGCAAAAGCAGCTGAGACAGAGGAAGAGCACAGCATGCACATTTGGGGATTCCAACCGAAAATGCAAAGAAACAATGGTCCAGCAGAGATATTTGTTGGTGTGTTTGATAATCCTCAGTGAGTGCTGTTAAAACTGTAGGTGTGGTCATGTCATTCTGGTTATGGTTGCACAAGAGTGTTTCCATTTTGAGGTATATACACACTAGAATTTTGATATGATACTATACCTGGAACTATATTTAAAATATCCCCCAGAGCAGTGTATATATGACTGTAGATGTAAGAAATGACTGCTCATGACTTATAAACATAGAAACAGTTTTGGGCAAATGAAGATTATTATGGTCATCTTTTTATCTTCAGACATGTTTGAAATTGTTCATAACAAAAAAATGAGAAAGTCTTGGTACAGAAGTTATTCTCATCTGTATTACAATGGGTAGGAATGTCTGATATTCAGAGTAAGTAATTTCATCAAATCTTTCTGGCAACTCTATTAAGTAGGTTTGAGTTTTATACCCACACAGGATAGTCTTTGGTCATTTTTCCTGCATATTGTTCACTGAGTGGTCAGTGATTGGAAGTCATGTGACCTTGGGAGAGGGCAGATGGAGAAGCACATCTTCTGTATCTTCATAGGGTGATTTCTGAGCAAGGAGTTCTTTCTGTTGACTTCCTCAGAACTTCAAATTGCATATTAGTTAAAAAAAAATTGGTAGTGGTTTCCCTTGATCCCGCAATGAAAACATATCTTCAATTACTTCTTATATCCTTATACAGATTTCAATGTTTAGGAAGAAACAGTAGTATATGAGTAAGAAGTAGGTAAAACCACCTGGACTGCTTTGCTCTCCTGTGTGTGAGACACACACACACTGACACACACACAGATAGACATGTACACACACACACCTACATATACTTATTCACATACAACCATATGTACATACACAACACATAGACGTAGACATAGACACAACACATAACACACACCTGCATGCACACACACAACACATGCATACCCTCAAAACCAAATTAAGGCCTTGCGATTTATAGATTTCCAGTTTGCATTTATAGACTTTGGCAAACTCATCACTAGTCTATCAATACTGCAATAGTCATGGCTACAGCAGAAGCCAAAGATAGGATGAAAATATGGTAGAAAGTGTGACTCTAGTTGGATGAGGCAAAAGGATATAAAAAGTATTTGGAGATATGTTTTCACCGTCAATTGAATCTTGTAGAATGTGTGGCAGAAGGTCCTGAAGACTTTGTATGCTTGAAAGTCATTAAAGGTAAGGGCTAAAAATGGGGGCACATCAATAAATCTCACAGTAACCTAGAGCAAGGACAGGCACCTGTTACCGAGCTTCTGGGGAGAAGGCAGAGATTTATAGGAGGCATGCTGGATTCACCAAGAGAAAGTCCTCCAAAATTAGACTCATTATTTCATGGTGGTATTGCCAGAGTAGGCAACGATACCACAGCACATGCCCCATCAGTATTTCAGAGGTTCAGGCCCCTCATATGTCTACAGCATATGGGCCATGGGTTTGTTGACGGTCTCACTGGAAGACACTCTCTTCTGGTCTAAGCACCAGTGTTCATTATGAGATGATGTGAAGTGGAGAAATCTTAAATTCATGAAGGTCAGCAGTTCCAGTGTGTCCAGTGAGAAGAGAAGGCTATTAGTGGAATGCATTAACCGTTTGGTGATACCGAGCACTGGGAAAGGAGTTGCCCTAGCTTTGGTTTATTTTTGCAACACCATGGCAGGAGTGAAAACATGCCTGAGCACTCTGTGAGACTGAACTTTATAGGATGCTGACCTAGCCCAGGAGTGATAAAGGTATCCCTGAGACACAGTCCATGCAAATAGGTGGAGACTGAACTATTGGTTAATTAAATTAAATATTTTATTTTACCCAATTAAATATTTGGTCCTCTAAATCCTGGTTGATATATCTCTGGTGGTTATTTTTCCTATCATGATTTTTTAAAAGCCTGTATGAAAATAACAAATAATAATGTAAACAACAGTACCACAAGTGTTGAAATACACAGAGACATATACATCATATACATACACATATATATGTATATACATATTCCCAGTATGTGTATAAGTCTGGATATAAGATGTGAAGATGGAATTCACACATGTTAGGGGATAATTGTTATTGTGGGTGAATCATTATTCTTGGAGACCAGTTAATATCCTTGTACTTGCATGATGAAGGCCAGATATACATTTACTACACGAAGGCACAGATGGCTGGGATTTAGGGAAAAAAATCTACCATTAAGCAGTTATGTGACCTGTGTCTCCATTTCCTCACCTAAACACTGGCAATAGTAACAGAGACCCCTGTGGTCATGATGTTTGAATGACTTACATACAAACAAACAGAAAATTGCTTGGGAGTCAGATGTTAAGTGAGCAGTTTTGAAAGAATTATTACTCACAAGGTTTCTAGATCGATAGAGTGTTTCCTTGGAGTGAAATACTAGAGACAGACAAAATCATCCTTAACCTGTTTGCTGAGTTGGCAGGGAAGCCATATGCCATTTGGTACATGAGGAAGGGAAGAGAGAAGAGAGAGGGGAGGGAAAAAGATGACAAGATGTGCTGTTTCATCTCCACTGGGTCATCCAGACATTGCAGCATCAATAAATAGGCAGTTATTTGCCAGCAAAAACAGAGCAAACAGCCATTGATTCATCATTGTAAATTCACACCTGAAGCATCCATCCAGGACAGAACCCGGGGGATGGCCCAGATAATCGGTAGTTTGATCTGGCCGTACACTTAAGTCAGTGCAGGACTGCTAAGCTACTTTCCATTTATTGACTGCTCTTGATTTAAAGGCTCAGGGTTTCCAGCTATCTAAGCTGTGTTTTAGTTAATGATAGTTAATGATATTTTTATGCTAATGATCTCAACTGGCTGACATCTTGAGAAGCATCTCTTTGATGCTCCCATGAGAACCATCTACACAACTCAAGTTTTTGAGAGGAAATCATGCTTATTCATGAATAATTTGTATTAGTTGGAAAAAATTAAATGTGCAAAAGGATTTTTAGGGGATAGAGAAACTGATCATAAGCATTCAGACAACATGTTATATCAATAAATAAAAGTTATTTCCTATTAGTTTATACCAAAAGGTTTATTCTTATGACCATATACAAAGAGCATGAAAACCATGAATGCTGAAGAAATGGATATAATGTTATATATAGGCTCTGAGCATGAAAAGTAGGAATGACTTGAGAGGATGTCTTGTCACCCATTTTTTTCCCTTGATGAACATAAAGGTAGTTACAATTTCAAAAATAGTTACAATTTTTAAAAAGAAAGTTACTTCATGTTTTACTATTAAACTCATGCATGTGTACTTGCAAGTACATATATACAAAAATCAATTAAATCAGTTTTCTTTCATACAAGCTTGTCACTGTATAAAGTGCTTTAGACTTATCATTCAGACTTCAGAAAAAAATGTATTCCTTTCTCTCTCTTAGTCCATATCTTACTGTACATTCTCTTCCTGCTGGATAGACCCTGGCTCGTTACATGATCTAAAACAAAACAAGACAAAAATGCATTGAGTTTCCTGGCACACACAGTGCCATGCTATAGTAGTCATAAAATGGCATATCTTATATAATATATAGAAAACAGGTCTTATCTGCTCAGTGTCAATTAGAACATATCAAGGGGCACATTTCTTCTTAAGCAAAAAGGTTACCTGTTAAGTAGATGCATGTGTATAAATTTTATAGAAATTCTTCCATGAATAACAGACTAGTATTTAAAATGTGCTTGTTTCTTAGATGAATGCATATATGAGCATAAATTTGACAAAAACAATGTAATTTGTTTATTTAGTTGACTCCCTATTCCCAACTCAGGCCCTACTTTTGTAAATTTATTTATTTATTTGTTTATTGTTTATTTGCCTACGTATTTTTGCTTCAGTTTACTGAGATGCATAGTCACTCAGAATAAGAATGTATGGACATTTTTCTTCCCTAATGCCATCTCTGTGACCATTCCTCATGCTCACATGGTCACAGATCAGGATTCTCTGGGCTTGGTGAGGCTCCAAATAGCAGGAGAGGACAGGGAGCCAATAGAATTCCTAGCCTGTTTGAAGACAAAGTTATACTTGAATTACTGACAAGCATGTAGATGCAGCTGCTGCTGGCTATGAGACCATTCTCTGCCCAATGCACGCCCTGTATCCTCTCCCTATAGTAAAACGATCACCCCACCCCAGGTCCTTTTCATTTATTGTGTTCACTGCCTAGAAAGTTCAATTGTTTCCTTGAATGTTCTCCAATGAAAATATCCCTGTTTCTCTGATTACTACTCTCAACTTACAACTCCTTTTTGGCTAACAAATACTATTTCTTGTCTTTCTCCATACGTTTTGTCTACAGGCATGCCTGATCCATGAAACATTTTATATAGTTTAGTTATAGAGTTATGTTTTTGCCACTTGCTTCCCTGCTAGAATGAGTGGCTTGTTTATATTTGGTGCCTGAGTTTCTTTAATAGTTTTAGCACATGAAACATCTCCTGGTATACTTTCAGCTTCACCAAATATTTGTTAAGTGAATCAATGACTAAGGCTAGGTAAAAAGGTCCCAACAGAGTTGGAAAGGATCTGTTGAGACAAGAAAACAGTTCGTCGTGGATGACAAAAGCAAGTACCCGTTGGGTGGCCACGATGCTAGGACTAGGGAGGGAAGTATCTTTCAAAAAGCTGCTGTGAGATAATCCATGCTGACTTGTCACAAGAAAACTGATCAAAGTACAAAATAAAACCGAGTCCTGGCTTCCCACTGGAGAAGAAATTGTTCAGTTCTTATTTGTCAGAAGCTAGCTCTCTTCTCAGGGTTTTCTGTCTGTCTTTCTCCTTTCCTTTGCTTCTACTAAAGTTCATACACACTGCTCCCACAAGAGATCTGAACTAACTTATAGCAAATATAAGCACATCTAATAGGCAGAAGATAGAGAATGAATGGCAGCATGAAAATCTAGCGGTGTGACATGTTAGGAATGGTAGTCTATGTCACAGCATACTAAACACCAGTTGCTTGGATTTTGTTAGAGGGGTACAGCTGACTTCATAACCAGCTAACTCCTTGGTGCTGAGCGTTAACTCACGGATAAAATAGGATGAAGTATCTGTAGAGTCCAAAGATGTCTCTGCTTTATTCTTCATTATTTTGGAGGCAAAACTGAAGATACGCGCCCTGACCTTGTCTAGCTGTATAGTCTCTCTAGTAATGCCTTTCTGACAAGTGTATAATCTCTCTCATATCACTTCTGTCTTCTAACTAATGTCTCTATTGAAAACATGAGAGATAGCTGCCAAGTTTCCCACAATGCAATCCCCTTTTATTGCTATATTAGTGCTCAATCATTGTTGATCTTATTTTTTTTAACTCCTGAAGTGTAAGCCTGATAATATGAATTTTTATCCCTGATCTATAGACTTATGAAGTTTTCAATATATTGCCGTGATAGAAAAATTTTTTGGAAGGTGGAAAGAAATGTTAATTATCCCATCGTCATTGTGGTAATCTGTGGAATTGATAGAGATATTATTTCAAGGCTCACAAGTAATAATTATAGTATTGGAAAAATGACAGCTTGTGTGTGGTAACTAACTACGAGCTGTGTACCTTTATTGGAAACATGCAAATTAGGGCTTATGGAAAGCTGCATAATAACAGCCTCTCATTATGTCATACTTCGCTGAAATTGTGTCATATTTACATATGGCACTGAGGGTGACACCATGGAGGGTCCTTTAGTGACACACTTGTGGGATCTAGCCTCATGGTGGTTCCACTAGGGCACAATGAACACACGGAAGCTGTGCCAAGCAAAGGCGAGTTCAGGACTCAGCACTTAGGCAGTTCCCCAAAGAAATATGTTAAGAGGCGCTTGAAAGCACATTGGAGTCTGTTTGGAATCTAGAGTCTGCTTTTAGAATGACTTACTGGATACTTAAGGAGTTCGCAGACAATTGGAAGCAATTTATGGGTTCCTGCACTTATTTAGCCTCGCTCCCCTGCAGCGATGAACTGTCAGACGACAACAGAATAGGAATGTGATGCACGTGTGTTTCATTTGATTTTTCAAGGAATCTGACTCATTTAGTTTTGAAAGAGAAAAGTAACAGTGCATTTGCTTAAACACAAGTGATATCACTGTGGATTCTGACATTCAGAAAGCCGGTGTTGCGTTCCTCTGCTGTGGCATAGTTTAAACATGCAGGCATGAAGAAAGTCAGTGTTGATAAAGGGGACGCCCGGTCCAGAGGAGAGAGCTGTGTCCAGACCTGCCACGTCACTAATACTATCACAGGAATGGGACGATCACATATCCACTGACCTGTGATGGGAAATATTTTGCTCTTACTAGTACAATATACAAAGTGGTCAAGAGTATGGTTAGGAATGCAAAAGCAATGTTTGAGAAGAAAATATTATGACAGTCCTGGTGTGTGTGTGTGTGTGTGTGTGTATTCATCAATCACATCATTCTCTGAATGTATGTGTATATGCATGCATGTATATATGTGTATTGCACACACGTATTATGCAGTTAGAAACTGGGAAAGTACACAAAATTATTGCTTCAAACTACAACAGAATCCCTCATACTGCAGAGGAATTTGCATTCGGCTCTAGCCCACCCATTCCCTATCCTGCAGGAAGCCTGATGGGCCCAGGGGCATCTGAGCACTTGCTTCTTTACTCTCAGTATGTATCTCCTGAGGGTCTGGATTTTTAGAATGGACCTGTAGCAACAAGAGTTTATGTGTCAGTAACCCTAGCCAGTTTCAGCTTGTGTATTGAGTGGGAACCCAAGAGGATACATAGGACACCATGTTCATAATTAAGCAATAGACATGGGGCTGATATAAAGAAAGACAGAGATCTTCTAATTGGCTTTCGAAACAAAGTTTATACAACTTCTCTGGAGAATGTTTTCCACTTTCAAAGTGGTCCCCCATAGGAGGCAACAAAACTTTTTTCTAGAGATCATTTCTCAGTTCTGTTTTGGAAGCTTAGGCGTATGTGTTAAGTGCTCTTAATGGAAAATAAAAGCTATCTTTTGCCAGGGTTTCATAAACACCCCAAACCAACACAGAGCCACATCTAAACAGTAAGGTCTGTCATCAATGAGGTTATTATCAGAATGGAATAAATGCAAGCATTTTTTGATGCTCTAGAGCATTTATTGTTATTTATTTATTTATTTATTTATTTATTTATTTTAAATAGGGAAAGGGGTTACTTATGTGAGCTCAGTGACTCAAAGGCAGCTGCATTACTGAAAAGCCCCACCCAGAGCAGGTGACAACTCACTAAAACTGTGACCTTGGAGCTCTCTGCATGACTTAGAGGCATCTCCACAGGTTGGAGAAGTCTCCTGTCTTCAGCAGGTCTGACTGCTTATACAGCCTTGGGAAAGGAGGAGCCATGTGATGCTGGTGCATTTCAGAGACTTTCGGAGACTTCTGAGATGTTTGCTTCCTGAATATTTTTAAATAAACATTTTATTTTACACTTAAAGACTTTCCTGCACATAGATATTTCCACCACTTCTGTTTCCCTCCTTCACTACTCCAGAGCTGCTATGTCCCATTTCCATATTCAGGCCCTTAACAAAGTATTTTTAGCCAAATAATTACTGTAGGAAGCATGATTCCACTGGTCTTAGCTGATATTTTTATGCCACATGGAATTCTTCTAGCGTTTAAGAAAGGTTTTTAACATTTTCATAGCTAAAACAGATGGGGGAAGTGTATCACAATACACAACATAACTAAATCATAATTTGATGCCTCAATAAAACCATAAGCAAAGTTGGGGTATTAGATTGTAATTCTATAATATACTTTCAGTCTCTTTATCTTCAGGACTGGTCTTTATTATTTTAAATTATGTGTAGGGTGTGTGTGTGGGGGGGGGGTATGTGCACATGAGTACAGGTGCCCTTAGAGCCCAAAATCATTGTATTTCTGGAACTGGAGCCACCCAGCGTGGGTGCTGGGTGCCAAAATGAGGTCATCCTGAAATACAGCAAATACAGCCATCTCTCTGATCCTACCACTAACCAATTTTTATCTAGATTATATTAAATGAAATAATGAGGTATTTTAAGTGGATTTAACCTATGCTTTGGAGGGGAAGAAATGATCCACCTCAGTAGTTTTCATGTTACTCACACACAGTATAATCTTTCCAGAACATTTCCTTATGAAATTCATTTGAATTTTACAGTTTAGAAAGCCATGGGATTTGAATCTTAAGTTTCTCTACCAGTAAAAAAAAAGTTCAGGTTGTACTGAATAGATCTCAGTGTCCTTTTAAAACATGTCATTCCGTGGTTCTTTTTTCTTTCCTTGAATAAAGCCATTAGCCAGCATTTGGCCCTTAACTAAATGGTAGAAATCTTTGGCATGCTCACCATTTTTAATGAGACTGACCAGATAGATAATTGCTTTCCACAGTAAACATGAATATAACACAGTGGCTTTCCGACCAGATTTTTGGTAGCCAAATTGTGGCTGTTGGCTTACTTTCATTCTCAGCTTATTTTGGGAGATGCATATGCCAGAGATTCACCACTCTAAATTCTACGTTCATTTATTCTGTGCTTCAAAGGGTCACCCACGCATTTTTGCTTTGAGACCAAGCAGTCCCCACTGCAGCTGTTACCACGTGACAATTGCCTCGCAGAAATTGGGAATACTGCTCCTCACTGGAACACGTTGCCACATACCCTTGCCGCCATGCGAATGCTCTTCTCCTTCACGGGTTATTCAAGAAGAAAATTAGCTTCATTTCTTCACAGAGATGCTTTGCATAAACATGCGGCCATCATTTATCTACAAATCATATGAAGTTAAATGGAATCAATTACATTTGTGTGCGAGTATTCAGGGAGCGACTGTCAGCATGTCCTTGCTGCGGATGGCTGCTGCGAGAGGTTGATAGCACCAGATCAGAGACCGCCAATCATTCACAGCTGGGATTCCTTGATGTGAGAATGTACCGCGTGGTGTTTTTGTGGCTATAAATACGTGCAGATGTCCCCATTCTCTCTGAGTGGTTCGGATGCCATTTTGAATATGGTCGGAACCCTTCCCCCACTATTTGGTTAAGAGACAAAATTATGTCCCATATAAGCCAGCACCACTGCAATCCAAAGCTCATTTCTACATTTGGCCAGGCTCTGGCGCATCAGCTTTCTGCTGGTGTTTGTTTCTCTGAAAGGGATTCTGCTCAAGAGTCACACATGTCTATGGCCTTGTCTTTAGAGAAGTAGCATTCAGTGCTCTTAGAGAAATTGCACCCACTTGAGAGAAACAAATCATTTGGACTGGAAATGTGTTAGTCCTCAGAAATCTGGAGGGGTTTTATTTCCTTCTATATTAATTTTATCTATTTACTTTGCATTTGGGGGGAAGCTAACTAACATAGATGCATGATATCCCCCTTGCCCACCTGAACATCAGTCCCTTAAGGAAGTGTGTTCCTTTTGTTAGTTATCATTAACCTTAAAAAAAATCCAAGTCAGGAAGCACCAGAGAGCCAGTGAGGTTTTTATTCAACCAAATGAAATTCTAGGTAAATGATTGGTTTAGACAGCATTTGGCTCTATGATTTGTTGTTTGGTTTGGGATAAATCGCATGCACCACTGCACATCAGTGGGCTGGATTGCGTGCACTTCAAGCAGCCTTGCAGGATGACAGAAAGGGGTACCACGGTCATAATTTATAGTCACTTATATGAAGATGTTATATCAATTACCAAAGGAAAAATATCCTACTGGATTTATGTGCTTTCGTTATTAAAAAGTGGCAGCTATCTTAAATTAGTTATAGAAAATAAAGAATTCAGAAGCAGGGATTAATCACCGTCAGGAGCCTTGCGCAGGCTCTTGACTTGTGGTGCGTGGCAAAACATTTGTTGAGAAAAGGAAAATTGCTATTACAGTCACCTTAATGGAAACAGACAATCAAACAAATCTTAATTTAAAAGATTCCATGCCGCCATAAATCATAATGGCATTGAGATTTAAGGCACAGAAAGCAACTTTGCAAAGAAAGGAGTTTCCAGAGAGAGGCAACAACCAGGAATAGTGCCTGTCTGTCCATCCATCCCGTTAGCCACATTGCAAATGCTCTTATAGTTCAGCCCAAATTAGGCTGTTCATTACACAGGAAAGTACAGCAGTCCCCTAATGTTGTCCTTTATGGTCTCTTCCAATCCATTCTTTCCCCAGAAAGCAGAAGGATAGGCTAAGAATATAAATGGAGGCAGGACATCTCTCCTGACCAGAGCCCATTAGTTAGTGCCATACAGTTATATCAGGATGAAATCCAGCTCCTCCCTCCTGTGCATCTCTTTGCTGGCCTTCCTTCAGGTTTTTCTTCCTTCGTGTGGGTACCAAGGCCATAATGATATTTCATCCACATTTGGTTCAATCCATTATTTCTAATACTTTTCATTTCACTTGCGTTGAGTCCCATAGCAAAAATCAAAACCAAAACTAACAATAATGAGTCTTAAGAGAGTATGAAATAAGAGCTAAGCCGATGGAATTGGAAGCTCTAATTGTGTTATGAGATGCACATTGTTAATTGTATTTGCAGACTGTTATGTTCTGTTTACATACGGAGATATTTATGAACACCTTGTCTGATATTTTGCAGTTAGCACCAATGTTTGCATGGCCGGGAGTGATCGATGCTCCATTATGGAGTGTCGCTTGATAGTTGTGACATCCTCTTGGAAAGAGAAATGCATTATCAACATACGCTAAATTTTCCTCATTACTGTATTGCTTTGCCATCTGTCTGCCTAGCTTTCTCAGCCTTCTTAAAATTGGCTTCAGACTGGCCAGTGTCACCGAGCATCCAACCCTTACAGATGGGACGTGGTTTCAGGGCCAACTAAGCTACAGCTGTGCCCAGTGTAGGCCCGGTCACAGAGTTTTTGGCCAGGAACTCTTGTTTGGTTTTGACAATGGTCTGACCACAGTAACCTATCAAAACAAGGTATTCTTATTGGCAGGATGACAGATTGGTGATAAATAAGTGATACATGATAGATAGGTAGGTAAGTAGATGATGGATATAATTTCTTTAAGCAAAAAGTACAAACTGCCAACTCTCATCGAAAGCAACTTTTCCTCTCAGTCAGTTCTCAAGTTGGAAGTGATGGGAGAATTGTGTAGAGTCAATGAAGGGAAGTTAGCATTTGGCAGTGTGGTTTCCAAATGGATTCATCAGTGTATTCTACATGGATTATTTCCAAGGACTCAGTACCAACTTTCTGTGGGATCAAAGCACAAATGGAGCTTAGAAAGAAAACAAATTCAAATGCAATTTAATTTTTTTTCAACATTGCATTATGCAGAACACGTGGGTTTTTGAAGCATCATTCTTCTTGAATAGAGTATAACTTCATGAAAATTCCATTTCTGTACTCTTCTCTATGAATAAATTGTGTAAATTATAGCTCAAAATTGGAGAAAAATCAACAGGGTTATATCTAACCTTTCTGCATGGCTCAATTACAAATGATACATTTGCTTTTCAGCTGAACACACAGAATTAGAAAGAGGAACCTATTTGTGGCTACATAGAGTAAAAGATCATTTTTCATATTGCAAGCCTGAAAGTAATGGCCAGGTTGTCGCTTAGTTTTCTCTGTAAACAATGGACCTATTGATAAAAATGGTATCCTATTTAAAGCGGTCCTATCTTCTTAGTTGCAAGAGGCAGTGTGGATGCCTTTTGGCAATAGATATTTTTTATGAGACACAGTATGTTCGCTAAAAGTACCACACCACTTTAAAAGATTATTGGGCTTCTTTGGTAATTTTGTTTGCCGTCTTTAAAAATGACATGCTATTTAGCAATATGATAACATTTAAAAAACACAACATTAAATATAATAACATACATTAAGCAACTTGAGCCAGGGTCAGTAAGAACTCCTAACTGTTGTTTTAAGTACTGTACAGGTCCTTTCCCAAGGCTCCTTAAGGTAACCCCTAGAATTGTCAATGGGGCCAGAGGGTACTGTTTATTTTTAATATTGAACATACTGATATTGAATGTAAGTAGTTGCTTCTCACTCCTTATAAGGTCTCAGAAGTGTAGGTAAATACAGGCAAGCATCTCAATACCTAAAATATTCTGTGATTCCTGGACTTTGCCAAAATATCAATCCAATTTACTTAAACTTCTAATCCAATATACATATTTCACCATTTCTATAGACTTTTATTGACCTAAATTTCATCAGCATTTGTTAAGAAAATGTAGAAATACATCTATCCTTGTTCGGAGGAAGGAGGTAAAGTTTTGTCAAGTATGATGTTGAGTTCAAATTTTTTCATAACAACATTTTTTCCTGTCTATCTAGGAAATTGATGGCTCATTTAAAACCCCTTTAACATCTATCCTATCCATGAATAATTTCTTAATCATATCTAAATAAAAATCCTTTAGATCTTTTATACATTTGTAAGAACGAGGAAGATACTTACAACTAATTTTTACTGAAAATTTTTGTTACCTTGGCCCTTCATATTTCCATTCCCACAAACTCCTGAGTGGATAAAATGCACCCTACCTTATGATGAAAATATGTCCCCATTAACCCCCAATAAACCTATTGTCCATCGAATCTATTGTACATCAAAGAGACATTTGATCATCTTCATCTTCCAAACACAGCAGCTTGCCTGGCTTGCATTAAATGTTCCCAGAGTGCCAACTTTTACCCACAGTTGAGTGAACAATATAGTAATGAGTTGCTTACATATTTTATTTAATTTTGGACTAAAACAAATCTTTTGACAAAGCAGTGCACTGTAGAGAGAGTGTCAAATGCTCCCTTTTGTGATCATGTGGCTAGCTGAGAAGTGTGGCTGGATATAGCTGCCTAGCACCCAGAGGGATGGAGAGAATTGTGCCACAAATCACCATCCTGAGAAAGGATCAAAATTGAACCAAAACTGAACTATCCAAGAATTGAAATAAATCTAAATTAATCCATCAAGGACTACTTGTATATGTCCTACAAGCCAAGTATTATTGAATATTCACTATTTGCTTAGAAAAATGCTGTAGAGAGATAGTTTGTCATTTATGTGGCTTCATTGAAAAATCCCTCAATGAGACTTGTTTTAACACAAAATGTCACTACAAGGCACATGTAAATCAGGAAAACTTCAGTGTAGAAAACGCATGTATGTAAAACACAGTAGGTGGAAACTTTCATAGGATCTGCCTGTTAATAGTTTTTAATTGTTTTCACCATTACAAATGTGTTGGATTCCAAAAGTTTGTGTCACATCAAACGGTATAAATGGTGTGTTCTTTTCGTGAACTTTTTAGTAATAAACAACAACCTTTACCACTTTTGGATAGGGCTGGGCTTCCGTACAGGCTTTGTATGAGATAAACTAGTGCTCTACGCCACTCTACATCCATTTCCCCACATTTTTAGATATTTTGGTGGGAAGTTCCATCGACAGTATGAATTTAGCATTCTGGAATACACTGTACCTGTTCATTTCACCTGCTGGGTTTAATGTTTGATCCTTGAAGACTCCCCTCTGTTCTTTCATGGTAGTAGCCAGATGTTGGCTACTCACCAATTCTATGATAATATACTACTTTAAATTCCATTCTTGTTCTTTTGTTTTAGTTTATTTCTATTACTGTTTCGCCTGTATGCATGTCTGAACCACATGCATGCCTGTTCCAATATGGGGCAGAAGAGATCATCAGATTCCCTATAACTGGAGTTAGAGGTAGTAGTAAATCGTTGTGGAGTGCTGAGAATCCATCCCAGGTCCCCTGCGAGAGCAATAAATCACTGAGCCTTCTCTTCAGCACCCTAATCTGCTCTTTTGGTAAGATCAAGTGAATAATGGAATAAACCGATTCTTTTATAATTTTATGCTACAATGCTTTGCTTGATATATAGATGTTTTAAATATATATCTATTTAAAGTCACTGCTAAAGAATAGAAGCGTGCATGCAAATACTTAGTACCACATGTAAAATACCAAAATTATAGAGAATACTATGAGTATGATAAAATGTGAAGCATTTCCTGTGTAGAGAAAATATGATCGCTACCTGAGAAATCTATGAATTACTTTGACAAATAATAGTATTTTTTGGAAAGATTTAGTGACTCTTGTATTATATCAGTATTACTTATTGTGGCTACATTTTTAATACAACAAAACCAATAAATAAGGAAAGAAATAGAAAATAGGCAAGCGCAAGTCAGTACTGTGCCAAGCCATACAGGCATATTTACAAAAGCAAGTGTCAGTGACATCGATTGTTCTGATTTGATATTTTAATATTGTTCCTTGTGGATTTATTAACTAGTGTTTTTTACTTGACTCACATCTAATAATAGTTTTCTTCTGTCCCAAAATCTTGTCTAGAACCTTTACTGGATGTGTCACATAGATTTTTATAATACTAACAATAAAATACTTCTAGAATATCATTTACTGTGATAACTGAAATAGTTGACATCTTTTCAGATTTTCTTTTAAAATCAGTGGCTTACCTGCCTCCCCTTAGACCTGATTTGTGTACACAGAACACATGGCTATCATATATAGTGCACTTCAATTCGTTTATATCAGGTGTTAATTTATCTGTTTTTATCCCCCCAAAATATTTGGGATAAATTTTCTAGGTAAAAACGTGATTTTTGGTTACTATGAAAACTAGGAGCACATTTCATAACATGAGCACGTTGGTTGGTAGATGTGGATGAAGCTGGATATTTCTTACTATAAAAATGTGAAGATCCATCAGTGTGGGTATTATCTGAGCTTTCTGGTCAGACTTCATGCCAGTGTAACAAAATTAAGACATACATGTGACAGGCTAGAAACCATACATGGGTCTAACCATCATAGCACAACTAGTAGCATCCCAATCTTACTTTAAAGATTATTGTTTGATTCTCATAGCAGATAAATATGAATGTTGCATTGTCTCTTCCAGAATACCTCATCATTTTACAATTTAAATGTGGATAATTATTTTCACCAAATATTACTTATTGAAATAATTTCTGGACCTGGTAATAACATTTAACACTCAGTATAATGTTTTGATTTTTCTCCTGTGCCCCGATGCATTTGGACTTATTACCAAATCATTACTACAAGGCTAGACGTTTCAATAATTTATAGAAGTCATTATGGAAGCATGAGTAGGTACTCTGCCAGAAATGGCTTGAAAGTTACACACACATGGCATATTCTTTCATCTTCTCATTTGAGTTTCTCTTATCCCCATTTTCCTTATATATATATATATAACATACAGAAATATTTTGACCAAATTTCAAAGAATTCTATTTCATCATATAGCATAATTCTCTGTACCTATTTTAAATGACTCTATTTAATGATGTAACCCTGTCTACTATTTTGCTTGCTATATGCCTCTGTTGTTGAGATTGGCCTTTTGCCTTCTCTTTGAATGTGTAGTCATTTCATGTCATCATTCTGATTACTGGCACAGAGTTTGTACAGAATGGCAGTATTCTGGTTTATGATCCCTCTTTGGAGAATAGAAACAATTCACAACAAGATTCTCTGCCTCGTGTTGTCTGTTCTGTACTAAGTCCACAATATATATTTTTATCTAAAAGTTTTAGTAAATGGCTCTACAAAGAATGGAATATTTATAAACTCATTTTTAAAAACCTCTCTGAATTTTACAATAAAGCTATGACTCTGTACCTTTGGAACACGTCTTGCTTTTCTGTTTCAAAAGTATGAACTCTCCTTTGTTGATTCCGAATAATAAATAAAACACACTCTAGTGAATGAAGAGTTCCATCTCACATAGAAGTCAAAATTTTGTTTTAAAAATTATTCTTAATCCATCACAATTCCTCAACTGATAAAGGAATTTTTAAAAAAAGACATAATTATAGGGCTTCTATTTAAAACTACAATGTTCCCACACATGAAATTTTCCCTGCCTAAAACTCAAGGAAAGGGCATGAAGAGATCCACAATGATACCAATGTGAAGGGACCAAAGGGGGAAGATGAAGGCAGTAGAGACTACAACGGTTAGCATAGTACTAAAGCAAGAAAGCAGATGATGATTGACATTTAAAGTGTAATTAACTTCTGCAGAACCTTCAGAGAGTAGGATGATCAGAAAGGAGGCAGCCTACTCCATGGGATGTACCTAAGGACACCAGAAACTAAAATACTCTTGGAGGTTCAGGTGAGGCATGGGGTTGGGATGAGGCTGATGGGTAGGTCACACCATAGTTCTCCCCAGCCCACACTCCTTGAAGGATTGTGTGATTCTTTTCTCTAAAGAAACTCAGGGATACCTGTTGAAAATTGTAGAGTGGCCCAAGCACAAAGCCAGAATGTATAAGTATTAAGAAAAAATATCAAGAATCATCTATCATTTCAGGAAAGCCTCATATTGAAAGAGATGTAGACACCTAAACAAATTAGAATTTTATAGAAAAAATAAAAAAATGCCAAGGAGAGAAGGCTCTAATTACTGATGGGTAAATGAGGCATATGGCCTTAGTGACAGAAGAGCCAAAGAGTGTGCTTCACAGTTGAAAGCATACTATGAAAGCAGAATGAAAACTTGGAATATAAAATAATAAAATATTATAAAGAACATAAATAGAAAATAAAATTATAGGATCAATCTAAGATGTTTATTCCAGTTCTAAGAAATCCCTGAGAAAACAATAAAACAAATACAATTGTCTTCAGCTTCCAAAGCTTCAAGAAATAATCATTCATTCCCAAAGAAAAGAACATGAGAATGACCTTGAACTTTTTTATGAAAAATAATGAATAATATAACTAAAAGATCTAGATACAATGTGTTTTTATATAAGAATTTTATGCCCAGCTAGACTATCAGTCATGTGTGGGTAGAGAATAAAAATTATGTACATGAACTCCTAGAAGATACCACCTAAGTACTCCATCTTAGAGGAGGTTACTGAAAGATTAACTCTAGCAAAAAACAAACAAAAGAACAGTATTAACCAAGAAAGATAAATATATGAGGAGAATTGTTAAAAAAAAAGAAATTCTGACAAAAGAAACCTTAAAAAATCAGTTATTAGGATGACATCCGTATACAGAGCTGTAAGTGCTTGTTAAAGCAAACAGATGGAGGACTGCGGTAGATATGTATTCAAAAACCAAGAAGAATTGCTAGAATACTTGTATAAGACTTTAAAAATTTATAAAGACACTTGACAGATACACTGACATATTGGGAGAAAATAAAATTCACCAAGACTATTTTTTTTTTAAAACAACAGTTCTATTACTTCCAGACAAAATTAAATTTCTATAAGAAAGGGATGATAATCATAAGTTAGTGTCTGCCTCAGAACTGAGTAGTATGTCATTGTTATAATGATTTAATGGTGACTACTGATTTAACAAAAAGTCATGTATTTACATATGAGAGGCAGGGAAAAGGAAGTGTATATGTTTCCTAGATTTGCTGCCATGGCCGAAAGTCTATAAATAATGTCCTTGGGCCAGTTTCTCAACAAAATACACTGGGCAGACTGTTTCTTTAAGAGTATTCGTTGGGACCAATACCTGTGTGGCTGTGTCGTAACAGGGGTATATTTCCTACTGGAACTGAAATGGTTAACGTTGTTATTTCTTATGGTTTCAATGTAAAACTGTCTCCATAAGTTCATCTGCTTGGACACTTGGTTCCCAGCCGGTGACTCTGTTTCAATACCATGTAGAACTTTGTAAAACGGCACCACACTGTAGGGAGCATAACACTAGGGAAAGGTGTTGAAGGGTTATAACCTAACCTTACTTCCTGTTTGCTCTACTTCTGGGCTGCAAATGCAATGTAGTCGGCTGACCTAATGCTTCTCCTACACTGTCTTCCCATCTGGATCTGGGTATCAACAAGGGAACCCATGAGTTGAAGACCTTAATCCCTAAGGTAAAATTACTTGGGGATGAACTCTTTTGGGGACTTTGGGTTATGGAGATAATTAGGATGGGCCTCCCATGATGTAGTCAAATGTCCTTCCAATGAGAGCCTGCAGCTTCCAATGCAAGCAGGTAGATATCTGCATGCCAGGAAGAGAGTTGACACCAGGAACTGAACCCACAGACACCGTAATCAAAGTCTGTTGTTTGAGCCACCTGTCCTATGAGGTTTTGTTGTAGCAGCTCAGTGTAGGTCAGGAGGGGTCATGATCATGGGCAAGGCAGTTCTTTATGACTGAGGGATATTCTGAGTCTCAGCTGGTAGATAATCAACAGCAGCCCCCCAGCAGCTGAGGAATCCTTGTCCTAGTCCAAAGTGGAGAGCCTGGGTGGCGTGTAGAGCATTCCCTACTTAAAATGATGACTAAAGAAAGAACAGAAGTATTAGCAATTTAGCCCCTACAGGGGTTATCCTCAAGTTACTACTTATCAGGAAAGAGAACATTTGGTCCATAGTAACTTCCTTGAAGATGCCCAAATCCATTGATGAAGTTAATGATTGATTCTAAGGACTCATTAGAGATAAAACAGATCAGCTGTACACACAAAGTGTTATGTTTAGTGCTATTCTTATTTATGGTATGATAATCAGATGACCCAGTACCTCTTTAAATTCAACATTAATAGACATTAAAAATGAATGGTGAGGGACTGTGGAGATGACTCAATCAATGAAATGTTTGTTTGCAAGCTTGAAGATCTGATTCCCAGCATCCATGCAAAAATCTGGGGCAAGACCATGAAAACCCATAATCCCAGGGCTGGAGGGGCAGGGACAGAGGGTCCTTGGGACTTTGTGGTCAGCCTGTTTGACTGAATTGTCGAGCTGCTGGTTCAATGAGAGACCATGTCTCAAAAACATAAAGTGTGACGTGATTCAGGAAGACAACTCGGGGTAGACCTCTGGCCTCCAAGGCACATGCATGCACACATACGTGGACCACACACACACACACACACACACACACACAGAGAGAGAGAGAGAGAGAGAGAGAGAGAGAGAGAGAGAGAGAGAATAACAATAAATGGAGCTGTGATGAACCCTGTGCTAAGTGACTTCCAGGTACAATTTCAATTTCTCTCCCATTACCCAGTGAAACGAGCATCGCTATCCTCATTGATTGCTCAAGACCAAAGTAGCCAGTGTGTGGCAAACCGCTATTTGGCTTAGGTCCGAAGCCAAAGTTTGGCATTTTAACCACTGTGACTTGACAGTGTCTCAAAAATATTCCATAATTTGGTGACCCAAATTTCCTTTCCTCCAGCATAGAGAAACCTCAAGTTTGGATGCTGAATTTTATCTGTAGGCTACAACTTTTAAATCATATCTTGCTTTATAGCATTCTGGTTATATATTAGAGATTAATAGGACTTTAATAAGTACCCCCATATCAGGCATGCAAATTAGCCAAGAACGGGCTGTGATTGGACATCAACTGAGCCTTGCAGCCAGGCTCGTTTTTTATTTTTATTTTCCTACTGAAAATTGTTAGTAATTATTATTTTATTGTATTGTACAAACAGGACTCTGCTACGTATCCCTGGTTGGTCTGGCTGCCAGGAACTCACTTGATAGCTCAGACTTGCCTCAGATTCACGCATGGTGTCCCTGACTGTCACCTCACAGATGTTCCACTATACTCCACTCTTACAGCACGACTCTTAAACACACTGTGCCTTGTAGCTCACCTTTGGAAAGTGGGCATCACAAAAACCACATGCCCATTGCTGGGAACTCAGATGCATGAAGCATAAAGTCAGCACCTGGCCCACTACAAGTGTTCAGTGTCAGCCATCATCACAGGAGACTAAAAGCAAATTTGCAATGGATCAGGAATGATTCTAAAGAATGAAGCCCCATTGTTCCTTTTCAATACGGACATTTTCCTATGTTTAAATTCCTTATCTCTTTGTATATTTTGTCTTCCTCTTTCTTTTTGACTATGGAAATAAATTCAAGCTTTCATATGGGCATCCAATTCAATTATGAATTTCTTTCTGTGCTCTATGTTCCCACACACACACACACACACACACACACACACACACACACACACACACACACTCAACTTTATTATTCCATGGCTTCCAAATCAGGTGTAATGTTGCTGTCCTCCCCTGCCTTAACTTTTGGAAGAGAAAACACGATTAATAAGTTATGATCATTTGTACATATTTGCTTTCTTTGGCTGAAAGAGAGTTATCCTCCTAACCTTTTAAAGCTCGTGATAGCAATGTGTTCTCGATGTTTAAGTGATGATATTTGCACAGTTTGACCCATTTATAGAGCATAGAGATATTCACGTCTGTTTGCTGTGCTTAACCCTGCATTTTCTGTGAAAGAGGTTAGAGGATCAGAAATGGTTATTCACGTTTCGCCAGTATGTGTTTGTTTCCTTAGTGTGTGTCACTATTTAGGTGCCAACCCCCTGACTTAGCTCTACTTAATATGTCTCAGAAAAGTAACTTTGAGGAAGTGGAGTGTGGAGGGAGCCCTGTGGCATAAGGACCAAAGTCGACACACCTGGCGTCAGTCTGTAGCTGCCACCTTTCTTGTGACTACATTAGCCTGAGTGCTCACTGGCTTTCCTTCAGTTTCTTAACTAGAACCAAGAGGTGATTTTCAGATTGAAAAGGAAATGCGTGGTTATGAAGCTAGGGATTGTGATCAGATCAGTTTTCAGTTTATCCATCTTAAATCTCCATTTAGGCAAAGCCGAAGGCATTTTGGATTAGCAGCCTGTGGGGTTATCTTGTTCTCTGTGGCTTCTTATTACCACCGATTGTACTTGGACTCTTTAAAATCCCTGCTCTCAATTTAGATGGAGGTCTTGTAGCAAAGAAAAACCACCTTCCCATACAGGGAAGGAGATTAAGGGTCTGGAGCATAGAATTGCTCATAGGAACAGTTTCTGCTAAGTCCTTAGGAATTTATGAGTATCCATGTGACTTAAGTCATGGGAGCACATCTCAAGGTATCTGAGACTTTTAACACTAATTGGCTAATTGTGTTAACTATAAAACCAAAGTGATTACCATAAAACCAAAATGATTTTATTTTCTGTTCTGTAGGCCCACAGTAATCCCAACTCTGCTATGAAATGTGGCTGCCATGAGCTTTCAGTTTGTTTCAAAATCAATGAGTTTTTTTTGTTTTGATTTGTTTTTTTTTTTTTTTCTTTTTTTGCTTTGGCAAGTTGAGTATATTGGTAAACTGTCAGAAAAAATGCAGAAATTTGCTGTTAATTCTAACGTAATTTGCTGCTTTTCAGGGAGGGATTGGTTTGTGTTTGTGTGATAAGTTTTGCTTGTTTGTTTTGCTTTGAGGAACCATTTCATAGGTAACCCGGTTTGGTCTCAAACTGGTGATTCTCCTGCCTCAGCTTCCCAAATGTATGACCCACCATGTTAGATGTCTACCAGAAGATTCACTTTTATAAAGCAGGACTTTTACTGGTTATCTTGTAACATTTGTTTGAAAACTGAATCTCTTTCTCCACATCTATCATCCTCCACAACTTGTGTGACTCAGTCCCCATTTTTACACGGTTTTTCCCCCTGGGTTTTAGTTTTAAATTAGCTTACTAAGTAGCATTTTTCCCTGTTAAATCTTCATACATATTGAATTTGGGTAGAATCTCTTCCCTCACCCCATTTTATCCCATCCCCTTCTCCCAGTCCTCACTTTCAACCCCCAATGTGATTGCTACTTCACACCACCTGTGAATGAATGCCCTTGGATGTTGATTTCATATATCAGACAACATTAATGGGCTGGAAAGCAATGCACAAGCCTTAGAAACTAGCTGGTGTATGTTACAAGAGACGGAATTTCCTTAGTGATTGCTGATGAAGCTCATTCAACGGTGGTTTTTAAAAACACTGATTATAAGTACCCAGGAACCGCAGACTTGAAGAACGTGGAAAATTATACTTTCTAGGATCCCCAAATTACCTGAAGTCAGCAGCTCTATCTTGAGGGTGGATGTTACTAAGCATATTTTCCAAATGACCTTTCTATCGGGTAAGCCCCTTGAGGATATATCAGGTCTCTGTGTGGTGCTTATGGCCTCTAAAATGTGTAGAAAATGGTAGGCTGGGGTCTAAAGGCTGTCATTTGTGGCAACTACTTGAAAAAACACATCTCTGAACCTGTCAGGGCTGGCTCTCCAGGATATGGTCTAAGAAGCTCTTCTAACCACGTCTAGCTTCAGTATAGGGAACATGCATGGTGCATGTCCAAGCTGTCAACCCTATGCTATCCATTCACACTTCCAAAAGAGCCTCCCACTCCTCTGGTTCTAAAATGGGATGAATACCCAGGCTGCTTGTAAATCATCTCTCATTCTCTCTCTCTCTCTCTCTCTCTCTCTCTCTCTCTCTCTCTCTCTCTCTCTCTCTCTCTCTGCCTCTCTTCTTATTTCAATTAGAATGGGTTTGTTCCTGTGAGATGAGTGGATTCATACAGTGACAGCATCTCTCAAGTTCTTGGAGTCTTCATGGCATACAATGAAGCCCCAGTTAACCCAGTGAACTTTTTCCCATTGTGACTAGATACCTGAGACAATCTACAGAGGTTCCATTAACAAAGGCCTGTAATAAGGCAGTACAATAAGACAGAAGGGACATGTGGCAAAGGCAGCTTCTCACCTCATGGTGGCTGGGGAGCAGAGACAGATAGAAGAGGCCAAGAGCATCATATATTATTCAAAGTATGTTGCCAGAGGGCACCTGCCCAGGCCCACCTTCCACACACTCCACCGACTCTCAATAATCCATTCAGTCATGAACCTACCAGTGGACCATTGGTTAGGCCAGGGCCTTTGTGTTCCACTCATCTCTAAATAACACTGCTGGGGACCAAGCTCTCCTGACATGAGCCTTTGGGAGACACTTCTAGTCAAACTTTCACAGTGGACTTATATTCAGTACGGTATAGTGCCAGATCTCAGCAGAATTCTAATATGGGCTACTTCGTGTAAATTGAAACAAATTGTCAAGTTGCCTACCACTAAATACCCAAATGTAGGAAAATGATTCTGACTGGAATTCTGGACTGTACCCCATTCCTGACAAAGACCATGCACCCCTTAACTTCATTCTATCCCTAACACATTGGTACCTTTCCATCTTGGCGTTCGCCAAAGCATAAACACAAGGAATAGAATATCTTATTTTTATTTCAAAATGCAATATTTAATCTCTAATGAAAATGACTCTGCTGTTAACATAAATTTTACTAATTTTCACACCCCGGTTCCATAATGGGTGCATAAACATATTTTATGTTTGCTGCTAGCTCATGCTCTACAACCGTTTTTCCGTAGGACTACATCTGATCTAGGCAGGCTAAAGCTTAGTTCTGAAAAGGGGTTGAGGGGGACAAACTGTCACAGAGACTCAAAACTCCACCCTCCTTTCACTAGTCAGAGGCATCGGGGTCTCCTTTCCCTTCACAGGACAGTAATTGAGATCTGGGATCTGCTGCTAAATATTCGCTTGTAATTTGCATTGAAATGTCAAATGCGTTATTTGGGAATACTCCAGGTAATGTTGGAAGGTATTTAATTTAAAAGCCTTCCTAGGGGGAAAGCTCAGTCTACAAGCAAACGCCAACGGGACACGCTTAGAACTTTTAGAAGTCAAGTGGACAAATGGGGTCCTCCGAACTTTAATGAAGGACAGGGAAGAATCTCTATCCTAAATGGTGACATCATGGCAAACCATTTTCAAGTATTTATTTCACACACTTAGCTTGAGTGCTGAAGCTTTAGACAAACGTTAAATGCAAACCTTGGGACTGTTAAATTTGGTGTTTCTACTAATATGGCTAGGGTGCCTTAACAGAATACCACAGATTGGACACTTAAGCAACAGAAATGTATTTTCCCAGCATTTTTAGAGGCTACAACACATTGATAGTCCTGGTTTCTCCTGGTATCTCTCTTCTCTGGGTGTCTCTTCATGGTCTCTCTTCTGTGTGTTTGTGTCCTGTTTTCTGTGTGGGTCCAAAACCCTTCTTCCTCTAAGGATACCTGTTGGATTTTGTCAAAGCCCATCCTTGGGACCCTATTTGACCTTAATGGTCTTTTGAAGGCTCTATCTCCAAACACAGCCAGGTAACAGGGATTAGGGCTTCAGTATATTACTGGGGGGTGGATTTCATCAAGTAACAGTGTCTAAGCCAGACGTTGTCTTGGAAACAATTGATTTGATCAGTAGGCAAGCATGGTGTATCCACCATGCTATATTTTGAGCTGCCTCTGCGGGAAGATGTATTTTAGTTTAGCTGTCACTGGGAAGACTCCTGTGACACATGGCAGGGGTTTTAGGTGAACAGGATGAATTATTTACAAGACAAACACTCTTGCCCACCAGTTATTCCTCTGCTTAATCCACAGCCTCCCCCCCCACCCCCGCAACTTGTGAGTACCACTCACCCTACTGTGTTGAAGGTCCAGAGAGGCAGTTTTTGACAGATGGATGCTATATGTGGAGTTTTAGGGAGCATAGCATACGAACGGCAGCAAATTCTAGTCATGGTGATTTATTTCGCAGTTCCCAGCAAGCTCGCACATTATGTTTGAAAGTCTTGTGAGAACTAGCCCCATCAGATCCAGTTGGTATAACTTGGGGGAGTCACACCATAGCTCTCAGTCATGTGCTCGCCTCCCTATAAAGAGTCCAGAAAGATTTCTTAGTGCATTTGGGCCCAGGTTAACAGATAACTGCAAACTAAGTGGTTTACAAACAACTGGAGCTTACTTCCTATGGTTTGAGAAGTTAGAAAGGCTAAGATGAAGATTTCAGCTGCCCCTGTGTCTGGTGAGGGGCCATGACTCTGTATCATGGAGTGAGGAGGACTTGAGTTAATACTGAGAAGACATTTAGGATAGTCTCATGTAGTAAGCAGACTATGAGTATAGTGCAAGTATAGAAACGGATTGCTCATTCCCACTAGCACACTGTTAAAGGATGAGACTGTGGACCCATAGTCCCAGGTTCAGCCTTTCTTTCTTCCATTTGTTGAATGAGTAACATTGGGCATGTTGTTTGGAATTTTTGATCATCCATCTCTTTGTCTATGAAATGCAACAGAGAACAGCATTACCTAGACTATAGTATGGTTGTGAACATCAAAAGATCTGAGCAAAACATTTGGTTGTGTGTGTGTGTGTGTCTGTCTGTTTATCTGTGTGTGTCTGTCTGTGTGTGCATGTGTATATGTGTTTGTGTGCACACGTGTGTGTGTCTGTGTGTCTTTGTGTGTTTCTGTGTGTCTGTGTGTATTAGATGTGTACTGTAGATGTTATCCATAGTATCATAAGTCTGCACCCACAAGTAACTCCAGTCACTGAGAAGGTCCGTGTTCTCTTTGTAGTTGAGCAAGCGACAATGTTTCTCCTTGCTTGAGGATCACTGAGGAAGTCTGGGGTTTTGACATTCGTGGAACCCTTGCCCTGGAACTATGGAGATTACTTATCATTCAGAAAATATTGGTTCTTTGCTGTTCTGAAAACATAAGGCTGTTAGTGGAATTTCCTTTTGGCAAGCGTAACCCTAGCATGTGGGCCTGGGGATCACTATCCTACCACCCAGATCAAGGGACTGGCTGAGTCAGGACTTTGATCACATACTCTTTTTTTAAATTAATATTGTGTTTTTCTTTTCCTCTCTCTATACATCCATGAAGAGAAAGATCTAGAGTCATGAGCTTCACGTTCTGATTGGGAGACAAATGAGAGTCCAGAAAGTTTGAAATCAAAACGTTTGAATTTAAAACGAACCCCAGTGAAGCATGTCGAGTGTCCTAACTGGCACTCTTCTGTCCCTGTCTACAATAGGGCCTGGACTGAGAAAAACCTTCAGGAGACGGCCTTTGTAGCCTCTGCCTTCCACTCATTTAAAGAAGCCATGGCTTTGAATCATGTGGAACTGCCAGTATAGTTTAATGGCTTTCCATTAAAGAAATATTTAAAGTCTTACTTTTAAATGTGGCGACAAGAGACAGAGAACCAGGAGTTCTTCCTGGAAAAACTGAACTGACTGGGGTTTAATGTCCAGGGGTAACGGCCTCTCCCAGTGGGTCATTAATTCCCAGGAATTGGCCTGTGCTTCAATTGCTATTGCTTAAGTAAACAATAAATAACATCACCCAGATATGTAATGAACTATAAAACGACCACTTCTCAACCTGCATTGTAGATCCGCCTGCGGCGCATACAGGACTGCCTCCTATTAATCACCCCTTGCCTGATTGATTGGTTTCAATCAGCGCCCTGTCCCCTATTTTCTTTTAAAATAGATTAATTCCGTACTCATGAGGTCAGGAAATAAAAGCATGAATTTTAGGCTTGGGGGAAAGGGGGGGCGGTGTCTGCTATAGGAATTTTGTCCCCCTAGATGTTGTTTCCTTTTGCTCTGCTTTCTTTTAGTAACTCCTGGTGTCCTAAAGCAAGTGTTTAAAACAGATACCGTGTTGCAATAATACTACTATTCATACTGAAAGCATTAGAGGAAAACGAATGGGTCTTCCAAAGAGAAGACTCTCTCCATTATGTTAATAATGTAAGGTTTCGTGACCTGCTCATCTCTATCTGCCAACACTTCTTCAACCTCTCCATGGACTCTAACCAAAATACTCCCACCCCTCCCCTGTCCTCCCCTCCCTTCTTCTCCACTCCCCTCACTTCCTTCCTTCCTTTATTCCTTTCTTTGACTTGGGTCTCAATATGTGCACCAAAATAGCTCAATTGTCCCACCTCAGCCTCCCAAGTGCCACCATGGGAGGTCCAAAGGATTCCTTTCTTTGCTATAAACATGCTATCGGCTTGGTCTCCATTTTCTCTGACTTCTCCTTCTGCCTTCTTAATTGTGCCTCAGTCTCATCTGTTGGTTGTCTTTCAATTATGGCAAAATATACACAACATGAAGTTTTTCCATTTTCCTTGCACCATGTAATGATTTTAATCTACCCAGGTTTGTTTTTTAGCAATCACATCAGGTGCCTCCTGATACCTCTGACTTGTAGTAAGGTATTCATATCCACATGTCCACACACACACACACACACTTTTAAATAGAAATAACAAAAATAAAGTTTTAAATACATCTGTAATGTTCCATGGCCATTGCCATGGTTTACTGTCATATCTTTTAACTATCCAAAATACAACCCCTGTTCCATTAAGTGATGCCCCCGACTTTCTTCTTCCTTCCCCTAGAAAGCTGTTTCAGAATCCACAAAACAATTTGCAGAGTGCCTTCTGTACCCTTTGAAATTCTCACCATCAGAATAGAAGGATTCCAATTTCCCTTCCCATCAACAATTTCTCACTTTCCTTTTTATAGAAGCCACACAACACGGACTAGGGAACATTCCTGTGATTGTATATTGTTTATGGTTTATTAAAGCTTGCCTGAGGATTCAGAAAGCAAAGTCAGCCTCAAGCTATAGGGATCAGGCAGTGGTGATACATATCTTTAATCCTAGCAGCCAGAAGCTAGGAAGCAGTGGTACACACCTTTAATCCTAGGACTCAAGATTAAGAGATACATGGAGGGATCTCTGTGAGTCTGAGGCCACCCATATCTACACAACATTGATTCAGTCCTAAAGTGAAACAGCTCACAGAAAGATGCTCTCAGCACCTGGGATCACGCGCCTTTAATCCCAGCACTAGAGGGGCATAAAGGTAGGAGCAGGGTCTTCAGTGGTCAGTATCAGGCATTCATTCTCCAGCCACATTGAGGATAGGAAGACACTGAAGTCTCAGGGTTCTCCAGCTACACTGAGGACAGGTTACTGTCTGAGGTTGGGTGGAGCAAGGGTGGCCTTTCATTCTCAGGTAGAGTAAGAGCTAGTAACAAGCTGCTTTGCTTTTCTGATCTTCAGCTTGAAGCTCGAACCCTGATATCAGTTTCTGGGTCCTTTCATCTTGTTACTCATTGCATTGGCATTTTCACATTTGCTGTTACGGGGAGACACCTAATAACTTAGTCTTTTTGTCTTCCCCAACAGCTTCTACCTTTGTGGTGTATTCCTCTAGCCTCTGCTTTTAAATGCAAGGGGTTTGTGGGGTGCATCAGCCCAAGATTCCCTACACGTGAAGCTCATTGTATATTATTAACCGATGGGCAGCTCAAGAGCAAAATGTCCAAGCTGAATTTTGGTTCCATGTTCTCTCTCCTTTCCAAATAAGCCTTTATCTGTCAGTGGCATATGGAATAGATCGATTCTCCCATTTGCTCTGACCCACATCTTGGGCTCATCCTTTGTCTTTTCCCTTGCCCTTGACCTCTACCAACAAATTCGGTTGCTGTAATTTTGAAAGAAATCCAGAACCTTGGGTGGGTCTTGGCTCAAAGGCTATCTGTAATGCTAGCATTTCACATGAAATAGCCCTCGCGCATAGTCCTAGTCCCCAGGCTCATAGGTCACTCTGTTCTCCAGAGCTGGACACCGTGTACACTTAAGTTTTCATTCTCTGACCTGTAGCTAGACTTAGTTTGTTTAATGGTTTATGTCCTTTCCTTGAATAGTACGGATTTCATTGATAATTATCGGATAGAGTATTGAAGAGTAAGTGGAAGGAGCCATAGTATCTGCCCTTGAAGAAGCAATAAAACCAAAACTCATGAAAACGAGTAAAAATGCTAAATTCCCCTTGACTTTTCTTTCAGGCGAAGTAGCTTTCTGAGATAAATCGTATTTTCTTCCATGAATAGAATAAGCTATCCAGGCTGAAAGTGTTCCAGCCCCTCCTTCTAAGTGGCCTAACTGAGCAGGTAGTGCTGCTGTAGTTAACAGACATGACCTGGCTGGGGTCCTGCTGGGTTTTAGGAAACCCTCCCTCACTGGGGCTCTCCCTGCGTGCAGCTATCTTTCTTAGACCCACTATTAGTTGGCCTTAATTAAGAAAGAGGGATATGCCGCTACGAAAACATTAAATGATATCATGAAAATGTTAGTGGCGGGTGAGTGATAAATAATTATATTATTTACTATAGAATTAGCTAAACGATACTCAGGGCTAGAGAGTGTCAAATTCCAAGCTCCTTGGGGGCAGGATGATGCCTTGGAAGCTCTTTATCCTTTTCGTTTGTTTGCTTTGGTTTTTATTTAACAGGAGGTAAGTTGCTTCTGAGTAAAAGAAAAGCCATGGAGAAAGGAGAAATAAATGTGGGTTTAAGGAAGGTCTGGCAGGTAGCAGCTGTGTGGCTTTCATGACACGGACCTCACACGGAAGGGATGAAAATTGCATTTTTCATTTCTTTCTGACCCCATCGAGAAGAGACCAGGGATCATTCACAAGCATGACTGCTGTCTAATTGTCAGACAGTGGTTACTGTTAGGAATCTTACGTTTATTTCCAAGCAAATTGCCGAACAAGAGAGAATAATGGGGAGGGCAGAAACATCCTTTAGGCCTTGTTCAATTTAATCTTAGCTTTAAAACCCTGACTGGGAATTATGAGCCCATGGAATCAACAGTTCCTAAGGCCAGTTCTAAAGAGAGGCATGCACATTCTTCTCCAATAACCGGAATCCCATTTCCATGGCATTATGCTTACTGAATTCTGTGACTCATTATGGCTTACCTGGGATCATCGATAAAGCAAGAACATGGCCTTCTTTTTAGTTGAGCAGAAACTGAGCTAGACATCCAGCTAGGATTCTGCAAGCCTTACCTTTACATCCACTCCTGTTAGCTCATAGTGTCATATATTCTGCTAGTGTTACCACCAGTTCAGAACTTAACTCATTTTCTTCCTTTCTTTTTTCTTTCTTCCTTCCTTCCTTCCTTCCTTTCTTCCTTCCTTTCTTCCTTCCCCTCTCCCCTCTCTCCCCTCTCTTTTTTCTTTCTTTCTTTCTCCTTTCTTCCCGTCCATCCTTCCTTCCCCTCCTTCCTTCCTCCCCAATCTCTCTTTTTCTTTCTTTCCTTTTCTTTCTTATTCTGAGCCTAGATCTCACTGTGTAGTCTTGTCTGGCCTAGAACTTGCTGCATAGGCAAGATTGGCCTCAAACTCACAGAGATCCACCTGCCTCTGGCTCCTGAGTGCTAGGATTAAAGATGTCAGCCGTGAAGTCTAACCATGATTTAAAACTTGAAATATGTCTTGTATATTATTAGAAATAGTCTCAGAGTTGGGTATAGACTCATTTTTTTATAACAAAGCCTTGTAAATCAGTGATTTTTGAGAAATTATTAAAATATTCACACTAATGAAATAGAGAGATTTCCTATTAGATGGATTTTATTTTTTTTCCATAGCCCATTATCTACTAAGATCTTAAAATAATTAACATATTAAACTGATGATAACTTCCTCTTAAAAGGTGAATACCATTCAGAGAAAAATTAGGACAGCTGTTTTTTTTTTAAATTTTAAAAACTTGTTGGCTAATTTTAATGAGTCTTGCAGATTTTCAGCCTTACAAAGCTGACATGCTATTTTTGTTGGTCATTCGAATGCCCTTTTGATATTGCATTGTTCTTCATAAAATCTTTTAACCTTATTAAATATAAGATGATAATTTAGGTTATTCAATGAAAACATAACAAATGCAACTCAGGTTCTGCTGAGCAATCAATAGAAACAGGGCAGCACATGTGTTACAGGCCTTAATATGTTCTGTTTCCTGATTTGTAAATTATTAATATTAATATAAGCAATGACAATACTAAGCAATGAAAAGTGTGTGCTGAATGATATTACCTCTGAGACCTTAAGAGCACATTTCCTTTTTTTTTAATTTCAGTCTGGACACATTGTGACACTGAAACCTATCTGAAAGGCTTCAGGTGACATATTTATATCAGCGTCCTCTAGCCCTGAAACCAAGTCCTCAAGGTCTAAGCTTATACTGTTGTCACACTGTCACTGTTGACAGAGCTCTGTCCACTTCTGCTATGTGGTAGTTCTATGACCAGGAATAGCAATGTGACTTCACTGTGCTTCAGTTCACAATGGCAAAACCACTGTCGGAGGATAGTTAGAATCAAAGTAATTTATGCATAAGATATTAATTACATTCCTACAGTAGAATTACAATTGATGCAAACTGTATGTAAGTTATGTACAAATGTATACATAGCATGGAAATAAATTCTGCCATTCTTCATCTATTCATTGGAGTATTCACAATGACATTGGTAGTGATGCTAGCAATGATGTTGATCATACTGTCTCCAGTGATATCAGGAAGGAATGCAAGAGAATGTCCCATCCTTATTTTTCTATCTGATATAATGGCGTGCAAAACAATAGGCAATGTGAACTCGAAGTGGGATTTAATATTATTGCAAAAACATATGTATACACTTTTTTTTTTCAGAAACTGCCCTGAGAGCTGTTGATAGAATGCATTCAAGTCTAATAATTCTATTTTGTAAAACCTCACTGAGCTTTTGGAGATAAGGTGAAAAAAAAAATCAACTATAAAGAATAAAACGGCCAGAGACACACACTGGGAGAGGTCAAAGAAAATAAGTACGTTCAGCACTGGGCCTAAAGGTTGAAAAAGATTAATTTTAATAGGTCCATTTAGAGAACATGACAAAGTCCCAACACTTGACGGCAGGCACAACATTTCGTGCTTAAAGGCTGTGTTCAGACGAGGTCTCTCTTCATTCTCATGGAGCCATGTAAATGTTGCCAGTTATCTACACACAGCCACAGCTAGTGAGGAAGATATGCATATACGGACACACCATCCCAGTTAATGATGCCATGGATTATAATGCAATAAATCATAATCCATCCCTGCTCCTAATATAACGCCTTTTAATTCAACCATGGCCTCCTATATGGAGATGCTTACCCCGTGCTCCTCACTGGCTGTGGAAATTATTCTGCTGGGATCAGCAGGGGACTATCTGATGTCTCACCAACAGGGTTGTACCAGCCCCGGCGATTAAAAGGATTACTTATTTGCTTACTCAGACAGGATTAATGACATAGAGCAAAGGCTCTCTTGAAAAAAAAAATCATGTGCCCTGACCTCCAGGAGCTTAAGGAAGAGAGCCTGAAAGATAGGAAGCCATTGATAGAAAAATGCTTTTTATGCAAAATTTGAAATCTTCATCCACCACATGGTCCCTCACTAACAAATTCTGAGCTCTCATTAAATCAGCAATCATGTTCTGCTAACACACTGCCATTGTGATATGGCATCCTCTTAATCCAGGGTCTTCAGGAGCTGCTTTACGATACATGATTGCTATCATCTATCAGGGAGAAGAGAGAGAGGACAGGAACTGAAATATAAAATAGACTCTTTTATACTTAATTGTATAAAAATTAAAAATAAGGTGAAAAATATTTAATTCTGGCCATACCTGGGGGTTTCTTGTTATGAGATGATTCCATGATATTTCACTGTATATGTTACATAGGTCTTCATATTATTGTTGGAGTCAGTGAATGGAACAGTAACTGTGACATTTTGTGTGTCTCAAGCATTACTTGATGGCAGTTACAAAGCCATATACTCTGCATATGAAATGGAAAAGGTCTTAGGAGCTAGCCACAGTTGCTACTGCTGGTATTAAAGGAGTTTCACGGATATTGACACGTAGGAACAACAACAGATTAACGCCAGCGTTGAACCTCAAAATACTTCATCTCAAACTAACTCACACCAGTTTGAGAAGTCTTCAATTTTAAAGATAATCGTAGTATTCCCCCATTGTAATTTCTGATTTAACTGACAAGCATATTTAATTAATTATGTGGAAAGTTTTTGAGGGTGGGGTCGAGACAGGTTTCTCTGGGTAGTGCCACCCATCCTGGAACTAGTGGCTAGCTCCGAAAACCTTTCAATCTCACATGGTTTTGTAACTGCCACCAAGTAAAGCCTGAGACACACAATGTCACAGGTACTGTCCCAGTTCCTGGTCCAACAACAGTGTGAAGATGTGTTACATCCTCTCTCTGTAGACCAGGCTGACCTCAAACTCGGAAATCTGTCTCTGCTTTCCAAGTGCTGGGATTAAAGGTGTGCACCACCATCACCCAGATAATTATGAGGAACTTTTATAGAGATGTATTTTCCATGTTATTTTAAGAAAATACTAGTATTATAAATCACCTATTTGCTCTATGTAGCCACTAACTGTTATTGATGGCATACTAAAAAATTAGGAGATCCAATCTGGAATAAAATCTTGTTGCAGACTCATCTGCCTGCCTTGAGTCATTGCTGGAGTCCTGGGGAAGAGCAGGAGCTGGGATGGGAATCGAGTTTCAGAATGAGGGGAGAAATAGCATGGACCCAACGGTATGACTCAGAAATGCAGTCATGTCTACCCAACGCTTCTCACGTCTATGTCTTGCTTGATCTTCCCAGAATATATCTCCCATCTACTCTGCAAGCACTCGAAGAGAAAAATTCATTTCAAATTTATTTCTATATGAAGTAGAATTAACTTTCTTACATTGAAGGGATTTTTTCCCCTTGATCATGGGAAACACATGGGAAAAACATGGGAAGGATAGTGTTGTCTTTATTAATAATTAACTGTGGCTGGGTAGATAATACGGGCACTTTCCCTTTCCCTAACCAGCTTTCCGCTGCTGTTGTAATCATCCTATAAAACACACCTGGAAGGCTGTTCCAGCCACTTGTGGCTTCATTAGGTTATCTTTCCAAACAATGCAATCTAGCCATTGGTTTGATTTCCCGGAAAAACTGAAAATTTTCTTATTAACCCCTGTGACATCTGAATGCATGTTTTGTTTACTGCTAGACCCTACTAATTCCATTGATATGTTTCGCATTAAGCTGCCTGGTAAGTTTGCAAATGCAGTAATTATCACAGTGAATTGAATTTCAGAGGCTTGCCCTGGATTTCTCCTTCAAGACAATACAAATGATGCCATCTAGAGCTAGGGATAAGTAGCCAGGGGCCAAGTTCTTTCCAATAAGCACAAAGTGTATGAGATGGTTGCTTTTACACACTGAAAAGGATTGGTAATGAAAATCTAGTCTCCCATACCCTTGAAGTTCATTAAATCAAATGAATCAAGTCTGATAATGTCAAGTCCATAGTTCTGGCTAAAGAAAACTTCACTGTACACGTGATTACACACATCTAAAATGAACACGATAAAGATAGAATCAGTTTCCCTTTTAACTACTACTTGTTTTCATTCAAATGATTGTAAATTTGATGTCACTGTGGTGTTTTTTTTTCAATAGATTGTTCAGTTACATTATAAAGTTATTGTTCCAAACTATGAGAATGAAGCTTCTCTTGCTTCATATGTATGCCTTGATTATATCTACCTAATTCTTTCAAAAGGAAGTACAAACACACTGATTGTATTCTTCCCTTCCTAATATCTCCAAATCTTTAATCTCTGTGCTTGAGGTTGTGTAACTTAAAGAATTAAAGGGATTTTCTGGGCTTCCTGTGCCAAGTGGTGCCCGCCTTCCTTGCCCACCTCACTTGCCTCAGAACTGGATTCTTGTCCCAAACTCCTAACTCTTGTCACAAGATCCATTTCCAGATATGGATGTCTTTGTCTTAGATGCTGTACCTTGCCTAACACTGGCCTCTGAAGACAATCTGGCTTAGACTTTCATCAGTAGGGACCATTTCCTATGGAGTTTCCTTTCCAAACCTACATAAGTCTGCCTGGTTTTCAAATCCTGGCCAATCATAGCCAAATCTCAGCTATCCTTATTTTGACATTCCATGTCTCAGCATTCAGGGTTAGAACTTGAGACTGGACCATCCTTTATGTGCAAAATTTGATGGGAAGGAGCATTGTAAGCGTTGCCCGCAAGCTTTTCATCTATTTGCAAACTTGATGGGAGATGCCATTATGTATATATGTTTCTCATGCTGGTTAATGAATAAAGCACTGTTGGCCAATAGGAAAGCAAGATAGGAGGGACTAGGAGACAAGGAGGAAAGAAGAAGTAGTAAGCAGGAGTTAAGATGGAGAATCTGGAGAGAATAGAACCGCCAGCCGCCTCTCACTGGTAAGACCATGTGGAAATATATAGAAATGGGTTAATAATTAAGACAGAGCTAGCCGATAAGAAACTAGTAGCTGGCCAACAGAATTATATACAGAGTCTCTATGTGTTAATTGAGGCTGGCGCGGTGGAGGGACCAGACCAGGCGGCGGGAGGAAAAACCCTACACCTTACACAAACTCTTAGACAATGTTGAATATAAAGTATGGTGACATTTGAGAGAATGAATAATGGATATAATAAGTAAAAAAGTATAAAAGGCAGTGTTTAGGTATCCCTTGTGATACTAAGACACATAGTGAAGAAAATAAATGTTAGTGCTTAACAAGGTTTCTCATGGAGAAGTCCCAAGAGATTGGTCATTTGACTTCTGCCCGAGAACAACTTTTGATGAATTCTTCATTTCTAAGTCAAGGATTTTGAAATAACCAGTTCTTGATTTAACCACATAATTATAGTGTACAGGATGTGGAATTCTCCTGGTGGCTCTTGCAATGATAGTGATGAGGAGGTATATATCTTGGCTGCTTTCCAAGTCCAACTAATCCCCTCTAGTCAAACAAATTGATTCTGCAATTCCTTCTGGAATATACACTCACTTTTAAAATTATGGTTTTAGCCTTCTTAGCACTCTCAAATTTTAGGAATAAAGATATTTGGGTTCTGTACATTGTCTCCTAAGCCTGTTTATCTTAGCTCCCTTATTCCCTTTTGTTTTAGCCAGTTTCAAATGGCCTTATAACATTTAAGGCAGCTACATTTTGAAATACCTGTAATGCGGTGCCCATGTTTTTGTTTTTTTTTTTTATTTAATTGTAAATATCCCATAAGAATCTATTATCCTTAAAAAACACTACGTTTTAAATAGGAAGCTTGTGTTATGGTTATGTTATTTTCATATGGATGAATATAGCAGTCTGCAGTTTAAATTATTCTTGCAGAAACTCAAAGCTTCATTGTGTGCACCAAATATGCTCCCTTGTGGTAGATTTAAATGAATATTCTCACTGCTTCGCATACCTAGTTAAGAGGCCTTGAAGCAAGACTGTTGTTTCTGAATTTCATCAGGCAAACCATGCATTCACCTTGGCTTCAAACCAATTTAAAGGAGAGGAGCAAATGTGGGAAGTTTCCACAGGTGTACAGATCAGCTGATTGTTGGCAGAAGAGTGACATGGTTTCATTTCTGTGTCCCAAGTTACATGAATCGATCTCATTTTGATGTGATCCATGCCGCTGCCAATGTTTTTTGTTTTGTTTTTAATTTGCTTTGAAGTTACTCATTTTCTAAATCTCTTCTAAAGCAATAGGTAGAGAAGGAATCTCTCCTTGAGCATCAACTGGTCTAGAATAGTCCATATTTTTGACTCAGTGGTTTAGCTATAAGGCATGATAGACCATATCCTGCAGGTGCATCCATTCTATGCTTTCCAGTTCTCAGCATTTAAAACATTTACTCCATTGGAGCTGGAGGCTTAACTAAGAAGTTAAGGGCCCTGGTTATTCTTCCACAAGACCTGGGTTCAATTCCCAGGTCCCTCATGGCAGCTCACAATTGTCTGTTGCTCAAGTACCATGGGATCGGACTCCCTCTTTTGGCTGCACAGAAACTAAATGCAAGTGTTGCATACATGCATACAGGCAAAGTACTCATGAAATAAGAACTAAAATGTTATTAAGTAAAATAGATGCAAGGATGTATGTCTCCAATCTTGGTTATATTCCATGCAGACAGAATTAAGTAATTTCCTAAAGGAAAAAAAAAAGTAACCTACAAGCATAAAAATTTAGCCAGAAATTGTGATGTAATGTTAAGCAACTAACCTTCAAAATTATTCTGAAAGGTGTATTTTCATGTTCAGTGAAATGATCTGCAATTTGTGGCATAGACAGAACCCATAGGATTTTGATGACAGAAATGTCTCAATGGCATGGCTAATTTATTCTTGCCAATAGATGATGAAAATGGAATTAGACTTCATTTACTTGAAAAGGAATAGATATTTTCCATACAGATGATGGACAGTCCTTCATAATAGCAGGTGCAAAGCCCTCTAAACTGAACTTCTCTAACCAAGGGTAGATGAGGACATTTCTAAAAATGACTTTATAAATTCTGGATTTTGATGATCTCTGAAACTGACATATGTAGAGCTTGTCTAAGTGCCCTAATACTGTGAACAGACACCATGACCGAGGCAGTTCTTGTAATGGAAAGCATTTCAATGTGGGCTTGCTTATAGTTTCAGAGGCTTAGTCAATTATTACCATAGTGGAGAGTATGTAGCAATGTAGGCAGGTAGGTGCTGGGACAGTAACTGAGACCTACATCCTGATCAAAACATATATATATATATATATATATATATATATATATATATATATATATATATATAGAGAGAGAGAGAGAGAGAGAGAGAGAGAGACTGGGCCTGGCTTGGGCTTTTGAAGCCTGAAAGTCCAGCCCCAGTACAGACTTTCTCCAACATGGCCACATCTCTTCCAACCCTCAAATCCTTCTAATCCTTTTAAACAGTTCCCCTCCCTGGTCATTAAGCATTCAAATACATAAATCTGTGGGTGTCATTCTCATTTAAACCGCCACTGAGTTCAATTATCCATGGCTGCAGTGAATTTTCTTTTAAGCCAAAGACTAGTGATATTGACAAGAAGCACAAACAGAACTCTTAAAAAAATCCACTTACACTGTACTTGGATACCACAATTAGACTGAGTCTTAAATTGTCATCGACAGATTTCTCAACCTCATCACTAATGACAGTCCCCCATAGTGACAGCAAGCAGAGAGCTATTTTCTTCAATAGCAATTATGACCAATTTATATGAATATGAATTGTTTTTATGAGGCAAATATGAATTATATATAACATAGATAAGTATTTCCTATATATGTCATATACACATATATACATACACACACACACACACACACACACACACACACACATACACACACACGAAAGCCTTGTGCTTGCTTCTGACTGATCCGTGACTCATGAACATCCCCTCTCACTGCTGCCTGATCAAGCCTGGAGGACTGTCTCTGAAGCAATAACTGGAAAGGACACCCAGGCATTGGATTGTACAAGAGTCACAGCACTGTTACAGAGAATATTCTACAGTGAAGGCAGAGTAAGTTAAGTGCTACTAGCTACATAGTTCATTTGACGGTGTATGGGCACCTTATGTGTTTCTTCCCCAGCTATCAAAGAGAAACATGCTTGGTTTATATCAAGGGCTACATTAGTATTCAATGAATGGCTAATAAGGCTTTTGTTTCACCATGTGGAGGCAGTAATTTGAAAAAAAAAAAAAGTATGCTTGGATGTCAACCCAAACAGCTCAGCTTTCTCTTAGATGAAGGAATTGGAGTTGCATGGATGAGTTTATTGGAAATTCCAGACACTACAGTGACAGATGTCTGCCCTAAAGGTTTACAACTCCAAATCCTTTGTTTTCAAAATATTTATGGTTATAATATTATATTAAAACAGAACCCCATGGGTATATAATATATTAACATTATGATTAAGGCTGCCTAAATTATTTTGGAAGTTGATAGCAATGGAAAGTTTATTTATGACATCAATAAAATATTTAAAAAGATGCTAAAAAGGGATACTCCTGAAGAGTTTAGTGTATTCTTCTCTTGAGTGCAAATTAACATATATGAATCTAGAATCATACATTGACAAATTAATAAGGAAATGCTTGGAATTATTTTTCATATCCAAACTTAATATAGCACATCAATACTTCACTGGTAGGAATGTGTATCCTTTTATTGATAAACACCTCCTTGTATTTTCAAAATAAGAGTTTCTATTTCAATGTCATCACTTTATAGAGTTGATATTGACTAGGAATGTGAAGGGTATGGAGGAATATCAATACCTATTATTAAGTAAAAGAAGCTGGTCTAAACTTGATTTAAATCATATGAATTCTAATTATCAAGATGGTAGAAAGACTCATGGGGACTAAAGATCTGAAGGGAGAATAGAGTTGTATAGGCACATCATAGATTTTAGGGCAGTAAAACTATTGGGTAGGATACTGTACATAACTATGCATTTGTCAAAACCAATGCAACCTTAAAGCACAGTGATTCTTAACACATGCAATTTAAAAGTCACTAAGATGAGGGAATCTCAGGATGAAATGCGGGTTGATGAAGGATTTCTTTTTCAAATGCGTTACATAGTCTCACTGATATGGGCAGTGGGGAAAGTTGCCAGCACGTATAACTTTGGGATGAGTGGAGATAATAAAACTAAATGCAAACTGAACAGTACATGCACTTTGTGTTTCAGCTGAAAGGACTATCCTCATGGATTAAAATAGAGCAATTATGCAAATGAATGGTGATGGGCAGGGCCAGGCTGGCCAGATTTTTGCTTGCCTGTTGGAGCGAGAGTTTACAGGAAAACAAAAGGAGAAAGCTAAAATGATCCATTGGCTTGCAGATTAGAAATGCAGATATCATGTATGAGATCAGATTAAACTTAGCATATGTACCTACGTAGCCTGTGTACACTATGCCTTAAAACTGTGAAAGTCATCAAGTGAAGGAAAGCCAAATGCAACCCAAAGGCACTTGGCAGTTTAATCTATGTGGTATTGAATGAACTTGGAAAAGAGGACAGTAATTAAAAAACTCTAAGGCATTTGAGTAAAGTGAATATTTAAATGTATTTACATATGTAAAATTATTTACAAGAGTATGTACATTCAAGTCTTGGTGCTGATAATTCCCATCTTACTGTAGACACTAGTAGAAAGACACTCGGACTCTCAATTTAAGTTATTCCTATATTTTGAGTCTATTAGACAATAATGATTCCACATAGTCACACAAAAAAGACCTTCAATTTATTTTGAAAGTCGCATTTAGACTCTTAATTCTGTCCTGTGTTTAATTCCTTTGCCTGGGCCACACTCTCTTGGGCCCTGTACCTTCATAATGAATCTTAAAATTGTGTAGGGTGAGCACTCCAACTTCATTTTCTTCAGTTTCGTGTTTCCTAGTATCATCCTCCGTCTATGCGGGTAAATTTTAGAGTTTGTGGATATCTATAAAATTATTCAGGATTCCCTCTCAATTATTATACTTGGGTCTCAATATTTGTTTTTGGTTCCAATAATTGACATCTACTTTCTAAAATTAGCTCTTAGGTAGAGTGTTCATCTTCAAAATATTTGAACTATTTCAGAATTGTTAAAAAAAAATATTATTCATTCTCCCAAGGTGTTTTCTTCAATGCCCAGCGTTTGTTTTCATATATCTTGGTAAATATTTAAATATTTAAATTCCATTACATCAGTGGTCCTCAACCTTCCTAATGCTGTGAACCTTTAATACAGTTCCTCATGTTGTGGTGAACCCAAATCATGAATTTATCTTAGTTGCTACAGCATAATTGTAATTTCTCTACTGTTATAAATTTTGATGTAAAATTCTCATATTTAAAGATTTAAATGTATTCAATAAATATTGCTTATTCTTATATGTTTTTACTATTTTTACTATTTTTAAAAAATGTTTTAAAAGGCATTTAACCTTACAGAATACCCTGCTCAACCTATATCATTTCTAGAACCATTGTTTAATTTCCTATGCTTTTTAAAAGCATGTTACAACACTACATAAAAGCCCAATTGCCATGTAAATGCATTTAATTCCACCCACAGACACATTAAACATTTGTACTGTTAATGGATTGTGAGAAAGTATTATATTTTATTAAAAGCCCAACTCTGAGTTTATGTAAACAGGTTAAAGTGTGTTAGGATTATGAATGTTGAGAACTTCTTGTAGATGTCTGCCCTGCTTGGCAATTTGAATTCCTGGACTAGATAGACCACAGAGGTGATTGTATAATGCCAAAGCTTTGAGCTCCACATCATATCCGGTGATATGACTCAAAAGGAAGCAAGTTCACATGCGTTATGCATCAAATTCTTTTTTTAAAAAGAGGATCTCAAAATATTCTTGTCAGTAATTATTGGTTATGACTTTGTTAGAGGGTGAATGTTTAGTGGTGAAAATATCAGTTATTGCTGGGTGTTGGTGGTGCTCGCCTTTAATCCCAGCACTTGGGAGGCAGAGGCAGGCAGATCTCTGTGAGTTCAAGGCTAGCCTGATCTACACAGAGAGTTCCAAGGCAGCCTCCAAAGCAATACAGAGAAACCCTGCCTCAAAACACAAACAAAAAAATCAGTTATTAATGTTTAAAACAGCACAAATCATAGAGCTCATTATAATGAATCAAAATAATAATTAGCATTTACAGCATGTTGATAGGGAGTTACAATGTCTAAATAAGATGTGTACATTATTGTAACAACTATTAGTCTTCTGTAAGAGGAAAGAACATTGTTTTTCTTTTGTGGTGTGTGTGTGTGTGTGTGCGTGTGTGTGTGTGAATGTTCTGATGTGTGTGTGTGCGTGTGTGTGAATGTTCTGATGTGTGTGTGTGTGTGTGTATGTACTCACACCTACAAAAATAAAAATAAACCTTTAAAAACACATATTTATTACTATTAATGTAAGATTATGAAACTATGTTCTATATTTAACTAATAGAAAGAAGATTATCTCCCCCAACATATGGTACTCTTTTAGACGGCACCTAAAATTAACCATAAGTTAAGCATAGTTGTTCATATTGCCACATATGTATCATTATTAAAAGTTTGACAAATTGTGTACTTGAGGAAAATAAATGTTTTTAGAGTATGAAGTTTTAATTTTATGGCTGTGAAATCATTTAGATGATTTTAATCATTTATATAATAGCCATACCTTTAATTTCTTCTACATGTGACAGGCAGTCTGCTTGGTGCAATGTACACAGATATAAATGCTTCAAGGCATTTATGTTCAGTGGTGGGACAATAATTAAAACAGAGATCGAAAGTTCTGTATTACCAACAATAACAGCGGTAAGCATAAAGCCAACTCAAGACTCAAGACCCTTTTGTCTTGTGGGTGTAATTGGATAATACTAGAATGGAAGAAGGTAAATAGGAAATTGGGGAGGTTGAAAATGTTGGAAGGGTTAAATACCACCCCAGTGTTGAGGCTGGTGCCAGGCACTACAACTGTTTTTCAAATATTGGGCAACATATAGATAGCATTCACTCTGAGGACAACTCTACCTTCACTAAACAGATTCTATCACAAAGACAAAGGATCCTGTGTTACTGGCATCAGAGTAGTTAAGCAAAGCAATGGAACAGAATAGAAAGATAGAATTAGACCCACACACATATGGTCAATTAATGTTTGGCAAGTTAACAAATAACTTCAGTGAAGAAAGGAGAGACTCTTTTCATTCAGTGGTGCTGGCATTGCTAGTATCCATATGGGAGAAGCAACCTTGATCCCTAGCTCATGCTGTATATGAAAATTAATCTGAGATGAATCATAAGCCTAAACATAAAAGCTGTAACTATAAAGCATTTAGTAGAAAGAAAAGACTGTCCTCATAACCTTGAAAACACAAAGGCTTCCTGGGATGTAGAATTACTAAATATTACAGGGGAAACTGGTAAACTGGATTTTATTAAAATTGAATACTTCTGTTCATTAGGAGGCTCAATTAGGAAATGAACAGGCAAACCACACACTGAGATAAAAAGTTTATAATACATATATTTGTCAAGGGACTTGTATCAACAATGTAGAATCTAGCTGTTTAAAGATAAAATGCCTATTTTTAATATAAGCAAGTAAAATATTAAAGAGAAACATAAGACTCAAGAAATGTACAAGTGTATAGCAATTACACCTAAAAATACTAATATTATTGGTCATCTAAGATGAAACAAATGAACGCCACTGTAGAAAAAACATTAGGCTTCCTAAAATGAAAAAGATTGACAGCTCAAAATGTTGGCACACATGTGATCCAACTGAGTCTTTGTAAATTGGCTATGTGAGTACAAAATGGTGTGGTCAATCAGGAAGGGAGGTGAATCAGAAATTCAGTCTCAGATCGAAAAGAAAGAGAAAAAGGACATATGTTGACAAAAGGTTGTACAGGAACCTGCATAGAAACAGTCTTCACGTGAGTCTGAGAAAAAAAAGAAGAAAACAAAAAAAAAAAAAAAACAAAAACAAACAAACAAACAAAAAAAAAACCCACCACAGTCTGAATTACTACTTTTCTGTTGCTATAATAACATGCCATGACCAAGGCAACCTCTAGGTTAATTTGGGCTTTCATTTCTGAAGGGTTAGAGTCCTTGATGGTGGCACTGAGTTTCGGTGCCAGGGAGAGGAAGCTGAGGACTTCTATCTTGAAGCAGAAGCAGGAAACGGAGATAATTAACTCAAAACGGTGTACTTTTAAACTCTTAACCCCACCTTCAGTGATATTTTTCCTCCAGCAAGACCATGCCTCCTCAAGCACCCAAATAGCACCACTAACTAGGGCCCAGGTAATAAAACATTTGTGGATACTGGAACAAACTCACTCAGACCAGCATGCAGAACAAAAAAAGAGTGGATATACTGCTTGTGATATCGCCAGACAATAAAACACACACACACATAACAAAAAGAGGACCCTCAAAACTGAGCTAGAACCTAGGCGTGAAAGTCCTGTATGTACCAAGTAGTATTGGCACACACCTTTAATCCTGGCACTAGGGAAGCAGAGGCAGGTGGATTTCTGTGAATTTGAGGCCAACCTGGTCCACATGGTAAGTTCCAGTATACAGAAACCTTGCCCCAAAATACCAAAATAGAACAAGAAAGTCCCGTATATTATACAATGTAATGTACATAAAGTCCTAGAGAAGGCAAAACTTCTTAGTTTTTATACATGTTATGTGGGTGGTTTCTCTTTGGTAAGCATCATTGAACTAGGAAAAAGTCGAAAAGAATTTTCTGGAGACCTCCAAATCTTGACTGGGCATGAATGACATAAATACAGAATTCACTGAAATGCCCTGAATATTTTAGGATGCACTCATTGTACAGTATATAATTTCCACTTTAATGTAAAAATATTTAGGAAGCATCAATAAGTTACATGCTTTAAACAACTCCTCTCTACATAAAATATAGGGCTGTTGGGCCTTATAGTGTGTGTGTGTGTGTGTGTGTGTGTGTGTGTGTGTGTGTGTGTGAGTATGTGTATAAGTTATGCATGCCATACTAAATAAGTTACCTTGGTCCTCTACTTGGTCTTGTCTGTTCTTTTGTTTATATGACTAAATGATTGTTTGTTGCTGTTTGAAGCAGATTTTCAATATGTAGTTCAGATTGGCCTCAAAAATCCCAAGTCCCCATCTACCTTCTGACAGAGCCCGCCATGGCCAATTAGTTCTTTCAACTAATGTATTCTCAGGCTCAACCCTATGTTCAAACCCTTTAGTGCTTCCCACTGTCCATGTGCCCATACTGACTGGCATCTGATGACATTTAAAATAAAGGTAATCTTAGAAGAAGATGCTAGATGGTATGTGTTATGGTTATAATCATGTTCAATCTTTGGTATAGCCACTTGAAGTAAGGACAGTCACTTGCCTTGAGTACATGGATGAGACATTAATGGGATTATTGAACAGCTCACACAAGCAGGCATACCTGGGAAGTGACACTGCCAGGACCAGGACGTCTGTTGTCTGCCTCCTCAGGACAGGTACACCGGCACTCACGGTTTCACTATCAAGAGTCAGCTCCAGCCAGCCATCCTTTCCTAGACTTAACTCCAAAGCCAGCCTGGGTACCTGCTTTGAACAACAAACTAGCATCCCTGTGTTCTCTTCTCACAATTCTCTTTGTTCCGGTCGCTCTCTGCAGCCCTGCCCCTGCTTACCCTGCAAACTGCTCACGATTCCAATTCCCACTCTAGTGTCACTTCCTTAGGGCCACCTGTCCCAGGCTCCTCCGGACTCATCCACTCACAGGTCCAGCTACCACGCGCTGGACACAGTCCATTCTTACCTCTGCCAGTTTGCTAAAGACATGGTTAGATGTCTCCCCTTGCTGCAGCCCCTCTGGAACAAAGGCTGCTACTCCCACTTGGTTCCCCAGGGACACATTGGAGCAAATTGTTTGTTATGAATGTTTGTCTGCCAACCCAGCACCTCTCCCTAATCCCGCTTTCCACTGTAAACAGTCTGTCATCTGATGATCAAATGGTTTCAAGCTCATCAGGAAAATTGAAATATCAGAGAGAGAGAGAGAGGGGGGGGGCTTTTCATGGGTCTCTTGCTTTCCAGGTTCAGTAACATTCTGAGGTCATTCCTTAACCGTGCTGTAGAATGCTGAATTCTTAGAGCTTAAAATGATTGGCTAAGGTATTAAGCTGCTCTGCCAGCTGTTGAGAAAACGGATTGCTCCCAGCATATAAATAAGTGCCGTTATGTCTCTATAAAATTCAAGACCTTGAATGGCATATCTGATTAGAGTGAAATGAAAAAGAAAGAATTGTCATAAACAAGGAGCTGAGATTAAAAAGATGTATTTAGTAACTACCTACAGTGTATTAAAATAGTCTTTCCATCAGTGAATATAGAAATTCAATAAAATACTTGCAATCTTAAAGGTACTGAAACAGACCCCAGTGCTGTTTAATCACATCCGTGGTAATCACTCCTTTTTTTGTGGGCTTATTGCAAAGGAGAGGCGTTTGAATGTCACTATCACAATCCATTCCTAGCCAGTGGTACCAGAGTCACATTTTTAAGTGTCTACTTGTATGATAATTATTAATATATTTCTGTGCTTCTGGTCATTTGAATTTTAGCTAGAAGCATCAAGCATGAACAGTGGCAGCTCATAAATGCCCACGTGCAGACAAACAATCCTGCATTTCCATTGTAAGTAACCACAGTGGTGTCGTTTACAATGGTGCCCATTGGTTACCCGATCTCAGCTGATCTTATACAGAGGACACTTCTCTTCGATATGTTACAGCAGTGGAAGTCAGGCTTCTTTTACTGAAATTAGAACTGTCTTAGTTACTCTTCTATTGCTATGAGGAGATAACTATGGCCAACACACAAAGAAAGCATTTAATTGGAGGTTTGCTTATAGTTTCAGAGGGTTCGTCCATGAACACCATGCCAGAAACCATGGGAACAGGCAAGCAGACATGGTACAGAAGCATTAGCTGAGAGCATAATATCCCGGATACAGAGAGAGAGAGAGAGAGAGAGAGAGAGAGAGAGAGAGAGAGAGAGAGAGAGAGAGAGAGAGAGAGAGGGCCTAGTATGTGCTTTTGAATTTTTCATCACTTTAAGTTCAATGTGCTATCTATTGCACTATGTAGCCATCTTTTGGGAATCTTAACGTCCAGCCCCAGTGACAAGCCTCCAAAAGGACCAAGCCTAATTCTCCAAAAACATTTCACCAACTAGGGACGAAGTATTTGCACATACCCTTTGGGGATCTGCTCCCATTCAAACCACCACCAAACAGAGATTAAAACTGAACAGACCACGTAAAAGGGAAGGTGAGCACTAAAACTAAGTGCTGAGGGAAAATAAGGGGAGGAAAATTCCTATTTAAAAAAGGTACATTGTATCTAACCAACATGCATTTCCTGAATATTGAACTTGATCTCTTAGCTTTATGGTAGACCCTGAAGACTAAGTGTGTGCACAGAGAAACACAGACAAAATGATCCCATAAGCTCAGTAAGAATAAAAGGCTGCATGAATGAGGACGAAGGAGAAGTATTGACTCAGGTCTCAACCTCCAGGAGTTACTTCTCAGGGACAGTGCAAAAACAGAAAGATTAAAGAAAGAAAACGTGGTTCGTTTATCTGAGATAAACGGCACCCTCCAAAGGAGCAGAGGAGAGATGTGAGCGAATAAACTCTCTTAGAGTTCTAGAATTTTCCAGGGTAAGAATAGGCTTTCAAACCCCTTGGAACACACCAGGTGGTCTTGGTTTCGTCCTTCTGGCCTGCTACAGCAGGGTTCTCCTGGAGATCAGGGCATGTAAGAAACCACCTGTGTGGTGGGTCTTAACAGCATCCAAAGAAGGAAGAGGCACACCGGTAGGGCTAGGCATGGAGCCAGATCACCAAGGAAGGCAGAAGCTTGGTGCCAACACACTGGCTTTTTGACATGTCTCAGTCTACTCTGTGAATGACTGAGTAAGGCAATGAGAAATGCTTTGGCAAAACCAATGGCCTGTGCTGTTAGAGGAACAGCTTAGGTCACCAAGAGAACTCCACAGTAGTAAAGATAGAGAGCAGTAGGCTCTGATTTATTTATTAATGAGAAAAAATTTTTTAAGGTGCTCACATACACCTACTCAGACACACACTCTTTGTACTACATTTGCTACTGGCTTTATCTAAACCCTTCATCCCCCATCACCAGTGCCTGATGGAGCAACTGCCATTGTCCCACCTTTGTGGTGGGCCCTTGTGTCTGTTTTGACTCGTTTTGACTTGGGAACTTATTCCTGCCAGTGTGATGAACTTGTCATCCCGCCCAGCACCGCCTGATCCCCAATCCCCCCATCCCCGGGACACCCTGAGTTCTAAAGTATGCAGATTTCAACCCTGGAAACATGTGCCTGACACACATCTGATGTTGCTTAGCTGCATCTTTCTTGGCTCTTGACTTCCTGCCCACTCTCTTTCCCATGTTTCTTTGGTCTTAGCGTTCTTGTACCCTTGACCTAGATGGATTTTTAAGTCACTTCCCTGCTAACCACCAAGCAATGGATTCAGAAAGTTCTGTGAGCTGAGTTGTATCTCAACAACATTCATATATTAAAGCCCCAATAAACAGTGTGTTGTTACCTGGGCATGAGATCTTTAGAAGGTACTCTCTTCCTCGTGAGTAACCACTCAGAACATAGCTAACTGCAAAACAGGAAAAGGGAGCTTCCTGGGATCATAGCCTAGATTTCTCAACATCCACAATTGTGAAATTGAATTTGTTGTTTTAGTCAGTCAACAGTATTTTGCTATAACACAAGCTCCCTGGTATAGGGAGTGGTGTAGAAATGTATAAAAAGACTCAGAATGTATGTACTTTGTTTTCTAATCTAATTGTGTGTGATACCTCATTATGCTAAAAAGTACTTACTCTTGTTAATACACACTAGTCCGCTAAAAATTGGATATTTCTACTTCATTGCTATTATTAACACCCTATTGTACAAGTTGAAATAAGGTTTCATTACTTGTAGGTAGGGTAATCAGGGATGCCCCTTAATGATGACATGCATCCTATATTTAGAATATATTTGTGCTTTAGGTACATCTATAAGACTTTAATTTCTTATGTGAGTAAATATGCTTGAATAAGAGGATGGGCATATATCTGCATCTCTCACAGTAGACTTTAATGACCCTCAGCTGTAGGGCAGATGCATAAGGATTTTAATAAGTAATATAGATTATCATATAACAACATTTTCTGTCAGTTATGGGTCCCATCATAAGATCTCATAAGACTAATGTAACTAAAAATATTTATTTCCTAGTGTTTTTACTATACTTTTTCTATGTTTAGAAACATGAATATTTCAATACTGCTTGTAACATCTGGTACAGTATTACTATATATGTATGTATGTATATATGTATGTATATGTATACAGCAATAGGCATATGGTTACATAGATGCTATTTTCACCCACAGTAGGCTATAGTGGGACATCTTAAATATTTTCCACTAGTGATTCCATTTTGCCTGAGAAATTTTCACATGACTCCAGTTATGGAGATAAATATACAAGTCAAATATTTACTGATAATAAATCATAAAGAACTTTGTTTAAAAATAAGCCTTTAGTATTCATATAATATTGCAATTCATTAAAGATTAAACAAAATTTGCATACTAATGAGATGAATGTGTTTATTTGCTTTTACATAAAGAATTAAATCTTGCCTGATTATTTGACACTGGAGGATTGTCAACAGCATATTTTCACCATTTTTCTATGTTAGTAGATATCATAATTATCTTATTCTTCAAATTTTTATTACATGTAAGCAGTGTGCTGTGATTGTGTTCAGCCCTATTTCCCTTTACAACTCCTTATCTCCAACATCTTAGTGCATCCTCTGTCACCTTCAGGTCTTCTTTTTAAGATTATGGCCTTCAATTAGTGATACCCCTGTACTCATGGGTGTGGGGCCATCCACTGGGACCCGAGAAACCTACAAGTTACTGCAACCTCAAAGAAAATTGATTATTCCTCCTGCAGCCACCATTAGCTGCCAATAGTTCTTCATCTCTGGGTGGGGAATTAATCTATTTTTGTTTTATAATTATGAATGTTGATAATACAGCTACAAAACTTACATTAAAAACAATGGCATAAGTATGTTTGAAGATATTTGGAAGTTGTTGAAAATCTTAATCCCAAGCCAAGGTTCATTTCAAGATCTTTAATGAAACCCAAGTTGGCAACTCAAACTGCAATTTTAAAATCATTAATTCTGACACTATACAATCAAAGGTTATACTAATATACATGTGTATATTATAAATATATATTATAGTATGTATACTAATATGTATGTATATAGTATGTATACTAATATAGTATGATACATTACTATGTTCAGTGACAACCAAAGAAAACTGTTTTCTAGTGGAAAAATCTCAAATGTCAAGGAAATATGCATAAACCCATACAGAACTAGAAAAAATGAGATTCCATCAAATGTAAAAACATCCAGATAGTAATAAAAGTAATAAACAAAGTAAGAAGATTATAGACAAAAAGAATAAATACATTTTAATTGTTCATTTTATAAAATATAAATAGTCAAAGAATATGTGACTAAAATAAATAGCAAGAAAGCAAATAACTTGATTATTAAATACAGCAAAGTACCTGTATAATCACTTATAAAAAGAAGACGTAAAATGACCAACATGTATTTTAAAAGTTCCCACCCTCACTAATTGTGGTAGTTTGAAAGTAATTGGCCCCATAATCTCATAAGGAGTGGCACTATTAGGAGGTTTGTCTTTGTTGGAGGAAGTATGTCACTGTGTGGATGGGCTTTGAGGCCTCCTATGCTCAAGATTCCACCTAGTGTGACAGTCTACTTCCTGTTGCCTGCATTTTAACATGCAGCAGCTTCTTCTCCAGCACCATGTCTACCTGCCTGCCACCATGCATCCCACCATGATACAAAAGGACTAAACCTCTGAAAATGTAAGCCTCCACCTAATTAAATGGTTTCTTTTGTAAGAGTTTCCATGTCATGCTTTCTCTTCACAGCAATAGAAGCTCTAAGAGACTAAACATGAGTGAGATCGAAAATTAAAGGTTGAATGAGAAAGCCTTTCACATGTGTTTCAATGGCTTTACTGGAAATGCAAATGATACCCTGTGGTGAGGATTTGTAGAACAGAGGTCATTGGATCCTACTAGAGAGAATATAAATTGGTGTAGTCATTAGGAAACCATATCTATGGAGTTTCTCCGATGATTGAAAGTGGATGTATCGTGTGATCCAAAAATCCTCTTAAGTGTGTATCTATGGCATCTAGAGACTATCACTGAACCTTCAGCTTGATGGTTTACCTGTATTAGCCAATCAATGAGCTTCAAGATCTTTTTGTCTCCACCCCCAGCACTGGGGTTACAGATGTGAGCTGCCATGCATACCTTCCAATGTCTACTGGAATCTGAACTTGGGTTCATGGAAAGCACTTTCCCACTGAGTCATTACGTCAGTTGCAACATTTGCTTCTTTAAAACAAACTTCATGAGGCCATGGTTATTTTTTGTTTCCAGAATTTTTCCAAATAAACTAGGATACAAGAAAAAAAGAATCTGTATTCCATAACTGAACCATTATGTTTCTATAGGAACAGAAAACTCTGTGTGCAGAAAAAAGACACTGCATAACACACAGTCATCTATATCTGAGCCAAGGTATGTCAGCAGCCTTAATTGGGATGTGTGACATGACAGCATGCACAGTACAAAGCATGTGGGCCGTCTGTTTAAGACCAAGGCTGCCACCATGCTCACAGGCTAGCACTGCTCGAATCAACCCAGATCAGGACGTATCTGAGTTTGAATTAACTTTTGGTCATTGTGCATTCAGAAACTGTTGCCTAATTATTTTGAACCAGTTTCACAGCTCAGATGTGGTCGTCATCCACAAAATAAGCAGCCGATAACTGTACTCTCCTATGTTTGGGTAAATCTGATGTTCATACCCAAACCAGTCACATTACTATACTCCTCATAAAGTACCCCAAGTTGGAAATATATGATGATATTTCACTGCGACAATGCTTTGCCATGTTTTGGGGGAAATCAAGGTATCCAAGCAAGAAAATAGAAACCAAATGTGATTTTCATTTACTCCTCAGCTATCTTGAAACAGCAGCAGTTAGATAGAAAGGACTCAAAGCAAAGTCAACTAAGCTGTGAATGTCATTCTTTGGAGAACTGTGATATGCCAGTTTCATCTATGGAGGGCTAGCTCCACATGTAGGGCTCACTGCTCAGAACCAAGACTGCTGACTCAGCCATACACAAGCTGTGGGTTCTTACTGAGTCTTAATTTATCATTTCCCCTAAGAGTCCGAGATTACCTTCCCACGGATTATAAGAGCTGACTTCCTATCTTTAAAGCTGGCCTTTCGGGAAATGGGTTCGTTAAAGTGCAGTTTTAAGTAAAATTGGGGAGACTTTATTTCCCCAGGTATGCTGGTTGGTTGTTTTGAATGGGACACCAACCTACACATATCTGAGAAGAGGGAATCTTAAGTGAGAAAATGCCTTAATAAGAATTTTTTGTGTCTTAGTTTGGGATTTTATTGCTATGAAGAGACACCATGGCCATGGAAACTCATTAAAAAAAAAATTAAATGAAGGGGTTTGCTTACAGTTTCAGAGGTTCAGTCAATTATCATCATGGCGGGGAGCAAGGTACATCTTGCAGGCAACTGGAAACCAACTAACTCACAGAGTGGTACCCTGAGCCTAAGAAACCTCAAAGCCCACTCTCACAGTGACATGCTTCCTCTAACAAGGCCATACTCACTGCAACAAAGCTTCACCTCCTAGTAGAGCCACGCCCTGTGAGATTATGAGATGATGGGGGCCAAGTACATTCAAACTCTGTAAACAAGTTTGTCAGTAGGAAATTTTCTTTATTAATCATAGTCTGGAGAAGATACAGCTCACTGTGGGTGGTGCCATTCCTTGAGCTGGTAGTCCAAGGCGGTATAGGAAAGCAGGCTAAGCAGGCCATGATGAGCAAGCCAGTGGGCATCGCTCGTCCATGGCTATACCAGAGCTCTGCTGAGGTACATGTGGCAGCCGGCAGTAGCAGGCACAGCATGTTTTCTTTGAGAAAATATGTGACCCAAGCCAATTTATTCAAATAGGACAGACCTCTTTAAAGAATCAACCAAACAAATTTTGTGAGTGGAAGTGAAGTTTATGGTCTTAAGGCTTCTTTTCGGGGACCTTGGATTGCACATATAGTGAGCTGCAGCAAAATAAATAAATAAATAAATAAATAAATAAATAAATAAATCAGAATTTAACCGTTTATACGAAAATGGACCACTTAGCACAAAAATCACTGATCTGTCTCAGAAACCCATGGTTAACTTCTTTCTTTGTTTTGGTTTTGATCATTTGTCCAAACAAGGCTCATATTTTGTTCCTTCAGTGTACGATGCTTCCACTGTGAGTTTCTTTATAGGAAATGGTGTTTCTACCGCTGAGAACTGTGATTTTTCTTTCCTGTGGGCATACGGTCTTACACAGGCAATTCTGAGACAAATGACAGCTCTTTAGCTGCTGCATCCTGGTATGCTGACCCCCACCCCTCACAGCTTCAATGAGAGCATGAAGAGGCTATCACGGAATGTGACAGTAGACCGAAAATCTGTTTGGTGGAGGAGGGGGAAAAACACAGCTAAGATCACTGTAAGGAATAACACAAGCAATGCAAATAAAGGCACAGCCCAGACCAAGGACTGGTGTAGAAAACACAGTGTTCAAATAAAGGATAAGAAGGTTGGTCCTGGAGACACAGTGTCCCGTAGTTCTCCAACCAAGGACCCTGGATGCTCTGAAACGACGGGTAGGTTTAAGTGGAAGATAAACGTGCTTCTGGAAGATTTGCTTGCGGCTGCTATGAGAAGTAGACTTGAGAAGGACAGAAAGGCTTCCAGAAGCATAGCACATAATTTGACGGGGCCACATTGAAGGGGATGATGGCGTTTGGTTATGAGTGGTCTAGAAGAGGAGAGTAGGTTCAGTTAACTAGAACCACGGAAGACTGTTCCTTAGAGAAGTTCCTAAGTGTTCCTTAGAGAAGAATTGCAAACCACATAGAGATAAAGACCAGGCAGACTCAGCTAGAGACTGCGGGGGTTTATAATGAGCCTGCTTTTGACACCGTTTGTCCAGGTAGGCCCAATAAAGAGATTTCTTTTCAAGACAGGAATCTGGGCTGGAGGGAGAAGATACTGTCTGACCTCAGCTGGGAGTAGGATCTAGAGAAAAATGTAAAAGATGTCATCTGGGTAAAAAGAAGTAAGTAGAACCATAGCAAGGATGAGCCAAGAGATGGAGGAAAGAGGTAGAAGGATCAGGGGAAGGAGAACCGGCAGAGACTCCAGGAAACACACGACTCTCAGTGAGTCAAGAAAGCAGCTGGTCCAGGTGCCCAGGGATCTTAGAGAGCCTAGGGAGGCACCACAGGGGCTCACGGGATTTGGCTGGAGTACTCTACTTTGAAAGAGGAAGGTTTACAGTGGACACAAGCCACAGGGGCAGCTAGACCAAGTGCTAGCCTGGGTGAATTCCATGCTAAGAGGTTTAGTCTTTTAAAAAGAGCATGTGACGTGACCGTGTGAACAAGTCAGCCCCCAGTGAGTTTTGCAGTATGGAAATGTGAGCCCAAATTGCCAGCACTTTTGATTTCTCACAGGAAATCTGTGTTCTACTTTTATTTTTTTATGTGAAATTTGCATATCCTGAATTCCTGACTCAAATTCTTTAAAACCTAGCTCAAATCAAATAAAATATAGCTTCAGGTGAGCATAGTTTGTTACCCTTGACTAGACAGAGGGCTCTCAATAGCTCTCATTGAAGAGGGAGAGGGGACCCAGAGCAATATGTAGTTTTCAGCATTGTTAGCTTACTGCTTTTAGTGAGGATTAAGATGTGAGAGGGTTATTTTTAGGTAGGAGGAAATGCTTGGCTCTAAGTTAATGTACCTACAATAGTATATCATACATAGACTATATGAAGGACAGTTAAAAGGATACTGTAAATTAAACGGTGAAACATTTCCACTCAAGATGGTCATTGCTTTTGTTTCCCTGTCAAAAGGTGGCCTTCCCAGTACCTATTAGTGTGATTTCCTGCAGACCACTGGTAATTGACCATGGCCATAGAGCTACGATCAATGTGTAATTGTGATTATACGAGCCACACTGGAAACCAGCACTGATTAGGACTTCAAAACTGACATTACCAGAACAGTAAATAAGCACACCTCCCTTCACAAGGCATTTTTAAATTGCCTAACGTCTCTACTTGTGTAACTGAAGTCCAGGCCTAGACTTCGTCTGAGACACAATCTCCCCGTAGGGATTGGGGGAAGTGGAGATAAAGGATATGATTGCAGAGGATTTTTTTCCTTTCAGGGTCCTCTCTTCCTATGAATTACCTTCTTCTATATCTCTCCGCCGCTTTATCCTAAAGGCATTTCTTCTGCTCAGACTTGATAGAATGGAAGTTAGAATTTGTTTAACACTAGACATACAGCCTGACTGCTTAATTACTGAATGTTAATTCTGAGTCGAGCGAGTGGAGCAAGGGCCTACTGGGACCCTGTGTCCTCGTCCTCTTCCCCTTAAGATGCAAGTGTCACATCAGGACATCTGTCCCATTCAAATCACCATTGTGCATTAACTGATGAGAAAAATGGCCCACAAAACAGTTGAGAAGATAGGGTACGGCCCTGGACTTGGCGTGTTTTACACAGCCTGGTATCAGTGCCTGTGTCTGTAGCAGAGATTCTCAACCTTCCTAATGCTATGACCCTTTAATGCAGTTCCTCACGTTGGGTGAGCCCCCAGCCATAAAATTATTTTTGTTATTACTTGGCAGCTGTGACTTTGTTACTGTTATAAATTATAATTAAGTACTTTTGGAGGTAGAGGTTTGTCGATGGGGTTGTGACCCACATGTTGAGAACTGCTGGGCTAGAGGCGTCTCTGCCAAATGAAGCTCGGGGAAATGGTTCCACTGAGTGTCTGGAGATAGTTCGTATTTTCTTCTTGAAGTAACTTTGGGCTCTCTTTGGCTGCAGCCAGTGTGGACAGCCAGGGCTTTCCAGTTCTCTGGAAACTGCTGAAGAAAGCGTCTGAACTCAATCCCAGAGGCTTTCAAGGAGACATGTGGATCTGTGCCTGAAGTTTTAATTGTGAAGGATAAGGCTCATTTCCTTTTTTATCCTCCTGTCTGTTTGAAGTCATTTCGTTAAGTTGCCATTTTTGGCTTGGCCTTAAAATCACATGTAAGCTCAAATGTAGCTGGTTTCTTACTCTTTGCTCTTACTCTTTGGGGTCCTGCCACCCAGCACCCAAATAAATGAACACACAGGCTTATTCTTGTGCTTATGAATGCCTGGCCTTAGCTTGGCTTGTTTCTGGCCAGCCTTTCTTAACTTAAATTATCCCATCTATCATCTGCCTTCGGGCCTTTTCCTTTTCTTACTTCTGTGTAGCTTACTTTCCCTCTTACTCTGTATCTGACTGTAGATGGGTAGTTGGCCCCTAGTACCCTCCTCTCCTTGTCCTTTATCCTTTCTTCCAGATTTTTCCTTGTATCTATACTCTCTGATCCTCTGCCTACCAGCCCCACCTAATCCTTTCTCCAGCATTGCTATTGGCCGTTCAGCTCTTTGTTAGACTATCAGGTATTTTAGACAGGCAAAGAATCACATCGTCACAAAATTAAATGCAGCATGAACAAAAGTAACACATCTTAAAATAATACTCTACACCATTAGGATTCTTTGGTTATTATTCATCACTTCAGAGTGCCCACAGGTAGTGCAGTGGAATATGCGGTTTATAAATAATTAACCCATCCTTTTCTAGAGTGACCCAAAGGACGCCATTAGTTGTACAAGGCATAGGATCTAAGGAAAAGCATTATTATGCTTTATTTTCTTCTCCGGGGGCTTACGTGCATCTCTGTTCTTTGCTAAAGTTGAAAGATATCCCAGGTTTTGCCTTTTTACTAAATATATGTACACATTTGAATGTACAGGTATAAATATTTAAAGATGTAATATATAAGTATATTCACAATCCACCAATGCAATCTCTATATCCCTTTACACAGATATTAATGAGATGATGAATATGAAAAGACTCTACAGCTATACACCTTCATAAAACTACTTTTTTTTTGAAGCATAAATATATGCTCCTCTGTAGCCACACCACACGGGCTTAACATCTGTTTCAAAGTGTGTTAAAATCCAACAACTCAATGTCAATTGGATGTGGCTTCGCGGTATGCTGGCTTGATTATGGCTCCCACTTGGGGAGAAGAGCTTTCTGATGCCATCCAAACCTCTGGAGTAATATTCAAAGCAGCTGCTATTCTATATATTACATAATTATGAAGCACACAGTGTAGTTTAGAATACTTAAGAGGCACTAGGGGCCCACTTCTCAAAATATTTACAGCCTTTTATTCTCTAAAAACAATAATTTGCATGCCTAAAATGATTTGTGTACCGTTGCCATGCAAATTTCCTTTGGCCTCTTTTATTCTGGCAAACCCCTCCTCTTTCCCTGAGAACACTAAGTGTTTAGCAGTGAGTAGGCCAGAGGGAAATGTGGTTGGCAAACAAAGAAGGCTTAATCATGCTTTCCAAATTTTGAGTGTCCAGGGGACACGGGAAAAGTCATAAAAATGGAAACCCTGGCATGAGGGTGGAGCACAGGGGCGGATCTCGTCTTCATACTTGGGCCTGGGTTTGATCCCTAACAATCTCCACATAATTTTAAGATGAAGGTGAGGCTAAGGGGTCTTCTGTGAAGAACAAGGCAAGCATGGAGCACATGCTTCTTCATGTACGCCAGACGGAAGCCGAAGATGCTTTTTGAGGCTGGCTGCCTATCCAGCCAGCCAATTCCTGGCATGGTTACTGATTTAGAAGATCATGATGGGGGCTGTGGTATAGCGTCAGGACCCACGGGGACACAGGTGAGATCTCAGGCCAAGGTTTACGGCTATGACCTTCTCCCAGGTCCGTGGACCGGACCTACAGTACACTGGTTTGCCTCTCTCCCTTCTCACCATATGACTCAGTGAAGCCATTCACTAGAGAAGCATACCTTGTACCTGCTGGACATGGGGGCTGTATTGGTCAATGAGAGTTTAAAAATAAGCAAAACAGTACGTTAGAGACCACCATAACATTGAAGAGGGAAAAAAGGCAGAAATCTAAATGAGTGTTCCACATGTCTGCTACATGTACTTAAGGTTTATGTGTTGGTTAGTGGCACAAATCTATATGGCAAGTGTCAGTGAGTCAACACATCCTGTTTATTCATTATTTAGAAGAATAACTTATTAAGGATTGGTATCATTGTGTTACACAGGCTGGCCTCAAACTTCTGGGCTCAAGTAACCTCGTGGTTACTTTTTATACTCAAACGTTTTGGTAAACTTAAGATAGTGAGGCATAATGCTATACAGTGCAAAATACAGCACACTTTTTCCTGTGAACTTTGTACTTTTGGCAGGAAGGAATGTTCTCTGAAATAACAATTGGAGGTATGGTGCAATAAATAAATAAATCAGGAATGGTCGTTTGTCATTGTTATCCATATTCCACAGTCTACATGCTTGATGGGCAGGAGGTAGATTCACACCAGCCTTTCCACATGTTTGTACTGGGGCACTTAGGAAATGGAGATAACCCAAAGCCACAGGAATCTCCCAGCTCTTTTATAGCCTTATGGGACCATTGCCACCTATGGAATTCATCATGGACCTTCAGGGCTGCATAGGAATAGTGAGGACAGCAGAAAGGGAAGGCTCAACATACATTAAGGAGAAGGAACCATCAGGTCGTGCCTGGGGCAGACATGGAAGTAAAGATGCTCCAGGAAGGGCCTGGCGGTGGAAGAGGCATTGGGGGATTTGCAGGGAGGGAGCAGGAGACATGCAAATATTTTGTCTGCATGGTGTCTATGTGCTGATAGAGTACTCAAGCTTTCCCAGGCTGTTTGGCTTCTTCCTTGTGGCAAGTGTCTGTCGGGGATCAGGACTGGGTCTTTAGTAGTTACTAAAAAATACCAGATGACTTGAGATTAGTGATGTCATGCTCTACAGGCCACCTTCCTGGACCCAGGTAAGGGCTAGAAATTATGGGGTGGAGTCACAGCACTTAGCCCTGAAATAGAACATAATAGACCATTCCATCACATACTGAGAGACGGGATTTAGAATATTAGCATGCATTTCTGGTTTACACAAGTAGGCTGGTACAAGTGGTATTAAAAGAAAATAAGTGATGTAGATTATTGATTGAAGTTCTTTGTAGGGAACTGTCTCTCAAGAAGCCTGTGCTCATTGTAGGACATGGACTGCTGTCTCCCTCCTATTTTCCCTCCCCTCCTCTCTTAATGCCCATGCCTAATTATATATTACAGCCCCTTGTTAATAAACCACAACTGAGCTCCACACAAAAATAAAACAAACTCTTTGTATGTGTTGCTATTTACTGTGTTGAAGCACATGTGTGTATGTATTCCAAGCCCCAAAAGTAAAATATCGCATACTTTTATTTGTATGTAATCGTTTTATACAAAGAGCTAAAATATGCAGATATAGAAGTTAAAATACTTCCTATGATGTGAGTGGGCATGAGATTTAGGGAGAGGTACTTCTAAGGACATCAAGGGGCAGATTTGTAGGAAGATCGTGTATGGAGTTATGATGTTTCCCTCTCTCTCCCTCTCTCTCTAGGGTCAAGATTAATGAAAATATGACATTGGAAATTTTTGTATAAAAACATAGGTTTCAATTACTCTTAATGCACACACACACACAAAATATGCGGGGCAGTAGATATGCTAATTTGATCCATTGTATTTTTTTGGCTGTATATGTCCCATAATGCCATGTTGGGAATCTCAAATATACACATAAAATATATTTTAAAGAGTTGTATGAATGTTAAATATGAAACCTACAATGGAAACTGAAGATAGAATATTACTGTAAAATAATCACATACAAAAGGTAATAAACTAAGCAAAATTCTTACAGATGCTTGTTTTGGACAATTTTGTACAAAAGACACTTCATTTTAATAGTTTTCTGCTTGTCTGCAGAATTGTGTATTTGTTTTATGATTCTTCCTATAGAGAGCAAACTGAAGGTAACAAATTCGAGTTGTCTCTGAAGAAAAGGGAGCACTGTTAACTGCCTCTGGAGGGCATGCTTCTGTAAGCAGGCTGGCTGAGAACTCATGCACTGAAGATACAGTTTCTTCTACATTCCTTTAGCAGCAATGAGGCACCTACTACATGCTAATACAAAGATGGGTTTGTCTATTGCTTCAAAGTGACTCTAGAGTAAATATATATATATATATATATATATATATATATATATATATATTACAGTTATAATAAAGAGTGTCTGAACAGATCATAAAGGTAAAAATGGGAACCTAGTCTAAATCGCTCCAAATCCCTTAGTTCTAGGCTTCCTATAATATCCCTGTCCTCCATCTTTTGAGTGTTGTACATGCTTCTGCCATGATGGAAGCTCTCTGAAGGCCATCTGATATCATATTAACATTTATGTACCCCATAACTCCTTGAACATACTATAAAATCTTTATGTATTCATGGCCCCAGTAAATGTCCAGCATTGTGTGAAACTATGAATAGAATCTCATAGAAAATAATTCATGAATGTTCAAGCAAATTGATCCTTTTGCAAAGCTGAGAAGAACATAATGAAGGGAAGAAGCTACATCTTATCTCAGTGACTACTGATTGATTGATTGACTGATCAGTTGACAATTAATGCTTCTTCCAGTTACTATATGGCAAGAGAAGATTATTGTTCCTTAATAAACTTAGTGGCCTCTGATGTGCACCATGGCGTCTTTTCCCTAACAAACATCCTTATCTATCACCATGGTCATACTATATGTTATGTAGAGGAAATCACTTCAACAATATGGAAAGACAGAAAATTCTTCCCACTATATCAGAGTCGTATACTTACAAAAAGATAATTTACACAAAACAATGAATTTATTTGCATTAATTTCCAAGGTGGTGTGGCTTTATGTAGTGTTCAGGAACTATGTGAGCATTAACATTCAGTCTCTCAGTTCACAGGGCTCTATACCCCTGGCAGGAGTGTTATCATTCCATTTTCACACAGTATGAGTGACAAGAGCTAATTGTTTGGAGCTGGTTTGTGTCCTTCCAACTCCATGCAGTTGACACCTTTACAAAATAATCACAATGCTACTCAGAGTTGCAGAGCCTGCGACTAGAACATACCAGACAGGTTTATTCCATCTGGTGAAGAGAAAATGATTTCACTAAAAAGAAATCATACCCCAAATTCATAAACATGCAGCTTAATTTGTGGGATGAAAAACTGCTTTTAGTATGTAGGGTGGGAAACACACACACACGATGGGGTGTGGACAGGGAACAGGCATTTATAATATCTGCATAAGGACCCAATGGATGGTCAAAGCCCTTTTGAATGTTAGATAATTAGAAATTCTCAGAGAAGGTCATAGCGTGCATACTGTGGGGTCTTTTGAAGAATGAAGCCAATGTAAGTTTTTTTTCTTTACCACTTAACCAATGTTCAAAATGTCCAGTGTGCTAGGCAAAGGGGCACGGGGAAGTTGGAGAATGGCACATGTGTTTGCTGTCTTGGCTTTGGTGATGCTTAATAGAGACATACATAAGGAAACACTTAGCAAATTGCATCCTTTAAATGTGTGCAGTGATTGCCTGGGCCTTATTACTTCACTAATAAAGAGCAGGTGTGGTGAACTGGGCTAGACTGCCTCTGCATACCTTGAATGGTGAGTTGTGAGACTCAACTAACAGTTATGTCAAGGTGCTGAATCCAGCGAATGCCATTTTTCTCACCACCCACCATTCTTCCAGAAAGCTAGAACAATGGAAAACGGTGAGTGAGTGAAGCATTAACCACACGTACCAATTCTTCACTCAGGAGAGCTCGCCACTATCCTGAAACTGTGGCTGACCCGGAGATAAATAGCCAGGGCCCCATCACCCAGGGAGCTAGAAATTGGTTATGATCCAGAATCCCAATGGAGAAAATAAGCACATCGTGGTTACCCCTTAGGAAACCTCATTCCCACACACTCCTCCCCCATCTCACACCCTGAAGTCTCCAGATATTCACAGGCCCTATTCAGTTACTTTTAGCCATTTCTTCAACAGGTTCTTTTCTTGCTATTATAGCAAACACGGAGATAGAGTTACAGGAACCGGAAAAAGGAAAGAGTGGATAACTTCCAGTGAAATTCAGTGATGATCAGTGGTATCTGTGGAAAAGCCACATGGCAGAGAAATGAGATGCAGTGACAGTTACAAACCCCATTCTCAACCTTCCCAACTTGGGGAGCTGGACAGAGCTCCCACCACACCTAAGGGTAGGGTCAGGATGAGGGCCAAGCCTTAGAATAGCAAGTAAGGAAAGGGACAGAGGCTAAGAGATGTCATTGAGCATATCCATCTCCATAACTCTCACAGGCATGGCGGGGGCGGGGACTTTCTTGCTCTCCTAATGCCCCACATCCCAGGACATAGGTAAGCCGAGAAAGGACATCATGACCTGAGGCTGTTTCTCAGGTGGCCAAGCGCTTACCTAGCATGCCGTGGTGACTAATGAGGCAGGCGGATCTTCAAAAGCCTTTCTTGTCTGTGCAGTGAGTTTAAGGCCCGCCAGGGAAGCCTGAGACTGCTGAGAGAGGGGTAGGTTGGATGGGGAGATGGAATAAAACAGCAGAAACCAAGATGGCCTGGAGCTAGAGCGTAGAATGCGCAATAGAGCAAGTTACCAGTGTCTCAGGGCACACTCAGGTTGGTAGAAATGTCTTTGCAACCCTGTGAGAGTGGTGAGATGAGGTACCAAGAGTGTTCCCATGTCCCTTCCTCTCTTTGCACTCATCACTTCTACGTCCTTGCTGGGATGCTATTTCCGTTCCGATGGGAATCCATATCTCAAGCGCTGACTTTATTCTCCAGGAGTGTGTGTTTGACAGAGGAGCAACCTAACACTCGGATCTTTAAAAGAACTTTAAAACTGGACTGATCATAGCAACCTTTCTGAAGACCTGCAATGGAAGACCAGCTTTTCTCTATAGGTTTAAATATCCCATCGTAATTACCTTTCATCCATACTAAATGGGTCTTAAGTAACAGGTTTCTCTCACCTCTGTTGTGGTTTCTTCCTTTCTTTTTCCTTTTGGCTTTAATGATTTGAGGTAACTTTCCACTAATTTTCGTTAGCCATGCACAAATGCCAATGCCAGCGAAGCTTTTGTTATGTGTGTGAAATTCAAAACCTATCCCTAGTCTATTAACTAGAAAGAAAGAAAGAAAAAATTACTCTGCAGGAGTCCATAGTACTCAGAACAAAAGGACTGCTACTGTACAAAACCAATTTGCATGTGATCAAGTTGGGCAATATTGAGTTTGCTACTGAATGATATGGGGCAAGGGTGGGGGTCAGGGCGGTGGGCTGGGCAGAGTAGTTGCCTTGTTAACCTGGATGTCAGGATAAAAGGAGAGGGTTATGTTGAGGGATGAAGCTTCCCACTGCCTCCGTCTTTGCCATCTAACTGAGAGATGAGTACGTTTTCCAACTCTCAGCTGATTTATGTGAAACACAGCAAGAGATTTCTGGGAATTGTTCTTTACAATGTGTTTAAAATGTATTTTTAAAGAAACATTTTTGTATTCATTGTGTGTGTGTGTGTGCGTGTGTGTGTTTGTGCGCGCACGCGTGCGTTTATATGGATATGTGTGAATGCATGCATTCCAGGATATACATACATATGGATATGTGTGGATACATGAATGCCAGGATATATGGATGGATGGATGGATGTGTGTGGATATATGCATGCTGGAATATATGTATCGGTGTATACCAGGATATTTGTGGAGGTCATTTGGCAACTTTGAGGAGCTTGTTCTTTCCTTCTGCCATGTGTGTTCATAAGATCAAACTCAGGTAATGGTTGTCAGGTGTGGCAGCAAGTCCCTTTACTCACCGAACCCTCTTGCCTGCCCTATTGTATTTTTCAACTTGCATACATTGTAGTTGATGTCTTTATGCCTCTCACACACTCTGAACTTTGATCGATTCCCCCAACCTGTTCCTCTCCATCTCCCTCACTGTCCTTTCTCCCTCCCACACTCCCCTTTCGTATCATACCTGCTCTGTTATACATTACCCTCCCTCACCTTAAAGCCTCTCTTCCTTCTCTCCTTTTCCTGTTGCTATGAGGAAATACACAGACAAAAGCAACTTAAGGAAAGAAAGATTTGGGCAAGGCAGAGAAGCAAGAGCCTGAAACAGCTGGTCACAGTGTGTCCACAGTCAGAAGGGATGATGCATGCATGTCCAGCTATCATTTCCCATGAATACGGTCCCTGTCATTGTGTGTGAGAGACACAAAATTGACATCTTCTATGGGTGGGATAAAAATTGGGGTCTAATATCACCTTATGTGATGTTAGAAAGAAAATTTGGCATTGTAGGCAGTTGTTGGATGCCTTTCTGAAGAAGTCCAGTGTCCTAAAAGTCCCCTGATTTGAAGTTTTTAAAGCTCTCTGAAGGTTCCAAACAGCAAGCCGATTTTCCCGAAGGGCCTTACAGCAACTCTCCTGGGATCACCTAGACTCGGGCACAGAAGCTGCCTGCTGCGTTTACAAAGCAGCCCCACACTGACATGCTGCGGGTTCTGCCTTATAAATCGATGCTGATACAATTCTACAAGTCTGTAATCAGTTTGAGATCATGCTCCCATGTGTTCTACAGCAGACAGATTGCAATTTTCACTACAGTTTTCTAGTAAAACAGAAGACAATTGTGAAAGTTACCTCGCGGTATTCTTGTCAAGACCTCTTAGGAAACATATTATCTTCTTTCTTCTTGGTGGCTAAAAGGAAAATAGGAGAATGTGATCCTGTCCTCTTGGTACTACAATGCCCCCATCATCATCACTCACATTGTATTTTACATTAGAGACTCAGTTTCTATCCCTATACAGTCTGTCTGTCCAGAAGTCTGCCCGGGTGTTTCAGGAATTTGTCTCTCTGGGACCCAGTAGAGCTTCTAGTTAGTTCATCTTCAAAATGAAATAACAGAAAATGTGCTTCTGAAAGTTAAAAAAAAGAAGAAATGTTGAAGATCTTCAGTGTCAGGTCAAAACATGTTTTCTACTAATATTGGTCTGTGCTTGTATCTATATCCAGATTCCTGCTGCTGCCCGAAGTGCTGTGTGCAAATCTCTTACACAGCAAGACCAAGCACACCTGTTAAATGTACACCCATCTATTAATCAGTTTAATTTTTGCTTCATGATACTGTTTCATGGAAACTGTCTTAAAAGTTATGAATTTGTAAAATTACATTTCCATTGAAACTGGAGAAATGGCTCAACAGTTAAGAGAATGGGATGCTCTTACAGAGGACCTGAGTTTGATTCTGAGCACCCAGCATCAGGTTACTCTTAAAGGCCTGTAACTCCAGCTCCAAGAGGATCCAGCTCCTCTGGCTTGTGTAGGCACACGCATACATGAGTGCATTACTTCCCCATAGTCACACTTGTGTCTGCATAATTAAAAATAATAAATGAAAATATTTTTAAAACAAAAACTGAAGTTTCCATTTTCTTCTTGCTAATTTGCATCATATGGTTTTGGTTGGTTCATATCCCTTTTTTCCCAGTGAGCATAAATGTAAACTTTAAACTTTTCAATTGCATTTATGTGTTTAGTGTGTGTGTGTGTGTGTGTGTGCGTGCGTGTGTATGTGTGTGTGTGTGTGTGTGTGTGTGTGTGTAGGTCAAGTGCACAACTGTGAGAGTCTATTCACTCCTTTCACTGTGTGGATTACAGGATTCGAACTCCAGACATCAGTCTGACTTCTGTCACCTTTACTTGCTGAGCCATCTGCTGGCCCTGGACATAAATTTCAAACACCATTTGTTTCATTAAGTTGATTGACTTAATGGAGCACCTCAAAATAAAATATTCATTAAGATATCACGCAAGGAGAATTCCCAATTACATATGCATGGCAGTAATTCTTACTGCAGATGAACTAGGAAGTGTGTGCATCCCGGGCCCTTCTTGACTATGATGCTCATAGTTCTTATGTCCCCTCCACTTTGGGAGGTGTCAACAACTCTCTCATGAGTTTCCTCCCAACCCCCGTCCTGGGGAAACTTTGGAGAGTCTTGTCACATCCTGGTTCTGTTGAGTCATCCTCATGCCACAGGATTATGGTTTTACTCAAGGTTTGTAAAATGAGCAATCGTGTCTCCATGCTTCCTCCAAAGTATAAAAGCCTTCAGTGGACATGCTTTGGGCAGGCAGATGAGAAATCATGAATGTAGCCTCACTGAGAAGATGCTTCATATGCAACATAACAAGAGCATCCTGTGCTTGATGCATTTGTGTGCCTCTGTTTCTTCATGTTTCATATGTTTATTTCAACTCGGATTTCCCTGGGACCTGATAGATCCCTAATGTCAGGAATCTTTGCATTTCTTGACCTTGTTGATACTGTTGAACTTTAACTCCTGTGGTGAAAGAAAGAGAGAGAAAAAGGCCCACAAGTCTTATTGTAGGGCTCGAGTGGTTATCCCATATCTGTTTTCTCCGATTTGGAAGAAGATGACAACCCAGGAGGAGTGAATTTGATGCAGTAGAGAAGCAGATGTAGGATGGATGCTAAATGCATTTCCCACCTCTCTCTCTCTCTCTCTCTCTCTCTCTCTCTCTCTCTCTCTCTCTCTCTCTCTCTCTCTGAGAACTATGGTTTATTTCTTATGTTATTTGATTCTGAGAGACTTTAAATAAGATAACAGAGCAATGATGGTAGCTCACATGTATATCTCTGCTTATGTTCAATTCAATTCTGTGGTGCAGTTTAACACATTCCATTCTGTTTCATGCCCACAAAATCTATGTGCATGAGGATTCTAGGACTGTCATTTGAAATAGCATGAAAGCAAGCTGAGGCTCAAGGAGGAGGCTGACTTGGCATAGCCTTCCAGCAGAGGAGAGATGCTAAGGTAGGGTACAGTGTCATCAGAGCTGGGCTGATTTCCTCCTTGCTCACCAGAGCCTGTCATCTTCAACACACAGTCAAGCTAAGCTGTTGGTACCCATGAATTATCTCCTCATTTTTAAATTTTGTTGTCTTGAAGCCTTAGCTGATATATTGCTTTGGAAGGTTATAGTAAACTGGGCATTTCTTAAAGAACCTATTTGTACCGGTTGAAAATTCTGGAAATGAGTGTGATAACTGTGGTCACATTCTTAGACTTTCAAGAAATTCTATAATACTTGGTTTAATTATTTTTTTTGAAAGTGAGATCAGAATTCAATATTCAAAGGTTCCCAGGTGTGACACTCCGACAAATAAAACCTAAGGTAGGGAAAATAACTCACAAAATAGATAAATTAGCAGCTGACTAATTGCATTTTTAGAAAATGGAATCTTTACTTTATAAAATTAGGTCCCCAGGGTTCCTTTATGTGCTTGGCTCTCCTGGTGCATTTAATATTTGATCGTAGATCATTAACTACTTGATTAAATGTCTGGGGACAAAAACAAGAGGGAAAACGCAAAAGCTTTGGGAATCAATACTAATTATGAAACAATCAAAAAGAGTGGTATGCATATCTGAATTCAAAATAGATTTTAAAAGTTTCTGTTACAAAACCCTTTTCAACCTTATATAATTCTGTAAAAGATGGCATTGGAAATGTAAGGTTTTCTTACCCAGGTGGCTAATGTGCTTTAGTCATCCACCCAGGAATTAATTCATTCATTCATTCACTCACTCACTCACTCATCCATTCATTTGATGCATATCTGTCAAATGTCCTATATTCCAGACATGCCACAAAACAGAGCTGCTGACCTCTTAGAACTAGTATTTATTAGTTTTATTGTGGAGTTGTAAGGACTAGGGATTGTGAAATGAGAATGAATATGGCAGTAATCCTCTTAAAAATGTGTATTTGTTTTGGGAGTGTGTCTTACTACATGTTCTGAGATGTGTCATTATAATGAAAGGTTATTATTATCTGGATTATTTGTAAAAGATAAAGAAAAAGGATTTTCTTAACTTGGCTCTTGCCATAGCTATTTGGATATTTTATGGCGATGGAAATGGCAATTATCATAAATATCTCAACTGGCACTTTTTTATTAACATGAGTTTCCATAACACAGATGAATCAACCTGACATTTCTTTTTCCTTTAGCTCTTTGGTCACCCTAGTAATTGATTCTATTACAGGTGGGCTGTGTGCGCTTAATTTCCCATACTAAGTCTGGGTGATTTAATATCATCAATGAATTACGAGTTGAAGATATTTTCCAAAGTTTAAAATATATTCATAATTTTTCCTGATGATTTCCCTGCCTCATGAATTTCATGAAAGACAGTAATCTATTCATACTTTACGTATATTTACTTATTCGTGTAGAGTGGTGTTACAACTCTAAGTTCTGTTTATATAAGCTATCCATAGGAACTAGTTTTAATTCATTTATTTTTACCATGATTACAACTTTTAGTTGAGCAAATATTGAACTTTATTAATCCCACCTGTGTATCCTGCTGGGTAATAATATGTATTGGCACATGCATTTAAGATTCCTCAGGCTTTGAACAAAAATGTTGCCATGGGAACCTGCCTTCGTAGCCCACAGTCCTTTGCAGAACTACACCTGCCTTATGGTAGAGGGTTTCCATGGCAACATTTTTGTTCAGGGAACATAGAACTTGAGCGGAATATGCCCAGAGTCTCTTTTAAATATGTGCATTGATAGTTGTGACGCTGCCGTACTTAATATGCGTATTAGAAATGCAGGTGGTCCCGTGGTGGGCAGCAATGCCTTTCTTGTTTCTACTGAATAGCTTCCTATTGGGTTCAGTAGCTCCCATGCATTGGACTAGGAAATTAGAGCAATTTTTAGTCTTTCTTCCCTCTTAGCACACTCCCTTTATGGGACCCTCCCCCTAGAGTACAGAAAGGTCTCCGCACTGGGTCACATTAGCGGGATGATAATTTGTGATAATGCAAAATTGGGAGGGAAATCTGTGTAACAAATGTTTGACCAAGTCCAACTGGCTCCCTTTCTAATGGACAGCATCAATCTTGGTGCTTCTAATGCCACAGAATATCCAACTAATGGCTCCTCGCCTCGCTCACATATGCTTCCTCTAAAGAAGGTTACAGGCTCCAATAACAAAGCGCCATGGAGACAAGGTGAGAATTAGTTTTTATATTTTTGATTCAGTGTCTAGTCTCTTTATCTCTTAAATTAACTTTGAGTGTAAAAAATGTTGACAACTCTTAAATTAAAATGACCCAAGCTCTTTCCTTGCTCATCACTCATATATGTCATATTACATTCATAACTAGCCTCACGCTGGAAGAATGTGCCATTGTCCCTCAATAGATAGTCCAGGCTCATCATTACCCTGTGATTATGGCTTTATCAACTGTTACATGTTTTCTCATCTATCACAACCCGACTTTTACATGCTGGCACATAGCTGTCCCGTGGCATATTTCAAAAGAGGCAGCCGTGGTGTCTGTACCAGCCTCAGTGGCTGCTTCCCATCCAGACAGGAGCTATTACTGATACCAGCAAGGGCATCAGAGGGACGTGGGAAGACCATGAGGATGCTTTCAGTGCAAACCCTAATCAGATCATCTCCCTTGATCAGGAAAGGGAATATAGCAAAATGAGGTGGGCTGAGGGAATTGGAACAAGAGAATGCATTCCGAATGCACTTATGACAAGTGAACCCTGAGAACAAATGGGATTGATTCGTTTGATGGAGCGGAAGCGTAACTGGGGAGCCCGAGGCCATGCTTCCGCCAACTTAAGGGTTTGGAAAGTTAAACAAATACAAGATGGCATGAAAAGTCATGTCTTTTATGCTTATATTGAAGGAAGTAAAGGAGGGAGGATAAACAGAGTCTAGTGAATTGACATATTCTATAAGTCAACCTCAAATGGTACTAAAAGGATGACCAGATATTGTCAATAGTTTTCAACAAGAAGAGAGTAGAGGAAGGTGATGGTATCTATACTGTACCAGAAATAATAGGACTACATGATTTGTCTCCTCTGTTGCCATTCTGTAAATTACTGTATCTGGGCTGATTTTAAGATCTCTGTATTCTGTGGACGTATTTATAAATGTCATGAACTTTCAAGGGCAGGGTATCACCTCCAGAAAAACCTGCTTTGCCTGGAACCCATCAACTTTTACCTGTTGAATTGTCCAATTAGCTTCCATTGAAGAAAATGCTTCCTGGAAGCTGAAAAGTTTTGAAACTGTTGGAACAACTTATTTCCCACTCGTGCCTGTGCATGAGTACTTTTTAAGTTTATAAAATGACACCTTTTAACTGTTTTTCAAATATAATTATAAGGGCTCATAGCCAAGATCCCAACCAATGTACTTTGATTGACATTTAGACTCTTTTTCTAAAATGCTAAGGACATACTCTGAGTGATTAGGTATGTTAGCCCTCAACAAGCCATAGCTTTCCAATTAAACAAAAGTTTGGAAATCAGACACACCTAAATATTTTGGTCACTGAAATGTAAATTCAATAGGCAATGAATCTCTTAAAACCCAAAGAAGTTATGACAGAAAAAAAAAAAGAAAGAAAGAAAGAAAGAAACAGAATGTTCCACTGAACTAAAGTTCCTCAGGCAGGCATAACAGAAAAGGACAGGTTAAACTAGCAAGGTTCTATCCCTTCAGTATGAAGATTGAGATCAGAATGTCAGACAGACCATGAGTATTGTAAACACCAGTTTAGCCATTAATTCTAGATGAAAGGATTTACAAAGGCACCAATTTGCCTTTGTGAGGTTTAGGGAAGTAAATGGAGGCCAAAAGGAAGAATGGCTGTCTATGTGACTGAAGCAGGTCATTAAGACAGTACAAACAAAGCTATGGAGGTTAATGGGGCTCATGCCTCTCACTGTTTCCATGTGTGACCTGACAACTGTATCTGAAATGGGGATGCAACTCTCAGATTCCGTCCGTCTGACTGGTCTGTCTTTCTACAGCTTGGATAGACTTGTGGTCCCCGAGTCCACAAATAATAGACTTGATCCATGACATGACCCCAGTTCTGTGTCAGATCTTCTGTTTAGTCCTGGAAAGGAAAGAGCCACTCGCATATATACAAATGTGTGTGTGTGTGTGTGTGTGTGTGTGTGTGTGTGTGTGTGTGTCTGAGAGAGAGAGAGAGAGCGCGCGCAAATATATGATGGCATATGTTCATGCATATTCTCAACACAGCAATGCCTCCTGGTGGTTTGCTTTGTTTTCCATATTCTTTCAGCTGTTTAAGACAGTTCAGGTAAAGGCCAAAATGAATTAATGCCCACAGGTATGAAATTACCTGGTAGGTATTCATCCTAAATCTCTTTTGGTAGAGTGAATGTTCAGGGTAGGAGGGTCCTACGCCAATATGAAGATGAAGAATCATCACTGCCACACAGTGAGGTCCCTGGCTTGCTGATAAAGATATAAAGACAGAGACAGATAGGGAATAGATATAGATATAGATACAGAGACAGACAGAGATGGAGATATAGTTATAGAGATCTAGATATAGATATAGATGATATAGATATATAGATATAGATATAGATATAGATATAGATATAGATATAGATATAGATATAGATGATATAGATACATATATATTATTTCAGAGGTCATGGGGTACTATGATGAGTTCTAAATGTGAGAGGAAGACAATGAACTTTTAATTGAAGATATGTTTGTTTGGAAATGACTTAGTTGCGGGGAACAAGGAGAGCCTCAGTTTCCAACAGTTGTAATAGCAACAGGGCTGACTGAAGGATACTAGAACTTTAATGTGGTTTTTCTACTCTTCTCCTTCCTAATAAACTGCTTCCATTTACATTTCTGACTCATTAAGTGGAGAATGAACGATAGGACGATTAATGGGTCTTATCATCCACCACCTCACTTCATCTACTTCCCTTACTTGTAGAATTCATTTTTTTTTTACTTCCTTGATACAGGAAAAGAAAAAGGGGAAATCACTCCCATTCCTTAAAAGTGGAATAACTAATAGGTTATGAATGAGCTGAGTTTATTATTTCTTCACTAAGCTAGGATTTTCTATAATGAATTTTGTCAGGAGGATCTAATTAAACCATAATAGCAGTCACTGAGAATAGCAACAGGAAACATGTTAAATTGCTTCTTGCTGGGCAATTTTTTTCCCTCCTATTGTTACTCATAACCTTTACAATACACTCAGCTCCATGGAACATACAATCTACATAGCAGAGAGTTATTGTACTTACACACATCTACTGGATGCGAACGCTTTACCTTCTGGCACATAAAAATGGAATACAGGCTCCTGTAGAAATGTAAGAAATTCCCTCTTCCAATATGCTGTGACTAGGATGTCAAGAATATGCAGGTCTGGCTAGAACACCTTGCCTTTAAAAGAACAATTGTAAAGCACAAGCGACATTAAGGGGATGAGGTGCAAAGTACTTTTGTATTAAAAATGCTTATTATGGGGGACATGAAGACTAAATGTAACCCACTTTGCTTTGTGTGTATGTATACAGAGTTCTCAAGACCTAACAATATACGTACTTAATATAAAAGAAATATATTGATGTTGCAATCCAGTGAAATAAGTTGTTGAATTCAAATGACTCTTCACATCCCCGCCACAACCGCCCTTGTTCATTTTAAACTTTCCTTGGTAAATCTGGGTGCCTGTGGCTGGCAAGGAGCAGAAAAGGGAGACTTCCTTCTCCTGTAAACTGCGAGCCTGCTCGGGTTATTAGCATTCTCTCTGCTCTCCCTTCCATCTCTTCATCCCCACATAACACTGCACAGCTTAAGATGAAAAGACGTATTGGATTCTCTGCTGTCAATTGGACAAGTCCTCTCTTGGGTCCCTTCTGTCAAGATCCTCGGATTCCATTTGAATTTCAAGCAGAAGTGGAGGCTTGGGAGGTGGCGACTGGCTTGTGCTGTGAGCAACATGAAAGAGGTGTTTTGAAAATCCTACAAAATCTTCATTCCCAAAGCCAGATGGGGGAAACGGAATGGCTTCAACAGCTAGCTATAAACAGTTAAGAAAGGAGCAGAGGGCACTCAGTACTGCACTTACTACATGAGCCCACTGAACTTCCAAATGATCCATCCATCCACCCATCCATCCATCCATCCATCCATCCATCCATCCATCCATCCATCCATCCATCCATCCTTTTAATTTATTGTGCCAAGACATTTGAGAAACCTCATAGCCAGTGATGGTGGGCTGGTGGGCAAGCCTCTTTCCTTTGGAAGGAAGGGGCAGAGCTAGCTATTTCCTTATTGTCAAGGACTAGGATATTAACCTTCCTTTCATTTAATTCTATAAGTAATTATAGACCATATTTTTTTTTCCAAGAAGTTTCATTTGGGGCTTAAAGAAAACTTGTAATATTTTAGTAAAATCTTGATCATCGGATTCTGTGGTCTAATAGAGAAAGCAGAGTTAAAAACAGAGCATAGCTGTAATTGATGGAAAATAACTGTGAGCCTTCCAGAGATACTTTAGAGATCAAAGTAAATTTGTGCTATGACAGAGTCAGGAGGAACCTTAGCTGTATGAAAAGGAGCTTGCCAGAAGCCTGGCCTACAGAAGACCAGATCTCAAACCAAAAAGTGAATTGAATTGTCTCATAAATATTTCCCTCAGTTTTCTGAATGTGTTTCAACTTTAATTTTAATGTTTGTCATATTCTCCGTTATTAGGAACAGTAGTGATTACTAATTTCCTCTATAATTAAATAGACTGAAATTATTTCCTTTTATGGATAGAGATGGCATAAAAATAGAAAAAAAAATTAAAAGAAAACCAGCCAATTGGATTTCCTTGTCTTTTTATGTGTACTTAACTCCAATTGATTTTAGTGACAAAAGTGCATTTAGGAGAATTCCCTCAATATTCCACAACATAAAGCTGTCTTGGCCATCAGTTCCTCTCCTGAGTGCCTGTCACATCCATCAATTTTGGTCTCACAGCTTCTTTCTAACACATAGCTCCCTCTTATGACCCTCCAGCTAAGCCGCAGCCCATCCCAGACTAGAACCCTTTGCATTCTTGACATATCCAGTGCAATTAATGCACATACACACATAAATATATATATATGCATACATACAAACAAACATACATACATACACACATATATGTGTGTATATATATGTATATATATGCATATATATATATATATATATATATATATATGTCTCACACCAGTGGACCAGTGGGAACTACTTCCTCTACATCCCTTAAGAGCTATCTTGCATCCCTCTTCACGGAAGAACTCCTTTCACACTTAAGATTAGCATAACACTCCCAAATCAAATCTTCATCCGTAAAAGGGTTCCCCCCCAAATATAGAGAAAATGTGACAATGCCCGTAGTAAGCTTGCCTCTGGGCTATTCACTCGGTAATATTTATTCTCTGATAGTAGTTGCTCAAATGTTAAGTGTCACAGTGGCACTTTCAGAAATAAAGTCATAGCGATTTTTAAATTATACAATGATTTTTGAGTCTTCTGGGAGAAATAGAAAACTTGGTGTCCACCCTTCAAACCCTTTGAAACCGGAAACAGCTTGCTTGTTGAGAGTTTCCCCCAGAGGAAGTTGGGAACAAGGGAATAACTTGGCACTTACCCATCTCACCACCTCCCAGCTCTCATGCCACTCCACGCCACTCAGCCACACCCACACGGTGCTGCCTCTTACTCTTGTCTGTGCTTTCTGGTATCTGCAGCCAATTTATAGGAAAGCCTCATTGAATCCCTAATTTGTGATGCCTAATTATAATTAAACACTGACAGCAAATCTCAAAAGTGGGTTTGTTGCAAAATTCGTTATGCAGAATAGTTCTCCATTTGGGAAACTAAGAGGAATCATGAATTTAGTAGATGAAGTGAGCTCATCACAAGCTAAGTATTTTAGACAAAAAGATCAGCAATGACCATGATAAACCCTTCCGTCGTTGCATCATGTCATGATTTATGAGAAGCTGTTAAGAAGTCGCATTGATTTTATAAGTCTTCACTGTCTACCCGGTGCTTGGGGGTGGGAATGGTGGTACATCTTCTGGCCAGTTCTGTGCTGTAAACCTAGTGCTTGTAGTGTAGAGTTTTATTATTGTTCTAATGAAGTGCCTAAAGCAACATCGTTCTGTGTTTACAAACCCAGTGTCCGTGTAACTTTTAAAATCAAGATTCCATTTCTGTTTTTCTGAATTTGAATCCAGCGATCAGTCCCACTATCACAAATACTCTTGGTCCACAGAACATATTTTTCTGCTGAGCTCTGTGAAATTTAATTCAGAAGGGCTTTATTGATGCTTCGTTTTCCTGACCTTTCCAGTCCCGTGTTGGTGACATATTGGTCCTCTGTCTCCAGTGCTTTGAGAATCTAATAGATAGGATGGAATGGGTCAGATAATGAAAGCCCCTGGTACATTAACTTTCAATTTCATGAGTGTCTGAATATTGCAGAGAAGATGAATAGCGAGACTTCCTTTGCTTTTACATTTTAACATTTATAAGCTAGTTAAATGTCCCTTGTATTATCAGCAGCTGAGTCCTGCTGTACAATATTAACACACATTTGTATTTTTCAACAGTGGCATAACAGTTTAAAATAATTTATAAAGCTCAGAGCAGACAACTTAGAATCGCACGTTCCTAAAAAAAAAAAAAAAAAAAAAAAAAAGATGAATAAACAGGACTTTTATTTCTTGTGAGTCATGGCATATGCCATATCCATCAGCAGGCTTCTTCTGGATTCCTCTTTATTTTACCAACTTACGAGGTGAGTTAGGGTGTGTAGTCAGTTATAAGACTGACTGATTAGGAGGTAGTTAAAAAATCATCCCAGCAAGTTGTGTTATTTTTGAGCAGACACAGTAGAGTCCTTCCTGAAAACATTATAGTAAATGTAGTGATTTGAAAGACTCTGCAGAAAGGGAATACTCTTTAGGATGAAACTAAACGTCACCAGAGTGCTAAGGACAGGGACGGGGAGGGAACTTCAGACTCTGTTACGAGAACTTGTTCCCTAGGGCTGTTTTCTAGGCGTGCATCATCCCCTCTCCTTATTACATCCCCCACCACTCCCTTCAAAGCATCCATTGCCGTACAATATGGCCAGAAGGAGACAGTGCTGCGTGGCCTTTCAGATTCGAATATTGTAGCTGTAGTCGAAGACTTGTGCTGGGTTGCCAGGTTGGAAACTGGAGTTGAGCTCTCTGATTGTGACCTACAGGAGGAATGTAGTCATTGGTCTGAATCAATTAGAAAGTGACAAGTAAAACTGGAGATGCCACCTCATCAGCGCGCCTGGGCTATGTGGTTAAATGTATTACATAGACGCAGTTATATTTGACACACATGAGAAATGATTCGACTGACCTCGAGGTAGGGAGGATAGAGGAGCATGTAATGTTTGGAGCGGTTTGTTGTCTGGTTCCTTTGAGAAGCCGCCAGACTCCTGGCCCTGACAGCGGGCTGTCTCGTAGTGACAGTCATCCACTCAGAAGGGGCATCTGTTTGCTCGGGTGCCGTTTCATTTCAGCCGTCATGGAGAATATTTTTTCCTAGATCATCCTCTTTCACCCCAACCCACATTTAGTCAGAGTGCCCCACATCTGCCTTCAGCATCTTCATAACTACCAGGCAGACTCTGTCACCTATTACAGGACATTCTATGACGCAGCCTGACTGGTCATACATGAGGTTATATGATGCAGCCTGACTGGTCATACATGAGGTTATATGATGCAGCCTGACTGGTCATACATGAGGTTATATGATGCAGCCTGACTGGTCATACATGAGGTTATATGATGCAGCCTGACTGGTCATACATGAGGTTATATGATGCAGCCTGACTGGTCATACATGAGGTTATATGATGCAGCCTGACTGGTCATACATGAGGTTATATGATGCAGCCTGACTGGTCCAATCATGGCTGTTACACTGCAGGCCTTATGACACTGGATGTCTCAGCGATCCCGATCCCTGGAGAGTTGCTGATCTTTAGTCTACACTGGGAGATGGAAGAAGTAGGTTCCAATATCAGGAAGGGTAACTGAAGCCGCAGTACAGGTGAACTTGCCAGCAAGAGTGCAAGCAAGCAGGCACAAAAACAAAAACAACAAAACAACAAAACAAAACAAAACAAAAAACAGCATTTCCTTCTTCCATGTCCTTTTATTTAGACCGTCCTCGGAGTGTGTCCTACATACAGCATGGATCTTCCTGCTTCAAATAATCTGATTGAGAAAATCTCTCACAGAGACCTTGGACACTCATCTCTAAAAGTGATGTCTCCGTCCCACCCCACCCCCTGATCCCACCCAGAGTTTAGAGGACTTTGAGGAAGAGGAGGGAGAAAGGTTATAAGAGCCATGGGGGATTAAGGACACCAAGGAGTCAAGGTCTTCTAGACACAAGAGGACTGGTGCGTATTTGACCTCTCGGAGACTGAGGCAGCACACAGGGCCTACATGGGTCTATACCAGATTGGGGGGGGGGTCCTCAAGTTGAAAGGAGAATTGGGCACAAGTCCCCATCCCTAACCCAGAACTAACAACATTCAATGGAGAGCCACTTGCAAATGAAAAATTAGGTTTCTCCAAGGAAGTCACTGAGGAAACAGACTGCTTCTTTTTGTTTGTTTATTTGTTTAAATTCCTTTTTAAATTTAAATTTGACACAAGCTTGTTTTACATGTCAATCCCAGTTCCCTCATCGTCCTGTCCTCCCCTACCACCCCCACCAAACCCCAACCCATCCCTTTTCTGCTCTCCAGGGAGGGTGAGACCTTCCATGGGGATCTTCAAAGTCTGTCATATCATTTGGGACAGGGCCTAGGCCCTCCCCCATGTGTCTAGGCTGAGGGAGTATCTATGTGGCTCCCAAAGTCCATTCCTACACTAGGGATAAATACTGATCCACTACCAGAGGCCCCATAGACTGCCCAGTCCTCCTAACTAAATCACATTCAGGGGGTCTGGGTGGGTCCCATGCTGGTTTCCCAGCTATCAGTCTGGGGCCCATGAGCTCCTGTGCAGGGTTTCTCCAGCCTGGTCTTGACCCCTTTGCTCATCACTCCTCCCTCTCTGCAACTGGATTCTAGGAATTCGGCTCAGTGTTTAACTGTGGGTGTCTGCTTCGGCTTCCATCAGCTACTAGATGAAGGCTCTAGCAGTAGATGGCCAATACAAAACAAATTCATGGCATTTTTGGAGGTTGTTTGTCTCATAATATTAAATCAGAGCTTTTTTTCTTATCTTATTGGTTCATTGTGTATATGTTATGGCTTATTTTTTTTTAAATGGGATTCCTGTGTATGAGAACATGTGTGGTGGCTCTGCACGTATATGCATTTCTTGTACTTTCTCTTTGGTTCTTTTCCTTGTTTGCTTTGCCATGTTCTGATTTGTCTGTTTTTGATTCACCAATTATTATTCCTTAGATGCCTGTTTTTCTAATGAGAGACAAAAAGGATGTGGATCTGGAAGGGGACGGAGGTGTGGAGGAACTGGAGGAGTAGAGAGAGGGAAAAGCCTTAAACAGAATATAGTGTATTTTTTAAAAATCTATTTTCAATACAAAGAAAAGGAGAACATCCATCACAGGAGTGAGCAGCAACTTGAGTCGTAGTTGATTCCAGATGCGGTCAAGTTGACCACCAAGATCAGCCATCACATATGGCGACCACCTTTGTGGTCATGGACTTTACTTTCCTCTGCTACTCCATTCCAAGCAGTTACTCTGGCAGAATCCAGAGGGTTTCACCAATGAAGGGGGACAAAGGAACATGGATTGCAGTGACAGTCGGGGGGTGGATGTGTCTCCCTCCACTTGCCCTGGGCATCATCTTCAGAAGTTACTTCTTGTCTTCTTTGATTGCAGGCCCCTGGTGTTTTAGATTTTGCTAGGTAGCCAAGTCCTGGGTCTCTGTTACCCACACTATAGTTCACATGTTAAATGTCCCCCAAATGCCTGTCTTTGTGTTGAAGTCCTAGCCCATCGTGTAACCGTTTGGGGACATGATGGAATCTTTAGGTGACGAGGCTTTGTAGGATCCTTAGGCCACTCAGGGACCTCTCTCAACAGGAACTATGGAGCCTTGGCTGCTTGCTCTGTGCTATACCAGTGTTCCCTCCTGTGGGCCTCACACCAGACTGTTTCCCTCCTCAGAGGCCCAAAGCGGTGAGAGCACTTCAACTTGAATTGAAATCTCCAGAATTATGAGAATAAAAGTAGCCTTTTATTCTTTACAACTCGATTGCCTCCAGAATGTGGATATTTCATTGTAGTGGCCAAGGGGACACCGATTGGCACGCGCCTATCTGCCTTCTCTCTCCCTTTCAGAAAGGTCACAGTAGCCCGCTTTGCTCTCTGCAGTTGGCTTCACTGCCTGTGTTTGACTTCTGAGATCTTCCACTCTCTGGGTAAATCACTTTGGAGTCACTCTTTTAAATGCAAGGAGTGCTTTCTGTGTCTCCGCTTGAAGTCTTATGTACACGCGCACCATTACTTCGTCATAAACACGCCCGACATCCTGCTCTTAGAGCCAGATAACACCACGGTTTCCCACTAAACCAGAGATGATTACCTCATTTCCCCGGGAATATAATATGCCGAGGAGGTTTTAATTGGTTAGTTTGAAGATGCACAGAGATTACTATCTCATTTTTTCCTGTCTAGTGAACAGTCCAGAAGTTATTTATCTACTTGCATACTTTTATACGTCTTTGTTCTTATAATAAAACATGTGGCAATTTAAATCTAATATTTGGAAACACAATCTCCTAAATCACTACACAATAAACCCCTTAGGGCTCAATCACCCTGTGTTTTCTCTTTCTCCCGAACGTAGCAAAAATCACATGTGTGTATATGATTAGTACATTATACACATATGCATGAATATATATGTGCATATGTTTCCCTCGCCTTGCTCCAGGAGGCATCTTAAGAAGTCCTCCTTGACTCCGGTTCCCCCTGGATAGATTCTCACACCCCCAAATACTGTGTGTATAAGCAGCAGCTCTGGGCTTGAAGGAGCGTCTCAGTGAGTAAAAGCACTTGCCACAAAACCCCATCCCCTGAATCCAATGGGGGGGGGGACTTGTTGAAGAGAGAACCAACACCCAAAAGTTGTTTTCTGACCTTCACACGCGAGCCACTCCACACAAGTGTGTGTGATACGCAAACGCACAAGTGCAGTGCTAACTAAATAAATGCAAAACTCTGTAAAACGCTCCTCTCTTGATGGTATTGCCAGCACTGTGGAGAATCAAAGAAAGGAGGGGAAAGGAGACAAGAGAGGAGCAGAAGGGATGAGAGGACAGGACAGGAGGAGAGGGGACTGGAGGGGAGGGGGAGGGGAGGGGGAGGGAGGGGAGGGGAGGGGAGGGGAGGAGAGAGGAGAAAGCTCAGGGAACTTGATTTTTTAGACCCCTGAGAGGATTAGACTATGTTCATAAACAAGCATATACCAAATTTTCATTCGTGTTGATAGTTTCTTGAATGTTCTTCCTAGAGACAGACTCTTATTTCTGCTACTAAGAGTATTAATTCAGTGGTCTTTTTTTTGCTATCTGTGGAAGAGTTCTTGTGTGTGTGCAGGTGGGTGTACACATGTGTAGCATTCATATGGAGGGCAGAAGTCAACCTCAGGTGTTGTCCACCTGTTTCCTGAAACAGGGTCTTCCCTTGGCCTGAGGTTTACCAACTGGAGGTAGCAAGCAGGTCAGAAAGCCCCGGGGGGGGGGTCTGCCTGTTTTCATCTCCCCAGCACCAACATTACAATGCACTCCGGCATGTCCACCTTTTATCTCCATTTTATCATTGGCCAAAGAGCAGAGTACCAGCAGCAGACCACAGGCTGAAGCCTCCACATCACCGAGACAAAATGCACAGTCTCACTTTAAATGATGTATGTCTGCCAGGGGTGTGTCACATGGATGAAGAGCTAGGCTCAGTGTCACATCTGGTGACATTGCAAGAATTTGTTGAGACTATGCATGTGCATTTTTATAGAACATGGTAGACATGGTAGACAACGAAAGTAGCTTGATACATGCTTGTCTGGTGTGTGTGTGTGTATGTGATTGTGGGTTCAGTCCCTAGCACCCAAACAGCAATAAAAGGAAAAACATGGTGTTATAGTTTTCAGATTTATAACCCGCTTACAGATAGATGTCTTGTCAATTCTTAACAAGGAAAACTTGAATGTTTTCCTCCTATTTTTTTTTAAATCACCTTCTTCAATATATTATAATTTCTGGGAGGCCAAAGACCAGCGTGATACTCCAGACTGATACTGAAGTGATATATTTTATCCCATGGCAGCTGTGATCACAGTCAGATCTCACATACGTCACGTAAGGGAGTTATCAGTGTGCCTCCTGCAAAAAGAAAAAGGAAAAAGAAAGGAAGAAAGAGAGGAAGGAAGAAAGCAGAGCTCAGATGTATCCACTAACTTGCCTATAAAAGGTGACAGAGCACAGAGACAGAGGGCGAGCCAGGCCTTTGATAGGGAGCCCACACGTTTTCACTGTATGAGTTCTGATGTTTAATTTTTCAAAATACATGTTCCCTTTCGTTATGAGCTTTAACACTCATCAAAGGAAATGTCTGTTTATGTAAATTCCCTGCACTGATAGACAGAGTGATTATTTATAGCCTGTTGACATTTGCTGAGTTTTCCGTTCACATTTACATTAGCCCGACATCCCCAAGAGAAGGCTTGGAAATGTTTTGATGGCATGTCAGAAATCTCTAAATGTATATCCACTGATTCATTCCACAGACATCTTTCGAATGCTCAAGGCACAGAGCTGGAGCGAAACCTCAAAGATCTTGCTGGTATAGTTCCATAGACCATCCACGGCAGGATGACCAGCCACTCTTCAGAGACTGTTCTAGCAATGTAGCTGTGTGGTGGGATTTACCCATCAGCAATAGGCATATCGCTAGCGATGTGGGAAAGGGAAGAATTCAAAGGGATAATAAAATCGGAATATAAGGAGTTGCGAAACTGCAATAACAACAATAGTAATGTCTTGTGTGATGAAATAGTGGGGGAGGGTATGGAATAGAATTCAAGATTTGTGCCTGCTCCTTTGAAAACGTTTAAACTGGAACCCATGATTTGGTATTGTTTTATTCAGCCCTAGGCATTTAACCTAGGGCCTTGCCCATACTCGGCAAGGACTCTGTCACTAAACTATGTTTCTAACTCTTATTTTACTTTCTGATTTTGAGACAGGGTTTTGCTGAATTACTCACACTGGCGTGGAACGCACTCTGTAGCCCAAACTGTCCTTGACTTCCCAAAGTCTTCTTCTGAGTAGCTCGGGTTGCAGGCCTGTGCCCCTTGCTCCAGATATATCTTAATTCTTTAAAACTCTGTTTCCTTACTGGTCAGATGCAAATGTTGATATTTCTCTCAAACGGGACTCTTAAGAATCTGTTTTGTTTGCTTGTTTGGTTTTTTTTAATGTCATTTACAAGTGCTAGAATAATACAGTCACTGGTGCATCAAGTGAATGTTTTATTTTATTGATTGATTGATTGATCGATCGATTGATTGATGTTCTAACAACCTTGGAAGGGAGCAGAAGGAAATGCACAGTGAAGTGGCCTGCATGCCTGGCAGATGCCTGGGAAGCAGTGCAGTGTAGAGGCAGGAGCGTTTGCTTGAGAGGTCCCCATCAACAGGAGTGGAGTAATGGCTAGGAGGTAGAAGGGCAGTCTGGGTTTTGAACCGGAAAAGCAAAGGATGTTTACACAACACTCAGCACAGTTAAAGAGAAGTGTGGGGGTGGGTCTTTTAACTTCCGACGATGAAGGACAAGTCTGTAGAAGCTTCGAGTTTTTGTTCCCCCTTTATTTCTGCCCCACTATCTGCCTTCAATATCAGCCAGATGACCATTTTCTTAGTATGAAGGAGCATTTCATCTGACATTACTTAAGGCTTGATTATCCTGATTTAAAGTCCCCTAACTCACTTTTAATAAACTCAGAGCATCAAGGACCATTTTTCTACCTGAGCCAGCCAGCAGGAAAAAAAAAAAAAAAAAAAAAAAACTAACTAAATAAATACATAAAACCAGGGAAGGTGTTTTATTTTGGTTTCTAAAGATCAAGTTTAAAGCGGTCCCGAGGAATATTAAATCCAGCTAGATGTCGAGCTTGCATTTAATAGAAGAGCTCAGCTCCTTTTCCCTATCCACGTTAGTTTAGACCCAGAGGATATTTATTAAACCCAGAGCAGCAGAAGAAACTAATGTTAAGGGAGGAAATTGGTTTTCCTGCGCTGCAGTCCAACCTGTTTTTAAATTAGCAGAAGCAAGTGCTAATATGAAACCCTTTGACCAGTAATCACATTTTCCTTTCGCTTTGTTGGAAAATCACAGCAATCCGCATTAGCAATTCACACTAGTTAGGAGCGCAGGTAAAGCCGTCCAGGGGGACTGTTCAGGGTGAGTACCAGGGAGCGAGAGGTGATGTTACCGGAAGGTTCCCTGGGAAAAGCACCTCAGTAGGCAATTTCATGTGGAAGCTAAAAGGGCTCCGTTTTTTTTTTTTTTTTTTTTTTTTTTTGACAGCAATTCAAAAATAAAGCAGAAAAGACAATGAACGTGGCTCCACACCAAGGCTGGGTTATAGTTTACTCAGGTGCTGACACAAAATCAATGTTGCCACCACCGATTGAAGATTTATTTCAGTAATTACTCTTGAACCCATAACTAAAATGCTGTCAAAACAGGACAACCTTGTGCTGCTAAATGCGTGTGCTTTCTTCTTTCGGTAGATTAATTTACATGTAATAATGAAAACGGCACAGTTCCCTGATACTGACCAGTCAGCGTTCTATCGTGTGCTTTGGAGAAGGATGGGTGTGGGACACAGATTAACAGCCACTTTGAAACACCTTTCACTGCATAGTTCAGGGGCAGACAGCATAGGAGTCATTTTCTGATGGGTTCTGGTTAAGGTGATAGGTCTCTGAACAAAATCTGTAAGTTGGGGGACCTAGCAACCCTTCTCCCCAATGCATAGCCCGGTGAGTGGCTCGTGGACAGGTCTTAGCCATAGCCTGCCACAACCCTTCCCATTGCTTCTGGGGAAGGCTTCCACACATTTGCAGAATTTTCTAGATAAGGAAAAGTGTCTACTTAGTAGGCAGCAGAGGGACATTTATAAATAGCTAATGTTTTATGCAGGTTATGATTTATGTGGAGGTATAAAGCCATGTGTTGGGGATATGTTATGCAGTTATCTGGAGGCTGATCACGGGTTTCTTATCTCTGGAACCATATGGAACCAACCCAACCCCCCCCACACACTTCTAAATTAGGGATTCTTAACTCGGGACCTTGAAACTGGATGGCATGGGGAAGATGTTTCTTTATTTTCAGAAGCATTTTCCAAAACTTTAGAATGTGCTTTGATTATAAATGTGGCTGACAGTAATAGCGGCACCTGCAGTCCCTACAGCTTTAAGAGCAAGAGAAACCACGCATCCTTCAATGAAGATGTTTTAAGGTTTCACACATCTTGGAAGAGGGTTTCATACCCATCACTTCGTGATTTGATCCTAGTTCTTATTATACTGCTATGTATTACTTAATGTGTTGAATATCATAATGTTTATTTTGTATGTATGAGTATATTTTGTGTAGTATATATACATTTTCATGTGGGTGTGTGCAGGTGTGTACATGTGTGCATGCGTGTATATGTGGAGGCCAAGGATTGATGTCAGGTATCTTCAATTCTTTTCCACCTCGTTTCTTTGAATGGAGTCTCTCACTGACCGAGAGGTTGAATGATTCAGCTACAGTGACTGGCCAGGGAGTTCCAGGAGTTCACACAGGTAGATTCTAACACACACAGCTTTTCCAGAACTCTTGGGGTTCTGAACTCCTCGCATCATGCTTGCACAGCAGGCAATTGTCAAATGAGCCTTCTCCCCAGCTGGCAAAGATTTTCTTTAAAAAAAAAATGAGGAGGAGGAGGAGGAGGAGTGTGATGATAACAACTTCAATAAGCTCGGTTTTGTTTCTGATCTTATTTCATGCTTCAAAGTATTCTAATAACTTTGTACAGAATTTATTCAAAGACCTAAATGTAAAACTTGAAATTATAAAATATTTAGGAAAGAAATATTCGGTATCTAGGGTTTGGGCAGAGTTATTAAAAATGACACCAATCTATAAAGGGAATGATTAAGTTAGACTACATTAAAATTAAAAACATTTTCTCTACACAACACTTGGTAAGAGGATAAAAATACAAAACCATAAAGCAGAGAAATCAATTGCTATTTTAATATCTGAAAAAAAATCTTGTTTCTAGACTATAAATTTCACTTGTTTCTAAACTCTACAACTTCAATAACTGAAAAAAATAACACAATAAATTTCACCAAAAATAGAAAGAGATGGCAGATAATGACTTCAAATGATGTTCAGTGTCACCACTCATAAAGGAATTGAACCTTAAAACCAAAGTGTGAACCACTGCACGCTCCCTGATCAAATGACTGAGAATGTGTGGCAGTGAGTGTTGGTGGCAGTGTGGGGCTGGGGGCACTTGGACAGGGCTGTTTGGAAGGGCCAGCATCAACCACTCTGCAAAGTAATTCAGTTCTGCACATCAGCAGCAGTTTTAGCCAGTTCCGTGGTTTTCATATTATAGAAGTAAGCACCAGGGAAGCCTGGAAAATGGTAAATAAACATTCAGATGGATGGATGGATGGATGCATGCATGCATGCATGAATAGATTTGCAATTTTACATGAATCTACCATTATTTCAAAGTAGAATGCTTTTAAATGACAAAAGTAACAGAGCTAAGAAGATGAATTAGTCAATAAAGAGTTGACCTCATAAAGATGAGAAACTAAAACCAATCTCTAGCTTCTACATTAAAAAATAATGATAATAATGGCCAGTGTGATGGCACATATCTGTAACCTCAGCACTGGGGTGGGGCAGGGTGCTGAAACAGGAAGATCCCTGAAGCTCGTTGGTGGGCTAGCTTGATGAGTTCTAAGCCCAGTGAGACACCCTGCCTCAAAATAGTAAGATAGAGATTGAGAAAGGCACCGAGAATCATCAAACACACATATTCAAACATGCGTGCATATATCCACATGAACAGATACATGACACACACATGTGCACACACATTATCAAAAGTGGGAGAGATGATAAAAAAAATAAAAAACACAACCCAAACATTAGTTTCAGGATAGCTACTGCCAGACTACCCAATGGCCCCTGGCATTAATTAAGTTAAAAGTTTAGGAACACTTGCTTGAGGCTCCCATTACAAAGAAGCCACAGATGCAGATCAGGAATTGCCTGGTCAGTGGGCACCAAAGAGTTAAAGCTGAACTCTTCTGCTTAATGAAAACCCATGTTATTGCAGGACACACAGGAACAAGCAAAAGCAGGCTCATTTATTTGGTATTGACACTTCCACTGGGGCTTGAGCCAGGGCAGCCAAAACTAGCCTGCCTCCTCCCTTCCTTTCTCCTTCCCTTTAAACTGCTTTCATTTCATTAGAGGAAAATTGTCCTGGTATTAGACAGGCTTGTGTGTGTGGCTTCTGTAAGAGCAGCTTCAGAAAGGTCTGCTTCTAGAATCTCCTGTTGAAGAGGCAGTAAGATTTAAATGGAAACTAGTTCTGCTTGAAATCCAGGCACACAAATGCACATACACACTGACATGTACACATCACACACACACACAAATCCACTCACATATGCACAAACACACACATACAAAAATATACACACACACATACTCGCACACATATACACAAACACACCACACACACACACACACAAGTATGTAAGGCTCTGTACTGTCTAGGTTTCCATAAGAACAAGTCTTCAGTGTTCACATGCAAATGAAATTGCCTTCAGTATATTCCTCAAAAAAATATTCACAACACTAAGTCATGCACGACTATATTTAAAACCGCCCAGAGGTAGGTATGGACACCTATGACCCAAATACTTGGGACACTGAGGCAGGAGGATTGAAAATTCTAGACCATCTTGGGTGCTTATCAAGACCCTACCTCAAAGTAAATATTTTAAGTACTAGGGACATTAGCTTAGTGGTAGAGCACTTGCCAAGCATGTCCAAGGACCTAAGTTCTGTCTCAGATACTTAAAATCAATGTGTCCATCCTGTCTGCATGTAGCACATGCAGAATAAACACTCCCCAAACATGCACACCATGTCATGAACTAAATACTGTAGGTGGTTGTAAAACAATGACACTTGTTTACCTGAAAAGAAAAGGTACAGTTAAAAAAAAAATACAGCATAATAATTACTGCTCTACAATGTAGCTACAAGGCAAGGCCGTTTCTTTCTTCCTATCATCATGTGAGTATGCTAATCAGTTTTTGTCATGGAACAGACTATCTAGAAGAAGTCAGTGCACAGAAACAGTTGATTGTGTCGACTCATGGTTTCTGAGGTTTCAGCCCAGGGTCAGCTGCTCCATTGCTCTGATCTTGACCAAGGCACAACTCAGAGCAGTAGGAGTGTACATCAGAAGGCGCTACTAACTTCCTGCTGAGGATGATATGAACTGTTTAAAGCCATCAATGACCTACTCCCTCCCGGCGGGCCCCATTCCCTCCTATCCTGTTCAGTGATGAACTGCTCAGTGGATTTCCATAGATGAGGTTAATGCATTCATGGGTCAGTTACTCCTCAATAGTTCCAACATGAGGGGATCAAGCCTATCCAAATCACAACAGTAAATTCTTTTTCTATTTAATAGTTTTAGCATGTTAAGCTTTTCTTGACACCCACATTAGCCAGGCCTGCACAAGGTCAGGCTTGTTATTGTCAACTGTCCTCTATTTCTACACCTTGCCACCTGGAGCTGTGATGTCTTGTGATGCCTTACCTTCTCTGGAACCCTGAAGGGTCTCTCTCTTTTAGGCTCTTTTTGTTTTCTTCCTTGTATATGCACGCACAATAAAAACTATAGAACATAAATACATAAACCATTTGCAGTCATTATTAATTACTACCAAATATGTTACTGTACACAGTTGTATGCCCTATCACGCGTGTCTAGCCCCTGGTGACTTTGCAATGTGACGTTGCTTCACACATCTTAACTTACCAATCCTCAAAACAACTCATTGAGGACGGAGCTGCTATTTCCAATATCCTTACTTTAAATCCATGGAGAACCTAAGACTCAAAGGTCAAGAAATTTGTATATGGCTAATAAATAGTAGACAAAGGACTTGAAACATTCAACTCCCAAGTCCTTAACTACTGAATTCTGTTGACCTATCACATTTCAGAGCCTGTTCCCAAGTGCTGTGATCTATCAGTTCCCACTGGCCAAGAGCTGTGGGACAGTGTTTTATATATAAATCTGAGAAAGGAAAGCAGCCCAACTTGGTCAACAACTCACACCAGCACATTAATAGGGCTCAATATTTCCTGTGTTTGGGGTTATTTCATTTCGATGTACGCATGCATAATCTCTTTAAATATTTAGCTTTAAATGGATTTTTAAAGTTCATTGTAGTGAGATATTCACTTTGTCCTGCACCCTCCACTGGGGTTGGAGATGGGCGGAAGTTACCTGGGGGAACTAGGTCTGAGGAGAAGCCCAGGAGCTCTCTTGCTTGCAGCAGGGAGACAGAAGAGCATCCAGAGGCATCCTTGGGACCAGGAACCTGCTGGTGTTCATCTGTCTATGTTGTGAGTTATTCCTCCTTGAATAAATATCTATTCAGCCTATTTGTTTCTCTTGATTCTTATTAAATCATGGCAGTTCATTCTATTTTTATCTTTAATTCTTTTGCATACATGTATGTATATGCACCATATGCATACTTGGTACCCTTCAGATACACTAGAACTGAAGCTTAGATGTTTGTAAACCATTATGTGGATGCTGGGTCCTCTGTAAGAACAAGAATTGCTCTTAACCACTGAGCCATCTCTCTAGACCATGAATTCTTATATATGTATAATATATGTGATATATATATATGTATATATATATATATGTGTGTGTGTGTGTGTGTGTGTGTGTGTGTGTGTGTGTGTGTGTGTATGAGAGAGAGAGAGAGAGAATGAGAAGTGTTGCCTATTTCCAAATTCTTTAGATCAAGGATTGGATTAGCAAACGATGTCTAAAAAGCCAGATAATAGATAATAGCTATTTTAGGTTTTTGCATGCCAAAAAGACTATTACTGCTGCTTGTATAGTTAAGAAAATTCCTCATCTTTTACATAATTTAGAAATGTCCATGATGGCTCCTTTTAATAAGCTAAAAATGTGTTCAGCTTGATACATTTTAATATTTTAATGTTCTGCATTTCAGTAAACAGCTAAAAGCAAATCCTTAATATATCTTTAAAAAACAACTTCATATTGAAAAGTAATTTTTTTTAAATCTTGAGAAAAATACTCCAGGAGCAGTTAATGTGTTAGTTATATTTAGTAGAAGTAAGTAAAATGCCTAATACAGAAGATATTGTGTCAAATTTTCTTTCTTTTATTTCCTCGGGATGTTGTATTGGTTAGTAAATATCAGCTCATTGCTGCTCTAGGATTTCTTTTCTGCCAATATGTGTGTGTGTGTGTATGTATGTATGTATGTATATATGTATGCATGTGTGTGTATTCCTCCATCAGTGGGCTATGTGCATGGGTTTTTGATTTATTCTGAAGTAACATTCAAGGTTATATTATAGTACTATTAGTATTGTATTATGTAGGCACTAGATTGCTTAATGGATGCTGAGTATTAATTTTTTTGTATCCTGATTTAGCACTTACAGTGGATTATTGCTGATCTGTGCAACTTTAGGACTAATTCTGCAAATTAGTCCAAGGCGAGCATACGTGTGTGAAAAAGACAACCCTATACACTAACTTGGTGCTGAAGGTATGTTCCCAGCCACTGGAAGGTATGTTCCAGTCTCTGGAAGGGAACATAGCCCATCATTTGAATTTTTGTTCAGGCAAGGGCTAGACCCAGGCGGGGGCAAGGGTCAATCCAGACTAAGAGTTCAATTTGATATGCTGCATGACATTTCAAGACAATATCTACATTGCAGCGATCAAATTTTAGTGAGGTTCTAACTCACAGTGGCAAAGGCATTTATTGAAAACGAAAAGTGATTTCTTTTGGATAAAAAGATGTGTTATGAAGAAAGTGAGGGGAAGAAAACAGCCTGGTGTGAGGAAGTCCAATACGCTTGCTGTCTTTTGTTTGAAATTGTTAGTGGGTTTGTTTAAACTTGACTTGGCATTTCTTCATTTTATGTCAGATCTCAGAGTGACTTAGAGTGTCAAGAGTGTCCCTGGAGGAATGTGAAATCTTGGGAAAACATCTGGGCCAGTCCAGCAAGCTTTATGCTTTTTGGCTTTGAATGGACAATGTGACATTTAATGTACATATTACAAGTTAATTAAATGATACCATACCGAGGCAGTTTATTTTAGATACAAATACAGTCCAGCTTAAAACACACGCACAGGCATGAATGCATATATGGATATGTATGCATACATATATGCATGTACAATCCCCCACATATACATATATTTTACACACACACAGTAACAAGTCATAGTATAAAAGCTATGACTTGCTAGAAACGAAAATTATTTTGTTTTGGTTTGATTTAAAACTAAACTTTTTTTACTATGGAAAATAAAATCGCATGAGTCTTTTTTAAGTGAACTTTTAAAAACACAGTCTTTTTAATATTTATTTTATTATGTATTCATGTGCCTATGTGGTTGTATGTGCATGTGAGGGCAGTGTTTGAGAGGGTCGGTAGAGGACATCAGATCTGTTGGAACTGGAATTACAGGTGATTGTGAGCAACCATGTGGGTGCTGGGAACTGAACTCCAGTCCTCTGGAAGTGCAGCCAGTACTTTTAACTGTTGAGCCATCTCTCTATCCCCCTTAAAAGAACTTTTAACTATAGAAAGTTAATGTTTCAATAGTAACATCAAAAGTACAGCAGCAATACGAGTACTTGCAATAAGGAAAGAACGTGTGTTCATGAGTTAAATGCAATTCAGCTTGCATTTGTTTTAGTTTTTTATAAAGTTGTGCTATAGTCTGTATTTCAGAACAGCCCACTGAATCATCTTGAGAGACAGTTATTATCTAAAAAGCAGAGCTTCAAAAGTATGGACCCATCAAGCATACACATTAAGAAAAATAGCAAGCAATCAAGGAATGAGTTAGTCTTTGTTCGCAGATTTTTCTATTCCACCTGTCAGTTCCCCAATAACCACATGGAGACTTCTTACTAATTATCAAAGCTCGGCCAATAGCTTAGCTTGTTTCTAACTAGCTCAATGACTTGAATTAGCCCAGTTGCCTTCATCTATGTGCTTTCCTGAGGCTCATTTGCCTCATCTATGTACTGATCATGCTGCTTGGTCTGCATTTGACTAGTGACTGCTGTTTCTCCATCCTCCTTCCCAGCATCTTCTCTGTCCCCAAAACTCTGTCTAACTATTAGTCACTCATCTTTTTATTAAACCAATCCAAATGGCAACACTTCACAGTGTACAAAAAAAGATTATCCCACAAGTCTTACTTTATTTAATTTTTTTTACTATTTATTTATCACTACTATTCCCTGTGTATATGTGTGATTGTGGGTACTTGTGAAGGTCAAAGGACAACTTTTAGAAGTCAGTATTCTAGTATTCTCCCTCCACCTTGGGATAACTCTCAAACTTGGGTTTCCAGTCTTTCATGGAAAGCAACTTTAACCACTGAGCCATCTGTTTGATCCTGTATTTTAGGGGTTTGGAGGAGGATAGTCACTATCCTGTAACTCCTAAGAATTAAACATCATCAGCTCTACCTACCTAACCTTTCCCTATCCAACAAGCCATGTGAGTTTAAGTATCTCAATACAGTGAATAAGGAAAAGAAAGTCCAGATTTTTGTATTGCAAAAGCTTCACTTAATTTGTGTCAAGTATTTTTCCAAATCATGGTCAAGTTTCATGTGTATGCATTTATTCTTCTGGACTCAACCAACAGTTGCTTATAGTACAAAATATAATCACTACTTGAATGACATATGTCTAATATTATAAAACTCCTAACTAATGTGGTTATTCAAGCACTATACTTTCATATCTAACATCACTTGCCTTGGGAAGACCTGAAATTTATAGAGAAATACAATGTTCATTTTTACAGTTCATAAATATTGTCAATGTTCATGATGTATAATATTTGTTTATCTGGCACACAGAGATACAATGCCCCTTTGTATCTGCTTATACATCCTATGGATTTACTGTTTTTGTGCACACCAGACATTACAACTTCAGGTAACTTACAGTGTATGTGGCACTTGTTAGTCAGTGCTATAAATATTAATACCAGGAAAATTTTAAAATATGACTAATTAAGAGCATCAGCCTCTTTCCATTTAGATACAATGTGAGGAATACCTGAAAAACTGGAAATAATTATGCCGTGCTTTTTGAATACACATTGCATCCGGACACATTCCTAATATTTTCAATAAGATTCTTGGTATCCCATTTCCAAAACTATAATATTCCACCTAGGAATGAACCAGTAACCTGGAAGCTGTAACTTTAAGACTGATTTGATGTGCGTAAATTGAAATATGTAAATTGATGAAAGCTGCAAGTAATGGTACTTCACAGTGAGATGAGAACCACATTTTAATTGAAAACTAACCACAGACTGGCTTCACACTCTGTTCGTTTTCCTAGTTCTCCCTGCTAGCCCAACATCTCTGTTTCTTAAACACATCCTTTCATCTTTCTTCCCTCTTCTTTATTGAAAACGGTGGCTCACTTGCACTTTACTGGTCAAGGATCTGTAAAGCAAAGAAGCCATACATCCTAACGTTTAATTCAAAGTTTATTAGAGTACAGAATCTACCGATACTGATGTCTCTTTTGACGGCTTCCTAAGGCATGGGCAGATTCTGTTTCACAGCTCCAAGCCGCTCAAGCCATTGGGATACATCAATGCCTCGTGCAGCAAGTTTCTCTCATGGCCTCTTTGTCCCAGTCTCTGCTGTGGAATGGTCCCTGTCACTGACATGGAAGTAGCTGCTTTTCAAGGGAAAGAGGACATCCCATGAAGAACGCTGGGTGAAACACCCTCTTTGCCAGACACACTTAGGAGACCGCCTGGCAAGTGGAATACCAGAATGTAACCCTGTGGACCACAGCACAAGACTACATAAACACAAAGCACGAGGCAACGAGGTGTAATCCCATCCATGTCAACTTGAGAAAGCTTGTGAAATTATTCCTGATCAGCCAGCAAAATGGCAGCTAATGAAAGAGTTTCCAAAAATAATTTGTCTACCTTACTATGTATCTCTGAATTGAATTTTTTTTTTTTTTGAGACAGAGTCTTATGTACCCCAAGCTAACCTCCAATTTGCTATGCACCAAGGATGACTTTGAACTTCTGACCATCCTGCTTCAATGGTCTGAGTGCTAGCACTACAGGCATATACACCACCATACCCAATCTTTGCAATTCAAGCCCAGGGCCTGATGCACGGTAGGCGAAGCACCCTACCATTGAACTACATCCACTGCTTTGCATTTCCTTTTTTATTAGTATGTAGTAATTGCACATGTTAATGGAGTTCACTGTAATATTTTCCATGTATACATATGTGCCCTTGTCAAAGGTACGAGAGGTTAAATTAAGAGAAGTTGAATGATTATTACTTGATACGATTATTGGGGCCAAGAATCTGTAGCCAAATAGGTCATAGACCCTAGGTGAAAAATTCACTGCTAAATGCACATAGTTTCTATTTAAACTGATTCCTAATGACTTACCAGTATACCCATAGTCTAGAGCATATCTCAATACCCATCAGGAAAAAAAAATGTTATTTGCAATAGATGGGGACTAACACAGAGATTCGCTACTGGTCAGAGGGCAGAGAAAGAGACTGTGGAATGCTCATCCCTAAATGGGGTGTCTATAACATACGCCCTTCTCCCAGAGCTCACTGATTATGCAGAGAAGGCTGAAGGAGTGGTGGGTGACTATAGAAAAACTGTTTTCCAGACACAACAGGGCAGTTAGACATGTGAATTCACACCACTTGTTACATCATGCTCAAGACTTGGGCAAGCCCAAGTCAGACGGCATCTGTGGGGTGTGTCATAACTAGCTGAAGGGCGATTGACAACTGATAGCTACTGAGATGGAGAGATTATTCTCTTTCAGGGTAAAACCCTTGGTAGGTCAACCACATTCCAGTGGGCGGTCTCACAAATATATGGCATTATAAACGTATAGCCAAATTGGACTTAATAGGCTTTTAATAATAAGAGGACATCAATAAAGAAAGGGGAGCTAGGGGAAAATGGGGGGGGGGAATAGGATCAAATCATTGGAGGAGATTCTCAAAGAATTTCAGCATTTTTTAAAAAGTACATTAGTTGTATCTTTTCTGTGTGGATATATGTGATTATGTGTGTGTGTGATCATATATGTGCAGGCCAGAGTTAAATATTGAGTGTCTTTTTCTACCGTTCTCGTTTTTTAAATTGATGTTTCTCATCGAACCTAGAATCTATTGATTTAGGAAATTAGGTGGCCAGGAAGCCCCTCCTTAGCACCGGGATTACAGGTTTGTGCCACTGTGTTTATTGTCCGCCACGTCTGGTATCCAAACCCAGGTCTTTGTGCCTCCCTGTCCTTGTTTTACTGACTGGGACATTTCCATAGCCTATTTTTTCCCCCATAAAATATATAACCTTGTGAAGATCATAGGGTTGTTTTATATATCAGTTAATGTTTCCTTCCAAAAGTCTCATTCATTAATTTTCTACCAAAGAAAACCTCATCTCTCTCAGATATCCACCTTAATGGTGTTGACCTTTTGAAGTTACCACTGCATATTTATTATGATTAGGAAATTTTTCCACGTAATAAAAATAATGTTGCCTGATTGTTGTTAATAGCCTGTACTATTGGGAACAAAGACTACAAGTCCATATCAAAACTATTCTACATGTTCTTAAGATGCATTCCATTATTGCTCTTTTTTTTAAAAAAAAATCAATTCTCATTTCTACTGAATAGGTAATTGCTTAAAAATACTCATTAAGAGCCTATTTGACACTATGCATTTTTCTGACTGAGAATACGAGTCTAGGTATTGGTATTCTTTTTGCAACCTCTCTAATGAGTTTAATCTATGCCTCGGTTTGAAAACTCACTGCCTAGAAGACCTGAGTTTGAGGAGAGGGCCAAGGGCATTTTGATGAGATTATGGCCATAGCCCATAGGATGTACCTGGTTCCAGTGGTCTCAAGAGCTAGACAGATTGAGTCTGGTTATTCCTTAGGAGGAAAATGGTCCTGGAAAGAGTAGACATTCCCTTAGTGGGGAAGTTGAAGAGGAGGAAGAGTAGTATCTGAGAAGTAACAAGGAACTCAGACATCAACCAGCCTTGATAGAACCAGCCCATCTACTAACGGAAATGAAAGGAGTCAAGGTTTGGCTAGAATGACATAGAAATCTTAAAACCATGCAGAAGCTTTGTGTTTCACTCATCTGGCCAAAGAGAAACGTTGTGTCTTAGCATTCAGAGGAGGTAAATATGATATAAAGTGACCTACATTTGAAAAAGGAAAGTGTGCATTTTGGGGGTACATTCAAGAGTAAGTCCTTTTTTTTATTGGTCAGCTTAGCATCATTGATGTGCCCAGTGATGACAGATTATCCCTGTCTGACATCCTCTTCTCTGTACCCAGCATCTCTGGATACATGTAATGGTATCTCGTATATGTTCATTCATTCATTCATTTTTTTTTATATTCATCTGGCTGGTCTCTACTGATCCTTAGGCCTCCCAGGTTCTGCAGATATGTGCCACCATACTCACCTTGTACATATTTTAAAATGTTATTAATGTTTACAAATGTCATGGTAATTTTATATCCAGAGAGTTAAAAAAAAGTCCTTGATTTATAAGCATTTAAAGAAATCAATTCTTAGTATTATAGAAATAAAAAAAGAAATCATGAAGATAGCATTTATTGATAGGTGCCTTTTAAAAAATATTCACTCAATAGATCTGAATTAGTAAATAAGTAAATAGATATACTTACTCTCTTCTACTCACAATGGAAATATACTCACAAAGGAATGTAGGAACCAATTGAGAAAACATACTTACCCAATTGAATTAATAGCGTACAGGCTTTTACTGATATATGTATGATACACAGTACAAATATTTTTGAATTCAGAAAATAAATTTTAAGAACCTAAGTAAGTAACAACGGCTTCAAGGAGATGAAGGAACCATTTTGTTTTGCTCCTAAAGGATTTTCAATGAATATTTAGTCAGTATTTCCTATACTGTACTTTGTAGATGCACCAACTATTTACTCCTTGATGAATAAATGAATTAAATCCATTATAAAGTTTTCTTGAAGCATGGGTAAAGTTTGGCACTGAACGAAACACACATAAATGTCACTGACACTAACTTAGACTTGAGCTTTGATGCTGGCAGAGCCAGCAAAGAAATGTTTTGTATATTGAGCCCAAGTCTAAAACAATAAATGAATTACAAGATTAGATGACTGTGCAGAAAGATGAACTGTGTTTAAGAGCACATGATAAAGGGAGCAACTGGAAACTGAAGTGGTACCCTTGGCTACTGCATTTTTTGTTCACTGTTTGTTTGTGTTTAGAAGCTTATCTCCATGAGGCTGTTACAGGGGAGATTCAAGAATCAAATATTTCACCATTCATCTTTAAAATGCAGTTCAACTCTTCTTTTTTGTGAGCTAGGATCTAACATATTATAGCTCTCTTCCTCCTCTCTTCCATTCTCCAATTTCTTCTCTTCCTCCATCTCTTTCTCTTCTCCTCTTCCTTATTCTCTTTTTTTTTGCATGTGTATGTGCGTGAAGTATGCAGACATGTTTGCATGTCCTTCATGAGCAACTGTGAAAAATATTTTGAACAAAATTGTAGCAAATGGATTTTAGCAATATTTTCCAAGGACGGATACATCACAACCAGTGGGATTTATCTGGGGAAGGCAAAATGTATTCAACTTCTGAAAACTAATTTGTGTAATTCACCAGAGTAGCAAACTTAAAATAGAAAAGAAAAAATACATGATCAGCTCTATCAGATGATCAGAATCTCAATCTGGCAGAAAAAGAAGTTGCAAAAGTTCATCCAATTCTAATTTTTGAAAGCTCTTGAGCAAACTAGAAATAAATGAGAATATCCCCCACCTAATACTCAGTAAGATTTTTTAAAGCTACAGTTAAAATTATATTTAAAAGTTAAAAAAAACTAAACTTTTTATTTATAGGATGAAGAAGCCAGAATCTATATTCTCAGTTCTTGTATCTATTTAACCTTCCACTACAAGTTATACCAAGTGCAATCAAACAAGCTATACATGAACAGAATCCAAACTAGAAAGTAAATAATAAAATTGTCTTTATTCATTAACAACCCCCAGAAAGTGAATCAACAAAATAACTACATGAAATGTTAAGTGAATCTAATGCAAGGTACATGCTCAACACAAAATATTCTGCATTTACTTGAATGTTGACATTGAACACCCAAACTATTAATAATAGCAAGATAAACAGTGTACAGATGTAAAGAGAGAAGGTATAATCCAAAATGTTTACAAATTAAAAATAAATTTTAAAAATATTTAAAAGGGGTGGTTGCTGGAGAGAATACTCCGCAGTTAAGAGCACTTGCTGCTATTGCAGAGGACCAGGATTCAATACTCAGCATCCTTATCAGGCAGCCCACACCACTTGTAACTCCAGTTCCAGGGTATCTGATGTCTGATGTCTCTTTTGGTCTTTTCAGACAACCAGGCACCCCAGATACACATACACATGAATAAAAATAAATTTGAAAAATTCAAAGTGTACAAATTATAAAAATGACAGAACACTACTGAGAGAAAATAACCTAAATATAAGAAAATAGATTCATGGGTCAGGTTGTTAGGATGTCAGCCCTTCTCAAGTTGACAGATAAAATGCAGTAGACCCACTTTGAAAAATAGTCTGGCAATTTTGTTAAAAACTTAAACACATCTATCATTTGACCTAGCTGTTCTGTATATTCCCATCCTGGGCCACAGAAGACAAAGCTGGACTTCAAAGCTTAGTTTGGGAAATCATCTCCCTCCTTGCTGGGTCCTTTTAACAACTACATAGTCTGAGATTAAAGTATGGTCCTCTTGGTGATGTTTTTCAAAACCCATCCCTACTGGATAATTGAGTTAGGAACAAAGACTTTCACGACATTCTGCATTGATGAGAATTCAGAGCCAGTGGTTAGCTTCTTGTTTCCCATGCAGTCCCACGGTGATTTCTGCAGGGTGGAGGGAGGTTAGAAAGGAGGTGAGATAAATGGATGTCTCCTGCGTGCACCTTACTAACAGATTTCAGCCACTGAAGATTAAAGCAGAGCAAATGGCTGCCACCCAGTGGCACCAACTCTGCAGAGAACAGAACAGAATTGGGTCAGGATGACAGAATCCCACAATTCCCAGCTACACGGGCTCATGTGACCCACTTGGGTCACCTAAGAGTAATGCAGTGATGGCTTTCACACATTCAGTTTCTTAGGTCCCACTCCTAAACTCACAGATAAGATACTTAAGTTTTCTCCTGTATGTGAATGTAGATGGACTTTAAACCTCAGAGTAACTAGGTTTCTCTTTTTACTACTTAAGATAAATTAATAGGAATAAATCCTATAGATAGGATTGATTATATATTTTATGAATCTCAACATATATACTGAAGGCTAATTATATATAATATTGCTTTTATTTCATGACAATGTAGTTGTATTCATTATTGTGTTATGGCTAATAACATAATATATGATTATATATAGTTTATTGTATGTTATATGTTATATTATTAATTGTCATCAATGTGCACAGCACAGAAGATTATGATACCAGTCTTTTTAGGCCATGCAAACCACGAACCAAACACCTTTAATGTAGTTTTGGAAGTGTATCGTTCTCTAGACTCATCTCAATACCGTCCTCAACTCTATTCCCCTCTGATTAAGAGTCGGCTCTTCCCAGCCCTCTGTGTTAGGGTGAATCTTTCATGCAATGTGCTCTCGGGCTTTCTATGTCTCCTGGTTAATAAGCAATGACCCTTTGATGGAAATTAGAGCTAGCCTTGCATGAGATGCAGGGTATCAGTTGTCCAGTGGAGGGGATACACAGACCACCACCTGCTTCTGTGTTGTTGACCGTATGGGTATTTTCACAAAAGAGTTGGATCCAAGTTGCCTGTCCAAGTCGCCATTGGTCAGTTGGAGACACTCTGCTACCTGATCAGATTGAGATTTTTAAGTCACTCCCCATGGTTACTCTAAATCTTGGGCCCTCTTCAAACATTTCTTTCAGTTACTATGCATCTTCTCAGGTTGCTAGGTTTAAAGCTTTTAGTATTGCTTGACTTGAGCACCATTGTTCTGCTTTTTTTTTTTTTTTTTTTTTTAAGAAATTCATTGTGCTGGTTTAGGAGTACTGGAGGTACCTAAATCCTCCTCTAGTAGATTCATGAAGCCCCTAGATTTCAAGTACTTGTAAATACTTCTAAAGTGATTATGCGAGCAGGACATTAGCAGTGGGAGACAATCAATTCTCAAACATAATACATTGCTTATCATGTAGAGTTAATGATAGCTCGAGTGTTCTGGCACCTAGACAAGCAATTCCCACCAGTCTACTGCTTTACTTAGTCGGTCCTCCATGATGCCTTAAGCACAAGCGAGAATCAAACTCACCGGGTCTTATACACTGGTTAGAACTTGCGGTTTCCCCTCACTGAGAACTTCCTGCATTTCATGGTGACGGGGAACACAACAATTCTTGGTGAGTCACTTATATAGTATCCATTGGGAGACTACCTAGCGCCAGGTGCAATTCTTTGATAATACAGCTGTGAACGAGATAGTAAAACATCCTTTTTAGAATTTACATTCCAGTGGGAGGAAAATCAATAATATAGCATGTTTTCGTAAAATTGAACCTTGTGGGTATGTTTCAAGAAGGAGGAAAAAAAAAAAAAAAAAAAGCAAGCAAAAGCATTGTCACCTCAATCAAGGCCAGACCGAGCCTCACTGAGAAGGAGACTGGTAGGGAAGCAGCCTTGTGTCTGTTGGAGTTGTACATGCAGCTGAGCTCATGACTCTAGGACTGGCATCCTACCGGCATGCTCCTGAGGTCCGCTGTGGAATCTCCTTTGTGCTCCAGGCCACAGTCTGAGCTGCATGCAGGCCCAGAGAAAAGCATTTACCACCTGGCTTCCCGGAAACTCTTATCATGGGAAGATTGACCTTCCTGGCTCACTTGCTTTCCATCGAGTGGAAACAGTTGATTCTGCATGCCCTGTGGTTTGAATATGAACTCCAAAAGTCCATGTGTGAGAAACTTAACTCTCCAAAACTGAGATGTTGTAAGTGAGTAGTTTAACTGGGATTGGAGAAGGCTATGAAGAACAAGTCTGCCCTTGCTGTAGTATCGGTGGCTTTGTAACATCCTCAGTTAGCACATGTTCCGTCTCCCCATACAGTGCTTTTTCACATTTGCTTTTTCATGCTATGGTGTGGCAAAAAGACCCTCCTTGAGGCCATGCAAGCACCAGTACCAGTCTCTTAGATTCCCCAGCTTCCAAAAGTGGAAAGCAAACATTCTGGTATAGCTTCAGAAAGTAGAGTAAGATATCCACAACTAAAAGTAATCTTAAAGAGAATCAGAACGAAGAAATAAACCAAATATCTCTTCAACAGCCTCCAGTTCCTTAAGATGAAGCGATAGCTAAAAATATCTGACACTGCTCATTTGAAATACTGATGCCTATTGTTTGGCGGAAAGCTGTTTGTAAGGCAAGACAACTTGGGGATATGAACCCGCTTGACTCCCTTTATAGGCTGATGCAAGAGTAGACAGCACATGAGTGGCTAAAAGATAACACAGTTATCTGATTTTGAAAGAAAGTTCATAAATATTCATTTACCTTTAGCGTTTACTAATAGCTGCCCAACAAGAGAACTGATGTTGATAACTAATCAATAACACAACACGATGGAAAGCATGATTTCATTAGGGCTGTCAGTTACCATGACATTGTTGCCACAGAATAATTAGTTCTAATTTGTTTTATTTGTGTATTTTTGTGTTTCCTTAGAAAACTGCTAAAAAGTTTGCCTCCAGCATTCAGTTACTGAAAATATAAGATAATTATGTAAGAAGAGCACAACAGTTGTGTCTGTTTATATTATTCACATCAAGCACTAATAAGAAAGTTTGCTGTGATGAAAATCATCATGTATGTTTTAAATTGTATGTGTACGTATGTGTGTGTGTGTGTGTGTGTGTGTGTGTGTGTGGTGTGCATATATAGGGATATCATGTGTGTATGTAGAAGTCAAAGGCCAATATTGGGAGTCCTCCTCTATAGTCCTCACTTTATCCTTTGATGCTGAATCTCTCACTGAACCTGGAACTTGATGATTGTGCAAGACTAGCTGGTTAATGACTCCCAGGAACCTTCCTGTCTCTGTCTTCCCAGATCTAGTATTGAAGACGCCCATGGCTATATCTGGCTCTTCTATAAGTGTTCCGTCAAACTGAGCTTCTCTTGCTTGCACAACAAACACCTCACCAACAGAGCCATCTCAAAAGTTTAATCTAACATTAGGCTTTCATAGAGACTCCCTAACAAAAACTACACACTATATCATTTAAAACAATAGTGCCTTATTGTCTCATAAATTTTGGACTCTGATAGTTGCAAGAAGTTCTTTGTATTGCTTTGACTTCAAGATGCATCCATCCAATCTCCACATACTATGTTCATGGCATTCTCCCTAGATGCTCTGTCTTCTCGCCATCTTCTAACTGTAATGTTAAACTAGACCCAACCCTAATCCTACAAGATTTTGCTTTAATTAAAATATACCCATAAGAATTGTAATTGCAAATAAGATCACACTCATAGGTACTATTACAGATATTAAGGATACAGAATATCTTTTGTGGGAACACAATTCAACTCAAAACAACTAGCATCTCCAATAATGATCCCATTTAGCACAACTGTTGCAAGGACTTTTAATTAATTGGTATTACTTTTAAAAATTATACTGGGTTACAGAAAGCCATCTTCATGTAAGTGTGTAGTGAAATTTGAGCATACTCCCCTTCATATCCCACTACCCTTTTTTTAAGTTCTTAAAGGGTTAAATGTTTGAAGATGCCCATTCATAGTTATCCAGAAAGATGATCATTTACTGTGGGACCCTTCAAAATTTGAGGAACGCTTGGGCATCTTTGAATAGTTAAGAATTCTCACAGGCAATAATTAGTTCCTCTAGTTGGCCTTATCTGTGTACTCTGCTCTAGTTGGTCTTATCTGTGCTTGTACTCTGGATGAAATGGAAAAGATCATAGCTATGTAAATATTGGAAGCTGAACCAGCATCTGCTTCTACTAGTGACATAAACAAAGAGGATTATGAGGTTGATAGCTTTCCTCAACAAATCACCCATAGTGTTTTACTGTCTTGGTTTGTCATATCCTAAAACTTTAAAAATGAATATACAATATCAATCCAAGCATGGTGGTGCAAGCTGGATCTCAGAAAGTTAGAGGCCAACCTGGTCTATATAGCAAGTTTCAGGCCAGCCAGGGCTACATAATGAGACCCTGTCTCAAAAAAAATGTATATCAATCTTTTTGTAAAGAATATATATACATGTAAAGATTATATAGACCATATATGTATATGCAATAAAAATGAGTATACAAGTATATGATTTCAAAGTGAATAAAAACTAGCTATTTGAATGAGCCAATTCATATCTTCTCATCAGGATACACTAAGATAAAATGAGAAAATGCAGGTAATAGTTGAGATCTTAAAAACTTCTGTATGATTATGTAAAAGTTGACATCTTTCTTTCCAGTGTAATGGTCGATACTTATAAAGTAAAGCGGGCATCAGGACATTGCCTTTCGAAGTGACAGTATTAATGGTATCTCTGGCTGTCCCTCCATTTCGCTCCAGCAGTTTGTAGAGTGAGTGAGTGCAGCATTCTCTGGCTAAGGACTAGCTCAGAGGCAGAGCATGCCAGGAGCAAGTGGCAAGTTCCAGGTTATGCTCCCAACAAACAAATACAAGCAGGAAGGTGGATAAAGGGAGGTTCTATCTGTTCAGGACATGCTGTGCACATGTATGAAAATATTGTACCAAACCCTACTGATAGCTACAATTAACCGCTTAATCAAAAACAAAACATACATTTAAAAAGAAGAAGAAGAAGGAGAAAAGGAGGAGGAGGAGGAGAAGAACTCTCTCTCCATTTCTGCCGGTGGCTATCATTTCTGGAAGTTGCCTGGTCAGGAACAACCACAGCTTTCTCTGCCTGGCCATCCCATACATCTGCCTATACTCACAGTCCGGATCAAATGGAAATGGCAAACTCTTCTGGATTTGTGACTCTCAGAAACTAAATAAACATAAACAACCAAAAAGAAAAGATTTTCATGGGACTGTGAGGAGTTTCTCTAGAAAACAGAGGTGGTGGCCTGAGTTTCAGTCTGACCTCCCTTCCTAGAGTTCACTTCTGAACCATGGCTGGCTGCCCAAGAACAGACCCAAGGGAAGATGGGCTAATATAAATCCTGTCAGGCACACACAAGTGTGAGGATTCAGGCGTTCTGCTGGCCTGCCCCTGTCACCTGGCAGAATGCACTCAGGCAGTACCCTGGTCAGCCCAGGTGCAAAGGACCCCTTTAAAAGAAAGACCCGCCCACTTACGCTTCCCACTCTCTCTTTTCTCTCTCTTTCCTGCTGCTCTCTGCTGTCCTTCCTCTGTCTGTGTCTCTACCTCTTTTCTCTTTCCCCTGCCTTCCCTCCCCTTTCTAATGAAACTTCTCACTTAAGCTCTGTCTGCCTGGTGTGTTTGTCCATCCCTGTCCCCTGTCCTCCTGTCCCCAGTATGTGTGTGTGTGTGTGTGTGTGTGTGTGTTGCCCCCCCCACCCGGGTCTCGGAATGTTCCTTGCTGGTTCCATGACAGCAGCTGTTCCTCAGTGCCAGTTAAATGCAGAGTGTCCCAATGTCCCAGAGGAGCATGCATTCCTGCATACAGACACCCGTACTTCGTGATGGAGACAACAGCTCAGAAGAGAAAGGTCTAGTGTGGATCATCAGAGCATCCTTCCTGAGGGTTCTCAGAGAAGGCCTGGACTTCCATAGGTTACACTTTCCTAAATACAGAATTGTTCAGAAAAGACCCTGAAAGCTATTACATATTACATACAAATCAGAGAGGAGATGGGATACCCTGTTTGTTGTTAACTACGTAAAAATAATTACATGATCCCTAAGTGCTCTGGAGCATTGGACAACAACAAGTAGGTTTTTATTGCCATTTTGTGTTGAAAACATTTCTGACGCTGAGCAGAGGAGTGAATGAAAGCTGAATTCATGCTGGTACTTCATTTCCAGGATTCACAGCTGCCAAAAGAACCCTGTTCATGGGCAACTTCTACATTTCGGGAAATGATCGCTTTTCTTCCACCGAGGCTCACCCCCTTTGTTTTCCCTTAATTTCTTCAGTTTTCCAAAAATACTTTCTAAGAAGATAAAAGCTCCTAGCATGGTGTTGGAATCTCGATCCCACATTCCCTTGCCTTTGGCATCTTAGAAATCTTGCTTACACCCTGGAAATGGGTAGGGTTTGCAGACCCACATATGAGGAGAGAACAGTTGCTCACTATCTAGAATTATTTTCTGATATCAAATACAGCCTAAAATAAATGTAGCATTTTTATGTTATCAATTTGAGCTCACATGCGAAGGTAAACATTAAACAACATTTTACGATAAGCAAAATTCATAACTCTATTTTATTGTCACTTTTTAGACCAGCCTCTTTGAGACTGCAAATGTGAAATTGCCTGATGGTGTACTTTTATGTAAAGGGGTATGTGTTGCCTAGAAAGCAGTTCTTCCTGGTCAGTTCTATGACTTAAAGGGGAAGTGCCTGCTTAAGAGTTTCTCATTGTAGCTAGGCAATGGTGGCACACACCTTTAATCCCAGCACTGGGAGGTAGTCAGGTGGAGCTCTGTGAGTTCGAGGCCAGCCTGTTTTACAGAGCGAGTTCCAGGACAGCCAGGACTGTTGCACAGTCTTGAGAACCCTGCCTTGAAAACCCAAAATAAAATAAAATTAAAGTTTCCCATTGTAGTGAGTATTCTTATGACCGTTGGCTTAGCTTTGAAGGTTATTCCCAAAAGTGCTCTGTAGCTTAGGGACCACAGCAGCAGCAGAGATAAGGGGGTGAGGCCATAGCAGGTCCTAGTGTAGTTGTTGTTTTTACTGTTTGTTCTTTGACTCTTTAGGGGGCCCCGCCACCCAGAGCCCAAATAATCACAGGTGGAGACTTTTTCTTATTTATAAATGCCCCGGCCTTAGCTTGTCTTGCTTCTTGCCAGCTTTTCTTAATTTAAATTATCCCATCTATCTTTTGCCTCTGGGCTTTTTTTTCTTTTCCTACTTCTGTATATCTTAACTTTCACTCTTACTGCATGACTGGCTGGGTGGCTGGGTGGCTGGGTGGCTGGGTGGCTGGTCTCTAACACCCCCCCTCCTTGTTCTTACTTCTTGATCTTCTCCCAGATTTCTTCTTCTATTTATTCTCTCTGCCTGCCCTAGACCTTGTCCTGCCTCATTGCTGGCTGTTCAGCTCTTTATTAGAACCATCAGGTGTTTTAGACCCGCAAAGTAGCACAGCTTCACAGAGTTAAACTAATGCAACATAAAACAAAGCAAGACGTCTTTGTATCTCCAAACAAATGTTCCACCACATAAACAAATGTAGCACATCTTAAAATAACATTCGTCATTTTAAGTGATGTCTCTTTATAATTTGACCTTATTAAGAGATGTGAGTCTATAACACAGAAACAACATATAGACTGAATATTTTTCATACTTTTGAATGTAATCTCTGAACTAATTCTGTGACTTAGCAACCCAAGTTTCTGTAGCCCCTCACAAATATCACTTTAAAACGTATTCATGCTAGTAAAGATTAACTACTAGGGGAGAGGGCTGTTCCATATAAAAATTCCTCACAGGAATCTGTGGATCTCTCACAGGATCTATATTTGCTCATGATCTCATTGCTTTGACAATGGCAGCTGAAAGAAGAAAGCATTTCTCTTGGCTCATGCTTTGAAGGGTTACAGTCCATCATGGGGGGAAGCCATGGCTGTGTATTGTTTTAGCCAGAGTACAGTGTGATTGGCCTCTCTGGTCCAATTCCTAGGAAAATCCCCATCTTCCATTGTAATCTCAAGAGCACGGTCCTTTCCATCTTCCCCACCATCAGCATCCCGATCACCTACACTCCTAGCACGATAACCCATGTGGCTCTGCTTTCAACATTCAAGACCTTCAGCTTCCCTAGTGCATAGGCTCGCACTGTTCCAAATCCTCCCCACAAGCCAGTCCCAAAAACCTACAGACTGCAGGGCCAGGCAGTCACAGCAACACTCCATTCACTTCATGGCACCAGTTTTATATACTGATAGCTTTCCTGGTTGCTTTGACAAAAACAGCTAAGAGAAGGTGTGGAGAAATCATAACAGTGGGCGTTTTAGGTGGCTGCTTCCATTATGTATCTATTCAAGATGCAGGGAGAAGGAGATAAATGCTAATTAATAACTCACCTTCTCCTCTTCCCTTGTCCGTTCAGCCTGGGAACCCAGTCCATGGGATGTGTTCTCTTTCCCCCATTAAACCTATCTTACTCCAACTCCGGTCAATGAAGATCAGCGGTCGTAATATATAAATAGATAAGACCGTCAGTCACAGAAGAATCACAAAAGCACCTAATGTCCTCTGAGAAAGCCTCATCACATTGCCTCAGATGATGAAGTGAAGCAAAATATTTTATCACCTATTATAAAAGCCACTGAAGCAAAGGCTTAAGAAGTCGGTAGTTTATCGGGGAGTTGTAAAATGGAATTAAGGATAAAGTTGAGCCATATCTTTTTTACTCTCTCTTATTTCTGTTTCTATGGCATTTTTCTTCTGTATGGAGATTTATATAGGTAGCACATATGTCAACATCCCAAACAGGACCTCAGGTCTTCCCTTTGACTCTGCGCCTGTCACTCTTTGAGCTGCCCAACCCACCTCCCAGCTATTAGGTTTCATCTGTCGTGGATAGTAGACGACTAGCCACTTTCTTATTCCTTTCAGTGTCCCGCTTTGATTTCTCTTCCTTTAAAGGGTTTTGCACGGAGATCTGCCACCCAGCAGCATAAGCATCATTGTCACCCGTGCATGCAGAGTTACTTGTCTTCCCCTGCCTGAGGGAATATCCTCTTGTCTCTCATGCTAAAGAACTTGGAGCAGGGCAGTCAGCTTCACTGTTGGAGAATTCTTAAGAGAAAAAAAAAAAAAAAGTGGTCCCTATGTGTTCCCGCAGGGGATGGCATTAGCTTCAACAAAGCTTTTCTTATTTTCCTTTAGGACTATTTTAAATATTGAGGGCTGGTTTTGTTAATAAATGCAGTTGTTTTGCCTCCTATTTGTACAACAACTCTGAATGGGGCTTTATCATTAATACCCAGAGAAGCATCAGAAGTAGGATGTGTTCTCCATGAAGTATTTTTGCAATATAACAGAATCCCATGCTCAAAAAAAAAAAAAAAAAAAAATCAAAGATTGCTAAACCAAAGGTCTGTAAAGGAATCTTGAGACACCACAAGAAAGCCTAAGGATGATTTTACTTGATTTAATTAATTTACTTATTTTATTGTATGAACATGTTGGCTTTATATTGAAACTTTTCTGGTTCTATAATTCAATATAAAACAAGTTGGAGGAGTCCGGGGAGAAAGATGGATACTTTATGAATCTCACTGTATCCCATGTGTCCAGTCCAAATAATTCAATCCTCGGGTGTGGTGTTATATGTCATTACCTATTCCCTACGGCTGATAATTTATAGCTGAGCAACAAATGCTTCTAAGCCAAAACACTTGAGGAAAACAACTTTAAAACAGGTTTCTTTATTGCAGGAGTTCCTTCAGAGTCTGTACTTTGCTAACATGAATCATAAAACTGCACCAGGGGAGGAAAACCTATTTTTTTTTTTAAATTTAAATTTGAAAGAAGGTTGGAATCATTTGTGGGATGGCATCTTCTGGGGTCAGTGTTCTTTATATCACATTTTCTTCTTGCTTTAGGGTAATCTGGAGCCTGGTTAGTAGGTGTGATGTGACTTATTTACATCAAGTATGATGTCACTATGCACTATGGACAAAGACTCAGACATGTATGCCTGTGTGCGTATTTATGTACATACGTGTGGTATGAAAGAGAGACTCAGACATGTGTGTCTGTGTTGCATGAAAGCATATGTGTGTGGCATGAAATAGAGAGAGACAATGAGATGACGAAAAACTGACCAGATCATGTGCTCATTTGAACCTAGGAGTCATGTAATACCTGGACCGCATTGATGAAAAATATTTTTGCACTTTCTTCTCCCTATTACATTATTAAGTTAACTGCTTCTGCATTTCAGACCTGTTATTAATCATTGTTGGGTGAATTAATATATGCATGAATAGATGCCTCAAAGATTCTCTTTTTGTGTGTTTATATCTCTGATATATTTTTAAGTGGTTTCAAATGAGACTTTATCTGCCGGATGCTGTAGATGCCGACTAAAGATAATTAGTTTTAATATTTCTGAAACTAAGACTGCAGTTTGGCTCTCTGGGGAGTATTCAAAGGCAAAAGAACAAGAAAATTGTTTCATTATGTTTTGCTAACACCTAATATGGTTTTAGTTTAAAATCAATTTTAAATAGATGAGTAAATAAGGGATCACCTGCTCTAAGCAATTAACTCATTTTTACCTGTCAGTAATAGTCATCTAGTAATAGAAAAAAATCTCCAAAATGCATTTGAGAAGGCTAGAGAGATGACTTAGCAGTTATGAAAACTTACTAATCTTCTAAGGGTTCTGAGTCCAGTTCCCAGCACCCACGGAGGGGTGTAACTCCAGCTGTAGGGGGTCTTACTTTTATTCTGGCCATAGGCACAAGCAGTCATGTGCACATACCTGTCTCCCTCCCTCTGCAACACACACACACACACACACACACACACTTGAAAATAATATCAATCTTTAAAACTCATAGTTGAACATGTGTAATACAATACTGCATTTTAAAACTTTATCCAGTTGAATTATACTGATTTTTTGTTGTTGTTAGAGTTATAAAAGCCCTTTATGCTTGTGTAGCTTTTAAATTAAATGAACCGGGTAAGATTTAGAAGTTATATTATTTGAGCATTTATTATTTGATCTATCGTCGTATCTTAGTTAGCTTGGATTTCTTTCCTAATCAACTACTTCAATAATTTGCACATATGCGTCCAAGCAAACAGACACAGATCTGTCTTCTGTTGATGAGTGGACCACTCAGTGCTAAGCAGATGGGTCAGCCAGTAGGTTAGCGCATTTTTCTTGAGTTGCCACTCGTCAGAAGTCTGGAATTTAATTGTCTGGGAAGGACACAAGTCTACGGCTTTTTGTTAATGACATGTATGATTACACAGGAGAAGAGGCACCTCCTGGACAAAAGTTTTGCCAAGTGAGGACCACTGGGAAAGTCTGACTATCAGTGAAAGTAGGGCATGAGATAGAGGACTCTGAGAAACAACTCAAGTGTCTAGTAAGTAGCTTGGAATAAAGGAAGATAGAACACAGTGCTGAGATCATCATTGCCTTTCTGGGGCTGTCAAGAATTTGAAGTATTTTCTATACTTTCCTTATGATCCTGACCCCTACAATGAGGAAATGTTTTTAAAGAATTCAAGATGCCTTCTTTTCCTCACCGAGTTTCACAGCCACAATTTTCCAAGTAGGCAAGAAAGCCTTGAGCCCATAGTGTTTACCTGGAAACACTTTGGCACCCTGCCTGTGACATAGACTCTGACAAAAGTCATTTTAAGAGGATATCAAGCTGGGTGGTGAGGGAGCATGCCTTTAATCCAAGCACTTGAGGGGTAGAGGGAAACAGATCTCTGTGAGTTCTAGGCCAGCCTGGTCTATGGTACTAGTTCTAGGATGGCAGGACAGCTAGAGCTATTATACAGAGAGAGAGAGAGAGAGAGAGAGAGAGAGAGAGAGAGAGAGAGAGAGAGAGAGATACAGAGACAGACAGACAGAGAGAGAGAGAGAGAGAGAGAGAGAGAGAGAGAGAGAGAGAGAACATTGCATGCTCTGTAGGTGCAGGAGAGAAAAGAAGGGACACTCTATCAATTTGATGCTATTCGACTTATTTCCTATTAAAGTAGAGGACCTGAATTCCTGTTGAAATATATAGTTTATAAGAGGCTGTGAAGGAAGAAATTGAATCATCCTGTGTGAGGAAGTCTTCATGGAAAGGAAAGTTGTGAGGAAGGAATACTTCATAGCTTTCTTTGGTTTTGTAAATGCAGTGATCCAAGCTGGGGGAGGGAAATTTGTTAATTATGAGCAGCCTGTGTATATGAGTAAATTTTAATTTCTAGACAAATTTCTGTTGTACTTATGACATTAGAAATAACCTTGATAAATAGTTCCTTCACATATGATATGTATGGCTACATTCTAGTATTGTACATATATTTATAATATACATGTGTAGCATTGTTATGTATATATAATATATGCATAATAATATGTGTATATATTTTAATATAAAACACATGTGTATATGTGTTCATTTATATGCTTTATATATTTCTCATAGTTGTAGCCATTTGGCCATATTTTTAATCATTTTATATTTGCTTAACATTGATATTTTTATGGTCTACAGAATGAGTCCCAGGACAACCAGAATTACCCAGGGAAGCCCTGTCTTCAAAAACGAAACAGCAACAACAAAATTAGGCTATGTTAAGGGACATAGCTTCCACAGGCTAAAGGTAGCCTTCTGTTGCCCATCAGATATATACTGTGCAATTAACTTTTACAGAAGTGCCATGGTATATGATGCCCACCCATTATGCCCCTTAATGCCCAAGAAAGATCAGTCCCTCTAGCTGGATGTTTAGGTTTTATACTTCTGTGGAATCCACTGAGGTTTAGCCTTGCAGAACAGTGTCCTAAGACAATGCTCACTGAGTATTTGGTATCAATACTACACTGGAAATGAATTGTGTTTCCTTTAGAGTAATTGTGCAAGCCTACAACTTGAATGATTAAAAAGAAACGAATTTTAGGATTTAGTGTTAGGAATTGGAGTTCGGTTGTGCAATGCCACCCTTAAATTCATGTTTGAACAACTGGTCCCCCATTGATGGTACTCTATTGGGAGATTATGGAACCTTTAGGAGGCTGGGCCTTTCTGGAGGAAGTATGTCATTTGGAGTAGGACTGGGGGAGGGGGTTGTTATAGCCTGACCCACTTGTCCATTTCCTGTTTCCTGATGATGAAACAATGTGACCGGCCACCTCATACTCTTGCCATAATACTTTCCCCCATTATAATGGGCTGTATCCTTCTTAAGACTGCAAACCAAAATAAAGTCTTCCTCCTTTAGTTTGTTTCCCAAAAGGTATTCAGTCCCAACACCGAGAAAAGCAGGTAAGCAAGAACTGACCTGTCTTTGTCTTAAGTGCTAACGAATATGTCAGGTGCAACAAGGAGACTGGGAGGGAATGGAGATTATGTGTTTTAATAGGATTTTGACTGGAGTTATGGTTGTCATTAGAAAACTGATTTTGAATCAGATCAATGTGCCTTACACCTGTTCAGAACTGGAAGCCCATTAGGCAGATGACAGTCAATACATGGTGTGTTTGGTGGGGGGAGGAGTCTTCTATTGAAGGATGCTTGTTAAGTTCTTTCTCGTGGCTTCTTGGGTTATATAAATTTAGGTTTAGGACATTAGATGGATAATTTGTTATTAAGTAAAGTAGTTTGTCAGGTTACGAGACATTAATCTTCCAATAGGTCTTTAATTAGGACACACTCACTAAATAGTTCATAGCAAGGCTTGGCCTGGCAACATTTATAATACTCAATTATACCATTTTACAGGCAATAGCAAATTGTTTTTGTGTAGTCTGGAAATCGTGGGACTTAATTAATTACCTTCAATGTTTTAGACATCTGCTCTGCACTCTTTTAGATGCATTAAATTGGCACCTCATGAAATGGCTAAAAATAGAGTTCAAATTCCCCAGATGGGAAAGGGTGAAGATCAGCTATGACAGAAAGAAAAGCCCTTTTGTGGTGCACTGGAAACCAGAAACCATATTAGACATCTAGCAACATTTGGTGTAGCAAGGCTCTCACAGTGTGTGGCAATTACTTTTTAAAGAATGAGAATTTTACATGGTTCTTACGAAAAGGCAAAACAAAAACAAAAAACAAACCAACAAAACCCTTTATCTTCCTGTTAAACACATTTCGTCCCTGCTTTCCTAAGATAGGAAATTGAAGAAACGGGCAGCACACAGACACAGGGCACATATCAATCTCTGTCAGGTAAACACCTCTGAGTGAAATTTATTTCTGCACAAACAAATAACTTTGCCCCTCTAAGTTGTCCTGAAAAACGTGACAAAAATAAGGACTCCTGTGGTCCTTGCAGACATTTTCATGTCATACATGTTCAGATGATGGAAAGGGGAATCAAGAGCTTATTCCACTTTGTAATTAGATCACGGAAAACAGATGGTGATGGCTTCGAAGTGGGTGGGGGAAGTGATCGCTTCAGCAACTTAAGGAAGGCCGGGCGTTCATTTCAGTTTCTGTCCCGGAAGTTTCTTCCTCTTGAAGAATGTTGTGCAAACCAGTTACAAGGTAACCGAGCACATCCTGAGAGCTCCAAATGGGGGTCAAGTTGGCTGACACTGGGGTCTCCCCTTACCATGACGGTCAGCATCAGACTATGGACCCAGCAGGGAGCACCTGTGCAATGCAAGCCAAAGTCTACAGCTTGCTAGTGAGACATTCCCTCCCAGTTATCCATGTGTGCACCGTCTTCCAGACCGTGGGGAGATATTCTGTCCAGGCAGGTACAGAATCCAGGTCTTGGCCCTCCAAAGTCACCGTGGTCATGGTGGGTCAACATGTGTTTCCCATTTGAGGAGCACCTAAAGAGGATGTGGGTGGGGTAGAGGCAGCCTCTGTGACACTGAAGGAGTCCAAGGAGCCCCATCCAGCAGAAGAACAAGCTCCACGTCATATTTTCTTGCAGCCACATTTTTTGAAAGTAGGCAGGAACAGTAAAAGTGCAGTTAACTTCAAAAGCATACCTGTGGTTTGAGGTAGCCAAATGACCTTCACACTTGTGACCACCATAAGAACTATTAATGCAATATTCTGTGTTTTGTCTTTTCCACTGCAAAATCTATTGCACGTGTTACAATCACAGCACATCTCCACTTGGCCAAGCCAGATGTGTCAATCAGGGTTTTCTACAGGCACAAAACATACAGAATGATGTATAATAAAAGGTGATTTATTGGGTTAGCTTGCGCATAATAGGATCTAGGTGCCCAACAATGGCTATGTCTCTCAATGGGAGAAGCTAAGAGCCCAGTGGTTGCTCAGTCCGTGAGGCTGGGTTCTCATCAGTTCCCAATCTGTTACACTGAAGACAGGGAGGGTCCCTAGAGAGCTGCTGGTCTTCAGTTCACCTTGGAAACCTGGAACTGAGTGTTCATTCAGAACAGGAAGACAGGAACAATAAAGTCAAGGTAGGCGAACCTTCCAACAAGAGTGAAGGCAAGCCAGCAAAAACAATAAACCTTCCTTCTTCCTTTCCCTTTTTCTAGACAGCCACCTGAGCTCACATTCACAATTAATTTCCTATAATTTCAAATTACATGATCAAGAAATTTCTTTACAGGAGTCCTCAGCAACGCGCCTTTCATTGATTCCAGATCCAGACAAGTTGACAACCAAAATTATCTACTACACCCCATTTTGGGGTATTCCAAGGCTCACTGTGCCTAGTGGGCCACCATGCTGGATAATGAACAACATGGCAAATGACATTCTCAAGAATGGTTAAGCCGTGCAGGTAGCATCCTCTAACCCATGATGAGTCTGATACCACACCTGGAAGACATCATGAATCTTTAATTAAATTGAATTTAGCAGATTTTGTTTGTGTGAGGAAACAATCCATGGCTATTGCAGTCCTCAGAACCAGAGGCAGTTCAGAAAATGTCACTGAGCCATGGGAACAGGTGGCATTCACAGTCAGAAAAGGCTTGGTTGGATAGAGCTTGATGCTTGCCTGCATGGATATAGCATGCTCATATAGCAGCCCACGGCTGGCTAGAGCCCGGCTACTGTGATAGGCTGCAGTTCTAGGAACAGATTCTTGTGTTAGAGTGCAGTTTGCTACTTTCAGAAGCAGCTTCAGGGTAAATTTAATTTAACACGGCCAAACAGGTACTTTTTGTAAAGAAGACTCCTGCTCGTTTGTTAAGTTCTCATATTCTGGGAGGTCTTCCCTGCTTTCCACCTCTGACTTCCTCTAAAATAGAAGTTGGTTCTGTGCTTCTGTTCTATGCCCCCCCCCTTTTGGTGGTGATATTTTTTCGGCAGTTCATATGATGCCATAGTGTTGTCGTTGATGGTGGATTCGTTTGTTCAATGTTCCCCTTAGCAAACTCTGAGCGTCTTGAGGACAGGATTCACCTTGATTCCCTGACACTCAAGGAGAGTTCCAGAAATCCTGTTGACTTTAAGAATAGGACACAACTCTCAGAGTCTGAAGGTAGAAATGCATGGAGAGGTAGGCAACCAGATCTCATCTCAAGACAGGACAGAGTGAGAGAAAAGATATGATATTACGGAGGAGGGCAGGACAACAAGAAGTATGGAAGAAGGGTAGGGAGAAATAAAGACAACCTTGGAATCTCTCCCCTGGGTGATGCGGTGTTTGAGGATAAATGTCTGTCTTTGTAACAGGGAGTGTAGTTTGGAAATGGGGGTGAAGGTGGAAATATTTGCATCAATGACCTCTTGTGAGGTTTATGAAAGGAACATTTGACTTTGTATTGGTAATAACTGCTTCCTTTATTAGAAAGTAAGACAACGAGACACAATGTGTATATATTCCAGAATGTTCTCCTAAATTTACCAGCCATCCAGATTTAACCAAAACATTTTTCAACAGTGTTCAGATCATTGAATTAGAACCCTCTGCTTGATAGATTCAATAATGATTTAATGGAGGAAAAGCATATGAAGATCAACCAATAATTTCAAGTTAAATATGACTTTTTAAATGTATTATACCTCTTAAAAGTATGAATATATAAAGGAATACTTTTAAGCTTAAGGCTAGAATAGTAAGACTGTGCACACACACATGAACCTGTATACTGTGTTATTGAAGTACTGTGTGAGGCTGATTTTCCCAGGGAAATAATAAACTTGACAGGACAAATCTCTAAAATTCAAGCTGGTTTTAAGGATTACCCAGCAGGACCTCAAAATAATAGAAGCAGAGGAAAGCGAGCTATAAAGGTGAGAAAAGTTAGGAATTTTATTTGTCTTTATTGTTTAGTTTACCAGTAGAGGAAAACCTACAGTATGGTAACTGCTGATCCTTGGGTACCACCAGAAGGTTGTTACTTTTTATTGGCATCTACAACCCTGAGTAATTCGCCTTGTTCCTTTTCTTTGCCCTGGTAGAGAGATAAGCAAGGCAACTGTGTTAAGAATGGGCATATTTGGGGGCTGTGTAAATAGGTCAGTTCTCAAGTGCTCAGCTTGCCTACATGAGGACCAGAGTTCAATCTTCAGAACCCACATTAAAAAAAAAAAAAAAAAAAAAAAAAAAAAAAAGGCCTGTTACAATGGTTCTCAGGTGTGACCCTGGCACTGGGAAGGGGGGGGCTGATGGACCCATGGGGGCTCACTTAGCATCCAGACTAGCCTGATTGCTGAGTCCTGAGCCAGGGAGAGACCTTGATTAAAAACCAAGATGGGTGGATCCTGAGGAATGATGCTCAGCATTGCCCTCCGACCCCCTCCACATGCCTGTGCATACAGGTGGAGTGCAAACATGAAAACACACATGCACACATACACATGCATATACACACACACACACACACCACCTGCACGCATTTGGTCACGTAGTTCAAAGCACTGTCCATTTTCCTTTTCAGGTATTCTTAGTCTTTCATCTTCTATTGAAATTCCTTCGCAGTTCTAAAGCTTGTTTTCATAATGCCAACCACCTGCTTCTAATGCAATGAATTAGACCCATAACCATGTCCCCTGAATAACAAAGAGAAATACACTGTAAGAAAAATGTTTAAGTACATATAAGGGAAGTTATTTTAATTCAAAAACCAAATGTTTTCAATTCAGGAAAGATAACAGGAACAAAAGAAAAGAAAATGGTGCTACTTTCTGAAAAGTACTGTGTTTGTCGTGTTTGTGTCTCAGCCTGCAATGACTTTATTCTGATGAATGGCCATAGTCATTGTTGGCAAAGGTGCTTTACCTGAAGTAGTTAATTGAACCTCTCCAGCATGTACTAGCATGCTTCTTTAGCTCTGTCGAGACATCTAGGAAACTCAACTTGAAGGAGACATACACTTGGCTCAGCGTTTCAGAAGGGTCTATGACTTGGTACTTGGCTCCATTTTCTTCTAAGCCTATGGTGAAGCAGAACTCAGCAGGCAGTGGCTGCTACGGAAAAGCTGGTCACTTCATGGCAACCAGGAAGAGGGCAGAGGAGGAGAGAGGCAGCATGCTTGATCAAAGATGCCCTTCAAGACATGACCCCAGCGACCTAGCAAACCCCCAATTCCTATAGTTTCCACTACTTCCTAAGGCATGCCCAGCTGAGGGCCAAGTCTTCAACACATAAGTCTGTAGGAATGTTCCAGATTCAAACCATTATAGTACATCAGTCAGAGAACGCTATAGTTCTCGTTCTATGATTGAAACACTATATCAGAGGTCAGGGTTTCTCCTCCAGAGCTCTACTAGAAAGACTGGATCTGAGTTTAACAGTCATGAGCAGCTCTACTGTGCTGCATGTCCCTAATGAACTAGGAAGGAGGCTCCTTTCTAGGGGTTCCATGGTCCTTGGATAGACATGACGAAAGCCTCTGTGTGACCCTGTACTTTCAATCTGTTAAGGACACTGTCACCAGGGGTCCAACAATGACAATGACAATGAGTGGATATGCCAAATAGGCATATTGGAAGAAAGAAAGAAATAAAACCTAGCTCAGAGCAGAAATTTTGTTTCCCTAACATGTTTCTTAACTAGGTGTGTAGGACAGGAGTTATGCCCAGTTTTTAAACTTCTCTTAATGTACCTTGCAAAATCAGCCACAAGGGCAGACAGTTTCGTCCATGGATGTTAAAGCATCAAATATTTTATGGGCCAATATTGGACTTAGTAGCACTCTCATTAATAACGGCATGAATAAAGATTTTTTTAAAGAACTTATATTAAAAAAAACACATGTGAACAGATGAAGTGTTCATTTACTATCTTTTCTCACAATGTTGCTAGTTGACTTTTTAATGTGGCTAGAACTTGTCCTGTGAGTTTCATACAAAGGGAAAAGAATAACCCATATATATATATATATATATATATATATATATATATATATGTGTGTGTGTGTGTGTGTGTGTGTGTATGTATTCTTTGTTAAAAAATTATACTAGTGCTAATAGTACTTAGTTATTTTAATTGATTGTTCAATACAAGTGCAAATTTTCTATTAAATACTTCTAAATTTATAACTAGAGGAATTTTAGAGTACCTAGGGGTAGATAATGAGTTACTATTTAATTTCCCTTCCTTTCTCTATGATTACAAATCCAATACTTTCTTTTACCAGATTTGTCTTTATGTCCTTATTAATTGAACTATCTGCATCATTTCATGTCCAGTAGACCTTCTTGAAGGTTAGGGTGTCTTTTACTTTACATCGCCAGTGTTATTTCAAAATCCCAGACCAGCAGTAGGCTTAGAAGAGGGCCAGAATGTGTCAGTGAATCACTTGATAGAGCGTGTCTCTAGAGAACAAGACATGGATGGAAGAGGGTATCTTTTAAACAAACAAGGCATGCCACATATAGAAAGGAAATCCTCGGTTGCTGTTTTCTACCATCACATGAACTTAGCTGCTAAAATAAATAAGCAAAAAAAAAAAAAAAAAAAAAAAAAACCAAACTCAGGGCAAGAACAGACGTCTTTTTCCTAGGATGAGCAAATGTCCTGATTGCTGTATTTACCAACACCTCCCTTAGGTGAAGATCTTCATTCATCTCACATTCGATCTAAGATTTCCTCATCCTACTATTGATCTAAAATGTCTCCAGCTCTCCTGGGTAAAGGAGGAACATGCTCTGCCTTGCATCCCATAATTCCTATTATGGAAAAGCTGTGTTCAATCTCAAATGACCTTTTCTTGTATTTATTGTCAAGCTAGCGTTACAGCCCACATTAAACGGAACCTTTGTGAGCTGGCTAGAGAGCATGTCGATGAGCCTGCAGCGAGCTCTGAGAGTGTTTGCTTGGGAGAGCCAGCCCTAGTTTACCCACAGCTGGCCACGGAAGCTGGGGTGTGGGGTCCACTATTCATTGCCCCTTACTGTGAAGTCCGCTGCAAAGGTACGGCTTTGTGTCTTAATTTGGACCCCAAAGAAAGAGGCAGAAATGCCAGGAGAAAGTTTGTCTCTGAAGAAGAGCTCAGGGCTGCCACAGTCCACACTCAGAGCACCAGAACTTTGGAAAATGTAAGCCAAGAATTGTCTTGATGTGGCAAGGGCCAGAGGGGACACTTGGAATTTTAACAAAAGTGAAAGTGATAATCCTCAACATTTAAGTGATCTTTACGACTGAATGTGTTTGCTACGGCAGATTCAGTCAGTGGGATTGGAGCAAGACTTTGAAAATGGCCTAGTTATTATGTTGAGGAGCACTGAGTGTCCCGAGAGGCTGGTCTACTTCACTCTGAGAAAATGCCCACATGACATACAATGAACTCTTCTGCCTATTTTATCCATGCTGTTTCATTTTTTTTAAAGCATGTTGTCCGTTCGCATGCCATTCCAAGTCTGTGTTCACATTTACAAGTTGACTTTTAAACTCTCTTTATTTAAAATCGGAAAAGCAATTTTCAGATTCCCTTAACGGTTAAGAAGTGAGTTTCTCAAATGTTTACAGGGATTTTATACATTTTATACTTCTGAGATTTCTTGTGTGAATATTCTCTCTCTCTCTCTCTCTCTCTCTCTCTCTCTCTGTGTGTGTGTGTGTGTGTGTGTGTGTGTATAGTGTGTAGGCTAGAAGTCAACATCAAGTACTTTCTCCAATTACTGCTCATCTTATTTCAGGGTGTCTCGCCAATTCAAGTAGGTTGGCTAGCTAGTAAGCTCTAGGGATATATTTGTCTTTGCTTCCCACTGCTGGGATTACAGACACACCATTACACCTGACTTTTCCCCATGGGTGTGGAAAATATGAGAGCTGGCACTCACGCTGCACTTGCATGGCAAGCACCTCATTATCTGGGCTAGCTCCTGAGACTCTCTCTCTCTCTCTCTCACACACACACACACTCCCCCCTTCCTCCTTTGCGAATGAGGGATCATGTGATTAAAATGCCAGGGTCCTCTTAGCCTGCCAAAGTTCCAGATAGTGAAAATAATACCATACCTGTACCGGGCAGAGTCATCACCAGGAAACTATTACTCTGTGCCCCCAGTCCATTAGTGAATGTTCAAGTTCACCTTCTCAGAGATGCAAGGTAACTGTCTAGTTTTCTCCTGTCAGCTTTCTCAAACTCTTCTTCCATGCTCCGGTTGCTATATTCCATATCCCAGTGCATTAGGAGAAGGAGGCTCACCTCACACTGTGCCCTCTACCCATCGGAGACCCCACATTTGGGCGAATGCTCTGCCGTTTCCGTCTTTGTAATTGTGAATGTAGGATGTGCATTTTCACCTTTCGCTAAGCTCCGCCTTGGGCCTTTCTTGTCCTGGGAAGGAACAAGCTATGATGAACTGCAAAGGGCCTGACTCCGTCAGCCTTGCTACATCACCACGGGCTTAAGTCTGGCATTACCTATTTCCCCAAACATGACTATGAACATTTATGCCAAAAAGCATCTAGTGAAAACTTAGATTCCTTAGTTACCCAGATGAATCATAGTTTGGAGGGGCTGGTGCCAGGAGTGTGCATTTCATTGGCTTCCCATGGCTGTTTATGGAAGGTTGAGAACTTCATAATATATATACATATATATATGTATATATATATATATCATTTATACTTATTTATTAAGCAAATCACTTAAAAGTTCTAGTCCATGCTGTCTAGAACAAATCGTGTGATTAATTCTAGAGTTAATTTTAAACTACCAAGAAAATTTTAGACTTAAGAAGTGTGAAACTTTAACTGAAGCCAAACCGAAATAGGTGAGATGTATTTATATAAACATGTATGCGTGTATGACAACAACAATATGCAAATGGACATATAAATGCATATGCATTGCAGCAGCCATAGAAAGATAGATGACTGGCAGGCCCATACATACACAGATTTTGTTACCTGGTCCAGCTTCTCTGAAGTCTCACAGTACAACCTAAATAAAGAACTGTTGTAATTTCATTGTCACGTGATATCTGTGAGACAGAGACATCCCCTGGACCATTTGGCTCCCCAACCTGAGGACTTGGGGATGATGTTTCTCTAAGGAAGGGAAGAGTCCGTGCATTGTGTCTTCACTATAGTATCAAATGAAGCAACTTTTACAGTAATGGAAATCTGAGAATGTGCAGATTAACAAGGACGGCCTGGGGCATGGAGACTGTTCATGGCCAGTGTTTTTCTAGTATCACTCTGCTCTCCGAGCTGCACTGAAGAAGCTGCAGCTTTCACAACTGCTTCTGGGCACGCAATATTGATAAAGAGTTTTGCCTCTCCATGAAATGGCTCAGCTCGGGCAATTATTTGTCTGTGCAGGCTGATGCCTCTGGCTTAGTGGCTATGGAATCCTTCGAGACCAGCAATGGGCGTGATTGACAGGGAGCTGAAACTCTGTCACCTGGGTAGAGTCCTGCTGGTAATGAAGCATTCATCCTCAGACCTGGCCTTTCCGGACCTGCCAGGCTGCATTTGCTGGCGGCAGCTTTGAAAGCTTTCCATGGGAAAATGATGTTTCAAAGGTGCCAATTACAGCACATATGTATTTCACCTTGAGAATTTCAATTGGCAAAGATAATATCATGGGTTGCCCTTAGAGTTTTGATGGGAGGTTCATTTGTGCTCAGAGATCTGATCGAAATGCAGTCATTAACAGAGGCTTTTGAAAACAGTGAGCAAAAAGCAATGGGGGATTGTTTTCCTAAAAGCCTGTCCTGCAGGACCATTTACCAGCTAGCTCTCAGCACATGTTTAAAGAATAATGGTGTGCCCATAAGCAAGTGCTCCTAGACACCAACCGGATTTGGGTTTCCCAGACGAACATGGTATGTAAATATAAATTAGCTTGTTTTACCCCATGGCGTTAGACACCGAGAGACGCTTGCTTTCTTTTTGTGCAACACAGGACCGGGCTAGAAGGAAAACGGAAACGCCTCGCATCCCAGCTCTATCTAGACATCCCTCAGCCTTACTCTCTTCTGTCACTCTTTGGGCAACTCAAACAAAATCACGAAGTCATGAAAACCAGTATAGGTAGTAAACTGTTTATGGGCCGTCTCCTGCAGACCAAGTGCTCCACTTAATCTTCTTGTTAACTTAATCTTCACAAAACTCTTGTGGGGGAAGGGCGTTGCTTTGTCCATCTTCTTGGAAGAAATGGCAATTTCAAGATATTAAGTAATCCACGGCAGATTGTCCACTAGGTAAAGTGCAACTCAACCTCGCCCACCTACTTATCTTTTTCTAGGCATCTGTTATTTGGGGCGACGTCATCTGATGAATCCATTTATAGTCAATGGATAGGGGCTCAACATGGGCTGCCTATCCTGAGCATTATAATGGGGAAGATTAGAGATGAGGGAAAGCTTCAAACGGGTTTCTTTGTAAATTGATTTTCAAGCAGTTGGAATTGTGGTTTGGGGCTGGGGTTTCCTTGCACCCCTCAGATAGTCCCTCCCTAGAGTCCCGTTGTTTCCAGCCCTGCCTCTGGATTCACAAGGCAGCTTCTCTTTGGCTCTTGGGGTGTAATGCATCGCTTTGGTGCAAGTTAACCCTAATATTGCTTGCCTCCTGTCATTCCTCTGCCTGAACAGGGGCCTTCTAGAAGGCAGTTCTAGGAACAGAGTCAAAATGTGGCTTGGATTCTTTGGAGTCTACCAGAGTACTTACACATAAAACTTCATTATGTGTGATGTATCAGACTCCGTATATGCATATTTATGTGATTTTTTTTTTACAAGAATTGTGGGTTTCCAAGGGCCTAATCTTCCAAGGATTCAGATCTCCAGATCCTAGGCCCTGGCTGGATCTATTCTCCTTCTCAAGTTTTTACTGGAGCTGTTTGACACGGGTTACAGAGGAAGCAAGCTGTGCTTGTACCTGCCATAGCACGAGCGTGATGAGCCCCTCTTCCGTATGGATGACCCGATTCAACCCAGAAGGGGCCCTAACAGGGAGGAAACCATGGGCTTCTAATTCTCAGAAATGACAGCTCTGTAGCAATTACAGGAAAGCCGAGATCTTTGTTTTTCCTTGCCAGAAACTCTTTCTATTCCCAGCTAATGTGATACGCAGCAATGCAACAGGGTGAGGCAGTTCATTATCCAAGAGGAGTTAGAGCAAAGGAGGCACCTTCTCCGATGCTGTTGTGCTCCACATGAGGCTTTCTACAATCCCCCCCTGCCAGGGGTCCCTGTGGCAGAGATAGATAAATGGTATATCAGACCCTCACCTTCTTCAGTGGCCCTGTCACATCCTCCCTGAGGACTAGACACAGACTCCAAGAACATCTCTGCTTACCTGTCATCTTGCCCTGGGCCTCCACACAGGGGAGGTGTCCCTCTAAGCACCCGATTCTCATAACAAAGTGCCAGCTTGAGCCCCCCCGCTTGTCAGAGAGGAAACCACTTGAGCTCTTCCCCTTCCGCAGCACAGTAGCTGCTAGCTGTGCTCTGCATCTCCACTCCTAAGTGTCTGCTCCCTTCAGACTGGGGCACAGAACATTCGCCCAAGAGACCCGCCAGAATGGCCGCAGCCACCGCTAAAGCGGCGTACCTGCCCTCAGATCTCAGCACCAGTAGTCACAGACCAAGACATGTAGCTTCAGCTTCTCACAGTTACACCCTCAGCTTGGATTCAACAAGATGCCCTTGGCCTTGAGAATTTGCCATATTTAAAAAAAAAAATTGTTATTGCTTTCCAAGTTCTTAAGAGCATCTTGTTGAATCTGGGGGCCCCAGGAAGAGATGCCCCATCCATTACTTTGGACACCTCATCTAAATGGAAGCATGAGTCCTCTTGGAGGGCCATGCTCAGTGGATGTTTTCTCCTGATGAAAGGGGGCACTTCTGTGTACAGGACAATGTGAACTCTTTCTGTGTCACGATCCGCTTCAGGCCAGAGCTGCAAAAGCATCCTAAATCTTAGGATCTAATTATTCCCACTTTTTACCCCCTCATTCCCAGACATTTCCCTAGACACAGAACTAGAAGTATCTTGTTTACCCTCAGAACCACGACTAGCAGTATCTGTTCATTACCTCATTTCGTAGATAAGGAAAATAAGGAACAGGGGGATGAGTAGCCCCTACTAACCAAAGTTACAAGCAATGAACACACGGGTAGATGAATCGTACAAGCTCTAAGCAAAGTCTCCTTGAATGTTTCAATGTTGGGCAGCTCTAGCTAAGTCATTCACTGTGTTGGTGGGCCTCTGGCTCATCAAATCAGCTCTTCTAATGACAAAAAAATCACTATCACAATCATGCCGATTGTGAGGGCCAAGAAAAACATGAAAGATAAAACTTCACCATAGAATTCAAACATCGACATTAAAAGTTACGTATCTAGTGTGTGTACCTATGTGTATGTATATATATATATATATGTATATATATATATATACACACACTCTCATACACACACACATATAAGTATAGTATGTGTTATATACATACACACACACACATATATATGTGTGTATATATATATATATACACACATATATATGTCTTGCCCTATCATTAGGAAGCAAAATTTATAAAGTGAGTAATTATAATTTAAGCAATTTGCTTAATACAGTACCTAAAATTACTATCAGATAAACATTTCTCGAGAAGATCAAAATATATGGTTATTTCCCATTTTCCCATTTGGATCTCTTTCATTTTGTAGAGTTTATTAGCTTGGTTCAGTGTCTTTGAGCATTAGTCAACATTTAAAGTGTAGGTTTTTATGATTCTGGGGGAAGCAATTGCTTCCAAGGGAGAAAACATTCTGTAAATTACATGTAAATGTTTTTACTTGGAGGAGCTCTCTCGCATCTGTGCAGAGGATCATTTTAATTTACACAGGAATGAAGGTTTTCCATGATTGAATGTCATATGCATGCTTGTGTATCTAATCTCTACTTCATTTGTACCCAAGTCTGGCAGACACAAGGGGCATTTTGCTATAATGTAAGTGCTGCTTAAAAATAAAATAAAATTATAATAAAAAGCCGAGGATTACTGTGCCGTTTCTAATTTTATTTCAGAGCTGCCCCTTGGAGTGGGCTGGAGCAGATCTGAGATATGTAATTCTGGCCTTAAGATGCTCTAAAGATACAGGCCATAAAGACTGCATCCTAGGGACAAAATGGACAAAATGCTCCAATTTCAGTTGAATTCAGAACCTCAAATAGCCCCTCCTCTCCCTCACAAGAACATTTCAGAGTGGAGTGTGCCCTTCCTGTGTAGAAGACTGTTCAGATCATTTCCATTTCTTTATTCCTTCATCTCTGAGACTAGCTAGCCAGTTTTCTTAAAAATGCATAGGACATTTGAAAATCCCAAGGATTATAAAGGTATTGATTAATTCAGTTTCTTCTGTTTGCAGCATTGAGAACTTCCAGAGAAATAACCAGCTGTGGTTTGCATTTGTTGGCAGAGAAAGAGATGTGGCATCTCAACACTAATCAGTTGGTTTAGGGAAACCAATAGTATTGGTTTTAATGTTTTAACTTTATTGCCCCATCATTGATAATGCAATAATGAAATCATTAAAATGTAAAAGGGCATATGGATACTTGATTCTTTCCAACCTAGAACGAAAGATATCTTTGTCATTAATCATATTGTGTCTGTATTATTATTTTTATTATTTATTTATTTTTCTTATTTTTACATATCAATCCCAGTTCCCTCTCCCTCCCTTCCCCTCTCCCTCCCTCCCATCTTCCCACCACCCCCCTCCCATCCCATCCCCCCCACACACACACTCCACAGGGAGGGTAAGGCCTTCTAGGAGGGATCAACAAAATCTGTCAACTCATTTGAAGTAGGGACTAGGTCCTCCCTCCTGCCTCTAGGCTAGAGTGTCCCCCCCCATGGGGAATGTGCTCCCAAAGTTCTTTCATTCACCAGGCATACATCCTGGTTCCACTGTCAGAGGTCCCTTAGACTGCCCAGGCCTTCTAACTGAGACCCACATTCAGGGGGTCTGAGTCGGTCCCATGCTGGTTTCCCTTATGTCTGTATTATTAAATGCTGTAAATTATTGGAAGTTTGTAGCTTATATGTTATTTACTTCTAAGTTTGCGTTATTTACTTCTAAGACAGTTATTTTCTTCTTCTAAGTTTCAAGTCTCCAAGCTGTCAGTTCCTCTTTCTGGTGAATTCTTGAGTGAAGTTTTTTTTTTTTCTTTTCTATAGCCACTATTCTTCCTTTGTTTCCAGTTCTTTCTTCCCTTTGGTTACCTTGGGGAATAACACTGAAAGTTATGCTGACAGCAGCCTGGAAGAACGCAGGCATCTTGCCCAAGATAAGATTAGTTGGCAAAGAGAGAAGACAGCTTTCCCTTCTCCAGCTTGGCACATTGAAATTGCTGTTGGTCCAAGGTGAAGAGGACACCTGTGAGCGTGGAACATGTCCCTTTGGGATCCAAAAAAGTACTGTTTTCTAACAAGCTCCCCAGTGGGACAGGTAGGAAGTAAAGACAGCATACCACACACATACACACCACACACACACACACCACACACATACACACACACACCACACACATACACACATACATACACACACACACAACACACACAACACACACACACACTACACACATACACACCACACACACACACCACACACCACACACATACACACACAACACACACACATACACACCACACACACACCACACACACACCACACACACACACCACACACACACCACACACCACACACATACACACCACACACACACATCACACACATACACACACACCACACACATACACACCACACACACACACACCACATACACACACACCAAGCCACACACACACACCAAACCACACACACAACACACAACACACATGCACGTGCATGCACACACACACACACCACACACACACACACACACACACACACGTAAACTAAACAGGATTTCCCAGAATACCTGCACATGCACTATTTTGGAAAGGGCTACATTTTCACATTTGAGGACTTTTATGCTCCAGTCTCTGAGTGTTCAATTAGTTACATGCCCATCATAATTAATATCATCTTTCTTATTACAAATTAGTTTTAAACTCATCTCAAGTCCTCCAAAGTGCAAGGAACTGTTGAATGTGTTAATGAGACATTGCAATAGACAGTTTGCTTTGAAATAGAAAGGGTATCAGATAATTTTTAAAAAACCTTCTAAGCTCATGTTTACTTTCCTCAGCTTTTGTTTGTCTCATCTTATTTCAATTTAATTGCTTTGTATTGTCCGTGGTAATTATACAAACACTAATTACCTGAATCCATTCAATTCTGTGGCATTCAGTGTTATCCATCAAATGTTCAGTGGAATGACAACATCTAAATATGAAAGCATGGCTTAACTGTTTATCACAGGATTTGCATTATTGAGGAGTTTTCATCTTGGAAAGTCCAGAAACTTGAAACATCTTTTCACTATCGCTTTATTTATTAATAAGATAGACACCATTTCCCCCATAGAAAATGCTTCTTCAAATCCTGCTTTCAATCCACAGTCTAATTCCTTAGGATTAGGGAAGGTTGAAGCACATCTTTTAAAGTTTTAAAAGTCTTGTTCTGCTCCAATGAATTTCATAAATCTGATTACCAACACTATCCTTCCTAAAAGTCTACTGCAAGGCTAATGTTAGTTTTTGCCTCCAAGACTGTCTATAGAGTGTTTGACACCCCCAGTAAATGTCACCCAAGTGCAGGTGCACACTCAAGGACTCTGGTAAGTTTACTTAACGAGTTTCAACATCTAAGTCTGATTCAACTCTCCTTTCCCTACAAATAAAGCTGTGTCAAGATGGCAAGTACTTGGTTTATAGCCTCACCCAGTGCTTTCAAAATGAAATTTGTTAGACTCATTTTTTTTTTAAAACGTGTTGAGAATTTCATGCATGAATAAAATCTTCTTTGATTGAATACACTGTACCCCACCCTGTCAAATCCTCCAACACCCTTACCACACCGGTCTCCCCGCCCCCAACCCTATGTGTTCTTAAAAAAAAAAAAAAAAAAAAAAAAAAAAAAAAACAAAACAGCCCAGTCCATGTAGTGCTACCAGTATGTGCAGGTGGATTATGAGCAGCCAATGAGAGTCTCATCCTTAAAGAAAACTGATGCTCCCGACCCTTGTCAATAGATCCTCAGCTAGGAGCAGGCATTTGCGAGCACATCCCTTATCATTGCTGGAATTTGGACTGGCTTGGTCTAGTTTGGGTACTGTGAGTGTGATGACAGATGCTGTGAGTTCATGTATACAGTTGTCCTGTCATGTCTGGAAAATATTTCCATACATCTTTCTGGTAGATAACAAACACATGTGATAACTTAAAATTTAGGTGAACCTCAACCTTCTTCTAAAGCAAAGAAGATCAGATCCACTGGAAAGAAGATGCTTAAAACAAGACATCAAGCAACCACGAAAGTCACAACACACACACACACACACACACACACACACACACACACGCACACGCAGCACACAGCACGACGCACGCATGCACGCCCGCACCTCCCAGATAAAATACAGAGAAGGATTAGCAGCGGGATGGGTATTTCCAGGGGGGCTTTCCCAGATCCAGAACAATAAAGGCAAAACTGGGAAAGGCGAGCAATGGCTCTGATGACTACACAAAACTGCCCTGGAGTTGCCTAGCCAAAGAGCACTCTTGCATCCTTAATTTTTCATTCTATGGGCAGCAACAGGGCCTCTGGTCTTATGGAGAAATTCTCCCATATGTTTAAAGAGTATATAATTCCCATGTTGCATAAATAATTCCAAAGAAAATAAATTGTTAAAGTTTCTTATCTTATTCCTTAATGCTAGCATAGCAAAATTCCATACAATGAATGGAAAGCTATAGGCTAAGATTATTTCTAATTTTTGATGCAACAAAACTGATTAGGTAAAATACAAATAAACCCAGAAATATACTTAAAGACACATTCTAAAGAAATATAACTATGATGTATCATTACTTATTCACTACATTAGAATACATTAGAAATTAATAACACATTAAATACATTGGAAAACATACTGTAATTACAGGTTTTTTTTTAAAAAAAATAAGCCATGTGCTCATTTCTGTGGATATACAGTGCTACTTTTGATGTAATTCAATAATAGATTTCAACAAAAGCAACGGAACAGAAAGGCATCCCAAACAGAATAGCCTCAGAACACACTGTGGCTTGGAAAGGACTTGATTGAGAAGGGCGTGCATCACAACTAAGAACATGTTGTTGACAGGTTATCATTAATGTTACCAAGGAAAGAAAGTCTACATGGCACATGACACTAAGATGACTCTCTATTTTGGTGGAATCTCTTCTTGAATATGGGGACTTGTGGTTTCCAGCCAATAGGAATAATGGGACAGCCAGCTCTCCTGGATTTACTAGGCTACATAAAACTCCGTTTTGCCAGCATAGTTTCCTTCCTTCCTTTCTCCCTCCCTCCTTTTCTCCATCCCTCCCTCCCTTTCTCCCTCCTTTCCTGTTTCTTTCTTTCTTTCTTTCTTTCTTTCTTCCCTCCTTCCCATTCTCCTACTTACAAAAAGTCAGCTGCTGTATTATGAATTTGCACGGAAGAGAGCTAGAGGACAAGGAGCATGAGGTTGGGATCCAGTCACAGACAGAATCCTATACTCCACAATAAGGCGAAAATTCATGACAGCAAAGAAACAAAAAAGCCTGTCAACATCTTCAGTGAACCTGGCTGTAGCTTCTCTTTCCAAATTGAATTAGAATGTGGGCGTGCAGCCCAGGGTACACCTGTTACAGCTCCCGCCATCTTGGTACAAAGGCCCAGATGAGCCCAGAGAAACTGTGAGTAAGTTGAGTGCCTGCATTTAGTAGTTTCAGACTAAAGATTTTTAGAAGCTTATGGTAGTAAACGCACAATGACTAATACAGCCTAGTATCAATAATTTCTTTTTTAACATTTAAGTTTTTTTCAATGATCTGATAAAAGAAGGTTCGTTGACATATTTCAATTAGTCACTGGATAAATTCTGACATATATGTACATGTATGAGTATAGCACAGTGACTAACCATGTTCAAGTTTCCCGGACCTTTTGTGATACCACTTCTGTCCTTCATTTCCAGATGACTGCTATTTGCTTTCTGTCATTACAGCTTAGTTTGGAACTATCTTCAAGAATTCTAGATTGGATAGAGAGTGCCAATCCTACCTATAACATTGGTACTTAGAACGGTGATACAGAAGTGTTGTTTGAGGCTAGCTGGCTAGGATGGAGTATATAGTGAGTTCTATGCTAAACTGAGCTACAAAGTGAACCCTGATCTCAAAGCATTGGCAACAAAAATAATGCTTGTAGGTAATATTATATAAACTCAACGGGTTATATTTAGGAATAGATATGTATATACAAATATGTACATGCATGCAAGAACAATGATAAAAGAGGCCATGAATTTGAAGGAGCGTAGAATATAATGGAGGGTTTGGAGGGAGCAACAGGAAGGGGGGTATGCTGTCATTAAAATACAATCTCAAAATTAAGCAAAACAAATAATGCTAGTACTTATTCATGAATTATTTTCGCTGTTTTTGTTTCTTTGTTTTTTGTTTTTACTCATTATAATCACTCTGAGAGTCACCCCTGTCAAAGTGTATGTTAGTGCTTTATTCATTTTTTGAGTATTGGTGCATTCTATAGGAAAAATACAATTTGTTTCTTGCCTGTTGAGATTTTATGTTATATAGCAAACAGTTCTGAGCATAGGCATACAAACTTTTGTAGTCAGGCCTTTCTTTGGACTGACAGATCCCAAGTAATTACATGGAGACTTAATATTAATTATGAAAGCTTGGCCTTAGCTTAGGCTTGTTCCCAACTAGCTATTATAACTTAACTCATTCATATTTATCTATATTCTGCCACACAGCTCATTACCTCTGCTCAGTACTTTGTGTTCTATTTGCTTTGTGTCTGGGTGAAGAATCTTCTGCCTCTCTTCTTCCCAGAGTTCTTATCTCTGCTTGGAAGTTCCACCGACCCTCCCCTGCCTAGCTATTGGGCATTAGGCTCTTTATTAAACCAATCAGAAGGTGATTTAGCAGAAAAACATCTTCACAGTGTACAAAAAAAATTATCCCACAACAAGCTTTTATGTAAGCACGTGCATTCCTTTGTTTGGGAAGAATAACCAAGCACAGGCTAAGTGGAATCATGTTCTAAATATCCTAATATTTTAAAAAAATGATAAAGTGTTAAAATGCACAAAATTATTGCATCATTTTACGTTTTCATAGGCAGTATGAGAGAATTTCTTTTCCTCCACATCCTGATCATTACTGTCTAATCAGTTCAATATAGATATTATGGTATGTACATTCAGCATATGAGTATGTGTAACATCTCCAGTGATTTCAATTTTCATATCCATCATTATTAATAATGGTGAATATTCTATCATGGCCTTATTCTCCATCCATGTGTCTTCTTTTGTAAAACGTCTCTTTTATTTTTCTTTTATTTTCTTCTGGTCTGTTTTATAGTGAATTATAATCTTAATGCCCATTGTTTGAGAGTTTTTATTTTTTTTAATAACTTGGCAAATACCAGCTGCTATTTGTGAACTTGGCTTTTTGCTCTCTTGTCTGAGCCTTTCAAAGAGGAGAAATTCTTAATTTGGTTGAAATTCAGCTTTTTTTTTTTTTTTTTTTTTTAAGTGAATTATCTTCAGGGAGATTTTTATTCTGTCCAGAATCTTTTAAGTTCACAGATTTTTTTTCTTTAGTAGTCTTTACCAGTTTGTGCAGGTCAAATTCTCCATCCATTCCTAGTGGCTTTGTATTTGAAAGATTTTAATGTTTTTATAATACAGTTTGTAGGTCTGCTGCTGAGCTCCTGCAGCTTGAACCCCGGAGGACACCAGTTGTACTTATCCCTGTTCCTGGTATAATGTGTCCTTTTTCATTGTAGATAATTGTAAGATTTTTTTTTTTTTAACCGCTGCTTAGCAATTTGAGTATAATGTGTATCAGTGTAGTTTTTTTCTTCATGAATTTCTTGTGCTTATGGCATTCTGATCTTGGATCTGTAGTCTATGAAACAAAATGATTGTTTTTCTTTTTTTAATCTAATTTGGAAAGGTCTTGGTCATGGTTTATTTCTTTACATATTTTTGGTTTTTTTTTTTTTTTTTTACTTCTTACCCCATGTTTACTTCAGCTACTTTTATGTTTAGTCACTTATGTCTAGTTCACTGACAATATGAGTCCATTTCCCATTGCTGTAACAAAATGCCAGGAATGGGTATTTACAAAAACTCCATGTCTACCTTTAGAAAATGAAAGTCAAGGCCAGTGCCCCCATTTGTTTACCCTCTCATGAGGGTTCTCTTGGCTGTTTCTGGCAGATGGTCTTAAGGCAGGAATGCATGCAAGAGGGAGAGAAAAGAAAGCAAAGCACAGAGAAGGGCCTACTTGATCTCCCACAACAACCTACCATCCTGGGAATCAACTTGGGTACCATGAGAACACCTAGCACCTAGTTAACCCCTTCTAGGGGTGATACCCTGATGATCTAGTCTTCTCTCCCTAGGTCCAACTTCTAAAATGTTCCACACCTCCCAACATTACCAAAGTCAGGGAAAGGAAATAATTTTATATGCCTGAAGCCCATATAGATCCTGGAATTTAAGTATTCTCAGTGGTCAGATTATCTTTGAACCAAGCCTTTAAACATGAACCTCAGGGCACAAAATTGATACGCAAACTATGCCACTTATATTGATTTCAATTTGTCTGTGTTTTGGTATAAACACTTCCTGTTGCAATTCCTTCATGTTCCCCTATATTTGTGTGTCTACAATGTCTAATTTGCAATTAGTCCCACTAATAATATTTTTTACCCTTACTTATTTTTAACCATGAGGAACTTTGACTTACCTCTTTCTGGTATTTCCCGTGTCTCTGCATAATATGACCTATGTTCCCTCTGGCTTCTTGAACACACGTAATTCAGCTGTAATAACTGTTTCTATGTGTCTCTCTGCTAATTCCACCATCTATGTTATTTCTGGGTCAGGTATTATTAGATACCAGATATTTTTAATTTTACCTTATTGGTAACTGGCTTTTTCTATTCCTATATTCTGCTTTGTTCTATCATCAAATGTGGGTCAAAGATTTTTCTCCTTTACTGAAGGAAGATTCTTTGTGTCCTAAACATGCTCACAAATCATAAACCTACTAAAATCCAGATGTAATCTGACTATGCAGAATATAGACTGTTCTAGAAGGGATTGCTTTTGCTCCATCCTCCGGCCTTGATTATTTTGTTCACATTCTTTGTTTATTGGAACTCTGCTACATTCTCAGTGGGAGTCCTTGTAGATCTCGGTAGCTTTCTCTGTGCTTCTTTCCTCTTTGAAATGCAGTCCTCAATGCACCTGCCTTGGCATCCCCAAACTCCAAATTCTGTAAGTTTACCTTGGGAAGATTGCCAGTTTCTATCTGGCACCCTCATAGCCGGCTTTAGAAGCTGTCTCCTGGCAGGAAAATGGGATAATCATAGTTCATTTACCTTTAATAATATAACAATTAAATGTGTGTTTGTTTGTTTTCTGACTCGTGGCTAAGAAGATTGTTCAGGGAATAAGAGTGATATCTATGGATGCCTAAGGATCCCGGTCCCCAGCATCAGCACCCATGTAAAAAAAAAAAAAAAAAAAAAAAAAAAAAAAAAGTTAGTCTTAGCATCATATACTGCTATAATCCAAAGGCTATGGAGGATTGTGGAGGCTTCCTGGCTGTCAGTCTAGCTCAAGATTCAAGGAAAAACCTTGTTTTTGCGAGAACAAGATGAAGAGTGATATTATGGGTTACCCAGCATCCTCCTAGGACTTCTGCATACTCAAGCACAGGTGTACACACCTGCATCCACACTCACACCACACACACATCCACTTACAAATAAATAATCAGGCAGTTGCAATCTTCTGATTTGGAGGAAAGAAAACACCACAAGTGTTCATAAAACCAGATGTGAGGCCAGGGGGTAAAAGCCATTCCAAGTACAGAAGAAATTATATTATTTAAAATGTTGATTATCAAGAAAGAGGCAGTAATCCCATAATAACAGTCAAATTCACAGACACGGAAACAGGCATGGTTAAAATGCACACACACTTGTCCCAGAGCTAAGGAGTCACAAAGAGAATGTCCAGGAAACATACAGAAATGGAGATTCTAGGGGATCATGGGTACAGGTGTGGATTTGATAGCCTTGAAAACTTAGGCAATTTCCATTAAGGTTGTAGATATGCTTGCCCTTGAACTGAGCAATTTCAGTTCTGGTGACTGTCCTAATTTATTTATACCTTTTTTCATATTGTGAATAAGGAATTTTGAACATGTTTTCCCTGAGAATAAAGTAGGGAACATAAAGTGGTCATCAATAAAGTGGGGACATCAGTGGTCATCAGTAAAGAATAGCACAATACAATGTGGTCTATGCATATCATAGAAAGCTATGGGATTATCGTAATCTATGTTAGCCCTATACAGTTTCACAAAGATGTTTCCAAAGCATATGATTAAGTGTAAAATGATAGTCATACATGCAGTAAGATCCTACTTATGTTTTCAAAGAGTAACTTTTGCATTTGAGTACATGGGGGGGGGTCTTGTTTCGTTTTTGGTGTTTTGTGCTCCTATTTTTTTTTTTTTTTTTTTTTGTCTGTAAGAAGATAATAAAATGAAATGTAGAAAGGCTATGGATTCTGTACTGAACCAAAATCACCGCTGAAAGAAGCATGGAAATGTGGAACGGGCCCAGGAAAAGCTTTTACACTTCTACAAATTCCACACTGCTGTAAGTTCAAGAGTGAGCAATCCACGTAGAGCTCATTTGGTACAGGGCTTGCCGAGCATTCACAGAGTCCTTAGTTCAGTGGCCAGCATCACACAAACTGAGTGTGGTACTGCACACTTGCAGTCCTCGTACTCAGCAGGCAGAAGCAGGAGACTCGTGGTCATCCTTAGCTAATTAGTGAGTTTGAAGCCAGCCCACCATGCATGAGACTCTGTCTAAAAATAATAAATAACGAATAAATAAATAATCCAGAATATTCCAGGAAAAAAAAAACCCAAAATGTAAAATGGGAAACTAGTTTTCTTCTTTTGAGACTTTTGTGTAGAAGTGAAATGAATATTCCCTTTCATTTCCCTAACTTTTCTTGTGTTCCCCATACCACTTACATATGTGTGTCCTTTGTTCTCTCTCTCTATCTCTCTCTCTCTGTGTGTGTGTGTATTATGTAAAACCTAATGTCATGTGTGTAGGGCTAAGCACTGGAGGCCATGGGGAACCTATAAGGGGGCTTGTCTCTGAAGAAAACTGACCCTCCCTCAGCAGCCATTGAAAACTATTTCCTCAACTAGGATTGGGGCCTTGTGAACCCTGTGAACCCTTTTCCCATGCATGAGGGAATGTTGACCGGTGTGGTCTTGTGCAGGCTCCTTTAGCGGCTACGAGTTCCAAGGTTTGGCATCCTTGTTGAGTCCAGAAGATGCTACTTTGAAGCAATCCTCCTGGTCCTGTAGCACACAGTTTGGCATCAAGCTCAAGGTCCTCCTGTCTTGACTATGATTATAGCCCTGGACCACTGTAAATTTTAAGTCACACACTGTTCTGAAGAATAGAGCGGACTCGAATGTCATCCCCCCGCCCACATGTGGACCATCCTTTTCAGTTTGGTGTCCATAGTGCATATGCTACCTGCCCAGTTGTGTGCATTAGGCTGACATGACAGCAAGAGACCACAGTACTTATGGTAGTGAGTGGTGGCAATTCAGAATGGGCAGGAGAAGCCATCCAGGGCTTCCTGTAAGAAACACCTCATGTCATCGCAACTTTAGCACTCAAGGAATTTTGAGAGACTACACTAATGCGACTTTTATGATAGCACATTTTAATCATTGTTCACAGTTAAGGCTATTAACCTTTTCCTGTCTGATTCATAAGTTACACGTTATCATAGGCATGTATGGGAAGAATGAGGCATGGTGTATATAGGATCTAACACTATCCATGCTTTCAGGCATCCACTTGAGATCTTGAAATGTACTTTGTGTGGTTAAGGGAAGACCATTGTACTTTGTGTATAATTACGGAATCAAAATGTGGAGAATTAAATGCCACCATGAAGAAGGAAATCAAAATAAGGTAAATGGAGACAATAAAAGGAAGACAAGACAATTTTGGGGATTTGCCATGTGGAATATAAGAGTTGGTTTATACATCCCTGGTCTGTTTTGGACAGGGCTGTGGCTGTGGGATGTACGGGAACATAATAGAATTTTAAGGGCGGCGTCTGTCATTATTCATTCATGCAATGTGTCCTGGGCTGAATGATGAGATTACAGGTGTAACAGAAGCAATTCCATTTGAGGGTGGAGGGGGAAAGAGCTCTCAAACCTGCAACTTATTGTTAAAGACAGACAGGCAATACCATAAGATCGAATGTAAGGAAATGGAAATTTTAAAAAATGAGAAATCCATTTCTGAACTCATTTACACTTTTTCCTTGGATATGAGGCTGAAAGCTCATCTGTTGTAAATATGTAGGACTTTCCACAGTGACAGAGCTTAAATCAGAGCAAAATACTGAGGGGTTTTCTGGAGAAGTCAAATCTCATCGTGTGAGGCTAGTGACAGGAGAAGGAAGACCAGCCCATTTCTCCTGGCTGTAGCCTGCTTTTAGAAACGCAAAAAATGTCACAAATTCTGCATTTTGTGACAACAAAATAGCTCAATAGGTAAACACACTTGCCATCAAGGCTGAGGACCTGAGTGCTGTCCCTGGGTAAAGATTTGTGGGTGGGTCAGCAACGCTGTCTGGTCATCTACACCAAGCAAGCCCTTGACAGCAAGTCCAGACACATGGTCTGGGAGCCCTAGGGAGATAGTGCCCAGGGCTCATGTCCCCCATCCTTTTTCCCTCCTTACTCTTCCCTCTGCCTTCCCTTTTTTATTCTTTGTTATTTTATTCTTTTTTTCAACTCAACAATAATTTATTGAGAAGTTACTATTGTCGACATTTTACACTGGTCGGTTTTAACCAGGGGAAAACCATCATGTCTATTACTCCCTCACCCTACCCTTCATCTAGTTTCCCAGAACAAAACTTCTCAAGGTCAAATCTGGCTTTCTTGTTGTAGAGACTATATTCTGAACAACTGACTTATAGACATGCAAGAAAAAAGAACACAGTTTGGTTTATAAATCAAGCCCTCAGGAATTTACTTAGTGTGAATTGCACTCTGAATAGAATTTTGTTTGTATTGACAAAGGTCATCCTAAGTAAATCTTAAGAGTTGGGTTGAGAGCTCAGCTTACCAGAGACCCTAGCTTAGTTCCCTCCTTGAATGTGACCTGTTTGCTCCATCTCTCAGATGCTTGGACAGAGCTCAGGCTGGGGCTTCCTTGGTGGAGTGCTCACCCGGCAGGCACAAAGCTCTGATTTTGATCCCCAACAGCACACACTGGACCATGGTAACATATCCCTGTGACCCTGACTCTAAGGAGAATCTTGGAGTTTAAGGCCAGCCTGGGGTCCTTGAGACTCACACCTTTAAAATTTTTCTTAGATAATAACCCCTTAGTGGATGGCTGCAGTAGTCTAGTTGCCAGTTTACTGAAATTAATGACTACAGACTTGGAATAAGATGGGGTAGGAGGGCTGGAGAGGTGATGCAGAGGTTAAGAGTACTGGTTGCTCTTCCAGAGGATGCTGGTTCAATTCCCACAACTGACTTTAACTCCAGTTCCAGGACACCCAGTAGGCTCACACAGACATATATGTAGGCAACACACCAATGCACAAAAGTAAAAATAAATATTACTTTTAAAAAAGATGCTCTAATACAATAGAGACAAATGTGGGGTAGATACTCTCAGAGTCATATACCACACTTCAAGCTTCTTTTTGATAGGTTTGGTGTTTTCCTAGACTTCTGCTTTTATCTTTCCCATAATACTCCTCTTTGGGCTTCTGAAGACATCATTCTTGGTCACTTCAGCCTCTGCTATTTTTTTAACAGTAATTCACATCTTTGAGGTACCGAATAGGTGTTAGAAAATGTGGCTAGTAATTCCCATTCTCATATCCCCACTGTGAGATGGATGATATTGTCTCCATCTGACCAAGGAGGGAGGGATGTGGGGATTAGAGCATTTGAGTAACTAGTCCAAAGTCATGGATGATGAACCATGAAGCAAGGGCATGAAGTCAGATTCTTTCTAAAGAACTCCTGCTCTTAACAACTCAGCTGCCTCACAATTACTTTTTAAAATCCTTTACGGTTTATTTTGTGTGTATGAGCATTTTGCCTGCATGCATGTTCATGCACTGAGTGTATGTTGTGTGGTGCCCATGGAGATCAGAAGAGAATGTCAGGTGCCCTGGAAATGGAGGTGCAGATGGTTGTGAGCCACCATGTGGGTGTTGGAGACTCAACCCAGGGCCTCTGCAAGAAAAGTTCTTAACCACTAAGCCTCTCTCCAGCCCCACAATTTCTCTTGTGCAAATAAAAAAACATAAGGGTGTACTGGAAGAGGAGAAGCAGGAGAGAGGGAGAGGGAGAGGAAGAGAGAGAGAGAGAGAGAGAGAGAGAGAGAGAGAGAGAGAGAGAGGAGAGAAGAGTAACAGAGAGAGAGAGAGAGAGAGCAGAAAATGCGAGGTGGGCAGGGCCCTTTTAAAAGGGAACACAATGAATGTGCACAGGTGGTGCTCTTAGTGGCTGCAGCTGAGGGTGTGTCCTGTCAGAACCTTAAGGACACGCCAGTACAGATGCCTGAATGCTAACAGTTATAACCCAAATAGTTACCAGGAATCAAATATACACTAGCTCTGGGGCTGGGGTGGTAACACAATGGGAAAGAAGGCTTGACAATTGAGTACAGGTTCCTATCACCTACATAAATATGCATGGAGGCAAGCATATAACCCCAGCGCTATGGAGGCAGGCTGGTCAAGGTGACAAGCTGTTTTTTTTTTTTTTTTTTTTTTTTTTTTGTTTTGTTTTATCTCACTTCTCATTACTAAAAATTATTTGGGGGAGGGCGAACGAATTGATACCAAGCTCGATTCATTCATTTAAAACCATTTACCCAACTCCAGCATCAACACAGTAATTGGTTTTGTTCAGCAAAAGGGGAAGCTGCCAGGAGGAGGCCAGGCCAGTCCTAAGCATGGGCCCTGCCTCCCCTTTCAGCTACTGAAATACTACCCATAATATATTGTCATTTAGAGGTGGCAAAGTCCTTAACAGCTGTGAACATTACAAGTGCAACAATAAAATATGATTTTTCTCTCCTGGAAAATGCCCTTGTTACAGTGCTCCAAAAATGAGTTGGAGATGATTTCTTTGTTGCCCCCATGGACCTTTCCCTGGGATGTATTCAAGGCTTTCTGTAGCTGGCATCCTTATAAATTTATTCTTGTCAGGTCTAGCCATGTGTCAGGCTCCCAACGTGAAATATGAGATTGGAAACGGAAGCATCAGGCGCTGACATGCTCGCCAGAGGAATGCAGAACGAAGCAGGCAGTCTGAGCACAGGGCCCAGGACGAGGGATCGCAGGTGGAGTCCGCTGCTTGCTCCCCCTTCTCATTCCGGCCACCGTTCAGATGTCACAAAGCCCGGGAAATGAGAGCATTGAGAGGCGGGATCCCATCACCCTGCCTTGGCCTTGCTACCACTCAAACATCCCGAAATAATAATAAAAGCACGCGGTGTCTGAGCATGGGAGATGGAAAACCAGACAAGGTACCAGCTAATCGGACTTGGGCTAAGAGAGGAAAATCAGATCACCTAAAATGGTCCCACGATGATCAGACGATAGCTTCCGCCAGTGGGCAGAGAAACCACACCAAAGCAGCCATACCATGGGGGGGGGGGCAGGGAGGGGGAGGCTGAACTGCAAGTTTACTTTCTGAGGGTGCTCTGGCAAGTCACACCCTACTCTCAGGGCCAATCAGCACTCAGAGTTCATTAGCAATAGCCATAAGCACTGTGTCATGTATAACTTTAGCACATCTCTCCTATCTTACGGAGTCTCTCCCAAGTCCGTGTAACCTCGCTGTCATTAAACAGGTGCTCTATCTAATCTGACGTCCTTTGGGCTCCGGGGAACTTTGCTATTTTCCTGTTACTTTATTAAATTCCCAAGTATGTTCCAAAGGATTTGAGGGTTAATATTGATTGGCAGCATGACAGGAGCTTGTACTGGGTAGAAGACAAACCTGGCGACGTATCTGTGAAATCTAGATTAGGTTCACTGAGGTGAGAAGGTCCCACTCGGAAAGTGAGCGGCACTGTGTTGTTGGTGGTGGTGCTGTGAACTGTGGTTGCTTGCGGAACTTACAGAATGAGCCGGCTAACTGTGCATTTAACTCTCTCTGCCTCCCGATCGTGGATGTAATATGACCAGCTATAGCACATTTTCTTGCTAATAAAAAACCCAGAGTCAGATATAGGGTTACTGCTGAAAAATCAGAGAAGCAGAGCAGCCAGCCACTAGTTCTTACCTCTACTGAATCCTCAGACCAAAATGATGGCCCTGTCCCTAGAAATGCTCAGACTGAATGCAATGAGCCCTCCCGCCTTATATTCCTCTCTCCACCAAGCCCGGTCACCCCTGTCTCCACCTCCCTAGTGCTGAGATTAAAGGCTTGTGATCCCCAGTATTGGAATTAAAGGTGTGAGTCATGTTTCTCTTTGAGACTGGATCAATCTCATGTAGCCCAGGATGGTCTTGAACTCACAGAGACCTACCTGCCTCTGCCTCCTGAATGCTGGAATTAGAGGTGTATGCCACAACTGCCTGGCTTCTATGGCTAGCTAGTGATTAGCTCAGCGTTCTGATCTTCAGGCAAGCTTTATGTGGTAAAACACAAACAAAATACCACCACAACCAGCTGCCTTGTTCTATCCCCATGCCATTATAGACTTCAGAACTATGGGCCAAAGTGAATTCTTCTTTCCTTACGTTGCTTTTGCTAGGGTATTTTTTATCATAGCAGTGAGCAAGGTAGCAAACACGTCAGAGTAAGAGTATTCCTTCCTCTTCCTCTGAAGTTTGAAGGGGTAAATCTACTAAAATAAGCTGTTATTGCATTACAAAAGAGGAAGTGTAGTTAATGTGGAGGCATCATAGGTAAAGGAAATTCATAAATATATAGAGAAAAGCAGGAAATGAAGACAAGGCAATTCAAAAGAGTAATACACGGTGGTCTTGGAAGAATAATGTTCTGGACATTCGTTTAATTTTTCCCTTTGTTAATGAACTTTCAATAAGAAAACAGGATAGCTGTCTTCTGGGAGATCTGATCTTCAGATAAATAAGGGGACTCCAGAAAGAAGCCTCATGCAGTACGGACACACCGAAGTGCTCAAGTGAAATCCGTCTATAACACATTTATTGAGTTTCTATGTGGCAGGTGGGAGTGCTTGAGAGATAAGATGATTAAGACCTGGTCCCTACTCCCTGCTGCTCTTAATCACCACAGAGACACTCTAGTAATAAGTTGAAAGACCAAAGCCAAGGCTGAACTCCCTACTGAGCTGAGGGAGTTCAAAGACGGGACCATTCACATTCCTAGTTAGCTTGAAGGAAGGCTCCATGACGCCAACCTGGTTAGCCTGAGTATTTCACAGGAGCACACACTTAGCCTACAAAGCAGGGGTCTCAGCAGGATGGTGGAAACAGCCTGGCTAGGGAGAAGTAAAGAAGAATGTGGGGATGAAGTACATAAAAATTAACCTGATACAAGAAAGGGCAACAAGTTATGGTTTCCAAATCAGAAGTGTTGCTTACATTAAAATGAGAGTACTAAATATTCTCCTGGGTAAGATATTATGATATAGCATCTCTTTCAAGAAAAAAGAAATAATGGGATGAATATAATGCCTTTTAAATTATTAATAAAAACATACACCCATCATCAGTTTGTACTTGGGGGTCTTTAGTCACAACCAAATATTCACAGCAGCAAAGGAACACTGACAGTTGCTACAACACAGCTTGGGTGACCCTCAGAAGTATAATGTTTAGATTAGGAGGCTCCTCGCAAAGGACCACACGCCATCTGTTATATATGAACATTCAGCTGTGATTACCTACACATGACATCCATATACTATCAAAGAAGACAGAGGAGCTCATGAGGCCCCGCTGCTTCCTGAAGAGCTATAGGCAGTTGAAGGTTTCTAGGTGGAAGAGAAAACCATTTTCTTCAGCAGTGTAACTCCCATAAGTTCCAAGACAGCAGGGGCTGCTCAGAGAGATTGTCTCAAACACCACCCTGCAAACCAAACTAGTGTCTACACCACTGAAGAAAATGTTTGTCTCTCTTCCAGTATCATTAACTTCCAATAGACCAGTGGTTCTTAATCCATGGGTCACAACCCTTTTGGGGGGTCACATATCAGTTATCCTGCATATCAGATATGTATGTTACAATTCATGACAGTAACAAAATTACAATTGTGAAATAGCAACAAAATAACTCCATGGTTGGGGGTCACCACAACATGATGAACTGTGTTAAAGGGTCATAGCATTAGTTAGGTTGAGAACAGCTGCATAGACTCTTAGGAAGGGGTGGAGCCTCATAAGCTCCTCCTCACTCCACAACAGGATGTAGATTAGCCATCTTCCGCAAGTCATATGCAGGTGAGTAATCACAGCTCTGTGAGTTCTTGAGTGAATGGCCATGTCATGCCCAGAAGACTGGGCTCCACAACATGCCACCTCTCTTCCAGCCCCTACATTCTTTCTACTCCCTGTCCTATGAGCCTTAGAGGGGTAATATGTCAGTTGTAAGTCTCTACAACAATTACAAAATGAGGCCTCTGTGATCAAAGTTGTCAGTGGTAGTCACATATGGCATAAACATAAATAGAAGGCAACTTTTTGGTCACATCATGTGCATTTAGCTAAACCACAATAGTAGCTTCCTGTGTGTTCCATTTCTGAGTGATTCTCTATCTCTAGGAAGGCAGACTCTGGGTTGGATCGTTAGGTTGACCTTTGTCCTCTAGAAGTACCTGGAAGGGACAAGAGTTTCAAGACAGGACTTTTTTAAAAAATCAAACTCACCAGTGACACAACCACTAAATATTAACATCTGTTTATATTAAGATCTTCATATGTCATATTATACCGTAGCCTTTTTTTCTCCATTTTAGCTCCAAGTTCTCTTTTTTGAATCATCTGCCCTTATTCAATGAAAGGATTATAGTTGATCTTCAGGAACAAGTACATATATATATACATATACATATACATATATATATATATATTCCTATATGCATATATCATGATGATCAAGCAAGTAATGTCACTCTACATCCAATCATAATTAATGAGTATGAAAATCAAATAAGATAATATCTATTAACTGTGCATTGAAGGCTGTAAATCAATTTCTGAATGCAAGATGCTAATGGCCAGCTCTGAACTATATCCAATGGAGCTTTTCATACAGTGTGAATATACAAGAGTTGTCAGACTATAGGCAAGCTGAGCTGGAGTGGAAACTATTCGAGGTAGATGCCTGAAGCCTACAGTATGTTTGTAAGACTTACAGAATATGTGTAGATGTTTAATTCATTACTAGCATTTACATCTGAGAAGTCACCCAAGTACATTTTATGACACTTATATTTTAAAATAGTGTGTTTCACAAGGCTCGTTTTGCATACACAGTCCTTTCATACAATGTATAAGTTTTGTCCTTAAATAAGCAATAGTCATATAGATTTGTGGATTTTATATTCTTGCTGCGCAGCAGCAAAAGATCTTTGGAGACATGTAAGTTGTCCAGTGTACCTCAGGCCTCAGCACTTCCTCTTGTCTTAATCTGCCTCTCCACACTGGCATTTATAATCATTTGAACAGTCTCCTCTGGAGTTGGAATGGTTTTAGGGAAGGCTTCCCTTTCAAAAAACCAAATCATCTATTTACTCTTTGGAAGTTCAGATTAATGTTTAAGAGCCAATATGCCACTGTTAAGTAGACAACTCCCCACTCTAGGTACAGGTCCCACCACACTCAAATTGCTACCTTGTTTCAGTAGACTTCTGGTAGACATTTGGGAAGAGCTCAAGGGAGACTGCTGTTTCTTCTGCTGGGGCAGTGATGGGTCTTGGGAAGTGGAAGAACAATGGGTTCGAGATGTCAACCAGCATTGCCAGAAGCAGACAAAATCTGCTTGATAACGGTGTTGGCTTTCATGTCCTTCAAGACAGTCTTAGCCCCACCTCCTGAAGTCTAAACAACTGAGTCCTAATCAGCATTTCCCCAAAGTTCCACTAACATTCTGCACCCTGAAACCATTGTAAGGTTGAGCTCAGAGAAAGGACCATATCTGCCAGGCTTCCAAAGAGTGTCAGAAGGAGTTAGAAGGATGTAACATTGCTACAATACATGAAAAGGGCTCACAGGGACCAGAGATTATGATTATTTCCCCGATGTCGAGTTGGTAAGGGTTTGGAAGCCACAATACGTTCTGAGACACACAAGGAATTTGCAAAAGCTCACTGGGAAATGAGCCAATTCTGCAATTTTGCCTTCTGTCATTTCCCTGATGATGTAAATGCGTGCACACAGGTCATTCATAATGAGCAGTGCGAAGCGGTGAAAACAGCCCTGGTAATGAACGTTGTGGCCCTGGGAGGTGATGTGGAAGTGGGTGACATATGAGAAAGGCGTCTAATGGGAGCTTGGTCAGCAGGTCATCTGCCAAAGGGAAACGAGGAACTGGAATAGTTTCCTAGACAATTCTGGAAGAGCGGGCTCTCTATTTTCTCACTAACATGCCAGTTATTTATGCCATTCTGAATGCAGGCAGCTCGCCTACTCTAACACAGCATGCCAGCCTCCTCCTAGAAGATGCAACGAGGGCCAGAGCCAGGTGATTTCCTGGGTTAGCTAGAAATGCCATGCCATTCACTAGTGACATATTTAGAAGACAAAACTAAGAGTTGGTACCTGGGGAAGTTATTCTTCTCTATAAATATTTTGACTAATCTAGTTTTCTTTGTGACGAAAGTAAATAAGCCAAGAACACTTTTCATATGTTAATTTGTTGTTCATACTTGAGTAGGATATCTGAGTGCTCGAACCTAGTTGGTTTGAAGGAGGCATATTAATGTCCTCATAGAATAAATAGTACTAATCCTCCTATGGTGGCAGGAGTCAAAGCAGAGCTTCACTAGATACTATCATTCTGATTGAGTCTCCTGATAGCTCTGTTCTTCACTCAGTGGGATAATGACACTCAATCTCAAAGAGATAGGAAAATTAAACCATTATACATACATACATACATACATACATACATACATATATAGATACATACATCTTCCATAAACATTTATTAGTTATTTGAGAGCATTATGCATTGTATTTTGGTCATATTAACCCCCAGCTCCTTCCTACCACCCCTCCTTTATCCACCCGATTTTGTTTTCTTTCAAAAGTAATCTTAATGGGTTAATGGGTAATAAATTAAAAATGCCTGTCTAGCATATGCAGGGACCTGGGTTCAATTCCCAGCCCTACATAAGCCAGTTGTGTGGGCACACACTTGCAATCTCAGAATTTAGTAGAAAGGGACAGAAAGGCCAGAAGTTTAAGACCATCCCTGGCTACATAGTTGTTCAAGGCCAGCCTGTACTACATGAGACCCTGTCAAAAAAAAAAAAAGAAGAAAAGAAAGAAAGATAGGAAAGAAAGAAGACAGAAAAGAAATGAATAAACTAATGGAAATTTTAGAAGTAACAGTGTGCCTGGTCTAGAGTGTCCCCTCAATATTTGTCAGCTAATATTCGCTTATTTGTTTTTTATTATCATCTATATCACCCATGGGTGCATGGAAGCATGCTAGTAGGTTTAGCTGAAAAAGTGCATTATCTAGAGCACACTTATGTCACCTTTTAAATGAGTGGACAGCAACTCTATATAGATAGGGCATCTTGTCAGCTATCATTGCTTTCAAACCCAGAAACTACTGTTCTGTGCTTACAGAACTTGTATTGCTCCCTCTGCTGCTTAAGCTCATTCCAAACCCTGATTGTATTGTGATAGGGGATGGTGATCATTCTATGATGATTTCCTTTCGTTCCAGATTAAATAGGTGGTGTTTATGTTGTTGTGGGAAACTTCCTACTCTCCTGTGGGTACTGAGAATGCTCTGCTAAGCCCAGGGGCTAAGAGGATGAACACCTGTGTCTAAAAGAGTGAGGATGAGCCTAAACTGACTCCAAGAATGGAAGCTAGAGTGTGATTGTCTGTGGAGTAAGCTTGATTTCTCTAGGTAGTACTGGAGACATTAGACTCCATATCATCCCTGCTGCAGGTAGATTGTTACTTAACAACTCTTCTCCATGCAAATCACCTTTCTCTTGGTTTGGAACCACTCACTAAGGTGATGGATACTGAGGATCTATACCCTGAAGTCTAACAAGGTGGCTCCACAGTTAAGAATGCTTGCTGCATTTTTATTTTATTTATTTATTTGAGACAGGGTTTCTCTGTGTAGCTTTGGGGCCTGTCGTGGCACTCTCTCGGTAGTCTAGGCTGGCCTTGAACTCACAAAGATCTGCCTGCCTCTGCCTCCCAAGTTCTGGGACTAAAGGCGTGGGCCACCACCGCCCACTTCTGACACCAGATATTGATGCACAGATTAAGATACATGAGATGTGAGATGAGGTTACAATCTAGGTTACTATATTTTATTCAAGGAGAAGTCACTCACACAAGAAACCGATGACCAACAAGTTCCCACTCCAAGCGTCCACTCCCAGGCTGTTCTCCGTGACCTGACCAGAACCAAGAGAGAGAGAGCTGGGGTCCAGGACCCCAGACCTAGCCTTCCCCCATCACATCTGCTCCTGTGACCACGCCCAAACATGCGTGGTTAGTGCAACAGGTGCGGGTGGGGTAGATATCTCACTAATCTCCACACACATGCACACTTATGTGCAGAAGCACAGGTGCATATGTGCACACATATGTGTGCATAAATGAATACCTACATAGCAAAGATACTTTGCAAGCACCAGATGAACTCTAATCCATCCCCAAGGTATAATATGCACAAACAATCTCTGAGAACATGTAGACCCTGGCATAGCTTTGCAGGATTCCCTGCTATTCCTCCTCCCCTGGAAAACCACAGAGCTCATTTGCAGAGCCTCATACTCTTGGCAGCATATAGCAATGAAGTAGGCTTAGCTGGCTTTAACCCCTTACTTCCTGGCTCACTTTTTGTTCATGGGAACCGTTTCCTTCTCAGAGCCCACATTAACCTGTCAGCAAACAAAGGATGAGCAAACACTTTGTGAAAACTGACCTGAAGGTCTGGCTCTTTCCCTTGTAGCCATCATCAATGATTCATTCCAACGGAAGGATTCTTTCTTCTGTTAATATGATTCGAATTGTGGGAAACGGCCTGTGATCTTGTATTTCATATACACCGCCCCGATCTTGAATGATTAATTTCTTTCTAAAACATGGTATTTGTTATCACAAGAATTTCTTGCTCTTAAACAATGTATTTCAACTCTATTCCACCCCTACTCATCCCAGAGCTACCTCTACTCTTCCACCCACACCTGCCCCATGCGTGTCCTCCTGGTTCTGTATAAACCACTGAGTCAAATCCGTATTGTCCATATATGCATAGGTATATGCACATTCACTGGAGAATAAGCAACCTACTGGAGACATAGTGCTAAAGATAACTAACAGATATCACCTGTCAATGGTTGAGGCCTCATGAGCCCCAGCCTGCTCCATACTAGAATATCCACTGCTTTGGTCTTGAACAAGCCTTCTGTAGACTGCAGATTCTTGTGAGTTCATGCATTCTGGCAATGGTCTTAGCACAGCCAGAAGACACTGTTTTTCACCAATCGTACATGACCCCTGACTACTAAATTCTTACTGCCACCTCTTGTGTGGTGTCCTCTGAGCCTTTGTGTGTGTGGGGGGGTGGGGGTGAGTAAGCCAATAGATGTCCCATTTGTGACTTATAACTTCAAAGAGGCTTAATCTCTGTATTTTGACCAATTGTGTATTTCTCTATTAGCCACTGTCCACAGTACAAAGAAGCTGCTTTGAGTGGGAGTGAGAACTGTACTAACTTATGTATGCAGAGATACATATTTAGAAGAACGTTTGATAGTGTGTCCATTTATTGGGATAATAGTAGGTTCACTCCTAGGTCCTATGAGCTCCTCAGTCATGGGTTCTTGGCTGTATTTACCATACCAGGCATATGTTTTCTCCTGTAGAGGGGCCCTCGAATCCACCAGAATGCAGTTGGTTATACCCATAACATTTGTGCCACTATTAACACTCATGGGCCTATCTTGCCAGTCCCCTCTATTTTATTAAGGGTTTATTATAACTTCTAAGCTCACATCTAGGTGAAATTGTTGATTTTCTCTACAGGGAGCCATTATAGCACCTTGTGATGATGTAAAAGCTACCCAATCAAGAGGAAGCTTCCTTATCAATACTAGCTTGAATTGTCCATGTTCTATAACTAAAGTGTGTGGTGTCTTGAACAGTGAATTTACAGCCGTTCTTTAAAAAGTCTCAAATTCAATTTAAAATTTTGTGCTGTTCTCCCTATATACCTTTAAAAGGAAATTTCTAAAAACTGTCCCATCAAATGCTGATTTTTATCACAATTATATATGTGCCTACATGTTATTGGAAGTCAGAAATGTTGCAACATTCTTCGCAAGGCTCCCAATAAAGCTAGTTTAAGAGATGTACGTAGTAAATAATTGGGAGACTCGTAAGATGGGCTAGTAGGTAAAAATGCTTGTCTCCAAGCATGATGGCTAAGTCCAGAATCCATATGCTGGAAAGATAGAGTAAACCACAAGTTGTCCTCAAACTTCCACATGCATAACAGGTCCCACAAGTGTTCCCACATGCATGCATGCACACACAGACATACACACACACACACACACACTATAATAGTTTTTAAAGTAAAAAAAATATTTCCGGTTAGCTGCAAAACATTAGCTCTATAAGACCTCTAAGAATGAATTTTCCAGAAATTATCTTTAAGGCCATAACCTTATTCGCCATTTATAACATCAAAGGGTAAGGACTAGTGTTAATTATTTTCCTTATGAGGTCAAACCTTCTGGAGAAGCAGCAAATCTTGAACATACAATTATAATGAAGTCACTGTTCCATGAATAATTGCTTATTAGTCATTTGATTGCTAATTTGATTAATATCATTACTATAAACCTTTATGTTGATTTTGTAAAATGCATTACAAGATAGGTCAATATTCTGGCCCTAATTATATGGTTGGAAAAGAAGATATAAAAACTTGATCTGACATCATCTATAGTAATGATAAAAACAAAATAAAAACTCATCCTACCCAATGTCTAACAGAGTGAAGAGATCTTCTAGTTGGTGGCATTGGAAACTAAAGAAGGGCATATTTTGGCTAATTATATACTTTACTGCAAATTGAGAAATTATGCAGAGGCAGCAGCATCTTTTAACAACTCTTTTGATGTAGTGGATAAACCTGCAAATATGGAATCCTATTTTCCAGCCTATCTATATAAGAAATTAGGAGAACTTAGCAACATTCCTATGGATATTAGATTTATTATAACATTTCTAAGATTGGGATTGGAGAAGTGGCTCAGGGTTTTGGAGCCCTTGATGCTCTTATAGAGGATTAGAGTTCCATTCCCATCGTCTATATTGGACAATTCCCTGTAATACCAACTTCAGGGATCCCCTGTCCTCTTCTGACTTTGTAGGCAACCTCTCTCTCTCTCCCCTTTCTCTCTACCTCTATCTCTCTCTGTCTCTCTCACACACATACACAATCCTGTTTTAAATTCTAAGATCATGTAAAATATTAATAAGTAGGTTGCCAAGGTATTGCCATGATAGGGAGACTTTCACATTGCTTTGACACACCTACCATGGATTGCCTAGGCTGACCCTGTTTCTAATTACCTCTTCACAGTTCCTATAAATTAAGCTAATGTGCCTAGGACTTATTGGCTGGCTTTTCCTAATTTTACACAGCTCTGCCACATGCAGATTTTCTCTCCATCAAATGCAACGAGCTTGAGAGAAATCTCACATTTTGGACCAACCTATCATATCACCCGTAGCTATGTATTCCTCATTAGCACTTAATTTAAAACCACACCGTGACTTTAAGGCACAATTTATGAACATTTTTCTTCCAAATTTTGAAATAAATTTTATGGAGTATAGGTGAGTGAAACTGAAATAAATGAATAAATAAATAAATAGATAGATAAATAAATAAATAAGAAATCAGCCCTACTCTTACCATCCAGGGGTAACTACTCTCAAAATTTTGTTCTAAAGTTGCCAAGTTGAAAAAATGAAAATTCGGGTCTCCTTAAAGCCACAATTGTGTAATTGCTCATGAATGAAATATGAACTCCAGACCCCAGTTTGTAAATGCCTAAATAAAGAATAAAATAAGTAAACTTTAGATAAGTTCCTTAAATCCGTAGACCCAGGGGATGCTTTTCTTATGGATTTTCACTAGATCTGACCACACCCTGGGTCTTCCATCATCTGATTGTTCCTCTTATTGGCCCAAAGCAGTAGATAATTATTTCAAGCGCCCTCAGAAAGTTCCTTCCCTGAAACCTATTAAGCTCTAAACAACTCAAGCATGGCATGGCCTTTATTTATTTTGTAGCCCTGTGCCTAGTCTACAGAGGAGCTCAGGACATGCTCTGTGAATGTGTGACAATGTGTCTAAACTACTTTAGCCAGAACTATCAGCAAATTCTGTCCTCGGTGTTTGTGAGAAGCACTCACAGCATCCTGTGTGGAACTGCCAGAGACTTGGGGGTGTGTTTTCATGAGAGTGAGAGAGTAATTTCTGGAAGGTTTCCACTGTAATTATTCTTGCTTCTCTGCTAACACATTTTTTTCCCTGTGTGGATTCCTTTTTTATTTCTTTTCTATCTTCTGGAAGCCTTGATAGGGCCTGGAGGCCATCCACAGGCTGAAAGTTCAGACTCACATGGATTTTCACTTATAATTGTGAAGTTATATTCATTCTTTCATCCGTGTCCAAGTCTTCCGTTCCTCACTGGTGAAATAAGGGGCTTGGAGGCCAATGACCTCTGCCTTGCTCGCCTTCCAGCCTTTGCACTCCAGAATCCACAGATCCTCTTTCTGGCCAAACCAGCATCCCTTAAATGTTTCCAGGGGAAAGAGAGCCAGGGCTGAAAAGCAATTCATCTAGTGAGTGCTTCTGACAGGTGCCTGGGGCAGTAAATCACTCTCCAAAGAACAGGTTCATTGCTGGTCCTGGGCTTCAGCACAGTGACTGGGGAGAGCAGTGGGTAGCGTGTTCTGCACATCTTTCCTGGCAGGCATTGGTGGGATAAATATGCATTCCCATATAAAATCCATACTTCATTAATAATCGAACACCAGGCAATGCAGACACCCAGGGAAATCTGTCTAAAGGTAACATTTAAGTCTCTCGCCAACCATTGATACAACAGATCTCTTTTGACATTCCACAGGGAGTCCAGCCTTCACTCCAGCAGAAATGAACACACACACACACACACACACACACACACACACACACACACACGGCTTAGTACTTGAGGCTGTCAGCTGTAGTCTGGGGATTGAGGTGACTTTGTCCTGGCTAAGAGTTTTTTTTTTTTTTTTTCAAATTTATCTGTGTGTAATAGCCAACCCAGTAACTGCCTCTCTCCACCAGAACATTTTGATGTGCTGGGCTTGTCTACATCTTATCCATCTTCCTGTCACTTCATAATTGGATGCCAGATTCACAGAAATTGAGAGGACAAGAGAAAGTGCCTCCCCTGAAGTTTCTGTCTGTCCCCAAATTGCTTTCCATTCGAAGAACCAGTCTCCACGGACAGGCTCCATTCCAGTATCTGGACTGGTTTCCCACTGAACAACCTGGGTGCAACCACAGTTCTCAGTCTGCACCGAAGTAAGTGGTCACCAACAGATGTCAATCAGCTTGGCACTCACTCGCCCTGTGGCTCAATCCCATTTCCCCCCCCCCCCGCCCCATACCTGTTTTAATTTCTTCTAGTAAAAACTACCTTTAGTGTTGCTGGCATTGGTAGGAATAGGTAGACATGGGAGCCGGTGCCCCGTGGGGAAGAGAGGTCTGAAAGATTCGGTTTGGATCTTCCTGTGCATCTTTTCAATCCCTGTGTTTAGCCAGCTTTCTCATAAGGACTGGATGGCTCAGGCCTGCCAAGAACACAGGAGACCCTAAGACTGCGAGAATGGGCTCTTCCATCCCTCCTGTGCAGGATCAGTTAGAACTGGGAAAAACTGCTCCCCTAAAATGAGCTGGCTGGAAATGGGGTTCAGAAGCTGGAAAATGCCCCTACCCATCCCACCCTCCTCAGTCATTTTACACTCAAGCCACGGGCACTGCTACTTGTAAGAGAAGTGTCTGAGTCACCCCTCAGGGTATGGAGGGAAATTTATACCTCCTCCGTCTTTCCCTCTCCTCTCCCTCATTTGCCTCTTCTCGTTCTTTTCCTACTCCTTTGTCATTTCCTCTCTCTCTCTCTCTCTCTCTCTCTCTCTCTCTCTCTCTCTCTTTGTCTTCTTCCCTCACTCCTTCCTCCTCTGTTCCCTTCTTCCTCTGTCTGAAGGAGGCACCCTCTCCAGTCATGTGACAATATAAAGGAAATCATTATCATCATCACGGATTAGTTATTTAACCAATTCCCCAACCAACTGAAAGCTGCTTATAGTATTTTCTGGTCTACACACTAGCCTGACAATTATTAGTAGTATGACTAGTTGACACAGAGCCCGGGAAACCAAAGTTGGATGCTATATGGAAATGGAGCAAGTGTGATAACAAATCTCGAGGGGAATCTTGGCAGGCGAGGGTGGCCGAGGCAGAGGGACAAACACGCCAGGAAGACAGAGTTTAAGTGAGAGGTTTTATTAGAAAAGGGAGGGAGGAGGAAGGAAAGAGAAAAGAGGTAGAGACATGGGGGGGGGAGGCAGAGGGGTCCTGTCTGTCCCAGGGAAAAAGAGTGCTAAGTGGACGGGTCTTTCTTTTAAAGGGGTCCTTTGCACCTGGGCTGGCCAGGGTACTGCCTAAGTGCATTCTACCAGGTGTGTGTGAGTGTGTGTGTGTGTTGGTTTTGTTTTTTGTTTTGTTTTTCGAGGCAGTGTTTCTCTGTATTGCTTCTGTCCTGGAACTTTATAGACCAGGCTGGCCTTGAACTCATAGAGATCTGCCTGCCTCTGCCTCCTGAGTGTTGGGATTAATGACACATCAGGCATGCGCCACTGATGCCCCGCCTGTGTGTGTGTGTGTGTGTGTGTGTGTGTGTGTGTGTGTTTTTAAGAGAGTCTTAAGTCAAATCTCATCAGCAAACAGATTTTCAGTGCAATTTGGTGGGAACCTATACATCACTAAAAGTGCAGTCCCAGCTGCAGACATCTGAAGTGAAGTATCCTGGCGAGGCAATAAGAGCATGACCTTGCAATTGGCACCGGCATCCTCGCTTACCTCATCTTAGTTCTTTGGATGAGCGAGCTCCCTAAGCACCCCGTACTGCTTTCCCACTCGGTAACACAGGGATCATAGAGTGTGCCTCCTAACGCTAGTGTGAGGGCCAAAGTGTCTCTCCCTTTCCTTTTCTCTAGGCTGAGCAATTGCACTTGCGCATCAATAACAGTTCTGTGCGTAGGTTGTATGGGCTCTTATGTCTAAATGGGCCCTGTGACCTATGGATAATCTGAAAGTGTAATTTATTGCAGAGCAGAGACGTGGAGAAAATGGGCGCTATAAGCATGGGATGACCATTTCCTAGTCTGAGGATTGGCAAGGACATTGCCAAGTCCCTGCAGGGATAGCATAGGATGGGAAAGATCTTTCCCCTGTAAATGACACCTTGGATTTTGTGATACTATTTAAGATTATTCTTTTGACTGGAAATCTTTGTTCCCATAAAAAGCAGGTATTAGCATATTAATTTTTTTCCATGTGCAGAGTTTGTTTTCTATTTGTGCTCTGATTCTCTACAGTGCTCTTTTAATTATTTTTTATTTATTTTGAACTGTATGAAATGCCACATGCTTAGATATATCCATTTTATAGAGCTTTAAAGAGGATAACCTGAACCAAATTGTACATTTTGGGTGCTTTCTTTCTTTCTTCCTTTTTTTTTTTTCAAAGGTGTAACTGAGCTTAGCCATAAATTGCTGGTTTTAGCTCTGCATGGCAGGCAGCATTTGATCACTGACAACTCTGTTTTCTTCATTGTTTCCTGACTAAAGTCTCCACAGTCTCTATAAATATGTAAATTACCCAAATCACTAGTTTTCCATTATTTCTGCCCCTAAGCTGCTTAAAATGTTTCTATACTCTTGCATATGCGGTGCAAAACAGAGCAGCGGGTGACAGCTGACTTTGGTTCCATTATCAAACCTCTATTTAGCAACTCCTTCTTTCAAAATTCCTGATAATAATAACTTTTCCCCTGGGGTGGGATCTACATCCTGTGCAGATGTGGGCAGAGGCTGGACTGGACCAATAGTATAACAGGAATGTGAAGATGGGTGTGTGGTTGTGAAGACTGTAGAAATCTCATGCCACAGACAATATCGGCTATGAAGTCTGGTTTTATGATAGTATGCAATTGCTTTTCTTCTTATTACTATTTCTTCAACCGACAGGATTCAAGTAATGAGCCTAGAGTGGTGTCTGTTGGGATTTACTTTCTTTTCCTGATTCACTGGCCATTGGGTTAATCTGTCATGAGATGGATCATTGAATCTCCATTGGGATAGTACCATTTCATAGTAGGGAAAGAGAGAAATGTACTTCTTGCATAAATCCATGTAGACTTGTTTGGACATACGTATGTGCATATATCTTGGGGAACCCAATGGAGGCAGACTGAAAAGGATAAAATCGTAGGAAAGGGTCATTGATGCGGAATGCCTACAGAAAGGGTCCTGGGATATGTTTGCATGATTCAAACCCCTGTACTGGGGATGAGAAATCTATTCTGGTTATTACTGCACAGCAGGTCTCAGGCAATCCCAAGAAAGTGTATATTGTCAATACCAGATGCAGAACAGGCCTGTGCTAGACATTCATCAGCACTGGGTCTTGAGGTGGATGGCCCAGGACTCCATCATCTGGGTTTATTTGAATCTTAAAAGCCACTTGGTACACCCAAATCCTAGAAGAATCCACACTAAACCTATACCAGTACTGCACAGTCTCACTGAAATGAAAGCCCATTTTATTCACGTGCACCTTAGCCCAGTGAAGATCCTGCATGGTATCCAAGCAAAGATATTGATGGTATGGATCCTCACTTCGCATATTAGAAGACAGGCTCAAAGAAATTAACTGTGACGTCATTAGTGGGAAATAATGTGAACCAGTACTGGCAAACTGTCTCGTGCTTCAGCTGACCTTCTTTCTACATACAGTCTTACTGGAACAGCCACCCTATTTGTTAGCATATGGTCGGAAACTGTTTTTACACTGCAACAATAAGGTTGACTAGGACTTATGGTCCTAAAGCCTGCAATGCTTACTGTCTGGCTGTTTACAGGAAGTTTGACAATCAGTGACTAAAGACATGGGTCCCCCGGGTCTGCCCATTCAACCTAAGGTGATGATGCCAGTTCATGATACATCCAAGGGACTTGTCCAGTGATTTTGTGGACCCAGAGCCCACTGTTCCAGGACATCTGTCACCTCCGTGTGGATGTATTTAGCCCTCTATTATTTTTCTGTATGGTGATATCTTTGTAGAAAAGCATGCTGTTTTATGGGATTCTATTTTCTCCCATAGTTCTCCAGGAAGGAACTGTCCAGTCTCTCCAGGACCATCCCAGTGGAATAAAAACAAATATGATCAACAGGTCTCTTTTGAAGTTCTTAGTCACTACACATTTAAATAACCCATTCCCCCCATTAAATAACCCATTAAATAACGTATTCCCCCAAATGACAAGAACCACTTTGTTAAAATGAATGGTATCTTTTAGCTGTGCTCAGTTCTCACCAGTGTGATGATTTTACTAGCACTTGATTCTCCCTCTGCACAGGCAATTAGATGGGAGTTGGCAGGAGCTGTTTGGGAGAAGAGCTTCCTCCTATGGTCCCCCTGCTATCATGGACTGAGGGATCAGATCGGTGAGAAGTGAGAATGTGTGAGAAGGAAACTTCCAGCTTTGCTAGGGTGGTAGCCCCTGCCTCCTGCTGCCTGCTTCAGCATTCCCTCCCTGTTCTCAACCATTCATTTAGTGACTCTAGTTATTGCTGGGTAGGTGGGTAAAAAGAAGACACCACCACAGAACACTTAGGACTTAATGGAAGGAGGTGTTGAAAATTTCTCACAGTGAGTTCCCTAAAAAGTTTGCATTGCTTGGTCCAGAAGATCTCATATAAATGAGCAAAAAATGATTTCTAGGTGTGTTCCAGCACAGGGTACAAACCCAATGAGGTCATGTATTTTAAATTCTCTGGAGAGTACAATAGAGATTAACGAAGCTGGATGACTTTTATTTAAAACAAAAATAGAAAGAGAAGACATTTTCTTCCACCAATAAAACAAAACACCTATAATTAACACTCCATTAAATTTTCTTTGTAAAAATACCATTTTTACAAACAGATTATATCTTCATTTATTAGTGTGCTCAACATTTTAGTGCATAAAACCTGAATCTTTTCTGGGCCTCTTTGGCAGATGGCACTAACTGTCAATGCTAATTATATTTTCAGGAATAGAATTCATCCCTTGGTGATGTTTTCTTAAAAAAAGGGCGGCATGTTCTGTCAAATGTAACATGATCTCCTTCATGGTAGGTGAACATTATATAATATTGATGGAACCTGTTGCCTAGGGCGAAATTATTTCTTCCAGGCTTCTGTGTGACTGAACAGGAATGCTTACAAAGGATATAACTGTGGAATTTATTTTTGATCCCCTTCTCTTAAAAGTCTCTTAGGAGTGGATATCAAGAGTTTTCTTTGGACGTTTCTTTGACCACATGGCTAATCTTGGGGTATGGTGGAGGTCATCATGCCTACAGAATCCTCCTGGCCTGATTTCTCACCTGGTGGCTGCAGTTGCCTTTAAACCAGGATTTGTGAGTCAGCTTAGCCAAAATGCAGGCCTTTGGGATGAGATGAGCACATTAGGTGGCAGGTGGTGTGGCAGGGGACTTTGAAGTTCTCTCCCTCGTCACAAGCCAGAGCACAAGAGCCCAGGGATCAGCCAGAAGATGTCCACTGAGCATCAGAAAGTTCAAACTTAGAACCAAGTGAGGCACCACTACCACTGTGACCTAAGCAGCAAAATAGCTCTGCAACCTCCATTCAGCCCTTTCCCTTGGAGAATCCAACAGCATCTTTCTTGGACATGCCTTTCTGTTGATGAAAATCCTTCTGTCTTTTGTTGCATGTCTTTGAAGATTTATGGAGTTGTCTTCTGCTAGTGAGATGACTCTTGTTTTACCCCTTCTGTCCTGTGTAACAAACCATCCCTGAGATGATGCTGAGACATTGTTCATGAGTCCATGTGTCAGGTGATTGGCTCATCTCAGGTGGTCCAGCCAGGCATCCCACCTTAGCAGCTCTGATGACTTGGAAGGATTTCATTCACCTACTTGGTGATTAATGGTTGGGTATGATGGACGGGACTGGGCCATCTCTCTTGTTATATACTATGTTTAACCAGGTTTTCCCCATGTGGTAGTGACATTTCAAGGAATGGGTGAAGGCATGCAAGGCATTTGAAAGTGTAACACCATTACCTCTTCATTCTTTTGGTGAAATCCTGTTAAAAAGCCACTCCAAGACCTTACCCCATCTATATGGAGAAGGAGAAGAATGGATGGGGAGTGGAGAAGGGAGGTGATTGGAGGGAATGAAAGGAGAAGAGGGAGGAGGAAACTTGTTAGTGTGTAAAATAAAATAAAGAAGAAAACAAAAAATTCATTGAAAAAACAAATGAGAAATAGTTTATTTATGAATAGAATATGTGTGCGTAAACAAGATACTGGGACATACAAGATTTCTTACTTACTGCCCAGTCCTAGCTCTGCCTTTAAATGAGCCAACAGAAGCTGTGTCCCCTTAACATGGGGGAAAGAAACTTTGTAAATGGTGTAACTGAGCAATTAAGAAAACTGGAACAAAGACAACAGGTAAGACTTTTGAAGCAATGTTAAAGCTATTGAAGTTGAAAGCTCCTTTTGAGTAAGAACACATTCTGGTCCCATGAGATACATTGTTGTACCCTGCTGAAGCATTGCTCTGTCTCTCAGCATGCCATTGCCATCACAGAGCAAAGATAACCTTGGTCAAGTAGTCATGGCAACAAAAGAAGCAGAACAATATAGTGATAGCTATAGCCTACCAAGGCATTGCATCTTCCAAAACTACTGGTTACTAATATGTGTTGATTGATCCAAGAGTCTGCACCACCCTGAGATCTAAGACCTTAGATAGATAGTTAGGCTGTGAGATATGTTTCCACAGAGGTTTTTGTTTTGTTTTGTTTTTGCCATATTAAGGTCCCTGTGTTCTTTTACAATGTGAATTATAACTTCTGGGCCATAATGTTTTCTAAGACTTGAAGTGAGTAATCATGTCCCTGAAGTTAAATTCTCCAAGACCTAACAGAAACAAACACCAGAAGGCAGTAAGTGTCTCCATCCCCCACTGATTTATGGCAGGGAAGGAGAATGAGATTTATAACCTTGGCACACAACAAATATTCATTGGCATTAGCATTCTGAATATTCATGTGTCGCTGCTCTTTCATCTTAAATATCTCCTTTTAGTTCCTTGGAGAGAGAGAGAAAAAAGTGACATGTTTCCTTTGGGAAGACCCAACTCTATTTTCTCATTTGATGGGAATGATACATTTCCATTTTTCAAGTTGGCTTTTATTTTGTTTGTTTATTTAGTCACTTCTTGCGGTACTTGCGATTGAACACCGGGCCTTTTGTGTATTGGCTCATGAAATGTGTCCCTGTATTTTCTTTGCTGTCTTCTTTATCTTCTTCAGAAGTGTTTTTCAAGGTACATGACATTGTACAATTTCATAGCGGAAGAAAACTGAAGAGCCAGGTGGTGGTGGTACACGCCTTTAATCCCAGCACTCAGGAAGCAGAGACAGGCAGACCTCTGTGAGTTTGAGGCCAGCCTGGTCTACAGAGTGAGTTCCAAGACAGGCTCCAAGGCTACACAGAGAAACCCTGCCTGGAAAAAGAGACTAGAGAGGAAGAGTGACCTCATAGGGGCTAATGGTTAGTGACTTGTCAGAATCACACAGAGCATCCAATGCCCGCCACCCCACATAGAGCTCTTATGTTTAGTATTATGCATGATTTTTCACTAAATCCTTTCATAGCACTTACTTAATCATTTGTAATTTGATTTAATTTTCAACATCTCTTCGAATTTACAAATCACTTGAGACAAATGATTACTGGTGTGTAATTGAAAGGCTGTCAGCTCCAGAACTTTCCCCTGAAATTTCCCACAGTGGTATCGGTACTTCTTGGAGCTGGTGCACACAACACCAGTTAGTGAGCAGAGATGGTTTAGATCCAAAATGTGTTTTCTTTTGTGACATCCTCTAGGGCAGCACAGTGGTAGACAGCTTGACAGTGTGACTTTACAGAAGTAATAAGTAAACATCCTAGGTGGTCAGCAATGAGTTAGATAGGTCCAGAACTAAAGTCCCTCTTGCCCCCTCCTGCTGGGATAGCCGCTGTGGTTTTATCTCTACTACAAGTTTTTACAGATAGGTATCAGAAAATGTTTTTAAAAGCTAAGACCTGAGTTGATTCAACTCCAGAGTGAGTCTGACATACATTTAAGAATCATTAATGTCATACTTATTGCAGCTTTTCTGAGGCAGGCACTGGTCTAGAGTAAGGCAATGTCTGTTAACTGGTGCTAATGCCCACATGGGCAACTAACAAGAAATTGCAATCAAAGGACAAAGTACCCTCTAGCTTATTCTATTCTATTCTATTCTATTCTATTCTATTCTATTCTATTCTATTCTATTCTATTCTTCTAGAAAGTAAGTGTTCTAGTACAAAAGGAGAATGCTAACACACACACACACACACACACACACACACACACACACCACAAAGTTCTCCATTTTGTTTTAAGGCTAAAGATGAGTCTGCCCCCTCTCAAATCTCAAATATATATATATATATATATATATATATATATATATATATATATATATAATCCTTATCTCACGTTAGAATTCTTATTAAAATCTTTTGGCTATGAGTGTGCATAGGGTAAGCTGGGTGAGTAAGTATATTTCTCAGATAGTAAAATGGAATTCTCCAATCAGTTCTGCTGTAATTAAATTAGAATTTAAAGCTAAAGACCCAGACATTCAATGATGTGTTCAATAACTCGTGCTGGGATCTACTCTTTCAGGAATGCTTATCTTTCCAAGGGGCACAGTTAATTTCTTCAGTGCTCTGTAAATTATTACAGAAATTACAAATCTACTAGAAAATCCATACAGCTAATTGTAAATTAATAGATGCCTAAGTGTGAAAGAAGGGGTAATAATGTAGATGAGTTCTTCAAAGCTCATGGCCAGCCCAGCATCAAGGGCTGGGAACTCCAGCTGCTTCATGTGACATCTTCAGGTGTAAATACATTTCTTTCTTCCCCCTAACTCTCCCCACCCACCCCCTTACTCCCCACTGATTTAGTCTGCCACTGCAGAGAATAACATTTCCATTAGCCACCTACTGTTAAATCGCAAAGTAACGATGATAAAAAAAAAAAAAAATCCAACGTGCAAACAAACCAATAGAGCAGCAACTGGAGTTACCGCCTGTCTGGAATGCTGTCGTGTAGGGGGTGTTCAAGCAAAGGGAAAAATAACAGGCGGGGTTAAATAAATTCTATCTATTTAACCAGATTGTGCATTTGTATGAACTACAAATCTGAGTACAGTGGGAATATAATCACTTAGTTGATATGCTGAGCAAAGACTCTTCATTGTTTTGTCTGTGGGACCTTGAATTTTAGCATAGGGATTAGATGGTTATTTCTGTGTATATGCCACATCATTGCCGATCAATTTGGGGTAATTATGGGCTTGTCAATAGAAAAATCAACAATTATCATAATTATGTTGAGGTAATCAATGAGGGTGCCAAGGCCTTGTTATGTCCTATGCATTTGGATGACTACAGAAGGAAACTATGTAAGACTCTATTAATTCAGATCTGCACCGTTGACAGAAGGTTTTGGTGTTGCAGGTTTTGGTTTGTTTTGATTGGAGTAGGTCAGGGCAGATGTTAATCACGTCCTAGAGACAAGAGAACAAATTCAAAGAGGTTAAGAAACCTGTGTCTGTCTATAACTAGCTGCTGTGTCTACAACTAGCTGTTAGCTAGCATCCTTGCCCCGAGCTGATTGTCTCATTAGAGTGAGGCTGGCATATGGTGCTAGGTTTCAATTTCTCATGTGGATCCAGAATTGTCTTGGGAATCATAGCATAGGGTCAAGCTCTAGGCTTACATAATATGCTAGCACCTGAGCCATGTGTTGTTAAGAGGTTAGGGAACTTGCAAGGACACTTCTTCTACCAGGGACAGTCAGCCATCATCTGTGACAAGGTTAGGCAAAAGGATTACAGATACATCCATCTCCAACAAGTCTGTCTTCTAGGTGGCAGGTGCGTTGCAGATAGGTTTGTCTAGATCTTGCTTACTCTCTAATGAAAGAGGTTGCTTTGTACCTAGCACAGAGACCTGGAAAGGCATCTAACATTCTGACCAATAGCGCCTGTCAGTTGTCATTGTATTTCTGATATCTAATGTGACAGTTGGTTTGAATTGTCAAGTTTGACACAACGTAGAATCACTTAGGAAGAGTTTCAATATGGGATTTTCTAGATCAGGATGGCTTGTAGGTATATCTCTTGTCTTGATTACTTGTACTGACATGGAAAATCTGGCCTGCTAGTAGGCATTGCTTGGTTTGTGCAAATGGAGAGAAGATTAAAAAAACCACAGATGGGCATTCATGCGTTCATTCCTTTCTCTGCTTTTGACTGTGGATCTGACCTGCTGTTTCATGTTCCCTGACTTGTCCACAGTAATGTACATTGTATGCCACATAAACTCTTTGTCCCCTAAGTTGCCTTTGGTGGTATAGTTTATCACAGCAACAGAAATGGCTCTGTGATATATGGTGACTTCTGCTCTCAAGGCAATTTCAGTGTAGATGGACTGGGTTGAGGGAAGAAGAATCCCCTGCTCAGACTGAAAGGCAGGTCATGGAGTATTTCTACTAGAAACTTAATCCAGTCAATACTGGTTGAGCCCAGCCAGCACTGGGTTAACAGTGGAGCATTCTCTGGCCTCTTAGGCTGTGGTGTAGACTCAATCTACAAAATAACCAAATTATGGCTGCTACATTCACAGTTGATCATGATCAGGAAAGATGGGTTATAGTATGCAATGGTTTTAATTTAAGTCAATTTAACCAAGTTATAAAGAACTTTCTTATTACTGTTTTCTGACGTTTATTTTTCTCCATGCTCATGTATGAACGTTTTGAAGAACATATGCCCAATTAAAAGTTTAAATCTTCAATTGACTTAGTCAAGCACTCGCTGTTTAATGAAAATACAAATTCAATACATAGAAATAAGCCAAACAAAACCAAATCTGTAATAGCCCTGATGATTGAGGATTGTTGATTTAATGTTTTAAAGAACTAGGCTTCTAAATATAGAACTGGAGTAATTGTAAATTTAATTCTACCTCAATTTCCAATCAAATAATTAATTATATATGATGTTCAGTATTTACAAGTGTGAGCTGGAGGAATAGAGAGATGGCTCCACAGTAAAGAATGCTGGCTGTTTTCCCAGAAGGCAAATGTTTGGTACCTAACACCCATGTAGAGTATACAGAGCCTCTGTGAGCACCTACATACATGTGACATACACTCACACAGACATATATACTCATAAATAAAAATAAAATAAATATTTTTAAAAAGTAATCTGGAGGCACATTGTTGATTAACCATTAAGATATGTCATATGAAGTTTTTATGTACTCGGGACAAATACATTTAAAAAATGAATACTTAACATTTTTAAACAAAAGATATTTTGAAGTAAAATTTTATGGTTAAATGCCACTTGGCAAGGAACACTGGTAAACGTCTGTGGTCTAGAGGAATTACATATTGAACCCTCTCCCAAGTATGATGGTGTGAGGAGACCAGGTTTTGGGGAAGAGACAGATCATGAAGAGCATTAGTGCCCACATAAGAAGAGACTCTGGGATGAGGATGTTTGCTTCTCCTCTCTTCATCATGGGTGGATGCAGTGAGGTGTCCATCCGCAACTCCAGAAGAGAGCTGTACCACATCAAGTGGCACATGACTGTAGCCTTTCAGACCTCTGCACTATGAAAAATAGATCCTGCTTCATAGGTCGCACAGCCATGCTTTTATCGTAGGTAAATTACCTTTCAACACTTAACTTCTCCCAAGTAATCAAGGTTTATTATAGAAACTATGAGAAACTAGGAATTATTATTATGTTTTTTAATCAGATGTCTTCACATCCAATGGTATTGCCTTCTGGGTTTTTCTTTCCCCTAGAAAATGCAAACTCTGGCTTTAGATTTTTTATTAGTATCTTTCTATTTCATGTGTTTTCAGTGTTATCTTCACTAATGGTGGTGGCGCATGAATTTCACCCTGACATCTGGGAGGCAGAGGCAGTGGATCTCTGTGATTTTTAGCTCAGCCTGGTCTACAAAGCTAGTTCAGGCATGCCATGGTTACAGACTAAGACCCTATCTCAAAAAAACTTTAAGGGTTGCATAATATTAATTAATATACAATATAATGCTTTATAGAGGATTGCTTCAACCCCCTAAAGTCCTGATGAAGATTTCCCAAGTTTACCACTTGTCCTTTTCTACATCAGCTGCTGGAAAGCATCATAAGTACCTACAGGAAAAAAAAAATGTGAAATTCACTGGTTCCAAAATAGTAAGTTGGCCCAGTGTGTTTGGTCTTTTATCACTTTTGTAAAGGCTTTAAGCATTGCCAAACCTAAGCTAATACCCAATTTGAGGACTTCAGATTTTTTTAGAAAGTGCTGTAGATATATGATCCAGCCCATCAATCCCCATCAAATAAACAAAGGAGTACGTGCCTTCTTCAAAACTGTGTAATGGTTGGCCAAGAAGGGAGGGACTAGATCTCCTGGTGAACTTTCTCATCTATACCAAGTCTCAACCCTGATAGATACAGGGGTCTTTTACAACATAAATACTTCTAATTTTCTTTCCCTCATTCCAAAATGTGATTCATAAACAATATAGCTTATAATTTTAAATCTACCTACATTTCTTTAGGATTAAAAAATAAGTATTTTGTGTGTACAAGTATTTTACCTACACTCGAGTATGTGTGCCTTGTGTCAGCAATGCCAGCAGAGCCCAGAGGAGGAGCCAGATCTGCTAGGACTAGAGTTAGAGACAGCTATCATCCATCATGTGGATGCTGGGAACCACATACTGATCATCTTTACATGCAGCATGTACTCTTAAGCTGTTTGTCCAGCCTCTCAACTTAAGACTTGATATGATTAGTAAGTACAGGGAGAAAAAAATCATAATTTAAATGGTATGCATTTCAGTCTTCCTGATTGGACATGGCTCATAGTCACATCCAGTCTCTATAAAAGTGACAGCTACATACACAGACTAATGCATGCCTGTTATATGAGTGATTAACGTAACATTGCTGGAATCATTTCCACAGTTAGTGCAATTTTCTGAATATTTTAACTAATCTTTTTTAAAACACTGAAGGAAACAAATGGCCACCCTCCTTGGATATACAGAGTTCTTGAATTTCTAGAGAGTTCAAAGCATCTTAAAACTTACTGCACCAAACAATTTAGATCTGTATTTGAGCCAAATGCAGGATAAGGAAATTATAAACTGATCTTGGTTTCACAGATGTCTAGTAGGGCATCAGCTGCATGAGAGTCAGTTTATTATTGTGTGGATCTCTGATACACACTGTTGGAATGCATGAGCATCTTTGGGAGCCACCTCTGACTCTCAAGACCCCCATCGTTTGATGGAGCAATACAATGCCCCCACATTTCAGAAACTTTCCCTGAGAGGAAGTAGCTCTCCTAGAGTGTTTCTGTTCTGAGGCCATCCTGTTTCCCATTGTGATGTGTAGAGCAAAAGAACTTTCCACACATTTGGGAGAGACAGCTTTGTTCTTCCTGGTGCAAAAGGGTGTTCTGTGTGAGACAGAATGTGATCATAAATTATCTGTTCTTTCTTATCTTGAAGAATATGGTATGGTGGCTTAAGTATATAGATGGTTTGGGTTCTGGGTTGAGGGGCTAACAAGATAGCTCATTAGTTAAGTACACGTACTGCTCTTGTAGAGAACCAGAGTTCTGTTCCCAGCACCCACATCAGGCTCACAGCTGCCTGTAACTGTAGCTCCAGAGATTCAAGGCCATCTTCTGGACTCTTCCCACATCTGTACTCATGTACACACGCAAACACACACACACACACACACACACAATGCATAGATGAATATGTACATAATTTAAAGAGAATAAAAACAAATATTTGAATAAAAATCGGGTTTATTATAAGAAATGTGGACTGATGATTCTCTTGCCTCAAATGAGATCAGTACCCTTCCTCTTGCAACTTCTGCCTCAAACATACATAGACTTCGTATTTATACTTTATTTCATCTCGTTTTTCAAGATTACTTACTACAGATAGGATTCCTGTCTCCTCCCATGCAGAGCCTAAGGTCAGTAAAACACAGAGCCAGAAACCAAGGCTCTGCTGGGCCAGCCACCCCCTCTCGAAATGTTACCTTACTTATTCTATATTTTCTTGTTGAATCTCTAAAGGAACCCTGTAGGAATTAATATCTGGATTGTTTGAATCACATTGACAAAGCCACTTCTTTGTTTGATTATGTGTGTTTCTGAACAATAAATGAAAAAAGTCAATAAATTCATATTCAACTTCCAGAATGTCATAAAAGTTTTTATTGTGCTTCAGAGTAAAGAAACATACTGCCAGTCTGTTGTTACTGATAAGAACACTCTTTGAATTCCAATTTTACTATGTATTCCTCTTTATCATACAAAAGCCCGTGGCAATCAATGAGATATACTTTCACATTTGGTTTCATCAACATTTGCATATCAAAAATATTCAAGGATGCAGTGATATATTGCATAAAAATATACAGTTCAACAAGCATAGAATTTTTTCCTGTCATTTTTTTAAATGAAAAGACACCTTAAAGCAACACTTTGCTTATGTTGTAAACATTTTCCAAAGCAGTCCCCCACATCTACCTTTCATTTCTATTTTACATAAGGAGATAGAAAAATGCAATAATATGATTTTTTTTCCTTTTTTGGTATAATAGCATTGAATTAGTCTCTTTCTTCTGGAATGCTAAAATCGCTCTCCCATTGTCTTGTTATAGCATTATATATGGCACATTTGTAGACTAGGAGAAGAGCAGCATTTCTGTTTTATAAGAGAGCAAAATGGAGCACAGAGGTGTTGAGGTGTTGATGGGCAAGATCAAAGGCCTACACCAAATACCTCAGTGGAGACAGGCTTGTCAGGGAGCTAGAGTCTAGGGTGGTCAGATGGGAAAAATCCCAAAGGTCCGGCTGACTCTCTTGAACCTGGCTCCTATACAAGTGGTCTCACCCACAGGGAGGAGCACCCAGAATTGTCAGTTTTACTAAAGTCCTCATAGAATGGTAAGCAGGCATGTCATTAGAAGTATCTTAGGAAATTTTACTTGTCTTACTGAACAACTAGAAAATAACACTTTGGTCACATAGATAATAAAATTGTTTTTCTATTACATTTTTTTTCCTTCTTTAAACGAGGTCTTACTGGATAACCCGGACTGGTCTTACATTTGGGAGTCTCATGCTGGAACTTTAGGAATGTTGTGCCTCATTCAGTTCCCTCTCTTTCTTCCTTGAAGTGAAAGCACAATTACAGCACGCACATGCGAGCATGTGTGTGCCTGCATGCGTGTGTGTGTGTGTGTGTGTGTGTGTGTGTGTGTGTGTGTTGTGATGGGGGCAGGTTGAACTGAAATCTTAGAAGAAGAGATGCATGCCACACCCATCCCACCAGCTGCACTTGGCATCTGAGAAAGTTGGTGCCTGCTCACAGTACACACCCAGACAGAGGCTGTCAGTGTAGTAGTTGAACATGGTGTAGACAACGACCATTCAGTGACTGCTGTGTGAAACTGGTTTCTGTGACAAAATCATGGTGATGTTGCCAAATCACCACTTTATATTTCACATTATAAAAAGACTAGACACATTTCTAGTGTGGCAAAACATGAACAAGACCCATACCAGGATAGCAGGATTCAGCCCTTCAGTGGACACTTGTGTCTCTAACCAGTGCCAGGGGCCATAGGATGGCTCACCCAATTGCTTCAGATCTCTTTCTCCTTTGGGACAATGTAGATGAAATCCCATCCCACATAGAATAATGACAAGTACCAACCCAATGCTCACCTTGATAAGAGACTTAGCAAGAAGCCATTGTCATGAAGCTGGAGGAGAGAACATGGAAGGAGAGCCTATTAATTTGGATTGGGACTTGAAAGTGGTGATGGGTTTCCCACATATATGTAGCTATGATGTGGGAGGAGGATGGGATGCAGGGAGAGCAAAGCTGGGAGTTTGGAATGTATTAGGGGGTACAAATAGATATAAATCACTGTTACTATAGGAAGACTCCTAAATAAGGAACTTCACACTCCGTGCTGCTTAATATTCGGGATTGCAGCAGATGAGAGAACCGTAGCTGAGACATCCTTCTTTTTGGTCTAACGCCAGGCAAATGTCTATTCTCTCTAAGATTAGTTCTCCCTAGGGTCTTCGGGGGCTCCTTCTAATTCCAAACAAGATGAACTCCCATGACACCTCAGCATAACCCAGAGTAATGCAAATGCCACTTTGTTATGCCCAACATTAAAAGCAACAGAAATGACAAGAACTGCTTAAGGGCACAGTTCTACCACGAGCTCAAATTTCAGTTATTCATTATGAAGCAGAGAAAACATACCTGGCCCACGTTTCCGAAATCACATCATCCCAAAGGAAGAGAAACTTGTCAAAAGGCAGCAGGTTCTGTGTCAAAATAGGAAATACTGCCTGGTTGCAAATGACCTTTCATAGATCATCCACTTACTGGTTTTGCTCTCGCGGTACTTAATACTGCCCTTTAAAGGTCATCGCTGTGGGTGTGCCCCTGGGCACTTCCTAATATGTGCCTCTGATTTACATCTTGCCCATAAAATACACCTGTGGTGAGGCAGGGGCACAGTGCCCTTACCTACTTTGAGTGTGCGGGGAAGCCTGTTCACTCTCGGATCATAGGCACAGAGCGATAAAGATGATGAAGAAAGGAGATGGGAAGGAGTGTTTTGATGTAACGCTTTGCTACCTGCACTGACAACGAATGAGTGTGTTGTGGTTTGGCTGTGAAATGTCCCCCACAGGCTCATGACTCAACACTTGCTGCCCAGCTGCTGGTGCTAGATTGTACGATTGTGAACTCTTTAAGAGGAGGAGCCTCGCTGGAGGAAGTGAAGGGCTGGTGGTGCGCCACGAGGCTTTATGGGTTGGTCCCACTTTCTGTGCATGTTCAACCTCTCTCTCTCTCTCTCCTCTCTCTCTCTCACACACACACAATACCGAGTACCTCTCTTATAACTGGCCTATTCCAAGATTGGAATACACAGATGTGGGTTTGGGATGGGTCCTGATGCAACATAGAAACACAGCAGAGCTTGGCTTGCTGCTACTATGTACTCTCTCCTCAAGCTCACTCATACATGGCAATGCTTCATAGTGATGTTACACATCCTTGCAGGGGGGAGGGGGGAGAGTCGAAATGGCTAAAAACTGCGATGAAAATGAAGTAAGCTCCAGCCCCTATCAGGCAACTCCTCTGCCTTTTGCTTGACGTCTTAGGATACAATGTACTCCCTCATCACACTTTGCTCGTGCTGATCCCAGCACCTGCTTATAGTTAACCTTCCCTTCCTACTTGCCCTTGGACCCCTCCATGGCCTTTACTATAACCTGGAGTACCCCCAGGCTTCTCACTCTTACACAACAAGCCCGCTCTAGAATAGGCAGCATGACCCTCTCATCCAGATCACTGGTTTAATGGGTATTTTTTAGTGGCAATGTTTCACTGATCGTTCTGGGTATTGGTGCTAGGAGAAGTTAACAAAGAGAACAAAACTCTTTGCCTTCGTGAATGGCTGTTTGACCTGGAATAAGCAGGCAATAAACAAATAAATAATCTCACTCCGTATAGTCTGTCACTTGAAGATGATGCCATGGGAAGTAAAGCAGGAAGGGAGATGGACCAGGAGGAAGGTACAAATAGTCATCTAAAGCAACTGCTTCTTTGGTAAACCAACCATGGTAGACCTTCAATTTGAACGCAGTGTGTTTTCCTCTATAGATGTTCAGGGGATGTATATCGTTTCCAAAGGATGTTTTGTACAGGTGTTTATTGAATCAAATATTAGATCCCGGGGTCTGGAGAGATGTCTTGGAGGGTAAGAAAAAATAACACTCTTGCTGATGACCCTGGTTCTGTTCCCCACACCCATGTCAGGCAGATTACACCTGTCTGTAACTCTAGCTCCAGGGATCCAACACCGTCTTCTAGCCTCCATGAGAAACTGCACTCAGGTGTGTTTACAGATACACATGCATACACATATCTTAAAGAAAGTGAAATTTCAGAATTTGTGTCTCCAAAGACCAAAATGTGTGTGAAATGGGACAGCTCATTCCCCTCAGGTGAGTGGCTTTAGTTGAAGCCTGATAATCTTGGGCATTAGCCCAATCAGCTTGATCTGGGGACAGGGAACCATAGATCCCTATATCACAGGTAAGTCCCTGAGAAAGAATCTGAGGACCAGGAACATTCCTAAGACCTCAGCAGGCATAGAGAAGCTTATGATCATTTCAGTGCTGGCAGTACAGAAAAGCAGACTCTGACGGCTATGGAAACACAAGGCCAACCTAGAGATCAGGGACCCCAGGCTTCCCTTCTGCTGGTTCTGCAGGGAAACTTTCCTACCCTCCTACTCTCCTTCAAAACAAACAAACAAACAAACAAACAAACAAACAGAAAACATGGAGTATTTGTTGATTATGGCCAAGTGGAACCAATTTCTCACCTGTTCCTAGGTCTCCATGAACAATCTTTTATAGCTCAACTTGTTAGATTTTTAAGTCTAACTCATGATGGGCTCTGGTTCCCTAATAAAGATAGACCAGCCTCACCATGGCTGGAAGAATTCATGAAGGACAGAGCTAACCATAGGAGACCTAAGAGCAGGTTGACAAAAGAGAAGGATAGTGAGACCAGGCACATGGAAGACCTGCCTGAGGCTGCCCTCAATTGGGCTCCTAAGAACCCTAGGTAAGATATGGGGTGGTCAATCCATAAGTGCACTCACCTCAGTAAACATTGATTGACAGCTGAAGGAAAAGCGTATTCCTCAAGAGCAGTGTCAGGCAAGTGGAGCTGAATTCACAGGACAGAGGCATCAAACAGCAAGGCCTGTCATGGTTTGCTAGGGCTGATTACCACAGACATGTTGGCTCAAAGCCACGAGAGTCATTTCTTCCACAGTTCAAAATCAAGGTGTCAGCAATGTGGATTCTTATAAGGTCACACCGGGCTTTCTCCCAGCTTCTGGGGGCTCTACGTGTCCTTGGAAGCCTTGGGTTGTGGTCATGGCTCTCTCCAAACACAAAATCCATCTTCCCCTGGCTTTATTCCTCATCTCTGACTCTGTATTTCCAATTTCACTGGCTTTCTCTTATAAAGCAAAGAAAAGCAAAAAGAAAGAAAGAAAGAAAGAAAGAAAGAAAGAAAGAAAGAAAGAAAGAAAACATTGGATTTAGGGTTCATCCTAAGTACTAAATCTTAGTATGATCCAACCCTAAGATCCTTAATTGCTTCGGTGAGACCCATCGTCTTTATTTAGGATTTCTGTTGTTGTGATAAAATGCCATGACCAAAAGCAACTTAAAGAAGGAAGACTTTATAGTTTTTATCCATCAACGAGCAAAGTCAGATCAGTACACTAAAGGCAGGACTGACGCAGAGGCCATCGGAGGAATGCTTAGTGGCTTGTTCAGCCTTCTTTCCCATATACCCTAGGACCATCTGCCTAAGGGTGACACCACACAAAAGCAACTACTAATTAAGAATATGTCCTACAGCTTTGCCTATAGTCCAGTCTCCACCTCAAGAACAAGGTTCTTCCCACAAACCTACATCTTACCTGTTCAGCTAGACTAAGCAAGAAGCCATAAGAACACTCTTGTCTCTTCCTCCCAGTGGAGGAATTACAGGTACATGCTACAGCCTGTTTGTGGGTGCTGAGGATCTGAACTTGAGCCCCTCAGGTCTGTGTGACAAGCCCTTTATCAATGAGCCCTCTCCCCAGCCTCTAGGTAACTGTTTTACCAGTGATCAATAAGAAGTTGACATTTATCACTGCCTCCTCCTCCTGTGAAGTAGATGTAAAGAAGGTGTGGTAAGCTGGTACACATAAGTAAGATTGGACAAGCTAGACAAGATGATGCACGCCTCCCAGTGTAAGAACTGGCCTCTTGGTGCCATATTGATGAAGATTCTTAAAATAGTTTTATCCTCATTTAAAAAAAAAAGCTTTCTTAAGAAAATATTAAGGGGTATGAACTCCATCCTCCTATAATTTTTAAGGGGAGAGAGATACATGATTCTGGAATACATCACTCAGCCAACTGGACAACCTTGGCGAATATTTCCTGTATCTTCTACAACTTGCCATCCTTTGTAAGCCAAGGTAGAGAAAACTGGCGAAATATATGTCAGGTAATATGCCGGAACCAAAGCCTGTGTTTCTACATCCTAGAGTCTGACCACGTTAGCAATCTCAAAGCCCATTCAGGTTTTCCCTCAGAACTAGGAAACAGAGAAAGGGTAATAAGTAAGAACAGTAAGTTCATAAGATTCAGATCTGAAAGAGCCTCATCCACTGGGAAGACCCTGTATCAATGCACGACCTACCCGCCACCATTCTCTACAGATCAGGCACTGGAGAGGGGACTTACTGACACTGGAAGAGGTACAAGACACAGTAAAGTCACAGACACCAGACATTTCTCTGAGCAGGAGAAAAGCAGCCATAATTAGAGGAACACAAGGCACAGTTTGAAAGGCTCTTGGGCCATCTAACTCTTCTAGTCCATTAGCCTCCCTAGTCTGATCATGACCTCTGTGATAAAGGTTAAAACAAGATGATTTTTTATAGCAGCTTTATCACAAGCAGAAAGAGGAGACGTCCAGGGTCAAAAAGCAATTCATTGCCCTCTGGTTTTTCTCTCGCCTTCCATTCATCACTTCAGGTTCTTTGCCAAAATAAGCTTGAAAGATATTTTTCACTTAGGTAAATGTATTTCTGAGACTTCAGGACAGCTCTTTTCTCCCTAGTTACACACCCAGATCCCAGAATCCTTGTCTCCATGTAGCTGTCATAGACTGTGCGTGTGTGTTGGAGGAGGAAGGTGGGAAGACTCAGAAAGATAAAACTGACAAAAAAGTAGGTCCAGCTTTCCAGAGACACTCATGAAGACGGGAATACAGAACTGATGCTATGTCCCTGGGAACCAAACAACTGACTCTCCATGGCCAACAGCCACGAGGCCACCAACTCAGCTCTGTCTCTGCCACCTATACATTATTGGATAAAGAATAAGGGATTTCTGTTGACAATAGCATTAAGTCCTTGAAATAAACCTCCAGTTTATGAATCTTACTGGTGGAGGAGATAAAGTTTAGGGATTATCAGAATACAAAGAAACTCAGGTCCCTTAGCAAGCAAGAGTATAAGACCTTTAACAGCGGGACTTAAGCAGCCTTGAGGGTGATCTGCTGCTTTCCTGAATTAGGCTTATTGAAGAAGAGTGTGCACTAACAGGCACAGGCACTTTCTTCAGACTCGGGAGCAGGAATTGTAGAGCATCACTTCATAAAAATACAACTGGTCAAGTTAATGAACTGTACACCTCAACTGAAGGGTTCCAACTGAAGTTAGAGTGCTCATAGGATACTTTCCGGAAAGCACCAAGTGATATTGCTAACCAGAGGGCTAAGCCAGTCTGAGTCCATGATTCTATGGACCAAAAGTCTATAGAAGGATTTAAGTGTTAGTATTGTCTTACATTTTTTAAAAATTAGATATTGCCTAGGAGTTTTCTCAGGGGCCTTGTTTTAAAAAATGAAAACTTAAAATTAGTATATGTATGCTCAAACACCCACAGTACTCCCGAGAAATAGTACTTCCAGCTCTCCAAAAACACTTTATAATAGTTAGGACTTTTTCCATGGGAAAATTCATGGCTGGTTAAGTTGAGTCATTTGTGAGTAATAGTAGAGCTCCAAGCAGAGTGAAATTTTTTTGTAATTCAAGAGGTGATTGAGTCGTCAATGAACCCATGCCTTGTGTTCCATTCTAAGAAATACTGACTTAAAGTAGGAGATTAATCCACATTAGTGAGAGGAACAGATCATCCCTACTCCTCACTGATCTGTCCTCAGCCAAGCTTTGGTCTCTTCGTTATCCACCTAGAGCTTCTGAAGACCATGAAAAAAAGCATTTGTTATTAATACTTCCATGAAAGAACTTCCTGTTATTAAAGGAAATGTCAACAGACAAAATCATTTTTTTATTCACTCAATGAATATTTATTGAACATCTATTTTGTGCTGATGGACCTATTAAATAATAGGCAGTCACTGGCCATTTAGGTACCAAGTAGTGATTCAAAATGTCATCCTTATCTTTTAGGATTGGGGTGGGAAAATAAACACTAGTATAGCAGAGTGAGTTGCTTCAATTGAGAAGATAGGACCTGGGCTCAGTAAAGGAGAAGTATTTGACCTGTCAAAACTGTTTTTTTTTTTTTTTCTCTCTCTCTCAGTATTCAGGCTCCAGAGTATGTATGGTTTTCTTCATGCCAATGATTTCCCCAACTCATTGGATATTAACTAGTTAGTTATATAATAATTCAAATAAATTCTGAAACAATTGCCCCAGGCTAACATATCAACGTCACAAGCCCACCCATTCAGCAGATGCCCATCCTAGGAACTGGGTACCTAGGTTGTTCATACATCTCTCTCTCCCCTGCAGAATGCAGGATGGTTCTCAATTGCTACAATGGCTTGCAGAACTCGGCCCTTTGGTGACTATCAAAGGTTTATTTTAAATACTCTAACCCAAGGGCAGCTAAATGGTCTAGGTATGGTGCACAGATTAGGGAGTTCCCACACCTTCTCTCAGCATGCCTATATCCCTACCATCTTGATATGTGAACCGACTCTGAAAATGCACCCCTCTAGTTAAGGGGCTCGTGGACTTCTCACCATAGAGGCGGGGCTGATTTAGTTGTTCATCACTGGTTTTGACTCAGTCCTATGTGTTCCTCTTCCCTTCTTGCAAGGGAAAATGGGAAGGAAGGTGGATTGGAAGTTTTGATGCTTTAACTGGGGGGGGCATGGCCTTTCTGGCAATTAGTTTTCAAGGTCCTATCGAGGGACCTTGCTTTGCAGTTTTACGATTCATGGCAACTTGCATCTTCAGAGGCAGCAGCGCCCATGTGCACACAGTGACACATGCACAGACATACACATACAAAGAATGCTAGCAAGATGGGGCCTTTTTATCACATAGTGATAGGCCTTTCCGATGCTGTGGGATTGAGGGAGGTCACACTGGAGGGTATGAATGAATACCGGAAGCTGAACGCCACGTACAGTGTGTCCAACACAGCCAGAGTGCGACAAGTCTCCTTACTAGTTCTCACTGCTGAGTGTGAATATGTCTACAGAGCATCTCACCTATGCATTGCATTGCTCTGTTCAGACGCAACTTTGAGCTTAGGAAAATCCTGGGAACCCCAATTCTTCCAATACACAGCTCTGAGAGAGGTACAGGATTACTCACACGTTTTTTTGCCAAAACATTTGGAGGTCTTGCTCTGCCGATTGCTGTAAACGTCTTTTTGAAAATTTGGTGACTGAAACACCCTGCAGGATTTTCCTTCCACTTGAAGTTATGTACATTATTTTTCTCTTCCTATATAAAAAAATATTAGTGGCAGTAGCTACCTGTGTTCAGTGTGTTCTGCAGGGTGTGCGGCATGCCATCAGGGAATTTTGGTCTCTAATGCAATGCCATCTGCTGATCCTATGACATGCATGTGAATAAACACTGCCTCTACTGCTTGCTTGGTCTGTGCATTTAATTAAGTGCACAAATTCCTACAGGCATGTGGTTAAAAGGGCTCTGGCAGATTTCCCCTCTGGAGAGTTTGGCTCCGGGTAACTAGAGCTCTGGCTGGCACTGGAATTCCAAACATGCCTGCTTGTGTAACAATAAGTCCTGAGTTAATAGCATGGCAGCCTTTGTCAGCTTCGATTTCAGCTCGCCATGCAAGCACTGTAATAACTCATACTGAAATAGAGTCATTTGAGGTGCTCTCTCCGTTCCTTTCACATAAAATTAGCATTTTGTGAATAAAACAACAACAACAACAACATAGGGACATTAACCATGTGAACGTTTCAGTCTGCTTGGTTTTACCCCAGTGGTTGCTGAGATTCAGTTTGTTTAGTTTGCAGCACCAAGCAACTTACTGAGGGTGTTACTACAGTGCAAAACCCTACAAAACAAAAACTAAAATCTTTCTGAAATCTATCAGTGGACATAAACATGGTACCTTGGAATGCAGCATGATCTCTCACAAGCTCAAATCAGGTGACTGTGGGTGAGCACGTGTGTGTACACATTCACATACATGCATGTAGTTTTCTGAGTGGGACATTTGCTGGTATGTGGTATTCACTGATAGGAAAGGTAACAAAACCCAAAAGGAAATTGCTCTGGGTCCGGGAGCTTCTCATCTGAGGAGGAGCGCTCTTTTCCTGGAGTGTCACCTGAGTGCTATTCCATTCTTGAGAAAATGCAAAATAAAGGCAACTGTAAACAGGGCGTAGTCACATGACCTACTTGATTTGCTCTTTAGCCACCGGGATGTCTGTGTGGCTAAATGCTTTGCATAGCTTATTAACCTTGTCATGGTCAGCAAAGAGGAGGCTGAGGGTTGAGACTGTGGGGAAGTCCCTCCAGCTGTGAGAAGTGAAGAGGTCAGTGTGGTGGCCATGGGAACACCTCATCTCCTACGAAGCTCAGGCATTGATCTGTCAGTTGTTGGCTAAAAGCTCCCTGTGGAAAATCTGCAGCTACAGCTGTAGTCTGGTAACCATGGCATGCTAAACGGGCTTGCTATGAGAATTCCCAATTAGACTGAAGATGAAGGCACACTGGGCTGCTCTCTCCTCCTGATTACAATCAGTTAGAGATCGATTCTCTTGTCTGGTGAAAGGGAGAGGCGTGGTAAACCGAGATAGCGTAACTCGGAAGTATAGAGACGCTTAAATCCCACAGATGCATCTTTCTATTGCTTCATCTAGTTGGGGATACAAATCCCAGGCCAGAATCCTTAATGTTTTGTAGATAGCTTAGGAAACAAGAACACGGTAGTAGCTGTATAGCTGTAATATTATTTTATATAATTTTATTTTTTATTATTTTATCTGCCAGTAAGTTCCAGTTTTCATCTTCAAAGTCCAATGCTGTTCCTCTGATTAGTTTGAGCTTCCCACTTTTTACATCCTACCTCTGCCCCACCATCATGAGAAAAGGAGGAAACACAGAACCAGCACCTGCTGTCCTGACTCTGTCTCCCATGACTCATCGCGTTTCCCTTGACAACAGGCTTCCACTCAGTCACCTTGATACAGTGCTCGCAATGGAAAAAGCTTCCTGCCTCTACCAGACTCATCTCCCTGGTGGCTCCACGGTCCCTCGCTAGCCCACCCAGCTCCTCCCTGGGATCCTGGGACAGCGCAGCCCCACCTCAGCTGACCCCACCATGCTCTTCTGCAAATTCCATTGCTTCGGAGTCTCTTTCTGTCCCCCTTTTACCCTCCGCATTGTATCACGCTTGTGGCTTTTATGTGAGTTTTTCTTCCTATCTAGCTGTGCTCTGACCTGTCATGATCTCCTAGGACTAAGACTTTTGTTTGAAGGACTAAGAAATCTCCATCTCCATCCTCTCTCACCTGACCCTCCATCTCAACAACCTAAATGTGCACTAGGGGCTAAAACTTCTGCTTATGCCAAAACCAGTCTCATTCACCGAGCGTTAACCACTTGGTCCTACTAACCCAACCCCAGTCTTTTGTCTCTTTCCTCTGGATTTTTGATTCCTTAGAGGCCATCAGGCTGTGTCTGGCTGACCTGATAGAAAAGCAGAACTGCCTTCGAGGTCATGTTCCAAGTCTGGCTCTGGCCGCTCATTGGCTAAGTGCGGAAACAAGGATGCTCCTTCTGGAAAGGCTAAGGACTCTCCAGTGATCTTTCCACCTCTCAGAAGTGTCACCCATGTCCACCCAGATCTCTATCTCTCTTCCTGCCCATCTGTTTCCTCTGGCAAACACCATAAGAAAGCCCTTGCATATTTCTTCCTATCTTAGTAGCACTGTCATTGGAACACCCAAACTAAGACAAAATCACTTCTGTAAAAAACGATCAACTGTTTTCAGGGAATATCAGGAGTTTTTCCCTTTTTTTTTTTTTTTTTTTTTTTTCCACAATGGATTCTCATTCCCTAGAGTTTCCTCAGGAAAGAACCCTGGACAAAGTTGTGTAAATAGCAGAAGTTGACTGCCTTACAATATTTGCAGCTAGAAATACAAAAGTAGGTCTGGCAGGATTGGTTCCTTCTGGACATGCTTTGAAAGCATGCTAGGTAGTATGATATCAACTTGATACAAGCTAGAGTTATCTGAAAGGGAAATGAAAAAAAAAATGCCTCCGTAAGATCGAGTGGTAGGCAAGCAGGTAAGGCATTTTCTTAATTAGTATTAGGAGAGGACCCCGCCCATTGTGGGTGGTGCCATCCTTGAGCTAGTGGTCTCCTGGTTCTATAGGTAAGCAGGCTGAGCAAACAGTGGGAAGCAAGCTAGTAAGTAGCACCCCTCATGGCCTTTGAATCAATTCCAGCCTCCATATTCCTGCTTGAGTCCCTGTCCTGACTTCCTTTGATGATGAACCGTGATTGCTGTGGAAGTGTAAGCTAAATAAACCCTTTCCTCCCAGAGTTACTTTAGTCATGCTATTTTGTCACAGCAATAGAAACCCAAACTAATTTACATCTGTTTCATGGTCCTTCTTGGCTTCTGGTGACAGTGACAATCTCTGCAATCCTTAGCTTGTAGACTCATGGTTCCCGTCTCTAGCCCTGTGCTCCCATTGAATTTTCCCTATAAGAGTTTTATACACGGGAACTAAATTATATTGAACAACCATCCCTATTGTTCCAGACTTTTAACCTCCAACGATTGTTCACCTGTGCATGAAAATATACACTTATCTGAAAAAGAATCAAATATGACCAAGTAACAGACAAAAATATCGCTATTCAGGATGGTGAGTTCATTGGTACTGATGACAGGGACATGGTAGAAGGTCATTCATCGAACAAGGAAACTTCCCTAGAACACAATGGTGTGCATGTGTGGGAAAGGAGTTGATGAGAGTTAGATTTTGTAGATGAAGAAGCATCCCTTGGGTAGCACTAGACAAGTGAACTGAGCACTGAGTGGGGATCAAGGAGACAGTACATACCAATCTTTCATAACCCCATAAGCACATAAGGTTTGGACTTCAGACAACCTGTCCCGTACCAGACACAGTAGTAACAGGGATTAGAAAAGTAAGCAGCCACGCTCTTGTCTTAGCTCCTTTGCACGCTGATGAAGACTTTTGTCCTTGTGTGGCCCTCTGCCTTCCTGGAGAACAGAGAGAGGTCCCAGACACTAGGGCACAGCCCTCGCTACCTTTTAATCCTACTCTTTTCTGAGAATGACTCCAGAGCTCAAAATGGCTTGCAATGATGGGACACGGAGTCTTTGGTGAATATCAGTTTCCAGGATGTGTAGCGTGTATGACCTAGGAATGATTCCACAGCAACCACCCCCCAAATATTCTCTCATCTTTGTGTGTACTCCCACATTTCTGCCATGAAATTTCTCTGGCCACCCTGAACCATGTCAGCATGCTCTCTATGGCATATCACTTGTATTTTGCTGGTGACACATAGCTCCCTTCCACCATCTTCGCACGTATAAAAACATCTCTTTTCCACTAAACTTTGAGGTTGTTGGTGACATCAGTGGTTATTTTGTAATATCTGCTATGTGTGCAGTGTCCATAGTCAACTTTTATCAATGTAAAACATTCATTAGATAGCTCTGGAATGGATAAATGGAAGAAGCAGCTGTCAGTATTTTTGTGGAGATACAATAGTTACTTTGCCTACATGTCTTTTGGGGTGGGGGTCACTCCCAGCTATGTATGTTATTCTATTATTTCTTTATAAATTCCTTTTTTTAATAGTCACAAGACCCAAGACTTTAGAAGAAAAACTATTTCACATTCTAAAAATAAGAATAACACAACTGAAGTCGTTGTTTATATACTGTAGACTGTCACTGAAAACTGTTTTAAATATGAGTTAATTTCTGGTGCTTGGTGTCTGTAGTCTTACCTTGTTACCTAGTGGGTAGCTGAGCCATGGCTTTTCATTATAAAATTTAGAAACTGAAATTAGAAAGTTTGTGCAAATTTTTATGTACACTTTGAGTCACTTGCCCATTGAAGTATTTTGAAACAGCTGAAAGATAGTCACTTCACGGTCACAAATCTGAGGACTTGGAGGGAAGTAAGGCAAGGTGATTGCTTCTTACTCAAAACCTTCGACCTTGGCCCAGGAACTACTTGGCTGATCTAATGCATGCAGGGAACGGAGAGCTCTGGCTCAGGGAAGCAGACTCTGGTAACTGGACAGAGATTCATTGTACAGACCTATGTGGATCTTGACTCTACCATCTTTTCCCTTGACTGGAAACAACTAAAGCATGTTTCCATTCCTTTCTGATCCCAGTAATCTCCTCCCGTTTAGCCCACCCATGGCAAAAATAAATTAAATTTTGTCCCCCCCCACAAAAAAGAAACCTTAATGATGCTCATGATGAAAATGCCAGCAGAGCCAGGGACTGAGATGATCTGAGAGCTGCTATAATTGTCTTTAAGCTACGGCATCTTAATGTCTTTTTCTCTTCTTTTCCTAGGTAAGTGCTATTTCTTCTTCGTTGCTTCGGGGAGTATTGATCTGTCTGGTAAGTGTTCGCTTTGTTGTGGGACCTGGTGTGGCTTGAAGGCTGCGAGAACAAAAAGATAAAGTAGAAAACACAAGTTGCTTTTTACTTGGATGCTTTAATGTGTTAAATCTGTTTTAGAGGGACTTTGTGGTGGGGAATCATTGGAGTTGTCACTCACTTTGTTCTTATTTCTGGAAGAAGGCCCAGTAGCAGATTAAGTGTTGATGAAAGTTGCCTTTAAGACATTGTTTTAAATTTGGATTTTCCTTTCTTAATTTTTTAGCGTCTTTCTGCTGTCATTGAACTTCCCTAAATGCCTCCTATTCTGATCATTATAAAACTCCAGGGGAGGTATTTTCTTTAAGATTTTGGTACTGTGTGAACAGTGTTGTGCCCTAGTGGCAGAACACTCAGCCATCACCTGGTCCCTTCCTCCTGTACACAATGACTTTATCTTTACAGTATTGGGGGTCTAGAGGAACGACATTATGGTGAAGCTCTACTGTGTTACAAAACCTGGTATGTTCTTCCCTCTCTAGTTATAATCACATATGTACTGCAGTGGATTTCTTTCCACAAGTTAACGGCAGAGATTGATATATATATAGTCAATGCTAAGATTTTTCCCTTAAAAGTATGCCTGATGCATAACAGAAAAGAAAATAAAACTTGAGTCCTCTAATGTATACATATCATAGTAGAATGTAAGAGGTGTGTGGTAGCATTGTTTCATTTGTAAAAGTGGACTCTCCCAGTTCCTGGAGATGACAGAGAACATGCTTCCAGTGTTGTCTTCAGATAGAAGACGAGGAACACTCACACGTGTGTGGCTTTCGTCTACTCTTTGTTCAGGTTGTTGGTTCTGATGGACGCAGTGGCTCCTTAAAGGCACTGGGCATGCGTGGTTCGGCTATGTTCTAGAATCTGCTCCTTCATATTCCACGTCCAAAACAATCTTGTTCTTACATTAATCAATTAATTAATAAATCAGTCAGAGAGATATATGTAGGATTTGGGCTGTACTTTGCTTTTCTTGAGCAGAGTTCCATTGAAATGGCTAGTGCTAGTTTTGTTTCTGTGGAGGAGTTTCCTATAATCAGACCTTAAAATATGTTTTTTCTTGTGTTTATGTGTGTTTAATAAGACATGTTTGAAGAAGAGCCTGCAGAGGTCACCTAAGTTGCTCTTGACATGTTCAAAAGACTACAGATGTTGCTTTAAATAACCCGTAATGGGATTCTGACCCCCTGCTGTTTCCAGTCTTGCAGTAGAATTTCTATTAAAGATTCTGGATTAAAGAGATCAGAAAAAGGGAGACGAAAAGATGGCAAGGTGAAGGGGGTTAGGTTTCAAACTTGCATAGGCTTTTCAGAGACTTTGAAGCCTATCAGAGCCCCCACAGACATGAGAACCAAGACGTTATTTGAACAGCTTGCTTAACAATGGGCTAGACAGTGAGCCACATTTTAAATTGACAAAGTTAGCCCTTGTGGGTACTTTTTATTCTTTGCCTTTGACCTTATTGGATGCCATAAATGAAATATGGCAGTGTGGGTTTGAAAAGGCCAGGGGCTACGTATTTATACCACTCCATTGATGGGGGAAAACCGAGGAGTGAACAAACACAGTGTGTTTAACTCCATCCAGTTAGCTCAGGTGGCAGTCATACAAAGCTGTAGTGGTTCTAGTCTGTCGCTCTGTTTGGGTATGAGATCTTCTTTTGTTATTGTTAGATTCTTTTCCTTTTATTCAGGTAAGCTATGCAGAAAGGTCAGCTCTGAGGAGGTAGCTTGGCTTTATGTTCACTAGCAAAGGAACTTGAAAATACTTAATGTGGGAGAGTCTATTTTTAATGTACATTTCATGATTGATTCCGTGCTATTTCTATTATGAATGGCTTCCACTTTGCAATCAGATGCAGTGGAGTCTCTGCCTGTGAGCTCATTTCAAATATCCTTATTTGTCAAACTAGAAAATGCCATTGTAACCATCCACAGCATTTAATGACCATGCCAGATTTCTACATGATTATGTGAGTGATAGTTGTACAACGTTCCTTTCTGGGTTGCTTGAAAATTCGTGTGCAGTATCATTAACTGAGAGATATTATAATTCTTCAACATTAAATTTTAATTATATCACATTCATTTTGATACATAGCATTTATCATTTAATCCAAATATGACCAAGTATGTTGAAAAATTGTCCTGAATCTTGAGAGGTTTTGTGATTAATCTCTTCACTTTAGTGACTATGTCCTTACTGTAGTGATAATGAGAACTGCAATGAACCCTTGTCCTTATGAAACTACAGTACCAAAGAAGACGTCACAGGAAATGTCAGCCTTAGAAATGGACATGATCACAATGCAAGATGGGCTCTGAAGCATGGTGTATAAATCAGATGTCTTGGGAGAACTGGAGGATAGGGAGCGTTGAAATTTGCACACTATTCATTGTGTAGGGAAAAAAATAACACAGCTTATGTTTCTAGAGCTGATCTGGTCTTTGTGAGCTCTGGCCACATCGAGTAAGAGAATATAGATTGGCTGGTGATCTTGGATCCTTATATAAATGGTTTTCTTCCATTACAAAAATAAAGTTGGGAAGTTCACCTCCTGAGACCCATTTATCTACCTATAGCTCCCGTGATAGACTGGCTAAACGTAGGAGGGTACTTGAGACATCATCTACCGTACCCTGCTGGATCATATTGGCACACTGCTGAGACCTGCCTGAAGCAGATCAATGTTTCTGTGTGGGTCCATGATTCCTGCAGTAAAGCATGATTTAGCTCTCTTCCCTTGGTATGTACTCCTAAGATTTAGCTAGGTTGCATTTGTCCTCCAGTTGCCAAGGTTATCATCCTATACTTGGACCACAGGCACAGGTAGGCTGGGCAGTTCCCAGCCAATTCTGATGAGACACAGAAGTCCAAGGGACTTACACAGGGCAGCTTGGCTAAATTAATAGGTTCTTTTTTTTTTTTTTTTTTTTGAGGCTTTGGTCCCCCGCTGCATCCATCCAGCCAACTAGACACCCTGAAACCCTTTGAAACTCTGCAGGATATAAAACCTCTTACCCTTGAGTCAGTGTAACACTTTTATCATTGAGTTTAAGAAGTGTGGCAAGCGGATAAAATAGGCTCTTTGCTCCCTCCTCACTGTCCTTTGGGAATGGTCTTCTACTTTTTGTTTGTTTGTTTCATCATATTTGTGGTTTCTTCTACTCCTACTGGATGGTAAATTCCAAGAACCACTAGCCAAGTTGGTTTTTTTTTTCATCAGGCCTGACCTTCAGAATTATTGGCTTAACTCAGAGATTGGATTTAGTCATCAAAGGCTGATTACAGATACTTTCTCCCCTCTTCTCCCTCCAGTCACTGTTCCTTTTATTTCCACTAACATAACCCTAAAGCTGTCTCTACACCAAGCCGGTCACTGACTTGGGCTCATAAGTGACCAACACATTCACACAGAGATTGAGAAGAAAATACATTAAAAACATGTCAGTATGTTTCCAGGGAGAAAACACAGGTTAATGTGAGGGTTGCAGAGAAAGACTCCAGAGGCATGAAGGGAAAGATGGGCATGGATGATTAGCAAGGCATTCAGTCATAAAGAACCAAATTTCTAAAACAACTTTGGCAAAGTAGCAGTGCAATAAGATATTCCAAAAGATACAAAACAATTTGAGAGTCACTGATTGGGGGGTGGGTATCATTCTGTATGCATGTTTCTTTTGTTGGTTGATGACTAAAACACTGTGGCCAATAGAGGCAGGGAGGTAGGCATGCCTAGGAGAGGAGGAGAATTCTGGGAGAGGCAGTTAGAGAAAGCCTTCCAGAAAGGGTCACCATGTAGGAGGACAAAGGAGTAACATGTCCAGACTTTTCTCCGATAAGACCTAGTGGAAATACTTACATTGGTAGTTATGGGTTAATGATTAAGACAGAGCTAGCCAATAAAAAGCCCTAGCCACTGGCCGACAGTTTTATAAGTAATACAGCATTTGTGTGTTTATTTGGGGCTCAACGATCAGCCGCACCAGAAATCTCATGCTTACAAGTCTCTCCATGGAGATCTTTAATATGTTAACTATCAACATCTCAGGGAATTCCTGACATACAGGCATGCATCTAGCACCATTTCACCCATGTGGGCCAAATTCGTGTTAATACTTGATTACTTAGAGAAGTCAGATGTTGCTAAACTAATAATGAGTCAGAGGCAGTTATTGAGGTCTAAGAATGCCATATCATTCTTATTAAGGTTGTGCTATGTAGAAGTCATGCCAAAAATGCATGCCAAGTCATTTCTTGAGGGTTTGCATTATCTCCAATTTTTGGCTTTCTGTTTTAAGAGGTATGAAATAGCTACCTTCACTCTCTGAGTATCACCTGTGTACCATTCTAGAGATGGTAGGGCCTGGGACAAAATCTGATGCAATGGCCAACTTTATTCAGAGCATCGGACAATTTATATACTGAGCGTTAAGAAAAGCCATGTGAGTAAAGTGTACAGTCACAAGGACAAGCCACTTGTATTGAACAAGCCACACCTGTTAGGCAAGCTGTATATGGCAAAACATGTTTTTCCATCGAGGCATATAAACAGACAACAATAGTCGGTTGTAGTGAATAATCGGATGTAAACCCGCTCCTATCTGCTGCATTCCAAGAGCAATGCCATGTTCTGAAAACAGTGAGGTCACAGCACTCTTATTGTGTTTCTGTGGAGTTTTCTCATAAGCACTCAGAATACTCCCCGCCTGACTTCATTCCTGTACCATGTTCTGGCATCTGTCCACTACCGGCTTCCCCCAAATAACTGATTGCAACAAATAGTTTCTGCATGTCCTTTACTGAATCAGCCTAATAATTAATGGTAATGTGTCTTGGTTGCATTCCACAGTTTGAACATAACATTCAGATATTACAAAGTATTTATCCATGTTAATATTGCTTAAACTAGCTCCTTTGGTGATCTACGAAAGGACTTATATGAACTAACACTCAGGGAGGTCTTCCTTTCATTTTATAATGGAATGCCTCCTTTTAAAATTGAAATTGTTATAACTTTTCATGCTAATCATGATGGACTGCCTCAGAGGACTTTTTAATTGTATTCTTTATGGCTTAGGCGATTTTATGTTTTAATTCCTTCCTCCTTCCTTCAAATGGTGGTGTTCTTTCCATGTGCTCCTCTCTTCACTGAGCACTGAGATTTAAAATATCCTGCAGTTAAGATTCGTTGGAGTACAGAGTCAAGGTTTCTGAAATGCAGCTAACTCCAACACAACTTGTTTGTTTTATCAATAACTATGCTCTGAACCTTGTTCTATGTATGGTGCATATATATCTATTAGAATAGGGATGTGTGTGTGTGCATATAAGTGCATGTTACTGCATGTGTGTTTGTGTGTGTGTCTGCGTGTGTGTGTGTGTGTGTGTGTGTGTGTGTGTGTGTGTGTGTTGGGCAGAGGTAGCTGTCTTGTCTTTCTTCTGTCATCCTCCTCCTTTATTTCTTGAGACAGGATTTCTCATAGAACCTGAGACTCATCTATTTAGCTAGGCTGGCTGTCAAGTGAGCTTCTAATTCCTGCCCCCAACCCCCACTAGTGCTGGGATGCCATATGCTTGGTGATTTTTATGGGTTCTGAGGCTTCAAGCTCAGATCCTCACACAGAGATAAAAATTGCTTTCCAGTCCAAGCCATCACCTAGCCCCACTCTGTTTCTTTAAGAACATACAGCAAAGCTTGAAAAATTCTATGTTTAGGTCTTTGGAAGACAAGGGAGCCAAGCATGTCTTTATAACAACCTTTTGCTTATTCAACTACTTCTCTGTGTTTGGTGAAGTTTTCCTTTCTCCATCATTTGATAAGCTTAGCACTTGAAACTTTAACTCTCAGAAGTTCTATGAGAAAAAAAAAAAGAAGTAGGTATTAAACATGCCAACAATGTCTAAGGAAAGTAAAAAAGGGTAATAGCTGTGAAGGACCATAAGAGCATGCAGCCTGGCCTTTTCATTGTTCTGGCGTTATTTTTGTGCCTCAAGTTCTATGTTGCATAAAACCAAGTTTCAAAGATGTTTGAAATTGTACATTTGTTTGCAATTTAGTGATTATCTGTGGTAATTTCTCAGTGCAGTTATTTTTAATCTTATTTAATTCAACTAAAATATATACCATACATTGAGTTTTACTCATAACCAACACTATAAAATTCCTCCAGTGACATGATATAACTACATATTATAGGTAAACCACTCACCATTTGAAGTATAAATATGCATGCATATAACATATAAAGTTTCCTAAAAATGGGTATTAATATATTCCATGGTTTATTTGCCTATTCTACAAATATATCTTTGAATACTCAACCTTAAGTACAATGCATGTTAATAGTTGCTTTGCTAAGGAATGAATTATAATCATGGAATTCAGATTTCATGTTATAATAAAACTACTAGCATTTTCTTTAAAAAGCTAAATTTATCAGACTAAAAGAAACTCAAGTATATACTCATAAGTGCGCCATTTTGGAAATTTCATAAATATAGCATATTTTCCTTACAAGTATTTTGAGAGAGCCACTATGTACTTAGAGTAATCAACAGGCAAATTAAGGAGTCAGTTCAGCATGCGTGTTTCCAGAAATCAAACTCAGATGTGAGGCTTGGCAGCAAGTGCATGTACCCACTGAGTCATTTGCCAGCTATGAACAATATTAAACTACCAAAGAGACACCTCAGAATAGGCTATCATATGTTTGTTCTTATGCCAATGGAACTTAAGCTATAATAAAGCTAATGTTAATTTTCTATGCAAAATTGGAAATTAAAGTATTTATGTGAAAAATTACTTTGTAATAATTTTGATGTTTTGAGAATTTCATCTATATTACTCCTGCTGCATCCTCTCTGACTCCAAGTCCTCCCATGCCGTCTCCAAAATTCATGATATCATTTCTTTAATTATTTTTGTGCGTGTGTTTTTGTGCATATACACAAGAATACACCTACACAGTGTGTGTGTATGTGTGTATACCAAATTCAGTCCATTTAGTTTTCCTAATATGTGCACATACCCAGGGCTAACTAGTTGAAATTAGACATCACACATGGATGCTTGTCCTTGAAAGGTATTGACTCTCCCTCTCTCCACAATTATTGACCATCGATAGCTCTTCATGTGTGGGTGGGACCATGGGAAATTTCCCAGTCCATATTGCCATGTCTACTGGTGCTGTCATTATACTGATCTTGTTCAGGCAACCATACTGATGAGACTTCATGAGTGCAACTTTTCATGTCATGCATAGAAGACATTATCTCATGGCAGATGGAGATCCCAGGCTTCTTAGTTTTTCAATCTTCCTGCACCCTGTTTTCTAACCTTAAGTTTAGGGGTTGTACCTCCAAGGGTTGGGAACCCCTCAAAACTTTACAGTTTTTTATTGTCACAACAAGATCAAGTAAATGAAGTCACTGTTTAATCTCCTGAGAGATTTCAAAATGTTCAATACAACTTAACTAAAATGCAATTGTATCACTTTCTTCCTTCCCTTTTCTTCCATCCAGCCCATCCCAATTTTCTCATTCAGCGTCCTTCCAATTGATAACCTCTTTTTCTTTGATTATTACCGTCGCATATATAAGTAGGAATAAATATATCCCACTGAGTCTGTGTTTGGTGTGTGTATGTGTGTGTGTGTGTGTGTGTGTGTGTGTGTGTGTGTGTGTATGTGTAATTTCAGTACCCACCACTTTGTATTGGGTAACAATTAGGAAGTTTATCCCTTAGAAAGACTAATTCTCTCCCTCTTCGCAATCATTAATTGCCTGTAGTTCTTCATCTAGGGGTGAGATCATGTAACATTTTTCCTTCTGCCTTAGCATGCCAATTGATACTGCCATTGCTCAGGTCTCATTAATGCAGTGTGTCTAGGAAAGGCTTTTTCACAGAATACGTCCTGGTGTTCTGGCTCTTACAATCTTTCTGCCCCCTCTTCTGAGATGTTCCCTGAGCCATTTCAGAAAGGGCTGTGATATAAATGTATGGGATGGGGGCTCAACTTTCCATGATCTGGTGACCTCTGCATTAGGGACCAGTTGTGCTTTTCTGTGATTGTCTCCTGCTGCTGCAAAGAGAAGATTCTGTGATGAGGGGTGGTACCTGAACTTGTTGGAGGTACAAAGACAAGATTTGGAATAGAGTTAGGAATGATGCTGGTCTTTTAAGATCCATGACCTCACCAATACAGACAAGTTGGCTAGGTTGCTTCCTTCTTACTAAAAAGACCTTAATTCCAATCATATAGCTTGCCATGCTGGTCCCCTTGGAGTTTTAATTTGCATTTACATTGAAGAGTATTTAGTAAAGGAAGAAGTCTGTTCCTTCCATTAAACTCAAAAAAGGTGAATTAGGAAACAGATAAGAGTCTAGGATTTCAGGTTTAAAACTATCAATTAATGATGAGACATTAGATAGTGTTTTCTTTATGTCAAATACATTCACTGATTTTTTTTTCCATTTGTGTAGAAGTTTTAGCATGATTCTGGTGTTGTTTGATGGAATCCGTTGTTGAATTTTGTAACTTTGTTAAATGTTGATAAAGCTTAGATAGGGGCTGAAAATATTTCAGAGATTTCTGTGACTTCACAATGACTTATATTATTAATAATGGCATATAATCCTCCTTGTTTGAAATATGCTTAGAAGGGATTTTCTGTAGTTAATTTGTAGGTCTCAATTTTGATTGCAGTTTACCCAAGAGTACTTAATTGAGCTACCAATGACATTGATTTTCACTACTCACACTACAACTACAAAAAATAATAAAAATAACTTCCTAAAACTAAAAACAGGTAAATCATCTCTAAATATTTTATTACTTACTGGCAGTATTTCAGAACAACTGTGTATTTCATTTTGTGGCATTGATAAACTTAAGCCTAATACTTCTGTTTATTATAAAAATTAAGGTCCCTGAATGGCCGATGATTATTACCTATGAAAGAACATATTACTTGGCAGATTTTAAATTGCTTGAGGGTACAGAGAAGTATTAAAAAATAATAGCATAGATTATAAGAAAGATAATATTTCAGTTTTTGGAAAATGTAAAATTAATTTGAGCAGCTAAGTCTATTAGCATCAAAGAGTGAATCTATTTGAGTGAAAAATTATCTTCACATATAGGCTTTTTATGAAAAATATTAATAGAAATTTTTCTTACATATTGAATCATCTGCCTTATTTGATATGTTTTCTTGGAAAACAAATGCATTTTCTTTATTATATCCCTCTAAGGAGATATTAAAAAGTCATGTATAATATCTTTGCTTTATAACTAGTGACACAGCATTTGTACATCTGTCTCTGCAAACTTGATTCTAGCTGAATCTGCACAAGCAGAAAGCTCCTCATCCCAGATATTCCTCAGTTAGACTATTAGTAGAAGGGACACAAAACTGCTTTACTTCTGCAGTTGAGCTAATTTATTATAGTGGCCAAATACATCAACACCTATCATCAAAATTTCTGTGCCCTAGTCGACTACACTGCAGGCACACTGTTTTTAATCTAGTCTGAGTCCCCTCCTTTGGAATCTGTGATATGGGGCTTCAACTGTATTTGATATACAGTGCAGAGAACTGTAATGATGACCTGATGTATGAAGATGTCACAATGACACTTACTCTATTGTGTATTGACTATGTTATTCATTAAAATAATAAAATGAAACAGCAAAAGTATCATCTTTCTCTGACATCTATTAAGCCGATAAGTCTACCAACAGCCTGTTGTAAACACTATTGCCTTGTGTTACATATTTTAATTGAAAAGTGGAAACCCATGCTTTTTTCAGCAAGAAACAGAATTTTCAGTATAAAATGTTTGAAGACACACCTCAAATGATACTAAATGACACATGGGTGACTTTGGGATTTGAAATTTTACATGTTTGTTCTTAACACAAATTTATTATGGTTTGCATTTTTTCACAACACAGTGTCAGCAGTAATATTGTTTATGTTGCAAATCTTCAGGAAAGGTTGATGTCATTGGCATGGCAAGAGCCTCATGTTCACCCTCCCAGGCCCTTTATTCAGCTTCCACTAGCTACTCAGCTGACCACAGTCACTCTTAGCTTTCTTAGAATTGGAAAATGTCCAAGTTCTCTGCGCAGACTCCCCATAGTGGCTTTCTTTCTCCTGTGACCCATGAGTATCTAGGGCAGACTTAGTTACTCGGTATCCCCCCCAGCCTCGAAAGATATCTAAGTAGACTTAAATACAACACTGATGTCTTTGTGGGTTTCCAAAAACACGTAAAACTCAAGACCTTTCCCTAGAGCTTACCCTGCAATGATTTCTTCTGTCTGTGACTTTTGAGTGGCATTTTGTGTTTTCACAGGAGAGGCCAGGGGAGCATGCCAACTTTCTCTTCTCTTCTCTGTGCTGTTAAGCACACTTACCCAGAAAATGTAGTTGACTCTCTGTAAGCCTCTAAGGGCAGAGTCTACTTCCCCAAGTGAGGAGTGGCTATACTTCCAAGAATTGCCTCTCTTCTGCTACCAAACTAAAGGGTAGCATGTTAAATCTAAGTGAACACCACAGCAGGTAGTGCTGGTCTTTTAGAAGGCTTCCCAATGCTTCAGTTTGATCTTCAGAATGCTCTTTGAATACGTTCCAAGTGATGAGCACTACGGGAACAGATAGAGATTCTTGCAACAGACATGCTATAGGTATTCAAAATGGCTGCCCACAGATTGAAGCACATTAGCCAGAATTAATAAATGCTCTTTGAGGACTTTTCTTCATCAAATAATGAAGCTCTCCATGAGGGGGACTTTACTTTCACACTTGGTGTCCCAGAACTGATAGAAATTTCAAAACAGCTCTCAATGTTAAAATTTGTGAGCATTCCTCTAGCCCCAGGAGAAAAAAATGAATTACTAGTGTACAGTAATGCAAATATATTCAGAGTCTACATAAAGTTACATATTGAAGCCTTTGGTACTAAACCATGTCCTTTAGGGGGAAAAATCTGCAACATGGATAGATTAAATATTCAATTAAGAAATAAATTGGTGTGGCTGCAGTTATATTTTATGAAGTCATGTGGAAAAGTTTCTCTAAATCTAGTTAAATGATTGAGTTGCATGAAATGCCAATATTCAAGTGTTTTTAATCTGTAAAAATAGAGATTTTATGACATTGAAATCAATTACCACTGGTTAGATTGAACATCACTGTCTAGTTGAATTTTAATTTCCTGCAGTAATTATTATTTAAGCCATAAGGAATAATGAATGCCACACCATGATTTTTACTAATAATGCCTAAATAAATCCTTTATATTTTCTTCTTTTTAGAAAAGAAAATGGTGTCAGAATATTGTTCTCAATCCTGTACTCCATTGTTATTATGCAAGAATCACAAATTCCTGGATCTGTAGTGGTTCTTTACTATCTTGGAACTAAGAGAAAAACAAAGCCTTTCTGCCTTCTAGAATTTTCTAACTAACTCATTGTCTATACTACAATGTAAAGTGCTCCCACAGAGAACCGAGGTGATATGTCACTTGATATAGTGTTTGGCGTACAAGCGTGAGAATGTGAGCTGAATCCCACAATTAAAAATCTAGTCCCCATAATTAAAATCTAGAACCCACAATTAAAAATCTAGAACTCACAATTTAAAATCTAGAACTCACAATTTAAAAAAAAATCTAGATGTGATGGTGCTGCCTAGCACCAGGGAAGTAGAGGCAGGCTGATCCCTGGAACTCGCTGGCCAGCCAGCTTAGTCTATTCTGCAAGCACCAGGCCAGAAAGCTCTGTGTCATAAAACAGATAGCTAGCCCCTGTAGAATGATACCTAAGGTTGGTCTCTGGCCTCCACATTTATGCAAACACATACACACACATGCATGCATATGTGTACATGTGTGCATTTCCCACATACAACAACATACACATACTGGTATGCCACGCACATACACATGAATATCACCACACACGATATAATGCATGCACGCATATGTGATACATGCACACATGCAATTTTATGCGTATGTACACAGATGTGCCCCATATATGAAAATGAAAATACTGCCTGTCTTGAAGTTTAAGCATGAAGCTTCCTGAACTGACAGATTCTCATTCGATGCCTCGGGCAGAAGTACCTCTGATGATTTTCCTGTAGGTGAAACTCCTGTCTTGCTGCCAGAAGGCAGTGATATAGCAGAGCTGTGTTAGCTTGTAAATGTATCTTTTGAACCATAGCACTTGACAACAGACACAATTTCGGGATATACCAGCTAGTTCACTTTCCATCTCTGTAATGAAAGACACATGGCAAAATAAAATTGAGGTCAGACCGTGATTTGGGATAAAGAAACTCATTCACGGGAAGAAAGTGTAGGAATTATTTTTCAAACGATTACAGAAATTGTCATTTTCTGGAAATAGTAGATAAGCATATACAAATCGAATCACCTAAGCATCTACTTTAACATTAGAGTGCTAGCTGAATTTCTTGATGGAATTATCCGACATTACCACCAGCTGGCTCTTCTCAGTCTTAAGTATAATTCCATTTAAGGACTTTGTTATTATATCAAAACAGAATAGAAAACTCATTATATAGTTCAAGAGTCTTCACAATTGGGTGCTCTTTGATTGGGCATTGTGTGAGCAGCTCCCGTGACTAATCCCTGCTCCATCCTTATCATCTAGGCCTATTTTAGCATCCTTAATAGCACCTGCCTGGAAGGGATGGCAATGGTTTCTGTTGTGTGAATGGTGGGTTACTAAGACTCCAAGAAGAGAATTCTCTAACTAGGAAGGGTCTCTTCCGATGGAGACAACTTCAACTCTGAAGGATGCTGAGACCCCTCTACTCTCCCTTCAGTCCTTGCCCCACAGGCTTGGGGTCAGCAGCCCTTCAGGTGCAGATTTCGGCTCATTCTCTACTCCATAAAAACACCTTCACCTCTGCTGTATTCCCCATCCAGCACCACGCTGTAAGAACTCATTAGGCCTAGGAAATGAAGAGGCAGTGAATCAAAAGAAAGGATGAATTGTGGTTGCCTTTAGGTTATCATCCTGAAAGCAGGCCATGGATTTCATTAGCACCCTTTCATGGTGCAAATATAAAGAAAGGAGAAGGTATTTCTGAACAGATGGCATTCAAATATCTTTAATGTCTTAGTTTTCCAAGAAGAATAACATTAATAAAGGACAGTGCATTTTTCTGCCTCCAACTCAGCTCAGGTAGAACACCCAGAAATCACAAACTGGGCTCTAGTCCCTCCAAGCTGTTAATAATCCCCCTGCAAAGAAACAACATCAAAACAGATTCAGGGTGATTAAAGTCCTTCCGAAGCTCTTGGGAACTATTCACGTGTAATTTGTTATTTCTTGGACTGTCAAGGGCAGCTTTCATGAATAGGAAATGATTGTTATTTACAGCCATGTTTGCCTTTGATGGGGGCTTGTGTGTTGCCAAGGCTACCCTGGGTTTGAGAAGAAGGATCACATCCTCTTTCCTTAGATTAGTGGTTTGTTGAATTTGAAGTAAAGAAAAAAAAAAAGACTTTCTTTTCGTGGCATTAATAAAAAAGATAAGAACAGAGGAGAGAGACCCGGGCTGCATTCAGGCTGACTGAATTGAAATACTGCTTACACCATCATGTTATTTTGGATAATGTAGCCTGTCAGTATGAAGAACTCAATACTGTCAGAAGTTTGGGCCCAAATTCTCTGATATTTCTATTGACAGTCTTTGTTATGGATTGAGAATTAGTTTTTGTTTGTTTGCTTGTTCGCTTGTAAGAATAGAAGAGAAAGGGAAATTTTGGTATTCAGTAAGTACTTCGAAGAGAAAATGAGAAAAGAGTTTCCCTTGAAGAAGGTAGGCAGGCTGTGACCGGTTGACAAATGTGACCACCTCCCCCCCCCCCAAACAGTTCTACAGAGCTACAGAATTCCCCCAGCCATTTGGCTTCTCACTCATATCGTTTGGAAATGTATCCATTCAAGGATGGCGATGGCGACGTTACACAGCAGCAGGGTCATTAGCACATGGAAAGTTGCCTCTCTGCAACATAAAACTCAATTAGAAGCTGCAGGTAAAAACTTAATTAAAAGGTTATGGGAAGGGATAGACTGTGCACCGGGCTTTACAGCCCGCCAGACTCTGGCTCTGCTGAACCCCCAGAGGGACAGAAGCTGCAGCTGTGTCTGACAACTGTTGGCACAGGCTTGCCCAGGACATCGAGCTTGGGAATTTGAACAACTACTGCCTCCTGTGTCAAGACCCGCCCGCTCATGGAATGTCACATGCAGTATGCTCTTGATCTGAGAGGTCTAAGAAGTATGAAAGGCTGTCGCAGCTCTAGTTTTGAGTCTCCCATTGACGGGGGCCAGCCATGCTGTGTTTCCTGTGCACCTCCATCCAAAACGCATCCAGTATGTGATCCTCTTTCTCTCCTACTTAGCAACTCACAAGTCTAAGTCAGTTCAGGCAGTTTCTGCATCATTTTGTCTTGTCATTTCAAATAAAAATACCAAGTCTTTCTACAGCTGTACGGTTTGTCCCTTCTGGAACTTGAGTCAGGATTGGATACATTGGAAAGCAGAACATTTAAGAGATCATTGGGTCAAGAAGGATGGATGATGCCTTTCTCTTGGGCTGAATCTGGTCTCCAAACTGACCAGTATGCTGACATCACAGATGACAAGGGGTTTCTAGGACATAGCTGTATGTCTGACTCAATAACTGAGTCATTTGTAAGTGGAAGTTTCCCTGTCCCAAACACCTGCTCCCAAATAACCAACATGGAGACATGTATTAATTATAAATACTTGGCCATTAGCTCAGGCTTATTACTAACTAGCTCTTACATTTTAAGTTAACCTGTATATCTTATATATGCTCTGCCACATGGTGGCGCCATTATTAATATGGCATGTTCCTCTCTTGCTGCTCTTCATCAGCTGGTGACTCCAGACTCCACCCTTCTTTCTCCCAGTATTCTCTTAGTCTGGCTTTTCCTGCCTAACTTTATCCTGTTCAGCTATTGGCCAGTCAGCTTCTTTATTAAAGCAATCACAGCAACAGATCTTCAGAGCATATATGGGGATCATTTCACAGCAGACATTAGTGTGTACACGTTGATAGGTCATAGCAATCCTGAACATTGTCACTTAAAAACTAGCCAATACTTCTTGGTGTGGTTGTATGTTCCTGTAATCACAAAAACTGGCTGAAGAATCATAAACTCACTGCCAACCTATGTTGTATAATAAGTTCAAGGCAGTGTGAAATACATCACAAAACACTGTCTCAAATATTTCATAAAATATAGATGAACAAATAGCAATCTACAGAAGGCATCTCTAAGCAAGGAAACTGAGATGAAAATGGTTTTTAATATTAAATTTAAGATAAAACTACATTTTAAGATGTTGTTGGCCAGGCCTCAAATTGATTATTTCCTGGCATCTACTCCTCCTGGGTGAGTTTGCTTCTTTTTGTTCTAAGGCTTTCAGTTGTGCTGTTAATTTTCTTATGTGACTATCCTCTGTTTTCTTCATATGGGCACTTAGTGCAATGAACTTCCCTCGTAACACTGCTTTCAAGGTGTCCCATAAGTTCGGGTATGTTGTATCCTCATTCTCGTTGAATATTAGAAAGTCCTTAATTTCTTTCTTTATTTCTTCTTTGACCCAGGTGTGGTGCAGTTGCACATTTTTCAGTTTCCATGAGTTTGTAGGTTTTCTGCGATTTGTGTTGTTGTCGAATGGTCTGATAAGATACAGGGGAGTATTCCAATTCTCTTGTATCTGTTGAGGTTTGTTATGCCACCTAGTATGTGGTCGATTTTAGAGAAGGTTCCATGTGGAGCAGAAAAGAAGGCATATTATTTTGTGTTTGGATGGAATGTTCTATAGATGTCTGTTAAACCCAGTTGAGACATAACTTCTGGTAGTTCTTTTTTGTTTGTTTGTTTGTTTGTTTAGTTTCTGATTGTGGTCCTGTCTAGTGGTGAGAGTGGTGTGTTGAAGTCTCCCACTATAAGTGTGTGAGGTTTTATGTGAGGTTTGAAACCAGGAAAACAATACAAATAAATAGTTCAGTAGAACTTCTCCCTCTCGTTTATTTATTTATTTATTTATTTATTTATTTTGCCAAAATTAAAATGATATGGAGAGCTTACATTAAATAAACACACACACACACACTGATAATAGGAACTCAGCAACAAGCAGAAGACAGGCCAGACTGGTCCATTTGAGTCAGGGATGAAGGCTTAGAACCCCACTGGACATCCCCCGCTGTCCTGTCCTACATCACTCCCAGTCCTCTTTGGGTCTTCCTTAGGTACTGGAGACCATAATTGGGAAATACCTGATCTAGTTTATTATTGTCTCCCAGACACAAAACCTCAAACTGCCTCTTTAACATTGAAAGCAACAAGGAACCATTCCCCTACAATGCATCCTGTTTGATTTGTAAACGAGTATGAACAGTGGAAAGGAACCTGGCACACCATTGCCAACCTTTGTCCCTGTAATTTTAATCTCTTCATTCTTGTCGTAGATTTTTGGAACTGTTAACCTATCTTTTACTTGACAGCATTTCAGGTTTGCAAAGACAGTATATATATATATATATATATATATATGTATGTATGTATGTATGTATGTATGTATATGTGTGTGTGTATATATGTGTATATATGTAGACTAAATTTTTCTATGTAGTACCATTTGTAGGACATGGCTATGTCCCATAGAAGTCACTGCACACATCACCTTTGGAAAGTCTCCAAGCTGTCCTGCATGACCTATAGATGAGTCTAGATGACGTGCTTTCTCGATATTCTACTGGCCTTCACTAAGGAAACAGAAGACTTACTTTTAATGGCAACCAAATTTACTATGAGCACAAATTATATTTGGTGAACAACCAAAGCCATGTGCTTTTTTTCCCAATAGGACTCATGCTGAACCACAATTTTGCATAAGCTTTTCATGAGCTGTATCATAAGTCTGCAGAACCTTCTATCTACAAAGTAACTACCTAAGCACACCATAGTAATTTTGGAATGTGAATAGTTTTCAGTCATTTGTTACTGGGAGGATTATCCATAGTGTGTCCATTCTTGAAAAATGGAACAAAATAGAAAGCCATAAAATGTTTAGCAAACTGAAAACATTAAACATGGTGTGCAAATAATATAGCTGACTAATACGAGCACATAACTAAGAACAGGTTAGAAGAATAATAATATGAGCTGCTTTCTTTTCTTCCCTTGGATTCACTAACCCTCGTATGACTTGTTTAATCACACTGACAGAAATACCAAAGGCTAGCATGATATTACATACTATACTCAAAGTTTTGGTTGTTAGAGATTTTTAGGTTATAAAATTTCTTAGAATGCTAACTCTCAGAATTCCTTAGTTGCCTGTAGCTCTCTGTGTAGGGCTGAGGCTTCATGGCTTTTTCGCTATCCCCTTTGTATGTCTATTGTTACCCTTGATCAGTTCATGCATTGACAGTCATGTTGGTAAGACATGATGGATGGGAGAGTTTGGAAGTAGGGAAGGGGAAGGGGAACTGGCCTAGATATATAATACTCTCAAAAAGAAAAGAAAAACATAATTCATGCATAAGAACTTTTATAAAAACAATTATTTATTGTAATCCTCTGAAATTGATCAGGCAGCTTGTTATTATCACTTTGTATATAAGGAAAGAGCCTCTGAAATGGAATGATGATTTGATGTCTGTGTTGTTTATTAAGCACTCTTAGTTTTCTCAGAATAGCCTCTCTGCTCATCCACACTTTACTAGCAAACTTTACTCATTTTTCTTCTTGCTATTGTTTTGAGGCACAGACTCACTTCCATAGTCCAGATTGCCTTTGAACTTGTAATATTCCTAGTTCAGCCTAGTGAGCAATGGGTTTTTAGGTGTGTGCCACTATACTTGGCAGTAAATATCTGTCACCTTCTTCTATTCTGGTCCCCTCTGAGTTGCCATTTGCAAGGGATGAGGGTACAACCCATCACAAGGATGAGGTCTGATTTTCTTTGTGGTCTCCAGCAGGAGAATGCAGTCTTAACCCAGGGACTTTTTGTGTTAAGTCACGTCCAATTGTCGACCTAAGCATATTGTTATATGGAACTCTAAGGACAATTATATGGAACTCCAAATCGATTATGAAAGGAGAGTCTACTAATGTCTTTTCCTGGTCCTAGAAGACACTTGATGTTGAGACAGAGTAGATTAAATCAAGGATTTAAGAACCAGAGTTAGAAAACTGTGTGAAAGCCTAAATGTTGAGTGATCCACAAATGATGGGAAATTAGTTTAAAAGCAGAAAAGTAGAGTTCTTCTCCCATCCTTTGTCAGCCCTCTGCTATAAGCTGGAAATTGTATAGTGCTTTTAAAGAAGTATTTTGAAAGATATTTTTAGGAGTTGTAAAAGATTATTATGTTCATATGTAGTAAATGATGTGAAGTTTTGTTCTGTGATCATTAAGGAATGCATTTCTGATAGCATCCCCTAAACTAGATGCTAGGACCTAGTTATGACTGAAAAAAATCAACACTGCATCAAATACTTTGATGGTATTTTGTGTTTTGTGAAGAGGTGTGTGTGTGTGTGTGTGTGTGTGTGTGTGTGTGTGTGTGTGTGTGGTGTGTCTGTATGTGTGTGTATTCATTTACTCCTTAAGATGGCCAGAGTAATTTGAGCAAAGAAACCACCAGTATTTGGACATATTCTGAATCCTACAAAAAAGTATTCTAGTCAAGATGTTTAAGAGGACAATGACAGTCATAATTATAATTTGTTAATGGTATCGTTTGGTAGATGTGCCCACTGTGTTAGGCCTCTGACTTCTGTTACAAGAGTATTTGATCTCACATCAGTCTTGACTCATAGCAACAGTTTCTCCTTTAGGACAAAGTCAGACTTCAAATAGTGAAGGTGCTGGCATAATGGCTCAGTGGCACTTACCACAGGTACTACAGACCTGAGTTTGATCTCTCAAACACACATGGTAGAAGGAAAGAAACAACCCATGGAAAGTTGTCCTCTGGCTCCCACGTACATACTGGGTCACGAATACACCACACCCCAAATAAATAAAAGTAAAAACAAAACAAGAAAAACCAAAACAACTTTAAAGACTATGTGTCGCACTATGATGACATCAATACTGCCAGCCAGCAGAAACACAATAGAACCTTTCCCTTCCTTTTGGCAGTTACTAGTTTTCAAGACTTCATTTAAAAGATCTTAATAGCTTTATTAAAAGAAAAAATTCATCATGATGCAGAGGAGTTGCCTGGGACTTTGTCTCGGTTTTCTACCATTTTCCTCTAAATGTCCACAAACTGTTTTCACCAATGATGAGTCTCTGTGTGTCTATTATAACATGATCTCTCATGATACAGAGTTTATCTTTATTCCAAAAAAATAGATGAAATATTATTAACGAAATTTAACTACTTCTCTGGCTCCACGTGGAACAGTACAGATGTTTGGGGCTGATTTTCTGCACAGATGTATAGAAGTCTAAATCCTCTGCATGTGCTTTGGGTCAGATCCTATAGAGATATGTACACCTATACATTATTGGCACACATAGGCCTATTGACATACATACACCAACTACTGACTTCCAGATTCTTAGATGTCACATATCTAATGAACCTGTAAAGTCAAGTAGCCATGTGGTCTTACAGAGAGCCTATATCTTAGGAACATGTAAAAGACATCACATCGTCATCAGTACACACATATGCCTCAAACTCGGAGTAAATACATACTTTTAAAATAGAGTGGAGAGGAGTTGAGGGAGATACCCACTCAGCATTCACTCTGAACCTCCACACACATTCACACATGCATGAATCCATACAAACGTGTGTGTGTGTGTGTGTGTGTCTGAGAGAGAGCAATATCATATACACATATCACACATAGTACACAAGACAAGGTGAGAGAGAGCATGCGCAATGTCATATACACACATCGCACACAGCTACAGGAGATGAGTTCCAGGACCTCTGCACTTGAGGGCACAGTAACACAACCACAGCAAGCTTCCCTGTGGACAGCAAGCACACCCCCAGCACACAGCAGCCCTGCCAGCTCTTTGGTCTTTAACTTCCCGTCATCAAGTTCATGGTGTTTCGTGACGGCAGACAAAAGAAAGTAAGTTTCATTATGTCTATGCACTCTCTTCCCTGAACCTCCCTACTGTGTTCCTATACAGACGAGTGTGGAAAAGCCCACCACGATGTCAAAATGGAGTCTGTTCAGCTGTTTGAAGGTTTGATGCTTCTGCAGTTAATATGTTTCATTTAAAACATCACCCAGGCATATTGTTGTCAGCTTGTAATTTATTCAAATTGCCGTTGGCTTCATTTCCATTTTCCAGCTTCTAGCTTGACATTTCAGAGGCAAAAATTGAATCTGAGTTCAGAAAATACAATGTATTTTCCCTATGCATATGTTAATGCTTGCCAAGCCTGTAAGTAACGACTGGTTTCAAAAAATTAAAAATAAATAAGGAGAAGCAATAGGGAATGGAATGTTTTCTTTTCTCTTTCAAGATGAGAAGGTGAACTTCGGAGAAAGGCTGTCATGGAGATTGGACACTCTCCTGTATGCTGGAGCAGGCAGGACCAGGATGGGGTATCGATTCAGATGTCATAATTAAATGAGTCTGAGCTGGGCTCAGATAGGCACGATTTGGGAAGATGGATAAAGAGTCAGGAAGAGATATGAGTTGGAGCCTCTATCTCTAATAGCACTTGTCAGAATTTCAAGGATGAGAGGATCTATCAATTGGAACAGGGATGGCGTGGTGTGATGAGCTTTGGCACCTTATCAATTCTCTGCCTTCTAAGAGAACGTGTGTGTGACATCTGTGATTTAGTTCTGATCTACCAGTCTGGTGAGCATGAGGCTGGAGTTTGCTGCCAAATTACCTTACTCGTCTACATGCTAAGAGGTTGCTGTCACATTTAAGGCTGCCAGAAATCCAAATCTTTCCCATGGGGGATCCCAGATAGCACACAGAATAAAGATTTGCCTTTCGTTTTCAGAGAACCACCCATGGGATTCTTTGTAGGTGCCAATCAGCGTCTACTCCACCAATTAGCTTTTCCTCCCAATTTTAGCCCATTAAGGTTGAAACAATATTACAGTCACATCAGTCAGAACCTAAAACATAAAAACAAGTTCTGATAGTCTCACTGCCTCAACTCAAACATCATTTCCCCAAGTCTGTGTGGCATTGACTTCTCCTTTTAGGAAAAGGCCTTTGGTTAGTAGCAGATAATCACCTTGAAGTGATGTATCCTCAAAAGAAAGAGAGGGTCTCCTCTCCAGGGTAGGGGGTGAGTATTCATGGTTCCATGAGAGAAAAGAGGGGGTCTCTAAAGCCTGTGACCTGTAGTGGGGTGGCAATAAACTCGATTGCAGAAGCCCTGGGAAGGGACACATTTTTCTTATCTGAGATGGGACATCCAGGTTTTCTACTGTCAGCAACTTTTATGGATTAGGCTCCTGTATCTTTACATCTTTAACTTCAAAGGGGAGTAGATGATGTTAGCATAGGAGCCTGGACCTTCCCCCTCCCCTAGCCTGTGTGTGTGTGTGTGTGTGTGTGTGTGTGTGTGTGTGTGCGCACGCCTGCGTGCGTGCATGCGTGTGTGTGTGTGTGTGCCCCTTCTAGGCTGAAGCAGAGCAAATTATTTAAAGTTGATACGCAAGGTTCTCTGGCCACTGAATCATGACCTTCGGACCTAGGAGCTGACCTGACCTATGAGATTTATGGAAAAGACTAAGGTCCTTGAACTAGGCAGTCCTCCACCCCATTCATTTCTCCTCCATCCCCCTCATTGTTTTAAGCCATCCAATTGCCTCATGGGCTATAAAGTGACTGCCTGTGATCATTTCCTGCAGCAAGTTCAGGGACGTACTGTCTCTCTCTGAGTCTTTAGCACTGTCTGACCTCCAGATGAAAACCCTTTTATCCATGAGGCATCCCACAAAAAGGGATTTTGCAACAACACATCTTCTTACCTAGGAACTTTAAATGAAGGAGGGTGCTACGAGAAGCATTTTCTTTGTCAAGGAGCTGAGTTCCTGCCCCCTTTACAGTTTGTGGGTTGCCCTGTCTGCAAAGTGGTTACATAATCACCGAAAGCACTTTCTAGGCAGTTGAGCATGCTTAAGTCTTTCAGACATCCAAAACTGTAGAGAATCCATTGTTTTATTGCCTACCCCACCCCTAATCACATATACAAGGAAGAAGAGGTCCTAAAAGATTAAGATTATGAGCCCAGAATCTGACACATGGGTTAGAGCCAAAGGACTCAGTGGGAATCCCTGATTCAACTCATATTAAATCCCTAGGGTTGCTTGAATTGTTTATGCGCTTTTGCTTTGTACTTGGCACTTTTGTCTGAATGGAGAAAAGATGCTTGGGTAAAAGTTGTGCAGAGTGGCTCTGTAGTTAAGAGCATTCATTGTTCTTCCAGAGGGCCTAGGTTCAGTTCCCAGCACCCACAATGGGCAGCTCCCAACGGTCTGTAACTCCAGTTCCAGGAGATCTAGTACCATCTTCTGATATCAACGGTACCTGCACTCCTATGGTGTACATACAGACATTCGGGCACACACACATAAATAAAAATAAGTACATGTTTTGAAAAAGAACACTATACACATTAAGTAAAAACACAGTTCCTGGCACATTTTAGTTAGTAAGAACTAACCTTTATGTAATATGAACAATCCTTCAGGCTGGAGATGGAAATCTTGGCAGTGACTGGAGTTACTCCTATGTCCCAAGGAGATCCCGAGACCTGCCTTATTTCCCCACATTTTTCCTTACTCTGAGCGGAATGGAGCAGAAGGCATTTTTCTTTCCAGTGGCATTTAGAATCTCAACCTCACACCCAGATATGAAGGAAGTGTGCTGTGCATTTCAACAATCCCTGCTGGAAAGTATTGCCAGAAATAAACAAGCTGTCAGGAGCGGATGATTCATTTCTCATCTACTCCGATGACATCTGGTTTAAGTGTGATGAATACATGCTTGTTTAAATCATATGGTGATGGTGATGCTATCTGACAGAAATGTTTGCAAATATTTTGGGAATGCCCTAAGTGCTTGCTACCAAAGACTAAGCTTGTTTAAAGGAAGGAGAAATGGCATAAACTTCAGTCTATCAAGTCAAAGCTTACATCTCCTAAGGTAATAGGATCTAGGGATAAACCTGGAACACTGAAGATTTCAAAGTGGCTATCCAATTAAATGTGGATGCAACCAGCAGCATGTTGACGTGAAATAAACGTTCGGTGGTAATTGGTACATTTAGGAAATAGCCTTCAAAATAAAAAGAAGTGTCAAGTGCCTTCACTTGTTTGAATAAAGCACAGGCCATGCAATGGATTGATCATTGTTTTTATTACTTTGAAGCTATTTATTTGATAATGATTAGCAGATCGTACTATGCCAAACTCAGATGAGTCCAGGAGAAAATAGATGTCTGCTGGCTTGAGGACTTCCCGTGGCCACTGAGGTGGTAATCAATCTTGACACAATGCCTGATCATTCAAATCCATCACAGACAGGTGTGGCAGAGCCTACAAATGCCTATGTACTAGACATTATCAGTTTTTTGGGGGGAGTAGGGTGGAGTGTTTTTCTTGTCACATTGATTTCTTTCCCCAATGACTAATCTGAGAATTAGCAGAACTTAGCTCAAATCCACTAGTAGTGATTCACATGTAGGATATTTAAATTATATATAGAAAGTCTAAATTATCTGAATATTGAAAGATGAAGGTTTATGCATAATTCATAACAGTTGCTCAGCAAGTTAGGAATAAACATTTACACAGAGAAGACTATGTAAAGCATGTGTCAAAGTATAAAGAATGAACTCAGGATACCCAGCCCATTTAATAATATATTTATGCAAAGAAGAGAGAACGAATTTTGCATTATACTCATGATATCAGTAACTATTGCTTGTATAGTATGTCACAATTTTCAAAATAGTCTCCATGAATAATACCATGTGAGATAATGATCCTATCTTGTTCCAGGTAATTAATTGTATTTTTCAGCAATATAATCCACATTTCAAATATGTGGTTGTTTTTGCTGAAACATCAATAAATGAGACCAACTTTATGATCTATTTATATAAGATAGTCCCCAAATATTTCAAAATAATTGATTTTTATATATTAAGTCCATTATCTCCATTGTTACATTCTCTCTAAGTTGTTTGTAGGTAATTTATGTTTGACAAAATAAGCAAGTTAATAGTAGGCATTTTATGATGCAAGGAAAAATATATCAATTCCAGTTTAATGTAAATTGCATTTTTTTTTAGGCATCCCCTAAAGCATTAATGGTATTAAAGAGACAATAGAAAGAAATAATTTCTGGGGATGGAGAGTTGGCTAGGCTGTTAGGACCACTTTCTGCTATTATGGAGGACCAGAGTTTGATTCCCAGCATGCATGTCAAGTATCTCACAGCAATCTGTATCTCCAGTTACTGGGGTCCTTCTATACTCTACAGACATTAGCATTCTTGTGTCCATATTCACACAAAGACGCACACATGTGCACACAATTAAAAAGAATAAACAGATCTCTTTTTATAGAAAAAGCTTCAGGAGAGTTTTTGTGGTCTTGAATTGAACAGCCTTTCAGAGTGCCTTTGAAGTGGGATTTCCTTCTGGATGCTGTGAATATACTTTGCTCCCATTGGTTGATAATTAAATGTTGGTTGATAATATAGCTACGCAGAAAATCCAAACAGAGATGGAGAAAGAAAGAAGATGGAGTTAAAGAGATGCTATGTAGCCTCCAGGAAAGCAAGATGTGAGGTAACAAGCCACAAACTTTGTGGTAAAATATAAAATAATAAAAATAGGTTAATTTCATTGTAAGAGCTAGTCTGTAATATGCCGCAGCCATTGGCCAAACAATTATAACTAATATTAAACCTCTGAGTGGTTATTTGGGAACTGGAGGATGAGGCAGAAAACATCCAACTACATGCCTTCGCTAGACTAAGATTAATAAAATATAAGACTGTAAAACACAGGAGTACATGTGAACATGTGTGTGTGTGAGTGCGTACACATATGTATATGCACTTAAGCTCATCTATGTGGGTAGAAGGAGGTGGAAAGGGTGTGTGATTCTGGTAAGTCATTATCTTAGAAGAGCAGGGTAAATGGGCATACAAGTAACTGAGAGGATGCTTTACTTATTTACTGCCATATATATATATATATATATATATATATATACACATATGTGTATATATATATATAAATATTAAATTTCACAGAAATTACCCATTCGTTAATTGCTTACATAAAAATAAACAAATGATGCACATCAAGGCATGGCAACTCCCAAAATGATACGTGAACACATCTGTCTTTCTTGTTTGTTGGATGGTAAAGGCTCTTCCTGGAGTTGCGGCCAATGCCTGAAGGTGGAGACTCCTCTCCTCTGAGCAGTGGTATGCCATTGGCTGCTTGAACAGCTGCCCTTGAGTGTGGGAGGGGCGCTCTCATGGGTGGCACTGGCACATTTCCATGGTGCAAGTATGCTCAGGGTGGCCAGTTCCAGCTTACCATTGTCCAACAGCTCATGGCAACCCTTTGGAATTGTCAGTTGACTCTACATGGATCTCAGCTCACAAGAAACCCAAAGGTGTGACTCTCCTCCCTGCAGATCTGCCCTCGGGTTGAGTATCAGGTTTGCCTGACACCCTGTGCTGTGGGAACTGGATGCTGATGACAGCATGGAGAGACGTGTACAGAAATTCTGTTATGAACCCATGGGTGAAACTGGAAGTCACCAAGCCTAAGGTCACATTGCAGTGGCAGCTGCCACTTTCCCCACATGGGCAGCAAATAAATTCCCACCCACTAAGTCCTACAATAGTACCAATGAAGAAGAAGATCAGTTGGCCTCATTGAGCTCCTCACTTATAACAGAGATGTGTGTGCGATGTTTATCACTGCCATGCCTCATTGTCAAGGTCAACTTGACCGAGAGAAATTGGGCTTTCTCAGGGAGTCCTCAAAGAGGGCTAGCTACAGGGAGAAGCTAACTGTTGGCAGTGTGATCCCATGGGCCAGGGTGTTGGAAGGCCAGCTAAGCAGTAGCATCTCCCCTATCATTTCCTCTCTGCAATGGTGGAAACGGTCTCTGCCATGTGCTTCTAGCACAGTCATGCACTTGCCTTGCTTTCCCTGCAGACACAGGAAGCCGGGTAACCATGGACTGAGCACCGTGAAATCATGAGCTGGAATAAATATGACTGTCCTTAACTTGCTTCTAGGTGTGCAGCCCCAGCAGTGCAAAGCCAGTAACAAACACTAAGAAAATGGCCTGCCAGTGTTTTCATCTTCAAAGCTACATCCTTGAAGACCACATAGCTTTTCCCAGGTGATGCAGTGTATGCTTGTTATGGCTCAATGCTCTCATTCTGCTCAGCACCAAAGCCGTTAGATTCGTAGATGAAGAGGGTAGTCTTTTGTAGCTCTGTGGGACTTCCCCTTTCAAGGTAGAGTTTACAGTAATGGCCAGCTAGCCTGCCTACTTGCTGTTGGCCAAGCTCCATATAGGATGACTACACTGAGAAAAGGGTCCCCACTTAAAACAGATATGCCTCTTTTAAATGTCTGCCTAGGAAGAAGCAGGCAACCTCGGGTAATTGGGAAATTACTACAGAGAGAGCAGAAGCTGCAAAGAACTATTTTTTTTTCTTCTGGTTTGAGGCTTTAGGCAAAGACAGATTCAAAGGATGAGAACAGAACCCAAGAGATGATTCCCCTGGTGGGAGCACGTGCTGCTGGCAGGCTGGCTCGCCTGATTTTGATCCCTGGAACCCTCATGGTAGAAGGGAAATACCAGCTCTTGAAAGTTGTTCTCTGATCTCTTCTCATACACATACACACATACAACAAAATAAGCAAGTGTTTAAAAAAAAATCTTTAAATGCTGAGAACGCTTGCCCCTGCTCCTAACCCAGGAATATTCTCAGCCCTGGATGAGAGAGGGACTCTTGTTCCATTATAAGCAAAACCACCACAAGTGGATATTGTGCATACCAGTTTCATCTATAGTCAGAGAGATTGCTGCTTGACTCCTTGGCAGCCATCTTGCTTGGGTTTGCATCACGTGTGTGGAGCATTGTGGGAAAAGAACACTGACAGAGTCAGCAGAGGGGAGTTTAGATTTTCTATGTGGCTGACTGTGCTCAGTATCCTACAATGACCTTGGACGGAGTCTGGGGTCTCTTTCTCTGTATCTTTGCAACTCTCTGGGGAGGCGCACATCAGAGAGAAGGGTTTGGCTTAGGGATTATTTGCCTGAGGGGGGCAGCCTGAAGAATGTCTCTAACTCAACTGGTCAGCTTTTGTTGCCTGCTGAGAAAATTGCTCCATGGGAAGATGAGACCTGACTTATTTGTTCTGGAAAAAGCATTCGGAAGGGTAGGTACCTGTGCATTCTCCAGCTGCTGGGCAGGTCAGGGGTAGGCCTGGAGCCTTGAGTTAAAATTCTTCATTAAAATGTCCTTTCGCCCCTCTTCCAACCCTGACCTACACAGATAGTTTGTTATATTTATTTGATGTTTTAGTCTCTCCTCTTTCTCTCTTTCTCCCTCTCTCTCCCTCCTCCCTCCCCCCCCCCCCCCGGATTTCAGAGGGTGAGTAGTAGAGAATTGCAGAAAGCAGTTGAGTCCAGGAGGCATCACCAACATCAGAATCCCTCCAATATGAGACTGGGAAAGAACTCCTAGGATCTTGGAAAACACTGGCTTCTCCAAATGTAGACTCCAATCAAAGACAGATTATCCTTCCCACCAGGGAGAACCAAATTCTAAAGCCAAGTGCCTTTTGCTAGAGAAAAGCCAGCTCTGTATTCAAAAGCTATGGGCATCGTCCTGATCCAGATGTCAGAACTGGAGCTTTCCCTAATGAGTGATACTTCCTTTGCATGTTGGTAGCATTGACTCAGGTTAGCTTATGTATATGCTGTTTGCACTTGGTAGATTGCTAAGTGTTCCATTTCTCCTATGAACTCTTCCCTTCTGGTCATAAATTTCTATGTGTGTAGTGCTCCTAATCTGAGGAGGAAGGGTTCTAAGACACCAGGTGGAAGCCTCAGCATAATGAATACTGGAGCCTACAAGCAGAACAGTTGTGTTCTATGTTTTCACCTGTGGGCCCTCAACCCTGTGTGCCCCATGATTCAAGGTGATCCGTCCCTGGATGTGTAGGCCCCACTGTCTCCTGAGCATCACTACTATTGTGCTTTGGAGCCATTAGTAAGTGTATTAATCATTACTTGAACACATGCTTTGTGGTACTGCCCAGTAGATGACCTTCCACCCAACAGAAGCTTCCAGAGGCACAGACAGTGGGTGTGCACTGGACAATGCAGTTAGTTACTCGTGTCTAAAGCAGTTCAGATGACATAGTGACATTTCACCCAGTTGCTCTAAACAGAGGCATAATTCTATTCTAGTTAATAGTTTTTGTACTGAGGTTCACCACAGGCAACTGAAATGTTGGGCATCAAAGTTATAGACAACAGAGTACTTACTACTGTGCCTCTAGATCTCATTTCTACATAACCCCTGCAGTGGTCAAGTATGTAATATCTTGGGACAGGATAGTTCTATTTTCTTGTTTGAATTCTAGTAGCTGAACCTGTTGGTGGTACCCGGTATATTATAATGGCAATGGAAATTTTTTTTAATTGACCACAAACTTCTATCACCTGGTACACAGTCCATAAATTTGATGAACCGAATAGATACATTTTCCTATTGATGTTGACAGAATGGTAGCTCTTAATCCCAAATCACTTCTAGATCAGATAATATGGCAAGTGTGTGTTCTTTTTTTTTTTTTACATATTCCTTTTTTAATTTCCAAAAGAAGATTATAAGTTATATAATATTTCTCCATTTTACAGCATGAATAAAGATAAGTCATTTGTTCAGGATCTACACCTGGAAAGCTACTCCATACCTTGAAAGCTACTTTAGAGCCTGAACCTTGGCACCCTAATTTGTGTTCTCTTCCTTCCTTCAGTTCAGACTTTACAGAAAGTTAGTAAGTGTCAGAGTGGCATTTCCCACTAAGAATGGGAATATGCTGCTTTGTGAAGACGGTTTCTCCGCAGCTCACTCTATGTACCAAATAACTGCTGGCTGACTCACAGTTAAATCAAACCTTCCACTAGAGTAAGATGCTCCAGGGAGATGGGATTAACATGGGAGATGCTTAGCATTCATTCCTTACATTGCTGTTGGAAGCAAACACTGTTTTCATAAATGACTTGAACAACAGGGCAGTTTCATTCTTGCTTCTGGAAATACCTGTCAAAAATGGCAAGAAAATGCTTAGTTACCTCAGAACTTACCCCTCACAAAGGACTGAAAGTTTTCTTTACTTTCAGAGGGCCCTTTGAAAGCTCGATGGTTTTTTTCTTTATAGCTGGTTGGTTTAGATTATTTTCCCTAAATATAGAAAGCATTTGAGCCTACACTGTTTTTCAATGCTGATGGCAAGAATGTGCATCCAATTTTAGCAATCAGGGTGTCTGAGAACTGAGAAGCCAACCTAAAGATGAAATGATATTCAGAACTGCTAATATAAATTGTTCTTCCCTGTGTCTAGTTATCTATTTTTGTGTTTTAAATTTGTTTTTTTAGTAAATAAAAATCTGAAGCTTTAAACAGCTTGGCCACTGTGGGAAAAATCTAATGAGGGATCCTCTGGAGAGGTTTTGAAAATAGGGAGCCCAATGGAGCTAGGAAAACTAGCTCGGAGGCCCCAGCATGAGCACATACATTAAGCATGTGTGCCCACAACCATGCACACTTCACATCTTCACTCACAATAGGTATCTGTGGTGACATCTTGTTGTACAGATGAAGCATGTCTGAAGATAGGAAGGTAGAACTTGCCACTAACTAACAGACAGGAAGTGAGATGGCTAGGCAGAGACAGGAAGTGAGATGGCTGGGCAAATAGAGGAATACAGGTAGGAGGAAATAGAAACTCACTTCCTTTCAGCTGAGAAGCTGGTGAGGTAAAGCGTGGCTGTGACTTGCTCCTTCATCTCTGATCTTTCAGCTTTTTCCCCTGTATATCACTCCAGGCTTTTATTAAGACCTCTTAGAACTCACGACACAGTAGACATGCAGCACGCATGCACACCCTACAAAATGCACATCTACACCAACACACAGGAACTCTGCTGCCTACCTTGCATAGGCAAATAGAAAGGCCAGTGAGGTATGCCTGCAAATCAGATCATGTAGTCAGAGCTCAGATGTTTTGACAGTGACTAAGGTGGGCATTCTATGTGTATTATTCTGACTTTTTTTCCCATCCTCTAGCCATGAAAGAAGTACCAAATTACCATCATTTTAAAGATAAGGAGCTGGATTCAGAAAAGTAAAACAACAGTTCATGGCTCTCTAATCTGTACTTTGGTGGCATTCATAATTTCCAAGCCCATAGGCTACAGGGTCTTAGCCCAACCACGGAAGGCTGAGCTGGGTCCAAGGAAGGGTCAACTCCCCAGCCTCCCAGGATCCTGAAGACAATTAGACTCAATGGGGAGTCTAGTCAAGCAGGAACTCCTTTATTTCCCCATAGCAAGCTGTAGCACCTGAGCTATAATCTGTTTCACTAATTGGGAGAAGGCCTAGAGATTTAAATAAAAGACAAGACCCCATTCGTGCAACATGAATGCTGGAATGTCGGATGCTGTTTATTGAGGGGAAGGAGAGGGCTTATATACTGACTCGCAGCCCAGTGGAAAACAATCAAGGGTCAAGTGTGCAAGTTCTTGGGCTTAATTCCTCCCCAGCAAATGTGTTAGCATTTCAGGCAGAGTACCAAAAACAACTCTGGGGCAAGATGTTCCAGCCAACAGCTTCAGGCTCCCTCAAGGTGCTTCAGGGTTCATGCAGGGCCATACAGCAAGCATCTTTTTAAGCAAAAATCTGCAGGGCAGGAAAACAGTCATCCAATGGTTTCAAAGGTCAACCTGTCATGCGCCCAGGATCCCTATGCTTTACCTAGTGAACAGGAGCTGTTCATGCAGTGACATCATCTGGTTTGATCTTGGCAACTAATCATCCTCTTTTGTAAACATCTCAGGATTCACTCTCCTGACTTCCCCTCGGCGCCATCTTTGACTGGCTTGTGTGCCCTTCAACAGGCATCAGAATTTTAATCTGTCACCTTCACAACTTTTTCTTTCTGACACACACATGCAAAACTCTACCCCATTAACAAAGGATGATACAACCTAACGAAGTATGATACACTTGAAAGTGCAAGTGCTCTTAGGATTATGTCACCAGCCTTAATTTAGCCCACAGCCGCTCCCTGGGTGATCCCACTATCTCAGGAAAAGCTGGCCCCATGCATTTCCTCAGTGCCATAAGAACACCTAAAACAAAGACATAGTTGTGTCATCACTGCCCCAGAAACCCAGCCCTCCAGTGAGACAGCCCTGAAACTGACTTGAATGCAAGCTTCCTCTGCTAAGTACCCATGCACATCATTCCAATTGACAATCTTCCCCTGTCCGTCCTGTCTTCCTTTCTGAAACAGAGTAATCTACAGCTCTTCCCTTCAAGGCCTAGATCGCGTGTCTCTCTTTGGAGGCCCTCTTCCTCTCTACTTCCTACCAAAGAACACTCTTTTATTCCACATTCATCACACTGCCGTGACTTCATTTTCACCTGATTGCATTGATCAGAATCTTCACTCCCTCACAGCTGTTTGCTGTGCTTTCCCAGATAATTAGCACCATGGCTGTCAAGTCATCAACAGTGCCTCCTTGTACAGTTTGGAATGATTTGCTGGAACGTCGAACTTCTTAACCCCACTAGAGATTTAGAGTTATCTAGAACTTCCCTTGGACATACTGGTGTGTTGGGTGTGCCACACTGAAACTTTGCATGTCAACTCACAGTCTTCAGCGTCTCTGTGCCTAGCTAGGCCATTCTTTTACACCTGGAATTTGTTCTTGTTATTTCCACTTTGCATTCTCCTTGGTTCTCTTACTCCTCTCTGAGAGAAGATATTTATGAGTCAGTGTCTCATAAAAATTAGGCCCCTGGGCTAGCTACTATGACCTGGACTTGCTGCTCATTACTCTATGATATGGGCAAGTTCTCCAGCTGCCTGTGGATACGGAGTCTTGCCCACACCACACTTGCTCATGTATCCCAGCCATGAGTAAAGGGCTTCCAAGAGCCACTGCCAAGACCTACTGTATTCTATCTGGATGCTAGTGACCAATGGTAATCAAATTCTTTAGTGCTATTTTCCTGCGTCGGACTTAACTGTGAGTGTGTCCAGGTGATCTTTAATCTAGGAGAAAGTGACATCATGAAGAGGGAAATTGACTTCTTATGCTCTTGTTGGAAATGAGGTATGTTATTATAGTAAAATCAATGATAAAGAAAATTTTTGTTGATATTGTCATGGAATATTAGCCTCCCCCCCACCTTTAAGTTTACTAAATTGCCCATCTACCAAACAAGATCTGAAATTACGATGCATGAATCTATAGAGGGATAGGAGCTTCCAGAGTTGGCAAAGTCTTGTTTCTAGGCATCCTTGAGTTGATTTGACCCATTTTGCATGCATATGGTTCTAAAACTGCTTAGAATATGATTGATAGTAGACAAAATAGCACCTGACATTTAAAGGTGCTCAAATATTGATATTATCTTCTCCTTCTCCTATGCTTCATATGTGAAGCAACTTAGAAACCATGAGTTTGGAAGCCTCCAAATTTACACTTTTGTCAAGTACATGCATTCCTTTTTTATTGATGTCATGAACCTGACAAGAAGCAAGTTAAAGGAGGAAGGGTCTGTGCTGGCTCTCAGTTTGACAGGACGTGATCCATTGTGGAGTGTAAGGTGCAGCCATAGGATGGTGAACCAGTTCACATTGCATCTGCAGTAAGGACACTGCAATAAATGCTTGCATTCTGCTTGCTTTTTCCTTTGTATTCAGGGAAGTCTAGTTCATGGTGCCACCTCCATTTAGAATGTCTTCCCTCTCTTGTTAATGCCTTCTGGAAACACCCACACAGACACAACCAAGGTATGTTTCTGTGGTGATTCTAAATTCAGTCACATTGATATTAAAGATGAATGGTCCCATCAAGAAAAGACTCCAAAGGTCTCCCTTGAGAAGAGACAGAATGTGGCTAGATCCTGGTCTGATTCTCATAGCGGCTCGAGTCCTTGGATGGTATGCCAATTTTTTTCTCTCCATTCTGTAATTTACAGGATTCAATCTATAGACATAGAGATATAGTCAAGTAATCCCACTGGGCACTTGGCCTGAGGTTCATTTTCTTTCTAATGGCTTTATCACAATGGAAAGTGAGTATGCTTTATTTATAGTTCATTATGTTTTATGTTCCCAAGTAGGACCGATGTATCATATTGCTTCCAGCAACAGTGTGTTTTTAGTACTCTTGACACAGAGCAAAGTTTCCGGCCATGCTCATGTATAGGAACCATGGAGTGGTGTAGATGTGGGAGGACAAATCAGCCCCCCAGAAGATGACTGATGTCATGTTGCTGCTTGTAGCACTGTGATCATTGATACCCATGTTGCCTTGGAATCTCAAATGCATTTGCCTTGCCAGCGTCTTTGTATTTAGTTCTAATGTATAACAGCCAGAGGTTCTTCCTCCATACGACCTGTAGACAAGAGGAGGCCACAATGTCCAGAAGATCAGGGAGAACAGGGTTATATTTCCTGGTATTTTTTCCATATGTCTTATTTCTTGGCCTCCAGGATGCTGTGATTGAAAAAATAAATTGTTAAGTTGTTGAAAATCATTCCCCTAAACAAACAAAAAGACAAGGTGTTGGCCAGAAAGCATCCATTTCTTTCTAAATATTTGAATCTGTCTTTCAATTCAATTCTTAATTCTACTTGGTCCAAATCAGCTTTTCATACCCAATGTTCCCAAACCAAGAAGACAACGTGATGCTCCTGTGAGCATCTGTTGTCAGCAGAGGATGTGAGGAGGTTCGTAGAAGCCAGATTAGCATCTTATTGGGTGTAATTGCTCCTTTGTGGTTTTCTGAGAATATTTGACTGCTCCGCCTTTTCCAAACCTATTTACCCTTCCCAAGTAGTTAGGAAAAACCAAGGTGGTGTGCCATACACCTTAAAGATTAACAAAATGTTGATACTTGCAAATCTCCAAATCTTGCAGAGACACAGGTCTTTCTGGTAGCACTGGGACAGAAGATTCAGAAACAGAAGTAGAGGACAGTTGTGTTCTCTGCCAGGAGCACCCAAAATGCTGCCATCACCTTCAAGGGAATGCAAAATGCAATCAGTGTTCGAACCATGATGTAAGTAACAATAAGTAACAACTATCCAATTGTACCTGGGGTGTAACTGGTTTTTGTTTTTGTTTCTTTATTGGGTTTTTTTTTATTCCAACCCTTGAGATGGATTGTAGTCAAAGCTTCAATCCCAAGCACTGTTCAAAAGAAAAGAAAAGAAAAAAGGAAAAAAAAACAGAAAGAAAGAAAGGAAAAGGAAGATCTATTCCTACACTTCCTGCTGTAATTCCTAGAGAACCAATTGAAAAAAGTCTAAACAAAACCCATGTGAAATTCATTGTGGAGCCAAGGCTTTCTATCACCACGTCTGGTTCAAAAGTGAGTTGTTATAGCAACAAGGGAGAAGTAAATGCACATTTCATGTTGTAAGATTATGCCTGTCTCTCCTCTAAACAGCACTGTCCGGGCAGTCAAATGAACCCAAGCCATTTAAAGGGGAAGGATTCCATTCTAATTGTGGAGGCGTGCATCTAACCTACCTTTCAAACCAAAAGTTCATTTCAATTAACCTTGCTCCCCAAATCGATATAATAAATTCTCTGGAAGGATGAGACGAGGCATCGTCCTGTCTGAGGAAGGATGACCTCAGGAAAATAACAGTGCCAGGGTTTCAGTCCTAAAGAATAAGCTGAGGGCCTAGTGGCACTAAGCCTGTGGCCTGGCCAGGGCACCTTTCACCTCCAAATCATTGTTTTGAATCCAGTATAGATTGGAAGCAGGCAAGAGATTTTGCTTTTTAACACGTGTTCACTGACCTGTATTAAATTGGATGCTGATCTGGGTCTAGCTCCAGACAGAGCCTATGGGATGGATGTTTTCGGATCCCTACACTCGTTTCAAGAAAGAGGTAAAGGGCTGGATAGTGCTGGGAGGATTGTTTGGTTCTCTGCTCCTGCAAACCCTTCCTCATGGGTGTGTTACGCTGCAGACATTTCCTGGATCCAGTTGTTGTCGCTTGTTTATCATGTTCTGAGTTCATCTCAAGACCGACACTATCGACTTAGTTAAGCGTTTATAATTATGGATGTATCCGATTATCACATTTAAATTAATTTGTAAATATATAAAACAACAAGGGAAGGAGAACCCACCCTGAGCCCCTAAGAGCGACCCTCCCACGAAGCCTAAGGCACATTTTAATTATTAGGGATAACTGATTTGTATAATTAGCCTTGCCTAATGTTCCCTGGTGCCTTTCTATTTAAAGAGACAGAAGCTCTGTTTACATAATTGAAGTTACTGGCGACTCCCAGACATCACTCCTTGTTAGAAGTGAGAGGCACCCAGCAAATGATGGCTGCAAGAAGAACAAAGCCTCCTCGCTCTCTACCAGGGAAGTGCTCCTAAGGGAAGTGATAGGAGGAGCCCAGGTGGGGGTGGGAGCAGTCTTGCCCTTGCCCAGCTAGAATGCATTGCTCAGGAGTGACTTGTCCCTCTTGGTCCCCCATGTGTGATGAAAAGAAGCAATTGCCCTTCCGCCACGCCTGTGATCAGGCTGGCATCACTAGACCCAGCCTTCATCTGTGTTCTGTGTAGGGGTCCCAACATGATCCACCTGATGTGTTCTCTGGCATATGGTGGGAAGAATGTTTTCAAGTCTGTGTGTCTGTATACATGCACCTGTGTGCCCACGTACATGGAAGCCAGGGGCTGTTATCAGGGCCCTCGGCCACTCTCTACCTTATTTATTTATTTTTAGACAGAGCTTCTTACTCTACTTGATGCTCTCTGATTTAGCTAGATGGGCTGGCTAGCAATGTTCAGGGACCCCTCTGCTGTCTGCCTCCTCAGTCCTGGCATTACAGACTCTGCCACGGTACCCATATTTTAATGTGTTTTCTGGGAGTCACACTCGGGTACACGCCTCCACAACAAAACTTTTACCAACTAAGCCATCTCCCCACCCCAGAATCTGCATTGGCTTTAAAAAAAAATGATAATTATGCATATGTTTGGGTTACACAGTGACATTTCAATACATGTGTGTCATATGTAATAATCATATCAGGGCAATTGGCATAGCATCACCGCAGGCACTTAGCATGTCTTTGTGTGGCTAGTACTCAAATATCTTCTCTGTTACCTCTTTTGAAAAGTGCAGTTGACACCCATAGCACTCTAGGACTGGCATTAAATAAACAAACAATGCTGCCCAGATAGCACTGCTGTATCACTCCACCTGTAGAAGGTAGAGGGCCAGGAGAAGATATTTCCTCTCATCCTCCGTGGTCCAAAGCCTATCTGGAACTGCGATCAGAACTTGTGTATAACATCCTTACAGCACCCAAACCTCTATGTGATTATGTAATTTGGCACAGTTTTTTTTTCCCCCCAGGACATGAGATATTTAAGGTTTTCACACATCCTGGAGCATTTTCATATCATTCTAAACATTCGTAAAGAAAATAGTAAAACTGCGACTGTGTGTCCCGAACCACGTGACCGTCTCAGTCTGCTCTGATCCTCCTTATGCCGCCGCCCAAACCAATCCCTTGGAGCTCTGCTTTTGTCTTGTCCCCCGGATCTCAGGCTGGCTGCCCACAGCACGTCGCTCAGATGCGCCCAGCTCACACTAACCCACGCTGTGTTCGCGGAGACTCTGTGGAGCAGGTCCCTAATGCTACTCTACCCTGCTCCCCTCCTCTCCTGTGAAGGACTCTCTTGAGGACACTACGTTTTTTTTCTTCCCAGTTGCCTAAGATAGTCTCCAACAGTATATACCATTAGTTAGTTCTCTTTTTAAGAAGTGTGTGTGTGTGTGTGTGTGTGTGTGTGTGTGCATGTGCATGGGTGTGCACGCATGCACATGTGTGTATACGTATGTGCCTATGTATGCAGTGGAGGAGACCGGAAGTTGACACCAAGTGTCTTCCTCCATCACTCTCCAACTTATCCTTTTGAGGCAATGTCTCTCACTGAACCCTGGAGCTCATTAAAATGAGCCTAGACTGCCAGGAATTCTCCAGTCTTTGCTTTCACTAAGCACTAAGATTATAGGTATGTGCCACTATACCAGCTTTTTACATGAGTGCTGGAGATTTGAACTTGGGTCCTTGTGTTTGTATGAAGCCCTGAACCCTCTGAATCACACACACACCCCCATCGCCCTTATTTGTTCTGATATTCCATTTGCTCCTCTTCTCCACTCACATGTAAAGGCCAGTGACTCAGAAGCAGGTGACTGCTGTGGGTGCTAATGAGTGGCTACCACCTACGGTCACACATCAAATCAGGCTGCTATGCCCACGCAAACTGACTGTGTGTCTCACCACCACACTGCCGAGGACAGAGACTGGGTACAATCGTTAATGTCACTGTCATGCTGGCAGAGCAGATGCAATCATTAGGGGAGCACAGTTCTGAATGACAAATGAAGGCAACTACAAATTAAGAACACCAAGTTTCATGAGAAATGAAGTGTGATATTTAGAGAGGCATTTTCTTTCCTATGTCAAGGAGAAGTGCATGGAGGACCGTTTCCCATTTTAGGATCCAGCATCTCCAGTGCAGAGACATTGCCGTTGCACATTGGAGTTTTTGTAGATCTTAGAGAACAATAAGATCACTCACAAAAATAACCCTGTCTGCTGACCTGAACATCGGGGAGCTCATGGACCCCAGACTGATGGCTGGGAAACCAGCACAGGACCCACCCAGACCCCCTGAACATGGGTCTCAGTTTGGAGGCCTGGGCAGTCTAAGGGACCTCTGACAGTGGAACCAGGATGTATCCCTGGTGCACTAAAGGACTTTGGGAGCACATTCCCCGTGGAGGGATACTCCCTTAACCTAGAGGCAGGAGGGAGGGCCTAGTCCCTACTCCAAATGACTTGATAGAGTTTGATGATCCCTCCCGGAAGGCCTCACCCTCTCTGGGGAGTGGGTGGGGAATGAGAGGGGAGGGGGTAGGGGGACATGGGAGGATGGGAGGGGGAACTGGGATGGATATGTAAAATAAGAAAAATAATAAATAAATAAAAGTCTATATATGCTCAGTCACACACACAATATATATATATATATACATATACATATACATACACACACACACACATATATATATATATATATATATATATATATATATATATATATATTCTGTCTGTGCATACAGGTGAAATATCAAGGAGGATTAAAATGACATGCAGGAATAAAGGAACCCATAGGAGAGAAGGAACTAAACCAGATCAAGCATTTCTTGTCACTACAGATGAGCAGAGTGAGGTCAGAAGATGCTGTGGCCACCCCTAAGCCCCTTGTAGGCTGAAAGCTTCTAAGCTTGAGACCCCAAGAAGTCCTTACTACGTGACTTGACGTTTATGTTCCAGTAACCTTAAACTCAGATTTTCACAAAATAATTTTTGTAATATCCCAATTTTTTTGATTCCAAAGCTTTTCTTACCAAAATAAAATTTGGGGGTGGAGGGCAACAAACTGCCAAAGAGTTGACATTTGACATGTGGTGATTCAAGAAAGAAAAAACACACTGTCCCTTCACACTATCCAATGTCTTTATCTGACAAAAATCCATATGCTGTGCGGTCACCATGGCAACTAAGTAGGGTTGTAATTGCAACCCTGGAAGGTAATTTTTTTTTCACTCAAATAGTGACATACGTTTAACCTGTCTGAAGTTTCAACAAGCCATCCTTTAATGACATTGTTTTGAAGGGTCTAATTTAGTTCTGTTTGTTTGGAGCCACATTTCTCCCATTTTTAACTGAATAAACTAACTGTAAAATGGGGCAGAGGAGGCTAGGTAGGAAAAGCCGCTATATTTTCTGACCTCAGCTTCTAAAATTATATCTGGTCATTTTTGAGCAACAAAATGTAAATGCGCAGCAGCTGTGTCTGAAGAACACAGAACGCAATCTTCTCAGACTCCATGAGGAGAAGCAAACAAGGCTCAGTAGAAACTGAACTGTAGAGAAGGGACCTCAAGCCAAGGCTCCAAGCCCTATTCATCCATTGCCATCAAGAAAAACGGAACAGCCCTCAGTGAACAGGCATACAATAGCTAGACAGCTGTTGAATTATTTCTCAAGTATGTACTTTGATTGGGTTGAACATTGCTTGTTTTTGTGTGTTGTGCATATGTGGTGTATGTTTGTGCATGTGTGTATGTTTGCTGTTGGGGACCAGAGAGCCACACTGGGTATCTTCTTCAGTCACATCTCTCCTTATTTGCCAAGAGAGTATCCTTTGCTTGGCTATGCTGACTGACCAGTGAACTCCCGGGAATCAACCCTCTTGTCTCTGCATCCCATTGCTGGGATACAGAGATGCACCACGGCAACTGGATTTTTACATGGATGCTGGGAATCTGGACTCAGGTCCTCATGCCTGCACAGCAAGCCCTCCACCAACTTAATCATATTCCCACCGCAGCCAGCTTTCTTTACTTCTACTCCACATTTATTTCTGGAGGCCTGCATGATGTCATGAAAGAGGCTTGGCTGTAGGAAATATGTGTAGGGTTTACTTGTTATATTCTTGGGAAGCAGGAAAGTAAGGTGTCTGGAGTGGATAATGTTAGACCCTAGTTCTAGCCCATGCCCAAAATGGCAGGTGTCACCCTGATGGAGTCTTTTGTGGATACCTGGAACATCACCCCGTAGAAGACAAGGCATGGGAATATAATTCAGAAGACTGGAATTTTTGTTCTTACTCAACTGGATCTGAGTTGTGTGACTTCAACTTGGCCTCATTACGTACATGACTTGATGGAGTGAGTTGCATGTCCTCTCTAACGCATGCTTGGATCTGCTGTGGGACACAGGGAACATCTGAATTGAACCTACCTTCCTGAGGGACAAAACACTTCCCAGAGAAGATCTCAGCCTGAAAGAATGACAATGAGACATCCCTGCACAGCGAAGAACAAAGAATCAGTGAAGAGACACTGAATATAGCATATCTGGTCTCCACTCTGTTCCCTCATACCCTTCCCAGCTATATTAGGAACCTTCTTTATGCCATGGTAGAGCAGACAGCATCCTTAGAAGAAAACAGAGAAAAGAACTTTCTCGGTAGTACAGCTTCCATACCTGCAGCCTTGCATGATGAGCAATATCCTGGTTTGGACATTAAAGTCTGTGGTTGCTGTAGTGGTTTGATTATGAAGTGCTGTGTTTGAGCCCTGGGTCCCCGACTGGTGGCGTTACTGGGAAGGTTATGGGATACTTAGGAGGTGGAGCCTTGATGAAGGAAGGGCATCATTCCAGGTGGGCTCTGAGGTTCCATGGTCCATCTCCATTTGATTCTCTCTCTTCCTCCTGAGTGTAAGTACAGTGGGATTAGCCAGCTTGCTGTCCCTTCTCCAGTGTCTTCCCTCACTGTTGCCCCCGTCCTCCCTGGCATGGTAGACTTTATCCCTCTGGAGCTGTGAAACAAAGCAAACCCTTTGTCTTTTAAGTCATTTTTACTTAATCACGCAAACAGAAAAGAGACCAACCAGACCAAAAGAAAGGTTCTCTCTTGGAGCAGCTCAGCAAGTTGAGAGCAGCTGAGAGGTGGTGCTCCTGATGACGGAGGCCTGGGAGTGCATGGCGTTCTCCACTGAGGTGGCTGCTGTTGCCTGGGTAGATACACAGTGTGCTGAGTGAACATTGGGGTCAGCTCCAGCCAACAACACAGAGTGAACTGTGAGCTAGTGGCACCAGGGTCACCATTGAGTTCATAAGAGCAGACACCAGACACGTCAGGGAAGCTGGATGAAGACAGATCATGGCCTACACTTGTCCCAGCTCTGAGGAGTAGCAGGCTGTCAGTGATTATAGTTGCAGGTACAGTGTGATAATGGCACTGAGTTATTGAACTTTCAGGTGTGGATCCGAGTGGGAGTCTCTCATCTGGCAGTGACCAGGGCTGTGTGTCTCGGATCTTCTGCAAGGCCCTCTTCTGTTTCCTCCCAGTCTCCTACCTACAGACCCAGTGGGAGCTTTGAATGTGGGGAACAAACACCCCCATCTTCTTTCTGGTTCCTTTTCAAGTAGACATTTGCCTTAAGCTTGGGAATATTGCCTTGTGGCCATACAGGTTATTAACAAAACCCAGAAAACAATGCGCAGATATATTGAAGGCTCACTTCCTATCTATAACTAGGACTCCAACTTCATATTTGGATAAAAGAAAGATGAGAAATTCAGGAGTTAAATAATAATTCGGTCATCTATTATTTCCAGAACGAGTTACTACAAACTTAAAACAACAGGACTTTATCTCCTTGCTGTGTCGGCGGGGATGTAATCACCTAAAGGTTTTCCCTTGATTCTGGTCTTCTTAAAGGAATTCAGCCAAGAGTCATACATAAGTTCAGCTAAGCAAAGAAATCAGAGCTACAAAATACAGTCCAGAGCAGTGTCTGAGTTGGATAACAACCCAAGGAGGATTAGCTGCCTATTGGGTTTTGCTTCGTATATTTGTGAGTAGGCTCTTATGGTGCCTTTTCCCTTGTGATTTCGTCATTAAGTTTCTCCCCTTAGGTATCACTTTTGTCTCATCCCACTGTCCTATGCATGTTCCAGGTAAAGATGCCTTGTAGTGTCTTCCCTGATTGACAGGATGTTAACTGGTGGGCATCCATGGTCCTTGAGAAAGGGTCCTGGTGCCTTCATCTTTTTTCCTAATGTGACAGAGATACACAGGCGAGTTTTAAACATCGGGAGTCACAGCTGAGGTTCCCTTGGTTACCTCTTGTTTAACTCCCTTCCTACCTGGTGAAGATGTACCCAACCACAAGAAAGGTAGTATGTATGACAACCTCCTCCTTCAAGGTTATGTCTTCCCAGATACTTACTTTAACATAGCATTAGTTGTTTTCTGGTTTGCATGAGGAAAAACTGAGGTGCTGGGATCCCTGCTCTTCTCTAGGGGTTCTTAGAGCAGGGAAGATCTGCTTCAAGACTCCTTCAGCTCCTGGCATACATCAGTTACACCTGGCCGCAGGTTCTCCTCTCATACGGAGCTGTCAGATAGATGCCTCTCGGAGCTGCCCGTGTCCCCCGGCTCATAGCATCTGTTATGGTCCACTTCATGTGTCAATTTGGTTGAGCACTTGAATGCCCAGGTATTTGGTCCAACATGGATCTTTGACTTACTTAGGGTTTCTATTGATGTGAAGAGACACCATGACCATGGCAACTCTTATAAAGAAAACATTTGTTTAAAGAGGCCGCTTACAGTATCAGAGGTTCGGTCCATGATCATCATGGTAGTGTGCAGGCAGACATGGTTCTAGCTACATCTTGACCAGCAGGCATCAGAAAATGGACTGTGACACCTAACAAAGCTTAAGTATAGGACACCTCAAAGCCCACCAGCACAGTGCCTTCCTCCAACAAGGCCACACCTCTGAATAATGCCACTCCCTATTAACCAATGGGGGCAATTACACTCAAACTACCACATTCTTGTTGTATCTATGAAGGTGTTTGGGGGTAAGTTTGGTATGAGCAGGTTGAGTAAAGCAGATGACCTCTCTAATGTGGTGAGCCTAATCCAATAATGGATTTCGCTGGTGGCCACCGATGAGGCTGACCATTTCTGCAGATGACTGTTAGCCACGTGTGTGTGTTCTTTTGTTCTCACTGTCAAAGCACTGGCCCAGGACAAGGGAGAAAAGCTGAGGAAACTGAGAAGATGTAGGAGAAAAGAGGTACCAGGATAGAAATGATGCTGCAGAGAGGTTTTGGTACAGGGAGTGATGTGCAGACTAAAACACACTGAGTGATAATGGATACAGACAAATCAGCACCCTGGTTAACCTTCAAGACTTCACCTCACTTCACTGGTCACCTTCACCTCACTGGTCACAGATGCCCTCATTCCGCACCTTCAGAAGTTACTGCCCCTGCTAGACAAGGTACCCTTAGCTGACGGGACAGGGCTCAACCAAGTCAGCAAGAGATACTGAAGATGAGTGAGAACAAAGAGGAATAGACCCACATCTCAATATCTGCATCCTTTAGCTGGAATTGAGCCTGTGAGTTAGAGGCTCGAAAGCAGAGGTCAGTGTGGTCTCCGGACAGTTATTAAAACCGAGTTTTCAGCATTCTCATGTCTAGTATTACAAAGTTATTTTGGTAAGAAAGAAAACAATTCTCATTTCATGCTTGCTGTCATTATGAAAGAAATCACAGCTACAAGTCTAGACTTTATGATTATTTCACGAGGACTTGTCCTTATGAAATAATCATTGTTTCATGTCATCTGTAGTTTATTGATCTGCACTATGCCTGAAATTATTTAGATAGAGAAAGTAAGCCTTTCTTTTCTTTCCAGCACAGAGAAAGATGGTCCTAATCTCCCGAGAATGGAGTGAGCATCTGATATTGGAAACATATTGAACTCCCATTTTTTTTTTATTGACTAAGATGTTTAAAATATGCTGTGAAGTCAGTCTTATTGGCTTTCCATAAGGGGACATTTTTCTACTTTTAATCATCTGTGCTTGTTTTGTCTTTACAATATAAAGAGGACGAAGAGCAAGAGTGGGACAGAAAGAAAGATGGATGGAGAAGGGATGGGGATAGGAGGCAAGGGACAGGAGAAATGCCTAATAGTTACCCAGATTTTTATAGTTCTCCTAACGGGAAGATCGCGTGGGTTAACATATTTATGGCAGTGACTGCAGGGTCACCTGTGTCCCTCAGCCTGAAGGGAGAATTCTTATGTCCTCTAGCCTCAGCTTTTAATGATACTTCTATGATTCATTGTCTTATAACGAAATAATTTTGGGAGTAGTTCATGGCAGCCGCCCCTGGCATAGATCACTTTTATATGCTCCAGGAATCTCTTCTTTCTAGCTATTCTACAGTTGAAAATGTTAAGTGTAGCTCTCAGGTGCTAACGCACTGCCATCTGTTAATATGGATAGGAAGGCTTGCCCTCCCTGACTCAATAGTAACCTTTAATGTTTATTTTATTACTTATGCAAGATAATTCAGTGAGCCGTATTTCCGGTTGATGGGTATCAGTACCGTCCTTTGCTCCAAATGAGCAGGGTGTTACCAGACAGGACAGCCAGTTCTGGGAAGGTATGAGAAGACGCCTGTGCCAGCTTGTTTATCTCCCATACATTCCAGACACACTGTCACTTGTTCAAGATATGAATTCTTTTCTCTTCGTGTTGTCTTGGATTATTTGCTGGAAGAACCACATTACCTCTTCTATGACTCCCAGTGTGTCTACAGAGGGCTTTTTAAATGTCTGTTTTCAAAAATAACACACACACACACACACACACACACACACACAAGCCCACGCACGCGCGTCTTTTCTCAGTCTGGGATAGAAATGTCTCTGTCATCTTTTAGAAGTGTGAAGTTGGCATTGTAACCCATCTGAAGTTCATTTGGTACTCATACTACGAGCTAAGGATCCAAGTCCCCTTTTTAAAACAGGCAGCTCAAATGCCATGCTTTGCTACATATTCACAACACCCTGTCAGAATCAAGTCCTGGCTCCCAGCCATATACCCCCCCACCACCACACAATCTTAATCTTTATGCTTCATAGTAACCTCTGCTCTCCAGCAAATTTCATTACTCACCCACTGTCTTCTTCTCTTTAGGAAGCGTATTGAGTATCCCTCACTCATTTTGCCTCCATATTCATTTTAAAGCAGGTTAATTTTACTCCACAAAACCCACCCATAATGAAACAGATGAAACATGCTAGGGCTTGTGTGGGATATTTGGTTGAAGTTGAATTGATTGGTGTAATATATTACAAATTAGCATCATTATAATTTTGAGACATGCTATTTCTGAATATCAGTTTGGAGATGAAAAATATTCTTTCAAGTTTTTCAATAATTTTTTTTTAATTTTTCTATGAAGCAAGAGTAGAGTAGCTGGATTTATTCTTGAAAATTTTATGTTTTGATGTTATTATAAATCATATCTTTTAATTTTTAAATGTTCTGATGCTTAGAAGAAACTTAGTTTATATCTGCCTGCAGACAGCTCTAATTCCCAGAAATGTATATGTCACTAAGTTTTCCTAATGAGTGTAATCTTTATCCAAAAATTCCGGGGTTTTTTTTATATGCATGTTATCACCAGCTAATAATGAGAGGCTTTTAAAATTGTTTTAATTTATAATTTTATGTTTTTGTGCTGTTTCTACTTCCTGTACTATATAGGAGTTTGCATTTGTATATTCATGCATATGCATGGGTGTATATGTGTATTGTGTCTGTGCATGTATGTTATATGTGTGCTCTGTGTGTGTGTTCATGTGTGCACATTCATGAGGCGTACAGAGGCTGACATAGACTTCCTTCCTCGGTCACTCCTTACTTTATGCTTTAAAAAATGTTTTCTCCAAACTTAGGCTTCACCTGTTCAGCTAGACTGGATGGCCAACAAGGTCTGGAGATGTCCTTTCTTCTTCCTTTCTTCATCTCCTCAGCACCAGGATTACATATGATTGCCACCATGCCTGGTGTTTTACAGAGGTGCTGGAGGCTTGAGATTTTAGGCTGGCACAGCAAGCATATTATCCACTAAGATATCTGCACAGTTCCCATATTTAATAGAAATTAATGCATCACTTTCTGATGCTTTTATTCTTCAAGAGGAGGCTTTAATATACCTCACTGGGAATAATGTATATTTTTGTAACTACTCTTAGTTGATGTCATCTCCATTTTGCTAAAGATGTTAATTTCACACTATACATTTTTGTGAAGGAATTGTGACCATCACATTTGTTTTTATCCTTGCTCTGCCAATGTGATGAGAGATATTAAAATGGATTGTCTTGAATTCAACTCTTGTGCACACCTGAGATAATCCAACTTGTTTGTCACTTATATTCTTTTCTAGAGATGCTCAAGCAAATTGTTGTATCTGGTTTGTCCTAACGGCACTGGGAACCAAGGTACTCCCGTGAAAAGACCCAAGATAATAGAGTATGTGAGGCAGATAATATTCTTCCTAGGAACACTCTGGACCAAGTCAGTGCCTGGCAACAAGGACCAGCTTGGTGCTTTTGGTACCAGGCTTGCAAATTACCCTATGCAGCCAACTGAAAAACAGCCAGAGAGTCTAGAACATTTTTCTTTTATCCGAAGCTGATTCCATGACGACAAATGCCTGAGGAGAAAGTGGGAAGGTATTTTCTTTGAAGAAAGTGGCCATGAGCCTGGGTTATACAAAACAGTATCTCTTGTTTCTCAGGGCGGCCTCTCCTTCACTGAGTAACTGAGGATGACCTTGAACTTCTGATCTGCTGTGATCGCAGTTGTGTAACACTGCAGCTGGGGGTTACATAGTGCTGGGTATAAAACTGAGCACATGATAAGCTAGCACTCCCATCAGCTGAACTGCATCCCTTGCCTCTCGTGAATTTCTGTTTCTGAAAAAAGCACACAACATTGGAAATGGAGAGAAAATTAATTCCCGACATATGCAGGCAGGAGAAAGCCTGTGCTATGATTTTCTTTTGTTCCCCCCTTGTCTCTTTTTCTGAATTAAGATCACGTTGTCTCCCCTCCCACAAAAACTGAGTCTGGAAAATAGTTTCTCTTTTAGTATTCTTTGGTGTAATTCAGATAATTATTTTTTTACATAACTTGGGGGTAATAAATACCACCTGGTGTTTCCTTTTAGAAATATTTTTATTTAATGATTCCAAATGTTCACAAAATATGGTACCATTCAGCCTTTCTGTTTATTCTTTAGTTGGTTTGGAGTGGAAATTTTCAAGTAGTTTGTCTACTATGATGAGGCTATAATAATCTCTTGCTACATTTTTTTAATTCTTTTCAGCATTAAAATGCCTTTCATCCTTTTCTTGTGGTTATAATTTAATTACCTTTCCCTTCTCTCTCTCTTTCAAGCTTTTTTTTTTTTTTTGCTTCTAAATGACTTTATAAATTTAATTTTTCTGTCCAAGAATAACTTTTGTTAGTGTTAGCTTTCTTCCTTGTATGTTTGCTTTTTATTCCAATCATCTGGTCTCGTTTCCTTCTTCCCTTCTGTTTCATTTGCTTTTGTTCTAACAGTATTCTACTAACTGTTATGTGGATGGGATGTGCTTGTGTGTGCACGTGCATGCGTGCATGCGTGCGTGCATGCATGCATAGGTGTAGGCCAGATGTCAACACTGGGGATCTTCCTTGGTTAGTCTTCTTATATTTTGAGACAGGGCTCTTACTGATTGGCTAGACTGGTGACCCACTTACCTGCAACTTCCCTGAGCTAGGATTATAGATAGATGAGACCACGCTTAGCTAGTTTACATTCATAATGAGGATCTGAACTCAGATCCTCATGGTTGGATGGCAGTTTCCTAACTGCCTGAGTCATCTCTCCAGCTCCACAGTTTCCATACTAATATTTTTATTTTAGAGACAGAATTCTTCTATAGACACTAACTTTGCATCATAAATGACATTTTGCCTTTTAAAAGGAGAGAAAACGAAGATGTGGGTCACCACTTTCCAGACTTTTGGCTCAGATGGGGTGAAAACATCTATATACCTGTCGTTAACTGTAAAAGCAAACAGGAAAGATAGACTGACATTTGCTTTTGACAAGCTGATCCCCTACTACTCACAATGGGAATTTAAATGTGAATGTCTCTAGAGAGATGACGTAGCCCTTAAAGGATCTTGAAAGTATTTTTCCTAAATATAATTCTTTCTTGCAGAAGCATGTTAGCAGTCTACACACTTTATTCTTTTTGCAAAGTCAGCTAGATTTGGATGGGACAAAAACAAACACCGACAGGAAAAATACAAATAACTCTTTGTATTTCATTTAAGTTCCGTAATTACCAAGACAAAGAATTTCCAAGGACTAACCCAGAAACCTTTGAAGACATAATCTGGCTGGGTGACCTCTGTCTCAGAAAGGTCATGGCATAAGAATTACAAATAAGTCTGGAATTTGTCCTATTGGTTTTGGGATTCTCTCATGGTATGTGAGTAAAGCTGTCCCAGAACGACAGATTCAGGACCCAATGAATGAATGAGTACATCAGTATAGAAGCAGGAAGGACAAGGGAGAGTCCAGTGAGCATGGATTAAATGTGGGGGTGCAATGCATTTTTATCATTTCCAATAGATCATGCCTGTGAGTATTGTGTATAATCTGAGTAGGTGCATATGAGTCCTTAGATGTAGGTGTCTATTTGCCTGTATATCTGTAGTGAGATAGTCCTTCTGTGGCACTGACCACGCCCATTGGGAGTGGAGCCATGGGCAGAAGTGAGCTGTGGAAGGAAGTCGGAGGGAGAGCCGGGAAAAGCTCTCTTGGAAAAGCTCTCTTGCTGGCGCGTGACTCAGACAGGAGAGGATCGGGTTGAATTTCCTGGTGTTCATCTGTCTATTCGACCTATTTGTTTATCCTGATCCTTATTTAACCGCGATATGTATCTGTATCATGTGTAGATATTTTCCTAGTATTTCATGGAGGCAAAGAGAGAGAGAGAGAGAGAGAGAGAGAGAGAGAGAGAGAGAGAGAGAGAGAGAGAGAGAGAGAGAGAGAGAGAGAGAGAGAGAGAGAGAGAGAGAGAGAGAGAGAGTCACAGGACAACACAGGACAACCTTAGCTGTCTTTCTTGGGCATCTTTTACTTTTGAAACAGTCTCCAAGTGGCCTGGAACTCTTTTTATTTTTTAGGCGTTATTGGTTGGCCAGACAATCCCAGGGATCTGATCATGTCCCCTTCCTTAAGCCCCAACACTTATCCTGGCTTTTCTTCTATGTGCATTCTGGAGCTTGCACTCACATCTTCCATGTTAGCCAGACCGACCGCCACTTTGCCAAACGAGCTACCTCCTCATCCATGATACCTCAGTCACTCTAACAGCACGTGACACCCGGGACTCTGGTGTAAAAGCCATGCCTTGGTAAAAAGGAAGCAAGGCTGAGCAATGGCTCGCTCTGGTTTTCATTAGCTTCAGATGTCTGTGGTTTGCCTGTCCAAGACATTGTCACTAAATCTAGGTTGACACATTTATCGAGAGTCCCAGGCAAGACAGCACTGGTGGTATGTTTCCCTCATTGGTGTGAAAAATGTGGCCAGAATTTTCATTTTGTTTCTCATACAATGGCCTGTGACGGTTTTAGCTGATTTCTTAAAAGATTTATTGTCATTGTATGTAGATGAGTGCCTTGCTGGCATGCAAGTTGAACGCATTAAACACATTCATTCATACAGTGGTCACAAAGGCTAGAAGAGGGCATCATAGCCCCTGAAACCGGAGTTACAAACACCTGGTCCTGAGCAGCTCTATGGCATCTGGGAATACAACCTAGGTCCTGTGGAAGAACAGCCAATGTTCTTAACCACGGAGCCATCTCCCCAGGCTGCAGCCTGTGGTTTTACTCAACTCTTAGACACATATTATTGGTGCTGACTGTAATATTTGCATGCATATATTTTATAGCCACTGGTGATCACTTCTATCCACCCTTCGATCTAGAACTTTATATATTTGTGCTCCTTGTATTATACCATTAAATGTTTTAAAAGTAAAAATATGGATGACTAGTCACCTGATCTAACCCATTAATGTCACCATGAAGAAGTATTGTGATCTTATAAGGCTTAGCACTCACTTCTCTGGGTTCCCATCCTACTTCCACACCAGGACTGAAATGTGCAACAGCTGTCAGTCTAGTAGCTGGAATTAGATGCCGGTGGCAGAGGAGAGTGTGTGATGGTTACACAGATCACCTTTTCACCCGGCACAAGTGCTTCTCTCTTGCAACCTGCCAGCTTATCTTTGTCCATGTATTCTCAAGGCAAATGCCTAATCTTGGAAATTAACTGTAGCTCCCGTTTCTCTGACATGTACAGGCTGAGTTTTACCAATTGAAATAGATGCCTTTGTGTTAACTAATACTCCCGAGCATCATCAGGTAACATACCCCAATGACTTTCCTTGCCACCAAGTCTCTCACAAGTGGGGGTTACCCATTGAAAGATTCTATCACATTGATGAGTGTTTTCATCTTGAGCACAGTAGGGAGGATAACTTCTTGCTCTTACAAGTTGAGCCTGTGTTAACATTCCTGTCATTCATCTTTACTTAAAACCTTCCATTGTTCGCCTAGGCTAAATCCCCAAAAATGAAACGGTAAGGTCACAGGGTAGGCGTATTTTTAAGGCGTGATGTAGTCTGTCCACATCAAGAGCTCTGCCAGCTTGCCTTCTAGCTGTGGCTATGGAAATACAGCACGGGAATTTAAATGATCCTCTGATTAATTGCTAATAAAAATACTTTCACCAGATTTGTGATCTATCCTTTTCTTAGGCTGAACTTTATGAGGGATGTATTATAACATTCTCAATATTATGCCAACTTAACGATCTTGCGAAATCTGCAGGCTCCCCCTTCACTGCACAGAAATTTAATATCAGAAAATTACATAGTATCTCGATTACTGACATCTCTTTGCTTTGACAAAACCCAGCCATCACATGCTGACTAGTGGTAGTATTCTCATAAATACTCTGAGCTAAATAGCAATGCCACAATAAATGAGCTCTTTTCCTATTTTTATCTCTTTGACTTATTCTTTGTTCACAGACCCAGTGGTGGCCAGTCCTGAGTCCCCTATGGCTAATGTACATTACCATAGGGACAACACTTTTTTTTTTCTTTTTCTTTTTTTCTTCCTTTCTTTCTTTCTTTCTTTTTTTTTTTTTTGACACTAATTGTGTTTAGATTTGATCACATGGGAATCTCCTGATATAATTTATACCAGATGACATTGAAATATTGGAGTAAAATTGATCATTTATTTGCATTTAACAGAGATTTTTATTCAGTGGACTTCTTGCTGGGTCCCCCCCCATTCTCTTGAGCTTTCTGTGTAGAATTGTTCTATGTATAGAACTCACCAGCAGGCAGCAGGCCAGCTAGTGTGTGCTTGCAAAGGCTATTTCTTCTCCATGAAGGGAAAGCTATGTAAACATCTGTAACACTTCCACAAGCTAACATCTGTCAACTGTGCCAGGTACAACTTCATCGGCTGGGAACTGAAACCCATTCATAGCGCACCTGTTTGTAAACTTGGGTCATTGTGACTGTTTCAGCTGTCCAGAGAAAAAGCAGGGACAGAGTGTGGAAGTCAGCCCCAGGGTTAGGTTGACATTTAAACGTCACAAAGGCGTGATGATTGCACAAAAGCCACTTGTCTGAGAGAAGGCTGGGGAGACTGGATGTAAAGCCACTATGAATCTTTACTGATCTTTTCACAGCTTAACTCTCAAGTGCTGGGTGGCTTTTTCCTGGTTGTTTGCATCAAAGGGAAGACCTTTCACAAAGATTTCATGTTGATTTTCCTCATAGATTTAAGCCTAACACTATACAGACTATTGACTTCAGACAGACGATTCTTTAAAAAAACTGACTCCGGGACAGGAGGCCGATGAGGATGGTTCTTAACTTAATATGAAATTGAGCACAGATTCATAGATGCTTATGTGATCTATAAAAATAACGCAAGGGCAAACGCAGCCACTGCGAGCACAGTGTTAGCAGGTGGGCTTCTGCCTGTATTTTTGAAAGCTTGCCGCATCATTTATACAGTGGTACATCTTTATTATCGAGCTGAAGCTCATGCTTGTTTGTTTTATTATCCTTTGACTGCAACTAAATCATAATGTTCAAGGCAAGCTCACAGAACAGATCGAAGTAATATTTAAGAATTAGAACGAGGCCTAAGGATACACTGGAGGGCTCGTTTAAGTAGCTGATTTGGAAAGGGGGAAATGGTTCAGCTGTACTAGCATCAAGGCTTGATGTCAGATGTCCAGCACTCAGTTAAAGGGCAGGTGTGGTGATGCCCAGTGCCACAGGATCCCGCTCCAACAACCCCGGTAATAGAGCCAGAGAAATACAGGGACTTTCTAGTCAGTTAATCTAGCCTAAATGGCAACCTCTAGGTTCAATGAGAGAGACCCTGCCTCAGAAAGTTAGATGGAAAGAAAAGACATAGAAGGCACCAACAACCACCTCTGACCTCAGTACACACACACACACACACACACACACACACACACACACCAACATCAACCTCTGACCTCAATACACACACACACCAACATCAACCTCTGATCTCAACACACACACACACCAACATCAACCTCTGACCTCAACACACACACACACACACACCAACATCAACCTCTGATCTCAACACACACACACACACACACACACACACACACACACACCAACATCAACCTCTGATCTCAACACACACACACCAACATCAACCTCTGATCTCAACACACACACACACACACACCAACATCAACCTCTGACCTCAATACACACACACACACACACACACACACACACCAACATCAACCTCTGGCTTCAATAGACACACATACAGAGAGAGAGAGAGACAGAGAGACAGAGAGAGAGAAAGAGTAGTCTTGAGGTGATATCTTCAAGGATCTAACCAAGGATGTCATGAGGGTAGTCCCAAGGGTCTGGTTTACCAATAAGTATCCCAAAAGATTCTGAATTGTATGTGCCACAATAGGAAAACACTATTAAAATTCCAATTTTAAATTTTAAATGAAGGGAACAAAAATCAGTTTGGGGCAAATAGTTCAGTGGTGGAGCACTTGTCCAGCATGAGCAAGATCCTGGGTAGAATCACACACAGATGGTGTAAGTGAAGGATCTTGTGTTGCCGAGTTAACTTTTCTTTTAAAGGGGGTGTATTTGGAGTCTCCGTTCCGATAAATACAGGCAGGAATGCTACAGTAAATACTCAGCGGTGACATTGCTGTTGTCACGCTGCCTTTGCCTTGTATATCTTCACTCTCCCCTATGAATGAGGGATGGGGAGAGGAAGCTGCATGATGACCTCCACCCCTATGATGTTCCTAGGGCTTTAGGAAAAGGTACTGAGAGACGCTGATGTAGCTTAGTGGTAGATGGCTTCTACAGCTCCCACAATGCTTCAGCTTTGATCCACAGCACCAGCTTGATGGAAGAGGGAGAAAAAGCACACAGACCATCCCATTTTTATTAGGCAGAAGTTATTTCTCATCTCTATACCCTTCTAGGGACAGTAGCTGCACTTGGCAGACAGCTCAAGTGTGCAAAAGATTGAGGGACTGTTTGCGGAGGTGAACAGCTCAGTCCACCCTGCTTGGGTGATGAAAGGTATGCCATGCTTTGCTAACTGAAAGATACTGAGGCTAGCTCTGAAGGAAAGGAAATTCCTTTATGTCAAATCTACTGCATTCCACTGATGGCCTGACAGTTCCTATCATCTACCTTGAAATGATTTGAATTGTTGAGAATCCTTGACAGTAGACTTCAAAAAATGGTCCGGAATCAAAATGTTGATGAGGCCCTATGATGCCCATTTGCTTTTTGCCATGGAAGGTGCTCCTCTCAGGGTGACTGAACCACTGCACTCTATTGAGAGAACCTTCTCTTGGACAAAGAGAACTTGGTTTTTTTTTTTTTGTTGTTGTTGTTGTTTTCTTGTCTTTTTTTTTTTTTTTTTTTTTTACCTAATTCCTATAGGTTCATAAATGCTTCAAGACAAAGAAAGCAAATCAAGCCCCCATCAAGCACAGATTTCCTGCTGTAATCTATCCACAGCACAGGAGCGAGAAAGAACTCTTCCAGTAATATATATCCTTGCAGCTTAAAAAGTAATAATTTTGTTTTCGTGCTAGAGTTTTCCTTCTTTAGTTCCTAAACTTGAATGCTGTTCAGATTTGCACGGGGAGAGTTGAATTTATGTCCATATGCTTAATAAGTCTGGCTACCTGCTTTCCTGAAACCCAGAAAAACATTCTGGTAAGATGCTGGGACATGATGAAGGTAAAGTTTCTTCTCTCCTTAAGAAGCATGCATGAGCACTTCAGGCTTTCTGATACTAACAAACCCTTAATTGGTTTCCATTATTAGTGTTTGGTTCAGCTGTGGATTTTTTTCTCCCGGAAGCCCGTGTAGTACTATATTCTTGGCTGAAATGAAGTGCTAGGAAAAAGTTATAAATTTATGACTGGGGGATGTAAAAATAAGCCATAAATACAGGCCAGCTTCTAGAAGGTCATATCAAGATATTGCCTCTATTTATATTTTCATTGTGTGACGCTTTAGCCACACATCTCTTGTTCATTTTAGTGAGTGCAATGCCCCTTACACTGCTACAGGAACCTCAAGACTAGATGGTGTGAAACTCTGCATGTACTCTGTGCAAACACAGACTACAGTTGTTTTCTACATAATGTTTTTGTCCACTCTCTAGTGTTTTCATTGCCCTTAGGTCAACGACACTGGAGGCCAAATTGCCTCAATGTTGTCTCCTTTATTCAAAACTCTATCTAATAAGACAAACTCCATCTTTCCCTTTCCCAATCCTGCCATATGCATCAGATGTGGTCAGAAGCACCCTATGATCCCCTGTTCCAGCTTTTCAAGTGCTAGGATTATAGGCCTAGTCATCTTGTCCAGCCCATCTGTCTTGGTTAAAGTATACAAAAGCATCCCTATAACCTTCCAACAGCCAAATCAGAGTCCAGGTGTAAACAGTTAGCTAATTATAGCATGCAAGAAAAACATTTAAACAAATACTTGCAATTTTTAACTGTGTGTGTGTGTGTGTGTCTTTGGGAGTGTTTTCATGTATATGTGTGTCAGGTCTTCTGGGAGCTTGAGTTACAGGTGATTGTGAGCCACCTGACATGGGTGACTGCATCCAAACTCAGGTCCTCTGTAAGTATGGTGCATGCTTTAAGCTACTGAGCTATCACTCTGGCCTTGTATTCAAAATTTTTGTTTAAAGAACCTCAAATATTACATAGGTAAATTTAGTCTTTTTCTGCTACTTTTCTTCTTGATCTTAGAAAAAGGCCACTTAATATATGACCTAGTATAAGAAAAGTTTGAGGACATTAATTAGTTTTAGGGCTAACTATACATAACCTTGGTTGAAGACGTTACAGCTTGAATATAACTTAAATAGAATAAGTTCTAAGTTAAAAAAAATATATAAGAATCCTACCCCTTAAAATTAAATAACATGGTTGTTACTATGATCATTCTTATTCCATGAGTAGACGGCCTGTGCTACAAGAAGCCTAATGGTTCTAGAGAAATTCAGGCAGTAATCCAGTAGGAAGCTATCACCCAGTGTTGCCCATTCATGCCTCTTGTGCATCAGGCTACGGGCAGAGCTGAAAGAGTCTGTCATCCCAGCCTAGAGCTATACTGACACCAAGCTTGAAACACAGATGGCTCCTGTGTGCATTCCTTTTCAATGAAAGACTTTGCTATTCCCTGAGGTTCGTTTCAGCCTTAAATAGTTATAGTTTTATATCTGATGGCATAAACTGGCCATCTTGTCTTTTATATGACCCCACCTGGCAAAGCATATATATAATCTCTCTCTTATTCCCAGTAAGGCACATCTTGAATATTTTAAAGATGGGGTAGATTGTTTTTAAATCCAGTTAAATGAAGACATGAAAGTGAAATCAACCTAAATTCTGAAGAGAATTATTCAAAATATTCAATATATTTCTAATTTGAAGATGTTGGAGCCACCTTCCCTGTGAAGCTTCTGCTCTCAGAAATCTTGCTTAGGAGCCAGGTAGTAGTGGCGCATGCCTTTAATCACAGCACTCGAGAGGCAGAGGCAGGTGGGTCTCTGTGAGCTTGAGGCCAGCCTGGTCTACTGAGTGAGTTCTAGGACAGGCTCCAAAGCCCCAGGAAACCCTGTTTTGGAAAACAAAACAAAATAAAAATACAAAAAGAAATCTTGCTTAGGGCTGGAGGGGGTTGCTCAGCCATTAAAGACTAGGCTCACAAGAAATAACTTGCTTATTATTACATAGCATATTATATCACAGAACATAGTAATGCAATGATATGAATCTGAAGCTGTAAAATATTTAAGGCAACTTGTAGTAAGAGAGATGGCTCGGTGGTTAATAGCAATGGTTGCTCTATCAGAAGACTAGTATTTAATTCCTAGCACCCACAAGATGATGCACAACCATCCTCAACTCCAGTTTCAGAAGATCCAATGCCCTCTTCTGACTTCTGCCAGCACCAGGCATACATGTGGTGTACATACATGGGCAGACAAAACACTCAAACACATAAATAATACAAATATTTCCGGTTCTTTAGACCATCCAAAGATACAAACACTGCTCGTTCACCCAAGCACCTAGCTTTGACCTTGTTAGTAAATGCATATAGAGTCAATCATCTAAGGATCAGAAGACCTAGGCTAAGAATGGAGCTAACACTATTCTGAAGACTTGACAATGCTTCTAAGCTGGATACTACCTATTGAAATGGAGGAGCATGCTGAAAAAGAAAGCAGCCGCACTGTGTGCCATTATGACAGGAAGGTTAGTCTCATTTCCTGTGATTCTGGGGACAGGTGAGCGTTCTACAAGCTGCTCTCCCTCGGCAGCAAAAGGCCTTTCATAGCAGACAACTCTCACTGAATTCATTCATGGGTATCATTTCCTTTTTGGGCACGATTGTGTAGAACAGTCCAGCAGTGCCTCACTCTTAACCTCCTAGGATCATTCCTGATTGTGGTACCTGGCCCTTCAAGGAAAAGAGAGCTGCAGGCACAAAGCCCTTGCCTGGGATGCTCACCCCAGCGTGCACAAAGCCCTTGCCTGGGATGCTTACCCCAAGTCACCTTTCCTTTGATCCAGACAGTCTGAGGAAGCCTCCGGAGCATTTTGCATAATTACCCTTTGCAATGTGCTAGTCGGAGACGCTGTGTGACATGAAACTGGAAACTCGTTTCCTCCTTGGATTTCTTTGCTCCTGGGGAACTCTACTTTAAACTATTTTTTTTTAATTAGACAGCCTATTTCGGGAGTTTCTGAAATTCCACTACTTGGAGTGTCTGGTGGTTTTCAGGGCACACAGAGATGGTTGCAGAGCTGAACGAACACACAGACTCCTGCAAACATTCCTGCACATTCCATTGACCCATTGAAGACCTACTGATTTGCTGGTCATCTGGGTCTTTTCTAACCGGACTAGCAGTCTTACAAAAGACAAGGCTTGTGTGGAGGGTGAGCGTCCACCAGAGACTAATACAAAGAGATCCCCACGCTGTTTTCCTGCAGCCATACAGGAACTTGAAGGCAAAGCCAAAAGCAAGGCTTCTCCCTAGCTCTTTAGATCATCTGCCACACCCTTCGGCCTCCCTATCCTTAACTTGTTTTCTTTGTTTCGGGGACCTCTTTGAATGGCAACCACTCTGCCACAGGCATTTCCAGGAGGTTAAGACAGGGCAACCCGCTTAACAACTATTTCATTAGAGAGAATGAATGGAAAGGATAGACTGAAGAATCCCAGGAAAAGTTTGTTGTATGATTGTAAATACTGTAGAGCAATGGCACAATAGCCTGCGTTTAAAACGACCGGTCCTTTGTGGACAATGTTATTAGTGAAGTCCTTGAAGCAAGTGGTGGGAAATGACTTTTTCATTACTGCAAAGGCAATATTAAAGAGCCATGAAATTCAAAGCCCCTGGTTTTATCACAGACATTTTTATGTCAGGATTTACACATTTTCCTACTTGGCATTCCTCTAACAACTGTAGTTTTATAGGACAGAACTACTCTAATTGGTCTGGATCAATTATTAAGGGGTAAGCATCCATTAAACTTATATGTAAATGGAGGATATTCACATCAGATAAGAAGGAAGTATGATTATGATTAAGTGTGTGAAATGTGTAATATGTGTTGAGAGTATGCTTTAAACCTATTAAGACGATGGACTGGGATTATTTGTTGGAATATAAACTGTCACAAAAAAATATTCTTCTGCCTATCCCATGTCACTGAGCAAAAGTAAAATGTCTCGTACATATTTTTCATAATTTTAGTGTGATTGTAGGGGAGTTTCATGTAGATTATCATGCTAAGGACATACCAGCTAGAAATAAGAAGGAAACAGAGGAAAAACAACACAGTAGCAAGAAGCATCAGTACATCTCTATCCCCAGAGCTAACTATCCCGCTCCTGGAATTCGCCATGTGCCATTGTTAGGGTTCATATTCTGGCAGTGCCAATGTAGCCATAACAAACTTAGCACTTAGGAGCTTAGCAATTGTGTGTGGTCATCAACTTATAAGAATGAAAAGTGTAAAACCATGAGCCAATGAGATGGCTCAGCTGGTAAAGGTGACCTGAGTCCAATTCCTAGGACCCACAGGGAGAAAAGGGACGGCTGATTCCCTCAAGCTGTCCTGTGACTTCTCACAAGCATGGTGATACAGGCTCCCCTAGATAAAGAGATATATATAGATGATAGATAGATAGATAGATAGATAGATAGATAGATAGATAGATAGATAGATAGATACATAGATGCCTAAAATTAAAGAAGCTTTTAAAGCCTGTGTAACAGCAATGTGCAAATTTAAAGTATTTATTTACTGAAGACTGGAATACCTCAAGAGACCAAATTCAAGTTTTTAATTCTAATATTTGCTTAAAGAAAGCAAAATTGTCACAAATATTATCTCATTGTTTTCGCATATAACTTTTTTCTTTTTTAATATTTTATTTTCATGAGTCCATTCTGCTGCCCATGCTTTCACAAGACAAATAAGAAATGGTAACATTTCGCCCATGCTCCTAGCTTCCAGACTAGCTCACCCACACCTAAGATTCATCCCTTTTATTACCAGTGCAACCCATTCATTTTCATTGTTATTCATAGCTCATTATTTGGACATACAACAGCTTAACTTATTTTTTGTATTATTGATGATACAGGAGTAATTTATGTAACATAAAGTTCTTTATAAATATACTTATAAAATTATAAAACATAAAGATGGCTACTATGCATCTCAAAGATCAGAGTCCACATTATCAGCTAGAATTTATGTGAAGTCATTTTTTTCTTTTTATTTGATAATTTTTCATTTAAATTTGAAACAAGCTTGTTTTATATGTCAATCCCAGTTTCTTCACCCTCCCCCCTCTCCAATCCCTATCCCATCCTCTTTCTTCTCCCCAGGGAAGGCACATATGTGGAAACAATATTTAATATTTAAGACAGAGCTAGACAACAAGAAATGCTAGTAACTGGCCAACAGTTTCATAATTGATACAGAGTCTCTGTGTGTTATTTGGGGCTGATGCAGGACTGGGACCAGGCTGGTGGGAAACTGCTCGTAATACTCATTGGTTCACCAAGTTGGATGTCATTGACATCCTCCCATTGGTCAGTTCCCTGTCTGGGATGAATGTTTGTTCACATCTCCCCAGTCATAGTGTCAGATGGCCAGTTCCCTCACCGCCACCATCCCAGCCTGCATTTCCTGTTTGCTCTTTGATGATGTCCATTCTGACTATGGTAAGGCAGGATCTCAGTGTGGCTTTTATTTGCACTTACTGAGTGACTAAGGATATTAAGCATTGTGCATATATTTATTGGTATTTTATACATCTTTTCAGAATTGTTCATTTAGTTCATTTGTTCATGTACTGATTAGATTACTGAGGGTTGTCTTGTGTTGTTTTGGTCCATTATGTCTCCTACGAATTTATCCCCTTACAGATGCTGATAAAGATTTTCTACTATTCTGCAGACTATTTCCTTGTTCTCTCTGTTCCTTTATAGAACCCTTTGAATATCACACATCCTACCAATTCTTGCTATTACTTCCTAAGAAATTATAGTATTTTTCAGAAAATTCTTGTTGATATCTATAACTTGAGATATTTACTCTGTGACATTGAAGTCTTTTCTTCATTTTGAGTTGAATTTTATGTGGGGGGGGAATAAGAATCACTTGTTGAAGAGGCGGTTTTGTTTTGTTTTGTCTTTCCAACATCCTCTTTTGCCTGTTGTTATCTTTATTGATTGGACAGCTCCAGTCACATGATTTCTGGTTCTATATTCTATTCCATTGTTCTGTATCTCTGTTTCCACACAAGTAACATACTAGTTCTACTATCATGGTTGTGTAGTAAAACTTGAGATCAGGTATTGTGATATCTCCAATATTATACCTTTATATTAAGGTGTTTATTTTTTTAATCAACCATCTAGGGTCTTTTGTCCTTCCATATAAATTTTAGAATATCTGTGAAGATATCATGAAAATTTCAATAGGGGTTGCATTAAATCTACAGGTAGCTTTTGTTAATATGTCCATCTTTAAAATATTAATTATCCTAACTCACAAACATGGGAACTATCTCAATATATCAATGGCTTCATCAATTTCTTTCTTAATATCTTAAAATTTATAGTGTGGATGACTTTCAACACCTTGGCTAAGTTTATTCTGAGGGTTGATTTTGTTGTTGTGTGTTTGTTTTTTTGGCTGCTGCTGCTATATGGTTTTGAGCTATTGAGTATGTAATTGATTTATTAATTTCATTCCCAGTGTTTTTGTTATTAGTATATAGTAAAACTACTGATTGGTTATATGTTGGTTTTTATATCCTAGTACTTTTCTGAAAGTCTTCATGAGACCTTAGAGGTTTCTGGTGAAGCCTTTACAGCCTTCTGTTTGTGTCATCTAAAAATAGGGATAATTTGACATCTTCCTCTATATTCTTTTATTTCATTCTCTTTTCATACTGCTCTGTATAAAATCTCAAGCACTATATTTAAAAGAATGGGAAAAACAAATACTCTTGTCTCAATCATGATTTAAGGAGAAATATTTTCAATATTTTCCATTTAGTATTATGTATTTCCTAAATTATTGGGACGGATATTTTCAAAGTATTCCATAATAAGTCTCTGGATTTGATTGGTGTTTAAGAAACTCACTTTTCATCTCTAATGTTAGTAATTCAGGCCTTCCCTCTCTTTTTTTTTAATTTAGCTATTTGTTGATTTATTTATCTTCCAGAAAAAACAACTCTTTGTTTCGTGTGTTGTGTGCATGCCTGTGCATTCGTGTGTGAGCATGCACATGTGCATGCACACATGTACTTATATGCGTGTGCATATACACTTGTTCATATGTCATATGTGCACATCCATGTATAAAGGCATCTTCCTCAGTTGCTCTCCACATTATTTTTTGAGACCAGGTCTTTCACTTTTACCTGGAGTTCACTGAGTTGGCTAAGCTAGTTGGCTAGAAATTACCACAATTCCCCCTATACCCATTTCCATTTCCCCAATACCAAGATGATAAGCATTGGCCTCATGTCCAGTAATTTTATGTAGGTCCTGGTGAATTAACTCAGGTTCTCTTGCTATCATAACAAATACCTTACCAACTAAGTCATATAGCTAGAACTGTTTATTGATTCTTTGTATTGTTCCTTTTGTTTCTATTTCATTAATTTTCATGCTGATAATTATTAGGTCTTTCTATAGGCTAAATTGAATTTGGCCTCTTCTTGCATTTCTAAGATCTTCAGATGCATCATTAAGTTATTGATTGGACTTTGGTTATATTTTTAACATAAGCATATATAACTATAAATTTCCCTCTTAGAACTGCTTTTTCTATATGAAAAAAAAAGTTCTGGTAACTCTATTTTCATTTCATCTGATTCTGGGAATTTTTATATTTCTATCTTCATTCCTCCAATACCCTCTGATCTTTTAAGAGTGTTCTGTTTGTTCAGTTCTTGTGAAAATGTGTAGCTTCTGTGGGTTCCTTTTTTTGTCTCTTGAATTTTAGTTCCCTCTTATTATTATCTAATGATATGTAAGAATCTATTTTTGCTACTTTGAGCTAAAGACAAGGCCTCACTTTATAAACCTGGCTTGCCTAGAACTTGCTATGTAGACCTGGCTTGCCTGGAACTTGCCATGTAGACTAATCTAGACTCCAAATCACAGCTACCTGCCTCTGCCTCCTTAGTGCTGGAATTAAAGGCACAAACCAAACACCTGGTCTGTTTTGATTTTGGTGCTTGCTAAGACTTGTATTATAGCCAAAAATGTGACTTTTTTAGCAGAAAGTTCCATGATCTTATGACAAAATGTGCATCCGCAGCTGTTGGACACAGTATTCTATCGATTTGCATTAGGCTATTTTAACCTACCATGTATTTTAACACTGATGTTTCTTTGTGGATTTTTTATTTGTTTAGACAAACTATCTGTCAATGAGAATGCAGAATTGAAGTCACGTACCATTATTGTATTTGTTCTTATCTGTGACTTCATGGCAAATAGTGTTTGTTTTATGAAATTGAAAATCATATATATATATATATATATATATATATATATATTCATTGTATCCATTTGATGGATTATTCTCTTTATTAGCACAGTATCTTCTGACAACCTTGGGCTTTAATTCTTCTTTGTCAACAAATTCCTGTCTGTTTCAGCTTTCTTAGTACATTATTTTGCTTTCATTCTGTCTGTGTCTTTACCAGTGAGGTCTGCCACTTGCAGATTGCAAGCAGTTGTTTCTTCTGTATCAGTGAATCAGTATCTTGTAATTGGTTCATTCTATTTTACAATAGAAATAAATACTTCAGTGTGCTTCCTGTCTCCATCCTCTTATATTGAGAAGTGCAGGTGATGATTAATATACCACTTTTCAATTGATTAAGGGCCATTAGTAATGATACCAGAATTTGACTGGAGAGAACTTCACCAGGGAAGTCTGAACTCGGGGTGTTAGTAAATGGAAAAACTTGGTTTTCTCCCTTGAAATAGAGGTACTTAATATAGGTTGTCTAACCAAACAACATAGGAAATGTTGTCAATTCCTCTGACTAACTTGTACTGCAGATTAATGACAATTCTTTCAAGGACAGAGCTCAGACATCAAGTGACTCCAACATGACACCTAGAGGAGAAACCATGGCTTCCATTTAGGGGATTGGATCTAGAGAACTTGATATGGATGTGTGTGTGGAGGGTGGGGGGGTAGATATTAGTTAACAAAAAGATTGTAGTGGTTTCTTTTCTGTTCTTCAAATCACATCACCTCTCTGTTTATGGTTATTTTTATGTTTATGTAAATAGTTGATTGGCTTCCCCTAGCGTTAGTCAGGGTATTTGACCTAGTTTGTTCCATTTACAATAAATCTATATTTCTTGGGGAAGGGGGTGAAAAAAAAACATGTGAAGGAGAAATATATAATGATATCTGATCATAGGGGGAAAAATAAGTTTTCAAAGGAGACCAGATTCTGGAGAACTGAAGAAAGACTTCTAGAATCCAAAATACACAAAATGTGCTCTACCTTTGAATGGAATTGTGAATCCCTTTTATAAGTCAGGTTGGTTAAGTTGGATTTTTCTCTAATAAAAACCAGCTATGTAGTACTGGGTCCAATTGATCTTCCCAAATCTCTAGATTTATTTTTCTCCTATTTTACCTCTCATGCCTTATATTCTTTTTGCTTCTGGTGGCCTCTGGTAACAGGTCAGAGACCTGCTTGCTTATGTGGAAGGTGCCTTGCATGTTCTTGCCCAGTGAAAGCCTTAGCCAGCCACCTAAGGATGATGCATGGATGTAAAGCCCATTCATTCCCACCTGGAGTTTAACAATTCTGAGTCATAGTACACAAGAGCTCATTGCTAAAGTCTGTGCTTTCCTTGACTGCTTTGACTGTTGATCTGAAATGTCCAACTCATTCCCCAGCTTCTTTTTAAACTACCTTCTTAGCAAATGACTGGAGCACAAATCCCCAAACAGAAACGCATGCTGATGACCACCAATGCCAGTCACACCCACATGTCCCGGGTACAAATCTCTACATAAAGCCTGATGCCTGTGATTAAACAGTATGTCCGTCTGTAACAGATCCTTTATCCTGAAAACACTGGCTTAAGTGTTTGGTTAACTGTCTCCTAATTTGGCAATTTTGGTGCAATCCCAGCTCATACACAGCAACAAGATGTTCTCTGGAATCTAATTTCAGAGCTGAGTTCCAGAAAAATCACATGGAATTTTATGTTATATGTAACACTTATATGCTTTGAAGTCACAGAATTTATTTCAAGCCTCCAAGTTACTTAATGCAAGGTCGGTGCCTAAAATAGATGGATATGTTTTATATAGTTAGGTAACGTGCGACTTGCTGAGCCTAACCACAGAGCCCAAGCATCTTACACAGAGTTTATTTTCCTACATAGAAAAAATGCATTGCCTTGTGGGTACACAGAAGCATATTCCAATAGCTTATTTCTAATCTCTATGAATATGACAAATGTAAATTTAGGGTTTTAAACGTATGTGTCCCAGGGTTAGTAAATTCCAGAGCTGCAAAAGAGCCTGAAAGAAAGCTTCAAGAAAATGAAGGGGAGAGGCTGAACCCTTTACTTGTTTTGGACATAGGTTAGGTAGTAAAGAATGGTTTTGTTTTTTGTTTTAGGATATATATATATATATATATATATATATATATATATATATATATTTGAAACAAGCTTGTTTTACATGTCAATCCCAGTTCCAGCACCTTCCTGTCCTCCTGTTCCCCCACCAAACACCATCCCCTCCCCTTTCTGCTCCCCAGGGATCAGACTTCCATGGAGATTTGTCAAAGTCTGTCATATCATTTGGAGCAGGGCCTAGGCCCTCCCCCATGTGTCTAGGCTGAGGGAGTATCTCCATATGTGGAATGGGCTCCCAAAGTCCATTCTTTTATTAGGGATAAATACTGATCCATTACCAGAAGCCCCATAGACTACCCAGTCCTCCTAACTAACACCCACATTCAGGGGTTCTGTGTTGGTCCTATGCTAGTTTCTCAGCTGTCAGTCTGGAGTCCATGAGCTCCCCGTTGTTTCTGTGGGTTTCTCCGGCCTGGTCTTGAACCCTTTGCTCATCACTCCTCCCTCTCTGCAACTGGATTCCTGGAATTCGGCTCAGTGTCTAGCTATGGGTGTCTGCTTCTGCTTCCATCAGTTACTAGATGAAGGCTCTAGGATGACATATAAGGTGATCATTGATCTCATTATCAGAGAAGGGCACTTAAGGTAGCCTTGCTATGTAAAAAAGAGAGAGAGATTTCTAGTGACCAGAGTGGAAAATTGGTAGATATGCCTGAATTACGCGGCAACAAAGAAAATCGACTTTGTATCAGAGAGAGAGAGGAATTTAGTTGTAGGTATAAAACTCAGGACTGTGACGATCCTTGCCTTTGTTCAGGAATAGTATATCTGACATGAGTAGCAGATATTTATACTAAAGTGTGGTGTGTATGCCTCTTTTATATATTTTGTTAGTCTATAAATTGTCTTATATAAATGTCTGAGAGGAAATTAAGCAGGGAACTATCTGGCCTAGCCAGGCTAGCATTTTCAATAAGATGTAGAGATTCATTTCCTGGAAGTCATCAAAAAAGTGACAAAGAAGAGATGGTCACAGCACTAGTGAAATTTGTAGGTAACGATTAGGACCAACTTTATGCGGATCTTGACCTTGGTTAATAAGCTTACTGAGTTTACTTACACAAACCCAAAGGAATGCTTTATTTAAACCAAACATAAACCATGTCTTAAACACTTCCAGAGATTAGGATATGGATTCAGCAAACACCTCCTAATAATCTAAAGGGCTTTATCAACCTCACTTCTATAGGTCAGGTGTGATTGCGACCTGGTTCCAGGAAAAGATCATTTCAAAGCATATCTTTTAATGCAGGATAACCCAGGGAAAAATCCTGTTCTAAAAAAGATAGAAAGGAAAATATTTATACACATATAAGAAGTATTAAAGATTAAATCCACATGAACTTTAAATGAAACTCCAAAAATGTCTATTTTAAGCTTTTAATGCTTTAAAACCCTGAGACCAAGGAGATAAAATGTCCACATGACAGCATTCTGAAATCTTCCTGACAGGGCAGCCTCCACACTAAAAGAAAATGGATGCCAGGAGGAATTGGAAAAGTTTGCCATGGAGTTATGCTTTCATAAATCATCTATTACATTACAGGTTCACATTTATTTCTGCTCAACCTTATCTCACCTACTGTTTAAGGCTTTTTCTTAGATACCGTCTTATCACCGAACTAAACAATTATATAATGAGGTAAAATAACTTTCCAAGGCAACCACGGTGTGCTTAAATGCATGTGACTTGACTATAAAGACACAGGGAAAAAAAGAAATCAATAAGGCAAATGAACTGCAAATTTCCATTAATGGTGAGAAAAACGTAAACCTGTTTGTAAAGCATATTTGTTCATTTTTTGTTACTGTAATATGCTAACTGTGGCAGCCTAACTTAGCTCTTTCAAGAAGATTTATTGAGATCCCAGGGCTAGAGTTTCAAGGGCATAATTCCAGCACCAGCATGGCTCCCTTAGCACCTCATACTGGGATGTATGTAAGAGCATGGGAATTCATGATGAGTCAGGAAGCAAGACACTGGGGTCCTCCTGAGAACACAACCAATGACCTAATGACCACTCCCTGACTTTCCTTCTTCAAAGTTCCATACCTTCCTCAACATGGTCACAACCAGACTTCCAGGACATGAAACTGTGATAGGATAAACAACACCCAAACTCTACATAAAGTTGGCCAGTGGCTGGACAAACATTAACTCTAACTTTTGGGTTTTGTTACATCCTTAGAATAGAAAGGCTGTCTTAGAATCTAATTTACAATCATTTGACATGAAGCTACTGATGGCTTGCTGAAAGATTAACCATCAAATGGTGTTGAGCATTTCCAGGCCAACACATACATCTCAGCATGCAGCCCAGACCAACTTCTGGTGTTCATGGAGTAAGTAAATAGAAAAATTATCAGCATGAAGTAAAAGTCTATATGAAAAAGCTCTGTTTTCCATCAGCTTTTATTGCAATATTATATTCAGATAATCAGCAAATATTTATTGACATGTTTATTCAAAATGCACTTTTCACTAAGTTTTAAATTATGGAAATAAGATAAGATAAACAGTTGGTGCAATTAGTAAACTAGCAAACTTATCTGCTGTTTTCTGGTCACAGATAGAACATGTGGGACCCTTTCCCGCCACCTCTAGTCCTTCTTAATGTCGCTGTCACACAGTCAGATGTTTAGATCATCATCTCCCTTGTCACCCTTCACTTTGGGTTGACCCCTAAGCCAGACCCCCTAAGCTAGACCAGTTGCTAGATATGAAAGATGAGGAATTTAAGACGCTAAGATTTCTTGTTAGCATTTATCTAACACTTATAATATGCCTGGAAATACCCGTGGCTTTTAAGAATGTGTTTATTCATTAAATATCAATAAAGAAGTCTCTGAGTGGGTACTTTATCAAGAAAGTAAAACACCATAATATTAAGGCAATGCTTCATGAACAAAGCAGAATGTGATTAATGACATAAATAGTAAAAAGGGTAAGTGGGACACACACACACACACACACACACACACACACACACACACACTTTATGTGGATTGGGGATCAATTTAAAGAACTTGTCTTGAGTTTTTTTTTTTTTTTCCTTTGACAAATTTGCACATGAAGAACATGCACTCTGATGACTAACTACTACTGATAGACTCTGGGAGAAGGAGAACAGTTGTCTCCCGTATTAACTACTGATAGATTCTGTAACCAAGGGAACAGTTGTATTCACTTGTGTAGCCACCAGGATCCAGTAGATAGCTCCAAATCCCTGATTATATAGATAGACCTGATTAAAGTCAGTGGGCCACAAAACACAGTGACTAGATATGGATGTGACAAAACTATTTTTTAGGGATGAGAAAGAATAGACAGGGCTAGTAGGGCTTGGAAAGGGTGAGTTGAGAGGGTCAAGGGACATCATGTACATTGAATAAAAGGGGAAAGTGAGCTGAGCACAATTGTTCCCCACCCCCTCCCAACCCGGACCTTGGCTGTGGTTGCAATGTAACAGCTGCCTCAAGAATTTTCTGCAATGGACTATACCCTGGAAGTATGAACAAAGAGAAAACCTGGCTCTCTTAAGTTGCTCTAGGTATTTTACTATAGCAACAAGAATCGTAATTAAGACAGCTTGTATGATATGTTAATGGAGCAGTTATATTAGTTGTGTAAAGATAGCCACAATCGACTTGTGTGTATGTATGTATTGTGTAGCTGGTTTTTCTGGTAGGGTAGTTTGTTTGTTTGTTTTTTGTATCTGAAGCCACAGCCCAAGTATTTTTGCATGATTGGCAAGCACACATATGTGAGGCTGCTTATGTTTGCTGATGAGATCACTGTGAGCTTTGCCTCGCTTAAACCGAGCAATGCAACGACAGGTAGGAAAAACTTGCCTGGTTTCTTTTCTCTTGCTATGTGCCATAGCACTACACAGAGAAATACTTTAACCCTTTCAATAGCTCTTCGTGGGATAAGAACTCCAGGAGGCCTGGCCTGGATAGCTCCGACCCCAGGTTTCTCACGCAATTGCCACTGATAGGACAAGAGATGGGAGCTCAAAGCGCCGGATCTGCTGGAAGCTGCTTAGGTATTTTTCTTCCTCTGTGCAGCATCCAAGGCTGTCCCTGCTGTCTCCCTTCTTGGGCTCTTGGGAGCTCCTACGCATCTTGACCTATCCTATAGTGCTCATACTATGTCCACAGCACTTGCAGCTTCTAGAGTGCAGCATAGAAACTGTCACCTTTATGGCCTGGCTTCCAGACCTGGGGATGGCACCTCTGCTGCCCTCAGTTGGTTATAGGAACGTCAGAAGACGGCTCAGGTTCAAGGGAAGAGAAGCTACCTTCACCTCTGAGGAGCAACGGCTCTCTAGAAGAGCATGTCGTCTGGGAGTGATGGCTGTGTCTGATTTTGGATAACATAAGATGGAAGAAATGTCAAGGTGATGAGCTGGTACTGGCTATTCACTCGTTGCAGAGGACTTAACATGAAAAAGAGCCTTGAACTTCTATTGTACTTCGTCCTGCAGAGTAGACAGAAGCCAGCTAACTTCCAGGAAGCCATGGCTTAGTTAGAGTGAGGAAAAAGGGAACTGAGAGGGTGTGCTAACTAAACCCTGGTGAAGATGGAGGTTTCTGTCCCACCTGGTCCCACAGTCGCTTTATCTCAAATAAACACGTGGATGCTATATTAATTATTAAACTGTTTGGCAGATTGCTTCGGCTTCTTATTGGCTAGTTCTCTCTTAATTATTAACCCATTTCTATTAATCTATGTATTGCCACGAGGCTGTGGCTTACCCATAATCCAGCAGGTTACTCCTTTAGCAGCATGGAGTCTTTTGGTGGCCTCTCTCTCTCTCTCTCTCCTCTTCCCAGCATTTTCCTTTTCTGGTAGCCCTGCCTATACTTCCTGCCTGGCTACTGGACAATCATCAGTGTTTTATTCATCAACCAATAAGAGAAACACATATACAGAAGGACATCCCCCATCACCCTGGTATTTTCCAAACGTGCTGTCAAGGCTGAAGGTATTTCAGAGCTCAAATTGCTGGTTACCTGCTTCACATCTTCCATGTCTACATACCCACAGCACAGCTCATTCAGTAAGTCAAAGGAAGAATTCCAGTTGGTGGAAATACCACGCCAACCCTGAACTGACAGCACATCTCCTTAATGGTGGATAAAGTAATGAGGTGTCTTATGATCTATGACATATTTTGCTTTGATGAGCTGCAGTAGGTGCCATGACAACCCAGAAATCTTTCCCTGGGATAGACAGAAACAATCCCAGAGAACACGTAATGTTAGAAGTGTTTAGGCTTAGGGAGGTAAAGAGGAGGCTCCGGGATGGAGCAGGAAGGGATTGAAAGTTTGAAGAGCACTCTAGATGGGCCTCCTTCTCCTCCACCCAGGCTTTGCTTTGTTATATAGCAGATAACTCCCATTCCGCTCAGTCTTCTACTTCCCTTGTGGAGTTCTTGCCAGCCCTTTGTGGCTCCTTGTGAGACCTCTCAATTCCATATTGCACTTTGCAACCGGAAGGCCAAGGTTTCTTTGGAGGATGCTGCATGCAGGATTAAGCTTTGTCGCCTTTAACTATTGGGATATCCTTTATAAGGTTTTTAATGATAAGGACCGTGCATAGCTTAAAAAATGAACTTTAACAGCCAGTGAGCTGCCTTGTCAGATAAAGGTGCTGCCACCAAGCTTAAGGACCCGAGTTCAATCCCTAGCCCCCACGTAGTAGAAAGGTAACTGACTCCTACAAGTTGTCCTCTGACCTCTCTTTACAGGGGCGCCATGAGGGTGTGTGTGTGTAAAAATGAGGTTTAAAATGTGAGTTGCCACAGGTACCACCAATTCCCATCTTTAACCCCAGAGCATCCCGCGGATTAGCTGCCCTTCATTCATTCTAGTATTACCCACTCTGACCTAGTAGCAAGTTCTGAGACAGCCATGAATACTTACTTAGCAAGGCCCAGTCTCCAAAAAAAAATTTTTTAAACAGGAAATAAGTGCATGTTAGATGATAGTATATTTTCCTAACCAATATAAGCCGACTTTAAGTTGGACTCTTTCTGACTCCAAGTTTTCCTCGGCATTAAATATGTGATATGATTCTCTCAGCAGTTACTGAAAATAATAGGACTTAATTACTGAGAAATACTTCACACACATTTTCTCATTAATTCTCCCAACAACTCCACAAAGTGAGTACTGTTATCACTTTCCTTTATAATAGATACCAACTGAGAGACAGGAAGGGAAGCTTGCTCCACCAAAGTCTCACGGCAGGCAGCCAAACTTGCTTTTATTCTTATGAGCTCTTTTATGGCCATTAGAAATGCACAAACCCCCTCATAGTTTGTAATTAAGGCATCTGCATGTTTCCTTTTTAAGTTTTCCTGCCTCTTCTTTTAGTTATTTTTTTTAATCACTCCTTTTGGCATAATTTACCATCAACTGTCCCTGCACTCATCAGCCTGAACATCTTCCTAGTGGCCTCTGCTAGGCCCACACAGGCTCCATGGTGGACTGCCCAGCACTCCCAAAGGTTTCCTTGTGTGCCTTCTCAGCCAACGCCTTCATCTGTCCCAAGTCTGGCCATGTCCACATAGGGCTGGTCCAGTCATGCCGTTAGTTCTCCTTTGTACCTTTGTGCCTGCCTTCTGCCCCTCAGCAGCAAGCTCTCCACACTCATCCATGTTGTGATCAGTGTGATGCACAGATCGCTTTGCCAAATAGCGGTCCCCTGTAAATCATCATTTATTCATTTTGGGCTATTTCTAGTTGTTGCTTTTTGTGAATGAAACTCCCGTATCCGTGACTTTATATGACCATTCTACATTTCCCTTTACTGGGAGCAAATATCTGGGAATAGAATTGTTAGGTTATACAGCAAATGTATGCTGTTGAAAGCAGTTGTACTGCTCTGTGTTCCCAACTGTTCCATTTGTCTTAGGCCTTGACCAGTCCTTTGTGTGAGTGATTCTTTTTAGCTGTCCTACAGATATACATTGATATTTCATCTCTATTTTGATTTGTATTCCTTTGCTAATTAATTTATATTGAGCATATTTTCATATGGTTTTGTTTTGGTTTGATTTGGTTTTAGTCTTTTCAAGACAGAGTTTCTCTGTATTGTTTTGAAGACTGTCCTAAAACTCATTCTGTAGACTGGGCTGGCCTCAGACTCACAGAGATCCACCTGCCTCTGCCTCCAGAGTGCTGGGATTAAAGGCGTGTGCCACCAATGCCCGTTTATATGGGTTTTTATTTCTTTCATTGTGAAGAATCTATTCAAGCCTCAGGCCAATTTTGGTTTTGTCTTATTGAGTCCTATGCTACATACATACAACTTCCATATATGAGTCCTTTAGTGTGTGTGTGTGTGTGTGTCTGTGTGTGTCTGTGTCTGCGTGTGTATATATGTGTGTGTGTATGTGTGTGTGTGTGTGCACGTGTGCTTACGCAGATATCATCTCCCATGCTGTAACTTGCTTTCACATTTTCTTAATAATGCCTTTCAAGGGGAAAAGTTTTGCATTTTAATTAAATCTCATCAAAGTTGCCTTTCATGGGGACTTGGGAGTGCTTGCTGAGTAAGTATGAGGACCGGGAGAATTAAAATGGGGTAGAGGGCTGGTGACCTACTGTCCCATCCCTAGAAGTCAGACACGGGAAATCTCCAGAGGAACTGGCTAGCCATATCAGCGAACTGTAGGTTTAATTGAGAGACCTTTCCTCAATGAACAAGATGGGAAAGCAGTCAAGGATGGTTCCAACCTCAGTCTCCGGCTTCTGCATACACTTACATAGACATGTATATGCACCCCACACATGTGTGCCCACATGTATGCTAATATGTATGCATGTGCATACCACATACAAGCACATAGGGTGGGGGCGGGGGGGAGGGAGATAAAGCACACACATGAAACTAGGGGGAAAAAGAACATTTTCTTTTCTGGTTCATGCTTCCCTATGTCATTTCTAAACAGGATCTGCCAATGGCAACATTAAAGAGACCTTTGTCTTCTGTTTTCTCATAGAAACTATTTTAGCCTTCCATTTAGAGCTACAAATGATTTCCAGATATCTTAGTCCGATTTAAGGAAAGAGTTGGTTGTTACTTTTAAATTTTCCTTGGTCCATTTTACCACTATTGCCTCCTGCCCATATATTTTGCAATCTCCAAACCTCTCTTACTTGATGTTGGTAGTCTTCTAGAGAAGCAGCCAGGCCTACTATGAGAAAACCTCTCTTACTTGATATTTCTAGTATTCTAGAGAACCAGGCAGGGCTACTGTGGGAAACTATGAGCCAGAACCTCTAGAATGCTAGTTTTAAATGTATGCAGGTTTAAGGCAGCTGTTTGCATGGTTCAATGCCCTGGTTATGTTGGCACTGGAAGGCCCATGTATTTAAGATGCCCTCATCATAGAACTTCTGCAAAAGTGACACATGAGCCATATTCTTTATTTTTCTCATGCGGATCCATTTTAAGATACCAGTAACATGACAAAGGCCATTTATATATACTGGAATACACTTAATTAACAGTAAAGATAAGTGATGGTTTTTCAGACCAGTTTCCACAGGCATGGGTCACTTTGCTTTTGCTCTTTTGGGTGGTTTTGTAACTTTTTTACTTCATGTGTGTGTATATGTGTGTGTGTGTACACGTGTAGCAATCAGAGGACAATTTGTAGGAGTTGACTCTCTCCTCCACCCAGTGAACTCTGGAAATCAAACTCGGGTCATCAGGCATGGTGACAAACACATCTACCCATAAGCCATCTCATTGGCCCTGGTTTTTTTACTCACTTTAAGTCTTATTTACACATTTATATATTATACACATTTAACCCAAAAGTAGCATTTTCACTTATAAATAGTAGCGTTTGAAAGGACTCAAAAGCCAACTTGAATAAAGCTCATAATATTTTCATATTTCATTCAGTGGCTCGTCTCATGATTCTGTCCTCAGTTGTATAGTACAGGGTTCTAAGTTTTAATTCACATTCTGAAATTAAGCACTAATGTCTAAACTCTATCATAATGAGATTTCACACATTGGGTTACTGAGTTATCATAGAGCATTGGTGTTTACTAATAAACCATGTTGTTGAGAAACCATATGTCATAACAATATGTAAGAATTTATTTTGCAATGATCCAATAAATTATTAACAGTGAAATGTCTTCTAAATTTTTTAAACATCACATACTCAGTGTTGGCCAGACTTAATTTGTTTCATAAGAAATAAATTGTTGGACTCAAAGCTACCTCAAAGTTTGATGGGGATTCCTGTATATTTCTGAAGAAAACATTTGGACGGCCCCCCATATATCTGTACAATTCCAATATTTATAGTCATTCATATTCAGCATGTACCTTCTAAATATGCCTGTGAAAAATAAAATGATTACTTTTCCCTCAGTGTTCAGCAGGCATTCTAAATTAGCCAGCTGCTCTCTTGTCATGGAGGGAAATAGATCGTCTTTTTATAAAAAGTGACAGTAAATATGTCCATGGCACCAGTCACTTTATATGCAAGTGAAAATTCCATTGGTGCGGTGACTTATGGTTACAGAAGAGCAAGAGTATGTTAAGGGCCGGGGGGGGGGGGGGGGTGTTTCGTGTACTTTGTTAGAGGCGTCTAGAGAATAATTTTTTCTAAGGAAGTGGAATCATTTTGTTTTATGGCGAGACGGTAATCCCAAGGCCCATGTGTTTAGTTGTTTATTATTATCATCATTATTATTAGGGATTCAGAAGTCATTTAAAAGCATGAGCTACAAAAACAGCAGTTCTCAACCTATGGTTAATGACCCCTTTGTTTTTCAACAACCCTTTTACAGGGTTACCTAAGGCCATCGGAAAGCAGATATTTACATTGCAATTCATAGCAGAAGGAAAATTAGTTAGGACAGAACAACAAAAGCCATTTTATGGCTGGGGGGGGGGGTCATCACAACATGAAGAACTGGTTAAAGGGTTGTAGTATTAGGAAGGTTGAGAACCACCGTAGTAGAACAATTAATTGCATCAAGTGTATTCATGGAAGCTATGCTCTAAATTGTGATTTGGTACAAGACTGAGATGGGCATGGTGTTGGAGATTTATCCCTCTTGAAAACTTTATCCTTTCTGTGTGGATCCTCTAAAACAACAGTACCCCCCCCACACACACACATGTTTATTCTCTCTCTTTTTCTTTCTTTTGTTCCATTATTTGATTCTGCTGTTTGGCTCTGGCTCAAACTACCTTAAACTTTTGGGGGATTATAATTTGTGATCTAGTTTGTTTTACCAGTATTGGAATGTGTGTCATGTGGACAAAATAGGATCACGGAGCACCTATTTTCTCCAAGGATCTGGGTGTCAAGTCCCTCACAGAACAACAAACAATGCACAACAGAATAGCTAATCTTTTGGGCTGGGAAGGACTTTAAAGGTCTATTCTTCTCCCTTGTGAAAGACCAGAAATTAAAACTGGAGAGACCAAAGCTATCCATCCATTCAATGTCTTCAGAGTGTGGACCTCAGTCTTAACTTATGCCCACATTCCTCTCTGCCTCGTTTTCCTTTGGATTAAAAGCAGTATAACTCTTGGAGGTAATTGCCACCTAGAGGGCTATTTGTCGCCATCATCTCTTTCCTTAAGAGGGCATTCAAACAAAGCTTACTCTACAAGTATTGTCTGAACACCTGCAGCATCTAGGCACTCAAGACATAGCAGTGAACAAAGAAGATAAGCCTGCGAGACAGGATGGGTTGTGGTTGTGTTGTGTACTACATGGTGAGAAATTCAGATGTTTGTGTTAGGAAGGAAGCATGGAAAGGATCTGTGAAATGTTAAAAACAACAGTTTGAAGACGCCCCAGAACTCATTTCCTGTGTGGGAAGACATAAGATGGTCAAAGGATACCTCCTCTGTTTCTTTCATGATTGTAATAGACCTTGGCTTTCGACAAAGAGTTTTCCTCTTGTCTCTCTTTTGTCTTCTGCATCTTCTACTATAACAAATATGCACACCAATATAGGCTCTCCCCTCTTTACCCTAGGAGTCTGCATCAAACAGAACAGTTGCTTTTCTGTGTCTGTGACTGCTGGTGGAGAAGGGAAGTGGCTTAGCTGGCCTGCACATGCTGGACAGAGAGACAAACTGCTGAGCTAGGACAGAGCCTGCTTCTCTGTTTTCTTTGTGCATTAGTTGGGCTTACTTTCCAGAGCTCTTGTGACTTACAACTTGAAAGGCCTCTTCCATTGAAAAATGCTTTGTCCTGAGGCCAGGGAAGCTGTAAACAAGAGAGAGGCCATTGTGTATTTAAAAATAGAGCAGAAGATGGTAATGTCCTTGAATGACTTTCAAAAAAAATGAATTCTCTGTGTGTCGGAGCATTAACCATTATCTGGTTTGTACAGTGAGCCAAAGCACAATAACTTCATGATTGATAGTCTCAAGCTTTGAATGATCTTAAACTAAAAAGACACTTTGATTTAAAAAAAGAAAAGTCCCTCCAGAATCTCAGTGTATGTAGTTATAGACAAAAAAATACAGTAAGATTTATAAGCCCAAACTACTTTCAGGTGTGAGTACAAAAAATACATACCTACATATAGCTACTAATTCCCATAAGAGGCCTAGAGATTTCACTGATGTGTCTTACCTACAATTTTATTATTTCAGTAGGAAAGTTGTCTTCATCACATTGCCAAATGTGTCTTTATTTATTCATTCACACACTCACAGATATTTGATGAGTCTACACCATATGCTATGACTGTCTTAGTATTCTGCCTAAACAACATGATCTGGAACTATCTTGCTCATAGTCTGTGTATTTCCTCATTCCTTCATGTCCCAGAGATGCTCATTGTACAAATGCTTCTCCACAATGACACTGTGAAATACAATTAGACAGAAGTTATATATAGTATCATCAACTTCGAAAGAACAAATAGCCAACTTTGAGTTAACTTGGATGTCACCTTGGGAACACAGAATCACTGTATAATGTACCTGTGTCCCACTGTAGGAGACAATGCTCTTTTGATAAACAACCGATCAGTTAAGAGAACACTGGTGGCCATAAGTGATAAAAGTTTTGAACATTTCAGTTTTCTAAATAGATTCAGTAATAATACAGTGCCCAAGGATATGTAACATTTACTTTCATCGACAGTGGACATTTAGAATCTTTACAAAATGTAATACCAAGAGGGTGTCTACTTTGGGAAGATAGGTTGGATATAGGTGGCACATTCCTTCTGTTAGATAAGTATCTGTAGATTGTATATGAATCAATCATTAAAAAGACACCAAAAAACACTGGGAGACCTGGAGACCCACAGAATGACACAGGGGTGAGTTTAATGGATATTTATTGTGGGAGAAGTTAGCAATCTGGGAACGTCAATGAGTACAATAAAATAAAAACAACACAGTCCCAGCTAAATCCTTCCTACCCAAGGGCCCAGGAAAGTTACAGAAGGTGTTTGCTAACCATGCTGCATGATTCTTACACCCATCAGAGAACCTCAGCCCTGCTAGTCTCCCTGTGTCACCAAAGCAAAGGGAGCTGAAAAATACATGGAGAAGCCAAGGTGAAGGTCTATATTCATCACAAAGTGTGATTTAGTGTTATCAAGTGAAGGCTTCTTCACTCCATTACCACACCCATGGGGTTCCAGTGTAGAAACAGTGAATTTGAGCCGAAGGAACTCCAGGTCACAAAATATGAAGAAGTCAAACTGGGAAGATGGGGGAGAGACATCAACAAGTCCTCATCATACATGGAGACATCATTGCTCATCATTAAAACAACTGAGACGAAGACCAGCATAGGTACAGGAATAAAGAACATCCATTACCAAGACAAAGTCAGTATCCAACTGTAAATCCATCCAAAGCTCTTAAATAACTAGCATGCATTCAACTCAAAACCTTTTCTAGAAAAGATGAGGAAAAAGTCCTTCCAAGACATTTTATGAACCTAGCACTATATTCAAACCAGAGAAATAATTTTAAGCCTATAAATTAATGTTCATCATAGATAGTTATGCCATGCTCCATGGCAAGATATTAACAAATTTCAATAATCTGAGAATAGTTCTATGTCATGAGTAAGTTGAGTTGTTTAGTCAAGAGTAAAGGGGCTGACTATATTATCAACTATACTATCAGTTCAAAGAAGAAAAAAGTTAGATAAGAACAACCACACTGATATAGAAAAGCATTTGGTTGGAGTGAGGACCCATTCTGGGTTTTCAAAAGGAGTCTCTGACGATAACTAGAAATGGAGAGGGATTTCTTCAACTTGATAAAGATCATCCACTAAAAAGCATTGGGCTTGATTGTGAGATGCTGAATCCTTTCCTGCTAAGATCAGCAAGAAGGCAAAGATGTCCAGTCCCAGAACACGAATCAATGGGTCAGAACAGAGAGAGCCCAAAATAGATTCTCTCAAGCATCTGCTATTGACTTTTGACAGAGGTGAAAAAGCCATTCAGTGGAGGAAAGACACCCTTTTCAACAAATGCAGCTGAAGCAGATGGATGTCCACCTGCAACAAAATGAATCCAGACATAAGTCTCACATGCTATGAACTGTTAACACAAAAATGGATATTGAATTTAAATGCTAAGTGTAAAATGAAATTTAAGAGAAAATCCTGGACATGTAGGGCCAGGGCGTGCAAAGCATTCTTGCATTTAATACCTAAAGTGCAATTTATAAAAGGAAAAAATGATAAATTGCAATTCATGGAGTTTTTAAATTAAAAAAAATGTTTTATAAATACATGTCTGGCTTGAGAAGAAGAAAAGGTAGCCTATAGTGAGGGGAAATAGATGGTTCAGCAGGTAAAGTGCATTTTGCACAAGTAGGAGGACCCAAGTTCTAACCCCCAACACCCAAGTAAAAGTCTACAATCCCCAACACCCAAATGAAAGGGCTGTGCTGACGGTTGGGGCCAGAGACAGGTGGATCCCATAGGGCCCACTAGACAATCAATAAAGCCGAAACAGTGATCTCCATCTTCAGTGAGGGGCATATCTAAAAGCAGATCACATGGAGAGCAATTGAAGAAGACAGCCAACATTAACCTCTGGTCTCCACAAGATATTTATTGGCAAATGCACCCCTTGCCATACACATGCATATACCACAAGTAAATAAATGTATGGATAAATAAATATTCTCATGCTAACACCTCCCAGTTACTGTGATACAGGCCTGTGCTGCCACACCCAACCTGAAAACAAAACTTGAATTTTAAAGTTCTCACTACGTGCACTAAAATTGCTACCAGCTTCACTTGAAAGTCTTTGTTTAGCCTTTTCAGTCTTGAAAAGCAGCATTCTGGAAAAGGTTGATAAGACAGGAAGCTGTCACTGCCTTCTTTAAAATGAAATTGATAAGTCAGTTGTGGTTAGCACAGGCCTGTTGGGATCCTGAGTTCTGGGCTAGCCTGGCCTACACAATATGATCTTATCTCACGAAATAAGAGGTGGGAGCGAGTTGTAGCTGGGTAGAAAGAGCAGGGAAGAGAGCCAGATTGGTAAATTCGCTAATGAGGTTTCCTATTGCCTGCTGGACATTGTTTCCGTAGTGGTTATTGGCTATTAAAGAACCACAAATAAAAGAACATGATCAATTGGCGTTCTTTTTATTCCAACTCTTTATCAAAACAGAAGTGGAAATTATCTGTGATTCTTCCAAACACTGCGAAATCACCTAAGACTTCACTGAAACTTGCCGAGTTGAAATGATTGTCTTTCATAGGACTCTATGGAGGCTGTGGGTCCAGCTGATTTTTACATCCTTCATTCACTTCTCCATTTACTGAACATTTAGTGAACACCTACTGTGTGCCGGGCGCTACTCCAGATTCTAGATTTCCAGAACCAAACCACCTCCTAACTGGAACAAGTGGGTTCCTCCCTCCATTAGCTCTTATCTGTTCAGAGTCTTGCCTCCACTGATATGAAGGGAACCAAAGCAATGATGGGCTCTGATGAAACAGAGGAGCAAGATCACTCAACAGCAGTCTCTCTCCACCTTCCTAATGCTGCCACCCTTTAATGCAGTTCCTCATGCTTGCTGACCTCCAACCATATCATTATTTTGTTTTTACTTCATTACTGTAAATTTGCTACTGTTATTAGTTGTAATATAAATATCTGATATGCAGGATATCTTATATACCCCCAAAATGGTCACAAGCCTTAGGTTGAGGACCACTGCTCAAAAGTTTAAAAGAAATGACTGGTCTATTGTCTTCCTTCATATATGGAACCGACTTCCTCATGGCTCTGGTTGACTATTATTGTACATCATGGTTGAAACACTGTTAACTTTAGATAACAATTTAATGATCGTCTACAGCATTATTTGGGTCTGCCTATGATTGTGGCTTTAGACAAGATCATGTGGGAGTCTGGCTGACTGGCTGGAGAAATTCTACTCTCAATGTGAACAGCACTATCCAATAGACTGGGATTGTCAGGAGAACAAATACTGAAAGAAATTTGCATCTTCTACTGAGTGCTGGGGTGATGGGGATGGTGTTCACTCGTCTCCTCGCTGGGCCATCAGAACCCCAAATCACCAGCCTTTTAACCCCAACAATATCTGTGGCTTCTCCCAAGATTCCCAGGCTTTTTGGCCTCATACTAGGAGTTTCATCATTGCCTGATTTAGAGTCTTCTACATTTGATCTAAATCATGCTACTAGCTTCCTGGACCTTCCATCTTGCAAATGGTCTGCTATGGGGACTTTAAGGCAGCCATAATCATGAGCCAATTCCTGACAAACTCTCACATGGCTACTTATATCACCTATGACTTTCGTTTCCCTGGGCAACCCTAACACAAAACCCAAGGCACATTAATTTTCTAGAATCTAAAGTCCATACTCCAAAGCTGGGTTATATTCCTATTTCACCTTCCCTTTATCTAAATATTACAGAGATTCTCCAATGATCCATAAATTAATTGTTGATTACTGTGGTGAAGCATTGTAATAGAAATATGTATTTCCGTTATGGGACAGTCTTATTTCAGCATGAGTATCAAGGGAGCCTAAGAGACACAACAAGAAAAGAAAGAACTCAGAAAACTAAGGGAAGCCCCATCACCCAGTTGTGACAGCATAGGATGGCATGACGGAATGGAATGTCAGATCGACTAATTCCTTTAGGAGAGTTTTACTAAATGTCTATTCTTACTAAATCCAGCAAATGCTGAATCCATTAAGACTGCTCAAGTATATGGTTTTTGTAACCTAGAATTGGATTCAATGACTGGTTCTGATTAAGAATTCCCTACAGGGTGTCTTTTAAAGAGTTAATAAGGACCCACAACTGGGGCACTGAAATTCCCATAAGAGGCTAAGTAAGATCCAATTTGATGCTTCTTTCTAGACTGACGGTATAGCTTTAAGGGAAGTTTTCTTCTTTTGTAATGAATGTACATTAGTTCTGAGCAGCCAATGCCTGCATACAGTACAAAATCGAGAGCAGAAGGCGGTATGGTGGTCCACACAGGCACATTGTACCTATCCCAGAATTCCCTTTGGCTACCCAAAGGTTCCCAACAGAATCTGCTCCCCTCTAGTCACACGTAGCTCAGTAGATTCCATCCTTAACCCCAGTGCTAATTCTCTGAGCCTTTATCTGAACTATTTATAAATTAAATTTGCTCCATTATTCCAGGCTGTCCATTGGCACATAGTAAGCACTTACTGTACAATATTTCAAATGAAGTAAAACTTCAAGGCCATTTGATAGGTGTGGGAAAAGGAGGGACCTGATATAGCCAGAAGGAACTAATAATCTCCCAAGGATTTCAGTGACAGAGCTAAACTTAGCTGCAGATTTCACTTCCCATTTAACTTTAAATGTGTAGCTCTGTATAGCAGCTTGGGACACTGTCTTGCATTGCAGAGAAAGCCTTAGGAGTGAGAGGAGATTGAATCTGCCTGCCCCGAGCCAATGCTCTCAGCACTATAAATTCTCTTTCCCTGCCCAAGTTACCAAGGAAACCGAGTTTTTGATGCTTCACTTGAAAATGTGTGTTCTTTACCTTGAAGCAGACATCCTATGTAGGATGGAGGGCTGGGATTTGAGGGAGGCCCAGAAAGCTATCAGTAAAGGAGAAGGATCAAAGGACAAAAACTTAGGAGTTGTTCCAGCCACTGAGGTGTGGGTTGAGGGAGATTTTAATGGTGAGGGGAAAGATCACTTCACTCCTTATGCCTGGAGTAATGGGATCCATTAATGATTAGTGTTGTCTCACTTCCATCCTTCATTGCCAGTTATGGACTGAATAAGACAAGATGCAAGCCTATAAGCCACACCCATGCTTTTACAGCCTACCTTAGTTCCTATGAACCAGGCATGCATGCTGTGTAACTTAACATTTCAGTTGGCAATGGATCTCATTTACAACAGTGGCTCCGTAGGCTGTAATAGAGTTGACAATTTCCTCTTACCTAGTGATGCTGTAATGTGGTAAATGCTATCTTTCTCCATGTTTGTGCCGATGTTATTGTAAACAAACCTAATGGAGTCTTTGTTGTAAACAGCATAGCCCGCACAATTCTGTGTGGTTCCTGATACTTGATATTAAATGGCAGTGATACCAGTTTGGGCATTAACTGTCATACATCTTAGCAATGTTTTGGATGCTTTCTTTCTGAAGAATTATGTCTGTTTCTATGAGTATAGTAAGGACAGTATTGGCTTGTGTGAATGCAGATACCCATTGAGTCTCGACGAGAGTATCAAATATCCTGGAGCTATAGATGGCTGTGGGCTGCCTAATATGAGTGTGGGACCCAAACTCATATCTTCTGCTAGACATAGTGCATACTCTGAACAGCTGAGCCATCTCTCCAGCCCCATTGCTGTTATTTGGAGTAGACTCCCTCTACTTAGAAAATGAATTTCACTATAGTACACTTTGCCATAATATACCATCTGTGATTGGACTGGACTCACCTCATGTTCACCAAGCCTCTAGATGGCTTCAAGAAATAACCCTGAGTGGCTAAACTATATATATATATATATATATATATATATATATATATATATATATATATACACACACACACACACACACACACACACACACACACACACACACTTTGGTATCTTTGCAAATCTACGTGGTGATCTTCCCATGGGGCCAGAATCATCGAACTACCTAGTTCTTAGAATGTCTCTTCTCTAAGCAATAGATAGCAAGAGCCCAGCTTTCTCCACATGCCTCTCACACCATCTGAATGAGTAGCTACCACCTGAACAATGAAGTCTAAAGAACGTATAGTGAAAATGCCTCCATCTGTGGGAAGTAACACAGGCACTTTGCTTATGTGATGGTTAGAATGTGAATTCTCCTCCACAGGCTCATGTGTTTAAACACTGGGTCTATCGTTTGGTGATAGCCTTTGGGAAAGTGTGGAAGCTGCAGGAGGCAGATTCCCCTGGAGAAAGTGAACCACTGAAGGATGGGCCTGGTTGGCTCTGACTTGGCTAATTTTCAGCCTAGGCGTTCTGCTTCCTGGTTGACAGGTGTGTGAACAGAGAGCACCAAAGGGTCCTGCTGTCACTGAAAGAGCCTTCCTCCATGCCTTCTCCGTCCCATGACTCCTCCTCCATCCCTCCACCAACCTCCTCCACCCCGTGACTCCTCCTCCATCCCTCTGTGCCTTCTCCATCCCATGACTCCTCCTCCACCCCGTGACTCCTCCTCCATCCCTCCACCAACCTCCTCCATCCCTCCACCAACCTCCTCCACCCCGTGACTCCTCCTCCATCCCTCCATGCCTTCTCCATCCCATGACTCCTCCTCCATCCCTCCATGCCTTCTCCATCCCATGACTCCTCCTCCATCACTCCACCACACCTCCTCCACCCCATGACTCCTCCATCACTCTACCATGAATTCTCCATGGCTCCTCTGCCACACCTCCTCCATTCCACCAAGACTCTTCCTCCATGTCTCCCTCACCACTCCACCATGAGTCTCTCATAGTGTCTCCTCCATCACTCCTCCATCATCTCCTCTATCATTCCACCAGGAATCCTTGACTGTGTCTCCTTCATTACTTTTCTGCCATCAAGCCTTCTCACCATCTCTCCTGCACCACATCTCCTCCCCCAAGCCTCCTCACCATGCCTCTCGGCCATAATAAACTTTGCTCTCTCAAACCATGAGCCAACTAAGCCCTCACCCCCTGAAGTTGCTTCTTGCTGGGTAGTCACAATAAGAATGGAATTAATAACAATCCCTGGCTTCTCTGCAAATAGTCTTGTCTCAAAACTAGCACTGAGGCTGGAGACATGGCTCAGAGCCTATGAGCACTGGCTACATTTCTAGAGGACCAGGGTTCAATTTCCAGAATCCACATGGTAGCGCACAACCCATTTCCAGTTCTAGGAGATCCAGAACCCACTTCTGACCTCTGCTGGCTCCAGACATGAAAATGTTATACAGACATACATGCACGTAAAACACCCATGCACATTAAAATTAATTAATTAATTTTAAAAAGAAAAAAAATAGAATCTTTTGACTCTAGTCAATGAGTACTCTTTTCATTTTTAAAACAATATTGATTCAAAAAGAATCCACCATGCCAGAGTTTCCCTGAAAAGACAGCAAAAGCCCCGATAATGAAATGCTACAAGGCATACACTCAGATTATATTAAAAAACAAAAACAAAAACAAAAAACATGATTCAGGGAGTGAGTGCTGGAGTCGGCATGCATGGGTGTGATTAGAAAGTGGTAGATGAAGGCGAATGACAGGCTCTTGCTATAAATCAAAACCTGTAAAAAGATGACAATCTTAGGAGCCTAACCGAGCGTCCCTTCTGTATTGCCTCTCTCCCAGTGGGGGATTCATCTGGCTGTTGATTCAGTTTTGAAATCTGAAAGTCATATTCCTTGTGGGCCGCAGTTCTCCCAGTGAGGGCAAGCACAATTAGAATGTGCCCATGGAAGGCAAATACCTTCCTTTCCAATGAGTTTGGCCCGACCTGCTGAGTAAGAAGTTGCTATTGGTTACCTGGTCACTTGACCACACTTTCAGCATGGGTGTGTATTGTGCCGTAATTGCTCGTGGAAACGGCCTTTCTATTCTCAGAGCTTGCTGCAGCCTTATACGGCTGATGTTGTAACAGCGGTTTTTCTTTGGGTATAAAGAGTGAGTTAGAAGCAGATAAGAGAGAAGGATTTGATTGCCCTCAATCAGGCTCTGGCTTAGGTTGTCATTAAATCAGAGGCTTGTTTGAAATCCGTTCTCAGCTGTAACCCATTCTTGGCCTGCTTGTGTGAGTCCACCGTTCGTGATCATTTCACGTTTTATTTGTTCTTCACGCACAGCCTGGGATGTGTTCATTGCTATGCACAGTTTCTGAAAAGTCTCACCTTGGAGCGTGCTTAGAAAGCTGGCAGCAAACAGGATTCAGCCTGTGAGTTAGCCACGTGGAAATGAAATGCGCAAATCACATGGGTGGAATTTAGAGGCCAGTTCTTCATCCCTCACTCCAGACAGTGACTGCAGTTTGCAATGTCATCATTTTTAACACTTCTTAGTTGTTTTGTAGACAAGGTAACATTCGGAGTCACAAAAATCATTAAACCTTTCCCAATTTCTATAAGAATTCCCTCTGAACCAAAACACACACACACACACACACACACACACACACACACACAACACCCAAAAGAGATTACTTCAGTCTACAAGGATGAAATCTGCTTGTGAAGCTGGAGTTTGGAAGTGAGAATGCTCCCCTCTGCATGAGCTTTGAGTGGCCCTGCAAGAACCTGTTTCGTGAATACACATATTTGTGCCCATGCATGGGTATTATTTTCATATTGAATTATTCCTCTAAATCTTGCCTTCTGTGCCTGTTAAACCCCTCTCAGGGAGTCATACTCAGGTCGTACAGGATTGTAAGTAAATAAGTGTGTATGTTAAGATCATTTCTTACTCACATGTCACCTCTAACCTTTGTGTAGAATATCCTTCCCATTAGCATAAATATTAAGAAGATGCCATCCCTGCTATATACAGGGCTGCCTTCAGCTAATCAGTTTTTCATGCATTTAAATAGGAATATTAGAATGAGGGTAATTACTTTAGTTTTCCATGAATGATCCATCAAGGCATCGCCTTTCACTGGATGGCGTGAGCCGGGGTAAGTGGGACAGAATTCGCTTGTTTAGCTGGGTGTAGAATATCTTCAGTGTGATGTTATGACTTTTTATAAGAATTCACTCTTAAATCTATTATCTTTTCTGAGGATAAATACACGAGGAAGACTAAAGGAATCTGAAGCACCTGGAGAAAGAGGAATTGTGACGAATTGCATGAGAAAAAGTTTGAGCCGGATGGCAAGACCCCCCCCCTTTCTGATTACGAGAAAATTCATCTACTTTGGGGAGGGAAAGGGCCTTTTATCAGGATAAGACTTTTCTTTCTTCCCTTGGCAAACATATCTGTGGTTTTAGAAGTTGCTGTCACACATGGAGCCAACCTTTTAAAGGGCTGAAATGTAAAAGACTTGAATTTTTGTGCAATATTTACATCCCCTGTAACAACCACCTTTCCTCTACTAGAGTCAGATGTCAATGCTAAACTAACCCTGTCAACCACTGTAGAGCAGCACAGCCTGGTGGCTGGTGGGCCCCTCTTAGCTCTGTCCTCCTTTGTCTGCACAGCAGTGTTTGTTTGGACTGAGTTATCGAAATAATTGCATGCTCCGCTTCTTCGTTTTATAAAAATTAGTAGAAAATTGGAGAAAATGATTGGTTTGCTGCGGCAAAAATATAGTGTTTTAAGTCTACAATCCCAATACATGCTGCAAATGGCAAATCTTTGGTCCCAACAAGATAATTATTGGAATTAAGCAAAGCAAATATGTACCCTGTAAGAAACAACAAAATTTGAAGCATGTTATTTTTACATTTCCAAACATACACAAAATTATGTTTGTATATGTGTGTACACGTATACATATGTTGTAGCAATATATATATATATGTGTGTATATATATATATATACAAACATATAAACAAAATATATTTATTCTTGTGTTTTATTACATATGGCATGATTGATTGAAAAAGAATAATAAATATTTAAAAGTGAGTATATTAAAGTCCTGGCTAAGCTTCCATCAAAAACATGATATTTGATTAATTTTTTTATATTTGAAATATTTTTTATAGGTATGAAAATAAAAGCTCCATATGCCACTGAGTGTCTTCATGATATTAGTCTCTTACATTCCATTTTCTCAGGAAATTTTCCATGCATTAAAACACTGGACTCCCCACTCATTGTGAAGATGGATTCTCCTCCCAAGACATCCATAGACGAACATACTGATTTCCTTTCTGTCGGTCATGTGACAGTACACTGCTCCAAAGAGAGCAGAGAGTTTCTCTAGAGACTTGTCCCTAGTTTGTAGGTTACAGAGCTTCACATGAACACATACAAACATCTTAGTGTATAGTTCCAAGGCCCTACTAGGTCTTACTCGAGGTCAAAGACATCTCAGCATCCCTTTATCCCACAAAATCTTCTTCACCCTACAAAGGAAAAAAGTGCAGGATCTGCTTTGTATGATGAGCCCCCACCAACATTTAGTGCCATTGCATAGAGGTTTCTGGAGAATATTGGTGGGGCAGATTAAATTGCTCAGGGGTGAGGAAGTAATATCACAAGCCATTAGTCTTTCTTAGATAATTGTCTTGCCTTGTTGACAAATGCCAAATAGTTCTTTAAAGTGAATAGTTGGAGCTCTTTGCCTATAGTGACATAGACAGAACAAGATGTTTGAGGTTACACAGACCTGGATTAAAGTTTCAGCTCTGCCATGCAAAACTGTGGTCTTTGGTGCGACCTCATTCTGCAGGAATAATAGCTGTGGTTTCTTTTTGTCACATGTTCTGCTTTGTGAAACAAGAGCAATAACCACCATTGTAGTTTGGTTACAACAAAGTGTCCCCCAGACAGCCCATAGGTATGATTCCCAACGCTTTGGGGAGTGAGCTCCGATTCTGACTGGAATTAATGATTGATTCATTGAGGGATTTGTAATTGAACGTGCTATCAGGAGGCAGAGGAAACGGTCAGGGCTGAGCCTGGGTCACTGGAGGTGTGCCATTCACTGGTTCATCTTGTTCTGAGCCTTGTCTCCTGCTCCCCTCTCTGTTCCCTGACTTTCCCCAATATGATGTTTCCACCTCACCTCAGGTCTACAACAAAGAACTCAGCTGATCAGGAACTGAAACTTCTGATGTCATGAGCCAAAATAAGCACTGTCTTCTGTGAGCTGGTTCGTTAGGTATTTTATCACAGTTACAACAAACTAGAAAAACATACATCAAATAGTTCCCTTGTTCCTTTTGCAAGATGGGTCCCTGGGTAGTCATCGTTCTTCTCCTTGATGCTTTTCCCCTGTACATGTTGGCCTTGCTTTATCTCTTACCCTGCTTGTTCCTATTCCCGCCTTTCTTTTACATTGTTTGCTTTTCTTTTGCAAGTGTCATTGTGCAGAGCTTCAAGTTGTAGACACGCTGTTATGCTTTAAGATCTCCACGCCGTCTTGATTTTGATTCTGTATTTCCACCTACAGTTCCCTTATTTGCCCTTCTAGCTAACTTCCCCCTGGAATAGTCACTTGTGCCTACGTCACAGGACTCTAGAATGTTAACTGTTGGATTTACAAATCCAGTGTCAACATATAGCTCCAGAGACTGTGGCTTTGTATGTCCCCGTGTTTCACGCCATCAGCATATTATAACAACGCTTTGAAAAAAGTTTAAGTAGATATTGGCTTTTGTTGCCAATACCAGGATTTATTGGCCCAAGAGTCATCGACCGTGGGCAAATCTTGGTCATTACGATGCCTCCAGGACAAATAAATCTTTATCAACTGAACATGAATCAATATAATTATGCTCCGCTTATGCACATCTTTTTCCTAACTATATTGGGTTTCCAACCAAATCGTGAAATGTGAGGGGAAAGGTTTGAGGGGCCAGTTGTGAGACATTGCTTTGTAGTGGTATCCATGCTAACTGAAGGCAGGCCCTTCCAGCTTGATATGTACATGTAATATGTGTGGCGTATGCACACATGCACATGAAGGATGTTGGTGCCCTTCTCTATCATCTTCTGCCTATTTTCTGTGATAAAAATCTCGTTGAACCTGGAGCTCACCAATCATTTTTTTGCAGCTAGGTAAGCTGGCCAGGAAGCCCCAGTGAGGGGCTTCTGTTTCTACCCCTCCTCTCTGACCTGGGGGATGAGGCCTCAATCAGAATTTTTTTTTTTAAACTTGAATTCTGAAGATCAGAACTCAGGCCATCCATCACACTTGAGAAGCAAGCAAGACAGACTCTGACCATGTCCCCATCCCTCTTCCCGGGTCTTGATGACAGGACTGAGGGAACCTCTGAAAAATGGAAAAGTTCATTTTTGGAGATACAAATTCAGACACATTCTAGATGAGAATGAAAGAATGGGGTGGGGTGGGGGGAATGTGGCAATCGCATCCTCAGCTGGGCCAGGCAGCAGAGAGAGGTCTAAACTGGGAAGCCCGAGAAGCTGTGTACAGCTTGGGGATTCTGAGTCTATCTTCATCTGGCCTTGGTGATTCTGACATGCAGCCTTTGGAGAATGACTTATCCCCTTGTTATGTGAAAATAGATATCTTTTGGCATTTCCTCCTGTCACTATGAATGAATTTCAACATACTTTGGTGCTAAAGCCATGCTATCACTGTTAATGCAATAGAACCCAGCAAATTTTCATTATTCCCATGATCTTTGACCTAGCTTCTGACCTACTACAGCATGCAGGTGTCCCTCCATGCCAAAACTGTTTCTTGTGAATTACCAGCTTGATTTCAGTTTGGTGTTTCAAAAGTCAAACTCTTTTCTGTTCTGATTGCCGCACTCGTTAATTATCCCAACCAGCTTCATCTAACCAGCTTCATCTCATCTGCACAACCAATTGGCTTCCTTTGTTTTCCCCTTTATTTCCCATCCCTTCTAAAAGAATGCGGGCAGAAGTTGTCTTCTTGCCCATAAACCGTTTACATAATTCTTGAAAACCCCATACAGCCCTTTTACATAGTTCTTGAAAACCCCATACAGCCTCCATATTGCTCATTGCCTATATGTGTGTTTTATGTTCGGCCTTATAAAATGCAGTGCTGAAACTTAAAAATAAAAAATTAAGACTCGATGATGTCTTGTTATGATTTATCTTCCTGCCAAAAAACAAACACTGTATTAATTGTGTGAGAGCATGAATAATAAGAACCATGCACTCCCGAATTCCTAGATGGAACAAGTCCCTCATTATTTTCCTGCTGATCCCATTGTCAAATTCAAGCTGGCTTTTTTGTTAGTGTGCTTTGGTCTCTGATTGACCTACAGATAACTTTCAAACCAAAGCTTACTGTGCTAGTATTCCAAAGGGAGACAGGAGATGTGCTGTGGATGTCAATTCTTTGTCGTTGTCTTGCGAACAATGTAGGCAAATGTATCAAAGCAAGTTGAAGTCAACCGTGGGTCACATGGTAACTTCATGCAATGTGACGTCTACTCCCAGGAGTTTGGTTAAGAAAAGGAAGAGGCAAAGGAACAAAAGAGAGAGTTATATGCAGGCTTTAAACTTTTAGCCACGCAAGAGTCATCCTGTGACGTTTCAAAATGGATCACAGCACACGTGCCCCGGAGCACAGTCCTCAAAGCACAGCCGTTATCTGCAGGTTCCTGGTGGACTTCCCAAACACAGGAAATGCCCAGCTCTAAAGGGCGGAAGCCATTTCTCAGGGGCCGCAGCCAACACTGGCTGCACAGCTTCATGAACCAGTGCTACAATTGGGAAATCATTGGAATCCAAGAGTTTTCGGATCAAACATTTTACTGCTGGAGTAGTTAGCACCACCAAGACAAATTCGTTAAGTCCACCGTTCACTCTCTTGGCTCTCCCTTCCTTTGAGCTTGTTTACTACCCACAGAGCACGATGCATTCACGGCGCCCTCCACTTTTCACCTGTTCCATATTGTTAGCCATCTGCCCATCTTTCCTGAGAACCCAGAGGTTGCTACGGATTGCTAACACGTTCCACAATTCTTGGCTACAAGGGAGGTTGGCAACCCTATGCATACATCGCACTGAGTTCTCTTCATCCCTGAAGTGCATGCTCTTCTTCTGTGTGTAGTTTTCCTCCATGTATCCTCCAGATACTTGGGGACACTATGAAACACGTGAAGACACTCCGATGAGTCTCTCCTTCGCAGGCATTGGCATCTAGAGTCTGGGCATCACTTGTACATGTGCCCTGGCTTCCCACGTAGGTCTGGTCCTCTGGTTGAGAACTTTTCCAAAGCATCTGACACACAGTAGGCATTTGATCACTTTTTCATGACAACAGTATAGCATTTTCAGTGTCATCAGTCTATTGTATAAACACCTTTAGACATTTATTTGTGTGCCCATCTGTTGGTCATCTTTACAAACTCCCACAAGGACTCAGAAGTAAATGTTGGGCTGATGAGATGATTCGGTAGGTAAAGGCATCTGCCACCAAGCCTAAATCCAACCCCTAGGACCCATGTATTGGAGTATTGGAAGGGGAGCCTTAGCCCCATGTCACACAGATGCTGTGGCATGTGCAACCCCCCCAGCCCCCACATAGTAAAATAAATAAATAAATTTCGAAAATGTCCAGAGCAGAAGTTAGATTGCCATGTGAAACCAAATCTCCTTATTGATACTTTATGTGGACATTCCAGGTAAGAGGAGGGAAGACAGAGACTTAGAAGGAGACAAAAAGACATTGGAGAAGGGAGCATCTGGGGAGAAGGAGTCAGAAGACTCCAGCTCCAGCAGCTGCTAGGCTAATTGTGTCCTAAGGGCCTTTGATGCCAGGAAAACAGCCTGTAAGGTGTCACAGACATGGAAGATAAAATCCTCATAGGACACGAATGTTCTGGAAACTGCAAATGCCACATCTGCCTCTGAAAAACACCATGAAACCATTTCTTGATGTAGCCTTACATCATTCCACTTGATCGCTGTCATCCTTCTCAAATAGGAAAAATACAGACGTGTGGCCTCGAATGTAACACTCACGGGTCCTAGGTACACGGAATGAAGAGAGATTTATTTTCTTTGTCTATTGTGTGTGGTTTGCTTCTCCAACCTGATTGCAGGTCATGTTTCCTGGAAAATCAGAGCTGACACAAAGATGGATTTTCTGCTAAGGTCCAACGTGCAGCCCTCCATCCAGTTCCAAGGTTGAAGGCTTCCTTCGCTCTTGCTCATATTCAAGCCACTGAATGTACTATGTTTCCTAGCAAATTTCAGAGGCGGTTGAATGGAAGAGATTACTTAAGGAGACTTTCGAAGCAGAAAGCGGAAATAGATCTTTGTTTTAAAAGCCAGTAAGCAAGCGTTATCAGACCAGTTTAGCAGAGAGCAGCCATCGGGCAGGCGGCTTTGAGAAGAATGTGCACATCACAAGAAAATGTCCCTTGGATGGCAGTCAGAGCAAGCCCAGGATGATGGGCCACGATAAGATCATGTCGCCACTGCTTTATAAACAAAAGGCTCTTCCACAAAAACCAGTGTCAGCAAAACGTTCGCTTATTCTTGCTTTACTGAGCATGAAATGGGATTGAAAGATGGTATTAAATGGATTATTAAACTGAAGAAATGATGTCTTGTGATCTCTCCCACCAAAGCCCCCGCTTGAGACTGGCATTGTCTCTGTGCAAAGCTCTTCCGAAGACTCAGGTCATTTACGTGGAACCTGAGCCTTTTAGATGTTGAACGGAGATGTCTACTCCTCATTTTCATGTCAGAATGGGGGTACCCTGGGGAAGATTAGTTTGCTCCTCGGCTATTTTATTCACGCGTTAACATGTAGGAAAGGAATGTTCATGACAGTTCGTAAATTTCAAACGCAGAAAACTTCTGATTTTCCTTTTCCTGAAGTAAGAAAGAAAATGGAATTTGCTTAAAAATGTGTTACCTAGAGCTGGTGAGATGGCTGAGCAGGTAAAGACATTGCTGCCGAGCCTGATGACCTAAGGTTGATCAGGGATTCACGTTGTAGAAGAAGAAAAACAGACTGCCACAATTTATCCTCTGACACCCCCCCGCCGCCACACACACACACACACACACACTCTCTCTCTCTCTCTCTCTCTCTATATATATATATATATATATATATATATATATATATACACGCACACACATATATATATAGTGTGTATATATAGAGATAGAAAGATAGTAAAATAATATGTATAACTTATTATTATAATTCCTAACGTTTTCTTCACCAATTATTTTTAATACCTACAGTCCCTTGGTTAGAATCTAAGAAGTGCCTTTAAAGCTTGTGTCGGCTTACATTACTAAACAATGAGCTATACAGTGAATTCTTGCTTATTAAAAAACCCAGAGGACTAGGGACTAGGGAAAAGCTCAATGATTAAGAACACTGGTGGCTGCTCTTCCAGAGGACCCAGCACCCAGATATGGTGGCTCGGAACCATCTGAAACTTCAGTTCCAGGGGATTCTATGCCCTCTTCTGGCTTCTACCGGCACATACATGGTGCACAAACATACATACAGGCAAAATTCCCATACATATAAAATTATTCTTTCTTTTCAATCCATAGAACTAAAAGAATAAAATATTTGTCTCTAATTCTTTTTAAATTTGATTTTATTTAAGTAACATTTTTTTTCATCTATTTTATACCCCAGCCGGTTTCCTTTCCCTCCTCTCCTCCTCCCCTTCTACTCCCTCTGTCTCCATTCAGAAAGCTGCAGGCCTCCCATGGGTATGAACAAAGCCTGAAGTTGAGTCAGGACCAAGCTCCTCCCCTTGCATCAAGGCTGGACAAGGTAATCCAGCATGGAGAATAGGTTCTCAAAAGCCAGGTAAGCACCAGGGACAGGTCCTGATCTCCCTGCTGGGAGCCTTACCAAGAGACCAAGCTATACAGCTGTCACACACACATGCAGAAAGTCTCGGTAGGTCCCATCCAAGTGCCCTAATTGTTGGTCCAGAGTCCATGAGCTCAAGTGTGTTCAGGTCAGCTGTCTCTAAGGATCCCACTCCATCATGACCCCTCTGGCACATGACCCCTCCCTTTCTTCAGCAAGACTGCGAGAGCTCAGTGCAGTGTTTGTCTGTGGATCTCTGCATCTGTTTCCATCAGTTACTGGATAGAGCATCTCTGATGACAATTAGCGTAGTCACCAATCTGATTACAGTAGACGGCAAGTACAGGCACCCTCTCCACTATCGCTAGCCAGGGTTATTCTTGTGGATTTCTTGGGATTTCCCTGGTGCCAGGTTCCTCCCTAACTCCAAAATGCCCCCCATCAAGATGTCTCTTTGGTTACTCTCCCCAGTCTGCCCCACCCCAACCTGCCTCCCCACACCCAGCCCACCCAGCCTGCTCCCTCAAGTTCCCATCTCTCCATCCCCGCTACCCTGTCTGTCCCTGGTTTCACCCGGAGATCCCTTCTATTTCCCCTTCTCAGGGAAATCCATCCATCCCTCTTGGGGCCCTAAATTCGCATTCACATGTGACTAACATTTAAACCTACAAAATAAGTTCAGGAACAAACCCATAGTATGCTATTTCTGAAAGTTATGGCTATTTTAATTTGATGATTCAGTCAAACACAGATCAATTCCAAAAGTGGTTTAATGGGTCTTAAAGGAACTCATTAAAAAAAAAAAAAAACTAGTTTTTCTTTTGGCAATATCGAAATGATAAACTATACAATTTGAATAGACATTCTTTGTGAAAAGAACTGAAAATAATAGACCTTTTTAGAAGCTGCAAATGCCTATATGGGATGGAAAGAATGTTAAAAACGTACAAAGTCTGAAAATTGCTAGAAGTAGGAGCCAGAAATGTATACTGATTACTGAGACCAACATTTAACCCGAGGGCATTTGCTCAAGTTAATCTTGAATTTTATGGTCTTAAGGTAAAACCAAAGTTATGGATGATGGCAAGCTTCCCCTGGGTGCTATGTCCAATACTAATTCCTTCTTGGGCAAAATGTAAAGACAAACTAGAAATATTCCAGCTGTTCATTGTGCATTTGTATCTTATGAGAAGCAAAGAAAAATGACTGACAGCAAGAAAATGGACACTGGGATAATATTTCCTCTCAAAGTCAGGGCCAAAATCAGCCACAGATGAGTCTACAAACCATGCCTATACCTTCTAGTAACCCCAATGCAGCTGTAGACTTCAACATATTTGATCTAATTAACTGTAGTAGAATGTTTTTCTCAAAAATTTATGAACATGTATTTTTTAACACTCAAAGGCATCATGAAGCTTTGGCCACATACTAAATTGTAATGAGGAACTGGAAGGGAAAGGTCATGGAATATAGACCATAAAAGTCACATTCTCTGACCACATTGCTGAGTCAAAAAGTGAAAGAGAACACACACATATGCACACTCACAAACGCACACACACACTCATTTGCACACATGCTCACACAAACGTACACACAAAGACACACATACTCCACTTTTCAAAGGTGCTTCATTATATCTCATAGACGTAAGCATAAATATTAAAATATATAAACTGTTATATGTAACCTGTTAAGGAACGAACAACAGAATCAGCCTTGCTGGGATAAGATCATGGAATTGATATATGACATAATAAAGATAATTAAGAGAATCAAATATTGAATCTTTGAAAAATTAATAACATTAGCATTTTGATTTTATAAAAGACAGAGAAGGAAAATACATGTAATGTTGGAAACTTTAGGGAGATGATATAGAAATATGAAGTAACTTAAAACTAATAAGAGTATTAGGAATTTTATCCCAAATAAATTAGAAAAGCCAAGCAAAGTAAAAAGTACAACCACTCTTCCCCAAATAACCCACCATGTCTGATCCAAGGAGGTGGGAGGCAGGAGCATTTCTGTGATTGAGAAAGAGAGTTAGTTAACAATCAAAGTCCCCAAGAAGGACAACTCAGCCTAAGAGGTTTCAAGAGGGAATTTAACAAGACAGTCTAGAAATTACATCAGTCATCCTTAAGTCATCATAAAGAGTAATGAAAGGAGGAAGTGACCAGGACTGGGGAGATAGGTCACACATGATCTTCATCTCAGCTTACACTTGGGGTTTTGGGAAGCTTGGTATAGTTAAGTCTAAAACAGTCACTGTTGGCTCAGAGACCCTGCGGCAGAAATGTGGCATCCTCTCTTTAAGAGATACTCATAAACCACTTTGTGGGAAACTCCTTTTTTTCTTAATTAAAGAAGAATCATGTCCTGGATGTCTGACTGGGTACCAGCTCCAGCCTCTTTCAAATTCATTAGTTACAGTGAGATTCGAGTTTCCTAAAGCTCAGTTTCCTGAACTTTGATTAATTACTTTGTAAAATCCAAAGCAGACTAGCTAACTGATGAAGGACTTCTAAAAAGGAAATTCTGTCTTAAAAGGCAGAGTTACTTTTTCCATTTAAATCATTTTCACCCTTCATGTGTGAGATCGATTTTATATTATTGGAAATATATATTGCAGTTATATAGGAAGCATGTGGCTTAGCTTCCTAGAAGTATTGAACTGTGATGCTGAATGAAGTCACCAGAGGGCTGGATAAAGGTAGAGTAGAAGTGAGGGACAAGGACATGAATTTGAAGTGAGCCCAACAAAGGCTGTGTCCTCCATCTACTCATATGAGCTGACTACTGGAGGTTAAAGGGCTTGTCTAGTTGCTAAACCAAAATGAGAGACACTGAGTGCATTAAGTTTCCCTGCATGTGAACTATTGTGATGAGTGTACATTTTAGCGTAGCTTAACAGGGAAGGAAGGTTGATGGCCATGAGGACAAGTGAGGTGAAGATGAAATAAAGGGGAGTGAAGAAGGAACAAGAGTGATGAATTATAGGAGCTGATGGTCTAGATAGGAACTCTAAACAATGAACCAGAAATCCATTGAGGGGTAGTGATAGATGATGACGATGTAGGCCATGATGCGCTATTGGTAGCAGTAAGTCTAAAGATGGTGGCCATTGGGGATGAATGGCTGACACAGGAAGAAGAAACGTGAGTCATAAAACTGAACAACCAAGAATTTTCTACACAGATATAAGATTAAACTACTACAGTGGACATAATTTTGTAAATTATTAAATCTAAATTTTAAGCATTAATACATGGCCTTAGTATATAATGATAAAAGATTATTGTAGTTTGAAGTCATAAAATACATTTCTATTGATGTTTGCATTTCATACAATGTATTTTGATCATATTTGCCCCACAATTCCCCACCTAATTCCTCCCAAATCCATCGCATCTGCCCGACCCCATGTTCTCTTTTTATTTTAATTTAATAACCCACCAGCTCTCACTCGTGTTATCCACATGCTGAGAATAGGATCATTCATAGGAGCATGGTTTACCTTCCAGGAGCCAAATCCATAAAGTAAACCAGTTGTCCTTGCCCAAGAAGTCTAGAGCAGTGGTTCTCAACCTTCCTAACGCTGCAACCCTCTAAGACCGTTCTTCAAGTTGTGACTCTGGTCAATAAAATTACCTTCATTGCTACTTAACTGTAATTTTGCTACTGTTACAACCCATAATGTAAATATCTGGTATTTCCAATGGTCTGAGGCAACCCCTGTGAAAGGATTATTTGGTGTCTCCAGGGGTCACCATCAACAGGTTGAGAACCTAACTCTTCCACTGGGGACAGGAGCTCATGAACACCTTACAATTCTGTATTAGAATGTTGACTGGCTTGATCTTGTGCAGACAACCACAGCTTCTGCGAATACAGTAGTCCCACCATGTCCAGGAGAATTTGTTAGAGTCCAGTCCTCTCCAGCCTCTGGCTCTTAACACTCTTTCCATCCTCTCTTCCGTGATGGCCCCTGAGCCTTTGGAGGGATTGTACCTCACTGCTGACTTAATTGAGAGGAATTTTCCATATAGCAGAGATGAAAGCTAGGGTAGGGTTAACAGGTGGAATTTGTAATTGGATAGAAATGGGAACCATTTTGGTCATGTGAAGAGCAACATGCCTTGAATCATTGCTGGCATTCAAACCTGAGCTAAATAAGAGGAAGATTATAAAGTGAATATGCCTGCTATTTGACAGGGAGGGAGGACATCGACAAAAACAGATTTTCTTTGGGGGGGAGAACAAAGTTTCAACTGGGACAAGATATAAAGAGATGATTCAGAAAATGAGCAGAAGCTGTGACTTCTGGAAGGCATGGTGGAGGGTTTCCCACAGCCTTCTGAGCATCTGTGTGCAGGAAGGCCAGGTCTTAGTGTATGACACAATCAGAGGAGGTAGCCCAGGGTGACCTCAGTGCTGGAGCCCATGGGTAGGAAGGACATCAAAAAGACTAATCATATCATCTGGTTAGAGATGAGAATGTTGCTAGAGTTCCCTTTTGCCCCCTGCTAATGGGGGCTGTGGCATGGCTGGATATCTCTGGCTTGGTGTTAGTCGTAGCTGAGTTGGAATTGTGTGGTCCTTCACCTTCCAGGAATACTGTGAGGTCATGCATCACTGTAGCGTGGGTTTTCTGTTTTAACTTTCCTTTTCCTTTTTAACTTTCCATTCAGACTTAATATGGACAGAATTGTGTTCACTTCTTTCTTTCTAAACCCACCTGTTGATGCTTGAATTCCCAGGACTTCAAATCAGTGGTAATTTGTTCACAAAGCTAATCTAGCTCAAGTGAGGACCCACTCTACACCTGTATTACTGCTGACCTTATCAGAATAGGACATTGGGATGTAAACAGGGGGAATGCTGTGAATACAGGAAGATAGACACAGACAGACCTAAAAGGGAGGTGTGAAATGGGTCCTCCTGCTGCAGCCCTAAGGCCTCAAACCTGCTAACATCTGCTACCAGACTCCTACTCTCCAGAGTGTGAAGTGATAAACTCCTGGTGCCAGACTGCTAGGCTGCATGCAGAAGCAGTGGGCTAAGTCCTCTCTTTGAGCTTCCTAAGTCAGGCTGAACTGGGTCTGCATTTCCAGTGGCCAGCAATGTTCTCTCATTCATCACATGCCATGTCTGTCTGCGTGCATATATTTTGTTTTGGTTAGCATACAAAGAAATTAATTTAACTGTGGCATTTTCATATGTATGTATGAAATGTGTGTGTGTGCATACATATTTGCTATTATATGGCTATATCTTTTTCAATGTTATACTTTAGTTTCAGAACAATGAGAGATAGTGAAAATATCTGAGAAGTTAGTTAATAGTGTAAAGTGATCCAAAGACTGGAGAGTTCAGGAATCAGGCTGACTGTGCTGTGTGCACTTTACAGTCTGTACCTATGAGAATGGGTCCAAACTCAGTTCCCAGTGGAGCAGCCTTGACATGCCAACATCCTTGTGTCCCCATTTTCTTTCTCTGGTTCTGTCACTTAGCCCAGTTTACACCACAGAAGTCTGTTCTTGGGATGCAATTCCCAGGACTTGTGTTGAACTTACAGATGATGTTGCCTGTATCTTTGCATCAAAGAAATTGGAAATATTTCAAATAACCTGCTTCTAGGGAGAGGGCATGAGAACCTGGGTCAAGCGCACCACCTTTGATTCATAACAAATTATGTTCTGATAATTTATTAAAGGGAGGGAGAATAATTTAGGGAGCTTTGGCGACCTGGATGAATAGAACTGATGATGGGGACAAATTTTATTATAAATAGCCTTGGAAGTGGAATATATTTGAATGGGATTAAAGATATTTTTCAGCAGGAAGGGTGCCAAGAACTGGAGTGATTTGCTTGACTATTCAGCCACTGAATGTGATAAGATTCCTCTAACTCAACTTCCGAGGCCACTCTCAAAATTCATAGCTTAAATGCCCCCAAGCAGTAAGATTATCATTAAAACCAAGTTCAGAAGAAAAAAAAAACCCACACAAGAAACAAGGACATCAGCAGAAATGCAGAAGTTCTAAATTATATCTGAGAAGCTATTATACAGGATTTGGAACTAAAGTTCACATTGACAGTCTCTCTTTGACTCTCTGTCTCTCTCTCTGTCTCTGCATCTTTCTCTGTCTCTCTCATAGTCTTCTCTCCATATCCATGGATTCTATATCTGTTGATTCAACAAACCACAAAGTGAATGTATATTTTTAAAGATGCTGCTGCATGCTAACCCTGCAAGGGTTGCATTTGCACTGTAACATTTGAAGACTTTTTTCTAATAGGTATTTCTTAAGCATGCAGCATCACAACTGCTTACACAGCATTTATTTTATAGTCATATTATATGTAATCTAGAGAGGAATTAAAATGCAAAAGGCTATGTGCAGGTTATATAACAACACCATGCAGTTACTATATAAGGGATTTGAGCTTCTGCAGATTTTAGTAACCCCTGGGGATATTGAATGTGTTGACCCCAGTTTGTGACTATAGACTATACACTAAATATATGTACATATATGTATATGTATGAATATATGTACGTAGAGGGAGCATCTTTGTTATGAGCAGTTTTCCCACCAGCCTGGTCCCACAGCCGTGTCAGCCCCCAATAACACACAGAGACACTGTATCTGATATAAAGCTGTTGGCCTGTTATTAGTGTTTCTTATTGGCTAGCTCTATCTTAAATATTAACCCATTTCTATAAGTCTAAGTGTTTCTGCATATGTGGTCTTATCTTACTGGAGAGGGTGTCAGGACTTCGTCTCTCAAGTCTCTACATCTTGAATCTCCTACTACATCTCCCAGAATCCTCCTTGTCTCCTAGTCCCACCTATCTTGCTTTCCTATTGGCCAACAGTGCTTTATTCATTAACTGGTAAGAGAAACATACTTACAGAATGGCGTCTCCCATCACATCTTTAATCACTTAGCAAATTTTCTGGGATTTATACCCACTATCCTCTTAGTATATGTGTGTGTGTGTGTGTGTGTGTGTGTGTGTGTGTGTGTGTGTGTGTGTGACATGTTATAAACAAAGAAGTAAAGATGATGGCAAACAGCAAGCACCAGATGTGAGGGAACAAGCTGTTTCTGCTATGTCATTCATCATCTCGGGCTAGGAGACTGATGCTCATATTATTCCCTGTGCTTCTGGGGTTCACTGGGTTCAGATAGGTGGTGATTCCTCACCTGAACTTCATCACAGAGTGGCTAGGTTTGGTGTCCCTTTGAAAGACTTCTTGTGTGTACGTTGTTAAGGAAAACTGCATGGCTATTCGTTATCAGAGGCTCTTAGTAGACAGAATAGCTGCTTGTGGCCTCAGCTCACGTGGAGTCCAGCATCTGAGTGTGGAAAGCAAGCATCCCAAGAAAAACCAGAAAGAAACTGTGTTCTTGTGAAATCTTTAGTTCTATCATCCTCTGTGTTCACATGACTTGCTAAATTCAAATGAAGCATGCAACAGTCTACTACATGGAAGACCTGGGAAGGTATGGTCAGTCCTTCCTCAGGCCAAATGGACTCATGTCTTTCTTGGATACAAGCTGTGCTCAGCCATGCTCATTTACAAATGTGGTAACTGGAAGAACATGGCAGCCCCTGTCTAAAAGCAACGTTTAAATCCAACTGAACTCGTGGTGCTGATTGATTCTTGGATGAGGGCTCAGTCACCCTCCCTCTCTTCACTGTGGCTCTTGGCTCTCCTCTGTGGTCTGTCCTGCTTTGTAAGTTGTACTAACTTCTCTGGGACCCATGTGTCTTCCTTAGACCTTTCATACCTACTCTACACATCATCATTCAAAGCCCAGCTCAAGGGTCATATCAGGTCTGACTTTGCCTGCTTCATTGAGGTTTACCCCAGCCTGCATCCCCTTCAATCTTTATGAACACCATTCTAGGATTGCTTTTATTTTATTCTTGTTTATCTCTCTGGTGCCGAGATGAGGACCCAACACTTGACAGGTGCTGATATGCATCTGATGTTAATACAGAAGAGATCATAGAAGAATCAAGGGAAAGAAATGCCCAGTGTGCCTGTCTAGAGAGAGAACAATGATGTGGAACCAGACTTCAGCTTTGTTCTGCTTTTTTCCCAGCTTGCTATTTGGCTTGGGAGACAATGATTTTTGTATTTGTGTGTCTAAGTTTGAGTGTTGTATGTATGCATGTATATGTTGCATGTGTGTACATACATGTGTGTGCATGTGTAGGTCAGAGGATTGTATCAAGTATCTGCCTCAATAGTTTTCTACTTTATATATGTGAGACAGGATTTCTCACTTGAACCCAGAGCTACTGATACCATTAGTCCAGCTAGCCATCTTGCTCTGGGCCAGGGGTGTCCTCACAATCCTGTGCCCAGGCACCAAGGCAGCTACGATGTATTTCCTGCATTTATGTCAGTGATGAGGATGCAAATTGAAGCTCCCACATTTAACACAGAAAGTTGTGTTACCCACCGAGGCACTCTCCAGCCTGAGGCATATGACTTTTAATGAGTCTTGTTCAGCTTGTGGCTTTCTTATCTGAAAAACTAGCTAATGATAGAAGCAATACTCGCAATGTGTTACACAGTCCTTGTAACTCTGAAAGGAAGGTACAGCAGGATCACCTTTTCCTTCCTCTGGTTTCTGTCACCCACAGTCAGCCCCAATCTGAAAAGAGGAAGTGGAAAATTCTAGCAATAAACAATTCATGTTTTGAGTAACTTTTTGTAGCATATTGTTATGATTACCCTTCTCTTTTGACAGTTGTTATCATTAATCTCTTGAAGTAGCTAATTTATAAATTTGACTCTTTGAAAGATATGCATACTCAGGGGGAAAGCAATGTCTATATAAGGTTCAGTGCAACATACAGTTCCATACATTCACGGGGGTCTTGGACTGCATCCTGCATCCTCTAAAAATAAACTGAAGTAACTAGCATTCAGAGTTTAAGCCCTTGTTTCCATCTCACACGGCCAGCCTGCATCAGGCTTGTCCATCTGAGCAGCCTGGCTCATAGCTTTTGTATCTACTACACTGACACAGCTCTGATCTCAGAAGAAGTGCTGGTTTCCCCTAGCTCCGCATTCTAGAACGCCATGGCGCTGCTCTTCTTCTCTTCCTCCTGTTCCCTGTTGATTACAGGGACGGTGTTCAAATCCCACAGCACTTCATTGCTTAGTGTTATCCAAGCCGAGAATAGTAAAGGAGGTCCGGTCCATTAGTCCCCCTAGTATGTTTCTCCACAAACGGCAGTAGCTGAAGTACACACGTGATGCTCAGTGGTGAGTGACCGCACTTGAAGCAGCTTTTGCGGGAGCTTGGTGAGACCCGTGCTCAAAGTGCCACCACTCAACTTTATGTGTACCGTATTCTGCCTGCAGGCTTGCCTGGCTGCCAGAAGAGGGCACCAAATCTTCTTATAGATGGTTGTAAGTCACAATATGGTTTCTGGGAACAGAGCTCAGGATGTCCCAGAGCAAGCAGCCAGTGCTCTTAACCTCTTACCCGTGTGTGTGTGTGTGTGTGTGTGTGTGTGTGTGTGTGTGTGTGTGTGTGTGCGCGCGCGCGCGCACGCGCGTGTCCTCAGGACATGTTGATGAAAAAAGGTCCATGATTTTACAAAAGATAGGAGAACTCACTCTTGCCTTCCATCCTCTCCTCTCTTCACATAAGAACATAAAGGCATCTGTGTAGAAACTAGGAAGCAAGCTCAGTGTCGATGGCTAACATTGACTGGCGGCCTGACTATCTCTAAAATCACTGCGGAGACAAGCCTTTGGCCATGCCTGTGATGGATTTTCTATGTGGGGTCAATCGAGGAGAGAGTGCCTACCCTAAATGTGGTGGCACTATTCCACAGGCTAACAGCCCAGACTGGAAAAATAAGGAGAAAGTGAGCTGAACACCAAGTCCTCCGGTCCCCTGACTATGAATACACCATACCTACCACCTTCCCAGCCATGATGGAATGTACCCTCATAAGCCAAAAGGAAACCCTTCCTTACTTCAGTTGTCTTTCTGAGTGCTTTGTCATAGCAATAAAAAAATTAACTAATACGTTCACTTGGGAGCCTTGATCTTGAACTCCCTAGCTTCCAAAACTGATAAACAACTGTGCTGTGTGAGCTTCCCAGCCCATGGTATTTTTGTTACAGCATCCCCAAAATTGAGGAAGATGATTTACTTATAGAATCCAATTTTGCATTAAATAAATCTGTAGCTAAATAGGTTGGGCAGAGTGCTGGTTCCTTGGCAAAGATGTGTTCCCTTGGGAGAGTTCTGTCAGAGCTTGGTTTTCTGATTGCGATACATGATCACTTAAAAAAAAAAAAAAAAAGCCAAAACAACAAAAGCAAGCCTAGGGTGCCGATGTGAAACTCAATGCTCCAGATTTATCAGAATGTTTATTCCCCTGTCACCATGGCCGCCAAAGACAAGGAATGATTGAGTGGTTGGTTTTTGTTTTGTTTTCTGTTCCCATATTATACCTGAGTTCTGTCTTAGTCTGTCTCCTAAATAGAATAATCAATGCCATTATCTCTTCCTCCCTCGTCTAAATCACATCAGGACCCTATAGTAGATCAATAGTTACAACAAAGAAGGCCAGAGATTTCATTCCAGGGGGACTCATTACTCCACCGCCTAGGATTGGGGTGTAGGTTCCAGGGCAGGTTATCGACTCCTCCACCAGAGTTAACCACAGCTATCAGTTATTAATCCCACACATGGCCCCGCCCACAGGGCTGCGCCTACACGCATGGAGAATTTGACCATGAGCCAGCAGGCTCACTTCCTTCTCCCACCCCCGTCTTTTACTTCCCTCTTTCTCTTCTTATTTAAGAATTTGTCTTGTCTGGCAATCTAAGCAATTTGAGGCTTCATTGAGATTCTTAGCAAGTACAGGTTGCCCGTAATCAGACTCGCATCTGCTGCAGTATTACAAAGACTAATTAAAATAAATTCAGATCTTAAATTAGTCCTTTCAGGAACATTTATTGCCTAGGCCACTGGGCAATAAAGGATGTAATTCAGTTAGGCTGAGGAGGAAAGCGGTATTTTGATTGTGTTTTTAAACCGGCCCCTGGAAGGTGAGGGAAAGGAAAGATTGTGACCTGTAGTATCCTTTTCCCAGCAGTGGCTACTGCCCAGCTGGGTGTCTACACTTCTCGCCTTTCTTTTGGACACCTGGCCTGTCTGCACTGTGGGCTAAATTAGGTGGATAGATCAAGGGCAATCCCTTATTTCAGAGAAGGTGGTCACTTCTGCCCCCTCCATAAGTCTGCAATGTCCATTGTCTGGGTCCGAGCGTCCCCGTGCTGGGATCCATTGCAACTGCTGTAACTTGTGAAGTTCTTGTTACTCGATAAACACTTACATTGTGGAAACACGCAAGCTCGCTCCTCTCCGTTGCTGCCATGCTGTCTGTGTTCAGGGACACCTTGCTCAGGCAGCTCTATGAGACAGGAAGTAGGGAACTGATGGGGACCTATCCCCAAATCTTCACGTGCCTGCTGTGAATTTCTTTCTAATGACTTCCAATGCAGTCAGTATCTCATAATTTAAGTCTACCCCTGTAATTTGACACATCTCTAGCATGTTCTGTATATCCCATTGTGTTCAAATGAGCTTCCCGAGGATTTCAAAGGCAGGCACTTCATTTTGTTTTCAAAGAACAGCTTCCCTTTCAAGTTCAGGGATCATGGTTACAAGTCTATACTCTGGATGAGCCCTCAGATTCTGGCCTGAGTCTATGTATATCTTGCTCTTCGGATTGGTTTTAAAGGTAAAATACAGCTGTGACCCACAGCCAAGCACTGGGCTGAGCTCCTGGAGTTTAGTTGAAGAGAGGGAGGAGCAGTCATATGAACAAGGGGGGCGGGGGTAGTCAAGAGCATGATGGGGAAAACCACAGAGACAGCTGACTCGAGCTAGTGGAAGCTCACGGACTATGGACTGACATTTGGGGAACTTGCATGGGACCAAAATAGCTCCTCTGGATATGGGTGACAGTTATATGGCTCCATCAGTTGTGGGGAGGGCTGGTAGTGGCACCAGGACCTATCCCAGGTGCATGAACTGGCTTTTGGGAGCCCATCCCCTATGGTAGGATACCTTGCTCAGCCTTGATACGGGGATATGGGCTTGGTCCTGCCTCATGTTGGTAGGCCAGACTTTGTTGACTCCCCAAGGGAGGCCTTACCTGCCTGCTTTGAGTGGATATCATGGGAAGGGGGGAAGGCAGGGGACAGAAGAGGAAAGAGGGGGGTTGGTATGTAAAATGAAAAATAACTTTTTTAATTAAAAAGTGGGGGGGGGGATACAGCAAGGACAAGAAGTGTCATGCTACTTAAGAGTTTTATATGGTGCTCCATAGTTTCCTTGCAGTACAGGCCAGTCAACTTTCCTGTCATGCTCAGAAATGCCCTCATAACTGTACCAGAAAAGTGGGTCCCCCGCCCTGCATCGGTTGGAAGTTGTGTTGTTGATGATGACTACCCTGGAGTCCTGAGTTCCTCAGAGATGCCCCTCTTCGAACCTCTTAGGGAAATCCGAAGCAATGGGTTCTAAGCCAGGCATGGCCTCCAGACACCCCGAAGGCAGAGCCTTGCGTGTATCCAGAGCTTTAGATGTATAGAGCCCTTTCCTGTCTAACTAGAATTAATGCTATTAAGAATATGTCTTACGTTAGAAAGTTTGCTCTGAAAACGCCCTCAACAAATTATATTTTAAGAGAAATGATAATGTCTGGAGCAAGGAGTACCTGTATGTTCAACTCATAGGCCATAGTATTGTAACTAAAAGTAATTGTATTTATTGTCTGTTCATCGTTGGCCTTAATTATCCAATAGCAATGCTCATTACACTTTCTTGTATGCCTTTTCCCGCCGCACTGGTATTTCTATTATAGTTGTTTAACAATTGAAGCTACAGCCCAACCTCTTTTCCATTCCCTGAGAAACAAAGGATATGGTGACAACAAGCCCCTTCCCCTGTGGCTTGTTAACTCTGTCCTGGGATGCCTCCATTAGCCTGTCTTTGGGTAATGGGTTTTGCCTCTCTGCACAACTACCCAATTCCAGGGGTCGTGACATCAACACGTTGCCCTATCTCCTTGATGTTTTTTACAGATATATGGTCATTGAGCAATCTTCTACACATTTCTCTGAGGTTTTTTTTTTTTTTCTACTTAATCACCATAGTATTAAAAGATGCTGCTTGCCTTCCTGCGGTGAGAAAGTAAATTAATGGGACAAGGTTGGATGCTCATTTTATTCCTGGGTTAGCGTTTTATTTCAAGAATGATTTATGTCCATTTCTAATTGTGCCTATAGTTTTCTCCTTAGAATTAATTCTTAAATTGCAATTAGCACACACATACTCACACACACACACACACACACGAACATTTGGAAGCATTTTGGAGTGAGAATTTGTCCCCTGTTGCTCTGCTCTCTCTTGCTTTAGGATAATAAGCAATAGGGGATCACTTAGGAACCCCCTTGTGGCCTTTTTAGAAGTTCTTAATTAGAGTTCATTTTAAAAATTAAAGGCTGTCAACATTATTTACATAGAAAAAATGTCTAAGAAACCAGTGACTGAGAAAATATTTCATTTTGGAAAAACTAGAACCTGACCTGACAGCAAAATACAGCCCAAACCCTGGCACATGCCTCTGCTCTTTACCCCCCCCCCCCACGAGGCTGTGGTCTCAGGTAGAATGGAGCCGGGCTTTCTTTCCTTTCCTCTTTCCTCCCATGTTTCATTTCTCTTCCCTTCCCTTCCTCTCCTTTCCCTTCCCCTCTTCTCTTCCCTCCTGTCCTCTTCTTTGTTATGGAATTCCTGTGCGCGGTATTGACTGAACCATGCCTGTGTGTTCATCCCCAGACCGATTCCCAATTAGAGACTGCTTAATAAATTGGAAAAGAGCAGCCTGTGGCTTTTGACCTTTGCTCCCAGATAGCTTTTTCATTACTTCTCATTGCCCTCCAGTGACAGAAGCCTCTTAAACTTCTGATATTCACTGATTCCGGGTCCATTTTCGGATCTTCAGAGCTTGCTGGGCCCTTTAGGAGGTTTCCTTGTGCTAATAACATCTGTCACTGCCCATGTTTTACTACAGCATCCCTTGCTGCTGGAGACGTAGCCAGAGCCCTGAGCACACTGTGTGGATCTTTAAATCAAAGAGTAATTGTTGAGCAACGTGCTCCCAACATTTCCACCATATAAAACCTCGAAGCTACATTGGGTGTAACGCTTTAACCTTTGCCATGTTGTCCAGGTAATGATATCAGGATCTGGCTCTCATCCATCAAGGGCCTGTAAATAAACACAACGTGAGAGCACCAGGGATACATCACAGGCCGACAATATTTTCTCCAGCATCCTCTACCTCCCTTGCTTCCCGAACAAGGCAACTGGCACATTGCACTGCATCGTGGATGATCCACTCTGCAGCCCACCTCTCTGGACTTGCCAGACTATGCTTGATATTAGTTAGAACACAATTCTGCAGCCTTAGGCAGGATCAAGCCTAGATCAAGCCATGCCTTCCCATCTCCCTCCCTCCCTCCTTCAGTCCTGCCCTCTCTGACCCACTGAGTTCCTTCTTTCTTCCCTTCCTTTCCTCATTCCTTCGTTTTTTCTTTACTTCAGCCCATCTTCCTTCCCTCTTTCTCTCTTTCCCCTAATAGCCACTATTATTATAAACTCCTGGAGGAAGTGAGTGTACTTTTGTAGTGTTAGAGGTTATAGTCCATTCTGGCAGAGAAGCTGTGCTGGCAGAAGTGTGGTATCCACAGTCAAGAAGCAAATGCAGATGAATGCTGATACTCTGCTTTCTCCTTTTTATTCACTCTGAGACCTTCTGCCCATGGAGTGGTCCTGCCCACATTTAGGCAGCCTCCATCTCAATTAACCTAATGTAGAGACTCTCTCAAAGACGCTCCTAGAGAGTTTCTTTATTCTCCATGATGATTCTAAATCCCATCATGTTGACAATAAAGAAACAATAATCATCACAGAGACTAAGACCACTGTTAGTCTGTGGGAAAGTCTTCCTAATAGAGTTGTCCATGCATTTAAAAATTGCTGAAAGCATCAGTCATCTCAGTAAAACTAGACTGGAAATTAATATAGTGTTCTCTCAGTCATGGGTTGGCAAGTGATGGGCACAGCCATCAGCCAAGTCCCCGATTGCTTGCTTTCCTGGATGTGGAGATGCTGAGCACTTCACAACCAAGCAAGAGGATGTTTCGAAGGTACTTAGCTTTTGTAAAAGATGTCTTTGTCACTGTGTTCTCCCGTCTAAGAAGGGCTTTAACGTGAAAGTACCAATGCTCTTGTCGTCTCTCGGCACATAAGGAAAGCTCCTGTGCTAGGGACTTCCAATCTCCGTTCTTTGCTGTCATTCAAATCTCCCAACTCAATGGCCACAATGCCAGGGACCTTCTTACTTGAGGAAGTAATGCTATCAATACCTATTTTCCCCCCTAGTAGCAGATCCATGAGATGGGTCTCGGAAAGATCGAATATAGAAACCTTTCTCCTCCTGGAGAGAAATAGGGTGGCATAATAAAGCATTGAGGGCAGCAGCATCTAATCCATGGGTATCACATGTGCTTAGGAAAAGTCGCATACCATCTTTGAGCACAGAGTCGCCATCAGGAATTATGACATGTCATAATGGGACATTTCCATAAAATACCTGTATCGCGGTAAATAAGGATCAGGATAAACAAATAGGCCGAATAGATGTTTATTCAGGGAGAAATAACTTACAACCTAGACAGATGAACACCAGGAAATTCAACCCGATCCTCTCCTGTCCGAGTCACGCCAGCAAGAGAGCGCCTTCCCTGGCCCCCTCCAACCTCCTTCCACAGGTCACTTCCGCCCATGGCTCCACCCCCCAATGGGTGTGGTCAGTGCCAGAGAAGGACTATCTCACTACATACCTGTCTCCATAGCACTCCAGTTATGCTGCTCCATGTAGCTGTGTAGACAGGAAACTGGATGAATGGCAAACGAATGAATATTGGAAAGCACACTGTGCCACCCACCAGGGTTTGTGTAAACGGAGCGGCTACTGTGGTAGTAAAAAGAAATCTATAACTTTCTCTTTATCCCTTGGGAGTAGATGGGGGATGGAATGGAAGGGTTGGTGGGGGGCATGGGAGTGTGAGGGAACTGGGATTGATATGTAAAATAAGATGATTTATAATATAATATTTAAAAAGTCAAGAAAAAGTACTCTGTACCTTTAAGAAAAAAAAAAAACTTGTTGCATCTATGCCAGATTCTACTGTTATAGCAGCTGCTGCGTGCTCCAACCTTACTCATTGCCTCTCTGGTTTGGTATAATATGATAAAGTGTTTACATCGCTTTCACTCAGCTATCCTTTGTCTGATTCTCACAGCGCCCCTATCCAGTTGGGACTAGGCCTGTTACTAGCCCTGCTGTACAGGTGAGAATCTGAGCGTCAGCTGACTAAGGTCAAACCGCTCACAGTGTCGAGTGAAGTTCAAGTCTTCTGAGCCCAGAGCCCAGGACTTTGCAAGACACTGTGCTTCATTTGGATTCTTGAAGGACTCTTCTTCTTCCCAGGGATCAGGACTCCCCGGCTGAGTGGCCTTAGGGAAGGGCATCTGGAAGCGCCTGCTGATAGTCGTCAATAGCTCACAATAGTATGTCCCAAGATCAGTCAGCTGACAGTGGTCAGATGAACATGGGCACAGAGTTTCAGCCGAAGACTCTGGTGATGATTAGACATAGACACTGAAGAGACTGTGGGTAATACTTGTTCTTTCGGGCATGTTCTTCAGGCTTCTCTACCCTCCCTTTACTCTACAGCCAGATCAAACCACCCCTCTACCAGCAGGTGGTCAAAAGTGGAAGATGGGTGAAGGCATGAGGCGGCTTTCTGTACAGTAGCCTCCCATTGCGTTCTCCTGCCCCAGCCGGTCCCTCCACTGTTCCTTATATCATCTCTGAGCCTCTGTCCACAGTCCTTGTGATGGACTTGCCTAACTCACCTTGACCATCCTTTCCGATTCTTGATGGGCCACTTTTATGACCAGAAGACCCGGGTACCGACAGGATTTAAGCTCATGAGCAGGAAATGGAAATTAGAGTGAAGACCCGGAAGCAGGAAATTGATTCAGGCAAAGCTTAGAGAAGGAAGTAAAGAAGCTAGGAGTGACTATGAACGGAGGCGACGGGCCGGGGTGCTGCTGAGTAGCTCTTATGTTCCTCCAGGGACATGGCTCCATAAAGATGCTGTGAGATCTGGAGAGGTTCAGGGCTGAAGGAGGGCCACAGGCATGGACTGCACAGCCATCGGGATGCCTGATGCCCCATCTCCTGAGACGGACTAGCTATTGATTGGACACATCTTTATTTCCTCCTGGACACATGGTTTATGGTCCTCATATTCTGACACATAGGACGTGAGCCAAAGGTATGTGATAAGCTGTGAAGCCTCCATCACTATCCTCTACTTTTTACCTGTTATCATTAAGATTGATACAAATCACCGTTGTATCTATTAATCACTCAGTTTCTTGCATTCAATCTCTGAAACCCGATCTGAGGATACTTCTCAAAGAGTTAAACAACCCCCCCTTACTAAGCTGATGACCATTATAATACCCTCTTGAGACACTATAGAGTTAGACAATCTCCGATGGCATTTTAGGTATAGATCCTGTGATGGCTGCTACATAAAACACTGTGCATTAGGATCCATTTGCTGCCTTTTTCTCTACCAAAATGATCACTATTTGTACTGAGTGCCCTCTTTGCTCTGAAACCTTATGCTGTGATAAGTATGAAAATGGGAGATTACATAATGCTGTCACTAATGCAGCCTCCTTCAACAGTTAAAAAGCCAGCATCTTCTTAATATACAGGGAGTGGTTGCTGTTAATAGACACAGTAGCAAGCCTGAAGGCATCTTGGCAGCACCTGCTGAGAAATGGAGGAAACACAAGTCTTCCAAGGAATCCCCCTGAATCTTTGCATCGAAATGAACACAGCTACCTGAATATGTACAGTACACACAGAGACACAGAGAGAGACTCACATACACACACATGGACCCAATCACACACATACATGAATAAACATGCATACACAGACACACATACATACATACTTACATACATACATGTGTGTGTACACAGACATACACACATACGCAAAGACATACATACACACATGAATATATAGACATGTATATGCACACACATATACATGCACACATGTTTTTTATTCTGTGTTTTTATCCTAAGAAAATCCATAACAGTAGACACAGGCATGCTATGAACTGTGTGTCAGGAGATGTTTCCCAGGATGTTTCCCTCTGCCACCCTTTCAGCCATGATCTGTCTCTCAACATCAACAATTCTTAGGATCTGCAATCCCCTTTAAATATAGACTTGATGCTACATGCTAAATTCTTAGGAAAGAAAAAAAAAGGAAAAGATTATACCTCATATGTATTCACAGGCACTGATTACAAAACACCTTTTTGAATTAAGTGCTTGTCTGAGTCAAGGTTACGCAGCGGTGAACATTTTGTGAGCTTTCTTGAGGCCATAAATGTGTTTAAAGTAATTGTGCACGCATGGGAACAAAATAGCCCTGGGATTGGAACCCTGATTTGGAAAAACAGTGTGAAATGCAGATTCCCCATCTTCTGTTTCTGAAAGAGCTGATAGAGGTCTGGTGAGGGTGTGGACACCACAGAAACGTGGTAGTGAAGGCATTCCTGGGCAGAGGTCAGCCCTTCTACTTCCGGATTCCCTTGTGCCAAAATTTTCATTACAGATACTTTTCCCATCAAATGCATTGTTGGATCAGAGTGTCACATGTTCCTTCACAGATGTTATTTCAGATTAAGCTGCTGGCAGCAGGGAATGGACGTGGCTTGAATTTTCCGCCTCACTCAGTAGCATCCCTACGCGCAGCCATCATTTGCAAAGTCCTGTTGCTTGCATAATAATTGAACTGAGCTGATATTTCAGGTAATGATGTCAAGATATAGTATACTGCAACCTACTCACTTGAAAACCAGCCCCAGAAAGAGAATGATGAGGACCAAGTCAGGACTGAAAGGAGCCTACAAGATGTCATCTGTTGTGAGAATCTTAAAAGCTCCAAATGACCTGCTATTCCCAAATGGTTTATGCCATTGTGTCTCTTGAGTTTCCTTTTACTAATCAGGCTTTGCAGCTAGTATTATCTTTCCTCGTGGTCTAAGACCCACAGGATTGATTTTCGGTTTTGGCTGAATGAAATTCTTGGTTAGCAATTTATCATGCAAACGCCTTTTTCTGTACTTCTAGTCCTATATTCAGGATTGTGACATATCAGATATATTTATGGTTTTTCGCGTGTTAAGATACTCTGGTGTTTAAGAGCATCTGGCAGGCTATATCTTGAGGCCAAGTGTCAAGTTTGCTTTGGGAAATGTATTTTATTCACTTAAACTAAAGATAATGCCTCTGAATATTTTCACAACACAGAAGATACTCTGAGCAAAGCTCAACATCATTAAACCAAAAACAAAAAACAAAATACACACACACAAAAAGCGAACAAACAAACAGTGGTGGTTACCAAGAAATCAGTGTTGTTTGGATAATATAACATACAAATTATCCAACTTCTATCCTACATTGTAAGTGACATAATAATAGTGGGGGGTGGAGCATGGAGGGCTTGTCCATTTGCTCCTGGCTGTACTTGAAAGATATACAATAAATATTTGGATGAACGGATAAACAGATGGATGGATGGATGGATGGATGGATGGATGGATGGATGGATGGATGGATGGATAGGTGGGTGGCATATGTGATTTGAGATTGGAACCCGGCTTTTCCTGTGAGCCCAGGCTTCCGTAAGTCTGTTTTGCATCGGTGAGCTTCACAAACTCTTTCTGGAAGTCTGTGTCCTGCTGTTAATATGAAGAAACCAAAGGGCAGAGGGCTAATGACCTCTCAGGAGGGGGATGTAGCTTTCTGGTAACTGAAAGCACTTTATTCAGGGCCTGGAAAATGAGTTCAAAATTGAAATTGCTTTCCCCAAAATGGTTGCGGTCTTTCAATTTAAAGTAATTGGAGAATAAATAAAACCACGGAGAAGCCCATGAATCTGATTCCCCACATTGAATGGGATCCTTGTGAACTTGTAGTTCCTGGACAAAGAGGCAACAATGGCAGCTACTCTCAGGTGTCTTGGGTGAGTTTTTGAGAGACTGTGTTATCTTCACATCCCTTGAAGCACTCAGTAAGCTCAACCCCAAGATAGGCTACAAATAAGGCTAGAAAGCAGAAATAATATGCTATCCTGTTGACTTTTTTTTTAGCATTTGGACAGAATAGGATGGATACTTTTTCTTGTTAGGCATTTTAACATTCCCATTGTACATTGGTGACTTTTTTTTTTTTTAAAGAACAGAAATAAATCTAGCTGTCCCCTAACGGGAACAATTTCCCTCCGTATTTCTTTCAGCTCTTGTCCCAGGAGGCGGCAGATGAGGTAAGATGTGATAGCAATACTGATTTCCGAGCTGAGATACCATCTGATCCACCGGGAAAGAGCCGGTGGATCAGATCAGAATGAGCCCTGCCTCCTGGGCAGCCATCTCTCAGTGTGGGCTTTGCTCCATGGATCAGAGAAACAGCTGGTAGCTCGCAATATGTTACACAAAAGACCTTTGCCGTGTTGTTTTATTTCCAGCTATGATGCTGTGTGAGTCGCCTCAAATGCTGGTTGTTACTTGTGTGCCTTTTTGGTGGAACAAAATCCCACTAAGCAACTGGTTTAAAAACAAAAAAAAAAAAAAAACAAAAAAAAATGAAACTGGTGATTCTGCCTTAATGTGTGTTTTAAATGTGAAAATACTAGCTGCAGAAGTCGTTGATTAGGAAAAAACAGCCCTGAAATTACCCGTGACGCATAAACATCTATGGAAATAAGCTATCCTGTGGTTTATTCAGAACTTCTGAAGTCAGGAAATTTCACCCAGTTATTTTCCCAAATTAAATCATGGTATTGTTTTCAGGCATATTGCTTATATTTGAATTTTTTTTTCTGGTGTCCTTTTCTGAGTCAGGGTCTTTTCCCATAAAGTAAGCATGTTAATTTCTACAAACATTGGAACATTCGTACTTTGGGACGAAACCCAACACTTTTCGTCCAGATCCAACTTTCCCTTGATTACTGAGTTGTGTTTGGCTCTTACATTCTAGTTTCCCATGCATTTTTTTAATGAAGTTTTATTTCTCACTTGGATATTTTTTTTTCATTTCCTGCCTCTGAAATCCACATTTCTGGTAGTAATTAGTGTCAGTGGGACCAAAATTCTGTGTTTGTCAAGAAAAGGAGACAAGAAGGAAGCGATCCAGTTACATGAATGTTCTAGGATGCCTGAAAAAAGAAGGAATCTGAGATTGTCTGGGTGTTGCATGGATGTCAATCCTATGGATGTTTGGTATCAGGAGAGATCTCCTACCAGGCATGTGTTAGACGAGTTTCCACACCCAACATTCTTTGACAGGGTTGATGGCCTTTGGCAGACCACTTCTGTGGCTCTTTGAGTCTCCAAAGTGCTTTCCATAGCTCTGTTAAAGACTTCAATGAAATAATTAAAAGATGACAGTCACCCCTGTCTCCACGCAAAAAGGACTTCATGGCATATGATTGTATTCTTCAGTATGGAGACTGTGGTCCCATCAAAGAGTCTTGGTACTTCTACTATAAGCACACTAGTTAGTGTTCAGTGTGTAGTTAATTTGATCAGCTGTGTTTTAGACTCCATCAACTTAGGCAAGATATATTACCAAGTTCATCCATCCTGCATGGCTATTTTCATTATTATTTTCATTAGTATTTGGAAATTCTAGCAATACTGATGTCCACTATGTAGAATGACTGAATAATTAAGGAAACAATTCCTGAAGGAAGAATGATATTTAAAGAAGAAAATAGAATACAAACCACATGATCATTTCCCAAAGAGCATCCAGGTACACCAATTTTTTTAGATGAATTAATAAGACCTGAAGAGAAAGTAGACTGCAAAAGAAGAAACTGGAGAAAAAAAAATAAGGGGAAAAACCCATTTTAAAAAATCATGAGGCCTAGTGGTATAGCTCACACCTTTAATTCCAATACTCAGGAGGCAGAGGCAGATAGATCTCTGAGTTTGAGGCCAGTCTGGTCTACAAAGCAAGTTCCAAGAAAGCCAGGTCTGCTACAAAGAGGAAGCCCTGTCTCAAAAAAACAAACAAACAAACAAAAAATCATGAGAAATGAAAACAGTGACAGATGTGGTGGTCTGAATAAGAGTGGTCCCCATTGGCTCATAGATTTGAATGCTTGGCAACCAGGGAGTATTGCTATTAGACAATTGGAGTACGTGTGGTCTTGTTGTAGGAAATGTGTCACTGGGGGATGGGCTTTGGAGTTTCAAATGCTCAAATCAGGCACAGTCTCTCTCTTCCTGCTATCTGCCAGGCTGCCTGCATACCATCATGCTTCCCACCATGATGATAACAAACTAATCCTCTGAAACTGTAAGCCAGCCTCCAACTAAATGTCTTCTTTCTAAAAATTCCCATGGCATCTCTTCCCAGAAGTAGAACATTGACTAAGACACAGACGTTTGAGAAACACTGAGATAAAAACAGAATCAGCACAGAACCTTACTTCAGGACTTCTTCGAGCATTTACCAGGCTGCGTATATTATCAGTGTCAATGAGGAACATCTAGCAGCCAGAGAGTCCCTAACTTAATCAGCAGGAGAATTCCCACATCTGGTGCTTATTTTCTCCCCCCCCAAAAAAAATTTTTAAACAACCTTTTAAATGCGCACTTGGTAAACATGGACATAAAGTTAAATGCTATTAAAGATCATTGTGTTGAATACAATCTTTTTGTCGTTCCATTAATTTTTCAGTCAGTTGTTTATTGAAGAGCTGGTAAGTGCTGGATACTAAATTAAGCCCTTTCACATAGATTCAAATTGGCAATGGCTCCAGAGAGTAGATTATCCCCTCGACCCCCCCATACACCCCACACACCCCACACCCCACACACCCCACACCCCACACACACACCACACACCCCACACACCACACACCCCACACACCCCACACCCCACACACACCCCACACACCCCACACACCACACACACCACACACACCACACACACCCCACACACCACACACACCACACACCACACACACCCCACACACCACACACACCACACACACCACACACCCCACACACCCCACACACCCCACACACACCACACACACCACACACCCCACACACACCACACACCACACACACCCCACACACCACACACACCACACACCCCACACACAACCACACACACCACACACCCCACACACCACACACACCACACACACCACACACCCCACACACCACACACACCCCACACACCACACACACCACACACCACACACACCACACACACCACACACACCACACACACCACACACACCACACACACCACACACATGCCAATAGGTAAAGCAATGAGGTTTAGAACTTCTTGGTAACTCTCGAGGGTGTGAAAAGCAGAAAACAAGCATGAGCTAGAACTCGCTCGGTTACCCGCGATGCTACCATGAGTGCTACATAACGTCATATAAATCTTTTCCTATCACTCGTGGAAGGACGGATGGCTTGAAAAGCTTCAAAAATCCTAGAGTGAACTCAAAATGTCCAGGAACGCAGAGATGTGCTATTATTTTCTGTCTCGCGGTACCGACTGGTGGCTAGGCAGGAAGTAAAGCCGTCCTCTCTCCTGGCTGCTCTCCTGCGTTAAGGTAACCTACCACAGCTGGTAGCTTCTAAACTAGTCTGCTTCGGAAAATGAAGGGAGACCACATTGCTCTGTGAAAGCCGAGACTCTTTTATTGCCAGAACGTGGGAAGTTCCTATTAAATGTGCACGTTGCTTTGCGAAGAAACACTGGAAGTGTCTCATGTCAGAAACTTGTACTGTCAAAACTGAAGATGTTTACTTTTTTAAATTATGTGAATATTGACGAGTGATAAAAACAGGACGACTAACAAAAGTAAGATCAAACAATGACGTTTCAATAATTAATGGTACAACGTGGGCTTTTACTTTTGAGGGACACAGCTGAATCCCATCATGCGTAGGGTTAATAGTCTTCTCTGTAATGTAGTTTGAATGGAGTCAGATAGTCTCAATGCACCGTCTAAATTCCTGCTTCTACATGCGCTGAAGTCCGGCAAGACAGTAAGTCCCTGAAGCCATCCGCTTAAACGAAAAGAATTCTGAAATAGGTATACGCTCAAATATTAAACCCAGTATGCACTTGGACATGGAGTCTCTCTTTTTATTGGTGTCTGGAAATATAAAAGATACATTTTGATGGGACAGGGCTTCTAGAAACAACAAGAAAATGAAAGGATGCCTAAGGCCAGCAGACAGAGTCAGGGCAGCAATAACCAGCAATATCGCCGAAGGGTGGGAGGTGGGAGCATCGGAAGAAAGGAGACTGGAGGAAGAGATGCCAGACAGGGATACAGAGTATTCAGTACTTGCCATCTGTGATCTACTCTGTCTTTACGAATTGGCTCCTCATCCTAGAGCAGCCTGGAGTTATAAACCCCATCTCTGTCCTTGGCTAGCTTCCATCAAGTGTAGCAGCTACTGTGGATGTGGGAGACTGGAGGAGGACTGGGAAATAAAAGACATTGTTCCCGAGAAACCTCTTGGACTATATAGAAGCTTGGCAATTTCACACCAGAAGCTATAGCCTGGCCTTGTTTTCTGGTTGCAAATCTGAAATAGCAGCCATCTATCTGTTGGACTGACGTCTTTTTATATTCCCTTTCAATCACTCTCAGGGGAAGAAAACTTAGATTGATTCTGACTTGGTGGCTTTCTTGGTGTCTGTCACTTGAAAGATATTAAACAGAATAGCAAATTTCATTTTCTCTGATTTTGTAAAATTTTAAAGTTGGAATTATCCCCCGTTCTGTTTGGGTCCCAAGAACAATAATATGACTTACAGATAACCATCTAATAAAAACGCCCTGGAGCACAGGTCCTCTGCCTGCCTTCACATAGCCTCTAAAAGATGATAGGATAGGTTTACACGCTCATTAAACAAACGTGAAGCCGGAGCATAATGGAAAATTGAAAAGCAAGATTCCTAAGAAGATGTCTTCCTGGGCCTAACAAGGCTCTGCAAGAAGCAACAAGGCCAGGGTCTAGCTGAGAGTGGAGATGATGACAGGGTCCCTGTATGAGCACAACTGCGGTAGGGTGGCTGCTGGCACTAAAGGGATCCAACAGAGAGCGCCGAGAAAGACTGAGGACAGCCCTGAAGGGGAAAGTTGTGGTGATGGCTCATTGGTGTCAGGCATGTGGAGACAAGAGTCTGGGTAAGCATCACTAGTACCCACACAAGGAACCAGGGTTCATGCCCTCCCATCCTAAGCACGTTGCTATGCCCTTCACCTTGTCTTGCCTGTTGGTACAGGGCGATCCTGGTTCCATAGTCACCAAAAGTTCAGCAACTGGCACAGAACTGCATGAGAAGGGAAGCGTGCACTGATGTAACATTAACGTGGTACCCAGGGTTAGTAACACCACTGGCTGCAGAGCAAGCCCCACACCTCAGAGCCCAGCTTGCTTGCCCACTCTGAGTGTCTTAAGGGGTCCATCTATAGGAACACAAGCCCTGCAGCTGGCTGCAAAGATGAAGGCTTAAGAAGCCCTAGAATTCTCACATGGAAGCAGGTTGTAATTGTTGGTCTGAATTGTGTTTGGTCTGCTGGGAGTTTTGATGTTGTTTGGGTTTGGTGTTTGTTAGCTTGCTATGGCAATGTTTCTCAGCTGGGGAAATGACTCAGTTTGTAAAGGGTTCGCTACTAAAGCATGAAGAACTCAGTCTGATCGACAGAACCCAGGTAAAACCCAAGTTCATTTGTATGGATCTAGAATCCCAGTGCTAGGAAATGGAGATGGGCAGGTATTCGTGGCTTGTTGGCCTGACAGTCTACTTGAAAGCTCTGGCCCCTGGCTCAGTAAGAGATCTTGCCTAAGAGATACAGTGGAGAGTGATTGAAAAAGATGCTCAGTATCAACCTCTCGCTTCCACACCTACAACACATGAGCATATGAACCCATATACATACACATGGAGAAATGTGTGCAGAGTTTTGTTTCGTGATTTAGAAATAGGAAACCCTAGACCTGACAGTTGAACATGCATATGATCTGATCATTCAAAACCCTGAGGCAGGAGGATCACAACACTGTAACCAATTTAGGCCATAAAAGGAGTTTTGAGGCCAGCCTACCGCATCTCAAAAGCAAAAAGAAAAAAGAAACAAAAAGCATTTAATCTTAGAAGCTATATTCATTTAGTAGTGTTCTTGCACTCTCTGGTTTCTTGTAGGAGAATTACCACTTGCAGCATAATCCTGTTAACTTCTATGGTACAACAGGAATGTAATATTGGCCAGCAGTGTCCATTATGAAACAAGGCTAACTAACTGTAAGGTTCTATGTTTTACTATTTTAACTTGGGATTTGGTTCATGTTGTCTTCGAAGTTTTTGAAGCCAACTGACAATATGGCAGATTTATCAAGATCTGGATTTGGAGCCCACCCTATCTCTTCTGGTTAAAATTAATCATTCCAACCTCCTGTACCTATTACATTGTTTGATATTGTCAGAGAGACAGTTGCATGCAAGTCTAGCTGTCTATCGATTTGCATTGACTAAAAGCTTCCTCTTGGTAGAAACTGGGTCATATATCTCTGGCTCCTTGAAGGTAACCATAGTCTAGTATATAATTAATATGTAGTGTGTCTTCAATGAGTCAAGGTTGAGAGACAACAGTGTCATATTAACAAGCAAATGTAGTATTTTCTGAAGACAAGATTTTAATGCTTGATCGATGGATGGATGATCTCACTATGCTGAGTTCAGATCAGCACCATGTGGGTGAGCTACAGACTGCCAATCCTGCCCTCACCTTTGCAAGCACCTAAAGTGCTATTTCCCTGGATCTGTCAAATCTTGCATAAGTTTTTCTAGTGGCCAGACCTGACTTAGAATCTTTCAGGGAGGGAAAAGAACAGTGGAGAATACATTTCACCTGGGCTGAACTGTCATGGGCACCCTCATCACAGACGCAAAGGGGATCCATTTCAATACTTTTTAATACGATCATTTCGCAGCCCCTGTGTATAAATAATGTCTCATTTTCATCACTGATCAATCAATCCTGTGACAAACGTGTAAGCATAAATCCCTTGCAAGAGTTTGAGATATTAAAAACTGTCACATATTGATAAATAAATGCATAAAAGAGAAATTCAAAATATAGATGTCTTTCATCTTTCACTCTATGAACATGAAATGTGTTCCCATTTATTTAAATCTTTAATTTCTTTCAACAACATCTTCTAGCTTAGCTGTGCGCTTTCTTTGTGAAGTTCACTCCTGGTAATTATTTTATGTTATTGGAGATAAACATAGTTTCCTTAATTCCATTTCCTGATTGTTTATTATAAGATATAGAAGTATAATTCATTTTCATATATTGAGCTTGTACCTTACAATGTTACTGAACTACACTTTGACTTCTAATAGTTTTTTAAGTGAATTCTTTGGGATGTTTTCCCAACAGAATGTCAATTGCCACTAAAGAATGTGTTGAAATAAACCGAAAAGCTAAAGAGTAGAAGAACTTATTACATGAATAAATTAAATCTTTGAATCTCCGCAAGAAACAAAAGCCATAATGTTCTCTTCTAGAACAAGCCATGGTGAAAATAAAATTTAAAAAAAAAAACTGCAATCGAAAGCTCATTTTTAGAGACAAATCCAGAAACAGATTCTGACAACCTAAAATGGTGTAGTTCTTGCTGGTAGATATTAATGTTGGGCCTTTATATACTATTAACAAAATAAAGGTAGCCAGTAGCACCCTAGGCATGGCCCTCTCTCTAGTAAGTGACCCCTCTGCTCCTGGTTCCTCGGCTGTAAAACTGGAAAGATTTAATCATCTCAGAGATATGATTTAAGAACCAAAGTACAACAGGAAAAAGACGTGATGGGAGAGAGAAGAAGAAATGAGGATAACGCATGGAGAAAGCATCCCAGATGAAGAGAAATAGCAAAAGACAGAGCCGTGACTGCTAGAGGCTCACTAGGAATGGAAACTTTCCATTCCTCCTCACTCTTCCAGAAGCCACCATTGGTTCCACTCAGAGGTTGTTAATGCAGAGAGGTGGATGCTAACTAACCTGGTGGCCTGGGTGAACTCAGTGAAAGGTGCGTTGAATCTCAGGTGCTTCTGGAAAATACAAATAAGGTCTTTAGTGACAGGCGAATAAGAGTACTTAGGGATGTAATGGCCATCTGTGGACTACAGGAGATGGGGAGTTTGTAGAGTTTACTATTTCTATTACATTTATTGTGGTGGTGGGGTGTACATATGTCACAGTGTACATGGAGGTCAAGGAGCATCTTTGCAGGTCACCCAGGGATTGAATCCAGGTCCTTGGGTTTGGCAGTGAACAACTTTTATCTAATGAGCCAATTTGCTGTCCAAGAAGTTAAAAACGTCTTTTGTTTTGGGTGGTTTTTTAATGGTGTTAGGGATGAATGAGGGGCCTCAAACATGATAGGAAAAGGTTCTGTCAATGAACTCTATCCCTGGTAGGAGAGGGAAAGTTTTAAGCCTCCATCATTGAAAGAATGATAATAGACAGTAGGCATTCACTAGGTCGGTTGATTTTGAAAGATTGTGAGATTAATTTAAGTAGCGTTTGTTTCAATGGTATCATTGACCTTGGTTAGTACTTTGTTTTTTTCTTGTTGTCAGTTTTGGTGGTGGTGGTAGTGGTTTGTTTCATTGATTTATCAATTTTCTTTGACACAAGATCTCGCTGCGTAGCCTAGGCTAATCTCTCATAATCATCCTGTCTCTGCTTCCTAATGTTGCGATCATGGGATGGATGGTGCAGCCTCATTACAATTTGACTATGTTTAAAAATCACCATGTAAACACACTACTGGCCATGTCTATGAGTTTCCAGAAAAAAATTAAGGAAGAGCCATCCTGAGCATAGGGATAGGGTCCCAGACGGAGTAAGAAGGGCAAAGCAGGGAAATCGTGGCTATTCACATGTCCCTGCTTCTTTACCGTGGATGCAATGTGCCCAGCCGCCTTTCGCTTCTGTCACCATGCCTTCCCATCCAAGAGGGACTGTATCCCCTGGAACCATGAGCCAACAAAAAAAAATCTTTCCTCCCAACTTTCTCAAGTTGCTGCCTGTTGAATGTGTTAGTCCTAGCAACAAGAGAAATAATGACTGCAGCACATCCCATGCCTGACCCAGGTATGTGCCCTTCGGGACGAGTATGATGGAGGACTGCAGGAAGAGTTCCCGATTGGGATAACTGGTGAGGCATGGCAACCATGTAAAGAATATGATGAGACAGTTGGCAACACATCACTGAGCCTTCAGAAAAGCTGGACAATGGTTCTTTGCACTGCTCTTATAGTTTTCCTTTAAGTTTGAAATTGTCCAAATACAAAAAGCAGGACACAAATAATCATCCCTTTCCAATGTTAGAGTTGGAATCAGTGAAATGTCTTAACGACCTATGAGATACGTAAAATATGCCTTTCACAAAGTAAATGCTACCATTTACAACTTGAGCCTACTAACTCTACCTTGATGTTTTGTCCTGAAGCTATGTAAACAAGAATGAGGGAGCAACATTAATAATTGCAATATTCAAAACTACCTGAACATGCAGCTGCAAAGAAATGATTAAGCAAACACTGGTCTGTTCACCTAGTGAACATATTCCATTGATGTGACAAGCGCAGTGGCTGGATAGCAAAATGCAAGCATCTTTTGTTTACAGCTAGAAAAACAACTACAACCTAAGATACTATGATCATCCGGTTAAATTGTGGCTATGAAAATAATGTGGAAAGTTGAAAGGCAAAAATCCTTATTCTTGTAGCTTTTCCCCTTCTCAATTCTCATGTGATTTCCTTTCTTTTCCTTTCTTTCTTGCTTTTTTTTTTTTTTTTTTTTTTTTTTTTTTTTGAGACAGAGCTGCTTCTCTCTGTAGCCCTGGCTGTCCTAGAACTCTCTCAGTAGATCAAGTGGGCCTCAAATTCAGAAATCCAACTGTTTTTGCCTCTGCCCGAACTCAAGACTGGTAATTTATTTGTATTTAAGGTTGTCTACAATATCGCTGTGAACATGCTCCAGAGCTTTCGAGTGTTGAATAGGTAGAATTGCACGGGCAATAGAGTGCTGTGGGGTATTCCTACCGTGGAAAGTGTGGTGAACAGAACTGGTTAAAGGCTGACTAGAAAAAGTGTTAAAGAGTGTGTGTTTGCTATTGGTACAGAAATAGGCTTGGAGAAAGGGGATGGGGTAAAAGCTTTGCCTATTTGTTAAGCATTTCCCACCCTTGAATAAGGATGTTGGTTTTGCAGTTCAAACCATGCACAAATTACTCCTTACTTCGTTCCGTGTTGTAACCAAGTTGAAAAACAACAACAAAGGGATTTAAAGGCAGGGGAGATGGCTCGTTGCTATGCAAGTGTGAGGACCTTAGTTCAGTTCCCAGAACCCACATGAGAAAGTCAGGGCAGGCAATGTACGCCTATAATCCCAGAGCTGTGGGGACACACAAGCAGGTCCCTGGGGCTTACTGCTCAGCCAGTATAGCTTTCTCTCTGAGTTCCAGGTCAGTAGGAAACACTGCCTCAAGGTGTTTACTACCTGAGAGGGAAACAAGGCTGAGGTTGTTTTCTGACCTGAATATATGTTTGCCCATTCGTGTAAGACGCACACACACTGACCTGCCCATACATGTACCTGCACATTCATATGTACACGTCCACACACACACACACACAAATTTGAAGGGATTTTAGCAACAATAGATTATTGGCCATGTCTTCTGATGACCTTGGTAGTGGAAACACTGCTGTCCTGCATCAGAGAAGGTTTAAGGCGGCCCTTACGGGCAGCATTTCATCCTCAGAAAATGACTCACTTCATAAGGTTTACAACCTTCCGTAAAGCTGCAGAACATTTTATTCTTTTTTCATTAAGCCGCCTTTGGAATCATTTTGGTCTCTTTATAGTCTCTTATTTAATCTGTTTTTTCATAGACTAAAGGTAGGGGGTGAAATTCCATCTTTGGTCAAGATAATGATTAGTTAGTATAAGTCACAGCCTGATTGCTTGAGGCTGCATCTCCTAGCTAGCTATCGCCTCCATCTGCCTCCATTGGCGACTCCTTCTGATTCCCTTTTAAACACATTACCTTGTTAAGCAATGGCAGAAAGGAAATGACCAACCTACATGTTTTCCTAATTACAACAGCGGCGCAAGTTTGTACTCTGTCTGACCATAGCCTTGTGCCCATAGCGTGAAAACTCGCTCACCAGACTAAGAAAAGCAGGAACTCATAAAACATCAAAAGAGTTTCATTTCTTAGAGAGGAAACTCCTATTTGCATAAGATCTACCACCAAATCTCTCGGACAAGATTTTAATCACAAGGAAAGCACCATCCGGAAGAAAACCCCCATTCAAATCTAAACTTCCAACAACCACACGCAGGGTTTTTTTTTTTTTTTTTTTTTTTTTTTTTTTTTAAGAAGAAAACACCAGCTCCACTTATTCCTGGAGGATTTTTTTTTAATCTTTTAATTAATGACAGCCCTCAGGGCACTGAGCAATTGTTAATTAAAACAAGAAGGAAAGTGGAGGAAGTAGGCAAAAATGCTAAGATGAACACATTTCCTTTTCTCTGCAGGAGAATAACATTTCCAAGCCCAGCATTAATAAATATGAATCCTTTTCAGGGAAAGTATATGAAAATGTTAAAAGAAATTCTAACTCAGCTTGGCACGCACTGGCAGGTGCATAAATTAATCGGGGTTCGTCTAGAATTATAAACCCCAGGGTGTCACCTTTTGTATAACTGACTGGTGGTAGGTAGCCCACTCCTCCACGCCAGGATGGAGTGCATCTGTCTCTACACAAGCTGAGTCTGTCAGGGGATTCTGCCTGATCAAAGTCTTCTAAGGATAGCATTCACTTTCATTCTGGCGCTGGGCGGGCCTTCGAACTGACAGCCACCATCATTACCAGATAGTTCTTAACTACTTCCAGTTAGACACTGTGTTGGCTGCCCCTTCCATTCACCAGCCTTTAAAAAAAAAAAATTATTATTGTTGTTGTTAGGTCGTTAGATTCGCCTCCTGTGAGTTTTTAATCCAAGCAGGTTATTATTAGCGATATTACCCAGTTCTTCACTCTTGGTCTCCCCTGCTCCCCACATGAAGAAAAAATTTTAATCTTTTTTTCTATACTTAGGAATCTACCTAAGAAGCAGGGCTTTAGAGAAAAGGATCAGACCAAAGGGGACTAAAATCTATTTAGCACTTTATTTGGAAGGTGACCAAAACCAGAGCCCTACAAGGAGGTGTATGTGTGTATGTGTGTGTGTGTGTGTGTGTGTGTGTGTGTGTTAGGCATAAATCAAGTCATTCTATGAAATTAGGGCAATCTAGGCTGGCTTTTCCCAATTTTTCTATGTCCCTCATTTTACATAATCATATAGGATTTTTATCAAAAATCTTTTCCAAAACCAGCACTACCATCCTAAGGAGCTGGAACTCCCTCCCCCCATTGCCCGAGTATTTGTATCCCTTTGATGTTCTGTGTCAGAGGACAAGGGGTCAGCTCATGGGAATCAGTGTCATTTACCGAATTTCTCAGACGCCAACTAAGATCAGTAGCTAGGAGACAACTTTGCATTTCATCTTGCCGTTAGGAGTCAGAATTTATTTTCTGCCACAGATAAGGTCTGCCCCCCCCCCCCCCCATTGCTCTGTCTCTAAAATAGTAAGCATTAGGCTGGGTAATGGGGAAGCTATCTTCTGTGGAGGAAAAAGAAGAAAGAATCCCTCCTCACTTTAGCCAATACCTAGTCAGGCACAGACTCCCGAGTAGGAAATAATAATAACAATGATGCATTTTCTCTCTTCCTCTCTGTAATGATGTCTGTTGGAAACTCCCAGCTCCCTGGTTCCCTCCAAAGCTGCAGTCCTTGCTCATTCTGATGCAGGAGGTAGAGGTGGCCATTGCAGAAGCACAAAGAAAGCTTACCTGGCCTCATGACCTACCTTTCTTCACTCTGGCAAGACTAATTGGGGTGATCATTTACATATTACTGTAATAGGGGGAAAGTGCCAGGACAGCCAGACTACACAGAGGAAACCCTGTCTCCAAAAACCAAAATAAAAAGGAAAAGGAGTAGGAATGGAAAGAAAGTTTTTGGCTGTGTTTTTCAGTGGAGACCTTCCTAAAAATTACTGTGGGTGCTCAGTTAAACATGCATTTAAGGGACTAACATGTCTCCTATGGGCCCTGTGCCTCCACCCTTGCCCATTCTGATGCATTCCCTTCATTTGGAAATGTTGGGGTCCATCATTCATTATATCTGGTTATCTGATGCCTATGTCTCTAATTTGACCCATGCAGTTTCTGCATTTCTGGTGAATCCTAAAGTCTGATCACTTACAGTATTCAGAAACTCCTCCCTAACCGTTTGTGATCCGGCCACCAAACTTTCTTCCATTCTCCTTTGAAACCTTCCTGCATTCCTCCTATAACCATGTGCAACAGCTTTCTACTTTCTGGGTATCTCTTCCTGAGACTCGCCTCTGCACCTTCATCCCAATACCCATCACCCAATCTCACCATGGCCCTTGTCCTCTTGGGGAAATCCTACTTATCTCTCAGAACTCGCCTCACACTGTCCACTATGGTTTAAATGTGACATCTCCCAAGTCCAGGTGTTGCCATATGACAGACAGTATTAAGAGATAGGGCCTGAGCCTGGGGATGTAACTTAATTGGCCTAGCGTTGGACTATCCTGCACTAGTCCTGAGTGTTGATTCCCAACTCTGTATAAATTAGACACTGTGACACAGGGCTATGGGCCCAGCTCTCAAGAAATAGAGGCAGAAAGTTCAGAAGTCCACAGTCCTTCTTGGCTACATAGGGAGTTCGAAGCCAACATAAACTATATGAAACCTTTCTCGAAATCAAAGAGAAAGGAAGGGAAGAGGGAGGAGAGAGTGGGAGGGAGAGAAAGAAATTAAAATAATAAACGAAACTTAAGAAGTGAGATTTTTAGGAGGTGCCCTCCCAAAGGAGTTTTACAGAGGGAGCTTGCCTCTCTTGTCTGCCTTCAACCGCACACTGGTGCCTGAACTGTGAGGAGTAGATGGTCGCCTTTCATGCAGCCTCGTTAGTCATATTCTGTTACAGCAGGGCTCAACCAGGCTGCTGTGAGCTCTTTTCTACACCCACAGACCTGTGTCGATTCTCACATCAAACTGCAGTTGTATGCGGTCGTGTGCGAGTCTCTCTGTGACAGCCAGCTAGAGCACCAAAGGCCAGACCAATCGAGTGTTGACCCTGAGATGTGCCACCAAAAACAGCTTTATTTCCAGAAGCAAGAGTTCACTGAGAGAAGAAAGAAAAGTGTGGACCAAACTAAATAAACAAATTAAGTTTTTCATTTAATGAAAGAGTTTTACAAGATTATCCAGGTGTCCACACGAGATCAAAGACAGATTTAAACTACAGCAAGACATAGTCCAGTTGTCTGAAGGAATGGTACCTTTAAATGCAGACATAGAATACTATGGAAAGACACACAGGCAACACTAAAGGTTAGATTGATACAAGCTGTCTGTGGGCTTGGGGAAGGCTGTATGATTTACATTCTTGGGCATTTCCATATATGGTGAGTAGTGTTGACTGAGTGTTAAATGTGACTACATTTCTGATAATCTAGAAATGAATAAATGAACCAATCAAAAGCCATGAACATTTGGATCATCCCTAAGGAATATGATTAATTGATTTTTTTGAAAACTCATGCCAATATTTCCTCTTCTAGTAGGTAAAACCATCAGTGGTTGATGGTGTTTATCTGCTTCTTAGCCATTCATATTTCTTAGATTATGAAATGACTGGATGTTTTAACTGCCCCTCTCTTGAAATCCTAGCGTTTCTCTTCTTAAAAAAAAATGATTGAACCTTTGCTTCTTCTGGGACACATTCCTCTGATTGCTACTGGATTTTAAACATTCTTACTGTTGTTTGTGACACACGGGGAATATATTGGCATTTTAAATACTCCACACAGTGCTTCAGTGTATGCATATAAGGTGTTGCATGCATCTGTCATTTTGCTGTTTTGTCCTATAATCTCTTACCCATTGGGTAGGAAGGCAGTGGGAGCCTCTAGGTTAGGCCCTGTTTTGCATTGTTTTGTTTTAATTTGGTTAACTGGTTGCCTAGCCAGCCATTTTAAGTAAATGCCTGGCACTTTGACACAATAGTTTAGTCTCTCTTATTCCCAAACCCCTCCTTGTCGCCATTCCAGATGGAGCTTCATAGGTCACTCAGAAGAGCTCAGGAGAGTCTGTAGCCATGTGGAAAGTGACATGGACCCTTATAACCACTGACACTGTCACAAACTCCTCATCTAGTCTCCTCCATCCCTGAGCTAGGTTCTCTTTGAATGGTGGATCTACCACTCTCTCTCACTCTCCTGGGAATGTGGTTTCCAGCTTATGCTCAGGAATCACCCCAAACACACACACACACACACACACACACACACACACACACACACACACACACAATGGGAGTTTGTGAGATACCAGCAGGCCCTTCATTGAGTTTCAAAACACCACAATTTGCAAGTCCCAGACACACAACACAGAAACCTGTGTCTGGCTGAGGGTACCATGAGAATTAACATGTTGGGGCCACCCTTGGAGTGGTGAAGCTCTACCCTGAGAGGCCATGCCCTTCTAAGCATGGGGAGCAAGGACTTATGAGGGCTCTTCCCTGTCTCAGAGACTAAGTAAAGCCCAAGACACACTCCTCGTATTTCTCATGCTTGCTTATACCTTCCTGACCCAACTTCTCTACGTATTTTGAACTTGTAGCCAAGTCATCTTTATAGCATACGGCTGCCTCCAACCCCTGGGTAGCAATGGCTCTTCTCGCCAGTCCTGGGAATCATAGGCCTCTTGGCTTCCACCCACCTGATATGCTCAGTTCACACTGAGCATATGACTTGAGCAATTAACATGTGTCACTCTCTCACATTTGTTGGTTTGTAGGGTTTTTGTTTGGTTGGTTGTTTTTGTCTATTTTGATTTGCTTTTCTGAATCAGGGTCTCACAATGTAGCTCAGTCTGACAATAGACTCGGGGCAATCCTCCAAGTGCTGGGATTACAGGTATGTGCCACTATAACCAGATTTGGTCATGACTTCAGACTTGCTACAATGTGCAGGGGTTGATTGTGCTCTGAAAAAAAAAATTGACTTGTGACCGAGCTCTTGGAAAACAAGGGCAGAAGTGGGACATGAATTGTGGTAACTTGGATTTGTCAGTTTAATCTGGAAAACCTTGCCCTCCATACATGCGTCTTATTTATATTGTATAAGGGTTATGTGTGAGCTAGATAGTGCCGTAGAGGGCCTGGGATGGTTGCTCTCTCTCTCTAATAAATAAACAAATGGATGACACTAAGATATTGGTAGGCTGAATAAGACACGCTGCTTTTTTAATGCAAATGGGCTTCGTCTAGTCAGTTGAAGGATGATGTAAAACAAAATGTCAACTTTTCTCAGAGAATCCTTCTTGCTGAACTGCACATGGATGCAAAGGGTGGTTCTCCAGTTGCATGCTCATCCTGAAAATTTTGGGGCTTGCATGCCTGCAGAGTCATATGCGCCAATTCCATACATGTATAACTTCTATTGGTTAAGTGTGTGTGTGTGTGTGCACATGCTATGTGCATGCTGAGTAATATATATATATATTACTGTATTAACTATACTTAGGGTGCTTCTGTCCTTGGTATTAGTGCTATTTCTCTGGTAAAATCTGACTAAGATGCACTGTTTATTCTTGGGAAGTTTTTATTCTTGGAAAGTTCTTTCCCTGTCAAATGTCAGTCAAACACTGGTATGTAGCTTCTTTTACTTTTTAAGGATTCTGTCCCTTTTTTAAAAAAGTCTTTGGTCCATATGGGATGCATTTGAACAAATGCTGTGAATTAGAAGTTCGAGTCATTTTACTTTTTAAACAAGTAGTGTTCTCACAACCTTTCACGTACCCTCTTGCTTGGCTTGCATCTACTGCAGTTCTCCACACTCGGCTTTTGCTTTTTCCTTTCTGTACCTAAATGTGGACATCCCATATGTCCCATGTTCTCACATCTCTCCTTGATCTCCCTTCCTGCAGCAGCATCGGCACACTTTCCACAGTGGCTGTCTTGAGTAGTAAAGACTAAATATACTGAAAAGCCTGGACTGTGTTCTAAGCTATGAACTAGACGTTTCCTCCAGGCTCTTAAAACCCAACACACCTATGCCATATCTGCCCGAACTGAGTCTACGTCCCCTTATGCCAGTCTGCTTCTGCTCCTGTTGAATAGTGATATCCTCCCAAATCAAGAAAGGAGGCTCAAAAAGACTCGGAGTATAAATGGTACTTACAAGTTTCCAGAAGCTTCTAAAATTTACAGAAGGCCTCTCTTACATAAGCAATTACAATTGCTAGTGAGGGGAGAGTGTCCTTCTAGCTGTGCTTTGTGAACGATCCAGGCATGCTTCTTTTATGAGTCCTCATCCATTCGTGGGGTTGGGGTAGTGTGTTTGGGTTACCTATGCTCCTATGCATAACTCTAATAAACACTGTCTAGACTTGATCAGAACTGATTCTTAGGATTATGGGCAGGGGCCTGTCTGAGGTAAACACTCCTTCATTTACATCCCCCAGAGAAAAGTTATGCCACAGCTCTGTCTTACCCACCCCATTGCACGTGGAAATGATGTCACCAACTGCTTTCCTGCTGAGTGGAACTCAATACCACCTTTGGGTTGGGCTTTAAGCATCTGTGACTTTTGGGCTCTTGTAGTCTCCTGTCCCTTGAAATTCGTGGTCTTTAGAGGCCTTTGGAAAATAGCTCCTTTCTAGACACTTGACTTTCTCTTTCAAATCAAAGTAGTCTCCTGTTTACCTGTCTAATTTCTCACAGTATGGCATCATTTTCTGATAGGACTTAAGTCTGGCCTTGAGCACTAGAAATTCAGGAGTAGTATCTCTTCTACACTGTATGCTTCTCATTAGCAAAACCTCCATGCTACTGAATAATCAAAGAGGAGGTGATACTTTCTACTAAAGCTGATGTTCAGAAATATGTGGGATATCTGTGGTTGTCTGAATGAATATGATTCTCATAGGCTCATGGATTGCAATGTTTGGTCCCAGTTGGTGGACTGTTTTGGAAGGAGGAGGAGGTGTGGCCTTGCTGAAGGACATGTATCACTGAGGTTGGCTTTGAGGTTTCCAAATTTCATATCGGGTTCAGTTCCTCTCTGCCGCTCTGCCTCCTCCTTCTGGATCAGATGTAAGCTCTCAGCAACTGCCATGGTACTATTCCTGCCTGCCGCCATATTCCCCACTATGATGGTCATGGCCTCACCCTCTGAAACTGAAGACAAGCCCCCAATTAAGTGCTTTCTTTTGTAAGTTGCCTTGGTCACATTTCACAGCAATAGAACAGTAACTAAGACAATATGCAAAATGTATACATATGCACGTGCATCATATCTGTAAAGAGGAGGTAATTAACTAACCTACTCTTGCGAAATCAGATCTGCTGCTTATGAACTATGTGAATGAATTCATAACTGATCGTCGGTGATATCATGAATTCTCTTCATTGTTTCCTCCTCTCTATGCACAGAATCCACACTGGGCCCCTTTTTTCTAATCTGCATTGCCAAATACCTGAGACATTAAAATTTTTCAGCACATATTTATTAAAAGAATGCATGGGTTGGTGGGAGAATGGGTAGAGGGACGCAATGGCCTTGTAAAACTAAGGTGAATATATTGATGTAAGTCACATTTTTAAGGATTCTCCCTTTTCAGAACTTGATTTTCCTCGCTGACTTGGTATGGTCACCTCCACACTGTCCTAGAGCCACCCACTGCTAGACCACAGATATGATCAACCTAGGCCGATTCTCCTGTGTGCAGTCACAGGCATTGTAATCAAATGTTAGTGTTAATTATCCCAGCCTCCAAAGCATTGCATATGAGAAGTGACTACATCTGCTAAATAATAAGAAATATAAGCCTTTATTGATTGTATGGCTAGCAGAACAAATGCAATACCTCCAATAATTCTTTATAGTCAAAATTACGTGTGAACCAGAACCTACCGCCATTGTGTGATAAATTAGAGTCATGCTGTCCAGCAAGTCTGTCATTGCTTTATTAGGACCACTGAGGACATGCACATTTCTAATCAACTTCAATATTAATTACTTGTGACCCAGGAAGGAAAAAAAATGATCTAGGGAATACTAACGTCCATATGAACACCCCGTCTTTAGTTATTAAGAGAGCCAAATTCCTGCAAAATGATTTCTCTCCACCACAGCTATAAATGGGCTTTGAATCAGAACGGCCCCAGGAAAAAAGGTAAGTGGGATAAATTCCTATTTACTGAATTAATATTACTGTATCCCAGGGTACCTACCCTTCTCTTGGGGTGCTCTTCTGGCAGTCTGCTTTGGGATTTTTTATCTGGCTCTGTTCTGAGACTGGGGACTTGGGGCTGGCATTAATTTTCGATGCGATCTGTAGAGATTAGTCTGTTCTAGGGACTCTAATGTAGCAGTTGAAGCTGTTTCCGGGTTCAGGAGTGCTCTCTTATCTGATCCATGCTCTTCGGGATGAATTCCACCTTCACGTGCTATGCTAAGGACAAGCATGATTAATTCATTACCCAAGATTACAGCAGTGTGCAGAAAGCTACCTGGAGGCGCTTCTTTTGGTGTGAAATATTAAAGATTCAACATTTATATCAGTGTGCCTAATTCATATTCCTGAGCCTGTGGGCTGAGAGAGGAACTTGGAAATGTGCAATCTTTTTTTTTTTTTTTTTAACTACTGGTTTGTTAAAATGTTTAAGAGCATTATTGCTGATTAGTGCGTTAACTACCTCTTTGATAGAAACAAGGAAGACTCCATCCATCAAGGCTAAAACACAAGACATAAAAGCCAGTGTGTCTCATTTCTGAGAAAAATGGTTAAGTCTACACTGGGGTCTACACTGGGTTACTAGAATGATGGTAGTTATTAAAGGCTTTCTTTGGTAAGGGAATGACTAGTCATGTATGATTCTGATAACTAAAAATATGTCCCATAATGAGTAAATATGATAATATGCGCTCTTGTCAGTAATTTGCTGAACAAGGATGTAAAGTTTGATCACGTGACCACTGGTTTGCTATAGTGTGCGTGTGTGCGTGTGCATGTGTGTGCGTGTGTGTAGCTATATCTTTTGTGTATGTGTGTGTGTGTATAGTGTGTGTGCATGTGTGTATGCATGTTCACAGGTATTTGGGTGCATGTGGGAGTATGTATATGTGTGAGCATGTGTATAGAGGCCAAGGTTGATGCTGAGAGTCTTTATCAATCACTCTTTACCTTGTTCATTGATGTAGGGTCTCTCTATTGATCCCAGAGCTCGGCCATATGGCTAGTCTGACTGGCCAGCTTGCTCCAAGACCTCCTGTCTCCCTTCCTAATCATTTCAGTAACAGCAGCCCTGCTATGCCCACCTGACATTTACACAGGTTCTAGGGATCTGGACTCTAGTCCTTGTGGTTACACAATATGAACTTTAGCCATGGAGCCATCACCCCAGCCGAGTATGTATTTTGATGCCTAGCTTTGTCAGAATGCCATTGAGGTTTAGCATCACTCCAAGTAAAATAGTGGTACTATACTGTGAAAACTTATTATAACTGGAAATAGTTCACAGCTTTCAAACTCTGTCCTTTGAATCAATATGTGCTAGAGAGGGCCTGGGAGGTGGCTGGGCTGACTTCCTAGAGGCCAGTGTGGTCAACGGTCTTGTCCTCATTTGCATTCTGTTGCTATGATAAGGCAGCTTGGGGAGGGAAGAGTTCATTTAATCTTATCAGGTATCATCTGTTGTTGAGGGACGCCAGGGCAGAAGATCCAGCAGGTAGGAACTCTAAGCAGAAGTCATAGAGGAATGCTTCTTACTGGCATGTTCCCTAGGTTTGTTCAGCTGGCTTCCCACAGTCCAATCTTATCAAGGTAATCCCCCAGGTGAGACTCCTTCAAGTAATTCGGGTTGTGTCGTGTTAAAAACTAAAGTTAAGCAGAGGAGGTCTCATTGTCATTTTTTGGTGATCATGAAAGACTGTAATGAAATATATGATCAGATAATGCTGTCCTCTCCTTAAAAATCATAAAAAAAAATAGAGGAACTAATAAGATGAATTTGCCAGCTTTAAGAGTAATCTTAACAAATATCTGTTTCTATACCCATTTAAGAAACAATTATCCAGTCCCTATCAGTATACACATGCCACAAGTTACACACAAAGATCTGTTAAACCTGGATAAGATTTCAGAGCGGCCCCCAAATTTCATGTCCTGGAGTTTTCGATCTCAGTGTAGAGATATTGAGAGGAATAGGACCATTAAGACCTGGGGGCCCATCTGAAGGTGATGAGGTCATGGAGACAGAGCCTTTAGAAGGGTTTCCTGCTGTTTCTTACAGTGGCTGGGTTCCCTAAGAAAGGTTTAGAAGGCTGGCATGATGGCGCAGTCTGTCATCCCAGCACTTGGGAGATGAAAATAATAGTCTCAGCTATTCAAGGCCAGCCTAGGCTTACATGTGACCTTGCTTCAAACAAACAAAAGAAAAAAAAACCTAATAAATGGTTTATAAACGGCTTAGCATTGTTATAAGTCAAGTTGAATAATCTCCCTTCATCCTCTCTCACTTCTTGTCTTAATGTCCACAGACAGGAAAAATTACCAATTCCAACAGCGTCCAAATGCACCCTTCCTCCACCATTTATTCCATTCTGACCTGAATAGATCAGTCGGTGCCCACCCACGCGTGTGACTGTTATCTTCTCCTCTTAGTCCTACTATTCAGACATTGATCTCTTCTAGACACACACTCAGAAGCACACCAAACATCGAGGCAGAGGCTCTGCCCAGTCCCGTTACACATCAACTACCACAGATACTATGTGAATGCTAGACAGCTCCTATCTGGTGTGTACGGAGAGTCATTAAAAATAACTATACACGCAGCATGGTGGTGCGAGCAAATGCACAGAAAATACATTTCCCTAAAGGGAAATTTTCATCTCTAAATAAGAGAGATGGAGCAAAAAGTGCTCTTCCAAATTCTCTTAATAAAGGTGATTTTTAAAAAATAAACAGTCAAAAAGGCTGTTGTTTCGCATACACACAGGCAAACCCAGGGATATCAGCTTACAGCATCAGTCAACTGCTTACACATCTTACATCTAACTGGAAGTAGACAAGAATGTTATAAATCAGGGTAAGGGTAATATTATTTATTTTGTTGTTTTCAAGTAGAAAGATCTACAGTGCGTTTGGGTTATTGCCAAGCCCGCATCAAAATCTGTCACTTCTATGAGCTGAAAGTTAATCACAGCATGATTAGGTAAAATGTATCCTGGGCCAGTGGTTCTCAACCTTCCTAATGCCATGACCCTGTAATATAGTTCTTTGTGTTATGATGACCCCCCCACCATAAAATTATTTTTGCTGCTACTGCATAACTGTAATTTTGCTACTATTACAAATTGTAATGTAAATGTCTGTGTTTTCCAATGGTCTTCAATGAGCCCTGTGGAAGGGTTGTTCAACCCCCCCCCCCAAAGGGATCATGACCCTCAGGTTGAGAAATGCTGTCCTGGCCTGTGAGTCAGAGGTCAAAGAGATGACCCCTGTGGCCTTACACAAGAGAAACATAATGCCAGAGGCTTAGCCTTCTCCTGGGTAAAAGACACTGTTCCAGTGGGATTATTTTAAATTACCTAAATCAATGCTTAATTCTTCTTTGAAAGTTGAAATATCCCAGACAAGCTGGCCTTGGCATGGACATAAAAATCCCAAACTTTAGAAAATTATGCAGCAGACTGATACTACTTTAATGTATCTTTGCTTTTGTTTTGTTAGGTTTTTTTAATCTATTGATTGTTTAGTCAAATGTTAGTCTTACTTGTCATTCCTAGAATGTGGGGTTTGAGTTGGCACCAAATCCAGCCTCCTTTAGCAGGCCTTGGTGTGAGTGTTTACCAAGTGTTCTTCTCTGTACATAAATAATTTGTTAATAATTTGTTAAGCTTTACCAGATCCTGAGGGTGATTTGTCAAAATAATGTGTGTTTTTCTATTTCAGTGTGAACTCCCCTTACATATTATTCATAGATTATTAACTTAATATAAACAGCTCAGGGAAAAGAGTTCAGTTAGATTTGTTTGTTTTTTAACATTTTAATGGGAAAGAAAAAGTGATCTTAAATTGCTGAGCAATTATACAGTACACAAAGTTAAAAGCATATTTTTTTTTATTTCTTTTGCTTCCTAGCCATTAGGTGAGTGGTTTTGGTAGATTTGTGACATGTTTATACCATGTGTCTCATCACAAGCCTTTGGATGACAGGGCCAATTGATTATGGACTAAAACCACTCCTCCACAACAAGTGGGCCCCCAATTTTTTTTCTCTTTGTTAAAAAAATTATTAACAGTGGCTAGAGAATGTGTTGTGTATTATTTAACCAAGTACAAACTGTGAATTCTAAGAAAAAGTATTCTAAGTCCAAGGCAAGACTACTGTGGCAAATATGAAAATAGAAGCAGAAAACGTTTATTTAGGAGTCTCCTGTAATTAGAGGAGCAGGAGCAAAGACATCATGCTGTGCCCAGTCTGATTTATTACAGTAATCGTTTCTGGATGTGTTAGCCCTTCAGGTATCCTAGGGCCAACTTAGTTGGGAGAACAGCTCAGGGTGGGATTTGAATGTAACCAAAACGTTTGATTACCTGTTTTCTCTCTTGAGAGCTGTTGGGGACAGGAAAATGACAGTTCAATTGGTAAGGAAGACCTGATGTTACAGAGCAGTTATGGTTTGGGGAAGGACATGTGTTTTCACAGTTGAATGTAGATGAGCAAGTCTTTGCTAAATAGTAAGTAAATAAAGGGAGGGGGAGAGAATGTACCATGATATTCTAGCCATGTCCATTTCTTTAGATAAAGATCTCTGGAATTTACTGCCAAAAAAAAAAAAAAATAACCTAATCCAAAAAGTATATGAAATTTGTGGTGAGAGGAGAATTATGAAAATACATTGTACTTGCAGTGGTTTGAGGGCAGGAGCAGCCACTGCTTCAACAGTAGGCTTGCTGACAGGTTTCAAGAGAAGGAATCCATGCCAAGATGTCAGACACCAGGGACAGCACCGTAGACAATGGGATTTTTACTTTTCCCGCAGCCCTCCGGTGTTCTGCAGATTCCCCTTTTGTGGTGACTTAAAGAAGAAAGCAGGTGGCTGGCTTCGTATCTAAATGTTTAATCTGTGTGTTCCCCAGAATGTTCCCCACCCCCCCCCCATGGAAAGAGATGCCGTCCATTTTAGGAACTGGGATTCCGTATCACACAAAGAAATTCATGAGGCTGCTTACCCATGATACAGGTAAGACGGTCAGACAGATGACAACACTGTGTTACCTGAGGACACGCCTTACATCGCTGTCTTAGGCAAAATGGCTGATGGCTGGATTGTTCTGCTTCGCGATTTATTCACAGGACTGTGAATGGGCACTTCCTTCTTAATTATTTGGCCAAGCGGGTTCTGCAGAATTCAAAAAGGAAAAGGCAACGGATCTGAGAGCTTTTAATTTCTTGGGGGAGTTCTTAGGGGTAGAACCTCTTCTGGGGGCAGAGGATACCGCCTTGCCATTCTCTTCGTCGACCATCCCCCAGGCTTGAGTGTGATGGCAGCCTGTTCAGTCCTTGATGTCCATTTTAGAAGCTACTGCAGGCTTTTGCAGTTTAATGACTTGGGGGACAATGTCGCAGGTACTTTCTAACACTGACCACTGGGGGGAAACAACCTTTACTATCTGGGAACAAGTTTGTTATATCTACAATTGAATAAAGGGTTACTCTTTGAGAATTTTTCCCGCTCACGTTAGTGAGAATTTAATTGCCGACCTTCACTGGAAAGAAAACATTAAACGAGCACAAATGTTGTATAGAATGAGTGATTATATCACATTCTTTTCAAAGGTAGGAAAAGCTGGTATTGCAAGCTACTTTAAACCAGACACCTTGATTATAAAGGAAGTCATTTATTGTGGCTCTAAGTGAAATGGAGCTTCTCTTTTTCCATTGTCTGCTAAACCAAAGACAACAGAAATTTTCTGCAAGTTTGACCTGATTTTTGAAACTGCATACCGTTAATCTAGTTTTTGAGAATTTTCTGGGTACAACACATTTTGGTAGTTTCTACCTCTTTCTCCTCCTCTCCAATCCTCCCATAATCTCTTCTCAAATTCATCCCTTCTTCTACAGTGTGTGTGTGTGTGTGCCTGTGTGTTTATGTGTGTGTGCATGCATGTGTGTGTGTGTGTGTGTACATATTCTACTGAGTCCAACTAATGTTGCCTGCATGTACACAGCCATACACGGGGGGCATGGACAACCTACCAGGGAGTGACCCTTAAAAAAAGATGACACTTCTTTCTTCAGCAGCTATTAACCAAGTAGGTCACCAACTAGGCAGGGGTCGATCTATTATTTTTATTTGTTTTTAATTTAAAAGGAAGAACTCAACGTTTTTAAAAGAATAGTGTTCCTCGATACCAAAAACAGTCACATATAAGAATTTAGGCAGATCACTAAACATATGTAAACTTCGAACAATGTAAGTTTTGAAAACAGGGAAGCATACCAACCGTTACACCATGGAAAATGATCCCCGTTCACAGTCTACTATATTTGTTTTTATAGCTTGGGGTAAATATTGAATATCTCTGCGTTCATCTCTATATTTTTCACTGGGCTGTAAAACCTAAGGTTTTATGCATGGCAGCGGTGTTTTAACTATTTAGCAATAGCACTGGGCACATTAATACATTAGTTTAATCACTTCTGTGGTTGGACTTACAGATATATGCCATTACACCTCTCCCAATATTCTTTAAGGGAGAAACTGTTATAGTTGCAAATGTATTTCTTGAGTAGCAGAATGAAGGGATGCTGATAGCAAGCTCTCACCTCCAGGGTGGTGCAATACAAACTTGGCCCATCCAGGCACCCATCTTCTAGAGTGGCTCTGATTGCACTTTCTTCTGCCAGTTTCCGTCATCGGCTGAGTGAAGGAAGAGCCTCCTTCTATCTTTGCCAGCTTGAAATTTTGCCTTATCTCCCCTCCTGTTTTGTGCTGTTATAGTGCCCTGACATCTTAGTGCCTTCCTTATGTGATCTTTCTCTAAGATAAAAGTGCCGTAAATGTATATAGTCCAAGAGATAGATCTTTAATGCGGAAAGACATGGAGTTACAATTGGCGGTGATGTGTGTGTGAGCCCACATGCACATGGCTTTTGTGGAGCTAATACCCAGACTGCCTGGCCTTTCTCCACTAGGGCTTTGTTGCTAGTTCCGCCCACCAGCATGTGTGGGAGGATCCGAGGCACCTTTTCCAAGCAGTGTAAAGCAATCAACAGCTAATGACTTCTGTGACTATTAGCACAACTTTTCCTAATTACCTGGCCAACAGAACAAGTTCTGGGTGTGAACAAGTTTTGGAAGGACTGACGACCATCGCACATAACATCTGTGTCGAGCTTAAGAAGCCTCTCTTGGTGCCTGGGGAGAGTGCTCAGTGGGTAGAGTGCTTGCATGAGATCGAGTTCATAGTCTCTGGCACCCAGGCAAGAAGTCCGATGTAAAAGTGCACACCAGGGAACCAGTATGGGGAGGGAGAAGGAAGATCCCAGGGTTCCCGGGAACAGCCAGTCTAGCTACATTAGTGATCTCCAGGTAGACAGCAATTGATACACACACACACACACACACACACACACACACACACACACACACACACGCACGCACACAAATCCTAATAATAATAATAAATCCTTTTATGAATTGGTTTAACCCAAACCCACTGATTTCTAAATTTATTTCACCCTAGCAGCCTATTTTCAAATTAAAACTGTTCATTTATAGCAGAAGTTGTATGCGTAACGGCTACAAAGCATGAAAACACCACGCTACACTTTGAGTTGACATGCTTAAAAATGGAACCTTCCTCCCTCCTTTCCTCCTTCATTTGTGTTCCATAATCAACCACTGCCGTGGTTGGGTTTTACTTGGCCTTCCATAACCTCAACCTTTCCAGTCAGAGAAGAACTGATCATAAGGAAAATTGTGCAACAGCCCCGTAGCAACTTTGGTCTGATTTATCACCAGAAGGGAGACGGGAGGATCCATTATGAACCAAACTGGGCCCTGGGGAAGGAACTCCCTAAAGAGGAGTGTCCATACTCACCTCTGCGGACCCTTGTCCACCTGTGCTTGGGACACTGTTAGGTTATTAAGAATGAGAGGGGTGGCCTTCTATTTGCCCATTCAGCTGTTGGCTATGGGGGCTAGCATTCCTTTCAACATGGGGTACTAAAAGAGCATGTGGTGAGAGCAGAGAGAAGATGATCAATGGCGTAGGAAATAAGAGTCGAAGAAGGAACATCAGTGCCTTGAAATGTTCCCTGGAGCTCTGACCCCCACAAGGGTTTTAACTAAATGGCTACTTAGTTTATTGGATTTACTCACACAGCACATATTTAAATGAAATGGATGGAGGAAAGACCCTCCCAGCCCCATGACAGAAAAATGACAAAAAGCTTTTGAAGGTCAGGGAACATGGCACAATCACTTTAGACCAGGGAGAAAATGAAATTCTTCTCAAGACCTTGTAGACCTGATGGTGCTATCAATTTTAAAATGGCTCTGGTGCTATGAGAGGCGTGTATTTCATACTAAGTGACCGGGTCCTGAATTATAATAGCTTGGAGCATCCTGCCTGAGGACTTAATGAATGAGTCTCACGAAGAGTTAGTATCATCAATTCTGGAGGAATCATTTATTTCTTACTATCACCACGTATTATTTTTAAAAAGATTCCAAATTTTTTGCCATGAGAACTTTTTTGAGGCTCATCTTGAATGTAGGAACAAAGTAACCTAGACTAACCTAGAAGGAAAAGGTGACTTTAACTCTCCCCTCCTTTCAGAATGCCGGGCAAGTTCATCACCATTGTACAAGCTTGCATGGTCTACAGTGAAGTCTGAATTTGCTCTAAGAGTGGATGGACAGACATCTATCTCTTATACAACTAAAAAAAAAAAAAAATAGAATACTTTCCAGGCTCAACTTATGCCGGCTGCTGTGTGATGAAAACATATTTTTTACATAATAACAATATCCTAAGTTCCAATATAATTTGGTAAGATAGCATTTTTTGAGAAGTTTCCAAATGAAGAAACTAAGAATTCATCTTGGGAGGTGGGGGAAGATGGAGAGTTGCCATTTCCCATTTCTGCCCTGGCCCTCTACCTACGATTGGATTATTGCCAACTGAATGGCTTCACTACCTCAGCCCCGCCCGCCACGTCCTGAGATACTGGGGGTGAGGGCTTCAACACATGAACTTGGAAGATGGGGAGGGCACAGATCAGCCCACAACGCATAGGCTCTTTAGGATGCAGAATGGTGTGTATTTTCCTCGGTGTGTGTGTGTGTGCATACGTGCACTCAGATGAAGTGCTGACAGAAGACACAATCCACCCATTTTATCTCTAAAATCCTGTGACTACTGCTAGTGCCCAAGGAAAACATGATAATGAGCAGTAGGATAAACTATAACTTCAGAGAGCCTTCCCCATTCAAATATAGCTGATTAGCAAGTGGAAAGAAACATGAATGTGATTTCAAAGAAAATGTTACCTTGAGATGAGGCAGAGAAAAAGTTCTAATTAATATGGTAATTTAGCTTTTGATGTGTGTTATTGTATTTCCTTTTTTTAACAAGGAATTTTGCACATTTATTGTATAACAGGGGAGCCACAGTATTTCTTTTTATTTATTTAGTCTTACCCTAAGACACTTTTTCTTATTTAAAAAAAATACTTTTTGAGAAATTTGCATTTGAATATTGTATTTATATCATTTATCCCTCTGTTTCCTCGTTCCTGTTCTTCCCATTCTCTTCCCCCAGTCCTTGTCAAGTTCTCAAGTTCATAGGCTCAAGTTCATAAGCTCAATTCTCTCTCTCTCTCTCTCTCTCTCTCTCTCGCTTTTTTTTTTTTTTTTTTTTTTTTTTTTTTTTTTTGATTCAGTGTTTCTCTGTGTTGCTTTGGAACCTGTTCTAGAACTCACTCTGTAAACCTGGTTGGCTTCGAACTCACAGAGCTCCGCCTGCTTCTGCCTCCCCAGTGATGGGATTGAAGGTGTTAATTCTCTTTTGGATGGATTATTTTTAAGTCCTGGAGCCTTGTGATGTTGGGCAAGTGCTCCTCCATTAAGCCACAGCCTCAGTCCTGGATAGCTCATTTCTAAGATACAAAGGGCTGAGGAGACTGAGGAGATAGATGCTCAAGGAGCAAAACATTTGCTATTCAAGCTAATGGCCTGAGTTCAGATGCCCAGAATCCATGTAAAAGCCTGAGGCAACAGAACAAACACATGTAGTCCAACAGACTCCTCCAGGGAGAGTCAGCAGAGGGAGGAGAACCTTTAGAAGCTCTCAGACCAGTCAGCCCTACACAGCCGCAATCAAGGTTCTGATTTCACATGTATGCCCACATACACCCAAGAACATGCATACACGCACAAAGACAAAGTAGGTCTGGGTTTCCTGAGTCACCGTCCCTGGATGACACCATTTTCCCTGCACTTGCCAGTTCTGTGTTAAGCACAGATGAGACTTTGTCCATTTCCGTGGGCAATATTTGAGTAGAGTTAAGTCAAACGCAGGCTCGGAAAGCTAATGACAGTTCCTGTAGCAGCTCACTAAAGCATGTCTGTTTCATGCATCCTAGTAAATTTGTATTGCTTTGCTTCACGATCTAGTTCATTTGATGCTGCATGCGTGTAGCATGCGCCCTGTGCATGCGGGGCCCAACAGTCAAGGAGTCAGACTCGCTTGAGTAAATATACTTCCAGGAAAAAAATGACCCTCCTTGTAACCTTGCAAAGTAACTGTAGATTTTAGAATGATATTTGTTTTAATTCATGTTTCCAGGGAGTTGGGGAAGATGAACTTGAGCTTTGGTTCTGCAGCTGTCCTCTGCCTCGTGTTTGCATAACTTCTTATCCTGAGCTTTGGTGGGAACTGAGACATGGTCCACTTAGCCTCACTTTCAAGCACCGAATATAGTGTGTTTCACTTTTTCGAAGCCCTAGGCAGCTTGAGATCCCCTCCTGCTGTAAAGGCAGGAGACATCTTTGAAAGTAGTCACTCTTTTAGGAAATACATTTGGGATCGGCTGTTTGCCAGGCAGCAGCCCTATGACTGGAAAGTCCGTTGTATTTGTCATTAAGAATTAGAAACTGAGGCAGCCTATGAATGAAAATAGCATCCACTCTATGCACAGGAGCTGGAAGCAAATGATGCAAGACAGGGGAAATGTCAACCGTTGCTGAAGCTGAAGGATGACTAAATGGAAACTCGCTGCTTAATGAATTGTTCATTGCATAATGAGTCTTCCAATTTTGTGCATATTTGAAAATTCCCCTAAAGAAAACCAGAAATATGCAGAGAGTTAGTGAATTCTGGGTAGGTAAGACCTCCATGTCCAAGTCAAAATCTCTGACACCCAAAGCCAGAAAAGAAAAACAAACATGAGACCCAAAAAGAAATTACCAGATCGAGGTGGCTATAAATTCTGCTATCCATGAGGCTGAGACAGAAGTGTCACAAGTTCAAAGCTAGCCTGGGCTACCGTGGTGAGGTCGAGTCTAGCCTGAGCTATAGAGTGTTTCCAAGCCTACCCTGAGTTACAGCATGAATTCAAAGCCAGCCTGGACTTCAGGATGAATTTGAGACCAAAGAAGCAACTTCGTGATAGCGTGTCTCAAAATTAAAAAAAAAAAATCAAGAAGAGGGGTTGGTCTATACAGTGGGAGAGCACTTCACAAAAATGCTTGCAGCCCTAGTTTCAACCCCTGAAGCTAGATGTGCTGAAGAGTCTCATAGAGATATGTACATCAGTTTCTTTAAAAAAAAAAATCTTAAAGTAACAAGAGAATACCGTGCCAGCACCGGTGGGTCTGAGTGGGATCTGCTACTTTCAAGTACAACCAGGCTAAAGTTGGTGTGTGCATACTGTCCAGAGCTAAGGATATATTCATGACTATGACAGCTGTGCCTTAAATTATACGTAATTCTCTTCTATGTGGTCAGTCCTGCTTTTTCTTGGGCCTCTTTAATCTCCTGAAGATCGCAGGCTCTCTTCTGTCAAACATTTGAGCCTCAATAATTAAAATCAATAAGGATAGCGTACCAGATACTTAAAAATAATTGTTTATTAAGTGTTTCCAATGCCCTTATTTAAAAGTCCATGTTCGGGTGTCTTTCTCAAGCAGTCCGAGCCAGTGATTTCCATCAACACCTTCATGTGGTCCTAGGGCAGCTGTATAGGCCCCTAGAAATGAACCCCCCTCACCCACGAGGAAGACGGCCTAGACCCCCAGCCAGAGGAAGCCTAAAACTGTACAAATTAGCAATTAGGGTTTTTTTCTCTGTAAACAGACCTAAAATAAAGCATACTTCATAAATTAAATACAGTAAGAGATGACAATAATAAAAGAATGAATGCCCTCTCCCTATCATCTATCTCCGTCTATCTATGTGTGTGCGCACGCGTGTGTACATGCATGCGTGTGTGCCTCTATGTGTGTGTGTGTGTGTGTGTGTGTGTGTGTACGCGTGTGTGTACTTTTGACTCCTCACTTGAAGTGCTGTGTATTTTCCCTCTGATACATCTTAATCGCCAGCTTCACTACTCAAATTAGTTACTTTAGTCATGGCTAAGAAAATATCCAACAAGAAGCAACTTAAGGGGAGGATGATTTCTCTGTGACAGCCAATCATTCTGGTGGGGGTGGGGAGGCATGATGGTTCCAGTGGTTCTAGTAGTGGTGGCAGGAACACAAGACAGCTAATCTCAGTGTGTCTACAGTCAGGAAGCAGAGAGCGGCTCTCAGATGACTTTTCTCTCATTTTCTAGTCAACCTAGAACCCTACCCTATGGAACCACATTGGGTTGACTTCCCTACCTCTATTAAAGCTCTCTGGAAACATCCTCATAGGCATGCCAATAGGTGTATCTCCTTAAGTGATTCCAAATCCAGTCAAGGTGAAAATGAAGTTTTCACCTCTTATACTACATGTGCACTTTCCGGTCATTATTCAGTAAAATGAGAATCACTTGAACAAAAGCACTATAATGCCATGTCAGCCTTGCAGAAAACCAGGAGGACTGAAATGATTAACAGGAGAGTGAGGGATAAAGTGTGGATACACTGGGCAATGAGACGGTTCACCGCCCAGGTAAAACAGGGTGAGGTTTCATTTGGCTATTCAAAATACTGAGGAATTTAAAGTTTGTTCCCAGTTTACTTCCAGAATTCTCTGCCGGGACTGTGTCTGCTATTGGCTGAAACCCCAGATGATAAAACCATGAATGAATGTATGCTGCATATTGTCGTGGCTGTTTCTATTGGGCAGCAGCATTCTCTAATCTGACCTGCAAACTGTGTCTCTTGTCATTTCATCTTCTTTCCCTGTGCTTGAACTCATGCTGAGTGACACAGCCCACATTTGGTTTTACACAAAAAGCCAGATTTCCTCTGTGCCAATCTGGCAGCGCACGCCATGTTTGTGTGTCCATCTTTATATAGAACGTTCTAACCTGGAACTTGAGTTAAATGGCAATTCTTATAATTTTTAAGAGACTCACAGAAGGCAGTCTGCAGGATTTATGGAATACTCCCTCTGCAGAACTGGATCCAATGCCCAGAGTACACAAAGAAGCAAGACAAACAGCCCTTGTCTAAGCATCAGTTGCCATCCAGTTTGGAATGTTAAGCCTGCCCTCTCTTTGAATGCTATTTTCTCCTGTTAATTTAAACTGTGATTAAAATAGGTTGATAACTGGTTTATAGCCTCCTTTATAGAATGTTCATTGTAGCTCAAGGCCTGGAAATAGCAATTTAATTAGAGACTTAAAGTCATGCATTTCCTAGTGATAAATGCCCTGTGAATATTTAGACTATTAACAAAGGTAAAATATTTTCTGTCTCCCTTTAATGTATTTAATGTGCTGCTTTTTTATAACCTCCTTCACAAGCAGATCTCACACTGCTCATCCATCGCCAACGAGGCTTTGTTCTAACATCCTCACCCCCATCCCTATGATGTCAAAATTCACTGTTGCAGGTTTTCCATAGAAACCATTAATAATGGAAAACTACAAAGGTGTTTAATTAAGGATTTAGTCAACATAAATCATGCTACATATATGTATGTATGAGTATGCAAATAGATATATACACACTTATGCATACGTAAATACCCATATCTTGTCCATTTTTTTGAGAAAGGCATTTTCTTACTCCCATTAATTCTTAGAGAATTTCCTATAATGTGTTTTGGTAATTCTTTCCCCTAACTCCATCCAGATCTACCCTAACTCCCCAGTTCAACACACACACACACACACACACACACACACACACACACACACACCTAGACACGTTTAAATAATATCCATCAGTTATACGACTATTTAGTTTAAAAATGCTTCTATTGTCAAATTTCTGGTATTTTAGTGAGTGTTTTTACCCAACCATTCAATTAGAAGCATTAATTGCTCAGTCTAACCATCTATTATTTCAGTAAAAAGCTGATCTGGCCACAACAGTCACCCTCTAGTTTCCAAAAGAGAAAAAAAATCTACACCACAATTTAATTAGCAAGGGCTGTGCCTCAGGCTTTGGATATGTTGGAATTGACAGCTCCGGAAGTTCTACAGATCTCCTGAGTTCACACACGCATGCACTTACGTGCACACACATACACACATGCACACAATGTGTGCAATATTCAGAATCCCTGTATGGTGCACACATGTGCCCACAAACATAGACATTGCTGCTAGCAGATAGAAGGTTGCCCATTTTCTTGGCCCCTGTCTGCTGCTGAGCCTCCTTGTCCCTAAAGGTGTGTTAGAGCCGATCCCAGATCTGAGCAGCCACCTCAGCCTACAGCCAGCCAGCCAGAAGCAGTGCCTTCCCGACTGTATGACAGTCCCTTCCGACCAGCAAATTGCCTGTCCACGCCTTGGTCAGGACATGTGGCCTTCTTTCCCCGCTGGTTTGTAAGGTGTCAGTCCCACGCCCAAAGCAAATCCAATCATCTTAGAACACATCCCCGCCTAAAACACAGGACTGCTTTGTATAACTAGGAAGAACTCCCAGAACCTTACCCAGGCTTCTGTGAAACAAGCTATTTCATGTCTACTTGCTATTTCCTTTTAACTTCATTCCCTAGGGACTCAAGCATGTGTCCTGGGGGAGCTAAGCTCAAAGTTTCTTGGCATCTGATTTGAGCTGCACAAATCCGGTGTGCCCTGTTTTAGAAATGTAAATGTAGAACTTGTTAGTCTTAGAAGCATATGTTCTGCTCTCTTCTTTCCTACTCAACTAGTCCATGTTAGGAAGATGCTCTCCCCCTGAGCCATGCCTGCAGCCGCCTTTACCTCCATTATCTTACCAAAAAAGTCCATATGTTGTGCGTGAGTGTTACGTTCTGGACCCCACAAAGGTTCTGCCAACCAGGCACAAGAACACAGCCTCCCTTGGCAAGTCAGAGAACAGCCCGGCACTGCCGGACAAGCTGATAATCCCAGCCTCAAACCCACACTGATTCATAGGAGGCATGGCCATTTAGTCCATTCGTGTTGCTATAATGAAATGATGCAGAGCGGACGTGACAGTCGCTTTGCATATTTAAACTATACCCATGACCAGGCATGGTAGCACACATCTTTAATTCCAGCAATTAAGAAAGGCAGAAACAAGTGAATCTCTGTGAGTTTAAGGCCAGCCTGGCCACTCAAGTTAAGGACTGACTTCTTTAGCAACATAAAAGGAAAAACAAAATCAAAACCTACCTACCTTAAATCAGGGTTTCCCTAGGCCAAAATTCCTTTAGGCAAATGTTCCTACAATTTTCAGAATAAAAATATTTATTTGATAAAATAAGTATTTATTCAGTCATGTGGTCAACATATAGTATGATAAATATAAGCATTTAGGAAAGTCAACATCCACTTCTACTCGCTTGGTAAACCTGGTTATCTTCACCATGAAACAACTCTCTCTCTCTCTCTCTCTCTCTCTCTCTCTCTCTCTCTCTCTCTCTGTCTCTGTCTCTCTACTGTTGATGAGGAGGCTCCTGGTGTGGACATACTCAGGTCCCTTGGGGGGAAGACATTTCAGAAATGGAAAGACTTTTGAGAAAGAAAAAACTATGTATCTGATGCTCAAATCTGCGATGTTCATGCTGTTTCACTTGAGTATAAAATGTATAGTCAGAAAATTTCATGCAATCGGAGCCTCTGGATTTAAAGCTAAAATGAGTCCCCTAAGAAAAAACTCACAGGCTTTTTGTGTATATTTCACTGGTTTTGAGGAAAGGGAATTTTCAAATAATTTTTATTAATTCTTGGAGAATTTTATGTATTGTGTTTTCATTATATTTACCTCCCCTCCCCCGACTCTTCCAAGATCCCACACACGCCCCCATTCTCCATGCACCCAACTGTGTGTGCTTTGTTTTTAAACCAACCAAGACCAATGTGTGTATCCAAGTGTTCTTGGATACACAGCCTTCTGCTGGAGCTCGGTTGACTTCCTGGAGACTTAGGGAAAACTGATTCTTCCTCTCCCTACAGCTAACAATTGCCAACAGCTCCACAGCTAATGATGGGAGCTCCAGCACAACTTCAATTGTGAATTTTATATTGATGTGTGTCCTGGCATATGAGTGTCTGTGTATACACACCTGTGTGGTTACCCATGGAGGACAGAAGAGAGCATCACAGACTGCCACTATAATGTTGGGGACTGAACTGGTCTTCTGCAAGAGTAGGCGGCAGTCTTGGCCACTGAGCCATCCCTCCAGCCCCAATGAAAGGAATTTTTTAAAGATGCATTTATTTTTATGTGTATTGATATCTTGCCTACATGTGTGACTATGTGAACGTGTCAGGTCCACTGGAACTGGAATTATACTCAATTGTGAGCTATCATGTGGATGCTGGGAATTGAACCTAGGTCCTCTGGAGGACCAGCCAATGCTTTTAACCCCTGAGCCATCGTTCCAGCCAGGGGATTTTTTAAAATAAAATATTTTTGTAAAGTCCCACAGTTTCATGTGAGAGCAACAGTGGTGATTGGCAAACCGTTTTGTGTGTGACTTGAAAATTTGTTAAGTTCGAGTGACAGGCACCTGCTGCATGGAGGAGCCACTGTGCCTATGATGACACTGTTCCTCTGGATCTCCTCCTTCCCCAAATATTAGTCTTTGACCAGAGAGCGTTTGCCATCTCAGAAAGGGGTGCTTTGCTAGCCATCATGGTCACAGCTGATTTATCATCTGAGAACACTCTTGCTCAAGGGAAAGCTCCATCTCTTAGTCATCTTGGGAGATTATCACAGACCCACCAGACACTGGGTGGCTTACAGGTGACAGCTGTTTATTTCTCAAAGATACAGAAGCTAGGAAATCCAATACCAGGGCAAACAGGTTCAGTGTCTTGAGATACTCCCTGCTTTGTAGACAGCAGTCTTCTCCTTTGAACCTCACACTATGGAAGACACAAAGAAGTCCTTTAGGGCCTCTTGGGATGCTAATTCATTTGTAAGGGATGCAGCCTTGTGTCCTTTCAAAGGTCCCATATCCAAATGCCAACATGAAAGTTTTAGGAGGACACAACATCCAAGATAGATAAACAGACAGACACATACATACAGAGATACATAGATACATGGATGATACATAGATGATGATGAGAGATAGATAGATAGATAGATAGATAGATAGATAGATAGATAGATAGATACATAGATAGATAGATACATAGATACATAGATAGATAGATACATAGATAGATAGATACATAGATAGATAGATAGATACATAGATAGATAGATAGATACATAGATAGATAGATAGATAGATAGATAGATAGATAGATAGATAGATAGATAGATAGATAGATGCAGGTGCACCATATATTATACAGATCACTTGCTCACCATAAAAGTTTGCACTGGTTTCCGGATTATAAATAGTTGATCTGAGCCTCTAAGGACCATCAGTATAAGCAGGTTTCTGGCTTTGCAGTTTCTCAGGAAATAGCAATCTCTACAGCTGACTCCCTGTTTATCTTTGTCCAGAGAAGGGGGACATGGTCTTGACCCTCTTTGCAAGATTGGTTTGGCATAGTTGACTGTAAAACTAATAAGGCACTTAGTGCCTGCTCCCCCAGTACCACAAGGCTCTAAGCTTCTTCCTGGGTAAATATGAGTCATTATTTTCCTTGTGTGATTAGACAGGCTCTAATTCATTTCCTACTCTGCTAAGCTTATTTGTTACCTTTTAATAATTATATCCTAATGTTCTTTGAAAGAAACTCATTTCCGTTTTGAAGATGTGTGTTGAATTTTCGTAATGGACTTCCTTTTGATTAAAAGAAAAATACCATTTGCTGTATCAAATGCTGAGTTTGATTGCCCATGTCCAGCGGCACAGCCAGACCTGGTCTCCAGGGTCACACTGTTAAATGTGGTGATGGTGTCTCTTGGTGATTTTTAAGTAGAAGTTAAACAAGAGCCCTGTGTCCCAGCATGGCGTGCTCTTTGCCATTTCTACCATGGCTTATCATTCTTCAACGGAAGTCTTCAAAAGCCTTGTCCTCAAGTTCTAGGGTCAATGGCTTCAAGCTTCTCTTCCTCTCCCATATGATGTGTACAGGTCTCACACAGCTGCACACCGCAAGCTGCAAAAAAAAAAAAAAAGAAAAGAAAAAAAAGAAATAGAAAGGAAAAAACGGATTCGGGAGAGTTGGAATTCCTGCAGTGATGTGTGCCATGTGCCATCTAGATTTAAGGTGTGGCTCCTGCTTTCCTAGTAGCTATTATAACAAAATAGAGGCAAATGGTTTGTGTGAGCTATTTCCCAGAATATTGCACTTCCCCTGAACAGCAAAATGCCTCTTTTCCAACCCAAACAGCAACTCAAGAGCCAAACTGCTCCCGCAAGTGTCTAACTGCCGCAGGGTACAGCTAAACCAACCCTTCCTTCGGCTCCTGTCCAGGGTTACCGCCTGTGTCCAGGACGTGGCCAAGAAGGCTTCTAAAAAAGACTGGAGAGGAAAGGGGAGAGGGAAACTGTTTCTTTCCTAGTCTAGATTCTGGTTTTACTAAATTAAATGTTCCTCTCTGGCCCATAATCATCTTGTTATTTACATGAAGAAAAAAACAAAACACAAAAAAACAGAAACAAAAAACGAAGGACTCAGTTGACCTTCATGATCAGGACAAGGACACAATGGAAGCCTGTGCTGAATTTAATTTAATGTTCTATAACAAACAAGGGGGAAAGATATAGAGATACTGATTTTGAGGGAAATGTTAATTACCCGAAGCTTAATTACAGATAACATCATGAGAAGAATACATAATAGGCTTGAAATGCAGCCAAAGCGTTTTCCTAAGAACATTAAAAAATGATTGTTGTTTACCATTCACAAATCGCACAGACATAAATGCTGAGGTGGGAAAGCAAGACTGGGCTAGAAGGAAGAATAAGATTTGAGATCTTAAAACCAGCTTGGGATTTCCAGTTAGCTCATGTCTCTGGAGGTAAAGAGACTCCGAACATATTTAAAATTTAAAAAAAAAAAAAATAGATCACTGGCAAGCATGTCAAGATAAAATTCCAGGAGACGACAAGCCCAAATAAAAATAAATAATTTATAAGTTCTCGGAGTGGGAATTGCAAGTAAAGAGAGCTCGTAGACGTGCATCTCCTTGTAAGTACCATAGAAGTGTAGGAAAGACAAGGATGCTAAGCTGATGTGTCGCCTTGTTGCAGAATTCACCTTTTCACTTGATGCTGCTTACACTTGCAGAATGAATGCCTCACACTTACCTAGTGCGTCAGACTTTCCATACTCTCTTTTGTCTTTTAATGATCCATTACCCTAGGAGGTGAGTTTTGAGACAATAGAACTTAGCATTCTGGAAATAAATGTGTTCCCCCACCCCAAATACTGCCTGCCCCCCTCCAGGACTTTGACACCATTCCAGGAGGAAGTTTGCCTTGAAGGAGAAAGGATGTTCCATGCAGTTCTTCATTCCCTGACCCAAATGGGCACTTGTGCTTGGGAAAGATGCATTTTCAATTTTAAGCAGATAGAATGCATGCCTGTGTGGTGTGTGATAGAATGTTGTGATGCATACAAGGAATTGTGGATGACTGAGTCAGGATGATGAGCTAGCCATCATGTTTACTTTTGCAGAAGAATTAATCCAAGATTCCCTAACACCATACCCTCTCACCCCACATAGCCTCCCCGAAGTGCTCTGGGCAACCTGCCTTAATAATCTGGGCTCTCTCAGCCACCCACCCAGTACCACCAGTTCCCCAGCCAACCCTAGCTCCAGCTAGAGTATCCCTTACAGCTTCAGGCTCCCTGTATTTGGGAGTCACTTCCAGGAAAGCACAGATAAATACATTCTAATTTCATAGACATCCAGATTCCCATGATGAGAATGTGTTGAAATAAAGCGGCCAAGCATCCCCTATATCTTAACATATCAAAACTTTAAATTTTAATGAGAATTTCTAATTTAAATTCTTAATTGGAAATTAAGAATTTATTTGAAGTTATTAAAAATAAATTTGAAGTGGATTAGAGATCTAAATCTTAAAAGGAAGCCTTCAGAGAAAGGCGTTGTTACAACTGGATTGAGGGAGAAGTCAGGAAGTTCTAAGGGTCCCAGTGCTCTGCCGAGCTCAGGCCACGAGTGTCCATCACCTTTGCCTTTAGTTTCCTCTGGCAGGGTCTGCAAACAAGGGTACCACAGAGAAGCTTTTCCTTTGAGCTTAATGACAGAGATGGAGACTGTCTCCACTGTGGACAGTGGAGACGAGCACTTGGAAGCCATGTGCCTTGGCGGGGTCCTGTGAGCACAGATACCTGGACCCTGTTCCCTTTGGCTATTCTTGCTCACTTTTTCCAGTCCCCCAGCAAGTGGCTACCATGTGACTTACTGTCTCCATCTTCCCTGATCATGCGGACCTCTGCCTTTCCCACCCAGTTGTAAATCGCTGAGTTGTTAGTTTTGTTTAGTTGCAAGATTTTCTTGCCTCTAACACCAGAGGCTGGATGACTTTGCTCGTCTGTCTGTGAGAGGCTACAAGGAGAGGGCACGATGGCTAACTTGGTGGCTTTCATCCTGGAGAGGTGTCTGTGACCATTTGCCAATGGGGAGCGGAAACCCTTTTTCATCCATTCTAAAAACCAAACTGCTCTTGTCAAGGGACCATCATGTATGACTGAGTTAGGATCACTGGAGACATAGTTGTGTGCTTCCTTGATTCCTAATTCAGACATGGAAAAGAGTCAGGGAAGGACCCCCATGGGCCCAACAATTTGGAGATCATAGAATGGACACAGATGGTGTTACTCATCTTCTGAAAGTTGCAGATTTGCCTTCTCCAGAAAAAATGGAATGAGCCGCATGGATGGATTCAGAGAGTCCCACAGCGAAGGCTGCTCTTGTCTACAGCTGGGAAACTGGTCGAGATAGCACCCAGTGATATAGCACAAGATGGGTTGTGTCAAGAGACACAATGGAGAAACAAAAGGAGATGAAACAGGCTCAGCCAAGGTGATTTATCCAGACCTGACTATAAGAGGGAGCTTCCAAACACCATCCCCTGTGTGTGTCAGGGAGAACGGAGGCTAAAGGAATGAGAGAGCTGTGGAGGGGAGAAAAAGGAAGATTTACCTATGGCCTGCTTGGAGGATTTGTTGGAGGATGCTGAAAGGAGCTAACAAGGACTGGGCTGTGGTTTGATGTGTCCTCTAGAGGGCATGCTTAAACTCTCAGTGTGCTCATGTGAATGGCTGCTGGGAAGGGATGGGGTCTTCAGGAGCTGGGGCCTAGGATATAAAGTCTAGACTTCTCTCAACATTGTCCCCAAAGATGGGGGTAATGAACCATGGACCAAGGGAACCACTGAGCTAAGAAAATAATAATAATAATAATAATAATAATAATAATAATAAAAGAAGACCCTGCATTTACAGGGGGAAAGGTAAGATTGAAATGTGTCCCAGAGTTCAATCCAGGGAAAGAGGGGGAAGGCACAGTGACATCATCCTGCCCACCGTCCCCTTCAGAAATAACAGTCCAGCTGCAATAGAGCTGCCAACTCTGGGCCTGCAGTGATAAAGTACTGTAGCTCACTGCCTCTGCTGAAGAGCCCAGAGTAAAGGGAGGACACTATCTCTGGGTGTCTGCCTCAAATGATGAAATTAACATATTAAAGATCCAAGCCATTGACTCAACCGGTGACATCCCACCTTGTGGATCATGCCACCTTGAAAATTCCCTGGAGTGTGGCTGGGGATTCCACTGAGACAGGGTCACAGCTTAGTTTCTCCCTCAACAGATCCTCTTCCTGCCCCCACTCCTCCCTTTGAGGGATGTTGATCACAGGGACAGCTTCAGAGACCTTGGAAGGCTAAATTTCATCTCAGTGCGCACTTCCTTGGAAGCCTGACCCTTGATCCCAGAGGAAAGGACACACTGTGGACAGGAACTGGGGTGGAGAACATATAAGTAAGTCCCTTCCTGGAGATGGGCGTCTAATAACGGTGGAGACACAACTAGGACAAATGTCGTGGGGGATCATGAACTGTATGACAATAAAGGTACTGTTCTCTTGTTTATATGGAACGAATCATATTTATCAACTTATGTGCATCTCAGTAATGCCTGGTTATATTTGCACAACCTTCTGAGCTCAAGGTTAGAAATCTGAAGCGTGCACGAGTTTTGAAGTTTGAAGTATTCCTAACTCAACTGTTCCATTTAAATCCATCTAAACTATTTTTGTATAATGAGCCATCCATCAAATATTTTAAATAAAATTAACATCATGTTTTAGAAAATGTGTAACCTAAGCAAAGTTGTTGACATAACAAAGAAAATGAAAATCAAATAGGTATCTATGACTGGTTTAGGAACAAGTTAATTTTTAAAAGAGAAAGGCTGACTTGTTCTATCTTAATTGTGTCCACACAGTGCCATTGTGGGTCGAGATTATAGGTGATCAGTAGCTTTTTTCCGTACATTGCCTAAACATTTAAAAACTACATGGATGTGATAAAAACTTAACATTTACGGTTAATGTCCATATAGACACATGGATACAGGACATAGGTGATTGATAGAGAGAGTTAGGGGGTTTCTCACATAGTGCTTTAGTCTCACACGTGTATTTTTTTTAACACACTAGTTTCCATGGTGATTAATTATTTGAAAATCCTAGCCTTAGAAGTTTCTCGGTCTCCTAAAAAATTCCTTAAGATTTTTACATCGTCTTATTTTCTTCCTGATCCAAAATAAACTCTTAGGCTCTCATGAGAATTGCTGTCCAGATGGGAAAGCTTATTTTTGCTTCACTTTTAGAGAACTGGGTTTCCTGTCAGACTGGGTTGAGGTGGCCAAAGCTTCCAGGTCCTGTCAGACGCTGCAGCCAGGACTGTTTGAACACAGACAGTAACACTTTAGAGTTTGTTGTTTGGTGATGTTCTGCTTTCAGCGAGCAAGCAACCAGAGGGTTTTAGGCTCAACCTTGCCTATCGTGGCTGTTGATTGTCAACTTTCCTATGCCTCCTTTTGTTGAGGTTTCCTCACGGAAAGGATAGAATGAATGTATATATTTAAAAGGGTTTATTAGAATGGCTTGCATGATAAGGTCTGAGAGGCTGAGAACCTGGGAGATGCTCCATTCATGAGGCTAGATGGCTCAGTAGTCCCAGTTGGGCACTGACAGTCCAGAGGATTCCTGGGGAGCCAGGAGAACTTGTTTCTGATACAGCAGCATCAGGAGAGATGAACTTGCCAGCAAGAGGCACAGCTTCCTTCCTCTGGGTCCTTTTATCTGGGCTGCCAGCACAAGGTGCCACATCACATTCACAGTGGGTCTTCCTGTTTCAGATAATCTGGTCAAGAAAATCCATCACAAGTGTGCCCAATGGCTTGCATTTTAGTGGACCCTGGTTCTGGTTGAGTTGGCCAAGATCAACCCTCACGTTTTTCTGATCTCTACAATCAAAGGGCTGGGCTGGGAAGAAGCTGGGTAGAGCACTTACCCAGCATGCACCAAGCCATGGTTTCCGTCTTCAGCACTGTAGGAAGTAATGAAAGAAAGTGGGAAAGTCTTAGCTATTGGGAGCAGACAATTCTAAACTCAGAGACTCCCGTTCTGGAGGCTCAATTGAAAATGAACTGTCTCAGCAAAATACAAAAAGTAAAACGAGTAAAAGAGCTACGTTTCGTGCATTTTAATCATTTTCATTATTTCCTTACATTTTAAGACTAATATATATTTTCTTCAAGAACTTTAGATTTTTTTTTTTCGACTTTAATAGAAGTTGACAGTGAAACAAAGAACATTTTGTCCAAATGTTTTAAATTCCTAGATTACGAATTATTAAGCAAAATGCAAACATGATTCTTTTGGTATCGTTTGATAATCAAAGGGCGCTGTGAGACACAATGGCTCTCAACCAGGCAAGGCTTCAAAGTGACATCTCCGAATGACTCCAAACCGTCCATCTTCAATGCTGCTTACTTTGAGACACACATTTTTGTGTTACTGTGTGCTTTTCTTTGGTTACCGTTCATGGAACTGTTATAACTTTGTTGACTTCTTTTCAAACCATTAGCAGCTTCGCTTTGCTAGCGTGGTTTTCTCCCTTCAGGTCTATAGTTAACACGGCAGTGTAAATGAAGTCTTTCAAAGGACCACAGCTTGAGAAGGTGGGGTTTAAACAAGTGTGCACTCCCTCATCCCACCTTGCTCCTGACTTCCCACTCTAGAGACAACTGCTTGCAGCTCCCTCAAGCATTTACTCCCAATGACTTGCTTGACCGGATTCAATACTGTTGGTTAATTATAGATGTTTATGACATCCTCCTTACCAGACCTTAGCTTCTTCTCACACACACACTCATATACACACATGCATGTACACACACACACACACACACACACACACACACACACACACGTCTTCCTTACTTCTGATGGTGTACAATAAGAGTTATACAATGTTATATTGCTACACGTTTAAAATTCAGTAAGTGCCATTTGCAAGTGAGCATAGTAACTGTAACCTTAGGGCTTTTCTTGTCCAGTGCTCTGTTTCCCTGGGTTGAATAACAATGGCCTTGTCTCATTGCATGTTTGCTTAATTTCCTTTGCACTCATCATGAATTGAATCCTGTATTTTCCAAAAGAACAATAAAAGTTCTTCCTGATGCTGCCACGTCATCAGGTGAATAATCTCCCCTCTCTTTAGAAACAGTCCTTTGAGCCCCATGCTCTCTTGCTTCAATCTACAATGGTTGTTCTGGAAACTTCCATCACTGTCATTCTGGGATTCTCTTCTCTCATCTCTCCTGTGTCTCCTGTGTCAGATTCGTTTCCTGGGACTCTTTTTTTTTTTTTTTTTTTTTAATATCTAGCATAATTTCTTTATTGAATTTTTGAGAATTTCACATCATGTACCAAAATTTTGCTAACCTCCCAGTCACTCCATACCCTCCCCTCCCCCTTTAACAGCCCCCCCAACAAAGATTTTAAACAAATCGAACCAAACCAAACCAAATTCCTGGGTCTCTTACACTTTCTCTTACTTGAATTCTCCCCTTGCTTTGGTAGAGAACATTCCTGGGAAGGCTGCCAATGGGACAGGTTTTCATAGGTCTTTTTTTTTTTTTTTTTCTTTCAGAAAATGGTTTTTGGTGATCAGTACTATATTCTGAGTGACAATAAATTTTCTTCAAGAATCATTAAGAGCCTTGCTTTGCATTCCTTTAGCTATTATCTTTGAAGATCCTTCTGATGCCCAGTTCTCGTATGTGGTGGGGTTTGCTCTCCTCTCAAACATCTTAGAGAGTACTCTATGAGTACTAGGACTTTACAATAGCGTTCCATGTTGTGGACTGTTTTCTAACTGTGCTGGGAACATGCTGGTCCCTTTCAATCTGTTAATTCACATGACTCATACATTCTTGGATTTTTTTTTCCTCCTGTATATAATTCATCAGGTACTAGGTAAATTCCCTCTACTTCATTTAATTTTTTGGAAGTCATATTAGTTAGCTATGTGAGCAAAGTTGTTGTATCACGCTGTCATTTTCATACTTCCTTCATATCTTCATCTCGAGTTTGTTTGCTTTTTATTATTCTTTCAGGAGTATAGTTTCTATTTTTAATCTTCCCACTTACCTATTTTTAAAATACATCATAAAAATAATAAAATAAAATGTATCATTATTAATACTATCTTTTGTTTTCAGTTCTTAAAGGCTTACGCTAGTTATTTCTTGTCTATGGGACAGAATGCCTGACAGAAATACGGAGGAAGGATTGCCGCCTGCTCGTGGTTTCGGAGGACTCTGTGGATGATGGCTTGGCCAAGCCTTTGAGTAAACTACCAAGGCAGCAGAGGCTGTGAGAGAGGAGTTTCTCAATTATGGCTGACAGGAAGCTAAAAGGAAGGAAATAATTGGGGACCAGGAGTAACCTTCAAAGGGTCTTCCCTCAAGACCTGCTTCCTCTCATTAGACCCCCCAATCACCTCCTAATGTATGGAGAAACACACACACACACACACTCACACACACTCACACACACGCACGCACACGCACACACATGCGCGCCACTAATTCAGGACCAAGCACTGAATACATGAGCCTCTAGGGATGTTTCATATCCAAACCAAGCAGAGCTCTTTCATATTACCAGACTGTTTATTTTATTTCCTTCCTCTCCCACACCCCCGCAGTAGATGATTTTGTATAAGGACATTTCTAGTGAGACTTTAGAGCTCTTTATCCATTCTTCGAGAAAACTCTGGGAGTTTAGGGGCTGAAGAGATGCCTCGGTGCTTGAGAGCACTAGTTTCTCTTGAGGAGAACATAGATTCAGGTTCCAGCATCCAAACAGTGCCTTTCCATCCATAATTCCAGTTCTATGAGATCTGATGTCCTCTCTGGCATCCATGGGCACCAGATGTATATGAGGTAGACACACACACACACACACACACACACACACACACACACACACACGCCAAACAAACACAAAAATAAAAATAAGCAGATTTTTTTTTATTTTAAAAGATTTATCATTCCATCTTGCTTGTGGGTTTAATCACAAGGCTTATAATCATAACTATCTCACTCACATCTTATAGGGAAGTGTTAAAATTCTCCTATTCTTCTCAGATGTTCATATGCACAAACGATGCTTTCATTTGGCCAGAGGACCACATACTAACCAGACATCATGCTCTGACCTGTCGTCTAATATCTGATGCCTGGAAGTCATAACCCAGATAGCAGCAGCCAGAGAAGCAAGAGATACACAGAGCAAAGGACTGGAGAGGGGTCTCTCCTTCTCCCAGACTTCAGGGAGGACCACTCTCCCTTACCCAGCTAAGACTGTCTCTCTCTGTCTTCTGCAGCCATGTTCCAGATTTCAGCCAGTGTCTCTTTTCTGAACCCTCCCTATCCCTTAGCCCTAGCATGCCTACTGCATTTGTGTTGTTCACCTTTTAGAGAGCTTTGGACAAGCTAGCAGGACTTAATTAAAAGTCTGTCCGTGTCTTTAATGTATATATTTTCCACAGCAGAATGCATTCCAATTGCCCTGCATATTGCAATTGTATTATGAGAGAAGTGAGGGGGGATTATATGGGAAAACAAGGATCCCATGGTCAGGGAATGATATATACAATTTGCCTCATGCTTCTGGTTTATTTTTTGGAGTATGAAATGTGGTCTTCATTCTGATTTAATTTCTGATTCCGTCTCTAGATATACTTAAGCCATCTTGAAGCTGCCTTGTGTCACCTCCTGTTTGTTCTAGTTAATACTAACCTATCGGCATAATTATGACTCATAGATGGGAAGCCCTATGAGCAGAGCCTAGTTCTTAATTATTTTCACATCTTCCCCATCCCTAGAACCCGGAAGAATAGCTGAACCAGCACTGGAAATAATAAATGTCTGGGGGGAGGGAGAGAGAGAGAGGGAAAGGGTCATCCTTCCTCACGATACCATAGTCTCGTGTGGCCACATATCTAGAGAGAGCCCGGGAAACATGATGCATGCTCCAACATCTGTCCAATTCGGTGCTCCTAAACGAAAAGACATCTAGTTCTGCGGGATCTGCACAGGGAAGGGGATGTGGGTAGCGTAGGGAAGAGATCATACATGTCTCCTTTCTCTCTCTACCGCTGGCCTAGCTCCAGGAAGTGTCAGCGTGGTCACTCAGGCCACTTGTAGCCCTCCACTTATGTCGGGTGTCCTTTAGACAATGCCGAAGGAGGTGAGATCTGCTTGTGTCTATCCTGACAGTAAATATCCATTCTGCTAAACAATTTAATAAGTAGTAGCCAAATGTGACGCAAGTGGTACTCCTGGTAGAATTTTCTGTTCAATATGGGTTAAACTGATTTGGGGTACCCTTGGAAACTTATTATCATGTCTGAGATAGTTTCTCTGGGGGGGGGAGCATTTTGAGTTACGAATGGCTAAGTTATATATAAACTTTTGTAGCATGTTCAATCATATGCCAGGGACTGATTATCGTATTTGTAGTCCATCTGGGGCCATAAGAACAGAAGGAAAATCAAATCATCAACTGGATAATGTCACTGCTGGGGACAACAAATCCAAAGTATCAAAATAGTCTATGATGTGGAATATCACTTCAGAATGAAAATGGACACGTTTTGCACAGTTTGTGGCATTTGTGGGCTGGCTTGGTGTCTACAAGTAAAACGGTTCAAAGAGACACTGGGAAGCAGGTGCGGTCGGGAACACCAGGAAAGTTGGATCCAGGTAATGGTAGATGGAGATGAACTAAACCCACTATATAAATGCATAAAATTTCCAAAGAATAAAGTTAAACTATTTTAAGATACAAATACGCTCAAGCACCCAGGAAATTGGAAGGTATAACTAATAAAATGTTCTCTTGTTTATAAAAGAAAAAAGAAAAAAAGGATGTCATGAAATCGTATTGCATCGCTCTGATTAGACTGTATTTTCATTCTTTTTATTTTTATTTATTCTTCTCTAATTAGACCATATTTTCTTGTTCTCGGGGAATGAGATGCTGTGATTTATGAATTCAGAAAAATGGTGTTGGGACACCACTCTGTATGTTTATAGCGTTCGTACTTTACGAGTGAACCGATTGGGTTGAAGTTCATAGATCATAGATTTATGTTTCCTCCGAATTTTCCTTGTTTTTTTTTTTTTTCTTTTGAATACACTATGATATTCAAGTCAGTCCTTCTAAATGAAATGAAGATGTAATTTGGACTTTCAGAATTGTGAAACAAAGACCTAACACAAGGGGGAGCAATGGAGCCATTGTTCTTGTCTTCCAGAATCTGGGAACACAACAAACAGGCACTTTCCTCAACAATAATCCAGATAAAGAAGTGCCCCCAAAACTAACCTCGTGCTGTCAAAGGCTCTAGGACTAATTATATATCTTTGAGTAGTTGAATACCTTAATTTAGCATGCACACTCACACATACACACACACACACTTTATTTTGCTAAGATCTTCAATGATACTTTTAGGTTATTGTGAACTTACTAGTAATTTTCACTTAAGAATCAACACGTGTGATTATCACACAACAGAATAAACACATACATACCATTAAAGTATGGCTGACAACTAAAAATTACATATATGCGTGTGTGTTGTACATACAATTTTTCTATAGGTATACATTATAAAATGATTAAATCAAGATAGACAAGACATACTTATCAATTAATGCAAGGCTTTCTTCGGGGTTTCAAGATTTACTAACGTTTCTTCATAGTCCGTTGCTGCTGAGGTATAAAAAAAATTAAACGACCCTCCACAAATTAGGTGTCTATAATTGTTAATACTTATTTTCCTGAGGGTACTGTTTGCTTGCTAAATGATTCTTTTGTCTGAATTCTTTCCCCTTATTTTGTTTTCATCTGTTTGGGGTTTTTATTGTTTGTTTGCTTGCTTGCTTGGTTTTGTTTAAATTTTTTAGAATTTAATACACGAGTACTTTGTTCACTGCCTACTGACTCTTCTCCCCAATTCTTCCCATGTTCCCCTTTGCTTTCATGACCTCCTCTTCTTTATTACTGTTCCATACATATACATAGACACATTTTATATACATATGTATATGTATATACTTACATGCACACCCTGAGTCATTTCAGCATTGCTTATATGTACATGTGTTTAGCACTAAGCACTGGGATCTAGGTAACCTACCAGGAAGCTTGACCCTGGGGAAGTCTACTTCTACCCATCTCCACAGCCATCAACTGCCTGTAGCTCTTCATCTAGCTCTGGGTCCCTGTGAGATTAGTTCTTTCATTTTATAGTGTATATGTACTTTATACTGAAGGGACTGTGATGGCTTTTCACTTTTTATAGTAAAGCTGACGTGTAAGTATATATTACTAGTTTATCATCAAAAGTATAAGTAAACTTGATTAATGATTCTCAATAAGAAAAAAACCATTATGCTGAATTGCTAACCAAATACTTCTTTTGAAAATGTAAAAAAAAAAAAAAAAGTCCTTGGCATCCCCCTCCAGAACCCCATAGAAGCTCACAGCCTCAAAGTGCTTTATAGATGGTGACAAGAATATTAATATTTCTTTCTGTTGGCATGTTAATAATTTATTATTACCACAGTTATTTTATGTTGTCTGTAAATGGGAAATGAGGGGGAGGATATGGTTAAAATCATGTTTCCTAGGAATCCAATATTTTCCGGTATTGAGCACAAATTTTTACCTGGAAACGACTCCCTCTTCAGAGAAGGCGTAAGCTGTCAGTGCCTAGCTCTGACCAGCCCGCTACTCCATCCCTCACCTTAGCCTCTCAGAAAATCTGGTTCTTTATTCGTAAAGCTGCTTTGCCTCGAGTGTACGGTGGATTGCAGCGCATTCTCTACAGTAGCACAGTTGTTAGCCTTAGCCTGGTGGCTTTGACTCATTTCCTGCAGCTGAGGAGCCTCCAGGACGCACTAGCTGAGTGCCAGAAACAGACAAGGATGGAGAGGGGCACTGGGCTTGAGACCCTGGCAGTGTGCAGGTGCTTTTTCATATGTCATCATATATGACATGTTTTCATATATGTCATATATGATGGCATATGAAAACATATGTCACATATGTTTTGAATAGCAGAAGTTCCAGGCCTTCGTACAAACACCAGAAGCCACAGCCCACCTCTGTGTATGGAGCTGGATGGTGCGATCTTTAGACTCCCTTATCCCCGGTGTAGAGGGGAGAGATGATAAGGTACGGGCCATTTTCATCACAGGTGGCCCGCTCTGCTGGGCTACAACGCTCTGTCCTCGGCACTGATGAGCTCTGAAGGTGTTCGCCCTGAAGTGTGTCCCTTAAATGTGGTAATTATTTTTTCTTCAAAAGGAAAAGGCAGCTAAGGAGCACGAGCTGGCTCGCCAGCTTTTGCTCCTTGGCGACAACAGCGGATTTGGCCTGATTTCCCATCCTCAGCAATCACTGGTGAGAGCAGAGGCAGCCATTAGCAGGGGTGCCAGTTGACCTCCAACTAAGTAGCTGTTCCTTTCCCTGCCAGCCTTTCTTTCATTCCGAGAGGCGGGGGGGAGAGTAGCACCAGCTAAAACGGAAAGTGGGGACAGTGTTTTCAATCTCCGGACGGCTCTTCATGCTGCCCTGCCTTTTGAGTCTGTGAATTGGAAAATGGATTGTTGGTGCTGTTCAGATCGGGGATGTGGCCAGTAAGCGCTGAACTATATTTATATTGTGGTGTCGTTCTTGAATTTCGGGATGTGTATTATTTAATGTTTTTAAAGTTTAAAAACAAATATTCAAGGGAGAATGCAGGGGAGTTAACTCTGGCAGGCTGTCACCGCCCCTGCCTTTCCCAGGAGAACCTGTGAGCACAGGACAGTCACCAGATTTCAGACTTCTACGGTTGATTCATGCCGGCCTGGGGATTCCCTGTCCCTGCCCCTAGAAGGAGCAAGGCCCCGTTCAATGTCATCCCAGACAAACTGCTCCCAGGCAAGAAGTACAGTTTGAAACTTAGATGGAAGTGCATTACTTCCCGATGATAGGTATTGAAAATAAAGCAACTGACAACGAGCGCCATTTGCGGAGATTGGATGTTCTCCTGTTATAACTTTTGGAGCGTTTTATGTCACTGGGGAAAACCTTAGAGGTGTTTCTCGGTGGTGCTGCGTAAGATGAATTTCTCTTAATTGTCTCCCTCATTGTTATTACACATGAGTTCAGCATGAGTAGTCATGGAGGCTACATAACTGCTAATAGCACGCGCTACTAATGGCAGCTGAGTAGCTGAGGTTAACATAAACGCAGAGGGGTGAAGGTGTGGGGCTGGCTACAATTAATCTCAAGTAGAACCCAAATAAAGGCGAATACCATCAACGTCAATAATAGCACCCTCCATGCCTTTCACGGGAAGACAAGTTAAAAACTGTCTTTGTTACATACAGTGCTTTTAATTGCAATAGGGGAAATTCTGCAATGAAAATTGTGATGTGCCTTGACTTATACTGGTTGTAACTCGTGATGGACTTTGCTTGTGAACTTTCTAAATTTACTGCTAAAAGCTGGGTGTAAGCTACAGCTAAAAAGGCAATCAAGATTCTATACATTTCCATTAATGCACCATGTAGAGACATCATTGTCTTCTTGTCATCCAATGTTCATACATAAACTTATATATGAACCCGTGATATCATGCACCTGTATTTCCAGCACTTCAAAAGATAAAGCAAGATCACAAGTTCAAGGTCACCAAGGACTATATAGCAAGGTCCAAGCAGCTTGGGCTACAGAGGGAAAAAAAAAACCCTTTTCTTAAAAAAATAATAATAAGGATGTATACATGTAAGTGTGCATATTTTCTCAAGAGCTTGATTTCCTCCAGGTCTGAAGATCATCTGCCACCTGTTAATGTTTGAAACTAGTGTTCTATGGCTGCAGAGTAATTCAGATGGTGGAGTGTTTGTTTAGCACGCACAAAGCCCTAAGTTTGATCCCAACACTATGCAAAAACCAGATGTGCACAAACCTGTAATACCTTACCCAGGAGGTAGAGGCAGAAAAATTTGAAAAATAGTGAGTCAGGCAGTGGTGGTGCACACCTTTAATCCCAGCACTTGGGAGGCAGAGGCAGGCAGGTCTCTGAGTTCAAGACCACCCTGGTTTACAAAGAGAGTTCCAGGACAGCCAGGGCTATTACGTAGACAAACCCTGTCTTGGGCATGGGGGAGAAAGAAAAAGAAAAGACAATCTATATCATCCTCAGTAAATTCCAGGTTAGCCTGGGATACTGGTGACCTTAAAGGGAAGAGCAGACTGATGGAGAGGGAAATAAAGAGGAGAGAGAGAGAGAGAGAGAGAGAGAGAGAGAGAGAGATTGTTTCCAAATAACATATTAGAATCCTAGTTGCATTTTTTAAAATCTTTCCCAAGTTTATCATTTGTTGATTGCTTTATTTGTGCTTTCATTTGAAGAATAGACTTTCTGAATTTTAGCATGTCATTTTTCAAGGTTTTGGTGTTTTAGGCTTTCTTGAATTTATCTCTTAGGTAATAAATTGTTCTTGATCTTATGATCATAAAGATAATTTCTTGTGGTGTTGAAGTTTTATGCTAATAATTATTCTTAGTGCATTTAAACATTCAATTCACTTGGAATTAAATGATATGTATAGTAAGAAATGGGCATTCCATTTAATTTTTTCCCACCTTGATGGACAACAACCCCTGTACCATTTGTTGTAAACCACATCTTCTCCATGTGGACTAAAAAGGAAGAAATCCCATTACTCAAGACTGAGGTTGCCTCTATTAGGCTCCCTCTTCCAGTATTCCAGTTAGTGTGTAGTTTTACAAAACAGATGTCTGGACAGCTTTCCTGATTTACTCAGAATCTGCAGAGAGGGGTCCCAAGGAAAACAGTTGCTACTGTCAGAAGAAACAGTAGGCTAATGTTGGCTCACTCATTCAATAGTCATCCATCATCCATCCATCCATCCACCCATCCATCCATCCAACCATCCATCCACCCACCCTTCCAATATGATACCTAGCATATTTCTGAGAAATCTGAGGAATTGAAAAGTGAATAACACAATCGCTAAGCCCAAAGAAGGGAGAGGGGCCATCAAATAATTCCATTATGAGCCAGAGCAAAAGCTGCACACCAAGCAGTGGACACCTGGGGTGGGGGAGGAAACAGTCATGCCAGGCACACTTAGACAAATCTCAGCTGTTTTAGTCAATAAATGGTAGTTTCAGGATAGCCGAAGGGCATAAACAGGACTGTTTTTTTTTTCAAGAGAGAAGAACAGAATTGCAGCTGAGGAAAACCTCATTCGAGTGTGAAAGCACAAGGCTTGTTTCATAAGAAATGAGCAGAGGCGATGGATCGGGCTAGAAAGGAAAGTCTGCCCGGCTGAACTTGAACTCTACACTGTAGGCAGAGGAAGAGTGGGGATAACGCCTATTTGGTGGTGTGAAAGCAAAGGTCAGTGGGATAGAGGGCCAATGCCTCTCTTGGAAAGACCAGTTCAGAGGCTGGTATGTTGCTACTGTGGTCTGACTTGACAGAAATGAGTCAAACGGGAGACGGTCTGAAAACATTCAAAGAGAATAAAAGGGCACAGCACCCTTTCCAGCTGTCCTGGAAAGAGAAGAGTAAATGTCAGCAAAGTTTCTAACTTGAGTAGCTAAGTAGATGGGATATTACACTGCTAGGAAGTATTATGAGATAACTGCTCAAAGCAAAGGACACTTCCTATTTGACTATGTTAAGCTTAAGGGGCAAAGGTCAACTGGGCTGAGAAGTAAGTACCGCCTTGGAGGCACAAGCTGATAGTTTATCCACAATCAAAGACTATGGGTTTCATGTTTCCTCCTGAGACCTCTGTGAATAGCCCGGATCCTCAAATATACTAAATCCCTCCTTTATATTCTACAGCTGCTAAAGATGGCTTTTCCAGATCCCTCCAGGCATTGTCCCTTTACATATTTGCAGCCCTAAGGCATAGCTAGGACATCACTATTCCTCTGTTTTCATGGGGAGAGGAGTGCTGTCCAGGGGCTTCTTTACTTTAAGAGAGCATTGTTTATAGGAAGAGTGTCCCCACAAGAAACTCCTCAACGAAGCTTCATTTCAGATGTGCCCCTAACACCTCTCCTTCTAGAACATTCTATTAGCAGTTGTAGAGGAACTCAGGCTGCCCAGAATTCATCACAGGGACAACAAGAAGGACTTGGAGTGTCAAAAGTCACTGGTGTGATGGTCTCGTGTCTTGTGTGATGACTCGGTATATGAAGTCCTTGCCCCCAAAGTATGACTTAAGTTTGGAACCCAGAACCGACAGACAAACCAGACATATTTGGAACCCACATGGGATCCCTGCACTCCAGAGACAGGTGACCAGCTAGAGCAGCCATTATCACTGAGTTCCAGGTTCACCGAAAAGACCTCACCTCAATGAAGAAAAACAGGAGAGTCTAAGAACACATCTGAAGTCAACCCCAGGTTTCCACATGCATGGACACACATGCGCATGTGCGTCTGTACACAAACATGTGCACATATGCACACATATGTCCAATACAGGCAAACAAGCCAAAATAAATGTGGAGATCATTAATAAAGAGATAAGTCCTGTGCCACAGTCAGAATAAGGTGTGAAAATTACATTTCTAACATAAAACAGAATCATTGAGAAGTTAATTTCTATTTACTTATATAACACCTGAATCTGTTTTCACATCTCATGAACTACCTATGGTATTTTCCCAATGACTGTCATCATGTAGTAAAAACAAAATTTAAAGGCAATGACAAACTTTGGGGATTAATTTAAAATGTATAGCCAAGTATAATATATCATGTCTATAATCATAGAAATTGGAAGGCTAAGGTGGGAGAATTTCTGTGAGTTCAAAGGCAGCCAGAGCTACAGAATAAGTTCCAAGTTAGTTTGGGCTATATAGTGATGACCTGCCTCTCAGGAAGGAAGGGGGTAAGGGAAAGGAGACTGACAATTTATTGACTTTGCCTAAATATTCTATGTGCTCTAGGACCCCCCCCCATCCCCCATGTTAGGCTAGGAACTAATAATAGATATCTTGAGGATAAAGCATACAGTAAGCTGTAATGTGGGTGGTTATTGTCAATTTAGACCAGATGCCATTGACCCAAACACCAAGGGTCTGTTGACTTATTGTATAAGAAGTTAAATATACTTGTACAGTTTGGTGTAAAAAAAAATCAATTATCTAAATGCTATACACCCCCTTGACTCTGCATGATATGTGTGTGTGTGTGTGTGTGTGTGTGTGAATCAATGCCTATGTGACTGGATTTAATTCACATATATATGTATATAAATGTATACACGTATGAAGATGTCACTTTTCACTGAACACGTTTATATCTATCTCACTATATTTCATGTGTATTCCTAAATAATAATCACAAATCTCTAGAACTGTTATGTAAACAGAGCCAGAGATCTACTTGCTAAAACTCTTGAGTGACATCATCCTCTAAGACAGTCCTTTTAACTTAAGAAGAATTAGACTGCCCTCATGTCTAACGACACTGACGCATATTGCAACGCTGTTCCTCAGCGGGTCGGGAGGAGCAGGCATCTCACTAAATGCCTCAAAGTGGTCCCAGGACGATTTCTGTGCTCACTCCCCAGTACTCAGCCACAGACTGTGCTTCTCTGAAACAGCCCCCTCTACTGTCTGTGGCAAGGCACATGCTTGCACAGGTATCTAGTGGCTCTATCACACAGAACACGGGTTCCTAAGGTACCTCCAAGTGGGAGAATGAGGCGCTGATGTAATAAAACAGGTGCTGAGCTGTATGTAGTCTCAAAATATGGATAGCAAGAGACCAACACACACACACACACACACACACACACACACACACACACTTTATTTAAAGATAGTATTATTGAAGTCACCATCACAGCGGCAGGTAGATCTTATGTCTGTCCATAAAAATGGGTGGCATGGCCACAACCATGCACACAGGGGAAATTCTCTGTGAACACAAAGGCAGAGTTCATTGTGACGCCAGCAAGCAGAAGCCTGGTGGTAAAAGCCTGTAGTCCCAGCTACTCAGGGTGAGGCAGGATGATCATTAAGTGGAAGCCAGCCTGGACAATCTATTGAGAATATCTCAAAACAAAAAAGAAAAAGAAAAACATGCACAACATCCTAGACTCAACCCCCAGGAACCAGGAAAAATACATCAAACTTCATGAAAGATGGCAGGCAAACCACCAAATGCAGAGATTTGGAGTGACCTGTTCTTCCCAGTCCTCTGAAGGAATCAACACTGTCTTCTCTTGATCTTGAAACCTAAAACTGTGAAACCTAAAATCTCAGCTATCTGAAGCATCCATTATTTTGTCACAGTAGCACAAGCTAACGCATCTTTAGCCTATATCCCAGAGACTATCCAGAGAAATGATACTGCTACCTCTATTGCCTCTTAAGAGCAGAATTGACAACTGTCTAAAAAGTTAATCATTTCTCAGCCATTCGTTTTATAGCCTTCTGGTGCCTAACGTTGTAATTGCCATCTGTGGAATGAGAAAAGGTCTGATGGAAACGTGCTCTTTACGTGAGTGATGTGCACTGCACTGATGGATGGATGATGGAAGTATCTGGGAGAATGAGGCCCTGTTGTAGTAAAACAGGATCCTGGCTGTATGTAATCTCAGCTTATTGGTACCAAGGGCCCATTACATAAAGACCCTGCTTTGAATTAAACTGATGCCTGTGTTAAAAAGGCACTAATGACAAATGTTCGAAAATAATCATAGACAAGTATTCTGTCCCTGTAAAGGAAGTGCTCATATCCTTCATATAAAAACAGTCAAAACTGGTTATGGAATATCAGAGCATCAGTAAGGCTGGAAAGAGTTTTGACAGCAGAGAGATACTCTATTCTAGAGGCTCATGGGAGAGGACTGGAAATGAACAAGCTGTGAGATCAAATAGCACGAGGTTCCATCCCCTACCTGCTACCTCCTAACTACACAGCCTTGCAGAAGTCATTTTGCCCTCAGAGATTCTGTGTGATGACCTGGAATGTGGGATAACAATGTCTCCACCTTATATGTGATCTTGCGATTAAGAGATAATATTGGAGGCTGGAGAGGTGGCTCAGTCGGTGCTTAAGAGCATTTGCTGCTCTTGTAAGAAAACCAGTTCCCAACTCATATGTCAGGCAGCTCACAACAGCCAGTGCCTTTAGCTCCAGGGAAGCCAACATCCTCTTCCTTTGTGGGCATCTAAACACACACACATACAAATACAGAGAGAGAGACAGACAGACAGACAGGCAGACAGAGACAGACACAGACACATATTCTTTAAAGATAATATTGATGTTCTTGTCACAATGCCTGCCAGAATGCTCAGTAAAACTGTTCAATAAATGGTAGCTGCAAATTCCATACTTGACCTTGTTGTCACTAGAGGTAACCATTCTCCACTCCAAAACTGGAGAAATCTGAATTAAAAGTCTGTTAGCAGACTCCCAATTAGTGACCCTGAAAATGCCTAGGAAAATAAACATTGATATTGCTACTGAAAATTCTTTCTTCTCCACCGTGTACCCACACTGTGAACTGAATCCCTGGAGTATGGTGACATGGCACGCTCTTGGGTTTGAATGAGCAGTGGGTAGTTAGTCCAAATGAAACTTCAGTCTAAAATGCTTGCTACTCTGAAGGACAAATTAAAACTAAGGCAGGTTCTGCTCACAGAAAAGTGACGCAGAGATGGGGTTTTAAAACACTGAGGAGCACAGCAGGCTCTCCTTAACTCCAAGGAGACATCTCTTTGAGGCCCTGGGATACTGGCCATGCTTTTGAACTCGATTCCAATCAGCCCAGCCTTTGTATGTATTTTCTGAAGGAGGTGGTCTGGAACTGTGGATACAAGGCAGGCAAGAAACTCCACTGTCATCCTGGGCATTGCTTCCCTGAAGGAAAATAGCCACATTCCACCGCGAGCATGAAAATTATGCAAGGTGGTTTGGGCTTAAAAGTACTTTTCATGGAGAAGGGACTAGCCAAACACTTCATTTGGTGTCCTAGCAACTGAAGGTTGTGCCGCGTGGCACCTGTTACAGCCACTATCCTACTACCAGACATTCACGAACCTCAGAACCTTCTGCTTGAACTCTGCAAGTCCAACATGACCATGTATCTCCCTGGAGGTTAATTTTTTTTCCTTGCTTGGATGTAGTGAATTACTCCAGGTAATATCCTTCCATGTTCTCCATTGAAATTGCTCATTAATCAGCTTTGAACTTGCCAATGAGAAATTGCATCCATGGAGCTCTAAACTTGACAGGATTAGAACAAATTAGCCTGAGACGTGGGGTGACAGGCTCAGGTTAACGCGATGAGCCCTGAATATGCAATGTAGTGGACAGAACACCCCTGAGTGGCAGGGATGGGACACATCCATTTCTGTGACTGAAACAAAGGGACATCAGAGTAGCTTCTTATAGATAAAACACAGTAAGGATCACTTTTTCGTGTGGCACTCGAAACCCAGAAATTTAGACAATTTAGGAGCTACGTGGGATCTTACATGTGCGTTACTGAAGCCACTCAGCTCAGTAATGAGTAAACTGGAAAGTCACTGTTATGGATAAAGTCACCAAAACCTCAAACCAATTGTCTTCTTTCCTAATTCGGAGAATCTATCTGAGTTTATGTTATTAGGTATTCAAATAATAGTTAGTTCTTCCAGGCACTAAGGTTGGCTTGCAAATAAATTACTCAGCCATTCATCTAGTGACAGAGGCCATCCTTGCCACTGGGATTACAGAGCTAATGGGCAGTCAGAACTCTGTTTAATGCCCCCCACCCCCATTCCTGTCCTAGAATAAGCCACTTGATCAGAAATACATAACTCATAGCTACATAAGGTTTTTTGGGGTTTGTTTGTTTGATTGATTGATTGATTTTATTTTTCTTCCCCTAAAAAGGGACATCACATTCTGTCCTCACTTCTGGAAATATGAACTGTGGTTCAGTGCCATCACTGAACACCTTAAAGAGAGACATTTCAAACCCCCGGAAACCTAGTCTATTGCCATTTCTTTGGCTTACTGGCAAGCAGTAGTTGGGATGACATGGGCAAAGACTTGCAAATGACAGGTGAGGGAAGGCAATGGCCCACTGAAAAACAATGCCAGGCGCTCTCATACTCAGAGGCTTCAAAGTAAGATTGCCATTGTGCATTTATCTTGAGTGGTAAAGTTCAACCTGATGTATAAGGACTGACCAAATGGCTCCCTAAGTTCCTGCCCCACTGAGGTTGAATTTCCTTCATACTAGGGAGGAAGGAGGTTAGGCAACAGTGTCCTTCTGAAGCCAGAAGTGATGGGGGAAAGTATAGGGTCAGATCTCGGGGCCTTAGAGACAAGAGTGCCAACTCTTTCTCTTCCTTCCATCCCTCTGCCCCCCCCCCCATCTGCCACCTTCCAGTTTCCTCAGAAATGGATTGAACATTCTGAAATCAGGTTACTGGAAACACACACACAGAAAGGTAAATACCTACTCCCTCCTTCTTTACGGCACAGTCCATTGCCATCTCTCCCAAGATCAGGCTATCTCCACCTGTGGTTCGCGACCCTTTGAGGATAGAGCAACCCTTTCACAAGAGTTACCTAAGATCATCAGAAAACACAGATGCTTGCATTCTGATTCATAAGAGTAGCAAAATTACATTATGAAGTAGCAATGAAAATAATTTCATGCTTGGGGGGGGGTCACCACAAAATATGGACCTGCATTAAAGTGTGGCAGCATTAGGAAGGTTGAGAACCACTGCTCTAGACCTTTCCCTATTACTTTTCTGCTTTGTAGCATCACTTATTTACATGCTGTCTCCTAGGAGACAGGCAAGATTTTGAGGCTAGACGTGATAGGAAAATAGTCTATGAATCATAGCCTTTATTTATCATAACATACTATCTCAAGTGTGATTTCATTCCTCTTGAAAAAAATCAATTCTATTATTTAAGGACTTGGATGGAGTTTTTAAACCTACTCTTTCATATTTAGGCTTCAAGTCTTTGTAACTCTGCTCTAACACTGCTTCAAACCATTGTAACTTTGCTGAAACACTGTTTCAACCTGTTGTGATTCTGCTGCAACAATGTTTCAAACTGTTGTAACTCTGCCGCAACAATGTTTCAAACCGTTGAACCTCTACTGCAACATTGTTTCAAACTGTTGCAACTCTGCTGTAACAATGTTTCAAAGCAGTAATTCTGCCGTAACACTGTTGCAGTGTCTAAAAAAAAAAAAAAGTCGATGTCTCCAAACATTTCAATGGCGGCTATGCTCCTAGCCTATTTCTGTCCATCCACTCCAGGGACACTAAGCCAAAAGGTTAGGACATTTTGAGATTAAAAAAAAAAACCATGAATACCTCAAATGTCAGCCCCTACTGGTTTTGATTGGCATATAATTGTCCACATTGACGAGATCAGCGTGACATTTTGATCGGTGTATATATTGGGTAGTGATCAATTCAGAGTAATTAGCCTATCCATCACATTAAACTTCAAACATGCCATTATGATGAATATCCTCAAATCCTCTCTTCTAAATATTTTTGAGATATTTCCCCTCGTTATTATTAATGAAAGTCACCCTGCTATGCATAGAATATATTCCTCATATGTAAATCTAATATTGACCTCTTGTTCCTTCCCTCTACTTCCCTCAGACTCCAGTAACCAACAGTCTATGTTCAACGTCTACGTGCTTAACTATTCTAGATTCCATATATGCATGCGATCACGATATTCATCTTTCTGTGCCTGGCTTCTTGTTGTTGTTTGAGACAGTGCTTCTTTGTGTAGCCTTGGCTGTTCTAGAAGTAGCTCTATAGATCAGGATGACCCCAAACTCACAGAGATCCACCTAACTCTGTCTCCTCTCTTGTGTGCAGGGATTAAAGGCATGTGTCACCACTGCTCAGATCTGCCCCATGAGCCAAGATCTGGCAAAACAGATCTTGGGGATAAAACATGGTTTCTGCATGGTAGTCCTCGGGTAGGGTAGAAACAAAGTGGAGAAGACAGCTTCCTGAGGCTCTAGGTGGCTGAGAACTAAAGAAAGGGCTGGGTTCAGAATATTTGATCCAGAGGCAGAAAGTCAGATCCACTAACCAAGCCAGGTCTCCCCTTCTGCCTTTCCCCAGCTCATGGTTAGCCCTTGGTTCTGTCTTCTGAGAGCCCCTTCTCCCATGCCTCCTTCCTCCTGGAAGCTTGCATTGTCTTATCTGAGGCCCCACCACAATGTACAAAGCATTATTCTATCCAACGCATGCTTTCCATAAGTATTTAAATAAGAAGAGACAGGTTTCAAAATAAAGGAAGAAGAGAAATTACACTTTATGTCTACATTATTGGCATTAAAGAAATACTTGGTTATTATTAATTAATATATTGTTAATTATTACCATTAATATTATTAATATATTAAAGGGGCTGGCAAGATGTCTCCGCGGCTAAAGTGACTTGCCCTACAAACCTAGTAACATGAGTTCAATCCCCAGAACCAATGTAAGGTGATAGAAGAGAGCCAAAGGTGGCCAGAGAGAATCTACTCCTCAAGGCTGGCCTCTGGCCTCTGACCTTTACATGTACACTACAAGCACATGCATGCACACAGAAGCATGCGCACACATGAATTTATTTACACACATTATTTATTTTAATTTTTTATATATGTCTGTGTGAGGGTGTCACATGTCCTGTGCCTGGAGTCACAGACAGTTGTGAGTTGCCGTGTGGGAGCTGGGAACTGAATCCAGGTCCTCTGGAAGAGCAGTCAATGCTCTTAACCACTGAGCCATCTCTCCAGCCCTGATCATCCCAAGTTGTAATGATATCTTTTATATTTGTCTTCAAGCTGATGTTTGAAAGGCATTGAAAATCCTGAAATGTTTGAGGATCCAAATATAGGCATGGAGTTCAAACTGACTAGAGTTTCAGTAACTGTAAATTATAGCTACATAGGAAAGCATTTAACCTAGACAGGAAGGCTTTAGCTTCATTTACTAATATATATATATATATATATATATATATATATATATATATATATTATCCCTATCTTCACAATCCATATATTTGTTTTATTGTCTGGTTAATGAGTATTTATGAAGACAGGTCAAGGTTGTACAATGCTGATAGTTGACCATTCCGGCACACTAAATGGATGTGCCCACCTCACATTCTGTGATCAGTACCAAACAGCATTAAACAGACTTCAATCTGATGATCTGGCAGAGTGCCCGGTCCCTTCCTCCATCCCATGCCCCTTTGGGCATGAGTTGTACAATGTTATGGACTGGGAGATGACCCTGAAACTGTCTGAGCTTGCTCCATGACAACCCTGGAAATTGCATTCTCTGATAACTATTTGATAACTCAGCCTTTGTCCTTTGCCCTCAGCCGTCTTATCCAAACTTAGTAGGGAGAATTCCTCACCCCTGCCTGGGTTTCCTTTACTGTGAGGATAAGTTGGGGCAGTTTGAGGTGGCAGATTGATCCTGGCAATGATTCCTGTAGGTGTATTTCTTCCACTTACCTCTGTATACGGCTGTGATGAGGGGCACACATTGTGGCTGAAGCCTCCTGCTCCACCACTGGAGAAAGTAGCTCACAGCCCAGCCCCAGTGGATGTACCCACAATGCCCTGCTTCTGTACCAAGAGTGCCTTCTATTGCTCCCATTTTAACCTTTTGCGAAGAGTCCCTTTTCTTCTCTAACAGTGACAGATGTGCTGAAGGCTGTATCTAGGTAGACGAGAAGAATGGATGTACCCATAAAAGTCATTTGGATATCTGTGCAGATCATTTATGTAAATCATTGAGCACTACTTCTGTTCATGCCTAAATGCTACCAATTAATATATAATATCATAGAGTGAATGGTATAGCGCTTAGTGGAGTCTAAACCGCAAATACTCTCTTCCAGTGAGCGCACTAATTTCACTACTGAGGGCCAGTTGTGCTTCTAGGCATCCAGCTGAGAGAAATGATCTTCCCTCCTGTTCCTCTCCCCTCCCTGCCAAAGGCCCTCCATTCACGTTTCAGTCCAAGACCATTTGACGTGCAGCCCGCCTTGCTGATCTCTGCATCCATTGTCCTTTCCCTACACCTGGGGGTGGGGGTCTCCTGGCCATCCCTGTGGGTTTTGGAACTGGACAAAACAAAGCACCTAGTCCAACTCCTTTATGTTGTTGTCCTTAGTGAAGAAAAGAGATGAAGTTAAGGGTCCTAGCTTTGAGCCTACATGTGGGACATGACCATCTACTACCTCTCTCTAGACCCACACATAATCACACAGCTAGACTCTGGTCACTTTCATCCATCAAGCTCAGGTTCCAGGCTCTTCTTTCTGAGCCACTGTTGGCAATGGTAGAGTAGCTCTTAGCACGAAACTCTTTCTGTGGTTCTTAATTGTCTCCAGAATAAAACCAAGCTTCTAAGCCTAGCATTCAGCGGTTAAGTTCATTCTCCTGCCTGTCCTATTTTACAATCTAGCACACTGATGTACATCCTGGCTACTCCTCCCCACATGGAATTTATTCCCACACCTACAAACACATGGCTGGCAAGCCTGGATCACACTCATTTTCCAGGGCAAATGTTGGGAGCTCTGCTTTCTGAAATATCCTCCCTACTTCCCTTCTGTCGAAAAGTAACCTCCACTTCGGTGTCCCTGCTCCTTGTCCATACTCCCTTATGTCAACTATCACCTGTGTAATGATTGAATGAATATGCATATATTCTCTGCTGACTCGAACCTTCTTAGGGAGAAGGTACTAGTGAGCCTGATATTCTATACGCAAAACTTTTGCATACGGCATTCACTCACCTAAGGATTCGGAGTGAACCTATGTATTTGCAAATTATTAGCGAGTAAAGTCAGAACTTTACCATATCTTAAAACCAAATGTTAACCTTTCTTTTTATTCTTTTAGTCACATAATTGAAGTAGAGCCCAATTAAATGGTGATGCTCAGCTTAATTGTTGTGTTCAACAATGTAACCATCTACTTGAAAATGTTTAAAACAAATTATATGCTACTGGCTTTAGTTGACATGAAAATATAAAACATCAAATAAATACTTTTTTTTCTTCTAAAGCAAAAAATGTTACCCCCTCCCATACACACACCCGAATTCTCACACAAAAGACCAAAATCATGTCAGAAACACTTACTGCCATCTTGTGGACAGATAGATGGTAGCAGAACCCCTAAAAGGGGTTTTCATTAGTAGCCTGTGCTTAATTCTGAATGGTTAAGCCAAAAGAAGAATTTTCTTCTTTAATTAAAACATGTTCCCAGAAAGGGTTTGCTTAGTTGTCTTTGCTAATTGTTGTAAAATCCCAAAGTGTTAGTCGGAAATGTGCATGCAAATAGTCCTAGTAGTCTCCTGCCTAATATCTGGGAGCAGTGGGAAGTGATCAAAGATGACTGAGTAAACTTTTATCACCACAGCCTCTTGAAGCAAGAATGCATGAGAATTGTTTTAATTAATATATTAATTTATTAGCAATTAGCAGTTCGCACCCAGAAGTACACAATTAACGGAGGATGGTTCCATAGTCTCCTAGCTGAATTGCTCCCAAACAAGTAGATGTCTAAGCCAGAGAAATGTGCATTTCTTCACATTGCTATTAAGTCAGTATTTCACAGAAGGTACCACCACTAAGGTACGTTACGGCCATTCACCTGCTGGAAATCAAATTAATTCCTAAGAACCCATTCCCTAAAAATGATAGGGAAAATACAATAAACATTAAACAAAAGTCACTTCATTTTGCTTCCATAAGAAACCTTTCCCTACAAACCTTTCCTTCTTTGGGCTCTTCCCGGTAAATCATTAGCCTCCTAATTCAAAGAACATGGACGTTTGAACTGTTCCCTTCTGGATTAAATATAGTCCTTAATCAAACACTGAGCCAGGCCATATCTGAAAACATCTTCGTGCTATTATTTTGTCTCTGGGGAGCTTTATTGCCTTCTATTTGTCTGTAATGAAACTCATATATGGCGTTGAACTTGTCTAAAAGAAATGATTTCTTATATGCACAAAATTATACCTGAAAAAGAACCTTGGATGCTTTAAGTCCATTTGTGAAGGCAGTTATTCCTAAAAAACACCCATCCCTAACCCCCACCCTCCCCTCTTCCCACCCTTGATCACTGACCCTGCACTCTGGTTTGAGGGTGCCAGGGTCACTGTGTTTCAGATTTTCCTTTCACCTTTGACTGCCTTTGTTAATCACTCTAGAATTGTTTAGAATTTAGCTAGCAGATATGTCTCTGCTGCCCAGCAGTTGGGAAGGAATGGCGTATTAGCTCAGTTGGTAGGGACCGCTCAGGTTAGTACCAGGTTCTGTTGCATCAGAGAAATAAAGAGTGGTTATATTCGTGAGGATGGCAATGACTGGGGTCTGAGCCAGAATCCCTGGGTGCACGCTGCTGCCAGACATAGGCCCAGCAGGAAGAGGAGTGGGTGATCATCCTGAAAACGAGGCAGAAGAGGTGCAGCTACCTGGCTCTCTATGGGGAGCTCAGCATTTTTTTTTTTTAATCAGTGCCAGAAGAACAGAACTCAATGATGGACTTAGAGCAGGCAAGTGGCATGGCACACCTCATTTTACTTAGAGCAGCGAGAGGTGAATGTAAAAGGGTCAGGATGGAGGTCATGAAGGCTAACAGTGATAGCCTCGCCCATGAGCGTCGGCTACAGGGTCAGACCCAGAGTCAGACAGTAGAGATGAAGCAGAGGGACTGACCGTCTACTCTCTGAGTTCCAAATGGCCAGGCTGAGAGGCAGGTTGACAGTGAAAGCCTCGAGCAGAATGCTGACCATGACCCACTCATGGATGGGTCATTGGATGACCGTTGAGTCTGGTGCATCGCGGTGCGGAAAAGCAACATCCTTTCCTCACACACTCCAGGTTTTTGGCTAAAGCCCACCTAGCAGATATGTTAACAAGAATAGAGCATCTAGACTGGTATAGCCTAAGTTTCACATGACACAGAGACTGCCGAAGCAAAACTCAAAGAAATAAGGAAACGTGTGGGTGTTTAGGCATGAGCACACTGAAATATGATTGAACAACAAAAGAGAGTGATCGCGTGTTGATAAACTGAACAGGGCATGGCCATTCAAGTTCTTGGCTTCCCTGAGTGATATTCCTTCCCTTGAGTGTAGAAAGGATGACATCACTTGAGGCTCTTTGGGCTCAAGGGGAGAAAATACCAGAGAGGGACTTAGCCTTCATGGGAAAAGGATGAGGGCAGGGAAGAGTGGCCTCCCTGCTTCTGATTTCCCAAAATGACAGACAGGATGCTATAACTTAAGGTGGCGTGTCCTGTGTGCCCAACAGTACCATCTTAATGCAAGAAGAACTAGAACTTCTGGGTAATAAGTGCGAAGGTCAGGGTGATGGAAACCACACCCAGAAACCAGAGGTAAGACCATATCCAAAGACTGGAAAATAGTTACGGAATTCTGCAGTTATACCATGGGTTAATCAAGCAAAAGAAGTCTTGGAGAATTAAAGTGATCATGAGCCAAAACTAAAATGGCTTGAAAAGCAAATAGACCTTGGCTACACACTGCAGTCACCGCACATTCTTCAAAAACTACCAGAAGTCAGCCTGCTTCCCGAAGGTGGCTCCAGTGTGCAGCTGAGGGCACCGGGGATTCCATGCTCAGCTCGCTCACAGAGCTAGCATGGGAAAGAACGGTGAGTGAGCAGACCGTTGTCTGTGGTTAGGTTTCCTGCTTGTCTGCTTTGAGAAACTGTGGCTCTGTGTAGCCCAGGCTGACTTGGAACTCTTGATTCCCCCTGACTTGGCTCCGCACAGGCACATCGAGTGCTGGAATAGGCAGTTATCTTTAAGATAGCAATCGTTAGAGAAAAAGGACAAAAACAAAAAGCAAAGGGAGTGAGCACTCCTTGTGACTGATGAGAGGAAACAGGAAATAGTCAATGGTGACAGCTCTAGAGGAAGTGGGAGTGACCGGAAAGCCGCTAAACTTGGAAAACCATAGATGAGATTAGGAAGGAAGATGGGTGTGCATACAATTAAGTTTGTAGGCGGGGAGTGTGAGAAGACTCTCCATTACAGTAATTAGGCTCATCTGCAAACAGATCCATTGCTCTGGTCTCCCACTGTGCATAAACAGACTTCTTAGGAAATCATCCCAGGACACTCAGGAGGGGTCAATAGATAGATGCTTGATTCCTTCCAGCTTTTTCTCTGTCGTGGCTTGCTTAGTCTCACCCCAGCCCTGGTGTGGGTCTGCCCTCAGCTTGGAGGGGTTCTTGTACATGGAGCTAGTCTTCTGCTACATCCACTAACCACTTCTGGCTATTTCTTCACCTTCCTGGGCACTCACGTGTCACTTACCAGGTTTCAGAACACCCGCAGGCTGGCTCCCACCATCTGAACCTCTGGGATCTGACAGGGAACCATGACCTGCATGGAGAAGCTAGGGTGTATGTATGCATGTCTCTCTCTGTGTATGTGTCTCTGTATATGCATTGTATACGTGCTTGTCTGTTTGTGTTTGTGTATGTGTTTCTCTGTGTGTGTATCTGTGTATGTGTGTATATGTGTGTATGTGTCTGTGTTTATGTTTGTGTAGGAATGTGTCCATGTTTATGCCGTGTAAGTATGTATGTATGTATGTGCCTCTGTGTGTGCATGTATCTCTGCATGTGTGTGTATGTGTGTATATGTTTGTATGTGGTGTGTGTGTGTGTGTGTGTGTGTGTGTGTGTGTGTGTGTGTGTTAGCCTTGCTGTATATTTGCAATGCTCAGTGCTGTATTTGCCTCTACCTTTTCAAGCCATGACAATTTTTCCCAGACATACCAGTTACAACCCGTTTTGGTGTACTAGTGTGCCTCAAAGCCAACAGCTCTGCTGCCAGTGATAGATGACCTCCATGTTTTCCTGTAGCACCCTTTATAAAACAAACGAACAAAAATCTTACTGGTCCACTCTGCCATGACTATAGGGCGTTGACTCTGATGCTGTCTCCACTTTCTTCTCTCTGAGTAGAGTATGTATGACCAGTTCCATAGGCACCCCTAACCTGGACAATGTGGCCTGGCTCCATCATAAATGCTTCTCATGGGCCAGACTGCCACATGTGCAGGCACCCATCACTGTTTCTGACATGGGGAATTTCAACTACAGGTGCCCACTAAACCCTTCTTCATTTCAATGTGTCGATTCTCAACAAATTAGAGCCTAGGCTTGTGTATCATGCAATAAACATGACCTACAACAAGCTTTTAAATCCCACACATGGTCTCTTAACAAGATTAATGGAATCATCAAAACACCCCATTGCATTAGAGCAAGGCTTTCCAGAAGTCTACCCATCAGAGTCTCAGTTCTCCTTGGGCATCCTCTTTGAAAGCCACAGGTTGCTGGAGATAAGGACAGAGCCTGACTGGGGCGTCTGATTCACCTTCTCCCAAGCGGAGTCATTCCCATGCCAGGCCTGAATTCATCTGTCTAAGGGTAGCAAACAGTATTTGCCACCCCCCTTACACACACAGAGGCACACACACACACAGACCAGGGTATTGTTGTTGTGATGCACTGAAGAAGGCAGGTAAAGCAATCAAAAGAGTATATGCTCGCATCCAGGGCTGGGGAAATGAATGTGTGTTGCTCAAAACTTTGTGTTGAGGGAAGATGGGATGTAGAACTGGGATGGCAACCCTGTAAAGAAGGGCTGTGATTCGTTTTTTAATATGTATGTATGTATGTATGTATGTATGTATGTATGTATATGATAATAATTTTTATTTAAATTTGAAACAAGCTTGTTTTACATGTGAATCCCAGTTCCCTCACCCTCCCCTGAACCCCACTAACCCCCATACCTTCCCCTTTCTGCTTCCCAGGGAGGATAAGCCCTTCCATAGAGAGTCTTCAAAGTCTGTCGTATCATTTGGGCAGGGCCCAGGTCTTCCCCCATGTGTCTAGGCTGAGAGAGTATCCCTCTATGTGGAATGGGCTCCCAAAGTCCATTCATACACTAGGGATAAATACTGATCCATTACTAGAGACCCCATAGACTGCCCAGTCCTTCCAACTAACACCCACGTTCAGGGGGTCTGGGTCGGTCCTAAGCTGGTTTCCCAGCTATCACACTGAGCCAAACTCCTGGAATCCAGTTGCAGAGAGGGAGGAGTGATGAGCAAAGGGGTCAAGACCAGGCTGGAGAAACCCACAGAGACAGCTGACCTGAACAAGGGGGAGCTGTGATTCTTAGATTCCTGAAGCACCGGGGAAAGAAAGAACGGGAAAGTCCTATCTGTCTCTGTGTTGGGCAGTTTGTCTTTACCTGAATTAATGGGGATTTTCTGTGCTCCTTCCTCGTTACTATAAGAAGATGATGGCTCCTGAAACTGATCAGGTACTCCCTTTTGTATTTGGTACTAGAAAGCTGGCCACAAGCAAATCTCTAGGACTGGATGGCACTCTGTTGTTTTATAGCTCTGGAGATGGAACCCAGGACCTCATTGTACAGCGGGCAAATGCTCTAGCATGGGCCACACCCCCTGAGCAGTTCGCAGTGTTCCATGCCAACCCCACTAGCAATGCCATCTTATTTGTATGCACTTTTCCCTCTTTCCTTTATTTTTGTTTTTAAATTTTAAATAAAATGCAGAAGATTGATAGGGTGGATGGGCCTGTGCATTTGTCATTTCTTGATAAAGCAAATCCTTGATCAAAAAATAACTAATGAGAAAACAAATATGTATGCATGTATGTAATATATAATGTATATGTGTGTGTGTAAGTTCTATTTTTTAATAATCTATTAATTATCCCAGAATGCAGCAAGTCAAATTCTTGCTCCAAACCAGGCAAAGCCTCTGAGAGATTGCCCCAGAATAATCACGGAGGTCACCTTTAGGCGTGAATGGACAATGTGTTTTAAATGGCCCATTCATTCTGTCCTTGGCACAGATAACATTGCGGTTAATTATTTTGATGTTAATATATGTGCATAGCTTTTTTAATGTGGCGACCAGCCTGAGGAATTGGATTGAGTCCAATAATCAACAGATGGCAGCCACTCGGGTCATGACTATTCCTGGCCAGGTTTTCACTGGTGATCCTCAATTATACAGAGACTTATAGCCCCAATCTGGCCTTGCAGGAACTCCCCCAATGCCTGCACACCTCTCCGGAATCATCCCACTGCCGGCATCTGTGAACTCTCTCTCAAAAAAGGAAAAACGAGCTTCTTACGCAATTGTCTGCTGTGGAGACTGTAGAAATTACTGGAGGGAAAAGTCCAAAAGTTTTACTTCTTAGTGTTAAGTGACATTTATAAAGCCATCTTTTTTAAAAAAGTATCTGTGTCCTAGGGGACCATTTGAGAATAACATGAAGAGAGTGTCATAAGGAATGGCAAAAATAGATTTGACTCATGCCAGTGATGTTTGAATGATTCTATTTAATATCACACCTTGATTTTACACATATACCTTTCATGTCACTGTGCATGCTCCATGGTGGCTTTTCAGAAGGAGTCCCCAGTCCATGTGGGTAAAATACTTTGTAGTTATAATGCAGAACTCATAAAGCAAAATGCTTCCTTTCTTTGTTGACCGCCATATCCGTGCAACAATAGGAACCCGCTGGAGCTGGTTCTCTCAACCTTCTGATCAATTGCTCAGTTGGTTAAGAACTTTCTGTTGGGCCCTTTTGAGTAACTGGTAGGATCTCTCAGCCTGAAGGGAGTAAAAGCAGAGAATTTATTGTCCAAAGTTCAAGATCTGGGAACTACTTGAAAATGCTTTAAACTTGTGGCTCCAACATAGGAACCCACTGGGCCTTCCTGCGTGTCTCCTTATGCTGCTCCTACCTCCAGCAGGTTCTTTCTACATGGAAACCCCAAAAGTTCCATTCTTATTTCCTCACAGCTAGAAAAGAAACTACATCTTCACTTTCCCAGCTGCTTCGTTCAAAGTCCTGAACTTGAGTTTTTCGATCATCCCTACATTAGTTTGCTAGGCTGTGTAGCCAAGGATCACATGCTGGATACCCTGAGCACAGAGATTCCTGTTCTCATACTTTCAAAGGCCAGAGGTCCAAGATTAAGCTATCAAAACCCGTGTTACCTTTTGAGGATGATGTGGGTGAATCCCCCATGCCTTCCGCCTTGCTCTTTGTTGCCTTGCTTTGGAGACAGCATTCTGTCTGAATCATCATATTGCCTTCCCTTTGTATGTGTCTGAGTATCCTCTTTAGTAAGGGTTCTGATTGCTTTGGAACCATTCTAGCGAGTTTTTAAAACTTGCTGCCTGCTGGCAAGCTTCTATGTCCAAGGGCTGTGGCTATTTCTCAGAGGTAGAGTATTTGCCCACCATACTCAAGATCTTGCCATCAATGCCCAGCACGGTAAGCAAAACTAATCTTTCTCCAATAAGGACTGTCCTGGAGATACCACCTCCATACAAGTCAACCCTTAACAATTCCTACATCAGCCCGTACTGTGAGAAGGACAGAAGGTACTCACTGGCCAGTTTAGAATCACTTGAGCTCTGTGCTGTTGAGTGAATGCCAGAGGTAAAGCCGAAAAGGGGCTGGCTGTCTTAGAAAAGGTCAAGCTGCTCTACAGAAATGAAAGGACGTGGATGGTGGGCGGAAAAAATCAATATCCATTATATTAAATACCTACTAAATGAAAATACAGTGCTAAATACATGTGTATGCTTTATCATTCACGTGGATAACATTCAAATGTCCCTCCAATTCTTTTTTTAAAAGTGTGTGTGTGTGTGTGTGTGTGTGTATGTGTGTGTGTACACCTCTGGTTTTGGTCTTTACCTTGGACCTTATTTGAACCAGGATCTTTGTCTATTGCCACTGAGTGTGTCAGTGTACCAAACCCATAGACTTCCAGGGACTGGCCTGTCCCCACCTCCCATCTCCTTACAGGAACACTAATATTGCAAACATACTGTACTTGGCGTGGCTTTAGATGGGTCCCGAGGAGTGTAACTCAGCGCTTTACCGCTGATCCCTTTTCCTAGCTCTCCACTTCTCCATTGCCAAAAGGGAACTTTGCCTTTTCCTTGTCGTTTTAATAAGCTAAAAGCACATTTGGCTGCTTAGATGTGCCAGTGACAAGGAGAGTAAATCTAACAAGAAAGAGTATTGACAGCCAACTCCCATCGGTTACCAAACAACAAAGACTGACGATTGAAGAGACCAGAGACAGACGTGGCATCACTTTTGGCTGGAGCCTGGCCAAGGATGAATTCAGAAAGACATGGATGCAGAATCTACAGCAGGGGTCCTCCATCCCCGTCTTGTGTCATGGAAAATATCACGCATGCATCAAAGCGTTCTTCTCACCAGGCTTAGGGCAGGCTCAGAATCTCAGAAGTGTACCAGTCCTATGATTGACACACCAAGCTGTTAAGCAATACCCATCCTTGCACCGCACCGGCCAGCCTGTCCAAATTCTTCCCAAGCCAGGCTCCCTCTAGCCTTTACAATCCAGTCAGAATTGGCTTGAAAAACCCAAGCCATCTGCCCTCCTGCCCTTCTGAGCCTTCTAAAATACCTGCCCTCCGAGGGTCACCTGATCTTACTGTCGCCATTTGGCAAGCTCGTTTTATGTATGTGCAAAGATGCATAAGGTAGACACTAACTGTAATGATGCATTAATAGTAGTTAGCACATTCCTTGGTTTGGTGCATTGATTATCTAAATTAGAACTAATCCTCTTCGTATCAATAATGTGACTACATACCTCTGGTTTCTAGAAAATCAGGGATGTCGTTCTTTGCAATTGTTTAGGATCCAGGCTGATGTTCTGCCATCTTCCCTTACTGTTAGATCATTTCCTCAATAGCATCTTGGTGAGAGCCTTTCAAGAGCCTGGGAAATCCAGCCTCAACCCCTCCTGTTAACTAAAACCGCCCAAAGGTGTGGTGCTGCCGTGGCATTTGATAAACACCTGGCTGATTATTTATCTGACCGCACACTGGTGTTGACAGGTCACTCACGTTAGTCTATCAAAACGGAGCTTTTGTGGTGAGCATCTTCCCATGGCTCTCCATCACTGGGACTAAGGAATGTACTGAACCTCTGCTGCAGCAAACTTGGGGAGAACAAGGAAAGGGAAAGTATGATTGAAAACAAAAGCAGAGAGAGGCGATTGCAAGGAAAAGAAAAAAGCACCACTCAAGGTCCTAGGGAATGCATGTATGCCTTCTGTCAGTGCATCTCATGGCTGTAAACTGCTTTAACTACCACGATCAATGAAGGGCAAGACCTAGAGATAGTAATTATGCTAATTGGCAGAGAGTAGGAAACAGGCAGGCTGTAGGATAAGCAGACAGTGGCCCTGGAGAAACAAGCATGTTTGTTAAGGAGGGAAAACATCCAGCCGCCTCCATAATCTGTTTTCTAAGACATTGCAAGCACAATGGCCAACATTTGAGTCCTTACCTAAGAAGATGAGAGCAAGCACCACAGCTCCTGCCTTCCCAAGTTGACAGTTTGGCTCAATCGCCGCTAACGTCCGAGTTTATGTGTGTATACGTGTATACACACAGACACATATGAAAGCCATTTCTGCTGGGGAAAAAAGGGAGAGAGAACAGCTCTAGGGGACCCAACCCCCTCATGGAGACATACATGCAGGCAAAACACTAATGCTCATTTTAAAAAGGAAGGAAGGAAGGAAAGAAGGAAGGAAGCAAGGAAAGTATTCTTTAGGGTTGCTAGTGCCAGGAAGTACCTGCCCCTGATAGGAGACCCACACTATACCCAGGAGATTCAGCAGAAAGGCAGCGGGGTCCTCTAAAGGAGAAATGGAGAAGCCATGGGCAAGAGCAGCTTAAGAACAATGGGTAGAGTGAAGATTTCATGGTGGAGATGGATACCATGAACATGAGTCAGTGTTGGCTCTATAGCATGAACCAGAGCAATGAGAATTCCCTGCACGATTAGGGTCCATGAGGATGTCACAGAGCACAGGTCCCTTGTGGGGAACTCAGTATGGTCTGGAGAAAGGAAAGAGAGACTGGAATGAGAAACCTCAGTTCCTTGGGTCAATCGTAGGGATGGAGTGACACATAATTTTTTCCCCAGCCTAAACTTACACATATGGGAACTGAAGCAGAGGGGGCTTCTCATTCATGTTGAGAGCCTGTGGGTGGGGCTCCCCAACAGGCATGCAGGGCATTGTCGGAAGATGTCCATTTCCCTGCAGACTTCCTACCCTTTGTTAAACAGAGTGAATACTGAAGATGGAGGTATGATCTGCCCTAGGTCACCTGACCAGTTCACTTGGTACCCAGCCAGACCCAGGTCTTCTGCCCTGCCTGTCAGGCACACCCCAAACCACCCCCCCCCCCCCGTTTTCTCCTCATTTTACTTCATCCAGGGGCTATGCATGTCTCCAGATGACTTTGTTTACAGTACAAAACAACAGGGGAAGGCTGCACGTTAAAGCCAATTTGAGATGTGCCATCCTACTCTTGGCTTAGAAATAATGATACTGATTGCTAGGCCAAAATGGAGCCTGCCCATCACTGAAATAATTCAAAAAGCTATTTTTGCGGGAAACATCCTCCGTGATAAAAGTAGTCATTTTAGTTGTCTTTGAAGGACACATCCTTCTGTAATTCATACAGCAGCGCGCTGGACTCCGGCCACCAAGTGTGACACCTCCCACAAAGGGTATATGAATGACTGTGATCTAGAATGGGGGGGGGGGGGGGATAGGGCCGATAAATGAAGCTGGCAGGTCACAAAAAGAGGTCTTCATTACTAAATTATGTGAAGAGGTTTTGTAAGTTGAGAAAGTGAGTCTGCACCTAATGCTCCCTCGGTGCACTTATTCTGTCCTAACCTCCCGGAGTTGATGAGGAGAGAATGGCAAGGCAGGGTTTCCTCCCCTTCATCAATCACAAGCATGTCCCTTTCTCTCATCTCTGTGAAATTGCATTTCTTATAAACGGGCCCTGTGCTGGTGTCTTACGAAGCGAACGTCCCAATTCCTGAGACATATATATCCGCATCAGGGAATGGGTGACAGCAATCCCCCTGGGGCTGTCAAAACCAGGCTGCCTCCACGTGTAGTCTCACCCAAGTAGGAGCAAAGAACAAAACAGCTAACTATGATGCCCATCCACCCCATGGGTAAAGTGGGTTATCTCAGAACAAGTGGACGGCCAAAGACCCAGGTCAATGCCCCTCTGCCAAGCCAAAGCAACACCCTTGCAAGCCAGTGCATTAGATGGGAAGGGTGGGTGGGAGATGCTGTGATGCAATGGAGAAAAACCTGGAATGAATTCCACAGAAGGGTAAGGTGCTAACTGCAAGCCAGACACCTGCCACAGAGCCTTCCTTCTTGGCCCATCAACTAGGAAATCGTGGAATTAAAGGTTTAGAAGCATTAACTGTAAGTTTTACTCTCTATTGTTTCCCAAAGAGTTGACAGATACAAGATAAATCTTTATCCAGAATTGACATTAAATAGGAATATTTGGTAACATCCATATGTCCTTAAACATAATCATGTGCACTAATTTTAAATTTGCATAGATAGAGGATACAAGAGGAAAATATCATCTGAAAATAATCGCTATTTCACTTATAGATTCTTAACCATTCTGTTTGATTTGCTTCTCTTCATAAATATTGTGTGCAGACTTAAAACTACTTCATAGGCTTTGCATCTGTTTTTTGTTTTTCTTGCTTCTTGTTTTGGGGGAGTTTTGTTTCGTTTTGTTTTTGTTTCTTTCTTTTTTTTTTTTTTTTTTTTTTTTTTGACATTCAAAACTAATTTAACTTGGTTTCTTGTGCTTCAACAATTCCAGAAAATAAGGGCAGAGTCCACACACGACTTCTAACACATTTATGGAGTGCTTGTGTTCCTTCAACCAAAAGTATGACCTTTGAAGTCCCTAGGCACTAAAGCATTATCAATTATTTGATCAGGTTATGCTGACAAGACCATAAATTAGTCAACCATCCGGTTACTCAAAGCCCTGGTTTCCTGGGAGATTGGTGATGAGGTAATTTAGGCTCCATAGTTTAGACTCTGTGCAGAAACTGACTTGCCTTTCTTGTTGTTGTTGTTTCTCCTAATGTGTAAAAAATACATATAGTTGAATTTCTTGGAGGTTCCTGAATGTAGGCGGCCACTGCAGCAGGACAGAGGATAAACTTGGATGGGTTGATTATTACAACTTTAATGGATCATGTTCCTCTGTGACAGTTTGCATAGTCGGGGTCAGGTCTCTCTGGCCAGATGGCTCAGAAGTTGCTAAAACATTTCCAGATCTCCACCTCCTCCCCCCAGTGTTCTGCTCAATACAAGGGAAGAAAGTGAATACAGCCCTAACTCTGAAATAATACAAACTCCAGCCTGGTACTATGGAACCTTTTAGTTACATCACACGCCAGTATCAGAAGTCTGAATAAGCAAGACCCTTCCTACTCTTGCTTCCAGATAGGACTGGACTCTAAAATGGCCCTTGCTCCCTATATGGGACAGATACATGGACTTATCTGTAAGACAGATTGCCTTAATACCTACAGCCTAATGCTTCCATGCCCAATCGCTGAGTTGTCCAAAGAGGTCTTACCTCTAGATTGCTTGTCCTCTAACTTACTTACTGGGCTTTTATTTCATTTACCAAGCATGCACAAAACACACATATACCCATATATATATTATATACATATGTTCTCCTTGGAACACCATCAACTGTGTATATAACCACTGAGCCATCTCTCCAGCACCCACAACAACAAATGTTTATACTTCATTTTGCTCACTTTTCCTGTGGGTGGATTTGATTCCAGAACAACATGTTAATGCCATCAGATACAAGAAGCTTTCAAAGGCAACTTACTTTAATAATTGTTTTAAACATTGCTGCTTTAAGGGAAGGGCTGCAGAAAGAAAATGAGATAGCAGAAAGAGATAAACGAAATGACTACAGATCTGGTGTGGCCTTAGTGTATCCACACCAAAAGGCATGTTCCAGGAAGCTGGCTCTGGTGGCCTTGTCTGTCAGACAAGTGGAGACCTGAGTTATAACATTCCTGAGATTTATTGTGTGTTTGCCGTTGTGTCTGAAACAAAGTTCCATGGCCCTGATGCTCTAATTCTCTTAAGTGTGAATGGCTGGGTCATTTTCCTTCCACTCAACTATCCTTTTTCAATTTTCAAGAAAACTATTGCTGATATTGACACTTCAAGGCTGTAAAATGTAATTCAGAATAAAATATTTAACATATATTTGGGCTAGGGAGATGGCTGTGGGGATAAAGTGCTCACCATGTATCGTGGGGAACTAAGTTTGAAACCCCACCCAAACCCACATAAAACCAGACACAGTGGCACTTAGCTATAACCTAAGTGCTCTTTCAGTGAGATGGGAGATAGACAGGACAATCTCTGGAAGCTCCTGGACCAAATAGCCCAGCATATGAAGAGATGATCAACAAAGAGAGATCCTGCCTTATACAAGGTGGAACTCAAGGGGAACCTCTTTTCCTCTGACTCATACATGCAATGTGCATGGGTGCATGAGTACTTACATGAATAGGTGCACACACATCATACACACACACACACACACACACACACACACACACACACACACACACATCCTCCTTGATGGCTAGCTTTTATAGAACCAGAGAGTGTTATGTAAGTTGCCAGCAAGGGAGAGGGGAAAATCAACAGTCTTGCCCTACTGTGATCCCTGTGAACTACAGTAAGATATGCCCGTGTGTGTAATAGTAACAGACAATGCATGTGGTAACCAAACATTTACCGACTGGATTTAAGTCCACTCCACAGGAGGAAACACAAGCCTCATACTGCAATTCTGGCCAAGAGCCCATGGCTGGGGAGCTCACAGTTCTCAGAGGTGAACCTATTCCTATTATCCCAAGTGACATAGTGCCACACAGCCTTCTAAACTCCTATTTCTGCACTCATAGATTAGTGCCGACCTCATCAGAGAAGTTCCTCGGTGCAGTGGAAGGTCACTAATGCAGAGACTCACACCTGACTCAATTACAGAGCATCAGTGCCAGCTGAATACTCAGCCACAAGTGGTACATTTGTGTCACCCACCCCTGTCCCCAAAGCTCAGAGAGCATTGCAGAAGATGAAGTAAGAGCCAGAGATTGAGAAAGGTAGGGCAAACAAGTGTTGGACAGGAACACTTCACTCATGAACTCACGACAGCTGATCCAAGTAAGATCAAGCCAGTCTTCGGCACAGCAGGGAACAGGGAGAGAGAGGCTCATTAGCACCCACCTGTAACTGAGGAGCTTTTGAGAGTTTATAACTTCCAGGAGTATCAGTTGTCTTTAAGGGTGTGGCCCTGGTAGAGTGACCACACTCCAGTGGGTGGTCCCACACCTGTGAGTATACCGGAAACACAAATTGGAGTAGGTAGGTTTTTAAAAACTAAGATGCAAAGCTGTGAGTGGATAGGGAGATGGGAGGTTGACCCGAGAGAATAGGGAGTGACTATGATCAAAACAAATTCCGTGGAACTCCCAAGGATTAATTAGAACATTTAAAAATCACCCAGTGAAGCTTGACCTGATTAAGATAGAATTTCCATAAATTTCTGAAATGGCCCTGAACATTCTTCTATGGCTCTGAGTTATGTATTTATATGAAGCAAAATTGTTGAAATTTATAATTACCCACCCAAAATGTCAATCAACTCTGAAAAATGTTAAAGATGATCTGTGTCCTTCGGTATCAAATATTCAGCCAGGTTTTAATTCCTTACATAAAATATTTTTTAAACCTGTTTTACAAAAAACAATAATAATTTCAGTAATAATAGTCAGATAGCATCAGGTATCTGTTGTTCTGCTATCTTCAGCTTTAGTCAACCACCACTTACCTTCACCTTGGCACAACTTCTGGGCTTAGATAAATAAAGTCATTATACCAGCGGTTCTCAGCACGTGGGTTTTGGCCCCCATAGGGAGCACATATTAGATATCATGAATACTAGATATTTACATTACGATTCATAGCAGTAGCAAAATCACAGTTAATGCAAGGAGTAGCAATGAGAATAATTTTATAGTTGGGGGTCACCACAGCATGAGGAACTGTAGTAAAGGGTCACAGCATCAGGAAGGTTGAGAACCATCGCGTTAGGCTCCCGTCCTCGATCTTCATGGTGTTTCTAACAATTTTCACCGAGGGGGATCCAGTGCCATCTCAGACGGTTTCTGTTTAGACTCTAACCTGTGTTAGAACATGGCTGTTAATAGCTCGGTGTGAGCAGAGAGTCCTGAAGGCCAGGATGCCGAGGACTTAACTGAGCCTGGGTTTCACTCAAGGTTTAAGGTCTTTGTGGCCACTAGCTTACTGAGGGAGAAGTCTGCTGAGATGTCTCAGCAAGTAATGGCCGCTGAGCAGCAAGCCTGAAGGAGGGAAACAACTCTTTGAAGTTGTTCTCTGACCTGCACACACACACACAAACACACACACACACACGTTACTAAATAAAAGTATTTAAAATAATTAGTTAAAGTGAGCTCTTACTTGACCATGTTTGACAGATAAATGAAACGTGTGTGTAGAATTCTAACACATGAGAAAGGTGAGGTCTTCCCTTCCCAACCCCCACCCACCTGCCGCCCCCGTTCCCACCCCTCCCCACTAATGTTGCTTTTAAACTGCATCCAACAGGGTGACTATGGGAAATCTGGGGAAACTTTCCAGCCTTCAGTTTCCCTCTCCGGTGAAGATTGGTGTTGTACCGCACAGTTCTTGATAATGAAATGCTAATGCCTACAACACGCAAGAATGAGGGACGTGCTTAATGTATTTGAGTTCAGAACTTTCCCTTCCTTCTAAAAATCTCAGGAACCTCCTGGAGATCTAGTTGCCAGGCTAGCCATTCTGTCTAATGCTGAGATTCGTAGATACTGCAGGCTGGCCTTAATGCACTCTTGTTAGAGCTGCTGTCCAGGTGTGTCCAGAAAAGGATGCACACCACACCAGGCTCTCTAGACTGTTGAGGCTGTAGAAGAAGCACGTGTAGAGTTCTCTGAGCAGACCTCTCCTTGTCCTTCAGGGACCCTTCATGACCAATTCCCAACACAAAGAGCACCTTCAGACCTCTGCTCTCTCTGATACTTCGTAGTGATGAATTCGCTTTCCCGTTCCCTTTTCCTGGCCTTTCCACCTATGGACAGAGGCAAGAAAACAGGCCAAGTGTCCACGCGTGTTGAGATTCTGCCCTGCCCTTCAAGGACAGCCAGATGCGGGACCAGATGCAGCTAGCCACAGCAACCTGACGCATGCCAGTCCTCACACTGCCTATGGGGCAGTAGCTGGATACAAACCCAGAGCTGCTTAACTCACACTTTACCTTCTCATACCCAGGGTGTTCATATGCCTGCTCCTGCTCTGGCATCCTGGAGATTTCCTTCTGAAGCACCTGAAGTCTGCCCGCCCTCTTCTCTGCATAAGAGCTTCTCTAGGCACGTGTTCAATGTGCTTCATCTGTTCATTCTTTCAGAGCTCACTTAGGCAAGGATGAGAAATGTCTTATTTTATGTTATCAGACCTCAAACCATCGCGGCAGGGCTCACTTGGAGTTTTAATTTTCTAATTGCTTTTGTCGGTGGTCCAGAGGACTCTGGTAATGGACATGAGTGGTCTGCACAATACATATGTAACCATGTGCAGCTGGAGTTTTTCTTCCAGCTTAGTCCCGCAGCCCTTCAGCCCCAAATAAACACACGGACGCTATATTAATTATAAATCTGTTGGCTGATGGTTAGGGCTTCTTACTGGCTAACTCTCTCTTAACTATTAACCTATTTCTATTACTCTAAGTATTTCCACGCGGTCTTATCCTACCAGAGAAGGGTCTGCACCTGATACTCCTTCCTCAGCTGCATGACATCTCTCATGGTGCCTCTCTGCCCACCTTTCCCAGAATTCTCCTGGTCCCCTAGTCCTGCCTATCTCCCTGCTTCTATCGGCCAAACTGTGTGTTCTCTTCCTAAGTCTAAAATTTTCCTGTAGAGTCACTTTTGTGTTCCAGTGACCTCAGATGAATCATTCAGAGGGAAGGTAAAATCAGCTTGGATCCTTCAATTTACTAGAATACTGTCTATAAATCCGCAGCTTGTAAAACTTACATTTGACAGGTAGTTTTGCAAAGGTTGTAAACGCTGACAAATGCCCAGGGATTCCTTTAAGAATCTGGGTAGTTTTGAATCAAGCACATACATGTCTACCTCAGAGCTTTGTATACAGTTTAGAAGAATGGGTTTTGATTTGTAAAACGCTTGCCTTCAGCATCACCCTCCCTGTGGAGTAGGTGGTGGGGTGGAGTGGGAGGGGGGTCAGGAGGCATGGGAGGGAGGGAGAGGGAACTGGGGTCGATATGTAATATATAAAAAATAAATTTAAAAAGCATGCCTTCATAACAATGCATGTCACCATACTCCATGATGTGCATATTAACATAAATAGAGCATTGAATTCCACCAGTGGCAGAGAGGAGCCCTCCCTGAAGGCCTAGATAGTTGTTGCTGTACTTCAGGTAGTTGCACACTTAGGTTTATTGTAGCACCAGCTTCACACCAGCACAGAGGCAGACTGATTATGTGGCTGGACCCGCACAACAGGTTCTGAAGGCTCCGAGCTTAAAGGAGTAGGTAGGCTAATTGTAGCCTTCTTCGGGCTGCCAGGGCAAAAGACTACAGGAGGACTTTCATGCATCCTTCCAGAAACCTCATCTTTCTTTCCCTCGTCAAAGAAAAGTTACTGCCCCTTCCCCAAGTGCTTTTTGTGTCCCCAGAGCTCTTAACATATAAACAACGATTTTTATTTTCTAAATCTATGCAGTTAATATGGCAGGCATTTGGGGGTACCCAGTTAAGGAAGAAAGTGGACCAGATGTAAATAACTGCTTTTCTATGTGTGGGAAAAGAATCTTACTGGTCCTGGAGTGGAAGCTTCTGGTTTTGCGCTTTGGTGGCACACCTCAGCCTTTGATCACAGTTATGCTTTACTGTAAAGGACAGAACACAGAAAGGCCTGAGTAATCAAAAGCCAGCCTGAGGGAGCATGATGTCAGATCACTCAAGGAAATGCCATTCAGGGAGAATCAGTCCCTGCCTGTGAACTTTGCTCTTCACCCTGAGTTTTCACTTCTTTAGAGATGCCAAGTATCCAAGACAGCGGTGATACTACAGAAAACAAAAAGAGATCATAGTTCTCCCGAATCTCCTGTGTGGCCTCTACTTAGTCTGCTGGCTCAAGTGTGACTTGGGAGCAAAGAGAAGACAAGAGGGTCTTACGGGTATGAGGAAGAGATGGAGGAGATGAGGAAGACATACATACGAGGATCTGCTTTCACACAAAAGCAAGTTATGTATAAAAAATACACCAGTGAACCCTGCTACTTTGTACTGGTTAAAAAGAAATGAATGGAATTCTTCAAAAAGAAATACATTTTTTTTTTAATTGCACTGTTTAGTGTGTGAGGGTGTGTATCCAAGTGCCGAAGCCTAAGTGAGGAGGTTCGAAGACAACCTGTGGGAGTCAGTTCTCCCCTTCCCCCATGTGGGTCCTGGGGATCAAACTCAGGTCATCAGGCTTGGCACTGAGTCCCCGCTCCTGCTGAGTCATCTCCTCAGAGAGTAAAGACTTTTTGTTTTTTCTTAGTTTTAATCCATAAAGAGAAAAAGAGGACAGTCATCTCTCCGATGCTCACCACAGGAGGAATTCCCCAGGACAGTCTGAGGAAGTTGTATCTTCTCCCACCTTTTGTCAGGAGAAATAAGAATACTTTAAGCCCCTATCTGCTTAGGTGGCTATTTAAAGCCACGTTTTACCTGTTCTAAAATGGCAGGGTAGAGAATGGACTCTTCGGTCACCAACTCTGGTTACTCGCACCCACACGGGTGCTGGATGGTTCACTCCTGTTTGCATTCCAGGTGTGCATTTTTGTATACTGTACACGCCTTAAAGGGAGCTGCGAGACGTATATAATCACTAAAGTCGGCCATGAACAAAATGCCAGAAGGCACCTACACCACCCACTGGAAGATTCTTGGCATGGAGATTGAGGCGTGGCCTGTTTGCTCTTGGTGATATGAGCTGTCCTGTCGTGATTGGCGGTGATGAGAGACATACTTTTCTCCTTTGAGTTGTATTATTATTTCCTTGGCTGAGACATATCTGCATTTTGAATCACAACTGTGGGAAAGCCCACACCCATCTCACCCCAACATATGTAAATTCCATTTCTTCCAAGACTGCCAGGTATGAGAGACTGTAACCATCAACATTATGAAAGTAGCCAGCCTGAAATGTTTGCTCTCCTATGTTCAGTCATTTGAGCCATCCAAGTGACACACTTGACAAAGCAGAAGGAGAAATTTATCCCTCCAAGATGGAGCCTTTTTCGAGGGAAGCTGAGTTCTGGAGCAAGCTAATGGTAAGTGGAAAGAAGTATTTAATATCAAGGACATCCCACTGGGCGTTTCCCTCATGGCTTTTTATAAAATGAAGATGGAAGGGGAATTTATAATCAAAAGATTGTAGCCTTGCTCATTAGTTTTAAGTGAAACGTGCCTTCTAGATGCCAAATGCCTTTAGTGATAAATGGCTTTGAATGAAATGTTTGGTGTGGACTTTTTTCCCCCTAATGTTATTGATGAACCATACTCAACAGCCTGCTGGCATGCAAGATAGTGTGACCTCAGCAGCTAGGAGGCTTGCTGACGGGACACTGCAGAAGAGCTTGAGTTTTTTGCGTTGCAAATGAAGTGTTCTTAGAACTCTGTCAGGCTGTGGTTTTCTGGGGGGATTGTGTGTGTGTGGGGGGGTCTGTAACCGTCCCCTTTTTAAATGGTTTCTCTCTACACACGTGCGCGGAGGTGTGCATGTACGGATGCACATGTGTGAGATGTGATCAGAGGAGTGTGAAGCACACTAATATCTGAGGCTGAGTGTCGTGGTTTCATGTTGGACAAATCCAGACCCGCCTTTCACCCTTCCTGTTACCAAAAGCTGTGTGTGGTTCAGACAAACGGACAGTTCCCAGGGTGGCAAAGGTGTCTAGATCTTAGCGGCCCTGCTGGCCATCCCATTTGACGGTGGAACAAATGTTGGGTCCCCCTACCCAAGCAACCTATAGTGAGCTACAAGTGCCATCCTGCCCACACTGACCAGTGCGTTCTTTCATCCATCTTATCACACTGGCTCCTAGCATCGATCGATTCTCATCTTCTCTTTGCCTTCCTAATATGAAGTCAAACCTCACTGGAAAGAGAAAAGAGCATTAGATTGGTTTGGCACACTATCTTTGGGGGTGACGAGTTGACCTGCCTATCAGAATGACCTGCACTGCCTTGACTTCAATAGGGTCAAATACTGAGTTCGAACATAGTCTCATCTTGGTTATTAATGCTGTCCACTATCTCTAGTGTCTTATGTTTTAATGCTACACCTAATCTGACGAGCCAGATTGCATACTTTAGGAGACGTATAAAAAACAATTTACTTTCTAAGGTTGCAACTTAAAAAAAAAAAAAAACAATTTTTAAATCAGCATTCAAATTTTAAAAATATATGTAGTTATTTTCATACAATGTAACATGTTTCCTTATGACAGTTCCACATAATGATTTCATCAACGCATCCTGCTCTCCCCATCTCCCTGCCCCTCCTCCCGCTTGGACCATTCTGCCCCCACGCTCTCCTCTTCATTGTGAGTATTCTGTTACCTCTCTGCCCATCTTCTTCAAAGTCTGTCCCTCACACGGACCCCTTTCTAATTTCCTGAATTCTGCCCACACTCATTACCATATAAACACACATCTGTAGAAACTTAGAAGCTACAATCTGCACGTGACAGAGGACATGCGGTATTTGACTTTCTTGGCATAAGTTTCCTCATTTCATCTAATCTCGTTCTATCCACTTTCCTAATAATTTCATAATGTCACTCTTTAAAAGGTCTGGATAAACAGAAACGTCCGCAGCATCCTAACACAGGACAAACATCTGCCCTTATTTACACAACTCATTTGTTCATTTACCTACCAAGCACATCTGGAATCGCCATGTCTTTGTTCTTACAATTAACTGATTTATTTTTCATGTTGTCATTTTTATTAAGTTTACCTTTACAGAGTATAAATACCAAAAAGGGCTCTTCCTGTGTGTGTGCCCCGGTGAAAAGGAGAATTTGAACTCCAACAGACTGTGGCTTGTGGTGGTCCCAGGCACTGTTTGGCTCCTGGTCTTTAAAGACTGTATAGTCCTGGCCCATGCTCAAATTCAGAGAATGTATGATGGACCAAGAGGCCTGCATTGGTCCTTTCCACTCAGCACCAAGTCCCCACCCCTCCCAAGGTCTCATGAATAAGACAGTCCCAGGAAAGAACTATGCAGATTATAAAGGAAACATCTACCATGTAATTCAGGCTGGCCTGTTCTCTTGATATGGGAAGTGCCATTTTGAAAATTCTTTCTTCTAGAAACAGCTTCTTGGTGTGTAAGTGGTGACTTCCCTGTGGAAGGGCCACAACAATGACCCATAGAGCTCCAGACAGCTGGCAGATGCTCAAGAGCCTCCCTCTCCCCGATTTCCCCCAGGCCAAGTGATGGATAGAACACTTGCCAATTCAAACTCCTGGGCACAGAACATGCCCAGAGCAGGAAGGACTGAAATCCCTCCTGGTTCAGTGGCTTCTCGGGAGCCTGCGAATCCACAGAAAGGGATTTCGAACAGCCTTCTATATTTTCCCAGTGTCTTTCTACTGTAATTAATGCACCCCGCCTTTCTTATGGTCAGCAGGTTGTTATCTTCACCGCATAGATGGTGTGGCGTAAAATTTTAATAAGAGGTTTGACACGCTCTGTTGGAAAGCAGGTTGGGAGGGAGCAACTGAAGCCTCTGCCACTCAGAGCTGGCAAGTTCATGCAGAATGTTGACCCCTGGACACTATTTCCCAGTTGTTGTTTTGTTTTGTTTTTTGTTTTGTTTTGTTTTGTTTTGTTCTGTTTTTCTGCCATCCATGGTAGTTTCCACCACACTGAATACCATGACCTTCATTTGTTTCTTAGCACACCTGAGGTTTTGTATATCTTCACTTCTACAGAATACTTCTGTAACTTAGAAATTCAGTTCCTTGGGGGACATGATTAGAAAATGATTACCTAAAAGAAGATAATAGTGGCTCCCAGTAATTCAAATCCAAGAGCTTGTCTCCAAGTACAACTTCAAGTTACCAAAGACAGCTGGTAGACCAGATGTCTGCCCTACATCTACATTAGCAGTAGCAGCAGTTCAGTAGCGCATAAGCATCAGTAGCCTCAGCAAGCTTGACTGTCAATTGTATGTAGCAGGAGTGGTATGGCACCCTTGCACATGTATTTTGGAAAATAGTAACTAGCTCCATAGTCCTGTGGGACCATCTTTATCTGGAATCTACAAGTCATCATTCTTTACTCAACCCCGAAAGCCATCATTTTCTGCCTCTACTTTGGATCTGCTTCTTCCACAGAGAACACAGAGGAAGAGGCAGGATATATATGCATGAAACAATTAGAAAACAAGTATAATGTAATTGAGTGGCGGAGGACACGGATATAAATTAAAAGGAATAGTGATGCTGGTGTCAGGGAAGTCATTGGGACCTACAAGAATCACAGAAAGGAAGTTGACAGGGAATGAGAGTTAAGAGGGGATGGGGAGAGGAAGGGAGGGGCATGGGAAGTCAGGGATGGCATTTACAGAAATGCCCCTGGTTATAGGACACTGCTGAGTGGTTAGACAGGAAATGGGTATAAAAACAGGAAATGGAGAAAGACTAAGTTGAGCTGATCTTAGGATGCTTGAAGGTCAAGGAAGGAGTTTTGACTTTGTAGGGAATGGGAGCCATGAGAGGTGTCCAAAAGACAATAGAATAGCATAAAGAGAGCAGTGTTTAAACGAAGCCAGTCTGGCAAGGTAGACTGCATTTTGTTTAGAGTCCAGTTTGGAAGCTTTATTTTTTTTTAATATTTATTTATTTATTTAGTTAGTTAGTTAGTTATTTATTATGTACAGTGTTTTGCCTGCATGTATGCCGGCAGGCCAGAAGAGGGTATCGGGTCTCATTACAGATGGTTGTGAGCCATCATGTGGTTGCTGGGAATTGAACCCAGACCTGTGGAAGAGCAGGCAGTGCTCATAACCCCTGGAATTTGTTTCTAAGAAATGTAAAACCAGCACTGGGCCAGTTGCTGAATGGATAACGTGTCTGACTATGGATCAGAAGAAATGTAAAATGTGAGTTGAATGATGGAATCCTGTATGGTACAAATGAACCAGTTAGCAAATATGTGTATCTTGTCTATGTGACCGTCTAGCAGTATTTCAGATAGAAGCCTACTTCTCCTTAGATCCACTCTTAAATACCATCATAGATTTTTTTTTTCAGCTCCCTTCTCTGCTCCTTGAGTTAACTAAGACCTTTCTAGAAAATTCTCTGCATATCAACACCCTGAGACAGAAGCCAAATTTTATCTTGTAGGTGAAGATTTTCTCCCTCGAAACTCTCTTCCTTTCTAGCTAGTCTGAAGATACCATGCTTCATTTTTTATTCTTGCTCCTGAGCCTCTCCCTGGTGGCCTTGGAGCATGAGTCTTCTACCTCAGGCCCTCTCTATCTATAGCTCATCCACACGGACTTAATTGTCTTCTGGTAGTTGGTATTAAGCAGCATATTTCTGTGGTGATGTCTTTTTTATACAAATAAAGCTTGTCTGAAGATCAGAGGGTGCCACTAGCTAACCATAGAGATCTAGAGCGGTCTGTACAGACAGACAGGAAGTGACATGGCTTGGCAGAGAGAGGAAAATAGGCAGGAGGAAACAGGAACTCGCTTTCTTCTGCTGGGAAGCTAGTAAGGTAAAGGTGGCTTTGGCTTGCTCCTTCTGCTCCCTGATCTCTTAGCATCCTCCTCCCCTCCCCATCTGACCTCAGGTTTTTCTTATTAAGACCAATTAGAACTTGTGTTACATATTTCACTTCTAGAGGAGTGATTTTTCCATACAGAGTCTACTTAGTTGTATGAACAGAAAATATCTCATGGCTACAGGAAATACACAGTTCGCTTGATGATTGCAAAGAAGAAGAAGTAATTTTGGGGGGTCCAGAAGTTGAAGAAACTCCAGGGGTTGCTTTCGAGACAGTGCCGAGACAGGATGGGAATTTTGAATCACAATAAACAAAAATTGCAAAGGATCATAGGTATGTTCCATCTGAGTTGCATTGTGTTCCTGTTGTCCTTCTCTTCCTCCTTCTCCTCATCCTTCTTATGCTGGGTAGAGTTTTGTTTTGTTTTGTTTGTTTGTTTGGTGTGTGTGTGTGTTGTTGTTGTTGTTGTTTGGGTATTTTTTTTTTTTAACAAGGTCTGTCTACTTAGCCCTGGCTGGCCTGGAACTCACTATGTAAACCAGGTTGGTATCAAATTCACAGAGCTCTGCCTGCTTCTGCTTCCCAAATACTGGGGTTAAAAGTATGGACCACCACAATTGGCCTGGATCTGTTTTTATGATTGTTTCATAAATACTTTTAGCCACGCATTAAATCCAGAAGATTTCACATAACAAGCCAGAGAAAGAATTTCCTTACGAAACAATCAGAAGACAGGAGAAACCTATGATGGCCAATGTCTGTCATCACTTCCAGTACTGGGAGCCAGGGGGATCATGAGTTCAAGGCTAGCTTCAGTTACCTGGCACGTTTGAGGACAGCCTGGGCTACAAGAGACATTATCTGGAAAAGAAAGGAAGGAGTGAAGGAAGGAAATAGAGAGAGAATTAGAAGACACAGTAGTCAGCCTGGACCAAGGATAGCTGCCCCCTGTAGGTGAGGTAAGCATGTTCACGCTTGCTGCCATGTCTGAGCATTTGCTGGAACTGTGACCCCCAGCTAACCTAATCTTCAATTTTGATGAAACTGCCAACAGGTCAAGAACACTACTGCAACGGAGATAAGCTTTGCTATGGGTTTGTGTTTAGTCGGTTGGTTCGGGAATTTATTATTGTTATATTTACGTGTGTGTGTGTGTGTGTGTGTGTGTGTGTGTGTGTGTGTGTGTTGTGTATACATGCCACGGTGTATTACGGAGATTAGAGAACAATCTTTTGGAGTTAATTATGTCCTCCCACCATGTGGGTCTCTGAGATTGAACAGAGAGGTTTCCCCCCTTGGCAGCACTGAGCTGACTCACCAGGCCAGGTTTGGTATTGGTGATGGTTTTGAGACAGAGTCTCGTGTGTCCCAGGCGGATCTAGAACTCAGGACAACCTGATATGCCTTCTACCCCCTCCTAGATGTTGGATTACAAACATGAACGACCACATCCTGTTCATTCTGGGTCAGGGAGCAAACCCCAGGCTTCATGTAACCTAAGTGAGGGCTCTGCAGTCTGAGCTGCCCCTGTTTAGCCCAGGGATTTTAGACAGGTTGTCACTCTACAGTTCTGGCTGGCTTCAAAGTCCCAATGATCCTCCAGCCTCAGCCTCAGAGTTCTGGGATCAAACTGGTGAGCTACATCCGGCCAGTTGAAAGCACTTAATTATTCTTAGGTGGGTACCACAGGTGTCCTTTGAGTCCAAACTTTGGAAAGATTGGAGAAGTGGGGGGGAGATGCTTATTAATCAAGAAGAAAGGGAGCCACAGCCTTGAGAGTTGGAGTCTAGGAAGCAGCCAGATTAGTGGTATTTCTTACCTGTGACTCTTGCTGGTGCTTTTGCTTATATTACGGTACTCACTGCAGAACAATGATGCTCCCCAATTCCTACTTCTCCTTAGCTATAATTTGTTTACCAAAAAACGTGACCTTTGAGAATGTGACAGTTGTGCATTTTTAAGCATTTGAATTGGAAATGTACCCATTTTCTAAAGTAGAACTTTACTAGTGCAGAATATGTGGTATTTTTCTTCTTGACCCCTGTCTTCTCCTGGCCTTGTTTAATGTCTTTGGAACTCTGGCTTGAGATGTTGATTCACTTAGTCTCTGTCTTGAGTATGTTAAAGTGACATTGCTGTTGGCTGGAAGCTCCAAGTGGCAGTGTGATCTCTGCCAGCTCCTGGGGCCAGCGGGAGGGGGCCGCCATCATCCTGCCTAGCATTATTGATGTGACCTCTGCTGTCTTCCTGTCCAGTGTGATTCTGGCTGCTGTTCAGAACACCCCTGCTGAAGCCCTTGCAAGAAACCCACAAGTGTGCCAAGGCAGGGTGATTGGTAGCATTCTCGAACAACACGGAGGGCAGCCTCTTGGCTCTCCTTCAGAAAAGACTTTACTAGAAGTCACAGGGATTTTTTGGACTTTTTTGTTTTCTTTTTCTGAGTGACTTTTAATACAGAACTCATGCAGGCTGGCATTTCTAGTTTTGTATTGTAACATTCAACCCAGCCTTGCATTGAAAATGGAAGATGGTGTTTCTATGGTTTGAGTTTTTGCTTTGATATTTGTGTTGTTTCTCTCTCTCTCTCTCTCTCTGTCTCTCTCTCTCTCTCTCTCTCTCTCTCTCTCTCTCTCTCTCTGTCCCTCCCTCCCTCTCTGTCTGTCTTTCTTTCTCTCTCTTTTATACAAGCCTGTGATCTTTCAAATATAGAAAATCTTTAAACTAATATTCCTTCTCCCATTGCACTCATGCACCCTGGTCTTCTTTGTGTATTTACACCCCTGTGGCTGCTGCTTTTGCTTCGCAGGAACCTCCCTTTCTCCTTCCCAAGCTCTTGGTACTTTTGACCGATGGAGCCAGATTGCTTCCTGCCCGGTGGTGAGGAGGATGCTTCAGCATTATTATCATTTTCACTATAGGTTCTCTATTTCCATCTGCCACAGAGACGTAAGTCAATCACGCTACAGGGGTATGTGACTCTGTGAGTTGACAGTAGAAAATGATCCTACTTAAAATGTTTATTTGATGTTAGCTATCACTGGTATGGTAGTATTAAGGATGACACAATAACAGTAACTCAATCAGGGTCTAGGGAGATGATTCCATGGGTAAGAGACATGTCACACAGGTGTGAATACGTAAGTTTAGATCCCCAGAAACCACCATCTATAATCCCAGCAACCCCATACTGAAATGTGAGGCAAGAGAATCCCAAGAAACTCACGGGGTAGGCAGCCTGGTGCACACAGGAGGAAACAAAGAGACCCTACCTCAGACAAGGAGAAAGATGAGGGCCTATGCCTGAGGAGGTCCTCAGACTCCCACACACACCTGAGCTCACACATGAGCACATACAAATAGGACTTCACACACACACACACACACACACACACACACACTACAGATACACACAAGAATAACAACGATAACTAGCGTGTATAGCAGGCGTAGAGTTTTCCTAAGTACTGTCTAATTGGATCTTCACACACCTTATATTAATCTAATGACTGCAACAACGTGTGGGGAATATGGTTTAATTTCAGGCTCTGAAATATTGGCAAATAGAAGCAACTTGCCAAATACAGATGAGACCAACTGATCCCATGATGACTTTCAAAGTGAGCATGCAGCTCAGTGGTCCTCTGGGGTTGATTAAAATGCAATTGCTGGACCTGACACTAAGCCCCAAGCCCCAAGTTTCTGACTCAGTGATCTATGTGGTCCACAAAATATGCATCCGTGCCACCTTGCCAGATGATGCCTCCTCTGATTATGCAGGGTTTGTATACCCAGAGCCACTGGCTTGGTCCCCAAACTGTCCTCATGTGGAACAGGTAACATGAAAGAGTTTTCTAGCATCTCTCTCATCAGGGCATCACTGTAGCTCTGTACATTAGTGAGTGTCACCCACGGTGGCCGCAGCATCAGCATGCCACAAAAACATCAGTGAACGGTGTCTGAGATCTCCCTGTGCATTCCTTATTACCCATGTCACCCAAGTCCTCCCTAGAAGAGGAGCAGGCACCCTGGAGCCTGGGAGATAGGCAGAGACAAAAGAGGCTAAGGGTGTGTGGGGAGGGGGAGGGTATGTCCATACAGTTACAGAACAACTAACACCTCAAACTGCAGAGTAGCTGGGTGAGGAACTCAGTCAGAATTTCTAAGTCAAGTGGGGTGAATGCTACATGCCTATAACCACAGTACTTGAGAGACTGAGGCAGGAGGATCACAGGTTTGAAGCCAGCCTGCTGCTACACAGCAAAACTCTTGTCTTAAAATTAAAGGCAATAAAAAGGTATTTCTAGGAAAGAAAATATGAGGAAAAGCAGAAATGACAGCAAGTAAAAAGACCTAATTTAAAAACCAGGAATGGACCTGGGTTAAGTGCTTGTCTTGCAAGTGTAAGGACCACGAGTCAGATCCCAAGAGGCCACATATGACTGCGTGGCACAGCAGCATACTATTCCAGTACTCAGAAGACAGAAATGGGGGTCCCAGGGACAGCTGACTGGCTGGAATAACAATAGTAGTGAACTCTGGGTTCAACTGAGAGACCCAACCTTGACGAATGAAGTAGAACATGATCGAGGATTGACATCAACCTCAGACCTCCAAGTATGCTCTTACATATTCAAGCTCAGAAGCACACACACACACACACACACACAACACACAACACACACACACACACACACACACACACCACAACAGGAGGAGGCAAGGAAGAAGAAATGGAAATTTAAGGCTGGAATGCTATCTCAGTTGGTAGAGTCTTTCCTTTCTTGCACAAGGACCTACGCTCAATAGGTCATAGCCTAGGTTACAACAGCCCAACATGACAGTGTGTGCTTATAATCCCAGCACTGGGCAAAGAGAGACAGGCCCATCTCTGCAGCTCACTCTCCAGCCACCCTAGCCTACACAGTGAGTCTCGGGCCAAGGAGAGACCCTATCTCAAAATCTAATGTGGTTGACAGCTGAAGAATGGCAGTCGAAGTTGTCCTCTGGCTTCCCTATGTATGCACAGAGTAGACTCACACACATGCCCCTCTCCACACTTGTAACTCACACACATGAACTCACACACACACACAGAGATGAGCACCGTGTTGTCTTTTTCATAGGCACTATCCTAGAAACCTTTGAAATAAAATCAGAACCAGAGAAAGGTATTAGCTGGGTATGGTGGATCACATCTGTAATCCCACCTCTTAGGGAGGGGCTGATACAGGAGAATTACCATGAGTTTAAAGCCAGTCTGAACTATATATTGAGTCCCAGGACAACCTGCGCTATGGAGTAAGACCCTGACTCAAAAAACAAATGATGAGCAGTGAGGGATGCTTCAAAAGACGATGTGTAGACATGTCTGAGTGGCCCCGTGTTTGGCTGCTAGGCATTCAGCACAGCCATCCCCTGGCAAACACGCTGCTCTATTATGCGAGCTCTTGGGTGAAGACAGCTAAGGGCAGAGCGAGGCACAGTGTGGAGTCCCTTCCACAGATGTGCTTTCCACTGCTCCATCCCTTCTCCTCCCCCCTCCCTTCTACCTCTTCTCCACCACACGGAGTGTGGCTGATGACAAATAAGGAAATGAAAAGCGTGGCGAGAACATTATGGGGTTTTGACAACAATAGCTTTGGCCGGTGATTTTTACACGTAAGGAGCCATCTACTTATAACTGAGATCCTCCCAGGAGGAAAAACACTTATATGGACGTGTTTATGTTTGGGAATAATAATATTTGTCCGTGTGAAAATATGTGTGATTCCTTTCTGTCATGCCATATGGCTTATTGCTATTCATAATCCAAACAGTAGCAGCTGCTGCAGAATGTGCGAGTAAGTTTTTGTGGAGGAAAAAAAATGGGCTAACTATTGCGTGTGGGGTTTACGTGCTGTCTCCGTTTCCGCGCCAGAAGCGTACATTGTGATCTCTTCCATTCACCACGAGGCTCTTCGTTAGTTTCTCCAAAGCCTGTTTTTCCATCCACTCTCATTCTGTCCAGTAGAGTCTGTCATTCAACGCTACCCCCCCCCCCTTAGCTGGTCACCCTTGTACTCTGGGACCATGAACATGGGCCATTCCAAGCTGTTGGCAGCTGAAGGTCTCAGTTTGGATTTTGTTGACCAATGACGGCTGCCAGAAAGATGACAGTGAATGCCTGGCCTGGCTCTCTAAGCCGCCACCACTATGGCCTCTTCCGTGGCTGACCCGCATTGTGTATTTGTGGTTTAATCAGACACGCGTGGGCACTGAGGCAGCCAACAATTACCACTACCACCCAGCCCCAGGCGCACTTGGCAAGACTCTGATGTAATGGAAAATGTGGGATAACGCGTTCTTCCAAGTCATTTAAATGTGGTTTGCTGAAACCCTTGAGGTTAAGAAGGAAGCAATTTGTAGAATACATGCTGGATGCTCCTGGGGAAACAGCTACAATCAATAACACAAAATAGACCAGTTACACAGGGGAGAAATATCTGCACGGCTTGTTTAAGCCCCCTAAACAGTAACCCTGAGCACCCCTAAAAGCTGACGGTTTAAAAGAACATAGTCTTTATGCTGAGTCGATGCATCCCTGGGGTGAATATTTAGACCAGAGAAAATAATTATGACCAAAAGCTCCGAAAATCATGGCCCAGGTGAAAGTATTACATAAAATTACTCCGCTTTTCCGTGTCTGATGGTTTTGTCATAATGACTAGCATTTGAGTGACGCGTCGCCATTTTCAGATCGTTTTCCTGTATAAGGGATTGACTTTCTCCCAGGTCTGTCAGGTGACCCAAATCAATGGACACCAGTGAGCCCTTGATGGGAGTGTCTGTTCTGTGTCCTCTGTTCTGGCTTCCTCACAGCAGGCGTCCTTAATTTCTAACTTGCACTAGTCATCTTCCTGGAGCCATTTATCTTCTCTGGGTGTTTATTGCTTGGTCCTCTAAGTAGCTGCTGCTTTTACCACAAGTTATAATAGGGTGATTTCTCAATGCCATTGGCCTCGCTTGACAACAGGAGAGCGGAAGTAGGGTTCCACAGGATAGGCCCCTATACCAAGCCTGTAAGCACGCTCTTCCAGAGCACTCTGCCCTTGCGGTTCATGCCAGAAGACCTTGAAATCAGCTTCAACTTGCCCTTACTGTCTGTTTCCCATCAGCCTTTGCATGCAGAAAAGACTCTCATTTTTTGTTTCATAAGCTGCTTTTCCCCCAAAGGGAACATATGGCATCATTACCAGGTCATATTTTGTGTTCGTGTATGTGTGTGTGTGTGTGTGTGTGTGTGTGTGTTCATGTGTGTGTGTTCGTGTATGTATGTTCATGTATGTATGTGTGTGTGTTCGTGTGTGTTCGTGTGTGTGTTCGTTCGTGTGTGTGTGTGTGTGTTCGTGTGTATGTGTTCGTGTGTGTGTGTGTGTGTGTGTGTGTGTGTGTGTGTGTATGTCTTTCTGACTCTCATTTCTGTGCTTCTTCAATCATAAGCAGCTTGATTGAGACCTCGTAGATAACTGTCCCTACATCCCCATGATGCAACTAGAGGGATACATATATCCCTGTGCCTTCCTAAGAGTATACGCCTTTACTCCCCAGGGCTTATGTGTTATTGCCTCTCTCCTGTCCCCAGAAAAGCTTCCCCGTGTATGTGCATCCCTGACAAGTCCCTAACCAGCCCTGAGAGCAGGTAGTGATGATCTGAGCAGAGACTAGCCCTGCCGACCTCGGCCTGGTGCCCTGGACACCCAGTTTTCTCACCAGTAGCTGAGCTCATGGCATTCATACCTTGAGCACACACGGGATGCTGATGTTTCTGTATTGGACTGGTCTGCTCAAATGCAACTGTCCCACCTCGCCCCCTTGTGGTGATGCTGAGCAAGCTCGACCTTCTGAGTTTCACGACCTCAAGGTTCCCTCCAAGACACTGAGTTAACGGGCGATTATGACTTCCATGAACCCTACGCACTTGTGCATGTATGGGCCCTTCTACTTTAAAACAAATACATATATTTTACAATTATGTTAGTGTAAAATGATAGTCTACATCAAGCGTTGCCTTTAATGTTGTAACATGAAGTTGACACCTTTTCCTGGTCCCTGAAACACATTGTGGGAATTTAGCACTGAGCTCAGAATAAATACCTCTTTCACATCACATCGTCTCCCCTCACATTTCAGGGTTTTGTGAGCTACATTCACAGGTTTATTTACTTCCTTCCCTACAAAGCTGAGAATCGAGCCCGGCCTATCGCCCACCGAGGCTAGAACTTGACCACTGAGTTTCGTCCTAAATCCTAAAAAGTCATCTTCATTTAAGTGCTACTGTACTAGATTTCACCCCGTGTGTTTCTTCAGTGTTTTCTGCTTCAAAATTGGGTAACTATTTTTTTTTTAAAATAAGATTGTCACTAGCATAAAGACTACTCTAAGCTGCCATTAACTGAAAAGTACAATCAATACAAATTTAAAATAAATGCATGTCTATTTTTTCTAGCTCAGTTTATTCGGGGCCCAACTAATTACAATGTTCCTCCCTCACTGTGTGCAGTCTGTTTGTTGCTAGAGACTGGGTCCATCTCTTCCTAAAAGCAATCCACCAGCTCAGAGATGTCTGATTACTCAATGTCTGCCCACAGACAGCCAACCTCTGTCTCGATTCCTGCTCCAAAACACAACCAGCCAGACTTGCCCAACTGAACTGCGACTCCCCTGGAAGCCACCACTTACTGTCACAATTCTGGGTCTACCATTTCCCTGTAGGGCAGCAATTCCCAAAGCCCCAGTGGAGACGGTGTGGCTATGAAAGATTCTCATTTTGCACTGTACAATCTGGGACCCACTGGTAGGTGTCCCTACAGTGCGTCTGAGATGTGACCAGGATGAGCAGACAACTAAATTGATCCTCTTATATGGTTTTAATTTGTTGAAATCTCAACTCTAGCATATAGCCAGCAGCTACCACATCAGACAGGCCATCTCTACATGCTCAGAACATCCTTCCTGGGTTCTAGATTTCTTTCCCGGGGCTAGTGAGAACTCAGTAGGCAAGGACACTTGCCAAGCAAGTCTGATAACCTGAGTTCAATTCCCAGAACCTGTATAAAGGGGAAGTTGTTCTCTGATATCCGTGTGCACACCATGACACACACATACACACACACACACACACACACACACACACACACACACGATGCTGATGATAAAGTAACCAGTCTGAATTCTCCTTTCCCTCAGACTTATCATACCACACAGTCATGTGTATTTGTGAGATGGCAGTATTTAGTAGTTGTTAATTACACCCTACTGTGAAAGAGGGTTCTCAAAGGAGGTTTGAGGGGAGCAACCAGGAACAGAATACAGAACTATTTATGCATGGAGGAACCCTAAGGAGGTGATCAGGGTGGGTCAGATAGAAATGAAAGATCTAGATAGCAAAGATATTTTCCTACTGATTTTTTTCAAATTAATCCTATTTCTTTTTTAAATCCTATTTGTTTGGCTACATGAGTATACATGTATTCCATGCATGCCTGGTATCCACAGAGGTCAGAGGGGGGGCATCAGATCCCCTAGAACTGGAGCTATAGAGGGTTGTGAGTCACCAGGAGGCTACTGGGAACTGAAGCCAGGTGGTCTGCAAGGGCAGCCTGTGTTCGTAAATAACCCTCTTGGTTTTCAGTTTCACCATACTCAAAGCTTTAGCATTAATATTTTGTTGCCTAAATATACTTCTCTTTCTTCTACTTAAAACAGCTGTCAATCAAAGCCAAAGGTGTGCATTCAGGGTAAACTTACCATCCATGGTCTGTCATTCACCTGCTCGACTCAGAAACTGTAGCTTAAGATGCTTTGGTCCCAAGACTGCATGCTCAATCTGTGACCCAACAATATTGACTTTGTTGCATTGGAAACTCTGGTACTCTCTTATGAGTGTAGTGAATCCTCAAGTACCCCTGGCTGCATTTAAGTAGATCTGTAAGAGACATGGTAAGGATGCTCACACTGTCTTCATTGTGACACACACCCAACTGACAACAGAGCCTTCTCCATTGCCCACCTTCTCTGTGGTACCTAGTCTCCTCTGGGAAATGTTGAGTTCAGAAACAATGCCTTACCTGGAACTCACGGAGCAATATAGCAAAGTTGGTTGTCTAGACCACTCGTGGAATTCTACTTGAGGATTTTGGAACAGGGAGATGACCCAACATTGGCAGTACTTTTAACTAGACTTTAAGCAGTCTTCTTTATGGAAAAAAAAAAGGGGGTGCTTATTTTGCCTCACAGTTCTGGAGATTTAAGAATTAAAATGCACATCTGTAATGCTGGGGACCAAACAAAAGACATTACCCAGACTAGTCAAAGCATTCCACCTCTGCTCTGCACCACAGACCTAACCTTAAAGCAGACATCTGATTATGATTATGGTCTTATTGCTGGAGGAGTTCCAAGGCAGCACAGACCATCACATTGCAAAAGAGAGGAAACGTGTGTGTGTGTGTGTGTGTGTGTGTGTGTGTGTGTGTGTGTGTGTGTGTGTTTCCCATGCTTATAAAGCCACTAGGATTTAACTGTAAAACATCATGGTCAAATTATACTTTTAGAACCATTAACTAAAGACTTTAGTTTGGGGAATGATAAGGGGCCATATTCAAACCATAGCTGCCAGCCAGGTCAATAGGAGAGGACTTCCCAACACTGGCAAAAGGGAAGCCGTGGATGCTGCCATTGGTCCTGTGGGGTTGACATCTGGAGCAGAACTGGTAACATGCTCTTCTCAGTGTTCAGGTAAAAGCTTGCTGGATGGCTGGGCTCAGATGTGGGGGAGGGAGTAGACAGGGGCAGACAACATGGTGGAAGGAATCTTGGGGGTTGGACTTTGAAAATGACAGACCTCTAGTGAGTGGATTTAAGACATTTTGTAACACTTTCTTTTCTTAGTAGTGGAAATCATATAGCTGACATAATGCTAATTAATACCCTTATTGCCTTGAATTTGACCTGAACTTTCCTTCATCCAAAAAAAAAAATAAATTGGGAGTGAGTTTAGCTTTTTCTTGCTTTGTGGACTAGAGAAAGTATCTTTCTGGAACCAGTTAGTACCTTTTCTCCTGAACTACCTCACTGCATCAATAGCTATCAAGCATGATGTCTTCCTGCTTCCATGGTGTATTGTTTGTTTATGTTTTATTAGTTTTGTTGTTGTTGTTGTTTTCCGGTTTTGTTTTTGCTAGTAGGGAGGGAATCCAGAACCTTGCACATGCTAGGCTAGCATTCTACCACTAAGCTACATAAAAAGTGCAAGGCCAGCCTAGGCTACACTGCCTCAGATAATAATAATGATACCAATAATAATTAATAGTAATCTTTTCACAACCAGGACTATGGCTCAATGGTAGAGCATTCATTCTACGTGCATGAGACCCTAAGTCCAATCCCAAATGCCATAGAAACCTTAATTTAATTAATTTTAAAAGGCTGCCAGATGCTTTTCTTCTACTGCATGGAAACTGAACACAGATGATAAATAGGAATAAATCCCAAATAGTGAATTATTGATAGTAATAATAAGATGTGGCCATTTTCTGTGAGACTCTCTACTTGCTGGTTTTTAAGAAAAAAAAAGCCTTTTCCAGCTGAGCATGAAGCCGGAACATTTTTTAGTAGGCACAGCTCTATTTCCACGGTAGCAAATGTGCAAATGATAGCAGCCATCACCCCCACAAAGAAACCTTCAGGGAGTCTGCCTCACTAATGCATGTGTTGGTACACATGCCTGTTCCCTATTAATACTAATCGAAACTAATGCAGAGATATACATCACCTGAATTTTGATTTGCTGTGAATCAAATGTCAGATGACTGAAGATGAACTCAGGAGGTGCACTTGTCTGGGAGCCATTCCTCAATATGCCTTCACCTCAGCCCAGTTCCTCTCCTCTGACTGGGATGCTAATGAGAAGCTGTGGCTTCTTGCTCCTAGATTATACCACACCACACACACACACACACACACACACACACACACACCATATCATACCACACACCACACACCACACACACACACCATGTCATACCACACACACACTGCACGCACACACTATACACACACCATATATGTATCACACACACAACACACACCATACACACACCCCACACATAACACACCACACACACACTTCACCACCATTACCAGAAGAGATGAACTAGACACGTCTGTGTGGCCCAGGAAAATTTTGAGCTTACACTGAATGAAATAAAAAGAGAATAGATAGAAACCAGAAACTCAGAGACATTTCCCTTTGTTTGTCTAAATTAAATTTGCACGAGTTCTTGAGTCCTGGAGGAAGTGTTTGGATCACATGGGATAAACATGAAGAGGTTCCACATACTTACTCCCCACTTTGTGCGCCCATTGCCCCTTGCCTGGCACCTAACCTCCCCATCCCCTTATACCTGGAGCCTTGTATACTACTCGGGAAATCTGTGTTATTTCACCTACCAGAATGGTGAAGACGCCTCTCTCCTCTCGGATTCCCTCTTATATTTGGATTCTGATCACAGTAATTGCCCTTGGATGCCGCCCTTGTTTCTATCTTACATAGACAGAAAAAAGGAAAAGAAACGGTAAAATGTAAGATTCGAGCATGCGGGTACACGTGTGTTTCCTTCTTAAATAGCCAAAATAAGAATAATACAGAATGGAAAGTGGAAGTCACAGCAAAGCTCAGGCAAATGACTCAGTTGGCAAAGGCTGTTTACTAGGCAAACATGAGGACTAAAGTTGGGATTCCCAAGCACCCACATAATGTCAGGTGGGTGTGGTTCCAGGGCTCTGCAAAAAAGGAAAGGAAAGGGGGGGAGGGAGGGAGGGATGGAAGGAAGAAAGAAAGTTCTAAAAACCCCGGCCCAGTGCTGTGTGTGGTGATAATGCCCCACACTGGCCAAGCCTGTACCTGGCGAACATCTTGGGGATAAAGGAACCGAGACTATCTAGATATGCTTTAAAAACAGTATCATCGTTTTCAACATTAACAAGTGCAAGGGTCCTTGGCCTCTTTCTGTCACAGGACAGTAGGGGACTGGCTCAAGACAGCTATTGAACAGGCTTTTAAATCCAACCCAACGTCATGCCCAAAACTCATGTGAATGAAGCCTTTGTGAATTTGGGGGTCTGCAAAGCTCTTTCCGAGTTAGTTTGCTGCTGATAATCTGCCTGAACTTGGGGGATATTACGGTTAAATTAAGCTCTAATTGATAGCAGGTGAAGTGGGAGGAGGAATACTGACTTTAAAAAAGATTTGTAAATCTTACTCTAAGTTGAGAAACCTTTTTTAAAACAATGAAAATCTTTTCATCCTGGTTATTAAGGTGGATTATTCTATAGTTAAAGTTCCTGCTGGAGACACAGCTTAGCTGATGGAGGACTTGCCTAATGTGCACAAAGCTCTGACTTCCACACCGACACGATGGTGCTCACCTGTGACCAGAGCATTCAGGAGGCGGAGGCAGAAGAAACAGAGTTCAAAGCCATCCTCGGCTACAGGAAAATTTAGAGGTCGCCCTCAGCTACAGACCCTTTCCCAAAAGAGAAAGAGAGTGGGAAAAGACAGAGAGAGGGAGAGAGATAGAGAGAGAGGGAGAGAGAGGGAGAGAGAGGGAGAGAGAGAGAGAGAGAGAGAGAGAGAGAGAGAGAGAGAGAGAGAGGGAGAGAGAGAGAGAGAGAGAGAGAGAGAGAGAGAGAGAGAGAGAGAGAGAGAGAGAGAAGGTGTTACAAGTTCCATTAAAATAGAAACCATTACTGAGCTTAACACCACCACACTGGAAGTGTCTATTATCCACACTGGAGGAGAAAGAATGGCTTTGGAACCTGGAGCTGTGCATCCAGCACCATCACCTTGGTAACATCTCAGCAAACTGGAGACATGGGGATGAGGAGGAACTTAAGCTCTGCCACCAAGTCCAGAAGCAATGGGTCATTCCACTCACGCACACAATGGTTTGTTAGCCACTCTCTGTGGTTCTGATGCTGTACTGGAACATTAATGCAAGCAGCAAACATGTCCCTGCTCTTCAGAGGTCCCCATAAGGCACAAAGAAGGCTTCGGAAAGGTCCTGGGCACATATTTACTGGGGTAGCCCTGTAAATTATCTCACACACTCCTAGTCACAGATAGACCTGGACTGAATTTTGTAGATAAGGCCTCAGAAATTTCCGAGTAACTAGCCTGGGGTTAGAGCATCTGGCAGAAATCTAGACATGGTGCCCCTTGCTTTTGTCTCCATGCCAGTATTCTCTTGGAGACTTTCTGTGGTGGCATAGTGTAACGCATGTGGCTGGTGACAGCTGCCATCTGCTGTGATTGTCACCGCACCACTGAAGTGTCACACTCAGCTGTCATATTGATGCCACAGCCCACATTCTTTCTCTGGGACAGTGTGGGATGAGGGAGGGGAGCAAGAATTGCTGTCCTCAAGTGGCTTTGCTGCGTCACTGTCAGCTGCTGGGAAGCAGCTCTCAGGCACACCTGAATGGGGCTGAGGAATGTCCCCTCTCATCCGGAGGGGACAATGCTCCTCTCACCAGTGAACCAACCAACCACATCACTAGAAAAAGCCTTAATAGCCTGGAGGGCACCATAGGCGGAACACGGGCTCTGGAACAGAAGGGCTGTGCCAAGGAATTGGGGGTTGAGGGCCAAGTGAAGCTCTCCCTTGAAGGAAGCCCCAGGAAGGGCAGAGCAGAGAATGAACCTGAAGGTGAGAGCTATCCCCGGGTGGCGGGCGGGTCCAACCACAAGGCAAGCTAGCACTGGTACCGTGGTAGCGAAATGTGGCGACAAGCCGGATTTGGTAATTCAATATACTGACAAAGCATTAGGCTTCACCCAGCAGTTGTGGAGAAAAGATAGGTCTGTAGTTTTCTTTTTTCAATCCAGAAATTTCCAGACAAACTCAAAGCCACATTTTAAATGCAAAGCCTGACCTTATTGGTGTAATGTCTCTGTAATATTGACTCATTCTTTGTATAGCAATTGCATGGGAATTCATTTGAATTGCGTGACTTGAAGATATTTGATTATGGATGATACTAATGATATTAAGTGAGTGAGTGATAGCTTATTTAAAAGTGTTGTGTGTGTGTGTGTGTGTGTGTGTGTCTACATGAGTTTGTGTGTACCACATGTGTACAGATGCCCTCTGAGGCCAGAGGGCTTTCGATCCCCTGTAGCTGGAGTTACGTGCAATTGTGAGCCACAAGGTAGTAACTCAATGCCTGAGCCGTCTCTCTAGCCCTGTCCCAAGTTGTTAAGAGTTACCTTTTTTGCTGTTTTTGACACACCGCATTTTTTATTTTGAAAGACGAGAACGTTGTCCAGTGTCTTGCCACGCCAGTTAAGTTGGTTGAAATGAAGGTGTTGATGTTTTCACCATCTAGTACATGAGGGGGGAAAAGCCAAAAAGTTATCAACCCATAAAAACATATTCTATGATAAAATATTACTAGTTAGTATACGCGGGATGGTTTTTTAAAAAAACAAACTGCTGCTTCGATTTGTATTATATTGTACATCCAGCAAATTAATTTTGCACGTCCATTTATTTCGTAAGAGATGGAGTAGGTGCACATATGTGACAGTATGGAGAAGGACAACTTGCTGGAATTGGTTCTCCCCTTCCACCATGTCAGTCCCGGGGGATCGAACTCAAGTTGTCAAGCTTGGCAGCAAACCTTCTGCCTGGGCCGAGGCAAACTAACATTAAGGAGAGGTTTTCATATTCCAATACCCTTTGTGGCACTCACCTTGCTTTTTAAGGCATATATCACATATACATAATAATGGGTTTCATTATGACATTTACACACATGTACCTAATCTATTGTTACCATACTCATCCCCTTTACCCTCTCTCATTCCCTCTTTGGTCTCTCCTTCCAGAGTCAGGAACCATCTTACAGATGGGGGGTTGGGGGAGTTGGGGGATTAATTTGGCCAAGCCCCACGACCTGCAGAAAATTAATGTTGCAAACCTTAACCCCCCAAATATTCACACCAGGCTTAACAGCCTGTGTCATGAGCTGTGCCAGTGGAGACCTCATAGCAGGGAAGCACAGGTCCCTGGAAGGAACATGGAGACACTTGTGGAGAGCCCGTTGTCCTTCGCCTTTATCTCCACCTGCCCAGTCTTCCCGTTGTCTCTAGGCAGTTGTTTGGTTTGCTGTTGTTGGTTTTTAAGCTTTCTGAATCCCAGCCTCCAGATATCACAAAACTCTACAAATGCTAAGCCAGGGTGAGCTGGGATTTCCTTGAAACACTGAGATCTTGTAGAGACACAAGAGGACATCCGAGTCTAGAGCCCTGACAGGGTCTCAGCCTCCCCTGTGGATCTTCTGAGAGCAATGAACCCTCTCCACAAGAGAGTCCACATGCAAACCCACAGTTGAAGCCTGACGCCCTCTCAGGAGATTCTGTCCACGGATCCCAGATGAGACTCTCTATTCTTGGCTTTTAGAGGATAAGTGCATTTGCCACCAAAAAAAAAAAAAGCAGAGTTCAACTTTTAAGAGTGAATTTCATTTTCCACTCTCGGAATCCAGTCCAATAATATTCTAATCATTTTGTATATTGTTGCTCCAGGACCCCGGAATTCCCTAACCAAAGGTGTGGGGGAGGGTGGACATGTTTGCATGGCAGTGTTGGGAGAACACAGAAGGGGTGATTTTTGTCCACATATGTTGTAAGCACCGTTCAATTGCCCCCTTATAATCAATCAAGTGGCCAGTCCCAAGGCAGGAACTACATTTGAAGTCATGTTGAGCCCCAGCGTTCCTTTGTCTGTGTGTGATTCAGACTTCAGATTCCTCCTGCAGATTCCCTCTCATCAGCTCCAACAGTAAAGCTTGAGAGCCACTGTCAAGGCCAGCTGGCATCTTAACTTTCTAGTTTACTTCCTGCTCCCCACCCCTTGCTCTACTGATTTACTTGGTGGAGGAGGGGGGGCTGCAAGGCATTATTTCTGAAAACTCGACACTTCCTAGTCTTTTTATAACTCTGGTTTGATTGCTGTGATAGCCTGATCCCGAGGGTCCGGAGGTGAAAATGATGACGAGAAGGAAGTGACTTGTCATTAGCCAGTGAGAAAAACAACCCCCTCTCGGAAATTCTAAACGTTGGCTGTGGCAGGTTCTGTTTTTTTACGTGATTACTTTTGTGACAGCTGCGTCACTGTGCACCAAGTACAATATATTCCAGCTAGCTTTCTCTGTGACGGGGGTACCCATGGCTCATGACACTGGGCCAAACTACTTCTGATGTTTGTGTTTGGTAATTGTTAGAAACTGACGGTGCGCGCATTTCAAATATGATATTTAAAAAGAAAAACAAAAAGAGCAGGCATTTTCATACAATGTACTTGTGTGTCCTTCCATACAGATCTTCCCCCTCAATGTCTCATGTTAATATATAAAATTAAATGACAGGTAAATTTAGCAAAAACTGGTTAAATTTATTGGTCTCTGGAGCACACACAACCTAGATTTGGGTCTTGAGTTCATTATTTTTCAGTTACATGACCACAGATAGGTTATTTCATCTCTCTGGGTCTCATTCTCTGGGAGTAAGGATAATATTACACTAAAGAAGAGTTTTGAAGGTTAATTGTGGAAATCCACAGAACATGACCCCCCCCCAATCCCAGTCCACCCCACTGGTTCAAAATGCCTTTGCTCTTGTGAGCATCCTTTCTCCGGACAATAATGACTTGACAACTCTATTCACCCACAAAATCCATGTCCAGCCATACTGAGATCTAATTCAACAGAGTCCCTAAATAAGCCAAGAGGTATCTTTGGGGTTTCTCCCAGCCCTGAGATAGTAGTGAAAGAGGAGAGAGAGAGAGAGAGAGAGAGAGAGAGAGACTGCCCTATGACCACAGTGCTCAGCCCAACAGCTAAGATTTCCAGCCTCCATATGAATAAAACTCCCTTTGTACTATAGCACAGCTTATAGGCTCCAAGTGTTTCCACTAAACAGGGAGACAAAACAAGGCAAATGTTCTTATTAGATCTGCCTGCTCATCAAGCCTGGGTCCGTCCCTGCCCTGGTCCATGCTTGTCATGGATAGAATCAAGAAGTTTGGTTCCACAACTGGATTGTGAGGCAGACAGAAAGATGCCTGGTTCCACTAGGACTCTGCTAAGCTGTGTCCTGCTCAGACACAGAACAGAGAGCCAAAGTGAAGAGCTTGAGGGGTCTTGCCAGCAACAAAATAGGCTGTCTGTGAAAAGGGCTGCTGGTTTCCCTGATACTTCTGGCAGCGTCAGATGCCTTTGAGCCTAAAACTCTCTCCTATTCCAACTAATAGCCCGTAAATATTTGGAAGAAGATCACCCTATTTGGAAAGTAGTATAAAGCCCTGTCTATACATTTCCTGGTCTGGCCAGATTCTTGGGAAATGTATAAAACTTCAAAATAGACATCACATCCAGTCAAGGGTTCTAGTTGACAAGAAGCTGATAAATCGACATTTTTAAATCAAGATAAATGAATCTTTGCAACTTGACTCAGTATCAGCTAAGAGTCTAAAACACTTTAGAGTGCTTCCCTGGCATGCCTAAGGCACTAGGTTCAATTCCCCACTACTGAAAAATGGGGGGGAAATACTACCCAGTGTTGAGGGTTCTTATATTTTGGGTTAGTGCTCAAGAGAGAAGGAGAAGTCTTTATGAAAACACACACAGACACTTTGGGAGCTTGTCTTCACTTATGGTTGCTCCTGAAAGAATTGTAACAGATTGAAATCATTTCCTAAGGACAAGGTTCACATCACAGAAACCTACATGTTGAGGCAGGAAGGGGACAGGGTCCCACACAGGCTAGCCTCAAACTCTTGACCTTTCTGCTCCAGTTTTGGGACCTGGGTTATCAATATATGCCACTAACCCAGACAGAAAGTGACATTTTAATGGGCATCTTATTACTGATGACAAATTTTGGATTATCTCCACTGTATCTCCATATCTTGAGTTCAGACGTAAAACTCAGCTTTTCCATGGCGTTAAAATGCTGGTGCAGCATGTAGCTGGCTAAACTAGCAAGAAAACATATATTTAAAGAGTTCCTCTGGCAAATCTCCAACCAGTAATACCTTCTAATATGTAGCTGTGGAGAGTAACTTTCCAGAATGGGAATGACCTGGAAGAGTTTGCAACATTAACTTTTACCACTTTTTAGCTTTTATTTCCCTACCATTTTGGTTTCCTTTGGAAAAAAGGATCCAAGTTTCTTGTTTACTTGTCCTTCTGCAAATCTTTGTGTTTATTTGTTTCGATTATGCTTTATTATTATAAAGTTCATGGCTAGAGAGAGAGAAAAAAAAAGCCAGCGAAGTTTATTGGATTACTTATAGTGTCAAGTGATACTGTTATTCTAATAGTAGGAACGAAAACAGAAAAACAATAGACTGGAATCAGGACACACGGCTTCCAGAAAGGTCACTGCTGCATTGCCATGTTCCTAATAGGTGACCATGTTAGGTCATTTCAGCACTGAACAGTGGAGGTGCGGGGTCCACTGTAGAGGGAAACCCGGATCAAGATGTCAGCCCCCGAATCAGCCCTGGAGCCAACCTCAAAAGACAGCATTTCTCCATAGTGTATTTCCTCCATGATCTGGCTCTGCACCCTAGTTCTGACTTGTCAGGAAGATAGTCATGGCTTCCCTCGGGGTGGCTAAGGAAAACAGCATAGAGAAGTAAGTGAAGCCTTTATCTGAGGTGACCTTGGCTCTGTTTAACCCTGAATAGAGACTTACAGAAACTTGGGGCCGAGCCATTATACCACTTTGGCTGCACTACTTAACCTGTCTGAGCCTCATCCACAACAACATAGTAATAAACATGGGATTTTTAAGTGTCGACATGGCATGCTGGAGGGGGCTCAGTGGGTGAAGGCACTAGACCCTAAGCCTGATGTCCTGATACTGAGTGCCAGCCCCAGAACCCACATGATGGAATAAGAACCAACTCCCATGGCACACCCACGTTTCCTGCACACCATAGTAGGCAAAGTCTTGGGTGGGTATAATACTATTACTTGGCAAGTGTTAAGAGCTTACTGAATAACTCCCAATGACTGAGGGTCATTTCCTGAAGCAAATAGCTTCGCCGTTATCATTTTTCATCCTTACACAGAAACCTGTGATAAGATCTTGTCTGCCCAAGATCAGATGGCCAGAATATTCTGGATGGTCCAAATGCAGGTCAATGGCACATAGCAGCTGCCAGCCCTTAGATCTACAACGAGGCTGTCTCATTCAGGAAACAACTAGACAGGCCCAGTGGGCTAAGAAGCCTCCAGGGCATCTCTAAGAACCACCAGCCCCAAGAAAGCCAACAAAGGTCTTGCTCACTGCTCTGAAGACCTCTGTTCCCAGGCCACCCCGCGTGCGCCCTCAAAGGCCCTGATTTGCAAGGCAGATCGCGGGCTGAGTGCTGCGACCTTGTCAAGAGGGCCACTGCCAACACTCTGCTTAAAAGTCAAGCACTTTTGAAAACATCTGCTTGAAACTGTATGCCGTGATTAAGATGAAAAACAAACTCAGCTGCCAAGCAACCGTGGAAGGAGGAGAAGGGAACCAGTGGGAAGCGGCGAGTTCGTTAGCGCGTCACCACAGATGGTCCCAATGAGGCCCCGCCCAAGCAAGTAACTTCAGAACAAGAGCTCATGGCTCTGCCAAGTTCCAATATGGAAAATATAAAACTCGCCCCCCTCCCCGTTTTCTTTAGTCACACCAACTATAGGCCTAGTGTTGAGTGGGGAAACTCCCTTAAGTTTCGGATTCTTTCCCATCACAGCCATCCCAGGGCGTCTGAGTGGGCGAGGATCTGCTTTCTGCAGGCAAAGGCTGTCTTCGCCTCCCTGGCGTGGCAGGCAGGGGCCTGGTGCTGGCACCTTAGAGGGCAGCTTCCTTCCCCTGCCCAGCATTCTTATCTGGATAAAAAACAGACCCAATTCGGCAGGAATTTGGAAGGAGCCCTGCCTCTGCCTGTCCAGTTCACACAGATGGTGGGAGGCAAAACGGGGTTGAAATCCAGGCAGCTTGAAGTCTTCTTCTCTGCCCTAGCAACCTCTTTCTCTGCTCCACGGCAGATTGCGCCTTATCTGACCATGATCATGACTGGCTTGCTTCAAAAAGACCTTGTTTATCCTTTCCTTCTGGTCCCTACATCGATAACAACTCGGCAACATCCTTCTCCTTCCAACCCTGAATGAGATGATGTAGATCTCGGAGCTAAGCAGCATCTTCGCGGAGGTTGATGCTAGAGAGGAAAGGCATGGGAAAACTCCTATAGAGCAGTGGTTTTTCAACCTTCCTAATGCTGCCGCTCTTTAATAAAGTTCCTCATGTTGTCCTGACCTCTCTAGCCATACCATTATTTTCCTTGCTATTTCATAACTGTAATTTTGCTTACGGTATCAATTGTAATGTACATACCTTTGTTTCCCAATGGACTTAGGCGACTTCTGTGAAAAGGTTGGTTCAACACCCACCCCACCGCCGCCGCCGCCGCCGCCGCCGCCCCTGTCGCTACCCACAGGTTGAGAACCAGTGACCTAGACACTGTGATCATAAGAGACATGATAAACCAGACTTGGTTTGGAGAGTAGAAGCAAGAAATAAGCTGCCTTGCAACCTATGATTTGTGTAAATTCCTTCGGCTCGGTTTCTCCTTCTCCACTCGACCCTGAACTGATTCCGTTACTCTCAACTGTGTGGAAATCCCACAATCCCTTTCTCTCTGCTTTTCAGTTCTGATAACTTTATGCCTCAGTTTGTGCACAATAACTTTGCCCTCCTTGATTTGACCTGCTGTTTTCCCATGCATCCTACACATCGGTGTCAGACCATCTCTCCCGGCCACTGAGAAACGTCCGCACTCCTTATTGCCCTTATGGGTCCAAGGTCAAGTTCTTTATCAGCAAATTCGTGTGCCTCTGTGACCTAACCTAACTATGTGGATTCTTTGCTGCAAAAGCAGTAGTCTTGCCTTGTTTTTTAACGCACTTTTTGCTCTTCCTCCTAGACCCTTCACTTTGGAGACCCTGCTCTAGTGTGGGAGTCCCTCCTCTGCTTTCGGGGAAGAACTGTCAGGCCTAGGAGCTACACCCTTCAGACTAGCTTTGCTCTTGAAATTCAGATAGCATTCATGCCCCAGTGATCCAACGGCTCTCATGCCCTGTGTGGTGCGGAAAGAGCTTGGAGTTGCAGCCTGGCGTGGTGGTTTCTATACAAATGGCTCCCATAGGCTCATAGAGTTGACCGCTTAGACCCAGTGAGTGGAACGCTTTGATAGGATCAGAAGGATTAGTAGGCGTGGTCTTGCTGGATGAGGAGTGTCACTAGTGGTGGTCTTGGAGGTTTCAAAAAGCTCTTGCCAGGCCCAGTCTCCTCTCCCTCCCCATCCCTCTCCAGGCCTGTGGTCCAAGACGCAGCTCTCAGCTACTGTTCCAGAGCCATGCAGGCTACCATGCTCCCTGCCATAATAATACTGGACTAGGATTCTGAAGCGGTAAGCAAGCCCCCAGTTAAATGCTTGCCTCCAGCCAGTCAGTGGTATCTTGAGCCTTTAATACCAGCACTCAGGAGGCAGAGGCAGGAGGATCTCTGTGAGTTCCAGGCCAGAATGGTCTACAAAGCCAGTACCAGGACAGCCAGGACAGTTATAAAGAGGAACCTGTCTTGAAAAACAGAAAAACCAAACAAAGAAAAAAAAAATATAAAACAGTGCTTTCTTCCATTTGTTTGAGAACTTTTCTGCTTATAGAAATCAAACAAAAATGCAGTTGGTTTTCTATTTATTTCAAACCTTAAATGATTGATTAGCCAATACCAAGGGTTCATATGAGTCATGCAGCAATAGAATAGGGACGAAGACATTTGGGATATACACATGCATGGTTACAAGGCTCATTACAGTACAAAGTACAGAGGTACAACAGAAAGGGATGAGGACATGCCTCATTTCAAGACTGGTTCCCACACCACTGCCAAATTTCAGAACAGTGTGGAGTTTCAGGGCAGTCTAAATCTGAACCTAGTGCTATGAGGCATAGTTGCCAAAGTAAAATGACAGACCATGAAATAACAGTTTGTTAGCCTAATTTGTAACTCAAAACAGAACATACTTTACTAAGCACTCTGCAGTTTGACTTATGGCTTTACAATAATAAGCAGGAAACACGTGGGTTTCCTGTGGCTTCCTGCCCCGGACTTGCCGATGCTAGGGGCTTGCTTCCCTGACGTCCATCAACATCACTGGAATTTTAGCATCGTTTGAGTTATACATCGAATCTCACTTTTACCAGGAAGTGATCCCTGACCACCTCAGCTACAGTTCACTTCTCCCTTCGTTCATGGAACAGTCAAATGACTCCCTAAGTCCCAGACTCTGTGCTGGCAACCAAAACTCAGAAAAGGACTGGGTAGGTAGACGAAGACACTTGCCACCAAGCTGACAGCCTGAGTTCAATCTCATGTGGTGGAAAGGAAGAACTGACTAGTACAAGTTGTGTCTGATCTCCAGACATGCGCTGTGCCCCCCCCAGCCCCTTCCTCTCTCCCCCCTCTCACTCACACACAATATAACTTTAATAATAATAATAATAGACTCTGATGAGAACTGTGCATGAGGTTGCATCCTGTAGTTAAAATATACAAGAGGCAAGAAGATTGTAAATTCTGGGCCAGCCTTGGCTACATAGCAAGACCCTTTCTCTGATGTCTTTGATAAAATGAAAATCCAAACTAAAATAAAAATTCAAATTCTTGCCTGGTCCCTAGCTTAGATCCTGGTTTTTTTTTTTTTTTTTTTTTTTTTTTTTCTTTCCCTGCCATCCTCTCTCTTTCAGTTGTCAGAAGGCTGGCCTAGCTTCTGAGAACCCTCAAGCATTTTGTCCCCACATCAGGAGTCTTTTAAAATCATCACACTCACTCACTATCAGGAACCTTCTCCTCTTACATTTGCATATGCCCCTGTCTTCCTCACTAGTCATCCCTCAGGTCATCTGACCTATATCACATTCCCTAACTGAAGCGTCTCTGAGCCAGGTGTCATGCCTTTAACTTAGTTTACTCTCTTCTTCTTGGATATGTTTTTCTATTACCATTTTAGAATTGGATGCAAGAAATAAAGAGTGATTGGGACTGCTTAATTTGTGTCTCCATAGCACATGGAACAGTGACTGGGATGTAGTAGGTGCTCTGTAGATACTGGATGGATGGATGATGGATGGACGATGGAGAGATTAGTGGGTTAGTGGATGGGTATTGCGGTTAAATAAGGATCAGGATAAACAAATAGGCCAAATAGATGTTTATTCAGGGAGAAATAACTTACAACCTAGACAGATGAACACCATGAAATTCAAACCGATGCTCTCCTGACCAAGTCACACCAGCAAGAGAGCTTTTCCCGGCTCTCCCTCCGACCTCCTTCCACAGGTCACTTCCGCCCATCGCTCCACCCCAATGGGCGTGGTCAGTGCCACAAAAGGACTATCTCACTACAGATGGGTGGGTGGGTGGGTAGATAGATGGGTGGGTAAGTGGACAGGTGGATGGATGGATGATGGAGGGATGGGTGGGTGGGTGGATGTGTGGAAGGATGGATGGATTGGTGGGTGGGTGGGTGGATAGATGGATGATGGATGGATGGATGGATGGATGGATGGAATGTGCAGTGTTGTGGTCCCCATATACAAAAGCCAAATATTACTGAGGACAGTTTATTTTGAAGATGTGAGTAGAGGTGGCAGAACTTGAGACAGTCTGAGGACCTTAAGCTTTAATCTGAGAGTTGGGAAAGCTACTTAAGGGGTTGAGAAATAAATGATCATACTTATATTTTGGGATGACGAACAGAGTAATAGTGTGAGCAGCCACCAGAGAAGGCGAAATGGATGCTGAGATTTGATCCAGATAACGCTTGGCATAGAGTAGGAAGAAAACAGAGCTGGCAAACCTGCACTTGAGCCTCCCCCCTCCATGAGTCACCACGGTGAAAAATAAGGTCAAGAGGACACCTGTGAGGAGGAGGGAGAGGGCAGAGCTGTTTGGGATGGCTGCCAGCTTTCAGGTTAGAACAACTTTTCCCATCCCGGCTCACAGAGAAACTAGGTTCTGGAGACTTCTATGGTACAGCGTGAGATCACAGTTCTACCGGATATCAAGAATGGCTGCGTATATGAACCACTGTGTGCCATTCACGAGGCTTCACCTTGCAAGGCAGGTAGACGGCAGCGGTACTCTGGAATTGACATGGGAGCATATTTTAGAAAAGGCAGTGGGCTCAGCTTTAATGCTATCAAGTTTCCACTGAGAAATGAACAGCGAGCCATGAAAGAGAAAAGATGACCCAAGAGGATGAAGGAGGCTGTCAGAAGAGAGGATAAACAACGCAAAGTCCGTAACAGAGATTCATTTTGTAAAACTTGCCTTGAAGCTGCAGGTTAAAGGGCATGGCTGGGTCGAGGGTAAGAGAGGTATAAAATGGCAAGACAGGAGGTTGCAGTGAATTCCCACTGCCTAGTGCATAGTGTTGGAAAGGTCCAAGCAATTTCAAGGTCAGGATTGGGAAGAAGGCTGAGAGGGTTCGAGCCCTTGCTACACAAGTATGGGGACTGAGTCCAAATCCACAGCACCCAAGGGAAGACTGAGTCCACAGCACCCAGGGCAAAGACTGGGTGTAGCCACATACACTTGTAGCCCCAGTATTGTGGAGAGCTGAGACAGGAGAGTCACCAGAACCTGCTGGCTGGAACTCATCCCCAAGGGTGGGGTTAAGTCTCCACATGCGTTTTGGAGGGGACAGATGCAAATGATAGCACTGCCCCTCCTGGGGCAGACACGGTCATTTCAGGAGTTAGATGGAGTAAACGGGAGTGAATTACACAGGTAGCGGCAGAGGTCGTTTCTCAAAGTGAGGTCTCTGGAAGGGGGCTTAACATGATGGATTATGATGGAGACTTCCCTCATCAGAGCCAAGGCCAGGCATTCTACAAGCTGACTATTTCAAAGTGGTCAATAGATCCTATATCCAATAAACAAGTTCTGTGGAGCCCACCGTTGAAATAAAATCCCTCAATTTTTTTTTTCCCCAGCGATGTGAATTTAATTTGTTCTCATTTATTACAGCTACTTCCTGGGACTTAGAAATGATTTCTAAATGTTCATGTCGTTTTTAGAATCGAGATCCATCCCATTCAACACGCCTCTCTGCAGACTGAATCGCTTGCTAAATTTGAAAGGGATCGATAAATAGCAGCAAAAACTACGGGAGGTTATTTAACATTTTTTATCATCATCATTATTATTAACAGACCCAATAAATCTGAGCAAATTTTCTTCAAATAATCAGCTGAAAATAAAAAATTGCTTTTGGGCAATTTACAAGATTGAATCTAAAAATAAAATTTTCACTTTCATTTATGGCTGGCATTAGCATGACTTAGCCTTGGCAGAGTTTTTGCCGGTGCTGGGACTTAATGTCTCCTCCCATTTACAGAACTGGTTACAATGAAGGGAACAGATTTGAAACAGGAAAGAGAGAAACTAGAAATAAGGCCCTCCAAAGGTTCCAGGCAGGGTACTGGTAATAACTGTGATTTTTAAGCGACATAGTCTTTGGGTTTTTGTTTTTTCTGGAAACGTTTCCTTTGGAACGCGCCCTGGGTCCTGTAGCTGCAAGGCCGATTTAGTTTGGTTTCAGGTAGACAAAGGATGACCCTGCGTTGACGACCACCCCAGAGCATAACTTTCCCTTTGGCAAGCTTTGGTGATTGTGAACAGTGGTTAATTGGCTAATTAGAATTTCAAAGGGCGGTGGAAGAAGTGATGATGTAAACGGATGACATGAGAAGTTCAAGTCCATTGCTACCCTTGGGAAGTCACTGAGGCTTGTCTCCCAAGGCTCAAGCCTGTCACTTCACATTCCCCATATTAGCCATTGGGGGCGGGGGGGGGGGGAGGTGTCTGTGTATATACTGTCGGTGCACATGCGTGCAGATGTCCGTGTACATATGTGTTCATCCATATGGGGACCAGATGTCAACCCCCAGGGTCATTCCCCAGGAACTATCTATCTACTTTGTGTTTCTGAAACCGTGTCCCTCATTGGGGTTCAACTTGGGGTTCAACATGCGCTTGTCTGGCTGGCCTGCAGGCCCCAAGGATCTTCCCGTCCCTACCTCCCCAGGCAGAACTGGGTCACAAGTACATGCCGCCGCCCCCCCCCACCCCCAGCTTTTTGTGTGAAGGGTGAGGGTGAAATTTAGCTCATGCTGTGTGCTCAGTAAGCGCTTTCCTGACAGAGCCATGTCAGCCCCACAGTAGCTTTCTTTACTGTGCCTGTCTTCTTTTTCTTCCCTCCTTTCATTCCTTTTCCCCTTGCATTAAAACGAAAACAGATCCCTCTTTTCCTTTGTAAAGCTTATTTCCCTTCTTGAGTTAAAAAAAAAAAAAAAAAAAAAAAAAAAACCTCGTTGGGCGTTTTGTCCTCTTCCTAATTCAAGATCTCTCTTGGTAGAGTGGAACGTCTCAATTTTTTATTTTCCTCACCTGCCCCAATAGGCCACAAGTGACAAATGGATTTCTCAGGCTCAGCAGAGACTACCTTGGGAGTCCTTGAAGAGCTGCGAATTTGTGCAGATCAGTCAACAGTCAGGATTTCTCCCCCGCCCCCCTTCCCTGGAAAGAATCAGTATCCCATAGTTTAGCAGCCTAGCAACATGAAAATACTTCACAAATGTTCCCTCTTACTTTAATTAAAACGAAGACACACGTGTTGCTGAGGTAGAGAACAAGCCACCCGGAAGCCTGGCATGGCTCAGGGGAAAATAGGGCCTCACCCTTGGGACAGGATGCCAGTGGCACTCAGAGCCACCCAGTTTGACCCTAAAAAACTGGTTATTCCTTGCAGCCGGAAGTATGGCACCATCTGTCTCTGGCTCCTTGCGTGATTTCCTGATTCCTGGAGGAAGTGCCACTGGTTTGTTCGGTTTACACTAACAACATCAGTACACAGCATCCTCCTCCCTGGAGAAACTGTCATCAGTAGACAAAACTCGCTTTGTCTCCATTACCTTCTAACTGTGGTTGCTGCGAGCAAAGGGTTTTGTTTTTGGCTTTCCCTGCTTGCTTCCCCCTTTGGGACCCTTCAGTCCCTCCTAGGTCTGTGTAGGCAGTGATTCCCGGTATCAGCAGCTTCCCTTGCAATGAGACCTGAGGAGATTTTCCATTTCAGCTTTGCACTTAACTGACCTCTTGTCTCTCATTTCCTTATCTATCTAACGAGGATAATAACAGCTCACAGGCAAGCTGATCTTTAGATGAAAGGTAGCCAGATCTTTTTAAATACTATGTTCATCCCTAATGACATGGTCCTTCTGGGTATGGTTGCCAAGCAGAGGACCATCTTGAGAACTCCCCCAAAAGAGACCGGAGTACTGAATGTTTCTCGGAGGCAAAGTCTGGTGTAGACTTGGGGGATACCAGGTTAATAGGTGGCAGGTGCTTGCCTAGCTTGTATAATGCCCAGTATTCAAATCCTCAGTTTCAAAATTTTTTTAAAAATCATCCCAGAGCCTACTTGGATGTCAGTTTTTCTTCTGGTTGGCTGGGGAGACCTCCTCTCTCACCTTTCCAGATGTGATCAATGGACGTCATTATAACCCCGTCAAGAGACTATAATTAAGAGTATGTGCATTATAGTTGTATTAAGGTTTTAGGGGAAGTGCTTTAATTTCAAAGTGTTGTGTAAAATTAAAATTTCACAATACTACTAATAATAAGGTCAAGGTGTCTGAAAAGATGGAGTTGTGATGGTCATACACATGGCCGTACCTATTGACATAGACAGGTTGTCATTCAGGCAAGAGAAAGTCAGAAGGTTTCAGCTACAACAGGCAGACAACATCTTTACCAACAATCTTTAAACTGTTGTTTCTCTGGTTCTGAAAACTGTTTTAAATGTGTTACATAGAATTTTACCATACCCTCCAATAAGTGTAACTTCATTTCTGTGTTGGTAAAGAGGTTGCAAATATGAAATGAGATGAGGATTGAATGTAATTGTAAAAAGTATCTCAATATTAAAATTTAAAAGTGGTGGGGACTGGAAAGATGGCTCAGGCGTTAGCAACTCACACTGTACTTGTAGAGTATGCGTTCAATACCAGTATTCACATCAAGCAGCTATATAATATATTGACAGCTCCAGGGGACCCAACATCCTCTTCTAGCTTTCGTGGGCATCCACTTCCATGCACACATACCCACATATGTATCAACAGTTAAAAATAAATTAATTCTGTAGAAGACAAAGAGTAGATTTTTGTTCACTTTATTGACTAAAACATAACAAAATCTGGAAGAAGGGACATAAATTTTGATATGTGCATTTGTTACATTTATTCCTCAAAATTTTGGACCCACACAATATTCTGGTTACAGTTGAAAAACTAAACTGCAATAATCCTGTGTTGTGTACCTAGAGTTGTAAGCATCTATCGCTATAAAATCTAAACTTGCCTGGCACCAAGACTTCATAGAAGCATGCATAAGATAAAGACAGAAAATATTTCCTGTTTAAGGTGCCTTGATTAGGCAGGAAAAGGTAAAATCATCACTTCCATATGTGTGTGTGTGTGTGTGTGTGTTTTTTTTTTTTTTTTGTTTTTTTTTTTTTTTTTTTTTTTTTTGTCTCTCTCCAGAAGTTTTTCCAATACCTGCACAATGTACTATAGTAAGATTTGAGATGGAAAATGGATATGCTTTTCTTTTCTACATGAGAAGCCATTTTCAACTCTATTTTACCTTCATCCCCTGCCCAGCATACAACAGATCTCAGTTATTGCTATGTCCCTGGGTACAATATACAGGTCACATATGGAATTGTACCTCTAGCAATAAGTTTATAAACAACATATACTTGAATGTTTCACATTTACCCATTTATTTGTGGGAGTGTGTGTGTGGAGGCCAGAGGACATCCTGACAGAGCCAGTTGTCTCCTTCCACAGTGTGGGTCCCAGGGATTGAACTCGGGCCCTTAGCCTCAGCAGCAAGTGTCTCTATTCACTGAGCCACGTCACCAGCCATATACTTAGATTTTGCTTTTTTTTGGTAATTGCAATTTCTTATCATTTATGCTTCAAAAATAAAAGTTGAAGGAATAGGGAGTGTAGACGAATGGTACAGCATGTGAGAGGCTCTGGGTTTGATATGCAACCAGATAAAGAGTGAATTCTCCAAAACCTAAAACGTCTTTATAAATATTCAGGAGCTTTGAGGATGTCAAGTGGTCAGCAGAATGCTGCAAAGAAAAGCAGAAAATATTTGCAAGACAGTTGGCATTTCATAGCTAGAGAAAGCCGTTTCTTACAGAAATCGCTCGGCAAGTTTTTTTTCTTTTTGCTTTCATTTTATTTCAAAATAAACCCAATAGAGGGACTATAGTTAGAAGAAAAGACAGGGAGACAAGGCCTTCACTCCCCCCACCACATCTCCATGCATAATGTATGCTTGTAGGGGAACTAGCTGTGGGACAAATGGGCAATTGATTGCAATGAGTGCTCCCCATTTATCCCCCTGATAAAAATGAAACGCTGGACTCAATATCACATGATTTATTAAATGGAGGAATTGAAAGAAAACTTGGTTTATTAGATGTCTCACTGTGTCTTAAGCAGTTAGCCAGTTTGTAAGCTTTTACTTCACACTATAACAATAAATAACACTATACCATAAATTGATAGGTTTTTTTTTTAATTGTAATACATTCAGACCTTTATTTTCAACCCTGAAATTTTCTAATTATACAATTTCTTTTGCCTGGAGTAAAAATAAATGTGACAATCACGAATGGAACAGGGAAATAATTATGCCTCCATATACATTTAATCAGCCACTCATTATATATGTGCATTTCTATCTACTTTTATCTGTTATGAAGAGCTTTAGGCTGCTGGTAACAGAGACCCTGCTAACATGGCTTTAAAAGTAAGGACAAAGGCTGGGGATACAGTTCACAGTTGACAAGTGTTGCCACCCACACATGAAGGCCTAAGTTTGACCCCTAGAACTTTTAGGGATTTTGTTGCTATTATTGTTCGTTTGTTTGGGGGATATTTTTTTTTTCTGTTTTCTTTCTTTCTTTCTTTCTTTTTTTTTTTTTTTTTTTTATTCTTTTAGAAATGTAGCCAGTTTTGTAATCCCAAAAACTGGACAAGTAGAGACAGTCATGGAGAGTAGGAAGACTTGGCAGACCTGTTTACCCGTAGCCTGCAAGCCATATGCAGCCCAAGACAGTTAGGAAATATGGCCCAATGCAAAATTGTAATGTGGGCTGGTTTGAGAACAATGAGAACATTCATTCACTAGACTCTAAATAAGTCATTGTGATACCCATGCAAATTATATCATGAATACTTGAAGAAGATTAGGGGGAGTCACTTGGTTTAGCAATTTTGTTTTTTGTTTGTTTGTTTTCTTTAATAGGAACTATTTCAAGTTATTTTAGAATTTTCATACACAGATCTATATCCCCTGACAGTACTGAGATTTAATAGTATTTTTAATAGTACTGAATATTTTATTTATCTGTCACTTCTAATACTTAAGAAGGACCCAAAACTTCAGAAAGGCAAAAGTGTTAAGAAAAATACAACTCCTCCTCTTATGTATATTATGGCCTAGAATGAACGTTGAGGCGCACTTGGGAGTAATTATTATTTGCACATGTGATGTATGGGATGTCTGAAGGCAATGTAATGGTAAACTGAATTGAGGTTGACTTGATCAGCGAACGGCCCATCAAAGACGTAACACTGGATCTGGTCAAGGAGTGACTTCCAGAGAGGGACAGAGCGAGGTCGTGAATGGCCAGCTGAATCCCATAGCCAAGTCTATCTTCAGGTAAATGTTTACTGTCCTGCCAGCCCTCGACCTCAGTCCTGTCCTCTTCAGGGTTGTACCGACATCGTGGGGAAAGGTTCTGCAACACAAAGCAAGCAGCAGTAGACAGCACTCTAGCTAACAGAGAAAAGATCCAAGAAATTCGGTCATCCCTAACCAGAGTGGCCAATGGGAACCAACAAGATAAAAACTTTGAAGGAAAGGGGAACACTCTCAAAGTTTATTCAAAAGATAAATTATTTTCCAAGTGCCTGGTAGACTGGTCTGACTTAACAAGTCACATGAAAGAGGTTTGGGGAGGGTGAGGGTATAATATATGAAATGACCACCCCAAGCCTAATGCTAACTACACTCATTCGGCCCAAAATACGTTCTTCTCCCTGCATCTTTGTCTTAAATATTTTGAACAAAGCACTGCTCTACAAGGAAAAGAAGACATACAAATGTAAACTGATCCTTATCTTTGGGGACATACCGCTCATGGCGGAAGCGACTAGATGAGTGCAACAGCGTAAGTATGTGTCGCCAGAGGCTGTGGAGATGCCTCATGGTTATAAGAGCACATACTGCTCTTGCAGAGGAGCCCAGCTTGGGTGGCTCCAGAGGACCCAATGCCATCTCCTGGACTCAGGGGGCACACACACACACACACACACACACACACACACACACAAATAAAAAATAAAAATAAGTCTCTTCCTTAAAGTTTAAGCCTCTCAGAAAAATTCTGGTCAGATTGTAACAAAATAACCGTGTGTTGAAGAAAATCATTGAGATGTGGTCTAAATAGTCTAAAAATCACTCCTTTAAAGTGGGCAGGTTCATGGAGCCTAGCGAAGTCACATCACCATCACTGTAGTCTGATATGCGAACATTTATATCATGCTTGAAGAGATCGCGTTGCCATTACCAGCCATTCCCTAACCCCTAAGCGGCTACTAACAGACTTCCATGTCTGTAGAGCTGACTGTTCTGAACACTTCATAAATATTCGCCTTTCTTTGTTCTTCTTAAGAGGCTTCGTATTTTTTTTTTTAACATATTCTGTATGCAAGTTCCATAGTGGCTGTATGATTCCTATTTTTGGCCCTACTGCGGGTTGTCTTCCCTCTCTCTTGCTTACATTGTCTGTAACGGGAGACTCGGTGTTTTAGTTATATTTGTATTTCGGATCCACACTGAGCGAGAATGTGTTCTTTACTCTTTTGGGTGTGGATATCTAATTTGTAGCATCATTGCGTTGCAGGGTCTTTCCTTTCCTCATTTCATTACCTTGACACCCTTACTAGGAATTCATTGGTTATTTGTCATAGGGTATGTTTCTAGACACAACTCTTTTTAAAAAGATATTAATTTCTAATGATGTGCATATGTGCTTATCTGTATGTGGACATATGTGTGAGTGCCTGGGAAGTCCAGAAGAGGATTCCCTGGAACTGAGGTTACAGGTGTTTGTGAGTCGCCTGATGTGAATGCTGGGAACCAAACTTAGGTCCTCTGCAAGAACAGTACACACCGCTCTTAACCACCCAACTCTCTCTCCAAGTATAGACTCGGTTCTTATCCAATGGTCTATCTGTCCGTGCTTTTTCTTTTTGTTTTTTCTTACATTTACTTATTTTATTGTGTGTACATATGTATGTGTAGATGTGTGTTTGTGTACACGGGTGTACATGCGTACCACAATGTGAGTGTGGATTTTAGAGAACAGTTTGCTGGAGTTAGATCTGTCCTTTGTACCATGTCTTTACCAGGGATTGAGCTTGGTTGCCAGACTTAGCAGCAAGCTCTTTAACCTGATTAGCCATCTCACTACCCCCAAGTAAGTCTGTTCTTAAGCCAGAACCACACTAGTTTGATTACTGTAGCTTTGTACTGTGTTCTAGGAACTATTCTTTTTCATGATTGTTTTTGCTTTCATGGTTAATTTGCTTCGTGGTTAATTTATGATGGGAGCTTTAAGCAAAATACTCATAAAGTGGATTGGAGCCAGAGATCATTAAGAGAAATATTGCAAAACTTTGTGGTATTTAATCTGTACAATGAAATATAAAAGTGGAGCATGAGAAACGAATTCATAGCCTTAAATGTTCTTCTAATGTGGAAAATGAATTCCTTATTACCCCAGATGGTTTCAATGACTGAGCAGGGAGTCCCAGTTCCATAGAAAAGGGAAACTTCATAACAATTACATTTGTTGATATATAGATCAGATTTTCGTGCACTCTGGTTTGTTTACTCATTTCTTAAAGATCCAAGCCAAGGTCTGTTGACCTAACAGTTATGAATGCTGTAAGGACATTCCAGCATTGGATAGAAGACCATAACTCTGATAAGGAGTGGGAACTGTTGCTCCCATTATCTCAGTTAGTCTCAGACTCATGGGATAAGAAGGAGGGACACTGTCCAGGAGGTTAGGGCCTTCTACCAACCAGCTCCTGATGGGAGATGTCATTCTGTATATGTTTCTCATACTGGTTAATAAATAAAGCACTGTTGGCCAATAGGAAAGGAGGATAGGAGGGACTAGGAAACAAAGAGAAAGAGGAAGTAGTAAGGAGGAGCCAAGACAGGGTCTGGAGAGAGCAGTATGCGGCAGCCGGCTCCCGGTAAGAAGACCACATGGAAATACATAGATTAACACAAATGGGTTAATACTTAAGACAGAGCTAGCCGATAAGAAAGTAGTAACTGGCCAACAGTATAATATCTAATACAGAGTCTCCGTGTGTTAATTGGGGCTGGAGCTGCGGCAGGACAAGACCAGGCAGCGGGCAGAAAAACCCGTACACGTTACAAGCTCCCACTGTCTCTCCCTCCTCCTTTTACTTTTCTATCTATCCCAACAGCCTCCCACATCTTTCAAAAATGCATACTATATAAGTTCTGTGTGTTGATCATTGATCATATAGGGAGGGACAAGAATCAAGTCCTTTTGATGCCAGTCTGAACAGCTTAGTGAGACCGTGCCTAAGGGGGTTTAATAAATTGTGAAGAGAACTGGGACACGCTTAGGTCCTTGGATCCTAAGGAAAAAAAAGTCACCAGCTGCCTTCATGGTGCTGGCTGCTTGCAAGGAGGAAAGGAAAGATGTAACCGCATTAAGCAAGGGATTGCATAATAATTAAAACCCCAAAATTCCCCTCTGCATATCTCGTCTATTAGAAACTGAATAGAATTTAAGAGAGAGAGAGAGAGAGAGAGAGAGAGAGAGAGAGAGAGAGAGAGAGGGAGAGAGAGAGAGAGAGAGAAGGATGGATTTCACAAGCAAGGACCACTTAGGTAGCTGCAAGATTCTAAGTTTCAGGCAAAATCAACTTGAATGAATCTCACTGCTCCTAAAATGGAGCATTGAGTTACTGTCTCTAAAACTACCTGCACTGAAAAACTAATTTTAAGCTGTCTTAATTGCTTCAAGCGTTTCACAAGATTGACCTGAGCCATTTGGGCAGGGGGCTCTAGGCTAAATGTTCACATTTGGCTTCTCCTGCTGAGGTGTCCACCCCTAGGTAGGGCAGGGTTCTATCCCTGACCATGGGCTTGACTGGGTGTAGAGGGTTAATTTAGGGTGGTGGGCCTGGAGCTAGTCCAAAGGCAAGTGAGATGCTGAAGGACCTTATTCCTGACATCTGAAACACTCTCACAATTTCACACCAGATGGGTCCACATAGGTCCACAGCCCAGGTAAAGCAAAATGGAATCTTTTGAGGGAAAATATGCTGACCATGTGTGCATCTCAGCCTTCTACAGAATGGCTTTGGCTCAGATGTCCCATGAGAACAATGATTGACACCTCAGGGCTATGTGTGCCATAGTTACAAGTGTCTGTTTTAATCACATAACTAAATCAGATTCTACAAAGAACAAAAGTTTCAAAGGCGATTGGCACCTTGTGGCAGAGAGGTACAGGCAAGCAGGTATGTTATATGAAAATTAATAGACCCTGATTGCTGAACTTATATAACTGTACTCCTTAATCGGGTCAGATGTAATCAACTCATAGGGGAGAAAAAGAGACAAAATCAGAAAAATAAATATCTCTAATCAAAAAGGTATTTCTGGGTTCTGTACCCCACTACTGACCTTTTTGACCTACTAAATTATGGAAAGGTAAATAATACTCTTTTTTTTTAAAGCATGATTACTTTCCACAGAACATGGTAAAACTGATTAGAAAGTGTGTAATTTTGAAAATATGTAACTGTGCTTGGTCTAAATTGTACATAAACTCAGCAATTTCTAAGCTATAATAACATATCCAGTGGCCATATGGTTGATTCCCATGGTAGGATGAGTCAGACCCACACCTCCTTATATTTCATCCCACTTATTCAAAGGGACCAGTAGGAACATGTTTCTAGTAATTGTGTGCAGAAAATAATAGTAGATGAAGATATGCAATACTCGTGGGTCTATGCCAAGCTCTCCTACCCACCGCAAGTGGGCCTTCAATTTTTCCCACTCTGCTAGTTACGTCTTATCTCCCAAACCTCTCTGTTAAGTTTATCAGTGGGAGCTTTGAAATGTCCCTCACGACAAATGCAAATGTCAGAAGATGCTTGTAGGGACAGGGTAGGTGCGGGTTCTTCTTTCCCCGTTTGATGTTAACTCTTTTCTGTTCGATCTGTCAGTGGCCACACCTCCTTGTTGCAACCACAGGAGTCATACCATAAGAAGCAAGTATGCCAAGTGTTGGCAACTTCACAGGACCTTGGAGTTTGTGCTCATACACAAAGGGTACGGACAGAAAATGCCAGAAAGCAGGACTGTCCGAGGCTATACCAGAGGTCAGGGAAGTGAACCAAATCAAAGTACAAAGACCAGACCAAGATGCCGGGGTCACACTCTTTGTTCGTTTACTTTAAAACACAGAAAAAAAGTGGAGGTACTGCAGTTCATAAGATGGGGGTACAAGCAGGCTCTGCCCTTGAGTCCTAGTGCAGGCATGCCCTACATTCTCGTGTACTGCTGGGACAGCTGTAAGAGCAGGGTTTGAGCAATGGAATCCACACAAGAAAGCTCATGAAAAGAGAAAGTTCGAAAAGAGAAAGTCAAGGATGGGTCAATTAGCTTACTGAACTAAGTTCTTTTTTGTTTTGTTTTGTTTCAAGGCAGGGTTTCTCTGTGTAGCCTTAGCTGTCCAGGAACTCACAATATAGACCAGGCTGGCCTCAAACTCACAGAGATCAACCTGTCTCTGCCTCCCAAGTACTCGGATTAAAGGTGTGCACCACCACCACCCAGCCTGAACAAAGTTCTTATCTGCATTTTTTATATAGTTCAAGTGAGGACCTCATAAGATCATACTAAAGGTTAACAGTGGATAGTTAATCTGAAGATGGCCCAGCTATCAGCCAGGAAGAGCAAAACCAACATTTATAGCTTGATATTTCTATATAATTTTAAGGTAGCATTACTGTTTGTTCCATCATACATGATTATTCTATCTGTTTTTGATATGTCATAGCACACACTAAATTACTTTTTGTTTTATACTGTCTGTGAGTTCTAACTTGGCTATATAAATACTGCTCTCTTAGCATTTATGTCCATGATGTATCAAAGACTTCATTAATCCATTTCTGTTCTCGTCCTCCAAAGCAAAATTCAATGTTTTCTGATCCTATGGCCAATTCACATTAGAACAGGTACTTGGTAATGGTAGACATTTTTATTCCTACGGAGGTGAAAGGGCTGAAAACTTGCTGTGCAAACACATGTAGCTTGTTTCTTTTCTTCATGGAGCTCAGTTGTAAGGAATCAAGTCTGAGTAGGCCGGACACAGCGCAGACATATTAGAGTATCTTTAATGAGTAGAGATGCCGGTGGTATTGGCTAATTAGTCCTCATATGTAGCTGATGGAAAGAACCTGAACTATCTGGCCCTCTACTTTCAGACTTCTCCCCAGTCTCTCTGGCCTCTCTGTGGTTCCTAGAATGCTCGTGCCTCATGACAGGTTGGTCACGTCTCCCCCTACACACGGCTCACAACACAATTTCAGTGAATGTCATTTAAGGACCTACAATGGGAATGGCACGTGATGAAGCTGAGCATCAAGGTGACTCGAGCTCAGAGCCATGCTTGGCTCCATGCCTAGAATGGTCTGCTTGCTACATTTTCTCCCAGGTTCTGTTCAAATAGTTCTTGTTTCATTGAGCTTTCTCTTATTGTTGGTATTCAGGCATCTGTACTGGCCCGCCCTTGGGGGTTCTGACAGGATACGCCCTTGGCTGCAGCCACTAAGAGCACCACCTGTGCACATTCACCATGTTCCCTTTTAAAAGGGCCCTGCCCACCTCCCGACCCCCTCTCCTTCCTCTCCCTCTCCCTCTCTCTCTCCCTCTCCTTCCTCTTCCTCTCTTCCTCCTTCCCTCCTTCCCTCCCTCTCTGCCCCTCTTTCCTCTCTCCTGCTGCTCTTGGCTCCTGTCCCCAGAGGCTGGTCTCCCCCCCTCCTCCTTTCCCATTTTTATCCCCTTTTTATGATCATTTTTCCCTAATTAAAAAAAAAAAAAAAACCCTGATTGAACCCTGTCACGTGGCATCTTTCTCCTGCATGCTGTTTTTCCTAAACTATAACACTTAGGGCTTTTTTTTTTTTTTTTTTTTTTTTTTCAGTTTTATTTACCTACTTCCCACCTCGAAACTCCCCTCCCCTATTTTCTATTTTTACTCCATGGTCCTTATTGCCTCTAAAAAAATATCATATAGAGAACTCCCTGGTTATTTGGGTCATGTTATCTTACCAACCCCATCCCTAATACAGGAAGAAGCATGTGAGAGAAGGGATCTTTGTGAGTTTTGCTTGGCATATTTCCAAAACCAGAAGTATCCCTGACCTACAGTGGGTTCTCAGTAAATATTTGTTTGACACATCCACCCCACCCCTGATCACAACTATATACATTTTCTTGATGTGGTTTGTCTATGAAATGCCCTGGCTGCCTTAAGGTGAACGGCTTTAGTCTACATTGCCTTCTTGCTGTGATGTTCTGTCCTAATAAAGGGCCACTACAACAGAGCCAACCAATCATGGACTGAAACCTCTGAGACCATGAGCCAAAATCAATCATTCCTCCAAGTCATGTACCTCAGATATGTTGGTCTAGCTGCAGAGAGATGGCTAGCTAGTACACCTCTCCTATGTACTCTACCTACATGCCAAGTTAGTTGGGGAAAAATCAGTAAGGCTGTTAAAAATCGTTCTGTAAGTTGCTCTAGGAAATGCTGTCATTCTGTAACCAAATCAGCAGGAAGACTGCAAGAGCTGGAGAGGATGAAGGTTGGATAGAAGCAGACAAAATCTGTGAATCTGCAGTCACCAACTATTTCACTGGCCTATGAGTTTGTCATGCCATATGACTGCTTCTGCTAGGGACATCAGACTTAGTTATGCATATGCTGTTTTGTGCTGCTACAACAAAGAATCTCAGATCAGGTAGCTTTTAAAGGAAGGAGGTGAATCAATTGGCTCATAGTTCTTTGGTCTGGGGAGTCAAGGTATCAGAAGGTTTTATGTTTAATGAGTCTACTCTCTTCTTCTAACGTGGCACCTTTCACATTCTCCAGTAGGGAGGAAGCCTGAATCTTCACATTTCAGAAGGTAGAAAGGAGAGAGAGAGGAGTAAATTGGACTGAACTCACCTTTCTATAATAGTATCATAATATCATTATATCAGCTTGCTTAGTTAACACCCATAAGGCCCATTGCCCCTTCTTATGGATCCTATCTTTTAATAATGTTCATTAATGGCAATTAAATTCCAACCTGAGTTGTAATGAGGACAAGAATTTCCAGTCGTGGCAACTCTTATCACTAGATCCTGTTTAAGTAGGCTTTGCATCAGGCCATGGACTTGACAATCCTAAGCATAATTGTTTAAGGGACACTCTTCCTAGTATAACGTATAGATGGTTTCATCTATAGGAAGTCATGAAGGTTAAATAATTGGGTGTGTTGTTACTTCCTAAAGGAGATGATATCATCCCCAGTGTGGCCCTCTCAGGGACTTATTATCCCAAGACACTTTCACTGTGGCATGGCCTTCGTCGATTCTTTGTCAGAGCGAGTGATGGTAAAGGCTGTCTCTGTCACATGGAGCCAGTCCGGTGCTCCGCCATGACCCAGAGCATGGGACTAGAAGGAGCCTGGCCAGCTGGAACACTGTGGGAAGGGAACTGGCACAGACCCCTTCATGATTCTTGTCGGGGTCCGGACTCTTCCGTTATTAGAGCTGGGCAGCACTTTCCTGATAGAGTAATTCTTTTCCGAGTCCTGTTCACATTTGCTAATCAATCTCAAGTGAATCACTGTCCCTCATATCTGTCCTTTATCATTTCAGCCCTTTCATCTACAGAAGTGGGGCCTCACTAATCAGACTGTCAGCTCTGGTGTGCAGATCAGCTCGCAATGGTGCAGGAAAAAAAAATAATCATTTTAAGAGAGTGATGAGATAAGTCGGTCTGGTGACGTGACTTCAGCCCATGAACCCACATGACGATAGGAGAAACAACTCCATAAAATTGGCCTGTGACCTCCACAGGTGTGCACTCAAAGAAGCATCATGCATGCACATGTACACACACACACACACACACACACACACACACACACACACATACAGGAGTCACACTACTGATACTTTTGTTTTAATCATTTTAGGAGGGCTGATAAGTTAGCTTGGTTGCTATAGTGTTGGCTGTGTATGTATGAATACCTGAATTCAAAAGATGGCATAGTGGCTTATAATTGTAGCACCGGCTGGGCCCCAGTGCTTGTTGGCCAACTAACCTCTCAGATTTGCCAGGTTCTAGGCCAATGAGAGACCTCGTCTCAAAACGACAAGTATGTAGATGGTATGTATTTGAGGAACAATACTCAAAGTTTTCCTCTGGCATCCACATGAAATGCATACACCACACACACACACACACACACACACACACACTGGTTTGAATGACATACTCATTCCCCATAGTTGAGGGCATTTGAATACTCTGTCCCCAGTTGGCGGTGCTATTGGAAGAGGTTTGGGAGATGTGGTCTTGCTGAAGGAAATGTCATTGTCACACACCACTCCCATTGAGCACTCTGCTTCTGATGCTTGCTGCTCAAGGTGTGAGCTCTCAGCTTGCTCCCCAAGTTTCAATGCTTGCCCACCGCCACCCTTCCCACCTTTGACTCTTATCTCCTGGGAACCATAAGCCCAAATCAACCCAACTTTCTCTAAGTAGCCCTGGTCATGGTGTTTTATCACAGCAATAGAAAAGTAACTAATTCAACACGCATCCACAAACCTACCTGCCCCCCCACACACACACACATAGAAATGATACTAGGAAATGTTGTTATTCTATCATTCCACCTGCAAAGGCCAACCTTCCTTTATTCTTCTGCCCAGACAAGATTGCCATCCAGAACGTACTTCCCTGCCTTGAGTCACCCATGAGTGCTCATGTGCAGGCCAGATGGGAGGGAACAGGTGTCAGCTTCTGACCATCACTCATGCACAGCCCTCACACACTGCCTCTATATCTTCAGCTCAAGGTGTTGAAAACTTCGGAGCTGAACCAGAGAAATAGCATGCAAAGGTTCTAATGAAATCCCCATGCCTCCATTGAATTTTTCCTTCCTTGAGGTTGAACCAGGGTTCCACTGAAGGAGGGACGCACCCAGATGCTCATAGGCTGGGACCGCCCATGCTCCCCATGGAGATTAGCATGCATTGACATTTGGCCCAAGATCACACTGTAGTTTTAGTAATCTAGGTTATGTGGAGTGTGAATTCAAGTCCTCTCTGCTTTCACGGAGTAATTGCTAATGAATATAATCATGTCCCAATGTCATCTGTTTCATTTGCAAGTTGGCAGGGACAGAAAAAAAGAAGCCTTCTTTAGAAGCGATTAGAACATGGTATTAGGGTGATGTCATTGGCTTACAATTAAGTCATTATTTTCCCCTTACATTAATAAATAACAGTGATGGAACCCAGAATCTCGTAGCTGGTTCTCCAGCCAAAGAAGATCAAGTGTTCAGCATCTGGGCCGCCTTCCCTGAGTTTCAGGCATACTTTCCCACACCCAGGCTGCAGAGGCTGACCGGCTCGTTGCACTACATGTATTGTATGGAGCCTCTGAGGGCCAAGGCAGCATTGGCCAGTGCGGAGCTGGAGGCTTCACAACCCAACAGAAAGGGGGAGAGATTTTCTTTTTATTTTAATCCCCAGTTGGCTTTTTTGTCACCCGATCTGCGCTCAGCTAATAAGTGGAAGAGGTATTCTTCAAAGAAAGAGAAAAGGCACGGCTAATAATTTGGGGCCTGGGGCGGTATTCTCCAGCTGAGGTCAAAAGAGGTTATAGGCTTCAAACTCCTTAGGCAGCTTTTGTTCCCCCACGTGACTAGTTTTGCCTTCCCAGTGACCGTCTCTTTAGTTATGTTTTTATCTCTTTCTCGCTCTTACAAATGAAACATTTCAAAGCATCCAGAGCCCTATTTGGGGGAAGCTCTAAAAAAAAAAAAAAAAAAAAGTCTGTAAAATATTTAAAGCCCATCTTGGGGAGAGAAATATCCACTGGAATTAGAGCAGTCAGATTCTGGGCTCTTTGAAATTCCATCACTCTATTAAAGATTATTGCTTAAGATGGAAAAATAATCAGAAGAGCCCAGAAATGGGGATGGAGACCTGCATGTCATCCTCTCCCTGCCTTTAACTACGTGTCAGATGCTGAACAAATCACTTAACCTAGATGAAGAACTGAATATGTCCACGGGGACACTTCTCACAGCAGCCTCTGAGCAAGCAGCCATGGACAAATGCCACTCTCACAAATGTGAGGGTGCATTTCTAGTTCTGTCCTAAAATACATGCTTGGAGATGAAAACAAACAGGCAAATGGCATCTCCTTCTTCTTCGAAAACTCGAAGCTTATAGACCCTTTGAATTATGTCTAAGAGATCTATGGGAGTATGCCCATTGCAAAGTCTCGGGGTACATATTTATATTCTGCATAAATATTTAAACAGAGAGCTTAGAATGTCTCTCAATCATCACAGAGGGACTAAGCAACAGTATCACACACCTCATAAAGCAGGCCAGCTTGGTTCAAGGGTGAGGTTCTGGAGCCATACAACTTGGGTTCAAATCTCCGGCCTTGAAAAACTGACTTGGCCTCCTGGCACCTCGACATTCTCATCTGTGCATGGGCTAAGTCCAGTGTCTACCATCTACTCCCATTGCAAAGTTTTCACTGGACCGGTGATCTCGACCCCTTTGGCAAACTTCTGTTGCCAAAAATATTTACCTTGCCATTCATAACAGTAGCAAAAGTAGTTACGAAGTAGCAATGAAAATAAGTCCACAGTTGGGGTGACCACAGTATGAGCAGCTGCCTTAAAAGGTCACAGGGTTAGGAAGGCTGAGACCCACCACAGTAGATAACACATTGGCAATATTCTCCCCATTACCAGCTCACAAGCACTCAAATCCATATTTAGGTATTACTTTTATGAGCCTAGAATTTGGTTAAAGGTGAAGAACGTGAGTTCCTTCTGTGTGTACTGATTGCTTCCTCAAACCTTCTTATAATTGGGAAATATGTTATATTTATGCAATTTATGAACAGGTATGTGTGCACGAGCATGAGTGTGTGCGTGTGTGTGTGTGTGTGTGTGTGTGTGTGTGTGTGTGTGTGTGTGGTCTAGAGGTCAACCCTGCATTGTGTTCCTCTTTACACCTTCTCCCTTACTTTTTGAGACAAAGTTTCTCATGCTTCCTGGATCTCATTGGCCAGCAAGCCTCAGGGACACCACGTGCCCTCCTCTCCACTTAGGGTTTTATCACCACTCCCAACTTTTTTGTGTGGATTCTGGGGATGCAGCTCCAGTCTTCATGTTTCAGAGGCAAGCGCTTTCTCAACTGAGCTATCTCCTCAGCACCAAATTTGTTTACATTCCAAAGAAAGCATCCTTGTAATGAGAAACATGCATATTTTATCCCACTAGACAACCAGTCCTATAAGTGCAAACATGGAATACAATTACACACACACACACACACATATATATATATATATTCATACATATATTTTATATATATATACACACACACACTATCAGTTTTATTTCTATGCATAATTGTTCCATCTTTGCACTCATTCAATCTCAAATCCTGCTGGTTTTATTAAGCTTCTTTTCTTTTAACCTAAAATCTAGTCTTTGGCCTGGTTTTAAGGGACTGTTTTCCTTTTGCAAATAACTAGCTAAAATAAGGTCCTTATGATTCAAAGGGACCAGAAAGGGTGGGAAAATATGTGAATGACTTCTTCAGTGTGTGAGAACCTGGAGGGACGCTCTCTTTGGGGAAGCCAAAAAGGCAGAGTTCCCTTTTTTTTTTTTTTTTTTTTTCTTGGCAGGATGGCCTCTGAGACTGTCTTGGACTCCCTGTTTGGGGAGCATGGAATTCGCCTGGGAACACTTTCATGCCCAAGCAATTTCAGAAGCTCTCTGCTAACAACAAAGACTCCAGTTTCTAGTCCTCGGTCTTTCCCAAGGTCACACAAAATGTGAGGGCACATCCGTCCCAAATCCTTTCGCTTGTCCCTCATCTTTGGTTGGTTGGTTTGGTTTGGTTTTGATCTTTAGAGACTGGTCTTATCCATGGCAAAGTGGTTTGTTGGTTCAAAGGTGGCCCCAATATCTTATTAATTCTCCCTCCAAAAGGGTAATGTATACAGCATTTTACTTCTTTCTCTCTCCTCTCTCTCTCTCTCTCTCTCTCTCTCTCTCTCTCTCTCTCTCTCTCTCTGTGTGTGTGTGTGTGTGTGTGTGTGTATAGAAATTTCTTTGCATACTTTAAAGCCTCATATGCCACTGGTCCGTTCATCTACAGTTTGATGAACAGTTTTTAGTAGTGCCTTTCTTTCCTCGCTGATAATGTCAAACCAAAAATGGAAAAAAAAAAAAACTTCTTCCTTAAGGGCAATGGGCTGGGGCGATATGCTGTATAAATCTAAGTTCTCTGGTCTGTTGGCACTGAGTATGCAATGCTGTGTGTTATTTTTAGCCTTGCCAATGGCATGACCCACATATGCTGGCCACCCTGTTAAAACAGGATGTTGCAATTGGCAGAGGGGATGGGAGAGTTGGAATTGGATGGGACGGGGATGGTTGGAACCCTGCTTGAGAGCTGGCTCCAAACTTCGGCTCTCCAATCATGGTAGCCGATTTTGAGCTTTGGCACCCACCAGTCCCGTCAAAGCCTGTGGAGGTGAGTGAGTAACAGTCTTGACCTTTAGAAAAAAAATGAGAGAAGGAAGCCAGCTGGTTGGACTTAGACCAAATGTGGTTTTCCAAATTGGGCAGTGCAAGGAAACTTGCCACATGGCCATATGGGTCGGAGACCTGTGGACTCACTTATCTAAGGTGTGGGGCCTCTCCTATGACAAGGACACCAGCCTCAGAGGACACGCCTCCCCCTAACCATCTTCTCCTTTGCTAACCTGAGACCATTCTCAGAATTCCCGAAAGTTCTCTCAGACAAGGCTCAGTACAGGAGAAAGGATGTCATGTGGCTATGGACTCTGCCCTCCTTCTCCCATCCCAGCTCTGACCTGCACCCTCATTAGGGGAGACCACGCTCCCCCACCTCAGGAAGGAACAGCGTAGGAGAGCGTGCTCTGTTAGACTCCTGGAAGCTCACCCACTCCTTTCTGGTTCTTGTCCTCAAGAGCATGTTTTCCCTGCCTGTTTAACACTAGGGGGTAACTTCCTACCATGCAGGGAAACTGTCTTGATACACAGGGCATGGCCTCTCATTTGATGGATGGACACAGTGGCAGCAAGTTATGTTACTGCTTATTACAATAACAATACTGAGTGGGCACATACGCTTAGGTATGAAGGGACCACTTGCAGCCTTTACTATGGGACAGAATGAACAAGACATTGCTCAAGGGTCACTGTCAGCCGGCAATGTCTCTAAGAGGGGATGTGGCTTGTTCAAAGGGCTCGCTGCAGAAGAAGCCGTGATGGCCGTGGGTGTCGTGTCTGGTGGCTGCTGTCCTAAGGCAGCTGGACCATCCACTAGGCTCCTCTAAGTATGTTTCTCTGGGGAGGTGGGGAGGGGGGGGGTTAAGAGACAGAGTGGATTCGTGTTTTGCCTGACCAGAGGGCAAAGACTGTCAGTGTGTGTGTGTGTGTGTGTGTGTGTGTGTTGCAAGCTGCCTCTCAGCGTTCCTCTTTCAAGCCCAGATTCCAGTACCCCGTGTTCAGCTCAGTTGGTTGCCAGGAGCCCTCCCAAGAGAAACAGCTGCTCGTAAAGAGAAAACATGCAAAGCTGCAGAGGGTTAGAATCTTAGCCTCTGCCGGCCTGATAACTTCCTGTCCGCTTATGAAAGCAAACAACGATAAATCTCCTCTTTCCCAGCATAGTTCCTGGCTGTTTCCCTCCCAAACTTGGCTCTGCCAAAGAGGTAAACACAATAACAGCTAGACTGCAGATGCCGCTAATAAAACCAGGTCCTGACATTAGTGTGCATGCATGCTGTTTATCACCAGGCTACAGTTAAAATGAGGCTGAAGGATGGGGGAAGGGCAGGTGATCTCTCCTTAAGCCCCACCCCAGCTGTCACCAACATGATTTGGCCTAGTGGTGCTCTGACAGAAGCCAGTGCTGATTTTGATGCATTATTAGTTTACAGCAGTTAATGACTAATATTCTTGGTGGCCTCTATTGATTTGGTTTGGTTGGAGGGGGGAGTATGATAAGGTACAGAACTGCCAGTATAATTTGTAACTTGAAGTATTTTTCTTTCAAAAGTAATATTAAGGACAATGGGATACAGTGTGGTTTAGTTTTGAGCTTGGAAAAAAATAAAAATTAAACTTTGAAGCATCTTCTTGTCCCTAAGACAAGCCTCTCTCTCTCTCTCTCTCTCTCTCTCTCTCTCTCTCTCTCTCTCTCTCTCTCTCTCTCTGTGTGTGTGTGTGTGTGTTGTGTGTGTGATGTGTATAAATGTTCTCATTTCCCTGTTTCTCCTTACACATACACACACACTATATATATATATATATCAGAATAAAAATTAACAAGTTATATATAGATAGGTTTACCCAAATAAAGGTGTTTCTAGTTTTGTTTTTTGAGACAGGATCTCATGCAGCTCAGACTGGCCTTGAACTCTCTGTGTAGCCATGGATAACCTTAAACTCCCCCACTCCTCCACATTGCAGACAGGCACCCTGCACACACACCCAGTTTTGTGTGATGCTGGCCGTAGGATCCAGGGTGTCAATGCTAAGCAGACATCCTGCCAGCGAGGCAGATGCCCAGCTCCCTAAGGAGAAGTCTTTTCATTGTGATTGCTGTCATTGTCGTTCAGTTTATAAACTTTGCTCTGGTAGATCTCTCTAAGACACACAATAGACTTCTGTAGGGGCTGCAAGTGAGCTCCATTGACATCTATTCCAGCCATTTCTAGTATCCCTCATCTTTCTCAATAAAGGTCTCCACCTAGGACTGACTTTTTCTTCTCTTGAACTTTTTCATCACTACTGGCAAATATAAAAGGATTTCCCATTGCCCCTAATCATCATTATCTAACTGACACCAAGCAATACAATACTACGGTGAAAAGGGAAATGCATTTAGGGAATTGCGTTGCATCAAACACAGTCAGGTGTGACATGTATCTGGACTACCATATGAGTGCTCGGAACAGAGTCTGCACCCTCCACAAGAGCAGCCAGTGCACTTAACGGCCAAGCCATCCATCTCTCCAGCCCCAGAAGTCATTATCATATTTGGTTATGGATTATTGTTTCCCACAAATTCATCCTCATCGACACTTAGAAAAGTGTTGCTTTCCAGAGTACCTACAACATGTTGCATTTCAGATCAGAAAAGAATAGTTCAGAAAAGCAGTTGCTTTCTCTATGGGTCTCAGAAGAAGATTCATTTGGCACTAGAGATCCCCATGTAGTATATAGCTGAGTGTTCCCAAAGGGGAAGATGCACAAAAGGCACCGGGAAAAAAAATGTCTGTCTTGTTGAAGTTGTGAGTTGTTGACAGAACTATCTTCCCCTGGTAGTCAGTGGCAACCACAGGAGATGTTCAAAGAAAACAAGTGACATTTTCTTCTGCTGCGTTTTATCCTTTTAGACTATGTATATAAGCTGTGCTATTAGAATTCAATGCTTTACATACCAATAAAGTATAGTGTTCAGTTCATAAACACTCTGTAATTTACCTAGTACGGTGCTCAGTAAGGATTGGGTAAAGAATGGATAAAAGACAAAGGACTGAATGAGTAAATGTGTAACTGATTAGACATTCAAGTCAGCAAAAAGCTTTCTTCCCATTCAGAGTCATATATGAAAGACACAAATTTCTATTTTATTTTTTTATTGATTGTCTACCCAAAGTATAAAGATCTAGGGAAGTGGTTAGAGAATTAGATAAATATGTGCCTAATGGTATAGATTCAGTATGTAGACAAACACCTTAGTAGGATGACCTAAGTAAATGAAAACTTATCGACATGGATACGAGAAAGCACACATGCGTGCCTGTGTGCACACGCACGCTCACATGTAACTTACAGGGAAACCTGAGGGGACTTAGAATTAGCATAGCAGACTTAAAATTAGCATCCAATGCCACAGGTTGCTGATGTGGAAACTTTCTGCACCACCTCAAGCTGGATGCTGAATGCTTCTAGGGGCTCCAAGGTACCATGGGAAAAGCAGAGGTTTTAAAGCCATATAGGTAGGTTGCTGATGTACAGTTTTCCCTCCATTTGATCTTGACTGAGTTTTCCAAATTCCTTGAACCCTCAGTTAACTCATCCCCAAAGCAGTGATAGTATCATTTAGCTCCAGGTTGGCCAAAAGACATCTGACATGTAAACTTAACGCTCATGTGTCTGTACTGTTCCATGTGTTACATTATTAAACCTCACAAAAGCCCACACATGAGATTAAAAAAAAAAACCCTTCACAAATGTGTAAAACTAAGGCAAGCAGATAACTGTCTAAGCACACAGTTTAATGTCTATGCGCTTAAGGTCCTCTGCCAATAATGCTAACCTTTATCGTTGTCACAGTCTAAATGTTGTTGATCCTCAGAACAACTGCATATGTCTTCAGTGGTTGCCTCATGAGTGGCAGCATCTCACGAACACTTACTAAGTGATGAATGTACCTTTGCCATACAGAGAAAATTATTCACAATGTATATGAGTAAGTTGCCCACTCACAGAGCCTCAAATGAACCCCAGGGACCGTGCACTTAACCATCTCTGAATCCATCTCCAGGATCAGAGAGAAGCAGGGTGCTGCAGGGGTGGGCCCCTGATATCTGGGCATACACAAGTGTAAAGGTCATTTCAAGTAGCTAAAACAGAGCAACAAAAGCTAGGGTGTCATATATCCTCTGGCTTATTCTGTCTTCCTGTTCACTCTTGACATCACCCTCAACTCTAAAACGCTTTCCTCTGCCTCCCCTAATTTCTACTTTTGGCTAGCAGAGAGGAAAATATTAGAAATCCTACTTGAGCTATCCATCATTTGACTGATACATTCTTAAGGGTCCTTCAGTAATCAGTCACTTGCAACTCAGGGTTGCGTTTGAGGGAAGAGGGCTGTAATGAGAATCCTGAAGAACTAACTGTTATCTGTTTTCACGTAGCCTTTCTCGTAGGCTATGAAAACTGGGCCCCAAATGGTCTAAATCTTAAACTGTCTCTTACAAAGAGTGTGTAAGGGCTGGAGAGATGAGCGGAGAAAACACTTGCTGTGCAAGACTGAGGGTCAGTGTCGAGAACCTCTGAACCCACAATGTCAGGTGGGCATGGTGATTCCGGACTTTGGATGATAGAGACATGACAGTCCTCAGGGAAATCTAGCTTGTCAGACTAGCCACGCCAACAAGCTCTGAGTTCTATCAATAGACCCTACTTCCGTAAACCAGGTGACACCTTACATCAAGCTCAGGCTTCTGCACACACATACACATCCACCTGAAAATACATGCATCCCCAGACATGCATATGCGCATGCAGGTATGACACACCCATCTTTAAAGGCAATGGAATGGGCCTCAAGTGTTTACATTGGCCTGTAATAGAACATGAATATGGATCAATTAGCTTTTTATGCATTTTTCTATAGTACTGTGTGGACTATGCTTCCAAAAGCCATTTCTTTGCTTTAAAATTTAAAAACATTGGCTGAACATGATGGTGCGTGTCTTTAATGTCAACATGTGGGAAGCAAAAGTAGGCAGATCTCTTAGCTTGAAGCTAGCCTGTTCTACAGTTCCCAGACAGCCAGGGCTACACAGAGAATCCCTGTCTCAAAACAAGCAAACAAATAATAATAATAATAATAAATAAAATAAAACAAAAGCAAACATAATGGTTGCCTGAATCTAGCTTGATGAACTACTAAATATTCTCTCTCTTTTTCTTTCTTTTTCTCTCTTTCTCTCTCCCTATTTTTTTGTTTGTTTTTTGTGTTTTGGTTTTTTTTGGTTTTGTTTGTTTGTTTTTCCTTTTCCTTTTAGGCTTTTTTCAGACAAAGTCTCTGTATGTAGCCCAGGCTGGCCTTGAACTTGTAGATCTCCTGTCTCCTGAGTGCTGAGACTACAACAAACCTACATCAACCATGCTGGGTGGATTCTATCACCTTTAATGTTTCAGTGTTTTGATGTGATTAATCTCAGATTAAAAACTAAAATTAAAAGGAGAGGGGGAAAGTCCTTTACCCAGTATTATACAGCATTAGTAACTTCATGCCAATCTGTGAAGGACACAGTGCCTTGTTATGACAAGGAATTATTCATAGGGAGTGCCTAGCATATAGATCGCATCCTTTATTTGAAACAATAAAAGAGTCATCTTTAGTAGCTGATGGAAATAAATAGGCAGGCAAAATTTAAAGGAAAGGAGAAAAAAATAAAAAGACCAACCAGTAGGGCTCTGTAATAATTGCGTGTCACCATAACATCAAGTAGTACATCCTTTTAAGGACTCGTTATGTGGCTTGCCCATTATGTTTCAGGGATGGAAAGAAAATGTAGTCATTCACAGGAAAGTAATGACAGGATCCTGCCGGGTTTCCTAATAGTATTGACTAGACAGGAGAATTATGGCTTGCAAGCAAAGTGTAGTTCTGTATTTGGAATTGTTTTGCTGCCAATCAGAATTTTTCTCGTCTTAAAAAATATCAATAGCCTTGAAAAAAAATATCAAAGAAACTGCAGCCAGGTTTTTGATCTGGCTGTGAGAGTGCACAGTTTCCAGGTTCTAGCCCAATTACTCGCCTGCAGAAACCTCTTCTGCGATTACTAGGAGGGATGGCAGCGAGAAGCTATGCTTTAGTGCCCCTTGCTGGTCAACCTGAAGAAAATCTGGGCAGATGATTGCCAGAACCCAGGTTTCCATAAATGAAGTGGCACGTTCCATTACAGCCGTGGGAAGGGAGCCACGCTGATTAAACCCAAACATCTGCAGCAAGTTGTAAGCACCCTTAGAATGGTGGGAAAAGGCATCAGGAAACACACAAAGAAAATCTGCCTGTTATATCTAAGCTGGCCTCAAAATAAATCCGGGTAAATACATTCTTCTTCCTATGCACAAAGAATAAGTTTGCTTAATGACGACCCCCACCAATATCTCTGGCTTCTCTAGTCATTAAGGGAACTAGAAAACCCCCAGAAATTTCTAATGGAATTCTCAAACCCCCCAAAAAACAAATCCCAAACTGTCTTTCTACAGAGGAAAAAGTATCTCTCCGGGTGATGCATTAAATGGTTGACAATTATTTCACAACTCATGACAAATGAATTATGAGTATGGTGTCTTTTTTTTCCTGTTCGTCATTTTATTTCCTTTGTTGTTTTTATTTTACATATTGATCCCAGTCCCCTTCCCCTCCCTCCCTGTTCATCATTTTATTAGAGGCTATGATTAATTTAAAACAATAACTACAAAAGGGTTTCCTGGTTAGCTGCCCATCAAAGCTGATTCGGTTTAGGGAATCAAAAAGAATTATCAGATTAAATGTGCCAGTCCTATTTGGGATTCCAGCTCAACAGAATTTGGCCTTGGAATTCTATCTCTTCCTCCATAAGGAACTCATCGGAAACTTGAGTTCATGAGACCCAACTCTAGAGACTAGAAATGTGTGTTCCTTGGTCCTACCAATGGGGACGTATAGACCAGCGCATGTGGGAGGTTCTGGAACAGATGCATTCAACCTGATGATCCAGGCTGCAGCCAGAATCCTGGTGGTGGGCAACAGAGAAAGTCTAGGGGTTCAAAACTCCTAGGTATCACCTAGAAACCAGAGTAGCCATGGCTGTCCATAAAAAAGAACAAACGTGGAGCTGGGTAGAAGGCTCAATGGGTAAGGCACTCACCTTGCAAGCATAGACCAGAGCTGAGATCGCAGAAACCACCCAAATCCACACATAATAGCAGGTGTGTGTCATCCTGGCTCTCCTACAACTGGATGACGGGCAGAGGCAGAAAAATCCCTAGACGTTCTGGGGATAGTGACTCAAGAGTACATACTGGCAAACAGAAACAGACTACCTTGAACAAGACAGAAACCAAGCACTGGCACAAAGTTACTCTTTAACCTCCATACATGGGCATGCCTTTTCCCCATATGCAAACACATGTGCGCATACGTGCTCATGTGCATACACGCACACACACATACACACACACACACACTGGGGAGAGAGAGACTGGGAAATAACTAGGGATAGCTTGCCTAGTATGTACACAGTAGGAACTCTATGCTCAGTGACAAAATTTAATTTGCTGAATTGAATAACAATTGAAACGTCTGCATTTCAAAGGACACAATCCAGAAAGTAACACTGTAACCATAAGATGGGATAAATCACTTGCAAAATGATAATCTCTGATAAGGAAGCTGTACCAAAACTGCATAAAGAATGATAGATAACTTGGTGATAAATGTGTACCAAAAGTAGAAAGAGGTCTGAATAGGCATCCCTCCAGTGAAAACATACTGATGGCCACTGAATTCTGCTGGGGAAGTGCAAATCCAAACCATGATGAGATGCACTTCATACTCCCTAACACGGCCAAAGCAACAGACACTCTACTGAAAAAGATGTAGGGAAATCCATCCTCCTCACATTTTACTAGTTAGAACACACAATAAAGCAGTCATTTCAGACTTCAGTACTTTCTCAAAGGTACCCACAGGTTTCTACAGTCCCATCACTAAAATAGAGGGGTGTCATTCTGAATAACATCCCACTCCTAAACATGTACCTGAGACAAAAAGGAGCTTGTATCCACACAAGACCATGTACATGAATACATGTGGTGTGACTAATCCAGATAGCCAAAGGTAGCAATAACTGAAATTTCCATCTTCCTGAAACACGGGTAAATAAGACAGCATATAGCCATATCATGGAATATTGTTTGTGAATTAAAGGGATTAAAATGGGTATCACATCGTGCATTAAACTTTGCAAGCAACATGCCAAATGAAAGAAGCCAGACTCCATAACTACGTAGTCTCAATCTATATATATAGTCTGCTAGAACCATAATAGAAAAGATGGTTTGGGTGATTTAAACCATGGGTGTCTTCTCACGGTTCTGGAGACTAAAAGATGCTGGATACTTCTTGTAGGTGGCTATATTCTTACTGTGTCTTCTTCGGCCCTCTCCTCTCTGATCTTACCAAGAGTTCACATGCTCTCCGATTGTCCTTCATGTATGGACACTAGCCCTATCAACTCTCCTTTAAACTCCATTGCTTATTCAAGATCCCATCTTCAAGCTGGGTGATGGTGCATGACTTTAACCCCAGCAATTGGGAGGCAGAGGCAGGTGAATCTACACAGAGTGAGTTCCAGGACAGCCAGGATTACATAGGAAAAGTCTGTCTTGAAAAACAAACAAGAACAAACATATCCCATCTTTAAATGAAGTTACCATGGTGATTAGGACTTTTAGAGGGGGTTCAAGCATTTAGTCTGTAGCAGGCTACCACAACCAGGTTCAGGGGCCTCAATCTATTCAGTCTGTAGTCCACAAGTTCAAGTTGAAGGTGTTGGTCTGGCAGGTTTGACCTCTCCTAATATCTTTCTCCTTGGCTTGTACATGGCCATTTTTTTTTTTTTTTTTTTTTGTCCCGTGTCCCTAGATGGTCATTGTTCTGATTGTGATTGTGCCAACTCCTGGTATCTATCCCTCTTTTGATTGGAGTAATTGGACAAGTGTTCCGTTCCTAGATTCTTAGAACTTCCCTTTTGTAGTGAGACAGGCTTTCACGTATACCAGGTTTACCCCAAACTAACTGTAGAGCCATTGATGATTTTGAACACCGGGTCCTCACCTCCCAAGTGCTGGAGTTACAGGCACGTGTTGCATGCCCAGCTTCTAGGTGGTGAACATAATCCAGTCCGGGACTTCACGCTTGCCTGGCAGACACTCAACCAACTGAACTGCATCCCCAACCCCAGAACCTCACTCAATTTTCACTACTCAACTTTCAAGGACAGTCATATTCAAGTTCAGGTTGGCAGATTACTCATAGCGAGAAGCCTGATTTCATCTACCTGTGTGAGATGTTTTTCAAGAGTGAGCAAATACGTGGCTATGAAAGCAGATTTGTAATGGCCACCTTGGAAGCTTGGTTGACTAGGGACAGAAGCTTAGGGGCTCAGGCCTTCTGTTGTGATGAATACATTCTGAAACTGGTGTTGGTTGTAGTACACAACTCTGTGAATATGCGAAGAACCACTGGGTTGTTTGTATTTGCTCTGTGTGTGTATGCGTGTGTGTGTGTGTGTGTGTGTGTGTGTGTGTGTGTGCATGTTTTTATGTGTGCACAAGTGTGTATGGATACATGTACACCCACAGGCATGTAGACACACCGGAGGTTGACATGGGAGGTCTTTCTCCATTCCAGACACTTCGTTTACTGAGGTCTCTTGCTTAACCTGGGTCTCCCTGATTCTGCTCTCCTGGCTAGCCAGATTGCCCTGAGATCCCCGTCTCTGTCCTGGATTCTGGGTTCTGCATGTGCTGACACTCTCACCCAACATTTCTGTGGGTGCTGAGGATGCAAACATTAGTCCGAATGTCCAAGCAGCAAGCACTCTTTCCAGCCTATCTAGCACCTCCCAGCCCAACTGTGGAGTTTTCAATGAAGGAATTATATGATTTGTGAATTGTGTCTCAATAAAAATGTTACATACCCCTTCTCCAAAGAAAAAAATCTAAGAGAATCAACATCACCAGTAAGGTCTTTAAGAGGCAGCACTATTCCATCCTAAGAATGGAGGTCAAAGCCAAGACCAGAGTTTTACGGACCTATAAGGAAGAGAGAACCTCTGAACATTCTCCATGATTGCTGTCACACTTGCCTCAAGGGCTGACCCTGCAACCCCCGGAGTGACCCTGAGTCACACAGTTTTCCCAGCATTTCTTGAACGCCCATTCCCACCTAGCTGAGACATCCTAGCCTAGGGACAAGAGCTCTTGAGGCTGGAAATCAGCAGGGTCTGAACTAACCGTTGATGTGTTACCTACTTCCTTTTCCTCATCCTTTAGAATGGAAATATCAGGCTTGAGCATTCTCTTCTTAGAAGTCCTGGGTTTTCAGGGCCTAGGTCTGCCATGCTGTCTCGTAGAGCACAGATATCACGTCATCCTTAGTCCCTCTGGACTTCAAGATGCGGGAAGACAGGAGTTGTTTTCTTACCTGCCCCCCCCCAAGTCCTACCCACTGCCGAACACATAGAAAATGTTTGTTCAGGAAATGAATACTTGGTTCTCTGTCTTCGACTTATTAAAATGCACATAACACTTTGCAGTGCAGCGAGTCATTTTCAGAATTATCGAACCGAAGAATGCTAACTTAAGCACTGATTTTTGCCACCATATCGGTACTAGTAGCTTAGTGTCTATTGAACAACTCTGGACCAAGCTTCACCCTACGTAATTTGCATTCAGTTATCCCATTTCATTGGTGCTATAAGCCCTTGAGTAGGTGTTTCCATCACTCCTGTTTCACAGATGTTGAACTGTGACTCCCAGACATTAAATGATATTCACAGTGCCATAGAGGCAATGGTGGTCATTTCTCTGTGTGAGCTTGTCAGGAGAAAATGGGAAATGGGAGCAAAAGTGTGGTTTGAGATTATTCTTGAGCCTTCAGACCTTCTCTGTCTTTTATTGGCTTACAGTTTAGTCAATCCCTTCTTGAATCCAGAGTCCCACAACTTCTCCAAATCAGACTGAAGCATGCTGAATTCATCCAAACTACTGACCGAGCAGCCCCTTGCATTGAGAAGAGGATGGCAAAGCTAGGCACGCGCACACACAAAGCATGGATGGCGTCTTCCATTTGGCCACAAACTCTGTAATCAACCAAACCCAGAAATCTTTGAGCTGTACTTCACAGAGTTCTACTCAAGGGGATAATTCAATGTGAGCTAGACACTTACCATAATGGCCATAATTCTGGCATTTCTGAACGACAAGCTCAGCTCCAGGTGTTTCCAGAAGGCTTGTATCACATCTTAGAAGTTGTCATGGGTTAGCAGCTTACCCGTTGACCGAAACCTTAAATTAAAGGTTTGCTCATTTTTGTGGTTGTCATGAGCCCAAGCAAACTGCCTGATATTTTTCCTTTCTATTCATCTCTGTTAACGTGGCCATGTATATGTTATGATTAGACAGTGCACAAAGACCATTATCTATGGAGTCTGGGGTTAGAAATTAAGGAGAAGTTCATGCTGCTACTGAGGCAATTCCTACTGAAGAACTTGGAATCACGCAAAGATAGTACCTACCATTAGAAAAATTCACATAGCTCTGACTATGCCAAAATCCTCCAAAGGAACAGGCTTGCCCACACCCATGGTCTAAAGTGCCCTTAACCTCCCATGAACCTCAGGGGCACAGACAATGGAAGTCCAGCTTTTGCTTTTGCTTGTAATTTCAAAGCAAGGGCAAATGCTCCCCCCTTGTAGCCTAGCCAAACACGTGCATATGTCAACTGCCTATTTAAGACCTCAAAAACAGGTCTTTGGCCCACCCTGGCTCTATTTCTAATGTTGTTGCTTATGTGGCTACAGCAGCTACCATGTTCTATGATAGCGGAACCAGGGCTGACTTTCAGATCATTGTACCGTCTCAATCCAATACATACGTAATTTAACATCTTTTACTCATTGCATAGATGAAGTATGAAGTCCAAGGTGAAGACGTGCCTAGAAAAATAAGGCTAAGATCTGGCTCCCTGTCATAGAAAGGACCTTGAACCCCATAAACAGTGTGCAAAGAATAAGTCAGGCCCAAACTGAAGCATTTGTCAACATTCTTACGTCATCTCAAAGCATTATACAGCTTGACTGTTTCTGTGTTTGTTGTTTGTTTGTTTGTTTGTTTTTGAGCAAGGGTCTTAGTGTGTGGCTTGGGTTGGCCTAGAACCTATTATGCAGCCCATGCCCCATAGTAACTAACAATCCTCCTGCCTCTCCAAGGGCTAGGATTATAAGTAGGAACCACCACACCCAAACAAGCTTAACTTTTTAAATTATTTCCCTGTTATTCTTATTTCTGGGAAAAACAGCAGGATTTTTTTGCTGTTGTTGTTGAGTCCAAGCTTAACTCTAATATGCATGAAATACAGACGATCTGAAAACAATAAAAGAATAGAGATCGGGAAGTAGCAGTTCATCATAATGTTCCTTTTAGCTTGCATGACTCTTTAAGCTTAACTGTTCTAAAGAGTCGCTCTTTGAAATAGAAATGATTTTAAACATCACTTAGATGGTTGCATCTGTTCTTAAACTTGCCCCTCAAAAACAACCTCATGGTAACATTTATGTATTTGATAATGAGTATAATGGCTTCTTCCATGCCTGTTTTGAGTCTTTGTGGCATTTTCCAAAGCTTCTAAAAGCAGTTTGTAACTGCTAATATATTGCCCAAAGTCTCTGTCATTGGGATAATCAGGAAAAAAAAAAAAGATAATCTAGTCTAAATCCCTCGATTAAAAGGTCAACTCAAGCCAAGAATGATGTCCTACACCTGTCCTCCTCAATGCTTGGGAAATAGAAACCAGAGGATCTGAAGTTCAAGGTCATTCTTGGCTGCATAAAAAGTTTGAGAAGAGCCTGGGTTGTATGAAACCCTATCTAAAAAATAATAACAAAAAGTCAGCCTGTGGGGAGCTGGAGAGATGGCACAGCAGTTAAGAACATTTGGTTGTAAAAGACCCCGGTTCAATTCCCAGCACGCACGGGGTGGCTCACAAACAATTCCAGGAGATCTGATGCCCACTTCTGACCTCTGTGGGCACCAAGCATGCATGAGCTGCACATATGTCATTCAAACAAAGCACTAAGACATAAAATAAAATGAATAAATCTAGTTAAAAACAATTAACCCTCTGCCAGGCAGTGGTGGAACATGCCTTTAATCCTAGCACTCAGGAAGCAGAGATAGACCAATCTGTGAGTCTGAGGACAGCCTGGTCTATAGAATAAGTTGTGAGTTCCAGGACAGCCAAGTACAGCTAAGGCTACAAAGAGAAAAGCTATCTCAAAGCAACAAAAAAAACCCACAACCCTACTACATCTGTATTTCACCCTAAGCAGATTTTCACCAAAGCTTCTGTCTCACACCACACACACACACACACCCTTCCTGACAGAGGCATATCAGTGTGGCGTCTGTTTTCCAGGACCACTCGTTGGGTCGTCAATGTGTTTTCAGGCTTCTGTTGCTCCCACTTACACAGCCAATCAGACTACGATAAGCACCAAATAGAAATTCAAACAGGGACATGTTTGATCAGGGGAAGCTGCACAGTGGTGGGAAAACCTTCACACCCGGGCTCCCATGGTAGTGATGGAAGGCAGTGTCAGGCCAGGCCAGGATGGCAACACCTGCAGCTGCCAACTTGAAGGAAAATCGGGCTTTGGGTTGGAGGGATCCGGGGAGCAGAGGGAACTGGTTGCATCTCACAGATGGAGAGAAGGATTTCTAGGTACAGGTGGTGGAAGCACATTGCTTGTCAAGAGATTTACTTCAGAGAGAGCCCAGCCATGTAGAACAGCCACTATGCCACCAGGGCTCAGAACTGCTGGCCCAAATCTTCAGGGCTCCCAGGCAGGCTTCAGGAATGACAGCCAGGACTACCCAACAACTACCGCATCCCTCTGGGGGGGAGCTGGAGGCAGACAGCAGGGTTAGTACCACCCCTTCATGCTGCCACTGAAACCGTCAGTCAAACGAGGGGCAGAAGAGGAATGGGAATAAGAAAGAGGAAGGGAGGACACTGAAGACACACACAGAGTGTGTGGGGAGGAGAAGGAAATGGAAGAAAACATCCATTCATCTTCGAGATCTTAATTTTCACCCTTGGTTCACAGGTGAGAGGTAGACAAAAAGCGTAAGACTTTGTTCTGGCTGTGTCCGTTAGGGTTACTTCAAGTCTGATCCCCAGTAAAACCTTTCTCGCCACCCAGAGATATCTGTCTCTGTCTCTGTGTGTGTCTTCCTTTGTGTCTCTGTGTCTGTTTGTGTCTGTCTGCCTGACTTTCTCTTTCTCTCCCCCCTTTCTCTCATTCCCCAGTCTCTCTCTCTCTCTCTCTCTCTCTCTGTCTCTGTCTCTCTCTCACACACACACACACACACACTTCACAGTGTCTGTCTTATCAGTGGGAAAGCTGCACTGTGGCTGGGAACTAACCTCCTTTCTTAGCACTTTGCTCCTCTATAAAATCAAGATTTCCCCAGGCAGCCAGGCAAGGTCACTCTGGAGGTCAATATCAGTTCTAAAGCAACCCCTCGTGGAGGAAAGAACCCCATCTCTGTCCTGAGTCACTATTCCCACCCTGCTGAGTCATTTAGGCCACAGAACAAAGGAAAGGGCATAGCATCATCAGCCCCTCTCTGCATCTCCAGGGCAGGGAAATTCTCAGCATCAGGGACCCACAAACCATATGGCAGTGCCAGGGAAGGCCACAAGGCCAGCCACAGCTCCTGCAGGTACTGCCTGGAAGGGAAACAAAGCTTCAAATCAGATAGAACCCAGGGCCCAAATCTGATAACACACACTTCCCACTTCAGAGAAAGATGACAGTGTGGTAGATTCGGGGAGACATTCAATATCAGGACACTCTGTGATGTCAGGACAAGACCCTCGGGAGAGGTGACAGAAGGGAGCTTTGACAGACCCTTCAGAATGAGAAACAGCAAAAGCCGTGCGAGGCACCTGGAGACAGACTACTTAGCAGGACTGATCGACTCTTCTAGAGTACCTGGTCACTATTAAATGCTCAAGGGAAACCTAGTGCCATTCCTTTTGCAGCAAAAGCAGATGGCCAGATGGGTCTCATGTTCTTAAGGAAGTCTGGCTTTAGAGCCCAGAATCCTTGATTACTCCCCACCCCACTCCCAGGAGTCCATGCTGACCAATTGCTCGGATAACAGACACATGCCATCACACTCCATTTATGCAGTGCTGGCGATCAAATTCAGAACTTCACGCATGCTAGACAAGCACTCCAGCAACTGACCTCTGTCCCCTACCCCTGAAATCACCTGTCCTAGGGAAACAGATGGCAGTGCCGGGGACCACTGAGCTAGAACAGCGTTTTGATGCCCATGGACCTGGGCCTGCAGACAGAGCCGCACACTTGGCAGGCACACATCACCCGAAGTTCAGACGCAAGGCACATCTGTGCCGTGTTGATAGCATAATAACCTGCATTACAGTGTTGGCCAAGAACACCTGTGCAGGGCTCAGAATGTCAGCCCAAGGCGACCATTCTGATGGAGGTGACATTAACAGCTTTCATTAAAACTGATGACTGTGGCATTGCCCAGTAGTGTGGCTGCAGAAGGGCTCTGCTCGAGTTGCCACTACAGACAGGCCCTTAGTTTGGGAGTTCACAACTTGACCATGGACATGCACTTTGTCTTGAATGAAAATCTGAAAAGGAAACTCTGCTGGGCTAAAGAGAGTTTACCTTTGGGGACTGTTAAAATGCTACATGTATCCAAGCCCTGAGTGAATGACACTCTCTGGATTATTGGGACCCTGTTGTCTCTGTGTGTGCCTGGGTAGCGAAAACAGCCTAGCAGAAGGTAGAAGATTCATTTCTGGCTGGCCCAGGGGGAAGGTGAAAGTCTTAACTTTATGTATGTAGGGGCTGCCAAGAGTTCTCTGGAAGTAATGCTTGTCTGACAAAAAATCCTGCATCCTACCTTACCTGCGTGCTTGCCTGTCTCACTCAGCCTGTCGAAAATGAGGACGCCAGGAATTCTCGTGTTTGCCCTGGGATCTAATGATGTTAAATGGGTGTGGAACTTGCTCGCTTTCAACACCACACCCCTCTCCTCTGGTGAAAGGGAGAGGGGATGGTGTGTGTTCACTGGCAGCGGTCTAAAAGGATGCTGCTGTCTTCTGTGTTGACACACAAACGCGCCAGAGCAGGCGAATATTCCTGACCTCAGCTTGGCAGGTTAACACTAGGCGGTCTATAAATTGAGTCCCAATTTTAAATGTAGAATAACTGTTGTGCCTTTTTCACAAAATAAAATTGTAGGGAGGAGGAATGGGTCCACAGAACACTGCTTTAAAAAAAAAAAAAAAAAAACTACATGCAGATTTTGTCATTTCAGCTTCTTCTAGCACGTGTCATTTGGGTAGAGAATGTCCATTATTGTCTTCAATATTCCCTGGCCCTTTCCCCATACACCACAGGAAGTGCATTAAGGCCCAGTTCATGCTGCTTTGCTGTTTAAAATTCTCCAGTGGTGTCTTATTGAGTTTCAGGTAAAGCCTACCCTGCTTGCTATTGCGTGTGACGGCTGCCCAAGAGCCTGTGGCTTCAAGTCCTACCTCCTTTTCCTCCTCTGTAGCCCAGACTTGACTTTCCCCAGCATCTCACTATACAAGCCTCCCTCCCCATCCCCTGCATTTTCAACTCTACTTGCCTGCTGGGTTTCCCCTCCACGCCCAGAAAAAAAAAAAAATCTTGTAGTTCAAAAACATGCCTGGCACAAAGTCACTGTTTTCCCTCACCGCCTCTCCATTCTCCCTGAGGGCTTCTTCTGTCACATTCAACACCACCTATAGCTGTGTAATTCGGTTGGTAGAGAGTATGTCTGTTACATGGGAAGCCCTGAATTTGCTCTCTAGAACCTCAGGAAGCCAGGAATGATTGTACACATCTATAATCCCAACACTCAAGGGATGAAGATAGGGGGACTGGAAGTTCAAGGTCATCTTCAGCAAGTTTGATGCTAGCCTGATACATAAGACTCTCCCTAAAAACACAAGGAAAATGCAACTTAATAATTACTGTTTTGCTAATCCGCTTTTTGTACCCACGGGTCGGCAAAACTTATCATTGAAAACTTATGCTACAAGAGGGTAGGGGACCCATGTTACTATTGAAAGCCAAGTGTCTTAGCACAAGTAAATTGCAATGGCATGTAGGCTTACCCATTAGTAGTCATTATTTTCCTTGGAATGTTCAGCAGCATAATATTCCTCCTCATTCTGTATACAACCTCCATTTTGCAGGCAAGAACAGATTCCCTTACCCAGGGGCGGTGTGGTGAATTGGAGGGAGGGAGGAAGAGACTCTGTCCCTTTACTCTTTCTCCTTCTTTGGAATGTTGTATGGTCAGATCAATTTCCACGCTCTTCCTGCCTTTTGACCTCAAAGCTCAAAGATTGGTTGACTTTGGGCCCTCAATACTGATATAACAAGGACGTTCACATGTAGGAAGCCCTAGGAAACTAGATGCCCACTGCTGTGTTGGAGGCTAACATTACCACGCCTTGGTGCTGCGTTGTTTGGTTTTGCTTTCCTTTTTAATTGGGCTTTGGGGATAGAACACAGGTCCTCGATGTCTCCATGCCAAGCACTGTATTGACCAAACCATCTCTCCCGCCCAAGATCATTAAAAAACATACACATAGCACCTACCGTGATTCTGATGACTAAAAGATCCACACAAGGCCTGTGCTTCCGTTGTTTGTTATCTTTTAAGGGAAGCCAGGTAAAAAGCCAGGAAGGAGCAAGTGAGCAGCCATAGGCATGACAACTGAATTCTATGATTCCGCTTAGCACAGGACATCCCAGCAAGTAACTTCGCTGCTCCCAGCTCTCTCTGCTTTGCTGATCTGGATGTGGGAACAGGTCCGTCTATTTTACAGAGCTAGTTCTATGCCAAACAGGGCTACGCAGTAAGACCCTGTCTCAAGAAAGAAAAAAAAAAAAAAAGACCTTACCCCACCACCACCCAGGTGGTCTCAAATGAGATATTCCTGGAAGGTTCTTTATCTACCCTTTATGATTGTCTCCATAAACCACGCTGCCATGTGATCAGTCAGTTGGCTGCTTCCTCAGATGAGTTGGTGGCTCTCACTCTAGCTGTGCATAAATCACTCAGGAAAGTAAAATCTTCAAATGTCCCAGACTGTTCCGTAGACTAAGCTAGTGTGTTTGCTCAGTACTACTTTTTGAAGATTGATTTTGTGTGTGTGCAAGTACATCTACGTAAGTGTATGTGTGCGTGTGTACACTAAAGCCCATGGATCCCTTTGAGCTAGAGTGCAGGCAATTGTAATCTTCCCCGTGGGATGCTGGGATTCTAATTCAGGTCTCATGCTTGAGCGCCAGGGCTCTTAACCATTGAACCAACCTTGATACTATTTTTCTTTTAAGTACCATGTCTAGTCAATATTAGGAATTAGAGCATTAGTTAGGAATGCTAGTTCATGTCTAAAATTCCAGAACCGAGGAGGATAGTGAATTTGAGACCAGCTGGTCTACATAGTGCCTTTTAATCCAAACCAGTATACATAGTGAGACTCCACTTCAAAAAAATAAAAGGCAAGACTATTTCTCCAAGCCTTTCCTCAGTTTCTGTAGTTCTTTGTGTAGGGATGAGGCTTTTACACATCCACTGTGACATGTTCATTATTGTCATCCTTGTCTAGCTCATGTTTGGACAGTCATGTTAGTGAGACTTTATGGGCGTGGCTTCTGATGTTAACTTGGAGACACAAACTCACAGCAAACTCCCTGACCGTCTGACTTTTACAGTCTTTCTGCCTCATCTTCTAAGATGTTCCTTGAGCCTTTCACATGGGAATGTTTTGTAGATGTGTCCACTGGAATTAGGTATTGTACCAAATAGTCAGTATGCCTAAGAAGGTTGTGTTTAGAAGTGTGTCAGTGGTGTGTGTGTGTGTGTGTATGCAATAACAATTAAAAAGAAGGTCATGAATTTGAAAGAAAGCAAAAAGGGATATATGTGGTAGTTTGGAGGAAGAAATTATGTTACAATTATATTATAATCTCAAAAGTAATAACAGTAAAAGAAATGAAACATAAACAAAAAATTTCAGAGCCCTGAAATAAAATGTCTCAAACTTGTCTGATGATGAGAAAGCTTTGGGTTCCACCCTACCTTCTAATCAGCCTTCCAAGGGAGGGAGGCTGGGAGCCAGCAAATTCTTAGCATCCTTAGTTGGCTATCCACAGCCAGTGCTGAGAAACAAGGTGTTAAAGCATCACTGGAAAGTTGGAAGGGATATTGGGTGAAGTCTTCGCACTTAAGTCGTCCCAAACCCATGAGTCTCAAGAACAAAAGGCCCATGGGTCTTAAGCAACTGCATGGACAGTGAGTAAACAGCTGGCTGCTTGTGTCTATTTCTGCAATACTCATCTCCAACCACTTGCAAGTTAGGGAAGTCTTGATTGATGTCAAAGATTTTCAACATCGTGAAAGTCTTTCTTCGGAAAAAAAAAATCATACAGGAATGGCATGAGAAACTCATTGGGAGAATTCTTTCATTTGGAAAGACATGTTTGAATTGTGAAATAAAGTGATACACTGGGCTTTTCTGAGTATGTACAGAGGGAACTGGCCTGCACGTGAAGCAGACATAACTACATTGTTCTCCCCCCCCCAAAAAAAAAGAGGATATTTTGCACAGCTCTATAAAGCTTTCGGCATTACTTTTTGTGCTCGTAAGAACGTTAGACAGATGAGCTTGTGAATTATGTACAGACAAGCTGCCAGGTCACAGACAAGCAGTGGATATATAGGGGAGGGGGGAAGGTAGGCAGATGCACTGCACCCGGCATCTCTAAACCTCCTCCTCACCAGAGCATCAAACTCCGTGACAATCCTTGATCTCTGAAATCCTGAAAAGCTGCCTGGAGGAATCCCATTCCCTCTGGACCCCCATCCACCTGCCCGGCCGGCCTATGTAGCTAGCCCTCCGCTTTTCCTCCCTTCCCCTTCCTGCCTTGTTTGTTTGAAGCCTGTCTTACTTGGTCCAAGCTTTGGGTTTTAAACATTGCCAGTATTGAGAGACGATTGTCTTCTGTGCTCTTTAAGAAAGACCCTGGAAATTGATTTTAATAAATCTAAAAGTTGGGGGATTTGCATTTTTTGCTTCCTGCTGGCTTTGTACAAGTTACTCCCTTCTGAACTTTGCCAGATCCTGCATCTGGGAACCACAGTGTTGGATTCAGTCGGCATTTTATCTTTGGAAACCATGGCAGCTCACTCTGTGTAATAAGTGCTTGTGTTGATGTCAGTCTGCAAGCCTCATTCTTAGGATCCCCTTCATATCCCCCTTCTATTTCATTGTTTCAAAGCTAGGACCCAAACGCAAGGCCTCATACATTTGCCGTGGATGCTCTACCACTGAGCTGAGCCTACAATGAGCCTTCTATTTTGAAAAAGTACTGTAAGTAGACAGTCAGTATGTCCTACCTCTGTGATTTAACATGCTACTTGCTTGGTTTATAGTTGGAGAAAAGGATTTGAGAGGATGTATTATGGGCTCCTGGAGTCACATGCTACATGCTTCATAGATACAGAGCTGAGGAGCCCTGTCTCTGGTGGACCAATGCAGAGCACACCTTCAACAGAATCTTGAATGGTTCTGGGAGTGTGCACCCTCTCCTCATATACTCTATTTATGGCAATTTTTGTTGTGTTTTGTTGGATTATTTCAGCCTTACTTTGCTTGAGAGGTGGGAAGACAGGGAACTCTTCAATTAACATTAGTTATAAAGGATTATGGGCTTCCTTACGATACTTTGATATATGCATGTGTACTTGGATCACATAAAATTAAATAACTAGAGCAAGTGAGATGACCCCATGGCTAAAGGTGTCTTAAAGGTGTCCAGTGTGTGTGTGTGTGTGTTTGTGTGTGTGTGTGTGTGTGTGTGTGTTGAGACAAGGACTCACTATGTAGTCATGACTGGCCTGGAACTCAATATATAGACTAGAATGGCCTAGAACTCACAGAGGTCACCTGCCTCCGCCTCCTGGATGCTGCGATCCCTGAATGATTCACGGTGATAGAAACAATTCCCAACTCCCAAAGTTACCCTCTCATCTCCATAGGCATGAGTGCGCATTCACATGTATACACACACACACACACACACACACACACACACACACACACAGAGTTTTTTTTTAAGTTTAAGAGAAAAGCTGAATAAATAAATGAATGACTACGGAAGAGTTCCCCATGGCCAGCCCACTCATGGTGTTCGTCTCTTCCATCCCATCATCCTCTAGTACTAAAATGACTTGATTTGTGTGTGCTGAGTATCTGGGACAGAGTAGGATCCAAGATGCACTGTAAAATCAGGTTTTGGAAGATGCTAGTTGCATTTTCTAACTCGGGCCACCAGAACAAAGTATTAGTATGGTGGCTTGCACAGTGGAGTCTGGAAGCGTAAGAGGAAGGTGGTAGATGGTTCCCTCTGAGAGTGAAGGGTCAGTTCCAAGCCTCTTACCTTGGCTTGTGGTTATCTCTCTTCCCCCATAGTGTTCTCCCTACACATGTTATCTGTGACATTTCCCCCCTTGTTATAAGAACACCATTAGAATTGGAGTAGGCCATGTCCTCCTCCTAATTTCATTACCTCCTTTAAAATCCTTCTTCCAAATGAGGTCCCATTTTGAGGTATGGAGAGTAGCGCTTTGGTATGGGAAGTTGGAGATGGCGGTGGGACACAGTTTAACCAAACATCAGTAGTGTACATGTTTATTTTGAAGAATATTCCTGTGGGGAGGGAGGGAGGAAGGAGGTGCCTGGAAAGAAAACCCTAACAGTTAAACTGTTGCTAAGAGGGTGTTACTGATGTATCTAAGCTCCTTCAGGAGGGTGAGAAGATGTCTCTTTGGACTGTGAAAAAGAGCATCTCAGAGGAGGGCTGTGGCTCTTTGCCTGGAGTAGAATCAGGACCACTATGGTAGACACTGCTTCTATGAGCATTGTGCTCCTGAGACCCACATTCAAAACCAAACACAGCAGCTGAGTTTCTCTTTTGGTCCTTAGGGAAGATGAACAGACCAGCACCTTCTTGTATAGAAGAGGAAACATCTGGGAAACAGCTGTGCTGGGTGGTCTTTGTCTTACTCAACACTAACTAGAGTCACTTGGGAAGCAGGGACTAGCTTGATGACCAGCCTCCCTCAGATTGGCTTGTGGGTGTGTCCATGAGGCGCTTTCTCAATTGATAATTGATGGAGGAGTGCCCGGTGCTCTGTGGGCTGTGAGATCTAGGCAAAGAAGCCTGAGTTATGTAAGAAAAGTAGCTGACCAAGCAACAGGGGAAGTGGACCAACAAGCAAACATTCCTTTATGTTCCCCTATGGTCTCTGGTTCCGGGTTTCTCTTTGAGCATCTGTCTGCCCTCAATAATGGACTATAGCCCGTAAGTTGAAATAACACATACACACATGCAAGTTGCCTTTAGTCAGTATTTTATCACAGAGACAGAAAGCAAGCTAGCACAACAGGGAAGTGCCATGGACAGGGTAACAAGGCCAGCTAGATCGACCCTAGAACTAACTAGCATTGAGATTTCCTGATTCATAAGCCAGGGGTCATCCCCACACACTCTGCCTCCCACCTTACCTCCATTTATTAAAATTACCCGCTCTTAATTACCACATCTCAGCCATTGCCATGCAAAAACAATTTTTAATGAAACCAGTCCTGATTACTTAGTAAATATATTGGTGACACCCATAAGCAAGACCAGAATTTAGAAGTTATACCTTTGGGAACCATTTCTCTAATATCCTATCCAGATAAAGAAAACCTAGATTGCTAGTCTTTGCGAAGTCATAAGTATCCTTATAGCTCAGCTCAGGTTCTACTTTTAAGCTAAATTTTGACTTCTCTGCTTTCATTATAGAAGCAAATTCCAAGGTTTGGGGGGGGGGGCTTTGGAATGTTAGCTTTGGACAGTTAGTGATAACGTTTAGAAACAGAAGGGAAGGAAGGCTACACTCTCTGGCCCTCCAGGGCTTAGCTAACATGCCATCACTGATATGTGAGGTTTGGACTTTAGGAATCATCTATTGAGTTCAGTCTCTGTACAAATAGATAAGCTGACTCTGCTGATGGTTCCAATAGGCACATCCTTTAAAGAGAGGTGCAGGAAGATATCCCTTTTGGTCCTCACCAGAACTCTCAAAATCTCTTATTCTATGGCTTGATGACCCAGAACATGCCTCCAAGCCCAGCACCAGGGAGGGAGAGGCAGGAGGATCAAGAGCTCAAGATTCTTTTTAGCTACGTAGCAAGTTCAAAGCTAGCTTGGGCTCTGTGAGACCTTGTCAAAAGAATAAATACATAGACTGAAATAAAAGGCAAGTAATTCCAATAGGTGATCATTTTCACACATTCCTAAGAAACAGTTTAATTGGGGGCTAGAGGGATATCTCAGTGGTTAAGAGCCCTGGCTGCTCTTCCAGAGGACCAGAGTTCAATTCCCAGCACCCACATGGCAGCTCACAACTGTCTGTAACTTCAGTTCCAACATATCTGCCATCCTCACACAGAAATATATGCAGGTAAAACATCTGTGCACATAAAATAAAAATAAATTAATTAATTAAAAAAGGAGGAGGAGAAGAAAGAGCTTAACTGGCAGTTTAGGTTTTTTCCATTGAAGGCAGAACTCACAGCTCTAAGGGTCTTCGGTAACTTGGCACCCAGATAAAAACAGAGTCATTTTCTGTGCATATGTCAGCTCAGGTGTACAAGCTGCACGTGTGTGTACACGTCCGTGTTCATGTAGTGGGTAAAGATCACTGCAGGAGTAGATGGTATTGTCACGTTCCTATGGTAACTGTGTTTACCCACAGAGCTACCTCACTATGCCCCTTTCTGAGTGCATGTATTCTAATGAAACTATCTTCTCCTTCTTCACTGATGGGACTCGAACACAAAACTTACCCGTGTGAACAATATACAGCAAACACCATCTTTCACAGTTTTTAGCATTATTTGAAACGTGTTACGTTTTGGTTTGGTTTTTTTTTGTTTTTGTTCTTGTTGTTGTTGTAGTTTTAGGGTTGTTTGGGTTTTTTGTTTGTTTGTTTTGGTTTTGGTTTTGGTTTTTTGGTGGTGGTTTTTTGTTGTTGTTGTTGTTTTGTTGGTTTGGTTTTTGGAGACAGGGTTTCCCTGTCTGTCCTGGAACTTGCTCTATAGACCAGGCTACCCTCGAACTCAGAGATCTACCTGGCTCTGCTCTACAGTACTGGGATTTAAGGCATTCACCACCCCTGCCTGGCCCTGTATTTTTTTTTTTTTTTTAAGTATTAAAATTTTTCCCTCTGGGTGCCTTCAAAAATTAATGTTTTTATAACCTTTCTTTTCAGGGTTATTAAACTGAATTTTAAATTATATTAAGTTCCAGCTAGAGTTTGGGGAGGGAGGTAAACCTGGAGGATGGGCCAGCCCTCCTAAAAGAGTGTGTGCTCAGACAGTTTGTGCTGTGTGAACATTAATTCTAGAACTTGCCATGTTAAATGGATTTCTAGATGTTTCTCCATGGAAGTCTTGGACTGGCCCTCCCCTTTCCTCTCATGAGCCAAGAAAAGCCTGAACCAGAACAATTCAATTTCAGCTTTTGGAAAAACAAAACACAGTGGGTCAAACGGTATAAAGATAGCGTTGGGGGCCAGGAGGGAGGAGCTTTTCGATCCCTGATGTTTGTTCCTGATGCATCTCAGGGTCTGGTTAAGCACTCGGAGATGTATGCATGAGCTCATTTGCAGGCTTGGCTTTACAGGCTGAGAACCTAACGAGCCAGGCTTGCCTTCCTGTCACAGTGTTATATGTTAAGTGTTTGGAAGGAGCCCCAGCAAGGCCTCAGGAAGCAGATACAGCCTCTGGACTTATCGTCCTCCAGGCGATTTGTTTTAAAGTTCATAATCTCCAGGGCTACATGAGTGTCCCACATCTGCCCTGAATTGAAAACAGCTTCCCACTCACTAAGAGACTTACATCAGAGCTGTGGATCTTTGAGTCAGAGAGGAAGTCCAGGGCCGTTTGGACGTATGTATGGCTCGCTAGACCACAACCGGCTCCCTTCATGGAGGACCAAGATTTTGGGGTACGTAGGCTGTGGATTTTCAAATTCTAAGATTTTTGTTTTGTTTTGTTTTGCTTTCTGCCCTTTAGATGTGGAGAGACAATGGTAGGAGCATTTTTGAAAGTATTTTAGGACTGCTAAGCAATTGAGCTAACTTCCAAGGAGCCAACCAGCCTCTGTCTCACAGCAGCTTCTGCCAGGTTTTTAGGATTTTGTGACTTGCTATTTGTTATATAGGATACACTGGTTTAATTATGCAGATATTTATTTTCCTCTAGGACTCTGCAAAAAAGGTTTTGTAAGCCAAGAAAAGTTTTTACTGTTAAACACCAAAGCTTTTCCACTCTCCATTTATCTACAAAATCATTTTAAAAGATTCCCACGCATGCTAAAAATGAAGGCTGGGACCCCGAGCTTCATATTACAAGACTCTGAGGGCCCAGGCCAGCAGAGAAACCATTTACCATCTAATAGCCCACTGAAATAGTGTCTTTCTCAGCTTTCTGGGTAATGGTATTCTGTGTGAGAACAGTATTTTGAAGACTGAAGTCCTCTGCCATATACATATATCTGTGTGTATATACATGCATATACACATGTATATGGTCATGACACATGTATGTATGTATGTATGCACATATATGTATGTGGTCATTGGGTCATGACACATGTATGTATGTATGTATGTATGTGGTCATTGAAGACAATTAAAAGGAAAAAGGAAGTCACAAAGGTCTGTAAGCCAGGCAACTGCAAGAATTCTTCCTAGACTCCTTGTGTACTGTTTGCCTCCAGAATATTTCTCTCTTTGCTGCCCCTGAGGAAGACGAGGCAGTGTTAGCTATAATGACTGCTCACTGCAAACGTTTTGGTTGAAAATACAGTGGTGTGGCCTGGGACTCTGGAAGTCATGTCACTGGGCATATATGACTCTGTTGAGTGGGTTTTCACCTTCCTTGGCACAGCGGGACCGGAAGTTAGGGATAAGCGGTGATGAGCAATTAAGAGGGACCAGCCAGAGAAATGGCAGGTGAATTGCATGGTACCGTGGTCATTTATGGTTTGAACAAAGTAACAGTTCTGCCGCATGAGTCCTACCCTGTGAGAATGGTCAGGGACTCCGAGGAAAGCTGGGAGGGAGAAAGTGGCCAGGCCCACTCTCCTTTTCAACTTGGTACAGATGTGTTCATCAAAGATGTTCCGACAGCACAAACCCCCTCTGTTCCGCGTCCTTCCCCTGGCCTCAGAAACAATAAGACCAGAGCAGCCCAGTTGGCAGGTAACATTTTCGTCCCAATGCCCAAATACTGCCTGCTCTTGACTGGGTGCTGATGGACTGGCTCCCTTGAAAGGGGGCCGGGTTCCTTTATGAATGCCAAAATTCAACTGGAAACTGTGTCATGGGACTGTGCCCTCTTAATACTCAAGAGACAGAGGCTTTATTTCAGAGGAGGCAGCAAACACATTTGGGTTTTGTACTAGATGGTACAGAAGATGTGCCGCTCGATGCAGACTGAAGGAAACCATCAGGTGTGGATGACCATCCTTTACCTAAGGCCACTAGCAAAGGAGCTTAAAATCTAAAGGAATAGGAAGAGCAGATCAGTTCCCTATGGAGAGATAATTATGCGCATGACTGAATTAGGTTTGTTTATCTTTTGAAGCAGGGTCTCTCAGAACCTAGGCTGGCCTCAAATTAACTACGTAGTTGAGAATGACTACTGATACCCACCCCTATTTCCAGAACACTGGGATTATGCGCATGTTCCATCACCCACGATCAGTTTACCCAGTGCTGGGGGACAACCATCTACTAACTAGAGTGCATCCCCAGTCCTGTGTCTTAATTTAACTAACCTCATTCATCTTCCAGTTTAATTCCTCAACCCCAGAAACATGGGAATAAGATACAGCAGAGACTCCATGCTGATACATAGGTAATGGCTTTAACTGCTCTTACCCAAACCTCCAGCCTCTTTCTCGCCAGCAGAGTGAACAGGTTTTCACTGTGGCCCACAATCTCTTCCTTAAACCCTTTCTTTAACTCACAGCACCCTAATTTGAACACTAAGTACTTTGGGAACCTACAGTTGGGGCCCCAGCCAGCCATACCACCGTGTAGATTTGCAGGTTTTTTTTTGCTCGTCTAAGCTTTTGAAAGCCACACTTGGAATTCAGGGCACATTACCACCTAGAAACAAGTTCCCAGCTCAACTCCTGAATGCAAATGTATCCTAGAATAGAACCTTCTAGAAACGTCTGGAAAAGAAAATATATTTGTCTAACAGTATTGGTATTAGAGAATAAATTTTGCAGGGCACTCTAATAATTGTGAGAACGTTGTTTAATGTCCTTGCAATTCTTGCTTGGCTTTGCACACCATGGCTTTCTTGATCTGCACCCCAACTCTTTACCCTGGGTACTCTGTCTTCCTCCACACCCTCAAAGAGTCCACTAGGCAGTATTCCAAGCAAATTATTTGTGTGTGCTTTTTCCTCTTATGGTTTCTTTTGCCAGGGCCGTGTTCTTCCTGTTCTCTGTCCTGACAACTCTTGGTCCACTCAGACATAGAAATCATTGAGACTCCTTTGTGATGCCCCAAGATGCCTCTACTCCCAGAGCCAGAAAGCTCTGAGAAAACTTTGTGCACAGCTTCAGGTGTCTTCTCTGCTGATGTAAAGGTTTAAAGGCACCAATTAAAAACAATCCCCAGGGCCAGTGAGATGACTCAGCACATATCTGTTGCCAAACTTGAGATCCGTGGGACCCATGCCTTAAAAGGAGAGAACCAATTCACGTGAGTTAGCCTCTAATCTCCATACATGGGAATGAGCACACATATACATGGATGTAATAAAAGCCATAAGTTATATATAACATATAATAAATGTATACACATATATATGTAACAACAGCTGTAAATTACATATGTAATAAAATATTTTTTTAAAAAAATTATTCCACCAGGTTTAATAGTGCAGGCTTCTAATACCCAGCATTCAGGAAACTAAAGCAGGGAAATAGAAAGTTCTAGACCAGACTGGGCTGCTTAGGGAGAATGTTAGAAGAAATATATCCTCAGAAAAGTTAGGAAATCCACATTTTCTAGTTCTACATTCTCATAGCATCTCATAAGCCCCATTTCCTACTGAACTGAAATTCCTACATATTGTGACATTTGCTTCTATACTGTCCCTTCCCTATGCTCAGAACTGCCGAAAGATGGGGATTTCTTCGAAACTTACTACACTGCCTGATGCAAAATAAATAGTTGACACAAGAGTCCGTGTATGCATAATTGAAAGGTTAACAGGTTCCTGGGTAGAAGGGTGGAAAGGCCACTGAAGGGAAGGACCTTTGTTTTAGAGGATGTTGGAAAGCTATGTAGACAGTTGCACAAAGTTCCAAATGAGCATTTTAGATTCCTGAGTGTGAGGTTGACAGAATTTACCCATCTTCATTTTTCTTCTACTTCTATATGTGGGGAAGACTGAACAGTGGGTAGAATAAGGGGCCATAGGGATGGAGCAAATAGATTCCAGTTCTGGTCCTCTTCTGGGTCACTGGGTGGCCTTGAAGGGTAGCTGCCCTTTTTATTTTTTCCTTTTCTTCTGTAAGACAGGAGTGATGCCTGCCCTCGGGGTGTTGTTATAAGGATTAAGTGGTAATCCCTCAGAAAGAAATGGCCAAGTGCTTGAGCCATACAGGGTGAACGGTGAGTGTCAGTCAACAATGACCCTAAATCTGAGCTGGCAGACACCAGGCACTGGAGGTAAGAGGAACGTAGAGTCTCTCCAGCTTTGGGTTCGTCTCTGTTGCTATTGGGTCCCCTTTGTTTTGATGTAGCATGTCAATAGCCTGGCTCCACCTTTTCCCAAACCTCCTGTCACTCAAAAGAAAAGGAAAGGGCACCCAGAGGAGTGAGGGAGGGGAAGAGATCAGAGGTTTGGAAAAGTAAGGGGGGAAAATCACCCAAAGGAGAGACAAGAGCTTAGCTTTCTAACAGCATAACCAGGCGGAACACTGGCTTTATCCCGCGCGGCGTCTAGACATGTCTCAAGATTCTTTCTGAAACTTTATAGCTACAGTTACATTAGCACTCCGTTGTTTCCCAGATACGGGCATGAAGACAATCACACGGGTGTGGCGTTGCCTCCTTGACATGCCAACACTCAAGAACTTTCTGAGTTCAAATTCAGCCTGGTTTACCTAGCCAGACACTGTCTCAAAACAAACAAATCAATACAAAAAAAAAAAAAAAAGTATATCTAGTTCTGGCAGGACCTGAATTCAAACCCAGTGTCTCTTCCATGCCAGGCAAATGCTCCTCCCTGAAGCTCCATACAACCCTACCCAAAAATCGTTTTTTATTTAGGTTTATTTTTTAAAGAAACAAAAGAGATCAGTTTTTCTCCCTTTAAAATTAGTTTGGGGCAGTTTCATGTTCTAACATAATTCTGTTATGTATTTCAGTTTTTATTTGTGCGTGCGTGTGTGTGTGTGTGTGTGTGTGTGTGTAGTTTGCATGCATGCATGTCTGTACAATACTTTGCATGCCTGAGACCCACGGAGGCCAGAAGAGGGCATTAGAACTCCTGTAACTGGAGTGACATACATACTGTGAGATGCCATGTGGATGCTGAGAATAGAATCTGGGTTCTCTGGAAGACAAGCCAGGCTCATAATCACTGGACCATCTCTCTAGTTTCTCGTTCTATTATTCTTATGTTTAATTCTGAGCTCCAACTTCTCCCCAACTGCTTTAAACCACTTGATCTCATTGTCTCCTATCAAAGGTAGGCATTTTACCAGAGAGATAACACAGTCAACTAAAAACAAATTCCGATCCAAAAGCACACATTCTTCCATCTGTCTGAAATTAATGTTTGAATTTATGCTTTATTCAATCTATATAATTAATCATTTAATAGTATAAGCATTTCTACGTATATACTTCCATATACTTATCTGATTCTCTTGCTGTCTCTGCCATCCCTATGTTAAGTCATTCGTGTGACCCTCAGTTGATTTGGGCATGGTGTTTAGGTGAAAGTGTGTGAAAGTGTGTCAGGACATCTCATCTGCCTCAGAAATATCTATACATTAGCTGACCTTTACTTCTGACTTAAAAGAATAGGAGCTAGCATCCTATATCCATCATTAAAGAATATTAAAACAGAGAATAAGAGGAGCTCAGTATCCTCCTTGAACGCCAGCGAAGGAGAGGGAAGAGATGCACTTGTAAATCGTTAATGGATTTACCCAAGTCTTCCTCCCCACTCCCTTCTTTCCCAGATTAACTGAAGAACAACTCGCCTAAGCACCATTGGTGTGAAATCGGTGCCCTTGGGAGTACTTATACATCTGCTCAGGTGTCCTAGAAATAAATATTAAATTAATTTTTAATTTAATTTAAATTCTGCGTCACAAGATTCTCCATGAGCTGACTAAAAAGAGCTTAACTGTCCAGAAGTAGGTCAGGTAGGAAAAAAGCACTTCTGAGTGTTTGAAAGAATCCCAGTCTTTGAAAGAACACATTTCCACAAGTTCAACAAATACCTATTATAAATACCGAATTTAGTTAGATGTGCCTAAACAAGAACCACTTATTTTGTTTGTTGGTTTATTGCTTCCTCTTTAAACCGCCCCTAAGCACAAGGAAATCTAGTTTCCAACCAGACTTGAAGTTTGAGGCACCTTCTCATCGGACAAGTGGATTTTAAGAAACTAGCTTGAAGCTAACTGGCTACCTGGGGGTAGGGGTGAGGGAAGATAAAAAGATAGTCCATGAACACAAAAAGGTCTCCGTGTCTGGAGCCCAAAATGTAGGGGACACTCAATGTTTTGTTGAAGGAAAGCTGGGTATTCTGGGCTAAGTTAGGCCAACTCCTCCATCACATCATTTCCTGTTGCCCTGAGTTATGGCACAGACAAGAGTGGGTTGTCCTTGCGGGTAATTCTCTGATTATATGAAGGAAGCACTCCTACAAAGGACAGCCCAGGGTTTCTGGAACATGTTTCCCAACCTCTTCTTATCAAAGGAGTTGCTCTGAGCATTCCATGCAATGGTGCCCTCCCTGAATCATTTTTAAAAGGGAATAGATAAATACATCCAAGGAGGCAAGTACTGTTCTCAGGCTTGGGAGACGGTGATAAACATATCACAGGGGATCTCTACTCTAGAGATCTCAGTTTCCTACCAAGCACATGCTGCTGTCACCAGACATCAATATCGTCTGCAGGATGGACAGCAAAGAGCCCCAGCAGGAGTAATCAGGCTAGAGATGAGAAGGTCCATTTGAACCCTGGCTCTACACCTTGCCAGCTGTTCATTTCATGGAAATCACAGTGTCCTGGGAGGAGCATGCAAACCAGAATCCTGGTTTCCATCAAAATGAGCATAGTGGCCACCTTGCAAAGGTCCTGTGAGACTGGAGAGCCACGCTGGTGACGATGATGACAAGTGACGTAGTCTAGTGACTGGCACACAATAGTGGGCCCATTAGCTGTGTTCCTCTGTTTATTTGTGTTGCTTGAACAGCAACCCTTTGCTACCTTAGAGAAAAGCTACTTTCAGATGCCCGCCAGAGAAGAAAAATAACTAGGGATAGCCAGGAGGCTTCCTTTAAGCACATCCTACAAAAGGTATTTTCAGCCATCGTTGAGGTAGCATATTAACCCGGAGCATGTTAGCAAAATAAAGTAGCAAAGACATGGCTTCTCATTAACCACAATGTCTTGGTCATATGCCCTTTTTCTTTACTCCATCCTGAAAGGGATTAAAGAAGAAATGCCAGCAAAAACTGGGAACAAATTTGAGTTGAGAGAGTCAGAAGCAACTAATTAGGGGTGTCTGAATAACACCCCTAAAGAGAAACTTAACCTTAAAAATCTCAGAAAGAGGAGGTAGCAGAGGGGTACAGGGAAGGAGGCTGAGATTGAGGGGTCCTTTGGCAGTCTGTAATAGGAGCAATCAGAATCCTAGGTGCTGCTCCCACCACAATAGAAAGGCTGCAGAGGCTCAACCAAAAAAAAAAAAAAAACAGGAAAAAAAAAAGCCAAAACCATTTACAGAATTAGTAAAAATCTACCTCTTAACGCAACCTCTTAACACATCTTCCTCATCTTCTAAAATAATGTTAGGCAGGATTTGTTTTGGGTTTTTTTTTTTTTTTAGATTAGTTTTATTTTTTAGTTTAAAAAAAATCACAATGGACAAAATCAGGGCAGAATCTGTAGTATGCTTTCTTGTCAGGACTGCAACCCCCAAAAATAACATGGTGACATCATCAATTATGAAAGCTAGACCTTAGTTTAGGCTTGTCCCACTAACTCTTATAATTTAAATTAACCCAGCTGTGTTAATCTACATTTTTGCCTCATGACTTTTTAACCTATCATTCACTTTGTATGTCTGATGCCCACCCCTCACCCAGGAGTCTCTTGCATGCCTAGATTCCTCCTCCTCTTCCTTTCTATCTGCCTGGAAGTTCTGCCTATCTCTCTTGCCTAGCCACTGACTGTTTGGCTCTTTATTAAACCAATCACAGCTATACATCTTCACACAGTGTACAAGTATCCCACAACAGTCATCTGTGGAGGAAAAGCACAGTAAAAGTGCATGTAAGAGAGCAGAACCCCCAAATGCCCGCCTGTAACTCTACAGTGCAGCAGGAAAGTGTATCAGCTGCTTCACTCCGGCAGACACACAAAAGGAGAACCTACCTGGAGGTTTCTAATAAGAACCAGTAGTCCGGACCTTCTTTAATCATCCTTCCATCTTATAAAAGAGTTACATGTTCACATGTGTAAAAAATGAAAACTTGTAAGGGCTGAGTGCATAACTCACCAGTGCTCATGTAGCATGACCAAGGCCCTGACTTTGGTCTTTGATCCCCAGCCTTGCAAAACAAACAAAAACTTGGATGCAAGAGAAAGAGCTGTAATTACAAACCCAGGGACACTTCCTATTCGCTGTGTTTTCTTTTCTTTTTTTTTTGCTTTCTTTTTTTTTTTTCCTTCCGTCTTTTTCAGGGCTTTGAAGTCTTATTTTATGCATAATTTAATATTCTGATTTTTCTATTTAAAATTTTATCAAATGGTCCTTGTACTACTAAAACCTCTTTGTGAGCGTCCTTTTTGAAGTCTGGGTAACAGAAGTAACATAATTTTCCCAGTCTTTCTTCCTTGCTGGACCTTAGTTATTTCCATTTTTTTCAAGTTGGAAAGAACGCTACGATGAACTCCTGGCACGAACATCTTTGTCCTCATTTCAGATTATTTTCTCCCAGTACAGTCCCCAAAGTAGAGCCACCCAGTCAAGGGACACGAACATTTTTAAGGCTAAGCAAACCTTTTTTTCTTTTCATTTTTTTTTTTTTTTTAGGTTGTTTGCCGAAAAGTTTATTTAATCTATCATGCCAGGCAGTTTAGAGTAGATGACTACACCAGCAAGCTCGTGACCACCAGACAACTTAGAAAACATGTCACGTGCACAGGGAAAGCCACTCTGGGCTTTTCACCTCTCTTAGCTCCAAAGGAAGCTATTAATCTAAATTTCTGCTCTCAGAGAACTTTTTTTTTTTATAAGGACTAGAACTTGAACATACAGTCTTCCTCTTAAATAATAAGAGGTGTGGGTTTTGCTCACTGGGAATGTTCCTGCCTAGCACTTGCAAGCCCTGGGATCCATCCTTAGAACCCAGAAAAGCAGAGAGCTTCTCACCCAGCACTGGGAAGGCTATACAGCACCACAGTGTGACCTCTGGGCACTGCAGACACAAGAAAGCCTAACTCCAGGACAGTAACAAGAGAAGTCCACAAGGTTTTGCAAGAAGCAAGTTTATATCACCCATGCCATTTATCCAAAAGCTATGAATGAGAGACTGGGTCTTTTTATCTTTTCCATAAATTTCTATGCATTTCAAGGAAATCTATATACTGTGTCCAAATAGGGTTTCATTGACGATGGTTGCATATGTATGATGTCTTGCATAGAGTTTCGTTGATGGCTCCAGTTGAAGATTTTGATCCTAACTTTAATTCTTTAAAGCATGTATGTATGTGCATGTGGTATGCATACATTAACGTGCACCTTCCCGTGTGTGTGTGTGTGTGTGTGTGTGTGTGTGTGTGTGTGTGTGTGTATGTTCGCCTGCACAGGTGACTTGCAGGTGCACATGTACGTGTATTTGTATGTGGACACATGTGCATGGGAGGTGATTGTTCACATAGTAGAGGTTGCCATTATATGTCTCCTCTTGCCTTCATCTTAATATTGAGGCAAGAGCTCACTGATTTGGTTAGTCTAGGTAGCCAGCTTGCTCTCCACATCCTGAAACTGGGACTAAAAATGGGTCACTATATCCACCAGACCTTTATGTGGGTGTTGGGGGTCCAAAGTTTGGTCCTCACTCTTGCAGGACAGACACTCTACTTGTTGCGCCATCTGCTCAGTCCCCTGACTCTACTTTTAGGTAAAATTAAATGGTCCAAACATCAAGTTTGCAATCCTGGTTTCTTTTGCACTGGGCTTAACCACGTAATTAAAGAAGCCTGGTCAGTTCTCAGCACAATGAAGGTGGTCAGACATCTGGATCTCAGTTTGGGGTACCCATAAAACCCAGCTGTCCCAGATTCTCCCTTAATTACAAGAACGGAATGTTGCCTATCTGTGGTAGGGATTAAATAGGTGCTGTTCATTCGAGCTGAATTTTTGGCTTTGAACTTGAGGAAAACCTAAACACAGTCAGTGCTTGTTAACATTCTTATACCATGCATCTCTCCAGAAAATTGAATTCTTCCTAAAGCATAGATCCCTGGGTCTGGGGCTGTGACTCTGTTGATAAGAGTGCTTGCTTAGCAAGCATGAAGCCCTGCATTTGATTCTAGAACCACAAAGTTTGACACCCCTGCAATGCCAGACTTCAGAAGTCTAGGCAGTGTGATCCTCAGCTATGTAGCAAATTTGACTCCAGCCTGGGATACATGACACATGAGTGTACAGCCCTCATGCGGAGGTCAGGGTCTGTTCTCACCTTTTACACTGTGAGTTCCAGATATCCAACTGAGGACTTAGCAGCAGGTACCTTTACCCACTCAGCCATCCCGCCAATCCAGAGACTTGCCATTCAAGAATTCTAGAAGGAGTGTATGTAGCTGTTCTCTTTGATGTCTCTATCTATGATGATTTCATCTTGGGTTTGTTCTCCAAGCAGAAGTTTACTACATTTTCTGCATTGTGTGCACACAAGCATGTAATTAGTGCGTGTGTGTGTGTGTGTGTGTGTGTGTGTGTGTGTGATTCCTCTGTTGCCTGCAACACCTCCCAGTTGGGAATCATTTGTGAATTTAGTTAATGAGCATTTAACGCATTCCCTTTGATAAAGCTGTTAAGCCTGAGCGCCACACTGGCAACCCACCAGACATCTCCTCCTTGTAAAAGCCATTCGTGTTTACCTATTCTTAACTGCTTAGCAATGGCTTTCTTATTTGTTGGCCCAATAGGGAACTAACCTTTGGTCTTCTCTGGGGAAAAAAAAAAAAATGGTGCTTGAGGTTTGTAGAAAATGCTGACATCTGTATTCCAAGCAGGTCCACCCTACTGGCAGGCTTTCCTTTTCATCAAATGAAACGAACGGCAGGCGGAGCAAACAAATCAGAGTCACCTTAACTGGCGCTGCCAGTGGCAGCCATGTACAAGCCAGAGCTGTCGGCTTTTGCCAGAACAAATAGCAAATCCAACACCTGCAGCCCCACGGCTAGCAAGGTTTACTGGATTTAATTACGTCTTGATCTCTAGAAAGGGAGTGTGTGTCGAGTGTGCTTTTCAATCACTTAGGGAAAGCAGGGTAGGCAGCAGAGTAGTCCTGGGATTTGCCCACAAGGTGAGCCGTCCTTCCCGTCAGCACATCCGGGAGTCGCAGGTTGTTCCAAACGGAAGACTTAAGCCAGAAGGAAGCTGGACACGGGGACTTTAAAAGTCAGGTACTTAAAACCAAATGTAATTGAAAATCTAGAAGGAAGTAGAAGGGAAAGCCCTGGCCAAATATCCACCTTTACCCCAAACAGGAAGCCATCTCCCTGATTGCAAACAACTTCTCACTCCATGAGTTTTGGTGTGTGCACAGTCAGGGGAGGCATGCGTGTGCCGGTGTGTGGAGGACAGGGGATAACGTTCCGAAGTTAGGTCTCACTTTATACCTTGTTTGAGACCGGTCTCTGCAGCTGTGCAACCTACTCCAGACAGGCCCGCGAGCTTCCCGCCACCCTCCTGTCTCTCCCTCATCTTGACATAGAATGCCTCGATGTGAGCCACCATATCCAGATTTGAGGTAGGCCCCAGGGATTGAACTCATGTCTTTATCAGGCTTGTGTGGGACAAGTACTTTGACCCACTACGTTGTCATCACCTCCCACCCCGACTGCATTCATTCTCGTCTGCTCCTTGGTCACCTTTCTCTGAGTTGAAGAATATTTTCATTCTGCAGTTTCCTACTTCTCAGTAAATGCCAGGCCAGTCCTCAAGCCTCTATACAGACATGCATGGAATGCACATGCCTGAGCTCTCTCTCTCACACACACTCACACACACATCCTCCACTTTTGGTCTATTCTGAAGTCAGAAAAATGGATCCTGGTAGTCATATTAACAGTGAACATAGCGCACTGACAAAATCTGTTATCTAGGTCCGGTTGCCAAACAAAGCCAGGGCATGGAGATCTCACCTTCTGACCTGTAGACCGACAGGGAGTTGGATCCCATGACACTGCTGAGTCTCATGCCGGGTCAATTTAAGGATGTCCCTACACCCTTTGCTTTGTACTGTGTCCCACAAAAAAAAAAAAAAAAAAAAATCTAGGAAGCTTTTCTAGCCCACGTCACATCCATACCTGCAGGAAACCCTTTCTACTGTGAGTAGATGGGAAACGGAAGGGTGAGGGAAACCCTGCGGGTACATGGTCAAGGAAGAGTAAGAATGACTCACCCTGTGCAAATATCAGGGCTGTTCATTGCAGAACACATGACTCTAAACCTACCTGACTCTACGTAGGTCACTGGCCAGAGCCCCTTGCTTTGTTTTTTGTTATTGTCTTCCTTCTCTACGGCTTCCGGATATAGGGCAACAGAGTGTGGTAAGAGGGCAGACTGGTCCCTCCTCTGTCTCGAGGCCCTGAGTATGAGTACATCTGTCTGAAGGAAGCGCTATGGGGATCCTCCATTGTCTGTGGTCACCGGCGATGGCCTTTGCCATGCACGAGTGAACAAGCGTGATTAGACCAGTCAGCGTTAGGGACACAGAGAGATGGTTGATGCTAATAAGGCCGTTGGATTGGAAGACGCCTGAAAAGCAGGGACTAAGAACAAGAACAATGAGCTTCGCGTTTCCTTGTATGTGGACACACATGTGTGGGTACACATGTACAGGTGCCAGGACTCAGCTCCTTCCTTCGAGAATCTGGACCCTGATACCACACTCAGGTGGAAACACCCTTAGCTGCTGAGCCACCTCGCTGGCCCAAGGGTAATGAGTTTTATATATGCGTGCCATGGTTCAGACTTCACAGCGGCGGTGTTTTCAGGACGCAACAGGACAGCTGCCAAGGGACCGTGACAGTCTGCACCCAACCTGCATGAACTTAAGGCAGACAGAAACCTCAGCATCTCGGGAAGACGTGGGCACCAAGTCCCCATCCCCAGCTGGGGAGCTGTTGGCATCTGTTTGCTTGCTGCTCATAGCCCAAAGGTTCGTTTTCTTTAAAGGAGCTACACCTAGGCGGGGTCCAGGCCTAGGAGCCGTCCACTAACACAAACCCGACTCTATGGGGTTAGGGTGGGGGTCTTTTTTGTGGGGGGGTAGCATTTATTTGCTTGTTTTTCTTTGCTTTGAAAGAGAGGGCATGAAACTGGATGTTTAAGAGGCGGGGGAAGATCTGAGAGGAGCTGGAAGAAGAGAATGCATGTGAACAAAATATACTGTATAAATTTCTTCCAAAAAGAAAAACTAAGTGATTAGAGGTGGATATGTGGGTCAGTTGATGGAGTAATTGATTATCATACTTGAAGTTCCGGTAACAAAATAAAAATCAGCCAAGATAGCACACACCTGTGATCCCAGCAGGAGGATTGGAAGTTCAGGGTCATTCTCAGAATTTCTCAAAGGGGAAAAAGGGGGCTGGGAGTTAACTTTTTTAAAAGTGATTCTAGATCCAGTCGGAAAGCTTTAAGGAGCTGGAAACAGTGAGGTGGTTCCGCTGGCAAAGGCGTGAAGACTCACGGCCCGAGGCCACACCTTCAGTCCCAGCACTTGGAAGGTAGAGGGAGGTGGATCTCAGTGAGTTTGAGGCCAGCCTGGTCTACAAACCGAATTCTAGGACAGCCAGACTGTTACACAGAGAGAGCCTATCTTGCAATACAAGCAAACAAAAAAAGACTTCAATCAGGTCTCCAGACCTGACATAGGAGAGAATTGACTCCCTCATCCACACCGAGGCACACGCAGGCTCATGTACATACACACACACACACACACACACACACACACACACACACATATGCACGCACGCACACACACGCACACACATACACACAAATGAGAGAGACAAGAAGGAATTCTTCCTTTGGGCTTGCCTTACGTTGTAACCTTGGCTGGTCTGTGTCACGCTGTCCCCAGCATTTCCTGTCATTCTGTTCATATTAGCACAGCTATATGGTCCAGAAACGACCATAACATCATCTCTTCTTTATAGGATTCAGGTTGATTGGGACAGTTCTCTGGCGATACTTCTCTTTATTGGCATTTTTAGAGCATTGCTTGGTGCACACGTTCAACTCTTTCTCATACTCCTGAGGAGTGAATAGCATCAAAACAACAACAAAAAAAAACCCTAAGGATCCAGGCTGTGGTTCACGGGCAAAACACTTGTCAGCAGGAGAGAGATCCTGGGTTTGATTCCCAGTACTGCAATTATTAATTAATTAATTACTCGAAACTGTATTGTCACTTTTTGGTCCTTGTATTACAGACTCTGAAACATTCCAATCACTAACAATGCGTTGGGTGATGACACCCTTACTGTTGTAGCTTAATAGTCATAATTAATATGGTTGCTTGAACCAGTCCCCCCCCCACACACACACACACAAAGCTTCCTGGATTCAAGTTTGAGACACTCTGAGTTCTGCATAGCAAAACCACAGACTGCATCAGGAAAGCAAATAAAGTCTGATTTCATTAAGAACCCCAGGCAGGGCCTTTGCTGTACTGACAGCCAAGTTTCTCCTGTAGTCTTTTACCTATAATGCTTCCCACTTGTTTGAATAACTGCACAGTTCAGCAATGAGTGTTCAGGCTACTGAGAATCCTTGGAGGAGAACCATAGTAGAGATTCTAAGCTGGAGTTTCCATTCAATAAACTAAGAAGCCTTGAAAGAGCCGAGATCAATAGCAATCATGGTGAGCACCACGGAATTGGTGTCCAGATGAATCTGGGGGTCGTTCTCTGTGTTCAGTCAACTGGGCTGATGTCAGCAAATTCGGGAAGCCAGGAGAGTTGCTCTGTCTTCAGTCTTCAAAATTTCTTCTTCCTGTTACTTTTGGATGGTATAATCTTTCCCGCCTCCTCTTTTAAAAAATCATATCTGTATTTTATTTGACACATTGCAGTAGCAGATATCGGTGGGTTAGGATGTGACATTTCAATACACGTCTGCAATGTGTAATAACCAGATCAGGATAATTAGAATATTCAGAACCTCAAACACGGATGCTTTTCTTGTATTAGAAACATTGAAGATCCTCTCTGCTTCTTTCTCTAAAGTAGTCAATAAATTGTCATCAACCATAATCCCGTAGTGTGTTCTACACATGAGAAGTTACCCACTTAACCCGATTCCTTCTTTCTACCCTTCCTTATCAAAACAGAAGAGAGATGACATTTGGATTGAACTCTGGCTACACCCAGTCTTACCTTTACATCGCCTTTCCTACCGCATTCGAGCCTATGTCTCCTTTTCTGTGTCTAGAATTAAGAGTTGCTTTGACTAAAGGCATTTCAAACAGGCCAGGCATGGCGGTGCACACCAATAATAGGAGCACCAGGCAGATGGAGGCAAGAAAATCAGGAGTTCAAGGCCATCCTTGGCAACATAAGGAGTCGGGGGCTAGTCTGGGCTGCAGGAGACTTGGGATAGCAGGGAGGGGGCATCTCAGTAGCATCTCCAAGTAACTGGGTCCACCACTGACAGGTCCATTGTGAGAGCCTTCGGTTTAAACTGGTATGAAAAACTGGATAATGTTATGGAGTGACATTGTCGAAGAAAACCTATGTAAATTTACACCATCGACTCGTTGCTATAGGATGCTTGCCATTACTGCCTAACTACCATGCAACATAATCATTATGTACATCATTAAGCCTATGTCAGACGAATTTAACTTCTTGGATCTTACTTGCAGACATCTGTCAAGTGGCTTTCCACTTCTTGGTGCATACAAATTAGTCATCTACTGATAAGATTTTACATAGTGTTAGTGTGCGCATATACTTGAGGAAATACGGGACCAGAGATTGGTAAAGAGAACTACCATCTTCTTTTCCACACTGACTTATTAGGATGTGTTGAAAACCAGAATCAGCTGAAAATAGCTTTACAGGGAGTGAGAGATTAATGCAAAGAGGAGGCAGGACAGTGGGTGAGGGGTAAAAGGGAGCAGACAGCAGAACCGCCTTCCTTCGGCCTCTCTGGCCTCAGTCAGTGTTCAGATCTGTGATATGGGAGTCTCAGTTCCTGCATCATGCGATTGGTGTGGGACTAAACAGAGTGATGAAAATACTGTTTGGTAAGCACTCAAGGTTGTCACGTATAGCAAAATGTCATATCTGCCCGAAGGTGGCCTTCGGGGGAAGGGAAGCCATCCCTGTCCTCCTCACCTGCCTGAGTGGAGTCTGCCTAAGGACTGTGATGGCTCAACCCTCATCTAAGCACCAGAAAGAAGTGTTGTGTGGATTCTCCCTGGTCTTGGTGCATCCGCACTGTGAGAGCCAAGGCTGGTGAGGTAGGCTACGTGTTCCCCAGGGACGCTAAGTAGGGGTGGAAGAAATGATAAGATGTGAAAGAAAGAGCAAGACAGAGCTTATCCAGTGAGCATTGTCCTGTTCATTAAAAAGCAAAACCGGGGCAAAACCAAGGGCTAGGGATAAAACCACAGCTTGGTGGACCAGCTCTTTGTAATTGGGATTCGTTTTGCTGCTGGTTTCCCAGGGGACTTTAGGGGCTACGAGAAAAAAAATAAATAAATAAAAAGAACGGAAAACTCAGACTTGCAGGAGGAGTTTAAAGCCAAGAAAAGCTGATCCTGGTGTCTAAGAGAGTTACATTCTGTTCTTTCTGGAAAAGAACAGCTAGAATTTTGAACACTGGTCACACAATCAGGCAGGCGCCATGAAACACGTTGGACTGGGACCGGAAGGAGCTGACTTTGGTAATGTACTTAGCGGAGTGCCTTTTGGTGTCACTTGAGATTAGAAGGTGGGCAGAGCTGCTTCTGGAATGGTCTTTTCACAGACTCACATAGCCGGAAGAGACTGTCGAACACAGAGTCTTATTTCTTGCCTCAGGGAACTATATAAATGGTCCATCCAATTTGAATTGCTGGCCAATTCGATTTTTAAAAATACTTTTTAAAGCACTGTCTTTCCCAAGTTCTGGGCTCATCCACCATCCACCACAGACAGAGAGTGATTCAGCTACCTAGGGTTCCCTCCTGCAAATCCCATACTGCTTCTTTCCAGGGTATGGTTAATGGAGCCTTGCACGGAAATGTGGGGATATGAATATTAATGCCAATATTAGCAGCACTCAGCTTTTAGGCACTGGCAGGTGTCCATGCACTGGCCTGTGGGGCCATTCACCTAGAAAAATTGCCTTTGCGCGGCCCTTCCCCTGGGAGCACTGTGAAGGACACACTGCTCAACTATCTTGTCTCATGGGAACTCGGTCACTGAGGGTGTGGTCAGAAGCAGCTCTGCTCTTCCAGTAAATGGGCATTGGAGCACAACAACATGGACAAATGATAGGCAATTGCATTGCTCACAGGCTCTATACCAAGCTTTTTAAAGGTTTTATTTAATTCACCAGCAGCAGCCCTGAAAAGTAAACCAGATCTACCATGAGCTACAGCAATGGTTCTCAACCTGTGGGTCACAACCCCTTTAGGGGTCAAATGACCCTTTTACAGAGGTCACAGATCAGATATCCTGCACATCAGGTATTCATATTACAATTCACAACAGTAGCAAAATTACGGTTTTTAAGTAGCAATGAAAATAATTTTATGGTTGGGGTCAGCACAACATGAAGAACTGTATTAAAGGGTCACAGCATTAGAAAGATTGAGAACCACTGCTCTAAGTGACCTAGAACACCTGAGTCCATCCACACATAGTTCAGAAGGAAGCAGCCACAGAGTCCAAACCTAAAGGAGGGCCAGTGATGCTGGGAGCAGCCCTTGTGGACATTCTCAGACCACAGCTCTCCTGAAGCAGAGCTCCATAGGCTTCTCCTTAGGCCTGGTTCTTTGCATACGCCAAGCAATCAGCCAGTGACACATCCTCAATCCATTTGTAGTTCTGCCCACTGAGTGATGTGTTTGAGCTATCCTTGACTGCTTGCTTTTCTTCTTCTTGGAGTGTATGTGAAGTGAACTATCCTGAGAGGTTCACAGAAGGCAGTAGATTAATGCCTGCATGCTTATCCCCAACATAGTCTTGTGAGGAAGAGGAACTGGAAACCCATCTTATCTGGAAGGGGAGGAGAATTAGAGGTTCTATTCACATTCCTGATGCCAAATCTATAGTCTCTAAAATCTGCATGCCAGCATCCTGTAGTTTGTCCACCAGGTATAATGTAAGGTCTTCCACACAAGTCACTAAACATGGTACCCAGTTCTCTGCCAATTACCCTGTAGGTTGACTTGAGATAGTCATGACCACTGTCTTTGGAGGGAAAAAGTAAAGATTCTATTCACTTACTGGACTTGAAAAATGTTGGTTGCATGTGCACATTTTATGAGGATTACCATTCACCAGGCAGCTAGAGGAACCTAAAGAAATGCCTGCTGGCCCAATGTGGGTGGCCATATGGTTTCATGGAAAAGCCTATGAGTTACAACAGAGGCCTGACATGATTCAGGATAGCAAAGTGAGATTCTAGCTTCTGAAAAAGCATGACATGCCAATGTCTGCCATACCCAGGCTGGTTCCATCGTCATCAATGTGTTTGCAGATGTACTGTTGGCCACAAGAGAAAGCAGGCAAGAATTTAAACGAATCCATGAAGCCAGGAAGTTGTCATGGTGTCAGTTGACCCTGACCCCTGACCAGGAGCAGAAATCACAAAATAGTTTAAAGCAAGTGGCAAATGCAAAAAAAAAAAAAAAAAAAAAAATGGCTGGAAACAGACTTTGGAGTCAGTTTACGAATCCTGGTCCCTTACCTTAGTGACTCAATGACGGGGGTCAAAGGAACTTCCTTTCATAGAGATGAACGGGAAGGCCCTTCCTCATTGCAGTGAGGTCCCAGCTGGATTGATAGCGGTAGGTTCTTCTCACCAGGATGTAGAGAAAATGAATCAACAACTAGTTACACATTTGCCCAGCACCTGCCTAGACCCATAAAGGTACTTGATAGACAGTTGCTGCCCTTTTCATGATTACTCTACCAACAAAAGGACTGCATTTTATTGCTAACACACCATTGCTAATGGCCCACAACTCAAATAGTAACTGTGTAAGTGGCCGTCCTGGGCCGTGGACCTCAGTCTGTGTGAGACCATCCCAGGCTCTAATTTGGCATAGGGAAACAAGGTGTCACAAAATAACTGGCTGGAAGGTTGGGATTCTGTTTATACCGTGCTGAATCACTGAATCGGGGTGGGAGGAAGTACCTGGATAAAGGGCCAATTTTCTCTCTAAAGTGTTTCAACAGCTCAGTAGGGGTTTCCAGCCGCCAGCTCTCTGTGCTACACTGACATTTGCCTTTTCCAAAGAGCATGAGTTGGAAATCTTAGCACAGTCATTTACTGAAATGCATCTACTCTGGTTCCCACCTCTAACGCAGGCAACACAAAACTGCTTGGATCCCTGCTAACTCCTTTCTACTAATCAATCTCTCTGGCTCCTCTGCTCACTCTTGTCCCCCCACATTATTTGCCCCTTGCTGCAGAGAAGAAGCCAAAGTAAACAAATCAACAATCGAGGTCCTTTTCAAGGGTTTTTCCTGAGCAGGACAGATGGATTATCTGTCCATCTGTCCTTCCTTCCATCTGTCCTTCCTTCCTTCCTTCCTTTTTTGGTTTGGTTTTGTTTTGTTTGAGACAGGGTTTCTCTGTGAAACAGTCCTGGCTATCCTGGAACTCACTCTGTAGACCAGGCTGGCCTCTAACTCACAGAGATCCTCATGCCTCTGCCTACCAAGTGACGGGATTAAAGGTGTGCGCCACCACCACCCAGCTAAACGCTTTGTTCTTTAGATGGCTAGAACCGACCTTCTGGCATCTGCTCTTAGCTTCTCCCTTACAAAGAGGACAGGGGAAAAAAAGATTCAATAACATTCAAAGAAATTCTTTTGATCCTCACACACACACACACACACACACACACACACACACACTTGTGCCGTAGAGCATAGCGCCATCTTCTTGGTGGCCGATGGCATGTTCAGACCACACTGGTGCCAGCAAAGCAGAAGAGAAAAGCCCTGTCCCCACGTGAAGAAGTCTAGTCTCATATGGGAAATGGTCCCCAGAATACCTTTCTCTACCAGAGCACTGTACAGGTCAAGGCCACATGGTGGGTGACAGCAACCAGGACTTCTTCACCTGGTGGGTAGCAACAGCTACTGTACTGACTGTATATGCCACCATCACCACCCCACCCCACCCCCCAGTGAAACCACCAACTTCCAACATTCCAGTAGTCTCAACTGTGTTCTGCTCGGGCCCACTAGAGACAAAAAAAACATCACTTGGTTTTAATATTCCCTCTGCAAGTGTTGGAAAGCTAATTGCTCAGAGTTTTCTGAAGCAAGCAATGTAAAACTCTGTAACATACTAATATAAGTGCTAACTGCCCTTGGGTAGGACCTGAGTTCTAAGCCTAGCACCTACATATCTTACAACCATCCGTATTTCCAGTTGCAGGGATGCCCTCTGCTGGGTCATCGCTTGGTACAAAGCCACACATGCAAACAAATATACACATAAAATTAAAATACATAATTTTTTAAAGACCTGCTGGAAAGCCCTATAGTTTTAGAAGACCGAATATTTGCTAGAATGCCAGTTTCCATGAGATAGCTAAATATGGATTTTATTTTAAAAATAGTAACATTTGGTCAGCACTCAGGATGCTCCTGGATGTTTTACACCAGTCTACCTGTTGTAACCGTAACCCCACACCACCCTGGATATTCCCAGCCTCATCTGAATGTTTGCATCATTAGCTCATGTGACTGGACAGGCTGCATGCTATGTCAGAGTTCTGTTTTAGCGGACACAAAAGAGCCTGGACCTGCAGCCTTCCTCAATGTTTCTGTCCAGAGTGTCACCTCTGCCCTGGAATAAGCCCAGTGTCTATATGATGCATTGTGAGGAAGGAGTTAAGGACAGGGAGAAGGAAGAGAGGATTTTCTTGGCACATAAGAGGAAAAGCTCGCACAGTTTACCAAAGTACTCTGCCACTCTGCTCCCCACTCGGTGCTGCTTAAAGGATCCAAGGCCTTCTGAAGCTTGTACAAAGGCTAAATCTCCACACCTGTGCAGGCAAAAGCCAACAGCCCGAGGTCTGCAGCTGTGGATGCTCTAAACAGCTGTGTGAAGTTATACTGATGTCACCCGGTGACAATAAGACCACTACCACAATTTTTTGAGCCAAATTTGTCGCAAGCTTTATTAAATACTGGCCAAGACAATGGACACCGTCCAGGTCCGTTCCTGACATTCCCAGGGAATGGCTATGAGTTACATTAGTCAGAGGCTTATAAAGGCCAAAACCACAAGGCTATCCTTCATCCAAAGGGGACAAGCAGGTATCCTGACATACCACAACCTGTGCTGTTGGGGCAACCAACCATATTTATAGGAGTGAAAACACATGGCTTATTATCTTACAAGAAGATCCTCCAGTGTTCCAGGAAGGTATCTGTCCTTGGGCAAGTGGAGCTTACAGGTTTATCTGCCTTTGGGCAAGAAGGACAGGTTAGAGGCATTTTCTTGCCTTATAGGTCTCTTAATCACAGTAATTAACGCTTAAAACATAACTTTAGCCCTCACAGTTAGCCTAAGACAAGGAAGGTCCTTGGGGAAGAGAATCTCTTGGTTTCTCCCTTCTTAATACTTTTAATGTCTCTACAAGGACAGGTGGTGCCCCCAGAAGTGGGAAGAAACTTCTGGAAGAGTACCCTAGTGAAGGTCTGTAAGGTGAGATAGTCATTTTGTTGTTCAGCAGGGAGAGGAAAACTCTAGATCACAGTGTTCATGGCCTCAGGGAACCTCTGAATTTAGGAAGCACAAAGGAATGGCCCCCTGGAGCTTCACACCAGGGCCTGGCTAGGAAAGTCATTTTTCCCTTTGTTTGTTTATTCTTGATGATAAGATAGCCTAAACCGGGGATGTGGTATTTGAGGCAAGTTCCAGGCTTGTGTGTGAATCCACTTCATTTGATTGTAACATTTTGAAATGATAGTGATATTGCTTTCTTTAGAGTTTCAGTTGTCAAATATACAAAAGAATATATATATATATTTAAAAATTTACTAAAGAATATATATACATATATGTATGTATATATACATATATATATTTATGGAGAGATAGATATAGATAAGATAGCCAGGAAAATATGAAATGTTTAATTAAAACATGAATTTCAGGTGTGTGTGAGAGAGTTTATTATGTACAGAGAGAGAAAGAAACAGAGATCACACAATATTTAATACAAAATTATGCCAAAAAATATGTTCTTTCTATCATCATGTTAATAAAATGCCGCTACCTTTGATCAAAATTAGTATGTTTTTGTTTTTCAAGACAGGGTTTCTCTGTAGCTTTCCAGGTTGTCCTGGAACTCGCTCTGTAGACCAAGCTGGCCTCAAACTCACAGAGATCCACCTGCCTCTGCCTCCTGAGTGCTGGCTGGGATAAATTACAAGTTTTAAGGAAGACAGTCAATGTAATGAATTGTAACTTCGAAGTTGCCATAATTTCTCTTGTGTTTTCTTCTTCCTTCTGAAGAAGGATCTGGAGACCAAACCCAGGGCCTTGCACATGCCAGGCAAGGGTTCTAGCACTGAGCTGCTAGCTTCCATGGCATTTCTATAAGATCTCATGTGGTAATTTTCCACTTTAAACAAATCTGTAAGTTTGCTATCGGGGAAGTAATTGGTGAGGTTTTCTCTTGAGTTGAAGTATCATTAAGTATCCCATAAATAAAAGCATAGAGAAAGTATAGCATGCTTTTGAAATACTTCGCACTTTTAGAAGTGAAATCTTGTTGAGCCTTTGCTCAATGCCCAACAGAAAAAAGGAAGCAAAATTAAATTCTCTGCCTTTTTGAGGACTGTAAATCTTTAACTACAGTTATCAATAGAATGGTTTGTGATAGTATGTGAAGAAATCCCATGTTATAGGGATTTCCATTTCAAAATGGTTTTAGAGGCTGGCCTTTACTTTCAGTGTTTACTGGTGTTGATAGAATTATATATCCTGATGATTTAAATTCCATTGCAGATATCTGAAGCTTTATGCCTGAAAGTTTTATGCCTGAGAACTATTTGTATGGGGCTGAGGATGAAACTCGGTTGTAGAATTCATTCCTAGTATGCAGAAGGCCCTGGGTTTGATCCCCTGCGGGGCACAAAAACTAGGCAGGCCTGGAATCCCTGCACTGTGAAGGTAGAGACAGGACGATCAGAAGTTCGAGGTCATCAAGGACTACACATGAGTTCACGGCCAACTTGGGCTATGTAAGACCCTGTCTCTTAAAAATAACAAAATAACAGACATTAGGGTGAACGGTAAAGTAAAATTAGGAGGGTGCAAGAAAAATCGGGGATGATCGCTCCTGTCACAAAGCCTCAACACAATCCAAACAAATTTGCCAAATGAAATAGTCTGCTTTTCTCCCCACGTCCCAGTGCATACATTTAGAAACAGAAATGCTATGGAGGAGTGAAGAAGCTGTAAGTCCCTGGCTGTCCTCACTAGGGCAGCACAGGGCAGCTCCTATCTGAAAGGTAATGGATTGCATTGGGGCAGAAATGAATGAACCCTTTGCTGTGTCTACATCACCATAACGGGCTGTCAGCAGTGATTTAGTCAAATGACTATGGCAGGCTGAAAACCTAAATACAGTTCCAAGAAATGAATTGATTAATGAGTCGTCTTTTCATTAGTCCGATCAGTTGCAAGACATGGTTTTATGTTAATGCTCATTTTCATAGCTTCTATTGTCTAGGGCAGTATATTCAAGGTCACTGAGTAGGACCTTTCTAGGCCTAGCAGATGCTTGTTCCCTGTGTAGTATCCTCATAGCCGAAATAGAGGCCTGATTATACAAACTAAAGAAAAACACTTCTGTTCTCTCAAATAGAGCAAGGAACCAGGCTGAAGCTAGAATTCCCAGATGCCCAGAGTGGCTCTGGGCATTTTGTAATCTATAATTCCAGGTATTCATGAGGCCAAGACAGTAGCAGCAATTTTAAGACTTCCAAACCAGACTAAGCAGGTTAGCAAGACTGCTTCAAACACATGAACAATATACACACACCAAAAGACGCGAAAAAGCAAACAAACTAAAACCCACTACTATCACAAAAGATGATTCTCTGAATTTTTGCTTTAGGGAAGAAAGGAGGATGATAAAAATCCTTCTTTATTAATAGTAACGTCACCAACCAGGGAGCATGTGGTCTGTTTTGAAGGTTGTTTGTCTCATAGATAAAAGAATTTAAAACACACACACACACACACACACACACACACACACACACACACGAAACAAAACACCAACAGGGTGTGCAAGCTGGAGACCTCTGCAGCTGCCCACAGTGAGAAAGTTGTGTGAGGGACAAAGAAAGTTGTGCGTTAGGGGTTAGAGTTTGGGGGAGCAGGCAGGCTCAGCTGTAAGCAGCTTCCCCATGGAGTACGCTCTTCAGAGCGACAGAACACCCAGAATGTCAGGATAGGCAGGCTGCTATCGGATAGGGGAGACAGAAAGAGAGAAAAGAAAAAGACTCATTGGGTATTAGGTGCCAAATGTTATACTTGACCACTTTCACGTGATTTCTCCTGGCACAAAGTTTGTCGTTTGTTTGAAAGCATCACTGAATTTCCAAACACAGCTCTTGGCTAATGGAGACAAGAGAAGTCAGAGGTGGACACATAAGTAATCTGAGCCCTTTGGAACCATAGGATCCACCCTATGCTAGGGTTTTGTTTTTAAATGTTCTTATTTTTCAACGATTTGTTTCTTTTTGTTTTCTGTGCACTGGTGTTTTGCCTGCACATTTGTCTGTGTGAGGGTCTCAAGTCCCTGGGAGCTGGGGTTACAGACAGTTATGTCCTGCCATGTGGGTGCTGGGAATTGAGCCTGGGTCCTTTGGAAGAACAGCCAGCAGCCAGCGCTCTGAATCAGGGAGCCATCTCTGCAGCCCCGGTTTGCTAGTCTTACAAGATCTGCTTTAGTACTTGTGCAAGAGCTATGGATGGAAATCTCTGGTCCCTGTTGGTTCTATCACTTCATGGGAAGCTTGATAGGAAAGGATTGAAATCATACAAAGTGTGTTTTCTGACCACAAGGGAATTAAATTAACATAAGTCAATACCAAAAGGAAATTTGCAAATGTGAGAAAAATAAACAATGAGCTGTATGAGAGCCAAGGCAACAAAGAAGTGATGGTATGGAGATGTTTTAAGATGAAATAAAATAATACGGCATCTGAGATGCAGCTAAGGACAGACTCAGAAGGCGGTGCGTGCTGCTGATTGCTGTCTTAAAAGATGGATGTCTCTCAAACCAAAAAGTAAACCTTCTACGTCAAGAACCCTGAAACAGCCAGGTGGTAGAGAGTGGGCACGGGGGTGTGGGGTGGGGGGCCACTCTTATAACCTGAGCAGCATGTGGGAGACTGAGGTAGGAAGATGAAAACAAATTCAAGACCAGCTTGGGCTGCCCAGTGAGATCAAGGCCAGCTATCATGAATGAGGCCCAGCCTCAAAAAAAGAAAAGAAAGGAAAGGAGCCACTACATAAAAAGAAAAAAACACTCAAGGTTTATCACTAAAGTCTCTTGATATCTTAAAAAAAAAACAAAAAAACAATCTTTTTTCAATTACTTCTACATCCTACACTAATAAGTTCCTGACCAGACAGTTCTTTGGGATGTATTCACCTTTACCTGCTATGTCAATGCCTTTGGTGGTTGTTGCAGAATCATTTCCTACTGACTTGTGAGGGCCCAGGCTTCTTTTCTCAAGTCCTTTGTGTCACCCTAACCTACTGAGACACTGTTCCTGAGGAGGTCAATGATGCCACTTCCTCTGGAGCTTGCAGGCAGGAGCCTTTGATGAAAGCTCTTACACACTCATGGATGCGTTTAGTTTGATTCCTGCTTCCATCAGGTTCCAGGGAGTAAAGGGATGGGGGGGGGGCTCTGTTTGACTGTGGTTGAGTGAGGACCCTTTTCAATAGAGGTACGAACAGAATAACATATAATGAAAGAAGGAAAACTCGTTACTTTTCTTACTGAGGGGACCAAATGCCTGACAGAAACAGCTGAATGGAAGAAGGATTTATTCAGGTCGCAGTTTGGTGAAGAGGGTTTGTACAGCATGATGGTAGTCACAGCAGCAGGCTGTAGTGGCTGTTCATACTGCAGCTTCTTTTAGTGAGCCCTTCTTTTAGTGAACTATGCTTCAGGTAGGCCCTCTGTCCTGAAAGGTCCACAACCTCCCAAAACAGCACCATCTGCTGGGGACCAGATGTTCAAACCCCTGAGCCTATGGGGTTGTTTCACACTGAAACCACTGCAGATGGCCAAGTGCCTGACCCTAGCAACACCAGGAAGCATCTGCCACCTCCAAAGCTGAGGAGAGAGAAGAAGCCGTTGTTAAATCAGGAGCCTGTACCCTGGAACAGGTATTAGATGGGGAATAACAACTTCTAGAACTTGTGGCTTGTGGGTCACAGAGAGCAATAGACCATAGTAGGATATTTATCAATTATTGTGTTTGGCTTTTAATATAGTGATGACATCAGGACGACTATCAGGACAAAATGGTCAGTTCTCCAGAACAAGACCAAGGAATCTGCTCTGTGAGTTCTTTTTTTTTTTTTTTTTTTTTTTGGTCATTATTTTGCAATTGATGGTTCAAGCGGTTCCCATGTTTTTGATTATTTTATATACAGACCCAAGTAGACTCCCTGATGTTGCCCCTAATGAATATTATACGTTTAGTAGCCTTATCCTAATTTGCAGACCTTTTCATCTTAATTCCGAGTATTTTTCAACTAACCGAGGTTGCCCAAGAATCTGACCCCTATACAAGTCTTTGGTTTCACTTATGTTGCTTCCTTATACAATAGAGCCATCCAGTGATGATACGTTCTGAAATTCAGTGATGTGTGAGGTTTCAAGAAACAGGATCCTAACAGCGGCTGCCGCAGTGGGCATACCTCCTACATCAGCACCAGTTACTTTAGAACTTCAGGCCAGGACCGCTTTACCTGGATCAGACACTCTGGAGCACACCCCCACGCCCAGGGTATTGTGAGGGAGCCAAAGTCTGAGAAACACTGGGCCAGAACCTGAAGGAACGCCCAGGAGTATGCTCTATCTGGGGTCTTCACAATGCCGGAATACTGAACATGACCGCTGGAAGAAGGCAGCTGTGTACCCTAACTGCCAGCCTCCTTTAATCGCTTCGGCTTTAGCGAACAAACAGAGCAAGAAGACAATCAGCTCCCAGTGTTTGAACCGGTACCCAGGACTGAGATGAGAGCACATTATCCCAGCCACAGGGCTGTCTCCCTGTAGTTTCACTTTGGCAGTGTGTTCAAGTCAATGTAGGTCAGGTGACCCCGTCTTGGTATTTTTTAACATGCCTGGTAACAACTCCTCTAAGTCATCCTTCCTTGCCCCATAAAACTGGCCTTCACAGGTGATAAGCCCAGCCCTAGAAGAGCTTACAGTAAAATGAGCTGGGAAATCCATAAATAATAGGCTCCTCCTGGAACGGTACATTTATGAGCCAGCTCCTACAGCTGCCCAAAGCTCCAGTCCTCCCATTGTATTGCTGGCCTCCTAGCCCTGTTGATCATAGGCTTCACAGATGATGTATGGTTTGTGCTAAGAATGTGACCCTACCAGAATGACCTGTCACCTCCCTCATGCGCTAATGGCAGCTGCTGCTTGTCAAATTAGGTTATTAAAAGCTTTGCCCAGCCCCTTGGTGCATTTTACTTGACTCTGGTTTACTGGAGAATAAGGCGCTTGGTTGGTTGAACTGAGTCAACCTGATCACTTGGCTCTTGGCTTAATGAGTTTTCCATTGATGTTTATACAACAAACATATTTTAGTTAATATGATCATGAAATAACTCCGATGCTCTGTTGGCTTGGGTGTTAATAAGGCTCCAGAATGAGTTCTGAATAGGAAGACGAGTGTGTGTGTGTGTGTGTGTGTGTGTGTGTGTGTGTGTGTGTGTTTGGGGGGGTGGAAGATGGGGCTGGAGAGATGGCTCAGCAGTTAAAAGCACTGTCTGCTCTTCTAGAAGAACTGGGGTTGAGTCCCAGCACTCACATGGCAGAATGATAAAACCCTACATCTAATCAGTGTTTTCTAGAGTTTGTGGGAAGGAGAAATTGAGGGCTGAACAGCAGAGGGGATTCAGTAGGGTGATGGAACACGCCACATCTTGACTGAGACACTGGCTGCATATTGTCAAACTCATTACGCTCTACTGTGAGTTTCGCATTATAGAAATTTACTTCCATAAGCCAGGCTTAGGACTGGGCAGGTATATTTCCTAGGTAGAGTGTATGGGCAGGTTTGATTCACCTCACTCTAAAGGACAGAAATGTGTTTACTCTTTTGCTTATATTTGGAAACAATGTCTCAAGCAGCCCAAGCTGACCTCACACTCGCTTTGTAGCAGGAAATGACCCTGAACTCCTGATCTTCCTGCCTCCGCCTCTCAAGTGTGAGTTTCATTAACAGGTAGGTAGGTATTGCTCACCATGCCCAGGGTTGTTATTGCTGGGACTGGAAGCCAGAGCATCATGAATATTAATTAGGCAAGTGGTCTGCCAACTGAGCTATACTCCTGGCCACACCTTCCTAAATTTCTGGCTCCTCAACTTTTTTGTTTGTTTGTTTTTCAAGACAGGGTTTCTCTGTAGCTTTGGAGACTGTCCTGGAACTCAATCTATAGACCAGGCTGGCCTTGAACTCACAGAGATCCACTGCCTCTGTCTCCAGAGTGCTGGGATTAAAGGCGGGCACCACCAATGCCTGGCAGTTCCTCATCATTAAGTTAAAGAAAAACTAGTGTTGGCTCTGTATAAAGTCATGTTCTGAGAATCAGTGGCATAGATCATGATGTGCTGGGAGCTGAAATCCACGCCCATTAGCTCAGGGCCAGGCTTTTAGTGAACCTCCGCCTTCGGTGTAAGTCTTGGGAGATGGGTTCTGCTATAGCCATGCGTAGATCAGTGCCCGTCATAGGGTGAGAACTCGGAGAGACTGCACTCATATATTTTGAACATTTTTAAAGTCCAGTCATTATGTGAGGTACTAAGAATAACAATGGGGGTGGGGGGTGGGGGCACCCAAGGCACCTCGGTTGGTAGTTCCTGCATTGGAGCAGCTCCAGCCTGCAAGACAATGAGACAAATTAACAATTAAGATGCAGGGTGGTACATGCCTAGGGAGTTGGTTTTGCAGGACGCTGTGGCAGGAAGGGGAGATGCGGGGGAAGAGCAGAGTTCAGGGGAAGGGGGGAGGAGGTAGAGGCAGCCGGGTCAGCTGGGAAGAGACTATTCAAAAATCTAGGGAAAGTGGCATTTGATTGCATCTTGATGGACAAGTACATGTGTCCGCAAGCAGAGACTGCTTTGATACCAAGCAAATGAGGAGACGTACCAGATGACACCAACACACACACACACACACACACACACACACACACACACACCCTAAAACATCAGAACCAACACCAAACTGAGGGGGATAGGGAGAATCCTGGGACCTGGGGGTAGAGCTTGTCTAGCCTGCAGGCAGCCCTGGGTTCAAAGCCCAGTACCACATACACCAGACGTGGTAACTAATGCCAGTAATCCCAACACTCCAAAAGAGGAGACAGGAAGATTAGAAGTTCAAAGGTCATCCTTGGCTAAAGAGTGATTTCAAGGCCGTGGAAGTTAATACCAGAGGAAGGAGAGGCCGAAGAAGCGGAATTTTAAAGTTGGGCTGAGAAGTTGTGGGAGGGTTACCATGAGAGAGGATCTTGTGATGAACACCTGTGGAAGTGAATCTGACGTGACATGATCTCCTCCTGCCCAGATCTTTGAGGAAAAGCTCTCATAGTCTCCCCTTTACCCATTCTGGTGACTCAGGATTCACCCCGAAGACACGCAGTGGGTTATAGCTTCCCCTCATGCTTAATTGTAAATACACACGGAGTGGGGCTTGCACACTCAAAGCTGACAGTGTGCCGCCGGCTAGGTCTACTGTACAAGCCTGAAAGCCCTGTGACCCCTGGAATGGTATTTAAGCACAGCTTGTGTTCTTTGGGATTCCGAGCTATTCCAAGGATTTCTGGCAGAGAGAACAGAGGGTGGTACCAGAGACCGGACACTGAATGAAGTGACTCTTTGTCTGCATAAAAATACAAACCTGTGTTCAGAGGACCCGTTCGCCACTTACTCCACAACCCCTCAACAGGTGGCTGCTGACATTTGCAGAGCAGATGGGCTGCCGTTTTTATATTTCTAACTGATGAGGGCTTTGGTGACTGTGTCACATGTTGCCGTGTGTGTGTGCGTGTGTGTGTGTGTGTGTGTGTGTGTGTGTGTGTGTGTGTGTGTGTGTCGTACAGGGACTACGGGATTCAAAGCTGCTACCTGCTCTTGGCCCCCATAATCGTGTCAGCTGGCTTGACTGTACTGCGTTAACTCCCAATCCAAGGACTTGCTTTGCTGGTGTGACTCCCCCTTGACTTGCTAATCTTTCCCGGCCTTGACTTGCTAATTTTTCCCGGCCGCCTGCAAGGCTCTGAGTTTTGGGAACCTTCAGCAAGGAATCCTTGTTCCCCTGAACATTATTACCTTTAGCACGAGCTCGGTGTCTTCCTGTCTAGAGTTTCATGAGCAGTTCCGGGTGCATTCAATTTATAGCAGCAGAAACAAAAGGAAGCAAGGAGGATCAGGAAGCAGCCTCAGAGATCCTTGCATCCTACCAACAACTACCCCCCCCCCCCAGAAGACAATGGGCAGGCAGAAGTCCTGCCCCTGAGCAGCTGCGCCTTTCCCAGCATTCCTGTTAGAAAGCCACGTGTGAGGAGCCGAGTCCCCATGTCCTGGAGCAAGCATGCAAAGCCAAGGCCACAACCACAGTGCTCCTCACTCAGCAGCCAATGGCACCCTGAGCACTCGTTACGATATTGTCATTTATCCGAAACAAAAGGCAAAAACACTTGACGAATTTAGGAATGGACTTTGAAATTCTGCCGGGTTTCTTCCAGCCATCCAGCTCCTTGGAAGAAAACAAATCCCAATTATTAATCATACCCTAGTAGATCAGACTTGAAGACAATTTATATGGTAATGAGGAATTTACTGATCCTGCTGAGCGTATTATCGAGTGCCTGATGTCTGAGAGTTATTTCTCAGACATTCACGGTCATTTTCCCGTAATCAAAGTGGCATATGCTTTCATTTTACTTCCTCAAACAAAAAGTTTGGACTATGATGGATTTCCTATTCTCCTTCTTTCTCCTCCAGCTAGTATCATCACAGTGTCTTCAACTCAAAAGTGGGAACAGTAAAGAGTAGATGGGCATAGAATTCACTTTTCTCTCTCAAGCAGCAAGAGTGTTCATGGGAAATAACGTATATGATTTTGGGGGGGGGTGTCTTGAATCAAACCTAGGGGTTCAGGTGTGTTAGAGAAGTACCCTACCAATAGGCTGTGTCCTTACCCCAAATTAATTTTGAAGTCAGACAGTGATCAGCAAACTTTCAGGTTGGGAAACGGACCACAATTATCGTTGATATCAAATGGAAGTTGGAGTACTACTATGATAACTTACAAAGCCATGCTTTGTGTCTGGAGCTAGACACAAATACTAAGTGCTTTTCTGGGAGGTTTCTGGGAGATGAGTTTTCCAAAGTAGATATGCTACGTAATGTGGCAATGCCTGTAATCCTAGATCTTGGGAGGAGGTTGTAGACTAAGGAGGCAGAAAGGCTGCCATCTGACATTGAGGCCAGCCTTAGCTACATAAGGAGCTCCAAACCAGCCTGAGCTTTAAAGTGAGAACCCCATTTCGATAAAGAAATAAGGCAAGGCTAGTATACTTTCATTGATTATTCACTGTGAGCCACTTATGCGATATTTGCACTTGACCTTCCTAACCCATTATATCAATACTGTGGCATCAAAGTGACTCCTTTAACTATGGAGAAAGGAAATGTCAGAAATGTCAGAGTCTAATTGGCTGGGAGCTCAACTTGGTCTGGTTGAAACCAAGGCCCATCTATTGAGCCCCTTTCCTAGAGTTTTGAAATTTTCTTAGAAGGGCAGCATCTTCTTCCCCCATCTAATGCAAAACAAAACAAAACAAAACAAAACTTACTATTTGATTGGTTTTCCGTGACTTTGAACCCCAAGCTTCTGGGTTTGGTCTCCAGCACCCTGAAAATGAAATCACACATATTTCCCATGAACACCTAGGTGCTTAGGAGAAAGAAGTCTATTCTCGTTCTTGTCCTTTCTCTTGAACTAAAGACACTGTGGTAACATTGGAGAGAAACATTTTGAGCTAAAAGATTTTCTTAACGTGTTAAATCAGTGTTCTTGCCCTGACAAAAATCCCCAAACTCAAAACAGCCTGCCACCAGCACCCTGGCTGTAGCCATGTGCCCAGTGGGTGCTTCCCCTTCTCAGCTCTGGGGACACAATAAACCCTCTGTTCATTCATGTCCTGGAGCATCGAGGCTTTCAAACCAGCATCTAAAGGAAGCCTAAATGTTACTCGTACCTAAAACTTCCATTTGTCCAGATGATTTAGTGGAGTCAGTACATACTACAGAAGCCTGAGTTTACCCTACTTGGGTTTTGGAAGCAGTTAGATGTAGCTTCCATGTCTCCCCTTGGACCCTGGCAGTTTCGGTGAAGAAGTCTGGGGGACCCACCAGAGTCTTAGCATGGGCAGCATTGGGCTGGCTGACCTCTTGGTTTTTTTTTTTTTTTTTTTTTTTTTTTTTTTTTTAATTCACTGAACTTGAAGGGAGTTGCTCAGAAGTTGTTTTCAGTCTAGACAGGATATGAGGATAATAGCAGAAATAAAAGTTCATGTATTCCCGCCAGGAACAAATTAAGTGGGTACACAGCACAGATGATATAAGTCAAGTTGTTATTGACGTCGAGTGGCCCGCAGCCCCAGCCCACTTCAAGGCACGGTGCCCAGATTCATTGGCTTGCCCAGGATGAATTTTGTGATTAGCCGAAAGCTCTCAGGGAATGATGGGCAATGTGCAGCTAGACTCTTACACCTTCCTTCTCTTGGCATTAAAAGTGAGGTATCTTATTGTGCAGATCAAAAGAATGGAGGCATTTGACATGACCAGTTCATGGGATGCTTTGATGGTTTTCTCCCATAGAATGGGCTTGAGTGAAATTGGCCTCCTTCTGTTGGTAGAATGCAGCCAGAGGGTTTGACCTCTTTACTGAGAACATCAGTCCCCCAAACAATCAGGAGTTTCAGAATCATGGGACCAGACCTGGATCCACGGTTGGTATGGACACGAGAGATCAAACTAGAATGTTTTTGCAGCAAGTGCCGATGAAACCAAAGAACCTGGAGATGGGAGTGCTTTAAAATTCTGCCATTCATGCCTCCAGGAATACAGTGTTGACCAGACAGAGAACCTGGCTGAGTTTGCAATGGATTCCAAGTCAGCCAGAAAGGGGAGGAGTCGGGAAATAGCCAATGGTTCAAAAATAGTACCTCTTAGTGGAAAATCCAGCCGTGAACAGTAAAGAAGGCTACCCTGTCTGTATCCAAGAAATTCTAGTGGGAAATTGCTGTCCACAGGCTAAATAAATGGTTGTCTGGGACGCAGACATGCAATTGCAATGGCATCTACAACACGAGGCAATGGTAATATTCCCATAAAGAGTTCTTGGTCACCTGTGACACCATGTTAATCATCAGACCTGAAAAACCAAGAAGAAAGTGAAACTTTATGGGTGGATCAAAAGATGCGGTTTCTGCCGGGCGGTGGTGGCACACGCCTTTAATCCCAGCACTGGAGAGACAGAGGCAGGTGGATCTCTGTGAGTTCGAGGCCAGCCTGGTCTACAAGAGCTAGCTCCAGGACAACCGCCACACCAAAGCCACAGAGAAACCCTGTTTTGGAAAAGAAAAAAGAAAAGAAAAGAAAAAAAAAAGATGTGGCTTCTGAATATTTGTTGTTATTGAGGAGCTTTGAGGCCACACTGAGAAAACTTAAGGGAACAGAGGATTCTTCCTAATGGTTTTGGCTTGCTGCTGTTGGATGGGTTCAGTTTCCATCTGTGAACTATTTGCCATGCCGTTCCTGCCTATTTGCAAATTCTGCTCTATGTAAGCCTTCTACAACACATCACGTTCCATGATTTAATGGTGAGGCATCAAGGAGCCCTCACAAGAGGGTAAATTGTAAACTTCCTATGGCTGCTTGGAGAGGAACTCTCCCTTTATCCTTCCGTTTCAGGAACTCACTCAGGTGTTTCCACAGGGAGTCCAGGCAGCTGGAACTTAAACTCACTGAGTTCTGACACTTACTGACTATGCCCCTCACTGGGAAACTTGAGGTCTAGAGCACCAGTATTATGAGCCTGAGTTTCTACTATGCTCATTGACTGAGCTAGCCTACCTGTCTGCCTGCCAGCCTGCCTATCTGTCTGCCTATCTGCTTGTTTGTCTGCCTCCTTTCCCTTTCTCTCTGCCTCTCTTCCTCTATTTCTGCTTAGCATTGCATTTGCCTTCATAAATACTTGAGTCTGAAAGTGAAAAATTAGCAGCCCTATGTTAGAAGATAACAATAGGTAGTATTAAAAAATATTAAGCTGGAGATAGTGTATCTGTAATCCCAGGGGGATTGGGAGTTCAGGGTCATCTTCAGCTACACAGTGAGTTTGTAATCATCCTGGGCTACAAGAGACTCTGTCCTCCAAAATAAATTTTGAAATAGAAATATTTACCACATAAGGGAGTGCCTGCATAGAGTTAATGCTAGGTAAGTGTTAGTTGCTAACAGTCACAGTGTTTGTTTTAAGTAAGCATAGTAACAGCACTGACAACTTTTCAAAAGTAATTTAATTCACCATCTTAATATACCAATGGTTTCCATTTTATATTCACTTGTTTGTTCAAAAGAAATACTGATCTACTACCCTGTTGGGAACGCTGATGTAGGGTATTTGTAAGCTTGCCTCAACTGTGTGCTCATGACATGCAGTCTTCATTTCTGAGGCATATCTCCCTACAGAGGCTAACGTGTCACATTTTTAACATGTGTTTCTACTAGCATCTTAATCTGTAACTATTAAACCTTCAAGACATGGTATCATCGTTGATTTGATCATTCTTCAGCTACAAAGTGGGTTGTTTCTTTCCAAACTTTCAATAGTGCATAACATTTGATAATGAACCTCTGGGTGGAGCTTCTGGTTTTGTTCCAATCACTTGCAAGGATAAATGACCAGAGCTGTAAATGCTGTGTGGACGGATGCGAACCTTGTGTAGTTTTTCTTAACATCCTGCCAAAATTTTGAATCTTGTAGTAATAAACAATTATAACTTTCCTTCCATCAGTCACATTCCGTTGGCAGCTTTTTGAAGATACGGTTTGGTTTCTGGGTAGAAAACTTTGGAACGATTTAGTGTCATCAGCAATACGTGCATTTCAGGACTGGGCATGCCGTTTAGTGGTAGAGCACTTGTCTAGTGTAAACAAAGTACCTATGGCACCAAGAAAACAAAAGGAAGGAACAGAGGGATGATAGGAGGGAGGGAGAGTGGGAGGGAGGAAGGATGGGAGGGAGGGGGAGGGAAGAGGGAGAGAAGGAGAATGAAATGCCTGCCTTTTTCAATGGACTAACCATTCTATTATATAGAATATATATAGCTACCATCAAACACTAAAGGTATTTTGTTGTTGTTGTTGTTTTTGTTTCCCAGTCTTTCTAAGCTTCCTCTTAAAGCCAAGCATGGCACCTACCTATAATCTCTTCACTTGGGAGGTAGAAGCTGGAGAACTGGTAGTTCAAGGCCATCTTCGTCTACATCCTCTCAATTCTTTCCTTCAAGTTTAGTCCTGTGGCTTTGAGTTAGTGTCCCATTCCCCCCCCCACCACCACCACCATCGCCATCACCACACCCCTTCTCATAGCACACAGTAAACCGTGGGAATAAGGCTGTAGCGGGAAGGTAGGGCATATGCTTAGCAAGCCTGAGGCCTTGGGATAAGTCTGCCACACCCAAACTGAACAAACAAATGAAAAAAAAAAAAAAAAAAAAAAAGCAAATTCTTGCCCAGTCTGGAATGAATCAGTATAAATGGTGATGGGTTAAAGCAAGTTTATTTATGGATTTACTCTTGAGTGATTAATTTGTCTCTTTGCTCTTAGGAGTTGCTGCAGAAAGACATGCAAATTTCATACAAATTCTTGGCGGGTTCTATTTGTGTTGATGTACGAAGCACAGCTCTTTTTCTGAGGTTTCTCATCTAGGCTTCTGTGAAAAATGCTTGGGCAAATGGAGATTCCCTCCCCCACCCCCCCCCCACCCCCATGTGTGTTCCATTTAGATCAGGAAACTGGCATTTCAGCCTGGAAGACTTGGGCCAGATGTTGGTTCGCTGACTGAAAGATTTCCTGCCCCAATAGGTGACCTCTAAGCCAGAATAGGCTTTTTTTCAATGGATAGGCTGTCCAGATGACCTCATTTCCAGAACAAGGGTTCTTTGTGAAGTGTCTCTTTGCTATTAGAATCGACATCATCTGATTTTCGGGAATATTCATTAGATGGAGGGTAGCTAGCACCTAGTTGTTTTGCTTGTGAGGGATGAGAACAAATTAGGCCTAGACAATCCATTAAAACGTTTTCTTTCTTGCATTCACTGAGAAAGAAATGATAAAGAAAATCTGGGGCCTGCTCATGCACGGGACATTTTTAAATTTCAAACTTCATTCAGGCCAGCACCAGGGAGTCCTTTCACCAAACTCCACCAAGGCACTAATTAGAGGTCGATCTGACCCTGCTGTCCTGTAGCATTCGAACCTTCGTCTCCCCATGGAGGAAGATCTTTGAGGAAGTCCCACCTCTTTTGATGAGCACTTCACATGGTTCATTTATTCATATCTGCAATCTTGTAAGGACCATTAGAGAAGCTTCCAGAACCGAATTTTGTGTGTGCAGGTGCATGTGTGCACGTCTGTGCGCATGCATGTGTGTGCGCATGTCGCTGGGAACGCGATGTGAAAAAAAGCGATCCAGGAGAAGAAAATGGTCTTGAACAACTGGGGGAAGAGTCCGTAGGACTCCACTGCACGCGAAAAGGGGACATTGAATCGAGTGAGAAGGGAGCTATGGTTTTGACGTTCCAAAATAAAAGAGGTTTATAGCTGGAGGGACAGTTGGGGTCCTTTCATTCAGGAGCAGAGATGGGGGTGTCCCTGTCACGGGCAGCAGATGAATTTTACCAGTAGATAAATCAAGTAAGTTCCTTGCCATCTGAATCTGGGCTCCTCCATGAAAAGATGGAATAGAGTCACTGAGAGTTAACACCCGGCTGGGTTCTTCCTCCTCTCCTCTTCCTCATTTCTGTAGTAAAGTTCCGAGTCCTGTAAAAATTGAGTAGAGAAAGGAATACCACACTGTCCTTCTCATTTTTGTTTCTTTAATTGAGCCAACACCTGTTTTTAACAGAGTGCTGTACGTAGCCAGGGGCTTTAAAGAAGAAAATTATTCAGGGTTGCAGAGATCCCTGGTTGTATAAAGTACCTGCGGAGGAATCCCGAGGACCGCGGCCTGATCTCAGACCATGTGGGGAAAAGGCCGGGTGTGGCGCATGCTTTTGATGCTCTGCTGAACAGGCTGTGGAGGGAGGATCCCTGGGGCTCAATGGCCAGCCAGCCTCTCCTCCAGGGACAGTGAAAGACCCTGTCTCAACAACAGCAAGGAAGAGGGCTGGGTAGATGGCTCAGAAGCTAGAACTCTCTCGAGAACCTTTGCTTGGTCCCCAGCACCTTCATGGTGGCTCCTAACAGCCTGCAACTCTAATTCCAGGGGATCCAGTATCCTCCTTCGGCCTCTGTGGGGTCCTGTGCACACACCCGGCACAGACAGTCAGGCTTTCAGTGCCTGAAGGAGACCCAAACATGTCCTCTGCCTCCCCACAAGAAGCGGGGTTCTTGCCCTACATATGTTATACCACGGGGGCACCTCAAGGATGCATTTTTAATTTAATGGGATCCCCCTGCTCCAGGAACCATGTGTAAGCATTCTCACCAACTTCATATAATAGACAAGATTGATGAGCCAGTTTGGGTGGTAGTTGCTTTCCAGCTGTGTTTTAAAGCCTGCCTTTACATAACTTGGCAACAACACAATCTCTGGTATCTCCTAAACACATTTATTTTTTTACATTCCCCAAAAGTGTAAGTAAAAAGATAAATAGCCAAGAACACAATTCTAAATGTCTTTCTCTGGATCTTTATCTTTCTTCTTATGGCAGATCCCTCTCACATAACTTCATGCCCTTTATTTAGTTATTTGACTTTTTCAAGACAAAGTTTCTCTGTATTGATTTGGAGCCTGTCCTGGAACTCGCTCTGTAGATCAGGCTGGCCTCGAACTCACAGAGATCAGCCTGCCTCTGCCTCCAGAGTGCTGGGACTAAAGGTGTGCGCCACCAATGCCTGGCTGATTTTTTATTCTTTTAAATTTCTATTGAATTGGACTTTTTTTTTTTTTGGCTCTTTGTTTGAAAACAGATTGAGGTTGGTTCTAGCTGCCCACATTTTTGGTCATCATTGGTACCTGTAGACAGCTCATTAGAATCTTGCTTCTTGCCAGAAACATATGTTACTGAATGGATTGCTTTTGAATGGCTGGGACCAAAGTCCCTGACAGAGACAAGGAAAGGGAAGAGGCTTACTTTGACTTAGGGTTTCAGAGGGTTGCTGTCCACCACAGTAAGGCAGGTCAGTGGGGACTGGGAACTAAGCGTCCAGGCCCACGTGTAAAAGAACCTGTTAGCAGAGGAAAAACAAGAAGCCCTTCCTCACATTGGCATCATGTAATAAAAAGAGCCTGTGCCTTAGAAAGGAGAGGCAGGTGCTGTGTGTCCTATACGGAGCTATATACCTGGGGCTCAGTCTTGACAGGGCTGGGCCTTTCCTTCACCTTCAGCTCACGAGCTTACTTCTACTCTTGTGATTCTTTCCTCTTTCTTTGTTCATAAACACTATCTCTAGCCATCTATGTACCTTCTATCTATCTACCTATCATCTATCTATAACTATCATCTGCCCATTAATCTATAACCTATGTATGTATGTATGAATGTATCTATCATCTATCTACCTACCTATCATCTATATATAACTATCATCTGCCCATTAATCTATAACCTATGTATGTATTCTGTATGTATGTATGTATCTATCCATCTTTCTAACCACGTGTCCCTGGCGAAGTCCCTAATTCTCAGATACAAGAGCCTGGAACCAGGTGTTCTCTGAACTCCATTTGTAAGCTCTTCCTTTCCCTTTTTAAAAGTTCTCTGTCTTGTATACTGGCCAACAGCCCAGGCATGCTTCCTCTGAAGTTCTGAACTTTCTTTCTTTCTCTGAAGCACCACCTCTGCCAAGCAGTGCCTACTGACTTCCATAGCTGAATAGTCCAGCTTCCTTGACCTTTAACTCAAAAGGCATGACTTTCTTGCTTTTCCTTCACCCCAGCAGCACCCCCAACGCTGCCTAGATTTACAGATTGCCTGTCCTGCTGTTTTCCTCTCAAATTCTGATGAAACCGCTCAGGAGCTTCCTTCTGAATCCATTTTACAATTCTTTATTGATGAAATTAAGAACCCAAATGGGACCCCTGGTACCAGTATCAGGGACAGGATGATGGCCGCAGTGGGAGTGTGTGCCGATCTTCACTTGGCAGCAGGCAGTATGTAGCAACTGTTCAGGAAACAGGAGTGGGCGTGACCTCCAAAGACCTGCTTCTAGTAATCTGTTTGCATCAGCCAGGCTCCACCTTCTTCCTGAAGGATCCACAGCCTTCAAAATAGTGCCAGAACCTGGGAACACAGGGTTTAAGTGAGCCTGTGGAGACATAGTTCAGATTCTAAACACAACTCTATGTAATGTGCCAGTTCCGAATCTCACAGTTCAGGATTACATATGGCTTTAGGAATTTTCTAGGCTGCCTGGGCATGACGGCTTACATTTGTCATTCTGATCCTTGGTGGTGGTGGGATGGGGTGGGGTGGCTGAAGCAGAAAGATCTGTATTTAAGGCTAGTCCAGGGAACAGAGTGGGTCCCTGGATTTAAAATCAAGTGCCTTAAAATAATTTTATTTTGAAGTGTGTGTGTGAGTATCTGCATGTGTGGTATTGCGCACATAGTGTGTAGGTGCCTGTGGAGGCCAGAGGCATCAGTTCTTTGGGAGTTACAAAGCACTAGGCACTTGTGAGCTGTCCAACACAGGTGCTGTGAACAGAATTCAGATCCTCTGCAAGAGTAGTGCATAGGCTCTTAACTGCTAAGCCATCACCCCCAGGCCCAGGAGTATGATTTTTTTTTTTTTTTTTGAGGTGGGTTCTCACTATGTAGCTCCAGCTGGCCTGGACCTTAATATATGGAGTAGCTTTGTCTCCCAAGCACTGGGATTAAAGACACATTCCGCCATACACAGCTAGTAGTGTGACATTATGGAGTGAAATAAGGGTAATGTTACTGTTGTACCTTATAGAGTCATTTGTAGGCAGAGTCTTGATATTTCCATAGCACTGCCACACATGAAGACTAATGACTGGTCAGGGAAGTGTTGTTGCTTATCAGAGTAGAAGAGATTTCAGACAGGCTTGAAGAGACGACTCAGAGGCGAGAGCGCTTGCTGTTCTTGCAGAGAACCCAAGTGTTGTTCTCAGTAGGGACACAGAGAGGCTAACAACCACCTATATGTAACTCCAGCACTAGGGCTTCTGTCACCCGATTTGGGCTTCTGCAGGCACCCACATGCACATGAATTCACAAACATGTGTACATGTGTGCCCATGGGCACGCACATGCACACTGAAAAATGACGAGATTCCAAAGGCATGTGGAGCCTCCATCCTCACTTTGCTCATCTTCCCCCTTGACCTCTTCTAGCAGTATTCACTTAAAAACATTTTCCAATGATTGTTTTATGTATATGGGTGTTCTACCTACATGAATGTCTGCGCACCATTTGCATGCCTGGTGGAGATCAGAAGAGAGTGCCAAATCCTATTTGTTGCAACTGGAGTTACAGATGGTTGTGAGCCATCATGTGGGTGCCCGGAATCAAACCCAGGACCTCTGGAAGAGCAGGCATTGCTCTTAATTGTTGAGCCATCTCTTCAGCCTAGGTCTTCATTTTTTTTTTTTTTTTTTTAAATTTCCCTTTGCCTTGCTCTTGGACCATTTTTTATATTTCTCAATATTCCTTGATGAAGGGGATTCACAAAAAACAAAAAACAAAAACAAACAAACAAACAAAAAAAAACAAAGCAAGTACCACTTTTGCATGGGTTTGGATCGCCTTCCAGGCATTTGTGAGGAGAAAAAAAAAAAAAAAATTGGATAGTTTTGTTGAAGAAAAATATTTTATCCTGTCAGTCTCCCCCTGAATTTGGTTCCCCCAGGCATTGTGGAATGCCCCATTTGGGAGTGCCAGAGACGAGCCACTGCTGACGAGTGGCAAATATTAAATGGGCTTATCTGTTTTCATTGCTCAACTTCAATGCCAAGCATCCACGGGGCTATTTATAATCTTTTAGATTTAATATATGCTATCAGCAGGAAATGTGTGGTTTAAAACCAAACAACTATTTAAATAAAACTTCCCCCACCCCAAACATGCGCCATTCTTTCAGAGTCCATTTTAGTGTAAATACTTAATTGTATGCCCTCTGAAACCAAATATGCCAGGTGTGATAGTGTGTGATCCTGGCACTTTGGGAACAAAACAAGGCAGGAGGGTTACAAGTTGGAGGTCAGCCTGAGCTACCAAAGAGTTTAAGGTCAGCTTGGGCTGCCCAAAACAAACAAAACAAACCAAACAGCAAAACGCAGCAAAACAGCAGCCACCAATGAGCTAAACTCCCCTGAAGGATATCTTCAAATAAAGCAATTCCATTTTCTTCTCTGCCTCCCGCCTTTTCCTCTCTCCACACCTTCTTCTACTTTCTTGTCTCCCTCCTCTCTTTTTTTTTTTTTTTTTTTTTTTTTTTTTTTTTTTTGTCGGACAGAGTCTTAGGAAGCTCAAGCTGGCGCTGGCCTTGAATTTCTCCTCCCCATGCCCTCACCTCTCACCTCCTGGGATTATAAGCGTGCAAAACTACAGCTGCTCACTTATCTCCTAATAGCTTCTTTAATCTTTTTTAAATTTTTAAAGTTACGTATTTATTTGTTTGTGGGGACGCACTTGCACCATTGTGGAAGTTAGAGGCCAATGCCTGGCTCTGGTCTAATATTTTTGTTTTTATTTTTTGAAACAGGGCTTTTCTGTGTAGCCCTGGCTGTCCTGGAACTCGCTCTGTGGGCCAGGCTGGCCTCAACCTCAGAGATCTGCCTGCCTCTGCCTCCCAAGTGCTGGAGTTAAGGGAAAGCAGCATTACACCCTGCTTCTGGTCTAATACTGATAAAACTTCACAGTTCCTCAGCAACCCCTTTCTCATTCTCGCTCTCCCAGAGTTTGCTAGAATGTCAGACAAGCCCCCAGCACTATCTCCTGGGTGCTGGAATCTAAGGCATGGTGGTACAGCCCTTTCTTCACAGCAGTGGGAGGCAGAGGTGGGTGGAGCTATGTGAATGCAAGGAGCTCTGAGTTCCAAGCCAGCCAGCTCTGCTTAATGAGATCCCTTGATGATGCTCCTAATGTTGCTGGTTGTATCCTCACTATGAGAAGAACTGCTATTGATAAAATACAGTAGGAAATGCCTCAGAGGCTGAAAGCAAGCAGATCAGTTTGACCCAGATTCAGGTCAGCAGAGCCAATCTTTGTTCTGCATGGGAATGATGATAAGGGAAGGAAGGGAGGAAACTAGTAGCTTAAACAGACAGATGGGTGTAATAGGGGACTCGAATGGGAAGAAATAAGTTAGGGGATATGACTCACTGGTTGAACCACTGCCTAGGCATGAGCTCCCTAGGTTCAATCCCTAGTATTGAAAAAAAAAAAAAAAAAAAAAAAAAAAAAGGCATGGGACTGGAGAGCTGCTTCAGTGGTTAAGAGTGCTTGCTGTGCAACTATGACGACCTGAGTTCAGATCCCAGCAACCGCATAACAATCCAGGACTAGTTTTGTGTACACCTCTAATCCCAGCACCACAGAGTGTAGAAATAGGAGTGTCACTGAGATTTGCTGGCTGACAGACTATTGGAAAAGCAAAGCCAAAAACAAACCATGGGTTTCAGCTTCAGGGAGGGATCCAGCCTTATAGGAATTAGGCAGAAAGTGTACTCACTGACATGTATAACCCTCCCATTCCCTACGAGCGCGCACGCGCGTGCACACGCGCACGCGCACACACCCACACACAAACACACACACACACACACACACACACACACACACACACACACGGCGGGTGAACGTATTGGATGGTGAAGGGAAATCTTAAGTGCCATTTTAGAAATGTCAAAGTTTATAAAATATATTTTGACTTTAAGCACAATTTCCAAGAACAAGTAAACAACTAATGGCTTTACTGCTATCTTTATTATCTTCACTATGAAAACTGAAGAGGGTTGGGAACTACAGCTCAGCGTGGAAGACTGGGTTCGATCCTCAGCACACACACACACACACACACACACACACAAAGAATAAACACCAAGAGAAGACAGCCAGAACAACAGACAAAACAAACAGAAGGTGACTAGAGTCCTCGTGACCACACCTGGCCAGAGGTAATCTCCCAGCTTTATGACTCAGGGACCACATTCCAGGGCTAGGAAGGACTTCTTGTGACCCGAGATCTTTAGGTATGATGAACAAGGAAACTCAGATCCAGCCTCACAGGATGAGTGGGTGGGGAGGGGTTGGGAAAGGGGTCAAGGTTCTATCATGTGACCTTGGAACTATGAAAACAGATGGACTTTCCCTTTTACACAGGTGATAAATAATTTGCCAAATGTTTCTAAACCTGACTTTGACTTGTCTCATTCGTAACATTTGTGCTTTCCAGGTTGGGGATTTAGCTCAGTGGTAGAGCACTTGCTACCAAGTTCAAGTTCCTGGTTCCGTCCTCAGCTGCAGGGCAGGAAAAAAAAAAAAAAAAAAAAAAGGACAAAATAATATTTGTGTTCTCCTTGGTATTTTCACCACCACACAATAGTCCAGTTACCTTTCTTGTGTCGTTATAATCACTTACTCAGGCAGCATCTAGAATCCTAACTGCTTTGCAACTTCCAGAGGAGTTGCCTGAAAATTTGTAACCCTGACCCAGAGAAAGAATAAATACATAGGCCGGGCTGTGGTGGTCCATGCCTCAAAGCCTTGAATCCCAGCACTCGGGAGGCAGAGGCAGGCCGAGCTCTGTGAGTTTGAGGCTAGCCTGGTCTACAGAGCGAGTTCCAGGATGGCGAAGGCTACGTATACCAAGACCCTGTCTCAAAAAACAAAACAAAACAAAAAGAAAAGAAAGAACAAAGCAACCCAGCATAAGCATGTATATGTAATCTCATGTTATAGGTAACACAGTATGTCAGCAATTTCCAGTAAACTTACTGAGATGACCATATTCTCAAGGAATACATTCTGACAGTTTTCTGCTCATCTTTTGCAGTAAATATTTATTACACTATGTGTAAGGGCCCATGCCTGTAATCCTAGCACTTGGGAGGTGGGGACAAGGGGTCAGGCCTGTCCTTTGCTACATAGTGAGCTCAAAGTCAACCTGGGTTATTGTCTTAGCTGAGTTTCTATGGCTGTGAAGAGACATCACAGCCATAAAAACATTTCATTGGGGCTTGCATTTCAGATGGTTAGTTCATTATCATCGTGGTGTGGAGCATGGCACGCACCGGAGCAGCAGCTGAGAGCTAACACCCTGCTCTGCATGCAGAGAGAGAGAGAGAGAAAGAGAGAGAGCCAAGCCCCCCACAGCACAACTCCTCCAACAAGGCCACATCTACTCTAATGAGGCCTCAACTCTCAATCCTTCTAATCCTTTCAAATAGTACCACTCTCTAGTGAGTAGGGGTTCAAATATGTGAGCCCTATGGAGCCATTCTTTTTCAAACCACCACAGACACACGGTGGCCATAAGTGCCAAATGCCAGCTAAGGTCCCTTCATAATGATACATCTCATGTGTTACAGCACAACCTTACTATCTTTAGGTGACCCAGAAACATACTAGCCTCTGAAGTGGTGGGTGGCAGTTAGCATGGCCTTGCCTCCTCTTGGAGGAGCATTGAAAGGTCAATGTTTGTCCCCAGGTCATCAAGTCAAGAAGAGACTCCTGATTGTTGTCTGAGATGGGCTCCTTCTTTGTCCTTGCCCCCAGTCCTGCTCCCATAACTCACTTGCCATGTGTGTAGGTACCAAACAGGCTGCATAGGTTTCTACGTTTCCTTAAGTTGAAATTCTTCAATATACTCATAAAGTCATGGGTGAAGGCTACTTTCCCCTCTTGCTGTTGTTTATTTTGATGACTTTACAGACAAGACCAATTCTTCTCCTTCTTCGTCTTTTTTTTTTTTTTTTTTGAGACAGGGTTTCAGAAATATATATAGCCCTGTATAGCCCTGACTGTCCTGGAACTTGCTTTGTAGACCAGGCAGGTCTCGAACTCCCAGAGATCTGCTTACCTCTGCCTCCCGAGTACTGGGATTAAAGGCGTGCACCACCACTGCCCCACAAAGACCAACTCTTTTAATAGTCACATTTCTTAGTGGACTTTGTTTTAGCTCTCAGCATCAAACAGTACTAGAGAAGCCTAGAACCATCTGGCTTAACCGCATCAGCCCAGAGAAATAGCTTGCCTGGCTACATTGATTCAGGGCCTAGGGCTCTTCTTCTATTAAAACACACAAAATATCGAGGGTAGTAAAATCTCTTTCTCTATGTGGGTGTATACCCTCATGCACATACCGTGGAGGTCAGAGAAGGATGTCAGATGTCTTTCTCTACCACTTACCACCTTATCATTTTGAGACACAGTCTTCCACTGAACCTGATGCTTACCAGCTGTCTGGACTTGCTGGCCACCAAAGCCACAAGAATCCTGCTGTCTGTACACCCCAGCCCTGGGATTATAGGTCCTTTCCGCTGCTCTAGGTTTTACCTTGATTTGGGGGATTTGAAATAAGGTCATCAGGCTTTCCAAGTAAGCACTTTGACCCCCACAGCCATCTATCCTGCTGGCTTCTTTTCTTTTTGGGGTTTGAGCTTGTCAATGAGAGCTATTTACCCATTGCCCAGATTGGTGTTCTCAATGCCAAGAGGATGCAAAGGACATGCTTAACTCCCTCCAGCATGTAAGCTAAGAAAGAAAAGGAGAAACTTCAGAATTGTTCTGTCCCACGGGGGTCCCTCATTTCATCCCCTGGCCACCTCAACTCTTTAACCCAAGTCACCGATAAGGGACAGATTTCCTTGGAATTCTTTAGTTTCATAAAGCCATCAATCACAAAACCAAATTGTCATCTCTTGGGAAAAATTCTCTGAGTAGTGAAGTGGGGGGGGAGGAAGAAGAGAAAAAGAAGAGAAAGAGGAGGAGAAGAAGGGAGAGGAAACAAGAAAAAACAAAACAAAACTCTTCAGGGCTTTCTTCCCCCAGGGAAAACTTTCCATTGGCAAAACATACACAGGGCTGGAGTGTGCATGGGCTGAACGGCCATAAAATTAACTTTTACTTTTGAACACACCCCCTTGCCTGTGTCTTTCATGGAAAAAAAAAAACAACCAAAAAAAAAAAAAATAAACCCTTTTCGTGTTAAAAACAAAGCAATAACAAACAAGCAAGCAAGCAAACAAACAAAAAACCCTTACAACCCAAAGAAGGTCTCCCTTAGTCACCCGAAAACCCTGTAAGTGTAACAACGCCACTCGGGAGCCAAAAAGTCCCCAGTCAAGCAAAAACCTAAACAATGGCTCGTGCCCAGGCGAGCTTTGTCACACTTTGTTTTCCAAGAAGCCTAGGCCGACAGACAGGGATGTAATTGCATGGGCTGTCCAACTTGCCGAGGGCGAGGTGTGGGTTGTCACCGTACTAACCCCCCTCGTGAACTTGGGCGCAGCCAGCAGCTTAAAGATTAACTTTCTGCTGTTTCTGTGGCGGAAGGCGCGGGGTGAAAGGCGCGACTGGGGACTTGTGCGGGGTCCGGGGCCAGCGACGCCGCTGAGCTTTCAACAGGCGGTTTGTTGGCTGGGCTGGGGCTCATTTCCATGCAAAGCGCCTGACATCAGAGCACCTTTTGTTGCTAAACGCTTTCTTGAGCCTGGAGGGGAGGGAGTCATGTGGAGTTGGAAGAGCTCATTCTGAAGAGAGGGGTCCGGGACCGGTTAGTCCGGGTTCACAGGCGCCACCGTGCACTGTCCGGCCCTGTGTAGACTCTCCAGTAGAGGAGAGTGGCGTGCGGCCCGGAACTGGTCCCCAAAGCAGGACGCAGCTCCTGTGCGGTGGGGCTCCTGGCTCCCTTGCCCCGCGAGCTCCCCGCTGGAGCCAGTGGTGCCGACTCTGCCCCAGCTACCCTGTTGCTGCGCCCCGCCCGGCTAGGAAAAGTTTCTGGAGTTGTCAATCGCGGTCACCGCGAATCGAGGTGCAGAGTTCTGCACTGGGGCTCGTTCCCGGCGGAGCCTGGGGCATGCGACGCGGGGGCGCGGCCCGGTGACGCCGCGGGCGGGGACTTCGCGCTCCGGCGGCCGACGCGCTGCTGCCGGCCGTGGGTAGCGCGGGGACCGGGACGCACGGGGACGCGGTCATGGAGGAGGACGCGGGAGCTGCTGGCCCGGCGCCGGAGCCCGAGCCCGAGCCTGAGGTGGAACCCGCGCAGGAGCCTGAGCCGGAGGCCGGCACGTCCGAGGCGTTCTCCCGCCTCTGGACCGACGTGATGGGCATCCTGGTGAGCTACCTGGGGAGGCGTGCGCGGGAAGCCGGGCTCGCCCCTCGCCCGTCCGCTGGGCACCCTTTCTTCTCTCTGCCATCTTCTCTCGGTGTAGGGCTTCAAACTGTAATTTAAAAAAAAAAATAAATAAATAATTAACCACGCACTGGTCACATCATAGGCACCTTTTCAACAATGGCTGTAGTCAGGGACACCTGCTTAGAAAAGTTGGCGAGGAAAAAGCCAGAGTGAGTATATGTAAATACTACTTGTAAATATTTGGCGGGTGGACTCCTCCTGGCTTCACGGTACTGATGTTTATCCGCACAGGGCTTGTCGTGTGCCCACGAGAGGAAAACAATCATTTCCTTATGCAGAACTACCACAGTGTTTACTTGCTCTGTCCGCAGCTCTTCCAGTTTGCAGAATTACAGGATATTTGTTTTGTACGTTTGGAACTGAAAAGAATAGGTCGTATATTGCCGAATGTGTTGGTAAGAGTTTTTGAACTGTCCAGTGACTAAAACCGCCCAGACATTGCCTTAATTCTGGAACCGAGGACGAAGTTGAGTAGCAGGTTGGATGGATAGGGTTTTTGCACACACACTTCTTAAACCATGTGAAGACTTCAGATTGCCAGATGTGTAGTTCACCTGAGAGCACTCAGGCATTTCATCTGAGGTACTCCTTTTGCTACAGGAATGGATTTTTTTTTTTTTTTTTTTTTTTTTTTTAAGCAGCGTCTCTGTGTAGTTTTCACCCAAGTAGAAAGGTGTTAGCCTGGTTCAAATCACTGCTCTCCAACTGGCTGTCTGCAATTACCGTGGACAGGTCATTCACGCCTTGTGAGTCTCCATCTCATCACTTGAAATACAGGGTAAGACGCCTTGTATCTTGGGTTTTATGAGAAGTCGATGTGTATGAAGTGCTCAACATACCGCCTGATGAATAGTAGATATTCAATGACTACAGCTGTGTTTATATTTTTCCCCCACAACTAGAGCCTGTCTCTTATCTTTCTGGACACCTTGAAGTTCAGTGTATCCCATTTTCCTGGGCTGAAGATTCCTATCTGTGCTTTAAAATATATAACAAAAGGCATATTTAACTATGACAGAATTTTTAAGTACATATGCTGTGTAGGTACACCATGTAGTTTGGCTATGAAATCCATTGTGTTTTCTAAACCTTTCAGATGTGTGAGATGCTCAGTTGGAATTCCAGGAGGACCAGGGAATATTTTAAAGTGGTGACAGACAGTCTGAAGTTCAACAAGCAGACACCTTGTCTGGTTCTTGCCCAGAAGTCGCTCTGTGAATTTTCAGTTTCTTAGAACACTCGTTTGATAGCATCGCATTGCATCCTTTAGGAGGGTGTGGGCTGGGTGTGTGTGGGGGGGGCAAAAATGCAAGCTGTACTGAGTGCTGTTTGGGGAGGAGGATTGGCAGGTGACACTTTCTGAATATTTGCTTTCCTTTGGCTGGCAGATTCCAGCACTGTTGGGTTAGTTGTAGCAGAGTGTTCTTTGGCTGAGTTAAAAGACGGGGTGGGGCTCTAGACGATCAAACCTGTTATTCAAAGAGCAGAGGCAAGAGAAAAGAAAAGTAGGTGCTCCCACTCAGCTTAGAGATGAGTGTGAAGCCTGAGAAAGAGAAGCCAGTGTGGCCCAACATTTGCCTATGCTTTATGCAATCTCTATTTTTGGGGGGGGGCAAACATTGGGCATTCCTTAGTACACTGAAGGGAGGGAGACCTGGCTGCCTCGCCTTATACATTTCTAGTGTGGAAGGTCCCATGTTAAAAGGCAAGCTCTTGCTGCCAATAGAGAGCTGTCCTTCCAAGTGCATATTAAAAAACTGCATCTTCCAGGAACATATGAAGACACAAGGAGAGGCATTTGCTGAAACAGGAGGCACAATGTCCCTCATTTTGTGCTTTTAACTGTGGGATCCTACAGTCCATCTGAAGGGTTTGGCCAATGGCTTGTACATTGTTAGTGACAGTGCCCGAGCTGACCCCTGCCCCGTTGCCTATCATCCTAGTAGGCAATAGCTATTTTTAGGTAGGAGAGCAGGACTCCATCTGTAATGGCATCCCTCCCCCACTTCTCTAACATGGGCGAGGCGGGAAGTGGGGGTGAAATTTATTAGTTATAACCCCAGGGAAGGCTCTGGTGCTGGGTTATTAGTGAAGTAATTCGTTATAATTCAGTAAACAAGGTATGAATATTTGAGTTCACTAGAACCAGTTTTGCTTATAAATTAATTCAGTCCATGCCCAGTTAAGCACCAAATAATTGCTTTCAGATAATTGCTAACAAAATACCTAGAGAATGATATGACAGTCTAAAATCATGGAAATAAAGTGGTGATAGGCTACGCAAACAGAAATAGACAGTGAATGAAGAGAGGATGGCTCATCGCAATCCCTGCTGAGGACATCTGCAGAGGTCCATCTTCTTCAGTCTCCATGGCCTCTAATTAACTGGGTGCTTAGAACCCAGTTATTTGTCAAAGGCAGAAAAGAAGTATGCACTTTGAAAATACGGAAGCCCCATTCAAACATCCCCTATAACAGGAGTGCTTACGAGGGTACTAATGAATTCTGTCCCAGCCAAAGCTACCATTTGGCCAATTTCATCAGGCAAACCAAAATCTGGGGGCTCCCGAGGTAAAGGCAAATTGTGAAATGTTTGCGAGCCCCGAGCAACTAGCCTCAGGATTCTTGTGAAATGTGCCATTCTTTTAGACGACTCTACAATGGTGGCCAGGCCTGGGTTTTCAAAGCATGGGCACCTTTCCCTGTGATAGGCTTCTACAGATGTCTGCCCAGAAGTGCAGAGTTAGTTAAGAGTCCTGTGTGGTTGTTTTCCCTTTACCATCTCCTACCTCCAGTTTTCTGGTTGGGGGAAAGAGTACCTGTTTTTTCACAGTGGGAAATGCCAAGTTTATTTAGATATGCTTAGATAGGGAAAGCTTTTTTTCTTCTCTTTCCAAGGCCTGATTATCCTTGTGACAAAATGTAACGGCCCCTTCGCTTTGGCCTCTGGTAGCTGAGGGCCTCTAGAGTTGAGCCAGGTCTTCACAGCTACTAACTGGGAAGAAATTGAGTAAGTTCTTATTGTTCCCAGTACCCTTCAAGGCACACCTCCCCCCCCCCACCCTCACCCGAACCCCCACCCCAGACTTCCTCCCTTCCCAGTGGGCTCTGTAGTTTGTCCTCACTGTAGTTGTTCCCAGCACTCGCTGAAAAGATGCCCATTGTGTAGGAAGATCCTCCGAGTGCTAAGCCAGTTCTACAAAACTGCACTGTAGGCACGAATCCTCTGAGCTATTATATTCAGCTGTGTACTTCAACCCTGAAAATAAAGCAGAGCCCCAAAACCTAACTGAAGGAACAAGAAAGACAAATGAAAGAATCCATTCTTTTGTGAGGTCAAGTGTGGGGGGGAAAGTTAGGGAGCCCCTGAGTGGCTCTTTAGTCTGCTGACTTCTTGGGGAGCGGTTAATTTGCATGTACCCCTGGGAGGTGTCTTGAGTGAATCCTGTCAACAAATGACAGGATTAAATCTACACATCGGGAGTTTGAGAGTCAGGGGCTGGGAGTGTAGTCCAGTGGGTAGGGTTCCTGCCTAGCATTTGGAGGAAGAAATACACCCTGTGGTGATGGCACAAGCCTGTGGTCCCAGCCTTCCCCAGGAGGCCCAGGCAGGAGGATCAGAAGCCCAAGGGAATCCTTAGCAACTATGAGTTGAGGTCTGAGGCGTGTGTGTGTGTGTGTGTGTGTGTGTGTAAACCTTACATTAAAATATTCAGAAAGCCTGTAGTTAAAAATATTGCAGAAGGTGCACGGTGAATTGATGGGAGGGGTCAAGAGAAAAGGGTCTGAAGGTCAGGGAAGGTGATGACTGGTTCCAGGTTTCCTTGATGTGCAGATTTACAAAAAAAAAAAAAAAAGTATGCTTGCTGGGGGGGGGGTTGCATTTTTTTTTTTTCCTGCAGGAGGATCCTGTTCCCAAGCCCCCTCCTTTTCTTGGTCTGTAGCCATTGACTTTCATTTGTCATTCCCTGCGTTTTCTCTGTTCCTTATCCTCCCTCCATCCTAGGAGCCTTCCCTTTTATCCCTGGCTGGATGTGGCTGATGGTGGAGGCAGCCTCAGCAAGCCTGAGGGTATCATTTTGTTGCTGGGCTGAACCTCCTCACCTGGGAGCTTACCCAACCGATCCTCTCAGTAGGTTTGGACACCCATCCAGATACGCCAAGAGCAGGAATGGTAAAATAGAGGAGGGTGGTGTGTCCGGTGTGGTCTCATTGGGAAGAGGAAGGTGCCAACACAGACCCCAAGATTGTCTTTGGGGCATTGCCGTGAGGTTTAGGTTCAAATAGAGAGTAGGACGCATGTATAGCGACACAGTCCTGGTCTCTGTTGTGTCCAGTGTCTTGCTGCTCGGGGACACTGTTGACTCATTCTTGCCTCTGTTGTGGTCCTGCAAGCTGGCCCGGTCAGCTGGTAGTCTATTAGTCTCTAAGGCTGCAGCCAAGGATGTGTGTCCTCACTGTGGGGGCAGGGTGGGTGGGTGGGGTCTGTCCTGGGAGGTTTCACTCTTCCTGGAACTTAAGATGACTGAAGAGGAAGGATTAGGAGGTAACCTACTTTGAGCCTTTGGTGAAACAGACCAAATGAAGGCAAAGGCCTTGCTCAGGCTTTCCTCTTGATTTGACTTACTCTGTGGGCCCTGGAGAGTGAGTCCATGCATTTTATTCAGCAACAGCAGCTTCTAGGAGACATGTCACTACTGTCCTCATTTTGCAGTCCAGAGGTACGCATGTCTGATAGAGGGAGGGCCTGCCTAGCTGAGAAAGGGGGACAAAATGGGGAGAGCAGATCACTGAGGTGGCCAAAGCATTTGATGCTCATCCAGTCACCGTCCTTCCAGCTCCAGTGAGGAGCCACTGCCGAATTTGAGACTGTCACGGGGTGCACCCGTGTTTTCCAAAATGCCTCTTGAAGCTGGGGTGTGACTCAGTGCTATATTACCCACTTAGCATGAGCAAGATCCTGTGTTCAATTACACCCCTCACACCCCCGCAAAAGGCATGGGGAGGTGTGAAAGACTATTCAAGGAGATGGCTCCATTGGTAAAGAAAAAGTATCTGTCTCAAGAGCAGAGGACGGGACTTTGAGTTGGAATTTCCAGCACCCACGTGTGTAAAAGCCTGGCATGGTTTAGTGGTCGTAACTGTAGAGCTCTTCGGAGGTGGAGACAGGTGGATCACAGAGGATACTTGCTAGCCAGGCTAGTCAATTGTGAGTCCCTGGAGAGACCTTATTTCAAAAGATAAGATAGATAGTAGAAGATAACTGCTGTTGACCACTGACCTACACACACACACACACACACCACACCACACATACACACCATACACATACACACACCACACACACACACACCACACATACACACCATACACATACACACACCACACACACCATGCATACACACAACACACATATACACACGCACATACACACACCACACACATACACACATGTGTGCACTCTCTCACACACACACCACACATATACATACACACTCACCACATACACACAACACACATATACACACACATACACACATGCATGTATTCGACACACATACATACACACATACACACACACATGCATGTTCTCATCCACACACACGTATATACACACAAACACACACACCACAAACATGCACACACACCACACAGACAAACATATATACACACGCATACACACATACACATACCCATACACATGTATACACATACACCACACATATATACACACACATACACACATGTATGCACTTGCTTGCACACACACACATATATATATACACACACCACACACACATGCACAGACATACACCACACACACATATATATACACACACCACACACATTCACACACACACCACATACACACACACCACACACACACACACACACACGTGCACACACACATTCATCGTGCATACAAAAAGTACATTTAAGAAAAGGAAAATGATGCTTATTGGTTACAGTAAATTGGCAGTGATTCTGGAGGAAGAAATGAAGTACTTACAATAAAGGCTTTTATAACAGTACCATCTGTGAGTTTGGAGACTGCGTTAGTGACCTAGGTAGAGGGTATAAGGGTAGGAGCTTCAAGCATATACACATTCCGTCATGATTTCTCCTCTAATTCTGTCAAGCCCAACATTTCACTCAACATCACAAGAACAACACAATGGCCTATTAGTACCTGAGTCCTCTTCTGGCCTCCAAGGGCGCCAGCACACAATGCTTATACACACACACACACACACACACACACACACACACACACACGAACATCCACACATAGAAATAAAATAAATCTTTTAAACAATTTTTATTTATAGTTTTGCTATGTGACCTGAAACTGTGTAGCCCAGGCTGCACCAAAACTCACATTTCCTTCTTTCTCAGACGCCCAAGTTGTGGGTTTACAATTGTGAACCACCACACCCAGCTATGAATAATTTTTTTTTCTTAATAAGTGCTTCATTCTTTATCTGGATCAGAGGTTCTCAACCTGTGAGTCTTGGCCCCTTTGGAGGTTGGAATGACCCTTTTCACAGGGGTCATATACCAGATGTCCTGCATATCATATATTCATATTGTAATTCACTACAGTAGCAAAATTACGGTCATAAAGTAGCAAGGGAATACTTTCATGGTAGGGGTCTGTACACCATGAGGAACTGTATTAAAGCGTCACAGCATTAGGAAGGTTGAGAACCACCGCCATAGATGAAGTTGGATTCCTTCTCTGTATCCATAATTGTCTACTTGTGTATTTAACCTGATAAAATTCATACTTGCTATAAGGCATGCTTCTATAAGCATAACAAGAAAACCCTAGGTGTTTGCTTGTTGGTTTTCGATTGTACAAACGGGGTGCAGGGCCTCACATGTGTTAGATGAATGCCTCCAACTCTAAATGTCTTCCTAACTCAAGGATAAATTTAAATGGCTGGAGGCTAGAGCTCCGAAGGAACTGTGCCATATAAACCAGTGGATGCAAGACCGAGGCTTTAAAGAATTAGGCAGAGCTTTGGGTAATTTTGAGGTAAACTATATTTTGGTAGCTACAAGGCATTGCCATGCTTCAGAAGCATCCTCATTTGTTTAATTGGCTTGGTAATAAGACCGGAGTGTTGCGGCTCTAGCTCCCAGCCAGCTGCCTAGTATCTCTTTTGCTTTGTTGGGCAGCATTAATTCTTTATGAGGCGGGATGCCACCTGGAGACAACCTGGCCTGTGCCTTTTGAGGCACGTCAGGCCATGTGATCTAGACATCTCCGTCCAAGAGTCTGCCCTGCCAGTCAGGGCAGCTCTGAAAGGAAGCAACATGGAATGCTGGGATGGATAGCTGGGGGTTTTGCAATCAGCCTTTTTACATTTTTTTCCCCCTGATGGAACTACCCACACATTGGACCTCTGGAAGCTGTCTGGTAGAGATGGGAATCACTTGAGTTTAGACGGTGTCTGCTGAGATGCGCTGCTATTCTCCTTGGGTGTCTAATGGGTTCCCTCCCTGGGCGGTTGACTTCAGTGTTCAGTCCACTGTTATCTCCTCTTCCTCTTTTTCCTCCCTTTTGAGACAGTCTACTCTTGTATCACAAATGGGATTGGAACTCACTATGTTGCCTACCCAGTCTAGCCTTGAACTTGTTGCTATCCTCCTGCTTCAGCTTCAGGAGTACTGGGATTGTAGATGTGAGCCACCAAACTGGCTTTCCTATGAGTCTGAAGCTGGTGATGGGGAAGGAGGTGTGGCAGGTCTGTGTACCAGCTTCAACTTTTTCTTAGCACACAGTTAATAGAAAAGAAGATGAATTAATAATTTAAACTAAATGCCTTTCAAGACTAAAATTTAATTTTTTTTAGTATGTGTCCTACAGCCTAGGTATTTCATTTTTTTTTCCTAAGTACCTTTTAGTAGTTCTGTCTAAGCCTTGTTGTCTGTCAAGTATTTTATTTTTCATTTAGATCAAAAATGATTTGTATGAATTTTTTTTACGTGTGCTTTGAAAGTATACTGTTCTTTATTAAAGTTATTTGAAGAGAAACAGCGTTTTAGCTTGAGTGTATATCTCTGTTAAAAGATGACATCTATTTTTGGTGGATTTTGAAGACATCAAATAAACAGTTAAAATTTTGCACTTGTGTCTCAAATGCCATTTCTTTTTCTTTTGTTATTATTTCTTTTGCTTTTCAAGTTAACTTGCCAAGAAATGTGTGTTTGAAATATTTTCTGTTTTCAAAAGAAAAAGCATACAGATGCTTTTAATAGCTATGGTTTCTTGAGGCCAAGTGATGTTTGTAATGAAAATGCTGTTTCTGTTTAAAAGTTATCTAGAATGCTATATTTACTTCTTTTTGTGTCTAAGTAGTACAATGATGTGATAATGTTTAATTCTACGTGTTTTTTAAGAGAAAAATCACATGATTTTGATTATATTTGTAAGTACATAAAAACGTTAATGAAGAGGTTTTCATTTTATTAGTTTACTTTTAGGTTGTGTGTGATGTAGCTAAAGCTGGCCTCAAATTGGATATGTAGAGCAGGATAACACTGGCCCGGGTCTTTCTGTCTGTGACTCCAAGTGTTAGAATTGCAGGTGTTACCCACCAAGGCCTGCTTGCTAAAACTTCATATCTGCTGGGTGAGCACTACCAGAGTCCAGCTTTATATATATATATATATATCCATTGAAAAACAAACAAAAGCCCAACCTCCTGTGTAGTCTTCAATTCAGATCAAGCCTTTCCATCTCTTCTAACTTGGCACTTTCTATGGTCAGTGTCCAGAGTTCTTTCTTCTAGCTTTGGAAACACACAGCACAGTATCATTGTTTCTAGTCACCCTAAGGCAGCAACAGTGCAGAAGCTATTTCTCCAATCTAACTGCAAATTTATTTGATTTGACTTATATGTCTGTGTGTATCTCTGCAAGTTCATGTGCTCATGTATGTGATGAGGCCAGAGGGTGCTGCATCTCCTGGAACTGGAGTTATGGGTGGTTGTAATACCCCTGATGTGGGGTTCTGGGAATCGAACCTTGGTCTTCTGCAAGAGCAACAAGTATTCTCACCTGCAGAGCTGTTTCTCCAACCCCGGTAGCCATCATTCTTCCCTCAGCTTCTGTGAGATTGCCTTCATTATATTCCACATATAATTGAGATCACGGAAGAGAGGGTGTAAATGGAAAAGATGGATGTTATTAGTTTGTTTTAGTTTTAGTGTAGAAGGCAGGGCAAGGTGATGTCCCAGAAACGCTAGTCTCTCTCAAGGGTGAGACCATGTGTCAGTCTACGTGTTTAGTCTTTATGCTATTCCTTAAAGTTTGTGGTGAGAGCATTTGAAAAGGCCACTTAATAGAAACAAGCACTATGTTAAAAGCCTCCAGTTATCCAATGTGTTTATTTTCTGAGTGTCTGTGGTTTCAGGGAAAACCATTAACACCTAGTGTAGAAAATGTTTCATCTGTGTACTATTTGGGGTACTTGTATATTTATTTATTTTTATATTAAAGTCTCATGTAGTCCAAACTGGTCTCAAGCTTGGTATTGGTTAAGAATGACTTAACTTCTGATCATCCTGCCTCCATCTCCAAGTGCCAGGATTATAAGGAGTTTAACATACACCAGTTTACATGGTACTGAGGGTGAGCCCAGGACTCTGTGGCTGTGGCTAGCATTCTATCTATGTGCATTTTTATTTGGAATTAACTTTATTATACACCTAAGGAAGCATTTACGACTATAAAGAAAATGTCCAGAGAAATTAGAGATTTGGGGGAAAAGTCTGTAGAGGCCCTGAATGAATGAATTATTCAGAAGAGGCAAAGCATTTCATTCTGAAGGCCCATTTGATTAGGCTACAAACTTTCTAAGAATTAGGCCGTGCCTCTTGGGGTATGGCTGCCACTGCCTTCTGCAGCTTGTTGGTGGAACCTTGGTCTTTTGTGGCGCCCAGAATATAATTTAATGGGTGAGCCTGTAAAACTAATGTGTAGCAGCCATTTGCCTAGATTAGAATATTATGAAACCGAGACTTCACGATGAGCATTAAGTAGGTGTCGGATGATTCATTCATAAATGCTATATGAGAAGTGTAGTAAAATCTATGTGATGTCACTTTAGCATTAGCCAAGAACAGTGTCTCCTTTCAGCAGAGCTGTGGCAGTTACTCTAACACCCTGCTGATGTTCTGCATGGAGACCTTTCAGCTCCTCACTTAGCTGGGTGACACATCCTAAAGTCCGTGCCTTTAGAAGGCGCGATGCCTTCTATAGTGGAGTGTTTCCGTAGAAACCAAGAGGGGAGGTAAATGGAAGTAGGTCACTCCTTCAACACGGACAGATGTGTAGAACTCATTCACAATCCTGGTTCAGCCTGGCTAGTGCCGGGACTCGGGTATGAGCCATCATGTCCTGTTTCTTTGGCCAGTTCAATGCCTTCATAGCTACCTAGCAGCAGTTACCTGTGTTGGCGCCCAGTGTCCTGTAGCCACATAAACAAAGCTCTGGGTTTCTTTTTGATTGCTTTCTGTTTTAAAGCTCTGTTTACTTATGTATGGCGTATGTTATGATGGCGAGTGCACATGCTATGTCACATTAAGTGGAGATTTACTCCTTCTACCATGTGGGTTCTGGGGGTTGAACTCGAACAGTCAAGGTTGGTGGCGAGTGTCTTTACTCACTGTCGGCTTGTCTTTTGAAAAACACAGCTGTGTTTTATTGCTCACGTTTTAGTACCCACAATTCTGACTTTTGCAAATCTCCAGTTCAGGTTTCTGTGTTCACCAATTTCATCTTGTCTGTTTGCAGAGTGCCTTTCAAAGTGGATCAGATGCAGGTGTGTGTGTGTGTGTGTGTGTGTGTGTGTGTGTGTGTGTGTGTGTGTGTGTGTGTGTGCATGTTCTTTCCTTTCTTATTATTATCTTTCTGAGACTGTGGCTCATGTAGCTCAGGCTGACCTAGAACTCACTATGTAGACAAGGTTCCTCCTGTGTCCACTTCTGGGAGTGTGGTATTACTGGCTTGCATTTTCATGCCTAATTTCTGGATGCCGGAAATCGAACCCAGGGTTCATGCATCATCTTCAACTCTCTGTTTACGACAACAACAACAATTTGATTTAGTGCGGGGTGAGAAGCGGCCACGGTATGGGTTTGGAGGTCAGCTCTCTTTCTACCATGTAGGCTCCGAGGCTTGAGGCTTGTCTCCACTGAGCTATTTACCCTTCCTGTATCTGCTGTTTGTTTGTTGTCTTTTAGCGGCACATGTGTGGGTGGGTGTGGCCTGCAGCCTGCCTTTTACCAGACTACCCGTTTCTTAGATGCTTTATGTGGGTCAGTGTGACTCAGCACTTGCAGGGACACAGAGATCAGCACAGGGAGTTGCTGACTGCCTTCCTGCCTCTATTGCCCTGTTTTTGTGACAGCCCTGGAATCCCACCATGAAGTCTTGTGACTTCCAGTCCGTTCTGTTTTGGAAAACAGGAAGCCCCACTTCCCCAGCATTGGGAAAGGCAGTCTCATGCTGTCAGCCAAAACAGGGTTTCATGTGTTCGTGCAGTTTTCAAATCTGAGGTTTGGCTTTACCAAAACATGGAGGCTGCAGGACACACAGCTCTACTGTTGTCTGCCTATGGAGACACTTGCAGGCTGGTTTTAGGGGTGCTGCTCCAGGTTCTTACATAGGGTGAAGAGAATCAGGGCAGGGATTGCTCAAGGCCACTGGGTAACCTATGATTCCCAAGGATCAGCCAAAAACCAAGTGAGCAGGCCAAAACACATAGGTTTGAATCCTGAATTTGCTAGGCAGAAAATTACGCACCGGAGTTGGCAGAGAGCTTTGGTGAAGGCTCCAAGGGTTGTTTTGGTAGAGGAATGACTTAGTGATATAATTGGGAGGAGCAGGAAGAAATGACATACCGTGCGTGTTCTGTGATTCCTGTGAGAGCTGGTATCCAAACAAGCTTTCTGGTTACGGAGAAGGGCATGCTGGGACCGCACAACTGCCTGGTCGACACTGTTGTACAACTAGATACAGGTACACACAGAAGGTAGTTTTAGACGCAATTCTGCTCCGTTGCACAGATTGGCTTCAAACTCCTGGCCTCGTGGGGTCCTCCTGCCTTAGCCTCGCTCTCGAATAGCTGGGAAGGAGGCACGTACCATTGCACAGGGCTTCTTATGTACTTGTTAAAATCGAGGGTGATGATCCCGCTTTCCTTGCTTTTAAATCGAATCATTCTTTAAGGAATTTTTGTGACAGGGTGTCCTGTGTGTTAGATAAGTGCTCTGTCAACTGAGCTCCAGCAGAAGACCCAAAGCTGTCTCCCTTAGATGGATTGACAGTTGGCAAATACCTCTTTGGTTTTTCTAATGCTGTGCTTATATATATATATACATACATATACATATGTATGTATATATACTCTCTCTATATATATTACTATATATTATATGTAAAATATCTACCTATAAATTTTGTATATGGAGCTATAGAGAGGCTGCATAGTAGAATTGAAGTTCTTTTCTACAAACAAAAAGAACTTAGCAATTCATCTGTCAGTATGTCCCTTACTGATTCCTGCACAGCTCTGCATTCCAGGCATCCTGGAAGCCACAGAGCTCTTCATAGGACAAAGGACATTCTCCAATTTGCCACCCAGACTTCCATTGTTATTATTTTTTTCCCAAGGAGTTTGGTGGGTGGGGATATTTTTGTGTCTGCTTTAGGATATTCTTCTTGGAAAACTGCTTGCCACAAAGACTTGCATCTATTTATTTATTTAGACAAGATCTTGCAATGTACCCTAGAGAGTCCTCAAACCTGTGATTTTTGTCTCTTGGCACCCTCCGACTCTGAATTCTGGCATTGTGTCATCTGTCTGGGTTAAGACTTGCTTTTAAAACGTTTTAAACAAAGATACTATACGGAGAAAAGAATGGGTGATCTAGGAATAATGACGGCACTAGACACTGTCACTGAGCATATATACTCAGTGTCAAATGCTCCACCCAACTCTTTGTTTGTTTAATTATCCCAGGACCCCGTTAGGCATTGGTATGAATATTCCGTTGAAGTCTTAGCTGCTGTAGGGGGACTCCATTTGAAATAGGTTTTAAGATGGGGTCATTAGGGTGGTTTTTCATTATGACCGACGTCCCTTACAAAAGAGGGATTTGGACATAAGCCACACACAGGCAGAGAGAGGGTGCCATATAAAGAGACCCAAACACCATGTGGAGAGTCACACTGGAGAGGTATCTGTAGCTAAACAGTGCCCAAGATTTGCTGGCACACTGCAGGCTGGGAAGGGCCAGGGAGCGTTTCAGAGGGGAACCTGACTCCTGGTCTCACCAACTGTGAGATGAGCCCTTCCTGTTGTTTGAAGCCTCATGGCTGTTGGCATGCTGCAGTCAGCTGTAGGTGAATGCTGTGACATTGTGCTGGTGTGGCATGAAACCACTGGGAAGAGGAGGCAGAATCATTTTGCAGGGCCCAACGCCTTGGCCAGTGGGAAGAAGGAAACTGAGATGAGAGATAAGGAGGGCAACACAATAAAAACCCGTCTGAGACACTTTGAAACCGACTCAGCACGATCTATTTATGGGGGCATGGGCGGGGCCCTGGATGAGGGAGACGGATAAATCCTCTGGAATATTTAGTGAGGAGACGCAAAGACAGGGGAGTTTGGTGGCCATTGTTTCATACTAGGGTCTACACTGAACTGAACAAGAGGACCGGGCCCTGGGAAGGCATCAGAGTGTGCCTGTCTCCTGCCAAACATGGTTCAGGGATGGATACCTCTGCTCTCCCTTTCTCGATTTACTGAATGTGATCTGCATGTATTCTAATCTAGTGACATGTGTTCCTAATGAAGTGATGAGGGACCAAAGAGCAGTAATAATGGGGCGCCTGAAGAATGCCTTGAGATGTCTTTCGTTTAGTTTCCCAAAGAGGACTACTCTTTGCCTGTTTGTCCCCACCCCAAACATGACCTAAGACAGCTAGGAGCGGGTGTGGAGAGAAAAGCCTAAAAGTGTTATTTGCGCTGGGTTCTGGGACTTCCTTCTTGGTTGTGTGGATGAACTGGTGTGGGACAGGTACTCCGGTAAAAGATTTTGGGATGTGGACTTCATTTCTCCTAAAAAGAGAGTGCGCAATGGGGGTTGGCGGTGGACTCAACCCGTCATAGCAAATTTAGTTCTGGTGTTGTAGCTCCTGTTGCCGAGCCGAATCTCCTAAGCCGTGTTCTGTGAGGGGCGAGTTAGGAAAGGGGTGATAGAGGCTTCTGGGTGGGAAACTGAAATTCTTTGTGTCGACAGCCCTCCTGGCTCTGCTTTCTTGTCAGATGTCATAGCTGTGCACACTGAGTGGACGACATCTTGCCCGAGATGCTATGTTTGGGAATTCAGACATCGCTCCCGACCAGATTGCTAATGGCTGGGGATAAGCGGAAGAGAAGATGTGGAAAAATTGGAAACAATTTATAACATCTTTTATTCCCTGTAGGTTCTATGCTGGACATTTTAATTAAAATCGAATAGGTCATCCAGTCATTTTAAAATTCATTTTAATCCCTACCATTCACCCGGGGTAAATGCACTTAGAGGGATGTCTTCATACAGTGATATAAAAATGGGCAGTTAGAAAAATCAACTTTCCTGGCTCATCTGCAGCCAGGGCTGTTAGTTTTCTGATCCCTGAAGAATATTACTGTTCATGACTGACTGTTTCCAGCCCAGTGACTCAAGCCAGAACCTTCCTCCCTTCCCCTCCGAGACTATTACGCAGCCCAGCACACTTCCCATTAACCAGCTTTGGAGCCACAGAGGAAAAGCAACATTTTAAACTGAAACAAGGTCTGTGAGTCATGCATCTAGAGGAAAAGGTCCCCGAAAGCTGGAAGAGATGACCCACAGCTGCCACCCTGTCATCGCCAGTATGTGGCTACAGAAAGCCATTGGAGTGTACAGTGGTGTCCGCTCATAAAAGACAGTTGTTTGGAATCTTCATAGTGGCCATGAAGGAGTCGTTGCAGATACTTCATCAGTGGAGTGTAGATGCTGTTGTGAAATGCAGGTGTATCCTGTCCCGAGTCTGCCGGTAGTCTATGGTCAATGTTCAGAAGCATGGGGCTAGATTTGCGTTGGTTAAGGGGTGGAAAGTGATAAAGGCAAGGGAAAGTTTTCCTGTAAGACAGGGTCAAAGTGAAAGCAAGTTCTACCCTGGACAGGTATAGGATCAACACCATCCACAAGACTTCTGGCAGCCCAGCACGTGGTAAAATATTAAGAAAGCACAGTCAAGGATATCTGTAGTACCAAATGAAGAACAGACAGACAGACTCTTCACCAAGTGCCTCAGCGTGTCAACGCTGGAGAAGGTCCAGGCTGTTTGGGTCTTTGGTATGATGTATCCCTGGATGTTCTGGTGCTAGCCTTGAACACGCAACAGTCCTCCAGCCATAGCTTCATGAGGGACAGGGTTACAGGTATGTGCAGTCACATGCAGATAGCAGACTATTTGTCTTTTCTTTCTTTTTTAAAGTGCATTTCCTGGCATTGTTCTCACAGCCACACGTCTTTATTTTATTTCTGGGTAATTTTCCTGATCCCGCCTATTTGTACCGTGTGTGTGTGTGTGTGTGTGTGTGTGTGTGTGTGTGTGTGTGTGTGTGATATTCACTTTTCTGGAGGCTTGGGCTCCTGTTGGGTTCTGTTGGATCAAATGCTTCTGCTTTGTTATTTTTTTTCCCCAAGGCCTGCTGGGTATGGGGGACAGAGCTGCACAGACTGTGAGGGAGGTCCCACTATCCCCTTCTTAGGAAGAGGACAGGATGTTTACGGAAGAGTCTGTAGTATCAGACCCAGCAGTCAGGAGTGCAGGAGTATGCTACACAGGAAGAAAAGCCTCATTTTCTGGGTTCTGTCTGGACTTGCAGAGGTGGATGATGGGTTTCTCTGTCTGATTAGGGTCGCTAGACTCTGAGGAGGAACTCAGCAGGTAGTTAGTGGTCCTGAGCTCTGTCCCCCTCTTCCAGTAACTTCCCTCCCTTTATCTTATATCTGGAGCCTGACGGGTTGTGGGATAATGGGTAGCTCATAATCTGAGTTTCTCTGGGCATTGAGGGTATCATATTAGCTTGTTGGGTCCCACCTCCTGCCCCTCACCCCTGTGTCTGGTATCTGTCTGTGACTTCACTTTTAAACTGGTTTTCCTGACAGGGAGCATCTTCCATAGTATGCAGAACTGAGCAGAATGACGATGCTACTGGATTTCTTCTAAACTAGGCCATGGAGGATGGATGGATGAAGGATGACCCTTTATTGACTAGAGCCTATCTAAAAAAAGTGGGCCTCACCTAGTATTTTGAATTGCTGCTTCGAGTTCATTGTTAAAACAAATAGGATAGAAATATACAATGTATAACAGGTTTTGAGACATTCATTCATTCATTCATTCATTCAGAGACAGGGTTTCTCTGCATAGCATGACTCTTCTGGAACTCACTTTGTAGACCAGGCTAGCCTCAAACTCAGAGATAATTCTGCCTCTGCCTCTGCCTCTGCCTCTGCCTCTGCCTCTGCCTCTGCCTCTGCCTCTGCCTCTGCCTCTGCCTCTGCCTCTGCCTCTGCCTCTGCCTCGAGTCCTGGGATTACCACCACTACTCGGCCTGACTTTTATTTTTTTATGTGAGTACTTGCTCTGGTTTTCAAAAATCATGTTTATTTACTTCGTGTGTGTGTGTGTGTGTGTGTGTGTGTGTGTGTGTGTGTGTGTACATTTCCACACATGCCATGGAGTACATGTGGAGGTCAAAGGGCAACCTAGGACAGTCAGTTCTTTCCTTCAACTATATGGGTCCTGAGTATTGAAAACTCGTGTCTTCAGGCTTGGTGATAGTCGCCCTTACCAGCTGAGCCATCTCAATGGCCTATAGCAAATGTCTCAAGTGCTGCGTTACATATCGAAACACCTTAGTGGCTAGATTGCAACAGAGAGGCCAAAGATAGGACTGAAAACGAATCAGACAATGGATATCATGGGATGGCACTTTCAAGACAGACAGAACGTCAGCCTTAAAAGCCCCAGGGTGGGTTGAATTTGGTGATTATTGTTTAGTGAATATGAGCCATTTGAGACTGGGTCAGAGAATGTGGCTGAGGCCAGATGGTGGATGCTGCAGCCGGTACATGGTTGGATGCCACAGGAGGCTTTAAAGCAATTGACATTCTTGAAAGGTCACCGACAGCATTTAAGAAATGACGCCTAGGCTACTACAAGTGAGACATGTCAGTGGCCAGAGCCTGGCTGGAGCTCTGGAAATGGAGAGAAGCGGGCAGATGTTGAATTTGCAAGGGAGGTGGAGCTTGTAGGTTCTGAGTGGTTCGAAGAGCAGGGTGGGAAAAATGAAAGGAAGAGGAAACTGAGGAACTGTTTGTCTGGTCATCTAGGTGGGCTGGTCTCAAAAGTGGCAGTAGGCCGTGGGTGTACACCCAGTGCCATTAAACAGGGTTCCAGTGAGATTTTAACACTGCCAAGTGGACTGATCTGCTGTGACGCGGTCTTCCCTGGAAAACAGTCAGCTGCGGAGGTTGCATTCTGACTATCTCAAAGTTGGAGCAATCCTGCCTTCGCCTCTTGAGTGTCTTTTGATAGTTTCGGTCACTCGCTGTATGTCTCAACGGCAAAGACTTGGGGTCAACTTTGCAAGCTCTAGGCAAGTGCTCTTTCTTACCCCCGAGCCACTTTGCCAGAACTGCAAATACATCCTCAGTGAAACAGAGAACTCCTTTCTCGTGGGCAGCACTAAGAAACCGAGGGTCATGGTGTCCTGTGACTTGTGTCACAGAGCAGAAGTGCTGGGCTTGGGCCCATGCTAGTTACAGAGATGGTTGTTTCCCTTTGAGACTGATGACAAAGCTCCAAGTGCCAGAGGATGGATGTAAGCTCAGTGAAAGGGGCCACAAGCTGTGCAAGGTAGTGTTAGAAAGGCAAGAAGGTTGTTACAGTTTTGAGGTCAGCCTGAGTTCTAGCACACATAGACCTCGAACCAGACGAAACAAGTCACTGATAACACTTAGCATGGACAGAGAGAGGGTGAAATGGAAAGAGCACCATGTTTGCATCACAGTGAGCCTGGTCCACGCTGATGGGAAGGGATGTTTTGTATCCGTGGAAGAGAGTGAACAACGATGGTTGCTTTTCACACGAGTTACTCTCGGATCACACTGTTCCAGTCGGCTTTCTCCACAAATCTGAGTTGAGTTGACCTTCAGTTATCCCCATCCCTTCCGGTCTTTTCAAATAAGATTTATTCTCTCCATGAGTCTTTTTGCTCCTCCTAGGAAGCACAGTGGCCAGAAGTTGGATGGCCACCCTTGGAAGGTAGGTGTGGTCATTCTGTTGGAGTCCCCGGGGCTCTCCAACTCATCCAGGACCATTCTCAGATCTCAGCTGTTGAAGAGAGCCAGCCATTCATCATCTCCTGGAGCCCTAGGGCCTCATTGCATGGCTGAGATGATGTGATCCACAGTACATGTTTCTGGCCTATCACAGTGGGACGCTTGTTCCCACGCTGACTGGCTAATCACTAACATGTAAGTAATGGCACCAGTGTGGTTGGTTTCCAGGTCTTAAAAGCAGCATTACAGATAATTGAATGGAGCTTTGCGTTTAAAAGTTCACCGTGGTGCTGATGGAGTTAGAATTGTGTCAGACTTAATTAAATATGTCAGAAATCTCTTCGGGGGGCAGGCGATGTGGCTCAGTTAGGAAAATGCTTGCCTGACATGCATGGAGCCTTGGCTTTGGTGCCCAGCACCTCATAAATTAAGTATGGTGCCACAGGAGGGTCGGATCATCCTTGGATTATGTAAAATTCAAGGCCAGCTTGGGCTACATGAGAGAACAGCCCCCCCCCCCCCCCCGGAAAACTCTGTCACTGAACCTTGCAATGAAACTCAGATGGACCCTTCATGGGTGTTGCTCTAGAAAAGCAATTCCCTGGGTGGGTCTGCTTCTCAGTAGTTATTACTAGCTGACGTCATTGTAGCTAGGGAGGCAGACTGTGTCTCCACAGCTCTCTAGGGTTTCTCTCTTTTACCTGAGCACAGCCCATTGTGGTGAAGTGTAGGGATCGATGGGGAATTCTGCCTGTGTAGCCTCATTGCTGTGGATATATGAGTCTTTATTGCAGCAACATTCACATCCTCCGAAAGGATACTCAAGCCATTGCCCACCTATCATACCGTGGTGGCTATGACGGTTGGGTGGCTGCTAGGTTGCCTTCTGCTCTGACAACAGCCACATCCGGCAGCAGCATCTGGCCTCTGTTCTGTATCTGGTGAGGTGGGTGAATTAAAAGATGGACAGGAAGTGGGGTTGGCTGAGGGAAACAGGTTTCCGTACAGGTGAAACAAACACACATATACCACCAGGCTCCTTAGAGCCTGAATTCATTAAGATCCCCCTTTCTCTCTCTCTCTCTCTCTCTCTCTCTCTCTCACACACACACACACACACACACACGCACACACACACACACGCACACACCTCCTTGACCCGGAGCTGGCCTTGGGAACTCCCTGACCCCCAGGAAGTATCAAAAGACAAATGTAGAGGAGTAGGGTGGATAGGGCTGGAGTGAGCATGAGAAAGGAGACGGAGGGGAGACAGCATCCCTTCCACTCACTGTCTTTCTTTCCCTGTTCCATATTTTCAGGTAGTGCTCCTGATGTGTGTGCCTATTTTTAAGTGGAAGCCAAGAAGTGGCCTGGGAGGAAAATCCTTCACGGAACACTGTCTTTTCAGTGTTTCCGTGTGCCAGGCGCTCTAGACTAGACACCGAGGGATTCGTGAAGTCCAGACAGGGACACATTCTGGGCATTCTGACCACTGAATAGAGAACCCACCCTCCCAGTGCTATACGCCTTTGACTTCATTCACTCATGGTCTTATGTAGCCCAGGCTAGCCTACAACTCCATCTGTAGCTGATGATGACTTTGAACTTTGGAACCTCTTGCCTTCATCTTCCCAGGGCTAGGATTACAGTCCTGGCTTAAGTAGCGCTGGAGATCCAACCCAGAGCCCTGTGCATGCTGGGTGAACAGCCTACTAACTAACGAAGCCAAACGTGGCCTAGCCCTCTTGTTACTTATTGTAATTCCCTCTTTCAAAACCAGCCAGCTTCGGTGAGAACCTTGGTCCCGACAGTGGCTGTCTTCATCTGAGTTGCCCTGTACATTCTGGACTTGTAAATTCTGGTTCTGCAAGCCATGGCTCAGCCTACTCCTTTGTTATACTGCAGCCAAAAAAAAATTCTCGAGCCAGAGGCCGGGCAGGTTTGCAGGACACAGAACAAAGAACAAACCAGGAGGCTCCTGTTTATGTCCTCAGGCCTGGGGCCACCCGTGTTTCCGGAGAAGTCAGGATTTCCTGAGGAAGCTTTCCTCGGGAGGGCATGGGGCGGTGACCCGGGATGTGATCACACATAGCCCCCTGCCCTGGCCAAAGTCAAGCTAGGGTGTGTGCCTCGTCCCATATTCCCAGCAAGCATATCTTTGGGCTAGTTCTCTTGCCCAGGTCTGGCTGGGGGCTTGGGTCGTGTGGAACAGGAACACCAATCTCTCAGAAGGCACTGTACCTCGGAGGCTGCCAGAGTACCCAACAGAAGCTGTGTCAGCATTTGAGGCTCAGCTTTTCCCACTGGGCCTTGGGTGGGGTCACTCAGGGCTGCCGGGTGAGCCTGGAGCCGTGTCCTCAGGAAGAAATGATGGGTTGGAGGATGTGACAGTTTGTTTGGGCTGGCCAAGCACCCAGGCATGCACTTCCTGAGCTGTGTGCTGCATGTTGTGCAGGAATACTGTAATTCACACCGATTTTTATTAACCGTATAAGGCGAGAACTCTGGGGTGGCGCTCAGTCACAGAGCTCTTCCTACCCAGCGTTCACCGGGCCCTGGGTTTGATCCCAGAACTGTACTAATGAGGTGTGGCAGTGCCACTTGTAATCAATCCTAAAGAATGTTAGAGGCAGGAAGATGATGAGCTCCGGGTCATCCTCTGCTACACCGGAAGATCAAGGATAGCCTGGGGTACAAGAGCGCCAGCTTGTTTCAAAGTAATAACATGTAACAGGGCTACTCCTGTTAATCCTAAATTAACCACACTAATTCTTCCCCTTTGTTGATGAAAAACTCAGATGTCCTCCCAGGATAGAAGGAAAAAAAAAAACAAAACCATCCCCCAAAACAACATCCTAGAAACCAAACACCTCCCTAACTCCCTAGATAAACACTCTATTACTGTTTTCTCCTTGATTAGAAGGTGAGTGTGGAGAAAAAAACTGAGTGATTTCCCCTCCCCGCTTTGTTCCATTTGTGCATCTTCTATTGAAAAACAATTTATAAAAACAAAATGCAGCTGGCGTAAGTAATGGTGTAAGCTTGTAATCCTAGCACCTAGGAGGCAGAGGCAGGAGGATTAGGAATTCAAGGCTAGCCTTGACTACATACATTCAATGTTAGCCTGAGCCGTATGAGATCCTGTCTCAAGAAACAAAAAAACTGAAAAAAAAAAAAAAAAAAAAAAAAAAAAAAAAAAAACAAATACAAAAGGGATATGGGGAGAACACATTCATCTAAGAAACAAGTAGGCTTGTCCTTAGAGATTGAAAGGCAGCAAGATTTAGAATCTGGGGGAGATTTTCATAGAAGTTATCTGTGCAGAATCCGGAAATATTAGTCCCAGTCCTCTGGTCCTTGAATTGTACCCTGTGAATACACTAGATGGAAGTGACCCCATCCTGGGCATTCTGCTTTCTCCTGCTCTCCAACTACTCCATCTTGGTTTCCTCTAGGTGAATTTTCTCTATACTTTGGAGTTTGCAGAAATGTGTTCTAGTCTATTAACGTATTACTGAATGAGGACTAAACAACGATAAAACCCATTTTTAAACTAATTACTGCAGGTGTCATGCTGTCTGGCTTTGTAGCTCCCCTTTGGTTGTCCTGAAGATGCTGTTGAAAGTACCTGGTCTCCCAGAACTAGTTTTCCACAAAGTCTGTTTCCCCTTTCCCGTGGCCTTCCTTGAAAGGGCTTTGTTGCCACTAAAAGCACCTTGAAGAAAAGGCACTTATTTTATAGTTGGGCTAATGTTTAGGAGAAAATAGTAAAGTAGAAATTGACAATCTCTTTATTATTCTTCTTCTCCTTGGTTTTTCAAGACAGGGATTTTCTGTGTAGCTTTGGAGCTTGTCCTGCAACTCGTTCTGTAGACCAGGCTAGCCTCAAACTCACAGAAATCCGCCTGCCTCTGCCTCCTGAGTGCTGGGACTAAAGGCGTGCACCACCACTGCCCGGTGACAATCTCTTTTTTATTTATGTATGTGTGTGTCTGTGTAACACCTGTGCATCTACGTACATGCCTGTGGGCACATGCAGAAGCGTGAGGAAAGTACCTTGGAGTTGTAGTTACAAGCGTTTTTTAGGATGGCTGGTTTGTAATGTGGGTTCTGGGATCTGAATTCCGGTTCTTATGACTATGTAGGCAAGTGCCCTTAAGTGCTGAGCCATCTGTCCGGCTTGCGTCTATTGCCCAGAATCATTCCAAATCCTATGGCTACTCTGGTCTCTAGGCAGGTAGCTGCAGAGTCCCGTCATCCCTTTGAATTCATGGGGCTGAAAGCATCCCAAGTAGCCAGGGTCTCCCACATAGGCACGCCTCATCTCCTACTGGTGGCCCCTACAGGAACGAGGTATCTGCTGCTCCCCAGGGGACAGTGAACTCACATGGCCTATAGAGGAGAACTGGCATTTCCTGCATCTGTGGCTCTGGTTTAGAGATGAAAAGTTATTCCATGATACCCTTTAGCACAGAAATTTCCCCCACTCACAGTTGTGCATAGAATTTCGTCTCTAGTTATAACACAGTATATTATCGTTAGTCTACAGATACACTCTGTGACACAGAGTGTCTGGAATAATCCTCATTCATTCTTACACATGAGGACAGAGCAACGAATTCTCTCCTCGTTTGAACTGAAGTTACAGAGGGGAACACACCGTCTCCCCTCCATCAGGGTTAGCCAGCGTGTGAGAACCTGTCTTTGCTGCTGCGTTCCCCCGACTCTTAGACTTACAGACTAGGCTCGTTCTTAGGCTTGTCTGTGGAATGGAATCATTTCCCTTTGGGAACTGCTATTTGGCAATATTATGCTTATTGCGTTTGACTTTCTCACATACATAAAACCAATAAACCACACAAACATGAAAGTGCTAAGTGTTAGAACTGACACTCTCGGGGGTTTGTTTTTAATAAGCGTGTGTAATTAACACCTTGAACTGTATTCCATTTGTTTCTTTTGAAAGGATGCAGAGAGGACAGGGTGATCTACAAATGCAAGGCACCAGCCGAGTTAATACTGGCATTCTAAATTATAATGAAGACATGGGAGCTGGAGAAATTAAAACATGCAAGCTACTTTTAAGTCTGAGGGCTGCGAAGTAGATTTGTTACTTAAAGGGAAAGTTGAAACACAAAGCCTCGTATAAATTGTTCATATTCATTTGCCCTAGGCCCAGACTGCCGTAGTGTTTAGTGATTGAGCACCCTACTTTTTCCCACGTTCATTTGTTTGCACATTTAATGTGCTTATATTGAGAGCCTGTGAATTGTTGTCCTAAGCACGGAATAAAACTCGGAAAACCATTCACACTCTGCAACTCAACATTTTTTCTTTGGTTTTGGTTTTTGTTTTATAACAGGGATTCTTTGTGTAGCCCTGGCTGCCCAGAACCTACCTCTGTAGACCAGACTGGCCTTGAACTCACAAAGATCTGGCTGCCTCTGCTTCCTGGATTCTGGGATTAAAGGTGTGAGCTACCACCAACTGACTAGACCTCAGCGTTTTAGTTGGGTTATGGAGAGGAGATAGTAAAAACCAACCAACAGTAATAAACTGTTTTGGGGATACAAAGTGGCCAAACAAATAGAAGGTAGAGGATTGGGTTAGAGACTTTGTATATAGGGGAGGGAGATTGCACTTTGTTTATGCATTTATTTAATTTATTTTGAGGCAGGGTCTCAAAAATCCCAGGCTGGACTTCAACTCCATACTCAGATTCTCCTTTCCACCTCTCCAGTGCTGAGTTGTGGTATGGGATGCTATCTGGCTTATGCAGAGCTGAGATTCAGCCCAGGGATTTGTGGCTACTCGGCAAGCACTCTTACCAACTGGCTTCCCCATCCCACTGAGATTCAGGATCTGCAGGGACATCCACAGGTGAGGGTGAGTGGCTAGGAAAAGCAGTGCAGGCAGAGAGGGATGTGGCCAAGGCTAAGCAGGCGTGGTGTGCTGTAGGATGGACAGCCTGTGTGGATTGGGACACTGACTCCTGGAGGCCAGGGATGAGGCAGGTGTCAGGCTAGTGGGCTGTAGTTATATATGTTGCCTCTTTTAGTTTTATTTACTTATTGATTAATTCTTCCCGTGTGTGGGTGTTTTGCCGGTGTGCACATCTGTGTACCATTTGAGTTCCTCGTGTCCACAAAGGCTGAAAGAGGTCAGATCCCCAGAAACTGGAGTTTCAGACAGTTGTGAGCCTCCACGTGGCTGCTGGGGACTGAACTCAAGTCCCCTGAGCTGGTGCTCTTGACTCCTGCCCTGTGTAGGTCACAGAAACTGTGACCTTTACTCAGAATGAAGCAGGAACTTGGGGAGGGAGTCTGCTCAGTGGGACATGGTCTGTTAGCTTCCAACCTCTTTATTCATAGGAAGGGAACCCGCCTTCCATTGCCTGGTGGAAAAGTGCTTCATTGGACTGTTGCCGTGTTTGTGAATGGAGAAACAGTCTGTCTTGACAGAATCAGACTTTCCTTTAAGAAGAGTAAAAACAAAAAACAAAACAAAACAAAACAAAAACCAAAAATGACTCCCCCTGTAAACCAACAGCAACCCCCCCACCCCTATAAACAGAGAAGAAAGGGAACTCCCCCCCCCCCCCCTTATAGGGCCATTGAGAAGAGTCAAATAGTCTGGGTAAAAGGCGGGCCTGTCTTAACTAGTTTATTTCCTGTACAAGATCACATCCTGGCAAATCCAAGAGCCAGATTGAAAAGGAGAGGATGCTGGTGTGTGAACAGCTGGCCCCCAAGAGTGGATGGAAATGTTCATTCTTAGTTAAATCAACCACTCTTTCAAAAATGGGCCCTAGATACCAGAACATTAGATGTCACTCACCAGAGCCAGTGGTGATAATTAGTAACAACTTCAGAACATTAGATGTCACTCACATTAGATGTTACTTAGTAACAACTTGAAAATGGACCTTTTCCTTCTCTCCATCAGCAGCTAGGCTGACAGGTGTGCATTCACTGTCCTGTGTGCGTTCACTGTGGTGTTGTTGCTATAGATCTAAGAGTTATGTCTGCTTCCAGAGCGGAACTGGGTACCAAGCAAGCGCTTTCCACTCTCGGCTTCTCAGTGTTTTTAATGGGATGATACAAACACACCCGAGTGCTTCGGATGTGCTTTCAGAGTAATTCCACACTACGTTTTGGCAAAAGCAGGCGCTTTTTATGATGAGAACTGAGGTCATCCTGAGTGGACATGATGTTGGCTGGCGAGTGAAGAAACTGGCAAGCAGGACTGACCATCCCGTCCTCTGGGGAGTTTCACACAGTTGTATGGGTAGATGGACAGACAGCTGTTGGGACAGGCATACTCCCATGCAGGGGCCGTTTTGTGGAACAGGAGCTCCCTGTACCATACGGGTCAGAGAGTTGTTCAGAGTGAAGCCGACACTTCTCCTATCCCTGACCTGAGCATGAACTTGGGTCTCTAAATGGGATTCTTAGCACTCTGGGGCTGCCACTAGACTGCTTTGGCCCTAGAAGCAAGCTCTGGAAGCTCTTGATGAAGGGACCAAGGAAAAGTTGCTTGGGGTCCTCAGGTTGGGAGAATTGGTTTCTTCCTGGCTTTGGAAAGATGTTCCCACAGTCCGTGTCTCTTGAAGGAAGAGCTGAAGGGCCCCAAAACAGTTCTCAGCAAATAAGAACCAGAAGTTTCTCCTTCAGCCTCAGCAAGGGGCCCGCCTTTCTGCTCATTGCCCTAGGAGTCTCCAGTTCTGTTTGTTTTCATTGCACACCTGGACCTGAGGCTTTCCAGCTGTGCTTTCCTGCATTGCCTGTCTGATGCCAAGGACTCAGCCAGACAAGCTTCTGGTGTTTAGTCCTTTTTGTTTTTTTGTTTTGTTTTTTTTTTTGAGACAGAGTTTCTCTGTGTAGCCCTGGTTGTCCTGGATCTCACTTTGTAGACCAGGCTGGCCTGGGATTAAAGGCATGCACTTTTTTTTTTCTCCCCATATAATCTTTGTTTCAAACTCTTAATGTTTTAATGTTGGCATCGCTGAAGATGGCAAGTCTTTCGTGACGTTAATTAACCATACTACACCAATGAACTTTCCCTTTAATTCCTTTGCTCCAGGAGGCAGAGAGAGAGAGAGAGGCGGGTTTCTGTGGGTTCAAATACAGCCTGGTCTACGTAGCAAGTTCCAGGTCAGCCAGGGGTATGTAGTGAGATTTGACTCTAAACAACAACAACAAAAAGAGCAAAAGGAAAAGAACAACATCAAAACCAAAATAACGACAAAGTAGCCCAATGGTCACAGTGGTAACAGGTAGAAGGATAAGAACTCATGACACCCCCACCCCACCCCATGGCCACGTAGAGTTTCAGGTTAGCCTGGGCTACACAGAGGGACCCCCTGCCCTTAAAACAGAAAAAACAAAACAAAACAAAAAAAAGACAGATAATCAGGAAGAAATGGCAACCTTTGGATCACGTCAAAGTGTATGTGTGTTGAGCATTATCAGCACTTAGTGCAAATGTTAAGAAGTAGTTCCAGCTCATCTCCCAGTTTACACAGCTATGTGTGATTATTGGTTCACAAGCCCCAAACCTGGGGTCCTTCCTCACGGGTCACACCTCCGCAATCTGATGCTTCAGCCTTAGGTAGCTTTCCCGCTAGGAACAGTTGTTGCTTGGGCTGTCTCTTCATGCATAAGAGTTACAGTTGTTTCTTCTGCCCGGACCGCTGTCCCCACAGATTTTCACTTACCACAATGATCCAATCCTGTTTCCTTGTCTCACTCATGAGGCTTGTGGTGCGGGTCGAAAGTCAGTGAGAACAGGAACTGACTAAAAGCTCACCACTATGCCTTAGAATGAGCAGTGAGCTGGCTCAGAAAGTGAAACACTTGCCTCCATGCCTCTACAGATTCCTAGGACCCACATGGCGGAAGACAACTGACTCCCTCCCACAAGTTGTCTTTCGCCTTTCCTGTGCCTGGCATGCTATCAAACATCCGAATACAGACAAATAAATCAAAGTAATATCATTATTTAAAAAAACAGCAACAACCTAGTTTGGCTGAAAATCCCTCAGTTCACAGCCGCTGATGAACTCCATAGTTTTCTCTCTCGGGAAGGGCAGAGTAGGCTCTTGCCTTCCATTCAGGCATTTTGAGTTACGGTGATTTTTTTTAGTTCAGTGATTAAGTGTTGGGTATTGCTGTGGAGTTAGATCCCGAGGAAATGAATGGGTTCTAGCTTAAGGCTTGGAAAACTCTACCAAGTCTCATGGTGATAACCAACCCGTAAACAAAATTTAAGAAGACCCTTTACAATAGAAAATTTCACATGTGTTCAGAGGTAGAGAGACCATCACAGAATTGCCATGTCACCACCAGAGCTTTCAGTTATGGCTGACTCTTGTCTCGTCCCTGTGCCTTCCCTGCCTCTCTCGACCTCATCATTTGTAGACAGAACAGGATTATCATGTTAGGCCATTCATAGTACATGGCAGGCGCCGATGTCTGGAGCTCAGATGCCATGCATGGTGTCTGACCATGTAGTCCTTCCCTGTTAGTTCTTAAATATCTGGCTTCTCGGCAGTACTGTCACAATGCAGTTTGGACAGTTGGAGTTACGAGTGTGGTGGCTGCTGTTGGTCAGGTTTGATGGAGTTGGCTAGAACAGTGGTTTCTCCATTTGTACTAAAGGTTAGTTAAGCGGAAGTCCAGTGGAGACAGCCATCCGGGGCTCCAAGCAGAATATAACTTTCTACAGCAGAATGGAATTCTCAGAAGTGACAAAGGACTTGCATTCTGTAGCGCGTCTAACAATGTCATCAGAAGTTTCGTGATTGCGATACGTCACTGCTACAATTTGGGAATACCATAAACTAGTTTTTCCCACTCAGGTCTTGGTCAGTCACACTTAATAAAAATGCCTGCGTTCTCAAATTCGGGTGCCAAGGTCAGCCTGGGAAAAGTGTGATTCACCCTCGTCAAGATCTGTGACCATGGCCCAAAAATTGTGACTTCATTCCTGTCCATCTAGCTGTGCTGTTCTTTCCAGATCTGGGATTCTGTTAAGCTCAGGGCAGTTTAGACATGGGAAATGAGTTCAATCTAAAATTGCCATCTGCTAAATCTGAGCGTGCACCGGGAGTTGAATTTATACTTGTATTTAAAGGCAGGTTACTGGTGCCCAGCTCTCTACTGCCTTTTCAGTTGGGTTCCTATTGCTGATAGCTAACACAGTGAATCTTTCAGATTCTGTAATGCAAAGAGACCTGACACTACAAGTACCAACTCCCTTCAATATGTTCCTGTCATACAGCCACATTAAATAAACTAAGGGACACGCTTTGCTCATCTGTCCATTAACAGCAACAGCAGCAACAACAACAACAACAAATTCATGTTTCGTGGTTTTAAATTGTATTCTTAATGCCAGTTGCCTCTTCTAGATGTAGCTATGTGTGTTTTGTCTTTGTCATTTTATCTATGATGCTGGGATCGAACCTCCGACATGCTAGACAAAATCTGTATCACCGAACTACATTCTAATATTGTAATTACAGAAGTGTAGATTAAAAAATAGGGTGAATTAATATTAATAGATGCTTGTGAGTAGATATAACCCTCATTGAGTGGGTTCTATAGCCCCATTTTACCCCCCACCCCCCCCATACTTTTTTCTTCCAGATTTTATGGAACCCAGCAGTCTAGCCTTAAGAACCAGACATTAAGGCATGAGAAAGTGTACCACCCTGCCTTCTCTCAGGGACAGTCTGTGTTAAATGGGACACACCTCAACACAATAGTGGGGCCTCATTTGCCAAACTGAGAATTAACTTATATAGGTTCTGGCAAGTTCTGGGTCTTTTGGAGAGGGGAATGGAAGGCATGAAGTCAACCCTTCTCCAGCCATCTGCCATGTGGGCGCACACACTCCCAGAGTCCTCCCGCCCCAGCTCGGTGATCTCAGAATTCCCCTTAGTGTATATGCGTAGTTGTTATGTGTTAATGTTTTCCCTGTGTTCCAGTTGAAACCATCTGTAGAAACACTAGGAACGAAGCCTTAGAGATTAGTCAGTTGTTTGAGATCAATTATTACATATTTAACACATTTCTGTAAAACTGTACCACAGGAAGGGGTGGGAATGGGGTGATGGGTTTGAGCAGTGTCGTTGCAGGGATTCAGTGAGGCTGAGTGTAGAAACCACAATTAGAGTCTTGTGTGTGCTTGCGACCGTTTTACCTGATAGGCTACTCCAAGTTTCCATCAGCTCAAAATCTTTAAGCAAGCCAATCAAGAATGAAAATATTTGTGAATTCATTTTAGACAATCAGCTAGGCTTCCTTGTGGTGTATAATGTATAGTGATTTCTTTGAATGGATTTGGCTTGTAGGGTTTGTGTGTGTGTGTGTATTCACATAACTCCATCTGAGGAACAAGCAGTAACATAAATAAAGCATAGTTTATATTATAGTCTATAAAACATCATGCTTGTGCGTAGAAGAACAGAAAAAGACAGATTACAAACAAGAAGTTGCTTCCCTTTCTTCCTCTCGACTCTTAAGGAGTTACAACAAGGCTTTCTCATAGGGCACTTGCCTTTATAGAAACAGTATAAGAAATTAGGGACCGGAGAAACAACTCAGCGGTTAAGGTGTAATTGCTTTTCCAGAGGAGCAGAGCTTGGTCCCCAACACCCATATCAGCGGCTCCTAACGACCCTGTCACTCCAGCTCCAGGAGGCCTGATAGCCTCGTCTGGACTGCTTGGGCACCTGCATCCATGACCTACAAACACACACACCGGGATAACTGTTTTTAAAGAAATAAGAAGACCATTGGTTCGCTCGCGTTCATTTGCATGTAATCCACATAGGAGCCATGTCCTCGTAGCTCTTGGTGTTTTCAGAGCTGATTTCATTGTTTTGCTTCCTTTGCCCCTCTTTAAGTCCGTCAAGATGTTCTAAGCTATAAAAGACATCTGGGGAGAGGAGAACAAAAAATAGCAAAAAGAGCCATCTGTAGGGCTTCTGCTTTCCTAGAATCTTCACTTTTACATTTTCCGGAGACACGGAGTACATCGGGGATGAATCTGAGAGACCCTGGTAAAGTAGTTGTTGAGAGAACAAAGCTGTTCTTTCCCCTGAGTCACAAGAGCCTTCCGTTCAATCTGAACTGTTGGCTCAAAGGACTTCATCCCGGTATTTTTATGCTGGCTCTGTACTGTAAGAGGAGTGGTAGATATAAAAGTGTTCTCAGGACGAAGTTACAGGTTGCCATCCACTGTCCTGACCATGATGGTGTGTCCCAGACTTCATTCACACAGATGGTGTGGATGGGGGTACTAGGCGCGAACTCCGTATGACTCCCATAGTATGGAAAGAGAACTTGGACTGCAGCCTTTGTTTTTTCTTGTTTATAAAGATGGAGTGGGAAAACATTTCTTCTAGGAAGAATTTTAATAGGACCTGCACTTTAACAATCGACTTCAACAGTCTTTTAAGGAAATGAAATTTATTTTCTTCCTAAATTCAGGCTTTACACTGGGTTATTTTAATTTGTAAGAAACAAAAAGAAAGGCAAAATAAGGAAGTGAAACTGATTAGGCAGTAAATAAATTCTAGAACAGAAACTGAATAACTAATTAAAAATATGTGTGTGGGAGTCTGTACATGTGTCAGCTGCCTCGGAGCTGGAGAGACTATAAGTTGTAAGCCTCCAGATGTCGGGGCTGGGAGCCGAACTCAGGTCCTCTGCAAGAGCAGCAAGCTCCCCTTGACTCCGGAGTGTCTCTCTAGCCTCAACACTGAATATTTTAAAAGGAGAAAAAAGAACGTCTTGGTGTCTTCTGGATGGTGTTCATGATGGCAACTTTAGACACGATTTAGTCATAGTTTTTGTTAGAAGATTAATTTATGTCACCAGTGTCCCTTAATGTGAGCCCTCTGGGGAGAAAGATGCAGGCTGGGTGTGTTGGCTCGCACCTGGAATTCCAACCCTGGGGAGACTGAAGCAGCTTGATTGACACGTGCTTGAGGTCAGCCTGGGCTACACAGCCAGAGCCCTGTCTCCAGAAATGGAGACAGAAAGCAAGATCCTGTGTGGAGTGGGAGATCAGCAGGGTTACTCCAATCCCCCCCCCCCCAGGCTCATGCGGGAGTAAATACTTTCCTGGAGTGATGGGTCTGTACCCATCTCAAACAAGAGCAACATAAATTAGCTCCCCTGACCCCCACCACCCAAAACCACTGCCCAGAAGAGAACAGATTTCGAGACGACGGTTCCATAAAAAAGCTTTGCATAGTTAATGCATACACCTGGATGAGTCTGGAGACCAGACTTCCCGCAGAGAGCATCCCTGTCATCGAGACTGTAAAATTCATCGTTGCCAGGGTCTCCTCCCTCCCTAGTCATTATTACTAGTTTCCCTTTTTTTAAGAGCTTGGAGTTTGAGTGGATAAGGAGAAAATCACCAGGTATTTCCTTGGTTCAGTTTGATTGGAACATAAAAGATAATTTTGTGGATAGGGCAGACAAGGCCTACTTTTAAAACACGCTTACATTCTTGTAGTCTTTCGACATGTTGGCATTTAAATCATCAGGGCACGCGAAGGTAGTAATTATAGGGACTCACTGCACATCTGGAAAGTGATTTCGGGTGCACGTAAAGGCAGCTGTGCCAACCCACTTTAAATTCTTACCCACTGAGGGACAAATGAGGAATGGCCACACAGCCATTTTGAAGTTGTGAAATACGGGCTGGCTGTGGCCTGATTGGAGCAGAACAGATGTTTGCTTCTGTGGGAGCAACATAAATGTTTTTTTCTAGGCTGCCGGAGTGCCAGGGGGGTTCTGAGCGATGCAGAATGGGGCTAAAAAGCCAACTGCTGGGCTGGTGTGAGGAAATGACCAGTGGTCACAGCTCCATATCTAAATAGGCGACATTGAACATCCATAGGACATATGAAGAGAGTAAAAAGAGCAGGGTTTGAATATAGTTATGTAAGTGATTGTCTTCTAATGTTTTCAGGTGTCCTGGGTCAATCCAAGGAAACAATGTGACTGATTCCACAGTTCACAACAGGGAAAGTTGTACATAAGCATCCATTTTGTTTGTTTGTTTGTTTGAGACAGGGTCTCAGGCTAGTCTCCAACTAGTGATCTAGCTGAGGATAATCTTGAACTTCTGATCCTCCCGTCCCCCACCTCCTAAATGCTGGGATTATAGGCATGAAGCACTAAGATCTTCAACCTTCCCAATGCTGTGGCCCTTAATATATACAGTTCCCCATGTTGTGATGATCCCCAACAAAATTATCTTCATCGCTACTTCATAACTGTAATTTTGCTACCGTTACAAATTGTGGTGTAAATATTGGATATGCAGGGTGGTCTCGGGCGACCTCTGTGAAAGGGTTGTTTAGTCTTCACCCCAAAGGGGTTGGGACCCACTTCACTGGATTCTGTTTATGTTTTGCTGTGGATCGAACCTAGGGCTCTGTGTATATTAGGCAAGTAATCCATCAGCCGAACCACATTCACCACTAAATGCTCATTGTGTGTGACAGAAGTTGGAAATCTATTTGGAGGGGGAGATTTTTTTTTTTTTTTTTTTTTTTTTGCTTCAAAAACAGCAGGCAAGAGCTAGATAGATGACTTAGGGTTAAGAGCTTGTACTGTCTTGTAGAGGACTCAGGTTTGGTTTCCAGCACTCACACAGTGGCTCAAAACTATCTGTCACTCTAGGTACCCAGGATCTAGTACTCTCCTCTGGCCTCAATGGGCACTTACAAAAAGGCAGACAGACAGATGGTGAAGACAAGTGGACAGACAGACAGACAGACAGACACACACACACACACACACACACACACACACACACACACACACACACACAGTGGGCAAAGGGAAACATGAAGTATGACACTTGGGTATTAGAAGATGGAACTTGTGTGTTTAGTCCAGCATGACAAGCGTGTTGTTTCTATGATGGATGAAGACAGAAATTTCTGGGTGAGGATAGCACCACAGTGTGGAAAGGCATAGAAAATGAGGGACCCGGTGTTCCCCAGAGGCCTGGCTGTTGTCTAGTGCAGGGCAGTGAGTTGGACACACACTTTGTCCTCCCCCTTATCTCCATCTTGCCGTCACTCCTCACAGGCACCCTGGAGGGCAGATGGTAGGCTCCCTCCTCTCCTGCTGCATCTAGCCTGGGTTTTCCAGACAAGGTGACTTGTATTTGGAGAATAACTTTTGCCCAGGCATGTTTCAAATGCTCGCAGACCTTACTGGCCTCGTCCGCATCTCTCTCTCTTCACACTCTTTGCTAGGAACTCTGAGGCAGAATGTGTTCGTGGTCCAAAGGAAGGAGCATTTCTAGAAAACCATTCATTGCAATTTCTGTTTCTCCCCTCCCTTAGTTCCTAAAGTCAAAAAACGCAGAAGTAGGAGGAGATGGTCACTAGCTGCCGTAGACCTCCTGTCTAAGGCTTAAGCTGTAGCAGAAGGACTTCAGGAGGCATTTAACCCCAATTCTGCTGTCTGTAAGGCTGCTTTGCTGTGAGGGATCTGTTGCTACAGACAATGCACTAATATTAGTGACCAAAGGGGCTGACAGCCAGTCTACAGTGTGGATATTTGGGTGTGCACTTTAGATCATCTGTACTGTGGCTGTCTTAGTAAAAATCACATTCTACTTGGCTCTCCTGGTCAAGTCAATGGAGCAGAGGAGGGGAGGTATCTTCTGGGGGGGAAGACAATGATAGAAGAAATAAATGCATAGTTCAAACAGACATAGCATCCCGGTCACCCTCTGTGTGCGCGTTCAGACTTGCGCTGAGGAATCCACTAGCCTTGAGGAAAAGAGCAATATGCTCACCTCGTGTACTGAGTGCCATTGTGTAAGCAAGTATTGCATCTTTGCTGTGTGCCAGGCGGTTGGCATGTTCAGAGGCAATGCCCCATTCCTGCTTACTGTCTGGTGGGGGCTGTCATTAACCCAGTGTCACCAAGAGGTTGAGAAATGAGCTCCAGGCTAGATAATTGAGAGGATCACAGAAACGGACGTAAACTCACAGGACTGCCTGTGAGCCCGCCTCTGTGAAGAGACAAGTGACACGTGTGTTTATTTATTTAGGCGAACTTGTGCCATGTGCTCTTGTGCCTGGATGTCTAATGAATAACAAATCTAATGAACAACATGAATATTAATGACTACAACCATGAGCGATGACTCCTGGCAAGCACAAATAACTAAAGGCTTTCTATTTTTTTTTTTTTTTTTTTTTTTTTTGTCTCGTGTGAGGGCATACAGGGTACCCTAGATGTAGCCTCCTCCCATGGAACCTGGAGATGAAGAACTCACTCAGAGTTTTGGACATTTCCTGGGAAATGCTGAGCATACATAGCCAGGGTTGGGTGTCAGTGACCCTGTCACGGTGACTTCTAACTACACTTCATCCCTGGTGGCTCCGATCTCAACCACGATAGGCAGGGCTAAGCGAGTTGCCATGGTTTTGGTCTCAGTAGATCCAAAGGGAGACCTGGCTTTTTGTTAGCTCTGGGATCTATCTACAGGCAGCTTACTCATGTACTCTGAGCTGGTTTCCCCAGAAACATAATCAGGAAAAGAACTGGTCACGTATCCAAGGACTGTCGGGGGCATTCTATGGCACGTGTAAAACCGAGCCTAGCCCGGGGTGTACCAGGTAACGAGTATCAGTCATTGCTTCTATAACACTTGGCAGCAGTGGGATTGGGTGGGGGGGGGCATCTGATGCTGGGTTGCCTTTCCAAAGGAGACTCACCTGACCTCCTGTGTTTGCTTCCTCTCTCTTCCTCCCCTCAGGATGGTTCCCTGGGAAACATTGATGACTTGGCTCAGCAGTATGCAGACTATTACAATACCTGCTTCTCTGATGTTTGCGAGCGGATGGAGGAGCTTCGGAAGCGGCGAGTTTCCCAGGACCTGGATTTGGTGAGCGTTTGGCTGTGGGAAATGGCTGCTGTTGAGGAGGGCAGTTCCCATTGATGCTCCGGGTCTTCCAGCCCCCTGGTCCGGGAGGCTCAATCTGTCAGCTTCTGGCTAGATGTGGTGAAACACCAGAGTCTCACAAGACCAACCCTGTTCTTTTGATAAGAGTGTTGACCAAACTTGTGCAGTTGCTGAAAAGCTAGACCTTTCTTTTCTTTTTTATAAATCTTAAAGAGAAGGGATATTTCTGTTATTGGCCAGTTGATACTATGTTTTGTCATTGACTAACAGCTGAGGACTTGTCAAGGCAACCTTCAGTTTTCTTCCTTATTTCTTTCCTTCTGGTCACCTCCCCCCACCCCATGGGTGAAGGGGATGGACTCCAGAGCCTTGTGTGATATATGCGTTAGGTAAAGTCTCTGCCAGTGAGCTTTTAGAAAGTAAACTGAAATTCAAAGAAGGCACAAGCCAGTCATAGCTTCTCCCCCTGGCAATTAGGGGCTTTCATGTGAGTTTCAGTGTTTGTCTGAACATTAAAAAAAAAAATCTGTGAGGCAGATAATATTTAAAAAAGATCACGTCCTACGTCTTAACACTTTATGGCAGTTCTCTAGTATCGTTGGGATCGCTTTGCAGGCATTATCTTTCAAGACACTGTTATTTCTCTCACATAAGGATGGTGAAGTCATATGCCTGAAGTATAAACATCTGCCCGTAAAGTTAGTGGGGCCTGGTCTGACCGTGTGCTCGTAGTTCTGAGCTGCACATCGCCTGGAAAACATCCCGTCCCTTACACCTACCACTTTCAACTGGATCCATCTCTGTCTCCTGCCCCTCAGTAGCTTCTCGTCGGCCCTATTGTATTTTTGGAGACAGAGTTTCATGTATCTCAGTCTAAGTTTGCACTTCCCAAGTAGGAAGAAGTGATCCCCGGACTCTGGTTCCCAATTGCTGAGAGCGTAGACCTGCAGTGGCGGGTTGGGTTGATGTGTTGCGGGGGATGGAACCGAGGAGGCCTTCATATACTCCAGGCAAGCACTGCACTCGGCCAATTTTGGTGTATCACCTGCCCTGCTGGTATTGGTTGTTTTCTTTTTTTCCTTTTTTTTTTTTTTTTTTTTTTTTTTTTTTTTTGCAAAGTTGGGGAACAAATCCAGGTCCTTGTCACATGCTAAGCAAGTGCCATACCACTGAGCTCTAGCCCTAACCCTTAATTCTTGCGCTTGAATGAATGGTAGTCTCTCACAGCATCTCACTGTGCAAGGGAGGGATGGCTGAGGATGGCTACTCGATGGCTGACACAGCACTGGAATTCTCGTCTCCAAATTCTAGCTTGTGTCCATTTTGGGCTACCATAGTTCCCTAAGGTATCTGGGAACCCCCTAAGGCTGCTTCTCAGTAGGAGAAGAAGCCTGTCAGTGGAATAAGTAGCCTTCTTCCTGTTTAGACAGATGGGCCTAATTTGGTGAGTTCTCATCCAGAGCAGAAAGAGACAGTCTGGGGGGAAAATCACAGGAGCTTAATTAGCTCCCATCAAAGGTGGTAGTGGGTAAAATTGATGGGAACCAATTTGAACCAGGCTGGGGATTTGACTGTTCATTTTTAAACTGTGCTTAGAGAGATCAGTAGGATCCCAGAGAGCTACCTTCATGTCTTCTTTCACTGAAATTCCAGGCGAGTCAGAGAGGGAAAGGGGATTATTGTCGGAGCTGCTGCTGCTGGTCAGGTTTGCAAATGGATCTGCAGATGTCATTCACACAGCTCCAGAGCCTACACATCTGTGTTAGATACAATTCAGGTTCGTCCATTTGTGAGGCCACACGTACAATGCCAGCATCTTGCTCAAAGTCCCCTCTCGCAGTGTTTAGCTTGTCATGATCTGCAACAGCGGTGATCCATTTTCTTGTACACCTCTAACTTTCAGCTCTAAACACCCACCCCCCTTCATTTTATTCCATCTGAATTTTAAGTATGTGTCTAGGATTTCAGTCCTTCCTTCAAACATATCAGTTATCATCATCTCCATATTTACCTGTTTGCAGCCGCTTCTGGCCTGAGGACTTAGATAGAGGAGCTGTGTTCTGTATTCCTTGGCTGCCCTGGCAAAGAAACTAAGAGGTAGCTTTGAGAAAGAATAACCCACCCAAGGCCGGTCGTCAGTGGCACACACCTTTAATCCCAGCACTCAGGAGGCAGGTGGACCTCTGTGAGTTCGAGGCCAGCCTGGTCTACAGAGCGAGTTCCAGGACAGCCTCCAAAGCTACACAGAGAAACCCTGTCTTGAAAAAAACAAAAAAGAATAACCTACCCAATGTGGTAATGACATCATCATGTACTAGTAGCCTAAGACATTTCATAGGAGAAACAGTGGCTGGATGTGTGTCATGTGGTTGCAAAGTCATGTAGAAGACAGCTTCACGGGGCTGGGATAGAGATCAGTAAATAAGAGTGCTTGCCTGGAGTGCAGGAAGCTTCCATTTGGGTTCCCAGTACAACATTCACTGGGCGTGTTGGTGTATGCCTATCATCATAGCCCTTGAAAAGTGGAGACAAGAGGATCAAGAGTTGAAAGCCACCCTCTGCCCCATAGCGAGTTGGAAGCCATCCTGTATTTGAGACCAAAAGACACAGAGTCCAGGAAGCTTGGGGGTGACAGGTTAAATTGTTTTATGACTGGCTTATTCTAAACCTTCTGGATAAATTTTGGCATTTGAGAAAACTGTTGTGTAGAAAGGTGTTTAGGTGTTTGTGTTTTGCTTTGAAATGTCAGGGGTGAGAATCCCTCCATGATCCCTAAGAGCTAATTACATATCAGCTGGAGAACAAACAAACCAGAAGGGCGGCTTTCCTAGAGAGATGCTCGACTTAGCCCTGAAAAATAAAAGGTTTTGATAATTATGTCAGTAATTACCTTTCTGGACGAGATGACAAGCTATTTCTCGAGGGCCTGACTAGAATACAGCATTTGGTAGCGTGTCCTTGGGGCCAATGTGGAGGAAGGGAACAGGGAGTGCAGATGGTAGGAACTCCACAGTCCATGCAGAGGTTCTGATTCACATATCGATGGGGAACATTTTTACTTAGCACCAAATAGGCCTTAAGGGATGATGTGTTTGGACTGCAGCCTTGGCTTCCACTGGTGATGGGGACATTAGCAGCAGGGAAGAGGCCCATATTTCCACACATTCGGCACCATCCTGAGCACCATGTGATTGTTTTCTTGGCTGGGAGAAGATGCAGTAAGAAGTGGCAGCAGTTTTCCAAGTCCATAATGGGCTCATCTCTCGTGATGCTAAGTCTGGCATCTGTCAGAGCGGCACCCTGGCCAGGAAAGGGGACACACTTGAGGTGGCCTGTTATGACTGGCAGCATTCATGTACAAGGTGTCTTGGAGGTTAAGGCTCCGGAGTGTTGCAGAAGACAGCTTTGTGTGTACTCCTGGGTGTGGCGTAGAGCTGATGCACACATCTCCACCTATGGTGACCTACAGTTAGTTGGTGGTGTCTGTTGAAACCTGGCCCGGAGTCTCTGCCAAGTTGTTATCATGGTAATGTGTGTCCAAGGGAGCCAGGCAGAGGCTCAGCCAGGTCTTTGGATACTGGAAACAAATAAAGGTACTGCACTGCACTACCCGGAAGGCGCACACCGGAAGAACCACTGTCCCTGGTGTGGGAATGCTTCTAGGGTATAACTATTACTTCTTGGGATTTTAATAGTTTTCTTTTTTTTGGATTAAGTTTTAATAAGTTAACCATCCCAGATAATGTAATCTGTCCAGATACGGTTCTTAAGCAACGTAGTGGCAAAGACAGCCGGTGTGGTGTACCCATCCATTGTCCTAGCAAATAGGAAGCCGAGGCTCGAGGACTGCGGAGTTGGACACAGGTTTAAAGGGTTAAATTCTGGCTGTTTCACTTCCCCAGCATCAAGCCTCAGTTTCTCCATCTATAACTATCTCAGAGTGAGGAGGAGGAGAGAAGACAAACAGTAGGTGACCCCCTAAGTGACTTGGCACCATTAAGTTTCCTTTCCTTCCTTCCTTCCTCTCTCTTTCCAGTTCCTTTTTATTACTGAATCGTCATTAATACTTATTCACATGAGCACAGGGGTGCGGGCTTTTAGCTGTTACTTAGGGAAATGCCCCACGCACATAAACAGCACATGGCAGTGAGTTTCCTGTGCGAGACACCATCTTCAGTGGTTCCCAGCATCCCGTTGCTCATATCACATCTTTACTCCTCCCCCACCCACAATTCTTTTGAGACTCTTTGAAGGCGATTGCTTTTGAGGTTAAAAGTGGAAACAACGTGTAGTGCATAGTCATACAGTTCCCTCAGGTGGGTTCATCCCGATGAGCATTTGTTAAATTTGCTCATGTGTGTAGTCAACTGAAAATATTTAAGGAGCATAGAGCCTGTACTTGGTTGGCATCTTAGAGATGCCAAGTAAAGATGTTTTCTCTACCCAGAAAGAGCACGAGAGTTGCTAGCAGACTGAGGGCATACAGGAACGCGGAAGAGGGTCCCTGGCTCAGTAGGAAAGTTTGGAAGCATCCTGGAAGTGACACCTGGGCTTCTCAGATACAAAGAATTTGGGAAGGCTGAGGACATGTCTTGACAGTAGAGGGGAGCATAAAGTTGAATAAGCCAAGGCACGGGTCAAGGTCATAGTCTGGGTGAAGGTCAAAGGTTGAGAGAGAAAATGAGACCTTCAGAGAGCGTCCTGTGCTCTGTGGAGTTAAAGTCGAGGACTGCAGGTTGTGGGGACAGAGTCTGGTACTCTTCACAGGACCTTGGATTATGTAATGCAGAAAGAGATCAAACAGAGTGCTGTTCTGATTTGTCCTTCAGACAAGACAAAGCAAAGATATTTCCATATTTCATGCCCCTTGGCCGGTTGGGCCACAGATGAATTTAACTAGCCATAGCTTCCTGTGGATGGATATGCCTGTGTGGGGATTTTTCTTGTGTTCTGTTGATCGCTTTTCTATGTAGGAGGCAGAGTATGTGGAAAGCATAGTTTCTGCACCTTGGAGCTCCTAAATATTCTAGGAAGTAAGGAGAATGTTAAGTCACTTAATCTGCAGGATACTGGGGTTGCTAGGGAAGACACCCAGAGCTGAGAACATGGGACAGCTGTATCCTTAGTGTTCCTGTTCCGGTTTCCATCAGATAAAAATGAGAACCGTGTTACATATACTCCTGAATTACCCCAAATGGAGCCCCCACCCTCGGAAACTGGCTGCTCTGAGAGGCATTTGTTCTCAGTTTGTTTCACTTTGTGTTAGCTTCCATTATTCTCTAGCTTTTGGGCCACTGTTGACTTGCAGATTGCAATCGGAATCAGTGGGCCCCAGACAGGAGCCCGAAGTCCATTTCTGCCGGGGGATTCGCACACTTGATGTCAAAACACACTGAGGCATTCTATCTTAGGCCAGATGGTAACACTGCCCCCTGCTCTGGCTGCTCGCAGACAAAGTCACATTTGTGTTCCCATGGCTGGTCCCAATTTAGTCAGCAGTTTTTGCGCATTGCACGGAGTGAATGTCACCATAAACAGACCTCTTGGTGCTGGGTTTGGGCTTGGCATATGGTACGTCCGTTTATTAAGGAGGACTTTGCCAATCCGGCAATGAGTTTGGGGCTTCTCTTCTTCCCTTGGACATCTTTGCAGGCCGCTCATGCAGTCACAGACACCTGTGTGTTGCTTTTGTCAGACAGGGGACAGCTCTGTGGATATTTCAGTAACACGCCAGCAACCTCATCTCTCTGCTCACAAGTGACCAGAAACTACCGGCTTTGTTCCATAAAATGCACTGTGTCTGGAAGAAGAAGCAGCTACCCCAAATGTATTCTGTTTAAAATACAAGCACCTGGCTGAGATGAGCTAAGTATCCTGTAAGGCATCTGCCACTCAAACAGGATGGCCTGAGTTCAGACCCTCAGAATGCATGCAAAAGCTAAAAATTGTGGTTTGTGTCCACAACTCCCGTGCTGGCAGAAGGCGAAGGCAAACAGATCGCTGGAGTTCTCTAGCCAGCTGGCTGGTCCGGCCAGTGGGTGAGCCTCAGGTTCAGTGAGAGACCCTGCCTCAAAACTAGACAACAAAAGAAGCTGCCTGATGCTCTGGCCCCCACCCCCACCCATGAGCATGCACACATACAGAAAAATAGACGTAAATGAAAATAGCTAAATAGGAACAGTTGCCAGAAAGGGAAACTTTGCTATTACCTACTTATATAGGTCTGAGAGAATTCATGAATGCCAGTGAATTCACATCAGCTGGGGAGAAGAAAAAAAAAAAAAAAAAGCCAAGAAACTCAAGTGAAAGAACCCTCTCCATGGAAAAATCAGGCGTTCCCTGCAGCAGGAGGCACATGGCAACATTGCCAGGCCTTTCCAGTAAGGCCCAGGGCCAGACACTTTTTTTTTTTTTTTTTTGAACCCAGTAATATTGAAACCAAGTTGCCAAAATTGTAGTGTGATCTAAATGTTTTCTTTTAACAAATGCTTCTTCTTTTTTAACATGGAAGATCACAGTGTGATTTATATGTGCCAATCGCACGCAAGCTAATTTCAGGCTATTTTGAAAAATGTTCACTTTGGAACCTACCGGAGGCAGCTTGGTTGGAATGAGACACAATTTAAAGGGATGCGTCGGGGTTGACGGCGAACTGTCCCCGGAAGGCTCATGAATTAAAAGACTTGGCTCTAAATGGATTGGGCATTTTGGAAATGATTGTATTGAGAGGGTCTTTTAATTCGTCATTGATAGAATCATAATTAATGGCAGTTAGGGGGGGTGAGGGAGACTCTGGAGGAGGGTACCTGCCTGAAGAGGTTAGTTCCTAGGGTTCATGGTGTAGGAGTAAAAACTGTTCCCTTCCTTGCCCTGTCTTTGCCACATGTCAGCATGCCTCCCCACACACGTGCTCCCCATCCATGGCTAGTAAGGAACCGTGGGCCACTTAAACTGTGAGCCAAGACCAATATGTCCTTGTTACAAGTTGTTTTCTGAGATATTTTGTCATAGTGGCGACTGTCTGTGTTTTCAGGGAGTTATAAGGGGTTTCCTAGGCTATGTCTATAACGTCCCTTGATGAGACAGCAGGAGGTCAGATTTGAGAGCTGTGACGGACCTAGGTCAAGTAGTCCATCTATTTTTCCAGTCCTGCTTGGAGCATGGTGTGTGTTAACATCTGGAATAGGGTCACAGACATGTCCATAGAGAATGGAGTGTGGCAGTCGCCTGGGGCTGAGCTCTCATATTTGCAGCTGATATTATGGCCGCCGTCGACCTCTCCTGGTCCTCAGATTCACGTTTTAGATTGATCTTCAACCTCAGCTCTGGCAGAAACAAGTATCTGTTGGTCATTACGCACACACACACACACACACACACACACACCTCTCTCTTGTGGATTCATTCATCCATTAAATGCTGGGGATTTTACCTCAAGCCTCCTATGTACCTGGCAGACGCTCTTTCAGTGAGATATGACTCCTTAGCCCCATTACCGAGTGTAATAGTTGGCTATGTTTTGAAAACCTCTTTTTAGATTACTGTACCCATTACAGCAGAATATTTTGATCTACAGTTGCTTTTTTCCCCTTTTAGTTTGCAAGTCTCAAGGTTTCTTCTTGCTTACTATTTTTTCTATGTGGCCCTGACTGGCTTGGTACTTGCTCTGTAGCAGGCTATCCTTGAATTTCCGGCAATCCTAATGCCTCCGCTTCCTGAATGCTGGAACCACTGGCAGGTGCCTGTACCACCAGCTTCAAAAAGAAGAAAGCAAACTCGTGCACTGTTGATGTAATTAGTTTTGGGCAATTGGCTGGTTCAGCTTTTCAACCATGTGTGCAGAGTCTGGAAGGACAAAGCTACAGTGTTGACGTGGGACATCTCAGGAACCCCCCCCCCCCAGAGCACAATTCTCATCTTTGCTGTAATATACCCTTGCATGGCTCATCAAAGAAAACCAGGGCTAACATCCCCACCCCCTTCATCTGTCGGTTTGTAGCCCTACCTCCCCCACATGCCAGGCTCTGCATTACAAGTGCAGACTTCATTTCACACCTTTAGCAGCAGAATTAGGGTTCAGATCCAGGAGTGAGGCAATGGCTTCTATCTTTGGCATTCCAAGGCTTGTGAATAAATTATTCATTTATAAGGGGTAGTTTGAGAGACTTTCTGCAATTACTTAAAATATGAAGATGGTCTAAATTTGTGCTACGGCATCGCCATTTATCCCATAGAGCCAGCAGAAGCTGATGGGACTTAATCAGAAATAAATCAAGGACAAGTCCAAACCAAATTGGAAGCATGTCATGAATATTCGTGAACATCTGGATGTGTGCATTATTTTTCTAATGAGTGCGGCGGCAGAGGCATGACTTTCTTAACAGAAATGCCAAGGGGAAGATGGATTTCCATCTGTGATTTCAAAGGGTGTTTGTGTTTGTGTTTGTCCTTTCTCCTTAGGGTGTGGGCTTCTCCTCTCTAAGTTATTCCTTTGATCTCTTTCATCTGTCGGAATCTGTTTTGGTATTTTATCTGAATTCTTGGTTGGAGTTGGGCACTTAGCTCATGGAGATTAAACATTTCTTTATAAGGAAGAATTTTTACTTAAGGAAAATTTTACTACTTAATGTTTTTGATGAATCTTTTACATGTCAGTGATGTTATAATTATGGATGGATATATTCTGCATCGTTAGGGCAGCTCTGCGTGGTTCAACCTCAGGGCATTCTATTTGCTTTGAGGAACTGGAGTGAAGGGGGCTGTGCTAATAACCATGCTGATAATTGTCAGTGTGACATTTTTAAAAACACAGGAGGTTTGATAAGGTTCCCATATTTCTTACTTTGTTGAGTTCTCTTAATGATCTTGTGGGGTGGGTATGAACAGTTGGTTGTATGGTATCCATTGGGCAGAGGCAAAAACCAGTGATCCAGGCAGAAATGGAGGTCATCCCTCCCCATGGGCATGCTCCAATCTATGCGTCCCGCAAGCCCAGATCTTTGATGACTATCCTTCATAGACTGTGTGTGGGGGAGCGAGGGGGAAGGAAGGGGGAGAGGGGGAAAGGAGGGAGGTAGAGAGAGAGAGAGAGAGAGGGAGAGAGAGAGAGAGAGAGAGAGAGAGAGAGAGAGAGAGAGAGAGCGCCAGAATTTGAAGAAATCTTCCTTGCCTGTTTCCCAAGTGCACCAATACCTGGAAGAGATTAGTTATTGATAAGACTAAATATCAGGAGGTTAGGGCTTAATAAGATTTAACAATGAGCATGTTTCAAAAGTTTCAAAGATGAAGATTTGAATACGGAAGTTAGTGCTAAATTCTCTGAATATCCTGGCCACTTGTTAACCTTTGTTTTCTTCTCCCAGACCTCCTAAGAGACGTCTCTGGATTTACATGTTAAATCAGTGGGTAATATATCACCCAAGGGTATATGAAAGGATAGTATAAAAAACATATTACAAAGTTCTAATCTTTTAAAGTTTTAATTGCAGAAGGTATAACAATACATTTGTAAAACTGAAAAAAAATATCCCTACAGTAGAAATGTGCTATAAGATAGGATTATTATCGGTGGTTTCGCTCATCTTTCTCTGTGGACAAGTACACATGAATGATGCTTGGCCTACCACACACAAATGGCAGGAAATGAAGACACTGTTGATTTGTCGCTAGAGGGAATCGCTCTATAACAGTAAGGAATGTTAGAAATAAAGACAAAGAAATTAAAGTAGGTGTAAGAACTCAGCCTGGTCCAGACTGCTTAAAATAGAATCAAACAACTGGACATACCTTGAAATTCTGTGGGACAGCTCTGAACTTAAAGGAAACTGTTCAGCAACATTCCTTACATTGCTTTTAATTTATTATTCTTTACGATTACATCCATTTGCTTGTGTGTGTGTGCCCCCTCCCTCGAATGCAGTGGTGTGTGTGTGTGTGTGTGTGTGTGTGTGTGTGTGTGTACGTCAGAGGGAATTTATAGAAGTCAGTTCTTTCCATCCTCCATATAGGTTTCAGGGATTGACTCAGGTTGTCAGACATAGTGGCAGGCATCCTTATCCACTGAGTCATCTTGCCAGCTCATTGTCATCCTCCTCCTCCTCTTCCTCCTCACCCTCTTCCTCCACTTCTTCATCATCATCAGACAGGTTTATCTATGTTCTAGGCCCCAGCTGACCTTGGACTTGGTGATGTTTACACTTTGGTCTCCCGAGCAGCTGGGATTTATAGACAGGCTATCTTACTTAGGGTTTCTCTTGCTGCAATGAAGTAACATGACCAAAAAGACACTTGGGGAGGAAAGGGTTTATTCTGCCTACATTTCCACATCACTGTTCATCCTCACAGGAAGTCATGGCAGGAACTCAAATAGGGCAGGGACCTGGAGGCGGGAGCTGATGTAGAGGCCATGGAGGGATGCTGCTTACTGACTTACTCCCCATGGCTTGCTCAGCCTCATTTGTTATAGAACCCAGGACCACCAGCCCAGGGATGGCACTACCCACCATGGGCTGGGCCCTTTCCCATGAATCACTAATTAAGAAAAAATGGATCTTATGGAGGCCTTTTTCTCAATTGAGTTCCCTCCTTTCAGATGACTCAAGTTTGTGTCAAACTATCCAGGACACATGAGTTATAACAATGCCTGGTTTACATTCTTATACACTACTGAAAAGGGACTCCGGGAAAATTCCATTGGAGAAGTTGAAATAAGATAAAGATATTTTGCTTTTACTTGTAGCCTTTTATGTTTAAAATGATTCCGTAATATTTTAACTAAACATTATGCATATTCATTAGCATGCAAAGTAACAGATTTTTTTTTTTTTAAAATGGCATTTTATAGCTGCTTTCTTTTGGTCTTGATCATCTTTCCCCTCATGTGGTGATTTAAATGATAGCATGCAGCATTTTACCTGAGAATAAATGTTGGTAAATGGTAACGTGACAAAAGGAAACCAAACACTTAGCAGGGTTCTGGTGTCTTTTAGTAATTTGGTATCACAAGGAACTTGCTGTTAAGATAGAAGGTGCAGCAGCCATGTGTCAGGGAGGTCATGTTACAATGGGACAAGACACTCACAGATAAAGATCGGGTTAGTCACACTGGGACAGGGATTTGCTTAGAACAGACTCCAGCCTCTGGATCTCCCCAGTTCCCACGGAGATGGATTGAACCCCTAGGAAGATGGGACCAAGATGAAGGAAAGTCACAATGCCCGTGAAAGGGACAGTCTGGCTGGGATGGTCCCCAAGAGCTGTCTCCCTGTCTAAGGTGGGGACTCTGTAGAAAGACTTGCTTTCAGGATGGGGACAGCTTGTATAATTGCCAACTCGTGTTGTGCAAAAAACCAACACATGGGGACAGTTAAACCTTGGGTATATGACAGGGCTGGCCTTAAAATCACAGTGGCAAAGCATTAATGCCAACTGGAATAATAATTAAGGTTTCTTTTATATACACATTCATCTCCGTTTAGTTAGATATCTTTTCATTAAATGCTATAGTCGATTGATTGACCAATCGATTGATTGATAGAGACGAAGTCTTACTACATAACCCCAGGCAGTCTTGAACTCAATGCAGATATCAGTGTGTGTCTCTGACCGTGTTCTTTAGAAGACATTACTAGCTCTCTGTCATGTAAAAGCATGCCACACATCCCCTCCCAAACTTACAATTTACTCCCTAAAACATACAAGTCAGCAGTTTGCAGAGTTTTCGTAAAATAGTCCAAGCTTTCTGCTAGTTCCAAAATTCCATGGCATCTTCAGTTCTGACCTTCACCTTTCTATAGGGATCACACACTGAGTATGTTGTCTATTGCCGCATCTCTGAGGTAGACCAAGCCTTGGTTTAGGATATGTGTGATTGATCAATAGTGGGTTTGGGGTGTGAAAGAGTCACAATGGTTGTGCATTTGGGAGGTGTTTATATTTTTGGCGTCAAAAAAAATGAAAGTTTTCAAAAAAAGTAAAAACTTCTATTATTCTATAGTTTAAAAAAAATAAGAAAAGCTCGTTCTAAAGCAAGAAAGATTTTTGGAATTAATGATTCCAAGAGGGAAGTGCCTGTATTACAGATGAATCTTCTGGCTAATAAAAATGTAAAATATGTTGAGGTTCACACATCTAATTAGAGGAGGAAAGGCTCCCAATTAAAGTATATTAGGTCATAAAAAGCTCTTTCATGCTTTAAGGGGTTGCTTTTATAAACCTATTTTTTTAATGTGGTTCTAAGAGATAGGCTGTTGTCTTATAATAGATATCAAAGTGTATACGTCCAGAATTAAGTGAGAACAGAACCAGTAAAAACTAAAACTCAGGAGCAAAATGCATTAAAGTGAGGGTGTTCCACCCCAGCCCCCCAAGCCCCAATGTTGGTACGGTATGTACCTTCTCTTGTTAGTTTTGTGGGAGCAAGGAGGGCTTGAACCCAGGGCCTGTCCCTGATTCAAACCCCATTCTGTCCAGTGGCAAGCTCTGATAGCAGCAGTTTGTTGTGGGACCGCAGAGCAGCAGAGACCATGAAAATAACCCTGCATTAGGAGTTGCACAGTCTGGGATATACCTGTAATTCTTCCTGACCCAACGAGACGCTGGGCTCTGCTCTTAGCACAGCTCTCAGCGCTTCAAACAATGCCAATACGGCGTTCTTCGAGCTTCCTGTTCCCTCTCTCCTGCACACCCTAGACAGGAACCCCTCCACACAGCTCACAGGCCTAACCGTCCCTCAAGCTCGGGCATTCTCATTATCACAGCATCTGATGTGCATGGACTGTGTGTGGGGGTGGTGGTGGTGGTGGTGGTGGTGTGTGTGTGTGTGTGTGTGTGTGTGTGTGTGTGGTGTGAGCAGATGCTGGTAGGCTGGAGGAAATATTCTAAAGAGAAGAAGAACAGAGAAAGAGGAGAGAAAGGAAGCCCCCTTGTTCCTGCCCTGATGCCCTTCGCCCCACGATTACGGGTGAGAGTCTGGAGGCTGGGAGCTCCGCTGGGCTTCTGCTCCTGGGTGCAGCCTGGTTGAGGGTGAAGCTACTGAGGGGCCGCCTATCCGCCGGAGCCCATGCCCTCTCATCAGCTCTCAGCACACTTCTTGCTTGTTCTTGCCTGCAGCCCTTCACCCTCATCCCCTGCACGTTCGTCTCCCCTCCCCACCCCCAGCCACCCGTCCTGGTTCTCACTGTCCCTCTTCCCCCACCCTCGAAGCTTGGGCAAGTTTTGTTTTTTTCCCAGAGGCCCCCAGCTCCATCTCACCGTAGACTCTTGTTCCGTTTGGTGGCCAAGTTCTGTATCCAGCACAGCTGGAGACCCTGTGGCTATTACTTTTGCTAACTTCTACTCGGTGTGTAAAAGAAAGTGAGACTAGAAGTCAGAAGGAATGAAAGAGACCAGATATCACTAATATACCCTTGGCATCCCCATCTCATTTTGTGCTTCCAGAAGCTTCCATGGGACACCTTGGAGATATTTTTCTTCGATACTTCGATAAAGAGCTGCCTTACAACTGGACCCTTTAATAGGCGAATGACAGGAACAAAAAAAGACAGGACACTATAGGTCACTCCAGGCGGTCATTTTTCTCATTTCTGGGTGCATGTCACCTGGCCTGCCACGAGGAGGCGGGAGTGTTGATTGAACCCTGCCTTCCTTTTTCTCCAATTTGACTCTGTTCAGCCACCTGCTTGTTTCTCTGCTTATTAGTTTTAACCAGATGAGCTTCAAAGCACACAGCATTAAGAGAGACGGCATTAAGAGATCCAGTCAGCTTAAGCCACCCCAGTAGGGGTAACCCTGCTTCTGAGCTGCCAGAGATAAGAAAGGAGCCATTTGGCATTTGCTTAGTGCTGTTGTAGTTCTTGCCTTATGTTAGACTGTGCGGCTGTTTGCATACAAATTCCTGATGCCCCAGTTTAAATCCCCCCTCTGTGCGGCTGCTCCCAGCTGGGGCAGCCCACAGATGCTCTCTTCTAGGACCTGATGGGTACGGAGAAAGATGGCTTAGGCATCCGGGCCAGTGAGGAAGACAGTGGTGGTGGTGCTTGCCTGGCCTCTCAGCTCAGAAGTGTTCTGGACAGGACATGGAGGGGGTGTCGGGGGTGGGGGGACACAGTCGAGAAGGTGTTGACCACAGTAGGGTTGAAAAGGAGAGTGGAATTCTTTGATGCTAGAACATGCCACCATACCGCTCTCCAACCCCATTATCTGTCTGCATTGGTAAGTGCTTTCCGCGCAACTGTGCAAACATCACCACCACCCACCTTCAGAATTCTTTCCCTTTCCCCTTCAGAGCTGAAGCTCTTTCTTCTTGCACAGCAATGCCCTACTCCTAGCCCTGGCGACCACCACTGTACTTTCCGGCTCTGTGACTTTCAATACTCTAGATGCCACATCCAAGTGAAGCCCCCTGCGGTACTGCTCCTCCTCTGATTGGCTTGTTTCGCTCAGCACAGTGTCTCCGGTGTTCACTCACGTTTGGTCATCTGTCGTACTTCTTAAAACATACTTTTAGGGGGCTAGGGAGTGGTTACGAGGTCACACTGCTCTTGCAGAACACCCAAGTATGGTTCCTAGCCCCCCCACACACATGGTACTGTAACTCCAGCTGCAGGCCCGGGACATGACTTCGTCTGGACTCCGATAGGACCAGCACTTACATATGCACACATGTTTTCGAGTTGGAGGACAACTCTCAAGCCGGTTCTCTTTCTGCCCTGATGACACAGGTTGTCAAGGCTTGCTTCTAGCCAGCCCACAATTTCTGTTTTTAAGATGGACTAATATTGAGTAATTCTATTGTGTTCATACACTATATTTTCCCATTTACCCGTGACTGTGAGTACATATATCCTGCATCCACTTTGTTGGGGGGAATATACCCAGATTGACTACTTTGTTTGTTTGTGTAGCCTCTGTGTCCTGGAACTCTCTCTGTAGACCAAGCTGGCCTAGAACTCATAGAGATTTGTCTGCCTCTGCCTCCCGAGTGCTGGGGTTAAAGATGTGTGCCACCACTGTCCGGATATAATTAAATGAACTGTATGCTTCAGAAGCTGACAGTTTGATCAGATAGAATTAGACCCATCGCCATTTTGAGGAACTGCATGTCGTTTTCTCTAGTAGTGACATTATATTGAACCCTGCCAGCAGAGCACAAGCATCCTTTTTCTCCACATCTGCATCAATGCATACTTTCAGCTTGACTTGTAAATAATACCATGGTAACAGCTTTGAATGACATCTCATCATGGTTTGGATTTGCATTTCCTTGAGGATCAGCATCTTTGGGTGTTGTGTGATGTTTCTGAGAAAGTGTCTCACATAGTCTAGGTGAGGTATCATCTTTGGAAAAATAATGTGCTTTTCCCCTTTGGGAAGTGGGTTAGTTATTTTATTGTTCAGTTGTGGACACTCTCCATATATATGGACATTCTCCATATATAATCCTGTATTAGACCTCTGATTTGCACATGTTTTCTTCTGTGTCAGGCTGTCCTTGCCTAGGTTTGATACTGTCCTCTAAGGCACAAAGTTTTATAATGTTGATGAAGTCCAGTTAATCTATTTTTTTCTCGCCTGAGGTTTTTGGTGTCATGCCTTAGAAATTATTGCTGTATCTGGTGTTAGAAAGCCTCGCTTCTGTGTTGCCTTTATGAATTTACTACTGTAGACTCTTAGTTTAGGCCTCACTCCATCCTAAATACAGTGCGTGATGTTCTCTGTCAGGTACTGTTATCAAGAGAAGTGTGTGTGTGTGTGTGTGTGTGTGTGTGTGTGTGTGTGTGTGTGTGTGTCTACTCTCATGTATGTGCTAGCTAGTTTTATGTCCATTTGACACAAACTATAATCACTGGAGAGGATGTAACCTCAACTGCTTCCACGAGACTGGATTGGGCTGTAGACAAACCCATCCTGTGGGACATTTTATTAGTGATTGATGTGGGAGGACCCAGGCTACTTGTGGGTGGGCCCACACCTGGACTAGCGGTCCTGGATTCTATAAGAAAGCAGACTGAATAGGTCATGGGGAGCAAGCCAATAAACAGCACCCCTCCATGGCCTCTGCATCAGCTCCTGCATCCAGGTTCCTGTCTGGTTTGAGTTTTTGCCCTGGCTTTCTTCGATGGGCTGTGGTTCAGGATATGTAAGCCAAGTAAACCCTTTACTCCCCAACTTGGCCTCTTGTTATGGTGTTTCCTCAGAGCAGTAGAAAGGTAACTAAGACAACGTGCGCACATGTGTGGATGCCTCATTCTGTATGCCAGCTCAACTGGCCCTTGAGCTTTGGGGACCCCCCCCACCCTCCCAGAGCCTGTGGTCACAGATGCTCACGGCCACACTGACTTTCTATGAGCTCTGAGATCCTTGCACTGCAGGGCAAGGGTCTTACCCGCTGAGCCATCTCGGCAGCCCACATGATTTGTTTTAAAGACGAATCCCAGACTCCCTCCAGGCACCTCACTTCTGTGGATCGCCACTGCCCTTCTGTCTTGTTATTCCAAACTTCTCTGATGCCGCTTGCTTCCTGTGCTGGCCCTTGCTAGCTTCCCCGGGAGAAGATGCACATCTCTTTCTGAAGACCCATGGCGGTTTTATTGTGTGTATATCAAGCCGTCTGGGTTAGGTCACAGCCCTGTGTTCTTCAGATCATATGTCACAGTCCCTCGTGTCTCATGCTGACCTGCATTTCTCAGCAGCTCACCATATGTCAGCTGGCTGTCCATCCAGTTCTAGAGAATCGTAAGGAATTATGGGAACAGAAACACCGAGCTTAGAAGTTTTACGGGGCGATATTGAAGTTCAGCTTTGCGTTCTTTAAACTGGAATGCAGATTGTACGTTGTCGCTGTTGTATCAGTGTCGCTACACTGACATAAGGGTTTTTAACCAAGTGATTTTCAAACAGGGTCCTGAAAGACTGCGGTCACATTTGCAGCCAGATATCAGAAGCTTTCCTAGTGTTTGTGGTAAGGTCGAGCTGCTGGAGGCGGTCATGAGGCACCTGACAGATGACAGTCTGGCCATTTGTGACTTGCTTTCACACTGGTGACACATATAAACATGCTATCAGGAGAATCTTCATGGTGACAGTCAACTGGAGGCTGCAAAGCACTCAGGACCGTGAATTTTCCAGAGTGTTTGTACAGCAGGCTGGGACGGTGCTCACTGCAAGTGACCGCTGGAATACGGAAGTACACATGTGTTCGTTTATAAGAAAAAAACAAAACCAAACAAGGCCTCGGACGCAGAGCTTAGCAGTACCCACACTTTATGATTCCATGCCCAAGTAATGACGGAGGATCAGTAATCTAGAGCAGATGTTCTTAAAGCTGTCGGAATCGGGCCCCTCGAGTCCAGGGTCATCTCCCTTCCTATAAAGCCAGGAACCGTAATTACCAGGGTTACGTTTTTGTCTATAGGATAGGCAAAATATAATTATAAGGTTGCACTTAAAGTAACATCCCACGTTCAATGAAGCTGCTTTTTACAAGGTGGCATGTAACCACGTTGCTTCAGAAGCGTTCTGCCTAAGGTGGATCATAAAGATACCTTACTCACAGACACATCATAAGCTACCCCTGAGGTGCCCTGGGAAGGCTCTGCCCACAACTCTGTGAGGCAGTCATAAGAACGATGGCCTAGTATTTTCTTATTTAAGCAAATCAACTCATCCCATACCCTGCCATTCAGTCGGCCACTAAATATTGACTGAACACTTATTGCTTACCCTGGGGACGAAGAAAGTGTAATATAAAAGCCTTTCCTACACAAAGGACCCACATAATATAGCAAGGCACTAAATTCTTGGAATTCAACATTATGTAATTAACATGTACTCAATTAGTACTCTACTCGACTGAAAATGGTGGTGTCTGAGACTGCATGGAATAAAAATAATTCTCCTTTAGCTGGACGGTGGTGGTGCATGCCCTAACCCCCAGCACTTGGGAGACAGAGGCAAGTGGATCTCTGTGAGTTCAGGGACAGTCTGATCTACTTGGAGTTTTCTAGGTTAGCCAGGGCTAGAGAAACTCCATCTCCAAAAACAAAAATAAATAAGTATATGAAAGGAAGGGGAAAAAAGAAAAATAAAGAAATAAAGGCTGGGTATGGTAGTGCATGCCTTTAATTCTAGCACTTGGGAAGCAGAAGCAGGAGGATCTGTGAGTTCAAAGTCAGCCAGGTCCTCAGAATGAGTTCCAACACCATATAGAAAGACCACGTCTCAAATAAACAAATCAAACCTGCCTATCAATTAATAAAAATACTGCCTTTGGAACTTTCAGTAATTATCTGTCCTCCACCTCGTCTTCCTTTTTGAGGCTGGGTTCCCTGCGACCCAGGCTGACCTGAGGTTCACTTTGTGGCCAAGCATTTATCATTTTGTCACCTCCGCCCCAGGGCTGGAGTTACAGGCTTGTACCATGGCCCGTCACATGCTGATGTCGGGAAGTAAGAATTCTTCAGTACATCACACCTGCCCTGAATGCATTCAGGAACAAAGAAGAGTTTCCTTAATACTGACATAAAGAGACACAAGGAGGCATGTGGGATTTGGTTGTGCAATGTGGGATTTGTACCCTGGCTACTTCGGTTACTGATGAGTTCCCAAAGCAAGGATACCCGCCCCCCCCCCCCCCAGAACAGGTATGAGGGATGAATTACAGGAGTCATTACTATTGAAAAAAAGGAAAAGCCGTGTTTAGAAAGCAACCCAGTGTGTCAGAGTATCGCTATGGTTTTAATCAAGAAAATCAGAGACAGAAGGAAACATTTAGCCTGTGAATCTGGAGTTGGTGATTTCTTAACAAAGGCAGAGTTTCTCATCAATCCACTACAACCCAGAGTTGTTTCATTAACTTTGTTTATTGTGAGATAGGTGCTCACTATGCAGCCCAAGCTGGCTCTGAACTCTTTTCTATCTCAGTTAGGATTCCGGTCTGCCCCGCCACAGAAAGCAGATAAAGAGGGCAGCTCCCAGGATTCTATGGTAAACATAACCGTGTCCTATTGGATGCTGAGCGGGAGCTGTGTGTAGGTGATTCTGCTGCAGTAGAGCTGCTGACAGTGAGTTCAGCAGGCAGGCCCACTGGGGTAGAATTCCTGGTCTTGCTGCCTCCTGGCTAAGTGATTTGAGCAGCCGACTCCGTGTCTCAAGTCTCAGGTTCTCCTTGTATGAAAAGGAGAGTAACTGGGCATTCTGGTACATGACTGTAATCTCGACAGTGGGGAGGCTGAGACGGGGAAGTGTGCAAGTTTCAAGCTAGCCTGGGCTACATATTAGTGCTCTGTCTCAAGTGGGGGCGGGGAGAGAGAGGGCAAATGAATTTAGAATTCCTGAGTTAGTGCTTGGCAGCTGAAGGATTTAGGTGTTGGTATTAGTCAGTGATTAGTCAGTGTGTGTAGGAAGTCTCCATCGCTGCAAAGGGACCTGGATGCTTTGCCCTCACATGTCTCCCTTGGTTAAAAGGAGACCGACTTTTCTGAAATTTGCTGGACCCAGACTTTCCTCCAAAGGGTCCCTACGATTTTGTCACATATCTGAGGCAGAAAATGAAGCTCGTAAAGCAAAACTTGTAGGAGTTGTATTAATTAAACACCACACAAAAACCGTTTTCCTAAAACAGTTCAAGTTCAAGGTGAGCCATGACTCAGGTTTGACTAGGAACCCTGTGTGATCCAAGTGCGGTCTGAGAGTCTAGACAGGAGAAGAGGAATCCAAAAGGTCTTTCCAGCACACTCGCACTTGCCCCTGAAGAATTCAAGAACTGAAAAAATAATGGTCGTCATGAGAGAGCCAGCACGCTGCTGTATTAAAGGGGAAGCCAGGGCAGTCATCGACAACTCTGTCATTGGTCCAGCCTCGCTCCAGACGGACTGCCTCAAACCTCCTAGCTGAAGGCAATTCATTAACCCTCCCCACTAATTCATAGGATCCCCTTTAGCAAGAGGAAACACTTTGAAAGAGAGAATTAGGGGCCTGCCCTCATTAATTAAAAATAAACCCTTGATTTTTCCTGAAGCCAGAAAAGCTTTTATGTAATTATGGTCTGGTAGGTAAAAGCCATACCACACCTAAACCCACACCCACCTGGCTTAACTGCCCTTTCGAGTAGAGCCAGGCTTTAGGGACGTTGCTTTTATTCTTGTGTGAGCCATCCCGAAGCCTCTTGAGCATGTATGTCCTGGGATAACCACAAGTGTTGCGATTCACTGACTCACATATAAGTGACATCCGTACAGTTCCTTCCCTCCTGTCCTCTGGAACTGCTTGCTTTTAAAAGAATACATGAAACAGAACAGGCACTTCAAGGTTTCCCAAAAACCTCAGCAGTTAGGAGTGTAACTGCCTAAGGTTTTTTGTTGTTGTTGTTGTTGTTGTTGTTGGTGTTGGTGGTGGTGGTGGTGTGTGTGTGTGTGTGACCACCCCACCATCATGAGCACTTTTTAAGATACTCTCTCAGTAGACGAATAATGAATTTACAGGGGGCTGCAAGGGACACTTGTAAGTGCTGATCAACTGGTAGATTTTAAAAATAGCTCTTGGATTTTGCATTGTGGAACGCCATGTGTGCGATCCCGGATGACACGTGTGCTTCATGTTGCAAAGCCCTTCACAAGTGTCACCCAATTAACTGCATGCCCTGCGACAGGTGGCAGGGGCCCCTCAGTGACTTGCAGAAAGGAGCTCCTGCTTGCATGTCCCTGGCTCAGGACAGTCCCTCTGTTTTGGGGGTGGCGGGGCTGTCTGAAGAAAGATACCCTTTTGGGGCTTGAGCAATTACTAAGTGAGTTTGAGCAGCATGCTTTGTAAGTTTTAGCTTTTGCCAGACTAAGCGGGTTATTCATTTGCTCTGTTTGTGGTGGTGGCTTCTGAGGTAGAACCCGGGGCGTTACCCAGGCTAGGCAAGTGCTTTGCCTCTGGATTAGTTCTTACCAAAGTCCCAAAGGTGGTTCTTGTCAACAGGAACAGAACACAAAGGAGAGAGCCACTTGGAGAGACTTTGAGTACCAGTAATCACGATCTTCAAGACAAGTTAATGGGTTGGGATCCTGCTGGGAAACTGAGTCAAGCCCGCATTTAGATGGCTGCCTTTTGTTAGGATTGGTAGCACGTAGAAGAGGCTCGGCTACTAGGCTGAGCAAGGCTTGGACAGAATCGCTGTCCCGAGGGAAGAGGAGGGTTACTGAGCGTTGTGAGAGCTAGGCCTTAGAAAGTAAACAGAGCAGAAGGGTGGATGCAGACTTGGGAATGGAAGGGGACACGGACCCTGGAGGCTGACGGAAGCCATTTTGTGTGAGCTTTAACCACACGGCTCATCAGATGAGCACAGCTCTGCAGACTCTGCACTCACCGTGTATCGGATACCTGCCAGAGACTCGGTTGCTCCTGGCATGTGTCTTGGGCAAGATCACTCTCTGTCTCAGCCTTTTCTTTGGTGAACACAAGGTAGTAAGGCATCCCACTTTGCGAGCGTTTGGGGGGAACACTAACTAAAAATCACGAAGTGCTGGAAACAGCATGCGGTGTCAGATGAGTATTTGGTAAATGCTGTCCACGAGAGGCGTGAGGTAAGGAAGACTATATTAGTTTACTAAGTGAGTTTCAGCAGCATGCTTTGTAAGTTTTAGCTTTTGCCAGACTAAGCGGGTTATTCATTTGCTCTGTTTGTGGTTTACGTTGCATTACTATAACGAAACACTCCACATAGCCACTTTATAAAGATAAAAGGTTAACTTGGCTCATAATTTTGGAGTGAGGGTCTGGCCCCAAAGCAAATAACACATTGCTTCTGGTGGCACATGGCACCGTGGCCGGCTCATCTCTTGAGTCAGGAGGCCAAGGCAAAGAGGAAGAGGAAGAGAATGGGTTCTGCCAGCTCCTATGGGAGCATGGCCGCAGTGAGTTGACGATGTCTGTGTTAGTTACCTTTCTGTACAATGATAGAACACTTCCCATCAAGGTGCTACGTAGAGAGTTTGTTTGGGCTTACGGTTCTAGAGAGATCAGAGTTGGTCATGGCAGGGCATGGCAGCAAGGGGCAGGCATGGTGGCAGGGACAGGGCTTACAGGGCAAGCATGAAGTTTGGGGAGAGACAACACTCGCTGGGAATGGTACCATGCTTCGGAACCTCAAAGCATGCTATACCTTTCTCAGCGAGGCCAAACATCTTAGACGGCCCCACACAGGGCCACCAACTGGGGGCCCTGCTCCGTTAATTAAACTTTTCGACACTGAAAGTGCCTAAGGGGAAAGGATTCTATTCTATTCGTATACGTCCTAGTGGACACCAATAAAAAAAAAAATCGACCCGTTTCCCAGTAGCCTGGAGTCCACATAAAGACTTATGTGGGATGCCCGTCCAACCTGAGGTGGGCTTGATTTGTGGATGGAGATGCAGTGGGTGCCCAGGTGGGGAGGCAGATGCAGACTAGTGGGGCATCCTCGGTGGGTGCTTAGGTCGTGTGTGGGGCTGGTGAGCTACACCCAGCAGGTAGCCCACAGGCATGTGCTGCCCGTTCCTTGTGTAGTTAGATAACACCTCACAGCAGCAAGCAGTTTCTCTCCCTCTCTCTCCCTCTCTCTCCATGAACCATTTGATTGAAACGATTTAAGAATTGTCCTTTCTGGTGTTCCATGGTGATTTCAGGATAAGTAAGGACAAATGGCCATTTGTGATCCCTAACAAAACCCTGGGCACATGTGGTAGAAGATATTTATAGAGCGTGGTGTGGCTTCTGCCCCTCACTGAATCTTTCTGTCACCGGGTTTGCTTTACAGCTTTACACCACCTTTTTCCTTGCTTATGAGTCAAATCCACAGTCATTAATTAATCTACCTCATTAATAAAATTTAAATTGATTTATGAATTTTCATCGATGATTACTACATGTAGCACACCGGTTTTTTTTTTTTTTCCCCATGAGGTCTCCACATCTCCCTTTCTATATTTTAATATTTTTCTTCATGCACTCATTCAACACATTTTTATTAGATAATCTACACAGGTGCTTTGTTAGGTCCTCTTTGTCAGAGTGTATAGAATAGATGAAAATGCTTTGATTTGCATCCATTGTTTTAAGGATTGTTTTAAGAATTTGCATCCATTGTTTTAAGGATCCAGTGGAAGAATGTGGCTGGCTCGGACGTATTTTCTTACCACATTCAAAGTCAGCTCTTTAAAAAAAAACCAAGGTGGCCCAGCAGTCAAGAGTACCTCCTACTCTTCTAGAAGACGAAAGCTTGGTTCCCAGCACCCAAGTCAGGTGCTGGCTCACAACTATTTGTAACTCCAGCTTCAGAGGATCTGAAGTCCTCTTGTGGCCTGCGTGGGAACTCACACATATACACCCAATTAAAAAAAAAAAAAAAAAAAGCAAAACCCGAGCAATAAAACCAAAACACCAGGTCTGTTTGTGTTGTACAAAACCCTTCAGCATCTTGGTTCTCTAAAACGACTACTACCTGTGTCTGCTTCCTTTTTTAAAGGGACTTGTGGTGTTTAGGGACATTGCCAACCTCCCCATCCTGTTTCCCAGGTGTGTCACTCAGTGTGTTCAGACTCCCTGCTTTTATATGCTGTGCTACAGACCGAGGAAAGGACCATGTGTGTTCTGCCCTTGGCCGTCATGTCTGAATATGTTTCCTGTTTGTCCCTTTTCTGGGGGTTTTATTTGTTTGCTTTTACCAAGAAAAAACTTGCTATCTGGTAGGGGGATATTGGCATAATGGACTGCTTACTCGCAAATTTTCTGTGCATGTCATGAGTACAAGTTTTTTAATTACCACCCTCATGCTTTTTAGGTGCTATTAGGTGTAACTGAGAAGGGATGAAAAAAAAAAAAAAAAAAAAACAACTTCAGTTCTTTTTTCCTATGCCCTCCCAAAAGAAAAATAAAAACAAACAAACAAAAACCATAAACAGGGAGAAAAGGACCAGGGCAATTAAAGGAAAAGGAAAAGGGAGGGGAAGGCAAAATTCTGTGAGGAAAAGTCTTGTTTTGTCTCAGAATTTTAAATTATCTAAAGCAATAAAAATAACATAGTATGGGGTGTGTGATCTTTTTTTGAGGGGAGGATTTCAGACAGGGTCTCAAGTAGCCCAGGCTGGCCTCTAATTCACTGTGTACCTGAGGATGTTCTTGAACTTCTGATCCTCCTGGATTGCCACCAAGTAATCTGTATCCTTAAATGACAAATGTCTCACAAAGATCTATAGAGACGAAGTTATCTTATGACCAATGCAATTAAACATCCTTACCACAGAGTCTTCAGTGTCATGGATGTGTTAGGTCCTGGTTAACAGTATGAGACTCTGGTAGAGTGTACATATGTGTATGTAATTTTTGAGTCAGACATGACATGGGATTTCTGAAAAGAGTAACATGTAGTTTAAATAGGAAAAGTGTTTTGGCTTTTGGTTGTAAAAGTAGAATGTGCACACTGTAGGGAGAAAGTCAAAACAGATTAAAAGGGGAATAAAAGTTACAGTTAAGGCCCCCACTTGCCTTTCTAACTTGGACATTACTGTGGCCTTGTCTGACATATATATTTGTTCAGCAAATATTGATATTTCTTGGAGTATTTGTACATGCTTATTTCCATGACTTTATTTCTGAGATTCATCTCTTAAAATCATAAGCCTATTTCTTTCCTGAAGAGATATTTCTTATTAAGTTATCAGCGTCTGTGTGTGTGTGTGTGTGTGCACACGTGTGTGCGTGCACGCGCGCAGGCGCACAAGTGTGTAAGGGTACACATATTTGTTGATGTGTATGCATGTGTATGTGTGTGGACAGACGTCAATGTCTAGATTCTTCTTCAGTGGCTTCTATCTTGGATTTTGAGGCAGGGAGGGTCTCTCACTGAAGCTGGAGTTCAGTGATTGGCTAGAGCAGCTGACCAGCAAGCACAGGGCTCCTCCTACCTTCCCCTCCCCAGGATTCTCACTGCCACACTGGGTCTTTTATTTGGGTACCAGGGACCCAAGCCTCAGATCCTCATGGTTTCATGGCAAGCACTTCTCCATGGAGCCCTCTCCCCAGCGCAAGCAGTCTTTGTATATTGGGCCGTGCAGTCAGTAATATGTGTGGCACATCCCTTTGCCACACATTTTTGTGTTCTCACAGTTCTGGGGCTGGAACCCTGGGCCTCACATGTGCTAAACATGGATTCTGCCACTGAGCTACACCACCAGCTTCCAAGTGTGTGTGTGTGCTCATGTGCGTCTGCATTGTTACTGGTACCCACCGTTACCCACACCCGATGAACATCACTTTTTTTTTTTTTAACTTGCCATGTAGACCAGGCTGGACTGCACTCATAGATATCTGCCTGCCTCTGCCTCCCCAGTGCTGAGATAAAAGGCGTGCCCCACTACTGCCTGGCTGAACATCATTTCTGTTACAATATTGCTTTCTCCACCACTATGATCAACTCAGCACTTGGCCATTGTGGCTAATTTACCACTGTTGTGATAAAAGCCAGACAAAGGCAACTTAAGGGAGAAAGTGCTTATTTTGGCTGAGGGGGTAGAGTTCATGTTGTACGTGAAGGTCTGACATAAGAGGTATGAGGCCATCACTCCTTACATCAGCAGTCTGGAAGCAGAGAGCAGACAGGAAGTAAGGCTGGGCTCCTAGTCTCGTACTTCCTTTAGTGAGGCTCTGCCTCCAAATGGTTCCAGAATCTTCCCAAACTGCTCCATCGTCTGGGCACCAAGGGTTCAATTTTCTAGAGGAAAATTTCAAAGTCAAAGTATAACACCAACGTAAAGCGAGTCAAGGGAAGAAGGATTTCTTTAGGTCACATTAAGATGGGGGGAGAAGAATGCCGGCCCCTCTCTCCGGTAAGACGAGACCACGTGGAAGTACTTAAATTAATAGAAATGGGTTAATATTCAAGACAGAGCTAGCCAATAAGAAATGCTAACAACAGGCCAACAGCTTTATATCTTAAAAAATAAAATAAAAGGTGACATAGTCTACCACGGCAGCAGGCATGTCAGGGGCCATCTACTGACTGTCAGAAGCATGCCCAGCTGCCTCCCACCCTCCCCGCTTTGTTGAGCATGAGCATGCCATCCCAATCCCTTCAGGATTCTTAGTGAAACCTCTCTGATCTGAAAGTGTCCTTAAAGATGTACGCAGAGCCCCTGTGTCCTAGGTCATTCCAAATCCAGGCACATGGGCCAGGGTTAACCATCCGTTAACGAATAACAATTCATAGGCCAATCACTACTTCCTATTGGAGTTGCAGGAACCATGCTGGACATTGGGCTGGGTGGGTGAACTCTGTCTTGGTTAAAAGGCCCTTCTCCTTCTCCACTGTTGCAATTAGTGCAACATACATTGTAGCATTTTCAGAGTTGCAGAGAGAGAAAGTTGGCCAAGTGGCTGTGAAGGAACAAACAAGATCCTGACAAATGGCTGCCGCTGCACAGTGAGGGGAGATTCATTCTTAGACCGCAGTAAACTCTGCACCCAGGTAATCATTTTGAGCAATGAAGTAAGTTTGCTACAGGAATCGTTAAAGAAACAGATAAATCACAGTAATTTCAACATGGCACTTTTGCCATTCAATAAATGGGTATTTTAAATTTCATTTGCTTTTGAACTAAGTTCAATAATTTATAGAGTAAGTCATTCGAAGATTAATGCTCAGAAGGAAAGAAAATCACCACGCAAGAACAGAAACATATCATTTATGTATATTACATCGGAGCCTTCCCTGCCCGCGTTTGCAAGCGTTTATTATAAAAAGTTTACCATGGGCTAAAGTTTGACGTTTGTCTCAGCCTCCTGAGACCCTGTTTATTTATTTATTATTTTTTAAATTTTCTCCCTCAACTAGTATAACAACTAGTTATGCATTTTTATACTTCAGGCATGCATGCACATGTGCACGCATGCATGTGTGCACATGCATGTGTGTGAATATGTATGCATGTGGAAACCATAGGTCAGTGTTGGGTGTTTGTCTCAGTCACTGTCCTTCACCTTTGTGTGTGTGTATATGTGTGTGTGTGTGTGTGTGTGTGTGTGTGAGTGTTCATGAGTGTGTGTATGTGTGCACATGCATGTGTGTGTGTGCACATGCATGTGTGTGTGTGTGTGTGTGTGTGTCCGAAACACTCAGGGAAAGATCACAAGACAACTTGAGGGAGCTGGCTCTCTCCATCCTATGTGGTTCCCAGGTCATCAGGTTTGACAGTAAGTACTCTTACCTATTGAGCCAACTTGCTGTCCTAGAAATACTTTTCAAATTTGCCTCTCATACAGTGAGAGCACGTGGCATTCTGTGTTTTTCTTATGTTCTGCCAAGCAAGCTTGCCTTTTTCCACCTCCTTCCTGTGGTTCTCGTGGAGGAGGAGAAGTTGGCCCTGAGCTGAGCTGGTGGGTGCTTGGTGTTCTTCCTCTCGGCCTTTGGAACAGCACAGTGGTTTGTCCCTTCTTCCTTCCCAGATGTAAAGTTCATTTGGCGTGGGATCCTGGCAGCAATGAGGGACAGAGAAATGTGAGTTTCCACAAGAACTTGGAAACAGCTGGACGGGGGCGGGGGGTCTGAAAACCATTTTCCAGGACCTTATTTCTGCCCTCAGGTGGGTTTGGAGTCCGGTGTATCACAGCGGGTTTGAACACACTAGAACGAAATATATTCATTTAATTCCAGTGCCTACATGTTACATTCGACCCATGTGCTGTTAATGTAACTGGACCGCGCATGTGTGCACCTGGACAAGCAGGTAGAAATACATATGTGTGCATCTGTTGGTTTTGGGCAAGCAGCTGGTTTTGTTTTGAGCTGTTATGTATTCGCAAATAGTAGTTTTGCTTACAAAAATCCTTTCTGAAACTTGAAAGTTCTTCACCTATTGTTTCCGAGGCTTAAGTGTCTGGCTTCCAGATAGGGCTGTAGGCACCAGGAATGCTGACTGCACCAGGGATCTATGCAGGACCAGCTGGACTTTGAACAGTGCCTTGCCAAAATTATGTGCCAGGTTTGGTACAGAATTGTAAATACAATGGACAAGAACCAGGAGGGTGCTGCGCTGGCAGGTTGGCTCAGTAAAGGACTTCCAGTGCAAGCCTGGCAACCTGAGTGTAATCCCTGGAACCCACAGTCCAAGGGGAGGCCAGTTCTCAACGTTGTCCCTTGACCTCCACAGCACGGAATGGCACACTCACACACCTCCCGACACAATAATACACAACACGCAGATAAGTAAGTAAGTAAGTAGAGATCAGCGGGGCCCTGAGGGCATTGGAGTTCTGTGGTGCTTCATAAGCAAGGGTGTGGGATGGGCTGAGTGAGCAGCCAGTCCCTTAAGATGTTTCTTCTCCTTCAGGCTGTTTACCCACAATTATCTCTTCAGAGCTACTCGTTCTGGCGCATTCATTGTTTCCTTGTGGCAAAAACAAAAGGAGCCTACATGGTGGGCAACCCACCCTCCTTCTGGTTTCAATGTATGCGGTCCATGCACAGGGTTGGGCAGTAGGTTCCCAGAACCCACCCCTTTACTCCTCCAGAAAGTACACGGATGGCGATGGCCTTTATTTGGGCTCGATTGCTGCCGTATCCTCCTGTCTCTAGCGCTACCCCATCCTCCTATCTCTGGCGCTGCCCCAAACTGTCCTTATTTCTCTGCTACCTTTTTGCTTCTGCAAAGTCTCTCTGCTGGTGTTTTGTGGTTGTGTTAATCACAACCCTTAATAAACCTATAATCAGATGCCTGTAAGGCTGCATCACGGGGCATGACCACGACCTGTCCACGTCCTGGGTGTTAGTTGAGATAACCAAAACAGTTCCTAAAGCCATAATGTAGTCCTGAAGAATATAGCCATGGTGATAGCTACTGCCATCAGACTACTGAAGAAATCGGAATCATTCCGATTGTTTAAGTTATAGCTAATGATACTGCTTCTGACAGATGTGCCTATCATCGTATACCAAGTTGATCAGGGAGCGATAACCAGAGCTTTGGGTAACCATCGCCTGGTAAGTAGAGTTCTGGCAACTCTGAAACACTAGGCTCAGCCATTTATCCTCAGTTTGCCAATTTCAAAAGTGAGTAATGATGACCAGCATAGAGGAGATTTCGAAGTGGCCATGTTAGGAAGGGAATCGGACAGAGGTGGGAGAATGGAGGGCCTTAGTCTGTCTTGTAAGGGACTTCAAAGAGGTAGTCTCAAAATGCCAGTGCTGTCCAATTGGTCTCTCTGACGCTGCACAGGGGTGAGGCCTGAGGCTTACTCATAACTCAGGTTTCTTACAAATCAAAGGTTCAAATGTGTCTTCCGACAGCATACACATACAAACACATGTATGTATGTTTGTGTGTATGTATCTTTTAACAGTAACTTGAGTTTTAGGGCAAAAGCCTGACCCCAGCCAGCAGGTTCAGTAGGCTAGGCTCAGCTGCTCATCTCAATGTGTCAGTCAAAATGTAATCATAAAAATCAGAGAAAATTTAGTCAATGTGGCCAGCCACATTGGGTGGATCCCAGTGAGTATAGGCCCATCTTCAGTGAACCAGCATGGGTTTTAGAGGGATCAGAGGTCTGCGTAGGTGACCAATCCTTGTCAAAGGATTGACCATTGTCTTGGTTCTGTGAGAGCTGTCTGAAGATGCCTTACTGCCATGACATAAAAGGATGAATCTGGTCTCTGTAAGATGAACACTTCCTACTGCAGGGTGTGGCCTCTCCATTATGGATTGTTATGGTCAGATGTTCCTCTAGGAATCCAAGATGCTCACAGGCTTAGGACAATGACCCATCCTTACGTCTTCTGCTGAAGTAAAGGGGGCAGACAGACTCAGTGAAGGCAAGGATGCCAGGCTTTCCTGTTGCTCTCAGATACCTGTGGGCCCAGGTGAAGAGTCAATGTTATTTGGCAGAAGCAGCTTCCAAATGTTTGTTTCAGAGCTGCCCCTTTGTGGAGCTGCCTCCGGTAAGATAAGCCTTGGAGAGGAGGCAGTGGAGGCACATGTTAATCCCAGCACTAGGGAGGAGGAGCAGGCAGAACTCTGTGAGTTCGAGGCCAGCCTCGTCTACAGAGTGAGTACCAGGACAACCAGAGATACACAGAGAAACTCTATCCTACAAACCAAAAGAAGAAGGAGGAAGAGGAGGAGGAAGAAAGGATAAGCTTTTGTTTACACTTGTGTTGATCCGGAATTAGTCTCTTTGGAAAAAACCACTGTGCTCTGTGGATGGCTCTTGTTTTCTTCTAATTACAAGCAAATGTTTCCTTAGTACAACTTTCACACTTAAACCACCAAAGCCCATCTCAGCCCATTGTTTGCATCCCATGTAACTCATTTCTTTCCCCCCTTTGCTTCACGTTTTCAAGGGAACCTCTTACTATAAAACAAGGGTGTTTACAAGACATGGTCTTTATCTCTGAAACGGAGTCCTCTGCCCTTGTGATTTAATGTTGCTCAATACTCTCACAGCCTCGTGCATTTTTTCTTTTCTTTTTTATGTCATTCATCACATGCAAGCTGAGGGCTTTGGTAAATTTGCAAGCAGGCCAGTTCATTTGTAATATATATGGTGCTTCTTTTTTAAAGGCCGAAATAAAATCCAGTTAAGTCTTCCAGCTTTCTAACACGCATTTACAACAAGACTTTGAATGAGTTCAGAATTTCAAAATCGGATCGGGAGTTGCCAAGGTGGCTCTCTCAGCAGGTAAAACGCTTGCTGCTAACTAAACCTGGCAACCTGAGTTTAATCCCTGGAGCCCGCATGGGAGTGGATGGACTCCCGAAAGCTGACCTCTGCCTTCCACACGCATGCCAGGGCACCAGTGTGTGCCCTCCCCAATAAACAGAATTAAGTAAATGTAAAAATAATCAGGCTGGAACTCGATGCTATTGAAAAATAAACTCAACTTCAACAGCTGCAGTAAACGCAAAATCTAGCAACGATGGTCTGGTGTATCCAGAGAATCATCTCACCATTAATCGTCAGTTCCCTTTGGTTGATCGGTGCTTGTGTGGAGGGAAACTGAGCAGAGTATAGCAGTGAAGTTTGGGAAGCGGTTGAGTTCCATTTGAAAAAGCACTTCAGGTTTCCCAGAGAATCCCTTTATCTCCGCCATCTCCTCCCACTGCACCGCAGAGTGTTTCCCAAATCCTCCCTTCTCTTCTTACACATCTATTTATCTTTCTGTGTGTGCCACGTTTGGGCGTCTCATTAAAGCTGCATCTGTTCTGTTTTAGGAGAAACCCAACGCCAGCCCCACGTCACTTCAGCTGCGGTCCCAGCTCGAAGTAAGCACAGCAACTTTTCCTCATCTGGTTTGGCTTCTGCCTCTTCTCTGCAGTGATATTGTGTAGGAACTAGACTCCCGTACTGACACTGAGACCTCCTCTCTCTTCCAGGAGTCCCTTGGTTTCTGCAGCGCTGTGTCGACTCCAGAAGTGGAAAGAAAGTAAGTCGCTCTCCTCCTGCCTGAGTCCTAGCTTCGGGGGAGGTGTCTGGGCTAGAGAGTTGGACGTGATATTCTTTAACATGCTCTGTGTGGCACGTCTACCAAGGTGGGCTTTACAGCCCAGCTGAGGTTGCCTGCGGCTATTAATTTTGCAAAGGTGGTCTCGAAGGGAGTCCGGAATAAATGCCTGGAATGAAGGGAAAGGGCAGGTAAATCAACTGGGATGGGTTTTCATCTTTGACCCGGGCTTCTAATAGAGGATGAAAAGCACGAGGGAACTGAGTATAAAAATAAAATACATTCTGACCAAAGCAAATGATTTTGAAAAGCTTCCGCTACACCTCCTTTGGGTACGCCACCTCAAAACAAATGTGATTTGTGTGTGAGAAGCTGGCACACGTATGTGCATGAATCTCTTCTGCTAAAGAAATACTGTTGTTTTCTTGTCCAAACTTAGACTCTGGAATTTCTGTTCTCATTAAAGGTAATGCTATGCTTTATATTTCCGGACAATTTACAAAACAAAAACAAAATGTCTTTATATACAGGCTTTTCTCTTTCTCTTTTATTCCATTGTAGTCATGCTAGTGATTTTTTTTTTTTTCCTGAAGTAAAGAAATGTAAAGAAAGCCCGCATTTCTAAGCAGACACTTCCTCTGGCCCAGAGCCACTTGTCCTGTTTTGTGCCAAGAGAAGGCCGAGAAGTGCTTTAGGAATGAAGTATTTTAGGAACGAGGAGCACACGCTGGGCAAGTGTGTGTGTACTTTACAGCCCCCTCGGCCTAATCCAGCCACGTGTGAGCTGCTGGCAGAGGCAGCATCTAGGAGCGGCTCTACCAGAAAGCTGTAGCTCTGTACCAAGGGGCTGAGGAGGCTTGGGTCCAGACTAAAGAATATCGTCAGAACCGAAGAGCCGATGGAAAGCAAAGGTTACAGGACAGATGCACACACCACCTAAGCATCTCTTGACTGAGGTGATGGGTCTCCTGCCAGGATCCTACTCTTGCTGAGGCTGAAGCGGGCCCCGGGTGGATGTGGACATTGACAACATGGGCTGTGGGTTCTCTTGACCTACGCTGTCACTTGGGTGTGATGGAGTTGCAGGGCTCAGGTGTTCTTTTGGAGCATCTGAGGCCTTCAGGAAAGGGGAGGGCCGAGTGGGTCACCCGGTTTGGATTAGCCTTGGTTAAGCTGGGCACCCTTTTTGCTCAGCGGTGGTGAGTCATGTTTTCCGTGTTTGTATCCCTTCCTTTGAAACGCGGTGTGACTCCTGTGGCCACGGGGAGACTGACGGACTTCTCAGAGGTTAATAAAACAGCGGGCACCACACCCACTGCCCGCAGCCTCCCCACCCCCATCTCTCCATTTGTGGTACCGCCATTTTGCCTCTGTCCTTTTCACTGGTTCAGGGTTAATATTTCTAACCATTCTGAAATTCTTTTAAAAAAACAAAACATTTTACTCGCTTCTCTAGTAATGTTTCTTGAAAATTATAGCATTCTTTTTTAAACCTCAAAACAAAGCTTCCACACTTGGAATCAGCACTTCCTGACGTGTGTATGCTTTCTTGTTCTCCCTCTCTGGGACACACACACACACACACTACACACACACACATACACACACACACACATACACACACATACACACACACACTCACACACACATACACACTCACACACTCACACATACACACACACACACACACACACACAGACATACACACACATACACACACACACTCACACACACATACACACACACACACACACACACACACACAGTTGCTGAGTCATGTGAGCGTGAGTTGCACACATCACAGCCTGAATGCCTTGAGTCTTTTGGCATGCGTTTCTTAAGGACACACACACACACACTCCCACAGAACCACAGGGCATTTCCCAGGAAGAAAACTTACAGCGAAGCACCTAACTTGCAGCTTGGCTTTCTCTCATTGTCCCAGTGCTGGGACATTTATTTATTTATTTATTTATTTATTTATTTATTTATTTATTTATTTATTTATCCATTCATTCATTCAATCAATCAAGCACTTACAAAAACTACTCATGATATGTTCATGCATTGTCTGAAAGGGTTTCTTACTCTGTTGTAAACTCGCCACCACCCCCCCCTTTACAGAATAGGCTAGTTGTTTTATGTTAGGGCTTTCTTATTTTTTTCTTCTTCATAGTCTATTACGTCAGGCAACTCATGACTCCTGCTAATCTCATGATTAGAGATAATGAATTTTGATGATCTGTTTATCGCAGAATCTGTGAGGCTCCCTTTTGGGAACTAAATCGTTTCTCTTTGTAACAAATACTCTTTGGGGAGGATAACTGAGACTCTAGCGCAGCCTTCCCCTCATCAAACTTTTACCAGGTTTTTAGCTTCAGCAATTCCTCCTGAGTCAATTTTTAACACTGTGGCTGTAAAGTAGAAAAAACACTTAGTAGTTGATAATTAGTCCTCGATTAAAACCTTCTAAGGGGTTTCAGGTTTTGCCTTGTCTTTAAAGATGAGCTATCACTGTGAAATGTCTACCTCAGATATAGTTAGGACAGATTTAATGCACGGTTTGCTTTGAGAAGTTACTCATTGGTCTTTTAAAGTACGGCTATGTTCGACTGGAAAATCCCTCGATGCCTCCCACCCTAACACTGGCTGGCAGCTTTGCAGCTGCTTGTTGAGGCCCTGGAATATGACCCTGGCAAACCAGTTGGTTGTGTCTGGTTAGTGCCCGACAAGTGTCTGCCAACTAAAATTCCATGCTGACTCAGAGTGTTGCATTATGGGCAGAAATGTTGTTCTGCTTTTTGTTTGGCATTTGGAGAGCTTACTAAACAAAGGGTGACATGTCCTACAACAACCAGCCTTCCCATGGCGGGGCAGAGGCTCCGGGACCACAGACAACTCTACGAGCAAGAGCACCCAACTCTACGGCTCCTGCCCTCTGGATCCAGTGTCTCCCAGGTGTCTTTGCGGCTGGAGCTCACATGCTTCCCACCCTTCTGCCCCAGGCAAAAACTATGCTTAGACAGGGATCTGGCATGGATTATGATATAAAGTCCGTTTCTTAAAAACTCAATTAAAAAAAAAAAAAAAAAAGCATTTCCATGGGGAGAGAGGGATAAACCATAGTACTTCTTCCAGGGCACTACACACACCTGCCACGGCTTAAGTCTTGATTTCCAGGAAGTTAGCTTGGACCGAGGGAGGTGGGTGTGGTGAGTCTATCATGGAACAAGGAGTCCTGGCACTACTGGCATCACATTCCGTGACACCGCTTTCTACACTGGATGTAAGCTTCTAGGCTCTGGGCTGCTTGGCTCACAGAATCAAAGAGAAAGGCAGATGGAGGGGTAGGTCAGTGGGATGAGGAACTGGACCCTCCGCCCCCATCGTCACTTTGACAAACACCCTCATTCACCCTGATTTCCAGCAAGAGGGTTTTTGGCGTATTTTGTTTGTGGCCTTGGTGATGCGTCACGGGGCCTCGTGTGGCTCTGTCACTGAGCTGCCTGGCCAGCCACATGCACGCCCCTGCTCTGCCACCATAGAAGGTAATCAAGGAAGCAAGGCAACTTTCACCCGAACCTTTAGTTTCCACAACTGTCCAAGTCACCTGTGGATGAGACACAGCGTCCCATTTCCTGGCCCCCATCTTGGATTGGTATCTGCCACTGTGAGGGGCGAACATGAGCTAGATTTCTTGTTCGCAGCTGTTCTCAAAGACACCTGAAAAGCAAAGCCTGTTCTTCTTTTCATTTCTCTTGGCAAGGACAGATCTCTTACATCTATGAGGAATTGGGTTAACCATGAGTGTCAGGAAGCCTGGCACGTAGTGACTTAAAGAAATGCCACTTTTATTGGACCCATATCTTGTTTTATCCCATTCACATTCTTAGGGCTGGCCCTATGACTCAGCAGGCTTCAGGAAGCTAGGTTGTGGTTTTTGGTTTTGTACCTTTAAGGACGTTTACCCAGAATTCCTCCTGACCCCCATTCCTGCTTCTTCTCATAGTTTCCTCATGTGGCCGCTGTTTACTGAGCTCTCACATGGCATGGAGTGCTAAGATATAGCGATGTGGGAACAGATAGCTTCCATTTGAAGGGAGAGAGTTGTAGACAAAGAGTCACACATTTTATAGTTTAAATGGTGGTGTGGACAAAAACAGGGAGTTGGGTGATTTCAGGCATGGCTTTGGTAGCAGGTAGACTAAGTGAGCCGTGGCATGATGTGTTGCAGCTGCCATGAACCGTTGAATCTTTGCTCTTCACTGTCATAGGCTGAGACTCTGTGAAACCTTAAGCCACCCCTCCCCCCCCCACCTGCCCTGAAAAAGGATTATTCAATTCCTGAATCACAGGGGAGTTTTGATAGCTAAACCCACATTTGTCCTGAACAAATATCACTCTTAAGAGGGAGTGTTGTCATTTGGTGGGAAATTAGTGCTTCCCATGGCAGCTATATATTTCATTAGTGTTATACACATGCATATAAGACTGAGCTGAAAATGAGCCAGATGACTGACAGGTAATGCCAGGATTTTCTATGCAGTGTGTTCAAAGAAGCCACCAACCAGCAGTCCCTGGGGCTCTGCTTCTTTTTATTTGTGTAGAGGTGTTTTGTTGTTGGTTGTACTTTACTCTTTGGTCTTTGGGGGCCCGCTACCCTGCTCCCAAATAAATACACAGTTTTGTTCTTATTTATGAATGCCTGGCCTTAACCTGGCTTGTTTCTAGCCAGCTTTTCTTAGTTTAAATCATCCCATCTGCCTTTTGCCTCTGGGCTTTTATCTTTCTCTATTCTATATCCCTTTCTTTACTTCCTCCGTGACTTGCTGTGTAGCTGGGTGGCTTCTCCTGACGTCTTCCTCTCCTTCTTCGCTCCTCAATCTTCTTTCCCAGATTTCTCCCCCTATTTATTCTCTCTCCTGCCTTGCTATTGGCCGTTCTGTTCCTTATTAGATCAGTCGGGCGTTTTTGACAGGCAGAGTAACACAGCTTCACAGAGGTAAACAAACCCAGCATAAAAGAATGCCACACATCGTTGCACCATTAAACACAGGTCCCATAGCATAAGCAAATGTAGCACGCCTTCAAGTAATATTCCTCGACTGTGTTTCCATAGTTGGTTCCTATGGACTCCGAATTCCAAAAGAAAATAAAAGGAAGAATGTGAGGTGTAGGGCTTATGATCTACCAAGAGTGAGATACATTCAGTACTGTGAGAGCTTTACTGTGAAGGCTCTGTCCATTTCAGTCCCTTAATTTGTAAACACAGAAAGTGAAGATCACAGAGGCTGTTAGGTAGCTCAAAGCTACACAACCACTCGGTATCACGACCCAGATTTGATCCCAATTAAAGTCGCAGTGCTCGTGGAGGTAGCATTGTAATTCCAAACTGTCTTCAATTGTATTGCTTCAGCAATTCTAGAGGTTGGGAGGCCGGGGTTGTGATGATGGTCCACAGTCAGTTGTCAGCGCGACTGGATGCCGGTCACCATGGAAACATACCTCTGTATTTCTATAGGGTGTTTTAGAAAGGCACCCTCCCACAGGCTTGGATCCCAATCTGAATACCCAGCTGGGTGCCAGCATTCACTCCTCTCTGCTTTCTGGCTGAGGACATATGACCAGCCACCTTCATGCTTTCCCAACCATGAGTTGGATCCCTTGAGCCTTGAGCCACAGTAAATCTTTCTTCCCTTGTTGCTTCCTATCAGGAGACAATTACAATTACAATCAGGAGAAAAGTAATTGAGATGGAGTTAGATGGGCTCATCAGCGTTAGATAACTAGCACTTAAAACCTACATCCTTCAGCTGTAGGAAACAGGAGCCAGGTAGACTCTCAAAGTGATCTAAGCTGGGCCTCGGTCATTTATTTATCTGCCGAAGCAAGGAAGTCTAAAATAAATTGCAAAACCTCACCGTTGCCAATATTTATAACTTGTTTCCTTACTAAGCCCTTCACCAGAGTTGAACATTCACTGATTTAAGTTTCACCTTTTCCCGTTCCGATGACTACACTTGAACTATTTTACGGCCAGGAAAAGTCCAAATATATAGGGCGACGGAAAAGGCAGATAAATAAAGGGAGACAGAGCAATAGAGCTGGGTCTGTGCTCCAGCCATGGGTAGAATACAGTTACTGATCCCTGCACACCCTGTTCACGCATGTGCAGAGCTCAGCACTGCATTCCTGCCTCATCTCGTAGGTGAGGCCTTTTCTTGGTGTGTCGGATTCCTCCCATCCCCCCTAACCCCCAACCCTGGGAAACTCTGTCTCCTCTTCCCCCTTTCCTCCCCATCTACCTGTCTCCAGGAAGCCCCTGCCTGCGTCCTTGCTCAGTGTCTGACCCCCTCCTGCTCGCCATGCCTCCAACTTGGCTTTCCTCTTTCCCTTTGAGCCCAGTGTCCCATATTCTGTCCTCTCCCCACACGGTCACCTCATGCCCTGCCACCTACTCCCCGGGCAGGTTTCTCAGGCTGGGCCTGTCCCCTGGTATGCTTAGCTTCTGAACTTGCTGTGTGACCGTGTGGGATGCTCCCTGTGTAGGATGCTTTTGCGTCACGGGGACCAAATATCCCACAGAAGCAGTTTAAGGAGGAGTTTGGTTTGGCATACGGTTCAGGGGATTCAGGGCGTCTCATGTGGAAGGCGCCTTGGCAGCAGCCGCTCCTAGTCCTGGGTGCAAGAATGTGAGGCAGCTGGCCACGTCCTGGTAACTGAGCAGGAGCCAGAGCCCTCGAACTGGCAGTAGGGAAGCAGACTGAATCCTCAGAGGTCCGTCCCTGGTGACCTCGCTTCCACCAGCTATGCTTCCTGTCTCAAAGGTCCCATCCGTCCCATAGCCTGCTAACCCAGCACCACCAGCCAGGAGCAGCATGTCCAAACACATGGTTTACAGCATGTTTCCCTTTCCCTGTCATTCCCCGAGCATGCTCTGTCCAGCCTCAGCAATCGGCTTGCCTACCCGGCAAGGTCCACCTGGATCCAGCCAATTATTTCTAGACTAGTCATTGTTACTGTCTTTTATCACTTCACGTTTCATGGGCTTCTTTGAAGGAGATACCGATTTTTGAGAGTACTTACCTTGCCTAAGGTCCCAGAGCTGGAGACAAACCTGTCAATCCAGTCTTAGGGTCTCTTTGTCCATCGGGTAGGAATGACCTACCTGGTTCCAGACTCATGAGTTTGGACTCATGCATTTCCTTACCAGCTCTGCAATCCGGGGGCCAGTTCCTGACTAAATGGGATGTAATTATAGTAATTACTCCACTTAGTAAGCTATCTAACACGAAGTGAGCACTCTGTAATCTTATCTATCCCTATTATTTGTCTAATACGGCTCAAGTTCATGCCCTTGCCCATTGCTCTGGTGACTTATGTTCTTGAACCCCACACGAGTCAGGCCGGCTGGAGCACTAAGGCTTTCTCCTCAGCTTGGTGCTCGGAGCCCATTCAATGCTTGGGTCAAGCTCACTCCATGACCTGGGTTCTTTGAACTAGGATGTTCAGCCCAGAATTACTGTGTAGAAGACCCTTCTGGTGTCTTCCCAAACTGACAGCTGTGTATTAAGGCATGCTTTCTGCCTAAGAATGTTAACACAAAGCATCACCTGAAAAGCCATTTAGTGGCGAGAATAGCAGCTTCCAGCAATGTCCCATCTGTTTCTAAGGACTGTCTCCCCCCCCCCCCCACCTTGCCTGGTTGCACTCTGCAGTCTTGTTCAATCCTTCTTGCAGTTTCTTTTCAGGCAGAAACAGTGGATTCCACATAAAGGCGCCGTCTAGGAACGTAATGTAAAATACTGAATTCTTTTAACTTCTGAAAGAAGCAGTTTTGTTGGGGGAAGTGCTTTTATGCTTTTATCTTTGATAATTCCTTTATTGAGTTGTAATTCATATGCTGTGTCATTTTCCCATTAAAAAAGACACAGTTAGGGACTGTAGAACACTCCTATGTGGCCTGGGTCTGATTGCTGATGCCGCCCACAGGCAAAGAAGGCTGTAGTCCCAACTATCGTTTAGTATGTTCAGAGTTTCACAGCCAGCACCACAGTAGTCCATAGCTGGCTTCCTTTCACTTACCCTAATATTTTCCATCAGTTTCACAGCTCAGGTTGCGCTTTATTCCTTTGGGTATGACCATTCGGCGATGTGTGTATATCCACTACTGACCGATATGTCTTTACGTTCCTACTTTTTTTTTTTTTTTTTTTGCTTTTGTGAAGTGTTGCTGTAGACATCTGTGTGGGGTGGGTCTCTGTGTGTACGTATGTGTCCTTGTCAGCTTAAGCTACAGCACTCATACCATACAGTGTATTTACAGAAGGGGAGGATAGTGTGTTGTGCCTTCACAGCTAGTTGTCACTATTAGCATACTCATCAGTCTTACACCATTTTTGACACCTCAGAAGACACTTCGTGCCCTTTAGCTGTGACAATCTCATGGCTGACAAAACCCTAAGCCATCGTCCATCTATCCTCTCTGTATATTTGTAGACTTGCCCTATAAACAGAGAGAAAAATGTACTTCTGGAAGAGAATGTGTTATATTTATAGTCTGACACTAAGAAAAGACCCTCGTATCCGATTCTTGGTGACTTGGCATCCGACTTTTTTGAAACACGTAAGAAATCATCCTTGTAGTAAATCGTTTCTCTGCAGGCATGTTTCTGGGCTTGCTTCATCCATCTTTGTTTGTTCCCCAAGGACAGGGTCTGTAGTCTGGTGTCACGCTGGCTTTCCTCCTGTGTGACTAGGGTCCGTCCCTAGAGCACCTTCCTAGGTGGGGAAGTTCACGTGTGGAGGGTTGATGGTCTGCAGAAGCAGAACACATTCCCCAAAGTGAAGTGATGGGGTCCTGAGATCGCTAGGGAATCCAGCTCAAGCCGTGTCCTCTGGAGCTGACACCAGTCTCTTACCCTGTTTGTGACAGGGCTGTGGGATGGCCTGGACCACCAGTATTCCTAGGGGCATAGGCCTGATGCTCCATGTCTGATTGAGGGAGGGAGGAAACCATGTGCCTTTGAAGAAGTTATAAGTTATCCTGCCTGCCTGAAGATGGGCTGATCTCCCTGCAGACTACCTGTCCTGGGAGGTGGCCACAGTACCACAAGAGAGAGCCAGGACAGTCCGGGCGGCCATGATTGGTTCCAGCCATAGTCAGGGCAGGGTGTATAGACAGAAGTGCAAAGTTAGGTTCAGGAAATAACTGCGCTGGACCAAAAGGCACCTATCAGTATGTACACCATATGCGCTAATCTGTGTATTAATTGCTATCCATGTGGAGTCCGGGAGCTAGAGTTGCGGTGAAGGCCCCTCTGTGACTCACCAGGATCATTTTACCACTCTGGCTCCTGCTTGTACGTTCCCACCATGCTGGGCTAAGAGGCCTCTGGGGCTCCTCTGCCTCAGGCACCATCCATTTGCTGACATCGGTGGTGGGGTCTGCCTCTGTTGTTGGTATGAGCGCCAGAGCCCAACAGAATCTGTACCTGAACTGTAGCTGTACCAGCTGAGTGATCAGAAACAATGGATTTGAATTCTCTGAACTTGGGGCTCCTAATTGATGGACCAGGTAATTGATGGACCATGGTAACAGGCCTTCCCCAGGACTGCTGTACACCTGGCACAGTGTCTCGCTGGCCACCTCACCTTAGGACACTGTGCTTCCCCTGACAGAGGTCTGTCAGGGTGGATGGGGCCATATGCAGAGCTAATCGCTGGCCACCATCGCTTAAAATTTGATCCTGCCACATGAGTGTTAGCTTCCTTTTGCATGACACAAGTTGGAGGAGCTGCTAAGAAACAGCAGCCATTTTCACAGAGCCTGTGGTCAGTGTCCTGAAGTAAATGCTTGTGTGTTTATCTGTGTCCACACGTGCGCACGCCATTGCATGGCATATTTGAGGGGCTCAACATTCCTGAAGGCAGGGGCTGGGGCCGGGCAGCAGCTGGGCCAGTGTTCTGTACCTCAGCTGTTCCCAGCCAAGAAGGCTATTGCCCTTCATCCTGCCTGGTGACCGAGCTCCAGCTGGCCTAACCTCAGCTGAGGCCGCGTGCCTGGGTGGCTTCCTTCGGGGTGGCAGGCTGTGTGCAGCAATTGTGGGGGATGGGCACTGCAGCCAAGGCTGTTTAATACATAGAGGTGGCTGCTGTCTGTCTGCCTGCCTGAGATGTGGAGAGAATATTGGGCCAATGCCGAAGGAGAGGAAAGAAATTAGCACGCCTGGAATTTACCAAGTGTATCTATTATCTTTTTAATATCTACCTATTTTTATTTTATGTGTATGAGTGTTTTGCTTGTATTTGTGTAAGTACATAACACACCTTCCTACTGCCAGTGGTGGTCATAAGATAGCATAAGGTCTCATAGACTTGAGGTCACAGATGGTTGTGAGCCATTGTATGGGCGCTGGGAACCAAACTCGGGTCCTTTGCAAGAGCAGTAAGTGCTCTTCACTGCTGAGCCATCTCCCTAACCCCCTGACCCCATATAGTATATATATTTTTTAACCCTGCCAACAAATCTATAATGCAGATGGGATTTTATAGTTAAGGAAACTAAGGTGCAGAAAAAAAAGAGTGATAGCTAAGATCACAAGGCCTAGAGTAGGAAGATCAGACTCTCTGTTTATCTGCAGTTAACAGGGCTTTTATCGGACTCCTCAACACCTGGAGATAAATGAGAAATATTCTTTAGAGAGAGCCATGATCAGCTAGACAGCTAATAAAACTTCATTTAATAAGCATTCACCACATTTCTGACTTAAGCACAAAGCCACTGGGCCCTAGCAATAGAAGGGGTGGTCCGGTCGCATGTCATGGGGTTGTTCAGCATCACACCATGCTACTGCTTGTTTTTCTTTAGAGATGCTGGGGTAGGAGGGGGACAAATGATGAAAAGGGGTAGAGCTGATGCTGCCCTGTCTGTCTCCATTTGGATGGAGCCATTCTTCTATCCATCTCCACACCTGGAACCACCTGAAGTTGAGGGAGGACAACCCACAGGCCTGTCGGAGCAGTCTCTGGCTCTGAAACCCTGAGATTGGAGTGTTGCAGCAGATTGCTAGACAGCCTGTTGGGTCTCAGTGAAATGCTACCCAAACCAGAGCCTTATCACCCAGATGTAAGGGCTCTGTTTCTCAAACACAGGTAGAATTGGGGGCGGGGGCCAGTCAGCTGATGCCGAGACATCCTACGTCCTTGGTGACCCTGGCAGAACTCCCTGGCATCCTGCTCATCACTAGCAGGTGCTGATGCGGTTGCTATGGATACAACTGCAGGCTGAGGAGTGGGTGGCGTGCGAAGGCAAAGGAAAGCTCGGGGCTTGTGGATAAGATCCGAGGGGTAGCACCAACTAACTGCCCAGTGGCTTTTTATGCAGAGGACATAGCGGTGCCGCTAAGATAGTGCTGAGGAATTTCAAAATAAGATACGATAACACAGCAAAGCCTGTGTCTGTCTCCATTTTCGTTGTGTTTATAATGCACTTACAGATGTCTGTCAGAGAATTTAAAGTGTCCGCGGAGAAAACAAAGCTCAAGCGACTGCCCAGTCACCATGGAAGGGACCGATTCAGGTCACCGCACTGTTCGTGGGGCCCCCAGAGAGAAGTAGGTCAGGCAGGCGGCTCCCACAGTGCTGTCCTGGAGGGCCTCTAGCTAAGCAAGAGAGGAAGGGTCCTTCATACGCAGAGTTCTCTGGCTTTGACCTTTACAGGCAGTCTTACCAGCCCCCCCGCCCCCTCCTGTCCCCAGAGCAGGTGACAGAAGAAAGGCTTCTCAACCCCCTGTCCCCTGCCTGGGGCTGCCTGCACAAGCAGCCAGTGTGGCCAGCAGGCTTGGGTGATGGTGAATGAGAGCTGCTGTTTGTTTCCACTGAGAAAGTTCTGACCCGCTTCCGGAGCCATCACCATGGAAACGCCAGGAGGAGATAATTGAATGGAGCCTCTTTTTCTTCCTCTGCATCCTCTCTCCTCCCCGACCCCGAGGCTGAACCTGGTAAAGACCGCCTCCCCGAGGCCTGCTGTCTCGGTAGGGTATAACAGCTTTCTGAAGAGCACCAGCTCTCCTCACCTGGGATCCATTACTCAGTGTTCTCGTGGTCCAGAGTAGCTGAATGCAGAGATGTGTTCAGCCAAGCTCCATCAGGGCCTCCTTGCTGGGAAACCTTTTGGGGACTGCGTATATATTACGCATACTCGGAAACTTTTCAAGCAGAACTAGAGGGAAGAATAATTTTGTTGCATACACAGAATGAATACCAGCTTTTTAACTGTTAGCCAGAGCATTTTCCTTGTTCCTATTTATTTTGTTTGGGATTTGCAGCGTGGGCATCACACTGAGCCCTCTGAGCACTGGCCAAGTGCTCTGCCCCTAAGCTATATACCCACAGCCTTACAGGTTTCTGTTTTTCCCTTCTTCATATAAAATTACTAATATCCCCCTTTAATTTTATGAAAAGTAGCTTTTTTTGTGTGGTGAAAAGAATGCACCAACCCCATTTTGTTTAATTTCTTTCTATTTTTCTTTAGATAAAAAAACCCCAATAATTCTTAAGATATAAAAACCTGAATAAAAGTTGAAGTTCATAGGAAAACTGTAAAAGGAAGGTGCTCAGACTGATTGGGTGCAGTAAACAGAATGAACGAGATAGTCAAGCTCTTCTCCAGTTCTTTCCATGCAATTCTTTATTTGTATGCCTGTTGAGGAGTCATCAAAAGCCAGAGTTCGAGGCTGGCTGGGGAGATGACATGGAAGTTAGGAATGCACACTGCTCTTGCGGTTGTTTCTAGCAGCCACAGGGGTCAAGCTCACAACTGCCTGTCACACTGGCTCCAGGGTCTCTGAAGTCCTCTCCTGGCTTCACCTGCTTGCACATGCTGGAAATATGGACACGCATAGCACAAACTAATACTAATACTAGCAATCATCATAAAATAATAAAGTAATAGTTATTTGTCTATTTTTAAGCCAAAGTTTGATACGAGAGTCCAGAGTCTACAAACTGGTATTGCATATTCGTTGCCAGCAAGCACTATGAGCTCACAGTATTGGACCCAGTACTTTGAAAGTAGTGTATGATGACGTGGCCTTCAGATTCATAGAGCCCAACTTTTACTGAAAAAACATTGGCCTAGGTATTTGAAGAGCTGAATTTAACTCCCAGTTCTATGACTTACAACTATAACCATCTCCCCTCTAATATACTGTAACACAATATTTTTGTTTATATGCTATATGCTAATGTATCCTATTACCTATCTATCTATCTATCTATCTATCAATGCTTTATTGCTGACCCTGCCCAAAAGTTATTTAAACCTTTTTAAATCATTTATTTGTAAGATCACTCATAAACAGTAGTATTTTTGAATCATATGAGACCATGGGTAACTGAAACTGAGAAAAACAAAAATCTCTTATACTGCTGTATCAGTTACGTGACCTTGGACAAGTCCCTTATATAAATACCCCAAGCCTTGGTACCTTCACCTGTTTACTAAGGCATGCTCTTTTCTGGGTCCCTGTGGCCTGCAAGACGATGAGTTATATAAACACAATGAACCAACCAGATCAATGCTTTGTAAAGGTTTATCCTTTTTATCATTTTGTTTTGCTTTGTTTTGGTTTTAGACAGAATCTTATAGCTCAGGCTAATCTGGAATTCATGACCTTCCTGCCTTAGCCTCCAAGGCTGGGATTGCATGCTATAAACTAGCATGCTTGTATAGCCATGGATTAATTTGACTTCAGCATTGACAAAGAGCTGCACATTCTCCTGTTGCCAAGAGCCTGCAGGGCAGTATTTGGAGACTGGTGCAGTGGGATTACTTCCTCTCTGCTCTACCATCCTCAGAGTCTGACTTCCTTCCTTGTAGTAAATGATGACTACTTGAGTTCACTGCCTGTGTTTCAGACAAGATGAAGGGGGAGAGCAAAGGAAGAGGGTGTATGTACTGAGTCAGTGCTTTTAATCACAGAAACACTAATGTTCTTAGACCTACCAGAAAATTCTAGTATTTCTTTTCTGTGGAGACCGATGCTTGCTCTCCTGTAGCTGCAAGGGAGTCTGAGGAAGTACTTTCACAGAGCACACTGCCAAAGGGGGAATGTGAGAAAAGTTACTGAAGTAGGAGTCAAGTTAACTCATTACCTTAGAGAAAGGTAACGAAGTCTACTTGATTTATTGTAAACTCCTGGAAGGTGTGTACTGGGCTGTGATGCGGTTCCCTCATTAAATAGCACAGAACTTCATTATCTCTACCAAGCAAACGACAATTCATCATTGATCTCTCTGTATGAGACTAATCAGTTATGATTCCTTTCTGTCCAAGCTTTTTTTATCATATTATGGGCCATCCAATATGCCATAGAGATATTCTGAGGCTTGGTTACCGCATTTGGAAGAACTAGAAAGACATTTATCATAGGTGCTGGTGGATATGTGCTGTTACCATCAGTGATTATCACCAGCAACCCTGGCATCCATGTATCCATTTTATATTCACTTCTTACTTAGTTCTAGACCACCAAGTCACAAATGAACAGAAATGTGAGGGCTGGAGACGTAGCTCAGCTGTTAGAGTGCTTGCTTACGTAGTGCCTTATTCATAAGGCCCTTGGTTTCGTCCTCAGCACCACATAAAACCTGATGCCTATCATCCCAATATTTAGAAGGTGAAGGCAGAAGGATTGGAAGTTCAAGGTCACACTATGCTAGACAGCGAGTTCGAGGCCTGCCTCACCTATATGTGAATCTGTTCATGACAGAGAAACAGAGATAGAAAGGAAGAAGAGGAAAGGAGGAAGAGAAAAAGGAAATAAAAGAAAGGTTGAAATGCGGCCCAAATGGAAAAGAGAAGCCACCGTGATAGGCCCCTAGAAACCGAGGGATAGCATGACAGTAGAACATAAACAAACCTGTCCTGAAGCCACAACACAATGTGAGCCACTCCATCCTCCTCTTCATAAGTCCTGGCCTTAATGAGCCTGTAGCCTGGGCACAGTCAGGCCTGGGACTTCCGCTGTGGATAGACGGCATTTGGCTGCTCATCAGACGTGCATTTCTGCCAGCAACCTGAATCATTAACTTGCAGGACACGTTACTAGTGTGAAAGGATGTACACCCTCTCGGTGCACCCCCGTGAAGGGTCTTCACATGGCTCAGAGCACCATTTTTGGGTTGGAGAACTTAATAGCCCCTCTAGAGGTGCCAGGGAACCAAGCTGAGGAGGTGAAATGCATTTTCAGAAGGTCTGAGAAAGACTTGGGTCCATCGGGAAGAGTTACTACATTTGCTCATATTTTGTTAAGTTTTAGTGCGTAGTGTATGTAGGCATGTTCTAGGTACCATGCAGGTTATTCTCATCATTTTCTGAATAAGATTTCTTTTTGAGACATCTCATATAGCAGGAATAGTGGCCTGGTAGACGACTTTGAACCAAGGATATTGTAGGACAGAGATAGGGTAGGAAAGTTACAAGTGCCAAAATTCATGGCTGGAGATTTCAAATGTCTTCATTGTAGTCCCAGTAGTCTCTAGATAGAAGAATCTGTGCCATATGATAATAGGACCTTGTCCTCTCTTCTCTGGGCTGAGATACAATCTCCTGACAAAAAGCAGCTTAGGAGAGAAAGGGTTTATGTTTTAACTTATAATCCCAGTTGTTGTCAATCATTGGAGGAAAGCCAGTGTTGAAATCCAAGGCAACTAGTCAACATCACATCAAGAGTAAAGGGAGAATAAATTCATTCATGCTTGTATAGGACTAGCTCCCTGCCTAGGGAATGGTGCCACTCAAAGTGGGCTGTCTTCACACATCAGTTCACATGTAATCAAGACCGTCATCCACAGACACGTCCCCAGGTCAGTCTGATATAAATAATCCCTCATGGTGACTCACTGTTAGCGTGATTTTTAGATTGTGTCAAGTTGACAGTCCTGGCAATCCATTACAGACCTGTACATAGCAGAATTAAAGATTGGGTGGCAGCATTGTTTTTCAGCAGCACCCTGAACTGCATAAACTTGAAAAGCCTGCCATTATACTTTTAGAAAGTTAATGTGGCATAGTCGATGGTCTTAAGTCATTTCCCAGGAAATGTGTCCATACTGAAAAGGCTGTTCAGTGTTAATAAACAATTTAGTATATACTGTGCTTTACCAAGCTAAATACTGCCCTACTGATACGTTAGGACATAAAGATTTTTAAAACTTCTTTAAATTTTAAACACACGCACGCACACGCATACACACATGCGTGTGCACCCTACCCTGCAGGGCCAGAAGAAGGCGTGGGGTCCTCTGGAGCTGGAGTTCCAGATGGTTGTGAGCTGCTTGCTTGTTAGGTTTGCTAGAGACTGAACTCTGGACCTGTGAAAGGCAGTAAGCGCTCTTACCCACCTGACGATAAGATAGAAACAAATGGAAATAGTATTTGCCACAGACAAAGTAGACAAAGAACATTTGACGTGTGTTCATCATGGTCCATCGTCAAGTGTGTCTTCTTGGGAAATGAGAAGAAGAAATAACTATGCCAAAACGCTGAAGTAGCTGACATGAAACAATTATTACAGAGGCAGTCAGGGACTGGAAATGGCTGGCATCATGCTCTGAAGTGAGGATGGCTAGTTCTGGAGAGAAGCTTGGGGGTACCAGTCTTCCCAGTCTGCCTGTGGTGCTAATGGATATCTACGTAGGTATGGTTTACAAAGAACTTCCTAGTGCCAGGCGCTCCCATATTGTCCCAACAGCCTAGTTGTTTCCTTGTCTTCATTCAGCAACATCACTGCATAAATATGGAACAGCTTTAGCCATTTCCTGGGCTGAGCTGTTGCCTTAGATTTCACTGTACACACACTTGCCTTAATCATTTATGGTGGTGGCCTTGTCAAGCCAGAGAGTACAGGTCAAAACTGAGCATGGCGGTTTGTGCCAGCACTCCCAGCAATCAGGGCAGCTGAGGCCTGAGGACATCTGGGCTACACAGCAAGTTTTAAGGTTAGCATATGAGGTGCTGTCTCAGACATAAGAAAACAAAAAGCCACCAAGTCAAGCTAAAGACAGCAAGGAGACACTACAAGCTGAGCGAAGACCCTGAGGCGAAGGAAAATGGCCTGAATAAGAGAGTTTTTGGATCGGGTTGATAAAACGTGACCAGTGTGGCTGTTTGCACGCAGTGTTTATGGAGTTGTAAGACTCTGGATGAGAATGCCTGTCTGTCATAGTTGGTGAAATTGTGGTCCCCTAGGAAGGACCGGGTTTGGGCTAAAGCAAGAGAGTTATGCAGGACTCAGCACTAGGGGGCGCTGGCCTTTGTCTTTGACACACCCTGGAGAGTGAGCCCTTCCTCATGGCCCAGGGCCTGCTGCCTCCCACCTCACTTCAGTCCTGTCCTTGCTGCTGGGGAGTGGGTAATCTCTTGAGTTTTTATGGCAGGCAGGCGACGGTAATCACTGAATTTTGTTCCATACTTATTTCTACTAAGCAGAGAGGGGCTGTCCGTGAGGGATCTTTAGGATAATATTCATTAGGCTGGGGATGCGGCTGTATGTAGATTGTATGCCCAGCATGAAATAGGGTGGGCGGCGCAGTCCTATAATGCCAGCACTTGGGAGACGGAGGTGGAAAAATGAGAAATTCAAAGTTAATCTTCAACTACCTATCAAGTTACGTGTCAGCTGTGGAACATGAGGCCCTGCTTAGAAAAACTCCTGCAGAAGTGGACACAACGTCCCAGCCCAGCCCAAAAGCTATTTGCAATTGATAGCTACTGGCAGAGGGGAAATAATTCATTTCTTTCCCCAACAGATTGGCACTGGGTATAGCAACCACACTCCAGTGCAAGCCCCGTGCTCGGGAGGAGGGGAAAGAATACGACAAAATATTGTATAAACTCTCAAAGAATAAATGTAACATTTAAAAACCTCATACATAATCTAATACCTATATGTCACTAAACACAATATAACTTATACTTACATAGCTCACGAAAAAGGAAACTGACTTCTTTATGATCTTGTAAGCTGTTTTTGAGACAGAGTCTAGGTGTGTAGCCCAGGCTAGTCTTGAACTCACAGGAGTATAATTGCCTTAGCCTCTCCAGTGTCGGGATTGCAGCCATGAGCTGTCACACCTAGCGAAGGTCCCCAGTCTTACCGTCTTGTAGCACAGACAGACATGTCCTCTCTCTACTTCCAGAGGAGAAGGTAACTAGCTGTGGGGACCGACTCTTGGGTAACCTGGGCTAATGCTAGGTAATAGCAGACACACAGCAAGATCATCAGGGAGAAAAACTGGCACCCAAGTTTTATATCCTGAGATTTAAGATTATGGAGCCATAAAACCTCCGTAAGCCCAGGTTTCTAGTAATGTATAACATATGCTACGTCTTATAAATTAGGTTATAACTGCATTTGTGTATGCATGCACGTGTGTTTGTGTGTTTAGTTACAGGGAGGCTCCGGGGAACCCTGGGGACCCTGAGATGGAGTATAGTTCTCTGAGTGCAGGCGTCTGTTGTCTTTGCTGTTCTCCACATGTGAAAACGAGCTACAGCGGTTCTTACCTGGGTGCCCCTTAGAATATTAGAATGGCTACACGAAGGAATGAGTCGGAGTCCCTTTATTCATTCTCCTGCCGTCCAGCAGCAAACCAGAAGGTGTTGCAAGCCAGCTCCTCGAGTGTTCTGTATCCATAGACTTCATTCACATTTGGGGTGGGCAACATAACATCGCAAGTTGTTGTGAGTAGCGGTCTGCTGATTGACAGAGCAGGGCCAGCATATGTGCCCTTGGAGACCATCTCCAGAAAAGGGTGTCACATCTGGGTGTGTGATGGGCCAGTGCTGTGTGAACAGGATAGGTAAGTTAAGGGGACTGATGGACTATTGGAGGCTCTGGGCTTGGCAGTCACACAGGGCGGTTCTTGCCCCCTGTCCTGAGGTTTAAGGTGACAAACACATTCTGTGCTTGGAGATATCTACACGGCCGTCTTGATTTTGGACATGCAAGTCTACAGAGGTTTGGGGAATATGTCCGTCCTCCACCGGGTAGATTAATGAGGGTGTCTCCTCTAATGTAGGGGAACTCCCTAGAAAATCGGGCAGCCTGTCTACAGCCTGTGCACTGAATGCACGAGGCAGCGAAACAATCGGAAAACTGTCGGGTATTAGTCCCGTCCGGAAAGGGACCATCTACCTACCCCCTGTTCCTTCTCGATGTGGACACCATCTCCGTGTGTGACTGCCTGGCCTCACCTCTTTCTGATCCCCAAAACATCAGGACTCAGTCTCCTCCCGAACTGTATTGCACGGTCCCTGACTCTTCATGATGAGAGTGGTACCCAGATTGACTTGGGCGTGCAGCTTTAGCCTCACACACTCTACCCCTTTGATATCAACCTGGGAAGCTTAAAAGGCATCCTGATGCCACTGATTCAAGGTGGACTCACGGGCTTCCTCTCTAGGTTTCACCCCGTGTTTCCCCCATCGCAGGGGCGTGAATGCCACAGCAGCTTGGCTCTGCTCGAAGGTGACATCTTCAGGGAGGTCCACATTCCTCCCTCTGTGACTCAGAGTGAAGCTCTTGCCGCCTCTCCCCCCTAAAACTCAAAACACAAAGCCTCACCTGTCTCCTTAAGCAAATGTTCCCCTGCCCCAGAGAATGCCTGACTCACTGGGATCCAAGTAAATACCAACTGGGTAGAAGAAAGGATGACTAAAAATGAATGGACAAAGGAAAGACATTGGCTAAGTTCTGAGAACTCGCTCCCTTACATTTGTTTGTTTTTAAAATTTATTTACTTACTTTCAGTCCAATAATTCCCTCATTTCAGAATTATCTTAGATGAATTTTGTCTTTAGAAACTGCTTAAGTAGTTTAGGGATCTTAATGAGAACGTTTCACGGGTTAGCAATGTGGGGTCTTGACAACAGTCATTGAAGAAAAGATGCTCACTCTAGTTCTGTTCTGGAGAATTAAGACAGACTTGTCTGGGATTTGAACCCGGGACTTCTTGAGCTCTGAACAAGAAATCCCATCCCCAGACCTCTTGAGACTTTAGGGGTAAATCTTCCAGGGTGCAACAGGATGCTAAGTATCACTTCCTGGTCCCCATCCCTTTACTCTTTTATCAACGACTTCTGGACCTGCCATTCTCATGCGCACGGTGTGGGGTCCGAATGAAGCTGTCATTAGAGGTGCAGCCTCTTTGGTGCTGACTTCTTCAGAGAGTTCATTTCTTCTGCCACAGGGCCAGTGAATGACTCTTCTGCCTGCTGCCATCCAGACTTGGACCTGGTTACATGGTTATTGCAGGCCCTGCAGGATGGATGCTAGAAGTGGTCCTCAAGCGAGGGGTGGTGGTGGGGGTTAGGGAATGTGGCATTTTTCCATTCTCCCTTGGCCAGCCTCTGCCTGTAGAATTCACTGTGTTCAAATCATACAGTGTCACTTTCTCTTTTGAGAGGTGATGATCTGAGGAGCCTCACACTCAGGAGACACTGACTTTGACCAGTCCTGAGTGTTGTAAACTTGAGAAAATTTAAAAACAAAATTCCACATCTCTACATCACAATTGCAGGAAGAATCTCCAGTGCCATCTTCTGGTGATCTGGGGAAATGCAAGAAACGTGGGTGCTGCCAAACATGAGGACGAAATTACCCAACGTGCCTGATATTTTTAAAGAGAGGGAATGAAAATAACAAAAAGACCATAAGTCTGTGTTTTGGGGAGGAACCTATGATTACGTAGGGTTGTAATGTCTAGGTAGGAGTGAGAGCGTGCCTTTCTCTGGAATGGTAAATTTGGAAGTATTTTTTATAGCATCAAACGTTTCCATTTAGCTGGAGGTAAGTAGGAAAAGATGGGTTGGGGATGGAAAGGAACTCTTAGGTTTCTCAAAGATAGGATTGAAATGATTTGTCTTCCTTCTACCCAGAGAGGACAAAGCATACATCCAAAAGGCAAGAAGGCCACCTGGTGTAATCCCTTGTGGCTGCCCAGGAGCAATAGTTTACCACCTCCCCTTGCGGGGACGTCAGCATCCTGTAAAGTTGGAATATAAATCAAGTGATAGTTAAAAGTCATTTAACCCATTAAGATGCGTTACTCTTAGTCATCAGAGGACTTAAATATTCCTGCAGACCATTTTCTTGAGAAAATATTTCTTTTAATGTAAGGAAGAGTTGCTATAAAGCTCTGAGCACATTGGTGCTGTTTCCCCCCCCTCCCCCGCACTGGGGACATTTCATACACTGGCTTGAGCAATGATGGGTCAGTGCCTTCCTAGTCTTTTCGGTAAGTGTGAGAATAGATGTGCTCCAGTTTTAGTGGGCACTCGGAACTGGTGGCTGGAGGACAGTTGAGGCAGGTGGGTGGGCATAGGTTATTATGACTAAGAGTTAAAAATGCAACACAAGAAGATTTTTTCTTATTCAAAGACAACTCAGAGATGACCACCCCCCCCCACCACCACCACCCCCAAGTTGAAAGATTCCCTGCCTTCCTCTCCAGCCAGCTAGCTTGTGCCTCACTCTTGACTGTCTTTGTTGGTCTCACAATTCACCTGTGGCCATGAGCATGTGGTACCTGCACTCACACACACACACACACACACACACACACACACACACACACCTCCCCCACCCCTGCGATAGTCAACTTTTCGTCATTGTGACGAAGGCCAGAGAAAGGACAACTTAAAAACCGGTCTGTCTGGGCTCGTGGTTTTGTTGACTTTGGGCCTGAGGCAAGGCAGGAGATCATGGTGTGGTGAGCAGGTGGGTATGAAGTGAGCAGCATTCACTACGGGGTCTGATAGGTGGAGAAAAATGCCTGGCCCATCAAGACTTAATCCTTCCCTCTTCATACGTAGCCTGTCTAGGCTTCAGCCTTTCGGACGGTGCCAGCTGTTCCTGGGTGGGTGAGCCTTTCTCCCTTAGTTAATTATCTATGGCAACTTTCACAGCCGTGTCTGGAACCGCTTTAGTGATCTCCTTGGACCCCCGCAGTCCATTCAAGGCCAGCTGTACCTCAGCCCTATCGTCTGCCTTATTTGTTGCTTATTTGAGACAGGATCTTATGTATTCCACACTGGCCTTGAACACTCTACGCAGCAGAGACCCCTCCTGCCTTCCCTTCCAAGTGCTGACACCAACTATCCTCAGTGTTATGCAGTGATGGGTCAAACCCAGGCTTTTGTACACTAGACAGGCACTCTGCCAACTGAGCGATGTCTCTCTGCCTTTGTATGCTTTCTGTATCCACTTTCTCTCTAACAATAGGCTCATTTCTTCATACCTATGCCCTCGTCCCTCACATGTAATAATACTGCTAGATATATCTATATCTATCTCTCTATATATCGACTGAATGTCTATGGAACTTCAAATGGCCACCACTTGGAAACCTTTCAAGTAGACATGAGCTGAAGCTCTTCTGTTTTTGTTTCCATACTATGGGTGTATGGGAGGGTGTGTTTGTGTGTGCACACACATGCGTGCTGTGTGGTAAGAAGGGAAATGAGTAGTATTTCATTTTGCTCTCGACCTCCGCAATGCTTTCTCCTGCTTCTTTTTAGTCCCTAGTTTATCACGGAAATCTTTCGGGGCTTCGCGCCAGTCAGAAGTAGTTCTCTCCCATCAGCCACCAGTCAGCATCAATGTCTCCACACTTAACTAGTGGCTCCAATCATCAGGGACCCTGACCCCTGTGTGCACCCTAAACTCTTGAGGTCCCTTTACCTACAAGGTCTCGGTTAGGCGTTACGAGGTCCTTCCACATGTCCCCCAACATTTTCAGTGTTCTCCTTCAATACCTGTCCTCACAACTGGCTTGCTAAGCATCCAGATCGTCGAAGCTACAGTGCTTAGCCAGCTCCTTTATGGCCTCCTTTTGGCAGTGAACGTAGAGAGAATATTCGGGTGTGAATTCTCCCCATACTCTTCTCTTCTGATACGGGCTCTTTCTCTCTATTTTCTTCTGGCATGCCTGTGCCTAAGGACACTGACTTTGACCTCTAGAGTTTGTCCCCAGCAAGTGCTGCTCTCTGCTCGCCCCCCATGCCCTTTGACATAGTGACAACTATACTTTGCTTTTCCGTGCTTTCCGTCGGCGTTGTCTGAGAGCTGTCTAAAGGAGCAGCCCGCTTACTGCTTTCGGGCTGTGGCTCACATTCCATGTCACTCGGGCTTCCCAAGATCAGCTCCCATGCGCTCACAGGCGGCCTGTGAAGCAGTCACGTCAACTGTGATGAACTTGGATCCATTTTAACAAAAATTTGCCATGACTTAAAAACGCGACCTTCTCATACCAAGGAAAACACAGACTCCTGGCTTGATTTTGAACCTCAGTAAGATCCTCAGAGACCAACTACCACCCCCGCCAGTTGATGCCAGCTGATGTCACTAACTCCGAGAGCTCCTTAACCGACTACTCCTCCGCTTGGCATCTAGTCTCTTTTTGACTGCATTTGTCACCTCCTTAGCCTACCCTGACCTTTTCTCCTGTTGCCTCTGCAACTCATTTTCTCGCCCAGGCAGGCTTTGTGCTGTGGAGTTGATATGTTCGTTATGATATACTTTTTCTTTTCTGCTTAGCCTGTAGATCTCCCAGTGGCAGGAACTTATTAGGGATTAATGCATAGGCATGAACCATCCTTCAGCAACCTTCAGTGAAGTCCATATTCTTTTTTAAATATAGGTCCTGTCCTAGACTGGATCGTTAATCAGTGTTGACAAATGGTACCCATTTCCCAGGAACTCAGCAGATAGGTACAAAGGGACCCGCTGTAAAACGTCCCCAGACTCCAGTAAGCACTGTTGGTCCAGGGTCCAACTGGTTAGGAAGATTGTCAGTGAAAATCCCATAATATATGTATCGTGGTAATATATATACATTTTGTTTTCTTTTCCAGGTACCCGCTTCATAAATCAAACTCAGAAGACTGCTGTGTAGGTTAGTACCAGTGTCCTTGATTTACATATTTAGTTGGGTTGTTTTTATAGTTCATAGAAGATATATAGACATGTAAGGCTATAGATCTTGGTCACCCCCTCATCTGCCGACTTGGAAACAAACACTATAAACAAACACTGAGTGTCTGTGTGTGTTTGCATCTACCCATGTATGCATGTAGACTGGGGTCCACATTAGGGTCCCTCAGCCACTTTCCACCTTACTTTTTGAGAGGAAGTTCACAGAATCCGGAACTCCACCAGTTCAGCTAGACCAGCCAGCGGGCCAGCAAACGGCGGCAACCCGCCCGTCTGCCTCCCTGGTATAGGGTTGTAGACACTTACCGCTGTGCCCTGCTTTTTATTGTGGGTGGGTGGGTGGGACCCAAGCTCACTCCACGTGCCATAGACCAAGTACTCCACTGCCTGAGCTATCTCTCTCCAGCCCTGGTATTCCATGTGCAATTTCCTTCTCTTTTTTTGCCAATTGGAATTGTTCTTTTGCAAATATAGGTAGCATCATAGTGGACATACTGTTTTATGGCTCTTCAAAATGAGACAGTTTATAAGTATTTTCACTTGATAAATATTCTTAACAGTAAGAGGCTTACTTCTGCATCATAGTAAATATGCTATAAGCTCACTGACCAAGGCTCTTTGCTGGATATTTATTGGTGATAATTTCTTCTGTCACAAACACATGACCCTATCAGAAAATCCCGTAAGTCTGCATCTCTGATGATGTCCTCAGATAAGATCTTCAATTTGGAATGTTTAGATGAATAATGTGCATTTGAGGCATTATGTATTTTATGTAGCCTTGATTATAAGACCTACCCTTGATATAGCAAAGGACAGTCTGCCTGCCAGGGTTTGAATCATGAATGCCACCCCAGCTATTGTAACCCTGGAAAGACACCTGCCTCTCTAAGCCTTGTTTTTCTCTCCTCCTGAATGGAATGAGAACAGGTCCTGTCAGTAGCAGTGGGCATGGTAGGATATAAGTGTAAGTTCAGCACATGGAAACCTGAGCCAAGAAGATAGTGAGTTCAAGGCCAGCCTGAGGTACTTGGTAAGACCTTGTTACCGTTAAAAAGAAAAAGGAGGAGGGCTAGCAGGAAGACGAAGGAGAGGAGGAGAAGGAGCTTGAGTAAGACTTAAATGAAGTAAGCTGTTAAATGACAAAGTGCTTGGGTGTTGTAAGTGAGGATGAGATTTAGCTGTTTTTTTTGTCTCTGTTATATATATGGGATGTGAGAAAGGAGGAAATACAGGCAGAGAAATGCATTATAGCCTCAGACTCCTCCTTAAGAAACCAAATGGCTGACGTTCACTCGGCTTCCACCCTTCTCTCCTGACATCTGCTTTCTGGGGTTCACTCACAGGCAGCAGACCCCACCACACTAGCCTTGAGAACCGGAGAACCTAGGCATTCGGAGGGAGAAGGACTTGGGTTTCATTCCCAGGCCTCTAGGGATGGAGGCATTTAAACCAGGACATCCTGTTTTGACAGATGACACCCTTGCTAGCTTGGGAGCACCAGAGATGGAGTTCCACATGGCTACACCATGCATCATTGCTTGGCACCGCCAGTCTAGACGGTGGAAGCCGCCACTTTGCTGGGCCTTGTTTCCAGTGGCTACGAGGCAACCGTACAGCCACCAAGTGGAGACAGAGCTGCTGCTCTGGGCGCGTGCCACATCAGGACAGTGACAGCCATGGCTGCCACTGCCTTTTCTTTTTAAAGAATGAAGGACTATCGTTCCCATCCACTGATTGTCCTCCCTTATGTTTGCATTTTACAAGTTTTGATGTGCGAGCGTGCGTACGCATGTGCACAGCACCTTGGCTCCCTCGGGAGCCATCCACTTTGTTGCTTGAGACAAGAGTCTCATTGGCCTGAAACACACCAAACCACTGGGGTGGCCAGCCCATAAGCCACAGGGAAGCTTCCTGTTCCTCCCTGTCCAGTGCTGGAGCTATAAATATGTGCCACCATGTCTAGCTTCTCTATTGTGAGTTCTGGGAGGTTGAGCTTGGCTTCTTATGCTTGTAAAACAATCTCTTCATTGACGGAGCTATCTCCCAACCTCTCCGTTTACATTTAAAAAGCTATTTTGTAGTGTCAATTATACTAGAAGCCTAAGATTTTTTTTTAAGTGTCTATAATGACATTTATTTTCCCTGGTGAGTCACCTAATCCTACTCTGAGATGGGTGGGGCGTTAGACCAAATTAGGAGACGTCACAGAAGGATGGGACTCTGCTTTTCTTCTCTTTGTGACCTTGTTCATCTCTGGTACATTGGTCCCCAAGAAGCCTAACCCTTAGAGAGACAGGGATCGTGCCTTACGTGTGCTATGGACCCATGTCACCAAACAGCATAGGACCCAGCCTGAGCATAACAGCTTTTGGGTTTTCCTTATTAAGTTTGAAGTAAGATGAATAAAGTGATGGTGGGTAAACAGAAGGAACAAAACAAAACAAGAGTGAACCTCTGCAAGCCTTCTATTTGTGGCAAAGTGGAAATAATTGTGGCTGCAGCCAAAGGGAGAGGGCGCTCCGCAGTACAGGCAGAAAGACGCGCACTGGCTAAACAAACATCAAAGTGAGCACAAGCGCGTGCCCAGCCTGCCCTTTTGATGTGCCTCGTTTCTTTTCTTAACCCTGTTATGCTTTCCCCCCCTACTAGCAAATTTGCATTTCTTTTAAACTACTTTATAGCTATTTCAGTCTTTCACAAACTGAAGAACTGTCTTTTTGTGAAATCAGAGTGTTCGTTCAAGCTTTGACATTGCAAGAAAGAGACCACTTTTGTTATCAGTGAATTTACTGCTCCTCTCTCTCTCTCTCTCTCTCTCTCTCTCTATCTCTCCTTTGTTTCTTTCTTAAAGGAAAAGGAGACTGGAAGAAGAAAAATAAGTACTTCTGGCAGAATTTTCGAAAGAACCAAAAAGGAATAATGAGACAGACTTCAAAAGGTACAGTGATGTGGCCACAGACCATGGGGTCCGTGGGATCCTCGTGGCTTCAGAATACCCAGAAGTCCTGGCCCCCATGGGCTCCATAACTAGGAATAGCTCATTGCATGGGCCTGCAGAATAGTCAGCTTTTCCGACATTCCTTCCATGACTTCAAGATTTTGACCCCATGAAGTTCTTGAACTCGAAGAGATCGAGATGGAGAGTATCTGGTGGTCCTCTGACAACAGAGACCATGTCTGCAGGCTCCCCTCATACCAGCCTCCCTGCCTTTTCTCGCAAGCTTGCCGAGCACTGACCTCAGAAGGTCAAGGGAATCTTCGAGTTTGTTAGTTTTGGACCCTCGGGTGCATACCCTCCCTTGGAGCCTTTACATTCTTCTGAGCTTCTTGCTCTGTGACAAGGGACAGTTATGGGGTTGTTGCCCCTGGAAACCCTCTGTGGGTCTGACATCATGAGAATTTACCCGGCTGCTCAGTGAAAGGAGCTCTACCCTTTCTCCAATGCCTCGCCTTTGTTTTTGTTTAGATAGCAAATAAATATGTCCTTCCCCGGAGGCTGGGTTATGTAATTTACATTTCTCCCAGTATTCACGAGGAAACCAAGCCATGTCTACTTCCACATTTCTGCCAGACTGAATGGGGTTATCAATAAATGAATGTGTTTTACTGTCAGCCACTGATACTGCCTGTTTGCCATTTACACAATAACATGACCTCTTCCAGGGAAAAATCTCTCCAGTTACTCCCAGCCAGACTCAAGAAACTTGGCCCTGGGTGTTGGCTTCCTCAGCTACACACCTGATTTTTCTGACAGCTCTTGTGTGATTACCTTTCTTAGTTGCTCCCTTTCGGTAGAGACCCAGAATCATCTGTGCTTCCAAATAAACTGCATTCTGACAGAGTCTCACTTAGAAAGGCATGAAGAAAGAAGTCAGGGCCGGAGAGAGGACTCAGGGGTTAAGAACACTTGCTGTTCTTCCAAAGGACCGGAGTTTGGTTCCTAGTATGCATGTCAAGCAGCTACCATTGTATGTAACTCCAGCTCCAGAGATCTGATGTCCTTATCTGGATTCTGTGAGCACCCACGCATAGCATTCATGTATACAGAAACATACACACAGACGTTAATAAAAATAAGTGTTAGAGTTGGGGAGGGGGAAAGGGAGAGAGAGAGGTTAGCAGTTCACCAGTTCACATGGCTTTGTGAAATACCCAACCAGCTCTGCGACACTCAACACAGCAAAATCAGGCTTCTCTCTCTCGGCATCCAGCGAAGCCTTCCGTTTTCTCTAAACTGATTGATTACAAGATGGAAACGAGATGCAGAACACATGGGGAATACAAATCACGAGCCAGGTTCCTCTACTGAGGTTTCCTGGGAGCCTTAAGATAGCTTCCTTAGTCTGTCCCTGCTCACCAAGGGTTTATGAAGCCTTGGCTGAGGTCCTGGCGATACCAGAGGCCACCAGAGTATGTCTGAAGAAAATGAGAGAGAGGAGAGAGAGCAAGGCCAAAAATGTAGCCTCTTTCTGGTGTGCGTGTTAGCTTGCTGCCACCAAGTCCTTTCCCACATGCCGACCAAAGATACAACTCGCCAATGGAGCTCAAATAAGAGGAATAGCAGTGTTTGCTTTGTGGGAGAAGGCCCTTCCTGTATCGATCCGGTGGCCTTCATCTCTAAGTCAGATGATGGCTACCTCTCACATTCTGCAGACCATGTGACTGCAGTCCTTCCAGATATAAATAAATAGCTGTAATACTGGTCTCCCACGAGGTGGACATGCTTAGCATGCGGCTTTATTCGTGTGTTTATCCTGTGCGACCAAGCGGTAACTCAGAGATTCACCAGAGAACTCAGTAGGGAAAGGCAGTTGAGTCAGGCTCAGCGGGCTTGGTTCTGTGGCTTGACCTCCTGTCACAGCAGAGGGTGCTCTTACACAAATACATATGCTTCTCATGCGTCTTTCACATGGTAAAGTACAGAGGATGTTCAACCCAGAGAAGCCTAGGAATGCTTGTCTGGTCAAGTTGGGTGTTTAGAGGAGATTCCTGGCCCACCTGTAACAAGAAATTCCCTGTCAACTGTTTACCATGTCTGGAAGGCCTGTCTCCAAAGTTCCGGTCATTTCAGAGGAGTTGCTTCTGTGGTAACCAGCACAAGTTCTTAGAACACACTGCTTCCCAGACAGACGAGCTTTCAGCTTCCGCAGAAGCAGCCCGGTTCTGTGTATCCCTCCTCCGATCCCTCCATAGCTTGCAAAGTCCACAGCGCACTTGATAAGAGCCCCTCCCTCGCTTGCCCAAGACTCATCTGCATTTATCCGCCTTTAATCCCCAGGAGAAGATGTGGGCTACGTCGCAAGTGAGATAACGATGAGCGACGAGGAGCGGATTCAGCTCATGATGATGGTCAAGGAGAAAATGATCACCATTGAAGAAGCACTCGCTAGGGTAAGACTGAGGGCGCCTGTGACTGCCAGCTGAGCAAATACATGGGGCCATCAGAGGTTGTAGGGATCTCACGGGGCTACTGTGTGTGCGCGCGCGCGCACAGGCGTCTCTATCTGTATCTGTTAACAGGCATCAAAGCCTCATGTATGTATTGGGCTGTTTCTACCCTCTCAACTACATCCTCAACCCCCAAAGGAATATTTTGATGATATTTTAGTAGTCATCAGGTATCTACTTCATCGACTTGATCAAATAAGGTACTTAACCACATTCTATTTGCTTGATACCAGCTTTCCACCCTGTATAAGAAAACATCTGTATTGGTGACAAATTACTTGTCAAAAGTAGCTTAAGGAATGGTTTAATTTTGCTCACAGTTCCAGGGTTCAGTTCATCGCGACAGCATTGGGGGTGGGGTGTGGTCATGGTAGTAGGAGCTTGAGGAAAACGGGGCACGTGTAGGTGGAGTTTCTCTGTCTTGGCAGCCTCTCCCAAATAACCAACAGAGAGACTTAGTATTAATTGCAAACTCTCAGCTGATAGCTCAGGCTTGTTACTAGCTAACGCTTACATTTCAAATTAACCCATATTTCTTATCTACCCTCTGCCACGTAGCAGTCCCTTAGCGTGTTCTTCTTGCTACTCTGTGTCTCTTGACTTCTCAGACTCCACCCTCCTTCTTCCCAGCATTCTCTCTGCCTGGAAAATCCTGCTTAGCTATCAGCCAATCAGCTCTGTATTAACAAGGAGAGCAACACATTTTCACAGTGTACGGAAGGGTTATTCCACAGCAGTCACACTGCATCCATAGGCAAGAGTTAGACAGCCACTAACGTTTGTGCTGGTAATTCACTTTATCTGCTTTATTTTTTCTGCGACCCAAGCCTGTGGGATAGTGGCACCCACATTTAAGCTTGCTTTCTGTATATTATAGAGCTCAGGATCACCTGTCCAGGAGGTGCTCCCACAGTTAAGATGGGCCTTCCCACGTTATTCTTTCTCAAAGAGTTTATCTCCTCCTTTATTATTTAGGCATATGTGTCTGTGTGCGTATATGCCGTGTGTATACAGGATAGAGTTGCATCTCTTGGAGCTGGAGTTATGGGTGGTTGTAAGTTACCTGTTGTGCATGCTAGGAATCAAACTCAGGCCCTCTGAGCGACCAACAAGTGCTCACTACTGAGCCACCCTTTCAGGTCCCCTTACCTGGATCGTTAATGTATTTAAGATAATCGCCGACAGACATGCCCAGGGATCCACATCCGAGACGAGATTCTACATCCTGTGAATTGACCATTAACACTAACCATTACAGAAGGGAAGAATGGAGGAAGGGATGGATAGAGGGAGGGAGGGAGGAAGGAAGGAAGGCGTAAACAAATCACGTAAGGGAAAGGACAGAGACTGACTTTGGAAAGGAAATTTGGCCTCAGAGGTCTGCTCCTAAAGCTACATCTGTGTGAATCAAGAATAAAGTCCTCAGGAGATCAAAAGGCTTGTCAGCTTATAGTTGTCCGGCTAGGTATTTGCTTTGTGTTTTACTTAAAGCTGAAGGTTATCTAGTGACTCCTGAGAGTCAAGGCTAAGGTTAAGTATGGAGTAGAGACCTGGGCCAAACTGACAGGCTCACAGTAATCCCTTTCCACCTGGCGTTTTGTCCCAGCATGCAGGGAGACGGTAGCATTTCAGAAACCATGTATCCTCATAGAAGGATTGGCTCCCCATATTAGTATATGCCCCTGATAATGTGTCAAATATGGAAATGACAAGTGTCAGTGGTAGCAGAATTCTCGGGCCGTATGCTTTTAATGTGATCGGTGTGTGTCCCATCGGCGCTTTGTGGCAGCCGTTTGCTTGTAGTAGTGAGCCTGAGATGGATTCAGTGTCTTCCCCGTTGTCCGAGGGGAGGGGATGAAACAGAGGGGTTCAGTAACCCATCCCAGGGGACCAGCTGTATTTGGTGTCTCTATCCAGGCCTTTACTCTCTAGTCAGTGCTGCCTACCTCCTCCCACATACAGAGGTAAGAGAGAAGACACTCCTAGTTTGCAGTTTTGTTGTGCTTTGAGTGAAGTTAATGAAGTTAGGTTTTGAGTGAAGACTTCGCCACATCCCACGGCACCGGTAAACGCCTGATGTCAGGTTATTTCTGTATTTAACTTGCTTGCTTCATGGAACATAGTATGGTCAACTCTTAAATGGGATCTGAAGCCCAGTGAGATTTCTAGGCAGGGACAGCTTCGATGTCTGAAGCAGTTCATTGTGGCTCCTTCGTGCCGTTTGCAAACCTCCCTGGACCGCCTCGCACACAGCATTCTGAAAGAGCATTCATTTGGTTTTGCTATATTTGCTCCCTTTTCTAGAATAAACTTCATTTCTGTTCTTTGTTTTGTTTTTCGTTAAAGCCAAAACCCTGAGTTTCTAAGCCTACACTTTCAGCAGCTCTGAAGGTTTTTTATTGTCTTAGTTACTCCCTCCCCATGTTCAGGGTCCCTAGTAAATCAATCATATTTGCTAGCTGGTAAAATTGACAGATAGAATGCCAGCCTTGAATGAGAAAGGCAAGGCCTCCGGGTACCTCTACCTCCCTATGCTGGGATGACAGGCACAGATCTCCACACTCAGCTTGTGTGATGCTGGGGATTGAACCCTGGGGCTCGTGCATGCTAGGCAACCGCTCTACTGTTTGAGCTACAACCCCAGCCCTGACCTGGCATCTCTAAAAGTTGGTTTTAGGCATTCACCCTCTGTTATTCAGATGTCTTTGCCCTCCTCCATGGTCCTCTGGGAGGAAGAACATGCTTTTGGATCTATGTGTGCAGAAATACATTGTAGAAAGTTCCTTGACTGCACCCAGGAAAGATGGAGTTTTGGTGTTGCGGAGGGATTGTTGAGTGGAAATCAAGGTTCCGTTTGGAACAGCTGTGTCTGTTGGTCTGTTTTAAAACCTGCAGGCAGGCTTTCATATCCTCTTCTTGTGGTTCTAGAAGGCTTAGCTTTGGCTGGCCCTAGTCAGCATTAACATGGAGAAGTTGTGATTTCTGCTGTGAGTAGGCAGTACATGGTCACTATTTCATTTGCTCTTTCTTTTGTTTCTTTCTTGCTGCAGCTGAAGGAATACGAAGCCCAGCATCGGCAGTCAGCTGCCTTGGACCCTGCCGACTGGCCCGATGGCTCCTATCCGACACTGGATGGCTCGTCCACCTGCAATGTGAGTCTCTGTCCCCGAGCATCTTGATTGCCTGTGCTGATGAGGGTCAGCCTGAGCTCGTTCACCCTTTGTATTTCTTCCTAAGGTCTCTTTCCATAGACTTCTTTACCTGGTGGTGTCTCAGATAAATCAGAATCCCACCATTCAGGTCGGCTTTCTTGGATTTCATTTTGTAATCATGATTCAGTATGCATAGCAAACAATGCTAGCACATGAACCATCTCACGATTCAATATGCAAAGCGAACGATGCTAGCACATGAACCATCTTTTAGTGTTCAAGTCAGCTTCAGTGAGTATGTTCACATTGTGGGCCATGCTCTACTTCCAGAGGCTTCATAGCTTCCCACACACAAGTCTCAGCCGTTAAAATTGCTGCTTCCCCTCCCAGGGCCCTGGCATCCACCTTTGCACTTTGTGTCTTATAGAAGTGGAATTGCTCTGTTGTGTTTGCCCACCATGTATCTGTTTGATCCTAGCACCGCAGATAGATGCTTTTCTACCGCTGTAAGTCACGCTGTATTTAGGTTTACCTGTCTGTCGGTGGACAATTGGGTCATCTCCACCCTTTAGCTGTTGTGAAATGTTGATAAAAACATTAGTCTACCCCATCTGCTGTCATTTCTGTGGAGTTAAGTGTGTGGTTAAAATTCTCAAGGACTATGACAACTTCTGTATGTTTTCCACAGTAACCGAACCATGCTACACTACTGTCTGCAGTGTTCAGGGGTTCCAAATTTTCTTTCTCCCCAACACTTCTTTCTAATTTCTTGATAATTGCCATGAAATGTGTTTTCCATGAAATGCATTTGTGTTTCTGGTTTTCAGTTCCCTAATAATTATCAATGTTGGACATCTTTTTTTCTGTGCTTGTTGGTCACTTGTGTGTCTTGGGGGAAATGTTTATTCAAGGTCTTTGTACTCATGACCTTTTTTTGTTATTTTTTTTTTTTTTTGTTGTTCTTGTTGATTCTTAAAAACAACAACAAAACCCTCTGCTATTATTGGGTCTCAGGCATTTAAAAAAATTCCAAGTATTAATTCTATTTCAGATACATATTTTTAAGTATTTCCTCCCATACCGTGGGTTGCTTTTCACTATGTTGATGGTGTTCTTAAATTTTGAAATTTGGTTATAATCTTTTTCCCCAATTGCTCACATTTTGGGTGTCACATCTGTGTAGTCATTGCAGAAGCAATGTGTTGGCAATGATGGTACTCCACCACCCTGTTTTCCTCTGCTCTTGGTTTTGTAGGTTTTAGTGCTTAAGTTTTTTACCCGTATTGAGTTTGTGGATGTCCAGTTTTCCAAAAACTCTGTCATTTAACCATTGAACGGTCTTGACATCCTTTTTGAAAATTAAGTGACCATCTTCATGGGGGCTGTCTGTCTTGTGTATGACCTACTCTTATACTAGGATCTTACTGTTTTTACTACTGTAGCTTTGCAGTAAAATTTGAAGTTGAAACTTTATTTTTTAATTACGTGTGAGCGTATGTACACATGCGTGCGGTGCCCAGGGAGGCCAGATGGGGGAGCCATACCCCTGGAACTGGAGTTACAGGCAGTTGTGAGCCACCTGACACTGTGTCAGGAATGGAATTTGGTTCATCTGCCAGAGCTAGAAGGGTTCTTAAGCCCCATGTCATCTTTCCAGCCCCTTATTTACTTTTTAAACATTGTTTTAATGATTGGAGGTCACGTGAGATTCCATATAAATTTTAGGGTGGGTTTTTCCATTTCTGTAAAAGTTGCCATTGGGATTCTGGTGAAAATGCCACCAAATCTGTGGGTACACTTGTGTAGTACTGTCATCTGACAGACAGGAATCTTCCAATCCACACACATGGAAGGAACATCGTTTTTAGTTTTCGGTGTACTGTGAGCTTTGCATTTTGATTATGTCTATCCCTGAGTTTTGTGAAGGGAATAATTTTCCTAATTCCCTCAGCCGTCTGTTCAGTACTTTGCATACAAATGCAACTTAATCTCATTACGTTGGGCCTGTTATCTACAACTTTGCTGCTTTTGTTTTCTCTGACTATGTGCATTGACTATGTGCATGGTAGTGTGTGATCTGAGGCTTTCCCCTTCGTAAGATTGCATCACCATCAGCAAGGCTATTTGACTTCTTCCTTTGACACTGGAATGCCTTTCATTATTGATACTATTCTAATATGACCAAAGTAGTATGTTTTAAACTAAGAGTTTCACTATGGCTACAGGAATTGTAGTCTAGAATTTTACTACACAGTGACGTCTTCAAACAATGTGGATCGAGAATGTCGGGAGTTCCCTTGTGTTATATCTTATAGAACTGTTTTGTTTGCCATGTTACATCCTAACATTAGGAAACCCACCCTTCACCCATGACCTTAGGCAACTGTCTATGCCCTATACAACCAGTCTTTCTGTAATGAACTTCTTTATAAGATCTTTTTTGTTCGATTACATGTTTTGTAAAAAGCCCGATGCTTCTTTATTTTGTATAAGATAAATTCCATACTTTACGGCACATCCAAGGCCCTGTGTGATCTGGCCTTGATCATTTTCTCTGATCTCATCTTTTACTCCCACACCCAGTGCCCTTTTATTCCAGCCACACTGGTCAACATACTCATTACTGAACAAACCTTGGGCTTTTCATATTTCTGAGTTTAACCCACGCAATTTTTTTTTTAACCTAAAATGTGTCTTCTATTTTTTTTTTTCCCCTGCTGAAAACGTTTGCATTCTTCATGGCGAAGCTCAGTTTTTAACTTCCTCTATAAAACTTCCCTTAGCCTCCACAACACATTTATTGCTTCCTTTTTCATGCTTTTGTTGAGGCAGATTTAATACATCAGCCCTAAGCAGTTATCCTAGAGTATGAGAAATTGTGGTGCCTCTCTTAGCCTCCCTGGAAACGGCAGGCCCGTAGAGCCAGGTGGACATGCTATGCTCTTCGCCTCTGCAGGAGTACCTAGCCCATCGTCCAGCCCAGCTACGCAGAGCTTTACCAAGCATTCATTCTCCTGTAGCAGCAGGCTTGGAGGTCTTGCTACAGATTGAGTCTTGACTTTACCTTGTGTCCAAGCAACAAATGGTAGCTTATCAGAAGCAAATAACCCCTTTCACTACCTTCTTCTTCCCAGTTTCCAGAACAAACACTAGGTTTCCATTGCCCCAAAGGACTGTGAATTTGAAAGCCATGCCTGGTTTGCTGATAGACCACATTTATGCTAATAAATGTGTCTCAGGCTAGCCAGCCTTGGGTCCTGAGACTATGAGGTCATCAGGGAACCACGTCCATGGTTTTGAATATGACTCTGGCTCTCTCATCCCAAATGGGAAAGACTAGGACATGTGTATCACAAATCCAATTTGAATCATGGAGAATAAATAGAGCAACTCAAGATGGATGTGATTCACACTCAAACTGAGAGAAGACAAAGACTCAGCTGCCCATAGCGGAGCCTGTAGTATCATCAAGGCCACCGTGTACTGTCCTGATCTATCCGTCTAATTCAAGGACAAGCTTGATTTTGTCCATTCAGAGAAACAGGGTTGTCACACGCTTTGACTGCAAGCAGTGAGTCTTGTGCCATCTAAGAAAGAAGTTAACGTGTGCTAAGTTCTGTGGGCATTTTGTACAAGATGCCGGGGAAGCATTATTTCATTGGTGTTGGCTTGTCAAGCACCTTTAAGGGGGTCCGTGAGAACCATCGCCTACCTGTAAACCGTCAGTATGTAAGCACCAGGCATTTTGCTCTCTTAGATGTCTCATCGGGGAAATATATATATGGAGGCTTGATCTGAAGCAGGCGTAGCGCTAGCTCTTCAGGCTGCAAAGGTGAATGAGAAAGAGAGGCCCTGCCTTGACAGAGCTTACACTTTAGTGTGGATGTTAAAATCACACTCTTGTTTGCACACACACACACACACACACAAATCCAGGGTGCCAGACACACAGTTCCACTAGTAACTTCTCGCCAACCGTTCCTTTCCAGATGGCCCCCAAATAAATGCGCTCTATCATAATCCCATGAAGGGCCAAGAATTCCACACACTCCCTCCACATAGAGCACTGTCTTCAGGAAACCGTAAAGAATGACTTCTCTAGTCAAGCCTCGTGTGCAGAACTATAACCAACGAGAGTTGTTGTCCCGGAAGTCTGCTTGAACTTGGTTGCGGTCCTGACTTGCCGCTCTTACCCCGATTTGATCCTTGCCTGTGTTTTGAAGGAGACTGAGATCAACAAACCCCCACCCCCCAAATAGTCCATCACTGTTCTGAAATTGCCTCCACCACAGGGCTGTTAATGTCAGATAATCTGCATTGGAGATACACCCCCACCCGTCCGACATCCGAAATTAGACCATTTTCAGTTTTCTATTGATTCCTTTCTATACGGAGATGTAAATAGCTCACTGGTCATAGTTGGGAATGCCCAGACCTTAAAAGTGCCAGGGGATCATAAGGCCTTTGTCACCAAACCTCAATGCCTATATTGATGCCTGACACGCCTGAGGATGTCATTTACACTGATTTCATAGGCTCCTCTGCCCCCACAGCTGACATTAGATAATTGCCTCATAAGAAACCCGTATGCGCATTCCTGGTCTCTAAGAGTATAGAGTCCTAAAGATAGTTATCAGGGCAAGTGAGAAATCCCTTTCTTCTTGCCAGAGAAGCATCTGTTCTGTGCTGGATTCCCGTTAATAATGAACTTCTGTTGTCCACGTTGGACTATTTACAAGGGGCTCTGCTTAAGAATCTAATTTTATTCCTTCTTATATAGCTGGATGTTTACTTAAATATTTTTCTTTTAATTTATTTTGGCAATTGTTTCCCCCACGTGCTTCCTGCCAGGTGGAAGGTTATAAGAATTGTCATTCGCGGCTGTCACTTTTGTGCCATCAGGTTCAGCGTGCCACCCTGTTAAGAATGCACTTAAGGGACTGGAGAGGTGGATGAGCAGTTAAGAGCCCATGCCACTCTTCCAGAGGCCCCAAGTTCAGTTCCCAGCAGCTGCATCCAGTTAGTGGTTATTGCCTGTGACCCAGCTCCAGGGGATCTGACACACACACACACATACACTCACATACACCACACACACTACACACACACACACACCACAATACACCACACATACACCACACATACACACCATACATACACACACACATACACATACACACACACATACACACACATATACACCACACATACACACACACACATACACACACACCACACACACACCACACATACACACACACATACACACCCACACACATACACACACATACACCACACATACACACACACACACACCACAATACACCACACATACACACCATACATACACACACACATACACATACACACACACATACACACACATATACACCACACATACACACACACCACACACACACACCACACATACACACACACACATACACACACACACCACACACACCACACACATACACACACCACACACAAATAATGTGTTACTTAAATTATTTCAAATCGATCAGAATGTGCAAAGCGAAGTTAAAGCCTGTGCCTGTGATAGTGCCCAGGGCTCGCGGAGTGCTGTAAACCTGTATTATGTATACACCTTGGTTGCTTCACACCATGTAAAATGTTATAGAGAAATTTGGAATCATGTTTCTGAGGCAGGGTCCTTCATAGGGTGAAGAATCTGTTGTTTTGTGAATCAAGTCATCGTGTCTGAGGCACACGCCCACATTTGAGTCTGAGTTGGGAGAGATCTAGGTACAGGACATTGTAGGGTCCAGACTCGGCCTTTGTAATTCCTCACATCCGGGAATTTGTTTCTCCCTAGCCTTTCATTCCATCTATAAATATGACTACTAACCTGGTTTGAGGTTCAGGAGAGCCATGTGGGTGGACTGTTTCCAAAATGTGAAGAGCAAAGAGACAGAATGCGAATGCCATGCGGCCTCTCCTGACGATGCTATTTTAAGTGTCGATGGAGGACTTTCAAGGAGCGTCTGCACTAAAGTATGCCCTCAGCATGCTATGTTTGGGCTGGGATCCGTGGAAGCTTTGGAAATATTCTAAAATTATAAGCCACAGAATTTCACTGGCTGGGTTTAACTCAGGTGGTTTTGTTGCTTTTTTTTTTTTTTTTAAACGTAGCAGTAAGGCTAGAACCGAAGACCTTTTGTGTGCCGAACAAACACCCTGCCCCTTGCACCACCCTGGCAGCCCATGGGGCCATGATTTCAAAGTCATTATATGTCCCATCAACAGGCATTGTCTCTAAGCCAGAAAAGTCAGACTTGATGTTAGGAGAGGGGAACCTATACGAGATCTTTCTAGACCATCATCAGCTGCTTTGGTGTTAGCTGAAAGAAAGGAGAGCAGCCCATATAGGTGTTCATATCAGTTCTGATAGCAAATGGCCTGATTCTGCTATGGAGAAGAGCTGGCTAACAATGTAACAACACTGTACAACTGGCCTGCCCTGAGTCAGTCACGTTTTTAGACTTTGGGGGAACAGAGTGACAGCATTATTCTAGCATATACGATATCCTTTTAGAGTCCAGAGTGTGCCCTTCTGGGTTGAATCTCCCCTCCTCTTCCTCTCCCTCTTCCCATGGGCTTATTTTTTTCTTTCTCAGCTCCTGAGATCAAGCAACCCTCCTCCCTCAGCTCCCAAGTATCTTTGACAACAGGTGTGTGCCCTCTTGTTTAACATCTACCTGGGATATTTTTAATAGTGTTAGCTGGACCTGAACTCGAGGTGACTGGACCTGTGCGTCAGTTCTTAATTCCGCTTACAAAATATGAGTGTACCCGTTTCACTTGTGAGCAGGAAGAAAGCGAAACAAGGCTTAGCAATAGTTACCAGAGGTCATTTATGTTTCAATTGGGGCAGGCATCCCCCATTCTTTGAAGTGCTGGGGGTCGAACCCTGGGCCTTTTACATGCTGGGCAAGAATGTTACTGTTGACCATTGACCGTGTTTCTACTAAGCTGTTCTTCATACCTTGCTGAGTTACATAGCCGCCCCACCCCCACCCGCATTAGCCCTCCTTGGAATCTTTCTAAATGTAACTATGTTTATGAAAAAGACAGCAATAACAAGAAGAATTGTTACTGTTTTTGGCCTTTTAAAGACATCCTCGGAGCAGTTTGGAAGACTATGCTGCCTTTTACAAATAATTTCAGTGAAATTTCAGTTTGTTTAGCCGAGTGAGAAAATATAGGAAGAAATAGTACCCTTATAATTCTATCTGTGGCTTTGGAACCAAAGTAATAGGCAAATAGGACCTTTCAAGTTCGTATTTTAGAAGAAATAGCTCCCTCGATTTCCATTTTAGAGCAAGAAAGGAGGCAAGAGCAATCCAGTGGGAAAACATACATATGAAGTGTTATTTAGAGAAGGAGAGGGAGGGAGAGGGAGGAAGAGGGGGGTAGGGAGAGGGGATGGGGTACAGTGCCATGATGGCTATGCGCAGCTCAGAGAACACCTTTCAGGAAGTTAGTCCTTGGCTTCCCCTTCTAAGCAGTCTCTCCTGTTTGGGCTTCTGCAGGCTTACTGACATCAGAGTTTCCAGGTGATCCTCCATCTTAATGTCGAACCCTGGGCTCGACATTTGCGGCTGAATCACAGCCGCAAATCACCACCTGTAGCCTTTTATGTGGGTTACGAGCGTCGAACTTAGTTCCTACGGCTTGTGTGGTTAGAACTTTAACCGGCTGAGCTATCTCCCTACTCCCTACCCCTGCAGTGAGAGGCTTTTTTTTTTTTTTATTTTATTTTGAGAATTAAGAATTTGCTCCAAATTCCAAGTAAGCTGAGAGTGTTGTCTGAGATGACTTCCTGTTGTTCATTCCCCACTTCCTGGTTTACTCAACACTGTCCCCTCCTATTCCCAGCCTTCTCCCTGGGACCAGGGCCAAAGTCTGAGGCATGTACTTCATGAGTCCCTTAGGATCAGCATGGAGAAATGAAGTTAGACATGGAGGTGATTGCCTCCACCGGCCTCCGGAAGCCAGCATTCACCCAGGGTGGGAGCCGGGCTTGGTAAACTCAGTCTGGAGCCAGACCGGGGTCCCGATGCCACTCAGCTATCAGCTGTGCCTCTGTGGCAGGCCAGCCACTCCTGCCGGCCCTTGTGAGGGTTGTGAGGGTTAGTGGCACAGAGCAGTAAATCCCCAACGGGTGCCATCTTTTGTCACTCCATGGGCAGATCATCTGTCCTTTCCACTGGCTGTCATCCTTGAAGTCCCAGAGCCCCCCCCCCCCATCAAATGCTATTTCTGTACATGCCACTATGTGTACCTGTCGGTAACACAGCTGGAAAAAGCTTACCACGAGAATGCCTGCTGCCTCTGCCCCATTCTTACCCGACGCATGCACACTTGGTTTTCTGCCGCGGTGTGCATTGCTTTGTCAGTGGATGTAGGAGACGCTCTGGCATGATTTCGGTGCCCACGTGTGAAGAGTGAGCCATTCACTGTGTGGAAATGACCATTCAGGTGATCGGATTGACCATGCGGTTTGGCATTCTCACCACAGGCCCAGAAATAGCTAGAAGGTGGGGGTCTTTGCAAGTTAACCAGGGACATCGTTGCTTTCATTTGCTTGCCCAATTACAGGTAGTTGAAAGGGCCCGTGGACCCTCCTCAATGTATCAAGGGCTGCATGGATACAAATAAAAGAGAAACTGCCCAAGTGAGAGGTAACCTAGGGGTATCTCTCTTAGAAGAGATTTTTAACTTGATAGCCTTCTAATACAGTTTGGTTTGTTGTTTCTTTTATCAGGTTGAACCCTATACAGTTAGAGATACAGATAGCTTCTGACCTATAAAAATGCAGTTTCATTTGTCCAGTTTAATACGTGACTACCAAATGAGATATGCCACATTTCTTTTACTAGCTGATTATATCTGAGTGCAGATACCCTCCGATTTGGGTCAGGGTTTGGCATTTCCATTTGCAATAGCACTTCCTTACTTTGCTGGAGGGAGCAGCCCCAGGCAGTTTGAAGATAAAGAGGATGTCGGCCATTGTCTAGTGTTATTGATTCGTCACATCTCTGCCCTTCATTAAGTCGTTTGCACCAGTGCCAAGCCTTCTTTATTGGGCCACAAGGCCTCCTTGTGGTTCATGAACAGGATCCAATAAGCTGGCTCCAAAGCCGGCTCACTGAAGTCATAGGCCGCCCATCACTTGTTTGTAGTGCGTTTGAACTCTGTCATCACAGTCCCACTATTATATCCAAACTCTCAGAACTACAGGCAGCTGCAGACAATGACACTCATTTGGGAAGCAAAACTAACTAAATAAAATTGTGTGGGTTCGGGGGGGGGGGGGGATTGAACCCAGGCCTTTCAACAGGGAAGCGATATTTAACACACCCAAATTCTAATCCTACAGGATAACAGCCATTGACAGTGTCCCTCTGTTCTCTGCTGTGTGCACTTTCTCTCCTCGATGCCACACCACACCCTCCGATGGGCCGATGTTGTACTGTCAGTTCTATAAAGCTAATAGCTTTGCACAATTGGTTCCTAAAACCGTGTGATTCATCTCTTGCTCCGTTGCCCATTTGGCCCAGTGTGTAGATGAAGGAGTGCCATCTTGAGCATTCCTTTAATAGCCCACTGGGCAAACATTCATTGAGGTCATTGAGGCTCTACCATGCACCAGTTTTAAAGACGGCGAGTTGTGGTTGGGAAAAGGAGACAGGCGAATGAATAGTGTGGTTGTGACCGTGGGGAATAGACCTACAGATGGCATGCACATACAGGAAGTCCCGTTATACCCTTAGAAGCCTTCCCAGCAAAGGTGAATGATACTGAATGGTTCTCCAGGAGATAAAAGAGAAGTGGGTGTCAGGTAAAGGAGGCCACAGGGCTCAAGAGAAGAGCTGGGTAGGTATTCAGGATGAGGTAGTAGGAGAAAATGGACTTGTGTGTTAAGAAGCTTTTACTTTGTTTGCATTTTGACTATGAGGGTGCACATTCGGTTCTCAGTTCCTTTATTAACAAATACATTCTGTAGCGGGCTTTGGCTTTTTATTTTCCCATGTTAGTTATTTTTAAAGTTGTGTCATCCGTGCATGTCCTCTTGTCTTTGAGGTCTCATTTAGTTAAATTGGTGACCTTATTAAATCATTTGAAAAATTTAAAATGTTATGTGTTTCAGTGTTTGTCTATGCCATTGGCGTGCCTGGTACCCAAGGAGGCCAGGAGAGGGCACCACATCCCTTGAAACTGCAATTGTTATCTGCCACATGGATGCTGAGAACAAAACCTGGGTTCTCTACAGGAAGAGCAAGTGCACTTAACTGCTAAACCATCACTGAAGCTCCTTAAATTACTTCACATAGCGGAACAACTAGGCTTTCCAGCCTTACTCTGCTGTTGTCTCCTGGCAAAGATGAAGGTCAAAAAGCTACATCCATTTGTTTTGCAAAGCTTTTAGGTTCCTCGCTCTTCCGACCTACTTCCTTTTTCCTACTTGTCATCCGTTGTATTTGGTTGAGTGACTGGCATGCCTTTTTTCCAGCTTGATCATGCTGGGGTGGCTCTAATCACTTTTTTCCACTTGCCCTGATATAAGTGGCATTGCTACCCGACTGTGTGCCATGCTGTGTAACAGTAGGTTTCCCCCTACCACAACCCCGGCTGAGGTCTTCATTGTGTGGCCCGTTTGTGTTCATTGTTGCTATAGCGTGATGGACAGGCTGGAGAAGTGATAGGATGTGGCGGCCATGGAGATTCCTGCACTGTGTGCTCCCTCCCTCCCTCCCTCCCTCTCTCTCTTTCTTTCTCTCTCTCTCTCTCTCCCCCCCCCCCAGGCTACATTAAGTGGGGCCTGTCACAATTTGTACTAGTGGGTTCATGCCTTCAGTTCATTCATGTCTCCAATTGTAGTGAGTTCTACAGGTTTAATATTGATCAAGCATCTTCATGATCAATACCCAATTCCGTTTCCACTGTCACGAGAGAGAAAGGCGCCGTGAACATTGTTTCTTTCCAGATTGGTGCTTGTGACAGACTTCTCTGCTGTTTGCTAGGCTGGAGTTTGAAGGGAACCTTTGGTGGTTTGTCTCTTTACCTTGAGCACGCAGTGTGTACATGTTGATGAGTGTTCCTTTCCTTGTTAATGGTGGAATATATTCTCCTGCGTTTTAGTAAGAGTTTTGGCAGAGGACGCTGTCCATTCTGTTTATTGTTGTGAGCAGTCATCCATGCAGTGGTTCAGGGCTCAGCAATTGTGTTCTGATGGTTTTGCTAATTCAGTGAGCACAGACAACTTCCCCAGTGCTAATGATCTTTGTTGTTCTTTGTGTTTTTAGATAGTCATACAGTCTGGATGCTATAGCTTGGAACTTGAATCAAAGTTACCTCTTATTCATTCTATAGACAAACCCAAAGTTATGGTAGGGATATATAGGTTATGACTTCTGGAGTGACATGGGCTCACCTCCTAGCCTGGCGGCAGAGGTGGGTGTCCACCCTCTGTTTTTCGGTGGTTACTAGATTCCTTGGGTTTTCTGTATTTCTCCATCACCATGCGCCCAGGCAGAGTTGTTAGACAGCCCTGTCCTGAGAAGTCACTGTGCCTGAACCATGAGTCAGTAGTCTGAGATGCCAGAGTTAATGTGACTTTGCAACACACCCAGTCCCCGTGGAGACTTACCACTTCGGGGAATGAACAGTGGACTTTCCAACGCATGTGTGACTGCCCTAGTTGGCAGTGCTGCTCTGAGTCAGCCTTATCCACGGCACGAAGCTATCTGAGAACTGGGAATGAGGGGAATGGGTTTTGCTAGAACCTTCAGTGTGCCTCACATCATTGACTTGCACCTCCAGCCTCTTCCAAGGTAAGTGCGCTGCTGCGGTGGGCTTTCCTGGCTCTTGTTAGGATCACCGTGACCTTGGGCTACTTCATATAAACAGTCCCCTGACCTATGGGCAGGATGACATCATGCAGAAATGTCACCCAAGACTTTACATTTGGAAAGGAAGTCAGGGACATTGTAGATTTGGAGTGGGGGGGCATCTTGTGCCTATAGTCTCCCTAGACTTAGTGACTCTTGAGATCTGTCCCCACCCCCTTGGGAGAAAGAAGGTGGCAACATTATTTTGAGGGTGGTTAAAAGTATTTCCATCTTCTTGAGTTTAGGAAACAGACTAGAATGTGCTGCAAAAGGTAATATCCATTTGTGTTCCTTTGGGCCCTCTATTAATTTTTAAAGTTTTTAAAATGTATTAAGTGCTGACAGCCTTAACCGTCCCCCCAAGGGATGGTAATATTACCTCAAATTCCCACATACTTTTTCCAAGTAAAAGTCTCCTATAATTATCTTCTCTTCTTCTGCCTCCTCCTCCTCCTCCCTTTTCCTCAACTTTGGTGACAACTAGTTAATTTTGAAGCTGCCAGAGCGATTATTTCAGTGTTGCGCGGTACCTCTGGGAGGCGAATGGAATCTCATCAACTTTTTCCATCTGCTGACAAAATTCTCCTAATTTCAGAGGGCAATGATGTCACCCTTTAACAAGCAAAATATTCCTTGCTAAACAGATGGGTCTCCTCGCCTGACTTCTTGGTAATGCAGTGGGAGGCAGGGTACCACGTGCATCATGTTCTATCTAGCCGTAAGCTTTAGATTGAACAGGATTGCTCTGAACTCGGCAAGACTAATTTTTTTTGTAAACACAAGCATTACCATGATAACAGTGACCCAAAAGTCCCTGTCATGACTGGACACGGCTTAGTCCTCAAGTGCTGGGAAAATCTTCATTGTACTCAGGCAGAGCCAGAATGCGGCCCTAAGGTAGGGTGGGACCCTGAGTGCATCACTTCTTGGACCACGGAGGGAGACCAGGCATGGTGGAGAGATGATGAAATCCAGCTTGGAGAAGAGGAAGGCAGAGGCTGTTGTTGATTGATGTCACATGCTGTTTATAAAACTGCATCCGACGAGCTCTGTTTTGTCCAGCTAGATAGGCCAGCATCTGAGGTCGGAGTGGATAGGGAAATACAGCTTTGGGGCCATCTCAGTGCTAACCTCTAGGTCATGTAGGAACACGGATGTGCCCCCCCCAAGTGCATGACAAGTGTTAACAACCCACTAAAGCGTGTCTCAGTTTCTCTAGCTGAGATGTGCAGGACTCCTTTTCTGTGTTCCAGGGGTGATGCCAACACTCCTAACCTGTGTTCTCATCATATTTCAGAGCTTCCTGTGGGCTTTTCCTGCCCGTGTTCTCTTCTCTCATAACGTTTCTAACTTTAGGGGATCCTCCTTAGTCATGTTGGCCCTGCTTGCTCTTCTGAATGCCATCAGCACGTGTGTGTGTTTGTTTGTTCGTTCGTTCATTCGTTCATTCATTCATTCATTCATTCCAGTCAAGAAATAGTGAAGTAGTAGTGTCAAGATAGATTGGATTCTTATTTATCCAAGTGGAAAAAGAAATACAATGCTTGGAACTGGCAATAGTGATGAATATAGTTAGGACAACACATTTCTTCAGAACAAGTTGTAATGTGTGTCAAAAGTCTTGCCATTCTGAAACCTAATATCAGTTCAGAGAAAAAGACTGTGTTAGACACGTTAATAAATTTGCTGCGGTATGCATCTGAGTCGGTTTGTGTTGGACATTCCAATGTCTGATGACAGGCACATTGAGTAAATAACAACATACTTCTGTGACGGAATGTTGTTGAATCACAGTATGTTGGTGTATTCTGTTGGTAGAGTATTTGTTGACATGGGAATGTTTTCTGGTTGCTTCTTAAAAAGTGGGTTTTTGAAACCGTTTGAGAGGCATATGTGGAGAGTGCCAGAGTTTCCCTAAAGAAAGCCACAAGAGAAAAGAGAGGGGTGGAATCCTCCTCACTGACAGAAGAAAGTGATGGTCAGCTATTCTGTTTAATCCCTTTATGTCACTGGGATTAGATATTTATGTGGCTTGGGGTTGGAATTGATAGGCATAAATCAAAACACTACCAATTTTTCTGAATATGTGGGTGCAGATCATTTTTTTCTGTGTATTTTTGCTTTTTGCAGAGTTTTAATTGTTAAATATATGGCATGTGAAATAGATAGTAAATGTTGCTAAGCAGAGTCCCATAGGTGCTTGCGACTATGGTCATTGTCATTGTGAAATTCAGTGAGGGACCAGATACTCAATACAATAATGAAGGCATGCATGCTGAGTCTCTAGCTCAGGGATTCTCAACTCTGCTAATGCTGTGACCTTTGATAATACTTGCTCATGTTGTGGTGACCCCCAACCATAAGCTTATTTCATGGCTACGTCATAGCTGTAATTTTGCTACTGCTACGAATCGTAATGTAAATATCTGACATGCAGGTTATCTGACATGCAACCCCTGTGAGGGTTGCAACCCACGGGTTGAGGAGCACTGAGGTTTGTCTAGGTTGCTGTGCAGCCACATAGGCTAAGGCAGTGACAGGCAAGGTCAGAAGTACCCCCGGATGGCAAACAGAGCCATTGTAAGAAGAGGGCGCAGCCAGGGCACTGATGTGTGAGCACTCAGGAGGGTGAGGCTCTTGAGTTGCTCTAAGGAGGTAAGGGATGAGAAGCGGCTACTCTGGGGGACCCTTAGCGGGGCATCTGAATAGTGGAGCAGACCACCCTCAAACTGGGAAGAAAGGGATGGGATGCGAACACACAGTTCTATAGCCCACGGCAAGGCCTTGGCTGCCTGTCTGAAGACCCAACGAATAGCGTAGAGTTCAGATGTTCCTAATGTGACTTTGAGCCAGCTTGTACACCCGCTGTGTTCAGGTGGGTTCAAGTCTGCTGTTGGGAGAGCAAGACCCCCTACACACACACACACACACACACACACACACACCAATACAAGACTATCTGAGTTCATTTTTCCAGAAGCAAGAATTTTCTCAAGCCACTCTAGCCTAGTCTGCATTTCAGACGTTCTCCCTGATGCGGTTTGAAGCCTGGGAACTGAGGGCTGGGGCTAAGGAGTCTAAACATCTTCATTCCTTGTTGAGTACATAAGTATTTATGGAGGGCCTGTGGCAGGTAGACACTCTGCTAATGGGTTGCTGTAAACAGCTCCGTGTATTCAAGCCACGAGGCCAGGGCCCTGTCCCTAGAGCGGTTCCTGTCTTCTGGAAGGTAAATCCCTGTTGAGTCCCACATGGAGCCCATTATTTCTGTCAATGGCAGGCTTGTCCTCTGAGAGTCGGGGGCAGAGGTATGGAGGGAGGTGTAAAGTCAGCTGTCTTGTACTCCCTCTTAGAAGACCCCAAGGGGCAGGCCATGGGTGGATTGGTGGGTGTGTTGGGAGGCGAGTCAGAAAGTTGTCTTCCCTCTACCCTCTTCACAGTGTTCCATTGACCCAGGGCTTCCCGCTCTGCCAGGCAGCAGGCTCCATCCACACGGAGTCGCCTGTACTTCCATGAGAGAAGTTACCACACATGCCTAAGGCTGCCCACCTTCTCAATGATGGGGCCCATGCCTGCTGCCTGAGCTTCGGCGTCCTGACTCCTACACCCACCCAACCTTCTCTGCATTGGATCATCCTGTGCCACCTAAGCCTGATTGTCACTGTGCCTGTCCCTCGGACTTACCATGTCCGTAGCTCTCCAAAGAGCCATTTGTGAGAATAAAATGGGCTCTGATGGAACTCTGGTCAGTAACAAAGAAAATGCAGAGGTATCAAACGCTGCTGACCTCCAGGCACACTACGTTTTAAAGTACCAGCACTCTGAGATAACGGTCTTCAAACCAAAGTTGTATTTAGAAATCCTAGGACCGTCATCCGCTGTGATCACTCACTGTGAAATGAAAATCAGCCTCTTCTGATACTAGAGATATCACACCCCTTTCCAGGGAGGGGATGGGAAGGAGCAGGGTCCCACTTTCTGCCTGCCCAGTCCTTTCTGTTTCAGAAAGAGGCCATGCCTGAGTGTACTTTGCGGACTGAGGAAACGGTGTTCACTAAATGCCAGAGTTGACGGCACTTCTGCCTAAGAGCACCTGCCACATACAGCTTGTGCTGTGTGTGGCCCTGGAATGCCAGGGATGAGTAAGGAAGCCCAGATGCGAGGGAATTGGTGCTCGATCTAGGAAGCTGGACAATACAAGCAAGTATGGTGAACCCTTGTGGGAGGAGGAAGAGGAAGTTTCATAAAAATAGGAGAGAGGCTTCTGGGGCCGAAGACGGAGTGGAGAAGCAGGAGGCTGATTCACTTTTAGCCAAAGATGGGCAGGGAAGAGAAGCAGGTGAGGGGCCCAGCAAAGTGGGGAGGTAGGCTGGCAGTTCCATGCATAAATTCTGGGCAAAGCATGGCCTTCTGAGTGTGAGCGTTGGACCTCTATTATTATTATTATTATTATTATTATTATTATTATTATTATTATTATTATTATTATTATTTTCACTTAAGTAAGCTCTGGACCTCCTCCAAAAACCCCTTTGCTATTTTGAGGCAACAGTTGGCACTCATTGGTGAGCCCTGGGCTGCCAGGTATTTTATTGGGGTTGTGTGATAGCCTATAAAGAGATGGACAAGAAAGAGCCACACAGTGGAAGAGACAGCTGGGCATGGATAGTGCAGGCTGCGCAGTGGGGACCCATGCCTTAACTGAGTGGTTAGCCATGGAAAGACAGATAGGCATTGCACCACACGTCATGGAGACTCCTTTGTGTGGATTTTCAGTTCTGTCTTGTTTAGAGGATGTTCTGTTCAAATAACAGCATGTGCATGGTGCTCCCCAGAGACCCCCCCCCCCGAGAAAATTAAATGATCATCTTGTGACATCGTCCTCAGGCTCGATGTTCTAGAATGCACGGGAACTCAGCTGCCCTGAAGGGACTGTTGAGACAATTTGGGAAGCCAGTTTTAGAAGCCGTGGGGAAGGGGAAGTAGCCTACATTTACTCTGCCAGTTAAAACAGGGGAGAGAGAGAGAGAGAGAGAGAGAGAGAGAGAGAGAGAGAGAGAGAGAGAGAGAGAGAGAACCATAGTCATAAACCTTACAATAGTAGTTTCAAAAATAGCCTGGAAAGGTGTCTACTTTCAGTCGAGACCACACCCTGCAGGGAGCGCTTGGAGCCCCATCTGCAAAAGCTGTTTTAGAGTTCAGTCACTCGGAAGGGTTAGTCCTCTGTCCTGGATTTGCTCAGATTCTCGCGGTCTTTCTTTCTTTCTTTCTCTGGAATTCCATAGACAGTAATTAAGGAACTGGAGGCCAGCAGGAGGTCAGGGAGCCTTCCTCAGTGAAAACAGGGATTGTTGGCCATGCACAACACTCCCTTTTTTCCTTGTGGTGAATAGGAGATTTGCTTAGAGCTGATGACTTATGCCTTTCTTACAAGTTACACAGTTAGCAAGCAACTGGGGACTGAGGCAGCAGGCAGAGAGAGGCTAATTGAATCCAGTCAGTATCCTGGTGTTCTTCTTCGGATGTTGGGCTGTGACCGGGAGAGCCTGCCCGATCATGTAACTGCAGAGAACATGTTCGCAGGAGTGCCTGGTCCAACTTGGAGATTGCGGGACTGAAGGATCAAAGAGTGAGATTTGCTCGAGTGGGGAGGGGGAAGGGATACCTACAGCACCTTCACAAAACCGCCCCCCTTAAGCCTGCTCAATGCCGAGGCCGGTAAGTGGATGACTGCTTTTGCTGTGCAAAAAGAAAACTTTTCTGTTGTTTCAAGAAAAAGGTTTTCTGCTAGCTCCTGCCTCGGGTGCATCTTTCTTGGCTTCCTAAGTTTTGCTAGATCCATCCATCTCCCCCTAGCTGATTTCCTGCCTTCTTGCCCAGTGGGTTTACCCAGTTAGCATATGTAACTCTTGGAGAATACTAGATATTATTTTGAGAAGATGAAAGAATGAGCAAGCATGGGCTGGAGCCACTCTGTGACTTGGGCTGACTCTGTGTGAAGGGCTTAAATTCAGACAGCATTCGGCATTGTTTTCAATAAGTCTACGATTAATTGGCTTTCTTCTCATAACTTTTAGAATCATTCCAGTGACAGCTTGGCTGTAGGAAGTGGACGTGTGTATGTCTTCTTATGGACTGGGGCTCAAAGAAAACTATTGTGTGACTCCCTCAAGCAAATATATTTGCAATTGAAGAATATTTCTCAGAAATGCCTCTGTTTTGTAGAATGGTGTATAGCTCCGCGGGGTGGGGGTGGGAGGGGGATAAAGGGACTTAGTCTTGCTTTTCTGGTTGCTCACTGTGACTGACAGTGTATCTCAGATCTGGGCAAAGCGTGGTCAGGATGGTCTCATGTGTCCTTCCCTAAGGATCTATTTTTGTTCCCTGCAAGTACGGATTAACATTTATTCCGGCACATTCATTGCTACCGTGCCACTAAATTTTTGGAAACCCACTAATTCTGTCCACCGCAGATGTAAGAAGTGTCTGTTATAAGGTCCGGTGAAGTATGTGTTTCAGGCAGCCTTGGCAGGCTTAGGATGCGCGGTAAGGGGATGCTTTAAGCGTGCGCCAGCACATGGATCCTTTCATTTACAGATGTGATTAATTTTGCTCCCCGTTTCTGATCATCTTGCATGTAGCCGTGTTATAAAAAGTCCTCCACGCTGGCTCCATGGCTTTTCCCATTAGAGCATCACAGATGTGTCAAAGGGTGCACTTGTTCCAAGAGAAGCTGGGGAGAAGGGACGCTCCACCCTCGGGTCCATGCCAGGCGGCCCCCATAGACTCTGCGCAGTGCCTAGCAGGCAAAGAGTGCGCTATCTCTTTAAAGCAGCTATAGTTTTGTGCCTTGGCTTGGCCAATTTGTTATGGTTTAAAACTGTGGAGCCAGCTGTCTGCAATCTGATGTAATGTTGCCATGGAAACAAGAAACGAAACACTTAAGCATTCACCGCAGAATTACTACATATAGCATTAGCCAAAGTAATTAAAAGTTGAGCCGTATGGGTTTTCTGGTGGAAAAAAATCTTCAGCAGAGGGCTTGGAAATGAAATGTTTCTGTTTACAGTCTCACGAAGAAGGCAGTTTGCACGTCTTTTGGTGGGAGCACGCGCTCTTTTTCCTTGGGGTGGTTTGGGATGGGGCGGCTAAAGTTGATGGACCGTGACCTCTTCTCTATAAGGTGATGGGGCCGAAGTTTTCTTTAGAGAACTTGAATAGGCTAACAAAGAAGTGTGGGGACCCAGAGATGGAAGAATGTTTTGAGTATGTGTGAACATATGCTTTTAGGCTTTTGTTTTGGTTTATGTGGATCTGTGTTGGTTATGAGCCTGTTTCTTTGAATCATTTGTATACAAAGTAGAAATCCTTTATTGTACAAACCCCTTTGAGGAGGAAGTTCCCCCCAATACATTTTCTGCTTATCAACACTCTGTCTAAAACATACTTGCATTTTCAAAACGCATGCACATATTTTAATGATTTAATGATTCTTAATTTAAAAGATTCTCAAACTCCCTTTTAGGATAGTCAGTTTTATAAATAAAAGGCACACTATATATACATACATAACATACACATATATATGTTAAAGACATGCTATGTGGCTTGCATTTAGAAAGTAGCACATGGTTATTTGAAAGAGAAATATACAGTGAAGAATGTATTACTCAGTTTAGAAGAAATGCAGTCACTTGTGTCTTTATATTAAAACAGCTGGATATATATATATATATATATATATATACATACATACATATATATGTATGTATATATATATTAAACTAATATGTCACAAGTCTCTTCCCTGGGACTCTAGCTGAATTCAGAAGTTGACCCTCCGCATCAATAAAACTGTCTGGAAGACTACCCAGGCTGACTATGCAGGCAGGAATCTTTTAATTAAAGATACCATGCACAAGTCCACCTTTCTTCAATGACTTGCTGTGTCAACCTGCCTGAGGTCCAAAGCATGACATGATAGAGGAAGTGCATGGTTGCCGTGACTTGAGATCTGTCAGTGGCCAATGCCTCCAGAACCTCCATCAGCTTAAAGTTCTCAAGAGCTCATGTTCCTCAGAAAGGAAGCAGAGCCTGTGAAAGAGATTAAGGAAGCACCTGGCTTTTTTTTTTTTTTTTTTTTTTTTTTTTTTCCCTGCATTCACCACAGCGAATGCAGGCCCAGGAAAGGAAGGCTCTGGGAGAGAATGTTTGCTTTCAGGCTCACACCCTGGTGTGACTCTTTTTATTTCTTCCTGGAAAGTTCATACAAATGCATCTTTCCTATGCTCACCTTGTGTCTCTGCAGGAGTGTTTTGTGTTACTGGTTTCTATATTCCGTTCCCTTCTGTGCATTCAAATGCTCCTCCCTCCCCAATACACAAACCACCAGCAGTCACTATCAAACATACTAACCATGGAGTGTGTTTACATCGAGATGGTTTTTTAACCTCCCCATCTAGCTTCTTATCTCTTAAGTACAAGCAGTGCTAGTTTCAACCTTGACTTGACTCAGGAATTTATAATGTCAAGGATAGATACCTAGCCTGGTTTTGTTTGTTGTTTGACTATACAGAGGCCTTCTGTGATACAAAGTTGATTATTCTGCTTGAATCGCTAGCATTTGAACTGCAACGAGAGGACGCAATGCTTTGAAACATTTGCATGAATTCAGTGCACTAGAGGTTCCTGAGGTGCTCATGATCCAGAATGAGGGTAACCAAGTTCTCATGCCTCTGGTTGGCCATTCTGACCATTTCATTTCATTAGACGTCAACAGTTCAACAAAGTAGGAATGAAATTTAAACCAGATGTGTATCATTTTGTATTTGGAGCTAAACTTACTATTTCAACTTTTTTTTTTTTTTAACCTTGCCCCTTTGAACTAAGTGCATTAACCCTAATTGTTCAACTTAAGCACCCCGTTTCCTTCTAGTATACCAAGTAGCTTGTGAGCAGCTTTTTTAAAATTTGTTTCTTTTTAGTTTATGCTCATTTGTGTTTTGCTGCATATATGTGGATGCCAGTTCCCCTGGAACTGGAGTTACAGACAGTCATGAGCTTCATGTGGTTGCTGGGAATTGAACCCAGGTCCTCCAGGAGAGCAGCCTGTGGTGCTCTTAACCACCGAGCCATCTCTCTGCCTCACAGAAGGCAACTCTAGTTGTGAGTTTGCAGGCAGCATTTTCCTAGGAATTTTCAAGAAGTCAGACATAGATGTGGACGCACTTCACAGGTGGGAAGACTGAGGAATATTCCAGTCTGCTGATTTTGCTGGTCTGTGCTAATTGATCATCAGTGAGTGAATTGTTCGTAGATAGTGAGCAGGAATGAAGTACAGTAGCTCCAAGGCCAGGAGGTGAATCAAGGCAAAAACTGAAGCAAGCTTATCCAGGAGAGAGTATTACCAGCCGTGCTGAGAGAAGTATCTGTGTACTCCAAGCCTGCACCATTTCTAAGTAATCCATATGGCCTCCATCCCTCTTCTTTTGTGCCGTTCTCTGCCAACACTTTTGACCCATTTTATGCCCTATAAAACTGAGATTAGGGAGAGCTTTTCTTGGGGAAAATCCCCTCACTAGTCTCGAATTGGAGAATTGGCTTTTGTTTGTTTTGTTTGGGGCAGCGGAGTTGAGTCATCACTCTCCCTAAGAATTGCATTGAGGGCATGAAGGGATGCTGTTGTCAAGATGAGCAGGATGAGCTGGACCCACTCACTGGCTGCAGAGTATCCCAAATGGCCTGAGCTCCCAGCCGGGTGGTGCAGCACGCCACACACCCCTCCAGTGGGACAGTAGGGGAAGCTGCATACAGAATGTTGGAATGGACTTGGAAATGAAGCCCTCATTCTGTTCACAAGGAAAGGGTTGTTTTTTAGCCTGGGTCACTGCTATGGAGAGAGAATTCCCCCCCCCCCCCCATAATGTTTGATACTTGAGGGAAAACAGCTGGGCCAGTGCTGGACACTTGAATTGCTGCAAAATGGAATAGGATGCTGGGGAATATGGACTGTACTGTATGTCTGTAAAGGTCAGCTTTTTCCCTTGTCTCTTTGGAGGAATGTGGGGCTGTCCTCAGCCTTGCCTCTGAGCCCTCAGAAGGAGCTGGGGGAGGCGGAAGGGACGGCTGTGTGATGTGGCAGGCGTTTCTAACAAATAGGAAAGAAGGGATTTTTCCCCCTTTCTTTCTCTCTCCCTTTTTATGACTTCCCCTGTTCTGTCTGCTGGTTTTGATTTTTTTTTGGGGGGGGGGTTGGGGGTAGGTGCTGGAAAAAAGTCAACAAGATTTTGGTTTGGAGAAGTGGTTGATGACCACGTTCAACAGCAAATCCCGATGGGCCAGACAGAGAAGAGCCTGGCCCAAACCACAGCAGCTTAACTGGAATCACAGGGCCAGCTTGAGGAGAAAGTCCTGCTGGACTTGGCTTGAAAGACACACGGAGTGGTATCGTGGGTCAACACCCCATGGTAGTCAATGCCAAGAATGTGTACTCTCCCTAGGATTGATTCTCTGCTGAATTAGGCCATCTCGGGGTATGTGAGGTCCCATAAACCTGTTGGGTAGATTTGCTGATGGCCCAAGTTTGGCGGCAGAGCTGCGGATATTTGGCCCTGGCCGGCTATGCCAGCCAGCCAGGAGGGCAATTAACTGATTAAACGTTCCTGCTTTTCTTTGCCAGTCAAGAGAACAGTCAGATGAAGAGACGGAGGAGTCGGTGAAGTTTAAGAGGTTACACAAGCTGGTGAACTCTACTCGAAGAGTCAGAAAGAAGCTCATTAGGGTGGAGGAAATGAAAAAGCCCAGCCCTGAAGGTAAATACAAAACAAAACAAACAAAAACGGGGTGGGGGGGCAGGAAACCCCACCCTGGCTCTTTCCAAGGAAGCTACTTGGGGTCAGATTTTCAGGAGAAACAGAATATGATTTCAAGTAAGAAACGAACTGCATTCTGCCCGAGGCTGACAACTGTCTGTGCCAGCCAGGCGATGCTCAGTGTTATGGAATGAAGAATCCTGGTGTCAAGTATTTTGGGCACTTAGTAATTCCATGTGGCAGGGATGGGAAATGGCTAGGGTCTGAGGATAGAATCTGAAGGTGTGGTACAGCTTTAATTATGAGCTTAAGTTGCCGTATATAACCTTATATGTTCTCAGCACAAGCCTCTCTTCCATAGGGGGCTGGAATTGGAAATGCAATGGGTTCTCGTGCAAATCTGATACAGGATGCATCCATCTTGCAAAGCCACCTGACAATCAAGGCTCTTAATATCCCTTCAAAGCCCAAGGGTTGCTTTGTTCTTCCAGGAAACAATCTCAAGTCTCTATTCAAAAGGGGCTTTGAGGACCTTCAATTCGAAGGGGATCTTTAAGAGCTGGCTGGGAAGATGAAACAGTAATGTCAACAGAGACATCAACTAGGGATCATCAGAATGAATAGTTACCTTTGAATTAAAATTATGATTGTTTAAATTATGACCTTATTCATTTTCACTTTTAGTAGTGTGCATATACAATATAGAAATCTACCTCAAAAAAAAAAAAAAAAAAAAAAAAAAGATCAGAGAAAAGCTCAATATTTCCGAATGTGGTTACATACAAGCAAAAGGGCTATAATCTCTATAATCCCGAGCCAGGGAGGGGAGTGCTGTGGGGATACAGTAACACTCTGTCTCACACCATCCAGCTTGCCCATCGGTGAGATGAAATGAATTACACTCTTAGTACTGTGCCCAGTTTATCCAGTGGGACTTGTCCTGGGGCAGCCTTTAGGCCACAATAGTATCTTCTACATCTTAAAATATCCAAATTTGCAGAGGATGCCAATTCGGCTATGTTTGGGGGTGGAGGGATCAGCAAAATAGCAAACGAGGCAATTGAGGATCAAAAGTGGTCACCGTATGCACTAATACACACTAAGACACCTGAGTGTGGCAGGCTGAATGAAGTCATTGCAAGCCTTGCCCTGGTGGGTGATGAGCTGGGAGTGTGTGTGTGTGTGTGTATGTGTGTGTGTGTGTGTGTGTGTGTGTGTGTAGCTCAGAGGGTCTGCCTCCAGCTCCCATGTGACCAGGCCCTCTGAGGTTCCTATTGGCAGGGGAACCGGGAGGTGGGATGGCCTACTTGAGTCACCAGATGCTTCTCTTCCCCAGTGCCCTTGGACTTTCAGCGATAATGATCAAGTCACCGATTGCCCGCACACCTGTGCCAGTACAACGGGAAATAACAATCCCATACTGGGATGCACTCTGCGTACGGGACACTTTCCCACACGTTGAGAATTGATGTTGCCTTTTAATATGCCATCTCTGGAATACACACCAGAGGCAGGCACTTACTCATTTCTCCAGTAACGGGACTGAGATAAAGAAGCCAGGGAACCACTAAGCCAACAGAGAACCATCAGCTTCTGCGTGGTGCCGTTAGCAACTGGGGAAGCTTCAAGTGTCTGTGACACTTAATGCGTATAGTAACCATATTGGCTTTTGGTAAAGATAAGTAGGTGTTGTGGCAGAGAGAAACACAGGCCCAGGGTCCCAGAGCTATGGCTGAAGATCAGGACTTGTACAAAGCTATATCCTTGCATTAAATGATTCCACATTCTCCTGTTGGAAGCACCCTTCCTGGGTGTCCCCATGTCAGTTATATTAAGCCAGAGGCCACTGTGAAGCAGGCTTCATGGTGTGCAGGGGGAGAGCTCACCTGGCTCATCCCTCCTGCAATAGTGAAGCTGTTCCTGTTGATCAGAAGAGGGTAGGAGAAGAATGGTGTATTCAGGGAGCCTGGGCCAGGCCAGGGCTCCTGGGCTGCCTCTCAGACACGGACAGTAAAACCCACTCTGTACAGGCCGGCTCACAAAGGCTGACACAGCCTCTTTGGAGTCACTTCCATATTCCACTCAAAGCTCCTTACCAGGAGCTGCCTTTCCAGCCTAAGTCTGCACATGTCACAGGCATGCGTGTCCCAGATAGTGCCAGGCCCCATTGTGACCGTGGTGTTTAGAAGGCTGATGACTGCCCTAAGAGCTCTCCAGAAGATGTGTTTGGACCACTGATAATGGGTGGCAGCAGGGTCCTTAGAATACTGGACTGGGAAAAGCCCACCAAGCGCCCATGGAGCCCTTCAGGACGGCGTTGCTTAGACTTTTCATGGATCTCTACCACCTGGAGGGCTTAATGCGACTTGCTTGTTTACTGACTGCCTCTGCCACCAAGCTGGCCCCCAGCCTTCAGACAGTTGCTTCTTCCTGGAAGCAAGGCACAATCTTTGGAAGTAACTTTATTTACTTGGGGAAAAATGAGTAGAGATCAGGAAGCAGCCCTCGTATCTGTGTACTCTTTGTGGTCTGGCTAAATCCGGTCTGAGCCCAGACCTTGCCTTAAACTCTCCCAAAAGATCCTCAAACAGTTCTTTCGGGACCCTGGGATTCAGCATCATTTTGATTTCTCCTTCTTTTCCTTCTGTCTCTGCCACTCATTTCTGCACGTGCATTGGAGCTTGGAATTCTTCTGCAACAAATACCCATCCGATTAGAAAGAGTAGCCATGTTTAGAGTCTTCTAGAAAGGGGTGCCATTTTTACCGCCTTCCCTCTGTCTTTCTCCCTGACACTTGACCACTCGTTGGCACTTTGTCACAGCTGGAATGTGTAGCGCTCCCCTTCTGTCCCACGGAACTTTGTACTTTATCCCTCTCCGCTGTTCATCTGGTGGAAAGCTGCAAGGCTCCAGTGTTTCCTTATGATTAAGGGGTGCAGCCAGTTGGGATCACTACACCCACAGCTTGACCTACTTCCTCCCTCACATCTGTTCACATAACACATGCAGAAAAGAACTCGGCTCTCCTGCCAGCACATCCAGGCCTTTCCGCCGGGCTCCTTCAGAGGGCTTGGCTCGCTAGCTGGCCCCAGAGAGAGCTTCAAGGCCTGGAAGCCTGAGCCCAAGTGGAACACTCAGTGAGCTGCTTGCGTGTCAAGGCCCTTAAATGCCCTTGCTGTTTCCTCAGGGGCTGGGTGGAAGGGACTATCTGGCTGGGATCACTCAGTTCTTCTGGCTTTTTCTATTTGGCCAGTAGACTGGAGAGCATTTGTCAATCACATTTGCAAGTATAACCCTTTATGGCGTTTTCCCCATCCAAATTCTCTTGGAGATTTAATCACTTAAATAGCATATGTACCAATAAAAAAAAAAAAAAAAAAAAAAAAAAAAAAAAAAAAAGAAAGAAAGAAAGAAAGAAAGAAAAATCGTTGTCTGCCACATGGCATTCATCATACTCCAAGTATAAAAGCCACTAGAGCCATCATAAAGGAGGGCCTTTCAGGAGGGGGGAGACTGAGCCTAGCTTCTGGGCGTGGCAATTATCTTGAAATGCTAACATATATCACTTTAATGACGAGCCTCGATTTTGCAAATGGCATTTTTAATAGGTCAAGGAAGATGCTGGTCTGCACGCTTGTTTTGAAGGACAATAAAAGCGATCACACCTGTCCCCTACCTAGTTTTGTAGCAGTGGGTTTGAATGTAAAGGTTCACACATGCTAAATAAAGCTGGGCAAGCTTTATCCCCATCCTCCTCTTATTTTGGAGTCAGGGTCTCATATGGCCTTGAACTCTGTATTTAGCAAGGGATGGCATTGCAGTCCTGATCCTCCTGCCTCCAGGAGGACTTACAGTCAGGAACAGTAACACTTCCCTTCAAGCTTTTATTTTGAGGCTCATGAAGTTGTTGAGGTTGATCTTGAACTTGCCATCCTCTGTCTCTGCAGTAACTAGGTTTACTGGCCTATGTGGCCAGATCCAGCACCTCACAAAGGTGTAACGGAAGCTCCTTTGAAACCATACCACGCAGGTGGATTGCCTTCTTTGTTCTATGTGTGTTAACATGAGTCATTTTTGTGAAGAAAACCATAGTGCAGACAGGGGGAGCATTACCATTAGCCGTGTGAGCTAACGTGTGTTTTTACAGGGATGAACAAAGGTCTACAGGCCACTCATTCACAGGAGGCATTGTGTGCTCATTCCCTTCCAGGTGGAGAGGAGCATGGGTTTGAGAATTCCCCGGCCCTGGATGAAAGATCCGCACTCTACTCTGGAGTGCACAAAAAGCCATTTTTCTGTGATGGCACCCCGGAGAAACCTCCTGAAGATGACTCGGATTCCCTCACCGCATCTCCATCGTCTAGCAGCCTGGATACTTGGGGAGCTGGCCGGAAGTTGGTCAAAACCTTCAGCAAAGGAGAGAGTCGGGGCCTGATTAAGCCCCCTAAGAAGATGGGGACGTTCTTCTCCTATCCAGAAGAAGAAAAGGCCCAGAAAGTGTCCCGCTCCCTCACGGAGGGGGAGATGAAGAAAGGCCTTGGGTCCTTGAGTCATGGGGTAAGTACCGATGGCGTTTTCTTCTATGACAACCATCGGCGTAGGCATCACTTTCTGGTGTCCCTGGAAGAGGTTCAGAGTGTCCGTAAGCAAATCCGCTTGAAGAAAACGGATACTAACTACTCCTGTTCCAGAACTTTTCTCTGCCAACGACCCTCCAGAAAAGGAGTAAATGGCACCACCTGCGACCTGCTGCCCCGACAGAAGCCCAAGGGGGGCGGCGGCTGCGGCTTCCCTGGCAGGAGGGGCCGAGGGCGCACCTCGGTCAGCGAGTTCAATATCACCTACGTGGTGGAGCGGAGTCTCTACAGCCACCTGAACCTGAGCCAGCTCGTGCGTCCTGCCTCAGACAGGACGCTGAGCAAGACTGAGAAGCAGGACCTGAGGCGGTGCTTGCTGGAGGAGGATGAGGAGGCAAAGAGGAAGTGGGCTGCCACGGTGGACCGCTGTACAAAAAGGGTTCTCTTGAGAATCCACCAGAAGTCCGTGAGTCGCCAGGATGGCCGTGAGGAAGGCCTTGTCATTTCTGTGGTGTGCAGTCAAGCATTATGGCCTCTCTTCTTGCAAAGCTGTCATCCTGTCTTCGACTCTTCTCTTCCGAGGTCCTTCCTACTGTCACCTCCGATCTCTAGCCCTTCTCTCTTTAGTGGTAGAGCCTCTGTCCTTATCTCCATCTGTCCTCTGCCCAGCGGAAGCTGCTGGGCCTTTTAAACCGAAACTAAACCTTGAAGCTAATCTTCCAGGGCTCGGGAGTGGCTGTCTCCATGCATGGCCGTCTTGTCACTTGACCTGAAAGAAGCTGATTGGAATAGAGGGACACCAAACCCTGAAAGAGATGCTTACTTTTTTTCAGTTAATGAAAACAATAGGAAAGAACTGATGGGAAGTCCACCATCGCCATTGTCAAGTACATTTCTTTGATTAGTAGAGCCAGCCAGAATGTTCTTAGATCTGAGGGAGAGATAGATAGATAGATAGATAGAATCAATTAACCACCCTTTGTTTTAAATAAAACTAATTCAATTTTTTTTTACCTTTTTTTTTTTTTTTTAAACAAAGGGATTAGCATGTAGTAATGCCCTTAGCTGCCACATGAATTATTATGCACAGGAAAGTAAAGTGCATACTTGGAAGATAATTTATATAATAATAAATGTTTTGTGTTTCGGCTTTCAGACGGAAGGATCAGCAAAGGCTAGTTTTCAAATTTCTCCTTTCAGAGAGTAACTAGGCTCTAACTTGAGAGTATAGATATTCTCCCCCTGGGATCCCCACCTAACTTGGAGTGTGCACAATGGCCCATGTCAAAGGGGAACAGAGTGGGGCAGAGCTGGCACCGCCATACTCTGGCACCTTGCTTAATCCTCCCGGGGCTGCTGGCCCAGAGCGCCTTTGAGAGGTCTGAAAGGACCTTTAGAGAAGAATAGGCTTCCACGACCGCTTTTCCCAGGGTTCCTTCACGTTCATGAATAGGATGTTCTTGTCCAGAGCTGTATAACTGTAATTTAAATTCATGCAATCGAGTTCTGCTTTTGTGAAAACGAAGACGGGCTGGCCACTTCCATCCTTCAAATGTCCTGCTCTGCTTCTCAGAGAATCTTTGGGTCTTTCCTCGCTTTGGAGTTTTGAAAATATTCCCATGTGTGTTGACTTCCGTCCTAGATTTTATTTTCTGCCTTTTCCATTCTCGTGAGCTTTACAGCACTTTTTATGCTATCAGTGTGTTGGGAAAGCTCTCCTTCTGTCTCTTTCTGTGTCATGGTAACAATGCTTTGGTTTTTCTTTGTTTTGCTTTAATATCAGACTGCTTTTATTATTATTATTACTCATTCAGTCGGTCTCTGGTGTACTCTGACCTCCCTATCTTTTGTAAAACATTGGTCTTGGTGTCAGAGTTGAGCCCAGTTCATCTGCTAGCTTGCCTCCAAACATCACCTCTACTCACTAACGATGGCATTATGCACTGAATACTTTTAATATGCTAAGAGCTTAAGGCAGACAGTATTGGGCATTTTTAATCCCTGCTAAGTAATGTATTCAGGGGTAAATTAGAAATCTGTGCATAGCTGCTCTTGTAAGTACAATTGTATAATTAGAAAAATTCATTTTCTCATTCAGAAAACAGGATAAAGTCAATGTTTTAGCGGTAGGAAGAGATGGGTAGGATTTTTTTTTTTGTTTGGTTGGTTTTGTTATTTTGGTACTGGGGCATTAACCTGCCACTTCATGCATGCTAAGTAAGTGCTCTATCGCTGCTCTCACACTCTCTGATTTCTTTGTATCCTTCAATTAAAATGCTCCTTTCCATTTTCTCTGTTGTATACACTTCCTTCACTTTACCCCCAAAGTGCACAGTTTGTTTTAATCTTCAGCCTTGATCTTTTTGTCCTTCAGGGATGCCATACTTGCTTGACGAAACCTCAGGGAAATGATAACGCTTTGAATTCACTGGAAACCGTCATGTGTCTTGCTTTTAATTTTTATTCATTCAATTTTTGTTTTTCTTTGGGAAAACAGACATGCATGACATTTTGGAACCTTGTCCCTTTTCAAATTCAGTCCCCCTTCAAACACGTTCTCAACTGCATGCCCATCCCATTGACTCACTCTCCTCATCCCAAGCATCATTCAAAAATGTTTTTATAATTATTTGCACAAGAGATGAATGAGCTAAAAATATTTTGCTTATGCTTCATTTATGTAGATCACCAGAGTTCAAAGATTGTTTTCTCTTTCTTTCATTGCTTTTGTAATGCATTTTTCCTCCCAAAGGAGTTTTTGAGAACTGGTGATCTCACAAGAAGTGATTGCTTCCTTCAGGAAGTGCTTAGTGTTTGGTAGCCCTCCACCGATGAAGAAGAATCTGCTTCTGCTATCTTAACACATCACTTGGAGAGATTTTAGCTAATGAGTCTGAAAACCAACCCATTCTTTTAAGCTCTTTATTTTAGGCATAAATGCATACAGCAGGCACATGAAAACTTAAATAAGCTTCTAATTTATTACAGTCATCGTTCCCACATAAATTCCTTGGGAGTTATTTCATATGCACCAGAGAAAGCATGCTGGGCTCCAGTGTTGCAGGCCATGTTGTCATTTAAAGCAGAGACCGTACATGCAAAAGCCATAAAGCGATCAGGCATCTGGGCGCCATCCCCTGTCTGTGAAGCCCTGAGTCACAGGGAAGGAACTAGAATAAAGTCCCTGCCTTTGCAGAACTGAGAAAATACATTTGGCACCTTAAGCCACTGGGGAAAGCTAATGCTACAAATTTTTACCTTGAGGGGTGGGTGGGTTGGCTGTAACATTGTTTCCCAATTAGGTGAGCTGGAGATAACATCATTCCCCAATTAGGTGAGCTGGAGGCTAGATAGATACAGAGGTAGTTGACTGTAAAGAAAGGTTAGATGCTGATAGTATACAATTGAGCTAACCTCCATCAGAAGGTGAACAAGTCCTAATTATTGAAACAGTGTTGCTGAGAGGTGGGCGTCTCTAAATTCTCTCCATTTCTGCTCCTCTGTATGCTACCACCGCCATCTCCCTGTGTGGCCTGTTCCTGGAGGCTTTGGTTTTACATTTAAACTCCCAGATTGTAAAACCCAGAATGGAGTCCAGTCCCCCGCCCTCATTTGAATGTTTTTAATCCCGACTAAGTGTAACCTGCAACATAGTAACGAAGATGAGCTTTCAGCCTCTTGGCAGAACCAAAGTGAAACATCAGAGGATAAACAGATGTTCAGAGTGTCTGCTCCATGAGGACTGTGTGCTAGATACTATCAGTTCAGAACCCTAAGCTCAGGAGAGTTTTTTTTTTAAGCACTTGCGATTTGGTCTTATAGCAAGCAAGTAGCAGAATCAAACTTCAGATCTATGTGCGATGGTAAAAGCCTATTCATTTCTGTCCAGAACTATGCCTCCCATCTCGATGCAGTGCAGTATATTAATATATCCAAAATATATCTGATTAAAAGAAGCAGTGTTCATAGTTTGTACTCTGATTTTCTGTTCATCCCTTCCGTTTTGTGGTATCCTTAGGACTTCTGAGCAGCAGGTGACACAAAGCTGCTATTCAAGTGTTCTTGCCAACTGCTTTTTAAAACGTGACCTACAAACAAAAATTAATGTGCCTTGGCAAGAGGAGATAGGCATGGGCGTGTGATGATTTTTGTTGTTGTTGTTGTTTTGTTTTTGCTAGAAAAACAAGAACTGAACACAAGTCCTAAAACAGAAAAGCACAGAAATATAGTTTTACAAAATTGAAACCAGATAAAAGTACAATAAACTTTTCATCCATTTTTTTTTTTTTTTCGGGCAACAGTGTTTTTCCTACTGAAAGTGGTGTGTGATCAGTGACAGACACTCAGTCCATCCTCCCACCCCCAATAAACGTGGTGCCATCCACTGTGAGAAAAGGGTTATAATTAATTAAGTAGAGCAGTTAGATGGGGAAATTGTCGTCATTTTTGTCCAGGATGGAGGAGGGGGACAGTAAGTGACTAACCCTGTTGGCCTGATTGGATGACTATAAACATACCTTCTTTCCCCCTCCTTGATGGTTTAAAACTAAATGACAAAAGTCATTTTGAAAGGCAGAGCACAGGACTCCCAAGACCACAGTGCGGTGAGGGAGGGAATCCTCCTGCACCGAGTTTATGAAGGTTTTATTCATTTAGTCGATTTTGCACGTTAAGGGAAGTTTAGACTCCAGGTGAGCTGTGAGAACACCCCATCAGGAAGGTCTCCTATGACAGGAATCATGTTTTTCCCTCATCACGTCTTGTCCTACTTGCATCCTGTACATGTATTTGTGGCTCCGAGGTGCTTTGCACACCGGTCGTGTGTGTTGGGTTGTCTGCGGGCTGTGGTGTGAGCATAACTAAATTATTTCCACCCAACCCTCTCTTGTCCACAGAGAACTTGCAGTTTCGGTGGATTCGACCTGACAAACCGTTCCCTGCATGTTGGCAGTAATAGTTCGGACCCTATGGTGAGTGGACCACAGAGAAAGGCAGTCGGTGTGGACTGCAATGACCCGGGTGCCAAAGGCTCTCTCTTTAGTCTCTCGGATAGGACTCCAGCTTTGCTCAGTGCCTCCAAACCATATTTGCAAAGAAACTCTGTTGCCCCCATCTTGTTATACATGGGATGGATGATGGTACCTATGCCTCTGTATCCTCAGAGCATCACTGTTCCTTAGTGCCTTTTCTCCAGTGTTCTTTAAGTGACACACACAGATGAGTTTGGCTCCTTTGGCCTTAGTCATCTGTGCCTGTGAGCTTTCCCTTCATACTGGTTAGTCTAAGTTGCACACAAGGGAATGATGGACCCCTGTAATGTGAGTATCCATGGAGCTGTCTTATAGGACCACTGCTTGGACCCAGGAGGCCCATCCCAAATTTAGGTCTTTCTCATGCCAGGCTCTGAAATAAGCCCAGCTTTCTCGGTGTCAAAGAGAATCCGGGCCCTGATTTGACAGGTTAACATCTGCTCAGATGTGCTTGTGGGTCGTGGTCACGGGCCAGGACACGCTTTTAAAGTTGCCCAAAATTCCGGCCCCAAAGGAGTGGGTACGCTTTACATGGTTTTGCTTGCCCTTTAAATATTTTGCCATGAAACTATAAAATGAAGATTTCATGCATTATAGTTATTATGATCTTACGTCAGCTAAAATACACATCTGCGAGAGATATGAAGTGTTACAGGATTTCCTGCAAGATTTAAGCTGTTTTATTTAGGTATCAAATTTTATTGATTCATAAGCCAATAATTTTATGTTGTCAATCTCTATAAACTCAAAACTCTTCCCCCCCTCATCCTTTCTTGGGCAAGGTTTGTCTTTTAATGCAATGAGAGCTGGCCACAGTCTAGCTTGTTCAGGGAAGGAAATTAGGCCACACCACTTATTATATGAAGCCCGATGCATCCCCAGACCCACCATCTGCCCTTGGGTGATTCGATACTAGGACCTCTCTCTCCTCCCCCCACTGCTGGGGTTACCCGAACACAGCTTCCTCTAAATCTGTCAGGAATAATGAAATGCAGTCCCCTCAAGTGTGTTTAAGTGGTGGGGGGAAAAATCATAACTGGAAAAGCATGTCCTAAGATTAAATAAAATAAAAAGTGCCTGAAGCCCCAGTATAAACAGACAAACAAAATACCTCTTGGTAGGTTTTAATTTCTAGTCACAAAGATAAACAACAGCCTTGAGTTAACAGAAGAAAAATGCGAAGACCCCGGGGAATGCTAATATTTTCTACAAGGTCTAGGACGTTAATGGTTTGAGTAATGGAACCAGTTTATAGGCTTTATCTCCTAGGACTAATGGTATTTGCATTACTCTCTTTTGCAGGGTAAAGAGGGAGATTTTGTGTACAAAGAGGTAATCAAATCGCCCACCGCCTCCCGCATCTCTCTTGGGAAAAAGGTGAAGTCCGTGAAAGAGACAATGAGGAAGAGAATGTCTAAAAAGTATAGCAGCCCTGTCTCTGAGCAGGTATGTGGCCATCTTGCTGTGAGCCAGGTTCTAGCTGAGGACGGTCCACTTGGGCTTTTGAATGCTGCTATGAGTGTGTGTGTGTGTGTGTGTGTGTGTGTGTGCGCGCGCGCACGCGTGTGTTGGCATTAACCAGCTACTTGATCAGGCTGCATTTGTGTAGAAAAAGCAGGCATTTGCTACAGAAACAGTTGTTAAGCTGTTAGGACTTTCCAGACACTGTTCTATGTGCTGGGACTAGAAAACACAGGCCCTGTGTATCAGTGACTTTTGTGGTTGCTGTACCAAAAGCCAGGACCAAAGCAACTTAAGGAAGGAAGGGAGAGCTTATTTCGACTCACAACTTTCAGACACAGGACAGCATGGCAGGCAAGTCATGGCTTGAGTCAGCTGGTCACATTGTACCCATCGGAGGCAGAGAGAGAGAGAGAGAGATGAATACTACTGCTCAGGTCCCTCTCCCTCCTATACAGTCCAGGACCCCAACCCATGGAATGACACCCACAGTTAAGGTGGGTCTTCCCACTTGAACTAATCTCATCTAGAGAAACCTATCACAGACATGCCTAAGCTTCGTTTCCATGGTGATTCTATCAAGTTGACAAGATGAAACCCTCAGAGTAGGTCTCCCATTTCAGAGCACAGGAGACAAGGCCTCGTGAAGAAGATTCTTAGCGTAGAAAGAACAATAGAATAAACCTAGTGGATAATTTAAGCATGAGGGGACACGGGGAATCCTATCCTGAAATATCCTTGTTATTAATTATCTATCACTAGATGCCTCCTTTAAAAAAATGCAATTTGGAGTTAAGACAGGTGGCTCAGGGGTTAAGAGCCATTGCTGCTCTTACAGAGGACTCAGGCATGGTTCCCAGCACCCATGTAGTGGCTCACAATAGGGGAATGCAGTGCCCTGTTCTTCTGGTCTCCACAGGCACCAGGCACACATGTGCAATGCATACATACATGTGTGCATTATGTATAATGCAAACAGCCATGCACTAGAAACAAGTAGATTTTCTTTTCTGTAAGTGTTCTTGGCCAGCTGACTTTTCAGATGTTAGTATTTAAGCATCTGTACTGGCTTGTCCTTCAGGTTCTGACAGGATACATCCTCAGCTGCAGCCACTAAGAGCACCACCTGTGCACATTCACTGTGTTCCCTTTGAAAAGGTCCCCGCCCACCTCCTATTTTTCTCTCTTCTCTCTCTTTCCTCTCTCTCTCTCCTCTTCTTCTCTTCTGTCCCCAGAGGCTGGTCTCACCTCCACCCCAGCCCTGTCACGTGGCTTCTTTCTCTTGCTCGGATGCCACTTTTTAAAAGTAAAACAGATGCAGGATATATTGTTCTGGAAATGTGTCGTAGATCAGAAGTCTTACAAAATACCTCCTGGCTGCTCGACCGTAATAGTTGTGCAGAGTTTTTTGTTTGTTTGTTTGTTTGTTTGTTTGTCTTTTGGGGTTTTTTTTTTGAGACAGGGTTTCTTTGTGTAGTTTTGTAGACCAGGCTGCCCTCGAACTCACCTGCATCTGCCTCCTGAGTGCTGAGACTAAAGGCATGTGCCACCACAGCCCGGCAAGTTGTGCAGGTTTTTCTTCGGCATGACAGTGGGTTGTGTCACTTACTGGCACTGTTTGTCGTCAGTAGGGTATCACAAACCTGATGTCTTACCCCTGATTCAGTAGAAAAACCTTACATGGTTAGAAACACAACCAGTTTCTGTCTTAATTGCACGTGTGGAAGGAAGAACAACCGGAGGCCTGAACTTACAGATAGTTTTGACCTTTGATTGCAAAACCTCCTCCTCTGACATCTTTATGGTATTCATTTCGAAGCCTGTTAGAATACCTGCCTGAAATGCATAGGGAATGCTGCCAACAGCCTGCCAATAAAACCAGCTGGGACTGCAGGCATTTTTGCTTGGCTGCTGCCCCCTGGTGGCTAAACACCAGCATGTTACTCATCCAGTCAGGACTTTCAGCAATGTTACATAAATAGAAACAATCTGGTCCGTTGTTTCTAAGAAATACACTTTTTCTTAGCATACATCCTTTTCCACCTAAAGTCAATTAACTACCCTCTGATTGTACTTCTAAATATTATAATTAGAATAGATTGAAAGTGATCTGCATTTGAGACCTGGCTTGTTCCTGGGCTGTTGAATATACCGAGTCCCTAAGCCGCTGAGGGATTTTCCCAGGAATTTTAAGAATATCTGTTTCAACTTGAAAGACAACTTTAGAGTATTTAATAAACAGCACTATGGTCTACAGACTTAAATGTAAACAAGGATAGAGGCTTTAAGGGAAAATATTGTACATAGGACCAAGTATAGGCATAACGTCAGTTTGGCTGATTAAGATGAGGACCGAATTGCCTAGAATTATAAAACATCACCTGACTATTTGGGAAACTCAGTTCTATTGAAACTATTTCAGGACTCGGGGCTTGATGGAATGCCCGCCTCCCCTGCCTCTGTAAAGCCTGACTCAGAACACGTGGACAAGCCCAAGCTCAAAGCCGGGGGCTCTGTAGAGAGCCTTCGGAGTTCTCTGAGTGGCCAGAGCTCGATGAGTAAGTACATCTCGAAGCATTTCATGATTTCCTTCTGGGGTTACAGCTAGCATTCATTTGGACCTCAAGTTAAGCAAGTTAGAGATAGGCAACTCTGAGCACCTACCCTTAAGGGTGTATTATATATTTGTTCAGGGTTAGGGTTAGGGTGCAAAGGAGGAATGTTTAAGCCTTGATTGGTGAAAATAGGAAATGCATCTGTGAGGAAGGATCTTCTAGAGAATAAGCCAAAGTGCATCTGACCAACAAAACACAGGGATCTGAGCAAGGGGAGGGATTCTAAATGTCCCCGGCAGCAAATATAACTAAGCTGACGATGGCCGCTGCTGGCGGAACCGTGAGAAGGAGGCTCTCAGGTGTGTTTCCCTCCCTGTAATACAATGGGAGAAATGGCATCCGTACAAAAGAGACACCAAGTGCTTTGGGCAAAGGCCAGGGCCGGCCACTGCAGCATTGTCCTCTGGTGAGTCAATGTCCCAAGGGTTCCTGTCATGAGGATAAGGTTCTGGTAGGCCCCTGTCAGCTTAGGAGCTTGATTAGGATGCCGGTCAGGAGACGCATGCCTGGGCCCAGTGGTGGTGCTGTTGCGATGCTGTGGCTCATAGCTCCCCTTCCCGGGCCTCTCCTAATACACAGCACCATTGGTACCTTTTCATCTTTTCTACTTGGGGAGGCTATGCTTATCCCCATTCTCCCTGTTCTCCCGGCGCAGGTGGTCAGACTGTGAGTACCACCGATTCCTCCACCAGCAACAGGGAAAGCGTCAAGTCAGAGGATGGTGACGATGAAGAGCCGCCCTACCGGGGCCCCTTCTGTGGGCGTGCCCGTGTGCACACCGACTTTACCCCCAGCCCTTATGACACAGACTCTCTGAAGCTCAAGGTAGGGCTTGCTTCTCCCCGGTCTTGGGCAGCTAACCCAGGCTCTCTTGTCTCTTGGGAAGGGTTTCTCTCTTCCCTGACATTGGATGCTGGGACTCTTACCATACAGACTAGACCATGTTTTGGCCCCCTTGACCCGCCCCTGGCCTTTATAGTGAGAATAAAATAGAACCAGACAGTGGTCAAGGGTGAGGAAGATGTGCATAAGCTTCCTGTTACCACCACTCCCTCCCTGGTGTTACCCTTTGATCCCAGATTCCTTCTAGAAATTTTATGCCCCTCCTTCTAAGCTTCCTTTGTCTGAAGGGAATAACTGCTCTGTATGTGTACAGAGAGTTTATAGGGGAACCTAAAGATGCAGTTCAACATAGCATATATGGTGTGGCTACAGCTTAGGGAGTGCCCTCTTGTGACTGGTAGCAAGCTCTTTCTCCACGAGCAGGATGCTGTTCCAACAGCCAAGGCAGGCAACCTGATCAAGAGCATGAGTGACAGCTCTGACCCTACAGAGCAGGAGGCAGGGAAAGTTGTGACCTTGGGTCAGCATGGCATCGAGCACGATTAGAAGTGCTCTGTCCCGCTTCTGTCAAGCTCCCATCATGGCCTGTCTCGGTCACTCAGTCAGTAACATGCTTGCTGCCCAAAGCATCTGTGGAAAAGCTGGATATGGTGGAGTGCACCCCTGTAAAACCAGTCCTGTGGGTGAAAGGCTCATTGGCCAGTTATTCTAGCCAATTGATGAAAGCTAGATTCAGTGAGAGTCTCTGTCTCAAAAATAAGATGGAGTACAATGGAGAAAATGACTGGACATTTACCTCTGGTCATCACATGTACATATGCACATACCCACACCACCATATCTGCATGGCCCATACACACAGACACACCAACATATCATCTGCATGGCCCATACACATAGACTCACCAACACACCCACATACCTGCATGGTCTGTACATATAAACACAACATTAAAGCAGGAAGCTGACTCTTGGGATTCTGAGTTATGTCATTGCGCTTGCTTAGAAGTATGCCTAATGGAAATACCTTTGTCCCCTGGGCTGCAGAAAGGAGATATCATTGATATAATAAGCAAGCCACCCATGGGTACCTGGATGGGCCTGTTGAACAACAAAGTCGGCACATTCAAGTTCATCTATGTGGATGTGCTAAATGAGGATGAGGAGAAGCCCAAGCGTCCTGCCAGGAGGAAGAGGAAGGGAAGGCCACCCCAGCCGAAGTCTGTGGAGGATCTCCTAGATCGGATCAACCTAAAAGTCAGTCACTTGTTACTTTTGTCCTATATGTGTCCTTGTTGTCTTTTCTTCTTCCTAAACTGGGCAAGTGATCTATGTCATCTTGCATGTGTGATTCATGTCTAGTGACGCCCTTTACCTCTACTAAGGCTAATAACACAACATAAGCTCTGTGTTAGTATTCTGCCCATAGCCACCTCCATGGGACCGTGAGGCACCCACTTTCTTACCTCTCCCTTGCTATAACTCCCAGCATCTTCTAGAAGAGTATGCCTACAGTGGTAGATTTTGGTTTCCAACTTATAAAACATCTTGCTCCTGAGAAATTCATAGGTTTTGCTAAGTTGGATTTTGATTAGCCCTCCAAATATAAAAGGAGTCTTCTCACCTTGGGCAATGTGGTGATAAAGGAGTTAGTGACTATCTTGGGCGCAGTGACAATGACAGCAAGTGGGATATCCATCACAGTGTGCAGATAGCTTCTGAAGCTATCAGTGAGTGAACCCATACACCCCTATCTGCCTACTCAGCTGGAAGACTGTGAGCCACAGAATATATTACAAATGATACTCATCTCTTGCTTAGCATAAAAATTATTATGAGAAAAAGTCTGAAGGGTCTCAGGCTAGTCTTAGGACATGCATCGCATGGCTGGACCATGGACTGGCTTTGATCTTCTTGCTCTGCCTCACAGGAACACATGCCTACTTTCTTGTTCAATGGCTATGAAGACCTGGATACCTTCAAGCTCCTGGAGGAAGAAGACTTAGATGAATTAAACATCAGGGACCCAGAACACAGAGCAGTTCTCTTGACAGCAGTGGAGCTGTTACAGGAATATGACAGTAAGTTCCCAAACAGACACACACACACACACACACACACACACACACACACACACCGCTAAAGAACATCACCATCATCATTATGATTTTTATTGTCACCCACAGGCCTCAGATAAGCTGTGATCATGTGCTTAGGGTCCCTGTAGTCTAAGAACAATTGATCTTGTTTTTTTTTCCAAAGCCAAGGCTAATTTTATATTATGACCAGTTTACAGACCAGACATTCCTGTAAGTTGGTAGAAAAAGAATACTGCCCCAGGGCCTTTCTGAAGGGACCAGTAGGCTCTACCTTGTTCTTGTTGGAATGTGCAAGCTTCAGCAGGTAAATAACTATCCCTGGGTGAAAAAAACGAAACAACAAAATGCTAGTTACTGGTGAGTCTTTTTGCCCATCTAAGGGTTACTCATCTTCTGAAGCATGGTGATTTTATTTTTTCTTACTGACATAAGCTTATTAGTGAATAAGTTGATCCATCCGTTTGCAGAAACTGTCTCCCTGAAGTGAGTATGTGGGGCAGGAATTCCCAAACTAAGTATGAGAGCTACATTTATACCCTGTGAACATACTCTAGGGCATCCATTGCTGTTGCTGTGCTAAGCCAGGCTTACGTTCTTTATTCTTCAGTCTGACATTAAAAACAAAAACAAAAATTCTTAAACTTATTCATCATGGAGGACGTATCCTTCCCAGTTCTTGAATTCAAGTATATTTTCTTTCTGTGCTCTAATTCCAGGGTACCAGTCGCTAATTCATTTCTATTGCCGAAAGACATACCAAAACCATGGTTAATGATGGGGGAGGATTAGACATTATAAATGGTCCCCAGTTTAGGATTTTCTTGCTTTTCTGATGCCAGGAAAGCAATACATATGGTAGAAACTGTACTTCAATTTTTGAATCCCATGAAGGCAGGGTTTAAATGAGTCCATCAGACTCAAGATAAATAGGTATTTATTAGGGAAACACACAGATAAGAGTAATAACTATAGCAACCTTCCTGCTCCAGAAGTTATAGTCTCCATCCTTCTGATGCCCTCTAAAACCCCAGCGAGCTGGAGCCAGCCTCTCCTCTACCTTATAATGGGTCACATCTGTGCCTGAAACCACGCCCAAAGGGCGTGGCCACCACCACAAGTTCACTGGCAAGGCAAGATGCCTCTATAATCCCATTCTTTTCCTAGGTGAGCAATGTCCAGTCTGTACACTTACAGTGCAGGCAGAGCAAGAGCTGTGAGCTGGGTCTCCTGCTCAGCCCTGAGACCAAGATGGGCAGCAGCTCATACTGTCCCAGATTGCTCAATAGGATGGATATGCAGTGGGTTAGGGGTGATAATTGCATTTTATTGTATATTTTCCAAACACACTACGGTAAACTGAGGAACACTTGTATTTACTGGATGCGTAAGACCCAGTAGTAAAGGAGGCCTCCGAGTCAGTGAATTCACTCTTTAAATTAACCAGTAACGTTAAGGGATGCTGTCGCTGGAAGTCTGAACCTTAGTTGTGGTGGTTAATATTGTCAGCTTGATGTCATTCAGATCACCTAGGAGACAAGCCTTTGGAAATCATTAAAATGCATTAGCTTTAGAGCATGCCTGTGAGGGGGATTGGGTAGATGAGGGTCATTGAGGCGGAAGGACCCATGGGTGTCACCATAGCGTGAGCTGGGGTCCTGGACTAAATAGAGGAGAATGTGAACCATGTATTAACATCCATCTCTGTACCTTCTGACTCTCAGTACCACGTGAGTACCTGCTCAAGCAGGATGGACTTTTCCCTAAAACCCTGGTAACTCTAAGCTGTTTTAATCAGAGCAGTTATCACACCCTCGGAGAAAGTATATCACACCCTCGGAGAAAGTAACTATACACAGCCTTCAGGTCTAGACCTAGAGGGTGTCCTGTGACCTGTGTGGTGTTTTGTGACCGGGTCTCTCTATATAGCATTTGACCCTCTAGGGATACCCTGGGGTCTCAGACCAGGTTGTCTGTAAACAGCCTGCATAGTGATGGATATGGCTGACCTGCTCTATCCATATGAATTAAAGTTGAGCCATCTGTTCCTCTGGCCCACATCTGCTCTGCATTATATGCCATTTACTCGTCCACAACCATGGAGGACAGCTGGCTTATATACATTATTCATTATATTTCCTGTTTCACTAAAAGTCAGAAGAGCAAGGCTAAGTCCTGCATATTGGCAGGGATCTGAGCCTAGTTTGACATAACACATTGGCTCAGACTCGTGGTTGGTCCTAGGCTCATATATTAAGATTTGTACCAGAATCATTTTATAAGATATCTTCATCCACCATGATGCTAACTTGGAAGGCTCAGGCAGAGTCATTGCTTCATCATAAACCCCATTTAGGGTCTATGCATTTCCATTGTTTGCAGTTTCTCTGATACATAAAATAGAATCTCCTTTTATTGATCTTGAAGCAAAGGCTTTGGGGCTCAATGGTTGTAATTAGTGTTGAGAGGTCCCATCCAGAGGTGGTCCTCAGTGATGTAAGACTTTCCATCCAATGCAGTTAAATTCATTGTAATTAAGAAAAAACTCCCTCCAAGTACCTCAGTCACTTGGAGAAACACCACCATTAGTGTTCTGCCAAATTCAGTTTGTATGCAGTCGAGACATAGTGGGCTAGTAAGGATCCCAAAGATACATGGGAACATCTTGAAGTGTTCCAGCTCATACTTCCACTGAAACGAATCAGTACATCTCCAGTATGGCTTGGAAACACGACCCATCCCATATCTCCCAATAGATGAGGAAATGTGACCTCCAGCCAACCTTCTGCTTGGAGAAGATTGCCAGCTCACTCTTTCTTATACTCCTTTATGCCCTCTACTAAATGAAAAAGTAAAAAAGAACCTTGAAGTTATTTACTTTAAAAAAAAATGTAGTAAAGTACACATACCATAGAGTTTGCCATCTTAGCACTGTGCAGCTCGATGGAAGCAGTCCTTTGAAGCTGGGCTTGGGGACTCACAGCTGCAATCTCAATTTACTATTTCTTAGGGAATCCACTGTTGATACAAGTATGGTGGGGCTTATCGAAAGCCCCAGGCTAACCTAGGCTACAGAGAGGCCCTGACTGAAAGAAGGGAGGTGTTCATTTTTATAAGCCTCTTAATTAAAGATTATTTGACGTATGCAGGAAGCACAGAGGAAAATAAAACATATGTGTGCAGAGTCACTCCCTGAATCCAGTGTGCTATGCGGGAAATACTGTAAGCCCTTGCAGGGGCTTCTCCAGGAATTCCGGTTCCTCCCCTATTCCCAAGAGAGCTGCTGTCTAGAAAATGGCATGTGCTCTTAAATGCCATTGCTTTTGATGTTTGAAGATCTCGGTGTCTTTGCATGTTCTGCCCGTGCACATGCTCACGTGAGTGAGTGGCTGGAGCAGGGAAGAGCTTGAGACCCAACACTCACGAGTCCCTTCACGTTGTGACCAAGTGGCATGGCATTCCTCTTGATCTTGTTTGAGTGACAGCTGGCTTCTTCCTCATGGCCTTGATCTTTTCTCTGTTGGCATTGATGCTAGTAAGTGTGGGAGGAAAGTCTGCACACAGAAGTCACCCTTCTCCCTTCTTGTGAAGATGGTGCCTCAGCCCCTTGTGACATGGGCCCCGTACGACTGTACATTGCACCGTGGTTCTCGGACACAGAGATTCTTTCCTTTCTCATAAGAACTGGATTTGGTAGCGCCTGGTAAGGCTTGGGTCCTGTTTTTTCTTTCCTGTGCTCCAGTCAGCACTGGGCAGTCATTTTTTCACTGCTCTGGTACACTGAACTGTTGGCCCGCCGGGACAGATGAGTGGTCCTTCCTCCTGGGTAGTCAAGGACAGCTCAAAGCCTGCATTTACAAGTATCATTTTCCTAAATAGCATGCTAGACAAGAACAAAGGCCGGTCCAAACCCACAGCCTCTTCCACGGGATGAGAACATCACAGCGGAATGTTCCAGTTTGAGGTTGTTTGGAGTCGAGGGGGGCAGTCAGCATTTGCTTGTGTGCTTCTAGTTTGTTAACTTTTCACTAATCGTTTGATAACTAGCACTCTTGGGGCTGTAATTAAAGGATGTGTTCTGACATCCTCTCTGGCATCATACATGTGACTGTATGTTTTCCCCCTGAGAAATACAAGCAGGAAGAGTAAAGGGAATGATGGGAACCCACCAGCGCATGTCTAGCATGGTAGCCCTCAGCCTCCCCACATACTTATTTTGATGACCTGAGAAAATGTCTCATATTTCTGGTTTCTTGATTTCCTTCTTTTTCTCTTTGTGTGTATGGTTGGTGTAGGCAGGTGAAAGAAAAATAAATTAAAGCCATTTGTCTTTGAGACTGGCTATTTATGTAGGAAATGTTCTCTTGGCTTCCATTTTGTGTGACCAAGTACTTTATCCACATAGTTATCTGTGAAAGCCCTCAGTGGCCTGGACTCCTCCAGCTCCCTCTATAGAAAACACAGAGTGATGCTGCCTGGGAATCAAATGTTTACGTGTTTCCCACATGATTTACTCCAGGAGACTCCCTAACACCTGTCTCCTGATTTCTCTCCTACCCCTTCTGAGGTCCGATTGATGATAATGTATTTTTTTTTTTTTTTTTTTTGGATGGGTTGCTCAAGGTGGAGTGGTTCCGTTTGCCAGTCAGAGGGTCTCCTCAACGGTTTTCCTACTTTGGATGCAGGGAATAGGGATGCTTGCCCAAGGCAGAGCGAGAAGGGTCAAGAGAACAGAAACCTTCAATACTCCAGAAGACATAAGATTTGTTTCTCCTCGTGTAGATGTCTGTTCTCTCTCACCAGCCTTCCTCTGGCGAAGACAATGCAGTAGGCAGACTATTGTTACCACAGGCTGACAGTATTCTCCAATACTAATAAAGCAATATTTCATCTGACATGTTTATATAAGCTCCCAAATTTGAAGAGTGTGTAACATCAATGACTTGAAGTTCAAGTCTTCAGGTGCCTGAAAAGCCCTTGACCCTATGCACCTAGGAAATGGCTTATTCGCTCACACTACTTCTCACTCAGAGGGCCATCGCTCAGCAGTGATGCTTATTTATACCACACTCAGAATTTCTCCTCCGAGTGGCTTAATTCTGCCTCTGCAGAGCTTGGGAGACATCTTCATATTTCAGTCCTGGGCTCTGTCACCAACCTTATTTTCACACAGTGGATACGTTACTCAAAAGAGAAGTGTTCTTATTTTATTTGCTCACTTTTAGTTAGGCATAAACATGTGTGTCTGTAGCAAAAGCTAAAAATCTGGCTGGCTTTGGGGCTCCCGGTGCCATCATGTGGTGTATTCATCTCCAGGTAACAGTGACCAGTCCGGGTCCCAGGAGAAGCTGCTGGTGGACAACCAAGGGCTGAGTGGATGTTCCCCGCGGGATTCTGGATGCTACGAGAGCAGCGAGAACTTGGAAAATGGTAATGTTTGCTCCAACCACCGGAGCATGCTTCAACAATTGCCAATTTCAAACATGTAACAATATCCTGTCCAAAGGCTCAATTCTTGTATGGCAGGGAGGCCCCTGGTCACCTTTCCATTTCTGGCCTTGTTACCCGCTACTCTTCAGTTAACCCCTGTGCTTAGCCCAGGGGTTACATGAGGTTTTTAAATTCTCTCTAAAATACCTGTATCCGTAAAACCTAAATTGGGTGTCTCCTGTGTCCTTTTCTCCATATAGTAACCACCAACATCTCAGTGCTAGGAATGATGAGGCCCACAAAAAAGAAAACATTGTCTTATATGTCGTAGCCACAAAGCCTGATTCCGGAGGCAATTACTCCTAGAGAGGGTGACTAGAAGGCCACATGTCTTATTTATGGCTTCTCTCTCTTAATAGTTGAGAAGCAGTCAATATAAAACTTCTCCACACAGAACCAAGGTCTTAAGCAGAATAAGGCAGAAAGGGTAAATGGCATAGCAGGTGACTCGGTGGCTTCCCGTTGTGCCCCCCAAATTCCCATTATTGTAAGATTAGAAACAGTAGTGAAGGGTTCATGCTGCCGCCATGGCCTAAGTCTCTCTGTTGGACATTTGAAGACTATAGTCACCAAATACCCAGGTTCCATAGCGTCGAGCAGCTATTGGGATTCTCACAGGTTAGACTGTTTCTTAGCATTTACTGAAGCAAACCATCTTAGACTGCAGGCTGCGCCTTGTTAGTGGGTTGTGAAATCAATTTAGTGGCCCATGGATAACAGTTTTCCAGGACAAAGTAGAAATCACATTCAATAGGGTAAGGCTTAGACTCTTTAGTAGCTTTACTATAATTTTCGCTTCACACGTGCCTGGTGGGTAGTAAGCATAAACTGTGTTTGGTAATGTAAATCATGCTTAAAAATTAATAGCATGAGAGAGTTATTTGGGGGCACCTAAACCAGTTCTAAGATAAGGCAAATAAATGCCTGGCTTCCAAATCTCATGAGGAGCACTGCATTGTTTTTAGCAAACTGCAAACCCTTATGTAGGTTTAGAAGGTATTTTTGTTTTTTTTTTGTTTGTTTGTTTGTTTGTTGTTTGTTTTTTTTTTATTAGTAACTTTTGTTTCGCTGAAGCGGTCTGCTAAATTAACCCCAGTGGTGCTGGACTGGTAAATCAGGAAAAATAAAGATAGCACTGCCAAAGGTGTTAATGCCCAGAAGAACACAGTTATACCTGTTGAAGAATTGGATTAAATAACCTGGTGGGCTGTGCTTTGATTTCAGGGGAACTCAGTCTGGCATTGGTACATGTATGGTTTATATTGGGGGGGGGGGGCGGGTAGCGAGAGGAAAACGTATTTCTAAAACTTGTGTTCAAGGAATTTTAAGTTTTCTGTTCCCGCTGACTTTTAAGCTTTCATATAATGTTGCTCTCTGAAGCATTTCCCCTTTCCATGTAGCTGTGGTGACTTTCCTGTTAGTGAGAGATGGGGGTGGGGGGGTGGCTAGTACGTTCGGTAGCCACAGGAAGCCAGTATCTATCTCCAGGGGTCCACAGAATAGCAACCTATTAAGAAGGGGCTAGTGTGTGGAAATCGGGAGGGACAGGGTTTGCAATATGAACCTCTTCATAGAGGATCCCTACCATTTGGTCAGGCCTCTCTGCTTTGCAGGATGTAGAGTGTTTCATATGGTGGTTTGGGTCTTATCACAAAGGCTGGCCTCATTAATAAAAAGTGCAATTGAGGAGAGAGCTGTTCTCATCCACCAGCCTTAGGGTCTGTAGTTATGCTTGGCGTGAAACGCTTCATATTGTCAGTGTGAGGGCTGAGCAGAATAGAGAGCTGGGAAATCATGGACGGGAACCCTTTTTCTCCCTGATGATGAAGGCTAACCCACTTGTAATGTGAGAGCCCCAGGCCTTTCTTTCTGTTCCATTTCCTTCATCTAGACTGCCTCATGGAGAGATATTTTATCAAAGAATGCCTTCCATCTGCCCTAAAGCGGCTATTTACCTTATTGAGTGGGCGCCATCCAACCCAGTTTCTTATTCTCCCTATCAGATCGGTCCACAGCCTGATTTCTCTCTGCTGCTCTTTGTGTATTACATTGAAAGGGTAGTATTGCTTAAAGGTAACAGTCGGAATTCTAAATTCTTAGTTATATTAATAACTTACTAGCTTTTTGGTGATCAGACACAGACGTTTCTTTGTGCCTTCCAAGCCGGACAACGATTTGTGGTGTTTTCATCCCGTCTTAGAATAGCATAGTCGCGTGGCCCAGATGTTGTGTTACCTGAAATATTCTCAGGTTTATCAGAGCAGCTACTAGGGACACAACACTTGTGTCATTTTGAAAAGAAGAGAAGAACACCATTGATATGGTGTATGTGCTTGAACTTGGACTTGCCTACATAGTATGCATGAGCTTTCCTATACCTACAAACATGCCTACATAGTCAGTGAGCATGAGCTTCCCAGTGCCTACACACATGCCTACATAGTCACAACATGTGCCCAGAAAAGCTTGTCACACATTAGCTGCCACAGTAAATACAAACCAAGAGCTATCAAATTAGTGGGTTATGTCTGGCTCATGTTCAGCTAGCAAGCTGACTATTCATTTTAATCAGGACAGTTGGCGCCCTAGAAGCATCTAAGTAAGTATTTTGTAGATGCTGTGGCAAAACACTCCCTGCAGCTTGCTTGCTGGTCTGTGTCACGGTTGCCTCTTTGTTTCTGGGTAAATATGTTCTAGTAGAGCAGCTGCAAGGAAGGAATGATTTGAGTGTTTGTTTTGTTTAGATCACCCCTTCCTGGGTTCCATTCATAGAACCCGTTCTAAGAAGTCAGTTCAGCCATGGCTTCAGAAAATCAAGTCACTAAACACCTTACAGTTTGGTTTCTGAGTAAGGTGTCTATAGCCAATCAGCTTCTACACCGAATGCGGCTTGGACTAGGCATGAACCCTAGGCATCGTCTGCTTGACATAGCATTTCTTATCCACATAATCAATTAGTTTCCACCTACATAAGTACTTTAATGGGACTAGAGTTCTTTATAAAAATAACAACAGGCTCCCCAATCACCCTGCACTTTCCAGTCTCCTGAGTGACAGTTTTGTTGATTTGTACATCAGTCTCATTGACTGGTAAACATGGTTGCAGAAATTTCTCTTTCTCTCACAGGGAAAGCTCAGAAACCCAGCGTTCTGTCTACCAAGTCATCCACAGAGTCCAACTTAAAGTCTTTCAACAGGAGTCAGCCAGGCAATTACCCGACGTTGCCATTAACAAAATCAGTGGAGGTTCGCAAGCAGGCAGAGGAAGACAGGCTGGGACGGGGCATAGCCCCGGACATCGCCAAGAGCTGTGATGTGCCCTGTGTGTCTGGCTTGAATAAAAACCGAAGGAGCCTCCCCGCCTCCATCTGTCGCAGCTGTGAAACCCTGGAGGGTCCTCAGCCAGTGGAAAGTTGGCCCCGATCCCATTCCCTGGATGACCTTCAGGGAGAGGTAGATGCAGGAAAGGATGTGCCTACCGAGGTGCAGGAAGCCTGTCCTCAGAATGTACCAGAAGTGCCACAGAAGACATCTGCCTGCACCTCCGAGGCTCTGCCCCGAAGCCGAGATCCTATTGCGGAAGACATGATGCTTCTGACCCAAAGCAAGAGATTTTCTGACCCCCCGAAAATGATGGCTAAGAAACTGGATGGGTCCCCAGTGGCCTCTAACCTTGGCGTATGTCCTCCTCAGTGTGTGCCCAGAAATTTCGAGGCTCAGCCTCCAGTTAAACCCGGCTTAACAAGGACGTCTCTTGAGGGTCACAGGAAAGGACAGGACCACCACCCCCTGGGCACCAAAGGAGGGGTAGATGTGGAACAGAATGCCCCTGAGACCAGGACGCAGCCCAGACATCCTTCGCAGCCCCCTCCCGTGCCTGCCAAGAAGAGTCGAGAGCGCCTGGCCAATGGCCTGCACCTGGTTCCCAGCCTGGAGGCGCCCACCCTGCCGCTGAAAAAGGCCAGCCCCACCAGCCCCTGTGACTGTCCCTCTCCCCGGGAACCTAGGCCTCCCTCGGGGACTGAGCCCGGCAGCCCAGTCTGTGCCAGACCTCCACCCTGGCTGGCGGAGCTGCCTGAAAGCACCAGCCTACAAGAACACGGTGTGAAGCTGGGCCCAGTGCTGAGCAGGAAGGTTTCCTGCGTCCGGGGCGTGGACCTGGAGATGCTCACCGAGAGCAAGCTGCAGGCCGAGGGCATTGATCTCACTGAGGAGCCCTACTCTGATAAGGTATGCAAGGCCTGGGTCTTAGGGCCTCTGACTGTTGTTTTTCTCAGATGAATGCTGGGCTAGGGGGAGGCAGGTGCTGTGCAGACAGTGGCACATTGTGCTTATTGCCTCTGTGAGCTGGAAGTGTACCCACTACCCCTGGATTCAGTACAAATGCAGCTTTGTGGTTTTCTTTTCCCCTTGTTTGGTTTTAGTTTTTGGCAGCTGCACTTTGCAGGGACTGCAGTTAGTACCAGACCTGGTCCCTAATGGGATGAGCAAGAGAGACCTGAACCTAGGGTGCATAGCCCACAGCGGTCCCTTGTGTTCCTTTCTGTGTAGTTTAACCGGGGTTTCAAATAAGCAGTATTATCTACTCCTAGATTGCTGTAAACAAATACAGCTAATGGGAGCATACCCAGAAAACCATGGCACTCAGTTCAGTGTCCTGTCGGGATGCACTACAACAATTACACGATTACCTGTACGTAACAGGGTTGGAGACACGGTATGAAAATCCATGGTGTGCCAAAACCATCCGTATCTCTAGCAAAGTACAGTTTTCATTTGAAAAAGAAAGAGGCTGTCAACACCAAAGAGACTTTGAAGACAAATCAGTGACAATACAAGTGGCTGTCCTGCTCTCTGGGAAACGCATCTTCTATTATAACATCTTCCCAAGAGTCTTTGCTATTAAATTCTTATGATCATGAGGACCTCCTGAGAATGCCCTCTCCTCCCCCCCCCAGGATTTTCCTTTCTCCCCCCTTTGATACTTCACGACTGTGTTCCTTTGAAGGGAAAATAGGGGGAGCTGTACGGTAAACGTGGCCTGGTGATACAGTGTTACCATTCTCAGATGAAGGGCGAACAGCATCTGTACAGCAATGGTTTGTCTTTCTATAGATTAGGGGACTATACTTAATGCCCTAAGGAACTGAATTTTGTAAAAATATGAGTTTAAGGCATTGGCTTGAAAAATACTCTGAAATATTTGGAGCTTGTTGGTATCTGGAAGGTGAAAATACGAGCATGCTCCTTTTCAAGTATCTGTCCCAATAATAAATAGGAAATGCTCCTGCTGAGCTCACTCTTGGTATTATTCACCGATAGCTTAAGCCTTACTGCTTGTCAGCTCTTAAGTGGGCGGGGAATGTTTCTCCCACCATTCACGCCACACATCTCTCTCTCTCCTGGTAGCATGGCCGTTGTGGGATCCCCGAAGCTCTGGTACAGAGATATGCCGAGGACTTAGATCAGCCCGTGAGGGATGTCGCCACCAATATGGACCAGATCCGGGTGAAGCTGCTTCGGAAGCAGCATCGGATGGCGGTGAGCAGCCCACATTTTGGGGAGAGGAGCCCATAGTTTTCTGTAGTACATTTACTTACATGACAATAGCTGAAAAGTGTTAACGATACAAGGGCTTGCTAGAGCCCTAGGAAAATCATATGGTCAGGGTAGGTTTTGATTTTGTTTTTTGTTTTTTTTTGGGGGGGTTGTATATGTTAGAAAAGGACTGTACCACTGAGCTACACTACCAGCCTGTACAAAATCAGGGCCGGAGAGATGGCCCAGATAGCGAAGAACACAGGCATGAGGAGCCAGGTCTTATCTCCAGAGCCCATGGGCGAAGGACCTGGGTGCCCGTAACCCTGTGTGTGGTTGGAAGGCAGAGACAAGCAGATCCCTGGAGCTCGCTGAGCATCCAGCGTAGCCGAGTCAGCAAATTCCAAATGAAAGCCAGAGGCCCTGTTTCAAAATAAAAGATGGAAAACTCCTAAGAAAGGACATGGAAGGTCAACCTCTAGCCTCTGGCCTCCACACGTATGATGTGCACCTTCGTGAACATGCACAATTATACAAATTATGTGGGCTCTAATGCTCTGCATACCTCCTTCTGAAAGACAGCCTTTTAGGTTTTAACATCCATTCCTCTGCCCTAGTCAACTCTTGATATTATTATATTTTAAATTGTTAAAATACAGAGTCTAAATACAGTAGAAAATACATTTTGTAAAAACCCACCCACTGAGCACAGTCAACACAGTCATACAGGTTTGTCTCTGCAGTCCATCCTAGCTAAAGGAGACAAAAATAACAGGACTGACATAAATGCCTACAGCATGGAGCCTCAAACACATAATTGGGATTAGATCAAATCCCAGATCCCTTCTAGAACGTTCTAGAATAATTCCTTGAAAATATTTTTTTTATTTTATTTTTTGAGCAGAGTTCTTAATGTTTGGGTATCTTTTAGCAGTAGCATAGCTCAGTGCTGTCCCTTTTAGCCATACAAAAGTAACCCTCTCGTGGTACCTGTGCAGTCTTCATGACATGGCTTTCCTTATTCACCCAGATCCCAAGTGGCGGGCTCACAGAAATCTGCAGGAAGCCCCTCTCTCCAGGCTGTGTGGCATCCATGTCGGATTGGCTCATTTCCATTGGCCTGCCCATGTACACCAGCACCCTTTCCGACGCAGGGTTCAGCATGCTGAGCCAAGTGCCTTCCCTGTCCCACACTTGCCTTCAGGAGGCCGGCATCACAGAGGAGCGACATATAAGGAAGCTCGTATCCGCAGCCAGACTTTTCAAACTGCCACCAAGCCCTGAGGCCATGTAGCCAGGCCTGCCATGGCCTTCCCTGGACAAAAGCCAGCCTTCCACTGTGCTTACGAAGCTGATACAATCCCGCCATATCTGCTGGGGTTGACCCGATCCAGAAGGAAAGTCCCTAGCCGGGCTCACGAATAGCAGGATTAGGACGCGAACCGAGGAAAAATACCCCCCTGCCCCAAGGAAATCGGTGTGGTTCTCCGTGATCCCCAAAGGCAAGACAAGCACTTAGTTTTGTTTTCAGACACAAAAGAGCCAAGATGCCAAGTTATTGCAAAACAGTGTGCGTCCATCCAGTCTGCCTTTGTGCTGGCAGAGTGGCTAGGAGGAAAGGACAAGGCAGCCCGTTCGCATCTGATCATGCCCTTGCCTATCTGTCGGTCACCCCGCTGGATGCCGGAGCCCGACGGGCTGAGCTAGGCCAAAGCAACAAACTCTGGAGTTACTGTACACTATTGACCATACTCATTTGTTCAGAAGTGAAAACAGCTGACTACTACACCAAGAACAGAACAGTCCTACTCTCCTGTAGATACACAAGAGACGGTTTAATTGCTTTCTAGCAATTAGCTTTTATTTGCCTTAATATAAACTTTTAATCAGTTATCTTATCTAGTGTCAGCAACCCTTAACCCTAGTTTTAAGTCTTCAGCTTAAACTGCCATCTAATGTATTTGGGGTGTTTCCAGCAAAAATAGCCTTTTTTTTTTTTTTTTTTTTTTTTAAACACTCTCATTCTAACGTGGTTTATTTTGTAGAGGTGATTACCAGGCACACATTTCATGTTGACTTTTAGCTTTTAAACTAACTACAATTTCAGTACAAGTCGATCTGCACTCATAGAGGGGCTCCTACGTTCACATGAGCATACCCTTCCTTGTACTCACTTTAGCGAGTGGCCATCGTGGTGGCCACGACGTTGCAGAGTTTATGTCAAATCCTTACCGTGTCCATCCCAAAATCCAGTCATCAGCTAATGGGTCACCTTTGCAGAGAGAGACATTGTAACGTTGCAAATTTCAGAAAGATTTTTTTTTTTTTTCTAAAAAGGGAAGTAGTTTACATGCAGTTTGTTTTTGTTTGTTTGTTTAACTTTTTTTTTTCCTTTTTGGCCAGTTCTATAATTGTTTTTCATCTTTCATTTGTTACTTAGATAATTATTTTATTTCAAACAAAGGTTTATTGTGGAGCCAGACAAGCCACATTAGCTGTGTGTTAAATATTGCATGTTTTCTATTGTTTTTTTCCTGCTGTGATTTCAGCGTATCCTCTCCTCTCCTTGTCTAGTGTCTGGTTTTTCCAGCAATCAGCAATTTAGCCAGGTACACAGGTTGCATTGCTTCCAAAGTGTTTTTTCTTCGCGTTCTCACGAGCACTGTGGGAAGTCTCAAGTTATCATGGAAGCACTTTGAATCCAAAGTCCTGTGAAATTTCATTGGGTTATGAAAACACGATTTCCCGCAGGGGAGAAGGGCAAGTGACTTTATGAATAAGCAAGCCACCCTGGCTATATGGCTTCTACGCCTGGGTCCCTGCCTCCGAGGAAAAGAACATTCTCAGGTGATGTTGCTTTTATGTTTTATTCCCACATTTTGGTATGCATTTAAAATAACAATGTATGTTCCTTCAATCCCACCCGCCTTCTATAAGATGCCATGTGAAGAAGTTGAGGCAACATAGACTAAAAAGGGAAAGCCCCCCAGATTCCTATTGGACTCTTTAAAAAAAAAAAAAAAAAAAAAGGAGCTCATGGTTGGCCTCCTGGGTTGTGGCATAGCCGGCCTCGTGGGTGCGGAGGCAGGGTTCTCAGCCAGCCACAGTGCCCTGGCAATGGAAATCAGGCGTTGGAAGTAACCCTGGCCTGACATTGTGACAGATTCTGCTCGGGATTTTAGCTGAGCAAACATAACAAGGGAGGAGGAGAAACCTCCCGTAAATTTCCAAGTTTTCATTTGTTCTCAGCATAGGGTTTTCTTTTTAAGTTGAACCTAGTACCAGAGGTCTTGAGAATGCCAAACAATATTTTTTATCACTCTGGAAATCATTGCCTTTGCATGGAAAATTAAATTCAGGGACCATGAATTTAGTGTGAATGTCTGAAGGGGCTGAGGTTGTTCTCTCTCTCTCTCTCACTCTCTCTCTCTCTCATTTTTGTTTGCTTTTTCTTCTAACAATTCATTTGGTCTGAATAAAGCCTGAATGTTGGTATGTGACACTGAGGTGGCTTGGGGCTGCCTGTGGCTGTTAGCAGACAGGTGGCAAGCTTTAGCAATATCCAGTTTTGATCAGTTGCATTAGATTTTGAGCGACGGTGAAAAGTGTTGTCTTTGGAAAGCACAAAAGAAACCTGGAAAGGCGTTTTGGCTCAGGTAGCTACCCAGAATGTGTGTGATTTGTACGTCACAGCTGTCTGCAGAGAAAACAGCTGCCCAAACTACTATTTACATTCCCAGCAAATAGCTTTTCATGGCCTTGCATATTTGGGGGCCCTTTTCTCTGTCCTGACCCCAGGTGTGGATGAAATTGGAAATGATTCCTCTGTGAGAAGCGTATCCCCAGCGCAGAATGGTGTGTCTCACAAAGGCAGTGGAAACAAAGTAGATTCCCAAGTCACTTGCTGTGTGAGGATTGAGTGAGGTTCCAGAAAAATCTGTCTTGCGTCCAAGTCATCTTGATTTTTAAATTGATAGAAAAGAAAAACAAACTGTCAAGCAAGTTATATGACAACTAACAACATTGCACTTTCTGTATATGAAATCAATATTTAAATAACTTATTTTTCTCCATTGCTGTTCTTAAACATTGTAAGTAGCTGTAATATACCAATACCAATACCTTCTTGCAATTGCTTCAGCCCAAGAAAGCTGTGTATTGTTTTAAAAATTGTAAAAAAAAAAAATTATTGTGATGATCCATTTAGAAAAAGAAAGGTGGACAGGAGGGTTTTCCTGTGTATGAAAACTTGTCTGTAATTATGTCATTTATGTACCTAGGGGAAAAAGTAAATAAATTCTTCAGTGGAATCTGTTTCTCCGCTTTTGCAATGCCTCAAAGAACAATGAAAGGGGAATATTAAAGTGTAGTTAAGGAGTGCAGTGTTTTGTGAAAATATTAATTGTACAGGGGTCCTTTTTTAATAACTCAAAAAGATTCTTTGTTTGCCTGATGTGTGCATGGCTGTGTTCATGTGTATGTGGGCATGGGTGTGCATGGCACATGCTTGGAGGTCAGAGGGCAGTCTTGGATGTCAGTCGTCAGCTTCCATTTTGTTTGAGACGGTCTCTTGTGTGTGAACTGCTGTGTCCACCAGGCCAACTGGTCGACATGCTTCCAGAGTTTCCTGCCTCTCCCTCAGATATCATTGGTGGGATCACCAAGGTTACAGACGTGGGCTACCGCATCCGGTTTTGCTTGAGTTCTGGGTATTCAAGCTCAGGTCCCCACTTTTACCTCCTAAGCCATCTCAGCCCTCCTCATTTCCCACAGCCAAAGCACACTGTGGGATCTGCCGAGTTATCATTCTAGTTTTCTTTTTGAATACGTGACAGAGAGCCATTATCATGGCCTCTCTCAAAAGCAAGATGTTGGGGGACCATCATGAAGAATGTGGGGCCATATAGCTGGTTTACTTGACCAGTAATTCACAGTGGCATGTAATAACCAAATTCAGTCTTCTACTGAAGGAGAGGGAAATTTTCAGGTTGAGATAGTCTAAAACTTAGCCAACTTGACAAAAATGTGTTTCCCACATGGCTGAACCAGAATTGGTATAAAAATCGTGGTTTGGTGTAGTTTGGTTTGATGTTCTGGGTGCCACAACTTGAACCCAGGCCATTGCATATACCAGGTAAGTTCTCTGCCACTGAGCTATAGCCCACTCCCCAAGGATGAGGGTTCCACCAATAACACTTCCTGAGTATATAATATATGCTCATGAAACAACTCAAAATACCTATCCTCTCTTGCCCTCAACTTTTTCCTCCTCCCTACAACAGTGCTGGCCTAGCAGGTTCCACATCTTATATGACTTCACAACAGCCTCATGGCACCAAGTTTGGGGCAGCGTCTACTTGTGTATGATGGCTGAAGAGACCCTCTTTGCATCAAGCTTGACAGGTAAGACAAAGGCACTCTGACATCAGCGACAATGCCTCGTGCCAACTTTCCCCAGAGTGACTTGAGGACACTTATCAAAATGAACGTCATGGCGACGCGGCCCGGCGGCCATCTTGGCGTCCACTGCAGTGTGGTAAGTCTTCAGAAATGTTATCTCATCTGCACAGATGGCTCCTCCTCTGGTAGCAGCAGAGCTTTGCTTCTCCCTCCCCTCAGCTTGAGACTGTCAGGGAAGTTTCAGTGCCTTAGAGCCCATGGTGTGAAAGGGAGGCGCACAGGAGCCCCTCTCTAGAATCTTCTTTGCCGCTGAGACAGTGACAGCTTCATTCCCGAGGATCTCCCCCCCCCGCCCCCCCCCCCCCCCCGTAGTTTGCTTTTCTCCTCAGAGCCAGCGTAGAGTCATCCCAGATATCCGTCACTTGTCAGATTTAACCAATGTTTCCTCAGAGGAACCCTCCAGACTCAAGCCCCTTCTTAAGGAGCTGCAACGTAGTTACAGAATCAACAAGAAATCCCCCGCCCAGGAGCTTCTGACTGTAACAGACAGCTGACCCCTGGCTAACCATGGCCGCTAAGCTGTTGTTAATCACAGGGGCCTTCTGATCTGAGAAGACAGTGGGGGCCAGCTGAACTCACTCGGGTCTTCTGCCCAGAATCCCTGTTTGGCTAAGTTCCTTTATGGGGCTCTGAGAGCTGGCTCTGGTTCTGGTTGCCAGACTTGCTTCATTAACTAGTAAGTGTAACTTACCTAAGGCTTTTCATGCTGTGACACTAGCCCATCCTTGTCTCCTATTGTAACCAACTTTATTCTTGGTATCTGGGCACTGAAATGCAAAGGGAAATCCGAAGGCTGTATTCTACAGACATCCGCGGCTCTCCTGTTTCTATTTAATTAGATTTATCCATTTCATTTTGCCTGCATGCCTGGTGTCCAGAGAGGTCAGGAGAGTGTATCGGGTTCCCCAGAACTAGAGTTACAGATGTTTGGGAATCACCGTCTGGGGGCTGGAAATCAAACCTGGACTGCTGATCTTAATGGCCGAACCATCTCTCCACCCTGGTTGTCTCATTTCTGATACTATAGTAAAACTGGAAGTCAGTTGCCCAGTATGTCCTCAGCCCCAGCATGTGACACAGTGTCTGAGGATCAGGGACCTCTGCTCTAGGTAGTGGAAACAGGTGCTTACTGGAAAATGCATCCTAGCAAGTGCAAGCCACACCCTTTTGTCATTCACTGAACACTTGGTGGCCATTTGTTACTACCCCTGATTCCAGAGTGAAGATTCCACGTGAGCCGGATGTTGTTGGGTTTGTTTCTGTGTTCCCATCACCATGCAGGACACAAGAACATACTGAAAAATAAAAACACGTTAAGGAAAGCCTCTGGACTTTCTTCTCCGTTCTTAAATCTATCAAGCTGGATCTCACTTTGGACCTTTGCGAGTTTTCTTTGTCTGGAATGTGCCTCCCCAGATCACCTCCGTGGCTCGCTCCATCTGCCCTCCTCCCTCAAGTCCTGCCCTGAGAGGTCTTTAGCCTCACCCCTGCTTTGGCCTGGCACCTGCTCTACCTCCCTAACACCACCCACCTTGTAGCTACTCTTCAGAGTATGTCTTGCCGTTTATTGTCACTGTCTGTCTCCCTTGCTGCAACTTAAAACCCAGGAATGCACAGGTTTGCTCTTCCGTAGAGCAAAAAAACGGCACCACTTGTCACACGCTGTTTGTTCAAGGAACCAGCCTCTGAATCCTGAGTGACAGCTGATGTCGACAGCTGACAGGTTGACAGGAGCAACTGGGGTCGTACACGATGACTAGAGACGGGATATACAAAAAGGCAGCTGCTCACAGCCCATCAAAGGTCTAAGTATGCTGCCTGCATCCTGGGTTCTCCTAGGAAGAAATCAGGGAAAGCAGCTTTCAGCAAACAAGCACTTGCCTAAGGAACGGTGACTGCAGCGTATGGCCACCAGAGGGCGCCGGTCTGCCATCTCCCTTGGGGATAGCAGGGGGCTATATGGAGAGGATCACTGGGAACATAAGGACAGGCCAGAGGCCGGAGGAGGTCCCCAGAGCTCTTGGCTCCCCAGGAATCTGATGTTATTCTTCCTTCAGGACCCGGGTGACCTACCTCAGTGTCTTGAACTCTGTGAGACTCCCTGTGTGTAGCAAGTGCCCTCCTGCCTGTGAAGGGAGCAATCTGAGGGAGGGGCAACGTTTAGGTAACTCTAGAAGTTCTCAACCTTTGATGCTACACTGTGAAGGACAACATCAGGTTCATTCTTTGAAGGTGCGTGCGTGCATGCGTGTGTTTACGTGTTGAACTTGGCAGCAAGCCCCTTTTACTCCTTTACCATCTTGCTGGCCCAGGTTCATTATCTTGTCTGAATAGTATTTTATAGTTCATGCCCAGAATAACCCAACACTATAGTGAGGGCAGGGGCCATTCATTCGACCCAGTGTCCGCAGAGCACCTACATATCTGGGCACACTTAAGCTTCACGATGTGCTTTGTGGTCCGTGTCACAGCTTGAGGAGAGCTGCCACCAAAGATGCAAAGCGTGACAAAGACCTGGGCCCTTTTTACTTCTGATGCCCCTTGGCTTAACTGTTGCTAAATACTTGCTAGTTCTCAGCTGCGTACCAAAAGCACCTGGTGTAAGTATCAGTCCCGCCCCGAGCAGAGAAATGGAAAGTGAAACAGGCTGTGTGCGTTTAGAAATGGAGCATCTGAAGTTAGCTTGAGTAACTGCAAGCTGGATAGGGCATAGGAAATCCACAGGGCAGGCCACCAGGATGAATGGGCTGGAACTCGTGGAAGCCAGTGGAAGCCACTTGCAATTTCTTCATCAAATAGGAAGCCACAACTCAGACCGAAGGCCTTTCAACACCCATCCAGACCCTCCAAGATTGTCTCCTCTGCTTGACCTCCTATGAACCTTGGTTACATCCACCAACTCCCGTAGACTAACACCTAGATTGGTGTTTGCTGGCATAGAAGGGTTCAAACCAAAGTTGCCCCCTCACAAACGCAATCACAGCTGGGGAAATGCTGTGTAGAGAGACAGCTAGGCCCCAAAGGGCCAAGTGAATCTGAACCAGCTTCTTCGATTTCTTTCAAACTCTCCAGGTGATTCTGAGGCGTCATAAGGATTCTGGACCTTTGGGTTTGAAATGCAGAGCTAGCTTTGTTTGTGTTAGGATGGCACAGAGTGGACCTGCTTTGGCCGTGTGCTGTGTGGCCCCAGAAAGGCCACTCCACCCCCAGCATCTTCTATCTGTGCAAGGAGGAGGATGTGGAAGATGGCAGCCACCAGCTTGATGCCCACAGCCTCTCCCCGTTCTCTTGACCACAGAACTTGTTTGCCCTTATTATTTTCTTGGACTGGCTCGTGATTATTACAGCGTCGTCATGGCCTTGAAGAACGTCTACAACCCCTTCCTCACAGGAGCGGTGGGCACAGGGCCCAACTCTAGCCAATAAGGCACAGTCCAAGATGGCTCTTTTCGAGGGATAAAAAGATGTGTGTCGCTTCGAAAGCATCTGGACAGAGTGTTAGCGTGCAGGCGCTGCCTTGCCCCGCCTGCTGAGAAGGCATTGCAGGGGATTCTCCAGGCTTCTGTGGAGGCCCCCCCACTCATGCCTGCTCTCATTAGCGGTGAACAAGACAGGGAAGCCAACTGTGATTCTGACTTGGCGTGGGGTGGGGAAGGGGGGTTGGATTGGAGGGATGGGAGCTAGTCAGACATGGACACCACCTGGCTGAGGCACCCCCTTGTATAGAAACACCTCTAGTACTTTCCAGGCCCCAGCTGGAACTAGTGGTTACGGCTCAGCACCAGCCGTGTGTGCCTTGTCTCTTCAACGGTTCCAGGCCATTGCACAGTGGATGCCTACATCCATCCTGATTCGGCTTTCTTACCTAACCTAGAAGCATCTCTCCGTCCCCTCTTGCACTGCCCACCTGGGATGGTTGTCAACGTCACTACGTCAGGAATGAACTACAGCCCAGAAACGGAGGCCACACCTGTGAGAGATTACTTTTTCTTGGTTTGAAGTGGGTGAATCCAATTGTAGTCAGGACCTTTGAGGTAAAAAGACACACACCTTTCACCGTGATCTTGAGCAGGGAGGACAACACCTTTAATCTGTGCCATACCTGCCGGAAGCCTATGTAAGGACAAGGAAGAGGCAAGCTATTGCTTTCTGCCTGCTCGCCCTTGCCTGGCTAACACACCCGCTCCTTCACCAGCATTGGAGCTCACTTCTTTGGGATCCAGCATCTACCGAAGGCCAGCTGGGACACCCAGCCTCATGGACTGAGCAACTACTGGATCCTTGGACTCTCTGTTCATAGCCAGCCATTGTTGGATTAGCTGGACCGCAGACTGTAAGTTATTCCAATAAATCCCCTACATAGAGAGAGAGCAGTGGTCCTCAACCTTCCTAATGTCATGACCCTTTGGTACAGCTCCTCATGTTGTGGTGACCCCCAGCCATAAGAGTATTTTCGTCGCTACTTCATGACCGTAATTTCGCTACTGTTATGAACTGTCATGTAAATATCTGGTATGTGACCCCCATGAAAGGGTTGTTTGACCACCAAAGGGGTTGTGACCCATAGGTTGAAAACTTCTGGTGTGTGTGTAGGAAGGTTCATTCTATAAGGTCTGTTACTCTAGAGAACCCGGACTAATACAGATTTTGGTACCAGAAGTTCTAGAGAAATGGGAGTGTAAGGATGACTCTTTCATGTATCTGGAATAGGCTTTTCCATCCATCAACAACTACAGCTACCACACCCTCTCCAGTTGCTTCCCTTTCTGGGAGCTCAGAGAGTACTGACAGCCCATGGTGTGAGCTATTATTACAAACTGAGGGCTAGATGTATCTGATTAGCCTGCTTTTCCAATTGTGATCTGGTGACCCTGTATATGAAACTTTTTTAACAGTTTGGGGAAAATAATGTTGCTGGTTGATTGTTCTTAGCATCTCTGGGTAAACTGATAAAGGACGGGGATGAGCTCCATGATAAAATTAGCCAACCTCCAGCATCTCACAATATGGTGGTGGACAACAAAGAACTTAGTGGTAAAATTGTTGGGTTTCAGACGTGCATAACCAGTCTAGGGGTTTCTAAGTGTGCATCTTCTCTCCAGAAGCCATGGAGCTGGAGTTACTGAACAGCAAAGCTAAGCCCTCATTATAAGGTTGGCCAGACTACAGTGAAAATGCAAATCCCAGCCTTGGAAGGCGTTGGTGGTGAAAGTAAGGGCATTGATTGGTGAAGAATGGAATCCTAGAACTCGGGATGGGGATGTGTGGGAGGACCTATCGAGACTGAGAACTTCGAATCTTCAGATTCTCAAGGGTTTATCTCAGCTGAGGAAGTAGGGCCCTCAGCCCCATCTCTTGGCATTTTACCCATTTCGCCTTTGACTGGGGCAGTTAATCCTTCTTTGCAGAGGCTTCCTCAGGGAAATGCCAGGCAAAACAATCTGCTATCCCTCAGGGTCCACAAATAGTTGCCTCTAGCCCTCTAATGAGACTCCAGACGAAGCAGGCTCCCAGAGGGGATGTAGAGAGTGTAGTTAGTCCATGAGGAGGTACGCTAAACTACAAAAGAGCTTATAGAGTTTGCTAACTTATCCAAGCAGAAGTCTGGGGATTATGTGTGGAATAGTGGCGGAAGGAACATAAAACTGTATCAGGTAGAGTTTGCTGATATTCTGCCCTCTGTCTGAATGCTTGGCCAGAGCTTCTGTCAAAACATGGCCTACTGAAACGGGGTTGGAGACGCCCGATAGCTTGGCTTAGTGTTCAGGAAGGAATTTTGAAGGCTCAGTGAAATTGCAAATACTAGGGTGGTAACACTGTGTAAAATGTAATCTTCCACAGCGGGAAGGCCCAGAAGCCACACCCTTTACTAATCCTACCAGACACAAAATGGTGAGTTTTGTTGTTGCTCTTTTCCTTGGTCCAGACCTGAAGGTTGGAGATGCTGCTGTTCAAGTGGATTCATTAAAGGCAATGGATGTAACTGGGTCCTAAGGTAGCAGGGGCCATCACTGGAGCGCCAAAGGCAAGGTGGTCGCAGTTGTCATCATGGGCAGCATAGACAAAGCGTATATGTGTATAATGGCCTAACCCATAGTGGTCAGCATGGGCAGAGTGAATTGCATGGTGGCATGACATGCTTTGATTCTGGCTGATCGATCATGGTGTTTCCAGGCATGAAATAGTTAAGAAGGCTACTGGATTTTTGTTTGATCAATACAAGAGGAATGCTTCTCAAAAAGAATGGAAGGCTGCATTGGACTTTGGCAAAAGGCAGTCTTGGCCGGCGAATCAATTCATAGACTTAAGCCAGTTTGCAGACCCAGAACCGCTTGAAGGTGTGGCCAGGTTCCCATGAAGAAGGATTCTGATGAGACACCTCAAAGTTTTACATTTGCCCATTCCCCATCCCTTCCCCAGAGGGACCTATGGCATTTTACAAGGGGAAATGTATACTGGAGAAAGGAGATAATCAGACTTTCCAGGGGCTGTTGGATACTGGTTCTGAACTGACGTTGATTCTGGGAGATCCCAAGAAATATTGTGGCCCACCAGCTAAAAGAGAGGCTTAGGGAGGCCAGGCGATTAATGGCACTTTGGCCGAAGTCTGACTCGCCGTAGGTCCTGCGGTCCCTGAATCATCCTCTGTTTATTTCCCACCACAGAATGTATAATTGAGATAGATATACTTAGAAGTTGGCAGAAATCTCACATTGGTTCCGTAACCTGTGGGGTAAAGGTTGTTATGGTTGGAACAGCTAAATGAAAGGCTTTAGAATTGCCTCTGCCTAGGAAAACATTGAACCAAAAATCAAATAAAAAATTGAATCCCAGGGAGGAACTGCAGAAATTGGTGCCACCATTAAGGACTGGAAAGATGCAGGAGTGGAAGTCCCCACCCCATCTCCCTTTAACTCTCATGTGTGGCCAGTGTGGAGGGCAGATGGGTCATGGAGAACGACAGTTGGCTGTAGGAAACTCAATCAAGTAGTGACTCCAATTGCAGCTGCTGTACAGATGTGCTGTCCTTACTGGAGCAGGTTACCATATCTCCTGGGATGTGGTATGCAGCCACTGATCTAGCAATGCCTTTTTATCAATGCCTGTCCATGAGGACCACCAGAAGTCATTTGCTTTCAGTTGGCAAGGCCAGCATTATACTTTTACAGTTTATCTCTCCAGCACTGTGTCCTAATTTAGTTAGAAGGGATCTTCTACTGACAACATTATGCGGACTGGATCCTATGATCCAGCACACCCAATGGTACTTGAGGTGTCAGTGGCAGATAGATGTGCCGTTCATAGATGAGACCTTTGGAATATTGGAGCAAGGCTCTACCACCATCTGTAGAAGACTGTTCTCCCTTTGAAAGACAGACCTTGGCCTGCTATTAGGCCTTACTGGAAACTGAGCATTTGACAGTGGGCCACCAATTCACTATGCGACCTGGGCTGCCCATCATGATCTGGGTGTTATCTGACCCACCAAATCAGAATGTAGGATGTGCGCAGTAGCAATATTTTACCAAATGGAAGTGATATATATATATATATATATATATATATATATATATATATATATATACATACACATCATTGGCCCTAAACAGGTCCTGAAGGCACAATCAAGCTACATGAAGAAGTTGCCCAAATGCCTGTGGGCTCTACTCCTATTACAATGCTGTCTGCTGCCAAGCATGCACCCATAGACTCATGGGGTCTTCCCTTTGATTGGTTGACAGAGGAAGAGAAGACTAGGGCCTGGCTCACTGATGGCTCTGCATGCTATACAGGAGCCACCTAGAAGTGGACAGCTGGAGCATTATATCCCCTTTCTGGGACAACCCTGAAAGATACCGGTGAAGGGAAATCTTCACAGCGGGCAGATGTTCAGGCAGTACACATGGTCCTACAGTTTGTCTGGAAGGAGAAATGGCCAAATATGCAATTATTTGCTGATGCATGGGCTGTAGCCAATGGCGGCTGGATGGTCGGGGACTTGGAGAGAGCATGGTTGGAAGAATGGTGAGAAAGACATCTGGGGAAGAAATATGTGGGTAGATAACTGGTGTCCTATGTAAGTGTTCATCAAAAGGAGACTTTCGATGAGGTTCGATAATCAAGTAGGTAGGATGACCCATTCTGGGGACAGTCAGTCTCTTTCTGCAGCCATCCCTGTCATTGCCCAATGAGCTCATAAACGAAGTAGCCATGGTGGGAGATGAGGATTCACATGGGCTCGACAACACAGACTGCCACTCACCGAGGCTGACGTGGCTAAAGCTGTGGCAGAATGCCAGATCTGCCAGCAGCAGAGCCCAACATTGAGTGCCAGCTCTACCACCACACCCTAGGGTGGCCAGCCAGCTACCTAGCAAGCAGGCCGACTACACTGCACCACTCCCTCCATGGAACGGACAACACTTTGTCCTTATTGGAATAGATAGCCACTGTAGTTGTGAATTTGCCTTTTCTCCATGTGATGCCTCTGTCAAAACCACCATCTGTGGACTTATAGAGTGCCCAATCCACTGTCACAGTATTCCACACGGTACTGCTTCACAGCAAGGGAAGCCTGACCGTGGGTCCGCAATCATGGAATCCAATGAGCTAAGCATGTTCCCACTGTCCTGGAGCAGCTGGCCTGATAGGAAGATGGAATGGCCTTTTGAAGACACGGTTATAGTGTCAATTAGATGGCAGCAGCCTGGAGGGCTGGGGCAGGGTTCTCCAGCAGGCAGTTTATGCTCTGAATCAGCATCCAGTATATGGTACAGTTTCTCCCATAGCCAGGATCCGCGGGTCCAGGTAATAAGCGGTAGGAAAGGGAGGAGTTTGTTCACTATCACCGTGTTCCCACAACCTTGAGTTCTGCTGGCCTACAAGTTTAGATTCTAGAGAGTTCTCATGCCAGGAGCCACAGCAAACATTCCATTGAGCTGGAAGCTCACAGTTCCCCTTGGTCATTTTGGCTTCTAATGCTGCTCTTAAACCAACAGGCTAAGAAAGGAATAAGAGAGTTAGGAGGGATGATTGATCCAGATGACCAATGGAAATGAGATTGCTTCTCCACAATGGAAGTAAGAGATTATGACTGCAGTACAGAAGATCCTTTGGGCTATCTCCTGGTGCTACCATGTCCTGTGATTAAAGTCAATTAGAAACTATAGCAGCCAAATCCAGGCAGGATGGCAAAGGGCAAAGACCCTTCAGGAATAAAGGTTTACTCCTCCACAAAAAGAGCCAAGGCCTGCTGAGGTGCTTGCTGGGGTGGAGGAAACACAGAAGGGTTAGTAGAGGAAAGTATCCATACTATAAATACCGGTTAAGACCATGTGACCAGTTACAGAAACAATGATTATAGTTGACATGAGTGTTTCTGTTGAATTTTGTTATGAATGTTCTTATAAAAAAAATTTGTGTATTCTTTTAATCGATATTACATTGAATGATAAAGAAATTGAGAGAATACCAATGGTTATCATATTTAAGTTCAAGACACTAAAGGAATATCCCCTAAGGGACATTGCCACCTATTCTAAATTTACAATATGTTTGTAAGAGGGACAGTGATATAGGCTGGGTGTAATTATGACCTGGTTAAATATGTAATGCATGTGTGATTGTACATGGGATAGCTAGATTTTGTTTAGGCATTATTATGACCTGCTTGTTGTTTTCATTTGGAAATTAATCATGACAAAAGGAGATGTGATCGTGTCTCAAGTTGACAAGGGGTAGGCTGTGACTTGACTCCATCTGGAATGAACTACACTCCAGAAACGGAGGGCACACCTGTGAGGTCTAGTTTTGCATTGTTTGAAGTGGGTGGGTCCACTTCTTAGTCGGATCTTTGACCCAGATCTTGAGGAGGGAAGACAACTATTGATGAGTGCAGTCTATATAAGGACATGGAAAAGGGAAGCTATTGCTTTCTGCCTGCCCGCCCTGGCGTGGCTAACACACCCACGTCTTCACCGGCATTGGAGCCTACTGAAGAGCAGCCAGCCTTGTGGGGTTGTTCTATGAGTTCTGTTACTATGCAGAACCCTAACTAGTGCAGACCTAAACCCACCGTTAGAAAGTAGACTTCACCAATAAGATGAGCATCCTCTCATCTTGCTGCCATCCCTCTTGATAGTCCAGAGAGATCCACACTGCCATCTCTTCTCACGATGCTGCCCTGCAAAATTTGATCCCAGGATCCCTTGCAGTGCCTCCTCAGCAGGTGGGATTACATAAAAGGGCTTTCATGGTGAGACCCAACAGTGCCCCAAGTCTCATTTCTTCCCTTGTTTCTTCCAAGTCAACTTAAAACCTGATTGACAGGGTTATAAATTGGTTGAAATTCCTTTCAAGGACATTTTACTATCCCTCATACATATTCAACAGTTTCATGCTAATTTAATTGTTTTAGGCCCACTTACCCAAATTACATAGTGTTCTCCCCATAATATACCCCTGCTGAATGATTGCTCAAGAATGCCAGACTTGAGCTACTCAGTGATGGCCCACACATTTAATCCCAGCATTTCCTGATTCTCAGTGAACACTGAATCAAATGATGGCCACTGCTGTTATTATATATGTCAGGCTATGCTGGGTGTGAGCTACCAAAAAATGCTATTCAACAAAAATGAACCTGGCCAGGGAAGATGGCAGAGGCAAGTAGACCTCTGTGAGTTCTAGGCCAACTTGGTCACATAGTGGGTCCCAGGACAGGCAGGGTTATGTGGTGAGACCCTCTCCAAAAAGAATGCCAAGCCTTACTTGAAGAGGTCCATTTTTCTTCCAAATAACAGGCTCAGCGCCAAGCCAGAGGAGCGTCTCCCCTGCTGACAGGCTCCAGTTTTCCATCATCATACTTTCTTTGGCCACAGTGGCCCTGTTGAAAAGCCAGCTCTCTGTGGCTTACCATGTCCTATTGCGCAATAATGTCCTTTGCTGTCATCACTGTCAACAGACTCAAACCCAGTGATGATTTATGTTGAGGGCAGACAAAGGACAGTCTGCAACCCTCTAGCTGTGACTACCCAGGGATTAAAGCCTAGGTAAGGATTGAATACTCTGCCACCACCCCCCTCCCCATCCCAGGATGTCCCTCTGCTGGCAGAATCTTCTCGTTAGCAATTGGTACCATGAGAGGCTTCATAAAACTCACCTTCAAATGGTGGAAAAATTGAACCTAGGGCATATCTAGATACATCCTTCTGGAGCCGGTTCTTGGGAGTGTTGGTGGCATGTGATCCAATAATGCCAACCAATCTAGAACACAGGGAAGTCAGGGGCAGGGGCTATTTTTCTCTCTGAGAGGGTACCTTGGATTCTTGTTCACGTTTATCTGTCGTTATGGCTAATACTGGATGTCAACTTGACAGGATTTAGAGTAACCATGGAAATAAACTTTTGGGCATGTCTGTTAAGGAGTCCTAGATTCAATGTTAAATGGGATTCAAATATGTAACCTAAATGTGGATGGCATCATTCCATGGGGCTGGAGTTCTACACTGAATTGGGCACAAACATTCATCTTGACTTCTTGATTGCAATGTGGCCAAGCCCTTCATGCTCCTCCCACCGCCATGGACTACACCGTGAAACTCCTAGCCCAAATAAACCCTTCTTTCTTTAAGTTGCCTAAGACCACTATTTTATCACACCAACGGGAAAAGTAACTAACACACCTACAGTTGTCTAAGAGTGATGACTTTACATAGCAAAGGATACGAAGAGTCTGGGTTTTGCTGGACACAAACGCCCAGGGCATTCTGGTGACCCTGCCCTAAAAAGGAATCGCCATGAGGCGCCATTGAAATTACTGTACAGGAGCAACAGGCAGATGGGGCCTGACCTCCTCTTAACTGAAGAGTACCATGAAGCCACACGCGCCCCGCCAGGACTTCTCCCTGGCCCCTCTTTCCTCTGTGGTCTCTGTGCTTCTGACCCCTATACCGCTTTAAGGAGGGATAAACCTAAGGACATCTTCCCAGGAGTGTGAGGTCCCCTGTGAAAGTCGGGGGATCGTGGGGTGGCCCTAAGAACAGCTTTCAGAATTCCTCACCTCTTTCTCCTAGGGTGTCCTGCATACATGTCATGGCACATCAGGACATGGGTCACATTGCTCCAGGTCCTCAGCTGAAACTCTGCTCTGAAGGTGCCTTCTGGGACAGTGAATAGAGGTAGACTTAGGGGTAAGAAGGATGAAGATGAGACATAAAAAGCCGCCCTTGCTTTGGGCTCCAGGGCCACCTGGGGACAAATTCATGCTCCCTGGCCCACAGCCGCAGCTCCCTGGAGTCTGCCCTTGGCTCCTCAGCAGTTTGGGTTCAGGCTGCCTCACTGACTACAAAACTAGTGTGGACACCTCTTCCATCTTCCCAGCTATGTGCTCCAAAACTTTTCCAAGGGCCCTTTCAGCTGTGGAGTGAATCGCAGGCCTTGGCACCACCCCAGGGAGGAGACTCGTTTACTTTGGCACCTGGGCATTTCCTATGGCGTTTGAGGTTGTGGATGTATGGGACAGGGCCCTTTGAAGCAGACTGTGGCTATGCCGTTGAGCCTTAGGGGATCTCCCATTAATGGCTTTGAGGTTTAAGGGAGGTGCCGACCACCGAGGAGCATCTGATGGAGGGCTCCTTGCAGCTCCTGGAAGACATGGCAAACACTCAAATTTTCCTTGTGGATGGTTTTTTCCTCCCCAAAAGAGAGAGAATATATAATGTCCATCTGGGGAATCCAGTCAACAGATGCATGCAGAATTAACCTCTTAAATGAAGAAATAAATAGGTTTTTCTTCAGGACCAGGAATCTAAGGCCCTACATATGCTGACTTTGCTCACCGAGCTTTTTAAAACCGAGTAGATGTGATGATTCATTTACTCACACAGACAGGACCCAAAGCTACCCTGAAGCATATTATGACCTGGATGTATTGAAGATCACCAATGCTAGTGTCCAAGTTGCCCCTCCCCCCCAGCTTCTCTCTCCCCCTGCCCAACCCAGGAAGATGATAGCTTGTCATGAAATGGTCACCTAGAGATTGTCCCTTCCTTAATGTTAGTGTAAAGGCCACCATGTGAACCCTTCAGCCTGCCTCTGTCAGCTGTGCTGGGAGCAGATGTAATGTCGCACCTGAGATGGCCCTTTCTGCTCAGCTGAGCCCCTCATGGAGTGTCTACAGACGGTCTGAGAGGTCTTGGATTCTGTGTCTGTTCTCCTCATGCATCTCTGGGTAATCAGTTGCTTACATCTCAAAGAGTTGACTTCCAGTATTGATCCTTGGATCCAGTTGGTTTACAGGCCTTTCCACCCCCACTGTGGTGCTAGGGATTTAGTCCAGGTCCTTGCATGTATAGGCCACTGGCTCTTACTGTCACCGAGCTACATCTTTAGCCTGATCTAAGGGATTGGAAGTGGTGGGTCTCTGTTCTCTCTCAAGGGCAATGATAAGTAACCCAGTCCCTTCCTCCTCTGGACCTCACACGCATTGCCTTAACTCATTAGTCTGTGTAAATATTAAACCCTGACAAAGAATCCCAAAGTTCAAGGGGTCCCTTGTCATACCACAAGGCAGTGTGTATGTCGTGATGAATATACCTTTGCTCCTGCCCCTCCTCTGTTCTGCTATAGCCCTGGAACAGACTTATGAGCCTTAGCATACGCTCTCAACTTCCAAAGGCAGACTTACTGGTTTTCCAACTTGATGGTGTGAAAGTCAGACACCCAGGCATACTGCTTTTCATGTCCAGTGGCGTATTCATTTAAGTCCACGAACTATTCAGTACTTTAGTATAAACTCCGGTGTGTTGATGTTTTTTCTGACTGTAGGCTAGCCAAGCGTTTCAGGCCTGTTTTAAGGTGGGCTCGCTTAGGCAGGAGAGTCAACTGGTTAAGTGTATTAAGCATAATTTAATTCATACTATTTTCAATTTATGGCGGATTTATCGCAGGTAATCCCCTGGAAGCCAGGGTTACCTGTAGAGTCCTCACACCACACTGTACATATCATTTCATTCATCTCTGCCTCTACCTAAACTAAACTTAAGCAAGAACTTGGCAGACTTGGTCATTATTTCTCCTTTATGCAGTCAGTGCTAGCACTGGATAAGTACACATGCCAATAAACTATGCCTATTCCTTTATTGCCCCCCAGGATACCCCAACAGGAGTGAAATTGGACAGGAAACAAATGTACAGCCTTTGGAAGGAAGCTCTGTGCTCTGGCCTGTGCTTGCCAGCTTTGGCCCCTCTGCCCTCTGCTGTAGGTCTGCTGTGTGAGTTGTATAACACAATGAAAGGGAGTCAATCTTGTCTTTATCGCCGTCAGCCAAGTGGTCAGTGGGTCAGCTATCCAATCCAGTGCCACCCGTGCAAATATACAAGCCTTTCCTTTTCCACCGACGCACTTGGCCGAGCGTGGGCAGAGCCAAGTGACCCCTTCTCCAAAACCTATCAAGGATAGCATTGTGTTTTTATGTGAGCCAGCATTGTGAAGCCGGGGGCTTCCCTCTGCCACATGTCTAAGGCCGCATGCATTTGAGTTTTGAATGCAGCTCTGTGCAGAGGCAGCAATATTGTGGCATGAGGCATAACAAGCAATGGAGCGGTTCCTAAAGTCTCCCAAACAGTGTTTGGTGTGCGTAGACAGGGCAGAGAAATGGCGAGCACTCATGTTTGGGTCATTAGTACCCTAACGTGAGCTTCCAAAGTACCTGTCTGGCATGCAAAGACATCTGGGTCAACCCCAGTGTCAACGATGGAAACGCCCCCTCCAGAAAGATTTCTCCACTCACAAGAGCAGAACACTTGAGCAGAACCGTATCTTTTCTTCCTCCCCATTAACACCTAACTGAATTATATCATATTCTCCAGTTCTTAATATATACATATATTGCCACCAGCAATAGCATTACTGTAACAGCACCAAATGGCCACCAACCCATGGGAGTCTTCATACTAATTCCCGGCACTATGGGTGCCCCACAATGCCTTCTAAGCTGTTATCCACAAGAGCATGAAGCTCTGACATGCGCAGTCAGAGCTGCTCTTAACACATGGATGGGAACGCTCCTCTCTACTCTATGTTTCAGTCAGGGCATTCATTACTCCCGGAACCAGGGAAGTCCTACAAGGGACCAAGCACAAGTACCCAGACAGACACATTGCATTCCTCTTCCCTGCATCTGTTTGGGTTCTGTACCTCCCCTCGGCGGACTGGATGGCATCTACCCACCTTAAGTCAATTATCTCACCGCGAAACACACGCCTACAGATGCACGCAGAAACAAAGCTTAGCCATCTATCCAGGTAGCCCACGGGCCAGTCAAGGTCACACATAAGGCTAACCCCTATACTGTATCATGTACTTTAAAATTATAATATGCAAGGCATTTGGAGAAGCAGTGTTAGGTTTTACCAGGCAGTCAGAGGAACTCCTGGCACGCCAAGCTGTTCAACACCCCTGTAATAATAGCTCTCCATCTAGTATTTGCTTGATACTTTTCAAGTGGAAACAGATAATTTCCCAAGGGAGCATCATGTCTAGTGTTCCTTCTATACTTGAAAGAGAGGTAGGTGAGCTAGCTACCAACTTATTTATTAGCTGTCAACTCAACTTTACCTGGTTTTGTTTATCCCACCATGGAGCTGAGCACTGGAGGCATTTCTCCTTTCCAAGCCGATAGAAATAATTAGGTGGACGTGGAGAGTAAGACAGGCTTTCCACTAGGCAGTGTGCGTCCTTTCTTTCCTTGTTGTTTGTCTTGCATGACTACCCAGGGAGCGGGCATCCACCGTTTGTCACCTCCATCAAGCGACACACCCCACAGTTTTAAGTGACTTTTATCATACTCCTTCTTGCATACCAGGCACATCTTGTTGGCAACAGAAGTTTCTAGAGACTTCTAGCTATCTTAGAGAGCCGGGGTATACCTCCTAGCATCAACTCAGGGTGTGACGTGTCATTCCTGACCGGGGTCGAATCAGAATACTGATCTATTACCCTCTAAGTAACTTCTGTCATGGGGCCTGAGCTGCAGGTAAGGAGTAGAGGTTTTCAGCACTGCCACAACAAAAGTATTGCTGATGGGAAGGCTCACGACTAAGGTGCTGATAATATTCTTTCCTTTAGTGGGCTGGGAGACGGTGTGTTGGGCGCTTGCAGTAGCTTGCTGAAGATCTTTGGCATTGGAAAAACGTCATCATCTCTGTCTTCCTCTACCCGAGGTTTTCCCTGTGTGTATTTTTGGTATCCAAATTTTCTTCCAATGGGACATTAGTTCTATTTGACTTAGAATTTGCCCTACTCTCTTATGACCCCGTTATAACTAATTATATCTAATTCTAGCATAACTAATTAATGACTCTGATTTCCAAATAAAGACATCTTCTGGCCACCACTGCAACATGTGTGTTTTGGAGGTCATGATTTTCCCAGAAGTTAACATCCTTTTTAAGTTTGCTCATCATTTAGGATAATTGTGTTCTCTGTTTATTTGTTTGTTGAGCAGAAATTCATGGAGGCCAGGGTGGCTTAAACACAATATATAGCAGAGGCAGGCCTTGAACTCCTGACTCTCTCACTTCCCTCCCTTAAGTGCTGATATTAGAGATCCATGCCACTACACCTTATAAGATGTTGTGGCTTGAATGAAAATGACCCCATAGGTGTGACTTGGTAGGAAGTATGTCAGTGGAGATGGGCTTGAGGTCTCATATGCTCAAGCCAGGGTTCTTCCTGCTGCCTACAGATCCAGATGTAGAACTTTCAGCTCCTTCTCCAGCACCCTGTCTGCCTGCACGCCACCATGTTTCCCGCCATGACCATAATGGACTAAACATCTGAAACCAATCAAATATTTTCCTTTATAAGAGTCGGTATGGTCATGATGTCTCTTCACAGCAATAGAGTCCTAACTAAGACAGACATTTGGAGATTTGTTTTTCTCTTTTATCGCTAACACCCTTGTTAATGGAGTAGTAGCTATGAGTTATAGTCTATAGTTTGGTCTTGAAGTCTCTCGTAGGGGAATGAATACCTCCCTTCATGACGCATCTGAAGATTTGGTCAGATGGTTTGAGCATCCTTTCGTGGACTATACCTTTATTCTGGGATATGGCCTGATGCTATGTGTCCAGCCTATGCCAGGGAATTCCCCTCATAGGATATCTGTGTGTATTGGTTCATGGCTGTATGATTATTATGTCACTACCTCTGGTATACTCCTATTAAGACAACTACTCTCTAGTTGAGCTTTAGTACAAAAAAGAGAAGTTAATGTTGGGTGTGGAACATAAGAGAGGCAGCAAACAAGGTAGCCTGTGACACAGGGCTGACTGGGACACGTGCCCAACTGGTGCGGAGGAGCCAGAGAAAGCAAGAGGGGTGGTGTCCCGTGGTCCAAAGACATGGGGTACTTTCCCCGGGTCCTGCTGTGATTGAAATGTGGTCCCCACTGTAGTGAGATATCCAGCCCGCCCACACCTGTAGCCCATATGGGCATGGTCACAGATGTGGATGTGACGAAGGGTAAGTCTAGGTCTGGGGTCCTAACTCCAGCTCGGTCTCCTGGGTCTGGTTGGGTCATGGAGAACTGCCTGGGTATGGATCCTTGGAGCGGGAACTTACGGGTCATGGGTTTCTTGTGTAAGTGACTTCTCCTCGAATAAAATGATAATAGCCTATATTATACCTGGCCCTGTGCATCTTAATCCATGCATCAGTGCTCCACAGCACAGCATGTGGAGTCCATGAAGAGCAGGGGGAGAACTGGATATACTATCTTTCAGTCCCATAGGAACATGAACATCAGGAAAGGGGTGTTTAAGACAGGCGTATGGATTAGCCACTTGGAGGAAAACTGACAACTGTGGGAAAGGTGACTGTCCCCTTCTCCCAGCGCAAGAACAATCACAATGTATTTTAAATGGATAGCAAGACAGCATGGAAGGGCTAAGAATTCACTGCTGAATGGTAAGTGTCCCTATTCCCCTGACTGGATTCCAGCTGATGCTGGGCAAAGGGATGCATACGAAGAAAATGCCAGATGTGTCTGTTTTTCCTGCTTATAACACAGGCATATTGTCATCCCCATTTGCAAAGATACTGTGGAAAGTAAGTGGCAGACTGACACTCTGTGGCTGTGGGTGTCTCCGCGCTCTACACAGTAATGTCCCTGCATGCGCTAGCTGGCTGTCTTGCCTCCCTGTCCAAATATCTGACAAATAACATAAAGGAGGAAATATATACTGAGTTTCATGGGCTCCAGAACAGCATGGAAAGGAGGGCTTGTGGAGCAATCCTAATATTGTCACTGGGAAGTTGAGCAGGGTAGACATGAAGGGACCAGCAACAGGACACACCAAGAGGTCTGTCCCCAAGACCTACGTCCTCCAGCCAAGCCCCATGTCTTAGGTTTCCATAAGTTACCGAAATGAAACAACCAGCTGGGGATCTAGGCTTTAATACACGAACCTATGGAAGAGAGTTCCTATACAGCCTTTACACTACACTTCTTTATAAAGATTCCTTTAAAAGTTTCATGTATAAGGATGTTTTACCTGCATGCAGGATTGTGTGCCGCATGTGTGCAGTGTCTGTGGAGGCCAGAAGAGGGCATCAGATCTCCTCAAGGAAAGTTACAAACTATCGTGAGCCACCATGTGGGTGCTGGGAACTGAACCCCAACCCCCCTGCAAAGCAACAGGCGGTCTTAACCACTGAGCCGTTTCTTGAGCCCTCTCCTCTGTACTTATCCTGCTAATCAGTGATGGTCATGGCTTCTGTGTAACGGAAGTCCTGAGCGAATTGTTCAACAAATATTCACCTTGCATACTTACTACTCTGTAGCAGTGTCTACATGTTAAGAGGTCTGGAGATAACTGAGGCTTTGCTCACCAGGAACAGAGAGTGTCGTTCTAGACACTGGCAGAGGAAGATGTGTTAAGTATTGCTGGAAGGCTCCTTAAGGAACGCTTGACTCCATCTCCTGAATTGTGAGTTTTGGAGGACAGCAGACCAGGAAGACATGAAGGTAGGCTACTGTACAATGAAGAAAGGACATGGGAAGGGGTATTAAGGGAACTGGGCATGGTTTGTTAGGAAATTATCAGGAACAGTGGAGGAAGTGAGAATATTAAACGATGATATTTCTATCTAGAAAACGATAGCAGTCAATATTTCTATCTAGAAAACGATAGAAGTCCCATGGCCTTAAGCTGCTTGTAATTTGAACCCACACAGTTACCACAAATGAGTCACAATCCCAGATGGGCATCCAGGTGTACACAGTGGGAAACATGATGAATGGATGAAGGCTGTCGCTTAGTTAGGAACAAGAGTGGGACTTCATCTGCTATAGGATGCAGATTCTTCAGAATAAGACAATTTGACATGTTAGGAAAGGTAGAGCAGACTGTTGGTGAAAAAAAATGCACTTGTAGAAAGACCCACTTTTATAAAAAAAAAAAAAAAAGGGAAGCATGTGAGATCATGGGCTTCAGAGTATGATCTGGTTCAAACTGGGTGCAGCAACTTAGCACCTATAACTTAGCCCAGCTACTGAGTGTCAGGGTCCTCATCTGAAAATGTGGGCCATTGTCTTATTATTGAACTAAAGGACATAAAGGGCATACGGTTCACATTTAATGGTAATACCATAGCTGCGTGCTTGGAGGAGTGATAAGGGTTGCAATATGGTACATTATCAGGCCATCATAGAGAGAAATTCCTCAGAACAAAGATTCCTCTCTCTGATGCAATTCTGGAGAAGAGATGCTCTGTGAGCCCAGGGTTTGGCAAACCTTTCTAACTTGCATGCCTACCTATTGCAAAGTTTTGTATGCACTCCACAAACAGAGGTGTTTATTTATCAATCAGTTGTGTAAGTGACCAGGGATACAATTTGCTTTACTAAGGTATCAAAAGTTCACAAAACAGCTGCAATTTTTCATGATAGCATCCTGATTATCTATGCACACTTCACTCTGGAAATCACAAATTCCACGTTGTGAACTGTGGATTTGGAACCTCACTGATGCACTTGGGTTGAAGGGGACTAGCTGCTGAGGCATGTCTCTGACGGGGATGCAAATGGCAGTCTTGCATCCTTGGCTAAGCTTGGGAAAGTATGATCACCATTTGTGGCAGAGTGGGCCAAATGGTGCCTGAGGGTGATGCCATGATACCGTCTCTTTCCTGACTTGCTCAAAAATAAATAAATTCACATACAATTAGGAAGCATTTGTATGTTCCATGTGCAACAAATCAAAGTGTGCTAACTCAGAGCAAACCTGAAACAAAATGTTTGTAACGAGTGTCTTTGCTATTCTCCCATGGAATGATTTTCTCTCCCATGGCCAGTCAAGTAGCAGCTGACTTCCATAGTACAGACAGGCGGTCATGGGCACAAGGTGAGACTACAGTACCCTACAGGACCTCACCTCCGACGTTGCACATGGCCACACATGCTGCATTCAATCTGCTGCTTAGGTGGCCTTGGTCTAGTACAGAGTGGTTGGCCCAGGAAGTGAAGCTTACTGGCAGCTGGAGGTGGATGCCACAAGACACTCTTGAAAGATGAAGTGGGAAATGTGTAACTATGATGAGGGAAGAGAAAATAGAAGGGTCAGGAAATAGACCCAAACCCACAAAGGAGCAAGAGGGAAGCTATGGCAGCTCTCACTGGGTGAGGGGCATGAGAGGCAAGGCGTTTGGAGCAAAGTCTTCCTCAAAGATTAAGATAATGCTGCAGAGACAGTCCAGTGATTAGGAGCATGCGCTGCTCTTGTAGAAGACCCAAGTACCCCCGCAATGAAAAATAATAAATTAAACAATAAAACAATGCAAAGAAGAGCATCCGTTACGCTTTAGCATCCAAAAATTGAGGCTCTGCCTGAGATGGCTCAGTGGGTAAACTGCTTAGGGTACAATCACGGGACCTGGTTTGGGATTCCCAGTGTGCAAGTACAAAGCCAGAGTAAAAGGACAAGTGGATTGTGGAGCTTGCTGGCCACCCGGCCAGCCATACCCACGAGCTCCAGGTGTAATGGAAGACCTGTCTCAACAAAACTGTGTGGAGAAGTACCAAGGAAGACATTCAACGTTAACACCCGGCCTCCACGCACATGTACAAACAAGCAGACACCGCCCCACATGTACAGACACAAACATCAGCGCATGCGTACACCACATAAAAGACCGCAGATGATACATGAGCAATATGATGGAGATAGATGAAGCCTTTAATATATATAGGGAATCATAAAAAGAAAAGCAATCCAGCAGTTATATATATATATATATGCTCAGGAAAATAAGCCGTTTTAGAAGAAAGCAATGGTAATAGATGGCTTTGATTTTGCAGAGAATATTATTCATGCAGAAACAGTAATACTGATGGAGTTGAAATGGGAAATGGCAGTTGTGAGGGTGGCAAGAGAAAGAGCTAAGGCAGAGAACTGAGGAACGGTGACTCTTCGTCGGTAAGAGGAAAACTCAAGAGACGCTGCCAAGCTGAGAACACTTACAGCAGCATACTACTTAGAATGAAGCCGATAAAGAATTGGATGTGCCCATCCCTGAGGAGTCTATAGGGGGCATTGAGGGGCAAGGCAGGGCACAACTGTTCATTGTTCTAAACCGTATAACTTTGTCAGATAAAGACTCACATAAACAATAGTTATTAAATAGAATGACTATAAGCCAGTAATGTAGTTAGCATTTGGGATTTCCACATCAAGTATTCCATTTAAAATGACAATACTTAGCCAGGTGCTGGCAGCACATACCTTTGACCCTAGCACTAAGGAGGGAGAGCCAGGTGGATCTCTAAGTTCTGAGTTTGAGGCCAGCCTGATCTACAGAGTGAGTTCCACGACAGTCAGTCCTATACAGAAAAACCCTGTCTCAAGAAACAAAACAAATAAAACCCACAAATCCATATGCTTACATGTATATGTAATACGAGAATCAGTGATGACTTGGACTCAAATTAAAAAAAAAAAAATTGTTTGGTTTTTCAAGACATGTTTCTCTTTATAGTCTTGGCTGTCCCAGAAGTCATTCTGTAGACCAGGCTGGTCTTGAACTCACAGAGATTTGCCTGCTTCTGCCTCCTGAGTGCTGGGATTAAAGGTGTATGCCACCACCTCCCGGCAATTTTTAAAAAACTGGGCTACATAAAGTTGTTTATTGGAAAAAGACTCAAAGTACAAACAAATAAATTACTTTCCAGATTATCATTTAAAAATATATTCAACCCACTCAGAAATTGCTTTTAGTCCTGAGTTGTAGTTTTCCCTCTTTCTGACCTTTGCATTCCCCAAAATCCTTTTCAAGATCTTCCTTGAGAGACCTGTGTGTGTGTGGCACTTCATACATGACGTTTTAAACTCCCACCTTGCATACTGGTGTCATGTTTGGGGGATAAGGTCTATATTCCATTGGCACTTTGATCCTACCGGTGTGCTTTTTAAATAAGGTATTCCAACATGATCTTAATTTGGAGCAAAATAAAAATGAACACCCATCTGAGCAGTGTCTTTGCTGCCCCCTACAGACTGACACCAGAACTGCATGTCCACTTTGCAGTTCCCTTCGTTTTTGTTTTTGAGGCAGGGTTTCAATATGTAGCCTGGGTTTGAACTTAAAATCCTCCTGTCTCCACTTCCTAAGAATGATAGGTGCGTACCATTTCACTGTGTTTATACTTTACCACGCTTTATACTCTTCTTTTAATTGTTGAGTTACCTTAAGTAGCTTAAGGAGTAAATTTCCTTCTCAAAGTTTACGGTGGTTGACAGTTATGATGTAATGCAAGGACTTTGTAAAAAGTCATTATGTATAACTTTAAGGATTTTGTTGTTTTTGTTTTTGTTTTTAAGACAGGATGTCTCTGTGTAGCCCTGGCAATCCTGGAACTTGTTTTGTAGTCCAGGTTGGCCTCAAACTCAAAGATCTGCCTGCCTCGGCCTCCCGAGTGTTGGAATTAAAGACATGCGCCACCACAGCCCAGCGAAGGTTTGGGGTTTTATTAATATAACCAGGAATCCAAAGGCTCCTGGGGAATGTCCGAAACAGCGAGGGAAAACTCTGGCCAATAGATGGCTCTCTTTCCTGGTGAATTCAGTCAGCTTTATTCCTTTCTCTTACAGATGTGTTTCAGAAATGAGTGCTCAGCCACAGCCAGACCTCTGCTCTGTCCTGTCACAGGTGGACTTACACTAACCACATTTGATGCAAATAGGCTCCGCAAAGACAGTCCAGTACTATGTCCTTCAATAGAAGACAGACTTGCGTAAAAATTTAAGGTGGAATGGAAGAACTCAAGGAAAACCCCATATGTGAAAACATTTCCTAGAGAGCTCCGGTATATCACTCCCCAAATGCTGCTCTGTGGGGACAGGCCCTAGTGGAATGTGGATGCCAACTCATTAGAACAAAAGGAAAAACCACTGGCTCATATCTAACTTTTATATGAAATACAATTTAATCATTGCATGTGAATCTCTCTCTCTATTTATCTATCATCTATCTACATTAATATCTATCTATATATATTTGTACCTATATAGGCTGATACCTATTGCCTTATGTCATTGAGGAAAATGTTCTGGAACAGGGCTGGAAGGACAAGGTGGACCAAAGCCCCAACTCATGCTCTCTGGAGAATTTCCCAGGGTTTTCTATTTCCATATTAACCACGCAAGTGATTTTCAAGATTCTATTACTAAATCTCCAAGAAATGATCCTCACACGACAGACCAGAGAGGAACAATTACCCAAGCCCACCAATGCACAGCTAACAGAGGCAGAATGGCCACAGAATAACTTCTTCATCGATAATATTAAGGTGAATATTAACGACCATCTAATTATTTCTTCTGAGAAGTTGGTTTCAAAACTCAAAAAATGATCCAGAAAAGACTTAAAATAAAGATCTGCACACACATTCCCTCAAACAGTAAGATTTCACCAAAGCGTGTGTGGTACAAAGAATATACGACTGTTAGGAGAGAAAGACAATTTCGACTTTAGCATCCAGGACATGAAAATACATCTTTCTAATTGGAATAATAAAATGATTGTATGTCATCCTGGGTTTCCCCATAGAATGCTTATGGCAGTATTTTCCTTTTACTCAGACATTATCTATTGATTTTTCTTCTTTGTTACACTAGATGAAAACGTAATATGTCTGTGTTCCTTAGTTCCCCTCTCCTGCTCTTCTCCAATAGTTCTAGTTTATTCTTAGTTGAATCAATACAGACACTGATGTCAGTGTGTCCCTATAAAGAACATTCTTTGCAAGGTCCAATTTATCTCCTACCATCATGTTTTCTTTCTTGCAAAATGTTTTATTTTTCTGGACTTTTCATCATTTTCCTTTCTGTACACCGAGTCAATTTCATCATCCACTTTATTTATATATAAATTAATTTTAGAAAATTAATTTTGGTTTTTTGAGACAGAGTTTCTCTGGGTAGCTGTTGGCTGTCTTGGAACTTTTTCTGTAGACCTGGCTGACCTCCAACTCACAGAGCTCTGCCTGCGTCCACCTCCCAAGTGCTGGGATTAAAGGCATGCATCACTACCATCCGCTATAAATCAAATTTTTTAAATGGTAAAGAATATGGTCTTTAAACTTACTTTTGCTTATCTCCCTCCCTCTCTCCTCTAAATATAATCCGGACTTTTTGGTTTCAAAGCAAAGATGAGCTGGCACAAAGTTCACCCCAAGAATAAGTCTGGATTCCATTTAGTCACTGGGAACTGTAGAACAATAGAAAGTGACCAAGTACAACTTACATTTGAGTGAGTCATCGTACCGGCATTACTGAGGGTCAAGAGGACCTTGACTGTCCATTCTGAAGTCAAGAGTTCCTTGGGATGCTGAGCATACCCTCTCTGCTGGGTAGTTTTTGTCACCTTGACACCTAGGAGGAGGGAGCTTTGGGTGAGGAAATGCCTCCATCACTCCAACCTATGAGGACAGCTGCAGGGCCCTTTCTTGGTGAGTGATTGATGTGAGAGGATCCAGCTGGCTGTGTGTGGTCTTGCCGGCTCTGGGTTGTAGAAGAAAGCAAGCTGAGCAAGCCCGTAGCAGCATTCTGCCATGATTTCTGTATCAGTTCCCCCAGCCTTAGCTTCCCTCAATGATGGGATATAACCTATAAGCCAAATACCCACTCTTCCCAAGTTGCTTTCAGTCTGTGTTTTTCACAGTGACAAAAAAAAAAAAAAAAAAAAAAATCAAACTAGGGTAACTCTCCTTCCTAAGAACCATCACATGTTCCTTTAGACTATGACAGCATTGAGTTGGAATAGAAAAGGGTGTTGTTCCAAATGTGACTCCAAAGAAAATGACTTTTATAAAAAGATAAGAATGATGATTTTCAGCGTCGAATTCTGTGCGAATGTTCATCTAGAAATTTCCTCACCCATTTAAACATTTTCAAAAAAAAAAAAAAAAATCCACGCCATAACTGCTATTTATTTAAAATGTGAATTTTGAAGTTGGAAATGAAGATGATAGGGGCCTTTCAAAAGAATACAGGGACAACTTGAATTCTAAAGGGGGGAGGGCAAGCAAAGAGAATTTTGGTGGCCTTGTAGCAAGAAGAAACTTTCATTCGTCAGACTCCCTCAGTCTGGAACTGTCCCCTGCCTATGCTTTTGAAGCTTCACATTGTTGAAGTTATAGCAACACAAACAGCTTGCTGCCTTGTAGTACCTTATAGTTTATCCATGCTTTTATGAAAATCCCATGAAGCTTTATACAGGTGGTCCTCAACCTTCCTAATGCTATGACCCCTTCAATATACTTCCTTATGTTGTGCTTACCCCAACCATAAAATTATTCCCATTGCTTCTTCATAACTGTAATTTTGCTACTCTTATGAATCATAATGAAGATATCTGGGTTTTTTTTTTCTTCTGATACTTATGAAAAGGTTGTTGAACATCAAAGGGGTGGCGACCCACAGGTTGAGAACCGCTGCTTTAAATGCTTTATTTTGTTATGGCAGCTCAAACAAGTAAACACAATGGCCGTTCTAGATGCTCTGAAAAATGTCTTTGGTACTGAATATAACGTTCACCCATAGATTTTCTTTGTAGGGCATAGAACCATGGCAGTTAAGAGTTGAGTGTTAGCACTAGGTGAATTGGCTTGAGTTCAGATCTTGCCTAAGCCTAAGCCTCAACTCGCCCACTAAGAAAGCCATAATTTCCGCTCCACAGGATTACTGGAGGATTGATCCAGTTTGTAACCACACCAGAGTGGTGCGTGGCATGCAGTGACTTTCCATTAAGTAGCTGTGCTACTGGGCAAGAAGAAAGAGGAGAGGTCTTATGGGGGTCTGGAACACACACACACACACACACACACACACACACACACACACACACACACACACATATATATATATATATATATATAGAGAGAGAGAGAGAGAGCGCTTCCTACAAGCAAATCCTCAAAACCTTATTCTAACACACAGGAAGCGGTAGGGAGTCATCATCAAAGAGCAGGGGCTTTGGCCTCTCCCTGGCACCCTTCCCACCCTTTCTTGGTTGTGTCCCTGAGTCACCTCCATGGAATTCCAGGGCACCTCAGTGCAGTTTGATCACCCATAGGACTTGAAGTTCTCTGAACTATTTTGCTCCAGTTCTAATGCTTCCTGGCAACAAGAACTGGCATCCGGCCATGAAATAGGAGACGTGTTCCCTGTGTTTGGCTTCTTCCCGACTTAGTAAACTGTTCCTACCATGACCTCCATGAGAGCAGCTAAGCTCTTCCCCACACCCCTGCCAGCACCCCCCTACCCCAACCTCAGCTCCAGCACTGAGGTCGGATACAGAGGCAGGACAAGAAATGGAAGTGACTCTTTGTCCCATGATCGCTTACTCCCTCTAGGGTTCTAGTGGTACCACACTGAATTTATCTCAATGGCCAGATGCGGCGATTTTGACAAATGAGGCTCTCAGCCAGCCGCAGGACATAGCTGTAGAATCCTACATTTTCTACAACAGCAGTGAGCCATTTCACATTCTACTCTTTCCATCCTGTAGAAAGTTCATCACTCAGATTTCCCTTCTTCAGCCCTCCTTACTACGAGTGTAAGCTGCACCCAGGATTCCAGGCAGCTCGGTATTGGGCAGGAGCTCCTATATTGCTACCCAAACCCTCCAGGCACTTTCACTATTGAAATGAAGTTTGGTGCTTTTGCATGGATCTCTAGGCTCATCCATTTCTCACCTTCTGGTCCTTGCTACCCAATCATATTTGCTACTACAATCCATGTAGCTTCGGAAGGGATTTCTGGCTTCTGGGCCTGTACACACCAACTGTTCCTGTAACCTTTCTCCCCGAGAGGGCCATGACTCTTCCCTTCTTCAGCTCTCTCTCGACAGGGGCCTTCTGCAGCTACCTTGGCGAAAAGAAAATTCCCAAATCCCATTCTAACTCTGTACCCAGATTTCCATGCAGAGCTCTGAATCTCTCCGTCACATAGAGTACCTACTGACCAGTTTCAAGTGTTGACAAATCCATTTGTAGGCATGTAAATGTGAAGTGCAGTAGTTTGAATGTCATTGGCCCGCATAAGCTCATAGGGCGTGGCCTTGTTAGAGGAAGTGAGTCATTTTGGGGGTGGGCTTTGAGGTCTCCTATGCTCAAGCTACACCTCTCAGTTCACTTCCTGTTTCTTGCTGATGAAGATGTTCCATTCTCCGCTCCTCCTCCAGCACTATGTCTGCCTACAGGCCCACCATGTTGGATCATGATGATAATGGACTGAACCCCTGAAACTACAAGCTACCACAATTAAATGTTTTCCTTTATAAGAGCTGCCATGGTCATGGTGTCCCTTCAGAGCAATGGAAATCATGACTAAAACATGAAGACAGCAGAAACATAGCCATGTCCACTGCTGCATCCTCAGGTTCTAGAATAGAATTTGTCCTGTGGCTGTACCATGGGTCCATGGTGACTGAATGCCTAGGTGATATCACCTATTACTCTTACTTCTGCCCTGTGGTTTACAAACTCACACAGTGAATGTAGACGCATCTGTAGGACTGGTAGAAGATGTTGACTCTCAGATGCTTGTCCCCTGATGAACTTCCACTGATGACAAGTTTGTTGTACTTGGTCTGCGAACTAAAGATTCTGTTACCAAGGTATCAGTGTCATTTAAGATGTGCTTTCTAGCCAGGTGTTGGTGGTGCATACCTTTAACCGCAGCACTCAGGAGGTAGAGGCAGGTGGATCTCTGTGAGTTCGAGGCCAGCCTAATCTATAAAACAAGATCCAGGACAGCCAAGTCTATACAGAGAAACCCTGTCTCATAAAAACTAACCAAAAAAAAAAATGCAAAGACATCCTTTATAAATACTGAATACCTCCTCTGCTTTGTAGAATAAAGTCCAATAATCTCAACAATATGTTATAGCTAAAATACAATGTAAACTATCACTCCCCAAAACATGCTTTGCTAGGATCGAAATTTTAGGTGGGGTATAAATTGTTGATTTAGAAATCATTTTGTGTTACTTTTTAAAGATTTTTTTGGTTTGTTTTTAAATTACACGTATGTACCCTTTGGTATGTGCCCTCAAGTGCAAGTAACTGTGAAATCCGGAAGCACAGGTCTCCATGGAGCTGGAGTTACAGTTGCAAGTGATTGTGAGTTACCAGATGTGAGTGCTCAGAATGGAGCCCAGGCCCACAGCACAAGCGCTCATAACTGCTGTGCCATCTCCAGCCCTGAAATCCATTTTTAATAGCCGCTTCACAGTAGAAGACATAACTGACGGTGAAACAAACGATTACATGACCATTTTTAGTTAAGATGGACCAAAAATACAGAGGCGGAGAAAAGGTAAGTGCAGCGGGGTGATAGCACAGGCACTGTGTGAGAGTGGCTGGCCCTTGGGGGACCATCCCTGCTGACCCTCTCTCAGAGAGACTCCCACTCTCCAGCCGTATGCTTCCTATTTGGTGACAAGAGGGATAAATGTGGGGCGACAGTGAAGTTAACCTTTGCTGTGGTTGTGTTTTGCCGTGCCAGTTACTAACAATGAAGGGAGAGATTATCCGATAAAGGAAGGAATGATCAAATTCTTCTTCTGTGAAAAGACCAAGATTTTCCGGAAATCCCTGTGCTATTAATTTCTCCTCTCTCTCTCTATCTCTCTCTCTCTTCCTCCATCCCTTCATCTCTCCCTCCCTCTGTCCCTCCGTCCCTCCCTCCCTCTGTGTGTGTGTTAGCATTGGCCGCTTTCACAGTGATCAGCTAAGTACTGTTAGAGGTCATTTATGTAGCATCTGAAATCTACCAGTTTCAACTGGTTTTGCCATAAAGGACTCCCACCCCAAACATTCTTTTCTTAGAGATAAGCTGAGTTATGGGTTATATAATAGTTCACCTAATAATATAATCGGCATAATAATTTACTGGGTACCAATGTGATAAAGATCCTGGCTAGGAGTGAGGAGATTCTGGTTGTGTGTCTTTTTCCAAGGACAGTGTTTCAGAGACAAATGATGATCAATATGTTCAATGAGTCCACTTGGACTGGAACTTCCACAGTCTGTCATTGGATCCTTGCTGTCCTCTATTTCACGTTTTATTTCTCTCCAATAACTTGGTATTCCTCTGATACTCACAATTACTCATGAACTTTTTGTTTCTATCTCTAACACTTCTCTTAACCACCTGTTCCCTTGTGTGATGGTTGACCGCTATTGACAATGCAGATTTAGGACCATCTAGTAGACATATCTCAGTTACAGAGATGGGTCTAGATGGATGCCTATTTGGGTTGGCTTGTGTCAAGCAGAGGAATGCTGAGAGCTGAGCTGAACTGAGATTTTGGGTAGAGTTGGATGGATGTTCCTGTTCAACACCTATTCATCCCATGTTACATCCACTGGATGTTCTGATGACACATCGGTGGGTGCCATCATACCTAGTGTTAATGGTCCTTCTTTTCACATGATCTCAAGGAGGAGGCTACATCAACCACTGGTCTGGTGTGTTTGATGTGTTGATGGTCCTGCTTTATTATGGCATGGTTTTGTTATATTCATGAGCCCATGTGTTCTTAATTTAATTTTATTATTATAATCATAAGTGGGAATATTTTATTTGTGCAAATTATTTGTTTATTAGCCTGTGTCTTGTGGCCTATGGTGGGCAGTTGGTGGTGAACAAAAAGGATTCATTCTTACATCTCAGCATGTGACTGTCATTCTGTAAAACTGACTCACTCAGGGCAGGGAATGGCCCAGAAGTTACTGTTTTACACAATATAGAATAACTTAGAGAGCAGGGAGCAGCCTTGCCCTCACGAGCCCCAGTGTCTCCATGGAAGGTGTAATGACGATGCTTGGATATAAGTTGAATGCATCTGGAATGGCCTGCAACATAATCTGATGGGCACTTGTGATTATTTGAAGCAGGAAATTGCACCCTAACTGTGGGTTGCATCTTCTGGTGGAACCCTAGATAAAAGGACATGGAAAAAGGAAACTACTTTTATCCTCACGCTCACTGGTGAATTGATGGATTCTGTTGCTGGGATATTCCTTCATTGATATTAGAACCAGCTTTTTCAGTCTTCAGTTTAGACTGAATACCAGCATCCCTCCAGAAGTCCCCCAGGCCTGCAGCTCCAGATTGGGACTGCAGAGATATCTAGCCTCATGGATATTATTAACTCTGACTCTTAATATTATTCAGCTAACACTTATTGACCTTATTTCATATGCTATCCTAATAACCATCAGATTCTTGGCCTCTCTAGTGCAAGGCAGCCTTTGTTGGACTGTATATAAGCTGATTTAATAAATCCCATAGATTGTATCCCTTCTGTTCCTTGAGAAAAGCTTGACTGATGCAGTAGGTAATGGATTAGCTTCCTGCCTAAGTTTCTAGGATGACCCATCCCAGTGATGAAATGGAGTATCTGAGGATGAGTCTGACTCCCAGCAAGGAGTGTGAGTTAATTTAAATGCCCAGTTCTGATAATTAACTCTATTAATATCAGCAAATGTACTGTATACTTTTTGAACATATTTCATATATGGTGCTAACTGCACAGCATATGTCTTATTCAATTTCTATATCCCAACAATTCAATAAGATTGAGAGAAGTTAAGTCAGCCTGCCCTGGGTCATCCCAGTAGAAAATTGGAATTGACAGGGACACAAACCCCACTCTATGTAAGTGCAGGCAGCGTTTAGCTCTCTGCATCTTCAGCACCACTGTGGGCTCCCCTCAGCCAGGCCAGGAGTGATGTTAGCCTTCCCGTGTTTGTATTTTGCTGTGTCAAGCACCCCCAAAGGCTAAGAGACTTGTGTGTTATTCATCTTAACTTGTTAGCCCTGAGAGGTCTTCACACACAATGGACACTTAAATCCACTTGAATGATGACTCGGCTGCCTTATAACCTGACAGCCATGAGAACTGGAGTCTAGCGCTGGCTGCTTGATGAATCCCTTGTCAGGGCAACTGCTGATGGCTTGTTCTCTTTCCCTTGCTGGACTATTTATAGAGGAACGCTTAGTGAGCTCCAAATCATCATACTCTCCAGGGATAGGCTTTGAGCCTTGAAACTACATCCTGTGGTGAAAAATATTGCTAGGATTTGGGCTAAAGCTCAAATATTGATTTGCCTGTACCTCCCAGATTCCTTATCTTTTTTTTTTCTGTATCCTGTGTTATTCTTACCCAGTTCTACCATTATTTTTAAACGAACTGTGAATATATTTGTATAAATTCTATTCAAAACAGAAAATTTTAAATCATTTTGGTAATGCATTTCATTGCCAAAACAAATTCTTGAACTGGAGATATTTTCAGGATCCAAGGGTCAAACAGGAAATTCAGCATCTGTTTGTCCAAGCACTGTTATCTTTCAGAACTGTTCAGAGGTACAAAGGGCTCCAAACTTGCCCATGCCAAAGGTAGTCTGCCTCAGTTATAAGTAAATAAATAAAACTCAATGGTTGTAATTGATGCTATGGTAGTAATGTCCTTTCCCTACATTATTGTTATTCTTTCGTTTTCAGTGTCTAGTGAAATACAAGTGTTCAAGGAATGTTGGATATGCTGATGTGTCCCAAATGAGGGACACTTTTTAGGCAAGAATATGCCTCTGCCTTAAGAAACAAAAAGGCATGCATAGCACAAGAAGAAAAAATGTAGCAGGCTTAAGAGTCAAAGAAGACTTATTTAACACTGTCTCAAAGAGAGGAGAGGCATTGGAATCACCTCTGCTGAAGTGAAAGGTGGGAGTTTTGAGACTGTGGAGTAAACCGAGGAGGAAGTACCAGCGGCCAGAGAAGAAAACAGACCGTGTCTGGAGAATGGAGAACCCGATGTCTGAAGCCTTTCAAAGCGAACGGGCAATAGCAAAATGCTGAACGTCCTGAAGGATGAGGAACGTTCCTCATTTCCACTTACATTCTTATTAGGAATTAAGTTCAGGATAAAGACACTAGGGTGGGCACACAAACCCCACCCCAACCTCCATGCACTACTGTGCTAGTTTATATTGTCAGCTTCACAGGATTTCCAGTCACCATGGAAACAAATCTTTACGCATGTCTCTGAGGGAGTTTTGACTAGGCTAAGTGGGATGGAAAGGCCCACTGTAGATGTGGGCAGTGCTGTTCCGTGGGTGGGGGAGGGAGTGGGGTGTACATGGAAAAATTAGAGGGAGAGAGAACATTGAAAGTTCATGTTCATGACTCTCTGCTTCCGGACTATTCCCGCCAAGTGGCCAGGAGGAAGCTCAAACTTCTACTGCCGTGATGGACTGTCGTGCCGAACCATGAGCCAAGACCACCTCTCCCTTTGCCAGCTGTCTTTGTCACAGCAACAACTAAGGAACTAATGCGTCACTCATCTCTAACGGTGAACGCTGCGAGATCACTAGAAAGAACACAAGAGGAAGGAAGACGTGTTAAGTAGATGTAAGTGGAGCCAATGTAGGGAAATAGAAGAGGACTTGCCAACGGATAAGGAAGGTTCATTCCAAGGTCACAAACATGCCTAGCAGAGGGCAAATTTAGACTGAGTTAGACCGAGACAGAAGAGAGGATTATCTGGTACTCTGTCTTATGAAAATGAAAAGAAATAGAAGTCCTTGATACTCCACTTGAGGGACTGAATAACATTAAAGTCATGGAACTCTGTGGGACACATAGCTTAGTGTTAGAGCCATTGTCTAACACGCATGACGAGTAGGCAAAAAAGCCGCAGTAGGGTGGGAGCCAGTGATCAGCTAGTTTTCCACAAATCAGAAATATAGGAAGTCGGACCAGTATCTGTGGTCATTGGTAGAGGAAGGCAAACAATAATTTGGGTATTGGCCACAAAGGCAGCCAGGACTTGATTGCTAACTAACGTTCTCCTAGTTTTTGCCGCCATGTTTAATTTAAGCCTAACCATAGAAAGCCAAGTGTGTGACCATGGAGAATGGCCCGACTCCTCCATGGCTTTACTCAGCTACAGCCGTCTGCTGCCAGCTGCTTCAGATGCCACCTGAAGCTCTTTTTTCCTTCAATGCTACCTTTCTACGATTCTACTTGAGTTTCGGCCAAACTGCAGATAACGACAGCAGACTCCCTTGCAAGCTCAGAATAGCATCAGAGCCAGAGAAATCTGTGCTCTATTTCAACAAAGAAAGATCTGGGAGAGATTTTTATCCCCGAGAACAAATGATTTCTGGGGCATGCACTTTATTTCATGCTTGCTTTCTCCCTTATGTTATCCTTTGTCTCTGCTTGCTCTTTTTGGTTGGTTTTCATTTATTTTCATAAACATCACCAAAAAGTAAAAAGCTGCTTTTTTAAATGAAAAAGAAAAGGCATACTTATAGCCCCCCCTCTCAACAAAGTGATTTCCCTTCTCCAGTAACCATCAAATGCCAGTAGCTCCTCAGTGAGGGGTGGGGTCTCTGAAGTTCCTCCAGACTCCATACTGGGATTCTTAACTTGAACTTGTGCAGGTCTTGAGAAAATAACCACAGCCATTGTAAGTTCATGTGTGCAACATCCATGGTATGTGTAAAGGTCAGCATTTCACAGTATTCCTCTCAACCTCTTATTCTGTTCATATATGCTTCAGTAATGTTTCCTGAGCCTTGCAGGGGATGGTAGATAAAGATGTCCTCCTATCTGTGGTTGAACACTCATAGTTGCTTATTCTTATCACATGGAAACTTTCTTAACCACTTCCCCTGAATAAGACACTTCTTTGAGAACAGAACAAATCAATAGCTAGAGATATAAATATTTAGAAGGCAGCTTGACCATATAACCATTTGGCAAAACACACTTCAAACATGATTAAAAGAGCAGTTGGTCACTCCCATACAGCCTTGCCACTATTGCCTCAGTGGGTGTGTCTTACCTGGTCAGTTGGTATGATACTATGCAGGGTCCAGTGCTAGAAAAGTCTGTTGATATTTTTCTTCCCCAGAAGTCTGAATAGCACCCTTCGTCACTCTGAAATCTAGCTAGCAAGGAGAAAATTTCCAGGTACCAGTGGATGACTCCATATCCATTGTACATACAGAGAACATTAGTTGTACTCTGTGGTTTATAAGAGAAAGAGAGAGAGAAATGAAGTCAGGAGGTAGATATATTGGGGGGGGGGGTCAGGAGAAATTAGTTGGGGGATGGAGTTGGGACCTAATATAATTAAGATACATTGCATACACAAAAATTTCTAATAAATAGATAAAGAGAAAAGAAAGCAATGATTACTACATAAAATAGCTGAGAATAACATTTCATAATTAACATTAGCATTAACTATTTACACTTTGTTTTCATTGGGAAGATTTTAAAATATTAATGTTTAGCCTTTCATTTAACCAATGCAGCATTTTTTTTTTCAGTTCTGATCATGGAACACAGGCCCTCCAGCATGCTAAGCAAGTAGTCTACACCCCCCCAATATGATGCCATACATCATTTAATCCAAATGCTTAAACCATTTGCATGTAATACTGTTTGATCTTTATGAAGTTTTTTGAAACTGTCTCTCTACCCATTTCAATCAACACAAACCCACCCCCTTGAATAGAGTGGTGATGCTATGTGCTACTTGGGGGTCTCCCTTCCGATCTAGAAAATGCTTACAAGCAGAATCTGGGTCGCCTTCGCTGTCTTTATTCTCATAGGGACCCCAGTCTAGTGTGGGCTGTCATCATCCACTATCCCAAAACTTCTCGCTCATGGTTTGTTCATGTGTTTCTGGCTGTTTGTGGTAGGTGGGTAAATCAAGTCCCAGTTGCTTCCTAATATCCAGAGCAGATGTTTTCTCAGAATCTTCTTAAATGAGTTAATTAGACAGAGAAATAATAGATACATGTGCCAGCAAAGTCTGGCTACTCAGGCCAAAATCCCAGCACAGACGGGGGAGGGTCCGTGAAGTCCCCTTGCCGGAGAGGAGCTCTTGGCAGTTGACGGCTGCTGGGAGAGGGAGAGTCACTTTCTCCAGGGATGTGGTCTCTGATGGCTGCCCGTGCTCTAGTGCATAGTCCCACACCCATGCACACGCAGGCAGCACGAAGTGGACTTGGTGAGTTAGGGAAAGAGTGCATGAAGCTAGGAGAAATGAGTGGTCAGGGACAGGGGAGGAACTGGTGGGGAGGAGTGGGAGGAGGTTGGACCAAAGCACATTATGTGCATGTATGACATTTTCAAACGACAACAATGATTCTGGCTGTGAAATGGTATAAATACATCAAATTAACAGCAAAGTTATAGAAAGATGACTGGATAATACCTTCTCTACTGTCATCTCTCGTTTGCTTCCTGAGTCTTAGCATTGGGCTTCCTCTCACTGCCGTAGGAGCTGTCATTTCTTGTGACAACTTTGTGCCTGAAAATAGTATGCTGTAAATGCGCGTGCCCCATATGTCCCCCCCAAAAGCCAAACTTTCTCAACGCAACAGAAATGATTTTATTTATTGAAATGAAGATAAACTTTTTTTCTCTCTGGTTTGCTTTGGAGCCTGTCCTGGAACTCGCTCTGTAGACCAGGCTGGCCTCGAACTCACAGAGATCCACCTGCTTCTGCCTCTTGAGTGCAATTAAAGGCATGCCCCACCAATGCCTGTCAAAGCTGATTTTGTTTAAATTACCTTGTTGGGAAGTACTTGTGTTCCCCGGGCTCACATTATTTGACTGTCCTTTACATCAAAGAGTGAGAAAATATTGTATCCACTGCATGAATCTACACAGAGCCAGGAGAGATTGTTTCTTCGGGGTACAAAAGGTTTCTGCTTCATGCATTTGTCTTGTGTTTATGTGGCTCAGCCCGACCCCCAGACCCCTGTTTCTTTTTCCTTTTCACTATGATGTTAATAGCATTTTAAAGTTATGCATTTGTTGATTGTTCATAACTTATAAACATGTTATGATATAGTCATTAGTAATATACACTTTGCACACAATTTTTCATTTGCATGTGTGGGACATGTGAGTCTGTGTGCAGAGGTCAGAGGACAACTTGCTGGTGTCGGGTCTCTCCTCCATGTGGCTTCCAGGGATCTCACACAATTTGTCAAGCCTGGGGGCAAACGTTTTCACCGCTAAGCCAGCTCACCAACTCAAACCAAATGTTTTATGATGAAAATCATTATTGACTCCTATTATATAGAACTCGAGTTACATATGGGTTATATTTTCCAAAGGTCAAGAAGTTATTAATGACAGAGCTAAATCCAAAACCCATGTAGGTTTTTTACCCTATCATAGCATCTTCCATTCAATCCCTCTCTTATTAGTGTTAAAGGTGGCTTTTTTCTTTCTTTCTCCCTCCTCCCCAGGTTATTTTGCCTACAATTTCACTTTTGGTGTGGCTTCCAAAAATTCATAGCCTTTTAATTATTCAGAAATAGCAGAACGAGGACTAATGTACAAACATGTTAGCAAAATCCATTTTGATTCAAAGATTTGTTTAATATTTGTGTGTGTGTGTGTGTGTGTGTGTGTGTAGCCCAGTATATGTACTGCAGCATGTGTGTTTAGTTGCCAATGAAATCCGGAAGAGGGTGTCAACTCCCCTGGAACTAGAGTTATAGGTAGTTCTAGGCCACCCCAGTTTGGGTGCTGGGAACTGAACTCGGGTCCTCTGCAAGAGTAGCAAATGCTCTTAACTACTGGACTAGCTCTCCATCCCCACGATTCCGTTCGAGATAGAGATGGATGTAGTGAGATATTTACTTTGTCTCCTTCTGTGGCACTGACCACGCCCATTGGGGGGTGGAGCCATGGGCGGAAGTGACCTGTGGAAGGAGGTCTGAGGAAGAACCAGGAATCCTCTCTGGCTGGCGGGACTGGGACAGGAGAGCATCCGGTGGAACTTGCTGGTGTTCATCTGTCTAGGTCGTAAGTTATTTCTCTCTGAATAAACATCTATTCGGCCTATTCGTTTATCCTGATCCTTATTTAACCGCAATAGATGGGTGCTGTTGAGTTTTCTCTTGATGAACATGTAAGGGTCTTAGAAGCTGACTGTAAGGTCACCCTTGGGCTGTTGAAGATGTAACTTCTGCATCGGTTAATGTATCTATATGTGCATCTTATTAGGTCTCTCCAAAGAACTGTGGGTGCTTGTAGCCCTTTTTGGGGGCTTTGCTTTTCTATTGGGTGCTCTACTTATTGTTCTTATCATGCTCTACACTTTTTCACTCTTTGGATATGAACTTAATGATGTTAATAAACTAGCAAAAAATTCAAATGCAGTCTGGCCTACAGATGTGCCTGTTTTTAGTTTCAGAAGATGCAGTTAGCTGATTTAAAGCCATGTGCTTTCTCATAAAGATCACAATTTTCACAGCATCTCAGAAAACTGGAATACCCTGTGATGGTGGGACCCTAGCTAACTAAGCATGAGATTTGCGTGTATATCAAAGGCCTTTACTCCCCATTGCCTTCCATTAATTCCACTTTATTTATGTACTTTGGTTTAAACCAAGACCAAAATGTGTATAGTGCCATGCGCGTTGGTAAAACCTAGAGATGGGGGGGGGGGGGTTTGCTCTTAATGAAAAATGGAGCAGAGGTGAAAGATTATGACTAGGTACCTCCATTTAGTCAATACAAACATGTCACAGCATTGTTATCCCTTATGTGTCCTACACCTGTTCAACTGCTACCGACCACGATTCCTCTCTTACACTGGAGAAGTCTTTTGTGATATCATGGTTATGCACAGAAGATATAGAGGGTGAAGAGGAGATAGCAACCTGCTGCCCTTGAGCATTCTTGCTGGAAGTATAGCCTTGCAGGGATTTGTTCATCTGGGTATTTAGCAGACACTCTGCCTTTTCTGTATTACTACTGAGCAAGACCTTTTACCATACAGCACAAAGAGCACAGCTTTTGAAATCAGTGCCTTACTTATGATGTTTACTGGCTGTTGAATCTGGTACAAAAGGCCCAACCATCAATAGACTTTGGTTTTCTTATCTGAGATCTGGACAAATAATAGCCGCAGCTTAGCAAGATGGTTGTGCTATGCAGGGTCCTATGTAAAACTTACTTAGTTGTGCCATAATCATCTTAGAAACAGTGGCGGATGTAAGTCTGACCACACACCAGGCTGATTTTCAGAGCCCTTCAGGTGGAGGCTGAACACATCTGTTAACTTTGAAGGCAAATTATTTTATATTTAACCATAACCAATACATTTTAAAACAGCCCTTTTATTGACTCAATACTTAAAGTCATATTTGATGACACCCAGCGGGATTTTATGTACAGTTCTGTTGTAACATCTTTCATGTGGATCTAACTGGTTCTTGGATTTAAGGGTCACCACCAACCCAGCCCTGACTATACTTGTGTTCTCTTCACGTACTGTCTTCCTTGGAGTTTCCTGCCCGAGTCATGCCTTCAGGGTCACAGGTTTGTGGATAATTATCCTTTATGGTCTGCCACTGTTTGCTTGACAGAGACTATCATTTAGGTTTCCCTTCATTATCTCAAATCTATTACTTTCAAAGCCAAACATTCTGAAAGTAAATATCTACTAAGGTCCCCTCTCTGATAGTAGCATCCATTATTTTCTCAATTCCATGTAACATGCATTCATATGTGGTTATAAAGGACATGGGCTCTGAGTTTAGAATAACCTGGGACCTGCGTCCATCTCCTTTAATCCTCACATCTCCTCTTGTCTTAGTCAATGTCAGTTGCATCTCTCTCTCCTTTTCCAATTTGCTTGTACCAAGTTGGTCTGAGGCTTCATACTTGTTCTTGAATCAGAACACAGGACCTTTAGTTTCCCTCGTTTCTTACTGGGATCTAGCTCTTCATCAAAACCTCCCTGTGGTTGCTGGTTTATCATTCCATCAAGGCTGACTCCCAACTGTCTTGAGACTTTTCACCTCCTAACTTTGTTCCTTTCGCTATCATTTCTCACAGTCCGAACCTCCAACCAGCCAGTCTAGTCTTGGCATCCAGGTCTGCCATGTTCTCATTGCTTTATGTTTTCCGTACACAAAAACTCTCCCTCTGAGATGCTTAGAAATCTCTATCTGCCACCCTTCTCTATAAGGCTTCCTGGGTTCTTTCTTCACTTGTTTCTCTCTCTCTTGCTGAATGTCCATGACCATAACAACCTGCCATGCAATAATCACAATGGTTTATTTATCTGGTCCTTGTTGACAATCAATCAAGAATACCAGCTTTGCATTTTTGACTAAACTGTGAGAAGGGATCTCACCTCCCACTGGCTCTCTAGCTCATTACGTTCCCCGTGTGTGGCAGACACTGAATGAAGGAAAATTTTAATTCCTTGTTGATTTATTAATGTAAGTGAATTGGATATTTGGTTTTCAATGTGTTGCCTTTCTTGGGCAGGCCAGTTGCATTTTTTAAAAATAAAAGCAGTAGAAGAAATGTTGTCACTGACTTTGAAAGTAGAAATCTGGAACTGGTTTTGAGTACAGAATGTACTTTAAAAGGCTATGGCACAGCGTACTTGAAACCAAGCCCGTTCTAGAAAAATCTGAGATATTTGGGAATAATATCATTTTACCCCAATGCATCCTATTTCTAATACCTAAATGTCGCTATGCCCCTTAAAGGAGGAGATCGGGACAAAGTTGGCTATAGGCTCTGACAATGGGATGGATTGCCCAAAGACGGAAAGGGGACCTTCCACCCACGCAAGTACTAGGTCACTTTTCCATGAACTAGGCCTCCAGTGATTAAGTGTGAGTCATTGAGAATGCATCCAAAAGTTGAGCAATCCATCTGGCCAAAGCGTCTGACACTATGGGATTTGTTGTGCCTCACTGTGCCAGCACCAAGACTTATTTCATTACCTTAGACATCAGGCCACAGCGCCACTAACCCTGCGACTCGCTGAGTGGTGCCTGGCTTGCCTGGAAGACCAGACAAACAGAACCAAACAACCACAGCATTCTCCCATATCTGACTGCAAAGTCTGGAGGATGTGAGTTTCCCACAAGTCATGCAGCAAACACAAAAGTGTTCCCCTGTGCTAAAGAAGCGCAATTGAGAAAAATGGAAGGCATTGGAAGCTTCTAACCGGCTTTGTCTATTGAGAACGTGATCGCCCTGTTGTGAGCTAAGCATCCTCCAATTGCCATTAATTTTTGTATATGTGAGCAATGTGCTTGAGAAGTTTTAATTTAAATGCAGACATTCTACTCCATAACTACTTAGTTCTCTGTTCATGTGGTGTGCGCCAGCTAGCTTTCTCAGCAGGATACTGGGGCATTGAAGGCAAGTGGGTATTAATGGGCTCAGGAGGCAAAGGTTAAAATTCCAAGGATGGGAGTCTGTGAGCCAGCAATAACATCTTCAGGAAGATCTGTCCCAAGAAGCTAGCCATCACCAAAAATCTACTTCATATACCCCACCTGATCTGACGTTTGTACTTTCATCTGCCAGGCAGCATTTGGTAGACTTACTTATTCTGTAAAGACCTTTTGCTTTGCCAGTTTGCACATTAGAGGTTTACTCAATACTTCCTCACAACTCTTAAAAGTTCAGCCAAGAAAGGGGTGGAAAAGCAGGAAAGATTAAAAAAAAAATCGTTTCAAAGAGAAAAAGGAAAAAAGATCAACTTCTTTCTGTTTCTTAATAATTTCTCTTACTACAAAAGATTTCTTTCTGTGGTGTAGTGGTTTGAATAGATACAGCCCCCATACTTGACCCGTAAGGAGTGGTACTAGCACCAGGTGTGGCCTTGTTGGAATGGGTGTGGCCTTGTTGGAATGGGTGTGGCCTTGTTGGAATGGGTGTGGCCTTGTTGGAATGGGTGTGGCCTTGTTGGAGGAAGTGTGTCACTGTGGGGTGAACCTTGAGGTCTCATACGCTGAGGCTATATCTCAGTATGGAAAATGGTTCACTTCTTGTTGCTTGGGGTCAAGATGTAGAACTCCCAGCTCCTTCTCCAGCACCATGTCTGCCTGCACACTGCCATGCTTCCCGCTATGACCATCATGGGCTAAACCTCTGAAACTGTGAGCCAGCCCCAATGAAAGAGTTTCCTTTCTAAGGGTTTCTGTGGTCATGGCATCTCCTCACAGCAATAATAACCCTAACTAAGAGTAATACTGCCTTGGTGTTCCACAAGACATTCATTGGATAAGACAGCCCCAGAACAACTAAACTCCCTGTTGTATCTAATAGGAGAAATAAAGAGTATTTTGAAGTACCTGAACATCTGAAGAGAGAGTGTGTGTCCTAGTTTGGGGTGGTGGTGGTGCAGCATCTCACTATAGGGTTGGTATAAGGGAAGGGGCATACCATACATGACAAGGAATGATTCTCCAGGAAAGTCCTACCTGCCATTCTTGGGGCCTCTGATTTAAGACTCCATATCATCTGATAACAATGTTCTGGGTTACTCTAGTGATTGTTACAGCAAATATGATCAAATTAATCAAATTAATCCTCACAATACAAAATTGACACTTACCCCCACCACCTTTAAATGGTAACATTTCTATTTTTCTACAAGATTTTCTTTGTTACCAAAGCTATGAGAGGGAGGAACGATTATGATTGAGCTTGATTAAAAATGATTATGATTTAAAACCGAATATGATTAAAACACCATCAATGTGTGTGAAATTTTCAAAAGCGGAAGTGGAGACAGTCTTTTCTCACTAGCTAAATAATCCAAAGGCATTGCCTTCATGTACTCAGAACAATCTCTGAATTTGCACATTACGTTATTAGCCAAGGAGGAGGAAAAAGAGGAGAAATGGGGGGAAGAGGGAAAGGAGAAGAGGAGGAGAAGAAGATGTAAGATTCATTATTTTTTGCAGCATGCTTCTTCTTAAAGCACCCTGTGGTGAGGTGGCAGTGCAGGACATCCAGCCCAGGACAGACCACCTTGCAGAAGACATCACTTTGTCACAGCTGTTATTACAATGATGCCACTGGTTTATCTTGTCAGAGGTCATGAAGAACTTCAGTTTAGATTTCCACTGTCTTTTTTTCCCAAAAAATGGCTGTCCAGGGTCATCACTCTGAGTACACCAAGGTCTGGAATAGTGCAGAGTCACACAAATGCTTCCTGTGCCCCACATCCTTGTCCTTGGCAAGTCTACATCTCCCAGTTCAGTTCAGGACTAGCAAGGACCAAAAGACGGAAAGAAAGTAGATTTGGCTCCTTTGGCTTGGAGTCAGTTCCTGGCCCCAAACTCAGGGTACTTAATTAAGTAGCCAGATTTCCAAAACACAAAAAGAAATTGTCAGAGGACAGGAGAAAGCAAATTGTGGGGCGTGGAGGGAAGAATTGTAAAGGAAAAAGAGAGAGAGAGAGAGAACCAAAACAGACTAGAAACCACATCTAGCCATTCCGTTCAATTTCTCCTTATTCCCTGAGTTGGTCTTCCCGGCCTCCTCAGACTTACCACTCTTCTTTTACTGTTACTTTGCCCCAAGACCCTGCCCTTTGTGAACCTTATCAAGGAGCTCGCACCGGTTCTGACTTCCAGTGGGACCGGTGGGGGGCACTCATTATCAGCACTTCCAGAAGCTGGGACAGAGTGAGGGTGTGGGTATCAGGTTGGTAGTGATCTCGGAAAATGAGCTATCCTCCAAGAAACTGCTCTACGCTGCCCACTCAGTATTTATAGTTCTGCTCCCTTAGATGTAGAGGCAGTAAAGTGGCAGTTTGTTTGACCAAGTGACAGTTTGGGGCAGGGCACCCTACACTCTTCTTTGTCAGCTCCCCTAAGCCCTACCTGAAGCTCTGTAAGTGATCTCTGTATTAACTTTCCACAAGTTAAATTGAGTGTGCCGTTGACCTCCTTTCAAGACGTGGATGGATATAATTCCTAAATGCAAGAGTTTTTATTGTATTATAGATAAGATTTTTCCTATCTATCTATCTGTCTGTCTGACTGTCTGTCTTATTATATAGGTCTTGCTGGCCAGGAATTCATTATATAGACCAAGCTGGCCTCAAAGTCATGGAGATCTGCCTGCCTCTGTCTCTGGAATGTTGGGATTAAAGGTGTATACATCATTACTTTTTAAAGGTGTGTACTTATTACTTTTCTCAAATAGAGTTTTATAGAGGTTGTAGTGAAAACTGACTTGAGAAAGGCTTGTGAATATATTCTCAATTTTATTGTCAAAGGAGTGGTGTGGGCCCATCTTCTATCTCTGTCTCTTAACAAGAAAAACAAACAATGGACTAGGTGTTGGAAGACATCAGGTGGAGCCTAGAACTCACCCCCTACTAGCTGTTTGTTTGGTCAGTTCGTTTAACTTTTGGACTCATTTTCTCACTTATATAATGGAATAAAGTGCTCAATGTACTCCATGTACTTTTCGAAGATTTAAATCATCATAATGTTTTTATTTTTTTAGGGCTATTTCGTGTTCATTCTTTGTAAATATGTGGCGGATTATTTCTAGGGCCAAGAGTAATATTACCTCCATTGAAGGGCTCCCTAAATCTCTGAGAAGAAGGCATTTTCCTTCAACTCTTTGGAGCCGGCCATGAATCTAAGCCTCTCGTTGCACCTATCCCAGTGCATTATGGGTAAGGAGTTACATCGTTAGTTGAACTCTTTGCGGGTACCCCCCAGCACTCACTTTGGACATCAACATCCCCAGAAATGGTCATTGGCCAAGTCTGTTCCATTCCCCCCCCTCATGTCATTTCTCCCACCACCTTGGTTATGCATTCTATGATAGTTTTCCTGGTGGCTGTCCACTCATCATTTCTAGATTAAACAGGGCAAGTGAAGAATGATGCTTGCAAGCAAGCAATTTCCATACAGATCTCTCTGTCACCAAACTCTGAGTTAGAGTCCCCAAGGGCTCTTGGGTGTCAGTAAATTGGGTAGATCCAGCCCGCTATAAATCAGAAAAAAAAATATTAGTTTGGAACTCCTTTCCTGACTTGCCACAGGGGACACATGATGGAGAGTCTTGAAGCATCATGAAGGACAGTGGACAGCCCAGCCACATCCCTCCAAAGCTCAGAGCCAACCAACCCTTCCCAGCTCCTGGAATGAAAACTTTACCCTGGGTGGGTCTAGCAGTTGGAAATGATCAGTGGTAGAGCTCTCCAGCACTGATCTACCCTGAATTTAACATGGGGCTTCAGGGGCCATGCTTTCAAGTGTGATGAAGCAGAATGATGAGAGGAGGAAGCCGGAAGAGGAAGAGGACGAGAGCCCTCAGATGTTATGTGCTGTCCAACACTGAACACAGGGCTTCATCGGCACTGTCTGATCTAAAAAAGATCATTTGAGTTAGTTTAAATGCATTCTGCTTTTAGCAACTTTATTCTAATGGCATCCATTAAGCAATTACCCATAATAATAGATTCATTTCATGTCTAATTAATTATTAAAGTAATAAAGCACCATCCAGTTATAGAATCCATTAAGAGTTTTTATAAATGCTGTAAAGTTGCAAACTTTCTGGAAATTTTTTTCATTTAGGATGGATTCTTTCTTTCCTTTCTTCTCTTTCATTATTTTTATCCTTTGGCTTTGTAACGTCTTCAACAATAAAAATGATAGTACAAAAGAAATATTGACAATGTGACAAACAGCTTGGCTCTACATGCAAGGATCCTAACTGATCATCAGAGGTTATTCATTGGCACTGTAGAGAGGGGAAAACCAAAGCAGGAAGTCTAAATGTTTCAGCCAGATGTTCCGTGTTTCCAGACTCCATTCACCATCCCACTGAGTGCCTGGGATGAGAGTCATTGCATCACTCTTCACATGCAAGCAAGCAAATATCCTGCAGAGCATAGGGGGTGCATATGCCCTTACTGAGGGCTTTGTTTTCTGCTTCCAATTGAGACATTAAAAGCTAACATATATTAAAAATCCGATTGCAGAAACAGCGAGTGATAAAATGCAGTTCATGGCTTGGCCTATAAAAAGAGAATATAGACATTTTAAACAGGAGGCAATGATAAACACACTTGACCTGTTAGTCTGTAATAAGATATAAATAAAATTCTGACGTCTTTAAACCCAGGGGTCCTTTGCCATATGAGCCTGACAAGAGGGACTCCATAATTCCCTTCTGGCTATATCTCAAATCATTCCCTAACTCTAAGCCTTCATTCTCTTCAGTAACAACAAAAAAACAAAAAAAGCAGAAAGAAATGATACCAGTTCTCATGGTTGTAATGGAAAAAAAATAGATACTAAGCTTTATAAAACATTATGTTAATGACACAGGACGCTCAAACATTTGTTGCAAGGAGGCTTGCCATGCATATAACACATATTCCAGCTCATCCGAACCACATTTAGCTCCACATGTTATGAAATTCAAACAGTGGGGTGCCCCCTCTTCCTCTTGGAGGATACCTTGAGCGCCCAAACCAAAATCCCCCTGCACCTGGGTCAAGAGCAGGGAAAGACATGACTCAGGCCACTCTACGGGATCCAGCAAGTTTTGTGTATTTCATTTCCTGTTTCTGTCTTCTGCACTCTGCAGACCCACTTACTTTTTACTTCTTCCTCCTTTTTTACTAGTCTGTTTATCAACCTGTAATTTCTTAACCACAGTTCATATGTATAACGGTATGTGTAACAGTAGAGCAGGGACAGCCCTGTTTTAGAGGAGAACTAGGTACGGATATGAAAAGAACCAATGCCATCTCACAGACTTCTTGAAAGGACTAAGCTGAACTCTCTATATTAGGACCATTTTCAATGTCCCCTGTTTGTTTGTTTGTTTGTTTTGGCTTTTCAAATCAATATGCAAGATGCAAGATGTAACAAGATCTCTTAAACATAATTCCTTAAATAGTTGTTTGGTGTATTTGTTCTTGTGCAATGTTCGTTTTGTTTGTTTGTTTTGATCCTTTGGCATCTAATGGATCTGAGGGACATACACATGGAACTGTAGATCCTGGAATGAGCCACACCAGGAACAACAGAAATGATGCAGCATGAACTGAAGTGCAGACATAAAACTCAGGTTCCCTAGAGGAAGCTAGCCATGTGTGACTGGTATTTTTCTCCTCTAGGAAAAGTATTTTTAAAAGTCTCCTTTATGAATTAGAAGCCATGTGTGAAATGTGATATGGAGAAGAGAAATAATAGTTTTGCAGCTGTCTGGCTAACCAGATTCAAAGGATATTAATGAATAGTCAGATTAACCTGGGGTTTCAAGTGGTGGACCACAAGTCCCCGAGGCCTGGCCTTATTTAGACTGTATATTAGTGCTGTCTGTGGAGCCATAGACAACATGATTGTAGGAATATAGAGGGTGCACATGTGATAGACATAGACGCCACGCTTGTGGGCAAAGAGAGGATGCAGATGTGCAAGACATCACTCTTGATGAGCTCAATGGGTCTGGGTTCAATGGTAGAGTGTTTGTCTAGCTTGTAACAGTTTAAGACCCAGTAACCTATACATACTCAAACATAAACACGCACATACACAAACATACATGCACACATTCACATATACAAATATACATGCATATACAAAGACTTTTGTCGGTATTGATAGTAAGCTTAACATGTTCAAGCGTTATATCGAAATAAATCATCTCTAACTTAAAAGGAAAGAAGGCTGCCTGGGGTGGTCATTTAAAAGTCGCATGTTCATGCATGTTTTGGAATTGTCTAGATTCGTGCAATAGAGTCCCATTTGAAGAAGAAAGACAAAATAAAAGCAGAGAGAAATGGGGACCAGACAACTGAGCCCAGCAGATGGGCACCCCGGGGTCATATTCTCACTGTACTCTTCAGAGAAGATTGACTGAGAGGTACCTAGAAAAGCCAAACCTAGGAACATAGAGGGAGAGCTGTGTTAAAGTATTTTCATTGGGAAGTGTTTTCACTTGGGTCTCCATAGTCAGAGGACTATGGAGGAAGATTCCAGAATAAGATTTAAGTTGTCCAATCAAAGCCCAGGCAACAATGCACTCTCCCTGAAAGAATGAGGCTGAATGTGAAGTTTAGCCGATGAACTTCTTACTGAGTAAACAACTGTTTATCCACCAGGATAGCAACAATCTGATATAGCAGATGTCCAAACTATATGGCAAGTCTCCACTGTGTAGATTACACAGCTGGATTGGGTCTGGCCACTCCAGTCACCAATCTGAGCCTTGTAACCAAGTGCCAACATTTGTATGTAATCATTATCCAAGCACTTCGTGGTTTTGCAAGGACTCAGATAACATGTAAGAACTCAGACAGGTGTGAACATTTGACATTTCTTGATGTAAATTCAAGAATGAAGAAGATTTAGAAATGCACTCTGTGGCCTGTCCTGGGGATTTCTGTCTACAAACAGAATTTGCTTATGAGAGAGAGATTAGATTAGGATTTTTCAAGGAGCAGGTCTGGTAAGTTTTGGAAAACTCATATTGAGTGTTTTCGTGTCTAGTCTTAGAATGTTGCTAATGATGACAGCCATGTTACCAATTATAATTTCAGTTCATTGAGAACTTAAACAGAATATGTTTCCCTAGAGTGAACGTTTATTGCTGTTACTAAGAATAGGGGATAGCATGTACCCAAAACAATTCCAAAACATTTACATATATTAGATTGCTAAATATTCATGACACCCCCCCAGGAGAGCAGGTATCATAATTATTGCCATATTACAAATAGGATGGGAACACAAAGTTTAACAACTAGCCCACAGTTACATAGTTATAAGCAATAATACTAAGACATTTCCAAAATGGTTTTGTGCAAGAAGCTTGTGGAAAATGGTGCACTTTATAATGAGGAAAATGGATATCAAGAATTTATCCAAAAAATATTTACCTGACACTATTGCATCTGTTCAGAAACAAACAAATCATGAGTTGACTCAGTTTACCCCAAACCTAGTATTTTTATGCCCGTGTACCCTTAAATTTACAGTACCCAATGCACCACTCTAAAGTCTAGAGAGTCTATACAATCCTGGTTTCTAGTGTAGCATATTGTCTTTCATTTGGGTTAGATGCTACTATAGTAACCCTGCTGCCCAGGGCACAACTAGGGTCATCAGGTACCTACTGACATGCTCAAGGCTTTCAGAGTGGCCTTTCCTGACCATGTTGAAGCTCCAGGGCACTTGGTGACTCTCATCTTAGGTGCTCAGACATTCTCCAAAGTAGAGTCTCTTAGGTCTTCTACCAGGGACCGTTAGCAGGAGCTGAAGGCTGCAGATGATATGTCCCATTCTCCTGGGCAAGATGCTTATGTGCCAATCTGCAGGTGTTTGGAGAAAGGAACGAGAGGGCATGTTGGTGACTGGCTTTGTTAGCATCTTATTCTTTAGAGTAAATCTGTCCTATTTTAATTCTGTCGAGAAGAAAGTGGACGTAAGGTTATCCAAGGGCCCCTGTGTCTTTATAGTTATCTTCTGGTGGCTCTGGGATGCTGTGTCATATTATGTGGATGGAGAATTCAAGGAACAAAATAACCATCTTAAGTTCCTACGAACAAGGTTGTGATACATGTTCACATGTATAGGATGTGAAAGTATGTTGTCAGAACCTCAATTTATCTCTCCTTTTATTTCTTTCTCCATATCTTAATCTACTCTTCATCATTTGCATTGTGCCGACTACTGTGGCTTTTCCCTGTGCATGCCCTGACAATAGCTCTAAAATGAGTATTGTGGTCTGGCTAATAGGTAGAAGGGTCATCTTTGAAATGGTACCAGGGACACAAAATGAAATAGTGACACTAATGTAGAGCCTATGACTAAGGTCATGAGTAGGATGGCAATAAGCAGAGGGCATGAGAACAGAACAGAAACTATTGCAGAATGGGCCATGGTGTCAGCTCTCAAAGACACATAAAATACAGCCTTTCAAAGATGCCCAAACATAGGACATCTGCTGGGCTTTATAATTTTGTTTGCTTCTGTACTACAATTTTCATCTGGAAAGAGAGAGAAAAACAAAGAAAATGCATGAAATCTTTGTAAAAAGCTTCTGGGTTGTTCATCTCTACTCCAAAGGCATCCTGTCTACCCAAGCTCCCTTCTCTTGGCAAATACCTTTTGTACAATGAACTCCATTTTGGATTTCCCAGTGATGGAATAAACAAATGCACAGGAATTAAGACACTCAAGGCAGACATAATCTTAGCCTCCAATGTTACCATGTGAACCTGAGCTTTACTGTGTCATTAGCAAGGTGACTGGTCTCAGGTGTTGCCCTGACAGCAAAGCTGCTAGATCTTGAAGGCATTACCCATTATGTTACTTCTAAGGTTGGACAAGACTGTGGTATCTTGTTACTTAATCTGTTGTGGGTTTGTTTTGTTTTTAAATAAAGAGCTCCATAGAGTCATGAGAGAAGAAAACTCAAAAGGCCAGACTGGTCTGGACATCGTAGTCAAGTTGCAGGAGCTTCAGAGATTCGGCCATGTTGTAGAGATGCTCACCGAATCAACAAGATCAGTTTTTTGCAGGTGCTTTTCTTGTCTTGGCAGCACCCCAAAACAACCACACAGAGACTTAATATTAATTGTAAATGCTCTGCTGATAGCTCAAGCTTATTGCTTACTAGCTCTTACAACTTCAATTAACCGTTTCTGTTCATCTGTGTATGACACATGGCTCATGGCTTTACCTGTCCTCCAGCATGTCTTGGTCCTCTGTGTCTGCTGGTGGCTCTACCGACTACACCCTTCTTCTTCCCAGTATTACCAGTTTGGCTGTCCCAATTATACTTCCTGCCAGGCTACCAGTTCTTTATTAACCAATATAATATATATTCACAGCATACAGAAGGATTATTTCACAGAACTTTTATTAAAACCACCACAGTGATTTGGCTCAGTATACACTCATACTTGGTTTTTCCAATATTTAACTTGTACTTCTTTACACATCCTTCTCCTTCATAGGAGATGTGGGTTTGGTATATTTGGTGAAATGGAGTAAAATAAATCTGATAGTGCATATCACTCAATATCATAAGCTCTGAGTACTAATAACCTATAAAATGTCCTAAAAGGTCTACCACTGTCAGTGGTAGTGATTCGAGCATAATTAGTGTAGGTCTTCATGTCACTGGGCATAGAACTCTTAGGAAATGGCGTGATGTGACATGTGAGTTAAATGAGATTTCACAAGTAGGTTGTAAACTTCCATTACAAATTTTACAAAGGTTCTTAAAACTCTCAACGTGACCAGCTATGAAACAATTTGAAGACCTTCAGAGGTGTTTTGAGAGAACCCGGGCTTTCTCTAAAAACATATTTGTTTTAGAGAAACCAACAAAACACAAGGAAACAAACAAACAAAAGACCTGCTGCGTAGACAACCTGGATAGGTCAGTGGAGAAAACACAGGTCCCAAGGTCTTCGTGTGTTATCTTTGGTTCTCTCCCTACTGCTGGAACTTCAGGTCGGGAGACTACCCCTGACGATGGTAGAGATGGCAGTTCGTCCGTTGTGGTCTGAAATCCCATACGTATTATGTCTCACTGGTCAACCTGGCTCTTCTCAACCTTCTTATCAGCAATCTCCATCATTGCTGCCTACCCAGGAGGGCCAGAAACAGTGGGAATGCCCATAGAAATGTGGGGATGCTTTTTCTGTGCCTGCAATAGGGTGGATGTTGTTGGCCTGGCCATCATAAACATCCCTCCCTCCCTAATTCTGCCACATCCGCTCTCACTATTCAGATACTTCTGCTGGTAATTTCAGGGTGGACTCCTGGGCTGGTGGTCCTGAGTTTTGTAAGAAAGCAGTCTGAGTGAGCCTTGGGAAGTGAGCCAGTAAGCAGCCCTCTTTCATGACCTGTTCATCAGCTCCTTGTTTGAGCTCCTGCCCTGGCTGTCTTCCACGGTGAACGGTGATGTTAGAAGCTTTTAGGCCAAATAAACCCTTTCCTCCCCATCAGAGCAATGATAACCCTAACTAAGGCACTACTCTGAACATGCATGCAGTAACGATTGTGTTATGGAGAGGAAGTGAGAAACCTAGACGGGATGAGGGCCATTTAGTGATAGGTGAGGCTGGTGAGCATTAGATACGAACAGCCTGCAGAGGGCCCCTGGGCTATGCGGAATGATGGAGCAACCGCTGAGGTGGGAAATAGCTCTGGTTTAACCCAAGGCAAGGTGGAAATGCCTACTCACAAACGGTGGTGGTGGTGGTAGCGGTGGTGTGTTGAGAATTCCAGTGGTCTTTTGCTCCAACAGTTGTTTTTAATAATTCAGTCACAAATGCATGCACCCTGACTCAAAAGTAAAGCAAGAAAACTCCGAGTCTCTTTAATGATGTCCTCACACAGATTATGAGACCAGAGCCTTTCAGAGCTGCCACCATTTCTCCATCGCGCCAGAGTCTCCGTTTTCACTAGAAGTTTCTTCTCAAACTCAGGTATCCTGACGCCAGTGTCAGCTTTGGGCTCAGTCATGTTATCTCCCAGGGGAAGTCTCAGTATATTAATTATTTAGACACATTTTTAAAATTTGGGCTGATCCAGAGCAAGCCATTCGTGGGAGATTGGTAAGAATATCTTTGAAAGTCTGCTTCAGGACAAATATTGCTAGTAATTTTGTAAATCAAGTTAAATGGAGTCATTTGGGTAATGTTAAGAAGTATTTACCTAAATATGTTTTAGAACTCCATTTCCTGGAATCCAAGTGTTTAAATAACTTCACCATGATAAACTGATGAATGTAATTTTGCTAAAAAGTTTGTTTTGGCTGGAAGCCATCAGATTGGTTAATTAGTAAAGCATGATAGTGTTTCAAGAATATTTCAGTATGACATTTGTACCCCCCCTTTAAACATTAATTCAACGTCTTTAAAATATTTAGAGAAAAACGTTTTAGGGTCATAACATTAGGGAACTGGTATATGTTTGCGATCAAAATAATTTTCATGCAATTCCTACCACTCACCCAGCTCTGTAAGACAATTGGTCTAGAATAAATGAAGAGAAATTGACAATTATAAAAATACTCTTTGGGGGAAAAGATTTCTTTTTAATATATGCATGTTTATGGTGCATGCATGTGTGAAGGCCAGAGGCCAATGTCAGGTGTTGTTTCTCATGAGCTACATATCGTAATTTTTTAGATGGATTCTCTTACTGGAGGCTCACCTGTGAATAATGCTAGGTTGAGTGCTCAGCAAACCCCAGCTATCTGCTGTCTCTGCCTCCCCAATGCTGGGATTAAAGGTATCCATCACCAGGTACCCACCACCATGCCTGACCTTTTACCTGGATGCTGGGGACGAAGGAAGGTTTGTTTGTACATCAAGGGCGTTACCAACTGAACCATCTCCCCAGCTCACAAAGAGTTCATTTAAAACAAAGTTTTAGTTGCATCACTCATTATAATAACGTTTTATTCAAAATGATGAGATTCTGCAGTTTCACTTTTTATGAAACACTCCTGTTAGATAAAACAATAATTAAAAAAACTTACTAAGCCTTATCAAATGTTTTCTTTATAAAGAAAGAAAAAGGTGCCTGTACCTTTCCTGCCACTCACTGGTCACTGAAAACAGTGTGGTACTGGAAAGAGTCTAAGGTTTCCTTGTAGCAATTGATTAAAAATAAAGCCATGCATTTACAAGCACCTGGCACATAGCAGAGCTTCAACAATCAAGTAAATTCTTCACAAAGCTGGAAATTTATGGAAAAGGTTCAATAACTTGAAAATTTCACTTTCGAGAATAATAGAGGACAATAATTTTATTTACTTAGCTTGAAAAAAATTTCAGCACATATACAAAATTTTTATATATATATGTTATACAGTGTGTGTGTGTTTATATATATATGTTATACAGTGTGTGTGTGTGTGTGTGTGTGTGTGTGTGTGTTCTCCTTATGCATTTCCAGGGACCTTGGAATGACATACATTTTCCCACAGCAATGTGGTTCACATGCCAAAGATTAACTGTGAGCGCTGTTTACTTTGTCTTCATTAGCGGAAGGTTGACAAGAGGCCCAGTTTGCTTAATCTCAGAGGACACAGCTTTGATTTAACTTGTAGTATTTATTTCAACTCCACTTAAACAGTGACCAAAACCCAATGACACCACATGAACCAATTGTGTTCTTAAACTCACGCAGAAGTCATAACCAGATCGCACAGGCACTTTATTTGCTCAAATAAAAGTGTCAGATAAATCCTCCATGCCCAGACCTGCTTTATAACCCCTCGTTGTCCCACTGTGGAAGGCTGACAGGGAAGCGTTCTTTTGCATGGAAAAATAACACCTGATGCCTAGATTAGTGACCGTTCTGATTGTTTTCACGTCTTCATCAAAGGCCAGGCTATTTTTCACTAGAGAAGTCTGTTTAATGTATTGATAAGCATACTCAAATGTCCATGGAAAAGAGAAACAACCCCTAATCAACAGCGGAGGATGTTGGTGGCTCTTTCTTGTCAGTGTGATGGACTTGGAGCCTTGATTAAATTCTCAGCTCCAGAGTCGTCCCAGCTGCATCAAATGAATTGTTGTGATTAACATCTAAATAGCTTCAGGGTGTCTGCAAATTATTAATTAAAAAAAAATCAACAGAAGGTGGCGGAAGCATCCATTTATAGCCCCAATTTCAGCCCAGTGCGCATTCATGTTTAACTTAAGTGTATCTTTGTGATTTGTCTGTCCTTCTATTTACCACCCATAATTATGCTAGACACAGTGAGGGATCTTAGAGGAAATACCTTACAGATTTTGGAGAAACCAGATGTGAACAATGAGAGCGCATACAAAGTGCCAAAGCAAGCAAGCTAAATAGAGACCCTAGTCCAGACTTCCTGTCTGTCTGTCATTCCAGAGAGGAGCCATGACACTCAGCCTAACACCTACCAGGCTGCAGCAAGGCCCATTTGGAAATGTGCCTGAGCTCTCATGGGAACTAAGTCCTTTCAGAGACTGAGCATTAGCATTAAACACACAAGGTCACAAGGTTGTGTAGGCTCTGTGCTTTCTCAAACAAAACAAAACAAACAAACAAACATTCCCTGATATAGGGAAAGGTGAGGGCAAGAATGGGTTTCATTTATTTTATTTGTATGTGTGTGTACAGTGTGTGGGTGCATTTGTGTACAGGCACACGTACTCATGAGCACATGTGTAGAGGCCAGAATCAATCTTGGGTGCCCTCACTCTTCATTCTATTTTTTGAGGCAGGGTCTCTCACTGAACCTAGAACTCAGAGATGGTCTAGACTGGCTGTCCAGCATTGAGCTCACAGGTGCATGTTGCCACACTTGGGTACTAGGATTCTAAACCGAGGTCCTCACACTTGTGTAGCCAGCATTTTATTGACTGAGCCGTCTCTATAATGTAAGAGGCTGAGCCGTCTCTATAACGTAAAAGGCTGTCTTCCATTGCATAGAGATGCTTCTTCTATTCCTCCACAGCAAATAAGAATGTTTCCTTTTACAAAGGTGTTTCCAGCCCATGTTTTAGGATTGTTCCAAATTACTCCTTACTCTTCGTGTGTTCTCATCCTCACAACGCCTGCCCTATTTGACTGTCACTCAGATGCAGTGTGTAGTGAGAGCTGGAGTTTTAAGGGCACTTTCTGGGGGATGGCATGTAAACCGGGCAGTGGGAGAGGAGGAGGCTTTGGCTGGGAGGAAGCCAGAGCATCGTCTTCCAGGGTACAGTGACAGCATAAATGAAAACAAGCCATAGGCACAAATGGGGCATGCGTGGGGATTTAGCTGTGGAAATATCTTAAGACTGCCTTTAAAATATGACCCAAAGATATTTTAATGGATTTATGATTTCATTTTCAATGGTGTGTATATGTGTATATCTGTGTGTGTTTATATGTACCTGTGTGCATGTGCCCATGGAGAATAGAAGGATTCAGGGTTATAGGTGGTTGTGAGCTGCCTGATGAGGGTACTAGAAACTGGACTCGGGTATTCTGGCAGAACACTGTATGTATGCCCTTAACCATGGAGCCCTCTCTCTAGTGCTAGTATAGCATTAAAAAAAATGTTTCTTTCTTGGGTGTCAATTCAGTGGAGAATTTTTATTCTCCATGAGTCCTTGCTATTTGTTTCAGTCTTTATCTTTCTGGGGGAAAATCATTTTAATCAAATCTGCTACTTAGAAGGCCAACAGCAGAGTCAAAACGGACACATGGGAAGTCTTCTATAATAAAATCAATCTTCTCTTAAGAGAAGGCAGCCTTAATTCGGTGAAATATAATGGGGATTTATTTTCTTTTCAGTTAGAGCTTGAGAAAGGCTCCTTTTGAAATATTCCTTAGCTAAACTTTTAAAATCAAGTGACAAATCAAACTTTTAGACACAGGCAGCCAAGTAATTCATGAAGGCACCTGGCTCTCTCTCTTACAATGAGCCAAGAGTTTATTTTCAAACTTGGGGAATAAAAGGACAAGGACACTTTCCTTCATTTCTTCCTGCAGAGCAACTTTGTCACTTTATCAGGCCTGATAGTATGATACCAGGCCTTTCTAGTGACATTTGGGAAATAAACTATGGTCACACGTGAGGGTAGGTAGCATCCTTCATATCTCTATGATCTGTAAAAATGCTAAATGCCTTCCCTCTCTCTCTGGAAGATTTTAGAAGAGCCTTGCAAGAGGAGACTGCTGAACAGAGTCCAGCACTGAGCTAATCAATTCTCCTAATTCAAAACAGTGCCTGAATGATTTCTGGGATGGAGAACATTTGGTGAATTTGCATATTGCACCATGAACCTCTTATTTGCTTTGTTGGTTAAACCAAAGCCAAGAATACAAAGGGAGCCGGCAACTGCAGGCACCTTAAACAAGCCTAAGGCAGCCTCCTCCACTCATTCACTCACAGATGCATGCCCAATGCCTAGTGTGTGCAGTGCATCTTGCTGACAGTTTCAAAGACGCATGGTCTATGCAAATATATCTGGGTGCCAGCATAGATTTCATTTGTAGGAGAGGCAGGCATGCATACAAATAGATAGATAAGATGGACATTTAAAAACAGTCAGTAATGGACCCACATAGGGCTTTGTATGTGGCCTCCTTACTTAGGATGGTGCTTTGGCATCTCATCCATTTTTATCATATAAAAGCTTACCCTTTGAGGGATGATTTCCAAAATATACAAAGAACTCAAGAAGCTAGTTACCAAAACACCAAATAATCCAACTAAAAAAGTGGGGTATAGAACTAAATAGAGAATTCTCAATAGAGGAATCTAAAATGGCTGAAAGACACTTAAGAAAGTGCTCAACATCCTTAGTCATCAGGGAAATGCAAATCAAAACAACTCTGAGATACCATCTTACTCCTGTCAGAATGGCTAAAATCAAAAACACCAAAGACTGTTTACGCTGGAGAGGATGTGGAGAAAGGGGAACACTCCTCCACTGCTGGTGGGAGTACAAACTCATACAGCCACTTTATAAATCAGTATGGCAGTTCCTCAGGAAAATGGGAATCAGTCTAACTCAAGATCCAGTAATTCCACTCTTAGGCATGTACCCAAAAGATGCCCATTCATACAACAAGGATATCAGTTCAACTATGTTCATAGCAGCATTATTTGTAATGGCCAGAACCTGGAAGCAACCTAAATGCTCCTCAGCTGAAGAATGGATGGAGAAAATGTGTTACATTCACACAATGGAGTACTACTCAGTGGAATAAAACAATGGAACCTTGAAATTGGCAGGCAAATGGATGGAAGTAAAAGAAACCATCCTGGGTGAGGTAACCCAGTCACAAAAAGACAAACACGGTATGTACTCACTCATATATGGTTTTTAGACATAGAGCCTACAATCCAAACCGCCAGAAAAGCTAGGAAACAAGGAGGACCCTAAGAGAGACATACATGGTGCCCTGGAGAAGGGGAAAGGGACAAGATCTCCAAGCAAATTGGAAGCATGGGGGGAGGGGAGAGGGAGTTAGAGGTGGGCATGACAGAGCAGGAAGACTGAGTCAGGAAAAGAATAGAGGAGAGCAAGAAAAGAGATACCATAGTAGAGGGCGCCATTATAGGTTTTAGGAGAAATCTGGCACTAGGGAAATGTCCAGAGATCTACAAGGATGACCCCCAACTAACAGTCTATGCAGTAGTGGAGAGGCTACCTTAAATGCCCTTCCCCGACAATGAGATTTATGACTACCTTACATGCCATCCTAGATCCTTCATCCAATAGCTGATGGAAGCAGAAGCAGACACCCACAGCTAAACACCAAGCCTAACTCTTGGAATCCAGTTGCAGATAGGGAGGAGTGATGAGCAAAGGGGTCAAGACCAGGCTGGAGAAACCCAGATAAACTACTGATCTGAACAAGGGGGAGCTCATGGACTCCAGTTTGATAGCTGGGAAACCAGCATAGGTCAGACCCAGATTCCCTGATGTGGTATTAGTTGGGAGGACTGGGCAGTCTATGGGGGTCTCTGGTAATGGATCACTATTTATCCCTAGTATATGAATGGGTTTTGGGAGCCCATTTCACATAGAGGGCTACTTTCTCAGCCTAGACACATGGGGGAGGGCCTAGGCCCTGCTCCAAATGATATGACAGACTCCGAAGACTTCCCATGGAAGGCCTCACCCTCCCTGGGGAAAAGGAGATGGGATGGGGGTTGATGGGGGGAACAGGAGAGGACAGGAGGGTGCAGGAACTGGAATTGATATGTAAAACAAGCTTTATTCAAATTTAAATAAAAATACATATATATGTAAATATATATATACATATACACATATATACATATATACACACATATATACATATATACACATATATACATATATACATACATATACATACATACATATATATACATATATACATATATATATATATATATGATTACCCTTAACTTTATTTTTAAAAAAGTATTTCTTTTATTTTTTGGGATTATAATTATATCATTACCCCTTCCCTTTCCTCCCTCCAAACCCTCCCATATAACCCTCCTTGCTCTCTTTCAGATCACAGGGTGGCTGAGCCACTTACGGTCCCATGAGGGATATAAAAGTGTTTCCATAGGTCTACTTCCTCAGACGATAGTTTCTTTTTTTTGTTTTGTTTTGTTTTGTTTTGTTTTTTCAGTATAGCACCCCTAGTGGGTGGGCAGGGGAGAATCACCTTGGTTCTGTCTTCCTTAGACACTGTTGGTCACACATCTATGTGCTTTCCACCATTCACACGTCTTCACTCCCTTTGTGTGCTTTGTAATTGGACTGTTTTTCATTTTGTTACTGAACTGTGAGAGTCCTTCATATATTCGCCTTGGAGAGGTATGTGCAAATGGTCAAACTTCAGGGAAATGAAAACCAAACCCACAGTGAAATAATAGCAGGTAGTATCAAAAAGGCTGTGGGTTCAGAGAAAGAGGAATTTTCCTGCGTTGTGAGGAATGGGAATTATTGTAGCGATCATGCGAAATAATGAGGTTCCTCAAAAAACTGGGAAGAGAATTACAATGCTACCCAGCAAATCCATGATTAGATTGTCTTTCTGTTGTGAAAAAATTACCCTGACAAAGGCATCTTGGGGGAGAAAGGGTTGCTCCGTGTGTGTTGCAGTTTGGGTTACAATCCCTTGTAACAGTGGTAGACACCAGAGAGAGCTCGTTGCAGTGCAGAGATGGACACACTAATGTATGTGCTGTCCACCTCCTTTACTTCCACTCAGTTTAAATCCAGCCCTGTCCACTCTCCCTTTTATTTAATACAATTAAGAAAATCCCTTGTATGCCCATAGGCAAGCTAATTCAGACAATTATTCGAGACACCCTTCCAAGGTGATTCTAGACTGTGTCAGGTTGACAATTCAAACCACGTTGGTGTTTATCCAAAAGATTTGAAACCTGCACATTTTCTGTATTGCGGAACTACTCACATAGCTAAACTATGGAACCAGCCTAGATGGCCCTTGGCAGAAAAGTGGATGAAGAGAATCTGGCATATGAACTTAATCTTGCTGTTTAGCTACACAGAACACAGTTCTGCTATTTGCAGAGTACAAATGGAACAGGATGACATTACGTTTTTTAAGTGAAATGTCAGACTCAGGAAGACAACTGCCACGTGTTCACGCTTCCACGCGAAGCTAGAGAGTTGATCTCAAAGAAACAGAGAATCAGACTGTGGTAACTGGAAGGAGTGTGAGGCAGGAAAGGATGGAGAGAGGATTTCAGGGTGCAGTTTGAGAAGAGGAATAACTCCTAAAGTTCTATATCGTCCCTTACAAGTAAATTTTTAATATATATTAATTACTCTATCAGTTTTGTTCTTTAGAGAGTCATGGCTAATGTGGTAAGGATATAAAATTATGTATATTTGTGTTCATTAGCTTTCCATTACCATAACAAGTCCATGTGATAAATAAATTTACAAGGACCAAAAGGTCATTTTGGATCAATTTTGGAGGTCTGAATGACATTTTCTGGGAAGACACAAACAAATGTCTATTTGGTACAGATAGACATCAGTGACAGAGCAAAGACACAATGCCACCAACGTCTAGCTTGGTCAACCAGTGACCCCTAAATAGTAGTTCCACAAAAACATCCACCCAAACAAGGAGGATGATCATCTGAAAATTCTATAGGTGGAATGCCTGCTCCCTGAGTTAACATTCTGCTCTCCGTGTATTAGAGCAGCCCCTCCTGGGACAGCGTATAGAAGGAACAGGAAGGGATGGCCCTAATTCTCACACTTCTCTTACGGGAGAATGTCAATAGGCTTGACCTTGTAAGGGTTCTGTGTGGCTGACACAGAAATCCCAATTTCAGCATGGTAATGGCCATGCCATACTCAGAGGACACAGTTCCATAACATGGGTTTGAACCCATGGCTTGCTGGCCCTATTGACTTTGCTCCTGTGGAAAGGCATAGTGGTTACAGAATTTGACAAACGGGTTTCTGCTACCCCTTCAAGGACCACGCCCTAAGATGTAAGACTTAAGACCCAAGGCTTCTGTCTCTTTAAGATCTCATCGATTTCCCAGAAGCATCTTGAGCTGAGAATCAAGTCCTCAATACAGGGGTATTTGTGCAAATCACAGTGCACAAAGTTAGACTAAGTAAATGACATTTTCATGTAAAATGTTTAAGTCCAGAAATTTTACTTTTAATTGTTTTCTAAAAGTTAATTTTAAGCACAGTGACAAAAAACAAAAAACAAAACAAAACAAACAAACAAACAAAAAACAGAGGTATCTAAGGTATGGGCATATTTAGAACACAAACACACAAGTCCAGTTTGCCATTTACAATAACATTTGATGTCTTGCTTTTTAACCTTCAACAAATAAAATCTCCCAGGTCTCAATGGTGGTAGCTATATGCTGAGAATTTTACATTATCCTAAGGGCTGCTGCTGTACTTGAAATAGAACTGTCTAGGCATACATGGGCATATTCAAATACAAATGCTGGGTAATTTCCGACAGCAACAGATAAATCTACCCACTAGACAGGAAAATTTGCTCACTAAGAACAAGGGTCATTCACATACATTTATAAGAAATAGAAGTTCCCTCTTATATTAAACTTTTCAATATTAAACATATTTAAATATGTTGTATTTCCTATTGCAACCAGTTTAAACCAGCTGTGAGTGTTTGCTTTAAGCCATGAATGTTTAGTAATTTGTTTATTCAACAGATATTTCTAGGCCACTTAGGAAAGGCAGAGCCCTGTCCTGGGCTGTAAAGGCCCTGTAGAGGCCACAGATGTGTGTGTGTGTGTGTGTGTGTGTGTGTGTGTGTGTGTGTGTGAGAGAGAGAGAGAGAGAGAGAGAGAGAGAGAGAGAGAGAGAGAGAGAGAGAGAGAGAGAGAGAGGGAGGGAGTAACTGTTTTCGTTGATGACAATGAAGATTCCAGGAGGTAGGATCCAGGAGGCACCTGCCGTTGAGTGATGTAGACCCTAGATGTAGACCCATTGGTGTAGGCCCTAAGAAGGAGGAGAATGATGTAGGCCCTAGGAAGGCCAGTTCAGCTTGGCAGGGGAACAGTGCACAGCCTATGTGGGTGTGGCCTCAGGAACCAAAACAGGTGGAACTCTGTGTCTGGAACCCTTGACAGGAACTCCAGGACATTTTCAGGAAATGACCCTGAACTTGGCATTGCATCCATGGTCTAGTATTTTCTTTTCTGGCTGTCAGGTGTGACTTAGAGCTACATCATAGCTCTTCATCATAGCAGGCACTACACACGAAGGCTTAGAAATGTTTGCCTTTAATTAAAACTTAGGAAATAGGGTTATTTTAGCATTCCATTTATATAGCACACTTCCTTTCTCTAAGCCATCTTAAATCCTATCTGATCTTCAAACACTAAGGTATAATTTTCTACTGACTTGTTTTATTTGGTATTTAAGAAACAATGATTTTCTTTTTGTTGCTTGCTTTGTTTTTGCATGGCTGGAATGGAACCCACTGAGGTCTGGGGTATGCTAAGTAAGCCCTCTCCCACTGAACTACATTCTAGCCCAGTAATTATTTTTGTTTATTTTCTTTATTTTGTTGTTGGTGGTTTTTTTTTTTTTTTGGTTGTTTGGTTTTTGTTGTTTATTTGTTTTAGACAGACTTGCCTGGAACTCATCACGTAGCCTAATCTAGCCTTGAATTCACAACAGTCCTCTCGCCGATGCTCAGATTACACGTACGAGCCACCATGTCTGTTATTTTTTAAACCCCGTTTTCAAAGGTAGATGGTGAAATTTTTCAACAATTACTTTATGAACGTCCATAAGAAATCACAATGTACATGGGAAATCATTAACTAATTGTGAAGTCGTAGAAGAATCCTTGGATTTACAAGACCTGGGTGTTGTTAGTCCTAAGGTTTTCTTTACATGGGGTCAGGGGGTTGAGATAGTTGAACTCTCATTTCCTAGTCTGTTCCAACCATTCTTGCCCAATTTGTATACCGGCAAATGTTGAAAGTTTATTGGTTAATTTGTATTCTTTCATGAAAGTACTAGGGAAGGTATGATACACGAGAGGCCAGCTGTGTGGACACATCTGTAGGAGGAGTGTGCATCCTAGTGTGACAGAGCAGGGGCTGCCAAACTCAAACCCTCTTGCTGGTTTGGCTAGTGATTTACTCCACGCCCCCACTGCTGCTTTTATGGATAGGATCGCAGGTACCTGAGGCTGGCTGCAAACTCACTACCTAGTCAAGGATGGCCTAGAATGTTTGCTCTTTCTGCCCCAGCCTCCTGACTGTTGAGACTGTAGGGTTCAGGACACCACGTCCAGTGTGTGTCGTACTAGGTATCAAACTCAGGGCTTCATGTATGTGTGTTAGGCAAGCACTCTAGCAACGGAGCTACTAAGGGCCAACTTTAACTTTTAAATTGGGCATAATTCACTCCTTTTAGCAGAAGACATACTCATTCTGGGGTTATCAGGCATGTGAGTAGGTGGAGCAGAGCGTTTAATGGATGGATTGCTGTAGGAATCTCTTTGGAATTAGCACTCCAACACCAATGAGAGAAGAGAGGAGCTGTAACTTACGGGCTGGAGCCAGGACAGCTCCCCAAAGACCTCGGTCCCAAGTCCAGTGTGCATTCCCAGTTAATACTCTCAAACCACACTGCGGGCCGGCCAAGCAAGGATAATTGGCAGTTAACTTGGGGGCTTCTGCTTTTGAAAGGCATATTTACAGCTGACAGGTGTAAAGCCTTGTGGTCAGGGTGCTAAGGGCAATGGTTTCTGGTGTTTCAGCTGTTTCTCCAGGGTCAGTCTGTTCCGTGAGGTCATGTTTGGCAATAATGCAGTCCCGGCAGTTCTTTACGTAAATCACACACCAAATCAATAAATCAGTATCTAATCATGCATTGCTCTTCCTGATACTTCTTAATGAGCCAAGAGAAAGAGGTCACAGACTAAAAATGGACAACAAGCCATCTATTACATTGCTGTACCAATACCAAAGGCACCAACCTTTTGTGTGCAATGGACATCACCGCAGTGAAGGGAAGAGCCTTAGTGAAAATGAAATATTCTCCATATCACACACAAAAGAACAAGAGGCCAGCATGCTTGAACCCAAGGCTACACCGTTACGTCTTACACTCAGCTTGACTTTTGCCAACAGTGATCAGGAAAATGTAAGCATCTCCCCCAATTCCCCCGGCACTAGGCTGTCACAGATGAGTCCTCTTCCCCTTGTGTCCTTCCTCTGTTTCCCAGAGTTCTGCCTGTCGGTAAAGATGCTGAGGGACTTTGGCAGGCAGCTGGGACGGTTGCTGCTTTCTTATATCGAGCAGCATTGTGATCAGGAGACTTGGGACAGCCGTGGTGGCAGCCAGTCACGTGGGGCTGATGGCTCTGGTCTCTAGATTTTCATCAGTGTTTTCATATGACCATAGATACCATCTTTTCCTGCCCTGACCATGTGACTCTTCTAACAGCTGTCCAGGTGATGAACTGTTCTGTGACATTTAAGCACACGGGGCCACCTGGGACTTCACTATATGACAAGACAATTTAGACTTTTTTTTTTTTTAATCGCAGAATAAAGCACTGAGCTGAACTCCTGGAATCCAGTTGCAGAGAGGGAGGAGTGATGAGCAAAGGGGTCAAGACCAGGCTGGAGAAACCCACAGAAACAGCTGACCTGAACAAAGGGGAGCTCGTGCACCCCAGTCTGATAGCTGGAAAACCACCATAGGACCAACCCAGACCCCTTGAATGTGGGTGTTAGTTATGAGGATTGCACAGTCTATGGAGTCTCTGATAGTGGATCAGTATTTATCCCTAGTGTATGAATGGACTTTGGGAGCCCATTCCACACAGAGGGATATTCCCTCAGCCTAGACACATGGGGGAGGGCCTAGGCCCTGTTCCAAATGATGCAACAGACTTTGAAGACTCCCCATGGAAGGCCTCACCCTCCCTGGGGAGCACAGAGGGGATGGGATATGGGGTTGATCAGGGCAGGCGGTGTGGGAACTGGGATTGACAAGTAAAACAAGATTGTTCCTCACTGAAATTAATATATATATATATATATGTATGTATATATATATATGTATGTATATATATATATATATGTATATATATATATATATGAAAAAAATTACAGAATGAAGAAAACAATGGCAAATAGCATACTTCTTAGGGGCTGTGGGTAACATAAAAATAATCCAGTCACTAAAGCTCCCTGAAGCCTCAGGAAGCCATTTACAGCCTGACTCCGTTAATTGATTTTACAACGTACATCTGATATCATCATGGTATTACCTTCCGCTGGGAATGAGTTTATAAGGTGAAGTCTTTATTTACTGGCTTTATCTTCTAAATGGTCTCTCAATACACTTTATTGAACTCTGAATCTGGGGCTATGTTTAAAAGAGAGATGAATATACGTTAGAACACAAGTTTTTTTCTATTGACAACTAATAAAAGGGAATTTATTTTGTTGACCTTCCGTGGTCATTTAACCCTGCTGAAATAAAGAAGAAACTTGTGTATGGCTTAGTGAACCCTTTTTCCTGGCATCTCTAGCTACCCATCCAGAGGTATGTGATTGGGTTTGTATAGATTAACATTTAGAGAGGTTCTTGCCTTCACCAGAGGTATGTGCTTTAGTAGAGGGTGGCCAAGCCGCCATATTAAGAGTGCCAATTCCTCCTGTAGATACTAAGCACAAATATCCTTGCCCATCATTGAGCAGAAACGGTTAGAAAGGAATGAACAAACAGAAATTTCAGAAGGCAAGGCTGGGAGAGGGCTTGGCAGGTAAAGCACCAGCTAGAGAAACCTGACAAACCCCAGAATCCACGTAAAAAGCTACATGCTGTAATATGCCTCTATCCCATACTCCTAGGGGCAGACGGGAGGTGCAGATGGGAAAACTACCCGGAAGCCTGTGGACCACAGCAGGCAGGGTAGCAGAAGAGATAAGAGAGAGCCTGCCTCCAACAAGATCGAAGGTTAGACCATCTCCCAAGAGTTGTCCTCTGCCCTCCACAGAGACGCCTTAGCTCACAGCATGCACCACACACATACACAAAAAACAAATAAGTAAATAAGTATATACAATTCTTTAAAATGACTAGTTCAACTAAATGGAATTTTAGACTTAAGAAATATGAGAAAAAGATGTTATGTGCCCGGTCTTTTAGCATTGCCGTGTATGTTAGTTATCTCAGTGTCCATGTGAAATAAACACCCTGGATCCCATTTTGCAGGGAAGCAAATCATCACAACTGTTTGAGTTACTTTGTCAAGGACATAGTCTTGGGGTGCAGCTTAGAGTTCAGCTCAGGCTGATTAATCTTCCCACTGAACTATGTTAAAACATTGCCAAGGGAATGCCAGCTCTACTGGCTGGTTTTGTGTGTCAGCTTGACACAAGCTAAAGTCAAGGAGCCTCAGCTGAGGAAAGGCCTCCGTGAGATCCAGCTGTAAGACATTTTCTCCACAAGTGGTCAGTAGGGGAGGGGCCCAGCCCATGGTGGATGGTGACATCCCTGGGCTGGTGGTCCTGGGTTCTATAAGAAAGCAGGCTGAGCAAGCCAGGGGGAACAAGCCAGTGAGCAGCTCCTCTCCATGGCCTCTGTATCAGCTCCTGCCTCCAGGTTCTAGCCCTGCTGGGGTTCCTGTCCTGACTTTCTTCAGTGATGGACAATGGTCCCTTTCCTCCCCAGCTTGCTTTTTAGTCATGGTGTGTTTTTCATAGCAATAGAAATCCTAAGACAGAGACAAAGGAACACTTTTATAATAATATTGTTATAAGTGAAGGGCAAAATGTCAGGAGAGGCTTCTGGTCAAAAAGTCTCCTTCCGGCCTTTAGCCCCTGCACATCTATGGTGTCCTCTTAAATAAAGATGTGTGCCCTGTATCCTTGCATGGCTCTAGAACTTGAACCTGATGAGGGAATAATGAAAAGATGGAGAAACAGACACAGAGACAGAACCCTGGAGAGGGGTGGACAGGACTTTCTATAGGAGAAACTGACACTCCAGAAATTCAGGGTGTTTGTTATGTAAGAACTGAACAGAGAGATGGGCGTATTCTACATGGCTGAATAAGGACGCAGGGTTATTATACACACTTGAACAAGGAGGAGGGTTATTATACACAGTCAAACAACGAGGGTTATTATATACACCTGAACAAGGAGGAAGGTTATTATACATACCTAAACAAGGAGGAGGGCTATTCTACATGGCTGAACAAGGAGAAGAGTTATTATACACACCTGATTAAGAATGGGGTCTATTCTATATAGTTGAGCAAGGAGGAGGGTTATTATACACACCTGGACAAGAAGGCAGCTGGTATTCACAATCAGGAAGCACACGCTGAACAGGAAGTGGATCAGGCTATCAAGCCTCAAATCCTGCCCCTGGTGGCCTGATTCCTTCCGCAGGCCTGAATCTCCTAAAAGTTCTATGACCTTCCAAAACAGCAGCACCAGCTGAGGGTGTAGGGTCCAAACATAGGAGCTTGCTTCGGACAATTCCCATTCAAACCAGAGCTGCCTCGAACTCTTAGCTTTCAGCGAGTAAAAGACTTAAAACCTCACACCAATTTTCAAGTTTACATTTTAAAAAAAAAATTAATTATAGTCCTCAAGTTATAACATTGGCCTCTTGAAGTCATCTCTCATATTCTGGCCATCCAATCTTCACCCTGCTTTTCAAAAATAAGTTTAAAAGGGGGAAATAGGAGACTGAAATACACCAGTGTCCTGGAAGAGTATTTGGGGTAAAAGGCCAGCTTGTAAACATCCTAGGATGTCAGCGGTTCAATGACTCTGGCTGTCATCACTTATTTGATTGATTTCTTTCCCGGCCTTGAATGGACTTCCACGTGTCTTATGGTGACGTGTGGCCAAGGCTATCCCCTCGTGATCTACACTTAAGAGGTCCTCTTGCCCAATCTTGCTGGCATTAACCTTCCTACACTGCCAGCCCTTCATCTGCCGCCAAGGTTTCCCTGGGACACACACAGTTTGCTTTTGTTTTTTCCTGGTTTGGGTTTCTTTTCCTGCTTTCAACTATTAAGTCAGATTGCCCTGAACACAAACACACACACACACACACACACACACACACACACACACACGTACATACACAGCACATGCACCATACATACACACACACACACACACACACATACACAAGCACACAAACACATACACAGGCACACATATACACATATACACACAGGCAAGCACACACATCACACAGGCACACACATACATACTTGTCACAAAATTATCATTTCAGAAGTTATAGGTAAAATAGATAAATTAAAGGATGGAGACAATATCATTTTTTCATTTCATTTTCCAGAAGTGTCTCTGTGGCATCCCTTCCATTACTCTATGTGTGCATAATTGTACACATATATGCTTGTGCATGTGTTGTTGCACAACAAACTACTCAGAATTTTAAGTTAAAAATGCCCCAATCTAAAACTTACCAGTTCAACGTAAAGGTAGGATGAAATTTTAAGCTGGACTCTTTGCTTCAGTTACTTTGAAAATGACTTCTCTGCTTATTTAGACTCTGCACTAACTTACATTAAGTAGCAAAAACAGATCTTGTCTCATAGCGTGAGTACTTGTGCTAAAGGGATGTGGTTGTCTTGAACTCTCTCTGATACCTAACATGAGAGCCTCCCTTTTCCCTACCCTCATACCCACCAGCCCAGGCAACACTGAGTGGGGGATTCTCAGTTCTTCCCTCCGATCACCTTCTTTCTCTGGGAGAAGATGTGTGTTTTCATGGTTGGAAGATGGGATAGTCCCATCCTTCATGGTTGGAAGATGGAACCTTGCATCTGTGAGTAGTCCGCCCCTAACTCCTTCCCATCCTGTCTTCTCATTCTGTGCGCTCAGAAGAAGAGGAAAGCTCCTACTCTAGGCTATCCAGCACCACTATAGGTGTCTGCGAGGAGAAACCAGCCATGCCTGGGGAGGAGATGGAAGCCGTGTTATCCTCCCAATCCTCTCTACTCACCTCCCTTCCATCTCCTGACCCAGAGAGGAGAGGGTCAAAAGTGTGATGTGGGGCGGGAGTGATGGCTCCAGCTAAGGGCACTGGCTGCTCTTCCAAAGGATCCGAGTTTAATTCCCAGTGCCCACATGGTGGCTCAAGTCTGTCTGTAACTGCAGTTCCAGAGGATCCTTGTCTGGCCCCCATGGGACACTGCACACAAACAGTGCACAGGCATACATTCAGGCAAATATTTTATACACATAAAACAAAACTCCAAAAAACTTTTAAGGAGTGTTAATTGGAAACACTCTAAGTCCTGAGAATACTCTCTATAGAATACACTGTATATTTTCACAGGATGCACATGTGGGGTATATGCATATGTATGGTATATATGCATAGATTATTACATATGTGGTGAACATATATGTATGGCATATAAGTATGTATCAGAATTTAAATGACATGTAGATCTTTCTAATAGTAACTCCATAGTTAATCTCCCTGAGATAGATCAGATAGACTATGTGCAAATACGTCAAAGCCAACTAATGACTAGAACAGAAAATTGAGCAAAATGAAGTTGAATAAAGAGCCATTTAGAGACACCTTAAAAGTGCAAATATATGCTGAGACAGGTGAATTCAGTTTCTTTAGAGCCAGTGTGGGTGCTGCTGAAGTTAAGGGCTAATTTAAGTGCCATCATTCCCTCTCCTCCTTCATCCCCCAGGCCTGGAAGTCCCCATATCAGGGATGCATCATCCAACTCTAAGTCTGTCCAGGATGTTCAGGATGACGTCCAGAAGGGCTCTCCTGAGCCAGAGCCATGGCCAACACTGGCATGCAGGAGCCAGGGCAGGGATAGATGGAATCATGAGTGTCTGTTTGCAGCGATTGAGGAACTTTGTGGATGGCAATTCATCCTAAGGGAAGGAGGAATCAAGCACACTCATCTAGACATGGACACAGAGACGTTGTGGTCAGTGGGAGAAACTATTTGGAAATTAATTCTGTGCCAGACTCTCAAGTCTGTCCACCAGGCCCCAAGAGTTTACATCCAAGTCCTATGGAGAGGACAGTCCATAAGCATGGACAGGATTTCCTCTATTAACATCCCTATGTTAAGAAAGAATTAGAGTTGAGGATGGTAGTGCCTCCAAAAATCCCAGCCCCAGAAAGCTGAAGCAGGAAGATGGCAGGTCCAATGTCAACCTTGACTACATATTGAGACCTTGTCAATATAAGACATCAGAGCTGTATAACTTTACAACAGAAGCCTAAGTGCTACATTAGGAAAATAGAGCTGAAGAGAGGAAAGAGACTGTCAGGTCTTAAACATTTCCTGTGACACATTTTACAGCACAGCCTGGTAATTCAGGGGGCCCATTTACATAAGGTAAAGGATTAAGACCATTGTTTCCCGAGATCTTTCCCAGTGGTGGAAACTAATTTCTCCACATCTTGCCTGATGGCACTATTTTCCAAGTTTCCCAGAATTCATCCCAATGGCATGCCTTACATGAGGCTCGGATATGAATATTGCACCAGAGCAAGAATGGACTCTGCAGCAACAGAAGGAATTATAGCTTCTCTTTCCTAGAAATGTAGAGAGATGCAACACTTATATACAGTATTTATTTCCTATTCTGTTTAAGTATGCGTGTTTATAGATTGCCAGTTGCACTTTAGCACCAATTGTATTAAGCTTAAACACCACTCGCTGATACATACGTGAAGATTAGCAGTATTTATCTGCAATTTTCACTGAGGCTAAATCCCCCAGCTCTAGTTCCTTTATTCCAGGACAGCCTGGAGTTCCTTTGAGAATTAAAAAAAAAAAAAGGTGAAAATAATTCATGATCTCAAGAAATTCTACACCTAGATATGTTGTGAAAAATCAGCTTCACCAATACTCTTCCTGAAATTTTACCTAGCCCTTGCAATGCAGAAACTAAAATTGTCAGGGCAGTATTTTATCTTGGAGTTGTTTAGGGTAACTCTTTTTCTTATGGATGATTGGATCTCAGATATCAGTTGCAGTAGGTTGTTACTTGTCATTGCTGGGAAGGCTGGGTGACATGGGGTGGCAACATTGATAAATACATATCCCAAGGTATAGATTATCTATTGTTCTACAAATTCCCTGTATTCCTGTGTGGGGTTTTCTCTGTGTATATGTATGTTTCTATGTGTGCAATAAGAATATAGCTACATCATTTTTATTTCAGCAGTGCCTGTCTACAGAAACTGTATACCATGAACTTGTATAATTTCTTATATTCATTCATATCTTCTTTATGTTTCTTTTAGCCTCCTCTTTTCTACACTCAAGGTCCTTCCTCCCTTCCTTTCATTTTCTTGCCTGTATGTTTGCTTTGTTTTTTGAACCAGAGTCTTCCATGTAGCCCTGACTGACCTGAAACTCACTATGCAGATAAGGTTGTAGCAATCCTCCTGTCTCTGTCTCCTGAGCATTAGCAGTGTAGGCATAAGCCACCATACCTAGTTCTTACCTCTCTTCTACCCTTTGCTATTTTTTCTTTTCCAGTCTTCCATTTGGCTGACCTAAACAGAACACCTTGTGATATGATGAAATTGTGTGTTTAAAAAAATGTGTGACTAAACTTTCAGAAAGTATATTTCACACCATCCAGTCTCATGAATATTCTAGTCTTCAAGCTAGCAATTATGCCCTTGGAATTTATCTTAGAGAAATAATCATAGATGGTTATATAATATTTATTGAGTTTCTGTCATGCATCAGCATTGTTAACTTTTCTTAAGAATATCACAAAAAGCATTTATTCACTCCAAATAAGGCACCATGACAGCCCAGACTACAGTTCTACCAAAGTCCAACTTGGTGAATCAATGAGTTTACCAAGCTTTCTTCCAGAGCACAGGTGTCTGTAGGGTAACTTGCCTGGGTGACCCCAAAACTTCTGCATCACTTCAAAGTCCCACCCCATCATGAATGATGACCTCATAGAACCTGCATCATAGATTACCCCATTTAGTTAACTTTCTACTTCCTATATTCTCTGGAATCTCCCAAGATCACTTGCAGCAGTAGAAGGGTAGAAAGATGTAACCTGAGTCCAGGATGAGGATCCTGTACCACAGACTGTCTGGCCTACTAGTTGACATGGCTACCAGGATACCATAATCTCTATTAAGATGGCAGTGAAGTAAACTTGTCACATGGAGAGGAAAAGGGGCTAACTATTTATAATAGTTAAAATATTACAATAGTTAGCCACTAGAATTATATAGATCATTTTATTTAATCTTCAGAACAACCTATGATGTGTCATTTCCATTTTGAACGGGAAGAAACTGAATCACAGATTAAGCAACTTGTTCAATAGCACACTGGAGTCTGAACAAGAGAAATTGAAGTCTGAAGCCAGAGTCCCAGCTAAAGCTTGTGGTGGTGTACAGGCTTTGATCTAGTAATCATTGTGGGACCCTTAAATATACAGAGAACTGTGTCAGAAATCTACCACTAAACCTATGAACCCATGTAAGGCATGGTGATTTCTTATTTTGAAGAAGAAGAAGATTCAGAATAGAGTAGAAAGGAAGTGTTTACATACCTTTAAGCTTGAAGCTTGAGAGCCAGGTGGCTGTCCTTGGGCTGGTTGGTTTTTGTCAATTTGGCACAGACCTAGATGTATCTGGGAAGAAAGAATCTTAATTGAGAAAATGCCTCCTTAAGATCAGCCTATAGGAAGTCAGTAGAGCATTTTCTTGATTAGTGACTGATGTGGTTGTGTACAGGGCACTTTGGCGGTGGCAGCGGGGGGGGGGGGGAGGGAATACTACACTTGTTCGGGTGGTCCTAATTCATATAAGAAATTCCGCAGTCTAAGCTAACCATGTAGAGCAAGCACTGCTCCTTGACCTCCGCTTCAAGTCCTGCCTCCAGTTTCCTGCCTTGATTTCTCTCAGTGATGGACCGTTGCCTGGCAACGTTCCCCAGGCTGCCTTTGGCTACTGTGTTTATCACAGCAATAGAAACCCGATGACTGTGTATACCTGCAATCTCAGCCGTTGGGAAGTGGACTCATAATGATCAGGGGTTCTAGGTCATCTTTGGCTACACAGTGAGTGGATGACAACCTGGGATTGTAGCTAAAACAATAAAACAACAAGAGACATGTGACTACCCTTTGGATGCATGGATTTATTGAAATTCACAGGGATTTTTATGGAGGTTAGCAAGAAAATGCAAGGAGACCTTGAGAAAGCCTTCTCCCTCCCTAGTTCCCCTTGCCATTGTGGTTCCTTTGATGGACATCAGCTTGTGTATTTTGCTTGTGTGTTTGTGGAATCCCTTACATACTTACTAGATGCTGTCGCTATTTCAAATGTATCACAGATACGCAGTTTTCTTTAAAACTCTATTTAATAGACATTATTACTATTCCTGCTTCTGTGCTAAAGAAAAAAAAAAATAAAGCACAAAGTAATTTGCGCAGGATTACATAGCTCAGTCTAAAGGGATTGGCTCACTGATTAAATTACTTGATGCTTTCTCAGAAGACCCAGCACCCATGCCAGGTGACTCACAACTGCCTGTGAATCCAGCTCCAGGGGATTCAATACTCTCTATTGAGCTCTGCAGGCACCTGCATGTACATCACTCACACACACGCACACACACACACACACACACACACAGACAGACACACACATATTAAAGATTGTACAGCTTTCAAGTGCAGAATTAGAGCCTAGACCTAACAGAGAGTGTATATAAAACACAAGTTACAACTATAAGTTGTACCACATCCTCCCAAACTGAATGTTCAAGATCCTTGACAAATAAGAGTCATCTTTTACTCTTTAATTATGAGTCAGAGAGAAAGGCTGATGTCCACCAATACACAAATTTTTACTTTGTAGTTTTTAAATTATAGGCTGTTTCTTTCCTTGGCCTTTAAGTGCACCGAGTAATGATCCTTCTAGTAAAATTGCCACAGTAGTGGATGTCAGTAAACACTATTAAGTAAAATAGCGACAATACCTCTCAGAGCATGTCCCAAAGGCCCGGTCAGTGTACAGGCTGTCCCCCCCCCCTCTGTGGTTTGCAGGAAACTCTGCTGTCACATTGACACAGTTATTTGAGAAGGAGAAAAGTAGCAAGAATGGAAAGACCAGGAATTTTCAATTTACTTTTAATGGAAGGATAAAGGTGTTTCCTTTCTTTAAAAGTTATTATTGTTTGGGTAGATGGTGTGGGCATGACATGATATTCGTGCATGGAGGTCAAGGATAACTTTTAAGAGTTGGTTGTTACCATCTTCTGTGGGTTCCAGCAATCAAACTCAGCCTATTGATTGGACTTGCACAGCGAGTACTTATACCTGCTGAGCCACGTCATGAGATGTCTCCATTCTTCTCCCTTCCCCCCTTCAATCATCCTGCTCCTCCCTCCCCTTCCCTCTCCCCGCCATCCCTCCTTTATCTTTGAAACTAACAACATCTTTCCCCATTGACCTGCCCTCCTATCAACTTCTTAGTTGTGTAGAACTTACCTCGTTATTTAACCACCCGTTATTAGATCCATGATGTCACAACGTTATAAGAGAACTGGAGAATTCTAATGACCAGCAGAGTGGCCCCATTCATGCAAGGGTGCCTACTTCAATGACTGTGCTCCTGGCATTACAACCTTTGGTTATCGGAAAATTGGTGCGAATCTTATGGTTTAAATATTCCATGACTCAATGAAAACTAATTGTAAGGAAAAGCTCTGTATCCTGCTGGAGACATAGGACTTGATAAAGTCTTTGATTGATAAAGTCTTTGAATAAGAATGTTCTAAGGTTCCACTGACTGAGGAAGCCACTGGCAGACAATGACTGGGCACGGTAGGAGCGGCTGAAAATTGAAGATGAGAAAGTTGAGAAAATAGAGATATTTGGGAAAGAATGGTTTTAATATAAGAGGATTAAGAAAAGGCCCTGTGAAATATGAAGAAATTCTTGAATATATTCAGGAAGAGAAGTGAGTCTCCCTTTCATTGCTGGGGAACTCAGATATGGAAAATGTCAACCCATGCTCTCAGCTACTTTATTGGAAAAATCATATGCTTCAAAAGGGCTCCTAGCTGAATTCTTCTTTCACCCTAAAAATGAGCAAAACAATGCAATTATGGTTTAAATAGTCATTTTTATAATGCTAGCTGTATATTTTATAGTAAGATTCCAATAGAATTTTCTTCTATTTTCTATTCACTCTTAAAAGCTGATGGGGCAAAGGATGAAGGGCCAACAATGCTCTTCAGCTACACTTCCAGCAGAGAAGAACCCTACGATGAGGACCTTAGACCAGGGGTATGAGCTTTTGTTATTTCATAACCAGATCAGATAGAAGCATGTCAGCCTTGTAGAGGTAGGTGTATGTCATTGGTACTGGGTTTAGGAAAAACTCGGAGAAGACACAGCTCCCTGGAGGGACTCTGTCTTCATCTAGAAATCCCTTCCCCTAGAAAATACTATAGCTCACCTTGTATACACACAGATGTGTACATTAACCAAATGCTTGGATAAACCCCCTCTCACAGAAATGTGCCTGTTAAATTTTTTCACACTGTGGATATTACTAAAAATATGGGTTGTGTGGTCTCCTGGCATAAAGTAGATCTGTTTTATTTATCTAAAGATGTGTCATGGTGTCATTTTCCTGTAAATGACTTAATAAGAAGTAATTATATTTAGGTATCTTTCAAAGTGATTTGTTGTAAACATGATCAGCTACCAAGAACTCTCTCCTTCAAAAACTAATCCTCTCTGGAGATTTTATAATATGCTTTTCTAGTAAACTGTACAGAAAAATGATCAGTGGTGAAGATTAACCCTTAATTCAGATAATTTCTTACTTGGTAGATCACATTGAAATTGAGCCAGCATCTCCAAAAAGCAAAACAAAAGAAGAAAAACTCAAAATGTTGATAGGCTTGGGGCGTTCTATGCGTGGTAGTTTCTTCCTTTCAGGCTTGGGGCATTCTATGCATGGTAGTTTCTTCCTTTCAGGCTTGAGGCGTTCTATGTGTGGTAGTTTCTTCCTTTCCTGGTGAAATTCTTCTGTCATGACCCATGTGTGCTTCCTGCACTCAGAGAGATGAAATATGCTATTAACTTCATTTAAAAAAAACATTAAGTTAAATCTAATTTGGACAGAAAATGCAATAGCAGTTGTTACTAGGGCTTGCTTATCTAATTTCTGCTGTCTCCCCTAGTTCCCAGGCAGAGTCTTGAGGGCTTCTGTGGTCATAGGCAAAGCAGAACAATTGGGAAGCTCCAACATTTTCCAGCCTGCTTTGGCTACATTTTAATTATCAAGTACATAGGTACTTCCACAGTTCTGAAGTCACCCCTGGCTAGGGGAGTCAGTATCCTGAGACCAACCCTTCAGAGGGACTTTCTCCCTTGCTCTGCCAATATTCTACACTTGCTGACATCCTACACTTTCCCTAAGTTGCCAAAGATGCCAATTCCCTTCTTGTCTGTGTCTGTAATTCCTTCCTATTCCATCTTCTTTTTTTGCTCACTAATTGGATATTTTTTTTATTTTTTATTTTTTATTTTTTTTTGTCTCCTGTCAAAACTTCTCCATTATTTTGTTGCAAAAATAAAGCCAGGGCTAACAATAGGGCTCAGTCAGTAAAGTGCTTGCTGCACAAAAATGAGGACCTGTGTTCAGATCCACAACACCCATGTAAAGAGCTGGTGCCATGGCAAGTCAGGGAGATGGAGACAGGCAGGTCCCTGGAACTCACTGGCTATTTAGCCTACCCGAGTCAGTGAGCTCTGGGTACAGTTAAATATCCTGTCTCAAAAAAAAAAAAAAAATAAGGCAGAAGACACCTGATTTTGATCTCTTGTCTTTACACATGTGTGTACATACTACAAACATGTACACACATGCACAGAGAGAGCACTATAGATTCTTCTTAAGCAACATCCACTTGCTGGCTTGCTCATTCTTACTATTATTGCCAGGGTCCCGTGTGTGTATGTACCACCTCCCACTTTGACTCAATCATTCCCATAGTGCTACAGAAACTCTGAGTCAGGAAGGTTTACCTCTTGCTTCCTGTTCTACTTTGACTTCTGCTGCAGAACTGTCTGGCTGAATTCTGCCAGGTCATAGGACAGAGTCTGAACTTGTCATGTGTCACCACAAACCCCTGATAGGAATGGGAGTAGGGGACAGCTTCTTGTCTTGGGGAACCATGAAAATTTTCCCTCTTGTCCCGTTGGCCTTCCAACTTACTTTTCTATGGATTCACCTTATATTACGCTTCTAGATTTCTGGGCAGCCTTGTGGAAGCAGGTCTTATTAACAGGCCCCAGTTTCGATGAGGAAACAGACACAAAGAACGGCTACTTTGTCTAAGAGCATCAAATTGATGAGAGGATTTGGCAGAATTAGCCTGGTACCAGGGTCTATCCTCTGAACTGCTATTCAGGGACAATGCTCTTCAGCTTGGAAGTGGGCTGTTAAAATGTAATTATTAAACGTGAACTTTCTCTGCCAGATAAAACATTTTAACATTAACATTTTTTTTCTGATAAGAAAAGATATTTTTAATGGTCAATAATGTAGAGAATATAAGCTTTTCCCTTTACTTCATTAACCTCATTCTTCATTAAAAAGGATTTGGTACCATTATTGTGATTAATTAAAATAACTATTGCAATATGCCCATTATCCTACTGCTATAAAACCCACTGGATGCAGCAGTATAATAAATAAAAGAATATACTTTCTTAGGGATTGAATTGCTGGTTTCTGGTATCTTCTCATGGATTCAACTAAATATAGATTCATAAATATTAAGGAGTTTATGGCTGTAAGTGTATTTGAAGTGAAAACTTCTCTTTGAGTATTTGTTTTTCATTACTCTTACTCAGTTTCCTTTTTTAAGAGAGTAGATGTTTATTTCCATTACAGAGGAAACATTCGCTGTGTTCCCTTCTCTTTATGTCTCTAATTTAATCTTGCACTAACTCCAAAGAGTAATTGAGCAATTTGGTCTTCTTCTGAAAAAAAATATAACCCATTCATTTCCTGAAGCCTTAGAAGCTGTTTCCAGAATACTTGCCTCCCCATACCTCACTTCCTTCAAAATTCTCCTTCTGTTCTGGACACTAACCCGCTCCCAACCCTCTGTCTTCTAAACGGCTTCTGTTGTTGTCTTATATTCCCATGAATAGGTAGCTTTTATTTCTGTCATTTTTCTCTCTTTGTCCTCACCCCCAGCCCAGGCTCTGATAGTTCAGTTTCTCTGCTCTGAATGTATTGTTGCTGACTTTTTTTTTCCTGTTGTTGACCATAAAATTCTGCCCAGCTACTGGGTTGTGAAAACGCAGAGGCAAAATTGATTCTCTGGCCAAAAGCCCAGCCATGTATCCTCGCAGCCTGATTCTGAGCGCCCAGGCAGGGCACCAGCCCACATTCCTTCCAGCAGGGGTCTGATCAATATATTATCTATAGGCCAACCCATCTTGTTGCTATCAGGAACCCTAAGTGCCACTGATTTATTAAAGAAATTAGTTTTTCATTTTGTTTGAACATTCACATATCATTACATAGAGCAGAGAGAGCATTTGCCTTTTTATTTTATGTGTGTGTGTGTGTGTGTGTGTGTGTGTGTGTGTGTGTGTGTGTGTGTGTGTGAAGGTCAAATGACAGCCTTAAGTATCAGGCATCTTCCACCTCTTGTTTGAGACAGTGTTTCTCATTGCCTGGCACCTAGGCCAGGCAGGCTGGGCAGTGAACACAAAGAATCTGTGGGACTCCGCCTCTCCAGAGCTGGGATTGTGCAGGCACAGACACAATTGACATTTCACTTGCAAGCTGAGTATTTGAACTCAGGACTTCACAATTCCGAAGGTAACACTTTTACAACTAAGTTGTTTCTACCCTGTCAAATGTTTTTTCCTCTTAAAGTAACTTTGGATTGATGATTTAAAGTTAATAGCCAATAATTATGATTCCTTTTCTCTCTTAAATTTATTGGTTTAATTTGGCTAAACTCAATTGTCATGCTAATCTCATGGCTGAGGTGATGCCAGCTGGCTTTGGAGCACTATGTGAATAGCTGCTGCTTTTCTTCTGGCATGCTGAGCCAGCTGGGGTGTGGAAGTCTTGAGCCTGGGAAGCCAAGAGGAAAAGCATTATATAGAAGCAGAGTGATAGAAGGGTAACTTCCTGTATAAGAAACCACAACGGAAGTCACTCATCTCATCCAGGAGAGTCAGCAATCGCAGCGGGAGCAAGTTTTCTGAGGTCAATGAGTTGGCATGCTTTCACAGCAAATAGAGATGCAGCTGCTCACGATGATGGGGGCCACAAAGTCCAATGTCAAGGAGCTGTTATGTCTTGTTGAGAGCTCTGGATTCTCAAGGACTCTAATGTGACTGGGACAAAGCTGCCCCTGATTGTTACAGAATATACGTGGGATAGACTCTTGGGCCAGCCTCTACTATCACCTCAATGATGGGCCAGCCTGGACTATCACCTCAATGATGGGCCAGCCTGGACTATCACCTCAATGATGGGCCAGCCTCGACTATCACCTCAATGATGGGCCAGCCTGGACTATCACCTCAATGATGGGCCAGCCTGGACTATCACCTCAATGAGATGTACAAGACATGCATGGAACAGACTACTGTGATGATATGTCACTGCTATGATGACTACACCCACTGTCTTGACAACACACTGTCATAATGACTAGACCCACTGTTGAGATGCTATGCCCACTGTCATGATTATGATGCCACTGTATGAGTCTGGAAGTTGCATGTTGAGTACTCTCAAACATTCTTGTCACTCAATATTAACTTAGCCATCTTGGGTCTTTGAACCTCATATGAAGTCTAGGAGCAGCTTGTTAGTCAAAACAAACAAAAGCTTACACAAACTTTAACTGGCATTCCCTTGACTCTACAGATAAGTTGGAAGGAACTGATACTTGGCAATGTTAAACCATCCTGCCTGTGTACATGAATTATAACCATATATTTTTATATTCCCTGATTTCCTTCATAAGGTTTATTGTTTTGTTCTATAGATTTTTTGTTTGAGTTATGTTAAAATGTTGCTTTGTGCTAATGTTTGTAGCAATACATTTAAAATTTTAAATTCCAATTGTTCATTGCTAACATATAAGGAAATGATTAAATTTATAAATTAACCATTTATCCAGGAAATGTGCTACAATTGTTAGTTAAATTTGAGTAGCTTTCACTTGAGTCTTTGAGATTCTCTGAAACATCAATCACACTCTCTGTGTTCAATTTTGTTTCTTCCATCCACATTTGCATATTTCTCATTTCCTCCTCTTAACTGCCCTGGTTAGCACTTGTAGTATGATGTCAGATGAGACTGAGGAGACAGATATCCTTGCCTTGTTCCTGATGTGAGTAAATGTTCAGCTGCTCACTATTGATTGCGAGGTTATCTGTAGGTTTTGTAAATGTTCTTTACCAGTTTGAGAATGTAGTCCCCTTTTTTTAGAGTTTGCTGAGAGGCTTTAATATAAGTGGTTGTTAGATTTTGCCAAATGTTTGTTTCTGTCTCAATATACATTCTCAATATATGATCATGTAAATCTCTTCCTTAGCCTATTCTTATAATCATGACATTAATTATCTAATATTGAAACCACATTGCATTGCTAGAATATATCTTCTTAGGTCATGGTATATAATCTTATACATTGTTAAGTTAAATTTTCATGCATGAGAATGTGTATCTAATGTTTTCCATTCTCATGATGTCTGTCTAGTTTGGGTATTAAGGGTGTGACGGGTTCATAGAATTGGCTAGAAGTATCCCCCACTGGGTTTACCCTCTTCTTACCTTCCCCTGAACTTCCAGCATTTTCCTACAGCTCCAAAAGGCCAATCATTCTAAATTCTGGTGTGTTTCATACGATCAACCTTACCCATGTGTTCTGTCAAATTTTATGTGAGGAAGAAGACACAATGGTTATGTTCATTGTGTGGCCTTCAGCTTGAACATCATGTCCATATTTTATAAAGCCCCATTCAGATCACAAATGCCCAACACACACACGCACACACACACACACACACACAATTTCTGAAAGTCATTTTGGCCTTGAAAATGGTTCCAATTGTCAATAAACGTCTCTCTATTCAGCGTCATTGTAAATCAAAGTAGCTTTCTAACGTTTATGGGCTCACACTAGGCTGGTGCACTATCTACTCAGAAAGTAAGCAGTCTTTTAAGAGGACATATACTTCGGCTGGGACAACCTTGAAAATAGTTTGCAACAGTACCTTAAAACAGGAGCTGCGGAAAGAAGAGACAGAAACGAAAAGGCCAACTCTAATTCAGCCACTGGGTCCACACTGCAGAGATCCAGTGTCTTTTGTGTGAGCACAAGGACCATTTTAATGAGTGCCAACATGATCAACTGGAGGAAAATAGCAGTTAGAAACTGCAGTCCAATTATTTTCTGTCTAGAAAAATCAATGAACCCACAAGCATCTAATAAATCGGTCAATTATACACAGATGCCAGGCTCCATGAAAGACAAGGTACCCGGTTTTGTAAATCAGTACCATCTCACAGAGGTTTTTATGACAGTAAGTTCCACTAATTAAAATGTCAGTGTAAAACATTGCCTTTCATTCAAATCGCTAGAGCAGGCTCACCCTCTGTAATGATGGAATGTTGTAATTAGATAGCGGGCAAAGCCCACATGTTAGCAAACGGCTAACAGACGATTCAAAGAAAATCAAAGAGCCAGCCCAGCACTGCTGAGGTGGTCCCAGGCTTAGCTTTCTGGTGAAGACACCACACCAACACTCAGGTTTGTCTCCATGACAACTCCAAGGACCTGACTGGGACTTACCAGTGTTATTGCACAAGTAGGATTCCTCTGAAATCCATAAATTAAGTCCATAAATTAAGATTGCCTTAAAATCACTGTATAGCCCACACAGGCCTGGTTTCAAGATCTTCTTGTTTTGGCTCTTGAATGCTGGGATTACAGATGTCACTACACCCAGCAAGTGTGTGTGTGTGTGTGTGTGTGAGTGAGTGAGTGTGTGAGTGAGTGTGTGAGTGTGAGTTAGTGAATGTGTGAGTGTGTGTGAGTGAGTGTGTGTATGTGTGTGAGTGAGTGTGAGTGTGTGTATGTGTGAGAGAGTGTGTGAGTGTGTGTGAGTGTGTGTATGCATGTGTGAGTGAGTGTGTGTATGTGTGTGTGAGTATGTGTGTTAGTGAGTGAGTGTGTGTGAGTGAGTATGTGTGAGTGTGTGTGTATGTGTGAGAGTGTGTGTGAGTGTGTGTGCATGTGTGAGTAAGTGTGTGTGATTGTGTGAGTGAGTGTGTGTGATTGTGTGTGTGCATGCACACTGCTGCTCACTTGTGCACGAGGGCGAGAGGGTGGGGGAGGCATTTATGCACGCGCATGCATGCGGATGTATGCACGGAAGGGCCTCGAGCATCCTCCTTCACTCTCTGCCTTTGTTGTTAACATACTACGCCAGAAGCAAAGAGGAACATATTTGTGTCTTTCCACAATTTCAGAGTTTATTAAATAGTAAACTGACAAGGTTCAGCACTTTCAACTGTAGCAATTTGCCATAGAATCCCGCCTGCCTTGGTGATCTGGCCAAGGTGAGTGAAGGCTGTTTTATTTCAGTCTTAATTACTAATATTAATTCTCATATCACACATTAATATATCCATGTGTATGTGGATATATATGGCTTATAGAATGAATACATGTTTTTAAAAAGGCTCCAACAGAGTTCAGATCTTTCAGGAACGGGATGAAAGTCTATATGGATAAGATAAAGAACCAGATCTGTGCCAGCAGGGGGCAGTGCTGGTACCCTCCGGAGTCAGGGTTTGAGAGCAAAGCCGCAGAGTCCAGTGGCAAAGTAGAAGACAGATGAGCAAGTCGACCGGTAGGTGGTCAAGCGGGCAGCAGCTGGGGCACCAAGCCAAGCAGAAGCTCCAGAGTCAGTTAAAGTCCTCTGCATCTTGGGGTGATGAATACTGGAGTTACACAGTTGTGAGCTTCCATGTGGGTGGCTGGGAATTGAACCCAGGGTCCTCTTCCCAGAGCAGTTAAGAGCAGTCAGTGCTCTTAACCACTGAGCCATCTCTCCAGAACCTTATCTTGACTTTTTCCCCTTGGTTAAGGCCTATGGTTCTGTCACGTCTCACTGTCTCACTTCTGCAGTCTTTGCTAAGATGCTAAGTGATGAAATGATCTCTTCCGAGGAAGAACATATCCGCCAGTTGTATATGGGAGAGGGATTTGTGTGCATCAGGCTAACTGTGGTTTGCTCATTTCTGACAGTTAAAATAGAAACTGTTTCGTTTTGTTTGTTTGATTTTCAGCTAGGGTTTTATTACATAGCTTAGGCTGACCTTGAACCCATCACGCCCTTGCCTTCACCTCTTAAATGCTGGTGTTCCAGGCATGTCCTATAAGTGGTGTCTTGGATTTGACTCATTCTTATTTTAGTGCTTTGTTTACTCTTCTTACTGTAGCTCTTCTGTCTCTGTCTTCTTTTATGTTTTTCTTCCTCCAAAGCAGTGGTTCTCACCCTTCCTAATGCTGCGACCCTTTAATACAGTTCCTCATGTTCTGGTGACCCCCAACCATGAAATTATTGTGCTGCTTCTTAATAACTGTAATTTTGCTACTGTTAGGAGTTTCCATGTACATAGCTGATATACCACAAAGGTGTTGTGGCCCACATGTTGAGAACCACCGTTCTGAATGAATACCTTGAAAGAAATCTTTGAATATATTTTAGCTTATTAAAGATTATTTATAAAACAGAATTTATAGAAATCTGGGTATTTGAATATTATCTGTGTGCTGGGTGCTTATGTACATGTTCACGTGTGTACACACGTATAAGCACACAGACATGTGGAAGTCAGCCATTAATGTCTGGTGTCTTCCTTTGTTGCTTGCCGTCTTATTTTTGAGGCAAGATCTCACACCTCACTGAACCTAGAGCTCGTAGATTTGATAAAACTTGGCTAGACAGCCAGCTCCAGGCATTCGCCTGTATTACACACCTTCCTCTCCCAGTTCGTTTCACCACGCCTGCCTTTTACATGGCACAGGCACATCTAGCAGCCAGTGGTTTGAAGAGAGACCTATTTCTTCACCAAAACAACTCTACTGTGGGTACCAGGCCTGTTCCTGGCTATCCAGACTGATGTCAGTTCTTCAGAATTCCCTAAATTTCTATGGGGTTCTCATTCTCCATTGAGAAACTCCCCTTCCAAAACAGTGAATCATGATGGATTCCACACATAACTAGAAAGGATTCGGATTCCTTGTTCCAGATCCCTGATGCCTCAGCTACTACTGGTTCATGATCTGGGTGAGGTTCCTTGCCTCAGGTTCCTCCACCGTAACAGTGAAATAATACTTCCTGTAGAGTCAGTACAAGACCTACACGAGTGAATGCATGCAGATCCCTTACTGTCATGCTTGGTACATAGCATAACTGTTAGTTATTGTCATCATGCCAAGAACATTTTAGGAAAAAAAAAAAAAAGGTTGACGTCAACCAATTCCACATACAATGGAGAAACAAACAGCCATTAGCTGTTGCTTTTTATGGCACATAGTTTACATTTTCTCAGACACGAGCAACCTTTTCATAGCATAATAGTTTCAAAGCTGCTGCAGAGGAGAGAATGTGCATTTAGTTTGTCCATGGAAATCAGCTCTTCAGAAGTAGATCACTCTTAAATCCAGCATCTGTTAATGTTTAAAGCAATTCATAGTTTTCCTCAGAACACATGATTTCGGAGAAAGACAACTAACTAAAGTGCCAAAATGGGCTCACTCGCCTGACTGTAGAAAGCAGTAGAACAAAACTCTTGTATGTACAATGCATGCATTTACTCAGCTCCATGTTAACAAAGCCGAGCACTATACTGCTAGAAAGAGTTCTGGAAGGGCTGTGCCAATTGTAACGCCACATTCTTGTTTCCTCCTTGGCAAAATGTATTGTTTTGCTTTAGTATTCTGAAAGGCTTTTTCACACCCCCCCCAATATTTCTAACACATGGATAATTTTAAAAACTGAATTCTGACCCTACCACCACAACTCCTTTTGATTCAACAAAAATAAAGAAGGATATCCTGTGCATCTTCTAAAACATACTGTTCTAGAATTAATTCATGTCCTCATCAAGGAGTCTTAGAGCAGCCTCATACGAGCCATCACCCGGTCTTCCAAGGATTTGCTATAAAAAAACAAAGACCTGCAAACAAGAAATTATCCTAGCCCTCAATGAGGGGAATTCAGGATGCTATAGTGTCTTAGTTAGGTTTCTATTGCTGTGGAGAGCCATGACCACAGCAACTTTTACAGGAAAGCATTGGATTATGGTGGTTCACCTACAGTTCAGAGGTTCAGTCCATTATCATCATGGTGCAACATGGTGGCCTGCAGGTAGACATGGTTCTGGAGAGGTAGCCAAGTATCCTACATCTTGGCTTGCAGGCAATAGGAAGTGGTCTGCATATCACATTGAGGGAAGCTTGAGCAAAAGAGACCTCAAAGCCTGCCCCCATAGTGACATGCATCCTCCAACAAAGCCATATCTACTTCAACCAGGCCACACCTCCCAACAGTGCTGCTACCTTTGGGAGCCACTTTCTTTCAAACTACCACATATAGAGTACATTAAAAGGGCACCTCACAGAGCTCATGGGGACAGGAAAAGATTCCCACAGAAAACAGCATTTGGCAGAGACTGGAGTCATCACTAAGGGTTTGCCTCATGAATGGTGATTTGTTGTTGGATTTTTTTCTCCAATCTTCTATGGGAGGAATGTGTAATTAAATACCTAATTCTATAAATTTATTCTTCAAATCTTTGCATAAAAGACCATCATGGTTTTTAAAGTCCAGTGAACTTTAATCTCTTTGTTATAGGAAGGATATAAATATAGCATGTTCTGAGAATTTTCACATATGTTGAAGTGTTATTTTCATAATGACCTCAATATTCCGAGGTATTTTATGTGTTTGTCTTGGTTAGTTTAGAATGCTGTTTTGAAAAATACCACACGTTGGGTGGTTTAAGGAGCACATATTTATGTTTACATTTCCAGAAACCCTGAAGTCCATAGTGGGTTACAGGTGAAGGCCTAAGTCTAGATAGAGGGTATCACAGAGCTGTTTTGATTTGCATTCCCTGATAGCTAAGGATGTTGAACACTTTCTTAAGTGTCTTTCAGCCTTTTTGATTTCCTCTGTTGAGAATTCTTTCTTCAGTTCTGTACCCCATTTTTTAATAGGGTTATTTGGTGTTTTGATGACTAGTTTCTTGAGTTCTTTGTACATTTTGGAGATCAGCCCTCTGTCAGATGTAGGGTTGATGAAGATCTTTTCCCAGTCTGTGTGCTGCCGTTTGGTCTTGTCAACTGTGTCCTTTGCCTTACAGAAGCTTCTCAGTTTGAGAAGGTCCCATTTAATTAATTGCAAATAAATTAATTAATTAAAAATAAAAATGGTAAAGAAAAAGTAAACAATAATTAAAAGTTCTGACAGTACAGAACAGTGTAACTATGCACCCACGGGGAAGAACACACACAGAAGAGGCATTTTAAAGATTTTCATGATCATATTTGCTGGACACTCTAGTTAACTAATTTGTTTGCATATATATGTGTATGTTGGGGGCAGCGATATGGGAGAGTTAGCCTGTCCTCTCCTGTGGTGAGTCCAAGAAATTACACTCATGGAGACAGTGTTTTCTAAGCTCTACAATTTTATCAAATGTTGACTTTGGTCTTTAATACCTGAACCACTTTGGATGAACATGCAAGGAACTCACTGTTTCGAGGGCCAGGAGCACTCAGTTAGAATCACCCCTGGCTTCAGATGACAGGAATCCTGGCACTCAGTGGTCACATATGGGTCAGTAAGACACTAATACATTGTTACCCTGATGGCATCAAAAGAACTTACACCTCACCCCTGCAACTGCCTACCCTTTCACTATTTGAGGATGGCTTTTATCTTCATAACTATGATCTCTCTGCTTCCAGACTTCACCTCTATGTTGCAGGCAAGAAGGGCAGGGAATGAAGATCAGAAGGCAAAGGGTTGTACGGAGCTGAAACTTCCTGTGTTTCAGCTATCTTTAACTGCAGAGTATGCACCCGAATGTGTGTGTGTGTGTGTGTGTGTGTGTGTGTGTGTGTGTGTGCGCGCGCGCACGCGCGGCGCGTGCAAATATGCCCCCCCTTTTTGTTTGTTTTTTTCAAGACAGGGTTTCTCTGTGTAGCCTTGGCTGACCTGGAACTCACTCTGAAGACCAGGCTGGCCTTGAACTCACAGAGATCCTCCTGCCTCTGCCTCCTGAGGGCTGGGATTAAAGACATGTGCCACCAATGCCCGGTGCCCTTTCTCCCTCAAATTCCTTGTGGGGTAACTTTTTATCACATTAAAACTAAAACATGTATGAATTTGTTATATCCCTGTGTATAGCCTATTTCATCATATAAAGTTATAAAATGTTGAATTCTTTATCCCAGCAATTCAATTATAGGGAAATCAGGGTCTAAAAATTCCTGAAAATAATAATAATATTTTTTTTTTAAAATGACACCAGGACATGGTTACTTGGACTTGTCACATCTCCTCTTTGCCTTGAAAGTTCTTCTCCTGGACCTGTAAAGTGAATAACACCTGTAACCAAATACTAGGAATTCTTAGGGAGGCACAAGCTATTAAAAGTGATTCAAGAAGAAATAAAAGGTCTGAAAAGATCAACATATATGTATGTACTAGTGTTCATAATAGCGCTGTTTACAAAAGCCCACAGGTGGCAAGAAACCAAATACATGGATAGGCAAAACACGGCCTATCTGTACAGTGGAATATTACTAAAACTTAAAGATAATGAAATTATGATGCATGCTGCAGCATGAGCAAATATTGAGGACACCTGTTTCATGAAATAAGCCAACTGGAAAGGGATAGGTATCTATGATTCCATGTATATGCGGTAAAGTAGGAAAATTCACAATGCAGAAAGAAAAATGGTCTTTGCTAGATTCTGAGAAGAGAAGAATATGAGTTAGAGCTTTTTGAGAACAGCTTCAATTTGGGAAGTCGGGACAAAGAAAGCGGCAACCATCACAAGCATTGTGAGCTGGACACTACTGAGCTAGATACTTAAGAGGGTTAAAATGGCAGATTTTTATGTTACACGGGTGTTAGAAAAATAAAATGAACAAACGTGTGCAGTGGTGGAGAAATCTCAAAAACTAGACATGGGCAAAAGGGCCAGACAAATTAAGGACACGTGATTCTGTCTACACAGCTGGAAAAGAAAGTAGCAGAAGACACATCACAGATTACCTGATAGAAGGTAACAGCAGGGATTGGGACATTTTGACATGATGGAACTGGTCTTACTGCAGAAATGGGTTGAGTGACTATATTTGCTAAGTTTTATCAAAATGGAACTATTATGGTGTGTCAACGATACTTCCCCTCAGTTTTCTACCTATTCTGATGAGGCACAAAACTCATGCTAAGGCAACAGCAAAATGGCTCTATGGGTAAAAGCACTTGTCACCAAGTCTGGTGGCCTAGTTTGATCCTGCCTGTGAACTCTATTAAATGGAAATAATGTGGGAGGAAGTGAGTATTGCTGAGAGGAAGTGGATATGTTCTAAAAGGAAATGGGTATTGCTGAGAGGAAGTGGGTATGTGCTGAGAGGAAGTGGGTATGTGCTAAGAGGAAGTGGGTATATGCTGAGAGGAAATGGGTATGTGCTCAGAGGAAGTGGGTATAATGTGAGAGGAAGTGAGTATTGCTGAGAGGAAGTAGGTATGTGCTGAGAGGAAATGGGTATGTGCTCAGAGGAAGTGGGTATAATGTGAGAGGAAGTGAGTATTGCTGAGAGGAAATGGGTATGTGCTCAGAGGAAGTGGGTATAATGTGAGAGGAAGTGAGTATTGCTGAGAGGAAGTGGGTATGTGCTGAGAGGAAATGGATATGTGCTGAGAGGAAGTGGGAGTTCCGAGCACTCTTTCTACCAGCCTGGTGCCACAGCTGCGTCAGTCCCAAATGAACACTCAGAGACATATTAATTATGAAACTGTTGGCCAATGACCAGGGCTTCTTATTGGCTAGCTCTGTCTTAATTATTAACCCATTTCTCTCAATCTGTGTATCGTCACAAGGCTATGGTTACCCAGTAATGCCAGGCATAGTGTTAGTCCCCTAGCAGCATTGCAACTCTGTCTGCCTGTACTTCCCAAATCCTCCTTGTCCGCTAGTCTGCCCATTTTCCTGCCTCAAATGGGTGTTTGCTGAGAGGAAGTGGGAATGTCCTGAGAGGAAGCAAGTATAACGTGAGAGGAAGTGGGTATGTGCTGAGAGGAAGGGGTATGTGCCGAGAGGAAGTGGGTATGTGCTGAGAGGAAGTGGGTATGTACTGACAGGAAATGTGTATGTGCTGAGAGGAAGTGTGTATAATGCAAGGGGAAGTATGTATGTGCTGAGAGGAAGTGGGTATGTGCTGAGAGGAAGTGGTATGTGCTGAGAGGAAGTGTGTGTGTATGCGCTGAGAGGAAGTGTGTATATGCTGAGAGGAAGTGGGTATATACTGACAGGAAGTGTTATGAGCTGAGAGGAAGTGTGTATGTGCTGAGAGGAAGTGGTATGTGCTGATGGCAAACCCATCTGGCAGGAGAAGACCAATGCAACAGTCGACAGAGTCCTGAGCAACTCAGGCTAGAAAAGACATCTTCCTTGATAAAGTAATTGGTTCTAAATGTAAGCTTTCGTCTGGTGATGCTGTCCTGCTAGCTGCCGGGGAAGTGAAATTACCCATGAAATGAGTTTGAGGGGATTTTTTTTTCTATCTGAAAATGTAAGTCATTTGATTAAAATAAAGACTTATTGAGACAGGATATTAAGATTGCTTGCCTTGAACAAGTGAATTCCTGCCCTGGGAGCTCCATACTTGCTGTTCCCGCTGCCTGGTGCCCTCATCCTGGATCTTGATACAGCTTTGGCCTTAATCCTTCTTTACCTAGTTTTTCTCAGCCATAACTTTGCTCTGGTGGTCTCCTGCCAACTCCGTGTGAGGCGGCACCTTCTAGCCATGCTCCCAATTTCATTTTCTTCTTGGCACACTCCGGGACAGTCTTCACAACCATATTCTATTGGCTCATGGTTTGCTTATATGTTTACGTTATAACCCATCTATTAGAAGGCAAGCTCCTTAAGGACAGATCGCTTCACTTGTTCGCCACTGTTCCAGAACCTATAGTGGTCATGGGATGTGGGGGTGGGTGGGTGTAAAGACCATCTCTCCAGCCCAAGCTTTTTCATTTTCTATCAGATTTCTTATCCAGCTGTACATCTGAAATCATCATAGTCAGCCACCCCTCAGCTCCATATAACTTTTCTGTCGTCTTTTCTGATGTGTGAATTAGTTGAAGTGTTGGCCGCAGTACTAAAGAGACCCCTGCACACACTCATTCTGGAGAAGCTAATTTCTTCCTTTCACAAGGGCGATGGCAATCCCCCTCAGGCAGCTTGATCTGCTGTGTGAAATCGTTCAGGGTCCACATTCCCTCCTCAGTTCCTCTGATACCCATACAAACCCTGCCCCTTGTCCTTGACTGTGCCAGATTCACATTCAAATTCATGGGAACTAGGAAATGAGAGGGTGTCTTGGGGTTTCCATTGCAGCGAAGAGAAAGCCTTATAAAGGAAAACATTCAGTTGGGGCTGGCTTATAGTTTCAGAGGCCTAGTCTATTATCATCATGGCAGGAAGCATGTTAGTGAGCGGGCAGACATGGTGCTGGAAGAGTGGAGAGCTCTACACATTGACCACCCCCCCCCCAGACAACAGGAAGTGAACTATCCCACACTGGGTGTAGCTTGAGCGTATATGAGACCTCAAAGCCTGCCCCCAGTCACACATCTCTTCCAATATGCCCACACCTCCTAATAGTGCCACTCCCTATGGGTCAAGCACTCAAACACATGAGCCTATGGGGGGCATAGCCATTCACACCACTGCAGAAGGGAACGGTGAACACTCATCTAGTACTTGCATATACTCCTTTGTCCTCACAACCCACTGCCTCAACCTCAGCCACACAGCCACAACAACCTGCAAAGCAGCCTTAAAACTGCGGTATTTACATTAGTGGCCATGTATCTTGTAGCTAGTTTGCGGTTTCTTTTACTAAAAGGAAACAGGTGACATTTATCTGCTGCTACGTCTAAGGAGCCTTGGCCACTGCTGATCATTATTTTCTTAAAATACTTATGGTTCTTTGGTTTCATGACCCTACACTCTTGTTTTCCAATATGGTTCCCATTTGGGGAACATATTCTCGATCTCTGTGGTACTTAAAGACCAGAACTGTTTGTAGAAAGATTCTTTATTTCCTGTGTTACTCAAAAACTTACCTCAGCCACCTTAGATATTAAACCTACCTTTGTCTTCAGGAGTAACAGTGAAAAATCATATTCCTGTTTGGTGAATGTACTAACACATAGCCAGGAGAGCATGGAATAATGGTTCTTAATCTGAATTTGGGGTCTCCTACAGACCGTGGATAAGCTGAAATAAGTTTTTAAGTGTGTGTGCATTTTTGCGTGAGGGGCTGAGTTTGTAGATTGGTCAGATTCTCCAGGGACCCAGTGGTCCAAATAAAAGTCACCATATTGTAGAAAAACATTTGAGATAGATTTGCAAGATTACTACCTGAGTTTTGGTCTTGCCACTTACAAGCAGTACTCACAAGCAGTGATTTATTTGGATTCTGTTTTTTCATCCCCAAAGTATTCTTTCATATTCTTACATACATGCACCAATACCTTTTTATTTTTAATGTGTCCATCAGGCCAGTAAGATGGCTTGACCAGTAAATGCGCTTGCCACCAATTCTAACACCCTGAGTTCCATGCCTGGGACTTCGTGGAAGGAGAAACCCAGCTCCTGTAAGCAGTCTTTTGACCACTATGTATTCTCCACAGCATAAAACACACACACACACACACACACACACACACACACGCACAAATCAAATGTAGTAAGAATGTTTTTAAGTGCATATCACCTTTGCCAAGTGTGTTATTTCACCTCATGCTAATGGCAGCACATTTTAGAGTATACTCAAGGTGCTTGCTCATGATCACAGTACACTCAGGATTCTTGGCTATGACTTTTTTTTTTTTTTTTTTTTTTTTTTTTTGTCTCTAAATAAGTTCTGGATCAAGACTAGCGTTTCTTCTGCTCCCCAAATCACCCATTGTTCTTAAAGGGTCTATACTGCCATCATTTAGCAGCTCAGTGCCCCTGGGTGATTTCTTAGATCACTTACCCTCACATACCATATAAGAAGGGCAGCCATCTGTCTGCATGGCTCCCTTTCCAGGACAGTATCATTCTGGGTCATATGAAAGCTCTGAGTCAGGGAGCGTTGTGAGCCTTAGAGTATATTCTTGACAGAAATGAAAACCCTAATATAAAGAGGAGGAGTAGCTGGCTTTAGGCCAAAAAGCTAGTAATTTGCAGAGCCAGAAGATTGTACTGCAAGCTGTAATCTCTTCCTAAATTTTCTATTAGGACGACCTTGACGATCTTGACTAGGACTCTAGAGGAGAGAGCTTTTCTCCTATCTTCACAGTTCAGTATTTGGCTCTTCTTCAAGAAGTTATTTCAGAGTACTTTGCAAAGCACGAGCCATATTTTTCTGTAAGAGGACAGGGAGGTATGTGACATGCCCATTGAACAAGGACTAATGACATTGTTAGGAAGGAGAGAGAGGACATCACCTCTCTATTGATTCCAGCTCACAAGCATTAACACCGGACAGTGTCCTTTGCAATGGGAAGAGGGCTCCCTTCATGTTCCAACTTGGCAAGGACCTTGGGATGAGGAATCGAGGCAACTCTAGGTACATGGCCTGCTAAGATGTGACTGGAAATAACGGACACAACAGGCAATTATTTGGCTCTTTGAAGTGGTTTATACCAAGGGTCTGTTTTATTTTGAAAAAAAAAAAAAAAAACTAAATGCTGAGACAATTTCCTACAAAGCCTTTCAAGTGCTTGATAGCACCATACTGGTTAGTTTTGCAGATCAAATGTGAGGTACAAATGCTGCAGTTTCTTTTCTTCAAAGCTGTGTATGACAGTGCCTCCTCAGTGCAGAAGGCAGTGCATCAGTCTCATAAGCGCTCTGTGTGTGTTTGTGTACAATGGGTGTATATATCCATGTGTACCATGACGAATGCATGTGCTATGGAGAGCATGTTCCCCTCCCACCGTGTTTAAGACATGGTCGCTTGCTCATCTCCTCAGAGAATGCCAGGCTACCTGGCCTGTAAACTTGGGGGGGGGCATCTCCCTTGCCCGCCCTCTGTGTCCTCATAGGAAATGCTGTAGTGCTAAATGGAGGCTAACATATACAGTTTTATATGGGCTCTGGGGATTTGAACTCAGGTCTTTGTGCTGGCATGACAAGACCTTTACTCACTGAACGATCTCCCTAGCCCCGCCTCACTTATTTTTTTTCTCTCTCTCCCTCCCCTCTCCATGCTTATTTCTTCATAGAGGCAATGTGAACTGAACCAAAGGCTTTGCAATGGTTTTGTCAACGTGATAGAATCGAAAGTCACCTGGGAGATGGATCTCTGGGGGAGTTATCTTGATTGCATTAATAGATGTAAGAAGACTCATCTTAGTTATGGGCTAGTTAGTTCCATGAGCACATGGTCCTGGATTGGATACCGTGGAGCTGAAACTAGCAGGCAAGCATCCATCCCTGTCTGCTTCCTGCTTATAGACGCAATGCGACCACATGTGTCAAACCCTTGCTGCCACTACCCTCTCTGCCATGAACTGCAAAGTAAGACCCTTTCCTCTTAAGCTCCTTTTGTTAGAGTATCTTTATCCCATCTGTGTTAAAAACAAAACAAAACAAAACAAAAAAAAACACACAACTTGAAGCAGCCTTCCCTTGTGCATTCTAGGTAAGTACTTGACCGCTGAGCAGTGTCCCTAGTCTAAAGTATGATCCTTCAATGTCCTCTGCTCACTCGGAGGGGTGGGGGGGGTGAGGGTAGGGGTGAGAGCAGAAACTGACAGCCTGAGACTGTTTCCAGTGTGTTTCTCCCCCACCCCTCACCCCAACCCAAAGCAACTTTCCAGTCACTTCCTACTGCGGTCTGTGTGTTTTCCTTTGGTTACTACAGGGCTGGTGTTGGGAGGCGGGCCTCCAATTGACTAGTTGGCCAGGAGGGACTGGTGTCTTTCTCTTGGGAGCGAGTCTTGCTCTTCAAGGACCAGGTTCGTTACCACAAGAGCGGGCCCTCTCTTTTCTTGTGTCTTTTCCCTCTGGTCTATCCAAACCTTGGTCTACTGATCAAACAGCTCACCTGCTCTGTCCATTAGCATCGCCAGGTAATAGTTCTGGCTTTTTCTGAAAACAATCAAATTGGTCATCAGGGCGTAAGGGACGCTTCCTTCCAGGATCTATCCATACTGAAAGAATTGCAGGACCAAAAGGCCACAGGGGCCACGATGAAGTTAATGTGGTCTGAGCAACTTCCCTGATTGCCTTTCCAGGTGTTTTGGGTCCCCCTTCCCCGACTCCCGTGTCCCTCCCTCCCCAGTCATTCTTTTGTTAATACTGACAAGGAAACCACTTCTGGTTTATGGAATCTAGGGTGGAAGAAAGGGAAAAAGAAAAAAAAAGTTTGTGATACATGCTAGCTTTTACTGTTACAGTCTGGGTCTCAGTCGTGGTATTCTAAAATCACCCGGGTAGTTTGTAAGCTACCTTGGGCTGGATGTTTGTGCCCTTCTCCAGTTCCTATGTTGGGAACCTGTGGTCATGTGATAGAATGTGATCACGTGATAGAATGTGAAGACCGGGCCTTTGAGAGAAGATTAAGTTATGAGATAGACCAAAGTCCCTTCCCTCTCCACGGTGTGGGGACAGAAGCCTGGAATGTAGCTCTGCATGAGAGGTGCAGGATCTGCCACGGCATAGGTTGGAAAAATGAATTTTTTTTAGTCACCTCATCTTTGGCATTTTTACAATAGCCATAAATAAGACAGGCACACTCCTACCACAACGGGGTCTGTTTGCATTTAGAACTGGTGGAAGATTCATTAGGATCCCTGAAGAATTGCTGGGTTGCCCTAATGCCAACAGGCCAGAGGTTGAAGCGGCTAAGGAAGGACTCTAAGCCGGAAAGGTGAGAGATGGTCTTTTTAGTATGTCTTGGGCAAGTAGATAGATACCCCCAGTCCAGAAGTCCCTAGTCCTCAGGGTGAAGTGGCTTATTCAGATCCGGTGGGCACTTCCTGATGGCTGAGGAGATTTCAATCACAGTTCTAAACTAGAAGCCCCACCAGTAACAATCAGAAAGTAAATACAGTTTCCCTGCTGTGGACTTCAAGGCAGAAGTCAGCATCCTAGGCACTATGTTGGTGAGCCACACAGCGCCCTCTCCCGTCTTGGGGAGGTACTTTCACCCGCGCCTGGAAGAAACTATCTCCAGTGGGAATAGGGAACACCCCTGACTGAATTGTAATCCCAACAGGGCTCCCAGAAAGATTTTTTTTTTCCCAGCTGGAAACTGTGAGGGCTAGATGAATTCCTAGCCTTCTAATCCTCTCCTCAGGAGGGAGTGGAGTCTGGTGACCAGTTTCAGGGGAAAAAAAAAAATGCAAGTTTTATATTTTAAGCAGGAGCCTGGGGGTTAAAACAAATCCCACCACTGGAAAGGAACAGCATTCATTTAGATTAATGTTTTAAAAACCGCATCCAATTCCTTTATTTTCATGCTATTTAGGCAAGGCACCAGAGTCGATCAAATCACCAATGCAATAATGGCGAAAACATCTTCATGACAAATGAACATATTGGAATTCATTTCTGTAGCCAGCTGCGTTGAGAGCACCAGGCATACATATTTCATGACAGGACAGTGACACTGCTTAATGTGTGTGTGAGAGAGAATGACTTACTAGAAAAGGTCTTCATATACCTCCCGTGAGGTCCCACTTCCTCGCCCCTGGCCCCTGGTATCTATCTTCCGTCGTCTTGCGCTCTGAACAACAATAAGATCAGCCTGCCAGGGAAAATCCTATTTTAAGGTGTGTGACTTGTGTTTATGCTGTGGAGCATTTGTTTAATGATGTCCAGATCGCTGCTTTTGTTTATGCTGCGTCTGTGTAACTCTGTGAAGCTGGGATTCTTTGCCTGTCTAAAAACACCTGGATGGCCAATAGCGAGGCAGGAACACGGATAGGCAGGGCTGGCAGACAGAGAGGATATATTCAAGGGGAACAAGAGAAGAAAGGGAAGAGGATATCAGGGCCCAGCCGCCCAGCCGCCCAGCCTCCCAGCCGCCCAGCCGCCCAGCCATCCATGGAATGAGAGTGAAAGTAAGATAACACAGAAGTAAGAAAAGGAAAAATCCCAGAGGCAAAAGGTAGTGGTGATAATTTGAGAAAAGAAACAAGCCATGATGAGGCTGGGCATTCCTAAGAATAAGTCTCTGTGTGTGATTTACTTGGGAGCTGTGTGCAAAGAGTAAAAAGAAAAGACTGAAAGATACCAACAGCATTTTGCTGTCCCAATGTGGGGCCAGAGTAAAAGAAAATCCAACAACCACGTAATAGTCATGCCAGGAGACCTCCACCACATTCCAGAGTCACAGTACCTAAAAAGACTACCAATTCAAATACTTTCTTTACACACTATTTAGCTGGGCAAGGTGACACACCTGTAGTTTCAAATGCCCAGGAAACTAAGGCAGGAGGATCTCATGCAGCCCAAGAAACCAAGGCCAGCCTAGGCCCCACATCCTGGGTTTCCCTCTGAGAGAGTTTTATATGTCCCATCGTGATGGTTTGAATGAGAGTTGTCATCATAGGCTCATACATTTCAATGATTTGTTCCTAGTTGGTGGAACTGTTTGGGAAGGATTAGGAGGTGTGACCTTGTTGGATGAGGTAGCTCAAAGAGGTTGTGATGGGAGATGTCATTCTGTAAATATGTTTCTCTTATTGGTTAATGAATAAAGCCCTGTTGGCCAATAGGAAAGCGAGATAGACAGGACGAGGAGACAAGGAGATTTCAGGAGGAGTTAGGAGGAGATTTAAAATGTAGGACTGAGAGAGATCAACTCCTGACCCTCTTCAGTAAGATAAGACCATGTGGAAACACTTAGATTAATAGAAATAGGTTAGTATTTAAGACAGAGCTAGCCAATAAAAAATGCTAGTAACATGCCAACAGCTTTACGTCATCGTCTCTGTGTGTTATTTGGGGATGGCGCAGCTGTGGGACCAGGTCAGTGGGAAAAGCTACTTGTAACAAGGTTGGGCTGTAACGTTTCAAAAGCCCAAGTCATTCCCAGTTGGTGTTCTCTGCCTCATAGGTAGGAATCAGGATGTGAGCTCCCAGCTACTACCCCAGCCAGCCAGCCAGCCAGCCAGCCTGCCACCATGTTCCCCACCATGATGGCCCTAGACTTTAACCCTCCGAATGTAAGCACCAGATGAAATCTTTTCTTCTGTAAGTTGCCTTGGTCATTGTGTCTTATCACAGAAAGTTAATTAAGGCCCCAGGCTGGTCTCAAGCTCCCTGTGTTATTGAGGATGGCCTTGAACTCCCGACTCTCCCGCCTCTGCCCCCACAAAGCTGAGATTATATAAGTGCACCACGCCTACCCTCCAATTAAAAGTAAATGTTCTCGCATCTAAGCATCATTTCTATTCACAAAGAATGGAAGTTTTAAAGGTAGTTTTAAAAATTGAAGCATTACTATAAACAAACTGCATATTGGATATCTCTAAAGAGGCGAATGAATTAGGACTTGCAGTGCACGACAGACAATGAAGCATGTAATTGTCTGCTGCCTTGTTTCACTGTCAAGCTTCATATGAACATTTTGTCTTCCCGGAAAACTTGTGACTCCAAGGCTGCACAGCTTGTCTCACACTTCTCTGTATTGGCAGAGTCAAGGCCACTTTCCAGTAGTAACTGTTTATGTACTGCGTGGTTTAAAGGAGTAAATTGATTTATCGTGACAGATTAAATCTAATAGAGAACTTTAAAAAAATGGCTCAGTTTAGAACTCTTAGGGACATGAGCACATCGAAGTTAGCTGAACAACCCACTGTAACGGGTGGGAGACTTAGTGTTGCCCAAACTTACTGTTGGTATAATACCTACCAATCAGAGTAAGAAGATGTTTAGCTCTTAGCTGTATTATTAAGGCTTTGCTAATGTTGTTGTTGTTGGAACACTGCCTAAGAATGGAATCGTGTGAGGAGAATCCCCAGTGTTTGTGAGAACACTCCAAGAAAACAAGGCAAGAGTTTCTTGAAAACAGAATTGTTCTTGGAATGTGTGTTTGTGACCCTCCCAGGTGTATTGGATGGGAGTGAGTTTAGTTCAGATCATTCATTATTGCTTGCCGCCGTTATTCAAGCAAATGTTTAAATTATCCTTTATATGGAAAAACATGGTTTTTGCCACGTGTGGCTTGTTCCTTGTGATTACATACAGCCTGACCCATGACAGCTTTAGTCATGTGACCTTTCTTAACCCTCAGAGTATAAATTGTCTGGGGGCTCTGAATAAACTTTGCTATTGCTTGAGACTTTATTGACTTATTTATTTTTACTTTATGTGCATTTGGTGTTTTGTCTACGTGTGTGTCTGTGTAAGGGTTTCAAATCCCCTGGAACCTGGGTCACAGACAGTTTGAGCTGCCCTGTGGGTACTGGGAATTGAACCAGGGTCATCTGGAAGAGTAGCCAGTGCTTTTAATGACTGAGTCATCTTTCTAGCTGGACAGTTTTTATTTTAAAAAATAAATTTATAAATGGATTGATAAGGCTTTTAGACAAATGAAACAAAGAGTTTTAATGAAAATTCACTGTAGAAGGGAAAAAAAACTCTAGGATCTGTCTTAAAGCCAGGAAGACAGACACCACTACATTGTAACAATTACTACATTGTAACAATTGTAGTGTCTGTGCTAGGAATGAAACATGTCAGCACCGACTGACAGTCCTTCCAGCATATGCTTTCTTTCCTAAAAATATCTAAATCATGTCTATCTTGGTGACATGAATATTGTCTTCTCTGTAGCATGCATTTAAATAAAATAAAACCAAGAGTTCTACTCAGTTCCTGCTGTATTAGGAAAATAGTCAAAGGTAGATACTTTATAAAGATGCACTATCTTATTAAGGTAAAGATACCATTTATTACTATAAACATTTGCATTTTTTTTTAAGGAAAGTGACATTTATGGGATTTGAAGAACAAAGTTTTATTCAAATACTTGGGTTTTCACAAACCATTTCTTTTTTTCCTATATTAGAATTCTTTATCCCTTTTTACTTTTAAGGGTTTTTGTTTTTGTTTGTTTGTTGTTTTGTTTCGCAACAGGGTGTCTCTGGGTAGCCTTGGCTGTCCTGGAACTTGCTCTGTAGACCAGGCTAGCCTCACACTCGGAGATCTTCTTGCCTCTGGCTCCCGAGTGTTGGGATTAAAGGTGTGCACCATCTTCTGGCCAGCTTCTTCTGGAAGTTTTTAAAAGATGGCTAGGCTGTTTGTACTGAAAAAAAAAATCAGTCATAGTTTATTCCTCATACCCTTGACATTGCTTTTTGTGTGTGTGTAGGTTCATATGTGTGCACAGGTGTGTAACTATGTGTACATATATCCATTTGGAGGCCAGAGAACCTTTGTGCTGCTCTTCAGGTGATGTTTACCTTTGTGTGTGCTTCTTTCTTTCTTTCTTTCTTTCTTTCTTTCTTTCTTTCTTTCTTAATTTCCTTGTTTTGTTTTTGTCTTTGAGACTGGGTCTCTACATGTTCTGGAACCCACCAAGTAGGCTATGCTGGTTTCCAGTGTGGGTTCTGGAGATTGAACTTAGGCCCTCATTCTTGCAAGGCAGGCACTTTACTGATTGAGCCATCTCCCCAGATCTCCAATTTTTTTTTTTTAAATGCCAGGCTTTATCCCTTCCATACTAGAAATTGAACTCCATCCATTGTGTGCCTGCTAGGCAAGGGCTCTTCCACTGAGCTATTTGCTGACCTCCTCACTGTGTTTTTGTTCTGTTTTCTTTTTTTACTTTCTACATGTATTTATTGCCTCAGATGTGTTTGACTCCTTCCTGCTCATCGGATTCCTTACAGCCAGTGGGCCTTTTCCCACAGAATGCTGAAAGCTGGCTCCAGAAACCAGGGATGGGATCACAAACACAGAGGGTCTTACACACCGTGAAGGTTCAGATCACAAGACTAGACTCTGCCCCAGGATCACTTTGTCAGAGGAGGTCTCTAAAACATTATGCAGATCGCTTGGCAACTCCCATCTCCCGGCCCATCTCTATCAACTCAGAAATTATTAATTGGGAGTCTATTCTGGGATACTCATTGTACTGGTTAAAGTGATTCACACTAATGAGCAATGACTGATGGGCTGAATTCTCCAAGGGGCAGTCATGTTTCTGAAGTGTGACATTAATCCAGATAAACCTCCCATTCATAGAGTAAAAGTGAAGCTGACCGTTAACACAGTAGTTGGGAGCACCCATGACAGACAAAGGGGCCTTCTATCCACTTGATGTCCCAAACAGTTCTCCTAGACCTCAGAAAGTGGCCAGGACATTGTAAGGTCGGGACAGTCTGTGCACACGCTGGAGGGTCTCTTTTGGGATATAACTGTGTATATGTGTGATGCTCTCACCTCTCAGCCATCTAGCTCAGTGGTTCTCTACCTTCTCAATGATGCAACCCTTTAAAACACTTCCTCACGCGGCGGTGAGCCCCCAACCCTAAAATTATTTTCTTTTAACATTCATTTTTATTTAAATGGAAAACCGTCTTATTTCACATACCAATCCCAGTCCCCTCCCATCCCCCCCATCCACTCCTCAGGGAGGGTGAGGCCTCCCATGGGGGATCATGGAAACCTGTCACATCATTTGGGGCAGGACCCAGCCCCTCCCCCATATATCAAGGACAAGGGAGTGTCCCTCCATAGAGAATGGGCTCCCAAAGCCCATTAATAAATACTGGCTCCATTGCCAGAGGCCCCATACACCGTCCAAAGCTCCTCAACTGACACCCATGTTCAGGGGACCTAGTTTGGTATCTTTTGTTTTCTGATGATCTTAGGCAACCCCTGTGAAAAGGTCATTTGACCCCACAGGTTGAGAACCATTGCTCTAGCTTGGGGTTTATGCTGTCTTCACCTCTGTTCTAGATTATGAAGTTTGTATTCAGGTCATGGGTAATCCTTATTTGTTCAGATTTTTTATTCCTGTTGCTGTGACAAGTAACTTGACCACAAGCAACTTCAGGGCGAAAGAATTTATTTGGCTTATAATTCCAAATGGCATTTCCTCATTGAAGGGACTCAAGGCAGGCCTGTTCGCTATTCCATGCAGTGTTCCTCCTGACCAATGAATGACCTCACTTCACAGCCAAATAAGCGCGGCAGGAATTGTGGAGAACACCATATGCATATTCAGCTAGCTCTTTTATACAGTTCAGATCATCGGCCGGGGATGGTACTGTTCACAGTGCGCTGGACCCTCCCACATTAAATAACAGACAAAACCCCACAGATACGCCCATGGACTAATCCAGTCTTGGCAATTCCTTTAATTGAGCCTCAATCGGGTAATGGTAGGTTATGGTGTGCTGACATTTACAACTAAGCAGCATATATACTGTTCTTTCACCGTGAGTTCAGGATCCCATTCCTCAATTTTCCATGGAACATTCTCTGGATGCACAACCTTTTAAAAGATTTCAGGAGGGCAGTCCCAGAGTTATGAGGTTCTCACCCTTACCCAACCCACCCCCAGATTACTGGAATATTTAGCATGAGTTGGAGATGAGAGGCAGCAGAAACTTGGTCCAAGTAAAATAGCCTATTTCCAAATCCCAAGCAAACCACAAAATAAAACAAACAAACAAAAAATCTGGCCTGTGCCACCTTGCAGTGGTTAATATATCTGGCTGCTTCAGAGTCCTGCCAGCTTATGCCACTGTATGTCAGTTTTGTTGCCCACTTGACATACCCTGGGAAAGGAAACCATCACTGAGGAATTGCCGCCAAAAGATGAGCCTGTGGGGACATCTGGGGAACACTGTCTTGATTGCTAGCAGGAGGGCCAGGCTACTACTGCAGGCTCAACCATCCCCAAGCAGGTGGCCCTAGGAGAGGTAGTTGAGGGTGAGCTAGTAAACAACCATCCTTGGTTTCTGCTTCAGCTCCTGCCTATGGGTTCCTCCTGCCCGGCTTCCCTCCAGAATGGACTGTAACTGGTAACCCAAACAAATCCTTTCCTCTCCAGTTATTTTGGCTCATGGCATTTATCATGGCAACAGAAAAGCAAACCAGGACACTGGAAGTCTCATGTAGCTCTCAGGCTATATCACTTCTGTATCTGGTGATGAAAAGAAAACAAACAAACAAACAAACAAACAAAACGATTAAGAGGTGTGCCGGACAGCAGCTCTGTCAGCCATCAGAAGATCTGGAGAAACTCCGCTGGCTTTTCCGTTCTGGAAACTTAACCGCGGTGGGAAGGGAGACAGGAGTGAAACAGGTACCCGAGGGGACAAAACTCCCCCTCTCATATCTGCTAGAAGGACTTCCCCGAGTCGGCCCGTGTGCCCATGTTCTCAGTGGAGCGCTTGCAGGACCAGGGAGGGCAAGAAAAAAAAGCACCCTCGATTATCAGCCAGAGCGCTGCGCCTGGCCGCGCCGGAGATGTTTAATTATAACTCCCACCGCTTGCCCTTTTACAGCCCAGCTAGGGCTTGAACCTTCATCCCAGTACCCTTTATCAGCCTTTGGTAGACGGGTCACTTGGGATGTAGGAAGAGAACCAAGTTTCCAAAGTGAGAAGACAAAAGTAGTCAAATCTCCCAGCTCTCGACTGTTTACGAGCGGGAAATGAGCGGGCCCCAAGAGGTCGCTGGTGGCGCAGGAACCGAGACCAGATTGTAGAGAGCGGAGGAAGAGAAAAACAAAAATCACACACACCCAGAAACTTTTCTTCCTTGTTGCTGATGCTCGGCCCCCTCCTCCCTCCCTGCCCGCCCCGGCAGAAGTCGTAACGTGACACCAGGCAGAGCGAGGAGTCCTGGGGTGGAGAAGGAGGAGAGGGCCGGGGAGGGAGGAGAGCGGGGCCGCCTCGCGCCGGAGAGAAAGGGGAGGAGAGGAGAGGAGAGGAGGGAAGCCCCTGTCAAGGAGGTGGAGCGAGAGGGTGGTGTCCGCCTCCCGATCCTCCCTGCCTGGAGCTAGCCGAGCCTGAGTCGGGACCAAACACGCCGCCCGAGCGAGACCCACACAAAGCCCGGGGGGGTCCACGCTGGCGCTCGTGGCGAGCCGTGAGCGAGCCCGGGGCCCAGGGCTGCTAGCGGGACGCGCGACCGCGAGCGGGCTGCGATCGCCACCCCCACGCCGGGGCCCGGGACATCTCCGGCCCTCCGGGGGGCCGCAGCGGGCGGCGGGGGGGACTAAGATGAGGAGGGTGCCCTGAGCCCGGCAACTTCGGCCCCTCCCCGCCCCCACCCGGCTGCCCTCGGCGCGTCCCTCTCCATGTGCAGCCGGCCGGCCAGGCGCTCCGGCTGGCGGCGGATGGGTGACCTCTTCCTGGCCCGGGCGGGCTGTGCGAGGCGGCGGAGCCGGCGATGAAGAAGCAGCAGCAGCCGCAGCCGCAGCAGCATCCCAGCGGCGGCGAGGATGCCTGGCCCCATGGGGCCCCTGTGGGGGGCGCCCCTCCGTGCCTGGGTGGCTGCAAGCGCCGGATCCCGCTGCTGCCTTTCCTTCGCTTCTCCCTCCGGGACTACGGCTTCTGCATGGCCACCCTGCTGGTCTTCTGCCTGGGCTCCCTCTTCTACCAGCTCAGCGGAGGACCCCCTCGCTTCCTGCTCGACCTGCGACAGTATTTGGGTAAGAGAGAGCGGCGTCGGCCCGACAAAGTTGGGCACCCGGGGGAAAGAGTGATAAGCAGAGAACGTCTAAAGCTGTCACAGCCGCCAAGGTTCCCGAGGCTCCCTAGGTGCGATGCCAGTGAACATCCCTCCTAGTGGCAGCTGGGAGCGCCTGCTTCCTTCTGCGCGCCCGGCTGGCCGCAGCTGCACGGGGCTCCGAGGCCGGGACACCTCGTGTACCTGTCTCCTCTCACTACTCCAATTGTGGCCGCGTACGTGTGTGTGTGTGTGTGTGTGTGTGTGTGTGTGTGTGTGTGTGTACTCCAATACAGTCCTGTCTGGCTTCCTGGGTTGTGGAGGGTGGGGTTAGCTCAGCCCTCCAGTCACTTGTAGAAATTCTATCCAGTGGGTCCCCATTTGTGGGTTGGCCCAGGTGGCTCCACTCTGTCCCTGAGCTGGCTTGTCCCTTGGCAGCACCTTGGGGACTGCAGCGAGAGTGCCTGAGGAATCGGGCTTGTTAGAAAGGTGTCAGTCATCGGTTTAGCCTCCGGTGACCTGGCGAACTTCCGCCCCATGTGAGTCTTAAGTCAGAACTTATTTTTCTTTTTTGGTTTGTGGCTAAGGGAGAGGTTGGAACCCAAGAAAACAGAGATTTCGGTGAGGTGTGACCTCGCTGCTGTCTCATGGGGCTTCCGAGGGTAGAGCTTGGCCAGCAGGAGGTCCCAGGGGTGATGCCTTGGCCAAGCCAGGATGCAGATTCCTTGACTTCTGTAGCCAGAAGAGGTCGTGTGGAGGTTGCGTCTGAGGTGGTAAACATAAGCGGAGGGTCTGCAAACAGTGGTCATCTGTAGGTCCAGAGTGGGTGCAGGTGGGCACCTCGTCAAAGTGTTGGAAACAGAAAGGACTAAATGGCCCGCCAGACGTCTACATTTATCCCCAAGGTCCTTTCCTCACCGATGCAACAGGTCTAGAACAAGAAAACCTCGAAAACATACCAACAAACGCCTTAGGGGTAAACTGAAAAACCAGTATTCAGGTTTTTAAAATTAAAAATTTCATTTCAGTAAAAGTGTTGGGGGCACTGCGACTTTTGAAAGAACCTCCATGGAAGATTAAAGGAAAATGTTGCCTGGGTCCGATTTCCCAAGCACAATTCTTAGCATCTGGATTTACGGTTTTGGGTTAATAACCCCCCCCCCCCCTTAACAATTGGTCAGTGTAACCTTCATTGTAATTCTGCACTTTGGAGTCTTAAGCCTTCTTGTCTCTCAGACACCTGCTCCTGGCAACTTTATCTCCGCTGTCAGGAAGAATAGGTACCTGCTCGTATGGGGACGTGTTGAAGCTCAGGGAGATTCCACGGGAGTCCCATCCCGTGCCACACCCCCCACAAACTCCTTTTAAGGGAAGCATGAAGTCAGGGGTGTCAATGTGTTGTGTGGGATTGGGAGGTCTCTGTAGCCACTCTTCCCAGGAGAGCTTGGCTTTGAGCACAGTACTCACTCTCTGTAGCTTTGGCTCTTCATACTGAAAGTGGGGGTGAGGAGCTAGGACCTTTGAAGACAGACTCACCTGTCCACTCTCTGTCTTAGAAGGCAAGACAGGATGAATATGGACGGTCAGGAGGTGGAAGGGGGAACTGCCCAAGCTTCCCTGGAGAGCTGAATGGCCTTTACTAACTGACCGTTTTCCGATGGATGTGGTGTTTTAGGCATGTGGTCTTTGTGAAATGAAAATAGATTCCCCCTCTTTTTTTGTGTGGGTTTGCATTTTTTTCCTTGTCATATAGATAAAATAACAATTTTATCTGGGGAAAGTGGGCTTGTGGTCTTTCAAATTTTCAAATGGTCTAAAATATATCAGGCCAAGCTATCTGCACACTTGCTTGCCAATCTCTCTCCCTCTCTGCCTCTCTCTGCCTCTCTCTTTCTCTCTCTCTCTCTCTCTCTCTCTCTCTGTCTCTCCCTCCCTCTCCCCCTCTCTCTCCTCCTCTTGTATTTTAGAGTTTATTCATACAGAACATATTGTTAGTAAAAATCCTTTCAATTTTCCTTTTAACCAGTTTCAGGGGTATTTCCCCCCCTCAAATGTAATGTGTACCATGTCCAGTATTTCTAGATCAAAACAATGTATTAAACATGCTCCTTACAGAATGTAATTTCAATATTTGGACTATTATACATTCCCTGTATGAGAGCTACTTGACTACTATTGCTCAGGTTGATGACTGAACCTATTTTATCAGGTAGGTAGAGTAATATTTAATGTGTTGAATATTCTTCTGAAAAGGCAAAGCATTGCAGGTACTCATGATGAAGCTGAGCATTAACTATACCAGTCAGTGTATGCGCAGATGAGAGCTAATCTACATTGTGGCACTACTGGTAGTTTTTATTGTTTGTCCCATTTTTGTATGGGACAATTGAAGGCTAAGAATGAATGGGGGGGGTAGGTATTGGATTTAAAATGGCCACCAAAGGCCAGTAGGTAAAATGTTACATACATCTTTGGCTTGGTGCCATTGAAAGGTAATCGGAACATTACAAGTTGAAGCCTTATGGGGAGGTTTTAGTTCAGGGCATTGGGGCGGGGTGTGCCCTCCAAAAGGGCATGCGACTCTTTCTACTTCAACATCCAGACAGGATGTGAAAGAGTTTCTTTACTGTGCTTTCCCTCCATGACATACTAGGTCACCACAGGCCCAGTGCAATGGGCATGGGTCAGTTATGGACCAGCAGCTCCAGAACTGGGAGCCACGTAAGACCTCTATGTGGGTTCACCTGGGGTTCTTGCTACGCAAGAAAACTGACTAACAAGGGAAGCAGACCTGCCTCCAAAGGGGTCAGATTCTCGTGCCTGGTGAAAAGCACCCTGGGAAGTGTAAGAGAGAAAATGCAAACCCAGCAGAGATGAGAAGGGAATGCGCCAGCTGACTGGCTAAACAATGTTCAGATTGACCCCCACAATTTCACTTTCCTTTTCTTGATTCTTTTACTCTTCAGTTTCTTGTGAAGCCGGCAAGCAGAGAGGGGAAGTCACTGAAGCCTGTTCAAACTCTGCCTTTCGATTTATATTAGCTATGTTTCTCATCAGTGTGACGGGTTAGCTGACATAAGCCACTTGAGGAAGGAGGATTTTCTTTTAGTTCAAGGCGTCAGTCTGTTCTGGGGATGGCATGGCAGAGTATGTGATGCGGGCTCATCATGTGTCGAGGTACCAGAAGCAAGGCCTGGCTATCACTCCTCAAAGTAGCTCCTAGTGGCTTGGATCTGCCCCATGTTCAAGGGTTCCCCAACTTCCCCAAACAGCATCATCGACTGGAGACCCAGTGCTCAAATATATGAGCATCTTACAGTCACAGCAGAGTCCCGTTAATGGCAGCCATACTGCGTGTGATAAAAATCCTGGGCTCTTGCTGACAGCAGGACAGCCAGAGCTGAGGGACAGAAAACGGTAGCTCCCCCTCGTCTTTCCCTAGATTTTCTTTGTAGACTCTTGGTTCTCAGTATGGGTCCTTGGGTCTGTAGCATCAGCATCACTTGGGAATTTGCTACATATTCAAATTCTCAGGACATTTGGATTTCCTTCCAGACTCTCTGAATGTGCCCAGGCCTGGGCCTCACAAGCTGCATCTAAGGGAGACCTCAGGTGATCCTGCCAGGACAGGGCCCATTGTTCTGCAGTAAACCATTGCTTTCAGAGGCTATTGGAGGTGTTTGTGAGAAGGAGAGGCAGAAAGGGGGCTGATTTATAACGCCGTTTCAAGGTCATAACCATGGTTTCATTTTAATCTCAAGTGATATAAATGCAATTTGCTTTACAGCATACAGGCCATTGTTTGGGAGTGGGAGGTGTGTGTGGGAGTGGGGGGGGGCAGCTGGAAGCTGCAGTCCCACCTGGCTTTACATTTCATGAGATCATGAGATCATGAGACGCATGGAGTGTGGCAAAGTGGGCGGCCAGGAGCAGGGTGTGGGTGGGGAAGAGACGTCGACAGGACGCAGGGAGGAACCAGGGTCCAAGGGTCCCTTCTTCCAGCCGCCCAGGTTGGGGATGGACAGAGTGTGTTCTTCTATAATGCGAACTTCCTGCTGCAACAAATTAAAAACGAGGGAAGAAGTTGGGAGGGGAAAATAATGCACAAAATAGCAAACACTGTACTTAGGGATGGGAGCCAATAGGTTTTCCAAATTAGTGCAATAATGTTTTTAAAAATTACATATACATGTATGATTACATACATATATACACACACCACCTATCTATCTCTCTACCTGTCTGTCTGTCTGTCTGTCTATCTACCTATCTATCATCTGTCCCTCTAGATACACAGGTTGTGTGTGTGTGCGTGCGCACATACACAGAGATCAGAAGACAACTCTGTTGACCCTTTGCCTTTATATGGTCCCCAGGACCGAACTCAGATTCCCAGCACTGTGCAGCAAATGCCCTTTACCATGGTGTGACCTTAGCAGCCTGAAATTCTTTTTTTTTTTTTTTTTCTTTTGAGATAGGGTCTCATTTTGTAGCTCTGGCTGTCCTAGAACTCACTCCATAGACCAGGCTGGCCTTGAACACGGAGACCCATCTGCCTCTGCCTCCTGAGTGCTGGGACTAAAGGTGTGCACGTGCCACTACAGCCAGGTTGTCCCTGCTTCCTTCTTCCTGCATTCAAACTCTGATTTGCTATAGAAGACACAATGAACACTCACCCCCCCCCCCATCTCCAAAATCAGGTTACGATGCAGCCCGCTTGGCAGTAGTCTTACAACTTCTGAGCTGTGGAAATATCAAAAACTTGGACACACATCATTTAGATTGACATAAACAAAATGAACCAGATGGGTCACTACTGATCTTCGACAACTGGCAGATGCTAAAGATTTATCATCAAGCCTCGGAGATGTGATTAACCTTTACAAGAGCTACGTTTGTTGGATTGATCTTCAGTTGATAGATAGGCTTTCCTTCCCATCTCTAATTTATAGCATTTTAAATGGAGACATAGTGCTTTTTCTCAGAATTGCCAATGTCTACATGTATTATATTTGAGCCTGGGAATTTAGAGTCACAAAATGAAAAAAAAAAAAAAAAAAAAAAAAAGGATGTGATTTCACGGAATTTTGAATTTCTCTAACTTTAAATACAATACATTTAAAGGGAAAAGTGAAAATAGAGGTTCCGATCTGTCACAGAAACAGTTTCTCTAAGTCTTAAAAACCCAATTCTATTTTCCCTCTGTGCGTCACACGTGGCTTAAATGCCATACTCACAGTAGACTGGGAACGAATGCATAAAATATGAGGTTATCAATAGAAATTGTTGACACGGAAAAATGAGATTCTTGTTTATAGACTCTTGGAGGGTGGGTTGGGGACACAGAAGCACTGTATTAGAAGAAAGACGGGAAAAGGCATCCGACTGTGGCAGCCTGTTCTGTAAACACAGAGCGTGGACATGGTGGTGGTGGTGGGGGGGGGGGTGGAATTCTGCCTGGTAAACTCTTTTTGAATGTAGGCTAGTCTCAGTCTGAATTGTTTAAAAACGCCCATAAATATGGATTCTCTAGGTACTGTCTTTCTGCACATTCCCTAGCTTAAGACACGAGTTGATAGCTTTGGGGAGAAACTAGAAATAAAACAGCCAAGCCTTTTTTCATTCTGAGAGAGACTCTGTGTTGCGTGACAGAGGGGTGCAGAAGGAGAAAGGATAGTTTGTACTGATGGGGTCCGGTGATGGGCAATGAGAGGGCACCTCATTTGATGAATTGCAGCCCTTAGAATTATTAGTTGTTGATCACTACTCTTCACTTTTGAAGCAGTGACCACAAATATATGTTGTCTTACCCACATTTATTGTGTTATAGGAACCTATCTTTAGAAAGATAGCGACATAGGTCTTTTTGTTTAATAGAAGTAGAGGCAGAACGGCTAATATGCTGGCCATTGGGAATTCTTATCTGCAAAAGCCAGCAGAATGCAACAACTTTTGGCAGGACAGTTCCAAATGGATGTCCTCTTCATTTTTTGACATTTACTGAGATACAATTCACGCACCTTAGAATTGATCCATGAAGGGTTTTCATATTGTTAAGTTTCCACAGTATTGTTTACATATGTGTAGTCATCACCACTTTAAGGATATTTTCTTCAGAAGGAGAACATGCCTAGCTTTTATTTAACTCCACAGTGATGGTGGGGAGTCATTACTCTAGCCCCAAGCAATCACTGATATTCCGACATCTGTAGACTTGCCTGTTTAGCCCCTTTCTTAGAACTGGGATTATATAATATATAGTCTTTTGATTGTTTGCTTTTCTACACAAGGTTTCTCTGTGTAGCCCAGGCTGTCCTGGAATTGGCTCTGTAGACCAAGCTGGTTTCAAACTCAGACATGTCCCTGTCTCCCGCCTCCCTAGTGCTGGGATGAAAGGCATACGCCACCATCACCTACCTGGCGTGATTAGTCCTTTTTACCATAATTTGTACCCGTCTCTCCCATATTACACAATGTACATGATTTGCTAATACTCCATAACTGGTTTTCAAAAGTGATAGAAGTGAACGTTCCATGGCATTTCATAGGTAAGACCATGTTTTGTATATCCATTCATTTATTAATGGATGTGGAGTTCATGGGAGCCATACAGAGCCGCCATTCCCCAGACAACTATATTTACTCTTACGTGGTTTTGGCTATCTCATACTCAGTTACGAGGTCTTTTATTTTCCATTCCCAGTATTGCCAACCGCCTTTTAAATTTTATATGACACACACACACACACACACACACACACATATATATATATATATATATAAAATGATATTTTTATTATAATTCCAGGAGAAGGGAAATGAGAGGCAGAAGATATTTTTGAGTATGGTCAGCAATCAAGGTCGGCAAGCAACAGGATGGGGATGGTCCTTCTTTTGGCTACCGTGACAGAACACTGTTTTCCATTCTTTGGAGTGTGCATTTCAGATTATAATTGCTGGGTACCGAGGCAACTCTATATGTAAGTTACTGAGGAATTTCCACAGTGGCTGTGTCTTTCATGGTCCCATCAGTGATGTATGGATCCAGTTTCCTGACATCCTCAGCGACTCTTGAGGAGTGGTTGTCGCCTTCACAAGTGTGAAGCAGTGTGTGCCAGCATGGTTGTGTTTTTGTCCTGCTAGTACTTAGTGGGTGCTAGATGCTCCCATGAGGTTCTTGGCCACTTGCGTATCTTTTCTGAACAAATACCTATTCACTTCTGTTGCAACTTTTTAATGTCTTTTTTATTATTGTCAAGTTCTTAGTGTTTGTGTATTTTGGATAAGAGACTCTCATCTGATAGAGGATTTTGTTGTCCGTTTGGGCCGGGAAGAATAATACTGATTTAAACACAATGTCCTTGACATCCTTTCCAAGGAGCAACAAGCTAGTTTTATACAGTAGCAGCTTCCAAAATGCTAAGTGTTAGACAAGATAAAAGTTCTAATCAATGACTGGGAAGTCCAGGGCCTTTTCTAAGGAATATTGAAGGTTCTGTTTTCTAGTGATGGATCACATTGAACAATAAATACTGATTATCTGTATTTTAGTCTAAGTATGTGCTAACTTGGGCTGGTAAATGGCTTAGTGATTCTCAACCTTCCTAATGCTGTGGGCCTTTAATACAGTTTGTCATGTGTGGTGACCCCCAATCATAAACTTATTTCATTGCTACTTCATAACTGTAAATTTGCTACTGTTATGAATCATAACATAAATATCTGATATGCAGGAGATGTAATATGTGCCCCCTCCCAAGGGGTCGCAACCTACAGGTTGTGAATTGCTGGATTAATGGGTAAAGCACTTACCATAAAAGTATGAAAACTGGGGGCTGGAGAGATGGCTCAGTGGTTAAGAGCACTGACTGCTCTTCCAGAGGACCTGGGTTCAATTCCCAGCACCACATGGCAGCTCACAACTGTTGGCAACTCCAAGACCTGACACCTTCACACAGACATATATGCAGTCAAAACACCAATGCACATATATATATAAAATAAAAATAAGTAATTCTTTTAAAAAGTATGGAAACTGTAGTTTAGATCCCTAGAACCCATGGAAAAGCCAGGCAGGCACTGTGGCCACCTGTTACCCTGTGGTAACAGGAGTTAGAGAACTTGATGAGTTTGAGGATCACTGAGAGAGACAGTGCCTCAGTAAATATAGTATAACGTGGTTAAGGAATATGCCCAGTGTCTACTTCAGGCCTCTGTATGTACACATACATGCATGCACGTCCACCCCGACACAGGTACATGAACATGTGGATACACACACATGCGCTACATGCCATGCCCAAAATGTATGATACCGCGTGTGCAGTCACTACTGACTTACCTGAGGGAAATCACAAAGAACACTGTGTTTTGCATGAGGAAATTGAATGCAGCCATCTTTGAGTGATAGATTACACACAATGGACGTATTTTGTCTTCCTCTCTGTCCACTTGAATAGAGCTGATAAACCTAACCAGGTTAAAAGTTTTGGTACACTGTGTCCCTTTATGCAGTGTACCTCGATGCTAGCAAGGGAACCTTGAGCATTTCTGGAAAGTAAGGATTCATATATACTTAGTTGATTGGTATACCCACTGCATTAATGTGCAGGGCAAATTTATATTAACCTCCTTTTCAAAGCATGTTTCTATTCAGTGAAATGACATGACTGTTTAGGAAGCGTTATTAATTTTTGAAAAGGTTTAGACATGTTTAAATTTCTAGACTTAAGTTTTAAATCTTCCTTTTCAATTAAAAGTTTAATTAAAATTTAATTTAAAAATGTAGATTTAAGACAAGCTTTAGATGAACACACTTGAACGTTTATTAGAATTTCGATTTGTATGGTTTAAAACAGCCATATTTGAGATTATTAGGGATAAGACAGAATATCACATTTACCTTCATATACATACTAAGGGTGTGTATAACAAAAGCAGAGTGCAGAATTATTTGCAAGGGAATAGGATGATGGAAATGTCATGATTTGTACACTAACTAAACACTTGATCAGGGCGACGCAAAACAAGCCATATAAAATAAATGGAAGACTTAATGGAAGACGAGTGTGGTGGTATGAATGAAAATGGTCCCAAAGACTTTAAGGAAGTGGCATTAATGAGGAGTTGTGGCCTCGCTGGGGTAGGTGTGGCCTTGTTGGAGGAAGTGTCACTGGAGGTGGATTTCAAATTCTCAAGCCAGGTCCAGTGTCACGATCTCCTGCTGTCCATTGATCTGGATGTAGAGGTCTAGTCTCCTTCTCCAGCATCTAGTCTGCCTGCAAGCTGCCATGCCTCCTGCCGTGATGACAATGGACCAAACCTCTGAACCTGCAAGCCAAACCTAATTGAGTGTTTCCCTTTATAAGTTTTGATGTGGTCGTGGTGTCTCTTCACAGCAATAAAACCCTAACTAAAACAAGACACAACTATGTGATGCTTCTTGGTCTGTCAGATTTTTACGAGTTGTCTTTAATTTCCCAATGGTAGCCAGTGAATCTCTTTTCTTTTCTCCATGACTGTAGTTTTTCTCCTGCCATTTTTTCTGAAGGATTGGCCTGCTATCCTGTGCTGTGATCAGGTGAAGGAGGAGCAGGGGCGTGTCCAGAGAGGGCGTGTCCAGAGGGGGCGTGTCCAGAGAGGGCGTGTCCAGGACTTCCTGTAGTTCTTTTCATCCTTGGTGCTCTGTTTGAGCTCCCAGTGCAGAGCTGCTGTGGTTAATGTACTTGTCATGCTGACTGTCCTTTGCTAATGCTGTAAACTTATTTCCCGGCTCCCTGTATTCAGTAGAGATTTTGGACAGGAATGAGAAAGACAGCTCAACGGATGTCCTTAGTCTATTTTTTCCCTGCTATTTGAAGCCTATACACTAAGTAAATATACAATCGGTACGGCAGATAGCTCAATAAACACTTCCTTCTGTGAACAGGGATAATTGTGTGCCTCCCACTTCTGGAGATTTAGAGCTACATTTTTAGAGCTCCGAGTAATTAAAATGTGAGGTTAATTCACTGATTTGGCTGTGTCCAGCTAGAATGCAGGCTTATTTCTTGTCATTTCCCAAACCCCAGACCAGTTCTTTTGGGGAGTTTGCTAGTTAGCACCTTATTTCTCTGTCTAGGTCAGATACTTTCTGGGTTAGCCATCTGTGTAAAATTGGGCATTCTATTCCAAGTATGGCTTCAAGTTTTGAAGGAGATGGCTGTATGGTGCTTGATTTTTGAAATGGTGACTATAGATTTTAGCCAAGAACCATACTAACCTTAGAGCCCGACGCACCACACTCCTCCTCTTTGTTTTAGGAAAAGGTCTTGAGACTACGTTAAATTGTGGGCTCCCCGATTCTTACTCCACTTGTTGGTAGGGTGCTGGTCTCATCAGTTCTAGGGGCTGAACCCATGATTCATCCATGCTAAACCTGGGCTCTGCCCCTGAGTCACATGCCCAGCGCAGGCAGATGTTACAAGTAGCCAGCTGCATTCAACTGATTTCTTTCTTTTTCTTTTCCTTTTTCTTTTTTTCTTCTAGTTCAGTATGTATGACTTTCGTGACCTTAATGAAAATAAAAATACAAGTATTTTGAGATAAGTAATTTCTTATGTTCTGTCGTTCGAGTGATGTTCACCAAAGGCTGTGTCAGAAGTGTCATGTTCAGAAAGAATAGCTTTGGATAGAGAGCTGGGTGGGAGTCACCGTTACTGCTTAGCAGTCTTGAGAACTTGAACAGGTTTTATTCTTTTTAATTCTGTGAGCCTTAGGTACTTTGAACTGCACAATTGGGATTAATAACTATCATTTTAGCTACGTATACGTTGCACAGACATTACACAGGCAAAACACACACATAAGTTAGTTTTTCAAAACTGTTATTGTATTTCTCTATCCCAAGGCTTGGCATTTAATTTAACAAATGCCGGCTTTGTCACCTTGCTCTTTTAAGCCCATATGTATATGTGACACTCACAGTAACACCCGTAGAGTGGGAGTATGCAAATTCGTTTATGACTTGGCTTCCAATACAGAAGCCATTGTCACCCAGAATGTGAAATTACCTAACCAGTGCTTGTGTGTGTGTGTGTGTGTGTGGCTTCCCTTGTCACCAATAGATTGAGGAAGATTTGTCAGCAGCTGACAAATTCCAGCCATTTGTCCTGTTACATCACACAGGAACCGTCTCTGTTCTTATCCCTTTTCTGCTTCCTAGATATGTGTTTAAAGAGGATGTTCTGGAAAAAAGAAAGTGTGTGCGTGTGTGTGTGTGTGTGTGTGTGTGTGTGTGTGTGTGTGTGTCTTGAGGTGGTGGTGCTTAGGAATGTAGCTCAGGCGTAAAATTCTTGTCTGTCATGTGTGAGCATGTACATCAGTGGTTCTCAACCTTCCTAGCACTGTGACCCTTTAATACGGTTCCTCATGGTATGATGACTCCCCCCCAACCATAAGATTATTTTTGTTGCGGCTTTATAACTGTGATTTTTGCTACTGTTATGAGTTGTAATGTAACTAGCTGTGTTTTCCAATGGTCCTAAGTGACCCCTGAGAAAAGGTCAATTTGACTTTCAAAGAGGTCATGACCCACAGATTGAGAACCATTGTCCTTTAGGGTTTAATCCCTAGAAATGCCATACCCCCCAAAGGGGAGCGGGGGGGGGGGGGAAGAAAGGACACATTCTTTTTTGTTGTTGGTTTTCAATTGATTTCTTTCTCTTTATTTTTAAGATTTTTAAGATATTTTAAGATTAATTAAGAACACATTTATTTTTTTCCACAGAAACCTTTTCTGTTTGGAATTAATCTCTTTCACTTGTTTCTTGAATTCACAAGATAAAATAGCAGCAGCGTGGGGGAGCACACTGGAGGCTGAGGCCTGGAAGGCTGGGTGTTCTAAGATTAAACCAGTGAACTCTAAGTTAGGGCTGCTCTGAACTAGTCATGGCATCAGGCCCACACCATGACCAATCCTAGGCCTTCTCTTATGGAAAAACCTTCCAGCAGCATGGCCACATTCTCTCTCTGTTCCCACTGCTCTTGTTTGGGGTTAGTGTACTGCAGACAAGGAGAAGGTCTTGCCCAAGTGTGGGGGTGAATTTATTTTTGTTTTCAATTCTTAGCTTCTCATTGGTCTCTGACAGGATCAGGGGATACATAAGATCTATGGCTCATCCCTGCATCCTTGGGCTATGGCTCATCCCTGCATCCTTGGGCGATGGTTCATCTTTGCATCCTTGGGCTATGCAATGTCCCTGCATCCTTGGGCTGTCGCACATCTCTGCATCCATGGGCATCTGAAAGCAAATGCCTATTTTCCAATAATTCAATAGAAAGTTAAATTTTTTGAAGAGCCATGGCCTTGCCAGTCAAACATAGAACTTCCTGCTTTGGAACAGGGACTACTGCATACAGTCACCTTTCTGTGGGACAAACTGAACTATCAGACAAAGTAGTGCAGTTGTGTGGAGGGGTCCTGTGCCACAGTTGGGAAGGGGACGGACAGTTTAGTAAGAATGTTGTGATGGCACTGGTCCCCTGGTTTTCCATCCCTTCATCTCTAAAGCTGGGTGTTTGATTAGATCCATGGTTTCCTCAGACCCTCACGGCTAGCATGAGCCTGACTGTCAGTATGAGAATGAGTTCCTGTGGCCCAGAGAAGGGAGAGATACAGTTTAAGCATTCTAGACTTCTCTGTAGGCGATATTTAAATCTACTCCAGAGGACAGCATCTTTCTTTAGAGTCCTTACTTCTCTAATGCCCTTTGCAATCTGAAAACTGCACGTTCATGGAGAAGTCATTTAATGATAGCAGTTAAAAAAGTAGAAGAGTTTTTTTTTTAACAAATTTTTTTTTAAAATTTATTTTCTGTTTTCATTGGTGCTCATTATTACATACAGACATTTGCATACAGATCGTGCGATGGATTTGACATAGTTTCCACCTCCTTCCTCCCTCTTACCTGCTCCTGTTAATTCCGTTTGTCCCCTAGACAATTCTCTTTTCACCTCATAATACATGCGTGACTTTACATGTTTGTATAAAATCAAGGATGTGCAAGTGAGAGAAATGTGGGTATTTGTCTATCTTCATCAGTCTTCCCTGATTGATATAATATGACTGAGAGAAAATATGCAATACTTACCTGCCTTCCTCAGCCTGCCTTAATTCATATAATATGATTGCATCTCTGGTTGCATCTATTTTCCGGAGAATGCCATGATTTCATTCTTTATAGCTAAAAACTATTCTATTGTAGGGCCAGTGGATGAAAGGGCTTACTGTTCATGGCCAGAATTTGATTCCTGGAACCCATGGTGAAGAGTTAAAATCAACTCCAGAGAGCTGTTCTCTGTCCTCCATAGAAATACCGTGTGCGCCTACACTTACCACACACACACACACACACACACACACAAAATAATAAGAAAGTAATAATAAAAATAATGTCTTTAAATCATCCACGATATGTATATGCCATATTTTCTTTATCCATTCTGCTGAGAGACACAGATGTTGATTGTTGCAAATGACACTTCAGTCAGCATTTATGTTCAGACATCTGGGGTGTGTTGGCTCCGGGGTCCTTTGGATAAGTAGCCTGGAACAGTCTAGGTATGTTCTAGTGATTTCTTGAATTTTATTGATATGATTGTAATATCTCCCATTTCATCTCGAATTTTATTATTTTAGTCTTCTCATTCTTTTGTTTGGATAGTTGGGCTACAAGTTTTGTCAGTATTGTTTATTTTTCAGAAAACCCCTTGTTGGGGTCATCTCCTGCAAACCCCATATGCAGGGAGGAGATCTGCAGAGGGTGAGGAATGACACAGGCAGCACCACCCTTGTAGGCCCCGGGTCAAAACTCCCAGAGTCTGACCACAGGGTTTATTTTTCTTACACATTTAAATACGTAAAACTTTGGAAAAAGTTTTTGTTTTTCCTCACTCTCTAGCAAGGGTAATAAAACACCTATGACCTTTACAATAAGAATGCTGGCTGATAAACAGAGCTCAGGGGTAGGACCTAAGGAGGAAGGACCTGTAACACGTATATGGAGAGGTTCTAGTGGTGGAGGTTGCAAAGTATGTAGGCCTCTCTGGTACGGATGAGTTCTATCCACTGAGCCTCAACAATGCCCGGGGTGTGGGGGGAACCAGGAATCCTGGCTCCATAGAACAGCAAAGATATCACCAGGTTGTTAGACACCACTCCAACCTTCAGGGTGACTGGGTGTCAGTCATTTCCTTCCTCTGAAGAAAATAGGCCTAGGCCCACACGCTTAGCAAGCCTGGTTTGTTCAATGCTTTCTGTAAACTACTGTGCCTCCTCGACTTGTTTCCTACACTTGTTTTATTGATCCTTTTAATTTTTGTTTCCCATTTCCATGTCCCTGAATTTTGCCCCGATTGTTTATTTATTTATTCATTTATTATTTTTTCCATCTGCTGGTTTGGGGTTTAGCTTGTTTTGTTTTGTCCAAGGCCATAAGATAAACCCTTTGCCATTTATTAGCGAGCTCTGGTATTTTTAATGTAGGCACTTGTAGCTATTAACATCCCTCTTAGGGGATTGTGTTTCCATTTTCACTCAATTCTGGGAATTTATTAATTTCTTCGATGGTTCATTTATCCCAAATGCTTACCTAAAAGCATGCAGGATGGGACTGGAATGATACCTCAGTCAGGAAAGTATTTGCTTTGCAAACATGGTGATCTGAGCTTGATTCCCTGAACCTGTGTTTAAAAGAAAAGCTGGGTGTGGTAGTTTTTCCTAGTGTCAGGGTGGCAGAGACAAGCAAATCCTGGGACTCACTGGTCTTCCAGCTTAGTTTGCTTGGCACGTTCCAGGCCAGTGAGAGACCCTGTCTCAGTACAAGCAGCAACATGTAAAAAGGTAATTGGTTGACCTCTGGCCCTACATACACATTCACCCAAGTGCACATGCACCAACACATACACATGGGACATGTAGACACACACACACACACACACACACACACACACACACACACACAGGCTTCAGGAGTCACTAAAGCAAGAAGATTACAGACATTTTTAGCCATCATTTAAAGACTCTTAATCAGAGTTTTTTTTTTTTTTTTTTTCCTTGATGGTTGGTCAGTTTGGTTCTAATTCTTAATCTTTTGAGACAAGGTCTTTAATTAGCCCAGCATGGTCTCAAACTTGTGGTATTCCTGCCTCTGCCTCTCAAATGCTGGGAGACTAGGTGTGCACCGACCACTGTGCCTAGCAAAACATTTCGTTGTAATTAAAATTATCGGTACTTTCCCTCAAGTCTACCAGTTGGCTGCAGCCTGCTTGGACAATGAAAAAGCAGAACCGAGTATCTGTAAGAAACAGAATGGGTCTAGAAGGCAGAAAGAGCAAGCAGAGCCATGCACGGTCTTCCAGAGCTCTGAAACTGGAAAAGAAGGACAGGTAAACGAAACTCAAGGAGAGGATGGGACAGACTTAGTAGACTTCCTAAGGGAGGCCTTACCCTCTCCGAGGAGCAGATGGGAGGGAGGAGAAGGAGGAGAGAAGGGAGGGGAAACTGGGATTGGGATGTAAAACATAAATTAATTAAAAAATATAATCAAACATTAAAAAAAAAAAAAAAAAAAACAAAAACCAATGAATAGAAAATACAAAGGACAGAGACAGTAAAAATGAAACCAACGACAAGACATACAAAGTCAAGACAAGGAACCAGACCAAGAACCTCACAGGTGGGTGGTGCAGCCTCTCACGTTTGGCCCTGGGCGGAAGAGTACTGGGTCTCCTCAGACCCCTCCTCGTCCCAGATTGGGATCCCTACTAGTATCCTGCATTGCCGGCACCCCCTACCTGTTGACACAGTGAGGAAGGAGGAGGGAGCCCAAGGAACTGGCTCAGGGCTTGCAGCTGCAGCCGAGGCAGGAGGCTGGAAGTGGTTGGTCTCCCACTGAGCACTGGGTGAGCAGCCCGCCTGACTCCCCTGGTTGGAGCGACGAGGACCACATGATTGGGGATCACTTACAATCTCATTCCGCTGCGGTGTCAGAACTCCGCCCGCGACATGCCAAGGGATGTGGGTGACATCACATACAGACTCAGACACTCCAAGAGGAAGCGAAGCGATTTTTCACCATGCGAGAGAAAACCAGAAAGTAATGATGGACAGGGAAGCTGAGGCAGGGCTGGGCAGGAAGGAGGGGCCTGGGCAGCTGGAGCTTGGCCATCTGGCCCTGTTGCCTTGCCAGACTGCCTGGCTTGTGGTGAGACCACTCTGCAGAATATCTCCCCAAAGGCAAATGTTGGCGTAACCTCTGAGTGTACAGCCAATTTAAGCAGTGTGGGGGTAACGTGGGTGTTTCCTGGAAGCGTGTGGTGGGCTCTCTGGGACAGCCTAAGGAGGCAGCTCTCCAACATATGACAAGGGAAAGATGGCGAGAAGATGCCAGCAAGCGACATCAACACAAACTCCTAGTGAGTTTCCTTGCCTCAGATGAGCAGATGGCCAGATGGGGGCCATCCTTCCCATGCTGTTCCCGGTTCAAAAAGCTGTTCGTTTGCCCGCTGAGCAGGTTTGGAAGGCCTTCAGTATGTGGACTCACTCTTTTAGTCATACTGAGAGAGGAAGAGACTCCCCAAAGAGCAGAGAGGAGAAGGAAATACGGTAGCACCCTGTGAACCGTACCTGTTGTTTCCACAGGCAAAGCTCAGCTTAGAGTGACCCCAGGGTGATGATATGTCAAGTCTCATGCCTTTGAAGCATGGTGATGACTCATTCGAGTGCACTTAGAGAATGTTTTATCCAGGGGTGTGCAATTTATATATCTGCACACGTAGGTGCGTTGACGTGTTTGACCCAGTGTGTGGGTGCACATGTGTGTGGATACCACAGGTCAGCCCACAGGTGTCATTTCTCAGGAGCAATCCATACTAGTTTTTGAGGCAGGGTCTCTCATTCCCTTGTGGGGTTCACGGACTTGACTGGGCTGTCTGGTCATCAAGCTCCAGACATCCCTTGATCTCCCCAGTGCTAGGGTGACATTCACGGTGCCACCATGACTGGCTTTTTAAAGATGTGTGTGTAGGGAACCCAAATGCTCATGCTCTCATGGCATGCATCTACTGAGCCATGCCCCCCCATCCCCACCCCTATTCTGCTGCCCTCACACCCTGCTTCCCTGTTACTTCTGGCTGGGGGGGGGGAGGTGTGTCTTGACCTGCATGGAGACAGTGCCGTGTTTCCGACTCCTCCTCTGGCCTAGAGTATGCGTTTGTGCACGGGGTTAGCAGAGCCCCCTAGGTTGGAAGGGAGGCATACTAGAGCATGCTTTGGTTGCCAGCAGGTTCCTGTCATTTTGCCTCAGCTGTATTATTGTGTGTTGCTTTGCCAAAATGTATCACCTCCATCCTGGCTTGTTTCCCTTCTGCCCCTCCCCCCCCCCCCCGCCGGGGTTTGGAACGATAGGCGATGGTGTTGTTAATTTCAGGCTGCGTCTTGCTTATAATAAAGGCATAGGCTTCATTGAAGTCTCACATCGATGAGACTTAAGGGGCTGGACATGTGTCTTGCCGTGGCTTTCATATGCTTGTCCTCGTGCGCATTTGACTTGACCGTTTTCCCCTTCCATCTGTCAGCTCTTCCATCCGTATGGGTTCAGTTCTGCAAAAGATGGTCAGCAAGTTGTGTGCTGGCTGCTAGAGCTGGAGTGGCTAACAACACTGTGTGAGTGTGTGTGTGTGTGTGTGTGTGTGTGTGTGTGTGTGTTCACGCATATATGTGTGGAGGCCAGAGGCCATCCAAACTTCCTTTCTTGGTTTTAAGTCAGGGTATTACACTGTACCTGTTAGACAGGGTACCTGGATGTCATTGATTCCGTTAGATTGGGTGGCTAGTGATCTCCAGAACCCTTTCTTTTAAATGCAAGGTGTCACATTGATACATGCTTGCATGTTTTACCAGCAGGTTATAACCAGCTTTGCCCATACCCTCATAAACACGAGATTTAATTTTTACAACATGTTATTAACCACTTATTAATAATGCATAACGATAGGGCTCATGATGACATTTTCATATGCGCATTATATTCACATCATTATTTCCTCTTGTCCCTTTTCATCCCCACTGTTTCCCATCATCTTTTCAAAGGGCCCAGGAACTTTTTTTGGCAGGGGGAGGCGACCTAATAAATTTAATTAAGCTTGTTTACAGGAGCATGGGTTAGGGTTACAAGAATGTCGGCAACTTAGCCACTGGTTACATCACTTACGAAAATGTTTCTCTCTCCCCTAGCAACTATGACCGTGAGATCTCCGGGAAGGGAAGGGATGACCTATACCCCATGGTGATCAGCTCAGTCTTGTATGAGTCTTATGATTTAATGCAGGTCTCAGAGAGTTCCTGGCTACAGCAGCCACGTCATACCCAGAAGAGAGTTTCCTAACTAAAACACTCTATCCGTTCCTTTCCCTCTTAAGCTCCTTCCGTTTCTCTTCTGTAATGTTCTCTGAGCCTGGGGGGGGGGGGCGGAGGAGAGCCATATAGATGCTTGTGGCTGTGCGTTTAGCAGACCCTTATTTTCAGCACTTGGGCTAGTAATGAGCTTCTGCATTACCTACCCTCTGGCTACTGTTAAAAAAAAAAAAAAGCCTCTGTAGCAGCACTGATCTGTGCGAGTAAGCATGGCTATGAGGAGGGCAGTTTGATGAGCATATGTTCATTTAGCAAAACAACAGTAGTAGCTCCCAATCTGGGTCCTGTGACCTCCCGAGGCATAGGCTTTTGACCAAGTTTATAATACCAAGAATGAATTCCCGTCCAGAGATCAAGCCAGCCTTAAGTCTAATCAGAAAGCAGCTGGTTGTCTCCATGACAGCCATGCCACTATTATACTAGTGGGTGCATCTTGTCTGGCTAGCTCACAGCATGCAGGGCCCACAGCTAAGTAAGACTTCTGGTGACTTTTCTCCCACTTCAACCTGCACAGCACCTTCTGGCCCTATGGCCCGAGCATGTGGCATATTCAGCTCTGGTGCATTGTTTGGGGAGAAAACAGAGGAGGCCCCTCTAACCAATACCTCACAGGGAGATAGCTCCCTGTGTGATAAAATTTCAATTTGAAGAACTCGTGGCTTCCTGGAACAGCCCTATCCAGCAGAGAGTGCCTATATTCAAACTCCTTTTCAATTTTATTTTTTAATTAGTTTATAAATTAGCCTGCTCCCCTCATGGCTTTTTCATACAGCCTTAATTTGGGTTGACCCTCTCTCCAATCCTCTCCCTATATCCCAGACTCCCCCACTTCAACCCTTTCTACCCAATATTTCCTTTCCCATTTTCATAATTGTGTGTTCTATCCTCTCCCTACCTTTTATACTAGTTATAGTATTTGATAAATGCGCTACATATTTAATTAATAAAAATGATATTCTTATGCTTTAATTTGCATTTGCTTGAGTACTAGTTAAAAACCATTTATGTTTTTGTCAGGTACCTTCCTTGAGGGAGGAAGAATATTAAACCCCTTTCTCATTTATTTTGTATGTTTTCCTCTCGCTTATCAGTTGAAGTGTTCATTAGACATGAAGGGAATGCGCTCCATGTTTCCGATCCAGATATCTTTTGCTCACTTTTTATTTGCTTTTAGGGCTTAAAAATCAATTTCCTTTTATTTGTTCATTAAACTTTGTTTGCTTCTGTGCTTAGGAAGGCTTTGCCTCCTGATTTCAAATGTATATTTGTTATACTTTTCTCTTGCTTACTATGGCTTCCCTTTTGCATTGAGTTTTCAATCCCTTTGGCAGTGTGTGTGTGTGTGTGTGTGTGTGTGTGTGTGTACGCGCATGCGTGTGCAAGGTAAATGAACTTGATGGTTTTGTAAATCAAGCTGGAGACAAAGTCATTACCTTTGAACGATAGATACAATTCTTAACCTGCAAATTCCCTTTTCAGACACCGGGCAGAAAGCATTTTAGCTGCATTTTCACGTTGAAAGCCTTACTTCCTGATTGAGATTGGGTGCCGGTGGATGTCATTTCATCTGAGACCTTCTTATCTGTGTCTCCCTCAGCTGTCCGTCCCTCATTGTCCCACCCCAGCCACATTTCCCTCTTTTGTGCCTTCCCATACTCTGTCTCCTCCACCTGGTTGTGCCGTTTCTGAGGAGACCCCTGGCATCACCAGCTACGTATTTTCTGCTCACAGGCACCCTGGGCAGGCAGTGGCAGCCACTCCCTAACCTCTCTGCCTGAGTTCCTGAGTTTAGGACTGAGTGGCTTTATAGATGGCAGCCTCCAGGGATGGCTCTGATTGGGTCTGGATAGGGGCCACCTGCTCAGTCACATGCAGGCTCGCACCTGCGCTCTCTGGGTGAGTTCAGTGATGGCCTGGCTGTCCTTCACCCTATAAGATATCTAGAAGATAGGACAGGTCTCGTTTGAACTCCTATTTTTGTGAGTTCCAAGTTGACAGGGAGTTATTTGGTTCTTGTGAGGGTTTATTCTTTTGAATGTCTGTGAGACTCCAGGGACCACAGTTTTAGAAACTCAGACATTTGAAGGCCTGGGTGGATGGTGAACTAATAAAGCTGCATTTCGGTTTTGGAAATCACATGTTTATTTCCCCTGGCAGGCTGTTTAATATTACAAGGGCAGCGTCATATTAATAACCAGAGCACTGGGTTTCACATCAGTCGTCCTCTGTCTGAGTCCTGGCATTGCCACCATGCAGCTGTGTGACCTTGGGTAATTCACTTAGCCCCTCTAAGTGTTTGGCGGGACCTTAGAGCGACTCTTTTTGTCCTAGCACAGCCACCATCAGATCACTGAGAGAATGCTGCCTGGCACTCGCCTGCCCGGATACGGTGAGAAAAGTTGCATTTATAGTGTCTGTGAGGCCAAATCTTCAATTTAATCATTCACACACAAGTCTGACGGACCAGGTGGTGGATAGAAGTAGGAGCCAGTGTGTGGCTGTATTATCCTTCCCTTCCCCATTTCAAATACTCAGTAAGATTGTTTTCTGTTTCCTGAAGCCTCTTACTGAATAGTACAATGATTGAAAAGTTCTAAAACATCTGTCTTGTTATAATCTACTATTTTAATGTTTTTGAAGTTTTTGTTTTTTGAGGCAGGGCTTCCCAGTATAGCAATGGCTGTCCTGGAACTCACTCTGTAGACTAGGCTGGCCTCAAATGCACAGAGGCCCATCTGTTTCTGCCTCCCAAGTGCTGGGATAAAAGGTGTGCACCACCACCCCTGGATGAAAAACATTTTTTTTTTTTTCCAAATGGAAAAAAAGTGTTCTTAAAAGTGTCCATGTAATCTCTGTGATACAGATATGTAAGTTCATTTTTACGCAGATATTCTTGGCCACAGAGGTTCTTCCCCATGCCACAGGGAACGGTGATGAGCCAATGAGAAGGAAGGAGAGGGCTTCATGGAGGAGGTGACATTTGAGCTGGGTATTAAAGCACTAGTAGGAGTTTGCTCTATGAGAAAAGGGCCTTGTGGCCATGCATAGGTAAGCCGTTTACCAGAATCACGGCACCTTTGGATACACTAAGCAACTGAACGTAGCTGGTGGGAAGCTGTGACAGAGAGAAGGGAAATGGGAGGGCTCACACGGGAGGCTCCTAAGACAAGAGGGTTGATTCTGAAGGGATTGCGCATCAGTCTACCTGACCTGCAGTGATTACTTTTAATTCCAACCAGGGCAGTAGATCTGTTATTCAGAAAGACAGCTTTGAAGCAGAGAGGAAACCTTGGAGCCCAGGCAGAGCCTGGGTCAGGGTCTTCAGAGTCCAACAGGTACCAAGAAATTATACTCTGTGTCCCATGTTTTTCTTTCCTCTATGAATGGCAGGCCCAAAAGACCAGAAGGGAGGCAGCTGCCAGCCACAGGTTGGACAGGGTGAGGGGAAGTCTGTGCTCACTCAGCCCAGGGAGGTATTCGAAGGCTAGACTCACTTTTCTCTTTGCACCTAATGTCATATGGAGGCAAATATCTTCAAAAACCTAACATATTTTGTATTTGTCTCTCTCTCTCTCTCTCTCTCTCTCTCTCTCTGTGTGTGTGTGTGTGTGTGTGCGTGCGCGCGCGCGCATGCGCGCACGCATGTACATTTGCTTGTGTGTGTGCAGGTGTGCACACAGCGGGGCAGGCATGTGTGGGTGCTTGATGGGGGAGGCTGTAAGAAGGGATACAACGAAACCCCTAAAATGGATTGTCCGTGGGTGGGAGGAAGGGTTTTTGGAAATATTGAAACAGCCACGTGGCTATCTCAGGATGGTAGAGAATAGCCAGAGGTGTTTGGAAAAGGCTGTCTCTCAGGGAGAGAGAGCAGCAAAGAAGGGGAGGAAAGCCTCACCAGTTCGTGGCAGTTAAAAAGGAACTGGGCTGGGACTCAGGAGTGGGGTGGGGAGCTGTAAACTGGAATAGCCTGAAAGTTTAGGATAGCGGGAGAGGAGGAAGTGTGTGGGTCTGAAGAGTCAAGTGGCTTTGATGTATGTTCCAAGTACGTGTTAACGGGCTGAAGGAACCTGGAGGCTAGCAGGAGACTGTGATGTGTAATACAGATATATGCTAATTGAGAACCAGGCACTTCCGTTTGCCTTAGTCCGCCACAGAGAGAGATGAGAGCTGATGGCTTCTCCTAACAGACAGAAATCCAGTTCACAGGTTTCCGAGGAGTGCTGAAGATAGGCTTTCTCTGCCTACAAGCCGTCCTCCTGTTTGCCCTATGGAATTCAGCCTGTAAGGAGCCAGGCTGTCCTCTGGGGACATAGTTAGTGGCACTTGCTGCCCTTGGGGCTTCGGACCTAACAGAGATCAGATGTTGACATCAGGCATCTTTTCAGTCACAGCAGCCCAGACTCCTGCTGATATGGCTAGTCCGGCCAGCTTGCTCTGGGGACCCTGTCTTTATCTCCCGAGTTCTGGGGTTACAGGCAGGCTGCCGATGCCCAGTGTTTAAGTGGCTGCTGGGAATCTCAACTTCTTAACTTTTTTTTTTTTTTTTTTTCAGTAAGCCCTTTACCCATCGAACCATCTCCCCAGTCCATTTGAAGTGAATTTTTGGACCCTTTTAAAATGAGAACCAATCTTCTGCGTGGCTTCCAGATTAATGGATGTTTATTTAGTGTGACAGAGCACTGTCACTCTTCCTGGATGCTGGTGTTTTCCTATTAGCATAGCAGTCTGCAGGCCAATGACTTCTTGTTCCTGATAAGCAGCTACAAGGCAAAGAACAAAAACCCACTGTGGTTTTAAATTAGGTTATGATATAACCTATCTTGAACTTACATTTCAATTGTTTCCAGAACACACTGTATTGGCCTAGATTAAGTTGCCATAGAGGCTACAGTTTCTGATTGTTTAAAAGTGACTATGTACTAAGGTTTGTTTATTCCCTCTGTGACATTCTTGATGAGTCTTTTGAAATGACTCCAATGGCAAGTGGCTCTCACTCCTGTTGTAGAACAAGTCCTGAGTGCTGGGACCCTGAATCTTGACTTCTGAGCTATGATTTGAGACAATTTTGTTTGTTTGTTTTTTGTTTTTGAGACAGGGTCGTAAGTAGGCTAGCATCAAATTCACAATGTATATGAAGATGACCTAGAACTTCCATTCTCCTGCTCTCAAATGCTGAGATTATAGACTTTATGTGGGCCTGCGGATCCTACACAGGATGTCTTGCATGCTGGGCAAGCACGCTAGCAACTGAGCCATGTCTGTAGCCCCTGGGGACAGGTGTTTGAGAAGGCCTTCAGTGGCTCTGTGCCTGCTGGATGGCATCCAGCCCCACCCTGTACTGCCACCTGCTTTGACAAGGCCAGAAGATGTTCTAGTTCTCCAGCCCCCTCCCCATCTCTGAACCAGAAACAAATTTCCAAATCTTCTGTTTGGTTAACACACTGTCTGGGGAGGGAGGGTCTGAATGACATCACACTGTGCTGTGATCTGAAAAAGGAGGTGATTGAGGGTCTTCCACATGAATACCAGGCTTCTCTGAATTTAAAGGCGGTTTCTAGAGATGCAGTTTAGGGAAGCCCAGAAGGATGCTCTAGGTGCCACAGGAGCCTTCCTGAACTTGCCCAGGGTCCCACGTTAACTGGGGGATGCACTATGAAAACAGCCAGAGCAGGAACCTGAATTGAATTTCCACAGCTGGACACGGAGTTTGCTTTTGGATTTCCTGAAGACTGAGGCAGAACAGGGAGGTGGCCATGAATGACCTCTTCTGCAGAGAGTGCCAGCTCTTCAGAGGCTCTGTTCTCTAATTTCCAAAACTAGAGAAATGCATGCACTCTTCTAACGATCAATGCCTTCCATAGAAATATTTTTGCCCCCTCCCAGAAAAAGAAGGACTCATCCTTTATGAAGCTGTATCAGACATGGGTCCTTAACAAATGGGAAGATGTGATAGATCTGGCTCAGCAATGGCAATTCCTGAGGACTTGGGCCATAATAGTTCAGGTGTTTGGCTCTCAGTGGTTTGGTGTGTTTAAAACACGGAGGGCAATGGGCATTGATAGTCAAGCATGGGCCGGATGGGTTCTCTTAGTACCATTTTCTTCCATTGTGTTTTGGAGGACCAGGAGAGCCAGATACTGTGTGATGCTAAAATGCCTGAGGGTTAGAAACTCTTTGTGAGTTGCTGGGTGATGTTGATCCTTTTATTTTATGCAGTGTTCCCTGTTTTAGTTCTGTTGGTAATTTTTGGGGATGGGAGGGACTGTGTCCCATACATTTTCTGTCTTTTTTTTTTTTTTTTTTTTTTTTTTTTTTTTTTTAATGGCAATGGAAGCCATATTGGTACTTGGGGAAATGTAGTCATGATAGAATTAAGATGACGTTGTATTGAGTTTCATTGATACTGATGTTGCCTATTGTGTGCCAATGGGTTGATGTTTTACTGATTGTCAGTCACGTCTTGTAAATTACTAGTTCTCCAGTTTTACTGTTGGACAAACTGAGGCTTAGAGATTTTAAAGAACGTGTTGAATAAAGATGTAGGATTTGAGCCCTGACAGTGTTAGCAAACTTTTAGTTAATCCATCATCAGTCCTTGGGAGTACAGGGGTTTTGGCCTTTAATTCTAAGACACTTTTGATTGTGGGAATAATTTCTATTTATTTATTATTTATTTACCTACGTGGTATTTGGACACAGGTTCCCACGTACACCAGTCTGGCCTTGAACTCACAATCATCCTGCCTCCGGCTCCTGAGTGATGCCACTATGGATGTGTGCCCCTCTGCCCATTGGCAACTATTCTGTGGATTTTACACATCTACTCTAGGAGGAGAACACGTTCATTTTGGTTGTTTTGGAGTTAGACCTCTTGAGCTGAAGCATTGCCATTGGTACTTTGCGCTCTGCGTTTTAAAAAGGGTAAATTTCAGAAAATGGTTTATTTTGCCTGGATCGACGGGGTAAATGGCCCTCATCTGAAAGGAACAGGCGGAAAAGGCAGACCGCATCCTCATTGCTGCCCTGAGTCGGACTCTTGTGCCCTGGCTTCCAGCAGAGGTCTACCTCTGGGTTTCGCTTTGTGACTATTCTCCCCAACCCCCCCCCAAAAAAAAAAAAAAGCCATTAGCTTATATTTTCCAACACGTTGAGTCCTTTTCCTCAGCAGAAGTGTCTGAGGTGGAATTTGAGGGTGAGAACGGGGTCAGTGTTGTAACAGAATTTAGGGCCTTTTTACTGGGACCACCAGGGCTGGGCAGAACCACACACATGATTAATTTTGAAGCAAAACTTGAGCGTTTAATAAAGTACAGCAGTTTCGAGTTAGATGATTTGAAAAAAAAAAAAAAAAAAAAACAGAAAACCCAGTCAATCAAAAGTTGAATATGTTAATACAGCTCACTGCAGCTGTTTGTCAGACAAGGACAATGGGCTTTCAGGGCTGTGCAGAAGTCAACATGGCTGCCTCTACCATTCGGCTAGGGCACAACGCCCTTTAGACTCTTGTCAACATGGCTGCCTCTACCCTGTAGACACTTGTCACTTGGACCCTCTTCTCTCTGTGTGTCTCCTCAATATCAACGGGATTTGATTTTTTTTTTTTAAACAATGGAGAACTCATTAGAAGATATTTTTTCTGCTTTGCAGTGGATAGCTCTGGATAAATAAGGCTTAATTGAGTTATGTAACTTCCAATCTTCCTCAGATAATACTAAATCAGACAGAGATGAAGCCAGAGGAACAGAAGTTTTATTTTTCTAAAATGTGGTGTAAATATTTTTTAATTGACTTCCTTCATATTGACATAGCAACAAAATTAAAATACCAAAAATAAAAATAACACAATAGTTGTAGTGACTACTTGGCCTGCCCTATCATTTTTAGTTTGGAAAAAGTACAGCCCTGGCTTCTCTTCTACAAGGATTTCCTGGGTTGCAGAGCTTTGGACCAAATTCTATTTTTTTTTTTTTAAATAAGAACTTACTTTTAAAAAAGATATTTTATTGTGTGTGAATGAGTGTTTTGCTTATGTAAGTAGTATCTGGTGCCCGTGAAGGTTGGAAAAGGGTATTGGATCCCCTGGTACTGGAGCTATGGGTGGTTGTGAGGTACCATGTGGGTGCTGGGACCTGAGTCCCAATTCTCTGTAAAAGCAGCAAGTGCTCTTAACTACTCAGTCATCACTCCAGGTCCCCAAATTCTTCCCCCAGATCAATCATGGGAGAATTACTAAGCTTTGTGTGTGTGTGTGTGTGTGTGTGTGTGTGTGTGTGTGTGTGTGTGTGTGTGTGTGTGTGTTTAAACAAAGATTTCAGAATTTAGGCAAGGGAATTTTGGTTATCGGAGTTCTCGCCTCTCCCCTTCCCTCCCCTCCCCTCCTCTCCTCTTCCTTGCTTAGAAGTTTTGGAGTCCTGAGGAGCTGGACATGCTGGCACATCCCGGTAATCTCATATTTGGGAGAGGAAAGACAGGAAGATCAGGACTTCAGGGCCAACACTTGCCATTCTGTGAGTTCAAGGCCAGGTTGGGTCTTTTACAAAAAAGTGAAAGAGAAAGGTTCCCCTGGGACTAACATTACAGTGTTACCCTCCATCCTGGAGGGGTGGCCCTTATTGACTGCACCCACCGTCCTCCCAGGCAATGTGGGGCAGCGTACCCTCGTGTGGATGTTACCCTGCCAAGGTGCCCTGGCTTAGAGGAAGGCCTAACAGGGCTGCGCAGATTGGAGTCCTGGGGCCTGTGAAGTCCAGCGGACCCACCTGCGCATGAGCTGTGAGGACGGAGGCGGTCTTTGGCGATTTGCTGGTGATGGCCCAGTTGTCCATTCCAGCATGTCTCCGCTCACTTTCTTCTTTCTGTTCTCCACCCTTCTGGAGCGAGCTCTTTGTCCCCTCTGTTCATTTTAGCAAGCCTCGCTCCAGCCCCAGGATGTCTTTACCACTCAGGGTGCCATTCGGGACTTCTCCCTCTTCTTCTGAGTGGCTGAGAGTTTGCTTTACACGGAACGTTCTTTGTGCTCCCTAAATGGAAGATGCCTCGTTGTTTCAGAAACGCCGCTGGGCTTTCAACGTATCAGCGCTTTTGACAAATTTTCAAGTCTGGATTTCAGGCCCTCCTCATTTTGTTGAGGAGATGAAATAAAGACTTGGAGGGGTGGGGGGAGGAAGCATTATGTAATTTTAAATTTCATCGAGGCCCTCTTACTGAATAACTTCAGAACTTTGGGGTATCTTCAAGGAAACCTCTCTGCCTTTCTTCACTGTCTCGGCTTTTTGCTGGATATTCTCTGGGGAGGAGATGTGACTGAGGGCTGGGAGAACTTGGTGAGCTGATTCCAGTGAGGGTGCTGGCCTCCGGATAAACAAGTAGAGAGGAGGATATGGACCTCCTTCCTGCTCTGACTCCTTCCAACTCCCAGGGAAGTCAGAATTCTTACTCAGCGCATCCTTTGGACCGTTTTAAGGACAAAGTGAGATGCGCTGTGTGTGAAAGAGCTGGGCAATTAGAAGATGAAGAAGTACCAGTTTATCCAATTTATTTTCAAATTACTGGAAATATCGATATGGCTTTGAAATAAAAGACCTTTTTGGTCAGCTAAGTTCCTTGGGGATGTTCAGAAGGTTCTCTGTCCTGCAGCAAGGAACTCCTTGATCCCATTTAGCTTGCTGTGTAATAATTTCCCTCCATCTCCTGTTAGCTGCTTCTGTGACTGCTGTGAACGGAATTCTTGAAAGGCATGTGTTCTAGTATGGAAAGATGTTTCTTTTGGCTGCTTACTTTGTGGTGATTTTCAAGTTTATTCCAGATCTAAGAGGTCTCCAGACACTGAGTTAAGAATCAATGTGGTGCCACTGTATTTTGCCATATTTATACCCACGTATACATATACACACACATAGGAACACATGCATGCACACACATGTACAGCAATATAATTAATTTTATAACCAGGTAGGAGTCTTTTTTCCTGTTTTGTATGCAGCATTTTTCCGTCGTCTAACAGAGCTCATACCATAGCCAACATTGCAGAAATATTTTTTTCTCCTGGCATTTTGCCCACATAGACCTTTCTTCTACGGAAGCAAAGCCATCGTACTTTAAATAATTCTTCCTTTTTGGGAAGGCTCACAGACGTATTTTCATCTCACTGGAAATGCCCTCAATGTCTTTGCTACATTTATGTTTAAAGTCAGAGTTGGGAGTTTTAGTGCTGGCAGAGGCTTTGAGATGATTTCATTTGCTGACTCTCCACTCCCAAGCATGTTCTTGGCATGACCAGGAGAATGTGCAGGAAGCAGAAACCCCGGGAGCTTGAAAAAAAAAAAATCGGTCATATCCTTCCAACCTTCTGTGTAAGACCTCTGCTTTGTGGGGTGTGTTTACCCCTAAGGGGCTATAAATAGAACCATGTTGTTCTCCTGATCACCTACTCTGTACTTCACAAGGATGCTGATGGTGCCAGGATAATGACATCTTCAGAGTCAGACAAACTGGCCTGGAGAAGAATTAGGCATTCTCCCTAAGGTCAACATCCTTCCATACTCCCATATCACACAGTCCCGGGTACCATCTTAGGCTTCATGATTTTAAATACAGACTTTTGTGAATGAATAATTTCATACTGTCATTCCATGTAGAAATTTAACACCTGTTTCACTTAACTTAGGTCAAATAGGCAAGAGTAAAAACAAATGAAATGACTACCCTTCGTGCTGTGTGCCAAGAGATGAAAGACGAAGAACAAAATGTAAGCCAGTTTCCATTGCTTAATATGAAGTGATAGGTGGAGAATGCGCCATCTCTTTGGGAGTCTTAGACCTGACAAATGAGGATCATGATAACCCCTTCCCCCAAATCTCCTATAGAATTTAAGTCTCCTTCAGTTGTCTTTATTGAAGCTACATGCTATTAGGATGGCTAGGGTGTATAGGAGTGTATGTTCAACATACAATGTGTAACTGTCGGAAAATGTCCTTATGCAACACAGAGTCAGTGAATACACACAGTAGACATTTTTAAAAGGATGCCAGATTCCCATTTATGCAGAATAGTTGGAAATATAGCACGATAATAAAATACTTTTAAAATCAAAGCAAAACTAACATAATCATTTGGAAGAGAATTCAAGGTACTGCCACATAGAAACTGGAGAGGTGGCTTTGTGCTTAAGAGTATGTATTGCACTTGTAGAAGGCCTGAGTTTGGTTTCCAGAATCTGTGTTGGGTGGCTCATAATTCCAGCTCCAGGGGATCCATCCACTACTCCCTGGCCTCTGAGTACACTGCACTTACACATACCAACCTATAATTACATATGTACACATACACATAATTCAAAATAATAAAAATAGTTTTAAAAACATGGTTTTTTGAGGACAATCTACTATGCCAGCATAATCCCTAACAAGACTCTATACATGTTTGTTCTTATACCCACACATAAGTGTAGCATTTACCCCTCATCAAGAAAAACTCTCTTTGCAACACATGGGGACCAAGACAGGAAACTCTAGTTGCCAATCAAAGTGCCCAGTGGAGCCCAGTCCCAACAGATTATATCCATAAAGCAACTCCTGCACCTATAGCTCAGGGACTATTCCAGAAACTAGGGTGGAAGGCTTGGAAGTGCCATAGGATCAGGGAGACGGCTGTGAGTTTGTGTCTCCTAGCAACATCAGGAGTTATACCCATGAAGTCTGGCCAACATGGCTGCCCAGGCGTGAGCTGAAGAAGGATGACACCAATAGACATGCCAAACTGGACAGGGAAAAACCCACAACACTTCAGCCCCACGCAGAGAGCTGCAGGTGACCAGGGAAGCTGGGAGCGGGAAAGGGACCACACCAATTTGTTGTTCTGTGCCAAATGGTCACCCTGAAAATGTACATACAAGTAGCATTGTACAGACTGAGCAGTCTATGTTTAGGAAACACGTATGTGTATTTCTAGACATATAAACTTGGAGTAACAATTAGTGAAGAAAGAGGCCATGATTTGAAGGAGAGTGGGGAGGGGTAAATGGGAGGGACTTGAATGAGGGAAGGGAGAAATGTCATAATTATAATCTCAAAAATACAATTTAAAAATTATTTTCTGCATATGGGTGTTTTGGTTGTATGTATATCTGTGCACCATGCATGTGTCTGGTGTCCACGGAGACCAGAAGAAGATGTCAGATCTGCAACTGGAGTTATGGGTGGTTGTAAGCTGTTATGTGGGTGCTGGGAATCGAACCCATATACTATGGAAGAGCAGCCAGTGCTCTTAACTGCTGAGCCATATTTCCAGCCCCTAAAAATAAAGTCTTTTTATTTTGGAAAAACATTAATTATAACCACATTCCTTAGCATATACATATTATTGATCCTTGATTATAAGGAAGGCATGAATTAAAAAACTGACATAGGTCTAAGGGAATAGAATTTGATTCTTATTGAAAATAAAATTGGACAAATCTTTTATTTTGTCTTATGGGGATAAAATTGATGCCAGCTTTTAAAAAAAATATACTACATTTGGGACAAATGTTTAAGGCTTTTTCTCTGGATGCAAATCTCAGTGTTGTTAGTCTTGATAGTTCAAATGGAATCATAATCAAAGCCACTAGTACCACATTTGTGAACATTTTTTGTTGTTTCACCTGTATTTGTGAATATTTTCCTTGTTCACTATTGTAAAACAATTTTAAATTTTAGATAAGTTTTGAAAAATAGGTTGACCTGAAAATATACTTTTAGAGAGTTATTTCACGAATCAAGAGAAACTCTGCTGGTTGTCTAAATAATGTAGGTATGGGGATCTTTGAAGGCAGGTTATTTTGTGAAAAAAAATGATTAAAATACGTCAGAGATTTTAAGGAACAGTGTTATGGTGCCACTCACTGCTTAAGTTACTGCTTACGTCCATAACTATCAACCACTCTCACAGACCACTCATCATCTCCAACTAATAACTTCTTGACATATCCCATCTGGATGGAAATGGTAAAAATATGATCCAGTGTGCTTCAGGGCTGTTTTAAGAAAAAACATAACTTCCTAGAACAGTGCCAGGAATCCAGAATAAAATGGTCAAGAGAAACTCCAGTGCCCTGGGCTTTAACTATGTTTGTCCGACTGTTGAAGTCAACTGTTGCTCCTTTGTTAAAACCCAAAGGAATCGGCTCATCAACATGGCGTCTGTAGCAGATTGCTTTCGCTTAAAGGCTGGGCTCTGACATTAAGTGCATGGTTGTGAATGGCCGTTCAGTTCATGGAAATGTTGTGGTTAAGAGCTGGCTCGTTTTCACATGAAGTAATGTTATTCAGTGCTTGTTTTGTGGTATTTACGTTGTAAATAATATACCCAGAGTCCGTGTAGCTACTCAGTGCCTGCCCACTAGTTCTGCCTTCTTCGTGTTGTCTTAGGACCTAGGCGTCATGTTTAAATACTGAAGGCAGCATCTTTGGTTTAATGAATGCCTTTTGGTCCATTTTTCTTTCTTTCTGTGTATATGTGGTCAGAGGACAGCCTCGCCTTCCACCTTCTTTCAGGCAGTGTCTCTCTTTTGTTGCTCATCATTGCATATACCAAGCTAGGTGGCCCACAAGCAGGTGAGATCCTCCTGTCTCTGGCTTCCATCTTATTACAGGAACGCTGGGAAGCCATGGGAGCAATGGGAAGCCATGGGAGCAATGGGAAACCACAGGAGCACTGGGAAACCACAGAAGCACTGGGAAGCCACGGGAGCTCCATGGGAGCACTGAGAAGCCACGGGAGCACTGGGATTGCACAGATGTGCACTACTATGCTTGACCTTACATAAGTTCTAGTGACTGCAACTCAGAGCCTAGCATTTAGGTCCTCACAACACGAAGAACTGTCTTAAAGGGTCTGGGCATTAAGAAGGTTGAGGACCACTGGTGTGGTGTGCCAAACAGGAGCCTCTATTAGTACAAAGCTTAATAAAAGATCTTGGGAGGAATAACTCAGCACTGAAGTACCAATTTCATTGTCCCTAAGATGCCAAGTTTGGAGAGGCACCATTCTCAGAGAGTCAGTATCTACCACCCTTGCTGCTAAAATGCCAGCATCTGGTTGCAAACAGTGTGTAGTCTTCAAAGGAAATTGTAGCAGCATCTGGGCGGAATGGCGAGACTCGGAATGGATAGCAAGTAGCTCACGGGACAAGATGGCTCGAACTCACTACCTTGCAGATCTTACACAGTTTTAACATTTTAGAATTAATGGCTACAGTATGTTTTTGTTAATTGATTAATCCTGCTCCCTGACGATTTCATAAATATATGTAGTGGATCTGATTACTCTCCTAGAGTATAGTCTCAAATGGCGTGTCACAATGCTACATGGAGTCTTGTAGTTGGATGTGGGGTGTCCCAGAACGCTTGCCAAAAGGTTTCGGAAGATGTATCAACTGAAACTTAGTTCAAAGTCCAAGGTGTCATGGGTTTCAAACGTTTCTAACAGCACTCACCCATGTTTTATCATGCTGCGACTGCACTGAATGAAGCTTCGGTTCTGAACTGGCCATGCAGCCACTCTGTCCAACCAAGGGTCAATGCCTGTAAAACGTCTTGGCTCACATTTGAGTCTGGAATTCTGGAGTCTGTTTTGACAGTGGTACTCATACTGTACATACAAAGTTTTCTGTACCAACAGAAACAGTGATTTGATTTATGAAACACAAAGACTTTTGATGTCTTTTCCTATTGTGATTTCTCAACATGTACCAAAGTAATAGACCTTTAGATTGGGCTTAGAGTGTTTGAATTTGAGGCACTGGCAGGATTTTTATCAAAGATCATTAAATGGATGTTGGCTTGGGATCTGGTCAGAATTTTCAGCCATTTCTGAAATGGCCTTAACATGTTTCTATCATTATTTTATTATTTATTTTTATTTTATGTGCACTGGTGTTTTGCCATGGGTGTTGGGTCCCTTGGAACTGGAATTATAGACAGTTGTGAGCTGCCATGTGGGTGCTGGGAACTGAACCAGGGTCCTCTGAAAGAGCAATTAGTGCTCTTAACCACTGAGCCATCTCTCCAGCCACATATTTCCACCATTTTGTAGCATGTAATTATATGATGTGACGTTCTTAGTATGGTTATAAAATAAAAATATTGGCAAGCTTTGAGAGTGGTTGAAGGTTTTCTAGGTTCTACATTGTCAAATATTCAGCCAAAATTTCATTCTCTATGTGAACCAACCAAGCATATTCATCTGATGTATAGAATAGCCTCTTTTCCATTATTGTAACTTGAGGAACATTTTCTGCTGTTGAGTAAATTATCCTTGGCACTGTGCAGCGCCAATACATAGGAGTTTCATAAACCAAAGAAGTGACTGTCGCTTTGACCCTAGGCTGGCACAGAGCATTCTCAGTCTCCTGTCTTGCTTAGGTCAACTCCCTGCTCCACAAAAGCCATAGGTGCCCTGGGCCCATGAAGGGTACAGACTCTGTAGCAGGGCAGTTCTGAGGAAAGATCAAGACAGCTTCCAACACCTTCCAGAAGGGGAGGGGGGTGAGAGCAGTCTGGTTGTGCCAGCTTCCCTCCATCATCTCTGCTCTGCAGACAGCTATGCCTTAGGGATGCATTCAGTACCTGAGCTCATATTTGAGGCTAAGAACTGTGTCTTATGGGGCTGGCCTTCCCCGGTTATTTCGTTTCAAGATTTTATATATTTTTAATACGTATTTGTTTTGTTCTGTGTGTGTTGATGTTTTGCCTGCATGTAAGTATATATACCACATGCATTTTAGCTGCCCTCAGAGGTCAAAAGAAGGTGCCAGTTTCCCTGGAACCAGGAGTTATGAATAGTTGTGAGCAACCACATGAGGGCTGAGACCCAAATCCAGGTCCCCTAGAGGTTTTATTTTTATTTTATGTATAGGGGTGTTTTGCCTACATGTATGTATGTGGCCGTTTACATACTGGGTACTCAGAGTGATCAGAAGAGGGTGTAGACCCCTTGGAACTGGAGTTATAATCAGTTGTGAGCTGCCATGTGGGTTCTGGGACTCAAACCCAGGTCCTCTGTGAGAAAAGCTGAGCTCTCCAGCCCTTGGGCTTCTCAGTTTCCTGGTAAATTTTAAAGTTAATGTCTTTATCTGTGTTTAAAGGCCCGTTTAACAATTGCTCTGTGGGCTATCCATATGTTTGACGCAACAACATTTGAACTATCTTTTATTGTGTGTTCTCTTCAAAAATTAATCTTCTATGAATAGGAGCTCTCAAACATAGCTGTCTGGAATGCAAATTAGCAGATTTCCTTCCTGGTAGTTATTTACATATCCTTTGAGCCAGACATTCTTTGGGGGGATTTATCTTAAGAAAATAATCATTTGATGTGGTTGAAGATCTCTATAATTATGCTTGTTTACAGTGTTAGTCTTACTGACTCATTATGAACAATTGAATGTCTAGCAAGCACTGTTGGTTAAATAACACACCATGCTCATGTTACCCATGTCGTGATACAGCGGTTGAAAGGATGTGGTAGGGTGTAGGTGTCTCTCTCGCACCTTTGGAGGTCACACATTTGCACTTCCTGCCTAACCTAGTATTATTATTTTCCTTCTCAGCTCTTTTATGAGGTTAAAGACCAGACAGTCATAGCAATGTCCTGTCTTATTTTAGATAGGTAAGATTTAGGCTTTCCAGATTAGGACTGCTGTCAGAGTAATCTCTGTTACACGTTTTCCCTGACACTGGACACCTAGTATATATGTATTGCTCAATGTTGCTGATAGTAGGTTTCAATTAGTGTATGTTTACCTTCCCTTTTCCTGTAGTATATTTGACGCTTGTTATCATTGTATATAGTTATTGCATCAGGCTTACAACCTTCTTCTTTAGACTGAAAGGGAAATTGTAGGTATCTGGTCTGTGGACCTGTAACAGTGGCCACACCCCTTTGGGTGTGGTTTCAGGCAGACAGAAGCGGGAAGAGAGGAGCTTGAGGTGTGGCTTCTGTGCACTCTTTCTGGGGAGGGGGGGTCAGCGGATCCTATAGGAAGAGCAGGAAAATGGTCCAGCGGTTCTTTGTGTTTTTCTGTGTAATTGTTCCCAATAGACACCCATTTATCTTTTATCTTGGATCTAGAGATATAATTGCATCCTCATCTTCAGTAGGAGCTAGTTGGTGATGGGAAACAACTTTTGATACGAAGCGTAAGTGAGACTGTGTCAATGGGATGTGATCGCTATAATTAGTCTGCGGCAATGGGGAGTGATCGCTATAATTAGTCTGCAAACCCAGCCAGATATGCTTTTTTCTTTCTTGATAGCATTCTTTACATACTGTATTTTATACATTTTTTTAAAACAAATAAGCAAAAAGGAAAGTTACTACACATGAAAGTACTGGGTGTGACTTGTGCACATAGCAACACACATTAATCATGTGACCACTGAGAATAGACTAGAAAATACTTGTAGATATTTCCTGCACCCTGCTCAGACAAGATGCCAGGACCCCAGGAGCTCCTTGTGCCATCTGAAAGTTGCTAAGCCTCCTTGTCTCCTCTCTCTCCTCTGACTAGAGAAGTTACTGCCTGGCTTGGACCTTTGTATAATTGAAATCATGCCCTTTCAGGGTCATGGCTGCTTCTGCCCACCACTAGATTTGTGAGTCATGTGTGTTGCTGTGTTGGCTGTAGATACTCAGTGACATGGCTTAGAACATTCTCATTCTCTCTCTCTCTCCCCACCCCCCACCCGCATTTCAAAATCTCCGCGTGTATTCCAGGCTGCCCTTGACTTGCTATGTAGTAGAGAATAACCTTGAATTTTGCATCTGGGCCGCACCCTCCCAAGTGCTGGGGTTACAGATGTGTGCTATCCCTCTTGGATTGAGCCCAGAGCTTTGTGCATGCCAGGCTAGCATTCTGACTCATCCCTTGCCCTGGGTGTGTAACGTTTTCTTCATCCTTCCTGCTGCACTGGAGAGTAAGGTTGTTCACAGTCAGGTTCTGTTCTAGAGAGTGCCTCTGTGAGCTCGACTTTGCTAGTGTCGGTTACCTTTTGCTGCTGGCGAACAGCTGGCCACAAGACAGGTCTCTATTCAGTTCTCCCAAAGTGTTTAGACCAACTCATACTTCCCAGTCCATACTCCTTCCTCTGTATTTCTTTCGTCACAAGATTTGCCAAGGATGCTGACCCTTCCTGGGTTACCTGATGATGTTGTATTGGAAATACTTGTTTAAGCCCTGTTAGAATTATGGTTTAAGTTGAATACTGTTATGAATTGACTCTGCCCCATGGGTTCATGTTCTGGCACTTGGCCCCAAGCTGTATTAGGAGATTGTAGGACTTCTGCTGTGGGGTGTACCAGGGGCCAACCTTTGAAGATTACACACCTCCTGTTCTGATTCCGGTCTAGCTGTCTTCTTAGAGGCTTGCTATGATGTGATCAGCTCCCTCCAATCTGCATCTGCTGCTGTGCCTTCCACACGGTGATGGACTGAGCCATCTGAAACCATGAGCCAAAATTAGGCATTCCTCCATTAAATTGTTCCTGCTGAATATTTTGCTACAGCAATGTAGAAAGTAACCAATGCAGATATTAGAGAGCTCACAAAATTCTAAGAACTTGTCGGCTTTTTTTGGGGGGCAGGGGTGATGATGTTTGAATGTATAGGCCTCATTCTCAGAATAGCTTTATTTACTTATTTATTTTTTTGTGCTTGGTGATTAACAGATGCAAACATTTTCTTCTAATAACTGCATCATTTGAATGATGAAGATATCCTATTTTTTAAGTTCCAACAAATTTATTTATAAGGAACTGAGAGTAACAGAGACAGAGACAGACAGAGAGAGACAGAGAGAGAGAGAGAGAGAGAAGCCCAAATCATCCTATAAATGGTATTACTCTTAGCTAGGAGATTGTCCATCCTGGAGGTGATATTTTTTTTTAAGTTCAGTATTCCTGCATTTAGGGGATTTGTGGGGGACTTCTGGAAGGTGACAGGGCCCAGCTGCAGAAGATGCCACTTGTGGATTGCTTGCTCAGATCTAGGACCTGCATATCTGTGTCCCCACCTCTGGGCCGACACCGAACATGAGAGCATCAGATGAACTCACTCGGTGTGAAAGGTCTTTTGTTTGTGGTCCATAAATAGCTGGTCCAGCTAATAATACAGTGTGGAAGTGACTTCTCCCACATCCCCACACTGACGTGCGTGCGCCTGTGTTTTGAAACCCTTCTCGTCTCTGAGCACTCTCGATTTAAGAATGCAGTTCCTCAGGCCTCCTGAAAGTCTGCTCCACATCCTGAGGAAAGGGCTGTCTGTCATCTCAAATACAGCCCTGGCTCGAAATGTTTTAAAATATGAAAGCGCCCTGGTTGTTGAAGCAAGCCTCGCCAACCTGCACTTTCTCTAGTTTTGTTTCGGGTCAAATTGCAACGAACCATTTGTTGGATTTTATGTAATGTGATTCGTAACACTTTTTTTTTTTTTTTTCCTGGTAAAGAAAACTATATTTCAGAAGTTCACAAAGCAGAGTAAGAAATGTTTGCACGAGTTGGGTGGGGATGAAGTGGGGGCTGGAGGGAGAGGGTAGGAGCCCATGTTTGGACTGTGGTGTCCGTGTTGTCTTTGGTCTTCAGGGTTTTCCGGGGGGAGCAGACATGGAGAAATTCTTCTGCCTGCTTTCTTGGAAGCCTGCCCCTCCCAGCTTCGCTCCTGTGTATTGTGGCTATGCTTCTGATCTGGGACACAAAGCACCTTCTTGTTTGATTTCTTGGACTTGGTGTAAGATTGTTTTCTTAAGTGGTAGATTTTGGTCAGGGCTCAAAATTCTAGGTCTTCTAAAGGTTTTCTTTACTACACATGGGGAAAAAAAAAGAAAGAAAGAAAAGAAAAAAAGAAAGAGAGAAAAAGAAAGAAATCCTTTCCCACTACATTTTATTCAGTCTTTGAAAAAAACAGACAAAAAATAAAAAAAAAAACCCAAAACAAACAACAACAACAACAAAACCAACAACTAGCAACTCCTATAGCCATGGCTAGAATAACTTCTTCAGATAGGGTGTGGAATGGGTGCAGGTCTGGCTGGAACCTGTGGTTTCTTCTACTCAGATATTCTGCATTTGCTTAGACTCTGTGTTTTTACAATCTAATGGAGCTCTAACACCTTGCCCTGGGCTTAATTTGTGTAACTTCTATGTCAGGTGTGATAAATGTTAATGTAATAATATTGATTCCTCCATTCCTCCACATGGCCTTGGGCTGCTTAAAATGATAAACAGCCATTAAGATTGCTTTATTTGATGAGTTTATCCTAAGCAAAACAAAAGGTTGGTTCTTAACTACACCTGCATATACTATCGTCACCAGGAACATATGTAATCTTCAGGTAATCTTGTGTAGGCTTAAGATCGCTGTGGTTTAATTACTGAGCAAACAGGAGATTAACATAACATGGGTAACTCTAGCAATGGTCCCATTGCCACACAAGGCCAGTGGCTTTTGTGAGACTTCAACTCATGACCCCAATGGGTATTTTCAAGTCAGCTCGTGAATGGGAATGATGGGACTGTGTTCTTGTTCCAGTAAATTTGTCTATGTACTTACAAGGGAGGCGGGAGTCTGCTCAACAACGAAGAAACATTTCTTGATAAATGCATAGAAGTTTTATGAATCGGGTCAGTTGAAGGGTCATGAGGGAATGAAGCATTTTGAGGTGCGATAACATCCTCTCCAGGAAACCCTAGAAGTGGAGCCCTCCCGGGACCGCTGCAGTGTTCTGGCTCTTTGCCTACACACTTGTTCCTTGAAAACCGATGTCTATGGGTTCTCCCCTCCTGCCCTGTTGGGAGAGTAGCAAGATCAACGTGAGCTCACCATGTAGGGCATGTGATGGCAAAGGCCTATGTAAGCTTCGGTGAGGTTGACCTCTCAAGTCAAGGTTCAACTTGTCACAGTCCTGTCTAAGACATCTCTGGTGGGAATGGAGGGGACCTGTTTGACACCCCTTGGCAATGAAGGCTGCACCCTACTCTCTTAAATGTTCTCTGTCCCAGCCAGGAGCTGTCTCTCTGTGACTACCCATAATACTCAATCCATACTGCCACAGTGACACAACCCACCTCTCACCTTGTGCTGGAGTTGTGTACGAGTCTTTTCTGTGACCCACCGCCCCCCACTCCCTGTGGACAGACAGCCGCCTAATAGGATAAGCATAGGCTCTGCTTCGTGTGGTCCGGCCATGTGACAGTCATTACCCAAAGTGGTCAGAGAATAGACTCCAGCTGAAAAAGTCAGGTCAGTGGGCGAGACAGAGTCCCCGGTGGCTGGGTGGCAACCCCACCCCCACCCCCATCCCCAGTCCGCCCTCACTCTCTTCTCGCACCACTCCAGAAAACACCTCACTCCGGTCTGCTCTGCACTGCACTTCATGTCTCCTTCACATCTTCCTCTTCCTCTCCCTTCTTCCTCCTCCCCGATTTTCATCTCCCCCTCTGCTAACCTCATCTTCCTTTTTTTCCCTCCTTCCCTCCATGTCTCTTCCCCCCTCCCCCCAGTGGCTATTGTAGTCTTGCCCTCGCCCTCATCAGAAGGTACTAGAAAGGCACAGCACCATACATTATTCTGTTCGTGTGCCAAACGGAGCGAGCGGATAGCCTTTTGGTGAGGTGTGCTAGAGTTGAAAGGAGGTAGCAGGGTGAGTCTGTCTGTCTTTGTCGTGTGCCGATATGAAACTGGATCCCATTGAATGAGATGTTGAATATGAGAGCTTTCTGTGTGTCTACAAGAATGAGGGGTTTTTGTTGTTGTTGTTGGTTTGTTTCTTTGTTTTTTGGGTTTTTTTTTTTTTGTCTCAAATGTGAATTTTTATGAAGGAAGTCTCATGACTTCCTTTGGGGTTTGAAGGATGGGGACAAGCTCTGCCACCTTTTGGCTCTGTGTTCGGGACTCTGAACAATTAGGGACCCCTCTCTGGCTGAGCTTTCTCATCTTCTTGTTCTTCTTAAGCCAGCTCCATACCAATTGGGTGTGGTTACCTAGGAAACACCATGAGGATGTGGCTTGACAAGGTCTGGGTTACGGTCAGAATGTTTCTGCCTGCGCCCCACATTCCGCTCATGCTTTCTTGCGCTCCACCGGCCTATTGTCGTTTATTAAGGCAAAGCAATGTAATCAGTGTAAGCATCATGTTGTGCAGGGGAAGAGGGGTTTCTCCTCTTACTCATTTCAGGACCTGGCTTTAAGTCTGACTTAAGAAGTGCCCTACAAGACCGAGTTATTGCCTGTGGCCTGCGCTGACATTAAGAGGAGTGAGTGAGTATTAACTGTTTACAACAGCCACTTTGGATTTCTGCAAGGAATATTTGTGTCCTTTGTGATTCACACACAGAGAGGCTGCCAGATCCAAAGGAGTTGGGTTTTTTTTTTTTTTTTAAGTCTCGTTGCTGTTTTGGTTGGCAAACAGTATGGCCCCCTAACCGCCCCCTTCTGATTACAGCCAATGATTGCATAACATTTGCAGATCAGAAGTTTTTTTTTTTTTCTCTCTTTTTGGAACACTGGCTGAGACATGTGGCTCTAGAGGAATCCTCATAGATGCCTAAAACCCTAAGGGACTTCAAGAAGAAAACGTTTCCACTTGCTTTGTTCTGGCTAGGCCTGTACTTAATTTTTACCAGACAGATATTGGTAAAAACTAATTTTAGGAGTTAGACAACCATGTTCTTTAACCGGCTTAACACCAAGTGTGGGGTGGTTGGATAGACCTTTAATGTAGCATGATAGAGCATGGAGTGTATTTCCATGAACTCTGGGTGGCCATAGCTGCAGCTCTCTTGCCTATATAGTCCCCTGAAATTTAAATGGAGAGAAGACACCAGGCATGCTTAGGTACTAGGATCTGGTTTTGTCATTAATGTGTCTACAGATAGCGTTGTGGTGGATTCCCCTCCTTGATATATTGTAGTTTTGACTTGCATGCTCGCCTTCAGTGAACTATATCTATGGGATCCTTCCCAGTCTGGTCAGGGTGCTTCTCTGCAGAGAGGTACTAGTTGCTTCTTTATTCATTTATTCGACCTAGAACAACATGATGCGTATGTGATTTTGAGACTCACCGAAACTAGACTTCGGCATGCCTAGGTATGGCAGTGTGGGTAGGAAAGGCAGTGAGGGCCAGCAAGGTTAGAAATTAAAGATCGAGGCTCTAGGCATCACCTTTCACACACTTGTTGATATACTTTCTCTCTCTGTGTCATCTGAATTACAGAGGATTTTATCATACATATTTATTTACCCTCTGTGCATGTGAGGGGGTCAGAGGTCAATTTGCAGGATTCAGCTGGCTTTCTCCTGCCATCATGTGTGTCCTAACACTTGAACTCAGGCTATCAGCCTTGGCAGCCATTGCCTTTATTTGATGAGCTCACTGCTTGATCTCACTACTCGATATACAGTTTTGGTTGGCTGTGAAGTCCGGGTAGGTTTGTAAGTGCTGCACACTGAGAGTCAAGATGGAGGAGATGCAGTTATATTGTCCTGGCTTTTGTGAATGAAAAGAAAGTGTGAAGAAATTCAAAGACATGAAGGGAGTCCCAGGAACGAGCATGTCTCGGGACCTGGACTGAAATTGTGCCTGGGATCTTAGAGCTCGAATGACGCACAGCGGTGGGTCAGGAGGAGGCACCTCCAGGACCGATTCTGACTGGTCATCTCTCTGAGTTTCTTCTGTCTCAACTGTTACAGGATGACAGCTATACAGAAATTAAACAGGTCCGTTTTACCACTTGCTCTACGGTTTTTGTAAGTGCTTGCTTTTTCGTATTATTGATGATGATGGTATGCAAATTCATCGTTACATTACCCTCATCTTCATCATCATTAGAGACCACGTGCTCTCCACGACTTGTGCTACAGGGGCCACAGTTCTGATGGAGGAGTCTGGGGAGTCATATGGCAGGCACACAGATGGATGCAGTCGCTTCATAGGATAAATATATGAGTATTTCTACAGAGAGTGGGCATTTTGGGGGTTCATAGCCACGGGAAAACCTCCACCTCATCATTGTCCTTCTCTGTCTGTTTCCACTCTCCTCCTAGGAAGGAAAGGAAGGAGCTTTGTATCCAGCCGAGGACAGGGTTTGGATGTCTGCTCTGAACCATTCCTGAGAGATTCTGGGGATGAATTCTCTCTGCAGGTTGGCCAGCATCCAGGCGCATACCTGGGTATCAGTCCTAACAGCAATATTATGCACACCTTGTCATCAGAACTTCTTCAGTGAGCTTATTTGTGTCCAGCTTTGCTGTTGTTGCCATACTGTGAGCTGCAATGGGCTCTCCCCTGCACTATTACAATAATCCCACGATTTACCTCTATCTGGTCCTGTTTCAGGCCAAATACTCTCTATGCCCGCACTAGGGTGGAGTTTTCAAAGTGTAAACCAGATAAAACCTCCCAGCTCTGAAATTAGCCCAGAGGACTTTCCATGACCTTTGGAACTCCAACATGGCTGAAGAGGCTCTACCAGCATCTCTCCACTGTTTGGCATCCTGCCCACATAGGCCATCCTGACTTTGCCTGGCTCTGCCTTGATGCTGACTTTTGCACATCAGAACCTCTTCTAGGAAAGACCCATCTCCTTACTTAACCACTCCTTGTCCCTCAGATCTCAGGGAAGGCTTCGTGCTATTCCTTATATTCTTGATTGAGTCCAGTTGCTGTTAGATCTTTCTAAGCACTTCCCCAAGCAGAGAATTCTTTGGTTTTTGTTCTCATGGTAGCCCCAGAGCCTACAATGGTCTGGTACCTAAGGACTCCAGTCAACGTTTGTTGAATGAACAAACTGAAACAGCCAAGAGAGATCCAGGAACTAAAGACAGAGGTAGCACATTCCTCCTCCAACTCAAGAAAAGGCTGTGTGAATTTCTGAGCCACTGTCAAAGGGGTCAGATGAAGTGGTCAAAGTGTGTGCTGCACAGGGTTATGCTCCGGCCTCAGGCGTGAAAACAAGAAATTCTTCACCTCTCGACATCCCTGTAAAAGGGTCCCTTCTAGAGCCCCCTTCCCACTCATGTCCACAGGACCTACTGCCTCCTGCTCTCTCTCTGTGTATGAACGTGTGTGTCTGCAGGTGTCACAAGCCCCTCCTACCACCTGCTACTGGACCATCCTTGTGACTACAGTGTCACACGTGCTCTGCATGTTTGCAAGGCTCAGATAGCAATGACCCTGTGCTGGCCAGGCTTACAATGTCTGTGCCCTCACTGCATGCCGTCTCGAAATGGGAGGCTTTCTGGGACAATTCCGGAGGGGAGCATCACAGCTGCAAATTTATCATTTATTTATTTTTATTCTGGGGCAAGCTAAAAGCATTGACTTCAAGATTTCTTCCAAGTATAATATTCTGGGAATGTAGACAGTCTCAATATAATTTTGGAATCTGAGTTCAGATTTGTAGAACAAATAATAGCAAATATATGAAGATTTAATTACTATTCGTGTTCTCAGTGTGGTGACTGTTCGTGTGTGCATCGGTGTGGCTCGTAAAATATATTTGCAAATAAATAAAATTATAATAATTTCTAGGCATAATAATTTCCCAGGCTGTTCTTATTTCTGTGTGCTCAGTTTTGGGTTGTTCTAAATTCCACAGGAACAAAATTCTCTGAGGGGGGGTCACATAAACAAGCATATAAAAGACTGTTTGTTTTTTTTTTTTTTTTTTTTTTTTTTTTTTTTACCGCTCAGGTCCTCAAATCATCCTCCCCGGAGGCTTTTGTCAATCTCTTATTTCACTTTTGAAGGATTTGGTTCAGTATCCCAGAGCCATTAAGCAATCTGGGGATTTATGTAAACTTCTTCAAGGCATCCTGAAGAACCATCTCACTGTTTGCGATCTTGTGTAGAAGCGTCCGTCCGGAAATCACCCTAATTAGGAAAGGAATAGGAATGTAGTAAAGATGTGATCAAATCAAAAGAGGAAATTCTGTTTTAAAACCCCATGTTCAGCTGTAGGGGAAGAGGACTGTAATGAGGGGAAGTTTCGGAAGGAGGGTTTCTAGAAGAGAAAGTATTTATAGTTAAGGCTATTCGCGTTTAAAGAGGACGTTGAGAGTTGATGAAATTCTCTAACTCTTTAGATTTCAGTTTTAAAAACTCCCCCCCCCCCTTCAAATCACAGTTCTTTGTGTCTTGAAAAGTGATGACTACTCACAGCACCTGGGTGACCAGGGATGTTAGGTCACCTGCTTAAACTTGAATCCCAGGTTAGTTCTTTCTTTCTAGAGAGAGTCTAACTGCAGAAGTCCCCTTTGCGCCATTCCTAAGCAACTCTGGTTCTTTTCCCGTTATCATTATCGGCTGTCTAGAACCCATTCAACGAGAAAAACAAGAAATTGAGGCTGCAAGTCAGCAGAAACAGGGAGGGACTGTTTCCTTGCTGGCCTAACTAGCATTCTGGGAAATCAAGGGGGACACGTTTTCCTCTTGCCTGTGTTTTCAGTGTAATTGTTGCTTGACTTGGGAATAACAGTGTTTTACTATTTTTAAAATAAGAGCCAGGTTGATTTGAATTGAATTTTGAGCAGAACCCCGAAGTTGATTCATCTGCTTGTTGGGGCCTGTTCCTAATCAGACCCATCTTTAGTCAATGGCCCAGATGTTTACATCATTCCTTAAGTTGCTTAGGTTTGAAATGAAAAGGGCAAAGGTTGACTTTCTCCGTATATGTCAAGCTAATGTTCTTTTGCTTTTCCCAGTTAACTCCTATATATTAGAAGCAGCTTCAGGTTGGAGTCTCTCAGGGACAGAGAGGAGCAATGGAAAGAGCTATCAGATGAGAGAGAATTACTAGAAAATTCTGCTGTTGCAGCTCTGGCTAGAGTCTCATCATTGACGATCACCTTACTGATGAAGTAGGGAGGTAACTTCTGTGGGTGGCTGGCTGGATGCCTGTACCGGAGTCTATATGGGCTGGAGACGGTCAGTACTATCCTCACACTCCTGCTCATGTGAGGCCTTAGTGAGCCATCAGTGAAGGAAGGAAGCTACACAGCTCCAGAGATGTTGGTTTCCATTCCTGTTAGAAAACTAACCGTGTGACCATCCCCAAGTTGCCTGGGATTTTGCTTTTTTTGGATTAGGGAGGGACATAGTAAAGCAATTGGGAGTATCAACTTGCATCTTCCTAGTTTATTTCCTGGTCTCTTCTGTCCTCCTTCTGGAAGATCAGGAAGCAGCTTGAGGGTGGGAACCCTAGGGCTGGAACAGCAAGATGATGTCACCCAAGGAAACTCAGGGTGAGACAAGGCATTGTACAACGACACACATGACAATAAGTTGCTTTGACCCGGGGGTGTCGGAACAGGTTGAAAAAGAAGCAAGAAGTTTAGGAAATACTTTCTTGTTGGTGGACAAAGCCTGTAAGGTCTTGTGATGTGTGCAGTGTGCAGGTGCAGCTACCCTGGCTAAGTTTTATAATCAAGGAAGAGGTTGGATATGAACATCAGCACTGCGCTATACTCAGATGGTGGGACCGTGAACTTACTCTCTGTCTCTGTCTGTGGGAAAACCACCCAGGGAGGACCAGTGGGACAAACTCTGGGATTTGTAGCTGTGTATCGTGAACAGCTCTAGTGGATGAATTCATATCTGGACAGTAGGAAGCAGGAGCTGGTGGGGAAAGTCAGAACTGAAGCCAGAATGAAGCTGGCTGCATGTGCACTGTCAGAACGGCCCAGCCATGCATTCTTATTCTTATTCCATGAGCAACAGCAGTATCCAGGGGTGTGTAAGGAGGACAGGAGCACAGAGCATTGGTGGGGGGGATTTACATGTGTCCGTCTGGGAAGGGTGCTGCAGGTGGCCCGAGGGAACTTGTGATTAGGGTCTTGTTGGGAATGTCACTCTCTCATCCATCCACTCTGTTCCTGGCTTTAGGAACAGCGGGTGCAATACACACCTCAGTCCTCCAGCCTCTGAGACAAAGTCTTGACTTTCCTTTGAAATACATTTTTCTATTGTACAGCAGGGCAGGGTCCTCATCTCGAGCCTTTCCCTAGCAGGAGAAGGCTCCTACCTAGTGAGTGGAATGGTCATCTACCTGCCTTGAGTGCAGCCACCTTCATCTGGAATGGTCACGGCAGGTGATTGGAGGGTACCCTGACCCACCCTGCATTGCCCCCATGTCACGTCGGAGTCAGGTATAGAAATAAGACAGATTTCTTGTTCTTCAAAAGCTAGAGACTTTTGTTCAATATACAAGGGTTTCGAGTCATCTGTGTAGGTTGAACATTAGTGTTCCAACTCCCAGTACAATGTTGTTAGCAAACAAGATCTCTAGGATGCAGACTATAGGAGCCCCCATCGTGGGATGGACTGGCTTACAAGCAGCCGATTGTAAGCTGGGTTACCTGCTCTCACCATAACCAGAATCTGAGGGCCCCTTGCTCTTGGGACTTCTGGCATGTAGAACTCTGAGCAGTAAGTGCCTATTGTTAAAGCCAACTATCCTGTGGTGTTCGCCTTAGCAGCTTGAGCTGACTGAGACCCTGATCACCTCTGTATTTGTGCCTGCCTTGAAGTGCACACGAGCAAATCCAGAGAACCTTGTTACCTGCTGAAACCTCAGCAGCAGCCAGGCGCCATGGACAGCTTGCTCAGGCCTCTGGCTTTGTTTTGCGTTGTTCTCAAGAGGAGTCAGTAGGGGTCTGTGGAAAATTCAGGCTAGACACCTCCTATGTTTAGCCATCTTGAAGGTACTAAGTTGTTAAAATCAAGAGCTCCCAAGCCAAGCCTTGGTGGTGCACGCTTTTATTCCCCGCACTCTGGAGACAGAGCCAGGTGGATCTCTGTGAGTTCAAGGCCAGCCTGGTCTACAGAGCAAGTTCCAGGATAGGCTCCAAAGCAATTCAGAGAAACCCTGTCTTGAAAAACAAAACAAAAGCAAAACAAAAACAAACAAACAAATCAAGAGGGGTGTTGTTTCCAGCAGGACTATTTGCTGGCATTGCCTCAGCCTGATTCCAAACAGCTTTTCCGTTCATCTCCATCAGTGAGTTGTAGAATAAGGTGACATCCAAAAGTGACATCCAAAATGCCTCTGTGTAGCCCCACACTCCATCCTCAGACTGATACATGTGTTGCCTGTTTTGTTTAAACCTTTTGCTGCTCAGTGCAGAGAATGGGGGGGAGAGAGGAAAGAGGTATTTCTAGAGTCAATTTTAAGGTTCCAGTTGAGCTAAATTAGTAGCTAGATGTCTAAGAAAACTTGGTAGCTAGACGTAACTTGACCATCAAAACTCTTAAACTCTGACCATAATGTTGACCATGATGGTTGGCCATCTCGATCTTGGGGTCAAAAGGTTATGATGAAGGTAAAGTGACTCATGATGTATTTTTGACCTGCTTAGAATTATAGTGGCCTTTGGGAAATTTTGGTAGGCTGCCATGGCTCAAGATTAGAATAAAGGCCAAAAATATGATTCCAGAAAATGTCCTTGCTAGACTTCATTACATGGTTTGCTACTGCTCTAGTGGGGCATTATCTGAATTGGTGTAAATAGTGTTTAAACTTGGCTTTTCTCAAGAGTAAGAAGTATTGTTTGTAGCATTTCCATCTATATTACTTAAATAGATCTCTTCAGTGGTTTGGTGAACAGTTTCTGTGCATGTAATTATGGGATAGCTATTATTAGGAAAATTACTTTTGCAACCCTACTATTTGGTTACGTCTGAACTTTCCTGCCCTTCTGGTAAGCAACAGCAGGGTCAAAGTAAGTAGCAGGTTAGTTCTAATCTCAGAAGGTCGAAAAGTAGGCGCAACCCTATCTTTTCTCGGTGGTACCACAGGGCACTGCAATAGGCTGTATAACCAGAGAGGAAAAGCAATTCTAAGAGCCCCAAGTAAATTGCCAACCCCAATATCACACATTGGCTGTGAACCTAATGCCAGCCAACATTCCTCACCTCATCCCTCTTTGTGTGTGTGTGTGTGCGCGTGTGCTTAACAGTCAGAATGATAGATAGGCAACTAGATGATAGAATGATAGATGAATAGATAAGTGATAAAATGATAGGTAGATAGATAGATAGACAGACAGACAGACAGATAATTGTTCTGCCTTACAGACCACCAGCGACACCAGCTAAGTTACAGAACCAGCCTGAAGAAAGCTGGGACCAGCATCCTATGAGAAAAGCTTGCACAGATAGCATCACCGAACTCTTGCAAGCTGCCATATTTCAAGTGGTATAAAAGATATCCTGTGGCGGAATATTAAGACGCGTTACATTCTTTTATGCTGTGGGATATTCGTTTAATGATGCAAAGATGTATTGCATTCATTTATGTTGCATTTGTTTAACTCTGTGAAGCTGTGTTACTGCGCCTGTCTAAACCGCCTGATGGTCTAATGAAGAGCTGAAGGGCTAATAGCTAGGCAGGAGAGTGATAGGCGGGGCTGTCAGGCGAAGAGAATAAACAGAAGGGGAGACAAAAAAGGTGAGGAGGACACCGCGGGCCAACCACCCTGCAACACAGCCAGCGATGGGGTAAGACGTAAAGAAAGATGTAGAATAGAGAAAGGGAAAAGCCCAGAGGCAAAAGTTAGGCAGGATAATTTAAGCTAAAAAAAAGAAAAAAGAAAAAAATCAGGGCTGGATAGGTGGCTCAGAGGTTAAGGGCACTGACTGCTCTTTCAGAGGACCCGGGTTGGATTCCCAGCATCCACATGGCAGTTCACAACTGTCTGTCACTCCAAGATTTGACAGCCTCACACAGACATACATGCAGTCAAGACATCAATGCACATAAAATAAAAAAAATAAATTATATATGTAATATATTTTTATTTGGGAGCTGGGTGGCAGGCCCCCAAAGAGTGAAGAGTGAAAGCAAAACAAACCAACAAAAACAGTTACAATACCCAGTGAATCAAAGATACTGCCTTTCATCACTGTTGAATTAGCTATCTGTTGCCACAACAATGTCATGCAACATCTGTAAAAGATTACAGACATTAAGAAAAAGGCAGTGCATTTACATTTTCGCTTTATGGGGCAGAGTCTCATTCAGGCTGATCTTGACCTAGATATGTAGCTGACAGTAACCTTGAACTGCTTCTCCAGTTGTTCCCTCGTATGTGCAGGAATTACAGGCATGAATCACATGTCCAGAGACCATGAATATCCATCAGTGAGTTTTAGAGGAAGAAGGCACCCAAATGCTCCTTTGTCCAAATGTCCCTTATGTGTCAGCTGGGCAGTCTGGTACAGGTCAGGGTATCACTCATCTGTTGTGACCTCTTACCTGGTTGACCTGGACTTTGCCAGGACAACTCTGCTCACCCCTATCTCTCTCTTTTTTTTAAACCTTGACAAGCCTTCTTCTGTCCTAGCAATGTTGGGGGGGGGGCAAAGGGAACGGAAGGGATTAAGGCTGAAGCCTAAGCTTGACTCTAGTCAAGTCAAGCCACTCCATGTTTGGACTAAATGTAAAAGGTGAAAGACACCATTGCTCAGTGTCACACAGCAAAGTGTATGAGTATGGAGCTGTCAACCTTATGGCCACGCTTGTTCTGGTGCCTTTGTTGCCTAACAATCCCTTAAAAGGTGTACTGAAATGAACTTGCTTTATCAAGATTTTTGTGGCTTCGGCCTTTGAGGATGGTTCCGCTTGGTAGTTCTCATTTGGGAGTCACATCAGCAGGGTCTCTACATCACCCCATGGTGCACTGGGACATCATGGGTGTCCCATGTGCCATGTACACGATTAGCTATTGCTGCTTATGTGTGGTTTCCCCAGAATTAAACTCTCAGATTACTTCCATAGTGAGAGTTTTCTGAAGAATGGGCATCGCTAGGGAAATGTAGCTTCCAGTGACCTTGCCTGACACAGCCTTAAAAGCCATAAATCTTGACTTCAGTGCCTTCTACTAGTAACAAGCAAACCATTAACACGAGTCCTATTCAAGGAGACACGGGATTCAGGGCAGAGAAGAGGACTGCAAAATTTATAGATACATTTAATCTCTACCATTTCTGTCTCTAGCATAGTTATCCATGGGGGGAAAATCAGTTACTTAACAAAGAGAACTCAGTTCTCTCATTACATAAGAACTCATTAACTTCCCTCTGCAGATAAAATGTTAAGTTCTTTTATCTTTATGATGTGAGTACCTAATACTCATATTAAATAGGGGATGTAGCAGGTACATGCAGAATTTTTTTTATCTTTATGTGGTTCTATGTAATTTAAACTAATGTAGGGAATGATCTTTGAGAAAGTGCATATTCCCCCCACCCCACCCCAGAGGATCTTGCCTGTAGTCCAGGCTGACTGTGCTTACAGGCATGCATCTGGCTTGTTCTTTCTTCCTTTCCTTTTTCATTCCTTCCTCCTTCCTTCTTCCTTTCTCCTCCCTCCCTCCCTTTTTCCCCCTCCCTCCCTTTCTTCCTCGTCTTTCCTGTCTTTATTTTTGAGAATCTTATACAAATATACAATGAAATATGATACCGACTCTCTACTTTCCTCCTCCTCCTCCACCATGCCCCCCACCCACCATGTCTTCTTCCAATTTCATGCCTTCTGGTCTCATGGTAACCCACTAAATTAAGTTAGTATTGCCCATATGTGATGGCTAAGGGGCTGTCCACTGGAGTTTGGGAAACCTGCCATTGGCCACATCCTCAGAAAAGGCAGTGACTACCCACTGCCAAGAGCTCCTCAGTACCCGCTGGGCCTGGAGATCTACCCTCCTGTGCTGGGATTTTGCCTGGTATTTTGCATATAATCACAGCTGCTGTGAGATCACGATTGTGTTAGCCACGCCATGCCCAGAAGACAGCATTTCACATGACCACATGACTCCTCTCATCCTCCAGCTCTGAACATTCTACCTTCTCTTCTAAGACATTCCCTGAGCCTCAGTAGGCTTAATACAGATAAATGTCCCTAAAAGGGACTGAGCGCTCTGTCTGTCACTGTCAACACTTTGACCATTTCTGCGTGTCTCCTTTGTCGTCTGCCCAATGCAAAAGGAGACTTCTATGTCCAGGTTTGAGAGTAACCCAGGTCTGTATGTGCCTGAAGCTGGACAGATGTCCAGTTTTGTTTTGTGTCAGGTCATTTAATATAGGCGTTTCTAGGAGAAACACACACACACACACACAATGCTATCAATGGGACCATCTAGGGGTTCATCAAGGCATGTATACACATACATACATAGAATACTCTCAAGCCAGCCATGCTTCCTCATAGTTTAGTTTTGGGAGCACTATCCCTTCATTTCTGCATGTCCTATCTCCCAATGAAGCCAATCCTGGTGTCCTGTGGGAGGAGATTACACTTGAGTGTGAATGACAGCATGCAGGCTCGATGGTTCATCTTGGACCCATTGCTGCATCTTCCCTCAAATGGTCTTTATGATGAATAGGAAGGCAAGTCTTTTGTCTTAGTATCTTCATGGAGAATCACCACATCGTAAGATAAGCAATTTAATAATAGTTTGTTTCTCTTTTTCTTTTTTCTTTTTCCTTCATTTTTTGAGACAGGGTTTCTCTATGTAGCCCTGGCCATCCTGGAATTCACTCTGTAGACCAGGCTGGCCTCGAACTCACAGAGATCTGCCACCCTCTGCCTCCCAAGTGCTGGGATTAAAGGCTTGTGCCACCAACGCCCAGCATAAAACACTAGATTTCATGTAATTATTTTTTTATTAAGAAAACATCAAGATGTCTTCAAACTCACGTACTTGCTAAGAAATTTCTAGGACGTGCTGTCTGTTGGCTATGGTTTGGGGAAGGAGAAAGAAAGGGAACTGCTGAATTCCATCTTCAGGCAGAATCATTTCAATTTCCAGTCTGGATTTCACAAAATGAGACCACACTGCCCCAATGTGATAAGAAACACAGTCACTTTCATGAAAGACGTTTCATTTGTCAAGTATCTCGGTCACCATAAGTGCCTTACTGTGGCTGTTCTATCTCTAACATATCTGAGGTGATGTAAGAGACACTCACTTTTAGCTGCAGGTGCCATTCCATGCCATGTGATCGACCATTCCAGCTTTTCTGCAGCCAGCTAAACTAACTGAATACGTTATAAACGAATACTCATATGTTTTGTGAGTTCAGGTTCTACCCGTTAGCATTTATGGGGAGAGAAAAATATAACAGGCTCATTCTGTGTCTGTAAAAGTCTTGGTTAGCTTTTCAAGAAATCCACCTGGGTTCATTTGCAGGATGCACTTTCCATCATAACAAGATTTAATAAACTTTCCAGCACCTTCCATGTTGTGCGTGCTTGATAATTGCTCTCCATCAAGCTAAGTGATGGGGTAATAAGGACGGGACCCTGGTCAATGACAGGGTCTGCATTTATAATGGAGTCCTGGCCACCATGGGCTGCCGGAGCCACCTGTGCTAGGAGCATGTGGGAAGGGCCACCTTTCACAGGCGGCTGAAGCATTATTCTGCGGGAATGAACCTCACTGTGTGTGTGTGGTCCTCCCGTCTGCTCTGGAGGGTTGAGAAGGACTGCCAGGGTACCTATAGAGGGGGTTTGATTTAAAGGGCAGCGCTGCTGTTTGCCTACTTGTAAGGGCGCGCTAGCAGTAAAGAAACACTTCTGGCATTTTACAGCATAAAGCACAGCAGCAGCAGCAGCAGCAACAAACCCACACTAAAAGAGCCTTTGTGCAAGGATGTTTGTAGGCTTCGGATGCCTGCTGCCTGAACTGCATGTGACACCAAGTTATAGCTCTGTGAGCGCTCAGCCCCATGGGGGATCCGGTCAGCTCCTGACAGTATGGAGGCATTTGGCTGCTGTTGTTTATAGAAGAGCAAGATAAGGACTTAGAGACTGCAGAATCTCAGTTGTTGTCTTTCTTTTCCATGACCCACCAGGGAACTTTCCAGAGTCTGAGGCACAGCAGGGTGGGAAGGACTTGTGTTCTCCAAACATCTTTATTCAGGGGTTGTCAGGCTTCCGCAGTGTGGAAGGTCCAAGGTCCAATGTTTGCTCTTGTCTAGAGCTTGGACATTCCTTGCAAGAATAAGGGACACATGCCATATGGAACCCCCCCTACTTCATTCTGACATAACACATTCCATGTAGATATCTCCCCCTTTTACATAACATATTGATCAGTGTCATCCAGAGTGTAAATTGGGTTGATCAGAAGGAAAACTAAAACCAAATCAACAAGTTGTCTTGGTTGATAGACAGTGAGCTTGAGTTTTGGATATATCATTTTTACATGTGTTTTTTTTTTCCTCTTCTGTGCAAAGTCTTGTCTTTAGAACCAAATAAATATAACTGTCTATAGGCATGGAAGGCACATGTTGGGAGAATTTGATTGCTGATTGGATTGCACTGATAGCAGTGACAGGCTGAGGCTGAGTCTGTTTTCGTTCTACCTTACTTGAATGGCACCTTCCTACTAGCTTCTCTAAGACATGCCCTTGTCTAGGAGCTATAGATCCGAGCAGAAAGTGACTGGGGTGCTGTCCCTGTGAAATCTCAACACAATGACCACAGTCAACAAGTCACTGCACATGAGGGAGGACATTACAGGCCACACCCCTAGATGGAGAGCTACAGGCAATGGAGGGAGAGTCAGTTTTATATAGGGACAAACCCCTGATAGGTTTTAATCCAAAATGATCAGCCCTGAATGCGCGCGCACACACACACACACACACACACACACACACGCACACACACACACACGTAAATACAACAATAAAAGTTATAGAACAATAGGTCACGCATTTAAAGGGGGTGGGGTGACAAGGATAATTATTGGAAAGAGCAGAGAATAGAAATAATACATCTATTATCTACATCCATCCATTCATCCATTTATCTATAACCTCAGCTGCAGCCACTAAGAGCACCACCTGTGCGCATCCACTACCTTCCCCTTTAAAAGGCCCTGCCCACCTCCCATCCTTCTCTCTGTCCCTCTCTCAGTCTGTTCCCCTCTCTCTCCTTTCCCTTTCCCCCCTTTTATGATTCCTTCCCCAGTAAAATCCCCCTCTGTTTGAACCCTGTCTCATGACATCTTTCTCTTGTGTGCCGATTTTCTTAAATTACAACGCTGGTGCTCAGCATCCTGGGATCTCCAGTGAGATCCAGGCATCTCTCACAGCTTCCCACGATGGCCTCCCAGGCCACCGTACATGAACTCCCTTGCCGCATGCATGGCCTCAGTAGCCTTCCCTAACTGGGGAGGAAAGCATCTCCCAAAACCCCCTTTACTCCTTTATCCTTCATGACTTTGGTTCTTCAGAGAACCACATGGTCTTTAAAACGTTAAATTTGGCAGGGAGATTCCTCATCCAATGAGGACCTGTGCTCAGTTTTCTAGTACTCTTATAAAACCAGGCACCCTGGTACATGTTGATAACCCTAGACCTGAGAGGATGGGAATAGAGATACCTGTGAGATTTCTTGGCCTGCTTAGCCAGATGGATGAGCTCCTAGTTCAATGAGAGACCCTGCCTCAAAAAACGAGATGAAGAGGGATCGAAGAACACCAATGTCTGATCTCTGCATACACATTCATGTATGTGCACATCATGAACAAATGCAACACCCACATGCAGACTCAAGTTTGTACCGTAAGAGTTGACTGGGGAACTTGTAAGCAGACAGACTTTTTTTCACCCTGCTCCTGGGGGACCTGATTCAGAAAACTGGAATTAGAACCAAGAAATATGAATGAACAGTCTTGAAGCATGCTAAGACGTTCTGATGCATAGTGTCACATGGATTTCTCTGTCAAACCCTTGTTCCAATGTGTCTGTTTCTGGTTTTGTTCTTGCTAAATACAGGCTAGCTTTTGTTAAACAGCAAAGCCAAGGGGTACTCAAATTGTTAAGTGAACAAGCAGCAGCCTTCAGGCTAAATCTTAGTTTGCTTTTGTAAATAAAGCTTTACTGGGACACAGCCATGCATGCCCTTGGTTCGTTATAGGAATGAGTGCTCTGTCATGTTTTAGTGGCTGTGTTGACTGGCTAGGCATACTGAATGACTCACAAGTCCAAAAAAAAAAAAAAAAAAAAAAAAAAAAATGCTGTCTGACCTGTTAAAGGATGCATTTAACATTTAAACACTCAAAGGTCAGTTTCCTTGAAAACAGGTAAGATCTTCCCCTGAAGATTTGATCTTTAGAAAAGCCATTAGATATATTCTTCTTCTAGTGGGACAAAACTTTTCAAAAGCCTGAGAATGGAGGAAGTTCAAAAGAGAAGATTGATATAAAGAAATAGAGAGCCAGAAATAAAAAATATGTCTTAGGCCACTGAAATAAATGATTATATTTCATTTACTAAATGTAGGTGATACTTTATACAAGTGACATTCTTGATATGTGCTTATGACCTGTTCTAGCCCCATTTTTCAGTGGGCATAGACACATGCAGGACCTCGTGAACAAAGCCTTCGCTTGTCCATTGAGGGAGAACTCTGTCCCTAACTCACATGGGGAGACACGGAGTTCTTCATTTTGATAATCAAGCTGGCAAAGCAAATTTGGTTCCAGTGTTTTAATGAGCTCGTGTGGGTGGCCAACAAATTGCAGGTTCAGACATAAATGTTTCGAACGTGGGTGGCTGGTTTTTAACCCCGAGGGCAAATTTCTGTGATTGTAAGGAAGTTTCAGGCTTGTAGCCAAGTTCAAAGAGTAGTTGCCAGATATTAAGAAAAATGTGAGCTATTCTAAGCGATGTTCCATTATTTGAGGACAAGATGATGTTGTTCCAAGGTATGATTGGCACAATGTTTTAACATCTTTTGAGTCCACTCCAATTAGATATCTGTTAGCATTTATACTGTGTATTTGTGCTTGAACTTTATACACAATATCTTGGAAAATGGGGGAAGATGGTGAAGGAAATGGAATTGGCTGCCCTTTTCCTACCTTTGAGCATTTAAGTATTAGGTATTTATACCCCTTTATGCTGTATACCCTCTGGTTTTCTATGCTGGAAAAAATTAAATCTTGAGGGTTTTTTTGGTATTATAAGAGTTGTTGAAAGAAAAGAGTAAGTTTTGATCTGAGAAGTAAAGGATTAATGCGTCTACTGAATTTTTAGCCACATAGGAGGTTGTCTTTGAAGCGGACTCCATCTGGGTTCTCCAAGGGACCTTTGTGCCATGTTAGTGGGACTTGGAAGTACGTTTCCAAAAGGATGAACTAGACACCAACTAAGGTTGCTTTTCAGCATCCTGGGGTCTAACGACGATCCTGTAAACAGAGATAATGAGATTCTAAGCAAGTGTGGTTGAAATGTTAAAAGCGACTATAAAAATACCTCTGTGGGCTCCTGACTTATTCTCTCTCATTGCTCAGTAGAAGCAAATGTGAATTGGCATAATATTCATTGTGCAGTTACCATGGGGTCAGCAACTAGGCCCTGTTACCTCATTCCTCTAACATTTGTAAAAGCGATCAAGACGGGCTCCAATCGGACTGGAAAATCTATTGACTCAGAAGGAGAAAGATAATAGGAATCCCTTACATTCCTCCTCTTATTTTCTTAGGGACAGCTCACACAGACTTTGTCAGGTTCCTGGGCGGGGCATGGCGATGGGGACTTACGTATTGCAGTCCCTTAAGTTAAAACTTGGACTTAGGTACTGTATTTTTAGGCACTGAAACTGATAAACGTGTTCGATTCTCCCTTAGTTCGTCCGTCCTGCCCTCTCTACTTACCTTCCGCCTATGAGTCTTGACAGGACCAATCACTGACAAACAAACGGTTGTGTTTGGTTCCAAATTTATGCCAAACTCTACTCATCTCCACCCTGGAGAGATTGATTTCCTAGCATTCTACTTAAGGTTTATTTTCTTTCCTTCGGGCTTATTTATTGAAAATCTTATTTTCACGGACTATAATACACTTTTATCCTTTTTAAATCTATCTCTCCATTCATCAACTCATTCATTCATGTGTGCACATATGTGTGGGATAGTGCACATGCCACGCCTGGAGTATGGAGGCCAGAAGACAACTCTGTCTAGTCACGTCTCTTCTTTGACCTTTGTGTGGCCCCTGGGGGATTGAACGCCAGTCACTCGGCCTACATGGCAAGTGCCTTTACCTGTTGAGCCATCTCACTAGACCCAAATTGTCAAAGCTTTGGCTAGTCAAGCTTGTGTTATTGAATGTAATTGTATATCATCATCATCATTAAATTATTATTGTATGCGTGTGTGGTGGTTTGAGTAAGAATGGCCCCCATAGGATCGTATACTTGAATGCTTAGCCATCAGGGAGTGGCAGTATCTGAAAGAGTTTAAATGGATTGGGAGATATGGACTTTGTTGGAGGAAGTGTGTCACTCGGGGAAGGCTTTGAGGTTTCAGAAGCCAAGCCCAGACTCTCTCTCTCTCTCTCTCTCTGTCTCTGTCTTTCTCTCCCTCTCTCTCGCTCACTCTCTTTCTCTCCCTCTCTGTCTCTCTTTTCCTCTCTCTCTCTCTCTGTCTCTCTTTTCCTCTCTCTCTTCCTCTCTCTCTCCCTCTCTGTCTCTCTTTTCCTCTCTCTCTTCCTCTCTCTCTCTCTCTGTGTCTGTCTCTCTGGATCAGGGCGTGGCTCTCAGTTACTGCCACAGTGCGGCCTGCATGCCATCATGCTCCCAGCCATGATGATAATGGACGAAGCTTCTGACCCTCTTAGCCAGTCCCAATTAAATGCTTTCTTTTATATAAGTTGCCTAGGTCATGGTGACTCTTCGCAGGACTAGAACAGTAACTAAGACTGTGTGTGTATCTCTCTCTTTGTGTTTGTGTGTACCTGTGAATGAGGGCATGTCCATGCTACAACCCCTGTGTCCGAGAACAACCTTTGGGGGTCCAAATGTTAGGGGTTCCAGTCTTGGTTGCTTAGCACTCTTATCCGGCGAGCCATTCTCTCTGGTCTTCAGTACTTATTTTTATGCATACAATTTCCCAGATGCCGCCCCTGAGAATTCCATCAACCTTGCTTCTGCTCTTTGGACATGTTCCCATCACTCTTTGAAACCTACCCTTATTTTATGGTTCTACAAGGTATTTCAGACTCATCTTGCACATTCTGTCTTCTGGAACTGGCTCCAAGAACCTCACATTCTTTTCTGTACAGGCAGGTAGTATTTATAAAACAAGATCCAATCCAGGCACTAGGGATGCCTGCTGCCACTGGAAGGCCATTGTGCCTGAGACTTATGAGTAGATAAATAGAAAAGTGTGTGTGTGTGTGTGTGTGTGTGTGTGTGTGTGTGTGTGTGTGTGCCTCCACACATCCACACGCCCTGATATTGATTCATCTGTCTGCTGAAAACCCTTTGCTGGGACTGGGAATTGGCTAAGTTGGTAAAATACTTTGTAGACACTAACACCCATGTAAAGCAGCCAGGTGCAGGGCATATAGTTGCAATCTCGGCACTTGGAAGTCAGAGACAGGAGGATGCCTGTGACTCCCTGGTCAGCCACCCTAGTCTAATTGGAGAGCTTCAGGTCAATGGGAAACCTAGTTTCAAAAACTAGGAGGGTGGCTCTTGAGTAACAGTAACCAACTTCAGGTCTCCACAACCATATTTACACACACATACACACAATTTACACACACACAATTTGCACACACACTATTTATACACATACTATTTACACACACTATTCACATACTATTTACACACCATTTGCACACCACTATTTACACACACTTTAAACACACACAATCCACACACTATTTACACACACTATTTACATAATTTACACATGCACTATTCACACACACTACTTACACACTTCACACACACACACTATTTACCCTTTGCTTACATTATACAATTCCAATCTAGCGTCCTGAACTTATTCTAGCCTTCCCTCTTTTCATATTATTTAAAACCTCTCCCAGACTATGAGAAACTGATCAACCCCCTTTACAGTTAGCCTGTCTACTCCTTTGTCAGAGGCACTGTGTGTAGCCCATTCAGTGGGCTCCGTGCTTGACTGTGGCCCCACATACCTAGGCCCTACATCATTAAAGAAACAGTCTTTATTCCTAACGGAAAGACTGATAAAACCACAGAAGGAGGAAGAAGTCGGGGCAGAACTTGTATAGAAGGAGAAGGGAGGGAGCTGGATGTGTGGTCCCAAGGCAGATTTTTACTTCCGGAGCCTAAATAACTATGAGGTGTGAAACACTTTTGTGGGAGAATCTGAGTAATTTACTATTTCATAAGTGCTACAAACAAATGTGGTTTCCCTCCCCTTGGGAGGGGCTTGAAATGTTAAATGTAAAACATAAATGAATAAGCCTAAAATACTACTCTTGCAGTGAAAATTTGGAAGGACTTGAAAAAGCAAACAGTATGGAGCAGTTTGGAGATAGGTAGATGGGCACATAGGCTGTGCAAATAAATACATAAATAAATAAATTAATCAAAAATGATTGTGGAGAGTAAATAAGATGTTAATTATTTTTAATTAATAAATTTAATAGCCTAGCTATTAAAAAGTGCTAACAGAGCTGATGCAATGCCTTTAAGGCTCTTACCTGGGTCTTGAATGCACCGTGTGTGGTTAGATTTATGTGCAGGCTGGCGCAAGTTGGGAGTCATGTGTGTTCTCAAGCCAGTCTACATCCGAGCACAGAGGTAGAGAGAATCCCCCCACACTAAAGGACAGTGGGCAGGGATAGACCATGCCTTCAGTTTAAAATCATCAAATAGCACCTGAAATATTATCCGTGCATGTAAACATACCTTCTTGAATTGTGTAAAGATATAGGACTGAATTAAAACGAAAAGCGATTAGTGCAGCAAACTTTAAGAAACAAGACAAAACAAACTGGGAGAGAGAATTTACCACTAGCAGTATAGGTTATCAGGGAGAGAAAAGAAACCTACCATTTCTCTGCAGCCCTCTGCCCTCTGAAACCTTCATCCGTGACCAGGCCCTATTGAAATCAATAGTAACGCAGCTGCCTGCGCGAACAGTTGTCCTCTTCAAAACTACAGAGAACATGGCGCGTTTCTGGGATAATCATAACCTAGGAGAGATTGTACTTCCTTCTTTAACGGCCCGCTTCCTGTGATTCATGTTTTCTGCCCCTCATTCACTCGGGCAGCACCGGAAAACAGGCGAGCTGGTAGGAGTGGGTACACTCCGGAGGGAGCATCGGGCACGCTCTGTCTTAGCTCAGAAGGATGAGAGTGGAGAACCTTTTCAGTCTTTGCTCCTTAGTCAGAAGACTGAGCCTCTGTGTCCTGTGTCAGCTAACCCTGCCGTCTAGTGGCTGGAGTTGATCTTTTATACAGCAGGCTGGGTAGGAGAGTTTTACGGTATTTTGATGCTGGGTGCATACAGTGGAAGCAATTCTAATAAATGCCCCTTCCAATTGTTGATGTGACATGTGCTCAAAGATCGCTTGTCCTGGGCATTGCTAGCCCATCACTATTTGTTGTCGGCAAACAGTTTCCCTATCACCTGTGAATGATCGAAGAAGGAAATCGCATGGGGCATCATAGTATTGAGACTTTTAGGGATGGTTTTGATCCACAAAAAGGGGTTAAGAGGCTGAAGGGGTTTGAGGGAATGGAAAAAAAGACATCTGAAGGTGTATGGTATTTTGAGACTTCTACCTCAGTTGGAGTCTTGGGTGTGGGGGCTCCTTCTCAGCACGGTCTTAAACAGTATTGAAGATTAGGTTTGTATCAAGAAGCTTAAATGGTACAGGAGCTCTGTGTTTCAAGGGCGGAGTCACAGAACTGTTGGCTATTGTCCAGTTTTAAGAAGCGAGGTCTGTTTCCCCAGCTACTTGTGTGTTTATGCTGTCACAGAGAAAGAGACGGCCTCTTAGCTCAACAATCATAGGAACAATATATTTTACTCTGCTATTAAATTTGTTGAAGACTTGCGTCAAGCAGTATAATCAACTGGCTACTGTGAGAGTTATCTAGAGTAACATAACTTATAACATGAATCTCTATATGTAGAAAGGGGATTCATAGGAATGACTCACAGGCTTCGGTCCAGCAAATCCAACAATGGCTGCACAGACATGGATGGCCCAAGAGTACAGTTAGCTGTTCAGTCCACAAGTGTGGATGTCTCAGCTGGTCCTGAAGAAGTAGGCTCTGATGCGAGTGAAGGAATAGACTTGTTAGCAAGAGCAAGAAGGCAAAGAGCCAAGGTCTCCTTTTTCCATGTCCTTTTATATAGGTTTTTACAACAGAATGAACAGCTCAGATTAGCGTTTGGTCCTCCCAGCTCTAAAGATCAGGATTAAAGGCATGTGTCTTCTCAATTCAAAGATCCAGATTACAAATGCATCTACCCACTTCGAATTAAGCAACACCCTCTCATAGATGTGCCCCTTCACTTTTGGCTCTTAGTTAATTCCAGATGCAGCCAAGTTGACAACCAGGGATAGCTGTCAATGTTACTACTAGAGAACTCTAAAGACCAACTTGTATATATTCTATAAGCTATATATTCTATTAGTGTGGGTATTACTGAAACATCCAATCCTCATCATTGGAAGGGAACATTGATACCCTGAATATGTGTGGGCTGCTAGGAGATGATTTTTGGAGGCAGTATATTCATCATTTATCTTGTTTGTTCAGTCCATATTTGATAATGATAATAGTGATTTATCATTATCAAATTTATAATTAAACTGCTCGTGTGATCTGAATCATGGCAGGGATAGGACCACAGGTCTGTTGTGCATGCCTTCTGGATGATCACAATTTTTTTTATAGCAATGAGTATTTGCTTACATCAAGTAGATTTACAATTAAATGCAGGACCCTTTTTTTATCTAGTTATAAAATAATCTTTTAGTCTTTGAAATTAAAATATGATTGCATTATCCATCCCCTTTCCTTTTCTGTGTATTTCTCCTTTGCTCCCTCTCAAATTCATGGTCTCTTTTTCTTTAATTGTTGATATAGCTGCTTAAATATATTAAATATAGCCTGCTCAGTCCATATACTATGACATGTATGTCTATGATAGCAGCCGACCACTTGTTTGGATTACAAACTGGGTTGCTCTTCCCTGGAGAAGACCATTGCTTTTGCTTAGTTGCCTGTAGTCATGTGTTTAGCAATGGGACCTTTGAGGTTCCCTTTCCATGCTAGCATATCTGTTGGTATCATCCTTGTCCAGGTCTTATTGTTAAGATTTTATAGGTGTAGCTTGCCTGACTTCCTCAGCGACCCAGTTTCACGGCAGACTTCCCGTTTCCCCTTGCTTTTCTATCTTTAAATATAGGAGTCTAACCCTCAGTACTTAAGACAGCAGTCTATAATTTTACATAACTGGAAATAGATTGTGGCTTATTATCTTCTCATTCCTGAAAGTCAAGCACTCCCGGACCTCATAAGACACCTTAACTGTCCCAAAAAATGTTCTGGTGGTATATAATGTGACTATTTAATGGAATGTAATAATCTTTTCTTGCTGATCCGCTGACATCTAGATGTTCTAGACATTCGGCTAATGTGACTATTGGCATCACATTGCCAAGAGCTGAACAGAAGTTAACTGAGATGCCTTTATGACTGTGGAACACTTTCATCCTTTAAAGTACAGTCAGGGACCAGCTTTTCCATCCCCATTGAGGAAGGGCTGAGGGGAGGAGACAGCTGTGTAACATAACGTAGTGTCCATGAGGGTGGAAAACGGGAAAGGGAAATTCTGTGTGGTTTTCAGTAAGAAAGAAATAACCCTTCTTCTAGGTCAGGGGCATGGAGTTGTAGGTGGGCGAGTTGGGGAAGATGGGGTGTATAAGCTGTGTAACTGAGAGACACTGACAGGAGTGATTGATCTGTTTTATGTGTGAGTTGACATTGAGACGTGGGAACTGGAGCTAACTGTATGAGTTTGACCACAGACACATATGTTTTGACAAAGAACATGTTATTATTTGCCATGTTTATTACCTAACACTGTTTGACTGTTGATGTGCAAAAAGTGGATGCTTTTTTTGTTTTGCACACTGTGTTGCTTTGAATGAGAAAGACCTGTGTGGGTTATATATTTGAACGCTTGGTCTTCAGTTGGTAGAACAGTTCTGGAAGGATTAGGTGGTGTGTCTTGTTGGAGGAGAAATGTCACCAAGCGTGGGCTTTGCAAAGCCCACACTATTCCCACTAATCTCTTTCTGTCTGCCTCATGCTTGTGGGTTAGGTGGAACTCTTGGCTGCTTCTCCAGCACCATGCCTGTCTGCCTGTTGCCATTCTGTCTGCCAGGATGCTCATGAACTCCCTCCCTGAAACTGAAAGCAAGCCCCTGATAAACTCTTAATTTTATAGGTGGTCTTGACCATGTTGTCTCTTCACATCAATAGGAAACTTGGAATAGCATACACTTCCCAACTTCTATAAACAACATGCATTCTAAATATTTGATTTCACCAGCTGTTTCCATCCTTTATCAAATCATCAGCCATGCACCTAACTTTTGGTTAGCTATGTACCTCTCCTATTTTTCTAAGCTATGACAAATTACCTCCATGTTAGTGGCTTAAAAATGACACACGTATCATTTTCTTTTGCTCAAGGTTAGAAATACCATTTGGTCTGATTGGGCTAAATCAAGGGTCCAGCCAAGCTGGTTCCCTTCTGGGAGTGCTAAAGGAGAACCAGTTCCCTTGTTTTTGTACCTTTGCAAGGTGTGTTTTGTCAATTCTTGGCTTGTGCTGTTCCCTCTCTCCATCTTCAAAGCCAGCAATGCCAGGTTGAGCCCTTCCCACACTGCAGCCATTAACCTTCCTTCCTTCATCATCCCTCTGTTTCAGATGCTCTCTTTTACCTCTTCCTGGTTATACTGGGCCATGGGGACAATGCAGGATAGTCTCCCTAAGTCCATTTTGTCATGGAAGCTTACACATTCCCTGCCTGTGGGATTGAAGATCTGAGTTCTGTTAAAAACTATTAATCTGCATATGAGTAAAAAGGCACACGAAAGCATCATTGATGACCAAAATGTAGAGGAGACACACTTGGGGATAGGCCAGCAAATATTCTTTTGAGCACTGCAGTTATCATTAGAATAGATTTGATGATTTAGTGTTACCTGTAGAATTAGTTAATTAAACGTTGAACTGAATAACTAGAAATATTTGATTTCACTATTTCATTCCAAAAGCAAGAGTCTGAAGAGTCCCATCGAGAAAAAGAAAAAGAATTCAAACTTGGGGGAGAAACCCAGCAAGCTAATTAATGTGACGCCAGCTACTCTGAAATGTCCTCAATTTAAAAATAATTATAATTTGTGAAGCAAGAAAATGTAATTTTGAATTTACTCTCAGGCTGGCAGGATGGCTCACTGGGTAAAGGAGTCCTCCACGTAGAGCAAGACATAGAGATGGTAACCCTCTGACCTTTATAACCGATGTGATGCCTATATCCCCCATCTCTCTCTCTCTCTTTCTCACACACACACACACACACACACACACACACACACACACACACACACCTGCATAAATATATAATTACAACTTTTTAAAAATAAATTTCTTCTTATTTCTAAGAAGCAACCTCAAGATGATATTTTGATGAGCACAATGGTTTTCAAAAAAAAAAAAAACCAGATGACAGGAAATTTTTTTAACCTTCCTTCCAACACATCTTTTTAAAAGTAGTTTTCTGTCTTTTCCTATTTTCAAATGATTAGATCATGGTGTGTGGGAAATTGTTCCTATAACAATCCATTATCATTTTGTTATTTTTTTTTCCAGAGGGGGGGAAAAGCTTTTTTCACAGCAATTGCCAAATGCTGCCATGCACTTAATGTGGAGGAAACCATTACTGTTCACTCACTGGGATCCTTCTCCCCTTCCATCATTTTCCCCTCCTCCTGATGCTCTGGTAAAATCCTATGTCTATTATTTCAGCTAAATTACATATTTGTTCAACTTGGTCTAATGGTTGATGCTCCCAATACTGCTAGTCTGCATGGCCTCCCTCCTCTTTTAAAGAACACTATTGTGCAGTTTAGAAATCAAATCGGATCTATTACTGTTCCCCGCCGTTTTGAGTACAGGAATTATACATAAGGTGGCCGGGTGGTCCTTTTGTGTATCCTTTTTCCTGTAAAAGTAACACTATATAGGAAGGTCTCGCAAGGAGAATACTAAAGAGTACCAAGATGTCATAGGAAAAATAATTTTATAGAGCTAGCCATAGAAATACATTTGGAGAAAATGCTTAAGCTTGATATACCTCTTTGATGTGGAGATATTTATATTTAAGAAGATAAGACTCTGGAACCAGAATGCTGGCCTGAGATTCCACAGGTGCTTCTGGTAAGGTTCATGTCCTGGGGCAGGTTTTTTCACTCTGCCCCCTTCATTTCCATCATCTACAAACCGAAGGAGAGGGTGAGATGTGTCTATACACAAAAAGCAATTAGAGAAATTAGAGGGGTTTGCCGTGAGGAGTGCTATTTACTATTATCATCATTACTGAACGTTAGGTAGAACTGTCCATTACGGGATCATTACTGAACACTTACCAAGTGTTCACCAGCCATGTTTCAGAGCCTACCAAAATGTTAAATTAATCAGATCAATGCTAAAAACAATTTAATGTTACCGTAACACTCTATAACCAGTAATAGATGGTGGCTAACTTTTTATTATTATCCAATTTGATAAGCTACTGGAAGCCAGATTTACCTGTGCATTAAAAATTGGCGGACGCTGTTTGTTGGTGAAGGAACAAGCAGGAATTGCTAGAAATAAACATTCTTAACCAGAAACACAATTGACTCCAATTCCTTTGAGCCTGGAGCAGGGAGGAGGAGGGATTCATTTAAGAGGAGGTGATCTGGTTGAGGGTGCCCACAAATAAAATAGGGCATTCCAGATGATCTCTGACATGAACTGGAGGATTGATTATACGTGGTAAGGATATGCTTACCACGTGTGTAGTCCTGAGTTCAATACCCATTACTACTACCACAAACACACAAACAAAAACCAAAGCAAACAAACCCTAATGTATTTCATAGATTCAGAGGAGATTCCAAGTGAGACCATTATTATGTGGCTATTTATTGCTGCTCTCTCTCTCTCTCTCTCTCTCTCTCTCTCTCTCTCTCTCTCTCTCTCTCTCTCTCTCTCTCTCTCTCTCTCTCTCTCTCTCACACACACACACACACACACACACACACACACAGAGTGTTTGGTTCTTCCAACCATTGTCATTTGATCCACCCTCACTCATGACTTTAGCTAAGGTCTCGGAAGTACTCTGGTAAATATTGTCAACTGTTCCAGCATCGCTGAGAACCCGAATGGGGAAACATGATGGAGTATATTAATGTAAGGATTTTTACATGTTTTCTGTCCTGTTCAATCTAATTCCAGAATTAACCCAAGGAGATGGATCAGTTGTCAGAGTGCTTCCCATACAACTATGAGGATCTCCAGAACTCATAAAAATTGGGGTGTGATGGTGCATGTCTGTAGCCCCAGTACTGAGACACCGTGTAGAAGCGAGGGGATCTCTGAAGCTCACTGAGCAGCCAGCCCCACCAAATCAGTGAGCCCCAGGCTAAGTGAGAGACCTTGTCTCAAGTACAATGTGGAGAGCCATTGGCGAGGATGTTCAGGAGGCTGCGGCAGGAAGGTTGTGAGCACCAAGCCCGCCAGGACTGCATAGTGAAGCCGTCTCAAAACCAGACCCACAAATACACAAGACAGAAATCTATCATCTCTTCTCAGAACCGTCACACAAAAGAAACATTTTCATATAAGAATAACGGGAGAAAGGGAACGAACAAGCAGCATTAGGAGGAGGAGAAGGAACCCATCTCAGTTAAAGACAGTCTTGAAGTTTTTGACTGTGGCCTCATCATCAGTCATTGTACTTCATCCCTTGTGTGGCCAGGCTGGATCAGTGCCGGTATACTGGCAGCTGTACCGGCAGGTGGACGCAGGACAGTAGAATCCCTTCTCAGGTGCAGAGACAGTAAGTCACATGATGGGCACTTTTGGTCTGTGCTTCGGAAAGGGTATCCTTTCTATGATCCATGTCTCTCCTAGAAAGCTTACTTCATGGTCTCCTAGGTCTCCATCCAGTGCTTTTGATTTCAGATTCAGCTATCCCTTGTGGAATTCCATCTCCCAGTGGTTTGAATATTTTGAGTATTTTCAGACAGTAGGAACAAGGCACGGATCTACACGCCTTACAAATAGGAACTCATGATTCTCCCCGAAGCACTAAGTGTTCGGCACAGTTATTAACCTCACTTTAAAAGGAAGGAAACCTGGGCCCAGGATGCTTTAGACTTTCTCAGGGTTGTGAACTCGTGCATGGTGGCCACACATTTACTTTAGACTTGTGCAGTTAAACCTCCCTGTTTATGAGCCACGGCTCTAATACTTGCAAATGCATTTGATAACCTTTTCGTTAACCTTAGGCCAGACATCATAAAAATGCATTAAAAACAAAAATAAAGACAAAATCTTTGAGTGGTACCTAAGACTATTGTGAGACACTGAAATCATCCAGAACTGGGTGCCAAATTTTGATGTACATATTAATTTCCTTTAGCCCTTTAAAAAAATCTATAAATAGGACATGTTAATGGATACAATTTTTATATCTAGTGTAAAGTCCTGACAGTCATAGGACAATGCAACTTTAAAGTGTAGCAGAATGAGAGAGAAAGAGAGAGAGGCAGAGAGGAAGAGACAGACAGACACTGAGAAGCTAGTCAGTCTTCTATGGATTAAAATGTCTGTGTAGGAGCTGGAGAAATGGCTCATTGGTTAAGAGAGCTTGTTGCTAATCCAGAGTATCTGAGTTTGATTTTGAGCATGTTGGGCAGCTTACAAATACCATCTGTTACTCCAGCTTCAGGTGATCCAAAGCTCTCTTCTGGTCTCTGTGGATATTCCCATCCAAGTAGCATACACAAACATACAGACACACAAAGAACGTGAACTCTTTAAATGATCGTGTGCAACACCCTGGGATCTGTCCTGTGCGGGTGGGTGATGTGGTGTTGGTAGAGAAGTGTGTGATGATATCTGTTCTAGCTGCCCATGGGTTGGTAATGCTTATGTTGAATTAGCGGGATTGGGAGTATTATCTGAAGGAAAAGTCAAGTCCTCTTGTACTTGAAAGTGGAATAGAAAATGTAGACCCAGAGACAGCAGTCTTCTCCTTAGAGTTGGGATGAGCAGCAGAGAATTGTAGGTGTTGCTAGTTAGTGTTAACCTGGGGGGGAAAAATCTAGAATCACTTAGGAGATGGGTCCCTGGGCATGCTTTGGGTGGATTATGTTTATTCTATCAGGGTAGAAGGATTGGCCCACTGTGGGTGGCAGCATTCCCTACACACGGGATTCTGTACTGTGTAAGAACTGAAAAATGACGTGAGCACCAGCATGCCTGTATTAATTCATCATTCCCTACCCTTGACTGTGGGTGTAATGTGACTTGAGTTCCCTGAAGTGGTGGACTGTATCCTGGAATTTTGAGCCAAATAAATCCTTTCTCCCTTATGGTGTTTTGCTTTTTTAGTTGGTGCTGCCTTTTAAGCTACAGCTATCATATTCAGCAACAGCAACTCTGTGGCTTCCAGCAGCTGCTAGACCTCAGGAGACAAAGTCTGAGGGAATTCTGTTCCCTCAAGCACTGACTCTTTCAAAGCTACTAAGGAAACTTACTTAACTCTCTGTCCTGCGAAAGAAATCAAGATTCAAAGTTTGAGGTAGAATTCTGTTTCCCAGGTGAGCAAGCAGCTCACCTCTTTCTGTCTCCCAATAAGTTCTCCTGCTCTCTCTTGCTCTCCTTATAACCTTTCTCACCAGGCCCCTCCCTACCACTTCCGGTCAGCTAGTTTGACCCAGCTTCCTGACTGCCGGTGAGTTTTATTTCATCAAACACATCTTGGCGTCATTAAACAAAGACAGTACTCTACAACACCTTCAGTTGCCTTTGCCAGGGTACTCTGCGTTGCATCAGGAAAAGAAACAAAGATAGTCCTTTGCGTGCACGAGAGTCAGATTAGCTTTATCTGATATTGGGAGGTGTTTAAGTCTGAAGTGTGGGCTCATTTTATTCTTCAAGTTGCTTCTTGAAGTAGTGTGGGTCAGTATTGTGCCCCTGCCTTTTCTGGGTAATAGCAGTGGGGCAAATAGCAGGAAGGCCCAGGGAAGCTTGTCTACCTCAGAGTCGCTGCTGAAAATAGGCTTGCTCTCTCCCCCTCCTCACTCTTCTCAGAAGCAGCTCTGGTCACTGGTGACCTTCTTGCCTCTGCTGTGTTGAGGACTGAGACGGTACCAGAGGCTGTAACATTAATATTTACAGTGGTCGCAAAACATTATGAACATTAAAAAAAAAAAAAAAAAAAAAAAAAGGAATTGTAGAACCTACATGAAAAAGAAAGATCGACCGATTTCACTTTGCCTTCAGATGAGAGCTAGAAAATTGCAGGGAGAAAGAGTGTATATTCCAGATGGAAAGGATGCCTGTGGTCAAGGAAGTTTAAGTGGAAGGCAAGCAGGCTATAGATGCTTCAGCTTTGCCAGAGATGCCGTCACCATTCCAGCCAGCCACCTACACACTTCACGTGTGTGTGTGTGTGTGTGTGTGTGTGTGTGTGTGTGTGTGTGCTACACGGATAAACAGCTCACAGAAGTAGAGCGATTGCATTTCAAGAGGCATGAATCGGAGCATTATTTTTTTTAGCATACGCCATTGGATCCAGCCGTTCCATTGAGAAAGATAAAGGCCAAAGCTTTCTGAAGATCCCGCTGCTGTGTCCTGGGCTCACACCATCCAGCCCTGGTGGGTAGGAGCAAAGTGTTCTCTTATCAGTAAGAACATTTCGTCAAGTGGCGGATTCTTCACCCAGGCAGTTCTTGTGTTGACCTTTCCCCCGTATTTCCATTTGCTCATAAAATGGATGCTGTTATTGAAACAATATGGGTGAGAGTCTTAGACCTGTCAATTTTCCACCTATTGTTTCCTTGGGTCTACACAGTCTAAGAGCTTAAAAAGGACTTGGAAAGACTAGTCTTGGCATAGGATGCAGGAAAAACAGCAGTGCATACAGTGAGATTTATTTCATTTTCACCACGAAGACATTTAAAGAGCAGATTATCTTCATTATTAGAGTCATCATACTTCCTTGACTAATTGGCACAAACCATCAGTTATTACTTCCTGGAAAACAGCGGGAGATAATCGTTGACTTTCCTTGGTGAAGCTGCGTTTTTGGAGAATGGATTCTTCTTGCTGGATCAGCATTATTTCCAACAAGGAAGCCACTCATTCCTTTAGCCCCACTAATCAGTTACTGAAAGGGTATTATGAGCTAGGCACCCTGCCATGGGCAGGGATCTTCAAATGACTAAGGCATCTGATTCACTCTCCTTGAAAGATAAAGTTCATGCAAAGTTTGCTAGTGAAAATCCACAGTCTAGCATGGCCCAGCCAGATGCATTGCCTCAAGTGTAAGAGTAAATCTTTATGGTGTCAGCCCAGCCACCAATTCCACATTCCATCCTGGGAAAACCTTAAAGACTTTTTATTGAATTAAGGAGGAATAAAAAAAGGTTTATAATTCCTTATGAAATACATAGAAGGTGGTCTGTTTGCTAGTTGAGAATGGCTCACTGGCATACTGAAAGTACTGGCTAGCCTGTGAGCTATGTGGGGGGCTTAGTGTTTTCCAAAGTGACAAGGGCTTGTGGTTAATGCATCTCTGAATCTTAAACTCTGACATTTGTGTGTGTGTGTGTGTATAAACACTCATATATATATATGTATATGTATATGTATACATGTATATATGTATAGCTTTCAATTTTCTGGTGTGTGTATATAAACACTCACATATATACATATGTATATATGTATATCTTTCAATTTTATGGTGTGTGTGTGTTTGTGTGTGTGTTTGTGTGTGTGTATGTGTTTAAGGGATGGTGTTAGGAACTGCAGTCAGTTATAAGATGGATCTGGGTCTCCTTTACTGATGAGTGTACACTTAGCATTGGAAGAAGCCAACTTTTGTATTGTCTGGTCATATACTAACTAAAAAGACAAGTGTTGATAGATAGTCTGAGATGCATTGACTCAAAGCAGAGAGCTGGAAAGTTGAGTTCATGATATCTCATGACAAGTAAGAAGCCTTCCCAGGACATGAGGAGGAGACACTCCATCCTTGCTGTGAAAGGAGTTCTTACTTGGTCTAGATAATAAAAACCCAGAGTCAGACATGGAGGAAAATGCTGAGAGATCCGGGAGAAGAAGGAGCAAGCCACACCCACACCTCACCTCCTAGTGTCTCAGCAGACAAGAGAGAAAGTTCCTATTTCTGCCCAATTACATCCTCTCTCCACTATATCCATCTCCTTCCTGTCTGTCTGTACAGACCTCCAGACCTCTATGGCTAGCTGGTGGCAAGCTCCATTCTCTGACCTTCAGTCAGGCTTTATTTGTACAAGCAAGATATCACCTCGCCTTGCAGCCATTGTATTCCCAAGCTCATGCCAGAAGCCCATGCCAATGGCCTGGGCACGGAAACAACTTACTCTGAGTCATGAGTTGCTTCTCTTAGGTCGCAGTGTTATGTGTGCTAGGAGTTGGCAGCAAGTTATCATATTTCTCACATTGGCTCATGTCAGCCTGTGTTAACTTCATTCTCCCAAAACCCCAACAAACACAAGTTTCATAGGACCCAATTGGCTCCTGGCCATACGTCATAACTGTGCATATGTTTAAGGTAACTACCTAATTTCTTTGCAACAACTAATGAAGACGGTGCATTTTAGACTGTTAACTGATACCCGAGCAGGTGCGTATAACCTTGGCCATGCACCCTAGAAACCCCATCACAAATTCTTAAACTCTTTTACAACATTGTGAGTTTTCTAAATGATTTGGGGGGGGGGGGTGAGGACTTGAATACCCAAATCTTGAACATGGACTTTGTAGGTGACAATAACCTGTTGCAATGTCAAACACTTGGACCAGGGGCTAGAGGTGTGTACTGGTGGGAGGGAACGATCCTAGCATTGGTGATGCCCTGAGTTCAGTCCCCAGAACCAAAGCCAGCCAGCCAGCCAGCCAAAAGACTGCGAAGAAGGAAGGAAGGGTGAGGATGGGAGGGAGGGAAAAGAATGGCTGGGTATGGTTTCACTTTCATCCCAGCACTCGGGAGGCAGAGGCTGGTGGACCTCCGTGAGTTGGAAGCCAGCCTGGTCTATGTAGCAAGTTCACAGACCAGCCAGAGCCATATTAGTGAGACCCTGTTTAAAAATAGTAATAATAAAAAGGACAGGAGAGGAAAGCAAAGCAAAGCAGTTTTGCTCAGAGTTGTTTTGTGTGTGATCTTTGAGCATGGGTGGGGGGGGGGGCTTCTAGCAGCAGAATGCAGCATCCTGTGGTTTCTCATTCGCTGAACGCCAGCTTCACCCAGCCTTGTCCTTGTCATGGTCACCCTTTGTCCGCAGCTCTGCATGAGTCCTTCCTCTCCTGTGGCCAGCCATGTTTACTAATGAAAATTGCCTTTGTGCCTGACCACCCTGCACTGTGAAATGTTTCTATTTTTTTCCACCCTTGACTTAGAATGTTTTTAAATTTAAAAAACCAAACCAAACAAAAAGCACCCTGAAATTATAATGACTTCTTGATACTTTGTCACAGTTGTCCTTCCTGTTAAACGAAGACTAGTAAAACTAAAAGCAGGATAACAGGCGTGTCTTGTAACTTGCACAGATGTTTCTTTAAGGGTAATGATTGTCATGTGGGCTAGGGACATTAAAAATGAAGTCAAACGATTTCTCCTGTCGTCAGCATTTGAGATCAAGATCATCAAACAAAACTCCACACCTGCATTTGTTCACGTGTGGTCCTCTCCGTCTGCTTAAGTTAATATTTGTGAAGGGAAGTAATTATTGAGATGACCCTGCCCCTCCTATGCCTTGAAATCAGGGAAAGGAGAGAGCAAAACCTCACGAACCTGGTAGATTTGTTTGCTTCTGAGCCTGCTTTGGTTGAACTGTTGTTTGATGGTTGGGACGTACATGGCTTTATTTGGTTGTTAGTGCTTTTTCTCTGTGCTTCCCAGCATGCCCCATGACAGCTGATTTTTCGCTTTGTGTATGTTTGAATAGACAGAAGATTGTTGCTAGCACTTGCTGGGAGAGCTCCCATGAGCTCTGCCATGTTTCTGCACGATTCCAGGCAGTTCTGCGAATTATTGATTTGCTTCATCTAAAAGCAAACAATGGTCTCTGAGGTTAGGAACCGTCTACCCTGTAGGCTGCGAGTGAATTGCCAGCCACGCCAACATCTGTCTTCCCGAGGCTGGGCGGAAGCCTGCCATTAGGGTATAGAAAACATCAGTGAAAGGGTACAGATTTCTTTAATTGGTTTCCAGGAGTGGGATTGGCAGAGGAAAGGTAAACCTCAATGCACGTGCTGTTCCTTTCTTGCCCGAGTTTACAGAAAAAGTCAGACAGCTACACACAGGTTCCTGTTGTCACCGCCTTTAGCCAGCGTGATTTTATTTATAAGATCTAGCTGCTGGAGACAAATTGCAAAGACTGTGGTCTGGGCATCTAATGCTTCAAATCAGAAGGGCTTGAGGAAATGGGGGCCCCTCCTGACTTTGTTGAGGAGGATGGGGTACAGCATTCAGAGGGAGTAGAGGGGTGAACAGGCAGCGAAGCCTGGGAGCAATTTTTCCACTGCTCATCATTTCACCCGTGGAATTGCATCCCACTTCTTGCTGTTGGAGTGTGGGCTATGCTTAAAGGCTGGCAGGACATTCCCTCTGTGGTGTCTGTTTGCATGCCTCCTTACCTCCTTGCTTTGGAGGCAGGAGATTCACTGTGGCCCCCAGCAGTGTATTTTAAGAGGTTTCTTATAACAGGGCTGGTCTGTGGCCTTCCGTTCCCAGGGAATAGTACTTAGCGGGTTTACAAGCCACTCCGTTGCGGTGATGACACACTCTCTGTGGTTCTGGAAGCTAAATACAACACAGGAAAGAGATGTTAAATAAAATCAAGAACACACCTACGTAATTATTGCCAGGAATGAAATTTGCAAACCCTAAATATGACTGCGGTGCAGGCACCTGAAGATTTATGAGAATAAACATTGTTTCCCAGATTAAAATCGCGGGAAAGCAACATCTATCAAATGCTGTATTTAGATAAACTACTTCTGAAAACATTCTGACTATTCCCTGAGGAAACAGGGAGCAGATGGAGACTGAGCTGACTGACCCCACCGGCCTCCATGTCACATTGTAGAGGCGGCTGGGCCATACAATGTTGGCTTATTTTCTGCTAGGGGACTCTCTCTCTCTCTCTCTCTTCCCCTCTACCTCTCTCCTCCTCCTCTCTCTTCTACCCCCTCTCTGTGTGCACACATGCATCCACATACTTCCATGTTCATGCATGTGTGTATGTTCATGCATGTGTGCATGGCCATGGAGATCAGGGGTCAACATTGCCAGTCTTCCTCTGTTGATCACCATTGTATTTTTTGAGACAAGATTTCTCACCAAACCTGGAGCTCACTGACCTGACCAGCTTGGCTGGCAAGCAAGCCTTGGGATTCTCCTGGTCCTTCCTTGTCCCTGTCTCCCTAGTGCTGGGGTCATAGAAACACTGTCATGTCCTGCATTGTTGATATTTTACATGAGTGCTGGGGATCTGAACTCAGGTCTTTCGTGTTTGTGTGTCAGGCAATTTACCTACTGAACTGTCTCCACTAGGGGACTTTTGACTTCCTTGGACTTTACCACGTGACTGCTTTGCAATTTTAAAACATTGAGCTCTTTATTAAGTTAAAATGAAACTCTAGAACAGCAGTTCTCAACCTGTGGGTCCTGACCCCCTTGGGGCTGAATGACCCTTTCACAGGGGTGGCCTGAGATCATCAGAAAACACAGATACTTACAATACAATTCAATTACAGTTTAAAGCATGCTTCTTTGGATAGCTTCTTCCAGTCCACTTTGTCATCTACTTGCTTTTTCATCTGTGTGTGACTTAACACATGGCCTTTTATTTTTAGCTGGAAGGACAACCGCTCACTTCTCATGTAGCGTGCCAGGCACTAAGCTTAACACTCTACAGACACTGTCTCCTTTCAATTCTTGTAACAGCTCAGGATGCAGTTCAGAGGTAGAACATTTGTCTAGTATGAGCACGGCCTTGGACTCAATCCCTAGCCTTGCACATGCTTGCAAAGTATTTGTTAGCTGTTCAGCTAAATAAAAACAAAACGCTTTAACCCTTGGTGCAGGCCCCTTTGTCCTGTGTTACAAGTGTGGGGTGTGAAGCTCAGAAAGAAGCCGCTTGCTCTAGTCACAGCCACTGGCTTAAAGATACACAAGGAACCTAGGTCTAACGGATCACGGAGGCTTTCAACTTGTTCTTTACTGTATTGAATTTTATTATTTTTCATTTCATGTATTTATTTCTCCTGCTACTCAGGATTGCACCTAGGACCTCATGCATGCTGGCCACATGCTCTATCAGTGGGTTCTGTCTTCCAGAGTGTTTTTGTTTTTTTTAATGTTTAAGCTGAGGTAAAATTTACATTTTGTGAAGTGCACATACCATATTATACACAAACATGTACAGTTTGGTAAGATTTGACAAACACACACGTTTACATAACCCTCGATCCAGTCACAGGCATCCATTGTTTCTTCCTACCTCTGTCCCTATCAGTCTAGCTGCCCAGGATTAGAGCTATGGGCTCCTGAATGTCACAGAATACTATAGCGTACATGCACATCTCTCCCTTGTAACCAGTAGTTTTTTTCCACCCTCCACTGGTCTTGTCCCGCCGCTGCGCCAGCCCCAAATAACACACAGAGACTCTATATTTGATATAATGCTGTTGGCCAGTTACTAGTTTTTTATCAGCTAGCTCTATTTGAAGTATTAACCCATTTCTGTTAATCTAAGTATTTCCACGTGGTTTCATCTTACCAGGGAATGGGCCCCGGTCTCTCCATGCTGACTCCTCCTTACTACTTCCTCGAATCCTCCTTGTCTCCTAGTCCCACCTATCTTGCTTTCCTATTGGCCAACAGTGCTTTATTCATTAACCAGTACAAAAAACATATTTACAGAATGGCATTTCCCATCACTCCTTTTCCTCTTCACATTGGTTTTAAATGAATGGTATCTGACCCATTACAGGGTCATTGATTATCATTTTTGAGCAACATTTCATTTCATAAATATCTGTTCACTCATTCTCCTGCATATGAACATTCGGGTTGCTTCTCCTCGGGGTCTATTGTGGACAAGAGTGCTGCAAATGTTCATGTCCATAGGAGATTATTTTGAGAGCGTATGTTTTCATTTCCCCCGTGTAAATGCATACCTAAGTGTGCACACCAATGGAGCAGTGGAGTAGAAGCATGTGCCATTTCCGGAGGAACCGCCCATTTTCCAAAGTGTCCGTCCGTTTTTGCTCACCCACTAATGCATGAGTGCCAGCACTGGGGACTGTTGCTTATTTTAACTTTCATGGTTCCTTTTCACGTGGCCCCTTTCCGGATTGACTGTGAGCCTTCTAAGGTCAGGAAACATGTGTCATTCATTTCTCTATCTACTTCGATTAGCTCAGTGTCTGGCATAGTCAAAATGACACTTATGAAAGCACTGTTCCGAAAATGGTTGTCAAGTTTCTAACAACAAACCTCTAGAGCAGTATTTCTCAACCTGTGGGTTGAGACCCCCTTTAGGGACCCCGAACAACTCTTTCAAAGGGGGTCCCCTAAGACCATCGGAAAACACAGATATTAACGTGACAATCCACAACGGTAGCAAAATTCCAGTTAACGAAGTAGCAACGAAATAGTTTTATGCTTGGGGGTAGCATTCATTACTCACTAGAGGCTGGCTCCATCCACGTGGCTGTCATGGAAGTACCACTTGGTTTGGTATTGGGTTTGAGCTCTCTGGAGAAAGGACCACTTGCAGGCCCTCCTAGTCACTGGCAGGATTTGGGTCCAGGAGGATTGCCAGGCTGCAGGCCTACGTTTCCTACTGGTTTTTGAACAGATGCCACCGATAGTTCCCTGTTTGTTATAAATGCACATCATGCCTTCTTTGCAGTTGTCCAGTTCTACCCTGTCAGCTCTGCCCTCCTTAACATGTCCACTTCCCTGCATGATGGTTTTCACTATTGCCTATTTGTCCCTTGTACAAAGACACGAATACCAGGAGATATTTGAATTGGGCAGATATTTTGAGTACTGCCTGCCACAGATGGTTCCCAGCAATTATTTTTAAAATGTAGAACATTTACTGATTATGAGGAAAGTTGTCTGTGTCCCATCGTGTCCCATGCCTCCGCCCCCCATGCTGTTCCAATGAATATTCTTTAGAGGTCCCAGCCTTGCCTAACACAGGGACGCTGTTCTGGGTAAATTATCTGCAGTTAATGTCCACTGGGACAGAAGCTTGATAGGAAAGCATGGAGTGATTTGGGGGTAAACACTTCTCAGTGGGTTCATTCAGAGCGGATGAATTGAGGCTTTTCTCAAATCTGCTCCTAGACAGATCCTTGGCTCTGAAATTTGTCATGGAGTAAAGCAGTAGAGAGGTTGGCAGAATGACCCCGAGAGCCCAAATGTAGGGCACCAAACTTCCTGTGAATAAATTTGCCTATCTGAAATAGGATGGTTGTACAGACCAAACATTGCAAACCCAAGGGTTGTGTGAAAACAAGTTGCCTTGGGAGGCATTCTTCACGAAACAGGCCAGACACATGCTTGACAAGTAAACTTATTTTTATTTTTTTATTTTACATCCCTCCCTCCTCTCCTCCCATTTCCTCCCCCACCTTCCCTCTGCACCTCTCTATCCACGTCTCTGTTTATGTTCAGAAAGGGGTAGGCTTTCCACAGATGCTAACAAAGCATAGCCTGTCAAATTTCAGTAAGACTAGGCACGTTCCCTTGTATTAAGGCTGGACAAGGCAACTCAGTGTGAGGAGTAGAGTCTCAAAAGTCAGCCAAAGCATTAGGGACAGCCCCTGCTCCCACTGTTAGGGAGTCCCACAACTAGACCACATACACATATATGTAGAGGGCCTAGATCAGTCCTATGCAGGCTCCCTGATTGTTGGTTCAGACCCTGAGTTCCTATGAGCCAAATTAGTTGACCCTGCAGATTCATTTTTGTGATGTCCTTGACCCCTCTGGCTTCTTCAATCCTTTCCTCTCTTCAACCAGATTCCTGGGCTCAGGCTAATGTGTGGCTGTGGGTCTCTACATCTGTTTCCATCAGTTACTGGATGAAGGCTCTCTGATGACAATTGGGGTAGTCACCAATCTATGAGTATGGCAGAATATCCTTAGGTATCATTACACTGACATTTTTTTTCTCCAGTCATGTTCGGTTCTATCCTAAGTCTCTGGGCCCAACAGCTCCTGGATCACAATACTGGAGGCAGTGTGAGGGGTGAGCTCACTCTTGTGGCATGGGTATCGGCTGGACAAATCATTGGTGGCCACTCCCACAATGTCTGCAACACCTCTACCCCAGCACCTCCCATAGGCAGGACCGACTGGAGGTCAAAGGTTCTGCGGCTGGATGGTGACCCAATCCCTCCCCTGGAAGTCTTGTCTGGTCACAGGAGATGGCCAGTTCAGGCCACATATCCACTGTTGTTAGGAGTCTTAGATGGGGTCATGCTTGTACCCAGGGTGGGTAGCTGAGCCTTTTCCTGCCTTGAGCATGGCTGTTTATTCTGCCCATCCTTGACTTTTAAGGATTTTAAGTGCCCTAAATGTTTTTAGATTTGAATCAAACAGAAAGGTTCATTTTCAGTCTTGTAGAAAATGTTATTATAATCCTTTAGAACATTTTGAGAAAATAAAGACTATGTAACTGGATTTAAAATAAATAAATAAACAGAATTTAAAAAAAAATCTATTTGCTTAAAATTTTGGACTCCTAAGCCAGCGGTATATCTCAGTGTTAAAGTTCATGTTGAGCAGACTTCAGTGACAACTAGACAAGAAAAATAATTATTGCTACATAAACCACAAATGTGATGTTTCAGATTCATCTGGATCATTAACACTGAGAATATAGGAATAGCAAAATTTCCTCTTTTGATGGATATAGATTGAAAGCATCCTTATTTGACACCACAGAACAATCATTGTACCAGTTACACAGGATTTGCCACATGCCAATCTCTTTTCATATTTATCTAGTGCATGCATAAGTACAAATTTAATCTTTATAATTATCTGTTAAGGATAAATACTCCCTAACTTAGAAATACATGTACACCAGCCCATGTAAACAACCCCAAACTTAGTAATACATGGACACCAGCCCCCGTGTCTTTGCTTCTCAATCACCTTGTTGATTCTTTTGCTGGTGAGCAGTTTGGTTCAATCTTTGTGTCTACATGAAAGTAATGTTTTCACCCTTGGGACATTATGTTTTGTGATCGATGCATGTGCCATTACTATCTGAGTTGCATAGATGAGGTGCACAAAGCCCAGGGAAACTGAGGACCTGTCCCAAACTTTTTAGCCTGTGTGTGTCAGTGGTAGACTTGGAAGGCCATCAGCCCCAAATGGACGTTCAAGTTTAACCGCCTTTCTGGCAGTGATTGGTCTTCACAAATTTTCCTTTACCTGTGTATTTAGGCCATAGCTACCATCTGACCCTAAAGACCCAGAGTCGATAAAAGAGTCCACATCAAACCGGTGCATCCCAGTCCAGGGGAAACAAAGGAACTGCAGAGCAACACTCATTGCAGCTAGGGCTGAGCCTCGGGGCGATCACATACCATTTGAGAAAGCCACACCTCCCTCTTTCAAAGAAAAGAAACCCTCACGATGGCCTGGTTATGATCCTGTAAGATAGCTCCCAGGGAAGCGGAGAGCAGCACCAAAAGTTGCTGTCATGGATGGAGCTATGTGAAATGTCTCAGGAGAGATCTTGAAATGTGGCCTCCGGGTTGACGTACAGAATCAGAGCGGAGTCGCGATAAGGAAGACAAGGAGTGGCGGAAAATTCCCCAAGTGTCATTGTGGTCTTGCATGTGACCTGAAGCCTCCTTCACTGATACCTGCCCTCCCCATTCCCGTTGCTCCGCACGCGTGGTGTCTTCAGAGTTTGCCTTGTGTCTGTGGCATCTGCTTGCTGATTGTGGGGCACTAGGCTGGGGCGAAGCCACCTGGGCTTTGGAGCTTGCCACACGAGCGTGGCCTTTAAATGGCATCATCTGTGGAAGCAGGGCAGCTGGTTAGGATGATGGGGGTTGGGGAACAGAGGAAGACTTCACCATGAGGAGCCTATTGACTACAGCGCTCTTCCTCTCCTTGACATTTTGAGCACCAGCCACTGTTACAGGGACTTATTCTCTGAAGTAGAGCCTGGGCACGTTCCAGATGGTTCCACTTTATATCGTCCTAGTTGTGTTAAATGCTTATATACACCAGGGCTGAGAAGGAAGCCCAATGTGTGTGCATGCAAGCATATGTGTGTGCTCCTGTGCGTGTGTGTGTGTGTGTGTGTGTGTGTTCCTGCACGCACATGTACATTTCTGTGAGAATTTGACCACACTAAGGAGCTATTAACAAGCTTCCCACCCCCCCCCCATAGGAGACTCTTCTTGGCTAGCAAGTTCTGAACTGTACCTTGCTTTTAGCCAACAGAACTGAGAACGGTGTGACTTGGGGTTTCTTGGCTGTAGACTGATCAGGTTACCTGGGTTTGTACAGTGCTTCCTGCTTGCTGTGCCTGTGGTCCTTGGAGCTGTCCTGAGAAGGTCGCTGTGAAACATTTTATCTTTGTTCATGCAAGAAACAGACTCCTGTGATGACCCTGGGTGCTGATTTAATTAGCCAATTAGCCACCAAAGGAATCTGGCAAACCAACAAACAGGTTTTTTTTTTGTTTGCTTGTTTGTTTTTAACCAACCAAAAACAAAACTTCTATGGTCTTTATCTCCCTCTATTTCTAAATATCTTAAACCTAGCATTCCAATAGTCCCAGCTATATTCAAGTGTGTTATGAACTGTGATTGGTGTTCATGTCATGAAGAAAGATCTAAAAGGAGGCATAGGAACATTGTGTTTAAGATGTTTAGAAACAAGTGTAGACACTGATCTTTTTCCTTTGGGAAAAACTGACGCTCCGTGCAAACAGAGAGATCACACAGAATCTATTGCAAACACATGTCATTTTATAATCTCTAATTCCCCCTCCCACTGCCAAGGCCTGTGCTGCGTGCCTGGATCTGAATGTACGTTTAAGCTATTACAGTGCAGGAGGGGAACCCTCTGTATGTTGCACAGAGGTTCCTGTCCTCAGAAGTACCGACTTCCAACCAGGGGATTTACTGAACTACCTATCAGTGTGCATGGCAGTGACAGCCAAGTCCGTTTTCCTCATCCATTTGTATGAAGACATACAACACATATCCAGAGCCCTTGAAGCATAAAATTGCTTGAGTGTGTTGGACAGGAGTGGCCCAACGAGTTTCCCTCTTGCTCTCTTAATTCTGGCTTCTTTTTCTCATTGAAACACAGGCACATCTTTCCTGGGATGTCTTTCTAACCGTCTCAAGCCTGAGTTGGTTATTCCTCTGCTAAGCATTCCTGACCTCAACCAGCAGCCTGCTCAACTGTCTCTAAACTCTGCAGACTTTGTGGTCCTAAGGGTCGGAATCACACCCTCCTCTTCCTACTGTTATCCCCGGCAGCCAGCATCTACCACAGAGTCACTTAGCACTTGCACAAACAACGATGTCTGTCTTCTCAAAGCCAGTCGCTCTTTGGTAAAGGAACTACTCCTTGCCTACCTGAAGCCATCGGGGTCACATTTAAGACATTCTCTATTCTTCTAGATACCTGTGTGCCATCTGCATCATCGAACAGATGACTGTATTCTCGGACGCGTTAACAGATGGTTCAGTCTAATGGCTAGTGACAGGTCACTGAAATGTAAAAGCCAGGGGAAAAGCAAGCCGGTGGTCTTCAGAGTAAAGTCATTCTGGCTGAATTAGAACACTACTATTCAGAAACATCACAGCAAGCATTCCAAGGGCAGCCCACCTCCCAGCATCTGCCCAGGAACTAGACCTGGCTCTTGTTAGTAGTTCCTGATGTAGGATGTCACAAGCAGTGGCTTGTGCTTTGCACCTGAGTTGACACGTTGATACCACTCCAAGAGAAGCAGGGACTCCAGGGCTGATGGGATTAGATAGGAAGCTGAGCAGGATGTGTGCTTGGGATGCTTGACCTGGCAGGAGCTAGGGCAGCATCGTGACCTTATAGGTCACTGGGTAGATGAAGCAGTTCATTCTGTGTGTGTAAAGAACGAAGAACAATTTTCTATCATCTGGAAACTTTGCAGAGTAACTTTTACTATTCTACGTGGGAAACAATGGTAAATGGTCACAAATCACTTACCCTAAACAAACATAAGTAGCACCACGACTATGTCATGGTACGGATTAACTGAAACCCTTTAGCTCTAAAGCAACCAGCAGCCACAAATGGTCCTTCGGGGGGACTACTTACGCAATGCCCTTAGCACTCATTTCCCATGAACAGACGGTGTAGTGACTGCTTTCTTAGGAAGTGTGATTAGGGTTTGGAGGCTCCTCCCCACATAAGTTCTTCTGCAATCAAGTATTTATAAGCGAGTCAGGGGAAGTGGTTGGGACAGATAGCCGCCTTTGAACTCACTAGACTACAACAGTTGCAAGCGTAGACCCGACCTAGGTACATTTCAGGCTGGTCTGTAATATAATGAGCACGTGGGGAACAGTCCAAATGTGCTACAGACATTGACTTTCCATCTTCCCTGCATAATTCACTTTATAATATTTGTAATGATTGAATCATTAGTGTAACACTGGAGATAAAGCCTAGTCAGATACTATATGTGCTTATATGTAATTTGAAAGAGAGAATGTAGGTCGTATTAGGCTGGGGTTTAAGATCTCACTCTCTTTTATTTTTCAAGACAGAGTTGCTCTGTGTATCCCTGGCTGTCCGAAGGCTGGTCTCTGCCTCTCAAGTGGTAGAATTAAAGGCATGTGCCATTACTGTCTGGCTTTAAATCATTCTTTTTCTACCTTTTGTTTTTTTTAAATACAAAGAGATTTTATTTATTTGTTTATTTTATAGGCATCAGTGCTTTGTCTGCATGTGTGTCTGTGTGACGGTGTCAGATCCCCTGGAACTGGAGTTACACAGTTGTGAGCTGCCATGTAGCTGCTGGGAATTGAACCCAGGTCCTCTGGGAGAGCAGCCAGTGCTCTTTTCCCCCCTCCCCCACCCTCCCATCCCCCCAACCCCTCCTCCCACCCCATTCCCCATCCACTCCACAGGGAGGGTGAGGCCTTCCAGCAGGGATCATCAAAGTCTGTCAAGTCATTTGGAGTAGGGCCTAGGCCCTCCCTCCTGTCTCTAGGCTAAGGGAGTGTCCCTCCATGGGAAATGTGTTCCCAAAGTCCTTTCCTGCACCAGAGATACATCCTGGTTCCATTCTCCGAGGTCCCTTAGACTGCCCAGGCCTTCTAACTGAGACCCACGTTCAGGGTGTCTGGGTCGGTCCAATGCTGGTTTCCCAGCTATCAGTCTCACCCAGTACTCTTAACCACTGAGCCATCTCTCTAGACCCTGTAAGTCATGTTTTAAAACAAGGAACTTGATTAAAACAATCTTGAAACTGGCAAGCCAAGTCACTAAACAAAACACAGAAATTCAACCACAAGTTTCGTGACAAATTGCAAGGCTGTCCCAAGAATAGCAGCAGGGAAATCTGGGCATGTTTTCCTGTGTCATCTCTCCTACCCTATGCAGTCCGCATTGTCTCTCCCAAGTACACACAAGTGCACCAGACTGTTTACCCCACGACTCTATTGGTTTGTGCCATCCCCCCACTGTAAGAGTTGACTCACACCCATGCAGAAAGATGCAGCTCTGGGGTATGTATATTGTAAATTCTGTCATACCGATCTCTTGTCTTTGCCCTGGATTTAGGCAATCCATCCATCCATCCATCCATCCATCCATCCATCCATCAATACAGCTCTATAAGTGTGCTTAGAAATGAGTGTGCAGTTGCAGGGAAATGGAACTTAGTGCAAAGATTGCTGATACCAGGACTCGGTCCCGTTCTTCTTCTCCCCAATGGGATCCAGGGAAGGGATGTAGCTTGCCCCTCCTGAATAGTGAAGACAGGACACAGATTCCACATACTCTTAAAATGATCTCACTCCTTCCAAAATGTCCCAGATGTGTGAAGAGGAAGAAGCATCGTGTTTCTCTGCCTTTGTTTATGTTTTTCGTCTGGCCCAGACCCGGGTGACGGATGGTTGAGAAACCACAGTATAGTGCTTGCTACTGTCAGTAGACAGGGATGGATGATGCTCACCAGGGCAGCATCCAGAACCCGGATGAGGATGGAAACGTCTGAGACTGGATTGATTACCACATCATGGAATGAGATTATGTATAGCAACATTCCTGCTGGCTTCTGAGACCAGAGAATTCTCTGGGCGAATCGGTCAGGGATGCCATGGATTCGTGGAATGATGAGTTGTTCTCATGGAGCGTTTCCGGAAATGTTATAACCAGCTGTCACAGCCAAGGGCAGGGTTGCGATCTGGGAAAAGAGCATTGCTTGCTCTAGTGCCCTGGCTGTGAAGCATGCCCGTGGCCCTTCTTCTGGTCCCTCTAGCTTCTCCCTTACACTGTACTAAGCAGGGTCCAGAGCACTGATGGGTATTTCATCTGTGAGTTCTAAGAAGAGATTTATACATTTGGTTCATGTTATGGATATAGTTGCACTTTTAAATGGACTTAAAGGTCAGGTTAGTCAATAACAAACCTGCTATTTCATATGCAGCAATGTTTAGGCCCAGCAGTGGCCAGCGATTGTGAGCCCCACATCGGCTTCATGTGTCACCGTCTTCAACTGTCACTGTCATTGAGATGTCCTAGTAAGGGAGGGATGGTGCGCACACTATTCCCATGGTTATCTGGTGTCACACGTTCAAAAACGGTGACTGCCGGGAGTTTGGCCCAAAACCCAGGCTTGCCTTCTGGTGTGTAAGGCATGTTTAGTATGATAGCAATCAGTTAGATGCACAAAGTAAGCCCTGGAGAGGAGGCACAGAAAGTCTTGCTTTTGAAGGCATCCTTCAAATGCCCTTTGGGGTATAGGGGGATGTGCTATTGCACATTGCGTGGAAAGGACTCTTCATCGAAATGAACCTTCAGAATAAAAAAAAAAAAAAAAAGGAAAACAAAAAACAAAAACAAATACCCAGTGTGGTGTCAGATCCCATGGGGGGCAGACAGGTGTTTTCTGAAGCTGTTTTCTTTCTCTTATTTTCCCCAAGCCACTTAGTTTTTACTTAATATTGTGAATGTAAAGAAAGGGAATACATTAGCATGTTCCACAGGCTTGGTGTATGCCAAAGTATAGCTGTCAACTTGACTTTTCCCCAATTAATTCACTTTCTCTTTGTTCAGATTCATTCTCTCTCTCTCTCTTTCTCTCTCTCCTCTCTCTCTCTCTCTCTCTCCTGTATATAGATACACAAATAGTATATACTTAAATTTATATGCATTTGTGCATAAGTTCTTAAGTCTCTTCTAGAGAGTTCAGAGAGCTGACACATTAGTGTGGCGTAGAATTCTGAAAAAAATAATTTAACACCAGAAGAAAAGACATGAACACAAAACTGGGCTGGAGTGAGGAAACAGCTTATTTATAAACATGACAAACATTTTTGGAAATGTACATAAAACTTATGTAAAGACAGTCTTCTTTTAAGCAAATGTCTCTTCCATATATGGTTACTATTTATGTTATTTGTTTAGCTTTTGAATGTGTATGTTTGTGGTTATAGCCACAGCTACTCAGATAAGAGACACATAGAAGGATTTTAAAATCCTCTTACACCTTGTTCTAGGACAATATTGGTTATTTTACATGACATTATAATTATAACAAAGCAGAGCATATTTTTTAAAAAAAAAAAAAATCCATGGACTAGGGAGATAGCCAAGTAGTACAGCGCTTGTCTAGAGTGTGTGAGCCTCTAGGTTTGATTTCCAGCAACTGAAACGTTACTTAATATTAATTAATTTTTAAAAGTCTGTGATGGGCTCCACACTTTACCTCTGCCACAGCTATGAAAGTTGTTTTCCAAATCCATGCCTGCACTAACATGCTAATGTCCAGCAGGGTGAAGTTTGACTAGAGACAGGAGGCCATGGTGTAGGCAGCAAGGGAGGTTCTAGCCCTGTGCTAGGGTGTCAGCCCATTAAGAGTTGGCCTGGCCCTGCTGATCCCTGCTTTTCCCTTCCGGGAAACTTCTACAAGAAGAGAAATCCGCAAGTACCCAAAGGCTGAGTTTGAGAGCTGTATTTAAAGATTCGCCTAAGGCACGGCCCCTGCGGGCACGTCGTCCATCTGCCTCGGTTCACTTTCCCGTTTCTCTCCACTTCGGGGAAGATTGAGGGCTCCTCACCTGCTCATCCTTTCCCCTTGCTTCGAGGCGCTAACATAATTCCATCCTCTATTTCTGGCTTTCATCGCTGTGGTCTCATTAGCATATTCATTTTCTCATATTATTTATGGCCCTGCATTATTATTTTCATAATCCTGACAAGTTATTTTTGCTCCAGTGCCTCTTTGCACCGTCATGAAATATTTTTCCTCCATTGGTGAGTGGTTTCTTCAATTATTCTCTGTTGTGTGTGAGAGCATTTGCATGCATTTCTGTAATTTATCATTTTGTGACCTTCAAAGGTGTGAACTAGTCCCTTCTCTCCCCCCCTCCTTTTTTCCTTCTGTCTTTCCTCCTCTTCCTCCTCTCCCCCTCCTCCTCCTTCCCCCCTACACTGGGTTTCACTTGATTCTGAAGTAGCTTCTGTCTTCCTTTGTAAGGCTTTAGTTATGAAATCTTTACTTCTGCTCAACCCTAACGTGTGCGTATGTGTGTGAGTGTATGTTTCTGAGAGAGATGTGTGTGTGAGAGAGAGATGTGTTGTGAGATGTGTGTGAGAGTGTATGTGTGATGTGTGTAAGAGTGTGTGTGAGAGTGAATGTGATGTGTGTGTGAGAGTGAATGTGATGTGTGTGTGATATGTGTGTGCGATGTGTGGGAGAGTGAGTGTGATGTGTGTATGTGTGAGATGTATGTATTCGATGTATGTGTGTGAGTGTGTATGTGAGATGTATGTGTGGGTCATAGTGTTTGTGTGTGATGTGTGTGTGAGATATATGTGTCTGTGTGTGTGTGCGTGTGTATGTGTATGTGTGTATGTGTACGTGTGTATGTGTGTATGTGTGTGTGTATGTGAGATGTATGTGTGTGTCATAGTGTTTGTGTGTGTGATGTGTGTGTGAGATATATGTGTGTGAGAGATATATGTGTCTGTGTGTATGTGTGTATGTGTGTGTGTACGTGTGTATGTGTGTGTGTACATGTGTATGTGTGCGTGTGTGTGTGTGTGTGTGTGTGTGTGTGTGTGTGTGTGTAGTTGTGGAGGCCAGCTGTTGACTTCAGGTGCCTTCCTGTATCTCTCTCCAACTTTTTGAAACAGGAGTCCCACTGAAACTGTGGTTTGTCATTTTGGCTGGATTGTCTGACAAATGAATTCCTTGGATCACTTGTGACCATCCTGCTAACACTGGGGTTACAGGCTCATGCTGCCAGACTGGTATTTTACATGGGTGCCGAGGATCCGAACTCGGGCTCTCATGTTTGCTTAGCAAGAACCTTACTCTCTGAACGGTGTTTTCATTATCTAACCTTGGTTCTTGTGTTCTGAAACTAAATAACTTCATGTTCATGCTGTAGCTATTCCTGTCACTACATTGAAAACAGACCATGTCCCATTTAATATCCTTTGCTTGACAGAGTGTCACATCAGGGGGGGGGGAAGCTTCATTTTTGCATTAACCAGTTCTTAATTTCTGTCACTACATTTCTTAGGACAGTGCCAAATTGTGTGTGTGTGTGTGTACATATATACATATATATATATATATGTATATATATATATATTAGTCATATATATGCACATATTTACACATTTGAAGCCATTTCACTTGTCATATGTTATGCCGAAGAAAGCCATACCCATGTTAAAAAGTCTTATGATTTCAAATCTATTTTTTTTTCAGCACCCACTTGGAGTTTATTGAGAGAAGGGAGAGAAGGAGGGGGTAGCTGGTGGCCAACCGAAAGCAGGAGAGAGAGAGAGAGAGAGCAGAGAGAGGAAAGAGAGAGGGACCAGAGAGAGAAACCAGAGCAGAGAGAGAGAGGGGTGTGGGGCACTTGCTTTAAAAGAGGCTTGCACATGCGTAATTGAGTCCTCTGGCCACCAGGTAGGGATGACGTGGCCATGAGCGTCCCGCCCATCATCGGGGCGGGGGTCAAATCTGTTTTTGGTATTATTCACACTTACTGAAATAAGTGTGTGTGTGTGACTGTAATCTAGTCTCACACACAGGTTCTGAAAGGTGCTGTGGTTGCTTGTTGTTTAAAAGGCCATCTGGGTATATCTGGATATGACAATTAGAAGGAGGGCCAGGAGGTCACCAAGTCTCATCTTCACTGTCGCCTGTCACTTCATGAAGAAGATGGCTGTGCTCAGAGCCCTCTTTCCCAGCCAGGCCTCTCCCCGACTAAAAGATCTGCTCCCTGGTGATCGATAAGTATTTTTGGTAGAGACAGATTGATTCAGTTAATGGAGACCATTTTCTATAAAGACGCCTTTTAACAGGGCGGAATTTACTCAGCCTGAACATATTCAAGATTCATAAACTCAGTTTCTGCATCAGCGCCCTGAAACCCAGGGAGCTCATTGATGCCCGGATGAATGGTTTCCTGCTGAGCTGTGCCTGCAGCCTGGATCTGTTTCCACCCCAGGCTTACTGGGCACTGCCTTAAAAACGAGGGACTCGCTGGGACTTTGAGAGCAGTTGGTATATACAGAGTGCTGGCCCATTCAAGGCAGAGATGCCTTTGGAAGAGCTCCTCTTGCTGGGTAAGCTTTGGAAGAGCTCCTCTTGCTGGGTAAGGAAGCATGCTTCCTTAATCCATTTTCTCAAAAAAAAAAAAAAAAAAAAAAAAAGCAAAATTAAAGTTTTGCTGGAAAAGAAGCCGGGGCACGTATATATGATCCATGGTACACTTTGTCCATAGAATAATGATACAAGTTCAAGAAGATCCAAATTCTGCTAGGGTTTTAAGAATCACATTGAGTATATATGCTCAGGTATAACCTTCCATCATAAACCCTGGAAAACGTGGAGGAGTGTATGACAGGCCAGGCCGGGGCATAATGACGCACGTGCCTTTCGGTGTCCCGGTGCTGATGTTTATACATGCGATTGCTTGCAAGGGGCTTTATTTCATGCAACCATGTTTTATAATTGTCTGCATTTTTAATATAACCATGTCAACTTTATTGTCTGTATGCCAGGTAGTTTTTGATGACAATGTTAATGTCGGTGCCCCCTCCCACGTCCCGAGAAGTTGCTCCTATTCCCGTGTCTCTGGGAAACTGAGGCTCAGAGCCTTCAAGGCCCTCTTCAAGGTCACCTCTAGCTAAGTTGACCACCCCTGTAGACTGCTTGGCTTCGAATGCCAACGCCCCTTCCTTTGCCACGCTCTCTCTTCCTAGGCAAGGAGTTTCTGGTTTCCCGGTACCTCCCTTTGCTGTTTGTTTCTCTGGTGTTGGGTGTACACAGGAACACAAAGGAAAATATTCTTGATGTGGTTGTCTTCTGATACTGTAGTTCTGTGAAGCACAGATCACCCAAATTGAGAGATGGTTGGTAAAGGGGCGACGTGATGAATTTACTGAAACCTGCTTTCTTTGACTGGAGACCTTCAGGCCTCCAAGTACTATTGCTAGCTTCTTTTGTGAGAATTACCGTCGTAAGTGGCGTCAGCAATTTCTGTGGGTCTGTTGAAAGACGTCCTTTCCATTTGAAGACCTCATACCGAAGACACAATGATGTCTTCTTTATGTTGCTTGAGAGTTTGTATGAAAGCTGCTCCCGTGGGCTAGCTCTGAACCATGGCATCTGCGTTGGTTTGGCAGAGCCATCAAACCCATTTCTAAATTGACACTGGCATTCATGAGCATCTCCAGATAGCCTATTCACATGTATGCCATTGTATTTGAAAGACCCCGTAGAGCAACCCTCCCCATTCATTCCCCTAAAGCATGAAAATATTTGGGAAGTTACCAACCACTTATCTCTCAAACTTACAACGGATACTGTTGTATCCAGCAGCCCCAGGACCTGGCCCAGATCCCCACACAGCGGGAGATAGTGCTGCAAACAAGAGCTTTTGTGCTCATTTTAGAGTATGTGTGTTTTGACACCAGCCTTCACAGAAGAACTGACCCATCACGCAGCAATGGTGTTTCAGCCTTGGAAGTTACTGAGCCGCTGATGCATTTCCCTGCATCATCCTCAGAAACCTCTTCTACCTAGGTCTGGGCTCAGCCTTCCTCCTGTTGACGGTGTTATACACACACATTCTAGGAAACCATTTGGTTGACTATAGCTGGGTTTTTCTGTCCCTCCAAGCCAGCTCCAAGTAACCGCATTGAGAATTCTTATTGATTATGAAAGCTAGGCTGGTAGCTTAGGCTTGGTTCTAACTAGCTCTTGCAACTGAAATTAACCCATTTCTATTCATTTACTTTCTGCCTTGTGGCTTTTTTTACTCTGTACTGCCCATGCTACTTTCCTGCTTCCCCTGTGTCTGTTTGGGGACTCTGCCGTCTTCTTCCCAGCATTCTCTCTGCCCTGAAAATCCTGCCTAGCTATTGGCCGTTTAGCATTTTATGAAACCAATCTGAGTGACACATGTTCACAGTGTACAAAAAGCTTATTCCACAAGAGTCTACCACTGCCCTGGCCCCTGCAGAGCTCAATGTACGGGCTGGAATTCTCACAACCCAAGTCCATGTCTATTTTTGGTACTGCCCAACTGTATAACCTCACTTCCTTCCTGGGGACGGGGGGAGAGTTGTATTACCCTGCCCACCCCAAGGATCTGTTGCGAAAGAGACTCAAATCATCAGTGTTGCTTTGTATGTACATAATCTTGTAGTGGATGTGCCTAGAGCCACTTAGATTTCCAAATGTCTCCTAAATGAGACCCTATCTTCTGATCTTGGTTTTCAAGTCAGCAGGATAATCTTAACAAGACTGCAGGCCCTGCCATCCCTTGCTTCTGGGGACACCCTTGCTTCTGGGGACACCCTTGCTTCTGGGGACACCCTGCCCATAGCTCAGTGTCCAAACCCTGGTCAGGCTCCAATGCCCTCTTCTTGTTGATGCTACTTAGGTATGCTCCTCCACAGAGGCTGTGCCTTGGCGTATTCCAAGGAAACATTTCCTCCGCGTGTCTGTAGTCCCTCACACTGGCCAGGTTGCTCCCGACACGAGGCTTCAACACACAGGCCTTCTACCCTGCCTTCTCTTCCGTCTTTGGGCTCAAGTTTTCCATCTCACACCACCTAGGTCATTCACTCTTTCTCCAAGATGGCATGATTGTAGCACACTCATTTTATTGCCATACGTTTAGTATCTGTCATCTCTTTCTACTGCAGACTCCTGCAGGCTGGATGCTTGAATGTTCCCCTAAAGTCCATGTGTGATCCACAATGTGGTAGTCTTTGGAAGTGGGGGACGTTTGGGAGATGATTGGACTTAGACATAATCTTGACGATGGGGCCCCCACCATGGGATTAGTGCCCTTATAAGAAGGGGAAAAGAGGTCAGAGCTCTCTTCCTCTTGTGGCGTAGGGACCTAGGAAAGAGGTGATCATATACAAGCTGGGCTACACTGGCATCCTGCTCATGAACCAGCCTCCAAAGCTTCAAGGAATAAAGATATATCTAGTTAATCTATGTACATATGTATGTATATTAGCTGCTGTTGTCAGCGGCTAGTCTGTGCTAATTTGTCATGGTAGCCTGAACTGGCATCCAAAATAATGCCTGGCATAGAGGAGATTGCTTGCTTAGAACTTGGTGGAGGGATGTAGCTACTCTCCTGCCTCTGATTCTGCCCCCCCCACCTCTCACTACCTCTGAACTTTTCCAGATACTTAATGTCTTATACTTGCACACAAGACCTGATTTCACATGTGTTTGATCATTTTATGACACTGATATTCATGGGTGTTACTGCTTTTCAAGCAACATGCTAAAACTTGAAGTAGAGGCTGAGAATACCCTGCAGCTATATACCAAATGATTTGTGTGCCGTCTTTAGAGAGTTACCTTCAGGGTTTGAATCATATGTATTTTAATTCTTTCAATGATGGATTGTTACTTTTACAGAAGAATTTGATTATGGAAGAGCAGATCTGTCATTCCTGTTCAAGGCTGTAGAGTAAGCTAAGCAAGGGAGTCTGAAAATCTGAATGATTTGGGGTAAAAGAAAAAAATGCCATACGGGCAAGATGATAGCCTAATGACTTACTCTGCACAATTTATTTTCTTTCTCTTTTTCCCTGTATTTGCAGGGGTTGGGCTGTCTGCTGTTAATGCCTTTCCACCCTCTTCATATGATATGGGTATATGTATGTCCATCCGGGGAGGTCACTCATGGCAAAGCCAGAGAAAAAAAGTCTTGCTTGGAGCAATGTCATGAGACCATCTTTCACAGACAACAATTGATGTGTCAGTGACCTTCAGACTTTCAAATCATGGGATACTTAGGGCGTGAAAGTATTTTTTGTATTACGCCTAAGTGAACTGGTGAGGACAGGGGTTATTCATATGAGAATTCATTTCCTTCTCTTTTTGTTATCTAGCGATTAGGAATACAAAATATAGAATATTGGGAAATAGATGAAATATTGAGGTTGTGGAAAACTACCAAATTAAAAACATAGGCGCTGGAGACGTGGTTCGGTGGTAGGAATGCTTGCTGCACCACACAAGGACCTAAGTTCGGGTCCCAGCACCCATGGGGACTGTGGGGAATGGAGATAGGGCCAGCCTGCTCCTACGTTGAATGAGAGATGCTTTGTCAAGGGAGTACATTGGACTGCCAAGAGGATGTACACTGGAGGACAGCCATCTCTTCTCAAGCCCAGATCACACTGTATTGGAACAGTAGCCGGATGTTCCCTCCACCTCCTCACTTTGCCAGTGCTAGGCTGTTCTCTGAGAAACTGGCATCTTCAGCTCTTGAATAGCCCTTTGTCCTTGATAGGTGCCGGTGACAACATTGTCAGCGGTCCATGTCTAGCTGGTGAGTGGTTCACGTGGCTTACAGGGCATAGAGACCCCACTGTGCTTAGGCTGCTCCTGTTCTGAAAGGGATCAGTTTGTCCTAGCACACTAAGGTCCCAGACTGGAATCTTCGGGTGAAGCAGAGGGTATGTGGGGCAGGGTACAAAGTGGCTTTAGGGTCAAGCAATGGAGGTAAAGTTCAGGAAACAGTTACTGATTAGCAGTCCAGCATGTCTAATCCCTACCTCTTCTAACCCTCCCTTCCTGTGTTGTGAAATGAGGCTCCTAACATCTAGTGCTGCCACAGGCACTGTGTGGAGTGAGGTCTGTAGAGTATTTTGCCCTAGGTTTGACGGGTACTGGTCTAGCCATGGCCATCATTTGACAAGCATGTCTACGTCTTCAGCCTGGCCTAGTTTTATTTGTCTTGGAGCAGATTCTGCCAGGCCTTCGTGGCATGGTTTTCTCCCCGAACTTAGAGACATGTGGAGTCTAGTTCTGCTGGAAGAGAACTCTCCTGACTGCTAGGGAGAAACAGATGTGCGGGCCAACATCTGCTCTGTTTTTAGGTACGTTGAAGTCCTACTGGTTAGATTAGTTGGCTGTGGTAGTCATTTTGGAGCACAAACATAAAGGAAGTGAACAGAAACCTAAGAGACTGACACTCCATTCCTGCCTGAGCAAGATCCTCTAATAGGATTGCCATTGATTCCTAAGCTAATTTGGAAATAGTATGTATTTACATTTATGTTGTTATTAATAGGAATGGTGCACTGACCACTTGATTGCAAAAGTAGTTTTCTTCTACAGACTTACCCTTAACATTCCCAAGTACACATTCAGATTTAGCCCAGAAATGAGTTATGAAGCAGGGCAGTATTGGGGGCTAGCAGTAAAAGCAGAGAACACTAATTTGCTTTTCAATTTAATTAAGAATGGAAATCAATTTCTAAATCACAAATGGCAATAGTTTAATATGGATATTGTTTGTGAGCACCTTAAACGCCAAGCCTTCATATTTAGGCTCAAGAAAATGTTTTAAGGGGGCTAGAGAGATGGCTTGGTGATTACAGACATGTGTTGTTCTTCTGAAGGACCCAAGTTTGGTTGCCAGCAGCCACGTTGGACAATTCCTGATTGCCTGCAATTTCAGCTCTAAGGGATCACATGACTCTGGCTCCTGCAAGCACTTGTACTCACACGGACAGATGTGCACACATACACATAATTAAAAATAATTTTTTAAATCTTTTTTTTTAAATGAAATGCTTCAGGGATGTTAGTTATTAATAGGTTGAGTGAGCACGTAGCTAGAGTGTTTTAAAGATATTTTCGTAAAAATACTTAATATTAGGGCCGCTAGTTTTAATTCCGTGGAGAATGGTTTTTAGTGGAGCTTAAATAGTGCTGAGCAAGCAATGTCCCTAATTACAAGAAATGCAGCGATTGGAGACAGTCTGCTCACAAACTCTCACCGTCATGGTGGCTGATGTGTGCTGACCTTGACCTCATGGGGAAAGGGAACCCATGGTCGGTGGTGCAGACTGGGGCATTAGCATATTTTGCTGGCAAGCACAGAACTGGGACTGCAGTGATCCTCCTCCCTCACTAACTCCTTCCCAAATAGCATCGTATCAGAGGCCCAGACTCCCAGGGGAGATGCAGCCGCGCGCGACACTGTGTGGTCTGTAACCGGAATCCTGTGTGAAACAGCTTGTCCTAGCGGAGAGGAGAGGATTTCAGTCACTTGTGGTCATGATTTCCAAAGGACCCAGGGAAGGAAGGCTTGGAGAAGGGTTGCATGGGTTTGATCTGCATTGACAGGGGCATGGAGGCAGTTTCTTTGCCATCCACACTAATGCATATCGGGGTTTCTATTCGGGGAGTGGGTATTAAAAGTTTTTATTCTCCAGGGATCTGTTCAGACAAAAATAGATCTGCTCCCGCAAGATCCAGAGTCAAGAATAAATTATATCCCTTGAGGTTGTACAAGTTCATTAGCACATTGCTGAAGGTAGCTCAAATAATTGCTTTAAAAAGGGCTACATTTTAGAAGGCCTATCGAGATATTAGAAAATAGTGGAAAACATCAAATGATTATATTAATGTCCAAATTATAAGTTACTTCGCTAGCCTCAAGACTTCCTTTGCTTTTCTGAGTAATAAATGCAATTATGAAAGTAAAAGTGAGCGATAAGATCGGGCCGTCCAGAGGGGAGAGTTCCTACTTTGTGATTGCCATGACAACATTTACAGGTGCCAGGACATGCTCAATTTAGTGGGCACTGTTTTTCAGCTAGCCATAACCACCCCCCTTTCAAAAAAAAAAAAAAAAAGTGTATCGTTTAACGTGTATGATTTGGAGATCTCCAGATTAACTTTTGTGCCTGGTCTAAGTAATGCGGATGAAAATGGATCCACATTGGTAGAGCCCTGAGTGACCCAGTAGCTGCCCGTGACCCCTGAATGCAACAGAGACTCCCCATTGACCTCTATCATGTTTCAGGAGGTATCTTGTTTCATGTACCCAATAGGGTTAATTTTCCATTTAATTTGAAACGTATATTTACTTTTAATATATTTAACTTTCTTAACGGTGGCTTAAGGTCTTTGTGTTACAAATAGGGACATTTTTATCACAGACACCCATAGCCACAAAGTGCTGTTTCCGGGTCACTCTGCTCCAGGGAAGGGCTAGGATCGAACCAGGCCCTTTGATTCTGGAGCCTGCAGCCCTGTTCTCTAGTGTGCTCTGTCACTACTCAGTTCTGTTAGTGCTGTCTTACTGAAGGCATTACATCATTTCTCCGGGCATTCTTTTCTCCTTCTCCTCTAACATAAGGACCAAATGTTGCTATTTAAACTACATTGTAGCCTGATACAGTGTTGAGATACCCACTGAGCTGCCAAGTCTGATGTTTTGATTGTGAGCCTGGCCTTGAAGTGGCTCAGCATCTCTCTAGACCAAGGTAACAGTCTGGGAGCATCTTTATACCGCTGTGTTGGTCTCTAGTGCACCCACAGATGAGTTTCTTTTCTTCCTCTCCATCCGGCTCACGGCCTGGAAACAGACGATAGCTCTTTGGGCTGCCGCTAAAGACTGTCTTAGCTTTAGATTTCCCAGAGGACTTCTTCAAGATTTCATGGATACATAAAATGTGTGTGAGGATCTTACGTGAGTGCCTCCAGGACCCCAGTTGGTTAAGTTATGTTGAGTCTAGGAAACTCCAGGCAGGTGATGGATTTAATCACTTCCCTTCTCACTGGACCTGCACACAAATGTTCAGAGATGCATGCTATTTGTAGCAACTGTGTATTCTGAAGTACTCTTTTAAGGGATTTTTGGAGACTGGGAAGGGTTTAGAGTAAGCTTCAAGGTGACCTTTGCTGGTACCTTTTAGTTTCTTTATACCCCCTGGAGCAGGTGTTACTCAGACCTGCTCTGTCACCAGCCCCACAACTGGTCATGCACACTCTATCAGTATTCTCCTTTGACATGCTATTAATGTAGAAATCTCTCCTCACCCAAACGATGGAGATGATTATGATGAGCCCGGAGAGGATATATTCCTTTTTTTTTTCTCCTAGAAAATTGGATTTGGCCTGAGTTATGAAATATATTCATCCGTGTTGTAGCTCAGTGGTTCTCAGCCCTGGCTAGACATTCAAATTACCTAAGGAGCTTTTTAAAAATACCAACTGCCCGGGACTTTCTCCAGAGTCCTGAAATCAGGGGCGCAGTGTCTGGAGCCTGGCTGCAATCTTCTTTAGAGCTCCGTAAGCAAGTGGATTGTGAAGCAAGGGGTGGGCAGCTGGAGAGGAAGATGGACAGGCATGGAGGAGGCGCCTATCCTGCCACTGCTATTACCAGAAGTACCATTAGTACTGCTAGTGAACACATATTAGGTGCCTATTGTATAGGGACATTGCTCTCAGTATCGTCATTTAATGTTTTTCTTAAAGCCATGAGTTTATTCTGTTTTTACAAATGTCCATATGGAAATCCTTGGGGATATAGAACCCTGCTATCTGAGTAGAATGACAGTCCCTTGGGGTTACTCCCTGCTACAAAAGCAACATCTAACCTGCTTGTTAGGTATATACCTGGTTTTCCATATTCACTGCCTTGTCATATAAGGCCTCAGTGACGTTCATATGCTCAGCCTATCGGCTCTGCCAGTAGAGACCTGGGTATAACATAGCAAACAGCCAGGAGTCCAGATCCTTGGCCTCCTAGTTCCTAGTGTCAGACCTCACCTGCGGCTTCTAAAGTAAGTCATGGTTGAAAGTAGAGAGACCCTGATAACACAGCACCCTGTGAGACTCTGGCGGAACAGATGAGCTCTGCTGACTGTTCAAGTTGACACTGCTGTGTACTCAGAGGGGGCACTTTTGTAGATGGTTCCTTACGCTCTGTGTATAACCTTCCCGGGAGGGCTCCATCAATGGCCGGAGTGCAGTGGCATTTACTGTGTAGGCACATGGATGCAGAGTCGGGTAAGGGCCTGTGCTCTGCCCCAGCCCAGTCCTACTTACCAATCCTCTCTTTTTTCCCTTTCAGATCCTGAGCTCTATGCCCAAAGGCCCCAAGAGCTTTGGATATGCTTTCACCTCTCTGAAAGTTGACCCTGAATACAATCATCTGCAAGGCTGTCCGGATTTGTTGTCTGGGAGCCTATTCTGGGCAATGCATTTTGATAACAGTTCGTTGTCCTTTGATCTTCGTAGCCAGCAAGTTACCTACTGCATTTTCAAACATCCTGACAGCTTTGAAAGTCTAATATCCTAGGATAAAAAGCTTTATGCCAAGGAATTGCAGGCACACGTTAGGAGAGAAGTTGGCTGTGGAGAATACCCGTCTCCCTGCAGCTTCCCTAACGCCCTCCCACGATGAACCTCAGTTGCCAGCGTATATAAGGCATTTAGGGCCTCTGGGTTATGATACATGGGAGAAGGACAAATTTCATGATCTGCTAACACAATTGCAGGACTTAGGGTCACGTGCCAGTAGTGATGAGCTCTGTTCCTTCCTATGTACAGAAAGAAGGATTAACTACAGTTGTCTTATTCCTTCAGCACACTATCTGGTTGCAAAAGTTTTCTAGAATGAAGGGAGGGAGGAAAAAGGAGGCGAAAGATAAGAAGATGAGAAATGTTGAGATGTGGTACACCTTCCTGGGTGGGATGTCTCAACAATAGCCATACTATAAGGGTCTGGTGTTGGCAGTGTTTCTGCTGCGTTTGTTGGCTGTGTAGCCTAGGTGAGATGCTTTTGTTACTTTGCAAGGTCTTTTTTAGGGAAAACAGTCTTCTTGAAGTGCTCAGTAGGGACTGACTCACTGGCTCAACAGTTAAAAACATTTGCTGTTCTTGTATAGAACCCAGATTTGGTTCCCAACACCCATGTCGGGTAGTTCATAATTGCCCATAACTCTAGCTTTTGGGGACCCAATGGCATCTTCTGGCCACCAAGGGAAGTCACATATGTGCACATACACATATGTAATATGCAGTCACACACACATAGATACAAATAAAACAAATCTTTAAAAGAATTACTTAGGTCAGGGTTATTATATCATCTAAAGGTCAAGATAGAGACTCCTTTCTCATTTGGTATCTAGGTCCTGCTGTAGAATCAGAAGTGTTCTGTAAATGATGAGGATGCTGGAAAACAAGGACATGCTGGCATTGCCCTAATCATTGCCTTCCAAGGTCTAGGGACATCTGCCACACTCATCAAAACTTCTGGGCTTTGTGCTATGTATCATTCATTCTTAAGGAACTTTAATTCTTATGGAAATTTTTAAAATGTTAGGAACATTTCGTCGTCAAAGCCATTTTTGAGTTTTGTGCAGAATGGCTGCAGAATGTGTTGAATGGAGTGCGCTGAGATTTGTCACATCATTTGTGGGAAGACACATTCCCATAATGCACAATTAGACTGGTTGCATTATTGCAGGGTATTCCTGAACGGTCTTCTAGACCTAAGCCACTGTGTTCAGACATACTCTCCTATTAAATCTAACACTGATCCTCCTGTTTGTGTATGTGCCCAGTGGGGTTTGGCACAGTAATAGGCCTCTAACAGATTGCTCATCATGTTCACATTTAAAGGGTTCCCCTAACCTTTAGCTAGCAGGTATTTATGTTGTGTCTTTTAGTTAAGTGGACCTTGCTGTCCAGTTAATATACACACATGGTCAATTACAGTGTGGTCCCTGTGGATGTCAGGCGGCTTATAAATCAGAAGGCTACAAAACAAAAGAGATAGATGATGACTCAGGGTGGAAAAATCTGTGTGCCAAACCCTACTTATTTATTGCATTTGGAAAAATGTCCCCAGTTGAATTGTTCCTGGCTTAAACTCTGCTTCCTTTTTTATTCCCATTTTCTAAGTTATTTTTATGGTGTACTGTCTAAAGCACCTTTCATCTACTAAAGAAGAACATTTATCACGTTCCCTAATCTATTATTTATAAGTACCTTGGGCTTCTGGCGTTTTCTGCATTTGTTCCCATAGCAAGCAAGCCCTATCATCTTGCTTCCTTGTTGGAGATTTCCCTGGCTTCTTGGGTTCCCCTGATGGCTTGGAGCTTCCAGGTAGATGTCTCCATGTGATTCAGTGTCACCAAATGGTAACCTGTGCAGGCCCAGGCTACAAACCAGTCAAGATGGCAAGATGCTTGGCTTCTCAGATGGGCAGATACCCAGACTCACTCTAGAAAGTTCAGTCTTCTGTCCTGCCTACAGTTCAATGGCTATGTCACCGTGAGCAGGAATCCTCTAGGTCTCTGTTTTATCCTCTGGAAAAAGGGAGCAGTTCTAATCCACCTCTGAAATTTGGATCTAATAAAGCAGTAAATAAAGCTCTTAGCAAAGCTTCCAAACTTCCCCAAGCCCTGTGTGTGTGTGTATGGTTGACACTGAGATGTCTTGTTTAATGGTTTCTCCACCTGATTGTTAGGAGACAGGGTCTCTCCTTGAACCTAGATCTTCTATTTCCACTAGCATGGCTGGCCATTGAGCCCCTGCAGTCTGCCTGTGCCCACCCTGACAGCACTGGAGTTGCAGTCTGTTGCCACATTCCTGGATTTTTTAAGTGGGTATGGGGATCCAAACTCGGGTTCATATTCCGGTGTAGCCAACTCTCTCTCTCTGGTATCCCTGAGTCATCAGCTAGCCCTCCTTAATCTTTTTTCCCTCATTAGGAAGCAATAACAATGTCCTATGAAAACATACCAGCAGGAGCCTGTTAATCACATTCAAGCTAAGCTGTAGAGATGAAAGGAAGCTAGCAAGTTCAAGGCGAACTGGAGAAACAGTTTCGAGTTCTCCCAAGTCAGGTTCTAGGTCCAGTAATGCCTGTGTCACTTGAGTCCTGGTTACAAAGGCACATTGCCAGTGGGTTGGACAGTCAGCGTGTTAACTAGTCCTTTGGGTAATAGATGATCACTGAAGTTTCAAACCCAGTGGCCCAAAACAAACTCAATAAGTATTGGTTGTGTCTATAGAAGTTTGAGTGCATGCTTACCCATGTGAGTCCCTGCCAAAACTAACCAGATGTGTTACATCAACACAACTAGAGTGAGTGGTGCTCAATTACCCAGTGTCCCTTGGTACTTTTGTAAAAATGGACATATATCTAGACCATCCCCCTCTCTTTTGACAGCTTTACACCAAATTATTTTGAGGGCAAAAAAATTTACCATTCAATGTTCTCTTTTTTTTCTCCCTAGGAAATTCCACTTACTTGGATGACCATGGACCACCTCCTAGTAAGGTAAGGTCATTTCTTGTGGTATAATCTACTTTTCCTTTAGCAATACTCATGTGCTTGTATACTCTAGCAAGTCCCAGGCCTCCAGTGAACCCAGGCAGGTTCCTTCTAGCCATGAGTTGTTCAAGAAAGCAAGCAGTAGATGGATGGTGTTAAAAGAATCTTTAACTTTAATGAGGAGGAACCTTAAGAGCCCAGAGGCGGCCAAAGTGACCCAGGACTCACTGCAGACCTTTGTATGTTCCGTATTCATATCTCCTTGTTCTTTGACGTTGACTGGTTTGTTTTGACCCTTGATGGGAGTTACATGATGAAGCCTCCCCATGGTGTTGGACCTTGGGGCTCTTCTCATTTCTGTCAGATTCTCTCTGGCCCACTCTGATTGGATTACTCCACTCATGTCCAGTTCGTGTCCTCCCATGTTTAGTCTGCTAGCTGTGCCTACTTCACTCTTCTTAAGAACAGTTTCACCTAACTATTTTGGTGACAGAACAGTTAATAGACATAATGTACCCAATACTCTCTACTTTATTGACCTAGATGAACGTCAAATGCAAACTCATTGAAGTGTGGGCGATAAAACAAAACAAAACAGAAACAAAAAACAAACAAAACAATCCAAGATGATAGTGACCTTGGCATGTGAGAAAAAAAAAAATAAATGTAATGCAATGGATTCTCCTTGTTCTAAACTAAATCTCTCACACTTATCTGACATGATTTTTCCCCTTGTTTCAAGTGATGGTAATAGTTGGTCAGCCCTTGGAAGAGGACATCATAATCGATTAGATCAAAGTTGGTCACTGTTGGTGCAAGTTTTATAGCTAGTCTGCGAAAGCCCATATGTCCTTCCGTTTGGTATCTTAATGTTTGACCACTGGAAGCATTACTTGCCAAGTGCAGTTGTAACAGTGTTGAGAAGATAAGATGTTTAACTTTTGGAGCTTTGGAAATAGATATTGCGTGTGTCCTTTTTGGTTGTTGCTGTTTTGAGAGTCAGAGTTTCGTATCAGCCCGAGCTGGCTTTGACATCACTATATAGCTGAGGATGACCTTGAATTTCCCATCTCGCCTCCTGAATGCTGAGATGTCAGTCATCCACAGCCTCACTGGGTCTCATGTGATGCTTGGGATCCAACCCAGGACCTTATGAGTGCTAGGTGAGCACGCTATCAACGGAGCTGCATCCCCCACCCCTTGGCAAACTATGTCTGAAGCTATATTGGTTCTGCCACTTCGTTTGGCACTGAGTAAACCACTTAATATCCTGAGCCTCCACTTTTCCTGGGCAGAGTTTGACCGGAATCACCACCTAGAGCATAGGATGTCCAAACAGCACTCAACACTGAAAGGTGACAGTCAATAAATCAGCTGTGGCCGCTGCGTGCTGGGCTAACATTAAGGTTATTGATGAATTATAGAGTATGATTCTTCAAGATTGAAAGGTGTTCTACTATTTGATACTTTGTGTGTTTTACTTTGAGGGGGTGAAGGGAGGGTGGGTTGTTTGGGACATTACAGACACCAGAAACACAAATAGCAAGTATATAGTTTCCTAGAGGAGCAAAGGGATGCAGAGGATGTTGGAGCCAAAGGTCAGGGCTTGGTCTAACACATGCACTCCACGTCCTTACACATCTCCTGGTTTAGAGAGGCACGTAAAGCCTCCTCACTGAATCAGATTGGACCATGCAACCCAGAGCAGGGATCTGGTTCTCATCCCAAGTTCTCCCCTTGAGGCCAGGTAGCATCACAGCTCCCTGGGCCTTATCCAAACATACTTTGCCCTGCCTAACTCCATAGTGTCTGATTCCAGGATCTGGGTAGGAACCTCACAGGCCCCCAGGATGCTCACGCCATGGGTCCGAAGTCCACATTTGACAGCAGTTTTTGTAAAGGCCAAGAGCGAGGGAAAATTACCCCCCCACACACACCTTTGCTGTGCATGGCTTATTATGCAAAGGTTACGTATTATAAAATGTTGATTCACTATCATTAAGGGTTTTTTTTTAAGTGAAACATTTTTCATTGGTCTGCAACCAGCCCAAGAGAGAGGAGAAAGAGAAGGAAACCAGCACAGATCACATATTATAAGGATCCCTTACCTTGTGCACTTTTTCTCTGGTAAGGGTAGGTGGAGTTTGGTGCCTGAGTCCTGGTCTGAGCACAGGCAAAAGAGATAAGGGCATTCTGTGTGGGTCTACTGGCTCGTTGCTGAGGGTTTTTACTTTATGTACAGTCTGATAAACCCGGTGTTTTTTTCTGGGCAGTAGACTCAGGCCCATTTGACGTTGTAAGGCGGAACCCTCGGGAAGCAGAATGTAATGATGGGTAAAACACTCCTGCCTGTGAACATATTTTCATCCATGCTTCTGACTTCTGCTGGAGTGAAACTGAACCGTGGAAGTGATGAATGCAGCCTTACAGATAAAGGTCCCTGGAGTGTCCCCTGAGGCGGAAGGCTGATAATTTATGTCTGCAGACCCCTGGCTCACGTAGAGACATGGTGGCACCCAGAGGATAAGGACACACACATGTCTGGCCTCTGGAATGAACCCACCTGGCAGAAGAAAGCCGAATGGAGGCCAGACCCATAGTTTTCATATTTGCTTAGCACTGAGAAATAACTTCTTGATGCCAAGACCAAGGGTTGTGATCTTGATAGAATAAGAGTTTTAAGCCCTGAAAATATACCGAGTTACCGCCAGTTCTCTCTTATTAAAAGTTCAAGCCAACGAGTTCCACATTCCACAAGTACTGGCCATGTGGGGAACGGGGCGTGCCACCCACAGCACCCTGGGCCGACTCCTCTTCCTCTCCAGGATTTTCCTAAGAGAAAAATGAACCCCTGTGAGTTTTCACTTGGCTTTGAAATCCCCTTGGACCTCACAGCTCTCCTCAGTCTTTGAGTGAAGCCATTATCAAAAGGTGAAGCATATATATATATGTATGTATGTATGTATGTATGTATGTATGTATATGTATATGTATATATATATGTATGCATGTATATGTATATATATATATGTGTGTATATATATATATATATATATATATATATATATATATATATATATCCGCTTTTTATTAGCACTGCACTGTGTAAGGATGGAGCCCACTGAAGATGAAAAAGTGCATCTCTAAGAATGGACATGCGCATCTGTAGCAAATGAAATGGAAAGATATTCTTGAATACAAGAACCAGGCACAAAATAGCACATGCAGTATGAAAATCCTGGAAGGTTTTAGTGTTTTTCTCTTTTCAGATAGGGTCTCAGAAGATACATTTTTTTTTTTTTTTTTTTACTTGCTTGTATAATTGGAGTCCATTAAAGTAACGCCTGGTCATTTGAAAAGTCAGAGAAAACAATTTCCTGGGTAGGGAAGCCTGAAGTTAAGCTCAAGAGCAACTTGTCCCATGGGGCACTGCCTGATCCTTCATCTGGGATGTCTGTCCCTGGTGAGGGAAGCAGCCATTGGCACTTGCGACTTCTGCAGCTAGTAAATAACTACAAGTTGTCATTTCACATGTCTGGGATTCCCATTTATGACAGAAGGAGCAAGAGACCTGTTAGAAGCAACTCTAGATAATGAAATCCACTACCTTGATTTTATCTTCCTGTTTGCCAAAATACTGCCAACCACTTTGTAAGCAAAATTTACTCTCTATCAAACTTTATAAAAAGAGACAGTAATTTTTAAAATCTTTATGGTACAGCTAAGTGATCAAAGTCCCAGGAAGGTTTCATCCCAGGGATGTGCCGTTCCGGGGACCATGCTTTTAATGATTTCAAAATGAAAAAATGAAATACAAACACGTTTTGTCTTTATTTGCTTGGTTTCATATGTTTAAGTAAGAACCTAGTACTTTAATTCTGCTCTAAAGGTTTAGCCCTCGGTTTCCAGAAACAATTACTCGTCACCGCTTACCATTTGATTTCTAGGGACACTCTTCAGTGTTTTAAAGTCAGTCCTTCATGCCTGCTTTATCTGCTTGCTTCCCCAGTCACTTTGTTTGTCCTCCGTGTCTTTTCAAACCATACACATGGTAATACCATTCCACATCCACGTAGCCAAACAGGCCATGCCTTGTTTTTTCAGAGAATATCGTTTGATGAGGTCCTTCCTCTTAAATGGCCGTGTGAAAATACCATATGTGCTTCTTGTCCTGGTTGACATATGGTCTGCTCGCCGATTCTCTAACGGAGAAAATGAGTCTAGACTGCCGTCATCGGAGTACTCAGTCGAAGCTTCCCCTTGTGTTCTATTTAGTGATGACTGTCATCATCACTAAAGTCTTCAGTGTGGTCGGACCTCTAGCACCGCGGCTCCCAGCGTTCCCGATGCTGCACCCCTTTACTTCAGCTCCTCATGTTGTGCTGGCCACCAACCATGAGATAATTTCCTTGGCTACTTCATAACTGAAATTTCGCTACTGTTATGAATCATAATGCAAATGTGATTTATGTAATGGGAATATCTCACATGCAGGAAATCTGATACTCCACCCCTGTGAAAGGATCATTCGGTCCACACAGGGGTTGAGGCCCACAGGTTGAGAAGTTCTGCTAGTGTTTGTGGAACCTCGCTCACTTGTCTGTTGCTAGGGTCAGGAATGAACATTTCTAAATACTCTTCAGCGTACAAAATACACAGAATGTTGAGTGCTTGCCCGCCATGCATAAGGTCTTGGGTTCAATCCTTCGCACCATGAAGGAAGGGGAAGACAGGTGGAGAGAATAAGGGAGGGAGAGAGAGAGAGAGAGAGAGAGAGAGCTGATTACGGAGACTTTCTCTCTACTCCACTCATTACTTCTCTCTTCTGTACATCTTCTACAAAGATGAATGATGTAACACTTGGTTAATGCAATAGGCAATGTGAAGAATGACATGATGATGGCAATTTATTTCGCTAATGGACCATCCCCATGAGCCCACACCATTTAGTACACTAGCTGTTAATGTCTAAATTGAAATGGAAGAAGTAAACGTTCACCCTCTAATTGCACTGGTCACATTCCAAATTCTCCAGGGTCCTATGTGGCCAGGTTCTGCTGTGTTGGACACCACAAAATAACTTTCTATGTTTCTTTCCGTGTCCATCTTTTGGGTCTTCTGAAAATGTCTCAAAATAACTGGTATTTGATGGAAGGGCTATTATTCCTAGCACAAAACAGTAGATTTTGGTGGGAAAACTAACATCGCTAAGACCTCGTGATGGGCCTTAGGGTTTGTTTCCTTCCTTCTTTCCTTCCATCCTTCCTTCCATCCATCCTTCCTCCCTCCCCCCCCCCGCCTTCTTTCTCTTTTCTTTCAGGGCTTAGTGGATCCATACAGTAGTTAGAAAAAAAAAAAAAAGCACTAAAATCGTCCCTAGTGTGTTCTGGTTTATGTCAAAGGTTAAGCCATGTAACTGATGTCTATTTTCTATTTTGGCATGCCAAAGCATTTTCATATATAATAACACTACATATAAACTGTGCACTAATCTATTACTTTATATAAAAATCCAAAAGTCATTGTAATTTAAGAGAAGCAGTCCATGAGAGAAAGACACATGTGACAGGATTCAAGCAGAGGGTTTGTATTAGGGGAGGGGATCATCAAAAGGGGAAAGAGGAGGGGGGAGACCAGCCTCCGGGGACAGGAGCAATGGGATAAGGACAGAGATGCAGAGAGAGAGAGAGAGAGAGAGAGAGAGAGAGAGAGAGAGATGGGAGGTAGTCAGGGCTCCTTTAAAAGGGAACGTAGTGAATGTGCACAGGTGGTGCTCTTAGTGGCTGCAGCTGAGGGTGTGTCCTGTCAGGACCCCAAGGGCAGGCTAGTACAGATGCCTGAGTAATATATGTATTACACACACAACACACACACATTATATAATTATATATAAATGCAGGTTCAGTGGGCAGTGGTGGAGCACGCCTTTAATCCCAGGACTTGGCAGAGGCAGGCTGATCTCTGTGAGTTCAAGGCCAACCTGTTCTACAAAGCTAGTTCCAGGACACCTAGGACTGTTACACAGAGAAACCCTGTCTCAAAAACCCAAAGAGAGAGAATAGGGTCTGCCTGTCCTCATTTTATTCCATCTGTAAAGCTCTTTCTAAGGTCGCAGTTGCCGAGAGCTGGGGTTACAGGCACGCATCACAGGAGCAGGAAGATCAGAAGTTCAAGGTCACCCTTGGTTTGAGGCCAGCAAATGTGATCTGATTAAAAAGAAGATCTACACGGATGTAACAAAATGAGGCTAGACAGACCCTAAGTGTGTTATGACTGACTGCTTGGGCTGAGGGACAGAGACACTCTAGAAAATGACTTGTTTTCTCCATGCTTCTTGGGGAGCCCAGCAGCTAAGAGAAGGGCTTGGGCAGACTGTCCCTCTGAGATCCCAAAGCACAGGAAACCGCACTCACCTCTGACTTTGCATGGAGAGATCACATGAGATTATCTTAAACCACGTCTTGTCTGGTACTTGGGCAAGGCAGCATTAGGCAGAAATATAGATGGGCTACATTTAATATCTCTATTGACCTGAATAATATTTATTGCTGAGCAATGTTGTATATTATTCGTTAGAAGCTCACCATAGCACATAATTTTTCTAAACATTTACTGTTACTCAAGCCTTATATTGTCCCAACCTTCCTTCTTCACTCTTCCTTATAAAACATTTTAACGACTCGCTTATTTTAATGCATGTCAATGGCTGTTTTGTCTGCATGGATGTGGACCACATGTATCCGGTACCCACAGAGGTCAGAAGAAGGTGTCAGATCTCCCCAAAACTGGACTTATAGATAAACAGTTGTGAGCTGCCATGTGGATTCTGGGTCCTCTGAGAGGACAAGCGGCCATTGTTCTGTAAACTAGCCTCTTGCTGGTTTACTATCCCCCACATTCATCCTAGTTACTTCCCTTTGAAATCAATTTCTACTGTTTAAGCTGTTCTTTTATATATAAAAACATATGTAGCGTCATAGTCTTCTTGGGAAAGAAAAAAAACAACTTGGGTGACAGTTTATTTAAAAGGTCACTGAAGCCAGGTGTCTTACTGTCACGAGGAGGTGTGTGTGTGTGGGGGCGGTTAACTGGAAAGGTAACAAGAAAAACACAAACATCTCTTGACCTTTTAAAGAACATGGCCGTATTTCCACACACTCCTCAGCCTAACATTTAACAGCACAAAACTAGGAGGCAGAATTCATCCTTGTCTCCCTTTCCTTCCTCCCTTCCAACAACTCCCTTAATTCTAAGACCGCATTAATTGAAAGACTTAAAAGAAAAAAAAAATAGTTCCGGAGTAGAGAAAGCAGAGTTCCATTGTTTTCTTAGAGTCTATAAAGGAAAATAAAAATGCTTTATAATTGTAATAGGTAGGTCACTTGACGGTCTGAGAGAACAATTGCTTTCATGCTGGTGGGCCAAGGTTCAATTAACTTGGAGGGTTCTGAGTCTAGAAAATGCCTTTTTCTCGGGGATAGGACTACAGTAACTCATGCACACACACAGTCTCCCTCCTTGGGTCAGAATCACCTTTTACTCGGAAGACAGGAACTGAGATTCATGACAATGATGTGTTTCTTATTTCTGCAAACCCACACCTTCGAACCTGTAGAGACAGCCTACATAATCTTCTTAGAAGTTTGTGAGGTCTTGCAAGAAGCAAATTAAGCCCAGTGAATTTTGGCTGTGTGTGGCGGGCCCTGCACACTCCTATTGTGACTCCTGATAAGAAGTGAGCTCCTGCCCTCCTGCTCATCAACCATCATCCTCTATGCTCAAGATCCCCAATAGCCAGCTGTCCTTCTCAACTGGAATTCTCCAGTTTATAGTACCTTCTCATCATTCTTCAGGGCATTTAAACATTGGAAATCACTGTAAATAAAAACTACCAGCAAAACTGATACATATACATATGCACAAGGTACCAACGATTGCATTTCCCACAGTACCAGGCTAACTTGTCAGATTCCATGCTCTGACCTGTACGGTCTTCACTGGTGGAAAGGTGGTCAAGGAGGATGGAGTAGGACCGGAGCATACTTCCAATCCTAGTGATTGATGTGGCTGCTCCCCTAACTAGACGGCATATTTCTTTAAGCTTCGATTTCCTGTTTCTACAAGGTGGTAGTGACTGCCTCAAGGTTGTGAGCTTATGTGAAATAACTGGAAAGCACCTCGTAGGTGCCAGGCACATAGTAAGCACCCAGCAATGTGCCTTTGGTACAATGTGTGTTTCCTTTTCAAAACTTATACAGGCCCTGCTAATTCAGGTTGCATTGGCCTCCTGTGCACTTACCTCGTTTTCCTTGGATTTTTAAAAGCAACTGACACATAGACAGTGGTCTCCTGATCTATTCACACATTTAGGCCTCTTTTTTACCCCCCCCCCCTTTTCTGATTGAGCTGGTTCTGGGCACTAAACATGTCCACAATCTTTCAGCATTTTGTGTTTCTTCCTAAGCATCTACCTGTTTTCAAACTTGACTTTACCCGAGTACAAAAAAACTAATCCACATAAGCGAAGCTGCTTTTTGTTTGACGGAAGAATCAGTTGCACGGGATAATGCGCTTGTGTTTAATGATTCGTGGTGAATATATTAGGTACAGAGAAAGAACTTAACCAGGCGGAATAAGGCTAAGAGCTGGGATCAGCGACCCTCTAATGAGCGTGATCTTGAAGAAGTCATGGCTCCGCCCTCATTCCTTTCTTTCTTGTTCTGATCATTGCAAATGATAAGAAAAGTCATGACTTGAACTTCTGATTTTTAAATAATTCCAAAAGCCTCCGAGGCCAGTGTGTGCTGTAATGAACCCTGAGTTTGGTGTTTTCCGTGACGTGGGTCACTAACAGCTCAGAAGGCGAAATAACCTTCACAAGGGAAACAGGTCAACCTTACATAACGGAGTCTCCCATATCCCCCGCCCCCCTCACACTGCACACCCATCCCAGCTCTTAAGCCATCGATGTGGAAGAGTTTGGCAGAGCTAAAATGCCTCCCCGGAGGTCAGCTTTCAGTGGAAGCATGTGTCCAAGTTCAGATGCAAAACTTTCTCTACATCTGTCCATTTTATAAGCATGTGATGTGTTCCCAAGAAAAACATCATGGACCCATTTCTGCCTTAGTAGTTTAATGCAAAACTAGACGTATCTTCATCATTTCTAAAATAATAATAATAATAATAATTAGTAATAATAATAATTAATGGTCCTTTGGAGGGGTATCCTAATACTCCAGAGTTGGTATTCTTGAATCCAATGAATCCATTTATGTGTAATAGAAACTGAGAATCAGTTCTCTATTAATATGAATATTTGTTTAGGGCCTGGAGGGGTTTCTCAGTGATGAAGAGCACTTGTTGCTATTTCAAGGACCTGGCTTCAACTCCTAGCACCCAAATTATCTCTAGTCCCAGTTCTAAGGGATTCAACAGGCGTGCACATAAGTACACATACACCCATGTAGGTGAAAACTCATACACATGAAATGAAATTAATCTTTAAAATAAAAAGAATAGTGGTGGGTGGCTTCCACATATAGTTTAAGAATGATTGGGTATCTCCAAGTCATTGCCTGAGTTGCTCCTGCCCTGGTTACCCTTCCTATAATGCTTGTCCTTATAACATCGCAGCTTATGCAGTGGATAGAGTAGCGTGCTCGGTCACGTGCCCACTTCCGAGTAGGACTTTGAAAATCTTGGTGCAAGCCCTGGCTCTCGTTCTTACTAATCTTTAAAAAAACAAACATTTAAAATTAATCGATTAATATGTGGGGGGGGTATGGGAATGTAACCTATCTTGAACATCCTGGACCACCAAGATGCATCCATTCATCCCTAGCCCCTTACTGGCTTTAGGCCTAGCAAGACCAGCTACTCTCTTCCATGCCTTCGAGTGGGAGTTAGTCACCACATTCCTGCGTTTATGACAGTCACTCTTTGAAAAGCGGGAAGGTGACCAATGCTTTGTAGGTGCTGCATGTGCCACTAATGAATGATCATATGATGACCATTTTTCTGTCCCCTGGAGTTATCTGTTTTTCTGCCACGTCTCTGGGGGGGGGGGACATCTCACAGATGAACAAGGTAGCCGGCTGTTCAGGTGAGCTAGCCTGACTACTTAACCTCCAAGATGTTTCAAGCTGAGCAAAGGCAAGCTGGGTGACATCCCTTTTCAAACTCACCCTTGTCTGGACCACATGATTTTGCCACTTGTCCCTTAGTGGTGGAGAGGATCAAGATGGGAATAAAAGCATTCTCTCCTTGAGGTACAGAGCAGGACAAACCCAGAGGAACTGTCCTCAGACCGTATCTAGACCCCGTATGTCTCCTATCTTTTCCCTTCAGTGATTGAAATTGGAGACACGTTTACTTCTAGCATTAGATGTGTGAGACATTAGAGAAAAATGACCCTTGTCAAACAGGCCAGAAGTGGGAAGAGGTCAGCTAGGAAATAGATTTTGTAGGCTTTGGGCCAAGGAGATGGCTCAGTGGGTAAAGCCCTTGCCATGCAAGCTTGAACTGGCCATGCAGCTAGGACATCGATCACCCCAGGTGTCGAGAGGGGTCATTGCTTCTTGCCTAGGGTCACATCTCTCCCTGACTTTGAACTTCACGTCTCTTCTGTTACTTCTTCTTTAAAACCCAATGCTCCATTTTCCGCTGCTAAAAAAGAGCAAGGTGCCCAGAACAAGTGTGTGTGAAGTTCCAGTCTTTTGATCTAGAATATGATTCTGTAGTGTAATTTAAATGTGTCATGGGTAAGGCTATCAGTTTAGCCAAAACCAAATCAAGATAATAAATATCATCTATGTACTTCATAGAGCAGTAAGGAGGCCTATTCAGTGACTACTGGGGCACAAGATGATCTCTGAGGCAGGGTTTTTGTTTGTTTTTTGTTTGTTTGTTTGTTTTGTTGTTGTTTTTCTCATGATTGCCATAGCCGTAGTGGGAACTTAGTTGCTGGAGCTTAATGAACCTTCAGATCAAACTTCTGCCTCTTGCTAACAGTGGGATTTGGCCCTGCTTTCTGAATGTCTATTATGTTCTGTTCCCTCCTGTGTAGAATAGAGACAAAAGGCCATACACGGTAGGGTTATTGAGAGGATTGACTGAAAGGAGCCATATACAATGCTTAGGATTATCTATTCCCAGTCAGTGAATGTTGGATCCCTTGTTGGCAAGAGATGAGAAAGTGGGCTTGGCATGTACGGATGTGTGTTTGCAAATATAAAGAGAGTGGCAGAGAATTACAGTACTAAAGCAGAGTTTGGGTTTCCTGGGCTGTCTGAGGCTGACAGGGCTTCTCTAACAAAGCATCAAAGACTGGGTGAGTTAAGATTTTTCTCGGTTTTGGAGGCTGGGAGGTTCAAATCAAGATGCGGGTGGATGAAGTTGTCTGTTGACACCCGGATCCTCCAAAGGGGAGGAGCCCCATATCCTTGCATGGTTGAAGCTGATTGGGCAAGACACTTGGAAGCATCTTTTGTAAGAGTGTCATTCCAGTTTCTAAGGCAGGAGCCGCCTTTTAATTCCATCCCATCAGCCACAGAGTACCAACACCTGCATTTTGGAGGAGACTCATTTAAACCACGGCTTCAGATTATATTGTTGCTTTAAATTATTTTTGTTGGGTAACCAAAATGGAATTAAAGCAGGCTCACAAATATGTCTGTATAGTGAATCCATGCAAAGAACATCTTCAATGTCCACATTGCATTGCATTGCACTGTACCTGGTAGAGAGAGTAATTGCATTTGTATTTTCTCTGGCCAGTGGTGGGATTTGACAGCATTATAAATGTACTTCCAAGTCATGGTTATTAAAGTGAAACCAAAAGCAGTGTTTACCAAAAACTGTGAAATTAAAAACTTTAATGCACATTGTAATTTGGAGCTCCTCTGTTATTTATCTCTCACAGGGAAGAGCTGTCTAGATGCTTTATGGAGGCATGTGTATAACTGAATATTACTCCAGCTCTTGGAAACATAGTCTCAAAGAAGCCACAGCGCATTAAGTGGGAGCATGCCCTTTAAATGAACCTGACTCATTAGAAGTCCGTGGTGATTCAAGAAGGGCACGGGCTGATGTGTGCTTTTTCTCTAGAAAGATCAATAAGACATAAAGTTGAAGAAACAATTGCCTTACAAAAGAGAACCACTTCATTTCAAGGACTTCTAAATGTGCAGCAAAAGAAATGACCAATTTCTTATGGGCTTCAGCTCTTTCTGAAGTTTCACATTGGCTCAAGAACCTGTCGAGAGAATGAAGTCTCCAAAGGAAAGGTTTTCAGTTTGGCCGAGTCTACAATGGAGCCCCAGGATGGAAATGTGCTAACACATTTCTAGACCTGACTCCATTACCTAATGCCACTAATTAATGAATTGTGCGTCATGAGTCCTGATGCGAATTGCTAGTATTAATAGATCTGAGTAAAGCAACTGTGTTAATCATATGTGCAAAGGCCTATCAGGTGAACATTTGAGCATGGTTATAGATATATTTGTGTATTTGGCTCAAATCTGATTAATTTTAAAATGTGCGGTAATTCAGTTTTATTCCTAGCAAAAGTACGCCCTTGTTACTACATATTTTAGTACTTTTGCAGAGTTTAAATAAATGGTATATTAATATATATTTTGGAGTAATGTTTGATTTAAATTTTAATAAAGCAAGAATGACTTGGTTATTATACATTGAAAGGTAGTTACTGCTTCTTGAAGTTTGCAAGAAAAGAAACATTTCCAATTCACAACCCTAGGGGCTGGGAGATTTCTGTCTTTTGGGTTTTATTGTGTGAATATATGTATTTGGATTTTTCAGTCCTACCTGTCAGCTCCAAAATAACCACACAGAGACTTATTAATTATGAGAGCTAGGCGGATAGCTTAGGCTTGCTTGTAAATAGCTCTTACAATTTAAATTAACCCACGTCACCTCATCTGTATGCTGCCATGTGACTCATGGTTTTTACCTCTGTTTCTGCTTGTCTCCTCCCATCATCCTTTCTGGCCCAAAAATCTTGCCTAGCTATTGGCTGTTCAGTTTTATATTAAACAGGTCTGAGTAACAAATCTTCACAGTCTATAAATGGATTATTCCAAAAAGTATGAAAAGTCAGCTGTTGTTATTTCAAATAGGAGGAAAATTTTTATTTTATTTCATTTATTATATTTAACTATTTACTTATACTATTAAATTGAAGTCTTACATTTTGGAGCATGTGTAAAACAAATTGAGAGCATCCCAATTTATATTTTAATCATATAAATATCAACTTTTAGTTTTAACTGTTTGGACATAAGTGATTTGAATTTTTGTAATTTTTGTAATTCATGTACTGGGCATATAATTCTAAATTGAAAACAAAATATAATTTTCCCTTGTTCTACTTGCCAAATGATTTAGCAGTAAGAATTAGTTCCAAAAGAAGAAAATATCCTTACAGCATAATAGGAAGCCATGAGCGAAAAAGCTGTCACCCTTTTGGAGGAATTCTAATTACATAAATGATCCTATCAGACCACATGACTTTCTTTCTTAAGACTTAGCATAGCTCAGCAGGTAAAAAGAACTTGACAATCACAATAAGCTTGACAGCACGAACCTAGAATCCTCTAGGTGGAAGGAGATAATTGACTCCACACGTTATGTCTTGATGACTCACACAAATGCATACACACACACACACACACACAAACACATGCGCGCGCGCACACACACACACATAAATATACATACAGACACATATACACACAAATGCACATACACACATATACACACATACACACACAAATACACATATATACATATACATACACACATTCTCTCACACATAAAATTAAGTGTAAAAAATATACATTTATGGGCTGGAGAGATACCTGAGTTCAGGTGGCTTCATAACAGGCTGTAATTGAGCTCTAGTGGGTTCAAGGTCCTCTTCTGACTTCGAAGGGCACCTACATGCATGTTGCATACACTCTCTCCTCACACATGCGTAAATAAAACTATACATAAACACGCATTTATTTTCTTCACTTTCTAATTGTCTGGGTACATGACTATTGGATGCTGGGATTATTGAACCTGTACATCAGACAAAATTAAGGAGCACAAAGATGTGTCCTCACCCTTCTGAGCAGGTGCTGTATTTCACAGTTTAGAGTACTTAAAATAATTAGGTAGGTGTGTTTGTGTGTGGTGCACGCAGGTGTGTATACCCAGGTATGTGTTTGGATGCTAGGGGAAGATGTCTGGTGTCTTTCCATACCTCTCTTTACACCTCTCCTGTTCTCGCCTTACTGTTAATCTTATTTACCAGAACAATCCATATCTAGTGTGAATAGCGTACACTGGAAGTGCTAGCTTGTGTAAAGTCTCACATTCTGAGGTCGGAATAGTCTCCGTGTGCACTTGGTTTAATTACTTCAGGTTAATATCAAATGATTAGCAAGACACTAGAATAAATAAAATCTTTGTGCTACTGACTCAGCATGTGTCTGTTTTTCAAATGTATCATAAACTCTCCAAATATCACTGATTGATTTTGCCAACCGACGAGCTTCCCAACCCCCTCCCCCCCATATTCTTGGGGAGGATGCTACTTGTCCCCTGTGGAAACTTCCATCCTAGGATGCATATTTTATATAAGGCTAAACCCAATACAGTGGTAATTCCTATCTGGGGAAAAAAGTCACATTTAATGGTGAGTTATTTAACTACTTAAAATTCTAAGACATGTTTTGAACAGTAATAATTATAGTATGTGCTAATGTATGTGAACGGTGGTGAACGGAGAATAGCAAATTTGTTGCTCAGACATGGGAATGGTTTACAAAGCATGGTGCTGAGAGAGCTCCAAGCAGACGTTTGAATTTCTTAATGTGTGATTTAATAGTCTTAGATATATGTATCAGACTGAAAATTCCCACATCACCCTAAAAAAGATTCTACTCACCTACTTCCAGTGCCTGAAGGTGCCTTGGGTAAAGGTGGTGATCTTGGAACTCTGAGAGCACCTCCATTTTCACTTAGAAAGTTGCCAGCCTCCTCACGTGATTATTCAGCGATGGAAGATAATTCTAGAAGGGAACTCCCCACTCACTATTTTACAACAGTGAAAGTAATGGTCAGTGTGGGATGCTCGAATAGCTAGAATGCAAGTCTCATATCAGAGGATAAATGGTATATGGTACTTTAGGAATAGTTTTTAATTATACATACAAAGAAGGGAGTTAGCAAAGCACACGGAATGAAGCCAGAGATGCATGCCCTCCTTCATTCGGAGTCAGTAATGGAACTGTTTGCTGCTTATTTGTGCATTATTAAGCTGTTCCTTGTTAACAGAACCTGAAAGTACTTTGCTTCCTTTTGGGGGAAATACCAGATACATTTCATAAATAAAAGAGTCTATAAATCTTCCAAAGTAACTTTGAATGCTTCCTTTAAAATTGATTTATTTTATTATGTGCATGTGTCTGTGTGTGGATTCGTGTGCATGATTGCAATGTGCCTCGGAGCTGGAATGATAGGCAGTTGTGAGCGATGGGACACGGTGCTTGGAACTGAACCCTGGTCCTCTGCAAGAGTAGTGCATGCTCTTAACCACTGAGACGACATATCCCTGGCCCTCGGATGCTGCTTTGACATTGTGTTTTATTTGCCCATCCTTTCCTCCTTCTAGAGCTCTAACAGATTTGAAGGACAAACCACTCCATCTCTCTTGTCATTCCTCAGCCCCTTTGTGCTTTAGGTCACCCTTAAAGAACCACAGCTACCGAGTCAGAAAACTTAACTCAGAACCATGATCGGGGCCCCTCTTTTTCTCTCTCCAATAACCAGGGTTAGTTCAGCTTTCTCCAAGGTTTCTCTCTATTTATGCGAGTTAGGAAAAGTGTGAACTTGGGCATGCAAAAGGGTGGCATTAGAGATTTGTCACGACTATAAATAAGCCTAGTTAGCAAGGAACTTCCAGTTCCTGTCTCTGTTTCCTTCCCGTTTTATCTTAAGGTCTCTGTAGTTTCTCCTTCTCCTTTCCCCCTTTCTTGGGGCTGATAAGCGGCTGCAAGAGTGTTATCCAGGACCACACCTTGCCTTGGTTTTAGCTCTTCTACATCACAGCTGGGGCCTCTGAGTCTAAATCCTTGGCTGGACCCAGACCCCTTGGCCTTTCCTACAGCTTCGGGAATGTTCTAGAAGCTTTCTCGTCTTGGAGCACCCCTTAGCTCAGAATACAGGCTTCTCTCTCATCTTGGAGCCTCAGAAGATGCAGGTTTCCAGGAAAGCATCCTGAGCTTCTCCCATCCCTCAGCCTGCCACAGTCAAACCCCAATGGAGTGGAACTCGAGAGCTGTCTCCATGAATGCAGATAACTTCTGGGATTTCTTCATCCTGATGAGAAAATGAACCTCTATCTCTCTGGAGACGACTGCTCTGTACTAGCTAATCTTGTTTGTGTTGACAACCTTCTTGCTTGCCTTAGAGAAGCTTCCAGGCTTTGTTTCCTAATATTCTAGAGAACTGCGGTCAGTCACATGACATTGAAAAATTCTGAGCTTTTATAAGAGGAATAGATTTTCTAGCTCCATGTAGTGATATCACACCTGTGATCCCAGCAATCCAGAAGGCAGCGGCAGGCGGTATCCTGCAGATCTAGCTATCTGTATAGCTAGGTCCTCAGTAAATAAAAACAAACGAGCAGAAAAAAGCAGAGTTGCTTTCCCCCAAAGAATCACTGTCAGAAACATGGAAATTTAAAAGCGAAACATCAGTAGAAAAACACTCAGCAGGTGTTATGCTGAATGAACATGGCTGCTCTTAAGGAATGTCTTCCTCCTTTTTTTTTTTTTTTTTTTTTTTTTTTTTTGTTTGTTTGTTTGTTTTGTTTGTTTGGCTTTTTTCCTGTCTGGTTTGTTTTAGTTGCTTTACATTTCTGTGATTCTGGAGGCAAAGGGTAAGGGAAACATCGGTCAAACGCCTTAGACTCTTCTTGGCAGCAGAGTAAAGTTATTAACTGACGGGGCTGTTCCGTTGTCTGTGTGCCAGTACAGAGTTCCCATCATTCACGGAGGGGATGTCACTGAGGTCACCTTTCACCGTCAGCTGCTTTCCATCCCAAGGTGTTTATCAGATGGTAGGCAAACGCTTAACTGCCACCAGCAAAGGACAAAGGACGTGCAAGCTGTTATTACTGTGACACTCCTGGACTGCTTTTCCTTAAGTTCTACTCACTGGGAAATTTGAGCTCTTACCTGCCTTAGGTAATGGAAAGGAACACAGGATAGAGGAGAAATTTCATTCATCTACCCCGCCCTGGACCGGAATGGCTGCCATATCTTACCCACGGAGAGAGAGAAGCAGGCAACCGGAAGCAAACTTCCCTGACGGGTTGGGGCCTGTTTTTTAGTTTCTTTGGCAAGAACTGCCGATAGAGAGTTATCAGATGTGGAAGATTATTGCCAGGGGTTTGTGCTCTCTCTTCATCTTGCGATGACTCAGTCTCTGATAAGCACAGAGAGGAGCGCATTTCAAACAAATAGTCTTGGAGAATGAGTGTGTTGTTGTCTCACAGAATCGCCACACTCATTCACGGTAGGCTCAGTCTTCACTGCCTCAGAGCAACACGGGGGACGCCAGGGCTTTGCTTAAAGGGTCAGCCAGCCACCAAGGGGTAACATGCAGAGGAACCGACTGAGGACCTTCTGGATGGCGGCTGGTTGCAGAAGCGCTCCTAGGTTACCTAACTGCTGTCCCTGGCTTCCGCGCTACAGCTCCAGGGCCGGTTCTCAGTCTCAGCCATTGGATCAGGCATGCCAGTTGGGGCCTGCAGTGCCAGTGGCTTTGCTGGACTGTCCACTCGGCCACCTTTGAGAGAAATGGTTGGGCTGGAAAGCAGCAGTTTGGGCCAGGGTAATCTGTTAAGTGCCCAGCCACGGCCAGGACAGGCCATCTGCTCGGACGGTGCAGTTGCTTTTGATGCCGCGACCCGCTGGGAATCGGAGCAGGAGGACTGAGGGTTCCACACCGGGGTCACTGACTCACAAAACAAGTCTCTCGGGACTGTCTGCTAGGACTCTGAAGAAAATGTGTGTTTCCATGTGGGTGATTGCTACACTTTAGCAGTCTTTATAACAGACCACAGATAATCTGCGAGGGTGGGGAGGTTTGAGGAATAGAACAGATGGAAACTAGTAAAAAAGATAGTTTTACCACCAGTCCTGAAGAGTCCTAAAAGCTTTGGACACATGAAAACATGGGAAACCATCATAACTGTCATTTATCTGTTTTCTTAACATGAATTCCTGATTCCAGCTTTTTACTTTCCTATGCCAAATAGAATAAGCTTCTGGTTTTAAAAATGTTAGTTACAGCCGGGCGGTAGTGGTGCATGCTTTTAATCCCAGCACTCGGGAGGCAGAGGCAGGCGGATCTCTGTGAGTTCGAGACCAGCCTGGTCTAAAAGAGCTAGTTCCAGGACAGCCCCCGGACAGCCCCCAAAACCACAGAGAAACCAAAAAAAAAAAAAAAAAAAAAAAAAAACCAAAAAATTATATAGAGAAGAATCTGTCGTATTGGGAAACATAGTTTACCAGATAAAGAAATATATTGAGTCTATTAAAGAATATAGTTCCATCAAATCTAATCTCTAAATTTTTAAGTATAGATTATTTTGATCATCTGGAGTACAGAACCTATTTGACAAGTCTTTCAGTGTTTAATACCTATATTCCATTCACACCAGTTGCCAGCACACAATGCTAGGGCCTGAATATTTGTGTCTTGCAGATTCTTGTGTTGAATATCAGATGCCAGTGTGATGATGTGTGGAGATGAGGCCTTGGGAAGGTGACTGGGTCATGAGAACGGAGCTGTCGCGAATTTGTTCAGTGCCCCATGAGAAGAAGTAGGGCAATCATGATCTGTCTATTTGCAGGATGAGGGTCAGTAAGAACGTCCTATTTAAAAACTAGAAGAGTCTTCCATCTCGAGCCACATTGGGCATCACTTATTGTATTTCTAAGCCTCCAGAGTGATAAGAAGCTAGTATCTGTTGTACAAACCACCTATCTTTGTCACAGCAGCCAGAACTAAGACACACTTATGTCATTTATAGGGTCACCCTCTTTCCCTACCCTTTAATTGTCTGGAATGGACCACAGATATCAACCATTTTATCCACAGCATCATCAGCCCCCATGTATGGAACGCTACCTCTATACACCTCAGCATTTAAAACATAATGGCAACAGCTTTATTATAGTTATACGCTTAACTATTGGACCCTAAAGTCACCAGACCCCCACACATTATGTGCATCTCCTGGAGTGCGTCATGTTAGCTATTACCTTTTTGTTTAACTCATTATTCAAAAACATTTCTCCACAGTACACTTTATGGTCTGCCCTTTTGAATCTGTAAGTCTAAACTCCTTCCTGTTCCTCTTGCAATTTGGTTTTAAGAAGCTGGGCCACTCACCGGTCCTGCTTATGCATCTTCATTCTGGATTTTGATGACAATTGCATCTCTCTGGGATTGTAGAACATGTTACCATTCCCTTCCTCCTATTCCTTGATGCTTAAATATAGAGACATCCTGGGAATTTTCATTCTGTGTTCTGGTGAGAGTTTGTTGTAAGCAGTCCTGCATGATTCCTCATTTCTGCATTTTGGGAAGTAGATGGTGCCTTCTTGTTCTAGTCCCTGTCAATAGTTCATACATAAATGCAGCCATATTTCCATATGCAAGTATAAAGGTCCATTTGTACTCTTGATAAATGAAGCATATCACTTATCATGAATAGGCTAAAGGACTGAGGAGATGGCTGGCTCAGTGGATAAAGGTGCTTGCTGCCAAGCCTGGTAACTTGAATTTAGTTCCCTGGACACATGAGGTACAAGGAGAGATCTGGTTCCCACAAGTTGATCTCCAATCTCTGAAGCACACCATGCCCTACACACCATGGTACATACTGCTCCTCTCAGAATAAATGAGTGACATACATATACATATACATACATATATGTATATATGTATATATATACAGACTAGAACTGAATACATAAATTATAATTTTTACATTTACTTTGCATATAATATATAAATAAAATCATGTCTTAGTCCACTCAGGCTAATATAGTCAAAGTACCATAGACTTGGTAGCTTATAATTATAAACAATGAATTCTTATCACACAATTCTGAAGACCTATGAGTCTAAGATAAGGGCGCAGGAGTTTGGTCATGATGAGGAACTGATTCCCTGGTTCATGGTTGGGATTTTCTAGCTATATCTCACTTGTCAGGAGCAAGGCAGCCTTCTGGGACCTTCATAAGTCACCAGTCTCTTCATGGGGACTTCACTACATGACCCAACCCCCTCCCCAAAGCCTTCGGTCTTAACATCATCTCATCAGTTATTGTAGTCTAACGTCTGAATTTGGAGGAGCACAAATATTCAAAGCATAGCAGATTGAAATAGACCGTGTAAAACAAAAAGTAGCCTTTCCTAAATTAAGTTCAGTCCAGGGATCGGCACCTTCTAGAATGAGCTGACTGTAACACAGTCATCAAGGAGGACTGGTCCTCGGTCACTGTTGAAGGCACCCAATAAAAACCTGTCCCCCAGATGAATCAACCGAGACCCTCATATGAGGGTGTTGGTGCATTTATAGTCATTCCTAGCTCCAGGAGAGCAGGAAACATTAGAAAACTAGGAACGATAAGCATTCATCAAAATAATGAAACAGCAATCCAAAAAACCTGGACAAGAACAGGGATCAGTGCCCGCCCATTATACGTGACATGGAATTATAGTGATGCAGACCATTGTTATGGGAACAAACTCTGGAAGGAGATGTTGATCTAGAAATGAAATCCAGACATGCGTAAAAATGCGGACACACCGGAGACCACAGTATTTGAAGAGCTGTGGTTGTTGAGGGCGAACGATCTTTAAGAAACCAGGCTAAGGTGTGAATGCAGTTCAGGTATGTCCAAACAAAGGCGTGATCTGAGCAGCCATGGTTTTAGGAATCATTTCGATGGGTAGGTGGGGAATACAGGCTCCAGCCAGGTGTGGGGATGAGACTAATATACGCAGTGAGACACGAAACAGGTGACTTCCTGGGAATGACCCGTAACAGACTCTTCCCTGTCTCAACATTCCCAGAGGTGGCTTTTGTTCCACAGAAACCAGTGCTTTCTTGTAAATGAAAGTTCATGGTCTATGCAGATGTTGATGACGAGCGAGGATGCCGTTGTTATTGATGTTGTTTCCCATTGAATAGAGAAATACTAATAGGGGGAAAAGAAAAAAGACCGGCTGCTCTCTTGGTGACATAATTTCTTCTGAACATCTACTCATAGTCTGTGAAATTGGTTCCACCCCTAATCCATTCTATAGTTGGGTGAACTGAGGCATGGGGTGATAAACTTGCCAAAGTCACACTTCTGAAGCAAAGTAGACCTGGCATACTGTACTGAACACGGAAACAGATGCCACCCCATGTAATCTGGGCAGACTGAAGGCAATCAAGGAGAAGGGCCATGGCCCCACTGTTTCATTATAAGTGATGACAATATGGGGAGGGTTGCCTAGTTCAATACAGAAACGGCTCTGACCCTGGAACTTGCATCGCCCCTTGGGACCCTTCTTCTCTCTTCTACCACATCTTCATTTCCTCTGCCCTGAGAATAGTCCTGACCCTCAGATACCCTACGGGAAAACACAGCATACCTCCCTGGAGTCCCCCCCCTCCAACCCCAAGCACCTTGCATGACATTTGGCAGACCACTTCTGGGATTTTCAGATTTCAGTGCAGTGTTATCATGTTTGGGCCATTTTGGACTGGCCTAGACTGTTGCATCGTTCACTGGTATATAATTCTGACTTATCTGTATGGCAGAATCCATCCTTGACGGAATATGCAGACCAGAGCACAGGCCATTTCCTCCTGCATCGTTCACCTAGTTTGATGGTTAGGCCAATCCCTCTGTTCTTACCGAATTGCTTCCTTCCCCTCCAACTTTCTCAGTGCACATCAAAATTCCTGTCCTTGTTCCTGTGTCCTCCTGGTCTGACAGGAAGACATGGCCAAGCCTCCTTTGGTAGATGAAGAGAAGAGGGTCGCGGGCTAAGATTGGGATACGGGTCCTGGCTAGGCTGAGGTAGTGTTGAGCACCCTTGGGCTCCAAACTGGAACTACAATTAGAAGGACTATTTCAACTTAGTGGCAGTCCCCTCCCCAGCTCCCCCTTCTCAGCCCTTGTCTGTTTTCTGGAGGGACCTCACCAGTGGTTCTCAACCTGCCTAATGCTGCCACCCTTTAGTACAGTTCCTCACGCTGTGGTGACCCCAACCATAAAATCATTGCGTTGCTACTTCATAACTGTAATTTTGCCCTTAAGTGAGCTTTAGGATACCATTTCCACATTAAAAGCTAATAAGGCTTGTTTTCCTTTGTGAATTCATTTGGAAAAGTAGCATTTCTGTTCCATCTTACATTTGTTGCCAAAATTAATAGGCCATCTTCCTCAATTCTTCTCTGCCCACTTTCCGCTATTAAACAGCCATATCATTTACCATAGCCCATAACGACTCCCTCATTCCTCTGTGGCTCCCAACCAGCCAACACCTGCACTTGTGTGCAGTCAAGGTGTTTTTAAAAACTCTGGCCTGCAAGATGCTTTTGATAGATCATCATCTTCAGATTTTTCTTTGTCAAGAAAAAGACTCTTTTCTTATCATCTGCACTTGATTTCATGAGCCGATTGAAGTATTACAGGCAATGTATGTAATTGAGTCCACATTTCCTTAACAATGTTTTATAAATTTGCTTAGACAGATGGCTCCTGTGCCTAACAAAATACCAGGACATATCAGTATGTTTTAATGGTGTACACTTTAGCTTTGACTCCTCGGTGTCATTTTGGGTCCCAAGATATGGAGGATTTCCCACTCCCCTTTTCCACACTCTCTTCTTGAAAATTAATTAAAATTGCATATTTCTAACAAAGCACAGTGGCTCATACCTATAAACCCAGTACTTAAGAATCTGAGAAAAGAGGGTTGCTGTTATTTCAAGGTCAGCTGGGGCTACATAGCAAGTCTAGGCTAGCTCAGGCTATGACAACAAACATATAATATCATACTTAATTTGACTTTCTTTGTTCCATGTAAGATATCCTTTTAGTTAAGTCATATCTTTTCTGGAATAAACTGGAATTCATAGTAGAGGGGGAAAAAATCTACTTAAAAACATCCAGCATTTGCCTGATTGCCATTGTCAACCCTATACAGATGGTGGTATAGGTCAGTATCTTCCACTGGAGAACTGTGATGTTGCTCCACTTTCAAAACAATGCAGTCTTCTATTCAGCCGTCTGTCTCCCCCCATCCCACTCAGTTGGGGGTGGCTCTTTTCTCTCGAGTCATTACTGTCTCAGGGCAAGAATGCTTGCTCGTCCACACAGCAGTGCTGCCCAGAGTCCTGCTGGTTCCAGTGTGATTGTTCCTGCCCCCCTAGGCTTTGCCAGCCTATCTGGAATGTGCTAAGGTCATCTCAGTTAGAAAGCCCTCCTCCCACTCCAGTTCCGGTGTGCTCAGGGTAAGAATGCATGTGTTAGGTCACTTCTGGTATCTAGGACTGCAATTGCTTGACAGTGAGTCATGTGGTGAGTTTGCAGGCCAAATATATATATATATATATATATATATATATATATATATATATATGGTTTCTATGCTGTGAAAAGGATTGGCTTGATGCAATTCCCTTTAGCCTATATGATGCTTTTCATTCTGACTTTGGTTACCCAAAGTCAACTATAGTCCATGATATTAAATGGGAAATTTGAGAAATTGATGGTTGTACACCAAGTTGATTTAGTGAGATAAAATTTTGTTCTGTTCTGTCTGGGACATGAATTATCCATAGTATCCACACTGGATGCCCCCCCACACACACTCATTAGTGACTTAGTAGTGGTGTTAGTTACCAGGTTGACTGTATTAGAATCACAGGAATCCAAACTTGCTTATATAGTAGTAAGAGAGTTTGGCTTTGGAAATCCACATAGAGAGTAGAAAACATGCCACCATGTATGGGAGTTTTCTCATCACAAATCAGTCATCACAAAAGTCAGGATAGTACAGTAAGATGTTTCAAGATGCCACATTCACACTGCCTTTCCCGGCAATAATGATTGCTTTATCTTGTATTTATTTCCATGGTGCCTAATTTATATGTCATAGGAATGTGTGGTGATATCTTTCTTGCACAAATAAATCCTGTTGGGGGCCAGAGAATGGAGCTTACCACTAGCTAACCATAGAGGTCTGAAGGTCTGCACAGATCGGCAGGAAGTGATGTAGCTGGGCAGCAACAGGATATAAGCAGGGACAAACAGGAAATTGCTCTCTTCTTAGATCCCTGTATCCTGTTACTGCCCAGCTATGTCACTTCCTGTCTGTACAGACCTGCATGGTTAGCTAGTGGCAAGCTCTATTCTCTGACCCCCCCAGCCAGCTTTATTTGTGCAAGAAAGCTATCACCACAGGAATGCACACACAGGAAACACACTATACGGAGAATTCAATACATTATGTACTTCCATGCATCCACAGGAGGCGTTGGCTCTTTATGGATAAAGGAGCCACACCACAAGTGCCACAGTAGTAATTTGAAGAAACCCTTGTTTTCAAAAATTGCTTTCTCATGACAGTTACTATGCATAGTATTTTTCTTGATATTTTTCCTTGTATGCATGTTTATCTTTTTCGATGAAACAAGGATTTTATTGTTATTATTCTTTAAAAATACGCTTTATATTTTTATGGTTGTGGTGTCAGTAAAAGCTTCCATAGTAGGGTATTCCTAGGTAATTTATGACCTTAAAATTAAAATGCCTCAATTGGAACTAGCATCGGGAGGACAGAGGTCTTTAAAGGCCTGTATTAATTAGCATAATGTTGTTAAAAGAAAAACTGTTGGCAAATCACAAATGACAGAATTTATTGGAGCGAAAAATGATTTATGAGTCGGGCAGAGCTCAGAACTGGAAGAGGTTCAGAGAGCCCAGCTATGCAACCTGGACAGTGCATTTATACACAGAGTGAGGAAGTGGAATGCGGAGACAAGGGGGCTGTTTAAAGCTGGGTAGCTTGACTTACTTGGTCATGGTCTGATCAAATGCTAGCTTGTGATTGGCTGAGACCCAGATCTCCATTTCAAAAATTAGATTCCTAGGTTAGGGTTTCCCCCAGCTGCAACTTAGCCAGATGAGGTTGCTGGTCCTTACATAGGTCATTGAGAGACTCAGGCCCAAGTCCTCTGCTTGGTTTACAGTATAAACCTGGCCTCTTCGATGTTACAAACATTCCCAAAGTGTCCTTACATACAAACTTAAGGTGACAATAGCTTCTGCCTCACAGGGCTGGTGAGCTCAGCTCAGGCCTGACAGTCAGTTCTGCCATGTGCCAGACACTCAGCCAAGCTGAGTCACATACCAACAATGCCAGAAGAACCCAGAACAACCTCTCCCCGATCCCTGCTTTGCCACATGTCACTCCAGGACCCCTTCGGGAAACTTCCTCTTGCTTATTTAAGCCATCGGATGATAACCGATGAAGATTGTGTTTAGTTTTTAGTTTTTTGTGTGTGACATTGGCCCTTAGAAGAGAACATATGGGTACAGTTAGTTTCTTGGCTTATGACATTGTAAGAGAGATCTTGCTAACTTGGGGACTCTAGCTTTATACCCTCATATCCACCGTCCATACTCTTGCCCATGTGGTCTTTCTAGGCACAGGCATGCTCCACACACCTTTCTTAACCTTTTCTGGTATTTCCCAGGATGATGGGGAAAGAAACAGGGCCCAGCTTCATCACGCTTGACACTGTACATACACCCATGGTGAGATTTCGTTGCCTTAAAAAAAAAAAATTAAAAAAGCTCATGATTCAGTTTGTTGGTTTGTTCTTTTAAAAGAAAGAAAAGTGTTTTTAAACTTATCTAAAAAAACAAAACAAAACAAAACAAAACATGGTGATGAGGACCACGTCTGGGGTAATTTTTAGTAAACTTCCATTATACTTTGCCTGAGTTCTCACTAGATGTGGCAAAAGAACACACCCCTGAATGAGCCCAAAGTAGCCAGTAGCTCTGCTTTCGTGGTATGCCCTCCATAGTAGGCATTTCTGGCATCTAAGATAGATGACTACAGAGTTAATTAGGTGCAGTGACTTGCAGAAGTCTCTGAGGCATTTTCTTGCTAGTACACAAGACAAGTCTATTAATTATTTCTAACAAGGAATGATTAAATAACATCAGTTTGTAGCCAACTACGGGGGAAGCCAGGCAAGCAGAGTGAGGACCCTTTGGTCGGAGCATCATTCTTAGTTCTGATTGGAAAAGGTCTGTGAAGACAGAACTACCCCCACGAGGAAGCCTACAGTGTATTTAGGGAAGATGAAATTCTTATAGATGACAGAGTTGGGGATCATGTAGTACCCGGTCTGTACTGATTATAAATCCAACATATGGACGGGGAAATGGAGAGCTGGAGAAGATGGGGACCACTGCATCCTGCATGAGTCAGAGTTTGTTTTCCTAAGTGGTTTCGTGTCTCCATCATTTCCAGTGCCGTATGGGCTTGTGAGGATGGCCTGTCTCGGCTGCAGGTTCGAAGCTACGCTTCTTCCTCTCCAGGCCCCTCAGTGCCCAGTGTCTTGCCAGGAACAAGGTGTTGGGTTGGCTTAAGCATTGCTCCATCTCGGTCTGCCTTCAGAACACAAGCACCTGAGACAGGGGCCTGCTGAGCCCCCAGTACTCCAGACACCTGCCATGAGAAGCAGCGTCACATGGGCCAAGTGTGTGTGTGTAGGGGAACAGACAGGGATGCATTTGGAAAGCCTCCTGGTGGGGAAGAGGCGTAAACGTCCACGGTGCTGACAATGGCTTCTTAGAGTTTTATTTTCATACTGAGAAATTATCCCATTTCAAGTATATAAATAGTTTTTAAGATATTCGTGAGATTGTGCAACCGTCACCATTCTCCAGCCTCTAAGAACAAACGGTTGACAGTTGTGTGCTACCTCATTGAGGCAGCCTACTGATTCAGTCTTTGCTTCTTTCTTTTTCCTTTCTTTCTTTCTTCCTTCCTTTCTCTCTTGCTCTCTCCCTCCCTTCTTTTCTTCCTTCTTTTCCTCCCTCCCTTCTTTCCTTTCTTTCTTCCTTTCTTTCCTCCCTCCCTTCTTCCCTCCCTCCCTCCCTTCCTTTCTATATGTGGGTTTTCTGTTTTGCTTTGGTTTTTGTTGTGTTGACACAAGGTCTCACTATGTAGCTCTGGCTGTCATGGAACTCACTCTGTGGACCAGACTGTCCTGCCTCTGCCTCTCGGGTGCCCACCTTGGCCTGTTTACTTTCTCTCTTGTGGTTTCCTGTGCACAGAAACAGACACGATGTGGCCTTCCCATGTGTTCTCTGTTACTAAGCATAAGCTCTCAAGTTTCCCACACTGGCAAGTGGCTTAGACAGCAAAACGAGACTCTGCTGGGTAGACATGCCGCCTCTTGGGTACCTGTTCCTCATTCAGTAGGCATTTGAGGGCTTTCCACTTCTTGGCTGTCTACCCAGACCCGATCACCTGTACCAACAGTGCAAGAAGGTTTCTATGTCTTCGCATTTTTGCCAATGTCCTTTTTTATTCCCCATACCTTGGGTCAGTCACCTGGTAAGAATAAAGTGCTATCACATCCCGAAGAACCTTCTTAGAGAGTGTTTGAGTTAGTATTTCACGGCTGGCATGTTCTGTATTTCAGGAAATCTCAGCAAAACCCCCAGGGTCCCTGCTTAATTATTCTTAGTTGCAGCTCTAAGAATAAATGTCTTTTGGATGAGCTAGACTTAGGTTATCTTCCCTTTTCAGCCGACACTGCCTCCCGTTGTATGTGTGGCTTGGTTTGCTGAGCCCTTGCCTGCTCCTGTGCCAAATGCAGCTGCTATGAATCTCGTGATCAGGGATTGGTCAGCAGGGTGTAGTCTGCGATTTCCTCCCTCACACCTTTCCTGTGGGTGCCTTTGTTCAGGGCGTGATCTATGCAACTTGCAACTCAACTTAGCTTCTTTAAGGCCAGTAGATTGGTTCCAGTTGCAGCTGGGCAAGCAATGTAATACCCACATACCTCAGTTCCCTCGTCAGTAGGTACTATTGGTAATGGTAAATCCTAAGGTTATCTATTTTATTTCTCATTTGTGCATATATGTATTGGTGCATGTGTGTGGTATGTGTACATTTGTGCACCCCAAGGCCAAGGGAGACACACTATCCACCTTGTTACTTCAAGGTAGGCCTCTCACTGAACCTGGAGCTGGACAGGAAGCCAGCAAGCTCCACCAATCCTATATGAGTCCAGACCCCCATGCACTGGGATTACGGCGCACATAGCCATGCCTGGCTTTGTAAAGGGTGCTGGGAATTTGAACTCTTACCCGTGCAGCAAGTGTTCTCACCCGCAGAGCCATCTCCCCTGCCCCCTCACGTGGCATTTTGATGATGAAGGAAAATGAACATTACAGAACAGCTGGTCTGGAAAATGAACAAGTTCTTATGAAATAGAAATTAATCTTGCATCTTGTCCTTCCAGGCTTTGCTCAAATACTCTTTCTTTTGTGTTCAGGGGAATATTCTGTGTGTATGTGTCTATGTGCATGCACACATAGGAGCATATTCTGCATGTATGAAAGAGAGTGTGTACGTATGTGCGTGCATGCGTGCATGTGTGTGTGTGTGTGTAGGAGCATATTCTGTGTGTGATTGTGTGTGTGTGTGTGTTTGTACACGCAGGAGCATATTCTGTGTGTGATTGTGTGTGTAGGAACATATCTGTGTGTGTGTGTGTGTGTGTGTGTAGAAGCATATTCTGTGTGAGAGTGTATGTACATGAGTGCTTGCACATGTGCAAGACCATATTCCGTGTGTGTGAGCACTAGGACACACATATACACACTCATGTGTTCATGTGCAATAGGCCAAAGGTAAAGTTGGGTATCTCCCTGTATGGCTTTCCCCCTGATACTTTGCGATCGTGAATTACAGGCTCGAGTGAGCCTTTGGAACCCAGCTTTTTATGTAGACACTGGGAATCACACTTGTGTAACAAGCACTTGCCCACTGAGCCTCGCCCCGAGCTCCTCCCAGAAGCATATCCTCAGCCATTCTCCGCCTCTTTTGCGTGGAGCGTGGCCTGGATGTAACTGGCACCCACAGCCCTTTGAAGGGTGCTGGCAAGATCGTACAATGGCCTTGGTGCAGAATTCCTATACAGGGTTACACTGAGAGGGGGCAAGGATCTATGTTTGAGTTTTAATACGAGAAGCAGTCATGATTCAGCCTGCTGGATTCTGTTACTTTGGGGAATTTTCAAGGAAATTCTCTCCTTGCTTTTCAAATATTCAGGTTCACGTTGGATTTCTCAAGCAGAAATGGGTGCCTTGTCTCCATTGTCGAGCTTTGGCAGAAGATTGATGGGATTAGCTGTGCAAATGATTGATGACATGCAATTTTTAGTTTGTTTCTGTGAGCTGCGTGTGTTGGGGTGGGGGGAGGAGACATGAGATGAGAGACAGAGAGATTGGTTTACCTTTTTTTTTTTTTTTTTTTTTTTGTCAACAGACAGGGAAATTGTTTTTCAAGAAATTGACAATGCAGATAAAGGATTTGCAACTGATAAAAACACTTAAATTTTCTATCAAAAAAAAAAAGAAGTAAAAGAGAAAAAGAAATCATTTGAGTATGCAGTAGGTTTTCCCCCAAGCTAACAGCCTGTGGAGTGGGGATTATGTCCTAGTCATGCTTCTAAGTAGCTGCTGCCTGCTCTCACTGTTATTTTTCTGAAACTTCAAAGGAATGGATTATAAATTCCTGAAAAAATAGCCCTGCATTTCCACTCTGGGATGTCTGCGATCCTCTCATTAGGTAGAGGGAGGACAGAATTTAGCCTTGGGAACAGCTCACAGAGTGGGGTTCTAACTTGTTTACTGACGCCAGATGCAAGCTATAGGGAGTTTTTATAATCAGGGTTCTTGTATTAAAACTGGGAGAGAGGGACAGAGGAGAGGTTGGAAGGGTTCTCGGTCTGTCGTTTTGAGCACATACGCGTTGTTTTGTTTTGTTTTGAGTCTTTTGAGAAGGGAGTCTTTACCATAATTGAGTCCATCCCCAATGCTGCAGGGGGGGGGGCTGGCTGGTTGCCCAGGAGGATATATATGTCTGCGTTGTTACTTTTCTATTGCCAAGAAGAGGCATCAGGACGAAGTCAAGTTGTAGAAGAAAGAGTTTACTAGGGGATTACAATGCCAGAGGGGTAGAGTCCATGACCAGTATGACCTGGAGCATGGTAGCAGGCAGGCAGGCATGGTGCTGGGGCACGTCTGAGATCTCACATGTTCAGACAACAACGGTAGTACAGAGAGGGAGGGGAAGACACGGGAAGGTTCTCAAAGCTGGCTCCCCGTGACACACCTCCTTCAACAAGGCCACACCTCCTGATCCTTCCCAAACGGTTCCACCAACTGGGGATACAAGAATTCAAATATGTGAACCAGTGGGGCGGGCCGTTCTCATTGAAACCACCACAGTGCATATTTATAACACAAGTTTATTCTTTATGTAGCTACCGTTGCCAAGTTGTCACAAGGCACTTTCCTCCTCCACCTCAGAGAAGCGTTTGTTGTCACAGGAAAAATGGTTGGCCACTGTATTAATTACAGTAAGCCCAATGAAGCTGTGTCTTTTATGTGCTCGGTCACTTGGTGGCTGCTATGTGCTTTGCCTTGTGTCTGTCCAAAGTGAACAAGATTGTTCGTGAGCAGTTTATGACCTACCTTAGAATTGTCCCATGAAGGACTTGGGAGGCCCTTTAAGAACGAGAGTGGCCACATCTCATGAGAACTTTGCTGGTGGTGTTGTGTTCACAGCTCTAGAATCTTAAGCTAAAAGCCCTGGGCTGTCCTGTCAATGTGTTGTTGGAATTTGAGGAATGAGTTGAAACCACATGATTTTTCTCAGAGACCTGTGACACCTGTGGCGGTTTTAAATAATAAACAAACATTTAAAATGCAAAGAAAAAGGTATGCCTTTGCATTAGGGTAAAGGCCACAGCAAAATTGAATGCTCCAGCTGTGCCTCTGTAAGGCCTATGATTGCCTCTTAAAACTGTAGTTCCTCCCCTCATTTTAACCCATTTCCTGTATCTTATCTCATACATCCATCCAGATACGAACTTTCTGACGGTCGATTTTTGTTGCTTAGCCATATACAACTCGTCACAGGGCAGCGGAAGTTTTATATCTACCCATGAGGGTGGGGCTGTCTTCACTCAAGACAAGCTGCAAAATTGTCATCTTCTTTGCCCATTGGTCAAGTCCCAGGGGATGGCAAACACCTGTGAGTTTTATGCAAGCTTTTATTTTAAAATAATGATGCATTTTATTTGGCACACTTTGATAGCTTGAATATACTTTGCTATAGGGAGATCACCTAAGATTTCTGGGTGGAAAAAAAAAATCTGTTTACTCAACACCAAGTATGAAAAGAGAGTGAACGAAGAGTGGCCTCAGAGACGGGGCAAGAGCCCAGCTTGATCAGATCCCCATTTGTAGATCAGGTCTAGATGCCACGCCACATCTGCTTAAAGTGAATTCATTTGCATAAAAAAAGAAAAAAAATGTAGTTGTTTAAAAGCCCCCAGTGGATAGGCAGGGTAACATTTCTCTATCAGAGAATAATTTAAATATCTTGTTACCATCTCTGGCAAAGAATATCTCATGCATTCTGGCTTCTCATCTGAAGCTAACCTTGCGGTTGAAATTGGCCTTGTTGTTCCATCTCCATCTCCTTTCCTTGCTCTGTGTGTGTGTGGGGGGGGGGGGTTGTGCGCGCGCATGCCCAATGTCATTTCACGTGAAGGGGGGAATGCATGCCATCACCGCCCTTCTCCAGCTGCCAGATCACCTGCACTAGAGCAGGAGACACTCAGTGATGCATACAGGGAGCATCGAGCAAATGGACCCTTGCCACCATTTACAGACCTCCCAGTGGCTCTGCCTTCCTTCCTTTTCTATAGATAAGGAATGGGGTTTCCATCCCAAGAACCAAGGAAAAGGGTCCCTTTGAGGTCAGGGTACCACCGCCACACCACCACTGCCAGTTACCAGTCCTTGTGCTTTCTCTCATTGCCTCCTCTTTATTGGAGGCCTGGCCTTCTTCAAGCATTATCCCAAGGGAAAGGACTCCTACCCACAGCTGGAAGATGGCTAAGCTCTTCCTCGTTCCCTTTTTTTTAATGCGTATTAATTTGCAGCCCGGACCAAGGAATTCCAATCAGAAATTTTCACAGGGCCTTCCAGTAAGATTTTCCGATCGGAAAGGAAGCATCTAGGAAAGACAATCTTATCTACTGAGCTTTGTCATACTTCAGTTGAGGGCTGCCATTGCAGCCGCCATCATGGAACCCAAGGGCCGTGCTAATATAGGAGAGCTATTTAGAACACAAATGACGACTGAATCCTAAATTCTGTTTTTGTAAAACAATATTTAATTTTTATTTATCTGTAGGAGGAAATATGTCCTTTATTCTTTGAATTGGGTTGTGTTTTTGAGTGTCTATAAACAAAGGCATCGTCGTGTTGATAGATGAAGGTAAGATGTCAGGCGGTCATGGGATTGCCACGACCATTTTTAAGCCAGTTGTTTTCAGCTGTTTCCGGTGCTTGGTTAGTCTGCTGACTTTCTATGCCCAGATGGAGAGCCAGACAACCCCTTATTGCAAGCCAGCAAGCCCTGAGTGGGTAGATTTTACGAAGGAGATTGACTTCCATTTGAAGCTATGCATGTTATATACATACCAGAATCCCAGCTGAAGGCCTGGTTCCAGAGCCTCAACAGACCAGAGGGGGAAGTAGTGTGAGCTCAGAAAGGAGTTTTTCAGTATGGTCACACTGGGAAGACAGGGCCTAGTGACCTGAGTTCAGCCTTTAGGTATTTGCAGCCACTCCAGGATTATATAGAGGATGGAAAGAATACGGGGGAGGGGACCAAAGCCAATGTGGCCAGGTAGTCAGAGACAGCAAAGGATCTGGTTGATTATGGTCCCTTGTGTTGTTCCATGAAATCCTGCCTGAGACAAAGGCTCACTGTTCCTGGAACTTGAGATAATCTGGGGCTGGGAGTGGTCTACTCTGGCAGGAAACAGAGAAGCAAAGCAGAGCTAGATGAGTCTGAGATGATGGGTCCACTTTCATGTTTGGGACAACAATTGGAGACTATTAGCTGCTGCTCCAGTGGCCGAGGACAGAATATTATTTAAGTTGACAATTAACAACTGGTTATCATGATGGCCCTATAAATCTTGAAAACATGTACGTTGCTGCTGTCCTGGTGTTTTTTAAACCTTGGGTTAAGGAAGAATGACTGGGTAAATCTAGAGTTAATTAACATGCATGGCCAGTCTTTTTAGTTGAACATTTTTTTAAAATGATGAACAAACATGTCTATATACATAGCTCTAAAGGAATCCAACCCAAAGTTTAGAGCATTAGAAATGAACACACTGGATGCGAAGGCAGAGAGGCCAAGCTTTAGGCCTGGCTTTGGTTACCCAGCACATGTCCACATGCCCAGATGAAAGACCACTCTGTGAGTAAAAGCACTTCCTAAAGAAGTTCTGCCTGTGGATGCATGGTCTATTCCAATGCCGTACCCACTCTGAACCCTCCCAACGCCAACTACACCACCCCTGTTTCTACCATTATATTTCCATCTCTAGACCATGGGATGTCAGAGTAAGTGGCATTAGTGTGAGTGTTTGTTTCTTTGGTTAAATTGTGACTTCACACAGAGCCGGAGACTGCTTGTAACCCTGTATATTCATTCAGTAAAAATAATAAGAGGAAGAAAGCAGATGTGGCTACCACCGCCATGAGATCTAGAGTCTAGTTGGAGACAGACAGTGAACTGTTATTATAACAGTTGGATTGACTGCTTGTTACTAACCAAGTGACTGGCATTTAGCAAGAACTCAATACCTATGTATTGAGTTTGATGGCAGAATACTTGATATTTCATGTTGTCTCTTTTGGAGGCTGGCCCAGCTTTACATAGTAGTGGGCTGCAGAGGCATGAGAAGTCAAGCCCCAGCATGCAGGCTCCTTTTTAAATCTCTGTTTGTGGGGGCACTTACTAATACCTCATCAGCCAGAGGAAGCCATGTGGCTAAACTCAAGGGTCCATGGAGAAGGAGGTAGTGTTGCTTGGAACTGGAGGAGGTATGATTGGTTAGAAGCCATTCCACTTCCAATCTGCCTTACTATTTTAAAATGTGGGTTATATTATAAAAACTTTAAGGTTAGCTAAGGAATTTAAGGAATGACAAGTTGAGTCCAAGAATAAGTTTCTTGCTGCAAATTCACACTCAAGAAGCCAGAATGTGATTGAGCCATTTTCATGAAAGATGATGGTGGGGTTCCCGACAAGTGATGGAGGTTAGCTCTGAGTTTTACTGTCTTTACCAAGTGCTCTGATGAAAGAGAGTAGTGATAGCCAAGTGTGGCTGTTCCCCCAGCTTTGTGCTCTTAACAATGAGGGCAGTGTTCTCTTGTGAAGTTTGTATTAAGGATGATTGACTGTTTCTCCTCCAGCTCCTAAAGGGGACAATTCTGAATTAAGTGGTTGTCCTTTAACAACAATGCCTGATATAAATCATGGGATCCATCAATAACCAATACTTTTCATTTCATTGTAGTAAATGAGCATTTAGACTGGGCTTGGAGGATAAACCTGTAGTTAGAAGTGAGACTGTAGTAAAGAAACAAAGCTTTAAGAGTAGACTTTAATCATAAGGGTCCTTATACATGAAGGCATCTCATTAGGTAAGTTTAATTTGGAGATTCATATGATTAAGGGATGTGCTAAAGATCTCAACAGAGCCAGGCCATGTGTGTGAGTCTAGAAAGTTCATCTGATCAGATGCATTTCCAAAAGTCAATGCAAAGAAGCCAATGGATTAATACCAAAACTGGAACAACTCCAAATGAGGAGCGGAAGGCTTCCCGCACCATCACTGGGAAATGTGTGGTTCTCGTTCCCAGGGTTTTGCTTCGTGAGAACAATTGTACGATTTTGGATGCACTCATGGTCTCCAAGTCATGTGAGCAACACTACCAAGGTGACTCTAGATTCTAGCCACTTCTGACACTTTCTTGTATGTTGCGCATTCAATCCTACAATTGTTCTCACGATGCAACAACATACAAGAAAGTGTCAGAAGTGGCTAGAATCTAGAGTCACCTTGGTAGTGTTGCTCACATGACTTGGAGACCATGAATGCATTCAACACACATGCAGATACCCAACTCGTTTGGGCTTCACTATGTAGTGTTGCTAGTAAAAAGCACAAAGGGCTTGAAGGGGCTGAAAATGGAGAGAGGCTGCCAAGCATAGGCTTATCAGGGTGACCCCACCACCACCCCAGAAACATGCAAAAAAATAGCCCAAGTCCCCAGAAGCATTTGGGAACGTTCCTCCCAGAAGGCTTGGCCTCGCCCATTTTGCACATTTTCCTGCTCCTCATGCCTGGTAGATGTAGTGTGTGGCCTTTATTGTCCTTAGTACTCCACAGATACAGTTTCTCTTGACTGAGCTGTCTGAATTTTCGTAATTGTGACGTCTTTGGTAGTTAGAAAGCATTTTCATGGGCTTCTTTTTGTCTGTGATTTGTGTGCTGGCCAAGGAAAGAAGCAGAAGGTGAGTCATGATTCATAATGAATGTTCCTCGTTAAATATGCAAGTTTTCTGCATGTTCATTAATTTGAACTTTGCGGGTATCCATCTTCTTGTTCGTAGCATTGCCAACACTCATTTAATGTCATCTGAGAAAGGAATCCTTCACGGGGCTGAACAATGGCAAAGCTCCGGTCGTCTGGGCTTTATCATCACATCCAAAAAAATTCGCCCCTGCTGCTCGTGAAAATGGCTCCTGTATTTGGTGATTGTGGTGACGTGAAAATGAAGACACTAGGTAGATAGGAATGCAGTGAATATTTAGAAGTGCAAGATTCACACAGACAAATCCCCGGATGTTCGTCAACACTCTCTAGCCCTGGCTTCACAACATGGATGTAAACAGGGAGGGAACTGGATCCTGGGGTTCACTACTGCCATGAACACCCAGAGAAACTTTGAACTAGAGAACTTGCTCCAACTCACCCTTTCAAATTCACTGAACCACTCAGAGTAACAACACCACAGAGAAAACAGACATTCCATGGCCTTCGCTCATCCAGGGAACTTACTGCTTTGCTAGACTTTTCCTTATTTGTTATTGCAAATTAGACAAAACTTCGTGGGCTTCCCCCTAGTTTTAGAAAACAATCAAAAGAACTACTTTATAAGGATAAAGACCCTTGACATTTTCATCACAACTGCTTATTAATAGGCAGGTGCGTTATTAATTATCTACACTGTGCATTACAGAGAGACCCAGATGGACTTATTAGCTATTTTTATCTTTCTATAGATCGCATTAGACACAGAACTGCAGTAATTGGAAGCGGGAGTGGGGGAGAAGCATAAGGTTGAGATTTGGCACAGTGTTTGGGAGAAGATAGGCTCTGGATGAATAATTGGAAGAGCACAAAGATGTCATTTCAGACTTGTGGTTAGGAGGAGCTTTGTGTCCAAGGGTCGTGTACCCAGAGGAAATGGGATTCTTAAATGAGGCCTCTGTGCTTCCTCTTTAAGAAGGGAGGAAAGGCATCCAGAGGGTAGGAGTAATATTGGTGGTGGGGAGGACATGCGAGGGGCACTGATGGTCAGAGGCCAGTGTGTCTCAGTCCTGAGTTCAGGAAGGCTGTAGAGATAGGGCAGGGAGAAAAACTGAAATCATTAGGTAAGATATAGGTAGATGTATTACATGACAAGATCAAACAAGAATCAGACAGCTAGAAAAATGCCTACCCTTTCAAAATAGTAGTGTGCACACCAGTGAAACTGGAACACATTATCAGCATAAATTACTAAAACTTAGGGTTTTTTTTCTGTTTGAATACACATTTCTAGTTTGAATATATTTCATAGGCAATCATGGCAAAATCTAGACGTGATTAGAATCTGTTTGAGAACTTTGCATTCGAGCACTGTATCTTTATCATCCATGTCCCTCCCTCCTCCTGCATCTCCTCTTCTGTTCTTTTCACTCCATTCCAAATTCAGGGCCTCTTCTTTGATTATCATGGACACATACACACACAGAGTATCATTTCTAGACACACACACACAACACATACTCACAAAATTATCATTGCTACATACACACATAATTATCATTGCTACATACTCATACACACCACACGTACATACATGCATAGACACACATGTTTACCATTGCTACACACACACACACACACACACACACACACACACACACACACATAGTTTAGCATCGCCTATATGTGCATGTATCTGGTAAGACTACTAGATTAGACAGTCTTCTGATGAGTCCCTGGAGGAAATCTGGTCTTCCTCTCTTAGTCGCCACCTGTAGCTCTTCATCTGGGATGAATCCTTGTGAAATTTCCCCCTACTCAGGCTGGCATGGCAACTGGTATTGGTCTGATGCAGGTGCAGTTCAAGCAACCATACTGTTGAAATATCATGAGTGCAGCTTCCAGCACGTCCAGAGGATATCTTTTTGTAGCAGGCATTCTGGTCCTGATTTTTACCATCTTTCCACACACCCTTCTGTGATACTCCCCAAGCCTTAGGTATGTGAGTTGAATGGCGACTCTACCAAGCCGGGTTAGGCACTCCACCGACGTGTATTTTCTGAATTTTGACTAGTTATAGGTCTTTGTAGTAGTTTCTATCTGCTGTATAAAAAGGCTTCTTTTATGAAGGGTGAGAACAAGCTTCACTTGTCCATGGCTGTAAGCATAAGTATTCAGAGCACACCTAGAAATTATATTGGTTTAGGGAAGTGGCAATGATAGGTTCTCCTCTTGTGTTACAATGTCTCCAGGCATAGGTAGGTAGCTAAGTTTACAGTGCCATGCATGGATTTCCCATTGATGAGGCTTTGTGTCCAATTGTTGGTTGCCCCAAAGATAAAGGTGCCACTATTGCACGATTGGTTACTTCTCACTGAGCTGGCCACTGTGATCTGTAGCCTTCACAGATGCATATGCCAGCTGTTCTTCTCCCAATCATGGGAGCCAGTCCTCATGGAGGTCTCCATTTCAAAGCATGTCTAGTCCATGGGTTAGTAAAAAATAACAAATTTAACACAATAACTTATCAGCTTCAGAAGACAATTTACTGGACGGTAATTCAACCCTTCCCTTTTACAGATAAAGGAAACCTGGCCTTGAAGGTGTGGAGTCGCTAGCACCATGGTATTATGGGAACCTTTAAAATGAGGATTAGCTTAGTGAGTTTGAACTGCTCTCAAAATCCTGTGGGCTGTGCATCACAGGAATAAATCCAAACTCGACAAGCCCTGGCTTTGTCTGTTCTTGCTTTGGTATGTTTAACTATGAAGTGGAAATTCTGGAACGTCACCAACTACAATTTTATTCATTGAGGAAAGCCTGTTCCTACTCAGTGTAACGTTGGCTCTCAAGGGCTAACACTATGACAGTGTTTGATGGGAATTTCAATTAACTACGCATTCAGTTAACCAGCACACCTGCTTTCTAGCCCACCTGGGTGAGTAGACGTTCATCAAGGAGTATATAACATATGTAACACGTGCTTAGGTGAATCACAGCTGCCAACTCAAGGAGAGGCCATGTACTGGCTGATTTTGCATGTCAACTTGACACAAGCTAGAGTCATCAGAAAGGAAGGAGCCTCAGCTGAGGAAATGCCTCCATGAGATCCAGCTGTAGAGCATTATCTCAGTTAGTTATCAGTGGGTCCTATATCAGTGGGTTTCTATAAGAAAGCAGGCTGAGCAAGCCAGGGGAAGCAAGCCAGTAAGCAGCCCCCCTCCATGGCCTCTACATCAGCTCTGCCCAAGGTTCCAGCCCTGCTTGAGTTTCTGCCCAGACTTCCTCCAATGATGTGGAAGCCAAATAAACCCTTTCCTCCAAAACTTGCTTTTTGGTCATGGTATTTTGTCACAGCAATAGAAACTCTAACTAAGACAGACCATCAGCACATAAGTGAGACATGGCTCTCCAGGCCTGGCTGGGATCAATGCAGGCAACTGTTTTACATACTTTCATCTTTTAGGCCATAGGGAGCCCTTTAAATCACTTGACACAGGAAGTTTGGGAATCTATGCAGCAGCACTTCCTGGTAGCAAAGGCTCCTGGGAGCCATTTCGAATTCCCAGTCCTTACGAGAGGTTTTCAGCTTTCCTGTTGCTGTGGCCCTTTAATACAGTGACCCCCCCAACCATGAAATTTATTTTCATTGCTACTTTAAAACTGTAGTTTTGCTACTGTTATGAATCATAATGTAAATATCTGTGTTTCCTGGTGGTTTTAGGTGACCCTGTGAAAGGTTGAGAACCATGGCCATAAACTGTCTCATCCAGTGAATTCAAGTACAGGGGATAAATATCAACATTTTTTAAAGTTCTACAAAGAATGAGAATGTGCAGCCATTTCAAAGCCACATATATTAAATGCTATTCTTCAGGGACTTAAGCATAGCATTGGTGCTGATTCTTCAATAATACAAACCCCTAGAAGAGTCCTGTAGTTAAAGACAAATTGAAGTCTTGACTCAGACTAAGACTTCATCTTCTGCAAAGCTCTTTCCTCCCGTCCCCTCCAGCAGGGGATAAGCCATTGAACTTGTGGCTGTCAGCTGCTGGTACTTACTATTGCGTTCAGGAGTTGGAAGGCCTTCTGTTTATTTGGCATGCTCCTCACGGGCCTGTCAGGCTCTAGGGGGCTGTGGCATTTGCAGAACTTACAAGGCAGAAACATAAAAATACATAATTCATAGAGAGAAATATTTTGGAGGCTCCTTCGCTTTTACAAATTGGCCATAAAATAGAAACCACAGACATAACATTCATATGCCCATACTAGTCAGACTTGGAAGAGTTATTTGAAGCGGCAACAATGGAGACTTTTGGTGGAGACTTCTCCGTGGGGGCACCCAAAGCAAGAGTGTGAATTCAGAACATGTGCACGGAGCTTAACAGGACCCTTTAAGTCAGGGGTGCAGATTCCCTACCAGGCAATTGGTGAAAATGGGGTTCTTGGGTTAGTATATCTTCACAGTCATTAAGTGTGTCATTCAAAGAGAGTTGCTTGTCTCTTCAAGCACATTAAGGATTTTATACACATTCCCTTATAAGTATCTGTTCCCCCCCCTCCTTTTAGTGGAAGACTTTCATACCCCTTGGCAGCCATTCATGTCACTGACAAGGGGTATGAAGGTTATAATAGGGGACTCCAGTTCATCCTGCCACCTCCTCTCATTAGTAGTGTTGACACTGAGGTTGCATTCCTTCCTTAGAATGAGTCCCCGAGGATGGAGGGAAATGCCAATCAACTTCCATCAGTTCCACTTAGGTAACCAGGTAACACCTGAGTAATGTTGTCGTCAGTAACTGTGCTGGGCGACGGTTGAAACAATAGCGTGCTCTAATGAGGTTTGCCCCATGCAAGACCCAAGAAAGGAAATGGTATTTCTGCCACAGAAAAAGCTTCCTTTGCCGTTTGATGTGATGGTATAGGAAAGAGGTCCTGGAGAGTGGAGAGCCAGGTTCCTGTCCTTTATGTGACTCTTGAACTCTGTGACCTTGGGAATGGCAACTGATCTCTGCGGACTTCCTTTCATTCACCTAAGCATAATCCGACTCTCACACGGGAACTTCTGAGAGACTGAAATGACAAGGAGAATGGAGAGTTCTAGATGCCCGAAGCAGATTAGACGGTAGTGGGTGACAGTGCTGGACCTGGGGTTGGCATGCACGCGTTATTCTAAGTTGCTCCTAAATCTGGAACCCCATTGTTCTAGGGACTATGCTGCCTGTGCAGAAGAGGGCAGCGCATGGGGAGGGCCGTAGAGGTTAATATTGTTACTTCAGCTCTCTGACTACATAAGCCCTTAGAGAAATGCACAGCCAGATTAAAAGACGACGAGGCTATTTGATTTGCCATTGATAATGAGGATTCGAAAGATTAGCTACAGGCGATCATGGACTGTTGAGGGAGGGAGTATCATTTTCCCCCAAGGGACGAGCTTCCTGGTAGATCATCCCATCTCAAGTGGTCAGCCCAAAGCACATGTACACAGGAACAACATCAAATGTACTCAGTGAATTCATGTATGTGTGTGTGTGTAAACATGCACATGTACATATGTAACAATAATAAAGAAGAAGTAATGAATCTGAGAGGGAATGGAAGAAATATGAGCAGGACTGGAGAGGGGGAAGGGAGGGGAGGAGTGATTTAAAACCAGTGCTCCGGTATGAAATTCTTTAAAAGTGAATTAAAATTGTTTAACACAGCACAGGGGCCAAGACAGGATCAGTCTTCTATAGTCTAGCCCCTCTCCATCATTCTAAACAACACCCTTCAAATCACGGTGAGCCTGATTTTAAAAGCAGAGTTTCGGAAGCAAGTCTGCATTTTTTTTTCCCCTAGAGCAGTTATGAATCAGTTTCTTACTATTCACTTTAACAGAATCCAAAACCAACATGTTGATTTAGCCTGCCTCATTGGCCCATCTTCAGGGATTCTCCTAGGCTGATTTGAACTGGAGGGAGGTTTGTGTGTGATGGTGTATGGTAGTGTGTCTTTGAAGGTCACGATGTGATTTGAGAAGCCTATGGGATGACACATTCCCCAATTCTCGTTATATGGCTCCATACCAGAGTTAGATGGAAATAGTCACAGGGTTGTTGTATTTTCCCTTTGTTTTGAGAACTTTTCCTGGGGGAGGGGACAAATATATGTTCTTCGCCAATGGGACACCAGTGACAGACCTCAGAAAGGATTTCACTCAAGTCTAGCCTTGTGAATCAATGAGTTCAATCCAGGTTAATTACAGGATCTTAGGCATCTCATAGGCAACTACGCCACTTAGGAACAAAAAAATCCCCCAGGAGTTTTAACTGCCTAAAACCCCTACAGGAAGAGACAGGACCTCCTGAGAACTTTTTCCTACTAGGCCATAACTGCATATAATTTTGGGAAGGGTTAGTGACTTGTGAGACCTCTTTCCTAATAATCTTGAACTGTGATGGCAAGGGGTGGTTGTGAAGCCACATGAGTCCCTTCTCTATGACGAAAAGTTAATAGGCCCAATCTTGTTCAGAGATAATTCCAGAAGACAGTGATCAAGTCATGCATGAAGGACAGTGTCCCAAGACACCTTTTCAATTATTATTGTAGATATAGATGCAGTCATGGTGTAGGGAGTTTTTGATATTATGTAATCACCTCTTACAATCAAAAATATTTATGACTGTCTTAGTTAGGGTTCTTAATCCAGTAAAGGGTTACCAAGACCACAGCAACTCTTATCAAAGAAAACATTTAATTGGTTGGCTTACAGTTCTGAGGTTCAGTCCATTATCATCATGATGGGACATGGTGGTCTGCAGGCAGACATGGTGCTGGAGGAGGAGCTGAGAGTTCTACTTCTTGTACAGGCAACAGGAAGTGAACTGATTCACTGAGTATAGCTTGAGCATATATGAGACCTCAAAGCCTGCCTCCACAGTGGCACACTTCCTCCAGTAAGACCACACCTACTCCAACAAAGCCACACCTCCTAATAGTGTCACTCCCTTTGGGGGGGCCATTTTCTTTCAAACAACCACAATGACTATTATTTGAGACCTCCCACAACACTAATGGAAGAGTTGCGTTAACAGTTTTAAAGACGAATTCATCACTAATCTAAAAGTAACTATTAGCAAAAGGAAGCCGCAGGGCAGTCAGTGTGGTTCCATGTGAGGTCTCCAAGCAATTCAGGAGAAAGAATACTTTCACCTAAGGTCTCTAGCAAATTCCCCACTTCTACCTTTAGCCCTCCTTAGTCCTGGCATAGGACACTTACTTCCATCTGAACTCCTGGCTTCTATGTTACAGATGCAGATGTAACAATTCTCTTCAGTGATTGCTATTGTGTTACAATAGGTCTATGGGGGAAAAGCCAGGTTTCAAGAAATTTCTTTCCTTTTTACCTTTTGCAGTTATTTACTATGTGTGTGGAAGAAGGTGCCCATGTCATCTGTGTTTTCGGGAGCTGTTCCTTCTTTCCTTCCACCATGTGAGTCACTGGGCTCACATTCAAGTTGTCAGGGTTAGAAGCAACTGTCTTGGTCTATTGAGCTATCTCACCAGCCTCGAGCAATTGACCTCTACAGAGATATTGTTTCTGTGGGCAGCTGTCAGGGCCGCAGTCAACGCCTCCTGGAAGACCAAGTAACCAACTCTATATTGACATTTTCTTACTAAACTTGACAACTAAACAAACTCCTTGGCTCATACTCATACCTGCAAATGTGACTGATCTCTGTCTAAATATCTGGGTTGCCATCATTACCGGAGAACAGACTTTGGGGAAGGGAACTCACCAATAGTGTTCTGAGCAAAGACTTATTAGTGTGACTATCTTTTTACCCTGGTAACTTTTGTTAGTATTTTCTTAGCAAGTTCATTGGTATTTGAAGAGTTTCTTGATTTCAAATTTTAGCAGAAGCACTCCGTTAGCATTAATTTCATTAGAGTGTCCAAGACATGGTCAGCATCTGCTCAGGCTCTTTCTATATACAAGGCACATTCCAGGCAGTGTGAAGACGTATCATAGAAGGCCAGAAGACTGGCCCTAATGATGTGAGTATAAGAGAAAAATAGGAAAAAGAATAGAATTGCTTCACAATAGCATGTGACTGGTCCCTAAGTGAATGATGGAGATAGTATGGTTGTTTGTACATTCATAACTGTAAGCAATTTCAAGACAGTAACTTACCCTGTAGGTACAGAGGTGACTTTTGAGTGTGTTCGTCTATGACTTTTGTGCTGTGATGTGTTCTTTTCCTTTGGGCTTTTCTTACAGTCTTCTGTTATGGTAGGATGCTGAATGAAACTTTTGATTTTGGTTCATCGATTAGTACACAATACTGGTCATTCAAGATGAAAATAAAGACTCTACCGGGGTATAAATATTTAATCACAGATGCTTTTTATAATGCTTCTGTAGTCAAACAAGGTCATCATCACTGGGTCATGAGGAGAGAGACATCAGAGAAAGCCTTGTTCGAAAAGATGAAATTAAAAATATCTCTGCAGACAGCATCATCTTATATGTAGAATTTCCCAAGTAAGGATGGAAGAAATCACTAGAACCATTAATGAGTTAGCAAGATGACACAGGACTTGAGATCAATATGCAGAAATTAACTGTGTTCCTGGTAATGGACCATCCGAAAATAAAATTAAGAAAATAATTCCACCCATGAAACATCAAAAAGAATAAGTTGAGACTATAAAGGTTTTCCACTGAACATTATGAGATATCAGTGAAACAAATTAAAGAATGAATCAGTAGAAAAGCAACACATGTTCATGCATGGAAGACAATATCATTAGGAGAGCAATCATCCCCCAACTGTTCTGTGCATTAAATGGAATTGCTATTAAAATTGAGTTACCTGGGGTGTTTTGATTTTTTTTTGTTTGTTTGTTTTTTGGTTTGGCTTTTTTTCTTTTTGTTTTTTTGGGGTTTTTTTTTTTGGTTTTTTGTTTGTTTGTTTGTTTATTTGTTTTGTTTTGTTTGCTTCTTTTGCAGAAAGGCGATTATAAAATTACTTTGGATATTCCCTTTGGGGGTTTAAGGGAGCCACAATGACCAAAATCTGTTCTTGAACAATCAAGGAACAAAGCTGAAGGAACCGACATTTCCTGATTTCAAACTTGTCAAAGTTGACCTAATGACAACTGTTAGGTCACACTCAGGATGAGCACAGATTGATAGCCCAGTAGATTGTTGGTAAGCTTGACAAAGAAAGAGAAAGCCAGTCACTAAATATTGCTGGGACAACTTGATAGCTGCCTGCAAGTGGACATGACTAGGCCTGGACCAACGTGACATAAAGAATGGACTGAAGATCTAAATTGTTAGGGGTGATGTGTAAAACCCTGAGAAGAAAACAGCTCTGTATCTGATGGGGTTGTCTAACACAGGTCTCAGAGCACAAGGAGCCAAAATAAAATGGGATCCAAGCAAAACTTAAAACTTTTAGACTTCTCAGGAACCTGAGTGAAAAGACAACCCAGAGAATGAGAGAAAAAAATTGCAATTAATTTCTCTATTAAATAAAGAGAAGATATGAGCGCAGCACTCTATAAATGAATCAATAAGAAGGCAGATCAACTTGACAATGTAAAAAACGTTAAATATACATTTCTACAAAAGAAATAGAAAGTGGCCAACACACACACACACACACACTCACCCTTATTGGCCACTGGGGAGATATAACTTAAAACCACAATGAGATAGCACTTCACACCCACTGGGATGTTTATAATAAAAAAATGAACACACAGAAACAGGCAGTTGCAAAGGTTGGCAAGGATGCGGGGAAACTGGACCGCTCGTGTGTTGCTGATGGAGATAAAAGCAGTGCAGCTGTATTGAAAACAGTTTGGCAGCTGCACAGAACACTAGACATTAAGCTGTTGTGGGTCCAGCAGCTCCATGTGTATGCATGTGTGTATCTAAGAGAATTTGAAACACATGTCCACACACTCAGGTACGCACATCCCCACAGCAGTGTTACTATGGAGCATGATCCATGCGTCTGCCAGTTGACGTGTAAGAAGAATCCAGCTTGTCCTTGCAATGCAGGGGTGCCCAGCCGTGTAAGAGGGTGCAGTATCGAGTCACTCCACGGCCCTGCTGATACTGGAATGTGCTCTGCTAAGGAAAAGTCAGACGTAAAAGACACGGGTTTTGTCTCGTTTACATGATTTTTCTAGAACCCTTTAGGTAATGCCATGAGACGGGAAGTATGTAAATGGTTCCAGGGGCTTGGGATAGGGTGGGAAAATTGAAATGATTGCTAACAGGTATGAGGTTCTCCTGTTAGTCATGACAGTTTCCTGGGGCTTATGGTAGTGAGGCTTTTATAATGGGGATCTACTAAAAAGAAAGTCCTTAAATTGTTCTGTTTATACGTTTGATTTTAAATATGAACAAAGGAGGCAAGACCACACTGGGGAAACCCCCAGAATCAGCTCAGCTGACCTGAGCTAGTGAGAGATCACGACTCCGGTCTGACGGGGAACCAGCATAAGACTGAACTAGACTCCCTTAATATAGGTGACAATGGTGTGACTGGGACAATATATGAGCCCATGGCATTGGGTCCAAGGTCTAACTGTAATGCACAAACTGACTTAGTGGAGCCCGTTCTATAAGGAGAGATAGCTTGTTCTGCCTAGCCAGAGGGGTGTGTGTCATGGGGAGGTGCCTTGGTCCTGGCACCTCCCCATGATGGGACAGACTTAGTAGATTTCCTAGGGGAGGCCTTTCCATCTCCGAGGAGCAGATGGAAGGTGGGGCGTGTGGGAGGAGGGGGAACTGGGATTGGAATGCAAAAAATAAATTAATTTAAAAAAGGCAAAAAAAAAAAAAGAGTTCGATTTTATGATGTATGAGTCCTATATCATTTTTGCTTGTAGTTGCCTGAGGCAGGGTACCACTCTATAAATCCAGCTACCCTGTTAGACCAGGCTGGCTTGGAACACACTGAGATCCTCCTGCCTCTGCCTCCTGAGTGCTGGGATTCAAGGTGTGCGCCACCACCGCCCAGACACCAGTCTCTAATGTTTCTATGTTTTCCTTGATTAAGTTGATCTGATAAAAGCATGCCTGGCAAAACAGCGCTTCTATTAAAGCACTTACCCCGAGTTGTGCTTTGGCGGTCAGTTCATGATCAGTCTTTAAAGACTTCGTGAAACGTGTTTAGTATCAAGTCTGAATGAGTGTGGGTAGATCCGCTCTCTGAACGTATTAGGAGGGGCTGGGGAGCAGCCCCTCGCTTCTTCTCTTCCGTGTGCTTGACAGAGACCCTTTTCAAGTACACGCCCAACGTTTGTGTTGTCACCTGCGGGAAGACTTGCATTTTCACCCGCATCTCTCTTCTCCTTCCAGGTCCTTCCTTTCCCCAGCCAGGTGGTGTACAACAGGGTTGGCAAGTGTGGCAGTCGCACCGTGGTCTTGCTGCTGAGAATCCTGTCAGAGAAACACGGGTTCAATTTGGTCACGTCAGACATTCACAACAAAACCAGGCTTACTAAAAATGAGCAAGTAAGTTGACTTCTCCATGGCTAAATCACGTAATTAGCGGGCACGTTATGGCACATCCTTCTTCATGGCAAAGGTTTAATTGCATCCTGTATTTTTTTGGTCAGGGTGTAGAAAGAAATTTAAGGTAGGATTTGTGCAGGAAATCAGAAGCCCAGGAAGCCTTCATAAGTGGATACTTCTGGCGGGCATGATGGACTGTGTATGTTATCCATGGTCTATTTTGCTAAGATAGATAGCAGGTACTCGCAAAATCTTTAAACCACTGAATTAAATACATGATGCTAACACCTTCGGAGTTAAAGGAGAAATTTTTCTTTTAGCATTTCTTCCTTTGCATTTCCTCATCTGTCGCCTAAGTCTTCATAATAAAGAGCTGTTCTCTGTGCAGGAAGTGTCACATTTGTCATATTCAGTGGAAGCAAAAGAATCCCCTACTTTGCAAAACAGCTCCACACAGCTGGCCATGCCTATAGCAGGATGATGGTACTGCTGTCTGCTGGGAAGCTGCATAGGCTTGCTCTTCTTTGTAAACCCCTTGGACAGTTAGTGACAACCGTATCCATGATGCCGCTGCTGTGGGAGGCCTGGGCGCTATATTCTCAGTGGTCTTTTCACAAGATAAGAGTTCATTGTCAACTTGGTTATCAGTTTCTTTTGTGATAAAATATCCCAACCAAAGCAACTTAAAAGGGAGAAAGGGGTGGCTGGAGATATGGCTCAGTGGTTAAGAATGCTGACTGCTCTTCCAGAGGTCCTGAGTTCAATTCCCAGCACCCATATGGTGGCTCCCACTCACCAGTCATATATAATGAGATCTGGCACCCTCTTCTGGCCGACAGGTTGTACACATAATAAATCAAAGGAAGAAGGGTGTGTCATTAGCTTACGCTTACTTTGGTTTCTATTTCCAGAGAGGATAGTGACATCATTGCAGAGAAGTTATGATGTCAGGGGCATGAGGCTGCCAGACACAGGAAGTGGGACCAGGCTATGAAACTTGATAACCCACTCCCAGTGTGGGAACACTCTGCCTCCTAAAGGATCCACAGCCTTCCCAGACAACTCCACCAGCTGGGGACCCAAGTGTCCAAACACATGTGACTAGGCGAGACATTACACATTCAAGCCACAACCTGGCATCAAAGAAAAAAAAAAAAAAGCTTCCATCACTCTGGAAGCATAGGGTACCCACTAGTGGTGCTTATTGCCAAGTGGAGATCATAATAGTGAAATCTCAGCATGCATCCATTCTTCAGACATCATCTTCCCCTTGGAGGCACAGGGAACCTTGTAAACAGAGGGGTGTCATTCCTGATTTAAAATAAATCAAAGGGATTATTTTAAGGGCCTATTGTAAATTCTCTGTAGAAAAAGAAAATGTTTAGGCTGGGCCAGTGCTCAGAAATATGAGGACCTGAGTTCAGATTCCCCAGCACAAACCCAAAAGGATGAGTACACACAAAAGGTCTGTGTCCCCTTCACTGTGTATGCTGAGACAGGTGGAGCCCGGGATCTCACTGGGCATCCAGAGCTGTCAACCTAGAGAGCTCTGGGTTTACTGAGGTCTCAAGAAATAAGGCGGGGGGGTGGGGAGATGGCTCCACAGGCAAGAGCGCTTGCTTCTGTGTAAGGACCTGAGTTTGAACCCTCGAACCTCTGGAAAGATGTGCAAGCCTTACAGATACTTTGTAACACTGCTGTGACAAAACGGGGAGCAGAGACAGAATTCTCCACAACTCCAGGGCAAGCTAGCTTGGCATATGCTGCTGAAAAAAGAAAGGGAGGGAGGCAGGGAGGGAGGGAGGCAGGAAGGGAGGGAGGAGCCTAGCAGAGAGCCTATGCAGCATACGGTATAAGGTGAAGATTCTTGAGGTTGTCCTCTGACCTCCATGTGTGCCATGGCTCTCAAGACACACACACACACACACACACACACACACACACACACATCCCTGTGTTCACACACACAAATGTGCATACACATACACACATTTTTTTAAAAAAAAAAATAATAATAAGGTGGTAATGGACTGAGAAAGACCGAAGCTGAAGTCCATAAGCATGCTCATACACATGGACACATAATACGAATACCCATGCATACATACATAACACAAAGAATGGAAAGAAAAGTGTGTGCAGCATTTAAAGCTATGAAGCTGGGTTTGGAAGCGCGTATCTCAAGTCCCAGCATTAGGGAGGCAGGGGTCAGCCCCTCTATGAACTGAAGGCCAACCTGATCTATGTAGTGAGCTGCAGGCCAGCAAGGGTTACGTGGTAATACCCTGTCTAGAGAAAGCAAGGACAAGTAGAGAGAGAGAGAGAGAGAGAGAGAGAGAGAGAGAGAGAGAGAGAGAGGGAGAGAGAGGGAGAGAGGCAGAGAGGGAGAGAGAGAGGGAGGCACACCATGTTTTATGCATAAATTGTTTAATAGTGTCAGGATTCCTTTGATTCCCTTACTTTGACCGATTAAGATCTTTTTACCATCCAGAAGAAAATGGCTATAAATAAATAGTCTGTGTTCTTATAATTTTATTATGGTTATTAAATTTTACCTTCCTCTGTATCCAAGCCTTAGGGCTGCTTATCAGATTATACTTAAGTGTTCCTATATGTGCGCGCCATGCAGAATTCCCGGATGTCTTGTTAGACTAAACCCAGGTGTTCACTGGTGGAGGCGTGCGACAGCCAAAACAACACAGAGGAGATTGAAGGATCAGACACCAGAATGTTCAGGACACCCCAGCGGAGAGAACAGGAAACTCCAATGTGGAATGCACTGCGAAAGTTTTGACTAGATAAGCCTACTTTGTTCCCTGCTTTAAGTATCAGGAATGAATCTAGAGCTGTAACTGTGAATGAAATAATTTAAATAAAATGTTAGCAAAAAATACACTGACAGCGAATAGGTGGTTAGGTCTGGTAGAGATTAAGAACAACGGTGTCACCCTTCCCCTCTGAAGGGAAAGCTCTCATCTGTCTGGAATGGTTGGCTTGTCAGGAAGCCAGGGGATAGGCAAGACAATCATTATGTTCTTTCCAGCACTGTGGTTCTGCGATATATTAATACAGCTTCTAGACTATTCCATGTATTATGGTTCTGATTCCTGTGGCCAGTGTGTCCTAGACTGTATTTCATCGCTTATTGCAGATTCCTATTAAATTATAAGTGTTTTTTAAAAAAGCCAAGGTAAAGACTTGGAAGGGAAGACGGATACACAGCCTGATGTAAAATTAAAGATGAGGATGGTGCCCGTTGCTCCCCTGGAGCCAGCTTACCTGGCTCCTGCACGCAAGAGCCTGGCAAAGATGTACAATGACAAAAGCCATCATCCCTCCATCTCCACGGTGCTCCAAGCGGATCCCTTTCCCTAACATTTCAAAGTACATATGGCAGCAGAAAAAAGGAATATTATTGTAGCTTAACATCCAGGAAATAATTTGTGGTATTAATAGCTTCTCTTCTTGGTAATTTATTAAAGGGAAAAGGGCAGTGTGATTTAGGAGACTAGTTAAAATTTTATAGTCAGGGGATCTCTAGAAATTGTTCCCATGGAAACATTGTTTTCTCTAAATAATAAAAGTAATTGTTTTGCTTCAGGTACTGTAGGGGTTAAACAGTTTCATGTGTTCTGGGCCAAGACTCTTTTCACATTTTTTTTCCATGAGAAAACGTGTTCCGTGATCCAAACCACTGACTTACAAATGAACTTCAAAACTATATCCATTTATAGGACTGCCATTCTCTGTACCGTTTCCTTCACCCACAAGGCATTTCCCTGGGCCAGGGTTAAATGAGCACATACATTTCCCCCTAAATGGTAGCTGTCCTTACATGCACACGTGCACATACATGTGTAAGCATACACCTGCACATTCACAGGGTAGGGTTAAAACTTTCTAGCCTAAGGGATTATTAAGCAAGAAAGGAGCATGAAGACACCAAATGTTAGAATGCCTATAAAAACTCCACTACATCTGCTCTCAAAGAGACAGACACACCTTTGAAATCTGTGCTTTGAATAATTTCTCCTCCGCAGAAGAGCTTGCAACCGATGCTAGCCCTATTGGACTTCTGCACTGCATGTAGCACAAACTCATGAAGATATTGTTTCATCTGTAACCTTGACAGAGATTTCAGTTAGGGGCTTGGTTTAGCCGATCTCTTGGAGAGTGGAACTTCTGTGTAGTGTGAGTGATGGCCAAGAACCCTCAGAGCCTGTTGGCTCTCGGGACAGTGAAGGTCGGAGTGCCACAGGCCTCTCAAAGGTAGTGGAATCCACAGTTATTCTAGTTGGAGAAAGGCAAAAATCAGCCTCTGAGCCTCAAGGATTAGCAAAAGCTAATAACGTCAGTATTCATTTTTTTCTACTGGCGAGCCTAGAGGTTGTATAAAACAAATGGGAAGCAATACCTACGCATAAATTGTTTCCCCTGATTATGTCATTTAACCATTTGGGACCAAAAATATACCAGTGAGTAAGTGTCATTCCCTGTTCATTTTCTGGGTGAGAAACTGAGATGATTAGTCACCTTCCAAAAATAATTATACTGAACTGATTGGGTCTGACGGCTGCGCTGGACCTGGGCTCTCCCAAATCCAAAGTCCGTTCCCATAATGCAATGGTTGATCTCCAGCAGAGCTTCTGGAAGCCTACAGTCTCTGTGCCCTTCTGCTGGAAGGGGTCCAGAAAAATTCCCTTTCAAAAAAAATTAAGTGGCATAGGCAGTTTTTCTATGATGTAGTGTCCAGGCTGAGGAAGCCCTATCAGAATCCTGTGTCAGCGTTTCTCCTAAATGTGTTCCTTGTGACTCCAAGCTCCCTCCGTCGATGAAGACCGGAAAGTGCACGGCTCATAGTTGGGGAGACTCTCATTAATCATTCACGCTTTAAAGATTGACACGTCTTAACATACGTGTATGTGTGCTTTATGAGTGTGTTTGCATGTTCACATGTGTGCGGGCACACTTGTGTGCAAGTGCTGATGACCATGTGTGTGTGTGTATGTGTGTGTGTGTGTTTACATGTATGTGCCCATGTATGTGCCCATGTATGTGCTGGGGACTGTGAGTTGGGGCGGAGCTTAATATTGGCTGTCTTCCGCCATCATTCTTCATTTGCTGAGGGGGAATTTCTCACTAAACCCAGAGTTTCCCAGTTCACCAACTTGTCTGGGAATCCCATGTCTTCACCTCTTGAGGCCTGGGATTATAGGCAGATTGTCATGCCTGCCCATTTATGTCCTCACTCTAAGCAGCAAGCATATCTATCTATCTATCTATCCCTACAAATATACATGCATATTATAACATATATATGTATATGTATATATGTATATATATATTATATATATATATATATATATATATATATATATATATTCACTTGTATTTTAAACACCGTGTTTCTCCTAGACTTTCCCAGTCTTAGTCGGCCAGGAAGTTTTTTTTATGTGTGTTATGAACATCCTTCAGATCCCACATAATTTACCCATCATAACCTGGGAAGCACTGGCCTTGTCTACATCCTTCCATCCATCACAGCAGAAAAGGTCAGTATTTCACTATAAACCTCACACCAGCTGTCTGACGGCCGTTCAAAATAACATAAGCCTTGAAAATCATTCAGAGAGTGGGAGAGAAGGCTGTCCTATGCCCGTGTGCCAAGAGGCATTGACCTCTTGGTATGGAGTGGCGTGGCATGCTGTAATCATTCACTGTGTCAAACCTCTCTGTCCCTTTGTTTTCAATCACATGAACATCCAAGCTGACTCGGAATCAAACCTGATGCACTCAGTCCGTCCACATCCTCTTGGGCACCTTAGACAGAAGCAGAGCCCTCTAATGCAAACACGGAGGAAATAAAAGACAAAGGAGATAGAAGCCATATGACCTGGAAAAAAAAAATAGTTTCTCTCTTGGGGATTATATCTGTTAATTTTCTACATCTAGTTCAGATCCAGAACTCTTTACCACGCTCATGTTATTGCTCCCCCTGGTGGACGTCTCCCTCACTGCAGGGATGTGCTTCCATGGTCATTGTAAGCGGGAGCTAAAGGTAGAAAGACTGGATGTGCCCCAAGAAGAAGGCAGGTAACTGGAGAGCTTCTGTCATCCTTTCCAACCTCTAAGGTTGGAACAAGGACCTGCAGTTTTCCCTTTGGGCCGTTTGCTTTTGCTTTAATGTGCTAATGAGCACACATCCCTGTCTTTGATTTCAGGTGCCTTATAAAATTACAGGGCATGTGGTTGTTGATGTGTGGTGCAAGAGTTCAGACCAAAGCAGGGTTGGAGACCCTTCCTATAAGGAGCTGACAAGCATCGCCTGAAGACCCCAGGCAGAGTCGTCTTCAGAGCTGCAGATGACTCCCCCACCCTGCCTTGAGCGGGAAACAAACCATAGGACACTGACTCCTAGACTCGTCTCTGCGTAGTTCACATGTGTGAATTTTCCTCTTTCTTCCTTTTAAACCTCAGTTCCATTTCAGTCCGTCCACATAGGTAGGTTTAACGTCTTCCTTTAGACGCATTTCATGGTGTGCTTATCCTTTTTCTAAGTATTTAAAATCCACTCTTGTTCTTGTTACTATATTCTGTCTTTCTCACTCTGGAAATTTTAGGAAATATTCTTTTTCTACTTGACTTTCTACTCTCTTTCCTCTATTCTCTCTCTCCCCTCCCTGTGTGTGTGTGTGTGTGTGTGTGTGTGTGTGTGTGTGTGTGTGTGTAGAAAAGACAGGGTCACATGCAGGTTATCCACACACTTAGATTCTTTATACGTACATTTAATGGCTTTTCATCTAACAGTTGTTCAGCACATCCTATGAAAGGCAAAAGGTTTGTTTTCTCTAGGCCCTCTTCATTCTGCAGAATTCTTGTGCCAACCAATCCCTCGTTTCCATTTTCAAAGTTCGTGTATAGGTAACTAACTGAAGTATAGGTAGACTGTCACTCACAGAAGAAGAGCAGGACTGCGGGATTTGCTGGTTCATGGCGACTTCTGAACTCTATGGACTTTGGGGCCAGAGAGATGGCAGAGTGATTAGGGGCATATGCTGTTCTCGTAGATAGCCCAAGTTCAGTTCCTAGTACCCATTTTAGGTGGCTCAAAACTATCTGGAACTACAACTCCGGGACATCTGATGCCTCTACCCTCTGGCACCTACACTCACAAGCATAACCCACACACATGCACACCATTCAAATTAAATTAATCTTTAAAATAAAGAAATATATGCTCCCTGTCTGCACTCCACTTTCTTACCTCTTGGCATATTAAATGATAACAGGTATATAAAGAACTCCATGGAATGGTCTGTGACACATCCCTGCCCCAACATTCAGGGGGAAAAAATGGCTTTGCTTAGCATTGTTACATCTTGGATATTGTAAGGGGAATGCTAACAGTGAGCCTTGTGTAGGACAATGAACATGCTAGTCTATTCTGTGGAAGGCTGAATTCATTTCTTTGGTGATAGACAATTATGTCTTCAGCTACTGATGGGTTCCTTGATACCAAGCAAGCATTTCTAAAGGAGTGTGTTCATCCCATAAACACTCCTGGGACATAAACTCCTTTCAGTCACCTGGCAGGGACTTAAGCCTGTCCTCTGCCCTCCTGGGACTTAGTCAAAGTCACTGCAGTCTCAGGTAGGGGATCATCAGAAGGAGCGGTGTCCCAAAACCTTCTCAGATGAAGAGCTGAGGAAGCTCAAAAATGCGCCTTATCCAAGCAGAGATCATCAAAGGCAGACCCATCTCCCCTCTTCCTACAGGCAAATGTCTTCCTCCTCCAGGATCTCATTGCCACAGACAGGTACCACAGTGTGCTCGTTGTCCCGGCTGAGGATCTAGGAGAGCTGGTGGTGTCTGCTGTTCTTTTCCTGGCTTCCTGTCACCAAGTGGCCACCAAGCTCCTTGCTTCCTCGGCTTTCCTCACAGTCTTCCCTGAAGCTCTTCATCCTTCTAAGTGCTAAGAGTCCCCAGACTCCTTGCTTCAGCATCTGCTGTAGGTCATGTTAGAACACAGTGGGCACAACCCAACACCAGAGTTTCTTCTAATGCACAGCACCTGCCACCGATGCCACGCCCCCCTCCATCTTCCTAGCCCAGCTTCCCTTCCAGTCCCTGCTGTGCTGGGCCAGATCTCCAGTCTTCATCCCTGCTAGTCAAGGGCTCTGCCAGTGAGCTTCTTGGCCCCAGCCTCTAATCTTCATTCTTCTTCACGTTCTCCACCCTTATCTCAGAAGCAATGTAAATTAAAGCAAATCTTTTCTGATGTCAGATTCCCACAGAGTTAGCATCAGGATGCCTCGAACGGTCTGCCGTGCTTTCCTTTACCTGGCTCCGTCTATTCGCCAGCTACCCACGCCCTTGCTCATCCCACACTGGTTGCTCTAAATCCTTCCTGAGGCTATGGTAAAAGACTCTGAGCAAAAACAAGTCAGGGAGGAAAAGGCTTATTTGACTTAGACATCCACATCCCGGTTCATCATTAAGGAAACGCTACATCATTCCCGGGCAGGCTCACAGGCTGTGGTTGGCTAGCTTTCCTGTATGCTTCAGGATCACCTATGGATGGCAGTGCTGGTTCAGTTGGTAATGGAGGTGCTCTTCCACAGATGTGCTTGCTACTGCTCTCAGAGGACTCCAGGCTGTGTCAAATGGTAGTTAAGGCTAATGATGACGAGACTCACCAGTTGTACAGAGAATTCTCATGGCTTCTTGGATTTGTACCATTTGTGTTTCCTTTGCTTCCCACTACAACCACAATGCCCCCTCTCACCCTTTTTTTCCATTTTTCAAGACAGGGTTTCTCTGTATTGCTTTAGAGCCTGTTCTGGAACTCGATCTGTGGACCAGTCTGGTCTCAAACTCACAGAGATCCACCTGCTTCTGCCTCCCAAGTGCTGGGATTAAAGGTGTGCGCGACCAACATCCGGCTTCACAATGGCCCTTTTATTTATTTATTTTTTTAAGCATTAATCTGTCCACACCACAGAGGATACTCCTAGGGTGGGCTGGACACATCACCTGTTACCTTCCATCCATGGTCTATCCCTGGGTCTAACCTTTCCTCTGGTGTAGCTCACCTCCAGTACTCTGAACTTCTTGAGAGAGAAGACCCAATATTTTTTTTCTTTGTCTACACCAAGTGGTGTATTGCCTGACACTGAGTTGGAGACCATGGATTTAAAGAAAAGTGGGACCCAGAAAGTCAAGCTGGAAGAGGGAGACATTATAGCTGGACGGAATGAAGGGAGGACTTGAAAATGTTGAGGAAAAGCCAAATATTCCAGAAGGAGGAAGCTTGTTCCTAAGTTCCCTCCTGGTCAGGCTTTGGTAAAGATATTGGTATGAGCAAGGACTAGGGAGGGGCCTGGTTTGATGGGATACAGACAGAATTGTCAGCTGAGCCAGAAGGTCCCAGGATGCATCAGGGTGGACTGAGGGTAAACTAGACGGGACTCTAGAGTGTGGTTCTGGATCTGGTAGGCCTGGAAACACCACCAGGATGCTCTTTAGTCTTTCTGCCCACTGTGCTTATTTATGTGCTTATCTCCTGCGCAAGAGAGTAGGCAGTGACTGGTGAGTGGGCGCATGGGGCCCTGTATGGCCAGTGCACGCTTTGGTGACTTTAGGTAGTGCCGCGGCTGCCCTGATGGCATCAATGCAAGTGCAATCAAGGCAAGAGAAAAGGCAGACTTCAGGTGACGGCAAGAGCGTTGGGAATGGAACAGCAGGAGCTCAGGAAGCCACTGTGTGTCACTAGAAATGAGTCAAGTGTTAGCATTTGGGAAGGTCAAATGATGCTTGAACAAGGAGTGTTCAGCCTGTGCATACGGACACAAGTGATTGTACTGTTTTGGGAACAGTGACGAATATGTAAGGGAAGAATTTCTCTGCCCTCATCCCACTAATATAGTGAACATGGGCGCTGGCGTCTTGGGTATGTTTAAGGATATGTATAGGAAGAGTTCTACACTGCCACTGCTAATCCATTTTTCCTTGCGAAACAGACAGCTTTATGACTATTCTGGGCCTGTCCATCTATTATCTTCTGTCATTAGATGCAACACATTGGCATGTGTCTTGAGAGGATGCTAGAGGAAGGAGCTAGTATCTTCCAGTTTGCTTCTTCAATGCTATGGGCCATTCTTATATGACGTTTACGCACACAGAGAACTATCTGCATTAAGATAATCTAGAGATGAAAGCATCAGTCATCTTTATCTTAAACACACACATAGGCGGGGGCTGGAGAGATGGCTCAGTGGCTAAGAGGGCCCAGGTTCAATTCCCAGCACCTGCGTGGCAGCTCACACCTGTCTGTAACTCCAAGATCTGACTCCCTCACACAGACATGCATGCAGGAAAAACACAAATGCATGTAAAATTTAAACACACACACACACACACTCACACACACACGGGTTCTTTTTTCTGAGCATTCATCCTCGGAGACAAATTAGCAATGCTCATATGCTTATGGCTATAGATGGGCAATCCATCACAACTCAGAATCAACAATGTGCCCAACCAGGAAGCTTGACTACCAGAAGCAAGGGCATGCAGCAGGTGCTTAGAAGAGAAACTGAAGATAAATAGGATCCGATTTCTATTTACACTCAAGCCCAAGGAAGGACCAGGGCGTTCTTCACCATGCTGTCCCCAGAGTCTCCCAGCTAACAAAAATTCCAGATTTTGGAGCAGAGTCATTTAACTATTAAATTTAACTTGATTTCTCTGATTATTAATTTCTCTAATTATTGATTTATTTACAATTTCCCCAGTTATTGTAAGTTAGCACGTTTGATTGTCTGGGTCTATACAGGAGTGTGTGCTTGCTCCTTTGTAGAATAATAAATTCTTCACATGGGTAATGATCAAGTGTATGCACGTGGGACAGCCCCTATGTTAGAGCCTGAGAACAGGGTAGCCCAGGGCTGGTTATGTTCGAGAACACCAGAAGGTCTAGATTCTCCGGTTACTGTTATGGCTACCGTGCTTAACGTGTGAATGGCCATTTCTGTTTCCACTTTTCAACTTCCTCTGGTTCATGGAATCTGAGATACTGCATCTCTGACATTCACCTACAGTAGCAGCATTCAAAATGCATTTAAGAAAAATCACCATATCCATTTCGCTGGGGCCAACTGGAAATTCTAGAGAAAGAATTCAGGGTGTAAGGGAGGCCTAAGAATGCCTGGAATTTCTAACACATTTCACTAAATGTTTTCTGTGTCATGACGTGTCCTAGGAGACCATAAAAGTCAACTTAGATGAATGTAAAATGCGTTTTGCCTTACTGATAACGGCAAATAAATAATTCACATGGCCACCCACCAAAAGATTCTAAGACTTCCAGAGGCCTGTGAGTTCCCGATGAAATATGTTCCTTATAAATTTGTATAATCAAAGAGAAAAACAAAAATAATAAGAGGTGCCTATTTTATTTCCATTTGAAATGCTACAACACTAGCTTGAACTATTTCTGTATTCTCAATAATGTCACAGAAATATAATAAAATGATTAATGCTTTTTCCTGGTGTGACTTGAAACAAGGCAATTAAAGGTATTCCCTGCCCTGCATTTTCAATACTGCAAATGTTCACTTTTCCAACGGAAATGACTTAATCTGTGGGGGAGGAGATGACTCAGTGGGCAGAAGTACTAACTACACTGGTAAGGACTTGAGGTCGAGGGTCCAGACCCTATGTAAAAGCTGTGTATATAGCATCAGCACCCATAAATCCCCAGGATCCTGGGGTAAAATGGGAGGTGTCTTAAAGCTCACAGGCCATACACAGCTTGGCATACACAGAGGAAAAATGGCCAAGAAATCCTTCCTTTAACAAGGTAAGGACTCACACTCAAGGTTGTACTCTCTCTGTTTCTCTCTGTGTGTGTGTGTGTGTGTGTGTGTGTGTGTGTGTGTGTGTATCTGTGTGTGTCTATCTGTCTGTCTGTTTCTCATGTGCGCACGTGCCATACACATAAACACTTATCAGTTGCATAGTTGTCCTAGCAATAATCAACTGAATTGGTTACAGCGCTACCAGTCTGTGGGGAAATCTTATTTCTTCATGACAGAACCTTATGAGGGAGCTGACGCTTTGTAACAAGCTCAGCTGTTTGGTCCTGGACCAGAAGAAATGAGTGGGGATGGAAGGGGGAGGCCAGATGACTTTTAGCTTACTGTGGTTTGGGAAGTTAGTTCCTGCAGGCGCTAACCCTGTCCTTCTTTTGATAGATGGAACTGATTAAGAATATCAGCACCGCCGAACAGCCCTATTTATTCACGAGACATGTTCACTTCCTCAACTTCTCAAGGTGAGTCGCTCTCCAGCTTTGTGCTCATTTCCTGTCTTCAGAATCTTTACGGTCCATCTGAGGAGCAAGCAACCCCTTAACCATCTGCCTGATTGACAGCCCAGAGCCATCACCCTGGAAAGACAAAGATGTGGCCAATCCAGTTAGCTTTGCTACAGAGAAATCAAAGTTTGAAACATTTCTTCCTAGAACACCACCTGAAATAGTCTAAAAGCATGGAATTATTTTTGAAGAGAAGACTTCTAATGGCGTAGTACTTGAACATGGGGAAAATCTGATTTTTGTATTGAAACAAAGAGTCAAATAGTGAGAATTTTGCCATCTGTTTTTCTGCATTGTGACCCTGAATAGCCCTCTAGGGACTCCACCAGTAGTAGGGGAATGGGTGTTTTTTTTCTGCTCCAAAGAGCTCATCCAACATCCAACTAACTTTTGTTGTTTTTTAAACTAATCATCCCAAGTCTTTCCTACTTGACAGTAGTGAGATACTTTTTATCTGCTTGTTTGCTTGTTTGGCTTCTGTACCCTTTTGTAGTAAGAGTATAGATTTTTCAAATTGAAGTTTTGGAGACTTCTCTTCATTAAATTGAAACTTCAAGTTCTGCGTGTCCTTCCTCTCAGTGGTCCTTGAACATCTGCTACAGTGTCGTTGCTCCTTGCACTAGTGGCCCTTAGATCCCTGCCATGCCTACTGGCTCTGCCATGTACTCATGTGGTGGTATCCATTAGCCAGTAGCCCCCTCCCCCCGGGTCCAGAGACGGGTCTGCTGACAAGCCCAGGGTTCCCGAGTCCACTGCCAGCAATCTAACAGCAGTGTCTCAACTTCAGGATAACAGTTCCATCAAACGATCCAAAGAGTTCACCAGGGTGGTTCATCCACATGCAGGGGTACCAGCTGTCAGCTGGTGCTGGCCCGATTGCTGCTGTGGGCTGGCACCTCAGGAGGCTGGCTGTGGAGAAGCTCTGATGCCCAGCCTGATGCCTGAGGACCCACTGGGCTTGGGGCAGGTTTTAGCCTTCAGAGCACTTCCCTTCTGCTCAAGAGGTCCTACACCATTAAGGGTAAAGGAGAAGTGCAATTCAGCAAAGGCCCATTATTAAGCAGAGGAGTTTCCCAGGCCTGCTTGACAAGCCAGAGTTCTATGGGACAGGAAATAGGATGCTTAAAATGGTCAACAGTAACAGGACCAGGTGCTGCCCCCCCCCCCACTGCTTTTCAACATGGCTCATTGCTGGGTTGGCTGGTGTGTGCGCCCTGCTTCCCTCCAGAAGCCATGTCATTCGTCATAACGAGGCCACTGGGATTTGACGGATGTTCTGGTCCCTGTGTTTGATGGTTTGTGAAGAGAGAAACCTCTGGTTTAGGCTCTTCTAGTGACTCCCTTCTGTGCCCTTGACACGTCCAAGCTTCAGTCATTAACTCCTCTTCCTTTCTAGGTTAGAATTTTTACATCCAACCTGCCGTACAACACGTTTTAATAATGATCCCAGGCCAGTTCAAAACTCTAATGAGAAGCCAAAACCCGTATCTTAATTGGATCAGCTGCGCCCGGCATGGTGGCTGTATTTTATCTTAGCTTCTACCATCAAATACAGGAGTGGAATCTTGATTGCTTTAATTCTGCATGTGAAAAAAAAAAAAAGCCTTTTAGAAGATACCACATCTGCAGAAAATGGTGGAGCCCTGGCTGTCTAGACCCCTAAGCTTGCCTTCCTACTACACAGGATGAGGGAAAGCCATGTGTCCTTTTGGGAAGTCTATCTTATTTCTCCATCTTCAAAACAGGGGCAGCTCCTTCTCCCTCCCACCTGGGCCGGATGTTTGGACCATGAGGAAATGCCCTTTAAGAGAGGGATGGTGCAGGAACTCACACTGGCTCCGTAATGCATCGGTGTGGCAGTCCTGGGCTGTTTGGTCCATAGTGATCCTCCCAGCAGGAGCAGGCAGACTCACTGACAAGCTGTCTCCTCTCTCTCCCTTCTGCTCACCTCAGAGTGCATTGGCGAAGCACCCTCCCTCAGCCTTCGCTGTGCCATGCTAGCTGGGACTTCAGCAGTGAACTCAGAACGTTCCTCTTGTCTTTGGAATGATCCTTCCGCTGCAGAAGTGTGAAGTCAAGTGTGTTGGATGCAGCGGGGGGGGGGGGGGGGGGAATCACAGGGCTAACCCCAAGGGAGACAGAGGGCAGCAGGCTCCCCTGGTTCTGCTGAGGTTTGAGAGACAGGGCATTCCCAGTCCACAGCAGCAGGAATGAAGGCAGGCCAGAGGAGAGCTGGAGGGACGCACTAAGCATAGAGTAGAGGAGGGAGTGACTGAAGAGGCTGAGCCTGCCCCTGTGGGACCCATCATCCCCTCTGTTTTTCGCATCCTATAGCGCAGGGCCAGGGCCTTAGCTATTAGACTTGCATAAACACGAGAATGACCAGATGAACTTGAGTACACTGTTAAACTCGTGGAACCAGGGGGCTAAGAATCAGCTATTCCTCTTTTTCAAGGGTGTATTTTTATTTATGGACATCTTTAGTGTAAGTAACAAACTGTGACCATACTGAGAAAGCCCCCCCCCCAAACAAAAACCCACAAAGAGTAAGGAAAACAGCTAAGTTGGGAATAGTTATCTTTGAGATCTGAGCTCTCTATTTTGAATTCTAAGCATAGATACTATTGAGCTGTTCCCAAGAAACCTGCCCCTATAACCGTGAACACTTCTCATGGGAGAAACCAGGCGGAGAGACCAGACCAGAATAATGTCATTTGTTGATATTTCTAAATGTTTACGCATCATTAACTTGTAGCAATATCCTTGCTGCTGAACGAACTATCAAAATCAGGCTGGACCCTGCTCCCCTCCCCCTTCCATCCTTTTTTTTTTTTTTTTTTTTTTTTTTCTCACACACATGTCGTGAGGTCTTGAAGGACCTGATTATAGAAAGTTTTGGTTTCAGTTTGTTTTTGCCATTTATCTTTTTCGGTTAAGAATGGCATTCTTATCTGACACGTAGGCAAGAATTGCAATGTAGAATACTGCCCCGTGAGCTCTTGGCTGTTCACGAGTTAGCTGGCGTCATGTATCCATTGCTTCAACTCCTCTCTTGCTGTTGGTACATTTTCCTCTGAGTCCAAAGGAGCCCTTCAGCCGTTTGCTGTTCTGTTCAGCCCACCAATCAGGTGTTTCTGCAGCTGCTATGGCGACAGCTTCCTACCAGAGCCCTGACAGCTCAGCAGAGAGCTCAGGGTTGGTCTGGGTTTGGAGGGTTTTTCCTAGGGTGTTCTTTGATATCTATTTTGAACCCCTTGGAAATGTGTGCCAGACAAACGTTTATTCCTGTGCATGATGGGAGAACTGAGTCCAAGCCATCTGTCTTGGCCTGGAAGATGCTGCTCCATGTTGGGATAACGAAGACCGGCCTTTCATGTTTGTGTGTTGGAACTTCGTATGCCTTTCACCTGTTGTTGAAGTAACTTTAGAGTGCCCATGCCCGGGTGTGTGTGTGTGTGTGTGTGTGTGTGTGTGTGTTTTAATCTCAGTTCTTCAACATCTGTAGAAACACTCTGAAATGGCAACGAGCTCAGTTCAGATTATCTCTTCTGACTCCCCCCACACACAAGTTGTTATTTGTCTTCAAAGCTTTGTGGGAACCAGGGGATAATATTTTGTCCCAATCTAGAGTTTCTCTCAGCCCTCAGTCATGTTCTCCTGGATGTGGCAACTCTCTAAAATACACTAGAACTTTAGGCCATTGAAGTGGTCATGAAAACCAGTAGGGGGGTGGGTGGGGGGGGCCTCTCTTCTAAAAATGTTTCCTTTTTGGTTTTTGTTGTTGTTTTGTTTTTTGATGGGGTTTCTCAGTGTAGCCCTGGCTGTCCTGCAAATAGTTCTGTACACCAAGCTGGCCTTGAACTCACAGAGATCAGCCTGCCTCTGCCTCTCGAGTGCTGGGATTGAAAGCATGTGCCTGGCTTCCTTCACCTTTCTTTAGTCCCTTGTCACCCAGGGTTCTCCCTGACATCTCCAACTGTTGCTCCTGCTTCCGTTTCCTCAGTGGGAGCCCCCAGTGCCAACCCTGACATTTGTAAGAAAGAAAGTTAGAAAGAGAATGAATAGACAAAGGCACAGCCTCAGGGAGGCTACTGTGGTGCCAGCTGAGGCATCTGACACATCCTCCAGTGGAGTCTGATTACCATGGGAACAGAGCTTGACAGCAGCCGTCCTTTGCAGGCATCCTTTTAAACGGAGCAAGCCAGATCCCAGCGCTTCCACGACTCGCTTTAGTTTCCGAGAATCTCTTCTGGATGTTGACTTTGCTCTGACCGTCTTTTGATTCTGCCCCCTTTAATGATGTCCCAGAAGCTTCCCCTTGCAAAATAAAAATTAAAAAAAAAATGGATGCAGGGTGTTTAACAATGTCTCCACCTACTTACACAGATAGGAGTGGAGTTCAAGGTGAGAGCTTTATTGTGAGCTCGCCCTATTTAGCACTGCTGGGTTTGACTTCCTCGGGTAGCAGTCTTCCTCAAACCTACAGGGAGCAGGTCTCTGTTGCCATGAGCGCAGCCATAATGGTGGCCCATCAAGGGCAAGTGTAGTGTGAGTTTTCCTTCATAGGTTTTTTATTTGGCTTCTTTTTTTTTTCTCATCAATTCATCTTTCTCTGTGATCAGGAACCCCGATGCCATTGGCCCAGTCACACTCCTTTTCTTTCCTTCAGGCCATTTTCCTCAGCTTCCCACAGCAAGTGTCGGCTTCCATTTCTGTCCCCTCAGTGCAAGCCGGAGAGCAAAGTCTACCGGTATGCATAGCCAACCTCGACATCTCCGAGCCTGTATCTTTACACCCTGTGAGGTGCTGAGTATTGGTTTACATGGTTGAGATGTTCTGCTGGTCACGTTGGTGATTATTCCTTGCACAACGATAATTACACCACTGAGGTCTGTAAATTCACTGTATGTTTCTCATCTTCTTGTTCCCTAGAATTATTACTGCGGTGTCTGTTTATCATCATTATCAACTCAATTTGTTTAGAGGATGCTAAATCCAGGGTTTGCATTTATGCGGGCTAGCTGGTGAAAGGCACAGATAGGACTATAGTTAGCCATCTGTCCTGTAGCAAAGATGCCCCCTTGCTTACATCCAAGAATGGACAAGATTCATTTTAACAGGGCTAACCTCACTTAGTTGCAACACATCTTTCAGTATGATAGTACCGGGGAATCCAGAATGGCATGTTTGTGCCCTGGGGCCTGAGATTCACTATTGGAGAGACCTTCCTTTGTGTTCTTTTAGACTCTTCTTGCTTGTGTGTATGCGTGTGTATGGACACGTGTGTGTGCGTGTGTGTGTGTGTGTGTGTGTGTGTGTGCGTGTGTGTGTGTGTGTGTGTGTGTGTGTGTGAGCGCGCGCCCGCGCGCGCGCGCGCGCATGCACACATGCGGATGATAACCTTGAGTATCATTTCTCAGGCACCTTTTGTTAGAGACAGGGTCTCTCTGGCCTGGAGCTTCAAAGCATAGGCTAAGCCAGCTGGCCAGTGAGTTCCTGGGTCCTCCTTTCCCTACCTCTCATTCCACCATTGCTGGAATTACGAGCACATCCCTCCATGCCCAGCTTTTACACTGGGACCAAATTCAGCTCCTCTTGGAAAGCAAGTGCTTTACTGACCAAGCCGTGTACCCGGTCTTTGGTGTCTCTGACTCAATCTCTCTAAAAATGCAAATACCCTGGGCTCAACCATGTATGAATTAATGCACAAAAACATATTGGTGGCTTGTTATCTCTACTTTGCTCCAGCAGTGCAAGCCCTATACTGACAGGAGCTGAACAATCAGGAGCCATGCATGAAGGTATCCCTTTCTGTAATTAGGCATCATCTGTGAAGTGTCTACTGCGTGCTTGCACTATCAGACGGCAGACTCCCTGGCCACAGGAGGCTCTCAGTCTGTTGGGAGAGACAGACATGTCAACACAACAGGAAAGCCACTGTTCAGGGACAGAGTACATTGAGATTAGTTTAGTTGCTACCGGTATATAAATCCTGGTGGACCTGAAGGCCAAGCAGGATTATAAGTCCAGGGCAGCCTTAGTTTGAGGTCATCCTGAGCTACATGAGACCTCGACTCCAAAATCCCAACACAACAGGTACTGAATTTATATGAGTATGACTCGGGCTGGATTTTCAGTGGTGAGCTGAGTCCTCCAGCAAGAGAGGTAGTCTGTCCTCGAACTCCTAAGTCTCCTGTTCGGCCTCCCCAGTGCTGGGGAATAATTCCATCACTTGAGGATGATTACCTTGATTTGTACTTCTTGTATCTGTTCATCATTGCATTTCTTAACCCTGAAACTTTCTATGGTTAAAAGTGAAGATTTTGGATCCAGATGACCTCTGTTCATCTCCTGGCATAGGCACAAATTATTTATCCTCTTTCTGCCTCGGTTTCCCCAGGCATAATGGGGATGACTCTGGCTGGTTCTTAGTCAGAGATCTTTCCTGAGTTTGCTGGGTCAAGCATTAAGAACCCGGTGAATAGTGGCTGTTCAGTGACAGTGACTGTTCCCAGTCCACTCACCTTAGAGCACCTGGCAGAGATGATGGGAATTACAATATTATAGAAGACCTGTCTTGCCACCATGGCATTCAGAATCAAGCAATGGATTGAAACAATCACCGGGGGCCACCTGTAAGCCAGTAGGTTCTGCACCAGCCACTGGGAATAGGAAGTCTAGTCCTTAGCAAAGCTGTACCTCCTGAGCAAACCGGACATTTGTACTGTCAGATAACGTGTTGGGGACAGTGCTGAGCTAAACTGGTCTCATGATGTCTTAATGGGCACATGGGTCATGTGTTTCTGCTTCCTGTATGGGAACAAAGCGCCTATTGATTTACAGTTGTCTGTTAAAGTGGATTGGAGGCACCTTAGCAAGATGGGTAATAGTTGGACCGAGTTAAACTAGAGGGAAATTTTGTCCCAGCAGGCGTATTTCCTTGCAGAAGGGATGAGTTGTAACACACTCCCTGTTTGTGTGTCCTGTGTGCTAGGTTTGGAGGAGACCAGCCCGTCTACATCAACATCATTAGAGACCCTGTCAGTAGGTTTCTATCTAACTACTTTTTCCGTCGCTTCGGAGACTGGAGAGGGGAACAGAATCACATGATCCGCACCCCCAGCATGCGGCAGGAGGAACGCTACCTGGTAAGTTCTGCCCCATGGCTGAGGTGGCTTCCCGCTGCCTTGGAGCTGTGAGTCCCAGTTGAGAGCTTCCACACCGTGGAACCCTTTGTGGATGAGAACTTGTTCCAGATGACCCAGGGCATCTCAACCGATTCCAGATTTGCTTTGCTCGGTTTGTCTTTATTGCTGAGTTTTAGGACATTCCTTGGGAGTCCCGACCTGCCACTCCCATCGTTAAGAACAGATGTGTTTGGGGAACTCTCTCAGAGGCTCAAAAAAATTTGTTCTCATTCTTGGTCCTGTTCGGTTGCCATAGCGACCTCCCGAGGGAGTGGATTTTCACATGAGGACCTTGAGATCCCTAAAGGACCTAGAAGTCCCGTTCCCCTGAGGGTGCACCTCTCAGTCGCTGGTCTGGGTGCCCTGGGATTTCAAGCCCGCTCCTCCCACCCCGCCCACTCTTCCCTGAGCCTTCAGTGATTGTCTGCCTTGGTGCACGTGGCTTTTCTGACTCTCTCTCCATAAAGGAGACTATTGTTGGCTTCCAGTTGCTTTAAAAAAAAAAAAAAAAAGCACAGGAACTACTCACCACAAAAATGGGAGGCGGAGCTCTGCGCCATATCCCAGCCTGCCACGCACCATAAGGAAATGAAGGAAAATGCAGGTTTCTATCTCTTGGTGACACAGTGACAGAAGCTTGCTGAGGAGCTGTGAGCCCCATGTTTAGGAGGCAGAAGTCACGGACTCCTTGTGTGAGAGCCTGGTGCTTTTCCCAGGTTATCTTGTGATGTTGGGCGTGGGAAGGACCGGACGGGCTGGGGTATTAATGCAGATGTGTTCCCACCGCTGGCGAATACACAGTACCTGTGTCAACTATTGGTCCTCACCATCAGCCTTGTCACCAAAAAGAAGCCAGTCACAGAGCCATCACAATACCCAAACCCCCTTTGATTCTTAAAAACTCAGTATGTATTTGGTGCCCAGGTCATTTTTGGTGATCACCGTGGTGTCACATTCATGTCTTAAGATGTAATAGACTTTGAAGACTCCCCGTGGAAAGCTTCACCCTCCCTGGGGAGCAGAAAGGGGATGGGATAGGGGTTGACGGTGGGGACAGGGGAGGACGGGAAGGTTTGGGAATTGCGAGTGACATGTAAAACAAGCTTGTTTCAAATTTAAATTTTTAAAAATTAGTTTAAAAAAAAGATCTGTACAAGAGATAGATACAAAGGAAATATTAAACTTTGTTAGGAGTATGTTTTTTCCTGCCAGCCTGGACCCACCACAGCGCCAGCCCCAATTAACACACAGAGACTCTGTATTAGATGTAATGCTATTGGCCAGTTACTTGTTATGGGCTAGCTCTGTCTTAAGTATTAACCCATTTCTATTAATCTAAGTATTTCCACGTGGTCTCATCTTACCGGAGAGTGGGCCCGGACCTCTGTTCTCTCCAGTCTCTCTATGCTGACTCCTCCTTACTACTTCCTCTCTCCTCCTTGTCTCCTAGTCCCGCCTGTCTTGTTTCCTATTGGCCAACAGTGCTTTATTCATTAACCAGTATGAGAAACATATTTACATAATGGCATCTCCCATCTCATTCAGTCGTGTGCACCCAGATGGTAGGTAGACCTGACCACTTGTCCACTCCCACAAATGCAGGCTGAGCATCTTTATATGAAAATCTCAGGTGCCCTCAGATCACCTTGAGCATCCACATACTATACCCCAACCTCATGTGACATCTTCATCAAAAAATGTATATGCACTGTGGACATCATATAAAGTGAGTTTCAGGCTATTGTCTATGCAGGGTGCACCATTTTCGTGTGTAGACTTGATTATCTTCCAAGATATCTCATGGTAATAATTCTTTAAAAATTTCCAAGCATTTCAATATTTCTTGATTTACCTGAAGCTTCAGTAATTAAAAAAAAAAAAAACTCTATTTTTTCTTTTTTAGTTTATGGTGTCAAGTGCCCTAATCTTTGTCTTTAAATTATCAGTTAGGAGTATGGCTACTGATATGTAGTTGACTCAGTGACATGATGCACACACACACACAATACGGGCTTGCTTCCCAAAGGAAGGAATAATGTTTTCTAATTATCTTTGCTATTTGTATTGACTCTTACAACAGACTTGTTCTCTTTTCAAAGGGTACATTCTACTTAATTAAAAATATATTTCAAAGATCTAATTTAGTCTTACTACTAAGAAAATGCTGAGAAGCCAAAGACATGGAAATGAATCTTCTTTGGTTTTTTATTGAAAATAGATTCTTCTCTCACACATCTCAACAATTTCCCTCCCTCCACTCCTCCCAGCTCGTCCCCCCAACCTCTCCTCTCTCCCAGATCCACTCCAAAAAGGAGCAGGCCTCCAAAAGACCACAACTAAACACGGCAAAGTAAGATACAATAAGATGAAGCAAAAACCCTCATATCAAAAACAAAAACCACAAACAAACAAAAAACCCTCATATCAAGGCTGGACAAGGCAACCCAATAGGAGGAAAAAGTCCTAAGAGCGGGCAAAAGAGTCAGAGACACATCCGCTTGCTCACACGATTAGTAGTCCCACTAAAACACCACGCTAATAGCCATAACATAAATGGGAAGGGCCTTGTACAGATCCCTGCAGGCTCCACGATTGCTGCTCCATTCAGTCTCTGTAAGGTTCCATGAGTCCCACTTAATCGATTCAGTGGGTCATGTCTGTCCTCCCTCCCCTCTGACTCCAAAAGTCCACACGTCGCCTGGCCATGGGTCTCTGCACCCACTCCCGTCTACTGCTGCCGGAGGAAGCCTCTCTCATCATGACTGAATAAGGCACCAATCTATTAGGAATCATTTTATTGGTTTCTTTTTCTGCCCAGTTGTGTTTGTTTCTACCCTAGGTCTCTGAACTGTCCAGCCTCCCCAGTTCCTGGCCATCCAGGCAGTGCAGGTCATGGGCTCCCTCTCATGGACTGGGCCTCAAGTTAAACTCAGCCATTGATTGGCCACTCAAACAAGTTCCATACTACCATGGCCCCAGTACAGCTTGCAGACAGGACAGAGTGTGGGTCAAAGGTTTTGTGGTCACTGGGTTGGTGTCTGGGTACCTTGGTGCACCAAAGAGGCTAGGATGTAGGGGTGAAGGCTCCTTGCAGGCACCAGCCCCAACCTCTCTGCGTTCAGTGAGCTGTATGGATGCTGTCCTCCGATACTGTTGGAGTTTGGAGAACAACTCTGTTCTAGCATTAGCCTGCATTGTTTGGGGGATCTCCATGGGAGGACATGAATCTTCTAAGTTCTGTCTTTCAAATAGCTTATGAGAGTTGAAGGGAAATCATCTGGATTCTTCTGCTTTGTCAAACTTTACTGCCACACCGTAGAGCAGTGGTTCTCAGCCTTCCTAGTGCTTCAACCCTCAATTAACACAGTCCTTGTGCTGTGTTGACCCCTCCCCCACCACCACCAACCATAAAAATCACCTGGCTGCCACTTCGTCACTGTAATTTTGCTACGGTTGTGAATCATAATGCCATATCTGATGTGCAGGATACCTATCTGACCTGTGGCCCCTCTGAAAGGGTCTTTTGACCCCTAAAGGGTCGTGACCCACGGGCTGAGAAGAACATTCCACGTGTCACAATCCGCCTAAGTTTGTCTAAGGAATACATTACAGTCTTTAGAAGGTGAAATTGCAACCCGAGAGCAGAGCATGGTGTAATGGGTTTTCTTTCACTTTTGTTATTTTCAATGCTGAGAATCAAACTCAGGGCTTCACACATGCTGGGCAAGTGCTCTATCACCCAGGTACCTCCCCAGCCCTGGGTGATTTTTTTTTAAAAGCTCCTGGTGTTGAAAGTTGCCCTGGTAAGTGCCTGCAGGATTCTGACTCCAGTTCTAGGGACAATCCCTGATGGAATTCTATCTCAGTGACTCGAAGGCGCCCCCTTTCCCAGAAATGAAGCCTGTGCTCTGGACATGACTGCCACAGCTGAGCTCATCAGATTGCTTCTTGGCCAGGCTCCCCCATGTGGCAGAGGGAAACCTAGGGGTTGGGGGGAGAGAGAGGAGCCCGGGTGATCCCATCTGCCCTGGCCTGACCCTGGTCAAGGCTGTTTTCTCCTTCAGAAAGTACTTTGTTTATTCAGAAGATGCTCTATTGCCTTTTCATTTTTAATAGCTGGAGCTTTTCTTATTTTTCCATCTCCACAGTCCCATGTCATAAAATTGTCCCCATCAGTCCCATCCTTCAATTTGGCAAGCCTGGATGGTCAGTTGTGCCAATCAAAAAAAAAAAAAAAAAAAAAAAGAGTATTGTTTGTTCTTAGCATCTCCTCAGCAAAACTGAAAGGGTGCCACCTTGGCTGAACTGAGCAGGTCGTCCCCTGGGAGACTGTGTGCACCAAGACACTCCCTGCCTGCCTGCCTGCCACACACCCACAGACTCAGTGCCGGCCCGAATCCAGGGTCTCAGCATCCTGAAGTCTCATGCTTTAGCCATTTGCCAAAAACCTCGGCCTGCCCTTGGCCCAAAGTCCTATGGCGCTTCTTAGCACACAGCCGAGAAGGCTTCTAGCTGAAGGGGCCAAAGAAGGGCGGGGCCTTGCTGTAGTGGGTGGTTTGGAAAAAGATGGAAAAGGATGCTGGACTCTGTGTGACTTGTAGAGGTGATGAGGTCACGTCCTCTTTACGCCAGTGTAAGACTGGCAGTGTGGGATGAGCATAGGCCTCTCAGCCCTGCCTGCAGTGTGACAAGCCCCTTCTGGCTACAAACAAAAAGGGGGACCCAGCTGTGTTTTCAGGGCATAACCATCGCCCCTGGTGTCACCTGCTCTAACGAATGTCCTTACAGAGACATAACCACTAAGACCATTTGTTTGAGCTGGGGCTGTATCTCTCTTGGTAGAGTGCTTGCCTAACAGGTGTGAAGGCCCAGGTTTGATCCCTAGCATTTCATAAGCTCCCACTGGTAGTTGGCAGGTGGGAGTGGGAAGTTCAAGGTCATCCTTAGCTATATATAGTTTGAAGTCAGACCTCATCTCAAAACAGGAGTGGGCATTTTGCTTGCAAATAGTCCAACATTCCTGATTCTTTTATAACTTCTAGAAACATTTAGTTTGCTTTCAACCTTGCTGTTTCTGTCCAAAAACATTCTTTATTTCGCCTTTGCCCGAGGATAATGTTTAAATAAATTAATGATACACAGATGATTCAGTGGCCACAGGCTCAATTATCCTTGTCTCCTCAGTCCCACAGAGTGAGGCTGGCAGAGGCATACTAGGAACCCAGACCCTCTGTAATGAAAGCATGAACTAGAATCAACTGAGAGGTTTTTGAGTGCAAAACAAGAGACAGGGCTGTGCTGGCTAATTTATGTCAACTTGACACAGGCTAGCATCATCAGAGAGAAGAGAGACTCAGCTGAGAACATGCCTCCATAGATCAGGCTGTAGGCAAGCCTCTAGAGCATTTCCTTATTTAGTAATTGATGGGGAGGGCCCTGCCTGTTGTAAGTGGCTCCATCCCTGGGTTGAGCAAGCCAGGAGTGGCAAGCCAGTAAGCAGCATCCCTCCATGGCCTCTGCATCAGCTCCTGCCTCCAGGTTCCTGCCCTGCTTGAGTTCCTGCCCTCGCTGCTTTTGATGAGGAACTGTTAGGTGGAATTGGGGATGGAATTACCTCTTTCCTTCATGTTGCCTTCAATCATGGTGTTTGTTCACAGCAATAGTAACTCTAAGGCTAGGGCCTTTCCTTTCTAGACTCTACGCCTCTGTGAGACTGGGTTTCTCGGATGGCCCTTTTTCTCCCTGCCAGCTGTCCACCTGTAACTCCAGCTCGCCTCTTCCTGGCAGCTGTGCACATTAGTGGAATGTTTATCGTGTTGAGCTTCATCCTCAGTCATAGCTGCTGCCCCTCTAGGCCAGCCCACTACTTGAAGGGCAGGAAGGCGTGGGGAACGTGTTCCCAGTGAGTAAGCTGCTTCTGTGATATGAGTTATTCAGCTTGGCTGAAAACCATGGAAATAATGCATGTTTCAAAGACAGACTGTGTAACTGACAGCTTCTTAATTCATAAGGAATTCGGTGAGTCATGTTGGAGAAGCTGGACAGAGGGTCAGAACCAGCTGGGCTTTACTTTTTTATTATTATTACTAATTGTTTGAGTTAGCCTGGTGATAATTTTTGTGCCTAGGTATCTTTTTGTGTGTGTGTGTGTGTGTAAGTGTGTGTGAGTGTGTGTGCGTGTGTGTGTATGTGTGAGAGTGTGTGTGAGTGTGTGTGTGAGTGTGTGTGTGAGAGTGTGTGTGTGAGTGTGTGTGTGTGTGAGTGTGTGTGTGAGTGTGTGTGTGAGTGTGTGTGTGAGTGTGTGTGTGAGTGTGTGTGTGAGTGTGTGTGTGAGTGTGTGTGTGTATGTGTGAGTATGTGAGTGTGTGTGTGAGAGTGTGTGTGTGAGTGTGTGTGTGAGTGTGTGTGTGTGTGTGTGTGTGTGTGCGCGCGCGCGCTATTGTATCTTGCTCCTGAATGCTCTCTCCTGTCCATACTCTTATTTTTTCACTGGTCTCTGGTCTTCTTCCTATCCCTCAAATGTCCCCTTCTGTAGTAAGTTATACATTTTAATTTGTCTGAACATTTGGACTTGAGAGTCGTTAGCTTGGGAGCAATAGGTGTGAAATGCTGGCGGGTGGAAATTTCCACTCTGACTTCAGTGACTGATGCCTCCGTCCTCCTGAGAATGCAGCCCCAGGTTTTAACCTCCATGCTGAAACATCGTTTTTTCTTTAAGAGGAAAACCATAAAGGGTTTGATTTTTAAGTGTTTCGGCAGATGACCATTTGCAGAATCTTTCTGGAGGCTGGAAAGGAAGCATTTGCTCTCTAGCTACTACAATCTTTGCCTCTGCTTGCAGGCCAAGTTTATGGTCCTGGGGCTTGGTGTGTTCCTGCCTGTTTTTCAATTGTACTGGCTGGAGACTCAGCCAGAGACTGACCTCTGTGGGCCTAGCTTGTCTAATCTGTTCAATGGGACTGTTAATTATCTTCTCAGCCTTCCTCATGGGTTATTGGGAGAACCCGTTTAGCCTTCTATGCAGAACCTGAAACCCTCTATGGGAACCTAAAATCCTCCAAGATCACATATCAGTCTATACCCTTGGCTTTGTTATGGGTCTTTGTGCCATAAAACTGGCCCTTTTGCTCACTAGTGATATTTCAAGGCGCAGCTGGAAGTATTCTATTGAAAGGATACTTTCCCCCCTCTGGCTGGAGCTTCTCTACCCAGAGATCCTACAGTGGCCACTGCTATTCGTGGGACCCCTGATGGGCAGGGCTGGGCCTTGAGCTGTCAGGTCTGATGCCCCTGCTAAAGTCTCATATGGTCTCACTGTACCCCATCCCGGGGAAGAAGTTTCTACTGAAAAGTCTTCTCTTTGTATTCCCAACAGCTGTAGATACCTTTGTGATCCCATTCTGCTGGCAACCATGTGTCCCATGTTTATTTGTGTGGAGCTTGTGTCAGCATTGGGTTATTAAGTCATATGATCAGTATACCCTCCCTCTCTGAGGACTGGAGGGATGGGAGGGATGTCCTGCTATGGGGAAGACAAAGTCCTAGGGCCTAGGAATCCCTGTCTGAGAAATAGTCTTTCACATCCCAGTGCAGATATTTTATAAGCGAAAGCCACAGTGTGAGATGTAGATAGAGTATGTTGGGTCACCTGGTAAACAAGGAGGGAGATGAACAAAGGAGAGAGAGGGGGGGGGAAACAGAATTATCGAGAAGTTTTAGAACAAGGGAGGCACAGGGAGCTTGAAGCCTTGTGAGCTGGAGATTAGAATGTCACCAACCACCTCCTGAGCTGCCCTCAGAGAGCATCCACTGTGCACAGGCCTTCATCATCTATACTCCACGGCTCTCAATATCCTCTGTTTTCCAAGCTCCCATAGAACAACCCACTGATATCTGAGCCCTCAATGGCTTTCCTAGCCCAGAGTTTACCACCATGATCCTCCCTAAAACATATGGCCAAGTCTATTATATACCCCACTCCTGGTACCAATTAATATCCTAGTTAGGGCTTTTAGTGCTGTGATTAAACACTATTACCAGAAGTAACTTGGAAAGAAAAGGGTTTAGCTCACCTTATAGCTTGTAATCCCTCATTAAGGGAAGTCAGGGAAGTCAGGGCAAGAACATGGAGGGAGGAGCTGACGCATCAGCCATGGAAGATACTGCTTACTGGCTTGTTCCCAGGGCTTGCTCAGTCTGCTTTCTTACAAACTCCAGGAGCACCTGCTCAGGAGCAGCCCCACCCACAATGGTCTGGGAGTTTTCATATCTGTCACCCATTTTTAAAAATTCCCCACAGGCTTGCCTACAGTCCAGTCTTGTGGAAGTATTTTTACCTCTTCTCAGATAACAAATCAACAATAAATAACAGAACAAGAGCCAGGGCATCAGGTTAGGGTGTAGCCCCTCATGCTAGTGTATCCGTATGTGCATCATGTTAGTGTGTGCAAAGACTAGCATGAGCTTTACCCCATCTTATATACCATGGAGGCAGGCTCAGGAAAATAAGTGGAAAGATCAAGCCACCAGTAAGGGACAATGCATGGCGCTGTGTTAATCACTCAGGTTTCCAGGAAGTGAAAACAGAGTCAGCAGAAAGATGTGTGTGGTTATGAGAACTCCAGGAACCCAACAGCCAGTGAGAAACAGGAAGTACCTCATAGAGCCAGGCCACCCACGGATCCCAACCATGACACCAGCAGGCCCAGTGTGGGGAAACTAGAATCTGCGTAGAAACGGATCCAATTCTGACCAGCAAACATCACTGAGGCTGCAATATAGAGCTCCCAAGAGACGGAGAAATACCAGCTCATTGTTAGTTACTGCAGTGACCCAAGTGTGCGATTAGCCAAGGAACCATTGACCACAGCTTGTCAAACTCCTACAAGGAGCAGCTCCAAGTAGGTCAGGGAGGGAAGCAGTTAGAAGTCCTTTCCGTTGCTGTTTATGATTAGCAATAGAAAGTGCAAACCTAACAAGCTTAACATAGTAGAAGGGGACAGAGAGGGAGGGAGGGATGTGGGTGGCGAGGGACACAGGTTCATGCAGTGGCATGAACTAGCTAGCACTGTTTAATCAGAAAAAGGATGAAATCCAGGAATGTCATTACAGGCACTGGGGCAGCTTCCCCAGAGAGGAGAAGCCGCTGAGAATGTAAGAATGGGTGCAGATCCAGTAGGAACAAGGAGCAGGAGGAAAATGCAGCAGAGGATGGAACACTCCAGAAAATGTGCATACTCCTGAGAACAAACAGGCTTACTCTGGCTGGAGCCCATGGGTGGAGGAGCGAGGGGCTGCAGTTGAGTGGAACACTTCTCCAGATGTTCCGTTAGGGCAGCTTCCCCGGACCTGCTTTCCCCAGGCAAGGTCCCATCAGGACCATCAAAGGACCACAAGGGCCACCAAAGCACCACCAGGTGCATCCTGATGGCCACCTGTCAGCTGAGCTTGTTTGTCTCGCCCTAACTGTGAGTCAGCAATCCCTGCAGCTGTGGGCCAGCACTAGACCCTTGCAGGGCCAGGTGGCTGGCATTTACTCACCGGATGGGGAGGGAGGGTATACAGAGATGGGGGAGGGGCAAGGAGGTGGAGTCAAGTCAACAGCACTAATGCCTGAAGCACACTACAGGAATGTGGCTAGTCTACCAAGCAGCCTGGCTTTGAGGGTTGTTTTGTTTTGTAACTTTGTGTTACATTGTTACACTATATTACTTAAAGCCCTGGTGATGTTTACTTCTGGTGCCTCCCCCCCCCCCACTCTAAAATGTTTCTGTTTTCTAGACTCTTAATTGACACGAGGAAAAAGGGTCTTACAGAAGTCCAGGGGCTGGAGAGATGGCTCAGTTGTTAAAGTGTTGCCCTCACAAGTAGGAGAACCTGAGTTCAGTCCCCAGAACCCACATGAAAAAGCTGGGTGTCAGGCCCGGGAAATGAATCAGAGGGTGGTGGTGTTTATGGTCAGGCCTAAGGACCAGAATTTGATCCATGGATCACACAAGGGGCTGTTAAAAGCACCCAATAGCTTGTGTCAACATACAGGCACACACGTGCACACACACACATATACACACACAGTCAAATGGTGTAATGCAACATCCGCTGTATTTGTGAATATCCCGTGTGTCTCCTCAGTCAGGCATTTCACCAATAATTGAAGTAGAGAATGTTTATGAGTGGAAGCCAAAGCGTATGGCACACTGCATTTAAGATCGCAGTGGTGTAGAAAGCTGTGCTTCAGGCAATAAGACAGAGTGAGAGTTTGGATGAACAAAATACCTTGCCATGTGGACATCACCTTTTCCCTTACCATAGGTTGGCATGACACCTGGAATCCACTACAGTCTCTCCAGGGGGCTATGTGACCGTCTTTAAATGCAGGCACATTCACACGATGCCATGTGTACTAAAATGATGAGGGCTGATAGAACCAGCTTTCAAATGCAGATGGGAAAGACTAAACACAGCCAGAGACCACCGCTGTTAGAAGCAATGGGGCGCCGTGCCTCGGAAAGTGAAAAACCAGCGGCTCCATTAATCTGTGTTGAAATTTGGATTTTACACCCACACTTGTTTTGCAGAAGCTGGCACACCTCTAGAGTTGTTCCCAATGCTGCTCTGCCGGTATTTTTCCTCTGCCCAGCTGTTTTACATACACAGTATAAATTCCCCCAAAGGCTGCCTGACCTCCAAACAAGTTCTTCAAAATATTTTGTAGTCTGAAGACAAGAAAAAGTAAGGGTAACACATCTAAGAGATTTATTGGAATCTCGGCTTGAATCCTAATTGCAAGCACTTATGAAAATGTCAATATTAACATGAAATAGCTGGCAGTTCTTCTAATAAATGTAAATTGAATTAGATAGTGTGTAATTGGAAAAATACTCCCTCCCCTCGGTCTCTCTCTCAAAACAAGTCTCAGAATCTGTTAGCTGCAGCCGCCTCGTCCCCTAATGGCTGGAGCCTGAAGGACAGGGCTAAAGACTCAGAAAAGCATAGACTAAGAAGAGAGAACGATGGACCCTTGACCATAGCGAGGACGTATTGTAGCTGTCAGCAGAAGCAGGGCACGTGGCCAGATGAGAGGGGAGGGGTGCAAAGGCTTCGCTTAACACGGAAACCGGTATATAGTTAGGCATGTGACACACACCTTTCTATAGTTGGGATTTTCTTTGGGCTGCCAACCAGCTCCCGGATAGAGACACAGAGACTTATTTAATTCTGAAAGCTCAGTCTTAGCTTAGGTTCATCCCACTAGCTCTTTTAACTTAATTTAACCCGTTTCTATGTATCTACGTTTTGTCTCGGACTTTTTACCTTTCTTTCATTCCATATGTAGTAATTTCCCGCTTTCTCCCTGGCTGGCTGGCCGGCCCCCAGCATCTCCCAGGTATCTCTTTTTCATTCTTCCCCCAGGTCTAAATGTCTGCTCCTACTCACTCTCCCTGCCCACCACCTACACCTCCTCCCTTGCTATTGGCTGTTCGGCTTTTTATTACACCAATCAGGTGCCTAAGACAGGCAAGGAGAAAGAAGCAGCAGCATGTCTTTGCATAGTTAAACAAATATCCCATACCGTACCTCGTCTTTGTTTCTTTTCCTCTTGCTGTGCTACAGTACTCTGACAGAAACAACTTAAAAGGAGAAAAGGTGTATCTGATCTGGCTCACAAATCGGGGGTACAGCCCATCATGGTGGAGGCATGAGCTTGAAGCAGTTGATCCTGTCATAGCCCCCGCAGCAACAGAGGGCAGGGGATGTCGATGCATGCTCCCGTTTGGGTACCTTTCTTTCTCTATTTATACAGTCCAGGATCCTAGACAGGGAAAGGTGCAGCCCACAGTGGAAAAACCTTCCCACCCCCTTTAACACAATCGAGATAACCAATCCTCCACCAGTATTCCCCATAGCCCTTCTCCTAGGTCAGTGGTTCTCAAGCTGTGGGTTGTGACCCTTGCATCAGTGACCTTTCACAGGGGTTTCGTGTCAGATACCTTGCATATCAGATGTTTACAATGTGACTCATAACAGCAGCAAATTGCAGTTACGAAGTAGCAACCAACATAATTTGACGACTGGGCGGCAGTCACCACAACAGGAGGAACTGTATTAAATGGTCACAGCATTGGGAAGGTTGAGAACCACTATGCTCCATCATTTCAGATTCTGTCCATCTAACAATTAACACCAACCCTCACACAGCTGTAACCCCAGTATTTGGGAGGCTGAGGCAGAAAGATCTCAGGTTTGAGGCCAGCGTGGGCTACATAGCAAGAGACCTTATGCTTGCCACCAAAGAAAGAAGATAAAGAGAAGAAGGGAGGCTGGAGAGATGGCTCAGAGGTTAAGAGCATTGACTGCTATTCTAGAGGTCCTGAGTTCAATTCCCAGCAACCACATGGTGGCTCACAAGCATCTGTAATGAGATCTGTTCCCCTCTTCTGACCTGTAGGGATACATGCAGATAGAATACTGTACACATGATAAATAAATAAATCTTAAAAGAGAGAGAGAGAGAAGGGAGAAGAGAGACTGATGTTATACATACTTGATTTCCTGAAATGTGCCTGAAAGTCAGACTTGCCTCCGAGTATAAAGAAACCTACAGAATAAGCACTCAAGACTGGGTATTTGGGTGGTTCTGGTTCATAATCAGCAGAATCTGCAAAGCACACTTTAACCAACCATTTTTGTTCCCTTTCACGATAGACTAATGAGTGTTATGAAGCAGAGAGGGTAGCAATAAACATGGTTTGGTAAGAATTTCATGAAATGTTCCGTCTTCTCCATGTGGTATTTTCACTGATTATTTAGGAAAGAAATCAGGTATGAATTAATAGAGGTGTGGGGGACTTCATTTGTCCACAATCTCGTACATCTCTAAGACAGATATTTCTCTGACCCTAAACTCATGCAGATATTCAAGGCTGAATGTAAGAATTTTAAGCAAAGTCTACTTAATTTCATGACGAGAATAACGTCTTAAAAAGCAGCTGTGCCAGAGGTGCCAGTTGCATAGTGGGTAAGAAATCGCCCCCTGTATTAGTTGCTGTTCTTTGGCTGTAATGAAATGCCGTGATCAAGACAGCTTACAGAAGAAGCATGCGTATTGGTTTATGGTTCCAGACAGATAAGAGCCCATCACGGTGAGGTAGGCACAGCAGCAAGTGGCAGACATGAACACAGGACAAGAAACTGAGAAATAAGGGCTGGAGAGATGGCTCTGCTTTTCCAGAGAACCAGGTTGAGTTCCCAGCACCCGCATGATAGCTCACAGCTGTCTGTAACTCCAGTTCCAGGGGATCTGACACCCTCACACTAACACACAGACATACGCGCAGGCAAAACACCAATGCACTCAAAAATAAAAATAAATCATTAAAAAGTGTGTTTAAAAAAAAAAAGAAACAGAGAGATCACATCTTCAACTACAGTCATGAAACTTGGAACTAGGGGCTGTCAACTCTTGATTGTCACCTCTGCAATGTACTTCTCCAGGAAGGCAGTACCACCTAAGCCTCCCCAAACAGCTCCACCTTCTCAGGACCAAGGGCTCAAACATCTCAGCCTGTGGGGGACATCTCTCAGCTAAACCAACATGCCCACAGCAAAAAGAAAATAACAAAATACCCAAAGCCTGACAAGTAAAACACAATGGAATGTTGACCACATCTATGTCCAGCCTCTCTTGTTTTGGACATGACACCTTGCAGGAAAGAAGCAAGTAACCCCAGTGTGACCTTTGTAGTGTAGTGTGACCCCAGTGTGACCTTTGTAGTGTAGTGTGACCCCAGTGTGACCTTTGTAGTGTAGTGTGACCCCAGTGTGACCTTTGTTGTGTAGTGTGACCCCAGTGTGACCTTTGTAGTGTAGTGTGACCCCAGTGTGACCTTTGTAGTGTAGTGTGACCCCAGTGTGACCTTTGTAGGGTAGTGTAACCCCACCCCAGTGTGACCTTTGTAGTGTAGTGTGACCCCAGTGTGACCTTTGTTGTGTAGTGTGACCCCAGTGTGACCTTTGTAGGGTAGTGTGACCCCAGTGTGACCTTGTAGTGTTTTAGATGAACAAACGTCTTGAATTAGACATGCAGAAGAATTCCATGCTGGTAAAATAGAGTTATCAAGTTGCACGAGAAAGGAGGGACATTGATAGCTATGTATCTCAGATCTAATTGAGCCGCTCTCTACACAACCTCTGCTAATAATAAAAAGCCCTCGAGAGTAAGAGCAGCCATCAGAGCCTAGGCAATCAGATTAGCCTGCACCGACTTTATTACTTCTAATCTTCTTTCTCAAAGTAATTGTTATTCAGTGTGGATTATGTCTATTTTGCTCCCTCTAATATTGTTTCCTAAATCCTTAAGATTAGTTCATGTTTGGATAAGCCTTCCATTTTTAGCTAAAGTACAATTTGGAATAGAGCATTACATTTGCAGCGCTCGCCATGGCGCCTGTTACACAACGGCAACAGATAAAACTGTACTCCGCCAGAGTCTTCCTCTGGTACTCTTCCATGTGCAGTTGCCCTGGGTTTTCCTCAAGTCTAACATGCCAGGCACTGTCCACAGGGTAGCTGTGGAACAATGGACCTATAGCCCAAGTCCTGCTGTAGCATACATTTATCTCCTGTGTTGTCAGTGAGGGGTGCCCCACCTACTCAGACACCCAGACAAGAAACTCTGGGGCCAGCCTACCAGCTTTCTCTTTCTCTCCTCCAGCTCATATGCACGCGGCTGTTGTCAGCCTGTTTTCTATTGCTAGTCCTGGGCTGAAGGGCAGAGGCTGGTGGCTGGATGTCTTCAGATATGGGTCAGAGCATAATGCCAGCATCTGTCCAGTTCCTGCTGAGGATCGTGGGCTGTTTCAGCTCGTGGTGGAGTGGAAGAGAAGCAGGAAAGTGGCCAAACTCCTCCTCGGCTAGCTAACACATCTCTGCAGGAAATGCATTAATCCATCATGAGGGTCCTACCCCTATGATCTACCCTGTCATGATGTCCCTGTTCCCAGCATGGCTGCTGTGGCAGCCATATTCAAACCAGGCTGGCCACAAGGTTAGCCTACTATTAGAATATTAATATTATGTTAGGTCATACTATAATCATGTTAGAATCAAAGCCAAAGGTCTGAGCTGGTGTGAAGGTATTAGAGTTTACATTATTCCCAGGTATACATTGCATTTTTTTCAATTTTTTGATTTTTTTTTTAAGATTATAGTATAACCACATTCCCCTTCCTTCCCTCCTTCCAAACCTTTGCATATGCTTCTTCTTGCTGTCTGTCAAATGTATAGCCTATTTGATTAATTGTTATGATATACACAAAGCGCACAACAAAAACCGTGGCATGATGACCCCAAGAGTGCAGTAGTGGCTCACACACCTTGGCAGTTACCAATAGCCAGCTCTCTAACCGGACTTACGTGCACGCTGTGCCTTTAAACTGGTAGCGCCATGAGCAGGTGAAGGTAAGCTCCTCAGGATTCTTTGGGCCCCGAAATCTGTTGGACTTGAAAGAGAGAAGCATTAGTCTATGACTTCTGTCTGCCAGTCGTCTACTTGACACCAGAAGTCTTGCTTCTATCATCCAAGTGCCAAGTGGTCTCCTATGGTGCAAGAGACGTACAGAGCTGCTGAGGTCCGTGCTTCTGGCGTGACTTCCCTATGAAGCTCTGGCAGAGGCTAGAAAAGAAAGTGGGCAGGAGGCTATGAGTGTGGGTGCTGGAGTATGTCCTCAGCTGCTCATCCTGGAGCTCCTTCTGTATCTTCTCACAGACCAGCTCCCAGCTGGGGGGGGGGTTGTCATTCACTTCTCTCCTTCAAAAGCTTTCCAATGCATGGTCAAAGCATCTAATGGGCTATCGTCAAAATTTGACACCCTTATTATCCCATAAAAAAGCTACTCAACCACCAGTAAAGACTCTAAGAAAAGTTGGATGAAAATAAAGCTAACACCTCTACCCTTGTATCAAAATTAATTCCAGATGGGTAAAGGGAGGAGAATGTTTAAGAGAACTCAGAAACTGTAGAAGTGCGTATAAGAATCTTCGGGTAATCTAGAGGCAATGGGGCTCACAGCAATGGAAGAAAACACAGAGGAAATGAATTTTATATTTGCTCCAATATAAAAATTAAGTTTATTATACAAAAAGCTGTTGTATGGTAGTCACTGGGAATGATGAGAGCTCAGTTCTTTAATATACATATAAGCCCGTGAAAATGAATCTACCAGCTGGAAAATTAAAGGCAAAATTCCACATAACCTAAGAATTATTCAGCCATACTCATCCGTTTTCAGATTAGCAAATTAAAGCTGTAACTGCCACGAACATATCAACTTGGCCGAGAATTTAGAAACTAACTAGTGATGTGCCCGGCACAGCCACCTGATTGGGGCATCAGAGCTAATATGTACTGTTTGCACATTTCTGTGGTGTAAATGCCCTCACCGAGGCAGTCTGGAGCTAACATGGTGTTACTGACAATGACCAAAAACAAAGAATATTTGTCTCTTTTGTCCTGAACTGGACCCAGTGTGTTTCTAACATACAGTCCTATCCAAAGAGCATGAGAGGGGACATGGGCATCTCTTTCTGGTGTCTGGATTCGGGGAAAGAGTCTCTTCTGTTTTGGCAGTGTATCATCAGACGTTTTAATCTGTATCCGCCCGAAGGAGGAGGAATGATCCAGGGCCTTTAAGCGGCATGTCCTTCTGTTTGGTCATTCTATTGTTTGATGAAACACCGTGACCAAGGCAACATACAGAAGAAGCATTTAGTTGGGGTCTTGCTTACAGTTTCAAAGGGTAAATCCATGACTGTCGAGGCAGCAGCCAAGCAGGGTGCTGAAGCTCACATCTGATCTGCAAGTGGCAGAAAAAGGGAAAAACTAGAGAAACCTCAAAGCCCACCCCCACCTCCTCCAACAAGGTCACACTCTTAATCCTTCCCAAACAGTTCCACAAGCTGGGGATCAGGTATTCAAACATGAGCCTATGGGGGCCTGGTCCCATTAAAGCCACCACATAGACTGAGGGGGAATGTCCGTGGACATCTTTTAGGGACACTCCTATGTCTTTTTCTTATCACAGCTTTGTGTTCTTTGCTAACAGCATGATTTCTCCCAACTCTGTTAAATAACAGGGTTTAGCCTGTTATTTAACTTATAAACTGTAAATTCTTTCCCCCAGTGGTGGTACTCAGATGTATAATTTATGTTTCTTTGTGGTCAGCTTTAGTAGCTGTTTTCTTTCTTGGGGGCGGGGTTTTCTCTGTGTAACAGCTCTGGCTGTCCTGGAACTCACTCTATAGAGCAGGCTGGCCTCCAGCTCACAGAGATCCACCTGCATGTGCTTCCTGAGTGCTGCGATTAAAGGCGTGGGCCACCACTGCCTGGCGGTAGCTGCTTCCTTTGTTGTTGCTTCTGGTCCTGTGTTAGACTTTCTTGACTCTAAAACCATGGAGCACATTCTTTGTGGTGCCCACCGGAGTGTTTTAAATTGTGGCTCCTGTCAAAACCTTTCATCCTACCCCTGCCATATATAACATAGAGCCCAGTAATTTTTCTGGATGGCTAACAAATTAGCCTAACAACACTTCAGAAGAGATTTCTTCCCCCACTGAACTGTCATCTTTATCCTAAATTCTTAATTTTAGAGGCATCAGTTTTCTTTTGGTCCCTTAGTCCGTATCTTTGGATATAAGAGATTTCTCTATATATTACATGTATGCACAGGTACATGTGTGAACTATTACATAACCATGCGATATACATGTTATAGAATATAGTGTAGGATAATAAGGACATAAACATGTGATACACATGTTGCAGTGTACAGTGCAGGATAATAACGTTGTATAATAATGCAGTAGATGCGCACATCTTCCAAGATTCCAGCCTTTCCTTGCTCATTTTTCCCGGGGTTCATTGAATCAACTCTTTCTGCATATACTCTCAGAGAATTCTGTTGTTGTCTGTGGGGTTCATGCTACTGCCTAGATTGACCTAAACCTATCTGGCACTGGAAAGGCTAGGAACCCCGTATGTGAGGAGTGTTCCACTCGTCCATCTAACTAAGGATGTGGAAGCAGATGAGTTGAGACCCCCAAGAGGAACGTTGGTGCCTAGTTAGCATGGTTTCTCTGCAGGGGGAACCTCAGAGTGACCCCCACTTCCTGTCCCCCCCCCCCGTGTGATCCACAAGTGGAAATTGCTAAATTGACCTGAGGGAATGAGGCCTCTCATTTGAATTCCTTTGAGGTTAGCATGCCTCAGAAGCCTCAGCCTGTCATTCCCTCACTGTTAAATTTAGATCGTTAATGTCATTAAATGCTCCTGCATTTACCTCTGTGTTAAAAACCCCAGGTGTTAAAGCTCAGTGAGTCTCTTATGTATTTCTTGTGTTCCCTGTTTGGTTGTAGCCTGCCTAGTCTGCCTCACATCTATTCTTCCATGGATTCTTCAAACCTTCCTCTCCACGTCGTGTCCTGTAACAATTTCTTGCAGACAATTGCCTTTGTCTGATTTTGTCTAATGAAAATGCCTGTGACACTTAAAACTTCCAAACAATACCTAGGCAATACCCGGCTCCATCTTAATCCTGATTTCTAAAAGAGGTTCTTCATCCATCCCTAATTTCCTTTCAAACTGCCACTCAGATTTCTCTCCCTCTTTGGCTTCTGCCACCCGCACCGTAGGCTCCGTTCAAGCATGAAGCAGCAGCTACCTCACCTCTGATTGCCATGACTCCCCTCTCCTCGCCTGGCAGGGTACTGCCAGGTTCATATTACCCTGCAGCCTGCCGTTTAATTCTCTGTAAGAGAAATTGCCTGGTGCCTACCCTCTGAGATGAATTCTGAAATCCTTCCTCTGGCCAATAGCTTCTTCGGAATCTGGACCTGTCCTTCTTGCCCCCGACCTACTGCTAATCAGGACACACTTCTTGTGCCCTCTTTTGAGAGAAGCCTCATTTCTCTTTTGATCCTGTGTTTCTAACCCAAGTGGAAATGCCTTTGCCTCTTTCCTCTCTCTAACAACGTCCTTTCCAGCTTCTCGGGGCCCTTGGCTCTCTTCTCTGACGAATTCTCGAGTCTGGGCTACATTTCAGGTTGTATTGAACACCTGTGAACCTAATCTGACCCTTCCCAATAATCCTAGATGAAGGTGTTATACTCTTACCCTAGAATGAGAACCCTGGAGCAGGGAAGATGGCTCAGTGGCTGCACACACTTGTATGCTGGAGGCAGAGACATGCAGATCGCGTGAGCTTGGTGGCCAGGGCAGCCTAACTGAAACAATGAACTCCAGGGTTAGAGAGAGACTTTGTCTCAACAAATAAGGTGGAGAGCAACTGAAGACATTCCATGTCAACCTCTGGTCACCCGTACATGCTCATGTGTGAGCATGTCCACTCACCTACACACACACACACACATACACACACACAACACCTCTACATGCCCGTGCATGAGCATGCCCACTCACCTGTACACACACACACACACACACACACACACACACACACACACACACACACACACACGACGCCTGATACTCAGAACTGAGTTGCATTCCTTTGGTAATGACACTAGAAGGCAAGCACTGGCATCGAAACTTGCAAAGCCATGTCCTCGGCTGCCATATTGACCTGCTTCTTTTCATTCTGTCAGACTTTGGGACTGTGTTCTTGCCCCTTCCCCAGCCCGACTGGCAGCTTCTGAGGGCAGACGCCATCTTCACTGCCTTGTGTGTAGCCTCACATCGTACTTAAGGAAATGTTAGGATGTGCTGTGTTTGGGCACGGCACCTTTGTCTCACATTTCGCCAGCACCTGAAGCCATAAGCATTCAAAGATCATTTGTGGAATGGGAAAGCTAAGCCATCCTACCAGCACACCCTCCTCAAACCCTGTGTCATTTGCATATCTGGTTCCTGAATGAGCGCAGTTACCTAGGTGGCGATTAACTGAACTTTTCCCCACCCCATAAAATAGATGAATCTCAGTCTACTCATGCTAATAATTAAAAAAGCAACACCCAAGGGTGGATCACTTGTAGACATTGGTTCTCTCGGTACTGAAGACTGGGTATCCACAGTCACAGCATAGGCAGCCTTTGGGGAGGGCTGCTCTGTGTTTCTATAATGGTTCCTGCAGAGGAAACTGGTAGAAGGCAGGAGGCCCCACCCCTTCAATTCCATCACACTGGCCACACATGAATCCTGGAGGCGGGGCATACCCTCTGCAGCGGGAACCAGGGATGGGTGTGCTCTCTTCCATCCTTCTAAGACCAGCAGAGTCTTACAAGAGTGGCGCTCGTGTCCTCAGAAAATCGAGCTCCTGTAACCGGGTCAGCTCTTGCAGGCCCCACCACACCTCAGCATCATTGCATTGGCAATGGAATGTCAACAGGAGCCTTCCAGGGGACAAAGCATCTGATACTGTAGGCAGCAGTTTGCCTGTGTCAGGAGTATTTATACCATGGGAATCGGATTCCGCTGACTCCAGAGCCACGCCTCCAGCTCTGTGCCAAGGGCAGCTGCCTTTATGATCCTGCCATATAAAATGTCCTCTGATCCTCCAGAGTCCCTGCAACAGAAGCAGCTGTGCCCATATCCTTCCCACTGTCATCATCGCCTCTGTCCCCACCCAGAAAGGCCCTTTCAAGAGGGAGATGAGCCGTCTTACATTCCCCGTATTCTCGGAGCCCTGCACACCATCCTGCTCAATAAATACTTGCTGCTGATGGTGATGTGTGTACATGTGTTTGCCCTGCTGATTGATGACTAAGGGATGGGGAACATCTAGGAAGCCATGAACAAGCCATTGTATCTATTCCTGAATCTTACATTTGTCAAATAGACACGATCAGGAAATGCATGTTAACCTTCAGGTGACCTCATAGGAGACTTGTAGTCCGTGATAGCCTATGTTGTATTGGATCTGCTTCCTTCCTACTCCCACCCACAAGCCAGAGACGGAGACATTAATTACTGCTTCCCTGGTCTCACTGTTTATTGAAAAGTTTCTTATCCTGCCAGCTCTATACTCTGTGGCCCAGATAGTGAAATGAACATTCTGCTGGGAAGCCAAGAGGGCTGGCTGAATCTTCCAAGAGCCCAGACTTTTCTCATGCTGTACTAATCCCTAGTGCCTGAGAGCTAAGCCCTGCACAGAACAGTCTGGGAGAGGCAGGGATGGAAAAATGCTGGCCAAAGCGACTGTAGCCCCTAGACACAATAGTCTACCTCTGGTGGCCCTAAGATGTCAGAAGACTTGGTCCTCGGGCTGGGAAAATGGCTCCGTGGATAAAATTCCAGCTGTGTGAGCCCTGAAGACTCAAGCTCACACCCCAGCACCCATATAAAAAGCCAGACATGGGGTATGCGCCTGGGTGGAGGCAGGAGAATTCCAGGGACTTGTCCAGCCACCCAGTCCAGCCAAAGCAATGAACTCCAGGCTCAGTGAGAGACACTGTCTTAAAAAGTAAGGGGGAAAGAAATGGAGGGAGACACTGGCGTTGAATTCTGATCTCCACAATGTCCATGTTATGCCCAGGAAAGGGGACGCATGCATGCACGCACGCATACACACACCTGAGATGGGCGAGCGCAACTGAGAATCGGCGGCTCTGCAAAACGTTCCCTAGAGAGTCGTCTCTATGCCAGCTTCCCCAAATGTTTCTTCCTTACCCGCGGGGTTTTAGACTCCTTGGAGTCTTTGCCATGTGGCAGACACCTTCCTGGATCTGGAATAGACTTTGCTGATATGGTGCTCATCCCTCGTTCTTGATCACGTCCGTGGTGTCTGACTGTTCACGCAGTGTGTGTGCATTCAGCCCAGGAGGCAGCAGGCATCCATCCGGTCTTTGCTGAGTGCAATGGTGGGAACGGGAAATACAGAAACAAGAGACAGATCCTGCTCCCAAGGGGCCTAGGGGAGAGGTGGTCATGTAAATGGGATCTGGCGTGGTGGGGGCTGGGGAGGGGGGGCTTCTTGTCCTGGTGCGCCTCCTGAGCTGAGTCTCACAGCGATCGTGAACCCTGTTGGGGGCAAGACATAGGAAGGACTGAAATTTGACATTGGCAGAGCCTGTGACACATGTCAGTAGTCCAGTTACCCCCATGTGTGTTAAACTGCAGAGCGGCAGCCACACCCCTGGCCATGTTCTTTTCGGGGGTCTCTGAAAAGTGTGCAAGAAACGTGAGCCTTGCCTGGTCCCTTCCCTGAGGCTGTGAGCTGTGGACAGTCACAGCTTATAACACTGCCCATCCTCCTCCTTTCTCCCCCCTCCACACACGGCATCCCATTCCCTTTGCCTGATTCATCTTGGCCTCTTTCCTTCCCAACTCCATCCTTCAAAGGAGGCATCTGCCCTTTCCCAAGGATGTGGTCCTCTGTCCATGTCTGCTAACTCATAGCCCCAGGCAGTGGTTCATAGCCCTCTGTTCACTCCTCAGCAAGAAGTGAGTCCACATTCCCAGCCCAGAGCTGCTCCGTCTGGAATCCTCCTCCCCAGAAGGGTGCCGACTTCCAGTTTCCTGTCAGTCAGTAAAAGTAGGATACTGGGTATCAGAGGCGGCAGCATTGGAGTCCTAGGGTGCTATTACCATCTGAGGCCTGTAGAGGCATGAAGAAGCTATTTCTGGAGGATTTCTTGACCTCAGTAATCTCCACCCTGCCCAAATGCCTGCTGAGAACAGTAGGCTGTTCAGGTGGGACTAAGAAGGTGAAGTTGGGAGTGGGGGCTGAGAAGGAATTCTGAGCAGGTTAGAAATGTCAGCGCTTTCTTGGTGAAGGTATGTAAGCCACAAAGCCCTGCCAGTCCTGACCTTGTGTCTGTTAGGTTTTCTTCGGAAGAGTACCTTGGTGGCTCAGGACCAAGGAATGCCACAGAATTCACACCATACAACAAGAGATTCATTGGGGAGGGGTGGGGGACAAAAGGCTGCCTGAGTGGGGAAATAAGAGAGAGAGAGACAGGGGGAGAGAGAGAGAGAGAGAGAGGGAGAGAGAGAGAGGGGGGGGGAGGGAGAGAAGTGGCTGTGACAGCAGAGACTAGGAGTCTCCCATTTGGGGACTGGTAATGAACCGGCTGCTGGTGCTAAGTTGATGAAGGCAGGCTGGGGTTGGGGTTTGGGCACCTGGTTACTAACAGTTTTAGTGTACAAAGGACCTGGGCAGGCTGCCAGTGCATATTAACTGTTGTTACAGAAGGAGGGCCATTACATCAAAAATAAATAAATAAAACCACAAATAGGACAGTGAAGAAAAAAGGGACCCTATCTAACTATCAGATAAAGGAGGAAGTGTGGGAGTGTAGCTCGGTAGGTAGAGTCACAACAGCCCAGAGTTCCTGGGTTCTGTCCCAGCACTACCAGTCCTCAATCCCAGCGCCGGGGCTGGGGGATCAAAATTCCAAGTCATCCTTGAGGGCACAGAAAGTTTGAGGCCAGCCAAGGTTTCATGAGACCCTGTCTCAAAAAGAAAACAGAAGAAATGCACGTTTAGAAACAAAAGAATAAACACTAAATGGATGGAAACCAAGTGATTGGCTTTTATCCATGTTCACGTGAACTGAAATCAACCTGGACCACCTTGGGACTTTTCAAGCAAAGCACAGATGTGCATGACGGAGTAGGAAAGATGGCTCGGCAGTGGAGAGCACTGACTGTTCTTCCAGAGAACAGGAGTTCAATTCCCAGCACCCACATGGCAGCTCACAGCTGTCTGTAACTCCAAGATCCGACACCCTCGCACAGACACGCATGCCGGCAAAACGCCAATGCACATACAATAAATATTAAAATTATGATTTAAAAAAATAAGAAATGCAAAAAGGGACCTGGTGGTGCCCAGCACTGTCCTGTGTCCTTCCTGGCCAGTGAGACCTTGTTCAGTTAGGCAACTGTACATGATCTCCCAAGAAGGGAGTCTGTAAACTGAGAAGCCAGTCAGTCCTGAGCCATTCCAGTCTGAGAGGCCAAGACTATTGATGGGACACTTCTGAATCCTTGACTGCCCTTGAAGTAAGACTTCCTGAAAACTGGCCAGTTGGTATGGTAAATTAAAAAAATGTTCCCAACTCCGTAGGAACTCAGTTTGACTTTATTAGTTCCATTCTTCTTCACGAAGGAATATCTGAGTCAGTGAAAAGCTAAATTTAAAGAACGTTCGATTTGTGTCCAGGAGAGGCGTGGGCAGTGGTTGGAAGGTGAGAGAGGGTGGGCAGGTGAGCATGTCCTAGTATGCATTATGTATGTGTGTTGAAATTGTCTTACAAATTTAATTGATAATAAAGGAACACAAAACACTTGAAAAACACGTGAAAAGCAGCATTGGCCCTCTGCGATGAATTCTCGCATGTGGACACGAGAAGAATTGAATGTGCCCAATAAGAAAGTTCAAAGACATTATTTCCTTTGTTCTTTTAAATATTTTATGTGGAGTTTGCCCTCACAGTCGAGATAACCCACAATAAGAAAAACAGGCCATTTGAGTTTAAAAAAAAATAATAATAAAGGGCTGTATACCAGTGTATTCTTGCATCTGTTATATTTTCATATATTTTTATTATCCTTTCTCTGGAAAATATTTAATCATTGTGGCAGGTTTATGGTTGCTTTTGTTTCTTATTTTTCTCCAATGTTTTCTGTAATAACACAAACTGCTTTGTGCTTTAATTATCTGAAGGGGGAGAAAACCAAGTTTTGATGCCAGTGGATTTTAGTTTTCTTCTTGATTTTAAATGAGGATCACTAAGCCAATGAGTGGGTTGAGATTGAGATGCCAAAGAAAGCGATTCCTGGCGGGCTGACTGCACAGTGGTGGGTTTCCGGTCAGCTCTTTGATCTCCTTCACGGGAAACAGCCTGTTTTCCTGGGTAAAATCACAGCCCAGGTACTCAGGAGTTTCACGTTCACAGTTCCCATCCTAGCCCACAGAGGCAGGAGACTCTGGCTTGTGCATATCATTGCCCTTTTCTCTGTAGAAGGCAGGGTGAATCTGTAGAAGCCTGGCAAACCCCCTACCTCCCACAATGCTACCAGAGTTTGTGTTAGCTGAGAGTTTTCTTTCTCTTTGTGTGTGTACATGTGTATATTTGTGTGTCTGTATGTGTGCATACATTTGCACACATGCCACAGCGTTGTATGGAGGTCAGAGAGCAATGGGTAGAGTTCGCTCTAGCCACCATTCCTTTTCCTTATCAATTTAGTCTTTTCAGAAACATAACAAAGCAAATTATAAATCTTCTGTCCCCAGGGCAGTACCTGTTTCCACTGCTTCTCTGTCACTGTGACCAACTTTGCCTGGTGGAGACAACTTAAAGGGAGGATGGGTGGTTTTAGCCTAGAGTTTCAGAGCGTCTGCCCCACCGTAGCAGGGCAAAACAGGCATCATGAGAAGCAAAGCGCCAGAGATACCCTGGCAAGGACTTGCTCCCTGTGACCTATTTCCTTAAGGTAGACCCTAGCTTCTAAAATTTCCAGAACCTCCTACAATAGCGCCACCAGCTGGAGACCAAGCATCAAAAACGTAAGCCTTTGGAAGAATTTCAGATTCAAACCCATAGCAGTACCCAAACGTGAAGTGCCTATGGTGAAGTGATGGGGACAAACGGGATATATGTGAATCATGTGGGACATGCGTTCTCCACTGATCTTAAAGGACAGTTAAGAATTAGGAGCTTCCCCCCTAAAACAAAACAAACAAAAACAAAAAACCAAGGTTGCTAGATTCTCTTGACTACTCAGACGTTAGGAAACCCGGGCAAAAGCTCCTTGCGGCTGTGGTTAGCTGGATCTCGGCAGCATTTGACGCCCTGAGACGTCAGGGATGGGAGGTGCCATCCCAATTTGCTTCAGTCCATGAGTCCTCATGCTCCTTGGCACTTATGGGCACTGGGGTTTCTTAGTTCTGGGATATGAATCATGGATGTGGGAGTGGAAATGAACTGTACTTCACAGTTGCCCGCTGATAGGAGCAACCCCAAAAGCACTTGGTAGCTCACAACCATCTGTAACTCCAGTTTCAGAGGATCTGATACCCGCTTGTGACGCCCTTGGGGAACCACATTAAAGGATTATAGCATTGAGAACCTTAAGCAGGTTCTGTAAAGGTAGAAGAGTGATGTTCACAAATGTCTCCTCCAATGGGGAAACAGCCCAAGAAACTTTAGGAACATTTAAAGAGAAAGACAGAGACTGAGCCTGTAGGCAACACACAGAAGGCTCTGCCTTAGATGTCTGGCACATCTAACAAAGGAGACAAAGGAGAAAGAAGGAAGAGGAAGAGCAGGAAGAGGAGAAGGCAAGAAGGGATGCATAGTCCATAAGTGGGCAAGTGGGTTGCAGGAATAATTATAGCTAAGGGTGACTATACTCCATATTTTCTCCCTGGGGATTTTTATTTGCTTTTTACTATCTGCTATGGAAAGTTCCAAATGTTCACGAAACAGTTCATCACACAGACAACTCTTAGTCACCTCTGATGCTAAGAAAATGGAAATTCCCAGTTAATTTAAAGTCCTGATTATATTTGCTTTCAACATTTCCTCGTTATCTTCATTTCTTCTCATCGTGGGTCTGTAATGACCTTCTGAGTTGAGACACTGTGGCCTTAAAAATATCTACAAGCATGCTGTTGAAAGTGTGACTCGTGTGGTGTGCTTTGGAATCTTCAGACCCAACCTTTGGATTGTTGGATGAGAAAGAAAGAAAGGAAGGAAGGAAGGAAGGAAGGAAGGAAGGAAGGAAGGAAGGAAGGAATTCTTCAGCTGGGAAGACAACATCATCAAAATTCTATGATGCTAAGGCAGTTTCTGTGGCTTTCAGAGACTTGTATGGCCCAAAGGGGTCATAAATAACTTTTATGGTATAAAACCCTTAAAGAAAATGCTTGAGTCCCCAGAAATTCCGGCCATTCTTACACTCAGTAAATCTCCTGCTGGGAGACTCTGTCTGAGCATGCCTGCTCTGGTCAGACCATCTCCAGAAAAACACTACCCTGTGTTGAGGCTTGCCTCGCCCCCAGGAGATTCTTTAACCATCGAGATGATGGGAGGTGAAAGGTGTGTTTCTTTCCACTTTGTAATTGAACTGGAGCTGCCTTCTGATCCCTAATCTACAGTTCACAGGCACTTTTGCCTTTGGGTACTAGAGAGAGAGCAGCCAGGGGTTAGTTAGAATGGGTTTCCTCTTTGGGAGTGTGTGTATGTGCACGTGCACCTTTAATGTATGCATACAGGCATGCTCACCCATCCGTGTGCATGTGGAGATCAGAGGAATATGTCGGGTGTCTTCTATCTCTCTGCTCCTAGTTTTTCAGACTGGGTCTGTATGGAGCCTGGAGCTCTCTGTCTTCACTGGACTGACTAGACAGTGAACCCTTGGGATCTCATCGTCTCTACCCACCCCCAACCAGTGCTAGAGTTATAGACAAGCACCTGGCTTTTTACATTAATACTGGGGATCCAAACCCGGCTTCTTGTACTTATATAGTAAACATTTTACTGGGAGCTGGAGAGATGGCTCAGCGGTTAAGAGCACTGGCTCTTAGGTCCTAGGTTCAGTTCCCAGCACCCACATGGTGGCTCACAATCATCTATAATGAGATCTGCTGCCTTCTTCTGGTCTGCAGGGATACATGCAGATAGAACACTGTACATAATAATTAGATCTTTTAAAACAAAAAAAAAAAAATAAGCAATTTACCATGGACCCATCTCCCTGATCCCTTAAAATGTATTTCCTCCATTAATTTTTAAGGAAAAATTCTCCAGCTAGTGTTAGAGTCCATGGAATTCAGGGGCAGCCCATTCACGAAATTATTCTATGACCCATATATAAAGACCTGTTGTCCATTTTCCGTGTGCCTAGATAAAGGGGTAGGGAAGCAGGACTCTATAAACCTGACCCCGCGTTTATTTTAAAGATTGTATCAGCATCAAAATATCAATATAAAGACAGCTGTTCCTCTGGACTCTATGTTCCCAAATATAATCACTACTACCCTCTCTAGACAGAAGCAGCCTCCAGCCCTGTGCTGGACTGAATCCCTGCCAGTAGGATTCTGGAGCTCAAGAACCTGGCACACACCTGGGCATCACTAAGGAAACTCACAATAGAATGCTGGTGGCAAAGGTTCAGCTATTTGGTTCTTTCTGGGCCCTTCTCTGGACTAGACTCACAGACAACCACAGTGCACAACCCCAGCCATTATTCTTCCAAACCGAGCCCTCATCTGAATTTGCCTTCTACACTGGGGAATCAGTATGTGTTCCATTTTGCAAAATAACAACTAAAGATTCACCTTCACCTGCACTGTCATTGAAGTAAATTATTGTTGTTGGGATTTTTTTTTTTTTTTTTTTGGCTTTAAAATGAATTGTAGTTGTATTCTGGACTTTGCTTTGCTGCTAAAATTTTTATGATGTTGTATATCGAAAAGCGGTACCATCGTCTAAAAGCTTTTATCAGGCGTCCAGATCCGCATAGTGATTTCCTAAGCATAGCTCAATTCAAATAAAAATTTCATCGTCTCCAAAGACCACCTCCATGAAGTACTTGTCTGGCACTGGGTGTGTTCTATAATGCAGAGAAAAGAATTCTCTAGAGATTTGAACTATATAGTGGACTACTTAGGGTGAAGCCAATGAAATTTTTTTTTGTATTCCGGGCATGCTTCAAATATTGACACTTTCCGCAACACAGGGAAGTGACTTGAAGCTCAGTAGTCACTATTGTGGTGTGAGTACCGCGAAGCAGCCATAGAGAGAATCACACTGATGTCTCGCTTAAGCTCTCTGATACGTGAATCGAGAAATAATCCCATGTCAATCAGTGACTATGAGGCTTTAGCACAGGAGGTCTGACACAATACCAAGACCCTTTCCCCTGGCTTTGCAAATTGTGTACCGCAGACCTTGGACCACCTGTGCCTCAGCTGAGCAAGGTTGCCTAACAGACTTCGGGGTAGCAGGGAACACGAATGGCCCGTACAGGCGGCCTGTGATACGGTGGCCTTTCATTCCTTCACTCCCCAAACATGTCACAAGACTAAGCAGCGTGTCAAAGAGGAAGCCCAAAAGAATGAAAACTGAGATTGTCCGCCAGGCATAGGGCAGTAGCAGCTTCACTCTGGGGAAGAACCAGACCGTGGCTACCCGGAATGGATTTGTGGGTAAAGGGTAGAGGCACTGATGCTGTCTAGGCCAAGGTGGAGGCCAGACCAGGCCCAGGTGGGGACCTGTATGTACTTCCTGTCCCTCTCAGGAAAGGAAGCAGAAGGTAATAGCAATTCACCCACTGCCTGGAGCTGTGGGTTTATGGAGCTGAGTCCTCGGGAGATAAGGAAGGAAGCCGTAGACTGGCAGCTAGGAAGGGGGCTGCTTGCTGCTCTGTGACAGGTCTACGGTCTCCTCATTGTTCGGCCTATTAACACCTGGTTCTGGACTAAGGGCTCAGAGGTCCAGAAGGAGGGACAGAAACGTGAGAAAGAGAAACAGAAGCAGGCTAAAGGGAGAGAATCTAGCACTTCGAGTAGGCCACAAACAACACATTCTACAGTGTGAGAATGTGAAAATGCGTTACTGAACCTAAGCCTCAACCCTAAGCTAGGCAAGTACTCTACTGATGGCCTATACCCCCAGCCATCTTTTTACCTTTTATTTTGAGACAAGGCCTATATATTACCTGGGCTGACCTTGAACTTACTCTGTGGCCCAGACAAGCTTTGAACTTGGAATCTGCCTCACCGTTCCAAGTAGCTGCGATTACAGGCAGTGGCCACCAGGCCCAGCTTAGATCTCTGCTTGCTCGGTAGTCTTTCACCCATTCTCTAAATTCAGTCCTTCCATTTTATGATTCTGTAAAGTGTGTGCCCTACATATTTCTGCCAAGACATTTCTTGTCTTAGGAAGGTCCTTCAACGTCCCATTTGGTACAGAGTGTCTGAGAGTTTTGTAACTCCCACTAGGACTGACCTCCATTTAAAGACATTCTCTGTGTTAATGTTTGGGACAGTTGCAGAAGGAAAGGGATTATTAGCCAGAAACACTATAATTATGAGAATTAGCGACTGCTAATGTATTCCACTTCGCTTCTGAAAATGTTTGTACAAAACTGGGTTGGGCCCGGTGGGTTTAGACTAGCATCTGTAGACACCGGTTTGCCTAATAAAATAACCACATTGGCTGGCAAAAGTCTCCGTACCTGGCTGCCCTTCCTGCCCTGGAGCCTGGAACAGCACCGACTCTGGCAGGTAACTTTTCCAAAGCTTCTGAGTGTTCTGTTAAGAAAGCCAGCCTAGCACCACCTCACCTGTGGGCACTGTGCCTCCCTAAAGGCCATCCTGGGGTCCCCAGCTTTTTATAGACTCAAAGGGCCTCTGTCTATTCACACTGGATAATGACAACTGAAATAATCAAGGAATGAACACGCTTTGCTGGAAATGTGCAATAGTGGCATGACAGGCCGAAATTATAATCACTTGGTTGTTTTATTTTTAAACTTTATTTATTATAAATGGATGTGCATGGGGAGGCCAGAGGGCAGCTGTTGGAGTTGGTCCTTCCCACCTTGCATGGGTTGTAAGGTATTGAATTCAGATTGTCAGGCAGGCATGGGTGCCTTTACATGCTAAACCATCTCATTGGGTCTTAAATTTCTTTCAAATATAAGACGCCATGTTTGTTGTTGTTGTTTAATTTTTATATCTGTATGAATGTGTGTACATGTTGAACACCAGGGTGTGTGCTCACAAAGGTCATAGGTCAACATCAGGTATCTTCCTCAACTGCTCGGCGCCTTGTTTTTCTGAGCCACCAGCTCTCACTGAATCTGGAGCTCACTGATTGGTTAAACTAGCTAGTCATCAAATACCCAGGCTCTCTTGTCTCAGCCTCCCAGCCCAGCTTTTCAGAAGGCTCTTGGGATCTGAACTCAGGCTTGCACTTTACCCAGTGAGTTCTCTCCCTAGCCAAGATAAAGTATGTGTTAAAATGGTTTGTTTGGGTTTTTTGTTTTTTGGCATTAAAGATACGGACGCTATATAGCTCTTAACCCTATTGCACATGTAAGAAAGCTACTCTTCACCTTGTGAGCATGGGTTAGGCAGTGCCTCTTTCGCCAGAGGTTAGATGGGAATAACAGAACTCTCAGTGGCCTGTACCCTGCCTAGGGAAGGAAAAGGCAGGTAAACTTGTGTAGCTGTTGGTTGTTGTTTTTGTTCTATTTTTCTATGAGGTCCACTTTAAACCTAAGAAGAGGGAGTCATGGTTCAAATTAATTAGGCAGAACTTCCCCAGCCCTACAATAGCCTGCTCCCACAGGTGTGTGTGTGGGTGGGTCCCACAGGTGTAGGGGGTGTTCTGGGGTGGAGCCCAGGAGCCTAATGTCCACTGTATAGTGACCGTGAAGGTCAGTGGTGTCCAGTAAATGCCCAGAATCCTGGAGATGGCCATTTCAAAAGGCTTATGCTATTTACCAAGCTACTGACGTTCAGGAGAAAAACCTGTACCTAACCTGGAAGGAGCGGAGGAGGTAGATGACAGCAGAGAACCCTCTTCTAGAATCTAGAGGGACCAGGGTATGAAGAGGCTTGGACACAGCTGCAAAGCGTTGTCCTACTGGACAAAGTGGGGTCAAACAGCCCGGCAGTGGGCAGAAAGGAGATGCAGAGATAAGTCACTTGAGCCGCCCAAATGGTCTTGAGCTAGGTTTGTTGGCAGAGCCAAGATTTTGGGATTTTAAACCTTTCTGTAAGATAAGGTGTTAAACACAGCCCAATAGATAGAGCTGGACAAAAGATAACTCATCTTCAGGTGAACAGGGAGCCCCGATGTCCTGCCCACCCCTCCACCCCTCCACCCCCACCCCCACCATACCAGGTCCTCTATGCCCTTGATTTGTTTTAGTGGGACTTCATAGGTCCTTCATTTGAAGGCGCATTTTTAGCCATAGAACTAGACAGAGTTCAAAGGCCCTGGCTAAAAACTCCAGAAGCAACAGAAGAACTCAGAATCTGGCAGTGAATTCGGGGTGACGCTTGGGGCCTCAGAGAGAAGGCAATGGGTTACCATCAGAGTAGTATGACTCAAGTTATCCTCAGCAACCATAACGTTTAATTAACCCTTCCCACCCTGTTCACAGAAGTTCCTGAACTTTGTTCATTGAACAAGATAAAAAAAAAAAAAAAAATCTCATGGCCCCAGAATGTCTCATTCATGCCACAAACAGTGGTAGATGTTCAATAAAGGTCCTCCCCTCCTCCCCTCTCCCTCTGCTTCCCTCCCCACTACAATGCCGCCATTTTGTTGAGTTAATGAAAGCATGTCCAGGAATCACACTGAGCCAGACTTCTTACTATGCGTTCATTAATTTATGAGACCATCCCCACCTAACTTAACTAAGAGCTCGCTTCTGTAGGTAGAAGGCAGGGAGGAAGCCAAGAACAGGGTGGTATCCCTGCATGCCTTGGGAATGTAGACTCCTCTAGGGTACAGGGAAGGGTGACCATGAGTTCCATTCTAGCACAGAGGGGCATGATGCCACTGTGCCTGGCTCTGTCTCCGCTGAGCCTGGTGATAGCCATAGTTAAGAAGTTCACCACAAGTAGACGCTGACAGTGACCCATGAGACCCTGTGACCATGAACCAAAGGCTGGTCAGGGCTTTCGTCTGCCATCCAGTCACAGAGAGACACCTTGCTCTCTTCCTGCGCCATAAACGTAGGATGGAACCTCTGCCTGTCCCCTCATCCCATGGCTGTGGAGTCCACCACAGCTGCCTTGGCATGCCACGCTTATCGTCCACACTTATCGCGTGTCTTCTGTCTGTAACAACCCTTCTGAATATTATCTGACAGCTTGTTTTGATCTGTGCTGCGTCCTTCAAGCTTCAGGAGGAGGAATCACTCTGTCCAACAGGGATCCTAACCCAAACGATGCTACCCCGGTACAGAGCTGCTATTCCTTAGACCCTTCAGAGTGTTGAGGTTACCCCAGGTTTCAGTTTGGCAACTAGGGGCTCCATCCACCTGCAGCGCTAGGAGAGTTTGTGGGAGGGAGGCCCAGAATGTGACTGCTCCTCACTGTTTCTTGCAGTTTTGAATTTCATGTACCTTTCTAAAGGGCAGTGGGAGCCCAGACTCATTTACTGAATCTACTGTCTATATTCCCATGTTGCCTCACTCTGGAACTTCAGCCTTAGCGTGCTTCCTCGCTTCTCTGAGATGAACCGTGGCTGTAGTTAGGTTCCTGCTGGTGAGGCTGCCCTGCTGTGTAGCTGATGAACTGGCTGGTTTAGCCAGAGGAGATTTTCCTGTTGATTTGCCATAGGCATGAGGGAAACGGATTTCCCACAAAGGCGAGAACATGTGTTCAAAAATAAATAAATAAATAAATTTAATAAATAAATAAAGCATGTTTAATATTTATAGACATTTAACATGTAAGCATGCTGCACTATGATTTGATTTGAAATGTGTTATGCTGTATTAAAGTTACAGGAAGTTAAAAAAAAAGCAGTTTGTAACATTTGGGGACTGGTACTTTTCTGTTGCTGTGGTAAAAACTACCCTCCTGTGGCTTACTTCCTCCAGCAATTAACCTCCCTAAGACAGTGCCACCGCCTGAGGGCCAAGGGTTCAAATCCCTGAGACTTGGGGTAGGGGGCATATTCTAATTTAAGAATTAGAGACTTGGTTATTGTTGTTGTTGTTGTTGTTTGGCATTTTTAGACAGGGTCTTACTGTGTAGCCCAGGCTGGCCTCAAACTCACACTCCTCCTGCCTTGGCCTCCTGAGGGCTGGGATTCCAGCCTGTGCCGCCACAACCCTTTTGAGTTCTCTTCTATATGCTTTGCTGTGGTTGTTGTTTTGTTGTTTTTCAGCTGCATATGAGTAATGGCTGGGAGGTAGGGAAACTAACCAGTTAACTCATTTTCAGTTTAAGAATATTAGTGGACCACAGTAATTGTTTTTCCAGGATCCCATTAAGATAATAATGCAGTGGTCCTAGACCTTCCTAATGCTGAGATCCTTTAATACAGTTCCTCGTGTTATGGTGACCCCCCCCCCAACCATAAAATTATTTCATCGCCACTTCATAACCTTAATTTTGCTGGTGTCATGAATTGTAAATATCTGATACGCAAGTTATCTGATACTCTACCCTTGTGGGGTCACAAGCCTCAGGTTGAGGACTGCTGTAAGGGGTGTTCATGTGATCAGACATGACAAAGAACATAATAGAATGAAACCCATGAACAACGCCATAGAGAGAATAGTGTTGATAACCCGTCATCTTGGTTGGATCCTATGTCCCTCAGAAGTCTACATGTTGGCAAGGCTGGGCCCCCAGCTGTTGGAACTTCTGGTAAAAGCAGAAGATAGAGTCTAGTTGGAGGATGTCGGTCATTGGGAGTGTGTCACTGAGGGTATTTTGAGGCTCTAGTCCCTTCTGCCCACCCTCTCTCTGATCTCTGGCTGCCATGAGGTGAGTGGCTTACTCTACACCCTCTTACTGTGATGATCTGCCTCACTACAGGTCCCTAGCAATGGGCTGAAATCTCAATTTCCATGAGTGAACATTTCTTTCTGTTAGTTGTTTATCTCAGCTATTTTGTTACAGCACAGAAACTGGTTAACACCCTGGGGCCAAGAAGCTCCAACCGTGGGTCCATTCAGAGAAGACAATAGGGTCTGCAGAGCCCCAAGCAGACTAATTAAGTCCCAGCCCTAACTCCTCTCAGTGATGGGCTGGGATGTAGGGGTATAAGCCAATGAACCATTTCCTTACCAGGATGCTTTTAGTCAGACCATTTATCATAGCTACAAAGCAAACTAGGATTTAAGAGCTGCGCTGGACTAGGTACCCCCGCCAGTAGGAATATTGGTTATGGTAAAGCTAGAGTAAAGCTAGCCTTGTTTACCCAGAACATCCCACCATAGGACACAGACATATAGCCAGTATTTCAGAGGTGGCATAGAGGACCACCAACGCCAGAGCCACGGCTGTTACCTTCCGCCACCCCAGTGGCAACTCGCAATAGAAGAAAGCACTACTTCCTAACAGTGCAGTGAACTTCCTAACCTTCTGAAGGGCTGTGTGCAGAGCCACTCCAAGGGACACTTCCCACCCGGTCTAGGATTGTGTCACCGGTGATTCTTGCCGGAACTGAGCATGGAGTGGGAAACAAGGCTATCTGGCCACCTGCCCTGGAAGTCCATTAAATGTCACTGAGATGTCATGTTTGAGTCTTCCAGTTCTGGGTCAATATACATATATTTTGACATCTGTATGTGTGGTTTGAGGGTGAAGTCTTATGAGGCTGAGTGTGTGGGGTAAAAGTTAGCTTAGGTCACATCCATTCCACTTACCTAAACTGACTAACCCATCAAATGTGTGCTCCCCCCCCCCCCCCGTGGGCCAAGGACTCCTTTAATGCCTGGGTGGTGAATGGGTTCAGCAATTCCTCCCTTTCCCATTTCTAACACAGCTGTTAGAGCCAGCACACTAAACCACCCTTTCTCAGAGTCCTTTACCGCTCACCTCTCCTCTAATGTCTAATTTTAGAGTAGGAAGAGCCACTCCCAACCTCTTATAAATCCATATTGGAAAAGGTTCTGTTGTACCTTTTTTTTTTCCCTATAGTGCCTGTGGCTTCATGTAGGAACTTAGCTGAGCTGACAGCCAAGCTCTGCAGGAGTAGGGTTGGGGAATTTTGACTGTTTTTTGCTTCATAGTATTATTAGTTTGTTTCCCACCAATTGTGTTACTATTGACAAACATGAACTGTGCATGTTTTTATTTCCCTATTTTTCTTCCTGTTTGCTTGGAGTTAGCAGAAAGTCATTATTTTAAAGCTGTGTATGACCTAAAGGGATCCAGGTGGTGAGAGTATAGTAAGATGTCATAATATAAAGAGTTGAATGGCTGCTAGAGTGAAGGACACTCATACTTTCTAGTCTTATTTAGGGGTCGGGTTGGGAGGGTGCAAATATTGTTCCCATTTTCCAGATGAGAAATTTCATTTGCCAAGGACCCCACTACTAGCAAGTGGTACCTCCAGGTGAGATCTGCTGACGTCAGTGCTGTCCCGAGGCATCGTTCCAGGAGAGATGGAAACGTATAGAAGGGAATGAGGGCCCTTACTTACACGGAACATTCCAATCAAAGTGTGGCCATCTTTTCTAGTTCTTCAGCATACAAAACCTGGTTTAGGGACCTGGGCACATCTGTCCACTGGCTCATAAAATGAGTTGTGAGGTCCAGCCTCGTGTCCCACAGATGAGAAAAATGATACTCAAAGGTGTCATCATTTTGCTAAGGACACTCAGCTAACCTCAGGACTGAGACCAGAACTGGAGTTCCTTTACTACCAAAGCTATAAACAACAAAATCCATACACCATTTTTGTTTGGCTTTGTTGGGATTCTACACCAAGGGCTCATGTAATCTGTTTAGGATAAATCCCAGGTGGGTTATATTTTTATGGCTTGGGTATGGAAAGAATTGTCAGTTACCCTCAGTGCCCACTTTGACGTGCTTTTCTCTAGTTCCCCAATGGTGTGGGATAATGAGTGGAGTGGAGTCCTGTGCCCAAGACCTAACTGTATAAGAGTGCCAGCAGGGGAGGGTGCTGTAGAGGTCACAGGATTCAAGGTCCTGTGGAACAGGTCAACTTTACTTAGCGACAGTCACTGCTGTAATGGTGTGGCTTAGCACTTCCCACTCTAAATTTTAAAAGTTCAGTTGTGAGTTTTTAAGATTTTTTTTTTAAAAAGCACTCTTACCCTAGAAACACAACATGCAAAGGGGAGAAAAGTAAACAAACAACAACAACAGCAAACAAAACCAAAGAACAAGTCCCACCCTAGTCAGAATTGCTGTCACGAAACGATACATTCCGGCAAGTGTTTGGGGAAGAGGAAGCTTGCACACTATCGGTGGGAATGCCCACTGCTGAAATCAGTGCCGAGGTTCCTCAGAAAACTAAAATTAGAACTGCTGTGTGACACAGATACGCCATGTGCACGCAGATGCTCCAAGGAGCTGAAGGCAGCATCACACCATGGTACTTGCTGCACACACATCCGTGTTCATGGCTGCTCACACACACATCCGTGTTCATGGCTGCTCACACACACATCCATGTTCATGGCTGCTCACACACACATCCGTGTCCATGGCTGCTCACACACACATCCGTGTCCATGGCTGCTCACACACACATCCGTGTCCATGGCTGCTCACACACACATCCGTGTTCATGGCTGCTCACACACACATCTGTGTTCATGGCTGCTTACACACACATCCGTGTTCATGGTTGCTTACACACACATCCGTGTTCACGGCTGCTTACACATCCGTGTCCATGGCTGCTCACACACACATCCATGTTCATGGCTGCTCACATACACATCCGTGTCCATGGCTGCTCACACACACATCTGTGTTCATGGCTGCTCACACACACATCTGTGTTCATGGCTGCTTACACACACATCCGTGTTCATGGTTGCTTACACACACATCCGTGTTCACGGCTGCTTACACATCCGTGTTCATGGCTACTCACACACACATCCATGTTCATGGCTGCTCACATACACATCCGTGTTCATGGCTGCACATCTTACAATAACCAAGAGAAGCAACCAGCTCAGAGGCCCAGAAATGATGAATGAGTAAAGAAAATGTGATTGGATAAATGCACACGCATGAATGCACACATACAAATTGTGTATACACACGAGCGCACAACACACTCGTGCATACACAGGAACACACAATGCGCATTCATGCACACACACACACACACACACACACACACACATTAGGATTTTATCCAGCCATTAAGAAGAATTAAATAAGGTCATTTGCCAGAAAATAGATGGAACCAGAGATCAGCATGTAAAGTGAGATAAGCCAGACTCGGGAAGACAAAAATCAGTCTCTCACATATATGGGAATCTAGATTTAAGAGTGTGTGTGTTTGTGTGTATGTGTGTGTGTATGTGTGTGTATGTGTGTGTATGTGTGTATGTGTGTGTATGTGTGTATGTGTATGTGTGTGTAAGTGTGTGTATGTGTGTGTGTAAGTGTGTGTGTGTGTGGTTTATGTATGTGGTCTGTATGTACAAATAATATGGAAGTAGAAGGGTGGGGCTTATTATGGGAAGAAAGAGTTCTAACGGGAAGCAGACAAGACAGTGGAGAAAGAAGAAGTAGAGCATGGTATTCCTTCGTAGGCGGAATCTAGATTTATATGTGTGCGCGCACATGCGTGCGTGTGTGCATCAGGAGGAGGAGAAGCAGGAGGGAGACAAGTGGAAGTGAAGGAAACTAGCAGGGGGTGGAGGGGTGAGGAGGTGAGCAGAGGGCAAATGGGAGAAAGGTGCATGATATGGGTGTATGGGAATCTCACCATGATGTATACACACTCAGCAAACAAATCCAATACAATAAAAGTAAGCCATTTCTACTTAAATCGTTAAAAGTAAAAGAAACGGTAGCAGAGATGACCCGCCACTGGCTGCTCTTCTACAGGGCCTGGGTTCAATTCCCAGCATCCACATGGCAGCTCACAACCGTCTGTAACTCCAGTTCTAGGGAATCCAACTCCCTCTTCTGACCTCTGTTGGGCACCAGGCATGCATTTGGCGCACAAACATATGTGCAGGCAAAACACTCATATGCATAAAATAAAATACTATTTAAAAATTAAAGGGACGAAGAAAGAGGAAATTGGGAGATCGTTTTAAAGTATGTATGTGCTAAGAGAAGCATATCACAAAAAGATGATCGCAATGAAGACTCCCACCAAATTAAAAATCACTCTATTATCCCCAGAAATTGAGGGCCCCTTTAGAACAAGACACTGAACTGAGATTCCATTTCCAGAGTCAGCCCTCCAGATAGACTGTGTAAGTGATCAGGAGCTGATTCCCGAAGGCTTTGGTCTTGAGCATCCCCGTCCGCGTCCTTGAGCGATGGATATTGAATGCTGCCCTTGACCTTCTGCCGGAGACATATTTTATTTACTTCTTCCTATAGAATTTCCTTAGCAGGGCTGTAATGAGCGCCGTTTGTCTTCCTAATGGGCCCAAATGGAACCCTTTGGGGTCCCCCAGGATGTGCCTTGGTCTAAAAGAAGAAGCCTAGTCAACTGCACTCTCAGAACCAGAAATTTATGACTTCCCACAGGTTGACGTTGCAGGGTTATTTGTAGTGTCCTGTAGGGACATGGCCTTCTGAAACCCCATAGCCTCCTAGCCCTACGTCTAACCCCTCATCACTAACCAGCCAGCTCCCTGCACCTTCACCCTTCAGCTCCATCAGGGTCTGGACCGAAGCTCATCCACTCAGTTTCCACCCCAACCCTGACCGTTCCAAACTCCTGTTAGCGGTGCTAACAGAACCCCGTATGTGGCCTCATGTAAGAGAAAACCCGAGACACGTACTGCTGCCTTTGAAAGTGAAAGAACACCAAACCCTGTCATTTTCTTACTGATAACCTTAGAAGTTGTACAGCATCTCTGAAATGTAGAAACGAGACTGTTAGAGCAACTTCACAATTGTTTACCAGATGTCTGTACACATAAAGAAACTCACCATGGTGGGTGATTAGCTCAGAATTCACTAAGGATCAAATCTTACTGAATTAATTCCATAAACATTTGTTAGGTGCCTATTAAGTGGCAGATAGCCACCAGGGTCACTGCAAAGCACGAGAATAGAACTTTCTTTATCAGGCTTATTGTTGGTACTCAGGCAACTGCACTGGCCAGCCCTTGGGGTCCTGACAGGATACGCCCTCAGCTGCAGCCACTAAGAGCACCACCTGTGTACATTCACTACGTTCCCTTTTAAAATCCCTGCCCACCTCCCATCTCTGTCTTTTTCCCTCTCTTTCTCTCCCTCTCTGTTTGTTCCTCTCCCCCCTCCCTCTCTCTCTCTCCTCTCTCCTGCTTCTCCTGTCTCAGGAGGCCGCTCTCCTCCTCTTCCCTTTCCCCTTTTTATGATCCCTTTCCCTAATATGAATAAATAAATAAAACAGAAACCCTATGCTTGAACCCTGTAAATGGTGTCTTTCTCTTGCATGCTGCTTTTCATAAGTTACAACACTTATGACGCAACTAAATGCTCCAGCCTGCAGGAGATGAGAGATGCAGGGTATTCAGCCAAGTAGTCACACCCCTACCTGCCCAGGCCATGCACACACCTGGCCAGTGTACCCAGATATTGAGGGGTGAAAGGGAGGTTTTCCTCGGAAGTCTGAATTCTCTCTGTCTGCCTAAGAGCCTCTGGTGAAACGTGTTTTGTTTTGTCTTGTTTTGATTATGGTACTCAGCAAAGCCTTGCTAAGACAATGAGACTATTCACTACTGTCTCTTCTCTTCTAGGACATCAATGAGTGCATTCTGGAAAACTACCCTGAGTGTTCCAACCCCAGGTTATTTTACATCATCCCGTATTTCTGTGGACAGCACCCCAGATGTAGGTAAGCACCCTGCCTCACAGGCACTCCGTGGGACCCTTCTGCAGGAAGTCCCGAGACCTTTTGCACTTCCATCCATGGCGACAGCAGCTCTTCAAGAATACCATTGGCCTCTCTGGGTGTCATATAAGGAATGTGAGGCTCCATGACACAGCATTGGGGTGATTACATACAGCTATGTAACAGGAACACCCGCCAAGTTCATTTGTCTACCCAAAACACGGCTGTTACCACCATTCAACAAGACAGTGGAGACCAGCGTCAGATGGCCAGCCTGTAGGACTGTGACCCACAACCATATCTGTGCTTGACAAGCTACGGAGGGCTCAACACTCTGGAAGCACACACACACACACAGTGTCCCTAATGAGGTACAGTCCCGCCGAACAGTGATCCTTAGCCTCTGGGTCATGACCCCTTTGGGAATTGAAGGACCCTTTCACAGGGGTCGCCCAAGGCCACCAGAAAACATGAGTATTTATATTATGATTCATTAACAGTAGCAAAATTACAGTTACGACGTAGCAAGGGAAATAATCTTATGGTTGGGGGTCACCACCGCATGAGGAGCTGTATTTAAGGGCAACAGCTTTAGGAAGGTTGAGGGCCACTGACATGGAGAGGGTTTCCAGAGATCAAGCTGGCCTGACTTGAACACAGAGCCGTCTTCACTTCACACTGGCCAGGCACAAGCACCCCTAGTTGCTTTCCTAGGTGGTACTGGAGTAGCTGTAGTTGAAATCATATACGTTGTTCTAAGCACATGTCTATATCCCGGAGAAGAAAAGATTTCAACAATGAATTACTGCCTTTGTGTGGTAGGACTACGGCTTTTTCAAAGTGGGGAAACTGAGTAGAAGCAGAGGGTCCTTATGTTCCGGCCCTGGGGTTGGGGCGGGGGATGCATAGCTGATTCTAATTGTGACACATTCTTGGCATGTTTTGGCTTACGTTCCATTTCCGTGTGTTTGTGAGTTGGGTTGTTGGTGCTGTTTTGCTTAGCTCACTGTAACGGGAGAGAGCCCTTACCATGCAAAGCCTGGGCCTTATCAGCATCCTGGTTCAGGCAGTCTCCTCCATCGTTTACACTGATGGTCAGGAAATGGTTTGCAGCCAGTGCTTCAGCAGCCGAGGATACAGCATCAAGTGATTACTTTTTAGTGGTCCTTACCTGTTCCTCAGGCTCAAAGGCTGACCCACAAGGAGCATGGCTAGGGACTGAACGTTTCCTACAGGCCTGATACTGTCTTATATACCTCCCATGAGTCCTGGGATTACAGGCTTGTGAGCTACAATATTCCTTTAGACTGATTCACTCTTGTGTAGATCTGGAGGGTCTTGAACTCACAGAGATCGGTCTACCTCTTAATCCTGAGTCCTAGGATTAAAGGTGTGGACCACCACCTCCTAGCTTCTGGCTGCTAGGATCAAAGGTGTGTGCCTGGCTTCTTAGGCTTGTGGCTGACTTTGCTTTCTGAATCCTCAGGCAAACTTTAATAAATCATAAGTAATATATCACCATATATGAGATGTTTATTCCAAAGACTTGGATTCTAACTCCCTAAAGCAGGCCTGAAATGGGCTCTTCTCAAACCTTGGACAGTATCCTCAGGGGCCTTATCTAGTTCACAGGAGGGTCCCCAGATTTCCCTACCAATATCACTCTGTTGAACTTTACAGCAATCTTTTGTAGCAGATAAGCCTTGTTTTAATGTTGTTTCAAGAGTGACCTTGGCTTATCCAGATTCCCCCAAATCTGACCCATAAGGAAATCCAGCTCTTCCCCTTCTTTAACTCAATCGTACAACAACAAAAACTAACGTTAATGTTTTTCAAAGGATGGGGTGATTAGCAGGCACTATTGGACACTAGCTTTGATTGCTACAAGAAATATTGTCCGTGACTCTAACTTCATTAAATGCGTTCCACCTGGTTCATCTATATAAAGCCATTCTAACCATCTGCTTGAGATCTAAGTGCCTGTGCCTATCATTGTCTTTCATTAAATACTTAGTCAGGCATATTCATTTCAAGGTCCTGGAGAAACCCCAGGAGAATGGGCTGTTCTAGAATAGGCCACACCTAGGCTAAACCTAGAAGGAATTCAGGTTAGGGCTTACACAAATGGCGACTCAGGGTGGGGGGGGGTGTTGACACACATGGTCGGATAGAAGAGATCAACCTTCCATGGGTTGGTGATACACATCCTGGGGGCTTTGATGTAAGTAACTTTCTTGTCTGTCAAGGGAGCCTGGCGAGTGGGCCCTGGAGCGTGCCAAACTGAACGTGAACGAAAACTTCCTGCTCGTGGGGATTCTGGAGGAGTTGGAGGATGTGCTGCTTTTACTGGAAAGATTTTTACCTCATTACTTCAAGGGCGTGCTCAGCATCTACAAGGACCCAGGTAACTCCATGTGTAAGCCCTGTAGGGTTCGCTCCAAGACTTTCTTGCTTTGACAATGACTTGAGAGATGTGTGATGTGATATCTTGGGTCCCCTGGCTTTCAAAGACAGAGGAGAAGCATGCATGAGCTTTTGACTACAGGACCTCAAGCTTTAAGTTAAACACAGCCTCGCTGTGGCTATGACAGCTATGTCCCTCTCCTTAAAAACAGAAGTTCACAACATTTCCCACCGGCTTGCCCAAAAGCCCATTGCTGGGAACAAAGGATGTAGATACACCCCTACACCTGGATGCAAACGGGAGTGAGGGAGAGCTACTTGAGATGAGACGGCTCTGCCCTACACTACTGTTACAAAAGCACTCTAGCGTGCAAAATCCTGGCAGTAGATTAGACGGGAAACAAACTGGAAATGCAATTAAGATTTTACTCTCACAGACCAAGGGCTCCCCAAATAGAAGTGGCAAAGCGGTTTCAGGACAGGCCGCCGTATCACTGTGAATATAATTACTTTTGGAAATCCATCACTTATTTTCTCCTCATTATTATTTAGCGTGAGATAAAGATACCCTCTTGCTGCTTCCTTTCCTGGGCTTCTTAATCTAGTGATGCACGCACAGCAAGCCCTGCATACTTACTCACCTAGCAGTTTGTGGCGTTGTGCTGTTGAGAGAGGGCATATGGCCTGGTAGAAAAAGCAGAGGGAGGAAACGCTCCCAAGGACTGCGGACAGTCAGATGGGGGGAGCCGTATCTGCATCACCAAGGCTTGGACACACTTGCCTTTGCCCTGGGGAGTCTTTACGCCTGCACCGGGGCCCTGTCATTTGAATAAATGGCTGGCAGGTGCTTCAAAACATCTCCCAGCTCTCTCATTCAGAGTCAAAAAAAAATCTAATTTATCTGCTTGTTAGAATATATCAGAAAACCCAAAGGTGAGCCCTACTTTGAGTCTTCTTATCAGGAAAATGAGTTTGAATAACTAGAAGCCTTCAGTAGCTGAGTTTGGAAACTGGAATATCTCTGCGCTTGCAGCAACAGGCACATGAAGGAGTTTGCATATGTAAAATGGGAAGGATGTCAGCATTCCAATGTGTCTGAAGACGGTGGTTCTGTAAGGCACTGTGAACCCTACTCTGTGCAGGGAGAGGGCTACCCTACATTAGAGTCCTTAATGGACGACATCAGTCATTCTCCAGTGAACCCTCTGTCTGTCTGTCTGTCTCTCACTCTCTCTGGGCCAGCCTCTTGTGTATGAGTGTGTGTGTGTCTGTTTGTCTGTCTATCTCCCCATCAACTCCTGTGTGCACACGTGTGTGAGCATCACAGTGTGAGATGATGAGATGCATGAATCTTGATAACACATCCTCATCCAGACATCTGTTATGTGGTAGGGATGAAGACTTGTTCATTTCAATGAAGACATTTTCATCTCCATTCTTAAACACATACAAAACTCCAACAAGAAGCATATCCCCAAGGGACACTTACCTAGCTATGGCTGGAAGTATTTGTTATTGACTTCCTATTTTCTCCAGTTAACTGGGTGACATCTCAGAAATGTGGGACTTGATCCCATGATCTGCCTGCATATCAATTAAAGCAGAAAAGATTTGTGACAATTGGATTGCTGTTACTTCTTTTACCTACAGCTACAACCTTCCCACCAGTAAATTAAAGCTCTTTTCCCTTTGAGTTTGGCAGTAACAACATGTTAAAGGCGTCAGAAGGAATAAGGGGCATCTGGTGTTCTTGTGTAAAGGGATAAAAGGGCTTCCAAAAACCAGATGCAGCTGTTCCTGGGGCTTACATGATGCCAGGCATCTATTCTGCTCTCCTGGTGCATCTTGGCTACCCTAGTCCTACCCCTTTCCTCACAAAGAAGTGATAAAAAGAGTAATTCCTGGCACACAGGGAACTCCAAGCGCCAGTTACTGAAGATACATTGTGGCAATACATTTATAAACCCAGTTTGTAATACCGGTCTGTCTCTCTGCTGTCATGAAGTGTGTGCATGACAAAATGAACCTTGGGCCAAGAGTTCAGGAACTTCTGTGTACTATGGTTGTTTGGCAATGTCTTCTGCCCTTCCCTTATGATGACACTGAAGGCCAAGCAAGCAAATGGTTCCTGTATTCTAACAGTTTCTGTGTCCCGGAGGCAGAGGATGCGGGGTGAGCAGAAACTCCTGAGCAGCTTCTTCTTGTATCTGGGCTTCTGTGAACACAAAGTGCCATATTGTCTGTCACTGCTGTGCATTGGTGGGTTACAGCCAGACAGGCAAGAGGAGGCATGGGTCTCTTTATTCTGTTCACACCAGACCACCTTGTTCTCACGGGTGGCACATTAAAATCATGGTGCTTCCCACATTCAAGAAGTTTAGGGCTGATGATACAATTCATGGGTAGAGCTCTTGCCTAGCATGCCCATGGCCTGGATTTGATCCCAACACTGGAAAACATACGTTCAGAATTTAAATTTGGCTCTGTTAGTAAAGCACTTGCTAAAAGCATGAGGACTTGAATCCAATTCCTACACCCATTCAGGTGTCAGGCACAATGCACAGAAGCTAAGGGACATTAACTAGACTGCCGTAAAGTTGGAACATTGGTATAAAATGGCTATATTTTTATTAAATTCCTCCAATGGTTTTGCAAAGAGACAATTTTGCTTGATGGTAATCTATCCCAGCACCAGGGAGGCAGAGACTAGCAGATGATGGGAACTCACAGACCAGCCAGGCATGCTGAATCATTGAGCGGTCGGGTCCGTGAGAGACCCTGTCTCAGGAACAACAGTAAGGTGGCAGGTCATTGAGGAGGAGCCCAATGTTGACTTCAAGCCTCCACATCCACACACTTATACCGTGACATTTGCTCACACACATGCCGGTGTGAATCAGTACCTACAGTAAACACACACTGAGAGAGAGAGAGAGAGAGAGACAGAGACAGACACGCACACAGGCAAACACACACACACACACACACAGACAGAAAGACAGACAGACAGAGACACACACAGAGAGAGAGAAAGACAGAGACAGAGACAGGCACACACACAGGCACACACAGGCAAACACACACACACACAGACAGACAGACACACACACACACACACACACACCTTATAACCAAGTAGACTTAAAGGATGGAACCAAGAAACACTAAAATATGAGACACCGAGGATATCTCATGGGAGCTGTGACCACTGTGGAGCCACTGGCCACCTGAAAAAAATGAATTAATATGCAAACTCATCAGTGGCTGTCTATCACAGGTTATATGCCCTGTTATTGAAAAAAAAAAATGCAGGTGCCTGGTTAGTTTTAGTTATCAAGACCTCTACAATGACACTGATGGTGTGTGTGTGTGTGTGTGTGTGTGTGTGTGTGTGTGTGACTTTCATATCAAGGGCAGCAAGCACTGGGTTTTTAGGGACAGAAGAACTAACAAAAATGGTTGTGTCTTTTAATCGGATGAAGTGTCACTTAGTTTCAGATAGGAATTGTGACAGCTTTAAAAGCTACTACTGCCTGTTTTAAGAGCATGCCATTTAGAGACGCTGGCACCTACCCTAAATACCACTTTGACTGGGGCCTTCCCCTTTTTTTGGAAAGGTATGTTGTCCTTGAGCAAGTTTGTCTCTGACCATTTGGATAACCAGTCTTATAATTGTTTTAAGTAATTATATATTAATGTTTCCCTGTTGTGAGACCCAGTGAGTGAATCTCAGAAGAAGCTCATGATTATAAGTAATTAATTCGAAATAGGATTTAAGGTTTCAACATGATGGATAACACAGAGAGCAAACCCAGGTGTTCAGTGTCGTTACAAATGCTAGGACCCTTGCAGTATGTTTTCTAAATGACTCTTGGGACCTGACCAAGCTGGCGTTAGGGAACAAGGACTACCCAGACTTTAACTGAGAAGCAATGCCTCACTGGCGTAACAGATGTATTTACTTTGCTTGGGGCTGTGACCAAATACATGACAAAGAAGCAACCTAAGGGTGTGTGGGGACCTCGGTTAGCTGTGCTACAGCCCACAGTGAGAAGGAAGGTGTAGCCGTGGGATGTGAGGGAGCTGGTCACAGGGGAGAGGTAAGAGCAGCAGCCAATCCTCTTTCCAGCTCTTTTTACTCAGTCTAGGATGCCCCCCCCCATAGGATGGAGCCACCCACCCACGGGCGGTTTCCCGCTCCTCACTCAACCCTTTCATAGCACACCCAAACACATTCTCATTGACTGTCACTCCAGTCAAGTTCCCGGTCAGGACTGACCACCACACATCTCTCCTCCTTATTGCTTAATCGCCATGTTTGTTCTTTATCGGAGCCCTTTTTGAATGAGAAACTGAAGCCAGACCAGAGACGTCTATAGTGAGTTTTAACGTGTCTGTGTCTCCGTTCCTTAACTCAAAACACTGAAAGGTTGGGGCCAAGGGGCTCAGTGGTAGGCCCTCGCCTACCATGCTCAGAGCCCTGGAGTTGATCTCCGGTGCCACAAATGCAAATAAATCTAGCATGCTGTGAGCCAACAGACCTGAATTTATAAGCTAAAATTGTAGTGATGGTAAGTGCCAAAATAAACGAGCAAGTTAATTAAGAGCAAAGAGCATATGACTGAATGCAATGCCAGCAGTACTGGCTGGGCCAGTAGCCACATTAGTCTTGGTCAATAGCGCCACCTAGTGGGTGGACAGAACTCTACGTTCAACATACAAAGTTTGCTCTTTCAAGAGCTTGAGAACTCATGCGTCCAATCCTTCTACCTTGTGTTTGAAATGCTTTCTGTGACTAACATTACTTTAGTCTACATCTGCTTGTTTCCGTCGTAAGGATAAACCCCGGAGCACGATGGGAAACTCAGCAGTCATTTATGGAAGGTCTTGAGAACACAGTCGCCAACTATTAGAATAAATTCCAAGCCATTGGCTTAAACACTGACTTTGCAAACTAAATTAATTTACAAGGGGGTGATTAAGGAACTACGTTCACTCGTTTTATAAGTAATGGTGATGGAGTACAAATCGAATGCCTGCCGTGGTAGTTAGTTTTCTCGTTCGTTGTGCATCCATGCACAAGTTGGGAGACAGCCTCCGTCCGTTAACTGTACAGTCGTGGCAAGGTAAACCTAAGTGTCATCTTCCCACCTGTATAATGTGCATGGATATTACCTACTTTAAAAGGCTGTGGTCAGGGGGAGGGGACAAGAGACCTCATCGTCCATCACTTACAGCTGAGCCGAGACTATGACAAGTCTGCAATGAAGACTCACCACTTCCGTATTTCTGACTCAGGAGAAGGGGAATTAGTCTCTTCTTGTGAATTGTGTGTTCCCGGAGGGAGGATGTCAACTGGAAACTGCTACGCTGATGTGTTCAGAGAATAACGTACACGCACCATCCGAGTCAGTAAGAGCTTCTTGCTGTCCCTGAATTCTTACCAGAAATGTCGTCCAGTTATAACTTTGGAATGAGGTCCACTACTGAGATTTGATCTGGGGCTCATTACCCTTAACTTGGACCTCAAATACTGTCTGCTGTTTGATAGATAATGTGTTTCCAAATGTTTCATTTGCTTTTATTATCTAAAGGGAAACTCTTAAGGTTTCAATCCTGCCTGCAAGTTCATTTTCCATATCCACACAGTCTCAAGAATATTATTAATGCACTGTTAGCATTTCTCCAGCAGGGGGCAGAATCTCCCCATTCTCTCTAGGAGGTAACCATGGTTTCCAGACAAAACTCAGTGCACGCAGAGGTGGCACCCATAAAGTCTGAACACACATGTAGGATTATGCCTCAATGGGGGTCCATTTAGAAGTTGGGTTTCAAACAACCTGAAATTTCATTAATTCTAGATGAGACATCTAAATTGCATTTTATGGGAACCACTGGCATTGCCAGTATCAAATAAGTTTATCTAGAGTGTGTCTCTCTGTGTGACGTTTATATTCAAGTGTATATATTTTTAGTCATGAACATGCATGGCTACAATTATAAGACATCCAAATTGAATAGATACTGTCTTCCACCTTTCATTTCCATGTTTATTTCCTACTTCCTATCGCTGCTGACCTAAAACAAAAATGTAAGGAGCCTTAAAATAATTTATTAATGGCCAGAAGAAATTCCAATAACCTTTCTTCAAACTCGATGAGAATGTCTAAGTAACTTTGATATTACTGCTGGGACTATGACTCCTCTCTGCTCTTGGTTCATATAGTAGTTTTCATGAGCCATGTCCTGAGCTCAGATTCTAATACTATCAGTATTGGACTGCATGCACATGCGTGCGTACGTGCATGCGTGTGTGTGTGTGTGTGTGTGTGTGTGTGTGTGTGTGTGTGTATGTGTATGTGTAGACCTGTTCATGTGCAAACCAGCAGATGCATTATCTATCCTTTCCTAAATGTGACCTGAAATCACAAAGCCAGCCACAGTGTCTAAGGGAGAACAATTCAAATCTCTCTCTCTCACTCTCTCTCTCTCTCTCTCTCACACACACACACACTCCCAGGTAGACAGTGGTCTGCCTGCATGCAAGATGAGAGCACCAGATCTCATTACAGATGGTTGTGAGCCACCATGTGGGTGCTGGGAATTGAACTCAGGAGCTCTGGAAGAGCAGCCAGTGCTTTTAACCTCTAAGCCATCTCTCCAGCCCTGACTGCTAATTTTTAAGCATATTTTTCATTTGCTTGTCAATCACCCTTGCCTTAAGGTCAACCCTCCTCTAGGAGAACGTGTCTTATATGAGATGTGCCTCCAGTGACAGCAACAGAAAGGACTTAGCTTAAAACAGTGATTTTTCTAATACTAACTTTATTACAACTAATGCTGAACACGTTAAACATGTGAGGATGTAGACTTAGATGTCTGAACTTTTGCCAGCCCTGGGGCAAGGTGATACAAAAATGAACAAAGTACATAGGAAAACATCCCAGAGTTTGGCGCCACATGACCCAGCCTTAAAGGATGCATAGCAGTTTGTCACATGGTGTAAAAGGCTGCATGTTAAGCAACCGTGAGGGAATGCATGAGAGTTGGTACAGCCTGCACTGGCCCATGCTGCTGAGCCCTGATACCTCTAAGATTCAGCTACCCTTCTGCTTGCACCGGTACGGACAAGGCCAAAGGACCAACTCTTCCTGTGATGCAACAGGGACCTGGGTCACCCACACCAGTCTCAGGACTGGTAGCTAAGCCACAGCTACTGTAATATGCCACCCTGTCAGCTTCCTGTTCTGACCACAGAGGCTCTCGTTTCCTTACAGTAACCAAGTGACTCCACACCCTGAGCTTTTCCAACCAAAGTTCTTCTCCTGGCTTTCTGCCTGCACCCATTAGTTTCCATCAGTCCTGTGTGCCTTGCAGTAACTGCATGGATTCTCCTCCCGATCTCCAGGTACCAGCCACTGACCTCCTAGACTCCCTGACTTCTCCATCCCTCCCTGGCCTGGGCTTGAGCTGCCTTTCTCCCCAGGCATGGTCCTTTAGGAATCCTGTTCCTGGGTGTCTTTTTAAAAGCACTTCCTCCATCTCATAAGCCTTGATCTTTTCTGGGTCCCAGCTCCCCTCCCCCGTAGAGAATCCCAAATGCACACATACCCATGTCTCCCTAATTTGCCCAGTGTTCCCAGACCAGGTTGGGGGTACCGTTTCCGCTTTTATGAGTCATTTCCCCTAATGAAAGCTGCCTGATGGCATCTGGGGGCGTGGAAGGGATAAGCATGATCTGTGCTCGGGGGTTATTTTCCTGTGCTTGAGAATGCAACCACTTCTACTCTGAGTAGTTTTCAGTGAGGCTGACAGTAATATGCTTTGCCCCGAGTGAGATTACGACTATGGGATGGGCTTACTCATCGCAAGTTTCAACTTTGGACTTGCCTGCTTATTGTACGAAGCTGGTCTGCTTCTACAGCCGAGATTAAAGTCCTGGCGGGTGGCTGGTACTTATAAAACCTTTTTCACAATGCTTCTGTCCACCCAGGCATCCACATGGTGGCACAAAAGGACTCTTGACAAAGCACTTGAAGACTATCTTCAGGCTTTACCCACCCCATCCCTTCTTTGCTGAGAAAACCTACCCAAGCTGGGGGAAAGGGGCGGGCGGCAAGGGCACACATAGCCCAGCTGAGGGGGTGGCACAGCCCTGAGCCATTTTGTCTGACTCAGCACTGTACAGCAGATGTCCTATTTTTTCCTAGCCAAATCTTTCTCAAGTAGACATATCATTTCTCGGTCTGTGTTTTTGTAGGCTCTCAGACATTTTTGTCAGGCTACGGTGCCCTAGCTTGTCTAGTCTTACAAAGAGTGTGGAACTGTAAAAGGGTACAGAGAAAAGGTCAGGCACTGGCACCACCATCCGCCGTGTGGTGACACATGGAATGTAGTGAGTACATTCATCTGTTCCCCACAGAGAAGCCCAGCAAGGCCCCTGCTAACATGAAGTGGTAGGACTTGGAGATGTCACCTCCCTGGTCTTCCACTGGTCCTGCTAGATGCTTCTGCTTGGCCGATCAGACATGACTGGAAGTGTGCATTTCACCCTCTTGTATTTATCTAGATAATAAAGTGGTGCCTCGTTCACTAAGGCCCAAGAATGTCAGAGCGATTAAAGACCCTCAGAGCGTGGACCTTCATGCTCTGACTCAGCAAAGGCGACACTCACAAGAAGCGGTCTTGATGCAAACTGCAAGAGGACTCCTTTATTCCAAGTGCACACTGGGGTCCAAAGTCACACACCACGCAGGGGTAGAGGACTGAGGACCCCGAGGGCAGAATTGAGACAGCTTTTATAGGGTTTACAACAAAGCCTGCCCATCATAAACCAATCATCTCACAGCATCAAGAGTCCGCGGGGTGCGGACCAATCAATTTAAACCATCCAAGCCTGCACTTTATAGACAATCAGTTTTCTATAGCCTGGAAGTCTGCATTTGCGCGGGCTCCTAGGTGGGGTGACAAATGGCAGTTAGGTTAGGTCACTGGGGCAGGGGTTTCACAAGCAGTTTACAAAGTCAGAGAAGCAGCAAGGAGTGTGACCTTTTGCCTAGTTACTGGCAGAGGACAGGGTCTGGAATTTGAGGTTTTTAGGGCTTTCTAGGTAGTGTTTCTAAACTTTTAGCTTCCTGGGGTCATTGGAGAGTTAAGCTGAATTTTCCATTCTTTCAAGCCACGGTGGGTTCAGCCTTTGCGGTCCAAGCTCCCTGCACGCACGCTCAGCTCTGCAGGCCTCACTTTCAGTGTGGGTTGTATGCGTCTTCTGACCGCCATGCTGTCCACTGCGAGTGTGCACAGGCTGCCGTATCCGCGTGACTTGCACGAAGCGCTGCTTAGTTCTTTTACTCCATCACCCTTTCTTTTGCGTCTTCCCCCGTCCTCCTGATGTGACAGACATTCTGGCCCCACAGCCCTTCTACCCCACTGCCAAGGTGCACCCATGACCCACACAGAGTGTCACAGCACTCGCTAAGATGCCACAGCTGTGTTTGACTTCTAGCACCAGATACTGTTTTCCGCTGGAGTTAATCAGTGCCTTTCTTTAAAAGAAAACACTTAGATTTATTTGTACCAATCAAATTTTGACGTTGCGTCAATATTATTTTAATAGTATTTCAGTATTATCAGATGTCCTTTCCCCGTCCTCCTGGGTCCTCCCTCCCGCTCAGAATTCCTAACCTCTGGTTGAAGCTTAGTCTGGCTCCGCTGGAAGCTCCCACACAGCTCTGCTCAGTTGCCTTTTGTGGCAGTTAGGTGTCAGATCCCATTCCCCAATCCCCTTGGTTGTACCTGTCTCTTGATGGTATTTCATCACTTCCTAATCGAGTTACGTGGGATGGGGGGTGGGGGTCTCACTGCACGTTTTGCTATTGGTGCAATACCACATTACGGACGCCACTTGTGGTTCCAGAGGGTTGCAAATCCAAAGTAGCCAGGCCCTGTCTGTTGAGGGACATCTTGCTATGTCACCGCATAGCAGAAAGGGTCAGATGGCAAGAACACAGGAAGGGTGACGTGCGGTGATTTGGATGAGAATGGTCGACGCTGCTTAAGGAGGATTGGGAGGCGTGGCCTCGTTGGGGGAGGCGTGGCCTTGTTGGAGAGGGTGTGGCCTTGTTGGAGAGGGTGTGGCCTTGTTAGAGGAGGTATGTCACTGGGGATGGGCTTTAACAAAGGTTTCAAAAGCCCATGCTAGGCTCCGTTCTCTCTCTCTCTCTCTCTCTCTCTCTCTCTCTCTCTCTCTCTCTCTCTCTCTCTCTCTCTCTCTCTCTCTCAGTAGCGCTCAGCTACTGCTCCAGCACCATGTGTGCCGACATGCCCCCCACTGTGATGATAGTGGACTCAGCCTTTCTCTCCTGAGAGTTGTCGTGGCCGTGGTGTCTCTTCGCAGCAATAGGAAAGTTGACTGTGACAGGGCGGAAACGGGCTGGTGCCCTCTGATTTATAGGGAGCCATCTGCCTAACTCACTTTTACCCACTCCCCAAATAATAGCATCAATCTCTCCTCCTGGCCTGATCATTTCTCAAGGCCCACCTGGCCTGCCTCTTGGTGGCAGGGACATTTCAGCACGGGTCTTGGAAGGGGCACGGAACCTTAGTTCCTGGCAGTTCGAGAATGTTTGAGAAGTCTAACGTTCTGTCTCCTCTCTCCAGTACTGACCTGGCACACATGGATTTCTTCAGAATTACACTCCACACACCCGCTTCTTTTCCTCCTTCCCATCTCTGACCCCATCTGTCATTTTTTGCTCTGTTTCTTTAATGATGTTTACCATGGGCATTTTTTTCACCGGATACCCAGACCCCTAGACATTTCTTTTCTTTGGATATTATTTTTCTCTCTTAGTTCTCTATCTCTTTGAATTTTCCCCTCCTTTTAAAAACATTGCTTTTTGTATTCTGATCTTTCCATTGATGTCTTAAAGCTCTTCGCTCTAGGAAAGCCATCTTCAAGTGTTTTCCTGTATCCCCTGTGGCACCTACCTCTCTGCTTGCCATGGGCTCCTTTTGACAATGTGGTTGGTCTAGGCGTCTCTGGCAGTTGGGAGCTTTCTTCTGGCGGCATAGCTCTGCCCTTGAGAAGACAGCACTTAAAATGCCATGACATGGGAGCCTCGCTGGGTCCCCATATAACACACGTAGGGTGACGGAGCAACCAGGAGATGGATGTTCACTGGGAACATTTTGGAAATGTTCTCCTTTCCCCTTGAGCTTGTTGAGATTTCCCACCCTGCAAACATCTTTTTTGGTGAAGTGTGGTGTGGTGGTGAAGTAGGAACACGCATCTGGTCGGTGCCATGGGAACCCTCCTCCTCCTTTCTCCCCTGGGTTAGCAAACCCCTTGGAGCCTCAGCTACAGCACCCCAGGCAGGGAAGAATCCCCCCAGCAGCAGGTGAAGCTTTGCGAGACACGTGGCCGCAGGCAGCCCAGGGAGAATGCATTTCATCACCAGACGGCCAGCCTCATGTCCAGCTCTCGTACAGGGGACACCTCGTGCCCGAGCTGTCACTCCTTTGTCGTTCAGGAATTGCAGTGGATGACCTGGCACTCTTGTTAGCATTCCAGAAACTTCCCCTCGGCGCCACCCACTGGGTGCATCCCAGAAGCCGATGAAAATCTGTCCCACATGAACATCCTCCTCCAACTTGCTGTCCTTGTGACAGTGCAATCTTTTGCAAAGTTGGCATTGCTTTGCTGTCGTTATAGTGACCCTCTCAAGGATAAGGTAGTGGAGGCGTATAGTCAATCATGGCAGTTAATTTGGGAGTCCCAGCTCTCTGCAGGTGAAGGTTCTAGAGACAGTTTTATGTCCGTAGATTGGTTGTTCACATTCCTCTCATGAGATATCAGCCAGGCGATGGCATCGTTGCCATCAGCATCAGTGCCTTGAAGTGGTGGCAAATTTCAGGGACAAAGCCAAGCCAACTCGAGGCCCCGTTCATGGGAAGTCATCAGTGGAACCCTATGCACGTTGCTCTTAGGATGGGGCTCTGATAGACTTTGAATCTGAAGTGCCCCACACGGGATCCCGTCTTGAACACTCGGTCCCCCAGGAGCTGCTAATTGTGGGAGCTGTGGACCCTTCGGGAGATGGTACTGGCTGTTGGAAGCAGTATCTATATAAAGCCTATAGCTGGCCCAACCTCCTGTCTGTTTCTTCCTGCTGGTCCTCTATGACGTGACGTCTCCAGCATCATAAACACCACTGTTCTTTCCATGCCGCCATGAATTCAGCCCTTGGAGACTGCGAGTCCACATACGCCTTCCCTCTCTTAATATGTTCCCGCCCGGTGTGTCAACCACAGTGACGTGAACATGCTTAAACATGGGGACCCCCGCCACGGTTTTAAGTCAGTAGAAGACATATCGGTGCCATGTCCGAGGTCTCTTTTAGGAGAGATCTCACAGGTTAAAAAAAAAAAAAAAAACTGGTAAAGAAAGGCATTCCTAAGGCTACAGGCTGGCATCAAGGCTATTCAGAAATACAATCGGAGTGGAGCCTGATGAGCAAGGACCCCTATGTGTCCTGTGCTGACAGGTGTCCTTTAGGAGAAATGTCACTGTGAATGTCCATAGACCATGGCGATGGCTTCCAAGCAAGAGAGCAGAGACCCTGGCTAGGTCAGCACTGTCAGCCCGCTAATGTGCAAAAGGCAAAGCCATCGAGGGGCCTGGGCTACAGCTGTCTGGGTAGCAGTAGCAACAGCTTGTATAATCAATGTGTCATGACAAATGCAAACAAAAGCCAGCACTGAAATTCCAGCCACACTGTGTCCAAGCCAGTTCAAAATCATATAACCATTGGAGTTTTCCCCCTCTTTAAATATATTCCATATGAGCCAGGGTGTTGGGACTGCTGGAATCTACTGCGTTCACTCAGTGGGAAAAGAGCTTGGGGAAAACCCACAGATACAGTGGGGAGAGAAGGAGAATGTTCCCTGGCCAGGCTGGTCACCCTGGTGTGGCTGAGAAACCAGTCATTTAGCCTCGGAGTCCCAGGAGAAATAGCGTTCTTGTCTGGGAGCACGTCCCAACAGGACCTCTGTGTCTGCACTGACCCTGTCCACAGCCAAGCACTGTGACCCAAAGTGTAAAAACACAGAATAGTGCCAATTCACAAGCAGTATATGCCCAGCCTGTGATGAGATAAAAGCAGAGACTGAGAATAAGCATTTGGAAACCTGCACGGTGATTTGACAAGACCACGGCCATTTTTTTTTTTTTCTAACAGTTGGTTTTTATTGTGGTTTACAAAAGTTTACCAGTGAGATGATTTGGGGGCTGGGGTGGGGGGGATTCAGAGCTTGTTTGAGAAACCTGATAACACCCTTTCTGATCTGAACTGTTTAAACTGACCATTCCTACCAGAACTACATCTCTACAGTTAGCTCAGGACCTCAAATTGGCATTGGCTCATTTCTTTACAGCTCTGTTAGGTGGTGTTAGGGGTTGGATTGGTTGAAGGCCTAAGCTTTTGTATCACAGAGCATGACTGTTTTATAAATGAGGTGTGTGGATAGACTAGTCAAGATAGTCATACCGTATTAGGATGGACCTGATGGGACACAGAAATTGAAAGACATGGAAAAGGTAGCCATAGAAAATGGGAGAGATTATAAGCACATGGTCACAGAGAAAAAACGTTAGGAGCTAAAACAAACTTCCTTAGAGGTAGCAAGGCTGTGCCGATAACATTAGTTCTGGTCTTGTAGATTTCAGAAGAAGACTGCTCTATATCTATTGCCTTGGGGAATGGTTATATCCTGGGCCTGTGGTAGCTTGCCATAGGCCGCTAGGATGCAAACCTAGGCATGGTTACTGTACCAGCTCACTAACCAACTGTGATTGACCACGCCAAAGAAATAACTAGCAAGGGCATCTCTCCAGACATGGGGCCATACTCTGGAGACGTGGCTCAGACAGATCCTTCCCCTCCAGCACGTGACATTGCTTACGCAACCATCTGCTCTTCCCCAAGCCTAGAATACACTGCTTGGTGTTCAGGGAATCCCAACTGTCCCTTCACCCCCCAAGGTATCACAAAGGAAAAGTTGTGTGTGTCTGTCTGTGTGTGTGTGTGTGTGTGTGTGTGTGCGCGCGCGCGCGCGCGCCCAGAAGCCAAGAACGCTGAAATCTGTGCACACGCTCTCAACCACCCACAAAGGGCTGTGTGTATGGCAGCTCTGCAGCCTCTCAGCACCCCACCTCAGGCTGCCTGCATGTTCACTGCCCACCCACCCTACATTGCATCATCCACCCAACAGTAAGCCCCGCTGCTCAGGAGTGAGCTCCCAAGCCGTGAGTTGTGGCTCAGCCAGGTGTGACCTGACAGAACACAACCCAGAGGAATCTGAGCTTGGCTCTCAGTCAGAACTGACTCTGGTGGGCTGAGGCTGCCCATCTTCTCGGAGCTGACACTCCAAATGGTGATGAAGTCTTGTGTTTGTTCAGGGTGATTTCTGGCCCGGCCACACGTCTAGATTCCCACATTATAGCATAGGATATTGTTTGCCTAAGTATAACAGGGCATGTGAGTTGGTTCCTGGCATGGATCATGGAAGATTAGCTTACTTTTACCAACTCAGAATCAGCCCAATGGCTATCACCAAAGACCACACAACTCCCAGAGTGTCTATAAGTAGATACTGAACCACATGTGTTATTAGCTTTGATGTTAGACCGTATTATTATTAACTTTGCTTTGGTTGAAGGTAGGCCCCATCATATTGTTCAAATGGGGTTTTCACTGCCTGGAATACGTCACTTTAAAGAATGTTTTTCCAAAAGAAAACTGTTAAATCCCAAATACATTTTTGGCTAAATGGTTAGTTTTAATGGTCCAGAGTTTAAAAAAGAAAGAAAGAAAGAAAGAAAGAAAGAAAAGAAAAGAAAAGAAAAATACCCTGTAATTTAATTCCTCATAAAACATAAATCAGATTCATGAAGTTTCTGCTAAATAGTTCCCTCTGCTCAGCCTAAAATTTCTCCCGTTACTCATCCTCAAGGAATAGCATATTGTTGTAAAACGCCATCTCGAAACTGAAAAGAGCCTGTGGTATCTGACTTCTGCTGCCGTGTTGTGGCTGTGGTGATAGAACGGGGCCTACAGTTCCCAACTGTTCTCACTCTCTTCTTCTTAGCATAGGAGTAGAGGCGCAGCCCCCAGATGACGTTGGCATTGGTATAGAGGTGTGGCTCCCAAATGACCGCAACATGGTATGATGGCTTCTACATCTGCCACCTCCTACCTTTTAACATTTCGCTTTTCAAAAGTCATGCAGGTCGGTGGAAAATTACTCAGCCATCCACATCCAGGTACCGAGCTTACCTTGGAATTCATTGTTTTACTAGCAACTTCCCCATGCCTGTGGCTTCCGCTTCATGCGGGAATGTCAGGCCTGGAGAAGGCAGTCACACATCTGGAGAGTGCCTTAAACAAAAGGTCCAAGTCGCTTTCAAGTTCACTTAATGATAAACTCAGTAGTCTAAGACGTTGGGCCCAAAGTCAAAATCTCTTCCAATAACACAGACGTCAGCTATGAGGTTAATCTGAAGCAGAAAACACAGACAAATCAGACAAACAAGCAAAAACTTCCCACGATTCACCACCCCCCCAAAAAGAAGCTAATGTCCCCACATCAAAGGCTCAGAATTTTGTTCTAAAAATTGTAAAGTGTCTTCCCCCTTCATGAGTTCACATTGCCTAAATCAACAATGTTTCATCCTGTGCCAAATTTTATAAGTTGATGAGGACTTTATTATTATAATTATTATCAATGTGACTCTCCTGGCACTATTTTTTTTAAAAAAAATCATCTTGTGCTATTTTCCTATTCAGAGAGATCCAGGAGATCTGAAGCTGAGTCCCAGTACTGGTCCTTTAGATAAACTGTGGCTGTGGGACCACAGGCTCACGTGGGCTAGCATTAGCTATTTAGGCCTCCAGAGCCTATTTGAAGTATGTTTTTTCTTCTGAAACTAGTTTGTTATGGAAAGTCCTCCTCCATTGTTTTCCTTCCTTTTCTCTGTTTTCTTTTCTGGTAAATTCTGTTTCTTACTAAAGATGGAGCGGTGTTGAGAACCAAAGAGAAGGGATTCATTGGCCCATTAACAGTTTAGTGAAGCACAGTTCTTGTTGTCTGGATATATGATATCCTGCCATTCAGAACACAGGAAGGGCAGATGGAGCACTCAGAATTGCATGTGGATACCCAGAGGAACCTGAGAACGCTGGCTTCTCTGATTGGCTTATCTACCCTGGGAAGGGACCAGAAGGTACTAGGAAGCCCCACAATGCCCGTGGGAGAAAGGTGTGGGGTCTTGGGAGTGAAGGGACTTCATCCCAGCTCTTCTCTCTAATTGCCTTTTGGGCAATTATTTTCATTTAAAGAGACGTAGACATCCCTTCAATCCTACACATTTGCTGTCACCCAAGTCTGGAAGCCTAAAGCCCTTTCAATGACACCTAAAAAGAACCCATCTCCTCGGAAATCTGCTGGAGAAGATTCTGGAAACTTTCCCAGCTTACCATAGAAAACACAGATGCCACATTTCTGGATACCAGGCATGCGGCTGTCAACAGCTCTCATGTCCTCCAGGCCATAGTCAAGAATTATGTGATAGAGAATTGTAAAGAATTTTTTTCCCTCAAATCTATATATAACTTCAATGCACTTATAATACATGTGCATGGAGCATATCCTCATAACACTATTTATGGGTCATGGAGTCCTGTTTGGGGGGAGGGGAGAGCAGAATTCATGGGTAATCGAGTCTAATCAAAGACCCCCTTCTTGGTTGGGGGCATGAAGGTTATAGTGGGTAGCATAGGCTGTCCCAAAACCTGTTGAGCAGGTTTTTTATTAGTACCTAAGAAAACAACTTAAGAGAAAGGGGAATTATTTTGACTCATGGTTTCTGAGATCTTGGTCCAGCTAGCTTTGTTTGTTTTTTCTGAATATTGGTGAAGAAGGGCATTATGGGAGTAAGAGTTCGTGGGATAGAGGCAGCTCACTTCAGGGCTGCCAGGAATCAGCAAGCAAAATTTCCATTTCCGTGCTTTCTTCCCTTTATTCTTCCCATGTTCCCTGCCTATGTGTCTTCCGCCTTTAACTGTCTGTGGGATTGCCTTCACAGACACACCACATGTGTGCTCTACAAATCTCCCTGATCAGAGAAGGCTTGAACAGGGGCTTAAGTTAGCCCAGTATTTGAGCTTCCAAGGATAGACCAACACATCCATCCCAACATCTGTCAGAGTATGAGTCTTGGTATTGCTGGCACAGCTGGTGTAGAGAGAGGTGTGGGGTTCCTGCAGGCTTCGGCTCTAATGTTGGGAGCAGATCACCCACTTGGCACCTCCTGATTTGAGCATCTTGGCTCCTTGGATAACTCTCTCTTTAGAGTTCGGGAGGAATTCTTTTCCCCCTTCACTACTTTGAAGCTCACCTTTGAAAATAGTAACTGGAGTTGTTTTCTAATACAAATTTTGAGGTCACATGAAGCTGACTGACCACATCCTATGGCACATTCCCATTTGCTCTTGTTTGTTTTAAAAATAAACCAAGAGTCAAAATACATGTCCACCCCATCTCAGATGCAAATTGAAGCCAGACATCCTTTCCACACATCTGTGAAATGGAGCGAGCAAGCCAATGGTGTGAAATGGTGCCTAATACCTAGCCATATTTTACCGGTCATGGCTAAGGCCTAATTCATGTTGACTTGGAGATGTGTGCTGCAGTGATAGCCGCGTGTCTTCAATGTTCTCCCCTGAGGATTCCCCGCACTAAAACTCCGTAGTCGCTTTTGAAACACATTTTCAAAATCCTTTTGAGGGCATTTTAGACATTAAAAGTCCCTCCGGTTTTCTGAAATCGAATCGTTTTGTGCTCTCTCAACGACTTTTCAGGGAGCGTGTCCTTTAAACTGGCCTGACTTTTCCCTTAACGGTTCTAGCCCCAGAGAGAAATCCAAGCCCCAAATTTCCACTTGCAGTGTGGGCACCAAACTTTGCTTGGAGAGCAACATCAACCACCACAGAAATGCAAAGCATGAGGACATCCATATTCATGCAGAAGGATGCAGGTAGGGAAGGGGGTAGGTTTGAAATTAAAAACAAAAAAGTTTTTTTTTTTTTTTCCTCAAATTAGAGTGTGCATTCTTCAGTTAAGTTGGTTCTCAAGGTCATCTGGAAAAATAAACACGGGAGATGGCTAGTGATCTTTTTTTGTTTGTTTGTTTTTTAAATGAAGAGAAATTTGCCTTAGAAGATTCCAGAATACTGGAAAGCTCTTGTTTTAAAATGATGAAGGCAACGCAGGCCCAAAGGGTGAAGAGAAAGGGCCAGATGTTGTGTGAAAGTGGCTCGTGGTGCAGTAGAGACCATCAGGCCAAATGAGTAAACAAAGAGGAAAAACACATTGGCTAATTGCTCAGAGGAAGAGTCTTCTCATCTTCTGCCACGAGCCTTAACTAATTCCAGATGGTCTAGGACTAGGAACATTTTTTTAAAAAAATAAAATAAAATAAAAGCATAGAAAAATACACAGAATTATAAATGATGATTTTATGATGAGGTCTTGCTAAAAGGGGAGCCAGCAAGATGCTTTGGTGGTAAAGCCACCTGCCACTGAGCCTGATGACCTCAGTTCAGTCCCCAGGACCACAGTGGAAGCAGAGAACGAATTGCTGAGAAGCTGTCCTCTGACCTCCATAGGTTCATAGACCCCCCCCCCTCCATGCATACCGGGGCACAGGGCGTGCATACACAAAATAAATTCAAATGTAATTTAAAACACAAGACAACAAAACACATCTCCATATAAAGAGAGTAACCAGTAGATGTACTTAGCTCAAATTTTAAGCATGTTGAAATGTAAGTGATAGTTAAACACGCAATTGTGATACATGGCATTGTGTCACTGAGAAACGAAGGGTGTTTTGTTTTGTTTGTTTGTTTGTTTTTTCCTGCATCGTGAAAGTACTAACAGATAAAAGTAGAGGAAAAACTCAAGTACTCAATAATATACTGAAAAAATAAACCAATCTCAGCAGGAACCCAGGAAATTGTTAGTCAGCTGCATTTGTATAAAAATTGCCTGAGGTGACCAGCTACCAAGTAGAAAGGTTTGTTTGGGCTCAAGGCTTCATTCAGCCCATGATCAGATATTGGTCTGGGGACGTCGGAGGTTTTTGGGTACAGCACATCATGATGAGAGCCCCTGCAGAGCAAAAGTGGTCACCTCCTAGCAAGGAAATAAAAAAGAAAGAGCAGAGTGACATGGCCTCCTCTGAAGGGCACACAGCCACTAATCCAAAGACACCCCTCTATACCGTCGGTCCTAGAACTTCCTATTGCTGTGACCCTTTAATACATGTTGTGATAACTCCCAACCATAAAATGATTCCGTTGCTACTTCATAACTGTAATTTTGCTACTATTATGGATCATAATATAAATATCAGATGTGATGCAGGATACCTGATATGCAAACCCTGCAGGGGTCATGACCCACAGGCCGAGAACTGCTACAAGTCCTCCGCCTTGACGTTTCTTCCATTCCAGAATAGCACAGACTGTGTAGAGAAAACTCAGAGCCCGAATCATATCCGAAATCCACAATTGAGAGCGCATTTTCCATTAAATTGTTATTATCCGTTATATGTGCAACTGCTAAGCAGTATAAACCCCCAATGGGAAGGATGCAGGGAGTACCACTTTAGGAGCTCACTAAACAACCTGGGGAAAGTGTAATTTCCATGATATGTATATTAAAAATAATTTATTGCTCTAATTATTAGTTTGGGATATTTGAGATGAAGGTTCAGCTGGCCTCAAATTCAGTATGTAGCCAGACTAACATTGAATTCCTGATTTCCCCTGCCTCCACCTCCCAAGTGCTGGAATTACAGGCATGTGACACCATGCCTGGCTAAAAGAAATCTAATGTTCTATAATATGAACCTTCAAAGTGTCCTTAGCTGGTAAACTAATGGGAAAGCCCTGAGTCTTGATTGTGGCCTTGGTACATATCATTACACGGCTGTGAAATCTTACCAAATTATATGCTTGTGATGTTTTTATTGCACACATCCTTAATTCCTTAATTTATTCAACTTCTCAGGGATGAAAAATACCTATATACCATAAACCGTTCAATTTGGTGCATAGAAGCTACTACAGTGATGTTCTCATTATAGTTTTCAATTGAAAGGCAGAAAAACAGGTCTAACTATCTAGAAATAAGAGAATGGAAGCCGGAGAAATGACTCAGCAGTTAAGAATACTTCCTGTACACAAGTTTGGTTCCCAGAACCCAATCAGAGGGCTCAAAACTTAGAACTCCGGATCCAAGGGATCCAATGTCTTCTTCTGGCCACCCTCACACATGTGCACATCTACTCACAAATACACACAAATAGAAATAACTCTGTAAAATAAGAAAACAGTACAGTAGATTTTGACGCTCCGGTGTGAAGACCATCACGCGAGGAAACTAGTAGAACTGGCCTGCGAAACCGTGTAACCGCGTGTACACGTGGGTGAATGGTGGGTGTTGTGACGTGAGCCAAGAGAGGATGGGACGGCAAACGGTGCTTACAAGACCGTGCCACTGCATCTGAGAGACAGTGTAAGCACAGGAAAATGATAAAGTTGAAATACCTCAATGCTTATGCTGTTAGTCACGTACCTGTGTTATATGGTTACGGATGACTTTGAAACTTTTCCACGTAGTATATCGTAAACACGTGGAATGAGAATTGTTGGAAAGGGAATGAGGAAAATGATCGTCGGGTGAAAACGTCAGGAAAGGAGAGCAGCCTGGGTCACTTGGACATTGCTAAGACACAGTATCTTGTCCCTTCCCTACCCCGTATGAGTCCCTACAAGGAGCAGGTGAAGATGGCGGTCATGCAGGCACCATTTTCCATTCTTCTTGTGATTTGTCATTTGGCCAGAGCCTCTCTCTAGAGATTTTTAACCTTGCTTCTACAACTTCTCTTTGATCCCACCAATCTAGCTGCCAAGTTCTCGTCAGTGGCCCTGTAGAAACCCACAGTGAGGTGCACGTGGACGAGCACATATGCACATGTACGTGCAAACACACACACATGTTATTAATAGGAGCTATTAAATGTATGTAGATTTCAAGCCCTGAAATACTAACATTCCATGTCTCTCTCGTCTCTCTCTCTCTCTCTGATAATCTTGCCATGTCTGTCTTGTTGCAAACACCAGCCATAAAGACCAAGCATAAAGTCTGGAAGCTTGGGGCAACCATGCAGATACATTGAACAGTTTCATCACACAGGAGAGCACATAGATCGTTCCCATTAGTGCATAACTGTCCTTAATTTGGAAAGCAAATTGCCTTAACTGTGTGGCAGCTAATGTGCCACCTTCTAAGATTAAAATACCAGAATCATGGCTTAGCCAAGCCAGATGTGAACAGAGCAGCTATTCTCAGTGTGAGGGGCTGAGGCTTAAGTATACATCCTTTATTTGTTTTTAATTGAGTGATTACAGGTGGCACCTAATAAAGTCTCCGTGCCCCGACATCCAGAGGGCACTGATTTATTAGGCTTGATAGGTGTGGACAGTCCAACTTCTGCTTGCATTACATAGCACAATCCTGCAGGAATGCTGGAATGACATTTGCCTATTTACTCTTCCTGGTGACTGATGAGGCCCCTCGCTGAGAAGAAAACACCAGCATGCCTCGGGAGTGGAGTTAGGCCTCCCTGATATCTTTCCATAAAGTATATTTTCAGAATTCCTTCAAAATTAAGTGACAGAAATACAAGACACGAACGTTTCTTTAGACAGAGGTTAGCCATCAGCATCACTGACCCCCCCCCCGCCCCCGAGAATATAAATAACGATTCCAAGTTTTTATGTGATGAATGACTACAACAATGTTGGAAATCAAGAGATAGGAGAAAGAATGGAGTGTTGAGGTGAGTTAGAAGATGAATCCTTTTGACTCTTCTCCACTGTATTACTGGTGCTTTAAAGACCCACGAGCCTCAGAATGACTTAAAAGCAAGAGCCAGGGCAACAGCTAGGCATGTGTTTTAGTTGGGTAGGAGGCAGCTAAAACAAGAGTTTTAAGCTCCAGCGAAAGATAATAATGGGATTTGGAGTTGAGGGGAAGGGTGGAGGTCAAAGGCTAGCCTTCATAGTGTGATGTGGATTCTACAAGCCGGGACTAGGCAAACAGCAAGCTTTTCCTTTAAGGGTCACTGATATCCTACTGTAGGTATTATACAGCCATATTTGTGGGGAAACAGTTACACTCATGGTTAGAGAATGATAGAATAGCCAGTCTTCCTACATCCCACCAGTAAAAAATACAGTTGGCTCCACCCTGTAAATAATGAACATTCTTGGAAAATGGGAAGACCCACACAGAAAGCAAAGAGTCTTTGAATGGACCTACTTTTTCTAAAAAGCAACTTCTGAGCATCTTTGATACTTTTGACAGAAATTCCAATTTTACCCCAGAGTGACATTGTGTATTCTTCATTAGTTAAATAGCATGTCATCCCATAGGAAACCAGGGATGAATTGGTTTTCTCAAATTATACAAATCAGGAAACGGGACCAAGTACAGTTCCTGATATCCACAGGAACCTGACACACCCTTTGTGTCTCTATCATTACATTGCTTTTCTCTTAAATATCCAACCAGTACAGTGTTGGAAGTGGGGCAATCTTACAAAGCTTAACTTTTTTGAAGGCTTGTTACTTGTCAAGAATGAGCCAGATACAAGACTAGAAGAAAACGGAAAGTCAATAAGATGGCCCACAGAAAGAGAAAAACAATGCTTGAAAGTTGTTCTCTGGCCTTTACATGCATGCATACAGATGCTCGCTCTCTCTCTCTCCCTCTTTCTCTCCCTCTCTCTCTTTCTTTCTCTCTCTCCCTCTCTGTCTCCCTCTCTCTCTCCCTCTCTCTCTCTCATAAACAAATTTTAAAAAGTTAAATTGTACAGAGAAGAGCTAATGTTGCCCAAATGGGACCAGAAAGATAGATAGATAGATAGATAGATAGATAGATAGATAGATAGATTGTGTGGTTGTGTGGTATCTGCAAGAAAGAGCTACTCTGAGACTTTTGTACAGCTAATGGATACATAGATGGAGAGTGTTCCATAAATGTTCATGAATATAGTATAGATTATATATTATAAACAATGTCACTGGACTGGAAATTCTTAAAATATTGAGGAAGACTTGATGTGTTGGTAAGTAAGTAATTCCATGGAGTCAGTTATATAATCTCAGTTTTGATTAAAATTGAACTTGAATTCTTTATTTTGTTTTCATTAGGTGAATTGACATTTTTTTTCTGGTTTGATGACAGAACACTGATGTTCCAACAGAACACTTTGAAACATGGCCTGATATTTTTTGTTATTCTGTCAATCTAGGCGGCAGGCAGGGTCTCCAACAAGTAATGATATTTACTTGGGACACGAGAACATGTCTGTGGGAATGTATATGCCATGTCAGATGATGAGCATCTTCAATGAAGTGAGGGTAAGGGAAGATTTTTAAGCCCAAATGAGAAGAATTACGTACGGCGTTTTGAAATGGCAGCCTTTGGCTACAGGACCACCAACAAGGGCAGCGCTGGCCTCTCTGGGGTTGAACTAACAATTGCTGGGCAGATGTCCTCAGGAAGTGTCTGTGTATAAAGCTGTAAGGGCCTTTGTGCAGGACTGCTCTGACACGAGTCTTTTGTGGTCATACTGTACATGATGATCTTCCCTTTGTAACCTCTCAGACTAATTACGGATATTTCTTTTAATTGTTCTTATTGCTTAGGGTTCATACAAGCAACCCCATTTGTGGTTATGGAAATTTTTACTGTTGTTGGGGGGGGTCTCATTATCAAACCCTTTGAGATATATGGATAGATAGAGATAGACATAGTTACAGATATACAGAACTGTCAGTTTGGAGCAGATCCACGGCCTCCCTCTGAGCTGGCACATGGTAGGAGGCAGCACTAACACACAGGTCCGGGTGACTTCTAACACCCTATGTAGCTGTCACCTTCACAGAGGGGAGGCCAAGATCACCGCAGTACAGCAGTTCATCGAGAAGCAGGCATCTAGGACACTTGACTCTGCTAAATCCTCAAGAAGTCACATGGTGATGCTGACACAACGCTGTCCACGGACATCTCATAGGGCAAAGGTTTGAATGGTTGGGATTATGAAAATGACCACTTTAACAAGGTGTTTGCAAAGGCTCAGCCTCGGTAACAGTGAGGCCATTTGTTCCCATCGTGTCGGCGACTTTGGCTCTCATAAGGGTTTTTAATGCATCGAGGAATGGAATTTAAGAAAGTAAACAGTCCAAGCAAAACTGCTTATTTTTCTAAATTAGTGAAGCAAAAATGGAGACCCTTTCTGTCTAGTTGCTGCAAATGCCTGCTGGGGTGTGTCTTAGGGTCCTTAGAATGTGTGAACAAACCAGTGGCTGATGAATTTAAAAGTCTTAGCTTGCTAACCATTTTAGTTGCATAGGTAGAAAAATATTCTATGATGTGCTCAGTGAGTTGACATTCAGTAACATTTATTTTCATATTCTATGTTAAAATACATAGCCTACCTGAAACAAATATGATTATACACTAGTAAAAATCAACTTAAATTGTAGTCAGGTCTTCTTAAAGTGCTAAAAAGAATTATTAGTTTTCATATACTTGGCAAGGGCCTTTATTACTCATGAATCATTGAGTTGATATGCCGTGAATAGCAATTGAAAACATTCCACACTAACAGTGAGTATCATGCATTTCCCTTTAAAATTCCAGCATTTTTCCTTTCTCCACGTTCATCTTTGTGTCGATAGACCACACTTATATATCATCCAGTTTTAACATGACAGTCATGGAATGGTTTACTCATCTTCTGATGCCGTAGAGTACAAACTTGAATTTCAACCTACTTCATCTGTATTTATTTTACATTAGGAAAAAGTAGTTATCCATGTATCTCTCCAGCCAGAAGATGAACTAAGAGTATTATATGGAACTGAAACCTAACTCCCTCTTAAACACTCCAAGTGGAGCTAAAAAATTATGTTGCAGTCATTAACATATGAGAAATGGGATCTAAGCACCTAAGGGATACACAGAGGCATGGTGGCCTAAACACCTTGAAGATATTCTTGTTGCCAAAAAGTGAATTCTTGGAGCTCATCCCCAAGGCTATTCTGAACAGTTGGTCCTGGTAGCCAAAAACATTAACACCTGGATTGAAACCCTGCACCTGACTTTGATCTCCAGGAATCACCCAACGTGGGCTTGATACAACAGGAATTGTGGTTCCCATGATCCTCTGTTGCCTCTGAGCAGAGCCAGCAAAATTTAAGAGCAGGAATGATACTTTGCATGCTCTGGTTCCCTCCCCATGGTGCCCACACTCTCTTCCTAATGCTTTGAACTTTGCTTGGGGAAAAAGGGAGAAAAAGAAAATAAATAGAAGTTTCTTGGGCGCCGGGCATTTCTGCAAAGGTTCAGGAAAGGAGGGGGAAATTAAATCCACTCACAAAGAAGAAGCGAGGAGATTATTCCCCTGTAATTTGCCAAGAAGTCAGAAGTTTGTTATTGTCAAATAACACCACTAAGACATGGTGACTGAGTTTTAAGTCGCATGGCATTTGATCCATTTAGGTAGAAATGGTGTGGAAGTTTTCAGTGAGGACATGCTCATTCCTGGTATCATTGTCTCTACAGTGATTTATATTCAGGGCATCACAATGTGTTCATTGCTGAAAGACTTCACATGCATGCCAAGATTCTCCTGACTGTATCGTGAGTCCAGTAATGTGTGCATCTTACATGTGGGGTCCAGGAGACACTTATGGGAGAGCAAATGACTCCATATAGTCTTATACGAAAAACCCCTTCGGCTGGCAAGATGGCTGAGTGGACAAAGGCCTCCAAGCCTGACACCCCAGGTTCGATCTCCGGGCCCCACATGGTACCAGGTGAGATTACCAGATGAATCTGTTAGTCTCAGAGAGGAACTGGACAGTGGAGACTGGAGACCAGAGAGACGGTGCTATGATACTGCCATGGAACCTGACTGCATTGGTCCTTGGATCAGAAATTGCTGGCAATTTTCTCTTTGGGTCAAAGAGGAAGACAGGAAGAAAGGGCATTAGAAAGTGAAGCCCATACCTCCCTCACCCCAGTGTTTCTGTCTGGAAACCCACAGCCCTAGTGGAAACCCAAGAGATGGAGTAGTGAAGGTATTGGGGCCCTTCCCCCCCCCCCCGGGGATATAAAGATTGTAGACAACGCAGCAGGAGGTCAGGTCCACGGGGACCTTTAAATCAATCACTCTGTGACAGCGTGTCAAGAGGAGAGGACTCTGACAGTCATCTCTCAACCGGTGTGTCGATGTATGGTTTTGCTGGAAGGCAGGAACAATTCGAAGTGACTTTTCTTAATGCCTCTTTAACTGTGCTTGACTTTAAAAAAGAGGATTGTGCCCTTACGAACCAGTTTCCACTATTATATAAAAATGAGATAAAAGTATGGCGTGGGTGTCACGCCAATTCGCTGACTCGGTTTTAAGCCGTTGGGTTGTTGTTTTTAGAACATCATGAAATTTCGTTTCATGCTCCAGTAAATCTAAAATGTAGCGGCTTACAGCTTTTCCAGTTGAATTTTCTCCTCCAGACAGCTTTGCTTTGCCATTTTCTGAATACAATCTGGAAGGCTGCCTCAAATGACATTCAGATTATCCCTTTGCTCCTGTCCATTCTCCCCCCCCCCCCATCTTTAAAGCCTAATGGAGCCCAAGGAGAGCTAGGAGCATTTTTAAAACACCTCAGTGCCTCTTTTGTGGCTTCTTCCAATATACAGCACATTCCCTCCACCATGGTAAGCTGTTTCTTTGTAAACCTTTTGTTCTGTTTCATCTAAGAAGGTGGCTTATCAGCTCCCCGAGCGCAAGGCCTTTAGTTCAATTCTAGTCACAGAAAGGAAGAGAGGGGAGGAGGGGAGGGGACAGGGATGGAAGGGAGGAGGGAAAGGAAGGAAGGAAGGGAAAGGAAAGGGAAGGAAAGGGAGAGGAGGTACAGGAAGGGACGAGGAAGCTGGCACACATCACCACAGTCTCAGGCTTGCAGGGCAATTGAAGTCTTTCCTGCCTGTCCTCTTCCACTAATGCCACAGGCTTCTTTCTGCATCTTCTCTTAACCTGGGATCTGAAAGTTCCACTCATGAGCCATCCCCCACCGCCTTCATTTACAGCCACGGCTGAGCTTCTGCCTAAAATACAGCCATATTCCTTCCGATTTGGTTTGTTGGGTTTTTGTTTTTTTTTTTTTTCATGTCAGAATAATAAAGTGCTTATTTTTTCCTCATTAAAATTAAGTTCCAACTACAAATACAGGTTCCTGCTACAACACAAACTTTCAAAACTATATAGTAAATTGAATTTATTAAATGTATTTTTTTTCTTCCCAGATTGCCTTTGCAAATTTACTGTGTCTGTAACATTTTTACAGTACATAAATGTTACTGTTAAACAATGACCACTCTGTTTTAAAGCCTGGGACTTTACCGTGGCATGCTCCCTCAGATGGCCCTGGCGTATTTGACATTCGGTTGGCAATTTCCAATTTAGCATAAATGCTATGAGCAGGATTTGAACCCTCCTTGCATTCTTTATTTGGGCTTGGCTACAGGAACAATTTTGGGTGTGCTTGTAAATACATGGTCCGTCTTCTAGCTCATATAGTGCAGCTCTTACAGTTACAATTAATGGGGGAAGGAGGAGACAATAGATTTATTCCTTTACCTCCCTCCAACACGCTGCCTCCAAGGGCTTGGAGCTGCCGGATCGAGTGGATCAAACTCGCAGGGAGCATTGAACTCACACCGGGCAGAACTGACAACATCCTCAGAGCTTCATTTCACACTCCCTGACTCAGGAACGGTTATTTTGAGTAGCACTTCTCATTAGCTTAACTTCTTAGTGCCTGGGCAGGAGGTTAAATATCTCCCTTATCTTGCATGGCCAGCCTCCATGGCCAGCTTCATCCTTCATGGCCCCGGAAGGGTTTATCAAAATTTCACCATGTTTAGCATTCCAGGGAAAGCATCCGAGTCGATGGCTCTCAGGACTCAGTCAGAGCACTCATGATGACTCTGAGAGGTGTAACGTTGAAACAAAAGCTACAATGGACTCTCCATTCGATTAACAACCCACTTAGGATTGCCAATGAGGAAGAAAAGAGGAGGGAATGTCTCACCTCTGTAACTGTACAGCACAAACCGCCAGGAATGGGTTGCGTGTTGCGTGTTCTATAAGCAGACACGCAAGACCACTGCTGTGGTCCTTTCCATAGGCATCCCACAGCTGCACTGAACACTTTGAAACTTTAATAAGCTAAGGGATAGATGAGCTTTAGGCAATGGTAAGGTTTAGAGGAATTATATAAAATTTATATAAATGTCACAGACCTGTTGGAATGGGGCCTCAGCACTAACAAGAAAACTGAGCCCTGGGCTTTTGAACTTGCATTGATCTCAGGGAAACAGGGGCCGTAGTCACCGGCCAATTAGGATGTCATCTCATACTATTTAGAGTTGTAAAAACAAACAAACAAAAACCCCCAAGGAGAAGCGATATGATATCCAGACATCGTATCTTAAAATGTGCTACAAAATTAGGGCTTGCAAGGCTGGATGTGGCAACTCATGCCTGCAAATTCTAGTAGTTGGAAGGCTGAGGCAGGGGGATTTCTGTAAGTTCCAAAGACATGTGGATCCAGAGAGAGATCTTGTCTTAAAGGGGCAAAGTGACAGAGTTAGAATAATTGGTGATAATGAAAAATACATGTGATAATTTAATTGTAAAAGAGTCAAAAACTAAATAAAATATAACCAATGTATTTTATAAGTCATGTGCCTAAATAAAAACACTGAGGGGAAATGTGTTACTCTAATATTAACTGTGACTTGAATAAAAGTCATTTTAGTGTCTTAGTTTTTCCATAAGTTTTTCTAAAACTTGCCAACCTATACCCATTTACAATATCTATACACATATGTGTTTGTGTCTAGGTAAATTAATTTTAAATTGAAAACCGTTCCTGTCTCTTTGTTCAAGCTATAAAGCTGACAAAAATGTCCTCCAGCTTTATGATAACACTATGTACAACTGCGTATGTAACTTGATTATCGGGAAACGTGAAAGACCAACTTTCCTGTGGCCGTGTCATAGTCTGTGGGTATGTGCCAATAACCTAACATCAGGGCTAGATCTCAACAGTAGACCTGAGCACATTGAAGGGAAAATCTATCTCTCCAAGGGAACCTCCTTTGTGTGTGTGTGTGTGTGTGTGTGTGTGTGTGTGTGTGTGTGACAGAGACACAGGGGGAGGGAGAGAAAGGGGGTATGTGTGCAAGATAAATAACACTAGCCTGCAAGAACCATGTAAATGAGCCATGCAGAATTCTGTATCCCAACTACAGTCAAACTTACAGAACTATCAAATGACTAAAGAACTTCGAAATAAGACTGATCTTTCTCCTAATCGTCTTTGTTCTCACTTTTCTTAAGACGGAGTCCCACTGTGTAGCCCAGGCTAGACAGGAACATGAGACGTCCTGCCTCTATCTCTTGAGTGTTGAGATGATAGTTGTATGCTACCCACTTTGATCTTTGTCCCCATGAGCATCTTGGTTTATCAGGATGTCTGCATCAGTCATTGGCCTGGGTCTCCACACTCTGACACCAGACAAATTAACAGAAATGCAAAGAGTAACACCTCATTTGTCAGTAATGGTTTCGTGTGTGTGTGTGTGTGTGTGTGTGTGTGTGTGTGTGTGTGTTTCCACAAAAAAAGGTGCATTCTAGTGATAAAGCCTTGATGAGCCTTCCAGGAAGGGCTTTTTCTTCTGGACATTAAAACAGAAACCCAATTCTGTTGTTGCTATCCCATGTCTGGGCCTGTATCTGATGGCAAACACTATTTTGAAAAGCATGTATATGTGTTTCAAGTATTAGAGTCTTTCAAAGTTTTTTTTTTTTTTTTTTTTTTTTTTTTTTTTAACTCATTCTGGGTAAAGTCTTGGGGAGAAAATACCTGGAAGCTATTTATCCTCTCTCTACCAAACGTAGGTGCCAGGGAAAGCCAACTGCTAACTCCCTGACCTAGACAGGCATTAGGGTGACCCTGTGGAGATCCCTCTCCGCATGTTAATGGCACCAGGAGAGACACCATGTCCTCTCCCAGCCCTGGTGCTTAGTTCCAAGCTTTAGGATCTCCATGTGTAGTTAGAAGGTTGCAGGGGTCATCAACACTGTGGATACTCTGGTCCCTCTGCAGCTGCTGGTACCCTAGGTTATCTGTTGGTGCAGCGTAGTTATCTGATCCTACAACAAATATGCATGTGCACCCTTGTGGTGCCTCTTCTTGCCACTTCTCAGATTTTCTGTTGGAAGGACACCCACCAGGTCCCCCAGGGAGCAAGGATTCCCAGATGGTAGAGGAGGAAGGATCGTCACATGTCTGTTTTTCTGTCTGTTGTTTGCACCGTCTCAGGGGTGAGTCTGTGTTTCCAGCTCTTCTACGTTCTCATATTCTTTGCAGCAGACTTAGTAGGTACGAAATGGGTGTGCCGAGTTCAGGCAAGTCCTGGCAACTAATTACCACCACCATTGCCCCACCGCAGCCTCTGCCCAACGAAGCCCCTACTGTGGCCACTGTCTCCTTAGCAATTTCAGCAAGTTCCAAAATAACCCATGTGGGGTTGAACTGCCCAAGCCCGAGTCACTCCAGCAGGTCACCCTCTACCTTTAGAGTCTGGAGTTGACATCTACCTGTGTGACGTTCCTAAACCCACACATCCCATGGCAGGCCACTGAGCAGGTAGTCTCGGCCCCAAAATGGGCAGTGCTCTGGTCTCCATAGACTTTTGGAGACCCGCTCCACACAAGCCAAGTTCATTTTCCTTCTACTCCCTTTTATCCAGCCCCTGCTTCCAAATATCAAAGCAGATTCTGAGTGTTAAAATGCCTTCATTTTCACTCATCAAAGAAGCCAGGCAGTTTGGGGGAATGGAGAAAACCATGTAATTTGTACTTGGCGGCATAGAGCAATGGTTCTCTTGAAATTCAAAGTGATCTCAACTTAATTTTTAGTTATTTATACTTCTAGATCTGAAATGAAGACTGAAAAAAAAAATCCCTCTGTTTACTTTAGCAGCCTTAAGCGGGGAGACAGCCAGCGGTGAAGTGCCTTTCCCCCGCCCCCCAACCCTCTTTCTCTCTTAATTGCCATACCTCCAAGAAGCTGACCTTAAGGTGCCATCAATCACTGAGGGGCACATCAAAAGCTGCTCCTGTCAGCCCCGCCCATCACTGTGAAGTCAAAGGGATACACATTCATTTCCGCTGCTCGCAGCTGCGGGGCAGCCTGGCTGCCCTGCCGTTGTATTTCATGTGTCTGAACTGTGTGGCCGCCCTGCATAATTCAGGAAATGAGTTTACTCTATCTGTGACACACATCGTGTTCACACGGTTCCCGGGGCAGCCAGTGTGGCGCTAGGCTCTGCAGGAGTTGCCAGCATTGCAGCCCCCGGGGATCAGGGATCGGGGATCGTGCCCGTTGCCCCCTCAACCCTGGGGCGCATGCCCTGTTGGTCCCTCAGCCCTGGGGTGCAAACTCTTTCTCCCACTACCTAGTGTTCCAGTTCCACCATGACTGATGGTGACTTTCCTCACACCTGTCACCTGAGAAAGTGTGCTTCTCTGTGTGCGCTGGAAATGTCCGTATGTAATCTAACCAGGGAATAATAAAATGCAGATTTTAAAACAGAATGCTTGTTAAGGCGGCAGGCAGGACCCCCTGTCAGTCTCTGCTCAGAAAACCGGAAGCTGAAATAGGATGCCTATCTTTTGATGATGCTTGCCCCTACCCTGGTAAAATTGGACCTCACTTCAGTTCTTATGAAGCTCATATGCGTTCTTGCACATGACCTCTGCTGGAGCAGGTTAAAACAAGTCTAGATTGGTGAGGGGGAGGTCCTCCAGTCACTGTGGAGTATTCATTCTCTCACATGGAAAAGGGGAGCCCGGGGAGTCTGTCCAGCGTCAAAACACAACTCCAGTCAGCAGCGGGGGTTTGGTTCTTTTACACTGGGTTAGCCATCTCCAAGGTCATAAAGCAAGGCCTCTGTCCTCCGCTGCAGCTGAGTTTACACACTGTTTCCAGATTGTTTATCCTGGCCCAGAATCAAGGCAACAACGTATTTCCATTATACATGTTTGACAGACTAAGGGGTAGGATGGGGTGCTGCAAGGGGCAGGTTTTTGATTTTTTTTTTTTTTTTTACATCAAAGGGACATTTTAGAGCCCTGAAGATTATGAACCAGTCTAAACAGCGTGTCCATGTAACAGAGGTGGAGAGAGCTGAGGCTTTTAAAAGCCAAATGTCCAGATCTGGGTCAGTAGCGCCTGCATCCCAGGTAGTAGTGGCAGGATAATGAACCAGGGTGAGGTTCCCAAAGCCCTATATGCCCTGTCTGTGCTGGGCGGTCCTTCCCCCTAAAAGCTCAGTTTTCGGAGGATGCTCCCTGGAGCCTAGCATCACATCCTCCACAAGGAAATATTCAAGGTTGACCAAAAAGACCCCATTTAAAGGATCTCCACAGCAGGTCTCTTGGCACAAAGAGCAAATGGGTGCAATCTAAATGAATGTTTTACTTCTTCTGTTTTTGGGTATGTATGTGTGTGGTGTGTATGCATATGGATGTGTGTACACATGTGTACAATGGGCACACATTCGGAGAGACACTGGATGTCTTTCTCAACTCCTCCCCATGTTATTTATGGAGTCATGGTCTCCCGCTGGACCCAGAGCTTAACAGGTCTGCTAGTCTAGCTACCAGTATGCCCTGAAAATCTCCTGCCTCAGGCAAACCATCACTCCTGCCCAGCTTCTTACCCGACTGTTAGGGACCTGAGCTCCTGCAGTCCTCACATAATTCTTAGGGATCTGAACTCCGGTCCTGACTCTTGTGCTGGAAACACTTTCTTGTGCCATCTCTAAAAAGAACATCTTTCTTGTGCTAAAGTAAAAACAACATAGAAAAAATGTATCAAAAATGGTGACCATCCAAATCACTGAGCACTATGGATACAAGAAAAGGGTCACAGGGATGTCTCTCTGACCAGCGGCGCGGGGATGTCTCTCTGACCAGCAGCACGGGGATGTCTCTCTGACCAGCGGCACGGGGATGTCTCTCTGACCAGCGGCGCGGCGCTCAGGTTTCTTTAGATACTGTCTACAGTTATAATACGCCTTGCACAAATTTATTAAGTGTAAGGTGGGAGAGACACAGATCTGTCTGCATAGATATTTAAGTTTGTGGCAAAGCATCCCTTATCAGGGAATTCTTCAGTTTTACTAAGTTTGGGAAAGTGACCTTCACCATGACATAGTTTATTCAACAGTAGTGGGGGAGGGCGGCAGATTCCATGACCTATCCAGAGCAGCCACGCCTTCCCCAGCTTACCTCAAGAAACCCAGTTTCTAGACGTGGAGGTTTGCTTAGGGGAGAACCTCAAATGAGAAGGGAATTTAGCAAGCAACAGCCTGTGTAACATTAACACCCAAAGTTGCCCTTGGGGTTAATCCAGTCTTACTGACGGATTTCCAATGCAGATTGCAAGTCAACAGACCGTTGTGGACCATTGTTATATTCCAGGCGCGGAGATGGGCACAGGGGAGCTAACACTGAGAAAGACACAGCCCCTTTTGTTCTGAAAACACATTTTCTGGCTGCCACCTTTTGCAGCAGATCCTCCAGACCTCCCACAGTCCTACCTCCCCCTGCCCAAGTTAGAACACTCAAGCCCTTCTTTCTGACCAATCCCCTTAATGCCAGAGTACACACTGGGCCAGGAGAGCTGGGTGGTTATAGATTTCCACTCCATTTGGAAATTAATAGCCTGTGATACAGCCAGGAGGTGCTAGAAAGGAGTCAGAAAACCGTCTCTCCAGGCTCAGGGCTTCCCAAATGAGGCTTATCACCTTGAGCCAGTCTCTCCGGTCCTTGGCTATAAAGGAGGCAGGTATGAAAGCCTCATCTTTGTGCGAAGTGCTCAAGTCCAACAGTTCTGGCTTCTGATGGTGGACAGGAAGTGCTGATGCCAAAAAGCAAACCAAAATGCCTTCCGCTGCCTGTGCCCACCAGTCCTGTGGCATGGGGGGGGGTCCCCTTAGTCGGGGAGACCAGCCCCACTTGAGCATGATTGAAAGTTGGCTCGGCTCGTCGGGCCCTCAGACCCAACTTTTAACTTCGCTGCTTCCCGTCTCCATGAGCCTGAGCAGGGTACTGGATTCCAGAGCCACGTGTGTAGGGTGATAAATGACATAAATGACGCCATAGCTTTGGGGGCAGGGGTTCACAACAACCCAAAGTGTGTGTTCATATCTCACAGAGCCTGGCACAGGGCAAGCTGTCAGAATGTCTGGTGGTGGCGCTGACAATATCCTGCTCGCTTTCTGTAGCTCCCGCACCTGGTACCAAGTGGCCATTTAATAAATATTTGTAGAGAGAGCGGAGCGAGACGGCAGTAGACAGACACACCAACGGGGCCGGATTGGAGCATTAACATAAGATACCTGCCTTCCGGGTGTATAAAACACAGTGTCTAAGCCCCTCAAGCAAGAATTTCTATAGCAGCGAAGCAGGTGACATAAAATAATGAGCTGGCACTTAGGGTCTGAGGACACCATCTCTCTCCAGGGGATGGCCATGCTGAGTTCTACGGCCTCCCTCTAAGAAAAGCCAGAGATTCATATTCCACACGAAATAGATGACGAAGTCCTTATAACTAAGTCAGTTTCTAAACAAATACACCATGGGTCAAGTGCGCAGCCAGCCTGACCTTGGGCTAGCATTGCTCCCCACCCCCACCCCGCCTTGGATTCTTTGTTTGAGCCTGGGAGTGGGGTACCCCGGGAAGCGATGAAAGGGTGCCCACGGGGGGAGGGGGAGGCCTTCACTTCCTAATGGCTATATTCTGACGTTCCGGATTGCTACAGCTAGCAAGTTCAAGACCAGCCTAAGATACCTGGGTCCTTGCTGTAACCCCACCCCTACAAAACAAACTCTGTGTGTGTGTGTGTGTGTGTGTGTGTGTGTGAGAGAGAGAGAGAGAGAGAGAGAGAGAGAGAGAGAGAGAGAGAGGTTAACAGCGAGTCACTGAAGGGAAAGGTGAAGGAAGGAAGGAAGCAAGAATTGGGTGTTAATGAAAAACAGGAGTTTAATTTAAAAAAAAAAAAAAAAAAAAGGCTCTCTTAAAACCCTTGTCTTCACTTTATTGTCCCTCATGTTTCACGGGGACACTGAGAGGAGGGACTAAGAAGAGGCAGGCTGAGGAAACGGAAATACACTTGGGGATCTCTTGCTACCCAAGACTTGTCGCTGGACGCCGGAAATTCCCCTTTGCTTTCTCTGCCTGTTCTGAGGAATTCCAGACAGACAGACAGCGAGGCCTCCCGTTTGTTCTGACCAGTGCTTCCCCAAAGAGGGTACAGTTGTCAGGACAGTGGTGGAACTGTGTGGAAAGGCCCCCTTGGGATCTTACTGCAGATTTCATTGCCTTATAAACTGTGGGTGAAATAAGGCAGTGTGAAGGAATGTGAGCGGAGTCCCCGGAGCCCGGGCTGCCCAGGAGCAGATGCGTTGTACTGGGCTTACTCCATGGATACTATTAAAATGTTGCTAATTCCACTGAAGCCTTTTGTTAAGAGACTTGATGGAAAACATTTCCAAATGCTTTCATACCTAGTAGTAATTGTGACTCTGTTATTTTAAGAGCAGTGTAATGTGTTAAAAATTCTTCATTGGCTGCTAGAATGGTTACAGCCTGTTGCCCAACCTTCTACACAACTCATTAGGATGATCCAGCGTGTGTTCCCTGTACTTGCTTTTGGGATACGAGGGGCTAATGAATAACACCCACTTTCTCACGCCCGGGTCCTGAGCTAATCAATAGATGCCCCCTGGAGACACAGAGATGCCCGTCCAGATGCCAGCTTTGCCAAACGAAGGTAGACAAGACTTCATGCGTCACACATCATCCTACAGGATGCGCTGTCCACAGACAGGCACCTGCCCCAGGGAGCAACTTCTAAGTACACAAATGTGAACATGGGCACAATGTACAGGGCTTACCTCCCTGAAGAGGAGCAGGAACAAGAGCAGGGGCACTGAATGGGAACCCTTCCCTGGAAAAAGGAGGCAGTTACCCCCCCCCCCCGCCACAAGTTTGTCTTTTCTGCCTGCATCCTCTCTTTGCCTGGCTCTCCCAAATATTTAGCCAACAGCCGCATACATCATTTTTATAACATTCTTCAGATTCATTTTAGAGCAGTTTGGCTCAAATAATTTCACTAATAAATTAACTAAGATCACAAGAATATAGCCTGATATGGTAGTGTACACCTTTAATTCCAGCACCGAGGCTCAGAGGCAGATGGGTCTACATAGTAAGTTCTGGGACAGCCAGGGCTATATAATAGACCCTGTCTCAAATTAATAATTAACAATAATAATCATAATTCACATGAATCTTTTCTTCTTCCTCACTCTCTCCTCTCTTTTTGCAGAAGAAAAACACGATAGTGTCCATTTATTTATTCATTTTCATTGACATGGGGTCTCACCGTGCTAACAAGCCAACCACCGGCTCCAACATGATACTCCGTCCTAAACCGCTCCAGTGGCTGGGCCTACCACACCTGCCTTTTATTACTCAGTTTAGAATACACTGGAGCCGATGATAAACAACCTTGGCACAATACCAGGCAGGCAGGCAGGCAGGCAGGCAGACGCGTGCGCACGCGCACTCGCGCCAGCGCCAGCGTTTCATGGATAGTTGCTCATGGGCTCTCTGGTTCTTTTCCAGAGCATAGGAAGCTTGGCAACATGACTGTGACCGTGAGGAAAACTGTCCCCTCTCCCGAAGCCGTGCAGATTCTCTACCAGCGAATGCGATACGAGTACGAGTTTTACCAGTATGTCAAAGAGCAGTTCCACCTGTTGAAGCGCAAGCTCGGGCTCAAGTCTCGCTCGAGCAAGCCTCCTCTGCGACCACAGTTCTTCATCCCCACCCCTCTGGAGACCGACGAGCCTATCGACGACGAGGAACAAGATGATGAAAAGTGGCTAGAAGATATTTATAAGAGGTGATACCAGCGCGACATAGCCACCGTGGCTGTATCCCCCCTCCCCCTTTCCAGAAAGTTCTTTGGGGAAGAAAATTTGTGAAGGGACTTTTGTTAATGCCCCGGTGCATTAAAAAAGAACAAAACATTCCCACATGTTGGGGTCATTGGGAGATGCCCGGTTTTGCGGGTTTTATTTCTTTAATGTTATTCTGTTTTTTTTTTTCTTTTTTCTTGCCTCCTTGAGTCTTTCCCAGATACACTAGATTGCCCCACCACAAGGCAATCTTCATAGAACAGCCTTCCCAATCCCCTTCCCCACCCTTTACAGTGACAAGAGGGAGAAGCATTTGTAAGATGTCTCCAAAAATATTACTCCCAAGGTAAAGACATCCAGATCCGTGTCTTACTGCAGAAGCAAACATGGGTGGGGAGGAATCTGGAAGCATCTGGGAGTAGAAGGGACACTGATAGGAACATGAGGAAGGGTCTCCTGGTTACCGAGTTTCTGCCCATCGCGATGGGTAGGATGCTGCCTCTGGTCTATCTCAGGCGACACTGTCACCAAGAACAGAGTAGTTATCACTGAGAAAACAAAGCAGCTCTGGCACCCACATTCCCAGCCAATCGGAGCTTGTGAAACTTGTCAGGATAAAAGCGCATGCATGGCAAGCTCCATTGAGACATTCCATCTTCAAGTGCCGTTCTGCTTGGAAGGAGCTTAGCTAGGAGTGGCATTTGCTTGTTATGTCAAGTGTTGGCAGGACAGATCAAACATGCGGGCCATGTGGCATCAGGAAAGCTCTGTGGCTGTCTGAAGCCTCTCAGCCCCCCCTCTCCCCCCCATTGTCACAAGTGGAAGTTCCAGCTTTGGCCTTGATATCTATGCCAGGAATCCTAAGCTTGACTGGACACCAGGCACAACCCCTCAAGCGCACTCATAGCCGAATTCTGCTTTACAGAATCCGCTATCTTTTGTAATTTCTAGACCTGACCTGCAGGAGCTGCTGTGTCTTGTAAACACAGGGTCCTGAGCCCTGGGCAAACAGCAGTAGAATCATTTATGGGACCTTTGTGCCTCCCCCAGGGACATCTTCCTCCAGGGACATCAGTGTCAGAAATAGCAAGACTTCCGTATAGGACATTGCTTGGTCAGCTTTTGTATAGGTTTGTGCTCCCTTGTGACCTGAGCAGACACTGGCCAATCCCTTTGCACCAAAATATGCCATCCATATCTTTCCTCCTGCCAACTAACTCCTCACCACCCACGATGCTTCTGTTCCTTTAATTTCTAGATTGTGTCTTTTTTTTTTTTTTTTTTTTTTTTTTTTTTTTAATGTCCTGAAAAATTTGTATTCTCCCTGGTGGATACTGGGCAACTAGCTGAGAGGCCACAGTACAATGGTGGCAGCAGGAAAGACGTTGGTGACCATTTGTGGCTGCCCCAGAGCCAGCCCTTGAAGAACACTAGCCAAGAGAGCTTAAACAGGACTCTGACTGGACCCAAGCTACACGTTTTCTTCTCTCTAGAAGTTTTTCCTTCCTTCACTAGAACTGGACAGAAGCCAAAGCCTAAAGCCAGTCATTTGAAAACTGTCCAGTGCGTACTAAAGCTCCTTCATCAGGAAATGCATTAAGAAGTCTCCAGCCCATGGGCTACTGGGGAAGGCAGGCATCACAGAGACCTAAGTCCAGCACTGGCCACTCTGAAACCCCTTCCTGCCTCAGGGAACTGGGACAGGAAGTGAATAAGGGAACTGTCCACAGAGGGGAAATAGCCTTAAGCAGACTTCGAAGAGCAGCCTAGAGAACAGCTACCATTCTCCAAACCAGTGGAAGAGCAGCAGCAAGGATCTAAGTGCGTCATCTCCGTACACACACAGAGCGATGGTCAGCTTACACGCTGTTCAACCTCACAATCTGAAGCTGTATTGGCTTGTTTCCCCGTCTTGTTAAGACACTAAGACAGCCCGTCACTCATACGGGTTCCCTTCTTTCTAGAAGTTTACACGGCACTGCTGTGTGAGCAACAGCTTTTATTCTCCCCCGAGGTCACTGTCACTTCACAGGAGAGGGGGCTAATGTTACTTGCAGGACCCTGGTGGTATCTTGTCCCAGCACACAGCCCCTAAGTCCCAAAAGTCAAGGTACTTAGCTTCATCAACTCACTTGGGCCCTGGCCCAACATAGTTTGTACTTCATGAGATATAGTGTACATTTTACATAGTTTAATTTAAAAAGGAAATACATTTTAAGCTAGTTGATCCTTGCCTTATTTATTATAACCTTTCAGCACATTCCAAGGTTTTAGTTACTCAGGAAGGAGTTAATTAAAATGGTTTTATTTTGGTCAGACAGATGTTTTTTTAAAAGGAAAATTATTCTTATGAACCCTCAGCTGACTTCCTTGAATGCTGTAAAACGTGCTTGTGAATCTTTTTTTTAAAAAATTAAAGAATGGTGTTTGACATTGATGGGGACTCAAAAACATAAATGGAACTAAAACCTTAGCTTAGCTAAAATAATGAAAGTGATCTGTATTTGGGGTGAAGTGTTCCTTAACTTATTCATTACCCATAGAAATAAATGAATATAAATAAGTTGACCTTTTTTCTGTTATTTTGATAGTTGGAAATTAAAGACTTCCCTCTTTCCTCAAGATGTGTTTTTATTTTTTTTACTGTGTGACCTTGAAAAATCTATCAACTTTGATCCTTGTAACCACATGACTCCCCCCAACCAAAACTGAAGTTACACACACACACACACACACACACACACACACACACACACACACGTGCACGCACGCACGCACGCGCACACACACCAAAAATAAATAAATAACCCGTGTTAAAAAACCTTGAGCTATGGGGCTAGAGAGATGATGGCTCAGAGGTTGAGAGCACTGGCTGCTCTTCCAGAGGTCCCGAGTTCAATTCCCAGCAACCACACGGTGGCTCACAACCATCTGTAATGAGATCTGGTGTCCTCTTCTGGCCTTCAGGCATACCTGAAGACAGAACACCATATGTATAATAAATAAATCTTTAAAAAAGAAAGAGAAAAAGAAAACCTTGAGCTAGCCATTCATGCATCTATTTGTATGTGTAAAAACAAACAAACAAACAAACAAAAGGCTCTATTTCCGAGTGCTGATTGGCTTGGTGTCCAGCTGCTCTGTCAGCACGCTCTGCTAAGATAAAATACAGTGCCCAAATGCAACTTAAGGAAGAAAGGCTTTGCATTAGTTTATAGTTCTACAGTCTATAATGGCATGGAAGGCATGGTAACACGCAGACTTGGTGGCAGGCACAGGAAGCTTGCATCACATTTTGCCAGACCAGAAGAACACTCTAGCTCTAGCTTCCAATGCTCTAGCAAGACTCATCCCCTAAAGTTTCCATAACCTCCCCAAACAGTGCCGCCAGCTGGGGAACACGTGTTCAAGTACATGCACATGCAGGGGTTGGGGGGCTCAAGTCTCATGTCAACCACCATATCCACAATGTATACTGAAAGCAAGGGTGTGATGAATCTCTCCATGTGTAAGCTGATTGGAACCACGTGGCCCTTCGTCTACAGCTGATGGGTCTACCTTGCCAGTGAGTGATCTTCATGCCGGGAACACCTCCCTGGGAAGTGTTAATGCTTCGGTGCAATGGGGCTCACAGAGAGAGAGAGAGAAGGAGGGGGTGGGCAGAAACAGACTCATCCATCCCCATGCTTTGTAAATATTAGATGCTACATTCCAGCTGCAGGTGACTCTTGTGTGAAAGAGTCCGAAGCTGCGTATTATCTGAAAGAAAAGTCTGTTTTGATAATACTACAAGTGATTTAAGACATCTGAGCATCTCTCCAACAGGTGATAAATGGGTGGGCTCTTCACTGCTTAATGCTTTTTTTTCTTTTTAAAGGAAATTTGAAATCTAGAGGACTACAAAAAGTAGCACATCTACAGTGCTTGCTTGGGCTAAAGTACCCTATGTAGAGTTCTAAAGTCAATACCCATGGGTCAATCTCATGAACTATTCGGTTTTCAATTATTTCATATATGTGTGTGTGTGTGTGTGTATTCATTACTATTCTTGCTGACAAACGCCACTTAAAGAAGACTCTTTGAGGGAATATGGTCCATCATGCCGGGGGAAACTTGGTGGGGGAACACGAGGCAAGCATGGGAAGCAGGTCCACATTGCATCTGGAGTCAGGAAACAGGGAGACAAGGATGCTGATGCTCAACTGGCTTCTTCTGCCGACCCTTTCTCTTTTTTTTTTCAGTTTGGGGCCCTGAACCATGGTATAGTGATGACAACACTCAAGGTAGGCTTTCCTTCTCAGTTAGACCTCCCTAGAAACTTCCTCACAGACATACCTCCAGGTGTGTTCCTTAGGTAATTCCACATTCAGTCAAATTGACAATGAAAATTAGCCCTCGAAACTATTTTTAAAAAGTAGGGTCAAACTTGGGAAGATGCCTTCAAGATAGTAATTTCATCTTACTGAAATTACTTATTTCTTTATCTGATGATAAAGAAACAAGTAAAAAGTAAACACAATACTTGCTAATCCCAATACAAGAAAGCCTACTTTAGGCTAAGAGCAGATCTATTAAGCAAAACACATGAGCAGCCAGGCATAGTGGTACCCACCTTCAATATCTGCACTAGGGAGGCAGAGGCAGGCAGATCTCTGAGTTCAAGGCCTGATCTACACAGTGCAGTCCAAAACAATAGTGAGACCCTGTTTTAAAAAAAAAGAAAGAAAGAAAGAAAAGAAAATAGAGGGTGGGAGAGAGGAAAGAAGGAAAAGAAAAAAGGAAACACATAGAATCATTCTCAAAGTCAAGAGAAGTTTCTAGAGTCATAACAGACTACCACCTACTGGGGTCTTCAGCATGGAGGTGGAAGGCCAAGATGGAGATGTTGGCAATACTGGTTTCTTCTAAAGCTCCTTGACTGGCACGTGATTGTCGCTCCTCCATCGTCTTCACATGGTCCTCCCTCGGTATGTTTAGTCATCTGAGGTCTCAGCCAGAAGGTCTCCTTTGAACTTGCGAAGACCCTAGGCCAACGTGTATTTTGAGGGGACCCAGTTCATCTCATGACCCCCAGCTTCCTTCAGAAAACCACAGCAGAAGAAATGAATGAACACCATCCATACAGAAGGAGATCCCACAGTCAGACTCCTGGAGCTGCCATTAGAGCACAGAGGAGCGGCCTGGACCATCTCATTTTCCAGCAGAAAACCACGGCTCAGAGAAGAGAGGCAAGAATAGCAAACACTCTAGGTTAAGGCTAAGCTCGTGTGTGTGTGTGTGTGTGTGTGTGTGTGTGTGTGTGTGTGTGTGAATTCACCCAGTCACCAGGGGGGCATATGCTTATATAGTGAGGACATGTGGAGGCCTGAAGATACCCTTAGGTATCATTCCGCAAGCCTCAGGCTCCATCCACCTTCACTCCATAAATTTATAATTACTTATTGTCGTCATAGAGGCAGACGGGGTGTGAGAAGGTCAGAGGACAACACTTTTACATGGGTCCCAGGGATCAAACTCAGGTCATCAGGCTTGTACAGCAAGTGCCTAGCCACTGAACTATTTCTGCAGCCCAGGTCCCTCCACCTGACTTTCCAGACAAGGTCTCGCTGGCCTAGACTTTGCCTTAGGGACCCACCTGTCTTTGCCTCCTCTGTCCTGATGGGATCTGGAGGGGGGTAAACTCAGGTCCCCATGCTTACAGGCAAGCACTTAATGGACTGAACCATCTCTCCAGCCCTAAACTACTAACCTAGAACCCAGATTGAAAGCAAACCCAACCAACCAGCCATACCCAGGCCCACCAGCCACACTCGTTTTTTGGGCTCCGGCCCACTCCAGGCTCCCCTGGAATTGGGACTGTCAACCTAGCCCCTCTCCACCAAGGAAGGACTTACTAGTTCTCAACGGACATCCAAGGCAGGTATAAAATAAATGTTCTGTTCTAGAATTTTCTCCTTACTTTAAAGGTTAAGGTTTAAAGAGAAGGTGTCTCGTGTCTTTTCCTTTAAGGGTGTGTATGATATGTATGTGGGAAAGCTAGAGGTTTCTTTCTCTAGTCTCTCTACCTTATTTTCATTTGTTACATACAGGTTTTTTTTTTTTTTTTTTTAAGAGTTTATTCTGGATGCATGCCTGTGGAAGTCAGAGGACAACTTGCCGGAATCAATTCCCCCTCCTACCATGTAGGTCCCAGGGATTGCACTCAGGCTATTAGTCGGGCTTGGTATTTTCACCTGGTGAGCCATTTTATCCACCTGCTGGTTGATTTTTCAGGAGAAGCTTCCTCTCCAAATCTAGACCTCACAGTCCATCTCTGCAGTCCCGAGAGTCCCTGGGATCTACTTGTCTGGTCTTCCCGTGGCTCAGGCGACAGACATTGCCATTAGGCTTTTACGTGGGTGCTCCTGGTCAAACTGAATTCTCTGCGCTCACCCAGCAAGCCCTCTCTCTATGCACCGAGCCATCTCCCTGGGGCCATGTTCTTAATTTCGATGAACATATTTGAGCCCCATTTGTCTATCTCTTATTTCTCTTAAATTCAAAATTCATGTCTCAGTTTCTATAAGGAGTTTAGAAAATCCCACTCAAAAAAAAAAAAAAAAAAAAAAAGCCTCAAAATGCAGCTCATAAAACTCGTTGAAGCTGAGTGAAGACACGTCTCTGGAAGGCAAAACCAGAGGCTAACCAGGCTGGGAACACTGAAGCCTCCTCCTCACAGTTTCCCTCTGCAGAATTCCTTTCCGCCTAGGGCAGGCTTGGCTCACTGCTCTCCAGTCTGCTACTGATTCCCAAGGAAGCCCCAGACCTACAGACAGACGCCCGGGGACGCCAGGGGGTCACGGAATCACCAACTGACCATTTGTGCATTTTGGAATTCAGTTTGTAAACATGGGGATTCCCTTTTAAGAACAGGGGAGAGGGAGGAGGGAGAAGAGAGAGGGAGGAAAGGAGAGAGAGAGAGAGAGAGAACTACCAAGAGGAAAACTCTGAGCTCAGTTTTTCCTTTTGGAATCTTGGCGGGTGAGGTTAGCAATCTTCAATCTGACTTTCGCCAGACGCTGTATGTTTTGAGCAGCGCACGGAGCCGTCTGTCCATGTCATGTCTGCCAGAACATTCAGCTCTGACCTGTAACACGCCTTTGATTCCAGTCATGAGGAGAAGCAGCCTGCAGGATGGGTCTGCCAGACTCAGCACACTGGCTATGAGGTGGAGCCTGGAGCAGCTGCACAAAGCAAGGACTGATCTACAGAAAAGTCCCGAGTTCAAATCCCGCTTAGTTTATCACCAGGCACTGGGGGAGTTCACTCCCCCATGCTTGAAACCCACCCAGCCAGACGGTGCAGAGACAACTCAGAGCTGCTTCTGCAGCGAGCCTTTGCCACCCGCCTGCCCCAAATGCTAAAAGAAGGGCTGCAGTGGAGAGAGAGCATACAAGTACACAGAAGTCCACGTCCACAGGTGCCTTTGTGTCTACAAGGTTGGTGCCCAAGGCACTGACCCGTGCACAGAAGCCACCCTTCTGGAGTGAGCAATTAGTCCACATGGACAGACTCACCCATGTACCTGTGAGTCAGAGCGAAAGCGAGGACTTTCCCTCCTAGCCCGGCTTCTGTTGTCCTAATTACTACACTTTGCCCAAGACAAAACACTGTGTGGATTTGAGTTTTCCCAAAGTCTTCAGGAGGACTTGGCTTAGCTGTGAAATCTAGGATTCACCTCTCATTTATATTTACGTATCACAGGTAAATATGTGTGTGTGTGTGTGTTTGCATATGTAAATGTGTGTGATCGTATGAGGTACCCCGCGTGGAGGTCAGGAGTGAGTCTCTCCTCCTATCACGTGGGTCCTGGGGATGCTACTCAGGCCGTCATCTGGGCAGCAGGTACCTTAGCCTTCTGAGCCACCTCACCCGCCTTATGTCACAGTTTGTTTCCTCTGACTCCTTTGGAGTGTCTTGTGGCCTTGGGATCCTGTTACTGACAATAGTAATGAAAAAGAGGTGAGTTCTCACAGAGGCTGCACACCCAAGGAGGGTTTGCTTTTGTTTCTGTCCTCGTGTTTTTGAGACAAAGTCGCCCCTTGAACTCAGGCTTCCCCCTTACCTGAGCCTCCTGAGTGCTGAGGTCAGAGGCGTGTAGCACCATGTCTGGCTGTGAAAACAGTGAGTGGAAATTGGCAGTACAGGATCCCATAGTCCTGATTCTCATTCTTCGGAGTCAAATCATAGCTGTGACCAAAAAGAAAAGTTACAGCAGTCGTGCTATAATGGACCGGTGTTGCCTACAGTGTGCTCCCTCTGCATCTACTCTAGGGATGCCATGAACCTTAACACACTTCAGTACCAGTCCTCCCACACAGAAGAGAGCTGCAAGCCCGACCACAAACGTCCTCAGCGCCGCCCTATTTCTCTCTGCCCTGGTACTCTCTCCTTTAGCACACTTTGCTCTTTGTTCTCTGGCTATGATTGACAGATACTGAAATCCTATGCCAGTATGTATCCCCAAAGGAAAATTAATGAATCAAGTTTGTGAAGCAAGCATGAAAAAAAAAAAAAAAAAAATAACGCTGGCTGTGTTAACTTGGGAAATACCACCAGTCTTCGAGTGCTGTGCTGACGTACGGTGGCATCGGAACAGCGGCATGGGGGACTCTGAGGCATATTGCGATTTCTTTCAAAATCATTTGTCTTTGCCAAATCCCAAATGCTTTCAACGTCGTCTGACCTAGAACCCTTGCCCGAGCAATCCGCTGGCACCCGAGAGGTGGACATTCCAGAGACCGCGCTTGGAGAAGCACCCTGTTGGATGAGCCATGTGGCAGAGTTGCCATGTTCCCTTCCAACCTCTTTATGTGCTCTCTCTTCCGCCCATACCCCCTCCGTCTCTCTGTGCCTTCTCCCACTAAGCCCATTTAGTCCTGCCTGTATGTGCATGGGTGTGGGACAATTTACTGGAGAGTAGGCAGGGCTTTCAGGGCAGGAGAGAGGTGGCATATGAATAATAATAATAATAACAACAACAACAACCTTTGAAAATGCCGTATGGAAACCTGCTAGTGTAGAAACCTTCGAAAATAAAGGCATGGCGGCACCTCTAATCTCAGCACCGAGGAAGCAGAGACGTCTCTGTGAGTTCGAGGCCAGCTAATCCACACAGCAAGTTCAAGGACAACCAGGTCTACAGGGGGTGAGAAAGTAAATAGTAAATGAGTATAGTTTTAATGCATGGGTAATAATACCTTTGTAGTATTTGCAGAGTTCAGGTCAGTTCACAATGACCTTGCCTGTCGGTGCTCAGCAGGAATGCAGGATACCTGTCCTGCTGTCTTGATTAGGTCGGTCTCTTGCTGGATCAGGGGAGGGAATGACTGGCCACGCTAAACACATCTCAAGTGGTTCAAATCCGGCTGTGGAGGGGGAAGTGCCTGGCCACTCTGTGAGCGCCTGTGTGGCTCAGTACACTAGGGGGAGCCGTATCCACAACAGTGTGCTCCCGATTTCCAAGAGTTTTTCCAAGCCTCATGCTTCTCCCATAGGGACAGACTTCTTTCTCTCCACGCATCAGAGCCTTGTGACCCAGAAAGAATCCATGGTGAGTGTGAATAAAACACAGTACCACAGCCCCCTTGGTCAGAAGATTATTAGCTTCTCTAAGTCATGTGACCTGTTTTTGATTGCTTTCTTTCAGAAAACCTTTGTCTTAATGTGCGATAGACCTGGACAACATTATGCATGTCTTAAGTATGTCTTAAGTATACAGATACATGCATGAAGCGAATGCCACCCACATAAAACACCTCTCAGCTTGAGGAGGCAGACCCTGCCAGCACCCAAGATTTCCCCATGCATCTTCCAGGCACCCACACATTTAAAGCCTTTCCTACCCTAACTTCAGGCTTCGAGGTCAGCTTCTCCGCTTGTACTGTGCATAGTGGAATCGGAGTGTTACTCTCAGGGGATCTAACTACACTGTTTTCTTATTGCCATGATTTTAAACTTGCCATTTATTTAAAGCTAATTTTTACCATGTTACCTATCCTGGGAATGATTGAAATTTTAAGTTGGCCCTTTTTTATTTTTATTTTTTTGTTTTTTTTTTGAGACAGGGTTCCTCTGTAGTTTTTGGAGCCTATCCTGGAACTCTGCAGATGGGGCTGGCCTTGAACTCATAGAGATCCACCTGTCTCCCCCCCACCAAGTGCTGGGATTGAAGGTGTGTGCCACTAAGCCCCGCTCTAACTTGGTGATTATAGAACTTACTTCCCAGGCTCGTCTACCATTATTGCAGCTAAAAGGTAAACAGTACAATGAAAAATGAAGATAGCTGTGTTCGAACTAAAACCAGAGATTCAGATAACTCTCTGTGTACATTTTTTTAAGGTACCAAATGTACATAGCAGCTAAATATGGTGTCCAAGACCTCCACAAGGAGACAACTTCTGTGGTGCTTGAGCTGCCCCCAGTGGAGTAGCTGGGTGATATAAGGGCGGATCTGAAGCAGCACTCTGCCCTTGGTGCAGATCACTGAACCCCCAAAACGGCCTGGAGGAATGCAGAAATGGACATGTGCAGGAACAGTGGTTCCCAGCCTTCCTAATGCTGCAGCCATTTAATACAGTTGTGGTGAGCCCAAACAATAACATCATTTCACGGCTACTTCATAACTATAAATTGGCTGCTGTTATGAATCCTAATATAAATATGTGATATGCAGGACATCTGATATGTGACCCCTGTAGGGGTCGAGACCCACAGGTTGAGAACCACTGCTCAAGAAGCTTATGTGAGTCGAATCTACATCCCTGTGTTTCACTGTTTATAAGAGACAAGATAAAGTGTGCCTGATTGCTGAGGATTTGGGGGGACATATTTATTTCACCCCAAAGGCAATAAGGAGCCTTGGACATTCAGAATTAAGGAAGTCACCCAAAGCAGCTGCTTTTCTAGTCTCTGAGTTAATTAATGAGTTAGATAATTGTCCTCCCTTCCTGACCACTATCTCTCTTCAGGTGCTGTATCTTAAGAGTCTGATTCCCAAGCATCACGCCCCTTGGACTGTTTACCATTGCCTTTCATATGGGTTTGTCCAATGGCTGTCACTCAGAAAATGAGACAATTTGGGTGAACTCTACCCCCAGCGGGCCAAGGAGTGCAGAGGCAAACTCATCGGCCATCCTTGTGCTCTATTGAGCAAAGATAGAGCCAGAAACTGAAGCGTGACAGATTTCACTAGTGGGAACGTGTTCCTTGCACACTTACTTATTGAACTGAATGGGGTAAAAGGAGTAAGTGACATTAACTCAGTATTTCCAGCTTGAGAAGCCATGTACAGGAAACGCACGTGTGGGAGAGCTGCCCAGCACAGACAGGGGACTGAGGGGTTGTGTGAATGAACTGAGAGAAGTTAAAGTGATTTCTCCAGCCTCCCTTTCATTGTCCTGGGTGGTAGGCATGGCTCCCAGTAGCCATTATAGACCTCGGTAGCCATAAGCAGCTAGGACTGGGGCCCAATTCCCCTCTATTCAACCCCTCAGGACTATACACATCAAATATTTTCTTCATGCACCGTGACATGGTGGTGGTGGTGGTGGTGGTGGTGGTGTGTGTGTGTGTGTGTGTGTGTGTGCGCGCGCGCGTGATCTTAGCTCCAATTTTCTCTATCCAAAATGCCCAGTGTTTCTTTGTTTTGACTTTTCCCCCTTAACACATGTCTTTCCTAGCCACCTAATTTCTTTTCTCTTACACAGATCATTGCTTGACTTCAGGCAAGCATGTCCAGACAGCAGAGCACTGACTCACAAAAACAAAGTGATCTATTTCATTGTTGTAGCAAAGATGAAGGGTCAAAGGTAGATCTCCCCGCAGGGCTGTGGACCCATTGGGCTGGATCTGACCTAAAGTTAAATGTGTGACTTTAGGATCCGAAGGGCCAGCCTCAATCACACTGTAACTAACTGGTCTTAGAATTACAGGCATCAGACACATCTTGCACGGCCGTTAACTTGTACAGCATTCTCTTGCTGAAGCCATTAGAAGGTCAATGTGAAATGCTTGGGGTGGAGAAGAGGGGGAGAAAAATATCAGAACCGACCTCTACCCCACTTACCTCCTCCCTACCCCAGTGACATTCAGATCCTGGCTGCATTTCCAGACACCTCATCATGGTGATGAAAAAAAAAAAAAAAACAAACAAATAAATAAAAAGAAAAGAAAAGGGTGTGGTGGAGGAGAAAGTTTATTAAAGATATGTGGGAGAGCATCGCCTAGAGGCAGGGACGTCTGGGAGGGTCGGAGTGGACAGGGCCAGATTGAGGTGAGCCATGTAGAGGAGGTGTGTGTGGGGGGGGGAGATGGGAGGGGAGGGAACCAGTTGCAGAAGCCAGGGGGGCCAAATGAGTGGGCAGCTCCTACCCGGGAGAGTCCAGGGTAGGAGCAGGGTATGCCCTGTAATAAGTAGAGACTGAAGGATCTGAGGACCTGGCAGTCAGGTTCACGTTGACATATTAAGCAGACACCTCCGCCCTCTGTCCTGGGTTCGAAACCTAGCAATAAGAACAACGTGAGTGCAGTGGTTTTTCTTTCCTGGGGCTGTTGGCTAATCCAGGCCTCTAGACTAACCCAGAAAGCATACCTGCCAGGGCATGGGTAAGGCCACAGGGCTGGATTCACAAACACTCCTGGCTGCCGGGAACACGGGTCCTTCTCCTGCGAACTCTTTTCTCATGCATCTTAAAGCAGCATAGAAATAAATCAAATAGCACAAATAAAAATGCCCTTCAGATTGCAGGTGGATTTAGTTTATTTTATTGGCTTGTAACCTGCCTGCCAGAAATGAAGATGTCTAAAGAGAATCCGATTGCTGAAACAACAGAACTCCCCAAAGAAAGGGGAATTTCCCTCGGAACCCCATGGTGGGAGAAGGAGAAGACACTAGCCAGTCAGGGGAGCTTGTCTCTGGACAGAGATTTCACAGGGGTCTAGCAACTTCTCAGACCTCCTTGCAGGATGATACCGTAGCCCTGACCCATAAGGTGCGCATATCCTTTGTCAGGTCCAAAGGAAACTCAGTCCCCCAAACTCCAAGAGGCAGTCCGCATATCCAGAAATAAGCTCAAACTGGACCGCAGAATTTCGGGTAAATGCCAGCATTCCTCGGGAGCTTGTGATATGGCTTTCCATCTGCTGAAAGGAGTTGTTTCTCACACCTCTGGCAGAAGGAATGATGGCCACCTGTGGTTGCACTCCAGTCCTAGCCATTCTCATCTTTCCAGGCTTCCCTCCAACCCGATATCGTTTGTTCTCTTTGCAATGGCTGGGTTTTCTGTCTTACCCTGCTACTGTCCCTACGCTTTGTCTATTCTCTGCCCCCTGTGGCCCTCCCCCCCCCACAGATGGCCCTCTCTAGTGTGCTGACCATGGTCAGTATACCTTTTTCTCTCTCTACCCTGGACTCATCCAGATGCCAGGCTGAACTCACCAGAATGAAATCTAAGCAGCCTCATTCCCCTCTTGTTCCATATGGATCTAGAGAAAACCGGATTGGAAGATGGAGTTTTTCACTTGCGTGAATTAAAACCCAGTGAAGAGGGCCATTATTAAGGCGATCACTTCGGGACTGGGATGCTGCCCCAATTGGCGAAGTGCTGTCCTCGCAAGTGTGACGACCTGGGTTTAATCATTTGACTCATTTGACAAACCAAAACAAAACAAACATGGCCAGATATGGTTGTGCACATTTGTGATCCCACTGCTGGGCTATGGAGGTAGAGACAGGCAGGAACCCCGAGCCACCCAGCCTGAACTGCTTGGCAAGTCCCAGGCCAGTGAAAAACTCTGTCTCATATAATAAATAAATAAAGTGGATATCACTTGAGGAATGACACCTGATCTTGTCCTCATGCCTACACACAGACAGATGGAAAGAGACAGACAAGACAATCCTTCTGGGGTCTCACTCGTTAAGTATTCCTAGGAAAATTAAGTTCCCACGCTCATGGCTACATTGACTTTAAAGAACACAAACCCACATGTAAAGGATGTCTCTATCAATTTGCTGAGGTTTTAGCAAAGCTTAGATACCATTAGTCACCCAATTAGTGCAGGGGTTGCTTTCTAACTCACTGAGTTATATCCTTCATAATCTTGTCAATATGTTACCCTGTACATTGTAAGGATGGAAAAATACAGCCCAACTCTCCAATGACCCCAGGAAGCTAGACGTTTAAAAATACTAAAGACCTTAAATTACAGACCCTGCCCTCAGCCAGTAAATAGGCAAAAGGTCACACTCCTTGCCGCTTACCTGACTTCATAAATGGCTTGTGAGACCTCCACCCCAGTGACCTAACCTAATGAAACCCCCGCCCCAGTGACCTATCCTAACTGCCATTTGTCACCCCACCTAGGAGCCCACACAAATGCAGACCTCCAGGGCTATAGAAAACTGATTGGTCTATAAAGCGCGGGCTTGGATGGTTTAAATTGATTGGTCCGCACCGCAAGGGCTCTTGATGCTGTGAGATGATCAGTTTATGATGCGGGCTTTGTTATAAACCCTATAAAAGCTGTCTCAGTTCTGTACTCAGGGTCCTCAGTCCTCTACCCCTGTGTGGCGCATGACTGTGGACCCCAGTGCACTTGGAATATAAAAGACTTGGAATATAAAAGTCTTGTTGCATCAAGACTGCTTCTCATGAGTGATTTGTGGTGTCGCCTTTCTTGAGTAAGAGCATGAAGGTCTAAGCTCTGCGGGTCTTTCATTTGGTGCATCGGCTGGGAATCCACAACCACCCCTCACATCCGAGAATCGACTTGGAGGTACAGGGATCCCCCCTGGTGTGTGTGTGGAGAGGGTCGGCTGGCATCTCTGTTCTGAGTATCTGTTTTCTGGAACATGCATTTTCAGTTTCAGTTTGCAGCTGTCTTCTTGGGCCGTAAAGACCAGAGGACTGTGATCAGCGGATGTGCTGGGGGATCACAGGCTACCACCATGGTGGACACTCCAGGAGGTGTGGGAGCCTGGGGACTCCTGATAGACTCCTTCTGTCAGTCAGTAGGACAGAGCTCTGTTGTTGAAGCAGAAGCTTCCTCCTCGACCGCCTAATTCTTTTGCCTGCTGGTGGAAGATGCAAACGGGTGGCCTGTGTCTGGATCTATTAGTTTCTGCTTCATTCGTTTTTGTTCTGTGTGTCTTTGTAGTTTTATCATAGGACAGACTGTCACATGACGACTAATTCCCCTTAGTTTGACTCTTGACCACTGGACTGAAGTTAAGTCTCTGGCCCATAATTTGTCAGTTGAGGTTAAGGAGATCCTGGCAGACTTTTTGCACCTCTGAGTGGCCGACATTCGGTGTTGGATAGCCACCAGAGGGAACCTTTTTAATTCTGAGATTATCCAAGCTGTTCAGGCAACTGTTTTTCAGGACCTGGCTCTCATCTGGACCTGTCTCCCATAAGCACTTGTGTGTGGAGCCATCTTCAGTGCTGGAGACCCAGGGAGACTGCAAGCACACACATCTCCCACCCCCAGGAGTGTGGCTGGTCTTCCCAGGCCACCGGAGCCACCAGGGCTGAGCTGCAGCCAAGCGGCCATGGGCCAGGGTAGCAGACGTACACCGGGCGCCCTCCCGGCTCTAGCCCCCGTGAGGTGACCGGCCAGAGGCTACCGCTATCCTTCCTCGGTGTCTCTCAAAGTCATTCTTGATACAGTTCTGATTCTTCACCTGGATGGATGAGCTAGAGGCCAGGGCGCCACAGGGGGATCTTCTGCCCCACCCCACCCCTGAAGCTCAGGATCCAGCAGAGAGAGGAGCCATGCCAGAGCTGGCCCCCACAGTGTCGGGTGGCCAGATTGCAGCCTCCAGTACTGGCCCTTCTCCTCCTCAGATCTTTATAATTGGAAAACTAGCCACTCCCCTTTCTCAAAGGATCCCCAACACCTCACAGGGTTGGTGGAGTCTCTTATCTCAACAGTCAACAGCTGCTGCAGACGCTCTTCACAACCGAGGAGCGGGAGAGAATACTATTGACTAGGGATTCCCCTTGACTTGTTCCAGTTGGGACTTCAACGCCACTGAAGGTAAGGGAGAGCTTGAAAGTCTATCACCAGGCTCTGGTGGCAGGTCTCCGAGGTGCCAGGAGATGGCCCACCAATTTGGCTAAGGTAAAGAGAGCACTCCTTTTGACCCTACCTCAGAAGCCCAGAGAGCTTCGATGGTTCTGGCCTTCATAGGGCCAGAGACTGGAAGCTATTATAGGAAGCTGAGTTACATGATTTAATGAAAGAGGCAGAGAAAGTGTATTAAGAAAGGAAGACCGAGAAAGAGAGAGAAAAGAGAGAGAAAGACAGAGAAAAAGAGAAGGAGAGAGAGAGAAAGGCGTGACAGAAGACAGGAAAAGAATTTGACTAAAATCTTGGCCACAGTGGTTGAAGGGAAAGACAGTTAGTGTGTGTGTGTGTGTGTGTGTATATATATATATATATATATATATATATATATATATATATATATATATATATCGAGAGAGAGAGAGAAGTTAAAACAGGCCCTAGACAGCCAGGAAACCTGGGCAACAGGACCCCACTCGACAAGGACCAATGTACATATTGTAAAGAAAAAGGACACTGGGCAAAGGACTGCCCCAAGAAGACAAACAAGGGATCAAAGGTCCTAGCTCTGGGGGAAGATAAAGATTAAGCGAGGTGGGGTTCAGACCCCCCTCCCCGAGCCCAAAGTAACTTTAAAAGTGGAGGGGCAACCAGTTAAACTTTTGGTGGATACCAGAGCGGGGCATTCTGTGCTGATACAGCCATTAGAAAAATTAAAAGACAAAACATCTTGGGTAATGGGTGCCACAGGGCAACGGCAGTACTCATGGACTACCCGAAGAACAGTGGACCTTGGCGTGGGCCGGGTATCTCACTTGTTCGAGGTTACATCCCACCAGCCAACCGCTTTTTTGCCATTGAATGGAGGGACCCCGACATGGGCAGAACTGGGCAGCTCACCTGGACCCGACTGCCCCAAAGGTTCAAAAACTCCCCGACCATTTTTTGATGAGGCCCTTCACAAAGATCTGGCCAGCCAACGCCCCCAGGGATCCTCCTCCAGTATGTGGATGACCTACTTCTAGCAGGAGCCACCCAACAGGGCTGCTGCTGGAACTGTCTGACCTAGGCTATCGAGCCTCAGTCAAAAAGGTCCAGATTTGCAGAAGAGAGGTAAAGTACCTGGGGTACAGTCTACGGGACAGGCAACGATGGCTGACAGAGGCTTGGAAGAGAACTGTTGTCCAGATACCAGCCCCAACCACAGACAGGCAAGTAAGAGAATTTCTGGGGACAGCTGGATTTTGCAGGCTATGGATCCCATGGTTCGCAACTTTAGCAGCTCCACTCTACCCGATGACCAAAGAAAAAAAGAATTCTCCTGGGCCCCAGAGCATCAGGAGGCATTTGATGCCATTAAAAAGGCCCTGCTGAGCACACCTGCTCTGGCCCTCCCTGAAGTAACTAAACCTTTTACCCTTTATGTGGGAGTTTTGACCCAATTCCTAGGGCCATGGAAAAGACCCGTTGTGTTGCTTTATCTGTCAAAGAAACTTGATCCTGTAGCCAGTGGATGGCCTGGCTGTCTAAAAGCTATTGTGGCAGTGGCTGTAATGGTCAAAGACACTGACAAGTTGACTTTGGGGCAGAAAGTAACTATAACAGCCCCCCATGCATTAGCGAGCATTGTCTGGCAGCCCCAGACCGACGGATGACCAACGCCCACATAACTCACTACCAAAGCCTGCTTCACACCGAGAGGTTTGCATTTGATCCACCAGCCACCCTCAAACCTGCCATTCTTCTGCCTAAGGAGACTGATGAACCAGTGACTCATGACTGCCATCAACTGTTGGTTGAAGAGACTGGGGTTGGCAAGCTCTTTGGACATCCTGCTGGCTGGGCAGGTATTGACCTGGTTTACTGATGGGAGCAGTTACATGGTAAAAGCTAAAAGAAGGGCTGGGGCGGCGGTGGTGGATGGAACTTACACGGTCTGGGCCAGCAGCCTGCCGGAAGAAACCTCAGCACAAACAGATGAGCTCAAGGCCCTTAGCAAGCCTTGCAGCTGGCTAAAGAGAAGTCCATAAACATGGGCAGCAGGTATGCTTTTGCAACTGCACATGTGCACGGGGCTATCTATAAACAAAGGGAGCTGACTCAGCCATGGTGGCTAAAAAAAAAGTACAAAAAATTTTTTTCCAAAGATTTAAAATACCTAAGGTAGTAGGATCAGACAATGGTCCAGCTTTTGTTGCCCAGGTAAGTCAGGGACTGGCCAAGATGTTGGGGATTGATTGGAAATTACATTGTGCATGCAGACCCCAAAGCCCAGGTAGAAAGGATAAAACCATTATAGAGACCCTCACTAAATTTTAGACCGCAGAGACTGGCGTTAATGATTGGATAGCTCTCCTACCCTTTGTGCATTTCAGGGCTAGAAACACCCCTGGACCATTTGGGCTGAACCCCTATGAATTGCTCTATGGGGGTGGCCTCCACTGGTGGAAATTGCCTCTGTACATAGTGCTGATATACTGTTCTCCCAGCCTCTGTTCACTAGGCTCAAGGTGCTCGAGTGGGTGAGACAGCGAGCATGGAAGCAGCTCCGGGAAGCCTACGCGGCGGAAGGAGACTTGGAAGTTCCACATTGCTTCCAAGTTGGAGATTTGGTCTACGTTAGGAGTCACCCACAGGAAACCCTGAGACTCGGTGAAAAGGCCCACTTTGCAGCCGGTCCAGAATATGTCCTCTTCCCCTGGACCCACCCCCTTATAGGACCCAGGGACAGCCTCTTACAACTGCTCCAGCAGTGATTGTTATTCCTCCCTTGTTGCTTACTGTGGGAAACTGTTACTTTTGTTAGGGAATGGTACTTAGACAACAAACAGTACAAGAGCCTTCCGAGCCAAGAGGAGGCTGCCCTTTAGTCCTCCCCGTTCTTAGATTAGAACTATTAACAAGAGAAGAAGTGGGGAATGTAAGGATGGAAAAATACAGCCTAACTCTCCAACGACCCCAGGAAGCTAGACGTTTAAAGATACTAAAGACCTTAAATTACAGACCCTGCCCTCAGCCAGTATATAGGCAAAAGGTCACACTCCTTGAGGCTTATCTGACTTCGTAACCTGCTTGTGAAACCCCCACCCCAGTGACCTATCCTAACTGCCATTTGTCACCCCACCTAGGAGCCCACGCAAATGCAGACCTCCAGGGCTACAGAAAACTGATTGGTCTATAAAGCGCGGGCTTGGGTGGTTTAAATTGATTGGTCCGCACCGCAAGGGCTCTTGATGCTGTGAGATGATCAGTTTATGATGCGGGCTTTGTTATAAACCCTATAAAAGCTGTCTCAGTTCTGTACTCAGGGTCCTCAGTCCTCTACCCCTGCGTGGCGCATGACTGTGGACCCCAGTGCACTTGGAATTAAAAGTCCTCATGCTGTTGCATCAAGACCGCTTCTCATGAGTGATTTGGGGTGTGGCCTTTCCTGAGTCAGGGCGTGAGGGTCCACGCTCTGAGGGTCTTTCACAAACCCACATGTAAAGGATGTCTCTATCAATTTGCTGAGGTTTTAGCAAAGCTTAGATACCATTAGTCACCCAATTAGTGCAGGGGTTGCTTTCTAACTCACTGAGTTAGAAAAAACATATATATCCTTCATAACCTTGTCAATATGTTACCCTGTGCATCACATTGGTAAGTGAGAGAAGCAATTTAATGTTTATGGTCATAACCTTAGTTTGAACAATCCTGCTATTGTGTTTTCTTCCTGCAGCCAAGATGAGTTCCGCCTCCTTACCAGACAGGATGATGGGAGGATCTGAGCCAGTTATCACCACTTGTCTGTTTCTGTGTCCTTCTCTTAGTCCTCCGCAAGACCAGACACACACACAGACAATTACAGCCTTCAGAGTCAGGAAGTACTGGCAAAACTACAGTTACACTTTTCTTGAATTTTCTTAACTGTGAACTTGGTCCATGTGCTAGAAATCAAACTCTAGCTAGTTCAAACGAAACAAACAACAACAACAAAAATTGTTGGAAGAGCAAAAGGCCTCTACAGGATGGCAGGAAGAACTGGAGTTGGAGTTCAGAAAGGATGGAGACCAGTCTCAAAGGCAGCTGCATCCAGGCACTCAATTGCCACCTGCATATCCCTAGTCATGTAGGCAAGCAGAAAAATGTCCCCCACAAACCCAAATGCTCTTACTCTGCCCCCAGAGAAAAAGCTGGCTCCTTGTTCATCATTGTTCACACAATCTTCACAGAGACACTGGATGGTTTAGCTAGAGCTGGGAGGATTGGGGGTGCTGCAGCAGGGATGTAAAATAAATAGATGAATTTTTTTAAAGTTATAGAAGAACGATAAGAACTTTGCCATTCAGGGTTTTAAAGCGCATTCATATAAAGTACCATAGATTTATTGGTCCTGAACATTAATATGCTCAACCAGTCTCAAGCTCATGACATAGGCAAACTATAACTTGTGAATGCATGAGTCTAAACCACAATTCAGACCTTTTCCTTACTGGGAAGTCTTGTTGGTGCCAGTCTCCAGTCACAGCAAAGCTCCCTAACCCTCTGAGGATGACTAACTCTCCAGAACCTGTTCAAACAGCTTGTTTTAATGAACCGTGGGGGGTTAACAGTTAAGGAGGCTCTCTGGTGGAGGAGGCTGAGGAACTCTGAAGAGGAGAGGTTGGAGAGCTGGGCTGCTGCTGGCTCCAATGTGGGGATGTGGGCGCTGACTCTGAGGCCTCCTTAGAGCTGACCAAACCGGTTTGGCCTGAAGCCACTGCCTGGAAACACCAGGATCCCTGGGCTCTGGCAGAGCTCAGAACAAGATTTCCTAGGGAGGTCATTCAACCCAATCCCAAGCATGGAGTTTTCCTTTTTACTTGACTGATTAACACCTTCTGCAATATAAATATTAACTCTCAAGTCAGTGAAGTCACCTTTCCCTGGCCACCATTGTCCTCCTTCAGAGTCTTCTTGAGTCTGCTCTCCATGAATCATTTGGTAGTGTCCAACTTCCCTTTCTGCTTTGTGTGTAGCTCCCCTCAGACACACGGGTGTCATATCCCCCGACCCCCAGGTACACACTTTAGTCTTAACTATTACTTCCCATTTCCATTTCAGCAGTCCACTGGGAAGACTTTTCACTCTAAACAGAAAACAATGGGTATGAGTCACCCTGGCCTTAGACCTACCCTCTGGATTAGCCCAGGAGCCAGGCTGACAGTGGACATCTCCACCGGTGACCTTTGTGGTACTCTTGAGTCCATAGAGAACTTCTTAACCTGCGTATGTGTCCTCTCTGCTGTTTGAAATGCCTCAACTCATCCTGGTCCACTCTTTGATGTACTTCATTAATGGTTCATGGAGTCCTCGGAAACAACGACTTGCATTTCTTAATTATGAAATCATTGAAAGTGTCTCAAATTCAAACTTACCTTCAGGCTCTTGTTTGTTGCCATTCAGTGTCCATGCAAAACACAGTGCTCACAGCAAAGGGGACAATATATGACTTATTCGAAGCCAAATATGACTGGTGATGACCTGGAACACAGATTCATGTTGCCCTGAACAACATGTACCAACGTGAAAATGGTTACCTGAACTTTTGTAGTGACGGAACAAAGCAGAGCCATAAATCAAGGTGTTTTCGAATACATTGGTGGGAACACCCAGTAGGCAGCAGATTATGGTGTAGCCGGAGAAACTCTGTTATAGGTCTTAGGTGCTGTCTGGTGATATTCACAGCTTGGGGTTTGATGAAAATAATGGTGAGTAATCTGTTACATTCCAAAGGTTTTGCCTGATAGCTAAAAAGACATTAGTTCATACTCAGAGGTGGGCAACAAATAGCTATTAAGGAAACCCACTATAATTTGGCTGTAGCTTTGCTCTGTTCTCTGTAGCCAATCAGCTTTGTGGAATCTGTAACACAGGTACAAAAGTTGAAGGGCGGGGGGGGGGGGGGGGAGCTGAGATGCCTTTAAGTCCATAAATTAACTGCTTATACTGTCACACTCTTATGTTTGCATCATTAATATATTTTGATAAAAATATTGCTGCATTAAAACTAACTTTTAACAATAATTTTCATGAAGCATTGGCATACCACGCCCAGTAATTATGAATAAAACGTTTTGTATTTGAGTGATTGAATATGAATGTACATGTATGTGTGGTCGTCAGAATTTGATGTCAGGGAAGCCAACACTACTTTCTGGACTCTGAGGGCACCAGCAACCATGTGTACATACTGACATATACACAGTATTTAAAATAATAAAAATCAATCTCTTTTTACACCAGATGTGTGTGGGGGGTGCAGTAAAGGAACTACCAACATGACAGCTCCATGGTACAATTAAGGTGAAGGTTTTTATTGGGGGAGAGGGGGGGCAGTCAAAGGCATCAGGAAAAGCCAGAGCATGAAGAGGAAGACGTAAACTGAACATGGCCAGCAGTCTGGTCACGACAAGAGGGGAGAAGAGCAGAGCAGGAGAATGTAGAAAGTATGGAATGAGGACAGCAGGGCTCCAGGGAGGGTGGTAAGCTGGGAAGAGAGGCAGGGATGCTGACTGACGTAGGGGCTTTTAAATGTTTAACAAGTAAGGACGGAGGTAGCCTGAAGGCCAGCATGGACTCTGATTTGCTGATAGGGACCACAGGTATATGCTAACTAGAGATCCATCTGTCCCCATGGCCCCAAGAAAAGGGAAATGGCCCCTCTTGGTAGACAGGAAACAGCCGCACAAGTTCCTGAGGAATGCTGGCTTTTATCTAACCACCAGGAACCCTTCTATCATTCAGGTTGAGCTCATCGCTGGTTATTTGGACTGACTTTTGGAGTTTGAAGAGTTGAGTTTCCTTTAGATACCTGACATCAGGAATTTATAATCCCAGCACAGGAGAGGTAAAGACAGGAAAGTCTCTGGGACTTGCCAGCTGACCATCCAGCCTCTAACGGCCCCAGGCCAACGAGAAACCTCCTCTGGAAGAAAAGAAAGGGAGGGAAAAGGTGCTTGTCACCATGGCTGCCAACCTGAGTTTGACCCCAGAGCCCATGGTGGAAGAGGAGAGTTGACTCTCAAAAGTTGTCCTTTGCCCTGCACAAGCTCCGTGGCACAGGATGTGCCCAGTTATCACAGATATACATAATAAAAATCAGAGTTGACTCTCAAAAGTTGTCCTTTGCCCTGCACAAGCTCCGTGGCACAGGATGTGCCCAGTTATCACAGATATACATAATAAAAATCATGACAATGAATAAAATCTGAACTTGAAAACGTAGCGAGCAGTGGAAGAATAATAGTTATCCTCTGGCATGCAGGCATGCGCGCGCACACACACACGCACACACATGTACAGATACACACATGCACATGAATGTACACACACACATACACATGTGCACGCATACACACTACGATAATAACTGGCCATCTCTGAAAAGCCATCACCAGCAGGACACCACGCTCCAGCAGCGTTTTCTTTAAATACCTTAAAAAGCCCAAAAGGAAAAATGTAAAGAGGGAAAAGCGCACGCACCGAAGGAATCTTCCTCTGAGAGAGCCGAGCAGGTAGGTCTCATAAATCACACGTCTCGCCGCTCCGCAGTGCGCGGGATGATTTACTGAGCCCATAAAGGAAATTAAAGGACCTAAGTGAGACACCGTGGACACCCAGGGAAAGTAAGATGACGCAGTCACAAAGCCATGTTTGGACTCAGGACTCTGAGGAAGCAGAGTTCACAGCTGCCTTCGGCCCAGGGATGGTCAGCGAAGATCTTCTCACGAATCAGGAAGGCATCAGGTACCCTTGTCCCATGGCTGGCAGACACGATTGGCCGTCCTTATCGAGGGGAGGCAGCTATCCAGTGACAGCTTTCTGCCATTCCCGTGGCCTCACTTGGGTTTATGAGGGGGGGGGGAGGGAGGCACACCTCCCACTGAGTACATCATCTAAGTAAAACTCCAAGAGAGACATCTGGGCTCCACCATTCAAAGACAATCACCACAGATGAAGTAAATAGAAGTGATCCCAGATTAGCACATTCTTTCAGTTCAAGAAACCGGAACTCAGGTTGGACAGAGCACACCCTGGCAGAAATGCGCAAGAGAAACGAAGGGTGTTTACTAGGAAGCCCTTACCCGACGTTTCCCATCAAGTTGAAATGAAATGGATGATATATCAAGCTGTGGATTCCAAGGCTGAATATTGGCACGTTCCCCATGGCACAGATTTCAGAGAGGTCCTTTAAACTATGACAGAGTGTCTACAGAACAGAAGCTACAGACTCTGAGACTTGTGAGCAAATTTTTTTTTTAAAAAATCTCAATGGAGGGGAGAGGGCAAATGTTCAAAGTTTCATAACATTCATGTATGAAAATAATTTAATGTGGGGGAGGGGCTGGAGAGATGGGAGCACTGGCTTCTCTTCCAGAAGACCTGGGTTCAATTCCCAGCACCCACAGGGCAGCTCACAACTATCTGTAACTCCAGTTCCAGGAGATCTGATAGCTTCACACCAATTCACATAAAATAATGTTAAATAAATTTAAAAAATAAAATAGCTTAATGTGCGCCATTATAATAAAATTAATTTTTAAAAAATCTTAATGAAAGCGGGAAGTAATATTTATGTATTTGTTTTATCAGCCCTTGTCAAGTAGAAAGAGGCAAAGAGGGAAGGTGAGAGACAACTACTAGCTGTCCTTAACAGGGTTTTGAGAAAAGAATGAACCATTTAATACCCAAACTAAACGTAATCCCTAAAGATAAGAAGAGATGAATTCACCTCTGTAGGCAAAGCCACTTGGTTTTATTCTCTCCACTGATGAACCTCTGCAGAGCCCAAAAAAGAACAGGGGCTTGGTAGAAACACAGGTTTTAATGCCAGCTCCACCCTGATATCCAAGACGGGTCCCTTCAAGTCCCAAAGACTTGGAGCTTCTACCGGAGTTTGCTTGAAGGGTAACAGGGAGGGAGAGACAAACCAGGCACCAGGGGTAAGCAATCATGAGAGGTGGCGTTATGGAACTATGGTCTCCTTTACCTCGGGATTCCAGGGTGTCTGTGGGGGTTGGGGCTGATGATATTGAGGATATTGAGAAGGAGGATCGCTTCAACATACCCACCCCCAACAAAAAGGCTGCCCCTGTTTTCAATAGCAGACCTCTCTGCCTGGTCTAGTGTTGTGGGATCTGGCCTTCGTCCAGTTAAGGAGTCTCATACCAGCGTGATATTACCCTACTGAAGATGGAAGAGCCAGGTTAAGTGGCAGAAGTCTCAGGGTCCTGCCCATGCTGGAATTCTCTAGGGATAGTGCTGGAAGCTCCAGGAAACTGTCAGGAATCTTGTCATTTTGATTTAAAATAAAATTGATTTGTTTGTTGGTGATAAAGACAGATGGAGTAAATGTTGCCAGAAAGCCCGAGGATCTGGCTACAACTGGCTCTTATACACTATAGGCCTTTTTAGTTCATGATTTATGTCCGAGTGTAGCGTGTGACTGTAAAATGTAAAGACGGTTAGGCTTGATCACACCGCTGTCCGCCTCCCTCCTGCAGGCGGATGATGTACAGCTCTTCCAGGGGAGGCTGAGACACTCGGCTTGAGACTCAGATGCTCGGCTAGAGATGGAATGATTTAATCTCCTCGCTGAGGCCCTTGGAAGCCGCGCTCCAAACGTCAGTTTACTCAGACTTAGACTTGAACCCTGCATCGACCTCATTCGAGAGGAAAGTGGAACACTAATAACACAGGGTCTCCTCTGGAGCCCTCTAAGGAGCTGCCTGTTCTGTCTGTAAATCTAGGCCCTGTGGTTTTACTGCTCATACGTCTATGCCTCAGTTTCCCTCCGGGAATAGCAATTATTTCTACTCTTTTCACTCTGACAAGACTTTGGTGGAGATCAAAGACATCTATACGTTTGAAAAGTTCACAGCTCTTATGCAATGAGATATAAGTTTAATTACAGTGATTTTAGTGGGATTTTTTTTTTAACGGGGGGTCTCATTTTATATCCTTGGATCCTTGGCTGGAACTCACGATATAGCCCAGGCTAGCATCACACTCACTAAGACCCACCTGCCTCTGTCTCCTGAGTGCTGGGATTAAACATGTTCAGCACACTCAGCAGTTCCTAACTAAACGAAATGAAAGCTTGTCCGTGTCTTTGAGAGCTCTCTGGGAGATTAGCTTTAAGCCTCAGCATCCCCAGAAACCGTACTGGGTATCAGAAAATCAGACAACCCAGACTCCAGCCTGCCTTCCTGTAAATCCAGTTCCAGCCTGTCGACCTTCCAGCCCTTAGGTCTAGAGCCGTATATCGTCTTGTGTCCTCCTCAGCCCCACTACTGTCTTCTGAGGAACATCTTTCTATTCCTAGTCTGTTGCTTGTGGCTGACACCCGGAGATGTTACCCAACTCAAGCAGGATTTCCCAGGAATTTCTTTTTTTCTACCCCAAAACCCTGATGAACCCTCAAGGAGAGCTCCGGTGCCAGCTATTACATTGACACCACCCAGGTATAATATTGTCACCAACTGTGCTGTGAGTTAGCTGGTGGAACTCAGTATGTTCCCAACTGACGTGCTGCCAGCACCTGACATCTTGTTAGAGGAGCAAGTGCAGAGGCCAAAGTGCTGAGTCAGCGCTCAGGAGGGCAACCCACCACCCGTGTTTCAGCCCGAGTCTTCAGGAGATCCTGATTGCAGCGGGAGGGTGGGGACAAGCAATGTGTTTACACCCATCCCTACTGGACGGGCGACAAAACCTCGTGATGCGAAGGAGAAGGCCCCTACAGTTGGAAACGAGTGACCCGAAAATTCGTGAACCTGAAGTTTTCGATCGAGTCAACGCGCACAGGTTTCGCCTGTGTTTCTAACAATGCTGAAGAGGAAACGGAGGCTGCAACCCAACCAGCATGGAGAGGAGCCGGGCTGGCCCAGGGCCCAGTTCTCAGGCCTCCAGGTGCCGTGGAGGGTTCCCAGCCCCACAGCCACTCTGAGGCAGAGGGTGATTAATGGGTAGATTTCATGATCTGCAGGGCTCACGGGGAGAACTCCGTGTGGGCTGGAGAAGTTGAGGACGTGTGCTGGGCCCCTTTACAAAACAAGAAAGAACTGGACCAGCAGAGATTTATGGATTTTTTCTTTTCTTTTCTATTTTGGTAGCATTCCACAACACGAGGGAGAAGGTGGATATCTCGTTTTCAGATAGCGGATGCAGATTACATTTGCCTGAAGAAGATGGAAGCCAGATCTCACCAGCCAATTTAGGGTTAGAGGGACGTCCCATATCTCTCGTGAAACTGGGCCTGAGCTCTGCGTGCCCCTCTGTGGGTGGCCCTGGCAGGTCCCTGGTCCTGTCTGGGCCAGATATGTTTTCCTAATGAGAAAGATAGTGTTCACCTGTGTGCACTACCTTGCTCTGCTCTTGGCTTCCTCGTTGCTGTTTCTTGGGCTTGTCTGATGCTCATCCGTATCGTTCATGCCCATTGGTCCAAGCAGCTGCTGCTGTGTGTTCTGCCTGGTCATATGCAGTAGAGTCCCCCACCCACCCACCCACCTACACTGTGTGTCACCATCAGCCAAAGGCCTCATAGCCTTGAACTTGGACTGGTGGTGTGGATGAAGAGAGGGGGCGGTGTGAAAAAGCCAAGGGAACCTTGACAATTTTCCTTTAAAGATAGTATGCCGGAGTCCCACGGGAGGGGGACAGGTGGGGGCGGGGCGAAAGACAGGAAGGACCTGCCACCTGCAGCACTGTGGAGCGGTCACGTGACATTTGCCACAAAGCCTGACACACTACATAAGTCATCCATGGAGTGGAGGGAGGGAGAGAGGGAGAAAAGGAAGGAGAGAGGGAGGGAGGGAGGGAAAGAAAGGGGATGCAGAGTTTCTGAGATCTCCAAGGGTAACCCAGCCACACACGACCTAAAAGTTCTCTTCTGACAGCCTTGGAGCTGGGAAAGCTCCGAGGAAGCCATCTAGCTGTTAATGAGTGGCTTTATCAGAACTTTGGTTATGCCTAAGATAAAATATAGTATGGTCAGCTACTGGGGTGATAAGATGAAGGAGTCAGCAAAAAGCAAAGGTTAACTGAGTGGGGTTGATCGGCTTGGTCTTCTCAGAAGCATCATCAGAGGTAACGGAGAGAGAAGGCACTGTGGGTAGGTAACGATGCTCATGGAACTCAAGCTCAATAACTGAAGAGCAGAACTCCCAAAGACACACATTGAAAAATGTCCACCTCTTGCACAACGGGGGTCCAAACTGTTATGGTCCCATGGCAAGTCACTCCCTGTGTGTTGCGACTTCATCAAACACAGTGTTACTATCCACTGGGTGGGGTGCAGAAGCATGTGTCTAAAGGTCACTGAGCATTTATGGCTGGAAACCCAGAGCCTTAACAGCCAAGTAGCAATGTACTGTAGTTGGAAAACTACATCTAATTCTTTCATCTAATTTTAAGGTCAGCCACTCATCCTTTTTCTCTACTTCTTAAGCAATTCTTGGAAAGAGGTCAACATCCCAGAGTGTAATTGCCAGGGGGCCCAGACTCAAGTAATCTGAAACAAACCCTAACACTACTCAGAACTCAGGAAGCCAAATTCTCAACTTGAAAAATGACCAGAGCTATTTCTTTCCTCTCCCAGAGTAATAGAAAACTCAACTCAGTTACTCAGTGGCCCTGTGTGTGTGTGTGTATGTGTGTGTGTGTGTGTGTGTGTGTGTGTGTGTGTGTTAAAATATCTTTCTATTATGATGTTAAAGTAACATAGCAGAAAGATACACTCGAGCTAAGATCCTAAATATTCTTTTGGATTTTGTCTGTCAAGTATGGGTGTAAAGAGATTTTAATTTGTCCAAGAGATTAAACAATAATTTGATAGAAACCAGGTTGGGTAAAACACACAGGTTGAGGAATAACTGGGGTAAAAGAAGGCAAATAGACCCACACATTACTGATATGTAGTAGGGCAGTCAGAAGATAAATAAAAGGAGGCCACACAGGAAAGCCACCGTGACTTAGATTGATATCACACTTCAATGGAAATTATTTGGATTTTAGGTCAAGACAAGAAAAGATGATCTGAAACTTAATGCACCAATTTGAAACAAGGGTCAGTGACCATACACCTGGAGACAGTACATTGCCTAGTAAAGTAGTTCTACCAAGAAGACCTAGTATTGGTAACAATGGTAGAGGACCATTGATGTCTCAACAAGTCAAGATCACCACAATTGGTCCCTGAGTAGAAATGGGGCTTCTAATATTGAGTGGATTAAACTGTGTGATTTTTCCCCCCTTCCATGTATAAAGAGAAGCACCCAAGGTACATTCAGCTCTCTGGTAGGCATAAAGCAATGACTGAGTGAAAGACCCTCCTATTTTCTCTCTGCTACTGTGTCAGCCTTCATCGGCCCTAAGCATCACATGGAAAATACGATGCTCAGCATCAGAAAATAAGATGCCTACACCAGATCCTTGTTAGTACATAGGGAGATGGTAGGGACTGAGCACAATGGAAGTTCTCATGAGGTAATACGTGCATTTTGACTAAGGGTTCCAATTACCCAGGATCTTCTTCCCTCTTGAGTGTGAAGACCTCAGGAGTTACGGATTCCCATAGATCCAAAGGAATTGAAGAAAGAAGTGTTCTAGCTAGTTATCAATCTGTCCATTCCCATAGTTATTGACTTGGCTCCATGAACACCCACCAGTTCGAAGTGTCTTTACCTTTGGCTCCCCCCCAGATACCTAAGACTTTGTGGTAACCACACATCTTATCCCTGTTTTGAAAAGAGTGTAGATTTTTGCAAAACAATAGTATGGTCTTTTCCTCGCTGTTTTCCCCAGTGCTACCCAATGGCTCACATTAGGAAGAAATTTTAAAATGTATATTGACTGAATGCATGTTTTTCAATAGAAAAATCTACAGAATAATTCACATGAAACATTTTCAAACTATGGTTGCCTCTACTATCATTTCACGATAGTGAACTTTCCATACTGAAGGGAAGTGAAATTTAAGTGGCATATTGTTTTGGTTATGTGTGGTGGATGCTTATGCTTTGGGTCTACATTTGATAATAACTAGTATCTCACAGAGGTGGTGGGTGACAGAACTGGTAGCACCCTTGACAAGGATGAAGTTAGCTGAACTCAGAGAGAGGACTAGTACTGTGATTCAGACCCAAGTGTTCTATTTTAAATCACAGCTAACTAAACTCCTTAAGCACAAAAGGCATGGGCTGTGGGAATAAGACTCAACTCAGTTCTCATTTCTGTGCGGATGCGTTCTCCCTCATCATCTCCTGTGGATGGAGTTTACTCATTGTCGCTGCTTATCTTTTGCTGCTTCACCCTTTTCTCTTTACTCTCCTACTTCTCCCTCACCCCACCCCTTCCCCATCTGCAATTCTCTTTTCAGTTAGCAATAGACCACAGAGGAAGGCCCGCATGTGGGGACTGCCTTAAGTTCAATGATGCTGGGAAACCCAGTCCACTGTGGGCAGCACCATTCTCTAGCCAGAGGACCCCAAACTATGCAAGAGTGGAGAAAATGAGCTGAGCATAAGCAACCTTGCTAGTGTTGTTTTCTCTGTGCTCTTGACTGCGGATATGATGGATGTGCCTAGCTGTTTTATGTTGCTCATGCTGTGACCTAGAATTGTGAGCTAAAATAAACCCTATGTCTCCCCACGTTGCTTTCTGTTTGGATTCATCGCAGCAACCGAAATGGAGCTAAAACAGGAAGGGAGGGAGGAAGTGTTGCCCTACCAGGAAAAGGTAAGGACATTCTTCCAAGAGGATTTGTCCCAGGTCACTGGGCTGCTCTCATGCTTGCCAATCTCAAAACGAATTAAGTAGTATTGGTATTTTCAAATTGGTCTTCAAAGAAAGGAAACTGTGGCTCCTGAGCCAAATGTGTCTTCCATTGAGCGTTAGACAGCTTGAGCTGCTTAGGAGAGAAGACTTTTTCTAGCCAGAAGACAGATGATGGGGAAGAGAGATTGCAATGCTTACGCCAGAGATTACAGTATAATCCTTTGATTGAATTCCCAAGCTTTACTCTGTCAGCATCCGCCAGTGTTAGCTCATCTGGCCAATGGCTCTTGTTCTGCATTTTGTAATTTGACAGTCACTTGTGTTTAGATGATCAAAAACCCTGTGCCCTTAGCAGCCATGATGTTTAGGGAAGAGGAGTGAACACCAAAACACAAAAAGTGTGCTATAGGTCTACTCAACAAGAATGTCATTTTAAAAAGGACTTTGCAAGGCCTAATTGGTTTCTTGAGTGAACATCAAAAATTCATCTTAGGTACCTTGGTTCATTTTCGGTTGCTATAACAAAATACCTGAAGCTGGGTGCTGTAGTATAGTTCTTTCCTCCAGCATAACATGATCCCCATCACCATTTTGGATCAGTTGTCATGGCAACAAAACAAGCAGAGCAACACAGAGACAGACAGACCTGTGGTGATGATAAAGGAGAGAAGAGACTTCATGGGACCCTCACCTAAGATTATTACTCCTTCCTTCTTTTCCCTAGCTCCAAGGGATCATGCTAGAGTATATAAAAAGTCCAAGATTAGGTAAAGGTGGGAAGGATGCAGGTTTCTCTGATCTTATCATCCAGGCAGAGCTGGGACCCTGCAGTGATGCAGCTATGTAGGGGTGATCCACATTATGGTAAACGACCTCTCACCCACACTATAAATTTACTCAATGAAGTCATTGATTCATCAAGTTGAACTTGGGTAGAATCCTTAGTCTGTCATTGGTGCCCCATCTGAGGTAAATAGACACTTGTTTACATCTGGACATAATAAGCCAACGCAATACCAGGAAATTTACAGAGCTGAGAAGTCCAGAGTGGAGACCTGCAGGGAGGGACTCTTAACGAATTATGACATGGCTGAAGGGATCATATGGTGAGACATGACAAGCTTGCCTTAGAGCTCACTCCTATAACAAAGGCATTTCTCCCTGACAACCCATTAACCCAAGAATGGACTGACCCACTGATAAAAACAGATCTTCAATAACCCAGTCATCTCCCATAGGTCCTGGTTCTCAACAATGCTGCACAGGAGACTAAGTTTCCAACACTTGGACTCTGCGGACACATTCAAACTTGGCAGTGGGGAAAGAACTCATTACAAAAGTAAGAGCTTGAATGGCCCTTCGGGAGGAGATGTATTACTACACGCTCATGATCCAGCATCCAGGTGGGAGGCAGAGCATGGATAAGGAACATGAACGTCTGAACATGACAGGGCCTTCAAAGGAAGGGCTGACTCTCCCTTAAAGCCTGGGAGGGCTTCCTTAGGACTGAGGATGAGAGAAAGACATTAGCCATGAGAGGGAGGCCTGCTAAGGGCAGTTCAAGCAGGCTCTTCAAAGAGTAGGCTTCGGAGCAATCTCCCAAGCAGATTCGAAACACTCTTGGATCAGTTCCTGGAACAAAGGAGAAATCTGACTTCTTAGAGGGGTACTGGGACATTCTACATCAGGAAATTTAGCTCAACATTGGTTCATGATAAAGAGCATAGAGATACAGCTCGAACCATAAACCAGAGCCTGTGGTTAGGCACAGACAGCTTCTGTGTGTGTGTGTGTGTGTGTGTGTGTGTGTGTGTGTGTGTGTGTGTGTGTGACTAAGTACAGTGCCCACAGGCTAGAAGAAGTTGTTCAAGCCCACAGAGCTGGAGTTGCAGGCTGTTGGTTGTGAACCACCCGACACTGGTGCTGGGAACAAACTTTTCGGTCTTCTGGAAGAGCAACACTTGCTCTCAACCACTGAACCGTCTCTCCAGGCCAGCACAGACAGCTTCTTAACTTTCTGTCCCAGAGGGAACTGTGCAGAGGTGTGGTCTGATCTATGGTCAACCTTAAGGTGCAGGCCACAGTTCTAACAAATGGAAAAGAAAAAAAACCTCAAAGGACAGTAAAGTCAACATAATGGAAACTGAGTCAGGGTACGTTCCAGAGCATCAGCCCTGAATTCAAGGAAGGTAGAGAAGACCATAGCATCCCACAAAAAGAGTTGTTGCAATATCCTCATTTTGTAGTAACTACACAGTACACCCTGGTTTGAAAGGTTCTTCTGTAATAAGCCACATGGCTCCTGTAAGGACAGACAGAAAGAACAATCCTTTGTACTCCTTAAGACGGTGATAATCTCAGCTGTCAGGGCTGCTACATAGCAGCTCAGAACCATCTGTAACTCCAGTCCCAAGGGATCTGAAGCCTTCTTTTGATCTTCATGGGCACCAAACACTTACATATTGCACAAACAAATGTACAAGCAAAACAGTCATCCACATAAAACAAAAAATAAATAATTTTTTAAAAGGATTAGAATAGCAAGCCTGAAACAAGATTGGCTTGCCCTCTATGAAGCAGAATTTGAGCCAATCTGGGCCTATCTGGGGAGACTTGAGTAACTAAAAACCATGTACAGTTGATTTTGAATGATAACATACTGGCGTGTTTGCAACTAACTCACAGACCTTCTGCCGTTGGGAACTGGCCACCTTGGCTATTTAATAGATCCAATTGCAAGTAAAAATTGCTCTAAGAAAATGCAGCTGTCCGTCGTCCAAAACCATGGCAACCAGCCCTCCTTGCAAACAATGAACCAGCCTCTAGCCAAGACAGCAAGATCCTTATTTCTCATGATTTTCTTCCCAAAGAGCAAATGCCTTTAAAATGCACAAAAGAGCAAGGAGCCTACTGAATTGGCAGTGATTCTTGCTCTCCCTTCGTAAACATCTGTGTGAAGCAGGGGGAAGTAGGAAAAGATCTCTGTGGTTTAGGGAGACAAGATGGCCTCAGGACTAGTTAACCCTCAGCAGGCAATGCTGCTTGGAGCTGCAGAGAGAGGGAGGGTAGCTTTGCATTTTCCTGGCTAAGGTATGTTTTCCTTTTTCAGCAAAGGCCGTGTTCCAGGGTGAAGGCAAAATATGCTCGTTCCAGAATGCACCCTGTGGAAACCACACTGCTCGCTTTTCAACATGGTTCTAGTCAGCACATAGTTTCCTGGTTAGAAACCACCCTCCCCGCCCCTCATTCTCCAACCCAGATAGTCTGCAGTCTGCTTTTCTGAACCCAGATTCCCAACAAGTAACGATAGTCCAGAGAAACGGGAGCTTTTGACGCTCACGAAAACGCAAGTCATGCTAACAGGGCCACCCCACAAAGGCCTTCTTGCTTACCAAGTAGCTGACCCAGCAGAACTGAGAGGCAACTGGAGGCCTGATGCTGCTGGAGGATTTCCACCCCAGTCTCGGCTACACCCCTCACTGTGGCAAGGCCCCTGGCAGCGCCTGCATTTACCAGGACACCTCTGTTCACTTAGGGCAGCTGACAGCTACACACAGCCACATCTGTGAAGCTCGGGAGGGCTGCTACATCCTCCAGAGGATTTCTCAGCTATGCTGGGGTGAGGGAGGCCACTCTGTATCCCTGAAGGGTCCTGGACCATCTCTGTCCTGGCATCCCAGAATCACTACATTATTGAGGTTTAATAAGGATCAGGAGAAACAGATAGCCTGAATAGATGTTTCTTCAGGGAGAAATAACTTACAACAGAGACAGATGAACACCAGGAGGTTCCTGGTTCCAAGGATACCTCCGGATGCTCTCCTGTCCCTGTGTTGCAAGCAAGAGAGCTCTCGGAGCCCCTTCCTCAGACCAAGTTCCCCAGGTAATGTCTGCCCCTGTCCCACCCCCCAATGGTCGTGGTCTGTGCCACGGGTAGTGAATATCTCACTACAAAACATTTTTTGAAGACATCAGGTTGAAAATATAGTGTCTTACATGCCACCTGTCTCTGGGCAACATGTCGCTGAAGCACAATGCTGCGACCAGGCCAAGAATCTGTGTTCTATTTTAATTCCCATACCTTCTCCCCATCTATTTTAGACCAGAGGCCAAGAAGGAAATCCGAGTCCCTGTAACTGCCAGAAGCGACTACAGTTTTCACATGTAGTGGGGGTCGACAAAATAAAAACCACATATAAACTGAGACAGCGATGAGGCGAGATTCGGCAAGAGGACTGGCCGCCTGAGGCATTGCTTCTCTGGCTCCCATGCTTTGGCTGCTTCTGTCTCTTCTTGCCCCAGGGAAGGGGAGCATGTCCGCTCTGGGCACCCAGTGCTGAGGAGTGTTCCTGACACCCAAGAAGGCCAGTGTGGCCTCAGTATGCTGTTTTCCGCTAGGGCAAGGGTTGTTATGCCACCCACAGGGATGTTTGAATTACATAGACCGCGAGTTGGCCATTGTCATCATCATTAGAGGTTATCGTCAGTGTTTAGTGAACAAGAAAACAATTGTTTAAAGTCTCGTATGACCTCTGATTGTGCCATTCATCTGAGTGGAAACGTCCCTTTATTATGCAGTCTTTGGTTCTGGCTCTGCATTCCATAACGTGGCAAAGCAATTTTTGTATGGTAATCGCATGCGCGCCGAAGTTTTCCCAGAATGCAGCTGTGCTCAGTCCGGGTAAAAGTGTACGTTGTTTGACTTGGCGCTTTACCAAGAGTAGTTCACCTTTTGAAAAATCACAATCCCAGTGTCTACACCTCTGAAGGGACTTGAGTCGCCAGGGAGTCCAGCTGCACTGGGCTGCATGTGAGAGCTATTATATTTGAGCAACTCTGTACAGACTCTGGGCTCTGACTAATTCATCACGCCTCCTAGTGTGGTGGGGCCCAAGCACTTACACATGTAAATGCATTCTCCTTTAAACTGATTTCTTAAGGTTTCTCATACACATTGTTGTACGAGAGCAGCCTATTGAATCTTTCAAGATTATGTTTCTTGGTAAGCTGTATATTTAGTTTGAAGAAATACTGTAAAATATGTAGGGGCGTGAAGGAGGGTGGCATTTACCATTTACACGGTAAGTCCCTGAGGATGCTTTGCCTAAAAGCATCGAAGTGCTAAATGCAATATTACAAAATGAGAATCAAATAGGAAACAATGTTCATGGGAATGGAATCTTACAATATAGCCTCCCAGTTCAAATTAGATATCTAACAGGCTAAGGTAGCTGATTGCTGGGCATGCCATGTTTTAGTAACAGAACAAAAAGAATTATCACAGACTAAAGAATAAGGAAAAGAGACACACGCCATCACTAACCCTGTTTTAATCTCCATTGACTACGCTTTGATCACAACATCTAGCGCCACAACCAAGTGTTGCCATAGAGTGATGCTGAGACCAGTCTCACTATAAGCCAGGCCCTCTCTGATGCACTTTTAGCAGGGTATAGCCAGCCCTAGCCTGATGACACTGTGTCATCGCTTGCCCAGGAAGAGCCTACTCTATCCCAGTCAGTCCTGCTCTAATTATTAATGGCACTTTTTTTTCCCTTTCTCCCAAGTGGGCTGGTTTGTGTAACAATCTATGCATGGCTCCTCTACTAATTGCTTTAAAAGTTGCTGGCAATAAGCTATGACTCATGCCCAGTCATCCAACCTTAGGACTAAAGGAGAGAAAACTAAAAGATGGAGAAGATGTAGAAGCTGTCAGGTTGCAGCAGAAGAGCATTAAGCAGGAGAAAGAGACGACGAGGCAATCCGCAATCAAATAATGGCGCAGGAGTAACATGTTGGGAAGAACACATTTCCCAAATGCCATTTGTGCAGGTATATGCCTCCTTGGCTGCAAGGGCTGCTGGGAAAGAAATCTCACAACAGCACTATGAATGGGTGGCTTGTTCCCCTCTGCGGAGGCTTACAGCTGGACACCAGTAGTCTAAATTGCAGCTCTGTTTCTCAGGCAGCCTTCCAGGGCTGCCAAGTGTTACAAGCCCTTCACAGAGCAGTGGGTTTTAAAGGTGAATTTAGACTATTTTCAGATCCCTCTTGGGCAGGAGACAGACAAAATGATGGCTGGTTACTATGGTGCCGTTGTTTTTTCATTCCTGGTCCAGCTGAAACCCTGCCTGCACTCAGGGCTGGGAGCGCCACGGTGGACTGGTAAGGTTTACTCTCTCTGAGTAAAGCTATGGTTTGTGCAATATTGGGAAAAAGCATGGGAACAGTGGGCCAGGTTACTGTAAACATAATGGGAAAATCTTGACTAGGACATAATGAGAATAAGCAAACCAGTACCAGGCTTTGCTCGATAATAGTATTTAATATCCCGATGGAAATAAGGGAGGGGAGGTGTAGTAACTGAGTGCGCAGGAAGTCGTATTTAGTGCATCAAAGCTGGGAGGGAGAATTAGCTGGGTAGAGTGGTTCACAACTGTAATCCCAGCATGTGGGGAGCATTGTGAGTTCGAGGTCAGCCTAAGACACCTAGCAAGATCTTGTCTCAAAAATAAAATGGGGGAAGGGGTTGAGTCTCTAAGTAGAGGCTGTGGGTCCAACGGCCAGCAGCAGGAAGAGAAACAGAAGGCTGATTGCACACAGGTTCCACGGTAACGTCAGCGATGCTCAGCTTGATGGGCCGGGTAAAATTCCTTTCAGAAATTAACCATTTCTAAGATGATAAGGGTCACCATTTCCTCCTCCACACAGGCAGCAAGTGGGGACCCTGCAGAAAAGCACGCTATTATGAAACACAGGTCCAGGGTTGTATACTTCCGGTGCCTTCTGTCCAGTCCTGATCACAAAACCCAGATGAGAGCAGATAGCAATAACAGAGTCACTGTGACCTGAGAGGTCAGAACGCACCCCACAGCAGTGCGGGGACCTTCGCTGGCACTGTAGTAGAGCCTGTGTGTGGTGACCAAGGAGTTCAGTCACTCAATTATTCCATGTATCTGCCTCTGGTGGTTTAATAAGGATCGGGAAAAACAGAGAGGCTGAATAGATGCTTATTCAGGGAGAAATAGCTTACAACAGAGACAGATGAACACCAGCAGGTTCCTGGTCCCAAGGATGCCTCCGGATGCTCCTCTGTTTCCCTGCTGCAAGCAAGAGAGCACGGCTAGGAGGGGGCGCGGTCCCCAGACCTAGCTCCCCAGGTAACATCTGCCTCTGTCCCCGCCCCCAATGGGCGTGGTCAGTGCCACAGCTGCAGACAAAGATATCTTCACTATATCTGTCAAGTTTTTATAGACCGAGAACTACACTCGGAGCTTGAAGATAGACTGGGAAACACTACAGAGTCCTACCCCAACGTCCCTTGTGAGGTGGGAAAAGGACATGGTCAAGAGTGCTCACTGTACAAGCATGCTCCCTGGGTTCAAATCCTAAAAGAGTTGGGCATAGCTATGCACGCCTGGAACCCCAGCATTGGGGGCAGAGGAAGTGGGACTCTCCAAGAGCTCTTTGGTCTCCCAGCTGAGCTGAAACAGCTCAGTTTAGTGAGAGACCCTGTCTTGAGGCAAGGAGGTGGAGAGAGATAGAAGGCCTCTGGTGTTTTCATTAGGGCCACAAGTGTTCATACGCAAGCATTCACACACATGCAGCACACGTGCGTGCCGCGCGCGCGCGCGCGCACACACACACACGTGGGAAGCTGAACAGTATTATCATTAGCTCACAGAGAGGTCCAGTAGCCAGTACTGGGCTAAGCCCTTCCTTGTTAGCATGTTCTTGTGACAATCTAACAAGGAGAGGTGTCTGCTACCTTTTGATGGATAGGAAACCCCGAACTCAGAATGTTTAAGTCCCTGGCCAAGGTCCCAGGATGCCTAGCAGAGGCCGTGTTTTAAGCAGGTGTGTGTGGTTGCTCCATTGCTGTGGAAGACTCAGCTCCAGGCAGGCTAATGCAGCCCATTAAAACCCAATGGGGAAAAAAAAACCAAGAGGCAGTACTCATTTCCAAATGTTGTGATGACGTGTGGTGAATTCTGTTAGGAAACCAGCAATATCATGAGCCGCCAGGTGTGATCAAGTCTGGGCGGTAATTCAGGCAAATTCAATTCATGATCAAGGGTCTGATTTGCCCAAAGTGTAATGCAATTGGAGGAGTAAGGCACCTGTAATTCACAATGATTGTGACTCCTCTCCCCAGAGACGCCAGACACTTAACAGATGATATCGGAATGTCCCCCAAAGATCTGTCTCCCCACAAAAATGCAGACTGACACCGTTCTACCGGTCCTAACCCAGGCTCACTCCAGCCTCTGGGGTGTATTTTTCTTCTCTGAGCCTTGCACTTTATCTTGGATCAATTGGGATTTTTTTTTTTTTTTTTTTTTTTTTTTTTTTTTGGTCTCCCAGGCTAGACTGGCTCCATTCGAACTCTGTTACACAAAGCTGCTCCAGAGCCAACCCCAGACTTCCCAGCTGCACCCCACTTGCTGATGGCTCAGTGTCTGAGTCTTGGGTTAGTCCTGTGCAGCACTCACTTTAGAGGAGCTTAGGCAAAGCCTGAGGTTCCCTTTGCCCTCTAGCTGTCCTGATAGTGCAGAGATGCCGTGACATGAAAACATGGCATTGTTCAAGGCTTACAGTGTTCAGGACGTCTTGGACACACTTTCTCTTAGAAGCTCCCTGAGCACTCAGGAAGGCTTATTCGGCTTAGCTTGATAAGGACACAGGCTCGCCAAAGTAAATAACAAGGTTAGAGAACAGGCCCCTCTTCATCATGAGCTATATATTTCAAGATCCCAGATGGATGACTGAGCCCTACATGTATGCATTTTCATACACACACACACACACACACACACACACACACACACACACACACCACGATAAAATTTACAAGCTAGGCACAATAAGAGAGCAATAGTAAGAGAAATGAACACTTAGAATAACAAAATAAAATTGCCAGCTTCATTACACTTAACATTTTGAGATGATTATTACTAAACTAAAGGTACAGAATACTAGCACTGTATACTGCAATAGTCCATTAATAACCGAGATGGCCACTAAGTGACTAGTAGATGGGTGGCTTATGATGCATGGATACATTGGACAAATGGATCGTTTACGTACTGTGATAGAGGAGGTACAGCCCAAAATTTCAGAACCATGTACAACTTAAAACAATTTTTGGAGCCTGGCATTGGTGTTGCACGCCTTTAATCCCAGCCTATGTCTCCAGCAAATTGAAAGTGTTTTGAATATTATAACATAAAGCACATAACTGGTGTACCGCACAGTCCTACAGGACAAGCAGCAGTTGAGAGATCCAATCGTACTTTAAAGGAAATGCTCCATAAGCAGGCAGGGAGGCAGAGGCAGGCGGATCTCTGTGAGTTCGAGGCCAGCCTGGTCTACAGAGCGAGTTCCAGGACAGGCTCCAAAGCAATACAGAGAAACCCTGTTTCGAAAAACAAACAAACTAATGAACAAAACATAATTTTTGTTTGTTTCTCAAACTTTTCTACCCAGTGCTTTCAGGCTCTGGTTGACTTCAGGCAACTGAGCTTGAACGACTGAAATCACAGATGGTGGGGGGGGGGCAAGGGTGGGTTGGGTTTGAATGGTGACGGGGGTTTGCCCCGCCAAACAAAATCCTGGTCAGTTTCAAACCCCATAGTCACTGTAATTACTCTATACTGGTTCCAAAGTCCTAAACCCACTGATGGGACATGGATGCAGAGGAGAAAGGCAAAAGGAAGCTGAACAGCATATTTATTTCACCATACCTGGGATCAGGCCACAACACCAGGGCTGCTGCTGGAGTGAATTTCCCACAAGCCTGTTAGTGATGGAAACAAGGGTCACTGGTGTTTACTCCACAGCTACAGCCTCCCAGAGTACCAGAATCCATCATGGCAGCCAACAGCAGTCTCTTGATAGACTGGTGTTCATTATGAGGTGAAGTGATACCCTAAATTTTGGCAGACACACTGTAAAGTGTGGAGATATTCTGTCCCTAGCAGGAACCGTATCTGCTTCAGGTACTTGCCATGGCTATCTTGGGCTCCTAAAAACCTATCGTTGATAGCTGCAATTCTTTCTTTTTAAATATGACTTAGGCATGTGTGGTGATTTGGATGAGAATGGCCCCTACAGGTTCATCTGGGGGCGTATTTGGTCCCCAGTTGGTGGAACTGTTTGAGCCGCGTTAGGAAGCGTGGCATTGGTGAAGGGCGTGCGTGGCTGGGGCCAGGCTTTCTGGTTTGAATTACCTCTCTTTGCTCCCTGCTGGTAGGCTGAGATGTTGAGTTCTCAGCTGCTGCTCCCTTGTCATGCCTGGCTGCCTGGCTGATACGCTCTGTGCCGTGATGGGGATGGACTCCTACCCCTCTGAAACCATTAGCCCCAAATAAACCCTTCCTCTTTTGTGCATTGCCTTGGTTTTATCACAGCAATAAACAAAAGTGGTTAAATCAGCATGAAAAGAGATGACATAGAGTGTTTGCCGCAGGGGAAGAATTTTGCAAATGGTACTGAGGCAAAGGTCCGCTGGGCTTACCCCCCGCTGATCTTCACAGAGGTCCCTAATAACATGGATCTGGTGTTCTACTAAAGAAGAGGGGAGGTGGGAAGGGCCTTGTCCAACAAGCCTGCCATTCACTTCTGGGAGCATCTATGCATCTTTGTTTTATGGCTTTGGGCAATGGCTTGGGATCCACAGTGGTCTTCACTGTTTCTCAGCCAATGGCATTCCGTTCGTTCATGCTCTCTGGCCATCCTACCGTGTCTACCCAGGCCTCATTGTTAAGCACGTTGGCTCCAAAAGGAAGTAATTGCTTGCTGTTCCATGACTATTTATGGAAAGTACTTAGTGTGGATAACTGTAGAAAAAGGGTGTCATGGAAGGGAAGATTCAGTGTACAGAGCCTTGGAGAAGAATGAAGCTCATACCCTTCCAGAAAAGTTAGGGGTGGGCTGTGCAATGTAACTTCAGGCATGAAGGCTGACAAGTGCCTCCCATCCTCTCTGCTGTTAGAGTGCCCAGGAAATATATCATACATCAGGGTACCAGAAAAAGATGCATGGGTCCGCACAGTCTGAAGCAATAGGGCAGGGGCTTTGGAAACCACCGGCTTTGTTGGGCTGCAGTGATTTGGGGATTTTAGGAAATAAAATGGTCTAGTAAAGTTCACGGGAGGCCAGTGACGCTATCGATTCTGTGATTCTTAAGTGACACTCTGAAGGAGGCACATAAAGAGTGAAACCTGTCTGCTTCAAGTTATTTTGTATTTTGGCAACAAAGCTGTCAGAAGGAGTTAGGGTCAAGCCTTCCCTTTTTATTGCAACATATTCTTGTGGGAAGTAACCAGAATCCCAGAGGAACTATGATCATTTCTCTTGAGGGTAATTTCCCCAAAGACCTCCCCCCTGGCCACCTCTTAAAGAGTCCCACCACAACAGGAACCCAGTTCCCAGAACAGGACCCTTTCAGGGAGACCCTGAAATCATAGCAACCATGGCAAGGTCTGAAGACAGAGCTGTTTTGATTTGAATAAGCCCCACCACATTGCATCTCACAACTAATGTGAATTGTCAGTCGGCTCATTTTTAAGCAGGAATTATTCTTTTTTCAAAATTACACCTTCAATTAATGTCATAATTTAATTAGATAGTCCAGATCTGTGTAGGCATGATGGAGTCTGCAGAAACAATGCTAAAAAAAATAGCTATTTATCAACTTTAGCTTGATCCGTAGTTTTTGTATCAATGAACAATAGCACACCTAAATGCATATACATAGAGCTATATAAGAATAGATCTGCCAAAGGATGAATTAAAGACGGTTCCCATCATATTTCTTCACAACATCCCCAAGTTGGAAACATCGGAGAGGAGATGCCTGTTAAAGCCACCTGGAGAGGTAGAGAGAATCAGGAAGGGACACGAAGAAGGACAATGGGGGCTGCACTGGGCCTTCTGACTCTTGCATCCAGGGTGTGGAACTGGCGGGAAGTAAAGCACAGGCATGGGACATTTTTCCATAAAAGCCCCTCTGTCAGCAGCATTGGGGGCCCAGAAAAGTCCAGCCTAGGAAAGCTAGTTTTTCTCAACAGTAACTCCTCTACTCCAGCCAAATAGAACAACCTCACCTGGCGGAAGAGATTTCTATCTTCACTGCACTATAATACCCAACCTCTCTTTCGCTCACTTCTAACCCAATCCCACACCTAGGCAAAACTGAGTAGGAGTCTGCACTTCCTTGGTAACAGCAATAGGATGTACATTCTTTACAAGTTCCTACAGCACATATAACAAGATAGATTGTATCCTAGGACACCCACACAACACCCCAAAACAAAAACAAAACTTGATGAACCAAAAATATCTGAACTCCTGCGGAGAATTTTCTCTGACATGGTGGAAGCAAACTGGACATCAATAATACAGGTTAGAAGAAATTCTTAAGACACTTGGAAACTCAACCACAGTAGACTATTATGTTTTCTTGGGGGACCGACCCTTAGATAATTATACTAAAACTTTTATCTGTCTCTGATAGTTTTCCTCCTTTCTAAAGGACTTGCAGAACATGGATTATGCTCCTTTGATTATAATTTTCATGATATATATTGTTGTTTCATTTTATTTCCAACCCATCTAAATCATTACAGTGAAGTCAGTTTCTGATAGAAGACATATGGCTGGGTGTTGGGGAATATCATTTTAAGGTGTGTTACTTGTGTTTAGGCTGTGGAACATTTGTTTACTGATGTAACGATGTGTTGTTTTTGTTTATGCTGCTTTTGCTTAGCTTTGTGAAGGAAGCTGTGATTCTTTGCCTGGTAGTCTAATAAAGAAATGGACGACACCCCATTCGGAAACTCTCTGACCCCCAACACACAGACCAAGACATATGGTTTCCCTGGGGGGGAACACTATAAGAGCAAGAAATTCCTTCTTTTTCCAAGATGGGAGTGTTCCTCTCTCCCTTTGGGAGCCCATCATGCTACCGACATGTGATGCTAATAGCTCTGCTAATTAAGTTCTCAGCTGAAGGGTAACTTGTTGAGCGCCTTCTCTTTGATACACGTGTGTGCACTTCTGGAGAAGGCCAGAAAAGGGTGTTGGATTCCTGGGATTGGTGTTACTGATGGTTGTCAGCCCCCACACAGACTCCAGGAATTAAGTCTGGGTCCTCTGCCACAGCATTGAATGCTATTAACCATTGAGCCATCTCTCCAGCCCCACCCCACCCCCCAGGTGCATTTCTTAACATTTTCAACAGGCCAGTTTTGTCTTTTGTGAGTGACAGAAGGAGCTCATGTTTCTACCTTCACCCTGCTTATGGTGTGTCAGCAGACAGATGAGGCCCTTTAGCACCCACCTCCGTTTCCTACCACTATCCATGCTAGACTTTGGAGGGGTGGAGGCGTAAATGCCCCCTCGACCTTAGGATGCAGCCTGTAGCAACCCTCTGCATACTGGAACCTTCTTTGAAACTGTATGTGTGTTTAAGACTCCATAGTGCACTTATTGTTGTTTAAAACAAACAAACAAAACCATGCATTTAATTACCATCAGCTACCCTGCCTTCCCAGAGCTAACCCTACCCAACTCATGTCTGTGAGCTAAAATGTGATTTCTTGCTGTGGCTGAAGGCTCTGGGCTCACAGCAAACTGCCTGGACCCATGCTTTGCTCTGCCTCTTGCTGGCTGAGCTTAGCTGAAGTCTTAGTCTTTTCTGCACCTCTTTCCTTTCTTACACAATGGAGACAGCAGTGCCCTTCTTGAATTAATCCCATCAGCTCCTTGGTACAGATGCTTTTGGAATGTTGGTTTTTGGTTAGAATCATTTCCTCTCCAAAGGTCTCCCTTGAAAAGAAGTGGGTAACACGGAGGTTAAAAAAATAAAAATTGACAAATCATCCCCATAAGATGATGGTGCACTTAGACACATGGTGGTGTGTTTTTGTTGCATTGACAAGACGTTCTAGATTAGATGTATGTTGCATGCACTGTGAAGAGATATTCCAGAATCCATTCTGAAATTAAACCCGTCCTTGTATTTTCACAAAACTGGGAAAGACTCATGCTCTGGAAAACAGTAATAATACAATGGGACGATTTAGAGTTTGCACCCAAGAGTTCTTGGTGTTAGCCCTGATGGTGAAAATAACTGCCCAGGTTTAGTAGGTGGATAAATCGTTCATTTCAAGCTCAGGCATGGCCTCTGTGTCCACATGGCAGTGACTCTGTTGGCTCTGTTAGAAAGTGTAATGGGCTGTGAGAGGAGCACAGGGTTCACATGTGGACCTGTGCAGAATGTTCTGACACTCGCCCAAGTTAAACACAGGGTTTGTCACAGGCACCAGAGACATAAAACAGGGGCAGGTTTGGTCGCCCTGGCTTTTAGGAAGTGCGAGGCCCCAGCCAAATCCCCGGGGGAGGGTCCCAGAGCCATGCTGTGGTGGCTGCTTCAGTGAGCTACCTTCTCAGGGACTTCTTTGCTCTGTGTCAGGAGCAGTCGCCAACTGATTCTGTTTCCACTGAGGAGCAGCGCCCACAGTTTAGCTTAGCTGTAAGAGAAACCATGAGGGTTACCCAGCAGTTAAGGACAAGCTCTGTGGGGAGGGTGGACACTCCACCTCGGGTTGTCTTGTTTAAACTCCTGATGCGTACGGAGGAGATGGCCCTCGCTGAGTCATCACTTTCCTACACCCTGGCTCTGGTTATCTGAAACACTGCTGGAGATAGGAAAGAGCCTGGAAGCTAAAATACGCACTGCATTTTTCCCATAATCTCAGTTAATGCTTTTTCTCCACGAAAATGTAAATACTGCCAAGTGGTCCCATACACCAGGCATACCTGCCAGGTTCCATCACCAGAATCAGATAAACTCTCAGAGGCCCACTTGCACGTCTCCCGGGAAAGGGGAACTCAGGCGCTTAAAGAACAAGGCCTGGGTTATTCTTGGGTACAGCCCAAGGTGATACCAGAAGGAAAGGTGGGTGGGGAGGTCAGAGGGCATGGACATGAAGCAGGAAGTCCACACGGCACTGGGCTCCTTCTGTCCGTCTCTTTTCCCTTCCCGTCCTGTTATAGCATGGATTAATTATACAAAGCAAAGTGGGTTCATTATGACATTCCCGCCCATGTACATAATTGGTTTTGCTCATATCCCTCTTTCCCGCCTACACCTCCTCCCTCTCCCCTTTCATGTAGAAGATTTATCATGGCACTGGCTTGTTTTGCTCAGCACGGTGACCTCCAGTTCTACCACTGCAAATGATGCAGTCTGGTTCTTTCCGGCTGAGTCGTACTGTGTCTGCAGCTCGTTTCTCTGCACTGCTCAGCACGAGGCACCTACACTGACTCTGTAGGTTTGCTGCTGTGGATGGTGAACAATGTCATCAACCACGCACCACCACAGAACACTGCCCCCCCCCCACCTTCGCTTGGCTCTGTAATCTGAATTCAATACAGAGCCTAGAAGGCTGTCAAGGTCCCTTCTTAGTTGTGCTCAGATCTTGCGATGCCACTATGACCTAATTGGTCATGTGTTCTATCTTCATACCAAAGGGGGGAGAGTTCTGACATGCTTGGGGACAACATGGAATCCTCGGGAACATACGCCCTCACAGGAGAAGCTCTTCCTGGAGGGAAATACAGAGGCTGCACTGCACGCAACCTAATGACAGCTGACAGATATGGTCTGTGTTACCACATTTAATCCACATATGAGCGTTTCTCCGCCATGTTGTGCTGCCAATTTGAGGGGCTGGCACAGGACAGGGGCTCTTCCAAAGTCAGTAAGAGAGAGTCCCAGGACACTCACCCTACACCAGTGAGCTGAGAGCAATTTGCCCCATCAGGACCAGGAGGGGACAAAATACCCCCAGAGAGATGGGCTGGCAGAGGCACACTTAGACTCATCCTCTTAGGCACACAAGGCCTTCCTTCTTCCTCGTGTTCTAGAAGCTGTAAGGCCCAAAGGCCCCCGAGTCTTACAGCTGCTCTTCTTTCCCATGTCACACCGACCACACTCTTCTGGCAGGTCACAGCAAGGCCTAAGCATCTTTGTTAGCTCAGAGCCCTGGATAGCTCTTCCAGGAATGTCCAAGCTGTGGGCTGTGGGCTCCATGCAGCCCAGGACAGCTATAAATACAGCTGAACACAACAGTGTAAAAGAAGAGGTTTGTTTGTTTTGAATTTGATTTCCCAGCTCTGGAAGGCAGCCTTTGTGGATGATAGCATAGTCTAAAGGAGCTGAAAAGGTTGGGCATCCTTCTGGTAGTGGAACTAAGCCATAAGGATGAAGTATCTTTGTTTTTCATTAAAGAAAAGACCACCCCCCAAATCATTTTTTTTCACACAGCCTGCTTTCGATGAAGATGGCCGAGACCTGTGTTCAGCTCAGGAGTGACAGCCATCACAGCAGTGCTGGCCAGTCGGTTAACTCGGGGTGAAAACGGTGTGTCACCCCAGCTCTCCTGGTTCTCAGATGTCCATGCATCTGACAACCCTCGGAGCATCCCATCTCCTCGTCTGTCACAATCAATGACAGAAATTGTGAGGGATCTGCTAGAAGGAAGGGCCGAGTGAGGGTGCCTTGGTCCCAGGAACTGGGGAACTGGCTCAGCTGGCAAAGCACTTAGTACATAAGCAGGAAGACTCTGGAGCTTGTGGGCAGCAGGTCTCGCTGAGGTGGTAAGCTCCAGGTTCAGTGATTGAGAAAAGACACCCAATATCAACCTTTGGTGTCCATACGCGTGCTTACATATATGACTCGTGGGGGGTGGGGGGAGGACCTTGGCTTCAAGTACCATCGAATGCTCATCTCCATCTGAGGCAGAGGCTATGGAACATCTGGGAAAGTTTTCCAAGTCTGGTTCCAGTCCCCAAACTAGCCTGGAGACTTTGTCCCCAGCCACAGGCAGTCTGTCTGGAACCCTCCTCCAGGAAACCCTCTGAACCCGCAAGCACAGAGTTCCCCTGTTAGGAGGCCTTTGGCACCATGGAACCATACTAGGCTTCCCATCAGCATCTACTCTCTTACGCAAAGAAGTGGAAGGCCAGGAAAGGCCCGCCACGAGAAACACGTGATCATCAGGACATGAGGTGACTGGCAGAAGTCTACAGATGTGAGAGAGAAGCAATTTAGACAGGGAAGAGGAAGTGTTTCCTGAGACAAGAGTCTGAGGGAGGAATAGGGAGACAGAAAGATATTGGCATGACACAGGGAACAGAGCAGGCCGCTGTCTTCCAGGAACCCATGTGGGCTGCCAGGGATGATGCCGCATCTCAAGTGGCAGAAACAGGGCATCTGTGTTCATGCTATACATCACCGCTTCCCCACGGGGTGTGGCCATGAGGGTCAGACTGAGGCTTTGACATCCTGCAAATTATCTGGTGACCTTACAGGCTGCTGGTGGGGACTGGGTTCCAGCTCTCCTCACATGAAGTGGTAACAATAGAGCATTCACTACAGGGGAAAAAAATCTGTTCGGTTTTTTTTTAACAGTCGGGATATGATTTTAATAAGAGCTCAGGAAAAGATGGTGCGTGGGAAGGAGGCAATGGCTAGGACTCTGGTGAGGTGGTTGAGCTTAGAAAACCCATGCCAAGAGGCCACAAGAAAGTCAAGGAGGAGAGACGGGAGGAGGGGAGGGAAGCCATGAGGGGAGCTAAGCATCAAGACCAGACTTTCCTTTGTTCTGCCTTCCTTACGTCCCACTTGGTCCAAGAGAATTTGGTGAGTGAGACGATCAGACACTGACATTTTAACCTTTAAATAGAGCCTAGTATCTCGTCATGGCCATCCATGGCCTAGTTTCCCCTTCTAACACTGTCTGCCCACTCTCCACGGTAACTCAGAAAATGGACGGACCCTGGCATCAGAGGACATGCCCCTGTGCCACTCCTCACCCACATCCACTGGAGAGCTACTAAAAGCTTTTGGGGAGACCGAGAAAGAGCCACGCAAGGTGATAGAAAGTCTCTGACACTTTGGTAGCATTCTGTTTTGAAGTCCTGGATTTTGAGATAAGGAAACATCCCTTGCAAGAATGGCTGTGCATCAGGCAACCTTCTGAGGGACTTCAGATTCGATTCATCCAAAGCAGAAAGTCACCAGACAGGGTCTTGCTTAATGGTGTGATAGCATGGAGATATTCAAAATAGGCAGAGATTCTGAAGTTTACCCAGCACACTTTTTATGTTCTGTATATACACAAGGATTGAACTTTGGATTTGCCACTTAAAATTTCTTAACCTATCTAAAACAAACCATTTACAAAAAGAAAAAAAAAAAAGGAGAAAGAAGGAAAGAGAAAAACAAGGAAAGAAAGAAAGAAAGAGGGAGAGAAAGGAAGGAAGGAAGGAAGGAAGGAAGAAAGAAAGAAAGAAAGAAAGAAAGAAAGAAAGAAAGCCTGAGTAACTGAATAAGTGAGATCCCTTTTAGGCCAGTCCATTAAAAGAGCATTTAATAGCTTCATACCAACAAACCGTTGCTCATTAAAAGAAATGATAAGGAAAAGACCTCAGAGGGAGGAAGGAGTTAAAGGAAGATTCTAGATAAAGAACCATAGTTCCTACAAACAAGTACTCAAACAAAATAGAGTAGGCAAAAGGCCCCGTGGAAAAAGAGAAGAAAGCTAAACAATGGCTGTATTGATTGAAGACATGTGGGTTTCATTAGGGAAAGCTGAACGCATTTAAATAGGTTGTGATATCCGAATGAAGACAAAGAGCAAACTTAGGTCACAGGACTCCTCGGACAAAAGGCACGATAAATCTTTATTAGGTAATTGGACTAGGAGGCAGGAGGGATAGAGCAACTCTTCTCCCTGTCCTCCCTACCCCCATTCGGATCATTTCTCAGCCTTCAAAGGTAAGTCAGCACGATGACATGGAAAGGCAAATGCCAGGGTCCTCTCTGCTTGACACAGCAACATCTGCCTGCTACCGCAGCACCCGGCCAGAAACACTCATGCTGATATGGAAATAAATAACACAGAGATCAAAGCGATGCGAGTAAGATATCTCGATGCAAAGCTTCCGCAGAACCCAAGAGGGATAAAGTAGCAATAATAATTTCTGTTCACTTTGGTAGGCATTTCCCCTAAGAGCTCAGAAGTCACCGTAGCCTATACGACAGGGGCAGGCATTCACAGGACAACTTCACTTTACAAAGAATGGATATGAAAGCCAAAGATCACTTGACAATTCTAGTGAAGAAAAAAAAAAAAAAAAAAAAAAAACCCTACACTTCAACAAACACATAGAGAATGTGGTGACTACTTTTACATAAACCATCCTCTTCTCCCATCTTTCTTCCTTCTCCTCTTCCCTTCCTCTTCCTCTTCTTCTTCCTCCTCCATTTCATTTTCTTTAAGACAGGAACTCAGGCAACCCAGGGCAACCCTCAACTCCTTAAGTATCAAAGGCAACCTTTGAGCCCCAGATCCCCCTGCCTCTGTCCCCAAATGCTGGGATTACGGTGGGCCCACTTTACCCAACTTGCATGGACTTTTAAAATCATTCGGAATCCTTTGTCTTAATAGACACCTCAGGCTAAAGCAAAACTTTGAAACTAAGAGCAATGTGTCTTTTAAATTTTTATTTTTGTATTTATGTTCCCTTTCCTCTTGCATTCCTTTTTCTGGAATTTTCTCACGTGTATCTGGTGATGTAACTATTTTTCCATCAAGACCACAGTCCCATAAACGAGTCCTCTGATACCTTTATACATCCGGTCTCCCCGGGATCTCTTGTCCCCAAAAGACCAGCCTAAGAAGGAAGTCACTGGCTGGGCACACTGTCTTTATAATGCCCACTCTTGTGGGGTTTTGTTGCTGTTTTGCTTTTTACATTTATTTACACGTATATATGGTTAGGTAGAACACACACCACAGTACACGTGTGGGGGTCAGGACTGATTTGTGGTAGTTTGTTTTCCTCTCCCTTGACTACCATGTAGATTCTGAGGAGGCAACTTGGTTCCTCAAGCTTAGAGATAAGTATGCCAACCCACTGAGCCATCTTGCCAGCCTCAATGATGCCACTCAAATGATTGCCTTGGAGATATTATAATACGTAATGTCACCTACCAAGCCAAATAACTATGGAAGCATTTACTAACCAACAATGTACAGTAGCCTTTTTTAAAAGTCATACAAGAACAAAGGATCTTAGCACAACTGTAACACATTAGCTTGTACAAAACGCCCTGCCAAACTGTCTGAAATGACACAAATGTGCTCTCTTGTCTCCAGGGTCGAAGACTTAATACGAAAAGTGAATTCACCAACTTGAATGCATGGCTGGCATGTGGCATCTGGGTGACGCCCAGAGGCCTGGGATTTGGAAGAGTTCAGCTGTGGAGAGAGATATATAACGTGAAACCTCTGTCCATATTAAGGGCTCAATGGGTATATTAACATGCACTAGAGAGGATTAAAGAGCTGGGGTAAGCGTGGAAAGCCAACGGTAGGAGGCTTGTCCCTGGCTGTCTTCGGATGTACGGGATGGAAGGGCAGGGCTGTGTGGGTAGGAAGAAAGGCTCCTGATAGTGTTCCTGAAAGCTCAGGTGATCCAGCTGGGAACCCAACTGCCTCCCCTGGAAGTGATGCAGATGGGAAAGGGTTTAACGGCAGTGACGGTCGGGCCAGCTGGAGTGGAAGGGGACCTGAGCTTCCAGCAGTGGGGACTTGACAATCATGGGCATCAGACAGAAGTGTCACCTACTGACAGATCTCAGGCTTGGCAGGGAGGGCTGCCACCTTGGAGCCTCTGCTGCCACCCTTGTGCCCAGCTGGCATTGGTCCTTTCCGTCATCCGCCCACCATGGAAGGCGGAGCTTCCCCTTCTTAGGGGAATTCAGGGCTTCCTTTGCCCCGTGTGTACCAGTGTGTGTGTGTGTGTGTGTGTGTGTGTGTGTGTGTGTGTGTGTGTGTTCATATACTATTTAAAAATACGAAACAAGGGTGAGATCTGAGACAGGGCTCTGTTAAGACCCCACCCGCTCTTCGGCCTGTCACTCATCCCACCAGGGTTTGCTCAGTGTCTGCTGACAGCAGCACTCTGTCACCTGTAGGAGGGCGGCAGAGGTGGCACACACTGACTGCCAGGGTAGGTGCACATGAAAGCAAGTGTGGCAGTGTGTGCCCGGCGAGCTGGGGCAGGACGGTGACTTTAAGGTCATTCTTGTCTAAGACAAGGATAAAGTGAAGAAGGAGAACAAGGGGTGGGGGGAGAAGGGCTGGGGTTGCAGCTCAGTGGTAGAGCACTTGCCTAGCAGGCACAGGGCCGTGGGTTCAAATCCCAGCTTTGACAATGAATCCTACAGTCTGGAACATGAACAGAGAGGACGGGGATTGATTCCCAGGTGCTATGAGAGGGCACTGGGAGCCTACTTGGATACACGAGCTATTCTATTGTAGACAGAAAAATATGAAAAACACAACAGACTTCAATCTTAAGAAAAAGTGAGATCTAAGCCAGGAAAGGTAGCCCGTGACCGGCTCCTGGGAGCCTGAGGAAGGAGGATCAGAAGCTTGAAGCCAGTTGGATACATAGTGAGATGGGTTGGGGGGAGAAGAAACAGAATCTAGAGTAAGGAAGGGCTTACAAAAGACACACCCCAAATGCCCATTTGACAGGTTCTATATTAGCAATATTGCAAACATGGTCAGTATTGGCCAAATTCTTCCAGAAGGGTAACCTGAAGCAGGTCCTGTGCAAAGAGAGAAAAATGTAGCGTGAGTTGCACAGAGATGGCTGCACGGTTAAAGACAGAAGACCAGAGCTCAGTTCCGAGCACCTTTTCCGGGATCCTCACAACTATCTGCAAGTCCAGCTCCAAGGGAATCTTACTCCCTCTCCTGGCCTCCTTGGGCACTGCATCCACATCTATAAACCCACACTCAGAGACACATAAATGCATATGCACATAATAAAAAAATTACAAAAAGAAAAGTGAAACTTAAGACGCTCTGAGATGGGGCTGGAGAGATGGCTCAGTAGTTAAGAGCATGGGCTGCTCTTCCAGAGGACCCCGGTTTGAGTCCCAGCATCCACACGGTGTTTCACAACCATCTGAGACTCTAGTTCCGGGGTCAGATTCAATGCGGTCTTCTGATCTCCATGGGCACCATGCGCACACACACAGTGCACATACATACATACAGGCAAAAACGTTTATTATGTAGAAAGAAAAAAGACAGTCGAATGTGAAGCAAAGTCTCCCAACAGCACACCTGCCTGGAGGAAGAGATTCCAGGGTGCAGCACAGGCACCGGATTCTCAAGTAGAAAAGAGGCAGCTCTCCGGTTTTGCATATTCATGGAAGGGCTTTCCCCACGATCAAACTAAGACATGGTCACCTCTCTTAGGAAAATCCATTTCACTGATTCTGAAAACCCAAACCCACCATCCTGAGTACAGATTTTGCAAATAAATTTTTCCCTGCCCTCACAGGAACTGCCTCCCTCCCAGTTCCTAAGTCAGAAGTCAGCTCGGTTTTGTGGACACCTCTTCCAAAGACCTGTCGTTGTCTACGGACGCACATCAGGACCTGCTTGCCCTGTGGTCGTGTCTTAGCTAGGGAAGATGCTTGTTCTGTCTTCATGCAGTCACAGCAGTGTGGTGCATAATAAACTTTCCGATTATGAAATCAAGAGCCCACTGCGCTATGCTGGGGATGTATGGGAAGAGACCCCTTTGACTCTGGGCATGGTTTAAGGAGGAACCAACTAGCTCTCAGTTCCCGGCAGCATTTGGGTGACCATTCAGTTGCTTTCGTTTCCCAGTGGCCGTCTCAGGCTTTCTCCTCTTTCCAGTGACAGATCATATTTACCTCTTACCTCCAATCGGGTTCGTGCTGCATGCGCCTGCCAGATCACAGCGCGCTGTCTTAAAAGATTTCCCTGACCTGTTTTATCAGGACACGCACAAGGGCACACTCTGACAAGTCAAGCGCGGCTTCCCCTCTTTTTCCGGGGTTCTTTGTTTTCAAATTTCACAAACCTCCTGACTCCCAAAGGAGTTAACTTGCCAATAAAGCCCCTTGACTTCGGTTGGCCTCAGGGACAGGAAAGGGGCACTGACAGAAATTCCTGGAATTTAGTACGAGGGGAAATATTTCGTGACCGTTGTTTTTAAAAGCAGGTTTTCAGGGGGTACTAGAAAAATCCCCTAGAGGTGTTTCATGAGAGAGAAAACAGTGTGCATCAGGTATAAAAACAGGAAAAGACTAAAAAGTAGGCCACTGTTTGATCATCTCTAGAGAGGGGAAATTTGTCTGAGGCAAACAGTTCTCAGAAAGAGCGAGAGTTTCTTGACTGTGAGTGCTTGGATGGTTTTGACACCCTCTAACTCAGCGCCAGGCTGAAGTCCACACTCTGGAAGGCCTGAAAGCCAAGGTAGGTCAGGGGACAGTTTAGGAACTTAGAAAGAATGAACTTGAGAGTCAAAATGGGGACAAAATGTGGGAAGTGAAGGAGTTAATGTTTTTAAGGAAAAAAAAGTAACAAAAGATGCTTCAGGCAATAATAGCAAAATGTGAACACTCTGGTAACTGTTAATAAATTAAATCAGAAGTTCGCAAACCTTCTCACAGGACCACTCCTCACACTCAAGGGTGAATAGTTTCAGATGTCACTAAACTCTCCAGGAAGCAGGCAAACAGGAAATGGTACCTCCATTTCTTATACTTGTTTTTGTTTTTTTTTTTTTTTTTCTTTTGAATCCCAAACTAGAAAACAAATGCATAAAAGTAGAAGCAAAACCAAAGTGTTGACAAACTGAATCTGTCTACTGTTGTCCTGTTTGCTGTCTTGTGTAGGACGTAAGAGTAGGCATTAGTGAGGGCTCAGACAATCTATTCGTATGATGAGAATAACACAGCAAAGAGAGGGATTCGTCAACAAAAGCATCCAATGGGATTCAAGGCAGTACAGTAATATAACTTAATTTGATGAAAGGTATTAATTTAAAAAATAACTTCAGGGTCCGGGAGATGGCTAGGTTGGTAAAAGCATTTGCTGTGCACGTATGCCCATCAGTGTTCGGATCCCCAGAACCCAAGCAAAGCTGAATGCAGGGGTGTACACCTGTAACCCCACAACTCCTACTGCAAAGTGGAGGGCAGAGACAGGGGTCCCCCACAAGCTTGACAGTCAGCTAGCCTGGAGAAAACAATAACGGGCCCTCTCTCGAGCAAAGTGAAAGGCAAAAACTGACAGTTTTGACTGCCACATATGTGCCCTGGCATGTGCATGCCCACACATATATATGAGTCTTAAAAAACAAAACAAACAACCAAAAAACAAGAAAACAAATGGAGGGACATATTGATGTCATAGGTCAGAAAGTTCAGTTTTGCAAGGACATCAGTTTCGAGGTAGCAGAGTCAATGACTGATTAAGTTTATTCCCAAAATTATTTGTCTTGGACATTGGTGCACTAATTCTGAAATTCATATGAAAGGGCAAAGTCATTACAATATTCTTGAAGAAGGCAAAGAGGTTAAGGGGCTTCCCCTATGCTAATCAGGGCTTCACCCGATGCTACAGCGATTAAAATAACTCCAGCTCTGGCAAGGCATAGAGAAGGATTTTTGGAGTTTGCCGGCCTACCACTCTATCCAAATTAGTGAGTTCCAGGCCTGAGAGAGACTCTGTCTCAACAATTAGGGTGGAGAGCAATTGAGAAACCCAACCTCAGGCTTCCACACATAACCACTCACCTATACAAGAATATGCACATACCACACATACACACACAACACTGCACACATACAGAGAAACAATAAACAATGAAAATCATATTCCATCATGAGGGTCAAGACACCTGCCACACACAAAACAGGCAAAGGGTTAGGATTTTATGCAAGCCCTTAAAATATATACCTTATATAACACGGTGGCTATTGTGATCACCTCTCCTCTGTCTCAGATTGGCATACTTAGCCACTGATGCTCAGTAGAGTATCAGTGGCTGGCCACAACAATTCAGGAACAGTCCATTTAGAGTATCTACCATCAGACCTGATGTCTGGAGGCCACTACATGAGCCTCAGGCCAGCTATCAGAGTCCTGGGTTAACCCTGGGCTCTGTCTGCTTGCCCAATCGAGCACTGAAGCCCTTTAACTACATTTTTTTTTTCTGCATACCCACACCCCTCAGTCCTGCTCCACCCAGATTGCAACACTTTTATGTCTGTAACCGTTTATCTCATCATCTGTCCTACCGTCTCTACAATCATTTATGCACACAAGGTTAATCCAGAAGGGAGAATTAACGGTGTGAGACATAAAGTCAGAAAGGTATTGGGAACATGGCTGGGAGATGAGGAAGAAAAATTCTTAGAATATGAAGCATTGAAAATAAACAGAGCTTGCAAACATCTTGACAGTAGGAGGGAAGAAGTTTCCAACTGTTTCTGACAAGCGGGGCTTGTAAACAAAAAAAAAAAAAAGCACTTCCATGCCCTTTAGTCTCAGCCTAAGATAGTTTAAATGCTTCTCCTGCCGTCTACCTAGCAGGAGACACAGATGTGGTCACTTGCGACAGCAATAGCCTGAATGCAAGAAGGTATTGCTGCAACCTGGTGATCAAAGACATCTCAAAGATGAATCTTAGTATTTCCTTTGTGGGAACACAAATATTCCACAAGGGCTTGTAAACAAATTTTCATAAGCAGCTCTGGCAACATGAGTTTAAGCCTTTCCACATGACCTGGCACTGGCTGGCCAAAGAGTCAACTGTGACCTGGGTGTCACTCTGTAAGAAACCAGACTCCTTCTGGGAGTTTTCAACCTTCCCGATGCTGTGACCCCTTACAGTTCCCCGTGCTGTGGTGACCCCCCCCCACACACCATAATATTATTTTCATTGCTACTTCATAACTGTAATTTTTGCTAGTGTTATGAATCAAAAATGTAAATATCTGATATGCAGGACAGTCTTAGGTAACCTCTGTGAATGGGTCACAACCCACAAATTGAGAACCATTGCTCTCGGGTATAGAATTTGGAGAACTGGTTCTTTTTAACTTCTTGCCTTAGCTCTTGAGGGATCTGGCCAAGATGAGGCCCAATCATAGCAGGGATTGAGAAAAAATAAATAAATTTAAAAAATAGAGGGCTGGAATTCAGACTCCGTGCTGAATACTTTGATGGAGGAGGGGACTGAAGAGGAGGCAGAGTTAATGAGAAGTTCCCATCCATTGCCAGGACAGTAGGTAAGCATGGTCAAGAGGATGGACTGAACACAGGAGGAAGATAAAAGCTTTCCTTTTAAAAACTAATTTCTTTAAGTACTTCAACATGCCTTCCCACAAACATCATGCACACATGTTAGGAAGGAAATTTCTTAATTTACCTGTTTATTTAGTCATTCATTTTTTTTTCTTTTTTCTTTTTCTTTTTTTTTTTTTTTTTTTTTTTTTTTGTATGTAAACAGAGTTCAGGCTTGCTCTGAACTTGACACATGACCAAAGAGAGCCTTAAACTTCTGGTCGTCTTCTCTCCCACCTTCCAAGTGCTAGGGTCCCAAGCATGTGTCACCATGCCTGGCTGCAAGGAAATTGATTTGCTGTTCCTCGGCATATTTCCTCCTTGCTCATGTATTTGTTGCAAACTTTTCTAACCTTTTGACTTGGCAAAGTTCACACTCAATTAAGCTGCACAATCAAGCCACCCACCACCCCCTTCCAGCTACCAAATCTTATAAGATCTTAAGTAAATGTATGACTTTATGCTGGGCCCCATTCATAGCTACACCTGGCTACTACACATTGGACATGTTTGCCATGACTTTGTCAATAATAAACTACCCCTTTGTCTTCCTGGCCACCACATTTTTTTTTCTTAATTTCAGTTTCTTCAGGGGCAAGCAAAGCTGGTACAGACTCTCTACTTTCCTTGAGCCTACATCCTAGAGGTGGGAAAGATAAACAAATCCTAGAGGAAATGCACTAGTAGATGACACGGGACTGTGGTGAGATTGGAAAGAACGAGAGGTAGTACTCAGAATTGGGAGGGAAGGCAATGAGGTAAGAGATGCCACATGGATATTGAGGTACACCGCACATTGCAAGGGCTATTCATTGTGGCCACCCTCCGTTAAGTACAGCATTCCTCATCCGTTGTTCAAAGACATCGCGAAATCCTCTAACTTAGAGACAAATCCCTTTTGTCTCACTAGACATCACACCAACATCTAGGATCAAGTCTTGAGTCATAGTGGGTAGCTAGGAGCCTTCCCAAGAAAGGGTCTCTGCTACAGGACCTACAGTACCTAGCAAGAGCTAGGAGAGCACGCGTGACTGGGGTGGGTCAGGAGAGGAACCTGAACTTGGACAGGGAGGAAGATCTGTTGACTTAGAAGCACTTTGTAAAAGCTGTGGAAGGCTGTGCTAATACACTGCCAAGACGGCTCTGGGCCACTTGGAAATGCAAGTGCCACAACAGGAATGGCAGGGACCCTGGGGCAAAGGGGGGGGGGGGGAGACAGAGGCTCACAGACATTAGAGTGTGAAAATGGACACTACACATAGCAGAGCAGCCTGCCCAGTGAAACAGGCAGAAGAGAGAGGTCTTGCTTAAGGAATGTAGACGCAGTTGTTGGCATGACCATCCAAGAGGCCTGATGTGAAGAGACTGTAGTAATGATCCAGGGAACCTGGCTGGCGTAGAGGTTCTGCAGGGGACAAGGACCATGGCCACCCAGCATGGATGAGTAGCTTATAAGAACATTGCTTGAGCAGGACCACAAAAATCTACTGTGGGAGACTTGTTGGCAGTCATTACAATAAAAATGCACGGTCCTGTATCCAGTACCTAGAACTGAGCTATTCTAACCTAGACTCACTGATTGAAGACGAGATGGGGTCCCAAGGGACTATGGCAAATCACTGTGGTGAGTGTCCCCAGGGCTTTTGTAGGTAAACGCATAAATATTTCAAGCAATTCTCCATTTCGGCCTCCCAAATAGCAGTTACTGGAAGAATACACCATTGTGCCCAGCTCATTTAGACATCTTGAGAACTGGTTTATATAGGGTCAGAAGGTTAACATTTATTACAAATGTCCAAACTATCATGATGGACCCTTAGGAGCACAGGGGTGTGGAAACCAGGTCATATGATGTCTTGACCCAGAGGAAGCTCACAGTAATGTGCTGGGTTCATAGACTCAGGCGTCATTTCCCGGGTCATTAAGTGTATCATTGAAAAGGAACTATTAGAAGTTAGCCAAACACTATATTGGAAGGACTAATCACAAAGAAAGACAGTCAACGTCTCTGCAAGTGACTCTACCCCTTTTCAATAAATAAACTGAGAGGAAAATGGGAAAGATGAGTGTCTCAGTTACTTTTTATTGTTGTAAGAAGACACCATGACAAGTCAACTTACAAAAGCAACATTTCATTTGGGCGCTCACAGTTCCAAAGAGGAAAGCCCATGACCATCATGGGTTGGAACATGGCAGCAGATGGGTAGGCATGGCATCGGAGTACTACTTGAGAGATTACATCTGATGTAATCATGTAAACATGAGACAGGCAGAGAGAGAGAGAGAGAGAGAGAGAGCACTAATTGGGAATGGCATGGGCTTTTAAAACCTCAAATACCCTCCCTTGACACACCTCCTCAAATAAGGCCACACCTCCTAATATTTCCCAAACAGTTTCACCAACTGGGTACCAAGTATATATGAGCCAGTAGGGTTACTATTATTCAGACAACCACAACAAGGAGGGTCAGAGACAAGGGAGTCTCAGGAGGATGTATGTGGTTGGACATGTGGGAATGTACTCGAAGTGTGGGAGACCTAGTTTGCCATGATAATGCTTACCCACAGATATCTACAACTGAAGGATCACTAAATAACAAGACAAAATGACCTGATACTCTGACAGCAGCCAGCTCTGTCATCATTCTCCCCAGTACTGGTGACCAGCCATGGAGAGGCCACAAGAGCCAAGTAATAGAGCTTCCTATAAGTAAAACTGTGTCAGGCAAGCCAGAAGAACAGAGCCTTTCAAGTTTGGCAGCATCTGCCCAGTACATTCACTTGCTGACAAGCTGACTACATCAAACTTTTTCTGCCTACAAAGAAGGACCTCATCTTGGTTGAAAAAAAAAGTATGTGCATTCCAAGCATAGAATTTCTTGCCAAGCCTCAACCAGACTGGTATAATGGCTCCTGCAGCACAATCCAATTGTCATGGGATCTCAATTAGACAACGGTCCCACAGCATACATAAAGAGCTGCAACAGCAGGGCAAGGCCATGGTATTCACTGGTCATATATATATATCGTCTAGCACTTTCCAGCCTGATGAAGTTGGGCAACCAGCTATTTAAAGGTGCAGTCAAGACGTTAGCTCAGAGATGACCTGCAAGACCGGAACGCCATTCTCCAACTATTATATACCTCACAAGCCCATGTACTGGGAAGCAGGAAATGGAGGTAGAAACAGACACAGTGATGAAATTCCTGCTTGAGAAATTGGAAAATCCCAACCCTGAAACTTTTGACTCTGTGGTTTGGAGGTCCTGGTCTCCAGAGCAATATCTCTTCCACTGAACATCACAGAGAGACTCTCGTTAATTTTTAAATCATGGTTGCCACTCAGTTACATCAAGAACATCATGCTCTGAGACCATAAGTTATGGAAAAGGCCATCGTCTTGGATGGTAAGTTTACTCCCATGGGTAAACTGACCCAGACCATCCAAATGCTAGAATGAAAGATGAAGGAATAATTTTAGTGTTCAGATGTCACGCCAGTGTATTTCTTTACAGTTCCCCTGCCCAATTATTTCGATGGTAAATGAACACACATAGACCCCACAGTCTAAAAGAGCCTGAGTGAGGGGCTCAGACCCCTCAAGACTAAGGTCTGTCTGGTCAACCCTCCAGTTAGATGTCTGTTCCGGGACAGACTTTAGCCATGGGGGCAGGAATTTACAAATGGCAGTAAGCAAAACAACGTGTCTAAGTTGATGCCTTAGAGTCAGCTGTTGAGGAGGAGCTGTCGTTTTTCTAGTCATCTGCCTTTTGTGAATTTATCGAAGAATTGAGCCCAAGCAGAATTCTGGAAAACCTTTCTTGGTTGAAATGAATACACCATGTTAAATTCAAGAGGTGAAAGCCATGGGTTGTACTAAATGCTTCAATGTCCTAGCCTGGTACTCCTTGAGTACAATTCTTTAGCTGTCACAACGTGCAATTGGACTTCCTTGGGGAAAGCCCCCCATTAAAAGGAAACCGCCTTGCCAAGGTTTTCCTCATCTCTACAAGACTAGCCAGCATCTGATGACTAGTGAATGATATGGAGAGATAAGCAGCTACTCCCTTTGAGTTAATCCATGATAACTCTGACGAGCCATCCAAGCCTCAGAGTCCTGTGAGACCAGCTGGTGTCTCACTAGCAACAGCAACTTGGCTTGCTTTCGCCTATGCTCAATAGTGCTTCATTTTCTTCTTTACTTGATGCTGTTCAAGAACATTCCCCCAGTAAATCTCCAGCCATACAAATCTCCATCCTGAGAACTAAGACACCACAGCATTTCAGTTCCGGAAGAAGGTGAAGCAGAAGCAACAGCTTCCATTTACACCCTTGACTGTGTCTTAAGTCTTTTCCCCCAACAAATCACACCATCCCGTCATTGCCTACGACATCATTCAGAACTGTAGTTGCCTACCCCATCCACAGAGGATACATGCCAAGACCTCCAGGAATTCTTGAAACTGGGTAGGGCCAAACCATACATATCATCACACTCCGTTTGCTCGGCATAACAATTACCGAGTGTATAGAAGGTGAGTAATATATACAGTGTGGATACTGTGGGACAAAGCGGCATGCCATGTTCTCGACAGGAAGGAACATGACTTCCTGACTGTGCAGCCTTTGCTATTTAAAGCTCAAGAAATGTCTGGGGCTGTCGCTCAGTCGGCAGACTGCTAGCCTAGCATGCTCAAAGCACCACACAAAACTGGGGAGTGGTGGAATGTCCCTGTGACCCTGGCAAGGACAGGAAGTGTGAGAGGTCAATGTCACCCTCACCTTGGCAACAATTTTGAGGTCAGCTTGGGCTACCTGAGACCCCTTCCTCCAAAAGGAAAATCACAAATGTTTAAGTGTTATTTCTAGAATATTCTAATTAACAGTGGTTACGTAAACAATAGACATTGAAACCATTGTTGGGGAGTATACTGAAAAAGTTAAAAAAAAAAAAAAAAAACCCCGTTTATGTTGCTCTACACAGGCAAGATCTTGGTGGTAATGCCCAGGGGCTGACATTGCTCAATTGTCCGTCCCATCCTAAGTACATGCTCCTGTATGCATGGAGACATTTTCAGGGAACAGGGTAACTTTGCTCTCACACACACCCAATTTGAAAGCATGCCAAGCCAGTGTATAGTTTTTCACAACTCTATTCCCAGTAGTGGAGTGGGAACAGTTAATATTCAAACAGGAATAATATTCACTGTTGGAAATACAGTGAAGCCAGGATTTCTTGGTTATTTTCATTAGTAGGAGCCAAGAAGAGCAAGAAGTTCCTGTTTTAGAGGCTTCCAGAACAATTGGGAGATATTCGGGGTTTTTTTTGTTTTGTTTTGGGCGTTTAAAAAAAAATCTCAACTGACTCATTTGGTGGGAACAAATGCATAAGTCAGCATGTGGTCTGACCAGTATGATCTATCTATAGGAAGGAAAAAACTCAATAGCATTTTCAAATGAGGTACAGTCAGTGGTCACATGATTTTGCTTTAATTCCCTCCTATTTAAAAAACAAACGTATTGAGGGCTGGTGAGATGATTCAGTGGGTAAAGGCATTCTTGCTGGGCAAACCTGATGACTTGACTTCAATCCCCAGAACTCATGAAAAGGCAGAAGGAGATACCCAACTTCACCAAATTGTCCCTTCTCTTCCCGCCATGCACTGTGCACAGAGCCATGCAACACCCCACTCCCGAGAATAATTATAATCATAAGCATAACTGTTTTTGAAGACTATAAAAAGATGTGTTGACCTGTTCCCAGCCGTAAAAGCTAAAGAAACTTGCCCCATGGGATGACCAATCACTACCCATCCTGTTGTTCGTCCAGAGTAATGTGTTCATGAGAAAGAGATAATGATTTGAGTAAGTTTGGGAGGAAGGGAGCTTCTGCCGGCAGAAGCATCTCACAAAGCTTGAAATGCGCACATGGGAAATCCAAATTCAATGGTCCCTTAATGCTTGATCACCCCCCTTTACCCCCTTCCTTTCCCAAGCTGTGTCTTTCATCTCCTTCAATCCCTCCTTCTTTTTCTTTCGCTTGTGCATATACCATCTAGCCACAGGCCCAATCCTCAAGTTGTATTTTGGGTTTTCTATCTGAGTATTTGCCAGCATTTGGTCTGACCAATGTGTTCTGTCTATAGGAGGAAACTCTAGACAGAGGAGTCCAGGTGTGCTATTACATCCTTGAGCTATCTGTCATTACAAGTCACCCAGCCTTGCTCTGCAGCAAGGGTTACGCGAAGGTACCTAGGAGAATGAGGCCCCAAATGTATTCAAAATATTTGAACCTCTTAACAAATTGTACCGTTACCCCCAGGCAGGTGATGATATAAGAGCAAAGCGTCCACGCCTGTGGGCTCTGTATATCCTGATTGGTTTTATATGGTGTTTTCCAACAGATGGGGACTAATAAGCCAAAGAGTTGGGTGGGTGGAGCTTATTTCTGAAAGAGAAGTGAGGAAGAGATCATTGCTACAGTATTTTTCAAACTGTTAGTAGGGCATCACTTATTTTTTTTTAACCCCAAATCTATTCATTTAAATTATGTACGTGGGCATGGTGGCTCACACCTATGATGCCAGTGCTCAGCAAGCTGAGACAAGAGGTCTAAGGCCAGTCTGTGTGCAGCTTGGTGAGTTCCAGGCTAGCCAGGACAATGAAGTGAGACAGGAAAGGGAAAGGGAGGTGATGATACACCGTGACCGAAAGCAAGGTGGGAAGCCCATCACAGTCCATCATTACGGAAGTCAGGGCAGGAACTCAAGCAGAGCAAGAACCTGGAGGCGGGAGCTGATTCCGAGGCCATGGAGGAGCGCTGCTTACTGGCTTGCTCATCCTGGCTTGCTCAACTTGCTTTCTTACCGAACCCAGAACTACCAGCCCAGGAAGCACTCCATCCACATTGTGCGAGGCCCTCCCCCATCAATCACTAATTAAGAAAATACCCTACAGGCTCGCATAAAAGCTGATCTTATGGAGGCATTTCCTCACTTGAGGCTCTCTCCTCTTGGGTGACAGAGGAGGGGAGGGGAAGACAGCAGAGTGAATAGAAGAGAGAATGAACAAAAAGAAACTCGCTAAATTCCATCATGTAGGTCCTAGGCATCAAGGACATGTTGTCAGGTTTGACAGCAAGCCTCTACCCACTGAGTTATCTCACTGACCATGACAATATACAGTTCTTACCACTCTTCATGGACCAGACCCACTTGCGTATGGCAATTGCTTATGTGATGCCAATTTTTGTTTCCTTTGATGCTGATGAGAACTTGTGAAAATGTTCTCTTGCATAGTTTCTTCTTTTTAAATGAATGGTTAAATTTATTATGATAATAGTGTGCTGACAAACAAGGCAAAGACTGAACTATCGCTCCATTTCAAATAAAATAGTCAGTATTTTGGCTGGCTGCAATGTTATTTGGCCATCATCACTTGGTCAAAATTCCCTGAGGTTTGTTTATCTGGCTTGTTGGGTTCTTTCTTTTAAGCATATCAGCATTTTTTCTCTCTCTCTCAGCTTCAAGCTGTTCTCATCTCGGCATGTAGGAAGTTATGGCAAAGCTGAGTGTTGGGACTCAAGTCCAGCAAGAATATAATTAGTGAGGAGGTCAAGGGACTGACATTACCCTACCCTGAAGACCTAAGACCATGGCCATAAACTCAAACTCAAATATCCATCAAGGGTACTGGTCCAGGTGACCAAGGGGAAAAATTCGGCCACACTGGGCTCCAGACCCTGTACATGTGCTGCCCATGAAGATGAACTGAGGACCACCTGGAATTTTGTGTGTGTGTGTGTGTGTGTGTGTGTATACATATATATATGTTCTAGTGTATCCCAGGCTAGCCTTGAACATTCTTTGTAGATGAGGATATGTGTTGGGGTTGACACCAATTTTTTTTTTTTTGTGAATGTGAGGCACATCACCAGCCCCCATAAGATATTTAACAAAGAGGTTTTTCTTTTTTGTTTTGTTTTCTTTTGTTTTTTTAAGTGCTATTTAAGGCAGTCACTTTTCTAGATAGCATGCTGATTCCATTGACATACTACAGAGCTTCTGTGGAGTCCCGGTTTGGAATTGCTCTCACATACAGTTTGTGAAAAGCATCAGGAAATCAGTCTCTTCAGTTCTGATCACATATGAATGAGATTAAAAAGTCAGATTTCTCAGCTTATTCAACAGGCTGGGCTCCAGCGCCTTCTGCATTTTCTAAATAGCAGATGCTCTCAGAAAACCAAAGTTTGCCATGCATAAATCCTTCATAACCACATGCCTTGGTCTAGGACAGGAATTTCAATAAGGGAATTCCAAAAGGGATTAGGATCAGGGTATGATCACAGGAATAATAGACAGCATTCCAGCTCAAGATCTCTGGGTCAGGTATTTCATCTGTACGATCACACAGCTTAAAATAATCCCAGCATTCAGTTTTATACAAGCACTGAATGAGGCCATTGTGTCTCCAAAGATTCTTGGGTCTAGACTGCTCTAGGCCAATGCCAGTCATTACAGAATAAATTTCCATTTCAGGAGGTAACCTAAAAGGCTACATTAGAAGGATGCCATCTGAGTTATTGCCATCAGAAAGTTTATGACGTGGTGAGTGCTGTGTGTCTGTTATCCCAGAATCTAGAAGGCTCAAATAAGAGGGCTGCCTAAGCCAGCCTAGGGTAAAGGGAGACCTTGTCCCCAAAGAAATGGATCAAAAGGACAGAAGGGGAATACATTTGCACTTGGCAAAATGTAACTGCCTAGGTAACCCCCCCCCCCCTTAGACGTTTACTGTACATAGGCATTGCATTTTGCTTTGAAAAATATAAAGATGAAGAATCTTAATTCAACCCTCAAAGGAATGAAGTTCTCTTGGCAAACACGACAAGTCTAAAGAGGATATGGTCAACACATTAGTGGACAAGGTGCTTTGGCGTCCTTAAGGAGTAAACACACCGAGTATTCTCAAGACTGAGAACTCGGAGCTGAAGAGAGGGCTCACCAGTCCAGAGCACTAGCTCCTCTTCCAGAGGACCCAAGTTCAGGTCCCAGAACCCACAGCAACAACTGGTAGCCCCCTGCAACCCAGTTCCTTATCCAACCTCCTCTGTGAGCTCCTGTGTACACATGAACGCATGCGGGCACACACGTGTATGCATCTTAAACAACAATGGCTGAGCACCAACTGCGATTCTGTCCGCACCCTTTGGGCTAGGCTGATAGGCGCATGTGAAGTGGATGAGTGGTGTCGCCCCCGGCTTGATCCGGTACACTTATTCATTTAATTCAGTTTCTTCTTTCCCGGAGTCGTCTCAGGGCTGTCTGCAGACAACCTTCTTTGCCGGAGAATGTTGCGCAACACTAGACCTTCATGGCTGTTTGACCACCGAGCAAATTCTTTTTGATGGCTTTGGAAAAAGAACAGCTACTGTGGCGAAGCGAAGCCAAGGCAGCACTCGGGAAGCAAGACGTTTTGTTTGAACGAAACATAAATCAACTCTGGAAACCGGGGCTGTGCGGCCTCCTCTTCTGAAGCTCTCTTGAGCCTCCGAATTCCGCTGCCAAGTCCTCGCTTCCAGACCTCAGGAACATGGCTTCGACAGGTCTGCCGATTCCAAACCCACACCCCTCGTTGCTTTCATCCTGTGGTTTCTTGGCCTGTTTCAAGAATGCAATACAAAATTATGATTTCATGGAATATTATGCGATTCTAATAGAAGGCCAGTAAAATTATCAATTTTCATCCATTACCAAGTCATGGAGGTGACCAACCAATGGCTGCAGTTTGGGTGACTCATTCTGCGGTTGTTTTTTTTTTTGTTTTAAGCTTGTTTGTCTGGTGTGTGTGTGTGTGTGTGTGTGTGTGTGTGTGTGTTGTTTTGAGGTGTTCTGTTTGGTTTTATTTTTTGAGAAAGGGTGTCATGATGTCTCTCAAACTTAGCATGCAGCTGACGATAACCTTGAGACCTTGAGCCTTCCCCTCCTCAATGCTAGGTTAATAGACAAGTATCATTATGCCTGGTTTGTACAGTGCTGAGGATCAAACCCAGGCCTGTAGACATGCAATTGAACTTCCCTGGCCACATTCTACTGTTTTAATATCTGTCTCTTCTACAAGAATCATGTAGAAATGTAGTTCCTATTGTGGTGGTATGAAGAAGCATGGTCTTTGGAAGGCCACTGCTTCACCATCACGAGGTCTCTGCTCACGGGAGTCAGCCAAGATCAAAGCTGTCTTGTCCCTTCTCCACATGTAGTCATGACATCCCTGCCCTCAGAGGACACAGCAACCATCCTGGAGACAGCACAAACCTCACCACCCCACACACATCCTGATAAACATTTTGACTTGGTACTTGCCAGTCCCCAGAGCTATGAGAAGTGAATTTTTGCCTTTTATAAATTACATGGTGTCAAGTACTTTCTTATAGCAGCATGAAATTGGCTACAGCAGCCCACAAAAGTAAAAATAAACGGAACGATGACAAAGCGAACATGGCTTCTTCGTGGCCTTTGAGAGGTCTTATTAATCCTGGGACGGAATTGAAAACAAAGAGATGACTGAGAAGTGAGACTCACTATTTCATTCATGGGGTCTCTTAAACGAATGTCACCCCCATCCTCCGAGAAGACAGTGATCAGCCTGGGCTCAAGGCTCCGTTTGCTGCTGCCCTAACTCACTATGAGAACTTATACGGGCTATTTAAACTTCCTTCCATCTTAGATAACCCCCTATGAAAATGAGTAAGGAGAACTTCATTGAATTTTCAAGTACTCAGATGGCAGACGATAGGAATACAGAAAAAATAAGTTTTATGCTTCCTCCGTGTGTACTTGTGTGTGTTACATACATTGTATATGTAGTACATTTTAATTACAGAAATAATACATGTCTATAGTAAGATATTGACATAATATAAGTGGCGGGAAACAATATGCATTTTTATCAAGGGAAAGAGAAGTTTTTAGTGTATGTTCATTTCTAACACTGCTAAAATGTAGACGTTATGGACATCCTGATACAGAGATGAGGAACCGCCTGCAGATTGGCTCACTAACTTGTTGGAGGCCACACCAGGGGGGTTGGAGTTGGAAAGAGCCCTGGTGATTCACCACTACTCTGCATTGCTTCCGGAAGTTGACAAGCAGAAGTGAAACAGAGTGTGCTAGTCTGGGAGATGGTGCTCCCTGTAGCTGTAATATATACGGTGTAATATATAAGGTATAATATATACGGTATAATATATACGGTGTAATGTATACGGTGGGCTACACCAAACCCCCTCCCCTCTTCAAAGCAGTAAAGACAGAAAAGCAAAATCCCACAGAAAAGGCACCAAAAGAGCAGAACAGAGGGCTTGGAGGAGAGCAGACACAAATAACAACAACAACAACAATAATAATAATAATAATAATATCCAAGCAAGGACTCTGTCTGGCTGATCATGAAAGCATAAGCCTTTTTAAAAGGCTTTTTGGAGCCTCCCATTGTGTCTGCTGGATGAAGCAAGTGCGCGTGTAAAGACATCCCTGAATAATATGCACACACGCTCACACACTGGCTGATCTCCCTTTCCCTCTTCCCGTCCAAGGCAGAAGGCTTAGCCGACTTCCAGGCCCCCTTCAGATTTGAGCGTGTCCTATCATAACATCTGCAACTGGACATGGCATTTTGTTTCTTTTGAACCGAGTACCTCTCCTATGCCCTAGCCATATGCTGCTCTCCGCTGTAGCCCTTTATGCATGTGTCCCCTCGAGGCTGGGAGCTAAGTCTTAGTCATCTAGAATTCTCTGTAGTACTAGTGTAACGTTTTGTACCTACCAGGAGCCCAATAAATCTTTATGGAGTTGAAGTTAGTAGAAGTGCGGTATGCTGAGCTCCCAGAGGGAAAAAAAATACAGGAGCTTTGAAAACAAAGAAAAATGAGGGAGAAGAAATGACCAAGTTGGGCGGACCAGCAATTTCTGAAGTGTTCTCCGTAGAGCACAAATCCCATAAAATACTACCTGAAGAAAGGCCCTGGCTCAAGTAATTTTGTAGAGCACCACTTAATATACTCCAACCCCAACTCGACCCTTTGGGGGATCGTAAGCAGTTGACGTGCTGGAGAGACTGGTTCCAGCTTGCAAAAGTCGGTTGTTAAAATTCTGCAGAATTCTGCGCGCCAACCGTTACACACACACACGCTCGTTGTTAAATCGTAAATTACATAAGCTGACATGAAATAAGTTCTGCTAAAAAACAAAGATGATAATTACGGAAGGCAGCTCATTGCTTTGCTAGAGTACGCTCTTGTGTGCTGTAGTAGCTCAGATCTGAAGGGTCCCCCCAAAGGACCTGTGCACACAGCTCTGAATATGCTCCAACACAAAAATCGTTGACCGACTTAAAACGTGATGAAGATTTTATGTGGTTGCTTTTAGTTACTCGATGTCTTGGCCCTCCAGTGTGAACTTTGAGGTTGGCAGTGTCGAAAGGTTAGACACGCCCAGCCTGGAGCTTCAGCCACCACTGACCTAGTGTCTAGTGCAGTCCTACTGGGAGGTGGCGTAGAACCTTTACAAAGTAGAGGTTAGCAAGAGGTTTTAGGTCATTGAAGACATTTCCTCAAAGAAGATAGTAGGGCCCGTTCTCTTCCTCTTCTCCTGCTCCCCCTCTGACTTCCCTTGCTCCTCCAACTCCTCCTTTTGTAGTTGCTAGCCACCAAGTGAGTACATTATCTCCCCGACAAGCCCCAAAAGCAATGAACCCCCTCAGCCATGGACTGAAAGCAGCTCCAAAGCTGTGATCCAAAAGAGACACTTCCTTGGGTAAGTTGACAGCCATTTTGCTACAGTGATAGAAAGCTAAGAGCACATGCTCTTGTATTTTCACTGAATGTGTTTGTCATACCTTTGTGGACATGCTGGAAACGAGCATGCTACTGGGCATCCCTGATTGTCTCGTGATCACCAGTAGCATGTTGGTGGCTAGAAGGCATACATGGTTGGAGTATTTACACCACAGCAATGATTGTATACTGTGAAGTGGGGGTCTTCCCCAAAGAACCGACTGTCTAGCATTTATAGGACACTGTTGAAAACCCCCAGTAACCCCACAGAAAACACCTGGTTAACCACCCAAGTTTATATTCTGAACGTCATTTGATCACAGAAAACATTTTAAAGCAGATATGTACATAGCTCAGGGTGGCCTCAAATTCAAAGCCTGTCTGTCCCTGCCCCTGGAGCACTGATGAGATTCTTTTCATGACAAAATCTACGGCCATCTTGAAACACAAACTTTTGGAAAAACTACCACATTGATAAGTCCTTCCCTGGTTCCCTTCCTTCCTTCCTTTCTTGGTGTATGCATGTTTTGCAAATGTGTTCGCATGGTCTCGTATAATGCTTTGCATATATGTGGGGGTGGGGGTGTGTCCCGCGCTACCGTCTCGCCAGCAAGAATGACGCAGCACACTCAGGATCCTTCTGCAGTAAAGCTTTAATGCATCTTGAGAGGGAGAGCATAAGCTTACAGAGCGGAGACGCCAAACATCCAAAACCCAACCCTTATATAGGTTTACAACCTTCTCCTCGGACGAGTCACCTCCTGATTGGCTGCAGCCCATCGGCCCATATGAGGCAGAGCCCAAGGGATGGAAAGTTACCCAGCACCTGCGCACTAGCTTGTTTACCATTCGGTGCCTGCCGGATGCAGGCGCCATCTTGTAATGGAGAATGCAGGGACGGCTCCCTACAGGGGTGGACAGCTGATATCTGGAGTCTTCCTCCGTCACTCTCATTCATAAGGTCATGAAGCAGGGTCTCTTGTGAATACAGAGCTCAATGATATGGCCCCTCGGCTTAGTCGTTTCGCTCAGGCAATCCCATGCCTTTGATTTCTTAGCACTAGAATTGCTGGTGAGCTGCCATGTACACCTGGCATTTGTGTGAGTCCTGAGAATCCAAACTCCAGTTCCTATGCTGGCACAAAGCCATCCCCCAGCCTCGTTTCCTGGTTCTTAGAAGTTGGTGGTAAATCAACACACGCAAGCTTGGCGTTTCTCACTCTTAGCTTCTCAAGTTATTGTGGATAAGAGGGTAATCAACCTCCCCTTTCGCACAAAAGGACTTTTTTGAGGTTTTATTTATTTCTATTTTATGGTACAAGTTTACCCTGAATGCATGTCTGTACACCATGTACATGCAGTGCCCACTGAGACCTGAAGAGGGCACCAGAGCCCCCGGGGCTGGAGTTACAGACATTTGTGACCTACCCTGTGGGTGCTGGGAATTGAACAGGGAGTCATCTAGATGAGTAGAAAGTGTTCTTTACTGCCAAGGCACATTTCTAGCCCCCAGTCTTCCTTTTGGAAACAGTTGAAATCACTGGAACCAACTGTGCATGTCCGCAGTTCCTCTATTCCATTCAGTAGTGATATAGGCAGCCCACCACCCAAAAAGTGTTCACTCTGGTTCCTCACTAGGCAAGACAATCAATGCCTCCCAATCTCATTTTTTGACATCTGTAAAATGGGTCTACTACAGGATATTTGAAGAAGCTACACTTTATGCACGAGAGACGCCCAGTTGTGCTGTTGTTACACATGACAGATCTTACATGGGTGTTTCTCTAGGAACATAGTGTGACAAGTATGGCTCATTAAAAAAAATAAAAATAAAAATAAAAAACCTTGGCCAAGCCGCCAAAGCTCTGAAGATGTCTCTCAAGGGCACACAGAAAAATGGGTGGATGAAGCTTGGCGATAACTCCAAAGTAAGCCGCTACCATGCTGCACGGTGACAGCTCAAACGTGACTGTTAAGGTGTTTCGCGACTTCATGGGCAAGCTCATGGGAAACTGCAACCATGTTTCCAAAAGACCAGATCATAGCCTGCAGATGACAGTAAGTGTGAATGTGGCGGGGTGGTCCCGTGACAGATGGAATTTGTAGTAGGGTGTTTTCAAGAACAGGCCCTTATCACTCACGGTTCAGAGGCCCCGGGAAGTTTTACTTAAGCCACAGAAGAGTGATTTTTATCTCTCAGACCCATTTAGGAATAATAGTTTCACAAACTTGGACATTTTCAGCTTTACTAAAGGTCTGGAAATATCACCCTCTCTCTTAGGAGGTCATAAGAAAGGAGGGGAGGGGAGGGAAGAGGAAAGGAGAGGGGGAAGAAAGCAGGGGGAGGAGGAGAAGCAAGGGGAGGGAGAGGGAAGAGGCAAGGGAGGAGGAGAGGGAGGAAGAGAGGGAAGGAAGGGAGGGAGAGAGGGGAGGGAGGGAGAGAGGGGAGGGAGGAGGAGAGGGGGGAGGGAGGGAGGAGAGGGGAGGGAGGAGGAGAGGGGAGGGAGGGAGAGAGGGGAGGGAGGGAGAGAGGAGGGGAGGAGAGGCAAGGGAGGAGAGGGAGGAAGAGAGGAGAGGGAGGAGGAGAGGGGAGGGAGGGAGACAGAGGAGAGGGAGGGAGAGAGGAGGGGAGGGAGGGAGGAAGAGAGGGGAGGAAGGGAGGGAGAGAGGGGAGGGAGGGAGAGAGGGGAGGGAGAGAGGGGAGGGAGAGAGAGGGGAGGGAGGGAGAGAGGGGAGGGAGGGAGAGAGGGGAGGGAGAGAGAGAGGGGAGGGAGAGAGGGCAGGGAGGGAGAGAGGAGGGGAGGGAGGAGAGGCAAGGGAGGGGGAGGAGAGACAAGATGAGGGAAATTCTCTCTTTCCCATCCTCCTATAGACTGTCAGAAGGCCTGGCATGCACACCCTGCTTTCCCTGGCCCTCGCCCAGCCACGGCATTCAAGAGCCACAGCGCAACACCCCTTGTCATTTTGCCCTGCGATGGTCAGGTTGTGGACACTGAGAACAAGAGGAGAACAGGCACTGTGCTTTCAGCAGAGAGGGCAGCCACAATCTGGCAGCAGTGGCTTGAAAGCCCGCCCTGGGCTAGGTGTCCTGCGGACGGACGAAACAGGATGCTTGGCAGGTCAGGGAGATACTCACTGGAGCAGGCTGAGCTCCTCCAAAATACCAACCTGGGTGGACACATGCCCCAATCGCGGTAGGTGCTGAGGTGCACCAGAGCCCTTAGGGCTCCAGCCATCGAGATACAGCTTGCCCCCAAAGGAAGCCTGGTCCCCAGTGGAAAGGTACTGAGAAGTAATACGACCTTCAAGGGGTGGAGCCTGGCAGGGATGATGGGAAGTGATTAGGTCCCTGGGTTAGGTCCGGGGCTGGATTGGGCGCTGTGAGAGCAGGCTGGTACAAAGCTTGTTATCTGCTCCCGACCTCTGCAGTGTCACTTGTCGCTGTCACACATTCTACTCCATGAGCCATCTGCCATGTTGGGGTGCTGCCAGCAGGCAGAAGACGGACTTACTCGTGCGACTGTCACCTTCCAGCCTTCCAAAAACTTAGAAGCTAAAGCAGCCTCTTTTCTTCACGAAGTACCCAGTCTCGAGGACTTTGTTCCAGCCAATGGAACCAACCCTGACTGTGGCAGCTACATACCGCAGAGACTTCGCCGGTGACAGCTTCTCCTGTTTCTTGACTCTACTACCCATGTAGAATAATCCAGGCACGAACAGCTATGGAAAAGTCAGAACAGACCAAGAATGCGATGACCACGTAACACCTCGCTTAAGAATAAAAAGGGAGATTTTTTAATACGTATCTTCCACCCATTTATTTACTTAGTGTTTTCCTAATTGTCTTATCTAATCTTCAAACAAACTGTCTGATACAGTGCCATACTTATGTCAGAGATGGATAAAGTGTGTATTAACCACACTCATTACAAAGACCTAAGCTATCTCATACACAGTTGAGGTCTACCATGCCAAGGTCACACAATTAATATTGGCAGAGCCAGAGCTCATGAGCAGGTTTCCCTGGCTCCCCAACAGGGGTTCTTTCTACTCTAGCAAACAGCACTGTGGTTGAGCATGGCCTGGATCTGAATCTTACATCTGCCATTCAGCTAGCTGTGAGACCACGGTCAAGCTCCCTGTCACGGGCCAACTTACCTCAAATCTACTTCTGAACTTCCCTGAGTTTGTACTTCCACTCCAAACACGGGATGCCTGAGAAGGCAGACCCCCCCCCCCAGGGTTCACTTTAGCCTTAAATATGCCATGAGGACATGCCATATGTCCAGAGGCTACATCAGGTACCTTTGCTGGCACAGGAGAGGCCATCATTGAGGTATGGTAAACAGATCACAACCTGAAAAGTGTTCTTAAGGGCTCCTGGGTTCCCAGGAGGTGGGGCATCCCATGTCCTAAGAGGCAGCTTAGGGAAGTAGCAGGGCCAGTCAAGAAGTAGATGGGGGAGGGGCGATAAGCAGAGGCCATTGTGGAGGCTTCTGTGGCTAGAGGCTGAAAAGGCCAGTGTACCAGCTTGAATTGGTTAGTTTGAGTCATCGCAGTGTCTCCCCAGTTTTCTGAGCCCTCGGTCTGGGTGGTTAGGGAAGCGGGACAATGACCCCAAGCTGACAGCCTGTTCAAAAGAGGCTGCTAGAATAGGGGCTCGGGACTGGTGGCTTTGGACCGGAAAAGTAGGCTCCTAGATGGGGAGTTTCCCCGTTTAGGAACTAGCTAGCCTTGGGAGAGACAGACCCCCCCAGCAACAGCAAAGCCCCAGAGGTCAAAGTAGCAGAGCACAGCAAATGGAAGATGCAATTACTACAGGAAGCACAAGACATTAGCATGGTGGGAGAGGAGGGAAGGGAGGAGGGGAGAGCATGGTGGGGGAGGAGGGAAGGGAGGAGGGGAGAGCATGGTGAGGGAGGAGGGAAGGGAGGAGGGGTGCATGGTGGGGGAGGGGAGGGAAGGGAGGAGGGGGGGTGCATGGTGGGGGAGGAGGAAAGGGAGGAGGGGAGAGCATGGTGAGGGAGGAGGGAAGGGAGGAGGGGGTGCATGGTGAGGGAGGAGGGAAGGGAGGAGGGGTGCATGGTGAGGGAGGAGGGAAGGGAGGAGGGGGTGCATGGTGGGGGAGGAGGGAAGGGAGGAGGGGGTGCATGGTGGGGGAGGAGGGAAGGGAGGAGGGGGGTGCATGGTGGGGGAGGAGGGAAGGGAGGAGGGGTGCATGGTGGGGGAGGAGGGAAGGGAGGAGGGGTGCATGGTGGGGGAGGAGGGAAGGGAGGAGGGGGGTGCATGGTGAGGGAGGAGGGAAGGGAGGAGGGGAGGGGTCCAAACCCATCTTCCCTCAGCTGTCTTCCCTCACCACCACGTCTCTACTGGGAGCCTCTGAGCATTGATGCTCCTACACCCTCAGTCCCTCTCTCTGTGGCTTGTCTCTTGCTACTCCTGTTCACCTCTTCCCATCTTCTCCCACACATGCCTGGAGTCTGCAGGCTCCTCGGGCTGAGCCCTGCATAACTTAACTTCTTCACCCTTGCTCCTTTTCTACCACACTCAATCCTTTCAATTAGCATATACAAACAGGCCTTTTACAGCGTGCCCTAGAGCCACAGAGACACACACAGATGCACAATGCGTGTATTCAGCCGTGAAAAAAAAATGGACCTCTGGGTTTGGGCCTACATTTCAAGGAGCTGTGCAACTCAGTGATCTTGTGCTCCCTTAAAATGCCAGGGTCAGGGCAGAGCTCTGAAGCTGACCAAGCCAAGCTTTGGGGGACAATTGCCTAAATGCCTTCTGTGTGTAGTTAGACCCCACTGAATCATCTCTGTGCTATACTACCACGGGCAGAAGTTTCTGGAGACAGCAAGAGGTCAGTTACAAGTACCTCACAAGTGCCATGTGTGGTGTGCGAGCCATTTGCAAGATGACGAAGGAGGGATGATGGATGCCAAGTGGCTTCAGGGAGTCGAGGACCTGTGTGAGATTTACCTGCCAGTAACTCATGCCTGAGAAAAGAGTATCCATCCATTCTGCATCTCCAGTGGCCCTTCACAAAAAGATGCAAGGCCTTCGAGCCAGAACTGCCCCCCTTTTTAACCAAAGGTGACACTCTGTTTTAGGACTGGGGAGGTTTGGCGAAGCTCTCTCCACTCCATTTCTCACTAGAGAATGGAAGTGTGCAGGAGCAAAGGAATACCCTCAATACATCAATTCTCTCTCTCTCTCTCTCTCTCTCTCTCTCTCTCTCTCTCTCTCTCTCTCTCTCTCTCTCTCTCTCCTCCTGGGAGATACCCCGCTTCCTGTCCTCTGCCAACTTCCTGTTGACTTCCCCTAATAAATTCTACTTCTCTGACCATCATGGCCTGAAGCAACAACCTCCCCTTTCCAGACAGATTACTCTTGATGAAGAATACTATTAAATAGATTTTCTCTAAAATGCCACTTGAAAACTGGGCATGGTGGTACCCTCCTGTGACCCCCATCTGTAAGGAGGTGGAAGCTGGAGGCTCAGTTACAGAGCAAGTTCAAGACTAACCTGGGCTACAATGAGACCCTGTCTCAAAAATTAATCAACAAATCAATTGAAACAATGAATGCTACTTATTATAATAATAATTAACAAATGATTTGAAACAATGAATGCCACTTATTATAATAATAATTAACAAACGATTCGAAACAATAAATGCCACTTATTATAATAGCTTGAGAGCACTAAATGGGAAATTCCAGAAATAACTAATGTGCGTTAAGCTGCACACCACTTTAAAGAGTATAATGAAATTCCATAGTCCCATTTAGTCCTGACCAGGATGTGAGACATCCCTTTGCCATGTGTATAAACCTCATCTTGGTTAATAAACTACCTGCTCGTTAATATCACTTGATAGCCATCTTGGTTATCAGACCGATGAATGAGGTACCACAGTACTTATGTTCAAGTAAACCTTATGTAGGTGCCTCGCTGCCCATGACAAAGCCTGGGCTGCTCACCTCATTAGCTCATCATGTAGGCATTGCATCATCTCAAAAGGTGAATGAGTGAGTGCCATATGCTGATAGTATATTTCTTATTAGTCACTATTATTAATCTCTCACTGTGCTTAATTTATAAATTAAAATTTGCATTATTGACATATATATATATCAGTCTATAGACATGTTATGGCTTGTATATGAAGCATCTAAAAGACTCATATGTTGAAGGCTTTTGATGCCCAAATGTTGAAATACAACTGGACCATGAGAGTTCCTCTCCACCAGCAGATAAATCCATAGATGGGTGTTGTGGGACATTTGATCACGCTGTCAAACTTTGAGACTGTGTTAATAAAATTAACCTTGGGTCAGGGGGTGGTGCCAGCTACTAGCTTACAGGAATTAGCCATAGAGGGGATGGAGGAGCTAGGAATACAGACAGAGAGATGCACAGGAAGTAGTAGGACGGGACTTAGAGATTCGGGATCTCTTTTTTGGTTTTGGAGAGTGTGGAGAGACTCTCTCTTGCTGGGTTTCTAGCCAAAAAGGAAGGTCATCTGGTTGCTTCTCTGCTTCTCTAACCTTGCAGCTTTTCACCCCAGTATCTGACTCCCAAATCTTTATTGGTAAATAGAACAATTTAGATAAAAATAACAGATGGGTGCATAACTTGATGGCATATTGAGGTGGTAGAAAATTCAGCCATGGTGCTATTTAGGGATAGCAGGATGCTGGGAGTGTGTTCTCGTCTCCTCTGCTTGCTGGCTGTGCTGAGGAAAGCAGCTTTATTCTACCACATCCTGCTATGGGGTCCTGTGCCACCATCAACCAGAAACAGCCCAGCCAGTAACTGTCCTGACACCTCTGAAACTGTGCATCAGAATACATTGTTCTTTCTTTTTAATTGTCTCTCTGAAGTATTTGTTACAAGATCAAAATGTCTGAGGCAGAGAGTTTGGCACTTGCTGGTACAGTTTCACTGGCTCTTAGAACCTACCGCACCCCATGAAAGGGGCAACTACTATAATTTCCCATCATTGTGCCTTATCCCTCATCTGGATGAATTGTGAGAGGGTAAATATTGTTGCTTCTAGTTTATGTCTCTCTCAAAAGCGGACAGAGCCACCCTGGAAGCTGGTAGGATGGCTGTGAGATCTTGGCGTTGCCCTTCCAACCTTTATTGCTTACTTTCATCGAGTATTCTGAGCTTGGGAGGGGATGACTCAGTGGGTAAGGGTGCTTGTCATCAAGCTTGATGACCTCAGTTTGATCCCCAGGACCCACACGGCAGAAGGAGAGGACCGAGTCCTGCTCAGGTTGTCCTCTGACCTCCATGTCCCTGTTACAGCATGCACATGCCTATCCCCACCCCATAGATCATTCAATCCACCAAATACATTAAGAAAGACATGTAATTTAAAAGTTAGCTGCCCTCTGTCGTACTCGTTCCTAGCGATTTGAAGCCGGTTCAATTTGAAACTGACTCTGCTCCCTTTTGGGGGCATGGGCGGGGAGGGGACCTGAAACACATGTAAACTGTGCTGCGCATAACTTTCTTCAACAACTTAAAAAAACGTACACGTCTGTACGGTATAGCTAGCTGTGTCTTGTTACCGCTCTGAAATGGAACTTGACTTCCCTTGTCCAGTGGAACTGTAAATAGGCTACCCACTGCGGCAAGACTACAGAAGCAGCTGTGATCCAAGGAAGGAGATTAGGGTGCCAAGTTACCTCTGGCCGTTTCAGATCCAGAAACGCAAGCAGAGGCTTCTGCTAACTGTGCCAGCTTAAAATACACCATGGAGGCGCGCTCTGTGAAAGGGTGAAAAGGAGATTTTTGAGGCGTTGCCAGTCTTGAGAGCAGACCCCGGGGGGGGGGGGGACTTCCACCAGCAGAGCCGTGTCTTTACATCTGAGGAGGGGCCGCTAGACTCAGCAAAGAGCTACGAGCCCAGTGTGGGCTGCCTCTGCTTACCATGGAACAAACAAGGACACACAAACCCAAGACTCTCCTGGCTTTCTGGTGTAGACATGGCACAGTGTCCTGATGCGTTAGGACTCTCTCTCCCTCCACGAAGGCAGCCATCTTGCATTATCCAAAGCACAATATACCCCTGCCCACTGGCTCAACTGAGACCTTGACAGCCACAGAGGCTGCCAATCCGACACTGAGCCCTTCTCTTGGGTTCTGCTGGGCCCCCGCTCTGGTGGGAGCTGCATGCCAAGAAGTGGAGGGCAGCCTCAGGGCGTTCCCATTGCCGAAGTTAAGCTTCAAATGCTCCCATTTTAGACCGAGAAGGCGGCTTAGGTTAGAGTGTATTAAAGTGTACCCATGACACACCCACAGACACATAGTATGCACAAACCCTAGTCACTTCCCGAAGGCCCTATTCCCAGTTACTCTCACACGGGGCCTCTGATTTGAGAGGAGATTCAGACGCACAGCCCAAATCAGCGTGCAAAGAAAGAAACGCTCCAACATGTGTCGGCATACGACTGAAAGGCCACAAGGTAGAATGTGACTTTTAAAAAGTCCAGTTGGAAGCAAGCTGATTGTGGTTCGGGGGGGTTGGGGTAGGGCGCGGCCTGGGAATTGAAGAGTAGGGACAGGACTTCTCTTTTTCTCCGACGCAAAAAAGAGAGTCACATCCGGAGCCAGGCTGAAGTCTGTCCTCTGTGGGTAGAGAGCGGATTTGCACGTGGTGCCCCAGAGCCTGCTGAATTCAGGAATCTTCTGGGGCCCCTAAGAGGACCAAGCTTATCAGGCATCTGTCCCCAGATGCTAGTGACTCCTTTTTACGAGGTTCCTACCACAGGCTTCCTGCTATGGATTGAGTGTCTCCGACAGCCTGTGTCCATACCTGGCCTCAGCTCGCTGCATTATTGGACAGTGGTGGGGCTTTCTTTTTTTTTTTTTGTAAAGTAGGGTCTTTTGACAGGGACCTTAGGCCTTTGAGGGCATGGCCTCAAAGGTGATTGTGAGACCTGGATCCTTTCCCCTTTCCCTTCCTCTTTTTTCTTTCTTCCTTTCTTCCCCGCCCCTTGCCTGGCAACTGATGCGCTAATCAGTTTCTCCTCATGCTATACTCTCGCCATAATATGCTACCTTCCCACAGGAATTTCCAAGACAAGAGCCTCACTCAGTGAACATTAATTAACTTGGCTATTTTGCCAGAAGGATGGAAAAGTGATTGACACACTTCCCTTGCTGCATTCACCTTACTCAGACAGACAATGGGGCCAGGAAACAGCTCATTCAAACCACCATAGTAATCTAAGGAGCGGTAGGAGGAGAGGGAGGAGCAGGGAGAGCAGCAGGGAAGGGAGAGGAGGAGGGGGAGAAGAAGAGAAGGGGGAAGGAGAGGAGGAGGAGGAAGGAGAGGGCATCCTAGTCCCTTCCGTTAAGCAAGTGCCAGCTGAGCGAGAGGATGGTTAGATTGATCAACACTGTTTTGTAATAGGAAACACATGGTTGCCGTCCTTAAAGCTGGAAGGGACTCTGGTCCTCAATTGTTACTGCTTGGGGAGACTCCATGCAAGAGAAGAGGTAAACTGAGTCCAGACGGAACTGTGAAGTTAGAAATTGCTTCAAGGCAAGGGAGGAACCTGGATGTTGTCCACGCAAGGGAAGACAGCTGGAGGACGGCCAACACAACAGCCAGCCAGAAGCAACAATGTCTCACTTTCTAATGTCTCGGCTTCTACCAAGCTCCCACCTTATTGCAATGATCAGGCTTTGACTGAGACCTTTCAACTAGGTGACGATCTCTTCACAAAGGCCATTATTCTAAAGTCATTAACCTGTTAAATTGTGCACCTCTTTGTTCCACTATTCAGTGGATAGGAATCCACCCCGCCTTGTGATGTCCTCTCTAGACACTTCAACAGCTTTTACCTAGCTAGTGTTTGAGATATCTTCCTTATCCCACTAGTAAGGAACGGGAATCCTGGCAGAGTCTTGAATTGGTTTTGATACGGATGCCCATGTAAGAGTTTTCAACACGAAAGGCTTTGAGACCGCTCTGAAAGAATATTCCAGAAATAAGTCTGTCTTTTGGATGGCTATGGGTCAGTTTTGAGATTTTTAAATTATAAACAGTCTTTCCCATAACAGAAAGGATAAATTTATAACACTCCATCTCTCTGTGTGTTTATCCAATGTCTAAGGTAGGAGGGATATTTCCAGAAGGGCCCAAAGGAAGGTTTGAGAGTAGCCCCTGCTCTCAATTACAGCACAGTCTGACATTGGTGTTTTTCTTGTGTTCAGTAAAGTTGTATCCATGAATTACAGTGCCTAAGTTCAACTAAACAGACCCTGTCAAAGCAGGCTTTCAAAACTCGAGGACAAAGTCAACAGCAAAGGGAAAGAACCCTTGCGGCCTATGACTTAAGTTCTCCCTAGGTTACAGAACTAGTCCACAGTACATGCATGTAAAAAAAATTATCTATTTCCCCCCTCTGGGAGAATTACAATTGAAAAGACTTAGGTCTTTTTGTCTTTTTAATATTATTTAACGCTAAAAATAAACTGTATTCCTACTGGGACGTATTCATCCGGCTAGTGTAGCGAATGCTAAGCAGTTGGAAGAGTCTGTATTAGTTCTCTGCTGCTGCTCTAACAAATGACACACGGGTATCTGGGTGCTCAGGTCAGAGAGCTGCAAAGTGAGGTTTAGGTGAGAGTGTTCACCGTGTAGACGTCTGGGAAGGAGCCTTCTTCAGCTTCTAGAAGCTGCTGAGCAGCCTGCCTTGTAACCCCTTTCCTTGTCTCTGAGGCCAGCAATACAGTGTCTCCAAACCAGTCTGTCTGCCCATAACCCCTGCTCCTGCCCTAACACCTTCCCTAGCTTCAGCCCCCTGCCTCCCTGCTTAAAGACCACACGATCTCACCCGGGCCTTCTTATAATCCAGAGTGAACTCCTGTCCCAAACCCTCAGTTTAACCAACCAGCAGAATTTCCATTGGGCACAGTATCCTCACAGGGGTTACTGCCTGGGCATCTTAAGGAAGGCATTATTTAACTTTCTAGTTATTTTTTTTTAATTTAAGAAGTATTTATTATTTTGTAAGCACGGATGTCTTGCCTGCATGTGTGTCTGTCTGTACACCATGTGCGTGACTGATACCTGAAGAGGGCGGAGGAGGGTGCTAGATCCCTGTAACTGGAGTTATAGGAGGTTGCAAGGTATCATGCGGGTGCTGGGAATTGTACCTATGTCTTCTGAAAGTCACCCAGTGCTCTTAACTGCTGAGCCATCCCCCCCAAACCCCCTTCAAGAGGTCTTTACATTGTCCATATGTACACACGTAACTGCCCATCTCTTCTACAGCTAAAGAGCTAGAATTGTCTAGGGGTGGTGGCACCATGCCAATCACCCCAGTGCTGGGAGACAGAACAGGCGGATCACAAGTTCAAGGTTATTCTCAGCTACATATCAGTTTGAAACCTGCCAGGGTTACACAAAATCCCACTCCTGTCTCAAAACAACGAAGCCATAGAGAAGTAACAGCATGTGACCCACATTCCCTGTTTACCCTCCTTATTTCTCTCCATACAACGTCCTGGAAGACACACTAACCTACTAGCCCTGTTGGCTAAACTCCAACCGGGGCCGCTTTCACAGCTAGTTTCGGTGCCAACAGCATGGCTTCCCCACACAGGAGCCTGCCCAACAGGGGCCAGAGCGACGGAACAGTCAACAGTACCTTGAGTCCACAGCTTACACTTCAGTGCTGGGTCATGGAACAAAGCTCCAATTCACAGGAGAGAAAAAGTCAGTGCTGTTGGTTGTTTGACTTTCACGTAGGCAAAACAAGCATTTGACTGATGGGCTCTCTCATCTTTCCCACAGTTATTTTAGCTCCTTCGAACTAAAAGCTAAGTGTGCCATTTATATAAATATACAGTAGTCTATTTACAAGGTTATCAAATGCTTTAATTCATCTACAAACTCAACGCTCGCCACTCCCAACACTCGTGTTTACCTGTGGCATGGCAAACCTCCCCACTCCCCACTCCCAACGCCTGTATTTCTCTTTCGCCTTGGGTAGAGTTCTCCATCTAGTCAGGTTAGGGTATTTGTTTTTATTTTTTAACTCAAGAAATATTCCCTGAATGCCTGTTATGGCCAGGAACTGAGCTGGATCCAAAGGTTTAAAAAAAAAAAAAGTCACAGTGTTTAGGGAGGTGTACTTAATAACAGTTTGGGAAGAGCACGTGACGGTCCTCAATACGTATGGGTAAACTTTACAGATTGTAGGAGTGTTCTAAAGTTAAGTAGGGAGTCGTTCAAGTAACCCGCTCCCCATTCTCAGCAGTGAAAGGCACCCTGATCTAAAATCTTACTGTGCATGTGTTGTTTTTGGTTTTTTGTTTCATTTTTACAGAAATGGTTTGGGGGGGGTCTACTTTTTTTTTTCTGAGATGCAAAAGGCAAATTTGCAATAGTCTCCCAAGTACCTTTTCCCTTTCCAGATTTTATTTTGTTGAGAAGTTGTCTAACACATTAAGTTAGGGTTTTATTGCTGTGAAGACACACCATGAACAGAGCAACTCTTCTAAATGAAAACATTTCATCATGGCGGCTTGCTTATAGTTTTCATCATGGTGGGGAGCATGACAGTGGGCAGCAGATACGCAGGAGAGGGAGCTCAGAGTCCAACTTCCTGCAGACAACAGGAAGTCGACTGTGACACTGAGTGAAACTTAAGCAAAAGAGACTTCAAAATCCCACCCCGCAGTGACACACTTCCTCCAACAAAGCCACGCCTCCCAATAGTGCCACTCCCTATGAGGGCCATTTTCTTTCAGACCACCACACACATCTAACTGAAATCTCTTGGTATGTGGGAAGTCAAAAGTTTGCAGAGTTCATGCCGCCATAAAAGTTGAATCGTGAGCTAGGGCTTAAGTTCCTAGCTCAACTCCAGTACTCAATGAACAGATGTTCAAAGATGGGACAGAGACGGCCTTCTGACGGTACAGCAGAGGCTGTACCCCCTCCAGACGTAGCTCTTCTTGCACGGAGATCACTCTAGAATCATTTGGTTGAAGATACGTGTATAACTTAAAAACAATCCACACCTGTGGTGTGTAAAATCCTGCCCTATCTAGATAAAAAAGGACACCCTTGTACAGTGAACAAAGATACATTGGACCACAGGTGGCCATTTTCAACAGGAGGCCAACCAGGGGCATAAAATGAATCACACTGAACATAGTATCTCAGACTTAGACAAAGGAAAGAAATGTGTTTGTCTTAGTTCTGGTGAACTTCCAGGGGCTGTATTCGGTGAGTCCTTCCTACTGAATATATCATGTCTTACCTACTGGATTCACAGCAGCAATACGTTTCATTTTGGAGGAGGCATAATCTGAAAGCTTGGGCTGCCTTAACAGATTTTCTAATTCTTAACCTACATTTGGGGTCAAGTCCTAACCCTTAGGACTGAGAGTCGGGAGAAAGAAAGTAGAAAAAGAAATGCAAGCATCTCTTTTAGAAGAGGCAAACATGAGTTCCAGTGTATCCCTGGAGATGCAAAACAACAGACAAGTGATTCTATTCGCACCCCAAGATGGTTGTGTGGGAATCCCCACTAGTTTGCCTATGTCCAAAACTGAAGGGCAATACTGTAACAACTACCCAGATGACTGCTGACTACCCATGACATGTCTCAGGGACGGGAAGGAGAGAGTCCCATCTAAGGAAAGGAACTCAGGATGAGGAGGGAGAGAAATTAGTAGGTGTTATAAAACCCAGGGCCACCACGGGAAGACCTCCATCCTAGGATTTTTGGCACTGGTCCTTTCTCACTTATAAAAATGGTCTGAAAGTGCTGTTGGGTCAGATCCACAGGTTCCTTGAGACAGCTGGTCTATTACCAGACATGCATCTCAGAGCCCTCATGCCAGAATAGTCATCTTAGGACGTCTCCCTTCTCCTCCATTTTACTAAAGGGCTGAACCACCACATTTCTCCAATAAGAAGCAACACACCTGGGTAACAGTCAAAGCATAATAGCAATGTGTTGCATACATGAAGGCTAATCACTATCAACTTCACCGGATTTATAATCACTTAGGACTCCCACCTTGCTATGATGGAGCTCAAGAAGTGAGGCAAAAAGATTAATAGCAAGATGCATACTGCCAGAATCGAGTGTGTAGTCAGCCTTGTGGGTGAGGTTGGGCATTCCACAATGCAGCCATACCTATAAATACACACAGGTTATAATTGTGAGAAAATAAGCCGGTCAATTCCTTAATAGCAAAAATCCACACTAAATATTAAGACAGTTTTATGGGAACTATCCTACATAATACAACACAATTGATAAATGATAAATGTATATTATACTTAACAAAAGCCCAGGCTGAGTCACAGTCAGGCCTTCTTAAAGATCACAAAGATAATTTGCTCAAAATGCCATCTTTTTAAGGGTACATTACTATTCTTCAAATAAAATGCTGGACAGTGATTTATCGTTTGTGTTGGGCTTTTGCAGTATGGTCATGAAGAAAGTAGAAAACCAATCCTATGATCCTGGTTTTCTGAGTACTTTCCCTTCACTGTTTATATAGTGTGCGACTACGTCCTGGCATCCCCTGGGCCAACAATTCCTCCTGAAGCTGTTAACCTGGTTAACTCTGCCAGACTTTCATTTGGCAGAACCCCGGATGTGATTCCAACAGTACTTTCTCCAATTTCATGAATTCTTCAACTTTATATTTTACTGTTGAATGTTAGTGACCTCTGGCCATCAGCAAGAGGCAAGCCACAAAAGGCTATGACATGGCAAACTGAGCAACCCCCCAGTGTTAGGCTGGGAGGGTTGTTTGAGTACTAATATGACAAATCCTTAGACCATTAGTGAACACTTACAAGCTCTGATGAGTTCTTCTTGCCTCTGATGTTGGCTTTCCTTTGCACTCTGCAATCTCATGACAACAGGGATTCTTATAACGATTTTAAGGGTAACAAGGATCCCCCAAAAGTTCGAAACCCATACTGTCTCAAAAGCCAAGTTTCTCATCCAGCCCCCCCCCCCCAAAGCTAAGTTACCGTCTTGCAAAAGCTGGAGCACAGTTATATGTCAGCAGCCATTCCTCACTCTCATTTGTGAGGGAATTTTGTGAAAAACGCATCGTGGTTCTGAACACACCAGGACCACATCTTCCATTCCAGGCTGGAAGCAATCGGTAACCTAGTCACCAAACCAAAATCATTAGCTCTACAGTGGATGAGTAGTGTTGCCGATTCTAAAATCCCTCCAAGCCCTAATGACTCGTGGCAAGGAGAGGCTACAGCATGATCCTTCCAGAAAACCTCTAAGGAGGAAAACCTGGGGCTTGGGTAGGAAGTCAGATGAGCCCCTCCCTCACCCACAAGGCTGACTACACACTCGATTCTGGCAGTATGCATCTTGCTATTAATCTTTTTTGCCTCACTTCTTTAGCTCCATCATAGTTTCTTCTTAGATCTTGGCTAGGAGGGCAATTACTTATGGTTGGGAAATTCCACTTTCAACCTTTGACAGATTCTGTTCGCATGAGCAAGTCATTTGAAAAAACCATATGAGGGTATACAGAAGCAGGCAAGGAAAAAAAATAGACCAGAAATATCCATTTCCTTAGTATGTAGCTTTTTCCCAATTGTGCTAAAATCTGTCTCATTATTCTGTGAACTCCAGATTTCTTAGATGGTTATCAAGCCAACAGCTCTGTCCAGATTAAGGCCAAAACCATATCTATTGCTATCAAACTGCAGATTGTGGCATAACACTGAGGGAGTTACTAACTACCTAAGTAGTTGTGTTTGGAAGCATAAGAAGTTCCTGACTTTACTCTTGGTCAACGTCATCGTAATATTATTTATGGAAATCAAATTCATAATGCAACAAGAATCTGATTACAAAGTGACACCAGGCGAAATGTAACACACAGCTCAATGCTGAGGAGCACTGGCTGCCCTTCCAGAGAACCCGGGTTCATTTCCCAGCATCCACATGAGCATCCACAACTGTCTGCAACCCCAGTTCCAGGGGATCTGACAAGCCCGTCTGACCTCCACAGGCCTTGAAGCACAGACACACAGGCAGATCAGCCGCCCGCACACATAAACAAAGATTAAAAAATAAATAAAACGTAAAACCAACAAAAGCTACATTGGGAAGTGACGTGTGGCTTTTCCTAGGGAGATGTAAACAACTATAGTTCACAGCCGACAGTGCGCACAGAATGGACCAAAGAAAAAAATTCTTTCCGACTCTAGCTTAATGAACCAGGGACGTCACTGGGGTCACTTAATGGTAGTCTGGAGAAAGGTAGGTTATAGAACCATGGCTGACTGAACACCAGCTACATGATTGAAGCCCACCTCGGCTTGACTGATAATTCTTGAAAGCCGCTCCATAGACCTCCCCCACCCCACCCCCAGTGATTATTTATTGTTTTTATAATTTGGGCGAAGGGCTTTGTGAATCCTGGAATCCTGTGAACTTTCTGAGCCTTGCCAGTTTGATTAGCCGTGCAGTCTTGGGAGGGAATGGTTCACATTAGAAGAAACAGCCCCACAACAGGAGCATCCAGCACTCTCCTCCAATCACAAACAGCTAGAAAACTGAGTCAAGCTTGAGAAATAACCATTTCTAAGAAAGGGATGCTGATGGAGAAGCTTAGCCACATGCTTTGCCTACAAGTACTTTCTGGACCCCAGTGTGAGAGTCCAACAATCTCACTATATTGAAGAGACAGAAAACGGAAGTTTGGGAGTTCAAGCCAACTTTATGCAAGTATTGGCAATGAAGGAGTCACGCAGACCAAGGTGTCCAAAGACCTGCATAGAGACCTTCTAGAGCCTTCTCTAGAAACCCAACTTTAAAGAGTGTTAGACTCATTCTGGGAATATGAAACAGTCCAACCCTTTACCATCTATCTGATATTTTGTCAAAAATTAACACACATGCAGATAAGGAGGAAAATGTACAACCCATAATCCATAAACAAACAAACAAAAACATCCCAAACGGCCCATAAGAAGAAACTCTCAAAATGACAGAAAGCAAATTAGCGGTCAAGGATTTTAAACCACTGATAAAAATCTGTTGGTTATAATCATAACATAGGAAAACATGGAAGGAGAAAAAAGGGTTATAAAAATAATAAATGGTCTCAGTTAGGAGGCCTGGGCAGTCTAAGGGACCTCTGACAAAGGAGCCAGGATGTATCCCTGGTGCACAAAAGGACTTTGGGAGCACATTCCCCCTTAGCCTAGAGGCAGGAGGGAGGGCCTAGGCCCTACTCCAAATGACTTGACAGATTTTGATGATCCCTCCTGGAAGGCCTCACCCTCTCTGTGGAGTGGGGGGGATGGGATGGGAGGGGGAATAGGGGACATGGGAGGATGGGAGGGAGAGGGACCTGGGATCGATATGTAAAATAAGAAAAATAATAATAAAAAATTCAAAACAATAATAAGTGGAAATTCCAAACATAACTGAAGTGAAAACAAAATAAAATGATGAGGATAAAAAAAAACATACAAAATATTCTAGTTTCTTTTCTATTGCTGTGATAAAACACGCTGAGCAAAAGCAACTTGAAGAGAAAATTTATTTGGCTTACACTTCTAGGTCACAGCTCATCAGTGAGGGATGTCAGGGCAGGAACTCAAAGCAGAAACTTGAAGAAGGAACTGTGATAGAACACCACTTGCTAGCTTGCTCGCGCTAAGGCGTGTGGTTATCTGGCTTCTTACACAGTTCAGGACCACCTGCCTAAGGACAAGGTTGCCCACAGTGGACATCTGTACCAATGAAGAACCAAGTAAGTCCTCCGAAGACGCGGCCACAGGCCAATCTGATCTAGCTCATTTCCTCTCAGATGGCCCCAGAAGTGTCAAGTTGACAATTAAAGCTAACTATGATGCAATACAAAGAAAGGTTCAGTAGAAATGAACCTAGAATTAGGCACACAGAAAAAAAATTAATTGAACAAACTGAGTGATCTGATTATATAGCAACAAACAAGGCTCAAAAATAAGAGGATAGAAACAGAAAAACAAAAGGTTAAAGAGGAAGGAAAAAAAACCTCAAACTCTAATTTAAAGGAGTAACCCTCAGATCTTAGAGGCTTGTGGTGCTGAGGGGAAGAAACAAGGAAGTACACCAATATCTTCCTAACCAGACTACACCAAGCCAGTGTTAAAGAACTCACCTTCAAAGCACAAGAGACAAAAATACACGTTGTAGAGGACCAGGGATTAAAATAACAGCAGAGGTCACCCCAGAAACAACACAAACTGGAGAAAATAGAACCACAGCTTTGAAGTACTAGAAAAAAAACAAAAACAAACAAACAAACAAAAAAAACTACCCTTATGGAGTTCTATATCCAGGAGGAATGGCTTCCAAAAACTATAAGCAAACAAAATTTGGGAGATCTCACCATGAAATGTTAGAGGAAGTTCTTCAGCCAGGCATGGAGATGGTGGTACATGCCTCTAATCCTTGGCAAGGGGAGGTAGGAAGCTCCGGAGTCATCCTCAGGGATATAGATTGTTCGAGGCTGGCCTGGGCTACTTAAGACTGTATCACAGACAGAAAAGAAAAGTTCTTCAGTTCGTGTGTGTGTGTGTGTGTGTGTGTGTGTGTGTGTGTGTGTGTGTGTGTGTGATGGGGGTGGGAGGTGGGTACCAGAAAGAAATTTGTATCAGCACAATGTTCCCTCACTGTCAATATTTTGTAGAAAATAAGCCTTCCAAGGAAAAGTAACAATGGTATCAGAGTGTGGGGCTGAATTAGGCCTAAGTAGAGGCTGCTGTTGCTACTATAACAAGCCCAAAGGAAGTCTTTAAACAGTAAAATGAATCACAAGTAAGTTAACTGTTTGCCTGGAAACATCTCAACATTCCTAAAGGGAAGCAATAAGATAAGCATTCAACAGCATAAAGTTCACAATGTCTGGCATCCGATCAAGCTACACAAAGCTTGTAAAGAAATGAGGGAAAATGGCCTAATGAAAGAATCAGCCGCTATAGAAATACCAGAGGCAAAAGAATTTGTAAAGGGAGGTCTTAAGATTTAAGGTTAAAAAAAAAAAATAGGATTTGGGAGCCTGTGAGATGGCTCGGCAGGTAAAGGTATTGGCAGGATGAACCTGAGTTTGATGCCCAAAAGCCAACTGGTAGAAAGAGAGAATTGGCTCCTACAAATTATACTCCGACTTCCACGTGGATGCTGTGGTGTGTGATTTCCCCAATGTATACACAAGAGATAATAGGCATCATGCACTTTAATTTGAAGATAAATATTTTGTGCACATATTTACAGTTACAAAACAAAAAAAAATGAATGCAATGATGAAACAAGTGAGTGATATGAAAAAGTTCAACCAAAACTTAGCTGTGAAATCTGATATGAAAAATATAGTATGATGAATGATATAGACTGTAGTTGGGCTTTTCCTTGGGCCACCAGCTCATAAATAATGACACAGAGACTTATTATTAATTATGAAAACTCAGCAGATACCTTCGGCTTGTTTCTAGCTAGTTTTTCTTTTTTAGCTTAAATTAACCCATTTCTATTCATCTGTGTGCTCCCCTGAGGCTCATTTACCTTATCTACCCTGCTTTCATTTTAGCAACAAGTATCTGATTTTAAGTTTTTATTGAGTCATCAGATTGCAAACTTGGAGTTAACAAATTATACTGTACACAAATATACCTCAACAAAATGTTTTATACGTCCTGCCAACCGAAACACCACAAAACACACACTATATAAGCCCAAATGTATGGTAGCTTTCAGCCTGACTTACGGCTACAAAAAGCTTTGCATGGTACGTCTCTCTCACTCAGTATGCTGAGTGCACAAGACTTGAGTGATCAAATGGACAATCCTCTGAAAGGAAAATAAAGCCAAGCCCCCCTCCTCAAAAAAAAAAAAAAAAAAAAAAAAAAAGAAAGAAAAAAAAAAAAGAAAAGAAAAAAAAAAAAAAAGAAATGGCTGCAATAGAGCGTAACCCATTCCTTCCATTCATATATTCTGGAGTCCTTGTCATAATCTAACCTGATTATAATATAACTATAGTATAACTATAATATAACCTATACTGTAATCTAATCTAACCCTCAATTGGCAAATTCTTATTTTCTGTAAATATGTTCCCATACACTACTCACATAAATTTACACTTAGGAGTATCATACACTTGAAAACATGCCTACCCACAAGTGAGTAAACCATGTGTCACATGACACTCCTAAAGCCTGCCCTGCCCTGACCGATGTCTTTAAAGACCAATGCCTTAGTGCCGTTTATGAGGGAGGGCCCATGCTCAGGATGCTATGACTGGAAATGAAAAGTTGCTGTCCCGAGACAGCATTTTCCAGGCAATGATAGAGAAGGGCATTGCATTTGCACCAGGGCATGTTGACAACATCAAGCTACACTGAATCTTATCTGTGAGCAGCAAATCCCCTCACCCAGGGGCCAATGGAAGGGGGACCGTGCCTCTGCCTGCCAAGGCTCAAGCTTTTCTCCCCAAGAGTTTTCATCTCAGAACTCAGAGGGGGAACATACTCACTTCATTCCCTCCTAGTCCCAGGGTATTTTCATAATCATCATCATAATAATAACAACAACATCTTTACAAAGCTACCCAATGGCAAACTTCCTGGAGATCCAGGTAATTCCACTACCAGTGGCCATAGCCAATGCCAGAGGGCAGGATTCACCATTCTAAGATTAAAAGTATACAAACTGGACACAGATAATTTTGAATTATTGAAAACAGCCCTGGTCTAGCACCCAATTCCTGGGTAGATCTTAAATTTCAACCTTTACCATCATCAAATGCAGAATAACAGAATGGTGTGATTTAATGAAGGGGTAACATGAGTGAATGCAAAGGGTTCAGCCCTCCTAAGAGACACAGGGAACATTTTTTTTCTTCCAAAGAAACCATGTCAAGCTGGTAAAAGGCAATGTAGTTTAAAAGAATGTATAGAGTCATTTGGAAATGAAAATGAAAACTCCGGCGTTAGAGGCTTGCAGATTTGGATCTTTGCCAACCAAGCTTCATGCCCTTGCAAGGTCAGAGACTGGGAAAGTCGTCTCTCAGTGTGTCAGGCCACAGACTGGATCTGGAGGCTACAGTGACAATTTGAACCTAGACTCCCCAAAACCTGGCTCTTCTAAAGAAGATGGCATGGCTGGTTTTTGTGTTTCCTTTCTTGTTTTGTCCCACAGAAGGATTTTAACAACATGCATGAAATAGTCATGAAGAACATGCATAAGGTACATGAAAAGGCCTTGGAAACCATGCACCCTGCAGAGCATGTATAAAATTCAAACAAGTCTGGTGCCTTTAAATCTCTCTGAGGTAGAAATCGCTATCACAATGACAACTGTAAGAACCAAAAACAAAAGGCTTGGGAAAGGGGGGTGGCCAAGTCGTCCTCATAAAAAGAAAAGCTGTTCTAGTTTCCCTGGAGATAAAGGAAGAAGTCACACTGTTCAGAAATCTTACGATAGAGATGCCTGGAAATAGCAGTTTCAAGGAAAAGCAACCAGGCTGAATCAGGAGCAACATACAGTTCTAAATCCTGGCAATTACATGTTGAGAGCCTGACTAGATATTCCAGGTGTCACCTTGCAATAGGCCAGTTGTGTCGCTGACAGCTCCATGCCTATCAGGGAAAAGACACACTCTCAGTTGGTACCTCTTATAGCCACATTAATGCAGCTGAAGTATGGTTCTGGACCACAGCCAGTCTACCCAACTGAGGCAAGCTAGTGAATTTTCAGACATTACTCAAACTGACAAGACACGTTGAGTCAGAATCCTATGGCGTAGCTGTGGAAACAGATGTCTTGTTCCAAGGGGTTAACAACAATCTGAAATGGGCTCATTTGTCTTGTGGGTCTCAAGACAAAAAAAAAATGCTACAGTATGGACACAAGGCAATCCTGGGTGATACAGAGTCATACTTTCAGAGTGGTCATGACAGAACGCATTCATGGCTTGCCGATCTCTGCCAGCCCCCTATAAGACACAAGAAGCGTTACAGCAGCGTGTCTCCCTACAAGAAATGATGTCAGCCAGGAAGGCAAGAGTATCGGTAACCAAACCAGGACTATGGCCCTATGTACCATAGCGCTATCTAAATTCCACAGCCCCAACAAGTGTCATAACGGTCTTGAGGACACAGAAATGCTCACAGGTGACATGGCCCTTCAAGGCAGTAGATTAAATTAGAAAAGAGCAAACATCCAGTGGGGTGGAAATGGCATTAGTTAGTAATGAAATACAAAAAAAACAAAAAAGAAGACAGCATTAAGCCGGGCATTGGTGGTGCACATCTTTGATCCCAGCACTTGGGAGCCAGAGGCAGGTGGAGCTCTGTGAGTTCGAGTCCAGCCTGGTCTACAGAGCTAGTATCAGGACAGGTAAGGCTATAAAGCCCCTCCAAGGACATCAACTTTCCCCCATCAACTGCATTTACTGGCGTTATCTAATACCTCCCCCCCCCCCCAAAGCTAGTTGTCTGTGCAAACGTAAATCCTGTTTCTGAATCAGAGATACACAAAGCAAGGGACTGCAATGGGTAAACTGGAACCAAAGTCTCCAGCCCATGTGACTACCTGATCCATAGCTACAGATGAGAAAAAACTAGATTGGTAGATTGTGTCTGTGTTGACTCCACTCTTCCTGAACTCTGTTACTTTGAATTCTTTCATCACTGGCCAACCCTCCTGAAAAACTGGCCAATCAAAACAATTCTTTTTGAGCCTTCTTGAGTGCTGTTATCCACATGGTTTAAACCCTGGCAAACCATCTACTATGAAAGGAAATAAGCTACTGAACAACAAATGGCAGCTTGGGATCTTTATTTTCCCATCAAGCGACTTTGTCAATGAAGATGACTGCTAGAAACCTCAACGTTCCTAAATTTATTGAAATGAATGTTTATCAGTAACATTGAACTCCAAGGGACAAAACAAACTTCATATTGAGAAAACAAACTAGGGAAGAGTATTGAGTCAGCTGGGTTAAGCCACAAGTTTCTTGGTTGCTGTTTTTGTTTTTATACAAGGCCTTGTTCCCAAGCAAGCAGATAAAGACCTGGTTCCAGTGATTCTTCCCGATGTACTTGATAGGCTCGTTCCCAGAGCTGAGCAGTGAAGCTCCAAGAAACAAAATCCCGCCTTTCCTCCATCCTGTTGTCTTTCAAAACAGCAGAACTGCCAAGATCAGCCCGAGACGGTCCTTTGAAGTGTTCATCATCGTTCCCCTACAGGCGGAACAAAACAACCACCTAGACTGCGTAACCAGTCCACAGAGGGTCAACCTGAAGCCCGTACCACCACCTCACACCCATGAGGACTGGGAACTGCAGCCACTTGGGGGTCACAGCCAAGGGCTTGGGGATGCAAGGCTACCCCCTACACACACTTTTGCAAAAGTGACACAGATAACAGTAATGGGTGGAGAAGGCCTAGAAACACAGCACTCCAGGGACTTGGGGTCACGGGCTGAGTTCAAAGTTCCTATGTGCCCCGAAGAAGGAAGTGTTTTCTCTTTCTGAGGCTTGGGTATTCCTGTACTTCAGACCAAGGATTAATTTCTACCCTCATTCTAGTGTTGCATGGCTATTCTTCCCATGCTGTATGAAATTCCCTTAACCATTTTCCATCATCTATGAACATTATCTTCATGATAAATGTAACAGAAAACGTTTCAGAGCACACATTAAGGGTAATAAGGCTTTCCAAGATTGGCCATGAAGATGGTGTGGAGATGAATAGAGACAAGCCAAATAAGAACTGCAAAGCTATGTGTTCAGAGCTGAGGGGCAAGGGAACCCATCGTCATCATTTACATTTTGACAGACTCAAAGGCAGTAACAGGCCCAGGCAAAGTTTGCTGAGGAACAGGGTAGGTTTTGATGTGCCTTGGTTGCCTGGGGGTGGGGGGACTGTTGACCTTGGAGTACTGACATTAACCTAACATCATCTGTAATTGGCTAGGGGGACATATTTGGCTTTCTTTAATTGGTTTTCAATTAAAACCAGTAACAAAGATTAGGCAAGTTGTTTCTTACTAATCAAAGTCTTGGCCAGTTGGAGCTGATTACAATGTTATGGCTCCTAGGTTGTTACCAGCAATAGCAGGCTGGCTTCCTGTGAGTCTGACCTATAGCGGGCTGACTTCCTGGGCTGTTTTACTATAGATAAGGGGGCTGGTTTCCAGGGCAGGCTGTGGGTCGGAGTTCTATTTTCCCATATAATCTAGCTGTTACTTGCGTTATCACTTCTCAGTCCCCTGGAACAAGGAGATCTACAGGTAAGAAAAGCCATGTAGGAAGCAAGGCAAATTTCCATGCAGAAAGTATGAATGGGATTCCATGAATATGCGTCTACTACACTATGTTGCTGTCATAAGTATGAGGTTTATTTGGTCTTGTGGCTTCTAGATCCACATTCTTCTATGCTTGGTGCAGGAGGGACCCAGCATCCTTTTGAAAGGACAAGAAGATGACTCTGTAAAATCACTTCCCTACTTCCAGGAACTCCAGTCTCCAAGTCCTGCCTTAAAGCAAATTCGGTTTAAAGGGAATAGGGAAATAAACAATTTGATGTAGATCAAAATGCCTTCATGGACCCACACATGACTTGAGAGTCTGTTCTTGAATGTCAGTACTCGACTGTCAGCACTTGAATGTCAGACTTCGTACAGGTCAGCTCCAGCTACCATAACAAAATGCAACAAGCCGGTTGTCTTAAACAACAGACTTGAAAAGTTAATCTAATTAATCTTATCAATAAAAAAAAAATGGGGGCCGAGCATTGGTGGTGCACACCTTTAATCCCAGCAGAGGCAGGCAAATCTCTATGAGTTCGAGGTCAGCCTGGTTCAGGTCAGGCTCCAAAGCAATGCAGAGAAACCCTGTCTCAGAAATATTGGGAGTCAAATATTGGGTTAAGAAACATGAAAGATCAGAGAGCCAGGAGCAGCTGCCAGTTGCTTCCTACCTTTTCAGTTCCTTACTACTACTTCCTGTCTTCTCTCTCTACAGTCCTCCAAACCTCTATGGTTAATTTTGGTCAGCTAGTGGCTGACTGGGCCCGCTGACTCAAAGCAATCTTTATTTGTCAGAACAAAACCAAAATATCACATGACATTTTCTTGAAGTTTGGAAGACGACTGGATGTTAAGGTGCCAGACAATTCCATTTTAATCTGAAACCACCTCTGTAGGTCTTGCTGTATGTTCATGTAGCTTTGCCTCTGTGTTAATGGGTTATCTTCTTAGACAGACATTAATCCTATTGGAGCGGGTGTCCATCCCATTTAACTTAACTGATTCCTTATGGCTCTTTGTGCAAATGCAGTCACATTTGGCATTGTATGAATTTGGCTGAGACACAAACGCTTCCGTCCATAATCTTGCCAAAGTCTCCAGTTATTCACCTAAACCTCCCACTTAGAAAACTGGTAGTCTCCAAGACTATCCAACTCTAAAACATTTTTTAAACTAAGTTTTTGAGGATTTCACACAAAAGTTTTTGGTTGTATTCATTTGCCCTCCCTCAATTCCTCCCAGGTCCACCCTACCTCTCTACCTGTCTAACTCTGTGTCCATACTTTTTAAAATTCAAGTCAAATTTATGCTGCCCATATCTGGGGGAGGGTCTGTACTTACAGGGGTGTGGTTTGCCTATCAGTGGCCATACTTAAAGAAAAATGAGCTCTTCCTGTCCCAGGATCTATCAGCTCCTCAGGTGTGGTTAGGACTTGTGTCCATCTCCCCATGGTGGGATTTGGTCTGATTTGAGTTGTGCATACTGTCACAGGCACTGTGAGTTCATATATGCAACTACCCTGTTGTGTCCAGAAAATAGTGTTTCCATGTAGTTACTCACTACTTCTAGCTCTTACAATGTGTTGTCTCTTCTGCAATTATCCCTGAACATTGGGAAGAAGGGGTTATTCTATATGTCTCATTTAGGGATGAGTATTCCATGGTCTCCTATTTTCCACATCTTAACCAGCTGTGGTCTCTGTGTTGATCACACACTGCTCTCTGATGAGGGTTGAGAGAGGAACTAATTTATAGATATGATTATAAGTCATTAGAAGTCAGTTTAACCTTATGTTCCTTTAGGTTCTCTAACAGTAGGTTCTTTCCTATGACCTGTTTCCCAATAACAGTAAAAGGTATGGGTTTTACAATGTAGTGAAGTTGGCTTCAAGACATTCATAAAGTGATTGGTTGTTCCCATGGCATCCATGCCACTATAGCACCACTGAGCATATCTCACCAAGTTGGCCATTATTATAGTCCTTAAGCATAGCACCTTCAAGTACTAAGGAAGCTAGCCCATAGGCATACAGCTTAGTCAGTATTCTATAGCTCAAGTATGTGATGTTCTTCATCCGTGTTCTATAGCTCAAATATGTGATGTTCTTCATCCGTGTTCTATAGCTCAAGTATGTGATGTTCTTCATCCATGTTCTATAGCTCAAATATGTGATGTTCTTCATCCATGTTCTATAGCTCAAGTATGTGATGTTCTTCATCCGTGTTCTATAGCTCAAGTGTGTAGCAATACAGAGCTAGAGCTCTTAGCACTACACACTCTATCTTATTACTGACTACAGTTATACTTCTTTTAATATAAATATTTATTTTCCGTGCTCAGCCTCTTTGAAGTAGATGTCTGGTAAAGTAGCCTTGCAAAGGAATCTGCTTCTAAATGTTTCTTAAATGGATCAATACAGTGATACCAAAAGTCAGAAAGGAAAACAGATATATGTGATCTTGTCAATTATCATCAATAAACGAATAAATAAATGTTCATGGTACCTTCCGAGAACTTCAGTAGCACAGGAAATAATCCAAAATCCCATGATGACATGAAACTAAAAAACAAAGCAAATAGGACAGCTTACAGAATGGGAGAAAATCTTTGCTAACCATACTTCAGTCGGGGGATACCTAGAATATGTAAGGAACTACAAAAATCAAATAATTCCCCCCCACACACACACATACAAAAATCTTTTAATCCACAATGGGTTAATGAACTGAATAGACAGTTCTCAAAAGAAGAAACACACAAGACCAGTAAATATTGTAAAAAGCATTTGACATCATTAGTCATCAGGAAAACAAATTAAAATTGCTTTGAAACTCTACTTTGCCCCATTCACGGAAGTAAATGATAACAAATGTGATGAGGATGTGGGCAAAGAGGCACTTTTATCCATTGCTGTTAACTGGGGCAGCCACTATGAAAATCAGTATGCAGGTTCCTCAAAATATTGAAAACATAACCTTCCCACTCCTGAGTATATAACCAAAGGACCCCACATCCTACCCCAAAGATACCTCCCCACTCATGATTATTGCTACACTATTAATAATAGTTTAAAAATAAAGATCCAGGCTACATAAACAGATATATATATAATGTAAATAAACTTCATATGTATGCATGAGCGTGTGTGTGCGTGTGTGTGTGTGTGTGTGTGTGTGTGTGTGTGTGTGTGAAAACATGACATTTGCAGGACACAAATGCAACAGGACATTAAATGGAATAATCCAGGTACATACACAAAGACAAATTCTACATGTTTTTCCTCCTGGAGTGCAGACTTCAGTTTCCTTACTTTGTGGGCTTGCATATTTCTTTATTTCTGTGTGTGTTTATAGGTCATAAAACTACAAAGGGAACCATGAAAGTGTAGGGGGTAGTCACTTTGTCTCCTTCTGAGGCACTGACCACGCCCGATGGTGGGTGGAGCCAGGGGCTGAAGTGACCAGGGGCGGAAGTGACCAGGGGCGGAAGTGACCTGTGAAAGGAGAAAAATATTTTAAGGGGGGGGGGGGGATCAGAGAGTAGTAGGAACATTTTTCGTGCATATGAGACACGAAAGCAGAAGGCAGAAGTGGGCATTGGAGGACTGACAAGAGGGGAGGGCAGAGGCCAGGTGTGGGCGGAGGAGAACAAATAAGAAGCAAGTATTATGAGGGTGCCATAATGAAGCCTATCATTTTGTGTGCCGACTTTAAAAACTAATTAAAACCCTGGCTGCGTCCTTTACCACGCAAAGGTCAAACTGGTTGAACATTATTTTTCTAAGCAGGCCAGGCATAGAGTGGCATCTAGAACATTCAACAAGCCCCTACAAAGCGATTAGAAACACAAACAATGGATATAAGCAGACATGTCTCATGCTCGACACATCTTTAAAAAGTCTTGGGGAAGTGAAAATTTAAAAAATTCTACTAAGTGATCTTTACTCAGTAGGTTGAAAAAATTTTGACAGAGACAACGTCCAACATTGGTAAAAACAGGAAGATAAGATCAGCTGCATATAGCTGATGAGAAAAGAAATCACTTCTTTAAAAAATTACCTTTCAGTATCTTTGGAAACTTAAGCACATTTCTGTTTTGGTATACACAGCATTTGAGACTCGAAAGACAAGCACAGAAGGGTAAGAATGTTTATTGAAATAGAATGTTCATTGTGGCACTGTTAAATTATGAGAGAAAATGATAACAATCCATCATCTGGGAGGATGGCCAATAGGTCTAGCATGTACACACTATGAAATACCATGTAAACATTAAATAATGAGGTAGACAGTGTTCCAGCCATAAAGAAATAGGAGAGTTGTTTGCCCTGATTTAATTTTGTGTGGCTAAACTGGGTCACATGGCCACTCTCAGCTACAAAGGAGCTCGGGGGGGGGGGGGGGGAGGTTCTTCCAGTATCTAGTATCTAGTAGAGAAGGACAATCCCAAAATCTGATTTAGAACAGGGTGCCAGTGTTCTGCCTTTTCCCACAGGGGCTATGTCACCAATTTTTTTTGTTTGTTTGTTTTAATTTTTGCCATGCATGTGAGACGTGTGTTCTAAATTCTTTATGAGGGAATGATTGTGGAAGCTTTAAACTTGAGGGATGTCTCAAGCATCTCATCATGGAAGGCTATGAGAGGAAAACTGAGTCTCGAGTTCAGTCAGAGAGAGTCTGACCTAAGTCCCAGGACCCCTCGCACTGGAGCACAGGAGTCACACAGCTCATGCATTGGGCTTGTGGTGAACCTAGGGCGATGCTAGAAGACAACACCCCTCCAGTAAGCTAAGAGCCTGCACCACGCTGCAGCTGGAGCCAGGAAGCAGAGGCGGGGGCAGCTGTAAGAACACACAGGAAGCCGAGCTTCTGCTCACCCCACAGCCCGGAAGTGGTCTCAGTGGATGAAACCAGGTCTCTGTTCAAGGGTTTTCTGAGGCCACTTTTGCAAAGAGTTCTCATTTGCAAAGTATTACAGGCTTTCGGGTGCAGGTATTGCAGAAGCCAGGCAATGACTGCCATTGATGCGAAACAATGCAAGTACTGTAAAAGATTACGACCTCAAATAAAAATCAAGCAAATGTTGCCGGTTTAAATGTTAGAAATGAGTAGGATTATCCCGCAAGCCCAAAACAGCCTGCACGAGGCAGCCAGGAAATAGGAGAACATGAACTGAGCCATCCCAGGACAAACTCATGCTTTCTACTTCTACCTAAGGAGCAGGTGTGAGCAGATGACATCAGAATGAACCGTGGTAAGACGGACTTCCAAAGAAGTCATTTTAGTGCATTGGAGGTAGGGAAGAAAAGCCATTTAAAACAGATATCTGGATTTGTGCTGCTGTCTGTTTTAAATGGCGCATGAATCCGGATGAATGTTCTCCTTTTTGCTTAGGTCTTCAAAACAATGTACTTGACCGCCACACGCCCATGTAAGAACTCCGTTCAAGTAACGATGTTATACTCTCTGGATCCTTGGGATTAGTCACTTGGAGAAAAGATCATACATCAGAAGGTCACTTTTGTTTTATTTTCCCCATCACACAAGATTATCCCAGTAAGAGCTAAATAGCTGGTCCTCTGCCCACGATAACTCGAGATAGCTTTTAGAAAAGTTCTGTGGTTCCATGGCTACTTTAAACCTGGGTGGTCCAAAAACCAAATACCAGTCATTTTATTACAAATTTTCCCCAGTGCTTGTGGGTCACATTCTAGGCAATTCGTACCATAATTTTTTGGTATTGGTCTACATTTGTTTGTTGTTGTTTAAGCATTCTTAGAAGTTCTAGAAACACCTAGAACTTGATTAGCGTTGAGGGGATCTGGAGACATGATTGACCATAAGGAAAGTTAAATAGCATCACTCCTAAAAGCATAAGCAATGCAATATGTTTAACTCGTAACTATTGAGTTTTTGTTTACGTTTTACTTTTCTTAGACAGGATCTAGCTTTCTAGTCAGGGCTGGTCTGGAACTCACTTTGTAGCCCAGGCTAGTCTCAAAGTTGTACCGGTCTTCCTGCCTCTGCTTCACCAGGGATAGATCCTGGTCCTACAGCCAGGAGCCCCACAGGCACACCAAGCTACACACCTGTCTCTCACATGCAGAGGGCCTAGTTCAGTCCCATGGAGGCTCCCCAGCTGTCGGTCTAGAGTTCATGAGTTCCCACAAGCTTGGTTCAACTGTCTCTGTAGATTCCCTGTCAATGTCTTGACCTTCTTTGCTCATTTATTCCATCCCCCCTCTCTTCAACTGGATTCCTAGAGCTCGACCTGGTGCTTGGTTGTGGATGTCTGCATCTGGTTCCATCAGTTACTGGATGAAGGCTCTATGATGACAGTTGGGGTAGTCACCAATCTCAGTACAGGGGTCATTCAACTCTTGATGCAGATCATTCTCTCCCTCCCTCCTTCCCCTTCTCCTCTTCCCCTCCCCCTTTCTGTCTGTTGATCCTTACCACCTGCATTTTTTTAGACTACTTGCCAATGTGGCTTCTGGAAGCCAATAGAAGGCGTTGGCAAGAGGCTGGCAGACGGGAAGGTGGAAGGAACCAGACTGGCTCTTCTGTCCTGGGCAGCATCTCCAGCTGTAGCTACATGTACCGAGATTTCAGCTCCCACTGAGCTACTGGCTCCAGCAGGGAGAGCCTGCCCTGGAGTGCCAGCCTCCAGCTTCTTTAGCCAGAGCTGTGCGTGGATGGAAAGACATGGTGTCCTACTTCTCCTCTGCATCTAAACTCAGATTGCATCATCGCCCTGTTTGCTGTGTCAGCATTTCTAAAGCCCGTATAATTAACTCCCTTAATTACACTCCCTCCTCTGAACTACCTGGCATGAATTCTGATTTCCCGGTGAGCCTCCTGACTGATGGAAGCTTCAAGAGAGGCCAAGGCCTGTGCTAACAACTGGGGAACAGGAGTGAGCCAAGGACTATTAATGTGTGGAGGGGCAGACACCATCCCTGTTCCCTTCCTAGCAATAGTCAAGAGGACATGTCAGAAATAGTAGTTGCAATGGTGCAGAGCCCTTCATCTCTCTCTTAGTAGAAAGCAGAGAGACAACACCCAAGGTTGATAAATGAACAAAAAGAGGCCAAAGCACCAGTAAATAAAAGCAGTTACCCCACTGGACTTGGACTCGGGGTAGTGGGGATGGGTTTCTTCCTTCCCATTTCTCTTCTTTCGTGCTGTTTGAATTTTGTGCTTCTTGAATTTTTTTTTTGGCAAAATTTCTAAAGATTTGACTGGATCTTAGTATAATGAAGAAACAGGCTTTTTAAAAACAACAACAAAAAAAAAAAATAAAGGTCCTATTTCTTAGCTTCTGATTGGGCAGGCCAGGGGAAGGTAGAGGGCCAAAGAGTAAGGAGAATTAGAAAGTGGGCATATGAATAAAGGAGCTAATGATATTGCCCATTAATTAAATAATTGTATAATTGAATAGCTGTGGGTGGGAGAAATCATCACAGAGTCATTTCAAGAAAACGCCTCTTTCCTGATCTGGAGGCTTCTGGGGGGTTATTGTTTGTGGCACATTTGATCTGGATTTTTTTTTTTTTAACGTCATTCCTACTTCTTATGCACAGGGCCAGAAGAATGAGGGGCTTGCTTCTCCCAGCAACAAAAGGCAGGAAAGAACTTGAACTGAGAGGCCCTTAGCCTGCTCTGGACATCAAGATGTCCAGCTCTTGTTTATCCCCCATGTACCTTGGCTTCCCCTCCCTCCCCCAAAGACAAAACAAAAGACAGAGTCTCTATACAAAGAGACTTCTGGGTCTCAGTCTTGCTTCTTGTACTCTCATGACCTCAGACTCTTTACTTAAATTCTCTGAGCCCCAATCTTCACTTCTGAGATAATATTCACAAATTGAGCTAAGATTTAGTATATGCACAGTTGTCGCAAAATGCTAATGAGGTCAGGTACACAATGAATCTGATAAAAATGCCTTTCACAGAGAGGGGCCAATAAAATTATTGATGAGAACATGGATCAAGCATGGCTCTGTGTATGAACCAGAAGATCAGTAGTAGGCTCTCCCAAAACAATTGCTTCTTAATTGTTAATTAATTCTTGTTCTTACTCTTAATTAATTCTAATTGCTTCTTAACCTCTGCTTCTCCTTGATGTAGCCAAAACACCTGTAGTCTATTGCACTGGATGTTGTAAATGGGCTGAAGACAAATGGGGACAAAAGCAGACAATCCCAGGCAGAGCCATCTGTTCAGTCCTTCTCATTGCTATCTGTGCATATAGGGAGGAGACTGAGATGAGGCACACCTTATCAAGATGAGCTAGGAAAGACTGGAGTCCTAGAGACACCACTTCCAGGTTCAGGGTGCAACAATGAGTCTGAATTCTATTTGTAGTGAGTAGGTAATAGGAAGATTAATATCCAGGAAGAGAACCCAACATCCCCAAAATCTGTGCATTATTTCCATACTACCCCATTCCTCCAGGAGCCATGCAGACAAATGGAATAGTCTGAGAAAGAGAGGAGGAGAATAGAGAGAATCTTCTGTGTAGTTTAGTAATCCCCAAACATCAATCATTGGATTGGTCTGTTATCTAGTTTGACGACAACAACAAAACAACGTGATGGTAAGACCCTATCCTATTTCTAAAGACAGGACATGGAGAAGTTAAGTTGGTACTGACCAAGAAGCATCCCTTCCTGCTAGCTAACATTCATAGTACTAGAAGATTCTATGTAGACTCCTGGGATGGGGAAGTCGTCAACAGTTTTACTTGGCTATAAGCATAATAGTAATGAATGGCTTGGCAAGATATGCTCTTGGGGCATTAGTGGCACAAATGTTATTGGAGTAATTAATCATTTTCTGCTTTGATTTAAGCTGTGCTCCACAAGAGCACATCTGATACTATAAATCTGGCCATGGGCCCACAGTTGGGAAGCTCACAGGCTCCAGGGATGAACCTGCTACTATTATCCTACTAAATGGACATAGTATCAAACTAGCCTCTATATTCATACATTAGAGAAACTCAGATCTCATCAGAGAAGTTTCTTTGTACAGTGGACAGCGATTAATGCAGGTCTGAAAATGGCTTGTTCTACTTTTACTTCCCACTGGAGCCCATGCCCGTTCCTGGCCATGAGAACTGGGAAATGCACAGTGTTGCTGCTGAGTCAGCCCAGAGCTCTTCTGCACACCTTTTCTTTATTTCTCTAGTGTCTTTATTTTAATTGCCATTGATGAATACTTGTATTTGTATCTTGGAGGGGTTGAATTAGTCAAGACAAGAAAAAGATCTTAATCAAGGTTTAAAACCAAATTGAAGGCAGTATCGGGCATACCTTCTTTGGATGTGTTTCAGTGTGATGATTTTAGTAATGAGTTAAAAGTTGCTGTGTATTGACCACAGACAAAGACAGAGCTGCCTTATGTCCTCAGCCACAGTGCTGAGAGCCTGCCAACAGTAGAGCCTATTTGTTTTATTGAGAAGATTGTTGCCCAGAACACAAGGGCTTCCAATTACTCTTTCTGGAAAAAAAGCAATGGGAACTTTAGTTTCCCTCTGGATGACAACCAACATCTATCAAAAGAAACAAGAGTTCACATCTCTCTCTCTCTCTCTGAAGGGCATTAGAACACTGAACAGTCCTCTCAGACCACAGTGCTGTCTATAGTAGACAGAGGTCCAGTTCTGGGCTCCTTTGTGTCTCATGGAAGCAATTCAACTTACGAGCAGAAAGCACCCAATGCCTGACCTAAAAACTGCATGGAACTGAAGGCTGATGGTGAGGAGCTGAAGACAGTGAGCCTATGACAACTCCCCTTAGGGTTGGTTCTACATCAGACAGAATCAGGCAGAGGCCTCTGGTAGAACTTCATCTCTGGGCTTCAGCTAGCTCAAGGCCAAACCCTACCTCCTTGGGCAGAGAGGATTTTCTTTTAGCACAATTCCCCCCCTCTTTTTAAATTAATTTATTTTTTACATCTCAATCCCAGTTACCTCTCCCTCCTTCCCTCCCCCTTCCTTCACTCCCCCCCTCCCATCTGCTCCACAGAGAGGAACATAGGAAGTCTACTAAGTCTGTCCCAGTTGAGGCAGGGCCAAGGCACCTCTCCACCTCCACACCCCTGTGTCTAGGCTGGGCATGGTATCTTTCCATATAGAATGGGTGAGGGCAGTCTGTAGGTCAGGATGAGCAAGAGATGAGGCTGTATCATGTGGAACACAGGGCTCCCCATCTTTCTTTCTGGAAAAGGGAATGAGATCTTGAGCTTTCTTCTGGGCAGGTTACCAACAAGTAGCAAAAGAAACATGCTTCACGTCTCTCTCTTCAGAGCAGTTAGAAACCTCTTAAATCCCAGTTCTAGAAGTCTCTATACTTCAGTTCACTTCTGGTTTTAAAACTTCTACGTGCTCTCCTTCAGTTTCAGTAGCAGATCTATCATCCCCTCATTCATAGGGAAACCGGTAACAGTGAGAAATCTCTCTTTTCTACCTGAAAAATGTTTAGATGTGTGCTCTCCATTTCTATCCTGTTTGTCTCTCTACCTGCCACTGTCTGGCTTTCTAGCGCCTTGGAAACAACTTCAGCTACCTTTGTCACCAAAGTTCTACCCAATGAACCCTCGGATGTCCTTCAGCCTCTCCTGGGCGTTGACCTCTCCTGGGCATTGACCTCTCCTGGGCGTTGACCTCTCCTGGGCGTTGACCTCTCCTGGGCATTAAACACTGCTAACGGCCATTCCCTCACTTTCTGCCCTGCTGTCTGACATTTCCTCTGGCCTCTGGTTCTTTCACCGCGTCTCTTGAATGCTCACTTCTTATATGCTGCCATCCCCCAGGCACCATTAGCGCTGCTAACACACTGAACCAGGCATTCTACAAAGAATACTTCCTTGAGGACAATGCTACATCCCATCAACTCCGCAACCTGAAAATGGACACCAGGACCAGCAGGAGAAAAGAAGACAGGATGGAGTCCACGCCTGTCCTCAAGGGCATATGCTCTGCGTCTCACATAGTGGACCCAACATGTAACTAGGCTGAACACCAGTCACCAGAGACTCCTGTTTCACTCCCACAGCCGACAAAAGCACCATATACAGTCAAATCCCCCTCAATGTTTTTGAATCTATCTGTTCCCTCCTCTTCTGCATGGTCAGCAGCTAATCTCCAGCCTTCATCTCTCTCTCTCTCACACACACCTGTTCACTGTTTCTCCACTCACCTCCAAATTGTCCTGCATTTTGCTTCCATGATAACATTGGAAAACCTCAGTGCAAGTCAGTTTAGTGGTTTCCATTCAAGGCCTCCTGCCCACTGGCTCTTCTTACCTGCCTTTTTAATGCCTGACGCCTCTTGTTCACAAATCATAGGTTCTCTAATGATCAGTGTAATTTTCTCGGGCATTGACATTTATCAAAGTTCCAGGCAACAACCTTCATTTTCTGGCTCAGACCCACTGTACATCACATGTGTAGTTCACCCTCTCCATCGTGGATCTTGTACATGAAGGCACATTGACTTAACGAACCCAGACCTATCTATCTAAACATGATGTGCTCAAGCTAGAAAAACCTGCAAAACCTGCTCCTCTCTTGTTCTCTCCATTTCACCGCTCAGACTGAGAATCTAGGACACAATATAGAACATGCACATGATTCCAGCTCCTTCTGATGCACTCAGGCGTTCTGCCAATTCCACACCCAACACGTACCCCAAACCAGTCCACTCCCTGGCTCTCTCTGCGGTTCAGAGCACCATTCCAGGACACGCCACCCACCAGGTCTTTCAACACCCAGCTTTGCCCCCCTTAGGCCTCATGCGTCTTCTCGGGCAACTGACATTCTTTCATGAACATAAGTCACATACTGTCAGTCCCTGTTTACTATTCTAGCGCTTTCATTGGAACTTACAGGAAAGGTTGGCTTTAGAATCTTCTGGGAATTAGCAGTGCCCTTCTCCTTCCCTCATCTCAAGTCGCTGTCCCCTAGCCATGCTGAACTTCTCTTTGTGTTCTAAGCACACCACCCTTTTCTACCTCAACCCCTTCACAACGGTTGGTCTCAGTCCATGGGACACTACTCTCCAGTGCTGGCTCCTTCCTGACCTTGGGTTCCATTTTGCTATCCGTTCTTTGTAAATGCCTTCATGGTTACCATGAGTAGACTAGCTCCATCACAACACCCAGTTATGTATGTGACAGCACTGATCACCACCTGACTTGTTCATTACCTGATTTTTTTTAAAGTTACTCATTTTTATTTTATGTGTATGAATGTTTCCCCTGCACATCACATGGTTGCCTGGTACCAGAAGAGGCTAGAAGAAGGCGTAAGATGCCCTGAAGCTAGAGTTACAAATGGTGGTAATCTTCCATGTGAATGCTGGGAACCAAACCTATAGGAGCAGCATGTACTTTTAACCACTAAGCCAACACTCCAGCCCTGATTGCTGTTTTATTATTATTACTGACTCTTCCCCCTCATAGCAATATAAGATATACAAGGTATAAGATGTACAAGGTATATTGGTGCATCTAGTGGTAGAATTCAAATAGTTACAGCATGAATTCCAGCAGAACAGATGCCTCTTTGCATACTTAGAAATAGTGAGTGTTTGTCACTATTTTTATACCCATTGGCTCAATAGAGCATGACTCTCAATAAAGGTCAACTGGGTTAAGCACTGGGTCTACTTCCATAAATTAATTCTCCTGGGGGACTGACTACTGCTCTTGACAATTTTATGGCACAGTCCATCTTGGCCTTGGATGTGCCCTCTTCCTGTCTCTAGCCCCTGAGTGCTACAATTACAGGCATGTATTACCATGTCTGGCTACTCTTTTCAATTTTAATTGGAGTAGTAGTTCTGGAATTTTGGTAGATTCTTGTTTCCCCCTGAAATCCTTCACCAAGTCTACCTTGAACCACCTATATGTATCCGTGGCTGGTCCATCATGAGAGAGGTATAGAAATCAATTTCCAATAGCCAGGCTCAATTCCATTACACCCGGTTGTCAGGTCCTTCTATTCCTTTCGTAAACAGATACATGATAATAATATACCTCACAAGTGACTTCGAACCCTTCCAAATAGTATGGGGTCAGAGTATCCAACCAATCACACCTGGGGAAAAAAAATCAGTGACTGTTAGTTTCATGTTGTTCATAGAGATACTATGAACTTTGAAGAACATACATGCACTACTCTGCAAATCATGTGCATTGATCAGATCATTGATGCTACCTAAAAAAATTGTAGCTATTTTTGACTTGAGAATACTTTCCAGGAATCATGAGGAGACTATGGTGGTAGCTAATTCATCCTGTCAAGTTGATTCTATTTAAAGACACCTGGGAGATTAGTGAAGTACATGCCTGGGTGTGCTGTGATGGTGTTTCTAGAAACAAACAGATCATGACAGCTCTAAACCTAATCAAAGATTGAATCTATTGATGGGTCAACATTTGAACAAACTATTGGGAAAAGGTAGAGCTGTGTGATGGAGCCTAACTGGAGGATGTGGGTCACTTGGGGTGTGCCATTGAAAGGTACATCTTGTCTACCCTTTCCTACTACCACCACCTTCTTTCTGATGGACTGGAACTGTGAGCAAGAGTAAATCTTCCCACTTTTGAATCCCCCCCCCCAAGTAGTTTGTAAGAGTTATGTAAAAGTAAGACACAAACTGAAAAAAATACTGTAGGGCCCACTCTGGCAAGGCCAGTGCACCAGCCTAGGAGGCCCACACTTTGCTTCACAACAAACAAAACAAAAGGCAACATTCAAGGAGTGTTGTTCCTGTGTTAGACAAGCTAAAAAGTAGACCTACTGGGTACCCACAGAGAGAGATTTGCTGCTAGGTTCAACACTTCCACAGCAGCGTGAGTCAGAGCACGTTGTCCTTTATCTCTGCTCCCAAAACATATCTCCATTTGATTTGAGAACAATGGCCGCCCAACTTTTGGTCTCCACTGACTAATAAGGCTGGCTCATCTCTCCAACTCAGCCAGGCCCTTTCTATTTCCACCTTCTGCCGTCATCCAGCACAGGACCACCCCATATACAGGTGTAGACCACGCCCTGCACAGCACTATGGAAATGGCTCGCATCATGTCTATTTGGAAGTATAGAGCAGCCCCAGTCCATTCTTGTCTATCAGCAGTCATGCCTCCTCCAGAAGCTCGGCTAGTTACAGCCAGAGATCCTGATGGAATGTGCTCACCACATCAAAGTTTTCTGAACAACACTCTATCTAATGGCCTCTTCTACTTTAACCAGCCACTCTTACTAACTAGGCACTAAGCTCTTAAACTGACTATTTAAGTCTTTGGTGCCCTCTGAGTTTACTTTCTTGGAGCAATTCCTTCCCACAGTCTTTGGCTAGCTAGACTCTTTTGGAGAACAGGGTGTAGAGTTGGCATTTCTACTCAACCTGTCTTCTGGTTACATGTCCTGTAACCCCAGGAAAGACACTGAATTTCTCCAAGCCAGAGGCTCCCGATAGCTACAACAGAAGAAAGAGAAGGAAGAAGAGGTGGGGGAGGGGAGAAAGAGGAGGAGAATGCCTACCTCAAAGGGTTTTTGTTTTGTTTTTTCCTCAAAGGGTTTTGTAGGGAACTGATGTAGTGTACGGTACAAGCCTGTGAAGCACTCCTCACAAGCCTAGTACATTGATAGTCATTGTGTTTTATTGTTTAGCTTGGGATAGGTGAACTAAAACCTAGGTGATGTATCCAGTTACACACACCCATTTGCATATCCTCAATGGCTATTTTCATTACAGTTGCTGAGCTGCATCACTGACACAGACAGTATGGCCGTAATATGTGACCATTTATAGGAAAAGCTTGACAACCTGTGCTTTATAGCCTGCCACAACTTCTCCCTGTCACCATCACCAAGAGAGGCCTCCAGTGGGGACAGAGACTGCTAAGATTTTTCCCCCAGTCTTTCTTCCTCGGTCTTAGCCAGCCTGGAATGGAGACTGCAGATCCTAGAGGCCCTCGATACCAGACGTGGCCCTGTGACTGAATTCTGGCCAATAGGATGCAATGGAAGCTTTCATGTACCTCTTAGAAAAAGTACAGAACTCTCCTGCCCTCCTTCCTGGAGCCTATAGCATTAAGTGCAGTGGCTGTTAAGTGTAGAAAAGGGAAATTTAAAAAATGCTCTCGTCTTAGAACATGGTGGGGCCTTGGAAATGGAGGTTATGTTTAACAGAACTATGAGACTAAAGAAACTCAGACCCCTGACCTTCCCGGCTGTATACTTTCCTTTACCTGGCAGGATATACATTGCGTTAAGTTGCTTCCTTGGGTTCTTCTCTAAATAAGCCATTTGCAAAAGACTAGGAAGCCAGCCATAGCCTCACCGGCCTCTGTCTGACACTCTTTGTGGTAAATTTGGCCCTTGGATACATTATTCTGGACAGCGTGGAACCGTCTATTGTTACAGGAGGGCAACATAACATTGCACATGTTTTATATTTACTCAGAAAAAAAAATACTCAAGAAAAAAAAAAGATTTATTAAAATGCGTATTCAGGACAAAAGATTGGTGTGCATTAACTATTCAGCAGGGGGGGGGGGGAAGGAAGGGTGACATTAAGCTTGAAGATGTGTTCAAGTCTTGCGCTGGTACTAGTTCAAGCTGGATCTCTGGCCCCAGGCTCCCAGAGGGACTGTCCCCTTAGACTGCTAGCTGGCAGGATGAAGGCAGAAAGAAAGGAGTGCGTTATATTCCTGCAGACAGACAAGAACACTGAGGTTCCCCTGCTGAGCAGACCTAAGCCCCATCTGGTCCAACACTCCCTTCATGCACTGTAGATAAAGATGGACGCATGGCCGAGTTTAATCCTCCATAGCAAATCCAGCATCAGAGACAGGAAACAACCAATGTGTCTAGGAAGAGGGTCTAGGAGCTTGAGTTATGAGTCTGTTTGGTGAAATTCTCCATGGAGAGAGCTGGGAAATGCACACTAATGAGCAAAGAATGGAAACTGAGGGTTTTTCAGAGTACCATTAAAATCTCTGAAAGCCAAGAGACTGCCAACGTCATGCCAGCGAAAGCCAGATTTAAAAAAGAGAGACGGTACCCAGGAAACTTGTGAGCTTTCTTTCCCATTCACATATCTTTCTCTTATGAACCTCATTGTATTGTCACTTAGTTGCCAGTTACTTGTCTCTGGGGGTTACAGAGGTATGGGGGACCAGCAATAGCCAGAAGGTCAAAAGGACCACACAGAGAACTTTCTAGAATCCAAGCCACAGACCCAGAACCTCTCATTTGAGTGAGGCAAGTCCACCCGCTGTAATCACACACAAGTGTGTGTTTGATTAACTTGTTCACATTCACTTGTGTGCCAAGCGCTGAGTCAAGTTCGAAAGTACACACTGTGACACTTTACACCTCGTTTATAGACGAAGAAATGCAGGTAACCATCAAGACACCGAATAACCTGCCCAGGTGACCTTAGCTAGCTAGCAAAGTTGAGTTTGCTCACTTAAAGCCTACTCTTTCCTTTTTAATCAGAGGCCGTTTGCTTAAGATGAAGGAGATGTGGAATAGTTGCTGAATACGTTTGCCACACCCAATTTAAAAGGTACTTTATTAATTTTATTTTGAGGAGAAGGGCTTTATAACTTGAAATGTCCCCCCCCCCAATTCCAGTCCCCCAGTCTCATCCCCAGCTCTGTAACAGACTACCGGTGTGGCCTTAAACTCACTCCCTAACCCCTGCCCCCATTTCCAAAGGACTAAGAAGATCCTGTAGACCACCTGCCTTCTCCCCTCTTGTGGACATCCTTAGCCATCACCAGCTCACCCTTCCCCCTTCCTAAGTGCCAGCTCCTAACACCAAAAAGTACATTATACCCAGAACCACCAGTGGCCACACCTACCAGAATACCAAAAAAAAAAAAAAAAAAAAAAAAAAAAAAAAAATCCCTACTAGACAACATACAGCCACTACCGCCTCCTAAGAACCAGAGAGGGCAACAGAAACAAAGGGGGGGGGGAACCCATACCCCAACAAAGACAAGATCAATTATCAGTATGTAGACCTGCAATCATTCCAAACCCAAGTACCTATACGCAAGTGTAAAAACACAATCAATAACAGCCATCCAAGAAACACACCTTAACGCCAATGATAGACATCAACCACAGGGTAAAAGGATGGAAACAAACGGACCTAAGAGGCAAGCTGATGTAGCCATTTTATTATCTGACAAAATAGACTGCAAACCAAAACTAATCAGGAGATAGGAAAGGACACTATACACCTATTAAAGGACAGATCCGCCAAGAGGACATTGCAATTCTTAAAATCCGACCAAACACAAGGGCACCCAAGTTCATAAAAGAAATACTACTACAACTTGAATCCCATATTGACCCTCACACACTTAATAATACACCATCCTCCTAGTAGACAGGTCACCCAAACAAAGCCTGAACAGAAATGCTGGATCCAGATGACATCATAAAGCAAATGGACCTAAGAGATATTTACAGAACACTTCAGACAAACACAAAAGAGTATTCCTTCTCTTCATGCTGGTGAGGATATAGTTGGGAGACCCTCATCCATTGCTAGTGGGAGTGAAAACTTGCACAGCCACTGTGGAAGTCAGTGTGGCAGTTACTCAGGAAGACGGAAATCAGCGTACCTCAGTATACAGCTAACCCACTCCTAGACATATGCTCAGAGGATGCGTCATCTCAACACAGAGACACTTTAAAACATGTTCATTGCCGCTCTACTCATAATAGCCAGAAATTTGAAACAACCTAGATGACTGGATATGAAGTCAGCAGGTAAATGGATGGAACTAGAAAAGTCATCCTGAGTAAGGCAACCCAGGCCCAGAAAGACAAATATAATATGTACTCACTTATATGTGGGTATTAGCTGTTAAGTCAGTGACAACCTAGCTACAATCCATAAAAGTCACAGAAGTTAGGTGTAGAGTAAAGGGCTGGGAGGGGGCAGATAGACATCCCCAGAAAAGATAAATAAACTGATAGCTATGGATGGGTGGAGGAACTGAAATGACAGGATAAAGTAGGACAGAATATGGGGATAGATGCTAAAATTAAGGCTTATTCAAGGGTAGCATAGAAACCTAATTTTAGGAAGCAACGGTTCCTAAAATATATCCGTAAATGAAGGTGGCCCCACCGGGACATCTCTTGCCACTAAATGAAATTTCCAATACCTGGAATGAGTTACATCCTATTGAGATGTTGGCCAAAGGGGTCCCATGGGAACCCTCGAACAAAGCCCAGGCTGTTGCCCAGGCTATGGGTTGCTCTCCACGCTACTGATGGAGAAACATAAACACTAACTCAGCTACAAACCCTTTGCTCTATAGAGGTGTCCTGCCTGCAAAGTATGCTAGCCCGAGGCTTGTGGGAGGAGCTGAGCAACATCTGATTTGACTAAAGGCCCACTCCACAAGATGGAACCCAAACCTAACAGGAACCCGAGACTAGATAGTTCTGAGAGCTAGGGTAAAACCAAATACTGCTGTTCTAAACACACATGAACAGAATGTAGCAGTAAAATGACATCCTGCTGTGTCATAGATCTGTGCCTTGCTCGGCCATTATCAGGACAGCAGATGGGAACAAATACAGAGACAGCCCGACATCATGCAGACAGCGGCAGACCCTGGGACACTTGTCCCTCAATGGGTGTCTGCATCCCGTCCCTGGAGGCTCAGGGATCCCTATGGAGGAGGAGGGGGAGACGTGTAAAAGGCAGAGGTGACAGGGGACATCAAGGAAATGAGGTCCTCTAAATCTATTTTCAATAAAATGGGGGAAATGATAACAGTTAAGGAGACGGATATGCTGATTGCCTTAGTTCTGTCCTTAATCAGTGTGTACATGAAGTAAAACTTTGTGTTTTAATTCATAAAAAAGAAACCCTGGGCAACTACATAGTTAGTATAAGGTGAAAAAAAAATATACACAAAACATGTATTGATACAGCAGAATAATAAAGTGTATAGTACTTAAACAAAAAAAAAATCAAGTCACTGTACAACAGTATCACTTAATATGTAAAGTATGTTGCTATATGTGAAATAAAGTGTGGTTTTAAATCTTAAAACATTAAATTAAGTTAAAAAAAAAAAAGCCTGCCCTTCAAATTGCTGCTTTTGAGAATGGAGAGCTGGAAAATGTATTTGCGATCAATCAAAGGGAAGGATCTTTCCACAACTTCCTATTGCCTGCCTTTGATTTCTATCTGGCTCTTGCCACTCTGGCAACATATTCAGAGTGTGCTGTCCTAGGAATGCTTTACTTTAGTTTCAAGAAAGTCTTCCACATCCTGTGCCTCAACTCACTGCATAGTTTTTCCAAGTGATCTTTACTATAAACCCATAGATTAACAGTTTTCACATTTCTTTTTCCATTCTCGGGACTTCTTTACATTCTTAAGGCTAATAAATCCATTACTTGTGTACAAAAATAACATTGGCACAAAGGGTGTGTGGGGGGGGGAGGGGTTAGTCAACATGAGATGTTTAGTTCCACAAATCTACACGACCGGTTTGACAGATGACAGCTTGGCCGCTTTTAGTCCATTGTGACGGGTTGTTGTGGTGGAAATGTATAAAGAAAATCCAATTTTATATGGATGTGTCAGTAGAAAAAGGAATAGTATTTTCATAACTTTTTCAGATATTTGTGGATGTCCTTTAATGCTGTACCTTTAATGCTGTTTCTGTTTGATATGTCCAAGTGCAAATGGAATCTGAATGCATTATCAATGAACTTTTAGTGTTCTGCTATACTGAGCCCCACTAGACCATTGTTACACTCTAGGTTATGTTATGATAACAGGATGTAACAGACTTGGTTATTTACAAACAAATTTATTTCATGGTTCTGGAAACTAAGAAGTCCTATCAAGGAAGAAGTATCTTGTGATGGATTTTGCTTTTATAATAACCTATTTCCTGAGAACGGGCTATAACTCAGTATTTTAGAGGGCTTGCCTAGCATGCACGGGGTCCTGGAATCAACCCCCAGCATTGTATATAGTAGATCTCATAGTGTAGGTTTATAATGCCAGCACTCAACAGAGAGGCAAGAGGATCAAGAGTTTAAGATCATCTCTGGCCTGAACTAAGTGACACCCTATCTCAAACAAAAGCCACGCATCTCTGAAGATATCTAACCACTCCCATGCTATGACATTCATGACAGTTCTGCCTCCTACTGTAATCTTAATCCTTTCTTCTAAAGACCTACATCTCAATACTTCACGGGGACACACTTAAACTACAACTGTATTATGCTCTGAGCACACACAGACCCATGATTCTGTCACACCAGGTGCTGGTGATTAGGCAACTCAGTCACTGATTTTTTCAAATGCCCAATTATATGTTTGTTAATATCAGTATGAATCTCATCACAAAAGCTCTGGAGTTTAGGGTTGCTGTCAAGGCCACAGTAAAAGATTCAACTTCTTTAAACATCTCATTTTCACTTGAAAACTCAAATTTTATCACCGGCAGCAAAACCTTGTACATTATTTTCTTTGAAATGCCAATTTAATTTCACTTCAGAAAAAAAAAAAATGTCTGCTGCCTAACCAGGCATCATCCAAATAACATGATATTGCTGAAAACTGAGCCAGCTAAGCTCAACACTTGGCAACAGCTTGCTGCCTTCCTGAGCCTATCTTGATGTCTGTCATGCAGGCTCTGTGACATGTATGTCCAGGAAAGTAAATATATAACCGAGGGTCAAGAGCCTGTGAACAGTTTCTTCATGCTTCCTGGACACACTGTCCCTGTTTCACAAGCAAATGGACAACCGTGAAGACCACAGTTCATGCCATTGCCTTGACTTGTCCTTAACCTCGTCAGTTTCACTATCCGTGGCTGAGACATCACTACTACTGAAAGCAACCCAGTAATAAAAGCAATGTTATTTTCTATGAAACAGTCTTGGCCTCGTGACTGACTCCTTCCAGGTGTTGCGACTATCCCAAGCGTCACCTCTATGGTCAACCCAGACAGAACTTCCTCAAAGGCCAGATTTTCTTTGGTCTTGTCCCTCCCATAGTAAAATAACTAATATACCTTGTAACTGAAGCTTTTAATTGTGTTGAACAGAATCTCCCCATTTATGAGAAGTTATTTGTTTATAAAGCCTGAGTGGAGTAGGTAGTACTAGAAATCAATCTTGGAATGAAGACAGGCGAGAACTGAGTTGCTCACCATCTGAGTCCAGGTCTGACATTCCGAAAGGCTGATAACCCATTCCTCATCTCCATTCTCATTGTCAACTAGAGGGAGGTTACTCATCTTTTCTCGACCACACGAATGCATGTGTGGTGATTAATTGCGTTGGCCAGCCTGACAGGGCTGAGGGAGGCCCAGCTAGCTGGTAAAATATTACTTCTCTGTGTGTCTCTGTGGACATTTCCAGACGAGATTAAGATTGCTCTCCACAGTAGAGTGCCATAAGTCAGTCTGTTCAAAGTCCAGAGATAACAAGAAGGTAAGGGAAAGGTGAATCAGTCTCTCTGATGGAGCCAGACCATCTATCTTCTCCTTGTCCTTAGATAGCTACACTCAGGGCTTCAGGCTTTGAGGTTTGAACTACAACTACCCTGTTGGGTTTCCTGGGTCTTCAGCTTGCAAACTATGGCATTCCTTAGTCTCCATAATCACATAAACTAATCCTTCATAATAAAATTGTACGTGTGTGTGTGTGTGTGTGGGTGTGTGTGTGTCTTTTGAGTCCCAAACACCCTATTCCAGAACACCATGACTCACACAGTAGATATGTTACTCCACGTGAAAGGAACATATCCATGGAACCGTATTCTTCTTTTCCTGAAGCGGGGAGTATCTTTCAGGTTTTTATTGCTGTAATCAAAATACTTTATTTAAATAATGTAAAAGAGGAATGGTTCCTTCTGGCTCTCAGTTTCAAAGGGTTCAGTCTAAGGTTGCTTGGTCCCATGCACATGTGCAGAACCTCACTGAGGCAGGAGAATTTGGCAGGATTTCTTCACCTCATCATAGACAGGAAACAGAAACACAGGAAGAAGCCGAGACAGAGTGTAGCCCAAGGACACACTTCTAGCAGCCTACTTCTTCCGGCTAGGCTCCACCTCCTAAAGATTCTGCCCCTCCCCCAAATTCACCAATGTCTGTGGACCAAGTATTGAGCACAAACGCTTATAGGAGGTCTTTCATAGGCAAATCATAACACCTAGTCACAAACAACAAGAAGATATTATTTCTCTCCTGATGGGAGATGCCATTATGTATATATGTTTCTCATACTGGTTAATAATAAAGCACTGTTGGCCAATAGGAAAGGAAGATAGGAGGGACTAGGAGACAAGGAGGAAATAGGAAGTAGGAAGGAGGAGTCAAGATGGAGAGTCTGAAGAAAACAGTATGCCGCCGGCTCCCCGGTAAGAAAAATACATAGATCAACACAAATGGGTTAATAATTAACACAGAGCTAGCCAATAAGAAACTAGTAATGGGCCAACAAAATTATATCTAATACAGAGTCTCTGTGTATTATTTGGGGCTGGCGGCGTGACCAGACCAGCAGCGGCAGGTGGAAAAACCCGTACACGTTACACTCTCCCAGTAGTTAGAGTTCGGGATCATCTGTCTAGGGATGGTACCACCCACAGGGGGCATGGCCCTCCTACACAAACTAACAGTGAAGACAGCTCCCGTACAACCGTCTGATTGTATGGGATACATACATACCCCCATCCATCCTTCCGATCTAGGCAAGTCCTCTCAGTCGTCCTGTCCTCTCCCAAGACTCTAGGCTGTGTCCAGGTAATACTTAAAGCTAACCTGGACAACTGCATGATGGGGAAACAACAACAAATGTTAAGCAATATCACCACTTGAGAAGATGATTTAGTGATGCTTTCAAAACCCATACCTAGTTTAAAGCATCAATGCCACATTTTAAATGCATCAGTAACTGAGCCTAAATGCAAGCAATCCTTCGATTGATCTGAGATGACACATCTCTTTTAGAAAAAGGAAGGGTTGGGGGAAAACACCTTCCAGACGGCCATAAATGATTTTACTAGGGTGCATGCTGAAATTGGGTACCACATTGTTTGGCTCCTGGCGACCTGTTTGCAGCCAGATTTGTAGGATGCACACCGGCTAAAGCCCAGCCTATTCCGATATTCAGAAGCTGAGAAAAGAAGACTTTTACAGTGGCACGTTGGATCCATCCCCAAAGTTAAATATGCCTAGACGTTACTCTCTGCTTAACTACAGCTGCCCTTGGAAGAAAATGATGTTGATGGCAGCTCGTGAGCTGGAAAAGGTGACAATGAACAAGATGTAATCATGTATTTCTGGCACTCACTTTAGATGCTACAAGTTGCTAATTGCATTTAAGTATTATCTTACACTGGTGACCGAATTGTTTTGGAAGACAGCCCAAAGTCTCCCTTTTGTAGAAAAGACCGCCATATTTTTTTTTCCTTAACAAAAATCAATTAATTTTTTTCCCCCCTGAAAGTTCAAAACTTATTTTGCTGGATCAAGTTAAATTGCACAGATTTTTCTCTGTAAATTTTCCCATCTGGACTGTCAAAGCCTGACAAGTGTATCGGCAGCTCCTGGGCTGAACTCTGAAATGATGGATCCTGTTTTCCTTTCGCTCCAGGTAATCCCCGGTTTAGGGTAACTTACATGCCACTTACTGTGATTGCTGCTCGGATTACACGAAGGAAATATTCATCCTGTCAGAGTCTGGTGCCCGTCCAGGGACATATGCCAGCCTCCACGGCCACATGAGGTAAGGGAGAACACAAAAAGTCTCCCCGAACAAAGGAGAAACAGGAAGAAACCAGTTCTCAAGTGGCAGGATAAGAATACGCTTCGCCTGTCCTGTTAAACCCTGGACAGGTTGATGATACATTGATTACTGCTGTCCTGCATAGCTTTCTGTGGGAGTTAAGGAGACTATTGAGGAAGAAAGGGGAGAACTGACAAAAGACATAAGGTATTTTCTCCTACGGACATACTTTCTTCCAACGTGTCAGTGTAATTAATAGCGTATGTTGCTCTGGCAAGTTTTCAGGTCTATGTATATGAAGGATGTTGGGGTTAATTGGTCGCTTTCTGGAATTTGTGTTTTGGCTAAGTGCTTCTAATGTCGAGCACTGTTGTTCCTAAAAGATGACATTTTCAGCTAAGATAGACTTAGCATTGTAATTCACTATGTATATTGGCATCGAATGGAAGAACAGGGGAAAAGGCTAGTTTGAGGGTTTACATGCCAAGCAACGGGAATAGGAAGGTTGTAATGATTCCAAAAGTAGGCAGCAGGAACACAAACCCGTCATTTGGTTACTTCCAGGCTATTAATAACCTACGTTTTAAAACTTGACCATGACTTGATTCAATGTGTACATCGCTGAACCAGAAGGGAAAAGAATATGGATTCATCAATGAGAAGAAGACATGGACCAAAGGGATGGTTTTCAAACTTCCCAGATGCCCCTGGATGTGACCCAAATGGGAGGAGACCATGAAGGACAGGAAACATGGCAAGCTGGAGGACTCAGACAAAGTGGGCTGACAAGCTACCTGGGGCCTGCCCTGGGGGAGGGGGGCGCTTCTATACGTCAATCACCTGTTGGGATACTCATGCAAACCTTGTCTCCTAGCCGACTACGGCAGAACATTGTAAACCCAATGGACTGTAAACAAACCCCATCCAGCCACACAAATCACCACACAGCCATTAAAAGCAGTCTACTCTCCCACTGGCATTTATTATGAAAGTACATTTGATTGCTAGACAATCCTGCTGTTTAAACATTTGAGGAAAAAAAGATGACAGCAGGTCATATTTTCCAAAAATAATAATAATAACTAAAAATAAAAAACAACAACAACAAGAACCCAAGCTCAATATTGCCAGCTAAGAACCCAAGATGAAGGCACTCTGTGTCCAAGAAGGATAGACAGGTGATGGCCAGGGAGCTACTGAATTGAAGAAGCCTGCATTCTCCTGAGGCCTTGCCTTTGAGAAGCCCTGAAGCTGGAATGGGAGAGCAAGCTAGCAAAAACAAACAAACAAACAAACAAATAAATAAATAAATAACACCTGTGGACGAACAAAACAGCAACCAGAATGCACAGCGTTCTAATTTAATTGGGCTTGAAGATCAGCAAGACCGTTCAGCCCACAAAAGCACTTAAGCCAAGCCTGATGGCCTGAGTTTGATCCCTAAGACCTATAAGGTAGAGGGAGAGAACAAATTGTTCTCTGACCTACACACACACACACACACACACACACACACACACACACACACACACACAGGTGTAAAAGAATAAAAGAGGGTTGCTCACTCTAGCCATTCCAGAAGGAGGCTCTTCTTCTGGAGACTCTGGCCCCAAGGCTGTGTCACATGGGAAGCCAGTCACATGGGGAGCCAAGTGTGCCTTGTACAGGACACAGAAAAGCTACACCGAAAGCCATGGCTCCGGCTCTGGGCTAAGGCGGAGACCAAACATGGCAAACAGACTAGTGGGGATGCCTATGCTTAATTCTTCTGGACTCCAAAGAATGTGGCCATGTTACTGTGAATGTATGCATAAGGTTTGTGGTGTGTGTGTTTGTGTGTGTATGTTTGAACACCTAAGTGAATGTGCTATGAGTGTGTGTGTATGTATGTATGAGTACGTGGGGGCTGGACTATATGTGAGTGTATGGGGATGAGAGATAGACATGCATGAACACCATCACCAGTAGCCACTGGCATCCTGAAACCCTCTGCTGGGCTCAGTCCCCCCTTCCTCAGATCCTTGGGGTATGGCACGCACATCGATGGATGAACTTCTGTCAGATGAATGGCTCTTAGGACTCTACAAGAATGTTTGCTACCTCCTCCAGGTAAACATTATTTCATCCTAGTTGACTTTTTCTCCAGAAAGCAGAGATTGATGTAGACAGACAGCTCTTTTACCCATTTAATCATACCACGGGGCAATGTGTGCTCACTTAACACCATTTTTAAAAGGTCTTAAATGTAAATAATAATAACTGCAGGACACTCGCATTTTCCTAATAGCAGTGTACATTTGTATCAGCAGAATTCATTTTGGTTACTGGGTCCCAGGAAACTACTGTTTCAAATAGCAAAAGACTAACTAAACACTCACAAATTCAAACATACATAGCATACAAATTAGCACAGCAGTTAAAACTCAAAAGTGTTGAAGACACGGGTCAGTAGGATGATGAATAGGCATCAAGAGTATTTGTTTCATTTTTAAAGATTTCACTGCCTTTCAAACAAGCTTTATCTGGAGGATGTCAGACTCAACCAAAAAGGGATGGGAAGGGAGAGTGTAGACATTCTCCCCTCACACACACACACAAGAACATGGATACTATAGAAAGCAAGACTCATATTTTATAAGCAACCTTTGTAGTGGGATTAGAGACTGTTTTTCTTGCTATGCTATCTCCATAACAAAAAGCAGAAATGGTAGGTAAATGCTTCTATTTTTCCTACAGGTGCTTAAGGGGTTGTAGCTGTCAGTTATGGTATTGATGCATTTCATCTAGGATCCTTTTTCAATTACATTCCTTTCTTGCTTCAGGAAACTTTGACCCCCTAACATTACAGTGCAGCATGTTTTGTGTACACAAAGAGCATGGCTTGCTTGTGCACGGTCTGGATGCTTGTCCCAGCAGTAAGCAAGTCTGAGAAACCAAAACACATGATACAGTCTTCCAGAGAAAGAGCATCATGTTACCCTCAACTTGCAGACAGGGCACATTCCTATGATGCCAGGCCACTGGTAAGGGCCAGCGGGGAGGAGAGTCACCTCGGGGCATTCCTTCAAGGGATTGGTTTCTTATGTGATGTCACTTGAGGCAGGACTGTCTCACAATAGACCTTTCCCCTTTCATGAAACTCCAAGCTTTCTCATTTACGCTTCATCGAGGAACCTTTTCTGGATGTTGGGAGGATCCTTTTCTGGATGGTGGGAGGATCCTTTTCTGGATGGTGGGGAAAACCTGGACATTCTTCCAAAAGCCACAACAACCTACTCAAGCAAGATGTTTTGTCATAGAATTTTAAGTAACTGATAGGAGACGGAGGATGTTTGGAAAGCTCTTATTGCTGGCCGTTGGTACATGAAGATTTTTTTTAATTGGTTTCTTTACTTTGTGTGTGACTTTAGCTCCCCTTAATATGTCTTTAAAATTCTGCTAGCATACTTGGAGAAAGAGGCCCTGTAGCCCCAGAAAGAGAATAAATAGAACATCCACCCTAACCTCAGCTCGAGGGATGAAAAAAGCCAGTATATGTCTGTTATTGAGTGGAAGGCTACAAGCACTGCCAGCCCTTTCCTGGTTTGACTGACAGTGCCGTGAAGCCATTGAGCCCAGTGCCAATTCAGATAAAACACCTGCACAAACAGACCTGCCCCCAGCCTCGAAACCCAAGGAAAATGATAATTGGAAATTTAAAAACAAAGTCTCTGAAATGAATCCATTTGCTCCTCGTTCCTAATAACAACTTTTCATTTGAATTATGCATCACCATGAACATGTGAATTACAAATGTATGAATTATTCATCACGTGCAATGTGACTAAATAGTTCAGCCTCCTGTTGAAAGCCCGTGTTAAGCTTGCCTGGGATCTGGATGACAGGAGAAGAGTGGGCATCTGGGGACCCTGAGGAGGCTGGCAGTTTGTAGAAAAGGCAGGGAACAGAGTACTCCGCAGGGTGCTGGCCTCTGGCCTTCTCACACCATGAGAGGTCCCAGTGTCTCCTGGCGCCCCAGCCTGTAACAGCTGCTACCCAGCAGGCACCGCCTACATTTTAAACCAGCTGGAGACAGAGTCCTACGTGATAAGCCCGGTACATTTGCAAAGTAAGCAGGAAAGCAGGAACACCTAATGGCTGGGCTCCCTAATGACTCAGGGACCGGGCTCTGACCAGCCGTAGCAGTGAGTACTGGCACAAAGCAGGGGGGAAACATAATTAAAAGAGCCTTTGTCAAGGCTCCTTCTAAATCAGCCTTTTAAATGTGCTCAGTTTAAGAGTCCCTAAGTGCCAATTCAATTGCACTGACCTTTAAGAACCATAGAAACCCCCGGGATAGCCGTGGCCAATTAGTGAAACTGGGGGGGGGGAGTTGGTGGGGGAGGATGAGGTGGGGGAGTGTGTGTGGGGGGGGGTTACATGCAGTCATGTAACCAGCATATATGTTATGCTAAAAAGAGCCCACAGGTGAGAAGGACACATTGACCCCCAAATAGAACAATTCCTTTTGTTTGTTTGGGAGACCCCTAGCATGGTGGCCACAAAGAGCAGCCCTGGTGATAAAAACAGGAAAGGAAAGAGGCTAGTGTGTAGGGGACTTTTTAAAAAGGGATGAAACTCAAGCCTGTGTTCTTACAGAAATCCACAGGGAGAGCGGTTGGCAGGGCAGCTGCCTGGAACCTTAGGGTAGGCATCGTGAGGGATGGGGGGGGGGGCAGAGAGACGGAGAAAAAGAAGAAAACAGCAGAGATGCCAAAAAGGGGGGGGGGGGGGAGGAAAAAGCACATGGTGTCAGCGACCAAATGTAAGAATCAGGGTGAAACTGTCAACTGTGCAGAGCAAAACCCTGCCCTGGCAATGTGCTTCAGCTAACAAAGAAAATGCGAGCTTTGTGTCTGTAATACTCAGCAAGCCTTTAAAGAAAATGTGTGCTTGTATGTGCGCGCACGTGTGTTTTCCGGCAACAAGGAAGCTTTTGCTACACTTGACCACACCAGATCCCTTTCCCCTGACACCTGTAGAGCCTCCCTTTGCCAAGTGAGGGAGTCATCCCGGGACTCTGGGTCACATCAGTGCTACACAGCTTTGTTCCGTGACAGGGACCGGAGCCGGTACAGTGCGAGCAGAGAAGAGAAAGCAGAGGAGGGGTTTGGAGGGAGTAATAGACAGACAGACAGACAGATCCTTTCCTCCCCTCTCCTGTTTGGGAAGACTCTGGTCTCAACCCCTGACAGTTCTCATCCCAAATTTCATACTTACAAGGGGCTTCTAATGTCATACCAGTACCTCAGAGGTTTTTTTTTTTTCTTCAAACCATCAAGGAGAGTGTTTTGGGTTGGTCTATTTTGTTCTTTTAGTGGTCAAGTTACTTGAAGCCAAGTTTCAAATCTCTCTAATTCTAGTTACAGTCGTTCAGAACACTGGCTGGTTTTAAGTTCTGGAAACACCTCCCCAATAAGTGGGTAAGAAGTTATAATAACCCAAAAAAAAAAAAAATAAGAAAAAAGAAAACAAAAAACCCAACTTGGTTCAAGTTCACTTGAATGCCCAAAGGTTCAAGTTTGGCTTGAATAGATTTTGTGTAATGAAATCCCAGATTCCCTCTCTGCTCTTCCAGGCCAAACACAACCTGGATGACACTGATGAAATTAATTAAGCAAAGCAAGAGACCTAGAGTCGGCTGTGTTAGTTAGAATTACCTATTAATAAGAAACAACAGGAGCTAGAGAGCTAGCTCGGTCAATAAAGCAACGCCTTTTGAGCATAAGGACTTGAATTTGAGCCCCAGAACCCATGCAAGAAAGCCAAAGTGAAGTTTACTTGTACTCCCAATGCTGGGCAGGCAAAGACATGAGGGTCCCTGGGGCTCACTGACCAGCCTTGCCTAATTGGTGAGCCCCAGTCCCCAGTGAGAGACTCTGAAAGGGGTGGGTGATGTTCCTGCCTTTCTGAGGATAACATACGTACACAGGCACATGCACACACATGCACCCTCACAACAACCCCCTAAATGCAACAACACTCCATGCATCTCCACCCTGTATGCAACGCCTGAATTTTAGCATGTGCCCTGTCCCAGTCCCTATCACAACTCCCTCACCAGAAGCAATGAAATGCTGCTGCCACCACTTTACAAGCATTGGCCCAGGGAAACTCCTGAAGCCTCCCAAACCTGAGAGCTGCGATTTTCTGTCCCTGTCTCTAAGTCTCTGGCTCCCAGCCCATCCCCCTACAGCCCCCCCCCCATCATCAGGAGGCTTGAGCCTAAGGGCGAACTGGTTTATAGCTCAATTTAGATTAGCAATAGACATTTGGTAGATTAAGCGCCCCAGGGCAAAGCCTGCAGACTTTAAAATGAAAAAGTATCAACTCCCCTAGCTGGGGATTGGTGCAAAGCTCACTGATCCGTGTGATGGCTGGCTCCATTTCCTGAATGATAAGCTAATCAATTGTTGTAACCAGCTGCAATCCATACAAGGAACACAGCAAGCTGAATGATTTCTATAGCTCTTCACCGTACAAGGCCATGGGGATGAGCCGAAGGTCTATTTTGGTCCTGCCTCACTCCTAACACACTGGCATTCACAAGAAAGGTTGGGCAATTGCATTAAATGTTTGGTATGGTCTGATTGCTGCTCTGGCATCTTGGGAGAACTGAAAGCAGACCACTTCTCTCTTCCTGGGTCTTCAGTGCCCTCAAGCACTTACTTGTTTGGCAAGAGAGCAAAGAACTGTGGGAGGAAATGGGAGGGGCGCACTCACTGGGCGTGTCAGCCCACTTTCAACTGATAACTCACAGAAGCACAACCTTCTTCGAGACTTAGAAATCAAATCTCTCTGTGCCTTTGGGACACTTAGACTCTTGGTGGCCACAGTACCCTTGAAGCTTTAGCAAGCCAATATTGTGCTTCTGAATTTTTACATTAGTGTCTGAGGAACATTAATAAGTGAAAATGAGCTGTAGACAATGACTCCCTTTTACTGCACACGGAAAGGGCGGTGGAGACGATGATTAACGACCACATGCCTTCTGAACATGAACAGTAACCACTTGAATGCCAAAGACTTAAAAAATACTAGAAAAAGTGGTAAGAGGTGGCCCTCCATCTCTAGTTATATGCTGACGGAATTAGATGCTTGACTGCATTTTGTAAACTGTCTACAAAGGTATAAGTCATTTTTGTTTAATATGTAACTTTCCTTCAAATTAGCTTCCAACTTGACTTGGGAATGGCACTCCAGACAAGCTTACTGTTTTAAATATCTTTCCTCTATGATAATGATGGCCTGAGGAAATCACTTAACACATAATACTGAATGAAACAAAAGGAGAACATGACTACTCCTAAAAGTATGAAGACTTTAGAGTAGATGTAAGGGAGAAGGCAGGATGAACAGAGCCAGCACACTAAACCAGACCACGAGAGGAGAGATGGGGAGGGGAAAGCGAGAGAGGAGCTGCAAATTGAGAGGCAGCCTGGGCCGAGAGACCAAGAGTCCAGGTTAGCCAAAGTGGCTGAGTTATATAGGGATCTGGTTGAGGGAAGAGGAGGGGAAGCCTAGCCTCTGGGAGAGAGAGGTTTAGGTAAGGAGCAGGCGAGGATTGCTGGGAAGAGATCCAGGGACCAAGGGATGCTGGGAGAACTGGGAGGAGCCACAGGTACCAAGGGATGCTGGGAAATCAGGGAGGAGCCACAGGTACCAACGGATGCTGGGAAATCTGGGACTTGCCCCGAGTTTCTTGGAAATCCAGCAGCTACATAATAAACCCAAGAACTGAAGGAAGCAGAGTTGGAGTTCCTGTGTTCTAGGGCTTTTTTAAAACCATGTCTCTTTTAGAAAGTTGATAAGTGGAAGAAAATTGAGAAGCACCTCCAGACCTCCATAGGAAGCTCAAATATCTGGGGGGGGGGTGTGCACACCTCTCCTTCTAATTGAAAGCCTCAGTCTTGGAAAAGGAATAGAGGAGCAGGAACAGCCGGCTCTCACACAGAGGAGAGGACCATGTCTGGTCCACATGTCCATGGATGTGTCCCTCCTGCCATGTCTCACCTCCAGAGAGGAGCAACCAACCTGGCTGCATCCCATGGGCTACAGAGTGGGCTAGGGACCAAGAACCCGCTCTTACTCTCAGTCTAATTGGCACACATAAATGTCACAGTAGAACCCTGCATCTGTCTCCTCCGTTGTATGATAAACCTCCTAAGAGCCAGGTTGGGATGTTGCCCCTGTATCAGCAACACAAGACCACAGCCTAGTACAAATCATACATGATCACATCAAATGGCCCATAGACCAGTGCTCACACCAAGTGACTCGTAGAACAGTGGACATTCTTCAGATGAAAGTCCTTTCCCAAGGACTTTTTTCAGTTGATCAGCACTGGTTTCTTTCCCACGAGCATGACTTAGTTCTTTTGTAGATGCTATTGCTTTTGTTTTTGTGTGTGTTTTTTTTCCCTTGGAGTTTTACAGATTGAATCTTGCAGGCTCAAGTATGGAAGGCCTGGACCCCAGTTGGTGGCACTATTGAGAGACGAGAGAACCTTCAGGAGATGGAGTCTAGTAGAAGGACACTGGGTCACTAGAGGTGTGACTAGGAAGAGATAGACAGACCCTGCTCCTCCTCCCTATTTGCAACTTGGATATTATAATGGTTCTCTTCAACTCCCACAACAGCATGACACTTCACCAAAGGACCGAAAGCAACAAAGTCAACTAACTATAGACTGAAACCGTGAGCCAAAAACAAAAAAAAAAAAAAAAAAAAAAAAAAAAAAAAAAAAAGGAAGAAAAAGAAAGAAAAACAAAACAAAAAACCCTTTGCTCCATCAAGTTGATTTATCTCAAGTATCTGTCACCCTGATAGAAGTCTAACTAACATGAGACTCCAAACTGACCTTAACCTACAGCAAATTCATGATCCATTACAAGATCTCTATAGTGGTAACATCATTTTTCATCACCCCATCCTTACAAAGCAAAAGCCAAGGTGTGGTTAAGTTCTGCTTCTCAATTCTAGACTTGTATGATTCATCTTTAAGCATTTTAAATGTTGAATGTTTGTCATTTATGTGCATCTTTATGAAAACCTAACAATCCTCACTTTGATTTATGAGGACTTTTTAGTCTCTTTTGGAATCATCACATTTGTCATTTATGTTTTCATTTATGTCTTGTTAAAGACGTGCTTTTATTGAACAAGATGCCTGTGATTCATCAACAGCTCCTAGCATGAAGCTTTTCACCTAGAAGACTTTAGATAACATTATTGAGAGATAATACAAACCCTAAAAAGCACACTGATAATATCTTGGCTTCCCCTGATGGATATTTGTAGACTTGGAAATGAAATAAAGTAAACTCTTGCTACTTGGGAAATTTTAAAAGCAGGGTATTAAAATCAAAGGTCTCTGGAGTTTATCCTTTCCTTAAAAGCTTCCAGAAGGAGGAGCTGGTATGAATGAGGGGGTGATTTAAAAAGAAATATAGACACACAGAGAGGGTGGAGGGGAAGGGAGGGGAGGGGAGGGCAGGGGAGGGGAGGGGAGACACAAACACTGTAATCAATAGGATGCAAACCAGCCTCTGCCTAACTGTGGTCCACCCATGCTTCTACTTGACAAGGACCAATTCCACTGTTTTCTTTTACACATTGAGAGTTTGTCTACAGTCTTGTCTGGGAGTAAACAATGCCTGTATGGGAAAAAATACTTTAAAAAATTCATTTTACAGGTGCTCACCCTACATTGGATTTAGGACTGTCAGCTAGCAATTCAGCAGTTTCCACTTATCATGAGATGGTTATTTAAAAAAAAAAAAAAAAAAGGATGTGAGAACTACTAGGATTGAAAAATGCCAAATAAAAAAATTAATTACTGTGGCCTAAGAATAGACTGAAAGCAAAAAGTACAACACTTAAAAAAAAAATAAATACTAATTGCTTCATGAAGATTTTCAGAAGCAACTGTTAATGTGCTAGAGATGACTCTGTGGTTAAGGGCATTGGCTGTTCTTTGAGAGGACCCAGGTTCTCTTGCAAATTGCACATGCATAGTACAGAGACATACATTCAAGCAAAGCATCCGTGTGTGTGTGCGCGCGCGTGCGTGTGTTCAATTTATGAAAATATAAGATGGAGTGACTTGACTTCAGCACTTCTTCTGAGAACAGTCCAGGCAGTATATTATTAATCATTAGTTCAGCTTTTGAAATGCCCACTGTGTGTCACTCAATCTGAGTCATGAGTGTAACATATACTCACTGGAAGTGAGAGCAAGTTGTGTTTGCAGTTGTATAAATAGTATCCAGGCTAAGGCCAGGAGACATCTGACCATACCCTGAACCAGTCAAAGCATCAGGAAGAGATTATGGCTTCAATCCCACACAGTAACGTGGACCTTGATAAACTGGGCTGCAAGCCAAGGGAAACAAGATGGTGATGGCTCTGTCAACCACAGGAGTGAGCAGGTGACAACAGAAATGATATTCAGTCAAGGAAGAGAAATCTTAGGAGGAGCTGGATAGATATCTTCCACATCTTTATTGGTTATATTGAAAGGGGATCAGATGGATTTTGTGTGACAGCAGAGTGAACTTAGATCTCCAGGGCGAAGCTGGGGGTGGCAGATGGTATCAATTATCACCCTTTCTAAGGATCAAAAAGTATCTGAGGAGCCTAAGCGTATCTGCTCACTGCTCAAGAGCCAGGCTGAGGACCCACAGGCAACACATGACTCCCAGAAGCCCTTGGTATCAGGGATTTCTTTGCCATCTTGCTTGCCACTGCTTTTAGAATAAAAGCCTTCCCAGTCAGGTCAGTGATGCCATGGTCTAAGTCCCAGGAGTATGCGTTTTAACAGACATGCATAGTCCCATGCTTGTCCCTTGACTGTCCTAGGGAAGTGGGAGAAAGAATAAGAAATGTGAGTATCCGCAACAGTCGCCCATTTAGATTAATTTGTCTGACTGTGTCATGGAAAGCAGATTATTCCTTGAAAGAAGTCATGGTTATATTAGGAAGGAATTAAGGCACTCTCCAAATGAAAAATAACCACTATACAAAGTGCAAGATGAAATTCTTCCTAAATATTATTACGGTCCAGACATGTAATGTCCCATGAGGTCACCCTCATCCATGATAATCGAGTACAGGGTTATGGCATCCGAGAGATGGAGCTCCAATCTGAACCTGGCTGAACCTGACTGATCTTGGAGATCTTTGAAATTTTAAAATTTGATCTAAGTAGTTTCCAAGTTGAGAACATGTCAGGTTCCTGTTAGCAGTTCTTTTCAAATCATCCCTGCCTACTCTCCCTTCCCTGTTCTCAAGGGCTCTTCTAGTATCCCTTGTGCCCTTATGATCCTTTGTCCCTCCTCCCTACCCGGGAACAAATCGATCAAATGAACAGATGCTTAGGCTGAGCAATGGCTTGGCTGGTAAGTGCATTTACAGGCAAGCCTAAGAACCTGGGTTTGATCTCTAGGACCCACATTGTGAAAGAAGAGAACTAATTTCTCTCAGTTGACTTCTGACCTTTATACACAACATTCACATGTGTGTGTGAGCGTGCACACACACACACACACACACACATGCAGGCACACACAATTGTAGAAATTTTTTTTTTCAGTCACCACATATTTGCCTGCACAAGGCCTGCACAAGATCAAGCCAATCAACATTCTACCATGGAAGCCTCCTCCTTTCCATGAGGAGCTATTGGGAGTCCGTGGGTCTGAACGAGATGCTCCAACAGATGGGCATAACTTAATTGTTGTGGACTATTAGTTGAAGATGTGTTGCATTCATTTATGCTGTGGACCATTTGTTTAATGATGCAAAAATGTGTTGTATTCTTTTGTGTGACATTTGTTTAACTCTGTGAAGCTCTTACTTTGCCTGTCTTAAACACCTGATTGCTCTAATAAAGAGCTGTATGGCCAATAGCAAGGTAAGAGAAATGACAGTTTAGGAAGCAAAGAGAACAAATAGGAGGAGAAATCTGGGTAGGGGAGAAAAGGAGGAGGAAAGAGAATCCCAGGGGCCAACCACCCAGCTCCACAACATGCCATGCAATAAGAAGTAAAGAATAGAATAGAGAAAGATAAAAGCCCAGAGGCAAAATGTAGATGGGATAATTTAAATTAAGAAACGCTGGCTAAAACGCAAGTCAAGATAATCGGGCATTCATAAGTAAGAATAAGTCTCTGTGTACTTATTTCAGAGCTGGGTGGTGGGTCCCCAAAGGGTAAAACAGGATCAACTACACTCAATGGATTTCACTTTTAAAGGCAACACAAAGTTGGGAGTGGGGAACAAATCTGAGATAAGTTTGGAGGCAGAGTGGCAGGGCTGTGAAAATGATCAAAATGCATTGTACAACATTCTCAAAGGGTTAATGGAAATATTATACGTCTAAAGAATCACTATGTCTGAGTGTTCTTCTATTTGCTCCATGCCTTATACTGATAAAAAAAAAAACAGCCCAGAATAAAAAGAAATGACGCTAATTAAATTGGAAAGTTCTTTTTCTAATTTAGAAATCTTTCAAGTATTAGGAATGTCTAATTTGTAGTTTTAGGCAGTATAAAAAATATCTTCAAAAAAAGTAGAAAGGGACTTGGTTAAAGAAAATTAATAGTTGCAGTTATCTAACAAGGCTGCAGATGTTGGCTTCCTTCTGCTACTGCTGTTTTCTTTGGAATGGGTCCAATTTTCCCCTTGCATAAGAGGAGACAAGAGTTGCTTGAAGCCATTAACAACACCAATAGGAGGGACATTTGGATTAATAACCCAGAGGCCAGTCAGCCAGGAGCAATTTGGGCCAAAATCTTTTCCTTTGACTTTTGTCATTAAGACTGATATTTTGCTGTATTATGCTTGATCCTACATGCCACTGCAGAGACAAATAATTTATCTTCCCAACTCCCATTGTTTTTTAAATTGACCTCAGTTAAATGTTTTAATTTATTTGCACTGAGATCCCTCCTGCTGGCTGTGTTGGGTGCTACGAAGTGAGATTGCTAAATAGAAAGAATTTCTTGGCATTTGAATAGTAAGATGTATGGGAACATAGGAAGGTGCTTTTAAAATAATACTGAGGAGGCAGAGAATCTCAGTTTTCCTTTTGTTTCATGTCAGCTTTTGTGAAAGTTTACTTTTGCTCTATTTTACTTATCTACAAGTGTGCCGTAGCGCAACCTCACTTTTTGTGAGATCCTTGAGTAATTTCTAGAAAATTCAGGGCAGCTTCTGTATGCTCAGAAGCAAGCCGTGTTTGCTTTGTCCTCTCCATCCTCAACTTCCTCTGAGGCATTGCATCTACCCAGCTTTCCTGCTCTCTTCCTCAAATCACCCTCCCAGGATGACCAATGACACCCTGACAACACAGCGCTCCACAGTGGGCCTCCAGGACCATCCTTGGCTACAGTTTGGAGACAGGCCGTCCTTCCTTCTGTTCATACATAATTCAGCGGCTTCCAGAGTGCCACACTATAACACCAGAGGCTCTGCCTTCCACCTCCAGGCCTCACATGTGACCTCTCACACTACGGGAGCACCTTGGTGACCCAGGCACCAGTGACCTCAGAGGTGAGCAGTGATGTTCACTCCCATGGATGTCCTTTACCTAGCAAGGTCTGTGTGTGACACAGTGATCTAACAAGGATGGAAGAGAACAACCATGAACTTGGGGGTTTCTAAGACTCCTTCACGCCTCTAAAACTTTTCACTTCTTGTCTCTCGCATCTGGGTCTTCTCTCCACTACCTTCTACACCCCTTTTTACTCTTCAGTGGGGAATCACACCATGGCGTGTGTGTGTGTGTGTGTGTGTGTGTGTGTGTGTGTGTGTGTGTGTGTGCGCACGCGCACGTGTGCGCGTGTGTGTGTGTGTGATACCAAACCTAGCTCCATCTGCATAAGACACTAACACACTTCAAACAAAGAATTGAAGACTCACCAGCCTGGCCCAATCCAGTGATATAACATTAAGCAAGGACAGTGGCTAGTCAGAGGCCCCCCAGCATGACAAGACATTCGAACTCCCTGTCGCTTTCAAGGGAAGCAATCGTTCACAACAGTCTGTAGCAATTCCCACCAAACTGTTATAACCTGAGCAATTCTCACTCCAAGAAGAAGTACTGAGTGACAAGACATGGACCCTGGATATTGTCACAGTTCTGTCTTCTCATACAACTCAAATGGCCTTTTCTACTTTCTCCAGGCTATAAAAGCATAGCCAGATCTCATATTCCAAGAAAACTTTTTTGCTCACCCGTATAGATTATAGCACCCTACATGGCCCAGCCAAAATATTCTGTTACACTTCTTTAATGTTTATCTTGAAAGCCACATACTGGCCAGAGATGGAAGGAATATCTAATCTTAGCCCTAAAACTCACATTTATCACATCCAGATGGTCAATTCAGTTGAGAAGACAGCAGCAGAAGAAATATCTACTAGATCTTGAAGAGAGCTTAGTTCAACCAGCTATGGAATGTCAGTCGCAACCAACTGATACCCATCAAGAAACCACTTCTCCAGCTCTAACTCAAGTGGGGATCACTCAGGAGGGGATCACTGCAGACATCACACATCCTGAGCATTCATGTTTCAAGTGAGCCCGGCGTGTCTGTTACCAGCACAACTGTCATATGATCACTTGATGGACAAATGAACACTAATGCCAGGACCAATGTCTTTGTCACCATCGCAGTCACTGTTGTCTGGAGTTGCCACAACCACAACTTGCCAGGATCATATGGTGAGGTCACCTGGGCCAAGTAATACAGACTAAGCTATTTCATTGGCAGGCCATGGCTCCACCCACACCTTTACCATCATGGAAAAGTCATAGAATTTGTAGCGTTCTCGGTGTATTAAAGGGCTGCCATGCTCTAGACTCTAACAAGAAAAATCACAGACAAATGTATTCAACATGGAGGTAGGACAATTCATTTCTCTTTAGTGAGCTTGGGTAATTGCCAGAAAACATTTGCTTTATGGGGCTGTTTCTGCAAGTGGCTTTATTGCATCCGTTTGTTCATGTCTTTTCAGGAATAGTGTTGCACAGCAACAGTCCTACAGCAGCAGCAAGACCCCAAGATCAGGAATCTGGACAGAGAGGGAAAATGACTTGGATTATTGTCTTAATTAGGGTTTCTATTGCTGTGAAAAGACACAGCAACACTTACATAGTAAAACATTTAATGGGGTGGGTGTTACAGTTTCAGAGATGCAGTCCTGCAGCAGGCAGGCAAACATTGTACTGGAGCTGAGAGTCCTACATCTTGCAGGGAACAGGAAGTCAGCTGAAATACTGACAGTCTCCCGAGCATAAGAAACCTCAAAGCCCGCCCCTCAGCGACACACTTCTTCCAACAAGCCACACCTCCTCCAACAAGCCACACCTCCTAATGGTGCCACCCCCTGTGAGATTATGGGGGCCAATTACATTCAAACTACCACAATATAGAGAGCTAAGTGCGGAGAGTGGTCCCCATACGCGCCACTGAAACCACCATTGCTCACTTTACAAAGCACTTGTATCAGTGATGGGATCTCTGTACGCTATGCCTTGTCCACACTGATGTTTTAGAATTCTCTTAGCTATCCAAGATCAACAGGCACTTGCTCGAAGCACACAACAGTGGGCCTCCAGGGATGATGCCCACTCTCTGGAAAAAGGTTATATTATATAGCCCCGGAGTCTTATGGATTTTGGGGGGGGGGGCAAAGAAACATTTAGAAGAACACTAAAAATAAGTTGAGGAGTTAGAACTCAGCTTCCCTGTGAAAACAGAGAAAAGCATTCCCAAGAGCCATAAGGCTATTGAATGAAATTTTCAACGTTATGGATTAGTTACTTCTCTATGAGTTGTTGTCCAGGGAGGTCCCCCAGCGACCTGCAAGACAATAAAGGGTATTGCCATTGCAGTTGGTTTCATGCCAGAATTAGATGATAAGTCCCTGTTCCTCGAGTCACCAGAGACTTTGGCCACAAGACATGGATAAATCAAAATCAAGCTGGGCTACAGCTGTCATCTCCTTTCCTACTGACTGGCTTGCATGGTGGCAGAAGGCAACATATAGGCTTTCTGGGGGGGGGGCTGTTGTTACCAACAGACTTGCTTGGCTGTGGACCCTGTGAAACATACCAGGCACTGGTGTAATAGTGACACAATTGTAATCGGTGCAACCAAAGGGATTCTTTCTCGTTCAGTCTGGTGTGTGCAGCAGGGGATGGGGAGCGTGTGTGGGTCATGGCCATACATACTGAGGCCAGAGAAGGACATCTAATATCATGCAATATCACTCCTTGCCTTAATCTCGTGAGAAGGCGTCGCTCACTGAATCTTAACTGGACTGAGGGTCAGCAAGCCCCGTCAATGCTCTTCCCCTGACAGCCCTGAGGTTACAGGTACATATGCACCATCCCCAGCTCTTCACATGAGTGCTAAGGACTTGAACTCGGGTCCCCACATTTGCAGTCTTACCTACTGAGCTGTCCCCTAAGTACCCCAGCTTTCTGATTGGTCTTAAGCTCAGATCAGGAGGTGAGAATTCACATCTGATGGTGTAAGCAAGGACAAAAGCCGAAGACTAGGGAAGTCATAGTGGGTAAGCAATTGCTATTATATTTGTTAAATGAATACTGTGGAGGAGCTCCGGTGGCTCAATTGGTTAGCGCACGGCACTTATATGAATCCTTTGGGCTTATCAAACTGCCTGGTTTTGCCTATAGATCTTTCTAATTGTTAGCCACAGAAGAAAACTTTCTAAAAATGTTTTAGGTTTGTTTATTTTATTTTATGTGTATGAGTGTTTTGACTGTGTGTATGGTTGCATAACACATGTGTGCCTGGCACCTGTGGAGGTCAGAGTGGATACTTCATCTCTGGAACTGGGGTTATGGATGCTTGTGAGCTACCATATGGGTGCTAGGAATCAAACCCAGGTCCTCTGAAAGAGCAACACATACTCTTATCTACCGAGCCATCTCTTTGGCCCCAGAAACTTCCTTTTTGCAAGCAGAAACTCCTAACTTTTGGAATACAATTGCTGGCTGGTTAGAGGCCGCAGTCTGCCATAAGCCTAGCAGGTTTCTCTAAACTCAGCAATATGGAACTCACTCACTCCCCAGCAAGGCCTCCTGCTCTCTACCTGCCCTTATCTGGAGACTGTCCCTGGACCTGGAGGACTGACCTTATCTAAAAGCTAACCCTAAACCAGATGCCTGTCTCTAAACCAGAAGCCTGATTCAGCTTTATCTTGACCCTTAACACAGATCCCTGCTGAGTTGACCTGTGCTAGGAGCTCTGCTGTAGGAGCCCACTGCCACATACTAAGCCTTGTGATAGGATCGTGCCGCTGAATGCAGATGATGATGATGATGATGATCTCCCAGAAGGCTGCCCCTGTTTGAGCTCCTAGGCTAGCTACCGAAGCTTTCTGTCACCCCATCGCCTCTTTTCCCTCTTGACCAACAGGGCCAGAGGGAAAGAGGACTCCTACACTTAATTTGTCAAACTCCAGAAAACGCGTGACCACTGCCACACAGCACAATGACCCAATGATCAACCATACTTGGTAAAGACAGTCAGCCATCTACATCACCCACTCCTGGGCAGGGGAATTTGCAGCAGATGAGGAACAAAGAGGCAGAAAAGATTGTAGGCACTGAACAACTAGAGCGGGCATTGTGAAACATGACTTCCTGGAGGGAAGAAACAATCTTGCAAGACTTTGGAAGTGAGTGAAACTTACAAGATTCAGCAAGTTCACAAAATATAGACGGTGATTCCTAAGTCTCCTGCCCCAGGGTTTCATGGTGCTGAGGGGGAGAATCTATGGGCTACAATGTTGGCTGCAAGCCCTTCAAGGAGCTCCAGGGGGTCAGCTCCTGTGAGTCATGGCTTCCAGAGTGGGATTTTTGATGATGCAGCTGCCTTTGAGTCAGCCATGCTCTTGGAAGTAACTCCAGTCAACTCACTGATTCACCAAGCTGGACTTGGATGGACTCATTTCTGTGCTCGGCTGTGGATGCCATATCGAACGTGAATAGACGTTTGTTCGTGCATTCCCAGGAAAGTCCAGCAACAGTGAGGGATCATTTTCACTTATTATGACTCTTTTTTTTTAACCTAAGAAGACTAGAACAATTAATTTGGGACTATGTTTAATATTGGTATTTGATAATATATAGAGACAAAAGACTTTCCCTTTTCATTTGTCTGTTTTGTTTTCTCTTTTATTTTTGACAGAGCCTATGTAGACCAGACTGGCCTAGAATCCACTGTGATCCGACTGTTTCCTAAGTCCTGGGATCACAGGGATGCCACACTATACCCAGCCATCATTTTGTTTTCAAATAGTGGCTTCTTAACTAGACTATCTGAATCACTTAGGATGTTGAGCTTCCGTACTGTAAATAATTTTAATGTTTTTAAACTACTATTATATGTAATAATCACATATTTACTTCTTTCAGTCTAAAACCAATTCAACAAATGTTTGAGGGAAAGTTGGATAAGAACAAAGATATTTTAGTTTAGATTTGGACTTCTTCTAAATGTGCTTGAAAGTTCATTCCTCTTGCCAGTCAACATTTCAATGTGATGACAAGGGGATTGGGTTAAAAAAGGAAGTTGAGCTGACCACAAATCTACAAGACTACATATGAGACCTCTGAACACAAATCACCAGAAACTCATTCTGAGTGTGATTTCTCTTATAGGCAATAACATTCGCGGTGGCTTTTATAGACACCCCTGCATGAGCCATGGGAAGAGCTGGGAAAGATGCATCTTCCACCAGAAACATATACCTGTTCTGACCAATGTGCATTCTATCCCATGCCTACCAAGGGCTGTGCTTGGCCCTAACATGGTCCTAAAGATCCACACCCTCCACCGCTACCCCCAAGCTCCTGCCACAAAACCTATCTGCTGTTAGGAGACCGATCTGTGTAATAGCAACATCGCTGCTTGGCATGTTTTTTCTTCCTGCCCATTACACAAGTTTGGATTTTAGCCATATCTGTTCCACAGACCCGATATGCATTTTTATCACATCTAATTCATTTTTATCTGAACAATAATATAATAGGACAATATACCCTTAAGGCTTAGAAGAAAAAAAAAACTTAAGTAATCACCCTGGGCCACATCAATACATGTTAATATTAATAGAAAGTAAGGTTAAAATATTAAAGCCTATTAGCACTTGGAAATGTAAATAAACTTACTCTTCTATTTATTTTTGGAGTGTGGTATTGCAAAGTACATAAAGTTTTGAGGTAGAGCTGATCTCCAAATAAGTATGTTCCTTGCAAATGAACTACCAGGGGAAAATGGAGTGTATTATACAATGTATGTTTGAGAATGACAGTGTAAGACCAAAAGAGTAAAAAAATTAAAACACACACACACACACACACACACACACACACACTTCTCAAAGCCTCCAAATCAAATCCAAAGCTACTTCCAGGTGCTAGGCTATTTAAAGAAAAGGAAATGACTCGGTTGGTACCTTGCTTATGACAAAAGCATGGATCTGAGTTCAAGCCTCCAGAATATCATGTTTTGAAATAGCAAGGCACATTCGCAACCTAAGCACTGGGGAGGCAGAGTTGGCAACGTGTAGGGCTATCTGGGTACCCAGTCTAATTGGCAAGTTCCAGGGTAGTCACAAAACAAGGTGACTCACTGGCACCGGGTACTTGCAGGAAAGCCAGGCGATCTCGGTTAGATTCTCAGATCGTACAATGTGGCAGAAGAGGATCTGCTCCCTGGAATTGTCCTCTGACTTCCACATGCATGCCGTGGCGTGTGCACGGTTGCATTCAGGCACATACAGACAGACAATAATAAAATCATGAAAATGTTAACATATGGGGCACAGCACTCGAGAGATGACACCTAAGCTTGATGCCTGATGTCTACACGTGCTCACAAACAGAGAGAGGGAGAGGGAGAGAGAGGGAGAGAGGGAAGGAGGGTGTGTTCTTTTCTCCTGTTCTCTCTCTCATCCGAGATTTGGCCCTGAGGAGGTCATCAAACCTACACGATGCCCAAGGGAAACCATTCAAGAATGAAGGCCACACCTGTCTCTTCCAGACTGGAGAATTAGCAAGAGTAGTTTGTTTACTGGGCAGCACAGCATAAGTGTTGGCCCTGGGAACCCAGTCCTTTTTAATTATTTTGCTATCAATTAAACTTTCCTGAGATTAGAATCTGAACCTGAAATTCTGTCAGTGTCTCTATATAGGCTCGGTATTTCAAAGGAGAAATTAACCTGGTGTTGGGCCTGGTGTTGGGCCAGTGTCTGAAATAGTTGTGTTCTGATTCATAACATTAGTGCAGGGCCTAAATCTCTCCTTACAGAAATCTATCCCTATGCACAATTTTTGCCTGTGTCCAACCACAGCATCATGACAAGCCAAAGAGCTACCAGCACTGCCCATTGCTTTTCCTGATTTAGGTAAATAGATCTTTCTAGGCCAACACACTCTGCAGACATGAATGTTATTTTATTAAGATATATAGTGACATAAAAATATTTAAACTGTCAAGCCGGGCACTGGTGGCGCATGCCTTTAGTCCCAGCACTCGGGAGGCAGAGGCAAGAGGATCTCTGTGAGTTCAAGACCAGCCTGGTCTATAGAGCTAGTTCCAGAGCAGGCTCCAAAGTAATACAGAGAAAGCTTGTCTTGAAAAACCATTATATACATATACATACATACATACATACTGCATATTGTGCAGCTTGAAAAATCTAAGACAGGTCTTTCTTCAAGTCATCTCACTTTCACAGATCAACTGGGCCAGTCAGAAGTAATGAGGAATGTTGGAGGAGGCATCCTATTTGTTTATAGGAGGCTGACAGTGTATCGGAGCTTGTGTGCTAAGAATGGGCTTATACAAACCCTGCCCTACCACCACAGCCTACAAAATAGAAGAGCCTTCATCTGAGCCTTTTCCTTATGTGTGCTGCTGTTGCAATACATGGATGCGCAATACATGGATGGGCTGTGCTTTTACCTCATGGGGTTATCCTCGGCCTTTCGATTGCCAACATTGTTATCCCATTACAGCAGAGGGCTGGCTTTGAAGTTGAATCTTCTTAGCAGGGCCCCTTGAACTAGTCCCTTTCAAGTATCTCTCCTAACTTAACAATTTCCACAGCGATACACCATCAAAGGGAAGGGACTGATGAAAGGAAATCGAACAAGGACCTGGATAGAGGTGATGGATGGCTCTTCTTTTTCTGGAAACAGCACTTGAAATTCTGCTCACTGTCTTCAAGACTTTAAGGTAGGTGAGTCTGTCCAGAACTGTGGCACAGCACTGAGAAACGTAGGTGACACGCAGGGTTCCCGGTTCTGTGCCTCTCCCAGCAACACAACTATCCCAGCTTATTCGTCCTCTACCTGTCCTTTAGATTTCAGAGATTATACAGTGATTTCTTAGACCAAATCCTACTCTACCTCTTAGAGAAGGTTTCTGAAAATTTGCTCCGTGAGGCCAACGATCATGTTCAAAATGTCAGTTGTGCTTCAGAGCCTACTTACAGGACAGTGCTTCTCGGGGAGGGGGGCACTTAAAAGTTGATGCCTAATGGAAATATCAGTGTTCCAGGATGACTTCTTCAATCTGCTTGGCATCACTGAAGCAGTATGTATGATATAATATATGTGTGTGTGTGTGTATATATATATATATATAATATTTTACATTTATTTGTGGTGTGCACATGGACACGTGTGCATACCATGGCAAGCATGTGGAAGTCAGAGGACAGTCTGTGAGAGTTGGTTCTCTTTCCACGCTATGGGTTCCAGGGATTGAATTCAGGTTTAACAGCAATTGCCTTCACCCACAGAGCCATGTTGTCAGCCTGCAAAGGCTTTTCCTAAAAGCCCCAATTGAGACACGATCATGATGCTTTAAATTTCAAGTAAAATGTCCAAATAATCCAAACTCACACACAGCAGGTGCCCCTGGGGCCGTAAGTGGTAATAGTGAGGATAGTCCAACCCAGGAAGCCCAGGGCTGGTGGCTCCGGCAGGATGCCCAGCTCTGGTGTGGAAGAACAGGGTGCTCTTTGCTTTCCCTTCTCAGATAGCTGGGCCTTTTACCGTTTCAAGCTCTCTGGTGGACTATCAAGAATAAAACAACAGAAAGTGCTAGAGTTCTGCTTTCTCTGCTCTCCCTGCCTTCACTTTAGGCGTCCTGTGTCCAATCTGCTAGTTTCCTGCCATCCTCTTCCTGCTCGTTGGTGCTCCCAGCCGGCCCTCTTCTAGTCTCTGATCATTTCCCTCCCTCTACCCCATACCGTAAGGTTCTGGGTATTGTAGTGCATTCTGAGTATCCAGTGCATTCTGGGTATCCGGTGCATTGTATGTAATCTGTGCATTCTGGGTATCCAGTGCATTGTATGTAATCTGTGCATTCTGAGTATCCAGTGCATTGTGTGCAATCTGTGCATTCTGAGTATCCAGTGCATTGTGTGCAATCTGTGCATTGTGAGTATCCGGTGCATTGTGTGTAATCTGTGCATTGTGAGTATCCGGTGCATTGTGTGTAATCTGTGCATTCTGAGTATCCAGTGCATTGTGTGCAATCTGTGCATTCTGGGTATCCGGTGCATTGTATGTAATCTGTGCATTCTGAGTATCCAGTGTATTGTGTGTAATCTGTGCATTCTGGGTATCCGGTGCATTGTATGTAATCTGTGCATTCTGAGTATCCAGTGTATTGTGTGTAATCTGTGCATTCTGAGTATCCAGTGTATTGTGTGTAATCTGTGCATTCTGGGTATCCGGTGCATTGTATGTAATCTGTGCATTCTGAGTATCCAGTGCATTGTGTGTAATCTGTGCATTGTGAGTATCCAGTGCATTGTGTGCAATCTGTGCATTCTGGGTATCCAGTGCATTGTGTGCAATCTGTGCATTCTGGGTATCCAGTGCATTGTGTGTAATCTGTGCATTCTGAGTATCCAGTGCATTGTGTGCAATCTGTGCATTCTGAGTATCCAGTGCATTGTGTGTAATCTGTGCATTCTGAGTATCCAGTGCATTGTGTGCAATCTGTGCATTCTGAGTATCCAGTGCATTGTATGTAATCTGTGCATTCTGAGTATCCAGTGCATTGTGTGCAATCTGTGCATTCTGAGTATCCAGTGTATTGTGTGTAATCTGTGCATTCTGGGTATCCGGTGCATTGTATGTAAACTGTGCATTCTGAGTATCCAGTGCATTGTGTGTAATCTGTATATTCTGGGCATCCCATGCATTCTGGGTACCCGGTACATTCTGGGTGTCCAGTGCATTGTGGGTATCCGGTACATTCTGGTACCTGTCTCTAGGCAGAGATTCTTAGGCTCGCCTTCACCTTGGTCACATTCTCCCCTTGCCAGTGTCGGGATCGCTTTCAGATCAGAGAGCAGCTCTGGGGACGGATTTCTCATGCTCAGTCAGACCTGCTGGACTCACACCGTCACGGTTCCAGAACAGAGGGCGCCAGGCCGTGTGGGGTCTTCCTCCTCTCAAATGCAGAGCCCCGAATCCTGTCTGCCTTTCCCTGTATTTCCAATTCAGCATTCCACATATTCAGAGTTCATAAAACTTGGATATGTCTGCGTTTCCCTCGCCGGCTATCACGCGCTTTCTCCCAAGGCGCCCGTAAGGAGCACTGCGCTCACACGAATTCCACCTCGCTCCTTAAACTTTACACAAGGCTGCGGTCTCCCTAGCTCCCTCTGTGACCCCTGGGAAATGAAGGCTGCCGGTGAGCTAACTCAGGAATTGGGAGACCTGCTGTAAACAGAGATAACGACTCCTTTCTCTGCTTGGATGCTGTCGGAAGACTGTGCGATGAACTGGGTCTTGAAGGAAGAGTTCTCTAGCAAAGGTCAGGAAGGACGCTGTAGGCAGAGACAACACAATCAACGCACAAAGGAAAGAGATGACATGGATGACAAAGGACCAGACAAGTCACAGTGTGGGTGCGGGGCAGGGTAGGGAGGGCCTCTCCTGCACCATCCTATTCAGATTCAGAAAAGGAAAGACAGGGTCTTCAGGAAATATTTATTATGAGTATTGAGAGAGGATGGGTGAAGCCTGATTTCAAGATGCATTTTATGGCACGCTGAGAAGTCTAAACTTTTGTTTGCAGCCAGTAAGAACTCACCAAACTTTTTTTTAAATCAAGGAAACGGCATAAGGCTGTTTAACACAGGTTTTGAGGGGGACATTTGTGAAGCAATTGAGTTGAGTATTGCCTCACATTTCTGTAATGGACTTTGCTTTGGCTTTTCCCTTTTATTGCTCTATTTTGCTCTGGTCTTGATTATTCTCAGGAACTTGTGTTCCCCACCGGTGATGGCTGACCTTTGGAGACTACTTGGGAAGACATAGGCATCACAACCCTGGGTGTGTCTGTGCAGGTTTCCAGAGAGAAGTGACTACGGAAGGAAAGACATGCCCTACTCCTGAGTGGCATCCTTCCATGAGCGGGGAGGGGCTCCTGGCCTGTTGAAATGTGCACAGGCAGCCTCGATAATCCTCTGCCACAGCCAGGATCCATTCCCGCCCCTGAGCCTTCCGCACCATGATGGATTGAACCTTCAAACTGTGAGCCAAAGCAAATCCTCCCTAAAACCACTCAAACACTTCTTGTCGAGTTTTTGGTCACAGTAGCAAAAGAAAAGTAGCCAATGCTCTACACTACACACACACACACACACACACACACACACCTCAACATCAATAATAAGAGTTCTCTGTATCGCCATAAAGGTCTCTGAAACTGCTGGCTTGTTTCTGAATCTCCAGAGTAAACCAAACCAATATTCAGATGGCACTGGTCTCCAGTTCTCAACACTTATTCTGACAGTTAGATTTCTCTTCCTGTTTCCATGCTAATTCTACTGGATGCAGACGATGCTCCTGTGAGTCGATCCCTCTGGATGCAGATGTCACTGTGAGTTGATCCCTGACTGAGCTAAGGCTTTCTGTTGGCATGCCGCTCTCTCCATCCCTTACTTAACTCTAAATGACCTTGTAAGTGGGAACACTATTAACTCTGCAGCAGACCATCATAGGAAGCACCCAAACGCTAACAGTTCCCTGGACATTGGTCACATCTCACCATGGACTGCAGGATACAGATTTCTGCTTGGTTTGCTGCTGGTACCCACCCTATTCCTGCTTCCTGGGTGCAGGGGTCGAGGGAAGGGTTGTCCAATGAATTAGAAGGTAGTTTCCACCCCACATGACTCAGAATGAGTCCCAGTTGGAGAAATAACTCTGGGCTCTTGCATTTCACACTAAGGAAAGGATTCTCCCTTTAAATGACATGGTGACAAAATTTGGGACCCAGTCATGTTTTCCTCCTGGTTTGCTTCAATATCATTGTGGGTCTAATTCTGCAACAGCTAGGGCAGGCAGTTCCACACACGAGTTCTCTGAACTTCGAAGTCTTTCTTGCCGCCAACATCCTCAGTACCGGGATTAACACGTCACTCACCAAATGAGACAGGAGAGCTGTCTCCTGACACGAACACATGCTCTTGAATTCCTAAGCCGGTCTCATTTACAAAAAGTTAAGAACCCGTGGCATAACTTGTGGCCGCTCCAAAAAGGCTTTCACTGGACTTTGTCAAAACAAGTACTGGATTAAAAACTCAAAAAGCATTATGAAACTCAGCCTCACCAGCATGAAAACCATTGTACTGCTTTACAAAATCTAATTTTCCTGGAAATTGTGCCCATTCTTAAGCTAACCATTGAATGAAACTCAATTTTCTCATTTTATTTTTTTTTCTTACCTCTTTCTGAAAACATCTCAAGAAAACTTAATTCATGATGATGTTTTCTTGAGAGACTTCCAGAACAACCAGATACTTGAACTAAAGATGTAAGAGGACACAAACAACAAACATAAAACATTATTCTTGGTGTTTCTCCTAAACCTGAACATGGCAATCCTAGGAAATGGACATGGTGGAATAAGTAATTCGTTTTTTAAAATGTTTTTTAACATGACAATTCCTACATTACTTTTGAATTTTAAAAATATTCCATTTTCGAATGGAGAGATGGCTCATTGAGTCATGCTTGCCATGCAAGCGAGAAGACCTAAGTTCGAATCTTAAGGAGTCATGTAAATCTAGACACAGCTGTGCACATCTGCAATCCCAGTTCTCCTACTGTGAGGTATGAGGGGGAGACAAGACTCCCAAGAGGGGCCAGCTGTCTCTGTTTTTGCAGTAACAAAGAAAGGCCGATCATGTTTCTTTTAGAGGACCACCTTTGGTTGAGTCTTCACCTTCCACATGTGTGCAGTGACACCTGCAACAGCTACATTTACACACATAGCTATGTCATACACACCATAACGTTTTAAAGTATCTCCTTAGTATTTACCTTGATTAAATATCTGGACGTTCCTTAGCTTTTAAGTTAGCCACCATTGCAGTATCTGCTGCACCCACCTCCCATCTCCACACCACCCAACTCTGCACTGGATAGTATCATTCCAGTTTCACCACGACACGGACAGAAAGTTTCTCCACACTTTTATTGTAAAGTTTGCGACGTAGCTTGCTTGGGCCAATAGGAAGAGACAAAAGAAATAATGATGTGTCGCTCCCAAGATTAAGTCTTCTTTTTGTCCTGGAACTCACTCTGTAGACCAGGCTGGTCTCGAACTCACAGAGATCCACCTGCCTCTGCCTCCTGAGTGCTGGGATTAAAGGCATGATTAAGTCTTCATTGGGCTACCATTTTTTTTCACTTGTTCTAAAACTCTGTCACTGTGACCATGAGAAGTGGCCTTTGGTCCTAGGAAGCAAAGCTTTCTGGAACAGAGGACAAAACCATGGAATGAAGGCACCCCAGTCAAGCCTAATCTAGACAAGACACAGACTGTGAGCTCAGTCCACTGAGAGCTGGTGCTTTTGTGGTCGCTTGGTACTTAGAGATGTGTTACACACATCAGCAACTGTTTCCTATTGGCTAGTGTGAGTTAACAGTGGTGATCCTACTCCCATTCACCTTGTCAGAAACTGACTACGGAACAGGAATGTCTACTCCCATAGGAGACTTCTAGACTAAAAAAGAAGATTTGATGGAGACTTCAAGACAAAGTGCTCCCTTACCTGCGGAGCTCTGCCAAATCCTCTCTCGTTCTTTTTCTTGCTTCGTTGTAACCAAGAGGGTACTAGGTGCTGAGGATCGATAGCAGCTGCCCATAGGTCTCCAGGGGAGCTAGTTGGAGAACAAAGGCAGTCCACAGCAGCTTGCAAAGCGTGACAGTATGAGAAAGTGACGCAGAACCTTCTGTCGATCTGGGAATAGCAGCCCCACTAACACGATGAGCTGCACATCATGACCAGGTTGAGCTGGTGTCGGTCTCTTGTATTCCAAACGTTCGAAGCTAACGTGGGACAGGATCATTTCACACCTCAGGTTGGGGCTCTTTGTTCTTCCAGGTGTCACGAGTAAGCCTTTTGGTGACATAACGGTCATGGTCATTACCAAAAGTTCCACATGGCTTTCTTCTGGCCTCCCCCTACAGAGAGCCCCACATGGTTTCCTGTATTCTTCAAGTCTCCCTCGTCCTTAGCATACCCACACTTACACGAACAATGTCTTACCCCACCCCATCACGGTTGTTCTAGTTCAGCAAGAATAAGAGGAGTAGAGTGATCGATTACAGCATTTTCATATGTTAGAACATTATATATCCAATAGAAGTAACTTGTTAATTCAGCAAATAGTTGTTCAATACCTACCTTAGTCTGGACACTGCCCTGTGGAAGAACACTTGTTAAGATGTCAAGTATAAGTCACGCAAGGATCAATCTATAAAACATAGTTACGGTGACTGATTTAGAGACAGCACCCGCACAAACTTTTAACTTTAGACTTTAAAGTGGGTACTAGAATGAGTAGAGACTTTCGGGTCTGTTGAAGTAGAATTCATCTATTTTGCATGACGTTTCTGAGTTCAGGGACAGAATGTTTAATACATTGTCACTCCCCAGTGTTAAAATCCTAATCCCTGATCTGCTGGTACTTGGACATGGAGACTTTGGGAGGTACTTAGACTAAGGGACGTCATGAGGATGGGACCCCATCATGATATTAGTGACCTCTTGAGGATAAACACCCGAGTGCCCTGCCTCTGCAAGCTGAGACACTTCTGGTCGGGAACCAAGTCTGCCTGCACCTTGACTTAGGATTTACCAGCCTCCAAAGGGTGAGAAATAACCTTTGGGTCCTTTGGTTCCTTTTTTTAAGGTGATTGCAGAACACTCAGATTTGTGAGTGTGTGTACATCCGTAGTCAGACATGAGAGAAAAGTAGCAAAGGCTTAAGTGGAGGCTGCCTCGGGTGGGATAACATGCAGCTCCCATCTTAGTGCTCCTCCTACATCTCACCACATCTAGCAATTCTGCGAACAAGGAAAAGGCATCATCGATGCAGTACACTGCTAATAAATCTAGTTATCTTGTAGTGTGTATATTTTAATGTGCTAGATAATACAATTACGGGATTTCCTTCTTCTTTCAGCAACTCCTGTGCTTTAGCATATCTACGCAAAGTCACTGGGTAAGTGAGCAGGGGACAGCAGGAACCAGAAAATCATGTAGGATCGCCTCTCTTCGTGCCGGATCTGGAATTTGGGAAAGGACTCTAGATGACTGTGTCTTGAAACCGTGCTTATTTCTGAGCCCCTCCCCCTACCCTCCCCCCCCCCAAAAAATCTAGGTTCACTGCAAAGGAGAGCAAAATCAAGAAGAAAAGGTAGGGGAATTGGGACACCATGAGGTCCTCTTCCTGTGGCTCTTAAGAGCCAGTGTGACTGACACCCTCCACCTGGGCGTACAGGGAGTATACCCAGCTGGTCCTTCAACTCCACGTCTGTAAAAACCCACATGGGGCTGCAAGGCTTCCACAATGCTAAGACAAATGCACATTTCAAACAGAAAAGGACAAGTAGAAGGAGAGGAAACGATCTTCGTCTCCTAACAAGGACATTGTGGTTTTTCTCCAAATGGAATGCAGTGCTTTTGTCTCAAGCAGCTGGTCCATAATGCTAATGAGAACATTTGAGGGCATTGGAGTGAGCCAAACTCAGTCTGAAGCAGCAGAACGAACTGTTAAACTTGGGTAGGGAATTCTGTCAGTGTGTGGTTATTAATGTAAAGTGCATTAATTTTGATCTACTCTCCAATGAAACTCTTTCACACCTAGCATGGTGTTTGGCTCTCCCAACTCTTTATCTTTTGTTTGTTCTTCGAGACAAGGTTTCTCTGTGTAGCCCTGGCTGTCCTGGAACTCACTCTGTAGACCAGGCTGGCCTCAAATTCATAGAGATCCGATTGCCTCTGCCTCCCAAGTGCTGGGATTAAAGGCGTGTGCCAAAGACAAATCATTTTATTCTCTATGAAAAACAAAGCAATGACTTACACAAATAGGGCTAGGCTGCAAGCCTACCATCTATGTAATTTTTCTTAAATTAAATAACCCATATTAATTATGTTAATGATATATAGGAAATACTTCATTTGTCTCATTTTAATACGTTTGTTGAACTAGAAAAAATGATTACACTGGGGAAAAGTATACTTGCCACAACCCGAGGACATCCTCCCAAGCCCATGAATATTCCAGAAACATAAGATGATTGACACATACTTGATCTTAATAAGGAACAGACATCTTTAGAAAATTACAGCCTTCATATTAAATATTAAATTTTTCATTACTCTTTTCCTTTACTTGAAATTTACCTCCATGCTACTGGAGAACTATATCCTAGGAATTTTTTTTTTTTTTTAAGGTCTCAAATATCAGAGAATTGAGGTCAAAAACTCTTAAAGGTAGCAATTTCTCCCTCCTTTGAATCAAGTCAGTATAAATTAATTTGGACCGTAGTTTTAAATAAAGGCAAGCTGAGTCCAAGTATTCTGTGTGTAAAACGAAGAAGGGACAGAGTAGAGCTAGAAACCACAGGGCCAACTCAAATTTTTCCTGCTAAGAAAATTGTTGCAAGCCCAGTGCTTTGGAGCTGAAAAACAAGTTGGTTTGGGCTCATTAAGACCACGTCCCCCTCTTGGCAAATACTGTCCGTGACTGGGAGGTTTAGTTCAGTAAGCATGCCATGGTGAGTGAGGTTCCTCCTGATGTTCCAGACACTCGGGACAATAGACCCCACGAGGACCCTCTATCTGTCAATTCCACCACCCAGTAACATTGGCATCAGACGCTTCCTTTCCTCCCAGCTCCCGGGAGTGTGGTAATCTGTATCTGGTGGAGTACAAACTCATCTTAAACTTTGCCTGCCAGATGGGAATGGGAAAACCCCTAGAGCCATGGTTCTGAACCTATGGGTCATGACCCCTTCGGGGATCGAATTACCCCTTCTTCCCAGGGGTCAGGTATCCTGCATATCAGATATTTACATCACAATTCATAACGGTAGCAAAATTATAATTGTGAAATGGCAACAAAAATAAGTTTATGGTTGGGGTCACCACAACATGAAGAACTATATTAAAAGGTTGCAGCATTGGGAAGGTTGAGAACCACTACCCTAGAGACTAGGATCCATATTTCTTTCTCATTACTCTGCTCTCTTCCCACCGAAAACTCACAGAATATTTGCCCCATAGGGCCTTCCAGAAGCTTCCAGGCTGACTCGAGCCTCAGAATTTTAAAAATCTAGTAATAATAATTTCTGTTGCGGTGACAAATAACCTGAGGGAAATCAGCTTACAGGAAGGAAAAAGTTGGTGCTGGCATATAGCTTCAGAAGTTTTATCCTGTTGCTGTGATAAAACACTCTGACCAAAACCAACTTAGAAGAGGAATGGATTTATTTCAGCTTACAGGACACAGTCCATCATTAAGGGAAATCAAGGCAGAAACTCAATCAGGAGAACTTGAAGCAGAGACCGTGAAGGAATAATGCTTACTGGCTTGCTTGCAGACCCATTCTTACCTAGCTTTAGACACAGCTCAGGGACACGTGCCCAGGGAATGGTGTCACCCAGAGTGGGCTGGGCCCTCAGACGTCAATTAACAATCAAGATAGACCCCCACAGACAAACATGTAAGCCAATCTGATCTTCGTAATCCCTCAACTGAGATGGCCTTCTCAGGTGACTCTGGCCTGTACCAAGTGTGACCGTTAAAGCTATCTAGGACAAGAGTTGTGCTAATAATATTAACAACATGGTTGATGATAATGCCGACACACTGGCTCACCCCAGACCTTCTCAGTTGGAGTCTCTGGTGACAAGGCCTCGGAACCGGCATTTTAGCAGCTGTCTGATATTTGGGTGGAAGTGATCTCACAGCTGCCTGAGGGACAAGGCAAACCTGAGCAGGGGCAGGGGCAAGGTCATTCTGGGAGAGGGAAAGTTGCAAACAGATGGAGCCATGTCAGTAAGTGAATTCCAAGCATGAGAGAAAGGAAAGTTCGAAGAGTCTGCATGACCTCCTTATCCAGCCCTGGGACACTGGGACAGCCATGTTTGTCACAGGTAAGTTTGCCCTGCCTAGTCCTGGGGATTGCACCCCGCTACCCCCAGCTACAAGTGCAGTAATGCTGTACAGTGTCTCAAACAGAAAGTCTCTCTACCAACGGTGTTCTGGCTAGCATTTAACAATGGGCACTCCTGGGAAAACAAACCTCTGGCTTATAATAAGCACTTGCCAATTTCTGCAGTGTAAATACTCCCACTGTGGCTACATCGAAACCACCGAACATGAGCTCACTGATCATGAATTTTTGAAAATATAGGCACACAATGGCCCTCATAAGCTAGGAGATCCAGCTTCGGCACACAACTGTCCAAATACACACCCTCGGCCCCATACATTTCCCACATAAACTCACATCACTCTTGTACAATTTATCATTCTCACATGCCTATACATAGGAAAAACAGTGTCCTTCCGGTCTGTAATTGGATGTTACTATTCTTCCCTAACTTTGCGTTAGTGTGAATTTTTATATAAAAGGGGCTGTTTTCCCCCAATTTAAGTCAAGTTGTGCAACAGAAAATTTTTAATCATGGTTAACTTACTTTGTTTTCCATCTGACAAAAATTGCTAAACGCTTATGCAGGGAAATGTAGATTAACCACACACACCCAAAAGGTATTGGTGGCCTAGTTTCCAGAACATGATCACATCATGTGACATGTCAAAGAGGAATTAAGATCACCGGTGAAAGCGGGAGTGCTAATATCTGACTTTAAAATAAAGAAGTCATCCTGACCGTGGGTGAGACCAGGGTTGTCAGGGAAAAAAAAAATCCTTCCATATAGAAAGGAAGACAAAAGAGTCAGTGTCTACACGGGGGACGGCCTGGGCCCTGCTCCAAATGATATGACAGGCTTTGAAGACTCCCCATGGAAGGCCTCACCCTCCCTGGGAGCAGAAAGGGGACGGGTGGGGGTTGATGGTGGGAATGGGGTGGGGGTGGAGGATGGAAGGGGGCAAAAACTGGGATTGACATGTAAAACAAGCTTGTTTCAAATTTAAATTAAAAAAAAAAAAAGAGTCAGTGTCTAAGTGGTGTAACTTAGAGTCCATTGCCAATGTTCAAGATAAAGAAAAGCTCGTGACCAAAATACAAAGACAGGCAGTAAACTGGAAAGAACGGGAAAAGACTTCCTACAACACCACAAAGAAACACGATACCATGGACACAAAATAGTGAGGCCTATTTTGGACTCTGACTTCCAGAACTGTACAATAATGGGCTTGTGTACTGTTAAGTCTGTGGTCATTTTTGACAGCAACAATTTGGGTTCTGATGTAGTTTGTTTTCAGGGAGGTAGCAAAACAAGAAAAATGTGTAACTCAAGAGCCATAAATTGCCCTAGAAGTGTTAATCCCGTTTGCCTACAGTGCAGATGGGAAAAGCCTACCCATGATGCTCCCCCCTACACACACACACACACACACACACACACACACACACACACACACACACACACACACACACACGTGCGCAGGCGCAGAGAAAGAAGGCAGAGAGGGGAGGATAGTAACAGAAACACAGAGGGAGAAGAGAGGAAGAGGTACCCCTGTACTTACACTGACAGACAGACACATACAGTTGCACACGCAGGATGGGTGTTAGATGTGCTAAACCTAAGGAAACATGTCCAACTCCCCAGTGAATGTATTAGACTTGCAGGAGGCTTAAGCCTGCCATTCTACCTCAACCGCTCTTTGAATCTCATTTCTGCATTACCTCATCTGGATGCCTTAAGACAAGATGCTTGGTGCGAAGAGAACATGAGCATCAACAGCCAGAAGTGGCACTTGGCACAGCCCCACCTAAGCAAAACAGGATATTCAGAAAGCTCCAGAAGAATTAGACAGCCTGTCTTACAAGTGCTTATTAATAAAAGGGCGTGGAGAGCCTAGAGATATAAAATAAGCTGTCTCATAGAGTCTATAATTTTCTGCCTTTGAAACCTCTCCGAGGTGTTAGGAGAGCCATTAGTGAAACTGGTACATTTTACAGAGACAGAAAGAAAGATGAAGCAGGCAGCCCAGATCAAGCCTTCAATCTGGGCCCTTTGCTCAAGATTTGCTTTTCCCTCTACAGCTGGTGACCCGGATGGATTCTGTGAAAGATGAGGCTTAAGTCTACATTAAAGAACTAAAAAAAGAAATGGATGCTGCCAGGTTTGAAAAAGCCATGCGAATTTTCTAGGATTGTGAAAGAGAGGGTGGACTCCCAGAATCCTTCCCTTCAGCTTGGCCTCCTGACCTCTTGCTATGGTTTGAAATGGGATCCCTGGGAGATTTATGGAGCAGTCTGTCTGTGTGTGCTTCTGTGGGTCTGTGCATCAAGGGCCATGACTGGAGCAGCTCTAGTATCAAAGTGACTCTCTGGTCAGCTTGCTCCTTTGGGTCATGTGACTTTGCACATCCAGCGCCATGGACTAAATAAATTATCTGAACTTCGTAAATTGCCCAGCAATTTGTTGTGGCAACGGGCAACATCTGAACACATCTACCTCCTCCTTAGTCTCCCCAAGATAAAATCCGAAGGCAGCTCTCAAATGAGACCATAGAACAGGCTACATGTTGCTACAAGCAACACTGGCTTGTAAAACAGCACACCAAGTTGTTTCCTAACTAGCTTCCATTCCACATAAAGGGGCAGGAAATAGGATTCACGTCTTTAGGCCACCCTGCTTTGCCTGAACATACTAGATACCATATAGCTATCTGGTCATAAAACCCAAGCTATGAGTGTGCACTCAGATTTCAGAGAAGTTTTCCTGGTGGTGTCTGTATATGGAGTAAGACATCTTACCTGGCATCATAAAAAATTAAAATTGAGGGAAACTATGTTTCCAATTGCAAGAACTTATCAGTTGGAGATTGCTTCTGGGCTAGGGATGAGAGTTTGTGTCCACTTAATCCTTCAGCTCTAGAACCCCATTGGGTGCAAACCTGTTCAGGCCCTATGCATGCTGCCTGGGTCTCTGTGTTGATCGTCTTGATTTAGATGGCCTTGTTCATGTTTTCCACCCCCTCTGGTTCTTACACTCTTCTCTGCCTCCTCTTCAACAGGGTTCCCTGAGCTTTGAGGGGAGGGATTTGATGGAGACACCCCTTTTAGGGCTGAGTATCCCATGGTCTCTCGCTCTCTGCATAATGTCTGGCTTTGGGTCTCTGTACTTCTTCCCACCTGCTACAGGAGTAAGACCAGTCAGTAGTATTTGGTCCCTGGGAAATCTAGTCTTGGATTCTTGATTGCCCAATAGGTATGGGTTCTGCCTCATAGAGCGGGTCTTAAGTCAAATCAGATAATGGTTGGTTACTCCCACAAGCTTTGAGCCACCATTGTGTGAGAATATCCTGCATCAGCATGGATCATAGATCCAAGGGTTTATGGCTGGTTTGGTGTTTAGATTTCTCTTTTGGTAGCATGTGGAGTACTTTCCTGTATCGAAGTCTCTAGCACATATAGGTGAAGGCTCTCTGCGGGTACCTGCTAAGCGTCTCCATGAGCTGTTCCATGAGCTGTGTAGGTGTTGTCTTTAGCAACAGGGCCTTGCTATCAGTTTATGGAAAACAATCTATAGTCTTGGCAACTGCCTGGGTTGTTTGGCAACCTACGGGACTCCTTCAGCCAACATCTCAATTAGATGTAACCCAATCCCAGTACTGGAAGCTTCCTTTGGTAACACGAGATGGCCGATTGGGGCTCCTTCTCCTCCAGTATTTGGTGATTTCATTTAGATCACCCTCATATATGTATATATTTTAGGAAGTTTCTGCTGTATTAGGTTTCCATACCACCCCTCAAATGACACTTAATTTTAGCTATCTCTTCCCATATTCTACCCCTAACCCCCTCTCCCCTCCCCCTCTCCACTTGGTCCCCCAGTCAGGTTCCCCACATTCATAACTATTCTATTCCCCTTTTCTAGGGAGATTTATATCCTCCCCAAGTCCCTTACTGTATACCTAACTCTGTGGTTCTACGGATTGAAGCTTGGATATTATCGACTGAGCAGCTGATATTCACAGACAAGTGAGTTCATATCATATTTCTCTTTCTGGGTCTAAGTTATCTCACTCGGGATGATTTTTTTTTCTAGTTGCATCCATTTATCTTCTTTTCTTTATCCATTCATTTGCTGAAGGAAATCTAAATTGTTCCCAATTTCTGGCTATTCCAAATAAAGAAGCAATGAGTATGGTTGAACCAGTGCTCTGTGGTAAGATGAAGCATAATTTGGGTACATGCCCAAGTATGATATATCTGGATCTTGAGACAGCCCAATCCCTATCTTCCCAAGGAACTGCCACACTGATTTTCATAGCAACTGTACATGTTTGGACTCCCACCAGCAATGGATGAGCGTTTCCCATACTCCACATCCTTGCCAACATGATCTGTCACTTGTTTTTATTGATCTTAGCCATCCTAATTAGTATAAGATGAAATCTTAAAGTAGTTTTGAGTTGAATTTTCCTGATAACTACGGATATTGAACATTTCTTTAATTGTTTAGTCTCTCTAGGAAACAAACTGTTAAGGGTAGGACAGTAGATGGTCAACAGGAAACAAACTCAACAGCACTTTGGAGGTTCATAGTCTCCTAATGTTATATCAGGGCTTTTCCTTTTTTAAAAATTTTTTATCTTGTTTTGCTTTATTTTTATAATTTTTCTTCTCTTTTTTTTTTTAATCCTACAGGCCATTTGCATATATATCATCACTTCCAGCTTAGTGTTTTTATAGAATCTCTGAATATGAGAATGGGTGGGTCTCTATTTCTTATGCCTTCTCTTGTGCTCTTTTCCTTCTGTTTGTTTTGTTATAGTTCAATATTCTAGCTTTTGTTATGTCGTATTATATCATTATCCCTTAGACGCCTATTTATTTTCTAATAAGAAACACAAGGGCGTAGATCTGGATGGGAGGTGAGGCAGACAGGAACTGGGAGGATCCTGTAGAGGGAGAGTAAATTGTAGTCAGGATACAATATGTAAGAAAAAATAGATATAATTTTAATTGGAGGTGGGGAAGCAAAGTTGAGGGCTGGGAGATGGTTCAGGTGGTAAAGAGCTTGCCATGCACTCATGAAAACGTGAATTCAATTCCAGAACCCATAGAAAAGCTGGGCATTTTGAATGTGCTTGTAATTCCAGCACTAGGGAGATTGATGGCCAGCCAGTGTAGCCTGCTTGGGGAGCTCCAGACCAATGATAAACCCTGCCTCAAAAAAAAAAAAAAAAAAAAATGAAAAAACGAAGTGGGGACTAAAGAAAGAGATGGCTTCGGTTGTTACAAGCTCTTCCAGAGGACCTTGGGTTCTGTTTCCAATACCTACTTCAGGCAGCTCATTACCATCTGTAACTCCAGCTCCAGGAGATCCAATGTTTTTGCGAACACCCTCAAACACATGGTAGACACACACATGTAAGTAAATTTTAATAATAAAATTTTAAAACACAAAAGCAAACAACAACACAAAACAATGGATGGTGCCTGAAGACAACACCACAGGTTGACATCTGGCATACACACACACACACACACACTCACTCACACTCACACACACTCACACACACTCACACACACACACACCACACACACTCATGCATACATATACATGCCAATTTTTTAAAAAAATAAACTGACTCCTTTTTTGCTATTTTTCCTTGTTTTTATTTTTTCTTCACTTCTCAGGAGAAGGTATGTTGTACAAACTTTGTTTTTTTGGAAAGCCACAGAGAAAAGACAAAGTGGCTGATACTCCTACAAATATTGTGTTAATTGAAAGGGGCCAGGCTCAAGCGAGTGTATTTCGTATTTCCAGGCATATGACAAACAAGAACAAGTTTTAAAAGAAATCACATATGGTGACAGACATCTAAGCAGTCACAGCCTGGGAAGAGAGTCGGGAGTGGAGTGATATTATATGGACTGAGAGGAGGCCCTAGGAACTCTGGGAAGCAGAAATATGCTCTCCGGATCTGAATGGCAGCTGCACAATGGTAAGTATACAGAGACCATGCACTGCCCTGTTCTTAAGATTTATGAACGTGTTATATGCATGTTATTCCATATTGAAAAATCATCCTTTCCCAAGTTCAATGCATAATTCCAAAGAGCCTTGTAAAAGACAATGTATGTTTATTGGTATAACTATGAAATTTTAAAACATAGACACACTAAGGCTATAACATATTTGCTTTGATAACATTGAAAACCTTGTATTTAACTCATCTATTGGGTTTTATGTTTCTAGTGCTAGGGACCACTCACAGGCCTTGGTACACTCGAGGCAAGAACTCTACCCCAAGCCACACCCCAAACTTTTCACATTTATGGCTCCAAACTCAAATTTCCCTTCTAATTAAAAGGCGCAATAGCCCTTTCTCATTTACTTTCCCAGAGAGGCAAGAGTCTTACATATAAAAAAGAGAGTCTGGATTTTGACTCTCCCGTATTTTTATTTACAGACAATTCAAACTCTTACCAGGTTTGGTGGTCCATGCCTTTAATTCCAGCACTCGGGAAGCAGAGGTAGGAGGATCTTTGTGAGTTCAGGGTTAGCCTGGTGCACATAGCAAGCTCCAGACCAGCAAGAGATGCATAGTGAGATGCTGTCTGGATGATGCCAAACAAGAGTTCAAAGTCTTTGCTGACATCTGACATTTTCGGCATCCTCTCTGCCATGTAAAGATTCTGTATGGGCTCTGCCACAGAAAGGAGAAATGAAGTAGCAATCCGCAAGCAGTCTGGCAAGTTGATTGTGACACCGGAAACATTTTTATTTGTCTTGTTGAAGAGTTTAAAGGAGCTGCTTTTACAGATGGGGAGCACAATACTTTTGTTTTTAAAGACAAAGGAGCTATTTTAAAAAAGCATGTGTTTTTCATAGCACACTTTCTACCAACAATTCTAGGGCTTCTATTAAACAAAAAAAAAACAAACAAACAAACAAATTTCAAGACTGGCGACCACAAGGATACACAGAAGCAAACTCTCCCTAAGCAAGACAGATGTCAAGCAATGGCAGAGCGATAGAGAGGTACCCTAACTTGGCAAAGGCTTTGTTCAAGCCCCGAGCTACATTTTATGACAGCTGACTCGTGTCTGGGGATGTCTGGCTGTTGAGGGGAATAAAGGAAAAGAGAAAGAAGAGATGGAGTCTCCTCTGGGAACAACTGAGCTGACCTGATCCAGCTGAGACACAGTAGCTTCAGCTTTAATGACTCCATGGATCAAGCCCAGCCCTTCCTTGCACGCACAATCCCAGCTGTTTTATCTGGGTATAAGGGAAAACATCAGCACCCAACAGAAGATCCAGATCCCGATTGCACAGACCCCAGTTCAAGTGAGGATTGCTGTCTTTAAACAGCTGGGACTTGGTCTGTCAGTGGCCATTAAATATGGCATTGGTTGAAGCTCAACAACAGCCCCTATTCCTTGAAAAATGTCCTCTTTGCCAGGCAATTGTGAACTGCAATCACCAAGCCTACTGGAAGCTTGAAGCCCGCATTTTAAACAGGAAGTTTCATATGCTATAAGCAATATTATTGGATGTATGATGGCTGCCTCCCTCATGTGGGAAACATCAAAATCAGCAATGACAAGGTCTGCTTTACTACATAAGAATTCTAGATGCTTGAGTTATCACCTGGCGAAATAAATCCTCCTCGGCTAATGGAGGGGTCCTTGAGGAGACTGTGTTCCTTGGCTGGACAGAACTCTTTGTCATTTAGGGAGAACAACCAGACATCAAGAAGTTTCAAGTCTGGATAATGGAGAGATGGCTCAATGCAGAAGAGCATTTGCTACACAAATATGAAGACCTGAGTTCAAATCCTTAGCACCCATTAATAAGAAGCTGGGTGTAGCCTAGCATGATCCTACAACCCCAGTGTCATAGTGGAGACAGGAGACTCTTTGTGGCTTGCTGATCCCCAGGCTAGCTCCAGATTCAGTCATAGACCCTGTCTCAAAGGAACAAGATGGAGAATGATAGAGTAAGACACCAATATCCTTCTCACCTGGCCTCTGCATGGTCTCACACATACACATGTACACACACATACATGCAAACACACACACACACTAGAACAAGTAATAAATCTAGCTCACTGCCCATCATCTTCATCAACCTTAGCTCCTTCCATTACCAGCTCGTCCCATACATTAAGTCCATTAAATTTCATATTTAGATGTCTCTTGAATGTTTTTTATTAAAATAAATGTTCTTTTGTGGAAAAGAATTCAACTGATCACACTTTAGTAATGTCTTTTTCTCCTGAATCCAGGCAAAGCACAAATGCTGAGATGGCCCTGATAATGTGCTACCTCCTTCTCAGAGCCATTAAAACAGTGCTACGTGTCAGGAACAATGAGTCACATTATGGTTACTACAGAAAACCAGATAGTTTTCATTAGCAATAAATCAGTAGTTATCCATATCAAAACAAAAAAAAATTTTTTTTTACCTAAATTTAACAAATTCCCATTACTATGCAGACACAGAAACCTCAATTTAATTTGGCAGCCAATTCTGCACAAAATGTTACGGTAGTATGTACTGTTTGCATGCCAAGCCACCACCCTGAAAGAATTTCCAGGACGGGCAATGTGTAGAAGGGGTGAGTTGGGAAACCTGGCAAAGGCTTCAGGGAGGAAGTACCATGTCAAGCAACCAGAAATGGCTGCTTGGATGTCATGAGGCAGAGATGGACAGAACATTCCAGATGAATGGCATGGGCAGAGTTTCTCCAGCAATTGAAAAACAGCTTCCCTTCCCTGCCCTGCAAAAACAGAGAAACAACCCAAGAGCTCAGTTCCCCTAAGAGAAATTGCTGTTCGATGTGATGGGGCAGGCACCCAGGAGCACCCAAGCCCTCCAAGGCAGGCATGCCTCCCGGGAGGATCACTCCTGCGGGCGGGTTGGTAGGCAGCCATTCTGGGGCAGCAGGTCTCTTCTCCACTTCGGAAAGTGGAGTCAGGCAGTGTCGCCCTCAGGCTGGCATCCTCCCAGCCTGCCTGCTTCCAGCTCCAATAGGGGCTGCAGGGATGAGTCCCGGGGTCTACTGAAGAGACTGCCTATACTCAGACTTGCGGGGGTCGGGGGTGCGGATTTGAATACATAGACAGAGTGCTGGAGGGCTCACTGGCCCGAGGACCATTCAGAATTGAGGAAAGAATGGCCAAGGCCATCATTTGACCTCCATGCATCAGCCTGGAGTCCCAGATACTCCTTGACCTCACAGTGAGGCAGAACCCATTTGTTGCCGGGACTGACTGTACCTTAAAGGAGAAATATCTTCTCTTTCCCATTCTCCGAGGTACAATACTCAAGAACCTCAACAAAAGTATTGTTCCGAAAGACCAAATTCAGTGAGCGCTCTGATCTTAAATGACTAATAAATAACCAGTGGCCACTTGTGCCTAATATAAAGAGTAAATCCTTTTCCAGGTCCTTGCTAAAGAGCTGTAATCCTAGCAGGAGAGTTCTTAAGCACACCTGAGTGCTGTACCTAACTAGGGAACAGGCGCACCAGAGCCCCTGCAGAGACCGCAACATGAATGAATGACAATCACACGCACAGCATGTCAGGCACACAGCAAGGCAAGTCGCTGTGGGGGCAGGGAGTGCAAGTGGCCTGGCTTCAGAGAGACCATTAGTGACTAAGGAGCCAGTGTGAGTGACAGCAAGAAAGAGATTGGCCAAGGTGGAGGAAGAGCTGGCGAAGCCCACTTGGTCCCTTTAGGTCATCTTTGCCCAAACATATTTCATTCCTGCTAGCTGGACTCACTTGGGAATTTAGGACAGACATATTGATGTTTAGAATGGTAGCGCTTCTAAATCTGATTTAGCCAAACACTGAGTTGGAGCCTCAGAGCAGAGGGGCTGAGGGAAATAGTGTTGACTCATTTGAAATGATGCTGGAAAAATGCATTTAAATGACAAGGGTTCAGAAGGCATTTTTTTTTTTTTTAAAGCACAGCAGTTTCCGAGGTTTACAGTTTTGTGGGTCTCTAATGGTGAAGACCCTACAAAGCAAAGCCAGCTTTGCCAGCGTTCCCTTTTACAACGCCTTTGGAATCTGGTTGAGGGTAAGAATATGTCCACAACGTAAGCCTACACCTTAGCTCGCTTCCAACATCTGAGCACCACGGCTAATGCCGCCTCTCCTCTCTTACTTTGCTGCGGCCCTTTCTCGGCTTCCCACAATTGGGGTAGTGTTTCATATCCACAGGAATGGAAATAATAACCGATCGCTCACTTTCCTCTTCTGTGGTCTCCCTGCTTCTTTATGCCTCCTCAGCCCCTCCGCCTCCCCTCCAACCACTCACCCCTTCGAGCGCTGTTCCGCCCAGCACCATTACTGAAAGTGAAGTTTTATGAAAACTGGAATAAAAACGGTATAACGAGCTCTGTGTTGCTCTGTGAGCTTGGACTCAACGCCACCACCACCACCCCTTGCCAAGCCACACACAACAGCCTACAATAGCTCCCCGATGCCTATATAAGGTAAGGACTCCTTATCCTAGAATCCCAAGCTTTCCACAATCTGAAACTGACCTGCATCAGGCACTCACCGCAGGTCCCACATAAATTCTCTTCCCAAGCCAGCTGGGAGGCTGCCCCCCAAGCAAGGCATCTTTGCCCCCAGTTTGCTGAATCAGCTGCTTGACTACAATGCTGCCCATGTCTGTCCCTCTGGGATGCCATCAATCTGAAGCCGGTCCCTGAGTGTCACCATGAGTATCACACTAAGCGTCAGAAACAAGGTCATGATCCTAGTTCATAATAGTATATGTTCCGTGATATCTGCTTTCAGAAGACGTTATTGTATAAGTCCAGTTAAGAAACAGCCTCTGGTGTTCTTTAAATATAAAGAGGGCAAAGGTCAGATCCATGCCCAAAAAGGCTATTTGGGAATGAATAAATAAAGGGAATTATTTGTAAGAAATCTAGAGAAACAAATTCTCAAAGAGCCCATATTGCCTGTATGTCCATGCCGTACTGTCCGGCTGAGAGGGGATGCAGACATTCTAACTGGTAGACTGGCCCCTTAGTGGACATGAACACTGCCCTATCACCTTGCTGATGAGACTGTCCACTCTTTCATTTGCTCCAGCTTTCATATATCAATGATTCTTCCATCAATACTGGTTTCTTCGGTAGCCTGGACCGTGGAGTGAGAAAGGGTACCAGGAAGAGCATGGATATCCCAAGTACACGTCATCAAAATGGGGATGTTGCTAGGGTTACACTTTACACTTCTTTGCTATGAGCTGGGTTTTGCCTGAGCTTATTGCCAAGAACATGGCCAACCCCAGGTAATAAGCCAAATTGAGTTTATAAAGCCAACCTGCTAAGTGTCGGAGTACACATGTAACTCGTGGAAAACACGCCTCCTAAACAAGCCAAGAATCGTGTCTCTTCAGAGTCCCCATTTAAGGAAATGGGCTCTGGAGCGTGACTGAGCCCACATAGCCCACTCAGTGTGTTCCGTACACAAGTTCCTTAACCCGTGAATCCACCATGTTCTCCTATCCCGTCCTATCCTGTGACATAGGATTGTCACAGTGGGTGTCCTGCGAAGGCCAATGCATCATGATCTCCCCCAATCACTGGCTCACTGCATCCTGACTGTGTGTGCTGGGTTGAGATAAGGGCTCGGTTTTGTCTTCCTCTAAGACAGAGTATGTTTTCCATGTCGTCTCTGCTCTCCTCTTGGCTTTCGCCATGGGTCTGCTTCTCCTCCACAAAGGTGCTGGAAAGCTTGGAGGCTGCAATCCTCCCTGGCTGCCTCTCACTGAGGAGAGATTCTTCAGTTCTGAGGAGCCGGAAGAGAGGTGGTTGTATGTCAAGAAGAGGAAAATGTTTGGTGCTTCATCTCCAAAAAGAATTTCCTGATAGGGTTATGAGTGTGGGGAAAGTTAAGGGAGAGACAGAGACAGAGAGAGAAGAAGGAAGAAAGAAAATAGATCTTCCCTCTGCATTTAAAATAAAATGCATTGCATATGCAACCTCTTAAATCAAGTTATTAACATTTTCGAAGTTACACAGAATAAATATGAATCAGTTGCATAATAAAAACTGTTAAAAACACTGTTTCCAATTCCATTACAAAACAATCCAAACTTTTCCATCTAGCCTTAATGTTCAGTGTGACCTCATAATGTGAACCTACCCCCAGGGGCTTGCAGCCTCCACTTCCTTAGCAAAGCACTCACTGTGAAATCTCCGCAATGCCTTTAGCCTCTGTAAATTTTAGATTCCCCATGCAAGCAAAAAGGATGCTCAGGAATATTGCATTACTCCAGGTGTTGAGTTCAAGGCTAGTCTAGTCTACATAGTGAGTTCAAGGACATCTAGGGCTACATAATAAAGATATCCTGTCTCAGAAAACAAATCTACAAACAAACAAAAGGGAATATTGGGTTGCTCAGTCAATATTGACTGGCTCTAAAGATGCAACATGCTGGAAAAAACTTTGAGTCACAGTTATCTAAATATAAGCTACTTTCATCAGTCTCTTGCCATGAAAAGAGAATGATATATTCTTTGTATGTATCGTAAACATCAGAATTTCAGTGAGGACTCCCTTCAGATGACATGTAGAAAGAAGATATCCTTGGTTTATAATCACAGTTGATAACACATAACAGTATCATAAAACATAACAGTATCAGCAGAAGAGTTTCACTGAAAAAGCTTACTGCAGGGGCTGCAAAGATAACTCAGTTAAGAGCACCAGTTACTCTCAGAGGGTGCAGGTTCAATTCCCAGCACTTACATCGTGACTCACAACCATCTCTAACTGCAGTCCCATGAGCCCCAAAGCCTCTGTAGGCATGATAGGCACAAAGCATGTGTGTGGTGCATGAACATGCGTGCGAGCCAAGCACCATACACATTGAATTAAATGAATATATTTTAGAAGCTCACATTATTCTTTTTTCCATTTGACAGTATGAGACCGTTCACATAACAGGTAGTAATCTTTCCAATGCAGCACTCTTCAAGTTCCAACAGGCATGGTATTGTGTAACCACCATGCCAATGGAATAAATACAATTCATCCAATGACCACACACACACACACACATCATCATCATCATCATCATCATCGTCATCGTCGTCATCATCATCATCATCGTCATCGTCATCATCCTAACGAAATCTTTTCTGTTCCTCTGCAATTTGACTTCCCCCCAAGACCAGTTCCTGGCACCCATTGATCAATCCTTTGTCTTTATTACCTTTGCAAGATGACCCTGCCATTTATCCCACAAAATACAGTCTTACAGCGTGTAGCCTTTAACTGCTTCTACTGAGAACGATGTACTGAGGAGTTTGTGATGTTGCTCCGTCTGCCAGAAATCCATTCCTTTTATTGCTGAGTGTAGGATTACCCTACGTGAATGTATCACGTTTTGTTTACCAATTACCCAGGTGAAAGACACTTGATTTGTTTTCAGTTTGGAGTGGTTATGAAGAAAGCCACTACAAACATTCACGTGCAGGTTTTTGTGGGAACATGGGTGTTCATTTCACTGGAGTAAAAACCCAGGAGACGAATTTAACTTAGCAAGGAGTTGCCACCCTGACTTCTGAAGGGCTGTGCCCTTTGCACTCACAGCAGAAGCTGAAAGTTCCAAGTGCTTCCTGTTCTGGGTAATGCTTAGTAAGGTCCACTTGTGTTCATTTTAAAGGCTCCAAAATGAGAATTCGGTGGTATTTGTGGTTTTGATTTGACATCCCTCAATGGTTAGTGATGTTAAGCATCTTTTTCATGGACTTCTCTGCCGTCCATATATATCTTGGATGAAATGACAGGTAACATATTTTGCCTGTCTTTTCATCATTTAGCTATTTAGTATTTGTGTCATTGAGTTTGGAGAGTTCTTTATTTTACATACAAATTCTCTCTCTCTCTCTCTCTCTCTCTCTCTCTCTCTCTCTCTCTCTCTCTCTCTCTCTCTCACACACACACCACAGATATTATGTCTTAGCGTGACTTTTCTCCTTATTCTCCTAACCAAACTATTATTTTTCAGTAGGAAAAAAAAATGATGACTATAGTTATACACTGTATACTTGAAAACTGTTACCAGTGGTGATTTTAAAGGTTCTTACCACACACATAACACATATACAAATGATATGTTAATTGATTTTAGCCAAGCTATAACCTACTACATACACATACATGAAGGCATAAGTTGCATCCCATAAATACATGCATTGTTACCTGATAATTACAAATGTGTACATCTCAAAAACAGTGGCCAGGGATTCAGACCTAGCAGCTCACCATGAGCCTGTGCCTCCGCAGAGCTTAGCGAGAGCATCTCCAATGCACAGCTGCTCTATTTCCCAGCTGGGCTTCTCAGTTGCTGCTCCTCCTGGATCCAGAGGGACCATGTGGCCCTGAGAGAGTGGTCCAGCCAGGTCTTCAGGGATGAGAGGTTCCGCTGCTGGCCCCCTGTGGCTGCAAAGGATGGAACTGTCAGAGGACTGTGGGTGGCATGATGATGCTGGCATTGCATTCATCAAGCTGCGATGCCTTCTCCACCTGTCCTTACGTTTTTATGACTAAGTGGAAAGATGTCACCAGATCATCACAGTTTTACAGAACAATTCTGGTTTTATCCCGTTTCTGTAACAAACACCGTAACTATAAGCAACTTAGGGAAGGAATGTGTTTATTTCCTCTTATAGGTTACAGTCCATTATTGAAGTAAATATGGATGGGAACTTGAAGCAGAACACATGGAGGAATGCTGCTTGCTGGCTTGTTCACTCACTCACTCACAAGCCTATGCTCTGCTTTCTGACGCAACCAGGAGCCATCTGCCTAGGGACGGTGCTGCCCACAGTGGAATGATCCCTTTTACATTGATTAACAATCCCCCACAGACATGCTTACAGGCTGATCTGCCCTACACAGCCCCTCAACAGAGACTCACTTCTCTGGTGACTCTGGGCTACGTCAAGTTGATGGTTAAAGCTAAGTGGGACCGGAACCGAACCATGCGGAACACTAAGGACGTAAAGGGCAGGGGTCCTGTGTAGGGATGTGAATGATGTCGCTGCCATGCCAGCACCTGTGTTACTAACCTTACTTAAGGGTGGAGAGCCAGTTCCCCTCTGTTAGGTCATCCAAGGGTTCTTTCTATCCTGTGGTTCTCTTATCCCCATGCTCTTGGTAGAGCTAATTCTCCATCACTTCCTTTGTATTTCTACCCAAGGGAAAGGAGGAAGGAAGCACAGGCCATTTCCTTCCATAGGCATGACCTAGAAGTCACTAATGTCCTTAGGGCCAGATCTTAATCACTTGTCCACAGCTGATGCTAGGAAGGCTTTAACTCTGCTTAAGACCATCGCTAAAGCCCTGGCAGACAGTGCCAATCCATCATGGATGGGAAATGGGGATTTTAATTAAAACCAGATCCTCTTTCCAGACATGAGAGCACACATCTACAATTCCAGCACTCAAAATGTTGAGGCAGGAGGATCTCAGGTTCCAACCAGATTGTCTTACTTATAACTCGCAGACACCCCCAAGTCCGCTTACCTTTCCCAGGCTACAACAGGGTTTTCCCACAGTTTCCTGAGGTTAACCGAGAATCAAATGAAAAGCAAGAGCTAAGGATGACAGACAGAACTGTGTTGTTAGCTGGAATCTGATAGAGGATGGACATTTGTGTCAGATGCAGCCGCAGAACTGACATCATACGAGTTCAATCCCACCCCAAAACTATCCAAAGGCTGAGTGAGCAGAGACCTAAGAAAAGGAGGTCATTGGGTAAATGTCCTTGAGAAAGGAACACAACTTTTTGCAGTGAGAGACAATTCCTTCCCCATCCTAAAAGGGAGAGGGACAAGACCCTTCTCATGGCTCCATGAGCAAAGCTCAGGAAAAACACTCTAAGAATTAGGGTGCTATTTCTTGCCCAGAAGCAATTCCCTCCCAGATACCTGGAATACACAACTCTAGTTTGGGTTGAGAGGAGGCATTTCCTGAATGCCTCAGTTTCCATCGCTGCCATGAGAAATTAGCACGAACTATGTGGCTTGAGGCAATGCACACTAACTGATACTGAACTGGAGGTCACAAGTCTCTTTAGACGAAAACCAAGGTGTTGACAGGATTACATTCCTTCTGCAGGCTTCAGGGGAGAATGGATGTATGGGTTTTTCTGATGTCTAGAGGTTTCCTGACTTCTTTGGGCTCCTTCCTCCATTAATGCCAGAAACTGCCTCACTCCAACCTCTGCTGTTTCTCTGGCTCTGTCCCTCTGGCCTCCCCTTCTTAGGAGCCTTGTGATTAAGACCAGCTCACCCAAACCATCCAGCATGATGGTTCCATTGAAATACTCAATCATCTCTGCAAAGCTATTTTTTGCTGTGTAAAGTAACATGGTCACAGGCTTGGCCAGGCCATGGATAGACTCAGGGAAGTAGACTTCTACATTATTTTATATCAGGGTATGAGATGTTCAGGACCTAACACCAGAAAGGTAGTTACCCTATTAATTTAGAACATGTGGAAACGTCTTTTGGCCATCATCAGTTTCCCGTAGTGGATAGAGAGCTAAGAATCCTATAATTGCCAGACGGCTCCTCATAACAAAGGTGCCCATCACAAAATGACTATAGAGCCTAAACTAGAAAGTCAGGATTATCGGCACTACAAAAGGCAGGAACGGCATCCTTAGGTGGAGAAATGGATGCTCTTCTCTTCAGGAACCTACACAGGAGAAGTGGAAATGGTATGCCGTAGAGGACATAGGGGATCGAGAAGCATTAGGTGTCTACTCTTGACATGAAATGGACACTTGCACTTCCTGTAAGTTGAGTGGCTCTTGGGGACCGGTGTTGAGAGGAAGTTGACTCCCAGGCATCCCTCCCAGTCTGAAGATGTGCCAGGTGAGAGGTGGCATCAAATAGCAGGGAAGACTTCTGGGGGAGGAGGGAGGGTGGAAAGGAGTCGTCTGGAAGAAGTTGAGCCTATGTCAGACCTTCTAGAAGGTCTGATGATTATGCAGTACAGAGGCTTCATGTGATCTCCTAAGAGGCACATTCGCTTGTTTGTGGAACAGTCCGCTTCAAGACACCTGCCTCAGGAAGGACAGCCTCAGCCACAGGTCATAGCAAAGGAAGTAACAAAATCAAGATGAGATTGAGGTCAGGTCTCCATCCTGTCTCTTTATCTCTTTATCTCAAATTGGAACATGGAAAAAGAGCAGAAAGGCAGGACATTGTAACTGGCTTTCTTTTAGGCCACCAACCAGCTCCCAAATCATGACACAGAAGACATTATTATCGTGGTTTAATAAGGATCTGGAAAAATAGATGTTTATTCAGGGAGAACTAACTTACAACAGAGACAAATGAATGCCAGCAGGTTCCTGGGCCCAAGGATGCCTCCGGATGCTCTCCTGTCCCCGTCCCAACCAAAAGCAAGAAAGCAAGAGAGTGCTCTGGGGGGGGGCCCTTCCCCAGACCTAGTTCCCCCAGGCCAAGTCTGCCCCTGTCCCCACCCCCCATGGGCGTGGTCGGCGCCACAGGTGTGGACAAGGTGAACATCTCACTACATACACATTATTAGTTATGAAGGCTTGGCCTTATCTTAAGCTTGTTCCACTAACTCTTATAACTTAAACTAACCTGCTTCTTTTCATCCATGTTTTACCTTAGAACTGTTTACCTTCCTTCCGTTCTGTTTCGTCTTACTTTTCCTGCTCCCTCCATGTCTGGCTGGTGGCTGCCTGGCTGGCTGGTCCCAGGCATCTCCCTCCTTTTCTCCCTCATTCTCTCTCCTCTCTCTCTTCTCTGTGCCCACCAGCCTTACCTATCCCTCTACTGCCTAGTTATTGCCCGTTCAGCTTTCTCTCAGACCAATCAGGTGCCTTAGGCTGGGAAGGTAAAACAGCAACACACCTTTCCATAGTTAAACAAATGCAGCATAAACACCTTTACATAGTTGAAGTAATATTCCAGAAAAGGACGTGTGCCATCTGGGCTCAATATCGTTCAAGCCAGAGGGCCTGACTACTATGCTGATGGAGAAAAATCTTGAATGTGATATGAGATTACAGTTTAAACTAGACTTAACTAAACTAAATCAGAGGGTTGGCCCAAGATGCTTAAGGAGTTGCTGCCACCCTGACAGGGCAAGAGTGAACAGAGTCATTAAAATCAGTGCCTGAAGAAAATAGCTTTCTTCTTCTACCTCACTAAATTAAGTATTCAAAATACAATTATTCCATTGTGGTTGGGAATATACAAGAACATCAATGCAAGAACATCAATGCGGTAAATTTTGGCACCTGGGTCCAGAACCAACAGCTTCCATGGGATGGTGGGTTGACCATAAGGGGGCAATTTTCTCCTCCCAGGTTCGGACATCCACGTCTGATACAGATTTTGGTTGTCTCGATAGATTTGGAGCAGGTACTATTGACATTAGTGAGTAGAGATCAGGAACAATACAGAACATTCTGCTTCAGACAGGATGGCCTCGCATCACAACGATTTACCTGGCTCAAAATGTCAGTTGTCCCAAAGCTGAGAAACCACTGTGGTGGGCTTTCTGTGTATGCCCCCCAAAGTTTCCTATGGAGAAAGCTTGATCCATAGTGTGCAATCCTTTAGAGAAGGTTCTAGTGGAAAGGCAATGCCCCCAGAAGACTAATGTGATTGTCTTCAGAGTGGGTTGTTCAAAGCCCATCACTGACATTTGGCCCTTCTGCACGCACCTGTTTCTCTTTCCAATCCTTTGTCAAATTGTGATGAAGCCTGGAGGGTCTTCCCCAGAATTTGAACAGATAATGCCACCCAGCCTTAAAAATGGATAATGCCACGCAGTTTTAGATTTCCAGTCTCCGAAAGCCGAGAGTCAAACAAACCTCTTTCGTTTATAAAGTATCCAGCTAAAGTATTTTGCTCCAGTAACGTGAAACAGGCTGAAGCAGGAAAATTAGGGTTGGGGTAGGGTTTTCTACAACTCTCCCTGAAAATATGGAAATGGATTTGGAAGCAGGTGACAGCCAGGTCTGGGTGAGTGTGAAAAGCCATCTAGAAAAAGCCTAGAATGTTTTAAGCAAGGCATGAGGGACTGGTCTGTGACATAAGGAATTGATGTAGTTATTGCAGGACCCTCTGCAGGCCTTTTTAATTGTTTATCATATTTTTATTCATTCTTGTGTATATGTGCCCCAATGTACACATGGAGACCAGAGAACAAGCCAGAAGGGCAGGTTCTCCTCTTCTGCCATGTGGGTACCAGGCTACCAGGCTTGGTGGCGATCATCGCTGACCCATCTCACCCACTCCTTACTCAGTTACTATTAAATGAAGCTATCTCGTGTACATAAAAAATGTTCGGTGCTGCTTTATAAAAACAAAGCCCAAAAACTCAGATATACGACAGAGAATTAGCTGAACAACCTCTGTTTCGCCTGTCCTGTTCATAGCCCTTCATGTGAGAAAATGCTTAGGAGCATTCAGGGTGACGCATACCTGTAATACCAGCACTTGGGAGGTAGAGGCAGGGGGATCAGGAATAATTTGAAGCAAAGCTATTCTTGGCTACAAGGCCAGACTCAACTACTTGAGGACCTGTCAAAAACAGACAAAGAGGAAGAGAGAAAAGAAAGAGACGGGAGCAGAGGGAGGGACTCAGACGGAGGGAGAAAACTGAGTGAAGAAGGAAAGAAGCTTGGTTAAAATGACACCCAATTAAAAATCAGATTAAATGCTTCTACAGATTGTTTATCTTGAGCTGTGGCTCAAAACCATCCATAACTGCAGCTGCAAGAAATCTGATGCCTTTTTCTGGCCTCCAAGAGCACCAGGCTCACACGTGGTGTGCATACATACATACATGCAGGCAAGACATACGCATGAAACAAAATAGAGAAATCTACATAAAAACAAGTTTTAAGCACAGGTTTGGAATGAGTGACTGAGGGCAATTAAAGTAATTCTAAAATGAGGGCTGAATAATGCCATAAAGCATTTCTAGAATATTCGCCTGTTTTGAAAAGGAGGATAAAGGAAAAGTGCACACATGTTTAATAGAGCCAGCATCAATCATTAAGCTAATTTTGAAAACTGTACTGAACTATGCTGTTGACCGTGTTCCAATAAGTAAATTAAGAAGCACAAAGGTTATGTATTAAGAAATCCAGCAAATTTTTGCTTTGGAAACAAAAACACCTCTAAAGTTTCTACAAACCAACAATGAGTTTATTCAGAAGTTGAGTCTTCATAACTAAGTATATGACCTATTTCCTTAATATTCTTAATCTTAATTAAATCCCTCTGTTTTTCTTTCATTTTAAAAAAAAATCACATAGCCCAAGCTAATTAAGAAGATCTCATTGTTTCTCAATTTACAAAGCTTGAATTCATTTTTTTGATGAAATGAATAAATTAATTTTTCCAGGTACACATCATGCCATTGCCTCTGACTAAAATGTTGACAGGCTGAGCAGTTCCAAATGAGTTATGCTGCTCTTAAACATAATAGCATGGGCTCCAGAAACTCAGGCCAGGATTCTTGATGATAGGTCTTTGGCTAAGGGATTCCAATAATGGCAATAATATACTATTAAAGAATTTCAGATTTCTCTTTTTCGTTTAGTATTGTTTCATTGAGGGAAATTATTGAGTATGAAGTGCCCTCGACTTTATTGTTCTTTACAATAGAGTATATATGTCTTTATATAACCCAACCATCTCATCCAGGATGACAAATGACCCACCTCTTAATTCTACATAGAGAACTAGAAAGAGCAATTTAGTCTGTGTTATATGCATGTTCATATATTCATGTATTTGCAGTTGCATGTGGAGACTGGGAATTAATGTCCAGCATCTCCCTGTATTTATTCCCCCCCCCTCTCTCTCTCTCCCTCTCCCTCTCTCTCTCTCTCTCTCTCTCTGAAAAGATCTCTCTCTCTGAAAAGATCTCTCGCTGAACCTGGAACTCACGGATTCAGCTAGACTTACGTCCAGCAAACTGCACGGAGCTTCCAGTCTGCACATCCCCAACGCTGAGATTTCATGTGAGTTTGCACGGCAAGCACTTTACCAACCCAGCCATCCCTCCATCGATCCCCGTCTCCACTTTTTTCTTGACTCATTTCCAGTAACGGTCCTTGTGAGCATCGCTATTACTGTGTGTGTGCTAGGGTTTTCTGCTTTCAAAATAAAAGAGGCCTCAGATGCAGGCTAGTCTGGATCTTTGCACACTCCAATAACATTTTCCATTGGAGTGTTGAATTTAACTCGGATACCCCTGGTATGTTTAGTCTGGGTAGGGAGGTACACATACTCTTCCTTTTCAAACAGTTCCTCAATTAGTATGCCAATCCTTCAAAATCACCATTGCCTAACTATTAGGTTAATGCATACAGAGAAATTTCTCTCAAAATCTTGTCGGATCATTCACAGAGCACTTCACATACCTGTTCTTAGATAGTAACATAGCATGGATGTAGCATAAATGCATTTACCCCACCATGCCACTAGACTTTAATACTGCCCAGCCATAGTTAATCCAAGTTTCATGGAAGAGACAAGAAGCTTCAAATGTGCAACAGCAAAGTTAGTTTCCTTGAAAAAAAAAATATTAACAGGAAAAAATATATAAAGCTGTGAGTGACGAGCTGTAAATACTAAGCTGGGCGAGCCCAGCACCCAGCCTGAGGGTTACTGCTTTTACTCTCTTTAGTTTGTATCGGTTTTCTGGGGCTGACGAAGCAGCCCACGGATACTTATTTGCTCAAAGTCCTCGGTCAATAGCTCAGGCTTGATACTACCTAACCCTTACACTTAAATTAACCCATATTTTTTATCTATGCTTTGCCACATGGCTCATGGCTCATTTTCTACACATTCTGCTTTCTCGGTGGCTGGCTGGCATCTCCTCTGACTCTTCCCAGAGTCCTCTGTTTCTGGCTAACCCCGCCTATACGTCCGTCCTGGCTACTGGGCTTTTTATTGGCCAATGAGAGTAATGTGTATTCTCAGTATACAGAAGGATAATTCCACAGCCTGGACTTATTTGATTGTGCACGCATGTGACATGGTACCTGTGTGGAGGTTAGAGGACGGTTTCAGGGTTTCTCTCCTTTCATCACATGGACTCCGGGGTTCAAACACAGATGTTCCAGAGCGTCAGCAAGCACCTTTTTCCCACTGGTGTATCGATCGCTCCAGTCTGCTTTACAGGGGCAGCATCCATATCATATTAGGGTCCATCCTAACGGCCTCATGATAACTTTACTTCTTTAAAGACCTGCAACTGTTCATTTCAGTTTTCAAGTTGAGATGATGAGTCCACTGGGAGATGGGCCGCCGGGAAAGGGGGGAGGTGTATCTTGATTAGCTTGAGTAAATTTAGGAAGACTGCCCGTCGTGGATCCAGCCACTCCCCGGGCTGGGATTCAACCCTGTATATAAAATGGGAAGTGAGCACAAACACTCATCACTCTGCTTCCTGATCATACGATGTGGCTAGCTGCTTCAAGTCCGTAACTTCCCTGCCTGGACTTCGCTGCCATGACAGATTGTACCCTTGACCCAAATAAACCCAAGCCAAGGTCATCCAACTGTTAAATACTTGACAGAACCCAGAGTTATGCACTGTTACTGACTCAACCAGAGATTTACCCCAAATGCTATTTTCTTTTAAATTTTCTATTGGAATATGATATGTTATAATGGGTTTCGTTGTGACAGTTACACAGTTACATTCTGATCACTTAGCTTCACTTGAACTGTCAGAGAACTCCAAACTGTCAGAGAAGTTTCAAGAATAATTCGATGAGCCTCTAAATTCCCCACTGGGATTTAGATTTATCCATGCAGTTTGCCCTGTTCTTCTCTCCCACAGTGTCTCTCCCCCGCCTCTCTGTCTCTGTCCCTTCCCTTCCAGCTCTAAAGTCTACCACACCCTAACACTCCATCACATTTCCTAAAAGTAAATACTGTTAGAACGCCACTATCAAATCTAGAATCAATCTTAAATCCTCAATTGTCCCATAAAACCTTTGTGGCTGTAATTTTATTTTTTTAATTCAAGAGCCAGCATATATCAATCACTTAATTTTCATGTCTATGACTTCCTATTTTTTTTTTTTATTTTTGCTTCCTTGCTTGGTTGCCTATTCTGTTGTGCTGGAGATCAAACCCAGATCAAACATATTTTAATTAAAAATGACATTCACTCATGAGATAGTAATACTTCTGCTTGATATTTTTCTTACTATTTGCATGTTCCCTACTTATCAAATATTGTACAATCCCTACTTTTTAAATGATTCAATTTGCGTGATTATATGTTGAATTTTGGAAATAATTATTTTATATTTCATGATATGATTGACAGTTTACTTCACTGTGCCTGAATAGAACCATCATTTTAATGTCAAAAAAAAAAGCCATTGATAAGAGAAGGGGAAACGTAAGTAATTTTAGGGGATTTTAGAGGACTGTCTCAATTTTCCACTGTTACAGAAAGTTAAACACAAAACAAAAACACCTGAAACCAAAATGAGTACATGAAGTTGGGAGGGAGAAGGGGTGTGAAATATGCAAAAAGAATAAGAAATAGGGAGTTAATTTGATCTAAGCACACCGTATACAAGTATGAAGTTCCCAAATAAAAACTGTATCAAAAACTTTATGATAAAATTGGAAAAGACATTCACAAACTTCTCAATAGTGAATTATAAAAACAGAAAGTCCTGAAGCTGGATACTTACAACGAAAAGAGGGTGAGTAACTCATAGTTTTAGAGACGGAAGGTCCAAGTTTTGATGGCCCAGTCATTCAGCGTCCAGTGAGCATCATGGTAAGGGCATGTACAAGATGGATGACCGAGCAAGGAAGCAGGCTTGGGAGTGATCTTTTACCATGAGCCACTATTGTGAGAACCAGCTGGATTCCATCAGAACCACATTAACCCCACGGAGGCCAGGTGCCACCTCTCGACAGTTCTGTACCCCCAATCCTGCCACACAGAGAGCCAACACCCACCCGTGCACACGTGACCGCCGAGGGACAAACCATACACATATATGCCAAGAATTATGTTCATAGTTACTCTGATAATCTTGTGGCTAGGTGGGCCCTGTTCTAGGTGTCTCTCAAACTGTGTGCTATGCCTTAGGAATACATTTCTTTGGAGCAAGATGTGCAATTTTAAAATCAAGATTCTTGTACTTGCCAGGCATGGTGGCGAATCCCTTTAATCCCAGCACTCAGGAAGCAGAGGCAGGTGGCTTGTGAGTTCGAGGCCAACCTATTCTACACAGTGAGTTCCAGGCCAGTTAGAGCTACACAGTGAGACCCTGCCTCAAGAAACAAAACAGCAGCAACAACAAAAGAATTTATTATCTACTACACGTGTGGTCTCTAATCAGTCTTTGATTTATTGTGAGAGTTCCCTGTTTATTCTAAGAAATAATTATTAAAAGGTTGAAGATGTTTTTACATTTTACAAGTCTAGGCCACATAAAAACGTTCACTTTTCTTATTTTAGTAGCAAATATCATAAATCATCATTTTCTCCCACCTGGCAAAACTTTAAAAATTTTAAGATAATCCCAGCTATAGGGATTAATTTCATAACTGCCTAAATGCATTCCTCCTACCTATGCTGTTTTTGAATTTAGAAAAGAAAAAAAAGAAGCTCTACTATCAATCATAACTTTCTACTGGGGAGTAGATTAAAATATCTCAGATCTCATGCCAAATGAGAATGGAGTCTATTTTTAAATCTCTGCTGTGTACAAATGTTAACATTTTTATGTATTTCATATTTATCAGAAAATGAAAAGCATAACATTGGATGAGAAAACTATGTTAAGAATTCAATTCCAGGGGAAATATCTCATCTGAGAGTCCAGCACTGGTCTGAAATATTTGATGATGGTCAAGAGACACTAACAATTATGTGTGTATTGATCAGCTCCTGCTTATAGAATTCACAGAAGAAATATAGTGAGCCTAAGAGTATGTAGAACTCAAGCTAATTCTGCTGTAGTCTGCTACCAGGTATCAGGGATAAATAAAAATCCAAGCTCTGAATAAAAACAGAAGGTTTTTATTGCTATTTTTGGAGTATAAATAATATAAACAATAAATAAATAAATAGGAGCCTAGATCATGTTAAAAGCAGAAACACAGTTAACTGTGGATGAACCTTTCTTTTTTTTTCTAGTGAGCCCAAGTAAGAGTCCATCCTAAAATGTCCATCTATTAGTAATAGTTAATTCTGTTCAGTGTTAAGCCCATAGAATGTATATGTGACTCTATGGACTAAAATGTCCTATTTCCCTGAATACAAAGATAAAACAAGCTTGCTCAATTTCAGGTGTGAGGCGGTAGAGCTGGTGTCAGTCTTGATTGTCCTGTTGATTATACCAATGACTCTGGCCTTGAGCCAAGCAAGACAATCTCCACACAGGTAAAACGGGAATAAAAAAGCCCTTGAAGCCTCCCTTCCCCGGGTGTGAAATCTGATAGTTCTATAGCTGTTTTAAAACTCAATATTCCCCTCTCAGGGGATTACTGGGATCACTCTCTTCCCTTCAACCTTCTCCTGACTGGGTGCTAATCCGAGTCTAGCTTGGTTTGACACAGTGCAGCTTTTGATTTTCAGGTCTGGTTCTGGAACCATCTTTTATCTACAGCCACCACCCTCCACTGTGGTCAAAGGGCAGAGCCGATGTAAGTGTGTGGGAATAGACCCTCCGGAGGAACTTGTAATTTACAGTCAGCTCGTAACTGGTGAATGTTCCTTTGCTGAGGAGCCCAGTTCGAGGGTTCCATGGGTAAGGAGGGAGGAAGGCAGATAGATCCCCACCATCGTGCACGTCCTACCCAACATGTTCTAACCAGCTATTGCACTTCGGGTGCGGGTGTTCGTATACACCTGGACACGGGTCCAGGAATGATCCACAGGGCACTTCAAGGAGGAATTTAGCCTTTCCCAGGTGCAGGGTGGATTCTTCTCTCTGGACGGGACCCGGACTGAGCTAGCCTGGCTTCTTTATTTTTCTCCAATTCACAGCATCATAGTGCGCTGGATTTTCCCAAGTTTTTCATAGGCTTTGTATCCTTGGGGAGCTCTCGGGCCAGATCCACATAGAGGACAACAATTGGAACAAACTGTAACTGCTAAACAAAAGGTGGATTGAAGGTTAGATGCTAGCGCCCAAGTGCAGCTCAGAGGGAGCTCTCCCGTTATCCCGGTCATAGAAAGGTTTCACCTGGGCAGTTGTGGAATCTTACTAATCACAGCTGATTCTCCAACCCCAGCTAACCAGAACCACAGAAACTTAAATCACAATTGCAAATGCCCCAAATAGTCCTTAATCAGCCCTCAGAAATTTCACAGGCCAGGCTCCTACAGAACGGCCCACTGCGCTCTCAACACTCAATGGCTTTTCTAGCCCCAAATTCCAAAGTCCTTCCACCATCCGCCTAAAAACATGGTCAGGTTTTTGTCACAGCAATACCCCAATATTCTGGTACCAACTTGTCTTGATCAGGGTTTTCTATTGCAACAAAACACCAGGAGCAAAAAATAAAAAATAAAAATAAAAATAAAGCAAGTCATGGAGGGAAGGTTTTATTTTTCTTACACCCTACATCACTGTTTATTGGTGAAGGACATCAAGACAGAAACTCAAACAGAACAGGATCCTGGAGGCAGGGGCTGATGCAGGGACCATGGAGGATGCTACTTACTGGCTTGCTTTCCCTAGCTTGTTCAGCCAAATTTCTTATACAACCGAGGACCACCTGCTACGGGGTGATACCACCCACAAGGGGCTGGGCAATCTCACATCAGTCATTAACCAAAAGAATGCCCCCAAACCTTGTGCTAGGGCCAATCTGAAGGAAGCGATTCATCAGTTGCAGTCCTAAATAACACTAGTTTGTATCAGGCTAATAGAAAGTAACCAGTGTATATGATACATATTACAGCTAAACACTGAAGAAATCAGTGAGGCTTGCTGTTGTTGTCATTGTTACCGTTGGTTTTGTTTTGTTTTTCCTTTTGAACTTTGTCTAAAAACCTTAGCAGTTTGGATTCTAGTTTGGAAGTGCTTAGGAGTTTATAATTTAATGAGTTCAGCTGTCATATATCATGTACTATTATATATGTTATTCTATATCAAGTATATCCTACTTCATCTATCAGTGTTAGATAGCTTTGTTCGGGCCTCTTTCCATTACTATTTTCCAATCTACCTACTTTCTCCTGATGGTGGTCTTCTATCTACCTGTGTCCTGAATTGAGCCAAGGAAATATTATCTGAGGTCTCTAAACTTGCTTTTCTGACCACTAATGCTATTTCCTGAGAAGAAAGACTTCATTCTCTTTAAAGATGTTTTTGGAATGACTGTAGCTCCATTTTTGCTGATGCACACTGTGGATTTTTCCAGATAACTAAGTTTCCCACAGGTTTTCCCTGTTCTTCCAGTAACAAAAGTCTTTCCATTCAACCTGGAAAGGTCCGTGTTCATTGGAACAGCTCTGTTTCTGGAGATTCAGACGTGGGGCATGCCCAGGCTCACCAGGGGAGGGCACATTATAGCATATGTCACATGCTGATAGGCAAAAAGAAGGAATGGCAGGCAAAACAGCAAAGGGCCAGGTCTTAACACCCTCTGACTTGACTGACAAGCTGGTTGATTTTGCAAATGTGTAACATACACTAGGTTGTGGTATATTCGTTGAAGATGTGTTACATTTGTTTCTGAATATTTGTTTAATGATGCTAAGATGTGCTGCGTTCTTTTATGCTGCATTTGTTTAACTCTGTGAAGTTGTGTTAACTTCGCTTGTCTGAAACACCGGATTGGTCTAATAAAGAATGAAAAGCCAATAGCAAGACAGGAGAGAGGATAGGCGGGGCTGGCAGGCAGAGAGAATAATTAGGAGGAGAAATCTGGGAAGTGAGGATTAGGGAGCAAGAAGAAGAGGGGAGGACATCAGGGGCCAGCTACACAGCCAAACAGCCAGCCACAGGGTAAGAAGGGAAAAAAGGAATATAGAATAGAAAAGGTAAAAGTCCAGAGGCAAAAGATAAATGGGATAATATAAGTTATGAAGCTGACTAGAGATAAGCCAAGCTAGAGCAGCACACTCATAAATAACAATAAGTCTCTTCTGTGTGAGTATTTGGGAGCTGGGTGGTGGGCTCCCAATGAGCAAAGAGTAAAAACAACCAACACTGGTCCACAATCTGTACAAGTATAAACATGAAAATCAATCCCCTCGATTTGCCTGAAGGGCTAGATTCCCCTGTCTTACATTGCCTTAGCACTGCACTCTACAAGTCTAAAAACATCGCTTTGAAAATGTAGAGAACAAATTTTGGCCAAAAATAGGATGTCTTGGAGCTAGTGAGATGGTTCCACAGGCAAAGCCATTTGCATCCAAGCCTGACCACCTAAGTTCGATTCCAGGGACCCACTTGGTAGAAGGAGACATTTCCTGCAAATTGTCCTCTGACCTCTATAGGCATGCTGTGTCATACACACATACACAGAAAGATACACAGATAGATAGATAGATACATACATACATAGATACATAGATGCATAGATAGATACATAGATAGATATGTGTATGTGTGTGTGTGTGTGAGAGAAAGAGAGAGTTCCAATGTCTTTCTGAAATTGATTTTAAGTGAAGTAGGCTGGGGATGAAAGTATTCAGTACTTACATAATCTACTGTCAAATTCGGCTACAAGAACTCATAATGTAACTTGGCTCACGACGGCCTTAAAATTCAAATATTGCCATAAGTTGTCACTGTGAATAGAATTCTTTTTCCGAGGGCCCTATCCAATCTCACAAGACTTCTGGGATTCTGGAGCTATTAAATATATAAAATCTCCTCTGATCGTTTCCTTAAACCTCCTGACTACTCCTTGCTGTTAACAGAGAAAATGTTAGAAATCAAAACCCATGAGGCTATCATGTGGGAAGAAAAGCGGTTCGAAGGGAAACCAAAACCATAGAACACAGGGTTCCTCGCTGGCGTTGACTCGGAGCAAAACAGACAAAACAGTTATTCGTGAATCTGAAGTAACATCCTTTTAAACTTTATTTAAAGAAATGCTATAGTAGCTAAAACTGAAGTCTACCAGTATTCTTATAACATGTCATTTTTCCCCCAGTTCAAATACATAGACTTATTATTATAAAATTCTTCAGAATTCATAAACTTTTCCATGTTACAATGGCAAACATTTCAACGTTTATTTTGAAGAAAAAAAAGAAAAAAAGATGTTTAGAAAAGTTGGTGAATTTTTCTACTAAGTAAACCAATAATTAGGTCTAGACACATGAAAATTATCTACTGTCTCTCTCTAACCCCCCTCAAACACCACAGCAAAGTCTGTTTGCATGCCTTTAAATTTACATTGGAATTTTAGTCTAAGAGGAATAAGTGGAGAATAGCGGTGACTCTACAAGTCTGTAAACTTGGAGCTCAACAGTCGTATGGGACATACACTGCCGGGTTGGACAGGCAGGCAAGTGACATCAGCAGTTGGTGGTGGGAGAGATGGCACCCAGAGACACACCCAAAAGCATGAAATTCACCATGCAAACGTTATTGTCTCCATTTTGTACTTTGTAAATGTTTTCGAGACTAAGAGCTCTCTTCTAATCCACATGTTTTAAAATGCGGGTCCTCACACACTGCAATTGCAACACTGTCTATTTAGCTTGGGGCCCATATGAAATTGTAGACTCTTTACAATAACCTCCACCATCCCCAGAGTCTATTTCCTCCCAGGAACCCCAAGATCTGAAGCACAATCATTAGCCCTTTGTGCACTGGTAGCATTGCGGATCACAGAACAGTTCTGTCTGAAATATGGCAGACATACTTTCGGCCCCTGAGTCCCGCGAGAAAAGGGCGTGGCGGGAGGCAGGGTTGAGTTGGGAACTTTTCTGCCAATAGTGGTTGTAGATCTAAGAGGAGTCATCTACAGATAGAACATCTAGTTCGGCTCAGCAGTGCTGCGAGGAAAGCCATGGGAAAGAGGTCGGTTGCTCTCTGGGACCCTACAGCCCAGTATATTTAGAAATGCTCGCTGTCTGGGGACAACAAGTTGGTGACAACCCCAGTTCTCTTCCATTCTCCCACCCAACCCCGTCCAAGGAACAGACTTTGAAGCCAGCCCTGCTCTGAATTCTTGTCCCTACCCTGCCAGGGTTTCTTCAGTCCTTTTTTAACCATCTTGGAAATGAGGTTAGAACTCTGTGATTGTCATTTCGTTCCAAATTCTTGGGATATTTTATGATTTCCAAAGGTTTCCTTACTGACTTCGGACAGCGGGGGGAAAAATGAATGCGCAAAACTCAAGTCTTAATAAAAAAAAAAAAAAAAATTCAGCATCCCGGTTTTGGTTAAGCAAAGGTCATGGCGTCGGTGGTGGGAAACGGGAGGAAATAAGAAACAACTTTTGGATAGTTTTGTTTTGTTAATTGACCTATCTTATTCATCGCTAAAAATTGAGACAATGTCACCCCCCCCCCAAGAAGGAATAAAGATTACCCCCAAAATGCCCTTACTGAAAGATAGTCTCTTTTATGTTCTGGAATCTATCTTTTCAGACTTTCCCATACACATTCCAGTCAAACATTGTCTCCTCTTTAAGGGGACCAGAGCATGTCATTTCACTCTTTGCCATCTACTGTGAAATCACCTAATTTCATTACTCACTACAAAAGTGTGTCATCTTTTCCTGACAAAGTGTATAGCCCCACAGTATCCCTTTCAACCACTGCATCATATTCTTTCATTGGGCCTTAATTTAACTCATCAATTGATGAGATTGGATGAGAGCCATAATCTTTCTTAGTCTTCAACTATTATGAGCAATATTGAGGCTCATAGCTTCAAAAACATACCCAGCTTTTTTTTTTTTTCCTTCCTAGAAATAGATTTGCTAGGTCAAACTGTTGGCATATTTTAAATTCCACTGTATGCTGTTAAACCGCCCTACAGGAAGCTGATACCAATCACACTCCCACTACCAGGGCATGAGAATGCCCACACGTCTCCACCATGCCAGCAGCAAGATTTGTCTTTACCATGCATGAACAAACAAAAAAGTCTCCTCTGGCTTCACTTTACTGAAAGTGATTCCTGAAGCTGGGCTTATTTTTCTGCATTTATTGACCATTCAAAATGTTTTCTCGGTTTTTATATTTTATTTTTTTTTATTTTTATTTTTCAAGCCTTCTGGCTGATTAGATTTGGGATCTAAAAAGATGAGGGTGGGACTGAATTTTTTAAATTTTTATTTACTTTTTATGTATGCATTTGTGTGTGTTTGATTGTCTGTGTGTGTACCGTGTATGCACATGCTGTTGCCCTTAGAGGTCAGAACTCCTGGAGCTGCAGTTACAGCTGGTTTGTAAGCCACCCAGTTTGGATGCTGGGAACCCAACCCAGGTCCTCTGCAAGCATCATCAGCATTTTAAAACACTAATCCATTTCTCCAGCCCAGTAATTCTTTTTTTTTTTTCTTTCTTTCTTATTTTCCATATCGATCCTAGTTCCCTCTCCCTCCCTCCCTCCCTCCTTCCCATGCCCCCCCACACTGCACAGAGAGGGTGAGGCCCTCCAGGAGGGATCATCAAAATCTGTCAAGTCATTTGGAGTAGGGACTAGGCCCTCCCTCCTGCCTCTAGGTTAAGGGAGTATCCCTCCATGGGAAATGTGCTCCCAAAATCCTTTTGTGCACCAGGGATACATCCTGGTTTTATTGTCAGAGGTACCATAGACTTCCCAGGCCTCCTAACTGAGTCCCATGTTCAGGGGTGTAGGTTGGTCCAATGCTGGTTTCCCAGCTATCAGTCTGGGGATCCATGACCTCTCCCTTGTTTAGGTCAGCTGTCTCTGTGGGTTTCTGTAGCCTGGTCTTGACCTCTTTGCTCATCATTCCTCCCTCTCTGCAACTAGATCCCAGGAGTTCGGCTCAGTGTTTAGCTGTGGGTGTCTGCTTCTGTTTCCATCAGCTACTGGATGAGGGCTCTATGATGGCATATAAGTTAGTTATCAACCTCATTATCAGGGAAGGGCATTTAAGGTAGCCTCTCCACTGTTGCTCAGATTGTTAGTTGGGGTCATCCTTGTAGGTCTCTGGACATTTCTCTAGAGTCAGTTTTCTCTTCAAACCTATAATGGCTCCCTCCATATCTCTCTCTCTCTCTCTCTCTCTCTCTCTCGGTCTGTTTGTCCCTGAACTCAATCTTCCTGGTCCCACATGCTCTCCTCTCCTCCCCTTCTCTTTCTCCTAGCTCCCTCTCCACTCACTGCCCCCCCAACTCCCAATATGCTCAGGAGATCTTGTCCCTTTCCCCTTCTGTGAGGGACCTTATATGAATCTCTTAGAATACACCTTGTATCCTAGTTTCTCTGGTGGTGTGTATTATATATATAGGCTGGTGATCCTTTGCTCTATGTCTAAAATTCATATATGAGTGAGTAAATACAATGTTCCTCTTTTTGTGACTGGGTTACCTCACTCAGGATGGTTTCTTCAAGTTCCATCCATTTGCCTGCAAATTTCAAGATTCCATTGTTTTTTTCTCCAGAGTAGTATTCCATTGTGTAGATATGCCACATCTTCTTTATCCATTCTTTAGTTGAGGGGCATCTAGGTTGCTTCCAGGTTCTTGCTATTACAAATAATGCTGCTATGAAAGTACTTGAACAGATGTCTTTGGTGCGTGGATGTGGATCATTTGGGTATGTGCCTAAGAGTGGAATTGCCGGATCCTGTGGTAGACTGATTCCCATTTTCCTGAGGAACCACCATACTGATCTCCAAAATGACTGTAGAGCTTGCACTCCCACCAGCAGTGGAGGAGTGTTCCCCTTTCTCCACATCCTCTCCAGCATAAGCTGTCATTGGTGTTTCTAATTTTAACCATTCTGGCAGGAGTAAGATGATATCTCAGAGCTGTTTTGATTTGCATTTCTCTGATGACTAAGGATGTTGAGCACTTTCTTAAGTGTCTTTCAGCCATTTTGGATTCTCTATTGTGAATTCTCTATTCAGTTCTGTACCCCACTGTTTAATAGGATTATCTGGTGTTTTGATGACTAGTTTCTTGAATTCTTTGTATATTTTGGAGATCAGCCCTCTGTCAGATGTGGGGTTGGTGAAGAATTTTTTCCCAGTCTGTGGGTTGCCATTTGGTCTTGTCGACTGTGTTCTTTGTCTTACAGAAGCTCCTCAGTTTCAGGAGGTCCCATTTATTAATTGTCAATCTCAGTGTCTGTGCTCCTGGAGTTATGTTCAGGAAGCGGTCTCCTGTACCAACTTGTTCAAAGGTACCACCCACTTTCTCTTCTAAGAAGTTCAGTGTGGCTGGATTTATGTTGAGGTCTTTGATCCATTTGGACTTGAGTTTTGTGCATGGCTATAGACATGGATCTATCTGCAGTCTTCTACACACCATCATCCAGTTATGCCAGCACCAATTGTTGAGGATGCTTTCCTCCTTCCATTATATACTTTTAGCTGGGGGATGGTAATGCCTCCTGAAGTTCCTTTATTGTACAGGGTTGTTTTGGCTATCCTGGGTCTTTTGTTTTTCCATATAAAGTTGAGCATTATCCTTTCAAGGTCAGTGAAGAATTGTGCTGGGATTTTGATGGGGATTGCATTGAATCTGTAGATTGCTTTTCACAAGATTGCCATTTTTACTATGTTTATCCTACCTATCTAAGAACATGGGAGATCTTTCTATTTTCTGGCATCTTCTTTAATTTCTTTCTTTAAAGACACAAAGTTCTTGCTATGTAGGTCTTTCACTTGTTTGGTAAGTGTTACCCCAAGATACTTTATGTTGTTTGTGGCTATTGTAAAGGGTGGTGTTTCTCTGATTTCTTTATTTCTTTCTCAGCCCCTTAATCATCTGTAGGACTACTGATTTTTTTTTTTTTTGTTAGTTTATCTTGTATCCTGCTAATTTGCTGAAGGTGTTTATCAGCTGTAGGAGTTCCCTGGTAGAGTTTTTCGGGTCACTTATGTAAATTATCATATCGTCTGCAAATAGTGACAGTTTGACTTCTTCCTTTTTAATCTGTATCCCGTTGATCTCCTTTTGTTGTCTTATTGCTTTAGGTAGAACTTCAGGTACAATATTGAAGAGATATGGAGAGAGTCAGCAGCCTTGTCTAGTTCCTGATTTGGGAGGAATTGCCTTCAGTTTCTCGCCATTCAGTTTGACAATGGCAGTTGGTTTGCTTTTATTATGTTTAGGTATGTTCCTGTAATCCCTGATCTCTCCAAGACCTTTATCACGAAAGGGTGTTGAATTTTGTTGAAGGCTTTTTCAGCATCTAGTGAGATGAGCATGTGGTTTTCATTTTCAGTTTGTTTATATGGTGGATCACACTGATGGATTTTCATAGGTTGAACCATCCCTGCATCCCTGCATTCCTGCATCCCTGCAGCCCTGCAGCCCTGCAGCCCTGCAGCCCAGCCATTCTTTCCTCTCACTTTCTTTTTGGTCTGTGATTTTGTTGTTGTTGTTCTTATTACTTCAATAACCTTTATAATTTGGAATCTAACTCAGTCTCTGTTAAACATACTTTTCACAAAGGCCCAAATCACCTTCTTCATCACAACACAGAAAGCCTCTAGTCCAGTGGTCCTCAAGCTTCCTCATGCTGAGACCCTTTAATACAGTTGCTCATGCAGAGATGAGCCCCAACCGTAAAATTATTTCATTGCTACTTCATAACGGTAATCCTGCTACTGTTGTAATATGGACATCTGTGGGGTTGTGACTTGCTCTCCGGTGATGCTTAACCTACGGAAGATCCTCAGAACATGTGTAGAATGGCTGACTCTGCTATCGTACATGTCATATTTTCCCAGCGTGTTAGATGTATTGTTAATGCTGTTTCTGTTGTGAGTGTGCATGTTGTGTGAGGAGGGTGTGTGAGGCACTGAGAGGCGAACACTCTGAGGAGTTGGTCCTCTCTGTCCACCTTTACATGGGTCCTGGAGATAGCATCCTTTATCTGCCTGATATCACCTTATTCTTAAAGATATGCATGTGCCACACAGACACACAGACACACACACACACACACACACACACACACACACACAGTGACTCAGGCTTGTAATCTCAGAGAGAATGGGAAACTGAGAAAAGAAAATTGTTGAAACTCTGATGAAAAGGGAGGCTTCTCTCTGCCTGGTCCCACAGCCTCTGTGCCCCAAATCAACACACAAAGACTTATATTAAGTATAAAATGTTAGGCCAATGGCTTAGGCTTCTTAAGGCTCTGTCTTAATTTATTAACCAAATTCTATTCATCTGAGTATTTCCACGTGGTTTTATCTTACTGGAGAATGGTCTGGACCCATTACTCCTTCCTCCACTTCATGGCATCTCTTTCTCTGCCTTCTCCCAAACCGCCTCCTGGTCTGGTAGCCCCGCCTATCTTCCTGCCTGGCTCCTGGCCAATCAGTGATTTACTCATCAACCAATAAGAGAAACATCTACAGAAGGACATTCCCCCCACCCCACCCCACACACAGGTCAACTTGGTCTACAGAGTGAGAACCTGTCTCAAATACAAAAACAAACAACAACAAAATTCCCTCTTACAAAAGTTTTCAAACATCCCTGCATGGACCCCCGAGGCACCTTGAGCAAGCCTAAAGCTGTTGGCTGGAACTCCTTGCACCAGAGTAGTTCTTGGTACTCTTCCTGATTTGCTAATACACATCTGCTGGGGAGGAACTAAGCCTGAGAAATTGCACGATTGACCCTTGTTTTCCACTGTGCTGTGAGTCAGTATATAAGCCCGCTCCATCCCCTCAATAAACGGCATTTGGCATTCAGCATTCCGGCTGCACGAATGACCTGCTGTCTTGTCTTCTATTTCAATCTCTAGACCTTTGCCCCATTAGTGGAACAGATTGTAGCACAGGCGCTACATGTTATCAATATACTGCTCATCAGGTCAAACCGTTCCCATGTGAAGATTATGAAATTGCAACTGATATTCATGGCATACTTCCCATTCCAAGAGCAGTTGTGACACTTATGCACGTTCATTCATCCCATACTTCTAACAAAAATGTTTGTCTAGTAGAGTTTGTCACGGTCCTAACCTATCTCAATCCCCAGTTGTTCCTCCTTTAAAAGCCCATCCTTAGGGTGGCTCTGTGGTAGAGTGCTTGCCTAATATTGCACAAGGTTCAAACCTCAGCACTACCCCAACAACAACAAAAATCCAAATGACAGCAATAACAAAATCTGTTAACCTCAGCACTACCCCAACAACAACAAAAATCCAAACGACAGCAATAACAAAATCTGTTCATTGTTATTAGTTGACTTTATTAATTTGAATACATTGTACATTTGTTATTTTTCTATTGCTTTGATAAAACATTATGGCCAAAGCAACTTACAAAGGAAAGGAAAGGTCTAGTTAAGTTATGTAGTTTTGGGCTAAAATGTAGCTCAGTGATGAGTACTTATTAGCATCTACAAGATCCTGAATTCTATCCACATGACCTCAAAAACAAAATTGCTATTGTTGTTAATGGTATTTTTTTTTTCTTTGAGACAAGGCCTCACAATGTAGCCCGGGCTAATGTCAAATTCTCCACTTCCTGCCTGAGCTCCCTTAGTACTGGGTTTAATGCACACATGTGAAAGGAACTGAGGGCAAACAATCTTTACAAATTATAGGCCAATTACTAACATCAATGATTGGAACCACTGCCAATCTGAAACTAAAGACCTCGAGCGAGCTTCAGGAAGTTGCCTTGCCCAATCAAATGCAAGCACAGATATACAGCGCTTGAGTCCAGTGACAGTTAGAACCTGTGAACCAATGCTTATACCAGTGGAAACCATCACAAATGATGCTTAAGACATATGGGGGAAGAAAGACCAAGTCCTTCTATTTTTAACTCTACTCCTAACACAACGAGCAGCTGACAGGCAAAGGGGGCTATTGAGTTCTCATGGACCTACTTTTATTATTCTCTAAGAGCTGGGTGTTGGTGGCACACACCTCTAAGCCCACCTCTCTACTCCAGCGAGCTTCCTTGTGACACTCCTTGATCCACACTTCTCATCCTGTCCCCAGCGGAAGGGGTCACAATTCTAACTTATGTCACCATCGTTAATTTTGTCTGTTCTTGAACTTCAAACAGAGAACTGTGGTAGTTTGAAGGAGAATGCCCCCCCCCCACCCCATAGGCTCAGTCTCCAGTTGATGAACGGTTTAGAAAGGATTGTTGGAGAAGGAATGTCATTGGGGGGGGGGGGGGTTAGAGCCCACACTAGGTCTAGTCTCTCTCCCCCTCTCCCTCCCCCTGCCCCCCCCCACCTGCTTTCTGTTCATCAGGATATAGCTCTCAGCTACTTCTGTAGCACCACGCCTGCCTCCACACTCCCTGCCATGATGCCAATGGACCAGCCCTCTGAAGCTGTAAGCAAGCCCCCCCCCCCAGCCTTGGTCATGGTCTCTCTTCACAACAGAACAGTATTGGGGTCATGGTCTTGTTCATATCTCCCCACATTCTCACAATGTCTGAATGATTCATTTGTTTTAGGGAGTATTTTACTAACTTATATTTTAAGTATGGAACAATTAAGGATAGAATTCTCGTAGGATAGAAGCCACCTTTTTAAAGTATAAACTTCAGAGGCTTTTTAGTATGCACAGAGTTGTAAAGCCATATCCAATATATAATTTTAGGACATTTTCATCAGCCAAGAAAGAAAGGGAAAAGAAAAATGATACTAATGAGCAGTCATATTAGCTTTTCTTTCTCTTCTAGCTCCTGGTCACTACTAATCCGTGTGAGCCTGTGTGTGTACGCCTGTGTGTGTGCGCATGCGTGTGTGTGTGTGTGTGTGTGTGTGTGTGTGTGTGTGTGTGTGCTGGCCTATTATGAACAATTCATGTGGGTAGAATCATTCAGTATTTGCTTTACAATATGTAATTTTAACATGACTAACTTTTTAATTAGCTGAATATGTTATCCCAATTTGTTTATGATATAATACCTCATTTTTCTTTATTATTAAATAAGAAATAGTCCACTGATGGGTGTGACATATTATCCACTCATCAGCTGATGAATTTTTGAGTTATTTCTAACTCTTGGCATTGTGAGTAAAGACACTACAAGCAATTATGCTCAATTTTTTTTTGTATGGATCTACGCTATCTTGATTGTTAAGAAGTTTTTAAAGTTTTGAGAATATAAAAACATAGAAATAAATCTTCCAATGGGCTCTTAGCTAAAGAATCAAAAACATGAACTGAAAGAAGAAAACTAGATAGGTTGGATTTTTATATTAATTTTATCTTTTTATTTCTTATATTTAGGTGTATGACCCATTTGACATCATTTTTGCATCTAGTATAAGGTAGAGTTTCAGATGCATCTGTTTGTATCTAGAAACCCAGCTGTCCCTGTCACTGTTTGAAAAAAACAATGTTTTCTACTGCTCCCTTAAATTTTCTTGGCAATCTTTTTGAAAGATTAACTTCTCATCAATAAAGGAAGTAGTCAATTCTGTTTGGTTGCTAAGTAATATTTCACTGTATGAATATGCCAGTTTATTCATCTTTCTCTTTACAAACATTAGTGTCATTGCTAGTTTAGGGCTATTAAAAAATAAAGATGATGGGCCAGCAAAAGGATCCCATGTTAGAAGTGTTTGCTGTATGTCTTAGTTAGGGTTTCTGGAAGAATTCAGGACAGGAACTCAAGCAGGCAGTTAGGAGCTGATGAAGAGGCCATGAAGAAATGCTACTTACTAACTTGCTCCCAGTGCCTTCCTCAGCCCACATTCTGGTAGAACCCAGGTCCACCAGCCCAGGGTGGCACCACCCACCATGGCGGGACCCTCCCCCATCGATCACTTATTGAGAAAATGCCTTACAGCTGGATCTCATGGAGGCCTTTCCTCAGCTGAGGCTCCTTCCTCTCTGATGACTCTAGCCGGTGTCAAGTTGCCACACAAAACCAGCCAGTACATCATACAAGTCTACTGATGGCCGGAGTTCAAACCCCAGAACTCATGAAAAGGTTAAAGCAGAAAACTGACTCTATGACTCTTCTGATCACACTTGTTGTAGCACACACACACACACACACACACACACACACACACACTCGCATGCACAGTTTTTTTTTTTGTTGTTTTTTAAGAATAAAAGTATAGCTGGCAATATGGTTCAGCAGGTAAGGATGCTATGAGCATTTTGGGTTTGCTGTTATAAATAAATGTGTTAAGAATATTCATACATGTGTTTTTAATGCACACATGACAGCCAGATGTATTAAGAGTTCTCTGAAGAAACGAAACAAATAGGTTGGGCTGTTCATTGCCATTTTCATTATGACTTGCATTTCTCTCATAAAGGATTATACTGAGCATCTCCCCAGTATTTGCTGGCCATTTAGAAACCATCTTTGCCATGCGCTTGTCCTAGAGTCTTTCCTAGACAGGCAGAATGATGTGTGTCTGCGATCCCAGCATGTAAGAGAGAAACAAGAGGACCAGGAGTTCGAGGATAGCCTTGGCTGCACAGTAAATTCAAAGCCAGGTTAAGCTACAATAGCACCCTGTCTCAGAATTAGAAAAAGAAAAGCCTCCAATAGCAACAACAGCCTTTCTCATTTTAAAATTTGATCTGCTTGGTTTTTCTTATTGATTTACAGGACTCTTTTTGCTGATTCTGGATATGAGTCCTTTATCCAGATGTGTGTTTTAAAATAGTCTTTCTCCCCAACCCACTCTCTTGATCATATCTTTTGATTAATACAAGCTTATTTAAACACTTTCCCGCTTCGGTCTAGGATCATCTTGAACTAATTAGTGTATATGGAGTGAGGTAGGAGTCAAATATCCTTTTTTTCCAGATGAGTAGCCAATTGCTCCAGCACCATTTGTTCAAAATATTATCCTTTCTTCACTGTACTGTGGCAGTGACTTTGCTGTAAATCAAGCCCCTAGTTCTATTTCTGGATTCCCTATTATATTCCTTTGGTGTATTCATCTAGCCCTTTGCCAATACCACACTGTCTCAATTACTGAGCCTCATAATGAACTTCGAAACTTTGTAGGGTAAAACTTCCAGCTTTGTTCTTCGGAATCTTCTTGTTATTCTAGGCCTTTGCACACCCACATAAATCTTGGGACCAGCTTTCAGTTTGTACACGCACACACGCACAAACACACACAGGTTTTCTTCCTTTCTTACATTTGTCTCCAAAAAGTCAAGTGTTCGTTCTGTGCCTTGGATGTTATTCTTACATATTTCTCTTGGAAGGTCAAGACTCATTATTTCATCCCCTTCGCCTCCTGCCGCCACCTCCGGCTAGTCATCCCTGCCATCCCCAAACCAGAACTGTGACAAGAGTCATGGCTCCTCTCATATCTGACCCCATTTCTTTGTTTCTGAGTCATTTGGCGCAAGCCTTCGGAGTGTCTTTGACTCTTACCTCTCCATCTCTGCTCTGCAAAACGTATTTCACCATGGGAACTAGAAACTAGTAAGTGGTTCAAATACGGCTCAGGGGGAGGGGACTGGTGGGAGAGGGGCGCTATATTAGCTATGTTTCTTGTTGTCACAACAAAATATGTGACAAAGGCCACTTGAGGGAGGACAGGGCTTTGGTCCAAGCTTAAGTGTGTAACCATCACTCCAAGGAAGCCCTCTCTGAAATGCCCCACAGAGATGCCCAGAGGTGCCCCACAGGTGATTCTAAGTCCCATTAAGTTGACAGTCAAGGTGAACCGTGACAGGAGGAATAAGAAAAGCAGTTTTGGGAAACATTTTCCCTCTCCTTCCTTCTTCTAGATATTAGCATCCCAGATGCCTGGGACCACAAGGGCCACCTTGCATTGGTCTCAGGTTGATTTGAAAGCCCAAAGCAACAGAGCAGAAATGGAAAGAACCCAGACCTTGACTGTATTGTTGCACTTTTAAGCCTTTCATACTCGTGTCTACTGTTTTGAAAGCCCCAAATCTATCAAATATGAATTTTTATATTACTTAATGTTTTAGGTTCGACTGTCCTCTAACTCACTACAGAACTGAGGGTGACTTTGGATGCCTGGCTCGTGTGCCTGTGCCTCAGAGGTGCTGGGATTAGAGGTGTACAGCATTGTGTCTTGTACTACTTAAGTCACTTTAAATTCAGATCTGTCAAAGTCCACTGGAAACAAGCTTACTAATAGTAAGCTTCTCCATGTCTCCCATTTGTATGATCTGTGGCGTCATTCCTCATCCAATGTCCCCGGGATTGGGTGGGATGGGAAGGAGTGGGGAGAGGGATAGGACACACAAGTCATCTGCCTCTTGACTAGCTCGCCAGCAAACCCCAGAGGTCAGTGTATTCTGCCTCCCCAGTGTTGGGACTAGAGACACGTGTCATCTTGCCTCAGTTTTATTGTGTGGGGTCTGGGGATCAAACAGGTCTTTGTGTTTGCCCAACAAGCACTTTACCCACTGAGGCATCGTGACAGCCTTAAGAGCATCCTTCTTAAAGAATCGTCTATTTAATCTCGTCTTTTTTCTTGTCTAAACACAAGTCGCTTCTCATTGCCTGAAGAACGGGCTAGGCTCAGCATTTGCGGTTTTATGCAGCCTTGCCTCCCTTTGCATCTTTTATGCTATAGGTGTGCAGAATTAAGTGTTTCTCGCACGTAAGCCCCTCTTGCTTTGTTCAAGTTGTCATTGCTGGAGGCCTCTTGATTTGCCTCCACTTGTCACATGCAATCTTCCCCTTGAGGCTTGCCCTGCTCGGCTTCCGTGACTGTCACCGGCTACCTCGTGCAGATGCTGCTCGTGCAGGGCCATCTCCTCCACCAGCAGCACTGTGGAACATGTTCTGGGTGGATGGGACCTGCGGGTTACTGCACACTTGAACCACGGGTGGTGCAGGCACCTAGTGCTAACTAAAGTGTTCCTGGATGCTAAATGGGGTTTATCCAGTTTCCTGAAGCCACTACAAACCTGGAAGACAGTCTGTCCTCCTTAGTTTCACCAGTCGATAGAGATGACTATTCACCAACTCCATAAACATCGAAATCACATTTACCAAACGCTTGAAAGCATTCCTAGTTATCTATATTCCGGATCAAACACATTGAAAACCCTAAGAGAAACATGCAGGTGACCCGGACTTCCAAGTGAGTGGTGAAGGACAGAGAAGGCAAAGAGCTGTCTCTAGCTCACTCGCTCTATGCCTTTCCTTGCTGAGATAAGGGAACTCCTAGGAGCTCAAGTTCTTTGATTTTGTTCTGTTATTGCGTGCTGAGGGTCAAGCCCAATCCTCACACAGATGCCAGTTCCACGATTTTTGGGGGGCTTGAGAGATGAGAGATGGTTTGGACCAGAGTTGATGGCCCATCTAGGCTCACAAGCAAACTTTCAGAACATTGCAAGATACTACAAATGGTCTATAGTTGCCAAATTTATCTTTTAAAATATCTCTGGCCAAGATTTAAATTCCTTTTTTTTTTAAAGTTTTTGCAAGACAGGGTTTCTCTTGTGTAGCTCTGGCTCTCCTGGAACTCATGTTGTAGACCAGGCTGCCCTTGCATTCATGGAGATTCGCCTGCCTCTGCCTCCCAACACCTGGGATTAAAGGCATGCACCACCAACTCTTGGCCCAAGATTTAAATCTTATAGTCACACTTTTTCTGTATGTGTATAGCAAATATGAATGCATACATACATATGCATACATACTTTTTTTTTCTGGGCCACTTAGGAGAAAGATTTACCCCATTAGTACTTCAATGATTTTCTTGAAGAGCAGTATCATACAGAACAAATTCAGGAAGGTTACCAAAAACAGTTGTACCTGTAGTCCATACCCAACTTGACGAATTATCCCATTATTATAGTTTGTAACTTTTTCTTTCCCAGTAAGAGATCAACTTCGCGTATGTTTTGCATTGCATTTAGATGTCATGTCCCTTCAGTTTTAATCTGAGGTCTTTGTTTCTTAAGACATCGCCAATGTTTTTAAAGTAGGTTGGTTCTTTCATAGAAGCTCTCTGTACACAGCTGTCTGAGGTTCTTCATTATGAGACAGAGGTCCAAGCTCTTCAGACTTTGTGCAAGGATGAAGTGGTTGTATTACATATATCTCCTCCTTGTCCTTGGATAAGCTCTACTCCATCCATTACATTGTTTTTTGTATAGAAAACATTTCTATTAAAACATGTACATGAACAGTTCATAAAACAAATTCCTAACAAAGACTATTTTTCACTTAAAGTGCCTAATTCTGTTGGCCTTGTGTCTCAGTTTATTGACTTAATAATAATTGATTCAATTTACCCAAAATTATTACTTCAATTATACTGAATATGGAAATAATTCCTCAGGGAACTGCTGTGAAGTATTAGGGTTCAATGACTTCTTCTACTGTGAACTAATGAAAATATCATCTATTATGGAAATCATAATTTACTTTCACTTCACACACACAAATAACTTTTTAAAGTACATGCTTTTATTGTCATCTCCAACCGAGAGAAAAATTTAAAGTTTCAATGTAAAACATTAGCACTTGTGACTTCTGATGGGCTAAAAGTTTTGATTTGTAGCTATACCTCAGGTTTTGTTTAATTTTTGTTTGTTGTTGGTTTTTTTTTTTTTTTTTTTTTTTTTTTTTTTTCCCTTAGAGACAGGGTTTCTCTGTGTAGTCCTGGCTGTCCTGGAACTCGCTCTGTAGGCCAGGCTGGCCTTGAACTCACAGAGATCCTCCTGCCTCTGTCTCTGCCTCTTGAGTGCTGGGATTAAAGATGTGTGCCCCAGTGTGTGTGTGTGTGTGTGTGTGTGTGTGTGTTTTAATTAGAGTGAAAGGGGAAGGATTTATTTAAAAGTTAAAGAGTTTTCAAAACAATAAAATCCCCGTACCCGTGGAGCTTATACTGGAAATAGAATAATAAAAACAGTCCTTCGGGATTTTTCTCGGGAGTAAGAATTTCTTCATGGAAGAAACTGGCAGCGATATGCACGCTTTGGACAAGGTCAGAAAAACAATGTTCTCTCTCTGTCTCTCGGAACGTGGACCATTTCCCCTCGGGGGGTGGGGGGGGGAATTGAACCCGTGTATCTTTAAGAAGATAGAAACCTGAAGCGTCCCCCGGTCCCCTCCGAGCCGCAGTGTCTCTGGCTCTGCTTCCAGGACTTCTAGGAACGCGCCATTAACCTTAAAACCGAAACGCCTGCCTCGCACAGCGCTGACATCCCGAGCCGGAGCCCGCGGCTCCCAGGACGCGCGCGCGGCCCGTCCCGCCGGGCCCCGTCCCCGCCGGCCCCCGTCCCCGCCGGCTCCCGTCCCCGCCGGCCCCCGTCCCCGCCGGCTCCCGTCCCCGCCGGGCTCCCGTCCCCGCCCCGTCCCCGCCGGGCCCCGTCCCCGCCGGGCCCCGTCCCCGCCGGGCCCCCGTCCCCGCCGGGCCCCGTCCCCGCCGGCCCCCGTCCCCGCCGGGCCCCCGTCCCCGCCGGCCCCCGTCCCCGCCGGGCCCCGTCCCCGCCGGGCCCCGTCCCCGCCGGGCCCCCGTCCCCGCCGGGCTCCGTCCCCGCCGGGCCCCCGTCCCCGCCGGGCTCCGTCCCCGCCGGGCCCCCGTCCCCGCCGGGCTCCCGTCCCCGCCGGGCCCCGTCCCCGCCGGCCCCCGTCCCCGCCGGGCCCCCGTCCCCGCCGGGCTCCCGGCTGCCCCGCGCGCGGCCCGGGCTCCGAGGGGGGCGTGTCGGGCCCGCAGGGCAGGCCGGGCGCTCGCGTCCGCCGCCGCCAGCGCGGTGCGTGGCCGCCGAGCCGTGCGGCCCCGTCGCCCGCTTCCGGGCCCGCGGCGGCGGGGACGGGGACGCACGCGAGTGCCGGGCCCGGGGCCGGGTGTGAGGGCCGCGCTCGCGTCCTCGGGCCGCGCGCCCCGTCTCGCCGCCGCCCCCTCCGGCTCGGCCAGCCAGCCAGACGGGCGGGCGTGGGGACGGCGAGCGCCGGAGGCGGGGCGGGGAAAAGAGCACCGCCGCCAGCCGCCGGCCGAGGGAGGCCTCGTCACAGCCGCCTGGGCCTGGGCCGCGGCCGCAGATCTCGCGGTGTTTGCCGGCCGCCGCGCCGCCATATTGTGTGGCCCGATTTGGATGCGGGACTGGGGCTGGCGGAGCCGCGGCGGGCGGGCGGGCGGGAGCGAGCGCGCGAGCGAGCGAGAGCCCTGGGGGGGTGGGGGGAGGGCAGGCGAGCGGCCGCGGGGTGGGGGCGGCCGGGCGAGCCGGAGCCGGAGCCGGAGCCGAGCAGCGGGCCGCGGCGACGCCGCCCCGGCCATCGCTTTGATCCGCGGCCGGCGGGCGGGCGGGCGCCGGCGGCAGGGGCGCCCCAGGCCGGCCCCTCCCCTCCCCCTCAGCGGCGGAGGGCGCCGGGAGGGAGGGCGGGAGGGAGGGCGGGCTGAGCTGTCCCCCCTGCCGGCTGGGATCGGCGCTGGCGGCGGCGACGGGGGACGCGGCTGCCCGAGTGGGAGCGGCGGCGGCGGCGGCGGACGAGGACGAGGGGGAAGCCGCGGCGGCGGCCAAGGGTAAGCGGCTGTGCGCGGCCGGGCCCCGGCGGGCGCGATCCCCCGGGCGCTCGGCCTCCTTCCCCGCCCGCTCCGCCCGGGGCGAGGCGCGGGGAGGCCCCCCGAGGGCTGCGGGGCGGGTGGGGGCGGGGAGCGGAGGGCCCGGGCCCGGGCTCGGTCCGGGGCGTCGGGGGAGGGGACCAGCGCCCGGGGGAGCCGGGCTGGGGGTGCCTGGACCCCCCCCCACCAGCCCCGGACCTCCGCCCCCCCCTCCAGGCCCGCGATCTGGAAGTGGAAGCGAGGGAGGGAGCCCGGCTAGTTTGGGGGGGACCCAGTGTGGATGGAAAAGGAGAGGAGGAAGAAGAAGAAAAAAGCAGCTGGCTCCGGGGGCCCCAGAGTTAAGGGAGAAGCGGGGAAGTTATGTGTGGGTTGAAGAGGAAGCACATCGCTCGCTTTCCTGTCCGAGTTTGCTGCTTCTGCGAGCCTTCCTCGAAGTGGGGAGCACGCCCCGCTGTGAGTAGGTGACAACCCTCCCCCGGGAGAGTCACCAGACCACCCCCCCGACCGCGGTTGCAAGCGGAGGCTGGCGAGGGTCTCCTGGCATTGCTGACAGGTGACAGGTGGATCTGTGTGCTGCTGATGCTGTGGAATTGCTCCCTGCAGAGTTGTTGACCCAAAGTGTCAGGGAGCGTGTGAGTTTGTATTTACGTGTTTGGCCAAGTATATTTGAGATGCTAAGTTTCCATTCAAGTCAGCTTAATTGTTGTGGAAGAATTCTTCAAATGTTTCTGATAAGAGGGTTTTCCAGGAGAGTGGAGGGGATTTGCAGCTACGCGGCGGTTTTTCTTCTAGTCTCTTGAAATTCGGGTTCCCCGAAGCTCAGAGGCTGTTGGCAGATGAGCTTTTATTCATTGGAAAGTTCTCGGACACTAACGTTGTATTCAAGGCAACAGCCACACTGTGTAGTTTTGCATCCATTTTGTCAGTTCTAGGTAAGTTAGTAAAGTGCCAAATTTTAAGGCAGGTTGATTGACATCTTATAAAAAGAATTAGTTTCTGTCGTAGCATACTCAAAGATGTTGCTCGTTATGCAATTTCAGATTTCACCGGGAATTTTGATGGGTACAGATTAGATTTTTGGGGGGGTGGGCTTTCAGGGTGTCACTGTTTAACACACTCTTGGTACAATAGCAGTTTTGACTCCTTTTCAAAAAATACCCTTAATGTTTCTGTAAAGGTGAATCCACAGTTGCTTTTTAAACGTGACAGTTTGAAACTTTGTTAAAAACATAGGTGTTTCTAGTAAGTGAAGAGTCGCCTTTTATACTATTGTGTGCCTTAGCTGGCTCCCTCGGTGTGAATCCTAGGAAGAATTTTCAGATTCCTGACTAAAAGCTGAGTTGGTAGCCAGATAGCCCGGGAAGGGCTCTGCCGCGTTTAAAAATGCATGCGGAATGGGTATGTTGAATGGTGGCACTATCTGCATTAACAGGAAGTAGGACAAAAATCCCAGTGATTCAGAACTTGTGCTTGCCCCCTCCACCAGTTTGTAATAGAGAGTGCTTTATGTTCTCAACCTTAAAGAATCAAACTGAAAGCCAATATGCTAATTACTGCCTTATCCTCTTAACATGCACACCATCGCTTCATTTCCCTTTTTGTTTCATGAAATAGGGGGTTTTTGTTTTATTTATTTTTTTTTTTCTGAGTTAGAAATGGTTTCCAAAGAACACTATGAAATATCACCATCCAAAACCTTCTGGAAGCTCTCATAATAGAACCGGTGTCTGTGTAGTTCGTTAATAAATGGTTGAAATGATCAGAGGTGCAAATGACATGCTTCCTGAAAAGCAGCTTTTAAGTCGATCCCATTTGATTGAAGGAGCCACCTGTGTTTGGTATTCTGTGGAAAGAAGCCCTTGTCTTTAGCTAAGGATATGACGCCTAGTAAATGAGGCAATTCTGCATAGTTAGGTGGGTACTACCTAGCCCCCTAATTATGTTGATATTGAGTGTTTTATATTCTGGCAAAAGTCACTATGACAGAAATTAAAGCTTTATTCTACTTCTATGTGAGGAAAATTCCAAAGAACTGTTTAGAAAGCCATTGCCAGTGAGGTGCCTTCATTTTGAGAGCTAAGCATGAAGTATATAGATTTGACTCTCTGAGGTATATGCTACAAAAGCCCCTGTCGGATGAATCTTCTGAAACTGAAGTTGTGCACACACATACACGCTGAGTGTTTATTTTTATGAATATCAGGGTACTTTAGAAAAGAAGTTTTGCTTTACTATCTTTTTTTAAGTTCCTGGAATTATTTATCACATGTAAGGCTCATAGATTAAAATTTTAACTTTCATTATTATATCTGCTTGACTAGATTCACATAGCAGCAGTGATTTTTTTTTTTTGTTTGTTTGCTTTGATTGACTTTTGACATCTTTCTTTAATAAGAACTTTCTAACTAGCATCGAGGGTTATGCTGTAGTAGAGGCAGGCGTGGAGATCGGCACACTGCAGGGTTAGAGAAGATGCCTAGTAGAGGACTGGGCGGACAGTTTACAGGGATATGGAAATGTGAGTAGTGATGGCTGCAAGTACAGGGAAATGACGGCTGGACTAGATTAAGGAGGTTTCTTCTTTCTTTTAATGGGCTCTCCCACGCTATATTCAGATGGTAAGGAACTTGGAGATACTTATCTGAGTTTGGTAACTGGAGACAAGTATTAAGGAGGTTCTGTCTTTCAGTTTTCTAAGGTCCTCATCTCTCAGAACAGCCTGTTTACTATAAGTGGTGTTTTACCTACATTCAGCCTTCTAGTTTTTGATTTCTAAAGGAAATGGGGGTGAGGGGTTACATATTTCACCTAGATTTTCTTGACTCTGCAGAGTGTTTTCCCATCATGTCCTGAGCATGGTGAGAATTCCTAGCTGACAAGTTGTTGATGTTTGAAGATTTCTGTGAGATGGTTTTAAGTTTTTCCAGTTAAAAAGTACATTAATTGAAAACTTAATTTGTGCAGCTCCTCACCTTCATCTTCCAGTGATTTCTGAGAAGGAAGGCTTTGCTGCATGTGGCTGCTTTATTGAGCTCATTCATTTTGTTTGTTTGAGATGAGGTCTTGACTTGAGCCCTAGCTGGCCTCAGCCTCCTACTACAGGTGTACACCTGGCCTGCCTCATATTTGTAACCATCAGTTCCGTTTCAGAATTTGGTACAACAGACGTGGGTAGTAAAGAGAATGGTGCTAATGATCATTGAATTCTTACTGCAGACCAACTTTTCATTTCCTTTTGGTAAGACCTACTAGTGTCTGGGACGCCTCTAGATCCTGGAGGTGCAGTATTGAATAACAGATAGGATTTTCTGTTCTCATATAGTTAAATGTTGGTGATAGAAGACATAATAAACAAATAATATAAGTGAAGCGTGTCTGGGGCCAAAACACTGGGGGAGGAAACAGGGAAGGGGCCCAATGAACAGTGCTTGTTAGATCTGAGGTCTGCAGTGAGGACCAGTCTTGATTTCAGAAAACAGAACTATCCAGTGTCCTTTCTTACACTAAGAATATCCTTTAGAACTTGGAAGCAATATTGTATTTGTGCTTCAAGAATTACAAATTGTTACAGAGTTTCAATTAGTAGGGATTTCCTATTGTTAGTATTTTAAAAAGCTACTTTGTGACTCAGTAGAAAATTCTGGAATTTACCATCCTTGTTTGAACCCTCCTTTTGGCCATTTACCACTTTGCCACTGTGTTTAGGGCCAGTTAGGATTTCTTAAGCTTCTCCTCCTGGCCTGTTTTTTAATTTGTAAGATAAATCGTCTAAGGTTTCTGATGATTAAGTGGTACATTTTATATGCAGGTCATATGCAGTGGAGTGTGGGTAATTTGTACCATTTTTGTTTATTGCCTTTCTGGAACTCTGCAAAATAAACATGTTTGAGTTGGTGACTGCAGCAGGCTCTCCCAGCACTATGTGGACATTGTTACATCTACATTTCATTTGGCCACTTGAAGCAGCCTGGTCAGTAGTATAATGTTAATTAAAGAACAGACTGTCCCTGGTGCTTGCTGGAGAACTGATGTATGTCATCTAGTCAGTGTAACACAGGAGGACCATTACAGCCTTCTGGTGAAGGAGCATTGTGGGCCTGTCATCTAGGTCGATAACCTGGATCTAAACACTGACAAATGGACAGCGAGTACCTTATAAAATTCCAGGTCAACATTTAGCCCAGTGTATGCATGGCACATAGGAAATGTTCAGTAAAATGTTCGCTTGTCAGTTTTCCCTTTATTGTATAAACAAGGGTGTTTCAAAGACTTTACAAATTAATTAAAACATTTGCAAAGGTGAAATGCGCCACTTGTGAATGAGGTTTTGAAGATAATCTGAATAGCCATTCAAATTGCAAATCTTTATAGCACTGGGAGGTCACTAAATTGAACTACTCGGGATAGACCATGTCTTCCTTTCCTTGTAGCCTTCTTCACACACGGGGCCATTCTTGGCCTGTAGCTAGGAATTCAGCAGGGTGTATGCTGAGTGTTTTGTATTGGACATCTGTGTTTTTGAGGCAGGGTTTCACTGTGTAGACCGGACTGGCCTTGAACACAGAGATGTGCCTGTCTCTGCCTGCAGAGTGAAGAGATGAACGGTGTGCTGTGTACACCACTGCTCTCTAACAGTAAGTGCCTGTGTGTGGAAGGTTATAGGTTACTCTAGACTTAAGTGCTTTGAGTGTATGAGTCTAGAATTCATGGCCGTCCTTCTGCCTGGTTGAGCTTCTACTTTTAAAGCACAGCCTAAATTGTTAGGTAAAATCTTATAACTGTCATGTTTAAGTCTAGCAAAACTTTTGAGAAAGAAGAATCCTGGAAACCTAAAGGAATGGCTTGATTGTTTGCATTGAGGCAATTGTTTATTAACAGTTCCTCTGTCGTTGGATGAACATGAAAAGGGGTAATAATTAATACCTCTTCCTGTATGGAGAACCAAACTTCATGCACACTAGGCAAGCATTCTACCATGAAGGCCGAGGCCCCCCCCCTTCTATTTTCCTTATTTTGAGACAAGGTCTGGCCAAGTTGTCTAAGCTGACCTCTAACTTCTGCTTCTGCCTCAGACATGGAAGTGACTGGAATGGAGGCATGCGTACCACACCCTGTGGGATCTAACAGCTTTTAAAGGCAAAACAGAAAAATAATTCATGTGTAATTATATACCTTAACTAACTTAAAGGTCAAGTTTATTTAATCCCTCTAAGGTAGTTTCAGTGGTCCTGTTGATCTGAGCCGACTTTTATGAATTAAACAGCCCACCCTTTTACTTCAGCTCCTGATGTTGAAGATGCTGGTGTTTCCACAGAAAAGGGAGAAACGTTCCCAGCACTTTCTTTAGTATTGACCGTTCTTTGTGTTTTTAAATATTCACACTGGTCAGCCTTCTGTTCTGATGCAGGATATTCTCTACCTGATGAATAATAAATTCTAGATTCCATAAAATTTAAAGCTATATAGGTAAAAAAAAAAAAAAATCCTTGAGCCATTTACATAAAACATTTCTCGGATTAGGAAAGGTGAAATTTTTTACTGGGGCGGAGAGGTGGCTCAGCAGGTGGAAGCCCCTGTATGTAGACAAGCCTAGCAACCTGAGTTTGGTCCCATGGACCAACGTGGTAGGAGAGAATCGTACATGCTGACCTCTGACCTCCACACGTTTGTGGCAGGTGCATGCACACACACACACACACACACACTCACAAAGTGTACACACAGTGCTGCCTTTGCAAGTCTGTCATACTGCACTATTATTTGGGAAATGAGTGAAGAGCTAGTTGGGGGTCTGGTTCTGTTGATTGTGCTGCTGTTACTGTCAGTCAGCTGTGGGCAGAAGTGCCAGTGTAAGGTGTCCGTCAACTGCTGAGGCTCCAGAAGAAAGTCTGGTTCATACAGTACAGCAGAAGAGGGCAGAAATACAGCGTTTCTACTGTTTTATTTGCCGGGTTTTTTGGTTTTGGTTTTTTTTTTTTTTTTTTTTTTTTTAATGGCATTCTTGTTTCACTTAAGGAAAACATATGGGACTAAACTCAGGTGTCCTAGTTGAAGTCCTAGAAACTAAATACTACTGAGAGGTGGGGAAATCCATGGAGGGAAGGTGGAAGGCAAGAATGTAGAGAAATAAGAGCTTTAGTAGAATTGTGAATGCTGACCCTTTTAATAGAAAAGGGCATGGCCATTAAACCATTAGAGACTAGTTTTGATTAGTGAATTTTTACTTCCCAGTTTGATAATTACTTTGAGTTATTAAATACGACTAATTTTGAGTGTTAACATTTTACTCACATTTATTTGCATTAATGAAATTTTCACTTGACCTTTTATATATTAATGTTAACTTTATAGTGTTAGCAGAATTGAGCGTATCATGGTGGCTTCCTGACTGTTAAGTCAGGTGAGCCAGTGATACATACTGTTGGTCACGTCAGTACAGAACCTATGATCACTCAGTGGGATGATTTGTCATTATTTATCAGCCAGAGAAAATACTTGTAAATACAAATGAAAAATTCATCTGAACAAGTTGAATTTGCAGGGGTTTTTTTAGGCAGAGAAACCAATGGAGTCTGAGTTCTAATGAGCTGGGTTTACCAGTGATTTCATTCCTCTCCAAAACTGGGATAACACTGCTTCTGAGTCAATCTAATCTCTTTGCTGATTTGTCAGATTGTCAGTCTGTGTCACATCAATTAAATACCTTCATTTTAGAGTATTGGAGGCTTTATAAGGAAAGATCTGGCTTTAAGATCATGTCAGTCCAATTTCAAATTACTTAAGAGTTATTAAATAGCTGTTGTTTAACTGCCCTGTTATCATTGGAGTTCGGTTGCTGTTAGCAGTCAGACTTTTTAAAATATTCCTTTTTAATTATGTGTGTAGATTTTTTGTACACATGACTGAGTCAGATGCTTTGGACCTAGAGTTCCAGCCATTGAGATCCATCTGATGTGGGTGTTTGGGAAGCAAATTCAGGTGTCCTCTAAGAGCAAATTGTGCTCTTAATGGCTTAAGCCATCTCCCCAGACCTCATTCAGACTTTTTGAGCCAAGACTTAGACAAATGAATGTTGTATTATCTAATTTACACAGTAATCTTAACTATATACTCTGTATTTCTTATTTTACCTAGCACTGTATCTACCTGGAAACTAGTAGGCATCAATGAGTAGTACCAAAAATGTAAAATGAATTCTATACTTTTAAAAATAATATTCAACTGTACATATGAAGCTTCTTGTGTGGATATGTATTTGCCTCCGTCGTCTCTCTGGGGAAGGGGTTGTGAGCCTAGTCTTCAAGGGCTGAACCATCATCCCAACCCTACTTCCTTATTCTTGATGTTCTGTAAGCTATTTGTGTCTTTGCTTTTACTTTATACTAACCTTTACAGATTATAGGTTTTTATTGGTGCTTACCATGAGTAGACATACTTATAGAGAAGTAGACAGTGAAGGCATGGACAGTTTTGATTTAAAAAAAAAAAAAAGATTTAAGAATATCTGTAACCAGGCAGGCTGTGGTACTGTACACCTTTAATCCCAGTACTTGGGAGGCAAAGATAGGCAGATCTCTGTGAGTTTGAGGCCAGCCTGGTGTACAGAGTAAGTTGCTGGACAGCCAGAGATATACAGAGAAACCCTGTCTCAAAACAAAACAAAGAAAAAAAAGAATATTTGTAACTGGGACTGGAGGCATGATGATAGAGAAACTCAAGGTCATCCTTAAATTCATGGTGAATTTGAGTCCAGCTTGGATACATAAAACTGTTTCAAAAGGGAACGAGAGAATTCAGAGCAGGTTACCCTTTCAGCTTAAAGCCACTGAGCACAAACACCAGTGTTCTTGTATGAACTGAGCTGACCATTTACTCAATGACTTGCATGTAACAGCAGAGTTGCCTCGAGTCCTCTTACTCTGCTGTCTGTCTGATGGTTTCCCAGAAAATGGAAAAATAAACACAAATGGAAATGGGGATTTCAAAAGAAAATTCCCACTTCCACATAGGGTGGTTCTACTTTCTCGCATATAGAAGTATACTTGCATGCTTAGAGATTTTCAAACTGAAGTGATTGGTTGGCCTGAGTGAGACATCCTCATTCTCTTCATGAGATTTTCCGCTCGTGAACAGTGACATACATTCAGAGGGTGACTGTCCAGTACCAGTATTGTACTTCTGAAAGTAGAACAAGAAGTACTTTTTGAGGAAGACAACTAGTCCATGGGAAAATTGAGCTAGATCATAACTAAATGTAGGAACTAATCAGTATTTCAGTGTGTCTATGGTGTCACAATAAAAGAATGCCAATGTTACAATTTAGTCTATGGCTTGTCTGTTCTTTATTATTACAACTAATTCAAACGCTTTGGATCCGTGCTGTGCATTGGGTACTTACTAGGTAAAGGGGATGGGCAGATTACCGCAATCACCCTTGCTCTAGAGACATGTATGCCGAAGAGTGTGATCTATTGTGACAAATGCTGTAACTGAGTTAAACAAAGTCCTTTAGGAATCACTGGAGGGATTGCTTGATGCAGTACGCAATAAAACAACACAACATAAGAAACAGTGCACTTACTCTCAGGAAGCGATGCCATTTCACACATAAAGAAGCTTGCCTAAAACATGAAGGTAGGAGGTCTATAAATTGTGACTAGTTCCACAATACACTGAGCCCTGATGGTATTGGAAGTGGAAAGTAACCAGAAAAGTTAGGAAGAAGACAGCATAAAGGACCTCGTGCACTCTGTAAAGAAGCCCGACTTCATCTTGTTACTGAAGACTGGCTACAGTGGAACTGGGTTAGAAGGAAATGCAGGCCTTGTGCTTTTTGAGAGTTGACAGGGATCAGAATTGAGCTGTGAGGTTAAGGAAGGAGTTGGTAATGGCCTTGAGGAGGGAGTACTGAGCATGAAGTAGAGGTGAAGCTCACACATGCCTGGGTTGAGTTCCCGGTGAACCCTGACAGCACTCACCCGTACAGAACAGACCAAGGGAACATGGAAAGGGGGGGGGGTATGATTTCTGGTTACATGGGAGAAAATAGGATTTTTTTTGTGTGTAGATAGCATTTGAGCAGATATTTGAATATGAAATGATGATGATAAGTGTTTCCAGATGTAAGAAGTAGCAAGTGCAGAGGGCTATGCATGGGAGCCTATTTGCCACCTTCTAGGAGCTGGAAGGCCGGTGCCTTAAGTGGGGAATAGGAAATGATGTGTAGCAGTTGTCTTCAACTTTAGCCCCTGGCAAACACCAGTTTGTTTCCTAATAACACTATAATTTTATAACTGAAAATCCCATGAATGGAATTATATACATTGTTATCTTTTGAGATTAGCTTTTTGGTTTGAATTTACCTAGTGCCCTTGATCCATGCAAACTGTTACATGAATATAGTCATTCCTTGTTAATGCTGAGAAGCATACTATTGTTGGATGTACTACAGTTTACTTAAGCCTGCGTTAGTCTCCAGGTTGACTTTACAAAAATAAAGTTTGGGGTTGTTTGGTGGGTGTGCACATAGTGTACCAAGGTAGGAGTGGAGAATCAGACTGGTTTTTCTCTTTTGGAGGGTTCTGAGGTTTCCTCACAGTTCTCTATGTTGTTGGACAAAAGTACCACTTTTTACAAAAGACACATTGCTTATTTCAGCAGGAAAAAAAAAAAAAACTGTTGGGAAAGGTTTGCTTTTGAGAAGTTGCCAAATTGTGTGCAATTACTCAGGTGAGCTGCATGAGACAGGTGACAGTAATAAGCTGCTATTAACAGGAAATGAGATGCGGCCAGGAGGGGATAGTGAAGTGTACCAAATGGTTATTACCCGTCAGAAAAGAACGTGACACAGAAAATCAGTGTTCCACCTAGACGTCACAGGTGTGGCATATGAATATGTGGGAGGGGTAAGGGTGTTCAGATGTGTGTGGGAGAGCAAGTAGCCAGGTAACAATAATCAAAGCTTTAACATCGAATTTCTGTGTGAAATATGAATACAAGTCCCAGCTTAATTTCTATAACCCCTAATTAGAGAACCCAGTCCTTCAAATTCGTGTATGGTTAAACTGTGGTACATCAAACAGTATAGTTCTCAGCATTAACAAGGAATGAACTGTTGATACATTTGTCAAGGGCATAGAATGGGTGATTCTTCTTTGACCATTGTTTAGTACAAGCTCCTCTCCAAATCATATAATCTTTAGTTCCCAACGGTAAAGATGGGTAGATGGTTGCTATGTACATACATAGGTAAGTAGGTGGATTTACTGTGAACAGTTTTGTACGTTTTAATGTGAAAATAGATTCATTATTATAAAAAACATCTAAACCTTTTTAGAGTTATTATGACATTTTACATTGCACCTAGCAATGTAAGAGAAATCTGGCTTCCATCAGCACCTGGTACTGTCGATCTAATAAGTGACATCACAACATAGATTAGTTTGTATTTCCCTAATAGCTAATGATGTAAATATGTGTTCTAACTGGGTTATTTCCCTTTACTGAGTTTAGAGATGTCTTTATGCCATCCAGATCCAAGCCTCCTGTTAGTGGTTTGCGAATATTTTCTCCTAGCTTGTGACTTCTCTCTATCCTCTTAACAGTGTAGTTTGCAATTTTGATGAATTCTAGCTATTCATTATTTCTACATTTCTGTCTTTTATGGATTGTACCTTTCTTGCCATCCCCTCAGCTGTTCTCATTCCTATTGTAAAAGTTTGCCAAAAATTTTTATATATGACGATAAAGATGTGTCATCTATTTTGATGTTTAGGTTGAGTTTTTTTGGCTTGTGAATGACTATTTGTTTCAACATAATTTGCTTTAGAAACTATGCTCCCAATGAATTGCTTTTGCAACTTTAACAAAAATCACATGGCTGGATTTTTCTTTCCTTTTGCTCTTTGGATCTGACCTTCCCACCTATTTTGATTGCTATTTTGATTACTTTAAGTGTATAGTAAATTGTCAAATTTCTCTAACTTTATTTTGGTCGTTCTATTTCCTTTCTATATTTAAAAAATGTACCACTGGGATTTTGTTAATAATTGTACTGCATTTGTAGGTAAGTTTTGAAGAAAATGGAGAGTCTTTCTTTATCTACTCAGTCCCTGAATGTAGTGCTTTTTTGTTGTTGCTGCTGCTGTGTCTTTTTGTTTTGTTTTTTATTTTGTAGTTTTTAGCATGTAAACATTTTTGTTAGATTTATGCCTAGACTTTACAGGCAGTTGTAAGGGGCTGTATATGTTACCATATATCAATATAGTTGACTGCTGTGGATACAGATTGTATTCTGAGACTTTTGAAAACTACTGTTTGTTTTTAAGTAAATTTTGTGAGTTTTCTATGTACTTGTGAGCACAGACCATTTTAATTCTTTTTCTGTTTGTGTGCCTTTTATTTCTTGTCTTTCCTTACAGCTCTGGCTAGCTCTTTTCAGGTCTTAGGATATATTCAGTCTTGGACCACAAAGGATGTGTTGGCTACATTGATTTTGTAGGTGCTGTTTATCAGTTCCCTTTCTAGAAAGTTCTGGTTTGATTAAAAGCTTTTATCATGACTGGGTTTTGGACAATGTCAGATACTTTTTTATATACATCAGTAACTGGTTTTATGGTCTTTTCTTTAAACAGGTCACTCCCTTTTTAAACATATACTCTGCACTGTATGAAATAGGTTGAGACTAGAACAAAGATGTAAGAAAAAAAGGCTGTATTGAAAGTGATTGCAGTGGTCCAGATGAGAGGCAGTCGTGGCTGGACCCAGGGCAGTAACAATGAAGGGTGAGAAAAGGTCAGATTGTGGATGTGTTTCAAGCCCTGTGTGGGCAGGAATTGCTGATGAATTATATGTGAAGCATGAGAGGAAATTCAAGAATGACTCCCAAGGGTTTTGGCCCAAGCAATTGGAAGCGTGGACCTGCTGTTGACTGAGTTGGAAAGAGGGGGAAGTGGCAAGTTTAGACTGGGCTAGGCAATCGCTGGCTCTGAAATGCCGTCTAGACATACAATTCGTAAGATGAAGTAGGCCATTCATTCAATACTTAAAATGGAATTTAGGTAAGAGGTTCAGACTAGAAATAAAAACTTGTCAGTTGAGGTAATATAGATAGGTTTGTTGTGGGTTGTAATTCCTCTCTGTTTAGTACACTTTGTTTGGTAGCAAACTGAAGAACTTTGTGAAAGTGTGGATTGGTTGTGTTTACCAACAGATAGTTGAATGTTAAGAATGCCAGAAATTGTTGGGAGATAATTTTGAGGATGGATATTTTGAAGATTATATTTATCTTGAACCATATTTATTTGGTAGGTGAATGGTTGTAATATTACTCATCTAATAGTATTTTTACTAATAATTTAGAGCTTTGTCCTAAGCCTTTATAAACTGAAGTAGCCCTGTGTGTTCTGTGAAGAGTTTGACACTGCTGTTAAGTCCCTAGATGGTATTCCCTGACAGCATTTCATGTACATAAAAACCATTCAGAGAGACGGGAAAAGCCAGGATGTGAAAGAGCTGATACAACTCAGAATCATCTGGTGAAGGGAAGGAGTTACCTCAGTCACATCTGGGTCCCACTCAGATTTCTTTACACTTAACTTCTGGACAATAGCTTTTTTTATGGTATAACTATATTTTTATTAAAATATATGAAACACATATAAAATGACACACAAAGCTAGAGAGATAGCTCAGCAGTTAAGAACACATAAAAATGAAGTAAGTAAATCTTTCAGAAGTCAAACACATAGCCAGGTATGATATAGTACATCCCCGAGGTAAGTGGATCTTTTAATTTGAGGTCAGCCTGGCCTGTGCAATGAGTTCTAGACTACCCAGGCTACATAGTGAAACATGGTCTCAGAGTGTCTCAAAAAAAGTGAAGTAAAATAAAAAGTAAAACCCAACCAAAAACAAGTAAAAATACCTGGGAGGTGGTCTACAAAGTCTAAAGTGAGTCCCAAAAATGGCGGTACCAGTGACAATGTCCCAAGCAGAAGGAAGGACTCTGACTGGGTAAACCGAAGGGGTGAAGGGGTTGTCACTGAGTTAACAGAAGCCTACTCAGCATTCCTCAGGAATCTTGAAAGCCAGGTTTCTGTGTGTCAGGAAAACCACCACCTCCCTATCTGCCCCAGTGGTCAACTCCCTGTGGGCGAGGGCGTCTAGTTCCAGATTATCTTTCTGGACAGTGTTTTTAAAGCACCATCATTTTTCCCTGCTGTAACTGATCATTAGCTCTAGCATAGTTTTTTTCTTACTGGTGATTTATGTGTTGCCGGCATTGCTTTATTTACTCTTATTTGCAGGATTTACCAATGCATTCAGTAATTACTTGTTAAATTTTCAGTATCTTGTACTGTTTTAAATATTTTCTTTTGGAAATAGGGAAGTTCATTGAGTATACTGCAAGGATACAGCGAGTGTTGCAGTAACAACCTACCTGTCCCAAATAGTCCTTTAACACTATAATACAATGCCTTAGGGCATGAAAAATTATTAAATATTTATGAATGAATAATGCACACAGCCTACCAAAAGTTTAAAGCTAGTACATGTACTTGACTTTGAAAACAAAAGCATTTAGGATTGCAGGTTGTAATTGGGTCTTTTCTGAGTAGGACCTTGATGCTTTCAATGCCACCGCTGTAGAGTGGAGCCATGGCAACACCATCACCAACCCAAGCCCAGTGAGCCATGCATTTGCCTTCTGCAGACTCATCTTCTCCTTGGGCCAGGACACTGTTGAATGGATTGATTGCACATTGCAGATGGTAGTCTGGGCTCATTGAATAGAATACATAGTAGCATGTCTTTTAGGAAATTTCTGTGGTCTGTTTTCTATCTAATCCTCTCCATTTGCAGGTAAACAGCACATGTAGGTGTAAAACAAAATTTTCTTTGTTGGTTATTATGCTTATAAAACATTTCCGTAGCTCATTTTGACCTATAATAAGACAAAACCTCTGAGCCTTTACTATTGTATTGTACATTTAAATACAGGCTAGTAAGTAATTTGTAAGTCCCATTTGTGCATGGGCACACATGTATGTGGAGGGCGGAGGAGCACCTGCAGTGACCCTTATAGGAACCTGTCCACGGTGCTTTTGAGACAAGATCTCTCACTGGCCTGAAGCTCACCAATTCAGCTAGGTTAGACATAGAACCCAAGGGATCCACCTGTCCCTGCCTCGCAAAGGCTAGGATTGCAAAGTCAGGTCACCACGCCCGGCTTTTCCAAAATATCTGTACTGGGGATCAAACCCGGTCCTTTCAACCGAGCTATCTGCTAGCCCTAAAATATTTTCATTCCCAGATGTATAGTGTATGTATGGGAGTGTGCATGTGTACACACTTTACAGATAAGTAGTCAGTCTGTTACAGACTAATAGAGTATATGGTGCTGTCTGATACTGTTGACACCAAGATAAGAATATTTAGTGACCTTGTTTAAGCCTCTTGAATAAGCATCTTGAATCACTTGAGTACCTGGCACTTACTGTTATCAAAAGCTTTAAACTTCCTCTTTATTTGACCTTCTTGATACTTAAACAAGCAAACAAACAAAACAAAACTTTTTTTTTTTTTTTTTTTTAAATAGGTCTCCTATAGCCTAAACTGGCCTTGGGTTTTACAAGTGTTTGAACGCAGGCATGAACCAGTACAATGAGCTTGATCCTAGTTCTTCTGTCATGGACCTAACCTTCTTGCCTTCTTGACTTTGTTTTTCAAGTTTCCTCCTTAGGTTTCCTCTTTTGCATTCCCTAGGTCAAAACTCTCTGTGTCAATCAACTATAAAATCCCTTGCTTCTCACAGGAAGGATATGGTGTGATCCACTTTGTATTTTAGGCAGTTAGTAGGCCTGTTGCAATTGTAAAGTACAGCTTAGAAAAGCTGTTGAGTAGGACAAGGTATCAGATAGGAAGTTGTTAATTGCTTATTAAGGTACAACTGAACCAGAACATTAAGGAGGGAATAGAGAGATGGATATAAGAAACCTTGAGAGTGATCTGTGAAACTTTGCTATTGATTATTTGAAGATAACAAAGAATCATAGATAGGACTCTGGGGTTCCTGGCTTCAGAGCCTCACTGCTTATAATGAATAGAAATAAATTGGGTAGGAGGCAGAGTTTTAGTTGAGTTGTTTAGACTGGTTGTGTGTATTGTGGGGATGCTGGTTTACTTGTTCCAGATCCACCCTTTCTCTCCCTCGCTGTCTGAATTCCATTGCCGTTAGTCTAAGTCTTTAGGAAAAAGTATGTTCTTTTTAGTCATAGCCAACAGCAGAGCTTAGTACGTGGAGAGCAATTCCTTATTTCCTGCCTTCATACCTAGTCTCCTTGAGATCTCTGTGCCCTGTCTGAAGATGACTTAGAAGCTATACCAATGTCACCACTGTCATCTTACCCCACCTTCAGGCCATAGATTAGTTTTTACAGTTTTATGTGAAATAGGTGAAGCAAGTTGTTAGAGCTATTTGAAGAAAACTGCAACTAATAGTAAATTAATAGGACATCATTCTTATCATACTTCTAGATAAAACTACTTGCATAAAGTAATTAAAGCTTAACCTGCAAATCTGTATTTATAGATTTTTGTATGGAGAGTTTTAGAAAATCTGCATCAGGTAATAAATACATATTTTTAGTTCCAAGTATTTCTTTATATTTCATGTTTCTTTGCCTTCTGAAATAGAGAACCTTCTACATGTGTGCCTACTTTGCATATTAAATCTTTTGTAAAAGACAGAGACCGGGTTTGCTTAATAGCTTCAGAATGAATCAGAAACCCACATTCGAATCCAAGGCCTGCCACTAAGCCGTGTGAGAGCTTAGTCCATCAAATGTAGGCACATGCCTTTGATCCAAGCACTCTGGCAGCAGAGGCAGAGAGGCAGATAAATCTGAGTTCAAGGCCTGCCTGGTCTACACAGTAAAACCCTGTCTTTTTTGGTTTTTTTTTTTTTTAAAGATAGCTGTGTTGTTTTTGCTATCATTTTCCCTACTAGGCATTCATCTTGTGCTTTTGAAACCAAACTCTCCCCCGAACCCTCATTGATGTTCTGGTCCCAGTCTCTATTATAATCACTATTCTCGATTCCACTATTAGCACGTGTCCATGTTTGGCTATCTTTAGTCAGGAGTACTTTATGCATTCAGAGCCACTGTGAGGGAATCTGTAGCTTTCTTCAGACAACCAAACGGTTCGTGTCCTCTGATGTAGTAAACCCCGACTGGGGAAGGGCTAGGAGTAGGTTTTAGTGGGAGTGGCAAGCAGACAAGGAGCCTAGTGAATATTGTTTAATTGTGTTGTTTCATTGTGGTTTCTTCTATGTTTTTTGTGGGCTTCCTACTAGATAGACTAGGGTGTAGACAGTAAAACCTACATCCGCGAGTTGAAGAAAGTAGCTTTGTGAATTAATACTTGCTGAATAACTTTAGGACTTACCTGGCAGCTTTGGTGTGTGCATGTGGCAGTGTGTTTAAGATGACTGAGAGGATCTGCGTGTTCGAAGGTTAAAGGAGAATACTGAAAAGAGGCAGGGATACTTTCTCAGGGGAGATGTGACGAGGGCGCGGTCTCACGGAAAACGCAAATGCCAGCCTTGCTGAGAAACCAGACCTTAGAGACTTTGAATTCTTTCTTGAATTTCTAAGTGAATTGTCTTAAGGCTTGTAGCCTTGGGTAACTGTTTCAGAACATGAAGAAATAGTGAACTTTGAAGCTGTTTTTACAAATCCAAGCACACCATGATAGTGAAATAGATTAAGAGACTGCAGACAAGTCTCGGGAAAGTTAATGAAAAAATGCTTAATGAACTTAGCAAATGGACTCCTGCATTACATCACTAGAATAATACTGCAAATTAATTCATGTCAATGGTGAGCATGGGTGTGGATATCTTGAAAAATGCCAAAAACTGGAATAGGGAATTTTAACATTTATTTTACTGAGTCCTTAGTAAAACAAGACTAGAGAGATATTCCTACGTTTTCACATCTTAGACCAGAAGCCACCATTTTGTTACTAGAAATGGTAATATTCTAGAACTCCCATTTTGATGTTTAGTAAAATGCTAAATTTCTAACAAAATTCACAGACTACTAGGTGAGATGTTGCTTATAATTGCACAGGAGGCTGAGACAGAATGTTAACAAGTTTCAGACCAGCCTTGGCTATATAATGAGATTGCCTCAACCTCCCTGCTATCCTTCTTAGCCCCAGTATTACTGTACATAACATTGTCGTGGAAATACTACATAATACAGTTAGACCAAAAAATAAAATAAAATCCGGTATTATTGAGAGGGGGAGAAACTTAGTATTTATTTAATATTGTATACATAGGAAAAAGCAAAGAAAATAACTGAAATGTTACTGTGAGTAATTTTAAAATATGACAGGTAGTTAAGTGCAAGCCACCCCTCCCACCCCCGCCCCATGAGAGTTAGTGACAGGGAAGCCCTTCAGAACTTTTTTTTTTTTTTTTTTGCTTTCTGAGGACTATACAAATAAAATGCTATCTCTCCATTTTGTTTTGAGTGGTGTGCTTCCATGTTAAGGTTTTTTTTTTTAACTATTCAGAAAGAAAATTGTGGTTTTTATTTTCCCCTTAAGTTCCTTGTGGCTTGTGACACTTGCTTTATACTTGGTAAATGGCAGAGGAGCTGTAATCTGACCGTAGAGCCATATTTGGTAAATAATAATTTTCTGTGGAACCCACTGTGCTATCAGTAAGAGCGAAATTATTGCCCATATGTAGTAAAAGGCCTTTCTTTGCCTTAACTACATAAAGACTAAGTTCTATCTTGGACTAATTACTTTCCTGGGCTTGTGTTGTTGTTGGTTTTGGTTTTTTAAGTTCTGTATCCCAGAGCTACATTTTAACAAGACTGTTGTTGTGTCTATATTCTGTTTATTGGGAGAGAAATTTTTGTCCTTGTTTACTACAAACTATCTTTGTATCCTAAATGTGAATTTTTACATCCTTTGCCTTCAGCTCTGAGAATTGAACTGTTTTGTAGTTACTGAGAAACCAGTGCTGATGAATCAGTTACATCTCTTAGAATGTGATGCAGCTGCTTTAGCATTTGTGAAAATGAAAGCTTAAGTATGCCTACCTGTTCAGAGCGCAATAGAGCAGACAGGAGAAATACAGAAGAATGTACTAGAAACCTGACTTGCAGCAGACTTTAGGTGCTCATGAACACACACAAGCAAAGTCACATGGCAGCCCAGAAATGAGCAGCTGTCTGCCATTTGATAAAAAGGGAATTTTGGTTGAGAAAATTTTAATTCAAGGCCATATTTCTTTGAACCAAGGTTTCTTTCTTGCAGGATCCTTTTCTCTACAGCTTGCCATCACAGAACATAGAAAGCTTTTATATTCCACCACCACAGCCACCACCCCTGGCCCCCCCCCAAAAAAAACCTACTTTTTACTGTGTTTGCACTAGAAATGCAGGAAGTTTACCTGTTAAGCCTGTATCCACACTGTTCCATCTTTGTCCCATTACAATCCTGGTGTTTGATAGAACAGAGATTTCAGTCTACCACCGCAGCATCATTTCTTAGAGGAACTCCTAAAGGAAGGTGCCAGCCTACTGAGACTCAAGTGCAAGGCCATCCATCATTCCAGGTCTCTGGAAAACTAATGAGATTGTCCACCACTAACCTGCCATCCGTCTAATTTTGTAATTGCCTGTTTATTTTTCATTTTGCTGTGGGTCTAAGAGAAATGTTTTAATGAATGGCTATGTTGACGATGGGAAAATAGTTTCCAGTAAGTTAAGAAGCGCATCTTTCTTGTAAATTGTTCCCTGCCGCCTTTCTTACATTACCAGGTGTTTTTGATCATTGGAACTTGAGCCAGGTGTGGTGTATCCCAGCACTCAGGAGGCAGAGGCAGGAGAATCTCTGTGAGTTCCAGTTCCAGGACAGCCAGGGCCACACAGAGACTGAACTTGGAATGGAGTTCATTGCCTGAATCTATCTAAAACATTCCTAGGAAGCTCTGCAATGACTCTAACCTAGGAATAAATTGGTATCGAGGGAGGAGTAAATAGCCCGAGAGTGAAAGGGTTATAATTCCAGTTGTATCGCTCAAATAGGTCTTGCTGCTTCTTTCTCTGTTACCATCACACTGGCCTCTGGCAGGCAGGCTGCTGTGCAGCACCACTGGAGATTTCATAAAGGCTGCCTTTCACTCCCCAGGACGGGGAAGAGTGTGCCTCTCGGAAGCACAAGCTTCTTCTGGCCACTGATTTAAGAAACCTTTGAGGCTTCACCCTGGTCGCCTCCCTACCCCATGTCAGAGTGTTGTCTACTCACATTCCTATTCTGCTTACCTCTAGTTTACTGTAGTTTCTCTTCTGCTTTCAAGGCTCCAGACCCAGGTCCTGCACCTGCCCTGGAAAAGAAGTATCCAGTAGAGATGAGCTCACTGCAGTTACTTAATTAAACATTTGTAAGCTGCAGATGAGCCAACCAAGGACAGCTACAGTTTGAATTTTTATATTTCCAGGTATGCAAAGGTCAGGCCACTCAAGTGTAGGCTGTGTGATCTGTAACAACACACAGTTCCAACTTAAAGTTCTCCGGCTATAAAACCAAGTGACATGGTAACCACCCTAACATCTAGTAACACATGGCTAGCACTGACTTGTTGCTTAACCTTTGCCTGAGTATTTCTAGTTTAATTTGTTTGCTAATAGTGACAAACTAATGAAAAAACACCTTAAGGGAAATAGCACTGAGGTACCATGTAGTCAAGCTCTGCAAATGTGCAAAGTGGTATTCTGCTCTTCATTGAGAAGTAAGCATTGACAGCAGCGGTCCCTCCCTCTCTAAGGTTCACGTGTGGGACAAGTAGTGTTGGGAGTTACATGGATGAAGCATGTTCTCCTTTCCAGATCTATATTTCATGAGCTGTTTACATGAAAGGTAGCACATTCTCCAGTCATTGGAAATGATAGGTTTTATTTATAGATAAAACCAAACACTGTATGTACATGGTATATTTATATGTATTTAATTGTTTCAATGTACTATTTACGTGTGTGTGTGTGTGTGTGTGTGTGTGTGTGTGTGTGTGTACTTGAAAGAAGCCAAATACGAAAGTGAAAAATTATGATGATTGACCCAGAGTGTAACTAAAAAGGTGAAAGCTGGGTTTTCCTAGTGCATTAGATTTTAACCAAGAAAAGCTACTCATTAATGATTAGGGAGTCAAGTCAGTTGGGTTTAGGGCTTTCAAGGGCATTAATCATTTTCACCTGCTTATGTATATTTAAAACAGTATCTACAAAACAATTAGTTGCTGAGTAGATAACCATGCCTACCTTTTGATTTTAACTTCATCCAAGCCAGAGATGACCCAAAATTGAACAAGGGGATCCTGTATTCCAGCTGTGGGTTTTGCCAGTAATCCTAGTGTTCCATCTCCAGTGTTAATGCATAATGAGTTACTGTAGGAGCATTATATACTATATTACTTAGGGAACTAAAAGAACCATGGTTCAGTGATGTTGAATTACAACTAGAAAGGAGCAGCTACACTTACATGAGTGTATTTACCCTATTAAGTGATCTAAAGGGGAAATAAAGAAAGGAATACCAAGAAGAGGAGGAAAAAAGAAACAAAGCTAGGAAGCTGGGTATGGTGGCACACGCTGTAATCACAGCCCTCAGAGCCTGAAATCATGAGTTTGATGCCACCCTGGCCTACATGGAGAAACTTATTTCCCCAAATGAAAACAAGTGAGCAAGAAAGATTACAAAGTTAAACTACACCTTGAAAATTACCTTCAAACCCTTCCCTATGCATTTATTTTTTTTAATCTCTTTAAAGGGTATATTTTTTTACTTTTTGTATCAAGAGCTTCATAATATATATGAATTCTGTATCTTAATATTTTCCATCAGTTTCTTATATATAGTAATTGGATGTCTTACTCCTCTAAGAAAAAGACTCAGGATTTTCCTTACTGCGGCTATGCAAGAATTTATTCCTCCTTGAAGATAATTGTTGTTTGGAGTGAAGGGGAGGGGGACTGAAATCACTCTAGTAAAGGCAGATGCTTGTCACCAAACCTGATGACAGGACTTTGATCACAGAGACCCATATAGTGTAAGGAGCAGCCCAACTCCTGCCTGAAAGCCAACCTCTGGCTGTCACATGCTAGTAAATTAATATTTAACTTTATTATCATCATTTTCATATATTAAGTTAATTTGTTTCTTATGTTGTATGGTTATAAGACCAAAACATGAGTTTTTCTAATATTCTGGGGTTTTTTTTTTCTTTTTACCTATAAATAAGAATTTGTTAATATGCTTGCTTAGTCCCTGTTTTCTTTTTAAGATGATATTTATAACCAGGATAGATTATCTGGAAAATTGCAGTGAAAGGGGGCACTGGAAAGTAACTTTGTTTCCATATTAAAATGCTAAAGTATTGGAAAATAAGGTATGAAGTGGAAAATACATACAAGGTAGTCTATTATACAATATGTTTGTCTCAAATTTATTGTACTTTTCTTAATCCATAGAAAATGGCAGCACCCACCACAAAACCACGAAACGTCAGTTGCCAAGTGTGGCTGACTTGCACATTCCTTTAAGAAGAGCTTGTAACTTAGCTAGTGAGGCATAAGGCATGGTCAGCATTTATACCCTTATGGCAGTGCATTCCTTCTTTCTTTCTCCACCCCACCCCTCACCCTTGGTGTTCAAGACTAGCCCTGACTGCCCTGCAACTCCTCTGTAAATCAGGCTGTCCTCAAACTCAGATCTGCCTGTCTCTTCCTTTCCAAATGATGGGATTAGGAAGGTTTCTTTTTAAAAACAGGACATAACCCACTCTACATTGACTGTTGGTGTTTTTCTTTGGAAAGTTAATTATTCTGGGCTGGTAAAGTTGTCTAGTTTTTGGTAATACTTAATTGTTCTCTTCAAGTTATTAAATAAATTAGGTTAGACCATAATAGCTAACTTAAAATAATTAATTAGCATTTGGATGACTGGTTTGGTATATTTGTTGTGTTAGTAATTGTTCTTTGGTTTGTTAAGTTTTTTGTTGTTTTATTTGTTTTTGGTCTATTTACATAGCCCTGGTTGTCCTAGAACTCATTACATAGATCAGGCTGGCCTCCAGCTCAAAAACATCTGTCTGCCTCTGACTCCAAAAGGCTAGGATTAAAGGCATGCACCACCATGCCTGGCAATTCTTATTTTTATCTTAAATGGTGATAATACTTGAATTTCAGATTTTTAGTTGAATAGCTGTAATTCTTTTATTTCTATCATAGAAATACTAACATATTTTGAGATTATATTGCTAAAATTATAACATCATATTTCAAGAAATAAAATTTAGTAATTTGTTAGAATAACGATGTTGATGGCCCAGGCATGGTGACTCACCCCTTTAACCCTCGTCCTCAGGAGGTGGAGTCAGGTGGAGTGAGTTGCAGGCCACCCTGGTTTATATAAAGTATTTGAATAGAGTGTATGCTTAGATAATATGATCCTGATGGTACATCACCCAACTATTCCAACTGCGCATCAGTCCTTTTTATAGTTAAAGACATCGTTTTAGAATAACTCGGTGAAGTCTGCTAATATCAGCCCATCCTCGGGAACCCGATAGTGCAGGTGGGTTGGGGAGAAGGCAGTACTCCGCCTTCCCTTTGCATGCCCTGGAGAGGATGCTCTTTCAGCAACTGGGGCAGTCAGGGGGGCCTAACATGCACCTATCTCTGTTAACACTGGCTATCACTCCCCGACAGCACAAAACTGACAGGAAAAAAGTAAGATTAGAGACCTCAAAAACTTCAGTCGTAAACAGTTTTAAAAGCTGAGAACCTTCTTAAAAGATGGTACAGTTTTATTCATGTTAAAGTCAAGAAATGTGTGTAAATATTATAATAAATATTGTACTTTACCTCAAACAAGACCTGAGATCTGCCTGTGGAAGTGAGCTCTGAAATAGCGAGCAAAGAGGTGTGAAACCAAAGAAAACTGTTACACAGGGGGAGGCTGGGAATTCGGGACACCAGAGGTGAAAGCTGGCTCATGTTGGGGCTGTGCTTTGTGTACTTTTTGTGTTCTTGGGTGCAGGTTTTCTCAGCCACATAAGGGTTTTTTTTTTTTAATTTACATAATGCTTCTCCCAAATGAAACTGTAGCAAAACACAGTTAAAGTTCAGATAATTGTCTAATATGTCAATTATGGTAGAACAAATTTATCACTTCAAAATAGATGTTACAACCAAACTGATTTCTAGCTGAAGGCAAGGGAAACATTTGAACTTGAGAGAGTAGGTACTGTTATAGTAGCCTTCGAAACTAGGTGTAGTCTGCTCTTTAGGCATGGACCGCAAAGTAAGTGTGTGTGTAAGTGTGTGTGTGTGTGTGTGTGTGTGAGAGAGAGAGAGAGAGAGAGAGACAGAGAGAGACAGACACAGAGAGAGAGAGACAGAGAGAGATCATATACAGCAGTTAAACACGATTGTCTCGCTACTGTGAAACGGTGAGTGATGTTTTTATGTAGATAGTTTTGTTAGCACGAGCAGAGTTCCTCCTTAACTTGATGATAGTATGTCGTGGTGTCTAAAGAATTCTGCGTGCTTACTTCCTGCTAGCCAGAGACCATCCTAGCCCGCTTCATAGCACTGCAGTTCATTCATCGTGTATGTTAGAAAAAGCTTAGTGTGGCTTGTTTAGAAACAGGCATCCTGCTGTGCCGTGAGCAGAATTCTGTGAACTGGGTAGTTTAGCATCTTACCATGGGAAGTAGTCTCTCTTTTGCTATGAGAGAAAGTCTTCCAGAATAAGTCTGTTAAGGTGTATCTTGATTTTTCATATTGAAGTTAAGGGCATGTCGTTTGTTTGGTTTCTTTTTATAGTTTAATCCTCACATAGTTGCCTGGTATTTATTTATTTACTTATTTAAGGCAGGAAGATTATGAGTTTCAGAGCAGCCTGGGGCTCTATAGTGAGTTTAACACCAGCCTAGGCCTCAAAAAGTAAAACAAAGCACATTGTATCACTTAACTATCTACTGGCCTCCAACATGTCTTAAGTCAGCACTCAGATGGCCATGGTAGCTCACCCCTGTAATACCAGAACTCAGAATGCTGAGGCAGGAGTATTGCCCCAAGTTCAAGACCACCTTGGGCTAGAGAATGAGCCTTGTCTGCAAATGCTGTTCCTCTGGCTATAGGTGCCATTTCTTGGTGTGTTTAAGGTCTCTTTCCATGCTTTATAGCAGTTAGACATATTGGGCCTCTGTATGGTTTTCCTTAAATCTAGAAATGTGTGTCTTTTATTCATTTGGGGGAAAAAACTTAATCATAATCCTATCAGGTTTGTTTGGTTTTATCCACCCATTGATCTGTCCTGTTTTCTGGCTCCTAAGTATAAGTACATTAAGTTTTTGTTGTTACCTATCTGGACCCTGAGGATTTGGAAGCCCCCACTCACTCTTACCATCTCCTACTGACTTCTTTCCTACACTGTATAGAGTGTATATACACAAGATTAGGCTTCTGACTAATGGTCGTCTTCTTCCGTGAACCACTCTGTCCTGTGAGGGAGTGTAGGTGCGTTTTTATGTCCTCATCATCAAGAAGTGAGTCAGTAGTAACATGGCTATGCATGCTTTCATAATGGAAGGAATTAGAATTTGTTTTCATTTCATTAATGAAAGTATTTCTCATTTACATGTTTATTTGCCCATCTCTAATTGTAGTGTGTAAATTATTTTTTCTAAGTTCAAATCATTTGAAATGTTTTAGAAACTGTATTATGAAAGAAACTTCACAATAAAACCTTCAACTAATGAATGTTGCATGTTTTGTGAACCTAGAATGATCTAGTCTTGGGAATACAATTGTTAACTTCAGAGTTCTTGATCCTTTAGAGGTCACTTATAAAAGTTACAGAGGAAAAGGTAGTGTGGGAATGTGTGTGTTTTTTTTTTTTTTTAACATAGGAAGAATGGTCAGAGAAACTGTCCTTAAGTGGGTGGCATTTGATGAGTGACTTACGAAAGTAAAAGAGCCTTCAGGTGTCTGAGGGAGAAAACGTTAGAGGCTAGGGCAGTCAGTCCAGAAGCCCATTAGCAAGGGAGGGAGCAAAGGGTGTGGTGGGAAGGGAGGTTAGAGCCCCCCCCCCCCGGGGTGGGCTGGGCACTTTTGTGTGTTTCACAAAGGTCACTCACAGGGAGAGACTGCCTGTGAAAGGCATGGAGGCAGGCGGAGAAGAGGCCAGCAGGAGACTGGCTTTAATAATCTGCCTCCGCCCTCTGTGCAGTGAGTGGTACCTTCCACACGTACTTGCCTGTGCGAAGGGGTCAGATCTGCTGCAGCGGGAGCCACAGACAGCAGTGAGCTCACTGTCGTGGGTGCTGGGGCTTGAGCCCCATCTTTGGGAAGAACAGCCAGTGCTCTAACCGCTGAGCCATCTCTCCTGCCCCCAGGAGGAGACTTTGCAGTAGTAGCTAAGGTGGCTCAGACAAAAGCTCTACAGGTGGGGAAGAGCACCAGCGTGGTGACACACAGGAAGCTGAAGCAGAGTGGAGCGTGCACGTAAAAATGGGCGCAAAGCAAACCGTAACCTCAGCGTTCAATTTTAGATAAAATACACACACTCCTTTATAGAGACACACCTTCAGGTCCTTAGGGCTTTAAGTAAAGGGGTGGGGTTCTTGACTACTGCTTACAACAATGGGAAGAGACAGCCTCACTGCAGCTTCTTAATTGGATGCCAGTGTATCGCATACAAATAGAGGGGAATTGGATCCTTTCAAGTTTGGCTATTAGAAGTGGTAGTATGTATCCCTACATGGAAATCATTAAGTCTGAATAACACTTCCGTGGTTTATATTGTTAGGTGCTAAGGTACAATACCCTTTCAAAGTAATTATAAATCCACATCCTAAAGTCAGTTTTCACTAAAATAAAATTTTTTCTTTCACAGAAAATGCTTGGCCAGAAGAGATGAGTACTAATTTCACTCAGGCCTAGAATTGCCTATTAAGATAGTCCTGAGCAGGCGACACACGAATGGCCCAAGGAAGCCACCAAATTGATTTTCAGGTTTTACATGACCTGCGACAAAAATTCCCTGAAGTGCCTGAAGTTGTTGTATCCAGGTGTATGTTACAGGTTAGTGTTCAACGGTTTCTAGATTCATTGATAAAATGTTCATTATAATGTATAATTTGGCGTTTTTTAGCTATTGGAGGACAGCTCTTTGTTGTTGCTGTGCTGTAACGAAAAGAAATGTCTCATAACGGTGGGGCTCTCGGGGCCTGCGTGTGTAATGCCTGCGTGTGTACATGCCACAGGCATTATCTGTCCTACAGATGGGAGAGCCCAGTGCATTCTGCGTGTAGGAGCACTGACTTATGCTCATATGCTAGCGATGATCTTGCTCCTTTTCCCCCATCCTCTTGTCAGAATTTTAAATCCTGATCTTTGTGTAAAAATGAAGAAAAAAATCATTAAGGAACTTGTTCTATCGATTTGGTATTCCAAGCATTTGTCAAAACCCTGTTCGCATGTCAGTTTCTTATCTCTGATGAGAGATTTGTATGAACAGTGAACACATAATTCCCAATTTTATATTTCTAAGTTTATTTTATGTTTTCCAATTAATCTCTCCAATTTCTACATTGTTATTAGTATACAAAATTCTAGAAATCCATAATTCTAAATATTATTAAATATTAGTAATGGTTATAGATGGCCATTTACTTAAACTGGAAATCTTTTCTATCAAAAGTATTCTGAGGAGCCTTCATAAATACTTACAAATTTGACCAATTATTTTTAAAATTTGATAATGTATGAAATTTTTTAGCAAGCCTGTATTTATAGTGACTGCATGTATTTTGTCCATACCCTTATCTATTATCTGTACTTTTACTTGGTCTGTGTGCTTTTAGCCTTAACCTAATTTGGGCCCCACCAATCTATCTTAATCTATCTGATCAAGTGTAAATATAGATTTTAATATATTCTGCTATATATTTGCCTTCCTAAATTTTCGCCCTCTTGTTCTTCAAGATGAATTTTGGGTGTCTTGACTAGAGTCTACTAGTCTGTGGTCTGGAATCCCAGCCTACTCTATAGCCTGGTGTCTTATGTCATACTCTACACTGTAGCTATCGTCCGGTACATGGAATTCTCCAGACTTAACCTGGTTCCCTCTACAGTAGTTAAGCATGTGTTTGAGAGTCTTAGAACAAGCAGACTTGAATTCAGGTTTTGATGGTTACCAACAATAGCATCTCTTCAGTTTTTTCGAGACAGGGTTTCTCTAAGTAGCCCTGACTGTCCTGGAACTAGCTCTGTAGACCAGGCTGGCCTTGAACTCACAAAGATCAGCCTTCTGCTGCCTCCTGAGTACTGGGATTGAAGGTGTGAGCCACCACTGCCTGGCCAACAATAACATCTTTGACCATTATTTTTACCTCATTTCTTTGCTGTTCAGTAAAAATAAAAAATCTCCATGAAAAAGTATAACCCTGGTAAATTAACTAGTAGGATATATGACTCACACTTCTGAAAAGAGAAACAGTAGTGAAAGTTCCCCATTACAAATATTTGGTGAATGAATCAGTAGTTCATAGTTATCAGTATAGAATGTAATGGGGAAAGGATGTGTGTTAGTTAGGTCTATTGCTGTGATGAAGACCAAGACCAAATGTAACTGGAGAAGGAAGGATTTGATTTCATCTTACACTTCCAGGGCACAGGCCTTTACTGAGGGGACTTAAGGGACGAATCTAGGCAGGAACTGAAATGGAAGCCATGGAGAGTGCTGCTAACTAGCTTGTTCAGTGTGCTTTCTTAAGTACCTGTGACCACCTTCCTACCTGGGGCTGGTACCAACATCAGTCATCAATCCAGAAATGCCCCCATACACTTGCTACAGGCCCATCTGATGGATCCAGTTCCTCAGTTGAGATTCCCTCCCCCAGATATGGATAGGTCTGTGTCAGGTTGACAAAAACCAACCAGCATAAAAAGCAATAAGGTAGGAGCCAAAGTGGGAAAAGAGCAGAGATTTGGGGGCGGGGGTGTAAGCCTTCCTTAAAACCCATAAAGTAGAAGGTAGAGAGTCATTGAACTAATAGGAGAATAATGTAGGTTAACAAATTTCAGCATTTGCAGTTGAAAGAACTATCTAGAACCCTTACTCATAGTGACTCCCCTTTGTCATCTTCAAAACCCACCCACCCCCACCCCCACCCCGTTTTTTGGGTTTTTTTGAGACAGGGCTTCTCTGTGTAGTCTACCTGGCCACCGCTTACCTTTCCCTCCTGAATGCTGGGATTAAAGGCATGAGCTACCACTGTGCAGTACTCTGTGATATTTTAAAATCTATTAACTGGGAATGAGACTTCAAGTCTTTTATAGAACTACTTAAGGTATTTTTAAAAGATATCAGTGTAATCTTGATGTATTAAGAAAACAAGCCAAGTATTCCAGAGGCAGAACACTAGGCAAAAAATAAAATAAAATAAAACATCAACACCATTTTTCACTTCTTATTCGCTTATTCCTTGTTCAATTTGTGTAGACTGTCCATTTCCTTCCTTCCTTCCTTCCTATTTTACATCCTAGCCATAGTTTCCCCTCCCTCCTCTTCTCCCAGCCCTTCCCCCAACCCCTCTCATTTCCCACCCCCAATCCATTCCTCCTCTGTTTCTGTTCAGGAAAGCGCAGGTCTCCCATGGATATCAACAGACATGGCCTATGGAGTTGCAGTGAGACTAGGTACCTCAAGGACTATGGTTTCTTAACAAGAGTTGTGGAGTGACATTTTTCCCTCTGGTGTCTAAGTTGTGTTGGTTGATCTCTAGTTGTTTCCATTGTCAGGTGTTTACTATTGCCTGCCTTCTAACTGGCTGCTTTGCCAAAGAATATTCACCTCCTTGCTTCTTACGTATGAGCAGATTGCCTTCCCAAATACTCCTTTCGTCTTCTGCTCAGCTGTGCTCAGTAGCTCTCCCACTTGCTTAATAAAGGCCAAGCTGTAGTGTCTTTTGCTTTTGTCTTTGTTTTTTTAGTCCTCCTTTACTTAATCCCAGGTCTTTGTAACCAGGTGTCTCACTGAGTTTTCCAATGTGAACCTTCTCTCCAGGTAGACTTGTTCCATTCACTTTGTTTGGAACGTGGCCCAGCTACCTCTCCCTTCACCAAGAGCTCTAGGGATTCTGTGTCGGTTTTGTTTTAGTTTGGGGGAGGGTTGTTAGGGTTGTTTGTCTCTTTTCTCCTCACCTAAATTATGCATGCCCTGTGAATCGTCTAGCCATACCTACCTCGCTAGTCCAGTTGTCCGTGTGTGTACATTAGTGTGTAGATGTGCCTATGAGTGTGTGTCCTCGGGCACCGGTGTAGAGGCCTGGGGAGAAGGAGCCTCCAGTATTGCTTCTCTGGTGCTTCCGTGCTGTGTTTTGAAGCCGGGTGACTGTCTTGCTCTAATGTACATGTGTTTAGGGCTGACCACTTGGATTTGGGGGCTCATCTCTGGAGAAGACGGGTTCTCCCTCTCTCTGCTGTGTTGGTGCGGGGCATCCTACAGAGAACAGTTGTTCTCTGCATTTTGACCACTTGTAGATTGTGTCTGCTGCAAAAAGAAACTGCTTTGATGAGGGCTGAGAGCTGCACCTCTTTGTGGCTCTAAGTGTAAATACTTAGAATCCATCTGGGGCATTATAAACCTAGCTGACTATCATTGGCTGGAGAGGTCCTAGGCCCGACAGAGCTGACTACTGCCAATTCCCAAAACTCTCAACCTGAGTTTAGTGACAGGCTCTTGGGGGAGGGGAGTTGTTTTGTTTTTTTGTTTTTGTTTTTGTTTTGTTTTTTGTCATTCAGTCTTCTACAGGCTCAAAAAGCTGCATATATAGTTGATGTTCAATAATTATTTGTGGATGATTTATGCCTAATGATGTGGTACACTTGGTTTCCAATATTGCTTTTTTTCTGTCTTTCTGGAACAGGTTTTCGTGGTGCTCTGTTGAAGGCAGAGGCGTGAACTCATTCTTGATAGCTGCCTTGTGCTTACATTTTATTTGTGTGTGTATGTAAAAGAGGAAGCATATGTGGAATTGAGATGACTAACTTCAGACTTTTTTTTAAACTTTAAGCACTAAAAATCCACCTGCTAAATCGCATTTAGTTTTAAAGAATTTGTTTCTAAGTGGTTTGAGGAACTTTGCACTTTATCATTTCACCTTAAAAGAAATTTAATTATACAGGGTTGTTTGTTTGTTTGTTTTTTGAGGCTGTCCTGGAACTAGCTCTTATAGCCCAGGCTAGTCTCGAACTCACAGAGATCCTCCTGCCTCTGGAGTGCTGGGATTCAAGGTGTGCACCACCAATGCCCGACTATAGTATTATATTCTTAAATCGATTATGTTGTTCAGCTTAAAATTGTATTTCTAATTAGGCTGCACTTTTACTGTATTTGGATGTGTCCGTTTTACTAAGAAGCTTCTAAGACAATGATTTCGTTGACATTTATCAGTTACTGCTCAGCTTTCCCATTATACTAATACACAAAACAGTTCTCAAATCAAAAGATGGAAGTCTTATAATCGAATCAGACACTCGCTTGTTAGTTGTGTGGTATCTCTGTGGTAATGATAGTCTTTGTGTTCACTTCTCATGACTACGATTGACCAGTTTTCATTTTGCTCTGTAGAACAATAACAACCTGGATGCCTGCTGCGCTGTCCTCTCTCAGGAGAGTACGAGGTATCTTTATGGTGAAGGAGACCTGAATTTCTCAGATGAGGCTGGAATTTCTGGTCTGCGCAATCACATGACTTCTCTCAACTTGGACTTGCAGTCACAGAATGTTTACCACCATGGAAGAGAAGGAAGTCGGGTGAATGGAAGCAGGACTTTAACACACAGCGTTAGTGATGGACAGCTTCAAGGTGGCCAGTCCAATAACGACCTGTTTCAGCAGGAGCCACAGACAGCACCAGCTCAAGTGCCTCAAGGCTTCAGTGTTTTTGGAGTGCCCAGTACATCTGGTGCTTCAAGTTCAACACCGCACCTTGGGTTTCACCTAGGCAGCAAAGGGACATCCAACCTCTCACAACAAACTCCCAGGTTCAATCCTATTATGGTAACGTTAGCCCCAAACATACAGACTGGTCGTAGTACTCCTACATCTTTGCACATACATGGTGTACCTCCGCCTGTCCTTAACAGCCCACAGGGAAATTCTATCTATATTAGGCCTTATATTACAACTCCTAGTGGTACAGCTCGACAGACGCAACAGCATTCTGGCTGGGTATCTCAGTTTAATCCCATGAACCCTCCTCAGCAAGCCTATCAACCTTCGCAGCCTGGTCCTTGGACTACTTACCCTGCATCCAACCCTTTGCCACATACCTCAACCCAACAGCCGAATCAGCAGGGCCACCAGACCTCTCATGTCTACATGCCTATCAGTTCACCGACTACTCCACAGCCGCCGACAATTCATTCATCCGGTAGCTCACAGTCTTCTGCCCATGGCCAATATAACATTCAGAATATTTCAACAGGACCTCGAAAAAACCAGATTGAAATCAAACTTGAACCCCCACAAAGAAACAGTTCTTCAAAATTGCGTTCTTCTGGACCTCGAACTGCCAGCACTTCCTCGATGGTCAACAGCCAGACCTTAAATAGAAATCAGCCCACTGTTTACATAGCTGCCAGTCCTCCAAGTACTGACGAGATGATCTCCCGTAGTCAACCTAAGGTCTATATTTCAGCCAATGCCGCCACAGGAGATGAGCAGGGCATGCGGAATCAACCTACACTCTTCATATCCACAAATTCTGGGGCATCTGCAGCCTCCAGGAATATGTCCGGGCAAGTGAGCATGGGTCCTGCCTTCATCCATCACCACCCTCCCAAAAGCCGAGTGTTAGGCAGTAACTCTGCAACATCTCCTCGAGTGGTGGTCACTCAACCCAACACAAAATATACTTTCAAAATTACAGTTTCTCCCAACAAACCCCCCGCAGTTTCCCCGGGGGTAGTGTCCCCTACCTTTGAACTTACAAATCTTCTAAATCACCCTGACCATTATGTAGAGACAGAGAATATTCAACACCTCACAGACCCTGCTTTAGCACATGTGGATAGAATAAGTGAAGCCCGGAAATTGAGTATGGGATCTGATGATGCTGCCTACACACAAGGTAATGCTAATGTCAAAGGAGAGATGATTCTCCACGCTGCATTTACTGTTCGCGTGGTTTCCCAGCGGGATTGGGCGTCACTGTGCCTTCTGTTCTGTTGTGTTGTGTTGTGTTTTCTACAGTGCTAGCCTTGCTCTAAACCACATGGTCTTCCCCTGGGGCTGTATCCCAGGCCCGACTTCCATCTGTAGATGCCCCAAATAATATTATTTTAATACTTGAAAGTATTCATATAAATGCTAATTTCAATTTTTATCAGCTTAGGCTTGTTTGTTTTAAAATGTTCTTCAAAGCTTATTTTGTTTGATATGTAGGAGTAGTGTTTTGCCTGCCTGTATGTCTGTGTAGCATGGGCTTACCAGGTGCCCACAGGGGTCTGCAGAGGACATCCGATCCCCTGTAACCGGAGTTAAGGATGGTTGTGAGCCACCACATGTATGCTGGGAACTGGATCCAGGTCCGCTGCAAGAACAAGAAGTACTCTTAACCACTGAGCCATTGCTAGCCCCTCACTCTCTTCTAATAAACTGACTTTATGACTCAGTTTCTTAGAGTCTGATTCTTCAGTCTCATACTAAGTGATTCTTCATGTGTGCCAGGCTGTGTTCCTTTCACATCCCATAATGGTCTATAGAGATGTCAGGACATCAGGTGCCTGGGGCCCAGCTTAAATTCACACTGTTAGCATTTTGCTTTAGTGAGCTGACATACATGTGTTCTGTAGATGATTGTGTTTGCACTAGAAATTATGCTAAAACTGACACTACCCATCCCCGTGACCGACTGTGACTCTCTACCCATCCCCGTGACCGACTGCGACACTCTACCCATCCCCGTGACCGACTGTGACACTCTACCCATCCCCATGGCCGACTGTGACTCTACCCATCCCCGTGACTGGCCGACTGTGACTCTACCCATCCCCGTGACTGGCCGACTGTGACTCTACCCATCCCCGTGACTGGCCGACTGTGACTCTACCCATCCCCGTGACTGGTCGACTGTGACTCTACCCATCCCCGTGACCGACTGTGACACTACCCATCCCCGTGACTGGCCGACTGTGACTCTACCCATCCCCGTGACCGACTGTGACACTACCCATCCCCGTGACTGGCCGACTGTGACTCTACCCATCCCCGTGACTGGCCGACTGTGACTCTACCCATCCCCGTGACTGGCCGACTGTGACACTCTACCCATCCCCGTGACTGGCCGACTGTGACTCTACCCATCCCCGTGACTGGCCGACTGTGACTCTACCCATCCCCGTGACTGGCCGACTGTGACTCTACCCATCCCCGTGACTGGCCGACTGGGTCCGTCTCCGCTTTCAGCAGTGCCTGAGTCTGTAGACACTGGCTTTCCCACCAGCACTGTCTCCTTGAGTCTGTCGTCCCCTCTCAAGGAGACTGGCAGGCTCGTATTTGCCGATTCTTAACACTTTTATGACTAAAATAGGACAGTCGAGTTTTTTAGACAGAGACATTGGTTGTTACTTAGCTGGACATTATAAGTGCACTGTCTCCATATCTGTGTCTTCCCATTCTCTCTAGAATCTACTGTCAGGTTCTCCCCACTGCAGTCCCCGCAGCTGCTGTCAGGCAGGGTCCTCGGTGCTGGCACTCAGTAGGTACTGTTGAGCCCTCGCTGTCCTCCTCTGGAGAGCAGCCACCCTCTCCTGGAGGAACCGTGGGATTTCTCTGGAGGTGCCTCACTGCTTGCATTCTGTGCCCATTCTCCTCTCCCTGACTGCTCTTCTGCTTCATCGGTCCTAGTGAGGCCAGCGCCTTCTAGTTAATTCCTAACCTTGTCTACCTCTGTTCTCTGAGTGATCTCATTTGGTCTCTTGAGTTTTGTTCCTTTCTTATTTATTTATTTAGACAACATAGTCCTGTGTAGTCCAGCTTTGCCCAAAACAAAATCCTGCCTCATTCATTTTCCCAAGTGCTAGAATTTATATGAACAATAGTCCCTGCATTGAACTATTTCATGGCGTTCTCAGACTTACTGAATTTTACATCAGCTCTGGCCTTCCCACCAGTTTGTTCTTCCCTAGAGCAGTTACTGGCAACTTAATTTTCTTTTTTTTTTTTAATATTATTTAATCTTATTAACAGTCTTCGTTTATTTTTCATAGCGACCACAGTTTCCCCTCCCTCCTCTCCTTCCGTTCCCATCCACATCTTATTTGACAGGAAATCCCGTCCTTTATCCTTCCGCTGATGTCCAGAACCCTGTCCTTCCACCACACCGTCCCTGCTCTGAGCTAGACGCGGCTCACAGTCCTGATGAGTGCATGCACGCCTGCTCTCCCCTGTGCATGCCTCCCGAGCTGCAGCTCAGCAGCCAGGGATGCCGATGAGAACTGCAGCAGAGTGAGCCACTGCAGGTGGCAGCTACTGAGTCTCTTCACAGCAAAAGCTCAGGCCTGCCATCCCTCATCATCTGCCTTTTGACTTGTCTTTAATGGCCTCTTACGTTTGTTTAGAGTGTGAGTGCATGTGTTTATGTTCACGCATGCTTGTGTACATGCATATGTAGGTGGGAATGTATGTGCTACAGCATTTGAGTGCAGGACACATTTGAAGTTGGTTTTTCTCCTTCTGCCTTTACGTGGCTTGGGGGCTTTAGTCTCAAGTAACCGAGTTACCTGTGTCAAGTGCTTTTCCACTGAGCCATTGCTGGCTGTGCCGTCTCCTTAGTCACTGCATTCCTTGCTCTGCCAAGCCCCTCTGGCCTTCCTAGGCTTCCCTAAACATGACAGAAAGGCGTTGGTGGAGCCTTTGTAGCTGCTGATCCTACTGTTGAGATTTCCCTGGGACCCACTGAGTTATAAGCTTCTTCCCTCCTGGTTGAGACCATTGGAGACAGCAGCTTCTGGAAAGCAGAGGAGCGAGCTCCTCGCCCTGCCCACATAGTGTTACACCGTTAGTAGGGCTGGCCACGCTGAGAGTGGAGAGGGCAGGACACTTTGCTCACTCAGTCCAGTTTCCATGTGGAAGGAAAAGTGTGGATTGTATGTGTTAGTTACAGAAGCCAGGCTCCCCAGAGTAGCACAGCTGCCCGCATGACTTCTCGAGCTTTCTTCTCCAGAAACCTCTCCGAGTGATTTAGATGGCAAACTGCTTTTGTTGTTTACAAACATACATACATAAAATGTTATTTTAATAATACTTTAGTGTCTTGTCTCTGGTTAACCTTGTGATGCTATTGTCCTATTAACAGAAGTTTTGATTTTGTTAAGCAATAGCCTTGACTTTGAACCTAAAATAGACATTCACCTTTAAAAAATTGAGTTGAAAGTTAAGTTTATTGATTTTTGTGTTTCTCATTTCTTGTCATTTTTTACCAGTACTTCTTTACAGATCATAGCACTCCTGTTTGAGATTTAATAAAATTCTGGTTGGGATACAAATTAAGTGCTTTTTTAAAAGGAAATATAATTTAAATTCATTACAATTTTTAAATTGGTACTTGGCTTAATTTTATTAGCTGCTATTTAAGACTCTTCTAGAACTTTGCTCTACGTTGTAACCATGTCATTAAATAGTAATCTCAAAAACTACAAATACAAATTGATATCGAGCTGCTTATGCTTTGCATTTTCTGCTTGTTTTCTCAAGTGAGTCTCTTACCTGCTGGGCCTCCCCACTCTTTATGGGAACCATTTTTTTAACTTAGCATTAATCTTGGAGTTAAAAGAGGCTCCTAAGTCATGTGGAGTTGTATTCCTAGGCTGGCCCAGTGCACTTGCTCATCCAGCACCATCACACAGGGGCTCTCGTAAGTGACAGTCCATTCCCCAGCTGCCTCCTGGGGCAGCACATGTCATCTGTGGAGAGCTCTGCTTAGCAGCTGGTATCTTAAAGCAGTACAAAAGTTATCTGCAAATCATTAAAAAGGTCTGATAAAAAAGATACAGTAAATATGTCTCCACCTCTAACCATTTAACTGTTAAGTACAATTTTATTAACATTTTTAATCGTCCTTAGTCATTCATGTAAGTATACATACATATGACTATATATGAATACATATAAGCACATTTTTAGTATATACTTTAGTAAACACATGGGGAGATTAGATAACCACTGATTGATAAATTGGACTGCTCGGGATTGTGTCTATATTGCAGAATTAGAGAGTTTTTCTCATTCACTAAACAATCCGGCATCACAGCTGTACATTTAATGGATGAATGCCCTCTTGAAGACACTTGCATCTCTCACTTGGTGAGCACACCTGTTTTTGGAGGGTGCTGAGTCTACTTTCCTAATGCATTCAGATTTGCCGGTCTTTTCTCCTGATTTCTGGGGTTTGTATCCTAATTAGAAAGCCCTACCATGTTCCATGAAATGGAAAAGCAGACGACAGAACTCTTGTGCTGTTTCTCTCTTTAGTTATGGTGATACTCCTTGAAACCACACTGAACTGGCCTTGTGACATTCCATCACAAACTGGACATTTCACAATGGATTGTCTTAAAGTGCATTCTCTTCTAATGGATTTATGTTTCTAGAAGAATTAGGTATTATTTAAAGTGCCTAAAAGTATTAAAACTAACACCATCTGGTTTCTAGAAGAATTAGGTATTATTTAAAGTGCCTAAAAGTATTAAAACTAACACCATCTGGTTTCCAGTGAAGTTAAGAAACATTTGTGTCCTTCAGAGGCTGGCAGGAGTTAAGCCATGGCAAAGCTGTCCATGACTGTCATAGGTAATTATCTATAACCTATACTTGATTATACATTACATTTTTAAATGAGCTATACAAACACAGTACCTAAACAAGAGGAAAAACAGACATATCACAAAATTGACCTTAAATTTGTATCAAATAAAATTCCATTCCAAAACAAAGTATTCATTTCTATTACATGATCCCCTTTTTACCTTTAAAAAGAGATTGGTCATGATGATTAGCCATTCATAACCAACCCCATTTAGATGAAAACACACTTATAGACAATATTTGGAAATATGGGTGTCATTTTCTCCAAACTGCTTCCTGCTGATTGGGGATTCTGTTTATACCATGGGGATTCTAAGAAGACGCAGAAATCCTGGCTGTAGTGGTCTGCAAGGCTGCCTTGTCCCAGATGTTTTGAATATTGGATCACCTGGGACACTGTTTCAGGGGGTCTTGCTTGATTAAACCATGTTAATCTGTAAGGAATCCACAGCTTTTCATTTTTGGAGAGGTCTGGAGAGAGGGTCCAGACCTCTTACTCCTCCTTCGTCCTACATTTCGACTCCTACTCTCGATTTTTTTGTTTGTTTGTTTTTTGTTTTGTGTGTCTTTCATGTTCTTCCTTGCTAAGGTTAAACACGTGTTTATTTTCCTCTTTGTCATTTTAATTTAGGGACTGGGTATTTCATTTAGAAATTGTACCTTCATTCCTTTGATTAGTAATTCCTAAAGAGTTAGCATATTAGCATTTAGGAATGGGTCTTCATGTAAACTTAAGCATAGCTCATAAAGAGAAACACAGATATTCTTGGGGGCATTCTTCCCAAGACCATGGCTCACATCTCAGACTTTGTACTTCCTAATTCTTTATCTTTTTTTTTTTAATCTTTAGTATTTTAGTTTCACGTTGCTCTCAACAATCTGCGCCATTCTCACACACTCACCAGGGGTCTTGTTTTTTGTTTTTTAATTCAGCTTTTTGTTTGTCATCATATTCCGTCCTTTATTTGATTTTGTTGTTGTTGTTTAAAAAAAAAAAAATTCTTTTAACAGCTGTCACTGATAAACTATCCCAAACTGTGAGAGTATGTTTATTCATCTGTACTCCTTGATAATTTAGTTAACATGAACAAGTTGTTCCATTATATTCTCAAGTTATACTTTTTTTTTTTTTTCCAATTTGGGGACATTTCTAACCATTATCCTTCAAATCTTGACCTTTCTCTGTACTCTGTCTGCCCCTGGAATTGATTTGTAAATGTACAGATATACAACATTTAGCAAGTGATTCAGTCTGAAAAAAAAATGTGCCATGTAGCCAGTCCACTCATGCAATTACCATGGCAATCCCAGACCTGTATAATAATGCTACTGTATACCCTGATATACCTACTAACTGTAAGTTGCAAGCCTGTATAGCATGTCATTGTATATAGCATGGACATTTCAGGCATTGTAATACCGTGGTTAAGTGTTTGTGTATCCAAACATTTCTAACCCTGGGAAGCACTAAAAATACTGCAGGCTTAAAGTGCTTCATCGCATCAGCTTATTTTCTCTGGGTAGCATCCACCTGAGGTGTCTTTCCAATCAAGTGTGGTTCCAGGTGACATTTTGACAGCTTGATAAGCTTTCCCAGGTAGCTCAGCATTTATGCTGCAAGATTTGTTGCTTCCTTTAGAAACCCTGCTAAAGTGGTTTCACAAAATGTAGTCTGAGAATGAGAAAATAAAGTATTTGTGTGTCTAAATGACAGCTTTAAACTTAGTTTGAACAATTTGGTTTTCTTGTTTATTGCATCAAAATGTATTTACACTATTCCATATTCCCTTATGAAATAAAATTGTTGTTAGGATATCTCATGCATAGACCAGTGTGTCGTGCAAGTGGAAAGAAATCTGTCCTTTCCTAGAGTCAGATGTGAGCTACAGAGCTGCAAATAGATTGGTTTACGATGCTAGAACCGTTTCAAAAGTATTAGACTACAGACATTGTCTTCAGCCATAATGTAGGTTTTATAAAAACCTAGGTGTACAATATTTGTTTAAAGAATTAGAATTGCTTCCAGATTAAGGTTTTTGAAATTGTAAGTGCTCAGCTGGGATTCTTGGCACTGTCACAGAAATGCTTGTTGGTCTCTTTTTCCTCGTCTGCTTAGGGTAGCTGCTGGAGTGGGTGGGTCCTTACGCTTGTCCTCCTGTTACAGCTCTGCTAGTACACCAGAAGGCCAGGATGGAACGGCTGCAGAGAGAGCTCGAGATGCAGAAGAAAAAGCTGGACAAACTCAAATCTGAGGTCAATGAGATGGAAAACAATCTGACTCGAAGGCGCCTGAAGAGATCAAACTCCATATCCCAAATACCTTCAGTAAGTCTTACACAACCACTGTGACTTCTGTGCTTGCACAGGAGAGTAGGCCAACGGCCATAGGGTAAAAGCTGGCTCTAGTTTTCTGCAAATGCTCTTAATTCATACTTGTTTTTCTGCCCTTACCTTCCCCCTGCCAAACTCCATTCTTTCTTAACTAATGACATGAGAATTCAATACAAACCTTTTTTACATGAAATTATTTTTCAGCTCGAAGAAATGCAGCAGTTGAGAAGTTGTAATAGACAACTCCAGATTGACATTGACTGCTTAACCAAAGAAATTGATCTTTTTCAAGCCCGAGGTAAATTACATTCAGTACATACTCAGCTGAAATTCATTGAATTGATCTGCCAAGTCTTTCTTTTCCTGGCTGAGAACAGCTTACCAGTCCCTGTCTCAAAGTATTCAGCTTGCAACCAGATAATGCTGAAGAACAATTGGTTTTTTTAATGCCCCCTTCCAAGCCCCAACAAATATTATGTGGTTGCTTCAAGAAAGCAGATACACTCAGTGGCGTCTAGATGTGCTGTAGCCTTCTGCTATAGCCCTGTGGTAAAGGAAGTCAATGATTGTGTGCCTAGCTGCATGGCCAGAGGTTTGGCTTCTGTGTGTATAGTCTGTTAACGGGATTTGTTAATATGGATGTATCCATGGAACTTTCTCCTTTTACCTTTCAAGAATTGTGTGTCCTCATTTCACTGGCACTGTCTTAATTGATTCAATAGAAAAGGACATAAAAGCAGACTTATATATTCTTAGGACCATGACAGGACTTTATACTTTGTTGAGCAGTTAGTAACCAGCAATCATTTCTTATGGTAGTAAAAAGTTCTTATCTTTAGTTCAGTTCCATAGAAAACCTAAGTAAAATTTTATCACTGAAATCTAACTCTGAAGTTGGGGAAATAATAGAAATATATACAATTTTTAAAAAAGACAAAGGAAACTTAACAAAGAAGTCTTGAGTTAGAGTTCTGTGTGTACTCCAGCATTTGTCAAACTGAAAGATGATGAACTTGGCTTAAATTGATTTTACAGTGCCAGTAAGCTATCACTTAATTTGTCACATAGAGCCAGGGGTCTGTGTCTAATTCTTTCTTACAAACACTGACTTCATGTTTCCCAGTTTACCACTTGCCTCTGCTTATGGATACTATCTTATAACTATATTTTGAGATGGTTTTGAAATCTTACATATAGTTTGAAATTAAGAGGGTATAATTTAAAGCATTTCTTCTGTTTATTTTTAGAAAGAAGTGCTTACTTTTTAAAAATGAAGTATTTTTGAGTTATAAATATTGATATATTTACTTTTTATATATTTCAGGACCACATTTTAACCCCAGCGCTATTCATAACTTTTATGACAATATTGGATTTGTAGGTCCTGTGCCACCAAAACCCAAAGGTTAGTGTATCCATTAAGTGTGAAAACTGTTACATTTTGAAAAGCAAAATCTTAGAAGATTTTTATTTATTTATTTATTTATTTATTTATTTATTTTTTACAACCTTCCATTTTAGAAGTGCTTCCAACTTTGGAGTTCTGGGGTGGATTCATTAGGAAGATGTTTGTTTATTTATTTTCATTTACATTCTGGGGGTTTGGGGAGGTGCAAAACTATAATGTATTTAACTTTTTAAGAGTAATGTGTGAGACCTTAGTTAGCCACTATGTACTCCCAAAACAGAAAGTTTAGGTTTAAAACAAAGTACAGAACTTTATTCTCTTTAAATTTTTAAACAATAAGGAAGTTACCATAGAAGAATTTAGTTTTTGTTCTGTATAATTCTGAATAATATATCCTGAATTCCAGGTGAATTTCAAAAAAAAGTATCTTTTAGTGGCATTTTACAGCATATGTGTTCACCGTGCTAAGACATGTTGAAATAAGGCTGTGTTTAAGACAGGTACTAGAATATGTGTACAAATGAAATCATACGGATAAATCTGACTTTCCAAAGGAAAATACATAGGCATGCACATTTAGGTCACTATGGCACTGCTAACCATCATGGTGCATAATTTGCTTTTAGCCCTAAGAGAAGTTAAATTTAAAAAAAAATGTAAGTAGACATACAATATTTAGAGAGCATGTTTTCACCACAAGAACACATAATCTGGCAAGGTGTAGTTAGTGAAAATGCAGCTTTTGCATGGAATTGAAATTAAATCATCAACCAACTTAAAATAGAAAAATGTAACTGAGAGATATCCATGCAACCACAAAGGAGGGAAAAATACTCTTAACAAATATACAGATGTTTAAGAAATCAGAGTAAACAAAAGAATCATCAAATTAACAAAGAAGACAGTTGGAAAGGAAAGAAGGGACAAAGTAACAGGCTGAATATGAGTCCTTCCATGGAAACACATTGACTCACCACCAACTGATAGAGCAGATGGGTGAATTTTAGTAAGCACGGTTCAGCAATGTGCCGTCTCTACAAGAGATTCATTTTAGACAGAAAGACATGGAAACTAAAAAGTCAAGAAATATACAGAGGATTTTGTTAGGTGGTAGTTAATGGAAATCATAAGTGGCTCTAAGTCTAGAGTTGTCTCTAAGAACAAAGAATATGATTTCATGTATATGATAAAAGGATACATTCAATAGCATTAACAGAGCTATCCTACCTTAAAATGTGTTTTAACAAATTTAAGAGCAGAATCATTTCAGCCATCTTTGAACCAGAGTCCAGTGAAACCAAAAGGCTTAGCAGTACAGTTCTCACTATCCACTGGGTCTTTGAGGAAATGGAAGTTTTAAAGGGTCTGGAGAATGAGCTGGAGATAAGCAGCTCACTGATAGAGACCTCCCTAGCAAGGCCAAGGTTAAAGTTTGACCCCAGAACCCCACTTTTGACACAAAAGTATCTGGAAGAAAACAAAAACCAAACACCCCAAAACCTGTTGAGAGGCAACAAAAGCAATACAAATGTTCATAGAGAGAAAGCCTGCGTTAAAAACAATAACGCAATCTGATTATACACCTCAGGGACCTGTAGCATAAGAAAGTGGACCCAAAGCTAATAGAAGAAATACAATTTAAAAACAACAGAAAATCAGTTAAAACATTTGAAATACTAAAACTAAATACTAAAACTTAGCTGTACAGGTTGAGGAGAGGGGAAAATTCAGATAAAAAGTGAAAGAGAACCTCAAAAATAAAAGAATCTTAAGGGACCAATGTGAACATTCCAAGAAAGTCTATCCAACTGAATCAAGAATAAACACAGGTCTGCTAATAATGAGACTGAATCAGTGATGAAAATATCTCTTTGAAAAGTGCAGAGAAGTAGATGGCTTTTTGAGTGAGTTCTGTGAAACATTGAAAGAATTAACACTAATTCTCTTCCCCCAAAAGATTGAAAAGGAACACTTGCAAATGTCTGATGAGACCAAACCTGGGGAAGATTGTGCTCTAGGCCCAAATACCCGAGAACAAAGGCATATGTGTTCTTACTGCAGTGTAAGCAACACCCTGGAAAGACCATCACCATGGCCAAGTGGGATTACCCTGATATACTAGAGCTGCTCGGCGTAGACAGATTCGATTAGTCAGAGCTGTACAAGTAAAAGCAAAGAAAACAAGCTGTATCCATAGGCACAGAGAAAGCGTTTGATGAAAATGGGTCCACTCATGATTAAACCGTAAAATACAAGATGCTGCAGCAGGGAGAAGTTCTTCCTGTGAGACCTGGTGGCCTGGATCCAGTCACAGGAGCCCATATAACAGACAGGGAGAGAGTGTCCCTGAAGTTGTCCTCTGAACTCTGTACCTGTGCCCTGGTGTGCATGCACACCGCACACCCACACAGCAAGTCAATAAATGTAAAGAGTCGATAAGTAAGGGGAGCCTAACCCTGCTTAAGAAAAGCCATATGTCAAAACCACACAGATCATGTTGTAGTGGAAGGAACTTGGAAGCCTCCGTCTAACGTGCGGTGCAAGAAAGAAATGCCCACCATCTCTACCTCCTTCAGGGGGAGGAAAAAGGGGAGGCATCCTAATCAGAAAAGAGGAAACAAATCTACCCCGAACTGCAGAAGATATGAGCATGGGGTTATCTCCAGCTGCAGTTTCTCCTTCTTAATTGATTAGCCGGTTAATCACATCCTGAAAATACTATATGGAATATTCCAGAAATAATTTATAAATTGTAGATAGTTTTATAGTATAGTGTTAAATCTGTTTTACTGTGAAAGGTTACTCTTTTAATGTGGGTAGTTTATAAATTGTTTTATAGGTGTTTGTATTTTAAGAAAAGACATAGCATATATTAGGATCAGTGTTAGCCACACTTTCAAGCATTCACTGTTAAAACTACTTACAGTACAATTATGCAAAAGAAATTAATAGACAAGAAGATAACAGTTTCATTCACAGTGATAATCAAGAAGATAAACTACTAAGGAATAAACTTTACCAAAGAGGCAGAAGAATTTTATACCAGAATCATAAACACTGAAGGAAAAAATTAGCAGAAAAATTCATATTTATGAATTGGAAAAACTGTACTGTTCCGTTATCTAAGATGTCTAAGATGATCTACAGATATTTTTTATACGTATTAGTGTTTTGCCTGTATGTATATGTGTAAGGTGTGTGCGTGCGTGCGTGCATGTGTGTAAGACACCTGGAACTGGACAGTTGTGAGCCACTGTATGGGTGCTGGAAATTGAACCCGGTACTACAGAAGAGCAGCCAGTGTTCTGTGACTGCTGAGCCATCTTCAGCCCCAATCCACAGATTCTGTGTAGTCACTATCAAAATTCTAAGTCATTCTTTATAAAAATAATAAAAAACATCCTAAAATTCAGGCAGAAAAGACTGAGAAATTGCCAGAGCAATCTCAAATGAGGACAGAGCTGGAGATACCATGCTCATATTTCAAAACAGATGCTAAAGCTCAGTAATCAAACAGTGCAGTGCTGGTGTAAACAGAACTCGACACCAGACCAGTGGAACAGGACAGAAAAAGGGCAAGGGGCACCCAGGGCAATGTTTGTGTTCATCAGTGGCGCTGGCAAAGCGGAAGGAAGTTCCATATACAAGTAATGGGCTTGACCCCCTACCTCTGTTCAAACATCAACTCAGAGGGAGCCGGCAGGGTGTGTGAGTGGTGAGGGCACTTGGTGCCAGCCAACCCTTGAGCCCTGCTCAGTCCTCAGGATGCACATGGTGGAAGGAGCGAGCCAACTCCCACAGGTTGTCCTCTGAGCTCTGTATGCTGTCATGCGTGTGTTCTCACATGTGCACACACAGAGTGCATACGCGTTAAAGTTAGTCAACTAGATTACAAACTTAAATTCAAGATGGGACTTGCTGGGTTACAGTGTCACTGTTGAGGTGCTGACTTCTGATTGTGGCAGCCAAAGAGCTCCTAGCAGGGAATGTGAACACAGCGTGAAAGGCTAGTTGGTGAACAACAGATAGAAAGACTACTTGAATGGGATTGAAGCCCATGATTACATTCTCAGTATGCACAGGAACCCTTTCCACTGGCTGAAGCGACTTTCTTGTGTGCCACGTTAGGAATATGAGGCCATGTTTTTACGCTGGACTGCGGAAGTGTCTGTCCCGCCGAGTCACCCTCCCCCAGAGTGGGGCAGCACGCACTTGGAAGGAGGCTGGGAAGGCACGTTCAGCTCGGGCTCTTGTCGCTTCTGGTGGCGACTCCTCGGCAGCAGTCTGGTAGACGTGGTGGTCTCTTTTCCCGCTCTTGAACTTGTCTTTTCCTCTGGCTTGCTTACAGATCAAAGGTCCACCGTCAAGGCGCCGAAGACTCAAGACACCGAGGAGGAGGAGGGGGCTCAGTGGGATTGCACCGCCTGTACTTTCTTAAATCACCCGGCTTTGATCCGCTGTGAACAGTGTGAGATGCCTCGGCATTTCTGAGCCAAAGGCCCCGCGCCTCCTCTAAACCCACATCTGAAAGTCAAGGAAGTCCTCTCTGTCAGCGGGGGACAGGCTTCACTGCTACGTAGGATTTAGTCCAGTTGGAGGTGTGACAGGACGGTGGCGTGCTGTGTTCATGTCAGTCCACAGAGCTAATAATACCTCAGTCTAATGTCATGGGCAGCAGGATTTTCGTCCCGTGAAAGCTGACCTGAGAGACTGGTCTGCCTGCTGCCTGACCGCGTACAGTGTCACTATCCCGCGATGGACCATTGTTACTCTGTCAATGCCCAGGCGTTCCCAGCAAGCTCTTCTCCCTCGTGTCACTACTGATTCTGACAGGAGGAAGGGATAGGATGGTAGCCGTTTGTGTTTTTAAAGCTTTTGGTGAAACACTACATACATGAAGAGAAGGAACAAGGGTTAATTAACTATTTAAAGTCTGCTGCCGCATAGTGCCAGTGGATGTGAGAAAAACTTCATGAATCTGTGGTACTCTTGGCCTTGTCTCTTGTCTTCTGAAGACATGCGTCTCTGTGAAGCCAGCATCTAGGGCCTAACGGTGAAAAGGAAAGCAGTATGCATTGTCTGTACAAATCCGCAGTCAGCTTCCCCCAAGCCTTCCCTACTGTACAGATCTCTCACGTCTGCTTTAAGTGATTTCTTCATTATTTTCTTATATTTCTATATGTATAGTGTAATAGACTTGTTAACTAATGTCCTTTTTCCCTTTTAGGAGGCACAATCATGTTCCTTTCTAAGCCTTACTGAGAAAAGCAATGCCATAACATAAAAAGCATTAATGAGATGAAACTATGCACAAATGACCCCCCTCCCATGCTCCTGCCCTTTGTCCCCTCGGGTGCCAATGCTCTGAGAAGACGTGCAGGTACTGCAGCCGCCTTGCAGGAAACCCTGCGGGCATGTGGGCTGGTGACGCTGCACACTGACTTCAGCAGTGGGCGCCCAAACATGTCCTTTTGTCTTACTCAGCAGCTTGAAACAAAAAGTATTTCAGCCCACTGACATCTTGCCCCGTGTGTGGTGTCCCACAGAGCTTCACGGAGGTTCTCGTTGGGAATGCTCAGTTTCAGAAGCAGCCACAGCAGCAGAACCAACAGCCTCTTCATCTTCTTGGAAAGAAGTGTAGTTGCTGTACTGTTGGGACAGTCCGTTTCTGCACCTGACTTGGTGACATTCTATGTATTTATAAAACATAGTCATCTTTAGGACAACTGAAGAAAAGCTGGAAAAAAAAAAAGAAAGAAAACAAGCAGACTTGAACACTGAAGCAACCTCAGACATCTCTTTTATTTTGATGATATATTTTTGTAAGGAAAGTAAATATTCATATGATCAGGAATGTATATACCTAAATGAAATCAAGAAAAAAAATGATGGTATGCATTTAAAAGAATTATGAAATTATCAGTGCTTACAAAGGGGCTAAGGAAGTGCTGAAATAGAGCAGAAGACAGGAAATTGTCCCACTGTAAATGTTCTCAAGTGGCTGTGTTTGAAATCAGCAGGGTTACTACAGATGAGCCTCAGAAAGAAAGGTCAGCAGGTGAAAAGAAATACGGCAATCACAGGTCACTAGACACCAGACCCCAAACCTCGTACATTTGATGCATCTTGTTTTAAAAGTAGGCCTTGTTTTTCAGCTTCCTCTGCAGTTCTATGTGAAGATTGGTAAATCAGTTTTTACTTGTTTTATTAATAAAACGTAATTTGGATATCTTGAGTTGATGGTTTTGTGATTTAGCTGGGTAAACTATCTTTGTAACAGATAAGTTATTTATAAAAATTAAAAAACTTATATTCTAATATGGATTTTGTGACTTGTTTTTGATGTTCGTGGGACAGTTTGTCTGCAGCATAATGTTCATTGGTAACTGAAGTCAGGAGGGGGCACACCTTTTCTTTGAGTCTTCTCAGACGGTCCTGGCTTCTCCTCTGGATTTTGTCAGTTTCTTTTGAGTGTCTTGATTGGTTTTTGCAGGCAGGATCTCACTATGTAAACCAGGCTAGCATCAAATTTGTGATCCTCCTGCCTCAGTCTCCCAAAATGGCGATTCTAGGCATGCACCATTTCTGGCTGCCAGGCTGCTTTTTAACTGGTAAAAGCCACCAGATTTCAACTGAGGAAGACAGTGGATAGTGGCTTCTTTTTGTGGTATATTTGAACTCTCTGCTTCTTTTTAAACAGTCTACCCCATTCAAAACAAATGTGGCCTCTAAGATCCTTTGGCCTTGCCAGTTTATGTTTACTAAGCCCATGGCTTATTGGTGCCGAGGGTATCACTTCTGGGGGGGGGGGTGGCCTTCGTAGTCACACTTTTCAAAAAATTAAGAATCAAGTTTTTCTGAGCTTGAAAAATAAAACCATGTTTACTGGTGTGTTTGACACCAGTGAATGAAGGCCCGCCCTAAGTCTCTGAGACCTGGTGGAATAGGAGGCCTGAACACAAGGTGGTGGTCTGGAAACTTCAGAAACACTGCACACCTGAGACCCTCACAGAAGGATGTGCACAACTGTCCTTAGATTACTAACACTGCATTCAGGGATTGGGGTGGGGGGAGTTCATATAAACTGAACATGGGGACACTACTCACTGACACCTTAGCCAGGGCCAGAGAGATGACCCGGCAGGTAGAGCTCAATGCTAGAACTCACGTGGCGGGAAGAGACATCCAACTCCAGAAGTTACTCTAACTGCTGTGCCTGGGTATGGCTGCAAGCACACCAATAAGTGTACAACCATAAAACATGAGTCACCACCTGTTACTATGTCTATTATGTACACAGACCCAGGTTGCAAGCTTTTGTGAACAAAAACATGAATTTCCTTTGTTAAATCACCGTGTTTACTTTTTAGGTGTTTTGTACAAGGTCTTGCTGCTGTAGTCTCCCAGGTACAGTGATTTCAGGTTTGTATGCCACCATACCCAGCCATTTACTTTCCTTTTTAATTATATGTAACATGTGTCTGGATGGGGGTTTGTGTGTGTGAGTAGAGGCCAGAGGTAGTAGGTCACCCAGTCTGAGCCCCCTGCCATGGGTGCTAGGGATGAAACTTGGTCCTCTGAAAGAGAATATGCTCTCCAGCACGTCTCCTCCAGCAGCCAGTCTACTGTATAAGATTAATTTTGTATTGGAAAATTGAAACCATGCATACTAGCACAGTCCAAAACTATTTTGGCCACTAACAAAACTGATAAAGCCTTATAAACACCAAAATTAACTGACATTTTCTGAGTTTCCTCCTCCCAAAATTCAATGCTAAAGGGAAATTTTCATGAGCAATAAAGTTCCAGAGGTGGAGAATGTTCAGTCCGTGGCATTGAAATTGGCTGAATTACCCTTAAAAAATAAGCCTGTTTGTACCGAAGACCATGTCACAATTAATGTCTGCTCACTTTTAGCCTAAGTTCCTATATTATATTACAAAATATATATATATCGCTCTGCAAGTGAGCATGCTTTGGGCTCTGCTTTCCGTTATATTTATTGTTAATAACTGTGTGTGTGTTTATTTACTACTTTGCTATTGCTGCGATAAAACACCATGACCATGGATTACGTTCCAGAGGGATGAGTCCAGCATGGTGGCAGACGGCAGGCATTGTGGCAGAAGCATGAAATAGTGGGCTGGAAGCGACACAAGACTTACTTAAAAGCCACCCCACCCCCATCCTGTGACGCACTTCCTCCAGCAAGGATGCACCACCAACCATGCCCAAACAGTGCCACCTCCTGGGGACCAAGTCTGCAAGTCCCCAAGACTGTAGGGGATGCCTCTTGTTCACACCACCACAATGTGTGTGGACACATGCCGCGACAGATGTGGCCAGCAGAGGACCCCTTGCTGGACTTGGTTCTAGAATGGTTTCTGAGGCTGAACTCCTTCCTTTATCAGGTTTATGGTACAAGCAGCTACCGTTGAGCAATTTCACCAGTAGCCCTGCCAGCAGCCTTTTGTTTTGTTTGAAGCTACAATTTTATATCCATTTTACTTGAAGACTGAGTAATGCTGTTATGAGGAAGGTTTTCCCTGCCGATCCCACAGCTGCGCCAGCCCCAAATAGCACACAGAGACGCTGTATTAGATATAATTCTGTTGGCCTGTTACTAGTGTTTCTTATTGGCTAGCTCTGTCTTAAATATTAACCCATTTCTATTAACCTAAGTATTTCCACGTGGTCTTATCTTACCGGAGAGAGGGGCTGGCATTCTGCTCTCACGTCCTCCATCTTGGATCTCCTGTCTACTACTTCCTCTCTCTTCCTTGTCTCCTAGTCCCGCCTATCTTGCTTTCCTATTGGCAAACAGTGCTTTATTATTAACCAGTATGAGAAACATATTTACAGAATGACATCTCCCATCATTGCTGCTGCATTTTAATTATTGCTTCCACCTGAAAACACAGTTGAGCAGCTAAGAAAAGTCATCAAGAAAACAGCCTTTGAAGGCTAGAAAAGTGGCTGCTCTACCAAAGGACCCAGGTTCAATTCCCAGCACCCACAAGGCAGCTCATAACTCCAGTTGCAACGGATCTAGCACCCTCACATTCAGGCAGAACACCAATGCGCATAAGAGAGAAAGAAAAGAAAACAGCATTTCTAGCTGGGTATTTATTTCATTTGGTGTTTTTCCTGGTTCAGAGGGGTAGAATAGAGGATTAAGAGCACCCGGGGGTTGTGACTGAACAACCCTTTTCCTTACTAGAGCTATATCATCGTAAAATCCTAAGTCTTTTTCCCACGAATGTGTTCAAGGATTTCATCTCCACCGCATAATTAGCAGGTGAGATGCTCCTCCACATCTAAGGACAACTCCATGGGAAACTCCAGTGTTTCATTCATGGAGACTGAAGTCCTCTCAGTGTCAAAAATGGGTCAGGGTTAGGGTTTAGGGTTAGGGTGCATGTGGACATGGAGGCATGCACATGGAGACCAGAGCACATGTGAGCCCCAAAGATCTGCCTACCTCTGCCTCCCTAGCACCATGAGTGCAAGTGCAGGCCACCACCTCCAGGTGTGGGTGGGGTCCTGATTTGGGGCCTCATACTTGCAAAGAAACCCTCAGCAACAACTATCCCCTAACCTACATTACAAAGGTTTTGTTTTAATGTCAAGGGCTGACCTAAATATTGGGTGTATATTTCTGTTGCTTGTCCTGATAAGAAGTGTGTGTTTTATAATGAAGTAAAACAAATTATTTCTCTGGAACAGCAAATGATGTATTCCAAAGACTGACCCTAGTGATTGGCCAGTTGCAGTTTCTGTGATGCCTAAAGTAAACCCACTGAGTACTCCAGGGCCTCTCTCTGAAGATCTCCTCTTCATCTCTTGCTACATAATCATCACCATCACTACTTACTGATCTCCACTCCAAAAGCGTGCTGGTCCCCATGGCTCAGTAAATGGGCACTAGTATCTTTCCCATGGACTTTTAGAAAAACTCCCACCCAGCCATCATTAATCCCACTTCCTGGTCCTAACTCTGCTCCAGCATTGTAGTGCATTACAGCTTCTCTGCAGGCTCCTGACCAGGAGCCCTTCCTGTCCTCAGGAACATAGGGATTGGTGATTATTGATGGTGATGATGGTGATAGAGATGGTGATTCATCGTCTGAAGGTCAAGTGACGAGTCTAACATCTACTCACCCTGCAACATCTATGCACTACCCTCTGTACTCCGAAGACTACAGCCCTCCAAACATCACACGGTTTTCCCATAGCTGCAGTAGTGGGAGACTTCAACACCCCACTCTCACCACTGGACAGATCTGCCAGACAGAAGCTTAACAGAGAAATAAGGGAACTAGCAGAAGTTATGACTTAAATAGACTTAACTCCCCCCAAACACAAAAGAATAAACTTCCTTTTCAACACCTCATGGAACCGTCTCAATAATAGACCACATGCTTGGTAAAGCAAACCTCAACAGATACCAAAACATCGGAATAAACCCCTGTACCCTATCAGATCACCACAGCTTAAAAGTTAGAATTCAACAGCAACATTAATTTCAGAAAGTCCACAAACACATGGAAATTGGAAAATGATCAACTGAACCACCAATGGGTCAAGGAAGAAATAAAGAAATAAAAGACTTCCTAAAATTTAATGAAAATGACCTCACAACACATCCAAACTTATGGGACACAATGAACGCAATGCTGAGAGGAAAGTTCACAGCACTCAATGCCTACATAAAGAAGCTGGAGAAATCCCACACTAGTGAATTAACAGACATAAAGAAGCTGGAGAAATCCCACACTAGTGAATTAACAGAACAACTGAAAGCTCTAGAACAAAAAGAAGCAAACTCACCCAGTAGGAGTAGATGGCAAGAAAGAGTCAAATTGGGGGCTGAAATCAATAAAATAGAAACACAGAAAACAATGCAAATAATCAATGAGACAGAGTTGGTTCTTTGAGAAATTCAACAAAATGGACAAACTTTTATACAAACTAACCAAAATGTAGAGAGAATATCCAAATTAAAATCAGAAATGAAAAGGGGGGACATAACAACAGACACTGAGGAAATCCGGAGAATCATCAGGCCATACTTCAAAAGCCTGTACTCCACAAAATTGGAAACCTTTAAGGAGATGGACAATTTTCTAGATAAGTACCACATACCAAAATTAAATCAAGAACAAAGAAACAAATACACCTAAGGAAATAGAAACAGTTATCAAGTCTCCCAACCAAAAGTAGCCCAGGCCCAAATGGATTCAGTGCAGAATTCTACCAGAAATTCAAAGAAGAGCTAATACCAATACTCCTCAAATTATTCTACACAATGGAAATGAAAGGAACATTGCCAAACTTTTTTTTAATAGGCTGCAATTACACTGGTACTGTAACTAACAAGTAGGGTTTTTCCTCCCACCGCCAGTCTTGTCCAGCCGCCGCGCCAGCCCCAATTAACACACAGAGACTTTGAATATGATATAATTTTGTTGGCTCATTACTTGTTTTTTTATCGGCTAGCTCTGTCTTAAGTATTAACCCATTTCTGTTAATCTAATATTTCCACGTGGCCAGCATCTCGTCTCCCCAGACTCTCCATCTTGACTCTCCTTACTACTTCCTCTTTCCTCCTTGTCTCCTAGTCCCTCCTATCTTTCGTTCCTATTGGCCAACAGTGCTTTATTCATTAACCAGTTTGAGAAACATATTTACAGAATGGCGTCTCCCATCACTGATACACAAACCACACAAAGACACAACTAGGAAAGATAATTACAGAACAACCTCCCTGGTGAACACTGATGCAAAAATACTCAATAAAATACTGGCAAACCTAATTCAAGAACACATAAGAAAAATCATCCACTATGACCAAGTAAAATTCATCAACATATGAAAACCTGTCAATGTAATCCACCATATAAACAAAGAAAAAAAAACCCATAATCATCTCACTAGATGCTGAAAAAGCCTTTGACAAAACCCAACACCCCTTCATAATAAAAGTCTTGGAGAGAAAAGGGATATAAGGAACATACCTAACCATAATAAAGGCAATATACAATAACCCAACAGTGAACATCAAACTAAATGGAGAGAATCTCAAAGCAATCTCACTGAAATCAGGAACAAGACAAGGCCGTCCACTCTCTCCATATCTATTCAACAAAATACTTGAAGTTCTAGCTATAGCAATGACATCAAAAGGAGATCAAAGGGTACAAATTGGAAAAGAAGGAGTCAAACTGTCACTATTTGCTGATAGTATACATAAGTGATTCAAAAAAAACTCCACCAGAGAACTCCTATAACTGATAAACACCTTCAGAAATATAGCAGGATACAAGATTAACTCAAAAAAAAAAAATCAGCCCTCCTATGAACTGAGAAGGAAATCAGAGAAACAACACCCTTCAAAACCCACAAATTACACAAAAATCTTGGGGTAACTCTAACCAAACAAGCAAAACGCCTGTATGACAAGAATCCCAAGTCTTTAAAGAAAGAAATTAAAGAAGATATCAGAAAATGGGAAGATCGCTCATGCTCTTGGATAGATAGGATCAACATAGTAAAAAATGGCAATCCTTCCAAAAGTAATTACAGATTCAATGTAATTCCCATCAAAATTCCAGCACAATTCTTCACAGACCTTGAAAGAGCAATACTCAACTTTATATGGAAAAAAAGAAAAAACACCCAGGATAGCGAAAACAACCCTGTACAGTAAAGGATCATCTTGGGGGCATCACTATCCCTGACTTCAAGCTCTACTATGGAGCTATAGAAATGAAAACAGCTTGGTATTGACATACAGACAGACAGGTGAACCAATGGAATCAAATCATAGGCCCCAATATCAACCCACACACCTATGAACACCGAACACCTGATTTTCAACAAAGAAGCCAAAAATATAAAATGAAAAAAGAGAAAATATATTCAACAAATGGTTCTGGTATAACTGGCTGTCAACATGTAGAAGAATGCAAATAGATCCATAGCTATCGATTTGCACAAAACTCAACTTCAAATGGGTCAGAGATCTCAATATAAATCCATCCACACTGAGCCTCGGAGAGAAAGTGGGAAATACATTTGAACACATAAGCCAGAAGACCACTTCCTAAATAGAACACCAGTAGCACAGACTCTGAGAGTAACAATAAATGGGACCTCCTGAAACTGAGAAGCTTCTGTAAAGCAAAGAACATGGTCAACAAGACAAAACATTTCCCATTCCCTACCAAATGGGAAAAGATTTTCACCAACCCCACATCTGACAGAGGGCTGATCTCCAAAATATACAAAGAACTCAAGAAACTAGAAACCAAACTACCAAATAATCCAATTTTAAAAATGGGGTACAGTTCTCAACAGAACAATCTCTACTGGCAGAAAGATGCTTAAGGAAGTGCTCAACATCCTTAGTCATCAGGGAAATGCAAATCAGAGTCATTCTGAGATACCATCTTACACCAATCAGAATAGCTAGCATCAAAAACACCAGTGATAGCTTATGCTGGAGAGGTTGTGGAGAAAGGGGAACACTCCTCCATTGCTGGTGGGAGTGCAAACATCTACAGCTGCTGTGTAAATCACTATGGCGATTTCTCAGAAAATTAGGGATCAACTTACCTCAAGATCCTGCAATACAAGTGTTGGGCATATACCAAAGGAGGCTTATTAACACCACAAGGACATTTGCTCATAGCAACATTATTTGTAATAGACAGATCTTGGAAACAGCCTAGATGCCCCTCAACTGAAGAATGGATAAAAAAAAAAAAAAAAAATGTGTATTTACAAGCAAAGGCTCAAAGGTAAGAAACAATGACATCCTAAACTTCACAGACAAATGGCCAGAACTAGAAAAAAAAAAAAAAAAAAAAAAAAAAAAAACCCAACACAACAACAACAACAAAACGAAACCAGCCTAAGTGAGGTAACCCAAAACCAGAAAGACAAATATAGTATGCACTCATTCATAAACGGATACCAGACATAAAGCAAAAGATACCCAGACTACAATCCATAACCCCAGAGAAGTTTGAACCCTCTTCCAGAAACAGATGGAAGCAGATGCAGAAACCCACAACTAATCAATGGGCCAAGCTCCTGGAAGAGCGATAATATGAAATAAGGAGTCAAGACCATGATGGGGAAGCCCACAGAATCACAGCAAGTGAGAGATCACTGACTCAGGTCTGGCAAATAGGGAACCAGCATAAGACCAAACTAGACTCCCTTAATATAGGTGACAATGATGTGACTGGGACAGTGTATGAGGCCACTGGCAGTGGGTCCAAGGTCTAACTCTAATGCACAAACTGACTCCTGTTCTATATGGAGAGATACTGTGTCCAGCCTAAACACAGGGGCGTGGGGGTGGAGAGGAGCCTTGGTCCTGCCTCAACCCAGATGATAGGACAGACTTAGTAGACTCCTAGGGGAGGCCTTACCCTCTCCGAGGAGCAGTTGGGAGGAGGGGAGGGGAGGAGGGATGTAAAAATAATAAAAAAAACGAGAGGGGGGGGGAATAGAGAGGGATGTGAGAGGATATTTTTTCCAAAGGAAATCGGTCCAGAAAAGAGGAAGGAAAAAATTGAATGCCAAGTGCACGACGATCCTGTCTTCCTGTGTCCCAGGGAAAGTGGAAAGACAGGTTTCACACAAGAGCAGCAACCACGAGTGTATTTGTAAATTGAGTCCATGTAACCAAGACTCGCTATAATAAGTGACATGAAACAGGCCTCCGTCTTATTATAGGAGTTGGCTTGAAGTCTTAATTACTACCTTTGTGGTTTTAATAAGTCTTTCCCATGGCCTTGTGCAAAAGTGCCAGAGTAGTCTCAGAACAGAGTAGCACGTATGCGGTGGACGCTCGCTAGACCGGACGGCCAAGCTTTGCTGGCATTTCACCACAGCGAAGGGGGAGTGAGGTTGGTTTGGGCTGGTCCTGAGAAGACCCCGGATGTACGTTAGTTTCTAATGGCCATTTTTAAGGCTTCCCTCGTGTATCCCTGTTAGCCACAGCCTGCCTTCTCTCCCTATCCCCCATCATTAATACACTTGCTGAGTGTGCCGGCTTCCTGTTTGGGTTCTGAAAACCCAAGTGCATTTCTCTAGCACAGAAACCACAACCCCTAGAATTAGACTGGGCGGAGCTTCGGTATCCCTAGCATCCACTACTCCGTCAATGGGAAGTTCTGTTACTTAATGGCTCGCTGGCTGCTCTCGCAGGTTCTAACAGGCAGGATATGCAGAGTCCAAGAAAAAAAAAATCCCTTTCATCCTTGAAAAATATAATTAAATGGTAGCATTTTGTCCCTTTCTTCTCCAGACAAAGTAACTGTGTCTTCTCTGCTACAGTCCACTCTCCATTTATGAAGGCCCAGCTGCCTCTGGCACGTCTTATAAATTACCATTCAGCGAGGGATCTGGGTTGTCCTGGTCCACGAGGGAACGGGCCTTTGCTTTCTGGACTTGTACACGCTGCTTCTGAATCCGTGCTAGGACACACTGGGGTAGTCCCCAAGGGAACAGTGTGCTCCGCCTGCCTTTCCCGGGACTGCTGTGGGCCCAGCTGACTTCCGGTTACCCTGCCCAGGGGTTTCCTTTTCCTGTGTCTTCTCTTTCCTTTTCCTTTCTCCCCCCCCCCCTTTTTTTTTTTTTTTTTTTTTCCTTCTTTTTCTTCTTTTCTTGTCAGTGTGTTTACCTCATGGCTGTTTAATCTTATCCCTAATGTTTTCTATTAAACTTTGCTCCTTTCTTCCAACCGTAGGAGTCCTCATCAACACGCTGGAGCATGTATTTCCTCTCTGTATCTGTGTCACCCACAGGAACTGAACAGAGAGAGCGGCCATGCTTCCCCGTGTCACGTGCATGAGTGACGATCTGGGGACTGTGGCCGAAGAGTTCTGTCTGGGAGTTCACTTTGGGGATGCTCACCGCGCACAAGTGTCCAGCCTGGGTCTGTAGGCTGCATGAACCCCAGGATAGCTATGAGTGCAGCCCGCTCACCTTGGGCACGTCTCCAGCCGGACACAAAATCACAAAGCTACTCAAAGCATTAACTGTTTTCTGTAAGTCAGCGTTGAAGTTCTCAAGCATGAACTTTGGTGATGGCATCATGGTAAGAGGCTGGCCACTTATTAAGTGGCTATGATCCGACCTGCCTAGCTTGGTAGTAAAAACCGGCAAACAGAAGTGACCCCCACACATCCCACAAATTTCTCCCCCCCCCCCCAAGGCAATCACATTGGCCAGACGAGATCTCGGCAGCAGATAAGCTCAGCCCTGACCAGAACTGTGCCACCTGCTGGGAAGAGACACCATGACCACAGCAATGTCTAAAGTGGGGATGGCTTACCGGTTCAGAGCTTTAGCCCATGGCGGTCGTGGGAAGGGGGCGTGGCAGGAAGCATGGGGGGCAGGGTTAGTGCTTGAGAAGGAGGTCTGCTTCCAGATAGGCAGGCAGCAGGAAGTGAAAGTCATACTAGACCTGGCTTGAGCATCTGAGACCTCAAAGCCTGCCCCTTAGTGACATACTTCTTCCAACAAAGCCACACCTTACTCCAAAAGGCCACGCCTCCTAATAGTGCCTATGGGGCCACCTAGTTTCAAACCACCGCAGGCTCTGATGTACCTGCCTCGCAACAACTCAAAGAACAGACAGTATGCAGAGTTGAAATAAAGGAAGGCCAAGTTGTGTTCTTTCGCTGCTGCTAATGCCTATGAAACACAAACACCCGACTCAGCGCCCACAAGTTTATTGAGAGAGGGGAGAGAAAGGGGGTAGCTGGTGGCCAACCGAAAGCAGGGGAGAGAGAGAGAGAGAGAAGAAAGAGAGAGAGGGCAAGAGAGAGAGGCGCCCTTGGCGCGCTTGCTTTAAAGGGGGGCTTGCGTATGTGTAACTGAGTCGCCTGCACAGCCAGGTAAAGCCTGACTTAGCGATGACACGGCCATGAGCGTCCCGCCCACCACCGGGTGTGGGGGGGGGGCAGCAGACTGCTGGTTCCCAACACTAAGGTCACACAACAGTCACACAAGGTACAGCACAATACCCAACGCATGACTGAAGGCCTGAGCCTCCCTCACAAAGTCAAAATTGGTGCTAGCACCAATGACTTTTTTTTTTATTTCCCTGGGGGACATGCAGCCTTGAACTTCTTTATTGTATTCCCAAGGCAGAAATGACAAACCAATAAATCACCAGCAGAGAAGCCATCCAAGTGACAGTGACAGAAGATTCTAGGGGGAAGTTCCCAGCACTGTGGCATGCAGCCCAGCATGCCACACACAGCTGGGCTTTGCGGGGACATTCACTGGCAGACACAGCAGCCATGGGTGGCACTCGGCTGTTGGTGTGTATAGTTAATTAGAGGAAAATTAGAGCTCAGCCCCTCAGTCACACTAACCACATGTATCCGTGTGTCCTCTCGAGAACAGGGAGGGACACCCCATCGCTGCATAAGCGCCTGCTGTCAGTGCTGACGGAGGGGCTTAGCCAGTATATTCCATGGGTCAGCATTTCAGAATCAGGAGGCCATGTGTGGTGGCACATGCCTGGAAGCCAAGCACTGAGGAGGCATGGGGGGGGGGTCTCTGCAAGGCCCAGGTTAGCCACGATGACCTAGAGAGACCCTGTCTCAAAAAAAAAGAATATACATATGTATGTTTATTCATATATCATATATACATATTCATATATTAATATATATGTATATTCATCCTGGAGGATGAAAGAATGTGATTGTTTTAGGTTGCTTTCTGTCGCTGTGATAAACACCATGGCCCAAAGGCATCTTGGGTAAGGAACGAGTTTATTTCTTCTTATTTCATCGCTCCAGCCCATCAGGAGAAACCAGGTCTGGAGCTAAGGCAGAGACCATGGGAGAATGCTTTCTACTGCCCACTCACTGCCTCCTTACACAGTCCAGGACCACCTGCCCACGGGTGGTACCACCCACAGTGGGCCACACCCTTCTACATCAATCAGCAACTGAGAAAATGCCTCACAGACGTGCCCACAGGCCAATCGGATACAGGCGATCCCTCAGCTGAGATTCCTTTTCCCTATGGCCCGACGAATTGACTGCCAAGATTAGTCCCAACAATGATCAGCTGAGCCAGGAATCCAAAATGTATTCAAACAAAAGTCAGTGTATGAGCAGTAGACACTGGAGAAGTGTGAAGGAAAGAGAAACACTTGTATTTATGATATGAACAACCATAGTAATAAAAACTGCCAGGTATCCCAGAGTACTTTCATTAAAATATGTATCAATATTTGTTCAGAGAAAATTATAAATTATTATCAGAGTAAATAACTGAATCCATTCAAGCACTTAACAATATACTCTGGAGTTTTCTATTATGTTTGAGATAGTGTAGTTTGACTTTTAAGAGATAAAATGAAAATGTATTCAGTTTGCCTTTCTGGTGGTCCATGATATGCACATTTTTACTGTACCTGCCAGATGACAGAGGTGGCTTTACCTATAATATGCAATCATCAACGGCTCCCGGGTCCCTGGCCCCTGAAGCCAGAAGCCGCGAGACCAAAGACACGGGAAGGCTAAAGCGCCCCAGGTCAATGAGTCATGCTGCAACAGTGACACCTAGTGGTATCATAGGGACGCGCATGGGTTTGGAAAGGCGTGGGGACCTGAACCGCAGGGTGATGGGTTTCCTTCTCAGCCCCATTCCCTAAGAACAGCATCATTTAAGAGAATCCTCTAAAGTATGGTTTTCTATTTCCTTCTGGAGGTCAAAATGCTGAGGTTGTTTTTCCCCAGCGGTCCCTCCCAGAACCCTGCCAATATTAAAGCAGACCCTGAAGTTCTTTTAAAACAACCCTGAACCCTGGCTTTTATGTGAGACCTGAGGGAGGAAACTAATTCTGAAACTGAGGGAGGAGTCTCACATGGACAGAGTGCAGTCATAGCTGCATCTGATTTTGCAAAGCACTAGAAGCCCTACGACAGTGGTTCCCAGCCCATTCGTCACAACCCCCTCGGCAAACCTCTGTCTCCAAAAATATTTACATTACGATGCATTAGGAAGTAGCAATTAAAACAGTTTTATGGTTGGGGTCACCACAACGTGAGGAACTATATTAAAGGGATACAGCCTTAAGGTATGAGGCCATGAGAAAGAAAAATGGGCTGGGGAGGGGTTTTGGTTTTCCTGAGGGAGGGAAATCTGGGAGAGTCCGTGTAAGTGCTGCAGCGTCCCCCCCTTCCCCTACGCGCGCCTCCTGAGCCCCCAGCAAAGGCCAAGAATGGCTGTCTGGCTTTGCAGAGAGCTAGAGGCCTGGGTTTGCTGGAGCTGAGCACTTTGGACAATAAGCCACCATCTCTAGCCTCCTCTCTGGTGACTGGTTGGCCCTGGCTGGGACAATTGTTAAAGTTTCCAAGCTGCCGGGTCTGCAGAGGGAATCCCCAGCCAGACCTTCAAGGGCTAAGCCAGCCATCTTTGAGTGGGATTGTGTGCACCTATCACTCACACTTAATTGGGTTTGGGCTATTTCGTTTGTTTCTAAACAAAAGGGTTTCACTATGTAGCTCTGGCCGTCCCTGAACTCAACATGTAGACCAGGCTGGCCTCAGACTCACCGAGATCCGCCTGCCTCTGCCTCCCAAGTGCTGGGATTAAAGGTGTGCGCCACTAAGCCTGGCTCACTTGTCTTTAAAGGAAGAAAATGTTTATAAAATCAGTACGGTTGACATTTAGCAAACTACTTATCTGTGCTCCCGTTTCCGCCTCCGGAACTCACAGCAGGCTTCCCAGAGGCAACAGGGACGGTACTGAACGGCAGGTGAGGGGACCATAGCCGTTGTGTGGTACACATTAGCTTTGCCTTCGCCCTAGAAGGACGCTTTGTGAAGGGAAGACCTGTCCCTGTGCCAGGAACGCCCTCAGGCACACAGCTGAGGTCATAAATGATAAAGGTCCTGGATAAATAGATAAAATGGGTGGCGAGCTTCTTTAGAGGGCTCCAGGGAATGGAGAGGCTCTGGGGTCCCGAGCTCCCTCTGTGTCTTGTTCTCCCTGGATGGGAGTTCCCCTTGAGTTTCCTTCCACTCCAACGTGGCATGGAAGTACTCAGTCACGCAGTCCCTTAGAGGCCCCAGGGTTACTCAGAGCCACCCCCAACCCCCACCCCCATCCCGTGAGCCCCCTGTCTCACAAATCAGCCCAGCTTCCCAGGCACCATAGTTCTTGGCTGCACTCAGACACTCAGATGGCGCTAGTCCATCAGTAGAAATAATAACTATTAAGAAATAACCCGCTCACCCTCAGCCACTCAGCAGTAGAGAGGTGGGTCCCTAAAAGGCAGGAAGAAGCCAGAGTCTAGGCCACAGGGCATAGAGAGCAGCAACCCTGGCTATCTCTTTGGAGGACTTTTAGATTGGTCACAGGAGCCCCGCCCTGGGCGTGAACTGATGGCAAGTCCAAGGAATCGGGTAAGAGGAACATGGAACCACTTGGCACAGAAGCACCTAAATCACTCTGGTAAACAAAGGAAAACCTCTCAGGGCCCCGGGCAGAGCTTGGCCAATATCAGAGTCCACAACACCAGAAATCACTGCGTTTGCAACAAAGAGGTCGTGAAAATGATTTTGAAAACAACTCCCTCCCCTATCCCCGGAAAAATCTCCCCAGGACTCAAAGAGTGCTGGGAACAGGGAAATGCCATCTTTTGGAAGCACATCATGTTCGTGTAATAGATTTTTTTTTAAAGGATCTACTTTTCTAGCTTCATACTGGACCAATGAATCGGTGTCAGCCAGCGTTGGTCATTGCCTAGCACAAGCCCGTCAGTGAATCAGCACTGGTATCTAGCAGCCTCTTTCTCTGTCAATCAATCGCCATCAGTGTCATTGTCAACCAGTCAATATAATAGTCGCTGTCAGTAAATTAACATTAATTGAGTCAATGTGTTGGTGCCAGCCAGTGTCCATGTCTATCCGTCTTTGTCATCAGTTAGTAGGGTCGCTTGAGGTGGTGACTCAGTCAGTCAAGCAGCACCAGACGTGGCAGCCAATCAGCCAGACTTAAGCATGGAGTTCAGCTGGTTTCTGAGTGCTTGCCCGTGGCCTTCCTGTTTGATTTCTCAGCACCTCTTCCATTTCTGAGAACTGGGGTAGGTGTCATTCCTCCACAAGGACAGCGAAGTGTCTCCAGGAACTCACAGCAAAATAGTTACCCAGTGGGGTCTTGTCCATTTGCCCCTCATCTCTGTCACACTTAGCTGTTGTGACAGTGAGGATTCCGTGAGCTCTGAAAAATCAGATGAGACTACAAGCCGAAGGGAACGAGGTCAACCTTTGGCCTCTTCCACAACCACAGGGTTTTTTTTTTTTTTTTTTTTTTTTTTTTTTTAATGGTGTTCTACCAAGGCGCTCATCTGGCTCTGATACCAGAACCGGCTCAATGACCAGGTAACACTCCAAGCTGTTGCAGGAAACCTTTCTGCCTTCCCCCACCTGCATTGTCTGTGGATGAGCAGATATGAGGGTCACCCAATAGGACAAGAGGTAGCTGGGGTCATCCTGAGCCTAGGCCTGATTCCCAGGTTTGGACACAGTTATGGACATATGATTTATCTGTCTGGACAATGGTCCTCTATCTTTGAGGGATCTTCCCCCTCCTTCCAATGTCTACTCATCCTGTAGGTTTGTGAAGAAACTAACAATCACAGTTTATACCCCTGTGCTGGCCTGAGGCTGGAGCCATTACCACCCTATCCCACACTGATTGATTGGTTGGGGGGGGGGTGGGTATGGGATCCACATCAGGTCAATCAGAACTCTTCCCCGGGATTTTTGTCAAGGATGTGTCATTCTTTAGCCGAAAGGACATGTGTTTGAACCTGCCTGCAGAATGGCTCTCATTGTGTAGAGAAAAACCTAGAAGGAGATAATTAGGAAAAAAAAATGAAAGAAGCTATCCAAAAGGAGACAGACAAGTGACACCTGGCGGAGCTTGCAGCCTCGGAGGCTGCCTCCACCTCTGGCCTCCTGCCATTTGATTTTGTAAGCCACGGTGGCTGCCAAAGAACCTTGCCTAATACAGTGTTATTGCCATGGGTGGTTATCTCTTGCCCATTCGGAAGTGGATGATTCCCTGTGTGTTTGCCCTGACTTCTACCCTCTAGTATCTCGAATCAGGAGTGGGCTGTGACCACCTGGGACCGCCCCAGATCCTCAATCAGAGTTGTGGAATAGCACATGCTCTGGATGTCCATGGAGGTTTTTGTTTGTTTTGCTATTATAAGAGGTGGGGGGGGGGGTGTTTGAGTGAGTGAATGTTCTCCTCATGCCTCCTTCTTTCTGGAATCTCATAGAGGGGGCCCCGGGTACACAGGCACTGTCACACAGGACTCTGTATTTAGAAGAATCATGTGCTTGGTTTAACAGGATGCTGTCACCGTCTTGAAATTCACAGTCCTTTAGAACCAGACACCCTATGTTTTTATTGTGCACAAGGCCCCATGAATTACGTACCTGATCCTGGCCCCATGTAGCCCCTTGTGGTGGGATTTGTGACACCAACGAGTGTCTCCAACTCCCTAAAGCCACTGTCCTCTTCTTGTGTCTTCCTTGTTTCTTAATGCCCCTTCCCCTGCTCAAGATCTCCTTCCCTTCCACCTCCATAGGGGACTTTTCTCCCAGAGGCCACCAGCCTTTGGGCCTCATCCAAGCTACCCATGCCAGCCAACATCCGGCTCACTGCCCTCCATCCAAGTTTACATCAAACCAAAGCTGGGATTCACTCTGCTTATAACAGTGCCCAGACAAGCAGCTTCCTTGCATCTACTGCCCAACACTGAAACTCTGTGATTTGGCCTCAGCCCTCCTTCCGGATGGAGCGAACCTCTGGGAAAAGTGCAGCCTGGGCCTCAGCAGGAAGAGCTAAGCTCTGGAGACCCAGCCATGGGTCTGGAATGGGGTTGGGGTCTACCGAACTGGGGAGCAGCCTGTGGTTGTGGGGTCTGGTGAGGATGCGTGCGTGCTTGCTTGGGTCTAGTGACTTCTGGGGAAAAGGTGGACTCTGCCCCTCACATCTGCTCTCACATCTGCCCACTAGATGGCAACCACCAAAATAAGATTATCCAAGACCTCTCTCTAACCCATCCTGTTCAACTTGGGGGAAAACAAAACAAAACAAAAAAAACAGTGGAGGAGGGAAGAGCCAACAAGAGAAACAGGTATACAGTTTGGCAATAGAGTCCAGGTGTGGCAAAAGTAGTTTATTTTTGGAACATGGTAACAGCTATGCAACTAGGGATGGTCCATTTATGCCTATGGTCTATGCAATGTCGAAAAGACATACTAAGACTTTGGAATTTTCCAAAGGTGATCATACCTGAGATGTGCTGCCCACCCCCCCCCCTTTTTTTTTCCTCCCCCTGTACCTGTCTTAATCACGGTGAACCAAGTAAAATAGCTTTACAGCTTACTAAAACTCAAACTTGTCCTCAGAGGAAGCAGTTTAAACATTTCTAACTATAAATTTGCAATGCATTGATTAGCAGCAGGGGACAGGTCCAGGGAATCAAACAGTGGCTCTAACAGGTAAGCCTGTCTTGTGGAAAGGAAACACACACACACACACACACACACACACACACACACACACACACTCAAAGGGGGGGGGACCCAGATGATCTAGAAGAGCAGACCCTCTTCAGGACAGGGGCCTCAAAGATTAAAAAGCAACACATTGGAATCAGTGTCTGCTTTGATGAGGAACAAATCCCCAAGAAGCCATGCTAAGAATGTGGTTTTAAAAGAGGGAGGACTTACAGGAAGCCATATGGCTGCCCCGGTGCCAAGGCGTCAAGTTTACCATGAATGCCACAGCAGCATTCTCCCCGAGGCATACCTTCGCTGTGCCAACAATGAACACAGTCTCTTAAGGAAGTGGCGTTTCCCCAGTGCACCTACCACACTAAAGGGACTGGGAGGCTTTGGCAAACAGATTCTATTGGCAGGCTCTTCATAATCTCCCTGGCCAGCTGAAATACCAAGTCCCTCGTGAACAAATGAGGTAGAAACCTGGCAGGCTACCATTGAACCAAAACACGTGGGTGATGGCTAGAGATGCCCGCATCCCTAAGAATGCTGGTCCATGCTCCTGCATCACTCTCCTTTCTTGTCCCTTGCAAATGAGTCTCTTCTCCCCCAAACCCCAGAGCCAATGTTGTTAGTACTCAGGCATCTGAACTGGCCCGCCCTTGGGGTCCTGACAGGATGCGCCCTCAGCTGCAGCCACTAAGAGCACCAGCTGTGCACGTTCACTGTGTTCCCTTTTAAAAGGGCCCTGCCCACCTCCCAACCTCCTCCCCCCTCTCTTTCTCTTCCTCACTCCACCCCCTTCCATCTCTCCTGCTGTTTCTGTTCCCTGAGGCCAGTCTCTCCCCTCCTTTCCCATTTTTAGGATTCCTTTCCCTAATTAAAAACAAAACAAAACAAAAACCAAACAAAAAACAAACTCTGCTTGAATGGCATCATTCTCTCATGTAGCTTATCTTAAATTACAACAAAAGTTGTCTAGAAGACACAGCTAAGGAAAAGTTACAATGACTTCCACCAGAATCCAACTCTATGCCTACCCACCTGGAGGTTGTTTTGTTGTGTTTTTTGAGGGGGTGGTGGGTAGATTGGAAGTAGAAGGGTAGAAGTTTGTTTTTTAGATTCACCATGCTGGAAGGCTCATTTAAAAAAAAAAAAAAAAAAAAAAAAAAACAAGCTGTCCATGGTGGCGCTCATCTTTGATCCCAGCACTTAGGAGGCAGAAGTAGATGGATCTCTGTAAGCTCAAGGCCGGCCTGGTCTACAGAGTGAGTTCCAGGACAGACAGGGATACAGGGCTACACAGAGAGACTCTGTCTTGATAAAACAAAACAAAACAGCTGCTCCTTGAGCAAGGCTCTCTCTCTCTCTCTCTCTCTCTCTCTCTCTCTCTCTCTGTCTGTGTGTGTGTGTGTGTGTGTGAGAGAGAGAGAGATGTTTGAGTGGTATTGCATATATGTACAAAAGGAGTGAGCGGCTGGTGAGAATCAATTATCCCTGGGGCACCCCCAACACCTCACAGCCCCACAGTAAATATTTACAGAAGGCTGGGTTCCCACATAAGTGAGATTAGCAATGGTGACATGAAAACTCCCGGCATCAACTCCTTCCTTCCCACGTCACCTGAACGCATTTTAAAACATTACTTGATGCCACAAAAGACAAGCATGACCCACATTCTCATGGCTTCCTAGAGTCTTAAACGCGCGTGCATGTACGCACACACACACACACACACACACACACACACACAGCTTGATTACTTGGGTGTTCTCTTTGATTTGTGGTGATGGTCCACTAAAACATTTTGTGGCTGGTACTTAGAACCAGACCCGGATGTGTTGTGTACACATCAGAAATCATCCTGTCCGTTCAGCAGGCCCTGGAAGCATCATCAAGATTGTCATGGATCCACCAAGGAGGATGCGAAGCAAGTTTCCACTGACAGGGTCCGAAAACCGATGCTCACATCCAGGCTGGCAATCGTCTTGTATCCCACCTATCCAAGCTGCAAGTAAAGCCTCGTCCACTCCTTCCAGTGTTGTGAACCTGTCCCTTAGGGGTCCCCCAACCGTGCACCAGTTCTTTGGGATCTCTGCTGGAGGCTGAGCAGAGCCAGGTCGGAGACTGCAGGATTGGAGGCCATCCCAGAGTCCACTGGGTCAGCTGGGAAGACGCTGTGGTAAGTAGTGCATGCGCCCCCACCACTGGCTGCTGGCTGTGCTGACCCCCAAGGTCCTCTAAAGGTGTCCTCGCCCCAAGCAGACTCGGCCCAGGCCGAGTGACTCTGATAAAGGTAAGAGCTGGGCAGGAGTGTCCACAGATCTTCCCGAGGTCTGCGCTGGAGAGCCAAGTCACTGTGCGTATCCCTGGAACCGTGTCCATCTGGCGGCTGGACCTGCGGACAGGATGGGAACCCAAGGTCATCCGAGGAGAGCGGGCTGTTCGCAGTCCCGAGGCATCGCAGACTTGGTGACCTTGTGGTGGCAGTGCTACCCTCGCAAGGGGATGACAAGGCCCAGGATGTGGGGCCATCCGTGGACATCCAGTCGGGCTCGTGCGTCCGGGACGCGATGCCCCTGGCCCTGGTTTCATTGAAAGTCAGCCGCGAGAAGCTCCGGCTCAGGGAGGCCAGGGGCTCTGGCTGCTGAGCTGGTGGAAAGCTGTGCGTGCTGGGCTCCCGGGGAAGAGGCCAGACTGCTGCCTGGCTGCTCTGGACACTCAGTGGACGCTGCTCCTCCGCGCCACCGCCCGGCCAGGCCCGCGTCTTAGCGCGGAGTTCGTCGGCCACTGGCAGCTGCGTGTGGTGTGACCTCTCCGGGTGGTAGAATCTGCACTTGACCCCATAGGTGCATTTCTTGCCTAGAAGCGGGTCAGGGCAAAGAGGGCACGGGATGAGACCTAGGGTGAGCAAAGGCTTGTGATATCTGACCCCATGCCCTTCCCCTGGCTGCTGACTCTCCTGCCTTCCGGCCACAGATCTGGAAGGTGAGCCAGGTGGCAAGCATTCTGGGATGGATGGGTGCTCAGAGCTCGGTGCAAGGCCAGCCGAGTAAGTATCCATCCAGGAACTAGCTTTGAGAAGAGTCTGAGGCCAAGCTGGATCTGGTCACCCTTAGCTTCCCCCGCCCCTGGGCCCCTGGGACCCTGAGGACGGAGCCTGCAGTAGGGGTGCAAGACCATGCCCTTGGCAATGCCTCAGTTTTCACTAATGGCCACATCAGTCCCTGCACTATACCTGTTCTAACCAGGGCCAACAAACAACCAAACATGTGGCCATCTAAAAGCCAACAGTTCACAGGGTGAACCTTCACAATCTGGGCCAGCCTGTAAGGAGAGTTGCGTGATTCTAACAAGAAATGTAGAAGCTGAGAACAAGAGCTGGGGATGAGTGGTCTGCCTCCCTCTGGATGTGGCTCTACCTCCAGCCCTCATGGGTGTCAATCCTTAGAGTAACCTTTTGGCAAGGGGCAGTCCAGAAATGCAAGGCTTCTCTCCAGGGTCAGCTAGCTGGTTGAGGGCAGAGCCTGCTTGGGCAGGAACTCTGGTTACTGACTGTCAGGCTAGTGGATTTCCCACTGTGCCCTATGTTGCTTGTACCAGTTCCAAAGCAGGACACAGGACGCCTGGCTGCTACCCACCATAGGGACAGTGCTGCCAGGATGGCTCTGGGGGCCTTGGCTTCTTGCTTAGGAAATTGCTCAGGGTTGGTCCACGGCGGCCCAGGGGGTCATCAGGAGGCATGAACCTGAAAAATAACCGTAGAGGGGCCACTTCAAGAGCGAAGAGGACTTGCCACTGGTACCTATATGGAAGCTCAGAAGAGAACGCCAGATGACACGGGCCGTGTACCCAAGAAGGTACATGTACCACAGCACAAAGCACAACCCTCCCTTGGCACCAGCCTCTCCCAATGTGGTGCTGGCCAGTAGGTTCAAAATCACCTCACAGCCTGTTACACAAACACAGCCTGAAGATTCATTCTGTCCCTGTCAGGGCAGAATTGGACTTTATTTTTCTTCCAGGAATTTATATATTAACAACTTCTATGCAGGAAAAGAAAAAAATATAATTACTGGGCTCTCCACCCCTTTCCCATCACCCTCACAAGAGCCTGAGAAAGCCCACAGCATTAACACCTTGCGGGAGGCTTGGGAATTGTGCAAACGCCTTAGAGGCTTAGGTCTAGTGATGGTTCAAGTGAACTGTCAACTTGACCGGCACGCTTGTGAGGGGGTATCCCTGAGTTGGGAGCCTAGACTGTGTAAAAAGGGGACAAGGTGCACTGGGCCTACGCATTCATTACTCATTCGTCTCTCTCTGCTTCTTGACTGCAGGAGCAATGTGGCCAGCTGGCTTGCTCGCCATGATGGGCTGTAACCCCAAACCATGAATCAAAATCCACCCTTAAGTTGTTTTTATCAGGGTATTTTATCGAAGCAAGAGACTGAGAAACCAAGACAGGTCCCTTCCACCATGCCTCTCTGCTCCAGCATGTGCAAGTGAAGGGTCACTATTGAAAGTCTAAAACCCCAGCAGGTGAGTCTGATGGAGAAGGACACTCCTGCATACAGCACCTCCGCCAGACTCAGCCCTACCCTTTGCAAACTCTGGGTGTGGATGAAACTCGGGGCTTGGCCTTAGCTTCTGGGGTTGCCCTCTCTCTGCACACATGATCCTCTGATGCCAGTCTGCCTACTCCCCACCCCCACCCCAGGCTCAGCGTCCCAACAGAAGGGAGTGAGTGTTCAATGTTCAGGGCATTGGTCACCTAGACCTGTAATCCCACAATTAGGGAAGCTGAGGCCAGGCGGTTACAAGTTCAACCCAGCCTGACTAACTTAGTGAGACCATAACTCAAAATAAAATTTACAAATAAGGGTTGCCTCTGCTAGAGGGTGTGCCAAAGATAGGCACAAAATCTTGGTTCATTCTCACATAAACAACATGCTTCTGAAAAACAATAAAAACAAGAAAATAAAATTTAAAAAAAAAAAAACCCTCCCATTTACTAAGATCCTGCGTTTCCAATAAATCCTTTAGGTCCCAGGAGCCCCTTCCAGTCCACCCAAAAGTCTCAGAGGAAGGCTAAATGGGGAGAAGAGCTGTCTTTGCCCATCACTGTTACCCACAAGTTGAGTGAGTCCCACCCAGCAGAGAGCTGAGTGATCCCTGACCCAGTGTGGACTCCAGGGCTCAGCTCCAGCCACACAGCTGGCTTCTCCCAGAGTTGGGACCTGACCAAGAATCTGAGGAGCCGCCCACTGCCGTCATTAAAACTTCTCAAGGGCATTCCCTCCCTCTCTCCCGGGAGTAAGAGGGCCCTGTGGACGTGGCCTGAGCACTGAGGCAGGCGTCTTCACTCACAGGCAGTCAGGTCCTGCCTTCTGACCCTCCACCCCCACAGCAGAGGGACGGACGTTACAAGGACTTGGCCAGGGCCTCTGCTTGTCACCAGGCCAGAGGCAGCCATGACCTGTCAGCCCTCAGCAAGGATTTTTGGAACCTGGTTTACCGACTTGCCAGATTCATCCAGACCCAAGCTGGACAGAGAAAGCCCATGAATCTGGAAACGACCGCAGGGTTACTGGAGGGACAGTTGCTGAAGCATCTGTCTTGGGTTCAGAAGGAACAGGTGGCATTGGGGAGGTACGTCCCCAGGAATAACTGTGACCCCTTATAGGAGACGACAGTGTTCTCTCATCTTCACACCACGCCAGTAGGCAGGACTTCTGAGGAAAGCTCGTTTAAGGACCAGAGCCTCAGTGCGTTCTGTTGCTCTACACCAACTCCCTGACTTTAGGGTCAGGCATCCCTGTAGTGCCCTTCTCTCCTCTCCACTTTGCTTGGATCATAGTCCTGTGTTCACTCTTTTGCACACTCATCCTCTCCTGTATCACTCGTGAGTGTGTGTCGACTCTGTGCCAAGCATGCTGGGAACATGGCGGCACAATGGGCAATCTGTGTCATCACAGAGTCAAAGACCTCATCTCAAACCATGGGCCAGAAGGCCAGTGAGAGTTCTCAGAGCGGGAGTTGATGGATTGTCATCTGGGACAGAAACCAAAGGGCTGGGGCTGTAGCCCCGTTGGTAGAATATTTGTCTGGGATACACAAAGCCCTGGGTTGGTTTGATCCTCGGCATGCTATAAACTGGCATGGCGGCCCACTTCTGTAATTGTTAACACTTACAAGATGGAGGCAGGAGGACCAGAAGCTCAAGGTGATCCTTTACTACATGAGTTTGAGGCCAGTCTGGGATATATCTCAATCGGTATTTTTTTTAAAGATGTATTTGTATTATTTTTAATTATGTGTAGGAATGTATGTCTTCATGTGGGTCTGAATGTCAATGCAGGTGCCGGAGGTATTGGGTTCCGTGGAGCTGGAGTAGAGATGGTTGTGAGCTGGCCCACATGGGTGCTGTGAACCAAACTCTGGCCCACTGGAAGAGCAGCAGGAAGTGCCCTTCACCGGTGAGCCGTCTTCCCAGCTGCACTCAGCACTTTTTAAAAAAGGACAAAAACTTGAAAGGAAATTCAACAAAGTTGAAATCCCCCCCTCCATGATAATGTTTTCCTAATTTTAATTTTTAGATTTATTTTTATTTTATGTATACGAGTGTTGTGTGTGTGTGTGTGTGTGTGTGTGTGTGTGTATACACATGCACGTGCACCACATGTATGTCTAGTACCTATGGAACCAGAAGAGGGCATTGGATCCCCTAGAACTGCGGTTCTGAGTGGCTGCGAGCCACCACACCAGTGCTGGGACCCAAGCTTGGGTCCTCTGCGACAGCATCCAGTGCCCTTAACCCCCGAGCCATCTCTCCAGCCACACTCTGCATGATGACTATCTTACGGCTTTTACTTGAACAGGAAATGAGGTTTCTGGTGTGCGCTAAACACACTGCTGGCCCACCTGTTGGGCAACCTTGCAGGGAGACGGTTTAATTGCCCGTGAGAACCAACCATGGGCAGGATGGCCTTCAGGGAAGCCAGCCACAAAAGAGAGGACATGTGAGGGCCAGGGCCAGCGGGCTTCCATCCCTTACCTGTCATTTACAAAGGAGAACATGAGGAGTCGCTGCTCGATGAACCATTTCCACTCCGGGTTTTCATTCTGCAGGTCCCGGTAGTTGTCGTTGGAGACAATGATGCCATCCTTCTCAAAGGCCACCTTCACGATGTAGCGGTCATCGTAGCAGACCACCCGCTTGCCGTTGACCTTGCGGGATGGGGTATACACCAACACAGCTTGCCGTTCCAGCTCCTCCAGCACGTGCTGTTCTGAGGCCACGGGTAGAGACTTGAGTCAGGGCTACCAAGAAGGGCCGGCCTCCCGACCCCCTCCCAAACCATCCCCGCTGCAGCCAGTCAGACCCGAGCAGAACAAAGGGGACTATTACTGTTTAGACGGTTTCTCCCTATAAAGTCTAGACCGGCCTCAACTTAACAACCCCCCCCCCCCCCGTCTCCTACGTGTTGGGATTGTCGCTTGTGCCACCAAGGCTGACTTACTCCTTCATGCCCTCATCCCCGGCATCGGGAGGTAAAAGAGGAAGGAACAGGAGTATGAGGTTGCATGAGCCCTTGCCTCAAACAACACAAAAAAACCACACAAGTACATAGTAGACCTGCAATAAAAAGAGCCCTGAACTTCGAGAAGGAGGCGCGCCATGCCTTGGAAAGTCCCTGCTGCCCATCCCAGTCCAAAAGTGTCACTTCCCCTTAAGATAGCCTGTTATAAAAACAGTGTTGACGGTCCCCCCTTGCTTTTATTTTCACGGGCACACATGTGAGGGCCATTTTCGATATGGCTCTGCCTCAGACTTCACCCAGTGAACAGTCCCCACCCACGCTCCTACACCGACTTCTTTGTCCAGTTACCATAAGGTGACACGCTCCAGCCGTGCCCACATGTTCGCCAAGGGAGCCTCTGGCATGTACATCCAGGGAACCCCCGGGGCAGATCTCCAAAATATTTTTACGGCCTGCCAGACATAACACGGTCCCGTCCCTTACATGGGTTTATTTTGCATTTATTTCTGGCTAGTTATGAGATTGAGCATCTTTGCCTATGTTTACTGCCCGCTTAGAGTTTTCTTCTATAAATGGCTTATTTATGAACTAGCTCATCTTTCCGTGGGTTCTTGTCCTTGCTTCGATAAGTTGGAGATGAACCCCTTCATCGTTAAAGTGTAAGGTATAGGGGGCTGGGGAATGTGACCGGGTTGGTGAGTACCTTTATATCATTTATGCAAGAAGCCTGGAGTTCAACCCCATCACTGAATGAAATGGGCCTGTGATTCCCACACTTAGCACTGGAAGCAGAGGCGGCAGGACAGATGTCCAAGAAGGCAGAGCATACAATAGTCTAGACCCATCTCTCTTGTGCTCTCGGGTCTGGCTTTTGGGTTTGTTGTTGTGTTTGTTTGTTTGTTTGGGGTCACAGCTGCGATTGTTATTACCATCGCCGCCTCCGTCCCTGCAGTGACAGTTTCAAGGATAGCCCTCTCCCAAACTGTAAATACTGCAAGCACGGTAGATAAACTATAAACTATCAGGTGAAGTGGCTGAAGCCTTAGCCACCCCAGACACACTCAATAATCTAGTACAAATTGGCATTTTAAAACTAAATCTACAAACTAGCCTCCTACAGAAACAATTGGATTTGTTGTGAGAGGCCCATATGGCTTCTTGTTCTCTCTCTTTCACACATGTCTGTGTTACATCCGCTAAAGTTGAGAATGCATCAGTTGTAGTTACTTTTCTCCAGGGGTCCTGGAGTAACCAGTTTTTAAATTATACACTTGCTTTAGCCATGCAGATCATTAACATCAATGAAACCCGAGTACCACCTACCAGTGCAGAAGACCTTTTACAAGGACTTCAACTTGCTGGCAGATTAGTTAGAGAATGGGCAAGCTCTCTCTCACTGGGGCTCATAGCCCTTGCCCTTGGGGCTATCTGCCTGATCTGCCTACACCGCCACAGCATTAGACAAGCCCAAGCCAACTTTCAAACAAGACAGAGTCTACTGTCTTTAGCTCAAGAGAGTGCCTCTGCCCAGGTATGGCTGAACTTACAGATGAACTAATCACCAGAGACGGGTAAGGCCGAAGGGGGCAAATTTTCAACCTAAGAAAGGAAGGTTATGGGCCTGGGTGACCTCTCCCATCATGGGTAAGGAATTATGCTGGCGTCCTCTGATGCCTCAGACAAGTGTCAGTTTATATTAAAAGAAAGGGGGACCCGTAGGGCCCTGCATGGACCCCCGGGGCACCTTGAGCAAGCCTGAGCTGTTGGCTGGGATATTCTGCAGTCTTGGCTGGAACATCTTTCCCAGAGTTGTTATCGGTACTCTTCCTGATTTGCTAACACACATCTGCTGGGGAGGAACTAAGCCTGAGAACTTACATTCTTGACCCTGGATTGTTTTCCACTGTGCTGTGAGTCAGTATATAAGTCCGCTCCTTCCCCTCAACAAACGGCATTCCTGTTGCAAATGACCCACTGTCTTGTCTCTTATTTAAATCTCTAGGCTCTACAGTAGGGAGGACCTGAGAGGATCTGGGAGAATTGAGAGGATCTGGAAGGATCTGGGGGGATCTAGGGGAGGGGAAAATGTGATCAAAATGTATTTCATGGAAAATATTTTTTTTCAAATAAAAAAAGAAAATGGGCTGGGAACTAAAACTTGGCTCAGTGGTTAAGCACACCAGATGTACTTGCCAAGGACCACAGTTCATTCCAGCACCCAGTTTGGGTGACTCAAACCATTAGTAACTGCAGCTCCAGTAATTCAACACCCTCTTCAAGCTTCTGAGGGTACGCGTGCGCGCGCACACACACACACACACACAGCACTGAAAGAAAACAAAAACACTAAAAATAACATATGGGTCTCTACTCCCATTCATTTCTTTAAATGAAGAAATTGAAGGGGTATTTTTCAAATACCTGACAGAATGTCTCCCTGCCTGCCCATTTACTATTAGGTGTAAAGTGCTGATTCAATCTTCAGAGGGTTAAATGTTGTAAGACACAATTGCTTCATACTCTAAATCGTTCACAACAAATGGGAAAGCCATGTGCTTATCTGTAAGTGAGCAAGTAAGAGTTATAGAGTACGTGTCTATTTTATAAGTTTCCATGGCATTTCCACTCCAAGGAAGGCCGGGAGCTAGCATGTTAAGTGTTCATAGTCCGGCTGAACTATGAACTCACGGAACTCAAACCAGTACTGATCAGGAAGATGACCACCATGGTGGGTGACACTTCCACAGGACAGTTTGTGGTATACCTCTGATGGGGTGTCACCACCCCAGAACAGTGCACAGCATACCTCTGATAGGGGTATCCGATCTTGAGGGTTCTTTCCTCCAAGATGGAACAAAAACCTTGATGTAGGTGTGGCCTCTGTCTCTGAACCAATCCACAGCCAGACGAATTCCCCGGCAAGAGAAGGCTTCCTTATTCCCATGGCTACAATGGAAGGCAAAGACAGAGGACAAACAAAGAGGGACTTTCTCTGGGCCACAGCCTAAAGCTGAGAGGGAACTGAGCAAGGGGACTCTTAAACACAGTACACTCTTCCCGCAGATGACAGCTGCAGGCAGCTTTCGAGGAGGGGGCTGTGGCACTCAGGCTCCCCTGGGTGGGAGGGAGGGGGCATATTACAAGGGATAATTGAACTGTCCACTCTTTTGCTGAAGAGAGTAAGAGCCAACATCTAAGAAAAAAAATAAAATAAAATATCGTAAAATAGACAAGGTCAGCCACCTGCAGAATTGCATGTCCTCTGAGAAATGCTTGCACCAGCTCTGCAGTGGGAGTGTTCTATGTGACAGAGGACTTCGGGCCTTGAGACATGTGTATACACTTATGTGCACATGCCAACAATTAATGAAAAAGAGGCCATGGTTTTAAAAAAGAGGTTTTTATTCTTTCACCGAGGCCACTTCTTAGGTCAAATATCAACTGAGAAGGGCTCTGTTTTTCTTTTTTAGATTATCTTCCATGTAAATTTTTCTCTTAATATGTAATACTGAAAAAAAAATCTATTTCAGTAAATCCTTCCTAGCCATAAAAAGGCCAGCAGGGTTGGCAACATGAGTTCCTCAATTTGGAAGCAAACAACCATTTTTATGTTGATGGGTTTACTCAATCTTTTTCCAGTAGTAATTGCGACATCGATGCATCTTATAAGACCTCTTAAGAATCAGCATCCTAACTGGGCAGTAGTGGTGCACACCTTTAGTCCCAGTACTCGGGAGGCAGAGGCAGGTAGAACTCTGTGAGTTCCAGCCCAGCCTGGTCTACAGAGTGAGTTCCAGGACAGGCTCCAAAGTTACAGAGAACCCCTGTCTTGAAAAACAAAACAAACCAACAAAAAAGTAATCATCATCCTATCCAGGCCTTGTGGTATACATCTTTAATCCCAGTACTTAGAGGCAAAGGAAAGTGGATCTCTGTGAGTTCTGGGCCAGCCTGGACTACATTATGACTTCCAGACCCTCCAGGGAAACATAATGAGACCCTGTCTCAAGGGGAAAAAATCATCTTCCTTAAGCAGGGAATGATGGCACATTCCTTTAATTCTTGTATCTTGGAGGTAGAAACAAGAAGATCAAAAGTCTAAGGTCATTTTTGGCTGTACACTGAGGCTAGCCTGGGCTACACAAGACCTCGATATGGAAGAAAGGGTGTGGGAAGCCATCTTCCTTTGTGTTAGAGGGATGAGAGTTGTGGATGGGTTTTAGCTTCGAAGTAGATACAAGAATATGTTGGACACCCGTGTGTGATCCAAAAAATTTAGCTGGCCCATAGAGGACAGTGAGTTGGGCATGAGGCATAAGGTATGATGCTGTAGGGGTCATCAAACAGGGGTCAGTGGTTAGGCCTGAGCTGCTGCTACTGTTAAGTAAATGAGAACAGAAAGTAGACTTGGGAACATTTAGAAGGTGCCAGAACCCAGTCTCTGGATGTGGAAGTGACAGAGAAGAAGGTATTAGAACTTCCAAGTTCCTTGTGTGAATGCATGGAGGAAACTCTGGAGGGGCTGACTGGGGGAGAAAAAACATTCATAAGGTTGGCATTGGATGTAGAGTGACTTGGAGAAAGCTTTGTGACTTAATCGGACAGCAGAGAAATCTGAGTGGTAAAGTTCGTAGGTCACCCTTGCCTAAGCAAGAGTTGAAACTGAAGCATGGACAGAACTACTCAACTGACAGAAAAAAGGAAGTTTGAGGTCTTGAGGCTGGCCTGGAATGAGTCTGGGATGCAGCCTCTGGTTTTAGGCAGGGCTGGGGGGGAGGGGTCTCTTACAAAAGAGACGGGAAAGAGCTCTCCAAGGGACAGGGAAGAAAGCAGTCAGATGCCCTGCTTTCTGGAAGCCAGGGAAAGGGGCCTGGGGACTGGCAAACCCAAAGGCTTCATTTGGACTCGCCCAGTCTGGGTCACTAGTGCTGGAGACAGAGACAAGTGGCTGGATCTGGGACGCTGTGCAGACAAAGTCAACAGGCTGAGCCATGGATGAGATGGAGCCTGACCTCCAGACTAGACCATTTTCTGTTCCTTGATTCTCGGCCTCTGGTTTTCCCCCCAGCTGTTTATTCAACCACACAGCTTCCTGGATACCATCAGTGAGGGTGTAGCAGCTGTTTCTGTCCACTCCTTGCATTTACTCCTCTCCCTTCTCTTTGCGGTCTCGGCTGAATCCTTGCTTCCTCGGGAGGAGCACCCCTCGACTTAGTAGACTCCATCACACAGACACTTGCTAGCTTTAAGAACATTCACCCAGCCAGACAGGGTCGTACACACTTGTAATCTCAGCACTCAGAGAGCTGAGGCAGAATTGCCTGGAGTTGGGGGGCTAGCCTGGCTGCTTACAAATAAGCCCTTGTCAAAACAGAAAACAAAGTACACACACACACACACACACACACACAGGAGGGGACCTCATGACCACCAATATCCTAGTGACTGTGGTCCCTGGTAAGCTTGAAGCTGGCCTTGTCCAATAGTGAGTTTCAGGCCAGCCTAGACTACAAAGATCTTTTCTCTAAAGATTCAAAGTGCCGGGCCTAAGGTCATCACTGTGTTGGCACAGTGTTTGCCCAGCTTGCCCAAGCCCTGGCATCAGGTAAGTTAGATATGGTGGTATGTGGCTGTAATTTCAACACTCAGGAACTGGAGGCAGGACAATCAGGAGGTCAAAGTCATCTATGGCTACATTGTGAGTCTGGGGATAGCCTGGTCTATGTAAGACCTGGTCTTAAAACAGAAAGAAGGGCTTCAGAGTCTCTTTTGGGGGAATGGGGACTGTCAGAGAGTCTTCGAGCCCATTTTAATAACGGTAGAGTATTACTCGCTGAGTCGTGCGGGTCATTTCATCCTCTTATTACCCCCTTGAGGAGGTGGCTCCCACCCCATCCTACCCTTGTGGAACCCAAAGCAAGGAAACATGCCCGTTCTCTAGTCTGGTGGTAAGTGTACAGGTCTAACTGTCACTACAAGCCCTTCCTTCCCTTCCCCCAAACCCCCAAGCCCTGAGAGTGAGTCCTCCCGCTTGGAGGTCTGGCCATGGGGAGGACTGACAGACACTAGGAACCAGCCACCATGAGGACTGCCATTCACACAAACCAGACAATAGAATTGTACACACTGCGTTCTAACTAGTGTCCAAGGAGTCCTTGTAGAAGTCGGGGGGGGGGTCACAGGATGACCCCTGGGGTACAAGTTCATGGTCATGGGGTGGAATGACCCCCATAGGGTTCCGCTACAAGGACAGATGGCCCTCCTTAGACATTCTGTGTGGACACAGGGCAGGTGGCTTGGTGCATTATCTGTAACTTCTCATTGTATGTCAGTGGTCCCTTAGGCTTTGGGGATCACAGATCCTTTCGTTATTTATTAAAATATACACACCTTCTCTGCAGAGAAGCGGCCATGTGTGCAAATATGCTATACTGCCTGCCATTTCAAGCTGTCAGTGGCTTTGAAAGTAAAGATCCTGTCATACAGGAAACGTTAGAAAATGGGCTCTGCCTTAGGGCTTCCAAAAAGTAACTCAGGTCTGTGGACACCTGGATTTTAAACCCAAAAGCTCCGTTCAGACTTCTGTCCCCTCCCCCCAGAAACAAAAGCACACGAAGACATGTTGTCTTAAGCCATCAGGTGGCAACAGGTGTTGGCCTGTGGGAAGGTAACTTCCCAATGATTGGGAGGTGGGGCGAGGGGGGTTCTAGAAGGCCCGAGCATGACAAACATTGCAGACAGTTTTGCCTTTTTACCCTTGCTAAAAACTCACAGTCTTAAAGCTGGCTGCCAAGGCGCTGTTTAGCCACTGACTCATTCCTGAGACAAAACATCAAGGTCCAACCATCAAAATTCATCATTTGGCTAATAGGTCCAGTTAGATTTACCACCTCACCCCTGCACAGACTCTGCCCCTTTCCCCTTAAAAACTCACTCCTGCAGGAGCGCCTGCCCTTACTCTGTTACTCTCTTGCTCTCTCGCTCGCTAACATGCTAGCATGCTAGCATGTTAGCATGCTTGCTTGCTGTTGCTGCAGGCTTTGCAGCCTCCCCCAACCCCACTTGTCCCTCCAGAGTAATAAATCTCCTTTGTTATCTGGGTATGTCCTGTACTGATTCTGGGGGGGGGGCTGACCTCCCTTTCTCTGGGAGAAAGCATTGCTGTCAAAAGCCAAGCTGTTGAACCCTGTAAGCAAAGGCATGGGCCACCGCAAGCTCCAGGGGTAAAGGCAGCTGTGGAAGATACTCCTGCCAATAGGAGCTACACTTCTCATATGTTAGGGGTAAAGCACATGCCTCACTGAAGCTTGAAGTCTCCCCTGCTCTGCAGGACCAGGCGGCAACCTCCAATAGGCGGCAATCTGGGATCTTATAAGCCTCAGAGAAGAGGGGGTCTCCTAAAAGCATCCTTCTGGCATTATTAAAATCCTGTGCTCAGTAGTAGAGACACCATTTTGAATTTCTGCCCTCCATTTCTTACAAAAGGGGACTCTCTGTGGGTCTGCCTGGCCCTGGGAACACAATGAGACCCTGTCAACAATGAGACTCCCACTGGAGGGGACAGTAGAGGAACAGGAATGGACACACACCCACTCCGTGCTCTTAGAAATGAATTAACATCCACAGTCAAAGGACCATTATATAATTTGTGCTTTTCCCTGGGCATCCAGCGGGCAAAGAGGTGTGTGTGTGTGTGTGTGTGTGTGTGTGTGTGTGTGTGTGAGACAGAAAGTATATGAAAACGCTTAGACCTTGACACATTGTTTGCTGTAAGTCTGTGTAATGGTTTCCATTTGCAACCCACACAGATTGAGCCAGGAAAGACAAAATTGATCACAGCTTGAAGTCTGGGGGTGGCAGTGGCCAATGGATTGACCTACAATAGTCATCTACAAATAGAGGATGCGGTTTCAGTTTGAATTCCAGGCTGCACAGAGCCCCATCCACACACACCGTCACCGTGAGCACCCAAGCATCTCTGACCCCCAAAGAAAAGACACCATCCTGAAGCGGCCTTTTTGCCCTGGGACCATTCGCTGCTTTCGCATATGATCCTGGGCTTTGATTTGTGCAGTGACAACTTACGTTCAAACCCTGGCCCAATTGCTGCCCAGGGAGCTTTGTCCGGATCCAGGATCCCACAGGGGCCAGGCACCTCTTCCCTCCACACTTTCTGGAGTTGTTGGAGCACATTGAACTCACTATTTTGAATTTATTTACATTTATTGATTGGTGGGGTCACGCGGGAGAAGATCAGAGGACAATTAACATGAGTTCCCATCTCTCTTTCCTCTGCGGGCGTGAGTCCCAGGGAGGGAACATGAGTCATCAGATTTGCCAGCAAGTGCCTTTACCGGCTGAGCCATCTCACTGGCTGTTGTATTGTTGCAAGCCCCTGTCCGATCTAGTTTGCTGTCAACTTGACATAAGTTAGAGTAGCGCCAGCCCTGGACAAGGTGGTCCTGGGGTGTAAACAATCAGGCCAGTAAACAGCATAATTTTTGACCTCTGTTTCAGTTCCTGTCTCCAGGTCCCTGGCCTGACTTTCTACCTTGGCTTCCCTTGGTGATAACCTGGAACCTGGAAGCCAACGAAACCGTTTCCTCCCCAAGTTAATCTTGGTTATGGTGTTTTCATCTCAACAACAGGACACCCAAGAGAGCAAGAGGTTTCCCATCTGCTGCCAAAAGAGGGCGTATGTGAGACAGTGAGAGAGACCGCCTAACAGCTTAAGTCCCAGGGAGAAGCCGGGCTCCACCATCCCTTGACCCAGTCTCCATAGGCAAAGCTAGCAGGTGAAAAACGGAGCAGATGGGAACAGCGCCGAGGCTGGGCCACACTGGGCTGGACCATTCCAAACTTCTGTCCTAGAATGCCAAATTCAAAGTGAGCTCAACCCCCTCTCCCTCCCTCCCCCCGCGGGAGCTTCGGATGCCTGGTGACACATTTGGAACCTGGTAACACATTTGGAGCGGCTGATAACTGCTTTTCGGAATTCCTACTCAGCTTTAAAAAGGGGAAGTATTTATAGCTGTGAATGAACAATTTCCTATGCCTCTGCCCTCTGCCCAGCTGTAACTCGGCCAAGTTTGCGCAATGCCCTCCTCACCCAGCGCTCTCAGCGTGGCAGCCTGGGAGACTGGGCCACAGCAGAGCTTTGCCAAGTCAGGCACAGTAACCACACGCACCATCACGCTGGAATCCCCAAGCACACAGAGGAGCCAAGTTACGAAGGCTGATCTAGCTCTATCTGCAGCTAAGAGTCAGAGAGGAGAGACCACAGACCGTCCTTTCAACCTTAATGGGAAGTGCAGCCTGGCCTCCCCACCAGACCCCGGCAGAGGGCTTTGAACACAACCCAAGCACTTCTCAAATTCTGGTTCTCAAGCCCTAAGGTAGAAAGTGGAGACCTACTCTGGCCTGCTCTGCAGAGAGAGGAACTGAGTACTCTTGACTTCCCAGAATAACACAGCTGGCTGCGGACAGACTCCAAGAGAGCCAGTGCCTAGCCCTGGGCTCCAGCCCATCTCTTACTTCCTTCCCTCTGAAGGCTGTGCCTCCTGTGAACATAGTCACTGACCAACTTGCTGAGTATACCACAGCAGGCACCTTTGTAGCTCAGATTCTCACAACTCCCCTCAAGGCAGGGTTGAGCCCGTGTCTGAGAACACGGGCAGCTTGCTTCATTCCCACGACAGAGGACAGGGGTGCAAAGCCTGATCGAAAATAAGTCAATAACAACAACAGAAAAGAAAGAACCCAAGAAAGTAAAATTAGGACAACTATTTGCTCTATCTCCACCCAAGCCTGGCACCAAGATGCTTTCACACCCATGTTTACAATATGCAGGTTATAGAATCAGTCTAGGTACCCGCCGCCAGAGAAGTGGATACTAAAAAGAAATGGGTATGTATACATAATGGAGCATACGTTGTAAGAATGATGATGGTGTCCATTTGCAGGAGAGCCGGTGGAATTTGAGATTCACTTTCTTGAGCATTATAAGCCAGACTGAGAAAGTCAAAGATGGCATGTATGTGGACTAGAGATTTGTGTTTGTGTATGCATTCATAAGGCAGGGGAACAGAAGAGGAGCTGTCTGTTGGGGAGGAAGGAGACCAGCAGAAGAGGAGGAGAGACAAAGGGGGTAATGGAAAGGGACTACGGGCACAGCATGTGATATACATGTATGACTATGTCATCAGAAAATCTATTATTTTGTGCAATAGTTTAAAAAAAAAAAAAAAAAAAAAAAAAAAAAAACTCCGACCAAATCACGGAGAGGAAAATGGCTCCCTGGACTTGTGAGATCTGACCCCAGCGCCCAGCAATAAAGGAAAGCAAGGACATTACCTCATGGCCACATTGCTGCCATCGATCACTATGGGTCGCAGGGAGCTGGCTGGGTCTCCACCAGCCTCTTCCAGGCCTGGTCCCAGGCCCTGCTGGGCCGAGTCCCGGATCCCGCAGCATCCCCGGGGCATCAACACCACTCCAGTGCTGTTGGCCGGATCCTCCTGGGCCCTTGGGCGGCTACCGGTCTGGATCAGCTCCCGCAGCACATCGTTGACCAATGCACTGTCACCCAGTTTGCCCAGCACCCTGACCACGTCGTCCTGGCTGTAGCCCAGTTTCTGGAAAAACTCCAGCTTGTTCCGCCGCTCCATGTCATGCCAACCTTGGCCTGCCACGGCTCCCGCCCTGCTGGCTGAGCTGCACCGGCGTGAGCTAAAAAAGAAAAGGCAGTCAGTAGTCAGGTGTTTGCTGAGCAGCAGGGCCACGGGGTGAGGAGGGCATACTGTGTGTGCTCCTCCCTCCTGGCGCTATCTGTCAGGAAATCACGCCTTGCCTGGTCCCCTTGGGGATTTTCAGTTGCCACAGATGCAATCACGCCTCTTTTACTAGCGTGTGCTCTGAGCCCTTTGGTCCCGAGTGCCCTTGCAGGGAACACTAGCCAGGGCCCAGGGTATCAGGGGCTGAGTGGGGCACCAAGCCAAGGAAACCTTTTTAGAGGTTCTCTGTTAGGAGCGAGATGGCATCCACCCAGGTTTCTGTACGGGCGTCTTTAGCACCAGTCCTCAGGGTGTCCCCGTATTTAGAGACGGAGCCTTTTAAATCAGATCCTTGGGCATATCTTCACCCTGCAATAGCTGTTCTACAAGAAGAGCCACTTTAGACCACACACACACACACACACACACACACACACACACACACCCTTAGGAGACTAAAGGGGCTGCTTAGGGAGCGAGGCCTAGGAAGGAACCAACATCACCGGCTCTTTGATCCTGAGCTTGCAGCCTCCAGAACTGGGTGACTTTCAATTGTGCCAGCCTTCATTTGCCAAGTAACAGTCCCGGCAGGCCTGGCTCACCCAGGAGAGGGCAGTCGCCGACGTGGGCCCCTCCCAGAGAGGCAAGGTTACCCCGGATTTCAGTTCTGCACTCCGGCTCCCTTTCCACTCAGGTCACACTGAGCCTTGAAAAGAAAAAGTCCCGACTGGAATTTGGCTCCTGCTGTGGGGGCACCAAGCATGTCCTCCCTGTGTGACAGGTGACAAGAAAGGGACCATGCCTGACATAGTGCTCAAAAGGAGAGACGGGGATATTCATGGCGCACTGGGTCTCTGTGCTACACACACACACACACACACACACACACACACGCACGCACGCACGCACGCACGCACACACACACACAAAACAAAACTTGACAGCCTTCAAAATTGTCTTGAAATGTAGAAATACACTTGAAGACGTAGTTACTGTGGAAAAGTCAAACAAAGAAGGAAGGTATAATACACAGCCCACTCCCCCCTCACCCCCACCCCCTCCCCTACCACCCCAACCCCCCCAACCCCCCCCCACAATGCTTCTTGTGTTGACCATGTGTCTGCGTCTCTCCAGCGATTTCTCTGAGCACCTACTTTGGAGGATTGTTTCGGGCTTATTTTTGCATACACAATGCCATGCTGTTCCTATTGCTAGTTAGCAGCTTGCTTTTCTCCTTGAAAACACATCTTGAGCATCTCTTCCAGCCAGTTTCTGCCCACTGTATGCCCGGCATCAAATGTGATGATGGATGGATGGATGGATGGATGAATGGATGGATGGATGGATGGATGGATGGATTCCCACTCTTACAGATCCTGCTGGCTGGAGATTCTTGTGGAGCCCCAGTCTCCTTCCCAATGCTGTGGATTCTTTTCTTTCCTTCCCATTGTCCCGGATGACTCCCTTACAGCATGTCTGTTTCTGGGCCGCACCCCCTGCCCCCGACTGCACACACTTCTGCAGACCTCTCCACGAAGGGCAAGAAACGGGACAGAGATTACAGGGCCGGAGCCTGCCAGGTGCAGCACATCTCAAATACAACCTTGTAGACGGTGAGGCCTCTTCTGCTGCCCAGACATGTTCTCCTCCCACTCCACCTCTGCCCAAGCTCATCTGGCTTGGACCCAGCATTGTACGCTTAACACAATCTGACCGTGCTTAAATGAATGCTCTACCACAGCCCCTGGGGCTATAGAAGAGCTGTGTCACCCTGTGTCTACGGCCTCAGCCACCCCACCAGCGGCTCACCTAGTCCTTAGAGTAAAACGAACCCCCCCCCATCTAAATACTCCAGGATGCTCTCACACACAGGCTTTGGGGTTTGCCAAACTTTACATTTCAGTTCACACACCACTCAGAGGGATCCTGCTGGGTTCTACAGTCCTAAAGAGGGCTCGGTCATGCCACCCACAACAGCACACTGCTCGTGAATTATCATTTGCTTTCCTCAAGAAACCCAATTGTTCGGACCTGTCTTCCTCAGGGTCGCCATCACTTAGTGTGGTGCCTGGTAGAAGTGAGGTGTTCCGATAGTTTATTTATTTATTTTGGTTTTTCAAGACAAGATTTCTCTGTGTAAAGCTCTGGCTGTCCTGGAACTTAATCTGTAGACCAGACTGGCCTCAAACTCATGGATATCTGCTTGCCTCTGCTGGGATTAAAGGTATGGGCCACCATGGCCCGGATCAATCAATCTTTCTTAATGGACGGTCTACACTGGAGTTTTCCTTTTTCCTCACATTTTCCCTTGAGTTTTAAATCTCAAAGAAGGGCGCCCTCCAGAGGCCCCAACAGAGACACCCCATTGTCCGTCTACATGTCCACATCCTGAGAGTCGTCTGTTCTGTTTCCTGGACGTTTTGCACACCCACCCTGCCCTCCACACTCACCAGGATATGGTCCCATCCTACATGGAACAGACTTACTGACTGCCTTCTTCACACCGGCTCCCCAGAAACAAAACAAAACACAGTCTAGCCTCAACATACTCTACTCTGGAAAACAGACCAAAAGATGTAAGTAACAAGTCATGAATCCAAAATAAGCACAATTGGTTGTTTGGGGTTTTGTTTTGTTTTTTTGTTTTTACATTGTGTGTGCGCCTGTGCATGTGTGTATGTGTGTGTGCGCGCGCACACACTCGGGAGCACATGCCTGTGTATGTTTGTTTTGTGTGCCAGAGTGCTCATGTATCGGTCAGAGAACAAAGTGCAAGACCCTATTCTCTCTATCCACCAACATGGGTCCTAGGGTCGGAACTCAGGTCCCCAGCCTTCAAAGCAAGTTCCCTCAGAATGACTGTTTTGATTAGGGAAAAAAAAATGTGCTTTGGGGGGTTGGAAAGATGGCTCCGTAGTTAAGGGCACTTGCGGTTCTCGTAAAGGACTTGAGTCAGGTTCCCAGCAGCCACATAGGTTGCTCACAACCATCTGTAACTCCAGTTCCAGGCAATCCAGAAGATGCTTCCTTCTGGCCTCTAACTGCACCAGGCATACACTCAGTGTACATATTTACATGTAGGCAAAACATTCATACACATAAAATGAGAGAATTAAAAAAAATATATTTTAAAGAAGGAAAAAGAAAAATGTCTTTCAAGGTACATGTGACTTATCTCCTTTTGGAAGGCATGGAGGGGTAACCCTGGGCTCATCAGGTAAAGGGACCCACCACCAAGTCCAGTGAGTGGAGCTTGAGCCCCTGAGAGAATCACCTTATGAGACTTAAATAAGTAAACGTAAAACTGATCCAAGAAGAGGCCAGAGACGTCCTTAAAGGACTGTGAGGCCTTCTGAGAGGACACCAGGGTGTCAGAATGGAGTTTGCCCCATCCCACCCAAAAACACTAATGCCCAGCCACACCACCCAAGGACTCCATCGCTGAGGAGTTTCACAGACACACACACACACACACACACACACACACACACACACACACACACACACAATTTGTATTTTCATGTATGTTCTAAGCTAGAGTTCTCATCTTTTTCTCCAAACCAAACTCCACACCCCTCCATCCTACATAAAGGTCAAACTTCATCAGCATGAGAGTTGGGGCCTCAGCCAGCCCTGTTCTACCTCCCATCTCTTAAGTACAAGTCTCTGGTCCAACCCCATCTTCTTCTGCATCTAGTGAGCAGTCCATCTGTCTCAGGGCCTCTGTCCAACTTTGAACCAAACTTTGGACACTCACCAGCCTGAGGAGTCACCTCGCACTGTTTGGGGAGGGTTCCCTCCACAGGTTAAACCGACTATTACGTTTTCTGGAAGCTTCCAAATCTTGATGTCCCGTCAACACTCCACCCTTGCTGCTCATGCATACACCCCTGCACTTGTTTCAGAGAGCGTGGAAGAACAGAGAGAGAGAAATATCCATGTTCCCGCTACGGTCTTTCATGGCTTCCATATAATTTTTATAAACTCTTGATTAAACTTCCTGTTTCTCTTGGTGATATGTACCGCGGCTGTATAGTTCTACGGTAAATGGCAGAGAGTAACAGGCAGTATGTTCCAGAAATAACCTGTTATCTGGAGTCATGTGCTTAGCACAGGGGCAGCATCTTGCCATTGCCGAAATGGAAACATTAAAATTGCAACCTAGCACCCCCACTTTGGGGGTCCAGAGTTAATTTTACAACTGCTGCCGATGGATGGGGCCAAAGCAAGAGAAGACTCGGGTCTGATGGGGTGAGCAGGCAGCCAGCCACATGACGGTCTTCCTGTGGCTGCTTCTTTCCCTGGAGTCACTGAGCAATCACCTGTCACCCGCAGAGCCTTTTCCGAGGACACTCTCAGAAGGTGTGTGTGCCACCAGACAGCTCTTCTTACACAAAACTAACAAGAGAATTCACCGACTTCAGAAAATAATTTCCCCCTCGGGACCTTAACGGCAACTTTAGTTCCTCTTAAAACAAATGTCTTGTAAAATGGGGGGGGGGGTAGGGTTAGAAGGGGCAGGGGCCTGCTCTCAGGATCCCCACCCCCACCCGCGTCCCCATGAGATGATCTCCGAGTCCTTAACACCCGGCTGCTTAAGTGTGACCTTGCTATTTTTAAAACCTGAGAGTCTGAACGGCTTCATCTGCCTTTTCTTCCTCTATCTTGACTGGAAGTCACAAATAGCCCAGAGATGATTGGTGACGAAATCTCCCAGATTTCATGAGACCTTGCCATGGTCAGCATCCCAAACTGCTCTCCCTCGGGACTGAGAGCGGAGGCCACCGTCCTGTGGGAAAAGACCCCTTCTAGAAGCAGCAATCCGAGCCTGTAACCTCTCCCTCAAAGAGCATCTGGGGAAATCGAGCCGACATAGAGAAGAAAGGAGAGGGGTACAGATACCAGAGAAACAGTAGCACACACACACACACACACACACACACACACACTCACACACACACACTCACACACACACACACATACCCACACACACACACACACACACACACTCACCCACACACACACTCACACACCCACACACACACACACACAACCCCCCACACACACACTCACCCACACACACACACACACACACCCACACACACACACACACACACACCCACACACACACACACACACCCACACACACACACACTCACCCACACACACACCACACACATACACACACACAACCCCCACACACACACACAACCCCCCCCCACACACACACCCACACACACACCCACACACACACACACACTCACCCACACACACACCCACACACACACACTCACACACACAACCCCCCCACACACCCACACACACACTCACCCACACACACACACACACCACACACACACACCACACACACACACACACCACACACACACACACCACACACACACACACACACACACACCACACCCACACACACACCACACCCACACACACACACCCACACACACACCCACACCACATACACACACCCCACACACCCACCCACCCCCCCACACACACACACGCGGTGTATCGAATCGTCTAGTTAGGAGCTGCTGCCCCTTACACAGTCTGCAAGCCTCAACCTCCTCTTGGGGGGGGGACTGCTACCCCCATTGGCGGTCTCTGTGAAGAAACTGAGGGGTGGGGGGAACCTTTGGTGACTTGCCCAGGGTCCCAGGGCTACTCAATGGGAGACCAGCCGGCCCAGGGAGGTGATACTTGTCTCCCAGCCCAGAGAGCACCCTCCAGTGGTCACCTGCAGTGCATACCCACAGTCCCACACTTCTCATTCAGCGCCCTGTCCTGGTCCCCGAGGCCACCTGAGTGGAATTCAAACCACAGTAGTGAGGAGATTATCAATCTGGCCCCAGCTCCACGAAAATCTGAGGTGGTCGGCATAGATCCCCGGCTAGCTGTCTGGCGGCCAGATTCTTTATGTTTTCGTCAGTTAGAGTTTGAGGAAGTCACAGAGAGTCTAAGATTTCATCCCACAGGACTGATGTTTTGTTTTGTTGTTGTTGTTTGTTTGTTTTTTTTTAAACTACTCACCCCTGACTCTTTAAAGAAAATTTGTAATTTAAAAGAAATCTCTTTGGGGGTTAGGCCTGTAGTTTAGTGGTGGCTGCTTGCCTGCCCTGTGTTGACCACTGCTGAGCACACAGGTCTCGAACCCTTCACCCTGTGAAATTCATTCTCCCGCCCCCCCCAGTACTTTCCACTGCCTCTATGAACGTGGCCATCTCGGGACACCTTACAGGAGTGGAGTCGTGCACCATGCGCCTGTCTGTCACCGTTTGCTGAGCTGAGCTTAATTTCCTCAAGGTCCACCGACGATGTGATCTGTGTCAGAATCTCCTTTCTTCTTGAGGCAGGGTAAGAGTTCACCTGAGGTGCACCCCACACGCCACGTCCGTGCGCCCCTCGAGCTACAGAGTACTTTGGCTGCTTCTCTTGCTTGACTGCTGTCAAACTGCTATGCCCAGACTTTTGTTCCCTCCTCAACTTAGCCGCTCCGAGCTCTGCTGCGGTAGGTAACTTACAGGTCTGTCTGAAGCATTCACGGGCATGCTCAGTAGCCCTATCCATGTGCCAGGTTCAAGCACTCCACTGTATCATCATCTGGCCTGGGGGACAAGCCACTAATCTTGGCTGACACAGGCTCATGCTTCCTTCCAGTCTCCTCAGCAGCCCCGAGGCTGCTGTCAGCCAGGAAACAACAGCAAAGAGCCACCGTCTACACTGGTAGACACTCCTGAGGCTGGAGATGGGGTAAAGCCGTCTCTCCACTTGACCTCACAGCATTCCACTTGCTACAAAGCCCGCAGATGGAGGTTTTACTTCAACTGGCAAGACCAACTCTCCGCCACCGCCCCCCCCCACACACACACGAGAACACCTACTAAAAGGGAACAGACATCGCATCTAAAGGCAGTTAAAGGTGCTTACCTTATCTCCGTAATTGAACACCCAAGAGAATTTCAGGTGTGAGAAGCCTGAGTGTTCTGCGCGGGCCTCACTCCCACACCCTCTCTGACATGCCCTTCTCCAGCGCCCCTGACTGGTGTGTACTGAACCTGCCACTTTAACTGACAGCAGGGCATACCAGGGCGCAAGCACTCACCAGCAGGGTGTGTCCCCTGGTTCTCAAAGTAGACACTGGCCAGCTGCCCTGAGACTTCACCGTTGAAGGCTCTCCTGCTAGGGAGTGCTCAGTCCCTCAAAAGTTCCTGGAGTCAGGGGAGAACAGAAAACCCAGGCCACACCCCTGCTGGAAGCTGGTCCACTTCCTGCACAGGTCGTATTCAGCTGCAATAGGTACTTAAACTTCGTGCTGAAAAAAATAAAAGGAAGAAGGCAGCCGGAGGTAGGAAGTTCGCGCCTCTGCCTGAGTCAACGAATCAAAGTACAGCAGCCATGCAAAACAGACTCTCCTGAGCAGGAGCCTCCTCCCCGGAGTGCTGGGAGTCCCTCGAGAAAAAAGCACGCACGGAGAACCCGAACCGGCTGCTAAATTCCTACTCCTGGTGGCTGCAAAGCCCATCAGCTTGAAGATGCTTCTATGGGAAGCTGATGCTCAGTTAAAGACTGCAGTCCAAGAGAGAAGTGTTACCACAAGGGAGAGGCCAGAGATCTTTACAAGTTACACATGGAACTTGGGCTTGGAGAAGAATTCTCTCCTTGACTCACAAAGCCAGAAGTCCCAACAAGTAGTGAACTCCTTTGGGTTTGGGGGAGTGGGAGGTTGTGGCTCTCCTTACTGCTGTCCTGCGTGGAATGGGTTACTGCTTCCCTAACTGAGGAGACGCCTGACCCCAGGCCTACAGTACGGCATTCTGCTGTATATAGACTTTGTTTCCTGAATTTGGGGTGTTTCACAGCAGTGCAAGCAACTGTGCAGAGCCCAACTTCCCCCAGATAACATCAGGACATGGCAAGGGAGTCGAGCTGAGTTTAGAATACTAGAGTTGGTACTGATGGATTAGAACTCAGGTCCTCGCGTGCACAGTGCACACTCTCACAAATCATCACCTTAGCCCTCTGTTTTTTGAAACATAGTCATTGTATGTATTTGAGTTGTCCTTGAACACACACGCTATGCCCCAGGCTGGCCTTGAACTCAGTCCTTCTGCCTTGGCCTCCCCAGAGCTGAGATGTAAACTACCATGGCCAGCCTCATAAGCTATTCTTTCAGATACAAGACAACAGGTCGTGGAAAGCTCTGGGAAGATTATCAAGATGGATCCAGGATGTGGGATATAAAAATCTCCATTTGTGGGCTATCGAGATGTCTCAGCAGCTAAAGGCACCTGTGGCCAAGACTGAGGACCTGAGTTTGATTCCTTGGACCCACGTGTGGAAGGAGAGAACCAGCTCCTTCAAGCTGTCCTCTGACCTCCACACTTGTGTCCTGCCACACATGCACCCACATACATATACACATATACACATACATATGCACACCACACACATTTAATGACACCTAACATTACCTGACTCACCCACACACACGCAGACTCTCACAGATGCACACACATGCACAAAAATGACGGTGTCTGCTCAATTGTCCGACAAGGATGTGATTGGTGGAGGCCAAAAGAGTTCAGAGTCTGCATTTAGACTAGAGAACTCATCATTTAGGCCAGAAGACTCGGTTCCTTGTTGTCTTTGTTACGAGAGCCACCGTATCTGATCTAGAGAAAGCTCGGCTGGGTCCCCCTCCCCGCCCCCCCCCCCCCCCCCGCCCCGCAGTGGCGCTTTCTCGGCAGCCATGACTGAGGGGCTGGGAAAGAAGTCGGTCCTGCTTAGGTGCCTAGTTACCCACTGGAAAGAGAAACCGTCACAGTGTCACCTACTCCAAACTGAGTTCTGTCTAGAAGAGGAGGGGACAGGGCAGCAGCTTGCACGGGAAGAGCTCCCCAACGGACTCCATCACGGGAAGAGCAGCCCACCCCCCTCGTCTCCAGCCCCATAAGAACCAAACAAGTGAGAAAGGCGTGCATTCTTGCAGGGGATAGACGCAGAGCTGCACCTCAAAGTGCTGTGGAGCCCTGAGCAGAGCCGGGTGGCAAGCCTCCTTCCTTTTCCTCTTCTGCGTGCTCTACCCCAAGGCTACTTCTGCCTTCTCCCTGCCTTTTTGGTAACGCTGGGGTCTGTGCCATCAGGAAGTGTCTCAGAAGGGCGTAGGCATGTGGGGATGGACCCTCACCACAGAAGAGGAACAACACGCACAGAGCCCTGGACGCTCAGGACAGTCAAAGGCCAGAAAGGCCGCCTCCTTGCAGTCTTTGGTGGTGTTTCCCCAGTGAGCTACAACTGCGTAGCGCAGCGGGGACAAAGTCAAGCGCAGGCTTGGCCAGAAATTCTTCTCGGCCTTCCGTTAATGTTCACCAGAGGCAGGTGGGAGTCCCCAGTCTCCAAATCCTTCCAACATCCGGGTTTCCGAGCCATTCTGCTCCTTGCCAAGCCCTTATGTGAGGTCAGGTCAGCTTCTGTTCCCTGGCTGCAAGGATTGCTCACACCGTGACCCGTTTTCCTACGGTGGCCCCTTTCCTTTATGGCTGTTTTATCTTTCATGTATTGAGGCTTTGTGTGTTTTGTGAATGCCCTAAGTATTCGTTCAATTTTATATGTAACCTTTAACTCTGTTTATAACGTTTTGAGGTCTACGGACACTAAGTAAATGTATTGGATTTCCCTTCATAGTCTATGCTGTTTGAATCTTGTTTAGAAAAACAAAACAAAACAAAAAACTCTCTATCCTGGAATTGAAAAGACATTTTCTCTCAAATTATAAAGGTTTTTATCATTACATTTTTTTTGGTGTGTGTGTGTACATGCATACCATGACATACGTGTGTGTCCATGCACACCATGACACACATGTGTATGTACATGCTTACCATGACACACATGTGTGTACATGCATATCATGACGTGTGTGTGTCTGTGTGTGTGTGTGTGTGTGTGTGTGTATAAGTCAGAGGATACCTTTTGGCCCTTAGTTCTCTGCTTCCTCCCTGCTGAGCATCTTTGTCCTTGTTTCTGCTATTTCTAGCTGGTCAGCAATTCCAGGTTATTCTCCTATCTCTGCCTCCCATCTCCACTGTAGGAGTTTACAGATGTGAGCCACCACATCTGGCTCTTTATGAGGGCTCCCGGAGGTCAAACTCGGGTTGTCAGACTTGCATGGCAAGCACTTTGCCCAGCAGTGCATCTCAGCAGCCCTGCTTTGTTCTTTGAGATCAAGCAACGAGGACCATTAGCACCTTCAAGGGAGTGCCGTCCTGACGATACCTTAAAATTGGGGCTTGTAGCATACAGGACTGACAGAGAAGAATGTTTCTGTTCCACGTACCATGGTGGGCACACTTTCGGCTCTCCACAGAGCAAGCATCCCATCTCATTCCCTTCCTTCAAGCAGCTACCACTGCAGTCGGGAAGCCCTGAGCACACCTGTGGTGTGGCTCCAGTACCAGCTTTATCTGCTACTGTGTATGTTGTGGCACTGCTTGGGTCCAGCCATGCAGAGGCCATGCTGTGGGCATGGGATTTAACACCGGCTCTGAAACAAAGCAAGTTTTGTGGTAAAAAGCATCACGTCGTTTCCCATAAGCATGCGAGGGGGAAAGACTATGAATCTGTGCTTTTGATTGGTGAGTGGTAGATAATTATCAATGTAATAGTGAAACACCCTTTATGAATTCAAAAATATCTGCTGTCATCCGATGAGATTACAGTAACAGCATGGCTCTCTACTGCATGCAATGTGGGTAGAGATGACTCGGACAGGGCGACTGTCCCTAAGACAGTATGAGAGGTGGTCCACTAAGGGAATGGAGACCACATTAACTGATCAAAGACCTTTTACCCAAATCACCCCACCTACAGCCATTCCAGACATTTGTTCTCTGCAGTAACGGTGCTTACGTGGCAGGCACTGCAGATTTGCTGTGTTTGCTTGGTTTTTGGTGGGATGCCCATTCCATGTTGGAGAAATGCAGGCCTTCCTTACATTGCACCGCCTCTGGGAAGGCTACTTGGATTAAGTCTGGTTTGGGGTTGCTTGTGGCACAGATGTGGGATGAGTTTTGTTCAAAGCCACGAGGGCGACGGTACCAAGCCCTGTTGCAGAACCTATACCCAGCTATACTGTGTCGCTTTCTTCCTTAGGAACACGGCTCTCATTTTCTACCACCTGCAAATCAAATTCAGACTCCCTGGTTTTATGCTTCCCACTCCCTCCTGTCTTTTGCTCTTCTATTCTCTTTACAGGCCTCCGCTTTGGCCAGACCATCATTTGTGGTCTTTCTGCTCTTCCGACTGACACAGGACTTTGCTTCTGATTCAAGCTTCCCAGCTGAAAACCCATGCCTGTCACCACACCATGTACCAAGTAACAGTACAAAACTGTTTTCAGGAACTGGAGGTCACTGTGGTTGTGTTCCACAGTTCCTGGAGCAGAATAGCATGCTCTAACTTCTCATTTTCTACAAACACTTACCTCCTGTGAGCTTCCCAGAAATCCAAAGCAAATACCAGCAATACAGATTGAAAAAAAAATCATTACATTTAGTGTGTATGTGTGTGTGTGTGTGTGCGCGCGCGCGCACACGCACGCACACACTCATGTATCAGTGTGCTTATGGAAATCAGAGGACAACATATAGGCCCAGGGGTCAAATTCAGGCTTGGTGGCAAGTGCCTTTACTGGACGATGAGCTAACTTGACAGCCCTAAGCAATATTAAAATTGCTCCATGAAAACACTCAACAGCTCGCCCATCTGCCTCCTCAGTGAACAATGGATAGAGGCAAAATATAACATTGCTAACTCTTGGCAGGTAGGAATAAAGATTGTCCCATCAGCAAGAATGATTGTGTTGTTTGTCAGAAAAGGAGACAGTTCTGAAAATGAAGGGGATCTCCACATGCTCTTCTAACAGGAAACACAGGCTTCTCTCAAATTTTCCATCAAAGCATGGTCTCCTAGCAACAGCCACTGAAAGGTGAAGCTTCTGAGATTTCGATTTTACTATCTGTTATGTATTCTTTGTGACTCAACCTTCAACGGTGTGAAATGTCAAATGAGATTAAATTTCCATGAACCAAAATGCAATTTATTAAAGGAATCTGTACAATTGTTAAAACAATATGAAGTCTACTGAAGAAACAACATGAAGTTTCTCACTCAGTCTACTAAAAATCTGGCCAAAATTAAAGTTCTGGTAAAAGAGTAAGTTAAAAGCTTAAAATGAAGTTATATTAATGAGCAACTTAGAATCCAAAGTAACTTTTAATACAAAACCTACTTGCTGCTAAATTCTTTTTTCCTTTCGAAAGGCATTGGAAAATATCAGTGAAGACTGGCTCACTTAGTGTAGTAGGTGGCAGAAGGTTCTCAGGATGCACAGACCCTCAGTTCAATGCCAGCATGAAAGGAAGACAAGAATTCACTAAAACCTACAGAAGCAAAGTCTGAGACACAAACATGGCCACTTAATGTATATAAGCAGTAGCAACACAGATCAAAGCCTGCCCTGTGTCTAGTCTAGGTACTTCACAAACGCTATGATTAGATGTCACAATGAACTAAAACCACCTGTTGAGGCTGTGTGTAGTGGTGCACACCCTTAATCCTAGCACTCAGAAAGCCAGAGACAGGAAGATCTCTAAACTTGAGGCTAAAGGCCTGGGAGTTCCAGGCCAGCCAAGGCGGAAAGAAGGAAGAAAGGAAGGAAGAAAGGAAGGAAGGAAGGAAGGAAGGAAGGAAGGAAGGAAGGAAAGAAAGAGGGCTGTAGAGATGACTCAATGGTTAAGAGCACTGGCTGCTCTTCTATAGACCCTGGTTCAATTCCCAGCACCCACATGATTGCTCACAGCTGTCTGAAACCTCAGTTTTAGGGGATCTGACACCCTCACACAGACATATATGCAGACAAAACACCAATGCACATAAAATGTTATTTAAAAATCATAATAATAAAAGAAAGAAATCAGCTGGTAAAAACCACAGCTTCTCAATAGGAAATCCTTGTATATTATCTTTGGGAATTGCCACTTTGGAAAACAGTGGAGATATTTGGGTGAGGAGACCCTTGAAGATAGCACAGGTTTAAATTGGAATGCTGAAGGGTTGTCTGTCTGTGCTCCCTGCTCATCTCATTAATTACAAACATAGGCTAGACCTATTTGGCTAAGAAAATAACATGCAGAGAAAATATGTCACATATACACAATGGGCCAATACTGTTTATCCTTTAGGAAGGAAACTGTCACTTGCAACAACATGGATAAATTGAGAAGACATTACTAGTGAGATAAGCCAGGCACAGAAAGACACACTCTATGTGGCCTCATTTTTATGGGAGAGGAGTGTATAAAAGTTGGACTCAAGCATGAAATGATTCAGACCCTAGGGTATAGGGATAGGCAATGTGGTTTGAATACCGCCCCCCCCCCACACACACCCGTAGGCCTATAGGAAGTGACACTGTTGGGAAGTGTGGCCTTGCTGGAGGAAGTGCATCACTGGGGCCTCAGGTGCTCAAGCCAGGCCCAGTGGGGCACTTTCTCCTCCTGCTTCCCACCATAGCAATAATGGACTAAACCTCCGAATTGTAAGCCAGTCCCAACAAAATGTTTTCCTTTACGAGCGTTGCTGTGGTCATGGTGTCTCTTCACAGAAACAGAACTCTGATTGAGATGAGGAATGAAGGAGATTTGGGTCAAAGGGTGTGTGTTTTTTACTAGGTGAAAGGGAGAAATGTCTGAGAAGCATTGCAGATAAGCCACAGTTAATAATAATGGGATAGATTTCAGAATCCCCGAGAGCAGACTTTGGCCAGAACAAAGAAAGAAAGTGAGCTGATAAACATTTGTAAATGGATTTACTCATCCCAGAATATGAACATATATCAAAATATATTACACCTTCATAAGTATATAAAATTACTGTCAAATGTATAGGAAAAATAAAACAGCTTCTCGTCATTTGCAATAAAGGATATTTTTCCCCTTGAAATGCTCGGTGTATCAACTTTTACCATGTCAATATTCCAGAGCTATTTTACATCAAGTCTCAGCTGCCGGTAGGCAACTTCTTACTGTTCCCAGTTTGTCTCACCATTTTTCCAGACCACGTTTTAGAATCACCTGTGCAAACAACACTTGCAGTTGTCTATCCATTTTTCTCTGTGCATGTGCATGCACAACTTTGTACACATACGTGGACGTAAGAGGTCAAAGTCAGGCATCTTCCTTAATTGCTCTCCACCACGGTTTTTGAGATGAGGTATCTCCCAACCCCGAAGCTTCACCTGCTCCACCTTCCTGGTGCTGGGATATAAGCACGCACTGTCGGCCTGGTTATGTAGTCCCGAGAATCTTGTGAAGCAAGCGTGGTACCAAGTGAGCCACCGTCTCCCTAGCCAGGATGCAATGAAGCCTTTCCTATTGGAGGTCAGGCGTGTATGAGAACGGAGCAACAACCGCCCTAAGCTCATGGTAGACTGCATGGTGGACTATGCATTGTGGCTACCTCTGCTCACACACACACAAATCCACATACCAGATAAATTAAGCAACCATAGTTATAAATGCATTGAAATTCAAACAATATGGCTAGATAGTACCACGCCCCCACACACATGCTCACAACACTCAACAGCCCACCAGCTGAGCAACAGGTCAACTGCACCACATTCATCACAACTACTTAACAGTAAAAATCAATCAACTCTTTCAAAAGTCACAGAAGTAAACATACATATCATTTATACAAAAATTCAAAACCATATAACATTAACAGCAGGCAAACACAACTACGGGAAGATAATTCCTGGGGGGGGGGCATGTGGAACTTCCATAGTGACTAATATAACATTAACAGCAGGCAAACACAACTACGGGAAGATAATTCCTGGGGGGGGCATGTGGAACTTCCATAGTGACTAATATAACATTAACAGCAGGCAAACACAACTACGGGAAGATAATTCCTGGGGGGGGCATGTGGAACTTCCATAGTGACTAATATAACATTAACAGCAGGCAAACACAACTACGGGAAGATAATTCCTGGGGGGGGCATGTGGAACTTCCATAGTGACTAACACTCCTTCTCTTACACTACTCTTACACTATGTTTCATGTCTTCTATACAACTGATGGACTTCTGTGGCATGAAAAGCTCCGTTTAAAAAGGTCTGAAAATATGAAAGATGTTAATATGAATGCTACCATGTATGTATAACAATACAATTTGTATAAAAACGTACACAGAAAACACCAGCTCTCTCCCAGTGCCCACACCATCAGGGTTAACCCGGAAGGCTGTGGCGGAGTTAGCTGTGCCGCCAGCAGGGACCGAGCGAGTCTGTGAGGGCTCCAGGTCAGGCGGCAGCAGACCTGCTAGCCACGGACCTCCCCCTGGTCCTGCTTATCTGTACTTAGATTTTTCTTTGTCTCTGGGTCTCTTTGGACTTCTGCTTCGGTCTCTCTTTCTACTCCTTTCCCTTTCAAATGGATCTGTCTGGTACTTGGGTTTGTGGCTGTTGCTATAGTGACCGTCCCTTTCTCGAGATCGGCTCCGACTGCGGTTCTGACGTCGTTCTCTCTTTTCATTTTTCTGTTTCTCCCAACAGCTTTCTTCATCTTCATAATGGCCAAAACCCATTTCCCTGTAGATATCCTGTCACAGAAATGCAGTTTTAAAGTCAGTCAGTAAAATAACCCTCTATGAGCACTGTCAATGCATGAAGCCTAGAGTAACCTGCCATAGCAAGCTGTTGCAACAGCTCAAATTATTATTATTATTATTATTATTATTATTATTATTATTATTATTTTGTTTTTTCGAGACAGGGTTTGTCTGTGGCTTTGCAGCCTGTCCTGGAACTCACTCTGCAGACCAGGCTGGCCTCGAACTCACAGAGATCTGCCTGCCTCTGTCTTTCAAGTGCCAGGTCAAATTCATTTTTCAAAGTTCTTTTTATTTTTATGTGCCTAGGTATTTTGTCTGTCTATATGTCTGTGTGAGAGTGTCAGATCTCCTGAAATTGGAATTATGGTCACAGCCATTTATGAACAGCCATGCATGCGGTGCTGGAAATTGAACTAGGGTCCTCTGGAAGAGCAGCCAATGCTCTTCATTGCTGAGCCCTCTCTCAGGCTCCCAAATTCTTTTTTTTTTTTTTTTTTTTTTTTTTTTTTTTTTCCCTTTTTTAAAAAAGCAGGTTCATGTTGTGTGGCCCCAGCGAGTACTGAGCTCACACCCCTCCGGTCTCAGATTCTCTCAGTCACCTGTCCTCATGGCTTCAGGGTGTACTGCCACTAATACTAGAATCCCAAAACTACATAAAAACAAGTAACTCAGAAGAGAGCATCACTGTACTACCACTAATACTAGAATCTCACAACTATAAAAACATCTAGTCGGTTTACATCTATTTCAGATGAGCTGAAGGATCAGATCCAAAACCACGGAATTGAGGCAGCCACGCAAACTCTGAACAGTTCTTGTTTTAATGGTGTCAGAGAAACAAGCCCAGGGTTTGTCGTGCCAGCTTCTACCACATCCCCAGCCCTAGAGCAACACCCACTGCTCTGATCACATAAATCACACTCCATTTTCTCATTCTCCACTTCCCCAAAATGTCCTATCACTGAAGTGCAGTAAAACTACTAAAGTCCACTAATAACTCTACAAGAAGATATCATTCAAATAACCCTGCAGGAAGAGGATTTAGGTGAGTCAGCCAGGCTAAAATGAAAAAAAAAAAGAAATAGATACTGCAGATTTTGGCATGGACAACCCCCTGCGGCTGGCCTTGAACTCCTAAGTGGCTGGAATTAGGACCGCTCTTCTGGAGGACTGGGGTTCAATTCCCAGCACCCACATGGCAGCTCACAACAGCCTGTAACTCCAGTTCCAGAGAACTGGACACCCACAACAAAACAAACACCAAGGCACATAAAATAAAAGTAAATAAATTAAAAAACAAAAAACTTTTAAAGCTGGGTGGTGGTGCACACCTTTAGTCCCAGCACTCGGAAGGCAGAGGCAGGCAGATCTCTGTGAGTTCAAGGCCAACATGGTCTACAAGAGCTAGTTCCAGGACAGCTTTCAAAGCCACAGAGAAACCCTGTCTCGGAAAAAGAAAAACGAAACAAAACACCTCTTAATATGTCAGGCTTGATAGCACACGCCTTTAATCCCAGCACTTAGGGGGCAGAGACAGGAGGATCTATCTCTATATGAGTTTGAGGCCAGCCTGGTCTACAGACCAACCAATGCTACATAGTTAGACCCTGTCTCTAGGAAAAGAAAATATCATACTTACCTATCCTTAAAAGTGAATTAGGGAACACTCTACTGTGGTCAGGACAGTAAAAATGGCTTTGTCTGGGCTGGAGGCACAGGGTAGACACACTAGGGGACTCCCTGACTTCAGTCTCCAGTTCACCCCCTCTAAGAAGATGGGCATCTGGAGACCTGGGACCCACTCTGACGACTCAGCAGGCAAGCTGCCATAAATACTACTCGATCCCCTGTAACCTAGGAAAACTCAAACTTCAACAGCACAAAACCACATACGGAATTAAGGTATAAGGTGGAAATTAAACAGACAAGTTCTGAACTGAAATAGTAAGGCTGCCACTCAACAAGCCACAGTTTAAAGGACAAGTCAGAGCAAGCACCCTCATGGAACTGAACTCTCCAGCAAACAATAGCACACAGGGACATCTGCTACACCTACAACTCAACCTGTACTGAAGCTCCTCTTAGAAATCATGTCTTTCAGACTGAAACAGAAAATACCAACACCGAGCTTCCTTACAAGGAAAAGAAATTAATACAGCTATACTGTCAAGTCAAAGTATAAAACCCCCAAACTTACTCTGATATACTTATGGGGAAAGGGTCAGAAAATGACAATTCAGACCTAACACTTTCACACTTACAAACACCTTAGAGGCTGTGTGTGGGCGTCAGAGGACAGCTCTCAGCAACTCTCACCATTGCTGAGACAGAGTCTGTTCTCTGGTCCTTTCTGCTGAGCTGCGATAGCATGTTCCACACTGGTCCTTCAGTTTCTGGGAGACTTTCCTGTTCCCACTTCCCATGTCAACAAAGGAGTGCAGAGATTACAAACGTGTGGCACCTCAGGACCTCCCTCCCCCCCGTTTAAAGGGAGGTTCCAGGGACTGAACTCAGGTCATCACATTTGCTTGGCAAGGGTTTCTTTCTTACCTGCTGAGCCATCTCCTTAGCCCTTACAAGTCTTTTAAAACTGCCAACAACATTTCCTCCTCCTTGGTGCATACCAAAAGAAAAAGACTGTGGCTCTAAAGCTCTGAGTGACCGGAGAGCAGGGGCTGGGGCAGCCAGGTCATAAAGTGCCTGCACACCAGCACAAGGGCCTGGAGTCAGAGCCACAGCTCCCACCTGAAAACAGGGGACAAGTGGTTGTCGCCCTAGCACTGCAGGAGCACTGACACACAGACCCCTAGAGCTTCCTGAGCAGGGAAGTTACCCGATCACCGAGCTCTGAGCTCAGGCAGAGATGCTGTCTCAAAGAAAATAATATGGAGAACAACAGAGGAAGACAAATAACTGAAGCTCTGGCCTCCACGTACTGGAGTATGTACATGCACACACACCCCACATGCACACACACCCCATATACACTACACACATATATACCTGCACAGAAATATATGCACAGAAACATAAAATGCAAAATCTGAAGTAACCCTCCAGTAGAACAAAAGGCCCCTGGCTGTGGGAAAGAGATGGACTTAAAGCATGCCCAGTCTCTGCCCTTCTTTAACCCCCGGATTATCTCAGACATAGATAGTACTTATCTCAGGCCTGGACTCACTGAAGATACGTAAGTGCAGGTTTGAACACCTGTAGCTAAAAACAAGACGTGATATGACAACTATTTTAAAAGACTGGAGTGATCTAGACTAAAAACTGCAAACCATTTTATCTCAGCACCTGGAAGGCAGAAGCAAAGGCAAGTGAGTTTGAAGCCACCTGCTAATGAATTCTAGACCAGCTGGGGCTATACAACGAGATCCTGTCTCAAAACAAAGCAAGTCAGAAAACCATAAACCAGAAAGTTGTTTTGTGCAATCCATCAACAAGAAATGGGATCCAAGCTAATGTCCTGGCCACAGGGAGAACCCCTGTAAGTGACTTTAAAGCAGCACTTTGCCAGTGCCAGAGGAAGTGATGACATTAGCCAGATAGAGAAAACGTTTGCACACGCTTGCCCGCACTGATTGTAATGACCTTTCTGTGAAGTATTATCTCGTTCTCAAAGGCAACTGTGACTCAAAGTTAAGTTGCCAAGGTCACATCAATGGCAAGCAGTTCAGAAATGCCACTCAACTCTTAACAGCAGCCTCGCCTCTGCCTCCCCTGAGCTGTCTCTCCACCTGGGCCCCTGGCTTTACATTTTCACGCTCCTGTGTCCCCTGTCCCCTCACCTTGGTCTACTGAACCCTTTCTCATTTACCAGCATCATCTCAAATGACTGACAAGGGAAAAGAAAAGCATGGGGCTATGATGGAATGGCTTCTTCTTTTTGTTTTCTTTCAAAGAGCCAAAATAGGCTAGAAATGATTTCTTTTCATTGCCACTGTTTTAGGACAGCTTTGGGGTGATGTTTAATTATGAGTGCTATTTTTTACTTTATATCCACAGTATAGACAGGACACAGACTCAAAGGCCAGCCAAGAATAAGAGCTCACACCTGTCATCCTACCAACTAGAAGGTGAAGGCAGCAGGATTCAAGGACAGCTCCCGCTACATATCAAGTTCAAGGCCAACCTAGATGACAGGAGACCCTGGCAATAAACAAACAGAACCAAAGGAAACATTGAGTAGTGCCACATATAAAATACATGTTGACCGTCAATATTTATAGTAGCACCATTCACAATAGCAACATTAAGGGCACAACTAGGTGTCTAACAACCGTGAAAAGGATGAGGAAAATGTCAATATCCACAATGCAAAGTTCTTTTCAGCCATAAAGTGTGATGTCCTATGTAGTAAACGGGTGCAACCGGAAAGTCATATTCAGCAAAATTAAGTCAGTCTCAGAAAGACAAACCGTGTAAGCTTTCTCTCATTGGTAGTTCTACATTTTATACAGTCATGTATATATAGATTAAATATAGAAGTGAAACTGTCTAGGCCCTAGGAAAACAAGGGGACTAAAGGGAAAGGAGGGGAGGGAATATTCACAACAGAAAATACACACGTGTAAGAAGACTTAAAATAAAATTAAGGGGCTAGAGAGATTGAGCCTCAGACAGGAGTACTGACGTTCAAATCCCTGGAACTACATAAAAACCTGGGCAAGATCACAAGCCTGTAACCACAGTGCTATGGGAGCAGACTGCGGGGCTTGCTGGCTACCAGCCGAGCTCCGGGTTCAATGAGACCCTGCCTCAAGGCCTAAGATGAGAGAGAGAAAACAAGACACCAAGTGTCCTCCTCTGGCTTTCCTGCATGCATACCCCATGCCATGTACATACACTACACACAAATATGCATGCACACGGTTTGTTAATTTAAAGTTTTTAAAGTGCTGATAGTGCTCAGTGTTTAAGAGTGTTCACTGCTCTTCCAGAGGACCCATGTTTGGCTCCCATCTCCCACGTAATGTTGGCCCCTGACTGCCTTTAACTCCAGTTCCAGGAGATCCAAAACCTCTTCTGACCTCCAAACGCAAGCACCATGTATTTAACAGACATGCATAAATTAAATAATAATAATAAACCTTTAAAAAGTGCTAAAATTAAGCTAGCAATTGAGAAGCAATTTTTCAACATAGCCACATTTGTTTTTTTTTATGAAAATAAGTATCTGTAGGTAAGGAGATAACTCTTGCTAACAATGTGGAAATATATAATAACTTAGATAACTCTGAAAACAATATTTATATCCTCTGGGATACAGTCCTTAAAATTAAAGCCCATTATCCTGTGTGTTCATTCTATATCTCAGAGCAGGGGATTACTGTTCAAAACCATCCCTTACCTCCTAAAGTACACTACCGAGATAGAGGCTAAATACTGATTTTTCCATGTCTGTTTAACCCGAATGTAAGAAGTACCTGATTAGGATTTCTGATTGGCATATATTCTTCATCTTCTTTTTCTTCAGAGCAGTGACGTGTTTTCTTCTTGTGCTTTTTACTCGTGTGTGAGTGACTTGCTTTTGAGTCTTCTGCCTGCTCATCTAATATAAGATCATATTTTGCACTGAAGCATTTAATTAAGGACAACTAGGATAATAATGGAAGCAAAACATAAGAAATATGGTAAACAAGGGAGGCCATAAAGCTAAATGTAACTTTCAAATAACCTCTGAAAGCACAGAATACATTTCTAAAACAAGTAACACAGTCTTCATTACGGTCAAGAGAAACGGGAGGGACCCTGGCATCGACCAGGCAATAACCACCAAGAACAAAATTGTAAGTAGAATAGAGATGAAAATATATTTGTTGATACTGAAAAAGCTTAATTTAGAAAATGAGGTATGTCATGCACTAGCAAAACTGAAGGTGCTATGAACCCAAGGCCAGAGACACTCTTTAGATGGAAGGCGCATTGCACGGCTCTTCTCGGGTTAATTAGGATAGAATTTAGCAACAAACAGAAATTCTAAGAGTTTATAGCATCAAAACAAAGGTATGTGGACACAGAGATACATATTAGAACCATTTTTAATTGTTAGAAAATGGGAACAATATTTAATAATATATAATAAAATACATTTTAGTATCATAGCATGAAATAATATAAAAGGAGTTACTAATGGTTATTTCTTAAAGGTTAGTTATTTCTTAAAAGTGGAAAAAAAGTTTAAGTCAAATACTATATGGTTGACCCCAGTACTCAGGAGATAAAGCAGACAGATTTCTGTGAGTTTCTGTATGTAGTGAATTCCAGGCCAGCCAGAGCTACATGGTGAGACCCAGTCTCTAACCAAACAAGCAAACAAAACCACACAGACAGGAGGGATGGCTCAGCACTTAAGAGTACTAGCTACTCTGCTAAAGGACCTGTGTTCCATTCCCAGCACCCACACCAATTGGGTTACAACTGCCTGTAACTCCAGCTCCAGAGATCCAACACCCTCTTTGGTACCCACAATCACACATGCACATACCTATCCATAGACACACATACATAAAACATAATTTACATTTTCTTAAAAATTTATAAACATTAATACTTGTAATCCCAGCTACTCAGATAGCTCAGGCAAAAAAGATTAGTCTGGGACTAGCCTGGGCTACAAAGTAAAGCCTTGCCTAGGGGAAGAAGAGTGAGACCCTACATACACAATACAATAATTTTAACTTCATCACACTTTATGAAAGATAAAGGCTTGAAAGGAAAAAATAAAACGCAACATTTGCATATGCGATAGAAGTGAGCAAATCTTTTCTAAATTTCATATAAAATATGCTACTTAAATTTTAATTTTAATTGGAGCCAAGGGTGTAGCTCTGTGGGGCATGCTTGCTATCATGCAGAAGGCCCTGGGTTTGCTCCTAGCACAATAATAATAATAAAAATGTTTTAAATCAGAAATGAGCAATTTCTCTAACACAATATAAAGCCTTAGAATAAGAGAAAGCATAAACCGGGCGGTGGTAGCTCACGCCTTTAATCTCAGCACTTGGGAGGCAGAGGCAGGAGAATCTCTGTCAGTTTGAGGCCAGCCTGGTCTATGGGGTGAGCTCTGGTCTACATAGTGAGACCCTGTCTGAAAAAATAAATAAGGGAAAGCATAAACTGTATGAGGACGATCCCTCTCTCTAAGCACTCTGGGATGTGAAGACTGACTACGGGGAAGACTCACACGCACGTGCTCCTTCAGTTGTGTCTGGGGCCAGAGTCAACACACACATGTCCTTTAAGCGCCAGAATCTAATGCCTGTTTTCTTTTAATGTTGGTTTTCACAGTGGCACTGCTTAGGCTTTCCCTGCCCATATCCCATATACACTTAAGATCAAAAAAATTAACGTATCCATCCCTTCTAGCTTTCTAAAAGATAGCCAGAGATGGACTGACTGTCAGTCTCGTTATTACTTGATTATTTAAACTTTCTTTCCTCTTTTATATAGTGTTCTTCAAACTAATGAGTTGTAGAATTTATGGTTCATAACTAACAATTTTAGAAGTCACATAAATAAGAAATAGAGACTAGCACCTAAAATATATATACATATATATATATACACACCATTGGCTGGGGTATAATTCAGTGGTAGGGCAATTGCCTTATATGTGCAAGGTCTTGGGTTCAATCCCGGTCACTGTCAGGGAAAAAAAAAAAAAAACAAAAAAAAAAACCAAAAACACAAAACTTATGAAATTTCATTTCAGTTGTGTATGAGGGGCATAAGTATGAAAAAAGAGGATATATGATTGTACTATAAGACACAGATTTTATTTTTTTAAGATACTAAATCATAGCCTAATCATGAACTCATACAATCCTGCGTCATCTTGAGTAACTGTAACTTCATGCATGCACGCTACCCTCCTAAACTTTCTAAATGATAGTAAATGATAGTAAAAAAATAGTACCAAGGGTTGGAGTAAACTCAAAACATTTTGGTGCTACATACTTTAAACAATACATTGACTTTCTTATGGTCAGAACAACCTCCATGGTAATATCTACGTTTTATGCTCTGCAGCCACACTCCCTTGATTTGTCCTGTACGTACACACACACACACACACACACACACACACACACACACACACACACACCCCTGTCTAGTGGTTCATGGATGTGAAGGTCACGTTTGCACACATTCGTCTACACTGTTATGATGCTGAGCTTCAAATAAACACATGCCTTCTAACACCCTTCCTTCTGTAAGGAGAGACCTCAGCTTGTTGGTCTGGCTGCCTGTGAGCATCTTAGGTTGATGCTGTCAGCTCCCTTCAGACTAACACATAACAATGCTTTGTGCATGGCAGACAGGCAACACATTTGAAAGCATGACCATCTAAAGGCTGACCTGATACTTGATACTCATCTCTCCTCGATGAATATTTGGAGAAGACATGCCTATGTAACACAGGAAAAGAGAACCTCTTTCCATCAACAAAAATTAGGAAACAAAGATGCCATTTACCAGACATGACTGGCAAAGAAATGACCTTTGCAATGTGTGGAGTGATGGGTTTATAATGGGAAAATCAGTCAAACAAATAAAAATGACATAATGTGAACAGTATGTTTCACTGCTTTTTTACTTGTCTCAGTTTAAAACTTGGAAGAACCTGAACTACATGGCCAAGCCAACAGATTTGCCTTTAATCCTGTAAATGTCAACTCTCCCACTAAACAAGGAGTACTAAAAGATTTAGCAAATCTTTGCTGCTAAAATGACAATGTATTAGGCAGAAAAAAAAAAAACAATCTAATTATGTAACAAAGAACGAAACAAAACATTAGTATATGTAAAAATAATAAATTTACCTGAAGATCATTTGAGAACAGGGTAAGTAGGAAGGTATCTTTTTTCCTTTTTTGGTTTGTTTTGTTTCTTAGGTTTTCAAGTTCTGGCTGTCCTGGAACTCACTCTGTAGACCAGGCTGGCCTCAAACTCACAGAGCTCCGCCTGCCTCTGGGTGCCACGCATAAGGTTTCTTTCAAACTTAACTTTCTCCATAACACAAAGTGTAATGAAAAAGCAAAGTCTATAGGAGACACTGAAAAGCTGTGACAACAAACTGTCCCTTCTCAAATGACCCACACAGCGGATGGTTGTGCATACCACTCTTGTAAAGGATACTCCTGTTTGGGCTTTACTTTTTCTTTCAGAACCAAATTGGATGGTTTATCTTGTTCCTTTTCATACTCCTTAAAATCACTCTTGGTGTATTTCCCACCTATTTATTAAGAGGAAAAAAGAATTAATGTCACACAATGAACACTAACAAGTGTACGGACCACAGAGATGCCTGTAAAAGCACACACTGGGAAGCAGAAAGACTGAGAGGACAAAAGGAACCAACCTGTCTGCTGTTTAGCTCAAAGTGTATGTCCACTTTCCTTGGTCGTCATAGGCTGCCACCTACCGACACACATGGGTACTACAACATCCAACAAAAGACCCAACTACATTGTTCAAGCCCAGCATTCAGTCAGCAGCTGACACCACTCCTAAATAGACATGCACTTTCCCCCCATAAACCTCGTAATTACAACACGTAAAAAAAAAAAACCCACAAACAAGAGGCCGGTCTGGCAAAAGGACAGGGACCATGCTGCTTTCCGCCATCACTTTTACAAAGAGCCAGTGAAAATCATTCTGGTGAGACTGCTGAGCCAGATGGAACAGGTTTCTTCTTCAACCATAAGAGAAGATGACTCCTCAGCATTACGATTCAATGTGAACTGAACAGTTCTCTTTGTGGAACACAGAAAAGTATGCCCCCCCCCCAGCAGTGGACTGAACATGAGCGTGATTTACAAATGGGAAGGACGAAGGGTGAGAAAGGGTGAGGCGCGGTTGGGACCCTGCGTGTACTGAGGAAGCTTCCAGCGGGGCTTCTGGAGAGGTGAAGGCCGCTGTGAAGGAACAATGGGGAGAAAATTCTTCAGAGACCAGATATTTATCGGCATTTTTTATAGGCCCCAACAAGAAATACTGAGAAACTATCAATTCTGTTGACAAAGCTGTCAACAGAGCATTAGTCATGTACTTCAAGAGCAGGGAAGGAATCCCAGGAGAAACAGCACAGCCAGGCCCACGATCCAAGTCACTTCCTCCTGTCAGACGCCACAGCTCCCGTTGGGATGTGTTTTGGAGACCCACTGACCATTCCTAACCAGCTGTTGTTGCAGGACCACCAGCTGTGACCATAGAGCTGGAGGCCCAAGACGACCAACCGTGTCCGGGTGATGCTGAGGTGATGGGAAAGGATCAGGCGCTTTAAGCCCTAGAGAGTCGGTTTGGATTCACCAAGAATGGCATTTCCTGAATAGCTTTAATATTTCCTTGTTAAATGATAACTAAAATATATGTTTATTACATTTTTCTTATAAAGCTAAGAACTCTCTTTCAAACTAAATAATATTCATAGTCTCCACTTAGTCCTTTCTGTCATGCTTGTCCCTTTTATTGACCTATTTTATATAACATTTTGGGTCCTTGCTGACTCCTCCCCCAACCTCTCTCTCTAGATGATGATGATGATGATAACAGTGTTTTCCAGGATGGGAATCTGTTACCACAACAGGACAGTGTTGAAATCAATTGGTGTAGCTCTTGGGTTTCTCACTCTTTGCCACCTGGTGGGTGATGCACTTCCTACAGCAGTGAAACAGTTGCTACTGATAATAGTATCACCGCCCCCAAAGACGAACGATACCCCCAGGTCAGCAGGAAGTAGTCCCGAGAACACGGTGGCCTCATCCCCACCTCACCCGCTACCTCATCTTTTACAATGAATAAAAAAGGAGGAATGTTAGCATTCAGGCATCTGTACTGGCCTGTCCTTGGGGTTCTGACAGGATATATCCTCAGCTGCAGCCACTAAGAGCACCACCTGTGCACACTCACTGTGTTCCCTTTTGAAGGGCCCCGCCCGCCTCCCCCCCTCCTCTCCCTTTCCTCTCTGTCCCGTCTCTCCTCTCTCCTGCCCCTGTCTCCAGAGGCTGGTCTCCTCCCTCCCCTTCCCCTTACTATGCCCCCTTTCCCTAGTTAAAAGAAAAACCCTCTGCTTGAACCCTATTGCACGGCGTCTTTCTCTCCAGCTGTTTTCTTAAATTACAACAATCTGCATTCTTTGAATTTTCCTTTTTAAAATGAAGAGGGGAAAAAAACATGTGCACATGTATACAAAGAATGGCTATAGAAAGAACAGGCAACTGGTTCCTTCTGGGAAGAGAAACTGAGTAGAACAGGAGTGGAAGAGAATTTTATATAACAAAAGAAGAAACAAAACGTTTAAGAAGTTTACATGTAAAAGGACCAAATCATCTAAGTCATAATTATGTAAGGAATAGATCATGTCTTCAATAGGTACCCTGAAATAGTTTACAACATAAGCAAACATTAAAGAGGTGTTTTCATCCATCAACACATATATACACACACGTTAGATAGCAGCTTTATAAAATCCTAAGTAACCTGAATTCTATTAACGTTTCCCTTCATCAACAGCACAAAATTAAAGCACTTGTACACACACACACACACACACACACACACACACACACACACACACACACCCTGGAGCAGAACATCAACAAAAGAAGATAAACCAACATACCTTTCCCCTTCCATTTAACCTTTGCAACAGACTGGCTAAAATCCACATGTATTCTCCTGTCATCTATGAGTACGTTATCCATTTTGAAGAACGCCTTCTCACAGTCTTCTTCCTATTAATGATTACAAAAACCCAAGCATGAATGTCTACCGGAAAGATGTCTGCAACCACAACAAATACTGCAAATACAAAAAGGCTGTTATTACTAAAACTAATATTCAAATACTTCTTGTATACCACACATTAAAAGCATTGCATCTACTACCTCAATTAACCCTGGTAATAACCTTTCCAGGCTCCACCTATTATCTCCATAATCTCAATGAGCAAACAGAAGTTTAGTGAGGTACAGTGTAGAAGTAGCCAAAGGTCGGGAACGTCATTTGAACTGAGAAGGTGTGAGTAGTGAAGACACATACACTTACCCACTGGCTGATGCCAGTCTACAACTGTAGTTACTCAATATCCAAAAGTACTATATCCCCGAAGTTAGTGCTGTCTTCATAAATTTGGTGTTAAAAGTAATTTAGCAGGGGTAGGGGACATTTGCTCAACAGTAGGACATATGTTCAGCACACACAAAGAATGGGTTGTGTGTATGTGTGTGTGTGGGGGGGTGGGGGTGGGGAGTTGTCTCTAGGACCAAACTAAAAACCTCTGGCAAGCCAGGCAGTGGTGGCATACACCTTTAATCCCAGCACTCTGGAAGCAGAGACAAGCAGATCTCTGTGAGTTCAAGGCCAGCCTGGCCTACAGAAGTAATTCAAGGGCAGCTAGGGCTACACAGAGAACCCCTATCTCAAAAAATCAGAAACCAAACCAAACCCTGGAAATTTGGCAGCAGTATCTGACATAATGTAAGACTATGGCCATTTTCAAAATCAACTTAGTGCTAATAGTCATTGTTTCAGTGCAGAAATATTTTTGTAATTGACTACAGTGCTAGCCTGAAAAATACTCCATAACCAACAAATGGAATGTGGATGTCCGTCTATCTCCACACACACAGTACATCTGTCTAAATTCAGAAGCATATAAAACGGTCGATGCAACACAAGAGCCTTCGCTTTACGAGGTTTTGTTTTTGAGGCAGGGTCTCACACCCTAACCCTAGGTCTCACACTTGCTGTGTATATGGCTTGAACTCTTGATCCTTTGCCTCTGTCTCCCCAGTGCTGTGTGATCACCAATAGGTGCCACCTCGACTAGTTGCATGCAGCGCCGAGGACGGAACCCAGGCTCTTGCACCGCTAAAAAGCACCCTACAAACCAAGCCACATCCTTAGTGAAAAAGACATATTTCTCTTGGTAACTTCATGAGTTCAAGATCCATTCTGACATCTGAAGGCTACAGTGATGCATTTCAATCAAGCACTAACTTATTTTCTTCTAGATGCTTGGAAACATTCTTTGTCTGTTTACAACTTGCTAGAAACAATTCCAAGAGGAGTAGATAAAAGAATTAGTTATAACCACATTTATTTACCATGTGTGTCAAAGAACTAAATATCATAAACTCTGCCTATTGCCTTTAGAGTACTTTCAGACACATGGCAGACAACCAATGCTGGGTCTAATTAATTAGCTTATTTATATTTGGATAAGCATAAATCAATCCATCATTATACTACCGTCCCAACGAGAAAGTTTCCAGATCTTTTTTTTATAGAAAGACAGCATATGAAAACACTCAGTACACTTAAATCTAGACAATAAGAAATTTCAAAAAAGTGAAATTAGATCAAATGTATAGGAGTTAATATCATTTCCTGAAAATCCCTCTTGCTTTCCAAAAGACTGAATTTTTACTAGACCTGTGGCCAAGTTAATAACATACCTTAACAGATAAGTTGAGAACTATGTACTCAATCTGAAATCCTACTGTGTACTCAGCCTCTTAAGTGTAACCTGCCTTTACATACCATGCCCTTGGATTACACAGGTAATCACCATTTACAACCAAAGCTAAATGCGTAGCTTTAATCTTAAACTATGTTCAATGCCCCTGACACAGAATAATATACATAGATGGGCGTGTGCATATTGTGTGTGTCTGTGTGCGTGTGTTTTAAGACTACTCAAGTTCTAGGCAAGTGCAGTAGTGCACAGCTCTAATCAGACACAAGGGAGGCTGAAGCAGGAAGATAACTAGTATGACATCAGCCAAGGCAACATAACAAGAACCCATCCTTAAAAAATAAGTAAGAAAATACAGAACCTGGTGTATTTAGACTATGACATACCTTTTCAAATTCAATAAAAGCATAACACAGGGATTCGCCTGTTTTCCAATCTCGAATAACTTCACAACTGAAAAGAAAAATTTTTTGAAAAGTCACTTAAAAAAAAAAAAAAAAATTAAGAAAAAAGAAACCATTTGTTCAGACCAGAACAAAATAAGCCAGTTATTAAACTCACAGACGGCAGTTTTCAGGAACAAATTTATTTAAATACACACACACACACACACACATACACACACACACACACACACACAGATCATCGATCTAGTACTGAATTACCTAAATTCTATTGCAAATACACAAACTAGGCTATAGTGGTGGAGGTGGGGGCAGGTTTCCTTTTAACAAAATTAACCTGTTAAATTCTTTTCATTTCAAAATTATTTTATTTATTTTCACATTTCTGAGCCAAAATCTTGTGATCCAAGGTTGGCCTGGTACTCACTCTGAAGCCCAGGGAATCTCAAACTCACAGCAATCTTCCTCCTTCAACCTTATGCCCTGAGATTAAAGTAGTGCACTATCATGTCCAATAAAATCTTTAAGTCATAGTCTTTTTTAGTCTGAACATAAAAGAGTTAATGAGTATCTGTTACATACATAAGTGCTCAGTATGTTTGTTCTCTTGAATTTGATGTAAGGACCCACTATGTAGCCCAGGCTAGTGTAGAACTCACTAAGACCGGGCTGGTCTTGATCATAGAGACCTGCCTGCTGCTGTCTCCTAAGTACTTAGATTAAGGGCACAAGGCACCACAGTTTAGGCTTATGCTTTGGGTTTTAAAATAAATGAGGCTCAAATACTGTAAATATAGTTACCACATAGAGGTAATTCCCCAAACAACATCAAGGGGAAAAGCCAAAAAGGTGGAGTTGAAAATAGCTAACTTGTTTCTCCCAGAGTATCACACGAACCATTCCAAAACCATTAAATGAAAAAAGAACCCAAACACAGGACAGGTCAGCCAGTTAGAAAGTAACCTTCTTTGACTAGCTTTGCGTATACTTGCATTAATAATATAGGGGAGGGACCATGAGATGGTTCAGAAAGGCACCTTTTCCTGGGACTGATGACCTCAGTGTACTCCCTGGCACCCACACGGTGGGGGGTGGGGAGGGGGGAGCTGAGGGGAACCATCTTAGCTGGGCAGTAGAGGCCCATGCCTTTCATCTCAGCACTTGGGAGTACACGGATCTGTGAGTTTGAGGCCAGCCTGGTCTACAGATCAAGTTCTAGGACAGCCAGGGCTACACGAAGAAATCCTGTTCCTGTCTCGAAAAGACAATAAATAAATAAATAATTTTAAAAAAGAAAGTAAGAAAAGAAAAAGAGAACCATCTCCTGCAACCTATATATATTTTCTAAAATGCTAGTACCAGCTTATTTTTATTTTTAAAATAATGATGATGATGATGATAATGGCTACAGATGGCACCATGGTTAAGAGCACGTGCTGCTCTGACAGAGGACCCAAGTTCCACACTCTATAGTGACTCACAACTCTCTCTCTAGTTCGGGGATCTGGTGCCCTCTTCTACCCTCCAAGGACACCTACACACATGTGGCATGTACTCATGCAGACACACACATACTTTTTAAAAATAGTAAGTATTTGAAATAAAATACCCAATGATTATAATATAGGGAAAATTAACCAAAAGAAAACAATTTTAAGTGGGGGAGTCTGGTAGTTTATAGAGTGTTTGTCTTCAATGCACAGAGACCCGAGCATGCAGTGACATGAGTTTATAATCTCAGCCCTAGAAAGGTGAGCACAGGAGGGTCTCTAGGACTCAGTGTGGCCAGCACAGCCTACTTGATGAACAAAACAAAAGTGGACACTGCTTGAGAAGACCCAAGGCTGTCCTCTGGCTCTATACACCTGCACACGCAAAATAAAATAAAACCCACAAGTCACAACTTTTTGTTTTGAGGTATGGTAAACTTGTAATTCCAACACTCATGAGTGTGGAAGATAGGTTCAAGACCAGAGTAGTACATCAGCAATTCTATCTTAAGTGTACTTGTATTCCAGAGTTCTTACACACACATGCGCGCTCACACTCACACACGCACACGCGTGCGCGCGCGCGGCTGGACACATAGCTTAATTGATAGAGTTTACCAAGTATGCAAGAAGCCATAGGCTAAATCCACAGAACCACAGAAATTGAGTGTGGTAGCCACCTATAATCCTAGCACTCAGGAGGTAGAGGCAAGAGGATCAGAAGTTCCAAGTCACCCTTGGCTATATGATAAATTTAAAAATTAAATATATAAAACTTGGAAATTTTAATGCTGACACAGACTCCTAATAATTTTAGGAACTAATTTAAAAGAGATGAGCATTTTAAATATTAAATAAGTAGACAAATTGTTCAACTCATATATTTCATTGTGAAAATGTGTTAAGAACTTAAGAATCACTCAGATATTTAATTTGTGCATGTCTGAAAACACACTTTCCTTTCCTACTGTTAAGACACTCACCTGTACAAATCACCAGTATGAAATTCACCAAAAGGACAGGGATTATGTCTCAGTGCTAGAGAGTTTGCTTAACAGGCATGATGCCCTAGGTTTGATCCTCAGCCCCACAAAAAAAAAAAAAAAAAAAAAAAAAACACCAAAAATTTTTAAATGCACTCAAAATCGACAACCTCACCAAAAAACGTGTAATTAGAAAACCTCTGCTGAGTGTAGTGGCGTGGGTCTTAACTCCAGCACTCAGAAGGCAGAGGTAGGAGGGTTCATGAGTTCAAGCTCTGCGTGGTCTGTATAGCATATTACTGGCCAGCCAGGGCTACAAATGAGACCCTGTTTCAAAATGACAATCAATCAATCAACCAATCAATCAATCGATCAACCAATCAATCAATAAATAAAGAAATACCCACACCAATCAATTAATACGTAGATAGTCCCAAATCCTTTCTCATTAATTGTGAGATTACCTTCGTATTGGCCCAAATCTTGAGAATATTATCTCCAGGTCCTCATCTGTGGTCACTGGATTCAATTTACACACAAACAACACATTTTCTGGAGGTTTAATATCTGCATCGGGTAGGTCTCCCACCTAAAGTTACAAATAATCAAGCATACAAATCAATCCCTTTAGTTTCTATTCCAAATATCTTGTCGAAGCCCACAACACTGATTTCCTAGGACCATCTAAAGTTACATCATGAAATTACATCAGGGTGAAAACAAATCTAAAACGTATTTCAAGGGCTTGCCATCAAGCTCAATGACCCAAGTTCAATTCCAAGGACTCAGATATGTTTAAATATGGTTCAAAAAAGGAGTGGTATGAGATTTCTGAGTGCTTATAAGAAAATTCCAAGAAACCAAGATTAGATTCTTGTGACCTCAGTTTTTTCAAAAGTATGAAATTTATTTCAATTAAATTTTTTTCTATTAAAAAATCTGATACTAGGGGGCTGAAGAGATGGTTTAGTGGTTAAGAGCACTGCCTACTCTTCCAAAGGTCCTAAGTTCAATTATTCCCAGCGACCACACTGCCCTCTGACCTTCACACGTACACCTAACATTCGCCCACACAAATAAAAATAATGCATTTTAGAATTAATTAATGAATGAAATAAAACTACCTGGCTAAGAATGAATATACTCCCTGGTCCCATTGTCCTTTCTTCTCTCACAAAGATCACTTTTTAAGATTTACTTATTTATCATGTATATAGTATTCTGCTTGTATGTATGCCTGCTAGCCAAAGAGATATGACTCATTATAGGGAATTAAATGATTAATCAGGTCAAAAAAACTATTCCCCAATATACATAAAATGCAGTCTAATAAACAATGCTTAAAACTTACATGAAAACCACAATTCAATTAATACTTATAACTTTGAATTTCTGTTTTTACATTTATCTGTGTGTGACTGTGTGTGTGATGTATGTTTGTGCATGTGGGCATACGCATGCCATGATGTACATTCAGAGGTCAGAGGACAACTTACAGAAGTTGGCTCTCTGCTTTCACCATGTGTGCTCTGCTGACCCAGCTTAGGTGGTCAGGCTTGTCAGCGAGCGCCCTCACTCCCAGTTTTTAAAAAAGGCACTCAGTAATTTGAGAAAAACACAGAACCAAATATTTTCATGTTATTGTGTCCTGAAAAATGTAATCCAGAAACAAACAAACAAAAAACCCTCACATACATAAGTAACATAAGATACACTGCATAATGTGAGTTTCACAACAACTTTCTGACCAAATTATCCTACCATCTCTAGAAGAATAGCTTGAGTTTTAGCCTCTTTCTCTGCCTTTATTTCTTCTACTTCTTCAGCTGATCTTCCTTTGAAGTCATCAATTTCTTCATCTGCTCCTATCCGACCACTCTGTAAAATAGAAGTTAAAAATCTGAGAATCATGAAAGATACCATGTTTTACTCCTGGCATATTAAATGTTACAGAATAGAAACTTAAAGCCTCTGAGCACTTATTTAAATTAATTCTATAATATTTGCCAGACTTGGCTTCTGACTTACTGTAAAATCAAAAGAAATGTTTATATAGATACTATTTATTATCCAACTAAGTGTTCAATAGAAATAATACATAACTTTAGAATTAAAAACCAAACTAAATTCAGCATTCAGAAAGCCTCATGAACACCTGAAATTTATACTTTAAGATGCCTAAGGGAATGCTCTCTGCAGCTCACAGAAATGCCTGGGTCTAGCCTGGCTCCAGAAAATCCCCACTTTTATAAGATGATCTTTCAGTTTGACCTTGAGGCTATTCCCAAACCACTGCTTATCTAAGGTTGAAAACTAAGACATCTGGTGGAATAGAAACTAAAGAGAGAAATTAAGGAAATAATGGAAACAACTACAAATATAAGCATCCCTGGGTGAGAAAAGAATTCTAAACTTGCTCTAATAATGATGCACAGATTATGATACACGAGGGGAGAATAAAATATGGGTTATATATTTTATTCTGGGAGGCGTCACTTACACCCAGGCTGCTCTCTGTGACCTGACGGGAAGCAAGAGCTCCAGCTGGGGTACAGGACCCCAGACTTAACCTACCCTGTCATGTCCGCACCAAACGGGTGCCGTCAGTGCAACAGGGTCAGGAGGGATGGGTATCTCACAATTCCCCTTTTAGTCTGAAGAAAAGGTTTAGGCTCGATATAAAACTATATACAAAGACAGCAAATATCAAGTGTGCTCTAGGAGAAGAAAATGTAAGAACATACACACTTAAGACCCATTGCCAGTGAAGCCATGAGAGCAAATGGCAAGAACTATACTCTAGTGTAATAAACAAGATAAGCAATAGGAATGAATGTTTTAATATCCCTATTCAAGAAGGTGCTACTATCTGGGTGTGGTAGTGACTCCTTTAACCCCAGCATGTGGGAGACAGAGGCAGATGGATCTTTATAAATTTGAGGTCAGCCTGGACTACAACGCTAAATTTCAGGCCAGCCAAGGCTATATAGTAAGACTCTATCCCAAAAGAAAAGAAAAAAACAACACTAAAGTGCTACTTACATCTAATTGTTCCTTGGTAGGTTCTGGTGATCGATCAGGAATTAATAAATCAGGAGGGTCATCAAACGGGTCATCTAAAATCACTGTATGATTTATCCTTACAAAATAAATCCAAGTCAAATGTTATTTATTTCAGAATCCATACTTACTTTCACAGATTTCAACCCTTAAGTATTCTTACCCCAGTGCATGGGTATTGCTGGCCTACAGTTTGCTTTTACAATGAGCAGCTCTGTGTCTTTTTCGACACTACCCTACGATGTAAATGGAGCTGAGCATGATGGCCGGCATCTGTGATCCCCAGCACTCAGGAGGTCAAGAGAAGAGACTCTCAAGTCTGAGGCTAGCTTGAGCTAGACACAAAGTTCCAACTAAGCTGGGCTACAGAGTGAGTCCCTGACTCAAAATACAAACATGAAAAACTAAAGAAAGAAAAAAACAAAAAAGGAAATTTCTAAGCCTTGTTACTTCTGCCCTATTTTTTAATAATCTGGCTCTAAAAACAAACAAACAAAAAAAAAAAACACAAAAAAACAAAAAACCAAAAACCAACCAAACAAAAAAAACCTGAAATGAGTAATTCTTACCAATATAACAATTAGCACAAGAGGAAAATATAAAAGCTACTTTACATGAAGATTTTAATAATCTCATATTAATTCACACTTGAGAATTATTCTGGAACTAGTTGTGATGGTTAATTTCAACTGTCAACATGACAGGATCTAGACACCTCTAAAAGGAATCTAGATTAAAGTGGTCTGTGGGAATGCTTGTGAGGAATTTTCTTTTTTTTTTTTTCCAAGACAGGGAGGGTTTCTCTGTGTAGCCCTGGCTGTCCTGGAACTTGCCTGGAACTCACAGAGATCCACCTGCCTCTGCCTCCTGAGTGCTGGGATTCAAGGCATTCGCCACTGCCGCCTGGCCTTAAGATACTTTAGTCAGAATATGTTATCACAGAAAAATAAATGAAACAGATTTTAGTCCAATGTGTATAAGTCTCATTCATGTTATTACATGTCCAATATCACAGTGTTAAAACATTCTAATCTATTAAGATAGTAAAGGTAAACTTACCTGATATCTTGATATGGAACAAAATCCTTGTCTACAAAGGTCTCATTGATTTTCTTAACTATGTCCATGCCTTCTGTCACCTCCCCAAACACTGTATGAACACCATCAAGGTAATCTAGATTTTCTCCTGTAGTGATAAGAAACTAGACCAAAAGGCACATAATAAATATTTTTTAAAGTATAACTCTGAAATAATGTCCAACTCTAAAGAACATATCAAGACTTACATTTACTGTATCAATTATTGCACAATTATTTCTAGAATTAAACAAAAAACACAGACTGTGTTTATATCAACCGGTGCACAGATGTCCCCTGATCAACGGCACAGGTGTGGTGTGGCCTCGTGTGTGCACAATGCCCATGGAAGGCAGAAGAGGGCATCAGATGCCCTGGAACTGGAGTTTCAGAGCATTGTGAGCCATCACGTGGATGCTAGAAATTAAACTGGGTCCTCTGGAAGATCAGCTAGCGCTCTTGACCACTAGCTGTCTCTCTCTGCCCCTCTTTTAATGTAGAAAAGAAATAATTTGATATCTCCCCCCCCCAAAAAAAAAAAACCTTTAGTACATCTCTCATTACTGAATAACTTGAAAAGATAACTTCTTGGCTCCTTCCTTCCAGTTCTCCTGCCCAAGCAAAGCTCATCTCCCATCCATGTCCTAACCTGAGATCCATGTTGATCACTGCCATTGTTCACCATGGACACAGTGCCTTTCTTCTTGTGCTTAATCCTTGGCACTTTTTCTGCCTCAAAAAAACTTGCTTGATCACCATACAGTTGTCTGAAAGTATACAATAGTTATAAAACTTAAAACACTCTCAGAATGAAATACAGATACGGGAACAGTGTAACTGTGTCTTCACAGATATCCCACTATGTTTTAAATATGCCTTTCTTCTTACAGGCAGTTTGGGAGCCCAGACCCTATCTCAAAAGCAATCAAAGAACAGATAAATAAAGAGGGTGGGAGCTCAATCAGGGAAATGTATGTTTAGAATGCACAATTGCGGGTTCAGTTGCTAGCATGTAAAACCAAGCATGATGGTGCATGCCTCTAATCCCAAAACTTGGAAAATGGAGGCAGGAAGACCAGTTCAAGCCCATTCTCAGCTTGACAGAGATTGAGTTCGAGGTCAGCCTAGGCTACATAAGACCCTGTCTCTAAATACATACTTATATACTGTCCTGGTTGGGTTTTTGGTTGATGTTTTATCAAGTTGACATAAGCCAGAGTTAAAGTTATCTGGAAGAGGAACCAAAATCGAGGAAATGGCAAGTCTATGGGACATTTTCTTGGTTAATGATGGATGCAGGGGAGCTCAGCCTGGAGAGTCAGGCCATCCTGAGCAGGTCATGAAGAGCAAGCCACCCCGCCTGCCTTAAGTTCCAGTCCTGACTTCCTGTAGTAATGGAGAGTTACCCGAGACAAATAGAACTTTTCCTCCCCAAGTCTGCTTGTGATCATGGCGTTTTATTACAGAATAGAAACCCTAACTAAGACACACACATAAGAACTTACCCAAATATAGACTCTCCTCCACGGCCAGTCCCTGTAGGATCTCCTGTTTGTATGATAAAATCCCTCTACAATACACAGAATTACTAGTTAGTTCATAGTTTGCTAGATGTTTCCAATAACAAAGAGCATGATTAGTATCTACCAACTTACCTGTACATTGTGAATAAGGCAATAATTGTAATATTTTATTTTGCACAACTTCAGAAAATTCAAGCAAGCTGAAAGAAAGTAAAAACTAAATTTATTGCCAGAAAGCAAAGTTTTAAACAAATTTGTAAAAGCAAATTAGTACAATTTAATCTCTACATTCACATTTTTATTAAAAGAAAAACAAGGTTCTGGTGAGATGGCTCAGTAGGTAAAGGTGCTTGATGCCAAAGCTGAAAATCTAAGTTCAGTTTCAAGAACTTTATGTCAGAAACAGAGAACCAACTCCCAAAAGCTGTCCTCTGACCCTGTAAGCATTCTGAGGTACACACTCATTCACATGCAAACAATAAATACATCTTAAGAGGAAAAAAGTAAGTCCAAAGCCATAAGAAGGGGCACTGGACCTTTTTAAAAGTCATCTTCTTTTTCAAGGGGATAGTTACTGGTATGTTTACCATATTGCAGTGGGTGGTTCCACACCATGCACATGGGAAGTACCAGCTCGATATGAAGATGGAAGAAGTTATGGAGGGACTTACATGCTCATATTTCGCTGTACAGTACACATGGATAGAATACATGGATGAAAGTCTCAAAAATAAAGAAAAATTAAAAGGTACTATATTTTAAATACCATTTTATTTTCCTACTGCCTTTCGGACATCAGAGCTAATGTTGGAAATATACAATTGTTTATTTATAGATTGGTTTTTAATGGAAAAGTTACAAATGATGCTATGACAAAAATAAATATAGCAGGATGTATGAAAATGAATGCAGATTATACAAATTAGGAAAAAAAATTTTTTTGGGACCTTTGTTTGTTTTACAATTAGTAAAAAGTATGTCAAGCCAGGAGGTGGCGGTGCAGCCTTTTAATTCCAGCACTCAGAAGGCAGAGGTAGTTCAATGTCAGCCTGATCTGTAGAGAGAGTTCCAGGATAGCCAAGGTTACATAAGAGAAATCCTGTCTCAAAATAAATAAATAAATTCACAGACTGGGGGGGGGGGGGTATACCTCAGGTACAGTAATTATCAAGCATTCCTGATGCCTTGAGTTCAATCCCCAGCAGCACACACAAAAAAGATGGGCTTTGCAAACATCTTTATTTGCCGTGACTAATCTTTCTCATATAAATTCACCTGCACATTCAATAAAGATCCCTGTGTGCCTTTGTGGTGGTTTGAAATGTTTGCCACAGGCTCGGGTATTTGAACTTAGTCCTCAGCTGGCGGCACTGTCTGAGGAAGCTATTGAATGTCTAGGACTGGCGAGCCTTGCCAGAGGACACCGTCACTGGGAGCAGGCTTGAGTGCTCATAGTCTCAGCCCACTTGTAGCTCACTCTCCCTGCACAGTGTGCTCCCTTAAAGATGTGAGATTTCAGCTGCCTAGTCCAGCAGCCATGTCTGCCCCACCGTTACAAACTGCACCTCTGGAACAGCAACCCAAAACAAACTCTTCCATAAATTACTCTTTGGTCATAGTGTCTTATCACAGCAACAGAGGAGTAACTAACTCAGCCTTCTAGATGCTTGGCACTGCCATCACAAACGTCATGAAATCATGGTTCATGTCCATGAAGAACTCATAGCCTAATCACAGAGATACACGCTAGGATGGTCTTAAGGCACTAGGAAACCAGACAGGAAGTAATGAGGCTCCTTGCCCTCAACGATTTTATATTTATGAGACTAGGGTCATAACCAGGTATGGTGGCACATGCCTGAGGAGAATTGGGAGAAAAACAAACCTAAGACCAGTACAGGGTATACAGCCAGTCAAAAGCTGACAGGAAAGACAATACAATGAAGGTCCTTACAGTTAAACATAAAATAATGACCACGCTAGGTATTTCTGATAATATTATCTATGTCATTTAAATAGTAAATAATTTGTTTTGTTTTTCAAAGGTTTCTCTGTGTAGGCTTAGCTGTCCTGGAAATCACTCCATAGACTGAAAAGAAAGAGTTGGACTGGCAGAGAGTAGTTGGGAGGGGGGGGGTAGGGACACGGCTCAAGTTATAGTGTTTAGCATGTAAGAGGGCCTGGGTTAAATTCTCAGCACACCTGGCTCAAGTTATACTTTTTTTCAGTCATTTTCTCTTATAGATAGTATACACTGAAGTAATTTAAGATTAAATAAATCCAGTGGAGGTAGAGGGTGCTGAAAATGAAACAAAATTAGTTATGTGTTGACAATCAGTAATGAAATTGGTCATTTCATTGACTGATTATCTTTACTTGGTTTTTCTTTTCTTTCTTTTTTTCCCCAAGCAGTATTTCTCTGTGCAGCCCTGGATGTCCAGGAACTTGCTTACTGGGATCAAAGGCATTTGCCACCACACCTGGCTTGCTTAATTTTTTTTTCAGCAAGCAAAAAAAAAAAAAAAAAAAAAAAAAAAAAAAAGCAACCTGGATGTGTGGATATGCTCACTATTGACTGACAAGTAGGTATACACATAACTAGATGCCCAATCACTCTCCTTCAAATTGCACACACAAGTAGGTAAGGTTTTGCTGCCCCAAGCTTTCTTTGTGGAACCCTGCTTGCTGATAATGTGTGATATCTCCATCTGTGCTTCAGGAGTGCACAGGGGAACGGGTCCATTCATGCAGAGTGTCAAAGGAAAACTCGAGAGAGAACAATACAAGCTTATCCCAGCAACAGAACACTGTTAAAGCTCCCTTGAGTTGCACTTCTATCCCTTGACAGTGTATTAAGTAAAACAGCACATTCCTCTGCGTTACTCACTGCACCAAACCACTGGTTCGTGTTCTAACGTGGCAGATGCCACGTTCAGATAATGGAGATACTGAGGTACAGTTCCTGATGTGAGGAGGCAGTCAGGCACATAGCTCCAGGACAGTTAAGTATGTGTTCTAATAAAATGAATGCCATTGACTTATGAGACCATCGCAGGCAGAACAGAAGAAGCAGGTTAGCTTTGATCTTCTGAGGCCTGCTCAGAAGAGCTCGTTTTATCTGCGATCTGAGCAGTCAGGAAGCTCCCGGTAGGATGAAAGTGGAGAGGGACGTGGGCAGCGGTCGCAGCCATCTCTCCCGGCCTCCCGATTCTCCAATGGAGACGGTCCCCACAGCTAGCTGCCTATGACCTTTCCAAGGCAACCGTGTCTACTATAATCTCCAAAACCTTCCACTGCGTGACACTGGGAGACACCTACCACGGAGGCCCTGACCTACCGGTATCTAACCTGACTGAAGCGGGCGCCAGCTGTGTCAGTCCACATACAGCCACACCTCATCTCCAAACTGCGAAGGAAACCTTGACCCCACCCACCTCTGCCTCCCACAGCCATGTGCACATCCCTCTCCTGCGACTCCAGGTGAAAACCGCGTCCTCCCTCCGGGGAAGTCACGCTCCAAGGACAGACGCCTAAACCCTAGCCGACCCCTGGCGCCTGGCTGCCGACCCACACGGCAGACGCGGGCGTCTAACCAGGAGGGACGGGAGGGCCACGCTCCCGGCGCCCAGCCGCATCCCACCCGCTTTCACCCTGACAAACGGTGACAAAGCTTCGGGCATCGCCTATGCGGCTCACCTCAACCACACACGCACGCACGCACGCACACACACACGCGCACGCGCGAACACACATATGCACACACACCACTAAAGTGCTTCAAGGGAGACCACGGCGGAAACCAGTTGCACACACACATGTTCACACACGTGCAAGTCATACACAAGCGCTCACACTCACGTGCACTCACGCACGCGCACACTCACACACTAACGCACACACGTGTGCACACACAAGCACTCACACGCAGTCACATGAACACTCACACACGCAACAATCACATGCACACCCACTGACACACCCACTGACACACACTCACGCATACACTCACCTACACACACCCTCATACACCCACACAGGCGCACACAAACTCATACACACACTCACAGTCACAAACGCAGTCATACACGCACACACTCACACACTCTCACACTCACTCACACACACACTCTCACATTCATACACTCTCAAATGCACACACTCACACACGCAATCATACACACACGCTCACACACGCACTCTCATACACGCACACACACATTCACACGCACGCACACACACGCACACACTACCACAGTACACACGCATACTCACATGCCCATTCTCACACACGCACACTCACACGGCACACTCGCGCACACACTCAGACACACTCTCTCACTATCACACACTGACACTCACACTCTCACACGCACTCACACACACTCTCACACACGCACGCGCACACACTCTCACACACGCACGCACAATCACACACGCGCATACTATCACACGCACACTCTCTCACACTCCCACACGCACGCACACTCTCTCACACACACACTCACACACTCTCACACTCACACAACTCACTCACACACACGCACACACTCCCACACGCTCACACACACGCACACACTGTCACACACACATACACACTCTCACACGCATACACTCTCACACACGCACACACACACTCTCACACGCACACAGCACACTCTCACACACAAGCACACACACTCTCACACGCACTCTCACATGCATGCACACGCACACACTCTCACGCACACACTCACACACGCGCACACTCTCTCACACTCACACACACTCTCACACGCACACACTCTCTCACACACTCACACTCTCACACACACACGCACACACGCACACATGCACACTCACACACTCACACACACTCTCTCACACACGCACACACTCACACACACACTCACACACACTCTCACATACACTCTCTCACACACGCACACACACACATTCTCACACACACGCTCTCACACACACACACTCTCACAATCTCACACACACGCGCACACACTCTCACACGCACACACACTCTCACACACTCTCATACATACTCTCTCACACACTCTCTCACACGCACACACACTCACACACGCACACACACTCTCACACACACTCTCTCACACGCACACACACTCTCACACTCTCACACACACGCACTCTCTCACACGCACACACTCTCACTCTCACACTCTCTCACACTCTCTCACACTCCCTCACACGCACACACTCGCACTCTCACACTCTCTCACACTCTCTCACATGCACACACACTCTCACACACACACACACTCACACTCCCTCACACGCACACACTCGCACTCTCACACTCTCTCACACGCACACACTCACACGCACACACTCGCACTCTCACACTCTCACACTCTCTCACATGCACACACACTCTCACACACACACACTCTCTCACACGCACACACTCTCACTCTCACACTCTCACATGCACACACACTCCCTCACACGCACACACTCTCTCACACGCACACACACTCTCACACTCTCTCACACTCTCTCACATGCACACACACTCCCTGACACGCACACACTCTCTCACACGCACACACTCACACGCACACACTCGCACTCTCACACTCTCTCACACTCTCTCACATGCACACACACTCTCACACGCGCGCACACACACACTCGCACTCTCACACTCTCTCACACACTCTCTCACACTCCCTCACACGCACACACTCACACACACACTCTCTCACACACTCTCACACACACACTCTCTCACACGCACGCACACACACTCTCTCACACTCTCACACTCTCTCACACACTCTCTCACACACACACTCGCACTCTCACACTCTCTCACACACTCTCACACTCCCTCACACGCACACTCGCACTCTCACACTCTCTCACTCTCTCTCTCACACACTCCCTCACATGCACACTCACACACACACACTCTCTCACACGCACACACACTCTCTCACACACACACACACTCTCTCACACACACACTCTCTCACACGCACACTCTCACACGCACACACACACACTCTCTCACACGCACACACACTCTCACACACACACACTCTCTCACACACACACACTCTCTCACACGCACGCACACTCTCTCACACGCACGCACACACTCTCTCACACACACTCTCACACACTCTCTCTCACGCACGCCCACTCGTGTAGCCCAGGCCCGCTGTGAAACGGCTCGAGCCGGCCGGGCACCGCGAAGGGGACGGCGCTTGGCAGCGGGTTCGCGGCCGGGCCGGGGCGCGGAGGACGCGGGACTCACCGCGCGGCCGCTCCTCGGTGTACAAGTCGATGACCACGTCGCCCAGCGTGGTCTCCAGCAGGACCGCCATGGCGCCGCTCCTCCGCGGGCACCAACCTCCGGCGATGACAGGCGCCGCGCCGCGCCGCGCCTGCGCCTGCGCCTGACGTCACTGGCTGTGCGACGCGCGCCGCGTCATCCGCGGGCGCCGCCGCTCAGTTTGGAAGCGCAACTTCCGGCGGCCGGCTGAGCGCCGCTGCTGGGCTCCCCGTGCGGTCTTCGGGAAGGTTCTGCGTCGCCCTCGGCGGCCTCCGTCAAAAACGCCAGGCCGCAGGCGATCTGTCGCTGCATGAAAAGTGACTGACAAGCTTCGGGTGTTGACTGTACATGTCTTAGCAGCACAGGGAGTTGTTTCTGAAGTTTCCGCGCCCCGATGCAGCAATCCAAAACAGACCAAGCCAAACCAAAGTAGAAAAGAAAAAGCTCACGTTTAATGGATGCATCACTCCCGGAGACCGGAGAGACCGGAAAACCGCACGTCTATTTTCTGGATGCAGTATAAATATCCTGTGGGAGTGGCTTTGGCCATCTCTGGGGGAAGCCTTTCTGAGATCCAGCAGGGTTTGCAGGGAGATAGGGGAGGGAGATACGCATCCCGGGCTGCGTATATGGACGACGACGGGGCACATCAGGCTTCTTCACGTTGACAAGGGGCGATGGGTCGGGAGTCAGTGGGATCACACTCAGCGGGTGTTACGAGCGAAGAGGCATTCCTTAGCTGCCCTCCTGTAGACCTCAGGCACCTGTTCCTTGAGGAGGAAGAAGGCAGGCGGTGAAGTCATTATATGGAGGACCCTCCGTGGGCTCGACTTGACCCAGGCAGGAGGAGTGAACCCTGCCAGTGGCGCTCGAAAATGGGTAGGGGCTCTGGAAACTGGTAGTTTTCACCACATCAGATTTCTTGATACTGAAGCAGAACTCCTCCCAGGAACTTGTAGGTATCCGTGAGACAGCTGGAGCAGATTTACATCTTGGTGTCAGAGCAAAGGGCTATGGCTTTACGTTAAAAGGCATGATCATTTTCAGAAGACAATCAGGAAATTGAAAACTGAACCTCTGAAGTTACAACTGCGACCTGTTAATCCCTGACCACGAAACCTATGAGACACACCTGCCTGTACTTTTAGCGGCTTAACTGATGAACTAGTGAGGTACAGGTGCCCTAGTCATCAAACGCCATCACATAGATCGAAGAGGGATAAATGGATGAGCAGAAGTGAAACAGCTTTTTCAGCTGAAGCAGTCGAAGGTCTTTCTGAAATGGGAAGGAGGGAGGCTTGGGTGGAACTTCCACCATGACACCCAGTCTCTTTGGGTATAAGGATGCCAGGGGCTGGGGTGAACCCTAACAATGTTGTGCAACAAATGAGAATGCAATAGGCATCAGTCTTTTACATATATAATTATTCTAAAAGTTTTTACTAGTTACTTATGGGGAGGGTGCCTGTTGGAGAACATGAGTGTGGAGGTCAGAGGACCACTGCCTTCCACCGTCTGTGTCCTAGAAGTGGCTGTCACGTGACCACGACCATCTGTCCGACTTTCTTATTGTTAACTTTCTTATCGTTAACATTCTGGTAACACGCTTCCATAAGTTTCCTACACTCATCTACCCAAACATATTTTTTAACTTGTGTAGTTTTTAATGTGTACTTGTGAAAGTCAGAGACATGATATGACAGATCACAGGCATATCCAAGAAGATAGGGAGAAAGAGCTTTTTAAAGGTAAACTCTTTTTTTTTAATTGTTTTTTAAACAATTTTCGGGCTGGAAGTATTCACCAAACGTGTGTTGTGTTGTATTACAAGGAAATTAGGGAATAGAAGTTAGTAAAGAAAAAATACATTTATTTTATTTACAGCCCGGTCCCATTTGAAAGGGTCTAATCCAAAATCCCGAACCTGTGGCCTCCTTATAATTTAGAATGGTATGGGAGAAGGGCTAGAACACATGTAACATGTTCCACTTATTAATGAAGCCAGATTGAAGCTGTAAGTTACAGGCATCGGAGAACTCCATCACAAAGAAGATATAATCATATATATTAGATATTATATAATAATAATTCAATATAATCATAGCATAAGATTTCCCAAATCTAAGGAAGGAAAGAGGCATACCCAAGCTCAAGAGTCTTATGGAACACCAAATAGGAACAAAAAGGAAGTAACCATAGTGTTATGGTTAAAACACTGAATATACAAAACAAAGGTGTATCAAGAAAGAGCTCATGAGAAAAAAACACCAGGACACATACAAAAGCAAGCTCATTAGAATAATAGCTTAGTTTTCAACAGGAACATTAAAAATCCAAAAGGTTATCTATGAAAATCTGAGAGCCATTGTGGTTGAATGGCCTCACAGATCAAATGAGCTTAACAGATAGAACATTCCATCTACACACTTCAGGATACACTTCTCAGCAGCCTGTGGAACTTTCTCTAAAGTAGATCTTGTATTAGGACACAAAGCAAGTCTGAACAAATACAGAAAAATAGAATTAACTTTATATTTTATTTGAGTAGTGGAATACAAGCTAGAAAGCAACAAACTACAGAAAGTTTACAAAGTAGAAATTAAAACTATCAAATATGATGAGTTGCTGAAAAAGAAATTGAGGATAGAACATGCCAAAACCTATACATACAACAATATACAACAAATGCAGCCTTAAGAGGGACATCTGTATCCCTCCTCCAAGGCCCAGGGTCACCGGGGAAGAAGGGAGCAGTGTAGAATGCTGTCTTCAGGCATGACATGGCTGTAACATTGCCGAACTCGCAGTAGCTGTGATTATTTGCTCAAGTTTGGGCCCATAAACACTGTCATAAAAGGGAAGGGCTCACAGGACTCCTCTTCTCCCTGGGGATTTATATGGTTAATGATTGGAGAGACATTTTCTTCAATGGTGTAACCACTGGCAATGTGTCCATGCCCTTGTAAACAAACCCATGTTCATGGAAACTACTCTAATAAACTCAATGGGCAGGAAAAGACTAAGACATTTCTTTTTAAAGGCATAAAATTCTGTGTCTGTCTGTGGGTCAGTGCACGGCACACCTGTGCATGTCAGCGGATGGTTTTGTAAAGACAGTTTGTTGCTTCAACCTTTACGTGGATTCTGGGTACCAAGCTTTAATCACCAGGCATGGACAGCAAGTACTTTTGCCAGCTGAGCCCTCTTGCTGGCCCTACAATATTTCTATTAGTCACTTATTTATATGAGTATAGCATGTTATTACTGAATCTAATAAAATTCATTTCTAGCCAGGCATGGTAGTGCACACCTTTAATCTTAGCACTTGAGAGGCTAGCAGCATGGTTTACATAAGAGAGTTCCAGGCCAGGTGCAGCTTATAGTGAGACTCTCAAAAAAAAAAAAAAAAAAAAAAAAAAAAAAAAACTAACAAAACCTTTCATTTCTAAGCAGATGAACAATAAGGTTACAGTAAAAGCAGCTTCTAAATTTCTCAGAAAGATGAAGTAAAACTTATAGATAACTTTGAAAATTGTCTTAGATGTAGGTTACTGTTGCTATGATGCAACACCATGACCAAAGCAAGTGAGAGAGGAAAGGCTTTACTTGACTTACTGCTTCTGAATCTATAGTCTGTTACTGAAGGAGTTAGAATAGGAACTCAGACAGGGCAGGAACCTGGAAGCAGGAGCTGATGCAGAGGCCATAGAGGGATGCTGCTTCCTGCCTTGCTCCCCATGGCTCCCTCAGCCTGCTTTCTTATAGACCCCAGGACCACCATCCCAGGGATGGCCCTCCCCAATCAATCACTAAGAAAACTTCCTACAGATTTGCCTACAGCCTGATGGGATGGACGGGGTGGATTCTGGCACTCGGAAGCCAAAGAATATTGAGTGTTACCGCTCAGATGGAAAGTTATTCTGGCACTCTGGAGCCAAGGAATACCACAGGTCACAGTAAGCCCTGCTCCAGGGAAAGGCTTCCCCAGTGTATCAGCTCTGCTCTGGCAGGAGACGGTTTTCCCTGGCGAAGCTGTTACAGTTCCATTCCAGTCTCCCGGAGAGGAGTGTAACAACTTTGCTTTGCCAAGGGAAGGTTTCCCTCAAAGTGTTAACAGGCCTGCTCCGCTCTGCTCAGGGGTCTCTGCTCCAGGGAAAGGTCTCACCCAAACCTTATTCAAGAGATTTATTGGAAGGGAAGAATTCAGGAGAATGGCTGCCCTCTGCCAGGGTGGCAGAGGCGGGCAGCCCCAACAGACACAAGCTGAACAGACACAGGGTTAAGGTAGGACTTCTTAGAGGGTGGCATTTTCCCAGGGAGATTTCCAGGGTGGAGACTGGTCAGATTTCAGTCCTTGAGTTCAGACTGGCTAGCTCTCATGCTCAGGGATTGGTTGGTTTTCTGCACAGGTTTAGGGTGGGAGTTGACTTTGGTTTCAGGGCCAAAGTGTGTTTCTTTGACTCTGCTCAGGGCGTGTTTCTTCATTTGGCCCTTTTCCCTTACAGGAAGTTTGGCTAACTATGGAAAACACCGTGGAAAGCATGTTGTGCCAAAAGCCCCATGACTCACTCCATCCCAAAAACTGCAATCAGACACTGAGCAAGTCCCAGATTTCCCTTAAGTGTCAAGCTTGCTTTGCATCACAGAAAGGGACAAATTCAGATTTTGATTGTGAAAATGATGGCAACAACACTGAAATCAGTTGCTTAAGAAGCAGATGTGTCAGAGACTGAAGAGATGGCTCAGTAGTTAAGAGCACTGGCTGCTCTTTCAAAGGTCCCGAGTTCAAGTCCCAGCAACCATATGGTGGTTTGCAGCATCTGTAATGAGATCTGGTGCCCTCTTCTGGCCTGCAGGTGCACATGCAGGCAGAACACTGTACATAATAATTAAGTCTAAAAAAAAAGCAAACTAATAAAAAGCAGATGTATCCACTTTTGGGTTCAAAGGTGTTTTGTGTTGTGTTTGTTTTTGGTGTCCTCTTTCACAGCAAAGATTTTATTTCAGAGAAAGACTAAGTAAATTCCTTCTTATTCTACCTAATAGGCCATATCTACAAATACTTCTCAACCAGTATGCAGTCCTGTATTATGAAAATTCCTTCCCTGGGGGAGCTGTGAACATCCACCCCTTACTGCTAAGGTCCACTGAAGTTCACCCTGAGGAATCCTTGAGTTTATTGGGCTCACACTGGCAGGAGGAAAGCAGCCATGGGGAAAATCACCAAGCATGGCTGAGGGCTTCTTGATAGTCTCATATCTGGAAACCACTCCTACTATTCCCCAGCCTAAATATTCTATCCAGCCCTTCCCCGAGGCTCAGTGCCATTAGGGCAGGCTTGCTTTCCACCAAGCCTAATGACTGGAGTTGGATCCCCATTACCCACATGGTAGAAGCTGAAATTAGCCCCATTATGATGTTCTCTCACCTCAACCGGAATCCCTCCTCCACAATAAATAAAAGTAAAATTTTTAAGTATGGCTTTGGAGAGATGGCTCAGCAGTTAAAACCACTGGCTGCTCTTACAGAGGACCCAGGTTTGATTCTCAGCACCTACATGGTGGTTGAGAAGCCATTTGCATAAAGTTTTAAAATTAACAGATCAAAGGAATAGATCAGGGTGTAGAGATCTGTGCACTGGGCTTCATTTGGGAGCATTTTCTCTCTACCAAAGGTACACTGGAACATTTAAGGGGAGGGCCATATCCTTAACCCCAACCCACGAGTCGTCTGGGGAACTGAATCTTTTCTCCAGCCCTAGTGTAAACTACTAATTAAATCAGATATTTGGGAACATAAAGAAGCCCCAGTACTTTATAAAACTACTTCAGAAATTCTCATCTGTAGCCAAAGGTGGCAACTGCTAAGTTAACATTAATCTCAAAACTCAAGAGGAAGTGTCAGGACTGTCGCAAGTTGGATGCCAGTCTGGTGTACATAGTGAGTTCTAGGCCAGCCAGGGCTGCATAGTGAGAATCTGGAAAAAAAAAATTAATACCCCCCTCCTGATGTCAAATGTTTTATTTTTCATTCATAAGTTTATAGCATACTACCTGTGTTTTCATTTTGTAAATGTATGAACATATTGGTCATACTAGCGGAAAAAGTAACGGGGCTGAGGAGGTGTAATTCCAGCACGGAGCGGGTGGAAGCCGCATGATCAGTAAGCAGTACACGGCCAGCCTGGGCTGCAGGAGATCCTTTTCGAAACAGAAGAGAAAACAGAAACACCTCTCCAGAGGTAATGGAATGGCATCGAGAAGAACTGCGCTTACTTTGTGGGAACGCCAGGCGCCCTGAGGGCTGTCCCAAACTTGCCTCTGCCCCTGGCGTGCCCAGACAGGCGCGCGCCAACCTCAGCGGCTCAGCTAGCCTTCGGGATTCGGGAAGGGGTCCGCCCCGCCCCTCCCGCCGCGGCCCCGCCCTCCCGCCGCGGCCCCGCCCCTCCCGCCGCGGCCCCGCCCCTCCCGCCCGGGCCGCCACGCCCTCACCTCCCACCTCCGCCCCGCCCCTCCCGCCGCGGCCCCGCCCTCCCGCCCGGGCCGCCACGCCCTCACCTCCCACCTCCGCCCCGCCCCTCCCGCCGCGGCCCCGCCCCTCCCGCCGCGGCCCCGCCCCTCCCGCCCGGGCCGCCACGCCCTCACCTCCCACCTCCCGCCGCCCGGCGCCGCGGTTGTTCAAGATGGAGGGCGCCCTGCGGGCGCCGCTGCGCGTCCGGCTGCTGCTGTTGGTGGCGCTGCCAGCCGCGGGGTGGCTGACCAGCCGCGCGCCCGGGCCGCCGTCCCCAGCTCGGCAGGTAGGGCAGGCCGCTGCGCCGTCCCGCGGGCGGGCGGGCGGGCGGGCGGCACGGGGTCCGTCCGCCCGGACAGGAGGGGAGGCTCCCCGGGGCGCGCGGGCGCCCAGCCTCGGGCCGCCGACCTGGAGTCGGGGTCGGCCGCAGGCCCTGCCCTGCCCGGCTCCGCTGTCCAAAGTGCGCCGTGGCCGCTGACCTCGGGCGTCTGCAATGGCTGCTTCCTGGGCCGGAGCCCAGCTCTGGGCCCGGCGAGGTTGGGCTCGCCCCGTTAGCAGCTCTCCTGGCCACCCAGCCGCGTGTGCCTGCCTGCTCGGCTGCGCCTAGGAGCCAGCGCCTTCCCCGGCCCGAGGCGGTTCCCCAGCGGGGCTTTTTGTTGGATGTTAGTGGATTGGTCCTCCCTCCCTGCATCGAGGATCAGGGATGAGCTTGAGCATCACTGGGGAACCGGATCCCATCGCCCTGGGTCACAAACCTTGCAGGTGACCAACTGTGGCTTTGCGCTATTCAGACGCAGCCCATTTTTTTTTTTTAAACTCTTGTTGCCATGACACTTGCCTTTCTTAATCTGTATACTCGGAAGAAGTTTGGAGATTATAAAATTAGGCTTTTCCCCAGAGGGCATGAAATTTATGAGATTGAACACCTTACTATTTTGGTGGCAACGCGCTAAGTACAGAAGTGACTGACATAAATGTCAGTTTTTTAGTTGTAAATATTTACTTGTTCTGTTTGTCTGATGTTGGATCGGGGACGCACGCCACAGAAGTGGAGGTCGGAGGACAATCTTGTGGAGTCGGTTTCTACAACAAGGGCTTTTGTAACCCTTGAGCCATCTCTCCAGTCCTTTCTTTCACTTTCAAAGATTTAGAGTTGTGCGCTAAGTCCTCTGGGTACAGAAACATGCCACCGTGTCAGTTGGGACACATTCTGGGTATTGCAACTAAAACACGTGATGTCATTCAAGAGTATCAAAAAAGATTCATGTATGCATATACACACTCACACGTGTTTGCCTGTGTGTGTGTGTGTGTGTGCACGCGCGCTTGCTAGACGTTGAACCCAGGGCAAACACATCCGTATCTTTCATCTTCATAAACCATGACACTGCTAAGCAGACAATAAGATGTAAGACGGTAAGTGTGGTGTTTGTTAACTCTTGAAAAGCAGAAGCTGTAAAAAGTTTCTCAAAGAAGGCTTTCTCTGGGCTCGTAGAAGACTGATGGCCTCTGTTTAGCAGATCCTCCCGTGATGGGCAGAGGCACCTGCTTCAGGAAACAGAAAGGGTAGCAGGTGCCCAGCTGGCTTCCCCCCTTTCTCTTTATGTTCTGTCCAAAGTGGTCCACGCTCTGGTCCTGCCCACACGTTCAGGATGGATCTTAGACCTCTGGAGATGCCATTACGCACATACCCAGGTCTCCTTGGTGGTTCTAATCCACTCAGCTTAACAGTGAGGAGTAACTTTCACATACCCTGTCTCAAAATGAATTTTCAAAAGGGCTGAGGGTGTGTGTACGCTGTAGTGAGATGGCTCAGCAGGAAAAGGTACCTGATGCCAAGCGCTCCCCCCCACATATAGACCAATTAGCTACATCTCCAGTCCTAATAGAATTAGCTACATCCCCAGTCCTAATAGGAAAGCTTTCCTTGGCAGTACCAGGTCCCTGTGGCCAGCAGTGCTTTTCTACAAAAATGCCATCAGTACGTTCAAGTATTTGGGTAGATGGCTGTTGATGACACCCTGCGCAGCAGCAAAAGCGCCTGTCCCAGACACGTACCCAAGAGGTGCGCCCGAGCAGGGTCAGAGTGGATATCCACGGGCAGCGGGAACAGTAAGTGCCCGCTGATCCTTCCGCATCCTTGTGAACAAGAGACTGTTGCTACACACACGAGTGTCTTTAATGAAGGAAGGGAGTGCCTAAACTCTGTTTCTGTAATGCTCAGAAACAGGTAAAGCTAAGCAGTGCATTGTTTAAAGAGACACAGCCAGTAAAACGGAAAGAAAAGTTGCAGAGATCGGAACGGGGATCTCTTCTGTGGGGTGGGCGTAGTGGGCATGACTAACATTCTCCGCTTAAACTCCAGCTCTCTGGGATCCAGTGCCTTGGGTATGGGAGAGCACCTGCACTCAAATGCGTGCACACGCTTATGTGCACACACAGCCCTAACTTAAAATCATGAAAATAAATTTAAAAATAACGAGTTGGAGAGATGGCTCAGAGCTTAAGATCACTACTGCTCTTCCAGAGGTCCTGAGTTCAATTCCCAACAGCCACATGGTGGCTTACAACCATCTGTAGTGAGATCTGGTGCAGGGAGAACACTGTGTGCATAATAAATTAATAAATAAACCTTTAATAATAATAGTAGTAACAGAAGACATGAAGAAGGAGTTGGTTATTCTCCGGGTAAGTGGTTCGGCAAGTGAAGACACTGCTAACAAGCCTAACGACCGGAGTTTGATCCCCAGAACCCAAAGGTACAGGGAGAGAACGGACTCCCAACAGTTGTCCTCTGACCTCCACACATGCACCATGGCAGCTCGTGTACACATACAATGATAGCAAGTCAGCTGTCTAAAGAGCTGGGTTATTTGCAGTCTGTAAATGTGCACCCACCCAACCTATACGTTTGTTTTACAGGATGGCGTCAGAATCAATGTAACTACCCTGAGAGACAACGGGGAGGTGTCGAAAGAACAGGTCTGTCTCCTCTTGACTATATTTTTAGCGTAACATTTAGCCAGGGATTTTTCCTGATTGTAAATAGTCCATTTTGTGTTATTACGGTGAAATGCCTGAGGCAGGCTACTTTATGAAGAAATAGCCGTGTCAGGCTATAACTGACCTGGTTGCCCACTTTGCTAATGAGGCTGGGAATAGCAGCTCATGCCTGTAATCCTAGCACTTTGGAGGCTGAGGCAGAAGGCTTATCTTAAGTTAAAAGTCAACCCAGACTTCTTAAGTAGTGACACTGTCTTAAGACACCAAAATTGAAGGTCCGAGAAGATGGCCCGGGGGTTAAAAGCACTGGCTGCTCTTGCAGAAGAGCCAGGTTTGAGTCCCAGTACCCACATGCACCTCACAACTGTCCGTAACTGACCTGGACCAGCCGGTCATTCTTTGGTGATAGGGTCGTAAGGGAGATGAGCAGATAAAGAAGATAGGAAAGTTGGGATCAGGAGGTCTTGCATAAAGCTATGTCTTATGCCAGGCAAACTTATTAAGTAGAGTATTGGCTGGGTGGTGGTGGCGCACACCTTTTAACCCAGGACTTGGGAGGCGGAAGCAGGCGGATCTCTGTGAGTTCAAGGCTAGCCTGGTCTACAAAAATGAGTTCTAGGACAGCCGAGGCTGCACAGAGAAACCCAGAGCTCTCCCAAGTCCCTGTCCCGGGACCATTACTGACTCCGCTGAGCAGTTTAGAGGGGCATTGTGCCTTCTCCCACGCATCAGCAGAGCCTTCAACATGTGACTGCCGTTCCAGACCAGCTAGTACCCTCTTTGCCTCTTAGGCACGACACACGTAACGTGCACAGACATACATGCATGGCGAAGCATCCATTACAAATAAAATAAAAATAAATAAAAATCTAAAAAGGAAGCCAAACTAAAGAAGAAGCCTCAAACAAAACCCAAAAGGCTTTTGTTTGTCTTTCACTTAGTTGGAGAGGAGCAAGGGCATATTGCTGGCCTCAGTTTGTCGCTCGCCTCCTGGCAAATGGTACCACAATGAGAGGAGCTCACAGGAGAATCACAGTGCACATTGCCAGATACCAAATAGGAGAGAGACCGGAGTCCCATGGGCCCTGTGAAGACACTGCCCCAGAGATTACACAGCTGCCACTAAGGTTCACATCCTAGAGGTCCCCACCGGACCGTGGCGCTGAGAGACTAAGCCTCCAGCACATGAATCCTTGAGGGGCAAAGCATATCTAAAGTATCACACCTGCCACACATGGTTGGGCAATGTATTTTTGGCATGAAGAGTTTGTTGTCGTTTATGAACTGTTGGAATTAATGTATGTGCTGCTTTGTTTTAAGGTGGTTCTTAACATAACCTATGAGAGTGGACAGGTATATGTAAATGACTTACCTGTAAATAGTGGTGTAACCCGAATAAGCTGTCAGACTTTGATAGGTGAGTACGAATACTTTTCCAACATTGCTCCCTCTGTAATACTGCTAAGTTAGTACTGGATTGCTAACATTCCACCTTAAAGTGACAGGTTGTGTCTGTAATGCTAGAAATGATAGCTTCAACTAAGGCATTTCAGCTGTCGATTGTTGATACTCTGTTTGCTTGTTCCGTCATGAGACTGGCATCTAGTTCCCGGTAGGTTAAAGTGTAAGAGTGGGCACAGATGTGGGCTAGCAGGAAGGAGCTCAAACCCTGCAGACGTTCCCATCCCAATTGCAGAAGATAGACAGATGCTGATTGTGTGCATGGGTCCTACTTAGTTTCGTTTACTGACCTGCCAACAGAACGTGCTTTCCTAAGATGCATTTTGTTTTTATGTGTATGGTGTTGTGTCTGCATGTGTGTCTGCAGCACCTGTGTGCCTGGTGTCCCAGGAGGCCACAAGAGGGTGTTAGACCCTGGAAGTGGAGCAGGGGGCAGTGGGAGCTGCCGTGTGGGCTCTGAGAACTGGTCCAGGCACTGTCTCTTCAGGCCCTGTTTGCTTTTTTAAACTTTAAGGTTGTTTAAAGAGTCAGATACTATTATGTTTTGTGACTTGTGAGAAGCAGTCACTGGGCCCAGCTGGCTCTGAGGTAGGGAGTTAAGCAAGGGTATTCATGCCTGCCAGCAACCATGGTTGCGGGCATCCTTGAAAGCTGACTACTGTGGTGAGGGGGTCACCGTGGGGCTTTTGTTGGTTTGAGTTTATCTGACAGTCAGGGTGTGAGATCCAGGCTAAAGAGTTACTCTCTGATGTATATAAAACTTTCCCACTGTTGACTCTCATGTGCCCTAGGCTGTAGGCTTAGACCTGCTGACCCGGCTGGGTTACCAGTGAGTAAACAGGCAGTTAAAACGTTGGTTTACTAAAGCAGGTGCTATGGGAATCGAACTTGTATTTCCACAGTCCTGGCTACTGGGGCGGCTAAGGTGGGAGTCCTTGGGTTTGAAGCAGTCTGGATGGCATAGTGGAGGCAGATGCTAACCACCCGTTCCAGCTCCAACCATTCTTTAAGGTTCTGGACAGCCCTGGGGTCCAGTCACAGTGCCACAGCAAACATTATAAACCACTTAGTAAAATGGGTTTTTAAGGCATGGATGATAAGTAGGGAGCACGAGGGAGTTATGCACGGTAAAGGCTCAGAGTCCATGACAAAGTATCTCCTGATGGGGGGTTCTCAGAGAACCCAAGGCTGACAGCGCTGGACCAGAGCGGGCATTAGTCAGAGTTACACCGCGGTGGCGTACTCTGGCTGGGGCCTGACGGGGAGACTAGGTTGTGACTGACCACAGTAGTTGTTAAATGGCTAATGAAATGGGTATCAGCTGACCCAGGTCAAAGGGATTGATTGCCCTTTGAAGGCTCACAATGTGTTTGTCACTGGATTGGCTTTTAGAATGTGTGTCTGTTTCCTTGACAAATTAGTCCTTATATTTGGGAGGCAGCCACTAAATGCTCATCTTGTGGCAGACTGATTGGTGTGTGTCACTTTAGAAAATGTTTTAAGGTTTATTGTATGTGTGTGCAGGTGTCCACAGAGGCTAGGAGGGCACTTATGACCCCCTCCCTCTCTTAGAGCCATAGTAAGCCACCCACTGAGGGCTGGGTTCTGAGCTCAGACCCTCGAGTGAGTAATAAACCCCTTATAATGGCCACACCATTCGTGTAGCCTTTTAACACGCTTTCTGTGAGACAGTTTTGTTGTGGGCTCTGGCTGGCCTTGTACTGCTTCAGCTGCCCGAGTGCTAGGATTTTAGGCATGCACCACTATTCCTGGCTGTGTTATTTTAAATGTTGTCGTTAATTCTGAGACTTTCATACATGTGTACAATAAAATATGTTCACATTTCCCCATCACCACGACAGAGGGATGTAGACCCCTCCTGCCCTCTTCCTGCTCCTGTCCCCTCTGTGAAAAGTCACCCACTGGGTGCAAAGCATGGAGAACATTCGAAAACAAAAACAAAAAAGAGGGGAAGTCAAAAGTGAAGCCACACAGCGTGATGCGGGCTCTTCTCTCACTGACTGACCCTGGGGGTGAACCCACGACGGTTCACTCCGTGAGCGAGCGTGGGCTGACCCCCTTGAGGCTTGCTTTCAGTCTGTGCTGTTACTCTTCATTGGCAGCCGGCAGGAAACCGAAGCAGAGGCTCTGCCACTGTAGCCAGCAAGCACTTCCTTCCTGATGAGTGGCAGCTGTCTCTGCTCTTAGAACCCTGACCCTGTTAAGGTCAGGCATGAAGGGTGCCAAGAAAATGCGCTTGCTGCTGTCGCGTTCTGTGTGACTGTCACAGAAACTGTCAGCCACAGTAGCAGCTCTGATGGTAATTTTTGTCCAAAATCTCACTCCTTTCTTCTGTTTTTTAATAGTGAAGAGCGAAAATCTGGAAAATCTGGAGGAGAACGAATATTTTGGGATTGTCACTATAAGGATCTTAGTTCATGAGTGGCCCATGACATCTGGTTCCCGTGCACGGCTAATTGTTATTCAAGAAGAGGCGGTAGAGATTGATGGGCGACAGGTGAGATCATGTGCTGGTTAATCGGGGGTAAATTTGTGCTGTGTGCGCAGGTGTTGAGTGGCTTGGTCTCTGACTCGATGAGGAAGGAGGTTACTCTTCCATTGCTGTGGGGGGACACCTCGTGGTGACAAAGGCAACTTTTAGAAGAAAACACTCAGTTGGGGCTTGCTTACGGTTTCTGAGGGTTAGTCCATCATCATCATCATCACGGTGGGCAGTGGGCACACAGGCATGGTACTAGAGATGTAGCTGAGAGCTATATCCTAATCTGCAGGCAGACGGAGGGAGGGGGGGAGGGAGGGAGAGAAGGGGAGGGAGGGGGGGGAGGCTAGGCCTCAGAGCTCACCCCAGTGGCACTCATCCTCTGACAAGGCCACGCCTCCTAACCCTTCCCAAACAGTTCCACCAACTGGGGACCAAGCATTCAAATGAACGAGCCTGTAGGGGCCGTCCTCGTTGAAGCCACTACAGAACCCTAGAATTGTCTGGATTTAATCCTGCAGCATTTTGGTTATTTTTGCGTTTTACTTTGTAAAAAACCTCACGCTCATACCGTTATATCGTTTAAAACGTGATAAACATCAGCAAACAGGAAGTGAGGGACTCGGCCGTGCGAACGGAGCTGCATCACTGGTGTAAACGCCTGGAGTGGGTGTGGGAAGGAGTCAGGAGCCATTGGCTGAATGAGGAAGCGCTAAGGCGTTATTTAAAGTAAAAGGTACTTATTTTTTTTCTTCCGTAGGCTCAACAAAAGGATGTGATTGAAATTGACATTTTAGTTAAGAACCAGAGAGTACTCAGACATTCAAAATTTTCCCTTCCTTTGGAAGAAAGCATGCTTTATTCTCTTTCCCAAAACAGTGACATTTTATTTACTCTTCCCAACTTTTCTAAAAAAGGTAATTTAAAAGACCATTACTTAAAATACTAATGGGATTGTTTTGCCTTATATGCTTTTTTATTTGTTTTCTCAAGACAGGGTTTCTCTGTGTAGCCCTGGCTGTCCTGGAACTCACTCTGTAGACCAGGCTGGCCTCAAACTTAGAGATCTACCTGTCTCTGCCTTCCAAGTGTTGGCTGCTATTAAAGGTATGAGCCGCTGCCAAGCTTGCCTTATATAATTAAAAAAAAAAAAGATTTTTATTTGTGTGTGTGTGTGTGTGTGTGTGTGTGTGTGTGTGTGTGTGTGTACACTTCTAGAGGCCATGAAAGAGTCAGATCCCTAGAGCTGGAGTCACAAGGTGGATGCTGGGAACTGAACTCCTGAACTCATGTCTTCCTGAAGAGCAGCTGGCACTCCTGACCAGGCCAGCCCTCTAGTCCCCTATATGCTCTTAAGCACTTTTGACAATACGTACAAATGCTGCTATATATCTTTTCTTATTTAATGTATTCAGAAATAGACTTCCTTGAGGCCAAAGCAGAACATTTTCATTATTGTTTTGTTGGTTTTTTTTTTAAAGACTGGGTTTCTCTGTGTAGCTCTGGCTGTCCTGGAATTTAATCTGTAGATCATTACACCTGGTAGAACTTTTACATTTTATTGTCTGTCTGTCCTTCCTTCTTCCCTCCCTTCCTCCCTCCCTTCCTTTCCTTCCTTCCTTCTTTCCTTCCTTCCTTCCTTCCTTCCTTCCTTCCTTCCTTCCTTCCTTCCTTCCTTCCTTTCTGTCTGTTTTCCTTTCAATAGGGTTTTACCCTGTAGCCCAGCCTGGTCTGTAATGTGATAGGTTGACCAGGGTAGCCTGGGTTACGGAGTGTGCCGTGCCCATAGACTGAAAATTTAGACTGTGTGACAAAACCGTAACTTCTGTAGCCCCCTGAGTAAACAAGTAAATAAAACTTTTGTTCTCTCGTGGTGAAGTATGTTAGGAAAGTAATCACAAGTATTCTTGGTGTGCTCTCTTAGAACTTGCAGAGGGTGCCAGCTCGCTGCTGGCATTTGATAACTTTGTTCTTCCCTCTTCAGTAGGAAGCGTTCCTTCATTGCAGACCACCAGCCACTACCTCATCGGGAGTGTAGAAACCACCGTGGAGGGAAATGCGTTACCTGGCAAACTGCCTGAGACTCCTCTCAGAGCCGAGCCCCCATCTTCATACAAGGTAAGTCTAATACTTGGTGTTTTCTTTTTTTCTTTGTTTTTGTTTTCTCTTCCAGACATTGTGAAACAGTCCTGGGTGTTTTTCAGCTCACTCTGTAAAGCAGACTGGCCTGGAACTCACAGAGATCCTCCTGCCTCTGCCTCCCGAGTGCTGGGACTAAAGGCACATGCCACCACCGCCCGACGTTGATATTATCTTTATGTGGTATTACCATAGCAGTTCTGTTTATGTTAAAGAACATAAATGTGTCCTTAAAATGAGGTAGACATCATAAAGATTAAAGTAGTGGATCGTTTTTAGTGATTGTGTGTCTTTCTTTTTTTTTTTTTTTTGCTGTTTTTAGTTTTTGCTTTTTTTTTTTTTTTTCCAGTTTTTAGTTTTTGCCTTTTTTTTTTTTTTTTTTTCAGTTTGTAGCCTAGGCTGACCTCCAGCTCATAATGATCTTCCTGCATCCATCTCCTCAGTGCTGGTACTATAGGCGTAAGTCAGCACCCCTGGCTCTCTCTGGGTTTCTGTTGTTGTCTGACATTTACCCTCCCTGTGTGTGCCTGTGCATGTACGTGCTTATCCGAGGACAACTCTCGGGCGTTGACCTCTCCTTTCGCCGAGTTGGCCTCAGGAACCATACTCAAGTTATGAGGCTTGGCCACAAGTTACTCACTGAGCTACCCTGCCGGACGTTAATTTGACCTTAATGTGGTATTCAAGGTGTTCTTATAGACTGCATTTAATGATAGAGTCCCACAGTTCCTTCTCAAATCTCCATTCAACTCTCACCTTGTACACACGCAGACGGTGTGCACCCTCAAGGTCCTGCACAGTGACTGGGTGTGGATTGAAACTGATCTTCTGTTTCTAGTTCTGCAACCCTGGGTCAGTTCCCAACTTCTAGCCTCTGTCCCGGGTTAACCTGTGCTCAGGCTGTCAGGCACAGCCGAGTATCCCATCACGGTGTGAGGAATCAGAGGGGTATTCCAGTGAAACCACACTGGGATCCACTGAGCACATTTATGTTACATCCATCTACAGATACAGTTCTGAAAGTAGTGTCTGCTCTCAAATGGGTAAGCTCTGTGCAGTGATTCTCACTGAAGGTCAGACTGTTGATTTGGGGTTGCTGGAGTCTGGATTAGTTGGGCAGCTTGCACTGTGATATCTCCAGCCCGTCAGCCTCAGAGGAGACTGTCTTCATTGCCCACATCATCAGTGCCCATATTTGGTTCCCTTCTTGCTCTTAAAACATGAGGCATTTCCGGAGCAGTGCCCCTTGCCCGTTCTAAAAGTTGTGGAGTTTGTTTCTCCCTCTCTTGTCCTCTCTGCCTGCAACTCTGGACAGTTCTCACTAGTCTGTCAGCATTAATATTCCCTTAGTTAGTAGTTAGACAGCGGGATTTTGCACCTGTGACTCGGAAACATAATTTTTAAGATTGTAAAACAATTATAAAATGAAATTTTGTTGCCATGTTATATATGTCCCACAGTCACTCTATCCCATCACTGTGAAAGTAGGGGAAAGCATTCACTTTTGAGCTGTTTACCCCACCCAGGCTTCTTTCTTTCTTAATTTTTATTTCATCTTTTGAGTTAGCTTTGACACACGTAACACCACTATAATCAAAACACAGGTTTTCTGTCACCCAAACCCAAAACATTATGGTGGCACACGCTTCTAATCCCAGCACTTGGGAGGCAGAGGCAGGCGGAGCTCTGTGAGTTCCAGGCCAGCCTGGTCTACAGAGAAAGACCCCCGTCTCAAAAGAAGACAGAAATGTTAAATTTTAGGTGCTGGAGCTGGCCTTTCTGATGAAAACCCTCTCCCCAGGTAATGTGCCAGTGGATGGAGAATCTCAGGAAAGCACTCTGTCGGTTCTGGGGCACTGTGTTCCCCGTGTTCTTCATGTTCCTCAACGTCATGGTAGTTGGAGTTTTGGGTGCAGCAGGAGTCCTAGCCGTGTTAAAGGTGCTTTTCCCAGTTTCTGAGAACAAGTAAGTGCTTCATGTTTTTGAGACATTATTAATCTTAGCTATTCAAAAGTAAGTTATAGTGGTGGCACACACCTTTACTCCCAGCACTCAGGAGGCAAAGACAGGCAGATCACTGTGAGTTCAAGACCAGTCTGGTCTACAAAATGAGTTTCAGGACAGCCAGGGCTACACAGAGAAACACTGTCTTGGGGGGGGGGGAAACAAAGTTATATTCACTTATTTTATATATTTGAAAGTATAAAATTAGGATAGGACAATGGGAGGGGGAAAAAAACCATTTTCCAACTGTAATGGAATTAAAATACATTTATGTATTATTTGAGATTACAATAGTTTGAGAGAGTAAACCATGATCAGAATTGTTGCTTAGTCTCCGTGGAGCAGGAAATGAATGGGAACACGGGGTCAGTGAAACCATCGCCCCTTTTCACCTCCACAGCATCAGTCAGTGTCAGGAGCCCAGCAGGCTCTTGACCGCAGCAACACGAGGCACAGGGGCAAAGGCACCAGATGTCCTCTGCTGCTTGTATGGGGCAGGGTCACATGTAGCCCAGGCTGGCCCCGAACTTAGCCAGGTCGCTGAGGATGGCTTTGGACTCCTGACCCTCCTGCCTCCCAGGTGCTGGGATTACAGATGTGTGCCAGCAAGCCTGAGTGGCCTTGATTTCATTGGGCACGTTGTGGCCACTGGCAAACAGGCCCTTTCATCCCACCCTGCTCTAAGTTACACCCGACTCTCAGCTCTCACGTTACAGCTCATGTTGCTGTATAGCCAGGACAGGGTTAAGCGGCCACAGCATTCTGAGGGCAAGAGGCAGAGAGCCTGTAGAGATGCCCCCACGGCCCACTATTAGATAGCAGCACCGTCCGTTAGCCATTAAGACACTGACTGCACTGCCAAAGTACAGTGCTGGCTCTAGGCACGACGACCCTGTGAATGGCAGGTCCAGTAGGTCTTGTTGAGCAGGAACAGGTTTGGAGCATGAGTTACCTGTTAATCCTAATGGCCTGAGGACTGCTTAGTTTATGGGTGCAGCCATACTTCAGCCTTGAGTACCTACCTGCTCATTTTGTTGCGTGTTTCTAGATGGGTCTCCATACGTAGACCAGGCTGGCTCTGAATTCATGAATGGCTCTAGCTTGTGCCTCATGAGCATTGGGATTCTAGGTGTGGGCTACCATACCTGCCTTACACTTTGCACAGGTGAGGGGCTTCGTCATCCATGGGTCTGGTGTGCTTGATAACTCTCTAAAAGTTTGAAGGTCCCTTTGCTTCTGATTTGCTAAGTAAACTTAATTCAGTCATCAGCCTTTGCCTCATCCCTGTGCTCAACAGCTGGCAGAGAGAGTCATGAGCATCAGCACATGCACCCAACGTGAATGAAACCTGCAGCATATAATAAAATGGCACATGCACCTTGAAAACTGCTGCTGTATGCCAGACTGACTGACTTAGAGCAGCAGAGTCTGAGCACTGCATGGATGGTCAGCTTGCGGATTAAGGCCTCTGTTGCGGCTTCAATGGAAGGATCTTAGAAATGCTAACTTGGGATCTTGGGTTCAATAGTCACACAGATTCTAATGACAAAGAGACATCGACTAGAAAGCTGCCCAGTCTAGGGTAATGAGCCCTGCAGCTGTTCGCTTTCCTTCCTGTAGGATCGGGCAATGATCTCGTTCCCTTCTAGTGCTCAGTGTGTTTGGTTAAAGAGAACTTAGGGCCAAGAGTTTGTACAAGCTTCATAACCCGTGAGAGGGAAGGTGGACGTCATCTTGAAGTGGTGGTGGTGTACATCAGCCTCCTGGAGGTGTGTGACACTGGCAATAATGACTTACCTTGTATTTCAGAGGAATTCTGCACGTGGATAAAATGAATGCCATGCCTGTGGTACCTATCATCTTATACCCAGATGGTTCTGACAAAACAGAAGAAAAACTTAAAGATAAAACGTGTATTTAAAACACCATCTCCAATCATGGACTCTGAATTAGTCTATTGTCTGCAGACTTGCCATTTGAATACTGCTTTATTTAAATCATTAATCAGTTTGTATGTAGAAATTGCAAAATTCCCAAGACTGTCTGAAAATTGACCTTCACTGTGCCAAGTTAGAGTTCACCTCGTCCCACACATGGACTGTCTGTTCAAGAGATGAATTATTAAGGAGAAAGTGGAAAAGATATGACTTCAAAACAACCAGAATGATAAAGGGTAAAACAGCACCACGTGCTAGTAGCTTCCAGGTGTCTTTGCTGCAGAAACTGTCTGTTGATTACTATTGTAAGGGGTTATAAGAAGCACTTTATGAAATTATAATTTAAAAATGGAAGAATTTAACACTTTTTTTTTTTTAACTCAGTACAATGTGCCTTTGTGTCACACACAGGACTTGGCATGAAATCACTCAAGTGTATCATGTCTGTGTTTGTGCCAAAACTGCTTACCTTGACTGCACCAGGGTTTCAAGTAGCAGTGACACACATTCTCACTCTACAATAAACTTTTTTAAAAGAGTTGCTTTATTTTTAATTATGTGCATGGGAGGGGTGCTGGGTGCATGAGTGCACATGCCTGTTGAGGCCCGAAAGAAGACATTGAATCCCTGCAGCTGGAGTCAGTGGCCGTGAGCTGCCTGACGTGGGCACTGAGAACCACACGTGGGTGGTCTGGAAGAGCAGGAAGCATTTTAACCAGCTATCTCTGCAACCCTCCTCTCTGCATTAATAAGATACGAGGGTAGCTGCATGGGTTAAGTTTATCCAAGTGAGAAGCACTCACTACATAGTGGTGTGGTGTAGCTTTCATTCACATGACTGACTGACTGAAGCTCAGCCTTTCAAAGAAGCCGTCATCTTCATGGAATTAAGCCTCAGCCTTCTGTGTGTAAGCATGTTTCATCTTGTCTATAGCGATGCACAGACTGGCCGATTTGAACAATGTTATCTAGCACACTTACTCCATGTGGTTTTTATTCTTTTTCATTAAAAGTTCTGAAAGCCAGGTATGGTAGAGCACATCTGTAAGCCCAAGCAGTGACAAGAAGGGACACCTCGATAGAACTTTCAGTGGGACTGTCTCGGGTTTCTGGTTGTAAAACATGGCCCAAGCTTGATGTTTTGCTTTCTTTTTTATTCTCCCTACCAATAGTAGGACCTTGAACCCATGAATGCCAGGAAAGGACTACACTACTAAGCTACAGCTCCAAGCCCACTGGAGAGGAGGGGATGGAGGGTGACAAGTGGGACAGTGACGTTTAATCTGGTTAGTGCTATTTTTTGTAGGTAGTCCAGGCTGGTCTCAGACTTACCAAGTACTTAAGCATAACCTCAATCTTGCATTCTCCTACATGATGGAATTACAGGCAGGTCACACTCTGCTTGGTTGTATGCAGAGTTGGAGACCAAATCTCAGGCTTCATGCATGCCATGCAAGAACCCTAGCAATGAGCTATATCCCCTAGCAGTAACTGGATTGTTTTAATTTTGATGTGTGTGTGTGTGTTGTGTGAGCACATGTGCATGTGCTTCTGAGTATGTGCACATCCGTGCAAGTTCAAGGATCCCAGAGCCACTGTATCCCCTTGAAGCTTTTTCAAGAGCAGTATGCACTTAACCACTGAGGCATATCTCCAGCCCCCAGAATCCTATTCCTACCCCAACAGAAAGGGAAGAGAAGCTAGCATGGCACACTAATCTGGCTATGCTTTAGTTAGCTGCAGTTTTAGAGTGGTTACTAGCTATCAGCCATTACCACAGAACAGCAGAGAGGGGGGAGAGATGCTGTACTTAGAAAACTCAAGCCAGTGCTAAGTTAAAATAAGGTACAATGACTTTATTCAGAACCAGAAAGAATTTAAAAATCACACCATTATGAAAGTTTAAAAAAATATAGCACTCAGTGCAGTGAAATACTACATTTAATTATTTTTCAAAGACTTAAGGCAGATTTCTCAGTTTACATTGTACGAAGTTAGCATGATCCAAACTCAACTATCCATTTCTCGTATCTTTCAATGTCTGCAGCTGATACCGACTTAGAAACCTTCTTTAAAGCCATTTCAAAATCCTCCATGGTGGTAGGCATATGCATTTCTTCTCTTGAAAGGTTTCGGATTTCTTCTGGAGTTAGACCCTCAATACGCCTTCTCATGGCCATCAAGGATGCATCCCTAGGTTTTAAGTTTTAAAAAGCCCAAAATGTTACTTTAATTGAATTTAAAAAAAAAAAAATGCCAAATTCTCTAATATCATATATATATATATATATATATATATATATATATATATATACACACACATATATATCCATCATATATATTAATACTGCACTGCACCTTTCATTGGAAAACTAGGCCTTATTTGAATTGTTTTTTTAGCAGTGAAATCTCTATAAGTATACTAATTAATTCAAGTAATAAATGTTGAATATACAGTCCAAGATATAATAAGCTTCCAATTTTATCTCCTTATATGTTCAATAAAGAATAGGTATTCTCCATGAAGACAGAATGGAATGTTAGACAGAAAATTAAACATTTTCTGCATATAAGGAAAATCAGGTCAGGCACATTTTCCCTTTCCCCTTCTATTACAAAGACTTCATTCACATCAAGAATGTCTTTTATTAGCTGGGCAATGGTGGTACACACATGGAGAGACAGCCTGGTCTACAGTGAGTTCTGGGACAGCCAGGGCTACACTCTTAAGAGTTTCATTGGCCTAGACTGCCTCAAACTGACAGTGTGGCTGAGGATGACCTTATACTCACAATTCTCCCACCTCCATGCCTGCCTGATGCCAGGATTATAGCCCTGCCCCACCACAGCTCAGCGCCATGGGGTGCAAGGACCAAATCTAGGGCTTTGTGTAATTTCTTTCTCTGACCAAGTTCCTTATGGCAGTCACTATGTATGTACAGAGGCAGTAAACACAATCTCTGACCCACACGATCTATGTAACGTGCTCACTTAGCAATGAGGAAGCTTAGCAGTCAAGTCCCTGAGACAGACAAATCAGGGCCACGCCTTGTTGAGCCAGCTGTACCAAGAGTGGCATTTAGGACACGGTGACTGGAAACAAGACTACAGTATTAGCCTGTGAGTACATTAAATATGCGTCAGTCATTTCCTATCTAACACTGCAGGGAAGCGATGCTTCTTGAATTTACAGTTTTCAAATGGCCTATGGGCCATCAAATGCAGACACCTTGCCAACACCTGTTAACGCTAACTCTAACCATAAACTGTAACTGTAACCATAAATATAGTGTGGAGGTGGGGTCCTTGTAGTCTTGGGACAAAACTCAGGGCTGGCACATGCTAGGCAAACGCTCTATAAATGAGCTACATCGCCTGGCCAGTGTAGGGCATCTGCCTTAATATAAATACTTACACCTGAAGTTTATGCTTACAAAAAAATGAGAGAAATACACACCTGCATACATTGGTAATGTCCGCACCCGAGTAACCTTCCATGTTTTCTGCTATGCTTGCAAGGTTAACATCATCAGCCAATTCCAGCTCTCGAAGGCTTATTCTCAACAGTTCTTCCCTGCCTTTTGCTAACGGGAGAAACATTTTAAAATGTAAGCCTTCAATGGGAATAGAACAGTGTCAATTTCGCTCAAACGAAAAACTACTTCCTGAAATGGTCTCACAGTGTAGCTCAGGCTGGCCTCGGCATAAACGCACTAGGATTTATAGGCATAAGCCACCATGTCTGCGTTAAGGCCACGAAGTATTAGGAATTGTTTTCCAATTCTTGGAGCAAGTGTGCTCATCAAGTTATCAAGACTTCCAGATTCTAGACATAGCCAAACAGTCACACAGGAAAGTGTACATTTGCCTCCTCAAGGAAGGCTCCTATCAATTTAAAATATAAACCCTTGATAACTGAAGCTCCCTTAAAAGTCATGATACCTGATGGTAAAGGAATGTAGATTCTTTTTTCAAGACGCCGTCGTAAAGCCTCATCTATGTCCCAGGGAAAATTCGTAGCTGCCAGAACCATAACCATTTTGGAAGGGTCATCGTTTTCTGAGGCACCTCCAACACCTTAAAAGGCAGGAGAATAAAAGTTACTGAGTTCATGAAATAAAGCTCAGTGCTTTACAGACTGTGAAATCTTACACAATGGTCCCAGCAGGGTAGTTTCCCAGCCTCCCTAAGACACCTGTGAGTATGTGATCCAAGGGAAATGTAGTTTTGTGGTACACAAAATATGACTTACATGGGATTTAATGAAAACACCAGCTCAGCTTATTAGTTATTTAAAAAAAAAAAAAAAAATCAAGGGCATGGTGGTGGATTCCTTAAATCTTAGCACTTGGGAGGCAGAGGCAAGCAAATCTCTGTGAGTCTGAGGTCACCCTGGTCTACAGGCCAAAAAAAAACAAAACCAAAAACAAAACTATTAGGCTGGAGAGATACCTCAGTGGTTAAGAGCACTGGTTGCTTTTCCAAAGGACCTGAGTTCAATGCCCAGCACCATGTGGCAGCTCACCCTCTTCTGGCCTCCTCTGGCACCAGGTATGCACAAGATGCACAAACATACACGAAAATGAACACTCATACACATAAACTGTGAATACATTTCCAAAGTATTCCAAATACATACATAACCTCTAAGCGCGGTCTGTTTGCATCTTATGTCTACTTGTTGTGTGGCTAAAAATAAGGAATCATATATATATGCATGCCGAAGAGTGGTATGTGGATGCCATTATTTCTGACTTGTCATCCATTCAGGAATATCCATTCACTACTACTCATCTCTATGCCCTAAATGCCTGCCCCCTCATCCTTCTGAGTGCTAGCACATACTGAATGTGCTGGACTAGCACTACAGCCAGCTTGACTGACAGGAAGAGCACACACAGTCAGCTCCCATCCCAAGTCAATCTCTGCACAGACGTGTGTACCATCCATTTGAACCAGCAGCTCAGCTTTCACCCTTCGGCTTGCTTCATGCTCTTCAGAAGTCCCTCGGCGACTACAAATGGAATCTATCTCATCAATAAATATGGTAGCTGGAGAGTAAAATCGAGCCTAAAGGAAGAAACCAAGCAATACCAGGTTTTAGGGTTTTGATTTTTGAGGTTGGGTATATAACCTAATGGTAGGGCTTGCCTAGTATGCTTAAGGCTCAGTATCACTGAAATAAACCATTTATAGATTAGAAACTGGGAAACAAGAGGCTGGAATGACAGCTTAAGAGCACTTGCTGACCTTGTAGTGAACCTGAGTTCAGTTTCTAGCATGCAAATGGGCAGCTCACAACTTCTCTAAAGACTGCAGTCACAGGGGATTTGACATCCTCTTCTGGCCCTTATGGGACACAGCGCACACACAGGCACAGGCACACACACAGGCACTCAGACTTACACAGAAAATAGGAATAAAAGAAGCTGGAAAACAACTAGAGGCTGCCATATACTCCTTTCTTCTTGCCCTAATGGAAGAAAGAGGCCGTGGCATTGTATTTAAGTTTGTCTTATTTGTGTGCATGCATGTGAGTGTGGGTGTAGGAGAGCCACAGAGCATATTTACACAGGACAACTTGCAGATGTTCAATCTCTCCACCACATGGGTGTCAGGGATCAAAGTCAGATTGAGAAGCTTGGTTGCAGGTACCACTGATCCATCTTGTCCCATCTTTGTCTTTTGGACACAGGAACTCATGAACCCCAGGTGTCCCCAATTTGCTATACACCTGAAGGTGACCTTGAGCCCATTTCCCCTGCTGGGATTTCAAATGGGCACCATCAAGCTCTAAAACCTACATAGCTTCTAATGAAAACACAGATACCATCTTTTTTCCATTATATGAACCAGCTCTCTCTCAAAACAAAAACAACAAACAAAAACTTGTATGATAAACACAGGGTTATTCCTGAACCCTATTAATGATATGAACAACTATGGTAGGACATTTTGAGGTACTGGTAGATAGTCTCAAGTTCCAGAAAAAGCTTGGTCAAAACCATTCCTTTACATTATAGGATACGTCTAATAGAGAAATTATAGTTACATGGTTGCTTTTTTTTACATAAGTCACTTTTTTTAACATAAAAATACATATATTTTAATGCTTCTAAATAGACCATTAGAAGAGTCAATTTTTATTGCTTTGTTCTAAGCCCATCAGCAAAAAATTGAAATTCATTCTGATGTTGTCACACCAAGCAAAACCCACCATTTCTTATTCTTCTCAAGCACTGAGTCTGCGTTCTACTTTAAGCAGAGGCTACGGGACACACGCCAAACTGGTTTTACTTGGCTTGGGAGGGTACTGTGGAGAGATGCTCAATGGACACCACTGGTTCTGCCTACTAAGGGCAGCCTGTCATGTGTAATCACTGTTGTAACATCCACACCATCAAAAAAAAAAAAAAATCCCTTCTAATTGAGGTAACAGTGTCAGGCTCAGGCTTGTGACTCAAGAGCAAGTGCTGATCCCTGGGCTTGCGCATCAACGACTCAAGTGAGGATGCGTTTCTCTGGCTTACACTTCTTACCTCAGCCACCTCAAGGGGTGCCCAACATCAAAGCTAGCCAGAGTGGAGCGCTGAGATCCACTATGTAACTTTAAACAAGTCCTACAGAGGATACTTGCTGCTTAAGATTAAAATAAAAACAAAGCAGACAGTCACTTGCTGTGGGATAGTGTTCTTGTTCACTGTAAAGATCTGTCACTCGTGTTGCGGTAATAAAACGCTAACTGGCCAGGAGCTAGGCAGGGAATATAAGTGGGCTGGCAGACCAGGAGACTTCTGAGAAGAGGGGGGCAGAGGGAGAGACGCCATGTAGCTGCCGAGGAAGCAAGAGACCCAGGCATCACCAGGAAGCCAACAGCACGTAGAGATACATAGATTATTAGACATGGGTTAGTAATTAAGAAAGAGGTAGCCAATAAGAAGCAGTTTATAATTAATATAAGCCCCTGCGTGTTCATTTGGGACTAAACAGTTGTGGGACCAGGCAGGACAGAGACTTCCATTTACAATCACTTCTTTTATACAGCTGGGCGGTGGTGGCACATGCCTTTAATACCAGCACTTGAGAGGTAGAGGCTCATGGAGTTCTGAGTTCAAGGCCAGATTGGTCTACAAAATGAGTTAGTTCCAAGACAGCCAGGGCTACACAGCAAAGCCCTGTCTCAGAGGGGAAAAATAAAATAAAACACACATATTAATTTATTTTATCCCAACCATTTTTAGATACATAATAGCAAGCTCCAATGAGTTAAGATTTGTATTAAGCAAATTACTTGCATCAGTTGAATTTCTGATATCACACAGATAAACTGCATGTGTTTGTGTGCACATGAATTTATGTATGCAAAGGCATGATATGCATGTAGAGGTCAGAGGTCAACCTTGGGTGTCTTATCTCAGATGCTCTGCCCGTTTTTGCCTCCCCAGCTCTGGGATTACAAGACACACTGCTAAGTCTTGTATTACACTTTCCCAATTAGACCATCTCCACAGCCCATAAGTTATACATTAATGCTTTCTAAATAAAGGGATGACAGCTAAGGAAGGAAGGAACCTGCTGGAGGCAGCTAGGAAAGTAACTAATATGGAGTAAGGGCCCAACGATTTAAACTTTCCCCCTTTCTCTCCAGCATTTCAAAAATCATCTTTTCAAAATTATCAGAGATTCTCCATTACATTGATACTGTATTATTAACTATTAATAAGCCGTTAAAAGTCTGTTAAAAAAAATCACCTCCTGGTTTATGAACTGCCCACATCCAAGAGGAAGTAGAAATAAAAACCAAAATAGGAAGTTTTCCAGAAAATGGATAACTTGAGAGGATGATGCTAGTTTGTTTCATTATTTATTTACTTATTTGAGCTTAGAACAAGGATGGTATCAGCAAGATCACCTAAGACTTTTTCTGCTATGATTAAGATTTCATGTCTTGGGGCAGGAGAGATGGCTCAGTGGTTAAGAGCACTGGCTGCTCTTCCAGAGGACCCAAATTCAATTCCCAGAACAACGTGGTGGCTTGCAAACATCTAGCATGACATCTGGCTCCCTCTTCTGGTATACAGGCAAAACACTGTATACATAATAAACAAATCTTTAAAAAACAAAAAGGAAGAAAAGAGAAACTCAAAATAGGAGTGGAAGAAATTAATTCAAACACTGGTCATGCAACTCAAGGTGGCAGCTGGAGAGAAGGCTCAAAGGTTATGAGCTGTTATTGCTCTTGGGGACAACTGGAGTTTGGTTCCCTGCACTCACAAACGCCTTCTGGCCTCCACAGGCATATGCACCGTACAGAAACACTCACACACACACACACACAATTAAAAGTAAAATTAATCTTAAATGCAAGCAAGACCATTGGCATAGCTGACAGGCTGGAGGTGATCTAAGTTCCACAGCTGCTTAAGAGCCATAACTAGGCATGCTGCTTAACAAACATAATTATGAAGCTGGCAAGATGGTTCAAGCAGGTTAAGTGTGAGCCCTGGAACCCATATAAGGGTAGGAGGAGAGAACTGCTCCAAAACACATGTCCTCTGATGGCCACTTGAGTGTGGTGGTGTGCACCACATACGTACGTGTGATGAAGCATGGGGTGGTGCGCACAACTACGTTAGATTCTTACATAGTGTACGCATGCTCAGAAACTAAGTCACTCATGGTTATAGGCATCCTGGGCAGAGTCACGTCATAGAGAAGGTCGGGGTCAGGAATGCTAGTGCGGTCTCAAACGTTACCATCTCAAACAGAAGACGGACAAGCTTCTCAGACTCTCCTCTGTATTTGGAGGTCAGGGTTGATGAAGAGACATTGAAGAATGTCGTCTTGCACTCTGTAGCAACTGCTTTAGCAAGGAGGGTCTTCCCAGTGCCAGGCGGGCCAACCATCAGCACCCCCTGGAGGAGTGTAACAGGGTATGACATCACAGGGTAAGCAAAGACTCCATCTGCCAGAGCTCCCTCCTTCCCGACCTCCTGGGATCCAGTGAGCCTCCTGCTCCATTCTCTGGAGGAGCGGGGACTATCAGTGGACAGCACCTGTCCAGTAGCTTGTCCTCCTTCCAATTAATACTAAGTAGCAAACTTCACTAAATGTGTATGTAACAATGAGACAAAGAGCAAAGAGCAAAATGAATGATATTTCATAACAAAGTTTTACTTATTCTTTGACATAGGGTCTTATTGATTTAGCACTGGCTGTCCTGGAACTTACTATGTAGACCCAGGCTGGCCTCACACTCACAGAGATCCAACTGTCTCGGTCTCCCAAGTGCTGGGGTTAAGAGTACATGTCACTACTACCGGCACAAACACCTTTCCTATTACACAAAAGGAAGCTAATCACACTAAAAGTTTGGAACTCAGGAAAACATAATTATTAATTTATTCATCACTACGAAAGCTAACTGTCAGTAGTTGGTATCTTAAAGAAGCAGACAAATGTTCACTCTTAGCTCACGTTCTTTAAATAACTCCTTTTCATACCATCCCAGAATTTTAAAAAAATGCTCAATGAGATAAAAATATTGCTGAATTTGTCAAAAACAATCCCAAAACTACTATGAGAAGTCACATGATGTGAGAAACAAAATGCATTAGCCAGCTGGGTCAATGCACAAAGAGAAGTTCACCCTGCGTGTGCTATGTGTGGGGAGATGACCCTCAGCACTGTGCTTCTTACTCTAGGAACCTTGCACTGGTCTGGTCAAAACAAAATTCTTTTTCTTTGTTTGTTAGTTTTCTTGAAATAGTCTTAACTGTAATCCAGGCTGTGTTGGAACTCAGATCCTCCTAAGCGTCCTGAGCCTGGGCTACAAGCTTGAGCTCCTGCCCTGGTTTAAGCTTTTCCTCTTCCACTTTCTGCAATAGGGGTAAGCGGTGGCTGCCCACAGCGGGGCAGAGCGTTCCCTGTGGCGACCGCTGCAGGTGTAAACTTACTTTCCAGGGCCTCCTGATGCCCTTAAAGAACTCTGGCATCCACATTGGTAACACCACTGCTTCCTTAAGCAACTTTTTAGCTTCTACTAAATCAGCAATATCATCCCTGGAAGAGAAAGATACTTTGTCAGCCAGCCCCTTTAGAGTACATATCCAAAACCAAAAAGAGGCTCAGTGGGAAGTTAGGGATGTGACACTTTCTTCTGTCCTCCAAAGGCACTGTACACATGGCACGCAGGCAGAACACCCACCCATATAAAGTAACAGACTTTAAAAATGCAAAACATAAATAAAAATACAAAAGCTTCAAACTCAAGTCTGGGTAACGTAGCTCAGTTGGTGTAGTGCTTGTCTAGCAAGCACTAGCCCTGGAGTCCTCAACATCACCAGATAAACTGGTCATGGTGATGTGTGTCTGTCACCTCAGCACTCGAGGAAGAGGACCAAGTTCAATGCCATGCTAGCTACACCGCCATGCTGAAGCCAGTCTGCTCTACAGGGAACCCTGTCTCACAACTAACAAACAAAAATTAAAATCTCAGGACAACATACTGGTACAGCCTCAAGGCTGATGTGGTTTTTTACTGTATGTCCTGCTTACATTGGATATTCTCTAGTTCTGTCTCCAAAGACAGATCTTTAGCACATGCCCATATAGTCTCCATTTTCTGTTTCCAAAACGATCACCAGCTCAATTACCTTGTGATGTGACTTACCACCGAACATTGGGATTCTGAGATATTATATCTCTTTCCAAAGCTTCTACTAAGTCCTTGTCATACCCAGTGCTGTCAAATTTATTTGCCTCTTGCTCTGTAACTGCTGCAGGTGATTTGTTCTACATGAGGAGATAAAAAACACAAGAACCTTTAACTGACTGAAGTTTTGTATTTTCTTTCTGTGAGTCAGAAACAGTGATCAGCAGTGATTTTGTTCACTGAATGATCTCCTGGTATAAACCCAACACCAGACAAACTTCTGACTCTCTTGCCACCAAAATCTCTGGTATTACCACCACACCTGGCCAAGGAAATCCAATCCTAATCAGTGTAAATTTTTCCAAGAAACCAAAGAGGCCAGAAGGAAGTGATGCATTACTTCCCAAGTGTGCAAAGAAAACCCAGAATCCTTCCAGCGTAATATCATTCAGAAATGAAGCAGATATCAAGGCATTCTCAGAGATGGAATCTCAGCACGTGAGAATTAGAGACAAGAGGACTGTGAGACCACCTCACAAATTCAAACCAACCCCCCCCAAAAAAACCCAAAGCAACAACAAAACCTCAGATAAGAAACAGAACCTTGTCAACCTTGAAACACGGGCAAGCCAGGAAATAAAACAGAACTATGTCAATATGACAGACTTTACTTCCCTCTGAGTTTTCTAAATAACACTGGCTAGCAAAAGCAAAACATTATAACAGCCTGATGCAGTTCTAAATTAACACAGAGGAAATTTTTAAATTGTAAATAGGAAGAATAAAGGGCTATAGAAGGTTCTGTACTCAGAAGTCAATGACTATCAGAAAATCACTTCACACATACCATACCAAGAAATCAATAAACAGATGTGTATCTACTTACATTTAACTTAAGTGAAAATTAAATTAAATTTTCATTTCTGCCCAGGCACTGGTGGCACACGCCTATAATCCCACCAGTGGGGAGGCAGAGGAGGGTGAATCTCTGTCAAGATCAAGGCCAGTCTGGTCTACAGAATGAGTTCCAGGACAGCTAGAGCTATTACACAGAGAAACCCTGTCTTGAAAGAACAAAACAAACAACCGAAAAGCAAAAAACAAAAACCATTTTGTTTTGAGGGGGTTGGAGAGAACACTCAGCGGCTAAGAGCACTCACTGACTTCTCTTCTAGAAGTTTGAGCTCAATTCCCAGCAGCCACATGGCCCTTCTGCTCTAACTACAGTGCCGTGGGATCCAGTGCAGATAAAACTTCCACAGACACACAAAATAAATGAACCTAAACATTTGTTCTCGCTCTCTGTTGGGGAGTGTGTGCTTATGTGTGGCCCATGTGTGCTGCAGGGACCAGGAGGGGGTGGGGGTTGTGAACTCCCTCAGGTAGGTGCTGACGATCAGGAAGGGCAGCAGCAGCAGCAAGCATCCTTCACACTGAGCCCACTGAGGCGGCTCCCCAGTGCCGGCTTTCGCTTGGGGGGAGGAGGGGGCACTAACTCTTACCTTTTCCTCTCTTCCTTTACTCTGCTCTTTCTTTTCACGGCTACGCACAGCCTTGCCTCTGTCGTGGTGGAGATTCTGGGCGGACGGGCGATGCGCTCTGACGACTGTGCCTGGACGGTTACTGTGTGGCTTAGGGTCATGGTACTGAGAAGACTGGCGTTTCCTAGGTCCTGGTGAGGGTCTAAACAACATAAGACCACTAAAACCACAGGCGGCTCCTGAAGGAGCTGGCTATGCGCCCAGCTAACGAAGAGAACGAAGGAAGCCAAGGCAAAACTAAGCGTGCAACGGGAAACAAGCTTTAGGATGCTGAAGCCCAGGGTCTAAACTTTAAATCTGAAGAAGCCGCTATGACCAGTTACAGTAATACAGTACTGTCGTATTTTAGAGACAATTAGGGAACGTAAAAGTCACTTCTACTTAGGACACCACTGTACAACAAAGAGAATCAAAAATGAAGTCTGACTGCTGGAAAGTGGAAAAAAGGAGCAGTTATCAGAGAACATGCACTTCAGTGTGATTTTACTTTGACTATATTATAATCGTGTTGATTAGATAGAGGTTTTAATAATTTCCCCATTCTAAAAGACTAGCAGGAAAGAAGGGTAAGATGGTACATGACCTTTAATCCCAGCATTTGAAGGACAGAGGCATGTGGATCACTGTGAGTTAGAGGCCAGGCATATATAGCAAGTCCAAGCTCAGGGCCACATAATGAGACCTGTCTCAAAGAAAGGGGAGGGGACAGGGGAGCTGAGGGGGGAGGGCCTGCCTCTGCCTCCCAAAGTGCTGGGATTAAAGACAGGCGCCACCATCATCGCCTGGCACTTCATTAATTATGTGATTGTCTCTTGGAGTAGAAGGCATTTATATGCCAAAGAAAGTCAAGCAGGCTCAAAAGCCCGTCATTCTAAATCCCTACCCAAGTGGATAAGACTCTAGTCCCCAGATCCCTCAGTCTGCATGCTGAGTCAGCTACTTTCAGGCATGCGCCCTAGTTCTGGCAACTTTCCACCCAAACTTGATACACACTTAATTCTCAAAGGACATTACAGTGCAAGTGTTCCCCATGTCCCTGTCTCCCGGCAACCCAGTCCATCTCCTAGGAAGGGATCAAGATAAGGCTGTCAGCTTCTTGGGCTAGTTTTCTTTAGAAGACTCAACTTACCTTCGTTCAACAGGTACAGGCAAGGACCACACTTCTCCCTCGGAAGCCGGAAGTTCACGCTGCGCAGCTTTTAGAGGGGTACTGTCCAGTTTAAAGCTCTCAAGTGTTTTCATGATATCCTTAACATGCTTAGCTTCCACATTTATTTCCTGCCAAACCTGGTTTCAAAGAAAAATATGACTCAATTTCTTGAAGAAACCATTGCCAAGCCGGGCAGTGGTGGCACACTACTTTAATCCCAGCACTGGGGAGGCAGAGGTAGGTGGATCTCTGTGAGTTCGAGGCTAGCCTGATCTACAGAGCAAGTTCCAGGACAGCTAAGAATACAAAGAGAAACCCTGTCTCAGAAAAAAGAAAACAAAAAACCTAACAAACAAACCATAATCAAATTCCACTATGTGGGGTAATGGTCACACAATTTAACAGTATTAAACTTCATACATTTAAACCTCTATACTGAACTAACCATTTAAAGTGGTTTATATCTATTTTAAAATATGTTGCTCTCCCAGTAACATAAATATCAACAGCTGGATTTGAGGAAAGTTATTTTCCAAAAGAGGCTTCTCTCCCAAGTGTTGCAGACAAGTGTGGTGCCATATTTAAACAGCAGCCAGGAAGTAACAGTTCACAACAAATTCAGCCTAAAGGACCACTCATTTCTGTAATATTCTACTATGATAGCTGAACTTTGGAAAATGCTGCCCTGGACTAGATTTTTATGGATTCTATTGTTTCCAACTATAATTTTCTCCTGGTCCTCAGTGTCTAAAACTCCTTAAGTGGTATTCAAATAAGATCAGCTTTGTAAAGTTCTATAGGAAACAAGGTTCTACAAGAATCTGCTGTCATTCCAATTTCAGCTCACTGTGAAGGCTCTTCTCGATTGTCTTAAACCCATGTCATTGGGCACACCTGTTAGAGATTTCACTTAATTGGATCATCCGAGGTTAGAAGATCCACTCAAAATTTGTTCTAAACCTTTGTGGCAGCCTGTATAAAGGACAAAAAAGAAAAGCTTTTGCTCCTGGCCTGCTTGTCTTCATTCACTGGCATTAGAGCCTACTTACTAAGAACACCAATGTATACTTTAGACCAGCTGTAAGTTCAACTCCAGCCTGGTTTACAGAACTAGTTCTAGGACAGCCAAAGCTATACAAAGAAACCCTGTCTCAAAAAACCAACCAAACAAACCTATACTCTCTGAATGCACGCACAGCATTGAAAATCAGTCTACATTCTCTGAGTATTAAACACAACAGCCATGATTCTTACCTGCTGCCATTTCTGCTGGAGGTATGTATCTTTGACTGAGTATAGATACTTGTTCATTTGGTCAAGAACTCCCTGATAATAGACCATGGCAGAGTCATAGTTTCCCAGCAACGCATATTCACGAGCCAGTTTTACATTCTCACTAATCATGAGAAGACTCATGCTCATATGTAAGCTGTGAAAAGAAGAAACAAGAGACATTTTCATGTTATGCACCTCTCAATAATAAGGACAGAGCTTCTTTAAAATATACTTTACAGGACTCCTTCAATAAGGACGTTTACAATGGGGTCGGTGAGACCATTCAGTAGCCCGCCCAGCTTTAACCCAGTGAAGCCAAGTAAAGGGGAAACAAGGAAACCAAGTGCACAAGGCTGTCCTGACCTCCACTGCCATGCCACAAGGTACAGGAAACCAAGTGCACAAGGCTGTCCTGACCTCCACTGCCCATGCCACAGGGTACACCTGCCCCAACACTGACAAAATAACAAGTTTCTAATAGTTCCCTCGTCATCATATGTATTTTGTTTGTATGTGAGTCTACAAACCATGTGCATGCAGAGTGTGCAGAGCCCAGAAGGAGCTGTCTGAGCCTCTGAGACTGGAGTGACAGAGGGCTGTGGGTGCTGAGATCAGCGTCCTCAACAGCTGTGGAAAAAGGCAGGACAGAAACTCTGTCCAAAAGGATCTGAGTTTGAGGCCAGTCTGGTCTCCAAAGTGAGTTCTAGGCCAGCCAGGGCCAAACCATAGAGAAACCCTGTCTTGAAAAACAAAACCAACAACAACAAAAACAAGTTCAACAACGCTAAATATGAGCATGGATTTGGGGGGAAAGGAACCCTCACAGTTTGTGAGAATAAAGTTACATTCTCATTTTGGAGAATAACCAAGCAATACTTAGGGATATCTTCTAGCTATATAGCAATGGCCCTATGTAAAAATGTTATAAAAGACCACAGAGAAAGCCTCACAAAGATTCATAAAAGGACATGGTTCTGATTGTTAATGATAGAATTATTTGAATTATCAAGGAGTTAGAGGCAGGGGGAATACAATCAAAATACATTATGTAAATGTATGAAAATACCAACCCATATTATGTGTAATTTATATACTCAAATATAAAACACCACAAAAAAGTTGGAGACAAACTGTTCTGTTTGGGAACGGAGGCAAAGAACATAGTAAATATATAGTACATGGGAGCAATAAACAACTTCATGAATAGCAACATAAATAGATCATCAAAAATAAAGGGCTGGGAAACAAAAATCTTAGACATAGAACAATGTCTAATTTGAATATCATTTGATTAAAGTAAACATTACCTATGCGACATAAACACTCATTTTAAAGTATATATTCTTATCTGAGAATGTATATGGAATGTACCAATCTAAACAGGGTGAGGAGAAATGTGAATCAAAGCATCAGGTACAGGGGCCACACCTGTGATCCTAGCACTTGGAAGGTCAAAGCCACCCTTAGTTGGGTACTGAGCTTGAAGCGAGCCTGGGCTACATGAGGCCTTGAATTCATGACGGTAAGTATACAGAAAGGATGGATGAGATACTCCTCTTGGGATTAAACTGTGACTTCTATGCCACTCACTGTCTCTTGCTTATCCACTCAAAGGAAAACCAGCTATTACGTGGCAGCATCCTCTGTGAAGAGACTCACTCCACAGGGGAAAGAGGGTGGTCCCAGGGCAGCAATGAGTGATGAACTGAGGTTCTCACACCGTGAACCCACGGGGCCTGGCTCTGGTTAACAACCACATGCATGAGCTCGAACCCTCCTTTGGTTGTGTCTTGAGATGACTGCAGACCTGGATGACAACTTCAGTATAGCCTGATGACAGACTGAATCAGAGCGCCACAAACCCACACATTTCTGACCCAGAGCAACCGTGACGTTAAGTGTGTGTTTTAACACTAAGCTATGCAGTAACTCACAACCGAGGTTAGGCCGCCTTATCAGTAGCTCAAGATCCACCATCTAAATAATGACTGCCAGAAGTTGTGACCACTGATGTTTCCCTAACAAAGGCTCCACAGCAGAGAACCCCACCTTTGTTAAGTGCTGTACCCTCAGCACCCAGGACACACGAATCTCAAAATACCTTTGAGTGGACGACTGTTGCTACTGTTGTCTCAACTACAAAACCCCTTCCCCTTTGTCTCGCTTCCGATCCCCAAGGCTCTCACATTCCTTGCTCCTCAGTTTAACCGGCTAAGTTGGGGCTATATTTGATTCATTTTTTGAGTTTTTATTTATCTATGTAGGCATTTTTTTGCCTGAATGTATATACACCAAGTACATGCAGCGCCCACAGAGGACAGAGGAAGGCATCAGATTCCCTGACACTCAAGTTGCTGATGTTTGTAAGCAGCCATGTGGGTGCTGGGAATTGAACCTGGGTCCTCTGGAAGAGTAGCCATCTCTCCAGACCCACTTGATTCCTGCGTGATTACATCTATCCTGAAACAACCTTTGCCTATCTATGGCGATGCCTAATCTGGGCAGCGGCATCAGAAGGAGGAGCCTGGCCTGCTCTGGAAGTATACAGCTGATCCTATGACCTTGGATAAGTTTCTCTATTTTTTCTTTGGGGGGGGTGTGTGGTCATGGTTCAGGGCTCAAAGCTCATAAAAGTTAGTCCTAGCCTTCTTTAACTGTATACTGTTTTGAATTTCTCTTTCCAGTCTGATAAAATTGCTTTCAAGCCAATTATTTTTCTTTCTTTTCTTCAGGTTGGGGGGGGGGAGTGGCTGGGTTTCACACTAGCTCAGGTGGGCTTAGAATCCACATTAGTTTTCTTGCTCAGCCGGCCACGTGCTGGGTTTACAAGTGAGTTACCATGCCCAGCTTGATATTTTCCAACAGACAAATAATAGAAAGTCAATCCAAGGCCACATTAACAGACAACATGTGAAGTCTTTGGCTACAAGAAAACAAAGTGTTTACACATACTCTGCCAAAGCACCTTTATTTCACTAAATATCAGATTTTAGAAAAATCATTTTCTATTATTGTAGCAATACCTGTGCCAGAATATTTTCTAATAATTTTTATTTTATGTGCATCGGTATTTTGCCTACATATATTTCTGTTTCAAATACTCTGGAATTGGAGTTAGAAACAGTTGGTTTCTATGGGTGCTGGGAATTGAATCCGGGTCCCCCGGAAGAGCAGCCTGTGCTCTTAACCACTGAGTCATTTCTCCAGCCCCCTAAGCCAGAATATTAACACTTGCATTTATGAAATTCTTCAGTCCCCCTTATCATTGCTGAAATTCCACTGCAGAAGAACAGAAACTGGGTTTATCTAGTGTAGTATCTGACAGTATTTGAGGAAAAGAGTCTACATAGAGGAAAAAAGCTAATATATTAAGTTTTCAAAGAATTAAAAAAAAAAAAAAAAAGCAATGGTGTAACTGCCTGTAACTCCAGCTCCATGGGATCTGATACCTTCTTCCTGACTCCTCAGGCACCTGTATTCACAAGTGCCCATTCCCCAACACACACACACACACACACACACACACACACACACACACACACACACACGATGGAAATTCTCTCCTTTCACCCTTGCTGGGTTCCAGGCTTTGAACCTGGTTGTGAGGCTTGCCTGACAAAGTGCTTTCAAAGGCACCCCAGGCGGACAAGCAATTTCAGGAAGTCTACCTCCAGAACAAGAGAATAACTACATGATAATTTACATAGTCACTAATGACAATGAATAAGCACAAAAAAATGACAGACCCCCCAACAATTAAAGCATGGCATAGGGTTTTTTTTTTTTTTTAGCTTTTATAATCATCTTATGGTAAGTACTTAAGCATAATAAAGTCATTACTAAAATACGAGATGCATGCATGCATACACACACAGACCTCCAGAAAAAAAAAATTAATCCACTCTACGGGTATTAGTATTTTCAGTTCATCTTGAACAAAACAGATTAATTACTAAGTGTAACAAGTAAAATGTTAACTTTAAAAGCAGCACTCAAGCCCTATCAAGAAACACCACAAGCAAAATCCATTTAGCGTATTATCTAAATGGATCACACTGATTGACATGCCATCTTTTCTCACAGTTAAGTAGAAAGGAAAAAGAAAACATATGCTGTTTCAAACAGAAAAAATACAATAAATTCAGCAAAAACAAGACAAAAAACCGGTGAGTTAGCTCGGCTGGTCTTAAAGGCATTTGCCCAGCATGTGTGGCGACCAGAGATGAACTCTGGGACCCCTGTAGAGGTGGATGGAGAGACCCAACTCCACAGGCTGTCCTCTCCAGTCCACTCGCGAGTCCACGTCGACATCCTACACACAGAATAGCAACACATCTTAAAACCACCAATAAAAACAATCACAAAGGAGAAATAAGTAAGCCACCCATAGGCACCGAACAACAACACAACAAAATCGCAGGAAAAGAAGCTGAACACCGGTGTCCAAACTCTGGAGATCTTACAGAGCGGAGGTTTCGGGGTGGGGGCGAGAAAGCTCCCAACCGGTCCCCGGATCGGGTGACATCTGCACGGACGAGGCATCCATCACCAGGCTCCGCGGGCGGATCGTGCGCCCTGCGGCCCGAGCCAGCACTCACCTGGCGCTGCCCGCCGCGTGGCGGGGGACGAGGCCCGTGCCGCAACGTCGCGCTCGCTCCGGCCGGGCTCCGCGGGCACCGCAGCCCCTGCTCGCGGCCAATTCCAAGTCCAAGCCGGCAGGGCCCCTGGCAGCGCCCGACCGCCCCGGCCAGTCCCGCACCCGCGGGGCCACGCCCCGGAAGTGAGGGCGCCACGGGCGTGCGCGCGCACGCGGGACCCCAGGGGGCGTGGCCGAGCGCTGGGTGCGCCTGCGCATTCCGCGCGCGATCGCAAGGGAGGGTTTGGTCCTACCCGGCCTGTATCAGAACTTAAACCTGTGTGGCCCTTAGATCTATCTGTTCCCGAGGTTCGTTCTCGTGGCCTCGGGGTCAACTTTCAACAAACTGCTCGGAAGTTAGGGAGTCAGGGGTTCTCTTACAGGTGAGTGTCTGTGGCCAAGCCATTCGTTTATGACCAATCTTGCTTTAGAACCCGGTACTGAGACTATGTAGGACACTGGGAACAGGGTCCATCCATGCCTCATATATATATATTTATAATATATATATATATAGTATAAATATATTAAACATATATTATATATATTATATATATATCATATATATATATCTGGCAACTCCTCTCTCCCTTTGAGATATAGGCCGAGAGGGTAGAGTGTGGTCATAGGAAAGTATCTTCACTATGTGAAGTATGAGCATCATGGGCTCACAAAGTAGTGACACAAATCAGGAATATTGCTTTTGGGCCAGTCAGATGAATTTGGCCTCATGTATATCAAATACTAAATTTATGAAGCGGTTGCAAACTAGTGAACAGAAGAAAACAACAGTAATGGTAATATTTAAAACGTTTCATGTCCAGCTGTTTTGAGACAATGTCTTAAGAATCTGATTAGCATTTCCTATGATTATATGTAAAAGGGAAGCATCAGGTACGCATTTAAAAATGAGAAAATGTCTGGAGTTCAATTCCCAGCAACCACATGGTGGCTCACAGCCATCTGTAGTGGGATCTGATGCCCTCTTCTGGTGTGCAGGCAGACATGCAGATAGAACACTCCTATACATAAATAAGTCTTTCTAAAGCGATAAAATGGCCTGGCGGTAAGTGGCACATGCCTTCAAACCCAGCACTCCGGAGGCAGAGGCAGGCAGATCTCTGTGAGTTCCAGGCAGCCTGGTCTACAGAGCAAGTTCCAGGACAGCCAGGGCTACACAAAAAATTTGGGGGACCCCAGAGCAAAGTTAGCACCTTAACAGCCCTTTCCTACCACTCTCTTAGATACTAATATGCTGGTAAGTTTCCATTCCCCTATGACTGTTCTCTTAAGCATCTGACACAGCCTGACCCTGAAAGTCCCAGCTGCAGACTTACCGTATAGCAACTCATCCATCTTACAGCAGAAGACCTGCACTCTGCTTGGAAGGACATTCTGCCTCCCTCACATCCTCCCTTTGGACCATTCCCTCATTTCTCCACTACTTAAACGCTGTGGTTATATTCACTAAACGAGACTTGATCAGAGTACCGTCTAGTCTCCATCTCTCGCGTCTCTTGTCCCCTCATCCTCACTCCCTCCCTCAGGGTCCCTGTCGACTGACCCCGAGGTCCAGGGCAAAGAAAACCCTGTCTCAGGAAAACAAAAAAGGAATTAAAATGATATAAAAGTAAAAAAAAAAAAAGAAAGAAAATTTAAATTAAAAATTGGGGTTGTGAAATGGCCTCCCCAGGTAAAAGCACTTGCCTAATCCTCAGGAAGCACGTGATTGAAGGAGGGAGCTGGATCCAAAGCACCTGATTGCCACATAAGTGCTGTGGCATGTACATACACATGTACACAACATATAAATGTTAAAAGAAAAGGATGAGAAAAAAAGGACTGGCAAGATTGCTCAGTGGGTAAGGTTCTTGCCACCAAACCTGAAGATGCAGGTTTGATCCCCGCACCCACAGGGTCGAAGGAGAGACTGACCCTTGAAGCTTGTCCTCTGCCCTCCTTGTGTGTATTCACAGGCCCCCACACAATAACACAAAATAAAAAATTAACATAATTTAGCTTTCCACGCATGATTGAAAGATTTGAATTTTGCTTTTTTTATTATCCCAGCAGATGATACACTAGAGGAAATGATTGGGAAAAATACAAATAGATTCATTAAAACAGACTGATTAATTGTTCTATGACATTCAGAAATATGCAAAACAGTTGTTATATTGCAAAGCTGTAATTCTTTTCTCTAGCAAAGCATTACTTTATAAAATGGTAGTGTTGCCGTTGATTCCATTTTAATACAAAATACTTATATACATAATATAATATAAAAGTAAACTGGGAAGTGCCCTCCACAAAGGATATACTAAGGCACTTTACAAATATCCCGATATTGTTGACCCAAATTACATTTTATTTTAGATTAAAAAACAGACTTTAAATACCAAAGGGATTTCTTGTTGTTTATTAAAGAAATTTCTAAAGTACCTTGGGTAACAGCAGCAGCATATCTAAAAACTCCTCCCAATGGGGTTCTAATTTCTAACATATTATTCAGTCAGAATAAAACATTTCCACTCACAGTTTTGCACTTCTCAACAGCAGAAGAAAGTAACTTTTTAAAAAAGTCAATGTCAAAGTGACTTCTTAGTCATACATTCTATAGTTTCTATTACAAATAGGAAGGTAGGTCAGATAGAGCAACAGGGCCTGCCTCAGGGTGTCACTGAACAATACACAACAGTATGCACAATTGCATCATTATAGAACGCATTTTATAAATACCATTGATACCCATGCAAGGGACAAGCACACAGACAGCCACAAGGGACAGCATGGGGAACAGCATCCTCACCCTGCCTCAGTTCAGAGTGGCAGGGTGTATGCTCACAGAGTACCAGCGTCTGTGCTGGAAGAACGGGATGTGGTCAGGGAGTAAAATAACCAATATGCTGTCCAAATATTAAAATTGTGGATGAAATACTAAAATTGCAGATACAAATGCTTGTATACTGCCTCCCACAAACACTAGAGGCTTCTACCGTCAGAGGAGTTTAGGAGGACAGAGTCTCAGGGCTTTCATTCTGAGGAGACACGGTTGTGGAAGGGAAGACAGCACCTTTATTTTCCTGCAGTATGAGCATGACGGGATTGGTTTTCTACTGTACTGCACCATAATCCAGGAGTAAAACCACTAATGAAGTGTAAATCTGACTGAGAAAGCCCAAAGAACAAGAGGCCTGCCTTGTAAATGTGGGGACCAAGTAAAAAATTCTTGAATAAGTACATTTTGCATAGGATTTTACAGACTGTTCAAATGTCCCACGACTTAAAGACTGTTTTGAGATAGCACACTCTCTTTCAGTTCTCATTAGAAATCCTTCAAAACCACCAAGCATTTCAGTGCCCTCAAAAATAATGTTTAAAATATGTCAGTGTTGTGCCAGCATTTATGGGTTCATCAGCTTGTACTCTAGAAACCTTTCCAATGACAGATAATTACTTTTACAAAATGTGCAATAAATTAAGTTTTCAGTTTAATGCAGCAATTTACCTATAGGAAGTAGGTCTTTAGCCTGTTGTGTGTGAGGTTTTGTCATATCGAGGGACCCCTGGAAGTGCATGTAACAATTCTTGTGTATGTGTTTGATATGCACTTTTTACATAGGGCCGGAGTTCACAAACCCTTCATTTCAAAAGAACCCCAAAGGCCCACCCTTACACTGCAACCGGTTCTAAATTGAACATCAACGTGTAAACTAATAAGCTAATGACTTTTCTCTTTCCCCAATTCAACCAAATAACTTTGCCTTTAATTTTATTATACATATGGTTTCAAACAAATTAACTTTTATAAGAAAGCTAGATAGGTAAATATCATCCCTGTCTACAAATATTAAGTCTGATAAAGCAATTCATGTCAATAAACCTTAAGAGAAGGAAATAATATACAGACGTTACTAAGGTCAGAATACAGCCCAATTCTTCTTCCTAAAAGATGTTACTACGCATTTTGTTATGAAGCCACAATTCTTCCTTAGAACCTAAACATTATATAAATAGGCACATTAATCTTAAATAAGTTAGGAGTTCTTTAATTTCTAAACCACTATGTATCTTCTTCTAATTGGGAATGGCCATCCCAATTAGGAGTTAATAATTATCTTTTAACCAATTAATCTACTCTTAGGTATAATAGTGCCAAATAGAAACATTTTCCTGTGCCAGTGATGTGCATTGTAGCACAGTCCTGAAAGGAAATCTACACCACTGACAACACAAGATGGTTCCTTCGGGGGACAGGGGTGCTGGGGATTGAACCCAGGGCTTTGTGTATGTTAGGCAAGTGCTCTACCACTAAGTTGTATCCCCAGCCGCTGGAAAAGTACTTTCTTAGTGAAATCAAAGTTTTACAAACTGAAAACAATTTCTCTGCTTAGGAGATGGAAATTTTTCTTCTAATTTTAAGATACAAATATTACAGACCTTAGTTTTCAGTACTTGAAAAATTGATTTATGGCAACTTGGTTCCCTTTTAAAACTGGAAGCAGCATTAATACCAATATGGAAACAAACTGGTAGTGCTGACCCCTCCTGTTATAGCCAGTAACTGAGGGGCGCCAGGTGAGAGACTTCCACGGAGGAAAGGGGAAACTTTGTCACTGCGAGTGAACTCACTGTTCTCGGCTCTGTACTTGTGACTCTGGGATATAACTTTCCAGATTAGCATTAGCCTAGGTACACTTTCTAAAACGATGGCTTAATTTCTTTAGCTCATTGTGAACTAAAACCAAAGTTACAGGGAAATATGGATGTTTCGTATTTGGTTAAAGCAAGATAAAAACTGTTCTTTCAAAAACTCTTGAATTTTAAAATTATTTAGCATATATACAAATAGATACCAGGCTTCTCTTTTTAAACAGAGCACTATTTTTTAAGTACTTTAAGTACCAAGAACTGACTATAATACTCAGCTCATAATTTATTTTCCTTAAAACAATTTATTCTAAATTACTGAATTAAAAGGGTGGAATAAATTAACATTTTAAAAACGATTTTCCATAATTTAGGAAAATAAAATATTGTACACAGAGCACAAAACTCTGTCACATTTGCATAATCTTCTCAAAACTTAACAAAACCCTGAATTTCAGGTCTTTCTGCAAATTCTTACAATTACCTCCTAGTCTATTAAACATACACTAGATCACGGCTTTTTACATCTGAGCCTGTGTGTTGGTCGTCTTCATCAGACTGTTGCTCTGAGCCTTGTGAATTAATGTATTCATATTCAATAGGCTTTGGATAATTATATGGGTAGCCATTGTCGTCAAAAAACCTCCGAAAGGTAAACTCATAGAAAGCGTGTTCCGGGTGCTTGCCGTTTTTGTACCATCCGTTCAGGGTGTCACTGACATTTTCTTCCTCGTTATCATCGCTCCACAATTTGTCAGGGTCAACAGGGTCAAAGTTGGACGTGTCTGTTGGGTGGGTGATTTTGGGGATGTATGACGCAGACTGCTGTCTCAGATCGCTAGAGAAGTCGATGGCTTTAAAAAACGGGTGGGCCTTTATCTCATCAGCACCATTCTTGCCGAGGCGGTCTTCCGGTCCTCGGCAGAGTTTGACGATGAGGTCAGAGGCTTCAGGACTCAGCTTGGCTTGAGGGGGAATGTGAAGAGAAGTTTGCCAGTTGATAACCTTTAGAGAAGAGTTTTTAAAAATTAGGAAGGGAGAGATGAAAATCAACAATTGCTCCAAGTTTTATACCAAATGCCTAATGGACTACTTGTTTTTCTAAATAATTTGCATGGTATTTTGCCTTTAATAATAAATCACTGCTAAAAAAAACATACTTTCTCCTATCCTTGCCTCTTAAGAAGACTTAGAGTAAAGTTGTTTATTTTGTTTTGTTTGATTTTTGTTGTTTCTGTTTTTGAGACAGGGTTTCTGTGTGTAGCTGTGGCTGTCTGGAACTCATTATGTAGAACAGGCTGGCCTTGAACACAGAGACCCTCCTGCCTCTGCCTCCCAGTGCTGGGATTAAAGGCGTGCGCCCCCCCAGTGCCTGGCTATTTGTTTCACTTTTGAGAAAATGTCTCTCTAAGTAGCCTTGGCTATCCTGGGCCTCAAAGTGTGGTCCTTTGAATGAAAATTGCCCCACAGACTGGGGGACTGGCACTCTTGGGAGGTATGGCCTTGTTAAAGAAAGATTGTCACTGGGGGTGGGGTTCTGAAGTCTCAAAAGTTCAAAGCAGGCCTACCATGTCTCAGCCTCTTCAGATCGAGATGTAGAACTCTGACTCCTTCCAGCACCACGTTTCTCACCATGAAGGTAATGAATTAAACCTCTGAACTATAAGCCAGGCCCCAATTAAAGATTTTCCTTTATAAGAGTTGCTGGGGGGGGGCAGGCTGGAGAGATGGTGCAGTTGTTAAGAGCACAGGCTTCCCTTCCAGAGGACCCCAGTTAAATTCCCAGCTCCCACATGGCAGCTCACACCTGTCTGTAACTCCAGTTCAAGCGGATCATGCATCCTCACACAGACATGCATGCAGGAAAAACACCAATGCACATAAAATAGAAATAAATTGTTAAAAAAAAATGTGTGATCATGGTTCCTCATGACAGCAACAGAAACCCTAACTAAGGTACCTTGTAAACCAAGCTGGCCTGGAAATCACAGAGATCCACCTCTACCTCCCAAGTACTGAGGATAAAGTTTTGTACCATGCTAAGCTTAAACATGTTAACCATTCCTAATCAAAAAATTCAAAATCTGAAAATACTTCTTTTTGTTTGTTTTGTCTTTTAAGACAGGGTTTCTCTGTAGCTTTGGAGCCTGTCCTGGAATTCACTCTGTAGACCAGGCTGGCCTCAAACTCAGAGATCTATCTGTCTCTGCCTCCCAAGTGCTGGAATTATAGGTGTGCACCCTAACTGCCCAGCCAAAATCTGAAATACTTTAAAACACAAAAGTTCAGAGGCTGGAGAGATGACTCCACGGTTAAGAACACTGGCTGTCCTTTCAGAGGACCTGGATTCAATTCTCAGCACCACATGACTAAACTATCTATAACTCCAGTTCCTGAGTATCTGACACCTTTATACCAATGCACATAAAACCAAATAAGTTATTAAAACACAGCTAGCTTGTGTTGGTTACACTCAAAAGGAGCCCACGAGGCCTGGGACGCAGCTCTGTGGTAGAGCACTAATCTAGCCTATCAGAGACCCTGGGCTGGAATTCTACCACTCCCAAAACAAAACAGAACCATAAAAAAAAAAAAAATAAAGGTGTACTCAACTATTGATAAAGTTACTTTAAGCTGTGTGACATATAAATGACTTTCATCTTTAAACCTGCTCTCTATTCCTATGAAGTCTCCGCTCTATGCAGACATTTAAAACCCTGGAGGGAGAGACAGATCTCCAGGGTCAGTTGGTTTACATGGTGAATTCTAGGCCAATTCAGGGTGACAGACTGAGACCCTTTCTCAAAAGGAAACATCTGAAAGAACGTGAACTGCTTCTGCCTCAAGTGTTTTAGCCAGGACACACAAAGGCACTCTTGAGAACAGCACACAAAGAGATCTATGGTAGAAGGGCTGATGGTTTTTGGTGCAGATCCTATAGCTTACCTTCATTTGTGTTTCTAATGGGGTTTGTGCCAAGAAAGGAGGTTGTCCCACCAACATTTCAAAAAGAATAACACCAACACTCCACCAGTCACACAACTGTGTATATCCTAAAGGTACCAAAATTACAGTTACTCATAAAAATACTTTTAAAAATGCTCAGAATACAAACAACATTAGCATTAATGCTTACTAAAGCAATAACTTAATACTGTAAAATCAACTTTTATCTTAACCCTGAAAAGAAATAAAGTATATTCTAGTGTAACTCTGGCTGATCTCAAAAGACTGAAATTACTTATGAGACAAATAAATGCTCTTTGCCTGTTCGTAGTAGTACTTCAGGTGCAATGTAATTGGGAGTCCCAACCAAAGAATGTGCTAGACACCGCTGGTGCTGGCGTGCGGCTCTCCGTTCTAGTGGCTTTAGTCTGTCTCCACACCGACAATTGGAGGGATCTCCCCATTCATTACTGAAATCCATGCTATCTTGCCGTGGATGATCCCCTGTACAATAAAAAGGAAAAAAATTAAATGAAAGCCACACGGACAAACGTAACCCTCATGTCTGTTTAACTGCTGATATCATGACTAGGAGCTAGTACTACTTCCCCTGTGATGAATTAATGCACAAAAGATGCCAAGTCACTGGCAGCATTACTATTACTGGTAAGGGCCTGTCTGCTGAGATATTGACAGGAAAAGATTTGAACTGAGACAAACTGAAGACTCAATGATTTACTTTGTGTTAAATGGTAATAACAGTTAAGTCATGAGGAGGTAGGAGGAAGTATCTCATTGAAACCATTGTTATTTTTCTGAGGGTATTTTTAAATACATCTAAATCAATTTCATTCATTCAACAAAGACTCTAAGATTTTTCACTGAGACAGCTCACACTCTGGCAGGGGAGAAGCACACACACAAGCATATACATGTAAGAAACAGAGATGACGGGGGCTGAAGGTGACCTCAGTTGTTAGAGGGGGCTGGCAATCATCTGGCTCGGTGGAATATACCTGTGATCCCGCCACAAGTTTGCTGGCTCCTTCTAATTAGTTTTCTCTTTTAAGATTTATTAATTATGTGTATACACATGGGTACAGTGTCCTCATAAGCCAGCAGTGTCACGTCTGCTTGTAGCTGGAGACGTAGGCAGGTGTGATCTAACTTGCATGGGTTCTGGAAACTGACTCAGATAGACATTCTTGTCTCCAGCCCTATTTATTTCTTCCTCTTTCTTTTTTCTTTTCTTTCCTTTCTTCTCTCTTTCTTTTTCTTATTTTTTTTTTTTTTTTATATTTTTGGAGACAGTGTCTCACTGTACCTCAGACTGTCCTCAAATTTGCTATACAGTATGATTTTACTCCCAGCACTTGGGAGGCCTCTGTGAGTTCAAGGTCAGCCTAGTCTATATAGTGAGTTTCAGGAAAACTGAGCTATGTAGAGAGACTTATCTCAAAAACCAAAGAGGACCCAGCAAGACAGCTAGTCCTCAATGACCTGAGTTTAACCCTCAGGAACTATGTGAAGGAGACAGGCAACTCCAGCAAGATCTCTGACTTCCACATAACAAAATAAAGGACTGGTTTTGGTTTTTATTATTTTTTTAAACCAAGAATTTTAAAAAATGGGGGGAGAGGGCTCAGTTGGTAAAGTTACAGCTGCACAAGCTTAAGGACCTGACTCTGGATCCCTAACACCCTGTAAAACTTAGGTGCTGTAACCCTCCCCTTGGGAAGGCGGAGACAGGTGGGTCCCTGGAACTGTGACCAGCCAGCTTACCCAAATCCATGAGCTCCAGGTACAGTAAGAAACCCAGTCTCAAGAAGGAAAATAAAAAAAACCAAAAAAAAAAAAAAAAACCAAAAAAACAAAAAACAAACAAACAAACAAACAAACAAAAAAACAAACCCAAAGGAGGAGGGCTGCTGAGATGTCTCAGCTGGTAAAGGAGCTTGCCATTTCCCAGGTAAATGACCCCATCTGGGTCACTGTATCATACACTAGGACAGAGCCAACTCCCACAAGTTGTACTCTGATCTTTAAACATCATGCCATGTACACACTGTGCCCATAGACACATATACTATATAAACTATACACTATATAAAAAGTAAAAGATAATCATCAAGGAAGATACCAGACACCGGCCCCGCCCCTACAGTGCATATAACCACATCTGCCCACACACACATGAAAGAAAACGGTGATGAAGATGAGAGCACTGAGGGTATACTGGGTGGCAGACACAGGGAGAGCACACACACACACACACACACACACACACACACACACACACACACACACGGTGTGGCATGGGTCTGCAGTCCCAGCCTCACACACACACACACACTTACATACACACACACTCACACACACTCACACACTCACACACACACACACACACACACACACACACACGGTGTGGCATGGGTCTGCAGTCCCAGCCTCACAGAAGGCAGAGGCGGGAAGATTACTTGAACCCAGGTATTCAAGACAAGTCTAGAGAAAAAGACAAAAAAGACACACTGACTATCCTATGAAGACAATATATATAGGAGGGGACACAAATGCGACCTGACAGTTACATTAGACTGGATGGCAAAGGAGACCAAATGAGAAAGTAACATTTGCTAAAATGTAAAACGCAAGGACCCAATCATTTGGAAGGACAAGGCTTTCCCCAGAGAAACAGCATCAGGAGACAAGCCAGTGCAGGGAATAAGGGAGAAATGAAGGGCAATACAGATTTACAGTGAAAAGGTAGAGGAGAGTCTGAAGCGGGAACAGAAGGACCTGACCCATGAGTAAAGGAAGCAGGTCCCACAGCATGGAAGGCTGCAGCAGGGCCAACACTGCTTCTGTGCTGTACAGAGCAGACTGGGGAAGACACAGGCCAACCAGGGAACTGCACAAGCTTGGCGGAGGGGGTAGAATGCAGCTGCTGAGGGACTCAGCCACCTGGGCAGGTGCCAGCACCACAGGGTTCTAGAGCCGAGAAGGACAGTGAGCGCACAGCTGTGGCCGCTCTTTGTTAACAAAGTTAAACAGCTATTTGATATCCAGGTGGAAACAGGGAGAAAACATTTCTAGAGAGAAGGGAATCATTAGCATATGTAGGGTATTTAAAACTACTTACAGTACTGAAATTAATCTAATTGGAATAATCACCTGGGAAATTTCATTAAACTATAGTACCCAGGGCTAGAGATGGCTCAGTGATTAAGAGCACTAACAACTGTTCTTCCAGAGGACAGGGTGCAATTCCCAGCACCTACAGGGCAGCTCACAACTGTTTGTCAAGATCTGACACCCCCTACACAGACACACATGCAGGCAAATCACCAATGTACACAAAAAGAAAATTATAAATAAGTGAATGTATATATAGTATGTAATGTAATATAGTACGAATTAGTGCATATATAATGTATATATATTTCCCATTTTCCAGAGGCTAGGAATTATACTTTTCCAGAGAATCAGAGGTAATAAAGTTAAGTGTGGGAAACATTTAATTGTGTCCACTCAATGTGTTGGGTATGGAAGAGCATGTCTATGATGCCCGAGGCAGGACAAACACTAGGTAAACACTATATATTTCTCTGTGGGTTCAAGGCTAGACTGGTCTACAAAGCAAGTTCCAGGACAGCCAAAGATGTTACACAGAGAAATCCTGTCTCAAAAAAATAAAACCAAAAACAAAACCAAACAAAAAAAAAAAAAAAAAACAAAAAACAAAAACCAACCAACCAAAACCAAAACCAAACAACAACAACAACAACAAAAAAAAACAAAAACAAAAAACCGGCCTGTGCTACTGAAGTCCTGCCTCAAAATCAAATAAATAAAAAAGAAAGAGATTCATCTGGCTAACACCTTAGAAGATGCTGTAAGCACTACATTAGATTATATGCAAAGCACCTAGGATATAGTAAGTATTCAACAAACATTAGATCAACTTACTCTTCCATTAGTGCTTGCAGGGTTCTTGGTGAAGCAGTGTGGTAGAAATAACATGGGCCCTGTAATCAGACAAACCTGGGTTCAAAGCCTAGCCCTTACACTTAATTTCTGTCTGACCGAGGACAAGTTACTTCACCTAAGTCTCACGTCTTCATTCTGCCTCACAGTGTCATATGAGTAAATAGAATCTTGTGCCATGTGTTTAGGGTTAAGTAGGTTGTGTGACAGTCATATATAGTATCCTAAATAGCAGTGAGAACAGATATATACAGTAACATGGAGAAATCTCAAAAACAAAAGAAGTAAACAAAAAGAAGTAAGAAACACAAACATACATATAGAATGAGTATATTTAAATAGTTGTAAGTGTAGGAAAAATGAAGTAATATATTATTGACAAATATAATACATAACACTGTAAAATACAAGCCTATACCCAGTTACTTAAGAAGCTGAGTCTGGAGGATCCCAGGATGAAGGCTTTTCTGATCTACTGAGGATAAGTTCAACTGACTTCTGTGCAACCTAATGAGGGCTTATTTCAGAATAAAAGTACCAAGTGGTGAGGGCACAGCTTAGTGGTAGACTGACTACCTGCCTAGCAGGCAGGGGACCCGGGAAGCAACAGCAGCAGCAAAACTAAGAAAAGTAAAGAACGGATTACAAAGTTCAAAATAATGGATGTCTCTGGAGGAAAGAAGGGAAATAATTATTAAGGGCATCTAACAACTACTAGTTATCTTGCTGGACACAGAGAAGACTTTATTCCAAAATTATTTTTAAAAACTGACACATTTCAAAAGTGACAAAATTCTATAGTTTCTTTAAAAAAATTTAATGATATCTAAAAATAAACTTTATACAATCTTTAACTTTATAGATGTAAGTGAAAGGAATTCACCAAAATTTAACGAGAGTTTGAAACCAACCTATGTCTACTCGTCTCATCCAGCGTTGAAGCCATCTTACACTGTACTACACAAACAAACTCTAAAATGGAATTTACAAGCTCACTTACCACTCTGGTAGTACTTGGAATCATGTGTCCATCTGAAGCCAGTGCACAGACCAAAGTCAGTCAACTTAATGTGGCCATCTCGGTCGATCAAAATGTTATCAGGCTTAATATCTCTATGGATAAAACCCATTTTATGAACACTTTCAACTGCACAGGTAAGTTCTGCTATGTAGAAACGTGCCAGATTTTCTGGAAAGATGCCCATTCTAATCAACAGGCTCATCATATCGCCCCCAGGGATGTAGTCCATCACAAAATACAAATTGTCCTTATCTTGGAATGAATAATACAATCGAACTACCCACTCGTTGTCAGCTTCAGCTAGAATATCTCTCTCGGCTTTAACATGAGCGACTTGGTTTCGAAGTAGAACATCTTTCTTTCGCAGAGTTTTTGTTGCATACAAAGCTTTAGTATCAACTTTTCTTGCTAGACAGACTTCCCCAAACGCTCCTATTCCTAGTGTCTTTATCTTCACAAACATAGACTTGTCCATTTTAGCCCTCTTAAGACGAATATAGTTAGACTCTTTCTGGCAAAGCATCTTTCTCATTTGATCCTGGGCATCTTGAGATAATCCAACCTAGGTAAATAAACTAGAGGTTAAATAAGGAATTGCATTGACTAGTAAGAGATAGCTTAAGACAAAATCCAGGCATATTTTTGAAAGTTAAATGCATAATGATTTTTAATAAAGCATGTTAGAATTCTAGAATGTATTTCAGAGAAAAATTAATAATCAAAGTCAAGCTTGAAAGCTAGTGAACAATACACAAGATTGAGTATATATGCAAATTCAGCTGTGGAGCAAGTAGAAGAGGGTGTTAACAGTCAGGGTTCTATTCCTCTCTAAAGGACTCACAGAACAGCTTCCCAATACCCGGTAAAACAGATGTCTGCCAACATGCACTCTCAACTCTCTCCATGCATAACCCCAAATTACAGCATCAAACTGCCTTCACAAAACGTTTCTGTAGAATGTCTATGCCTCAACTATTTTCCCCCTGATTTTATCTTTCACAGAGAGAATTTTTTTTCACCCAGGCTCAATCAAAAAGGAAGGAAGGGAAGAAGGGAGGGAAGAAGGGAGGGAGGGAGGGAGGGAGGGAGGGAGGAAGACAAATGGCTTAGTAGGTAAAGGCATCTGTGGCCAAGTCTGACTCTCCCAGTTTGATCCCTGAGAAGCACGTGGTGGACAGAACCCACCCCCTCATGTTGTCCTCTGACCTCTACCTGTTCTCAGAGGCTTGTGTGTATGTGTGCATGAACACACACATACACAGAGAGACACATATGAATAAAGATGTAGCTAAATTTTTTTTAAAAGAAATATACAACAGGCATGGTAATCTTTCTTTTTCCGAGACCACCAGTGTACAGACCAGACCTCTAAAGCCTCTAACAAAGTGCAGAGGGACAACCTGCTTGGTGTCTTTCAGATATTCTGAAATCGTTTCTAAAATGATTGTGATTGAGGGTATTACCAATCAAAAACCAGATAAACACAAAGCTCAGCTTCTAAGCAGTGACAGGACACCTGGACTTAGAAGGCAAGGGGTTTCTTCGGCTACTACAGATTTTACTGAAGTTTAAAAAGACAAGTCTTAGAAGAGTACAGGCTAATTTTAGAAATGCAAGACTAATCTCAAAGAGCAACCTCATGCTTCTGTTAGGATGTGCATTTGCATGCAAAATCTTTTCAGAGTGGTAGCATGCCAGACTTAGTACACAACTCTTTCTCTTAAAAATCTTACTTGCCTACACAGTAATGGAGGCTACAGAAGTCAGCAAAGCTTCCAACACCATGAAAGTTTAAGTCAGCTATTAGTGAAAGTGAAGAGGAAAAAGGAAAAATAAACTAAGAGAATACATAGACTTTAGTAAGAACTTCTAAGAACAATGTGAATAAAAGAATTTGTGGTAATTTTCCTTGAACATAATTATAGAAAGAAAATATTGGCTGGTCAGGAGTGACACACAGCTTTAATCCCAACACTCTGGAGGCAGAGGCTGGTGGTTCTCTGAGTTTCAGGACAGCCAGAGCTACACAGAGAAACCCTGTCTCAAAACCTTCCTTCCCACCGCCCCCCACTCCGCCCCGCCAGCACTGAACTAAAGTTGCCTGGAAATAAGGAGTCATTCTACAGCTCTTTCAGTATGAGGGGAGGAGACGCACACTCTTCTTACACTTCGAGGGTGGATGTAAAAGGCAGGAGAGTCAAAGCTTTGCACTCTGAGCATATGATACAACCATGATGGTGAGGGCTCAAGCACAGCGCCTGCCAATGGCATCTGAAGGGAGTGCACAGTACTCTGGTCACGATGCCTTCTGCAATTTAAGCCCACTTTCCTCAAGCATAATTAGACGAGGAAAGGAACTGCAAAGAGATGATTCTGACACTTCCTTTTCATTTTTTTCTTCTGGTTTGTGTGACAGTCTTGCTACATAGCCTTCGCTGCCTTGGAACTAGCAATGCAGGCCTCTGCCTCCTGATTGCTGGGATTAAGACTTTGGCACTTTCTAATAATGTGTATATAAAGAATAAATGCCAAATTCTCAGCTAAAAAGCACTCATTCATACGTGTATTGAAAGATCACCCAGATTATTTCTGGTTGACTTTTGTATGTTGTAAAATAATACATAAAACCTAGAAAATAACCCTTGTTTTAATTTCCATATCTCACATAGTACAAATAATGTATTTTAAATTTACACAAGAACTTTATTATAGGGAATGCTAAATAAATCACTGAAATGTTACAATCAAAAATTCTCTGGAAGTTTACTCAAATTATTGGCAACACATTGTATCTCTCTACAAGAATACTGGAGCATAGTATTTTAAAATACCAAGGAAAGAGAAGCTCAAGTGTGAAAATATTTGTAAAAGTTTTACCCGCATCATTTCATTTTCTAATTGTTTTTTCCGATGCAGACGCTGCTGATGAGATTTCAGGACGTTTTCTACATGCTGCTCCATGAAGAATTTAAACGCCTGCGGTGAGTAGCTCTGGATCCGAGACTCTCTTCGTTCTTCATCTTTCTTGTTTTTCCTAACAGTGATAGGTGAAGTTGTAATCTGTTTCTTTTCTTTATCCCCGCTATCAACATTTTCCAGACTTTTCTCACCATCGTCTTCCTTGGGTAAGTTAGGCTGATCATCTTTGCATGGTTTATTTATTGACTCATAGGGAGGAACAGATGGGTTCTGGTGTAGCAGATGTTTTGGATAAGGTGGTGGTGGACCTTGATAGCTTGGAGCCTCAGCAGCTGGTGGAATGACAGGCGCATTTGAAGCTGTGCCCTCAGGAAAAGGGGCAGGCTGAACAGTCTGAATTGGCTGTGGCATCCAAGAAGGATGGGTAGGGGCTAAAGCAGTCTGCAGCTCTGGTTTCAGGACACGAATGCTTTTCACAGGCTGTTGAATAGGAGCTGGTGTGATCGCAGTGACTGTAGTGGCTGAAGGCTGAGAATTAGCACAGTGACTTGGTCTACTTCCCAAGGGGTTATTAAAAGAATTTGACCTCACTGGTATGTTGGGTTGCCATGTAGGAATTTCATGCCCACTGCTCGGGGACGATTGGACAGGAGCAGAAGATGACTGGGGCCAAGTTGTTTGCAGTCCAGGTATATTGATATTATAAAGCTCCATGTTGTGACTGTTCCTGTTTGGCACCATCATCGTTTGGGGAATATTTCCATTTGCATATGATGGAGGAGCAGCAGATGCCCCTGCCTGTAAAGCAGAAGGGCCCTGTCCATTAGTTGGGGTCAGAGGATATGGAGGTGGCGGCTGCCGATTTACAGCTCCAGTGGAGACAACATTTTGGTGCACGATAAAATCAGTCTGACCACCACCATTCTGAACTCCAGGTCTCCCTGGTGGAAAGGTAAATTTGTTAGTACTTTGCATGATGATTGGTTGTCTGCCAACTGGAACAGAATTAATGCCTCTCTGCCCCTGGTTAGGAGGGTTCATGGGAGAAGTGTTAAGAGGTGGTGGAGGGTAGCTCTCCTGCCATGTCCCAGGTGGGACAGGAGAGATTCGGGAGATTACATATTCCATGTTCCCAGAATAGCGCTTTGTCTGTGAGTTTGCTTCCCATGAAGGGGGAGGTGGAGTTGTACCTCGTGGAGGAGGGGTCTGGCCTCTTGGAGGTGGTGGAGGAGTAACACTCCTAACTTGAGGTGGCGGTGGGGGATTCACTCTCTGTCCATTGCTTGGGTGAGCTTGAGCAAATGCTGTAATGCCGGATCCAGACAGGGGCCTTCCTACATCTGCCTGTGAGTTGGGGCTTTCAGAACGATAGACCACATTTTCTCCCAGAGGTGGGCCGTGTCTCTGAGGAACTAAAGACTCTTTAGAACCTTTCCAGCTTTGTTTTCGGTTAATTGATTGTTGCACATTTCCTGTGATTATAAAGAAGAGAATAGTCATGTTTTTTTAACCTGTCTTTTTAAAATAATTTATCTCAGAATTCTGATACTACTAAATGATAGTCAAGTTAAGAATTGTTAACTAGGGAGTCAAGAGACCAGCCTTACAACATATTCACTGTAGTTAATAATAACAATGCACTCTTGGGGCTGGAGAGATGGCTCCGTGGTTAAAAGTGTCCACTGCTCTTACAGAGGACCTATATTCAGTTCCCACTACCCACAGGGCAGCTTACAACGGTAACTCCAGCTCCAGGGCACGGAATACCCTCTTTTGAACTTTACAGGCACTAGATACATGAGCCCACATAAAGACACGCAAGTAAAACATTCATAACATAAAAATAACAAAAACCCAATGCATTCTCGGGAACCACCCAAAATAATGAACTGACTAGTTATTTCAGGGTTTCATTTGTCACGTAGTGTAAGCCGGCCTCAGAGTCTTGGCCCTCTTGCTCTAGACTTCCATGTACTGGGAAACAAGGTACAACAACCCTACCCACATCGAAGAGAACAGATTTTAAGTATTCCCATCACATCCTCCCCCAACAAGTACAAGTGTTAGTTAGCTGGATTTAGCCCCTACCCACAATGGTTATGAAACACAATTCCAGCAAGTGATTTTTCTTAACATGTTTATGACATTTCATTAATTTTGTTCCTTTGTGTGAATATACATGTGCCATAGCATCATGTGTGGGTCACATGTGTAGGTTCTCTCCTTCTATTACGTAGGCCACAGGGATCAAGTTCAGTCAGTTCCTCAGGTTTGAAGGAAAGGGAGAAGACAGGGAGGTATGTCTTGAAGACATCCAGGCCTACCTGGAATTTATAATGCACATGTCAAGTTTGAGGCTAGTCAAGGCTCTAGAGACCTCGTCTCTTTTTTTATTTTGTAACTTTATTTTTATTATTAATCTTACTTTAAAACATTTATATTATTATTGTTATTATTATTATTTTGTGAGACAGGGTTTCTCCCTGGAACTCACTCTGTAGATTAAGCTACCCTCTAACTCAGAGATCTGCCTGCCTCTGCCTTCTGAGTTAAAGGTGTTCATCACCTCTTGGATATTTTTAATTATATGTATGTGTCTGCATCTGAATGGAGATGCCCTTGCAGGTCAGAGGCATGAAATCTTCTGGAGCTGAAGTTGTGAGCCACCTGATGTGAGTGCTGAGAATCGAACTTGAGTCCTCTGCAAAAGCAGTACTCAGTCCTTTTGTTTTTTCTCTTAAATCTTGATGTGGTAGTTTGAATGAAAATGGCCTCCATAGGGGCTGGAGATGTGGCTCAGCAGTTAAGAGCACTGGCTGCTCTTCCAGAGGACCTGGGTTCAGTTCCCAGAACTCACATGGCAGCTCACACCTGCCTGTAACTCCAGTTCCAGGGGATCTGACACCTTCACACCAGCGCACATAAAATAAATTATTTTAAACAAAGAAAAGAAAATGACCCCCACAGGCTCATAAAGAGTGGCAACACTTCAAAGGATTAAGGATGTGTGACCCTGTTGAAGTAGGTGTGACCTTACTGGAGGACATGTATGGGGGGCCCTTTGAGGTTTCAGAAGATCAAGCCAGGCCCGTGGCGCTCTCTCTCTCTCTCTCTCTCTCTCTCCCTCTCTCATCCCCTGCTGCCTGCAGAGGACCCTCAGCTCCTTCACCACCACTGACTGTGTGCTGCTAGGTTTCCCACAACAACAATAATGAACTGAACCCTGAACCTATAAACCAGCCCAGTTAAATGTTTTCCTTTATAAGAGCTGCCATGATCATAGTCTCTTCACAGCAATAAACCCTAACCAAAATACTGGATGTGCTAATTCCTTTTCTATTCTTTATACCTCACAGTATACATTCTTAACCACTAAGCCATCTCTCCAGCCCGGAGACCTTGTCTCAAAACAACGACAAAAGAAAAAAAAAAAAAAAAAAAAAAAAATTTAAGGGAGAAATTAAGTTTTGTTGCTATCGTTCTTTTTTCCAAAATAAAACAAGAACCCGGCCCCAAATTGGGGTTCAGTTTGTTTCCAGTTTCTTTGAAAAAGCTAGCACTTCCTTCCCACCTGAGGAACACTGCTAGGCTTACCTGATAACTCTAATTACTAAGGTCCCAGGACAACACAGCAGTGAATTACTCAGTGTTGGGAGTCCTAATGCTGCCCCCTGTCCCTGACTACACACATGAAGGTACCTTGTTAGTAAGGTTAAATGAACCCTTACTTTAGGCTTCAGGCAATATCAGGTGTTCTAAACAGAGGAACTCTGACACTGGGGATAATAATCGTAGTACTTGGGAAGCCAGAAGCTACTGCCAATTCAAGGCAACCTGTGCTTTATATTGAGCTCTGGCCCAGCCTGAGCTACATGGCAAAATTATGTCTCAAAACAAATAAATAGGAAAGCAAAATCAGCTGGGCAGTGGTGGCACACGCCTTTAATCTCAGCACTTGTCAGGTCTCTGTGAGTTTGAGGCCAGCCTGGTTTCCAGAGCAAGTTCCAGGACAGCCAGGTCTGTCACACAGAGAAACCCCTGTCTGGGGATGGGGGGTGGGGTGGGGTGTGAACAAATGAAAAGAAAGCAAAATCAAACCAATTCCCTATCACACACACAAGGATCAATTTCTTGGGGACTTTTCCTCTGTTCTTGATCTTCAACATTTTTTTTTTTCTTCAGATGGTTTGGTACCACCCTTTCCTGGATAGTAACATCTATGAAAGCCTCAAATAATTGTCAAGTTCTTTGAAATTTAGGAAGGTCAAAGCCTTAGATACACAGGTTTTTAAAAACAGGAGGGGTGGTGGTGCTTGGAGATACAGCACAGTGACAAATTGTTTGTCCAAAGACCCAGGTTCAGTCCTTACCCTGCAGATGGGACAGTGGATAATAGTAAAGCATACGGTGAGTGTCAACGGAACTTGCAATTCTGGAGGACTAGGAATGCAGCTCAGGGTACAATGTGTGCTTATCAGCTGTGAGGCCCTGGGTCCCATCCCTCCCTGACATCACAAAAATACAAATTTTTTGTACACTATTTAATAACAAAGAAAGTTATGACTGGTAAAGTAAGCAAAGAAGTAAGATTTAGTAAACATGATGCTTCCCCCCCCCATTTTCCTTTAAAAATTGGTTTTTAAGTAAGAGTCAACATATACACATATAGACCCATTCAGGTTTCCCATGGGAAGAAAATATTGTGGCTATTAATAATGATATGGTATTGAAAAAAAAGACACTTATTTGGTTATTTATCTTGACACAGGTTCTCACTACATAGCCCTGGCTAGCCTGGAACTCCCATATACCACAATCAGTTTGAGATTTGAAACTTCACCTTATTGTATACTTTGATGACTAAGCTTGGGTGTCAACTTGACTACACCTGTGAGGATTTCTTGATTGGATCATTTGAGGTGAGAAGACTCCTCCTAACCCTGGCCACACTTACTGGTGGAGCTCACATAAGAGGACAGGAAGAAGGAACACTTTGCTCTTGGCTTTCCTTCAACCTCACTGGCAAACTCATCTATCGGGTGGCTGAAAGTGTAGGACTAATTGCTGCTCTGCAGAGGACCTTCCTTCAGTTCCTAGTGCCCCATATGGTGGTTTACTGCCACCCCAGAGCCTAAACCTCAGTGGCACCAGAAACGCATGTGGCACACATACATGTGCAGGATACATACACATAAAAATAAAATGTAAATAAATCCCCTTTCATCCCTATCAAGTGTTCCTCTAAATCAGATGCTAATGGCTGTGTTTGTCAGTCTGTTTCTCCATCTACCCCCAGTCTTCCTTCCTTTCTACTTTTTGTTTTGTTTGAGTGTTTGAGCCAGGGCCTCCTGTAGTTCAAGCTGACTCTGAACTCATTTTGTAGCTATGGCTGGCTCTGAATTACTAATTCTCCAGCCTCCATCTCCCAAATGTTGGTGTTACCAGGACTGTGCCATCACGCCTGGCAATATCAGCAACTTCTAAGACCAAAGATTTGGCATATTGGGTGTTTTACAATACACTGTAGGAAGAAAAAGACAAGAGAAATGAACAGAAAGCCTGTAAGACGAATCACCTGGTCTCACGCTGGCATTAATAGGTCTGGCGGCTGCTGCGGCCGTTTGCTCTCGGCGAGGGTCTTGGTAACTCATTTTACTAATGAATTCAACAGCTGCTTCTAGGCTTCTGCTATTAGTTTTCTGAAGAGCTTGAATAACCATGTCCTGATACAAAATTTCAACAAAAAGAAACATAAATATAATCAGCAGAAGGAAAGAATAACAGTAAGCACAAGAGACATTCCTAGTTATGAAAGGCACTGTCCCAAGCATAGTGCTGTCTTCCTTCATTCTCACTTATTTGTGTGTATGTGTGTAACTGTGTACACACAAGAACGAAGGTGAGTGTGTGGAGGTCAGAGGGCAACTTAAAACTCTGCAAGTGACTGTGTGTGCATTAAAGTGTTGTATTAAGTACCTGAATAAGGTATGTCTATCGTAAAGGAATTGTCTATTTTCTGTTACAGGAGTTTTGCTGAGTGTGTATCCCCTGGAACTCGGTTACAAACCACTGTGAAGGGCCGAGGAAGTGCTGGGAACGGAGCCCGGGTCCCCAGAAGAGGTGCCGTGCTTTCTCACTGACCATCTCTCCAGCCCCAGATCACTATCACATTCACAGCATTAACTGCACCTCTGTTAAAGGCAACCAAACCCGACCTCTAACTGAAACGACGTATACTGTAGTTATGTTTTATGCCAGTCAGATTGTGCAAATTTGTAATGAGATACAAAGCAATTGCTCTTACTTTAAATTCAAATTTAATTTATAAACTGGTTAAATCAAGCAAAGTGTAACTATGGTATTAATTATTATATGGTAATACCATATCAGCTGGGAAAAAAAAACCCATTATTGCTTATCAATATTGTGGGATTCATACATTTGTTACATGTTCCAGAATTTCAGCCTATGGTTTTGGTGATTATTAACCTGGCTTTTTTTGTGACATGATCTCAAGTAGCCCACTTTAACCTTAAACTGGATACAAAACTTAGCATGACTTTGATCACTCCACATCTACCACCCAAGTGCTGTGACCACAAAGCATATGATATCATACAGCCAGTTTTATTACACTACCTGAATAAAACTATTGCCACACTTTCAAATATTTTCACATAGCTGAGCAGTGGTTGCTTGTGCCTTTAATCTCAGCATTCAGGAGGCAAAGGCAGATGGATGGCTGTGAATTCGAGGCTAGCCTGGTCTACAGAGCGAGTTCCAGCTCATGTTCCAAAGCTGTGTAGAGAAACCCTATCTGGAAAAACCAAAATAAATAATTAAACAAACAAACAAATAATAAATTTATGGAACAATGTAAGTATAGTGGAGTGTTAGTGCCAGTTATGAAGAGAGCCCTCAAGTCAGCACCTTTAATACTTAATACAAGTACTATTATAAGAAAAATCACATAATTATGCCTTCATTTTCATGTTTGGAGGGAAAATATGCTTTGGTAATTATATATTTATGTCCTCCAAAAATGCATCAGTATAATTTAACATTTATGCCAATCAAGAAATTAATCTTGAGATATTTGAACTTTTAATTCAACAGTTACCAGAAACATTCTCAGGAAAGGGAGGGAGGGAGGAAGGAAGGAAGGAAGGAAGGAAGGAAGGAAGGAAGGAAGGAAGGAAGACAGGCACAATAACACACACCTGTAAATCCATCACTTGGGAGGCTGATGCAATAGAGTGGTGAATCTTGTCTGAAGCTGGACTAAACAGAGTTCTACACTCACCCGAGCTAGACAAGACCAGTCTTAAAAAACAACACAAAAGGCAACTAAACATGTCAACTTGACATAAGCCAGAGTCATTTGTGAAGAGGGAGAACCTCAGTTGAAGTAATTTCCCCACCAGCCTGCCTGTGGGCAAGCCGATGGAGCCTTCCTTTTTTTTGATTCACGGCAGGCGGTGCCATCATTAGACAGGTGGTCCTGGTGCTCTAAGAAAGCAAGCTGGGAAAGCTCTGAGGAGCACATCAGTAAGCAGCACCCCAGTAAGCAGCACCCCTCCACAGCCTCTGTTCCAGCTCTTACCGCCAGGTTTGTGCCCTGATTTCCTGCCTTGACTTTCTCAGTGATGGACTTATAAACTGTAAGGTTTTGAAATAAGCTCTTTCTCCCCAAGTTGCTTTTAGTTATATTTTACTACAGCAAAAGAAACTCTAACTAAAACAGGTACCAGGGTTGTGAGACAATGCTGTGGCAAGACCTGACCATGTTTTGGGCAGGGCTGTGGGAAGACTGGAATTCTGGCTGGGAGAATTCAGAGCTTATGAACTGCTATGGGAACCTGGAAGATAATGCTAGGCTTAAAACAAACAAACCAACAAACAGCAACAAAAATCAGCTGTGATTAAGACACCAGCATCACTGAAGTAAAATATTCTGGGCAGTGCTTCCTCGGGGTTGACACATAGAAGCTGTGGTTCAGAGGGAGCCAAAGCTTTACCTTGTGCTAGCAGCCAAACCTGGCACTGTGTAAGTTCCCCAGGCAGTACTGGTGTTGGAGGCATAAGGAGTTGACCCTGTGAGAGGCCAGCAAAGGCCAGCGGTGAAGGTGCAGCTTCAGCTGAAGCAGAAGCCCAGGATTTAAAGAAGTCACAGGGAAAAGTTACAGCTTGACACCAAATGGCCGGGTCAGAGTCCCTGAAGAGAGCCTAGAAGATGCAGCCCAGCTCCAGTGGACACAGACATTCTGAAGATTCTGTCTGCCGAGGACAGCAGCAACTATAAAGTGGGGCAGCCTGAACCTAGGGGACAAGCTGTAAGTGGTGTGGATGGCAAAGCCAGAGAATGGCCACTCCCAAGGCCCTAGGAGACCAGAGGCCTGTCTGACACCCTGCACGTTAAGCACTGATTTGTCTTTTTGTATTACGGAATTGTGATTTTGTTTTGATCTGACTGGCTCTTCCTTTTTGAAATGCAATGTATCTTTGTTGTTGTTGCTGTTTATATTTTTCCAGACAGGGTTTCTCTGTGTAACATCTTTGGCTGTCTTGAAACTCACTGTGTAGCCCAGTCTGGCCTCAAACTCAGAGATCGGCCTGCCTCTGTCTCCTGGGTGCTGGGATTTAGACATGCACCACCACTGCCCAGCTTGTAACTTATTTTTTATTTTACTGGAACTCAGCTATCCCAGAACTTAAGATCCTCTCACTCAGTGTCCCTAGTGCTAGCATGAGCCACCATGACTAGCTATGCCTTGACTATTAACCATTGGTTACATTTTTACATAACCGATTTTTAAAATTTTATTTCTGTATATGAGTATTTGGCTCTGTGTATGTAGCTGTACCATGTGCTTGAGGAGGCCAGAAAGGGGATAGAATATCCTTAAACTGGAGTTTTATAGTGGTTGAGCTTTTATGTTGGTTCTGGGAATCAAACCTAGGTCCTCTGATAGTGCAACCAGAGCTCTTAACCTGTGAAGCCATATCTCCAGCTGGACATAGCTGAAATTTTATAAAATTTCTGTAATTTTTATAAAATTTTAATAAAATCCCTAAAATATTCACTCATAAATATTCAAAGCATTTTGTTGTGAGGACCAAATTTTATTAATAATCTAAACAAAATGTGATTAACTATGTTATGAAAAGGCCTCACAGGGCCCTGGAATAGATAGTAAAGACTTGGATTTGTAGACAGTAGGTAGTGGTGGCACTTGCCTTTAATCCCAGCACTCAGGAGACAGAGAAAAGCAGATCTGTGAGTTCAAGGCCAGCCTGGTCTACAAAGCAAATTCCAGGGCAGCCAGGACTACACAGAGAAACCCTGTTTTAAAACAAACAAAAGATTTGGCTTTGTTAGCCAGAACTAAATTTAAAACTGGGCCTGAGTGTTCTGAAATAATTCTCTCTCCCTATGATAAATCTAGACCATATCCTTGGAGCTGTCACTTTTCCAACAACTGAGATCACAACGTTCACATTTCAAACTACCCCCAGCCCCTTGTGGCTTTCTTCAACTGCACCTCCACTCTGGCCTCACAATCTCACCTACAGAAATTCTAGGACTTAGGACTAGCACAGAAGAAACTAAAGAAATAGTTATTTTGTTATACTAATTGTAAACATAGCATTCTTTGTTAACAGAACACAGAAATTTGTATGCACAATTGAGTCCTCCCAAAGGAAGACTTCCATATCAGCTCTCCTGAAAGGTGTTTGCCTTACAAATAAGAAGAATCATTTGGTTTTTTGTTTGTTTGTATGTGTGTCTTTAAACTTTCTTACCTCATCAAAGCCAGCAGCCTGCAGATCCTGAAACATCTGTGGATTAACTTCTGAAGGGATCCGAGAAGAACTTGTTTCGTTTGCAAATGGTAGGAGAGAGTTTCGAATTTCTTGCAAGGCTTTATGGTGTGTGCCAAATTTGGGTGGGTTTCTCACTTGCCTGGGATCTTCAGTCGACATCTTGCTCAGGTTGTGCTCGGCCTTTGCAGCATCAGATGGTTTAGATAAATTCCTAAGGGATTCTCGGATCTCCTGCAGCATCTGTCGGCTGCTGCCAGGGTAGTTGCTGGCAGGAAAGGTCTTAGGCCTCATCTGTCTGTACCCTTCTGGTTTTTCACCCCTCTTCATGAAAGCATCTATGTGTGGCCCCGATGAAGAACTTCTCCAGGAGCTAACCCACAGACTCAGAGATTCCTTCTAAGCAAAGGTGAAAGGGAATGTTCCCAGGAATGTTGAAATCCTTGACAATCAAAGTAACTAACCTAAAAAAGAAAATTCATAAGTAAAGCGATAGTGATTAAGAGAGCAGCTCTTTGAATGTAGGGAAATTTCCACTGCTATGAGCATTGACAGTTCCCAGCTGAAGCTCAGACTTCAAGTAGTCCTGTGGGATCAACGTTATTACTTCCCTACTTCTCTGTGCCTAGTTTCCTAGTTTCTAAAGTGGATTTACATTATTTCTAACTAGCAATACATGTGACCAAAACACAAAACAGTTAGGACAGACTGCTTTAATAAGTATATAAAACACATACAAATGTAAAGGATTGCTAAGTGAATCTTAATCATCCTCCCTCCCCTCCAATTTTAAATCTTGGAAATTAGACTTCAGTGTAAGAGTTTTTAAAAAAGGTTTATTTATTATGTATGCAGTGTTCTGTCTGCATGTATCCCTGCAGGCCAGAAGAGGGCACCAGATCTCATTCCAGATGGTAGTGAATCAGTGGGATTTATTTAGAAGAAAAGGTATCAGTGCTTTTAAAAGGTTTTACATTACTTTTTCAGAAGATTCAAAGCCTGTTTGGGTTTATTTCTCAAACTACAGAATGTGAATAAGGATATATATATCCTAGAGATGAAACTCAGATCATCAAGCCAGGCTGTGATGGTACATGCCTGTTATCCCAACACTTGAGAGGCAGAGGCTGGTGGATTTCTGGCATGTAGAAAAGGCCAGCCTGGTCCACACAGTGAGTTTCAGGACAGCTAGAACTCACCCAGAGAAAACAAACTAACCTCAGGTCATCAGGGTTGCACTAAGTGCCTTTACTGCAGACCCATCTCACCGGCCCTTCAGGAGTTCTTAATAAATGCATTGCGGCAGAGGCCGTATTCATGCACGACCTTCTGTCTTCCTTTCTGAGTAGCTCCAACAAAAGCCTTGTGAAGAAACATCCTATGTCTCAGTTTTCAGCTAAGGCAGTTAAAGATTTAGATGCATTCCTTGCTTCAAGGATTTAACAGGGCTCATTTTGGAATAGTGGGATTATAACACGGAGCGAAAGTGGCTCTCTAAATCACGGCATTGAGTCCTACTGACTACCATCGGACATGTGAGCAAGACAGCAATCTCTGCTGGATCAAACCATCAGTATCTCTTGTTTGTTACTAAAAGGCAGTATTGTTATAGCTTGACTATGACATGTCCCAGAAACTTTAGGAAGTGCATCCTAACTAAAGTAGGTCATTGGAGGTACTTTCTGTCATGTGAGATGACCTGCCACGAACCCTAAAACCCCCAAAACTATGAGCCATAATATATTTTTCTTCCCTTAACTTATCTGAAGTAAATTGTCACAGTGACCAAAAGTCTAAGAGGGCCAGCCAAATGTCTCACCAGGTAAAGATGTTTACTGCCAAGCCTGATTACCTGGGTTTAATTCCTAGGATCCACTGTACAATAAGAAAATCAAGCTCCCACATTTCTCCACTAACCTTCATACATGGCATGGCATGTACAAATGCATAAACATACACATAAATAAATGACATAAAACATTTTAAGTCTACTTATAATGGCTTCTGGGCCTTTTACAGTATGGTTTTTACTAGTTTAACATCTGCCCTCCTCTGAGAACAAGTGCCAGTTCCACATCCCAGCTCCAAACTCTTCCTAATAAGGAAGATGCGTTCACACGCCAACCCTCTGTTGCTGTACCTTCAGCCAGCCACCCTTGCAGAGGACTTGTACTAATCATGGTGGGGACTCACTCTGGAGCTATCATTCTTGAGGTCTTACTTTTTCTGTCGGAAGAACTTTGTATTTGTTTGGTTTTTTTTTTTTTTTTAATCTTACAGGAAATTAGTGTCAAAGGGGGTTATTACCCTGAACATATGGCTTAGAACCCTTTGGAATGGGTCTGTAGGAAGCCCACATCTTTGGGGAAGTGGGCTTCAGGCTCCAGATAGATGAGAACAGTCTCAGTGGTGACTCTGGTGAGAGGACAAAAGCCAGCACAGTAAGAGAAACACAAGCAGGAAAGGCTGTGCTCATGAGATTTCAGACTGCAAAGAACTCTACTGAGAATGGAACTAAAGGTCACTGTGTTGCATTCTGGCCAACAATGTGTCCTGAGAATTTCCATTAGCTGAAATTAAAGGTAATATGTAAGTTTAAAGGAGAAAGCCTAGGTTAGGTGTCCAGCTGGTGACCCCTATTTTGGGAGGTTCCAGAAACATATTTAAAATAAGGACACTGGGCTGGGGATATACCTCAATGGTCTAGCAATTACCAAGCATGTCCCCAAAACCCAGGTTTGCTCTACAATACCACACACACACACACACAAGAATTAAATTCTGATACTGTCAGTTCACCTTTCAGAACTGACAGTATCAGCAATTTACAACTCCTTCAACAAAGTATGGTTAACACAGGCTGTATGGAGTATCAATAATATTTATTACTATGATATGTGAAAACTCAACAATAGGCAAAGAGACTTTTAAAAAGAACTCAAAGGCAAAACAGATTACTACCTTAGATCAAGGAGCCATGGTGGCAGACTGGTTTTTCTAATGAACAATCCTGTCATGTTATTTTCTTGTTCCATAGCCATTTATGATTCCTTCCTTCAAGGACTCTTCCAACAGTAGTGCTTAAACCAAAAGCTCTGGCAGCACACTGCACAGGTAGGAAGCACCCCAGAGGCTGAGGCAGAAGGATCTATGTGAATTCAAGGCCAGCCTAATCTACAGTGAGGTACAGGTCTGGCAGGGCTATACAGTAAGAACCAGTCACAGAAACAAACAAAAACAATGCAAGTCTTAACTTGGGCTGAACTGAGTTTATAGACAACCTGCTAAAATGCTTGGTGAATGCTGGTGTTTATTGTTTCCTAGCAGCACAGTCTTCCTGCTCACAGCACTACTGACACAACCATCCACTGACATTTTCTCCCAGTTACTTTCTTGGGTTTTTCGAGACAGGGTTTCTCTGTATTGTTTTGGAACCTGTCCTGGAACTCACTCTGTAGGCTAGGATGGCCTCAAACTCACAGAGATCCGCCTGCCTCTGCCTCCCGAGTGCTGGGATTAAAGGTTTTCCCAGCGACTTTCTAAGAATTAACTGATCAAACGGCTAGAGAGACGGTTCAGTGGTTAAGAGCTCTGACAATCTCCCAGAAGACATGGGTTCCAGGGTGGCATCCATATTGGCAGACCACAACTGTCTGTAACCCCAGGTACAGAGGATCCAGCTTCCTCTTCTGATGTCAACAGACCCTAGGCACACACGTGCACATACCTTCCCACACACATAAAATACTTAGGAGGAAGAGTTAACTGACCAAAAGTGAAAACCGGGGTATGGGTGGAGGTCGGTTGCAGAGCGCTGTTGAGCATGCACAAAGGCAAGAGTTAGACCCAGCAACCTGGGCTTGGTGCTATGATGTACCCTCAGGAGGATCATAAACCCACGGTCATCCTTGGCTACATAGCAAATTCTAGGCCAGCCTGGGCTACTGAGACCCTGTTTTAAAAACAACCAAAACGTCGAAGCTGCTGAGTATGGTGGCAAAAACCTACGCAAGCTAGAGAGAACCTGTCTCAAAAGAAAAGAGGCAAAGGGTTTCCTCACCGTCAGTCCGTACATACAGACAGTGCTTGCTACCAGAAAAATATGAAAACAATCCCGTACCAGAAAATGGTCATTTCTACTTTATAAGGTTACTAAACTTGTGTGGGTTACAAAAGTCATCCAATCTAAATGTCACATCTAAATGGAGTTAAATAATCAGAGCAAAAAACATTCCAAGAGCATATGTATAGAGAACAACAACTAGCATGCAAACCAGAAACTTAAATATGGAAATAAAGCCAGATATCACCATACACAAGCTTAGGAGACTTTTTTTTTTTTTTACTTTGAAGAGTCTCAAGGCTTAGTCAGTCAATAATCAGGCTCGGAGAGTGAGTGACTTTCTCAGCACCTGCCACGATCTAGTTTCTTGCAATAACAGCCCTGTAAGAGAAAGGCAGAGACTCCTCTGGCTGACCGACTCAGGGAATCAATCACCCGGCCCTTTTTACCCACTCACTTAAGAGAAAACCAATTAGTTAAGACAATAAAAACTGAAGGTATCTTAGCAGTGAACCAAAGCTTTTTTTCCTCTTGGAGGAAAACTGATTTAAAGCTAGCAACATTTGCAGGGCATAATGACACAGACCTTAATTCCAGAAAGGCAGATATTTTGAGTCACCCTGGTCTACACATCAGGCTAATTAGGTACTATATATTGAGAAACTATCTTAAGAAAATTATAATAACCTTCAATTAAATAGTCCATAAACGTCTGTCAGCCTTCATGATGCCAGGCTTTCAGGCTAATTTCCAAACTTCGGGTGGTAGTTATTATTCACCAGAGAATACACGTACTTTTAAAGTCATATTTACAAATGCTGACAAATTTTTTAACCTTGTTCCCTTAGGGAAATGACTTTCAATGGCAGAAGTCGGGATAAGTCACCTGCGAATCATTCTTTGCCACGCTCCAAGCTCTCTTTCTCAAGGGACAATACACACCCCCCCCCCCCCCTTGATGGTCCGTCCTTCGTTTTCCAGACTTGAACACGCGCACCGACTGAGTGACACCGTGTCTCCCAGCCCTTGCCACTAAGCGGTGACCTAAGCCCTTGCAGCGGGCTGGCCGGAGAGCGCCGGGGTTGCTTGGGGGTGTACCCGGGCTGGAGGCCCGCAGCGAGGCAAAGGGAGCGCAGCCGGTTCGGGGCAACCTCCCGCGGGGAACAAATCCCGCTCATCGGGCCCGTAACGCTGGGAGGGGCGGCCGGGGCGGCGGTGTGGCCGGGGGCCCTCAGCCGCAGCTCTCCCCGGCCTCGCTCGCCCGTCCGAGGCCGCGGCGCCCCGGGCTCTCCCCGCGGCGCCGGGTGCGGCCGACCCTCACTTGCCGCGGGCAGGGCTCGGCCCGGGTCGGCGCAGCCGGGACCCGGGCGGCCCCCGGGGCCCCCGCCAGCGGGGATGGGCGTGGGCCCCGCCGGCCCCCGCCCCGCCGGCCAGGGCCCGGGAGAAGCGGGAGCCCCACCCGCGGCGCCGGCCCCGGACTCACCTGCAGGGGACGGCGGGGCTCCCGGACAGCGGCCGCGGGCCCGAGGGCCGGCGCCCCCGGGGTCGCTCGGGCTTCGGGATGGGCCCGGGCGGGGACACAGGCCGGCGGGGCTGCGGCCGGCCAGCGCGGCCCGACGCGGGGTCGCGAGCGGCCGGCTCTGCCCTCAGCACCAGGCCGCCGCCGCCATTTTGCCTTCCACTCCGTGTCGCCGCCGCCGCCGCCGCCGCCGCCGCCGTCCGCCCGCCGCGGGTTTCCCGGATGTGGGCATTTCCCGGCGTCGCTTGCGCGGGGGCCGAGGACTGGGGGCTTCAGGGCGGACGCTCGCTCGCTCGCTCGCCCCGAGCCGGGCGAGGGCAGTCGGTAGCAGCGCGTTCGGGCGCCCGGGCGGCCAGCGTGGGGCCCACCAGGGAAGGGCGGCCGGCGGTGCTCCGAGACCACGGACGTCTGGAGGCCACAAGTGCAGGGCTCGAATGGAAGCCCCGAGTCTTGGCGACCTTGCAGCGTACGTGCTTTCGGAGTCAGCAGGCTGGAGAACTCTTGCAACTGCACCAATGGATTGGCAGAGATCGGTGCCTCGGATCCGCAGCACAGGTCACTGGAGCCATAAGTGCAGTAACGGGCCGGTCGGTGTCAGTGGTGTTTCTTAGGAAATTGAGCCTGCCATCGGGTATGCACCATTGCCTTTGATCTGAGAAAGTGCTCTTCTCTTTTGCTGGATTGGGGCAAAACCTGGGGTGGGCTGGGGCTTCCCGAGTATTGAGATTCTTAATGGTGCCAGCCAAAACTGACCCTGTAAATATGAACACCTTCCCTCGTTTTGCCGCTAGGAAATAGTTACTATTTTTCAGATCATCTCTGAGTGTTAAATAAAAGGTAAAAATGTGTTAACAGGAATCGAACCATGCATGCTATGCAAGTGCCCTACCCGAGCTCTATCCTCAGAACATTTTTATAGTTTTCCTTTTAAGACTGGGTCGTACAAAGGTGTAATAGACAAGCCTTTGAAATTGTGATCCTTCTGCCTCCGGAGTAGATAAACAGGGCCTGCTCCGCGAAGCTCTGTCCTTTTTCTGAGGTTAATCACTGAGTACTGTATCCAAAAGTTCAACTGTGAAAACCTCAGATGGTCAGATTTGGAGGCCAGGGAAATGTTTAGTGTGATTGCTGCCATTGCTTTAGAAGATGTGTTGTCAATAGTGAAACCCTTAGCGTGGCATCAACCCACCCTGCAGTTGGATGCTTCCTGCAAATTGAGGTCCCTTCTTGTGCTATGGTAGGTAATAAATTCAGTGGACCACGTCTGCTGATTTAAACCAACTTAAAAAAAAAAAAGTCACGGAGCTGGAGCTGAGGCTAAGTCACAGCTTCAAGGGGGGGGGGGGTGGTGGTAGTAAAAACAGCCCATGAAAGATCCCTGGGAACCAGGCGAGGGGAGTGGAGTGGATGCTTGGCCAATGGCTGCAGGACCCAAACTACAGACCTCCAACCTGGAGCTGGAGGGCGCTGGCATTCCCAACTTTACAATGATTTATATGAAATTATTTTGTAAATATTTTCAACCTTTAATAGTCACAACAATTACCTTTGGCACACTTTCCATATTAGTAGCTTTTTAGATGTTAGAAAACTATTGCTAAGCTTAGGAGAAGTTATACATTCTAGAATGTATATTGTTTACAAGGGTTGATTTGCAAACATTTATTTCTGGAAATAAATTTGGCTCATGTAACCATGCATGGAGAAGCTGGGGAATCTTCGTATGTGACAAAGCTAGTTTTCAAGGACAAAGGGATGGGGGATGTCCCTCTGAATGCTGTGAATCTTTCTCTTATTGGACAGTGAATAAATGCTGAGTGGCCATTAGCCAGACAGAAGTATAGCTAGGAGAATGCTGGGAAAAGAAGCCATGTAGCTACCAGGAAGATAGGGCACCGGGAATTCTTCGGTAATCCAAGACCATGTAGAGTTACATAAATGTATAGAAATGGGTTAATAATTAAGAGGGCTGGCCAACGAGAAACTTGAGCCATCGGCCAAACAGTTTACAATTAAACGGCTGTGGGATCAGACTGAACAGAAACTCCATCAACAGGAAAGGTTAACAGATAACATCCTTTGGAAATAACCGAACCCCACACTGCCCTGTGTGCATAGAAACCCACCTTATACCTGTTTCTGTTGGTTAGTTGGTCGTTCTGGTTTTGGGTTTTTTGTTTTTGTTTTTTTTAAGACTTAATAAAATTTGAGTGTTTTCCTTGAACATATATGTGGACCATGGTGCCTTCAGAAGTCAAAAGACATGACAGATCCCCTGGAACTGCAGTTATGGGTGGCTGTGAGTCACCATGTGGGTGCTGAGAATCCAACCTGGTTCCACTGCAAGAGTAGCAAGTACTTTTAACCACTGAGCCATCTCTAGCTCCTGGCTACATAGTTTAATTCACATAATTCTGCTTGGATTCTACATTGTTCTGTTTTGTAGAATTGTTAAGTTAAATGAAGGCATGAGTTGAACAGCACTGGAACCCTCCGATGTCTATAATCTGAAGATCTTTTGCAGTTAATCACTGATGAGGTTCTAATAGTATCAGGGGAGGAGTCAGCCAACAAGCCAAACTGGGCACTGACATTAACAACAGTTTACTGGTTCCTTGCAAATATGACACTTCCTCATGATTGACCTTTGCACACGATGGAACTGATAACTTTGGGTTCCCATACTTTCATGAAAACAGTTGTCTGGTAACATAAATGGCTTCTGCATCAGTCCCACAAACAAGACAGGGACCTAAGACATCCAAACTGTTTACAGACAGAGTCCTGCTGGGAAGCAAGCTTGTGATTTCAATGCGGTCTTTGGCAGGGTCTGTGCTGAGCCAGGGACTTATTAGAGACTGGTGAGCACTGGCCTGGTTACTGATGCTGTGAGACAGGAGAGTACTGCTTCTTCCTCCTGTGAGGAGAAGAGAAGGGAAAACGTTAAGGCCTTCCTATGAGAACTTGCAATAGAAAAATGTTTACTGGGCCTCGGGGGTAGGCACCAGGCAGGCAGAAGGGCCATGAAGCAGCCCCTGCGTTTTAGGTCCTGATCCAGACAGGCACACTTGGGAATGACCTTTGCTTTTGCAATCTCTGAGTGACACACCTGTCTACACAGGCCACAGTTCCTAATCCTTCCCAAACGAACATTCAAATATATGAGCCCACAGGGGCCATTCTCATCCAACCCACAAAGATAACTTCCTGTCACTAAACATAAAGCTTCTGCTGATATTTTAAAAAGGCAATAATTCCTGCTTATTTCATTCCATTAAGTCAGGCTCATGTGGGGAGTGAATAAGCACAAGATGAAGAGCAAATTCTATTATGTCATCTTTTTTTATTTTTTTGTTCTTTGAGACAGGGTCTCTTATATAGTCCTGGCTGTTCTGAACTACTTATGTAGACTAACTAGACTGGCCTCAAACTTTCAGAGATTTGCCCACCCCGCCTCCTGAGTGCTGGGATTAAAGGAGTACATCACCATACCCAGTTCCTATCATGTCATCCTAAAATTTTTCATTACATGATATGTGTGTGAGCTGGGTGGTGGTGCACGCCTTTAATCCCAGCACTCGAGAGGCAGAAGCAGGTGGATATTTGTGAGTTCGAGGCCAGCCTGGTCTACTGAGCGAGTTCCAGGACAGGCTTCAAAGCTAGAGAGAAATCCTGTCTCAAAAAACCTAAACACAAATAAACAACAAAGGGGGGAAAGCAAAAGATTTGTTTTATTTTTAATTATGGGTTGTGCGTGTTTATGTGTGTATGGATCATGGGGATGAGAAGGCATTTTGTAGGAATCCATTCTCTCCTCCATGTGGGTTCTGGAAATCAAACCCATTACCTCATGAGCCATCTCACTTGCCATATGTCATCTTTTTGACTAAATATCTATTCAGTTTTAGTAAATACTCCAACATTTGAAGGAAAAACATGAATACCAAATTTGTAGTCTTAAGGAAAAACAGAAATTTAATTGTTCCCCGTTTTTCTGTTTATTGTTTTAATGGAAAATCTCAGAGAGGTACCAAAAATAAGGAAAAAAGAACTCAAATGTTCATAGAAATATTAGTTCCTCACTTGGGAGGCAGAATTCTGTGAGTTCAAGGCCAACCTGGTCTACATAGTGAGTTTCAGGACAGCCAAGGCTACAAAGGTCATGTCTGAAAAACCAACCAAACAAATATGAGTTCCTAGTTCATATGAATGAATTTATAGGAGCCCACGAGATGGCTCAGCTATTAAGAACAAATACTGTTCTTGCAGAGGGCCTGGGTTCAGTTCCCAGCACTGAAGACAAATGGTTCACAACCACCTGTAACTCCAGCTTCAGGAGATCTGAATCCCTCCTGTGGTCTCTCCTGCCAACTACAATGGTACACATACACACACACACACACACACACACACACACACACACACACACACACACACACACACGTAAAGACGCACAACACATAATTAAAAAAAAATGGCATCTTTTCCTTTGCTTTCCCCTTTGGTTATTTTATGTGTATGCGTGTTTTGCCTGCATGTATGTCTTACACCATGTGTGTGCCTGGTGCATGGAGATCATTGGATCCCCTGGAATTGCAGATGGTTGTGAGTTGCCATGTTGATGGTGGGGATTACAGACATACATACAGGCAAAACACTCATACACATAAAATCAAAGATAATTAAGAAAATGGGGAGGCAGAGGCAGGTGGAACTCTGTGAGTTTGAAGCCAGCCTGGTCTACATAGCAAGCCCCTGACTCAACATGAGAGTTAAAAGATCCTGAAGCAACACTCAGGAACCTTACCTTGGTGAAAGAGAGAAGACTTTTCAGGTCCATTTGTGGAGGCATCCCAATGCCAGAGGGACCCATCTTCAGAACAAGTAAACAGATGATCCGGGTTGGATGGGTGGAAGTGAACCTCCCACACTAAGAAACAGAGGGAATCAACGTGAATAGTCCATGAAGGTTAACTGACTTAACAGTTACCGATTTTCTGGCCCACTCCACAAGCAGTAGCTCTTATCTACCCGCGTTATAGTCATTTCTCTACTTTTGAAGCCTCTGATTTTCGACTGACTTAGTTTACAGGTTCCCCAGCTCATCTCAGCATTTTTACCTAGCAGTGTGATTCCAGCAGCTGGGAGACAGAGGTTGGGCCTAACTCCTGACCGCCATTTCTGTCTCCTGGCTGACAGGATCAAACATGCCTGGCTGAACATTTCTTAAACTGGGTCAAGCTGTGGCATTGGTTTTGTATTTCTATTGGAGCAAGGGCCAGAGGAGGACGTCAGATCTCCTGGAGCTGGAGTTAGCATCAGAAGTTGTAAGCCAGCAAGTAGGTGTTGGTTCTCTGGAAGACCCATCTTTCTAGCCCCTTGGGTTTTTTTTTTGTTTTTTTTTTTTTTAGAAGAATGAAATGATAAACAAAGAGTTCCTTTCCCAAAAAGTAAACATCAAACAATGCTGTCTGGGGTGGGGGAGATACAGTTAAAGAGCTTAAACACAAAAGAGGATTATATATCTTATACTAATAGATATTAAAAGCTTTGATGTGAAATGATCCCTATGTAATATATATATATATATATATATATATATATATATACACACACATATATATGCTTATGTGAGTAACTCACCCAACAAACTTTCTGCATCTCCACAATACTTACTTTCAGCCTCGTGAGCCTTAAGTAAAGATACGGGCATGGTGCCTTGTCTAACATCCCAAATACTCAACATCCCGTCCTGGCCACCAGTAGCTACAACATGCTGCTGGTTGGGATGTCTGTCAACACAGTGGAGTGGTACTCGGTCACCAGTCCTTTCAAAGAAAAGAGGACAGTATCAAAGGTGTGGGAAAGGACAATTTATCTCTGCCTAACAAGAAACATACTTAATTTTACTAACCAAATGATAAAAATAAAGTTCAAGAATTAAAGGCTATAATTACTCTTTATTCATTTTAGAGACCCAGGAAACAAAGTAACAATGGTTAAGACATGTAATAAAGAGATTTCCATTAAAAAGTATGTGTCAAGCTGAAGAGCTGGCTTGGCAGTTACTTGCAGGTGCTATTCCAGAGCACCAAGTTCAATTCATTGCACCCATATCAACGGCTCACAATCCCTGTAACCCCCAGCTCCAGGAGCATCCTGTAAACCTGTCCTCCGGGTATCTGCACTCATGTGCACACAGCCACAACAGAAATATGTATCAGTTACACCAACTGTTTTCAGGCCTATGCTCTTGTTATTTTTTAAGTCTGATACTACATTCTAGTTTCTTAAGTAGCAAAGATTACATATCTAGAAAGTGTGATCTCTGCTCCAAAAGTTATCTTGAATTTTATTTTTTCTGCAATCACATCTACAGTGTATTTTACTCACTACCGATACAATCATTTGATAAAACCACAACAAGTTCTGTGTTAAACGATATATACTTCAAAAACATAAAGGCTTTGAATCAATACAACAAACACTTGCTAAATTTGGGGTGGCAGAATCAATTCCATCATGTTATCCTTGCTTTATCAATTTAATCATGGATCAGTGTCTCTGAAATGCAAAGCTGGGGGACTAGAACGAAATGGCTCAGCAATTAAGAGCATAGGCTGCTCTTCCAGGGGTTAATTCAATCCCCAAACTCACAAGGCAGCTCACAACAGTCTGTAACTCCAGTCCCAGGAGTCCATGCCCTCTTCTGGCGTCTAGGGGTACTACATGGATGTGGTGCGCGCGCGCGCACACACACACACACACACACACACACACACACACAGAGAATACAAAGTTTACTGCAATAACCAATCAAACAGCTTTGCATCACACTACTGAAATGACAAATCAAAACTTACAGTGATAATACTTGACAGGGCTCACTTCCTTGTTGTCTGAAATCCCATAGTTTTAACTGTCCAATTGAGTTCACTGTAACAATCTCGGGAGTTCGAAGGAAGGTTACAGCATGCGGTGTACTGCTGTCCGCATTATCTGCAAGTTTTAGAAATGGTAGTGTACAAAAAAAGAAAGAAAGAAGAAATGGTAGTGTGCATTAATGGGCTCCACATTCCCCCTACTGGTTGAAATATAATTTCTTACGACCCAGCATACTCTTTTCATGGAGAAATGTATAGTAAAATGTATGTCTAGACGCTCTCTTCTCTCTGGTAGAGAGCATCACTCAAAGAGCAGGGCTTATTTATCATTCTGTTTTCTTCTGTTTCCTCTTACAATTGTTATACTAAATTTTTTTCTTGGTTTTTCAAGACAGGGTTTCACTATGTAGCCCTGGCTGTCCTGGAACTCTGTCTGTAGACCAGGCTGGATTTGAACTCACAGAGATCCGCCTGCTTCTGGCTCCTGGGTGCTGAGATTGGAAGTGTGAGCTACCACTGTTTAGCCTTTTATAATTGCCCCCCCCCCCCGCCCCCGTTTATTTCCTCAAGTGTTTAGGTTTGAGGCACATGACACATACTTCAAAGTTTTCATAATGCCCACCACCCCTCCATTTATTCCCTCCAGTGTTTAGGTTTGAGGCACATGATACAAACTTCAGACTTAACTTGTGCCACTTCTGAACACTGTCAGCAGGCAATAGCCCTTAGTAATTAAGCAAGGGTTGTAACTCGGAAATTAAACAGCTAGGACAAGGAACACAGAAACTGATGCTTGTGTGCAGTCCCTGGAGAGTCTAATCCAAGAGGTCTAGGGAGGGGACCAGGACTCTCCTCAGGCAAGTCTGAGGGAAGCACAGTGAGGACCATCTCACTGCAGTCTATCCGTCCCGCTCAGAGGCTTCCCACACGGTGCACTGAGCACCACTGGAGCCACCTGAAGACACCCAGCTTCAGGCTACTCTGCAATGTGACACCAGGCTACCTTCCTAGCTTCGCCCTTTCATCTCTGCACTAACAAAATATCTAATGGCAGCACACCACATACTTTGTTTTGTCATTTGCTATCTGGTTTTACCTTGGCTCCGTGTTGTTCCTGCTTTTCTGGTATATCATATTTTACTATTACTTATGGTACAGAATCAAGAATATTATTAACTGCCACTTGCTCCACAATTATGTGATAAATCCTCCCAGTGAAAACCAAAACTCCCACCACTCAATATATCTTTCTGCTCTTGTATCAATTATTTATACTGATCTCATCCACACACCATCTTATAAACGGACCCCGCCATGTGTATTTTCCCACTCTTCAAACACTTAAAATCATGTTCGCTTAGTTCAATTACTATGTGATGGAGAGAAGAAACAGGATTTCTCTCACCTATAGTTCTTACAGCCTCCTTATGATCAACTCTGAAGAGATTTATTCGACCATCCTCTCCAACAGTAACAATTTCTGGGTTGTCACACACAATCCCTGTACACGGTGCACAGCTATTGGAAGGACTGCCAGGACCTGCATGGTGGTGAGCTGCCGGCCACTGCTGATTGACTGACAGAGTCTAGGCATCAGAGATGAGCACGTTATCAGTCAGAGCAAAGTTCTAAAGAATGAGCCCTTCTCCCCGGGAATTTTTGGTTTTTTGAAACAGGACTTCAAACTGTTTGGGATTACAAGTGAGACACCATGTCTGTCTGATAATAGTATTTTTCATTCGTATCTCATGTCCTTGTAGAAGGAAGAACAAGTCTCCCTTTCTCTCTTTGTATCTGAGCATACTGATGTTTAGAAACTACTTCCATCAAATTTTTGAACGTTCTAATTAGACGTACCACATTTATTTCAAACCAATGAGTTTTGTTACCAAGTAGCTGAATGTTCAAATATCCTTTAAAAATTTATGGGAATAAACTCTAATGCATAGGGGACACTAACTGTTGCATCTTTTTCTACATGATTCCATTAAGAGAATGAATTACAGCTGGGCATGGTGGCACATACCTTTGATCCTAGCACTCAGAAAGCAGAGACAGGTGGATCTCTTAGTTTAATGCTAGCCTGGTCGACATAGTGAACGCCAGACCTATATAGCGAGATCCTGTCTCAAAACACAAAAAAGTTATGAGCATGTGTGTTTGCCTGCCTGAGTTTATGCACACCACACCTGTGCCGGTGTCTGCTCAGGCCAGAAGAACACATAAGATCCTCTAGAGCTGGAGTTATAAGCTATTGTGAGGCACCTGGTGTGGGTGCTAGGAATGAACCAGGGTACTGTCTAAGAGCAGTACACACTCTTAACTGCTGAGCCACCTCCCCAGCCCCAAGAGAAATGTCTTTAGGTTGTGAGTGCTCTGAAGATCTGGCTCATACACATTAAAAACAAAACAGCTCTTCTGCCCTCCTTGTGGGATTTGAGCTAAGAGCTGAGTAAGCATGCATACAAGCCTTTGTGCTTGCTTTCTCCCCTCAACCCTGTAAAAGACTATCAGAGGAGCTGACAAAATTCTATAGGAGCATCACCAACAACAGATGTTACTGCTAGAGCTAATAAACAGTTTATTTAAAGGATGTCCAATTGCCATAAGCATGATATAGACTTTATCAAAAAGAAATATGTGGCCGGGGGTGGAGGGAGCTTAATGCAAGAATGCATGCTTTGACCCTCATCAACCCGCTAAAAGTGGGTTGTATCCTCTCCTCTTGTGACTTCTCTTTAACCTAGGGTTGTGCTGTGTTGCCCAGGCTAGTCTTGAGCTACTGTGATCAAACCTTTTTTCTCAACGTCTGGAAATGTGGGAGTTCCAGGAATGTGCCCATGATTGACTCTCTTCCTGTTTAAACACTGTAAAACACTGTGAACTCATTGTACACAATCTTCTGTAAGCCTCCTCAGAAATCATTAAAATACAAGTTTCCTTTTCCAATGAAAGTTCTTTACCTGGTTATTTGGATGGTGAAGGAACACTGTTACACATCCTGTCGATGAAGCAGCTACAATTCTTTCCTGGTCAAAAAACTAAACAGAAAAATTTTGCTTATTATTATAGATTTGGAATTTTTATTGTTGTTGTTTGTTTTGTTTTGTTTTGTTTTTAGAGACAGGGTTTCTCTGTATTGCTTTGGAGCCTGTCCTGGAACTCACGCTGTAGACCAGGCTGGCTTTGAACTCACAGAGATCCTCCTGCCTCTGCCTCCCGAGTGCTGGGATTAAAGGCATGCATCACCAATGCTTGGCTAGATTTGGAATTATTAACAAGAAAAAAGTCCATTACTTCAACTTGACTAATAGCAAATCCTGTAAGAATTTTAAAAAGCAAACAGCCTATAAACATGAAACAAATAAAATGTGTTAATATCTGAAAATAAGAAATTTATATATAAATTAAGAGTATTTTCATGAAGGATAAATAGTAAGTTTAAATTTTACTCTACATTTTTAATTCTGGGCTGCAATGATAAAAGTCTGTAAATAGGCAGTTTTGTACTGAGTAAAATGGAAAAATGCATGGCATCTCAATTCATATATATATATATATATATATTTTTTTTTAAATGAGGGAGTGAGGCTCTGTGGTTCCAAACTAATCTAATTTCTACTAAGTTGTTAAAGGACCCATAAAACAGCAATCCTGTACAATATTTTCTATGTATATTCAAAAGATACCCGTCTCATCTGTCTGGTTAGTGAAGTAGTGAACAGTATTTAAGGGTTAGGATACAGGTGGAGAGAACTTCCCTAGCACGAGTGAGGTCCTGAGATGATCCCCATCACAACACAGGATAAACCCTGACTCATAGACATGCAATGCAAAGTCACTTACCTGTATAAAACTCACCAAATTGTGTTTGGCAAGTAGATAGGCGAATACTGTTATTTTCTTTGAGATAAGGTCTCACTATGTGGCTCAGGCTGGCCTTGTGTTCCCTTCACCCTCTGCCTCCCCCCCCCCCCATGCCAGCTTGGGCAATTTTAAAACTGGTTGCCGTGAATTCAGTTTCCCAGCCGCACTTCTATCACTAAGTGCCTAAACAACGATGCGGCAAATTACAACTCAGAGATTAGTGTCCTGTAAACCAGGGATGGGAGTAGACAAACTATACGGTACTAAATGTAATTTCAAGTTTCCAAGTTAGCTTTGGGGGACAACACAAGATTTACCTGCAAATCCATGACATCACCATGATGTCTGATATCGCACAGTAACTGATGGTCTCCTTCAAACCCTCCGTCAGAATCCAATTTTCCAAAATCCCCAATAGACCACAGTGAAACGCAGTTGTCCTGCAAAGCAGAAAGTTTTATCTGGGGGTGACGAAAACGTCAACTCCAGGAAAGCAAAATTCAGACTGCCTTTCGGGCAACCTTGCTTCAAGATCTGAAAAGATCGGAGATGTGGCCCGGTGCCGAGGGTCTGACTAAAGGCTTGGTGAAGGTTTAGAACCAGATCCGAGGCTCAAATACACCCCCGGGGCTCTCAGGTAGCGAGCAGCCAAGCAGGAGACGGGCGAGCCAGAAGCTGCGCCTTTCGCGCGCTGGCCAGCGCGGGGGGCGTGGAGCAGGACAGCCGGGACCCGCCCGGGGCCGGGTACCTCATTGTCCCAAGAGCCCGTAGCGAAGGTCTCTGCGGTCTGCAGGCTCCCAGAAGGCACTGGCCGCCAGCGGGTTTTGCTAATTTTCTGAGACACGAACTTAGCATAAATTTCCTCCATGCCGAAATCTAGAAGAAGCTTCAGCAGAAAGCACACTGCGCGCTCCTCAAGCCCGCCTCTTCCTGCGCGGTTCTGATTGGATGAGACCCCAGGGGGAAAGACGGTGGCTGCACACAGCCAATTCTCCACAGCAGGACGCGCCAGCCCCTGAACTGAAAGAGGCATCTCTGAACAAATACCCGGCCCCTATAAGCTTCAGCAATTAGACACACTCCTAAGGCGAAGTCGGTCTAGGAACACTGACAATATATTATTTGTTCAAGAACCGTGTAATGCAAGAAGAATTTTTTAAAAAAATATTTAGGGGTTTTTTTTGGTTCTTTATATAAATCTCATTATGAAAATGTTGGAAATAAAAAAATCACCACACACCAAAATTAACCTGACCCAAAGACTATATAATCCAATGACCTTCTGTACATTTAGCTCAGCCATTCGAAAGCTGTGGAGTTTCACATTGGAATTTATACTTTCACTATCTAATATATATTTAATTTTATTAGAATATATTTATTTAATGGTTTATTTATTCTTATTTATGTGCATTGGTGTTTTGCCTGCATGTACATCTTTGTGAGGGTCCCAGATCCCCTGGAATTGGCAGTTTCTTTAAAAGGGGCCGTGATATGACAGTTATCAGACTGTAAAGAGTTCTAGGGTTTTTTTTAGCATGAAAACTGTTACCCATCTGGCCATTTCTGCTGCCATAAAATTTGCCAGTCACTGGAAGTGATGGGTTTTGCAAGAGACAGTTTATTCACAATCATTCACAAATGAGAAAATCAAGTCTCTGAATGGCCTCGCCTAAACAGAGGTTTCATCTGGGGTGTGGGAAAAGGTGATTGGATTAAACTCAGCTGTAACCATCATTACCCACGCAGGAAAGCAGCAGTACCTAACAGCAAGGAGGTTCTAGGCTGAACTTTTACTCAGACTGGAAGAGAAGATGGTACTGGACAGGAAACAAAGACTCATTGCTTTATTCTTAAAATTGAAGAACACTGACATCGTTACAAGATCCATGAAAATAATGACCATTTTAGATTGGAAGCAGGTTAAGTGTTGCATTTCACGAAGTTTGGTAAGAACTGTAATTCGGAAATTACTCCTGACGTCATAGCACAACACTGATGTCTTAACGTTATTTATTTCCTGAGTTTACTAGAGTGATGGCTGCGTCTCAGTTTGAGTTAGCACAGTGTTTCCTGTCAACTTCTCAGAACCTAGCAAAGATGCCGAGAATAAAACTAGGGCCCAGTCTAAGGGTATAATTTGTGAGGCTTGGTCCGTTGACACTTGGGTAAGGAGGTATAACACTTTCATCATAGGATAGTGTCGTGTTTTGCAACCAGTTATAGCTCTCGGCTAGTCTTGTTCTGAACCAGAAAAACATCCCTACCCCAAGCCGGTGTCAGGGTACTCTTTCCCCTCGATTTCGCATTTTCAGCGCTGACAACAGACCAGTCTCTGCTTGGCCAGCACCGTCCTTATGGCAGGGGCTGGCAGACTAGTGCTGGAGAGGGCCTTTGCCTTCGGCTCTGTTAAAATAATTGATTATTCTGGCCCCATCCACCAGAAGCCTCGACTCCACCAGCCTAAACGTTAGTGCGCCGGGTTGGGTGAGGCAGGACGCAGTCGGCCCACGATCTAGCAATCTGGACAGACCCGCCCGCCGCTCGCAACAGCTGATGGAGCGGCGACTGCGGAACCCGAAGCGGCGGCACACATCGGACCCGCCATCCCGCCGCCGAGCTGGGTCAGCGGGAGCCGCATCGGGGAAGGAGCCCCAGCGCGCCGGCCGCAGGGCGGAGGCAGGAGCGAGCCTCAGCCAGGGGCACCCGGCAGCGCCGACTCCCGGGCCACGGTCACCCTGCACGGGCTGCGGGGCTCCAGACCTCCCGCGCCCCGCCCCCGGCCCCGCCCCCGGCCCCGCCCCCGGCCCCGCCCCGGGCCGCGCGGCGTCACAGAGCGCATGCGTGCCGCGCGCGGGGCATGCCGGGAGCGCGCAGTGGCGGCAGCGGCGGCGGCAGCGACGGCGCTAACAGCGGCCGCTCGAGCGGGGACCCCAGCGGGGCGGCGACCGCGTGGGAGGTGGTCTCACTCTTGGGGAAACTGCTGGGGACCGTCGCCGCGCTGAAGGTGGTCCTGTACCTGCTCCGGGTGTGCTTCGCGATGGCCTGGAAATCCGGCGGCGCCAGCCACTCGGAGCTAATCCACAACCTCCGCAGTAAGTGCCACCCCCGCCCGGCGTGGGCCCCGGGAGCAGGGCCGGGGCCTGGACGCCGCCGTCGTCCCCACACACACCGCCCCGACCGTCCGGAACCTTCGGGCTGCACCCGCCGCGCCTGCGGGACGGCGGCTGGGAGCGGTGGCACGCTGTGCCGGACGGCGTGCGTTCGCCGTCTCCTCCTCCCCCGGGACCTGTCACCGGCAGGGAGAGGCGCCAGCAGAGGGCTGCCGGGCCGGGCCGGGCCGGGCCGGGGCGGGCGGGCGGCGGGCGGCGGGGATCGGGCGCGGCTGCGGCTGCGGCACGCCTGGCGGGGCTGCTGCTGCTGCTGCTGCTGGAGTCTGCCCTCCGACCGACCGGCGAGGGGCGTGACTTGGGGGTGGGGAAGTGCGGTGGCTGGGCCGCCACCGACGATCGCCACCCTCGCTGCCTCGGCCCCGCGGGTTCTCTCGCCGTCCTCCCCCGGTAGATGGCCCAGAGCCCGCCTGCGAGCTTTCTGCTGCCTCCCCCCCCCCCGCCCTCTGCTTTTTCCTTTGGAGGGAGATGCGGCTGCCTGATAGCAGCTAGGGGAGGGAGAGGACGTCCTGGGTTTTGCGGTTCCCGGCGGGCGGGTGCCGGGAGCAGCTTCTTTAGGCTGCTGTCCAGAGTATGGGCTCTCTTTTGGGGGGCCGAGGGGTTGTCTGTTATGTTAGGGCATGCCGTCCCGTAGAGACTTTGTCTGGAGCCCTTGGAGGTCCTGAATCCAGCCGACCATTGTGTGCATAGAACGTGCTAGCTTTCTTTCAGGACCGTCCATCGGGTTTTAAAAGCCTGTATGGAAAGTTAAAAAAAAAAAAAAAAAAAAAAAAAAAAGGATGGAATTCTCTGTAGTTACTGTATCCCTTCCTTTGATGATAGTTTTAGGCTGGAATGTCACTTACCTTTTAAATTGGAAACGAGTGTTGTCTGGTTCAGAGACCAAGGCAAACTACGAGTTCATAATCTCACTTTGATCATAATCCACTGTTCCTTTTGCCACCGATTTTGAAATAATAACCATAGTATGCTAGGTAATGTTCTTAATATTCTTATACTTTTTTTTTTTTTTAAGAAAAGCTTTTCACATGTTTGCCTTTCCTCTCAACTATTCGTTATCTCCTCAAGGGGTGGAACCATTAAAAAGCAATTGCATTTTCTCAGAGTCAGTACTCCTTTTTCTCCTCACAAATGCTAATTCATTGTCCATTATATGCCAGAATCCTTGTAGGGAGACAAAAGTAAGTGATCGAAGTAAGTTGGACTGTCTGGCACTTACTATATTAATCGTTGCACTTTAAAAATAATAGTTAAATAGAAATGAGGTAATTAGTGCTGTGTGATGCTTGAGTTTAAACCTGGGCTTTTAGACATGCAAGACAAGTGCTCTACCATGAGTATCCTGCCAGCCTCCAAAATTAAGAGCTTGTAGTGGAAGCCTTAGAAATATGGTCATGCTGATATTGAAGTAAAGGGATCTGAAAATTGGAAGCTAGGGTTACACTTTTAGGTTTTGCTTTTATTTTTGTTTTGTTTTTTCTTACAAAAATGTGCTCATGGTTTACTTGGTTTTAACGTTGTAATTTATTGGAAGTATTTACTTTTGAACATCGGTTTCTCCAAAGCTGGAGCATGCCTTCCAATCCTGGATCATCTGCAGAGCATGTCCAACTACTGAGGCTGGAGACTGTGCAACCAACAATTTTTTGTTTGTTTGTTTGTTTGTTTTGTTTTGTTTTTCGAGACAGGGTTTCTTTCTCTGCCCTGGAACTGGCTTTGTAGATTTGTAGACCAGGCTGGCCTGGAACTCAGAGATCCACCTGTCTCTAGCTCCCAGAGTGCTGGGATCAAAGTTGTATGTGTGCATCTGTAAAGCCAGGGACTACATAGACAAGGAGAATTGAAAATTACAAAGCTAAATCGTGCCACTGTTTAAGCTTTATCGGTTACATATTTTAAAATAAAGCTCTAGGAAGGCTGTAGTGAGCTTTTTAGAACTCCTGTCATGGCGGACTCGGTGCTCAGGGGTTGTTGATGACAAACGTGTTTCCCCTGCAGGCACTCTTGCAGTTGTGCTGCCCCAGAGCCCCAGTATGTTGGGCTGCTGGAAGGTAATGGTCCTTTTGTGACTGGACCCTTCCAGCAGGGCCTTGTTGGCTTGCAGAGTATTCCTTTTTGCTTTGGTTTAAGAGGGCATTCTCTTCTGGCTTGGATTTCAATGTTCTTTTTTTCTTTTCTTTGTATGTTTGTTTTGATTTTGGAGACAGGGCTTCTCTGTGTAACAGTTTTGGCTGTTCTGGAACTTGTTTTGTGGGCCAGGCTGGCCTGGAACTCACAGAGATCCTCCTGCTTCTGCCTCCTCGGTGCTGGGATGAAACGTGTGCACCGCCACCACTACCCTGCCCAGCGTCATCTTTTAGTATTTAAAGTGCTACTCCGGCCACTTAAAGCAGGATGAGCAACTCCTCCTCCTCTTCTCTACTTGTACAAAGAAAAAAACAAAACAAAACAAAACCACTTCAATGCTATTCCTTAATGTATGGGTTATTTCCCCTTAGGTTTCCTTTGTATCCTTGACTGTTACATTATGCAAATACAATATTTGTAGCATTATCAATGAGCCAATGAATACTTGAGTGTTTTTTCTTTATTATTATTTGTGATAATTTATTTTTAGTTTATATGTATTGGAGTTTTTCCTGCTTGTGTGTCTGCATGAGGATGTTGGAAGCCCTGGAACTGGAGTTTTAGACAGTTGTGAGCTGCCCTGGAAATGTTGGGAATTGAACCTGGGTCCTCTAGAAGAGCAGCCATTGCTTTTAACCCTGAGCCATTTCTTCAGCTCCATGCTCCCTCTTTATTCATTTAGTTATAAATTGTTTCAGGACGAGGGCTCCTTAGGTTGCCCAAGCTAGCCATGAATCTTTGGGCTCCATCATCCTTCAGCCTCTTGAGTAACTGGCCTGCAGGCACTTGGCATTGCATGCAGTGGGATACTTTCTATGTGCCAATCACTAGGGATACAGGGGAGAGCAAAACAAATAGCCACTCCTTTGTGTAGCTTTTTTCTACAGCAAGCAGGTAAGCGAACAGTACTATTGTAAAGCATGGGACAGTGGGTTTGGAATTGCAGGAGAGGAAGCCTCACCAGAATGTGCTTTGAGTGAAGGTGAAGGAGCAGACCAGCCACGAGGTATGAACAGCTCAGACAGACAGAGGGAGCTATAAGTGCAAGGTTTGGATATGAGGCGTGGGGAAAGACTGGAACCAAGTATATGACCCTAGCTTTCGGCTTGGCAGCTGGATGGCTTACTGTTTTCTGAGTTGGAAGTGAGTGAGTGAACAGCGGATTTTATTTTGTTTTGGTTTTGCTGAGAGAGGAGCAGATCAGAATTTATTGGGGAGAAAGAACAGATTTGATTGATATTTGAATATATAAGATTATGATAACTTACAGTTGTTGGGTCCTAAAACATTTACTTTTTGTCATTGTTTCTGGGGGTTGGTTTGGTTTGGTTTTTTTGGTATTTTGAAACAGTGTCTCATGTAGCCTAGACTGCCCTCAAACTTGCTATATAGTAGAGAATGACTTTGAACTTCTGATCTCCTGCCTGTACTTCTGAAGTGCCAGGTCCCTGCCCCCCCCCCTCCCCCATTGACTCTAGGGCAGCCTCAAACTTAAGGTGCTTGCAAACATCCTTCCCGAGTACTATGTGTACTGGTGTGTACCACCATGCTGGCCCTAACATGTTTACTTTACAAGGAAAATGACTCTTTCTTTCCCTCCCTCCCTTCCTCCTTCCTCCTTCCTTCCTCTTTCCTTTCTTTCTTCCTTTCTTCCTTTCTTCCTTTCTTCCTATTTCTCTAGTTCTTTATTTTGGTTTTTTGAGACAGTGTTCTCTGTAACAGCCCTAGCTGTCCTGGGACTCACTTTATAGACCAAACTGGCCTTGAACTTACAGAGATCCTGTTTCTGCCTTCTGAGTGCTGTAATTAAAGGCATGTGATATCATCACCTGGCTAAAATGGTTCTCTTACCCCCTCACAACACCCATAATTAGTTAATAGTATAGCTAGTGGTAAAGAGCATTTACTCTTAATAGCCCTTTATTATTTACGTGCACATTAGTTGAACATAAGCAGCTCATAAGAGCCTAAGAAGTCGGATGGAGCTGTGTGAGCGTGTGTGTGTGAGCATGTGTGTGTGTGTGTGTGTGTGTGTGTGTGTGTGTGTGTGTAGATCAGAGGACAACTGTATAGAGTCACTTCTGTTCTACTTCTGTTCTTCCACCTTTACCCGGGTTCCTGGCATCAAACTCCGACCATCAGGCATGTCAGTGAGCCCTTGTACCCACTGACAGATAGTAACTCATGGTGTATTATAGAATAATATTTAATTTTATGATTTAAAATTTTAGTATTTGGTGACCTGGGGATGTTTCTCAATGGTACAGTTCATATCTGGCATGCATGAGATCCAGGATTTAGTTCCCTGTACCATACCAAGAAAAAAAAATTAGTGTGTGTATCTACTTACATTTAGCTGCAGTAAAAACTAAATTTTCAGACCTGCAGTTATACCAGCCATATTTCAAGGCCGTGGTAACTTCATGAAGTTAGTGACTGCCCTGCTGAAAAGTACAGATACACGGCATACCCTCTGTCTCAGGAAGTTCTATTTTATCTAGATGATTGGCTCTTACATGCTGTTTAAGGTGAAATTAAACTGTAGGAAGAGAAAGTTGTATTGTTATGTGTATTTGTACTAGTATTTGTGTTTTCTGACTGAGGTGCTTTGTGTGTGTGGGGGCAGTGGAAACCAAGGATCCTTGAACAAGTGTATGGAGAACAAAAGAGTTGGCATTTTAGATGATACTTTGATGAGACTGAAATGTCCAATCTAGTATAGTGAAGGTTTTAGGGACTAATAAAATACTTGAAGAAATATGTAGAAGAGGGTAAAGCAGGCAGCAGATTTGGACTCATAAGGAAGAACTCAACAGACCAACCCTAACCATCAAAAGTTTGCTTTGAAGCCAGGTGGTGGTGGCACATGGCCTTAATCCCAGCACTTGGGAGGCAGAGGCAGGCAGATCTCTGAGTTCAAGTCCAACCTGGTCTGTAGAATGAGTTCTGAACAACCAGGGCCACACAGAAAAACCTTGTCTCAAAAAAGAAAATATAATTGTTTTGAACAATGGTAATTTCTGTCACTGAGTATACTAAAGCAGAGGATGGCTGACCATTTCACTGTAAGGGACCCTGAAGAGGGATCTGTTATCAGAATTGAATATACACTAGTTCTTAGAGGAACATTCCAAATCCAAGGTTGTGTGATTTAAAATAGCATTGAAGATTGCATAATACTTATGGAGTATGTACGTTTCAGGAGCCAGGCAAAGAATCGAACATTTTTAACACTGCCTGTGTTACCTACTTTTACATATGATGAAAGGCAGTCCAAGAAACTTAGCCTTCTCCTTTGGGAAGTAATGTTGAAACAGTTTACTTTTACAGACCAACTAAAGCCGACAGGCACAGAGGGCAATAGTGTAGGCTTGAATAGCATCTGGTACTTAGATAACACACTTTGTCTTTGCTTGCTGTTACATAAGCTGCTTTGATTAGAGTGCAGTTTTGCATCCAGTCTCTTTCAGACTATATCCTCAGTGTGTCCTGAATCTACCTTATTTAATCATTCTGGGTAAGAAGTAAAAGATCAAAGTCTGTTTGCTTGTTGATACTTGAGAAGAAATGCAAGATAAACTATAAATGGCTGTTAATGCTTATAAACTAATAGTAGTTCTTTTATTGAGATTCCCTCCTCCCTTGATCTTTTGGTGCTGGGAATCAAATTCAAGGCTCTCACATACTAGGCAGGTACTCAACATTGAGCTACACGCTCAGCTCTTGAGGTGAAATTTTATGATGAGTTTTACCGGGTTTGGAATCTGTCTGATTCACATCTACACCGGTCCTCCTCATATCTCCAAGGTTTACTTGTACCTTATTAAAGAAAAAAAAATCCATGCCACCCCCCCAACCCTAGCAGTCCTTCAAATGCCTTTCATAGTCACCCCTTTGTTATATTGTCATTGTTGGGTTTCCAGTGCTGTTAGTGGTTCCCTGAGATAATCAGTTGCAAAGAGGAAATGTTCATTTGGGGTTGGTTATGGGTGTGTGTGTGTGTGGGGGGGGTGGTTCTCATTCCATGACTGTTTGGTCCTGTTGCTTTGGGTTTGTGTTAAGGCCATCATGGCCAAATAAAGCCCTTAGTTCATGGCCAGGTTTGGGGTGGGGTGGGGGAGGGGACACCAGGGTCCCACCATTCTTCAGGTACTAATGACCTGAAGACTTCCCAGTGATCACCACTTCTGAGGGTTCTACCGCTTCATACTATTGCCAAGCTGGGACCAAGATCTTGGGCAAAATTGCAGACCCAAACCGTGTCTTCTGCCCCTGGCTCCTCAAGGTCCATGTCTACCTCATAAAACAAAATACATTAAGTGTTTCCAGTCTTCACTGTTCTGGCGATGCTCAGAAGTGCAAAGTCTCTGAGACTGAAGGCAGACTTAGCTGTTATTCCTTGTGAGAAATCGAAGATCCATATCACATTCTTCTGAAATACAGTAGTAGGACAAGCAAAGGCATACATTTACATTCCAGGGGAGTAATTGGGACATAGAAAGATGGAATGGGATCAGACAGACGCAAGGCCAGTGCCCCAGCAGGGCAAACAAAAGCTTTTCTGTATCTGGTGTTCAAGAAGAAGTTCCTAACATGGTGTGGACACCCAAGGGTTTGGGTAGCCAGCCCCACCAGAAGTTTTTGTTACTCGCTCTTTCAGCCTCTTACAGGGATATACACTGCCTGTAGTTTTCTTTGGCAGGTGTTCTATGTTCGTAGCAATTCTGACTTTCCAGAATCTTCATTATTTTTACATAGTTGAGGTCTCCTTGCAGCCCCCCCCATCTCTGCTTCCTAGGTTTTCCTTTGTATTCTTTGTCTCTTTCATGACACAATTTTAATTCTTTAAAAAAGACTTATTTATTTAATGTCTATGAGTGTTTTGTGTGCATATGTGTATGGGTACCATAGTGTGCCTTGTGCTTATGCAATCTGGAAAAGAGTTTAAGATTTGTTACAAGAGTTACAGACACTGTAAGATGCCACTGGATGCTAGGACCCACACCTCCATCCTCTGCAAGAGCAGTAAGTGCTATTAACTACTGAGTCATCTCTCCAGGCCTGTAACTTGGAATTCTCAATGCCTGGAAAATGATCATAAGGGTAATGCCAAGCTCTGCCTCCATGTACAATGGAACCAACCGATGTCCATCCCTGGGTGGTCTTGCCACAGGTCCAAACAATAGGGCAAATCAAATAGGGATTGAAGTCTTCAAAACTGTGAACCAGAGAATACCTGTACATACATATATTAGCTTAGGTACTTATTGTAACTAGAGAAAGCTGGCAAATAGAAAGTGGTTTTGCATTGTAGGGCAACTGACTACAGCTATGTATGAAATAATGCAGTGCCATCCTGCGAACTTGTTCATGGGAAGAATCTGGAAAAGATGGAAGACACAAGCTAGAAGAAGCTGAAGATGCTGAAAGCACAGTGTGTCGGGCGATTCTGGTAGAGGCTAGAGGACTAGTGTACTGATTACAGTGCAGATGAGGTTCCCATGGAAACGGCTCTATTGGCAATTGAGCTAATTGGGCTAAGCTCACCCTTGTTAACCTGTGGGAAACAGCTGGACTACATGTTATCCTTGCCCCGAGACTAGGACCCTGAGCTTAATCAACAGACCAGTTTATCTTTTATAGGAAATTTCAGAGCAAAAACAGCATTCAGACTGTGGCATGAATTTTACCAGCTAAATGCTTTTAGCCAAATTTACATCGAGAAGTAGGAGTAAAAAGAACAGAGCAGAATGATTTGAAAAATCTTGTAGTTTGTCCAAAAGAAATACCTATAAAAGTATACCTATAAAAGAAATACCTACACAGGTTACTAAAAAGATGAGCACCATTAAAACTAAGCCAAATGCTTTGCATCAGAACAGTATGCATCTCAGGAATCAGTAACACTCTACTCATTACAATGGAAATTTTATTTCAAAAAACTGTTCGTGCAGGGCTGGAGCAAAAAAAGAAAAGAAAAAAAAAAAATGTCCATGTAGCTGTGACTGAGCCCATCCCCAGAACCCAAGTTAAAAAAAAAAAAAAAAAAAAAAAAAGCCAGTATGGTGATGCAATCCCACAGGAAGGCAGAGAGAAGTGGATGGATTCGCTGGGAAGTGGTGCCCGGCCAGTCAAGCCCACTTGGTGATTTCCAGGCCAGTGGTAGATCACCTCTGTCTCAGAAAAAAAAGTCAACAGTGTCTGAAGAACACCCAGGGTGGTCCTCTAGTCTCTTTTTAAAGTTGGTGGAACAGATGCCAGACTTATTTTTCAGAATAAAATATGCTATCAGCTTTAGTAAACAAATTGCAACCATGTTGCCCCAACAACAGGCTGTCCTCAAACTCATGGAGATCATCCTGTCTCTGCCTCCTGAGTGTTAGGATTAAAGGCATCACCACCACACCCAGCATATTTTTGTGGGTTTTTTTTTTTTTTCCATTTAAATTTCATTCACCCTGCTGGATCCCAGTATTTGGGAGACAGAGGCAGATGGATCTCTGTGAGTTCAAGACCAGCAGCCTGGTCTACAGAGCAAATTCCAGGACAATCAGAGCGGTTACACAAAAATCCTTGTAACCAGGAGAAAAAGAAAAAAAAAACTTTTTTTTTATTTTTTTATTTTATTTTTTTTTTATTCACCCTCTGTCCCTTTTTATACCCCAAGTTGAAAAGAAACATTCTTAATATGGCCTTTGGTTTTCGAACTTTTTAAAATTTGGCTTTTAATTTACATTCTGTTAAAACCCTTATAGGCTCTTACTTGGATCAGCTACATATTTGGAACCACAACAGCCACTTTTATAGTTAATTGATTAGGGTCTTTGTACCCTAAAGTTGCAAGCAGATTGGGTATGGATGGTTCAAAAGCTGCTCTCTGTTTCAGATAGGCTAATGATAATTGGATGTTTAGTCTCTAATTAGGCTATACAAGCAAAGCAGAGCAGCACATTACTTTTTTGCAAATCTAAAGACAGATCAATGCTGTTTGAAATTAATGTTTCTTCACAATGCTGGTCATATATGTTGTAGATTGCTATAGGCATTTTTGTGTATATTTATAGATAGTTAATTTTCATTTCTTTTGGAAGTATACCCAGGAGTAGAATTACTCATCATTTGATAACTTCATGTATAGCCACTCTAAACACCATTATTTCCCATTAGATGTGCACAAGGATTTCTCACATCCTTACAATACTTGTTTTCTTGTTTTTTTTTTTTTTTAAGATTTATCTATTTCTTATGTATATAGTGTTCTTTCTGTCTTGAAATGAATGCCAGAAGAGGGCGCCAGATGTCATTACAGACAGCTGTGAGCCACCATGTGGTTGCTGGGAATTGAACTCAGGACCTCTGGAAGAGCAATGCTCTTAACCTCTGAGCCGTCTCTCCAGCCCCTTACAATTTTTGAATTGTCTGACTTTTTTGTTGCTGTTGTTTGTTTTGTTTCCCGAGACAGGGTTTCGCTATATTGTTTTGGAGCCTATCCTGGAACTTGTTCTGTAGACCAGGCTGGCCTTGAACTCACAGAGATGTGCCTGCCCCTGCCTCCCGAGTGCTGGGATTAAAGGTGTGGGCCACCAGTACCCAGCTATTGTCTGACTTTTTAAAGGAGACAGGATCTTACTATGTTGTCTAGATTGGCCTCAAATTACTGAGACTATGAGTTTTGCTACTGATTTTGGCTTCTTATCTTACTTTTTATTATAATCATCTTAGTGTTTGTTTTATGGTGGTTAAAATTTGTATTTTTGTAATGACGGCATATTTTCATGTATTAGGGACCATTTGTGTATCTTCAAAGAAATGTCTAGTTAGATTTTTTTCACTTTTTTTTCAACTTTTTTAAGATTAATTTTTAAAAATTATGTTGTATGGAAGAGGAGTTAGATGCACATGAGTAGATGTGCCCTAGGAGGCCAGAGGCTTTGGATCCCTGGAGCTGGGTTTACAGGTGCTTGTGAAATTAACTTCCTGACTCAGGTGCTGGGAATCAAATGTGGACTCTGCAGTAGTAGTGTTTGCTCTTTACCACCACGGAGCCATCTTTCCAGCTCTGGGTAATCTTTTTTAAACTTTCTGGGTTTTAGTTTTGGTAAAATTAGAGACTGATCCCAGGGCCTTGACACATGCTAGACAAGCCCTCTGCTCTTGAGGACAGTCCCCAGCACTACCTGACGGTTTTTAGTCCTAAGTTACTAGAGTTCTAGGGCCTCAAGATCACTGTGCAACAGGAGATGACCTTGAGTTTGTAATCTTCCTGCTTCCACCTCCTTACGTGGCACCACACCTAGCTAGGACCTCTCAGATGAATCTATAAATACTGGCTCCCATCAAATCACTGGTCTTTTCCATCAGCAGTGAAGCTTTTGGATTAGGGAAAGTCTTTTGAAACATTTATTGCCTTTTAGTTTTGATGCCTATGTTGTGCTAAGAACCCATTGTCAAATCTGAAGTTTTGAAGACTTAGCCAATATTTTCTTTTAAACATTTTATGTGTTTGAGTATTTCACCTGCATGTATATGTCCCATGTGCATGCCTGCTGCTTACAGAGGTGAGCAGAGGGCATCAGATCCCCATAGAATCCAATCATGTGGGTGCTAGGGATAGAATGGGTTTTTTTTTTGTTTTTTTTTTTTTTTTGCAAAAGTAGCCAGTGCTACGAACCACTGAACCATCTCTCTAGCTCCTCCTCATCTTTTCTTCAATGAAGGTTATCATGTGGCTCTTATACTTAGGTGTGGGTTTTTGTTTTGTTGTTTTTCCCTGAGACAGGGTTTCTCTGTGTACTCTTAGCTGTCCTGGAACTCTCTCTGCATACCAGGCTGGCCTAGAGCTCTGTCTCTGAAGTACTGGAATTAAAGATGTTCGCCACCACCATTAGGCTTATTTAAGTCTTCTTTTATCATTGAATTGTCTTGGAACTGTAGGCCTAAAGACTTGTACAACTTTTCTTGAAGCCAGTGCTGGGATCTTCCAAACCCTAGACATGTGTTGATAGGTTGAATAGATTGAGAAAAACAAGCTTACTATAAGAGTCTGGAGAAGGGTCAGGTGCCAGAAAAGTCTCTGGCCACACAGACAGTGCAAAGATCACTGTTGGTATTTTAAAAAGCAGCATGTAAGAGAAAGATATACCACAGAGCTAGGGTGGATGGATTTTTTTTTTTTTTAATTGGGGGAAAGTGAATGGGAAAGGAGGGGAGGGACGAAGGGAGACCAGCATCTGGGGACAGGAATGGCAGAAGAGAAGAGAGAAGCAGAGGAACAGAAAGAAAGGGACAGACAGAGGGGCAGAGAGGGAGAGAGAGAGACAGAGAGAGAGAGAGAGAGAGGAGAGAAAAGAAAAGATGGGAGGTGGGCAGGGCCCCTTTTAAAAGGGAGCATAGTGAATGTGCACAGGAGGTGGTGCTCTTAGTGGCTGCAGCTGAGGGCATGTCCTGTCAGAACCCCAAGGGCAGGCCAGGACAGATGCCTGAATACTAACAGTCACCAGGCTAGAGAAGGCACATCACTCCAGCCTTCTGGGAGGTTAGCGAGTTAGGGCCCTTCCCTTAAAGGACCCACTGTGCTAGGTCCAAGGCCGTATGTCTCCCACAGTACTTACACTGACTTCCTTGGGGGGAATGATTTCATCAGTGCTTAATATGTGTCTTTTGCTTCCCTTTTCCTTGGTATTCTCTTTCTAGTAGAAGGATGCTGTAGGTTATGTTGGTTTTGTTTCTGCCCTTGATCTCAGGGTTAGGGGTTTTATTGTGTTAGTTTTTTTGAACAGTAGTATGACCAACATTACCTTTCCAAAATTGAAAGTTTCACAGTTGATGAGTAACTGACATTAGTTTGCATAAATAGTTAAGCTACTCATGGTGCTTTAACTGAAGTCTCATTTTAAAGGAGCTATTTATAGGCTGGGCAGTGGTTTTGCATGCCTTTAATGCCAGCATTTGGGAGGCAGAGGCAGGTGGATCTCTGTGAGTTCTAGGCCAGCCTGGTCTACAGATCGAGTTTCAGGACAGCCAGGGCTACACAGAGAAACCCTGTCTCAGAAGGGAGGGAGGGAGGAGAAAGCTACTTAAAATATCTAACCCAGGACTCTCCTGAATCTCAGCTTCCTGTGTCTTGACTTTTGAATTCTCCTGCTGTGTGACCACAGCTCTCCATGAATCCTGACTCCTTTCCCTGTTTCCTCATGTCATCAAGGGACTGTTCCCCCCCCCCCCCCACTCCAGTTCTGTCACTGAGTCAGTTCCTGAAACCCTTCTCATTTTCTCCGCCTGGCTGCTGTCAGTAGCGCCAGTGACCAGGGCTTGCATCCAGGACACTTCTGGTCTTGCCTGCTTTGTCTGTGCTCTGCAGTGCAGCCCGAGTGAAATATATCTGATATCACATCTGCTTAAAATATCTCTCATTCGTTTCAGAGAATGGAATCATCAAGACAGATAAAGTATTTGAAGTAATGCTGGCTACAGACCGCTCCCACTATGCAAAGTCCAACCCTTACATGGACTCTCCACAGTCAATAGGTAAGCCTTAAGACTTCTGAGAAGTCGAGTTTTCTTCAGTTACCCTGTAATTTAATGAGGAGGAAAAGAGCAGTATACAGACATGAGTTATAACCCCAGTAACTGAAAGTTTGTTGTTCTGTCTTATAATCCCAACCTACCCTTTGTAACAAAATGCATCTTTTTCTGTGTCTTTAGAAATATGTGAGTCAGGAAGTTGTGGTTTTTTTTTTAAGGAAAAAACAAAACTTTACTGAAAGCTTAAGAGTTTTAGCTGAGTGCTAACTTTTATTGAGGGTCCTTATTTTGAATTTGCATATTAGCATTGATTTTTAAAAATCAGTACTTAAAAGGAATAAGTAAGTCATTATTGACTTTTCTGCTTCACCGGCCCCAATGCTTTGGCTTTCCTTGGTCTCTAGAAAGTTCCGTATTTAACTCCTTGTCCTGAAGCAGGTTTTGCTGAGCTGCTGAGCCTTGGCAGTGGGCGCCTTTGAGGCTTAGAAGTGCCTCAGGATTCTGTGGGCCAGCTGCCATGTCTTCTTTTGAAGCACTGTGACAGTCAGCAAGAAGATCCTGGGGAGCTTCTGAACCCCAAGGCACCTGCTACCACCGCTCAGTGAAAACTGCTTCAGAGGCAGAAGCAGGTAAATCAATCTTGAGACTCTTAAACACCGGAAGGAAGAAAAACATGGGCTAAACACCAGCACAAGACAGGGATTTACTGCTGGGTGCAGTAGAGGGCACACTGAAGTTGTTCACTAGCCTCTGAGCTAGTTCTCTGACCTTTAAAGTGTGTCTGGAGTGTGAAACTAATTCTGCTAAGATAGCATATACTTATACACTTATGACAGTTTTTCTTTTCATAAGTCTGAAGAAAAGGAATCTGTCATTTCTCAGTGTATGAAAACCCTTCCTGATCCAAGCCTGTAATCCCAGCTACTTGGGATGCTAAGGCAAGATGAGGCTGAGCTCAGGGCTGACCTGGGCTCATTTGGAGCCTTTCAAACAGGGAGGAAGAAAGGAGCAAAGGGCCCAAGCTGGCATGATGTACGTGCTTGTAAACTGGGCACTTGGGAGGTGAAGGCAGGAGGGTCAGGTCTAGCCCTGGCTCTGGGAGACCTTGTCTCAAACCACAGTGGTGGTCTGATGGGCTGTCTCTCCTTTGTCAACCAAGCACGCAGAAGGCACCTTAGAAGTAGAGGGCTGGTTTACTAGAGGAGTACTGTTGCCTTTGATGAGGTTGTATTTTCTAACTTCTACCTTATGTCAGTTTTCTAACACATTTTGCTTTAAGATCATAGAAGCTGAAAAAGACTGTGAAAAACAGTGTGTGTTAGAAAAGGAGCTACGAGCATTATTGGGTGGTGTGTGCATGTAGCTGAGTGTGTCAATATTCTCTTCTTGTTTTGTAGGTTTCCAAGCTACAATCAGCGCTCCTCACATGGTGAGTTAGCTTTGCTTACTTGGTCATCGCAGGTTATATTTTACCAGGATGACAAACTTCATTTTTTCTCTTTCTTTTTTGAGTCAGTGTCTCACTGTATCAGGCTGGCCTCAAAACTCACAAAGAACTATCTTTCTCTGCTCTAACTCCCAAGGGCTGGGATTAAAGGTGTGTACTATCATGCCTGGCCAAACAGCTTTCTTTTCTTTACTTGGTACTTAAAAGAACTTTCCCTGTTAGAAACTGCCATTATTAAAGGTTTCAGTCTGTTAGTACCTGTGATAGAGCAAGAACCTAGCAAAAAGTTAAGTAAAGGAGAGCATGTTCTCCATAATCCTCAGGCTTTGCCCTGTGTGTTTGATTCTTCCTGGGATGATGTGCATACATGTCTGTTCACTGCAGTTGGGTGTCATCAGCAGACCAAGGAACAATTCCAACCAGTGGACCTGGTCAGCCAGTGGGCCTTTTGGATCTTAGTGACTCAAAGGCCACTTCAAGAGCTACCCCAATATGAGTTGTAATGCTCAGAAGCTACATGTAGGAACCCTGCATGTCAGAATCTTCACCGAAACCCTTCACATCATATAACCCCGAGCAGAGGCAAGCAGTCCATTATCTTCCTGCGTTCCCAGAGCTTTCAGAGCTTTTCCTTCCCCTCCAGTGGGAATGTCCCAACTCTGGTAGCCACAGCACCATCCTGTGGGCGTCTCCACCTTTCACCCTTGATTGGAAAGTGTTTAGGGAGGAGTGATGGGCAGCAGCTGTAAAGACTTGTGACTTTGGAAAGAACTGTTTAAGACCTGGTGTTTTTGACTACTGGGAATTTTCTTGAGTTTTAAGTATCCATTTCTTGAATTGGTACTACATTGGATTTTGTTGAAAATAGTAGCTTTCTGATTCTTTTCAAGTATTTGATAGCAAAAGCTCATGTGTAAGTTTACTTCTAAATAAATTCTGTTAATACATATGTATTTATACTGTACTGAAAATACTAGAAGGGTGAGCTTGTATCGTGATTTGCCAGGAAATGGCCCCCAAAGGAAGTAGCACTATGTGGTGTGGACAGGTTGGAGTCGGTGTGGTCTTGCTGAAGGAAGTGTGTCACCACAGAGGCAGACTTTGAGGTTTCACGTATGCTCAAGCCATACTCAGTGAGACAGACCACCTTCCCTTGCCTACCTGTCAAGATCTAAGAATTCTCCAGTACCGAGTCTGCCTGCACACCGCCATACTTCCAGCTGCTGTGTTGTTCCCCACCATGGTGATAATGGACTGAAACGCTGACACTGTAAGGGAGCCAGCCCATTAAATGTTTTCCTTGTAAGAGTTGCCATGGGTTGGGTGGTCGTGACTCACGCCTTTAATCCCAGCACTTGGGGGGCAGAGGCAGGAGGATCTCTGTGAGTTCAAGATCAGCCTGGTCTACAAGAGCTAGTTCTAGGACCTACTACCAAGGGGCCAGATAATTCTTTATAAAGTGTTTTTGTTTGTTTGTTTGTTTGTTTTGTGACAGAGTGTCAAGAGCCATGTGACTTCTTTGGGTAACAAGGCCTGAGAATAGCAAGAACAAGCTGTCCTTGTGGCAAGGCCCTGGAGACCCTGACCCACTTGGCGAAGCCTGTAGAGCTTTTGTTGCATAATTCTGGGCATGGCATATGTGCTACCTGCTCTCCTTGCTTTCCCTATGCCAGCCAGATTTGCTGGCTCCCTTTAGTTTCTCAGATAAAATAGCTATTACAAAAGGAAAACCTTCCCCCAAGACTCTCCTCTGAGTGAGCCAGAGGGAATGCTGTTAAAAACACAGGGTCCTGATTCAGCCCCTAAAGCTTCTGATGTTTCAAGTGAGACCGTGAATTCACCTTTTTAAAAACAGGATGTTGTCTTTCCAACATACTTTGTAACTAGCCTTGAAGAGTCCTAATAGTTCATGAAGTTTAATATTACAAATGTGCTTAACAGTTCCAGAGAGAATGATGTTAGCCACAGGAGTCTAGGAGAAATGCAAATAAAATAGATACCAAGAGTTAATGGCGGAAGTCTAGAGACAGGGATTGAAGTAGAATCATGGAGTCCCACAGCTCTCTACCAGCTGTGCCAGAACCCTAAGAAGTTGAGAGGAGGGCATGAAAGCAAGAGACAAGCAATGCCAACCATTAAGAGTCAGTTTCTAAGTTATGTTGCTTGTAGGATAGCAGGGAAAACCTGTTATGTCCACAGAGGAGATGGAGTGGTACAGGATGTAGAATGAATTGATCCAGCTTCAGCTGGTGGGTTGATTGTGAGAACCCAGACCCTACCAAATGTAAATATTAACCACTAGAGACAAAACTGTCTCTCACCCTGCACGACACTGTAGCGGCCAGTGCTGCCAACGGGGCCCATAGTTCTACCTGTAGGTGTGCCTGGTTAGAAAGCTTCCTTTGTAGCTTACAACATTGGTTATGCTTCTAACATTACAGCTATAGATTAAGTGGGTAATTGTTACTGGTGAGAAAGTTGGGGGACAGAAAGGGAAAAAAGCAAAGGAATCAATTGGTAATTAGTGTAACCATTTTTAGAAATGTAAATCTGATTGTAAAACTGTGCAAACCATTGAAATTGTATAAATGAAATAGCCCATGCTATTGGGGCCACTTGTTTGAAACATGTGTCCGTCATAGCTTCTTTGTTTCGCCAATTTCACACATCTGTCCCAGGTCATCAGATCATTCTAGAGGTACTTTCCATAAGTAGGGGTTTACCATAAAGCCCTGGCTGGCTTGGTCTGGAACTTCCTATGTAGACTAGGTTGGCTTCTGCCTCCAGAAGGCTAGGATTAAAGGCATGCACTTATGACATATATGAAGAGTGTTATTATTTTACAGCCAAGTTTGATGACATTTTACAGTTTTTGTTATAGAAGATTGCAACTAACTTAAATCTCTTCAGTACTGAATTTGTTATAATGAATTCGTACCTGAATATAGTCTAAGCTGTAAAGAAGAACATGTTCTTTAAGTATTGAATTTTCCTTTAAAATGTCATAAAGCAAAAACAACATTCATACACTGAGTGAATATTTTTCCAGAAAAATTACAAGAAACTGGCAATGTTGGTTGCCTTCGGGGAATAAAACTGGACAGTTGGGAAGGGGTTGAGGGCTTCCCCAAAAATCCCTATTTTCAATCTTTTGACTTTGAATTCTAATTTACATAGCAGTTATCTAAAATTCCAGGAAAACTGAATATAGGAGGTCTAAAGCAGCAGAACTATCTTAGGTAACCGCTGTGGTGTTAGGATGCTCCCATTGTCTGCTTAGATGATTATAGTAGAAACTTGGGTAGAAAGTTGCCGACCTCGTATATGATGTGGTATGTGGACTTCAAGAACAAGTGAATACTTGGTGAATTTTCTTTCGGCAGCATGCATATGCACTAGAACTTCTGTTTGACCAGTTGCACGAAGGTGCTAAAGCCCTCGATGTAGGTTCTGGAAGTGGAATCCTCACTGCATGTTTTGCACGTATGGTAAGAACTTTAATTTTCCTTGTGAACCTAATGGAAATGTATTGTGTGATTTAGCTATGGTTCCTTCTTACTGGTAGTTTTAATTTTTGTTTTTGCTCTATTATTATGCTAATTTTAGCCAGGTGGTGGTGGTGTATGTACCTTTAGTGCCAGCACCCAAGAGGCAGAGGCAGGTAGATGTCTGAGTTCAAAGCTAGCCTGGACTACAGAGTGAGTTCTAGGACAGCCAGGGCTATACAGAGAAACCTGTCTCAAAACAAAATTAAAGATGATAATTTTAATATGTATCATATAGGATTATAGTTGCAAGTGACAGGACATTTAAACCCAAAGTTATAGAACTTAAAGAGAATTTTTTTAGCTTGTCTAGTGGAAAAGCCTAGGGGATTCCCTGGCTTTTTATATAGCTAGATTTATAAAGCCAGGCTATATTTTATTTTATCTGTTTTGCTGTTTTGAGGACAGGGTCTCTACAGAGCCCCGGCTGTCCTGGGATTAAAGGTGTGGCCACCATGCCAGGCTAGGCTAGACTTTGTTATAGGTTGGTCTCTCTCTGGGTGTTGTTTGGTCTGTACATCTATTTGCATGTCAGCTTCATGATTTTACAGCCTCTGTGTGATCTCAGTATGGCAGCCCAGTGACTCAGACTACCTTCTGCCAAGTTCTCATCTGACAGGAAAGAATGGAGCAGGCCTGGGTTTCAGGCCATCTTGCATGTTTCTTAAGGTTGCAGGAAGAAGTTTCCCTTAGGCGAGGAGCTGGCAACTGCCTTGTTCACTGTACTTGAGTGCTGGGATTAAAGGTGTATACCACCACACCTGGCTTCAGTACTTAACATGGTCATTAATAGCAGTAGAGCTGAAGTTCTGCATCACTTTTTGGGGGGAGAAACAAGACCTCACAATGCAACCCAGGCTTGCCTCAAATTCACTATGTAGTCAGACTGGCCATCTCCTGTCTCAATCCCTCAAAATTTGGGATGATAGGTGAGTGCCATAGTGCCTGGCTTAAATAAATAAGTGTGTGTGTGTGTGTGTGTGTGTGTGTGTAAAAAATCTGATTTTTTTTTTAAATTTAATTTATTTTAGATCTAGCTATGTAGCCCTGACTGGCCTCAAACCCATAGAGATCTATAAAACTTAAACCCAATGCACCACCATGCCTGGCTCAATATTTGAGTAGTTTTTCAATTACCCTTTTTAGCTAGAGTCATACAAAGTAAATATTGTTAGCTAAATCCTACCTCAAAGTTCTGGTTTAAAAATATATTAGTATTTTTTGTTGGTTTGTTTTTTTCAAGGTAGGGTTTCACTATGTAGTTCTGACTGTAGAATGGGCTGGTCTTGAACTCACGATCTCCGTGCCTCTGCTTCTTAGGTATAAGGACTAAAGGCATTTGCATAAGTTCTAGATTTAAAACTTAGGAATCTAGACTGGGCAGTGGTGGCATATGACTACCCAGCACTCCAGAGGCATTGGCAGGCAGATATCACTGAGTTTGAGGACAGCCTGGTGTATTGAGTGAGTTCTGGGATAGCTAGAGCTATACAGAGAAGCCATTGTCTCAAAAAATGGGGATGGGGGGGGTTCCAGACATGGTTTCTCTGTATAGCTTCAAACTCACAGAGATCCTCCTGCCTCTGCCTCCACTCAGCTTTATTTTAACTTATAGTAGTTGCTTAAATAAAATTATTCAAAAAGTTGTATATAATAATTATGATAAACTATGATTTTAGATTAATGACTTAAACTTTGTATTTTTGACTTAAACTGTTTAATTTTTTATTTCTCATTGCTTTAATTAAGGGAAGATTTTAAAGGCACTCCAGAAAAGCTGATTTAGCTCTGCAAATTCTCTTGATCCACCTTTTGTTTTCCAGGTTGGACAAAATGGAAAAGTCATAGGAATTGATCACATTAAAGAACTAGTAGATGACTCAATAAATAATGTCAAAAAGGACGACCCAATGCTTCTGTCCTCTGGACGGGTACGACTGGTCGGTGAGTAGCAGAAAACTTAGTGTTTCTTTTGAAGTGGATGCAAGCTGAACAGTGCTTAAAAGTAGAGTTGTACCTTTCTCTGCATCGAAATGCGGGGTATAACGAACAGCTTGTTTCTGTCTATTCTGATGAACACAAAGCATTGCATTGCTTATGACCTCAACCTGGCGTTTTCCGTGTCACCATTGGGTCTGAATTAGTTTTCACATTTGCCCGTTGGGGTTTCCCTCTTAGAATCAGGTGTCTGTTCACATAGGCAGTTGTGTGCGTTTGTCCTTGATACAGGTGTTGTAGAGTTAGTCTTTTGTTACTTTACATACATCTCTTACTCCCCTTGGTGGTATGCATTTTCATTTTATTCCCTCCTTACTGTTTTTTCCCCACTGCTCTTGCTCAAACCCGTGGCCTTCCACATGCTAGGTAGGGCTCTGTACCACTGAGCCTCACCCCTGGCCCTTGTGCTAAATAGAAATTCTCAGTGTTAATATAGGTAGACTAACCATTCTTCCCGCAGTGCCTTCTGTCTAAGGGTACGCGAAGTCAGAGAGTGTCTCCTGACTCCGCGCTCAGCTTCCTCTGTTAGCATTGTGCGCGTCGTTTGGCCTGTCCGGGTTGTGAGAGCGTGACTTCTTTTCCAGTGGGCGATGGAAGAATGGGGTACCCTGAAGAAGCCCCGTATGACGCCATTCATGTGGGAGCTGCAGCCCCAGTTGTGCCCCAGGCCGTGAGTTGGGATTTTTCTTTTCTAATTTGTGTGTGTTAGTCCTAAGACTTCAAATATTTATGTAGCAATGTGGTGATGAGTCCCAGATGAAGTTCAGAGTGTACTAAGACCATCATACGTTCTAGTTAAAGCTAAATGCTAGTAGTTTATTAGATAGAAAAGAAAATGTCTGTGTGAGAGGACTTTGCCCGGTAGTGAAGGAGGCGTGTGTTGATGGGACTTGAACTGTGTCTAAGAGTCATTGGGGCCAACAGCTCAGAACTCGGGCTGCCTCCGTACAGTCTTAGTGTAACGCAGTCTAGTACAAAGGGTGCCTGTTTGGCTTGGGCACAGGAGGGGTCTGCATATCAAGAGCTCAGTCCTTATGTAGATTTGAAGTGTACAAGTGATGCTCAGAGGATGTAGATGAAAGGCCAGGGCTTGGGAACAAGCCTGGGGTGGAGGAAGAAGTCTCCTAGTCTTCATTAAACTGTTAAAACTCAGGAAAACAAGTTGAGGGCGACTCAGTATTCAAGTGTTCTTAAAAAAATTAAAATGGAAAAAGAAATAAGATCTGGTAAACGTATTAACAGAAAGCAACCTTCTCTGGGGCAATTCTATCCTATCCAAAGTCAGGTTTCTTCTTGCTGGTTTTGAATAACATAAGGTTGTGTTATTCAAAGGGTAGCCTGTGATTTAATTTTCAGAGTGAAAGGTGTCTGGTTCTACGCTCATAGGATTATCCTCATCATAACACTGAAGGAGCCCAGCCCTACCTTCCCACTCTGCTGGTGCCAGGCATCCTAAATGCAGTCATGATGTTAGGATTCCCTTACCATTGTCTCCGTGATGCCCTAGATTCCACGGTAATAGGATAGCCGTTCCTTGTTAATTTTCGTTCTTTTCCCTTCTCTGTCTCCCCTTCCACAAAGGTCTGGAACACACTACACTGGCATTAGAATTCTCTGTTGCAGTGGGTTCTGCCTAAACATACTGAGCTCTTTAGTTACCCAGGTGCTCAGTCAGGCTCTGTGAGAACAAAGGTGAATACAGCGTAGTCTATCCAGTAGCTTGTAACTTAGTAGGAGAGCCTAAGAGGTGAATGATTAAGCGGGGAGTTGGTTACTGTGTTCAACACACAGGGAATGAAAAATACTCTTTTGGATGAGGGGAGGTCCAGAAAGTTGAAAGAGCAGCATCTGTGTTTGCTGTCACCAAGTACCGTGCCGAGTCCGTGCTGGAGGGATACCCAGGCCCTCTGATAGGAAAGCTAGTAACAGTGAGATGGCTCAAATGTGGTGTGTGCAGTGTGCTATAGATGCAAGTACTGTGCCACCTGTCGGGGCGTGAGGGCCCTGAGCCATGTTATGCTCGGGGATTCTGGAACCAGCCCTAAAGACACTGAGAAGTGACTACATGAAGCATGTCCCTGCTCCTGCCCACAGATGTCCAGCATTGCTTACAGTGTGTATATGGGCTTTCTCTTTCTCTTCTAGCTAATAGACCAGTTAAAGCCTGGTGGAAGATTGATACTGCCAGTCGGTCCTGCAGGAGGAAACCAGATGTTGGAGCAGTATGATAAGCTACAGGATGGCAGTGTGAAAATGAAGCCTCTCATGGGGGTGATATACGTGCCTTTAACAGACAAAGAAAAGCAGTGGTCCAGGTGGAAGTGATTTTCTCTTCTGCTCTTTCCTCTTCCACATTCAAGGTGAAGGGGCGTGGGCTTGACGGCACTAGACTGACTGCAAGGGCTGGTTTTGGTGGCTTCCTTCATGCTACTCCACTAAAGCACCAGAGACATCCCGGGAGGCGTGTCACAAGGGTTGCGTGGTCTGCTTTTTCAGCCTGACTCCGTACCCTTAGAAAAGGGAGGGTGAGAAGCTGAGTGGCGGTGCACACCTTTCATTCTAGCACGCAGGAGGCAGAGACGGTCAGATCTCTGTGAGTCCTAGGCCAAGCGGGGTGGTGGGGGGAGACACCATTGTCTATAACTGCTCGAATAGGCACGGCAGTAAATGCTTTGCTCTAGGAAGAGACCACCATTTCTCACCTTGTTCACTTCCTCTAATGCCACTGGGGCAGGGAGAAAGAAAGCTGGAAAGGGAAAGATGTTTGCCCTTGTTTTCCAAGAATGTCAGAGCCCCAGCTTTTGGGTGGATTTCTTTGGGCCAGTTCCTAGGTGTGCACCATGGTTTCAGTGCCACCGTAAGAAGTAAGTGTGTCAGCTGGGCGTTGGTGATGCCTTTGATCCCAGCACTCGGGAGGCAGGGCCAGGCGGATCTCTGTGAGTTCTGAGTCCAGGGCTCAAAGCAATGCAGAGAAACCCTTTCTCGAAAAACAAAACAGAAAAAGCAGTAAATGTCCCCACGCTCTAGATTGGACCAGGCAGTTTTGAGCTCTTCTGAGTTAAGTTTGGGGAGGAGAGGGATCCCACAAGCTGTCCGGTGAGTTACTGGGACTCACAGCCTGCCTGGAGGACATGCAGCACAGTCATGGCTCCATGGCTCATTAGAAAGCTACTGCCTGCCTCTGCTCAGTATCACAGTAGCAGCTGAATGTGTCCTTGGAAGCTGACATTTCTTCTCCTCTTCATGGAGAGACCTGAGGACAGCATATTGGAGTGCTGTGGCTGGATGCTTGAAGCTGATGCCCACATCAAGGTGGTCTGATAGTATCTTTGCCTTAGAATCTTTTCTGGTTGACAAGCTTCTTATTTCAGTAGGGTTTTTGGTTGTTTGATTTTGTCTTTTAAATAATTGGCAATTGTAAGTACAATAGAACTCTTAATTTTGCTTCATGTAAAGAGGACAGGCACCCTTTAATGACATTTACAATTTCTGTGTGTGTGCATGCATGCGTGTGTGTATACACATGGTGTGTATACAGCATGGGTGTGGAGCCCAGAGAACAACTTGGACAAGTCAGTTCTCTCCTATGTGAGACCCAGGCATTGAACTCAGATCCTTCCTTCCTTCCTCTCTTTCTTTAAGATTTATTTATTTATTATGTACAGTGTTCTGCCTGCACATCAGAAGAGGGCATACCAGATCTCTTTATAGATGGTTGTGAGGCACCATGTTGTTGCTGGGAATTGAACTTAGGACCTTTGAAAGAGCAGCCAGTGCTCTTAACCTCTGAGCCATCTCTCTAGCCCTGAGCTCAGATTCTTAGGCAGTATAGGCAGTAAGTGTTTTTAACCAGTGAGCTATCTTGCTGGCCCTTAAGTGAGTGTTTAATTGAAAAAGTTATAATGTAATTCAAGTTGCTTAAAACAGTATTTTATTCTTGGGTTTGTGGCCATCTGTGAATATTTTAGATTAATCGGGGGCTGGCCCCTTTAAAAACAACAACAATAAAAACCCTCTCTATCTCCCATGCCTGTCTTTCTCCATGCTTAGATTCTGTCTGGTTTGAGGTGACCATTGCTTTGTGCATGCTATCATAGTCTCTGTGAGTTCATGTGTGTCACTCAGCTGCCCTGTTGTGTCTGGAAACCAGTTTCTTTGTAGTCGTCCACTGCCTCTGACTCTAAGTCTTTCCAGACCATTTCTGCAGTGATCCCTGGGATTTGGGGCAGCAGTGTTGTAATTTAAGAAAAGTGGCTCCCAAGAGAAAGATGCCATTAGACAGGACAGAGTTCAAGCAAGCAGACTTTTTTTTTTTTCCTTTTATTTTTTTTATATTAGGAAAGGGAAAAGGGAAACAAGGGAGACCAGCTTCCAAGACAGAAGTAGCAGGAAAGAGGAGAGAGAGAGGGAGAGGAAGAGGAGGATGGGAGGTGGGCAGGGCCCTTTTCAAAGGGAACATAGTGAATGTGCACAGGTGGTGCTCTTAGTGGCTGCAGCTGAGGGCGTATCCTGTCAGAACCCCTAGGACAGGCCAGTGCAGACGCCTGGGTACCAACAGGTATGGCGTCCCTGTAGGCCTGCATGTTCCATAGTCACTTGTTCTCTGCACATTGATTCGTTGTGGGTTTCTATGTTGTCATCTTACTGCCAAAAGCGTCTCTGATGCTATTTGAAAGATACACTAATCTGTGGGTGTAACGAGAAGTCATTAGGTGTCTCTTTAGTACTGTGTTATATGTTAGCAGAGTAGTAGTAGGCCTGAGATATGTCTAACCACAGGTTCTTGGCCCTGATAAAGGTACCAGGAATGGATTCCATCTGGTACAGTTAGTCTTCAATTTAATCAGGGACTGCTTGGTTATTCCCGTGACATTCACGTCACTATTGCACCAGTGGGCACACCAGGCAGTCATTATTGTACTTTGCAGAATCCACAGCTGGATAAAGATAGACTTTCCTTTCCTGTTAGTCTAAGGACAGTTTTGGTTGTGGGCCTAGCCTTTAAAGGCTGAGCTACCCCTCCAGCCCATGATTCCTTCTCACCTTCCAGTCGTGTACATAACATTCTCCAGTATTATGAAAGCTGGCCAGTAGGGATGAATCAGCCAGGTTGATATCAGGGTGAGTTCCCCATGTTCTACAGCTCAATTATGTGATGCCTTCAGGAGTAGGATCTTACAGTTTCTAGAAAATAACAAAGAGCAATGTCAATAGCCCTTAGCAAGTGCACACCCTCCACTTCTTCGTAAAGAGATTTCCTTCTTTCCAATTATATATGCTTTAGAATTCCCCCCTCCCCTAAGCAAAAACAAAACCCTGCATCTTACTGATTCAGATATTGTATATTTACAACATTACAAAATCTATTAGGAAACCAAAACATTTGTGGATTTTAGTTATTTCCTGGTAGTACATCTCATTTGTTCTTTTTTTAATTTTTACTTTTATTGTTTATGTGTGTACTTGTATGTATGTATGTACAACACATGTGTACTTAATGCCAAGAGTCCAGAAGAGGGTATCAAAGCCTACAAGTTTAGGTTCTAGGAACTGAACCTGGATTCTCTGCAAGAATAACAAGTGTTCTTTACCAATGAACCATCCCTTGGGTGCTCATTTGTTTGTTTATTTCTCTATGTAGCTTTGTAGACCAGGCTGGCCTCAAACTCATAGAGATCACCCTGCCTTTGCCTCTCAAGTGCTGGGACTAAAGTTGTGGCCACTAACGCCCGGCTCCTCATTTGTTCTTGAATAACAGTATGTACGACTCAGTATTACTAACATGGAGCTATTAAAACTTAATACAACTGACTATATTTAACATATGTAGCCATTTTAAAGAGCAAATTTGGGCATGTATGTGTAAGTCGGATAAGAATAAGCAGAATTTTGAATGCTGAGGAAAATTTAGCAACTAAAAGTTGAATGTATTTGAGGAAATTGTGATTCATGGAAGTTGTCTGTGTATTTACAGAAATGTTAGCTTTCCTTAGTACCCTAAAATTTAAAATTCCAGTCTATGAGCCTAGTTTCTTTGTCTTTTTTGGGCAAATGTGAACAAACTTGAGATGTGGCCCAGTAGTAAATCACTTGCCTGGCATGCACAAGGTCTTAAGTTTAATCCCCAGCATCTCCCCAATAGAGAAGACTTAATGGAGAGGATATTTGGAAATGTATTATGGTTGTTGATGGGCATTAGGATTTATTTACTAATTATTTAATGCCTTGCAAGAAGTAAATACAAGTTTTATAATTTAGTATCCTAATTCATGCTTTAAAGGCCCAGGTGTTCAAGCTGTGAATGAAGTGAAAATCCTCAGTAGACTGATAATCTTAGCATTTGCATGAATTATGGAAAAGTATGTTCTGTGCTAATTATACTAGTGCTGTTAGGAGACTATTGGGAGGGAAGAGAGCTTATAATTATCACGTAAAAGATAATCCCGGGGCTGGAGAGGCAGCTTGGCTTATAAAGTGCTTGCTGTTTGAGAATAAGGGCCTGAGTTCAGATCCTCGGCTCCACATAAAAGCTGGCTGTGGTGGCATGTGTCTGTAACACCAGCGCCAAGTGGATAGGGGACCGGAGAGACCGTGGGTCCTGTGGACTTACTCGCTGGCCAGCCTTGATGTCCTGGATTCAGTAGCTCCCATATAAAGAACTGAAGTGGAAAGCGACTGAGGGAGACACCAGGCACCAGCCTCTGGCCTCCGTGTACACCACATGCACATGCGCATTTACACTCCAGTAATGTGACGCAAAAGGAGGCTTATTCTTACACCATTTATAAGATATTTACAGAAATGTTAGCTTTCCTTAGTACCCTAAAATTTAAAATTCCAGTCTATGAGCCTAGTTTCTTTGTCTTTTTTGGGCAAATGTGAACAAACTTGAGATGTGGCCCAGTAGTAAATCACGCGCTGTTTGTTAAGCCTTGAACACAGCACCTCCTTGGGCCATGAAAGTTCTCACTTCATGCCTCTTCCATGCCAACAGCTTTTACAAAGCATTCGTCTTCGGTGTTGCTGAGACAGGGTGGTAGAGGAATGCAGAGCCGAGCTTCTGCCCATCGCCAGTTACCATCTCCTGTTTGCTGCACACACTTCCCTCCTCATGGAAGTATGTCATACCTTCCCCCGAGTCACTGGAGAAGTAGCTGCAAAGTCATGTCGGTGATCTTTTGTCTCCTAAGTCACTTTGAGATGAGGCTTTCCGATGCTTTCAGTCATCTTCCCACACTCAGTGGCTTCACTGGGGTAAAATGTGTATCCATGCAGTCTTCTTCAGCCTGCATTTCTATTCCCTCCTCCCGAGCACTGGCAGTGCTGGCCCAGTGCGGCACGTGGCTGAGCCACTGGTTTCTTTGGAACTCATGAGGCTGCCCTATGCAATCAGCTGACAGGTATAAGATGCCTACAGGCGGGCTTTTCTCCAGAGAGGCGGGGCTGCTGTTGGCCAACTCTACAAGTGCTAACCAACTCTCGAAGCAAAACTCTATCCAGTGTTGTGACTAGAACTCTTTGAACTCTAAATGTTTAAGCTGTCTTCTTAGAATAAGTGAGGTAGATGAGCAAGATGATCCCAGACAGAAGTCACATTTTTTTTTCCCTGAATTTTTTGCCTCAAAGGAAGAAGTGTTACCTTTGAACAGTTTAGGCTTTGTGGTTTCCTGCTGTGTTCTGGAGTAGCATGAAAGATGCTTGGGGTGGCTGATGTGCAGTTTTGCTTTGGCTTGGATTATATGTGCCTTCTTCCGCTTATTGTACTGCTTGGAATCTGCATATTCTACTGACTTGAGTGTTGGGTCAAAATTGTTAGAGTGCCAGTTCACAGCATGTAACTCCTAATTACATTTTTCTCTTTTCTCCCCAGGGATGAACTGTAACAGCAACATGAGCTTGACAGTCTATACCATCGCAGTGGATTGCTCATCTTGGTCCTTAAAGCATCTGAAAATCAACAGCATCACAGCTTGTTTTGGACTTTGTTAAACTCTTATTTTCAGCATGGAAATGTGTGGTTTTGTAGGACTTCCTAATTCAAAGAGGCGCAGAGCCAGACTGCTAGGGAGGGCTGGCTGCAAAGTCAACTTTGTGTGTGGTTTTAACATGCCCACGTTTGACTTTAAAAGAATTGAAAGAGAGGGTTCTCCACGTGCAAAGCTTAGTTTGTAAATTAGTTTTGAAGAGTGGCTTTGCTTTTCTTGACACTTAATTCTTTTCCAATATTAATTTATCAGACTTCTTTTGTGCATCAGATAACACCACCATTCACACGTTTAAGTTTCTTGGTAGCTGATGTCTGTTAGATGCTACTAAGAAAATAGAGATGAGCTTTCTTTTTAAAGCTTTTGATGTGGTGTCGTAGGATAGCATGTTGTAGATACAATCAGCTGCTGTTACTTAAAACTAGGTGTTTGTAAATACTGAAACTTAAGAGACGGCAGGTGGTGTCCCTTAAACACTCAGCTGTTCAGATTGGACATCTCTGATGTAATTTTCCTCTCTTTAAAAATGATAGGAGGTTGTAGCTCACTGTTGTTTTCTGTTTCTAGTTTGCTGCTGATACTGTGTCTGCACCTAATGCTCTGTGTAAGCTGTTGCTAGTCTCTGCACAGTTTATGCAGCGCTGCTTTGCCAAATAAAGTTAAAGGAAAAGATGTGTTGGTGGCTTTTGAATCTAGAAGAGCAGAGTCTGCTAGGTCCAGATACTGCCCACAGTCATGGGGGAGACTCTCCTCTGCTGCCTTATGTGAACTCCTAGGGGTAAATACAGAGGTCTGCTAGGTCCAGATACTGCCCACAGTCATGGGGGAGACTCTCCTCCGCTGCCTTTTGCGAACTCCTAGGGGTAAATACAGAGATCTGCTAGGTCCAGATGCTGCCCACAGTCATGGGGGAGACTCTCCTCCGCTGCCTTTTGTGACCTCCTAGGGGTAAATACAGAGATCTGCTAGGTCCAGATGCTGCCCACAGTCATGGGGGAGACTCTCCTCCGCTGCCTTTTGTGACCTCCTAGGGGCTAAGTATGCATAGCATTAGTCCACGAACATGGCTGCATTTCTTCAGGACAGAGACTGCGATCATTATTTCTCACTGCCTTCTCAGCCCAGGGCTTGCTATTTATTTAGTAGCTCTGTGGTAAGTGCCCAATGAGTGAGTGGCTGAGTTTAGTGTAGGGAAGAATGTGGTTGAGAAAGCGCATACCAAAATCTGTGTTTCGTCTGTAAATAGATTCATTAACTTAATACCTGCACAGGGTGTATCTGTGAAGGCAATGGCACTTTGAGGATCTTATTTAAATATGGTTTTATATTTTCTAAGAAGACATTAGTTTTTGTGAAAATTCTAGAACTTGAGGAAAGATTACCAGCTTTCGATGAGGGGGGCTGGCATCCCCAGCAGAGCCTCCACCCCATGTGACTTGTCGGGCACATGGTTCTGGCACATGATACTTAGTGTGAGAGAAACCCCTCCGCACTCTTCAAGTCCTTATATCACTAATTAAAGTCATACAGATGTCATCTCACAAGTGTTTTCTTGGCTGAGGTCTCAGTCACAGGAAACTAACACTCTGTGGTTCCATAGACTTGAAAATATTACCCAGCTTCAGTTTGCTGCTGGTCATGGCTTTGGAATCCTGGCAGTGAACTCCGGTGTCCGGGATGCATGGTTATTTTTGTGTGTAAATGTTCTTTCAGGCTTTAAAGCAAATAAATTCTTCAATGTACGTACTAGTATGGGTCCTTGGTAGTCATTACAACATATTACATGCAGATCCCTATGCCAGCTTTTGGAATAGAAAAAGGCATTCCATTCTGGTAGTCTTCAGTCTAGTTTAGGAGAGAGTTTATAAATAAGCATCGTAAACCACCACCCAATTTGTACAGAAAACGCTGTGCCCAAGTGTTGTTCTTGGATGTTACACTTTTAGGAGGTGAAATTTTAGGATGTTGGGGAAACAGCCAATTTTAACAGCATCAATAAGTGGGTAGAGATGGAAGTGATCGTTTTAGTGAAATCTGAGCCTTTTGAAAGAGTTTTATATGTATATAGGAGGGGTAGAAAATGTTTGGTAACATAATTTCCAAAGCTTTTTATTTTCCCTAATAGAAATTGTGCCTGTATATAACATAAAGGACAGTAAAGAGCCATCAGGAAGTTCTTGGTTAGTGTGATCTTGTGAAATAAAGTTTTCCCTATAGAACTGATCTTACAAAAACCCAAATCTAGCTATCAGACTTTGGTGGCAATAAGCTTATGTCAGGGTTCAATTTGTATTAAGGGCTGCTGCTCTTTTCCAGCCAGGAACAGTACAGAACAATATCTGGGGAAAATAATTCATAACCACTGTCCCTGTGAATTCTTAAAACTCCATTCCCCTAGTAGCTGCCACTGTTTGGGGTTTTTTCCTTTGGAGAGGAGGTTGCTTGCTGCCAAGCCTAAGGACCTTGCTGACCAAGACCCATATGGTGAAGGAGAGAAGTGATTTCTTTTTCTGACCTCTCAATGCACATGGTGGCATGTGCCGGAACTCCCAGCACTTGGGGGGGCGCGGGGGGGGGGGGGGGAGGATCACAAGCCTTCCTCAGCTACAGAGCAAGTTTGAGGCCAGCCTGGACTCACTCCATGATACCCTTGCGCGCCTTTAACAAAGTTCCCACAGTGTATCTCTTTACTAAAACAATAACTTAAAAGTATCAAAAGGATTATAAAATAGGGTAATTTTTGGTAATTTCATTAACTCTTGAACCTATTCTTAGTGTGTGATTACCACCTTGGAGTTTATAAGTACACTCTCTACCCCTCTCCCTCTCCCTCTTCCTCCCGCCCTGTCTCAGGTAGGTTTTCTAGTTTAGTGTGCCAGTAACCCAGCACTAATAAACAAATAGCACACATGGGTCATTTTAAATTTTTTTTTCTGGAATTCAACAAGCTGATAGCTTACTTTAGGTAAGTGCAAAATTCTTGCAGCATCTAAATCATTTCTTACAGCTCCTGTGTTCCTGATGACCTAATAGCTTAATGTGCTTTGTGAAAAGGACTGTGGCTGGAGTTTGGGTGCATCTCTGGATTTTTCAGAAAGATGGCAGTATTTTGTCCTTAGAGGCTGTCAGTAGAAGGCTCCACTTGAAAGGGGACTGGCCCAAGGAAGCTTGTGATTGTGCATTGTAATATAATAAAATGAAGCCTAATAATTTGTTTATTTGAATTATTTTAATCCCCTTGTTACAGTAGCTGGTGATGTCTCTGTCTCTTCCTCACCAGCCCCCGGGCCTTTGTCTTTTTTACTGGTTTTGTGTTTGCATCTCTATTGGGTAACACCCCCCCAACCCCCATCTGTGGGGAAGACATCAGCTGCTGAACTCTGGGAGCCTCTGATGTCTATCTCCCTTTCCAGTCTTTCCCTTCTTTCTGCCATTCAACGTGTAAGGTTGGCCCTTCAGGGGCTGCTGAATCTGAAATTTATTTAGACAGGTACCAACAGGATGCGCATGACACACATGGAAATTGTCACAGGCCCGGTGATGGCAGTACAAAGGTCATTTCAATTGTGAGCGGCTTGAGGCACCCTACACATTTGGCTGTCTTCCAAAACAAGCTTCCGAAAGCTTGGCTTTCTTTCCTCACCCCCCCCCCCCCCATCCCTATCGGTTTAAGCATTTTTCCTATTCTCATTATTTTACGAGGATTCTTTTAACCTAAAAATTACGTAGGGCTGGCAAGAGCAGTTGGTAAGTGCAGCGTGAAGCCTCAGCTCTGATGGACGGCACACCACATTATGTCCTTGGCTCTAGGGAACAGTTAGGAGGTGGTGAAAACAGGCCGGGAAGTAAAGGGTGGTTTAACAGAGTGCCCCCACTGTGCACCCTGGCAAAGAGAAAGCTGGAGACGACATGGCCTCAGATTGGGTCATTTGTACTTCTGATCCATGCTCTGCACAGACCCCTGTGTGATAGCCAGAGATAGCACACTAGTTTATCAGAGCTTTATTTGGGATTTGAGGTTTTTCAGCCACATAAAATGGTGACACTAAACGAATGCTTTAAGAATCGTGAGTGTGTGAGATTTTTTGAGACAGGATTTCGCAATGTAACAGCTCTGGCTGTCCTGGAACTCACTCTCTAGACCAGGCTGGCCTCAAACAGAGATTTCTCTGCTTCTGCCTCCCAAGTACTGACTGGGGTTACAGGCATGCACCACCACCCGGCTCTTTAGGAAATATTTATACTCAAGTTTTTCCTACGTCATTTTGTATATTTGGTATCATGTTAAAATTTGATTTGTTGTTTTGTGCGCCTCACTGTGTAGTTTTGGCTAGCCTGGGTCTTCCTGCCTCTGCCTTCTGGGTGCCTGGATTAAAGGAGTGCACCACAACACCAGACTTAAAATCTGTTGAGAAATTTCCTAAATTACGTATCTTTACGCTGAGTGATGTAATATGACTTGAGAATTAAACATGGTTGTAACGTGCATGGACCTAGATGTCCCAGTGTCACAGGAGGCCATTCTGACTTCATTTCTGAGGCACTAGCTTTGGGTCTAACTTTATTTCTGTCATCATTGGTTTCCTACCTCGCCAAGGACTCTAACAGTGTGGAGCCACTGAAGCCACTGTAACTCTATCCCCTTTAACTGCACTGTGCCCAAGAGCTAGGAGAATAAAGCCACAAGGCAAGTGGCACTTAAAAAGCTATCTTTGTGAGCAAAGCACCGAAGTTTCCCTCTTGGTGTATAGCTAGAGCCATTCCTTACTAGAAATTCTCATTGAGGTTCAGAACAACACCACTACCACCAACAACAACCTGTACAAACCTGGGATCCCAAAGCATGATTAGAACAGTTGTGCTGGGAAGTGAACATAAATGAATCCTAGACATTGTCTAGCAATGACCTATTACAGCCAACCCAAGTCCCAGAAGCTCAGGGTCAATGCTGATGTTAAGGACACCCTTGGGATGATTCTGAAGGAGTACATGAAGGACTCAGTCTATGTGATGTTCATCTGAGAAATCCAATCAAAGCACCACCAGGGTCTGCCTAAGCCAGGTGAATTATGAACCCCTGTTTGGACTGAGGAAAGATACAGTAATGAGCAGCTTCAGTGGAAGCAACTTCAGCTAGTGTGGCAGAGTAACAGGGCCACACAAGTTCTGTCATTACAAGGAAGAGATGGAGGAAAAGTTCCCACCGAAGGGACCATATTTGGGACATGAATGGCATCAAACACCAAATTTGCTTATGGAAAGTACGATACTGTCACCTTGTCCTGACAACCAAGTTGACAAGTCAGTTTTAAGATGCTGGGTGGGGACAAGGAACAGCCATGACACAGGAGAGGTAAACTGTGACCACTGTGGCCCTTTAAATAGTTTGTGACTTGTAGAGGCAGACCTTGAGTCAGATAGTCACTGAGAAGGTGGCTCTTAGGGACCCCACCCAGACTTCAGATGAGGAATACGAGGTAGGGCTCGATCTTCTCCAGCCCTTCACATGGCTTGGGGCAACTCCCTTTTCTACAACCTTCAGTTTCCCTCTTTGTGAAAACAGTGTAATAAAATCCAAACAATACAGTTAACAGTTTGGGCAAATGTAGTAACGTACAATTAACAGTCAAGGAGCTTTTTAAAGGCATAAGAATAAAATAGTTTATTAAAGGAGTAGTACATACAAGACATCTTTTCTCAAGTACTTCAAAACAATAGCAATACTAGATTGTAGTTCATTTCTTTGTATATAAAAGAAGTGCAGGAAGAAGCATTCAGTTTCTATTTCACTAGGTATGGCTGTAGGTGACGTCCTTTATGAAAATGAGCCACATAGCATCAGAGCACAGACAAGATAGATCACTCACATGGCTCATCTCTCAGCTACCAGTGTAACATTTACGCCAGTGCTCAGAAAAAGGCTGGAGTTCAACTCTCAAGAGACAGAAGCAAACATTTGTTTTTCTAGAACTACCCATTTATGATTACATGTTGATAGGTTCCTCTCCCAAATCAAGCCCCTTGTTAAAGGAACCACCTACTTTACATTCAGTCTAAATGAACGAGGCTACAGTGTTTTTCAACGTTTGCCACTTACAGTAAAGAGAATAGGGACATCATGATTTATAAATGGGCACCACAACGTGTAGTCCCCAGAATAATCTCTATAGAGTATATAACCCGGAAAATCTGCCTTTCCTAGCTACAGACTTAAAAGGACGATGCTAAGCTGGACGCTGATTTCCTGTAAAGCTGAGTTTGTGCAAAAGTGCTTTCTGCTCTGGAGATGCATCCTGACATTAGCTGATTGTACATTGTAACATCTATTAGCATAAAGGACAGCGAAGGCAGGGGTGTAGCTCAGTGGTAGAGCACTTGCCTAGCACAAACAGGCCCCGGGGTCCCACCTCCTGCCCTGCAAAGCAATACAAGGGGAAGCATCTGGCTCATTCCATTGAATGGACGGTGACACACATGGCGACATTTTTACAAACACCATACCCAGACATCAGTGTTTTGATTGATAATTCGCATTTTTTTTTCTTTTTTTTTCATCAGAAAGGCTCAATGTTGAAAACCAGAGCTCACACCATGAAGCAGCATTGAGCAGATGGGACATTAATTGTCCTATACGTGCTTTTGCCTGCCGGGTCCTCTGCTGCTGCCTTGATCTCATTTTACCACCACCTAGAGTTGCTCCTAACCAAAAGGGGTTTTTCAAATCTCAGCCAAGCATGGAGGCCACCACCATGGTCTGATGTCAGAGCATGGGGTGAGGTGGAGAACCCAAATCCATCTCTGGCAGGATTTTGCTGACCTATTCAGGATGTTCATAACATACAGACCCTCTCCCGGTAGTGTAAGTCTAAAGATCCCTTTTCAAAGGTATTTGGCAGAGGAAACGAAGATGGAGCTCATAAGAACTCAGTGGAGAATACGGCCGGAAGACAGAAGGGACCGGGGCCAGCAGTTGGCACCTCACAAATGAAAGGCGGGCACTGCCATCTTTCGCCTCGTGGTATACTGACTTTCTGTCTCAGCATACTATAAACTGCAATCTCATGAATTCCTCTCTGCCTTTCAAGACTTTTACTTCCCAGGAAAGTGATTTCATGATAAATCAAGGTTTATAACTGCACTGTCCTCTAGCATAATTGAAAACAAATGGGTCTTAATGATAGAACCCATAGAACAAATTGTAAGTGAAGCCCCATCCTCTCCCCCCCAGCTGTTTAAGTAACTTCATTACAGATACATCCCATTGATGAGGTAGTCAGATTCCTCAGACGTAATGGGACGGGCCTTCTTAAGTTTCTGCTTCACCTGTCGGAGTCGGCAGGTCACCATGAGAAGTAACAGAGCCGTGATGGCCAGACCCAACGCCAGGGGTAACACTGCACCTATGCGAGGTTTGGGGGGGGGGGGATGGGGTGGAAATACCGGTCAGTGGTTGGCAACAGTGACAGCCATTGGTTGCTGTATGAAGAGCAATGGTCATGCCTTATTTCACCTTCAGTTGGTTCTAGTATTATTGTCGCTTTCCTGACAAGGCGCAGAAAGGTTAATTCCCCCGTCTGCTTATGTATCGTTGGTCTAGTCTTCAACCCAGACCTCTTAAAAACCAAATTCTCTACCAGGTTCCTGCAGAAGTTTCCTGCCACAGGGAGTAAAAACCACTGCAATGAGACCCCCCTTATCTGCAACTATCCTAGAGACTCAACCATGCGAATGTCTTCATTAGAGTCATGTGACATTGATGGATTCAGCCATGGGCATCGTCGCATTAGCTGATTTCTGGTTCTGGCAGGGCTTAAGATAATCATTTCCAGGGCTTGAGAGATGGCTCTTACTGCTCTTCCAGAGAACCCAGCTTCAAGTCCTAGCACCCACAAGACAGCTCACAACCACCTGTAACTCCAATGCCAGGGGCTCTGATGTCTTCCTCTGGACTCCACAGGTACCAGGCACTCATGAAGTACACAGACAAGCATACAGGCAAAACGTCCATATACATAAAATTAAAAATTTTCAAATTAAATTTTTAAAATCAGTGATTCTACTGTCTCCCAGGAGACCATTTATTAAAAACTGACATCAAATATGCTGATATACTTGGTCAGCCCTAAAAACAAATGCATGCACGCAACACTAAATAGATTCAGCATGTTGTATGTTTGTGTGTGTGTGTGTGTGTGTGTGTAAAACAATAATAAAAAAGGGGATACAGAGAGACCCTGTCTCAAAAAGAACAGGGGCAAGAATTTTTTGTGGGGGGGAGGGTGCATGGGAGAAAGGAGTAATGTAATTATGTTTTAATTAAAACCGATTTGTAAAAATACGCTAGTGTAACTTTGGCCACTGGTTTTTCCTTTGGAGCTGGACCTGGGCAGCAGACCAGAGAAACCTGTAGTTTTCCAGAGTCAACGCAGCATGGCTGATCTGTCTCCAATCAAACTCAGCAGGCTCTTTGCTTAGGCCCCCTCTACACAGGAGTAGGGCCAGGTTTGGGATGATCATGAGACTATTTTTAGTTGCACCTTCTTGCAGCTGGACAAACCAGAGGAGCCATGCGTAGCTTAGTTCTGAAACATTTCAATTTGCTTATCTATTCTGTGTTGATGAATAGCAGTCAATGTACCAGACACTGGTCTGAGTGCTCATAATCAAAGAGAAGCAATTTTTTATTTGTTGCTTGAAGAAACACCCCAAGGATAAGCTAATACCAAAAGCCAGCTGAACTTACTGAATGTGTACAACCACATGAGCTGGTAGCAACATTATAGCCACTTTACAAACAGTGGAAACCAGGAGCATCTAATATATGTAGTGCAGCATTCAGGACAGAGCCTGTGGTCTAGTCCCTATGGTGCTGATTTCTCCAGGGAACATGTCTGAATAACTTAAGTCAGAGAGGACAGGCATTAACTAGAAGGACTGCCATGAAATACCAACGTTAAAATGACAGAGCTGTGTTTCAAATCTAATGGTCAGACTAAGTGTCTGGCTGGTAAGATTTTTGCTAGAGTGATTTGGATTTTCTGTGGGAGTTCGGATCTTCTGTGGGGCGGAGGAAGATAAGTTTGTTACGTGTGTTCGTTCTTGAATATATGTGTATGCTTTGGAGATGGACAGGGGAGCAGTCTGACGTATCCCTGATTGCTTAGGTGACCCTTTCATTCAACCCCAAAAGGGTCACAACCCAGGGTTGAGAACCATTGCTGTAGGGGCTCCAGGTGGAATGTCCCCTGAGGCTCTTTGATTATCTGGGCTAGGTGCCTAGGGGATGTTAGGATAGGGATAGTAGCTGAAGCAGTGAAAGTAAGATGAATAGACAGAAAGGAAGAAGGGACCCGAGCAGGCTCCAGAGGGTAAGAGTTGGACAACAGAGATGTGGAAAGCCAATAGAAGGAAACAGCTCACAGTGTGTGGTTCCGGTGAACGGCATGCTCTGAGGGCTCAGGGTGGAGCCCGGGAAGGCTGCTGGACTAGCAAATGGAAATTTACTGACTACTTTCTACTCTGTGCCATGAAAGAGACCTGATTGCTTGCAGCCACATAGGGTATGAACCAGTGAGACTAACAGATGCCCCCAGGGGAACGGCTACATCAAGATTCAAGACAGGTGGCCTTGGAGAGCGGCAGGAAAGGAAGAGAGGGTAGGCAAAACAAGTCTGTTTGAGAGCAGGTAGCTGAGGTAATTCTCTCCAGACAGCCTTAACTTTTAGGCATTAAAAACTGGCCCCAGGCGTGGCTGGCCTCACCTTGACATGCCCTCAAGCTGTGTGAGCCTGATGTGTCACAGCTCCACCTGGCATGCAGGAGGGGCTGGGTGGTTGTGTGGACCTCACTGCCCTGAGGGGTGTTTCCAAGGCAAACACTGACCTGCATCTGGGGCTGGGTGTTCTCCTCCTGTTTGCTCACTCTTGGATGGGAAAATGTAACTTCCTTCTTGGTTCTTTCCTGAGAAATTGCCATCTATGGAAAGTAAAGAGACAATATGTTAAAGGGACATTAAACACTTCAGGAAGTAAGTAGGCATGGAATTACAGCTTCACTTACCTTTTAATGTAGGGACATGCCTGTCTGTCTGTACCTGTCTATCTGTCTGAGTGTATGATGTGTATGTGGGAACCCACAGAGGCCAGTTGCGAATCCTCTGACCTGGGATTCAATCTCGGCTTCTCTTGTTAACCATCAAATAATCTCTCTGGCCCCTTATTTATTTATTTTAATTAGGTAGGTTTTTTTTTTCCTATTTGTTTGTTTATTTATTTATTTATTTAGTTAGTTAGTTAGTTAGTTAGTTATTTTTGAGATAGGATTTCTCTGTGTAACAGCTCTGGCTATTCTGGAACTCACTTTGTAGACCAGGTCAGCCTTGAACTCACAGAGACCCACCTCTGCCTCCTGAGTGCTGAGATTAAATGTATACACCACCCCACAGGCTCCCTTATTTACTTTTTAAAAGATGGAGTTAGAGAAAGGAATTTATTTCTCTTTAAATAAACACAGGCCAGTTGGGCGTGGTGACTCATGCCTTTAGTCCCAGCACTCAGGAGACAAGGGAAGATGGATCTCTGTGAGAGAACCCGCAACCCTCACGGCTTGGAGCTGGGAATTGAACCTGGTCCTCTAGAAGAGCAGCCTCTCGACCACTGAGCCATCCTTCCAGACCCCTCTTATGTCTCTTTAAGGCTGGGGCACTTGACAGCCAGGGCCAGAAGCCAGGCTTTCTCTTTCTCAAACTGAAGGGAGAGGGTGCGGAGCAGGGTGTACATTCTGCCCATGACTCAACAGCAACGCTGTCAGATGGAAACTCAGAGAGGGAGGGATAGATGTTGTGACTCAGCAGGGTGCTTGTAGGGGGCGCCAGGCAGAGGAAGAGGGCACTCTTAACATTACATTCTTGGAGTCTGTGATAAATGAATCTCCTCACACTGGATATTCTAATTGAGACTGATTCCCAGCACTGTCTTGGAAGGACACTTTTTTTTTTTAAAGCTATTCCGTAGATCACACTCCCACAGGTCCAAACTACCTTCCTGGAACTGTGGTCATATATATTCCTGTCAGTTGCCCCATCCCATGAAATGTGGAAATTCTGGATGAGAACATGAAGAAAGTAACCTTTAAGACAAGTCTTTAGGCCTTTTTTTTTTTCCATGGCGCCTTCTAGGAGTTTGGCCATTCAAGATGAAACTAACTATCTCTTCCCAGCTGTCAGTGGCTCATTGAAGCTGGATGATGAATGTATGTTCTGTGAGGAGTGCAAGGCTGCCAAAGTAGCTGCTGATGCTGACTGGAGAGTGGCAGGGTCACGTGGTCTGAATCGGTGGTTTGGAAACACAAACAAGGGTTTCCCATGAGGCAGCATGTCTTGGCCCATGACAGAGTGCTCTGTTGTTGAGTATGGGGCAATCCCATTATAGATCAAGGAGAATTGGATGCAGGAAATGCACGTCTATTCAAGGATGCATTGTGGACAGCATCTGAGTGTTCTCAACTTACATTTTTGGTTATTATGAAAAAAAGGGGCTGAGAGGGACCAGGATAACCCTGAATGACAGATACTACTGTGCCTCAGTAGTCGGTGCCCCGAAGAGCTAGCAGAACCTGAGGGCTTTCAGTCTCTCTGAAGAAGATGATGTCCACCAACATGTTTCCAGAAAGGCCTTAGACAAAGAAGTCAGAAGCCCAGGGCCAAAGCACCTGCGATTCAGCATCTGTTAGTATACTTGTCCTGAAACTCACAGTGATGTACTGCTCTAAAGAAACAATGTACCAAGACGAGCAAAGCAGAGGCTGCAGGACATGCCAAAGCAAAGCACCGGGAACAGGCCGCCAAGAGATGTAGGCTGTGTTGTTCTTTAGTTACAGTTATAAGAATAAGAGCTGGAGAAGGGGTGGGGTGGTCCCATGTGAGTGGGGTCCCAAGGTAAGGGACCACGTGGGAGAGCATAGCAGGTTCCATAGCAGGCGAGGGTGACCAGGGCGGGAGGGATTAACACGCCAGGCAGATGGAGCTTGAATGAGGAGTTTATTTAGAAAGGGGCGTGAGGGGGAAGAGACATAGAGAACCGGAACAGAAGAGGAGAGAGAGGGGAGAGAGAGAGGGGAGAGAAGAAGAGAGGTAGCTGGTGGTCAACCGAAAGCAGGAGAGAGAGAGAGAGCGTAAATGGGCAGGGGTCTGACTTTTAAAGGGTCCTTCACACCTGCCTGCAGACTAGTACTCATGGAACCCTGGGCTGACCAGGGCACTGCCTGAGTGCATTCTGCCAGGAGACAGGGGCAGGCCAGCGTAATGCCTGAATCCTTACAGGCTGTCCTTGTTGAGAGCTCCAGTTAAAAATAAGTCTTGAAGAATAACAAGTGAATGATCAGACTTGAATCTCGAAATACGTAACAAGGTTCTTAAAGCCAGTAGAGTAGCTTGCAATGAATAAGACCCCGCATTTGACTCCCAGCATTATATAAATAAGTGGATGAATGCCCTTGAAACAAAGACCCTTTATACCCTGTTACCCCAAAGCTAAGCTAAGGCTTGAGGCTTTGGTGTATTTAGGAGAGGAAGAATGCCATACTGGTATGCAGAAAGTGTTTGGGTTTCTGTACATGTTTCAGCCCAGTTCCTTGAAGGACTTGGCTGATCTGCTATACTACCCACGAATTCTTGAGTTCCCAATAAACAAAGCCCATGAAAACCGGCACACAACACTCCTTTATGCCACTCTGCAGGCCTGGAAACCGGCTTTCTTTCCTCCCAGTTAGACTGGGTGCAAGAAGAAGACAGCTTTGTTAATGGTGACTTGGACCACACAGAGAATGGGCCCTACACTGCAACCACATTCAAGGACAACCCAGCCATTGTGCCATGAGATGCTGAGCACACACAGCCTGCACTGGAGCTCTGTACTCCCAAACGCCAGGGGCTCAGGACATTCTGAGCACACATTCAGTGTGTAACCAAACATTTATACATGCCCCGTATAATCTTTTAAAAAACTCGCATTTGAGGCCGAGGGTGTATTTCCGTGGTTCAGTGAGTGTTCTGCATGCATGAAGTGCTGAATTTAATCCTCAGCATGCTCAAAAAATGGTGCCTGTATTGAACACATACAGAGACTTTTATTTTTGTCATGTGTCCCTGAAAAAAAAAAAACCACAGTGTAAGAGCTATTTATTTAGCACTTACATTACATAAGGAATTACATGCATTTTGGAGATGGTTTGCAGCATCCAGGAGGATGTGTGTAAGTCACGTGAAAATATAATGCCATTATTTTTCTTTTACATTTATTTTGGATGTATGTAGGGAGGGGCATGCAAATATTCCATGGCCCATGTGTGGAGATCAAAGCATAACCTGCAGGATTCCGTTCTCTCCATCAGGTGAGGTCTTGGGGCTGATCCCAGGTTGTTAGGTTCTGCAGTAAGTCCCCAGTAAGTCCCCGGACTCGCTGAGCTGTCTCTCTGACCTATATTGTTACTTTGATAGATGGGACTTGAGCATTTCAAACTTTGCTTCTCACAGGCCCTGGAAGCGATCCCTCAGGGACATCAAGACATCAAGGGAGGACTCTTTTACTAGACATTCCTTCCCATAAATCAACACTTGGTTTCTTTTCGGTGCTGGAGATCAGATCCAGGGGCTCTGGACGCCAGACAAGTGGCAAGTACTCTTCCACTGACCTACAACCCCAGAGATCCTTTACCAAATTAGGACAAATGGCAGCGTTTTCCGCTTTATTTTGTTTGGGCCAAATTCTTCATTCCCATCTGTATCATCCTCCTTTGGAGTACATTTCCATGGTGGTCTTCAAGCATAAAATATAACTTTGAGTCACACGAACAACAGAGAACAAAGACTACTCATGAACAACTCGTTTTGAGTCCTTACCTGGCATGACAGGGAAGATTTGACTCTCTGGTGCCCTCTGGGTGGAGTGAATCCTCTTTTCCGAGTGGGGTACAGCAGCTGGGTGGTTGTGGGGAGTGGCTTTCTGGGGCTTTTCAAACCAGGGGTCTCCTTCGCCTTCACTCAGTCCGGTGGTCCCTGGCTGGGCAGGAGTAGCCACTGTGTGTGTCACGGTCCTGCGGTCAAGGCCCACTGTGGAAGAACTCAGTTACTTATTGATTTTCTTTTTTATTTAATAATTGTTTATTTACGCGCGTGTGTGTGTGTGTGTGTGTGTGTGTGTGTGTGTGTGTGCGCGCGCGCGCACACGCGCGCATTGCATGTGGCAGCCAGAGCCCTGTTGTTTGTTAGGTGCCATCCACCTCTGCTTTTGAGACAGATTCTCCTACTGGCTTGGAACCCGGAACTTATCAAGCAGGCTAGGCTGGCTGACCAGCAGACTCCTGGGATCATCTTGTCTCTGCCTCCTCTGAACTGGGATCACCACCACGTGTGTTTTTCACACAGACCCTGCGGAATTACCGCCTCAGCCTTGGGTTTCTTTTCTGAATTTTAACTGAGACTGTTGTATCTGCAGTTTGATTTAAAATCATGGCTACTTGAGACTAATATCCCACTCAGCTAAGACATGCTGAGCCCAATAAAACCTATTGCTCTCTTTTTAAACGGATAGTGTGTTCCTTCCTCTTTGCCTCTTTTAGTAGCTTTCCTAACATGGACAAAGATAAATCCAGTCCTTTTTTTTTTTTTTTTTTTCCAGTCTCTCTACTTTGATAGCAATGGGGGTTGAACATTGGCCCCTCGTGCATATGAGGCAAGCACTAAACCACTGAGCTACCCCTCAGTTCTTAAAGCTTAGGGTTTGGGACTTGTTTTTGTTATCGTTGTTGTTTGCTTTCCCTTCTTTACACCAGCACTTTATTTAGGTGTTTTCTACAGCTCTTCTTGCTTGTGGTGTACTTTCAAGTACATGACCCCTACAAAACGGAGTTATAGTTCCAACTTTGCCGTACCGCAGTGTGCAATAAATAGTCCCTAAAAACTATCAAAGCAATGCCGGACACGGTAGAGGGACATGCCTATAATCCCAGAACTTGGAAGGCTAAGGCTAAAGGGCTGTGAGTGTGGGGTCGGCCTGGGCTACATGGCAGGTCTGTGTCACTACATGATGGCAGCCAAAGGACAACTTGTAAGTCAATCAGTCCTTTCTTCCCACCACGTGGCTCCTGGGGATCAGACTCATTCATGAGGCTTCAGCGACCACCTTTATTCACTGACTCATCTTGCCAGCCCACTTCAGATTTTTAAAAAGTGCATGTTATGCAATATTTTAAAGATAATAAGAAGTCTTGGAAAGTATAAAAAGAATCATATGTAATACCAAAGATTTGTCATCTGCAACTCAGACTGTAACCTCAGTGAGTTCTCCAGCACAGCTTCTCCGCGGAAGCTGTGGAAGCATTCGGGGTTCCCATTTTACCCCAAGAGCACAGCCATGCCTGTGCAGCCGCCTCCACGCCCCTGCCTTGCAAGGCCATGCAGCTGACTCACAGTTTTGACAGAAGTCTTCGTCAGACCCATCTGGACACTGCCTTTCTCCATCACAAGCCAAGGTGATGTCGATGCAACAGCCATTGTCACAGAAGAAATGGTATCTGGAGCAAACACTCGAGCACCCTGTGTGTGAAGAAGCCTCAGGTCACAGGGATGCCGAGAAAGTTAACATCCCCTGTCAGGATGAGCAGGCAAAGGGAACTCAGAGCAGAGTAGGGTGACAGAGATGAGGAGGACATACAGAGCTGGTCCCCCCACACCCTCCACTCCAAAATTCTCAGGGATGCCTGCCCTGGCTCCTTTGCCCATCGTGGCTCATCGTGCATCCATTCACTCATTTATCCTACACAGGGCCCCTTTCTCAGATGGGTCACCTGACACCATCCCCTGCCCTTTGTGGACCACGCCTCAGTAGCAAGCAACACCATTTTATATATTCTGTGTCTTGAATTCTTTTTTTCTAAGTAAGACATTTTTTTTTCTTTCTGCCTGAGATTACCGGGTTGCCAGTGTTGCTGAGGACGATCTATATGTAGGTTGCTACTGGCTGGTGTGAATATACTTTTGTGAAATAATGGCATTATTCCCGCTTGGAACTTTCAGTCTGCAGTGACATGCATAGGAGCTACAGATATTTTCTTGAAACATTTTTCTCTACTCTTGATGAAGACAACTTTGCTCAGTTAGAATCAGGTGGGGGCTGGTGAGATGGCTGAGCAGTTAAGAGCATTGGGTGCTCTTCCAGGATACCTGGGTTCGATTCCCAGCACCCATGTGGCAGATCACAAACGTCTGTAACTCCGGTTCCAAGGGATCTGACACCCTCACACAGACATACAGGCAGACAAAACACCAACACACATAAACATTAAAAATAAATACATTTAATTAAAGGTAACTCTCGGGTGATAGCTATGAAAGACATCCAGCTAGAATCGGGTCTTAAGGAGTCTTGCAATTCGATGGTGACAGAATGGACTAAATGGCTCCCTAAAACTTACTCCTTCTATTTAACTGGAATTTTGACAAGCATTTCCTACACAAATGACCCCAGGCTTTAGTGACCACCATTCTGCCCTCTGCTCTCATTGGCTGGATTGTTTAAACTGTATGCTTTAGTTGTACGCTTCAAACACACATACGAGAAAGACCCTCAGTCCTTACACAAAATCCTCTCCTAGACAAGCCAGGCACTGTCTTGGACAAGGTCAAAGAGGGAAAGCGGAAGGTCCGCACCCACTAGCCAAGCTCTGAGAATAATCTCTACATTCTAACCAGTGGGGTCAAATTGTCCTAAATGTAGAGCCCATGTTTGCTATTATATTGTTAGCAAAAACTTCAAGCACCAAAAATAAGATGGAAGAGTCTGTGAAATGCTGTGAGCCAGACAGAATGCCAGCAGGATGTAAAATCTCACAGACACCACCCTTCCTTGAACAGGGGGTTCTGGCTGGCCGTGGGGGACTCAATGGAAGTACTTTCTCCTCACCTCCGGTGGAGTAGGTCCTGGGAAGGACACTCACAGACACATTGTCAGAGCTTCTCTGGTCCACTGTGTCAGCCACCGTCAGCTGGAAGATGTACGCTCCTTCCTTCAGGTGGGACAGCTCCAGAGTTCCTGGCTGAGGCACCTGTCACACAGACATGTTTAGGGCAGGGAGCTGAGCACAGGGCTCAGGAACACACACGAACTTGTACTCTTCTCCCCCACCCCCACAACAAATCATTGGCTCCCCCTTTCCCCTTAGAAATGATAAATAAGCTGGTTGGTGGTGCCGCGCACGCCGTTAAGCCCAGCACGTGGAGGCAGAGGCAGGAGGATCTCTGAGTCTGAGGCCAAGCTGGTCTACAGAGTGAGGACAGCCAAAACTACACAGGGAAACCCTGTTTGGGAAAAAAAAAAAAAAAAAAAGAAAAAAAAAGAAAGAAGAAAAGATGTACAAATTAACCAGAAAGCTGAGATGTAAGGAAGACAGACAGGAAATCCTGCACAGGCTCGGTCAGTCACTTACATAAACGCAGGAGAAGGGACTCCACAATGGCGGCAGCCATGTGGAGAGATAAAGCAGGTGGTAGGAAACCTTGCTAACAGAAGGCTCAGCAAGAACCTATCATATGACATAACTGTAAGCACTCCATGCCAGTAACTCCACTAACAGGAGTTGAGACAAATGTTCAGATCTCAAGAGGGAACAGAGGGTCAGGAGGAACCACAGCATGCAGGAAGAATTCCTTATGGATTTCAGATGTATGAAGGATACATAGCTAAGAAAATCCAGAGGCTGGGGAGATGGCTCAGTGGTTAAGAGCACTGACTGCTCTTCCAGGGGATCTGGATTCAATTCCCAGCTCCCACATGGCAGCTCACAACTGTCTGTGACTCCTGTTCCAGGGAACCCAACACACATTAAAAAAAGGAAGGGAGGAAGAAAGTGTTAGGAACTAGCAGCCAGCTGACCTCCCCCCCCCCCCCCGCCCTTCCCCTCCCCCCCCCATGATGGGCGGGACGCTCATGGTGGTGTCAGCCTTACCTGGCGGCTCAAGCTTTACCTGGCTGCCAGAGGACTCAGTTACGCATGTGCAAGCCCCCCTTTTTTAAAGCAAGCGTCCCACACCCCTCTCTCTCTCCTGCTTTTGGCTGACCACCAACTACCCCCTATTTCTCTCCCTTCTCTCAATAAACTCCACATGGGTGCTGAGTCTCGAGTTTGTGTTTCTTAGGCATTAGCTGCAGCAAAAGAACAACATTGGTGCCGGAACCCGGGAGGTAGATGGTCTGAAAATCAGTATAAGAACTTTAATACGGAATAAAAAGGTTCGATCAGCATTTCCCAAAGGGAAGTCCTAGTGTCAGTGCGTAGTAGTCGGGGATAGACTGAGCTGATTATCAATGGGCTAGGACACTGGTTCTCAACCTGTGGGTCGCATACCCCTTTGGATGTCAGGTAGCTTGCATATCAGTTATTTATATTACCATTCTTAACAGTAGCAAAATTACAGTTAGGAAGTAGCAACGCAACGATGTTATGGTTGGGGGTCACCACAGCGTGAGGAGCTGAGCCAGGCAGTGGTGGCGCACACCTTTCATCCCAGCACTCAGGAGGCAGAGGCAGGTGGATCTCTGTGAGTTCCAGGACAGCCTGGTCTACAGAGTGAGTTTCAGGACAGCCAGGGATACACAGAAAAACCCCGTGTCAAAACAAAAGAAGACAAACAAAAACCAAAAAGAAGGAGGAGAAGGAGGAGGAGACGAATTCTTTACATGAAAATATTCTATTATTAGCTCCCTTTTCATTTATATTCATTTCTTTCATACGTCCTATCCAGGAACTTGCGATGTGGTCCAGCCTGGCCTTGAACTTGGAACCCTCCTGCTTCACAACCCCCTGAGTACTAGAGCTGCAGACATGCACCATCACACTTGGACACTACCTAAGTCTTATACTAAAAAAGAAAACCTTTTTAAAATAACCAGAATTATTGAAACACAGTGTAAAACTTTCCCTTGGAGCTGATCAAGACACAGACAGTTTACAGAATAAGCCATTTTTAGGATAATTGATTTTTAACTTCTCCATTTTATGCATGATCTGCCTGTTCATAGGCATTCAGGGACGATGCAGAAATCCACTTCCCAGAAACACCAGTTGCTGTTAGCAAGAATGACATGAATTGCCAGGTGGTGGTGGTGCACGCCTTTAGTCCCAGCACTCAGGAGGCAGAGGCAGGTGGATCTCTGTGAACTTGGGCCAGCCTGGTCTTCAGATCCAGTTCCAGGACAACCAGAGCTGTTACACAGAGAAACCCTGTTTTGAGCCCTCCCTCCCCCCCCAAAAAAGGGCCACATGAATCACCTTCATGTCCACTGATGGGTCACCCTGCTTCAACGTCCACTCATAATGGACAATGGCGTGGTCATCTGTGCTTTCTCGGCCATCCAGAATCACCCCGTCTGTGGGCAGATGCAAAACCACATCCTTCCCAGCGTTGCTAAGTGGAGGCTTGTCCTCACCTGTGAAAAACAGCAGACCACCAAGAGCGGTTATCTTGTTTGCAGACCAGATTAGTCCATAAAAAACAAACAGACAGACAAAACCTCAAAGGGAACAAATATCCACTGTAAGCTCTCTTCCTGCTAGCTACCAGTGTGCTGCCTTTATACACCAAATGATAAGCCAGCAGTCTGTTGTGACATGGAATTTTAGTATGTGGGAGAGAAAGTATGGATTGCCAGCTGTTCGCAGTAGCTACAGAAAACTAATAACATATTTAAAATGTCTTTAATGATTTATTTTTATTCTATGTGCATTGGTGTTTTGCCTGCATGTGTGTCTGTGTGAGGGTGTCAGATCCCCTGGAACTGGAGTTACAGACAGTTGTGAGCTGCCATGTGGGTGCTGGGAATTGAACCTGCCTTGGTTCAATTGGAAGAGCAGCCAGTAAGTGCTCTTAACTACTGAACCATCTCTCCAGCCCCCAATAATACCTTTAAAAAACATTCTAAAGTTTTCCGTGGAAGGGTCACGATAGCACTGAAGTATTTTGCTTGTTTTGAAACAAATTAATCCTGCCTCCCCTGAAGGGAAGCCATGATAGTCACTGACTTGTTTAAGCGGACCACAGATGTGATTTCTGAGCCCAGGGAAGCCTTCAAGTCCTAACTTGACCTCTGATCTCCTCTGAGATAACAATTCCTCCTCAGTTCCAGTCCAGGCCAATTACACTGTAAAATGTATTTTGAAAAAAACAAAACAAAACAAAACAAAACAAAAAACCCAGCGCTTATCTACACAGAAACACTCCAGAAAGAAAGGACAGCACTCATGAGCGCAAGATGAATGTTGATTTTGAATTTCCATGATAAAAAATGAAATCGACCAAGTTGCATCCAATGGAAACACTGATTTCTCTTGAAAACGAAACACAGCTGGTAAGACAGAGGAGAAACAAGAGCAAGATTTAATCTAGAGAAGGATAATGTTGGCCGGCCTCGTTCACAACACACCGCTGTGAATGGAACCTTCCTGATAAGAGCTTCTGAGCCCGTGCCAGGTGGTGCAAAGGCTACAGATGGAGCTGAGTGATAAGAAAGGACCACACGATGAGATTGTGGGGTGGGCACGATGAGATTGTGGGGTGGAGCTAGAGGGAGAGGGGGACACACGGAGGAGAGCTCCTGCGTCTTGTTTGCTTGCTTTTCTTTCCTGGGCTGGAGGATTGATTTATTTCTTAAAATTGCATCACTCCAGAAAAGAAAGGAAGGAAGAAGACATACCTACAATCCCAGTAGGATTCTCAGTATATTTTATATATGGAGTCCAGTTTTCCCCGTATGATACTGATGATCACACGCAACTGTATTTACATGGTTACATCCATTTACTGGTGAGTTCTTTTTCCCACGCAGCATGCTGAGTGCTCTGCGGGCCTCACCGCTCTGACGCAGGCATTACGAGTGGCAGACATGGGCTCAGAGAAGATGAGTCAGGTGACTGATGTCACACATAAGTGGCGAACCTACGTCGGATGCTTCTAAGTCACCGGCTGCTCCCGCTACACTTTTTCATTGCCTTAGTAATTTATAGCGTTGAATCCATTAATGCTTTGCTCTGTTCCCCCCTTTAACATGTATTCAGACATCTTAGCAATGTCAATGAAACCACAGAAACTCCCCAACTTACCGTTTTGACTCCTTCTTTTGGGTTTCTGGGGATCAAACTCAGAGCCTGGGGATCAAACTCAGAGTCTTACCACAGAACCACCCTTCCTGCACCCATTTTTTCTAACCCCTAAAATTGGACATTTATTTTTCCTCAACTTTATCACTATAAACAATGCCACAATAACCTTGTTTTTGCTTATACTTGTTCTCCTTATTAAAAAGAAAAAAAAAAAAAAAAACGCAATCTAAAACAGCAGTTCTCAACCTGTGGGTTCAACAAAACCTCTATCCCTAAAAAATGTTTACATTACCATTCATATTAGTTTTGAAGTAGCAAAAACAATTATTTTATGGTTGGGGGTCACCACAGCATAAGGAACTGTATTAAAGGGTCACAGCATTAGGAAGGTGGAGAATCACTGTTCTAGGAGAAGGGACATTTTAAATCTCCAATAAATAATTTCCTAGTAGGTTTCCAAGAGATTGATATCAATTTACACTGTCAATGACCACGAGTATATAGCTTCCCACATGCATGCCAAGTTAAACATTTACTAAGTTCTCCAGCCTCCACCAGTCTCTCTGGTGGTACTGGGAACTGAACCTAGGCCTTCTAATATGCTAGCTAAGTGCTCAGCTGAAAAGCTATACCAACTCTTGACTCCATTAATATTTTAAGGTCATGTTTCCTAGACTCTTGTTCGTAGTCCCTTATTTATCGACATGAAGTTTATGTGAATTTGTACAAAATCTATCTTTAGGATCTACTTAATTGATTTGAAGACATCTTCCTTCCAGACAGATAACAGAGAGGTTAGCTTTCAGTTTTCCTATCTATGGAGTAGAATGTGGCTTGATTTTAGAATACACGTGTAAATCAGTAAATAAGAGCACTCACTGGCAACTTTGATGACTTGAATAAAACCTCCAAGACATACACAGTGTAAGGAGAGAACCAATTTTCCTGCAAATCTGTCTCTGTCTTCCATACATATGCTATGGTTGACATGACCATAAATACACCAAGGAAATAAATGATATAAAAATAAACAAATATACCATCTGGGATTTGTATGTGTAAGTCTCAATGCATTTTCTCCAACATTGCCAACAAGCGATCTTAGTATTATTTATGAACCATAAGTGAGTACTCCTTATGGTTCATAAATAAGAAGATGAAAATAGGGTCAGATCCTTGGAGATGAGTCAGCCGCCGGCGGCAGAGGATCAGCCCTGAATGGGAAGGTCAGACCTTGCTTTGTGCTTGAGCACAGGGAGCAGGGGGTGGGGGTCTGCTTGGAAGACAGCAGAATTCCACCTTAGTGCTTTGGTTTCTCTAGCACAGGAAGGGGTTGCCTTTCCAAGCTCCACCCAGAGATACTGGCTTTCAGGTTAGTCCATCCAAATAGCACGGATAGTCCCTGGATATTGGAAGAGTATATTCCCAGCTCCTTAGAGATCCTAAGGACTTCAGCCTCCACCCCACAGTCCTCTTTTTTCTTGATCTGTCTTTCCAGTCACACCAGCCAACTAAGTAACTGTACCACAGACTTCTGTACTACTTCGATAATTTACAAGAGACACCCATGCTTGGTCATTATAACAATCTATGCTAGAACACAAGAACTCCACGAAGCACGGTCCCAAGATGATGCTTTTGGGATGGGAAAAGCGTAGAGTCAAACCCCAGGACTCAGGGCTTCATGCTTCACCTTTCTTCAGATGTTCTAGCAGGTAGGTTCTGTTGCATCAAGATGTCTCATTTCTGTATTCTCTCACCATCCCTGACAGCTTCCTCATTAGCCCAGCTGTTGGTGACAGACCCTCAGGGGCCACGGGGAAAAGCACTGAGATGCTCCAGCACAGTAAACTACTTTCAAGAGGCCCTCAGGCAAGTTGCTTTCCAGGTCAGCTTTGACCTTTGAGCCATTGTGAGGTATTTAAAGAGCTCAAAATAGCTTCTAACATCAAACTCAATGAGCGTGACCAATATATATTGGCGGATGGGTAATGCTTTGAATCTATCCAATCCTATGCCGTCCAGCCCTCCCCCATGCTTCCCTGAGCCTTTAACACACTCCAAATGGACCAGTCACAACTCTGTACAAGGAGCTTTGCTATAACTCCACCTGCTCACAAGAGTCGCAAGAAACAAGGGGAAGAAATAACAAGAATCCAGGAAGAAAAGCTTAAGTAGTCCTAGAAACATAAAGGACTCAAAGGGTTTCTGTATCACACCCTTTGCCCTACATGCAGGGTCCACAAATGCAGCCTGTGAGCCTAGGCTGCATCTTCAGCATCCCCACGTTGCTGAAGACCTGAAGAAGTCTGGGCTTGTCAGTGCTCTCTAGAGAGGAGACCATGCCAGTGGTCCTGGCAAACTCTAGAGAAGGGGGGGGGGGCAAAAAGAGGGGCAGAGGGAGGAAGCCGCTGTTGTTTCCGGTCTTGCTCTTAACCCTGTTGATTTTTCTTTTCCCAGCTTTAAGAAAAGCTCCCGTGGCAATGACATTTTCTTCCAGATGAACACAAAGAACCTGGGGAAGGGATTTTGTTTGTCTGCTACTTGTCCCCCTTCTCTGGAGTACCTGCATTTTATAAGACCACAGACTCCACAAGCTATTGAGGTCTTTTAAAGAGACAGGCTTTGCACAGTACCCACCCTGTACCCAGTGCCCAACTCAGAGGCCCCAGGACACAGTTCCACACCCCTCAGCACACGGCTGGCCCTGCTTAAACTCAGGTCAAAACCAAAAGGGTCACAAACGTAGGAACATTGGCTGGGAAGGGGTGAGAGAGAAGAGTGGAGGCAGAGTCACAAGTTTCGCCATATTTTTTTTTTGTCTGAAGGAAGTATGTATAGGCAGAGAGCCCAGCCAGGAAGTACTACATACTAGGGACAATTTTGCATCTAATCAAATCTTGTCCTTGCTATTTCCTGCCGTAAAACGCGCTTTATAAAATCTACGAGACGAAATAAAACTAAAATAACCATTATTGGGGAAAGGAAGCTCTGAGAAGTCCTCTTAAATAGAATTTCCACCAGTCCCCTCAGATCAACACCCGACCTCCTACTTTAGATTCCCTGTAGGGGCAGCTTCAGCTCATCCTCTGGACTTTCTCAGCACGCATCCCCAAGTCTGAGAAAAGTGAGCCACTTTCCCAGTTATCCGCAGCTACAGTCCTCTGGAAGCAAAGGATTTTTACATGCTTGGTAGCAGATGCCTGGACGGCGAGACCCTCGCGGCGCTTACCCGGCCCGGGCGAGACCCCGGCGGTGTCCGCGGTGCGGCTGAGAGTGTAACTTCTGAATCCCCGGAGCGGCGCGAACTTGCAGACACTGCGGCCCCGCGCCGTGCAGTTGAACAGGTAGCAGCGGGGCGCGGGCATGGGAGAGGGCGAGCTGGGCCCCCGGGGCAGCTGCACCACGGCCACGGTGCAGCGCGGCTCGGAGCAGCAGGCCGCCACGCACTGCCGCCAGCCCCGCACGGTCCCCGGGGCGCGCAGGAAGCTGGCTCCCGCCGCGATGGAGTCCTGGGTGCGGATGATGGTATCCGGCACGGCCCGGTAGACCGCCGTACCGCCCACCCCGGGGCAATCCTCCCGCGGGTCCCCGAGCAGCTCCGGTTCTAGCTCCTCGCGCGGCCGTGCCCGCTGCAGCTGCCGGCGGAAGTCCTGGAGCAGCCGATCGACCCCCGACGGCGGAGCGGCGGGTTCTCCGGGGCGGCCGCTCGGCAGCCAGAAGCAGAGCAGGAGCAACCCGCACAGCGCGCGGGGCCGGGAGCGCGGGCCCGGTCCTCCCCGGGCGGCCATGGCACGAGCGCGGCCTCAGAGCACGGCAGCCCCGGGGCCTGGCTGCTGCACGGAGGCGGCGGGCGTGCGGGCTTCGAGAGGCATCGCGCGCGGAGACGGGTGGGCCTGGCACGGCCCTGGCCCTTCTACCCGGACGCCGGCTTTGCTCCCGCCGCCGAAGCGAACCCGGGCAAACGAGCAGCCTCTGCGCGGATCAGCACCGGCGAGCGGACAGCGGCGGCGGCGGGGCGGAGCCGGGCATGCAAGGGCGGTTCCCGGGGCGGGACTTCCGCAGGTCACCAGGGGTGCGGAGAACGAGAAGGAGGAGGAGACTCCTGGAAACGGCCTGCACGCTCCATGGAGTGATCTCATCCTGGGCAGTTTGGATGGTTTGGGCCTGGCAGGACTCCTTACAACCAGACTTGTGCAAGGTTTTACATCGATCACAAGGCAGGGCAGCCGGGGCTAGAGGGGAGAGTCAGTCAGTCCATTAGTCAGGAACTGCTCCAGAGAGCGGCCGGCCGGCACAGCCTGGGAAACTACATCCAACTCCGTTGCGTTATGCATTATTAAAGAAATTTGGACTATAGTAGGTAATAAAAAATAAAGCATTTACCTTCAAATTCTAATTTGCCTTTCAGTTTCATTTAGAGAGCTTGAACATCAGAGACTTAGCAACGGAAAGCTGAACTTGAAAATCCATCTGTCCAAGCTGCATTGGCGGGCAAAGATCCCCCGCCTGGCCCTAATGTGAATTTTCTATTTTTTTTTTTTTTTTTTTTCAGAGAATGGTGGGTTTTGTGTTTTCCAATTACACGGACCATTTGTTGACAAGAAGATACTAATCTTGAAAAGAACGGAGTGGAACTTTCTTTTTCTTTCTGGGTCAGCTCAGGGGAACGGTCCCCCTTCACTGGGGCTGCTAAGGACAGGCATGGAGAGCAGGGAGAACTCACCTGGGGAGGATTTCCATCCCCCTGGGTGCATTCCACTTTCCTGGCAGAGGGGCTGCGTGAGAAGCCCGGCCTCTCCTCACCTTCACCCAGGGACCAACCCTGACCATGAGCAGGAGTCAAGCAGTCAGTGAAGCTTGTGCCCCCATCAGGGGGTGGGACAGGTGGGGGGGTTCTGTTCTTGTTGTTCTGTTCTTTGTTTTTCTTTTTCTCTTTTGGTGACTTAGCAGAACCAAACAAGTTTCCAGGCCCCCAACAGGAGGGGCACAGGACTAAGAAAGCCACGGGTCAACACGGTGAAATAAAACCGACAGAAACACACACACACACACACACACACACACACACACACACGCACGCACGCACGCACGCACGCGCATGTGAAGACAGCATTGCTTACCACCACACATTCATACACCTGAAGAACAGTGACATCTCAGATTCCCGACACTGGATCAGTGGCCTTGTCAGATCTCTCCTGTGTGCCCGAAGAGAGGATACTTTAACCACACTCACCCCCAGACTCGATAGACCAGGCCACTTTCTAATTGTTTCCTTGTGTGGTGGAGACGTCAGACTCCTCTGAAGCACTAGGCAGCAAATAATCAAAGGGAGCCCTGGGGACCTGGAACTCAGGTTGCACAGCCCCTAGGACAGTGTTTGTCAACCTTCCTAATGCCACCACACTTTAATACAGTTCCTCTTATTGTGCTGACCCTAAACTTGTTGCTCCTTCATAATTATTGTTGCTCCTGTTATAATTCATAAGGCAAATACCTGATATGCAGGTTAACTGATGTGTGGCCTCCGTGACAGGGCCCTTAAAATGCCAAAGGGGTAGCGGCCTACAAGCTGAGGACCATTGCCCTAGGAGCTCCTTGCCCACCACATTCTTCCCTGCTCCAAGGGGCTCTGAGGCCTCTGGAGTCTTCTGGGCTTGCTGGAGTATCCCCGTGGGACTTCCAGCAATGTTGTGGGGTATTCACCAGAGAAGACTGTACAGACAGGGATTGAAGTCGACAGAAAGTCTTTATTAGCTGCTCAGCCACTGCACCGGCTGTTTGAGATCTCAGTGTAGCACCAAGCCTTTTTGAGGTATTGCACTTTCTGGATTGACACAGTTCAGTTAATAAGAACAGCTAGCCAGATGTGGAATTACAAAAGCCAACAAGCAAGGTGAGCACATTGAGAGACTTTCCCTTAACCATGCACTCCCATACACTAGGCCTTTGTTTTAGTATTGGCAGGTGGTGCTGTCCAGGTGCTGAGTTTTATAGCCTGAATGGTGCTTCCATCATGGAGTAAGTTGTGCTAAGGTTTGGGGCTGTGTTCCAGTTACCAATGATGACTTCTTTTTCTTTTTTTTCTTTTTTCTTTTCTTTTTTCTTTCTTTCTTTCTTTCTTTCTTTTTTTTTTTTTTTTTTTTTTTTTTTTTTTTGAGACAGTGTTTCTCTGTATTTATTGCTTTGGAGCCTGTCCTGGAACTCACAAGGCTGGCTTTGAACTCACAGAGATCCGGCTGCCTCTGCCTCCCGAGTGCTGGAATTAAAGGCAAGCGCCAATGCCCAGTACTCAGTGACTTCTACAAAACAACTACAAAACAATATCTCTTTCCTATAATTATTTGCTAGAGATTTCCTTTAGTGATACCTGAGATATTTGAATATTGCCAGTCTACTTATTAATTAATTTGTGTGAAATAGTCCATTTTAAAGCTCTGATAACTTAATGACATATCGTTACAGCTTAAAATCCAAGCATCAGGCAGGGGAGGTGGCACACACCTTTAAGCCTGATGCTGGGGAGGTAGAGGCAAGTGAAGCTTTGAGTTCCAGGCCAGCCTGGTCTACACAGTAAGACCTTGCTTCAAAAAAATTATTTTCAACAGTGACTTTTACATGTTATACTTTCCACATTGTAGGATCCTTATTTTGTTTTATTTTTATTGATAGTCACTGTTGATAACCTGGCTTCTCCCTCTCTCTGGGTCCTGGGCAGCCTGGCCCTGTTCCTGTGCCTGACTCCTCCCTTCCTGCCCCATGGTTTCTCCTGAGCACTCACCTGTCACTCTGCACCAGCCATCTCCTGGGCCTGCATCTTCTCCTTACGGAACCTTTCCCTGTTGTGTGTCCTCTCTAATCCTCGGCTCTCTCCCTGCCCCAGATCGCTCTTCTCTGGGATAACTTCCCTTGCCTCGGGATCCAACTTGGACAGATGATTGCTACTCATTGACAGCTGTCAGAGGTTGCATGGCTGCATCTTGCATGCGTTAGGTGGCTGCATAAGGGCTCTGCATGCAGAAACTGGGGCTGCATGGAGCTGGGCCAACGGAAGCCCCAATGACTCCAGTTTTAGGAGCCCCAACTGCTGAGCCTTATTCAAAACTGCTCCGCTTCCTTACATGAGCAAGCGCCTCCCACCTGCTCTCTTCTTCTTCTTTCCATTTCTGCTACCTTTGCTTCCTTTCCCAATAAACTCCATGTGGGTTTGTTGAGATTGGTGGATTGTGTTTCATCATCCAAAACTGCAGCAAAGAACAACAGTCACGGTGTGTGTGAGTGTGAGTGTGTGCTGGTGCACTTGCTCACAAGTGTCCATGTGGTGTCAGAGGAAACTTGTGCAAGGTCATTCTCCTTCCATCACAGGTCTGCATGTGCAGAGAGACTTCTCTGTGTGCAGTGGAGCTCAGCACTGACCCAGACCCTGCATCAGGAGGATGTGCATCCAGGAGCACCAGCTTTCCAGGACCTCCCAGCTCTCCCTGCCAGAGTGTCACTGCAGGGCAGCCAGCATGTCAGACTGAGCAGCCCAGTGAGCGTGTGAGCATTGCTGGGATGCCTGGTGCATGTCACAGTAAGTAACCTGTAAAAGTGATGACATTATAAGCTATCACATTTTCATTTATGATATCCATTTCTATAATATATAGTTCCAAATAAATAAATAATTGATACATTCTTTAGTGCTAGAAAAGTCTGCCTAGCACATGGGTGATTATAATAAATATCTATTACAAAATTAATACTCTTAACAGAATTTAACTTCCCGATGAGTACACTTAGGCATGATGGGAGCTTCCTAATCTGTCTCATACTAATGCCTATACTGGATTTTTTAATCATCTTGGGGAAGATTGTCCCCAGCAGTGACTGGAAATATCCGGACCACTTTGGACACGGGGGTCTTCAAGAGGCCCCACAAGGAGTTTCCCGATTGTAAAGGGTTTTCTTGTTTGTCTCTTATCGATCAACATTCATTGGTCCAGTGTCATCCTTTGTCACATCTTCTACATAATCTGTAAGGTTGAGGCCTTCTGTTTGGTTTATTCCTATAAGGAGTGTTATTTCTAGGAATGGTTTGTCTACATTTTTTCCCTTAAATGTCCTATTCTATCACAATTAAAACGGCTGATATTTTAATGTCTTTTTAAACCTTTGGAAATGGCTTCTCCCACCCAAGCTTCAGTGTCATAACAGTTAAGACATCTATTATCTTGATGTTTTCTCAAACCTTTGAATATGGATTCTTCTACCCAAGCTTCATTGTCATGGTTGTTATACTTAATGTTGGCCGTATACAGGACCCATTCATCCAATGGTGTTGATCTGATTTTTAAGGGCCAAAGCACATGTTTGCATTGTGGATTTGCATCCTCATAAGCTAATGATTCTGACTATTTGCCTAGATTTTGGGTTGCTACCTCTAATTGTACTGTTCTAGGCAATCTTTGTAGATATACACTAAAGCGTTCTCTGGGTTCCTGCCTCACCCTGGTATAGGATTCTGTTCTCTCCCAAGGTTCATGAATATTATCCCAAGCATTTAAATCTGCTGTACTGTACAGTGACAAGATGTGTTTATCATATGCACCTTGAGTTTTTGGATCAGCATAAAGAGCCTCACCAAGAATTTTATTTTGGGGAGCTTTATAACCTTTCTTTAAGCCCTGAAGTTCAAGAGCGTTTGCTTCTTCTCTCCATAAATCCATCCATTGTAACTGAGATGAGTTTCAAGCACAGCTGATATTAATTGAACTGAATCCTTAGGGGTTACCTTATTATCCCTTGCCCATGAGTCTACTAATTGTTTCCCATATGGTGCGTGTATGCCATAAGAGACTACTGCTTCCTTTTAAATATTTTTATAAGTATTGGTTCCCACTGATATGTAACAAAGCCTTTTGAGTGTTTTTCTTTTGTTGCTGGGTTTTAGTAACAGCTACAGGGCAAGCCATAGGAGATGACATGGTGACCTTAGGTAGGTCTCCCCTGACCCTAAAGGGTGTAGGAAATTTTAGGTCTCTTTTATTCCCTCTTGCCTGTATCTCTTCTTTTGGTGTATCAGATTGAAGGTCTTCTAAGGCCTGTAATCTACTCACCGTTGTTTCTCTGAGTGTTAGAACTTCCAGAATCACATAATTTTCCAAAGACTTCATTGAGTCAGTTAGTTTCTTGTTTCCTCCAACTTTGAATGATTTTATGCATTTAATATTCTCATCCTTGGATATTATCTGAGTGGCATGTAAACTGCCTTCCACAAACAAGGTCCTATCTGCTAGCTTGCCATTATCCTCAGACTCGGGTCAAATTCTGTCTGCCAGTTTTTTCATCCGATGTTTCAGTTTTCTTATCTTATGATTCGAGTCATCAGACAAGGAATGAGCTGTTTCTGTTAGTATATTAATGCTGTCTTGCATTGTTCCTATTTGGTCATCGAAGCAGCGGACACGGAACAGATTTTGTCTTCTAGTTGGCATTTGTATGTTCCATGTTTTGTATTCTACCTGTCAGATCTCCATTGTCATTTTTTAATATTCTGAATCTTTTTTCTAGGTTTTTTATGGTTTTTGTAAATTCCCTGTTCTTTGCTCTATTCTCAAACCCTTTCTTTAAGGATATTATATGGTTTATGAAACTAATGGCCATTATTAAGAATATGTATATTTTGGTTAGGTCATAGTTTTCTTCTAAGATCCCATCCATACAGGAAACAGAAAGATCCCTAACATCCTGCATCGCAGGAGTTATCTGCCATTGGTATGGAATAATTGACCTCAGTCATTATTATCAGCTTAAATTGCGAATGATGTTGTAATTACCTTAGATACAATCCTGCTGTCCTGGAACCTTGGTAATCAGTTGCAGATCTCAGCCTGTAGTAATTATGCCTGGCCAGTAGGTGGTGTAGGTGTACCGCCAAATAGCGTCCAGCCACAAGAAATTCCTGAGCAAATTGCCTCAGGATCAACAGGTGTGGCCTGGGCTAGTATTGGGAATAATGCCACAGAAAGATTCTACAGGTTAGCTGCTGGGCACTGGACCAAGAGGGTGGCTGAGCTCATGAGCAGGGCACAGAGGAGGGATCAGGGCTGGAGGCCTGAGCAGCTGCAGAGCAGCAGTCTCAGTGCAGCTTGGGGGGAATGGGCAGCAGAGTAGGTAAGAGCTCCAAATCCTAACCACTAGCAGGATGAGTGCTGTCTCAGGGCTGAGGCAGACATAAGAAATTGCAGTGCAGACACAAATGGGCAAGTCACCCTCTCCCACTGCGGCGTGTCCCGCTGGGTTAGTTGAGCTATCCTGCATGTTTGGTTGTCACAGCGCTGTTTGCAACCAAGTGCATTCTTGTGCAAGAGCGATCCAGTGATCTAAGATGAGATGTGCTGGTTGGGACGGGGAGCGGCTGCGTAGCACTGATGCACCACACCCCCCCCAGGTGAACCCTAATTACCCCGGTTCGGTGTATATCCCAGTTCTCACACCAGGATATTGCGTGGGAAACAATAGACTGATGGGTGTTTACTCAGGGATAGATCACCTACCACCAGAAACACACAACCACCGGTTCCAAAGATGCCTCCCATTCTCTGACTCCTCCCAGGAAGTAAGAGAGAGAGAGAGAGCTGGGGTCTGGGACTCCAGACCCAGTCCCCACAGGTCATGCCCCCAATGGGCACGGTCAGTGCAACAGGTGTGGGTGGGCGGGGTGGATATCTCACTACAGTTGGGTGTGGCTCTCTCTCCTCCAGCTGCCTGCAGACCAAGATGTAGAACTCTCAGCTTTCCTCAGAACCATGTCAGCCTGCAAGCTGCCCATGTCCGCCATGATGATAATGGACTAAAGCTCTGAAACTACGAGCCAGCTTCAATGAAATGTTTTCCTTGATAAGAGTTGTCCTGGTCATGGTGTCTCTTCCAGCGACAGAAACCCTAACTAAGTCAGCCCCAAAGCTATGAACTGAAGTCTTAGCTGGCCAAGTCGTCTTCACTGCCTATGAACTTGTGTGGTCCCTGGGAGGCAGAGGAAGTCACACAAGACAGGCATTCAGACTAGAAAGCATTAGACACTGAAGGAGACTCCTCACTGAGCCCTGCTCACATTTACCTGGGCTTACAGCAATGGTCCTTCTTGAAACTGCCCTGCTCATCTGCACACACATGGCTTTGGGGCTGACCTGACTCAGTCAGTGATGAGTAAACCACAGAGCTGTTCAGAAAGCTGGGATGTGTGGGGTGTGGTCTGAGATTTGCTTCTGTCTTTCCAATCTGCTTTATTTCTTATTTAACTTATTAAACAATTCCTTATGAGTTGGGACCTGTCATAGATGACACCATGTGCCTGTCCTGCCCTCTTACCTCTGAAAGTTCATCTGCCTGGATTGGAGGCTTCACTCATTTTAGCCCATGGGCCAGGGGCCACCTGAACAATGTAAGTTTACACTGTGGTATGCAATAGGCCCTGGGTCAACAGAGCGAGTTTACTCTGTGTTCATGAGTCTGTGGCAGGGCTGATGGATTTGTATATCACCAAGTGGCTTTACTTGATTGACAGAACTTTGTGTACTTCAGATACTTTGCCAAAGGCCTATTTTCTCATCAGATGCTATGCTATTACTAAATGGAATCTTCCAGTCAACACGCTATGTCAGAAATGTAGGTGGGTATGTTTGTGTCCTACAATATCAGTATTTATTGCATAATAATGAATTCATAATCCTACATCTGTTTCTTTGACTACAATTTGCCAAGGAATTCCAATTATTTTTGGCAAGTGGCCACTGTCAAATGTGGGTTCTTTTATTCCAATGTTAATTACAAATTTTAACTCTCAGATCTTATATTCACACAGTATATATATATATATATATATATATATATGTACCTGTATGTACATATACATGTCTGTGCATGTATGTGATATGTGTGTATGTGTGTGTCCATGTATGTGATGTATGTGTGTAGGTTATGGAATGGTTATGAAGCACGTATATATATATGTATATATATATGTATATATATATATAATATGTGTGCATGTATGTGATGTGTGTGTGTCCATGTATGTGATGTACGTGTGTAGTTATGGAATGGTTATGAAGCATATATATACATATATATACATATATATATAATATGTGTGCATGTATGTAATATGTGTGTGCGTGCATGTATGCGATGTATGTGTGTAAGTTATGGCATTGCCATAGAAGGATTAAGGAATCCACACATGGAAGTTTCACTATGCTCTGAGATAAGGAGTTGGTTCAGATGCAGTTGACCAGACAAGACATTAAGGAGCTCACTGGAGAGCTGGGGACAGCAGGGCTTAGCCAGGTTCAGGCTTGAATGGAGCTGCAGGGATGAAGGGCAGGACCATGGGAGGGGAAGGGAAGGGGAGGGGCGGAGTTAGATGGATACACTGCATGTATATCCATAAAAGCATGTGCTAACCGTGAGCTGAAGCACAGAGGACAATCCGTTCTCTGCTTGTTGGTGTCTGGATACACACGTAGGAGCCTGCTCTGAGGTTAGTGGTGGGCATCATCGTTGTTGTGTTAGGTTGTGTTCAAGAATATTATTTCAGCTTTGGAAAGGTGTGTTACATTTGTTTATATTGCAGACTATTACTTTAACTAGGGGAAAGTTTGTTACGTTTGTTTCTGCTGCCTTTGCTAACGATATAATGATTTGTCACAATTATTATTCTGCATTTGTTTAACTAAGTAATGACGTGTTGCTGGTTCACCTTGCCTGCCTGAGGCAACTGATTGGTCTAATAGAAAAGCTGAATGGCTAATAGCTGGGGTGAAGAAAGAATAACTGAGAGGCTCAGAGAAGAGGAGAGAGAGAGAGGGGGAGGAGAGAGGGACTCACCCAGGGTCAGAAGCCAGGCAGCCACCAGCAAGCCAGACATGGGAACAGCAGGGAAGTAAGATGTACAAAGGGAAAAACAAAAAGAAGAAAAGGTGCAACGCCCCAAGGCAAAACATGTTTGAAGAGAAACAGGTTAATTCAAATTAGGAGGGTTACCAACAAGTGAGCATAAGCTAAGGCCGAGCATTCCTAACTCATAATAAGTCTCCGTGTGATGATTTGGGATCTGGTTGGTGTCCACCCCCACAAAAGCCTGCTACAGGTTACAGGGGTGTTCTTCCTGTGGGTTCAGGGGAGGGTGCTGGTGCTACTCCACTTTGGGATATTTGATAATTTCTCAGGTCTGATTTCTCAGATGTTGTCTTATTTAGGGTTTCTATTGCTGTGATGAAACGCCATGACCAACAAATTGGGGAGGCCAGAGTTTATTTGGTTTATACTTCCATGTTGGAGTCCATCCCTGAAGGAAACTTGGACAGAAACTCAAGCAGGGCAGGAGCCTGGAGGCCGGAGCTGATGCAGAGGCCACAGAGGGTGCTGCTCACTGACACGCTCCCCATGACTTTGCTTTCTCATAGAACCGGGGACCATCAGCCCAGGGATGGCACCACCCACAATGGACCCGGCCTGCTGCCATCAGCCAGTAATGAAGGAAATGCCCTATAGCTGGGCCTTAGTGAGACATTTTATAATTTGAGGTTCCCTCCTTTCAGATAACACTAGCTTGTGTCAAGTTGACGTAAACTTCCAGCACAGATATACTTTTGAAATGTCCCCACCCCCTTGGGCCTAATTGTCTTTGGTGTGTCTATGAGTGATGTCTTTTACTTTTGGGAATAGGCATTTATCTGGCTTTGTCTTATGGGTGGTGCTGGACTGAAGGCATGTCTATGTGTACAGGAGATGCCCAGGCATCAACTTGTTGCTTGTAAAATGGAGCCACCTTGGGGAAGACCCAGCCTGAAGGCCGTCATTTTATACAAGGAGTAACCTAGAGCAGGGAACGGCCGATCTCCTCATGGCCATAGTCTAAGAATGAGAAAGGGAACAGGAATAAAGATGGAGTCGCTGTTGACAATGGCCTGTCACATCTTCATGGAGTGGTAGAGGTGGCATGGTCACAGGCAACTGAAATATTCCACAGCATGTTTGTTCAGAGGTGAAATGGCAGATTCCCAACACCATCAGCCGTTTTCAGTCCTGGTTGTGATGGAGAAGAGAGGGTGGCAGAGGCAGCTGTGGACAATGATGGTAGATCAGACTGCACTTGAGGAAGCTGAGGAGGATTGTGGAGAAGAACCTGGTGAAGAGAAGGGGGTGTCAATTACAGTGGGCACTCGGACATCTGCAGCCTACGCCACTTCCTTTCGGATGGGCGGCCTCACACTCCCCAAGTGCTGGCATCCTAGCTGTCTGCCCTGTGTCTACGTAGCACTAAACCAGAAAGTGAAAACAAATTGCACTAATAGCATTTTGGCCTAACCATATGGCATTGCCATGGAAACATAAGATCAAGGAACAGAGTCTTGTAGGTCTTTAATGGACTGCCATCAGACCTAAATTCCAAGTTCCAAGAAGTCTACAGTCTGAAGTTTTTAATGCTCCCTCCTCTAGGCCTGCGCTCCAGCTCCTCCCACATCCTTGTTCATAGGTGAAGAAAACTGAACGTTCAATGCTTGATGATAAAGTAGGAAAACTGAGTTGAGCGATGTCTTTATAATGTATCTTGGGAGTCTTCCTGATGAAGAGAACTGTGGTGTCCCTATGGCCACCCTGCTGGGTCATAGCACACCACAACCCATGGCAACTCCTTGTCCTTGGGTCTCTGAGGCTAAAGAGCCTATGATACACACACGACAACCTGAGCTGAGTCTTTGCAACAATAAATACGGATGGAAGAACTGACTCCAAATTCTTATTCTTTTGCTGTGACACGAACAGATTCAACACTCGAGAACTTTACTAGAGCAGTCGCAATGCCCAGGGCACACACTGGGGCAGGATCTCATGCTGTCTCTAGGGCTCACTTCCTGAGCCTAAGATGGCACGAGCCTCACCAGGTGCCAATGGCTTTCCAGTTCCTCACCTCCTATAGTGTTTAAGTTCTTTACAGACATGGGGACATCAATAATGACTGGGTAAATGTTATGCCTGTGTACATGTTTTTGATCATATTTATGGCCAACATTTTACTTTTATTCCTTCCAGATCTATCCTCACCATCTCCTAAGTTTACAAAACAAAACAAAAAACCCCCACCTTTTTTAGGGACTGTCTAGGGGACTGGAGATAAGGCTCAGTGGTTAAGATCACTAGCTGCTTTTCCAGAGAACCTGGGTTCTATTCTCAGTACAAAACCTGGTGGCTCAAACTGTCTGTAACTTCAGTTCTAGGGGATCAGATGTCTCTTTAGTCTTTTGCTAGCAATACATGTACATGATGTACATACCCATGGGCAGCCAAAACACCCATAAACACACAATAAAAGAAAACATTGCAGGTGAATACATATAAAATAATGATAAATCCTTAAAGAAAGAAAAACATACTAGTATAAACACTGGATTGGGCATTTCTTCTCTGTGATCGCTCCTGAGCCTTGAGGGCAGGGAATATGATATAGATGTTCCATTTGTGGAATCTTTGTTGTCAATCTGGGACGTAATTCAACATTATCTTTTGATTGGAAGCTGAGTGTTCACCTATGAGTTATTCTTCTGACAGACAGTAAGACACCAAAATGTTTCTGTGTGCCTGCAAATCTAACTGAGTCTCATCAACAGAGAGGGCGGTGGTGGCTTCAGTTCATATATATGGTCTGACACACTCCGTTCTCTGTCGTTACATATCTGTGAGCTAGCTCTAGCAACTGAGACCTACATACATTACAAAAAATTTTTTTGGTGACTTTTATAATTTTTCTAATATCTAGGGATCACTGGGTGACAAAGAAAATCATTTCACCTGTTGTCTTTAATCTTCTAAAATTATAAATGGAAAATAGTTTAAAGTCTCCTTGGTCAGTGTTGGACAGGAGGGAAGACCCATGTTTTCCAGCCTGCAGTATCTGTCAGGGACCCCCTGTTCCACCTGGGGTAGTTTACTCCTTTTTTCCTTCTTCTTCTTCAGAGGATAGTGGGCTGTTGTTGACAATACGATATTAATCATGAAAAGAACGGAGTGGAACTTTCTTTTTCTTTCTGGGTCAGCTCAGGGGAACGGTCCCCCTTCACTGGGGCTGCTAAGGACAGGCATGGAGAGCAGGGAGAACTCACCTGGGGAGGATTTCCATCCCCCTGGGTGCATTCCACTTTCCTGGCAGAGGGGCTGCATGAGAAGCCCGGCCTCTCCTCACCTTCACCCAGGGACCAACCCTGACCATGAGCAGGAGTCAAGCAGTCAGTGAAGCTTGTGCCCCCATCAGGGGGTGGGACAGGTGGGGGGTTCTTGTTTCTGTTGTGTTTGTTTGTTTGTTTGTTTGTTTCTCTCTGGGTAACTTGGCAGAACCAAAAACATTTGGGTCCCCTAGAGGAGCTCAAGTCTTAAGCAAGGATATTCTCACACGAGAGAAAGCCTCTGTAATAGAACAGAATAGAAACACACACACAAACACACACACACAAAGAGAAAGAGAGAGAGAGAGAGAGAGAGAGAGAGAGAGAGAGAGAGAGAGAAGACAACCAATACATTCATGTACTTGAACACATATGGAATCCAGTGCCATCTCCCATATTTCCTGACACTGGGCCAGTGTCCTTGTGAGACCTCTCCCGTGTGTCCAATGAGAGGGCACCTTAACCACACTCGCCCCAGACTCGATAGACCAGGCCACTTTCTAAGTTGTTTCCTTTTGGTGTGGAGACCTCTGAAGCACTAGGCAGCAACTGATCTAAGGGAGCCCTGGGGACCTGGAACTCAGGTTGCACAGCCCCTAGGACAGTGTTTGTCAACCTTCCTTAATGCTATGACTCTATAATACAGTTAGTTACTCATAGTGTGCTGCCCCCAACCATAAAATTATTTTTGCTACTCCTTCAAAACTGTAATTCTGCTCCTGTTATGAATTGTAATGTGAACATCTGATATGAAGGGTATCTGGTGTGTGACCCCTTCAAAAGGGCACTTCAACCCCTGAAGGGGTTGGGAGCCACAGCCCTAGGACCACCTTGGCCATCACATTCTTCCCTGCTCCAGGGGACTCTGAGATGTCCGATGGTTGGAGGACTTGCTCTGGGATGCCCATGGGACTTCCAGCAATGTTGTAGGATACTTACAAGAGAAGATCACTCAGACACGGATGTAGGTAATAGGAACTCTTTATTAGCCGGTTAGCAATTGCATCAGACGTCAGTTAACTAGAAGGGGAGCGACAGGAGCAGAAAAGCAAGGTGAGCACATTGAGAGAATTTCCCTTCACCATGCACTCTGATGCACTAGGCCTTTGTTTTAGTGTTGGCAGGCTGTGCTGTCCAGGTGCTGAGTTTGACAGCCTCAGTGGGCGCCTCCTTCATGGATGGAGTTAGCTGTGCTAAGGTTTAGGGCTGTGTTCCAGTTATCAGCGACTTCTACTGAACAACTAGTCCTCTATTTCTGCTTTCGGTAATTAGTTGTTACAAATTTTCTTTAGTGATACCTGAGATATTTGGATTATTGCCAGTCTCCTTAATACACTTTAGCTTACCAAGTTATTTGTCAAAATAGTTTTAAAGTCCTACTACTTTAGTAACATTCCATTAGAGATGAAAATCCAAGCATCAGCCAGGGGAGGTGGCACACACCTTTAAGCCTGATGCTGGGGAGGTAGAGGCAGGTGGAGCTTTGAAACATTGTTTCAAACAGTGAACCATATATTTTATACTGTCCACATTTTAGAGTGTTTATGCTGTCCCTGTGTGTGTGTGTGTGTGTGTGTGTGTGTGTGTGTGAGTGTGAGTGTGTGCTGGTGCACTTGCCCACAAGTGTCCATGTGGTGTCAGAGGAAACTTGTGCAAGGTCATTCTCCTTCCATCACAGGTCTGCATGTGCAGAGAGACTTCTCTGTGTGCAGTGGAGCTCAGCACTGACCCAGACCCTGCATCAGGAGGATGTGCATCCAGGAGCACCAGCTTTCCAGGACCTCCCAGCTCTCCCTGCCAGAGTGTCACTGCAGGGCAGCCAGCATGTCAGACTGAGCATCCCAGTGAGCGTGTGAGCATTGCTGGGATGCCTGGTGCATGTCACAGTAAGTAACCTGTAAAAGTGATGACATTATAAGCTATCACATTTTCAGTTATGATATCCATTTCTATAATATATAGTTCCAAATAAATAAATAACTGATACATTCTTTCTTTTGTGCTAGAAAAAGACTGCCTAGTACAGGTGTAGTTATAATAAATAGCTATTATAAAATTAATATTCTTAAAAAAATTTAACTCCCAGCCAAATATCTTGGGGATTGTGGTGTCTTCCTATTCTGTCTCTCACTAACCTCAATGCTAATAAGTTATTTACACAAGAGTAGTAAATTGACACACTAAGGAGATCTGGGTATCCTGTTTCCTATGCTAGGGTTGGCTAATAACCACATTCTTTTCTAAACCTCCAGTTCAAAGTGCAATAGTTCCATGAAGGGCAAATCCCATGAGGGAGCACCAAGTAGACAGAACAAGGAGATAAGGAAGGACCCGAGTACTAGCACAGAGTGAAAGAACATGAAATCCTGTCAGCAGCATTAGGGTTCCCCTGGGTGAGGCTGATGGGAATGGAGAGGGGCTGCACCAGATGAAGGACACTCTCCAGAGCATCTTCAGCCTGCAGCAAGGAAACACAACTTGAAGGGTCTGAGGGTAACCTGGGTCAGTTCTCCTGGGTGCCCTGTGCCCAGACATCTCCACCCCACAGCCTCCTTCACTGAGGGTCATCCAGTTCCCTGCTCCATCACCCCTGGGCTCTCCATCCTGGATCCTGTACTGTCTTCCTCCTCCTTTCCCAGGTCCCAGAGTCAGCCCCAGGCTGGGCTGCAGACTTGGAAATTCAGAATAAAGAGGTAATGAGTAGCTCTGCTTCCTGACTCAGGCCTGATGGGAGGGGCCGGAGGAGCAGGGAGGCCTCCATCCATCAAGGGGCCTGGGACCTGGTTACCCAGGCCTTGGGTGGGTTGCAGAATGCTTTCCCTTTGATTCTAAAACTCTCAGGGTCTGAGAGTGGCACACAGAGGAGGGTGTGACTGTCCCTGCCCTGCCTTGTCCCTCTGGGCATCCAGGTGAGGGCAGTGGACTCCAGCAGCAGCTCAGCCCCACCAGATGTTAGTAGGGACCCTGCTCCAGGGGACTGGAAGCTGCTGCTGCTGCTGCTCAATTCACTTCTATTTAATGTGTATGAGTGTGAGCCTGCAGGTCTGTAAGTGCGCTGTGTGAATGCCTGGGGTCTGTGCAGGAGAAGGGACCGGATCCCCTGGAGATGGACCTGAATTGTTGTAAGCCATGTGAAGGCTGGGAATGGAATCCTGTGTTAACACATGAGCAACGTGTGCTTTCCCCAAGGGGCCTTCTACTACTGTCTCCTTTATCTGTGACTGTGGGTTGGAATCTTCTTCCCTATACACAACGAGGAGCGCTACCACGTTCTCTTGTGTTTCGGCTGTCCCCTCATCTGTGTCGTGGGACCCCCCTGATATGGAACCGCCGTGTTTAGGTATATTCCCTCCTCATTTCCCACTGCTCTGTGACGTGATTCCTGTCCTATCAAGGCTGAGCATGCACAAGCCTTTGTGAGCAGGTGACGTGAACTCCAGATCTCCTGCCTCCTTTCTCAATGAGAAGCTATTGATGAGAGACAGGAGCAGCAGCTCAGGAATTCACGCTGCTTCCTCTCTCCTGACCCACCTATCCCTCACCCCACTCCCAACACTGCCCTCACTCAGTACCTGTCATTGTCAAGGGTTCCCCTCAGATAAGAAACAGGAGGGAGCAGGTGAGGATTATCAGCAGGGCTGAGATGTTGGGCTTGATGGCCAGTGACACAGGCTGCTGGCTCACATCTGGAGCAGCTGTTGGTGAGGCTGAAGTGGAAACATAAACTGAGTCTTTATCCAGACCTCACATCTGAGGGAATCTCCCCTTCCTTTGCTTCTGTGTGCTCAGGGAGTTCAGCACCACACAGAGTCCCTCCCCTGTTGCTAGGCAACAACTGTTTGGGTTGGTCCTGGGTAGGAAGGGAGAGGGGGTGTCCCTGCCCTCAGAAGCCCCATGCAGCTATGTTAGGGGAAGCAGGGTGATGGTGGGCCCTCATCTTCACTGTGGCGGGGGGGGGGAAGGGGGAGGCATGAGGGTGGATGCCCTGTGAGGATGGGGGCGGGGAAGGAGGAAGGTCAGGTGGGATGACAAGCAACAGGGATTCTAGAGTGAGGAAAAGGACAGGAAGTAAAGGGATGCTTAGACTGTGACAGTCAGTGAGAACCACAGTGAGTGATCAATGTAATCACGATTAATGATGTAGGGGAGGGTGAGAAAGGAAATGAATGATGGGAAAAAAATTACTACTAACCCAAGAACTTAAGGTCAATAGATTATTACACACACACACACACACACACACACACACACACACACCCCTCATCTGCAGAGAGCTTCCTCTCATCCTCCCAGTTACCTGTAGGCTCCAGCTTTTTCTCCAAGTGCAACTCTATCTCCTCAAGCCAGGACCTACAGTCTCCCTGTGAGGTCATCTTGAAGAAGTCAGTGACATCCCTGTCTTCCTCCCACATCTCTTTAATCCCGTTGGATCCAGGACCAACTTCAGACAGTTTTCCAGTGCTTGGGTCAAAGTGCAACATTTGGTGTCCATTGAGGCCAATATCCCAGGATGCATTGAAATGTCCATCTCCTTCATGCCAGCAACACATCTTGGCCTGCACAATGAGGGCCTCTGTGCCCATTGGAAAGAGATCAGCCTTTGGCCTTGATTAATCCTGTCTACCTTCCCTCCTGTCTTCCCAGTCTCTGACCTTGTTTTTCTCTCTCCACATTTTCACCTTGCTGCTGGACATCTTAGGTAAGAGGGACTACCAGTTATCCATTTTTTTTTCATTAATGAAAACAATGAATGTCCTTAACCTGTCAAAACCCTGTACTTTCCTACAGGGGACCATCTGATATGTTCTTTCATTTAGTTTGTGGCAGTGGGGATTGAACCTATGGCGCCATTCATGCTAGGCAAGCACCCTACCACTGTACTACATTCCCAGTCGTTGGAAAGTTACCTCTGATGGAATTATTCTCCTGCATCATATGAATCACTTGGTGTTTGATCAGGTCAAGTCCATCCTTCAGAGTGTCATTCTGCTTTCCACAGATCTTTGTGGCATTCAGTCTGTTCCCCAGAACACCAAAGACATGACAGTTGTTGACGCTGTTGTAGGAAAGGAAGGTCTCTTCATTCAGTTGGCCTTGGACTCTGTCCCTCCATGGTCCAGACCCTGACTTGCCAACAGTGAAGCTGTAGCAAAGAGAGGCAGCATCTGTGAAAGAAATATGCAGTGAGGTTAGGGATGGGAGCAGAGGCTCAGGGACAGTCTCTGCCCGTGGGACAAGGGACAGTCTCTGCCCGTGGGACAAGGGACAGTCTCTGCCAATGGGACAAGGGACAGTCTCTGCCCGTGGGACAAGGGACAATCTCTGCCCATGGGACAAGAAAGTCCTCTGGAATAATGTTGTAAAAAACAGAGGAAGTAGAGAATGGAAGAAAAGTAGAAATAAAGGAACTAATGAAGAAAGGAATGAGAAAATAATGGATGAAAGAATGAAAATAAAGGCTTGAAAATCGATCGTTGGCTGTATCCGTTCCATACATCCTGGACTTTCCAAAGAATGGAGTGTCTATTGAGGGACTGTTTTGACTGTTAATGATGTAGGAATGTCCAGCCACTGTGGATATCACCATGGAATGGGCAAGTGATGTCTGGCAGGATGTGAAATCTAAGCCCTAAACCCAGGACCTCTTCCTGGCATTCCTGGCTGACCCAGAAGTCATAGGAGGCCTAGAACCCAATGCTGATTGGAAAACAGGCATCATCGGCATTGCATTACATTTGAAGACACTCTGCAGGATGGGTACCAATACTTGCACATGGGAAACACTCTCATCTAGGTCAGAAGAATGTTGGTGGAGGAATATCTGCTGTCCCATTCATCAGCTTGTCGCCTTCCACTAATGTGGAATTGAGTATTTGATGTAGGACAGATACAGTGAGGCTTGCCAGGCCGAAGATTTTCAGTGCCTGCCATTTTCAGAAGAAAGATTAAAGACAACTCACTTCTGCTTAAACAACACTTTTATCAGATGCCATCTCCCCAGGATGTAGACCACATGGGTCTGGGGGGCCAGGGCAGAACCTTCCACAGATCCCTACCCAGTACCATTGCCAGAACCCATTATAGTCAGCCCCTGATTAGCTGAGGTGCTGATCCACAACATGTCACCTGGTGGAAAAGGGATGGAAAGATACTTAAGGGATGGGAAAGTCGGAAAGGCAGCGAAGGGAGCTGAGCAGGCTGCTGGTTGAACAGTCAGATGGGAATCAAAGCTCATCTTGGAGGTATAAGTCTGTAATCCCAGCCCTTGACAGGCTGAGGGAGAGAAGGGGTTGCTGTAAATTCTATAGTGTGAGCTATGATGTGAAATCCTGCCTTAAAACTAAGCAACAGCAAGAACAAAAGCATCTATTGTGATCTGCTGGAAAAATAAGGTGGGAAGGTGAGAAAGTTGTAGGGCAAAGAGGTTCAAAAATGGTGGAGGCCTTGTGAAGAATCCCTTGGGGGAAAATCTTTAGAACACACAGCCAAGGGAGCTGTCTTGGCTGGGTCTCTCACTGAGCCCATTCCCTTTGGATCTCCTGACTCGGTTTATGCTTCCTGTGGACCTCAGTGAGGCTGGGGGCTGGGGGCTGGGGGCAGCATCAGGATTCCGCTCTGGCATCTTGCCCTCCTTATTTGTCCTGTATGTCTTGTAAATGTCATTCACCTTTGTTTGGCTGTCAAAGTGGCCCGTCTGTGTGGCGAGAGGGCGATTCAATATCCTGCTGACCCTATCCCTCCCTCACCCCCCTCCCACAGCGCACACGGACTCCCCGCACCCCTCCCGTTAGATCGCCGTAACTCACCGGTGGGCGACATTGACCACGAACAAATCCATAGAATGAAGAAGCACAGAGCCTTGGTGGAAAGACAGTGCTCGGCGGCTGCACTCTTTGCCATACCCTGAGCAACAGGTTCAGTGACTGGAGCTCTGGAGAGGAGCAAAAAGGCGTCAGCGCCCCCTCGTAGAGTACTGATCAGACGTCCGAAGTGCGATTTACCACTTTATAAATCATCAGTGAGGGCTCCGCCTTAGCCGGGTCGGTTCTGACAAATGGCTGCAGTCTCTGCCTCTGGGAGGCGGAGTCTATGATCTGAGTGGCCAATCCAGGCTCCTAAAGACGGTCCCTTCTGCCCCCGCCTGCCTCTAAAAACTTTACTGCCGAAACCGGCCACAGGCCCTAAAAGTTGCTTTGGTTTTCATTTTCTCGGTGTCAGTCAGGCGAATCTTATTCCCCACGCTTTATCTGGTGTCAGATGTGGGATATTCACCAGACCTGGCGAATTCGGTTTCACCCCGCCGCTCCACAGAGGAGTCAAGGCTTCGACACTCCCCTTTCCTGAGCTGCGCAGGCCAAAGCTCGTGGGCAGGCGCTCGCGCTAGCGCGCACGCACACTCCCGTGTTGCCCCTCACCCCCTACCCCTCCACCCTACCCCACCCCACCCCACCCCACCCCACCCACCCCCCCTCCGGCCAGTAAAATTTGCTCTAGTGCAACTGAGCTGCAGTTTGCTTGTCCTAGCGGGGAGCCCCGTGAGCTCCCTAGCAGAAGGTCTGTCCCCAGCTCCTTGCTGCATCGTGGGCTCCAGAGCGTGTGTAACCATAGCGCAGCATCTTGGAGTCCCGAGTCTTTGACACACATCAATCACACTCCTCTCTTACACTCCCTTTTAGACCCCCCCCCCTCCCAAGCTGGCCCTTCTGCACTTCCCACCACCTTCCCTCTTCCTCCATCGCAATCCAGACTCTTCCTTCACCAGATGCCTTCCCCGCAGCCCCGTCCTCCCTCCTCCCTTTAATCCTTGTCCTGGTTCTTGTCCCCGCGTCCCAGAAAGTCCCCCTAGCCATTCTTCCCCACCCCCTCCCTTTACCCCAGCCCCCACTCAAAGAAGACACTTACTGTCTTGTCAGCAAGGCTGAGCTTTTCTCCTCAACCCTGTGACACTGCACCCTAAGTCTTTTAGGAAAGTTCTGCCACCACAAAATCATCCCAGTTAAGGGCAGCTTCTGGGGCCTGGAGAGATGGCTCAGCGGTTAAGAGCACTGACTGCTCTTCCAGAGGACCCAGGTTGGAATTCAGTCCCCTCTTCTGCAATTTTCCCTGACCCTTGGGTGTGGGAGTGGTTTGAAGGTGTGTGTCTTGGCTGGGCTGCACACCTCTGCACATCGATGGCTGTGGTTTCCTGCAGTGGTAACCCCTCTCTGCAAAGAGAACTTTCCTTGATGGGGTAAAGAATGCATTCACCCGGTGTTTAAGGACAAACATTTAGAGACTGTTGTTAGAGATTATGCTGCTTTAGTACGTTAGTGGTTATAGATTCTCCTCCAACCACCGTGACTTTCAGTGCTGATTATTCAGTGAGGTTTCCAGTACCAGGTGTGATATCCCTCTTGCTGAGCAGGTCTCAAGTTCAATGAGAGAGCGGCTGGCTACCACCAAGGTATGTGTGCCACTGCTGTGCCTTTAGGGTTACTGTGACTTCCTGGCCACTGATGAGGTCCTTAGGCATCAATCGCTGGGTGGGACTTTTGGCTGCCTCCCTCCTTTGGAAGCTTGCAGGGCACTGTTTAGGACCATGAAAGCTAGTACCCCAGGGAGGTGACTTTAGATCAGTTCCGGGGTCTCTGGACCCCTGATCTAAAGTGTATGGTTCTTCAGTGATAGGGACTTACCTTTCGCCTCCAGGCACAAATGGGCAACAGCAGTAAGCTGTATGTTCTGGGAGCCTCTTGACAGCCTGTTAGAGATCCCTGAGCAACCAGTCAAAAGAGCAATTCTCTTGCCTGGTATTGGGGTTTGTTTGGAGGGAATGCCAGCAGCTCACATGAAAAAGGATCATTAAAACTCTGTATGTACAGCCACACACTGAATTACATTTGTTACTGCATGGGAAATAAGATTCTGGGACACAACACAAGTGAATTGATATTTATTTGGGGAGAAATCACTTACACCAGGGACAGATGACCACCATGGTTTCTGCTCCAAAGATACCCGCAGATGCTCTCTCCAACCTGACCAGGAAGTAAGAGAGGGTATGCCCCTCCAGGACCCCAGACCAAATACCACATGCTCACCTACTCACCTGTGATCACACCCAAAAGGGGCGTGGTCAGTGCCACAGGAGCAGCTGGGTGTACCTCCCACTACAAGTGGTTACAATGTTTTTTTAACTTAAAAATTAATAGTATGGTTCCTCCTGGCTTTCCCATCCATCATATGCTTATTTTCCCTCTCTCCGTCTTCTCCTGTATTTACCTCTCTCCCCCTTCTCTAAGGAAACCTCATTTTCCATATTCCCCTATCTGCTCCACTGTATCGACCTGATATGCCCCTTTACCCTCCTCCAACCTTCTTCTGCACTGACCTCCCTCTCTCTCCCTAACATCTGTGCTTCTCTTGTCGCTATCAGATAATCTAACTCTTAAGTGATCTTACTAAGCTCACACTCCAGACACTAGTTCTGCCCAATGTTGTCCATGTTACACCTTTGGGATGCTCAGTCTGCAGCCCCCCCCTTTGACTGGGACTCTTACTAGATTCTGAGACTCACTAACAGTCTCGGTGTTTTATCAAGGTGACACTGGCATCTGGAGTTCCCGGACAAACAAGCCTCTTCAGTCACCACCTCTCACTAGTATGGCAGACTGGATCTATCTTAATGCCCTCCCACAGGACAAAAGGCCACTAGAACCTGTGAACTGGACCCTATCATGCTCTCTCAGGTCCAATCTCAGGCAAGCTTCAAGGCCTCCCACTGTGGATTCACCTGTCCAGAGTACAGATGCTGTGTGTACAGAATCTCCTCTGCTCTACTCCCTTGAGCCTCTTGTGGATTTGTTTCCTCTTCAAGTAAAGCCTAATCCAGTCCCTGGGTTCTGCGGCTGGAACTCCGTTGTCTGATGTCTTACTCAGAGATTCTATAGCAGTGATGGAACTCCACGACCCAGGAAACTTGATGAGGAATGGGTCTATTTGGCTTATACATCCCCAGCCCGTGGATAGCTGGGCTGAATCTCAAGGAGGGTAGGAACCTGGAAGCAGCAGCTGATGCGGAGGCCACTGAAAATCCAGCTTCCTGGTTTAGTCTTCATGGCTCACTCCTCCTGCTTTCTTATAGCACCCTGGACCATAAAACGAGGGGTGGTACCACCTACAATGGACTGAGCCTTCCCACATCCAACACTACTTAAGAAAAAGCCTTGCAGACTGGTCCACAGCCCATTAATCTGATCCCATGGAGGCATTTCCTCAGTAGAGGATCCCTCCTCTCAGAAGATCTTAGTTTTGTGTCAGATAGAGAAGAAAGAAGCCAGGGCATCATGCTAGGAGACAAATACTTTTACCGGCTCAGCCATCATGCCCATAGCGCTTGTAAGTTCTGCAAATTTGGTCTCTCCTTGCTTATCCTGAGACACCCCCACAGTGGTCAAGAGTCGCCTTTCTGAGTTCAAGGATTCATTTCTACAGTCATTCTCTCCTCAAGCACAAAGCAGTTCTCAGAATTCATTTTCTTCTGACCGATTGTGTGGACTAACCCTAGACTGATCTTGTCACTCTAGTTACGGCCCCTGTTTGTACATCTCTACAGAGACCAAAATGTGTTGTTGAAACTGTATTTGCCTGATTACTCAATGGCTCCTTGCTCCTCCCTCTGTGTCAGGGACTAGTTTGCAGGATCCTCAGGCAGGGAGGGCTGGGGAAGGGCCAGTCCAGCAGGTCTCCTCCTGTGGCTGAGCTGGATGGTGGGTATCTACAACTCAGACCAGCCCCCTCCTAGTTACCAGGAGAAACATGCTGGGCTGGCAGACTGTCTATGCAGGAACTCCTTTTATTGTACGGAGCAGGGACTTATATAGGGTTGAGGAAGGGATAGGAATCTTAGGATGGGGTAAGGTGATGTGAGGAGTAAGGGCCAATAGTATCCCACCACACTAGCCATCAGCTAGGCAGGGGGCAGTCTTCCATCAGGCCATGCTGAGTCACCCTCCAATGGAGGTTACAGGCCAAAGACAGGTCTACAAACTTTAGGCAGGCTCAGGAAGTTCCAATAGGCCTCCTGTCCCACCCTTTTTAGGCCCAACACCAGCCCTCCCCAGAAAGGCAATTTCTATTCCTAGACTTCTAAGACTTTCACAGTCTCCCTTTGTGATGGGTTGAATAAGAATGACCCTCATAGGCTCATGTACTTGAATGCTAATCACCAAGGAATGCAACCGTTTGATAGCAATGGAAGGATTAGAAGGCAGGGCCTCTTTGGAGGAGGTGTGTCACTGAGGGTGGGCTTTGAGGGTTCAAAGGCCCATGCCTGACCCAGTCTTATTCTCTGCCTCTGGATCAGGATGTGGCCTCAGTGAAATCTCCACCACCGTGAGTTCACGCCACCAGGCTGCCTGTCCTGACAATAATGGGCTAAGTCTCTGAAACTGTAGTGCGCTCCATTCAATTCTTTCTCTTACAAGTATTGCCATACTCATGGTGCCTGTTCATAGCAATAGCATAGTGACTAAGATGTCCTTCAAGGTGATTTTCCATTCTCCAGAGCCAGGACTCTCCTGCTGTGCAGCCCCTGATAGCCCTTATGTGTTTACGCACATCCTGACTGGAATGGTTCCTAGGCCACTTTTCAGGATGGGGATGGAGTCTCTCATAGATCTTTTCTGTAAAAAGTGATGTCTCTCTCTCTCTCTCTCTCTCTCTCTCTCTCTCTCTCTCTCTCTCTCTCTGTGTGTGTGTGTGTGTGTGTGTGTGTGTGTTATGAAGACAAGTTGTGGGAGTCTATTCTCTTTTTGAACCACGTGAACTCTGGATGGACCCCTGCTGTGCTAGGAGCAAGGCCAGGGAATTTCTCTTTACTCTTTACATCAAAGGATGGCATTCCCTTTCAGAGGTATGATTCTCTCCAAGAATTTGCTTGCTGTGTTTCTGGTGTTAGAGTGTCTGTCCCAGATAGCTCTGGCCAATCTGACAGACATTAGAGTCACCTCTCAGTCTAGTCTAGATGCATTTTCTTTCTTTTCCTTGTGTGGTTTCTCCACCTTGAACTTTTAGTGTTATACTGAGTACATGATGTGAAAGGAACCCACCTTCCTGTTCTCACTGTTAATGCTATGTATGCTGTTAGCTGTGGCGTAGTGGGTATAGTGTAAGTCTGTGTGTGTGTGTAAGGACATTCTTCTCACACTTAATTTCTTGACAGAAGTTATCACAGAGTGTGTGTATTGTTTTTAATCTGTGTTCATTATTTTATTGATTTTTTTTCATCATTGTTACATCCTGTACCCCAGTCCTACGATTTCTCAGTCCCTCCATATTTGCCTGGCACCTTTGTAGTGTCTCCCACAAAGAAACTTTCAAAGGAGATAAAAATAATAATAGGAAAGCAAGCAAACGAAAACACAAAGAAAACCAGAGAAAAAGCCCCTTCCCTCCTGTCGGTCCTGACGCCAATCATCTCTTCGCCTGTATGAGTGGCATGGGGAGTAAACTCCTTCGTCCATACCCCTTTACTGGCAAGTGTTCTTTGTGCTGTAATGGGCTGTTGGTCAGGTTCCAGGCCCCTGGCTCCTGGTGCACCATCAATACTGGACCCTCACCGAAACTCCTCTCAGATACCCTGCTGTTGGCCTTAGTCATGGAGACCCTGTGTCTATGCTACATCAGGACCTGTGCCTTTATGCACTCTGGCAGGTCATGGATGGGGTAGATGCTGGAGTGAGTGAGCCACTTAAAGTCCTGGATGTGTGCCTGGATTGGTCTGTCTGGGCCACTGGGATCACCTGTCTCAGGCATGAGGTGGAGCCAGCCCTCTCCCATGCCCCTGGTGACGGATGGGGGCAAGCTTTTCCAAGTGCAGGGGTCACCTCCTCTTCTATGAAGGGGAGGCCAGTTCTCCAGTGCCTCTGGGACTAGCTCTCCCAGAGCCATGGAGGGGCAGGACAACTCTCCCATGAGGGTAAGCACCTGCTACTGGCATGTTTTCCTGCCAGTCTGGTCCCACAGACACACCAGCCCCAGATAACACACAGAGACCCTGTATTAGATATAATGCTGTCGGCCAATAGGAAAGCAAAACAGGCAGGACTAGGAAGGAAGGAGGATTCAGGGAGAGGTAGGAGGAGATTCAACATGGAGGATGGAGAGAGCAAAAGTCGGGGCCCTCTCTGCGGTAAGCCAAGTCCACATAAAAACATTTAGATTAATAAAAATGGGTTAACATTTAAGACAGAGTTAGCCAATAAGAAACACTAGTAACAGCCAACAGCATTATGTCTAATACAGTGTCTTTGTGTGCTATTTGGGGCTGGCACGGCTATGGGACCAGACTGGCGGGAAAACCTGCTCATAACAAGGACCAACACTCTCAGAGCCAGTGAGGGGCAGGGCAGCCTCAGTATGGCCCTCAGACTTCAACACACATGGTTTGCATGGCCTCCCATGTTTTCACTGGCAGAGACCTCGGGTGCATCAGGACCATGAGACCATATGTGGCCCCTAGCAACAGCTAGGGACTGGATATCATCATGGCTCCAAGTAGCAGTGCAGGCCATTCAAATCTTTATGACCTCAGGAACATAGTGGTCCCCAGACTTCACCATGGCTCCAGCTCCAAGGGGGTCCAGACCCAGACACCCACATGGACTTTGTTGGCACTAGGAGACATGAACATTAGCCCAGACTCTTGCTGCAGTTAGGACAATGGATCCGTACATGGGCCTTGGTTGCAGCTTGGACAGGGATGTTAACATGGCCTTGCTGGGCACACAGGCCACTCAGATCTGTATGGCACTGTGGGCAACATGATCCTCAGACACCATCATGGCCCTGGGTAGTGGCCCAGACCCGGACATCTGCACGGTCTTTGGCGGCAACAGATTCACAGACATCCACATAGACCCCACCTGAGCTGGGCCATGGATCCAGCATGGCCTTTGGCATTAGCTTGGGACTGGATATCACCGTGGCTCCAGGGGTCAAGCAGGCTACCTACAGCAGCCAATGCATTACCACCTTTGCATCTTCAGATCTGCATATTTCCATAGTACATGAACCATCCTGCATCTTGCATCTTTCTCTTGGTCTCCTCTCTCTCTCTATACACACACACACACACACACACACACACACACACACACATATATATTCACTCAGCGTTATGACACATGATCACCTAAAGTCACATGAGGCTACATAGACCTGTGGTTGTCTTCTCCCCACCCCACACCAAGCAGCATCTGGTAGGGCTGTGTGAGTTCAAAACCAGCCTGGTGGTACCAGGCAGGCCCTTTGATGTCTTCTACATGCTCACGTCAAGCGTCCAAGTGTTGAGTTTTGACACCCATCTCTGCATTTGTTGAGGGGATCAGGAAACCTTGGCCCTTCATTCTCTTCATTTGGTGCAGCACATTTGTTGAGGTGAGTATCATTGAATACTCACTGCCCTTTGGTGTCTGAGTGAGGGCAGGGAACTACAGGGAGGACAGGAGCCAGTGACCTCATTGACTTGCTTTCTTCTTAGTAGATTTTCTTCTAGTGCATCTCTGTTTTCTATTTCTGCAGATTCGTGTATTATCTGTCTCTTATTTTCTGTCTTCTGCTTTACAGAGTTTACTTTGCTCTGCATTTATTTTTAGTGTGTAAATTAAGATTGCTGACAGGAAGCTTTAACTTTTATTTGCAGACATAAAAATGTTTATTAAGTTATTTAATAAATTAAGTGCACAGGTTTTAGAAAAGGTAAAGATTTCTATAACAAAAATGTATTTAGAAACTCTTAAGTATGTTATTATAACTTTAAATGGTCAGCTATTCCTATAATTTTGTTTTATAACTTTTGTTTATAATAAATGGAATATTTACTGATATTGTTGCCAAGCAGATGTCTCAAAATTGATGGAAAAGGAATTCAAAACATATCTTTTAGGCAAAATGCCAGAAAAATTCAACCAAATAAAAATTAATAATATGACAACCTGATTGCTCAATTAGTTCATTTTAACTTTTGTATTGTCAATGCATGCTCTAAGTACCTGAAACTCTGAATACTTCACTTTGGTTAGCACAATCCTAAAATCCTGGAACTCATGCGGTACAGTACATAGTCAGTACCTTTCCTTTAGGCAGCTCGTGGATTTTGGCAAACAGTAATAAAGCATCTCAGTACCACATGTTAAACTTCATGCTTTATCGGGTTTCTGGCTTTGCCTTTCGCCCAGCATCATTCCCCAGGAGAGCCAAGTTCCTCTTGTTGTTTTCTTTGTGTAGCTTCTAGCTCTTCCAGTCTTTTGCGAAGTAGAGAGAGTTCTCTTTGATGTTGTTCCTCCTGTATATGAGGAAGAAAAAAGAGCTCCATCCCCGGACTAGCGCCGATGACTGAGAGTTAGCCGGATGGAGAGATGCTGCAGGAGGCAGGCAGGTCAGGAACCAAATATAGACTCGCAATTCAGTATGCCTTCTCTGTATGTCCTTTAGTCGTTTTTGAAGCCTTGTGTATTCTTCAGATGGAACATTTTGTCTATTTAACACCTGGTTTTCTGTTTCTTTCTTTGCCTCCAAGACTTCCACTTTTTCCTGAAGTCTCTTCAATTTGTTTTCATGAAGGGATTTTCTCTTTTTTTCTGAGCAGTTGCAGCTCTCTGTGGTTTCTCTTTAGCTTCATTATATTTTCCTTCTCTGTCAGTGATTCGCTCATGAAGTTGATGCTTTTCTTCCAACCACTGTATTGTTTTTTCCTTCAATGTCTTTTCAGCTTCTAGTTGCACTTTTCCAGCTTGGCCTCTTAAATTTCTGCATCCTTGTTTTAATCTCTCCGCCACGCCCTTCAGCATTTGGTTTGAATTCAGCAAGTCATTCTCTGACTGTGTCAGTGAGGTCACCCGGGCCTGCAAATGACCGATTTGCTGTTTCAGTTCAGAATTTTCAAGTCTTTCTTAATCTGCTTTCTCTGTATTCACAATTTGTTGCTGAACTTTTAGCCTAATAGTCTGAAGCTCCCTTCCGGCTGCCTCTTCTGCCATCTGTGAAGCCTGCAGTTTCTCTTCACATTCAACCTTTTCAGACTGCCTCCAGACATCATGCTCTACTTTCATTTCCTCTCAGTCTGATCATCTGTTCTCAAGTTCTAGCTTTTCATCCTGTAATGCTAAGGGTTTTTGATAACCTTCTTCCTTAAGGTATTAATTCACTGCCTTGTCCCACCAGGAGCATCTTGTGGTGTTCAATGGATTGACTTGAGAATTTCATTGTCTGACCGCAGTCCAAACCAGTTCAGTTTGAATCATTCTCCTTTCTCTTTCTAGCTCACTCTTAGCTCTTGCTGCTTCCGGTTTGACGTCAGCTTTCGGTTCTAGTCTGAATGTTTGAGCTCTTTCACTTCACTGGTTAGAGTACTGATTTCTCCGTCAGCTTTATGCAATTTGCTGATTATGTGTTTTCTTCGCGGCCTGACTGTAGCTCTTTTTCTCAGCGTCCAGCCTGCAGTTTACCTGACTGCTTTGCAGCCTCCAAGGACCTCTGCCAGCTGCCTCACCTGTATTCTTTGGACATTTTCTACATGAGCACCAGAGTTCTTTCTCGCCCTTAATTCTGCTACTTCAGCCTCCAAACCTTTCAATTTCTGAAGCTGATGTTTTTTTTTTTTCCCTAACAAGTTGTCCCATGCGTTTGCTGTCTCTTGTGGGATCAACACTAAGCAGCTGGTTATGTAGTTCCTCTTTATCCTTCTCCAGCCATCTAACCTCTGATTCAGATTTCATTTTTTTCTTCTTCTGAAATATGAGTAAACTCTTCTTTCTGGCGCTTAAATTCTGACTTGAGGAATGTATGCTCATAGCGGAGCTTATTATATTCAGCTCTATACCTTTCCAGTTCTTCATCAGGAGTCCGGAAACGCTCTCTCGCGTTGGCGCTTCTAATTCTTGCTGTATTTGGGCTTTTACCAATTCCAGTTTCTGTGGTGTTAGTACCTGCAATTTCATTTTCCCCCCAGCTTTTTAATTTTCTCTACTAATTCCCCTCTTCACTCTTTAAGGAGCAGTTGGAACTTTTCCTGGTTAGTTTGCTTTTCATGAGACACACGCTTAAGTTCATTTTGTGAGTTTACACAATATTCCTGCCACCTTTTATGTTCAGCTTTCAGAGCCTGATAATTATGTTTATGATGTTCACATCGTACCCTTTCATCAAATAACATACTTTGGAACTCAGGTTCAGCATTCAGCCTACTGTCTCCGCCAGGTGCAAATACTCTAGGAAATGTATCCATATTTGTAAGGCAGCTGACAAGCACAAAACGAGTAAGGTGTGACTTTCTAAGTGTTTTAGTTTTCCTTCAGGAGTACTTCCAACTTCTTTCTTGCTAAGGCAGACTCCCAAGAGACCAAATCATTCAAAACTCGCCCACGGTCGGTCCTTGCAGCTCGCCCCCGGGGGACCCTGGCACAGCTCGGACTACCGCCACCCACTCAGCCCTGCTGGCCCAGGCATTCAGGCAGAAGGGTCAGGTCCGACCGCTGGGGAGTTGGCCCAGCCTGTCACGCCTGGGCGTTCCAGCAGCCACTCTAGCCTCCCAGAGCTGAGGTAGCCCAGAAAACTCGAAGGGCAGGGAGAGGGCGGTACTGGCCAGAGCAAGGCGGGTCCTCCTGCATGGCCCGCCCGGGATCCTGGGCACATGGGCCTTCCCCTCAGTCCCGCAGCCAGCCATTAGGTGCCCCTGGAAGCCTTAACTTCTGTAAGCATTTATTGTTTTACATTTGCTCTTAACCATCCTTTCATCTGTGCATGGCAGACTCTTTCCCAGAAAGTTATTTTTAATGTCTGTTCCAAATAAATCACATTTAAGCACAAGAAAACAGTATCTTCAGACCTTATACTTTAGCTTAGGAGAAAAATGCATAGAGTTTTTAACTTTTATAACTTTATGTGTATGGGTGTTTGGTCTGAACGTATGTGTGTGAGCAGCTTGGGCATGCTGGTTGCCCACGGAGGTGAAAGGAAGTGTCAGACCCTCTGGAAAGGGAGCTACAGATGATTGTGGGCACTTTGTGGGTGTTGTTACCGAGCATCAGCCCTCTGGAAGAGTATCCAGTGCCCTTCATCACTGAGTCATCTCTCCATCCTCCCCATCGCTTGTTTTATACCACAGATCTCAATGTGTCATGATTCCTTAGGTCAGCGGGAGAGTCTTACCTGGGTCAGCTCACAGCACTTTTTGCTTTCAGACTCTAGATGAGTGCTCAGCCTTTGATGTCCTTTCGTTGTTGAGAGTTATCAATGGAGTCCTTGCTGAGTTGAAAGTCACATCAGCGTAGCTGTTCACATGACCGGGAGGTCTGACTCAGTGCGTGCAATAGAGAAATATCTAAAACACAGCTTCTGAGCATGTGGAAAGGGCATGTCACAGCTCTGGAGGGCGTGCTACAAGCTCAGGACTGGCCCGCCTGTGTGCCTGTCTGCTCCCTCTCCATATATACAAGCATCTTTCCTCTGGATTGATGCATTGGACAGACAGACAGACAGACAAACAGGAGCACACTGAAACTGAAGAAATGATATCACCTTTCCTCTTTTGAGTCATTAAAAGACAACCTGTCAACCATTGTATGTCATGTGCCTCCTCTCCAGGATCTGTCATTTGAAAACTTTCAGAACACACCACGTGTTTTTGTGAGCTGTCTAGCAATGATGCTAAGCCTCTGTTGAGACTTTCACTGTGTAATGAGGTGAAATGTGGGGAGAGAATGGGCCTCCTTATCCCCAGGAGCCCCACATTTCAATCAGCGTCCTTCAGGCATGGCTCATGCTCTCAGAACTGAGTTCCTAGTTTTTGCAAAGGGGACCGCTACAGCATCTGTCCACCACTAGGAAATCGTGTTTGCTTTATAGCCTTTGGTATATGTGCACAGGTGTCTCTTTTCATGTTCACCTTCATGTGTGTCGAATAATATTTACAGTTGCTTCTCTATCAGAAATTTCAGTTTCATGGGGTGAGAAAGTGATTTTTCAATTATTACCTATAGCACGATGCTCCTACATCTCCCAAGCCACTCAAATGATACGTGTTACTCTCGTAATACATTATCCTACTTAATAATATGTAGTTGTATATTATACATTAATACATATGTGACATGTTGAATGTTAACATAATAATATATAGTCATGTCAAGTGCTACAATATATTACAGTTGTTTCTCTATCAGAAATTTTATCTTCTTGAGCTGAGGAAATGATTTCCCCTACAGCATGGTGTTCATGCGTCTCCTGTGCCTCCCAGTGTCACATGACTAGTTTCAAACATATTTGTGCCTGGGATGCAGTCTCTGTGTTTCTTGAAGTTTACCTTTTCCACATTTGTAATGACTGCATAAACACGATCTCCAGATATAGAAAACACTCTGAGTGTCCGCCAGTGTGTCCCCGTGGCTACATTATTGTCACCCTGACCTGGGAGGCCGCTGTCCCTTTGCTCTTCTCTTGCTGCCCACACAGGAAGAGTCGAGTTCTCACGACATCAGGTGAGATTTAGACAGAATATCGGGCTCCAAAGAATGTCCAGCTTGAAAGCTTCCCACCATTGCAGGAACTTCCTGCTCATCTATTTGTTGGAAGCCTGGGTTGCCAGAGCTGGTTCAAGACACCTGCTAAGATGTTCCCCCAAGTTGGTATAGGGTTAATGTTTTCATCGTGTTTTTAAAACCAGGTACTTGTGTTTTGTCATGTTAAGACATTTTCAAGTTTTTCTATTAATTTCTTATGTACACATAGTTATATGGAAGCATTTCGTTGACACTGAAATATTTGAGGATTTCCCATGTATATCTTCCTGCTAATGATTTCATGTTTATCGCTGTTGTGACCAGATAGCATTTTTAACCTTATTTAGTTTTTTATTTTATAGCACGGTGTAGCTACTGTAGCTGGTCTTTTTTATTCCTTGCTCTTTTGGGGTCCAGCTCCCAACTAAATACCAGATATTTATTCTTTCTAATGAATGCCTGGCCTTACACTGGATTATTTCTAGCCAGCATTTCTTAAATTATTCCATTTACATTTGGCCTCTGGGCTTTTACCTTCTCTATTCTATGTTCCTTTCTTTACTCTTAATCCACTGCTGGCTGCGTCACTGTGTGTCTGGCTCATGGTATCCTTTCTCCTTCTCTTTCTCCTTTATCCTCTTTCTTCTTTTTTCTCTCCTCCAGTCCTGCCTATTGGCCATTCATCTCTTTATTACATCGATTGGGTGTTTTATTAGAGAGATAAAGTAACACAGCTTCGCAGATTTAAACAAATGCAACATAAAAGAATGCAACACATCTTTGTATCATTAAACGAATGTTCAATAGCATGAATGAAAGTAACATTTTTAAGCAATATTCCACAACAGTCGACACTTTGTAAATTTTTTTGAGCTCTATTTGGGGGCACAAAAGTGATTTTTCAGAGTGGCCCACAACAAAAACAACACACCCAGGAAAATGAAGACCCTTTTCAGTGGCTGTCCCACAAGTATTGAAACAGAATATGTATTCTTGCAATTCCAAGAAGGATTGTTCTAGAAATGTTGAGAAAAAAAAAGCTGTTGGGTCTTCTGTACCAACCTTGTTTTGTCTCTGTTGCTGTGGACTTCTCTCAAGTGCCTAGAAAGGAGCACTGAGGTCCCCAGCAGTAACAGCACAGTGGCAAATGCAAATTTTCCGTTGACTTATGCGACTACACACTTTGCAGCTTCTGATTTGTTGTAGGGTAGCCACACCTTTCTTGGTTTGTATCAGGAAATAGAAACTTCCTTGAGAAACTGAAACTAAGACGTTTTTTACAGGACAAACCAGGCTGTAGAAGGAGACTACAGTCTAGCTCCAGAGAAGAGTCCAGACCTGTCCCCGAGGCCTGCAAGCTGGGCAGATTCAGCTGTGCTGTTCTGTGAGTCACAGCTGTGTTGAGGTGCGCTCTGCAGTGATGCAGCTGCTGTGAATTCATCCCAGCTCCTGTAAGTAACTTCTTCCCCTACTCCTGTCAGAAACCACAAAAAAAAAAAAAAAAAAAAAAAAAACCAAAAAACAAAAACGCAGTGGGTCCCCAAGTTGGACCTTCCTGCTGTTGTACTTTGATTCTCATGCTGGGGTGTGAGTGTGCATGTGTATGAGTGAGCGTGTGTGAGTGTGTGAGTGTGTGAGTGTGTGTGTGTGTGAGTCAGTGTTTGTCTGAGTGTGTGTGAGTGTATGTGTATGTGAGTGTGTGTGAGTGTGCACGTGTGTGTGAGTATGCATGAGTATGAGTAAGAGTGTGTGAGGGAGTGTGTGTGAGTGTGTGTGAGGGAGTGTGTTGATTCAGTGTGTGTGAGTCAGTATGTTTGTCTGAGTGTGTGTGAGTGTATGTGTGTGTGAGTGTGTGTGAGTGTGAGTAAGAGTGTGTGAGGGAGTGTGTGTGAGTGTGTGTGAGTGTGCATGTGTGTGAGTGAGCATGTGTGAGTGTGTGAGTGAGTGTGTGTGTGAGTATGTGTGAGTCAGTGTTTGTCTGAGTGTGTGTGAGTGTATGTCTATGTGAGTGTGTGTGAGTGTGCACGTGTGTGTGAGTGTGTGTGAGTGTGAGTAAGAGTGTGTGAGGGAGTGTGTGTGAGTGTGTGTGAGGGAGTGTGTTGATTCAGTGTGTGTGAGTCAGTATGTTTGTCTGAGTGTGAGTGTGAGTGTGAGTGTATTTGTGTGTGAGTGTGTGTGAGTGTGTGTATGCACACATGTGTGCGTGTGAGTGAATGTGTGAGTGTGTGTGAGTGTATGTGTGAGTGAATGTGTGTGTATGAGTGTGCGTGTGAATGTGTTGAGTCAGTGTGTGTGAGTCAGTATGTTTGAGTGTGTGTGAGTGTGTGAGTGTATGTGTGTGTTTGCGCGCATGTGTGCATGTGAGTGTGTGTGTATGTGTGTGAGTGTGCGTGAGTGTGTGTGTGTGTGCGCACATCTCCCCAGATAAAGTCTCTGGTACAACAGCAGTTATCACAAGACTCAGTAAGTTTGTGTTTGCGTCTGTGTCTTGGCTTTGACATCGGCAGACAAAGTGGAATAGTGTGACAGGCTTTGTGTGCCCAGGTGTTGTCATCCTGGGTGTGTGGATGCCGGCTCTGTCACAGATGCTCTGTAAGCTCTGTAAAATGTCCGGAAGGAGAAACGTTACAATTCCAACCTCTGATCTCAGGCCCCAGTCTGGAGGGGAGGTACAGAACACAGGAGGGAACCGGCTGAGGAGGGCTTGTGTGATGGTTTGAAGACAAACCACTATAGGCTCATGTATGTGAATGCAGAATCGTCAGGGAATGGCATTACTTAGAAGGATTTGGAGGTGTGTCCTTGTTGGGGTAAGTGTGGCCTTGTTGGAGGACATGTGTCATTGTTGGTGGGCTTTGACATTTCAAGAGTCCAAGCCAGGCCCAGAGTCTCCCTCTCTCCCTGTGCCTGTGGATCCCATGTAGAGCTCTCAGCTCCTTCCCCAGCATCATGCCTGCTGCATGCTGCCATGCTTCCTGCCGTGATGACAATGAACCAAACCCCCGAGACTGTCGGCCAGCCCTAATCAAATGCTATCCTTTATAAGAGTGGCCCTGGTCCTTTTGTCTCTACATAGCACGGAACGCTAAGTGATGCAGTCTACGTCTCGGCTGTTTCGGGGGATGACATCTACTTTTGTGTCATCAGGTTGCTTGGCTGGGACTTTCATTACACCTCCCTTTTCCCGGAGCTCTTACATTCTGCAGTTCCTTAGACTTTGTTCTCAATCCGGTCTTTAGGAGTCTGACTTCGCTAGAAAGTCTTGATTGAGAAGAGGCCAGTGTCGGAGTCCCCAGCGAGGACCTGGACACAGGGCCCAGGATTGCTCTGTGTTCCACACCATCAGCTTCTCCCTTTCACACTCTGACACACAGCTGTCTTCTGGGCTCTGGCTGGCTCCACTCCATTGCTGCTGTTCTTGGTGGTCATCCCGGGGCCCTGGCATCTCCAAAGCGCTGGGGTCTTCTGTTCCCACTGCACTTTCACTGGTAGCCTATGTGCTGTGTGCATGGACTCTATCTCTGGCACACATTTGCCAAGCCTCAGCTGCTCTCCATGTCCCCTTCACACCCTCGAAACTAGCACCACCTGGATCTTAGACTACCAAGTTCTGCTTCCAGCACAGGCTACCACCTTGGCCATGTCTGGAACATGGGCTCTGGTGCTGATCTCAGGAAACTTTTTCCAGAAGACTTCACCTAAGCATGCTGGTCTCTTCCTAACCACCGCTAATTTCGCAGCCCCAGCTGACCAGCATGGAGTACCCCAGCAAAGGCCTCGCTTTAGTGGTCCTGGTATCTTGTTAATCACAGCTGATTCTTCAGCCCCAGATACCCAGAACCATTGACAAGCCAGGCCTCTGTTTTCTGCACTTCTCTCTACACTCTTATCTTCCAAGCTCCTAAAGAATGATCCAGTAAACTCTCAACACAAAATGGCTTTCCTAGCCCAGAGTTCCAAATTCCTGCTCCAATCCTCCCCACAACCCACAGCCAGGTCTGTCACAACACAATCACACTGTCTTGGTATCCACTTGTCTTAGGGTTACTATTGCTGTGAAGAATCACCATGCGCAAAGGAATCTGGGAAGGAAAGAGTTTATTTGGCTTCCACTTCCAAATCACTGTTCATCAGTTGAAGGAAATCAGGGCTGCTTACTGGACTGTTCCTCATGGCTTGCTCAGCCTGCTTTCTTATAGATAAGGACCAGCACTATGGGTGTGGCCTTCTGACTTCGACCAGTAATTAAGACATGACCTATAAGTTTGCATGATTTTATGGAAGCATATTTAAATTGAGGTCCCCTCCTCTTAGAAGAATTTAGCTTATGTCAAATTGACATAAAACTACCCAGAACATACCTTATATTTATCACGTTCATTCAATATTGCTGTATTACCTGGGATTTTTGTTAGGAGGACCTGTGAGTACCACTCACCAAATTCAATAGTACTTTGATACCAGTGATGGGCCATTACAAACCATGTTCAATAACACAATGTGTCCACTCTCTTCTTGTCTAGTCAATATAGTACTAGAAGTTCTACCTAGAACAATAAGACAACAGTAAGATAAAGGGGATACAAATTGGAAAGGAAGAAATCAAACTATCACTATTCACAGATGATATGATAGTATATATATATAAGTGATCCCCAATACCTACAGCTGATAAACACCTTCAATGATGTAGCGGGATACAAGATTATGTAAAAAAAAAAAAATCAGTAGCCTTCCTAAATACAAATAATAAGTGGGATGAGAAAGAAATCAGAGAAAAATCACCCTTTACAATAGCCACAAATAAAATATCTTGGGGTAACTCTACCCAAACAAAACACTTTTATGACAAGCACTTCAAGTCTTTAAAGAAAGAAATTAAAGAAGATATCAGAAAAATGGAAAGATCTCCCATGCTCTTGGATAGGTAGAATTAACATTGTTTTTAAAAAAAAAAAAAAAAAGAAAAGAAAATGGCAAACCTACCAAAAGCAATCTTCAGATTCAATGCAGTCCCCATCAAAATCCCAACACAATTCTTCACAGACCTTGAAAGAACGATACTCAACTTCATATGGGAAAATAAAAACCCCAGAATAGCTAAAACAATCCTGTACAATAAAGGAACTTCCGGAGGCATCACCATCTCCGACTTCCAACTCCACTATAGAGACATAGTAATTAAAAACAGCTTGGTATTGGTATAAAAACAGACAGGTGGATCAATGGAATAGAATCAAAGACCCTGACATTAATCCACACACCTTTGAACCCCTGAGGGTTGGCAAAGAAGCCAAAATGGTACAATAGAAAAAGCAAAATATCTTTAACCAATAGTGCTGGCATAACTGGATGTCAACATGTAGAAGAATGCAAATAAATCCATATCTATTCCCTTTCACAAAACACAAGTCCAAATGGATCAAAGACCTTACACGTAAATCCAGCTACATTGAACCTGATAGATAGAAGAGAAAGTGGGAAGTAGCCTTGAACACACTGGCACAGGAGACCACTTCCTACTTCCTTAGTATAACACCAGTAGCACAAACAGTGAGAGAAATCCATAAATGGGATCTCTAGACACCGGAAAGCTTCTGTAAGGCAAAGGAAGCAGCAATAACACAAAACCACAGCCCAACGAACAAGGAAAGATCTTCACCAACACCACATGGGACAGAGGGCTGATCTTCAATATATGTAAAGAACCCAAGAGACTAGACATCAAAATATAAAATAACCCAGTTGAACAATGAGGTACATAGCCTTACAGAATTCTCAGCAGAAGAATCTCAAATGATCAAAAGGAGTGCTCACTATGCTTACTCATCAGGGAAATGCAAATCGGAATTACTCTGAGATACCATCCTATACCTGCCAGGATGGGTAAGATCAAAGATACTGAGGGCAGCTTATGTTGGAGAGGATGAAGAATCACAGGAACACTCCTCCACTGCTGGCGAGAGAGCAAACTTGGAAATCAGTATGTCTGTTTCTAGGAGAATTGGGAACCAATCTACCTCTAGATGCAGTGATACCACTCTTGGACATTAACCCAAGGGGTGCTCAGTCCCACACAAGGACATTTGCTCACTGATGTTCATGGCAGCATTATTCGCAATAGCCAGAACCTGGAAACAACAACCAAGATGCCCCTCAACCGAAGAATCAATGAAGAAAATGTGGTACATTTATACAATGGTGTATTACTCAGCTGTAAAAAATGATGACTTCATGAATATGCAAGCTCATGGATGAAACTAGGAAAAACCGTCCTGAGTGAGAGAACCCAGGCTCAGAAAGACAAACACAGTATGTATTTCCTCATAAGTGGATATTAGATGTAAAGCAAAGGATAACCAGACTACAACCCACAGCTTCAAAGAAGAGAGGGACCCGTGGTTCCCCCTGGGAAGGGAAATTAGATCCACTCTACTGGGTAAACTGGGGGTGTAGGGTGGTAAGGGGGAGGGGAAGGGAAGGGGAGATGAGAGCATGAATGGGGGGACGGATACAGTTGAAGAGCAATGAAAGGGTTATCTTAATAGAGATAGCCACTTCCGGGTTAAGGAGAAACCTGGTGCTAGGGAAATTCCTAAGGACCCACAAGGATGACCCTAGCAAAGACTCTTAGCAATAGTGGAGAGGACACCTGAATTGGCCTATCCCATAATCATATTGGTGACTACCTCAACTATCATCATAGAATCTTCATCCAGTAACTGAAGGAATCAGATGCAGAGATCCACAACCAAGCCCCAGGCTGAGCTCCGGGAATCCGGTGGAAGTGAGGGAGGAGGGAAAATGTGAGCAAGGGCGGTCACGATCATGATGGAGAAATCTACAGTTGACCAAGCTCGTGGAGTCTCCAGAGGGCAGAGCTAGGCCCTCAATACGTAGAAGACAGTTGTGGAGCTTGGATTATTTGAGGACCCCTGGCAGTAGGACCATGATACAAACCCTTTGCAGAGGCCCTGGGTTCGGTTCCCAGTACTCATAACCACATGTGACACCAGTTCCAGGGGATTTGTTGTTCTCTTCTGGCCCTTGCAAGCTCCAGGTACACTTGTCACATACACCCATACACAGGCACAATACTCTCACACATTGAAAGGAAAATAGGCCTTATACAGCAAGTTAGCACATTAATTTCCACAACATTGGATTCCCTGTGATGCTTGGTGCCTTTTTATAATATATATATTTAGTCATAACAATCTTTGTGTTACCTCTCAGGTCTCCTTCCCATTCCCTGCAGCTTGCTTACTCTTCCTAATTACTCCTCCTCTACCTTCACGTGAGTTTTTTTTCCAATATTTTGACCAATGATTCCATTTATGGTTTTTTTATAGAAGCCAGGCTGAGGAGCTATTTAGAAGAACATGGGTTCCTTACTAGTGAACACACCACTGAACACAATGTCTCTCCCTCCAGCACCATTGGCTGCAGAGAGATTCCAGGGAGCTCTGGAGTCTCATGAGCCGTCTCCCTCCATGAAGGGAAGGTGACAGGCCAATCTTGTGCAGAAATCATGCAAGTACTCAGAGCTGCTGCGAGGTCAACAGTGCGACACCATGTCATGACTGGAAAGCAGTGTTCTCTGACATCCTTTCTTCCCGCTCTTTGAGAGACCCCTGACTCTTGAGTGGGGTGGTGTAGATAGATGTCTGGTTAGTAAATGCATTCACTGCCATGCCTTGGGCTCATCATCCTGGGACAGCATTTTGGTGGCCTGGTTGGGGACCTCTCCATCTGGCTCCTCTCTTTCTTCTGTGGCTTGTGACAGTTGATGGGTCAGTTCATGGGCAGCTGCAGATTTCTGTGTGGAAAAGTTTTGCAGTGAGAGCCAAAGCTTCAGATGTGAGTCTGAAAGTAGTTAGCCCATCACCCCACAGGGAAGTCTGCAAGTCGCCGCTGAGCGTGTACCCTGATGTACTAGGACCCCTGAGAAATGGAGGTGGTTTAGAGTCCCACGTCTCTCAACCACGTCTCAGACTGAACCATTTCTGGGGTGAGCACCACCCAATTGCATGAGGCACAGAGCTCAGGAGTGAGACGGAAAGCATAACTGTGCAGGCCTAGTTGACTGTGTGAAAATGCCTTTGCCTTTGTTTTTGGAATGAGCACATGGTAAGGGTCCCACCAAGGGTCATGTCAGGAGTGCATGCATGCAAATAATGTGTTTGGAATCTTGTTAAATTCAGTTCTTATGTTTGAGAAGAATGGTAATCAGACTGTCCAAATGTCAGTGTTGAAGGGATGGGAAGATGACTCAGCATGGAAGGCCCTTGGTATACAAACATGAAGACCAGAATTCACACCTATGTTACCCAGTGGGACACGGGTCCCAAGTCCTCAGCATACTAACCCTACCAAGAACCAGAGCGAGACCCCAGCCTGCTCCTTACCTCCTTGTGTATGACATCTCTTCTTCTTCACATACATGAAAATGCAAATGCAAATAAAAAAAAGATGATGGGGATGACTACTTCCATGCTGGTAGATTTACTGTTGTTGGAAAACCACCTGGTATGAAGAGACTGGGTGGCAGGTGAAATTTGAGTGATATCTGGAGCCCATGATGTAAGTCCTAAAAAAAAAAAAATCAGGATATTATGGATAAATCTAAAAAAATCTCCATCAGCACCTTCTCTCCCCAGGCAGCCCAAGGAACTCATGCGTAATAACTATAAGGTCCTGTTTAGAGACAGGAGTGGAGTTGTGTGTACCACATCCTTGCTGAGTTTATTCCATTACTGAAGAAAACAGATGTCTATGGAGCCGTCTTACAACGTGACATATTTACTGTGGTGAGAACTTTCTGGATGCTGGCATGATTGCTGGTGTTTAATTGCTGCCAGAGAAAGACAGTGAATTCTGGATGCTGGCATGATTGCTGGTGTTTAATTGCTGCCAGAGAAAGACAGTGAAGTCTTTCAAAGTGATTGGACCTGGAGGAAGGGCAGCTCTGGGTGAGGAAGGGAAGGCTGGAAGTTCACAGTGATGCACAGACTTGGGCCATCAGCAGGCCATGTAGCGCCCGGGCCATTGGTTAATAGGGAATGGGAAAGATTGGGAGGTGAGATGGGAAAGAGAGATCCCTGTGGTCGTCACTGGATCTCAGACAGGAAGCCCTCCAAGAAAGCACGCTATCAAATCTCTCATCATGCACACATGCTGACGTCTACATAAAGAAGTCACTAGCCTTTTCAATAGAACTGCCATGCCTTTCCCCATCTTGTGATAGTTCACCTAGTTACTTACTTGGCATTTCCTTCCAGTGCTTTAAGAATTCCTTGAGACAGAAACCAGAATCTCCCAAGGAGAATTTCCTGAGAAGCTGTGCTAGTTCTCCATTAGTCTCCCATTGCTTCATGGCACCTCTATCTTCAGCGTGAGTGACTCCCCAAGTCCCATTCATTGGATAAAAGTGGAAGGAATATTGTCCGCTCATTGTGAAAATCCACAAGGCATCAGTGAATTGTTCTCCTTTATACTGAGATATTGTGGTGACCTGCAAGGTGGGATGACCTGCAAATGATGCACAAAACTATCATCTTGCATCCCTTATAGAGCCATCACCACTCCCAGGTCAAGCGTTTCTCCACATGCTTGGGGGCCTCTGGTTGTCATTTCTTACCCATGAGGTGCCATGTACTTCTAGCCTGGGTCAATACTCAGCTCTTTTACACAAATCCACCCACAGACCCTTCCTGCCTGCTCTGCCCTTCCTGATACCCTCTATCTTTGCATCCTGTCCCACACTTACCCTGGGTCTTGACTGTGGCTTTTTCCATGTTAAGTACCTGCTTCCTCAACTCTTCAAAAATGTGCTTCAGGCTTTGGGTCAAATGTGTCCATGCCTCGGTGGCATCTACCTCCTTTCCCAGGTCACCCAAAGGCGTGGCTTTGTTCCTATTATCATACTGGAGGAAAGGCACTCCATTCGCTGAGCACTGCCCTTCAAACCAGGGCTCTCTAGGTGTGGAACGAGCCTTGACAATGAAGGTACTACTGAGAGAGTGTGTATCTGTGAGAGAAACATACAGGCGAGGTATAAACAGGAAGCAGAAAGCCACAGGACTGATGGCTCTGTGACACCAGATGACACCCAGAATCCCTCTGAAGGGCAAAGGACAGGAAGGGAAGCCTCTAGTCAAGATGCCCACCAGCTTCTGGACCCTTATGTCTGTGCCATCTTTGACTCTTAGGTTGGTAGGACCCGTGAGACGTACACAGCGTCGCCAGGATTTATTTTAGAAGTTCTGTTAGTGACTCCTCTCAAGTGTTGAGGAATAAAATACATCAGATAGTGTCTGTGTTCCTGGGACTGAAAATCTACTGTAAGGAAGGATCGTAGAACACGTGGTAAACTCAGCACGGGGCCTGGGTGTTCAGGAAAGGCCTCCTGGAGTGACGCTGCAACTTGTCACAGAAGGTGGAGCTGCCACCTGTGCGCCCCATCCTCACCCCGTGTCCCCATAACAACGTTGGGCATCGGATCTCAGATTCTCCCGTGTTTAACCTCAGGCCTGATCACTCTCAGGAAGAGGCCCCTCTCTGTGATCTGCTTGGAGCCGCGATCTCTCTCCCCTTCCTCAGGCAGGTGAATCCCAGCACACCTGTGGCCGCGGTCTCCTGACTTTCACTAACAGCAACAGAAGACACAACATCCCAGAGCTGTTCTGCTCAGCAGACTGTACCAACAAGCAGGCAGGACCTAGTGAGGGTGCACATATATGTTCTCCCGTGTGTGTGTGTGCCCGTGTGTGTGTGCGTGCATGTGTGTGTGCCTGTGTGTGTGAATATAAAATAAATAATAATTTTAAAGAACAATAAGTTTGCCATGTAATAACAGTAAAAATGCAAAGGATGTGTTTAAAAAATCAAAAACAAAAACAACCCCTTTCCCTCTGCTCCCTTCCCCTCGTCTTCTGCTCTGAGCGGCACTGCTGGAGTTTGGCAGCCTCCTTTGCTGTCTCCTTCCATCAGCTTCCTCTTCCTCCTCCTCCCTGCCTCTTCTGCCACCGGTGACTTCCTGTCCCGTGGTTTCCCTCACTCTACTTTCCCCTTCCCGACTCTCCTGAGGCCCGAATTTGTTCTTGAGTGGCTGGGATTCCTTCTCTCTCATCACTCTCTCCTGGATGATTTGGTGGACACGTGGTTTGAACTAAAGGTTGCCCACTTGGCACGTGGCAGATCACATAGAATAGGCATCCTTTTTCTGTAAGGAAAATCCACTTAGGAGTTTGATGAAAGGAAACTGTTCTGCTAAGTCAGTAACAGGGAATTATGAAGGTGATTTAAAGATATCAACCTGATATTATAACTTGCAAATATGCACTAATTAATATTAAAACGGTAATAATAATATTAATAATAGCAATAAAATGTCATAGAAGGAAGTGTTTATACTCAGACTTCTAGACTTTAGTAAGGAAAACATTTTTATATTCTCTCACAAGTGTGCCACAGTAGTAGTATTAGACAAATTTTCTAAGAGGCTTGGCATTCACCAAGTAGACTAGACAGGCTTGCCCCTGACCCCAGGGTTCCCCTGCCTCTGACTTCTTAGTAGTGACAATAAAGCACAGAGCACCATGCCTTGCTCTGTTACAGGAGTTTCAGAGATCAACCCTGTGTTCTCCAACCCTTTACCACTCAGCTATGTCCTCATGCTTTGGACACAGGACTATTATATTCAGCAAACAGGCAGGATTTTCTGGAGACGGTGGGCGCGTGCTCCAAGAGTGGCTTGTAGGAACCTGGTCAGAGCCTGTCCCATGCTGCATGGAACAGAAAAAACCCAGAACTTCTAAGGATGTGTGTAAAAAATGCTCTGAGAATTGCATGTGTCCACAAGGATGTGATTTGAAATATGTTCACTCTGTTCCGTGGAGGAGCATGGAGGACTCTTGCTTGCTAAGCATGGAAATGATGCCTAGGGAGGAGGGTGCAGGCCTTGGCAGATGTATAGGGATGACAACTACACAAGGCCAGGGCTCTGGAGATTTGAATGAGAATGGTCTCCGATTGTCTCATATATTTGAATGTTTGGTCATCAGGGAGTGGCTTTACCTGGGAGGGATTAGGAGTGTGGCCTGGGTGTTGGTGTGTCCTTATTGGAGGAAGAGCATCATTGGGGGTGGGCTTTGAGGTTTGAAAAAACCCATGCCAAGCTCAGAGAGTCTCTCCTCTTGCTGCTTTTGGATCTGGATGTAGAACTCTCAGCCACCATATCTACCTGTGTACCGCCATGCTCCCCACCATGAAGATAACTGAGCAAACCACTGAGGCTGTAAGCAAGCCTCAATTAAATGCTTTTATTTGTAAGAGTTGCCATGGCCATGGTGTCTCTTCACAGCAGTAGAAACACTGAGCACCATAATGCTTCTCAGTTAAGCTGCTTTTGGTAGAGTGTTTTTATCACAGCAACAGAATGACAGTAGAACAACACAGGCCAGGTTCCCTGAACATACTGCAGTGTTCCGGGGATGGCTTCCTGCAGGTGGTCATGGGCTAGCCCACACTACAGGACAAAGAACATCTAGGCTGGTTAAGTCTGGCAGCAGAAGAGTGGCGATGGAAACCCTCAGAGAAGAGCATGTTCCAGAGTGGATGTGAGTGTGAACATTTCTGGGGAGTGTGCAGAGTGCAGGCTGCTCTGTGTGATGCCGGGGTCCCTGCTGAGAAGCACAGAGAGCATGAGCTTGGAGGAGACACCAGCTTCCTGGAGCTCAGGGATGGTGATGGCTCAGGGCTGGGGTGGGGTTAGCAGACTGTATTCCTGAATCCCAGCAAATCTGGTACAGAAAAATCCCACAGCGTGGAGTGGTCAGGATGCAGGGACACCAAGGACAGTGGTCCATTGGTGAGTGGGGGGGGGGACCCACCTTAATTCTAACTGCTTAAAGTGGTCATGGCTAATAGGACACAAAATCCTAAATATAGACAGATGGTTATCTAACCAGATGAGACTGGATGTTAGTAATTAAAGACAAAACAGATGACCAAGAGGCTGAAACCTTCTATCCCATGAAAACTCCAGCCAGGCTGCTGTGCCCAGTGCACAAACTGCACTATTGGGGCTAGAGAGGTGGTGTAGCTTTTAAGGGCACTTGTGTTGGAAGTGAACAGTTGGGACTAGGGAGGTGGTTAAGAGCTGTTAAGGGCACTTGTTGCTCTTGCAGAGGATCCAGGTTTGATTCTCAGCATCCACTCATGGCGGCTCATGGCTGCTGTAACTCCAGTTCCAGGAGATCTGATGCCATCTTTGACCTCCGAGGCGCATATGTGGTGCACATACATGTATATGTAGTGAAAGCATAAAATAAATCTAAAGAAACAATTAAAGCTGAGCTACCTCAAAGACAGACCCAGATTGCCTTCCTAGGAGGATGGATCTTGTCCCAGTAAGAGGGACCATTCAGTCCGGCAAAGTGCAGCCATTCACTCAAGTATGAGCCTCTAGATGCTACTGTGATCGGAATGAGCTTGTTGTCCATAGAATAAGATGTTTGAATATTTAGTTTTGAATACTTCAATATTTTGTGGCAGCTGTTTGGGTAGATGCAGGAGGTATGGCCTGGCTGAAGGAACCATGTCACTGGGAATGTAGATTCTTCATTTCTGGACCTTGCTTGATGTTTAAGGTGTTGGCTCTTAGCTGGGCATGGTATCCCATGGTTCTCATCCTATTATTTGAGAGGCAAAGCCAGGTAGATCTCTATGAATTTATGCCTATCCTGTTTTACACAATGAGTTCTAGGATAGCCAGAACTATGTATTGAGACCTTATCTCAAAAACCCAAACCAGCTGATCAGTGGTGGCACACACCTTGAATGCCTGTGCTCAGGAGGCAGAGGCAGGTGGATCTCTGTGAGTTCCAGGACAGCCAGGACTGTTTCACGGAGAAACCCTGTCTCCCAAAACAAACACACACAAACAAATAAGTAATAGTTCACCAGGAGGTGTGCTACACCAAAAAAACAAAACAAAACAAAAAACCCCAAAAACCAAGAAACAAACAAAAAACCCCAAAAACCCAAACCAGATAAAAACATGTGTCCCCCTGAAAGTATAAGATCCTAAACCCTTCCTTCTGTATGTTACTGTAGCCTTGGTGTTTTATCACAGCAACAACATGTGTAAGTAATACCGCTATTAAATGGATATAGAAGTCTTCACAGGCCAGATGCTCTCTGTTAAACTTGCTCAGTTGTACTCTTGTAGCTTGAAAGCAGCTGTAGATAACACACCTATGAAGAGCGCAGCTGGACCAGCCTCTAGGACCCTATCAGGACAATAGGCCAGCCTGAGGCACCAGCTCTGGGAAATGGCCCAGGGTGGAGTTCATGGCAGTGTCTAATGGGGCAATCACCTTGCTTGGGGAGGAGCCAGCAACAGGAAAACATACTCTATTTCACTGTGACTCCTGACATGGTAACATGGTACTGGGCCCTGACAGGGAGAGTGGCCTCTGGTCCTGGGCTATCAGAAGGTCCATCGGGCCTCAGGGAGACATCATGAGGTGAGCTCTTTTCAAGGAGGTTATTAGGCGGACAGGTGAGCCAGACAAGATGTCCAGAAGTGAGATATCGCTGCAGGGACATAACAAGTCACTTGTGTGTGCAGAGCTGCCTAGCAGGGAGAGCAACTCTTGTCTGACAGAAATCTGCTGTTTCCCCGATCTTTGTGGAGATATTATCTCACCTAGAGCAATTTTACTGAAGTCAGGTCTCAAGTAAGCTGCCACTTCTCCCTCAGCAAGCACCTCAGGCTTCAAGGAATGTCCTCTATGCCCATAGGATTCAAGGGATCCACTGGACAGCAATGGAGAGATGAAGAGACCCTAACTGCATGTCTCTCCGTGTCATTTCTAAGTGACCCACACGTTCCAGGCATCATAGAACCCACTGCTGAGTGGGAAGCCTGTAGCTTTGGCAGTGCATTTGACGATACTCTGAGCGCTTGGGCACTAACACTGGGGCATGGGGTATACCTTAACCTGGGGTCAGAAGAATGGACAGAGGAGGACAAGTCTGCTGCCCTGCGCATGTGTCACACTGAATTCAGACCCGAGTATTCAATGCAGGCTAGATATAGTGAGACCGGGTTGAAACTATTTAGTTCCTGCCATGTACAGAGAACACAAAACCTCTGTTTCCTAAATGAACAGCAGTATCTAAAGCTATGTCCCCAGGAGGTAGACTATATGGGCTTGGAGGCAAGGGAAGAGTTGAATCTCCCTACCCAGGACCATTGTGGGAGTCAGGCATGAACACAGATTGCCCTCTGGTGGAAGAGACCTTATGCACTTATGAATGGGTACTGTGGGAAGGCTAGATACACCCACCAGAAAGGGGCTTAAGCCACGTGAAGAGTCAAATGGAAGCCTTTAATCCCAGTAGTAGGGAGACAGAGGCATGCGGATCTCTGTGAGTCTGAGACCAGCCTGGTCTACAAGAGCTAGTTCCAGGACAGCCTCGAAAGCCACAGAGATACCCCGTCTCAAAAAAAAAAAAAAAAAAAAAAAAAAAAAAGTCAAATGGAGGAAATTAAACATCTTGCGGCACAAATCTGTAGTCACAGAACTTTCAAGCGAAGGGATGGTTACAGATTCTATAGCGTAATGTGAAACCCTGCCTTAAAAGAACACGACAACAGAAAGAAATGAGGCAAAGAGAAAAGAGAGAGAAAAAAAAGTCTGAAGTTGCAGGAGAAAAGAGAGAGAGAGAGAAAAAGTCTGAAGTTGCAGGAGAAAAGAGAGAAAAAAAAAAAAAGTCTGAAGTTGCAGGAGTCTGGCTGCTTGTGGCTGGGGTTGTCACCGGAAGCAAGCATCTATTGTGATCTTCCCACCCGCGGGAAGGTGGGAAAGAAAATTCATGGACAAAGAGGTTCCAGAACAGTGGAGGGCTTGTACGAAATACCCGATATACCCGTGGAATGCAGCGCAAGCATGCCTCGGGTCCAGGGGAGCTGTGAGAGCCCTCCTCCTGGAGGGTCTGCACTGGTGACTTGGTTTAGGCTCTGGCTGATCCCAGTGATGCTTTGGGAGTGGCCACCTACTCCACCCTCTGCTCCCTTGCCCTCCTGGTTCCTGTAGCCTCTTCCCTGGCTCCGGGGCAGTACTTTTCCCCTAACTTTGTCAATCCACCGAAGACCGGGGTGGCGGTGGGGGCGCGAAAGGGACATGGTGAGGATCTGGGCATCCTTGTGATAGTAAAGAGTAGTGAGGAGTTTCCCGCGAGGAGCCTGGGACCTGCCTGACTTAGCAGCCCGACGCTCCCCTCCCCCTCCCAACCCGTCCGGTTAAGTCCCAGTAACTCACCTGCCGGCTGCAAAGTTCCCAGACAGCTCTGTAGAACGAAAAGGGGCAGCACTATCAGCAGATTGCGTCCGCGGGCTGCAGCCTTTGCCATGGCTGTTTCCAGAGACCCGGCTACCGACGTGTGCCTGGATCTGCCCAGAGGATCTGGGAGTCCTGTACCGCCTGGGCAGGCGCGCGCGCAGAGATTCGCGTAGTTTCCGGCAGCTGAGCTGTTAATTCAGGGCTGTGGTGCTCCAGCTCCAGCCGTAACGGTTCCTGGTTTCTGTCTTTCCCTACACTTCTTCAGGGTTCTCCCAGGCCAGGGCGGCTCTGGTCATCCCTCCAAACTCACTGGCAGCTGGGACCTCGGGGCAACCGAGTCAGGGAAAGATCGAGAACGAGTGTGGTCGGCGCCGCTGACGGTTGTCCGCAGTTACCACCCTCACAACAAGAAGTTGTCATTTCTGTCTCACCCAGCACGTGGTACCGAATGCTTGCTTTAGACAGGTCCCTGCTGATCTAGAGCCACAATACACTCTCGATCTCTCTCTAGACCATCTCTCCGGGTCCCCTGGGACCTGCAGCCTGCTCCTCCTCTGTCCTCTCCTGCGTTCCAGACTCATTTGCCCCTCACACTCCCTCCCCCATCACTGCTTCAAGGTCTTGCCCTTTCAAGATCCTGTCCCTCTGCTTGCCACTGTCCCCTCCCATAACCCTGGAGTCACTCTCCATTCCCACCTCCATCTCCTCCCTTTTCTGCTCTCTCCTGGTGGAAGACAATGCTTGACTCCTCAGAAGGAAGCTTACTTTTCTCCTGAACTCTGTGACACTGGAACCTAAGACTTTCAGTAATCAAACAACTTCTTGCAATTCAAAGCAGCCTCTGGGTCCTGGAGAGATGATTCGGAGACTAAGAACATACATATGGTTGAGAAGAAACACACACACACATAAAGCACATCGGATAGAAGGAATCTTTTTTTTTTTTTTTTAATGTTTTAGAAGAGTTGTTTACATAGGAAAAGTCCAGATTCTTGGCAGAAAAAATTTTGAATTTGCTGTTACTTTTTTTTTAAGAGTATGTTTGTAGGTGAACTCTATGTTTGTGAAGGTGTGTGTGTGTGTGTGTGTGTGTGTGTGTGTGTCCACAGGTTCCGTCATCTCGCTGTAGGGCACAGGTCTGTCACTGGTCTCGGCTCTCTGAGCTGGCTATGGTGATGGCCACCGAGTCCCAGAAACCCCAGCCCTCCCTAGGCCTGTAACTGAAATGTCCTTGACTTCATTTTGTAACCTTCTCCCAGAGGTTTCTTTTCCTCTGGGAGTTCCTTGCTGGTGAATTTGAAATCATTTGCACACATTTGTCCAGTATTGTTAATTCAAGCCCATGGATCTGTCCACCACTGCCACATCAGGCCCTTAGTGCTTTTGTTAGTTTGCTGTTGTTTTCCTTTGGTGCAGGTGCATTGTGTGTCAGTGAAGGTACTGATGTGTGTCTCTGTCTGTGTGTGTGTGGGGGGGGTGGGGCTTGTGACAGGTTAAGAGTCCTGACAGGGAAGAGTTAACTTTGGTTTAGATTGACTGGTGCCATCCAATTGTGGATTATTCCCCGTGAATGGCTTGAGATGTTCAGTGCTGTCCTGTGTGGACTGGGCCACAGGTAAATGACACCCACAGTTGAGTGTGACAGACCCCTGTACAGTGCACTCCCCTCACACACTGACTTGGGAACTTCCTGCAGACAATTGGAACAGCTGTGACCCCTAGGTTAGTCTTCTGGGTTGATATGAATGTCTCTACCATGGGAACTCACTGAGGAAACAGCCACCTTCTGTGTTCTTTGTATTCTTGCTGGCGTGCTCACAGTTGTATTCAATGAATTACTTAGGAGCCTTGTGGTCTGTGGATCCAGCTGTTGGCTGCACCTATGGTTTCTTTCTTACTCACTTTGAACTGTATGCTGTGTAATATTTTTCCATGATAAAGCCCCTCAAAGGGGGTCATCTAACCTGGCTTAAAAATAAACACAAATGCATATAATATAGTCTTGATTTCTTTTAATTATTTACATGTCAACCATTGTTAAACACCATTTTTAAATTGATTTTGTACAAGTGGTAAATATATAGGAACCTTGTATAATGTCACTAAACAATTTAAGTTTGGTGTTGCAGTGTTTTAGCTGATAGCATTTTAGCCTTAAGTTTGATGATCTAGGTGGATTATCTCTGTAGAGGATATCAGTGATCAGGTGTGGACATCCAGGCTTGTAAGGCTTTAAGAAAAAAAAAAAAAAGCCTAAATTGTGTTGATAATGTTATAATAGAAAGTGAAACAAGATGGAGCCCCTGAGAGCGAGGAAGACACAGATGTTACTAGTTTAGAGACAGTTAATGCTAGTAGAGGGAATACTCCCACATAAGAAGGGGTTACCATCAACAGTTTTGGTTTTGGTTTTGTCTTCCAATAGGTGTAGTGGTAGTTTTATGTTAAGTAGGGACGTGACAAGTCATGTGCATATGCAGAGCTGGCTGGCAGGAAGAGACAAGGACTCTTGCCTAAAAGACATCTCCTTTCCCCAGATGGTTGTGGATTTCGAAAAACGGGGTTTCCCCTCTCCCTCAGCAAACTTGCTTCAGATTGTCCTCATTCCAAGGGACTGCAGAGAACCAGGGGGCACAAACACCAGGGCTTCCTCCTATCATCTCTGACACAGAAGCCACAGGCAGAGGCAACTCAGCATGCATTCCTCATTGTTTAGCATATGGTGGCCCTGGGAGAGAGAGCTCAGCGGGATGGGTACCAACACTGGGATACAGGATGCTACCTAACCCAGGGTCAGAAGACTACTACAGAGGCCAAACTTGGTCTCCAGTTGTCCCTCAGTCTCCTGAGCTGCTTTCAAACTGTAGGTGGGATAGAGTGTTTGACTCAGAGCCAGATAGTGACTTGCCAAACTGTTGATATTATGTGCTCTTTAACTGAACACTACGCATTACCCTCTAAAATAAACAGCATTACCTGCTACTGTCTCCCCAGGAGCTGCCTGGGAGAGTCTGGGAGGCAAGGACAGAAGCTCCCTTATGCCCCTCTCAGCCCCAAGGACAGCATCCTATATGAGCTAAACTTTGCCCCTTACTTTAGGTTCTATGGGTAAGGGTGGTTGGATTCCTAGGGTGTGTCCTCAGGCAGGGGCAGGCAGTGTCAACTGGTTGAGGGGGTGATAAAGGCCTTTCCTGGGTGTCAGGGTGAGGAAATGGGATGTAAGGATGGTGTCCTGGGTGCTGGTTCAGTATATGAAGTAGACGGCGAAGCTGTGTGGAGACCTCTGCCTGGAATCTCAGCTCAGGGAAGGCTGAGGAAGGGAACTGGTGCATGCTGGGAACCTCACTTACACAGGGAGGGGACAAATGAGAAGAATGGGGGGGGGAAGGAGGACTGAGGAATTAAAGAGGAGACTGGGGCGACTCCTGATCCTGGGAGCACCTGTGGCTTAGAGAGTCAGGAGTTTTGGGTGGGGCACATCGATCATTTCCTCTAGCCCGGTCTCACTGTTGGGCTGTAATTTTTTTTTTTTTCCTGAAACATCTCACTTTTTCTGAAAGCCTCTGAGGGGAAAAGGGTGGGGCCTGGACTGTAGATTGTCCAGGGGGGGGGGTTGGGGGATGAGGGCGGGCTGAGGAGGGCCAAGGGTTATCAGCTCAGCTAGGAGTACCCATCCTCCCCGGTGCTGTGTCCCTCTGTCTGTCCCCTCAAGTCCTGTTGTTGACTCAGGGATCTCTTGGGCTGGTCTCAACAATGCCAGGATGCAAGTAGTGAACTTGGAAACCGTGGTCAAGGCCATGGGTTCCTTTCTCTAACCCACAGAGCAGATGAGCAGGGCTCTGAGAACCGATGGTAACTTCCTGAAGATGAGAATCATGGGACGTTCCAGACCAGGCAGTTCGGGTTTTGTCTGTCATCCTCATTCCCTTGTTCTCTTAGAGGTTTAGTGGTGACACCAGATTCCAGGAGAGGCTCCTGGAGCCTCAGGTTCTTTCTTTCTCTGAGCCCCGGGCAGAAGCTGAGCAGCCTGGGCTCCGTCTGTGTCTCTGGTGCCCCAGCCTTCCCACTCCATATGGTCCCTTCGCAGACAAACTGACTGCACTCTCTGAGACCCTAGGCAGCTGAAGCAGGGTCAAAAATCAGGGAATGAAGTCTGGCTTTGGGCTGTGCAGAAGTCTCTTGCCTGCGACCAGAGAGGAATTGTCAGGGAAACCTTGTGAGGTTTCTTCACATCCTCTGAGTGCCTGACCCAGGTCCCCAACCTTGCCTGGTCCCACCCCCCTCCCCCACCCTTGTCCCCTCCCTCCACTCTGTCCTGTCCCACCCCTGCCCTCTAGAGCCCCCTTTTCTGCCCCAGCTGTGACCCCTCCTCTGCTCTGCTGACATCCCTGGACTCCATTCCCTTCTTTCCTCTTTACCCTCCCCTCCATCCCCTAACCCCCAATCCCTAGTCTTCCCCAGGCCATCCTCACTGCCTCCTGGCCATGGGTAGGGCCTCCTGACCTGTCCTTTACCTCACTCTCATCCCTGGATTGATCCCCTATCTACTCTGGGGAACTTACCCTATTAACTCTCTCCTCCTTGTCAATCATTAGCTCCCCCATGCCTCCCTCTGCCTTAGATCCCCCCTCCCCCTACCTTTGCTATACTCCCTACCCCAACCACAACAACATCATTGTCAGCATCCAATGAGATAATCACATGACTTTATTTAGTTATTTAGTTATTTAGTTATGTCCCTTTCAGTTTGTTTATGGTGGATTACACAGATTTTCAAATGTTGAACTGTCCCTGAATCTCCAGGTTGGAGCCTACTTGATCATGATATATATATATAAAATTTTTTTTAAATGTGTTCTTGGATTGTGTTGTACTGTATTTTTGTTTGGTTGGTTATTTGTTGTTGTTGTTTTTTTTTTTTTATGAGTCAGGATTAGTTTCTCTGTAGGTTTGAAGCTTGTTCTGGAACTAGCTCTTGTAGACCAGGCTGGTTTGGAACTCACAGATATCCACCTGCCTCTGCCTCCTGAGTGCTGGGATGAAAGGTGTGTGCCACCATCGCCTGGCTCTGTTGTCCATTATTTTATTGAGTATTTTTGCATCAATTTTCATGACGATTGGTCTGTACTTCTCTACTGTTTTGTGGGTGTGTGTGTGTGTGTGTGTGTGTGTGTGAGTGTGTGTGTGTGTGTGTGTCTCTGAGTGGTTTCAGTATTAGTGTAACTGTGTCCTCATAAAAAGAATTTGGCAGTCTTCCTTCTGTATCTATTCTGTGAAACAAAATGATGAGTTTTGGTATTAGCTGTTCTTTGAAACTTCTGATAGAAATAGAATTCTGTGCTGAAACCACCTGGCCCTGAGCTTTGTCTGTAAACATGGCAGAAAAGTCCTGATGTAATAGACCAAAGTGGAGCGGTCAGGGAACAACATCATGGAGGAATAATAGTTCACCTGATTTGTAGGTGTGTGTAACCCAGGCTCTGACCTCAGGGTGGGGTGTGTGAACCCCTATGGTCTGGGGGGACAAGAGGTGGGGGTCTGTCTCAAAAGCATGGTTGTCCGTCAGCATGCTGTAGAGAGCCAGCCCTGTGGACAGGGCACTATGGCCACTATGGCCAAGCAAGACTCAGGCTCCTCCATGCTGGGTCCTAGGACCCAGGCTTCTACAGTCAGAACATCTGAACTCACCAGGCAGACCCCTCACAGGCCGACCAGTAGAACCCTGAGTAGAGAAGCAGAGCCGAGCATGGGTGTCCTAGATGCCTGTGGCCATCCGTGCTGAGCCATAGATGAGAGATATTGGAAGGAGCGTGGAGTCCCCCCCCCCCCCTCCACCACTGCTTTATGCTAAAGGCAACATAGCATTTCAGCAGCGACGTGACACACTGTTTGTGGCCTGACTCACTCTTCTCACACACTGGCTTGGAAACCTGCTGCAAGAGAAAACTTAAAGCGGACACCTCCCATGTTTACATTAAGCTCTGTTTTGTGGTTTAAAGATTTCCTGAGCAATGAGCACCAATTCAACAGTTATCTCCGACGACCTTTGAGGTTCCTGGTGGAGTTGAAATTGTTTAAGTGACAAGCGCTTTTAAGATACAGCTGCTAGCCCTGACTATGATTTGATATACTTGTCTTCCACTTTGGATAAAATTTGTTGACATATAATATATGCTTTCATGATAAAGTCCCCCAAAGGTGGTTGATTTAAATTGACTAGATGGACACAAGAGACAATATGGGTTTTGTTCTGCTTTCGATCATTAGAAATTAACAAAACAATGGCATTTGTAACTATTAATTTGACATTACACAACCTTGACCTAATACAAATCTCATACAAATAGTATCACCATATAATTTATGTGTTAATGCAGGTGCCATCATGGCCAGAGGATCCTGTGCAACTAGGCTTATAGGTTGTCCTGAGCCACCATGCAGGTTCTGCAAATTAATTGAACCTGTGTCCCTTGCAATAGCAGTCAGGACTCTTATCCATTGAGTCATCTCCTCAGCCCCAAAGTTTAGTGTTGAAATGATTTAACTGATAATAACATAAATTTTAATAGCATTCTGTAGCTTAACTTTAAACTTACTAAGTAGAATAGCTATTCTAACTGTATAGAACTAACATAATGCCAAAAACTCAAAACAGTTCTGTGTTTTCTATCGGAGTATTTGTGATCTTTGGGGCTGATTAATTTTGATATGTGATGTTTTTAGAATATGCAAGTCTACGTACATAATTCACCATGCAATCCAGTGACCTAAAAATAGTCTCATAATATTTTTAGGAAGTCCCTGAATTTGGTTTGGCCACATTCATGGGCATCCCAGGTTGTGGGTTGGTCACCCCTCAAAGTTGCAAAAAGATTAAGCCAAGATCTGTTCCTCAAGCCTGGGGTAAGTGACTTCCTGAGTTTTCAGTAGCCACCACTAGACGCTCAAAGGAACGAGGATCAAGGGCTAGGCTGACAGGTAATATGCTCATCTTTGCCTCCAGCTTGTCCGTGTGCCAGGGTGGAGAAAAACTGGACAGCTCTAAAAGGATCTCATAGTTTCAGAGAGGTTATGGAGACCCTGGAGTTTGAGCTTTGGGTCTGTGTGCCTGTGGGTGCCTACCGTGGCCAGGAGGCAGTCTCAGATCCCTTGGAGCTAGAGTTTCAGGCTGCCTTGTGCTGTTTGCAATGAATGCTGGGAGTTCAACTGTTCCTATGGGAGAGCAGCAAGAGCTCTGGACCGCTCAGCTAATTCAGGTCCTTAACACGCACCATCCTAAGTGGCTCCTAGCATCATACTGAACCCTGGGACAGGGGTCTATGATCACGGGTTATCAGTGACCCCAAAGTTTCCAGATTATTCCAAGGGGTGTGTCCCTCCTACTAGATAGGTAGGACATTAAATGGACAGCCTCAGTATGCAGAGAAGAACCTCAAAGAAAATCACAGCAGTGGCATGGTCAGTGAGTCACGTGGACAGTCCGGGCTTCCATAGTACAATGGACCTTGTCTCACACGGCCTCCCTACTTCCCTGAACAGTACACTTAAAAACCTTCCTGTGGGAACTGTGTCAGAGATTAGGTTCCCACTTGGCTGCCACCTCAGCCTGTCTCATGTCCCCATGGGTTATATGACCCAAAGAACACACTAGACAGCAGAGGAGGGAGTGGTGGGTCGCATACTTTAGTTCCTTCTCAGGTCAGAGGCCACGGGCAGCTGAGGACTCCTCACTGTTTCTCAGCAACAGGAACCTCAGACATGGGGAAGGTTCTCTGGGGTGTGGGTACCAGGACTGTGGTACTGCATATAACTTAATCTGGGTCAGAAGACTAGGACAGAGGCCAAATTTGGTCTCCTATTCTCCGATGGAGTATTTGATGAAGAGGCAGATATACTATGGCTTCTCGACTTAGAAATGATCACGACCTGACTTTTATAGATAAACTGATTTCTTCCTAAATGAACCCCATTGGCTAATGCTGCCTCCCCAGGAGGTGGATTCGGTCAGCCTGGGGTACAAGGGCAGAAGCTTCCATATGCTCCTACTCCCCGCCATTTACCTGTCCTCCATAGTGGAGATGATGCCCATCCCTCTGCTTAGGGTTGTGTGGTGAGAAGGGGTGAGATTGCTGTTGAGCATCCTCAGTTGGGTGTGTGAGTGTTGACAGGTAGTGAGGAAGGGGCTTAAGGCAGGGAAGGGAGGTGGACTGGGCAGGAGGGAACTTAACAATAAGCAAACAAACGTGCGAACTGGAAATCTTTGTGTGGTGGCACAGTCCCTCATTTCCTGCCATTGAGTGCAAGTTTGTAGTTCTAGGCCAGCTTGGGCTGCATGTTGAGTTAGAGACTAGCCTGGGCTATGGAGTAACCTCCTCCATCAAAAAACCCGAGGTTTGGAGGGGAAGGGCTAATAATAAGAGCCCCTGCTGTTTGCATGTGCTGTGATCACACTGAGCATTGTAAAAGCAATGAGCCCAGAGAAGGCCTGAGAGCTGGTTTTGCTATAGGGTGAAGGGTTGCAGTGAGGGACAGGAGCTTGAGGCCTGGACTCTTCTGGAAAGAGTCTTGAGCTGAGGAAAACCTGTCCTCCCACACAGCTCCTCTGTGATCTCCCTCCCAGTCTGATGTCCAAGCACAGAAAACTCTGTGCAACCCCCCCACCCCCTCCCCCCGTGTAGGATCCCAGAAACTCACCTGCTAGCCCTGAACACAGACAGTGAGACCCCCAACCTCCTTAAACAGTCCCACCCATCCCATTCCCATTGGATCCCAGGAACCTAGCCCCAGCCAATCAGGACAGAGCGCAGGAAGAGAGGCAGGGTCAGCTGGCAGTAGATGAGCTTGCTGGCTGCAGGCAGCTCCGTGGCTCCTTCTCTAGCCTGAGGCCTGATGTGACTGTCTGTAATGATTGGAAAGGCCCTTGCACTCTCTGCTCAAAGCCCTACACAAGGAAAGATTGTGAAACTTGGACAGTGAATTTGAAGGGATTTCTCTACTTTGGTCTAGTCAAAACTAGTTCCCAGTTCTGGTTTGTCTTGATCCTTCAGAGTCACTCCAGGGTTCCTGCAGGCTGATCCCCACCCTCTGTGTGGGTTGCAATGTGGCCCCTCCCTTGGTTCAAGTCTTAGTGCTGGGGGTTGTGGGTGGGGAGGCAGTAGAACGTGATGGGGTAGCCCTGGACCAAGGGGCATGGGCTCCAGGCTTGGGAGTCAACACCACCCAAACTGTCCCTCACCAGCCCAGTCCTGGGAAACCCTCTGCAGGAGATGTGGTCAGAAAGCAAAGAAAGCGGCCACAGGCAGCGGAAACCAGAAAGGGAAGTAACCCTGCCCAAAGTGGCCATGCATTTTGGGGATTTCCCTGCTCCCTTCCTCCATCACCCCTAGGAAGGCATGCCCTTTCCCCACTCACTTGCCTCTTGCCTATGGCCTAGGGATCCTTTTCCCTCCTCTCTGACTGTGCAATCCATCTTCCTGTCCCTTCCCTGCCCCCTCCCCGTCTCTCCCTAACTTCATCTCCACCTCCAGGCTCCTTATATTATTAGTCGGGATTCTCTAGAGTAACAGAACTTACAGAATGAATGTCTCTCTCTATATAATGGGATGACTTGCAGGCTCCAGTCCAGCTAATCCAAAAAATGGCTGGCTGTGAATGCAAAGTCCTAGCATCCAGTACTCACTCAGGCTGGGCGTGTCCTCTGGCCTTCAGTGTAATGCCAGAATCCTAAAGAAGTAGGCTCTAATGCCAGTGAAGGGAAGTTGTACTGGCAAAGTGAGGGTGAGCAGGCAAAGAGGCAGAGCTGCCTTCTTCTATGCCCTTATGTAAACTTCAGCGATAAGGTAGGTCCCAGATTAAAGACGTGTCTTCTTGCTTCAAGATCTGAATTAACGGCACGAGTCTCCCTGCATCAGAGGTCCTGATGAGAAGAGACTCCCCCAGCCAAAACCACTCCCCCAGCAAAACATCTCTCACAGGTGTGCCCTCCATTTCTGGATTGTAGTTCATTCCAGATATAGTCAAGTGGACAACGCATAGCTTCACACCCCTCTAGTCTTTTCTTTTGTATGCCTTAAGAAAACCTAGCAGCTTTGGTCTCCTGAAATCCAGACAAGATGTCTCAGAAAGGGGCCTCCTCTCAGAAAGGAGCCTCTGAGCTTAGACACCTATCCTCTAGATCAGACAGACTGAGTTGGTTACTTTCACCTTAGTTACTTTGAGTGTCTTAGTTACTTAGTTACATTTGGCGAGACCTAACCGCTATCAGCAATGCATCTTAACAAACAAAGAAGCTAATTAGGCTCCTTCTTTCAGAGGGCTAGAGTCCATAATGGCAGAGCACAGCATGGCAGCAGAAACAGCAGAGATCATATCTTGATCCTTGAGTAGGAGGCTGAGAATGGGGAAGTCTTTCGAAATCTCAAAGCCCACCTCCAGGGACACAGCTCCTCCAGCAAGGCCACACCTCCTAATCCTTCCTAAGTAGTTCCTCCAACTTGGGACTCAGTATTCTAATCTCTGTGGCTATGGGGTCCAATTTCATTCAAACACACAGAGGTGGGCGGACCTGGGGGTTGGATGCTAAACAGCATTCTTTCATCTCTTAAGAGGAGTGTCCTCTGGATTCCAAGGGAAGTCACATGGACAGCAAGAGCTTTGCCCATCCCAGCGGATGGTACCACTAATAGTGGAAGGAGATTAGAGACGTTCAAGCCTCTGGAAGTAACCATTGGGGCATTTAGCTGATCATAACAAAACGAAGTTGGTTTGTGGTACTTACATGTTCTTAAACATGAAACCTGAAAAGGATTAAAAAAAAAAACCAATTAACACCATCACAAAACAAAATTCCATCGTCCATCATTGAGATTCTCACTTCTCCCGGGTGATTTGGGAATCTGGTGTTTTAAGCCACCCAAAGAGTCGATTAAGTCACCAGCTTAAGCCCATGCAAAAGCCTAACTAGGTCTGTAAGACTCTAAGTGAAGGGGCCTTCTGCTGGGTGTCAGCAGACAGGATCAGCGAGTAGCAGATACCTCTCTCCCACAGGTTAGGCCTCATCCATCTTCATGTCCTGCTGCTTACTGCCAGGTCCTATGCTGGTGGGGATGGTATGGTGGTGTGTCTCAGGCTCCTGTGGTTTGTAACTGTGACTCTCACAGAGGTTACAGGATCAGAGCTTCATCCTCATAATTCCAAATCAGCTCCTAAAGCTAAACCATTTTCCTTCTATGTAACGCCCTCCAGCTGCTGGTGATGGGAGAGATGAGGACTGGTGTTTTTATATTTGGGCCATGTTATCCACATGACCCTTGTTCATGTATTCGTCTGAATGGAAAGTGGTCTCCTCGCTGCCCGTGACACCCCTATGAAAGATGTTCCTGAGATTTGGACCCATGAAAAGCGACTTGGCTTGCAATTCCCTCTGGTGGTCCTTACCCATTGAAAGGCTGAGCAAAAGGATCTTTCTGACATTGCTCTGGGTGAAAACCAAACCCATCAACATGCAGAGCAGAGAGCTTGTCTTCCACCATAGTCCGCCTTGGTTCCCAGTGTCCCTCTCTCTTGTCTTCAATATTCTCCCCTCAAAAGGACTGCCCAGGCTTCAGAGTAGGACATTAGAGACATCGCAGAGGGATGCTTTTGGAGCATGAACAAAAGAAGCTTCTGGTCTAGCTGATGTCATTCTTGCCGGCAGCCTGAAGGGACTGTGCAGAGCACAGGTGTTTGTCGTCAGTGGTGGCCTGCCATCTCTGCTGGCCTTTGGGTTGACTTCCCCTTTTGTGTCTGAGGTTACACAGTTGACACTTTTCCTGACCCTTCCCTTTTCTTTCAAGCTCTGAATTCTGGGTTTCTTAGACTCTGCTCTTACTCAGCTCTTTAGGAGTCTGATTTCACCCAAAGCTCTTGGTTGAGGACATGTCCAGCGGAACTGAGTGCCAGATGGCGTGGGTCCAAGGTTGAAGTATACACAGCACATCCCAGTGCTCAGGAGTGTCAAGTTCTTAGAGACCCTGCTGGTTCTCCTAACACACGCTGATGTCATCTAGCCTATGAGGACAGGTTGAAGCTCCAGGTAGCCACCTAGAGACACTCAGATTGCTATCTTCCAAGCACCTTGCCTGCCACTCAGAGACAGTAAAGTTTAGGTCTCATGAAACCTCTAGTATGACAGCAAACTTCCTTTCTGTGGGCAGCTGTTATTGTTTTGACTGGTTGGCTCTTTGGGGGATCCACCACCCAGCTCCCAAATAAATTACATGGAAACTTACTTTTAATTATGAAAACCCAGCCTCAGCCTGGCTTATTTCTAGCCAGCTTTTCTTAACATAAATTATTGTCTCTACCTTTTGCCTCTGGGCTTTATCTTTCTCTATTTCTATAGACCTTCCTTTACTTCTTACTCCATGGATCGCTGTGTAGTTTGGGGTCTGGCCCCTTTTCTTTCCCATTTTTCTTGTTGCTTGATCTTTTCTTCCCAGATTTCTCCTATTTATCCTCTCTGCCTGACAGCCCTGCCTAGCCTCTCTCCTGCCTCACCACAGGCCATGCACCTCTTTATTAGACCAATCAGATGTTTTAGACAGGAAAAGAAACACACCTTCCCAGAGCAAAACAAGTGCAACATTTTTACATCATTAAACAATGGCTTCATAGCATAAATGAATGTAACACAGCCAAAAATGAACATTATACCACAGGCAGCCAAGTCATGTGTCATCGCCAAGAAGCATTCATGTTAGGAGCATTAGGCATGTTCTCTCTCTCTCTCTCTCTCTCTCTCTCTCTGATACTTCCCATATCATCCAGCCATAGAGATAGGATAGAAAGACTTGTCTGAGTCAGGACTGTGTTGGTTTGAATAGGTCTGGCCCTATTCAAACACAGACTCATGTGTTTGAAAGGTTGGCCCATAGGAAGTTGCACTATTGTTGGAGAAGGTGTGGCCATATTCTGAAGGTCTTTGAAAGGTTTGAAGACTCTATATATCTCTGTATATCTAGAAAACCTAACTAACATAAGTTTTTACTATTAGAGATGACTATATATCATCTGCATTTAATTATACATTACATTTTAAAATGAGATATATAAACACAATACCTAAACAAGGAGAAATATATAACAAAATTGACCTTAAATTTGTATCAGTAAATGAAAATTCATACCAATGCAAAGTATTCATTTCTATATCATTTCCTCCTTCTTTCTTCAGAAGGAGATTGACTGTGATCATTAACCATTTATAATCAAACACACTTAAATGAAAACAAACATTTATAAACAATATTTGGGAATGTGGGCATCATTCTTTCCAAACTCCTTCATGCTGTTTGGGGGCACTGTAAACCAAGGGGACCATCAGAAAACACAGAAACCTGTCCAAACCCTGACTGTAGTAATCTGCAAGGCTGCATCTTCTCAGCTGTTTGAATGTTCTATGGGCCTCTGCCTCAGGGAGTCTTGCATATTCAAACCATATAAGTCTGGAAAAAATTCACAGCTTTTCATTTTTGGAGAATGTGAGACCTACAACTCCTTTGCCTGTTACATGACTGCTCAGAATCTCCGCAGAGAAGTGAGCCCTTTCCTGTTTGTCTCTGCTTATATCTGCACAGCTACATCACTGTCTTTCTGGCCAATCAGCTAATCGGTGGATTATTCATTAATCAGTAAGAGAAACATATACCAAGAAGAACATTCCTCATCACTCTGCCATCAACCACTAATTAAGAAAATGCCCAGCATCTTGATGACATAGAGACATTTTCTCGGTGGAGATTCCCTCCTTTCAGATAACACTAGCTTGTGTCAAGTTGACATAAACTTCCAGCACAGATATACTTTTGAAATGTCCCCACCCTCTTGGGCCTAATTGTTTTTGGTGTGTCTATGAGTGATGTCTTTTACTTTTGGGAATAGGCATTTATCTGGCTTTGTCTTATGGGTGGTGCTGGACTGAAGGCATGTCTATGTGTACAGGAGATGCCCAGGCATCAACTTGTTGCTTGTAAAATGGAGCCACCTTGGGGAAGACCCAGCCTGAAGGCCGTCATTTTATACAAGGAGCAGGGAACGGCCGATCTCCTCATGGCCATAGTCTAAGAATGTGAAAGGGAACAGGAATAAAGATGGAGTCACTGTTGACAATGGCCTGTCATATCTTCATGGAGTGGTAGAGGTGGCATGGTCACAGGCAACTGAAATATTCCACAGCATGTTTGTTCAGAGGTGAAATGGCAGATTCCCAACACCATCAGCCGTTTTCAGTCCTGGCTGTGATGGAGAAGAGAGGGTGGCAGAGGCAGCTGTGGACAATGATGGTAGATCAGACTGCACTTGAGGAAGCTGAGGAGGATTGTGGAGAAGAACCTGGTGAAGAGAAGGGGGTGTCAATTACAGTGGGCACTCGGACATCTGCAGCCTACGCCACTTCCTTTCGGATGGGCGGCCTCACACTTCACAGCCTGTGCAGCTCAGCTTCCCAATGCTGCTGCTGCTAGTGTGTGCGTGTGAGTTTGTGTGTGTGTGGTGTACCTGTGAGTGAGTATGTGTGTGTGTGTGTGCCTGTGTGCATGTATGTATGTGTGTGCATGTGTGTATGTGTGTCTGTATGTGTGTATGCATGTGCATGTGTTTGTGTGCATGAGTGTGGGTGTGTGTATGTGTGTGCGTGTGTATATGAGTGTGTGTATGCCTCTGTATGTGTGTGTGCTTGTGTGTGTATGTGTGTGTGTATGTGTGTGTGTATGCAGGTCTATATGTGTGTGTGTGTGCGTGTGTGTGTGCATTTCCTTCAAACCTTTTTGTCATTTTGTCCTTCAGGTGAAAATGAGGTTTTGACATATATTTAAAAAGGGAGTGAATAAAATCATAACAGGTAAAAGGTCAGCTAAGTATATTTGTTGAACAGCTGGCCTTTTAATTTACTTTTAATGTGTTTTTGTGGTTCTTTTGAGGCAAATTTTTACTCTGTGGGCCAAGTTTGCTTGGAACTTCCCTTGTACCACAGGCTCTTACTTCAGCTTTCAAGTGCTTTGCTTACAAAACAAAACAAAACAAAACAAAACACAAAACCAAAAATCTTCTTGAATACTTACCTAGCAGGGGAGACCTCACGATCATGCTGGTGGTATTCCCAGGGGGAGGTTCACCCATTGCACTGCGATTTCCCCGAATTCGGGAAACCAAGCTCAAACATGTGTGGTTCAAGCTCTCTCCTAGGGGAAAATTTTATAAAAAGTATCTTAAAACAATTACACCTACTAAATACTAAAATGCAAAATAAAGCACACAGTTTCATATTAACTGATACTAGATGTAAATCTTTTGTCCTAAGCATGCCTACAGCAGAGTTTCTGAAATAATAGTAGAAAATCAGCGTCTTGACCATCTCCATCACATTTCTCTATGCTCACTCTAGACTTTTGCATATGGCAAATTCTAATGTTGTTGGTGAAGAGATTGAATTTCAATTTCTTTTTGTAAATAATTCTTTCAATTCCAAAGGACACAAAGATTAGTAATGAAGTTCTATGTGCACTGAAGTCTAGTAAAGTAATTGATTAAATTAGACTTCTCCTCCTCCTTCTCCTTTCCCTTCACCTTCTTCCCCTTCTTCTTCTCCTTTGATTGGCTTTTTGCTTCATCAAGATCTCATCATGAAGTTCAAGCTGGCCTTGAACTTAGTGATCCTTTTGCCTCATTCTCCTGAGTGCTAGAATTCTAGGTATGCCCTGTGGAGCCACCTCTCAATAAACTTTGTCTATTCTGTTTTTGTCTTAAAGACTATCAAATCCTATAGCTCAGTTCCCCGAATTCGTGGAGTAACACAGGCATAACATTCAGTGCCATTCTCCAATAAGCTTTTCATCAAGACAAACCCATGTATAATAATAGTGATGATGATGATGATGATAAATGATAATAATAATTTCTCAGCCTCTTTCTTTGAGATTAGGTCTCCTTTTGTAGCTTGAACTGGCTTCAAACTCATTACATAATCAAACATAGCCCTTTATTCCTGATCCTCCTGGCTCCATTCCTCAAGTGCTGGCATCCTAGCTGTCTGCCCTGGGTCTACCTAGCACTAAACCAGAAAGTGAAAACAAATTGCACTAATAGCATTTTGGCCTAACTATATGGCATTGCCATGGAAACATAAGAGCAAGGAACAGAGTCTTGTAGGTCTTTAATGGACTGCCATCAGACCTAAATTCCAAGTTCCAAGAAGTCTACAGTCTGAAGTTTTTAATGCTCCCTCCTCTAGGCCTGCGCTCCAGCTCCTCCCACATCCTTGTTCGTAGGTGAAGAAAACTGAACGTTCAATGCTTGATGACAAAGTAGGAAAACTGAGTTGAGCGATGTCTTTATAATGTATCTTGGGAGTCTTCCTGATGAAGAGAACTGTGGTGTCCCTATGGCCACCCTGCTGGGTCATAGCACACCACAACCCATGGCAACTCCTTGTCCTTGGGTCAGGGTAATGTCTCTGAGGCCAAAGAGCCTATGATACACACACGACAACCTGAGCTGAGTCTTTGCAACAATAAATACGGATGGAAGAACTGACTCCAAATTCTTATTCTTTTGCTGTGACACGAACAGATTCAACACTCGAGAACTTTACTAGAGCAGTCGCAATGCCCAGGGCACACACTGGGGCAGGATCTCATGCTGTCTCTAGGGCTCACTTCCTGAGCCTAAGATGGCACGAGCCTCACCAGGTGCCAATGGCTTTCCAGTTCCTCACCTCCTATAGTGTTTAAGTTCTTTACAGACATGGGGACATCAATAATGACTGGGTTAGTGACACTTCAGATGACACCTCTTTCCTCATATGGGTGCTATTTGGTAGCTGGAAGCTGTATAGCATCTTGAGGTTGTGATTCTGATCTTGGGGGCAGTAACTGCTTTCCATTTCTGTCTATAGTTGTATGTCATTGTATCCTTTCTGCTGGGCATGTGCCAGTGCATGCTACTCTCCATGCTAATCCATCTGTGCCTTTAAGATGTTGCTTGTGTCCCGGTATTTAGTGAGTCAGCACAGTCAGCTTGTGGATTCCGCATGTCAGTATCAACTATATAGTAAAGACTTTGATCACAGAGATAATCCCACTAAAGGAATATATTCCTACCTCACTTTCTCTTCAAATAAAAATGCTAGTGGCCACTTGCCTCCATGCTGCACAGAGGGAAGAGAGACAGAAACAGTAAAATGGGGAGTCCTAATGATTGTGAAAACAACTTTAAATGGAGTGAGTGCATGGCAAGTGTCATGGTGGTGGCATAGGCAGGTGAGGCTTATTTCATTCAGTTCCTGGCATCTGAGCAGAAGATATTGTACGGAACTGGCATCCAGAGTGTAAAAGGTCAGTGTTGGAGGGAGTGTAATGATGCTTCAGTGGGCAAGGCTTGCTATGCAAGCATGAAGAATGGAATTCATGTCCTTGGCACCCAGAGGGACACTTGTTCCACGTCCTCAGCAGCCTAACCCTGCCAAGATCCAGAGTGCGACCCCAGCCTGCTCCTTACCTCCTTGGAGATGACATTCCCCCTTCACATTCTTGCAAATGTAAATGCTAATCCATATAATAATACCAAAGTGGATGATGGCAATGGGTACTGCTATGGCGATAGCCTTTTTGTTATTGTGAAGCTGCCTGGTAGGTGGAGGCTGGATGGCAGAGGCAACGTCTGTGATATTTGGGGTTCTTGCTGTTGGTCCTATAAAAAGAATCAGGAAAATTCAGGATAAAGCTAAAAACACATCTCCATCAGCACCTTCTCTCCCCAGGCAGCCCGAGGAACTCATGCGTAATAACTATAAGGTCCTGTTTAGAGACAGGAGTGGAGTTGTGTGTACCACATCCTTGCTGAGTTTATTCCATTACTGAAGAAAACAGATGTCTATGGAGCCGTCTTACAACGTGACATATTTACTGTGGTGAGAACTTTCTGGATGCTGGCATGATTGCTGGTGTTTAATTGCTGCCAGAGAAAGACAGTGAAGTCTTTCAAAGTGATTGGACCTGGAGGAAGGGCAGCTCTGGGTGTGGAAGAGAAGGCTGGAAGTTCACAGTGATGCACAGACTTGGGCCATCAGCAGGCCATGTAGCGCCCGGGCCATTGGTTAATAGGGAATGGGAAAGATTGGGAGGTGAGATGGGAAAGAGAGATCCCTGTGGTCGTCACTGGATCTCAGACAGGAAGCCCTCCAAGAAAGCACGCTATCAAATCTTCTATCATGCACACATGCTGACGTCTACATAAAGAAGTCACCAGACTTTCCAAGAGTACTGCCATGCCTTTTCCATTCTGTGGATGTTTCCTCGTGATAATCTACCTTACTACTTACTTGGCGTTTCCTTCCAGTCCTTTAAGACTTCTTGGAGGCAGAGATGAGAATCTCCCATGGAGAGTGTTGCTAGATCTTGTGCTAATTCTGCATTATTCTTCCATTTTTCTTCGATACCTGTGGCATTATAGTTAGTCACTTCCCATCTCTTCTTCTCTCGATTAAAGCGATCGAAGCAGAAGGAATACTGGTTGTCAATGGTGAAGTTCCAGGAGCTGTGAGTGAGTTGTCCTGGTGTATTCTGAGATAACATGGTTGCCTGCAAGTTGTGATTATCTGCAAATGACATACAAAACTGTCATCTCTTGCCTTAATAGAGCCATCACCACCCCCCAATCCCATCAGTGGTCAAGTCTCCCTGTGCACGCTTAAGGACCTGTTTTCTTTCCTTGCTGGCTTGTTTTTTCTTACCCTTTGGGTACCAAGTCCTTCCAGCCTGGAACAGCTGGATGCAGCTCTTTCATGCAAATATAACCACAGCCCCCTTCCCACACGGGCTCTGCCCTTCCTGTTTCTCATTGATACCTTCTGTATTATACCCTGCCCCGTACTTACCCCTGCTCAGGACTGCCTCGTTTTCCATGTCAAGTAGCTGGTTCCTCAACTCTTCTCCAATGTCCTTTAGCTTTGGGTACAAATCTGCACATCCCTTAGAAGCATTGACCTCCTCTCCTGGGTTACCATACAGAAGCAAAAGCACTCCATTCACTGAGCACTGCACTTCCCAACCTTTCTCTCCATGTTCGGGATGAGACTTGACAATGAAGGCGCATTTGAGATAGTGTGCACCTGTGAGAAACGCATGGCTGTGAGGTACAAAGCAGAAGTCATGGTCGGTGACATCTAGATTCAACCTCACTGGCCAAAGGGCAAGAAGTCAAGGCTTCTAGTGAAGGCGTCTGCCGGCTTCTGGACCCTTACTGCTGTGCCGCCTTTGACTCAGGTTGGTAGGACCCCTGAGACACACACGTTGTCACCAGGAGGATTTATCTCACAAGTCCTTTTAGTGACTCTTCTCAAGTGTTGATGAATAAAATACATCAGATAGTGTCTGTGTTCCTGGGACTGAAAAAAATCTACTAAAAACACGGGGAAAGGAGACACCATAGAACACATGGCAAACTCAGCCCGGGCCTGGGTGTTCAGGAAAGGCCTCCTGGAGTGACGATGCAACTTGTCACAGAAGGTGGAGCTGCCACCTGTGCGCCCCATCCTCACCCCGTGTCCCCGTAACAACGTTGGGCATCGGATCTCAGATCCTCCCGTGTTTAACCTCAGGCCTGATTACTCTCAGGAAGAGGTCCCTCTCTGTGATCTGCTTGGAGCCGCGATCTCTCTCCCCTTCCTCAGGCAGGTGAATCCCAGCACACCTGTGGCCGCGGTCTCCTGACTTTCACTAACAGCAACAGAAGACACAACATCCCAGAGCTGTTCTGCTCAGCAGACTGTACCAACTAGCAGGCAGGACCTAGTGAGGGTGCACATATATGTTCTCCCGTGTGTGTGTGTGTGTGTGTGTGTGTGTGTGTGTGCGCGTGCGTGTGCCTGTGTGTGTGAATATAAAATAAATAATAATTTTAAAGAACAACAAGTTTGCCATGTAATAACAGTAGAAATGCAAAGGATGTGTTTGAAAAATCAAAAACAAAAACAACCCCTTTCCCTCTGCTCCCTTCCCCTCGTCTTCTGCTCTGAGCGGCACTGCTGGAGTTTGGCAGCCTCCTTTGCTGTCTCCTTCCATCAGCTTCCTCTTCCTCCTCCTCCCTGCCTCTTCTGCCACCGGTGACTTCCTGTCCCGTGGTTTCCCCCAATCTACTTTCCCCTTCCCGACTCTCCTGAGGCCCGAATTTGTTCTTGAGTGGCTGGGATTCCTTCTCTCTCATCACTCTCTCCTGGAAGATTGGTGAACACGAATAGGAGCCCTCCAGGGCAGAGAACTAGCTTGAACTAAAGGACACAAACTCGGCCCTTGGCGGATCACATAGAATAAGCATCAGTTATCTGTAAGAAAAATCTACTCGGACGTTTGATGAAAGGAAACTGTTTTGCTAAATCAGTAACAGGGAATTATAAAGGTGATTTAAAGAAATCATCCTGATATAACTTCCAAATATGCACCAATTAATAATAGTAATAATAATAAATGTCTTGGAAGCATTTATACTCAGGCCTCCAGACTTCAGTAAGAAAAATATTTTTATGCACTTCTACAAGTGTGTCACAGTAGTATTGATTACACAAGGTCTCTAAGAGGCTTGGCATTCACCAAGTAGACTAGACAGGCTTGCCCCTGACCCCAGGGCTCCTCTGCCTCTGTCTTCTTAGTAATGACAATAAAAGCACAGAGCACCATGCCTGGCTCCATCACAGGAATTCCAGGGATCAACCCTTTAACACTTAGCTATGTCCTCATGCTTTGAACACAGGACTTTTAGTAGCCAGCAAACAGCCAGGATTTTCTGGAGACGGTACCCTTGTGCTCCAGGAGTGGCTTGTAGGAACCTGGTAACAGTCAGGTCCATGTACTCTGTGTGATGCCGGGCTCCCTGCTGAGAAGCACAGAGAGCATGAGCAGGGAGGAGACACCAGCTTCCTGGAGCTCAGGGATGGTGATGGCTCAGGGCTGGGGTGGGGTTAGCAGACTGTATTCCTGAATCCCAGCAAATCTGGTACAGAAAAATCCCACAGCGTGGAGTGGTCAGGATGCAGGGACACCAAGGACAGTGGTCCATTGGTGAGTACGGGGACCGTCTTGAATCCTAACTGCTCAAGCAGGTCATAGCCAACAGATGTGGCTGGATTTTGGTAATTAAAATGTAGTAAAACATGATCAGGAAGCTGAAAGCTGTTGTTCTCTGACACCCCAGGCTATAGTGTCATTTTGTGTATGATCTAACAAAGCTTGCCTGAAGATTAGAGTACAAAGCTAGCCACACTAGTTAGCCATACGTTCTAGGCAGTGATGGCACAACCTTTGAACCCAGCAGGCATACTGTTAGCCACAGAAGCCGGACAGTGGTAGATGGAGCACGCCTTTAATCCCAGGCCTTGGGAGGCAGAGGCAGGCAGGGTCTCTGAGTTTGAGACCATCATGGTCTCCTCAGCAAGTTCAAGGACAGCCAAGGCTACACATAAGAACCCTGTCTTGAAACACACACACACACACACACACACACACACACACACACACACACAATATGTCATGTGCCCGTTGTTTAAACTGAACCATTGGGGCTAGAGTAAGGGGTGCAGTATTTTAGGGCATTTGTTGCTCTTGAAGAGGATCCAGGTTTGATTCTCAGCAACCACTGTTCTGGAATGCTCTTTGTGTATGCGGTGAATGTGTGTTCCTTTCACTGGTTGTTAACGGAAGTTGATTTGGCCTATTTCCAGGGGTAATAAGGCTGTGAGGGGAAGCCAAATGGAGATCTAGGGAGAAGGAAGGCAGAGCCTGGCAGTTGCCAGCAGCCTCCCAAGGAGCAAGACGTCCACACATCAGTAAGACAAGGCCATGTGGCAATATACACACTGACAAAAATTGGTTCATTTGAATGTGAGAGCTAGCTAGTAACCATCTTGAGCCATCCCAACATTTATAATTAATATAAGCCTCTGTGTGGATATTCAGGACCTGGTACACAAGAGAGAAACCTGTATTTACGAACCTCTCATGGTGGCTCACCACTGCCTATAACTCCATGCCCGGGAGATCAATGCCCTCTTTCGACCTCTTAACGCACCGGGCACATATTGGTGCACATACATACATTCAGTCAAAACATCAATTAATCTTAAAAAAACAATTAAAACTGGACCACCTCAAAGACACACCCAGATTGCCTTCATAGGACAGATCAGGTCCTCTCAAGAGTGACCATTCTTTCTGTATTTCTGAGGATGAAAGTTTCTGTCCCCCCCCCCCCAATATTTGGCAAGAATTCCCACAAAAGCTTAAAAAGGGTTCTGAACACACAGAAACAAAGCCTTACTGGGCTTCCTAGTCTCAGATCCTCATGCAGGCCATGGTGGCCCTTTGGTCTGAGCATTGGGAGAGAGAAAATGCTAGTGGCCAGCTGCTGGGCTTCTCTATCCCTAATCCTACACCACCTGATAGCTGACTAGGAGTTTTCATTAAGAACAATTCGGATTTCTGCTACAAATCACCTTGCTCGTGTAGGAGTCAGGCCCACCAGTCTACAGCAGAGAGAGAGAGAGAGAGAGAGAGAGAGAGAGAGAGAGAGAGAGAGAGAGAAAACAAAACAAAAAACAAACAAACAAACAAAAAAACACTGTACATCAGTGTGGCTCCTGGCTTGTTACTGCGCCCTGAGAGACAGTGACTTGTGTCCCTGGGCTAATAGAATCCCCAGCAAACCGCAGGCAGGCATCATGAGGTGAAAAGAGAAGGCCAGGAGCTTCCTGACTCAGTAGTGCAGGGTCCCCATCCCTCCACTCCCGCACACTCCCTATCCCGCCTCCCCCAGTTAAATCCCGGTGTCTCACCGGCCAGCACGGTGGCTTCCAGATAGCCCAGTAGAACGAAAAGGCTAAGAGTCTGGAAAAGACTGCATCTTGTGGCTGAAGCTTTTGCCATGGCTGCTTCCCGAGACCAGGCTACAGACAGACTTGACTGGAGCTGTGGAGAGAATCGGTGAGTCCTCAGTACAGCCTTGTAGAGGACCCCAAGCAGAGATTTGCAAAGCCCCAGGCTCATGGTTTGTGAATTCAGGCCTTTCCCAGCTCTAGCCATGCCGGTTCCTAGTTAGCATCTTTTCCTACCTCCCTTCGGAAATCGCTCAAGGCAGTGCGACTCAGGTCCTCTCTCCCTGAAAACTTCCATGTCCCTTACATTCGGTGGCAGGGAGTGTGCCACTATGAAATGAGCAGTGTGAGGAATGCAGTTCTGGACTCCAGATAGCTTCCAGTTCACGGTTTTGACTACCTGGCGCACAGATTCCTTCAGCTTCTCATTCCCTCGCCCTGCTGGTATTGGTCCACGAGTGTTGCTCCTGCCCTGCCACCGGCACCAGTGCAGCCTGGTAAACAGCCTTAAAGCCTGTACTCAGGCACTATGGTTTTGCTGGATCAGCCATGCTCCCGTCGGGCAACCTCCGCCCTGAGCCATGGGGCCCTCGCCCCGCTGCCACCCCGCCCTTGCCCCTCTGCTGACCCGCAGCGGCCCGGATCATGACCAGACCCCGACTCGCTGCCCACAGGCCACCGATCGCCACCAACCTCGAAGACTTCGATGTCTCGCCAGGGCCATTATGAAATGAGCACTTCTAGTCTCGGGGCAGTTTCCAGTTCTCGAGCTGACTGCCTGGCCCGCTGATTGGCTGCTGCTCGGGTTTGGCCCTGAAAGAAAGTAGAAATCACGCCTATTCCTCTGGTTCCTCCTTCTGCACTTAGTGCCTTCCCACCTAGTGCTGGTCGGCAGCGCGGCTTCAGTCTGACTCACTAGGGTGGGTCCCGCGTCTAACTTGCTCTCCTCCTGTGGTACTCTCACCTTGCAGGCCCTGCTCAGCCCGCTGCTGCCTGGCTCCATCTCGCTGTCCCTCTAGCTCTCTTGCAAAGACGGCCTGACTCTGGGGCTGAGGCTAAGATACTGTTGTTCTGGGGCTCCCACACCCCGTGGTCCCTTCATCTCAATCACCGACTCTGTGTCCTAAGGGGACATGAGCAAAAGAATCAGCCTTTCAGCAGGTGTCAGAGCAGATCACAGTCGGACCCAGCATACCATATACAGGGCCACTCACTACAGACTACTCCTGCTTCCCTTACCTAGGAATCCCATGACTTCTATGCTGCGCCCCTTCAGATGCTGATCAATCAAAAGGAATGTCGGTTGTAATTTAAGAAAAGTAGCGTGCACGCAAGAGAAAGATGTATTGAGAAAAGACTCAAGCAGAGGTTTTTTATTGGGGGGGGGACACCATAAAAAAGAGGAAAAGGGAGAGCATCAGGAGAGAGGAGAGATGTGGGCCAGAGAAAGAGCTAGAGGGACTGGAAGTGGGCGGGGCCGTTTAAAGGGGAACTTGGTGAATGTGCACAGGTGGTGCTCTTAGTGGCTGCATCTGAGGATGTGTCCTGTCAGAGCCCCAAGAACAGGCCAGTACAGATGAATACTAGCATTCTGGTTTTTTTTTTTTATTTATTATAAAAAGATGAGGCATTAGAAAGGGCTAGCAGGTGAAGTGGCTAGAGACCGTGTTCCTGCTGACGGGGGTGGGGAGCGTCATTCATCTTTAGGACACCTGGGAAAGCTGGGGGGGGGGGCTAGCCACGTCCTGGAGTTGCTGCTGTTTTGCTTCACTGTCCAGTCTCTGTGGAACCTTCAAGATGCCTCCGGGACCTGGCAAAATGCCATTCTTGGTGAATCCAAACCGACTCCCCAGGGCTTAAAGCGCCTGATTCTTTCCCATCACCTCAGCATCACCTGGAATTGCTTCCTCTCTCCTGACCCACCTGTCCCTCACCCCACTCCCAACACTGCCCTCACTCAGTACCTGTCATTGTCAAGGGTTCCCCTCAGATAAGAAACAGGAGGGAGCAGGTGAGGATTATCAGCAGGGCTAAGATGTTGGGCTGCTGGCTCACATCTGGAGCAGCTGTTGGTGAGGCTGAAGTGGAAACATAAACTGAGTCTTTATCCAGACCTCACATCTGAGGAAATCTCTCCCCTTAGCTTCTGTGTGCTCAGGGAGTTCAGCACCACACAGAGTCCCTCCCCTGTTGCTAGGCAACAACTGTTTGGGTTGGTCCTGGGTAGGAAGGGAGAGGGGGTGTCCCTGCCCTCAGAAGCCCTATGCAGCTATGTTAGGGGAAGCAGGGTGATGGTGGGCCCTCATCTTCACTGTGGTGGGGGGGGGGCGCGGGGGGAGGGGGAGGCATGAGGGTGGATGCCCTGTGAGGATGGGGGCAGGGAAGGAGGAAGGTCAGGTGGGATGACAAGCAACAGGGATTCTAGAGTGAGGAAAAGGACAGGAAGTAAAGGGATGCTTAGACTGTGACAGTCAGTGAGAACCACAGTGAGTGATCAATGTAATCACGATTAATGATGTAGGGGAGGGTGAGAAAGGAAATGAATGATGGGAAAAAAATTACCACTAACCCAAGAACTTAAGGTCAATAGATTATTACACACACACACACACACACACACACACACACACACACACACACACACACCTCATCTGCAGAGAGCTTCCTCTCATCCTCCCAGTTACCTGTAGGCTCCAGCTTTTTCTCCAAGTGCAACTCTATTTCCTCAAGCCAGGACCTACAGTCTCCCTGTGAGGTCATCTTGAAGAAGTCAGTGACATCCCTGTCTTCCTCCCACATCTCTTTAATCCCGTTGGATCCAGGACCAACTTCAGACAGTTTTCCAGTGCTTGGGTCAAAGTGCAACATTTGGTGTCCATTGAGGCCAATATCCCAGGATGCATTGAAATGTCCATCTCCTTCATGCCAGCAACACATGAGGGCCTCTGTGCCCATTGGAAAGAGATCAGTCTCTGGCCTTGATGAAACCACTCTGCCTATGCCCAACCCTTGCCACCATTTAAGCTTGCTGTAGGATTAAAGTTTTCCTGTGTTTTTAAAACAAGATGCTTGCTTTCTCTTATGTTAAACTATTTTCCAGTTTTCTTATTGAGTTTTTATTTAACACATAGCTATGTAGAAGCATGCTGTTCAACATTGAAACGTTTGAGGATTCCCTATTTATCTTCCTGTTATTGATTTCTTATTTCCTTCTATTATAGCCAGTTAGGATGGTTTTTTATGATGCCTACCGTTTATCATTTTTCTTCTTTGTTTATTTGATGGTTCAAAAATTACTGTCCTTGCTTGGCATGGCAGCACATGCCTTTAAATCTATCATTTGTGAGGCAAAGACAGATAGATCTCTGGGAGTTCAAGGTAACAACATGTTACACCTAGATTCTCTGGTGAGTGAATGCAATCCCAAAGAAAATTCCAGTCAATATCACAATTTGGTGTCATGGTTGGTCTTACAGTAAATGGCACAAATTCCCAGGACATCATCAGAAGTACATTTTCCTGCTTTGAGGAAGCCATAGTCACTTTCCAAGAGAGTTCACAGAGGCAGCTGCTAAGGATCATGAGAGATCAAAGAAGAAGCCAAGGGGAAGAATGAGGAAGCACCTAGGGATGGAAGTGTGACGTTAATTCAAGTGACTGCATACCCAGCTACAGCATCCGACTCTACTCCATAGGTCACATTCTCTATGGCCTTTCTTATTTCTATTTTGAAATGCTTCTTTTCTTTCCATGCTAATTTCAGTCAGGCCTTCCTGCCAATTTGAGTTGGTATAACTTCCAATGGGAATGAAACTGTGAAGGGTACAGAGGAAGAGCTCATGAATAAATATCATCTAACCTAGGTCATCAGGTTGCATGGCCAGTGCCTTTGCCTCCTGAGCCATCATTCTAGCCTTACACTTGGAGCTTTGCTTTATTTGTATGAGTGTTTTGTCTGCATGCATGTTTGTGTGTCACATGTGTGCTCTATGCCCTTGGCACTTGGATGAGGCATGGGGTCCCTGGCAACTGGAGTTACAGATGGTTGTGAGCTACTATGTGGGTCCTAAGTCTTCTGCAAGAACAGAAAGTTCTCAACCATTGAGCCATTGTTTCAGCACAACCTGGGAGTGCCTCTTCCTCCTGCCTCAGGGATGCCTCGGCCTCTGTCCCGCCAAGGCTAAATTACCCAGCAGAACTGCAATAGCTTTACTTCCCTTGGAGAAAGTCGTGCAGCAGTTGACTCTGCAGAAGGAAAGTCCTTACAACAAACCTCACTCAAGAGATTTATTGGGAGGAGGAAATCCAGGAGAGTGGGTGCTTCTGCTAGGATGAAAAGCAGCCACAAAGTGAACAGGATGCAGGGCTTATATAGGTTTTCATGGGGATGGATGCTCCCAGGGTGCAGATTCCAGGGTGGGGATTGGTACTATCTCAAGTCCTGAGGTTGGGACAAGCTTGGGGATTATTGAGATTTCGAGTCCTGATTATGGTGGGATTCCGTGGTCAGACTCTTGGCAAAGCTCAGTGATTGGTTGGATGTTGTGCTCCAGGATTAGTTGCATTCTGTGCTCAGGGATTGGTTGGATTGTTAGTTTAGGGATCGGTGAGATTTGCGTGGTCTAATCTTGGAGCAAGCTTAGGGACTGGTGGGATTTCAAGTCCTGAACACTCTTAGGGCAGGGTGTGGTTCCTTGGCTCTGGTCTCAGGGCCAGATCATCCTTCACTATCCCTTTTTACACTATAGACAACATCTGTGTTCCTGGAATGAAAATCTAGTGCACACAAGAAAAGGAGACACCATAGAACACATGGCAAACTCAGCCCGGGGCCTGGGTGTTCAGGAAAGGCCTCCTGGAGTGACAATGCAACTTGTCAAGGAAAGCGGAGCTGCCACCTGTGCGCCCCATCCTCACCCCGTGTCCCTGTAACAACGTTGGGCATCGGATCTCAGATCCTCCCGTGTTTAACCTCAGGCCTGATTACTCTCAGGAAGAGGTCCCTCTCTGTGATCTGCTTGGAGCCGCGATCTCTCTCCCCTTCCTCAGGCAGGTGAATCCCAGCACACCTGTGGCCGCGGTCTCCTGACTTTCACTAACAGCAACAGAAGACACAACATCCCAGAGCTGTTCTGCTCAGCAGACTGTACCAACCAGCAGGCAGGACCTAGTGAGGGTGCACATATATGTTCTCCCGTGTGTGTGTGCCTGAAATCTAAAATAAATAGTATTTTAAAAGCAACTTTTAATAAGTTTGAAAGGTAATTACACTAAAAAAACCGCAAACCTTAAAAACAACCCCTTTCCCTTCTTCCTACCCAGACCTCACCCCACGTGGTGAACTCCTGGAGGGAGGGGCCTGCTTTGCTTTCTGTGGTTAAGAGTCATGGGTTTGCTGTGTTGCGGTCTCAGGCCCCAGGAATGAGAGTTAAACCCTTCCGGTGTAAAAATGGTGGGGAAGGTCTTGACAGGTAGAGCCTGGAGGATTGTTCAGGAAATCAAGAGGGAAATGCAGCTTGGCCTGGGGTGACTGAATAAGGAATTGCTAAGAATCAAAGCCTGTCAGGGTTATGCAGTGTGATTCTGCCACACAATCAGTCAATCAAAAATTAAAAAGGCAGCATGTGTACTAACTAGCGCATGCGTTGTGATCTGTTAGAAGTCGGGAAGGGAGGGTAAGGGCTGAGTGGCCAGGGAAATCTGGAGAGGTTGTGGATCTCCAGGTTGGGGGAGGGCTAGCTAGCTTGTAGAGAGAGTAGGAAGCAAATGTGCAATCCTGCCCGGCTTTCCTGGAGAGCCTGTGTATTGAAGAGCAGTAACTTTTCCTGTCTTTGTTAGGGAGGGGAAAGAGGGGGACCCTCTTGAAAGCACCATTGCTCAGAGACACGCTGGAGAGAACCCCGTGTCTTAGGGGACAGGGCCCTACATAGAGCTACTATGGCCAACCAGGACCCAGGCTCTTCCATGCTGGGTCCCAGTACCCAGGGTTCCCCAGTCTAAGCATCTGGACTCACCGGCTGGACACCCTCACAGGCCCACCTGTGGAGCCCCAGAGCCCGGGTGCCATGGTTGCCTTGGTGACTCCAGTCCAATCCATAGCTCCTTTCCTCAGACCTGCAAAGCCTCAATTTAGCTCTGGTGACTCATAGAGGAACTGTACTGTTCATTCACTTGGGATTTCCTGTGTTGCCCCAAGACAAACCCGGCCAGCCCCCTCCCCAGCTCCCACTGCCCACAGTCTCTAGCTGTTACCATTCCAAGCTTTGGTTGTTTTTTCTAAATCTGACAGCTGTCACTCACCTGGTTCCATATGGCTCTATTCGGTGAGACCCTGGCCCTCTTTCCTCCCACAAGGTCATGGTCCCTTCCCTGCACTCACCATCAAGGCTGATTAATTTGGATATGTGATTTCCTTTCCAAGCTTTGTTTGTTTGTTTGTTTGTTTGTTGTGTTTTGTTTTAAGAAGCAGTTTATGTGTAGTCCTGGCTCTGATGGAATTCCTCTGTAGACCAGGCTGAGCTCAAAACTCTGAGATCTGCCTGACTCTACCTCCCAAGTGCTATGATTAAAGGCATCATGCCTGACTATTTGCAATTTCACTTTTCTTTTCTTTTCTTTCTTTTTTTTTTTTTTTAGTAATTTGTTTTTAAGTTCCATGCAAATTCTTTATAATAAAGTATTTAAATAAACTTACTTCTGTTACTAAAGGACAAAAAGCAATCAGATGTGGCCGGTGTCAAGGGCTTTGTGACTTTTTTGAGAAAATCCTAAACCATATCAAGAACTTAAAAAATGAAAGTAAGACAGAAAGTAACCAGGAGATGGAGAGAAAGGACTTGGGTGGGGGTGGGGAGGAAATGATTAAATAGGGTGTAAGAATGTTTGTGAAATTTACTTTAAAAGCACAGGGGGTTGGGTGTGGTGGTTTATACCTTTATCCTCAGCCCTTGGGAGGACAGCAGGTACATCTTTGTGAGTTTGAGACCACCCTGGTCCTCACAGTAAACCCCAGGCCAGCCAGAGCCACAAGGTGAGAGAGGCTGCCTCTCAAAAAAAAAAAAAAAAAAAAAAAAAAAAAAAAAAAAAAAGGAAAACATACAAACAACAAAGAAAAATTATTAAACAAAGAAAAAGAAAGGTAGAGGTTAAAAACAAATACCTTGTTGGTGAAGACCATTGCTTTTATTCTCACTGAGTTTGTTAGGCTCTGAATTAATTTAAAAAAATGGATTTTAAACAGAGTCACATTACCTTTGGTCAAGGTTTAAGTGTCCTAAGATGGCTGAGCTTCAGAGGACTATCTGTTTATAAGAAGAGTCTATCTGTCCTTCTGTTACTTCAACAGTGCACGCAGGGAGGCAAAAGTGGGTGAAGATTTGGGGCTAAGACAATCGTCACGATTTTGTCCCTTGCTCCCAGGTCATTCAGGTCTCTTCATAGTCCACTAAGTACAAAGCATTGTCTGTGCCATGGATGCAGTGCTCTAAGAAAGTCAGTCTGCCACCAGATTGCGTGGCTTGTCACACCAGAAATGGTGCCTTATCTGGGGCTCAGGTTTGATCTGTGCTGTGGCCACGTCTGCTCAAGTAAGGGCCCCGCATCTGTCACTGCAGTGGAAATCCGAGTCACTACTCAATGGCGCTTTCTATAGTCAGCTTTCCTTCTCCATGACCCATCTGTCTTTTGCAATGGCCACAAAGGAGATGTGATGGGAACCTCTACCTCCACATCTTCCAAGTTCTTCACGGTGGCACTAATTTCTACAGTCCCTCCAGGGATGTGATACTGTTTTTGATTCATTATTTTCCTAGGCAGAGGAAACTCTAAAGGCTTCCATTTAGCATTTCCAACCATAATAACCTTCACCTCACAGATCAATGTGAGAATTCTTCCGACTTCTAAGCACATCTATCCAAATTATACATTCCGGGATGGGGAAACCAACATAGAATGAGTTTTCGGACCACAGGCCTGACTGTGAGTCAGACTTTATCCAAAACTCCACTAACCACCTGACCTCCATAAGCCCCTACTTTAACTGGAGGGCAGCAAAGTTTCCTGGGATGTCCCAGGGTCAGCATCAATTCAGAACCAGTATCCAACTGTCTTAGTTAAAATTTCTAAAGCTGTGAAGAGACACCATGACTATGACAACTCTCATAAAGAAGTAATAATAATAATAATTGGGGTGTTCAGAGGTTTAGTCTATTATTGTCATGGTAGAGAGGGATGCAGAATACAGCCAGACATGGTGCTGGAGCTGAGAATTCTACATCTTGATTGGCAGGCAACAGGAAGTGAACTGAAACACTGGATGTGTCTTGAGCATATATGAGCGCTCAAAGCCAGAAACACTCCTGAACACTCAAGAGTTAAGTGGGTCATTCTTGTGGGTCCTTGGAAAATAAGAATTCTGATATTAATGTGGAGAATGGAAGACCAGTTCCAGAAGTTTCTGGGGGGGGGGGAAGCAAGGGCTTTATGAAGAATTGGGATGGGGCTATCAGTGTGATATTTGGGCTAAGAATTGATGTTGCCCAATCTGGCTAGGGTTGAGGAATCATCTGTGATTAATATGAGATCAGAACCATTGAGGGGCATTAAGAAAGTATTTCCCCAGAGTCTGCACAGAGAAATCCAAATCAGATTGGCCAGGTGGCATCATGAAGTGGCAGCTGAACTTGGCAATGTGTGAGCAACACTGGTGTGCTACCAGCTTTGATGGCATGAAAAATAAAAGATTGGTAGCCTGGTCTACATAGCAAATTCCAGTCTCAACAATAACAACAACAAAAACCTACCACAGTACAGGAGACATACCTTTTTTCAAATCCTTGAGGATATTTATTTTTTTAAGTAGCTACCTAATACATAAGAAGTACCTATTTCACTGTTATTTTAATTTGCATTTCCTACTACTAAATATCGGTGAATGTTGTCATAGACTTATTGGTCATTTGCACATCACAGTAAGGTAAATATCCTTCCAAGTGAGGAATCAGGACTTGGGCCTCTACTATAGGTCATTTAGACCCAAAACTATGCATAGAAAAACACAACCGGTATTATTTTCCAAGTACACTTAGACCTTTTCCCAGGACAGACATTGCTACAACAGGCAGTGCTTAAGTAAAGTTTAAAAAAATGTACCAAGATCAAACAAAAGCTATCACATTGAATCACTACAACACAAACAGAAGGAAAAGAGCCCAGCAGAGGGCACAAGAGCCACAGATACATTTGTTCATGTGGTTAGGAATCCAATAAAAACACAAAATGCGAAGCCGTAATGTAAGCACAGGGGACCTGGTGCAGACCCCTGCAGGCCCTGTGCATGCTGCTCCAGTCCCTGGGGTTCCTATGAGCTTTTCTCAGGCTGATGCAGAGAGCCTTGCTTTCTAGGTGCCCACCATTCCCCATGACTCCTATACTCTTCCTGCCTCCTCTTTCAGAAGGTTCCTCTGAGAGGGTGGATTTGTTGGAGATATCCAGTTTAGTGCTGAGTGTTCCGAGGCCTCTCACTCTCTGCTCAATTTCTGGCTGTGGGTCTCTGTATTTCAATACGACTTCTAAACAGAGTGCCATTATTCTTTGAGATTGTTATGCCTGCATACGTGTATTTGGATCATGTTTATGGCCAACACTTTTCCCTCGCGCCTTAGAGATCTGTCCTCACCATACCCCAACTTGTGGGTTTGTAAAAGAAATTATTTTAAGGACTGGAGAGATGGCTCAGTGGTTAAGATCACTGCTCTTCTAGATGTTTGGGTTCAATTCTCAGCGCCTACATGGTGGCTCAAACTGTAACTCCAGTTCTAGGGGATCAGATGCCTCTTTAGTCTTCTGCCAGCAATGCATGTACATGGGCCACATATGCAGGCAAAACACCCATAAACACACGATAAGATTACAGGCGAATACATATAAAACAACGATAAATCCTTAAAGAAAGAAAAAGGTACCACTATAAACACTGAATCAGGCATTTCATCCTCTTGATGGAACATGAGCCTTCCTGAGGGAACATGATATAGATGTCCCATTTGTGGAATCTTAGTTGTCAATATGAACCAAAGTCCAACTGTATCTTTGATTGGAGGCAGAGCTTTCATCTGGGAGAGAGTCTCCTGACATAGGATAAGATAGCAACATTTTGCTGGGTGTCTGTAAATTAACTACTGTGTCATCTTCAGAGAAGGTGATGATGCCTTCAGTTTGTGTGAAGGGTCTTGTCCCAATCAGTTCTCTGTTGTCCAATACATTTGAGCTATTTCCAGCACCTGGAACCTCCTCATACTTTTAAAAGTTTGTGGTTTTTTTTTCTATTATATGGCGTCGACTGGGTGATGAAATCATTTCAGCTTTTATCTTTAATCTTCCTAAAATTATGTATTGAAAATTGTGACGTGTCCTTGGTCAGTGTTGGTCAGAAGAGAAAATCTATTTTCCAGGCTGCAGTATCTGTCAGTGATGCCCCTGTCAGAGCTTGGGGCCATTTTCTTTCCCATTCTCTTTTTCAGAGAATGGCAGGTTATGAGTTTTACAATCATATTGACCATTTGTTGAAAAGAGGACATAAGTCTTGAAGAGAAGGAGTTCTTGGTGGGTCCCCTTTCCCTGCTTAGAGCAGACATGGAGAGCAGGGAGAGCTGTCCTGGGGATGATTTTCCCTCCCAATGTGCATTCCACTTCCCTAGCAGAGGGTCCTGCATGAGAAGCCTGGCCTCTCCTCACTTCCACACAGACACCAGCCCTGACCAGGAGCAGGAGGCAAAGAGTCAACTGAGACTGTGCCCCAGTCAGCAGTGGGACAGGTAGGTGGAGGGGTTCTGGTTTGTTTGTTTCTCTCTGGATGACTTGGCAGAACCAGAAAAGATCCAGGTCCCCAAGAGGAGGGGGGCCCGGGTCTTAAGCCAGGGCATTCTCACACAGGCGAAAGCCTTGTTCAATGGAGAGAGCCAGAATTTACAGAAACAGACCTACATATATACAGACACACACACACACACACACACACACACACACACACATACAGAGAGAGAGAGAGATCGGAAGACAACTACTGGTGATCACTGTGCATTTCTCACAGGGTTCTTGACACTGGGCAAGTGGCCTTGTGAGATCTCTCCTGTGTGTCCAAAGAGAAGGCACATTAACCACACTCACCCCAGACTCAATAGACCAGGCACTTTCTAATTTGTTTCCCTTTGTGGTGGAGACATCAGACTCCTCTGAAGCACTAGGCAGCAACTGATCAAAGGGAGCCCTGGGGACCTGGAACTCAGGTTGCACAGCTCCTAGGACAGTGTTTGTCAACCTTCTTTAATGCTGTGACTCTATAATACAGTTAATCCCTCATAGTGTGCTGCCCCCAACCATAAAATTATTTTGTCACTCCTTCATAGCTGTAATCTGCTCCTGTAATGAATTGTAACATAAATATCTGATATGAAGGGTATCTAGTATGTGACCCCTTCGAAAGGGCACTTCAACCCCCAAAGGGGATGAGACCCACAGCCCTAGGACCTCCTTGGCCATCACATTCTTCCCTGTCCCAAGGGATTCTGATACATCTGATGGGATATCCATGGGACTTACTGCAATGTTGTGGGGCATTCACCAGAGAAGACCACTCAGACATGGATTAGGGCCAATAGAAACTCTGTATTAGCTGATGGGAAGGGAGAGGGGCTGCACCAGATGAAGGACATTCTCCGGAGCATCTTCAGCCTGCAGCAAGGAAACACAACTTGAAGGGTCTGAGGGTAACCTGGGTCAGTTCTCCTGGGTGCCCTGTGCCCAGACATCTCCACCCCACAGCCTCCTTCACTGAGGGTCATCCAGTTCCCTGCTCCATCCCCCCTGGGCTCTCCATCCTGGATCCTGTACTGTCTTCCTCCTTTCCCAGGTCCCAGAGTCAGCTCCAGGCTGGGCTGCAGACTTGGAAATTCAGAATAAAGAGGTAATGAGTAGCTCTGCTTCCTGACTCAGGCCTGATGGGAGGGGCCGGAGGAGCAGGGAGGCCTCCATCCATCAAGGGGCCTGGGACCTGGTTACCCAGGCCTTGGGTGGGTTGCAGACACGATTTCCCTTTGATTCTAAAACTCTCAGGGTCTGAGAGTGGCACACAGAGGAGGGTGTGACTGTCCCTGCCCTGCCTTGTCCCTCTGGGCATCCAGGTGAGGGCAGTGGACTCCAGCAGCAGCTCAGCCCCACCAGATGTTAGTGGGGACCCTGCTCCAGAGGACTGGAAGCTGCTGCTGCTCAATTCACTTCTATTTCATGTGTATGAGTGTGAGCCTGCAGGTCTGTAAGTGCGCTGTGTGAATGCCTGGGGTCTGTGGTGATGAAGGGGCTGGTTGCTCTGGGCCTGGAGCTTTATGGTTGTGAGCTGCCATGTGGGTGCTGGAACAGAACCCAGGTCTGATGTAAGAGCTGCAAGTGGTCTTGCCGCTGTAGCATCTCATTATTTATATCTTCTCCATCTGTGTCTGTGGAGCGGAGCCCTGTCCCATGTACACACTAAGAGGAACCACCACGCCCTTTTGTGTCCTGCTGTCTCCTAGTCTGAATCACGGGACCCTGCTGATTAGGAATGTGGTCTGATCAGTCACCTGCTATGTCCCCTCCTCATTCCCCATTGCTCTGGGAAAGGATTCCTGTCCTGTCAAGTCTGAGGATGCACAAGCTATTGAACGCCAGCCAGATCTCCTGCCTCTGTTCGCAGTGCAGTACTGCAGTGTAGGAACAAGAGCAGGACCATAGGAATTGCCTCCTCTCTCCTGACCCACCTGTCCCTCACCCCACTCCCAACACTGCCCTCACTCAGTACCTGTCATTGTCAAGGATTCCCCTCAGATAAGAAACAGGAGGGAGCAGGTGAGGATTATCAGCAGGGCTGAGATGTTGGGCTTGATGGCCAGTGACACAGTCTGCTGGCTCACATCTGGAGCAGCTGTTGGTGAGGCTGAAGTGGAAACATAAACTGAGTCTTTATCCAGACCTCACATCTGAGGGAATCTCCCCTTCCTTAGCTTCTGTGTGCTCAGGGAGTTCAGCACCACACAGAGTCCCTCCCCTGTTGCTAGGCAACAACTGGGTAGGAAGGGAGAGGGGGTGTCCCTGCCCTCAGAAGCCCCATGCAGCTATGTTAGGGGAAGCAGTGTGATGGTGGGCCCTCATCTTCACTGTGGCGGGGGTAGGGGGGTGGGGGTTGGGGGGAGGGGGAGGCATGAGGGTGGATGCCCTGTGAGGATGGGGGCGGGGAAGGAGGAAGGTCAGGTGGGATGACAAGCAACAGGGATTCTAGAGTGAGGAAAAGGACAGGAAGTAAAGGGATGCTTAGACTGTGACAGTCAGTGAGAACCACAGTGAGTGATCAATGTAATCACGATTAATGATGTAGGGGAGGGTGAGAAAGGAAATGAATGATGGAAAAAATGAATATTAACCCAAGAACTCATTGTGATTAGGTTATCTCTCTCTCTCTCTCTCTCTCTCTCTCTCTGTCTCTCTCTCTCTCACACACACACACACCCCTCATCTGCAGAGAGCTTCCTCTCATCCTCCCAGTTACCTGTAGGCTCCAGCTTTTTCTCCAAGTGCAACTCTATCTCCTCAAGCCAGGACCTACAGTCTCCCTGTGAGGTCATCTTGAAGAAGTCAGTGACATCCCTGTCTTCCTCCCACATCTCTTTAATCCCGTTGGATCCAGGACCAACTTCAGACAGTTTTCCAGTGCTTGGGTCAAAGTGCAACATTTGGTGTCCATTGAGGCCAATATCCCAGGATGCATTGAAATGTCCATCTCCTTCATGCCAGCAACACATCTTGGCCTGCACAATGAGGGCCTCTGTGCCCATTGGAAAGAGATCAGTCTCTGGCCTTGATTAATCCTGTCTACCTTCCCTCCTGTCTTCCCAGTCTCTGACCTTGTTTTCCCCTCCACATTTTCACCTTGCTGATGGACATCTTAGGTAAGAGGGACTACCAGTTATCCATTTTTTTTTTCATTAATGAAAACAATGAATGTCCTTAACCTGTCAAAACCCTGTACTTTCCTACAGGGGACCATCTGATATGTTCTTTCATTTAGTTTGTGGCAGTGGGGATTGAACCTATGGCGCCATTCATGCTAGGCAAGCACCCTACCACTGTACTACATTCCCAGTCATTGGAAAGTTACCTCTGATGGAATTATTCTCCTGCATCATATGAATCACTTGGTGTTTGATCAGGTGAAGTCCATCCTTCAGAGTGTCAAGCTGTTTTTCGCAGATCTTTGTGGCATTCAGTCTGTTCCCCAGAACACCAAAGCCATGACAGTTGTTGATACTATTGTAGGAAAGGAAGGTCTCTCCGTCCAGTTGGCCTTGGACTCTGTCCCTCCATGCTCCAGACCCTGACTTGCCAACAGTGAAGCTGTAGCAAAGAGAGGCAGCATCTGTGAAGGAAATATGCAGTGAGGTTAGGGATGGGAGCAGGGGCTCAGGGACAGTCTCTGCCCGTGGGACAAGGGACAGTCTCTGTTCGTGGGACAAGGGACAATCCCCGTGGGACAAGAATGTCTTCTGGAAGAGTGCATTTAAAAGAAGAAAGAAAAAGTACATAAATATATAAATAATACCCCTGCCTAGCTTCCATTGCCCTGACTAAAGTATAGGCAGTCATTGTCTCTTGCTTGAAGATGCAGATCAAGGTGTGGCCAACCCCCGCTCTCCACTTGGACAATTGTCTTATCTGTTATCACATGCTTTTGCTAGGAGTAGGCCCTGTCAGTTATGGAAGGTAAAGTTCAGGATGTCCCTTTTAGATCTGTTTGTGCTGGAGAATCTCCAGAACCTGCCCACGTAGACAGTGGAGACAGGATGGTGCGTGACGCTGGTGGGGGCCAGAATGGAGCAGGCAGAAGATAGAGCAGAGGTTGTATGGAGACCGTTTTGAATGATCTCTCCCGTGAGTTCATTGACCTGAACATCTTTGCTCGTTAGCTTTAACTGTCAGCCTAAGGTCACTTATGAAGGGAGTGTCTATGGAGGAACTGTTGCGGTGGAATATTATTTTAAATTGTGTTGCTTTTGTTTATGCTGCATTTGTTTAACTCTGTGAAGCTGTGACTCTTTGTGTGTCTAAAAACACCTGATGGTCCTAATAAAGAGCCGAGCGGCCAATAGCAAGGCAGGAGCAAGGACAGGCAGGGCTGGCAGGCAGAGAGGAGGTGAGGAAGAGGATCACGAGAACAAGGAGAGGAGGACATTAGGGGCAGCCACTTAGCCACCCAGCCAGCCATGGAGTAAGAAAAATAGTAAGATACATAGAAGTAAGAAAGATAAAAGCCCAGAGAGAAAAGCTGGTTAAAGGAAAGCCAAGTGAAGGCAGGACACTCATAACTAAGAATAAGCCTCTGTGTGTGATTTACTTGGGAGTTGGGTGGCGGGTCCAACATAAAAGAAAAAGAGTAAAAAGAGAAAATATAGACCACAACAGGCTGATTTGGCTGTTAATGATGTAGGAATCCCCAGCCCCTGTGGGCATCACCATTCCCTGGGCAGATGGTCTCTGGCTGGAGAAGAAATCTAGCTATGTAGGAGTTGGTGATGCAGACAGCAAGGTGCATCCTCCATATTCCTGCTGAGCTTCTCTGGCTTAGAAGGAGAAGTTCAATAAGTCAATTTCTCCCGTACATTGCTTTTGGTAGAGTGGTAGTGTGTGTGTGTGTGTGTGTGTGTGTGTGTGTGTGTGTGTGTGTTCATCACAGCAACAAAATGAAACAAACCATTGGCAGATCCCAGGGGAATAAGGTAGTGTTCCGGGGATGGCTTCCTGCAGGTGGTCATGGGCTAGCCCACACTACAGGACAAAGAACATCTAGGCTGGTCAAGTCTGGCAGCAGAAGAGTGGCGGTGGAAACCCTCAGAGAAGAGCATGTTCCAGAGTGGATGTGAGTGCGAACATTTCTGGGGAGTGTGCAGAGTGCAGGCTGCTCTGTGTGATGCCGGGCTCCCTGCTGAGAAGCACAGTGAGCATGAGCAGGGAGGAGACACCAGCTTCCTGGAGCTCAGGGATGGTGATGGCTCAGGGCTGGGGTGGGGTTAGCAGACTGTATTCCTGAATCCCAGCAAATCTGGTACAGAAAAATCCCACAGCGTGGAGTGGTCAGGATGCAGGGACACCAAGGACAGTGGTCCATTGGTGAGTACGGGGGACCCACCTTAAGTCTAACTGCTTAAAGTGGTCATGGCTAATAGGACACAAAATCCTAAATATAGACAGATGGTTATCTAACCAGATGAGACTGGATGTTAGTAATTAAAGAATTGGTTATGGGTGATAATTTGGCTAAAAATCGCTGTTGCCTGATCAGTGTAGGGCCGAGGAATTATCTATGATTAATAGAAGATCAACACACTTGAGCGACAATAGATAAAGAGATCAAAGGGCTTTGTGCTCACGGATAAGCACTGGGAACCAGGAGCTATCCCTGGAATGCTAGACTGATGCCATTTTACAGCCTGGTAACCCCGTGCTATCTGATGGAGCAGGCTCTGCCCTACCTCCCAGAATTTATATTTTTGCTTATCCAAGATCTTCTTCCCTAAATCTTGAGCATTGCCGTCAGACCACAAGACTCTTACTTGTGATATCACCTGTGCTTTACAACAGCCTCAGTGACATACTTCTATGTTACCTTTGTGCCAGGCCAGTCCTGATACCACAGGCATGTTCTTCTCCCAAAGCCTAAATCTGGGTGGGTCACCGTCTCTGTGTCAACAGTATCCACTCTTATAAAAGATGCCAGATGTACTTCGTCAGAAGCATTTCTTAAATTGTTGTGCACTTGGGGTAGAGTTAATTATTGTCTGAACTAAAGTAAGATGATCTGCGCCAGATTCTAGAAGTCCTGGTCCAACGCCGCTTACAATAAAATTGGGCTGAGCTATGAGTTTCATTATTATCTTTTCCTTTCCTGCCTGCTGTAAAGCCTGCAGGGGAATCACCACAAATAGGAAAAGTATTTCCCCAGAGTTAGCACATAGAAAACCAGCCTAAGACCCAGAGGAGCCGGCAGAAGTGGTGGGTGGCTGAAGATGGCCAGGAGCAGTTCCATGGGGAAGACTAGTTCTCCTAGTCACTGAGGCCTGGCGGAAGTCTTCGACCCTCCTCCCCCTACTCCCCAGTTAGATCCCAGGAACTCACCTGAAGGGGGAGCTGCCCACAACACAGCCAAAAGGCAGATTGTAGTGAGTGCACCCAAAGCCATGGATCCTTATTCCATTCCCAGCTGTCAGCAGTCATGACTTGAGCTTGAGAGAGAGAGAGGAAGCCTAAGTAATTCGTGTGGATGACTGCAGATTTCCTAAGATACTTGGGCTGTGACTTCAAGCATTTCGTCTTTTGTTTTGCTCACCATCTCCATTCCTAGTGCCCCCCCTCCTCCCCCTCTCTCTGAGGTGATGGGGGAGCTCCCTCCTGGGTTCCCGGGGCTCTGCCGGCTTCTTTGCAGAACTCCGTGGTTCTTTTCTGTCCAACTCCGGTAGCGCACAGAAGTCCTGACTACTAGGAACCGACTGACACAAGTCTTCCGTGTCCTCAGGTCCTCCCAGGCCAGGGCCACAGAGGTCCCTTCCCAGAACTCACCCTTGCCGGCCCAGGACTGTCACCAGCAGAAGCAGGAGAAGGCACCGGCTTTATTCGACTCCTGCTTCTGCTGGTGACCTTCCTGGGAGGAACCAGACAGGATCTCTCCCCGCCCAGTCTGACTCAGTGCCAGTTTTTTTTTTTTCCCTTCTTTTTTCCTTCCTCATTAGCCAAGATTTTTTCCCTTCTCACCCAGACTTGCATAGTCACCCTCAGAAAAAAGATGAACCTGGCTTGTTTTATTTCTACTTTGAAAAACACGTAGGAGGTATCTTTCCAAATGCTGGCCTGTCCAAATGCACTGCTGTGCATTTCCAATAACTTTGAAAAATCTCAGAGCTTCGGAAAAGTGTGTGAGGAGTTCAGAGGTTTCCTTGGAACCGGGGGACCTTCTATGCCACAGGTCCCCAGGAATCTGCCTCTCTCCTTTCTCTACCGCTCACTCCCAAGTGCACACCACCTCACTGGTGGCTTATAAATTTAATTCAGTGTTTGGAACGTGAGTTCCGAGGGCCAAGCTCATTGCTCCATGCTTGCAAGGCAAACGCTTCAATAACTAAGCTGGCTGCACCCCCCCCCAAAGTTTCCCTTTCCTTAAGATTTCCTCTTCAATGATTTTTCCCCCCAGCATGGTGTCCCTTCAGTCATTCATGCATCCACCTAGCTAATAGGTAAATACCAGTGTTGAGCGGGTGTGAAATGATCACACCTACACGTGAACTCCCGAGAAGACTCACGGTTTTGGTGAGCAGGGGGGGGGGCTGTCTAAATGAGACTACCCCAAGTCACTTGCATAATCTCATTAACCCATTCATCCCTTCAGGAAAGTTTCACTCTGACGCGTGGGAGTTGAGGGGGGGGCAAGTTTTTAAAGTGCCACGTGCATTTTAAATGCTTAAAGTTTTGCAGACCTTATCTCCGGCCCACCATGAAAATCGTCTCTGGGGCTGAGGCTATGATCAATGGAGGCCGGTGTGAGTTTGTCAGCCAGAGGAAAGACCGGTGGGGTGGGGTAGGGGTGGGGCGAGCGGGGCGGGCACCCTGTTCTCCTTTCTCAACCCTAATGCAGCCCTCAGGCTTGGACTGCCAAACTCTTTGCCCCTTAGGCAAACCCTCACCACAGAAAAGAATTGTAGGATGAGCGAGTCTGGAGCAGAGGTGGAAAGAATTACAAGACAGGCGCACCCGGGAGAGAAGCCGATCTCAGGATATGGGTATGGTGTTCTGAAAACAAAGCCGATTATACACTTCAACAGGTGCCTAGGGACCTTTGTTTGGTAAATGAATTTATGATAGAACTCAAACTGGTTAGTAAAAGAAAGATACGACAAATGCTCCCCTTGCCCCCCCCCCCGTATGCTGCCTCCTCCGGAGCTGCCCCTGCTCAGAGCTGAACCCAAGGCCGTGTCCACAGTCTTAGAGATAGCAATGTCTTCTCCACAGACAGATCACCAGACAGCCCTTAGCTCTGACTGCCTCGCTCTTGAGACACGGGTCCATGCGTTTCCCGCTGTTCCCCTGCGCAGCCGCCAGATGACACTCGTGGATAGAGATCAGGAAGAACCCTAAGCAGAGGCAGCCCCGGGGCTTGCAGCACAGGCTTCCCTTACTTTGCCAAGAGTATGAGCGCTGGGACTTGTGCTTGGCAGCTACTGATCCTCCCTCCCCTTGTAGGGATTGTGCGAAGAGTGTGTGTGCGCGCGCGCGGAGGCGCTCTTCAATTCCGGCTAAGATCTCTGCAGAATGCACAGGCCACTGAGCCTTCTACTGCTCGTGTGTTTCTCCCACTTCCTGTGTGGTAGCTGACCCCGGGGCCACACTGACACTGGTCATCGTTTGGAGAATGACAGCAGGGACCACAGTAATGAACCGAACCACATCTTAGCTATTGTGGATATTGCGTCAACAAACCTGGATCTCTGTGGCGGGACTTAGATAATTCGGACATACGCGGGACATATCTGGTTGTAGTTTTTGTTTCTTGAGAACCTACATACTGTTTTCTATAGTGGCTGGGTCAGTTTACAATCCAACCGGCACCTAATAAGGGCTCCTCATCCCTTACAGCCTCACTGGGGCTTGTGATTCTTTGTTTTCTCAACAATAGCTAATTAGACCAGAGTGGCAAGTACTGCAGAGGACATTTCAGCTTGCATTTCCCTGAAGGCTGAGGATGCTCAAGACTCTCCAGATATTTATGGTCCTTTCGTGGTTCTTGGTTTTGGAACTGTCTGTTCCGTTCATTGATGCATTTGCTGATTAGGTGTGTGTGTGCGCGCGCGCGCCTGTGCATGTGTGGGCGTGCGTGAGTGTGGTTTTTGTATTTCTGTATACACTTAGACTTCAGCCCTTGTCTGTAGTGTATTTGGCAAGATCCCCCTGTTCTGTGGCTTTCTCTACATTCTGCTGGCTTCCTGTGTTGTGCAAAAGGTGATTAATTTCAAGCAACCTCATTTCATCCCTATGTAGGGAATATACCACAGGAAATAAGAAATACGAAACATTTCTTGTGGCATATGAAAACTTTTTCATAAACACCTTGTCTATGCCTATATCTTGTTCTAAGTTTCCCCCATCCTCTGGCAGTTTCAAAGTGTCCGGTGTTATCATGAGGTCTTTGGTCCATTTCAAACTGATTTCCATGCAGTGTGAGAGATTCTGTCCTTTGTCTTAATGTGTAGAGTCCATTTGTCAGCCCACGTGTGGCATAGAACAGGGCAAGCATACCTTCTGTTTAGGCGGTATAGGCTGGTGCCCTATACCCAAGGAGTCTGGGGTGATTAGTAGGAGCCCCGCCTGTCTTCCCAGACCCCCTCAGAAAGCCCTCCAAGGAGCAGCCCTTCCTCTCAGGTAGCCCTCCAAGTGTTAGCCCCTCCCTGGGCCGATGGAGACCATGCTTACAGGCTGCTTAAGATGAGGCAAGTTACCTGCTGTGTGCTGTCATGATCTCTCCCCTTCCAGAGAGCCACCCAGGAGGTGCTTTGCTCTGCTCATGTTAAACCTGGATTTATAAATTCAGCTGGATTGGCATATTGCATCGGTGGCGGAGGATACCCAGTAATTGGGGATCCAAAACTTATCACCTCCTTAAGAATAAGTCCTAAAAGTATTCTATTTTGTTTCTTGTTAAGTGACAGGTGTAACTCTTTATACTATTGTCAAAGTTTCCCCCCCCCCCACAGTCCTGTGGGTATAGGGGGAGGCAATCCTATGTAAAATGTGAAAATTTCCCACTGTAACTGTTTTGAAGCATACAATAAATACTGTTTGGTATTTACTTCTACAGTAAAACAGCTTATTCTGATCGACATATCACATAGTAGTTGATGTAAGAAACTACCAGACAAAAGCAACTTCAGGAAAGTGGGGTTGATTTTGCCTCCCACATGAAGGGTACGTGTGGTCCGCCGGGCTGGGTGTCATGGGGGCAAGTAAGGACAAACTTTCTCATTGGGACTGCCAGCTCACGATTAACCTATCGTTAATTACTAAAGCTGGGTCTGTACTTAGGCTTGTCCCTAACTAGTTCTTATAACTGAAAGGAGTCCAATCTATAATCTACATTCTTTGACGAGGCCCGGTTACCTTTACTCTCTGCTGCCCATCCTGCTTCCCCCGAGTCTCGCTGGTGGATCCACCTGTCTTCTTCTCTGTCCCCAGAAGCCCCGCCTAACCTCTTCCTGTCTAGCTAATGGCCATGAAGCTCTTTATTAAATCAATCACGTTGACACAGCTTCCTTGTAAAGGAGTACTTCACAACAGCGGGGCACCAGGGTGGCTGCTGACATCACACCCATAGCCCGGAACTGGAGAGAGGCACATGCCAGTGATTGGCTTTTTATCCAATCTGGGACCCCAGCTCAGGAGATGGCACTTCAGGCTTTTAGGGTGAATCATCTCACCTGATCTACTCTTGCACAGACACGTTAGAGAGTCGTCTTCTAGGTGACTCTTCAACTTGCCTAGGAATCCCAGTACTTGAGAGGCTGAGACAGGTGGATCTCAGCGAGTTCAAGGCCAGCCTGGTCTACATAATGAGTTCTAGGACAGACAGGGCTATATAGAGAGACCCTGCCTCAAAAAACAAAATCAATAAATGGACAATAGAGAACTCGAAGCCAATGTACGGTGTTACTTCAACCATAAGTTACCTGCCAACCCATGAATTCTATAGCGAATCCTATGTCCCAGTTGTATCATCTCTAGGTATGCAGCAGAGAAGCTGTGTTTTTGGTGAACCTGCTTTAAATTTTAGACAAAATAAATGCTATAAGGACAACAACTTCCCTCGCATTCCTAACCCTTTCTGTAGTTTGCAAATTTCATAAAGTCAGCTTCTGTGATCCTAGATTGAAAAATTGTGAATAGATAAACCATCCGGTCCCTTCCATGCATTGGACATGCTCATTAATCTTTAAAAATAATTGATCTGAGGCCAAAGGTCAGCAGCAGAGCATGCACAAGCCCCTGGGTTCAATCCCTGGCTCCAGAAACACAAACCAACAAAGAGAAAGACAATCCTTTTGCAGAACAGCCCCCTTTAAAAACTGCTTTCAGCGGAACTAATCAGATGTTATGAGACATTTTTATGATCCTAGCAGAAGCTTAATGAATAACTTTGAATAGATTTGAATACTTAACATGCCTAATCCGTGTGAATTATAGTAACACTTTGCCTTTTGGGGGAAGTCACCGGTTTTGATGCTAATATGCAGAATGACACCTTAGGAACATGCACAAAGAGTCAGGAGGATTGTACCTTTAAAAACACAAATGAGCAGTGGAAACCCTTATTACTGGGGTCACCTCTTGGGACCGCTGGCAGTTTGCTTGCCATGGGAGCATTTTTCTGCTTAGAAACAACATAATTGACTGTTCCGCTCTAGCCAGCAGATGCCACGTGACCTAGCAACAGCGGAGGAAGAAAGCCAGGAGAGATTTCTGCTAGAAATAAAACTTCAAATCTTTGTTATCCCCCTAAAACATTTTGGTAAAGACGTCGTCCCTTCCTCCCAGCAAACTAAGACACAAGTACCAATGACAAACAACATACTTTCTCTTGCCTTGTGTGGCCTGGATGATCATTTTACACGGAGTGGACCCCTGTTTATCTGAGAGTGTGTGGCATAAAATAAAAAGCTAACAACGTACTTTTTTTTAATGTAATTACTTTGCCTGAGTAGCAGGCACGTGATGATTAAACTTGACCTGTGTTTAACTAAGCGGTTGGTTGATGACTTTTATTTTCCTTTCTTTTACATTTTTTGGGTACTGTGAGGTATTTCCTTTAACATTTTTCTCTCTCACAATGGTGAATGCTTTAAAAATGGCTCCCCAAAAAGGGCCACCCATTCTCAGCACTCTCAAGACAGTTCATATTTCTTTGCCTTCTGTTCAGTTTCGGATCGCAGAACATTCTTACCTCACACTATTTGAATTTTCTCTTTTCCATCCCCAGTCTTCTCTTGACAGTAGAACACCGTCTGCAGTGACAGTCACTATCCAGGACTATGCCTGCTATGAAACACTAAACAAAAACAAAAGGCTGTGTCTTGTTCTAGTTTCATTTCTGTTATGGTGATAAAATATCCTGACGAAAAGCAACGTAGGGGAGGAGGGGGTTTAATTCAGCTCTTAACTACAGGCTATGATCCATCACGGGGAAGTCAAAGTATCAGGAACTTAGGACAGCCGGTAGCATCACACCTACAGACCCTGACTAGGGGATGATGCTGCCTACACTGGGGTGGGCTTTCCAGCATTGGTTCACAGTCAAGACAACTGCTCACAGATGTTCCTCAATTAAGACTTTCTCCTTGGGTGTGGCGGGGAACACCTTTAATCCCAGCACAGGGGAGGAAGAGACAAGATGAACGTCTGTGAGTTTGAGGCTGTTATGATAGACATAGCAAGTTCCAGGACAGCTAGAGCTAAATAATAGGGGGAGGGGGAAGGCTTGCTTCCCTAGTATTCAAAGTTGTGGCCAGTTGGCATCATTTTAGGAAGGCAACGGCAGTCCTGTGTGCAACAATATATTAATCACTGTTTATGAATGGCGAGGGAAAAGATGGATCGGTATCAGAGGTGGAAAACCAGGCCAGTGTTTTTTTTTTTTTTAAAGGAAAATGAAAAAATTGAAGGGCTAGAGGGGAGGGCCAAAGCGATACAGGGTGAGAACAGAGCAGGGCCAGCCACACTGACGTGGGATATTAAATAAAGAAACAGGCGCGAAGGAGGACAAGGGCCGACAGACCTGTTTATTGGATCCAATCTCAGGCACACCGTGCATGGAGTCTAGAAGCTCCTCTGGTGCCTGGCAGTCCCTCTCTAATGGCCAAGCATTTTCTCCCTAGGTGTTCTTTTGGGAGAGTGTCCCAGCCCATGGGTGGTGCTGGCCGAATGGCGCCTTAGAGGCTGGTCACATCTCTGGTTGCTGTGAACACCCCTCTTGCCTACAGGTGGGCCCTTCCCGACTACAGAGAAGAGCTTGGCCTCGGCACAGAAGTCTCTCTGTAGAAACTGGTTCCAACCAGACCTTTCGCTCCCTGATTACTGCATGGCCCTGTTTCCTAAGGTTCTTTCCCAGAGCCCAGTGACATTCAGATGACCAGTGTCTGTGTGTTGTCTGTCTGATGCCCCTGCTCAGTTTCCCAGGAGTGAGTCACAGAGTCTCAGGCTGCTCAGTAGGGGATGTGGCTTCCATGAAGCTGAAGTCCTAAGCACGCAGCGCCAAGAGGCTTTCCCTAGTGCTCTCTCTCTCTCTCTCTCTCTCTCTCTCTCTCTCTCTCTCTCTCTCTCTCTCTTCGGGCACTGCTGCTGTCTTGGGTCTAGCACTTTTTCTTCAGGTTTTTTAGAATGTCTGTTATTGAAAATAAAGTGCAGATTTTCTAACTCCGTGTTTCTCGAAGTCTGTAGTAAGGGTTTCCTCCTAGTGGGAACAGGGTGCTGCTACCTCAAATGAACCAGTCTCTTGGAGCCCAGCTATGAAGATTTTTCCCCGTTTTGTCAAATTCATTTTTCTTTTTTCTTCCTCCCTCCCTCCCTCCCTCCTTCCCTCCCTCCCTCCCTCCCTTCCTCCTTCCCTCCCTCCCTCCCTCCCTCCCTCCCTCTCTCTCTTCCTCTCTCTCTCTCCTTTTCCTTTGGTTTGTATTTTTTTTTATTTGTTTTTTTTTTTTTTTTTTCGAGACAGAATTTCTCTGTTTAGCCTTGGCTGTCCTAGAACACACTCTGTAGACTAGGTTAGTCTCAAACTCACAGACATCCCCCTGCCTCTGCCTCCCAAGTGCTGGAATTAAAGACATGTGCCACCACCCAGCGTCCCTTTTCTAATTAAATTAGAGATAATTGAGTACCATTCTGTTCTTCAGGTACCTGATTTTCAATTTTCCACAGATTATTTCCTAGAGACTCTACACATTGTACCAGGGTGTCTTTCTGCTGTTTTACTATTTACCCACCCCACCCCCCACCACTTCTGCAATGGTTACAGAAAACCGCCTAACAACACTAGGAAACCACTCTGATTAAGAGGTCACCACAGCCAGAAGCCACAGCTGCTGCTGGTCTGGACTCCTGCCTATGAGGATTTGCCCTTAAAGGATACTGTCCTCCCCAGAGCTGTGACCACAGGCTGGCATGACTGTGTTCCTACCGGTAAATCACATCTCTAAAACCAGGCATACCAGCCAGGGTAGCGGATGCCTGGGCTTGCCCCAATTCTGCTATATCTGATTGATGGGTTCTTATCAGGGCATTGATGGTAAAGGAGTTAGGAGTTTTTGTAATAGATAAAGAGACAGCGGAAAGGAGGTAACGTGGGCGCCAGCCACGGGTTTGCCTTGCTTTCCCTCAGTGTATACCCTTAGTTATAGTTTCAAAGGTGTGTAAATAACACTGTAGCCTTATAGTTTCAAAGGTGTGTAAATAACACTGTAGCTTGCTTAGTGCTTTATTATATATACATGTGTGGACCTATATCTGCAGTTGAGCATCTGCACTCACAATCACTGTAAAGGCAGCAAGATTAATAGTCGTTTCCGACATGGGCTGTAGAGTCAGGTTGTGGTCAAATCTCTGTTCATGTGATATGGGCAGGCATTTCCTGAGCATCTCTCTCACAGACTAACACCCTCCTTAAAGTAAGTGCAACAACAGCACCTACCTCAGAACACTGCTGTGAAACCCAAATAATGCCTGAAATAGACTTAACATAGTGTGTGACTCATGGCAGGGTTTATGCCCAGATCAAAGAATCGCAAAAATACCGATGCCAAGGAGACGACTCACCAAATGCAAGAACAAAGGTTTCTTTATTAGGAGTTGCAACTCGGACCCTGACCATTCTGGAACAAGCAGAGTGCTGCTTTTTGGCTGAGGGGATTTCTAAAGAGAAATGCTCAAGAGACTGGATGTTTTGAATTTACAAAGCTTTTATGGTTACATAGGATAAAACAGTAGCTGTATGTGTAGGTAGGATGCAATTAAGCAGGAACCTATAGAGGGAACAGGTTGTTAATTGGCTCCCAGGCAGGGACTTTTATAACTACAATTTGACAACATCTGATCTTCCTTAGGACAGAGAAATGTTGACATGCCTGGGGCAGGCGGGGGGGGGGGGGTGTTACCTGTTCCCAGGCCTCTGTACCCAGTTCTTTGTTTAGCCTTATCTGTCTGGGCTGCCTTTTTGGGAACTCAGAGAGGCTTAAGAGTTATTCTTTTTGGGTTTTGGAGACCAAGTTTTAGGCTTTATTAATTTTCCCATCTTACTCCTTTCAGTAGGTACTCAGTGACTCATAGCTTTGGTAGCCAAAGATCTAGGTGGTCAACTATAGTGCCTTCTACCGTCTTGATAAATTACACCTTTTTACTGGTCTTAATTTCTTGTTTTGGTTTATAGTTTCTAATCTGTAAGATGGGTTCCTAAGTTTATAATATCCCAAGTACTTTTGTGGAGAAAACAAAGCACTAGGAGTTACTTAGGTGTGATGTGTGTGTGTGTGTGTGTTTATATGTACACATGCAAGTTGGCATGCATGTATATGTTCATGGAAGACAAAGGATAATTTGGGGTGTTATTCCTCAGAGCTCTTCACTTTTTCATATTTATTTTAATTTGTGGCTATGTGTGCTCGTGTCACGTATGATTGGAATACACAGAGGAGGCCAGAGGAAGGCATCCAACCATTCTCCAGTGTTAGCTGGAGTCACAGGCACTTGTGAGCCACCCCTTTTGGGTGTTGGGAACTGAACCAAAGCAAGAGCAAGTGCTTTTAACTACTGAGCCATCTCTCCACTCCCTTAGCCACCTTTTGATGAGACAGGGTCTCCCACTCACCAGTTAGGTTAGGCCGGCTGACTACTCAGCTCAGGGATCAGCCTGTCTTTCATTCCCCAAAACTGGCATTGCAAGTACTAATACCATACTAAAACGCAGGTCCTGGGGACTAAACTTAGGTTCTCGTGATTGCAAGGCAAACACTTTACAGAATGAACTAGCTCATCTCATCGCTCATTACTTAACATTTTCTGATAAGCATAAATAACGGCCGCTAGTCATTTAGATGAGCCATTCAACAGCTCTAATCGAAATGCGCAAAATCTAAATCTTCTGAGATCAAGTTGAGTGCTGACGTCGTCACAGGCGGCAAACTCTATCGGATGTAGCCAGTACGGAGACGTGCCAAAATTAATTATTAATTGATTGATTAATGCATTCACACTTACTAATTTATCTTGTGTGTGTACACTTGCCTGTGCCATTTCGCAATGTGTGGCAGTAGGAAGAGAACTTGGAGAGTCATTGTTCTCTACCAAATGAATCCTGGGGAGTGAACTTTCTGCTGAGTTATGTTGCCAGCCCAGGTTAATTGCTTTTTTTAAAAAACAAACAAAAAAAGCAAACAAAAACCTGGTTTCATATAACTCATACTCGCCTTGAACTCACTATGTAGCTGAAGATGGAATTGAACTTATGATCCTTCTGCCTCGACTTCCTCAGTGCTGGAATTGACAAGTGTGTGAGACTACACTGTACCTGAATAACTGTGCCAAGGATATCATTCATGCTAGGCAACTACTCTACCAATTGTCATACAACCATCAGCTCTGCCGAAGTCTTTATTAGCTGACCAGAAACTACAATGGGTGTTATTGGGAGCCTTTCTCAGGATGAGCTTTAAGCAAAGAAGTTGTGCCCTAGGTAAACACACTTCAGTCTACTGAAGCAGACTGAAGCAGTCAAAAGACAAGCTCAATACATTTAGAGACTTACCCAGAACTATGAACTGTGATGGATTAGGTCTTTCTTTTCATTTTGGCAACTGATGCTGGCAACTGATGCTGTCTACACATGAGTTTTATGGCCTGAATTGTCCTTCTATCATGGAGTCAGTTGTGGTGAGGTCTGGGGGGGTCAGTTACAATTAGGTTAAATAATTAAAAGTGTGTAAGAGTGTTCAGAACTGCTGTCCCTAAGATCTTTCATTTTCTCTAAGTAAATATTCCAGAATCTAAATAATCTATGTGTTAGCATGGTGGCTATTAGAGTCCTTATATTGATACTTTATTTTAGCAGACAGTAGTATATGGTTTTCCCCTGGGTCCATGACTTACCTAGTCTCAAGTTCTTGACAGATGAGCAGTGTTGGGCGTGGGTTCTATGTCTTAAGAGTAGATGGGGTGGGCATGAATTCCAATCAGATAGTGGTTGATCATTCCCATAACTTTTGTGCCTGTACTACCATTGTATCTTGCAGGCACGCCACCATTGTAGATGGAAGGGTTTTTGAACCATTCTTAATGGTTAGAGATGATACTGTTTGAAAAGCAGATCTATAAGCAACGTTTGCAGAAGAAAGGACCTTGTGAACCTGACTTATGTCTGGGACTCTTAAACTATCTCTTGGTGTCTATTTATATGATAATGATTTATATGTTAGCATATGCTCTGTTTTTTCAGTTGAAATTACATAAAGGGAACAAATAAAAAGCTTTATGGAGATGCTAAATTACTTGGTGTTTCAAAAGTAAATAAAATAAAGGCAAATGAAGCCTTTCATACATAACAGTTTTCCATCAACTACTCTCCCAGTCATTTAAAAATTATAGTTGTGTGTGTGTGTGTGTTCGCACAATGCATGCAGGGTACGGCACATACAAGAATCACTTCTCTCTTTCTATCCTGTGGGTTCCAGGGATTGAACTCAGGTCACCAGTCCTGGTGGCAAGGACCTTTACCTGCCGAGCCATCTCTTGGGCCTTATTGCCCCCATTTTTGATCCTCATCCTACATGTTTAGAAAATCGGAGATTCTTATTAGCTGCAACCAGCTGATATAAAGATATAAAGAAAGGAGGTCTAATTCAGGCACAGAAAAAACCAACCAACCAACCAACCAAATAAACAAAACAAAGCAATTCCCAAACCTGAGTAGATGCAGCTACTACAAGTAGCAAGGTGCTTTTCAGAAATCATGGATGGATTGTGCAGTAGCTGCTACTCGATGGGATGTGTTTTGGCATAAAGTAAATTCCTGAGCCTTTCATGCTGTTTGGGAAACCCACACACTACCACTCCGTGAAGCACAGAGAAGATGCATCCCTCTTCACTGGCTGACACGCGCTTGTTTAGCACCTGTCTGATCTTCCTTCATGCAATTTTTGGGTCTGGTGCTTGTTGTCAAGGGCAGAACACAAACAATCGAACAATTACTATATTGTTGCTGGGTGTGGTGACTCATGCCTGTAATCTCAGCACTCTGGGAGGTGGAGGCAGGAGGACCAGGAGTTTCGAGACAGCGTCAGTTTATGTAAGGAATTCAAGGCCAGCCTGGGAGATGTGAAACCCTGTCTCAAAAACCAAACAACACATCAAAAGCCAACGCTTTAAATCATTCCCTGCTTGGTACGCATTGCGGAACCTAAGCATGGCCTCATACCTTTCTCTTCGAGGCCCTGTGTCAGTCCAGGAAGCCTGCGGATAGAGACACAAATGTGAATGGATTTCATGGTTGAGTCTCTGCTGAGTCGTAGGAAACCAGGGTGGGCTGGTGCATTGGCATTTTAGTAAAAAAAAAAAAAAAAATGTATGGGCTAAATTAACTAATTTATGTTTATATGGAAACGAATCTAGCTGTGGAGTAAAATGGCTGTTCAAACAAGAACTAAAAAATCAAAGGCATTTCTCTCTTGTAGAGGGCTTCTTTGGGGTGTGTTTCTTGGGTTTTTTTTTTTTTTTCTTTTTGAGTAAAAAAATGTGCTCAGTCATGCATCCAGAGAAACATTTAGAGACCATGTACTTGTTTACCAGCTTCATTTGAAATCCAAGGGGGGGGGGGAAGCACATAGAGAAAACTTGATTTACATCTGGTATGCATTCTGTGCCTTCTTCAGATTGATTTTGGATGCTGCCTTAACCAATTAGAATTTAGCAAAGTCATGTTTTAGTAACCCAAGGAGGAGCCTAGAATGGCCTATGACTCTAACCTCTTCTGTATAACCAATTAACTTGTGACCCAGGGAATAGAGTTAGTCTCTGCCCCTCAACAATACGGAAATATATTTTTAATATTACTTATTATCATGTGTGTTTATATGGTGTATGTGTGGTGTGGTGAGAGGTATATGTATGTGATTCTGTGTGTGTGTGTGTGTGTGTGTGTGCGCGCGTGTGTGTATGCACGCCAAGGAAAGTTCATAGAGCTCAAGAGCAACTCTGGCGAATGAGTTCTTTCTTTTTACCTTTATGTGGGTCCCAGGGATCAAATTCGGCATGTCAGGCTTGTACAGCAGGTGTTTTACCTACTGAGCCATCTCACCAGCCCAGATTGATGTATTAAGAATGAAGAAGGAACCATGACTAGCCGTCATGCTTGCCTCTCAAGCAAGGTAACAGCTGCGATGGACAGGGGCCTCAGACAGACTGGCATCCAACAACCCAAAGCACTCGGATGACTGCTAGGCTGACACAATGATGAACAAATCGATCTTCAAGCTTGTGGACGTTTCTTCTTCAGCAACAGGGCCTGTGGTCAGAGCTTTTTCACAGGACTTCAACTGCAGGGCTTTGCTTTCATCCCTGGCTGCTGGTTCCCTCCCAACTCTGACTGTTGGATGCTAGAAACAGACTCTCCTGGTTGTCGGGGTTGGGGTGGGGTGGGCAAGAACAGGAAGGAATCTTCTGAAATGTACCTGACACCTTCTGGAGACTTGGGCCTGCCTGCTCCCTAAGGCTCTCAGGAATGTCACTGAGATGATATCAAGGATGGTGGGTGGACCCGTGGCTTCTCCCAGTTTATGGATGACAGTATTGGAACTTAGAGAAGCTGGTGTTTTCTCTTGTGTAGCTCTTCTGAGCAGCCTTCTCCCCACACACCCATGTATGACTCATTTTTTTTGGGTCACTGTGCTGACTAGTTCCTGTTGCGTAAAACTATATACATACATACATACGTATGTATGTATATATATATTGATACTCCCATATACATACATACACACACACACACACACACACATACACACACACACACACACACACACACACACACATATATATATATATATACATATATATATATATATATCACGGTAAATAAGGATCAGGATAAACAAATAGGCCGAATAGATGTTTATTCAGGGAGAAATAACTTACAACCTAGACAGATGAACACCAGGAAATTCAACCCGATCCTCTCCTGTCCGAGTCACGCCAGAAAGAGAGCGCCTTACTTGGCCCCCTCCGACCTCCTTCCCCAGGTCACTTCCGCCCATGGCTCCATCCCCCAATGGGTGTGGTCAGTGCTACAGAAAGACTATCTCACTACATGTATGTATGTATATATATATATATATATATATATATATATATATATATATATATATTATCAATTAGGGAAATGCCTCCATCAGATTGTCCTGTTGGCATGTCTATGGGGACATTTTATTGACTATTGATTGGTACAGGAGGGCCCAGCTCACTGTGGATGATGCTGCCCAGGTCAGATGATCCAGGATTGTATACGAAAGCAAGCTAAGCAAGGGATGAGGGACAAATCAGAGAGCAGCACCCCTCCATGGTGCCTGCCTGTTTCTGCTTCAGTTGCTGCCCGGGTGCCTCTCACACTGTGATCAGGATGTATCAAACAATCCCTTTCCTACCAAGCTGTTTGGGCCATGGGAACACAGCAATAGGAAGCAGACTAGGATGGTCACCTATCTCGAGGTCTCCAGAGTAGAGATGCCTGCCCTTCTTAGTGGTTCGGTGGGTTACATGAGGTTTCTTCAATCTGTGTTTCTGATGAAAGTATCTTTGATAGACTGAAAAGACGATGTGGGAAGGGGCTTTTTGTTTTACCTCTGTATGGTCAGACATTTGGAACGCCATGGAATTTTTGAATAGCAGAGTGAGCAAATATATGAGTGAAAAAGGGCAATAACACAAAATAACAAGTCTCCCGATGCCAGAGATTCACCTTGCCTTGAGACTCTCTACTGCTTCTTATCAAGCTACCAAGTCTTTGTCTCCTCCCATCTAGGCAAGGACCAAGTATCACCGAGATAAGAGGGACTTGAAAGGGTAATTTCTCTGGATCCTGCTGGCTCTTGCCCTGTGGACCCACTGAAGTCATGATTGACCCTCAGTCTGGGAAGCTCTGTGGTGGCTCAGTATCTTGTGAAGGCGAAACAATATGAGTAGGAATCAATGAGCTAAAGCAAGCTCATCTCTTGGTAATTGCTTTCAGTCTGCCCAGAGCTAATTTCACACTAACGAGTCCCGAGTGTCCTTTACAAAGTCAGGGAGTGCTCTGTAAGTGGTGCCAAACTTAGAGAAGATTTTAAAGGGCTCTGAAGTTGTCTCTTCTGGGGTGGCCCCCCCCCCTTGGAAAGCTCATAATCACGCCCATGCTGAGGTTTAGCTTTCAAGATCAACTAGGACAGTAAGCTTTTCACTCATTATCACAGACCAGGAGAGAACAGCATTTAACTGGCCTCTGTGACCTTAGCTTACCTCAGTGGCCCAGGAAAGCATGCGCTAGGACAGTGGTTCTCAACCTTCCTAAAGCTGTGACCCTTTTAAAAGAGCTCCTCATGTTGTAGTGTCCCCCAACTGTCCCACGCTACCGTCTCGCCAGCAAGAACGACGCGGCACACTCAGGATCCTTCTGCAGTAAAGCTTTAATGCATCTTGAGAGGGAGAGCATAAGCTTACAGAGCGGAGACGCCAAACATCCAAAACCCAACCCTTATATAGGTTTACAACCTTCGCCTCGGACGTGTCACCTCCTGATTGGCTGCAGCCCATCGGCCCATGTGACGCCACGGGAGAGGCAGAGGCCAAGGGAGGGAAAATCACCCTGCACCTGCGCACTGACTTGTTTACTCTCAATGCCAGCCGGATGCAGGCGCCATCTTGTAATGGAGAATGCAGGGACGGCTCCCTACACTCAACCATAACACTGCTTTCATTGCTACATCATAACTGAAATCCTGCTACTGTTATGGATCGTAATGTAAATGTGTTTGGAGAAAGATTTGCCACAGGGGTTGCAACTCACAGGTCGAGAACCACTGTGCTAGGGTGAGTCACTGTAATGCTTTTAAGTCGTGGGTTCTTTTAAATCCGAACTTGATATGCACCAGAGGTTAATCTAACACCTGTGTCATTGTAGAGATTAATATTTTGATGACTGGGCTGAAAATTCACCTCTTGCAGCTAGAAGATTGTGAAAGGCCAATTCAAATATGCTTCAGCAAGGTTGCCCACAGTGTCTTTTAGGTGTGGTTGGAACACAATTTGTTGAGTTTAGAATTTCCCACTCTATCACAGGGCTGGGCCAAGAGGCCTGGTTCATCCGTTTTTACAAGCTCTTACTGTTGTACGGTAGGACCTGTGGCCAGTGTACTTACTACTGATGAAGTATGTTCCTGTACCTGACCTATGGAAGTCGATGGACCCCACAATTTCAAATATCTGCGATTACTGCTTGTCTTAGAGTCACTACTGCTGTGATGAAACTCTGTGGCTGGGAGCAAATTGGGGAGGAGAGGGTTTATTTGGCTTATACATCACTGTTCATCGTGGGAGGAAGTCAGGGCAGGATCTCACACAGCAGGAGCTGAGGCAGAGACCATGGGAGAGGTGTTTGGTTCTATAAACCAAAACCAGGTTTATAGAAACCAGCCCAGGGGTGGCCCTGCCCGGAACTGGCTAGGCTTTCCCAGACCAATCAAACACTAATTAAGAAAATACCCCACAGGCTTGTTGAGAGCCAGATCTTAGAGAGGCATCTTCTCCTCTCCAGGTACCCTAGTGTGTGTCAAGTTGACATAAGACCAGCCAGCACACTGCTATAATGGGCAATGCCAAGGCTGGTGGCAGCTTATGCTATCCCTGCCTCAAATACTACCCTGATTCTGAGCTCAAGGTTTGATCTCTCTGCATCACCTCCTCTTAGCCAGGAGCCCCGCAAAGGTGGTGGTGAGTCATCTGTTCCACTCAAGGGTCACCCCACACCAACCATGGGAAACCACAAACCCTAGCAGCCCCATGTGGGTCTGTGAAACCCAACAAGACTTGTGGGGGGAACCATCTGACATTGTGTTGCAAATGAGGCAGTTTTGCAGTGGAACAAATGACTGAGTGGTTCTTCACATCAAACGTGTGTGATTAGATCTATGTCCCGCCTAGATGGCACAGGGAGCTCTCTCATTTGTATACGTAGTCCCAACAGCAGCATGAACTTAGGTCAATGACCTGTCTTTTAAGTAGTGTCTTATTTTCTGAAGTGTGTGTGATGCCTCCTTCCCCTGGGAAGCCCACCTGAGGTGGGCAGCAGAGAGCGTAAGATGAGGGTAGGGCAGCAGCATCAGACTTTCCTCTGTGTCTTTGTGTGGACAGGAAGGAGCCATAGTCTTCTATTATCCGCTGCAGTGTGGACACATCTGAATATATACTGGAGACTTTTTCCCAGGTGTAGCCGTGTTGGGGAGTGAGGTGGTCAAGAGACAGTCACAGCCTTCGCATGGAGCCCTCTTGAATGCATTCATGCTGATTAGGCCAGGCTGTGAGTTCAAGCCCTTCTTGGTCTTCCTGTCTGCTTGTCCTTCTGTCCTCTACTACATGGACCTTTCTGAACTTGGACTTTTACTATAGAGCTCTAGGGAATTAATCTCCATTCTTTATAAATTACTGACTCTCTAGGGCTGGCGTGACACAGCTCAATGGGGAAAGGTGTGTCTCTCCAGATGGATGACTAGTTTGACCTGCAGGTAGGTGGAGAGACTCTTCAACTCCAGCAAGTTGTCCTTCAACCCCTACGCACTTGGCATAAACATCCTTCCTCCCCATACACACACGGCATCCCACAATATCTAAATACATAAATGAATCTGGTTGTCATGGTGCATAGCTTCAATTCCAGGTAGGGAGGCAAAGGCAGGCAGATCTCCGAGTTTCAGGCCAGCTGCGGCTATACAGGAAAAAACTTTAGTCATTGTCAACTCTTCTCTTATGACGGTGCAAAGCCAGCACTGTGAGCGAGAGCCTTCCCTTTGGAGGGCTTATCTTGTTTCATCTGTCCCATTTCCAATTGGGACAAATCTATTAGCAGCAATGCTAACTGCTTCTCCGTTCAAGATTCAATTCAAAGCAACAAACCTTCACTGAGTGGCATCGCTAGTCCTGGTTGTCAACTCGACTCTATCAGGAATTCACAAAACCCCAAGCAGATGGGTACGCCGGGGAGGAAGTTTTCTTAATGAAATAATTTGAACTGGGAAGACCAACCTGGCTCTTTAAGGTGAGAAGAGCTACCTCTACTCTGGGCCACTCCTCCTGGTTGTGGCCTAAAGGAAGCTTTGGTGCTGCGCCCAACCTCGACCAGCAAGGAAAAGTGCCACTCAGGGAAGATGATCTTCTAGCAGTTTAATCAGGATCCTTGAACATGCTTCTTCTTCTGGGGACCCCGGGGGAAATGCCTGCACAGGCTTAAATCCCCTTGTGCTGACCAACCCCAGTGAGCCACGTGGACCCTGCAGATAGGCTACTCTTATGTGGAAGCAAGCAAGCTAAACAGGCTTAGCCAAATAAGGACTTGTTTAGGACAGAGCACTCACCATCGGGAAGGTGGAAGGCGGAAGCCAGCGCCATCTTTAAGGCGTGGCACTTGGCAGCTCTCTACACTTTGGCTCTTTGCTTGCTTGCCCGCACTCTTTAGCAAGTCCAACCCTTCAGTGCAATTAGAGCCCACTTCTTTGAGAGTCTGGTAGTTATTGAAGACCGCTGAGGCACTCAGCCTCATGGACTAGACAGCTGCTAGGTTCTTGTACTTTCCATTGGTAGACAGCCATTGTTGGACTAGCTGGATCATAGCCTGTGAACCGCTTTAATCAAATCTCCTTTCTCTACTTTCCTCTATCGTATATCCATTCTATTGGCCTGTTCTTCTAGAGAAGGCTGAGCATAGGAGATACAGCATGGGAGATGCTTCCTTCCTTCCTTCCTTCCTTCCTTCCCTCCTTCCTTCTTTCCTTCCTTCCTTCCTTCCTTCCTTCCTTCCTTCCTTCCTTTCCTTCTTTTCTTAAAGCAGGGTTTCAATATATAACTCACTACATAGACCAAGCAGCCTCAGACTCACAGAGATCCGCCTGCTTCTGCCTCCTACAGAGTCTGTTATAAATCAAGAACTTTCACAGTTAATACTGTGCCATGTTTGCCCGGAGTTGGGTTACTCATGTTCTCTTTGGGCTCCTAATTGTAAGCATTCACACCAAACTCCAGACTCCTTCCCAGGTACTGGAGCTAAGGAAGGTCTTGAGTAGTTGGTTGGCCAGTTAAGGAATGATAGCTTTGGAGGATGCAACCCGATCCATTCAATCAATAGGCTAACAAACCCACATGTGGTGGTGCATGCCTGGAATCCAGCCCTAGGGAAGCAGAGGCATGAAGATGGACAGTTCAGCGTTGTTCTTGGTTGCATAACAATCAGAAGCTAACCTGAGACCCTGTCTCAACAAGCTAAAAGGAAAAAGAAAGCAAAATACAATAAATCAAAGAGCTGTCCATTGCTGAATACTTCAAAATAATCTGGATTGCACTGGGTAGCATGTGTGAAAAGTGTTTGTCTCCTGGGCTTATAATGGGCACTGTGGAGATGTTAATTTCCTTTCTTATAAAAACTCTTCCTGTGGCTTTTACACCATTTTCATCTGAATTGGCTTACATAAGTTCTCCCGTGATTCCCAGATGTGTTACGTGTAATCTACTTTACAAAGAGACTAGTGATAGGTAGAGATGGGAATCTGGAATGTGGATAGAGAGCGCCTGGGTTGTGCTGTCTGGAAGAAGAGGAGCAGGAGTATCAGACCCGTCTCCTGATTCCAGTTTACATCAGTTCCTTCTCTCCTCACTCATGACTCACAGGCCCCTGGAACCCATGTTCTTACCATAGTTCCTTGTTGGGAAGGGACAGCATCATTTGTTTTTTTTTCCTATCTCCAGTTAATGATCCTTTTGTATCTCAAGTCAGGATTTGAGTACCTATATTCAGGCTTGTAATTCACCTTAGTTTCCATTGGAGGTGACCCAATTCTGGGTTTCCATTTCAGCCTACCCATGCATCTTACGGTGGCGAACCTGACGAAATGATGTAGAAAGTAGAGCCACACCTCACAGCCTCATTTCAGGTCATTTCAGATGTCTGGAGCCCCCTGACTACATTTGGTTAGAGGAACCAGGAGCAATATCAGTACTGCCACACTGTGTCTCCTTGTAATGTTTAGTTAGGCTTCAAAAGAATATGGCAACGTTTACTTACTGTTTAGGTTGTCGAGAGACATAGTTCCTTTAACTGAGCATCTCAGAGCAGGGTGTGTGTGGGGGGTTTGAATGTTTTTGGTCATTGCTCTTTTACAGTCTGATTTACGGCAGGTGTTCCCATGGGGTGCCAGATTGGGAATATATATATATATATATATATATATATATATATATATATATATATATGAAGCTTGAGGATCAGCATGTTTCGAGGGAAGGCCCTAGGAGAGCTGTTGTGAGTTGAATGTGTAATGTCCCCCATGGGCTCATGTGTTGGGATGCTTGGTCCCCTACTGGTGGTGCTGTTTGGGGAAGTTTTGGAAAGTTTAGGAGTTGGAGCTTTGCAGGAGGAAGCGGGTGACTCAGACAGGCCCTGACATTTCACAGCTCAGCTTGACTTCCTGTCTTCACGCTGTCTCCAGACTAGGGGCGCTATATGACCAACCGCGTCACATTTCTAACACTGTGACTCTTCCAGGATAGACTCTATCTCCTAATACTGTAAGTATTATACACCTGTCCCCTCCTGAATTCCTTCTTGTTGTGTGTTTGGTCACAGTCATAGGAGAAGTAACTAGCACAATCCCCTGTCCACAACTTCTTCTTTTCACCTAGCAAAATAATTAGTTCCAAGCAGTCCAGTAGAACACATGGTCTAAGACATCTGTGAGCTACATATAACCAAGCATGACATTTTCTTTCTCCCTTCCTCCCTCCCTTCCTTCCTTCCTTCCTTCCTCCCTCCCTTCCCTCCTTTCTTCCTTTTTCTTTCCTTCCTTTCTTCTTTAAATATGGTTTTTATTGTTTGAAAGTCTCATATATTTGTTCAATGTGTATTCATTGTGTCTGCCTCCCTCCAACTACCCCCACTACCGTGCCCCTAAACCCACCTCCTCCAAGTTTCATGTCCTTCCTTCCTTTCTTCCTTCCTTCCTTCCTCCCTCCCTCCCTCCCTTCCTTCCTCCCTCCCTCCCTCCCTCCCTCCCTTCTTTCCTTCCTTTCTCCCTCCCTCCCTTCTTTCCTTCCTTCCTCCCTCCCTTCCTTCCTCCCTCCCTCTCTCCCTCCCTCCCTCCTTCCCTCCCTCCCTTCCTTCCTTCCGTCCTTATTAGGAGGTCTGGCCTTGATGGAGTGTGTGTGTTGGCTTGTTAGAGTAAGTGTGCCACTGTGGGGTTGGGCTTTGAGGTCTCAGCTGCTCAAGTTAGGCCTTGTGTAGCATTAACTTCTGCTGCCTGCAGATCAAGATGTAGAACTCCCAGCTCCTTCTCCAGTACCACGTATGCCTGCACGCCACCATGTTTCCCACCATGATGATAATGGACTGAACCTCTGAAACTGTAAGCCAAAATGTTCTCCTTTATAAGAGTTGCTATGGTCATGGTGTCCCTTCACTGCAGTAGAAACCCTAACTAAGACAACCACCATAACTTCGTGGTCACGTGAACACAGCAGCAGAATTCCTAACTAAGGTAACCATCACAACCTCCTTTATAACTATAACCGGGACCACCACCATGGTCACCACCATCATCTACCTCCAAATCCATGACATCCACCATCACTGTCCCCATAACTACCTCTTCTGCCTCTGCCTTTACCACCGCAGCCTCCTATTCCACCAAGTTTCCACCATGACCAAAATTATCTCTAGTGCCTCCTTCCCTCACAACCCATAAAGTCACCAGATCCACCACCATGACCTCTCCATGATTCATTGGACTCTGGATATACATACTCATAGTGTATAAACTCATTTATAGAAAGCCCTTTCCACTTCACATTTCTGTCCGTTAATAGTGTGGTATTTCTGAACAACGATCTTACCAACTGTGTCGTGATCATCAAAGGTTACAGAAGCAAATCCTGTTTTTTTCCACTCTGGCTGTCTTCCGACATCGAAGGTTTCAATCTTGCCATGCTTTTCAATGTAATCTCTAGTTATGTTCTTCTGTATCTCCTTTAATGCCACAAACAAACTTTTCTCCACTGCTAAAGGTGCAGCAGGCTTTACAGACTCCTCTCCAGACATGACTCTCTTTGTCCCACCGCACATACATCAACCTCCTGCAGCTGTCTTTCAACACAGTGTTAGCCACAAAACGAAGCCCCTGGAACATTTTGTTTGGTAGTCTTCATTGTTATATATCCTGTAAGTGTGCCCAATTCCTTAGAATGTTCTCGTAAACTACCACCTGTGTAGTTACAAAGCTCAGACCACCAACAGACAGCTTCCCCAAGTTCTCTGGTTCCTTTGTATCCTTTGACTCTCCATTTTGAGACCAGACTCAACCTCTTCCAACTCAAGTTCGATATGTATCTATGGTTTTGTTCTTAATTGTGACTACGATTGATTATATGTACAGAGGTTAAAAACTTGGACAAGTACGTTTATATTGCAGAAGCTATCATTTAAGCCAAGGCTGTTGGACCTCAAAACTTGCTTGGTCTGGATTATAAAAATGAAGCCACCTTGTTTCCTTTGTTTGTTTTTTGAGGCAGGGTCTCTCAATGCAGCCCAGGTTATCCTTAACCACAAGGGTACCCTCTTGCCTCAGACTCTCAGGGGCTAGAGTTATAGGCATGTGCTACAACCTCTAACACATTTTCCTCTCTGGAAAACAATTTATTTTTCTACCTAATAGTATCTAATTATCTTTAAAGTGACATGTAGGTGTTCATTCATGAAGGAAAAAAAAAAAAACTGGCTGTCTGGGGTCAGGGCTCCTCTCTGCCTTCAAGTAGGAAGAGATGAATGTTGAATTCACATTTCAGGGCTGGTGAAGTTTCTACCGTTCTTGGCAGCCTACTGTGGAAAGTAGCAGACGGCTGGGGTATGTGGGCGAGTGGTTCTATTGCAGGCCCCTCTGCCTACAGACTCATGGTTTTGTGTCACAGTTCCTTAAAGGTGTTTCTAACTATTGGGTTATGACACATCAGTGATGAACTGAACACTTCATTGAGTTAGAAGTAGCGAATAATCAGACAAGTAAGAACACAGAGGCAATGTCTGTGAGGAATGTGGAGACTCTGGCCCATTTATTTCCCTGGCTTTGAGCATACATGCCTAATTATCCCAGATGGATGAAACAGCTTCCTAGACAAGGGGCTGTAACTGTTCTCTGTCACCACCAGTTGCCGTGGAAAAGTTCAGTAGCCATTTTGAGACCACAATCCACATCTCGCGGCTGATAATCTTGAGCTCAGCTCTCATTATTCTCCTTAGGTAGAAACAAACAAGGGTCAGCCGCTTCACTGAGAGCCATATTGTGCTGCCAGGGAAGAGAGATGACAGCCTGACTTATGGCTTCCCTGGAAGAGAGGAAGTTAAGGAGGCAGCTGCAAGAAGTTGAGAGGGTACATAGTAAGCCAAGTGCACAAACATCCTCCACAAACTGTAACTCTTACAATTTCTGGGGTCTCCATCAGTGTTTTGTTTGTTTAACTTGTGTCTGTGTATTTTGTGAAAATACCTGTCAAGGAAAAGTTCTAGGGCCAGGGATATGTAGCTCCGTGGCTGAGTGCTTGTCTCCGTGGGAGGCCCCTAGGCTCCATTCACTGTGTACCACCCCCACAAAGGACAAACACAAAAGTGTTGTATACCTGTCTTTCAGGCAGAAACAAAGAAGAGGAGGCGACAGGGTGACTTTGACTCCAGGGAGGACAAGGGAGGAAGAGCTCCAAAGCCCACGAGTGAGTGGGGTTGACATTGTGGGGTCATCACAATGGGAAGGATTTGCTTTGAGAGATGGCGAGTCAATAGAGGTCTGGATTGGCAAAGACAGAGAAGCATGTGTTTGTCTTGATTACATGGAATCTCAGAAAGGAGCCCCTGTCACACCTGGTGTAAATTGTGACATAATCTAAGACGCTGTTGTGGTTTGAAAAAAGAAAAAAATGGCCCCCAAGGGGAGTGGCCCTGCTAGGAGGCGTGGCCTCGTTGGAGAAGATACAGCCTTATTGGAGGAAGCAGCGTGTCACCGCGGGGAGGGGGGCGGGGCTTTGGCATCTCCTTTGCTCCAGCTCTGCTCAGTGTGCTGCACGGTGGTTGCTCCTGCTGCCTGCAGATCAAATGTAGAACTCTCAACTCCTTCTCCAGCACTGTCTGCCTGCACGCCTCCATGCTACCTGCCACGACAACAATGGATTAAACCCCTGAACGGGCGACTCTGATCTCCGCTCCTTCTCAGTAAGTGCCCCTCCTGGGGCTAGCCTGTTCTCAGTATGCTCCCTTCCAGGCTAGCCCGTTCTCGATGCGTGCCTCTTTCAGGTTAGTCTGTCGTCAAGGCCTTGTCTCCAGCCATCAGTCATGCCGGGATGCCGCATGCATTGAGCCCCTCTCCCGAGGGCCCCTTGGCCTCGGTTACAGACACCTATCCGATCCCGGCCTTTCACCTCACCCACTGTGAAAGTCTTGCCGATAATGCGGTGGAGACAAACACTGCAAGGGCGATTGTCCTTCCTTGCTATAACAAGGTAGGCCAGCCCCTTCCCCCAGTCCCTCACAGGATGCATTGAGAGATCTTTAGGGCTGTGACTTGGCTGCCGACAACACTCTTCCCACTGCAGTGGAGGAGCCCAGGGTACCAGTCCAAGTGGCAGGTAAACCTGCTTCATTTGTCGTAGTCACGGAGTCATGTGGTCAGTACTGCCCTATTACTCTATAAAACCTAACCCTCGAAGGTCCCTGTAGTGGGGGGTTGACAGCCGACCCCACAATGCCCCAGGACCTTACCTTGTGTGATTAACAGCATTCCTCTTACCCACTTTCCCCCTACTAATTCCCCTTGTTTTTCTCCCCTACCTGGCAGAGATCTCACGCTTTGATTTTGAGGACATTGCAGAAGTCACCTGGCCCTTAGCGCAATGGAGCCGGTTGACAACACAACATCCTGCCGTCTTAGTGATTAAAACGTTTTTGCTTACGACAGTTACTTTTACGAAAGAGTTACTTTTGGTTGTAGCAGTTCCTTTTCCAAATTCCAAACTCCCCCTTTAGCGGTTTCTTTCTCTCGTTAAGCCTCACCCTATTCACCTGTGTTTTGTTTTTTGAGTCAGGCTCTCTCACTGAACATAGAGCTCACCAATTAGGCTGGGCTGGCTGGCCAGTAAACCTCAGAACCCCAGGGATATCTCCGTGTTTCTACAGAGCTGAACTTACAAATGTATACCCCCATGTGTGGGTTTCTTCTGTGAGTGACTCCTGGGAATTGAATTCCAGTCCTCATGATTTCTTTACCCATCTCCCAAGCCCTTGCCTCTTCATAAGCTGGGTTATTTCTGGCATTTGCCACAGTAATGTCAAGCTAATGAATTGAACTAGGCACCAATGATTCATTTCAGACCACAGTGCTGATGAGCACCGTGGGAAGAATTTACCAAGGATGCGGACACTGCCAGGCTCCTTAGTGTCCTCATGCCATGGACTGCTTCCCAGTACTGATTCACTCTCTATCTACTAGCTCAGTACTGTCTTTTCATCATGAATATTTGCAAGCTGAATAATCCCACCCGTGAAGATATTGTAATTCTTTTATATGGAATCACCCCAGCAAGAGGAACACTTCCAACATCCACAAGCAGCCACTGTTCTTGGGATGGGAACATTGAGTAGATAACCACACCAATTTTCCATCTTATGCAATCCCAGGGAACCAGGTGAGGTGATTTTGAGTAAATGCATGGAAAAGGATGATCTCAGATAGTTGTACCCAAGTCTGAAATATTGTTGGTTGTTTGTTTGTTTTGCAGTGAACAATCCTATAGTCACTGAATAATGTTTCCCAGAAATCGATCACCTTGGTGGTGGTTTAGAATGTCATTGTCCTACATTTACTTGAGGAGGGTAGGCAACACCTGTGTTTAGAACTGTGGCCAAAAGATGACGTCGCCTGGGTTCCCTCCTGATTGATGATATCATTGGGGATACTACCAGCAGTCGGCTGCAAGTGCTAGCTAAATCATAAGCTTCCTCAAGAACTGTTTTGTTACTTTCATAGGAATTCATCAAAGTGTGGCAGCCTGTGTCCATCACATATGATTCCCAGACCCAAAGCCACGCTTTTCCCTTTGATAGCAATGCTTCAGCTATCCAGAATGCTCTCTGTGAGCCCCTCCTGCATCATCCTCCAGTCTTGGCCTTCTTTTATGCTTGTGTATTTGTCTGCCTTCTCCTGTGAAAGATTGCAAGCCCCTTGCAGGCAAAAATCCTGCTATCTGTTTGCTTCTCTATTGCACCTGCCTGGAACAGCCAGGAGCCTAGCTTCCTTCTGTTGGGTCAGGCTTTCAGCTTGCTCCTCCTCCTCGCGGTGATATCTTGTTTCTACTCCAACAATAAAGTTTGCCTGAAGCCCAGAGGGCAGAGCTAGCCACTCATCAACCGTACACTTCCTGTCTATCTGTATATACCTCCAGACCTCTATGGTTAACTAGCCCAGAGCCCTCTTCTGTCTTCCAAAGGAATTGCCCTGATGTGCAAAAAAATTGCAAATGTAAGCATACAACTATACACATAATAGAAAATAAAATAAAAATCTTTAGAAAGTGAAATACTTGTAATTGCAGATAGACGCTCTTGTTTTTTCCACCGATCTTGTTTTGTGTGATGTTACATGGAATCTCAGTTGCTAAAAAAAAAAAAGAAACAGGGTTTATATGCCTGCATTCTCTCTCATTTTCTAAATTTAGTAAAAATTCAACATACAACTCAGTGACATAGTAGCTGGGTGGCAGGTGGCTGCGGACATCACTCTTTAGGTCTCTCATCCTATCCAGGAGTGGGGCTGGGCCGGCCACTGGTCATTCAGCTTACTCCTGCTGTTGTTTCTAGCTGTGTTCAGGAACGATTAGGAAGCAGCTTGGCTTCATGTGATCCTGCTCTCTCTGGAGGATGGGTACCAGGCCAGTTTCTGGCTGGTAGGAACTTCCTTTTTCTCACCGGTAGATTGTGGACCTCGGCCCGGGACTGAGTCCACCACAGGAGGTGAGAAAGCGATATTAGAGCTGTCAATTGAAATTTCTGTTCCAAAATACTTGGTCCTGAAGTGCGGATTTAATTTCCAACACATTACCCTCCTGTTATGAAGGGGAAGTTTGCACATAAGTTTGGCCTGTTTATGTGGAAACATGGCATTTCCCCCTTATAGCTTTATGCAAAGAAGCAGGTGTGAGCTGATTTGAGTGTTGACGGGAGTCTCTACTCTGCACCTCCCCCCCCCCCATTCCAGAAGCATCCAGAAGGGATTTCCTCTCCTGGGACCTAAAGACTGTACCTGTGACCGGTAACAGGCTAAAGGACAGTAACTCTACAAGCAGGTCGGGATATAGTCCTGCCCACTTATGGAAGGTTGCTTTTTGTGAAGACTGGGAAGGGAGGCAGATACATATCTCTGAAGGACACAGGCAACCTGGGATCGGGTCACCCCATTTATTTGCCATTTGTCCCTTGGAAGTGATCAAATCTTCCCGAACCCCATTTACTGTACACGTAAAGGGGGCTAGATAATCTTCCGAGTTTGTTGAGAGGAATAAACCAGCTGTGATGATGGAGGAGACACTGGTTGCCTTTGTATAAGGTGGCCATACCACGTGACAGTCCTGATGGCCACCAGGCTGAAATTCTCCTAAGGAAGATAGACAAAGGGGCCCCCAATGAGAGGAATTAGGGACAGTGGAGGGGATGGTTGCTATGGGAGACCTTTCAACTTGAATTTAGAAGATGTGAGTGCTAGTCCTCATCCATTCATGGACCCATTGTGTGTGTGTGTGTGTGTGTGTGTTGGGATACTATACAGCTTTAAAAATCAATAACATGGTTAAGTCTGGAGAATAATATTCTAAGTGAAAGAAGCTACATGCTAAAGAAAAATGTGGTATGGTCCCATTTGTTCGTGGGATCCAAAGCAGTGAAGAGAAGAATGGTAGTTTTCATGAGGCTGTGGGCTGGTGAGGGGTTGGAGAAATGTTGGTTTAAGTGGTTGAAAGGCATGTAAAGTTCTGGGGAATCTACTATGTGGTATGGTGACTATAATTAATAGCTGTGTATTGTTTACTTGAAAACTGTTAGAGAGATGAGCTTAAATGTCTATCAACTTGATGAGATCATTGCACAATAATTGGGTTTTGATAAAGTTGCAAAAAAAATGAATGTTTTCACACCCAGACGATGTCATCCTGCCCTTCCAAAACCCCAGAGGCCACCTCTACTCTTTTCTTTTTTTAAATAAACTTTTATTTTGTGTGTATTGGCATTTTGCCTGCGTGTATGTGTACCACATGCATGCAGTGCCCACAGAGGCCAGAAGAGGTCGCTCTGTCCGCTAGAACTTGGAGTTGGGAGCCTCCATGTAGGTTCTGGGAATTGAGTATGCCTTTACCTGCTGAATCATCTCTCCAGCCCTGGCAGCTACCGTTCTTAACCCTCTGACCACTGGCTTGTTTCTGCCTGGCCTTTTGCTTCATGTAAATAGACTCATACAGCATATCTTTGTTCGTGTGTAGCTCCCTTTGTTCTCAGCATGGCCGTGGGAGTCACTCCGGTTTGTGTATCGGGAGTGTGATCTTTTAAGATCCCAAGAAGCATCCCTTTGCATGGCTTCCTCACATTTCTCTCTGTACCAATTACTCTTCTGCTGACGGACATTTGGGTTATTTCTGGTTTCCAGCTATTGTACACAAAGCTGCCATGGACTTTCTCGCCTTTTAAGGTTGGCTTCTGTTATAAGATCTTAAATGTGCTCCATAGAAACCATTTGACAGACACTATGACATCGGCTGTGCACTCACTTTAAAGCCTCCCAACTTACGAATAACAACTTCGGATGGCACGTTTGGAAACAAGCCCTGCCATTGCCTTCACTTCAACAGTGCGCATGCGGAAGTCTGATCACTCGTCTCAGGAGTCCATTCTCTCCCTTCACTGTGGGGTCCCAGAACCAAACTCAGGTTGCCAGGCTTGTGTGACAAGAGCTTTTACCTACCTGGGCCATCTGGTCAACCCCCCAAACAAATAGACAGGGATAAATAATTTTAATAAATATAACATGAGAGGGAAAAGAAAATCTAACTCTTTAGATCCCACAAGTATTTCTGGTGACTTCCATTTCAATGCTACAAACATTTTTCTCCCAGGTGCAATTATACTGGGAAAATTGTCCCCAATCTCCACCGAGATAGAAGCCTTTCTGGAAAGAAAGTACTATTTCTGAGGAAACATTTAAGCAATTTTCTGGTATACTTTAAAGGATTCAGACTCCATCAGGGAAACCGGTTACCTACCCACTAGTTGAACATTAACTTAGTGACCTTTATCCAAGCCTTTACTGGAGTTAAATAGCAACCATCTTGGGGATGCAAATTAGTGCAACCATTATGGAAATAAGTATGGTGACTCCTCAAAAACTGGAAGCGAGACTACCCTATGACTCAGCCAAGCCACTCTTGTGGGTGTAGCATGGAGGCATCCAAGCCACACCATGGAGATACCTCACCTCCTTATCCATTGCAGTATTGTGCATAGTAACCAGGGTATGGGATCTATGCAGGCATCCAACAGAGGGATGGATAAGAGCAACTCGGCACACACAAACAGTGGGGTTTTATCCAGACTGAAGAACACGGTCATGTCATTTGCAGGGGATTGAGAGGAACGGGGTCACTGTCACGGCAAGCGGTATAAATACGTCATACTCAGGGTAACCAATATTGCACATTTTTCTCTCATTTGTGGATGCTAGATTTTAAAGTACATGGAAACAGGAGGGAGGCTATTTGGAAAGAGAAAAGGGGGGCCGGCAGGACGTGGGAAGCAATTAAAGAAGCCTAGAGTTGGCAGTGGCCAAAGTATATGACATTATGAATGTCATAATGAAAGCAATGATTATATGCTGATAACACAGAGAAACATCCACTTTCTTTTCCTGTGAAATGTGCTTACCACAGTTAGACCTTTGGAATTAGTCTGTCACAGGGTTTTTTCTTGGTATACAAGTTCTCACTATGTAGCCCCGGCTGACTTCGAAGTCACAGAGACCTGCCTGCCTCTGCCTCTCAAGTGCTGGGACTAAAGTCGTGTACCACCATACTCAGCTATAAAAACGCACGTTCATCACTCATTTTTAAAGTTAATTTCATTTATTTACATGTACATTACATTGCATGTGCATGAAGTGTGGGATGCTTCTATGCTGGTCAGAGGGTCATGTATGAGATTCTGTTCTTTCCTCCTACCAGTGGGGGCCCTGGGGTTCGGTCTTCAGGGGGGACAGTAAACACCTTTCTTCACTGCACCAGCCTAAGACTACTGCCCCTGAAATGGGTTCATAATTATCTACGTAAAAAGTTCTTTGAAACGGCTGCAGTCTACTTCCCCCGTTGATTACCGTGAACCAAACTCCAAAGAGTGCTGATTTAAGGGGGGAGGGGCAGTGCTGGGCTAAAGCCAGCTCCTAGCTGCCAGCCTAAGCAGGGTGGCCCACCAGGCTCTCACATACCCACAAGATACCTTGACGAGAGGAACCTTGAGAGCTAACCCAGAGAGCAGCAGCTGCTTCTAGGGATGACCTACCAGGACCTGTAGAAGGCCCTCTGTCACCTGGGAGCCGAGCCACGCATAGGTGGGCTGAGTAGCCTTAGACACCCACCACTGACTGGAGTGTGGCCAGCACCTGGAAGGTAGGGACCAAAGGCAGAGCAGAAGCTGGTATCTCCATCAGCAATTGGTCTACGAGGTCGCCTGTGGGCCTGTGTCTTCTTTGAAGCTCCTGGCCATGTGAAGCAGGATCTTCTGCTCCCAATGCTCGAAAGATCCGTGGAGACTGGAAGGCATCTTCTTGTCCCTGTCCCACAAAGAATAGTGGATATGCTACAGTGTCGAGTGAGTAAATGTTCCATTCTGTTTCAGAAAGGGGTTCTGATGCGCCTCCTGCAGAGTCCTCTGTACTCCTGAAGACATGTGAGACCCCTACCCAAAGCTGACTGGTAGCAGCTCACTGTTTCCTGTTATGTTTACTGCATAACTTCATTCCCCAAAGAACAGGGTCTTCCTGTCATTTTTTTTTGGGGGGGAGGGGAGGGTTATATTTTGACTGGGTCACTCAAAACATGAGGCTTACATGGATCCTATTGTCAGGAACATTGTGGAAGGTATTGGCTTTCTAGAACAGCTGGCCAAAAAGGAAGAAACGAAGGAAAAAAAATAATGATCAGAATAGAGTTGAAGGGAAGAAGGGATGTGTCTATCAGTGAACAGCAAATGAAGAATTAGGTGAATTTTCTAGGAGAGTAGCTGACTGTACTTTAAAATTCTGCAAACCGGGTCATTCCAGTAGTATGTATTGAATTCTTCGCACAATATATGTATTTTGAAGCCATGGATTTTAGAATATAAATGCTAAAAATAGCCATGTTGCATAGCTCCCTGCTGGCTCTTCTGCAAATAGTTACCTGGGCTAGCCAACCAATTTGAGTTGGTATACATATTCCCAGAGGGACGCCATCTTCCCTTCTTTTCCTACACACTCGAATAATTACAAGCAAGCTGATCGCTCTGTTTCCTTACTTGCTCATTTCCATGGTGGCCTGGCCTGGATTCTGCAGAATGCTGAGCTAAGCAAAAATAAATAAATAAATTATATATATATATACATATATATATATATTATGGTTTTGCTGCCAAGTTGCCTGCAGCAGTTGCTAAGTGTAGATCATCTGAGCAGCCACATGAGACGGATGGAGGTGTGGAGAGAGATCTGCCCACCAACGTCTGTAACCAAAGCCTCTCGTTATGTTTTGTAAAGGGTTGACTTGGTGATTTTCCAAGTCGGGCATGTGTGGGTACATAGCAGGTTCCCAAGGTACTACATTCTCTTCCATTCTTTGAGGGGCACTGGCTTGGGTGGTAAAAGTGACGGTCGGTCCAGACTTCCCAGAACTAGAGTTCCTGGAGACTGAAATATGAGATAGCAGAGGTTGAGCAGCCCCAAAGTAGACCTTTAGCAATGTTCAGTACAGATGACGACAGCACAGCTATTACTCGGGACAATATCCTGCTAGGCAACGGTCCTGGCTTTTCTGAGTGGTGACCCGGTAGAGACCTTGAGTGTAGGAGCTCAAAGCTAGAAAAGAGAAGACACGATTCAGTTGTGCGATGAAGTACTGGCAGAACTCGATTTTGGATGCTGCCCAAAAGTAGAGCTTGGCAAAAGCATGCATGGCCTGGCTTCAGCGCTGTCTGCATGACTCCTGGTCCACATTCTTAGCTCAGCTTTATGTCATTTGCTAAAAGGAGCTTCTGACACAACTCAAGTTGGAAACCAGTCCCCTAATCCCCGATTCTTCCCTTATCAGGGGCCCAGGTCTTCACGTTTTCCTCCTCCTCCTCTCTTCCTCACACCCCTCCCCACATCCAACCATCTCCATCAAGTATTGTTTACAAGGCTGACCTTTTAGTTGGCTGCAGTGCCCTAACCCAGGGGCTCATCTCCTCTTACAGGGTTTTTTGCTACAAATAGCTTTCTAATCTTCCTTCACTCCTGACTTCTGCCAGGCTTCTGGCCCAGATCCCCTGACTACCCAGAGACCAGGGACCATGTGAGAAGTCACAGGGTTGGTTGATTACCCAACTTAGGTGATCAAGTCATTATATGGGAAGGACCTGAGGTTTTCATAATGGTTTCCCAAGCCGGCTTTTGTTTGTCTTCAAGTTCCATTCAAGCTTCCTATATATCGCCTATTTGTCTGCACCCTTCTGGAAGGTGGTTTTTAGACACTCCATACTATTTTAACCTCACCACTAGGCAAGTGTTTGTGACATGCTGAAGCCGGGACTCGCTTATGTATTGGTGGTTGTTGGGGAAGCCGGGGATGATGCGGGGTCTATAATGCAGACTGTCTCCACAAATGCCACTGGCAGGTACCCACCAGGAAGACAGATTTGTTTAACAAGGACTTCTCAGCTCTTAGCCTGTTCTTAATTTTATAACTCACATAAAGAGCAAAAAGATGGTTCTGGTCAAATTCCTTAGGGAGAGGTGGGGAGGGAAAGCGTAATTGAAGTATTGGTAGAAAGTTTAATTGGCACTATTTATTTATCTGCCGGGACTGTTTCAAAACCCACGTGGATGCCTGAAACTCTGCAAGGGACTGAGTGCTACATGTGTGTACGGCTTTTTCCTATATGATCTGCAGTGCCTCCCCCTACACCAGAGTTAACCTCCCCTTGTTTATGCTCTGAAGCCTCCTCTGGATCACTATCCTTGAAATTCAGGCTCATTACTGAGTGATACAAGGGCTGCTTGAATCCAAACATGTTGGCAATGTAACAGCTAATTTGATAACATGTACAGTGTGTCTATGCCGGGCAAAGGGATCATTCTCATAATGGAATGTGTGGAACAGAACTGCTCTCAGGCTCTTATCACACTGGTGCAGCATGCACTTTAAAACCCAGGCCATGTTTATTTCTAGAACTTTCCATATGGTATTTTCTAATCATAGTTGCCCATAGGTAACTGAAATCATGAGAAGTGAAAGCCTGGTTAAGGAGGGGACTACTGCAATGTTTGAATGCCAGACTGTCACTTGTAACCCGTAAACTACCCCTATATTATAGGAGGGTAATAAGGATTTCTTATGGTCCAGCTAGGACAGGCATCCCCAGAGCTATAAGACATGTTTTACTTTGAAAATAGAGGGTGGCAACTTCCACATGTTAGTATGAGTAGAGACTTGGATGGGATGGGGGAAAGGCTGCCGGAAAGGGTTGGTTGCAACCTTGGGAATTCATTGTAGGGGAGAAAGCAAAGGCGTTCACTTGGGAACTGTACCTCACAATGGGCCTTCCATCTTTACCTGCTGCCTTTTTTAAAGTACGGTGGTGGGAAACTATTTTGAGCCGATGAAATGTCACCGAAAGCTCATGGGGTGATTTCTTGTCACTCTAGTTACGGTGATTCTCCTGGAAGTACACACACGAGAGCGAGGATTTCCATCCACATCTGTCTCGATTTTGCTTACTTTGCATGATTGAATTTTAAATCATTCTTCCAAATGTTGGCGGCTTTAGACTGAGCAGTAGAAGATGCCGGTGGTTCTAATCCTGGGTTAATGAGAGCTGTTAAGAGAATAATCAAGGACTCACTGCCTTCTGCCAGAGTTTACTGAATGACATTGAGATGAATTTTATTCTAATTAGGACCAGCACGGTCACTGCAATTCTTTTAAGGAGTGTTAGGCTAAGTCCATTACTTATATCTTAGCTGTGAGTAAATCTCATCCTTGTTAATATTCACGTCTTTCCCTCATTAGACCCACTTTCTTTCTTCAAGAGGTGTTTTCTCTTTTATTTCACGTTTAGGAAAAAAAATGAAATAATTGGTTTTGTTAAAAGCTGAACCGAAATACTATTCATAATCACTTCCTCTACTTGAAATCTACAGAAGACTGTAGTTGCCAATTTTCACTTGGCCCCATTTTACACAGATGGATGGTACATCCATGTGTTAGTGTGTATGTGTATGAGAGGGGGCTCTTATGTACACAGGTACACATATGTATGCATGTGTGTGAGTGTGGCCGTGTGGAGGCCATACAATAGTCTTAGGTCATCACTCATCAGGAGCTGTCCGCCTTGCTGCTGTTTAAATGGGATCCCTCGCTGTCCTGGAGTTCACTGAGTAGGCTGGCTGGGCCGGCTAGTGAGAGAGCCCTAGGGATCTGCATGTTTCCACTCCTTAGTGCTAGGATTCCAAGTCGCTGCCAGCACACCCTGCTGCTTATCTGGCTTACACTTCTAAGTTACAGTCCATCAGTGAAGGGCACTCATGGATTCTGGGGATTGAATTCAGGTCTTCATGTCTATGTTGGAAGTATTTATTGAGTGGGCCATTCCCCCAGGTCACCTCAGATAGATATTTAAAAGGATATTTTCAGTAGTTCCAGAAATGAGTACATACATCGCCTGCTACTATCAAGTTAAATCACGCAGAGTTCTGCTGACACACACTCATTCTGAACATTAGATGTTGACACAGGGGCTGTTGACAGTAACCTCGAAGGTGATCACCGATCTGAGCCTGTGGTCTAAAAGACAAGAGGAGGGATCTTGTTCTTTCTGAGTTGTTTTGAGAGCTTCGCTTCTCTGAGGACTACAGTCAATGTCTGGTCCTTGGGCATGGATTTCTTTGTCCTGACTTCAAGTCCCCAGGTCTTGTGGAAGCATGTCACCATGGGCCTGGGTCAGGCTCAGCTGTGTGCCTCATCCCTGCCTTCTCCTTCCTGTCTTCCCCAGCCAGTCCCCTCGGACAGATTCCAGGTAACATGCAGTTGTGAGAGGGAATGGTGTCCAACTGTCTGTTCCAATTCATGGTGTCTGTCAATCTTGGGTTTTAATGAAGCTGCCCCTCACCCGCACCCTGGCCCATTGCCCAACAAGGGCTATTGTGTTAGGAAATTCTGAGGGCACTTCCTGGGAACGTGGAATTCACCAAACAGAAACTCACAATGAGAGCTATGAGCAAATTCTACAAGTGTTTGCTCCTCTCGGGGATGGGGGTTCACAGGTGGCAGATCCTGTAGACTTTGCTGTGCAGCCGGTCACTGGGGCTGCCAGGGTGACAATCCGCTCAGGGATTCCAGCTCTGGAGAGAGAGAGCAAGAAGGGAGGCTCACTCAGCTGGCTCAACCTACAGACCACTCTCTGCTCCTTGGGAGTTTCTGTCTGGAAGGGAATGTTTAACCAGAGAGGTGTTAAGAAGGTGGCATCCATATAAACAAATGTTAAGACAACACTCACCTTCTTCGGTATTTTCATATACCTTTTTTTTTTTTTTGTTGTTGTTGTTTTCTATTGAAATAGGGTCCCACTTTGTAGCCCTGGCTGGCTTGGAACTCCTGTGTGGCTTAGACTGGTCTTAAACTTGCGGTGATCCTCCTGCATCAGCCTTCCAAGTGCTGGGATTACAGGCATCCACAGGCTGCTCATATACGTGTGGCACTTCCCACTATTGCTACTCTTGGGTCAATGGACACATGTGTAGATATGTAATATGCTGAGATTGGTACAGACATGCTTAGGCATGGTAATTTTTTTCTAAGGTAAAGTCTTTGTTTCTTATGTTGATGTAAATCAAACTGTGTGTTTCTCTCCTGTTAGTCTATCTTGGGGGGAGGCACCAGCTGGGTTCCCCGAAGGCAAAGGGAAATCTTTCTTCTGAAAAATGAAATGTTTCGACAAGTTGGCTGGCAGGAATGACTCGTAGAGAGGGAATAGCTACCGCGGAGGAGTACCTTCTGCTATTGTAATGAAATGCCAAGGCTAGGCACCTGACAGAGCAAAGAGGGTTATTTGGTTTCACAGTTCTGGTTACAGGGCAAGAGGTGGTATCTGATGGTGGCCTTCTTATCCACAAAGTCTCAAGGTATAGGATATTCACATGACAGGAGACAAGGAATGCACACAGGGGTCTGCTGATCTCTCCTTCTCCTCCCCTTCCTTCTTTCCTTCCTTCCTTCCTTCTTTCCTTTCTTTTCTCCTGTGGCCTGGGCTAACCTCAGACACCATGAAATCTAAGGTGACCTTTAACTTCTGAGCACCAAATTTATACACATGTCCATGTATGCTTGGTTTATGGGTCCTGGGATCAAACCCAGGGCTACACGCCTGCTAGGCAAGCAGTACATTTCAACTGAGCTACATCCCCAAACTTCTCTGTTTTATCCAGATCCATCTACCAGGGATGACCTTATCTAATGCAGTCTCCCCCAAAGGCTCCGCCTATGAACACCCTCGTTAGGCTACATTGCTAGCCTTTCAGCATTTCAAAATGGGGGTTAAATTTCAAGCCTCGAGGCACACCCAAATCACACCCAAGTCCCAGCAAGACCCCTCACATGAGACAAAGTTGAAAACCTCTGCGCAGACAGGGCCCACAGACACCCTTACCTTTCTTATAGTGAAGTTCTCTTTAAAAATTTTTATTTAACTGCCAACACTTTAGAATTAGGGCATTTCATATAAAATATAGATTACCCTAAAACCTGAAATCTTGGTAGACATGGGTCTTGGTAGAAGTAAAGAGGTGAAGAGTGTCCCTGGTATGTAGATGGCTCGCTGGACTCTGATGTGGACCCAGGGGTAGAAATCTTTGTGCCAGAATTGGTAGGATCAGAGCCTGGGCCCTGGCACATGTCATAAGCTAGACTTAGCTACCTGACTCCAATAAACCGATTTATTTTATTGATGTGCATGTGTTTGTGTGTCTGTGTGTATGCATCTGTGTAAATGTATGCATACATGCGTGTGGGTGTCTGCAGAAGCCAGAAGAAGGAATTTCAGGGAGTTGTGAACTGTTTGATTTGGGCACTAGGATCCAACCTCAGGTCCATGGGGTTGGGCAGCAGGCAATTTCAGCCATTGAGCCATCTCTCCAGCCCCCACGACTGTCCAGTTAAAGAGATAAATTAAATGAAAAGCAGAGAAGGGAAGTTTCTTCAAGATGGCCACATTGGGTAGAGAGTCAAGGAGCTCTAATGACACCCACTCATGCCCCAAATCCATAATGAGGTTGAGGCTTAAGCAGAGGGCCAGAGGCATGCATAATTAAATAGGCTCAGTCAAGGTGTTGTCCAGTCCATCACTGACTCACTGTGTGGGTTCCAGTATTTCCTGCTGGGTGCTCTGACAAGCCAGGACTGTGAAATCTCTTTCCTCCTCTGTCTAGCATCACAATTCAGCCCTTTCCTTCACCTAGTGTGAGATTCCCAGAGAAACTTCAACAGTCTGATAGCCAAAGGGAAGGTACAACTGTTCCTTTTTAGAATTACTTTCACTCCTGCCAGGATAAAGGGGGGATACATTGATGGGAAGCAGGGAGCCACCAGGCTGATAGGTGCCAGGTGCCAGGGCAAGCTTCCAGAGGGCCAGAGCCAAGATACTCCCTTTAGAGGCTGCATGTCTGGGCTCAAAAGTGACACAGGCACACTGTAGTAAACATAGTTGGAGCGGAGCCAGGTTAAATACACTTCTGAGCAGCTCAAAGGCTGTGTTGTTCAGGAAGTCCTCGGAGGTAAAGGGCAGCTGCATTGCTGGAGAAGTAGGATGGGTGAGCTCAGGGCCAGCCTCAAGCACACATGACCGCTGTCTTGACATTGCTGATCATTTCCCAACAGGTGTCATTTGGTGCAATGGGGCACCCTCGCCCTGTGATATCAGCTGTCCTGGCAGAGCTCGGCAAACCAGGGCTGCCTGCCTCACCGAGGGGATAGTTCGGAAGCTGGGATGACTGGTACTGGTGGTCAACATGACAGGTTCTCCCATCACATACCTCTGGGCATGCCTGTGAGGAATTTTCTAGACTGGCTTCACTGGAATGGCAAGACTCTGAAGGTATGCTGTGCCACTCTATGGGCTGGGTGTCCTGGACTGCCTAGAAAGGAGAACATAGGCTAAACGCTGGCAATTCTCTCTCTCTCCCCTCTCTCTTCCCTCCCTCTCTTCCCCCTCTCTGCTCTCTCTTCCCATCTCATCTCTCTCCCTCCCCTGTCTCTCTCCCTCCCTCTTGATATGTCCATCTGCCTCCTGATACCACGACTTCCTCACCATGATGGACCCTGTCCTAGATCAGCAAGCCTAAACAAACCCTTCCTCCGCTAACTTGCTTTTGGCCTGGCATTGGGTTGGCAATGGGAAAAGTAACTAATACAGATGCCCCATAGCTCTGGGGGCCCGAGAAGAACTGTGATCATCAGGGAAAACTATGGAACCAGCCAAGGGGAGATTGTGGGAAACACTTAACCCCATCAGTGCTGGGTGAGCGGGTAGTTATTGTTGCCCCTCACACAACATGAAAGTAACAACTCTACTTTAAGAAAGGATTATGTGTTGGGTGGCCATGCCAGAGACAGCTAGGACCACAAGGCAAACAGTGTTGGTTGTGAAGCCACAATTCCCTGTGACCTTACAGTCCCAGGATGTGTCTCCTCCGGGTTCCTGCTTCCTTTCCAAACGAATACAGTCTAAGTATCTGGCTGCCATAGAAGACCCCAGTCAACTGCTTTGACCAGCAAACAAAAAGCAAAGGTAATATTTCTCCAAGTAAATTATACTGGGGTTCCCAGTATAAATACACGTGGTCCTTATAGCAATTGAATTAAATTTAAATGCATCCGTATGGATATGATTACATGTCTATGGAACGTGATGCTTTGAAGTGTGTGTTCATGTGGGAGTGTTGCATCGGGGTAATTTTCTTATGTGTTATCTGACATAGCTGTCTTCTTGTGGTAAGAGGACTTAAAAACCTAGTCAGCTGTTTTCAAATAGGCAACATTTTTACTGTGGTCACATAGGCGACATAGGCATATGCCTCTGCCATATTAAAATGCAACATCTCTTCCAACTTGTCCTCTACTCAGGTCTTGATAGCTATCCCATTCTGCTCCTATGAGTTTGATTTTTTAAGCTTTCATGTGTGAGTGAGATTAGGCAGTGTTTGGCTCTCTGCACATGTAATATAATATCCTATAGTTTCACCTGTGTTGATGCAATTTCCTTCCTTTTGGAGTCTAGTGTGTGTGTGTGTGTGTGTGTGTATTTTCCTCATCCATTGATGTATTGGTAAGTAATTAGATTAATTATTCACTTTGACTTGTGAATAATGCTGCAATTATTATAGGAGTGCAGATCTTTGACGTGTGGATATTTATGCCTTTTTGTGGTACTGGGGATGGTACCCAGGGCATTACACACACAAGGCAAGTATTTCACCATTGAGCTATAGCCTCAACATTAACACGGGGTTTATTTTCTTTTGGATACCTACCCAGGGGTAAGCTTGCTCACTCGTGTGGTAGGTTCCAACTTGAATTTTCTTAAGGAATCTTCATTGTGTTTTTCATAATGGTTGCTCTACTTTATATTCTCACCAACAATGTGGTGTGGTTTGCCTTTATTCTACATCCTTGTCAGAAATGTACCTGTTATCTTTTCATTTTCTGAGAGAAGATCACATATCATGGGCTGGCCTCCATCTTGCAGAAATCCTGGGACTACAGGGTGACTGGCACCATGCCTAGTTCTTTTCTTTAGATAACCATTCTAACAGGTATGGTTTGCATTCCAGGTTTTGATTTGCATTTTTCTGATGATTAGTGGTGTTGAGCCTTTTGTATGTCTTCTGCAGAATGTCTACTTAGTACTTGGCCTGTGTTTTACTGAGCTATACACTGGAACACTGAGTTCCCTGTATCCTTTTCATCATCAATCCCTTAGCACACATATAGCTTGAGGTTATTTCCTTTGCAATGCAGATTTTTAGTTCAATGATTCCAACTGTCTATTTTTGTTTTTGTTGCCTGTGGTTTTTTTGGGGGGAGGAGGTGATATTCAAAACATTATTGCTTAGATACATGTCCTGATGTGTTTGCTCTAAGTAGAGCTTCATATCTTGCATTTAAGCCTCTTAGTCTAGCTGTGTATTGCTGTGGACATCCTCCGAGTCCACCATGGATGCAACTGTCAAGCACTTGGAAAACCTACCCTGGGGAAGGGGAAGGAAGGCTCAGCAGTAGGCCCTGAATTCCTAATTCCTTCTAACCCATATTATCCTCATTTTAAAGCAAATGTTTATTTTTATTTTAGGAGTACTTGCATGTGCTTGTCTGTCTGTCTGTGTATGTACTATGTATGTGCAGTGCCCCATGAGGCCAGAAGAGGGTGTCAGATGCTTGTTGTAAGTCGTCATGTAGGTACTGGTTTCTGTGCAAAAGCAGCTGGTATTCTTAAAGTACTGAGCCATCAACTCCAGCTGTCAACAACTCATCCACTTACTGTGAAACATGGTTTTGAGAATCCCATGACTCCCCCCCCGCCCCCCACTTTTAAGGAGTTCTACACACTGACCAGCTATTTTATTTTAGAAGGTGTAGTAAAGGTGGCTGGTTTTGTGTGACAATTTGACACAAGCTAGAGTCATCAGAGAGGAAGGAGCCTCAGCTGAGGAAAGGCCTCCATGAGATCCAGCTGTAAGGCATTTTCTCAATTAGTGATCAATGGGGGAGGGCCCAGCCATGGTGGGTGGTGCAGTCCCTGGGCTGGTGGTCCTGGGTTCTATAAGAAAGCAGGCTGAGCAAGCCAAGGGGAACAAGCCAGTGAGCAGCTCCTCTCATGGCCTCTGCATCAGCTCCTGCCTCCAGGTTCCTGCCCTGTGTGAGTTCCTGCCTTGACTTCCTTCAGTGATGAACAGTAATAAAGTATAAGCTGAATAAACCTTTTCTGCCCCAAGTTGCCTTTTGGCCCTGGTGTTCTAGCTCAGCAATAGAAACCCTAATTAAGACAGAGGTGCTATTGCTTACCGCTGGGGATCACAGGGCAATGAGCTTCCGTTTCTATGTGCTGGGTCCAATGATACAGAGTCATATTCACGATCTCACTGAACCCTTCCAACACCACTATGAGATGCTGTACTTATACCAGGTTTCATATAAGGGGACCGACTGGGCAAAATTAACGGCTTCCCCAGATCAGCCAGCTGACGGTGATAGATCCCAGATTCAAATCTAGGTCTACCTGGCCAGGCTGGAAGAGAGTCTCTCTCTCTCTCTCTCTCTCTCTCTCTCTCTGTCTCTTTCTCTCTCTCTCTCTCTGTGTGTGTGTGTTTGTTTCTCTTTTCAGAGCTATCATTGGATATACCAAGTAAAGCCCCAGAACTTGAAGGTAGTCATGAAAACATGTAAATGTGTCTTACAACCTATATTGTTTCTTCTTTATTGAGACTGGGGAATAAAACTCAGGGTTCAATCTCATAACTTACCACAGGGTAGAGATGCCTAAGCACTCATCCAAACTCTGAGCTTGTTTTTCCTCTTGATTCCTGGACACACGGCTGAACCTGGGCTCCAGGTCCTTGCGCCATTAGGAATGGCCCAACAGTATTGGGCAGAATGAATGTGTATTGTCTCCTCCCTGGCCCATGGAAACCCATTCCATGCTGTCTTTCAGCCTCTCCTGGTGGCTTGATTTCAGCACCCACTTTGACCTTGAAGTGACATGACTTGCAACTTGAAGATACAGAGCCTCCAGGAATAGCTTTTTAAATGGAGGAGGGCTGTTCATCTCTCTGGAATGAATAGGTGAACATGGAAGAGAGGACCCCCGTGGTGGACCTGTTATGCGCTTTGGGCATCTGCTGCAGCTCTTAGCCTGCTCTAATGAACACACACCGTGTTATTGACAGGACAGCAGGTGCAGGAGCAGCTCACGAGACACCTGGGGCCAGATGGAGATGCGTGCTCTGTGAAGCCCAGGCACAGTCTGCTGACGCTGCTGATGCTGGCCCCAGAAAACAAATGTATTTATTCAAGGTTTTCTGAATTATTACTTAATGCCAACAGGGGCCAGCTAACTAGCTACAGCCTGGGAGATGTCTGGGCTGGGTGGTGTGGGGAAGAGGCAGCTTAGAGTTCATACATAAACATGTTCATATATTTTATTACCAGATCAGGTGTCCTAATGGTCCCCATTAGCTAAGCTCCCTAGATACCGTTCTCATTTCTTATGTGCATGCAGAATATTTGTTGAGATCTCAGAGGGGTTTGGTGAAAGCAAATCACTGGTCTTGATCCAGCAAACAGACCCTTCCTGACTGTCCTCTTACGCATTTGCTTCAAACTTCATTTCTTATCTGGAGATACTCTGGGCGGAGGGGAAAGGCAACATCTCAAACTGTAGCCACCATAACAAACACCAGCTTTTCAAGGCAGCTCTGTTACTTTGTTGCAAATGTTCACTGTCTGTCCCAGGAAGACAAGCTTGAATTCTGTTCTTTTCTGTTAGATCACGATTCACACCTTGTTCACAGTGTGAAGTTGAAGGGTTGCTGGATTCTGGTAAGCAAGAAGCTTGTTGAGACTGAGAATCAGATTTGCTTTGTTTCTGAAACACGGTCTCATATGACAGTCCACTTCGGCCTATACTCTCCTATGTAGCCCAGGCTAGCCTTGAATTCAAGACTCTCCTGCCTCAGTCTCTCAAATGCTTGGATTACTGATAGGTGGCATGATGTCTGGCTCTGGAAAATCCAGTTTATGAAGGAGGCTGTTGCAGGAGCAGAACCTGAGTTTGGAGGGACACGAGTGGCCATGACAAAAGAATTCTGCTCTGCAGAGACACACTGGAACTTCCCTGTCCATATGTAACGGGCATGCATCATGCTTGCACGCAGGGGGCACTTGGCACACATTTGTCCAGAAGCGTATTGATGAGATGCTACATGACACATGGCTACAGTGGCTGACGGCCTTTACAAGTGCAGTTTGGCAGGTGTCCTGGTTCCCTTTCCCATTGCTGTGATAAAATCTTGGGAAAGAGTTTAGCTGGAGAGGCAGGCAGATCTCTGTGAGTTTGAGGCCAGCCTGGTCTACAGAGCGTATTCCAGGACAGGTTCCAAAGCTACACAGAGAAACCCTGTCTCAGGGGGGAAAAAAAGGGGGGTTTAGTTTAAGCTTCCAAGTCACTGGCTCACTGGCTCACTGATTGGCTTATGCTCAGAGAACTTTCTTACACAGCCTAGACTGGACAGCTTATGGGTAGTGCTGTCCACTGTGGGTTGGACTCTTCCACACCCATCATTGGTCAAGACAGTCTCTCACAGACATGGCTGGAGGCCAACTGAAGGAGACAGTCCTTTGCTTGTGCGTTCTTCCTCTTGGGTGATTCTAGGTTGTGTCAAGATGACAGTAGTAACAGGTTGCCTTACAGACTTCCACCGCCTCTCTGCGAGGTGATTCAAGGATTTAGCAGCAGCTATAAATAAAGCCCTTAGGACAGTGGCTGGCATTTAGCAAGGGTTACGTGAGGGTTGCCATCGTTACTATAGTAGTAGTATTAATATTTCCCTTAAATATTGACTTCTAGGATAGTGAAGTAATTCTTAATGTCTTTCTCTTAATAAACTGAACAGAAAGAGGATATGAAAACATTATAGCTTATAAAGATAATATTTCTTGGGTCCAAATAGCATTTGGTGTTTTAAATGTCTTTGTTTTTTAGATTAGCATATATGGTCATGAATTTATTCATTATACCTGCTGCTTGCCAAATGCCATGCTAAGTACTGGGAATTCCATTCTAATACAATAAGCCAATGCATTTCCCATGTTTTCCTCCTGAGATCTCATGATCTAAACCCTGTGTTAAAATTAATCCTTTTCTCTAGCACCACACATTTCTTCAGAGATCACTTTGGTTTTACATTTTAAATCTTTGAGCTTTGACAAGCCAGTTTAGTCATGTCTAACCTGCAGTCTGAGGGCCACATATGTTCCAGCACAGCTAGGGATATAGTCCAGCACAATTGTAGACGATACTTTCACCTGGTGATGTCAAGAGGTTGGACACCCCCCCCCCATTTCTTGTCCATGTAAAATCTGTAAGGACATTTCCCAAATCATTCCAGTGTTTATTTAATTTGTGTGTGTTGAGGGGGCCCATGTATGGGGGTCAGAGAACAACTTGCAAGGCTCAGTTCTCTCTTTCCACTATGAGGTCCCAGGAATTGAACTCAGGACACTAGACTAGAGCCGAAAGTGGCTTTACTCATTGGCCCAGAATCTCTATCTCTCTCTCTCTCTCTCTCTCTCTCTCTCTCTCTCTCTCTCTCTCTCTCTGGTAACACATGTTAATTCTCCAAAATCCTGGCTTCCATTATGCCATTTCCATACCTGTAAATAATCCCTTCGATCAGACACACCCAGTTTCTGGAACCCTTTCTTTCTGCACTATTCCTCCTTTACACTCTCTGATGTACTTACTAGGTCTTGGGCTCAGTTTCCATTCATTACAGCTGCCATTCCCTGCACTTGTGTAAAACTTCATCACTTTTCAAAACTAGACTTTTAGATGACTGGCATTTGTGAAGGACTATTCCTAATTCTTTTTTTTTAATGATAATATTTTTTATTTAAATTTGCAATAATCATGTGTGAGTGTGTGTGTGTGTATGTGTGTGTGTGTGGTGTAGATTTGGTGCATGCATACGTGTGTGTTTGTGCATGCGTGTGTGTGTGTGTGTTGTAGATTTGGTGCATGCATACATGTGTGTGTTTGTGCATGCGTGTGTGTGGTGTAGATTTGGTGCATGCATACATGTGTGTGTTTGTGCATGCGTGTGTGTGTGTGGTGTAGATTTGGTGCATGCATACATGTGTGTGTTTGTGCATGCGTGTGTGTGGTGTAGATTTGGTGCATGCATACATGTGTGTGTTTGTGCATGTGTGTGTGTGTGTGTGTGTGCACTGCAGCCTAGCACAGGCCCTTTACCCTTGTTATTGTTTCACAGTGGTTTATATCAGTCAGGAGCTGCTACCGTCTTGGGAGATCAGAATGACTGCCAGCCTTGGAAGGATCAAGCAAAAGAAGATGTGGAAAGACCAGGCGTGTGATAAACGGCCAGAAAGAGCAGTGTTGGAGGGTGGGACACTTGGAATTGGAACCTGAGAACAGGGGTGGCCTGGAAGGTCAAAAGAGGGACCCATGTCACTCCCACACAGATTAGCCCTGGGACACCAGCCTGTGTAGACGTGCCTTCCAGGTTGAACAAGTGCAGATAGCCTGGCTTATCATCCTCGTGTGGCATCTGGCTTGTCCCATGCCTGCCTGCCTGACTTTAAAGGGCAACCAGAGGATGCTGCATACTATGTAAATAAGCTGCTAGAGGTCCCCAGAAAGCCTGAAATTCTTGGCTCCCGAGAATCGTGCATTGACTAGAATTCTTGTTTCTGGGCTTGATGGCTGTTACCCCCATTGTAATTCTGACAAGTACAACAGCCTTCCTGCTGTAATGCATTTCTGGGTTTTCCCATCTCAACCCCTCTGCTTCTGTTCCTAAGTGCTCAGATAGCCAAAGGGCATGTGTGGAATATTTTATAGCTTTCTCTTTCTCTGGGTTGGACTGTCAGGACAGAGGAGGCCACTGCCCTATCACACAGTGTATTGCCTTGCTGTCTACCCTGTTCACACTCTGCACACTTAAACTGCTTGCTTCGTTTTCTAGGCCGCTCCATTTTCTATATTACAACACCAGTGTTATAATTTTCCTGCAGTATGTATTTGACATATTGCAATGTTTTCTTTTCCTGTTACCTCAAGCATGAAAAACAGAAGCATTGTTAGGTTATTTACTTAAAAAAATATGATTTCTAGTATCAACGGAATTCTCTACATATTCTTAGGCTGACATTTTTTTAAAGAGAATTTCTTCGTGCATATAACGTATGTTGATCAAATCCACCTCCTATGTTCTTGCACCTGATCCCCGCCCCCCCCCCCACTTATCAGCCCACCATTTTCTTTCCAAAGTTCTTAGTTCAAAGTTCGCTTTTCCCTCCCAAGTTCTATACTGCCCCCATCAATCCTCTGATTCCACTTAATGCTGCCTGTATACACATGGGTGTAGGACCACCTACTGGACCATAGATAGCCTCTCAGGGGTCACATCTCTGAAACAGAAACCACAAACAACAAAACAAAAGCTGACCTTTCCTTCAGCAGCCACTGTTTGCCAGTGCTCCTTAGCTATGCACTGTTTGTTTGTTTGGAGGCAGTTTCTCTGTGTACTCTTGGCTGTCCTGGAATTTGCCTTGTAGACTAGGCAAGCTTCAAATGCAGAGATCTGCCTGCCTGTGCCTCCCGAGTGCTGGGATTAAAAGTGTGCACGACCACCGCCAGGCGCTAAGTTTGTCTTTTTTGATATGACTACATCTGAATACTTACTTGACTGGTAATCTAGATGTTTACACCTTTCTGTAAAATTCACTCACAGGGCTGGAGGGGTAGCTCAGTGGGGAAAGGTATTAGTGTTTCGATCTTGACTGCCCTGGCTTGACCTTGGGAATCCATGTAAAGAGCAGATTCATGGTGTAAACCCAGCACTTCATTGGTGGCATTGGAGACAGATACAGGAGACCCACACTGAAGCTCTAGGGCCAGGTGTCCTGGAGGACACAATGCAGCACCAGGGACAGTGCATCACCTGTCCGCAAGGTGGAAGGTGAGAACCAACTTCTGAAAGTTGTCCTCTGACCTCTACATGCATGCTCGTGGCATGCTTAGTTGTGGGCACAACTGGATAAAGAAAGGCTTATGGGGAGATGGTGGTGATGGCAGAGATGAGGATTCAGTTTACTGCAGAGCAAAGATGCAGAGAAAGGAAGGGAGGGAAGGAGGCTGAGAAATGAGAGTAATTTTTGGGTAATGTGGTTGCCACCCAAAAGATGGCCCTTGGTGGTCTAAGACACTGGTTCTCAACCCTAGATGCACAATAGAATAATCCAAGAATTTTCAAATGACACCAGTGCCGAGGCTAAACACCAGAGACTTTGTCTGGGCTGGGTTCGGCATCAGATTTGTTTTCCATTCATTAAGGGGCAGGGGGCTGCTGGTTAGTTGATGTAAGTTAAGAATGCAGCCATTCCGAACACAGCGAAGGAGGAAGAAAACCCACTTTCATTAAGGACAGTTGGTGACTCCAACATTTGTGGCTCTGTTAGCAATCCCTGAGTGGGTCGGGTGCGTGTTTCTCTGAGGCTGGTTGTCCCCAGAGGATTTTCTCAGGAAGACTGCAGGCTTGACCAAACCAATCTAGATTGGGAAAACAGTAGTTCTCTGTGGTCATAACCCTGAGAGTCCAGCCTAACCTACAACATTGCCCTGAAGAAGTTAGGGGAATGGGAACATTCCAGCAGGATCTTAAAGATTACAGGGTCAGCAGATGAAAAGTGTGGTCCCAACTGATCCTCAGTGCAGGGGATCGCTGGTAGTGGCAGCTAGTCTCCTACCTCCCAATCCCCTCCCCTCTCTCAATATACAGTCTTACTATGTACCCTTAGCATTATAGATTATAGGCAAGACATTTTTTTGTTTTTTTTTTTTTTTTTTTTTTTTTTTGGCAGAGTAGAAGGGTGCATTAAGGTTTTACCTAGGACCTAGCACATGACAGGCAAGTAAGTTCTCTCTTATTAAGCTATATTCCCAGCACCAAATGAATTAATTCTCTATTTCTTTGCTCTTTTCTTCCCTTTCTCCCTCTTAACCTCTTCCCCTTCTTCTTCCCTCCCTCCCTCCTTCCAATGTATCCCTCTTTTTTCTGAGGATCAAACCCAGCAGGAGCTCCACCACAGAGCCACACCCCCCAGTCCTCCTTATCTTCCAGTGACCCAGCCTCGAGGATAGAAGTGTGCATCCAAGGTGTAACACCTGGATGTGTTAGAACCTGGATCCTTGGGCAGCAGTGTTGATAAGTGGGGCCCTCTGAGAGGTCGAGAAGGCTCTGTGATCAAGACTGGACTGTAGTGGTATCTTCTCTTCCAAAAACAATGTTCTATCCGTTAGTAGTTTAATATCACGTTCCATTACTCACAGCTGGCCAGCCAAGAGGGCTGATCATGGGAATTAACCCTGGTTGGCACCCATTAAAGGCAGGAGAACAAAGAGTTCACCAGACCCAAGATAAATGATAAATAGGTGGGAAACAACTTACACAGATAAGAGTGAATAGTTGCTACAGCCTTCCTGCTCCAAAAGACAGGTGGACTGTCCTTCTGATGCTCTCTGAAACCCGAGAGAGAAGGCAGAATATGTGCCCCCCCTTCTCTACCTTAAAGCAGTCACATCTGTACCTGAGACCATGCCCAAAGGGTGTGACCACTGTTACAAGTTTACTGTCAAGGCAAGAGGCCACTATACCGGACTAATGCTTCTAGTTCTCCAGGTAACTGATATCGGTTGTGAGTTTCCAGGCATCCCTCTACAGTTGTGTACCCCTGTCATAGCATTCAGTCCCCTGCAATGACTCTGACAGATGGATTCACGTAGGTCATCGGGCGGCCGTGGCGCACACCTTTAGTCCCAGCACTCTGGAGGCAGAGGCAGGCAGATCTCTGTGAGTTCGAGGCCAGCCTGGTGTACAGAGCAAATGCCAGGACAGGCTCCAGAGCTACACAGAGAAACCCTGTCTTGAAAAGAAACAAACAAACAAAAGATTCACATAGGCCTATTGAGTTCTAAAACAAGGAACCCACACTGGTCTCCGTGGCGTGCATGTGAAGATCACGTGATCGACCTCAGCAGGAAGGCTCCCATCTTTCTGGGTCACTAGGATCACTGACATTTTAATGAAAGGTCTTCAAACAAGAAATTAAAACCACTGCTTCATTCTCTTAGGCTGGAGGGCAATGCTTGATTCCTATTGCTATTATTATGGTTATTAAAATTTATAAGCCATTTACAATTGCAAAATGAGACCAGTGTGATGTGTTTCAGGGTGTGGCTCCCAGACTGGTTCAGACAATCTGGTTCTAGGTAGTTTGCTACTCATCATGGTGACACAAGCATTTGGATGGGGACGGAGGCTTACGGTTTTCTGAGGCAGTTGACGGGCTCACTAGACATAGAACGGGGTCCCAGCTAGTCAGAACTCTGCCATATGCAGTGACTCACAGTGACACGAGCTACCGATGTTACCTGTAACTACAAGACCACACATTGCTCCGCGATGATCCTGGGGGAAAGAACACAATGCCTCCATGGCCTTAGGGGCAGCTTTGAGGTTATCCCTACTTCTGCAGCTGCAGCAAGAGGAAGAGCCCAGGGAGCTCCTGGGTGAGCTTATAGACGTGGTTACAAACTGGCTTTGCAGTTACAAACGGGCCCCTTGCTCACAGTGGTGTGTCAGAAGGCTAAGGTGAACCCTGGAGGAAAGGGAGAGGACAGATGCCACTCTTGGGTAGGACCTTGGGAGAACTGAGAGACGGTTGTGCCTTTGTTCATTATGGAAATATAATAAAACTCAGGGGCGTGTCACCCTGGAGCCAGGAGCATTGCCTCCTAGGGCCTGGAACTGTTGCTGCTTGCTCTAGTGAGGCCTGTATGAGGGGGAAGATGAAATGAACCCCTCCCCCCCTCTTCCCCTTCCTTCCTCCCCCCTCCCCTCCTCTCCCCTCCTCTCTTCCCTTCCCCTTCCTTCCTCCCCTTTCTTCCTCCCCCCTCCCCTCCCCTTCCTCCCCCCTCTCCTCCCCTTCCTCCCCCTCCTCCCTCTCCTCTCCCCTCCCCTTCCTTCCTCTCCCCTCCCCCTCCCCTCTCTTTCCTCTCCCCTCCCCTCTTCCCCTCCCATCTTCCCCTCCCCTTTCTTCTTCCCCCCCTCCCCTCCCCTTCCTTCCTCTCCCTTCCTTCCTCTCCCCTCCCTCCCCCTCTCTTTCCTCTCCCCTCCCCTTCCTTCCTCTCCCCTCCCCTCTCCTCCCATTCCCCTCCCCTTCCTTCCTCTTCCCTCCCCCTCCCCTCTCTTTCCTCTCCCCTCCCCCCTTCCTTCCTCTCCCCCTCCCCTCTCCTTCCATTCCCCTCCTCTTCCTTCCTCTCCCCTCCCCTCCCCTCTCTTTCCTCTCCCCTCCCCTTCCTTCCTCTCCCCTCCCCTCTCCTCCCATTCCCCTCCCCTTCCTTCCTCTTCCCTCCCCCTCCCCTCTCTTTCCTCTCCCCTCCCCCTTCCTTCCTCTCCCCTCCCCCTCTCCTTCCATTCCCCTCCTCTTCCTTCCTCTCCCCTCCCCTCCCCTCTCTTTCCTCTCCCCTCCCCTCCTCCCCTCCCCCTCCTCTTCCTTCCTCTCTCCTCCCTCCCCCTCTTCCCTCCTTTCCCAGCTTCCCCTCCCCTCTTACTTTCCCTGCCCGGTCCATCTTCTCTCCCTCTCCACATCTGGGGTTCTAGGGATTACACCTAGAACCTGGTGCATGCTTGCCAAGCACCCCGCCTCTGTGCTTTCGGTATTTGCGTTGGAGAATGGGAAGAAACAGTGTGTAGACAGGCCCACTTTCTCCCCAGTGTGTGGCACCTACCATGAGATGCGTCAAACATTGTTCTTGAACACTCAGCCGTGTCATTATCTCCAAGAGCTTTCAGTTTCGTGGAAGAGGCAGATGACCACCAAACCCTGCCATTTACTGAGATATAGGGGCCATTGTTTGTCTCATAAGCATAGGAAGTAGAAATACCAATGTGAGCCCCAAAGTCTCTGTCCTTATAAATATATGTCCTGCTGGGACAATGGACACGTACACATACAACTTCCAAATAGACAAAGAAAGGAGGAAGGAGAGGGAGGGCAGGGGCCAGAGGGTGTGGAGGTGTGGCCTGCCTGGAGAAATGGCATCAGAGCAGAGCGCGGGTCACGTGAAGGCTCCCCAGGTGATGGGGTATAGGCAGGCATGGTGGCCGTGAGCAAGGGTGAAAGCAGACTCTCCCTGAGACCAGGGCAGTCAGGAAGGGCTTCTCGAAGGTGAGAGAGCAGAGCAGCTGCTGAGGAGGAGGCTGGCCTGACACCAGGGAAAGCTGGGGAAGAGGCAGGTTGGGGTCACAGGCAGAAGAAGGCTGCAGGGGTTTCCCATTGAGAACAGGGTGGGGAGTGTTAGGCAAGACACTAAAGCATAGAGCAAGGGCCGGCTCGAGACAAGCCCGTGCTAGAGGCCAGCCTGTTTGAGACGAGCCTGAAGGGACTGGAGGCATTGTAAGCATATTTCACTCATCACATTTGCACTTAGCAACAGCAGGAATGGAAGGAAGGCATTCAGGGCAGGAGGGCGCAGAGCCAGAGCCAGAGAGGGGTGAAGTCTGGGAGACAGGGGACAGGGCCGAGATAGAGGCAACTCAGGGAATCGAATCATTAGGATTCACTTACCTGAACTTGGGCTTGAACCCAGGGCCTTCTGCATGCTAGGTAAGTACTATACCACTGAGATACACACCACAGACCCTCTCTGGTTCTTTTTGTGGTGCCTCTATCCGGAAGGATCTTACACGTGGTCTGTGTCAGTCACTTGGGGTCAAAGTTGCTGGCTAGGATGTTTAAGATTGGTGGGGGAAAATGCCAAGTGAATCAATAACCAGCCTGGACTACATCGAGAGAGAGAGAGAGCCAGGGCTGGAGCGTGCAGGCACACTCTGCCAACAGTAGAGCTGGGCGTGCTTAAGTCTTCGTAGCAGTGGACTGGGAAATCAGTTTAGTTGGTTGTGACCATCATTCTTTAAACTTAATGGAGCAGAATAGACGATAGACTCCGGGATGTCAAAGTGGATCACACGCAATATAAGGAATTGTTTTCCTGTATTTGGGTCATGACGAAAATATCTTACCTATTGTGAGTGCGGTTACAAATATTAGAAAAACCCTGGGTTGGAACACTTTTCACATTGCCGTCCCAAGTATTCGCTATAGTTTTCCTCTAACGAATCAATGAGTTGCATACTTGAATCATGTTTGCTAGTGCCTCGGCCGTGAATACCTGTGCTGTCCATCAGCAGCTGGGACCTAAGACCAGCTCAGTCTTGTTATGGGATGTCTGTGGCAATAAAAACTGGAGGGAGTTTCGGTGCAGGCAAAATGACAGCCTTGCAAAAGGACCACTGCAACTTGAACCAAAATTCATCTCTGCAATGGCATGTCCCGAGTCTCCCGGCCTGGGATTGTCATCACCCTCCTGTTAGTTACTGTGCCCAAGGACTATTTCTACAAGACAGCTTGTGCAATGTTTCTCATCATGCCTTTAGAATTCCCCCTTATTTCCATCTCTCCGAGTGTGCCTACATGTGTTTCCATTCACTGCTCCTCCAGATAGACTCGTTATCCTTGAAGAATCTATGTGTTGTGTTCGTTGACATAAATAATGATCAGGGAACAGGTCTTGAGTAGTGCTGGGAACCGCCCACCTTCAAGGGAAAACGAGCTCACAGAGCCACTGCCAGCCCTCGGTAGGCAGGCAGCCAAGAACTAGGAGGAGGTTGGGACAGAGACCTCAGAGGAGAGCCTGGAGGTCAAGATCGTCAAATGGGGCAGAGGACAAATGTCAAAAGTGGTAAAAGGCTATCAAGGACTCCTGTGACAGGAGTAGCCTGGCGACCTTGTTCAGGGCACTTCGGTAGTAGCAGGACTGTGGAGAAGACAGAGACACGGAGGAAAGGATGGTGCTTCCAGCACAGGAAGGGGAGAAGCCAAGAGCCCTCGACTAGACAGGAGGATAACTTCCTCTAGAAACAACCTTGAACCTGGTTTTATAGAAAGAGACAAGATATTGTATGACTTGGAGTCACTAGACTAGAAAGAATATTTAAACGTAAAGCTGTGAATTCTCCCACCCCACCACCCACCCCTTTTATCTTGTGTGGGCTGGCAGGGAAGAATTTTTGTGGAGACAAACTTTTAGACTTGTGGTTAATAACTGCTGGTTTTTGTACAAGCAATATCTGGATTCCTTTTGGAGTCCTGACTGAACTATAGAATCAAAGGCCCAGAGTCAGGAGAAGCTCAAAACAGATGACATGAAGATCAGAAGAAGGACCACAACTGACATACTGGGGACAACACTGTCCCTTTTAACTTCTTTCTGACGGCTGAAAGTATTGTGCGTAATGGATAGATTCCCAAGACACATCTTTGATTTCTTCCCTTTTAAAGGCGAAAACCAGATTTAAAACCATTGTTTAATTGTCTGCCTTATCTTACCCCCCCCAGAGAATTAAGATATATGGATTTTCTATGGCGCGTGTGTGTGTGTGTGTGTGTGTGTGTGTGTGTGTGTGTGTATGTATGCATGCGCGCGTGCGCGCGCACGCATGCCCGCAACTTGTGAGGAGGTCAGAGGACAACTTGCCTTGGCAGCAAGTGTCTATAGTCACTGAGCCACCTTGCCAGCCCACAGATTTAAACATCTTATTACTGGTATTATTGCTGTAGTTTAGAACACTGTGTTTAAGTTTGTGGCCTTAGGCTGTAATTATAACATCCTCAGGGGAGATCACCAGGTGTCCTGTAATTATGATGATATCTGGTCTTTTCAGGGCAAGGCAATTTGTGTCTGAGCGTAAACATTAATATAGCATCTGTTTCACAGGGAGGTTGAAGAATGTCCAGAACTGCTTGTTAAATAATTCTAACTTCAGACATAAAGATGGTATTCAGAGAAAAGACCTATATAACCCCAGAAAACAAAAACACCATCACCCAAATCAAATATAAAGAGGGGAAACAAAACCATAAGAAATAAGGAAAGAAAGCTGTGAGGGGAGAATGACAAACGTCACTTCCTTAGGTTGATCTCACATGAGGAATTCACTGTCTATGGGGAAAGCTGGACTCTTGCATTCTAAAATCTCCCCCTTGCATTCACTAAAAACAAACACACACCCTGCCCAATCGTGGCTCGCCAGAATAAAAGATTGCCCTGTGTATGTATACATCTATACAATACATGCCTGTGTATATAATGTTGATGAGAACAGCTCCCAGTTTTGCCCGGTTTGCTACCATGTTGCTTTCTTTTGGGGCCCAGGACCTTGCTGATGTGAGCCAAGCACTCTCAAAGGCTGGACCCTGCTAGTTTAACTAGCCATCTTAGCAAAAGGACCCAGCCTGAAAAGAATTACTTTACTCCCAAACACTTTCCCTTTCCCTTTGGGAAGGCCCAAAGCAGTTTGTGAAGTGTCTGTAAAGATCTGTGTGTGGAGGTCAGGGTTTGCAAGCATGGCATGAAGCGTGGTTTTGTCGGTATGGGGTGGTTCAGTGCACTTCCAATGCCAGTTATGTACTGGATAGAGGGAAGTCCAGAGAGAGGAGATCGGTGTTAGTTCTCACTTGTATATATGAGAGTGACTCATCAGGGGATTGAGGGCTATGCAAAGAGCCGAGCTATTTCCTGATGATTTTCCTACAAGGTCTGGTGCATGTCATCTACATCTCTTATCACTTTTAAAATCAAGTGATCACTGAGCATTAAGCGCCAAGTGTGTGTTGGGGGCAGGGCATTGTATGCGCCCCGCCGAGAAAGAATTGACTTCAGAATTCTTTAAGAAAGAACTCAGTGAAATTTCACGATTTCTTTGGAGCCTTTCCCGAATGACTGACTCCATTGTCCAAGGCTCCAGAGCAGGGCTCGGGGAATTCCCCACTGTTCACCATACTTTAGGATCATCACAACAGTTTCCAAAATAATTCATATTGTGGGTTCTCAGCGCCAGGCCCCAGGGCAGACAGGCTGTAGAGTTTCTCCTTCTACACTAACATATCAGTGGTTTCTGTTTTGATTGAAATTGAGAACCAACTATGTGGCAAGAGACAAGCTCATCCTTGGGGAGGCAGGAGAGTCTCACCGTTGATGGTGGTTTTCCTCTCACTTCCTCCTTGCAGACAGCTTGATTTGGTGTTAGACACTCACCACTTAGCTATGGCTTCGGTGTTTAAGATGGTCAGAAATGCCCTATGAGGCAGCCACGGGTGGATGGTGTTTAGAATGGCCGTTGTCTTCAGGGGCTCATCATGGTGATTCATTTCCTTGATAGGTTTGCAGGAAACTCACCTAATACTCAGCCCGCCTTTTCTTTCTCCATAGATCAGTTTTGACTCTCTTCTGAAAGGAGTTCGAGGCCTACCTTCGCCTCCCTATGGTGGGACACTGTTGCAGAATATTTGTTTAACCAAAGATGTGCTACTTTTGTTTATGCTGCATTAGTCTAAGGATGTGAGGCTGTGTGTTTAATTATGTAAAGATGCGCTGTATCCGGTTCACCTCGCCAGCCTAAGGCACCTGATTGGTCTAATAAAGAGCTGAACGGCCAATAGCTAGGCAGAAGAGGGGAGGCTGCCTGTCAGAGCAAATAAATCGGAGGAAGAACCTAGGCTCGAGAGAAGGGGGAACAAGAAAAGAAGGAGAGAAGGGGGAGGAGAGAATGAGGGACATGCCTGGGACAAGAAGCCAGACAGCCCCCAGCCAAAGAGAAGCCGTGAAAGTAAGAGCTACAGACAATACAGAAAGAAAGATTCAGAAGAAAGAAAGGTAGCAAGGCCCAATGCACAGGGTAGATAAAGAGAAACCGGTTAATTTAAAACAGTCAGAAACGAGCCTAAGCTAGGTCGAGGGATCAAACCTAACAATAAGTCTCTGTGCATGATTTGGATGCTGGTACAGGGCATACTCTCTAAGGTCCTTGCTTAGTGATTTTTCAGGGCCCAATGGTGTCCTCCCAATGAACCTCAGGCACAGAATCCTGGGAAAATCCCCTCTTGCTGGAAAATCCCACCTGGAAGAAACAAAGGCATCTAAGAACCTACCGTGGAGAGTCCCACCTAGAATCCCCCACCCCCAACACACACACAGCAGAATATGCTCCAAGGACGCTGACATGATAATTTCTTTTCTTCTGAGAGCCTCTGGGAGCTGTCACTAGCTTTTTAAAACAATCGTAAATGATGGTTACTTCTCTCTGAATGTCTTTCTGGTTTCCTTCAGTTGCCCGAACAGAAATGAGTTGTTATGTACAACAGGGATAAGTTCGTGTCTCCCTGTAATTTTACACACACACACACACACACACACACACACACACACACACACACACACTTTTCTGTTTATAATTCCGCATCCCACCTCTTCGCCCTCAGCCTTATAATAAGCTCATTCATTCGTAATTCTACTTGGTGGCATGATGTTTTTCAAGTAAGCTAGTCAATGCGGCTGCCTTCCTGGGTAGAAAATAAAGAGGTTGTTTAGCAAGAGCCCTGGGAGGAAAGCTAGCTAGGCTGGGAACACAACAGTAGGCTTTAAGTCCAGCTAACCCTGAAATGCTCTGGGTCTTGATGGCTCTAGCCTCTGGGCCCTCTGGGCTGTTCGAGCCTCGGATGCCCAGCTTAGGGTGAAAGAGGCAGGCGCTTCATAAGAAAACGAAAAACCGGTCTGGAAATGATTTCTCAAGCGCAGCGATTGCCTGATTGCACAAACATCGCCTCATCAATTTTCTTACCAGACCAACAGAGAAACTGGCATTGGCGGTGGTCATGGCGTGAATAGGAATGTGTGTTTGGAACCGCCGGCTGGGGCGGGCCCAAGGAGAGAGGAGGAGACACGCCCTGCCATCCTGGGAGACCCACGGGCGAGAGGACCCCGCAGCGCGGTCATTTCCCACGACCTTTCCCCAGTGGGAAAGAACTGACCCAGACTGAGGGAGTCCACAGACTTCGTGCGCCCTAGGACTGAAAAAAAAAAAAAAAAAGGCACAGTTCGAATCTGCAAGGCAAAAGACACCGCTGTAGAGGGCCGCCTCTCCCCTGCCACCCAGACGATCCACGCCAATCTCCTCTCCGGACTACACCGCCCAACGCCGGCCTGTCCCCCGGGCACAGCTTGTCCACCTCGGACGACTCTCAAGCCGGGGGCGGTCTCTGGGGCTAGATCACCAGGGTCCTTTGGAGGCGTCTTTAAGGCTGCGGTCCCCGCCCTCCTCGCCCGCCCTCCCCCTCCTCCCTCCGCGGCGAGGATCCAGTGGCCAGGCTCGCAGAGCAGGTGCGGGCCCTCGTATGAGGCTGCCGGGGCCGCGGTGGTAGCGGCGCGGGGCGCTCGCCCGCCCCTTCTCCGGGCCACTCTCGGGCTCCGGCACTCGGGGACATGTCGGTGGTGACTGGCGGCGGCGAGGCGGCCGGCGGGGCCGGCGGCAGCGGCGCGCGCGTCTTCTTCCAGAGTCCCCGTGGTGGCACGGGCGGCAGCCCGGGATCCAGCAGCGGCTCGGGCTCCTCCAGGGAGGACTCGGCTCCGGTGACCACGGTAGCCGCCGCTGGGCAGGTGCAGCAGCAGCAGCGACGCCACCAGCAGGGAAAAGTGACAGTGAAATACGACCGCAAGGAGCTTCGGAAACGGTTGGTGCTGGAGGAATGGATCGTGGAGCAGCTGGGTCAGCTGTATGGCTGCGAGGTACTTGGGCACTGGCGGGGAGGCTCGGGATCTTTTTTGCCCCTCTGTGACCACCCGGGAATTTTCCGTGGCTCCCGGGTGTGCGCTGTGCTGCCCCAGCTCTTGGGGACCAAACCCCAGAGCGTGTCTGGGCGCGATCTTTCTCCCCTGGGTGCCCTCTGGCTCTGGGGCGCAGCGCTTGGGACGCCTCTACTTGGGTTCAGCTGCCTGGTACCCGGAGAGCTGCTGGCTCCCTTGATGGCGTGGGAAGAGAGTTGGGTCTCAGTGCTCTGGATTCTCCGAGCTTGTCTGCACAGCCCTAATTATACCCAGTGGGACTCGGAGCGGCTCTCCTGGCCTGCCTGCACCCTGGCAGAGGCTGGGAAAGGGAGAGCACTTAGTGAGTGAGTGTTCTGATCAGGGTAGCCTGGATTTCTGTGGCGATGAAGAGGAAAGATGCTCACAGAGAAGAGGGGGTCTGGGGAATCTCAGAGTTCCCCCCCCCCGCACCCACACGCATGGTTCCTTAAATTGTGTGTCACAACCGTGAGACCAACGCTCCCTCTTTTTCAGCCACATCTCTTTCCCCAAGCTCGGTTGCAGCTGCTTTGCCTTCCCAGGTACCTCCACCTATGGGCGCCCAAGGAAAAGCCCCCATGAGTTGCCTAGGCAGGTGGTATGTGCAGGATGCTCTCTCTCTCTCTCTCTCTCTCTCTCTCTCTCTCTCTCTCTCTCTCGTGTGTGTGTGTGTGTGTGTGTGTGTGTGTGTGTAAGAAAAATGACCAAGGCCAAGTGATTTCCCGAGAGTCTTTAGCAACACGGATTCTCAATTAAGTGTTCTACTTCAGTTAGCCAAGTGGAGTTTGGGAGGAGATTAATAATTGAGAGAGTCAACTGGTAGGCTTTTTATCAAAATGCAAGCCAGATGACCTCACTGGCTTTACCAATCCACGGGGGCCATCCTGTTTTCACGTATTTTATGGCCTGTTGTGAACACATATTTTCTTTAGCATTTATATTGCGCAAGGCAACAGCAGTTTCCATGCGGGCTTCCGACGAATGATTGAGATACAATGAAGATTGACTGTATAAGCAATAAGCTTGTAAAAAATGTATTTTCTTTCCAGTCTAGTCACAAAAAGCTCGTTTAGTTGCTTAAGTAAGAATTGGAAAAACTGGACATGATCATGGGCTTTTAAAATAGGAAGTTGGTGAAACTCTTTAAAGACACAATGTATTTGATTGAGATGGAATTCCTGTTGGATGAATGGCTGTGTTCACTCTCGCCTCTTTGGAATCCAATTAATTTGCTTTTGCTTTCTGTTGGCTTTCCTACTCCATTTTGGGCTTGGAGAAGACTTGAGTTTCTAGAGGAACTATTGGGAAATTAGTAATGCTTCATTAGACCTTGGGAAACCAGGAAGACTTCTACCTGCTTAGCCTGACAAATGATATATTCTGCATATTCTTTCAAGTAATTGGTGGTGGGTGGAATTTTGAATGTTCTGCATTGAACATGTAGTTTAGGCCCCTATTTCAAAGGGTAAAAAATGACCTTGAATGTTTTCCTTGTATCTCGTTCTTTGGAGCATCTAGGCGTTGGACCATAACAAACAACTGGAATGTTTGTGAAATCATATAAGACATTCTGCATGCATTTCAGGGTGTCAGTGTTCCCTTCAAGAGGCTCGAGGGTTGGAAGTTGATCAGGGAGTGTTAGCATTAGTGGGTACTGTAATGATGGTAACCCTGCTAACTAATAAAGAAACACGTGGAGTACTACACAGCCATGGATGGCCTTTCCCCGTCTATTTCTCCACTGAAGAGGCTTGGGCTTCTCTCTTCTGACAGAGTTTTCTTGTTTACCAATTCAAGTATCTCAGCCTTGGGTCATGAATGAGAAGGACCCACCCTGACTTGTAGTTTTGAACCTCATGAATTTGAAGGCTAGGAGGAGTATTGTTTTAATATTTAGAATTGGAAATTGGCCATATCTTTCAAATGTTTCCATGCACAGCAAGCCAACTGGCTAGACTTCGAGCTTCATACCAGGGAGAGGCCTGTATTATCTGCTGAGTTGGGTAGTGAAGGACTCTTTGAAATTTTAGAAGGACTTGTACCAGCCAGATCAGCAGTTAGATGAGTTGTCCTTTTTGAGGGATGGGAAATAATTTTCTTTTGCAGGGGCCGAAACATTTAAAGTTAGAAAGGAATGGGGAAGAAACACACAGGCCTGACTGAGGTTTTTGCATAGAAATTTGCAGGATCCGGTCAACTTTGTTTGGAGAATAATGCAGCGGACATTTGGAGAGCCCTTGTCCAGTCCTAGGTGCTGTTTTAGCCACTTGGCTCGCACCAGCTCATTTCCCGTTCACAGCACTCCTGAGACGAGAGGGCTCTCGCTGCTGCCATTGCTTTTACAAATAAGGAAACAAACTCAGGGAAAGCTAAGAGGCTTGACCAAGGTCACACAGATGGGAGTGGCTTGGAGGAGAGGGCATGAACTTGGGCAGTGCTACTCTAAGACCACTATGTAACCACCGGGGCCACCTGTGTCTCTGTACAGAACAAAGGACTCACATAGGTTATATCTCAATATTGGAAACTCTATGTATTAAGATAATAATTCTGACTTTCATTAAGTTAAAAAGCAATGGTATGACCTTGGGATACTAATAATCACAGGTCAGTCAGTCAACTCAAAAAAATGAGGTCTTGGAAGTTGAGGAGTTTGGTGCACTTGCTCAGCAAGAACAAAGAGATGATTTCAGATCCCAGCACCCAGGTGAAAAGCAGGGCGTGGCTCCACATGCCTGAAACACTAGCATTGAAGGGGCCAATAAATCAGAAGACCACTTTTAAAGAGCAGAAGGACCTTAAATGCGATGAACAAGCCAGCACTGGAGAATGTTCATGGCTAGGGTACTCTGCCATCCCAATGATTTGTGCTTAGCAACAGATTTTAATTTTCCAAAGCAAATCGAATTGCAAAACTGGAAATGCAGATGTTATCTTGAGGCTGGGCAAGATTGGAAGAAAACGACATGATTTAGCCAGTAAACTGTCTTGCAACACTTGTCATGGTAGACGGTATGCCAGATTTCAGATGCTTTTAAGAAACAGTTGGGAAGACAACGGGGATGCCTTAAAACAGAATTCCTTACATATGGATGCAGCTTTTACCTAACAGTTCTGTTACAATCAGATGCCCAGCTCAAAACTTCACTGTGTAAGCTTTCCCACAAGATAAAAAGAAGAGCTATAAATGCATAGCCAACCACTGCAGGATTTAATGGTCATTTGTATCTATGAACACAAAAGACTCGGGCTCCACTCCTGAAACGCCACCTTCCTGAGCCTTTCTGGAACCAAATGGGCCTCCAGATCGTTTTAGCTTGTGCTCCATGTGACCACAATCCCTTCATCAATTGTCAAGATGCTTCCAGAGCAAGGACAAGCTCCTTCTAGATGGGCATGAGCCAGAGGCCTGGGCATAGGAAGAGAAGAGGATGTGTACAAAGTCTGATGAGATGGGCTCAGTGGGAAAAGGCACTCACCATCAAGTCTGAGCCCCCCCCCCCCAGGCCCACATGGTTAAAAAAAAACACACGATCAGATTCCCTCCACCAGCTAGGACTGTGCCAAGGGTGGGTACCAAAAGAACCCTGGGCCTGGAGAATATTCTCCCAAGTCCATTCCAGTTCAGAGCTCTGGAGTGTATGAGAACTCCAAACTCACACCTAGCCTTGCGTTCATTATAAGGATGCAGTTATCAAAGCAGATGGGTGCAGCACATTTATAGTTACTATTGATGTCTCTGTGCGGGAGGGGGTGGGTGGGTGGGAGGGGAGAGAGACAGGCAGACAGATGTACATGTGCCATGGCCCCCAGTTGCCATTGTACAACTGGCAGGACTCAGTTTTCTTCTTTCACCGTGGATTCTGAAAATCGAACTCGGGGAAATCAGGCTTGCACCACAAGCACTTTTACCCAATGAACCATCCTGCTGGCCCCCATCCTATTTTTTTTTTTAATTAAAGAAAAGAATCATTACGATCACACAGACATGTCAATTGTACAGATTAGCTTGATCCACTGTGATTTTTCCGTACTTGTGTAGATCTTGTTGTGTGGCCCCGTGTGGCCTGCAGGGCACAGCTCTTGCAGTGTGTTTGCTCCTACGTTCAGATGAGCATTCTAGCATCATTCTAGCATCAGTCCTCGTTTGGGGCAAACATCTTTCCTCACCAGCATCGCATTAGCCTGCCTTGGTGCGTCGTTGACATCTCAGCCGGAAGACAAGCATTGCTTAGAATCAGCTTGTGGGCACCTGCTGAATCCTCATTTTCCGGGTATTTAGGAACAGTCTTTACGGCTTTATTATTTTTCTAATCACCATAAATGCAACCTACAGAGAGTACTAAGGTATAGAGATTGATGCGACCTTCACTGGTGGCAAAGAGATAGCCAAGGGAAGCAGAAAGGCAGTTCAGTCTAACACAACTTAGTAGCTGGTGCTGGTTCAAACTCTGAGAGTCTGACCCCAGGTGGTTTATTTTAGGCATATTTAAGCACAGATCAATTTAGCGAAAACTGTTCTGGTGATGATTAACTCAATCTTGCATGCGCAACAAAACATGCATACATACATCTCCTCTAGGGGCAAAGTAAGCTAAATACAGATCAGACATGGCAACATTGAAATTCTTTGTAAAGTCCATAAAGACAGCTTCTATGTATTGACTGAGAAAAAACAGGTTTGCAATTTACTGAGAAAAACAAATTTATGATTGGTGTCTGGAGGACACAAGTCATCAGGCTAGCAAGCATGTCCACTCCAGCCTTCCCTATGGAAAACAGGCTTTTCTTCCTTCCCTTGAAGGAACAACCCTGTGTGCTTAACATTTTATGTTCCCTAATACATGTTTGTGAGCACAAAGGCCTCCAGGCCCCCTTTTATAAGGAATAAATTAAACAGGCAAGAAACAAAACCAAACCACACCAAAACAAAACAAAACAAAAAACCCACTCTGGACAAAATAATTATGAATCTCTGAAGTAAGAAAAGAAAATCATTCTTAGCCTCGTGTGATAGTTAATATTGATTATCAGTCTGCCGAGATTTAGGGTCATCTAGGAGACAAACTCATGGATGTGTCTTGTGAGGGTGTTTCCAGAGAGAGATGGTGGAAAGACTCAATCTGAACCCGGACATCTGGGGTCCTGGGCAGAAAGTGAGGGGAACTCCGCTGGCATCCATCTTCCCTAACTTCAGAGGTGGTGAGACCAGCCTCTTCATATTCCCATCACAATGGACTGTGCCTCTTCAAACTGTGAGCCAGAGTGAGCCCTACATTGCTTTCTGTCAAATATTTAGTCACAGTATCGGGAAAAGTAACAATCACACCTCCTTTTGGAGGTGTGAGAAATGGGTGGAGCTTGCGCCCTGGGGCTGGATTAACTCACATTTATACCATTGCCTCTAATTTAGCAGGTTATGAGATAAGAGCATCCCTTTGATATCTCGAGCCTCCTGTTGTTGTAGGGATCATAATTTGTTGGAGGCCTGTTTGGCAAAACATCAAGTACAGCATAGTAGTTGGTGTGTGTTTGTTATTGCTGCTGGTTTATAACTGGCCACTAATGGTTGGGTTGGTGATGCTCTGCGATATGGAGAAAGTGGAGTAGGGGGCAGGAAACAACCCGTTGTGGTAGAAAATTACTTTGAGGTGTATGACCTTTTGTTCACGCTGCATTTGTTGAACTCTGTGAAGCTGGGATTCTTTGCCTGTCTAAAACACCCGATGGCCCTAACGCAGAGCCGAACGGCCAATGGAGAGGCAGGAGCAAGGGTAGGCGGGGCTGGCTGGCAGAGAGGAGAAATAGATGGAGAAACCAGGAGAGGGGGGATGTCAGGGCCCAGCTTTCAGACAAGCATGGAGTAAGAAGTAAGATATACAAAAGAAAGATGGAAGCCCAGAGGGAAAAGGTAGGTGGGATAATGTAAGTTAAGGAAAGCTGGCTAGAAACACGCCAAGCTAAGACCGGCCACTCATAACTAAGAATAAGCCTCTGTGTGTGATTTACTTGGGAGCTGGGTGGTGCCCCTCCGCCCAAAAGGACAAAAGGGCAAAAAGAACACGCTACACTCAACTTTGGGGAAGCCTGCATGCGTCCACCGTGGATAGAAGGGTTGTGTGTATTTCAACTTGAACGTAAGCAAATATGGTCTAGGGCCTTCCTGATCTTAAATACTTCAGTGGACTTGACATTTGAAGACAAGGAGCATGTCACTTTTCATTGTGTTTGTTTCTAGTAGTGCACATCCCTAACTTTTAAGGATTTGTTTGGATGAAGGAAAAAGGACTAACCAGATATGGCATCTTTTAAAGGCTGTTGTCATCTCCTCTTTCTCTGCTGGTGTCTTCTTAGTTGGTGTTCCACAAGGCTGCTCCAGGCACACCTCTCCCCTGACTATGTTCTATGCCTGTATCATCTCAGCATCCTTCTCCCCTGACTATGCTCTATGCCTGTATCATCTCAGCATCCTTCTCCCCTGACTATGCTCTATGCCTGTATCATCTCAGCATCCTTCTCCCCTGACTGTGCTCTATGCCTGTATCTACACCAGCATCCTTCTCCCCTGACTATGCTCTATGCCTGTATCATCTCAGCATCCTTCTCCCCTGACTGTGCTCTATGCCTGTATCTACACCAGCATCCTTCTCCCCTGACTATGCTCTATGCCTGTATCATCTCAGCATCCTTCTCCCCTGACTGTGCTCTATGCCTGTATCTACGCCAGCATCCTTCTCCACTCCACTTTCAACCTAACTAGCCTGGAAATGGAACTCTTTCTCCTCTCTTTCCCTGCCGTGGACCCTTGGTACCGCCCCATCTCCCTCCCTCCCTTCCTACTCTTCCCAGGTCTTTCTCCACCCATGACGCAGACCTCCTTCAGCCACAGTAAATGGATGTCAGCTCCCACCCCAGCAGAGCTAAGGACTGCCTCGTGTCTCCGTCGCTTGGCTTTGCTTCGGCCTGACTTTGATTGGATCTTTGGCAGCATAGGCAGCTCATCAGTTCCTTCTCTCTGGTCCCTGGGTGCCTTAAACCAGGCGTGTCCCAAGATTTCATCCCCCACTCTCATTGATTTCCCATCCGCAGGTCCTCTTGAGTCTGTCCTGGGTCCACCTCCACGATGACGCCTCCTGTCCCGTCTCCAGCCCCCACTCACCTGTTGCCCTGCGTTTATCTGCTCATACTCTTTCAGGGGGACTGACTCTCCCTACTCGTGCCTCCGGTTGACGTCTGTCTGTCTCTTTCAGCCTGAATTCCAGGCATCTATCTGCAAGGTGCTTTGAAACAGGCGTCCTCCCCAGATGCATCACGGCCAGCTGTCTGCAAGGGCGTTGCTTTCTTCTCGGACACGTTTGCTCCTCTTCCCCAGCTCCCTCTGTGTATTCATAGCTGTTCCAGGAAAATATGTGGCATCCTTATCTCTTGCATCTCCCTAGCCCGACACACCCAGTAGTCCCAAAGTCTTGTTGGTGCTTGCTGCTTAGATCGTTCGTGACTGGTTTACTTGACTTCTCCCAGTTACCGCTGTGGCCCAGCACCTTCTCGTTTGTCACTTGCTTTACAGCCAGGACCACTGCATCCGTGAGCACCCCTCACCGTGGCTACTTCCATTACTACTGCATCCACCATGGATATAGGACTCTGGTGACTCACACATTTCATCCCCCAGTTCTCTCAATAATTCTATGAATTGTGGGTGGGGGGTGGGGTATTGTCTTCACTTTATAGTTAAGAAACTGAGATCACAGGTGTCATTTGTCCTTGTTCAAGGCTGTACTCATTCCTAAGTCACTTGCCTGGGATGCTGCCTTTGCTCCTGACATCTGAATGTGTGAAGAAGTTTGTATTTCCCATCCCTAAAGAGTAACTGAAGGGATCAAGGGTCAGAGTGCTTGAGCCACACAGGCCCTGGCCAGAGGCCACATACTGTGGCCCTCGGGACACGACTTCCTTCACCTTCCTCTCCAGCCTCTGCCTCTGTGACATGGTGCTTCAGGAAAGTCTCCCCAGAACCTTGGTTGCTTTCTAGAATCCAAATAGAACCTCTGTCTCCCTTCCTCCCCTGGCCTCTTAGGATAGAGCATTCACAGCTTAGCAGGCAACCCGGGGCCCAGAGGTCTGCGCTATTCACTTCTCTGGAGTTGTCCGTTTCCTGCCCCACACCTGACTGCTCTTTTCAGGCTGTCCATACAGGTCAGCAGGGCTTCCCTTGGCCAGAATCACGTGGCCCTGCTTTCTTCATGTTACATGTTGTTTTTACCTTGTTTCAAGTTGACATAGGAGGTTTCTCCTCCAGGAAGCCACGCCCATCTTCCCAGTAGGCTGACTGATAGGCCTTTCTAGGCAGCCCTCTCTTCTACCCTATCCTAGGCCTTTCTAGGCAGCCCTCTCTACTACTCTATCCTAGGCCTTTCTAGGCAGTCCTCTCTACTGTCCCATCCTAGGCCTTTCTAGGCAGTCTTCTCTACTGTCCCATCCTAGGCCTTTCTAGGCAGTCTTCTCTACTGTCCCATCCTAGGCCTTTCTAGGCAGTCTTCTCTACTGTCCCATTCTAGGCCTTTCTAGGCAGTCTTCTCTCCTGGACTCTCCTGGCTGCTCCTGGGTGTCCCTGCTGTGGAGTAACCCTGTCTCCTTGCCACCACTTCCTAGGGTAAAGGGTTTACTTCTAAATTGGCGGTATTTGAAGATGGGGCTTTGGGGAAATGACTGTATTCTGTAAGATCAGCCCCCACCCCCCCTCTCTCTGTCTCTCTCTCTCTGTCTCTCTCTCTCTCTCCTCTCTTCCAGTTTGCCAGCAACCCCTTGTTATGCCCTCATCCAAGGCTCTCAGCAGGAAGTCGACATGGCATGCCCACGCTCTCTTAGACTTCTGGCTTCCAACAGCGTGAGAGATAAATGGCTGCTGTGTAGTCCTAGTCTGTGGCACTGTGTTATAGTAGTCAGAGCAGGTCCCCCGATGTCCCCTATCTGACCGTGGAGAGAGGGAGCTTGAAAGTGGCCCTTCAGAGCAGCTGTGGCATTTCTGGGTTTAGGGCATACCCTAAATTAACTTAATTGATATCATATTGCTGTGTCTGCCTTGAAGCCTGCTTTTTCTTTTTTCTTTTAAAAAGTCTTTTCTCATTTTACATACCAATCCCAGTTCCCACTCCCTCCCCTCCTCCTGCTCTCCCCCTCCCCTCCCCCATCCACTCCTCAGGGTAAAGCTGAACCCTGCTCTTTGATTGTTGACTTGGAGTCATGGCTCTTCTGCATGGCTGTAAATTATAACTGTGTTCCTTTGAACCGGGGAGCAGAAGGAAATTGCCATGAACGAGGCAGACCGATGCGAGGGGATGAAAGTCTAGAGGAGGCATCCCAGGTTGGCACTGTCCCCTCTGTCATTTGATGCTCTTGGTATGCATGAGGACACTGCCTGCTGCACTGGGATACTAATGCTTGCTGGGGTGGGCGCCGGCCAACCGCAAGGGAGATTCAGAATGGCACAGGCTTACTCAGGTCTCCACGGAGCACAGAATTCGAAGCTTGGTTTCTGCCTCTCTTGAAAAGTCCATGCCAATAAACTCTCACCACAGTTTTCTTAGCATTGATGCATTTGGGAAACCTGTTCCAGTGAGACAAAGGTGTGTGCTAGTCTCTAAAGCATTGTTTTCATGATGGAAGGGGGAAATGGTGAAAATGGGGCTTTTCTTTTTTGTAAGACACGCTTAGGGCACAGTATCCCTCCCTCCCTCCCTTCCTTCCTTCCTTCCTCCCTTCCTCCCTCCCTCCTTCCTTCTCTCCTTCCCTCCCTTATTCATTCATTCATTCAGCACACACTTTCATAGCTCAAGGGGGAGAGATGGGTTCATCACTCTTCGTTCCTGTGACCAAATAGCTGAAAAGCAACAACGAAAGGAAGTTTGAGGGATACAGGCCACCATGGAGGGGAAGGGATGGCCGCAGGTGGTTCCATTGATGGCAGGGGTTTGCAGCTAGAAAACCTCACCTCTGTAAGCAGGAAGCAGAGGGCAAACAGGAAGTGGAGCCAAGCCTATACAACCTCAAAGCCCACCCTTCAGTGACCACTTCCTGCTGTGATGCCCCCTCCCAAAAAAAAAAAAAAAAAAAGTTCTGAAACTTTTCCAAAAAGCACCGCCAGCCTGGGACCAAGCGGTAGAGCCTCTGAGGGACATCCACATTCAAGTCAGACAGAAAATGAACAGACTCCATCCTTCCCAGACATGCTGGGGCAAAGGTGAGAGGGGATGAAGAAGGCGTTGCCCTAGAAGGAAGGAATTCTAAATGGTTGAAAGCATTTGACGGCAGGGCTTTGCATCTTCTTCCCTGCCTGTCAATGAGTTTACTAATACGTTTGTTCAGATCATTGTGTCTGTAAGTAACGTTTTCCTTTAGCCCCAGGCAGTTTTCCAGGGAGAATATGACAAATTGCAAATAACCTGAACTGGTTTAATTGTCTTTTCCTTTAGTGGGAAGTGTCAGGTCTCAGGGAAGAAAAGGGAGCCATGAGCATCGTGAATTTGGAGGATGGGGGCACCAGGATAGGATGTGTGCTGCTCCTGGGCTGTGGAAATCTCCCTGGCATCTCTGATATCAAATCAGGCTTGCTCATTTTCCCATGATGCAATGGGAAGGGCCCTGGACACCCTTGGGATCTCATTTTCTTTTTCCATTAGGTTTTTATTTTCTATCTTTAGGGTTTTTTTTTTTTTTTTGTTTTGTTTTGTTTTCCCCTCATGTGAAAGAAAAAAAATGAGGGAGGCCTGTGTCTTTGTAGCTATGACCTTTAGAGATTTTTTTTTCCCCAGAAAGCTGGCTGTGCATGGGAGAAAGTGGAGTTTATTACAGGAATGGTGATTTCAAAAGCATAGAAATGAGAATCGGGGACTCTGGCAAAGTAGTACACCAAATGGCCAGTCAATGGACACAGCCTCCAGTTATAATAGGAGTGAAGCTGGCCTGCCCTGCCTGGGCGTGGCGTCTCCAATTAGGATGAGAATGTAGGTATGAGTGTGTGTGTGTGTGAGAGAGAGAGAGAGAGGTAGACAGAGAAGACACACACACACACACACACACACACACACACACACACACACACACACACACACCGTGAGCTATAGGCACACTTAAAGGTCGATTTCACAGGCAATGTCTCAGGTACCACTGAGACAGGGTCTCTCCACAGCCTGAAACTTACCTGCTAGGGAAGCCAGCTGACCACCGAGCTCCAGGAATCACCCCCTTTCCACCTCCCAGTGTGAGGATTACAAATGCACTCCACTACATCTAGCTTTTTACAAGGCTTCTGGGAATCAAACCCAGGACCTTATGCTTACATGGCAAGCATTTTACTTACTGAATTATCTCCCGAGAGCCATTGAAAACTATTTAAAAATGATTTCTTTCTTCAAAACTAGCCGTCAATTATCAGCTTTTGAGTTAAATTTGAAATCTGGCAGCACAGAATCTTAGCATCACCCCCCTACCACTTTTATTTTATTTATTTAATTGGGTTAACATTTAAGAAAAGTGACATATTCGACTTAAACATTATAGGCATATAATGTATAATACTGGCCTTTTCTCTATTATTTACCTTGTCAGCTCACAGTGAAGTAATGGCATTTGTTTTAACTTGAGGGGAGTTCGAGTTAAGATATAAAGTGGGTATCAGAGAAGGCAAATCACAAAAAGCTTAAATAAAAATTCAAAAGGTAAAATGTACAAGTTAGTTTGAACAGGAGTATGAACAATTTCAGATTAAACAAATTGATTTCTACTGGGGAATTTTAAAGTTAGTTTTAAGGTTAATGTCACAGGGTAATATAACAAAATTTAGGCTGTATTATGGTTATTGTGGTGGTTTGAAGAAGAATGGCTCCTATAGACTCATATTTGAATGCTTGGTCACCACGGAGTGATGCTATTAGCAAGTGTGGCCTTGTTGAAGGAAGTGTGTCACTGTGTGTCACTGGGGACTGGCTTTGGGGTCTCAAGTGCTGAAGCCAGGCCCAGTGTGCATCTCTCTTCCTGCTGCCTGCCATCTGAATATAGAAGCCTTAGCTACCTCTCCAGTGCCATGTCTGCCTGCAATGCCATCATGTTTCCCGCCATGACGATAAGGAGCTAAACCTCTAAATCTGTAAACTAGCCCTAAGTAAATGTTTTCTGTTTTGAGAGCTGCCATGGTCATGGTGTCTCTTCACAGCAATGGAGCACCTAATGAAGACAATTAAGGTAGTAGGTAGGAAGCAGAATTTGTTACACTTTACACTGAGTGTTTATTTTGCATGATGATGGAGTCCAAATTGTTGTCAGATAATATCAAAGTGGTTATCCCATTTCAAGATGAGGAAACAAAGCTCAAAGATCCTTCACTCATGCGCAAGCTTAATTGGCCCAAGGAAAATGTCAGGAAAGGGAAAGCATGGCCCCTGGGCGCTATGGACCTCAGCCTTACTCCCATGCCGATGACATGGCCATGAATTCTAGCATCTTTGACCTTCTACCAGGCAAGTTCCTCTGCTCTCTGTCTGATACGTTTTTCAAAGGACTTTGTCTTGGTTTGAACTATTTGATGGGATTCTGTGATTTTTTTTTTTTTTTAGAAGAACTATTTCAACAATTTCTTTAGGGAAAATTCCAAATTCATTTGCTCTGAAATATATACCACAATGAAAAAAAACAAAAACAAAAACAAAAAACAAAAAACCCTGCTTATTCCTTTGATGACCAGTAGTTTGTTTTTGTAGTTAGCAATGGGTACTATGCTTCCCATCCACCTTGTTGGATGGAATTGGCTTTGTCTACTTTGTGGTTAAAAGCTAGAAGTTCACTTTAGTCATTATTACTGTTATTGTGAGTGCATGGTCAGTGACTAAATCCAGGCCATTCACATGCTACTCATGGGCTTTACCACCAAACCACATCCTCAGCCCCCTGGAAGCTCACTGTGAGTAAGCCCTAGGTTACAGCATCTGTTTTATCCTTCATACCTGAAAGTACAAGATACTATCTTTGACGGACAGAATTAAAATTATCCTTTTTCTAAAGAAAATGTGAAAATCCCGTAACTTGCTTGTTGATATTAGCAGATACTTTGGTTCAGGCCCTCGGTATCTGTGGCCAATGATCTGTTAATTTCTTTCTCTTCAATTTTATATGGGAGTGGCTGGTGTAGTCACTTGGTTTCTGCTTATATTAATGGAATGGAATCTGTTCAAGGCAAGGTAAAGTGAGAGTCTTCACACACACACACACACACACACACACACACACACACACACACACACACACACACACGGCTTTTCTGCCAAGTTCCCAGTTCCCATGAGTGAATATTGCTACAATTCTAATTAGTAGGCTCAGTTCTTATGCTTGCATTGGGTGTGGCAGTTCTCTGACAAGTCAAAAGCAAATGAGTCACTGATTTGCTGCTAAAACACGACTATGCTTGTTATGATGAAAACACACTACAAATATCACAACTCTGAGAACAGCGTGGAGTGTCTCTGGTAGACAAGTGTCTTTTGTTCAGCTAAAATATTCCGTGTCTTCCTCAGACTCCAGGAGGCTAAGAATTTAGCAATCTCATACGGGAAGCAGTATACAGATGTTTAGCGAATGAAACCTGTCTGCTTCTGGACAAGCCATCACCTAGTGAATGCTGAGACCCTGAAAACATACTTCGGCGTTCTGAAACATGCCCATGTTAAACCTTGAGGTGGATGAGTGGTGGCCGGTGGCCGGTGAGTGGAGCGGCCCTGAAGATGAGTTAACAACTAAGCAAGTGAAGAATGACTTTCCTTTTCTTCTTCTGATAATGTGTTGTAAACTGTGAAGGGAGGGTATCGAGAGATAAGGGGGAGGCAGGGTAGCCAAGACCCCGAACGGTGAGTCGGAAATCCTCACATTAGTCACTGCACAAATGGCATTGCCACACTTTCGGCTGCACCTATCAGGGGTGCGCCCCGGTCTCCCACCTCCGACCTTTATCTAGGTCCTATCTGCCTCTTGCTGGCCCAATTTCATTAACAGCAGGACTGAAAATTCCTCAGTGTGTGGCCTCTTGTACTGGTTCAAAGCCCTTTGTTGGTCACCACCTTGAGTGGCCCATGTGGAAGCTTTGCCTTTTCAGATGGGCTGGCCCGCCCACCCCCAGCCACCTTTACTTCTTGAGGGGCTACAAATCTCTCTCCTCGGCTTTTCCCTTTAAATGTCCTAGTCTCCTCAGACAGTATCTTAAAATAAAATATTTAAAACCATCCCAAGAGAAGCCCAGGGCATACGTGAAATCACCATTAGCAGCATCCGCTGCTCTTTAGCATACGTAACTCTGTTTTGTTAAAGCATGTATTTAAAGTTGAATTATTTGACCAATGAGGAAGCGGAGTCTTATGAAGTCTTTTTGTGGTGTTCTGTTTCGATGATTTTTGGGCCACATACTGAGTTCTGGAACATAGAGTAATAACCAGTATGTCAAAAAATGGAAAATCCTCATTGGTTTCCTTCGAGGAATTACCTCCTCAAAGTGTCTACATATGGGAGTCATAAATGACTTGGGTATGTTCTGTGTGGGTCTAGAAAAGGTACTGGGCAACATATAAAAACATTAATGGTGTTTTTTTTTTTTTTTTTTTTTTTAGTGGCTGGGAGGGTAATTTTACTTTTGTTTGTGTTTGTGTGGTAAATAGGTGGCTCTTTTTTACAAAGGAAGAACCGGAAGGTTCTTTTGAAAAGGCGGGTGGTACATTCCAAACAGCTGGACAAAACAGCCCTACAGACTACAGCTAGGATATCTGAATCTTCTTCGAATCCCCCAAGACAGCGCCCCTTACCAGCAGGAAGTAGTTTGGAAAGAACGACGCCCAAATTCCCAAATATTGTGTATAAATGTTTGTTTTCATTTAATTGGACTTTGTTATATAAAATTAAATAAAAAATACTCTATATGCATAAAAAAAAGACTATGAATATAGGAGCCAATAAATACAGTTACATAATTTCAAAAAAAAAAAAGAAAAAAGAAAAAAGAAAAGGCGGGTGGGTGGCCTGTGTATCCCAACCGCTCTTTTTGTAGTCATAGGTAAGAGAAGCACATGGTTTGGGACAGAATATTGAAGACTGGCTACTTTGCAAACAATAGACAGCTACTTGGCTAGCTTCTGGAGGATGAGTGGTCCAAGGGTGTGGCGCTGGGGGGCTGGCATCTGGGGAAGGTCTCAGAACTGCTGGGTAATATGATGGAAGGACAACTGAGCATGGGAGGGAGGGAGGGAGGGAGAGAGAGAGAGAGAGAGAGAGCCTTCTACCCAAAGTAGTCCATAAATATCAGCCAGTTGATAAATGAGTATGAAGTTGCCCTTAGCATCCAAGTATTTTTCTAGAAGTTTTAGGCTCAGAGAAAAGGCATTCAGCTTTTATTTTAGAGAAGAATTAACTAGAACAGTTATACATATATAATTTTCCAAGAAACCCCAATGTGGCTTTTGACCAACCATGCTCACCAGGTTCCTTGAGAAGGCCAGCAGACCTTCCTTGTTGCCCTATTTGGTGCCAGGCACCAAGTGGAAGTGAACAATGGGACTCTTTCCAGAATTTCTATTTTTACTTTTAGAACATTTGTTGATTCTTTCTTTACAAGTTAAATGCTCAGCACGGAGAAGGTAATTTTGGAAATTTTATTTCTGGGATAGCTTTGTGTATCATAGTTATTTATTTTTTCCCCCCTGTGGGTGACAGTCTGGGCAAACATGCAGTTAGCTGAAGAATTAGCTTTTATGTTGCTATCAGACCACATTCTAAAACAAATAAACTCCATGAAATGAAAATATATTTTTTTAAATGTATGGTGTAAAATATGCTTTTCAAAATCTTGTGTTGTGATCAATGACTCAGTTCAGAGGAGCAGAGAAATGCATTTTCAGGAGCTTAGTGTGGACTCAGATGATTACACCATCAGAGTCATTACATCCGGTTTTATTGGAGGGTGACCATGCTGCTATTGCTGGTGGCTCACTCAGAGTCCTAGACCTGGACAACACTCCTATGGCCACTGTCTTGCTCAGTCACACTAGCAACCTGTGGGTGGTGAGTCCTTTGGGGGTTGACTGACCCTCTCTTTGTTTGGAGAGAAAGGGCATTGTCATAGCCCAGGCTAGGGCCAACTTGTCTATGTGGTGCAGACAACCACAGGCTCCACAGGCTCCTGCCTGTGACTCCCACGTGTTGAGGTTGTAGGCATGTGTGCCCCCCCCCCCCCCCCCCGCTAAGCAATTGCTGTTGTTTATATGAGCTAGCCCGATCTCTAATGGAAACAGAAGGTACTGCATAGAGCAAAGACCCGCAGAAAGCTAAGGCACAGGAAAGGTTCTGGGTGCGAAACCTGCAGAGAAGAAACTGAAAGTGAAAAGACGTGTGTGTGTGTGTGTGTGTGTGTGTGTGTGTGTGTGTGTGTGTGTGTGTGAAGAGACACCAAAAGTAAAACCCACCCAGGCTGACGTTTGCCATGCCAGGTGACAGACCTCAGTGACGAGTCTCCCACACATCAGGGTTTCCACATGCTTCTCAGTTTCCTCGCCGTCTGCTGGCTGGTTCTTAGGAAACATTTCCAAGAACCGAGGAAGAACTTTTTCTGGTTTTAATGGTTTCACCTTGGAAGTGTCCCTTTGGGTCTCGTCCCCAATCCACCCACATTCCAAGGAAGAGAAACGTGGGTCTCCCTTTCTGATGGGAGGGGAGTCCAGCCAAGCCCACAGTGACAAGAGATGGTTGCTTCTAACCTTTCTGACTGACACATCGATTCTATCTGTAGTCTGGTGAAAGGATCTCCGGGCCTGCCAAGGCTCAGATTTCTCACGTCCCACCTAGAATCTATGATTGACACACACGCATTTGAAATGTAGGGACCTTCTTAGGCACAGGCCAGGGCTGCAATTCAATCTTTCTCTTGCTCTTTCCTGATTTTAGTCCCACATAAACAATCCCATCCCTGATCGTGTAATTAGTCCAAGACATGTTTCTTTAAAGTGGGGATTCGTTCAAAGACCACACAATCATCATGCTATTAAGCAGTCTGTGAATCTCTACTAGAGCTTATTAGGTATTTGGGTTTTTTAAATCATGAAGAAATATTGTATACATATGTATGTATAACAGGTATAAGCAAAAATACATATACCAATAGTGCTTTTTCATCTAGACTAATGGCTCAAATTGCCATCTGAAGGAAATACTTGATTTTCTCAGTTCACTTAGAACAGGTAGTTTTTTGAACGATCTCTTTAACTGCCAGTGTTATTGTTTCCACAGTGAGACGAAGCATGTGTGTATGTGTGTGTGTGTCTGTATGCGCATGTGTGCTTGTGTATTGTGTGTGTGCATGTGTGCACATGTGTGTATGTGTGTATGTGCCTGTATGTGTATGTGTGTGTATGTGCGCATGTGTGTGTTGTGTGTGTGTGTGCGCGCGTGTGTGTTGTGTATGTGTGTGTGCAGGCATGTGTGCACATGCACGCACGCACACACACTGATTTTATATGGCTTGCTGTTTGAGGCCCCATGGTAATGTGGGAAACATGCAGGGCAAGGCAGAGCTGAGTCAAAATTACAGTTCAGCAGCTTTCAAAGTATGTGATTATTGTTCATTTGGACTGTAGAGAGCTGATGGATTTCTTTTCCATTCTTTATGTTTATTATGCTCCCTAAAATAGACACTTCTCACCTGCAGATGAAGGCGTTTGGAAATTGCTGCTTGTCACCGCTCCTGGTGGGCAGCTACCGTAGCATGAGGTGAGTTGTGTACAGAGTGGGGACACACCCAGTGACAGAGGATGTGAATTGGGAACCTGAGACCACAGGCAGCCACTCCGTGTCCTTAAAAGGCCATAGTGGTGCATATGGCCTATGGCTGGATTCCTCAATGGTGTGGGCATCTCCTTAGTCTCCTCATATTGCTTTGCTGTTCCCTCAACCACATCACTTCTGTTCCAAGCTGAGGCTTGCCCTGGCCTCCCTCTTAGTCCATGATGTGTTGAGTCATAGGAAACGGCCTGGAGGGTCCTTGTCTTTGTTTTTAAAAGCCATTTTAGATACACAAAGCTAGGGCAGAGTCTTCCCATGCACCCCTTGCTCAACTTCCTCAAATGTCAACACTTTATATAAGCTTGCACACTCACCTGGGGAGTCAGCAATGGTCTCAGTAGTGTGTATAGGCTTCCGTACCATATATGGTTTCTACATCCACTCAAGGTCTGAGATGGCTACCTTGTGGAGAAAGGAGCTTACCTTATTATTAGTCAGGTTTCAAAGGATGACATCCGGGTAAGGAGGGCTTAGTAACTAACTCAGAACCACACAGGAGATGATAGACACACACGGCTTTCTCTTGTGGACTGTTTCTGTGTGATGGAGTTTTTGCCAATGGAGGTCACACACCGACATAGAATGCATCTCTGTTTTTCTGTTTTTGGTAATGGGATAGTAATCATAAAGCTAAAGATATAAAGCTTGGATATATTCGTTTGGGGGAAAGAAAGTTTGTTGATACAATGACTCTATAAAATCCTTTCTCTTTATGACTGTTCAGTAGTTTCAATTTTTGAAATCACTTCAGTAATGAAAAGGCCTGATAAAAAATGAGCTCCTGACATTTCTCTAGGAGTGGTTTGGCTGCTCTGTGTGTGTGTGTGTGTGTGTGTGTGTGTGTGTGTGTGTCTGTGTGTGTGCCTGTGTGTGTGTTTGTCTTTGTCTGTCTGTCTGTGTGTGTCTTTCTCTGTGTGTCTATGTGTCTCTTTCTCTGTGTGTCTGCCTGTGTGTGTGTCTTTTTCTGTCTGTGTGTGTGTGTGCCTATGTGTGTGTGTTTCTCTGTGTGTCTGTGTGTCTGTCTGTGTCTGTGTGTGTGCACCTCTGTGTGTGTAGCGATAGTTGCCAGGACTCTGGCTTTGTGTACTTTCCCTGGCCAAACACATAATCGTCTCGCATCACCTCCCATGTTACTGGGAAACTAGCACGTGGCCCTTGATGCTATGCTTAGGGCTTCCGCCTTTTTCTCAGCCTGATCAGCTGAACTGAAACCTGGATGTCAGGCTCTGGCCTGAGGTAGAGATGCAGTTTGAACCACAGGTGCAACATATCTGTGTTGCTTCAAAGACCTTTTTGGTAGGCAAGATTTGTTTGTTGCGGTGGGTCCTTAGAAATTTCTGGGGTTCTGTCTCTAACAGGATCTCTAAACACATCATCCAACATTCGTCATTTCAGTAAAGAAAAAAAAGTCTGAAACTCCACCAGTGCGTTTAGAACACAGGTTCCTGAGGTTTGGTCCCATTTCTCTTCCTGAGGCATCCCACCCGAGTGCCCCTTTAGTCTGGAAGTGGGGTCTTAAGACTAGAGTGGACAGGAAGGCCCAGGGAGGTGGGGTGATGGAGTGTGGGGTAGATCCCAGGCAATATGGGCAACCAGCCCGGCTGGCCAGTCTGGGTGGCCCAAGTTTGGCAGTCTCTTATTCTCCTTCTCCAGGGGTGCCCATGGCCTGCCAGGGTTCTCAAGCCTGCAATTGGCTTCTAAAAATGAATGGAGCAGGATGCCATGTGCAATTTGTGTCTGACTTCCTTGGCAACCATCTCTTGTCTCGTTTGCTGCTTCAAGGCAGCAATGTCTTTCAGATTCAGTTCAACTGTTCCCCTGCCTGGCTGTCTGAGGCCAGAGACTCGGGGGAAAAACTTCTTCCATGTATACCGTTTCAGCTGAAATGCAGAGAGAGAGTTCAGGTCTCGGGGAAGATGAGGCCCTCCTTAGGTTATTTGGGGCAAATGTCACAAGTCCAATTCATGGCCCATGCCTTTGTACGGATATTTTGGACACTCACCCTGGTTGTCCCTGGGGATAGGAGACTCTCATCTAAGGTAGTCTATAGTCTAACCACCTCTTGGATCTTGACAATGAGCTCACTCTTAGGCACTTTTCAGGAGTGTGGCCTGTGTAAGTGCAGGGCCCTATTCTCCTCACAGGTGGTTGTGCTTGCAGAGGACTCGAAGAGCAATTTAAATCAGGGGAGACTTGGGGGTGTGGGCATGCCTCGGTAAAGCAGTGGCCTTTATCCCACTCGGGGAGTGGAGTGAATGAGCAGTGACTAATTCTTTTCCACCAGTCCAACGGTCAAGTGATCTGGCCTTCCCGGTGTGCGGGTCCACAGGTCTTGCTACCCTCTGGCTTCCTGTGTTCCTGGCTTCACAAACTATATGCCCTAGCTTGCAAGCAGAGCCCTGGCACTCAGAAGCTCCCTGCTGGGTAACCATGCTGTAGATGTTCTCGTGTGACATGGAACTGCCCTCTAAGCATCACACTCAGCAGACAAGGCAGACCTGCGCTAGGCTGCCCATCCATCTGAAAGGAGACATTTTCTCAATAAGCCCAAAAGGGCGAAGATGAACCACTTCCTTGATGGTTGCTCTGTGTGTGAAAGGTTTGGGGGAGAATAGACAGGGAAAACAGATTGTATGTGGCCCGTACATAGTCACAGTGTGGCAGTGTGGGCCAGGTTAATATTGGCAAGGGAACCATCGTGGTAGATAAGTGGGGATTCTCGCCAGTGTGCCTGAAGGCTGGAATGTGTTGACAGCCAAGGAACCAGGCAAGGGGTCATGTATGGAACCCTGGGTCTGAAGCTTCTGGAAGGGTCAGCACCCCCACCCCACCCCCTTCTCATCCCTTTCTGTCTCTTTTCCCAGTAGGGCTGCGGGGTGCATTGTCCAAGAGCAGTGCCAAATCACACTCTCCTCTCCCCCTTCCTCCACAACCTGTCCCCCTCCCATCCCGTGAATCTGTACTCTGCTTGGAGATTAGTTTGGCCTGGTGCTCTGGGTTCAGTCCGGGACACATGGCAAGGGGAAAGAGAGTAAACGGGAGGTCTGTTTTAACCTGGTTAGTCAGTCAGATCTACACCTGGACCCCTGGAGCCCAGCCTGTCAACCACTCCGCTGAGGACAGACTCGTCAGAGAAGACCCATCTTGTTTTCCCGTTAGCCTTTGTCTTATATTTCTGGCCTCATTCATGAACATTTTTGCCCTCTGCTGATGTAAAGGCTGTGGAGACACCCAGTGGCTAAAGCCACTTATTTGTGAATGTGTTTTTCCCAGATGGCCCTGGGATGTGGTCTGTCTCTTAGAAAGCTTGCGTGTTGCCACTAATGTCAGCCACGTTTCTGCCTGACGCTTGCTTGCTATCTGTATCCTCCGCAGGCTTAGCTTTCCTCTCCTTTGGCTCTGCCTAGAAACTGCATCAAGAGGTCTGGGTACCAGCTGGTCTAATCATGTTGGAACCTGGAGGAAACTGCAAATGTAGGCAGCAAAGTCTGCTTCTGTGGCGGAGGAGTACAATGGCCTTTAATGTCTTTAGGAGACCTAGGGTAGGTCTGAGAGGAAAGAGGTTACTTGATGGAGGATGTTCTTCTGTGTATACATTTCTCTTATTGGTCAATGAGGCAGGAAGATAGACAGAACTAGGAGGCAAGGAGAATTCTGGGAAAGGTAGGCAGAGAGAGCTTGCCAAACCAGTCGCCATGTAGACCACAAAGAAATAACAGGTCCAGGCATTCTCCAGTAAGCCAAGACCACATGGAAACGCATACATTTATAGAAGTGGGTTAATAATTAAGACAGAGCTAACCAATAAGAAGCTCCAGCCATTGGCTAACAGTTTAATAACTAATACAGCATCGCCCGTGTGTTCATTTGGGGCTGGAGCAGCAGAAACCCAAGCTACAGTTACTGAAGGTGGAGACTGCTGCCCGTTGCCTGGCAGGACCAGATATTGAAGTTCAATTCTCCAACCTAACCTGAACCAATAGGGTTGATTTACGCACCTACCACGGACATCTCAGAGAAAGGCCTGATGGTTGCCCCTAACCTAAGGGTTCTCATGGACTGCCATGGCTGCCTCATTTCCTCATTCATTTTCACGTCATCATTTAGGATGTAATCACTCTTTGCTTTCAAATGTATTGTGGGCTGCAGGATGATATAACAGAACGACAGGAGGGTCATCAGGCCGTTGGCTATTTTCCTGCCACAGCAATGCTAAGAAGGTGTGGGGTTGAGGGTGACTGGAGCATCTAAGTGTTCTCTCTGACAAGGAGACTGTCAAGGCTCGCAGGTGACAAACTTCTTCCTCAGCAGGGAAAGACAGAAAACGGCACGGGGAGATGTTGGGGAACCCACCAAGCATGTAGATGCTAGAGGGTGAGCAAGCTCTCTACGGAAGCCAAGCAGCTTCCTAAATACCTAAAATACCTCATAGGCCACTTCCTCTGGGGACAAATGGAGGTCTGCGGTGGCTCCCTGACCTCAGGTTAGAACTGGGTAGGGAGGTCTGGGGAAGCCACGGGGAGTAGAGAGCCAGCCTGTGTGTGAGGAGTCTCTACCTTCATGGGGAGGGTCATAGCCATGGCGGCCCTCAAGTGGAGAGGCAGGACACTCATGTCATATCCAGACCTGGTTAGGTCTGGAGGTTGTGTGTGCCTTTTAACATGGAAATGAACTGTGCAGGGTTCCCCTTTCATAGAATCTAGATCCTGGCATCAAGTCTCACGGTAAATCCGTGCAGCTGGTCTCGGGGGCTGTCGGAAAAACCAATCACACACACTTTGACCCTGTTGGATGTGTCAACGTACGGCTGAGATGGCGCTGAAGGACAGTGTCCACCTGTGGGCTAATGAGAAAGACCAGGGCTTAAGTCATAGCTCTGCCGCAGACTTAATGACTGTCACCTTGGAGATTTTCCTATTTGTAACGTGTCCGCGTCTATGCGTGAGTGCGTGTAGTACAGTTTGTGCCTCAGTTCGCTCGCCCCTGTCTCTTCTCTTTAATGTAGGTGTTCTAATGTGTCTTGAGGATGTGGCAGGGTCATACTAGTTGGGGGCGGGGCACGGATACCCTAACTCAAAGTAAGACCCTGGAGAATTTGTAATGGGTGATTAAAATCCACAAGGAGAGGACAAAAGGAGTGTGTGATGGTTTGGGACTGTAAGCCATCCGTGCATGCAAGGTGTGAGAATCCCAGCTTAGAAGAAATGGAAGCCAGTCGGGCTGCTAAGTTCTTTGCTTGAGTGATATCCTCAGAGCTGAGTGACAGCCCTGGGCCACATGAGTGGGTCCTAGAGGACACCTGGACGGAACGAGACAAACCTACAGCATCGCTAGCATCAGTGACCACATTCATGAGGGCAAAAGTCACAGTTGAGGTTTGTTTTGCTAAACAAAGTTAGAAGGACATGGTTTCTAAGTAACTGGAGGTCATGTTTACATTTAGTAGCAGTTGACAAAATTATCGTTTCTTAGATGTGAAATTCTGTAGCAATATCTTAATGTATAGTGTTGACCTCCTTTAAACTCTCTTTAGCAGATGCTCTGTCAGGTGAGTTTCTGCCAGGTAAGCAATTGATTGACTGGCATAGCGCCCCCTGGAGGTCATCACTTAGTGTCTGATTTTAGGGCTGGGGTGACCTGGTGGGTATTGTCTCTTTCTGTTCTTGGATTGGGGTTGTCTTTCAGGGACACTCAATTAGTTTGCAGGTTAATTAACTAACTGTGGCTCTGGGAATAAACTCAGAGAGTACCACCTGCTAGGTAAATGCCTCAGCATCCCGTTATACCCTTAACCTGAGACATGGTAACATTTAGCATTTAGAAACATCGCCTTGACCTCAGGCCATCCAGTTCTCCAGTTTAAAAATGCCCCTCACACGTTTCCTATTCTTTTTCTTGTGTGTCTAAATGAGGGACAGCGTCCTGTGTGAGCCTAGCCTCGTTTTCAAACCTAGCATGATGCATCTTGTGGTGGTTGTGTCCTGAGTGTCTGGCTTTACTCAGTCTGTGTGAGCCATCTTTCTAACAAACACGCTTTCTATGTATGCTTGATGAGATCTCTCACTAGCCATGATGTGATTAATTTAGGCTTTAGAGGGATGGCAGGTTTCCCTTCTCATTGCCGCTCTGATTTGTCCTGAAATAGAATGGCTTTCTCAGTAAATGGTTTGCAGTGTGTTTGTTTGCTTCCTGCTCTCCCCTAGCTGTTGCTAGTTGAAGTGGGAAATAGGATTCAGGGGTGGAATACAAATTAGGGTTTTTTTTTTCCCTGTTTCTTTTTCTTCCCCTAAATCCTGAGTGTCAAGTTTCCAACATAGCTAACTAGAGTGGGCGTAAAAGGTATTAAATAAAATTCAAACTCAGTCTTATCATTTGACTAAATCCAGGCATTTTTACTGAATGGTATTTGTTGCCTCCCAGTAGTGGAAGGCAGATGCTGCAGTTTTAGTTAGTGTAGCCTTTAGATGCACAGAACCCATACCAGCAGGGCCTGCCGGTTTTTATCTGCCTTCCATTTCCAAGTTGTGTACCGTGGAAGCAAATCATTCAGTTTCTCCGTCTTCATCTGCTTACGCTGCTGCATTAAGAGACTACTGTGTAGATGTTGCAGCTTCAACAGCAGCGCCTGGCTCTTCGTAGTTGGAAGTTCAAGGCCAAGGGGTCAGCAGATTTGTCATCCTGGTTTGAAGACCGCCACCTTCTCCTTTTTGTCTTATGTAGTGCATGGGTTCAACCTCTCACGGCCTCTTACGAGGCCACTGACCTCATTTTTGAGGGGCCCATCCCATGGCTGAATTACCGTCCAAAGATCCCATTTCCTAATAACAGCTCAAGTCTAGGACAGCAACACACTAATTGGGGTGCACATGTACTCTGTCTCCATAGCATGACTGCTTGTAAGCTGTAAAGTGAAGGGCATTGACACATTTTAGAGGGTTGTTCTTGGGCTTAATAAATACATGTAAGGCTGGGAGGACCATGCCTGATACCCACAAAGTGCAGTTGTTGTAGAAATGGATGAATGTAAATAAGTATTCAGTGGTTGTCATGTTGTATCTTTCCTCATTAGACTTTCACATTGGGAAAAGAATGACTTTTTTTCCCCTGTTTGAGTCATCTTGGACCAATAGCAAATAATTCTATTGAATTTTCTGTAGTACAGTCAACATTGAGACTTACAAAAGGGACAAGTTGATGGAATGGTTCATAAGTTCAATTTTATTTCTCTATCTCTACAGAAAATAAGTAGAATAAGAAATGTATTTTCCTTTAGGAATTCAGGGGGTGGGGGGTTCCTGTGTTCAAAATGATCCTTCCAAAAGTTGCATTTGATAGAGTCATCCTGAACCTGCCATCGAGCCACCAAAAGGGACATTTCTTCAAGTGAGTACATGAAACAGGAACATCTCAATGATGTACATAGCATTCAATAACATATGTACTTTGCATTTTAATGTGTGTACGTGGTATGCACGTGTGCATTCACATGTATGTGTGAATACATTGGGTGTGTGTGTGTGTGTGTGTCCATACATGTTGTGACTCAAGGCTGATATTAGTTTATCACCTCCAGTCACTCATCCATCTTATTCATTGAGTCAGGGTCTCTCAGTCAAACCTAGAGATCACCATGTCACTAGACTCACTGGCTGGCTGGCTTGCTCTGGGGTCCGCCATCTCTGCCTTTAGAGGCCGGATTACTCTGGTACTTATGTTAATTCTGGGGATATGAACCCTGGTCCTCAAACTTGAGCGAAAAACACCTGACCACTTAGCTATATCCCCAGCCCAACTCACACATGTACACACACACACACACACACACACATGTCCCCACACCATACACAGCACACATACTACACATCTATGCACATTACACATACACGCCCACACGCATTATATACACGACACACATCACATAACACACCATATTACACACACACCACACATACACACCATACACATCACACACACACAAAAACACACCACACTCTCAATACACACACCATACTCCCAATACACCATATACACACACACCACACATACTACACACGCTACATCCCCAACACATACCATGCACACCACACCCCAGCACAATGCTCTCTCTCTCTCTCTCAATATTTAAATGCAATAACTGAGATTAGTTGGGGTACGGTGCTTATTTGGGGGTAGTTCACACATCTCTCAGTGTTTCTGAGTTGCTCCTTTTGATAACAGGGTGTGTGATTCTTTTTGGCTTTTGAAGATGAATCTGTTATTGTTTTTCTTTGTAGAAGGTCCCTATCCTGGTTAGCTTAATTGTCAACTTGACACGCCCTGGTGTCACCTGACACGGAACATTGATTGAGGAATTGACTACATCAGATTGGTCTGTGGCCGGGTGGGATTTGTCCAGGCTATTTGATGGTGCAGGAGGCCACACCCACTGTGTCTGTGTGCCATACCATCCCTGGGCAGGTGGTTCTGGGCAGGGTAGGAAAGCTAGCCAAGCGTGAGTCTGCACACTAGAGAACCAGGAGGTAATATCCTCCGAGGTTTCTGCCTCAGTTCCTGCCTGGGCTCTTGCTCTGACTCAATGATAGCTTGTGATCTAGAAGAGCAAGTCACATAAACCCTTTCCTCTCCTAAACTGCTTGGGTCAGTGTGGTTTTGTTTTGTTTGTTTTATCACAGCAACAGAGAGGAACACGGAGCAATCCCAAAGCCCTTGGGTACCATATTCTTATCTACTTTGAAGATATGATGCCACCATCTAAGAAGTTCTGCCTACAATCAGACAATCAGCATTGGCCTGTTTGGTTCTTTATATTTTTTAACATTTTGGATGCATGAGTGCCATTGCACAAGGCAAGGCTGGGAAAGGTGGTTGTGTCTTTTCCGTCTTGAGAACTCCATGTGCCAAGTAAGGGGTCAGAATTTTAACGGAAAGCAATTGATGGGGGATTGATAGTGGTACAGCTTAAATTTCTATTTTAGCTCAGACTTACCATTTTTATTTTATACTTGCCTTAATTATTATACTTCCACAACTAATTTCTTTAATATTTGCATTAAGTCCAAATTTATATTTTTACACAGGACAAGCATATTCTATTTACTGATACTTCTTTCCAACATTTTTCATTTGCATAAAACATTCAACAATATAAAAAAAAGCAAAGCGGAGTGTTACATTCTAAAGTGGCTCTTGTGGGAGGTTAAATTATTGAGGTTTCTCGTTTCATTAGGTGAATGTTGTGATTGGTTTGTTCTGTCAAAACTGGACCTTGTGGTCATGTCCTTAAAGCATCAGGGTTTCTAATTTAGAGCAAATTAATATACTTCTGGTTCTATAGTGATGAATCTGCTTGTGCAAACCTTTTGCTAATAGCTTAATTAGATGGTTGAACAAATATTCACATGACACGTTCTAAAACCAAAGATTCTATTGGTAAGTGGTTTCAGGGGATTAGAATTTCCAAGATTCAGGAGATGATGTGGAGTGGGCAGTTCTGAAGGTTAGGAGAGTCAAGGCCTCATAGGAGACAGGAAGTGTAAGGGCTGGACAGACTGAAGCTGCGTTGATGGGGTGAGACGGGATGCAGGGGCTGGATGGCGGTCACGTGTTCATGCTGCTGGCCACCCTGTGCTGGAGCATGGGTCTGCTTGGGAAATGAGGAGACAATGATTGTTTGGCATGAGCACAGAAAAACAGGGCATTCCTTTCTTATGGGGCATTCTAATTGACCATTGTTCAAGTGCTCAATTCTCCCTTCCTCTACATTGTGTTTTCTTATATGTCACTGAAGTCAGTTCTTAAAGGTCCTATGAGCCATTCCTTTCCTTCAGAGTAAAGGCCACACACAGAGAGACAAAGACACACACACACACACACACACACACACACACACACACACACACACACGGTTCCAGTAGGGTTTTGCTGTTGCTGTTACTATTTTATTTTTGCAACAAAATCTCACTCTGTAGGTCAAGCATGCCTGGAGTGCACTAGGTAGCCCAGGCTGGCCTCAACTTTACAACAATCTTTTATCTCAGCCTCTAGAGTGCTGGAACGATAGGTCTAAGCCATCATACCTGGCTCTTCCCAGCATTATTTGGTGTCCTGATTTATAATTGATCCTATTTTCCATGGCCACTCTTTAGTAGACATGAGGGAGACTCTGATCTCTTGGTTGGATATGAAAATAAATAGTGTGACCTTGAGTGAGTTTGGGGGACATTCCTCTACTGTGTGGGTGGTTGGGGAGGCCACTTAGTCTCCAGCACAGTCCGTCATCAAGCTTTCTTTCACGAAGCAGGGATTTCTTGTGACAGCTAATCTCATCATTCCATTAGTGGTTATCACAGCTTAACTCTCAGCAGGCACCTTTCCTGACCTCATCTTTCCTGACCCACACTTGGAGCCTTTGAGAGATTTTCTCAGATCCATGCCGAACGCCTTGTGTACGGTAATAGCATCTGTAAAACTTAGGCTGAGGCGACAGCCTGCCGTGTGCAGGCTCTATGCAAAGGTGGAGGTAATGGTAACTAAACAGGAATCATCAGTTAAACAGGAAACCCAAGAGCGTAGAGCTAGGCAGACCAGGATTTTGGTCCCAGCTCCACCAATCACTATCTGTGCGATGAGCCCACTGCACCTCTAAAGTGGGAAAGGAAATAAGGGTGTCTGTATGTTTTTCCCAGTGACAGTTACAGAAGGGACCAGTGGCAAGAGATTCACATGGATTCCAAGCCTCCATCATCCTGGGTGATGTTTTGCTTTAAAGCTCACACTGTATTTCAGTAGATCATTTTTCAGATTCTGATCTCTGTCCAAAATCCTGCCCAACGGGGACAGATTTGCACACGTGAGGGTCAGTGAGTGAGACTTAGGTCCTGTTTCATTCATTGATTAATAATACAAGATGAATTCCTCAGCCATAAATCTGGGCCTTAGAGGCTGTGTGTATTTTTTTTCTCCCAGCTGACGTCTTGTCACAAGGGCAAAGCTGACCGTGCCCTCCTTTCAAATTAGTAATAGCTACTGTTCACCCAGAGCTCTGTGCCAAGCATGGTGCTGGTGGCTCTCACAACCAACGGATTGCCGCTCACGTCAACGCTATGAGGAAGACATGGAGAGGAGACGTGGGTTTGTCCTGGTCAGGAGCTGGACTGGGGTGGGCACCGGGGTGATTTTATCTGCAAGTGGGGGTCAGGGTGAAGCTAAGAGCCCAGAAGCTTTGCTGGGCCACGCCAATCCTTTTTGTGGGTTCCTGAAAGTGGATAAAGTTTTGGGAGGAGAGGGAGTTATAATCCTACACAGTTCAGAATGACTCCGAGAGCAAGGGGTGGGAGTGGGCTTGGCTGAATTCCCTTTAGAGCCAGCCAATAGCCAGAACACACTCCCAACCCAGCCTCAGCTCTCTGTTATCTCTTGAACTAACTGTGGGGTTTGTACCCACACCATGTGACAGCTGCTTCATTAGGGAGCCAACGGCTTCCATACTCTTCCGTCTGTCCACTCACCATCACAGGCCAAAGACCCAAGACTGTTAAGTTTGGCTCTTGCTTGTCGCCATGAGCAGGGAACCAGCATCTTCCTTTCCTGGGACGCATGGACCAAGCAAGAACCATGGTCCCCTTTTTAAATAAGAGCCCTGACCTTGAGTGAACCATCCCAATAAACTCTTGTTACGTTCACTCAACTATTAGCTGAGCCACCTGGAACAGCCTGGAAGCCAGCAAGGTTTATGGTGGGGCAGCTGAACCATGCTTGCCTTCATGACAACTGAGCAAGCTCCCTAGAGCCACTGGGACTCAGATCAAACCACATAGGTGTCACTCGGCAGCTGAAGATTATGGGACAGCCACTAGGTAGGAGGGGTCCTTCCTGTTGCCCTTCCTTTTCTATTAACATTTAGCCGGGGTCCAAGCAAGGCATTAGCATCTTGAATCGTCTTTTTGTTTCAAGCGCCCACCCTGCTCTCCGCTCCCCAATCCTCTTGGTTGAGTCTGTTGCGTTCAGTTCAGGATCTAGCCGGAGCAGTGGGACAATGAATTGTCCCGGAGAGATTTTAAGCCTTTAACGCCTCTTTCTGGGAATGAAAACAGAAGATTATCGCAAGATCCTGCCCCTACTTCTTGCCCCCTTTCTTTTCTTTGTAAAATAAACACAGTCCAGTGGGTTCACGTGTCAAAACTGAAGCCTGGCACTTCTTCCCTCTGCTCATGCGTGTGTCTGAACTCCCAATCAGACTGTGTGTTGTAGTGGGGGGGGGGCAGGTGTAGGGGACAGTGGGAGTTGAAACTTGCTTTGCTGCCCAGTCAGGATAACAGAACTCTGGGGGCTGTGATGTGGAGTGTGATTAGAAGCTGCTTGCCTCAAGTATAAAGGCCAAAGTGGCTTTCTAAAGGCAAATGTGTCCTCAGCAGGCTGACAGCATCTGGGGAGGAAAGGCAAGACTTTTCCTGGGCCAGGAAGGGCCCAGAGCCTCTTACCTTCCCCTATGGACTACAGCCACTCTCCATGATCTAAACTTTGAACCGCCACGTCTTTGCATTTTTATTTTATTGGTTATTATTGGGAGTCAGGATTAGCACATATGCCGCTTTTGTGCATGAAGAAGTCGGAGGGCATCTTTGTGTGGACTCTGTCCTCCCCCTTGGCGTTGAGGGGGTCAACTCAGTGTGTTAGTTATGCTTCTATTGCTGTGATAAAACACCGTGACCAAGGTAACTTTTAGACCTTTATTTGGGGCTTATGGTTCCAGAGGGACAGGAACCCGTCACCATCACTTTGTGGCTGGAGCCCATCTCAGACTGTAAGCAGAGGACAAATAGAGCTGACGGGGAATGCAGCTGGCTTTTGAAAACTTTTGAGGCCTTTTTGTGTCAGCCTCAGCGACACACTTCCTCCAACAAGGTCACACCTCCTACGCCTCCCAGACAGCTCCATTAACTGGCAGCAAGTATTTGCATGCCAGGTTATGAGGGACATGTCATTCAAATCTCGACACTCAGGTCACCAGGCTTGTACAGAAGGACTTTCATCCTCTGAGCCGTCTTCCTGGCTTGAGTTACCGCCTCTTGCCATGTAACCTTGGGGGACACCCATTCACAACGAAGAATGGCAGAAGGCTCACAAGGACCGTTGGCTGTCCTTGCCCAGACAGGAAGACTGGGGCAGTCCCTTGCCCCCCCAGCCCTTGGCATTGAACCCAAGGCCTCTCATGGGCTGGACAAACCCTACCATGTACCGCATCCTTAGCGCAGTTCTTTATGGAGGCAGGAAAGGTTGGGTAAGAAAGGAGACACAGGCTCAGCTCTCCTGACGTTACATTGCACTTGCCTCAGGACCAACACCTGTGAGCAACCTGTCTGTGGCTCTTGCACTGCTTGGAGGGTTTATCAGGGCACATCTTTCCCTGGTGACTGGTAGAAGATGACTCCAGATCCAGGCTCTGGGGTCACTTGCCTTGCGTGGACTGGCAGTAAGTATTTGAACTGGATTGAGTGTTCGCTGTATGCCTGGGGGTCTCTGAGGTTAGGGAGGAGGGAACAGATGGCCTAGAGCTGACAGGCTGCTTCACAGAGTGGCAAAACTGATTTCCAGATTGTCGCACAATGCCTGGGGTGGGCATCCGTGCTATTGAAGTTGGGTGGAGAGAAAGGTGGTCCTGTTTCCAGTGTGGAGGCAATCTGCTGTGACACCTGTCCCCTGCCTGCTCAGGGGAGGAGGGGATGTGAATGCCTGGCTTTGCACACTTGTGCTTTGGCTGTGGCTGATGCCACAGCCAAATGTGTGGGCATCAGTATTTCTCCTCCTCAGAGGATGGAGAGCTTCCCACAAAGACAAGTATGAATGGTTGAGCAGTAATTCCCCCCCACACACACACACCACACACCCAGAACAGCCTCTCCCCAATTTGTTACTGATGTCCCTTCATCCTGGGGGCAAGATATACTTACAAAAGCAATAGAAGATGATTTCCTCTTTCCAAATGGAGGTGCCAGCAAGTTCCGAGAAGGGCTAAGGTGGCCGCATCAGAGCCATCTGTTCTCAGAGGGTCTCTGAAGAAGCCAAGTCTAGCAGTGGCAGAGTAACACAAGCCCTGACAGCAACCCTCGGGCTACTGAGTGTTTCCTCTCTGCCAAGGGGAAGAGTATCTCACGTGGGTCGCAGCCATCTGCTTACTGGGTTCAACCCTTCTTGCCTGCTCTCTGAAACTATGGATGTGGCTCATAGAGCTTGCTGATCTCTGGAACTCAGCACCTAAAGTGATGCTCGAGCCACAGCGTGCAGTCAGCAAATAGGGTAGAGACTGTGGTTTTCTCTAAAAGCGTCAGGAAAATCAGGTCAGGTGGTGGTGTCACACGCCTTTAATCCCAGCACTGGGAAGCAGAGGCTTGCTAGCACGAAGTCTGAGTTTCTCTCTCTGCTCTTCCCCCAGCTCTCAACCACCATGCAGGCTGGGCACTGTGGAAGCATCATGATTCAGTTGCTCCCCAGAGACCATGATCTCAGTGCCCCGCTCCAGGCTCCCTGGGCCTCAGCTTGGCCTTTCTGGCTTTTTTTCATCTGGACTCTTGTCTGTTTTGATGTTTGGCCAGGATGCAGTCTGTCAGCTGTGGTCCTGGCATAGCTCTCAACACGGAGTACAAATCCCTTTCTGGGCAGTACAGGCTCTTTTCCTGGCACTGTATCTTGGGATTCTTTTCTTCCTTTTCTTTCCTTTTCTCCCCTTTTAATCCTCGTGACTTTGAGCAAATTGTTAATGTGTTAGGTATTCACTTGTGTTTTTTTTCAGACATCAGCAATGAAAAATTCCCTGGAAGGGACATTTACATTGGCAATTTATCTTTGAAAGAGAAATTGATTGTATATGACCAGCCCTGTCATTCCTCAGATGTCTCCCATCTCCCATCTAGAGTTTTTGTGACAACAGAGACTGTCTCATTGGCTTGGAATTTTCCAAATAGTCTGGCAAGAAAACCTCAGGTATCCACATTTTCCCTCAGTGTTTTGCTGGGATTAAAGCATGTATAACCACCACTAGTTGTTTTAAACACAAGTCCCAGGGCTTGAACCAACATCTTCATGCTTGTAAGGCAAGTACTTTGCCAACTGAGCCGCTCCTGGGCCCCTTGGAGTCCTTTAAAGGAGTTTGTTTAGTCATGTTTGGAGAGTATGAGTTCTTCAGATATGCTCCTAAAACGAATTTCCATAGGTAGGGAGAGTTTTAGGGGTGGAAGATGGGGTCTGTGGGGGTACAGTGATGCCTGTTTAGCTCAGAGGAGGGAGAGCCTCCTACTTGGTGGGTAGGGAAGAAAAAGCTAGATGGCTAGTAGTGGCAGTCCAGGGGACCTCTGCTGAGCTTGGCCGCTCGATGCTCAGCCCATGTCGAGTAGTCCTGTTACCTTCTAAGACGAGGTGTCCTCTCAGCCAGTGCCCCCTTTCATCCGTTGGGTCTGCAGGGCTGTCTTACAGCCTGCTGCTCTGTTTGGTCACTACTGTGCACTGGATGATCATCTCCATTTAAAGACGTCTGCTCCCACCCACTTCAGTCCCTGCTGGAGACGCACAGGGACACCTCTGTTGGCCGTGAAGTTTGTCTCAGTCAGCAGTGACCCGCCCAAGAGCCCAGATGTAAGAGCAGAAGACATCTCACGGGGCTGCTCTGCTCTGAGCCCGGCTCTTCTTTCCACAGTTATTTCTGGGACTGTGCAAGTGGTCTCTGCATTCCTTCTCCCTTCCCCAAAGCTCATTCTTCACCAGGCACCCGGGGTGAGACCTTTCAAAGATAAACCAGGTCGTGCCATCCTTCTGTGCAGACAAGCCGGCGGCTGTTCCTGATTCTGGCACATTCTAGATGCTTTCTAGGGCCCTGTGATTCTCAGCAGGTTGACCCCCTCCGCTGGGGACCCCAAGCCCATGCCACCCGCAGCCTGTTAGATACAGCTTTAATGCCTGCTCTTCCCCTAAAGAGTGATGGTCTCTCTTTCTTCTCAAGATCTTTTAATGCGATATCTCACTGAGACCTACCCTGTTGGTACCCTAACCCTGAACTCCCTCTTCCCTTCCTAGACTCTCTTCCTCCCAAATGCTTGTCAACACTTACCCTCAGCTGAAACACTGCAATCCAAAAACACTCCCAAATCTGTCACGTTGACACCCAAAAAGCGTTGGGCTAGGGGGCTGGGATCTAGCACAGTGGCGGAGAGCATTTGTTTCACTAGAGCTGACCTTTGAAAGCTTAAGCCTTGAGCCATTTCCTGTCCCCTCATGGCTCCCTGATTGCATCTGAAGCCATGAGCCCTCAGCTGCTTTCTCCCGCTGCCAAGCCTCCCTGCCATGATGCACTCATGCCCTCTGGAAACATGACCCAAAACGAACTCTCCCATAAGTTGCCTTGGTGGTGGTGGTGGTGGCGGCGGCGTAATCACAGCAACAGAAGCGTACCTAGTAAACGTGAGCCAGCCCCGTGTTGCTCGGACCCGATGAGCTAAGCTCCGTCCACACGGTGGGAGGAGAGGGCTAACTCACAGGTGTCCTTTCACTATCGCATACCGGCCGCGGCCAGCTCACACATACGTGTGTGCATACACATGTACACACCTGCCTGGTCCTCCTTGGGGCTGAGCGAGCGGGATGGAGAGTGTGGACCACCCAGACCTCCCTCCTAGTCACCGAGAGAACCACACTGAGCCTTGTCAAAGCAGGAGCTCACCTGCCGGGTCCTCCTTGGGGCTGAGTGAGCGGGATGGAGAGTGTGGACCACCCAGACCTCCCTCCTAGTCACCGAGAAAACCACACTGAGCCTTGTCAAAGCAGGAGCTCCTTCTATTGTATCAGGGATGCCTTGATAGCATCGAGGAAGAGGGTGGGGACCTCAGGGTGATGGGGTGAGGGGTGAGGACCAATAATATTTCACTACGTTAGCAGGAGCTGGGCAGAGGCAGTTTTGCTGAGTCACTCCTATGCGGAAGTGATAGGCCAAAGACAGGTTGCCAAACTAAGCAGGCTCAGGAAGTTCCACCGGGCATTTTTAGGCTCAACACCCCCCCCCCACACACACACACAATGATATTAAGTCAAACATTTTTTTAAAAAACAGGGCATTTTGGGGCCTGCTGCTGGAAGTTGTCTGGAGGCTGAGGACCCTCAGGCAGACCACTCATGTCACACAAACAAATTTACTTTTTAGACAAATACGATGACGAGGAGTTCGAGTACCGGTGTGTCATGTTGCCCAAGGACATAGCCAAGTTGGTCCCTAAAACCCATTTGATGCCTGAATCTGAATGGAGAAATCTTGGCATTCAGCACAGTCAGGGATGGGTCCATTATATGATCCATGGACCAGAACTGCAGATCTTACTATCCCGGCGGCCACTACCCAAGAAGCCAAAGAAATGCTGTTGAACTACCTTTCAGCCTCAAGCTTTATGTAGCTGTCTTTCCTTCCCACCATCCTTCTGATAGTATGAGTATGTTGCTTTCTTATTTCTCACTTTGATATTAAAGGATGTTCGTTCAGTACACTTTCTGAACGTGCTGGTACCTGCTTCGCTCTTGAACTGAGCCACCAATGAATGCCACAACCTGTCAGATGAGTGTGACCTCCAAGACCTACTGTGCTCTGTATCCAGCAGGCCATACTTGCCATCTCTCCGAAGAATGTGAAAATCAAAATCGTGGCTGTTACCGGGATGGCATGAACTTGCTGTTGTGGTTTTTACTATTGGGTATTGGATTTATGGTGACTGAAGGATCTATGTTTCAATGTACTGGAAACTTTCCATTTTATCTGGCAAATCTCTTCCGTGTTACAGGGCTTGACTAAGGGAAGTTTTTATAATCTAAAACAAACAAACAAAACAAACAAACAAACAAAAAAAAAAAACCAGGGCATTTTGGACATTAGATTTTCAGATTAGGGATGCTCAACTTTGCATTCTCTGTTGATATTTGAAAACCTGAGAGCAGATTATCCCTGGCCCTGTGCCTCTCAGATAAAGGACCCATCTCTCCCTGAAACCATGTTTGCCAGTGGGTCACTTTCCTGGAATCCCGAGACCCTAATGTAGCTGTACCTTCTTCTACAACAGTGCTTCTCAACCTTTCTAATGTTGCAACTCTTTAATACGGTTCCTCGTGTTGTGGTGACCAACCCCCCCCACCATAAAATTATTGTGTCGCTACTTTATAACTGTACTTTTGCTGTGAACTGTAAATACCTGATATGCAGGATAGCTGGTATTCAACCTCTGTGAAATGGTTGTTCAACTGCCGAGGGTCAAGACCCACATGTTGAGAACCACTGTTCTAGACTAATCTAACATGACCAGGAATGTCAGTGTCTACCAGGCATTTTTGTTTGATTGATGCTGTTACGTTGAGGCAGCACTGAGATCTGGGCCGCTATGACACGTGAGTGTGTCACAAGCTGTTTGCTCATAGAACGGCTAAACGGAGCCTGTGAGCTGTCAAAATCTCAAACACCTTCCAAGGTGTTTGTTAAATAATGCAACTCTTGGTCAGTTGTATCCTACGTGTTTCCATGATCAGGAAGCAAGGGAGACAGAATGTTCGGGGGTTGGGGTGGCACGTGTGGTGGCCGTGTCCCATCTGTACCAGTTGTCACTTGTCTCTGTGTTGAGCACGTCAGAAAAGAACATAAGCTATGGGATGTGTTCAAGGGTGTGCTAAGCCTTACTGTCCTGAGAGACAAGAACAATCATTCCAAAAATAGAATGTAAAGCATCCCTTTCCCATAAAGTCATCGGTGGTCCGTCAGGCATGCGTGCGTGCGTGCGCGTGCGTGCAAGTGTGCATGTGCAATTCAGGTAGTCACGGATAGCCTCTGTCCTGCCATGTAGCCCGAGATGAAGTTGAGCACCTGATCCCCATCCCACCTCCTGAACACTGGGGTTACAGGCACGTGTCAGTGTGTTTGGTTGTTGTGGTGTTTTTAAGGGAGTAGTTGGTGAGATGGTTTGCTAAGCTCTGAGGAGACTTCAGCTGTATGAATTCATTTAGTCTTTAAAGCAAGTGTGTGATAGGGATATACAATCGTGTGCCGTCAGACTCCAACAAGGTCCTCTATTGACTCCTGTTGTGTAATGCCCAAGCTAAGGGCACCCTGGCCCTGCTAGGAGGCCTTGCTGTCTGTGAGATATGCACGCGTGTGTGGGTTGCTCCCTGGCCCCAAGTGGAATAGGCTCCCAGACACACTGCTGGCCCCGCCCGCTTGCCCCTCATAAGTCATGATTTTACTTTGTCCCCTCTGAGCTTTGTCAGCTAGCACTCCAGGTGGCTTCTTCCTCGGTGGATTTCTTTGCTTCCCCAGAGTGTTTCTTTCCACAAAGGAGGTAAAACTGTTAAGATGTAAGACCCGATGTGTCAAAATGCCTGTGCTTTTTTTCCTGTTGCTCTTGACTGACCTGTTGGGAAGGAGATAAGCATCAAAGTCAGAAGGCATCTCTCCTTGGGATTCTAGAGGCCCTGCTTGCTCTGTTTTGGATATGGTTTGCTTCTGAAGGATCATACCAAGCTTGGTCCCCACTGTGGTAGACTCTTTAAGAGGGGTAAGAGCCTTAGATCATGGGGACTGCCCCCCCTCCCCCAATGAAGAGGTTACTGTCAGTACTGCAGAGTGGAGTGGCTTGGGTCTCATAGGAATGAGTTGGCTGTCATTGAAGTGTGACCCTGGCCCATCCCATGCTTCCTGCCTCTCATCTGATGTCTTACATGTGTCCTACCATGTGATGCCACGATTACGGCCTCCTGTGAGCATCCTGATGTCATGCTCTTGGACTCCCAGAATTGTGAGCTGAATAAATCTCTTTTCTGTGTAAATTTTCCAGCTTCAGAATTCGTGTTACAGCTACACAGATGAAGAACTTGCTCCTGGCTTTGAGCTCTCCAGTGTTTCCATTGGGAAGCCTGCTGGCCTTAGCTATCATCTAACCTAATGTATGCAACTTGTTTCCTCTTGAAAGCCTCTGGGGTCAGCTTCTAATTCCCGATGTTCTGATACTTTTCTGTGGGGATAATTTCTTGCAGATTGCTAATTTAAATAATTACTATTACAATATCATTTACATATGTGTCATTTAAAACCAGGTATACACTCCCGATTGCTTACGGTTCTTCCAATTATGAAATTATACCGGACTTGCAAATTAAGCATAAGCATCTTAATGTACAGCATTTACAAACTGTGAGGGCTGACCTCTTCCTTTCAGTAGCAGGAAATCTGCACCTGTTGTCATGGCTCCATGTCAGCTGGATGACATCTCCTAGCATCGCTCCATGTGTGAATGAGTCATTCCTAGTATTAAATTTGTATATATTTAGACTGTCCTCTGACCTTTGTCTCAGTATCCCATGGCAACTATCATACATCCTGTCTAGATATGTAAATGCACTTGGCCCAGCATGATGTGACCTCAGTATACTAATGTCAGAGCCTGTGTTGAGCTCCTGGCTACTGTGGCTGCCTATCAGGGCCACACGCTGTCACTCGGTACTACAGTGTGACCCTAAGCATTGAAGAATGAGTGTCCTGCCCCTGCTTCATGGCTGCCTGGACGCTGGCCCTGCTGACCTCGCAGCTGCTGGCTAGGTTAGGTGTAATTTACTGTTAGGAGCACAATGTAATGCCAAATGCTCCTCTGATCCCCTTCATCCCTCTTTTTCTATCTTCCCTTCCTTTCCCACCTCTCATTTCTCCCCCCCCCTTCTCCACCCTCACCCATCCCTCTAAGCTGGCTCTCCCTTCTTTCCCATCATCCTTTCTGGTTGGATACTTAGGTCCTTAGTGTGCACTACTAAGCTTCTCCCTGAGCTAAAGCCCTCACGTTTGCTCCTACCAGGAAGAAGAAATGCCGGAAGTAGAAATCGACATTGATGATCTTCTTGATGCTGACAGCGAGGAAGAGCGAGCTTTGAAACTACAGGTAAACAGCTTTCAGAATCTAGAATTTTCTGATCATGGCTGTTTGAGTGTACTTGGGTTTCCAAAGCCTGGGCATAACCGCTGCTGTCTGGTGGGACAGTGATAGTCCCCAGGATTGGAGCAATGGCAGTTTCCAGGGACCAAGGCATGTTGTCTGGGGAGGGAGAGTTGGCTCTACCTTGAACAGTCAATCTCCCGTGAAGGCAGGGATTCCTTGCAGGCAGGTGCGAAAGAAAGAGACGGCCCCAGATCGGGGACTATCCATGTCCTGGGCTCTGGTCTTTCAACTGTGGATTAAATAATTCATGAAGCAATTTCTAGGATTAGATGGCTTGGAACGTAATTCTGTTTAGTAAAGTGCCTTTTTATTAGGCGCTCACCTGACTGTACCCCAGCCGAAACAGCTGGGATTGAAGTGCCTAATGTTCCGTATCAGAGAGCAATAAAAACACAGCTCTTCCCACGGGAGGTCAGGGCTGCCACTTCTCAATATGTGCTGGGCAGTTTCAAAAGCTAATTAACCTGTGCCCTGCCATTGTTCTTAACGTCCACTGGCAATTACTGTTAGTGGCTGTTGGCTATCCGCAGTGGCATCCGGGGATTGGAGCCATTCAAAAGTGCACATTTGACATCATTGATGTGATTAATGTGTTCATAATTACTAATGCCGTGGGATTGGCTAGCAGTCTCTGCGACAATGATTGCTCCTTGTGTGTAGATTTCATTGGGAGGCAATCGCGTTTTCTGTCTTTGGTTTTGTTTTTGTTTTTTAAAGATAAAGTAGACATCGGTTCCATAGAAAATAAGCTGAGAACTTGAATGGGGCTTTTTTTATTTTTTAGTTGTCTTCCTGTCCCCCTTCCTGCTTGGTTCCTAGGTGAGTGAGGAGAGAAGAACCTAAGACCATCTGTGGCTGAATCATGGCCAGAGCCCTCTCTCCCTGCCCATAGCGGTTGCCACCTTCTTGCATAGGCAGAGTCTCAGCATTAAGAATGTACAGTTTAATATTAACCAGACAGGGAGTCCAAAGGGAAAGATGTGTGCACATGCGTGTGTGCAGAAAGAGGTAAAAATAAAAATAAAAAAATCACCCTTTAAAGCAAGCTGTGCTCAGCAAGGCATTTATAAGGTAATGAGGGTAATATTTTATTTTCAAAACAGTGATAGCCCCCAAAGCAAGTCTTTTGTAATTCAAAAACCCTATGCAGTATCTATGTGCATACATAACCACGTTAAGGACAAAATATGGCTGCATATAAATGACTTTTTTATGTCTTAGCTGACTAAGTGGTGCTGAAATAAGATGTGATTGGAGATAGTCAATAGGAAGTCTTGACGGACTGATGTAAAATAATAATTTAAAGATGAAGGGAGGGCCCTGTCTGCAGAGAGGGCTCAGCCATTAAGACCCCTTGCTGCTCTTCCAGAGGCCTAGAATTCAGTTCCCAGCTCCCATGGCGGGTGGCTCATAACTGCCTGTAACTCCAGCTACATGGGATGTCCAACATCCTCTACGGATACTACACTCATGCATACATACTCCATAGACATACCCTTACACATAACTAAAGGTAACATAAATTAAGAAGAAATGACTTTTCGTTTCACTTTGAAGATGATGAATTTAAAAATACTGACTGGCTTTCCATGTGTTTAATTCTAGGAAGCTCTGGTAGACTGCTATAAACCAACAGAGGTAAGCAAATTATTCTACCTAAGTGCTGTGTTAGAACTGGTTTTTGTCAAATCAATTTGTCTGTTTTGAAAGCTAAGCTACAACAAGTGAATGCAAATTACCAGTTTCCACCCACGAGTGCTTGCGCTCTCAAAATGCTAGCTTCATCATTTCTAGGCCTAAAACCTGTTTGGTTCAGAAAGATTTAATGGAACAGGGTGTGCTTATGTCTTAGAGAAAATCTTCTTCACAGAAAATTGTGAGGAGGTGCAGGGTCATTATAGAGTGAGACTTAGCTTATGACTTTATGGGTATGCATATTTAAACAATGCTTAAAGTCAGGGCTGGAGAGGTAGCTTAGCAGTTAAGGCACTGGCTGCTTTTTCAGATGACCTGGGTTCAGTTCTCTGCTGATAACATGGCAGCTCAGAACCACCTGTCACTACAGTTCCAAGGGATCCAATGCCGCATTATGACATCTGTGGGTACTAGGCATGCACATGGTTATACATACACACATGCAGGCAAAACCATGCACATAAATTACTTTTAGTAGGAGAAAAAAAATGTTATGCTTTATCTGGGTATTTCTCAAGTGATATGTATTAGCTTAAGAAACAATGGATATTGCTGATTAGACCAAAAACATTCGATGTAGAATGACTAAAAGTAAAACCAGGGTAGGTTTTAAGGTTTTGATCAGTTATGAAACTATTAGCCTCCCCCCAATGCTTCCTGTTTGTTCAGAGAAATTAGAAGACAGATCAGGTGTTTGGGAGTCACTTAACATCAAAGCAATGGTGATAACTCTTCTGATTTTTGAAGTAGTAAATATGGAGAAGATATGCTTTTAGGAGTGTGTATGTCTGCGTCTAAGGTGTTTCATGATCACTTGGTTTAATTTTGAGCTATAAATTCAAAGCCTCCAGTTTTTATTGCATCCTATGGAAATTTGAATGTTTAATTTAGTCTATTAAACTTTGGTGAACATAACACACATATATACTTTTGAAAACCTCCAAATGTTATAAGGCTGAGAAAGCAAAGGTTGCCCTTCCCCCTCCCATCTCTCTTGAGACATTTATTTTACATTTATATATAACACATGTGTCTGTTTCCTTTCCTTTACTGTTAAATCCCTAGACAAGCATTTATTGCTTTTATTCTTCATCTATTGACTTGAGGGGGGGGAAACGATAGTTTGCTTACTATTGACATAATTAATTTTCACTCATTCCCTCAATAAAGTTATATAGCCATTATTTTATTAAATCAATAGTTGAAGCCTATAATACAATTTAAACAAGGTTTTCCACTACTAAGCCAATAGTAAACTAGGACAATGGCTCTGGGGTGTGTGTGTGTGTGTGTGTGTGTGTGTGTGTGTGTGTGTGTGTGTGTGTATGTGTGTGTGTTCTTCCTTTGTCTTGTCTTTCCTGGAGTTGATAACTACCTGGCCTTTGATTTAGTCTAGATTCTGTTGCTGTCTTTGTTGACATTCTACTGTTTTTATCTATCACATTATGTTTTCCAAGTGTTTGTTTTTCATCCTTCTCCCTAAAACCTTTCTCCCAGAGCTGCTGCTCAGTAGTTTGGAGAAGCTGTTCTCAAGTTCTGCTGAATAGCTTGACTTGAGATTTCTGTTCATTTCTGTCTTAGATTCCTTAATCCAGTGCCTTAGACTGCTCAGCCATGCTACCCAGCTTCCTGTCTTGGATTCCATCTTTAGCCTCCACACCATAGTCTCCCGTGTTTCTGGAGATGGTTGGAGCCTACCATCCGATATTTTTGCAAAGGATGTATATAGGTACATTTTTTTTTGAATCCCTGAAATGAGACATTGCACCTCAATCAATATTATGGATGGTAGAGTAGAAGTCTAAGATAAAGTTGCAATTAAACTCAAGTGGAAATACACTATTCTATGGTGGTGTCCTTTCTAGTGGTAAGAAGGCCAAATCCATTTTCACTCTTAGACCTTTACATGAGAGTTCTCCCCAGTGAGCTTGTGGGGTTCTTTCTATATTTTGAAATTTCATAGTGGCTTGGTCTGGTGTGACACTGAGTATTTTGTTAGCTCTTGCAGTTTGAAGATATAACTTTCTATGCTTCAGAAATCATCGTAATCACAAAGGGTCCCACAGACGTACCTCGATGGCTTTTGCTGCTTGCTCTTTTGCTTCAAACTCCACAAAGGCAAATCCCTCAGAATCCCCAGTAGACTTGTAATGTGGGATGCTTATGTAAACCATGTTGCCACATTTCCCAAATACCCTTTCAATCCAGCTCTGAGTAACATTTTCAGGAAGTAACTCCTGTAGGAATCAAGTGGCATGACAGTTTTTAAGCATTTAAAAATAACTAAATTTTATCAATAAATGGAAACTAGAATTTAAAAAATTAACTTTAGATAGACACTTGAAGCTCATTCCCATTTTGTTTTCCCCGTGCTTCACCTCATCCCAGCTTCTAAAGTACTTCCTGGATGAAACACTTCCTGGATAAAATACTTCCTGAATAAAACACTTCCTGGATGAAACACGTCCTGGATGAAACACTTCTTGGACGTTAGTTAGCTCTTCTAGTGTTTTCTATTGACATCTTAAAATGCTATGTCTCATGTCTAGCACCCAAGATTTCTTTCTGGATTAGTTTCCATTTGTTTTTTGTTTTTCTCCCTGTTTTGGGGTCAATTTTATTCCCTTTTGCAGGTCAGGATTTCAACCAGGTGTTTTATTTTTAATTCTGTTGATAAATGGGTCTTACTGTAGGGTAAGCAGGCTGCCAGGCAGAATTTTTATGCTGTTTTATGAGGGCTGGACATGTAGCATGTGCAGGACCATGAGTTCCATCCCCAGCGTCGAGGTAAAAAGCAATGGATCATGTAGGTGGTTGCTGCTTAGAGAAGTCTGATAGACAGGTGTGGGATGGGATGTCACTTCTCGAATTCTCACTCCCTGTTTGCTCTGTTCCTCTCTTAGCTGGATGGCCATTTAAACGAGAAGGCTTGGACTGGCAGGTATATATTTTGACCAGCCCCACAGAAAGCATCCTGTGTCCCCTGCTTTTTGCTGTTTCTAGAGATCAAAATCCTACACTGGTCCACAGCTGTGTAGATAAATGAATGAGTAGGGTTTCTGTTCCTGCAATGAACCTCATCTAACTCATCTCCCTCCCCCCTTTTTTGCTGTGCATTTGTATATGCCGCTTCACATAGGTGCACACTTGTGTGCAAGCACATATGGATGCATGGAGACTAGAGATCAACCTTGTCTGTCATCCCCCCAGGTGCCATCCACCTCTGCCTGGTTTTGTGGTCCCTTGGTTCTTGGAGAGGGGCTCCCTCACTGGCCTGGAGATCTCCATGTTGGCTAGGCTGGCTGGCCAGGCAGGCCCGAGGAATCCTGCATTCTCTACCTCCCCAGGGCAGGATTAGAGCATTAAGGACCCCACCTGGCTGGGGGTTGAACTTGGCTCCTCCTGCTCCTCCACAGCAAGCACTTGGCCAGCTGATTTATCTGTCTCCTTGGCCTCAGCCTCTGCTCTTGATGGCGGAGGTTTAGAAGATGACGAAAGCCTTTGACTACTCCCAATGGAGGGAAATGAGCAAGCTGGAGTCTCTAGGTTCTTATTTTTAGCTCAAGTTTTCGAGGAATGGAAATACTGCTCAGTAAGGGATTCTGTTCAGTTCATTTATCCTAAAGGGCCCTCTGGGGAAGGTGGGTGGTTTGCCTTTTCATGTGTGCTCATATGGTAGAGTTTACAGCACCTCAACTATGAGAGAAGCTACTGGTTTCTATTTTTCAGAATTAAATAGCTCGCACCATCAGTTAGAGTTACAGAGGGTTTGGGTGATTTGTCTATAGTGTCAGGACAGTGAGCCACGTAGCCAGAACTTGACCTTGAGGTCTAACGCTGGGTCTGGAGCTCTGCCATTCCATCCTGCCAGTCCTCATAAGTGCCTTAGTAAGACATTCAGAACTTTAAAGGGTATTATCTGATCTGAACTAGACGCTGAATAATTTAAGCATCTCCATATCCTTTAAAGCAGCCGTCTCTGGAGGGGCTGCATTTGATCAAAGTCACTTTGTAGAAAGTCCTGTCCCTTGGAAGTCCGGGATGTAAACAAGGAGTCTTTGCTGAGGGAGATGGGTTTTTGTTGACAGCTTCTTGCTGCCAAGAGAGGATGGGTGGCGGAAAGAACGGATTTGGGGTTGAGTCTTTAGTGCTGTGTAAGTTTAAAGCATGCTCTCCGCTCCTCTGACCCTCCATTTCCTCTTGTCATAGAGGCTTCCGCAAGTGGAAGCCTCATAGCTGTCCCCCTGCATTTAAGTAAGGGTCATGTGCAGGGATGATGTTAACAGCAGTAACAGCAACAATAGCTAATTGATTAATAAGCTGGCATCAATCTCATCACACTTCATGTATTGACTTTCTTTATAAACAGTTTAAACATTTGTTAAATCATCCATGACTTGGTATTTTGCATAGACTTAGACGTCCAGAGTAATTCACAGTGTAATAGATTCACAGTGTAATAGACCAGGGGATATGAAGATTTCCTGCTTATACCCCTGTAACAGCAGCAAGTGCTCTTAACTACTGAGCCGTCTCACGAGTTCTTGCTGTTGAATTATTAAAATTCTTCATGGCTGGGGATATAGATTTCTGGTAGAATAGCTGTGTATCACACACAAAGGGGGAGAGAATGGGAAAGGGATCCAGGGATCAATTATTTTGACCTCCAGGCTTTTATTAACTGATTATGTCTCTTGAAAGTCTTTTCTACCACACCGTGGATTCTCTTTCCAGTCTCTTCACAGTCTATTTTACAGAACAGTTTCTTCTAAGGAAGCCCAGCTTATCGATCTTTTCTCACGCGGGTTTTGCCTTTGCTGGTGTTAGCACTCATCACCATGGACAGCCATTGCTGTTTTCTTCTGTGATATCTTATAGGCGCGTTGTTGTTTCACCTTGAGCCCTGTTCGGTTCATCTGAGTTAATTTCTGAAGAGAGAGAAAAGTTGTATCTGCATTGTCTGCTTTTACCTTGAATGCGCATGTCCAATTGTCTCACTCAGCGCCATGTGTTGAAAAGTTTATTCTTGTTTCACTCTATTGTCTTTGACCCTTTATCAAAGACTAGTTGATTATATTTCTGTGGGTCTATTTCTGGGCTATCTATTCTGTATCATAGATGGGTCTTTCTTTCTTTCATAACACCCCACAGTCTTGATTACCTGAGTCTTATAGTAAGCCTTGAAGATAGATCATATCAGTTCTCTAGTGGCTTTCTTTTGTTGGTGTCGTGATAACTGTTATCAGTCATGTGCTTCTGTACTTTAAAGTTGGCTGGTGATAACCACAAACACACTTAATGGGAGTTTTGAGTAAGATTGCCTTCAATCTGTAGGTCAAGTCAGGAAGGAATGACATTTTGACAACAGCTATCTTCTCACCAATGGAATTGGAATTCCTCCCTGTATGGATTTCTTTAAACCCTATTGCTGTGATAAAATGCCCTGACAAAAACAAGCTAAGGCCAAAAGGGTTTATCTTGGATCACAATTCAAGATGCAGCCACATCAAATGCAGAGAGAACTAATCAGTGCTTAGATCTCCCTCTCCATGTTTATATGGTTCAAGACCTTACCCAGAGAATAGTGTCCCCCAGAGTGGGAAAGTCTTCACACTTTACTTAATCCTTTCAAGATAATCTCCCACAAGCATGCCCAGAGGCTAATCTAACCTAGATAATCCCTCATAGGAATGCCTATAGGTACCTGTAGGCTTGTCTCCTTGATGATTCTAGATCCTACCAAGTTGACAGTTGAGACCAACCATCAGGCCGGCTGGCTATCTCTTTTTATTGATATAGCATCAAGCTTAAGGATTCTTCCCTTAGCTGGGTCCAGTCTACTCTTTAGCCACCAAAGGTTGCCTATATTTCTATGAGAGTGTTTTTCATCACCAGTCCACCCTCTCTGCATTTTCTGCTATCTTTGTGTGTTATTGCCTATTCCTGAGCCTTCGGTACAGTACCAAAGTTATTTTAGATTCTTAGCCTGCAAAGTTTCTTGCCATATCTGAATCTGATTATGATGGTTGCTGTTTCTTTAAATTATGACATTTGACCTTTTTTGTTGTCCTGTATTTTTTTTTTTTAATTGATGAATTGGGTACAAGAGACTGCTGTTAATAGTCATTGGTCATATAGGGCTGGGTGGGGAGGAAAAACATTCTACAGCCTAATGACATGGTCTCAGACTTGGTGAGCTTTTGTCCCTGGATGGTAGACTTTCCCAGTTCCTCTCAGTCTCCACACTAGCCCTCCTATTGCATCTTGTTCTAGTCTTTCACCCCTACCCCATAATTTAGGGAGCCAGCTAGAGTTTTGTTTTATTTTTCAACTTTCCCCAATTTCCTTAGATTCTAGAAACACAAAGGATTTTTCCTCTGATGTTCCATGTGAGGACTTGGCAGAACTTAAAAAGTGATACCACACCCAGACCGTGCCCTTGCGTTTTTAATCTCTCCAATAGCTTGTCATTTGAGGTTGGGTCCCCTATGTGGATGTTGATCCCCACAGAGATTGCTGCCTGTGGTTTGCTACTCCAAGTTGTATGTACTTCTCTATATTTGCCCAGTGGTTTCTCCATTCATGGTATTGGTTTTCCTGTGGCCTCACCTCTCTTATAGACCTAAATGGGGTAGCCGATCTTCCATTTGCCTGTTGGTTTCCTGCTTCTTGGTAGGAAGGTGTGGCCATACGGATGCCTCTCACATCAGACTAGACACAGGAAGGCTTATCTAATCTTTACAACATAGCTAAGATGGACTCCACTGTCATCAGTTAAGGAACCTGAGCCATAGAAAGGCTGCCAAAGGCCCCGAGCTTGTCTATGGACAGGACAGAGGATGTATGAAAACCCATAGGGTAAAGTTTGGTGCGTAAGAGGGCTGTACCCTGCTTGCTGAATTTGAGTCTCTATAAAGTAACATCCCACTTACATGCAAACATACAAGATGCCCCAATTCACCCATTATATTCTTCAGTTGGTAATGCCAAAAACAATCTGCCATTTCTCAGAAGAATATTGGTTTGGGCGTGTCACCCTCTGTCATATCTGGCTGTGGTTTCCCCCTCTGTGTGCCACAGACTACTAAAAGGACTTTCATTTTCTCACGTTGCTCTTTATCCAAACTATGGCCTCTTAACATACATACCTTTCTTAACTTGGGCACATCAAAACTCATAATGTAGTTAGGGCCAGCTCACTATGTAGTAAGTAGATGGTAAGATCCATATTACACGAGTTGGCCTTGTGATCATTGCACATGTACGGGAGAACAGCCGTGGCCACACACACATACACGCATGCATGCACACACATGAGGGGCAGGGTTTATTTATAAAATAAGGAGTGCCATTTTGAGTCCCCCACTCCCCCGTGAGTAAATGCCATTTTGAATATAGCTGATATAACAATAGGTTTGGTTTAAGCAAGCGAGGGAAAGAGGAACTTGGTACACAGTACAAGTAGGACTGGGTGATTCTTTTCCGGTTACTTTTTGTCGAGGAGTCAGTATGCTAACCTAGTGGTGTTGCTGGGATGGAGGGAAGGTTTGGGCAGCTACTACCAGCCAAGTTTGAGCCTCTTTCCTTATTTCTCACCCTTTTGTGCGATTTTCAAATCGTAGGAACACGTAGGCATGCCTCCATTATATTGGGGTAGTGGACAGAAAATGTGCTTGCACGTACAGGAAAGGTCTGCTCCCTGGCCGAGGATGGGCTCTTCTGAAAGGTGTCCACTTCCAGCTGAAGGTGCCCGCGCCACTGCTCAGGGTACAGACATTAGGCTTTCCTTTCACTGCTGTGATGTCGTTTGCTCCCCCAAGTGGCTGTGCTCCAAGCTCGCCTCTGAACAATCAAAGGCTGTCAGATGCTGTGCAGCCAGGGAGCCCCAGGATGATTCAGCCTCAGAAGCAGTGGCGGTGACAAGCATTTCCAGGCCCCAGTCAGCCGTGGGGTCATAGAAGTGTCAGGACTGTGCCATGGCAAACGTGCTGTGGTTTACAGACAGAAGCAGACTGGAATCTTCCGAAAGACAGCCGGCCCTGTTGCTCTCCCCATGCTGGCAGTAAGAAGGCAGACTCTCCTTGCTCAAGTCTGGTGCATGTCACTTTCCTGAGGGGCTTTGGTGGTGGCCAAGGGAGGAAACCCCGTGTTAGCCCCCGTGAGGCCCTTCCCATCTGGATTCCCATGAGACTCCTTCTAAAGAGATGCCAGTTTTGTGGGTGGAAGAGGGACAGAGCTTAACTAAGTTAGCTGGAAACTTCCCCTTCCCCCATGGGAGGCCTTATCCTTTCTGGGGAGGGGGGAGGAGTGGGGGAAGCAGGAGGAGGGGAGAGAGGGGAACTGTGGTTGGTATGTAAAAATGAATAAAAATTTTAAGGGCATCACTGCACCTCTCATAAAGATCCGCAGATAACTTCTTACATGTCCCTAGTTAATAAAATGATGCTGCTGAAAGAAAAAAGTCACCATACGCATGGATTTACCAAGAAAAAAAAAAGGGGGGGGGGAGGAGGAAAGCTTCCACTCCCAGAAAGATGTTTTCCAACAGAGTCAGAATTGGACACTAACAGAGAAAAGCCAGCCAAAGGGAACTCATTCCAGCTCTGTAGCCATTGGCGTGACAGCCCTGAAGCCCTGTAGAGTGACAGGGCGGTGAATTCTAAAGGGTTAGTCTCATTAGTCATAGTGAGATACTGGCAAGGCTTTCTCAGGTGGCCTAAAGAATTGCAGTCCCTGAGGCCCCTGACTGTTGAACACGCATTTTCACTCCTAACCTTTCGGGTGGTTTTGCTCTGAGGTTTTACGTAGTCCAGCCTGGCCTCAAAGTCACTACAGAGCTGAGGATGACCTTGGACTTCTGATTCTGCTGCTCAGCCTGCAGAGTCCTGGGGTTCTAGGGATGCGCCATGCTGGGCTTGTGTGGAGCTAGGCGAGCATTGTGCCCACTAAGCTGCTTCCCCAGCCTTTACCCACTCTGTGTGCCCCAGGCTTCCCTGGCCAGTGTATGCCGGAGATGGCATTTGGACCTACATTGAAAATAAACCCTTTGCTCTCCCTTTCCCTTGCTATTCCCCCCCCCCCACTCCTACATGGGGGACGTCAGCTCCCTGCTGGAATGTCTAGAAGGCCCATTAAGACTCTATGGAGGAAAACCAACCCTGAAATGTTCCCTGGCATGTGGTCAGGGGACAAATGTCTGTGTCCATTTCCTGTTCAGTAAAGATTCAGCACTCTGCAAAGTTGTAGAACTGTTCACAAGACCGTCCTCACTGCAAAGTCAGTTGCAGGTCTGGTCTAGGGGTGCCAGCTTTGGGTTTGCTGATTGATTCGCTAGAGAAGCCCACAGAATCACTGAAATCTGCTCTATTTAGTGTTCCGATTCATCTGGCCAAGACAACAAAATCACAGAAGAGAAGAGACGCAGGAAGTCAAAGCTGGGGACATTGTAGACATACTGCTTCTCTTCTAGCTTTCTCCTCCCAGTGGAACAGACAGTTAATTTTCTCACGCATCAGTGGTATGTGACATTTTCAGAGTTGCATTACGGGAGGCTCCTCTGAGCTTAGGTGTCCAGAGTTTGTCTGGGGAATCGAATGTGTTGACATGGTTGATCACCCACATAGCTGACCTCAGTCCCCAGGTGATACTCTGACCCAAAACCTCCACTTAAGATCTCCTTATTAGATCATTTTGGCCCAAAGTAAATAAAAAGGCTTTGTTGAGGAAGACATCCTAAGGGAGGTAAGCTTTCAGGAGGTGAGGACAAAGGGCAGACCTATTCTTTGCCACGTATCCTTTGATCCTAGGTGCGGTGGTTTGAAAGCAAATGGCCCCCAGAGGGAGTGGCGCTATTAGGAGGCGTGGCTTTGTTACAGTGGGTGTGGCCTTGTAGAGTGGACTTTGAGATCTCATATGCACTCAAGCCACACCACTATCACAGTCCTGTTGCCTGCGTAGCAACCTGTAGCAGCTCCTTCTCCGGCACCGTGTCTGCCTGCATGCCGCCATGCTCCCTACCATGATGCTAATGAAACTGTAAGCCAGCCCCAGTTAAGTGTTTTCCTTTATAAGGGTCGCCATAGTCATGGTGTCCCGTCACGGCAGTAGAAACCATAACTATAAGGCACCAGGTGGGCCCAGGGAAGTGATGGGGGTGATGAGGGTGATGATGGGGACAACAGTAAGAAAAAGGAAGAGCAGATGTCTTCCATGGAAGAGCCACCCACACCTTGCTTTTGGGTACTTGACACCCACAGCAGATGCTGTTATTTTTATAAAACACGGTCTTTTTTCCTCTCTGCTGGGAGAGGACTGGGGGCCTTGCTAGTGCGAGGCCAGCACTCTAGCACTGGGCTGTGTCCCCAGCCCTAAAGCACGGCCTGTGAGCAGCAGTGGACTCAGTTGACATTTTCTAGTGACTCCACGGCCTCTTATTGCTGTTACATTAAAGTGATCACTCCTGGACACAGTCCCACATCTCGCTGAGTGTTTAGAATTTCATGGGCACAAATTAAGGACCTTTGAACACGTGGCGTTTTAGATGTCTATATCTTTGGCAAAGAGGGTGAGGATAAAAAGAAAATAGGCATTTAAAGCCACCACATAAAGTTACAGCGCTGACCTCATTTTCTGACCTAGACTCCCTCCAGTGCCATGTTAATTAATCTGAACTTGGTGACGGAACACGAGAGCCATTTACAGAGAGGAAAAAATTCCAAGGATTGTTTAAACTGAATCGTTTCTTAGAACAGCAGTGTGACCCTATAGGATTTGTGCTGGGCCCAGCGCTACAGAAGTAGACTTATCCTCCAATCATTGTCCTTGATAAGCAGCCCAGATAAGCCACTTAACATCCCTTATTTACCCTTAAAGGAATCTCTGACCCTCCCTAGGGGGACACATTCTGGTTTCCATGGGAATCTGTGCTTCCTAAATTACAGTTCTGGGACCCCAAATAAATGCCTGTTTGCTTCACAGACCACCTGAGCAAATATTAAGACATGGCACATATTCTTGGGGTGAAATTACTTAAGTCTCTTTAATGATTAGAAGGTGGAAGATTATAATTTGGTTTGTCTTTTTTTCTTTTTCTTTTTTCTTTCTTTCTTTTTTTTTTTTTTTTTTTTCTTCTGTCCTGTTGATTTTTTACCATGGCTGGAATATTCAGGTGGTCTTTACTTCATGTTATCTGAATTGTGAATGCAAAGTTTCCAAGGAACCCATTAGTAAGTAAAGGGAGAGTTCATCCTAAGGTTGAAAATGTGGAGTACTAGTGAGCTCCTTTTGCTAGATGCAAACATAGGTGAACTTCAGGTAAAAGAAAAAAGAAAAAAAAAAAACAAATCCATCTAGGAGCAGTAATTGACTCTCTGAAATGAAGGGGGCTGCCCTCACAGCAAAATGAATTTACCTGTAAAGGCAGATAGTCCAGAAATCAATTAGACAGTGAATGAAGTGTCTGTGGTTTCAAGTTAAAAGAGAGAAATCGAAACCAGGCCTTTGGGAATTGGCAAAAGTCACTGTGACAGCAGCCACAACAAAACTCTCCTGGAGCAGATTCCTTAAGCCAAGTTTTTAGATGATGAAGCCCGGTCTCGATTCTGGTGTGCCATGCCAGCAAAGGGTTATTAGACTAGTAATCCTCCCCACCCCCACCTCCAGAGGAAGTGAGCACTCATTGCTTCAGTGAAGCGTGAGACTGAAGGAGCTTGAGACTGTAGGGCTGTGATGGTTGGGGATATAGCCCAGCATCCCCTGAGATGAACACACCCAGAAGCAGGTCTCTGCCAAGGGGATTTGCTGTTTCCTGTCTGGTATCCTAGGCAACTCGAACAGTTAAGGCAGTAAAATTTAGAAGTGATATTTTTTAAAAAAATAATGTCTAGCTGGCTTTCTGTGACTGGGTTTTGTTATTTCAAACAGTTTCCAGGTGTTGACATCACTTGTCCGAAGAGGCATGACTCAGCCTTCTATGTCTCTCGCTTGTCCAAACTTTGGTGAATTGGGAAATTCTCCTACCCTTCTTCACCCTGTTCTCACACTGCCTGATTTTTAGCTTAGCTACTGTTAATTTTCTGTTGCTGTGATAAAACCTCCTGACCAAAAATCGATATGACCACACCAACCACTTGTCAAGAAAACAACCTGAGCTCTTACCTAAGGAACAATCTGAAAAGAACATTTTCTAAGCTGAACTGCTCTCTTCCACACAACTCCAGGGTGCCCTCCAGAAAGGCATTACAGAACAGTGGGGTTTAGGAACAGCACAGGATAACACAGCAAGATATCAAGTTAGATCAAGTTATAGCAAGATGTCGAATTAGATCCCTACCTCACACTCTACAGGCAGATAAGTTGAAGGGGGAAATGAATGCATGGGTAAAGTTAATAGATTAAAAAGTTAATGCTTAAAATGAAATACAGTAAGACTATACTTAAAGCAACCAAGGCAGTAAACAATTTCATTTAAAAATGTTTTATGGTTAGGGTTTTTAATCACGTGTATGGGGGGGTGTGTACATGTGAGTACAGGTGTCCATGGAGGCCAGATTCTCATGAGCTAGAGTTATAGACAGTTGTGCGTGGATGCTAGGAACTCAGCCCAGGTCATTTCCAAGAGCAGGAAATGGGCTTAATCACTGGACCATCTCTCCAGACCCATAAACAACTTCTTCAATAAACGTTAAAAACATTACTCGTTAAGAAAGATGTAATTGATGAACTTGACATTAAAACTTAAAATTTCTTAAACTCTAGTCTGAATTTTCTTCCTGGATATATAAATTCTTTAAAATTCAATAATGAAAATGCCAACATGCCAAAGAAACATGGACAATAACTCCAAAATGGAAATTGCTGAAGAAACACACACATATGCACACACACAATGCTAGTTAAGCACAGTACCCCCCACACAATTGTCAATACCATTAATAGGCAAAAAAGGCAAGGTTTCAAAAAACAGAAGAGAACACAAAATAATCTATGTGGTGTATACTTGTCACCCCTGTGTGTTCACAACATCCTGGTTCTCCTTTGTTGTTTGGTCAAGACAAGAGACAAAGAGACGCCCAGCGACGACCTATAGAGAATTACCTGAAGGAGTGAGTGAATGCATGGTCATGGCATGGAAGGGAACGAAGGACTTCTGAGGGTTAGAGACATGCGATTAAGAGTGCTTGTTGCTCTTGCAGAGGACTCAGGCTTGGCTCTCAGCATCCACATGGCAGCTCCCAACAGCCTGTACCTCCAGGTCCAGGGGACCCAGCACCCTCTCCTGACCTCCGTAGGCACCAGGCATGCACGTGGTATAGTCACAGAAGCAAGCAAAACACTCACTCATACACATAAAATGAAAATACATAGAATTTTAGGGGGTGGGCAGCACTAAATGCTTTTGATGCCCATGAGGGAGCAAACCGTAGAAAGTCTCCTAATGACCCGAGGAACCCTGAAGGCTCTCAGGGGTATTTCTTCAAGCCGGGACAAGTAACGAATCTGGGAGAACAAGGGGAGAGGGGAGCCTATGGTATCCTTTTTATAAAGCAAAAAGGGAGGGAAGAGCAGAGAAGAAGTCTGGATGTGAGGGGAGATGAAAGGGAAGGCAGGGAAGGGCGGGGGGTGGGGGAGGGGGGCAGGGCCAGGAAGGGAATCGACACTTGGAGAGTTAACTCCCAAAGCATGCCATCACCAGATCTCTCTAGACTGCTGAGACGAAGTCAAGGCAGGTACTGAGGGTCTCGGGCAGCAGCCGCGAGAACAGAGAACAGAGGGCTCTTCTAGCTCCAGAGCCCATACCACGTCTACTCGGTCTATTCTCTGTAACCCTTCTGCGCCCTTTGGCTTTCGGCATCCGCCCCCGCTGCCCACATGCACGCCTGCCTCAGCCTGTGCCAGAGGCAGCAGATGGTCACACGCTTGGTAATTATCGCCATAGCCAGGTGTCTGGGGGCCTTTCCTGGCCATTCAGAGAAATTAATCTGTTTCACTCATTGAACCATTGTGTTCTACAAGAGCAGAAAACTGTTCAATGCAGTTCATAACATAAAGTAGTCACAAATCTGAGCCAACAAACCCACCAAGGCTACACAGGAATAGCCTATCTCAAAACAAAACAAAACAAGCAAACAGCCCCAAATCTGAGCCAAGACCTTCAGGGAGCATTGGCAATGGGCAGTGCAAACACTCATACACACAGTGCCACATGTCAGTGTTTTCTGGTCATAACCAAGTCCCTCGGCTTCGTTCATTCCGTGTTGATAACTAATCAAGCTTCCGTCACTGAGCTCAGAAACGTTTGAGCGTTACTCACCTCTTCCAAACCCCACATGCATCTAAGTGACCCCACAAGGGATGCAGCCCACGGTTTAAGAAGCAGTGGCCTGGAAGGCGCCGGGTGAGCTGTGAGGGTGAGCTGTCATGTCAATCTGACCCCTAGACAGGCACTGAGTGCCGAGGGAACGAGGCACACACCTTGAGGAAGGAAAGGAAAGGTTCAGCTTTGGGTGAGCTGAAATTGTAAGGACTAAATGTGAGGCGTTCTTAGATACGAAGGCCGTCACTAGCACTGAGCAGGAGGGGCAGGTGGGCCCAAAGGTCATTTAGAAAAGTGTTTGCTGAGGGGGGAATAGTTTTCTGGTTGTTTTAAAAGAAGCCAGACAGGCATAGAGTGACGTTCCCAGGCTCAGATGCAAAAGAAAGCACTGGAGCGGGGAAGTGGTGGGGGGTGAGGGTGTTGCTGCCTCGTGTGTGTGTGTGTGTGTGTGTGTGTGTATCTGTGTGTGTGTCTGTCTGTCTGTCTGTGTGTGTGTGTGTGTGTGTCTGTCTGTCTGTCTGTCTGTCTGTGTATGTGTGTATCTGTGTGTGTGTGTCTGTCTGTGTGTGTGTATGTGTGTATCTGTGTGTGTGTATCTGTGTGTGTGTGTGACACATGCCTGTGTCTGTGTGTGGTTTGGGTTGTAGTGGGGTGGTAGCTGTTGAGAGATGCTGCTGAAGGAATGTTTCCACATTCACTTCAAGCTCTTCGGGAAAAAAGAGCAAACACACTCACTTGTAACCCCTCCACAGGGGAAGTTACTTAACCCAAGTGGCAGCTTGGAGTGGCTGATTTGTTAGCCACTGTCCTTCAGATTGTGGAAGGGGAGGGAAAGGCAGGAGTCTGGGGAACTGTGGCCCTCCTTTCAGAGGTTCTGGGAGAGCCTAGCGCGAGTATTCTTAGAAGGGCTCTTGCAAGAGCCTCCTGGAGAAACACTTTGCTCAGCCTCAGTCACTGGCGGCTTGCTAGGAAAAAGTACTCTTGGAGGCCTTCTATCCTGGGTCCCTCTTGGATGCCATCATGTATTTATCTGCCTTCATCGCAAACCTTCCACACAGGGCTGTGGGGAGCTGAGCTGCAGTTTCGTAGTGTAACGTGCTCTCTGTGGGAATTTGTATAGATTGTGTCATGGCCCATTCTATGCCATTTCATCAGAATACTCGAGAAAAGCAAGTATAGTCCCAATGTCTTGAAAGCAGGAGATCTGAGAGCCTGTGGGGCCTTGGGCAGGCTCCTCTTTGCTGTGTTGACATAGCTCAGAAGAAGAGAGCACAGGAGAAGGATGGAGGCAAGAGCAGGCCAGCCTCTTTTATGACAGCCCATTCTCGGAATAACTCAGGATGACTAATCCACTTCCAGGATAACTAATCCACAGTTGAGATAACTAACCCACTCTTAGGATCATGCTGTTAATCCACTCTGAGTACCTCACAGCCCATTCACCTCTTCTGGGCCTTATCTCTTAGATACTGTCATAACAGTGATTAAAATTCAAGATGAATTTGGTAGGACATGTTCAAGCCGGAGCAGACTGGACGTAGTCTTAAAGTATAGTGTAGAAGTCTTGATCGTGACAGTGGCGTTACCCGCATCTCAGGGCATGGCGATTTATTTTACTCACATTTTTGGGGCCTCCATCTCTAAGTGTGACTTTTCCTGGGGAGACAAACAAATGTCTGTTCACCCCAGGTAGGGTACTGGTAACTGCGCAAAGAGTCCACTCACCAGGGTACTGGTAACTGCGCAAAGAGAAGAGTCCACTCACCCAGCACAGGTGACTTTATTGGGGTTGCCTACAGGACCCTTAACAGTGTCAGCCCAGGAGAGCTGAGCCCTGTAGTACCCAGCATAGCCCAGAAGGGGTTGGCTGGTGGGCAGACCTTCCCTGTCTGGCCACTGCCACTGCTTATGTAACCTCGGGACAGGATCCTGTGACCCTGGGAACTTCTTCTGGAACCTGGTACTTCCCATGCGGTCCTCTCCTCCCTTCAAAAGGGGATACTCCAAGCTGGAGGACTCAGCCACACAAGCGTGCAGAACCTTTGAACCCAGCCAGCCATTCCTGGATGGCAATCACCTCTCCTGGCCATGTAATCACACCATGTATTGCTGAGTGTGTACATAGTGGCTCCTTTCTTCCAGAATAAACCCGCTGGCTTTTCAAGGCATCCATATCAAAGGGTCCCGTGTTTGCAGCTAGGAGTCATTATCTCCTGTTCTCTGCTTCTTGGGCCTCAACTCAGGTTCCAGTCTTCGGCAAGCTCATTAAAAGTGACAGAAAAGGTGTTTCTGGCAGCTGTAGTCTGCCCTGCCCTCTCCAGCTGGCCCTTAGACACAGGGAGACCAAGTGGTACTTTCGGAACGTCTGAGCAAAACCTGCTGAAGCAGCTAGAAGCAGAATATACGATTCACCTTGAAATGGGGCTCAGAGGAAAGAGTGTGTTTGCCTGTTAAAAACTGTGTCCATTGGTTGGTCCAGACAGTCTTTCAGGGTTAGGGAACGAGCATGGTCAGATCTTAAAAACTAGCAGGGGATGAGATGACCAGCTGAAGGGGAAAATGGCCAGAGAGCAGACCCTTACTCCAAAACAATTTCTCTCTTTCCCTTCCCCCCACTTCTCTCTTTCTCTCCTCCCTTAAAAAAAATATTTTAAGGCTGGCTGGCTGCAACTCATTGTGGAGACCAGGCTGGTGACGAATTCATACAGATCCACCTCTTTCTGTCTCCCAAGGGCTAAGGGTCAAAGGCACACACCACCAGAGTCATCATTCTTTATTCTGAAGCCCTTAAACTCACCAGGCATCTCCTCTTTGAGAAACTCTCTGGGGCCATGACCCCCTTTTACCCTGTCATCAGAGAGAGTGTAGACAGTGGAAGATCCAGGTGCTGGCTGGCAGGCATGAGCTGCCCCTCTGTCAGTGGGCACACAGACACACTTAGCGCTGCACCTCATACCCTGTTTGATGGATCTGTTTATGTATCTTCCTCCCCTAGGAGCCCCTGGAATATAGGATTTCCAGCCACATCTACTAGATAGCTCAGTACTTGGGGACAGAGTCTGCCATGGCGTCCACTTAGGGCCAAGTACAGGCTTAGTCTAAATTTGTCTAATTCGGATGGCATCAACAGATGGCATTCAAATATTTGCCTTCTGACTTCAGATGGGTAACTGGTACTGCAGTAGAATATCAATCACTGTTAGTTTTCTTCTTTCTTGTGTACGGCCCACCCCGGGCCAGATCCTGGTATAGAATCCACACCCACCCGGGGGGACCCCATCCATCATCACTCATCTGTGTCACCAGGGCATGAAAGTCCCCAAAAGAACACATTGCCCCTTTTGAGTATTGCGAAAATCACATGCTTTGTGAGTAGGGCATTGCCTTGAATGGCCTTTCTCTTTCCTGTGGGAATCCTGCAGCTTGCAGTGGAAACACCTTTCATCCATCCATTCTCTCCGCATGTTCAGTGCATGGGGCTCAGGAGAGAGGAGGTCGTATAAAGGCAGTGGTGAATTGTGGGGCTTGGAAGCAGCCTGCATTTTTAAAGTAAAAGGTTCACAGGTCACTAGCCAGTATAGAATTGTTCTGAACCATAAAGCAAATCTGACACTGGCAGGGATCCAAGTATTGCAAACATGTTCTTTGATGAAAGTGGAGAGTTAGTTATGAGTCAATAGGGGAACGCCCTTCAATATAGGGGAACCTAACAACACATTTCTAAATAACTCACCCAGCAAGTAAGTGGGAAATGAGAGGATATTTTGAACTGAATGAAAATGAAAGCCCACTGTCCCAAAGTGCTGTTCAAGCAGTGCTTACAGGGGAATAAATGTCTAAAAACGTGTCTTAAGTCAGGCTGAAGTTGTGGCTCAGTTGGTAAAGGGTTTGCCTAGCATGCGTGATGTCCCGGGTTTGATCCCCAATACCAGTACAAACTGGAGTGGTGTGGTTTGCCTGTCATCTCAGCACTAGGGGTATGGAAGCAGGAGGAGGCTCAGGAGTTCAAGGTCATCCTCGGCTACCTAGTGAGACTGATGCTAGTTTGGGCTACATAAGACTCTGTCTCAAAAAAAAAAAAAAAATCAAAATTAAATGAACTAATAAATAGATAGTATGATTTTCTCTAAGCTTATCTAGTCCCCAGGTGCATGGATGCAGTTTGGAAAGAACTAATTAGTAGAGAAAGTGTGCTGGAAACCAGGTAGAAGGTTTGCCTTTCTAAAAAGCAAGATACCAAGTTAAGGGACAGCAGAACCTGGGCCACTGTAGTCACAGATACCCCTGTGGTCTCAGATGCCCCAAACTGGCAAGTATTTGGACACAGAGATCACCCCTCAAAATATAGCATCACTCCTTTGGGGAAGCGTGAGCTCACACATTCCACCCCACCCTTCCCCGTTACCCAGTCACATAAAATAAACATACGTATTCTTTTTCCTCCCTAATTCTTGTCAATAAATCTTCCAAAATGTAAATAAGTGGGGTTGTCGTTTAGGAACTGAAGGTGATGAACACTACTGGGAAGTTTCTGTTTCACGCCTGGCTGGGAAACAGGGACAAGGGTGGCCCCAGGGTCCTGTGTGAAACTGCAATGTGAAATCTGTGTGCAATTGTAAAAGTTAACAGAGGCATGGAAACTGGGCCTCAATCCTCTATTTAGAGTTAGACTAAGTAGTGGGGGGAGGGTCCCTTTAAACTCCACGGAGGCGGAACAAGAGAGCCGGGGGGGGGGGGGGGTCACAGGAAATGAAGCATGAATGTGAGGCATAGACCGTGGCGTGCTATTAGAAAAGGACCATGGGAAGAGCAACAGGGACTTCCTGGAATAGTGTGAACTCAGTGTAAACTCGTACGCTCATTCTAGAATTCTTAACGTAATTGAAAGGACCTGTAATGGCCAAGAACCATTTGGAGAAAAGTCATCAAAACTGGCAGAATGACATTGCCTAACATCATCGGGACTTACAGCTTGTCTTTGCAGACACAGAGTGTTATTGTTATAAAGATAGACAAATAAATAGATTTAGCTCTTCTACACTTATGCCAAAGAAATGGACACAGATTTCATTCAAATAATGAGGGGCCAGCCAGATGGCTTGGAAGATAAAGGCACCTTACTGCCAAGCTTGACCATCTAAGTTTGATCCCTGGGGCCATTTGGTAGGAAAGAACCAAAGCCTCAAGGATGTCCTCTGACCTACACATGTTTGCCATGGTAACACACACACACACACACACACACACACACACACACACACACACACACACACTCCTAATTATAAGCACAAATTATTGAAACATTTTAATTTGAGATGATTCACCTACATTATGATCAATCTTGTAGAATCTGAATTTGATTTAAATTATGAAGTCACTTCTTGTCTTGAGAGAAAAGGGCATGCTGTTCATTGTGATGTTTATCTTCACTTTGTGAAAGTCTTACTAACACATTAGAAAATTACCAGAGTTATTCATGAAATGAATGATGGGGTTTGTGATTCTGACCTTGGATTTTATCAAAAGAGGGAGCGTGTAGTGGGATGCTTGACTCCTGCCACTCAGTTGCAAAACATTCACATACACACAAATTATTTGCGTAACCAGTATCCAAAACAATGAAACTAAAACTAAAATATGCCCAATGCTATAGGCTTCTTACACCACAGAGTCAGAGTGAACAATGAGAAATAGCTTTTCAAAGTGAAAATTAAATATGAATGGGGAAAAATGATGTTATTTCATCCATGACTATTCTTTAAAGTAGTTGTACCAAAAATGAAAATAGGGCTTCCCTCTTTCTCCTCTGCTGTCCCCTGTCAGGGATGGTGGGAATCAAGATGTGTGAGTTCTCTGACCAGCTGGTAGACCCAGTCTCCAAAAGGAATTATCTTGACTGGGGGCAATTGTTTGTTTCTTGGGTTTTTTTGTTTGTTTGGTTAGTTTTTTTTGAGACGGGGTTTCTCTGTGTAGCTTTGTAGAGCAGGCTGGCCTTGAATTCACTCACAGAGATGCGCCTGCCTTTGCTTCCCAAGTGCCAGGATTAAAGGCGGGAGCCACCACCACCCATAGAGGACAATTACTGAAGCATGCGGATTTTAATTGTACCATTTTTTATATTTGGAAAAGCCAGAAGCATCCGAGGATCTGGTGCTAGTGAATTTAGTAGTGATACTGCCCATAAAAGGACTGTGTAGCAGGAACATTCGCTTTTTAGAATACTTTCATATCATGGCAGAAAAGCTTGACTTATGTTAGGTAGATGACAACGATCACACAATGTGAACTAAATAGCTAAAAAATCAGTGTTCATGGCACCAAATCTGTTATGTGTGATTAATTCTAAGGTGCATACCATTTGCCAGTTTGTATTTTCTAAACATTTAAGCAGACACACATATTAGTTTTATACTAGCAAAGACTATTAAAAATCAAACTGTGGTGGTGGTAGGCAAAGTATCACATGCTCAAGCTTATAGGGTGGGGCCAGAGAACAGTGCAGGGCTCACCGAGCCTGGGTATTTGTAATTGCAGGGTGTAGCTGGCAGGAGGAGGCAGGCAGAGAGCCAGCTTTTGGAAGGTCTCCGCATAGTTAAACCATGAACCTTCCATAAGACCACCTTATCTGTGCCTGCTCTTGCTTGGTTCTGGTATGATTCTGTCTTTCCTCACTGGCCAGGAAGTCCAGCTGGCTAACAGCTTTGTCTTTACCAATGCAAAATAGGAAAAGGAGAGAATTATTTCTTAACACATGGGACTTTGATGGCAGCTGAACGTTATGATAGCCTCTTAATGGTTCCAGGGAGGAATTGTAGATGGCTGCTGAGGTCTTTGGTTTCTGGTCCACCAGGAAATCACTGAGCTACTGCTCAGTCTGTGGAGTACTTGCCTGACATGAACGAAACCCCGGGCTTCCTCCCAATTCTGCACACACCAGTCATGGATACAAAGAGATGGAGGGAGCACTTTAGTGAGTCTCCCCAGCATTTCGTTGTGAATACATTTAGATTAGAATAGAATTTATTCTGTGAGTTTAAACACAGGTGTGTGTGGGCACTGAACTGTAACATCGAAGGTGATTTGGGTTATGTATGTTTGTATAATTTATAGAAGAAAGAACAAATCTCAAAGATTCTTGGTATGCCCTAGAGCAGGGCTTCTAAAACTTTCTCTGCCAGCAGCAACTTTTCACACAAGGATTTCTCTGAAATTAGTGTATTTGTAGTTATTCCTTTGGTAACGTCATAACACAAACACACAATGTGTTTGCCTTAGAAAAATTTACAGCAGCTCTAGTATATAGGCACTTAAAGCAGGAATACAAACATTATATTCACTGATGACAAATTATCAAGACATTTATAAATTATAGAGAAATTCATTTCGAAACAATTCTTTGTTACACATAGTTTTACCATTTACTAAAAAATAATATTTTTTTTATTCTGACAATGTACTTGGTTTTTTTTTTTTTTTCATGAAGAGGTAAGCATGGTTGAAATGCTTGAAACTTCATGGTATGGAGCACTATATCTTCTTTTTTTCCTGAGTTGGTTGCTGTAGCCCAGTGGTTCTCAACCTTCCTAACACTGGGGCTCTTATATACAGTCCCTCCTGTTGTGGTACTCCCCAGCCGTAGCCCCTGTGAAAGGGTCATAGGGTAATGGCCCACAGGTTGAGAACCACCCATAGGATTGATACAGGTTGAGAACCACCCATAGGACTAATACTAAGAACACAGACACTTCTACAGAAATACTTAGGACAAAATGGCGGAGGTACATTTAGGACCATGTCAAAAATTGTTGGAAATTCTGTCCCAATCCTAAGTCAAAATGCACTGAGTGATTGTATGTATGTATGTATGTATGTATGTATGTATGTATGTATGTATGTGTATGCATTTAAAATCCATACAGCAATCCAAACAGCAATCTTTTTTAAAAGTCAAGGCTTCCATGATACAGTACAAGGATATACTAATTTTTTTATTTTTATGATGGACAGTAGAAATTATGAGAAGTCTTTTATCCATAATTAAACCGTTATGTTTCCATAATGTCAGAAAACTTGGAATGTGCAGTAAAAACACTACAGCACATCAGTTACCACTAGGAATGCCTTGGACTTGTTATACTCGTGACTCTGCATTCATCTTGTGTGTTATGTGTGCAAAGCCCGTGCCCTGTGACGACTATTTCATGACCGCTGGTCTTGTTTGCATGACCTCACCCACGATGTGAGGTCGCTATCACGATTTAAGCAGCTGGAGAGACTGGTTTTCAGGAGGGGCAGTTGTCAGTCTTACTTTGGAGCTTGCCACGAGGGCACCTTGTCACTTTCTCTGTCCCTGTACTGAACCATATGCACCAAGGTGGGTCCAGCAGCCTGTGACTAAATTCCCTGGGTAGATCTGACATTCAGCTGTGAGAACCAGTGGCCCAGCTTTGCTGATCTGGGTGCAGGCTCGAGACATCTGCAACCTAGTTGGAAATGACAGACTCTTAGGTCCTAACCTTGCCATATACCGTCGGTCGGGGTCTACAAGATGTCCAGGTGCATACGCATTCCAGGGCTGAGTTCAGAGTCACATGCCTGTAGAGTCCACGTGGGTGATGACTGTCCATGGACATCACCTGGCAGCCTCCCTACAGAGAGTAGCACAAGAGAAAGCATTGAGCTGTGAAACTGGAGCACCTTCCAGTTTCCTGAATCCCCTTTGCTATTTTACCTTGGAGTTTTAAGAGCACCAAGCAGGTTCATTCACTGCACCCGACATTAGTGGTACTGAGCACATGCTTACGCACAGGTTTTAATAATGTGACCTCTTATATTAACTTCCTTGATGTCTTTTAGGAGTTTATCAGAGAGCTGCTCTCCCGGATAAGAGGCATGAGGAAGCTGAGCCCTCCGCAGAAGAAGAGTGTATAACTTTGGAACAGGGTAGAATTCTCTCGGAGACAAAGCGACCTGGGATTTGGACTTCATGAATACTTTTATTAAATAACCATAGTTGTCTTTTATAAACAACTTTTTTTTTGGTGTGTATGTGTGTGTTTGGGGGGGGGGTTAGACATGTATTCAAAAGTGTTCCTTCTTTTGTTATTTTAAAGGGTTTTTGTTACTGTTATATTTTAATGGCAAAGCTATCACAACTTGGACTGCAGCCCAAGAAAGGCCTGTCAAAACAGATACATCCTCAAGGATGGGCGAGGCCAGGCAGTGTTTTCTGTAAGGAGTCAGCCGTAATTAGGATGTTACTCTACAGGGAGGATTGGTTTTTCTTACAGTCAGTTTGGTAAGACATTTTTAAGTTATGCATTTGACTGAGATGTCAAAAATGTCTCATGGTTGTATAGATCTACAAACATTAAGTTAAAAATGGAGACGTGAGCGTCATCTCATGTTGATAGAATAAACCTGTGCTTGTCCTGGTGGAAGAGGTCAGAGCACATGTGTTTTCAAGATGCTTCCAGGCATTCTTCCTACAAATTTGGTCCACCTTCAGCATCCACTTTCTGCGCCAAAGTGAAAGAATTAGGTGTGTTCATTATTATAAAAGAGCCATACGACACACGTTGAGTTGGTCAAGGGCTTAATTTATGGACTTCCATTATTTCATTGGTTGAGATGCTTCGCCAGGTTATGTATTTATTGCCTCATTGTGGTCTTTTGACGTTTTATGAACTCTTAATTTCAAGAACCAACCTGATTTCTAAAGAAATGCCTACACTTCCTGAGGAGAGTTTTGCAATGGAGAAAGCGAGCGCCGTGTAGCATCAGGTTCTCTGCTTTCAATGCCATACGATGTATTATCTCTGTCCATGAAAGCAGGTCAAAGGGAGACCAACGGAAGTGAGCCTCTTCCTTGTTAGAGGTAGATTCTGGCCCCTTTTGTGCCTGGGTACCATCAGTCCAGGTGTGTAAATTGAGTATTGAGAAAATGTAGACATGGGAAGGGCCCTCAAGATGCTCGTTGGTTTAGAAGTGTAACTGCATCTCTGGCTTTTCTCAGTGGTTTATGGTCCTAAATGTGACCTTGATTTTCATGTCAGGAGCTAGGCCCAAGTGCCTACCCTTACCCCTCAGTTGCATACCAGATCTTTAGAGAAGAATTAAAATTCATATGGGTTGTAGGCGGGGTGAAACGTGAGTAGAAACCCGTCCTTCCTTCCAGGAAGCCCCTGCTGCCTCCCCCTGGAAACCCTGCCTGCTGTAAGAAGTCTCCAGGTGGCCCTGTCTGAAGACAGGGACCAGGCATTTTATATCAAGGGTGCTTTGAACATATTTTATTTTTTAAAAGAACTATGTTTGTGAATTTTCCGTATACTGGCAAGCTTTTGAAAATGTATTTAATTTTGTAACGTTTACCAATGATTTATTTACAAGCTATTTACTCAAATAAAGGGAACTGCTTACAAGCTTGTCTGTGTGTGTGGTTGTGGGATTTGCAAGGCACTGTTCATTTTGCTGTATTTTCTGCAGACGATGCTACCAAGCAGCCATAGAGCTAGCCTCTCATTTTCCAAGGATGTGCAGGTCTTTAATCGTGACATTTCTCATGGTGTCTTCAGCAGAGGACTGAGAAAGAAACAAGGCTAGCAATGTGTCCTCGGCCCTGCTGGCTCCTACCCCAGGCCTCTCCTAGGCTGTGCCCCAATCATTTCATCCAACCTCCCCTTTCCCATTTGAGAGAAACCTGTAAGGATTTAAAATTAACAAAGCATCCCAGTTATTAATAGAATGCCATGCACATTAGGAGTCCGGAAAATATGGTATGTGAAGGTCCAGGCTTGAGCAGCCCAAGTTATGTTTAGTAGATGAAGCAGGAGTTGGTTTCCCCCAACGTTTTTCACCCGGCCTGTGCATACTCTGGCCTGCCTTCCCATTGCTCCACCAGATTTCCTGGGTGGTCCTGCTAGATGCTAGATGCTAGGCTAAATTCTTGGTTCCCATCTCTTTCTGAAATCCCCAGTTACCAAGCTTATCTCATATTAAGTCTATCCATGTTGAGCCTCTTTACATTGCAGCAGCCATCTTAGAACTGCGTTATTGCCATGTCTAATCTTTCCTCTTATCCTGTAGTTAGGATGACTAGGTCACCCTTTTCTTAAAGACTGACCCCCTCATCACACCTTCAGAGGAACTGATCCCTGCCTCCCTGTTTCGATTTTTGGTCCTGTTTAGTACCGCTGAATCCTTGGAGTTTCTAGAACGTTCCATGTAGTTTTGCCATCAGGGGTTTGTAAAATAGTTTACCTCACATGGAACACCCTCTCTCCACCAGCAGGCTCTTCATCCACAGCTCGGCATGGGTCCCATCCCATCACAACACGTATCTGCAATGTTCTGACTGCTTGCCCACATGTCAATCTCTCCAGTTACGTCCTGGGATTGCCATTCTGGGGAGTGGAATGTAACTCAGCATGCAGTCCTATGCCTGGCTCATCAAAGAAGTCAGCCGGCACTGAAGATTCTTCCAGAAGATACCTTCCTCCCCAGCTAGGGTGGTGGTCCTGGGATCTGAGTGTATGTTGGAATTACCTGAACTTTAAAACAACACAGGCCTCAGTCAGCTCTGACCCATAACATCCCCTAAGACCACAGAACTTGTTTTTCCAGATCCCTACACCGAGCCCTACTAGTTGTCTTATATTGTGTGCTGACTTGAGATCAGTCTCCATAATTTATACAATGACTATGGGAGGCAGCTGGCATATGGACACACGGGCTCTCGTCACTGCAAATTGACCTCAACTTGTGGGTCCATGGAACACTGGAACATATATATTCAACTTCATGGTATACTTCCATCTGTAAGCATCAGCACTGGGCTAAACACCTTTGTGCCTTATTTAATCCGGGTTTTGAGGTCATGAAGTAGACCGTATCATCACCATTGTACATTTGAGAAAACAAACTTAGGAGAGTTGACAGCCTACCTAAGGTGATTAGACCTTAGACCTCAGACTCAAACAGGAGCCAGCTTGACTCCAACACTCCCCGCCATGGTTCATGATCACTAGGCTTCCAGCCTCTTGTGGGCCATCACTATCAATACCACTCACAGCAGTGAGAGCAAAGAGCTGCTGTTGAGTTTGTCCGGGTGCCTGACCTTGGGATGTAGGCTTTGATGATGGAGAGATTTTAGCCACTTGAGCTCTTCCTCACATCCGGGGACGGGTGGCCCCCTGCTCTGCATTCTGAACCTGTTGACCCCTCTCTGTTTCTTACACTTCTTCCCTCACCCCTTGGCCCAATACAAAGCACCTGGACATGGCCTATCATACCAGCTGATTATGGAGTACACACACACACACACACACACACACACACACACACACACACACACTGCTGCCGCTTTAATTGCTGAGGGTAATAAATTGCCCTTCTTGGCGAGGTTTATTAGTCTTCTGTAAACAGCCATAAACAGTGACAGATTGACTTGCAGCTTAAGGGAGGGCAAACTCTCAGGTCACAATCAAGCCTGACGCTGGTCAGCCTTCTGCAAACTCACGGCATCTTTCTCCTTTCCTCCTCTCTCTCCCTCTCTCTTTTCTTCCTTTTTTATTTTTGAGAGTCTCGCTGTGTAGTCCAAGCTAGCCTTAACTTTGCAACCCCCCACCTCAGCCTTGCTAGTTCTGGGTATATTGTTCTTATAATGAAATTTTCCTGTATTCAGACTTGCAATTTATTAATCTTTTTAACTATACAAAATCAGGCCTTTTTTTTTTTTTCTTTACAGGGATTGCAAATCCATGGTGATGGTTGTTCTGTGGCCAAGATTCACCCTCATGGAAGCCATGTTACACCCTTCCTTCCAAACAACTTAAGATGAGTGTTACCTGGTGGAAGGGAGGCAGGTCGGGCATCCTAAGAATTTGTAGCAAACTGAGATCTTAGAAAGAGGTAGGGAAGACAGCACCGCAGCAGTTTTGCTGGGAATCTTCATCTTAGAAAATAAAAAAGCTAACAATGCATTTGCATTATGACCCAGCTGGCTCACTCCGGGGTATGTATGGAACGGCACTGCTCCGAGTAGCTAAGATACGAATAACCTGTGGCCCATCAACAGACAATAGTGCTAGTCAGCCACGGAGGACAAGGAGATCCTGTCATTTGCAGTGACATGGATGGAAATGGAGGACATTGCACTGGGACAAACCAGGCCCAGAACGGCAAGACTGAACACTCGTGTGTGCAGGAACTGAAAAGGTCAATCTGAAAGGGTGGGGTTGACAGGACCGGTGTGGGGTGCAGTTCATGAGTGTGTGCTCTAGGCATGCTTGGGCATGTCGTGCAGAAGGAACCTTGTCAGCTCGTATAGGTGGCACTAGTTCATATAAGTGCATGTGCCCAAGTCCTACAAAGTTTGCTTTACTTAAACTTGCTGTTTTCAAAAACATAAACCCAGGAAGGCGTTAGTGAACTGAATTCGTTTGTGGCACCACAGTTCAAATGGTTATTAAAACCCAAATAGAAACTGAGCTCAGGAAAGAAAAATCTGGTGTCAGGTCCCTAAGTGACTGGTTATGGTAATCTGATTCTCTCTCTCTCTCTCTCTCTCTCTCTCTCTCTCTCTCTCTCTCTCTCTCTGTCACACTTTGCTGGGGGGGGGTAAGTGCCTTACTGTTGAGGAGTGTTACCAACTCACATGTCCCTGCAGGTAGCTTGCTGCCAAATGGCAGGCAAACTCTTGATCTTTTAAAGGACACTTTGGACAGCGTCTTGAGCACCAAGGCTGCAATCCTAACTAATGCAGTGACCAATATGCACACCCTGTACTGTCAGCTTGTATCCTCATCCAAGACTGTCCCAAAGATTTAGCCAATTGCCTCACTTTGTAAATACCATTAGGCTTAGAAGAAACCATTCAAACAGATTTAAAAGAAAAAAAAAATAGCATAGTTTTTCCCCCCCTTAATCTTATTTCCCGTTTTGAGCAGCTGTTTCCATTAGAGCTGAAAACTCAGGGCACCCAGGTCAATTTACTAGCCGTTTTTAAAGCTATAGTTCATATAGACGTATAGGATCTTCAAACAATTGAAAATGTGAGAAACATGCACTGTAGTCATGGAAGAGAGAAGGAAGGGACTAGCATAAAGATTGTGAGCCACAAGGAAAGAAGCCTTGAGAGGCACGTGAATGTCGGGAAGGGAAGGACAGCCTCCGTGTCGTGCGGTGTCTGTAGCTAACGTAGGTGAGGAACCAAGGCCAAGAACCTCAGGGCCCAGACCCGTGGGGAAACAGGTTGCAACTCGTGTGGAGTTCTGGGGCCTGTTCCAAGTCCCAGACTAAAACCTGATTGGATTTCCTGTCTTCCCTCCTTCCCTCCCTCCCTTCCTTCTTCATGTTGCCAGGATCCCATCCCCCAGGCCCCGAAAGGCACATCTGGGCTCCTACAGGGGTGAGCATTGAGGCTCCCCCCATGATGCCTCCTCCCTACGGTTTCTCTTGAGGAGAGTCCCCCTTCAACATCCATTTCAACAGTGTACACTCTGCCCCACCGCCATGCCCTTCTGCTATCCATTCTCCTGTCTAGCTCATCAAACAAGCACATTAAGACAACGACAGGAACCATAGTGTACAGCAGAGAATGACAGACACAGGAAAACCGACATATTGTCATCTTGTCCCTGGCAAAGCAATTGAGGAGCTGGTTAGTAACGACCATGTTCACGTATCCTTTTATTGTTCATCCTTTTATTGTTCATCCTTTTATTTGTTTATCCTTGGCCCTGCAAAGAGACAACGCTATTGCATTATAGTTTGCTGCGAATTTTAACTCCATAAAGCATTGCGTACCTTCCAGGAGGAAGTACACTCTTAATTGCTCTTTTTTTTTTTCTCTCTCATGTATGTTTTATTACTCTTAATTGTTCCTTTTTCACTCACATTTTATCTTGACTTCCATTTACTTTAAGGCACTGCGCCTTAATTTTGATCTGGAGAAAGCCTTGGAGAAGATATTTGCTTGTGCTGGCGGACAGAGCAAGTAGAGCGTATATCCAGTGTTAGGAACAGCAACCGCCCAGGCTTAAGTACGTGCTCAGCTTTTTACTGCCAGTGATCAGGAAAAGACTCACAGTGGCATGAACAAGACTAAGCCTTGTTTCTCATGAATCCCGAAGCCCCAAGGCAGAAAACACGTGAGCTCTGAAACCCTTGTTTTGTCGCCAAGGACAAAAGTCAGACAGTGTTTGCTCAGTGAGCATCACCCAGGGAAAGGCAGACAGAAATGAAAGGACTTGAAACTCATAAGCACTGGTCCAGGCTCTCTCAGATTCTCACTTCATGACCAATGGGCACGGGAGGCAAGTCCTTGGGGATTAGTCGTTGGTAACTGGGAAAGTGATGTCTGCTGTAGAGAGGGGAGGGTGTGCTGTGTCATGACTGACCTGCTAGATGCTCATATTGAGCTGCCTGGGTTTGAAGGTCTCCTAGTCAGCCCACCAAGGCTTCCAGGAAGCTTGTAAGGGCCATAGAGTACCAAGCCATAGTGCCATAGATCTTAAAAGAAAGAATCCACAGGCAACAAGCACTAGTTACTAGTCAGAGCAGAGCTAACGGGCACCTGCCAGGAAGAGGTTTCAGCAGCCTAAGGGAGGCCTGTGTGCATCTCTGTCCCCTTACCACACCCAAGTCTGTGGCTGCATGCATAATCATCATTTGTTCTTATCTAGGGCACAGCCACAGACTCCCCGCTGTGAGCCTTCAGCATCCATCATGCCTGATTTTGTCACGTTCCTTACTGAGGGAGCTGTCTGGATGTGAGGGCTGCGAGGGTCATAGAGAACAGTGAAGGGGAGGGGGAGACATTTCAACTGTCACTCAGATGTCAGTAGGTACAGCCTTAGAGTGTGAGCAATACCGTGCCCACTTTAGGACCACGGTGCCCACCGGTGGAGCAAGGGAGGGGTACTAATGGGACATAATTGTGGAAGGTAGCTTGGAAATAGCTATGAAACATACCGTGCAGGGGCTAGAGAGATGGCCCGGCATAGCGTTCTTGCAGAGGACCCACGTTCAATTCCTGGCACCATACAGAAAGGGCTCACAACCTCCTGTAGCTACAGCTCCAGGGGCGTTGGATGCCTTCACTGAACTCACCAGCACATCCCCACACACCCACATATTTAAAAGTAACACAAATAAATCTTTACCCAACCCACAAGTTCCGCTTCCACAAATACGCCTAAGGTGTGTACAGATACATACATGGTTCTTTGTTTATAGTAAGCGTGGGGAACATGCCCCGCCCACGAGAAGGGAGTTGTGTAGAGTCAGCTTCAGGTGTGATTAAGAGGGAGCAGCGCATTCAAGGAGAGGGTTCAATGAACAGCAAAATCTTTGGCAAGAGCCACACAGCTGATGAGCAGTGTTATTGGCTCACGTGTGAGGCTCACGTGCCCACGCTAACAATGGTCAACAAGGACTGTACACGTATCTGGCCCCTCGTGCCGGTGCTCTCATTAAATACTTCCAGGGAGCTCTGCAGAGTAGGGGTAACTAGCGGGCTTACTCCCCAGAGCCCTTCCCCTGATCCACAGTGGGTGAGGAGACTCATTGAGAGGTGACGAGTATCCTTGAAGATGCTTAGAAGATATAGCGGCAGAGCTGAGACTGGCCAACGGGGGAGAATTTTATCCAGATGATCTAAAGCGCTCAAAGAGAGAAGGTTCCAGGGTAAGGCTTCCTCCACCTTTCACTCCTAGCTCTGACAACCCCCCCACCAGCATCCTCTGGCCTTTGCCTGTCCTGTCTGCCTAGTGAACCCGAAAAATGTGTGGGGCATCCCTTTGTATACCCATGCACTTCCGCTTAAGACAACAGTTATTACCAAGGCCGAGCAAGTGATGCCCAGCTACCTGCTACAGGCTACCTACCACCTGCTCTGAATTTGGATGCCCGGGCCACAGAATTCCATCATCAATGCCTGCTGTCACTGTTCTCACTAACAAAGACGTGAAAAAAACCACACTTGCCATCCTTGGGGCCTCCCCTCCAAGGGCCCTCCTGGAATAACAAAACCCAGCACACTCATGTCTGTCATAGGAAGTGATGTAGTGTTTTCACATGACCTGCATACTTCCTCCCAAGCTAATATCAGACCATCTCTCAGTAATTATAGTTACTAACAATGGAAATGCTGTGGAACTGTCTATTATAAAGTATTATTGTTTGAGGAATAATGCAAACATATCTATACATATCAATTTAGAAAGAAAACTGTTTTTAATTTTTTTTTTTTTTTTTTTTTGAGACATGGTTTCTCTGCTGTGTAGCTTTGTAGACCAGGCTGGTCTTGAACTCACAGAGATCCGTCAGCCCCTGCCTCCTGAGCGCTGGGATCAAAGATTTGTGCCACCACTGCCCATCTTAGAAACCAATTCTTAGACAGCCATTTTGATCCCACAGTTAGTTGGCTCCGTGGGGGTGGGACCCACAGATGCGGAGAGCCACCCGTATTCTGAGCTCATACGATCAGCAGATGACAGAGCTTTGATTCCAAGACTGATAACTGAGGAAGGAAGCTAACTCTGCTAAGCCATACTTGTGGTGATAGTTGGAGCTCAGAAAATACTGGCAGCCCACTCCACTGAGGCACTGGAGTGTTGTTCCTCCTGGCCACGCTACTGATCAGCTGCTAGATGCTACTTCTGTCTAACATAGAGTGAGGGTTGGACAGCATATTGCTAGCCTGGGGAAAAATTCTAAATTCAACGTCTGATGGCTACTGAATACCCATAACAAAACGTAAAAAGAACTGGGGAATTAGAGGTTGTTCTGTTGTAAGTCAGGGAATTAGAGGTTGTTCTGTTATAAGTCAGGGCCTGCCTGTGTAAGCATGTATATTCGCACATAGATGTGTGTGTGTGTGTGTGTGTGTGTGTGTGTGTGTGTGTGTGTGTGTTTATGCACACATAAAACACTTCACCGCTGTTCTGTAAGTGGACGAGCCTGTGTGTAGGTACATAGAATATTCTCACTCATTTTCAACTTTGAAAGCAATAGCCACTGCCTTTGTTTTCTCCTCTTCTCCAGGCTCTGTGTCCTTCACTTACCTGATCCTGCTTAGCAACAGGCATTAAACCAGGGGATCCCAGTGAGGTTGGCATCTCATGATATTCCTACCAGGCTATAAACTACCTCCAGGGAAGCAGTTTGAAACACCTGCCCCCCCCCCCCCGGGACCAGGGACTCTACCCACCACACACATACACGCGCACACACACACACACGCACACACGCGCACACACACACACACACACACACACACACACACACACACTTTCTAGCTCCTAAACTCCATGGAGATTTGGATAACCCCAAACACAAATCGATTTAAAATGATAATATCTATACATACACATATATGTATACGTATATTATAGAACATGTAATATATATTGTCTGTGTGCCTCACTCCATCCTTTTAAATATTACAATGTGTCGGTTTTCCTCTTCCCTCTTAGGGTCTTGTCTGGCCGGGGTGGAGGCAGTTGCAGAGCACGAATCCTAAATCACAATCGGGAAAGTAAATGTGGGGAAACACCCACCCTGTCGAAATTCAAAGAGAGATGGACGTAATGAGCTCCCGTCTCCCAGGCATTTCCAGGGCTACTGTTTTTAGATCAAGGACAAGGTTACAGATAATCATCTTTAATTAAACCTGCAGTCGGTCCCTCTGGGGCTCTGTGCTGTGTTCACCTTTGCAATCACAAACTCCAATTAGCAGCATCCTTCCTCGTGGCCTCCAAGCCGTATTTAGAGCTCTGTCCATTCTCTCTCCCTGGGAGCATCCTCCGTGCAGTTTCTCTGTTGTCTTGGGTCACATTCATTTTCTTTCCCAGCGCATCTTTTTGTTGACAGCCCCGCTGAGGACTGCTCTGTCTCAGATTGCTACACTATGCCCAGCGCTGACACACCAGCTACCCTAGCTTTGTCTGTCCATGACATTTCAGTAGAGACTATGAACTAGGCTTTTGGGAATGTCCCTTTGTTCAGAGACTCTCTGAGTGGGTGGGGGTGGGGAGAGAGAGAGAGAGAGAGAGAGAGAGAGAGAGAGAGAGAGAGAGAGAGAGAGAAGAATGGGTGTTTCAGAGACAGTGAGCTGGAGGTTCCAACCCAACAGGAGTGAGCGAGCGATTATCTAGCCAGGGTTGGCCTGTGGGTGAGTGTCTTGCTTATTAATGAATTATTAGCAGGAAGAGCTAGCCATTATGGGTAGCAACATCCCCTGGGTTTGGTCCTGAACTGTGAAGATGTGGGGAAAGCTGGTTACTAGCATGCCTGCTGTCTTAGTCACTGTTCTATTGCTGTGAAGAGACACCATGACCAAGGCAATGTAAGTGAAAGAAAACATTTAACTGGGGCCTTGCTTACCATATCAGAGGTCCCATCCATTCTCATCAGGGCAGGGGCCATGGCGGCACACAGTGCTGGAGCACTAGCTGAGAGCTACGTCCACGGGCCAGGGTGGGAGACCCTGTGCACCACATGGGCTTTTGAAACCTCAAAGCCATGCCCCAGCCCCCGACATACTCCCCCCAACAAAGCTACATCTAAATCCTTCTAATCCTTTCAAATGGCGCCCTCCTGGGTGAGTAAGCATCCAAATACATCAGTCTGTAGGGGCCATCCTTACTCAGTTCCTCATGATGCTGGCTGGCACTGCCACTTCCCATGTGGTGGACTGTCACCCATAACCGTAAATCAAAACACACCATTTCTCTCCTAAATTGCTTTCGTCTTGGGTGGTCTGTCACGGTGACAGGAATGAAACAAGATTGGAAGTAGGACCAGGCTCGGCTCCCCTCAGATGTCATTGCAGGGTTAAATGCGGTAGACAGGCCTCATAGAACTCGTCAGCACACCATAGCTGAACGGGAAGCAGCCTGAACAGGATGCTCGTTAAGGCTTTAGTTGTCATGATTATCTAGAGAGGGAGATATGGATGATGGACGGTGTGTGGGTTGACAGAAAATGTCCCCCCCCAAAGAAGTGCCACTATAGGCTGTGTGGCCTTATTGGAGTAGGCGTGGTCTTGTTGGAGAAAGTGTGTCACTGTGGGGGCAGATTGTGAGGTCTCATATATGTTCATGATACACACATGTGAGAAAATACACTCATACACATATACACATATGCATATTTACATGTTAGTATGTACTTGTATCTGTATAAACACGCATATGTGTGCCTCTGTGTGTGTGTGTGTGTGTGTATGGACATAAACACAGAATTTACTATTTTATGAATCTAGCTTATGGATTGGTGAGAGCTGGCAGGTTCAAAATCTGGGGACACAAGCAGAAACTGGCTGTTGCTGTCTCAAGTAGGTGCTGTAACTGAGACACAGGGTTGAGGAAGATGAGCGCTCATTCTGGAATTTGTTCCATAGCCTCAGCAGAAGATCACGGTTGGAGAACAATGAAACCCTTCAGGACTGCGCATCTCTGAATGGAGGCTGTGAGAGATATGAATGTGCTCCACACTTCCCGTGACCCAGAAACACCTGTGATGGTGGAAAAATCCAAAACTGCCCTTGTTGTGAGTTGTCCTGTCTCTTCCTGAAGCTGAAATTAAACGGTGGATAATTAATAGTCTCAGGGTCTCCTCTGTGTGACAATGATTTGCCAAGAAGCAATTGCCTGACCGAAGTCACTCTTGCCATTAGCAGACGAATGAGCCAGACTACACGGGTCACTGAAAACACGTGCTGAGCGCTATCAGCCTTATCTCCCACCACAGCTGTTCTAGGTCATGCCTGCTTCTACAGACATCTGCGCGTTTTGTCACCCTCTTCCTGCAGGCGTGATCAAACTCATTTCCATCAAGCCATCCACAGGGAACTATGTAGTGCTAATGGGCTCTGGAAGAATGAGTTCCGACACTGCTGGGCACGGGTACTGGCAGAAGAGAAGCAGAGGGTCTAGGAGGTGGGCTCTGGATCAGTCAAGAGACTTTGCTGCATGAACAAGTGTGCCAGGGTGGAGTACCACACACTGAGGATGGACCCCATAGGTCCATAGGGGGTAACACAATTAGGAGGTGTGGTCTTGTTGGAGGAAGTATAACTCTGGTCTTCCTGCTGTCTGAGAACCCATAGGCCAGCCCCAATGAAATGTTTTCAATTATAAGAGTTGCCATGGCCATGGTGTCTTTTAGCACCACCACAATAGAAGCACTAAGACAGATGCTCTATTTAAGCCCATCTGAAGTCCCTGGCCGTGTAGCTAGATCCCTTCACCTCCAATGTGAATGTTAGCAACTGAGTTGTTCTCACGGTTTTGGCCATAGTCAATCAGGCTTAAAGACGCTTCCTTTTAATGGTGGCAGGAAGCCAGAACTGACTCTATTGGGAATCATTCCGTTTTGGTGTTGTGTTACAGTTTCACTCTACTGCCATCTGAGACACCTACCACTACAGAGGAATGAGGAGCAGTGTCTGGAGAGATGGAGGGGGCACGGGACCCCACAAAGCCATCCTGAGACCATGCCGCCTCATGTATCCAGGACACTGCTTTTCTTCCCTTGGATACAACAAGTTGCTGCATAAGGTATGTGATTTGCTGAGGACTTACTTGGAGGAACTACCCTGAAATACAAGGGTGGGAAACCATGGCCAGAAGGCTGAATCCAGACCACTGTGTGTTTTTATAGGGTCCTCAAGCTAAGCATAGCGTTTTCCTTTTTAAAATGTTTGGGAGAGAGAGAGAAAAAAAGAATGATACTTCGTGACATGTAAAAAATTGTCTGAAATTACACTTTAGCATCCATAAATAAAATTCCCTCAGGGTACAAATCATGTCTGTTTGCTTGCCTGCCATCTACTGCAGCCTTTCTCCATAAGTCAAGGGAGTTGCCAGAAGCCTGCACGACCCTGTCAGTCATCACAGCTCAGCACATGAGAAATCACTGTGAGTCAGCTTCTGTTCCAGCCCTGAGCCGGTACTAAGATGCCTTCTTCTATTTGTTTGGTTGCCAGCTACTCCAAAGACAGCAGACTGTGGAGATGAGAAAGTAGAAATCTGGGGTATGGTCCTCTGACTCGGCGGGTGCTAAGAATTTTGCTGATGATCATAGATGGCAAGGTCCCTCAGTCTTTCTGGCCGTGTTTCTCTGAGCTTTTAACCCTTGTGCACTCTAGAGTGGGTTCCTGGCTGTTGAGATGGGAGCAGTGAAGCCACACCATTGCATCGTGGGTCCCGTCATCAAGAGGTTGCTTTCAGGTATTTATCCCATGTTCCAGAATTCCAGTCAGTTTGCCGGAATTCACACAAAAAATTTCCTCCCGTCTAAATGGCATAGTTGAGTTTGGCCTTTTGGTCTACAACACTTGCAGTGTTTAATGCTTCTCTGTGTTTGTTAGTTGCCATTGCCTATTTGACACAGCCTAGAGTCACCTGGGAAGAGAAAACCTCAACTTAAGAGTTGTTCTGTAGCGTGACTATGGGTGCGTTTTCTTCACAGTTGATTGATGTGGAAGAGCCCAGCCAGCTGTGGGTGGTGCCACCTCTGGACAGGTGGTCCTAGGTTGTGTAAGGAAGGTGACTGAGCAAAACTAGAGAGGCAAGAACATTAGGCCACATTCCTCCGTGGTTTCTGCTTCAAGTTCCTGCCATGCTTGAGTTCTCTCTCTGGCTCCCCTTAACCAACAATGGGCTATAACCTGTCAGATAGAATAGCTCCCTTCCTTCCCAGTTTGCTTTCGGTGGTGGTACCTATCACAGCAAACCAGGACACTGGCCATTTCCAGAGATTCCTGCCTACCGTCTTCTCACCTTCCCATCCCTTCTGGAAAGGTTGGGTACCCTGGCACCCCACACCTTTCATGCCAGAGCCTGTCTTCCTGATCCAGTCAGGTCCAGTCCTTACTGCAGTGAAGGTGGATAGCTGTGGGCATCACTAAGGATCTGTGTCCAGGAGATACTTTCTTCCCAGTCCTCCTCAACCTCTGGCTCTTACAATTTCTTCTCCTCTTCCTCCTCCTCCTTCTTCCTTGTCTCTGTGATGGTCCCTGAGCCTTGGGGAGAAGATGTGGTCCCATTTGCAGTCAAGCATGTCCCTGACGCTTACTCTGTAAACTTTTACCCATTGTCAGTGTCTGCATTAGCCTGCATATTCTGCATAAGAAACTCCTCTGGTGAGGTCTGGGAGCTGCACCAATCTATGGATAGAGAGGCACAGATTTAGAGGGCAATTTGATACTCTAGGTGTCTAATAAAATAATAGTAGTAGTTCATCCCTGAGGCTTGTGATTACCCCCCCTTCCCGCCCATTTGTGGATTATTGGTCATATTTACAGTTCTGGGCATGCATTTCCTTTTGTGGAGCAGACCTTAACCCCAATCAGAAGTCAGTTGGTTGCCCCCATAACGTCTGTGCCTCTATCACATTCATGTGTATATTTCATAGCAACCACACTCAACATTTGCACGGTCTATCTGGCTCCAATAGTCATATTTGTTATGGAATAGGCAGCCAGAAGAACGGAGTCTCCTTTGGGTATTGTGCTCCCTATGAGTTGAGTATCAAAAAAAGAAAACTCTTTAAAGGGAGTCTTAGGAAGTGATGGGTAGTGGTTATAATACTGAGTCAGGAAAGTCAGGGTGAGAAGAAAGGCCAGAAACCCTTTCACAAAGGCTACCGGGTTGGCACATGAAAGCAATCAGTTGACAGAGCCAAAGACTAGAAACTGTTGTGTGAGACTCACTAGAACTGGCTGGCGCACGAGCACTCCAGCATCTAAAGGTGACCTGTCACTCATGATACTAAAATCCACCCTTGGGTGGAGATTTCAGATGCTAATGAGCCATGCCATGCATGAAGTTGTATGTAAAATTAATGACAGAAGGAGCATGAGCAAGGAAGGCCATGTCAACATACATGCCCCCCTCCAAGTCCGTGCTATGTAATTCATGCCCAAAGTATACTCCCGTGTTTAGTTTACCACTGCTGTCTGAGCTACTGAACCTGACCCCCGTTCTTGCTGGCTTCCACTCCTGGGAGGTGTGTTGTCTACTGGTAGACTGTTGGTGCTCCAGCACATGCCTCTACCCAATTCCTGCATTCTCCCCGAACCTCAATATCTGCCAGTGTCAATGCTGGCCACCGTTGTTGAGCAAAGGTCAGATCCATCAGGCTCAGCGTTTGATATATGTGAAGATCAGTTCCTACAGCTCTGCATACAGATAACAGAGGCCCAGAGAGGTAAAGCAATTTGCTCAATGTAACACAGCTGACCTAACTTTCAGAATGCATTCTATTTCTGGTGGTTTTACACTCTTTCCCTTCAGAAACCCAGTACTTTTTATGTCTTTCTGGTCTACAATTATCTGAGTCCATGAAACGAATGTGAGAAAAGACACAGCCTTGGCCCAGGGAACACAGCAGATGGACCGGGATTCTGTCCCTTTTTGTAAATAAGACTCTATATTCAGTCTCGCCCTAAGGAATGACAACTTGAAACCACTCCTGCATGCCTTCTGGGGCCTTCGCAGATGTGATTGTTTCCTTGGTTGTCCACATTTTTACATCCTCTGCAGATGGAATCTGTCCTGCAGTTGTTATTCATTGGGCTGGAAATCAAATCTTTCCAAATCCCTGCGGATGGTACTGTCTAAAGCTGCCTCACTTGGCGGTCTTACTGTTTGAATTAAAATTTTCCAAGGAATCACTTTCTCCCTCACACTCACCAGGTGCTAGTGAGACTTGGAAGTCTTCTGTTAGCTTTGAGAGGCATTTTTTTTTCATTTGTTTATTCATTTATAAAGGTCCCATAGCAATTACAAATGTTTATGAATATGAAAACATATAACTTGATACTTAGCAACAATATGAACTAACCAAATGGATGTTAAAAAAAAAAAAATTTCCCTTTTTCTACACAACTTCCATTTTGGAGTTGAAGGCTATATTGGTTGGTTTTGTGTACACAAAATACAACCTAGACACAAGCTAGAGTCATCAGAGAGGAGTGCTAAGCGCTCAGAAGGATGTTCTTTAGAAGCTTGGAAGATAAGAAAGTTGAGATCAGTACAGAAGATGGAGGCCTGGCTTAGGAAGTTTCAGAAAGTTTAGACTCCATCTTGGCCATTTGTTGCTTTGAATTAAGATTCCATGGTTCTCGTTAGCTGGGGCTAAAAAGTCAGGTATGATTAACAAGATACCAGAATTATTAAAGCAAAATTTTGCTTTGCTGGGATACGTGAGGGCTGGTCAGCTGGAGCTAAGAAATTAATGATGACTAAGAAGAGACTGGTATAGCTATGCAGTGGTGGCTCATGTCTTTAATCCCAGTACTTGGAAGGCAGAGGCAGGTGGATCTCTGTGAGTCTGAGGCCAGCCTAGTCTACAGAATGAGTTCCAGAGCAGCCAGAACTACACGAAGAAACCCTGTCTTGAGAAAAGAAGAAGAAAGAAGAAGAGACCAGCATCTCTGAGCTGAAACCTTCTGGGAAGAGTTTCCTGAGAGTACAGAGAAGCCATGTCCCAGAGTTGGCCATGGTTGTTCCTTGTGCTGGCAGCTGGACTTGGTAATGTGGAAGAGTCACCAAGGTGATACTGGATTTGAAGGTATGAAGGGGTCAGCGAGAGCAGCTAAAATTTGGCACTGTGAGAGGCCAGGAGATGCCATTGGTGAAGGTGCAGCCTCAGCGGCAGTTGAATGCCCAGGACTGAAGGGGTCACGCAAAACAGTTGAGGCTTGGCACCATGAAGAGAGCCCAGGAGAGGCTATTGGCGAAAGTGCAGTTGCAGGAGAGACCCCAGCATTTTGGAGATGCCAGGACCACGGGATGACCGCCATGAGCAGCATCAGTGGTGGAGCGGAGGCAGCAGAGCCTGGAAGACAGCTGTGTGTGCTCAGAGGCAGGAGCTGGAGAAGAGCACCAAGCCCAGGAGATGGTGAGTGAATCCCAGAATTGAACCCTGAGCTATTTATGCTGCGTGAGTTCAGTTTGGCTTGGTTCAGATTGTGATAGTGCCTGGTTCTTCCCTCATGAAGAAGGTGTTTAACTCTGATGTTTCAAAAACGCCACAGCTGAAAGACTTGAACTCTTAAAAGAGGTTGGACAGTTTAGAGACTGAAATTTGAATGTGCTGGTAAGGGCTGTGGGGCTTTGGAAGTTATGATTTTAATGTGAGATCTTGGGGATGAATAAGAAAGGACGTGTTGTGGCTTAGTAGTGTTGTGTCTGTCAAATTGACAAGGGGTTGGTTGTACTAGGTGGTTTTGTGGGTCAACTTGACACAAGCTAGAGTCATCAGAGAGGAAGGAGCCTCAACTGAGGAAAGGCCTCCATGAGATCCAGCTATAAGGCATTTTCTCAATTAGTGGTCAAGGGGGAGGGCCCAGCCATGGTGGGTGAGGCCATCTCTGGGCTGGTGGTTTTGGGTTCTATAAGAGCAAGCCAGTAAGCAGCACCCCTTTACAGCCTGTGCATCAGCTCCGACCTCCAGTTTCCTTCCCTGCTTGAGTTCCTGCCCTGACTTCCTCCAATAATGGACGATGACCTGGAAGTGTAAGCCAAATAAACCCTTTCCTCCCCTGCTTGCTTTTTGGTTGTGGTGTTTCATCACAGCAATACAAAGCCTAAGACAAAGGCTTCCAGGTCTTCTTTCTTCCCAGCTATTTTGAAATATCACATGATGATAGTTTTTTAAATGAGAACTTTCTAGTGATGGACGTGAGTAGGAATAAAAATGTATCTCGGTTTTAGATTGGATAAGCAAATGCCTAGCTTGTTTTTAATTCAGGATGAAATATTTCACTTGCTGGGGTGTAGGAGGCTGAAGTAAAGGATAAATGACATAGGTAGAGTTTCTGGGTTGTGAGTCATAGCCTGAGGACGAGGGTCACCGGTGGGAACTTGAGGTCAACCTGAAGGACATAGGATCCCTATGAACACCCTATGCCTGGAAGGTGTGGTCATGAGAGAGAGGATCTTCATGGGTTGTGGTTGGGGAAATGTAGTGGGATATTCACTCTGTCTCTTTCTGTGGCACTGACCACGCCCATTGGGGGGTGGAGCCAGGGGTGGAAGTGACCTGTGGAAGGAGGTCTGAGGAGGAGCCAGGGACGCTCTCTTGCTGGTGGGACACAGAGAGGAAAGCATCCGGTGGAACTTGCTGGTGTTCATCTGTCTAGGTTGTAAGTTATTTCTCCCTGAATAAACATCTATTTGGCCTGTTTATCCTGATCCTTACTAAACCACAATAGGGAAATAGGCTATGATATCTTGTATTGTAAGATGGTGACTTAAAAATCATTTGGTCTCTACTTTCTGGCATGTACGTCCTAAATCCCTAGGTATCTCCAAATAGTCCAATGTCTTTTATAGGCTAATGAGGTAGAGTGGGGTCTCTTGGACAGTCAGGCATGGAGCTGATTGACAGAGTGTCTTAGTTAGGGTTTTCATTGCTGTGAAGAGACACCATGACCACAGTAACACTTACGAAGAAAACATTTAATTGGGGTGGCTTGCCTAAAGTTTCAGAAGTTCAGTCCATTATCATCATGGTGGGGAGCATGGCGGTATACCGGCACACAGGGTGCTGGAGAAGCTAAGAGCCCTACATCTTGTAGGCACCAGGAAGTCTGCTGTGATACCAGGTGGTACCCTGCGCATAGGAAACCTTAAAGCCTGCCCCCACAGCGACACACCTCCTCCAACAAGGCCACACCCACTCCAACAAGCCATACCTCCAAAAGGTAACTATGAGATCATGGGGCCAATGACATTCAAATGACCACACAGAGGAGCAGCTTTGTGGTGAAAAAGTGAAAATTTTTATTTCCACATCCCTCTCCTACCTTGTCCTCCCTCTTAGGAGAGGGTAATGGTTGAATTGATCCAAAGCTAATGATGATTTAATCAACCACACCTATGCCCACAGCTGGAGGGTCAGAGAACTTCTGGATGCTGACTATATGGACGGTATTCTGTCTTTCACATCCCTTCCTCCAAACCCTCCTAATGCTATGACCCTTTAATACAGCTGTAGTGACCTCGACCATAAAATTATTTTCCTTGCTACTTCATAGATGTAACTGTGTAACCCTTCACCCATGATCATGTAGGTAATTCCAATAAACTCACCAAGCTAGACTTGGGAAGAATTACTTCTTTGGTCAATTGCCGATGCTGTATCTGGGGTGAACAGACAGCTGTGCATACCTCTCTAGGAAATGACAGAACATCTGGGCTGCATCACACTTGGCCTCCAACGCCACCATTTTTCTTGAATATTGAGAGAAAAGATGAATCCAGAAGAAGGGTTTTGGAAAGTGACATCTTCGTAGAAAACATCCAGATCACACTATGAGACGATTTTAATAAAATTGGAAGCATGTGGGCCTGCAGGATGACTCAGCAGATACAAGTACTTGCTGTGTAAGCCTGGTGGTCAGAGTTCAATCCTCACAGTGAAAGGAAAAGACTGACTTCTAAAAAGTGGTTCTAGCCTGGGCATGCAAACACACACACACACACACACACACACACACACACACACACACACATAGACACACACAGACACACACACACACACTGACAACGATAGTGATGATAATACAATTTAAGGCTAAAAAGAAATGGGAAAGATGGTACCAGGTCCTTGTGTATACAAGGGGGGACCAGCTGTATATTTACCTCTAGTGCATTTGTGCTGTGCAGAATACCAATGGGGATTCAAAGTTTCTAGCAACTTGAAGTATTCTAGGAACATGTTCTATTCTTGTTCGATTCAGATCATCCTTTGAGGACAGATGTCTTTTGTTTCCTTAAAACTCTGAGCTTGTAGACTCAGGAGAAGGGCAGAGAGGACTGGGAAAGGAAGCCTTTCTGCTAAGCCAGCAGCATTTTCTGCCAAAGTGAAAGCAAAGCAAAGAAGACAACCCTGTAGGAAGCCTGACCTGCATTGTCTGTAAGCTCAGAGGGCAGACCCCCTGCGGGTGGGGTCCATTAACTTTTTACATTTTCTTGATTTGAGCCACACCAACAGATATAAGTTATAATTGCTCTCTTTAAAGATCCGAGCCATTAAAACAGCAATAACAAACAAACTAGCCATTAACCTTTAATTGCACCTCAGATTCCTGAGTCTTGTGAAAGTCTGTCTCAAAGGAAGTTGGGGTAGAAGCAGACACGTGGTTCATCTCTTTCTGCAGGTCGGCGTCATTCCAGAATGTTTTGGCAGGCGTGGAGTACAGCTCCCAGGGACTGAGACTGTTCCCATCCTTGTTTTCATTCTGACGAGAAGCAAGGATAGTTCTGGTTTGCCATTTTGTTATCATTTGCTTGTTTTGGTTTATTTTTTGAAGGGTCTCCCACTTTGGGACAAAACGTGGTGTTGGTTGTCAATGTTAGTGTCTGAGAAGGGCTTTTCCAACTTTGTCCTGGCAATTTTGTTGTGACCTTCAAGAAAGTGCCCATGCAAATGCCTTGCACAAAGCACACTTCCTTGGTATCTTCTCAAAAGGTTTGACAATACTCAATTCAATATGTGTAAAAGCTGACAGTTAGAAATATCTAACTCTGAGAACTCACAGAAAGTAAATGAGTTTTTTACAACTTTTTTTTTTTTTTTTTAGCATTTTTAAGGTGGTTTTACAGAGCAAAAGAGATAAAATTAACTACATGGGATACAACTGTCTAGTTAACCCTGATGCTCTCCTACAGTTGTGATATTCCAGATGTGTAGATGACACAACTGGTACATGACCAAGCAGTTTTGGTAGCCCCAGCATGAGGAGGTGGGGCTTTGCCTACTGGAACATAACTAAATCCCAAATGAATAATGAAAGTACAGATGTAGTGTCTCCATACTTTAAAATATAAATGTACAAAATAGCATCAAGACCTATGTTAGCGAAACCTGTAGACAAAGTGTGGGAAATCCTATTCTGCTACCTCATGAAAATTATGGATTCATGAGATAAGGTTGTCTGTGGTGAACACATAGGTGGCAGGAAAACATCTGGTCGCTATTTACTGAAGGGGGAGATATATGTACACTCTGTGGTCTAGGAGTCTTATTCCAGGGTATTTTCAACACAGAGAGAAACATAAAGAGTGCTCATAGCATTGCATCTGTGGAGGTGTAGCCTATATGCTAATCATCAGTAGGATGGGTATATGGTTGCACAATGTGGAATTCTGTATGGAAGTTCAAGGAAATGCATTACTACTATGTCCCTCAAAAGACAACCATGTCTCAAAAACATATTGACCAAAGAAATAAATACAGAGAAATCAACAGAATAATTGTCTTTTGATCAGGCATTTAAAAAAATACACGAAAGTAAATATGTATTTTAGAATACAAGATGGGTTTTGGGTGTCGGGAGAAACTGGATAATAACCTAGGTTACCCTCTACAACACTTTTGGGTTTTATTTATTTGAGTGGTGTTTCATGATATTCATTTAGTTGTAACCTATTGATATTATTTCACCACAAAAGATATAAAACGTATCTTGGCATACTTCCCCCAAAGAGAACCATAAACTAAAATAATTAAAGACCACAAAGGATTAAAGGTTTGATTCTCATTACCATCTGTAATAAAAGACTGGATAATGATTTTTTAAGTACTTGGCAACACATTAAAAAGAATACATCATATACACAAAATACCAAATTGTACTTTGGTGTTTGGAATCCTGATTCAGGATATATAGTGCTGTAAAGAATGACAGCCATCATGGAGAAAGACTCAGCTGAATTTCAGATGTCGTCTGTGGTAAATGTACTTATTGTCAACAAGTTGGTTTACAGGTCACAGTCTCCTGAAGCTGATTAGTATGAGTTCATCAAAGTCTGAGTCCCTCTGGAATACGGGCACTCTTCCCTTCAATATGCAGCTTGGAGGACTAAGGCTCTGTGATAAAATTCCTTCTGGCCCACAGGGGCATATTTGTGTAATATAGACCACTCAGACCTCTTCCAGACTCACGAGTTAGTACCGGCATCCATCCTTTCCCCTGGGCCCCATTGGGTAATATAGAGTGATTTGGCAGGAGAGGTGGCTTCATGTTGCCAGTTCCTAATCTGGCTTCCTCTCCCATTTCTGCTGCTCCCAGGAAGCAGTAGAAAATACAATACTGGGGTAGGAGTGGGGGTATGCGTCTTTTCCTAACTTCTTTTGATGCCCAGAATCGCAAGTGCATCATGTGTTTCTTAGATCAAGGTCAGAGGTCCAGTGCCAAATGGGGACAGAATAACTGTGATTGCGTGGGACGTCACAGGTTGTCCCACCCCATGCCTGGAAACAAACCCTCCATCAGGCTAAATGCTGCTTCTGCTGGCACCTCTCTTGACCCCCTACATCACACTTAACACAGTTCACACCTTGTTGTTGTGTGAAGGGACTTTGTGAGTGGCTTCTGAGTGATGCCCCCAGCATGCTGTGAGAAGGACTGTTTTGATCTGAGGAGTGAGGCAGCAGGCAAGGAGGTAGAAAAGAAGTAACTATCATCCTTGTGGACTGCAAAAGGCCTGGGACATCTGAGACCAAGTGTTCATGTCCACTGCAATGCCTGAGTGAAGAGTTTTCCACAGACGTGGCAGAGATCCAGTATCTCAGGAACAAGATTTCACACATTAACAGGATAAAGAAAGTATTGTGTAGCAACCTAGGGATGAGGATTCCTTCTTAACCATATTAGTTTGCATCTGTTGCTGATAACAAAAATAACGCCGTGGGCTAGGTGCTGCTTTTTAAATTAGGTTTATTTTGACTCATGGTCTCTAAGGTACCATTGAGTGGCTATAGCTAGTGATGGCCTTCTTGCCAGCAGAGTCCTGAGGTGGTGATGCATCATGGGATGAGAGAGGAGGAAGAAATGGATGTGTCTGACTTTTCTATGGTCCCATTACCTCTTCTTAAAAAGCCAATTATGGGAACTCAACTCTAACAACCTTAATTTCATTAACTCCTAGAGGTCCCACTTCTAAACACCAAGGCCAGATTAAGCTTCTGCCCTTTTGAGATCTCATAATGTTGTGGCTGGGCTCAAGTCTATTTGCTCCCTGTGCAAAAGCCAATAAGAGGGAGCCAAGAGTCAGCAGGAAGAAACCGAAGTTTAGTCAAGGACCAGCACCATGAAAGATGGAGGCAACCAGTGTCTCAGAATTATGCTGTGGTGAACTCAGGTATGTGAAAGTGATTTCCTCTTTGTTTGCTTGTTTCTGTACTCCATTTTGAACCTAGGACTTCCCATAGAGTAGTCACATGCTTTACCACTGAACTTTATCTTCAGCACCTGATATGAAGGAGGTGCAGAGGTCACAGAGGGCAATGGGCAGGAAAACTATATGCATGATGGGGGTGGGGTGGGGTGGGGGAACAGGGAGGCGGGTTCTTCCTCACTCAGGGCACACACCTCTTAGATTCCCCCCCCCGCCCCCCCGGTTAGAATCAGTTCTGACTTCCTGGAGTTGCTTTCTAGAATTCTTTAGATAAAATATTTTACCTTTCTGAAAGTTAAAATCCACAATAAATGACACAGTTTGTGGTTGAAGATTGAGTGGGAAGGGGATATTATACATTTTGTTACCAGAAGGTCATCATATTTTCTGGGTTTTTATAAATCTAAAGAAGGATTGTTAGCATTCACTATTTAGTCAATTAAGTGTGGTCTTTCTTTAAAATTTAGAACCCTGGTAAAGGAAGTGTCCTTAAAAGGGAATTTCTCTTCCAGTGGGGATTGCATTTCAACACATTAAGCCTTGGGTAGAAAACTGACTTGGAAGCTATAAGAGAAAAACTAGGTGTATTGCTAAAACTTAAAAATCAATGGAAAAATTTTTATGGAAAAAATATAACACAAAGTCAGCAAGCAGACGCTTTTGAAGGAAATGGTATATAAGACAGAAGACAAGTGTGTCTTAACTGACAATTAACAAGGAATCTCCACGAACAAATAAGGAGAAAATGTCAATGGTTACAATATTGGTGAATGTATTTATTACAGATTTATTTATACTGTATTACATCCTTTACTACTTATTAATCTAGATTGAAACAAACATTTTAGAAGGCTATCATTTTGGACTAGGTGCCTGCAGCAAGCCCAAAGAGAAAATGTGCAAAAGGGAACCAGAGCCACTCATGTGAAATTCCACACCACCAGGATGAAATGTCACCATTTATCTCAACTTCCAAGAAATCAGGACCATAGAGATAATGGCCAGGTTTTCCAGACACCAGAAAAATCACTTGAGTGATTTGATAGCAACCAATCAATTCTTTTCCTGTTATCTGTGTCCTGCCCTGTAGGGAATGTAGCTTTGAAATGACAATCCACTGGGTTTTTAATTTCTGCTGCTATAGCCCTTTTCTGTCAAAAACAAAACAAAACTCCTCTGCTCATTGAAGTGCTTATTCATTTATTCTATTTTATGATATCAAGTATTGTCTGATTCTAATAATAATAATAAAACCAAAAAATATGTCAAAATTCTTGTGATTTTGCCTTGCAACTAACTCAATTAAAAAAGACCCTGACCCATGGCCTAGCATTCCCAGTTCAGATACCCTCTTATGAACAAAAACACTGGAGGATGTAAGTTGTTTATAAGAACACATTCGCCTTTTATTCAGCATCAAACATAAAACCAATCGAGGTAGAAACTTAAAAGCATTTACAGAGCTGAGCACAATGCATGGCAGAAACAGTGTCACATCTTCATTTAGCTCTTTTCAAGGACACAAGGAAGCAGGTACCACTTACATTTCATTATGAGATGAGAGCCCCAGGAGTGAGGGTATAATAAGACCCTGTCTCAGAGAGATGGAACCAACCAAACAAAAACAGTAACAACAAAAGGTAGGATCTAAAAGTCCAATCTAAAAGTTGAGTAATGAAAACCTAAAAATGAAAACCTAAGAACGTAGAAACAGAGAAAATAAGAATCAGAAATATTTTGTATGTGTGGGTGTTTTGTCTGCATACATGTCCCGGCTCCCTTAGAGCAGACTCCTTGGCCACTGGGACACATTGACACCCCCAGACATGGGGGATTCTGTTATGAACATCTTGTCTTTCCTGAGAGTGAGCTACAACTCCGGGCAGAAGGAGGAGGCAAGATGCTGAACAATTTGTGAAATCAGAGATTAAGGTTTACCCTAAAGGACCACATGAGTCTTCATTAGTCTTGCCTCTACAAAAATAAGTAAGCCAAGGATAACCATGTGACTTTTTAATGTTCTATTGCTTTGAGGACATACCACAACCAAGGTAACACTTATGAAATAAAGCATTTCACTGGGAGCCTTGCTTACACGTTCAGAGGTTTAGTCATGACAGGGAGCATGGTGTTGGAGCAGTAGCTGAGAGCTACATCCTGATCCACATGCCAACAGAGAGACACTGGGCTTGTTGTGAGCTTTTGAAACCTCAAAACCCACCCCCCAATGACAATCTTCGTCCAGCGAGGCCACACCTCCTAATTCTCCTCCTGTTTACAAACAGTCCCACTCCCTGGTGACGAGGTGTGGTACTTTGGATGTCACTGTCCCTCACAAGCTCATAGTGGCACTATTAGGAGGCGTGGCTTTGTTGGAGTAGGTATGGCCTTGTTGGAGGAGTTGTGTCACTGTGGAGGTGAGCTTTGAGGTCTTCTTTGCTCAAGCTTCACTCAGTGTGACACTCAGACTACTTCCTGTTGCCTGTGGGTAAGACTCTCAGCTCCTTCTCCATCACCGTGTTTCCCTGCACGCCACCATGTCACACCATGATGACAATGGAAAAAACATCTGAAACTATTAAGCCACTCTTCCTTTGTAAGTGTTGCCATGGTCATGGTGTCTTCACAGCAATAGAAACTGTAGCTAAGACAATAAACATTCAAATATATATGAGCCTATGGGGGCCATTCTTATTCAGACTACCACAGGGCTTGATATTGAAGGAAAGCCTTCAAGCCAAAGTGTCCTCCACGGAGAGGTCTCGTGCTGTAATGGAGTGGCTGCGAGTGTGATGAGAGACCTCGGTGCCCACGATGAGAATTTAACTATGACCTACTTCCCCACACTCATGACTAATTACAGGACAGCGTGTCAGCTGGCACGTGTAAATCACTGTCAAACACAGCACAGCGAAAACTGCTCACACAAATGCTCCAAGAAAAAAAACTATGGCTTCTCATCAATCCCAGGGTCTCCCAGCTTTACTCCGGAGCAGTGTTAATATGCAAGCCCCTGTCACGGGATGTAAACAGGACAGGGGAAACGGCTCAGTCAAGTTCTTCTGTCCCAGCCATGAGGACTTCACTGCAGCCTCCAGGAAGCCATGTTAAAAAAAAAAAAAAAAAAAATCAGGCACAGCAGTGTGGGCTGTAATCCTAGAAGGGGTGAGGTGGGGGGAGGTGCTTCCTGGCTAGTTAGTCTAGCTAAATCAGGAAGTCCCAAGTTGAGTGAACATCCATGTCTCAAAAAATTAGAAAGCAATAGAGGAAGACATTTAATACCCACTTTCTAGCCTCCATGGGAACATGTACACATATGCACAGACACGTACATATACACAAAGATATAAACAGATATTCTTAGTAACAAATTTAGGACTTTTATTTTTCTTCAACAGCTGAGAAGTCGAGTATATGGTTTTATGTGAAACAGCCCCAAGGGCTCTTGGGATCCAGGCTTGACGCACAGCTGAAGGTGTCACTAGGAGCTGACTGGATCTTTCACCCATGGGTTAATTCATACTGAACCCCTATTGGATAGCCTGCTTGGGGGGAGCAGTAACTGGAGGCAGTTTTTGCAGGGAGGACCTCGTTCCTTCCTGACCACTTCCTGTCTTCCTGGCCCCCTCCTTTCTTCCCCCTCCTCCTTCTTCTTCTCCTCCCTTACTCTATGAATAGTGTCTCATCACAGACTCAGAAGAGATGGGAGCCAGCTGGCATGGGTTAACATCTCTAAAAACCCACATCAAAGTAGACATTTCCCCCTTTAAGGTTTGTGGGGTTTTTTTGTTTGTTTTTAAAAGATACATTGTTACTCTGACAAGAACCTGTGTAACACTCTAGAGTTCTGGCCAGTTAGCTGAAGTCCCCCTAAATTACTAAGTTACAGCTCTTCCATCTTCTGTGCCAACATTTTTCATTGCATGGCCATGCATATTCATTGGCGTTACCAGTGAGCTGTCCTAACACATTGCACCCAGCCAAAGTTTGCTGCCAATCACTGAGAGCTGCAGGGGAGCCCCAAGCCTCCTTCGACAGCCAGATTACATAGACTGTTAACTCTCTTCCTTATGCGGACACGGTATGCCTGCAGCCACACCTTACCTAGTGACACAGAAGCCCGCTAACTGTGCCAAATGCTTCTACAGAAATAATGATTTGTGCAAACAGCCTTTGGCTCGGGCTGGCTAGCCGTTGTGCACAGCTGTCCCTGATTCCGGAAGCTCTTTCCTGCAAGCTCTTATCTTTTTCTTCTATTCTTCCATACTCAGGCAGCCTGCAGGCAATCTCGGGCTGCACGGACCTAGCTTGTTAATGCTTGGGTGAAGCAGAGGCCTCAAGCTTTTGAGGCCTACGTGGGGCGCAGCAGACACTCCGGGCTATCCTCAGATGAGAGTGAGCTGAGCTGATGGAACTCACCGCCCACTAGAGTCAGCTGCACACCATCAAGCGGCGTGCTCACGGCTGGTCAGTTTTGACAAGAGTAATGTAAATCTGTGACTTTTTAAATAGAAGCTGAACTGGGAGACCAGAGGCGATTGAGAATCAAGAGTCTACAGAAGCACTTGACTTTCTCTTCTCTTCCCACATCAGGGGACTGACCGTCTCCACAGGTGAAAAGGAAGTCAGTGTAGGCATTTCTAGGCCGATGGGCCCTTTGGGTATTTCTGAGGGTAGAAATAGCTTCAAATGTTGGCATGCATCTCGGGATCCTGGCCAGGAGTCTTTTCTTGCCCTCATGCTGACATCGCTTGCACAATAATTACTGAGATAACCTTTTAATAAACGTGTGGCCCTCCCAGCATGCATTGCTTCTCTGGGCCAACAATTCATTCCTGTGAAAAGTGGTGGCAGGTGCAAACATCAGGGGCTTCTTCTCGTGGGCAGCGAGGGGATTGATAGGCACACACCTATGATGCCACCATCTCTGGGGACAAAGATCAAAAGCTGGCTGCCACGTTTTTATGTCAAGTGAGAGTTTGAGTCTCACCCTGCCTTGAGAGAAGCAAGGGCAGGAAGCAAACACTCAGGAGGTGTTTGTGGATGTAATTATGGGGTGTCAGTTCTGCAAGACTGCACAGGCAGGGGTGTGCTAAAGTTAGCAGGTTGCTTTATCAGTGTTGACCAGTAGCATCCTAGGGATACAGGATGCTAAGCACTGTACCTGGCAGGATGGTCTTTGTGTTGGGCCTGGAAAGCAACAGCAGACATGAAGCTCATTTGTCCCAGTCGACAAGTGATGCTCAGCATCCGTAAGCCAGTCTCTCTGTGTGTTTGCTGGGACCAACGGTGGCAGATCGGCTGGAGCCTGTGGAGACAGCGTCCCTTTTGTGGTTACTACCTGTGTGATATACTTCAACACTGGCCCATAGGGAGCTAGGCTGCTTCTAGAAGATTTTCATTGCGATGCATTTCAGCATAAGCAATGACGACTGTGGTTCTCACTTAAAATTGATAATCCATATTAATTAAATGATTGCTAAAGAATCCTCGAACAAGAGATGAGCCCCAGAGATGAGCCAGGCAAAGTGCATTGTGGATTGCCAGTGGCCTTTAAATAAGCTTCGGCTGGAATAAACAGCTACATTCATAATTTTGATTGCCTATGGCTACTTTCAGGCTCTGATAAAAATTTTTAAATAAGAGATGGCATTCCCCTGAAAGCTCAACACATTGACTATGTGGCCTTTGAAGGAAGCCATTAGACCCTACTCTAGAGCAATGTCCAGGGCCATATGTTGTTAAAAGAGAGTGACAAATACCTAAGGATGGAGTTATAGGTGGCTGTTAGCAGCTTGATGGTACCAGGAACTGGACTCTGGCCGTCTAAGAGCATCAAGTGCTCTTAACCCCTGAGCCACCTCTACAGCCCCTATTTGTGTCTTTGGAATACAACTGAACACTTTCCTGATACCTTCAAGATATACACTTGCTTTGCATTCTAAGAGGAGAAAAAAAATCCCACCTTTTTAGAATCATTGTAAAAAATATCACAATTACATTTCTCTGCCATCTGCCTATTTATATATTTAGCACAACCCCCCCCCAATCCTGCAACTAACTGAAAACAAATTTCAGCAGCCAGTTAGCATAAAAAGGCATCTGGGGTTTGACATGGTGGTGCATGTCTCCAACATTCCAGCAGCAGAGGTCTGTGGATCTCTGTGAGTTCGGGGCCAGCCTGGTCTTGATGGCAAGTTCCAGGCCAGCCAAAGCTACATAGTGAGATCCTGTCTAAAATCAAACAACAACAGAACAGACACTTGGGCTGTTTCATTTTCAGCACCGTAGGCAATGACTTGGATTTGGCACGAGGTACACAGATTCTTGAAGAGGTAGCATTGGCTCCAGCAAAGCTGGGGACTTGGGGGACAAAGCCAGCGAGTTCAGCCTTCTGCATTTTCATATATGTCAAGTGATACTGTTCCCATCTTTTTAAAATGCAAAGAGGGCATAGTTAGGAAAGGAAGCCTTCCTCCTAAAGTCTTGCCTATTTCTGTGTGAAAATCATGAATAAAGTTACAGCTTTATTTTATTTTTAGGAACCTTCCTAAGTCACTGGGGACTCATCCTAAGATACCATTCAAGATGTCCAGCATCCCCTGGATGGATCTTGGATGTTTTGAGGTCCTCATCTTTAGTTCCAACGTGACAGGAGTTTGGGGGCTGCCCACTGAATTGCTGGCATGACTGGTCCTTCCTGGCTGTCTTCTTTCATCACACACAAGTATCCTCTTTCTTCTAATGGTCCTTTACTCTTTGCTTGTTGGGGTAAAGCATTTTTCTTTTCCTTTGGAGTGTGTGATGTGTGTGTGTGTTGTGTGCGCGCACACACATATGAAGTGTGGGCACATATATCACAGTGCTCGGTGGAGGTCAGAGGTGGACACCTTTGTAGCCAGTCCTTGCCTTCTACCTCCCTGTGTGTTTAGGGCATCACGAGAGTTAATGAAGGAAATGACCCTGAGTTTGGTGTCAGAGGTAGCGTTTATCATGAGGGAATGCAGGTGAATATAAAAATAAAAAAACAAAGAACAGCCTGGCTTCTTTTTTCCCAGTAATAAAATTGCCTGGGCTGAGCCCCTAACAGAAAGAGACAGGTGAAAGGCAGGAATGGGAATTAGCTCTCCTCACCATTCTTGAGGAGCAATCTGGCATTTAGCCGGAGGCAGCTACTGTAAAAAGATTTGTGGCAGCGACTTCGAAAGAGAAATGAAATGTCAGGGTTCCTTTCCCGGCAGGGTAGTGTCAGGTCAGTGCTGGTGACATCCTTCACCACGAAGGCCGCTGAAAATCTATTGTAAAGGGTACTTTGTCAATTTAGCAAGCATGCTATGGTACTCCATAGCCAAACATGAATTAATGAGATGCTGTGTGAATGTGTTGGTGGATGTGGGTGCTAAGTGCAAAACGATGTTAAGGAAAAATAAACAGAACTTGAACTAGCACAAATATTCGGATGCCAGCTCCATACAACACGTTCATTTTTAAGTGCTGAAAGAATTTGGAGTAGCAAGTGGATTGGGCTGGATGCCTCTGGAAGGTGCCTGTCTTAGCTCTCCAGTACCAAGAGGGATAATCCTGGCAAGGACCCACCCTGAATACGGATGGGCCATATCATCACAGGAGCTGGGATCCTCACAGAAACAAAAAGAAGTAACAGGGAAGCCTGTAATGCAGGCAGTCTCCCTCAGCTTCCTGGCTACCATGATGCGAGCTGCCCTCCCCCGCCATACCCTCCCTCAGCCACAATGGACTGAGACCTGTAGAGCCGTGAGCCCAAAGAAACCTTCCATTGTTTTCCTCAGCTATTTGTCACAGCAGAAAAGCTGGCCAGTAGTGACAAACAACTTATAAGGAAAGGAGTATTTTGACTCACAGTCTATGAGTCAACAGTTTGGGGGCTTTCATGGCGGTTGGGAAGCAAAAGGTATGAGAGGAAGGGACAGGGTCCTGTGTTAGTTCCTTGTCCCATTGCTGTGAGAAAATAAAATACCCGGACCAAAGCAACTTAGGGGGAGCAAAGGACCATTCTAGCTCACGGTTCAGTCAAGGGCCCGGTCCATCATGAGAAGGAAAGCCACAGCAGCCAGCAGAGAAGGCACAGAACAAGAACAGGAAGTCGGGTGGCGATGCTATATTCCGTCAGGAAGCAGAGAATGAACAGAAAGTGAGAATCCCTGTGGCCCACTTCTAAAGAAAGGGTTAACTTCTCCCAGGGTTAAACTTCACAAAAGACAGGCCACCCAGGTACCAAGGGTTCAGAGTCGTGAGTGGGGGGGGGGAGGGGCACTTCATAGTCAAGTCAAAAGTCAGGACATCTCCTTCAAGGATGCACTCCCCAATGACCTAACTTCCTCTCACCAGGTCCCACCTCCTAAAACCCCACCCACAGGCTGAGTGGAATGCCTTTGAAGAACCTACTCACACAGTACCCAGATGAGTAATTTCACTTCCCCAGTCTCCTCGCCCACAGAAAAACATAAATAAATGAAATTTAAATGAACCAAACAGAAGAGCTCTGAAGTTCTGTGAAACAGGAGATAGAAGTTTTTGCATCTTTACCAGCTTTAGTCATTAAAGTAACTCGCCCCCAAGACTTTTCTCCGGTTGTCAACCTGCAGGACCTACGAAGCTTTTAGTCTGGTATCTGTGCCAACTCTTCCTTCGTAAGAGTCCCCGTGCGGCTTTTAATCCTAGAAGTTCAGCACTTTTGCAAGATGCCTGGATGGATCAATCACCACATAGGCTGTAATGAAATATACCATGGACCCTGAAGCATTCTCCACCTGTAAGCCGTCCAAGTGCCACAAGCTTGGCACCAGGGTTGGCTGAGAGGACACAGGGAAGCCACTGCTGACTTGGCGCAAACTGGATCTGGGTCAGCTGATGGATGTGGCAAGGGACCATTTAGTGGACGGCCTGGCTCCCTGCCCAGACACAAGCTACCATCAGTCTCTTTTGCTATAATCAGACCACGTTCCCCGTTTCTTAGCTTAAACTATGGGCAAGGTCGTGTCCCTGGGGGTTTCATTTTAAGTCTACTCTGATTGACACATTGCATTTATCACACTGTAGGCTCTGCCCGTCCATGTCCCCTTCTATTGCGAATAAATAAAGTTCAGTGTTGGAAAGGTGTGGCCTCCAGAAGGACACAAGCAAGAACCCTCCATCCATAGAGAGGCCTTAAGGAACCAAGATTTCACCCAAGTACCACACAGGCCCACTTCATTGCCCATGTTTCTCAGAGGACATTCCACAAGGATCTACTCTGTGATTGGCGTGCATGGGGTTGAAAAAGCAAAGCTGTCTCTTTAGGGACAGAGACACTTAGAAACTGGGTCTTAGGATTTCCTTGCTCAGTGAGAACGCTACTTTTTAGGTACAGGGTCACTGTCTTTTGGGGAAAGTGCTCTTGAGGATAACCTCAATAGACATAAATGTAGCCAATCTATGTGGGAGGCACTGCCCTGACTTTTAGGGAACAGAAAATCAACGCAAAAGGATGAGATTTCCAGCAGCCGTACATGAGATTTGCTACTCCTTTCCATTTAGTTGTTTTTAGCTGCTCTCCATATTAAACAGACAGGCGCTCTTCTGAAATGGTCACGTGGGTGGGAGACTTGGCTCTCATGGCAACTTACTAGTATATCCAGAAGGAAACTGAGGCATGCAGAATGGAAGCGGCTTATCTACAGCAAGGAGACAGATGCCCAGGAATGCAGCTCTAGGATTGGCATGCCCAGCCACTAGGTGTGGGGCTGTCACTACATCACAGAGCGCTGAGGGCTATGGAAATAAGCGGGAACCAGCCCTGCCCCCCGCCCCGCCAGCTTTGACTCCAGAGTATGGGTCCTCAAGTATGGGGCAGGATGGAAAACTAAGGACCTCATACATGATAGGTAATTGCCACTGAGCCCTGTGTCCAGCCCTTATGGTGCAGATCGGCGCTGTCTCCCTAAGAGGGAAGAATTGGTTGCCTGCTAATGGCTCTACTAGCATGTTGAAGGACCTTCAGCAGGTGGAGCCTAATGGAATAGAGTTGGGTGTTGGAGGCTAGCTCTTGGAAGGAACTGGGATGGAGCCTTCCTTTGTTTTGCCAGCTGCTACAAGGCGAGCAAAACCTATTTTTCTCATACCCCAGCCATGAAGTACTATGTTGTTACTGGATGCCGGGGACCGGGTCCACTAAAAGCTAAGAGGTTGCTTGTCTCAGGCATTTTGCCATAGTCAAGACAAGTCAACACACCAAACCGTAAATAAGATAGATAGGCAAAAGGTGCTGTCTGAAGAGACCATGTGATAGGTATCCTTCATTGACTTGGGATTTAGGATTGCCTAAGAGACAAGCCTCTATGAGGATGTTTCCAAAGAGGATTAAGTGACCTACCCCAAACATGGGTGACGTCATCCTCTATGCAGGTCCCACTGTTTAAGAGAGTTAAAAAAGAAACCCTCTCTCCACTGCCTGGTTTTCTGTGATAGGAGGCAAGGAACTGTCTGCATCGAGAGAGCTCCACTTAAGGGGAGTGTCTCCCCTTAAATCATGAGGCAAAACAGGCCGCTCCTCACAGTTGCCTGTTACAAGCATTCTTTCCTGCCAGCCTGGTTCCATAGCAGCATCATCCCCAAATGAACACTCGGAGACTTATATTAATCATAATACTGTTGGCCAATGACTAGGGTTTCTTACTGGCTAGCTCTGTCTTGATTACTGACCCATACTTATTAATCTAAGTATTTCCACATGGTCTTCTCTTACCAGAGAACACCTCACTCATGTCCTCTCTTCCCGGAAATCACATGACAACTCCTCTCTGCCTACACTTCCCAGAATCCTCCTTGTCTCCTAGTCCCACCTATCATCCTGCCTCATCGGCCACAGTGCTTTAATCATCAACCAGTAAGAGAAACACACGTACAGCAGAACATCCCCATCAGTTGCCTCTGCTGGAATTTTTGTCACAGCCATGGTAAAGGGGGTAATGAGACCTCACAAAGCTGTGGCTGCTCTTCTGAGTCAGCCTGTAAAGGTTGCATTCCGCCAGCTGTTAATTCTCCATACACTTCGTTTGGTAAGGGCTCTGCAGTCAGAAAACTACCAGGCATGCCGGGCTTGCCTCTAAGCCCTGCTTTGCACATGCAAGGCAGGGTGGAAAAGACACCATCACGATTTTGGCTGAATCACAGCAGCTCTTCCCTGGCTCCAATACAGCAGACCCGTCTGCTCACTACTGCTCAGGGAAGCCGTGGAGGTGGAAGGTTTGTGAACACCATCGTGTTGTAGCAAATATCCTGAGCAGCTCAGTTTTCAGTCACTTCTGCAGAGACCCACGAAGTACCAAGTATGGGTATGACTCGTGAAAGAAATACCAACGATGGGTACTATGCTTGGGAGGGACAGCCAAGAAGCTAAGGTACGGAGGTGTCTATTTCTCAGAAGTTTTATTCCAAACCTACTTGGGCAGACCTATGTAGTCAGAGTGAGCTCTAGGTGTGGCTGTGAACATGAGGCTTGGCCTCAGGCTGCATGTCTCTGCTTGACTAGGCTTCTTTCGATCTTCAGGAATCAGCACAGGTTCATGGCTTCCTGTGTGTCCTTCAGGAGGACTCGGGGGCCTTCAGGCGATGACTGGCCAACATCAGGCCTTATGGGCAGGTCCTCAGCTCAGTTCTTGTGAGATCTGTTTCTGAAAGGCAGATACAGTCCTTGCAAAGACACGAGGCATGAAAACAGCAGGGGACATAGCTCTGAAGGCCAGTGGTGGTCATTTACAACGGTGAGAGTAGTCTGGGCACTCCCTACAAAACCTTCTGAGGTATTGTAGGTTTGGATCTCAGAAAGGGTGGCATTTCTAGTCAGTGCCTCCATTGTTAAAGTGAAGAGAGGAAACAGATTTTTGAACAGCTTCCCATGATTCTCTTGTGACTTCATCTGAGTTGCTATTCATAAACAGATGGATGCTCAAAATGGCAGTCACATCCATTTTCGATAGCTAACATCATCTCCAACAACCAACACACCTTGCTATTCACATGGTCAGCAGAGCCAAGCAAACTACAGTGTTTCTCTATCCTTCCTAATGCTGCGACCCTTTGATACAGTTCCTCATGCTGCAGTGATCCCCAAACGATAACAATATTTAGCTGTTACCTCATAACTGTAATGCTGCTACTGTTCTGAATCATAATGTAAATATCTGACACTCAGGATTCTGAGATGCAATCCCATAAGGGATCTCGACCTATAGGTTGAGAAACAATGAGCTAGGTGATCTTGAATGCACAAACAAGGAGCCACCACGGGCCCTTCCAGAGTCTCCCCTGGCGGGACAACCCATCCTCATTTTTCTCTATGGTAAGACATTGATACTGGTGATTTCAGGTTACACTCATCTTATCACAGCCTCCTTTACCTTCTTTCCCTAAGAGCAAAATAATTGGTAGTGTTCAAACCCAGGGACCTCATCTGGGACCAGTGACCAGACGGCAGACTGGCATCCAGGGGCCGGTCTTAGTATAGGTGTTGTGAAGTCGCACCTTCAAAGAACACACAGACTCTTAAAGCCAGTACGAAGTCTTTATCCACTGGCTGGCAAGCTACATGGGGAACTTGCCCAAATCATGCAGATCCTAGTCTTATTAGTCTTGGCTTTTTATGCACAAAAGCCATATTCTGGCTGCCAAGCTTCAATTAGCAAGAACAGTTAGCAATCAGCAGAGCCACGGAAGCCAAGGGCAAGGTGAGTACACCTGGGGATTTCCCCAGAGTGATCGACTATGATGGATTAAGTTTTTGTTCTCATTTTGGCTGGGGTTAGAGTCTATATGCTGGGCTGTTAGATCTGAGTGGTAATTCCATCATGGTGTCAGTTGTACTAATATGTGCTGGGCTCTTAAGTCAGAGTGGTATGTCCATTATGGCGTCGGGTGTGCTGAGATCCAGAGGTCTGTTAGATGGGGACCCCATCGGTGGCCAGTGACTGGCCGGCACACCAGGAGTCAAGCTCTATGGTTCCAGGAGAGCGTCATCTTAGAGCTCTGGGTGGGAAGAAGAGAAGCCGGTCTCTCAGCAATGTGGGAAAACTAAACCCCCAACCTCTGGACCCCAGGGGCACTCATCTGCCACAAGCACCTGGCAGGAAGCAGAACCAAACAGTGCGGGTCCTGCAAGGAGCTGTCTAGTTCAGTTTCCCTGTGACCTGCGGCTTGCAGGCGGCATCTTTTATCTCTTCATCAGTGACTCTGTGAGTGTGACTCATGCACAGGGTTCAAATGAGCAGGGCTGTTTGTTCTGACTCTGGAGAGCAGTCCCAATGTCAGTGTGCAGAGATGGGAACCCCCAATGGCCGTGACTCCACCCACCTCACAGCAAGGGCCATCAGGGGCCAGACCATGCTGCAAGTCATCAGGAGACAATGGGAACATGCTTTGGGGGCACAGACACTTCTCCAGCTCCTGTCCCTCTATCAGAAGCAGGGACAACGAGGCTGATGTGACAGAAATCCCCGCAGATTCTAAATTTAGAATCTACTTCCATCAGTAAGTCTGTGGAAATAACCCAGGCGAGGCATGCGTGTGGCACTCAGAAGAAGAAAACTTCTCCCCCTCCTCCTCCGTCTTCTCCTCCTCTTCCTCCTCCCCCTCTTCTTCCTCTGCTCCTCTTCTTCTTTCCCTTCCTACCCCTTCTCTTCCTTCTTCCTCCTCTTCTGCTCCTCTCTCCTCCTTCTCTTCGCCTCTCCTAACAGCCTGCCTTCACTTCAAGCAGACCCTGGGGTGACGAGGCACAGCTACAATCACTCGTCTCAAGTGACATCACAAAGCTCGTGGACAGTGAACGGGAGAGCCTACTTTCCTCACACATCTCCAGCTTGTACCGAGTAGGCGACTGCCCCGATCCCCAAGCAAAATGTATTCCTGGCTGGCCTGGAGCTCACTGTGTAGATCAGGTTGGCCTAGACCCCACAGAGCCCCGCCTACCTCTACCTCCTGAGTTCTAGACCACATCGGGTCTATGCCCAAGCCGGCTTTTATAACAGGGGTGTTTACAATCTAACTGGGGAATAAGTTTGGTGTGTGAATGAATGAACAATATGTATCTGAACTTTCAAATACAAGGCAATGAAAGCTGAGACCTTGACCTTGACCTTGGAAGGTGAGGGCATCCAGGGTGATGCTCTAGAATCTGATTCTAGAAAACATGGCATCAGGTCAGGAATGGAAGGCCGGCCTGGGCAGACAGGAGGAACCTGGGAAGGTTCTAGAAACAGTAAGGATGTGGAGAGGGAGGCAGTGCTGAGGAAATGGCCCTGGCTGGTGAGGGTAGTGTTGGGCATTAGCAGCAGGAGTTCTCTTCTGTGGCTGATGAACCTCCCACAACATGTCCCTATACACACATCTCTGGGCCACAGAGTCAGAAGTTGACTCATAGCCCCAGACCCCTTCACAGGAAACCTACAGATAAGATATCTCTGTCTCTGACTTCCCATGACACTTAGCAGCTGAAGGGCCCACATTACGCTAGAGCCGTTTCATCTTCGACAGTTTGGTATGTTTACACAGTGCATCTTGATATCTATGGCTACCTCCACCCTCACACCTCCAAGACACGCCCCAAAGCCTCCATTCATGTCCCTTTTGTGTCTATGGGTTTTCCTGTAACCCCTTGGTCCAGTTAGCGCTACCTGCTGGAATATTGACTGATCCTGTTGGTTCGTGTGGGTAACAATAGCAGATGTAAGTTTATGATATAACAATAGCAGATGTAAGTAGCCGTGGCATGTCCAAAGGACAGCATTTAACTGCATTCCTCCCTGACCTTTTACATTCTCTCCATCCCCTCTTTGAGATGTTTCCTGAGCCTGAGTGATGGGGCTTGATGGGATGAGCACTCAGTATTTAGGCTTTCAACTCTTTGATCGGTTATTGGTCTTTGCATTAACTGATGATCGCTGTAGAGAGAAGCTTGCTGGCCAAGGTTGAAGGCAGCACTTTATCTATCTATCTATCTATCTATCTATCTATCTATCTATCTATCTATGTATCTATTTATCTGTCATCTATCTATCATCTATCTATCTATCATCTATCCATCCATCCATCTAAATAAATAAATATTTAGAAGACAGTTTGGCAATGTATCCACTTAACAAGGCAACGATGGTACTTTCACCCCTAGAGTCTATGACCTCTTGAGCCATGGGATTTTGAGCAGGTTTATAGTACCAGACCACCTATGGGGTGGTCCTCAAATTTAATTCCAAAGTGGTTGGTTACTCTCAAAACACTTGTATCACTATTTTACCAGTGTTAGGTGAAATACCTTGCCATGTAGGTCAGTATTATAACATGCAGAGTTCACCAGTGGGTGATGTCACTGATGAATTTTCTCCCTCAATAGCCCAAAGCGCATCTTTTAACACCATGAAAACTGGCCAGCAAGGAGGAAGTTTTTAGGTCAGTTCCAATTTAATTGTTCTATGTCCATAACTCTATGTCCAGAACTCAAGTGTGTGTGTGTGTGGCTTCACCATTCTAGTTCTAGGAGGCAAAGAGCAATGGCAACAACCAATGTTATTTTTGGAAGCCTTAGGGTTGTCCTGAACAATGACTCATAATGAGGTATCTCTCAGCATCATTTTCATAGTCTCGTTCTGCTCCTCAGTTTTTCACAGTGTGCATAGTTAGTGTTTCCTGCAAGATGTCAAGTTCTGAGAGGTCAAAGTGATGTCGCTCATTTTCTACTGCTCTCTCCCTCTGTCCCGGCCTAGGTCTCAGCCCTTGCTACTTTGACCTTCATTTGTAGTGTGCCACGTTTTTGCAAATGACTTTAAAGCTTTACTTCCTCTTCAAGCTCCTTGTCTATCATCCAAGCTCTGTTCCTTAATCTTCAGCTGTCTGTGAGAGAGTCCCAGAGCCATGTCTTGTCATCACTTCAGATATGATACATCCAGAATAGAATGATTTATATTCAGTGCAAAGCTGATCTTACACTCAGCTTCCTCACAGTTGTCAAATATATTGTGTTTCCTTCAATCATAAAATCTTTTTTTTTTTTTTTTGCAAAAACACACATTGTATGTGAAGTGTGTATTTCGTCACACTCTAGTACACTGAGTCTGATTCAGTGCCTGTTCCCTGACAAGCATAGCAACAGTTGCAGTAGATTTGTTGTTACATTTCACCTCTCCCGCCATCCTTAACTCAATAGTTGCTAGAAGTCATGTAAAAAGTCAGTTATATTGACTCAGGTATTCTGTTATAGCAAAAAACAAAACAAAACAAAAAAAACTAGATTATTCAATTGTGAATCCATCTCAGTCATAAAAAAAAAAAAAAAAAAAGAATCTTTCACTTCAAATGGCATAATCTCCTTGCTTAAATCTTCTCATGACCTCTTGTGCCTCTTATTGTAAGCACACTTAAGTTCTGGCCCAAGTGACATGTCAGCTTCTTTTCCAACCCAATTTGTCTTAGTTAGGGTTTCTATTGTGAAGAGACACCATGACCACAGCAACCCTTAAAAAGTAAAAACATTTCATTGGGGTGGCTCCAGAAATCCAGTCCATTATCGTCATGGTGGGATATGGTGGTGTGCAGGCAGAGGTAAGGTGCTGGAGACATAGCTTGCTACATGTTGATATGCAGGCAACAGGAAGTAGTCTGCCTCGCTGGGAATAGCTTGAGCATAGGAGACCTCAAAGCACACCCCTATAGTGACACACTTCCTCCAACAAGGTCACACCTACTCTAACAAAGCCACACCTCCTAATAGTGCCACTCCCTTTGGGGACACTTTGCTTCAAACCACCACACTACTGTGTTAACTGGCTGGGCTGCCCTGATGGCTTCTGACCCTGCTGCAACTGTCTGCGTAGTGTGGTACATGGTTCTTCTCCTTGGTGGCTCATTTTGAACCTCAGGCTCCAGTTCTCCTGTTATCCTTTCTGACTCTGACCTGGGTCTCGCACACTGTGTGTGGGCACCTGCTTTGTCGATGCTCACACTGGAACCTAGTAAGCCTGTGCAGTCAGGAGAGGCAGTAGCTCACCCTGTATCTCAACACTGAACCAGCATAGGCAACTTGAGCTGATAGGGAAAGACCTGTGCAACGAGACCCACAGAGAAAACTTCCTGCTTTCAAAAGAACAACCTTGTGCTCACCAGGAGCACCAGGAGCAATGCTTTATGATTCTAACGGCATACACTGCGGTAAACGGTTTTACAGGTCTATATCCAGTACTTTCTGAGGCACGAAAGGAAAATGGCTATTCTTTATCAAGCTGCTATTTTTGACAAATGCTTAATGATTGTTCTGTTTCTTTCTCTGGTTTTAATTTGTCTCCTTAGGAAAGCTTTTCAAGTCAGGTTTGGTGGTACATGCCTATAATGCCAGCTGTTGGGTGGAGGAGGCAGAAGGATCGTGAGTTCAAGGCCAGCATAGATTACATAGCATGTACAAAGGCCAGCCTGGTTTATACAGCAAGATCCTGTCTCAATCAACCAAACAATTAAAACGCAGGGAGGTTTCCATCCTTCTCTCCATGTAACCAAAGTTCCCAAACTTTGGTTTGGGATGGATTACTGAAGTATGTACCTAGCAAATGTTATACTGCCACGATGTGCCAGGTCCCTCAGCCACTTCCAAGCAGGAGGATTTCAAGTCAGCTTAGACCCCAAATGTGAGAAGGAATAGCATCCCTTAGTTAAGGCCACGGAAGGCCATATGCCTCTGCTGTCCCTGTGAGCCATGGCACTCAGCACGCACCAGACCTGTCATCTTCGTCCCAGTCTTGGGTTGCATTTGTGTATTTTAAAAATAAAGGGGCTAATAAAACATTTGCAAAGTCTTCAGCTGTTCTTAATCTAGCTTTGTTGTCAGATATGCTGAAGCTGTAGGTGCAGTTAGGCAAACACAATTTGGTTATATCAAAGGTGGCTCTTGCGTCTCATTACAGCCAAGGCCTTTGGCTATATGTTGAAAGTTGTGCCTTTTCTCCCCCACAGCTGAATGTAGGATCTGTGCCTACAGTTAACTCTTAAATACCTGGGATGCTGTAGAAAGTCTACTTTTATTGCTAGCCTGTGAGGTGCATAAGTTGAAACCTTTTTTTTTTTTTTAAGTTAATGGTGAATTTCGAGATGAAACGCCAGCCGGTACTTTAGAACCTCTCGGCATGCCTGAGAGGTGGAAGAAGTAGGCCTTTCTTTTTCTCCTCGCCTCCCATCCTAGGTCTCACAGAGGCCCCTTGCGCCTATCAGAAGCTTGCATTTGCGCCATGCTTCCTTCCGGAGGCTATCTAGTGAGTGCTAACCAGCCACTCCATTAAACACCTTTTAGTTGGCAGTAAAGTGGGTCAGGCAGAGAGCCAGGTTAGAGACACTCAGATAAAGGATATAAATAGAAGTTTGGCCCTAGAAAGAGTGCGTGCATGTGTGTGTGTGTGTGTGTGTGTGTGTGTGTGTGTGCGCGCGCGCGCGTGCGTGCACTCAAGCAGATAAACAGAGAGCAGTCGCGGTAAGACACGAAGACTGGTGTATTCGGAGACAAGGTATTCAGGCTTCTGACCCTGAAGCCCAAGTGAGAAGGGTCTCTCATCCCAGGGAGGCAGCGTCCTTTGAAGAATCTTAAAGCTGGGAGCTGACACTTCCGGGGGAAAAAGCTCAGCTCCAAACAGGATTATACTGGGTGGGCAGGAACCATGGATGGCAGGTTTGTGACCAGAGGTGATGGGTGACTCCCCTCCCAAAACTCCTCAGCCAAACTGTTGGGCAGTTTCTCTCTCCCCCCTTCCTTCCTTCTCCTCGGATAGAATCTGGCTAGCCATCATTTTATTCCTTTGCATGGAAAGGCACTATGGGAGATTCCAAGGATTTGAGGAGTTGGATGCCAGGAAGCAGGAGGCAGGACCAAATATACATTTCACAGCATTACACTATCTGGGCTCTCTGAGCATGCAAATCCCCTCCTTTGCAGCAAGTGCAGAGAGACCTGCCAACACTCATGGTAGGCACACTCACTGTGGGCCATTTTTGAGTCCTGATCCAGCCAGCCAAGCAGTCAGTGCCCTTGAACTGAGTTCCAGCCTTAGGTGAGGAACCAGCTCTGTGGACCCTTGTGATCAGTTGGTCTGATTTAACTTTATGTTCCCATGCCGTTATTTCTATCACCACACACATGCCCTGGTTTCTGTCCATCCTGGTTAGTTTTATGTCAACTTGACACAAGCTATTGTTATCTGAAAGGAAGGAACCTCAATTGAGAAAATGACTCTAAGAGATCCAGCTGTAAGGCATTTTTCTTAATTAGTGATCATGGGGGGATGAGGAGGGTCCAGCCCATTGTAGGTGATGCCATCCCTGGGCTGGTGGTCCTGGGTTCTAGAAGAAAGCATACAGAGCAAGCCAGAGGAAACAAGTCAGTAAGCAGCATCCTTCCAGCTGCTTAGTATCTTGCTCCTCATGGCTTGCTCAGCCTGCTTTCTTGTATAATTTACCACTGCCTGCCCAAGGACAGCAATACCCACCGTGGGCTGGACCTTCCCAAGTTAATCATTAAGAAAATGCTCTACATATCGGCCAACAGGCTAAGCAGATAAAGGCCGTTTCTCACCGGGGAGCTGTCTTATCATAACTGTAGCTTGTTATCAAGTTGCCAAATAAACAACCAGGACAGAGATAATGAGTGATTTGCTCACGGTCAAGAATCATGGAGGTGGTTAAGTAAGAATTGGGGATTTTGACATGTAGCTTGAGGGGCAGCAGGCTGACCTGGCCATGAAGGGGTCTGGTTAATGACTTAGATATGGCGAAAGATATTTATCATCTAGAAAATTGGAAGTTGTGATTCCCTGGGGCTTCTCTGACATTCTATGATTCTGTTTGCTAGGATATGTGACCATCCATTTCCATTTTCTAATTATCTTTAGTCATTAGTGGCCCACACATGCAATCCCAGTACTCAGGAGGCTTAGGTGGGAGGGTCAAGGCTTTGAGGCTAGCCTGAACGATGGAAATTGGCTTTATAGACTAGTAATTACTAGTGGGAATTCATTTCCTGCCTATGTTAGGATAGCTGAAGATAATCACTAAGGAATTAACAAATTCCTCAGTATTCTCAAGCCTCCTTAAGTAATTTGTGCTGCAGTGATCCAAAATTAAGCTCTGGCTGTGTCCTAGGCTTTTGCAGGCTAATTGCAATATGGCGGGAGTTGTATTTGAGTGCTGCAACAGCTTTCCCCGAAGATTCTTTCTCAGGAGAGCCGTCACTTAGAAGGTGAGCAATGAGCCAGTGTTACAGTCTGAACTCTTGGAGCTGTGGTTCCTTCGGGCTTTGTCACACACTGAAGCCACCTCCGTGTATCTTTCATTAACCCATCTGCAACTGGAGATGACCCTTCAAACTGGCCCTGTCCCCATTGGTAATGAAATTCAGCTCTCCAAATAGAGCCTCGATTCTATGACAGTCTGCTAAAGGGGAACAAAAATAATAAGTTCCTATCACAGGAACCTCTTTAATCAAATCCACATGAAAAAACATAGACTTGCAAGGCAAGGGAATTGGCAACACCAGTTCCCTGATACCTCAGCTTAGCATTCTCCTGGGGTTACCCCCCCCCCTTTAAACATTGCCCTGTTACTCCTTGTTTTACTGCAGTGATGATGGAGGTCAATGCTCCATTGAACAGATAAGGATAAAGCAGAAACATCTGGACTAAATGGCAGTTCAAATCTACCCGCTGTGTTGAGCATTCTCTCCTGTGATTTAATTTGGTGCTGCTGGAGTTGATGGCAGCCTTTGATTCTTGCTCTGTGGCCATTCCCTGCAGATAAGAAATAAGACTGTATTGCTAGAGTCGATAGAATAAAGACACGAATAACATTTGATGAGAGGGGGGTGTTTAAGAGTTCACCGCTGCTGATAAATTGGGCAGGCAGTCTCACTGACCGGTGACAAGGGGGACAGGAAGAAGTCACGACTGGCATCTAGAACTTGGAACACTGCAGAAGGCCATTCTGAAGCAACAATGGTTCATGCTGATCTGGAGTCACCCAGGAAACACACTTCCTGATGAAGGGTTTTCTGGAGTACATCAGCCTTTGTACAAGCCTGTGAGGGATTGTCTGGACCCGGCTAACTCATGCGGGAAGACCTATGTTAAGTGTTGGTGGTATCATTCACTATACCGACACCCTGGACTCATTAAATGAGAAGAAAGTAGCATCATCACTTACTGACTGTGAGAGCACTGTGCCTGCTGCCCACCTGTGATGGACCATGCCTCAGAAGTGAGCTAAAACACACCTTCCTTTCCTTAAGCATTCATTACAGCAACAAGACAAATAAGGGATGCAGGCACCGTGGAGCTAAGTGCCCGGGCTTTGAAGGTAGACCTCCTAGAGGCAGGCTCCTCTTCAAGATTTCTTCCTGTGTGAGCATCCCGGAGTAGAATGATGTACGCAACATGGGAAGGGAGCTGATAATAGCTACAAGCTTTATGTGGGCCAGGAAATTGGGTGTGGCGATTTGGAAGAAAATGGCCCCCCACAGGTGTAGCTTTGCCGGAGTAGGTGTGGCCCTGTTGGAGAAAATGTGTCATCGGAGATGTGAGCTTTGAGGTCTCACATACGCTCAAGTCAGTATCTGAGTTCGCTTTTTGTTGCTGGGCAGGATGTAAAACTCTCAGCCACCTCTCCAGGACCATGTCTGCCTGCATGCCACCATGTCCCACCATGCTGATAGTAGACTGAAGCTCTGAAAGTGCAAGGCAGTCAGTTAAATGGTTGTGTGTTGCTAACCCACTTGAGCAATTAAAACCTGTCTGACTGAGCTAGCCTGTTTCTTCCCACTTATAGGCTCTCTCCGCCCAGTCATCTCCGCCTGTACAGCCCTCCAGATGTCTATGGTTTGGTAATGGCAAGCTCCATCCTCTGATCTTCAGTCAGGCTTTATTTACACAAGCAAAATATCACCACACCTTTGATAAAAAGTCATGGTGTCACTTCACAGAAATAGAAACCCTAAGACAGGAGTCAAACATACTTTTCTGTAGGATGATTTCTTCTAGTACTGTTCTAAATTCATGCACTCCAAGCCATGGACAGTCAGGCCTTCAGAACACCTTAGGGAATCTGTAATTTCCCAGGTTGCTCTTCAACAAACACAACCAGGGTGGCTTAAAACAACACAGGCTGATTTTTCATGGCTCTGAAGGTCAGGGTGTTAACAAGGCTTCCATGCTGCATCTGGCTTCGTCTACCACGCTGTTTCTATGCCCTTAAGGCTCTGACTCCATCCTTCCGCTTTAATTTCCTAGAGAACCACAGAGCCTGCCACCCACAGGTGTGCAGCATTAAGGCTGTCAACCCGTTTGTCCCGGCCCTAGCACAGCTCTCTCCTGCCACCTTGTGGTGCATTCTAGATTTCATTAGGTTCACTTTTTAAAATTTATTTATTTATTTGTGCTCAAACTCACCTCAGTTGTTCCCTGACCTCTTGGCCAAACTAAAATCTTAAGGTCGCATTCCTAGGACTGGGTCGTTTTGATCTTAGTTGTTCTCAGGGTGACCTCAGTCCTTTTGACTGCTCTAGGGCACCGTGGTTTGTTTTTCTGTGCTCTTAGCACGATGCCTCTCCTCCTCTCCCTCCTCCTCTTTGATTCAGGCTTGCTACTTAACTCAGCCTATGAGCATCAGTCTTTTCTAACCAATAAGACCAGAGGCTTTTTAAACATTTGTGATTAAGACACCCCCCCCCCCAGGGGGAAATTAGTTTTCAGTTCAATGCATCCCAAGCAAAGATATTTTGACTCTCCCAAGCGTCATAAAACACTACGTATAGTTCTAGAATGCCACACATTCTAGCTTGGGTGATTTTGTTAAAAGTTATTAACAACCTTTGGCTGGTTTTACAGCTGTTATTCAGAGAGCCAGTGGCCTAAATATACAGAAGTCTGCTTTAACGCCCTGGGTGTACACACATAAATCTGTGAGAGTCTCTCCTCACCTCTCTCTGTGTAGTGGGGTGTGTGTGTGTGTGTGTGTGTGTGTGTGTGTGTGTGTGTGTGTAGTGTGTGTAGACCTGAGTTGACAGTTGGTGCCCCCTCAGCCTCTTGCCATCAGGGATTTGCCATCTCCTGATGGTTCTGGGGTTACAGATGAGTGTTGCTGTGCCCAGAATTTTTATGTGGGTGCTGGGGATCCAAATTCAGGCAGTTAAGCTTCCACATTGAGCGCTTTATTGACCCAACTCCCCAGCCACTCCTATAACTCTTATTTCTCAGTGTCGCAGTCAATGTCACACTCTGAGGAGAGTGGCCTTTCTGAGCACCCATCCAAAGTCCCTCTAGCCCTTCTCAATTCCCCAAGTCACTGTGACACCCAGTAGAATTCTCCCTCAATATCCAGGACTAGGGGTGTTTCAGGAAATTCCCTCTCAGCTACTAAGCGTCAAGACTGCTCAAGTCCCTTATACAAATGGTATATTGTTTTCACATAGCCTACGCGCCTCCCCGCGTGTGCTTTCAAAACCTCTAGATCACGTATAATATCTAATTCAATGCAAATGCTATATAAATGGTTGCTCTAATGATCGTGTCGTTTAGCAAAAATCTGTACCCGTTCACAACAGGCACGGTTTCCTCCAACTATTCTGGACCTCGTAGGTTAAAGGGCAGAGATGTAGAATGCTAAACAGGTAGTGACATATGTGCCACTAGGTGGCAGTGTTGCTCCAAGAGAAAAAGAACAGTGCATTTCAGTAAAAAGCGGAGAGGGTTTATATTGGGTTCATCAATTAATAACATTAAATGATAATTGTTATTTAAAAACACGAGGATGTTAATGCTGCCTGTACATTTATTTACACAGCTGTTTTATAACAGGCAGGTCATCCCTGACTAGGAATGCTCCTGCAAGAGTGACAGGCCATGCTCAGCTTCTTGCTTTATAGGCAGAGAACATCAGTCCTGGTTCCCCACTATTGTGAAACTGAGAGGTTTCAGGAGATGGGATAGGGAAGGCAGTATTAAAAATGAACCTTGCTTGTGAGAGGTGTGCCAGGCACCTGGGACAAACATTTTCTTTTTGTTCTATGCAATGGAAACTGGGACAGGGGTGATAAGGGTGGAGGGTTTCTTTTATGTATTATATACTCTGTGTGTGTGTGTGCACATGCATGTCTATTTCTTATTTGTATGTATGTGCCTTGATTTTATTATTTACATATATGCATGTACTCATGTGAATGTTGGTATCACATAGTATAGGTGTTTGAGTGATTCAGAAAAAAAAAGAGCATCAGATCCCCTGGAACTGGGGCTGCAGGCAGTTGTGAGCCCCAGGTAGGTGCTGGGAACTAAACCCATATCCTCTGCAAGAGCAGTAAGCACCCTTATTTGTAGAGCCACCTCTCCACGTCTCCTTAACTTGGTGGGCTAAAGGCTGCTGGGGAGTATTTAACTCTGTAAAGATGTGTTACATTGTTTCTGTTGCGGAACCAATGTGAAGGAGAGTTACATTTGTTTCTACTGCGGTTGTAAATGCTATAGGGATGTGTTACATTTGTTTCTGCTGGGTCTGTAAATGATGTAAGGGTGTGTTACATTTGTTTCTGCTGGGTTTGTAAGGAATTGCTACATTTGTTTCTGCTGGGTTTGTAAGGAATTGTTACATTTGTTTCACTTTGCCTGACTAAGGTACCTGATTGGTCTAAGAAAGGTGAACTGTTCAATAGCTAGGCCGTAGAAGGATAGGAAGGACTGGTGGGCAGAGAGAATTAATCAGAGGAGAAATCTGGGCTCAAAAGGAATGAGGTAAGAAGAGGGGAGAAGGGAGAAAGTGATGGAGTTGCCCTGGGCCAGCCAACAGACACAGAGTAGGACACACAGAAAGAAAACGGAAAAGGCTCTTAGGTAAAGAGAAACAGATTAAAATAAGAGCTAAGATAAGACTGAGCTTTTATGACTAATAAGAAGCCTCCATGTCATGATTTAGGAGCTGGCTGGTGGCTTAAAAAAAAAAAAGCTGAACAAAGCGCCATTACTGCCTGTATTTTATAAAGGATGCAATATAGGCAAAAAAAAAAAAAAAAAAAAAAAAAACAAAAAAAAAAAAAAAAAAAAGAGGTAAGTAGTTTGCTCAAAGTCATACCACAAATAGGTGGTCAATTAGATGGAAACCCAGTTGTTATTATCCAGGTGGGACAATCAGTATTATGCTTTGAGTCCTAAACATCCTCAACAGGGCCCCGTGTTTGAACACTTGGCCCTAGCTTGTGGCTCTGGTGTGGGATGTTGTGGAATCTTTGGGCCAGTGGTCCAGCTAGCAGAAGTGGGTTGGGCCTTGAAGGTGATGTTTATCTCTGGTTTCAGTCTGAGATCTCTGATTTCTGAGCTGCCAACATGTGAGCAAGCTGAGATTCAAGCTTGTACTACCCTGGGAGGCAGACATTCCACCATCCCTATCCCAGGCTGAAAAGCCATGGGCTAAGGACAAACCTTTTCTCCTCTAAACAGGTATTTTGTCACAGCAGCAAAACGTAATAAATAATAAAAATAAATAAATAAATAAATAAATGACTGATACACTCACCATTATCTAACTCCCTTTATAAACTGTTCTAAGCCCTGGCATATCACCAAAGGAATTCTTACTGGAAATATGTTTTCTAATATATGTATGTATATACATACATATATTGGAAAATATGTTTTCCAATATATATGTAATGTATACATACATATATATGTACTAGAAATATTACATATATATTTGTTAAAAATATAACAATATTATAAAAATATTAAGAAATATAAATAGGGCATTTAAGACCAAGTGCTACTCAGAGTTTGGTAGTATTCATGTTTTTCTACAAGCCCTGAATTTTTCTGTACTATTTCCAATATTTATATAGATACTATGTGTTCTGGCTAGTTTTATATCAACTTGGTACAAGCTAGAGTCATCAAAGAGAAGGGAGCTTCAATTGAGGAAATGCCCCTCTAAGATCTGCCTCTAAGCAACCCTGTAGGGCATTTTCTTAACTAGTGATTGATGAGGGGAGGGCCCAATCCATTATGGATGGTGCCATCTCTGTGCTGGTGGTCCTGGGTTCTATAAGAAAGCTGATTGAGCAAGCCGTGATAAGCAAGCCAGAAAGTAGCACCCCTCCATGGCCTCTGCATCAGCTCCTGCCTTCAGTTTCCTGCCCAGCTTGAGTTCCTGTCCTGACTTCCTTCCATGATGAATTACAATGTGGAAGTGTAAGCCAGGTAAACCCTTGCCTCCCTGAGTTTCTTTGGTCTTAGTGTTTTATCACAGCAACAGTAACCCCAACTAAGGCAGTATGCTTTGTATTTCTGTATTGTATAGGCTTCTATGGGTTACTTTTCTTGTGCCACCAGCTAGGAACGACGTGATCAAACCCACGAGCCTACTGAGGACAATCCACACTCAAACCATGCCAAAGTTCTCCCATGAAACTGGAGAACGCCGAAGAAAATTGATAAATTCATAGGTACAACTAACCTATCAAAATTAAACCAAGAACACAAGAAGGACGTAAAGAGATTCTTCTCATGAGCAATGAGACTGAAACAGCAGCAGAGTCCTTCAGAGAAAAAACCCAGTGTTGTCAAATCCTACCAAGCTATTCCAGAAACCAGGACAGAAAAGAATGCAAATTAATGATTCCGTTGTGAAATTCATGAGTGCGTCTCATTGTGTTTGCCCATGTTTATCCCACTGTCCTATCTTGTCTCCTTCTCCTCCTCTGCTCCTCTTTCCACCAATAGCCTCCCTCCAATGTCACATTCCCTCACTTTTTAAAAAACAAATCTAGGCTGGACATTGGTGGTGCATGCCTTTAATCCCCGCACTTGGGAGGCAGAGGCAGGGGGATCTCTGTGAGTTCGAGTCCAGCCTGGTCTACAGAGATAGATCCAGGAAAGGCTCCAAAGCAATACAGAGAAATCCTGACTCCAAAAAAACAAAAATAAATAAATAAATCTAGATTTCACATATGAAATGTGATGCTTGTCTTTCTGAATCTGACCTATTTTTCATAATCTTAATTTCTAATCATATTTCTGCAAATGACAAATGTTTGTTTCTGTTTATAGCTGAGTAAAACTACAGTGTGTTTATATGCCATTTATTTGTCATCTACCTGTATCTATCTATCTCTATCATCAATCAATCAATCAATCAATCAATCAATCAATCAATCTTCTGTTGGTGGGCATCCAAGTGGATCCCATGCCTTAGCTGTTATACATAGCATCACAAAAACCATTTGTGTGGGTATCCCTCTCATGGACTGTTGTGGCATATTAGTTCAATATGTGTTACATTTGTTTATGCTGTGGAACATCTGTTTAATGTTGTGTTGTGTTCAAGTTGTATTTAACTCTGTAAAGCTGTGTTACTTTGCTTGCCTAAAGCAGCTGATTGGTCTAATAAAGAGCAAACAGCCAATAGCTAGGCAGGGGAGGGAGAGGTGGGGCTGGCAGGCAGAGAGGATAAATAGAAGATGGAAAAGAGAAGAGAGAAGAAAAGTGAGGAGCAAGAAAAGGAGGAGAGAGGACATCAGGGGCCAGTCACTCAGCAACACATCCAGCTACATAGTAAGAAAAAAGGAAAGGGATATAGAATGGAGAAAGGTAAAAGCCCAGAGGCAAAAGATAATTGGCGTAATTGTTAAGAAAAACTGGCTAGAAATAAACCAAGCTGAGACCAGGCGTTCATAAGTAAGACTAAGTCTCCGTGCCTTTGTTTGCAAGCTGGGGAGAGGGCCCCCAAAGAGCAAAGACTGACAAAACAAAACACCACAATGGACTGACTTAGACCCCCTTCAAGTGTCCCCAGGAGTTATATATTTGGATCATATAGTAATCATACTTTAGCTTTGTACAGGAACTTCCACACAATTCTACAGTGACCGTACTGACTTACACCTCAGGAGCTAACATTCCCCACACTGATGCCAACACTTGTCACTTATTTTCTTGATGATCCGGCAGCGCCCCTGGCTTGAGATGAGGTGGGACCTCAGGGTAGGGTTCTGTTTCTCTAATGGAGAACTAAGTTCATGGCCATTTGTACTTCTTTTGTGGATTTCTCAACTCATTTGTCTGTCTGTCATTTGGGTGGTCTGGATCAATGGTTTTTTGTTTTTGTTTGTTTAATGGTTTTAGTTTTTTGCGTTCTTTAGTTATTGCCAGCTGTATAGCATTACATCTGTAGCAACTTTAAATACACGAAACATATTTTCCCCGTGTCATGCTTATGGTATTGTTGTGCTTTGTTTTGAAATCCCAGACTTACTATTTTTGTAAATAGGTGTTTTGAACCAAGTACCAACCAAGTCCAACCCTGTTAGCTTCTGGGGCTGCTTGTGCTCAGGGTGGAATATGCTTTGAATTTCTGTGCATCCATTTATGAAGTGCTCCTTATTCTGTTCTTTGACATTAAATAACAAGTCTGCCTTGGCCAGGAGTCATGAACACTGGTTCTGAGCCCCTGCCTGACTCCTTTGGGTCCTGTCTCATGGATGCCCCATTGGCCATTACTGCTGGGGTTCACCCCCCACAAGGCAGCCTCCGTGGTCAGAGGGCTATCAAGTGGGTTCCACCCCGATTACTTCTGAAGGGTTCTCCTTGACCGAAGGACACTCACTTACCCAGCCAAGCACAGGCTACACAGAAAGTGACTCTGGTAAGAACAATGGCATTTGTTGTTGCCATGGACACTAGGAGAAACTTACAGACCAAACTCTCCTTGAACAAACTTAATACAGGCTTCTTGACCAAATCTTTACCTGGGTTCTGTCATCAGCTGGTCTAATCCAGTTTGGGCAAGATTCCTCTTGAGTCAGCTCTGTTAAAAGTTCTCTAGTCTCAATATATAATCAAATTGCTCATGGCCCGATTGTACTATCTTATCACCAGGTCCATTTTTTTTTTTTTTTTTTTTTTTTGATGAAAGCCTGTTATGCTGGTCAAACAAGAATGCCTCTGGTTTGGGACTATAGAGATGGCACAGTGGTTAAAAGTACTGGCTGCTCTTCCAGAGGACCTAGTTTGGTTCCCAGCACCCACATGGCAGCTGACAATTGTCTATAACTCCAGTTCTGGGGAATCTTGCAACCTCACACAGACATACATACAGTTAAAACACCAATACAGAAGTAAATAAACCTTAAAAAATAATAAATCCCCCTAGCCTTGAGGTTTCCATAGTAACTTTCTATTCCCTGATACCCTTCATTGCTAATCCCCACTTGTCAATGTTCTGTTTGGTGCCCAGGACAATTTTTATAAATAAACAAAACACTTATAGGACTGAAGAGCAATTAATATTTAGATTTGTTTGCACATCACACACAACCTCCCTTCCTAAGATATCCCTCCACGTAAACAATCAGAGTATGGAATAAAAGGTGGTACCCTGGAAACTTTAGGATGATGCTACTTACATCATTGGTTTCCAGTGTAAGCATGGTGGTCAGTGATAAAGACACACAAGGGTGCTGCTCATCCTTCAAGGTTCAATTTCTTCTACAGTAAGTGTGTCTACCTCAGGGTGCTCCATGTCCCTGCTCCCTGGAGTTCTGACACAGACCCCCGGGTTACGCAGTTCACACAAAAATATTGGTTTTATTACTGGCAAAGGTCAACTGTGGAGATGGGGTGGGGGGGTGGGGGTGGGGGGTGGGGAGCTGTGGCAGAATCGGGCTCCAGTGTCTTCCTTACAACAAAGTCTCATTCTACTTGCATCGCCACTGATCCCAGCCTCCACCCTACCCCTGCTGTGCTCTGATGGGCTTACCACTTGAGCAGAGAACACGTGGAGGCTGTCAGGCCCTGCGAGCCATGCCTGCGCCTTCCTTTGATGTGCAGTGAGCATGGGGGGGGGGTGGGAGAATGGACTGGGGAATCATGGTAGGAGTGGAAGGAAGATGGAAGTGTTGTACAAAAACTTTCCACCATGAAGGGACTCACCAAGGGAAAAATCTCAGGGCAGCATCAACACCTGATGCTACCAGTATTTATTGCTACAACGCACGCACCAAGCAAAGCTGCTGCCTCCTTAGCTTGCCTGTTTTGCCTGTGGCGGAGTACTTTCCTGGAGAAAGCATCCTTTTCAAAAGATGATGTGTTGCAGAGATTGGAGAATTAGCGCGATTTTTTTCTTGAGGGCCCAGCTCGTGTCCTGAGAAATGCTTCTGGCTACTGCGTAGGTGAAGGAAGTCCCTAGGGACTCCTCCAGGCAAAGACAGTCATGATGGATGATACCATGCTTTCACTTTCATAGTCCCCAGCTCTCTGAGACCTGTCACTTCTCTGCTTCTTCCCTGAGTGATGTGCTGGGGCTCGGGGTGGGGGGAGGAGGGGCTCCCAGAACTGGCAAGCTTAGATGCCTTCTGGGTTAAAAAAAAATACACCTGTGAAATCTCACACTTTTCCACATATGGGGAACATAAGGAAGCAGACTGAGTATAGACCTGAATGTGTGGTTTGCTTGGAGAGGGAAGGTATAGCCTCTGATTTGCACTGTGATGGTGAGATCCCACCCGGGTGAGATTCCTGTGGTGGTTAGATCCCTTGCAGGTGAGATTCCTGTGGTGGTGAGCCCTGCCCTGGGGTGCCTGTGTCAGCAGGATAAGGCCTGGAATTAGCATATCTAACAACCATCCCAGCAGGCTGTTTATTAGTGACCTCGGGTCTCACTTTGGGACTCCAGGTCTAACTTGTCTTCCCCGAAGGCCACAGCACAAAGCTCCTCACGGTTGGTTTTCTCTCGGAGAGTGGAGTTTCATTTATAGTGTCTGGTCCTTCAGACTCGATAATGCACGCAGAGGAAGGCCTAGCTTAAGCATCATTGGCACACAGACGCAGTGGGTGTAGGTATGAGACAACCCAGTGAGCATCAAGTGAAGACATGCCCTTGGGTTGAATAGAATTAGTGAAGGTGGCTATGTATAGATGAGACTGACTAAGTCATTTAAATGTTTTGTAGTTCATTGTGTCTCCTCTCTGTATTCATATTTTATCTGCGATAAGATTGCAGAGTTCAGCTCACCCCTTAAACAGTTCCCATCACGGTTGCTACTGAGCACTGGATCTCAACCAAGACAACAGTCTGCTTTTGTAGACTCTGTTGGCTCACTCAATGCCCCAGGCAGCCTCTTTCCTATAGAGCTCCCTGTTGCCCTCCTTTGCCTTCTGCAAATACACACTGGGGACTCTAGGAAGCAGAAACACAGGTGGATGTCACAGATTTAACACCAGCACCATATTTGTTTGGGGGAGGGAATGTGTGCTTCTAGAATAACACGATTCCTGGTGTGGTCTGCAAGGTGGCTGCAGGCCCCCACATGATTAATTAAAACTGATGATCTGTCTGTGGTGGTGATGTGAAAATAATTAGTGCCTTCTTCCTTCAACACTCTTCCTCTTCCCTGGATAAGGACAAAGGACAGAAACTAAGTAGCCAAGGATGCTTTAGAACCATGGTTCGTAACCTGTGAGCCACAACCTCTTTGGAGATAGAATGATCTTTTCATGGTGTGTGGGGTGGTCACCTAAGACTATCAGAAAACACAGATAATTACAATTCATAACAGTAGCAAATTACAGTTATGAAGTAGCAACAAAAATAATTGTATGGTTGTAGGGGTCACCACAACATGAGGAACTATATAGTAGCATTAGGAAGGTAGAGAGCCACTCTTTAGAGGTATTGAGAGTAAAGAGGGCTCATCTGGGCCACCCCCAGATCAGCCATCTGGTGTTCTTTGGCCCAGTTCCACAGGCTCTGTTCCTCAAGAGAGCATTGTTCTAACCTAAGTGTGTACCACGGTGGTGGCCTGAAGTTTTATCCTCTCCAGGTGCCTTAAGTAGGCAAGATGAAGCAGCAACACATCTTTCCATAATTAAACAAATGAAACACATCTTTACATTGTAAGGACAATGGGAAAATTCAACCACATTACAAGCCAGGAAGAACAAAATAAGCTGGTCCCTGGGGCTTGGACGTCCCAATCTCTGGAACGGTGAGACACACATTTCATTATTTAAGTCATTCCGTCAATGATATTTTTGTTATGGCAGCCTGAACAGTAAAGATAAGAACTAAGACCAAAACAAAAGCAAGAAAGCAAACAAAGAATACCTTCACATTTAGATATACTCATTTTTCACTTTTTGCATCACTTTTTCCAGATTAATTTTCTTCTCTAACATAAAACATACGTCTTTCTTCCCTGTTGCGTGTGTTGGCATGGATGTTGTTTAAAAAAAAAAAAAAGCCATCTCAGGCCAGTACTTCTTACATATGCAGTTGAAAATGCACTTTGACAGCTTATTTCTGGACATTTTCTTCCAGAACATCAGAATCTATATTTATAAATCTGTTCTTTGAAAAGTGAGCTCTCTGGGCGCTTCCTAGCTTCAGGCAGATGGAAAGACACTCTCAGAGAAATGTTAAATAGGAGAAAGGTCAAATGCCTTTTTAACCACCGCCAGCAAGATCTAACACATTGCAGTGTTTAACATACCCTGTGGTGATTTAAAAGGGCACTACTTTTAAAAATGCATGCATTGGAGCAGGACCAAACCTGCGTGCACGAGACCGTGACCTTTGCTCCTTCGTGAAGTCCTCATAGAGTTTGAGAGTATGTACTATGCTCCCTCTTCTTACGTCCACTCCCAGCATTCCCTGCTGCCATCTCTGTTTGTATAAAGGCCAGTGTGGGAGTGTGCTGACCTTCCGGGTCAGACTGCAGACCATGTTTCTCCTCACTCCAGCGTTGGTAGCGGTTGTCTGCATCTTGATTGTATGGGTCTTTAAAAATGCCGACAGGAGCCTGGAGACAAAGAAGGAGGAGGCGCAAGCTCGCCCCTGGGTGGATGAAGACTTGAGAGACAGCACTGACCTCCTCCAAGAGGAAGAAGGTAACAACCCATTGCGGTACCTAAGCTTCACCCTAGACCTGCTGTGATGTGTAAACTGATACCAGGACTACTGGAAGCAAGCCATGCCATCAAACCATCACTCCTGTGAGTGCAGAACGATGTGTGACAAACACGGGTCCTCTTTCAGGTCACTTGCTGGTTACTTGCCACTAATCGGTCCAAAGCCGTGGAGGCTTAGGTCTCTCCCAGCTCGGGCCCTCCTCTGGGGTGGGGGTTACTGTATAGAGTGGTGGTGAGCATGGCCAAGTTTGGATTGGGAATGTTGAAACGGGGAACGTGGCATGTCCAGGGATCAGCTGCGTTTTATTGTGCCAGGCCCTGTGGGTTAGAGACAAGAGTGGCCTCTGTGCTCGTAAGATCAAGGTCCATTAGGGGATGAGATGGGGGAAGTAGCAAACACTGTGGAGCTAGTAAATGGAGTTTAGAGAAGGCTGGGGGGCCTGTTGGGACTTTGGGAAAGGAGAAAGCTGACCTGGAGGGTGAACAGGTGTGGCCACCAGGGGGCATATGTCAGAACAGAAGCAGACACCCGACGCCTATGGTCTAATGCTTGGGAGAGCTTCCAGGAGATGGGGACCAGAGGGCTGGCTGTGGCTGGCACTAGGGAGAAGTGATCAAAGAGCCAGGGAGGGAAGGGGGTTCTCTTAGAGTCGTGAGCAATCTACATCTGTGTAGGCAGCGGTTTTCTGTCCTGCCAGCCAGTTTTGTCCCAGCAGCTGGCTCCCAGAACAGCCACACAAAGACTTAATATTAGTTACAAATGCCTGGCCGATAGCTTAGGCTTGGTGTTAACTAGCGCTTACAACTTAAACTGACACATAAATGTTCTGCCACGTGGTGGTATCTTCCTCAGCATGTCATGCTCTCCTCGTCTCCCTGAGGCGACTCCTGATTCCACCCTTTTTCCTAGCATCCTCTCAGATTGGCTCTCTACCTCACCTCCTTCTGCCTAGCTATTGGCCAGCCAGCTCTTTATTAACAACGAGAGTAACACATCCTCCCAGTGCACACGGGGGGGGGGGGATATTCCGCAGCACATTTGAGACACGTTGCCTGAGATGGCTATGGGAAATAGATTCTGTCGGGAAGAAGAAGCCTTCTCATTTTCAGTAGGTCTTCACTCCCCAGAGGCAGTGTGTGTGTGTGTGTGTGTGTGTGTGTGTGTGTGTGTGTGTGTGCCTCTTATTGTCATGTGCTGAAGGACACCCTACTCAGAATATCAGCTTCACACACTTGCATCAGTATACAGTGGTGTTACATCCTGAGAAGCCGGTGGCAAGTTAAGGATATTGTGAATCAAAAATGTACTTGATAAACCTAGCCTGCCAACTACCATAGCTTAGCTAGCCAGTAGGCATGCGCAAAGGCTTGGACTGAGGCAAACCATCAGAGACAGCATCTCCCCTACAATCAAACACCGAGTCCCATGAAGTTTGTCAAATGTTCCACTGAAAATGAACCATGGGATGGTTCTATGGTTGTGTTCGGCGCGGTGTTAACTAGGGGACTGTCTGATCCCACTCGGCAAGCATTTCCTTTGCTACAGACGCCTGTTCTAAGCTTTGGTGAAGAAGCATGGTATGGGGTGGGGGAGGGCCAGGGAGGGCCGAGTTACAATGAAGAGCATCCGGTTCTAGATATTGCGGAAGACAGAAGGAGTGATTCAGACTCTGCCGTGGATGGATGAAGGAGTAGGATCCAGTTTGGGGGACTACGTAAAGGTGTGCTGAACTCAAGATATTCATGATGTTAGGTGAGAGATTCTGGCCAGAATGGCACCAATCTGAGGTGGCACTCAGAAGCTGGAGAACCAAAGACTTCACTAAGGCTGAAACCCCCAAAGATAAGAGGCATATGGTAGAGAGATGTACAATATAAAGAAGGTGATATGAGCAATTCAGGGGCCACAGCACACTCTCATGGAACAGAAAGGAGCCAGCTGGTGCCATGTCGTATATAGAGTGGGCCACTTTGTTTCCATGGTAATACAATGAGGTAGGCATCACCATTATCTCCCAGCACAGGGGACTGAGGCTCTAGTAGGGTACCACCCACCTCGGCAGGTAGGACTCTCGCAGTCTGTTTCCAGGATCCTGTCTGCTGGGTAGCTTCTCGCACAGAGAAGTCTAGAACAAAGGAGGCATGGAAACAGAATCTCAGAGATTTTTTTTTCCTTCCCTTCCAAGGCCACATTCCTGGGAGCAGTCAGAAGTTCAAGAGCAGAGAGGAGTGGCTGCTTGTTTTTTAGAGGTCCCTGCTAGCTCTCACTGAGGTCTCGGCAGGAGTTTGCAGAGCTCCTAGGCTAGACTCTCTGTGCTCTCTCAGTCCTCAGACAGACTGGGGACCTTCTGCCCCAGAGGAGACTGCCAGATGTGTGGCTCCAGAGAACACAGCCTGGGAGAGTCACTCAGCAAATCCCCATTGCATGCGACAGGGTCTCTCTCTGTCTGTCTCTGTCTCTGTCTCTGTCTCTGTCTCTCTGTCTCTCTCTCTCTCTCTCTCTCTCTCTCTCTCTCTCTCTCTCTCTCTCTCTCTCTCTCTCTCGCCTAGGTTGGATCCAACAACTAGCCCAGGGAAGCCTGGGGCAGCTCCTCGCTTCATAGTGCTGTATTAGGAGAGCTACCTTGGACTTGGAAGCCAGCTGTGCTCCTGGGCTGTCTATGGGTTATGCAAATAAGGCTGGCTCTTAAGGGCTGGTGGCATCATTTAAACAGCTGCTCCTGTACTACTTCCTCACCTGCCACACCAAATCTAGTAGGTGCTGTGTGACAAGTTCCACAGGCTGAGGCGGGACCTTCAAAAGAAGGAGGTCTCCTGGAACCGGCTGTGGAACTCTCGGCTGGAGAAAAGTATTGAGCTGTAGTTCTCATAGTAATCTCTGCTCTTCTATTCCTTTCTCGCATTAATGAAATGTTCCTGGAAGCCTATGCTGACATTTCAAACAAAAGTCACACATGAGAAACCGTCCCCCGAGACATGCTCACTGATCATGACCCCGTCTCCAGGAGAGCCAGTCCTTTTCAAATCATTCACGTCATTCATCCAAGTACACATAGTATTGATGAAAACTTTCCCAACCAGAAAACTTCATTTGGCTGTACATGTGTAATTGAGAGTAGGTTTAAACGTTTGGTAAAGAAAGCCTTTTGATAAGAAAAAAGTCAAAATAGCTCAATATTTCAAAGATTCTCAAGAGCTAGGCAACAAATATTAATAACTCACCATAAAAATTTATTAACCTGACCTTAGAAAATAGGTGGTTAGCTATGGTTAGACTTGAAAGATTTTCTGATTTATTGTTTTAGCCTTGAATAAGTTGTATGTTACTGTGCCTAACGATGATGATGTCATTTGTTCTATCTGGATTGGCTTCAATGAACACAATCTCTGAGAAGCTATTCTTTATCCTGGATAAAAGCCTTGTTTGAAAGCTGCAAAAGACACTCAGATTCAAGCTGCCTCTGTGTTTGTTTCTGTTTGTCACCACCAAATCCTTATCCACCTAGTCTTCCAGAACCCTCATCCCAGGGACCCTCATATCCGGCTGGGGTGGTCCATGGCACTCACCACAAGGCTTTCTGAATCAACTTTACATGGTTGGAAAGTGTCACTGTTGTGGAAAGTGTGGATTGACACCTGGAAACACTCAGCGTTGTTTAGAACTGATTGACAGATAGGTGTATGTGATGGTTGATAGCTAAATATATGTGATGATTGATAGCTAGGTGTATTTGATGACCCTTCATCACACTTCCTTCCTTCCAACTCACTGGTTCTCAACCTTCCTAATGCAGCAACCCTTTAATACAGTTCCTCATGTTATGGTGACCCCCCCAACCACAAAATTAAATTTATAACTGTAATTTTGCTACTGATTGTGTGTGTGTGTGGATGCATGCGTCCTGTCATGGATGTGCATGCCGTGGCATGCATGTATGTAAGGCAGAAGACAAACTGAGGAGTTGGTTCTGTCCTCCCACCGTGTGGGCCTGATGGATTGAACCATAAAGGCCTTTAGATATGGGCCTGCCTTTGAGTACTCTCTCTAAACTCTGTTCTCTTCACAGCCTCCACCCCACCCTACCAACACCACTATAACTCTAAAACTCACTTGTTTCTTGCTTTTCTTCAGGTTCTAAATAAACTAGCTCTTGGTTTTCCCCGATCTTCTGTTTTCTGTCTTTTGCTCTTTGCCCTAGATTTTTTTTTTTTCTGACTTACCATCCACTCATCTTTTTTTTTTTCGTCGATTTAATCTAAATAATTCTGTTGTTTTTCAGAAGTTCTATTTTCCATCTCTGCTCTATCACCTTCTATTATCACTTCAGCAATACTCTAGAGATTTATATAAGTCTGTCTTATTTCATTCTCTAGTGTAGTGTCATAGCTCTTCACACTTTTGAGCCTATGAACTCTTGGAGCTTCGGGGAACCTGTCTTTATTGTGTAACCTTGATTTTACTAATTTTGCTTAGACAAAAATCTCCTTTATATAACAGGTCTAGAATTGGAAGGCTGGTCACGATCAGTGGTCAAAATTCTATAGGTTTCTATTTTCTTTTTATTTTCCTTTTTAAAAAATTCAGTGGATTATTTTGACATCATATAACCATGTGGCCTTTCCTGGAACTTTATTCCCTTCCACCACCACCCCCAGCGACCTTATGACAAGGAGGTAGCTGAATTTGCTGTGTTTCTATCTCTTATTTCCAGATGTTGACGAATGGCAAGAATCAGAGGAGAGCGTGGAGCACGTCCCGTTCTCTCACACCCGGTACCCAGAGCTGGAGATGAAGATGAGGTCCCAGGAATTCTATGAACTCCTCAATAAGAGACGCTCTGTCAGGTTTATCAGCAGCGAGCAAGTTCCAATGGAAGTCATTGCTAACGTCATCAAAGCAGCAGGTTGGTGATTTGTGTGCCAAGGGTTGGAGGATGTCAGCTTCCCGGATGCTGTAACAGCACTGGAGATAGCACGGAAGTCTCCAAACCATCAGACAGAGCAGGAGAGGTGTGTTTATTCTCGAAGGCTTTCCCACTGTTGGTGATGGCCAGAAACATGTGGAGTTTTACTTGCTACATTTTAACTGTTATTTTCTGGGGAGGTTGGGGGGTGTGTGGAGGGGAGATGTGATGATAGTTTAAAACTTTTGAAGTAAGTACATTGTTTAAAACTAAAAATTCTGAATAAGTTAGTATACACTGAAGGAGAAACCTCTCTCCTTTCCTTCCACACGCAATTCTCATTCATATGTTCATCTTCCAGGAAACAAAGTTAGTATCTTTCTAGTACAGTGATTGGCGGAACTAACAAAATAGCAAGGTCCCCTTAGGTGGACTTGTAAAGTGAACGGCAAGATAAATTCACCTTAGATGTAACCGCATATCTCCACTGAAGGGGAAAAGACACCCTCCTCTCTGACTGCCCCTGTTCTTGTCCTCCTCCTATCTGAGCCAGATTCGCTTGCTGCATACCTGCTGACATCCGTCTCTAATCCAAAAGGGATTGAGAATAGTTTGTCTCAGCCAAGAGTGCAAATGCCTTAGATAGTTGTATCCTTTACCTAAGGGGCAACAACCACTAACCTCCATTGTGGTGTGTGTGTGTGTGTGTGTGTGTGTGTGTGTGTGTGTGTACGCACATGTTTAAATTAAGGTAAATTTCTCTTCTTCCTCCTCTTCCTCTGCCTGTTCTTCCTCCTCCCACAACAGGGGTTCTCAAGCTTCCTAACGCTGCGACCCTTTAATACAGTTCTTCATGTTGTGGTGACCCCCAACCATTAAATGATTTCATTGCTACTTCATAACTGTAATTTTGCTACCGCCATGAATTGCAATGTAAACATCTGACATGCAGGTTATCTGATGTGTGATCCCTGTGGGGGTCTTGACCCACAGGCTGAAAACCACTTACTTGAACATGTGATCCTCCTGCCTCAGCCTCCCAAGTGCTGGATGCGATTACAGGCATACATCACCACAATCCCGGCTATTGTATTTCCTCTTAATGAACAGTTTTTCACTTCGTCTTCGGTCTTACATGGATTTTTCACTTAATGGGGAATAGGGACAGCGCCAAGTGGGGCCCATACAGAGCCCTGGACCTTCGTGGTGGTGAAGGACCCAGACGTGAAGCATAAGATCCGAGAGATCATCGAGGAGGAGGAAGAGATAAATTACAAGAGGAGGATGGGAGACCGATGGGTCACAGACCTGAAGAAACTGAGGTACAGGGCTGATGGGGGTAGGAATGCTTGGTTTAACTGTTAAAGAACAAAATTACCACTGCAGGCCCTGGGTGTGTGGACTTAAACTATTTGATTAATTACCTTATTTTGATGATGTCTTAACTTCACGTTAATATGGCTCGGTGTGGTATTAGAGTACATATATATGCCTGCAGGCTACATGGACCAATTCTCACCCTGTTTCTGTTTTGTTTTGTTTCTTCATTTTAAAGTGGTTGGGAAAAGTCAGACCTGGCCTTTGCAAAGGCTCTGACACAAATAATTGTTTCTCTTAATTACTTTAAAGATGTTTAAAGATGTATTTTATATGTTTAAGTTATGACTATGCACGTGTGTGTGTGGCGGTATGTATGCACAGGTTCCCATAGCAGTCAGGGATATTGGATCCCCTGGAGCTAGGGTGACAGGAGCTTTAGAGCTGTCTGATGTGGTCACTGGAAACCTGAACTTGGGTCCCCTGAAATAGCAGAAAAAGCTCTTAACTGCCCAGCCATCTCCAGAAACAATCACTTCTTAGCGAAAACTGAAGAATTACTCCACTTTCCACCAGTCTGGAACATAGGACTATGAGATGCTCTTCAAGGAAGAAACTCCTGTTTTGCTCTCAGTAAGAGCTTAATAGATCTGTTCTATCAAACAGATGCTAGGACTGTGGCCTCCTCCCTGCAGAAGTAAACAGAGTGGAAATCAGGGTGACAGGGGCCAAGGTGCGTGGGCGTTGGCTCTCACCTCTCAGAAGGGCCTAAAGGTGGCAATCTGGGATGCAGAGGCATGCCTGCCTGAGTGCTCAGCTCTCGGGAGTACTGGAATCCCACCATCTCCCGGAGGAGGGCCTTCTGTGACCAGTTCTGTCACCCACCCGCAGTGACAGGTGACCGAGAAGAATGGTGAATCACAGACTTGGAGACGAGCTGGGACTTCTAGCCCAACAGTGAGAGCAAGAGCAAGGAGACATGGGTCTCTTGGCCCTGCTATTGTTGAGAGAGGGCAGTTTCCTCCAAGATGTTCACACTGTATTGGAACTGATGTATTATGGAAGGCGTACCTTCATACCATGTTCTCGGATAAGTGTGGGATATTAACAACGAAACTATAACTCTTGCCAAATATTCCTGGGAAGAAATGGATGAGTAAAAGTCAACTTGAGCTCTACATTTAGTGAAACACTAGACTAGCTAGACATGGTACCTTCAGAAATTGCCCCCCCCCCTTTGCTTCCCATCACCGAGACAGAATTGTTCCCTCCTCTGTGCCCATGGTCCTTAAATACACCTCCCATATATATATAAAATTTTAATTATGTTTACTTTTCTTCTCAGTTTATAGACTTTTTTTGTTTATAAATCCACAATACAAAGCAAGTACCTCAAGTTAGAGTTGCTTAACCAACACTATGTATATAGAGGCACACGCGCACAGATCTCTCTCTCTCTCTCTCTCTCTCTCTCTCTCTCTCTCTCTCTCTCTCTCTCTCTAGCAAATGGACAATGTGCCCAGCCACTCTTTTCAGGCATCTTACAACCCAGAGCTGGTATTTTCAATATGTAATGCGGGTCCAACTTACCTTTCAAACTTTACCATTCCAGGCATGGGAAGCCCTCGACCCAGACCTGAAAATGCCAACTCTCAGGAGTCCTTGTTCTTTGCAGCTCTTTACTTGCTCTAATATGTCTTAATGAATAAGTATAAGATTGAATTACCCGAGACTTAGAAAAAAGACAAGTTGATAAGGTATGCTTAGGCAGACTACATACAAAAATATTTTTTGAATGATCAACTTGCCTTAGAATGTAGGAATGCTGCTTAATCTTCCTTAAATCTATTAAAATTTTGTACCATTTACCTCTATACATATTTTATACACATTTACAATTTAGTCAGGTCTGGAGAAAGGACTATGCAGTTAAGAGCACTTGCTCCTCTTACAGAGGACCCGAGTTTGGTTTCCAAGATGCACAAGGCAGCTCACAATGTTCTGTAACTCTGGTTCCAGGGGGTCCAGTGTCCTCTTTTGGCTTCTCTGGGTACCAGGTATGCACATGATATATATTCAAAGCACTCATACCCACAAAATAAAAATAAATATTTTTGAACTTCATTTTGATCATTATGAATAGGATCAAAATCTTAAATCATGAAAATGTCAAAATCACAGCGCAATCTACCTAGCAGTGTGCAGCCTGGGGCCCGGCCTCAGCCTCTTGGCAGCGTTCAGCTCCCTTGTGCACAGCGGAGAACCGATTGCTGGGCCTGCTGGTGGCCTGAAGGCAGTGTGTGTCGCTGGTGGCTGCTGAACGCTAGAAATCCAGTGAGTGCAGACAGTGATCAAAGGGAATCCTCTCCTTCCAGCATTTCTGTGATTTCAAAGTGTGATGCTTGGATTGGTAAAAGCCATTTCCATATTAACTTACTTTGCCTCACGATGACCATGAGAGATGGGCATAGGTTTGCAAATGAGCCAGAGGCAGTGGGGATGCAGCCAGAGTTGATCTAGGTAATCAATGTCCTCCCTCTCTGTGAGGCGGGCAAAGTGCTGACCATTGATCATCGGGGCTAAGCTGGCCGAGTGGGAGAGAAGATCCTTGAGAGCGATCAGCAGAGGAATGTACATTTCTAGGGCGTTTATAAATGGTTGAGCGTAACTATGCTAAGAGTAACCACATCCTGATAATTAGGTCCATGTTATATCCCATGGGGAAAGGAAGCAGTTAGGAACAGACTATTCTATGGGCCTATAGCTCTCTTTTTGGCATCTGTCTGTTCTAGAATGACGTCTCAGCACAGAGGTGGGGGCAGGGTAATGGAATCAAGGGAGATATGTTTGGAGCTGAAGAACAAACTTTTCAAGTTATCATTGGTACCCACATGAATGGCCACTGCCTCTCCCCACAGCTAGGGTCCCTTCCTGTCCTGTCATCTGTCAATTCCCATTGTCACCAATGCCTCCACAGGCTCCTTTCCTTGTTCTGTAACCCTCACCTCCTCTTCAGTTCTCCCCAGCTTGGCCCTCCTGCAGCCTCCATCCTGCCTGGGCCATGGTCAAGCATGTGCTTCTCCTCCCCCTAGGCTGACTTTGTAGCTGGCGCTTGCAATGCCACTGTTGATGCCATCACGCTCACAACTCACGTTTCCCAAATGGATCCGGTCACACGGCACGATCACATGACATTTCTGCTCAGCAGCACAGAGCAAACCCTCCATCACCTACAAATCGAGGACCAGGGCCCTGCAAAATCTTCCCACCCATGTGCTGGTATGCCCTCCATACTGCAGGCTTCGGGTAGTTTCCTGGGCCGCCAGGCATCCTCTTTCTGTACTGGCTATGCTCATCCATCCATTCCGCTCTCCAACTCTCCTTCCTTATCGTCATTGACCAACTGAAGTCTGTTTTTGTGGCTTCCGGTGTTCTTTTCCAAGTCAACACTTAGCTTTCGGAATGCTCCAACACACTTATTATCTAATTCCTTAGGAACGCCCAGCTGGCTTCGCTTGGCTGAGTAGCAGTTTGGCGATCGAAGGCTATGGAATCTTTGTCTCTTTCAACATTTTACATGCTTTGCCATACTGGCCACACACTAATGTATGTTTATCAATGTCATTAACCTTGCAGAAAAAGATGCATGTGGCAAAAAGAAGTCATAAAAATCCAGTCTTTTTCAATTTAAATAGAAAAGACATATAAATGTGTATTTAAGAATTGCAGGCCAGGCCGTGGTGGCACTCACCTTTAATCCCAGAACTAGGGAGTCAGAGGCAGTCAGATCTCTGTGAGTTCAAGGCCAGCCTGGTCTACAGAGCTAGTTCTAAGACAGATGGCACTGTTACACAGAGGAGAGGGGAAAAAAAAAAAAAGGAAAAGTAGGTAAGCAAGCTAAGGTAGTTTTTACTTTTTAGAAAGAGGAGAAAAAAATTTCAGAGTAAACATTTTCCTGAATATTCTCTCTACCCGGTCCACCCCTCCAGAACCAACTGGATCAAGGAGTACCTGGACACAGCCCCAGTTCTGATTCTCATTTTCAAGCAAGTCCATGGTTTTGCTGCGAACGGAAAGAAAAAGGTCCACTACTACAACGAGATCAGTGTGTCGATCTCCTGTGGCATCCTGCTGGCTGCGCTGCAGGTGTGTGTGTTGCTCGCCCACAGGTCCAAGGGAGACAAGTTGCGGGGTCTCAATGTTCCTAATGCCGAAAAACTTTCAACACGATTCCTCATGCTGTGGTGACCCCAACTGCAAAATTATTTCCGTTGCCACTTCATAACTGGAATTTGCTAGTGTTATGAATCAGAACATACATGTCTGTGTTTCCCAGTGGTCTTTGTGTGTGGGGGGTCGCGACCCACAGGTTGAGAACCATTGCTTCAGTCCAGTTTCCAATTAGAGGTCATTTGGGAACTGTTTACCTCAAGTTGAGTTCCTAGGAAAAGTAACTGATTGACAACAAACCCTGGAACCCTGGGTTGGTGGGTATCTGCAAGCTTAAACTCTCCCTGGAAACCCACTGTAATAGCTCAGGGTTGGAAACGCTGTTTTCTTCCATAAATAGCATGTAGCTTGGGGGTTGGAGAAGCCATCTCGGAGAAAAGCCAGAGACGGAAAGTTTCAGAGATACCCATCCCTCGTAGGCATACTGGCCCTTTCCAGGCTGGTGGGATGTCTAAGCAGCCACCAGGCTCTTTGCTCCTTCCTTGAGAGGTTCCCTATGCTGTGTTGCCTCGGAAAAATGGCCACATGCTTAAAAACTTCTTTTTCACAGGGGCACCAGAGCAATGCAAATGGGAAATGGATCGGGGCTGAGTTCTGCCTCTCAAACCCTGTGCCATCGGTGGGAGACCCCGGGGATTAGATAGGTCATCTCCAGGATGAGGGAGAGACGCTAAACTTACAAATGAGTGCAACAAACAGTATCTTAAGGCAGAGTGGTCCCGCTTTGAAGGAAGGGTCAATTTCATACAGGCAAGATTCCTCATCATCTCCGAGAAAGATGAGGCTTGTGTCTAACGCCTTACAACATTGGGCTTTTGCTATTTCTCAAACCACCCGGAAGAACCTGGCTTTTGCTTTCCCTCCCTACGGTGAAGGCAGATAAATGAAGGTGTACTGGGACCGTGTCCGGCCATAGGGCCCTGCAGTTGATTTAGGTTCCGGGAGAAGCAGAGCGTGCCTGGTGCCAGCCCCTTCCCACAGTGCCCTTGGCTTCTCAGAGGCCGGCCAGATTGGCTTTCCTGTTGAGCTGGTTTCTTTCTAGTTTCCTAGAATTCCAAGGTGGTTTATGATTGAGGGAAGAGGAAAAAAACTGTTTCTAGAACCTGGTCCCCAGCACAGCGACTCAGTGGGGTGGGATGAATTCGCATGAAGCCAGAGGCAGCTCTGGCTTCCAGGTGGCCAGGTGACTGGGGCATCGCGGGTAGGAGGGGGAACTGGTGGGGAGGGACCTAGAGGGCGGTGTATGTTTGTACAGGTATGTCTGTCTCTACTCCCCCAGCATGTGTCTCCATGGCATGGTTTTTATTGTTTTATGAGCTCTGTGAGATTGAACCCAGGCCCTCGGGCTTGCATGGTATGATCTCCCGAGGCATTATATGCTTTTTATGGGACGATGTGTGTGTTAGATCTCAGGAGAGCCCATAGCAATTCACTCCAGACCCTTGTAAATATATGGGTTCAGATGTTACTCTTATGACTATTAATAACAAATTATAGTCAGATGGGTAACTGGAATTCTGGAAAGAACATCTGTCAGGAAAATTGTAGGCTGTGGACAGTGCTGTCAGGCTGCCGTTGCTGTTATGGTCAGATACAAGATACAGACTAGATCCTATGCTTATCCTTGTCATTCTTTAAGGAGAGTTAACGTCTCCAGAGTTCTTCCCATAAGACAGCCCTTCCTATTGCTCAAGCATCATTGGAAAATAAGATGTTTTTTCTTCCAGATGTTTCCTGATGCTTGTCTAAAGAGGCGGCAGGTGGAAGGAGGCTGCACAGGCAAGGTTCACAATGCATTACCTGAGCTGGGAGCCTCCTTGCCACCCACCTTCAGGGGGAAATCAAATTACCAGGAGTAGAGAAGATAAGAGTGGCCCCGGGCTGGAGAAAGAGCGGTGGTTTTTGCCTGACAGTAAGATGCCTGTTTGTTCTTTCCTGTTTCAGAATGCAGGGCTAGTGACTGTCACCACCACTCCCCTCAACTGTGGTTCTCGTCTGAGGCTGCTCCTGGGCCGACCCTCACATGAGAAGCTGCTGATGTTGCTCCCTGTAGGGTACCCTAGCAAAGAGGCCACAGTGCCTGACCTCAAGCGGAAAGCTCTGGACCAGATCATGGTGACAATATAGTGAGGCAATCTGTGATGGGATGTCACTTGCTTCTCCCCACTGAGTCTGCTGCCTTCTCTTGCTCTCTGCAAATAGGTGCACAGGGAACGCACTTCTTATGCCATGACATCTTTCCACATTCTAGAACTTTCTGTCCAGTAAGTACTGTGTTTGGTGAAGTGTTTTAGTGAACATTGGGGCAAGAGGGTCACAAAGCATCTATGTACACCTTAACTCCTCCACAAAATCGTAGGTGGTTTTTTCTTTTTTTATGATTTTTTTCATTTGTTAAAAAAATTAATATAAAGAGTCACATTTGACAATTTACTATAGTTCAAAGAGTTACCTCCACAATGATTCTTAATTTAAATGTTGACCAATCGAGTGGTCTTCTGACCCTCTGCTTCCCGGTGGCTTCAAGACTACGAATGTGCTATTGAGACCTATCCTACCATTGAATTTCGTGGAAATTCAATCTTGAATGAATAACTGTTAAAGCCACTAAATTATGGTACTCATGGAACCAGAGAGGCATGTCTACATGCCATGATCTAGCTGGCATGTAGCTGAACATGAACTGTGTGGGATGTGTCAGAACTGGCTTATATGAACACATGGAACCTGGTAGTAAACTATTCTTAAATTATGAACCTAATTATTTAACCAGTTGTGGCTTGGAATTGTCCATGGTGAAGGCATTTACACAAAAGGAGTTGGCAGCCACCATAAGGCAGTTTCAGCTTTCCAGAGATGCTGTTTACCACACACAGCATCTCCTTCCTACATGTTCTCTTGAAGCATGCTCTTCAGGTAACAGCGATACTCTTGGTGACTTCCCTGGCCACCGGTGTCCAGCTGGACCTACCAGAGCTAGTCAGTCACCCATCCCCACCCCTTGGCCCTCCCAGGGACCTGGTGTACATGCCTTTATTTTTGTTGTTTGGGCAGTTCTCCATCCAGCTAGTCTACTTACCACCGTGTCGCTACCATGGCATCTTCTTCTTCCTTCCCACTGTCCTCTTCTTCCTGCCGTTTCTACTTTTCTGCTTCTAACTTCAGCTGGACCATTAATAAGAGAAAGCTGGTGCCACCATGCCGGAGAGAAGGATAGCCTTTCTGTGCTCTGAAATAGAATTAGGTTTACAGGAACCAACACCTTCAGCCTTGAGGTCCTTTGATATAGCTACAAGGTTCCAACATCTACACATACCTTCAGTTTTCTCTCTCCTCACTTATAAATGTCCCTGGGGCTTTATTAAAATGAGGTTTCTTTTAATGCTATTGTTGCTTTAGTAGACTCTCTTGGGTGGGAATGGGAACCAATTGCTGTACATCTTATTGTTGTATTGGACAAAGTTTCTCTGAGTTTCAAATATCAGAATAATAAACATACTTTGTGGTCACGGTATAAATAAGCACACACACACCACCTTTTTCTAAGGTCTGGAAATGGAGCTTAAAGTTTTCGTTGGTGCTATTTCCATCTGTTCTACTGAGTAGAACTGAGGTGCAAAAAGGACCTTGTCCCCCTTGTGGGATCCCTCCTAGCCCCCACACAGGGGAGCTGGGCATGAGATGGGGAGGGAAGAGGGTCCTTGGCGTGACAGATCAAGCATACAGACACTAGAGAGGATGGAGAAAGCCAAGACTCCACAGGAAGCAAGCAGTATCATAGGGAGCTAGCCAATCCATTTCCTATTATTGTCCCTAAAGATACATGATCATGGTTTCTCATGTTCAACAAAAGCACAAAGATAGAGGTTTGGGAAGGGCTTTGGCAGATGCCTTTTGGGGAATTTGGAACATTGTAATAGTGGTAATGATAGTCATGGTGGTAGTAGTGGATAGTGGATAGCGGTGATGGTGATGTTGATTGTGATGATAGTGGTGTACAGTGGTGAGGATGATGGTGATTGTGGTGATGGTGATGATGGTGGTGGTGATGGTGATTATGGTGATGGTGGTGGTGGTGGTGGAGAATAGTGGTGGTGATGATGATGGTGATTATGATGATGGTGGATAGTGGCAGTGGTGGTGATGGTGATGATGGTGATGGTGGTGGTAGTGATGGCAGTGATGATGATGGTGATGGTGGTGGTTACTATCTAGAGAGCTCTTGTGGTTTTGATATTGATAGATAGTGCATGTATGACATATGACAAAGTACACAGGGACAAAGCACCACACATACAACTTACTGTGAAGACAAAGCAGGAGCGATCAGAGGAGTGGGATAGAGCAAAGCTTGTTACTGTCTCCCAAAGGTAGGTAGACCATTCACATTGTTTTGGTTACATTTCCATCTCAGGAGCACTGAGGACAGTCCCTTTTCTGTCTCTTTGTTGCTCCTTTTGGAAGGGCAAGTGTTTTCTCTGATTAGTGAAGTTGGGGGAGATGGATAGTGCACATTCTCAAATACCAATGTGTACTTTATCTTAAGCCACATGACAAATAGGGGCAGTTATTCACCGGAAAGATGGTTTACCAACTGATGTCTCTGAAGATTGGAGTTTTTGAAGAGCATTCAAATAGATAAGCTATTTTGAAAGCATTTTAAATTTTTTTTAAGGAATATTTCTAACTGGAAGAAATATGTTTATCAGTGGATGTTTTTGCCTGAGAGGGACAAGAAACAAAATGGCAATTTTCCAGCTACCTCCAGAGCATCTCCTTATTATTTGGAGTAAAATACAATTATGAAATATAATATTGCCGGTTTACACAGAAGTACAAAAGGTGAGAGATTAGCTCTGCCTCCACAGTGCCCTGACCTCCCCCACTAAAGCAAAGCAGGGTGGGGAGAGCAGCCAACATCTTCTGGGTGGTCTCAGCCAATGTGGAGAACATGCTGGGGAGACTCGGGAGGGGACAGTGTCCAAGCAGCAGTGTGGCCAAGTTAAACAGAGTGGTGCTGGTGGAATGTGAAATGCTATAATCCCACTCTGAGGAGTTTCTAAAAAGCCACATGAAGAGGAGTGGCATGTGTTATGAACTGAGAACTGAGGTTCAGCATCAAATGCAACCGCATTGGAGTGTCTTTAAGCAACATGGAAACATTTGGGCAGTGTCTGCAGAGAACTGGAGCCTATGAGCTCATACAGGAAGTGGCATAAGTCAGGTAGAACTTCCAGTTTGGAACATGGACTCTAAAATGGCATCCTTCCAAAGTGTACAGAATGGAAGCCCCTTGTCCATGTCATAATAACCCCAAACAAGGCTTAGTATTCTCACTCCCCAGATCTGGGGTACTGACCTCAGTCCTGCGTACCCTCCTCAGTTGACCTGAGCATCAGCCATGCCATGCTACCATGCTCATATGGTGCAATGTATCATCTGTGAGTCCCCTGGGGAACAAAGTCTGTCTCCTTGTTGAGTGAGTGACTTACCAAGCCCTGGGACATGTAGAACTAAACACAGATGAAAAGCATCACATCCGTATTGTTGATTCTTTCAGGCTAACTTTAAGAGGAATCTCATTATATTTCTTTGTTTACGTGACTTAAATGCTTAAAGAGCCTATAGTTTGAAGCCACGATGTAAAATTGGTGTTTGTGTCGTGGTTTTGACAGAGAGGTATAAGAAAACCGGACACAGCTCATTGACACTATTTGAACAGATGCATTATAATTTTATCAGAATTAGTAGAGATGTTTAGGTAGATGAGAATTCCAAGGCATGGTGGTACACACCTGCAATCTCAGCTACTCAAGAGCCCGATGCAGGAGAATCCTTTGGTTTGAGGCCAATCTAGGCAACAGCGAGACCATCTCAAAAATAAACTAATAAACACATGAGAATGGCACAATTAGATGTAAGCTATCACGTGAATTGTTTGGAATGCTAAAAATTCAAATATAATAAATTTACACAGAGTTGGAAAATTGAAAAATGATTCTAATTTGTTTTGTGGTGTGTGTGTGTGTGTGTGTGTGTGTGTGTGTGTGTGTGTGTGTGTAAATACAGGTGGCTTCAAAGTCCAGTAGAGGGCATTTGGCTTCAGGAACTGGAGTTACAGATAGTTGTGAGCCACCTGACTTGAGTGCTGGGACCTTGGGTTCTCTGGGAAAACCACAAATATTTTTTAACTGCTGAGCCATGTCTCTAGCGCTCAGGAGTTGGACACTTTTAAGAGACCCGAGACGTAACGAAATTTTTCTTGTTCAGCTTGAGTTAATGAAATGTTTACCTAAGTTACTCTTCCCCAAGAAGATTAACTTTATTTTATTTAAATTTTATATACTAATAATATGTGTGTCACTTTTAATTAATTAATTAGATAACAAAATATCAAAGATGGGGCCATCTATAAAAAAGGAAAGTTTCTTTGACTCAAAGTTCTGTAGGCCAAGTCATGTTCCGTGTGTGCAATTACATGGCTAAGGCATCACAGATGAGAGATCAAACTTGGAGACTCAAAACCTTTTTATACTTAGCATTAGTCACTTCACAGGGGTACAGCCTTGCCTCTATACAATTCCCATCAGGCCTTGCCTCCCTGCATGTTTGAATTGTCAACTGAGTATGCTTTTAGGGGGCTGTTTGAAGCTACGGCATGGCCAAAAAGTAACAAACAATCCAACTGTGGTGGCTTACACAAACGGGATTCTTTCTCCCTCATCATGCTTGGAGGAAGACATTCAGAACCAAATCCACCAGGAATAACCTCCATGGTTCTCTTGTCCTTGTCTCATAACCACAGAGGGTGCCATGGCCCAACCATCACAACCATCACAACCATCACAACCATCCCAACCAAGCTCAATTATGGCAGCATGATAAGTTTCAAAAATCCTGTGTGCACATTGAATGTATGCAGAAATATCGGTCTATTATCCATCTCTCTTCTTACCTATCTACCTACCTATTGGATCACAAAATTTCAAATGAAAGAGATAAGAGCAATCTAGGACCAGGGATCTCTAATTAATAGTAGCTACAAGGGATTCTGCTGTCCAGGGGACATGGACAGCAATCTCTAGTGGACACATCAGTCTTTGGATGGTCTAGACCTTGCATCTGCCAGTGTTTACCTCCAACCGTGCCCTTGTTCCTAAGGCCCAGATTCTCATACCAGACCGCTTTCCACACCCCTTCCCCTAGGCATCTTTTAGTCATCAACTTTCCCTGTTCAAAGCAGTACTTCTAAGCCATCCGCCCTTACCTACACTATCAACTCACACTCCTTTTCTTGGGTTGAAGTTTAGAATCTTGAATTCCAATCATTCTCTCACCCCCAACATCCAAACCCATTTGCAAACCTTAGTGCTTCTACCTCCAAATACTGTCCATGGCAAAGGAGTGTCAAGAAACAATGTCGCTCACATGCTGCTGTGAAAAATAAAATCTTTGCTCTGGTCCAGGAGTCTTGTGTCTGTTTCTAGTATGAAAAGTATCCAGGATGGAAGTACGCTCCCTTGTGAACGTGTGTGTGTGTGTGTGTGTGTGTGTGTGTGTGTGTGTGTGCGTGTGTGTGTGTAACTCTCAGCTCCATGATAGAACTCTATACTAGTTGCTCTCTCTTTCTCAGACTCCTGTTCTAGACATTGTTGTAGCTGTCTGCTTCCTCCTAGCCATGTTTTCAGCTCAATTGTGACCTCTTGGGAAGCTTCTGACTACTTGGTTCTTCCCAGTTAAGTCAGCTTTCTGTCATTCAAACAAATACCTGTGGTAAGTGACTTTGTCATGGGCTCCCAGTGGCTAGCCATTTTCTGCAGGCTTCTGCTACTACTATAGGGGGATGGGCACATCACAGCAAAGTGCTTTCCTCATGGCCAAGAAGGAAAAAAAAATAAAGAAAGGTGTCCCATTAGTCCCTTCAAGGGGGCAAACTAAATGGCTAAAATACCTTCTTGTCTTTAGCTAAAAGTTCCACTGCCTTTCCTTAGCTCATCTGTGGGGTTCAAGACTTTAAAACCTTCCATACGTCCGTCTCTACATCACTAATGTTTAGGGCAATGGGTTGTTACATGTCTGTTGTTGAATGCCTGAACAAATAGAGTGCTGTGAGTGTCTAAGGCAAGGGCTTTCAACCTGTGGGTTGTGACCTTTTGGGAGGGGTGTCAAATAACCTTTTCATAGGGGTTGTATATCAATTATCGTATATATCAGATATTTGCATTACAACTCACAACAGCAGTAAACAAAAATCACTTTAGTGTTTGGGGTCACTACAACATGGAGAACTGTATTAAAGGGTCACAGCATTAGGAAGGTTGGGGACCACTGGTCTAAGGTCACCCACCTACCAGGATTTGAGACCCCACTATTGACTGCATCAGACCTGACTAAGAGGAACCAGCTCTTGTCAAAACAACCTTCTGAGTTGTGTTTCCATATGTTCTGTCCCAGGGAGGAAAGCTGAGCATAAACTCACACTGACAACATGGAACTTTCCCACACTGTCTGAGCCAAACACAGACTCCCAGTGAAGGTCAGAACTACAGCTCCAGAAGTTTCTTCAGCAAATGAGCTTAACTCTCATGTACTGGAACAGACCTGGGGGACCATGGAACCCCTTCTGACCCCCAGGTCACATTGATCCTTAATTTACACGGCAGAGAAGGAGGTATGATGAGATGTTGCCCCCCCCCCCCCCCCCCAGTTCTCCACACATCCTTGTGAGGGCCGCCTGGACGCCGCTTTGAGCCAAGGTGGGGCACCATGGACAGCTCAGATGTGTGCTCACAGGCTTAGAGGCCCTTCCTTGGTTTGTGTTTGTCCTGGCTTCTCTTCCTAGTCATTTGCATTTGGTTTTCATCCCGCTTTATCTTGGAGGCAGCCTGGGATGCATAAATCACTTAAAGAGTGAGCAAACAGCAGGACCACCAAAGAGACGGAAACTAAAACCCCCAAAAGAGGGGGAAAGCAAAGCGGAGGGTGGGAATGGGCAGAAAGACGCGGTGATGCGCTCTCCCGGGGACTGTGATTGCACTGCCTCTTCTTATTTCTGCCCATTGGGCGGCTGAACTAACCTCCATTCTTCCCTTTCTTCCCCTGCTTTCCTAATTTACCTATATTTAGACGGAGAGAGACAAGCTAGAGAGGAGACTGAGCCCATGGACAAAAAAAGTGTAAAAGAGAAAAGGAGCGGGTATCCAGCTGTGGGGCTGTGGCCATCCTCCTGATGGGACATTAATCAAGTTAGATCATCGGCTGGCTAAGCCTCTGGTGTCTTGTTTGCCTCCTGCTCAAACCCAGAATACCTTTCCATGTCATCTCGGTTGTATGGTCCCATCCTTCAAAGTCCAACTTTATATCATGTTTATGACGAACCATGCCAAGACACTCTAACCACGTTGTCATGGCCAAGACCAAGAGAAAGACCAAGGTATGGTTCTTCTGCTCATTCCGATCCTTCTTCTCCACCTTCGGCTGATGGTGGAGAAGAGCCAAGTCTACCAGCTGTGTGTTCTCTGAGTGCCTAGCACGGGGCTGACGTATGGCCAATCCTTGGTAAAAAAATTGGTTGAATGGATGGCTACCACAGAGAGTCCCCACACTTTGAAGGGATCACAGAACACTTGGCAGCCTTCATCACAACACTTTATGAATTTTGGTAGGAAACTTGTAAGGAAAGGTGTTTGAGTCTAAGAGTTAGTGACTGGGGGCAGTAAAATGCTTGTTCCTAGGAGCATAAAGACCTGAGTTCAATTCTCAGAATCTACATAAAGATGATGGCACACAGTTGCAGTCCTAGCACAGTGGAAAACATCTGAGGTTGAGCTCTGACCTCCTCGTGGACACTCTTGCACACCTACACACAGATACTGAGCCTGTGAGTGTATGGGGGCTGCTGTCATTGAGCTAAGTGCAAGCTCTCCATTCTTTGACACCCATGTTTTATAGTTTAATTTCTGGTCACAAACTGGAGCATGGAGCTAACTAAACATTGTTTCTGTAAAAGTTTGGGTTATAATGGACCCAAAGGCTGTGTCTAAACTCATAGTTGTCCTCGTTATTCTTTGACAAAGGAATTGCAGGTTGGAGCTAGTCCAGTAAATAGACGCAATTCTGATTTAAAACGAGAGATGCTTGTGGAAGTGTATGGGATTCTGGGAACAAAACGGAACAGTAAGGAGTAGGGTCATCAGCCTCTGGGACGTCCTGAAAGTGGCCCGAAGCACAGACAGCCTGCCAGGTAGGAGTTTGATGCCGAGGCAATGGAACCACACTACGGAGGGAACTGGCTTGAAGCAGTGGGGGCAGGGGGCATGGACTTGTTCTCTTTCTCAACCATTGGTTTGCTCAACTAACCTCCACTCTGCCTTTCCTTCCTTTCTTTTGCCTTCTTCGCCTATTTTTAAGACAGAAAAAGAAAGAAAACCAGGAGAAAAGGAGCTCTGATCGCATACCAGCGTAGGAAAGCCGAGTATAGCACACGAGAAAGTAAAAAGTATAAAGCTTCCTGACCCCATGGCAGCTGTGGAGGACCTATCCCCAAAGCATCCATGTGGATTACAGAGTGTGATCCCCAGCTGACCTGCTTCATGGTTACTGGTGTCGAGAGCACGACTCTGGATCACAGGACTTGGCCCCAGTCCTAACAGTGATCGTGGGAGAGCGTTTGGACCTCTCCGTTAACTAGTTCCTTTATGGGAAGCGGTGGAGGTGGTGGCCAACTGTGGTCCCTGCCCCCTGGGGTTGAGGTAGGAGTTGTGGAGCTGGGGGTTTGAACACGGCATCTGGACAACTATGTGAGCTCAGTCCTGAGAATCTCCGCTGTGGTGCAGGGACTTGCCTGTCCTCCCTGTAAGGATGCCCCTCCCCTGTGAGGATATTTGGACTTGGAGACCAAATACCATATACTTTTAGCCTTCAGTCAAGCGTACCTCCTTCTATCAGTGGAAATCAAGTGTGGCCTTGACATCCTGCCAAATGTCACCCGCCTCAAATGCGGAAGGACAGAAACAGCAGCAAGGCTCTTTTGGCTCCAGATAGTGTTTCAGTGACTGCTAAGCCCACCTCCTGCCCCAACATGAATCAGGTTTGCTTGCTGCACTGGTGGAGTGAGGGCCCTACAGTGAGCTGAGGAAGACATCCGAAGCCACATGAGTCCAGATGGATGGAGGATTCAGGTGCATGGATGCATGGACGACCCTAGGTGGGTGGGCCAATTTATTCAAAACCTGTTCCCCTGAAAATGGGTTTATTAACGAACTCTTCACTAACTCGGAATAGTCCATCCTTCCTCATCTCCTCCCTCCCTCTCTCCCTCCCTCCCTCCCTCCCTTCTCCCTTCCTTTCTTGTGTGTGTGTGTGTGTGTGTGTGTGTGTGTGTGTGTGTGTGTGTATCATAGAAACATTTACGTGTATGGCTGGGTGTATTGTGCAAGGGAGTCCATCTACACAACTGTGCACATGTATGTGGGGGCCACAGGTCAACAGTAGATGCTTTCTTCTGTACCCTGCCCCCCCCAACACAACTTAATAGTTTGAGACATAGTCCCTCACTGAACCTGGAGCACATTGATCCAGCTGGGTGGGCCAGCTGACCAATGACCTCTAGGGATCTGCACATCTCTACCCCTCCTCAGGCTAGGGATACAGATGCACACTGCCACATCTGGCTTTACACATGGGTGCTGGGGATCTGAACTCAGTCCCTCATGCTTTTGTGAGTCATCTCCCCAGCCCTCTACCAAATAGCCTTTTTTGTTCACTTTATTTAAAGATGTGTTTTGTGTACACTGATGTTTTTGCCTGCAAGTATTCAAGTGCCTCATGTCTGTGGCTAGGAACTGAATATATTAATATATCTTAATAAGTATAGTTTTAATTTGTTAAAGAATGAAAACAAGGGTGGTGATTCAAGAGGATTTATGGTGTTAGAGACTATGTGGTAAACTCAGTGAAATAAACTAGGACTATATTAAAATACAAGACTCCTCACTGATCAAGTATTTGTTTCATAAAACTGAAACAAAGTCTTTGGACCCATATCACAGATGTGTTGTGTGCCTGAAGCTAATGGACTGCTGACTTTCAACGAGGTGTTTAAATGTAATTAAATTAACACTTCTGCAATTCCCTTAATTAAGGGCCAAGGGAATGAAGTGATTTGACTTCTGCCAAATTTTCTTCTGTCTCTGACTTTTTTTTTTTTAATTCCCACGTTGAAAGCGGCTCTCAGAGTTTCCTAGCTTAGAGGCAGAAACTAAACCAGAGCCAGCATGAACCCTGGCAGTGACCTATGAAGGGAAAATTGTGGGGGAGGAAAAAAAAAGCTGGAGCGAAAATCCAGCTTAAAAGAGGATGGATGTCCACTAATTAACACTAATGCAGGGCATGAAAGTCAAAGCAGATGGACAATAGCTTTCATCCTTCAAGATTCACAGCCAAAGACTTGTCCAATGGCCACAAGCCCACACTGGGTGTAACGTGGTATTTGTGAGATACTTGAAATCTCTCATTGACATCTTCCCTCCCTCCCTCTCTTTCTCCCTCCCTCCTTCCCTCTCTCCCTCCTGCCCTCCCTCCCTCCCATCCCCCTTCCTCTCTCCCTCCTTTCTTCCATTCTTTTTAATTTTTTTAAATTTATTTTTCACTTGCTGATAGAATTTTTACTAGGCAACCCAAACTGGTATGGAATTTACTCTGTAGCATCAAATTTATGACAGTCTTCCTACTTCAGCATCCCAAGTGCTAGAGTTACAGGTCATCTCTGTGTGTGTGTGTGTGTGTGTGTGTGTGTGTGTGTGTGTGTGTGTGTGTGAGAGAGAGAGAGAGAGAGAGAGAGAGGATGCACAGCTGCATTCATATGTAGGTAATGTCTTCACCTTTGAGCTGTATCTTCAGTACTCTTTAATTTTTTTGATATCTATATTTGAAAAGGTTTAAAGCAGTTGAAACTTACAAAACAAACAAACAAATAAAAACAAGATTCCAGAAAAAGACCTTAAAATAAGGAAGACTGCTTGTACTGAGACACAGGCCTTTAGCCCTTGAGTGCTACATAGTATCTAATACCATAAATCCTCATGATTCATGGCCCTTGTTTTCACTCTTTAACAAATTAAAACTGGCCAGCAAGGTGGGGACAGAAACCCTGGAGACACAGCGAACAATTCTTACTCCATAGAGTGATCCCAGGTCTGTCCCTATGAAACAGAATTAGTGCAATCATCCTCAATTGTATGGGACAAGGCAACAAATGGCTATGCCAAGATGAAATCAAAATAATCCAGTAACCACGGTCAAGGTCTTCAGACATGTTGAGTGTCTACAAGCAGTTGTAAATAGCATAGCTGTCTAATTTCGCAGGATGTGGTGAAGAGAGACAGGAGTTTAGAAGGCAAGGTTAGAAGTTAAAGTGCACAGAGGAGCATCTTAAGGAAAGACATACCTGGGGCTGAGGTTAAGAGTGCTTGCTGCTCTTCCAGAGGACCAGAGTTTTTGGTTCCCAGCACCCACAGCAACCACACAGGGCAGCTCACACCTGCCTAGTGCTTTGTCTCCAAAGGACACAAAGCCCCCTTCTGGCCTCTGTGGGTACTGCACTCACATGCACAGCCCTCGCGCCCACACTTACCATTAAAAATAAAACTCATAAAGGGAAGACAGGACTGCTACAGTTCACTAGCTGGTCACCAATCAGAGACTGGTGCAGAGATGCATGGTGGTATCTGAGAGATGTAATTCCCCGAGGAACTTGCAAATTTAGTCATTTCTACAGTTCTAAGTGGACAATAAAATGTTGCAAGACAAGAGAGGGTGTAGTGAAGTCACACTTATTTTTATTTTTTTCAGAAAATTTGGAGTATGCATGAAAAGCACAGAGGGAAAATCTTTCCCCGTCTAGTAACAAATAACCTGTGGCAGTGTTGTGCTGTATTTTTTCCCTTGAGTTCTGCAATTTGCATAAGATGAGATTATGATTCCCTTCCTACTGAACTGGATCTTTAAATAGAAGCTAATTGTTGCAGCTACTTGGGGGGGGGGGATCTGCAGACCAAACTGAGTTCTGGTTTTCCTAGTCTTGTCAGTGAATGTCCTTCCAGAATACACTATGAAGAATGTTATTAACACTCTGAGATGATTTTTTTTAACTGCATCTTTTCTAACCTGTGTTAAATTTGTTGTAATTAGTTTAAGCACCTACAGTAACCTGTGACCTCTGCTACTTGGGAGGCTGACAGAGGAGGACAATTTTGGTTCTAGTCAGAGTGCCTGAAGGAACCTTCATCTCAAAATGTACAAGGGGCCTGGATGGAGAACAGTGGTATAGTACCAGCCTGTTATGTGTGAGGCACTGGACTCAATGCCTAGCAGTGGAAAGGAAGGAAAGAAGGGAAGGATGGAGGAAGGGATGGAGGGAGGGAAACTAGATACGCCATGCTAATCTGTGATCGATTGACAAGGAAACTAAGATATGGCTGGGTGAATCCAAAGAATTCTAAGAAGATAGAATTGCAGCCTAAGAAAATGACATTTAACAGGGATTAAAACAAAAACGTCCTGGAGAGATGGCTGGAGAGATGGCTCAGCGGTTAAAGGCTAGGCTCACAACCAAAAAAAATATGAAATAAACACAATCTATAGGCTTCGAAAGCCAGACCAACTGCCCAAGAGCTGTGGAAGTGACAGAAGGGCATTTGCAACCCGATTTGAACAAATGTGTTCCGTTGTCACAAAGAGCCCGGATTTTTAAGGTGATTTGTTGAAAGAAACAAGATAGGACAACCCAATTCTCACTGTGTGCACATTTGCCCATATTTAAGACCCGTTTGGAAGATGCTCTGCTGGCTAGTTTTATGTTGATTTGAGTCGTCCGAGAGGAGGGAGTGCCTCTATAAGATCCAGCTGTGGGCAAGCCGCTAGAGCGGTTTCTTAATTGGTGATTGATGGGGCCAGCCCAGACAATGGTGGGTGGTGCGGTCCCTGGGCTAGTAGTCCTGGTTTCTATAAGAAAGCAGACTGGGCAAGCCATGAGGAGTAAGCCAGTGAGCAGCTCCCCTCCATGGTCTCTGACTCTGCTCCTGCCTCCAGGTTCCAGCCTGGCTCGAAGTTCCTGCCCTGATTTCTTTCAGTGAACAGGGATTCGGAAGTGTGAGTCAAATACACTCTTTTCTCCCCAGCCTGCTTTTGGTCACTGTGCTTCATCGTGGCAATAGAATCCCCAAGACAGTTGCTGGCACGCTTCTACACCCAGGAGAAGGCATCCATAACGGCGTAGGGACAGAAGCTGTGATTTTATAGGAATGGCACAGTTCTGAAGATGTTTGCTTATAAGAGAGAAGAAACAAGGACCCGGTCAAGGTAGGTAACTTGACATTGTTTTACTTTATTTTAAGGTTTATTATGTGGTTTCAAACTTGATTTTAAAAAAAAAAAACTGTAAGACAGGAAACTTTAAAGATAAAGAAGGGCTTCCTAGAAATTACAAAGGAAAAGGTTAAGTCTTTTAAAGGATGGTTTCCAAGAGAAGGATGAATTGAATGCAGTAACTGTCACATGCAGGCTTACGTCAGTGGGAGGGGCGTCTAAGATAGTCCTGGCTCCTAGACTGTAAGCACCTGGGCATTGGGGCGGGAAAGGCACACAACTGTGACTCCTCTCCTATGGGCTGGATAAGGTGAAGCTTGTGGTTAGCGTTAATGTGGAGATATGCTTTCCATCCCCAGAGGTCACCTATTTATTTTCCATTAATACTGTCCTTGAAAATAAAACCAAAGCAGAGCCTGGAGATCTATCTCAGCAGCTAAGAGCACTTGCTGCTCTTGCAGAGGAACAGACTTGGGTTCCAAGTACCCTGCAGCTCCAGCTTCAGGGGATCCAATGCTGCTTCCGGATGCTGTGGGCACCAGCATGCACATACACATGCTTACACACACATATGCATGCATGCAAATAAAATTAGCATAGAGGCACACAAATATTCTCGGATGTTGGAAGCAAAGTAGGGTCCACTCTGGTTAGTAATTGGATGGGACACATGAATAAGAATAAAATAATTCTTCAACAAAACTAGCCAGATATGGTTGGTGGTCCATACTTTTAATCACAGCATCCAGGAGACAGAGGCAGGTGGACCTCTGTGAATGTGAGGCCAGCCTACCCTGTCTCAAACATAAATAAATAAACAAACAAGCAAATAAATAAATAAAACCAATGAACACTTCATAATGTTAAGATGGTAATAATAATCCTTTAAAAATTGAAATGGTAACTATATAAAGAAATTAAGTCCTGTGGCTGTTGAAAGAAAACGGGCCCCTGTAGACTCATATGGTTGATTATTTCTAGTTGGTGGAACTGTGTGGGAAGGATTAGGAGGTGTGGCCTTGTTGAGGAGGTGAGTCACCAGGGGCAGGCTTTGGGGTTTCAAAGGACTTCTAGTATTCCCAGTACACATTCTGTGCCACCTACTTGTGGTTTGAGACGTGAGCTCTCAGATGTTCCAACTGCAATGCATTTGCTCCCATATGAACTCTAACCCGCTGGACCATAGACCTAATTAGACACTCTCCTTTATAAGTTACTTTGGTGTCTTATCACAGTAATAGAAAAGAAGCTAAGACAGACCCTGTGTACATTCCTAATAAGAATGCAAGAAGGGTGGAATAAATTAGCTGAATAATGAGTATGTGTGTGTGTGTGTGTGTGTTTGTGTGTGTGTGTGTGTGTGTGTGTGTGTTACTGAGGACCAAATCCAGGACCTACACCTTCTCAAGTATTCTACCATTGGGCACTTTTTTCCCTACTCTGAGAACATTAAGTGATACAGCTGTGGACAATAACACACTTAAATGTGAAATTACCAAGCGATCCCATAATTCTTCTCCTGACTGTACACCTGAAAGCATTGCAACCATATTTATACAGAACCTACAGATCAATATTCATGGATGGATATTCAAAATGGTCAGGAAGTGGGAAACAACCCCAGGGTCTGTCTACAGCTAATATGTGGTACAGACTTACTTACCATGAATAATCATGGAGTCACTGGAGGAATAAAGGCTTGTAATGCTACCAGTGTGCCCAGTGATGGAAGGCTATTTGTATAAAATGTCCAGAATATATAAAAAGTCCATAGAGACAGAAAGTAGATTTGCGGTAGCCAATGTCTGCCAGCAGGAAGTGGTTGGTAGGGAATGACCACTATGGACACAGAACTGCTTTTGGGGCAGTAACAATGTTCTAGAATCAGTCTATGATGACAATTGCATGGATTTGGGATGGAACTAAAAATCATGCAGTTGTAAACTTTGAAACAGTGGTTTTAGTCTGTGATGCATGTATTAATAAAAAGTATCCACATCATGTTGTTCATATTGATACATTCTATCTCAATGGCATCTGGCTTTTCCTTAAGAGTTTGGTGAAGCCAGTTTCCTCCCAGCTCAGTTATTTCTCTATCATTTATAGTTATTATATATTTAGTCTCTACACCATTCTTTGCATTGATGTTTCTGTGGATCTTCTGGAAAGAGCAATTGTTTCCAATCAACCTGTAAGATGCACTGTAACCCTTCTCTCCCTTCTAATTTTCTTTCTGTTAGCTTCTTTTTTCGCTCTGTCATGGTTGGCATTGAGAAGCCCCCTTCTCCCAATTGAGAATGTAGGTGGATGAGCAGGGACCTTCACTGTAGAGCAAGTAGAGCAAGGGGTAGACAGAAGCATGACGGGTGTTCAGTTGGGAAGTTCAGTATCAGGGTAGCAGATTGGTCCCTGTTTTTGTGAAGGATGGCCCGCAAGAAGGGGAACTCTCCCGCATGCCCCCGGGGTTAGGACCAGCACTCCACATCTGCACTAGTAAGGAGCAAAATTGGGTAACAGTTCTCCTCAACAAGCAAATGTCTACAGGGCAGCGACTGAGTCTACAGAGCCATGGTGTGTTTGGCGAATGGCCATGGGACACTGGAGCATGATGCCATTTGGCATCTGTGTGGTGCTCACGAGCTCCGCCTCAATGTGTGGGTCACCAAACTTGAAAGCAGCCATATGAGGCTACCCTACTTGGTCCATCCCCCTTCCCTCCTGGCGGATGGGACGGCTCAACTTAGTCCTTGTCAAACCACCAGGTGGCACAGTCTCGCCAGATGTGAGCCAGACCAGTGACAACTGAGACAGTCTCGCTAGATAACGTCACTGGATTCTTGAAGGAGTTTAGCTGTTTGTTATTCCCACCCAGAGTTTTCCTATGTGTTGGCAATTTCTGTCTTCCAGATCGTGTAAATACAGATGTGTTAGAGCTCGTCATCTAGGTCAACTGTTCAGCAATGAGCCAGGCTGGAAAGGGCTACTCCTCTTTGTTTTCTGTTCAAATATTTTGATGATTCCCCCCTGTCACGCATTCTTTAGACTTTCATATGGTTACATCAGTGCCCAGGGCCTCTTCTCCTCTATACACACAGAGAGACATAGGGAAAAAATCTATTCATCTTCAATATACAGGAAATTCCCATACAGCAAATAAATTTCCCCTCTCTCTTAAACTTGTAATTTGTTTTCCTTTGCAATGCATTAAGACACTCCAGCTTTAGTGAAGATGCCAGGGAAAGGAAATGTCTCAAGACACAAAGGAAATAACTGCTTTCTCTTTAAAAAAAAAAAAGTTTAAAAATTGTATTCATTGAGGGATTGATTGATTTGTGAAGATACATGTACGGAGTTCAGAGGACAACCTTTGGGATTCAGTTCTCTGTTTTTCTATTGTGTGGGGTCCCAGGAATCAAATCCTAGTTGCTAGGATTTCAGCAGGTTACTGAGATATACTGGAAGCCCACAATTACTTTATTTACCCATCTTTGTGACTGTCATGTCCCCCCAAAAGTCTTGTTCAAAGTCAAGGGCTGTACCAGCAAGGCCAGGCAGCTTAGTGAAACTGTGTCCACAAGATTATGCTCATGGTGATTTAACATAGGATACCTCCCAGGCCACCCATGGTCTCTGCCAGCATCCACAGATGCAGATCCGGGTGAAGAAGCTTGGTAGGGCTTCAGGAGGGACAAGTTCGGATACAATCAAGGAAAGTCATGGAAGAGATTTACCATTAAGAACAGATTTGACTCGAGCTTACATGATATGGCCAGCAGGGGGGGCTCATCCTGTGAAATTGTGTTCTGAGAACTGCTTGGAAGTTCTGGTCTACTGGGGCCCTGGGGCCCTGCTGTTGCCATTTGAGATCCCATGAGACACAAAAAAGTCCCACTCAGGGCTGGGGAGATGCCTCTGTGGGTGAAGTGCTTGGTGTGTGAGCACGGGGACGAGGGAGGCAGCCGGCTTAGCACATTCAGCAGTGTCGGGTACACATGAGAGAGACTGCTTCTAAAACAAGGTAGATGGCAGACACACATCTGAAGTCAACCTCTGTCCTTGACAGACAAGGAGGGCCACACAAATGCACCCTACACACACACACACACACACACACACACACACACACACACCCTCCCACAAGTCGCATTGACATGGCAGTAGTCCCAGAGTGGACAGTGGTGAGGTCAGCAGTAAGCACATCCAAGGTGGAAAGTGAATGGGTGAGGAGACTCAGTTCTCTCCCAATGTCTCTGTGGCACTGGGTTTCCTCAATGAAAGGACAAAGAAATAGAGTCTGAATTACAAAGGATGCGATCCAAGTTGGTTCGGTTCTTCCTTCCTTCCTTCCTTCCTTCCTTTCTTTCTTTCTTTTTTCTTTTTCTTTGTCTTTCTTTCTTTCTTTTTTTTTTTTTGTAGGTGGAGGGTCTGAGAAACAGCCTTGGATTGTGTCAACTGGATTGTAGGAGCTATTTATGGGTATGTTACTACAGTCTCTAGTGATGACCGATGACCTTTAATTCTAGAACTATATGGTTAAAGATTTTATTTTTAACTGGCCCATTCTCTGGGACATAAAAAGAACCTTGTGGTGCTTTGATAATTGTTAAGCAGTAGGGTGCCTTTAATTTCTGAATATGTGGGATCAACAATAGGCACCCTATTACAACATTTTTATAACCTTTATTCATTGTTTTTAGTCCCAGCCTTCCTCCCATATAATATGAAATAAGCTCTGGCATTGTACATCAACCCCTTACAGTTACAGCTGGGGGCTTTGACACTCTTACTAGACATGGATTCAGTTTTGTAAACAATTAAGCTTAACCTCAAGGTGGAGAAGACTTATATGATTTGTTCTTGATGTTAGTCGTACAGAGTAATGATGGGTAGATACAGTCATAATACCCAGAGATTGGCACAATGGGGGAAGACTTCCTACATTCATCACAGTAAGAAGTGGCGGATCTCTTAGCAAGTTAGGCAACTATCTACTGCCAATAGCCCCTTATATGGGATGCCGGGACATTGGCTAGGCTGATCTTGTGTAGCTCTGGTGTAGCTCACCACAGCTGCTGTGAGATCATGACATAAACAGCCATGCCAAGTCCTGATGATAGTATTTCAAAGCACTCTTTATCCTCTTCCTCTTCTCCCCCCTATGTTCCCCGAGCCTTATTGGTGGTGAAGTTACTATAGACATCCTAAGCTAAGCACAGAGACTCTTAATCTCTGAACTTTGACCTGTTATGCATCACTCTATTGATTGCTGTCCATTGCAAAATGAAGCTTCACTAACCGATGCTGAGAGCAGCCCAAGTCTGTCTGTGCCCAAAGCTCAAGATTGATTTGCTCTTTGAGAAGAGATTCCCTTAAGTAGAGTGCTATTCATTTAAATTTTTACACAGACCCTAACTGGGAGGTTACTGTCACTCACAGATGAGCAGATGACATCTTGGAGTGTGTAAATAACACACTCTAAGTTACAGTCGGTATTCAAAACCAGAAGAGTGCCGTTTTAGAAGGAGGAAGTGTTTCATCACGGACCCACCCAAAGTTGGCCAGATTCCTCTGTGAAGAGTGAAGACCCCACAGGGAGGGAGGGCATCATCTATTTGAGCAAAGTACACACTGAATGGAGAGGGACCCGGGTGCAGCTTGCAGTTCGTTCAAAAACACCGTGTAACAACTACTAAGCACCAACCTGGAGATATAAATGTCTCCTTACATCTCACTAGCTTGTAGATCCTTGATAGTGGTGATGATGGTGGTGGTGGTGACTGTGACGGTGGGGATAGCTTTCAGTTAGCCACATTTCAGATACTATTCTAAGTCATTCAAAAGCATTAAGTCGTTTCACCTCACAGGTGTAAAGTAAGAACTGAGGTTAACACTCTTTCACTGACTAGGCACCAAGCAATGGGAGTTGAAATAACCTGTCCAATATCAACTAAGACTTAAGAGATGGACCAATCCCAATGAGGCTAACCACACAGCGCACGGATGTGCATCTTTCTTGTGCTATACACTTGGCTAGGCTACTGAATTAGCAAGTCAGGCTTGTCCTATGCTGGCTTGGTACTAGCTCCCTTACCACACATTCTATATCATTCCATCTTTTGCCACTGTTTGAGCTACTGTCCATTTTTGCACACCTGCACCTATGGAGTGCAATATGGCCTACTAAGCTACTCAGTGTTCTCTGTGTGTGCATATGTATGTTGTGACTTCTGGGAACACATGGGGTATCTTTGCTCCCTGTTGTAGTCAAACCCACAGGCTCCAATAGCTGTGGTCCCCATCTTGCCAATCTTCCTGCAGCCTGAATCAATGAGATCTAAGAAGCTTGTGCTTAACCAGGGCGGTGTGGTTCTCAGGCTGTGGCAGGAAAAGGAATCAATTGGAGTATGTTGCCTCCTGGACAAATCCAGGGCTCTGGGCAAGGGCTGGTTATTATGGGACAGGAGAGCCACCCTTGGCTGTAGTTAGACCCTGGGAAGGACACACTCTTCCTGTCATGCCTCATTCCCCTTTCCAAATGTTCACATGCACCATTTCACACTGTTGAAGCTTATTACAGATGCTGAGATGCAATTTGAAAGACATGCAGAGCAGAAATTCATTTCTTACAATTGTGAAACCTGGGAAATTCGGGGTTAAGACAGATGCCATGTCTGGTAGAGACGATGTCTTCTCCCTACCTGTACACATACTGGACAGGACAAGGCAGCTCTGGGGTGGGGAGGTGGAGTGGGTGGGGTCCTTTTAGGACACTAATCCCATTTATGAAGACTCCACCCTCAAGGCCTAATCAGTTGTTTCCACAAAGGGCCACATTTGAGATGACTGTGAAGGAGTCTAGATGGGGCTTGGCAACCATGTCCATAGGCCCAGTTCAACCCCCCAATTGTTCTGTCAGAGCCACAAACTACAAATCCTTTTCAGATTTTTAAGTGATCAGAAGTATTAAAAGATGAATAACGTTTTATGGTGCCATATGAAAGGCCAATGTCAATTTGGGTGAATCAGTCTCTTATTGGAACACAGCCACAGACGTTTGTTTACAGAGTGCCTGTGGCTACTTCTGTGAGTTGAGTTGCCACAACAGAGATTGTGTGGCCCGGAAAGTGTCAAATGTTTACCATCTGGCTCTGAAGAGCAGAAGTGTGCTGACCTTTGGTCCAGGTGGAAGTGTTGCTCTGGCCCGAGGCGTGAGGCCAGAAAACAGTGTATGGAAAGCTGCCTGCTCAGAGCATTGTCCTCAGAGGAAGGATGCCATGGAAGAGGGAGGAGGTAGATCAAAGGACCACATCAGTAGGTGGTGTGGAGCCTTACCTGGAATCACAGGAGCAGAAGGGAGCACCAGAAAGCAGGGCAACATGGTGGAAAATTGAATTGTAAGGCCACAAACCCCTTTGTCAGTCTGGGAATGTATCAGTTACTCTTATAATCATAGTGACCAAATGCCTAACAGAAACAAAGAGGAATATTTTGTTTGTTTGTTTGTTTGTTTGTTGTTTGGTTCATGATCTCAGAGGGTTCGATCCATGGTGGCTTGACCCTACTATGTGCTGGAGCAGGACAGTATGGCAGGCAGACAGGAAGCAGAAAGCAAAGCAGGAAGAGGCTAGGGAGAAGAAAACACTTCCTCTAGCTAAGTCCTGCCTCCTAGGGTTTCCAGAACCTCCCTAAATAGCGCCCCCAAATAGGAACCAAGTATTCAATATCCAAGCGCACCGGGGCATTTCATATTCAAACCATGGCAGACAGAGGAGAGACAGGAAGTGTAAGAGCAGGAAGTATAGACAGAACTAGGTAGTCTGCAAGGAATGCAGTTCGCCAGGCAATGTCTCAGGGGGAGCACAGCCCTCAGCTGCTATTGTCCTCCATCTTGATCTTTCGGTTTAGTCTCCTTGTGTCTGAATAAGCACCGAGTAAGTGCTGCTTAGTTTTCAAATCCATAAGGAATATTCCTAGTGGGAAATCATCCGTTTTCATTTTCCTCGGGCCAGGGTCCTGAACATATGATGGCGCACCCCAAAGGCAAGTTATACTCAATAAAGGATCGTATTTGTTGACTCACTAAGGCACAGTCAGGGCAAGGCTACACATAGTAGGGTTGCAAGGTATGGGCAGACGCCCCTCCGTCGCCGTCGATTGCGTCTGTGCTTTACTCTGGAGGTGGGGATTGCTCATCTGTGTCACCTCTCCTGTGATTTTCAGCAGAGCCTTGTGCCCAGGAGTCCCACGGCTGGTAAACAGCTTAACTCTCTGTGTCCACAGCGAGCACCAGGCTAGCCCCCTGGAGGGCCTCTCCAGGGTGTCTTGGGAAGGAGGAGTCTGGGCTCACCACGTAGCCTGATCTTCTATGGTAATTAATTAATCACTCAGACATTCTTCCAGTAAAAGGCATGGACTCTGAAGGACAGGAACTGTACGAGGGTAGGAGGAGGGATGAAGTACTCGAGAGAGAGTCTTCCTGACCTCAAATACACCAAGGGAGCCGTGAGTCTGGGCAGTAAGCTGAGCAAAGTAAAGAGGAAGCCCCGTGAAATGCTTTCTCAGCTCTATTTGCCTTTGGTGGGGGAGAATGGCGTCAGAATTATTTTTAAATAAGATTATTTAAAAAAAAAAAAAAACTCCAAACCATTAAAAGGTACACATTAAATATTCATAAGCACAAGCCCACATCCTCTCTAGGCTGGCTATCTTTCACCTCTTTGTGGGACATCTTCCTCCTGGGCAGGGAGGAGCATGAGTCTCACCTGTGGTCAGTCGCTGGGGACCCTCTCCCATCCCAGCCTCCATACCTCATGCCTCAAGTCTCAACAATGCCCACCATGCCCAGATTTCTTCAGTTTTTAGGTTGATCTATAGTCCGCTGCCACAAACACCAGCTTCGTTCGGTTGGCTAAACTTGGCCATTTGCATCCAACAATTTCCCTTACAACTTTCCTCCATTTGCTGTATGTATGGAAAAAGCCAGCTTGGAATACTGAACAGAAATTTGGGGTGGTGGGGGGGGTGCCCTTCTGAACTGACCGGGAGAGATGAAAGGTGACATTTTATTTCCATGGGGCACAAGAGCCCCCAACGTCGGACACAACGTTGGCCAAGGGGGCGGAATGGCTTTTGAAAGCTTGGTCTGCATCACTAGAGTGATTCCCAGCATGCGTGTGGACTGATAAACTATCACGCAGAGAAAAAGCTTCTGGAGTGTCCTTTTTAACCAGCCACTTTCCTAACAGTGGCCCCAAAGCAGGAACAGGTCTTGACAGGCTCAGTGCAAAGTGAAAACCACAGGTTCCTAGTAAGACATTATTAAAACTCACAAGAGTGGAAGCAGCTCAGCTAGCCTGGATTGCTAAGTCCCCTTGTGCTTGGGGCCCCACACAAGCAGCCACACAATCCACCCCCCCCAAAGTCTAATGCAATTTTCAAAATGTGTCTGGTTTCCTGGGGAGAGTTCATCCAACTTCTAGAAATCTGCCTCTGCATGCAGGCAAGGATGCTCTGTCCCGAGACCATTTTCTTTTTCTTTAGCTTACAGAAGAGTTTGTATGCCAAGGATCAAAGGTTGCTTGATTCAAGCAAGACCTTTGTCACTGAGGGAAGAGCTGCCAGGCCTGGGTAGCAGAGTCCCAGTGTTGCAGGGGTTCCACACATCCGGTTGTAGGTTGTCTTGTCTTTGGATGGGCAAACCCGTAGAACATGTTTTGGAAATACAACGGTGGGTTTTGTAAATACACTTGTATAAATTTCAATACCTTCACTTTGTTTCTGTCTGTTCTACCGCTGAACTCATCCATTTTCAGCTCCCAGAACTCTGTGATTTATTTAGGTTCCTTTTTAAGAAAACTGTCACGCTGAAGTTATTTGACAAAAATAGTCAATAATGTGATTTTAGCTACAAGGCAAAGGCTCCACAGGTGAGGCATGTTCTTCACCGTCACTGAGTATGGAAATGGGGACAGCAGCTGGGGAAAACATCTGGGGAACTACAGAGCAGCCCTTCATAATAAAGAAAACACACTCTGCTTCTGGAGTGGGGAGGAGTTAGGGGAGGAGGGTCCAGGTGACCAGTTAGGGTGTAAGTGAGGTGTTAAATGAATGACCAAGGTCAGTAACCAGTAGGAGACAGTTCAAGGAGGACAGGGGTTTCCCAGGCCATGGTGCCTATCTCAGGGCCTGAAAGCTAGAAAGCTCCATAGGGTGAGCTGGCAGAGGTGCCATGATGGGTTTTGATTCCTGGTAGATAAAGTTCCCTTAGGCAAAGCCCCTTCCCCTGTGAATACCAAGGTCTCACCTCTGCTGTCTGCTGAGGGCTAGTGGATGGAATGAATGATAGCAAACTTGGGAGGTTGAGCGACAGTGTCTGGGGGCATCATGAAGCTTCCCAAGTCCAGTGTGTGACATGGGCCTTGTCAGCCTATCCGTCCACTGTGTCCACCAACGAAGCCCGGCTGGCTGCTGGAATGTGGAGTCGAAGCAGGCTTGTGTGGCAAAAGCTGAGTGGCAGGTGGACTCTAAGAGACAGTGTGCAACTGAAAGGTCCTTTGAAAAGAGCCTGCAGAGCCCAGGATGAAGAGGAAGGGTGTCCCTCCCATCAGGATGGCCGCTGCTCCACTGGACCGTGAATAAAATCACATACATAGGCAAAATAAAAGCAACGTGATACTAAGGGGAGGCTGAGGAGTGAGGACGAGGAGGCCGGAAGGTGTGGGGTGAATATGTGCAGAGCACAGCATCTACTTGAATGGAGACGGCCTTATGACATGCAGCACAACCACGTGGCCTAGAAAAAGGACACTTCCGCACTGTCCTTCGATAACCAGTTAGCAACTTGGCCAGTAACTCGGGGATAATAGCTCTTCCATGTATAGGGTTTGTAGTGAGGTGAAGACTTTTGGGTAAAACTTCCCCACTGTGACGAGCAGCCAATTTAGACGACACACGGTGCCTTTAAATATTTAGATCAAGCCGTGCAGGATGTGACCCTGGGGAACTTCTTGCAGGAAGAGGCTTTAGCAACAACAATGACAAGAAGGACCCCACTGCTCCAGCCTTCCCCCCCCCCCCCCCCCGCTGTGTTGCTGAGCCAGCAGCAAATGGTGAAGGCTCAGGCAGGCAACTGTGCCTGCAGGAGATAAACCAGCCTGGGTGTGTGCCTGTGTGTGCGCTCGGGTGGTGGTGGTGGTGGTAATTATTCTGCTGAGCTTTTCTGGGGGCAGAGGTGGCGGTGTCAATATTTGCACGAGGTCACTCCACCACACCCCCGTTCACCACCCTTTTCCTAGCATTGAAGAACAACAAAAGACTCCCCCCCCATCTTGGACTTATTTTCACAGTAAAAATGCAGGGGAAGAAGCCAGAGAGACTACATTTATTATATAGAAATGGTTGATCTGGAGATATGATGTAGGCAATAATGTGCTTGCGGAATAACATGAACACCTGAGTTTGATCCCCAGAATCCACTTTTAAGAGAGAAACCAGGCATATACTTGCAACCCCAGGACTGGGACAACGGGCAGGCAGGGCCCTGGGTTTGCTGGCTAGCCAACTTAACCTATTCAATGAGCTTCAATCCAGTGCCAGACTCTGGTTCAAGGGGGGTCAGAGAGGATGGGGCCTGAGGAGTAAACATTGAGACTACCCTCTGCTCCAGGCACCACACACACACACACACACACACACACACACACACACACATGCACGCACGCACGCATGCACACACACACACACACAGAGGTGAGCACACATACCCACACAGATGCTCAGAGCTGGGGTGGGGATGAGGGTGGAGCGGTGGGCAGGGCTGGGGTGAGGACAGATGGAGACCAGCCCTTCTGCTGAGTTATTTCTGAGGATCCTCCTCTCCCAGCTTTCCCCAATACTATATTCCTTTCCAGTACTGCCCCCCACCTCCCCTGCCCGTCAAGAGTGTTCATTTTGTTCCTGAATAATAATTGGGTTTGGATAACATGACCAACTGTTCAAGAGACCAAAGGCATTTCGTTTATGCTCCTTTAGCTGTCCTGCATTCATAAAGAAGATAGCCTGCCTGCGGGTTTGGGTTTGTTACTTTTAAAAAAAATTCTATAATAATGGGCCTGAGACAATCGGTTTATTAAAAAGAAAAGGAACCACGCAGCAGTCATCATTAGAACTGAGCGATTGTCCAGAACTCATCCTAGCTCCTTCTCCTAGCAATCAAGTGCGGGAACCATGTTGTATCACAACTGACCAGCCAGTGGTCGGCCCGTCTTGTCTTGTCACCTGTTGGCTTGCAGCATTTATTCAGTTCCATGATAGAACCGGAGCAATCCTCAAACAAGTTATAACTCCTGGCGGAAGAGTTCCATGTCGAGAAGTGGTGCTCCAACACCTAGGGGTCCAGGGAACTTTGAGATTACACCCTGGCATCATCGATGCTCTGTCTTTCAGATGGCACTAGGAGTCACATAAACAGTCCGAAGACCACAGCAGAAAGCCGTGGGACAGGTTTCATACAGGTTTCATGAATTCCACTGTGAAGCCAGGAGTCCAGCCGGAACTCTCAGTTCTCCACCTGGTTGGTATTCATAGGCTTTCAGATCTGCGTGTCAATGACTGTCTTAGCACGGGTTAGAAATAGCATTTTTTTGAATGGTTGCTAGCATGTGAGTGATATGAAACCACTAAGTCCAAGAGGCGGTGTCTTCATTGTCTAACTCGAGTCGGTTGCAACGTAAGCTGAGATGACATCATTCATGCCCATTTAGTCATCTACTGAAAATGCTTTCCCGTAGCAGCTTCTGGGAGTTGGTGTGCAAGCAGCCATTTTCCAGGGGACCACCAGACGACTCAAAGAAGGGCCTGGAAGTAATTTCTGCTTTGTGAAAGCTTTGCGACTTCCCAGTTATGAGGAACTAACACTGGGTAGTTTTCCAAAGCTCTCTCAAGCTGTGAATCCTTTGGATTCTTAAGTTACCTAAACCCTTGATATTATTTTCCTGGGGCGGATCATCCTTTAAACGACCCCAAACAATTCTTACAATTAAACTTGTCAGTGATGAGGGAATTCGGAGTGGGTCAGAGAAACCAGTTAACAGAGGAAGTGTGAAGTCACTTCTTTGCCTTTAGATAAGACCTCTCATTAGATCCTGTAGCCTTCTCCCTGAGGTACAAGAAAGGGCCAAACCCCCGCAATGTGCTGCACCAACATTACTAATTGAGGAAACCAGCTGTTCTTTCTGCTTGGCAGACCTGTGACAAATGGGAGGCGAGAGCTGAATGGGATGTGGTCTCAAGAGGAAGCAAGGGCAAAAGAAAACAGAAGACTTTGGGGCCACCTCTGCTGTAACGGTGGCAACCAGCCTGGGTTCTTTACTTCCTTTGCCCCCCCCCCATATGGCTAGGATCCTTCTTTACCCAGACCTCCTAATTCTCCCTCTTCTGCCATTTTTAGAGTCGTAGCCTCTGTCCGTATCTTCTCAAATCTGAACGGGAGGGGCAGGGAAGGTAAACCTCCTCGCCTTGCCCCGTCCCCCATCTGGGGCCTTCTGATTGATTGGCATTCATCCCCACAGGAAACTTCCACTTGGAGAAAGCAGAAGGCTGCAGTGTCTGTCTGTCTCAGGCACCTCTCACAACAGAGCCAGCATCACATGCAGTGCATCCAGGAGTTAGTCGCTCTTCCCTCCAAAGCCCACTCCAGGTCAACCCAAGCTGCCTAGCCCAACTCACTCACAACTTGCCCCTGCTGTACGAAGTGGGCTATGGTGAAGGTTTGGTGGGAGGGGGACCCTTCCTCCATCACCTGGCAGGGTAGGTGAGGGGCAGAACTAAAGGGGGAATCATTGATAATGCTGCCAGTGGTGTGTGTGTGTGTGTGTGTGTGTGTGTGTGTGTGTGTGTGTGTGATGGAAGAGCAAGGAAAATGACCCTGGAGATCAAGGCTGAAATCCATTCCTTCATGGGAGCCATTCAAATGGTGCATGCTTTCTTTGATATTCTCATATTCAAAATATGCATGCACATATGCACATGTAATCGTATGCTAATACACACAGTATGGCACACAAACATATTCACACACATAGGTCTTGTTTTGTAGAACTGGGGATTAAGCTCAGAGCCTTGTACATACAGGCCAATGGCTCTGGCGAAGAACTATATCTCCATCCCATGTACAGTAATATTACAGATTTGATGGTGAGCTTTTTGAGGCTGGTATCCAGTCACCATGTATTTTATCAAACCAAGCCGGAGCAGACATGTCCGTCACTCCTGCAACACTTACGTAAGTATTTGTACTTGCAAAGGCAGATGCAGGGCACATGTTGGGTGTGTGGCTGTTCTGGTTGGTTCTCCTGGTGGGCTGGCCAGGGCCCAGGCATGTGCTTCCTATACTTTGTAAGACAGAAGAAGCCAGAGACAGGAAAGCTGAAGAGGATCATTGGCAACAGGATTGGCAGTGGTGGTGCGGGCCTGCTGGGAAGCTAAACTTGAAGAGTTCGTGTCTAAGGAGCGCTTGGGAGGCTACATGCCATGGGTTGATTTTAGTCCTTCCTGCTGTAGGCTGTTCTAGCCACAGGACACTGTAGTCTGGTCTCAGTCCCCACCCCTACCCTTCTCCTGTCCATTAGCTCATTGCAGCCCTGGCCACCATTATCTGGGCTCTATGCATGGGGGGGGGGGACTCGAAGGGAGCATCGACTTGCCTTGGTTTTGAGTTTTGCCTCAAAACATTCAGCAGCTTCAAAGAAATGGCCCGTGTGAGTAAAGCTAGCAGGGAAGCCTTTGTAACAACGTAAGCGTGGAAGATTCCTGAGGTCCTTTCCCCCCATTGCATCCTGGGTAGAGAATCCTTCCCAGAGGAAAGGATAATACACTCTGTTTTCTAGGAAAAGAACACGCAAGTCCACTAACACAGTGCCAGAGAAGTACACACAGGCTCGCTCTAACTTGCTATGTGATCTAAGTGTGCCGTTGTACCTCTCTGATCTTCAGTTTCCTCACAAGGAAAGTTAACAGGTGCTGAGGACAGACATGGTTAGTTGCCTACCTTATGATTGTCTTCCCCCCCCCCTCTGCTTTGTTTGCTGCCCACAAGCTCATGGAAGGTGAGTTCCACCTAAAGCCCTGAACTGTAAGCAATCCCCAATTAAATGCTTTCCTTTACAAGAGTTGCCATGGTCATGGTGCCCATTGCCAGCAATAAAACCCTAATTAAGACAGTGGGAGTCAGGAGGCCAGAGACAGCAAGTGAGTATGGTGTGATGCTTAGTTTTAATGATCACCTTGACACAACCTAGCATCATCTGGCAAAAAGATCTCAATGAAGGATTTCCTTCTGTGGGGAATTGCCTTGATTGTGAGAAGGCCCAGGCTGAAAGGGGAAACACCATTCTGGGCTTTGGGGCCCTACACTGTTGAAGAACAGAGAAAGCTAGATGAGCAGTAAGCAGGCATTTCTCTTCGCTTTTGACCATGCGTGCGAGGTAACTAGCTGCCTCAGGCTGCTCCTGCTATGTGACTTCCCTGTAATGTTGAACCATACCCTGGAAATAGAGTGAAAATGTATACTTTATCCCATGGGTTGCTTTCTTCAGGCTCTTCTGTTGGTGTCAACAGAAATAAAACAAGGACACTTGGCTGTGTAGAAACTGAGCCGGGGTTGAAAGGTCATGGACACATCTGGGACACAGGGAGGCCATGATGCACGGTGGCTCGGGGAGAGCTGACCTTGGCTCTGGGATCCTGCACTGGTTGTTTGTGACCTTGGGCAACAAATCTCTCTGCTTCTGTTTCCTCGAACTAGAGGTAGATAACGAGCTATGGAGTCTAAGTACAAGATAAATACAAAGTCCTCAGAACAAGGCTGGCACTCAGTCCCCCCAAGTACAATGACCCCTTCATGTCCACAAAGGATTGGTTCTAGGACCCTCTGAGATACCCAATTCTAGACTCCCATGTCCTCTATGCAAAGTACCATGGCATTTGCACAGGACCTGTGATTATTCTCCTGTATACTTTAAGCCTTCTCTAGATTCTTTTATGTATTATTGATTGATTGATTGATTTTTATTGCATGTGCACTGGCATTTTGCCTGCATGTCTGTGTGAGGGTTGTTGGAACTCCTGGATCTGGAGTTACAGACAGTTGTGAGCTGCCATGTAGGTGCTGGCAATTGAACCTGGGTCCTCTGGAAGAACAGCCAGTGCTCGTAACCACAAAGCTATCTCTCCAGCCCTCTAGATTAATCCTAAAACTAGGCACAATATAAATACCATGTAAATAGTTCTGGTGTCTTTTTTAAAGCAAGTAATGGCAAAAAGTAAGTATGCAGTACAGGGACCTCTTCCCTAGATATTTGTGTGTATGTTCCTAAGTGTGTGTCTGTATGTTTGTGTGTCTCTCTGTGTGTATGTCCATGTGTGTCTCTCTGTGTGTGTCTGTGAGAGTTTGTGTGTGTGTTTCTGTGTGTCTGTCTGTGTGTGTGTGTGTCTGTGTGTGTCTATGTCTGTGTGTGTGTCTATGTCTGTGTATGTGTGTGTGTGTATGTGTGTTTCTGTTTGTGTGTCTGTGTGTGTGTGTATCTGTCTGTGTCTGTGTATGTGTGTGTGTGTATGTGTGTTTCTGTTTGTGTGTGTGTCTGTGTGTGTGTGTCTGTCTGTGTGTGTCTGTGTGTGTGTGTCTGTGTCTGGGTGTGTGTGTTTCTGTGTGTCTGTCTGTGTGTGTGTCTGTGTATGTGTCTGTGTCTGTGTATGTGTATATGTGTGTTTCTGTGTGTCTGTGTGTGTCTGTGTATGTGTGTGTATGTGTGTTTCTGTTTGTGTGTGTGTGTCTGTGTGTGTGTGTGTCTGTGTGTGTGTGTCTGTGTCTGGGTGTGTGTGTTTCTGTGTGTCTGTCTGTGTGTTTCTGTGTCTGTGTGTGTCTGTGTATATGTGTGTATGTGTGTTTCTGTTTGTGTGTCTGTGTATGTGTGTGTGTGTGTCTGCGTGTATGTGTGTCTGTGTGTGAGATATGTGGTGATCAGGGGACAACCTCAGTATGCTGATCCTCAGTCACATTTCACCTTTCTTATAAGACAGAGTTCCTCACTGGCTTGGAACTTCCCAAGTAGGCTAGAGTAGCTGGCTAGTAAGCCTCACAAACCCACTTGTCTCTACCTCCCCAGTGCTGGGATTATACATGTATACCTCCATATCCAGCTTCGAGTTAAAAACGGGGTTTTGGGGAATTGAATTCAAGCCCTTGTGCTTGCAAAGCAAACTATCTTCCCATCCCTTCCAGATAGTTTTGAGGCAGAGTTGATTGACTCTATAGAGGAAACTCTGTGGGCACCGAGAACAAAGTGTGTGCTTTGCAAAGTAAGTATAACCCACCCTCTGCTCACCATTCTGCTGCAGACACATCAAGGCATCCCGGCTTCACATCTCTGTTACACTGGGCTCACACCCAGAGCTTGCCAGAGTCAGGGGCCCAGTTATTCCATGGTGACATAAATCAGCTCTTCATGTACATGTGCATCCACTATTATGCTCCGAGATTGAGTTTGGTTGAACACCACTTCCTAAGTACCACTGAAGGCACTTGTAATCTATCACAGTGTTTCTGTGAATTCATTTAAAATAGATCCAAAATCAGCATAAGAAAGAGTTATGGGTAGGTAGCTGAGTTTAGTGAGAGACCCTGCCTTAGAAAAATAAGGTGGATAACACACTGAAGAAGGCATTTAGTGTCAATCTCTGACTTACACACACACACACACACACACACACACACACGTACACCCACATGGGTGAGCCCACACAAACACACAGGAAATAGTTGCTACTGGCTCATTTATAATAGAGCAAATCCGTTGGATACCAGAGGACATGAACATTACCAAGTGACTTGATATTAAGTGTAATTATTTTATGTGAGTTTAAAATGTTTCCCAACTTTGTTTGAAAACAAATGTGACATGGCAAACACCATGGGAGGGAAGAAAATACCCCGTCGGTGGGCCTCACAGGACAGAGAAACTGTTCAAAGCAGGCCCCCGCTCTGCAACAGATTTTTCTAGGCTCTTTTCCAAATCAGCCTAATAAATCAGTTTCATTATTTTTTGGTGAAGAGAGACTCAACAATATCCACCTTTATTCCCCCACATAGGCACATTCTAGAAACATCCTAGTGAGCGCATATAAACAATGGCCTTTCTCTGCTCCATGTGGTCTGCCACAGAGCCATTACCAGGTAGGTGCTCTAGGAAGACTGAAAACACACACAAAAAGTCCATAAATATACGATCTTAGCTCACTGATTTCTTCTGGGAATTTATTCTGGGCTACAGTGGCTTCATCCTTGCTGACCTGAACTATGAAGCAGTTTGCCTCGCACAACCAGCTCTAGTCAGAGGACTGTAGAGCGCTGTTGCCACCAGGCACATATGATGGATTTTAGAAGCCACTTGCCACTTTCCAAACCTCCCGTGGCAAGGGTTAACTTTTCTTTTTTTTAAAAGTCCTGGCACATAACACCATTCGATTGTGATTTCAATGTAGAACACGTGAGTAGGGGGACTAAGCGTCCGTTCTTCAGAGTGCAAGAAGAAATGAGCCTTCCCTCTCTGTTTGGGAGGAAACATGATGCTTTTCATTAGTGAGGGGATTAAGTGCATGAGCAAACAAAGAAAGCACAATCTGGTAGGTGCTGTCATTCTGCTAGACAATCAAGCGGCTAAAAAAAAAAAAATTAACAAAGCAAGTCAGTCGAAAATTCTAAGTCTAACTAGGAAAGGTTTTTGAAAGTGAGGAGGGTATTGGCAGGACCGGGGAAGATGCAAGAATGGGTGCCTGAGTTATCCCCCCAGAACCCACATTAAAATAAAAAAGTCAGGTGTGGTGGGATTGCAATATTGTATCAGTGTGGGGTGGCAGAGACAAGAGGGTTGTAGGTGGAAGTTTTCTTCCTGCCAGCAACTCCCAAATAAACACACTGAGGCTTATATTAACTGTAATTGCTCTGCCAATAGCTCAGGCTTATTACTAGCCAACTCTTACAACCTAAATTAACCCACTTCTATTACTGTGTGTGTTGTGACATAGCTTGTGGCTTTGTACCTCATTTTGTACATTCCCTCACCTCTGTGTCTGGTTGATGACTCCTCTGTATCTGGCTATCCTGCCTATACTTCCTGTCTAGCTACTGGCCAATTAGCTTTTTATTAAAGCAGTCCGGGTACAAATCTTCACAGTGTCCAAAAGGATTATTGCACAGCAGAGGATCCTTGAAGCAAGCCTACCTGGCAAGCTCTGGGCCAATAATAGATTCAAGGGGAGCTGCTCCTGGAGGAAAGTCTTGAGGTTGGCACCATCTTCCATAGGCACATACATGCACCCAGAAACTTGTACTATGTACACACACACACATACACACACAGTAAAAAAAAAAAAAATCTCTACTGAAAAGTTAAGTCAGCTTATTAAAGTTATATGCAGACTACCATGTTTATTAAGTACTTCTCCCAGTAGCCAAGGCAGAATCAACCAAAGTGTCCCTAGATAAAAGCAATAAAGAAAATAGTACGTATGCACACTGGACTGTTGCCATGTAAAATGAACAAGGCCCTGTGGTTTGAAGCAAAATGGATGTGCCTGGATGAAACTATGTTAAGTGAAAGGAGCCCAGCACTCATAGACAGACACCACACTGTCCTTACTCACATGTGGGAGTCATGGATGGCAGAGGCCAGGCAAGGCAGGGTGGAGGGAGCATAACATCAGGTCGATGGGTACCCAGCACAGTTGCATGGAAAGAACACGTACTGGGGGTCTTTAACAGGGAGAGTTATTACAATCCAAAATAACCCGTTGCACATTTCATGGGCAGCCAGAACAGGGCATCTTGCAAGCTGCAAACACAAGGGGATGTTTAGAAAATGGAAATCATTGATCTCTACACACGATAGACAACAATTGAAATATCATACCTTGCAAATAGGAACAGTTACCTGTTAACTGGAAAAAAAAAAGATGAAAATTAAAGAACAAGCCAAAATTAGAATTGGTGCACATTTGTTTTAGAGTCTTTGCCTGGAAGCAAGAGAGTCACCTGTGACTCAAGCACAGGGTTGTACACAATATTGTCTGTCTGTCTGTCTGTCTGTCTGTCTGTCTGTCTGCCTGGAGTAAGAGCCTCAGCATTCAGCTGTCTCCAGTGCACTTGAGCCTAAATGAAGGGTAAGAAACAGGACTGACGGTGAGAATAGAGACTCGGGACCTGCTGTGATACAATGAGACTTCAGGGGCTGGTGAGCTGGCTCAGTAAAGAAAGGCATTCCTTTGGCCCTTCTTCTGGATAAGGCCACAGGGAAAGATATGATCTATAAACCTGAAGACGGGTCCCTCTGCAGCCACCAACACTGTAAGCAGCACGATCTTGAACTTCCCAACATTGAGAACAAGCAAGAAATAAATTTGTGTTGTTAGACACTAGGCTCAGTATGTTTATCGAGGCCTACGTGGGCCAATGAAGGGTTCCTTTTATCTGTAGTGGCCCATCGTAGAGCTCCCAATACTGCTCCCAGTTCTGCTGGCGGAGTGTTTGTCACCACCAGAAGGCTGCTGCGTTCTCAGTCCCTTGCCCTGGTTAAATACCAGGTGTCCTTCTGATGTTCCATGCGGAGCCTCACTTTTAAAGACAGGCTGCAAGGAAACACAAGGCACCGTACCCGTATACTCACTGCACGCATTCTGGGAGATGGTTGGTGGCTGATTTTGTTTTCAAATGCCATCCTGTCATTGGCCAGCTCCAGGAAGCAGAGTCAACATACACACTTGACACCGGATGCTCAGGAATGTGACTAAAGGGGGTGGGGGGGGGGGACTTCAACCTGCCCAGGTGTCCAAGGCTCACAGATACGGTTGGGTGTGCAGAGAGGTGCCACCCACACACCTGGGACAAGCGTAAGGATGTGAACTGCAGACTGAAGAGCTCACCACATGCAGGCTTTATCAGCAACAGCATGTTAATGCACACAAAGCTCTTTGTGGACCGCCGTGCGCATCCTGCATCCACGATTAACCAAGAACAAGCAAGAGCCTCTCCCTCTGTGAGCCAGTGGAAGGGGGTAGACGCCCAGAGGCAGGGAGAGGGGAAAACACTGGGCTCGGGAAGATGTCAGCACCTTGTCCTTTGGGAAGCCTTTGACAAACGAGAGTGAAGACTGTTTGCTCGACATGGCTTTACAGCTGTCTGTCGTCGGGTAGCTAATGAATCGCAACAGCCCATCATCTCTGGGAGAACAGCAGGCCTGCCTGGGAACTGTTTGTTCAATTGAGGCATCCAAAATATTTCTTGCAGCACGGAACAGTGATGCCTTTTAAGTTAAAGGGGGTATTATTTCTTTAGCCCAGGACTGGATGTTGCTACGTGGCTAAACACCCTGAGGCCGTAGAGGGAGAACCTACTAATCTTATTCTACCAAGTGACTATACTATTACACCAGCGCCTAATGACTCGTAATTATACCCATAGGTTAGTGCACTTTTCAACCCTCATCAGAGCAGCTTCTATTCACAATAGATGGTGGTTAATGCAGAGACTCACAACATATCGAGGTGCAGAGAATTTAAAGGAATGTTCAGCTCTACAGGAGACACCCATATCACAGCCATCCTTCCAAGCCTCGGGGCTCATTGCAGAAGAGGGCGTATAGAAGACTATGAGAACCGTTGGCCGTGGATGGCTATCAGGAAAGAGTGTCGTCTGGGTACAGCGTGCCCAAGACCTGTGCCATGTCAAGCCAGACCAAATTCCAGCATGGAGATGGGGTGGTTACGCTTTCCCATCCTTGGCTATTGATAGCTGCTGGGGAAGTAGCTTCTGGTAAGTCAACCAAGGCCGTGTATCTAAGGATATGTAGGTGGCACAAATTGGTCTTGATGGGTGTTTAAAATAAGGACATAAAGTTGGGTCAGTAGGGAGGTGGCGAATGGATCTGGAAGGAGATGAGGGAGAGAGAGAGGGAGGGAGATCTGGAGGGAGATGGTCAAAATGTATTGTATACCTTGTATGAAATTCTTAATGAAGTAAAAAGAAAAGGAAAGAAAAGAGCTGTTTGCTGTCACCCTCAATTGTCAGGGAGGTTGTCAGTGGGACGTCTCCTGGCTTTGTTATCATTTCTGGGAAATGACCTTGTTCAGGGCTCTGTTCCTATTGTGTTAGGTACACTGGCGAGCGTAACCGGGTTGGCAGCTCAACCCTGGGAGGTATGGCTAGAAACACAGGACATTTTCTGCCACTCTGTCAGCCTTTGCTTGGTTCTAGAGTCACTGATGACCTCTTGCTGGGTCAGGTTCCTTCCTTCCCACCAGGCTGTCTCCATACCTATGACCCAGGGCCAACCCCCCGAGCCCACGTGTGGCCACTGGGCTGTGGGATGCCAAGTAGCCACCCATTTTGTTTGGATTGTTTCCTAATGTCTGTGATTCCTGGCAACTGCAAAGGGCTTCCAGGGACAGGGCTTAGTAGCAGGGCGGAAGAGGGAGGGGAGGAAAGTGACGTGAGAGCTGCTGACACGGTGGAAAAGGCTGCCCAGAGGTCCCTGAATCCGTGGAAGGACACCTTCCTTCCTGCCCCTCTTCAGAGCCAGTGCAGGGGTCAGCAGTTCATGCATAAGAGACCAGGATTCTCTGGAGCCACTCATGCTGCCTAGATGTAAACTGACAGCCCGGGCCAACCACCCCACCCCATCCCACCCCGGACCCCAGCGCCAGGTAGGTGAAGGTCACTGTTCTGCATCAAGCATGCTTGACAGTTGCTCATAGGGCAGTCAGGGAATGGCTTTGAATACATGAAATCAGTTGCCTCAACCTCATACTACTTGGCGTTAGTCAGGCAAATTTACAGACTATCCCTAAACAAGCCACAAAGTGTGCCTTGCGTTCTGTTCTGGTGTCCATCGGGTTCAAGGATGAAAAGGATATAGGCATGTTGAGGGAAGGTGTTCACACTCCAATTACCCACGGGAAGGAAGGAGAGAGACCGTGTTAGTCGTCCACGTGGGTAAGCAGCTGGCCCTGGTCTCTTCCTTCCTTCCACACCCTGTTCCCATAGATTGTCTTCTGTCCAGGGGTGGCTGGCCCCAAAAGGGGAAACAATAGGGACTTCAGTCCGACATCTATCTAATCATAGGCACCGTGAAGATTGGAAGGATCCTCCAGGCAAGCTGAGGGGTTGGCTGTGGTCTGGGTTGAGTGTGGTAAACCTGCATCATGGTTAACAGCTGGCCACACAGATAGACACCTGGATACGCATTTGAAAGCTCATTGAGTTGATACAGTGTTTGCTGCCCATGTGGGGAAAGGGATGAGGTGAAGCTGTGATGGGTGGATAAGAGTCTGTAGACCATTGGTTCTCAACCTATGGGTCACAACCCCCACAGGGATGGCTTATTTAATCACGATTCCTACAGGAGAAAAACTGCAGTTATGAGGTAGCGATGAAATGATTTTATGGTTGGGGGTCACCACAACATGAGGAACTGTATTAAAGGGTCACAATATTAGGAAGGTCACACAAGACACGATTGTCATTTAAGAAGACATCGTTTCCCCCTTATTTCCAGGCTCTGCTAGAAACTATAAGGATGCATCCAACACACACCCACACCCTTCAGGGGGAGGGAAAGTGGACTTGTGGAGGTATCAAAAGTTCAGTGTGCAGGCAGGAGGTAAATACAGCCTCAAAACATTCCAAGCTTTAATAATCTCACCTGTAATCAATTCACTAGGTGACACTGGTGTGTGTGTGTGTGTGTGTGTGTGTGTGTGTGTGCGCGCGCGCGTGCGCACGCGTGCGCGTGCATGAGTGTGTAGTGGCAAGGGGGTAAATTGGCCATATTCATTGGGGTCTCAAAAACTTCAGCCACTCATCCATAAGTTTTCAGTGAAAATCAGATTAGATGGTTATGTGTGCAAAGGACCAAGAAGGCCTTTACAGTTCAGTGCACATTAACTCCCAAGGCATGCTATGTAGCTATGTAGGAGGCCACCCAGAGCAGACATGATTGCTGCATGGAGAGAGCATCACCCACTGAAACCCATGAGGATGACTGCCACGGTGACGAGGTAGGAACGGGTGTATTCCGTCTTCAGCTCCACCCCTAAAGGGACTTCCTGCATAGCATTGCCCCGCCATTCCTACTTGGCATGAGTGTATTAGTGACTTCTCTCATAGCTGTGACCAGATATTTGATAAGAAAGAGGGAGGCCTTATTTGTCCACATGGCTGGGAGGACACGACAGAGGATGAGGCAGCAGCTGGCGACTTTGCATCTACCGTCCAGAAACAGAAAGCACCGAAGACGTTAGACAGGACCATAGAACCTCAAGCCCCGCCCCCCATGACACACTACCTTCAGGAAGACTCCGTCCTCAGACAGCTGGGGACTGAACATTTAAACACTTGAGCTCACAAGGGACGTTTCACAGTCCAATCACAACAGGGAAGGCTCTTGGCAGGTGAGGGTTCCTGCAAGAGAGGACATGTCGGCTAGAGAAACGTGGGTCAAGGTGACTGTCCCTTGCTAAGCCTTTTCCCTTTGCTAGTGTATTGCCTGGGGTATTCTGTTACAGTTAACGTGGAGCTGATAATATATACAGCGGTACAAATAGAGTAATTGACCACTACACACATCAGTGTTCCTTCCCCCGCCCAAAAAAAAAAAAGTTTTAAATTTCTCACGTATTTGTAAATAGATGTTTCTCTGTGTCCCACCATGTCCCATAGAGACATCACTCAGAGGCTTACATAAATTATTAACGCTCCACCAATAGCTCAGGCTTATTGCTAGCTAACTCTTACATTTTTAAATTAATCCATGTTCCTAACTATGTTTTGCTGTGTGGCTCAGGGCTTTTTTTTCCTCTCATTTTCAACATGTCCTGCTTGTTCGACACCACTTTGTGACCCCCTAAGAGTTACACAACCAGGGAAAACCTACACATATTGGTGATAAAGAGAGCAGATTCTTCTGAAATTCACAGAAAAGGAAAGCCAAGCACTATCTTTCTAAGCACTTTATATTGATTTATGCGACCCCACGACAAGCCTATGAGGTTAATGCTATTCCTCCCATTTGGGAAATGATGGTAAGTAATTTGTCCCATGTCACACAGCTCCCAGGAGGAAGAGCTGGAATTGAATCCTGGAGATCTGTCTGCTCCATGAGTGTTGACCTTCAACTGTGATACTGTTCCTGCTATCATTCTGGGCTGTTCTCTAGTATCTGTGTTCTCTTGATCATGGATCTCCCATGCATCTCAAAAACCCACTAGGGCCAGCATCGCTGAGGGGGGGTAGAGAATGCCGAGTCTCCTCAATGAGTCGGGAAGCCACAGACTCAAAGGGGGATCAATATATTGTCCTTATCAGGCCTGGCTTCCAGGGTCTACCTCTGCCTTTTTGTTTTGCTTGTGGCTGACTTCTCCCTTATCTCTGCTGTCTGGTTGGTATAGACAAGCCCTGGGGTTTCCTCTATTTAGAAAGTTCTGGATGAGACGTTAGTAAACAGTTCAGTAAGTGACCAGATGCTAAGGAAGTGGAAACAGCTGGCTGGGCTGGTGCAGGGAAGGAGGCAGGGTTGTTTGTATGTGGGGGAGTCACTGGAAAAGTTTCAAAGGTGGCCTGGAGTGTCCCCCTCGCTCTTGTGGAACCCACAGCCCCTGCCCCTCCTTCCTCTTTCCATCCCCCTCCACCTGCACTGAGGAACAGCAAGGCTCTTCCTTGCCAACTCCCCCATCGCCTCTTACTCAGGGGTTGAGAGAGGAGGTACTGGCCCAATTGTCATCTCAGACGCTCTAGGACTCAGCAATAGAAGGAATGAATGTGGTCAGCCATGCAGTGTCTGTGACTAGGACAGCAGCCTCCCACGGCCTCAACCCTTAGCAGCTGCAGGAGAATGGCTAGGACTAAAGGAGCTCAGGCAGAGGGTGTCCAGAGAGAGCCGTCAACTATCATCGGAAGGAGAAAGCATAGATGAGCGTCCTTGGCAGGGCAGCACTCCCTAGCAACAGTGTGGGACTAAACTTAAAACTATCTTGTCATTAATAACAGCATTGATGATAACACAACTAAGGCAATTCAAAACCACCTTTACTTTCAGGTGCTGGCCTAAGGTCTTTAGACCCTCTAACTTCTCCCAGCCTCCTAACTACAGGCATGCACGAATGTATGCATGCTATGTGTTGTGATTATTTTTGTTATTCACATCTATTATAATGACTAGGAAACTAAGACTCATAAAAGACAAGTCACTGGCTCAAAGCCACCGTGTTAACAAAATAAGGAAATCTGTCTGAAGTTTGAGCTAAGGGGTTTGTTTGTTATGTATAGGTGTGTGTGTGTGTGTGTGTGTGTGTGTGTGTGTGTGTGTGTGTGTGTATACAAGTAGATATGTTCTCCTGAGTGCTTGTGCCTTTGGAGGCCAGAGGCAACAGATCCCTTGCAGATGGAGCTACAGCTGTGAGCCGCCTAAGGTGGGCAGTAGGAGCTGAACTCGGATCCTCTGGGACAGCAGCAGGTCCTCTTAACCACTGAGCCATCTCTCCAATTCCTTGAGCTGCAGTTTGAAGAACCTGTCCTTATGGCTTATACAAGTGTCACATAAGATAGACCACCTGATAGATGGTCTTCTGATAGACGGTCACCTGGTAGATGGTTTTCTCCTGTGGGTATTTGTGTTGTGACACAGTCATAGCAGAATCTCAGTGCTTTGCATGTGACCTCATGCATGGAGACAGAGCTCTGCTGAACATAGTTTTTTCCCCAAGGGAGTTTCATCTGAGGGACCTGCTTCCCTCTCTTGGTTAAAAAAACAAAACAAAAGAACAGACAGATGAGCTACCTGTTCACTTACTCTTCTACTGTCCACTGGTTCCGAGACTGAGCCAAACACTAAGGAGTCAGAAGAGGACAAACTTGGTCTGATTGAGAAGACGATTCAGTGAAAGCATCAAGTGTAACAGCAGCTGTAAGATGAAAAATAATGCAGGAGTCTCCCCCTGCAATCCAGGGGATGCTCTAAGAGGGAGATTTTGAGAGCAGGGGAGGGTGGGGTGTTAGTCTCACCTTGATTCTTTCAAGAGCACATTTAACTGTTTGTAATCCCCCCTCTCTCCATGGGGGATGGGTATGGAGAGGGGAGTATACGCCCACCTCTACACTTTGTATTGAGTAGACCTGAAGCACACAGGCAGGCCCGCGGTCCACTCCTAAGCCACACCTCCAGCCCTCTTTTTAATTGTTTTAAATTTTTATTTATTTATTTATTATGATAATATTTTGTATTTAAATTTGAAACAAGGTTGTCCTACATGTCAATCCCAGTTCCCTCACCCTCCCCTCCTCCGCTGCCCCCCCCCCCAAACCTCCATCCCATCCACTTTCAGACCTATGCTGGTTTCCCAGCTATCAGACTGGAGTCCATGAGCTCCCCCTTGTTCAGGTCAGCTGATTCTGTTGGTTTCTCCAGCCTGGTCTTGACTCCTTTGCTCATCACTCCTCCCTCTCTGCAACTAGATTTCAGGAGTTCAGCTCAGTGTTTAGCTGTGGGTGTCTGCTTCTGCTTCCATCAGCTTCTGGATGAAGGCTCTAGGATGGCATATAAAATAGTCATCAATCTCATCATCGGGGAAGGCCCAGCCTCTTTTTGTATTACATTTAGAGACAGAATCTCACTAAGTGACCCTGAATGGCTCTGAACTCACTTTGCGGTCCAGGAAGGCCTTGAACTGTCTCAGCCTCCTGAGTGGCTGTGGTCACAGCTCTGTGCCACCAGATCTGGTTCTAGTTTCTCTCTTTATAATCCCAACCTCTGAGCAGTACAGTGAGATGTGTCCAGGTGACACTGTGCAGGGCTTTTCAACATAGGTTAACGAGAAACTCCTGCTTCTGCTCAGGGTGACTGTGGGTGCCCTAATCCTGAAGAGCGACACTAAAGGGAGGTCATTATTACTCAATCAGAAGAATCCTCACAGGGATGGAAGATTAGGGTACAGAGTGAGGAAATGAGTTCCCAATGAGCTGGGAGACCACCTCACCCCACTAGGCAACACCATATGAAAGTTCCCGTGTCTTTGAAGCAGAGCTTCACTCTATAGCCCAGGTTAGCCTGCTGCTTGCAATTGTTCTGCCTCAGCCTCCCAAGTGTGTGTGTGTGTGTGTGTGTGTGTCACCACGCTTGGTGTTGTAATTAAAAAAAAAAAAAAGCGTCATTTGACAGAGCTCATATGAAGTGGAGGGGGGGTTTTCTTAGGGGAAACAGAATGGGAAAAGGAGGGATGGGTAGGGGGAGACTGGCCTCTGGGGACAAGAGCAGCAGAAGAGAAGAGAGTCGGAGAGAGGAGACAGAGAGACAGGCAGAGAAACAGAGAGAGAGAGAGAGAGACAGACAGACAGACAGAAGCAGAGAGGGAGATGGGAGGTGGGCAGGGCCCCTTTAGAAAGAGAACACAGTGAATGTGCACAGGTGGTGCTCTCAATGGCTGCAGCTGAGGGCGTGTCCTGTCAGGACCCCAAGGGCGGGCCAGTCCAGACGCCTGAACACTAACACTTGGCACTGGAAGCGTTCCTGGCTAGACTAATATCTACGTGGAGACCCATAGCTGAAAGCACTGTGGCTGGAAAGTAGGGGACGAGACAAGGGTCCCCAGCTTGCTTGTGTTCAGTGGTGCTCTTGTGATGACCCTTGAGAACGTGTCAAGTGAGATGGTTTTCCTCCAGTGTAAGAGAGAAAAGTTTGCTCCTTTTCCCCAACCTACTGTGATTTAGAAGTTGATGATAAGCTATTTACCCCAAACTACCCATTTATTTCTAGTAATAAGAAAATAAGCAGACGGCACTTCCCATTAGCTAGATATTCCTTGTAATTATCCAGATAGTATAATTATCTTTCAAATAAGAATATTTTTGGAGTAAGAGGGAACTATTAAAAGCTATGCCAAGACTGTCAGAATCCTGGTTTGTTCTGAGCAAGCAAACATTCAATGAGTACAAAGACACACACACACACACACACACACACACGCACGCACGCACGCACGCACACACAAATAGATGCTTTGTCTCTGCTTACAGCTGCCACAGAGGCTTTTTTCAGCGCATTATGTCATCATGCGTTAAATCATAAAAGTCACAAGCACATTTTCTTTTCATCAGACAAAGTCATTTGGATGAGCTCAGGGTATCACGCATGTTTTATTTTCCCCAAAGCGTTGCCATATGAACACTACATGTTTGGGTACCACATGTGGATGATGGATGCTCCACGGACCACTATGTTGCTGGTTCATGAAGCAATGGAGTTTGGTAGAAAGACTCACAGGCTAGGAAGTATAAATACACAATTCTAATTCTGATTTGGCCACTCATAGCGGTGCAAATAGAAACTTTTTTTTCTGTGAAACATAGGAGTGGGACCATGTGGCCTCTAGAATCACCCCCAAAGCCTAGAGTTGCTCCCATGGGGGAAGGGGTGCCAAGGACAGCAATGGAAATAGTAGAGAGGTTCTAAAGCACCATTTATGGAATTCCTAAGACTGAGGTAAAAACTGGAATGATGGGAAAAGTAGTGAGAAGGTTCAGAGGCTAAAGCATCTGACGTTGTTACCCCCAGGATGCAGCATGGAAGAGTATGCACCTCGGATTATGCATAAGCGCATAGACAAAATATGAAAGGGGACACTGGCCACTCATTGTAATGAGTCTTCAGTATTAAAATATCAAATAATAAGCCGGGCGTTGGTGGCGCATGCCTTTAGCCCCAGCGCTTGGGAGGCAGAGGCAGGTGGATCTCTGTGAGTTCGAGACCAGCCTGGTCTACAAGAGCTAGCTCCAGGGCTTTAAAAAATTATTTGTTGACGATTTCATACACACATAATACATTTTGGTCATTTGACCCCTTACGACCCTCTCTCATGCTACTCCTCCTCTGCCTTCCTCTCTTATTTTCATGTCTTTTTGGTTTTGTGGCTCGCTGAGTGTGGTGGTTTAAATGAAAATGGCCCCCATAGGCTCCTGTGTTTCAATGCTTGGTCTGCAGGTGGTGCAGCTGTTTGAAAAACATCAGGAGGCCTTGTCACACAGGGTGGGATTTGAGCTTTAAATGCCCTTGCCAGGCCCAGTCTTACCCCTCCCCACCTCCTGCTGGTAGATCAGATGTGAGCTCCCAGCTACTGCTTTAGAGCCGTATTTGCCTGCCTTCTGCTGTGCTCCCAGCCAGGACCGGGAGATTCACTCTCTGAAACTGTAAGCGAGCCGAGCTCCCAATTAAATGTCTTCTTTCATATGTTGCCTTGGTCACAGTGTCTCTTCACGGCAATAGAAAAGCAACTAGGACAACGAGTGTCCATGAACGCTGGCGATGTGTTACTTACTGGAATATGAACAATTTACCGCTGAAGAGCATGACCACCCTTCCCCAGGAAACCGTCATGGAGGAGACGCATGAGCCCTCTCCTACTCCTGAGGGAATCGTGCTGGTCTTGTGTAGATAACGCCCATCCTCTGTCCCCTGCTGCTGTCAGCTCATGATTGCAGCACGCATATCAAGTCATGTCCTGTGGTGTTTCATTGCCCTCCTCCTGGTCCCCCGACTCTTGCAACCTTTCCACCTGCTCTCCACAAACAGAAAAAAAAATTCTTCACCAGCTATAACTTTATTGGCAATTGATGCTACCTCCAAGGCTCAGTCTTTTTCCCTAAAACCTATTGTCCAACAGGATGGGATAAGAAACGGGAAATTATATATTTCGCTCACGAGAATGGCAGGGAAGTCAAGCATGAAATAATCAGAGATTTGGGGCTATCCAGATGCAAACATCACAGTAGGAGTATGCATGGCTTCTGTTGTGTTTGAAATAATTTTTGTTGTTTTGTGTACAATTCATTTACAATGCATATACCCATGCCAAGTGATTTTTGTGTTTCATGAGATTTGGGTAATTTAAGTCACATATCACAAGTTACCACAATGGTCTTATAAGTCATTCCCATCACCCCAAAATAGTTCCCATGCTCCATTCCAATTCATCTTCTCAATTTCTCATCCCAGGACACCACAGTTCACTTTCTGTCATCATAGGTTAAACCTATCTTTTCTAGAATTGCATATAATATATTATTTGTATCTTGCCTCTTTCGGGTTCTCACTATTATGCTGCTATGTGGTCCAGTTCATTGTTTTACACACACACACACACACACACACACACATATAAAATCTCAAGATGTAGATATAACACAAGGCACACACATATATTGTGATACATATATACATACATATATTACAAGTTATATAGATATGCCACAATGTATATAGATACACCATAAAATATATAGATATACCACAAGATATACCACTCACCTTGAGATGGGCATTGAATATTATGAACAAAAGTGCCATGAACATGTGTGTACAGCCTTTGTATGGATGTAGGATTTCATTTATCTTAAATAAAAATCTAAGAGTTAGTCACATGATAATGGTATGTTAACAGACATTGACAAATTGGTTTACAGTATGGTTATCTCACTTCAAGCTTCCACCAGCAATTGTAATGACGGGAAATATAATCCCGCTATGGCTTTTATATGAATTCCTTTGATGACTACATGTGCTGGACATCATCCCACATGCTCATTAGCTATTCACATGTCTTTTGTGAAATATTCATTCACTAAAAGTTCTCTGGACATTCTGGGTAGTTTATATTGAGAATATTTTCTCTCAAATTGTGGCTTGTTAGTTTAATCTTGCAGTGTTTTTTTAAAAGAACAAAAATTTTAATCTTGGATTATTTAATCATTGACTAAAGCCTTATATATACGTACATACAAGTACATATACGTATTGTGTTATTTAACTGTGTGTTTATATCCTGGGTGTTCTAAAAGCTTTGCTCTTTTACTGTTCACATTTTTAATCTAACCACTGTCCTAGTAAAATTGGTGTCTTGTCATAGCCTAGATTTTTGGGGAGGAAAACCTCGACTGAGGAGTTTCCTAGAACAAATGGATCTGTAGCTATGTCTGGGGGGGGGGGGGCGCGTCTTCTTGTTAATCGTGAAGGAGGGCCCAGTCCACTGAGGGCAGCACCATCCCTGGGTCCTAGGATGTATAAAAATGCTAGCTAACCATGAGCCTGTGAGCAATCCAACAAGCATCATGCTTCTCCATAGTGTGTGCTTCAAGTTCCTGCTTGAGCTCCTGCCCTGATTTCCCTAAATGATGGACTTCATGCAACCTAAAAGCTGAAATAAATTCTTTCCTCTCCTAAGTTCCTCTTGTTCACATTGGTCTTTGTTTTTTTGCATAGCAACAGGGTGAAAAACTAGAACATCATTTGGAACTAACATTGATAATATGAGGAAAAGGTCCCAGTTCCTTTTCTGGTCCTTAAGGGACCAGAACCAACCTAGAACCATCCATTAAAAATATAAACTATCTTTTTTATTTTTCAAACCTGCTGAATTATAGTGTCTGTTTTCTTATCACTGAGTTCTGTTCTACTTCGCTTCCCATCCCGTTGATAAATACCACAGCCAAAGCAGTACAGGGGAGGAGTTTATTTCGTCTTATAACAACAGTTCATTGTTGAGGGGAGTCTGGGCAGGAATCAGGGAGAAATCAGGGAGGCATGCTGCATACTGGTTTACTCAAGGCTTCTCTCAACTCACTTTTTTATGCAGTCTGGGCCCACCAGCTTAGGGGATGGCTTTGCCCACGGTGGGCTGAGCTATCTCATGCCAATCACCAGCCAAGATAATCTCTCACAGACATGGCCGCAGGCCAATCTGATGGAGGCAGTTCTTCAGCCGAGGTTCCTTCCTCCCTGTTGACTATAGAGAAAGAAGTACCTAGAAGTTGCAAGAGTTCTTACTATACTTTAAGACTTGGTCAGCCATACATACTAAGACTGTTTCCACCCATCCTGTTGACTGCTTTCCTTTTCTTAACAATGTCTTTCAAGAAGCAGAAATTTACCATTTCAGAGTCCAATTCACCAGCTTTTACTTTATGACTAGTGGTTTTGAGTTCTAAGAAATCCTAGCCCAATTTACACATCACAAAGTTCTTCCTCCCCTCGTTTCTTTTAAGAGTTTTATACTTTCAACTTTACATTTGGAACGAACTTTTGTATATAGTGTAAAATAAGGGCCAAAATTCGGGTGTTTTTTCTTTAAACTTAGCTCATTTTATCAATACTTTTGTTTCTAAAAAATGCTCCAGATTAACAGAAAAACCAAACAAAGCACACGGAGGGTCCTTGGATGCCCCCTGCCTAGGTTTTCCTATCACTGCCATTTTACCTGAGTATGATACCCGTGTGATGGTAAGAAGACAGCACTGACATACTATCATTGCCTAGTCTGCAATCTACTGTGTTCTCAACTTTATTGCCTGCTTTTCTGTTTTCCACTCCAGATCCTATAGCAGAGCTCTGGTCCTCTCTTGGCTGTGAGAATTTCTCCAATTTTGATGACCTTGACAGTTTTAAATGGTGCGAATTGGGACTTCTGTGAGCTATCATAAAAGTAGGTTGGTTGGATGTTTTTCTCATGATACTAGTGAGATTATTTTTTTTGGGGGGGGGAATCATCCAAGGTGCAGTGCCCTGTTTAACCTCATTGTATTAAGGCTGTATTCTAGCCGTGTGATTGGTGTCTGTTACCGTTGGCCTTGGTCACTGCACTCAAATAGCAGGCATCACATTGCCTGCTATTGTTCTTTGTCTGGTTGCCACACTGTGTTCTTTGGACGAGAGTCACGGCACTGCTCATACTTCAGGAGTGAGACTCAGGCATGCTCTCCAGGCGGACTATCCTCTGATCTAGAATTCTGTAAAGGGCCTTCTTCTCTTTTTCAGTCATTTGTTTATAGTGGCACGGATGCAGGAACATGTATTGTATGCTTTGGGCTGTGGTCTGGTACCACTTGATTTCTTTTACTGCTCAGTTGTCCCCGTGTGGCGGTGGAAGCTTTCTCATGGATTCCTGGGCCCAGACAGGGAAAGAGAACACTTCCCACAGGGCCTCTGGCAAATGCCTTCTCTCGGTGGCATGACTGTCACATTCTCGTCATGTGAATTTCCAGTACTTTCTTCTTCTCCTCCTCCTCCTCCTTCTCCTTCTTCTCCTTCTTTTCCTCCTCCTTCTCCTTCTCCTTCTTCTCCTTCTTCTCCTCCTCCTTCTCTCCCTCCTTCCTCTTCTTATATTGCATTTTCTCCATTGACACCTGGAAAGCAGTTGACCAAAGTATGGCCACCATGTCCTTCCCCGGCCATGGTGCTGTTGCATAAATTTACCTCACTCCCTCATTTGGGGGAAGAAAAATGATGGCCTACATGCTGTGAGACCATCCATGATTGCCTGCTCTCCCTCCCAAGGGCCCTTTTCATATGATCATCTCTGATGCTCCCTGGTGATCAGAACACATGGCCTGAATGGCCTTTGCTACTGTGGCGATCTAGTCTTGTGATCTGATGTCTTGGAACAAGGACATTGATGCAGTCAGTTGAGTGCCATAGCATGAAATTTAAGGGGACTCTTGCTGGTTCCTTGATGGAGAAGGGTCTCTTAGTAAACAGAACCCTTAGACATACCCCTGAGTGCCTGTGATGGGAAGCATGAATAACCCAAGTTTGCAAAGGGCCGTTCCTCCTTACACTTACTACTTTATGTGCCTAGTGGATACGGTCTTACACTCACTACTAATTGAGACTCTGGCTATTTCCTATTGTGGTTTATTCACATACATTATCCATACTCATTTGCAGTCCTAGAGGGGCCTACTCCATCTTACAATGAATTACTCTTGAATCTACCCAACCTTTGTGGTGATGGGTCTGAAAGGACCTTGCTCATGCCAGATAGCTCTACGTACCCAATTATCTAATGTTTCATGGACAAAACTCTACCATTGCCTTAGTCAACTAGCACACCAAGGATGGTTTCCAAGTTCTGTAGCGTATTTGTTCTAGAACTATGGTCACACTCCAGGGGTGAATCCCACATTGAAATTACCCTATTGGGTTTGCTTTAATCTTCTAGTAGTAGCTTTTCCCACCTAGATACGTTTAATAACATAGCGTCTGGTGAGAAAACAGACTAAATGGCAGGGATGCTTGTATTTGTGACTGAACTTACACAGAGGTGTTCTCTGATTTGGCCTGATTCAAATCTTGCATCTTCCACAGCACTTAATAAAGAGGGCTTTCTCCACTGTGAAATATCCTTGTCTCACAGAGAGAGGAGGCTCACGAAGAACGATACCACCTTTAGAGTCCTGAGAAGAACAGGGTAACAATTTGTCCTGTCATTTGACAAGATGCTCCAGCATGCCTCTAAACACTTCACTGATGTTGTAGGCCCCTAAATCCTCAGAATTTATCTTCCATTTTTATGGTGTGCACACACTAAGGCCCCGGTGCAATAGCTACATCTTCCTACATAGCTAACATTATGATTAACGTAATGCTCCCCTCTGACAATGTCATTGTGATGAACTAGTATGCTATATCCTGGTACTTTTAAAATATATCCCTCTACACATAACATCAGTGTCATATAGTCCTAACAAGACATTGCAAAAGTAGTGTCATCTGCCCTGAGGAGTAAAATCTCTTTGCTGGGGCTTCTTCTAACAGAGGCGAAGAAAGGAGAACTCACTTCAATTGATCTATGGCTATGGCCTCAGCCTGAGATTGTGGGAGTCTCTGCCTACAAGACCCCACTTGTAACCCTTCATCTGCGCTGGAGGCGGGAAGAGAGGCGTGCATGGTGGAAGGCGAGCCCGGAGCAGTAGGAGAGCGTCTGTTCATGAATGGAGTCAACAGGCTCCTACTTCATAAGAAACACAGGCAGAGGTCCTTCCGGGTTTACAAGCAATGTGTTCTACCCACTCACGGTCTCAAACAGAAAGCAGGGGTCTCTAACATTTCAAGAGTTTCCAAATGGCCTGACTCACAGGGAAGAGTGGGCGTTCTTGCCTACATTCTACCTTCAGGACCGGAACGCATATTTTGGCTGCCGGAAGTATTGGCTTCTGGAGTCTCATGGCTGTGTCCCAACCACCATTATTCCAGGAACAATGTGTACTTTCAACCCTCTTTGCCTTTGCTGACCCTTGTCTGGAATGTCATCTCCATTTCCCACGCCTCCAGAAGTATCATCTGTCTGGAACGACCATGTAGGTGTCTGTCTCCTCTCTCTCCAAGGAGGACTGCTCTTTTGTTCTGTCCCCAGAGAGCTTTGCTGAGTGTGTATGACAGAGGCAGTTTATGCTGTCACCTCAAGGCTTACCCTACCACACTCTGAACTTCCGTATGTCCGGGCAGGTCCTGATCTTGCCACCAGAGGTTTGCTCAGAGCTAACACCAGTAGACAGTCAAAGAATGTTCGAAGGAACTAAACAGTTTACCTAATCAAATCTGGTTCTAGTGTAAGGGGGAAAGATAGCCAAGGTTGGAACACAAATATTCATTCTTTTAAAGGCAGTGTTTGCTGCCACAGTATAGGGGTCACAAATATTCATGCTTGTGATATTTATCACACTGAGTCTGGAAAGTAAAGCTGCCATAAGCCTAAGACTTTTATTTTTCCTTCCATCTGAACTGGATCCATTTAACCTCACAAACATTTGTGTGTGGGGGAGGCTAGAGACTTTGGGTCCTGGGATTTGTTCTATTTTTGCCTTCAAAGCATGACCCCTTAGAGTAATGAAAGCAGGGACTGGGGTGATGACTCAGTGGTTAAGAACACTCCCTGATCTTGTGAAGGATCCGGGTTCAAAGCCCAAAACTCAAAGCAGCTCAATCAAGACTCCCTTCTTTCCTTCCTTTCTTCCTTCCTTCCTTTCTTCCTTCCTTCCCTTCTTCCTTCCTTCCTTCCTTCCTTTTTGTTGTTGTTGTTCTGTTTTGTTTTTTGAGACAGGTTTCTCTGTAACTTTGAAGCCTGTCCTGGAACTCACTCTTTAGACCAGGCTGGCCTCGAACTTACAAAGAACCCCCTGCCTGTGCCTCCTGAGTGCTGGGATTAAAGGTGTGAGCCACCACCACCCAGCTTCATGATCATTTCTAACTCCTGTCCCAGGTGATCCAATGTGCTCCTCTGGCCTCTGTGGGCACCAGGCACACACGTGCTACACAGACATACTTGCAGGTAAAATGCCCATACACATAAATATTTTTACGAATGCATGTTTATTTAAATAGTTTTAAAGTTACAATTGAGTTTCGTCTTAGTGCAAACACCTTATTTTTAAAGCCTTCATTGTAGCTTAACTTTCATTCTCACACAATACAGACACACAAAAACATGAATTTGGCATGTGTTTCCACCTTTCCAGGTGCAAATGCTCAGTGGGAAGATTCCATGCACAAAGCTCAGGTTGCTATTAATGTCAAATTATGAGTCACAGATCAACATGCATAAGCCCTTTGCCAGTGCCTCCCCTGGGGATGAGGTACCTGTGTTACCGTAAACAAGATATTTAACCAAATGTGAGCCTTTGTGTTATGTTAGACTTAATTTCGGTTAACTTCCAGGCCCAAGTCATTTCTGCATGACAGCAGATGGGTCCACACTAGCGCATTTATTTCCATAGTTATTAACAAAAGCAAGGCCCTCGGTTGTTCTCACTAAAGCTCAACTGAAGCGGAGAATGACTTCCTAACGGTTTTAACAGAACAGGGCAAGAGAAGCAAGACTCTCATCCTGATAGCTTTTCCTCCGCAGACCTCGCAGTATCCCTGGCAGAACCTACTCCAGTCCTGTTCTACAGGTCTCATCCAGCTTCCCCCAAGCAAAAGCTTCTGCTCCAATCTACCTTGATGTTTGAGAAAACATCTCTTACTGGCTTGGCACTGCCAAGGGGACGCAGCTGGCAGGCCACTGAACCCTAGCAACGCATTGTCTCCCCTTTTCCAGCCCTGGGGTTACAAGCATGTACCACTGTTCCTAGTTTTTAAAACGTGGGTTCTGAGGGTAGAGCTCAAGTCTCCTGCTACTAAGACAAGTGCTTTACTGACTGAACTATCTCCCCAGCCCACTCGATGCCTTCTTCATGCTGATTTCTGGCAGTGAGGTGTGGTCCAGCCTGGCTGACGAGTGAGCCCAGTTTGTAGCCACATCATTTAATTTCAGACTGAATTGCCACATGAGAAACAGGCCACCCAGTCACTCTTTCTGTCCACCCAGTGACTCCTCTAGAAGAAAGGACACACTTGGGATGCCTCTGTGGGATCCCGTCATCTCCTCAAAGACACTCTTGTTTCTGAAGTGGCTGTGCAGATCACGAAACTAGTCCTGCTTTTCAGTTATTTCCTGAAGGGTAAACCCTGACCTACAATCCTTTCAGTCAGTGAGTCTGGAAGGAACCTCTCTTCACGTGAACACTTTTCCTGTCTTGCTGTGGTTGTTTGTAGCCTCAAAGGCCGGGGCAGGATGTTTCTCTCCTAAACTTTTCATCTCTCAGATGTCCTTGAACAACCAACTGGAAGTGACATCATTCTCTAATGGCTCTAGTCTACATTCAAGGAGAAGAAAATGACTCCCTCTGTCTGGCCATGTGGCTTTGTCTTGTGAGGACTCTGTGTGTGTGTGTGTGTGTGTGTGTGTGTGTGTGTGTACACGGGTGTTCCAGGTATGTGTGGATACCCTTGTGTTTACATATATAAGCATATGTGTGTGTGTGTCTTTGTGACCATGCCTACCATTATATCACTACACAAACACTACTGTGAAATTATTTAATTCAGTTCTGAGGGTGACTCAACCATTTTAGCATCAACTAGGTGCCAAATCTTTCATGGAAGCTGCGATTTTGCAACGGAGTAAACTGAGGCTCTGGGTGCACAGCCACTAACTCTCAAATGTCCCGGCTCCTTGACTTTTCTCCCCATTTCCTCTCCTGCTCTTTGCCCCAGCTGCTTCCTCTAATCTGTGCAGCTTCCATATTGACTTCCTCCAAACCCTTCATCTCACTGATGCTCAGGACCGTTGTTGTGGGCATGGGGCTTAAGCAGGAGGAACCTGCTCACACCACCTCCCAAGAGCTGACCATCAGCATCTCTCCTTACTCTGTATTGGGTGATATATTACAGCAATTGTCAGCAGTACAGATCAGGGCGTTCCTTTGGGAAAGCCAGCTGGTAAGCATTTTTACCAGCACAATACCTTCTTGTAGAAGTTTAAATGTCCGTTAGTCTTTGGTCCATATGTTCTAGAGTGGTCTCAATTTTTCCAGGACTGAAATGTCTCCTGTGACATGAGTGGTTTTGTTTGTTTTTGTGCTAGAACCAGGGTGGTGCTGGACAAATCTGAAGATCTGGGGTCCAAAACAAGGGATCCCACAGACAGCCAAACCCCCAAAAGCAGGGGATTGCAGGCAACACAGTGTAATAGGCATTTCTATGGCAGAAATGGCACCTGGCAGTCAGTCAGTCCTCAGTGGGGGTATTCGCAAAATTCCTTCAAGCACCCATTGGTAATGACTTCATTTACATATCTCCCAGAAGGCAGGTTGCACTTCTCCAGTGTGGTGGGACCGTGTAAGCCTTTTTATGGTAGAGCCTGGATACCCTGATAGAGGATAAAGTACTTGGCCCCTGCTGGTACAATGCAGCTTGCAGAGTCCCTGGCTGCCTAGAGACTATGTTCCTATCTGGGGACGGAGCAGCCAATGGCTGATGCATGAAGCAGAAGAAGGGTTCAAACCCTTCATCACCGCTTGGGATAACTGTGAGTATCATCCCAGCTTCAGGTCTCTTTGAAGCTTGATGACAGCTGTGCTTCAGCTCTGAGTTATACCCCTCCACCCAGCCACGGGTGATGGTGGAAAAGAGGCTCCACAGGGCGAGGGCTGGGAGGTTGGGCTCACACCTGATGGTTGGGCTCAGTCAATAAACTATTTACAGTACCTCCTTCTAACTCTACCTCTTTCACTGTCCTCCAATGGGTAAAACCTTTCTCCACTTACCCCCTAATTCACAAAGACCTCACTGAGAAACAAAAGACATTCAAGCTCTGAGATAAAGGAAGACAAAGGTCTAAATGTACTGTAAGATCAAACACATCCTCTTTTCAGAAGAGCAACACTCAGTTGACCACAGGTCAGGATGTGGGGATTTTATCAGTGTCACTTAGCCCAGCTAATCATTAACCCAGATTGCCAAGGCCTTAGACTAGCTCCCAAATAGAAACAATATGGGCCGGGTGGGAGCCCTGAGTAAATGTGACTGTTTGAATTCTTCCTTGGGCTTTTCCTGGGCCTTTGAAGACCACTAATCATATTTGTACAGGGGGCATGCATGGTTTGTTTGAAAGGTGTTTTATGTGTGAGGCCGAGGTCACGTCACCAACGGTCACATCAAGTACCAGAGACTGTGTTGTCTCAGGGGCGTGAAAGGTTGCAACCTTCCGCTCTACCCCACCCCAAGTTCTGAGCAGGTGTTCAGGACACTGGCATATTTGAGATGTTTACAAAGCCCAAGAAATGAATGTTCATTCATTCTGTGTTCACGCTACAGGTCTCCCTCCCGCCTTCCCTCCCTCCCTCCTCTTCTCTCTCTCTCTCTCTCTCTCCCCCCCACACACACACAGAAACATACATGTTGGAGAGGAGAGATGAAAAACCATATCAAAATATCAATATCCTACTTCAAAAGGAACGAGGAAAGGGAGAAGAAAAAAACCAAAAACAAAAAAACACTTTATCCACCAAATGTATTTTTAAACACCATTTTTCTTGTATAGCTGTCTGGTCTAGTTCTTTTGTTTATATAATATATATTCCTATGTGTATATATGTTAATATATAAGTGATTATTATATATCCATATATATGAACTTAAATTGTCTTTTAACCCTACCTCAGGAGAAGAATATTTGCATTGGAACAGAAGATTCCATCGCTCGTTTTCTATGGGTAATTGGAGAAAGGGCACCAGAAAAGGGTTTGCAAGTTAGCAGCAGGATTCACATTGCTGGCACAGGACAGTCGATGTCAACATCCACTTCCGAATATCAGTAGGTGTAAAGGATGTTTTCTCCTCCAAATAATGCTGAGGACAGCAGCATCTTCCTTCAAAACTCTGTCCTCACGTCTGTGTATAAAACTCCTCAGTAGCTGTCCATGCATTTTAAGAAAGTCTCCTGGTACCATCTCCTCATGCACCTCATCTTCTCTTTCATAGGTCCCTTCTCGTAGTATCTACTGTCTCACAGACCATGTTTCTCCCAAGAGCCCCATCTTCTGGCTGGTCCCACCTCTAGATGTCCTTGTCCTGTTATCACTCGCTTCCTCTTCCTGGCCCTGCCTGCCAGACCCCCAGGCCTCTCGGCCTCCTCCAAGCCCTCATTTTGACACACGGTGGTCCCTCAGGCGGCATATGCTCTCCAGAGAAAATGGCTGGGTGTGGTTGGAATCTGGCACCGCGCTAGTTGCACAGGGTAAACCCCATGAGATCCCGGGATCTGGTTTCCCACTGTGAACCCACCTTTGACCCTAGAGAGGCAGAGAATCGAGCCAAGAGTTCACACACAGCGGCGCTCCAAGCCCTAAAGCCCTTTGACTCTGAAACAAAATAGTTGTTGTCTCCGGGTTATCCACCTTTTTCCAGAAAGCACCAAGTAAGTGGGCGCACGGATTAGAGCTTTAGGGTATTTTCTGAGGACATTTTCAAAGTTGTTTTTTATGGAGACTGAAAAGGAATGGGTGGAAAATATAACGATTCCCCGGAGAGAACTTAATTGAAGTGTCGTTTTCCAGGGGAGTCACCTTCCCTGGCATTTGCTGGCATAATGTCTACTAATGTCCTTTTCATCAACATAATGAAGTGAATGTTTATGCGGCCGTTTGCTCAGCATCCACTTTGCCAGCTGCAGTGTGTGTTTCACTACTCATTCTCAGCACCTCAACATCTGGTAGCATAGAGAGGTAAAATCAAATAAATACCAGTTGAAGGAGTAGCCATTTTCTTTAGCTGCCAACACACGGCCCACAGATCTTCCCCAGTTTCCTCCACCTGGAACCTTGTTTGAAATGCAAATTGAGGGTCCTTCCCCAGCCCAGAAACTGTAGTCTCTGGGGAGAGGCCAGAAATCAATTTTAATAAGCCCCTACCCACCCATCCGAGTGATCCTGGCTTCACCCTCAAGCTGAACACAAGACTGTCCCCTGAGGGGTCTGGAGTGACAGTTGACAGAAAAACTTACCCTTTAAACTTAACCAAGAACGAGGGCATATTGTGTGTGTGTGTGGGGGGGTGCAGCTGCCTGGGCACAAAGAACAGAGACTTCCCCTTCCTTATGGTTTCAATGAAAAGTGTCCCCCACCCCCAGGCTTCTGCGTTTGAACCCCATCTGGTGGTTCTGCGCTGGAGGCTGCGCATGTTTGGGATTCGGAGCCCAGCTGGGAGACCAGGGCTAGAGGGTTATAGCTGGCCTGCTTCAGCCTTCATCTGTAAGGAGAATACCACACGCTCCCACCCCCCACCCCCCCGCTGGGCCCCAGCTGCCATGATCGAGTAAATACCTTAAGCTGGAGTCCAAACCCTTCTCTCACGAAGCGGGCTGTCAGGCTTTCCTATCACAGCAGCAAGAAAACTAGCAAACACATTCTCCCTCCACCCAGGATTCTTAATTCAAAAGAAACGCCACACCTAAAAGATGTCAGCAGAAAAGTAAGCTTTTAATCCTGGCTGGGGGTGGGGTGGGGGTTGGGAGGTGGAGGCAAGTGTATCTCTGTTGCTAAGCTGCAGGCTATTGTGGTTTATACAGCAAGTTCTAGGCCATTCAAAGCTACGGAGTTAGACCCTGTTTTCAAAGACAAAAAAAAAAAAAAAAAAAAAAAAAATACACAATTTTCTATTTTAAAAATATTACTTGGGGCTGGAGAGATGGGTCAGCAGTCAAGAGCGCCTATTGATCGATCTTGCAGAGGACCCTGTTTCAGTTCCCAGCATGCACTGCGGTTCCAGTTCACTCTGGTCTCCCTCGGAGCTGATAAACCCACACAGGCACCACACATACAGGTCATTTTTTTTTTTTTAATTAAATAAATCTTTCAGAACATGTCTAGAGTCACACTCGTGCCAAAGAGTGAGTGGAATGAACATAGAGAATAGTCTTGGATCAAAGACACAGCTCATTGTCCCCAGTGAGCCAGAGCCAAGTTCACCATCACCCACCTGGCCCACATGCCTCCCCTGGAGGGTATCACTCTGTGATCCTTCTGTGGCTCTCATCTGCGCCCCGCCCTCACTCTTGGTCACTCTAAGAGCATCTCTATTCCGGCTTAGGAATCCCTGAAAGCCATCGTGCTGAAGCCCAACTTACCCAACACAGCTGAACAAACTAATTTTGTGAACTGCCTGATAAGAACATTTGGTTTACTCTGCCTGGCTCTGTGTGTGTGTGTGTGTGTGTGTGTGTGTGTGTGTGTGTGTGTGTGTTTGCTATTTCTCTTCTGGGAGAGATCATTTAATTCATATAATGGTATTTACACTAAAGAAAACCAGGGGGGGAGGGAAGGACCCTATAAACAGAAATCCTGGGCCCATGAATGATCTGGGCATCATCAAGTCAGAAGGTCATTATCAATTCATAAGGCCTTACTGGTGCAGGAACAACATAGCATTTGGAGTCATGTTCCATAATAAAAACCAAGAGAAGGGGGCTCCCTCAAGTTATTTGCAAGAGAAGATTTCTCAAGCCCCCCCCATCCCTGATCTCAGAAACACTGAGCCCCTCCCTCTGCTGAGACCTAAGGTGCTCCCTGTCCCTGTGGGTGGGCAGTGTGAACATTCCTGGTGCAGAAGAGAATTTAGGTCCTCTGCAAGAGCTGCATGCTCCCCCAGTGGCAGAGCCACCCCCCCAGCCCAAGACTAAGATGTATTTAAAGTATCCACAGTGCCTTTGAAAATGACCCGATTTATTTATTCTTTCAGATCATTCATCTGAACTGCTCTGTTTATCCCACCAGATTATTTCAGATCATAAAAATGTTCTTTGTACAGCCTTCTTAAGTTGGTTTCCAAGGAGTAAAAATAGAGGGAAAATCATGCAGAGTCCCAGTCTGTGGCCTCTGTAGTCCACGTCTTTAACAGGAATCTGTTTTCAAAGCTGTGTGTCTATTCTCTGTAGGTGTGTCCTGGATTCCACTGTCAACTTCCCTCCAGACCACAGCCACATCTTCCCATGAAGCTTTTCTCCCTTTTCTCCAATTCCTCAGTATTGAAATACCCCTGCAAACTCAGCAGGGCTAATGAGAGGGATCATGACTGGAATAAATTCTTCTCCCTCTCCCTGGCCAAGCATCTGAGTCCTTTCCCATAGGCAACGCTTTATCTTTCATGCTAGAAGAACCTTCCCGAATTCATCAAGCAAAGATGAGATTTGGGCTTGAGATACGACCCTGCTATCATGCTACATACTCTGTTTAGACAGCCTAGTGCCTAGCTACTTATCTTTCCATATTTTTGTGTTTCCATAGGCATAAGCATGTACATAGATTGACTGTGATTTGCTATTGTTATTACTTAGTGATTTTTGCCGTATTTCATATTCTTCTTAGCTATGTGGATTTACCTTTATCCTTGTGAAATTCCTAACTCTCTGGTCATTTTTCTATTTGATTTTCCCCCCTTTGCATCAATTTCTAAGAACTCTTTATCGGTCACAAACACTGTCAGGCATTGTTCTTTGCCTTGCAAACATTCGTCCAGATCCATTGTTTATTTAGAGCTCAGGTGGACGGGAGTAGTCCACGTCGACAGATGTGCAGGTGTACACTCTCCGGCTGAACATTTGGAGGAGGGTGTCGGCATCTTTGCTATTTCTCTCTCCCTTACTCCCTTAAAAACAGGCTCTCTCTAACTGAACCCAAAGCTTGAAGTTTGGGCTAGGCTGGGCTGTCCAGTGAGTTCCCAGACTTGACCGTCTCCACCCTTCGGTGTTGGAGTCGCAGGGCGCAATCCAGCTGTGCTCAACTTTCTGTTATGGGTGTTTACGATGCAAACTCAGGTTCTCCTGCTTGCATAACAAACATTGTCCCTCATTGAGTCATCTCCCCCTGGTCCCTTCTGTATTTGTTAAAATGTATAGTTATGTGTGTCTGATTAAAATCTATTCTCTTTAATTTCTAGTCTCTGTGTTTCTAGTCTTGCTTAAGAATCTTCCCCTTTCCTTTTAGATGTGTATGTGTCTATAGTACCAACCTCTCAGGAGGCTGTGGCCAGAGGACCACGAGTTCAAGAGCAATCTGGGATGTGAAGTGAGAACCTGTCTTGAACAAAAAGAAATAAAAAGAAGTGGGACAAGCTGTCACTTTGTCCCAGGGTTCTGCTCACTAATTCCTCCTTTATTTTAATATTTATTTCATGTCCATGTGGGGGTATGTGCAAGCTGCAGGTATGTGCATGCATGTGCTCATGCCTGTGAAGGCCAGAAGGCCTGGGATCCCCTAGGGCTGGAGTTACAGGCATTTGTGAGCCCTAGCACCTCGCAGCCCTTTACTACTGAACCATCTCTCCAGCCTTAGTTGGGTTTGTTTTCTAGTAATTGGTGGAAGAATTATTGTCCAACAGTTTCATGGCTAGTATCAGGTATTCTTGCTTGTAAGTCTTTAAATCCTTTAAGATCAGCAAAAGGCTAACTTTCAACTCTAAATTCATTTTGTCTGCCTGAATTTGCAAGAACTCCTGGAGGCACCATTGAATGTATTTGCCAAAGCAATGCCTCTCTTTGTTGCACGGTTCTAACTGGAACCCTTTTCCCGATGTGCTGTTTGGCATGAAGCTGTGATTGGCTTTAATAGTCGTCACCCGGGGCTAGGACTCCTCTGTGCCTGCCATTCTGGAAGCCATGTTTTCATTAAACTAGACGCACTTCAAGCACTCTATGAAAGTGAATCTTATCACACTTATCATTTGATGACTGTGGTGGTTAACCTTGACTGTGGACTGGATGTGATTAAGAATCACTATGGAAACACAGCTCCAGGTGTGTCCTTAACGCCAGATTTCCAGATTTGCTCAACTAAAATGGGAAGACTAACCCAGGATGTGAGGGTGCCGTCCTTTGGGCTCAGGCATGAACTAGATAAACTAGGTGGGGTACTGGAATTCAGCATTCTGTGCTTCCTGATAAGGGTGGGAGCTGCCTCCAACTCCTGTGATGCACATTAGGGATGCTCTCTCTGTCCTGCATGTTTCTTTTCATGGTGGACTTCCTCCTCAAACTGTGATCCTTCCTTCCTTAAGTTGCTTTTCTGATGCACTTTGCCACAGCCATAAGAAGAACTAATACAATGGCTATACACAATTAAAGCTCCTCCGCTAAGTGTTTCCAAAATCTAAGCAACATGTTTAGACTACATACACTATGCTTATCTGTTTGCTGCTAGTTTGTGGTTTTTCAATGCCAAATCTTTAACAGCTGTATAATATTCCACTTTTCTAGTCTTTTTTTTTTTCAAATGACAAGTTAACAGCCATTTAATATTCCATGATACTCTCTTAGTATACTGAGCAGAGAGTCAGTCAATAGTATTCCATGCCATGGTGTGATGCTTAACCTTGGCTGTCAGGTAGATAGGAATGAGAGGGTAGCCTGGAGATTACAGAACACACTTAAGCTGATGCATAGTGTTTCCAAATACAACCGATACAGTACAGCAGCTGAGCCAGAAAAGACATGCCCCAAGCATGCATGGAAATCGCCAAGTTGGCTAAGGGTGGTTGGAACAAGGCTAGGAGGAGGGATCCAGCCAGGGTGTTACTGTGGGACAAGTGTGTACATTGCTACTGCCTTTCTTGTGGGCACTAGACTCCCTTCTTCGGGCTTTAGTGAGGACTCACACCAGGACTTCTCCCGGGAACTTTGATCCTTCAGCCTTGGACTGAGACTTCCACTGCCTTGGACATAAAAGCTGCAGTGTTCTTTGCTCTCCAGCATGCAGGTGGTGATTGAGAGACTATCCAGCATCCAAGTGTGTGTTAGTCAGCAGTCCAGTCAATACCCGTGTATGTGTGTGTGTGTGTGTGTGTGTGTGTGTGTGTGTGTTAGTTCTTATCCTCTGCTGTGCTCTATATCTCCCGATGTGTTACTTTTTATTCCATCTCCCTACAAATGGGACTTGAGCTCTCAGCTCTCTCTTCCTGCTACAGATACTTGTGTGCACAGCCTGAAGCTGAAGTTCTCGGATTTGTAAACACAGAATTGCTTGCTGAGTCAATCATTTGAATTCAGGACATAAATATCTTGCCAGGTTGCTCTCTCAAAAAGGTTTAGCAGTTTCCATTCTGTGGCTGTGATCCTTCCAGGATAGGGCAGTCACATGCTTTCTGTTTACTTTGCTGTTTGCCTTCCTTTAAACTTTGTGTGCATTCTTCATGAACAAAAAACCAGTATCTTGTTCTGCCCTTTACTTAGTAGAACCATTGGCAAACTTAATCCCATTGTATCGATTTATGACTTTATTTTGCTTTTTTTGGCCTATCCATTTTCTTTTCTCTTTTCTCTTCCTAGATCAGCCAAAGTCAATGTTCCTTTCCAATTGTATTCTGCTTTTAGAAGTTCCCTTTGCTTTACCACTGGGCTAGAAGTTACCCTTTTTAAGTCTAACCTCATAATCCACCCCCTTTCTACTACCACAATAAAACAGATACAGCCAGAGAGTACTGAGACCCACACTCCTTAATGCATGCCGAAGAGAATAGACAGTAGGGTAGGAATAAAGCCTTTCTGTGCCTTCCAACCATCTCTGTCAGGCAAACAATAGTGAATGTTTCTTTGGAAAACATTCTTTTACTCGTCAGGCTCCACTCCAGGCAGGAACAGTAGATTTCTATGAGAATTTTCTGTAAGGCTCTCTTGGTAAAACCCTTGCCATGTAAGCCTGAGGAGGTTGGTCTCCCAAGGCTGCCAAAAAGAAAAAAAAAAAGAAAGAAAGAAAGAAAGAAAAAGAAAAAAAGGTGTGGTGGTACATTTATTTAGTCCCATCACTGAAACAGGGGTTTACCTGGAACCTACAGGAGAGTCAGCCTCTCCTTTACTTGGGGAGTTTCACGACAGTGACCCTGTCTGTAGGGGGAAAATTGCACCTGAGGAATGGTATCTAATGTTGTCCTCTGACCTAGACACACACATCACATATCCATGTACATATGCACCTGTACCCACATATGCACCTCCACACATATGAACACACACACACACACACATACCACCACCACCACCACCACCACCACCATCCCCATACACAGCCTTTGGAGGGAAAGATGATTTAGGCTGGGAAACAATACAACTGTATACAGGTTCATCACAGTAGCCCCTGCTTCTTTCCTGCTTGGCAACCCTGATCAAGCCAAGAGCAAGAAAGCAAGCCATGCAGAAGATCTAGAGAAAATCAGAAGTATCAGGCAAAAAGGAAGAAAACAACCCAGAGGTTTCCATGACCTTCTCTCCAGAGAAGGCCACCCTTCACCTTAAGGGACATTTTCTTTCTGTGTTCTGTACAGATGTAAGATAGTGCAGACTTTTCTGGATTGTTAGGAAAGCCAAATGGCATGAGCTGTCTCAGAGCAAATTCTCTGTGGGTGTTAGAGTTCCTTCTCTTTTCTCTCCTGTCTCAGATGACTTGCCTTCTACTTACAGAATTGCCAGGACAAGAAATAATTGTTGATGTTGTCCTTATAAAGCACAAGGCTCTCAATGGATTTCTAGCGTGGTGAATGCCGCCATTTCCACTGAGCTGGCAGACTAAATGTTTCCTCTTCCAAAAAACAAATTTGCTAATCACCACCATGGCACAAAAGCTGGGCAGATTCTATGAGGAATGGGAAAGGACTAAAGATGGTATGCCTGCCCCGAATCCTAATAACTGGCTTCCCACGTTATTCCCTATGACTCCAGTCAACAAGTTTTACTCCAAAATTAAGTAATAAGTACTGTGTTATTTATTGGTGAATGAGTATGGAAAGAAATCAGCGGAACATATTAGGAACATCTTAAATGACAACGCTTGTGCATATGAAAATTCAGCTAATGAGAACCATGGCGTTTCAAACGGGAGGCAAACGAAAGTCAAAAAAAAAAAAAAAAAAAAAAAAACAGTGTTGGGAAAATCTGTTATACATTTAGAAGAAAAAAATACAAAGACCTCTAAGCCCCTTTGCCCACAACACACACACACACACACACACACACACACACACACACACACACACACACATGCGCGTGCGCGCGTGCACGCGCGCGCGCAACAATGAATTTTATATGAGTTAAAGGGTCAAAAAGTTCAACCCCAAGTAAAACAGAAACTGTAGATGACTTAGTCCTTTACGGCCTCTGAGCAAGCTGCCCTAAAGCTTGAGGATTTAAGCTGTGGTGATTGACATTAACTAACAAGTCTCTGGAGAGTCCAGGTAGGTGCATTGATCTGGACAAGGCGTGGTTTGTCTCCAGGAGGCTTGCTCAGCCTGTTGGCAGGTGGGCGGGCCATGGGCTGGTCATCTGGGGTGACTTTGCTATTCCATCTTCTTTAGCCACCCATACATGTTGCTGACATGAGTAAGGGTCCCCTATTTTACCTCCTACTATGACAGTCACACACACAGGGTTCACAGAAGAGGAAGAATGGTGTACTTTGTCACTTCCATTGCCAGAACAGTGGCCCCAGCAAGGAAGCAGGTACCTTGGTCGATGGGAGAAGCTACCACATTGCATTGAAAAGAATGTAGAGATCCAAGAAATGAAACCAGTGAGCATCTGCAACGCTGCACAATATGAAGTCAGTTTTTTTTTATTTTTAAGTTTTATACTTCCAGGATTGAATTCATAAAAATTTAAGATCTAGACACACTAAAAGATATAAAAAATGTTTAAAAATGAATCTAATATTGAGCAAAAAAAATATGAGCAGTGTATCTGGCAGACAAAATGTTCCCTTCCATCAATATAAAGACAATATTCTAATTTCAAACCAGGCGAGAGTCCAAAATGCTCAAGGCTCTAAAAGAAGAATACAAATAGCTAATAACTTTAGGAAAAGATGCTGAATCTCTGGCAATCTAAGGAAGCAAATCTAAAGGAACACAAAATATTGGTCATTATGGAAAGCGCTGGTAATGACAAAAATGATTCAGGGTTCAGAGAGAGACATGGCAGTCCAAGAAAAGGACTCTGCTCTTTAGGGAGGGGGGAACTTGTAAATCTCCTTAGATCGAGTCATCAATACAAATCATAGTTATTTAAGATACCCGAGGGTGTTCTGTTCCAGAAAATTCCCTTCCAGGGATATTTCCCAAGGAAACAACCAGATGGTTGTTTATAGCAATGGAAAACAAGTTAAGCATCCAGCAATGGGAACTAGATAGTCAAATGGCACTACACCCACGCCGCATTGTTTTGAGCTATTAGAAAGAGCAGAGCAGGTCTCCATGAGCTGTGGGGGAAGACAGACAGTACAGCTGACAGTTAAGTGAAACAATGTGTGAAAATTGGGTTGTGGCTATTCTGTTAGGGTGCTGCTCCGAGCTGTGTGGCTCAGGGTCTTTTAGGCTTTGTGTCTTACCCTGAGTGTCTCCATTTTACAAAACAGCAGTTGGCTCTATTTTAAGTGCAAACACAGAGATGGTATCTCATATGTGTAAGTAGGTACAACTACCTGCCTAAAGTGAATCATGAGGTGCAGACTAATAAATAATGTATTCATATTAATAGAAAGGTATCACCCATAAACCCATTGACATACATGGAAAACCCATTGACATGTGGGTGTAGTAAAACATACTAGAAAAGCCTGGTCTATAAACTTACTGAGCAGACAAGGAAGAATGCAATATCCTCACCTAGACCCCATGCAAAGAAGGACACAAGTAACTTGATGTCAACAGCTCCACCAACCTGTTATTTGACCATCTGACTTTACTGGTTATTTCAGCTCAGTATGGTCCCAACTGCTTAAGATGGACTATTCAAACAACTGTCTGTCCATACATACATACATCTATCTATCTGTCCATCCATCTAACAATCCATCCAATTTTCCATCCATCCATCCATCTATCCATTGGGACTCAACAACAGACCTATGCCTGGATTTGTAGTTTGGTCCAGCTGCTTGGCTACCCTTCAGCAGCCTTCCAATAAACTCCTTAATAGCCCATCTAACCACCTCAGTGACTCTGCACCCTGGTCAGCTGTCTTGCCTCTGCTTTCAATAAGGCATCTTATTGAAAATAAGTGGTCTCTCTAACCCTGTAGTTTTTATTTTGTAACATACATACATAACATACATATGCACACACATACTTACATGACTGTGCAAATTATGAGTGTCAATGATAGTAATCAATATTGGAATAAAACAAAACAAAACAAAGAAACAAAAAAAGTGATGCCCAAAGCCATCCATGAAGAGAAATTGAGATGTTTGGTGAGTCATAGTCAGTGAAACTGACATAGCTTGTGAATTGATTATTATGCAACAAACTCTGACATTATAGAAAAAACATAAACATGTCAATGTCTCTTATATAGCATATTCATGATAAAATGACAGTATGCCTCATACAATCCTATCTTGTTGAAGGCCATGCTACAGTTTGAACACTTGCACCCTAGAATTCTTGTATTAGAAGCTTAATCCCCAAAGTTATCTGATAATGGCATTTGGTGGTGAGACCTTTGAGTCATCGAGTCATTGATTAATGGACTAATGACTCAATGGGTTACCATATGAGAGGTCTGTTTTAAAGTCAAGTTCGGCCACCTCTTGTGTGCTCCCTTAGCAAACAATGGGTGACATAGCATCGGTGCTTGCCAGGAGACCCTCACTAGATAGGACCCCTTGACCTTACGCCCACCAGCCTCTAGACTGTGAGCTGAGTATACTTCAATTCTTTATAACAAACCCACTCTGTATTCAATTACAGCAGCACAAAGCCAATTAAGACAGCTATTGGGCTTCAAATTCCAGGACTTTCTTCCTTGCTTTTCCTCCTGGGTAGAAATGGTCTTCTCAGCTACAGATTTTCCCAAACACAATGTGACAATCCATCCGGAGCAGACCCCCAAGGGACAACACTTCCCCTGCCAGGAGGCCTGGCCACTTCCTTCTTTGATCTTCCTGGCTCTTGTGTACAGCTGTACAATGGATGGACAGAAGGGAAGTGGGGATAAAAGGAAAAAGGAGGCAGGAAAGCCAGTAACTGCATCTCTAAGGGAAAAAACACCCAGAAAACTGCTGTGAGCCTGTGCTCATTACAGTGTAGAATTCTTGTGGCAGTGCACACTTGTCTGGATTCTGGGCTGTGAAGAATGTGTGTTTGCACTTTGTTAAAGTGTAACCCTCTACGGATAGTCTTTCCAAATTACCCCACCTTGAAACACATTGAATGTAGCAATTATGTTTTAAATCCTGCCCTCCCCCTGCCCAAGGGTGTGAACCCAGAAAACAGTGGTTAGCGACTTTGCTTTTTGTGGAAGCATAATTGTGTGGGAATGTGATAATTTGTTGTGGAACATTACTTTAACTATGTAAAGATGTGTTATATTTATTTACGCTGCAGGATATGACTTTAATCGTGGGAAGGCGTGTTACATTTGTTTGCGCTGCATTTGTTTAATGATGTAAGGATGTGTGTTTAATTATGTAAAGATGGGCTACATTTGTTTCACCTTGCCTGCCTAAGGCACCTGATTGGCCTAGTAAAAAGCTGAACAGCCAATAGCTAAGTAAAGAATAGGATGAGCTTGCAGGCAGAGAGAATAAATAGGAGGAGAGATCTAGGCTGGAGGGGAATAAGAGAAGGAGGAGCAGAGGATGAGGGAGACACCTGGGGCCAGAAGCCAGGCAGCCACCAGCCAGATAGACAACGAGAAGTAGTGAAAACAAGACAGCCAGAAAGAAAGGTTAAAAGTCCCAAGGCAAAAAAATAGATGGAGAGAAACAGGTTAAGTTAAATGAGCTAACCAGAGATGAGCCTAACCTAGGTCAAGCATTCATAACGAAAGATAAGTCTCCCTGTCATGATTTGGGAGCTGGTTAGTGTCCTAAAAAGAAAAAGCCTGGTATGATAGTTTTCAGACATGAGGCAGTATTTCACAGGGACTCCAGGTATAGTACTGATCAGTTGTGGGAACTGGTTTGGACTACCATTGGAATAATAACAATACTGGGCTACAATCAGAATAGCGGCAATGCTCATAGACTTTATGCCCTTTATTTAGCATAAGCATTACAGAAAGCTGAGAACTAACTGATGGATATTTCATTTTAACAAGGGGACTCTATTCAAACAGATGAACCTCCCAGTTCTCAAAATTTTATACACCAATGAAAATGCACGACATTATGTGCTCAACAGAGTCATCCACAGATAAATATTATGTCACTCCCGAAGCACAGAGATGGGCTATTACATATTTGCCAAATCTATATTTTCTGGGTATTTCTTCTATGTCCTAGGAATGGATCCTGTAGAGACAGAAGGTGGATATGTTGGAAGAGCTGGTACTGGCCTCATCCTGGCAACACAAGATAAGGAAGTGTACTCTTTATTGTTCAGACAAGAAATGTTATCAAGAGACAAGGGTTCTGCCACATGGGAAACCCAACTGAATGGGGATCTGGTGCCATTTTTCTGACATCTTCTTAGACAACAATGTGACCAAAGCATCATCAGCCTCCACCCATCCCTGAACTCAGTTGCTGGGGAAACCTTAAAGAGGCAACGTCATTCTTCCCAGGAGCCTTCTCAGAGGACTTCCCACCTGAGATCTGGTGACTTTGATGCATAGACCACCATTGTGTAAAATGTGGTCCCTTTGCTTTGTTACCATCCATTGTCTGCAGCCTTCATGTAACACTGACGGAACTATTATCTACTGCACCTTCTACCATGTTTGGTCTTTGCAGACCGAGCATGTTCAAAAAGGCCTTCACTGTACCTTTCTACCCAGGACTCCTCTGGCTGAGGGAGCCAAGGAATTTGGTGGTGAGTATAGTTTCTCTTAGTTCTGGCCAGATTTTGACAATACTCAAGATAAAACCAGGAAGCTAACATTGTCCTCTTGGCTTTGGAAGTACTAAGTACTTTCCAGTAGAAGCTTTAATAGTCCAATTCTCCTATACTGTTTTCATTCCCCAGAGCCCTTCTGGAAGGAACAATTGATCACTAAATCATTCAGAACACAGATTTTCTCAAGATGGTGACATTTACTGGAGCATTCAGGTTTGGAGCCAGGAACTGCCAACCTCAGGTACCAAAGCATGTCTTCTTGGTAATAACCTGGGATCCGGGCAAACTACCTGCTCTAAGGTCACTTGAAAACATCCTACAGTTAGAAGAATGGAATTTTCTTGCCAATTCCAGAACCATGACTTAAGGCCATGCTAGCTTTGCAAGGAGGGAGTTGGAAAGAGCTGGGACATGCAGCAAGCCTTGTTTTAAAATCTGAGCTCAGGAGGTGAGGCCAGTGATCCACCCCTGTAATTCAAGCGTTCAGAAGGTGAAAGCAGGAATATCAGTTCTTGAACTGATAAATATAGGGAATTTAGGCCAGCCTGGGCAATTGGAGATCCTATGGGGATGGTGTGTGTATGGGGGGGGGGAATATAAACAAATACATAAATAAATCTTTGCTCAAGACCTCCTGGGGAAATTCTAAAAAAAGAAAAAGCCCCACCTACCCCAAAGTCAATGAATAACTCCTGATTTTACTTTGCGGCTGTCTTCCAGCTTTTATAGCCCCATCCTTTCAACTATTAACCATGATTAGCATTATAAAGGCAGCTATTTCCCTCCAGGACTTCTTTATTCCTAACTAGTCTCCAGAATTAACAACTTTCACCCAGGATCACATTTCCTCACTTTCCAAAGCTCAGCACAAGGATGAATCAGGAGGGAGCTGTCCAGGGCTTAGCTGAAAGAAACCACCAGCTTTCTTCAAGATGGCAAGACCTCCCAAAGGGAGATGGGAGCTGAATAGAATAAGACAGAACAGCTTGGCACCAAATTTCCTCCCCAGCCTGTGTGCTCAGCCCGTGGGTGTAATGGAGGAATATGCAATTAATATGCTACTCTATGGGATTCATTAAGCCTGTCTTGTTTCTACAAAGGACCCGTCAGTCTGAAAAAAAGCACCGCTTGCCCTGTGGTTGTTGGTTTCCATAATTCTAGCACTGTAGAACTTGTCAGGTATCTTGGAAAAAACAACTGGACTTGATATTTGATGGGGGAAAGGAAGGGTAGTGCTCACTCTACTGGACTGAAAGGAGTTGGTCTTAGCAGTGGCCACAGAACAGAGAAGAGGCAAAGGGTTACCCATTCCTGGGCACAGGGCTGTTTGGGGGTGGCGATTGCTAATGGGAAGTCTTGCTGAGACCTAACTAGCCCAAGGCTGTACTGTTTCCAGCTTCCCCTCTCGCACAGCAAGCATCATGTGTTCAGAGTGACCTGCCTCTGGGCAAGCCAGTTTGCTTGTTTAGTAACCAGTTATTTCTCTGTCACAGCACCACACAACCACAGGTTATATAAGAGTGGCTGTGCTAACCCACACATGCCCACTCTCCTTGCAGTGACCCCACAACGCCTCATCTGTGATGGGTACAAGGGGAATAAGTCATTCAAGGCAAAGGAGGTGCTAACTTTAGAGACCCTAGCCAGGACCTGAATCCATAAATGATATTGACGATGAAGACAACCCCTGAACAGTACAACTGTGAATGCCATCTTTTATTCCTTTTGTTAGGAAGTATTTGACAGTTGAGTTTACAATCTAAATCTTTTTTTCATATCCCGTATCTGCTATGCACACAAACTCAGGAGCTTTAAGTTCTTAGTATTTTGAATCATACTGATGAAAAATATAAAATGACATTTGTGTGAGGCTATCCACTGAAAATCAACAATAATTACTAAGTCCCATTAACTAGAAACCTACTAAAATAACACATTTGCAAAAAAAGAGCAGTACTATATGGCTTTAAAAGTGGAGGCAACTGTACATCACAATGTAGCAATTTCCACATATATTAAGTTAAAAGGCTTAATGCAAAAGAGCTTGGGATTTAGCTCAAATCAGATCCACCCCACCACAAACAAATATAACCAAAGCCAAACCCATAAAGCAGGAAGACTTACAATAAAGTTGGTAAGTAAATGTGTTTATAAAAAAAGGTTTATATAAATATAAAAACTAAATTAAGCCACTTGGGATCTAACAAAGTGTTAATTGTTTTTAATATAGATGCAATTCTTATTTTCCCTTCTAATTAGCATGTTTTAGTTGTACAAAGCAGTGAGCTTCCTTATGACATTTTCATGCAGGAATATAATAAACTTCAAGTATATTCATACCCATTGTTATTAGCTCATACTTCCCCCGCACACACACACACCAGTCTCTTTCTCAAATAGTCTATCACAAGGTTAATATTCTTATTGAACTAGGTTAGATTGAAGCTCTTTTATTCTCTATACTTGAGAAGTCTTGCAAGCAATTGTTGGCTGACACCCAGGAATCTCACAAGAAATGAATGAATGGTTTTGAGGTATTTATGATAAAATTATCCTCTTATGTTAAGTTTTCTAAGCCCCAAATCTAGATAAAGCCAGATAAATGGCTACAGTAGATTAGATTAACTACCACTTCGAGGCTATGGTTTTCTTTCTTCTTTACTTTCTTCTTTTTTTCTTTCTTTCCTTTTTTTCTTTCTTCTGTCTTTCTTTTTTCTTTTTTTGTTTTTCAAGACAGTTTCTCCATTGAGTTGTCATGGCTGCCCTAGAACTCTGGACAGCCTTTGTAGGCCTTGCTGGCCTTGAACTCACAGAGGTCTACCTGCCTCTACCTCCCAAGTGTTGGGATTAAAGGCAAGGGCTATCTGTGTACTGCTACTGTCCCGTGACTATTTTTCTATGTGTTTTTCTATATGTGTTGCTCACATCGCACACATGGTCAGCTATATACACACACATCATATAAATGTTACATTCACTTAACATTTTATGTCGGTATGACTCATTGTCTTAGAAGTAATTTGTGATGGAATTGAGGTGGTTTAAGTGGGGGGATTGCATTTTAAACAGGTGAATAACACAGTTCCAGAGTGAGTGCACACAATTTTTTTGAAGGCACAGTCTTGGCAAAAGATACTACTGTGTATACAGATTATTTGTAGAAAATATCAGAGGTATCAGAAGGCCCCCAGACTTTGCTTCTTACCTCCCCCCAGATGCTGCTCCACAGCTGGGGCCATGAAGCCACTCTGTCCGGCTGCTTTGTGGGCTGCATGAGTGAATCAGTGTCTCCTGGCAGCCTCTGGGATGCTCTTTTCAGGATCCTCTTCCTTTCCTCTGTATCATCTTGAAAGCTGCCTGGGCAGAGTGTGCTGGTCCAGAAAGCGCTACTTCTTTTTGTCCATATCTATCACTTCCAAGAGTTTGTCCTTGCCTTGGTCCTTCTCTCCCATCATCCACCTGGTCACACCCATCTCTATAAAGACTTTTAGCTTCAAGGACAACTTTTGGACCCATTTGTGGGCCTCCATGAAGTCTCTTGGAAAGACAAAAAGGTATACTTATTTTGCCCAATGAGAAGACCAATAAATAGGCATATTATTAGGTAACATGTTCAAGGTTACACAGATACCATATGTATTTGTTGCATTTTATGAAACTTGCGTTTAAACACTCCACTCTCCTGGTAGACAAGTTTGTGGAAGTTGAAGTTGGAGCCATATCTGTCTTTTTTAGTAAGTCAGTGAAGTGTGATGCGCTAGCTTGAGTGAGCATGTCCTCTCCCATAGGCTCCATATGTTTGAATACTTGAGCCTCAATTGTTGGAATTGATGGGGGAAGGATTAGGAGATGCTGACTTCCTAAAGAAAGTGCCTCTGTGATGCTATGGTTCTATTTAATGGTGTGAATTTCTGGGGATACTGCCTTCAAAAAAAAGTCACTCGGGGCTGCAGAAATGACTAAGCGGTTAAGAGCACTGGCTGCTCTTCCAGATGTCCTGAGTTCAATTCCCAGCAAGCACATGGTGGCTCACAACCATCTGTAGTGAGATCTGGTGCCCTCTTTTGGTGTTCATGAAGACAGGTCACTCACATACATAAAATAAATAAAATTTAATAGTCACTCAACTAGAATGAGGCTCACTATGTGGGGACTCAACCCAACACGACTGGTGCTTTTTGAAGAGACACCATGGGTGTGTAAACACAGATAAAAATACCAGCTTTGAACCAAGGAGAAAGGTCACATGAGACATCGAAGGTGTGGCCCTTTGATCTTAAACTTTCTGCCTCTAGAACTATGACAAATGAATCTCTATCGTTTCAGCTCAACGTAGGGCTTGGTGCTATGGAAACCCGAGCAGACTTCAGACAGAAGTTGTTTAGAGATGATGACCTCCCAATCCCCGTGGGCCACACCTTTCCCCTGACCTCTAGGTTCCAGACTACTTCATAGAAACCGTCGCTTTCCCCTTCAGCTGCTCCCCACAGCTAGGACGGCTAAACTCAGCACTCCATCCCACTTCCTCAAGCACCTCCTCACCTTGCTCCTCCTTCCCTCGCCCACTGGGACAGTCTTCTCTGTCTCTCCCTGTTTGTCTCTTGGTCTCTCGCCTCTTCCCACTACACACACACACACACACACACACACACACACACACACACACACCACGTATTGTTTCCTTACCTGTAATATCTTCCCAATGGCACTCTGATTTCCTCCGTCACTCCCCTCTTAATCCACAAGATGAATTGTAACCTGGGATGATGTCATCTTATTACATGACAGGGTGTAGTGTGAGCTTCCAGCCGGCCTGGGAAGGAGTCTCATTCTCCAACCCAGTCTCCTAGCCCCCGGGCCTAGAACATTCCTGACATAGGATTCAGGTAATTAGCAGTGTCTATGGATTAGTTTAAGCCCTGACCACGTTCCCCCCCCCCAGCCCCCAGTCACTTCTGGTTTTATGATGAGTACTCACTTTGGGCAGTAAAATATGATAAGGGGGAAATGACTTTTGAGTCTGGCTGTATTTATTCTCAGAGTGGAGCACTGCTCATTAGGAAGGCGGTGATTTGGAGCCCTCCACGTTGGAGGCCAATTGAAGACAGTCTTGTCTTGCCTGCTTTGAAGAATGGACATAAGCAGCCTGAGTTCTAGAAATGATGATCAAGCTGCAGCATGGTGGAGAGAAATGGTGCTTCAAGGTCAAACTGGCAGTTAGGCACAGCTAACTAGATTCCTCAAGAATCTGGAAGACTGAGGTGTAGAGGTACCTAGCTGCAATCCTAGCAACTGGGAAGGAAAGGTAGCCATGGGTTCAAACCCAAATAAACCCTTTCTCCCTTAAGTTGCCTCTGTCATGGATTTAGTCACAGTGATGGGAAGTGTAACCAAGACAGGGTAGAAGCTGGACTGCAAAGGGTTGAGGAGAAGACAGCTAAGGAGACATTGAGAATGAGCTCCCGATATGGAACCATCTTCCTTTCAAGGAACTTGACTGATGGAGGGATAGAGCCAGAGAGACAGAGGGATAGAGCCAAAGGGATGGAGGGATGCCCAGATGTAGACAACAGGTCAATCAGCACCTTTCCAGGACAGAGGGTGGTTGTACATATTTAGAGGCTTAAAAGACAGGAATGAAGCCATTGATGAGTATTTATGGGAACAATGGTATAAGGAAGACATTACCAGCTCTCTACATGAGAGGAAGTGAGATTTACAGAGTAGGTGGTGGGACCCTTGGACCAGAATGCCTCATCTCATACACCTGATGGGTGGGCGGTGGCTGGCAGGGGGGTGATCAGGCTGTTGCTGTGGTTTTCAGAAAGCTGATGCAATGTACACCAGGTGACTATGGTTTTCTTGATAAAAGTGGGTAAGTTTTTGGACAAAGGGTGAAGATTATAGAGTTTAAAGAAACGTTAAGTTTTAAACTACTATCCATATGTCAAGAGGTGAGAAAGCCTGACAAATAAGAAGCCAGAGGACTTTTGGAAGGTATTCAGTGTATGTGGGGCATCGGGGGCTGGGGAGTAGAGAGGCAGGCATTTGTGTGAATATGAAAATATCCTACTGTGAGATTTGGCAGTGTAGTGTCAGATTGGCATATACCCAACGCGTTTTGATGAGCTGGGTAGGTGGGTAGGGTCAGGAGAATGACAGAGGCCTAGAGAGTTCTTGTGAGAAAGGATGTAGTTTGAGGGTTTGATCCTGTGGCTGTGGTTTGGTGGTGATCTAGACAAAGAAGGGAATACTGGCTGAAAATATGGAGCAGGTATAATCTAGGGTAGGTTGAGGAAGGACTGTGCTGGGACAGCTGGAGGCCACGGCCAGAATGGAGATGGGACATTGGTGGAGTTTAAGGTTTCAGAGAGGAGACCGTTCTTGGTGAAGACATGGTTGTGATGAAGAGATGTTGGAAGAATATACATTTTAAATAGATACATTTATATTCCCATCAAGGAAAATTAATATCCATGTATTAATCAGATTAACCTGCCCACGTCTTTAGGAACCAGGATCTACTGTGAGTGAGGACTATTTCTAGGTAGCTAATTATAGGAGGGAAGATACCCACTGTGAACAGAGGCAAAATGTTTCTGATAACACAAAGATACTTTCCAAGGATGAAATTCTCTTGCTTTTTATAGTGATTATTTTCAGTTATCGACTGGACACAATCTAGAATCAGCTGATGAAGAGAGTCTTAATGAGGGTCAATCTGGCTCAAGTTGGCTTTGGGTATATCTGTAGGTAATTAATATGGGAAGAGCCAGCCTGAAAGTACATAGATTGCTCCATACCCTGGTTTGGGGCTCAGAGTACATAAGAGTAGAGAAAGCTAACAGAATACAAAGCATATGAGGGTTAATTCATTCTCTAGTCTTGGCTGTGGATGTGACCAGCTGCTCCTGGGACCTCTCTGCTATGTTGGACTCCAACCTGGAATTGTGAGTTAAAAAAAAACAAAAAACAAAAACCTTATCCTCTAAGTTTCTTTTGGTCATGTTTTTTTTTTTTTTTTTTTTTTTTTTTTTTTTTTTTAATCACAGCAACAGAAACAAAACAAAGGACTATTTGAGCCAAAGAACTGGATCCATGGAAACAAGAGATTCAAAGTAAATGAGGCTTCCTTAGACGTGTTGGTATACAAGTCTTCCATGACTTAGAGCCAGATGAAGTCTTCAGAGAGTACCTTGAGAATAAAATTGCATGGAGGTCTCAGATATTTAGGCACTAGGAGTGAGTGGCAGAACATTCTAGGACTCATTAAACCTACTTAGGAGTGGTTATATTGAGTAGTAATTAAAAACAGCAGAAAATCAGAAGATGACATCATAACTTATCTTTGATGGTGTTTCTTCAAAAATTTTCCCTTCCATGAATCATCAAGCTAAATATAATCATTATGAACCTCCCCAAACTTTGCATTTGGTTGTTTCAACAAAGTTTTGTTTTGGTTTCAAACAATTATGTCTCATTGGTAGAAAAAAAAATGTCTAGGTTTGTGTCTGGAAGGAAGTCTATCTTTTTCAGACTGGGTGGCTTTTACTCTGACACCATCAGGATGGGTTATATCTTCTCCATTTGTGTATCTTAGGGGACATGGCTTTGAAAAGACAACCTGGCAAGTCTTAGTCAGGTACTGTTTAAATACTTGGCATGTAAACACATCTGTGTTCTCTGCTCCCTAAGGAGCCTTTGTCTCCCACTAGGAGCAAGATTCTAATCTGTGTCTGTTGCAAACACCCTCCATGCTCGCCTTTGCTCCCCATCCCCTCCCTCTGCACTAGAGTGCCTTCTTTGTAAACATCCATCTGCAGTCTCAAGTCAGGGCTGACTTCTGGATGTGCTCCTCAGTATCCTGCACCAGCCATGGCTACACTGGCCTCTAACATCCCAGACACTGCAGCCCTAGAACTCCATAGCGCCTCATAGAGCTTGCCTTCCACTCCCTCCCCGCCTTGGCAAGAGGTCCTACGACCTCACACCTCTTCCTCCGTGCAAACAGCAAGCACCGTGACTTTCATTTCCAAAGAGATCTCACTTTGGGAGCTAATGTTAATAGGGACAGTGGGTCCTGATGTAGACTCTGAGGAGGCCACAAATATAGAAGGGACCCTGGAATTCAAACATATATAATTTAAAGCAATAGGTAAGGCCATTTGAGTTGTAACTAGTACATGCCATTGAAACCCAAGGGGACTTTGTGGCTGCTTATAGCTCAAGCAATCCCATTGTGAGCTGATATACAGGGCAGGTCCTTTCCCATCTCCATGGAGCACAAAAAGGTTGTACTTACAATATCCCTGAGGTCCCCAGTCAAGGGGAGATGCTGTGCCAGGGCTGGTGGCATACACTTTTAATCCCAATACCCACATCTTTCCTGGATTCTGATCTCAGGACCTCTGGTTCTCAATTTGAAAGGCTCTAGAAAGCCCATGTCCCCACATGCTATTGGCACCATTTGAAGAATAATAGACATTCTGAAAATAGATAAAGCCTTCCTTCCTCTTAGGAAAGAAAGAAAAAAAATCAGTAAAGATACTTTTTATAACAATAAGAGACTATCAGAGGCTGGGTTGATAACTCCAGCCTAAAAGTGCTTGCTCAGAAAGCATGAGCTCCTCAATTCTCAATCCTCAGAAACTACATTGTAAAAATTGACACATAAAGTTCTGGAGAGACAGCTCAGCAGTTAGGAGCAGAGGCTGCATTCAGTTCCCACCATCCATGTTAGGTGGCTCACGACTCCAGTTCCAAGGGATCTGCCATCCTCTTCTGGCTTCTGTGGGTACCTGCACTTGTGGGTAATATCACATACATACATAGAAAATTATAATCTATATATGTATATATTTAGAATGATGGATGTGGTGGTATGTGCTTGTAATCCCAGCGCAAGGGAAACAGAGACAAGCAAATCTCTGGGAACTGCTAGATATCCAGCCTGGCCTGCTTGGTGAGTTCTAAAACAATAAGGAAACCTATCTCCAAAAATCCTGGACAGCACCTGAGGTATGACACACAAGATTGCTATCTGGCCCTTGGGGCACACATACGTGTGTGTTCAAACCCCTATCCCAAACATTCAAACACATACACAAAAGACCATCAAATATTATTCTTACTCTGTCTTGAAAGAGTCAATTAAAAACAAAACAAAACCTTCCTTAGATTAGCTTTTACACCCAGATAGAAGACAGGATAGAGTTCCTGACCCTCAAATACAATTGCATGGGGAGAAATGAGACGATCCCAAGAACAGGATAGTCTCCTTATGATGTCTGACTGTGCACAAAAGTTTACACATAGAAATGTGGAGAAGAAATCAACTATGAGGACAGAGACCTTTGACAACTAATTATAAAACATAGTACACGGTAGTTATTCCACAAGATACATGACTTGAAAGGAAATGGCACATTATTTTAGTATTATCTGGTTGGTGAATATAAGCATAAAGAAAAACCCTTACATCGTGATTATAATTCAGTAGCTTCCCAGGTGAGGATGCTAGGGAGTTTTTGCAGAGTTTGCAGAGTTTTGCAAAGACTAGTTTGGCCATTTCATTAGTTCTTTCTACACAAAATCCTCCACAGACTAGACAACAGAAAGCTGCACAACTTTATACTAGAGTAGAAAGGGCAGGTAGGTGTTCAGTCTTCACCAAAGCTGCATGCAATCATTGGAGAAGGAAAACAGTTCTGAGTCTGCTTTGTTTTCTCTCCTAGGAAGGAGGCATTAGCACGTGCAGCTTATACACATCCTGAACCATTTAGGATTCCTGGCTGTTTTACTTCTCCATTCAGAGAAGGATGTGCTGTGGGTTGCTTCCAGGAACTCCCACTTCATTTATTTCATGCCTATGTTTTGCCTGCATGCATATTTGTGGACACCACATGTGCCTGGTTCCTGCAGTGTCCAGGAGAGTGTCAGATCTCCTGGAGCACAGATGGATATGAGCTGCCGTGTAGGTACTAGGAAGAGAACCTTGGACCTATGTAAGAGTAACCCCGGCTCTTCACTACTGGACTATCTCTGCAGCCCCAGGAGTTTAGATTTTAGATCCTCATAGTAATTCCCATACTTTCGCCAAAACGTGTTCCTTCTAGTCTAGGGCTTTGTGTCTGAAAACTCAATAAGCTACATACCTTGCAGAAAGGTGTGGGGGGGTGGAGAGAGAGAGAAAGAGATCTTTCAAAAGTTAAGGATGTAAACTCAAAGCATTGTTTTCCTTAATAACCCAATAGAGCCTTGGTACCATCAACACACCTGTCCTTCTAACCACCTACACTTATGTCTTGAAATGACTCAGGACATGGCACCCTCCCCCCTTGGGTTCTGAACAACTGCGATCTCCTTTCCTTCTCTGGCCTCAGCTGAGTTTCCTGCTTTCATTCCTATTGCCCCCTTTTTCCACTCCTCCCCAGAGTCTTCCTGCTTCGTGCCTTGAACCCTTCCAATTTTCTATGTCTCTCTACCTTACCTACCGCCCTTCGAGAAACCCCGCTCAAGCTCTCTGCCTTGGACCCTCCTCCCAGCCCCGTCTTAGGCTCACAGCTCTTTCTGCAGAAATCGGTCGATATGAATTGTAAGTGTGTGCTTGCCTGGTCATTCCGCTCATTTCTGGAGGTGATAAGTATAACTTACTGCTGAATTACAAGTGTTTAAAAAATGGTACGGACTATAACAATCTTCCCGTTTTGCCCAATATGCTTCCTAATAATGTTTACAATCTGGCTGGATTTCCTGGTCCCAGCAGGTCAGGGTTGGACATTTTATAGGTGATTATTTAACTCTTTCCTGGTCTGGCAGTTTTTTTCAACACTGGTAACTAATGGCATTTATTTCTCCCGTATGACTTCATAAGCACTTAACCACATACAAGCTCAATAGTTTCTGCCTCTCTGAGTCTCCAGTGACCTGCAGCTCGATTAACATCACACAAACACTTGGCCTTGTAAACATGATTGGTACCATCTGCACTCTGCGGAGACTCAGAGAACGTTTTCTCAATATGAAAATGACTTGGGTTGTAGCCATCTTGTTTGGATTTAAAAAAAAAAAAACCTAGCCTGTACACAGGAGAAATTCCAGTCATTTGATTAACCAGCCAGTCAACTGGAGATTGGACAGAGTGTTCATCCGTGTGCAGGGGACTGTGGAGACCGGGAGGCTGTGCATCCCTGACCACCTCATAGAGGCTGGAAGTATGAGTCATGTTTTTTTTGGATCACAGGATACCCCTGTGTGCCGGCCAAAGTATATTAATAATGCTGATAGGTCTGCAGTTCTGGGGGGAAAACACAGTGTTCCTATAAAGTTAAAGTTGCATTGTTTGGTCAATAGGTGCAGTTTTGTTTGACCCCTTCCTTGTGGCTTAGCTCACCTCGGCTGTCCATATCTCTGTTGCATTCTGTTTATCCACCACTTGCCAATTCCAATTAATACTGTAGGAGTTGTACTCTAAGCTCTTTCTCTGAGGGTATGTCTTAAAAAGGACATATTCTTTCCTTGGGTGGGAGGTATGATGATCATTAGCAGAACAACCCTCAAGAGGCAGCACTAAGTGGCCTTTGCTGTTGGAGTCATCTGGTCCCTGGTTTTTCCCAACCTAAGCATCCTCAGTTCTTGCTGTTGCCAACGGTGTGCGGTCCTCGGCATCCCTAATGGGATGCTGCTGTTTATTACAATCCGTCTTCATGGGTTCTCCACAAAGGAATCCCCTTCTTTACAGGGGATAAAGAGAACCTCCATCACAGAAACGAGTGTGCTTCAGACTTACCTGGAGGTCATCTTGGCTCTGTGCAGCCTTAGGAAAATGCATCCATCCATTTCCGTGTTCCCTTTCCTAAGTTTTAGAATGAAGATGACCCAGCAGCTTCTCAGGAGGCTGTTTAGAGATACAACAAGACAAAGATCTTGAAACAGAATGGTGCTAGTTCTACTGGGTGCTAATGGTGATAATAGAAAGATTAGAATATATCTATTGGAAGGTGAACACACTCAGCCTCTGAAGACTATGATGCACTAACTTACATTCATTTATATGCCATCCTCTACTCTCCTGTTAGCCAAAGAGAGGGTGTCTGGCTGACTGAAGCTCCTCCTCCACACAATGCTTCAGGCACCTCCCGTGAACGGTGCCTTCTTGACAGCCACCCTTCCATGCCTTCTCTCCTACATGTCAAGCCCCACCCAGTGCACTGTTTTCTGTCATCGGCGTTAGACATACTCTCTCACTAAAAACAATGACCATGACCCACTTAGATTAGCAGCAGCATTACCTTTCTTCTTCCCTCACTTCTCTGTGCTCCTCATCCAGGCCGGCTGCCCTACAGCTGTCCCCAGGCACTCCAACTGCTCTCCACGGCATGCCCTGTCTCATAAACCCAGAGGACACTTGGCTGTCTTATGCTGCTGGAATTCTTGGCAGAATTTGATGCTCTGACCACTCCCTCCTTCCAGCAGCCTCATACTCCAGGCTTCTTTAACTTCTGAAATTCTCTCTATCCCTTTCCTCCTCTCAGTTCAAACTGTTGACATGTTTCTTGTACTCTGACTGGTGTTCGCTGGCCTTCTGGCAGATTCTCTTCTCTTTTTCGTTGCAGTCGTTGCTTTGGGTGTCTCAAAGATGCTATTCTGCATCACTCTAGCAAGCTTTATTGTTTGACAGTTAACATTTCAATCTCAGTCCAACTGAAATGTTTAGTTTCGGTGAGATGAGAGATAAGGGAAAACATGAGCATGCTTGTGTCTGCATGCTCATGTGTGTTGGTGTGTGTCTGCATGTTCATATGTTGTATGTATGTGTGTAGCTGCGCATTTGCATGTTCAAGTCTGGTGGTGGTGGTGTGCATGCAAGGGTGTACACATGTGTGTGAAGGTCAGAAGACAACCTCACATACCATTCTTCAGGCATGACTCACCATTTTGAAACAAGGTCTCTCAGGAGCCTGGATCTAACCAAGTAGGCTACACTGGCTGTCCTGTTAGCCCCAAGGATCCATCTCTGGTCTCTGCCACCCCTGCACTGGGATTACAAGCATGTAGCACCATGCCTGACTCTTCTGAAAGTGGGTCCTAAGGATTCAATCCACATCCTTGTGCTTACAGAGCAAGTGCTTTAACAACTGAGCCATCTCCTTGGTCCCAGAAAAGGCAGAGGGGTCTTTCTCTCAATAGCTGCGTAATTGACAACAGTGCCATTGTATGAAAGGCCATCATTTATCCTCTGCTTTGTGGTGTCAGCCTGAGTGCAGATGTGTGTCTGTCCTTGGCCTATGCTCTGCCGTGGAGCCCATTTGGCTTTGCTGACGCCAATGGCACATCTTAAAACAAATCTTCACACAAAGGAAGTGAGTTTTTTACAAGTTGGTCTTTTTAATAAGTTCTATTGGAATTGGAGCTGTCTTCTGACTCATGGTTTAGAGTTCTTTTTCCCCCATAGCAAAAGTAAATGAATAAATAACGTTCCCAAGATGAAATGCCATCAAGAACAATTGTTTTTAATCTCTTGAAATTAAATAGCACTTCAAGTTCAAGACTTTTGAATACATTTACTGGCTATGTCATTAACAAGGCCACCAAACACCGCTGACACAGTGGTTCTCAGCCTTCCTGATGCTGCAACCCTTTAAGATGGTTCCTCATGCTGTGGTGACCCCCAACCACGAAATTATCTTTGTTGCTACTTCATAACTGCCATTTTGCTATTGTTATGAATTGTAATGTAAATATCTTATATTTCTGATGGTCTTAGGCAATCCCTGTGAAAGGGTCATTCAACCTTCAAGGGGTCTAGACCAGCAGGTTGAGAACCATTGCATGAAGAGTTCTAGATTTGTAGCAGCCTTGAGGGGCTTCCAGAGTGGGCAGAGGCTTTCTTCAACTCTAGAATCTCCAGCACCCTCACCAACCCCTGTCCATGACCTCTCTTCATTCAGCCTTGAGAACAGCCAGTGATGAATGCAGCTATTTCTAAACACCTATCTTCACTCTAACTTCCTAGGAGATCAAAGGAAATGGCTTTGTTCTTTTCCCCTTTCTTCCGTGAGTTAAACTATTGGCAGGCCTCGACAAGTGGAACTTTATCTGTTCTATTTTAGCCAACACCTGGCTTCCTCCATCTCTCACATCATTCTGGTCCCTGCTGGTAAACCTTAGTTAGCACAGCCTTGTCTTGCTTGACATCCGTCACCATTTCTTAGAACCTAACCGTGAGCCCTGATGGGACCTAGTAAGCCTAAGAGGATATGATGTGTTAGGAGAAGGTTTTCCCCCCACCGCTGGTCTGGTCCTGCCGGTCCCACCGCAACGCCAACCCCAATTAACACACCGAGACTCTGTATTTGATATAACTCTGTTGGCCAGTTACTTGTTTCTTATTGGCTAGCTCTGTCTTAAGTATTAACCCATTTCTATTAATCTAAGTATTTCCACGTGATCTCATCTTACCGGAGAGTGGGGTAGGACCTCTGTTCTCTTCGGTCTCTCCATGCTGACTCCTCCTTACTGCTTCCTCGAATCCTCCTTGTCTCCTAGTCTTGCTTTCCTATTGGCCAACAGTGCTTTATTCATTAACCAGTACGAGAAACATATTTACAGAATGACGTCTCCCGTGAATGATGTACTGATAGTTAAGAGGCTACTTCAGAAGACAGCAGAGGAAGCACTTGTAGTGCAGGTATGGAAGGACTGCCATCTAGTTGAAGCAACAGATTAGAACCCATGAATTAGAGAACACTAAAGCAGCAGTTCTCAACCTGTGGGTTGTGACCCCCAGAGGGGTTACATATCTGATATCCTACACATCAGTTATCTCCATAACCCTTTATAACAGTAGCAAAATTATGGTTATATAATAATCTTAGGAGAAACGGTATTAAAAGGGTTATAGCACCAGAAGAAGGAAGGTCTGTGTGCTAAAGCAACAGCAAACATCTTAGCGAGTAACTTAGAATAAATAATTTAACAAGGTCAAGAGTGACTAATTCTGATGTCCATAGTCCCAACTTTGACCTTGTTTCTGTGTTCTCCAAGTCTGTAATTTCTGTCTCAGCTCTTACTGGCTAACTCCTACCCCACCCCACCTCACCCCCACCCTACACTCACCTTCACTAAAGTCAATGATGGGGATGTTTGCCTTGGGTAGTGTGTCAGTGTAAGACACAGTGGTAAGGAATGGTGTAAATACTTCAGTTACATTATAGGATGAATGGCCTTTTGTGAAATGACTATTTACAACCATTACTTTGGGGAAGAAAAAAAAAAAAAAAAAAAACACTGTTCTGGGTACAAAATGACCTGCTTCCAGATGAAATTTCAGAGCACAGACCCTTCTTTTGGCTAGGACTACTCAAAAGTAAGCACTCAGGAAGTGTGTCCTGCCAGTCCCCGAATGTTCTTTTTATTCATTGAAAAGGATAAAGTGGACAGGTTGGTCAACAAAGCATGGTGGGGCACAGGCTCTTTGTTTCTACAGGAACAATTTTTCTCATGAACAGGAGAAACAAGAATACACCGGGTACACTTTCAGTACTCACAGCAGCCAGGTCTGTGAAATAAGCAATGGCATTACCCTAACCTGAATTCTAAAGGACTTCCTTTAGGGCACATACAACTCATAACCCAGAGGCTGCTAAACAACAGCTGCAGAGCCCGGTTTAAGGGTGGGAAATTCCCAGTGTGCTTTTGCAGAGTGTGACCGTCGGACCTGTGACATTAGATTCACGGGGAAGGTGGTCAGAATGTCGCTACTTCACCTACGGAATCTTTATAAGACCCAAGTGTTCCGGGCTTCTGCAAGGTTTCCAAGAGACTTTATGTACCTGGGAGGATGGGGACTAGGCGTGTCTTCCTTCTCCAAGCACTGTAGAATTAGCAGTGGTCGTGGCTCCTGGGTAGAAGTGCCTTGATGGGCTGTGATGGGGTAGTGGGTAGGATGAACCTCAGACTGAACACAGAACAAGCACTCCTCAGCAGTGAGATGAATGGATCTGGTTTATCTTTGTGACCCTTCTGCTTCTCTTTTACCAATCTAATAAAGTTGAATGATATTTTCAATTAAACCACCACAGGGGACTATAGGCTGAGTAGTGTCATCTCAGAATTCATGGGTTGACGTCATAGCTGCCGGGATCTTCTCTGTGAGATCATGTTCAGAGGTAGGGTCATTACAAGGGTAATTGAGTTAAAATGAGGTCACTAGTGTGCCCACTAACACAGTATGACTGGGTCCCTAAAAGAAGAGGTCAGGAGGACACAGACACAGGCATAGGAATGACCTTCCGAAAGAGAAGACAGCCATTGCCAGAGGGGCTTGACAGAAAGCAATGCTGTCGACTTCTAACCACATGAACTATAAGGAAAGTTCCTGATATTTGAGCACCCCAGGGTCTCTCCATTGTAGTCTGCAGCCATGGCAGGCTAACACAGGATCCCATCTTGGCCCTCACGCATCAGAGCTTCATACAGAGCTCTGCTAGGACTGGTTGCTACCTCCTACAGCAAATCATCGTTGGCCTTTGTAGAAGAGATGTCTAATTAATTCTCCCCTTATGGGTCATTTGTATAGAGCAGTTAGCCCAGTTCTGACTCCAGTAAGAATATGATTGCATACTCTGTTGTCTCTCCGGGAATGAGAACTTGACAGCCAGGAGCAGCTTTGACCTATCAGCCTGTCGTGCGGGAGCTCAGGCTTCACCTGTTACCACTAACTATATATGTGTCTGCTAAAATGCCTTCATCGGTGTTTGTTGCTTTGCATGTAACATGGAGGTAATAACAGCTTCCATGCTGACACGCTCAAATAAGGTGGCACGTGTAAGAATCATAGACATGCTGTAAATGCAAAGCGAATACGTGGCTAGATCAGTTACTTTCCTTGTGCTGTGATAAAACGCCATGAGAAAGGAAACTTATAAAAGGGAAAGCATGTTTGAGTTCCAGAGGGTTAAGTGTCCATCGCTGGACAACAGAGACATGACAGCAAGAGATAGGTGTGGTGGCAGGAGCCGACCACCTCTTTAACCACCAGCATGAAGCAAAGAGAGCTGGGAGTGAGACAAAGCTACAGATTCAAGGCCAAGCTCCAATGATGCTCTCCCTCCTGGAGGCTGCACAGTACCACCTAACAGCATTACTGGCTGGAGCAAGTGTTCATACACACCAGCCATGGGAGGCATTTTCAGTTAAACCACCACAGTGGGCTTACTATTGTTGTTGCTGTTCATTACTAATTACTGCCATCACTAGCAAACCTTCTCCAGAGACACAGCTTGGGCAGAACAGCGCTGGGAGCCACTGTGGAATGTCACTTCTCAGAATTCAAGGGTCCCAGGTTCAACCTGGCAGCCACACTTCTGGAAATTGGTCGAAGGGTCGTGTAACTATGTATTCTTATGATCTATTTGTCACTCTACATCTTTTGCTCAATTACGGATTGTATAAGAGTGGTGGGTTGGGTTCCGGTGGGTGGGGAGGAAGTCAGCTTTTGGAGGAAGATGCCAAATTAGGGTATTTTCAGCCCGCAGTAACATGGGGACATTGAGAGCCATGTTGCAGACAGCTGGGCACAGAGAATGGTATCCAATTTGTGCTGAGTGTAGTTGAGCTGAGCAGGAGACATGAAGGATGAATACTGGGTAATGATTTGGATGGATCTGCCAAGCTCTTGGTCAGAAGACGAGGGAGAGGATGAGGGCAAGTAGTAGACACTTACAGGTTTGTGAGATGAGAAACGGGTACCAGGTAGTGGAAGATCAGGCAAAGAAAAGGGCAGTGAGCACAGACATGATTTTAAAATGTTAGCCGCATAATGTCCTAAAAGACATAGCTGTAATAAAAGTGTCCAGGAACCAAGGAAAGCCGAAGTGAATGGGATATCTACCAGCTCACTGAACATGAACTTTTAGTGGGAAACCTGAGGATAGGGAGAAAGAGACAGACAGACAGGCAGACGGACAGACGGACGGACGGACGGACAGACAGAGATTATGAGTATGTGATCAGACCATATTGTCACCTTAGCAGGCTCACTATCTCACTAATTTGAAACACCACATTCTCTTTATTTTAAAATGCCTGTATCTTAGATCAATATGGATACAATTAGATTGAAGATAAAGGGCCCCCTTGTTTCTGAGTTCAGGACATCAGAACAAAAAAAGAAAAAATAAAATCACATCAAGGGCTCCATTCAGCCAGAAAGCACAGCAAAATGGGTGCTAAATGACACCAGACAAAACAAGAGAATGTTCCTGAAGAATCATTGGTGGAATTTACACTCAAAGCCTTCTATTTAATTCAAACCACACAACAACTGATGGTGATATCATTAAAATAAATATCCCACATGGCCTATCTCTGTCCTTCCCATACAACGGCACTGACATCATTTTTGCATGTTATATTAATGGCATTTTCTGTATTCTGCTGAAAGGTCACAGTTCTGCCAGTAATGAGATTCAGCCTCCAGTCAAGCTGTTCCAAGACACCACTGCCTAGTTCCAAAACAATCGGGAGGCTGGGCTCCCAGCAGTATGAATTCCAGAAAGCAGATGGCTCCCTGGGTGTGAACCTTGAGTTGAAGAGAGCCGAGTCCACTCCAGATTACCCTGGTCCTCCACACTGGGGCCAGGCCACATAGGCGGACACATGGAAATATATAATCCCAAGGGGCCTGGGTTTCTCCAGAACACATGGCAACAAATCATAAGGGGCCAAAGGGTCCAGTATCAGGGCCGAGTCTAGAATCGCCAACATGATTGGCAACTGATACTGAAAAACAGACTAGGAAGAATCATTTGTTTAAAGTTTAAAAGCTTGAAGGTGTTTCTAATCCAAATTCCATGGGCTGCATGTGGCCTGGAGAAGCTATGAATTCAGGTCAACAAAAACCAAAGACTTATTTAAAACATCCTAAGCTCTCTCTCTCTCTCTCTCTCTCTCTCTCTCTCTCTCTCTCTCTCTCTCTCTCTCTGTCTGTCTCTCTCTCTCTCTCTCTGTCTGTCTCTCTCTCTCTCTGTCTCTCTCTCTCTCTCTCTGTGTGTGTGTGTGTGTGATTGCTTTCGTGACTCAGTTTCAAGGTTCAGGTGTGAACGTTGCAGTTAACAATGCTGTCATGACAAAATGTTGGTAGGGTGAGGAACAAAATAGCCCTGATTCTGTTCCCTGCACATCTGTGTGGTTTTAAGTAAACTGACCAGTCTCTCCGAGTCTCTAAGACAAGAAGCAAATGTCCCCGTCTTCCCAGGGTTGTTGGGAGAATTTTGACTTACGGTACTTAGCACAATGGCCAGAAATGACAGCTGACACCTTACCGTTAGTAAGGATGGTTAAGTTGTCCTCAACTTGGTTGTCTGCTATAAGGACCTGCCTCCCAAAGCTGATGCTTGCTAGGACTGAAGGTACATTCAGAATATTTTGATCTTGGTGCTTCTCAAACAGAAAGGGGGTGGGGGGAACCAAGCATGGCAAGGGGATCCTGGTGTGTAACTGTTCTCAGTACAAAATGTGGTTTTGCCTGGAGATCCACTTCTGAGCTCATTCACTGAGTCTGCATGACTGGTTTCATTCCCCATGCAGCGAGGGTTGCACACTTAAAAAAAATATTTATTTAGTATGTATACAGTGATTTATCTGCATACATGCCTGCATGCCAGAAGAAGGCATCAGATCTCATTATAGGTGTCTGCGAACCACCATGTGGTTGCTGGGAATTGAACCCAGGACCTCTGGAAGAGCAGACCATGCACTTAACCTCTGAGCCATCCCTCCTGCCCCCGTTGTACTTTTTACATTTCAATTAACAAGCCTCTCCCAAGATCCAGCAGCTTGTGCTCCCGCCTGAGTCAGTTAGAAAGGAATCTGCTGGCTCATTAATATTTTAGTGCAGATTAAGGAAGCATGTTCATCTTCATGGGAGGGTTTTCATTCTAAAGGACAGAAAGAGACAGAGGCTCTAATGACTGGACCAGAGGGATATCTGGATTTCAGTAGGCGAGCTGACAAAAATTCTCCAAACTTCCATCTGGAGAAATCATACACCAGAAAAGAGTACAATTCTATTTATAACCACTCAATATCCCCAGCATAAAATAATGTTTATCAACAGAATAAGGATACAAGGGCTTGGTGTCCTTGGATAAGGTCACAGGGCTCTTATCCAGGCCACATCCTGGTTGATGTTTTTATCAATAGCTTCAACGAAAACACAGATACCATGGTGGCTGCACAAGCTCTCTGATAGTCGATTAGCAGCTGATGCACTTTGATGATGAAGACCATCCTGTGTTCTTAGTTGGGATAATAGCACTGCATGGCAAGCTGAGCTGTTCAAAGGCTGAGTTCCTGCTCAGTCCAAGGGATGTGCCAGGCAGGCTCACACATTGCTGCCATCCCTAAAGAGATGCAGTGTATTCTCTACTACGACTAAAGAAACTGGTGTTCAGCACGTTTAGGAAGATTGAAAGGACTCCAGAGCCAAGAAGAACAAACAGGAGAACCAACATTGGATTTTCTTGGTAGCAATGCCTGTAAGCCCAGGCCTTGGGAGGGTAAGGCAGGAGGATCTGCAAGTTCAAGGCCACCCTTGAACTCAGCACCATTCTGTTCCAAACATAAGAGAACAAAACCTCAACTCCAGGGCTATGGTCTTTCATGACCATACTGCATAAGTTCTTATTCCCCTTTAATGGGCAAATCCTCTTGCTGTACAATGGAGGGGAAGTGTGTCTAGCACAATTTCTGGCACTTAGATACAGAAATATTTGTGGGGGAGAAAAGGAGTGGGAGGAAGGAAGAAAGAGAGGGAGTGTATCTGCTTTAATGTGTGCTGGTAATCATGACCAGTGGAGAACATCTGAAGGTATTCCATTTGGCAGATGTGGACACCCCAGTCCTCTCCAGATATTCCAAGGACCGTGTGCAATAAGCATTAAACAGTTTTAAATTCAGTGGGAGCTGGTACTTTGAAAATAATAACACTATTTGTGCATGCAAGAGGCTGCCTCCTGGGCCCACATCAAGTCCCTGGGAGTCTTGAGGCCACATCAGATCACAGTTCAATGAAGGCTACCGAGAGGAGGCTGAGAAACGGGAGAGGTAGACTATGTCAGCCTGTCCTTTGAAAAAGGGTCCTCGTGCAGTTTCAGTTGCTTTAGGCTGAGCTTAATGTTGTGCTGGGAAGCTGAAGAGGGAGAGAGGGCTGTGTTTTCCTAAGATAGACCCCTTTCTACTTCTTCAGCATGTGTCAAAACTAACCGTCGAATAGCTATGCCCTTCGTGACACCAAATGCCAGCAAAATCGCGACTAGTTCATTCTCTGAAGAAACGAGGTAAATATCCCTCAAGTAGGCTTCTTTGGGAGTGGGGGTGAGGAGAAAACCTCGGAAGGACAGCAGGCACTTCTAAGGGACAGTGTGGGCTTTGTCTGACGTTGCAAGCCTGAGCCAGAAGAGCAATGAGAAAATGGAAAAAGGGTCCCATCGCACCATGTTTATCATCCACACCATCTTGAGTTGTTCACAGACACATACACAGACTTGCTTCCTGGGATGCTTGTGGTGAGGAGCTCGGCTGTCTAAAGTGCTGTGAACCTCCCTTTATTATTATTTTTTTTTTCTTTTCTCTATCTCCAAGGCGGTACACCAGGGAGAGCGTTAGACATCCTCCCAGTACTGGAATACTAGCGACCAGAGCATACCAAGAGTGCCGGCTGCTTGACGCTTTCCTAACAGGCTCTTTATGCTGCTTCCAGCACACAGTCCCTTGCCAGATGCAGAAAGCTCCCCTTCGTGGCAGCACAAATAGTTTCCATTTCCCAGCCCAGAGCCAGCATCCAAAAGATCCTCTCATTTGAAACTGAATGAAACAAAAGATGGCCCAGAACCCAACTGTAGCCAGGAAACAGAGGATCCCATGCCAGTAAACTCTGCTGTGTCCCAGAAATCCCCAGGGCCAAAGGGAGGCTCCACTGGCTACCCTAAGCCAGTGGCCATCTCAAAGAATGACCTCCCAGCTGTTAACCCGTCATAAACGCCTTCAAGAGCTTGAGATTCTCTGTAGCCACTCCATACTCCTTAACAGTGTGTCCTGGCCTTCCAGTCTTACAGGGCTTTCTTAATTGATCCATCCAGGCATTTATTGTTTAATGGTCTTCCACCCCATTTATGAATCTTTGTCCATTTTGTATTGTTAGAGCCACACGCCCGAGATTTAGCAACTTAAAGAGAAAATGCGTTTACTTGGTTCATGATTCTGGTGGCTGCAGAGTTCAAAAGCATGGTGCTGATGTCCTGGCGAAGAGTCCTGGTTTTGTCACAATGTATGGAGAATTGCCAAGGGAAATGACCACATGCACAAGGGACCGGCCTGTTGAGCGGCCTCCCTTTATAACTGCCCTTGTGAGAACTAATCCACTCCTATGAGCCCTGACCTCTTCCACAAGACACAGCCAATGTACTCATGAGGGTAGAGCCCCTAAGACCCAGTTACCTCTCACAAGGCGTCGCCTCTCTTTTTGGAAATACATGCAGTTTTGTCCATTAAAAACCATAGTAAAATTGGGAGAGATAAAATGATTCCATGTGTACTCTTTGTAATATTGATTTGTCATTTGAGAATTTCATGTATAGGATGTATTTTTATCATACCCACCCCTCCCAATCCCCTCTCTCCAAATCCCCCCAGGGCCTTCCAACATGTCTCCATACCAACTCAAGTCCTCTTCTTTATTTTGTAAATAACCCAGAGTCCCACTAGCGCTGTTCTCCTGTGCAGAGGTGGGGGCGGGGGGGGGGTGTCCACTGGAGCATGGGCAACCTACCAAAAACCACATCGTCACGGGGGGGGGGGCGAGTATCTCTCTCTCCCACAATAGCCATTAACTATCAACAACTTCTCAGCTAGGGGTGGGGCCTCATGGGCTCCGCCCCCATTCATGCTGGAATGCTCATTGGCTCGGTCTTGTAACTATTCCTATTGTGAGTTCTGTCATGCGCAGAAGACAGTGTTTCTCAGCAGGTCTTGCGATCCTCCAGCTCTTACATTCTTCCCACCCGCTTCTGTGACGTCCCCTGAGCCTTGCATGGGGGTGGCTTTGATATATGTGTTCCTTTTAGGACTGGGCATTCATGGTCACTTATCCTCTGCATTCTGACCAGTACTCAGTCTATGTAATAACCGCTGCCAATTGCAAAAAGAAGCTTCCCTGAGCGTGAGAGCGGCATACATCTGCAGGCGCAAACACAAACATTTAGAAGGCACTTTGGCATTGTGACCATTTAGCAAAAGAGTGTCTGGTTCCTCCAACAGGAAGGCTTCATCTTTTAAAAGTTCTATTACCTTGTCGCTATCACTTAAGGACTTAGGAACCTCCTTAGGAGAAAAACCACATCTAAACTATAGCCTTCATATTTCTGACCATCACCACAAACCAATGTAGAGCTGGGTTTAAAGGCACTAGTGTAATTGATCGTTACTGTCCTCACTGGCTGAGCTCTGATGCACTGTGTGTGTGTGTGTGTGTGTGTGTGTGTGTGTGTGTGTGTTCCAGTGTTTTTAGGCAGGGTCTTTTACAGTCTTGGAGCTCACTGATAAGCTAGCCTGGCTTCCAAGCACCCGCCTGTATCTGTCTCGCCAGTGCAGGCGTTAAAGATAAACCATGATTTCTACATGGGCTCTAAGGCTCAGACTCATGCTTGGAGGGTAAGCACACTACCAACTGAACCATCTCCCCAGCCCAGGGCACTGCCATATTTAACAACTTTTGACTACACCAAAAGGCTTTTGGCTGCTTCTCTCCATCTCTGCATTTCATAGCCACAAGCCACGCTCTAATGTTTCTGCTGGATTCATTTCTTCATGAATGTGCCATGGACATATTAGCATATGCAGAACTGAATTCATGCCCAAACCCTCTAAAACCAGAACTCTATAATGTTATTGGAAATAGCCATATTTTTCCTCTCCTGGTATTATTTCTTTAGTAACCGCTTGTTTCTTTTGTCAAATCTGATTTTTTAAGTTATTTTATTTCTAGAGTATATATACACATGTATGCGTAGGGCACAAGCAATAGAAATGTATTTCCTCAGTGTCTGGAGGCTAGAGGTCCAGTGTGGTTGAGTCTGCTTAAGGCTTTTTCCTGCAGACATCTGCTTTCTTACTGTGTCCTTGCTGGATGAAGACAGAGAAAGCAGGACTCTGCTGTGACTTTTAAGGACATTACTGTTATGGACAGTCCTTTGGCCTCCATATCTCTCAGGTGGGTAGGTGGATACACTCATAAACACCCATGTACGCACTCACACACACACACACACACACACACACACACACAGAGGCACATACAAACACACGTGCACACACACAGGAGTCCACAGAAATCTAACTTAAAGTAGTGCCGCTTCCCCGCTAAGCCTCCAATATAAACAGGCTGTAAATGCATCCCTAGGAAGGGACACAAGTTGATTTTTCTATATATGGGTATTGGATAGATGCCAAGTTCAACGCCCATCCCCCTTCTTTACATAAACTACACTTGAGTTATTGAGTTTTTTCAAACTCAAACACAGAACTTTACATTGATCTCGTTTCCACCCGGCGTGCCCTCTGATTGGTTGGCCTGAGTCCAGGAAGCTGGCCCCATTTGCCCTACGCTCTCAACAGCTGAATTCATAAAAAAGGGCCTGTCCTTTGAGCTCGTGCAACCTGGAGTCAGTCCGCTTTCATGAACTGGTTACAAACAGCACATTTTCTCAAAGTGTCTACTTTCTTCCCGAGTTCAATTCCTTATTTGAAAATTTAGGAACAAAAGCAATAATATAAACAACTGCGTGTTTCTTACAGGCTCTGGGTGACTGAAGGGTGAGGTCTCATTCGACTCACCTTCAGAGCTCCCAATCGTGCCTCAATGAGATAGCAGGGGGATTGCTCAGTATGGGAACAAACAGATGGCCTTGTCCCTAAATTTGCTCAGAAACTGAACTATACTTCAAATTCCACTTCGTGGTTAAATGACTACACGAACACCAGCACCAGATTAACCAAGTCGTTAATACCAACCCATTGATCTCGGATGTGTGTTTCCTCTTCCTTCCAATAACACCTAGATACTTATTCAAATGAAGATTTGACAGCCCCGCCTCCGATGAATTGAGTCAGAAACTCTGAGCATGGTCAAGCTATCTATGGCCGTCAATGGCTTACTATGCCATCCATGTAGACACATGCATGCTTGAGAGCCATGAATGGGGTCTTTCAGAGCCATTATAATAAAAGTAACACTTCTTTGAAATCATGTGACCAGTGAAATGGGAGAACAAATTGAAGCAGACATGTTGGTCACACCCTCATTCCATTGCTGCAGGATGCCTTGAGACCCCAGACATTCCCAATGCCCTCCGTTCTACTGTTAACAATGAAACTGAAAATTGTATTTGCTTACAGGGGCATAAACAGTAGAGCTCACCCACATCTGGCTAGGACAGCTGCAGGAAGAGAGAGACATCTAAGTGGATCCGAGCTATGGAGAAGTTCCATCTTCTCATTCGCAGAAGGCAAATAGTACCTTACAAACCAAACTGGTGGTAACTCATGAACTTCCCAGTGCCAACTTTGGGGAAAGCCTGAGCTGGCCTTGGCCTCAGCGGGGAGGATGCTCCCATCAACACAATCAGCTTCCTGCCCCTGTGTGGAGATAAAGCTATCCTCACGGAAGGATGCCAACAACAGGAAATCTTAAAATACAAAGGAAACCAACTGGTTGTTTCCCCCCCGACATTGATCCTCCTAACCTGAACCACCAGAAGAGAAGTCTCCCCTTAAAGAAGGGCTCCCCTAAGTAGAGGGGCATCAGAACTGCACCTGTGGGCCCTCTGATCACTCGAGAGATGTTTTTGAGCTTCTCAGGCATCCATCTGATCGTCATAATCGCACCGGCCAGGAGCTGGATTTCAGCCTCATTGACTTCCTTGGGTCTCACATACTTGGACAGCAGCTTTTCATACCAGCGTTTACAAGCAAGCTTTAAGCATCGCATTATGGTTCCCTTCCTGTGTCTGCGCTTAGATGTGAAAATGCACTGCTAGCTGTTTACTTTGCTTGCTCAGCCTGGAGAGTGAGTGAGTCGGAAATGAACAGACTGACTCACATTTGTGCTCAAGGCCCTGGAAAGTTCATGCCGAACCAAGAAACTCCATACCGCTGCTGCTGGAACGGTTAGGGTCAGAGCCTAGGCTCTGGCAAAGAAAGGACCTTTACTCAGTGGGGCCATGCTGGAGGAGAGCAATGTAGCCATAATCAGCGAGTCTACCTTCGGGGGTCTTGTCATGAGGCTTAGATTTAGAGCTGGGAGTGGCAAGAGGTGTTTATAGCTAAGCAGTCCTGGACAAGGTGAGGCCCTGCCCATTTTCAAACATCTTGTCGAGGCTCTGATTTTTTTCTGCAAGGAAATCCGACAGGTCATCGTAACTTCATGAAATCTTTTCCCAGGAGATAAATTCCTGCTCTGGCTGGCACCAGGCAGGCATCAGCCTATCTTCCTGCCTCAGATTCTTGGAGAAAAATTTAACTTATTGGGGACCGTAGTGATTTGCTTTCTATTGCTGTGACGAAGCATTCTGACCTAAAGCAACGCAGGAAGGGGGGTGGGGGGTTGCTTAGCTGCCATGTCCCTGTCACTCTCTGTCACCAAGGGTCAGGGCAAGCACGCCCATGTGTATTTCTGGATACTTGTGTACCTGTCTCAACCCCTCTTTTCCAAGTGCCAGGTGAGAAGGTGAAGGAATGGGGAGTAGGAATCAGGCAAAGACTGGAAGACAAGAGCAAAGGGTTCGAAAGACAAGAAATGCTAAGCCACAAAGATACCTCAGCAACATCGCCCAACGCTGGACCCTCTCCTTTGTCTTGGCTTGTTTCCCAGGCCTTTGGGCCCTTGGTCACTATGTTTTTCTAAGCCATTCCTTTTGTTGAACATGGCCTGTCCCTTAAAAAACTAGACTTTGACCTCTAGTCCAGCCACAGATTTCCTTTGTTAGCTTCCAAGTTCTTTCTGGCTTTGATGTCCACAATCCAAAAAGGAAATTAGCTAAGGGCATTACTACATACACAGGTGGACACATGCAGGCAGGTATGCATCCCAAGGCCCCCTTCATCCAATGAGCAGCTATTGTTGTGATATTTGCCCGCTCAGTTCATTGTTTTGCCGGAGAAGGGATTCTGATTGCATTTTCTTCAAGCCAGAAGGGCAGAAATTCAAACAAGCTGCTAGGAGACTAAGCCATTTGGGCAGGTGAAGCCTTTTGGTGCAGCACCCTCCTTATTCACTATGTTGCTCTTACAGCCAGGGTGGCCTCAAGACTCCTTCCTGGAGCCTAATTGATAATGATCATTGCTACCACGGTCAGAGAAGAGTAATCTGGGCAGTGACTCAGAGCAAGAAAGTTTTCATGGCCCGAAGGCAAGAAATTGTCATCTTTTATTTCCCGAGATATCATATAGAGAAGATGATACTTAAGGTCGTTTCTCTGAAGCTAAACCAAATCACTCCCTTGGAATTTCCAACCAGATGCTTCTTTTAATTTAAAGGCTCGATTTCAAAATCAAGGAAGAATGTCTCTTTTTATTAGATCAGTTGTCCAATTACTCAACTGTTAGTGTACATTGACAGCATGGTTGAGAGAGCAAAAGACCGACTCTCCACGCCAAAACTTGCAGCATAGAAATGCAATCAACAAAGAACCAACGAAGTATTTAATTAGGTGTCCCGTTGTTTGGGGAAAGTAAAGAACAAAGCAATTTAAAAAGGGTCAGCCTAGCTTGTGAAGGAAGAACATTGAGGATTTCCTAAGCTCTCTCCACAAAGGAACCTACAGACATAGAGGATAGAGAGAGAGAGAGAGAGATCAACTGGTTAAGGAAATGAAAGTTTGTGTATGAGTCTCTCGGGCCTGTCCTCTCCTGGTTGCTATGGCCCTCCCTACTCTGTACACTATTGGAGGTCTCTTTGCAGAAGGTGTGGTGTTTGTGGCGACAGGAATGCAGGAGAGCCAGCTCTACATCTCAGCAAGCCTGATGTCAAGCTGCCCCAGTGGGGTTTGGGCTCTTACACCGGATATTAAATTCGATATTGACAGCCATGACTATGTCATTATTGGTAGTTTGGAGTCCTTTTCTGTATTCTAATTCCCTCCCGTTGTTTTAGAGTCCTCCACAAAGTCCTGGGAAATGCTCAGCCAGATTAAAGGCATTCAGAGGGAAATTGGGGCAGAACCTACTTTGGAAAGACTGTTAGATGTTTCTGAAGATAGATCAAGAGTTGTTTATCTTCCTAAAAGCCAAAGGAGTAGTTGCTTCCTAAAGAAAAGTGGCCTGGGGGCCTATTATTCATAACTGTCCTCCTAGATAAACAATTGCTATCTTGCTAGAGTTCAACTTCACCCTCTTGCAAAAGGATCACTCTAGCTAGGCTTGCATCTCCTTGTGGAGGGCTGGGAGAGGTCACAGAACCCTCACTAAGTATCCAACCTCTCTATGACTCCTGTTGCATGTAAAGATGGCTTAGCTGCATTATAATTAGGGAGGAACCAGGAAAAACTGGGTGGTAGACTCCATCTGTGGCTATTGAAAAACCCTCATTCCTGCTGGGTAAAGACTCTCAGGGAGAGAGCATCCACCCTTCTGTGGGTAAGCCCTTACCTAGGCTCTGTAAGTAGGCCCAAGAAACTCATTGGCTGTCCAGAGTTAGCTTTGGTGATTATGCCTTGGTTTGCCATTGGGACCTTAGAAGGAGGAGTAGATGTTGTTTGTCTCCCCAGGGAAGGAATTTGAGCAAGTAGACCACATAGTTGATCTATTCAGCAGCGTGGCATTCTGACAGGTCGGGGAGAGAGACAGAAAGTAAAGGCACCTTGGAAAAACTCAAAGATTAGGAGGTTGCATTGAAAATATGGTCCAGAGGGCTTTGCTGGGCATTCTCTGTATTAAAGGGGCCGTAGGCATGCGGTTGCTTCAGTGTAGCGTATGGCAAGTGCATTCCTAGCTTTAGCTGCCTTTTTCTTCGCCTGTATTTTCAAGAACCCTTGGCTCCAATTGTCACCTGATACTGGAACCACCCCTGTAGCCTTTGTGGGACTTAGGACACAATAATTTGTATAAGGGAATGACAAGGAACATGGAGACAAAGTTTGAAAGCCAGCTTAGCTATCTATCACTACGGGAACATGCCTGAGATAATTAATCTGTAGAGTCGGGGAATCTGTTTTGCCGATGGTTTGGGAGATTCTGGTCCATGGTCTGTAGCTTTGGGCCTGTGGCAAGGGCACATACGGTAGGAAGGTATGGAGAAGCAACTTCCCTCATAGCCAGGAGCCAGACAAGAAAAGGAATAGGCTGGAATTATCAGAGCACAATCCTGGTGTCCCCATGACGTCACTCAAGGGCTCAGTTGCATCACTTTGGGGGCCAAGATTTCAACGCACGGGTCTCGGAAGTTCCAAAACTATAACAAGAACTTTGAGACATTTTCAAAATCTACTCCCCCATCTAATCTAATTTCTTTTAACAGACTTTAAAAAAAAAAAATAAAGCAATAGGTGGGGGGGGAGGGGCTTATAGCAAGATTGAAAGAATGTGGTAGAAATCTGTCCTCCATGCGCATCAGCTACCAACATCTTCACAGAGCAGCTGGGACACCTGCAAGAGGTCACCCCCACTGCCCAGCGAAGAAGAAGCTGATGTGAGAGTCATTAGAGCCTCGTCTTAGGTCCTAACTATGCCTTCCTACACACCTCCCTCCGGTCTGTGTAATTCTGCTCCAGCTGCTTGTGATCCTGTGGTCTCAGGTGGTAGATAGAACACATCGAGGAAGAAGGCTAGCTGAAGGACAAACACCATTTATGCAGCTATGGGGCAGTCCTCACCCATGGTGAGGGACTTTTCAGTGACATGGCTGCTTTAGAGCCATCCACACTTCTGTCAGTAACTTGTTACCCATGCTCCGCAAGGAAGCCCAAATAAACTCACTGGCTCACCAAGCTGGGCTGTGGATGAACTGTTCCTTTGGTCTGTCACAGGTGTCCCATCTGCAATGAATACACATTTGTCTGTATCTCCCCAGGAAAATCCCATGCAATTATGAAATACACAGAGTTCCTACATGGCTCCCTACCATTGTACACACAACATCCTCACTGTATGCACACAATCTCCCTATCACTGTACAAATCATCTTCCCAGCTCACACACAATAATCTTCCCAGTACACACACACACACACACACACACACACCATCCTCTCCTCACCACACACACACACACACACACCATCCTCTCCTCACCACACACACACACACACACACACACACACCATCCTCTCCTCACCACACACACACACACACACACCCCATCCTCTCCTCACCACACACACACACACACACCATCCTCTCCTCACACACACACACACACACACACACACACCATCCTCTCCTCACCACACACACACACACACACACACCATCCTCTCCTCACCACACACACACACACACCATCCTCTCCTCACCACACACACCATCCTCTCCTCACCACACACACACACACACACACCATCCTCTCCTCACCACACACACACACACACCATCCTCTCCTCACCACACACACACACACACACACACACACACACACACACCATCTCCTCACTATGTGCATACAATTTCCCCACCACTGTGCACATCCATCTCCTCATCATATACACAATAATCTCCCTATCACGTGCATATATAATCTCCCTACTATGTGCACACATCAAATATCCACCACGTATGTGTATCATCTCCCTGTTACATACACAGATAATCTCTTCGCCACATGCACACATCATCTCCTACCACTGCACACATGATCTCCCCAATACTGCACACATGATCGTCTCCACTACACAGAACAGTGTGCCCACCCCCTTTTAAAGAAATCATTACAGTAAGAAAGAAATGCTACAGTTTGGGTTTACTTATCCCAGGGGGTTCATTTTCCCTTTCTGAAAAGTCATGCCTCCACACACTTTCCTCCTCTAAAATATTTTACCTAGGATTATTTTCAGCAAACAAGAGGGGGCAACAGCCTTTTCTATGGTATCTGAGACACCCTTTAGATTCATTGCAGATAAGAAAAAAAACTTTCTCGTTTGAATAGTGTTTCCCACTAAGGGGAATTCTTAGGGTCGAACTGGATGCTAACATTCTGCAAACTCAACCACTACAGGCATTCGAAAGCTAAGGGTTTTTTCAGGGGTTACTCTGTCATTTAATCTGCCTCCCTCCCCCAGAGACGTGTCTCAGAAAGCTGGTCCTTTAATGGCACCAAATCTCAACTTTCTCTGCACCGGGGAGGAAGCCCTCTCTGACAACACAGTGCATTACTCTTCAAACCAAATTCCTTCTGACTTGGGTGACACAAAAATGAGCTGCCAACAAAGGTACTGGCTTGGGCCAGGGTTTCTGGACACTGCTTCTTAACGTAAAGTGTGCTCACAAAGGCCGGGCTTGTATCTGAACATGAGCTACTCTAAACCCTACACTCTGTGTCAGCATATCCAAAATCAAGCAGTAAATTGGGGCAATTATCCTTCCGGTCCCTCACAACATATGCAATTTGGCTTGAATTATCTGGACATCTCAACAGACAGCACCTTCCCCTCACACTGATAACAATTGCTTTATGTCTCCATTTTATTCCATGCACATATGTACCTCTAACACCCCTCCCAGTACAACCCCCATAAATGACTCCACAGACAAATGTACAGTTTGCATGGGAAGTTGGTACCCAGATTGGGATAGTCTATGTCACCGTCCTCCAGTCTTCAAGCAGAGTTGCTGGCAGAGGCCTGGAGATCTAACAGCAGCTGTCATCCAATAGGCAGCAAGGCAATTCACCTGTGGCCTGCTTGCTCTTATCACAGTGTGCGTTGACAGGCCTGAGGATGGGGAGGGAGGGAGGCAATGTCCTATTTCAGCTGAGGAAAGAATGGCAGGTTTCTTGTGCCATGGAGCAGGGCCGAGACATTGCTGTCAGCACCAGGAATGGCAAGGGGCCTTCCAAGTCGAGGACACAGGGTTCCTGGATGCTCTCTGTAGAGTCCTGTGGACTCCAATGTTGAATGCACACGCTTTGTGGCTTGTGCTAACCCAAGGGTGTAGAGGACTCATCCATCCCCTGATGCTTTTGTTGGTGCAAGGAACACTGTGAGCCATGTGCAGGCACGTGACCTAAGCCGCCCATCTCTTTATGGCTGCCTGTCCTTTTTCCTAAGCTATGAAAGGACCTTGTGGATGTCGTTTAAAACAATGTGCACACTGAGATGGGCTTCCTCTTGGGAGGAAGGACCTCAGTGAAGAACACACACACGTGCACGATACATGAACACTCATTTCCACCACGCTTATCCATGTGCCAGAAAGCAGAGTTGTAGCCATTCAGACCTCTCAGAGACTCTGTTCCTTTTGCCTTGGGCTTCTGATCATTTTGCCTCTACCCCACGAGTTCTGGAATTACAGATGTCCACTAACATACCTGCTTCTTCCCTGATGCTAAAAAGCAGACCCAAGGCTTCATGCCCGATACCTGCTAGGAAAACAAGCTATGGGCTGAATTCCACTCCCAGCATGGGACTCTAAAAAGATCCTCATTCCCCTTGACAGGCGCAGGAAAGCCTGTTGAGTCCCAACAGATGCAGAGCGAGCGTGTGGGGGGTTAGAACTCAACTCTGTGGAGATAGCACAGGGACAAAGAATGTGCCTCACACGCACAAGGGCTAAAGCTCCACCCCTCAGCACTGCAAAACACAGATGAAGGGGGCAAGTCAGTTCCTTCATAGGCCACTTAGTCATGCAAACAAGATGCCTTGTGTCAGTCAAGGGGAGTCTATGCGGCCAGATAGTCAAGTCCTGGGAATTGTCAGCAATTGCTGTGGCTACCAGGATACAAAAAAAAAAAAAAAAATTAAGTTGTAATTTTAATTTTCTGGTTATCAATCGATTTGTGTGTGTGTGTGTGTGTGTGTGTGTGTGTGTGTTAGTGTTCCTTAAAAGGAAAGTTGGTCATAGTGGACTTTTAAAAAGTGATTTATTATTGATTAGAAGCATTAGAAGACAGCCAAAAATTAAAAAAAAAAAAAAAAAAAAGAATGAATCCTTGTTTGGTCTGGCATCCCACAATGTCAATAGCAAAGCAGGTTGCCAGCCACTTCCCCCTTCCTTCAGTGTGGTGTTGGGGGTCCCCCAACCACACCCAGCTTAAACCTACACCTTGGCTGCCTTCGTGCTATCCAGCCTCTGTCATTTTTCCTAAGTCTTCCAGGCCGTGTCCTGGACCAGTCAGTGTGCTTTTGTCCAATTGTCCTTCCTCAACATTGAATTTTCCATTTCCACTTCCACAAAGAACCTGGCTTTTCCACAGCGACCCTCATCCTCCTCTCCATCATCTTCTTCCTCTCTTCCCACCCAGCTAAGCCTGGCTTCCTTAGTCTGTCATTCAAGGTGGAATCCCTTTGCTCTAGTTGTTTATCTGCGTGTATTTCCCGGAAAGGGACATTAATTCCTTCATGTATGATGTCTGTGCGTGCGTCAGGGAAGGTGTGCGTGCAGCGGACCTCCCAGCTTCAGCCTGTTCCATAATCTGAGCCTGGAGATCTCCTACAAGTATGAGAAAGCAGCTCGGCTTGGTGTGTTCACCAGTAACTCCAGCACCCAGCAAGCAGAGGCAGGGGGATCAACGCAAGTTCCAGTCTACACAGAGAGACTCTGTCCCAAAATATTAAAGAAACAATGGGGAACAAGAGAGGGAGGGAAGGAGAGAGATAATTTTTTCTAATTAAAAATGAAAGCTCCAAAATCCAAAATTATTTGAGCATCAATATGACATCACAGGGGAAATTTACATAAAATGAAACTTGACTTCATTCACAAAATTATTTAAAATATTATATAGAACTACCGTAGGGGACTGGAGAGATGTCTCCAGAGCACTTACTTGCTGGTCTTGCAAAGGGCTAGGGTTCCATTCCAGCACCCACATGGTAGCTCCAAACAATCTACAGTTCCATTTGCATGTGATCCAATGCGCTATCCTTGACTCCTCCTCAGGTCAGGCATGTGATATACTTACATACATGTAGGCAAAACATTTACGTACATAAAAATAGACCTTTAAAAAGCTAACATTTGGCTATGTGTATAAAGTATATGTGAGAGACAGGTAAATTTCACCTTTAGACTTGGGTCGCGTTTCCAAGACAACCTGTAATGTTTTTTCAAATATTCAAGAAATCTGAGGGTGACCAAACAAACAAACAAAACCAAAAAAAAAAAAAAAAAAAAAAAAAAAAAACCAAAAAACCCTGAAACATTCCTGGTTCTGGGCAAGTTGGTAAAGCATACTCAACTGGATTTGCAAATAAAACTGCCATGGTGTATTTGCTCAGACGGAGAAGTAGAACAGCATTGTAAGGCCCAGGACTCGTGAGGTGGGCGAGCACACACCCATCAAAGCAGGAAGTGGGAGGAGCCAAAAGACCCTGGCTCTTTCTTCCCCAGGCACACACCCTTCCTTAGCTAGTCAAACCCTTTCCTTGAGAAAATGACCTGTAGACTTTCCATGGTTGGCTTCGGATGACCTGGATTTCCATGTGCCCATTCAGAGTCACGGGCTGCCGTGTGGGAGCTGGGAGAGCCGAGCTAATGAGAGATGTCTATCTGTCTTCCCATGTGAGGGGTCTGCTGTGCCTGGGCCCACAGCTGTCAGCACTTTCCAGCAAGGCCTGCTCACATTGTTCGGATAACCTGCGCTTCACCAGAGCGTGCACTGACCCCTAACCAGCATGGGTCATATGTCCTTTCCCAGTGTCACTAGGGATCATTCACAGCTGTGCATTGACCCAGCACAGAGGCCAGTGGGCAGCAGTATCCTCAGCAGTGCAGCATCCCAGAAGAAAGCAAACTGCTCTGACTGAGGAGCCTCCCAGCAGGGGTTGGCGGCTTTGGCACCGCATCCCAGGGGATTCGGCTCACACACACAAGTGGAAGGGTGCTGTTGGTTGTGACAGCTGTACTGGCAGGTGGCCAGCAACTGTCTGGTTTCATCCCTACAGAGCTGATGCCACCATCTTCCGCTGTCACCTCCACCTCACCTACTCCAATTTCTAGAGCTCTCTCTCTTCGCTGCCTCCAATGAGAGGCAGCATAAATAGAAATTGAGCATGGCATCCAACAACAGACTTCACCCCTACTTCCCCATCTACAAAACGCTGATAAATGTGTTAGTGCCTTGTCCCTCCCAGTCTCTTCAGTCTGTATTGTCCTTGTCTCTTCTTATCTGACCCTCTACAAATCTTTTTAGGCAAATAATGCTGTAGATGTGCAATTAAACCAGATGGAAAGATATCAAAACTACTGAATAGGTAGCTTTGAGTTGAAGAATGCAATCAAAAGCAAAATATTATTTTCATTTAAAATTCCAGGATATTACAGAAGTCACAGAAAATCGCTTAGAGACGGGTCACACTAACTGCATTTCAAATCTCCATGGAGTGCAGAAAATGAAATTTGTTCTCTACCATGAAGCATACAGGCTGGGATTTATGAACTTGCTTTGTGGGGTAGTTCCAAGTACCAGCAGGAATGGTTTGGCTGGCTCAATGCCTTCTACTCCTAAACTTCTCTGTATAGCCAACTAGCAATACCTAAAGGGTTGTGCTCAGTTAAATAAGTGAGTGCTCCAAAGTAAGATGAGGAATTATGTTAACTTACTGCTGATTTACTCTAGATCATTTCCCACTAATGACAACTTTCAATAGAATGAGTTACAGCATGTACATCTGTTATATAGCAGAATTGTTCAACACACACACACAAAAGCACACACACACCCCTACACCTGAACATCTAAAGAAGAAAGAGAAAGGGAGAGATGATACAGGTTAAATCCTTATCTGGCCTTAAAGACCTCCTGGAAGCTAAAAGATCATTCTAGCCCAGGGGCAGGTGTGGACATCCCTGGAGAGGCCCCTAGCAGAAACACCTCGCCCTGACCTGTTAGTTACACAGCAGGGGGGTTCTGACAGCTGAGTTAGGAGTGGTTCGGTGTCTACATGTGATCTTCATGGACAGGGTGATGAGAGAGACAATCTTGCATTCTTTCACCCTACTTGTGATGGCTATTCCTAGTTGTCAACCTGACTACATCTGGAATTAACTAAAACCCAAATCACTGAGTACACCTGTGAGGGATTTTTTTCTTCTTCTTAATGAGATCATTTGAAGTGGGAAGACCTACTCCTCATCCATATCTGTGAGATAGGAAGATCCACCTCTAATGTGGGCCACACCTTCTGCTGGCAGCCAATATAAAGAACATGGAAGACAGAATCTGACTCTTTGCTGCCTGCTTTCTCTAGCTCTTGCTTGCAAGTCTACTCATTCACTGGCCTTGGAGCCTACTTCTTCAGGATTCTGGCATATACTGAAGACCAGTTCAGACATCCAGCCTCCCGGACTGAACAATTAGTGGATTCTTGGAATTTCAGTTGGTAGGCAGTCGTTAGACTAACGGGACCACTGCCTGGAAGCCACTCTAATAAATCTCCTTGACAGATAGATGATCAACAGATAGATAGATAGATAGATAGATAGATAGATACTAGATAGTTGATCAATAGATAGATATAGATAGATGATCAATAGATAGATAATAGATAGATAGTCAATAGATGGATAGATAAAACCTTGAGTAATACACTCATCTAATAAAAAAGCTAGAATTTTCTCAATACTGTGTCACGTGCTCTTTTCCTTTAAGCCCCCAACAGAGCACCTCTCTGCGGATATCCAGTTGCCCCCCTACTTCAGAGAGGAGGAAACTGAGACTGGAACCTTTAAATTAGCAGCTTAGGGCTCTCAACCTGTAGATGGGAAAATCCAGGATTTGAACCTAGGTGCCTGGGCTCCAGGCTTCACTCATAGCAAGATGCTGGCTCCCCTGTAGGTTGCCTGAGACCAAGGGAGGGTTTTCCTACTCTGTGGACCCTGACAAAGCCTCTCCCTGCAGAACACCGTCCACTTCTCTTCCTGGTCTGAAGACCAAAGAGGCTTTCATGGGAGTCTGTATCAAGAGCTCTCCCCATCTCCCCTCTGCCTGACAGAAAGCCAATCCCTAGAGCCAACACAGGAAAGCCCGACCGGATGCCAAGGCTCCATGTCCAGAGCCAGGCCCTTCCTATGTGTGTCACATGGGATGAATACTTGAGAGGCATGGGTTTACAGTTGTCACTTCTCTTCAGACCCTTACCTACACCTGGGAACCAATGAGTGGAGGGTAACCTGGCCAGACAACAGTCACAGCTGGCCAGGGACATGAAGGGAGGCTGAATGAGGGTTCTGGTATCAGGGCTGTGGCTCGAAGGGCATGCAGGATTTGATTGCAGTAGGCAGAGCTGCCGTCATGCTGATTGCAGGCATGCTGAGCTCTAGGGTGGTGTGGAGCCCTCAGGAAACGGAGGACCACTCCTTAAGCTGGAGCTTGAAGGATGCAGGTCACCTCTAGCTGCACTAGACTCGTTTGGGAAGCAGGAAGACCTGGGGGCAGGGAGGAGGGGCGGTCAGCTTCCGTTTTCCCCCCCTCTCCTCTTCCTGTGGTTTGAGAATCAGCTCCTCCTTCTTAGTGGATGGAGGGACTTTCCTAGTCTCCTATCTGGACAGCAGCTAGACTGCCTGGAGCCTACAACAATGGCTTTCAATTGAGAGCCAGAGCTCAGGCTTGTGGATAGCGTTCTCCATAGGAGAGGAAGGGAGCTTATTGTTATCTATTTGTGGAAGGACTCTACGCAAAACAGAGTGTAATGCTTCTAATTATAACCAGCAGACTGCTTTCTTTTGTTACTGATATAATACTTATGTTCGGGACACATACACGCAGCCCTCCAAAATCTGAATTATTCAGCTGGACTCCTTGTTGGGGATAAGAACAAGTAGCAAGCCTGCAGAAGTTTCTAGAAACAAGGCAAAATGGGTACAAACTCTTCTCTCTGTAAAATGTGAGCACAAAGCAAAGAAGGCTGAAGTCCCTTCGGTAGTGGTGGTGCTGTGTGTGTGTGTGTGTGTGTGTGTGTGTGTGTGTATCTATATATGTATATATGTTGCATGTGTGCTCTCCATCCATCCTCCCCAACCCACTCTACTGAGTCATCTGTTGTTACTACGATGCTGTGTGCATTTCCAGAATATTTTACTATATCTTTACATATCTGAACCTATGTATCTGTGTCATATGTCCGTATGCCTAAATGCATTGTGAGTATTGCTTTGGATTACAGATCTGAACATACACTGGGTGAACGGAGCACCCAGTGTATGCTGAGTTATAAGTGGGATGGGGCTGTCTTCACAGTGTATAAAATATATATATATATATATATATATATATATATATATATACACATACATACATATATATGTCTGCTTAAGCTTGGACTTTCTTTCCATGTTCAGAAGACACAGAATAAACGTGTCCCTATAGTTTCCTGCTTGGATTCCGTGTCCCTTTGTGGAAATCTCTGCTAGGTGCCTACCCCACACAGTTGCTGATGGACACGTCTAACAGGATTTTGTCGCTAGAGAAACCCAAGAGTTGACATGCTGCTTTCACTGTGCTCACAGAGGGCTAGGGTCCTCTTGACCCACCACCAACTGTGACAGCATACTCTGACAGCCAGGGGATCCTTCTCACAGTCCCCACCATTCCTACGAAGAAAAGCTTGTTCTAAAGTCCAAGAGGATGGGAATTTATCCATGGTTTGCTTAATTCTCGGTTTAATGGTGAGTCTGGGCAAACTATCTTGTCTTCCTTTTAACTCAAAATTCCCTCTTTGTATGAGGAGACACAGGACCTCAAAAAGAGAGATATTCCATCCAGAAGGACAAGTTGTTTGCTTAGCTAACGCATAGGCTGGGAAAGTTGAAGTGAGTTATGGATGAATTCAACAGTAATGATTTCTTCACTTGAAAGACAAAGTAAGCCTCCCAAAGTGTAGGGAACGGAAAGTTCCATTCCTTTTTCTGCCATCTGTCACTTAGGATGAGCTCTCGTTCTGGGAAAGTTACTGGTTCTTATCCTGTTTCCTAAAGAGACATGGCTAATAGAACCTGTGATGGCATCCTATGAATGTGAACTAAAGGGATGTCGTTGTTCCCTAATAGTTTGTCTTCTCTCTCTCTCTCTTTTCTTGTTTCAATCAGATGATGTATTGGTGATTATCAAACACTATAAAAATTCCTTTGCCTTTGTTGTAAAGAACAAAGATAAATTGCCTTGGGGTCAGGTTTTATAGGGATGGCAAAAATCCCCATAAACTGGTTCCAGGTGATAAGTCCAATTGGCTGTGAGACATTCTCCGGTCACTGCACGGGTATTAGCATAGCTCAAACATATACACAGAGCAGGTGTGCTGCTATTTCTCTTCTACCGTGTCTTCGGAATGATTTGCATTGAAATCTGGAGGTCTTCCATGCCAAGAGTAACCAAGCAATAGGGAAACAATTGCATTTCCTAACCTTCCTCTAAGGTTTTCTTCCTGACCTGATGGATCCTCAAGATCAGTTTCTACCACTGCCTTTCTAGTACAATGAGATGGTGAAACATCCCTGCCTGTAACCAAGCCTGATTTCTCATGGCTCACATTTTGTGGCAGCCTTCTAACAGCATGCTAAAGGCACGTGGCCCAGGGTGTGAGATGGCTCTTGGCCTCCCAAGACCATCATCCCGTGTAAGTAAGAGTCAAGCTGTCTTCAGATTTGGGCCTCCAGGCTAATACCTCACAGGACAACATCAAGGAAATCTGTTGTAAAAGAAAGAACATGATGCTGAGATAAAATAGTATTTTCTATTATTCCAGTCTTGCACAACATGCCAATTCCACTTGGTGTCTTTGAAACTCATATTAAAATGTTGAAGATGTATATAAAATATTTATAGGTCAAAAGCCCTGAAGAGGAAAGAGTATGGGAAAATGAGTTTGGTGTTGCCTTTGTCACGCCAGAGAGTGACAGAGGCAGGCAGCAGCACAGGGGAGTGTCTCACAGGTGTGGAGGCTTGTTAATTCTCACTGTAACTCTCAGAACAGGGAGCACAGACTCCGGGCCTCAGGGAGCACTACCCTCCTGCCCTGCAGTTCTTTCTGGACTGTGTAACCGAGCTCTCACCCTTGGCCCAGGTTCCTCCTCCCCGCCCCATGCCATGCCCACCTAAAAGGAAGAATTAGACGCCTGTTCCCCGAAGCTTACCCTAAGTGGCTTCTGACAGGCCCTCTGGAATGTCAGCAGCCAGTGACGACAGGACTGTGGGGTCACACCCTGTCAGGAGCTGGACCCCAACCAAGCCCAACCAAAGGGTCTCTGTGCATCCCTTGTTTGCCTGATGGAGTTTTCCTTTTCCAAAGAAAAGGCCTTTCAGTCACTTTGGCTTTTAAAACACAGTGCAAAATGGCACTGCATAGCACAGAGGGGATTGTTGGTTCAGCGTTGAGACGTGTGTATTCAACTTTTATGCTGAGTGACCCTGGGCCATATACCCAGTCTCCCTAGGACTCCATGTTTTCACCCATAAAGCTGAGACAGTGTGAGGCTAATGCTGACGAGTTATTTCCTTTGCACAGTATGTGTCTCCCTACGTGAAATACACAAGCAAAGTTCTCAGTAGCGTTAGCAACCCAGAGACCACAGAATAAAGTTACCATTAAGTTTTCCTTTTCATCGTCCATGTTGTATTACATCCCATAATACCAATAGGCCTTTAATACATTTCTCAAATGTCGATAAAAATTATGTTTTGGTTTATGTGTATGTGGGTTCCTGAAGATGCCAGGAGAGTGTGATGGGTCTCCTGGAGTTAGAGTAACAGGTGTTTCTGAGTAGCCTGGTGTAGGTCCTGACAGCTGAATTTGGGTCCTTTGCAAGAACAACAAACTCACTAAACTGCTGAGCCATCTCTCTGCCCCCCCCCCACTTTTCTTCAGCTTTCAAAAATATACACTATCTAGGTGCTAAATAGAAGTCAGATTCATAGAATAATCACATATGTTCCTCTAAGAGGAAGCGGAAAACTCTGCTTTCAGAGAAGTGGCATAAAATTTTTAAAGGGCCTGCCCTCATCATGATCATTTTTAACATTATAATAAAGAATGGAGATGCTAGAAGATGGACCTGTGTAGTTGCAAAGTCTGTACTGATGAAGGAAAAGACCCAATTACCTTGAAAAGACGGTTTAGTATCTAATGATCTTTCCCACATATTGCAGAGGAAAGTGGATTCTAGTGACCCCCAAAACTCAATAAGATACGACATCCCTTTTCACAAGGTTTTATTTTCCCTGGTTCATTGAATTGAGTAAAGGACGCCTGTGGACTGGATGTGCGTGGTTTGAACTGGCACACATTACATTTCTGTTTTCCTTGTCTTCCTAGGAGACCTTGTCATTAGTCATTATCCATGGTTTAGATCTTGGGGTGGAGCATGTAGGTTATGATCATCAAATAAGACACTCCACTCAAAGCATCCTTATTCATACTTTAACCCTAAAAATGAGGCAAACAGTAGATGCAGAAAAGGCTCTGTTGATGAGGGATGTGCAGCAAGTAGCTGGAAGGCTACGGACACCCTTAACAGGAGGTACCTCTCTCCCAAGTGCCAGTGAGCAGGTCTCTGCTTACACGCCGTCCCCCCTCCCACACACCACCCCGCCTCCCCTCCTGGTAGCCTTTGAAGATTTTCTGAAGAGCTGCGGGTCTGAGGGAGTATGAGTGATTTAGGGGAGAATGATCACTTTGGGGAGGCCGGGCTGTGTCCCCCTGGCTGGAAGCACAGTAGCCCATTCACTGAGCTGATGCTGGAGTGACTCATGAAGCAGCTGCCTAGATTTAGGGCCAGTTGATGGATTTAAGGGCTGTTTCGTCTTTGTTGAAATTCATATTAATAAAGAAGGGTGCTTTATGAAAGCTTACTGTTGCGTACAGGGCATCCACAAGAGATCACAATGCAAGGATTATTATGTCCTCATGGCTTACGAAATAGGTACAGCGTGTTTCCTCTCATCAGGTCCTGCACTCTTAAAAGTAGGCTTTGGCAGAATTTACCCATAAAATCTGCAGAGCAAACCCAACCCCAGCCATTAGACTTTAGCTCTTTTGTCTTCTCATCCACTACTGCCACCAAGAAGTTACTATTACTATCAAGACGTGTGTGTGTATGTGTGTGTGTGTGTGTGTGTGTGTGTGAAAATCCAGATATAAACACTCTAGGATTGAACTGAGTTCTGGAAAATTCTCCTCTTCTTCAGATTTTTGGTACAGACCTAGACATAATATGCTCCAGCAACTACAGAAAAGCAATATAATAGCATGGAACCCTGAAAGGGCATGGGACTATGTGACAGGCAGTATTCACTCCTTCCTTTAATAGACCTAGGCTGGTGTTAGGCAAACCCCCTGGGCTCCCAGTACACAAAACTCATTAGGAGAAGGCAGGAAATGTACATTCACATTTGCAGTGTGTTTGCCATGATTTAAACTATTATTTCTTAATATTCTTAATGCTTTAATACAGTCCCTCATATTGTGGTGACCCCAAGCCATAATATTATTTTTGTTGCTACATCACAACTGTATGACCGTACTGTTCACAACTATACTGTTATGAATCATTATGTAAGCATCTCTGTTTTTCAAATGGGATCCCCATGAAAAGCATGCTTGACCCTGAGAGGTCGTGACCCACAGGTCGAGAAGCACTTATCTACACACAAAGGCATTATTTAATTATAACACAATTGTGCATCAAACTATGATTGATGAGGAAACTCAACTAGAAAGAGGATGAGTGACATTGTCATCAAGGTCACCTTGAGCACTGTGGTAGAAATCTACAAATGGCTTTGAAGACTCCATGACCTAATCCCCAGAGCTTGTGGCTATGACATCACTTCCACAACTTTGCTGTGATGTATGACCCAGGCGGAGCATTAGATAAAGAGACTATTCAAGAAGCCCAACTTCATCACAGAGGGCCTTAAAAGCAGAGAGGAAACTCTCTGTTACTGGAAGAAGTTAGAAAGATTTGGAAGTACTGGCTATATCATGCTTGGTTTTGGAGATGGATGATGAACAAAGGAGAGAAGGACCTTTAAGAGCCAAGAATGGTGCTGTTTCAGGATGTTTTTTTTTTCTGGGGCGATGTAAAATTTGGCTCCTCCAAAGTCCAACCTGGAGAAGTCAGGGGTTTGGGGGGCTTTACTTACAGAGCATCAATGGGGGATTATTTGCAGGGGTGGAGTGGCCTCTAAAGAAGCCACGGCCCCAGAGTCTTATTCCAGTGTGGAAGGCAGCTTCCCCATAGCTTTATAGATGGTAACACTCCTTTAGTTCATACCACTGGCTATGTCCTCAAGCACCTCCTGAGACTGTGAGGCCATGTGCAATTAATAGGAAGCTAGGAGTTGCAAGGGTAGTTAGTATCTGAGACATCAGGTGAGTGTCCAATGGTCTTCAACACCCTTTCCTTCTAAAAGGGAATGTAAAAAACCAACAGGCCCAATCCTGGGAGCCACAGCTGCTCCTACAAAGACAACAGCTATCGCGCCCAAAGGATAGCATTCTGCAACAGACCCCAGCAAGGAAACAGGGAACTGAGTCCCGTAACAGCAGCCCAGAAAATTCTGATGGCTGTGTGAATGAGCTTGGAAAGCTCGGTGAAAGACACAGTTTTTTCCCAGAACCTCATACAAGGGCACAATTAGTCAACACCTCGAACTTAAGGTCACTGGCAGAGAATCCAAATGAACCATACCAGACCCTGGCCCTATGGAAACTGAAATGCTAAATGCTACGTAAGGGGTTTGGTTGTCCCTCTTTATAAAACAAACAAACAAAAAATACCCCCCCCAAAAAACCAGAGATCAATTTCAGACAATTCTGGAGCCCAGGAAGTACACCCGTGGAGGTAGCATGAGGCATGGATCTTCTACTGTACCGTGACACCAGAGAAGGCATCCCAGGACAAAGCAGGAGTATGCTCTGGCTGCAGTGCTGAGCAACTGAATCTGTGGTCCGCTGTGATGCTTGGACAGAGAAACAAACACAGCAAGCAAATGGAGACTCGCTCCGCTGCATTTTTCTCCAGCCAAGTAGGTAGGAAAGCTTTGGTCTAATCACATAAATAGGCAAATGCAGAATAAAACAAATTAGAAAGCCTAGCTCCTGGTTTAGCATTTGCTGTCACCACACCCGGGACTCTATCCTTAGATGCTTGTGGTCCTGGGGATGGTGCTCATATTGTAGTTGGGTGTGTTGAAGGTGTAGGTTAAAAGATTTCACTAGACCCAAGATAAATGGTAAATGGATGTTTATTGGGAAACATTTACATAGAATAATGTAAAGAACCATGGGAGTGCGTCTCTGACCTTCCTACCAGACTGGCTGACCCAAGTGAAATGACTTGGAAGAAGAAAACCATGCCTCAGCCCGGCATTGGTGGTGCACGCCTTTAATCCCAGCACCCAGGAGGCAGAGGCAGGCTGATCTCTGTGAGCTCGAAGCCAGCCTGGTCTACAGAGTGAGTTCCAGGACAGCCTCCAAAGCGATACAGAGAAACCCTGTGTTGAAAAAAGAAAGAAAGAAGGAAAGAAAGGAAAGATGGAAGGAAGGAAGGAAAGAAGGAAGAAAAAAAAGAAAGCAAACAAAGCTTCCGTCTTCCTTAAGCCACACCCAAAGGGGTGTGGCCACCATTACAGGTTCACTGGCAAGACTACTACAATTCCCCTTTTAGTCTAAAGAAGAAGGTTTTAAGGCTGATGCAAAAACTATATACAATGAGAACAAATGTCAAATATATTCCAGGAAAAGGAAAGGTAAACATACACAAATTAAAACCTACTACCAGTGAGAGCAACACTGAGCAATAGATATATAACCCACATTGGGTGACATTTTGTTGCTGGTGTTTTCCTTTTTGCAGCAGGGTCCCACACCCTTGAGCCCCAAATGAACACACAGGTGCTATATTAGTTATAAAACTGTTGGCCGGTGGCTTGGGCTTCTTATTGGCTAGCTCTGTCTTAATTATTAACCCATTTCTATTAATCTAAGTGTTTCCACATGGTCTTATCTTACTGGAGAAGGGTCTGGCCTTGTTACTCCTCTGACGGCCTACATGGCGACTCCATCTGCCTGTGTTTCCCAGAGTTCTCCTCATCTTCTAGTCCCACCTATCTCCCTGCCTCTACTGGCACATTTTTTTATCCATCAGTCAATAAGAGAAACATATGTACAGGAAGGATATCTTCCATCAGTGTGTGGTTCTCTTACCGGTGTCTCATATCACACTTCCCAGTATTTTAGAACGTGCTCTTGACCCTTTAAAATGTATTCTTTCATTTACTCTATTATTACTACTAATAATATGTGTATGAATGTGTTTGCACTTAGGTCTGTGCATCACATGCATGCAGTGTCCATAGGATCCCAGAAGAGGGTGTCAGATTCCCTTGGACAGGAGTTTCAAAAGGTTACCAACTGTCATGGAGGTGCTGGGGATCAAACCCTGATCCTCTAGAAGAGCAGCAAGTCCTCTTAACCACTGAGCCATCTCTCTAGCCGCATGTCCTTTTTTAAAATTGTCTTTCATAACTACCCTGCCATGGGGATTAGATAGGAATAGTTATCCACTCTCTCTGGATGAAAAGTTAGAGCTAAGAAGTTAACTACTAATAGTCACGCAGTGAGTAAGAGGAGAGCAGGAGCCAGCCCTAGCTTTTATCTGGATACAGTCTCCTGGTACAGATTAAGAAGTTGAAAGTTAGCAAGATGGAGCAACATACAGCAGGTCTCAGCCCCACTGGCCTGGTGAGTGCAAGTTTCTATAGCACACTGCCTGGAACTCTACCTGAATCATCTCACGCCGATGCTCTCAGCCTGTTATAACCAGTCTCTCCAACCAACCACCCCAAGCCTCCTTCCCAGCAAGAGGTTCTGACCCAGGCCCACTTCCCTCTTCCCGCCCGGGTGGCGGGGTGGGGCTGGGGGATGCAGACTCCTACCGCCTTAGAGCAGTGAGAATACACACAAGCTGTGCCTCTCCCCTTCTCCTTTGCCATGTTAATTTTACATATCCTTGAGATTCCCGCCCCCCCCCCCAGTGTAGTTTCAAGGGCAATTTCCCGACACAGTGCTAGGTTAATTTTCTGTATGTTGTCTCATATCATCCTTTACTTCCTCCAGTTACTAATTTATAGTGGCTCAGACATTACCTCACTCAGGTCTGCCTCCTCTGTCATGTGGAGATTCCATGAGACGGGCAGTGTTCCTTTTGCTCATAACATGTCACCTGTGCCTCAGATGGTGGCACTCAGTAAATGTCATATTGTCAATGGGAGTCCTTCCGTCCTTGCTGTATGAGGCAGACTAGGCTGTCCCCTCCCAGACAACAGAGGACTTCTCCAAGCAGCCAGCCTGTGTGGGTTCCCTTGGCAACTCTAGATGACATCTGCTTTCATCGTCCCTATACCAAGCCCTAGAAGTGACCGTAGGACCACGGAGAAGCCCTCTGAGACCTTGTCTGGAAAGCCACCATCATGCTAGATCTACAACTCACATCATGGCCTGCAGGGACATTATTCCTCATCTCCTCACACAGAAGGTTCTGTTGGCAGATCTGCTCCTAGGTGGCAGCTGCAACCAAGTCAGCTAAGAGCAGCTACCATTCCCAAGATGCCTTATCCCGTCTCACAGCAGAATTCAGCCAATTCTACTCAATGCTGTTAGGAAACCTGCTGCTTGTCTGCTAATTAAACGATAAGGTAATTAAAATGTCTTTGTATAACAGCCGGGCATTGGTGGCACACACCTTTAACCCCAGCACTCGGGAGGCAGAGGCAGGCAGATCTTTGTGAGTTTGAGGCCAGCCTGGTCTACAGAGTGAGTGCCAGGATAGGCTCCAAAGGCTCCAAAGCTACACAGAGAAACCCTGTCCTGCCTCAAAAAAACAAAAACAAAAACAAGTCTTTGTATGTTGAAAATGAAGATAAATTCTTAAAAGGCTAGCCACCCATGAACGAATGGATAATTTTCTGGTCTTCCTTTTTCTTTTTTCTGATCCTTTCTTTTCTTCCCTCTCTCCTTTTCTCTCCATGGTAAGAGCTACTTGGACAAAGGTTGAAAAGCTGCACCCAATGGTCTGAGTTTTCCTGGCTTGGCCTTGGAGATGCAGCTACTGTCACTCAAGCTTGGCTCAACAGGGTGAGATACTATGCAGCAAAATTACCAAATGGAGAGGACACATTCCTCTGGAAAACAGACATAAAGACAGCGTTTCTTTTAATCTAGTTTAAGCTTATTCAACCCCTAACCCTTTGCCAACTGGCCAGCAGTCCTGTAGAAAGCACTGGTGGCGAGGCTGTAACTAACAAATCCATCAATGAATCACTTTGCCTTACCAATAACTATCTTCAATTACATCAATTGTGTTTGCTGAGCCTTTGCAAAAACACAAATTTGTGTACTTGCTAGTCTCATCATTATGAAACCAACTAGGTCTCACCTGCCTGTCTGTAGTACCGCCAATAATCACACAGGGAGAGCACCGGAGGCCACACCCCTTTGTCCTCGCCCTCATTACAAGAGAAGATGGGTAGCCATTGCACAGTTTGGGCATTCTGGTGGTGTTTGGAGAAAAGCTGATATGACTCCTTGGAACTGGGGCATCTGAAAGACGGGCTCATCTCAGAGAACCCAAAGAAGGGCTCATCTCAGAGAACCCGGGAAAGGCCATTCCGTCCTCAAACACAGAGACACATATGGTATGTCTGAGAAGGTTTACTCCACACTAGAAGGTTTGGTTTGATGTATAGATGACAGAGAAATGATGACCAAGAAATTGATAATGAAAGGCACTGTGGTCAGATACTTGCAAAGGGCAGCTAATGCATGCATTCATGAGGTCCCCTTCAGCCCACTTCTACATAAGAGCATACCTTACCTTTTTAGCACCCGCTGCGTGTCAAGCTGAGAGTGAGTTTCCTTAGGTTTAAGTAGCTTTCATTAACAATCGTGGTGGGCCCTTTAAACACACATTTGTGAAGCCATTAAAGAGGGAGTCAATGGAAAGTTAATGCAGCTGCATTATGGGATGTGGGGTGGCTCTTCACATACAGTTTACACATCAATGAATGCCCACTTGAAAAAAGTATAGCCAGCAAGTGTTTGCACCTTTATTATAAGGAATTTGTGAAACAAATAACTGTAGAGATGTGACCTCTCATAGGCAATATTCTTGCCCCTGACATATCAAGCTCCTCTTTCCATTTGAGTTTGGATAATGTGGTAATGTTTATATAAATCCATCTGAGTCATATTCTGCTCTAATCTGCAAGGGGTTGATTGTTTCCTTGCCACAGAGTTTAAAAACACAAGTTATAATTTAGAGAATTAATTCCCAATCAAGTCTGCGTTTCCCCAAAGTGTGTTAACAGTCTTTCCCAATGGTATTTTTAAACTCAGCTACATTTTTTCCACTTAACACCTGAGCAAGTCTGAACAATGCTACCATTTAATTAGGTGTGGTCTTTTCCAATGCACACCCTGATAAAGCACCTGCCTGGCTCAGGGTAACTGGCTAGGAATAGCTTCCTTTCTGGCTACTGCCACACTACATTAACTAGGAGAGTTAGACGATATAAAAGGGCTGTGACCAGAGTTTCTCTTGGAGACAGAGGATGTGAAGGAGGTGGCTGGCCACTTGGCCAGTCTGACAATGGAGAAGTCCCTGGTTCCCTATTTCCTCTCTGGGTCTTGTTCTCCTAGCCTCTCTTCACAAGACAGAGTGATTGGATTTGCTCTGAGCCAATTGGACTCATATGTGTGTTATTAGTTATGCAAGCATGTTCCAGGTGGGGTCCTGGAATCGCAAAGGTGTAGTAAGAGAAAAAGAAGGAAAGAAATACACAGTAGCGTTGGAGGGGATCTGTGGTCATTTCATCTTAGGTATTATAGTTTGAATTATGTGGTTACAGATGAGTGTATCAATTCCAGTAATCCCTATCAAGGTTATTTTCTCACCCTTTTTACTCTTTCTTTCTCATTTGTTTTTAAACTGGCATGATGGTTTTAAAAGACACCTCTGTTCTTGGAAATTGAAAGGATCCATGTCCTAAAGGAAACAGGAGATCAAACATCTTGTTAGGAATGTGGCAGTCAGCTCAGACAAGTGTTGGGTTGCTGAAAACCGATCGTGGGCTTGGATTCTTCAGGACCTGAGTCTTTCTGTAATTACAGAAAAAAAAAAGTTACTTTGAAACCAGTGTGCTGGGCGGGGAATTTTTGGTTAATGGCATTGCAGAGGAATTCAACCTAAACAGGCAGCTGGGGCTGTGCTTTTTGCAGGACATATTTCCCTCATATTTCTGAGTAGATCTTTGGTAGACCATTTATGTCAGTAGTCAAGTCACTTGTCTCACTATTGAGAGTCACAAAAACAAGGAAATCAAGGGTCTCAAAGAGAGCTTGTTTTCTCAAGGCCAAAATTTCAGGGTGGCGGCAGTGACGGGGAGGGACGGGGGAGGAATTACATTTCTTTTGGTTTAACTTATTACAAAATCCCCAAAGAAAGTAATGTGTCTCCTGGCAAATAGGCACAAACAGTGTGTCAAAGTTACAGAATCAGCTTTGCTGAATGAAGCTGGAAGAGAATTGTTAACAAGATGGACGATTAGGTATTCAGAATAAAGTTGTTTCAGCGGAAGGAGGGCTCAGAAATTCAAAGCCAGGAAGGAAAGCTGGAAGAACATAGCCTGTCCAGAGGCAGCGTACTGTGTTCAAATGTGACTGTGGCAGGAAGGGATTTTATTTCTAGCCTTTATAAGAGATGCAGGTAATTCCACCAGTCCTCAATTAATGTAAAATAAAATTGTGAGATATTTTATTATAAATTAGCCTGTATGACAAAACTCAGCTCCCTAGAGTATTTTAACAAATCAAAGAGTGTGATCATGTGGCTTGAAGGAAGTATGCCAGGGTTGGTCACCTCAGTTCTCACAGCAAGAACCTATGCTGGTGTCATGGAAACCTAATCTTTCTTCCCTCAGTACCCAATTCACCTCTACTCCCCGTTATCATGCTCTTCTTCCAAGACCAAGCTTCAAATACCTGCCTGTAAATCCCCTCCCTCTTCCTCCATTATTAAATTCTTCCTCCAGTCCTTAAATTTTTCAATACCAGCATTTCTCCATCAAGAGTAAACTGTCAGGCAGGTGCTGGTCTTAGTAAGCGCTTATTGAACAAACAAGAGTACCTGGGCTCACATGCTTACCACTCATGTAAAACATTGGGCATAATAATAGGGTTGGGGGCAAAGACAGAAAGATCTCAGGGGCCTGTCATCTAGCCACACCCTTGAGCCCCAGAGATGCTTGTTGGCCAGCTAACCTAGCCAAGTCAGTGAGGCCCAGATCCCAAGTAGAAAGCTGCTAGGGATACACGGCCTCTGACCTCCATGTATACAAACACATGTGTATGTATGCACCTGCATGCACTCTTGCACCCACAAATGTACATGCACATACATGAACATATGAGATTTTTAAAGTTTCATTTAAACCTTTTTCTTTCTTTTTTTTTTTTTTTTTTTTTTTTTTTTTTTGACATTTTCTTACAGGGATGAATAGCACTAAATTTAAAAGTTTCCATTTTAATTTGTTACAGGTAGCACATTCTAGACCATTTCTTTCCTAGTTCCAAATATTAAACCACTCTTTGCAGTCAATGAAAGCCTGGTTCCTCTGGCATCTCTCCATTTGGAGACCTTAGTGGCGGCCTTGTATCATTATTTCTAAAATGTATCCAGAAGGATGCTTCGAACTTAGAGTAGCCCAGACCTGTTTTGGTGGTCTTTATTGAGGATGTCCCGCTGTGCCTGTTCACTTCATCCTCTGGTAGTGTCTTAGTCCCTTTTCATTTCTGTCTGTGGCATGAACAGTCTGATCTTGAGTCTGAACTTCCTTCTTTCGCTGGGCTGTCTGAAAACAGAATAGAGAACAAGGAACCCTCAAAATCTATTTGAAGGCACCCCAAACAAGGGTTCTATGGGCTAAAAGCCTTTTCTCTCCGTATCTGTATTAGTCAATGTACAACCAGGCCCTACCTATGTTCCCATTCCATTCCTGCTCTCTGTATAAAATTAGGTCTATCCCTCCTGTCTGAGTTGAATAAGGAGACAGGGATCGCAGGAATCCTCATGGACAGACCACTGGTTAGGATGCTGCTCACTGCTCTTGCACTGTCTGGGCAAGCAATAGAGAGGACTCAGGTATATTAAAATTCCCAGGTTCCTCTAGAATTCAGATCGCTCCCAGATTCCAAATTCTTCTACCTGCTTCTACACTCAACCCAGCAAGAGCCTATGAACAGTTCTTATTTTACCTGTTTTTGCTCTTTGAGGATAACACAGCTTGTAAATCTTCTAGGCAGCCAGTATGGAGAGAAAGGACCATCTGCTTGAATGCACACTCAGTCAGCTACTCCTGGGTGCAGAGAATTTGAACACATAACATCTTACACACAGTTGCTTACACTCTTTACAAGAGACTTGTATTAGATGCTCTCCTTCTTGCCAGGGCAAGCTATGTAACAAGAGCAACTTAAGGAATGAAGGGTTTTGTTTTATCTCACAGCTCAAGGGTACAGCCTATCACTGCAGGGAAATCATAGGTCTATCTTGGCGGCAGGAGCTCGAGGCAGCAGGATGTATCTGCACTCAAGAAACAGCAAGGAATGCTGCTAGTTTGCAATTTCCTTTCCCCCTATTCTTTCCATGCAGGTCCCAGGCCATGGAGTGGTGGCCCCACAGTTAAAATGAGTTTTCCCAACCCAACTAACCTAATCTAGATAATTCCCCACAGACATTTCTAAAGTGTTACCACAGGACACTTGTCATAACTTTTAACATGGCCAATATATTCTTGAATTTATTTATCTTTGAGACAGGGTCTCATTGCACAGTCCTTGAACTAGCAATATTCCCATCTCGGTCTTTCTAGTGCTGGAATTATAGGTATTACTCATTTAGAGGGTTTTCATTTTTTTTAAAGGTATTTAAGTCTCACAAATCTAAAATTATAATTAAAGTAGCTTATCCCATTTAAAAAAAAAAAAAAAAAAAAAAAAACAGGTCAATGCTACCTGGGCCTTTGAGGGGTTCTGTTCCAGTAGACATGGTTTTTCTGATCTTGCAAAATCACAAATTCAGTACATTCAACACCATAAATGTTATCATCTGAAGTCATGAAATTAAAGCAGGGCATGACAGAGCCATTGAGCCAGTGAGCTTTGCAAGCATTGCCTCCCTCCCCTAAGAGCCTGGATGGGGGAGCTTGAAACGGATGCCACGCTGGGCAGCCTCTTCTCAGAACAGCTGAGTTAGTGGGGAGGGGGGGTAAGTACCACCTGCTGAGCTGTGTTTGCATTCTGCTTTCCCTGGTGTAGCTGCTCCAGCAAAACCCCTGCACTTCCCCCGAGCTCTGCGACCTCATGGATTGCAGTGTCTGTCTCCCTTAATGGCTCTGTCTGAGGAATAAATGAGATGCTACGGGAGACATTTGATAATCTCAGAAAGCAAGAGTGTTTCTTCTACAGACATCTAATTGACAGACCCAGCCTTTCTGGAGAGGGAACAAGGTATGATTTGAATGTAGACCAGGCCTGGGCCTGTCACTCCGCAGATCCTTCCTGCCCTTTTCTATCTGTACTCCTCCCTTTCTGGGCGTGTACAAGATTGTGTGGATGTGTGCAAGTTTTCCTGTGGGCGTGTGCGAGTGCGCACCTGAATGAGAGAGTAAGGGGGGAATGTTAGATGCCTTCCTCTTTCACACTTGGCCTTGGAGACATGGTCCTTCATTAAACCTGTAAATCGCTAATTCAGCTAATCTGGCTGTCCAGTGAGCTCTAGGGAATCAATCCTGTCCCCACCTCCCTAAGACAGAGGCGACAACTGCAAGTCGCCATGCAAGTCACAAATGCAAGACCATGTGAGTGTTCTCAGGCCCTCATGCTTTACCCACTGAACCATCTCCCCAGATCTCCTTTCGTCTTTCGTCCTGCTCAGTTTCACCTGACTGGGGGAAGGGACTAAAGTCTGAACCCCAAGTTCCCCTGTCAGTAGGGTTCAGTCAAGGAGGATGCTGGCTGGGAAAGTGACAGGAAAGAGAAAGCAAAACAGTGAGTTTCTGCCCTCTGCCAGGGTCCATGGCAGCTTCTCCATCTACCACTCTCTCACAGGGCTTTGGTCTCCAACACAGCCATGCTGCGATCTAAGGGTGGGGCGGCTCTCTGCTGTATCTGGCCTCTGAAGTCCCTCCTGCCTCCTGCCTCCTGCCTCCTGCCCCTGAAGTCCCTCCTGCCTCCTGCCTCCTGCCTCCTGCCTCCTGCCTCCTGCCCCTGAAGTCCCTCCTGCCTCCTGCCTCCTGCCTCCTGCCTCCTAAGTCCCTCCTGCCTCCTGCCTCCTGCCTCCTGCCTCCTGCCTCCTAAGTCCCTCCTGCCTCCTGCCTCCTGCCTCCTGCCTCCTGCCTCCTGCCCCTGAAGTCCCTCCTGCCTCCTGCCTCCTGCCTCCTGCCTCCTGCCTCCTGCCTCCTGCCTCCTGCCTCCTGCCTCCTGCCTCCTGCCTCCTGCCTCCTGCCCCTGAAGTCCCTCCTGCCTCCTGCCTCCTGCCTCCTGCCTCCTAAGTCCCTCCTGCCTCCTGCCTCCTAAGTCCCTCCTGCCTCCTGCCTCCTGCCTCCTGCCTCCTGCTTTTGTGTCTTCCTTCTCGTCTTTCTCCCCCTCATTCATTTCCACTTCCTCCCCCCTTTCCCTACTCCTCTTCCTTCTTTTCTTTTGTGTTTTTACTTTAAGTCTGTCTTCCGTAAAGACTTTAAGTGACTTCTGTTTCTCCTTACGGACCTTGAGGGCAACCGGAGTACTATGAAGAAGACTTCGCAGCCAAAGAATTGTTCTGCTCCCAGAGGGAGATGCTCTCTGAAATCCTTTTCCTTAAAGCGGGGAGGGTACCAGGATACTCATATAAAATGCTACATGATAGCATGTTCACAGCTCCTACTTTCTGCTCCATATGTCCATTGATCTGTCCACCCTCCCTGAATTTGTCCATCTATCATCATCAAGTTTTGCGTGTGGGGAGGGGACACCTGAATGAACGAGACACACAGAAGACAGCACAGGGGACCAATAGACTCTGTGTTCAAACCCCATGAAGGGCAAGGGACACTTGCTTGGGAAGCAAATGTGAGTTGGGTTCCTAGTCCGCGTCGGCACACAGAATCGATGACTCTCTGTTATTCTTTCCGCTGACTCCTACATCCCACCTCACTGGTAAACTGAGGCAACCAGAAAAAGAGAAGACACGGAAGGGAATATTATAACCACTCTACAGATACAGCCCCGCGGCTCAGAACTGTCACCTGCCCGTGGGGAGTAGCTAGATACACCGTTTGTCTTATCAATGGATTGGGCCATCTCACTAAGTCACTAGACCCAGACCTACAAGGCCCTGAGAGGAGAGAATCAAAAGAAAGTGGGGAACCCCAGCTTTGCTCCCTTCTCCTCCAAGTGCCCCCCCAACACCCACCCCTCAGCCACAAACATACTCACCAAATTACTTCTCAGAATCCTGGAACTTAATACAAGGATTGGTACCAACTCACAGGCTTGACAACAACCATAGCTGTGATGTGGCCTCCTGGAATCCTAGAGGGGTATGATCTAAAACTCTGAATCAGCTCACGTAGACAATGTAACAGCTCCCATTCACGTGTATAATAAAGTATAATTTGTAAAGTAAACATATTAAGAGACTACAAGGACCATTAATAAGATAGAACAATTCTAACAATATAGTGTAAGAGAAGGGCAAAATAACACTATTCTAAACTTCAGGGCCACTGAACACAAGCATTGTGACACTACATCAATTCATCTGATGCAAGAGACCGCTACTAGGGATTAATAATGTGCTGGCTAATTTCATATCAACTTAACACAAGCTAGAGTCATCAGAGAGGACAGAGCCTCAACGGATAAAATGCCTCCATAAGATCTGGCTGTAGGCAAGCCTATAGGGCATTTTTTAAAAATTAGTGATCCGCTGAGGAGAGTCCATACTATTGTGAATGGGGCCACCCCTAGGCTGATGGTCCTGGATGCTGTAAGAAAGCAGACTAGACAAGCCGGTAATCAGTACCCCTCCATGGCCTCTGCATTAATACCTGCCTTCAGGTTCCCGCCCTGCTTGAGATCCTTCCCTGACCTCCTCCTATGATGAATAGTGACGTGAAACTGTAAGCCAAATAAACTCTGTCCTCCCACATCGTTTTTAGTCACAGGGTTGCATCATAGCAACAGTACTCTAACTAGGACAGTAGATACACAGGACAAAGGAACAAACGACCTAACGACTGGCATCCCAAGGGACACCACGCAAGATGTCTCGGGTTCGTTATGATAGAACGGTGGACAGGTGAAAACATAAATTGTCTATTTAAGAAGAATTTCATGGGGTACCATAAGAGTTCACAAAATGTGGCACCCTGGTAAGGTGCTGATGCTCACATCTGTTACAGACAGTATAGACAAAGGGGTAGGGAAGGCTTGCTCTAAGTTCCAGATATCAGGGAGGTTCTGATCAAGTCTCCTTAGGATAGGTGTCCTGTCTATGAAAGGAATCCAGGGCCTGTCCTAGGGACCTTCGATGTTATTATAGGACAGCTTTGAAGACTGGGGGCATCTATTTCAGCCCTACCACAAATCCACCATGCAAATGTATTTCAAGCATAGCTCAGGCCCATAGCTTTAGGGATGCACTTAAGTTATAAAACAGAGCATAAAGTCTATATTATAGAGGAAGCTGTAACAATGTGTGTCCTTATTGCATAAATTTGTACTTCGTGTCAAATATTTTCTGTAATTTTCTCAGCTATGTATACCTTGAACATTCAGCAACAGTCACATTCAGCCAATGCATACTCAGGGTTTGGTAAATGCAAGGTAATTCCCTAAGGTTGGGAGTCCACTGTTTTATCTAAATCTCCTGCACAATTCTATGGTGGCGTCGCCACCACTTTATAGGCGAGGAAACCGAGGCACAGATAAACCAGCTAATTCCCTCAAAGCCACACACACCGTGTTTTAGAAAGAGTTTACGAGGGTGCACTTCCCTAGTCCTGATGGAGCCCGGGCACGTCTGACACACCTGTTTGAAAGGTGCCAAGTGTCAAGGACATCACCTCGAACGCACCTTTGATAGAGGTCTTGCTTTTATTGTCCTACCATATCGGCGGCGTCTTTAAACATCTGGCCGTCGCAAAGGTCTCTGCCTCTTTTTCCACTTTTGCTTTCTCTAATCAAAGGTCACCCGTCACATTAACTGGGGTGATGGAGGTACGGATGCCTGAACCCGGTAAGCGTCCTTCGCCCAGTTTTTAGTGTTGCGACCTCACAAGCTTAAGAGGGAAACTCGAGGGTGGACGCAAAGCAATCGTTTTGCATCTGATTTCAGGGCGCTTTAGGAAACGGCCATGCCCTTGGCTTTGCTCAACCTGAACAGCCCATGCCGGGGGTGGGGAGGGGGGGTGGGAGAGCGATGCGTCTGCGAAAACAGTAGCAGGGATTTAAAGAAAAAAAAAAAAAAAAAAAAAAAAAAAGCTAAAACTTTTGCCCCTAGAGGCTGTAATTTGACTGCTGTCTTTGGCAAAAGTCCAGAGAGCAAGCTTAATCTCTTTCTGAGCCGCCTCCTCCTCTCTGCCGGGTCCGCCCGCAGGGCCCCGGAGGAGGCGGGCGGGGACCGCGACCCGCGGCGGCGGCCGGAGGAGCGGGGCGGGGCGGGGCGCGCCGGGAGTAGAGTGGGAAAGAGGAAGTGGAGCCGGGCGGGCTGCAGGGCTCGGGGCGGCCGGAGCCGGCGCTGGAGCGCAGCGCATCGCCGAGCCGGCGCTCGGGAGCCGCCCCTCTCCGGTAAGCGCGGCCAGGACTATTCCAGGGATCGGATCCGGGAAGCCGGGGACCTCGGCCACGCACCCCGAATCTGCAGGTGGGACGGGCAGAGCGCGGTGTCTGGTCCTGGGGCGGATCCCTGAGTGCTGCACCTGGGAGGGGGCTGAGCGTAGCTGGCGGTGCTGCCCGCCGTCGCTGGAGTGTCCCCAAGTCCCGGCTCAGGCCAGCTCAGCCTAGATCTGCCGGCCCTGCTCCCCCCGCCCCGCGCTGCAGCCCCCGCGGCTGTAGTTGGAAGCTCCGTGAAGTTTGCTGAAGCGCGGACGGGTGCCCCCGCCCCCCGAATCCCGCGGAATTGTCCCCAAGTAGGACACTCGGGGGCCAGCACCCCAACAGTGGTGCGGGCGCGAGGACCGGGAGCGTGCTGCGTGCTTCGGCTAGGAGCAGCCCTGCGGGAGCAGAAACTCGCGTGGGCGCCCCAGAGCAGCAAGTCAGCGATTTTAGGAGCGGGGGGGGGGGTGGGAGTTGAGAACCTGTGTCCCATCCGTCACCCGGACAAACGGTAATACCTAGCGGGCCACGACTGTGTGGGCTGTTGGAGGCCGGGAGCTGCGCGGGGTGGGGGAGGACGCAGCGTACCCCAGGGTGACGGTCAGGGCAGATGCCCTCTTTCTGTCTCGGCGGAGTCTGGCTCTGCGGTCAGAAAAGTCAGGACACCCTAAGGAAGTCAGGACACCCTAAGGTCGTTGGCTTGCCGGGTTTCACCACGTTCGTAACAAACAATGGCGGGGGGGGGGGTTGCTTTGGATGTGTGTATGAAGTTGGTATGTGTAAAGCTGACCGTGTGTGCATCTCTGGAATTTTATTAAACTCTGGCTGGTCCTTAGCGCTCTCTTTGTACCACCCTCAGGTGGCCCGAGCTACTGCACCTATTTTTTGACGCCCCCAAGAAAAGAGAATTTGACCTGGTAGAGCATCAATCTCAGAAAGCTCTGATCTCCCAGAGAGTTGTTTTGGGGACTTGGGGCACTCTGCATACAAACTGGATATGAACTGGATACAAACCCGGGATGATGCCAGAATGTTAAGTGTGGGTCAGATTTAACGTTTAACCGAATTGCAGGCTTAGATTGCTGTTAATTCTATAAAACCAGTGGTCAAGGGTTAAAGTCCGTCTATTTTAACTCTTAGTTTCTGGAGTTCACATATTTGTAAATACTAGACAGATTTTTGTTTTGTAACTGCTATAAAAACGTATCTAAGCCTAATCGTGTCAGGGATCTAAAACTTCTCAACTTTAGCCTTGCACCGTGGGACTGGATGTGAGAAGAAGCCATGCTGGCAGCTTCGACACTTCCTCACTGATAAAACGGTGTGTGTAAATGAACCAGATAGCTTAAACTGGCTTCCCTCTTCCAGTGGAAGTTATTTATTTGTTCTACAGTAGCTAACACTTCCATACAAAAGTTATGGGTGGCTGTTTGACCCTTTAACATCTTTGAGTCTGGCTTCCTGACTCTCGACTTAGCTTTTTGTCCTCTTGGGATCCCACCATGTCCAAGCCACTAAAACCAACCAGGAAGAGTTGACCGACCTCCCTGGCTTCCTCCTCAAATGGGCCCCCACCAGCAATCTCACAGCAGATTCCCCCAAAGCCCTCTGTAAAAGGACTAAACAAAATGAGACCGAACAGCTGTTTGGTAGTCGAATTTGTGCCCTCGTTCTGCGTTTCTTTGGTAGAATTTGTTCAATGCCTTTAGTATAGAAGATTGTTACAAAAAAAAAAATACCTTTTAAACTTTCTGTGGGAGATTCCAGCTGTCATTCAAAGAGGTTAAGTGATCATATTGTACTCTTTAGAAATTGGCAGTCTATATTTTCAAAACCAAAGGCAACCAGTAATATTTCACTCTCCTGCTTTGTGGTTATTTCTTTTGATGATTTAATTCAGCTTTACTAGTTTGTATTCTGACATGAAAAAAATAATACTGGGGAGGGGGAAGGCCCTGCGAAACCAGTCTTTTGCGTCTTAAACAGTTTCTGATCTATTCTGATCTGCTCGTGGTGTTTCAACCCCCCTCCCCCTCCCTTTTGTGGGTTTTTCTTCCTTTCACTGCTGGCAGTTGGGTCTTTCAAACAATTGTCACCTTGTAATCCTGCTGCAGAGGTGATTAGATCTCTAGTCTATTCAAGCAGGATGGCTCTGGGATGCTGTGGCCCAGCCTCTGTGTCTCAGAGATTTAGAACGATTAGGGCCAAGTATGCTAGGATTAGCCCTTGAATATGAAGCTCCCCTCCGTACCCCGTGAGCTTGCAGACCATGGCCCTCCTAGGGGAATTGTTCTGACCTGACCTGAACGATTTTACAACCAAGGAAAGTAACATTTCCATTAGATCGTTCTTTGCTTTTACTCATCTCTCCTTTTTCCTCCCCCACCCTCCATCCTTCATACATTTCAGAAAGAATGCCCCTTAGTTCCAGGTTGGACTCGGGATCGAATGAAGTAATCCATATTAAATCTTCGGCACACATGGTGTGCTTTGAAGATGGTAGTTGCTGAAAAGCTGATCCTTGGAGGGAGGGGTCTTGCTGGAGGTTAACTCTCCGTTGTTAAAATCTTGGTAGAACTCAGCTGTGGCTGACCCCTGGCCCTACACCCTCCCCCAAAGTGATGGTTACATGGAGACAAATTTTTCACATTTATAAACTATTTATCTGTTTCTTTGGGGGGGGGTTGTCTTTACTTTTCTTTAAAGGAGTCTTACTATGGAGGCCAGACTGCCCTTGAACTCACAACTGACCCAATTTTGCTGGGATTACAAGTGAGCATCACATGCCAGGCAGTGGTTCACTCTTTAAGAAAAACAAACCAAACAAACAACAACAGTCATCGTTTGACATAGGAAAAAACCATAATTTTATTGCAAAGCATTTACATATTCAGGCACAACCTTTTTTAAGGCAGTCTCTCTAAGTAACCTTAGATTTATGGGTAGCGGGCATCTGAGATATTCATGTTTTATCCCAGGCCTGCATCAATCTTGCTTGATGAAATGAAAAGTTGACCCTAATCCATTGGCCCATTCAGAGTCATGGGCAGCTGTGCCAAGTAGAACTCACTGACAGAAGGAGGCCCCATGATTAGGATCTGGCTGACTGCATAGCTAGTAATGGATGCCTTAGAGAGGACTAAGAGAAGCCTGCCTGCTGGAAGGAGGTCCCAGTTCATTGCTGAAGGGCTTGACTCTGGGGAACCTAAATACTGCAGAGCAACATCAGCTGTGTCCCTTGTCAGTGACGAGGAGTTCAGTAGAACTCTAGGGTAGCTCTCATGTTGGACTCGGAGTATCTTTTCAACCCATGCATATAGGTTCCTGAATATTTTGTTTCCCAGTGAGCTATAGAGCAAGCAAACATTTCCAGACCACAGCATCTTCCTTGGGTAAAGGCAGAGGCGGCCTCTGTACCTCTGCATTCTGAGATCCTGACTAAACCAGCTGTTCGCTGAGAGAATTGGACTTTATTTCCAAAACACCTAGGACCACAATGAGTTTGTACCATGAGGCATTGTAAGTAATCTAAATTAAGATATGTGAGAGCAATTTAAAGCACATAGGGAACTGCGGAGATGGATCGCTGGTTAAGGGTGCTTGCTCCTACTGCGGAGAACTGGAGTTTGGCTCCCAGCACGCACTCACATTTGGTGGGTTGTAACTTCAGACTCAGGGGATCTCACAATCTTTTTCTGGCCTCCTCTGGCCCATGTGTGGGCAAACACACACACACACACACACACACACACACACACACCCCTGAAGTGTGAATTGAAGATGTAACTCAGGGCTAGAACACATGCTGAGTTCTCATACTGGTCTGGGTTTAATCCCCCCGTACCCTGGGCCCTAAAATGAACTGTAGGAGAATGTGTGTAAATTAAAACTCCCACTCCATCTTTTATAAAGGATTTGAACATTCCCAGAACAATCCTGTCAGAATACCAAGCAATGTCTATGTTAAATCACTGTTTGACAGGAAGCTAAAGCCTGCTAGATCCACAATGCCATAGAACCCTTCTCTCTCTCCCTTCCCATATGATCCAAGGGGAAAGTCATTTGAAGAGTGTTACTGTTAGGGTGAATTTTTAAAACAAAGTCTGGCTATGCCCACTTGTAATGATGTGACTGAGGTTAGGTACAGAGAGAACTACGGTCTCCTCGGGCCTTTAATTAAGAACCCTGTTTCCATAGCTTTAATAACCATAGTGCTACAGGGTCCACAGAAGGAGCTTATCAGCAGAAGCCAGCCAGGCTACTGGATTTGGCTAGAAGCAAAGCATCCCTTTGACAGGTGGTGGGCAGGGCACCCTTTAAAAATGTCAAAGTGTTCGGTGAGTGTGGGTCTCATGATAGCTAAAGCTTCAGCATGAAGGTCAGACCCATAAACTATATGCCATTGAGTTAACTATTGTAGTTGCGATGCTGTGTTGGGAAGTCACACGGGGCACAGGTAAGTGATCTGTGGCTAGACAGGCCTAGAAGAGGAGCTAAGGGAGTGAGTTGTCAATCTGGTGCTGGCAAACCTTCTCCTACACAAAGCTACGTTTTAAGTGTTTGGGGCTTCAGTGTCACGTGCTATTTGGTTTGGGGGAGTTGTGTCCACAGTTATTTAAAAATGTAAGATCTGGTGGGCATATGGGTTCATGACTGTAACCCAAGCTCCGGGGAGACTCATACAGAAAGACTGACCACCATGAGTTCAAGCCAGATAGGCTGCAGAGTGAATTCCAGGCCAGCCTGGGCTACAGTGTGAAATTCTGTCTGAAGACAGTAAATGGATGAAGAAACACATTTTAAAAAGTGTAAAGTCAGACTCTTGTCATCAGCCATATAAATACAGGATGTAGGGCTGGGGAGATGGCTTTGCTGGAAAAGTTTCCTTGCAAACACCAGGGCTGGAGTTTGTATATATCAAGCCAGAGGAACGTGCCGTCTCTGCTGACAGGCATTCTATTTCAAGCTAAGAGAGTAGTCCTGACTCTTCCTTCACCGGCTGCAACCCACCTATCTTTTTGCATAAGAGTTCATGTAGCCCAGGCTGGCCTTTAACTCACGAAGTAGCCAAGGGCTCCACTTCCAAAGGGCTAGAATTCCAGGCGTTCGCCGAAGGCTGGTGGTACACAGTCCTAGGGTGAGATCCAGGTGTTTATGCATACCACCAAACGAGTTCCATCTCCAGCCCCAAGTTTCTGTGTTTAAAGTAACTTACATTGGGCTCTCACTTCCTAGGAATGAATGAGATTTCCTGCTGTAAAAAAAATTAGTTCCTACCTTAGTCATTGACCAATCTCACATTGGTAACTGATCGATGAATGTTAAATTTCATTGGGCTTAGAGATCCATTTATTGAGAACCTACTATGCGGAGAATAATGCCTGGCTGACATGAGAGATGGTCTCCATAGAGATATGATGAGGGTGATGGGGAAAATCTGAGTGATGGATAGGCTTCTCTTCACTGATGCTCGAGGGATCTCTAGAGGAGACCACATCTACTTGGGACCATAATGATAATGAGTTCTAAGGTACTTTTAAAATATACTGTATTATTTTCTGGAAATCAAAATGTGAGGCAAGCATTCCACTACCGACCTGGACCCCTAGCTCCAAATATACCATTTTCTACCTTTTAAAAATTGTTGCCTGTGGTTTTGATCTCACTTTGTTAGCCCAAGGCAGCCTCAAATTCTGCACTCCCCTACCTCCACCTCCCGAATCCTGCAATGATGAAATACATTTTTATTTGGACTCCATGCCCATCGGGGGCTTCAGTGTCACAATGACACCTTCCATGGGATGGAAATTCCTTTCCTGTCTCTTAGCTGCCAGATACTGCCTTGGATTTGACAAAGAGTTTGATTAAATGTTAGCCTAATAATTAAAAACTTTCAATACATCTATGACCTGCTGTATTTGTTTGAAATAGTTTAACAATTCACTCTGGTCTGGCCAAAGAGTCTCAGTGAATCCTACTTAAGTGAACTTGACCTACATATGACTGGTGAAGGGTGAAGTTGAGCAGTTCCTACAACCAGCTGCTTGTTTGACTGATGTCTGGGGAGTCCTTCCTTACTCCGGCGCAGCTGCCTCTCTAGAGCAAAGGCATTAGCTTTGAGCTGGCTCGCTTCTGCTTTCTAGATTTCACGAATGTGCCTTTGCTCCCCCCTATCTCAGGAGGCTGCCTGGCCCTGGGATGGAGGGTTCTTTGTACAATCAAGCAGGGGAGGCAGGGCTCTTTCATCGCTCTGGCAAGCCTCTCTGGAGTTTCACACCAAGCCCACTTCCTTCCAGTAGAGCTCCACCCTTCTGCTGGTGAAGTAGAGATGGCCTAAAGGGTTTGTTTCTCTCAGCATACTCCAAACGCCCAGCCCCAGTAGGGACCTTCGCTCAGCACTTGTACTGGAGCCTGCTGGCTTCCCTAGCTTTCTCCTCTGTGTCTTTAACCCCTCAGTGAGCATGCATGCTTGCTTCCAGCATTGAGCAAATGTACCTCTGTGCTGTTTTGTTTTACATCTCAACATATCACCCAAGTTCCTGTCCCTCGGTGTCCCAACCTATGCCAGAGCAAAGTCTTTCTCTCTCTCTCTCTTTTTTTTTAACCTGGTCTGACACAGGGGACAGATCAAGGCCTGGCCTAGAAGGAAACAAAGGGCAGGCCTTTCCCCTTCCTGAGCCACCCTTGCCTTCCTCCCTCCACCTTCCCACGTGATTAAAGGTCCCCTTGTCCCTGGAGGTCTTCAGAATAGACACCCAGTCTGACTGAAATGCGAGTCTTTGGAAACAAGTCGCTACAAAGCGGAAGCCATTCCTAGGCATTCCGAGGATGCATGTTAGGACCACAGTCCAGCTTGGGTGAAGGTGATTTAAAGTTGTCACCCACACGTGCCAAGAAAGCTGCCAAGAGCTGAGGCCAGCAGGAGAAAGGACGGGGCTATCAGAGCTCAGCTTCCGTGGCTGTGTGATTACAGGTGTCCTCAAACCCTGACATCTGCGCCTCTCTGATGTGCTGCAGAGGAGGAAGACTATAATCGGGGGGCATAAATATACCATCCTGTGTTTGTTCCCTTGAACCGCATAACCCTGTCATTAGTTTAAGTATCCATGTGGTGCTAACATGTTATAGCTGCCTCAAAGGAGGATATGGCTCCTTCTCTGAAATGACTTACTGTTAAAATATCCGGCTGCCTCACATTTTTTAGCCTCTGAAACTACTGAGCACACACATGAAGGAGCCTGACGGCAAGTCTAGTTCAAGGATTTGGGACCACTGAGGGGCAGATGTGTAGCGATGATGCAGGGGGATGTTGGGGAGAGATGTGGGCTTTGTAATAATGAACAGATTACATCAGCACCTGTGCTATACGGGAGGCTCGATAAGGAATAGCAAGGGTGGGGTTGTAAGAGGAATGAGATAGTCTGGCAACGTAGGGATGTGGAGGGGTTGGTTATTATTGGCTCTGCTGAGGAAAGTACATTGGGAGTTATTTGGAAGCTTCTGGAACATGGTTATGGAGGAAAATCTTGGTGGTCTTGGCTCTTGTCCACTTTCCCTCACTATCTGTGTAAGATAATCCATTCCCACACCACACGCATGTGTCTTCAGTAACTGGGTGATGGGATTCTACCGTGAAGAAGGCTGCTTAGTCCCCGTCTTTCATGATATATGACCTCCAGATTACTAGAGCCACGAGAGGGACATGAAAATAGTGATTTCATGGCCCACAGGTGTGCCCCGCCACAATGAATTGTACAACCCAGGCGGCTTCTCAACTGTGCCTAGTCACGAGGACTCTTCCTCATAGCTGCTTCCTTCTGGAACTTACCTGAAATGGGAATAAATACTGCGAGGTCCGAAAAACAGCTGGGATGACTCCCATAATTAGTAATGACTTTCAAAACCCGCAGTGTCCCCAAGAGAAGAGAGGAAGACGCATTCTGTGTTGTGATCTGTTATACATCAATATTCTGCCCAGCCCAGTGCTATTGGCTTAAAGAATTTCCAAGTTGGAAGCTAAAATTCTTTGTTCTTTATGAATCACAGAAATAAGAGGACACTTCATGGCCAAGTAGTGTAGCAAATCAGTGAGAACTAGGTTCAGTGTGTGACCCTGTCCAAAATAACAATAATGATGATGATGACACTGATAATTAATGATGATGATATGGAGAGTGATTCCAGAAGATACATAATACCAACCTCTGAACTCTACTTGTGTACACACAGGTATGTCCAGTCATGATATACATGTGTATACATGTGTGCACACGCGTGCACACACGCGCGCGCACACACACACAGAGAACTATCTCTGCACTAGCTAAAGACATCCCAGCAATAACTGTCCCCAAACTGGACTTAGTTTTAGCTTGCTCATATATGCAAAAACAATGAATGTTCAGAGATGATCCTCCAGTGAGAAAATTGACTACCTCAGTGTGCACAATGAATATTTACAGCACTCACATCTAATACTACCTTGCTCCTTTCCCTTCTTTATTGCTATCCTAATCCAAATGCTGCTTTGGAGTCATTCACCATGGAAACACAGTGTACATGGAAAAGACACGTGCATTTTTCTGAGGTCTCAGGAGTCAGCTGAAGGAAGTGAACAGTATGAAACTGGGAAGGGTTTTACATGTGTCCCTGGAAGGTTAAATGCCACCTAAACTAGAGGTTTACAACTACATAATAGAGATTTTACGGAGCTGGACATGGTGATCAACACTTGAAATGCCAGCACTCTGGAGGCTGAGGCAGGAGGAATCAATAGTTCAAACCTAGCCTGGGATACATGGAGAGATCCTGATTCAAAAATAAGAAGGAGAAGAAGAAGGAGGAGAAGGTGATGATTATGAGCTTTTAGTGCATAATAAGCCCGTGGTAAAGAGGGCTCTCCGACTGTGTTTTCCACACATCTTGTTTAGTTGTATGTGCTGTTACTAGGTAGCTGGAGCAATAAAACCAACATGAAAGTAACTGGGTGAGTTTATCTAGGTGCTGTGGATTGTACCTTGAGTTTCTGAGGCACAGTCCGCTTTCAGGATAAGGAAGCAGGACATAACGCATTTGGTTTACTGTGGTGGAGACCTGATAGTTAGGTTACTAGTTTGCTCAACAACTATATTTTCCTAGTTCTGGTGCCCAGTGGAAAGGCAATCTGGACAGATGTGGAGTGACTTGTCAGCTCCATCCAAGTGCTTTAAAGGAAGTTCAGGAGACATCTGGGTGGACCTGGGAAGCGCAGCTCACCGGGAGGATGATTGTTACACAGCTGGGCCTCCAACTGAAGCCAAGACAGTTGCCTTCTAAGGAGAAGCGTTTATTTGCCTCATTGTTGCAGAGGATCTGGTCTGCCCATTCTCTGGGTGGCAAAATCACAGGAGCACCATATCTGTGGTGCAGACCCAGTCACCTCACTAGGAGCCAGCACACCAGATGGGTGAAGAAGGCTCAGGGGTCTATCAGTTTCCTTTGAGGACATGACCCCAGTTAACCTAGAGGCCTCCCACGAAGCCTGGCCACATCAAGTGCTCCTCACTTCCCAGGAGTGCCAAGCTAGGAACCAAGCCTGTAACCCACAAGCCCTTTTGGAACACTGTGTTAGTCCGTTTTCCATCACGACAGACGACTCAGAAGGAGGAGGGGTTTGCTTTGTCCCGCTGTGATTGACCTCTTGTTTTTCAGCATGTGGCAAGGCGATGTATCATGATCATGCTGAAAGCTGTTCACATCATGGTCGCCAGCAAACAGAGAGGGGGGTCCCCAAAAATCAGCTTAAGGTCATGCTCCCACTGACCCCAGTCCCTCCAGCTGGGTCCTAATTCTTCAAGGGTGCACTATCTCCCAATGGCATCAGAGGACTGCCAGAAGATGTACAGATCCATCATCGGAGGAACTAAGCGTCTAATACATGGGGTTTGGCAGGACACCTACCCAAATGATAGCAGGGACCTTCTAGAGCCAAACCTTAGCATAGAGTAACCTCTGGGGCAAGGTTGAGTCATAGCAAATGAGTGGTCGTGAAGAAATCTGAGGAAGAGCAGTCTAGGAAGAAGAAAAGATAAGTATGGAGAAGCATTATTGAGGGAAAACACAAGCACTATGTGTGCGCAGGGTAAGAGAGAGATAATGCTGAGGAAGGAGGCAGAGGTTAAGTAGTGTGGGTCTGGGATGTTGACGATCTTTGCATTGGCTCAGCGTATGACATCAGGCTATAGGATGGTCTGACGCAGAGGAGTCATGTGCTCTAGTTAATGGTTAGTTATTCTGGCTGCTATGATGAGAACTGTAATAGAAAGTTCTTGAAAAGGCAGAGTTGCAGTGGTTCAGAGAGAGAGAGAGAGAGAGAGAGAGAGAGAGAGAGAGAGAGAGAGAGAGGTCAATAGTGGAGGAACTGGTGGAGAGTGGATAGACTCAGAACTGAATGTGGTCAAGATGGTACAGCTCTGGAGAGATTCGTGGGGCAGTGAGCGACGTCGCCACCAGGATTTGCTTGGCTTCTCCATGTTTCACTTCTGTTACCCTCTCTGTCTCCTCTACACGAAGTAAGCAGAATAGCACATGGCTTTGCAGGAAGCTCTCCATGAAGCCATAAGCAAGTTCATCTCCCCATCTATTCACAGGCCCAGTGCCCTTCCTTTTAGCTCTTAGCTCCCTCTAGTCCATCAGTTAAGATGCAGTCATGTATGTGCACGTGTGTATGCTTATGTAGTTGCGTAGATCAGTGCATGGTACATGTTCATGTGCACAGCATGCATGTAGCAGTTGGGAGAGTTCTGGTGCCACTCCTCTGGTAACCCTCTACCTTTTGTTTGATATTGGCTCTCCCATTGGCCTAGAACTTTGCCAAGGCTAGGCTAGCCAGACTGTGAGCTTCCCTGTCTCTATCCTCCCAGCTCCCATCTGTGGGGTCACGGGTGCACACCCCTCACCCTGCTTTTCACATGGGTTCTTGGGACCCAAACTCATCTTTGTAGCCCCATGGTGTCATCATCTCGATGCCCATTTAGCTGTCCATCTTCCCTCTCCAGAGGACCACATCCTCAAGGGCAAATAGGTACCAAATCACTTCCTCCCCCTACTATGGAAACTAGCTTTAAGAAATATAAGCAAAACAAACAGCCTCAGTTTAGACACTTTTGTAGGATTTTGTAGTAAAGGCTGTTCTTTGAAAGTGTGCCTGTTCACTGCCCATACCCTGTAAAACTCTGACCTCTGGGCACAATAAGACCATTGCCATTTACCCACAGGAGGTACATAGAAGATCAGGTTCCCTGGTGTAAGGGGAGAGTATTCATGAGACATACACACTTCTTTTCCCTAGTGGCGTGACAGTTAATAATCACTGGGATTTAGGAGGACTTCCTCAGTGGTATAGCTACCTCCCCCAAAACATTGCAGTCCCATGCCCCTGCTCCTGTAATTAAACAATACCAATTGAACCCATTGGTTCATTAGGCTAGACTTCAAGAATGAAGGCTTTTCTTTGTTATGCTATTGGCGCTCCATCTGGGGCGTTCGTTTATCACTATCTAGATAGTTACACATTACTGTTTCTCCCTATCTTGCTGTAAAATTGCAAACTCAACAGAGACTGTGTTTATTCTGGAAAAGGAGTAACTACCAGAGATGCCATAGTGATAAGAAATGTGTCTAATACCCCAAATCAACTGAGTGACTTTTGTACACTTCTAAGTGAATCATCAACTATGCCCCAAGGTTGCACATTCTCTCTTGTGTATGGAGAAGCATCTTGGACCTTTGGTAAGGTATGCATTCCTTGGGACATAGAGATTACTCCAAAATCATCCTTCTGCTCATACCAAAGAGTGTGGTTACCCTGTTGGCCTTGCATCAATGGTTGAGTTCTCTCTTCCTGCTCTCCTCTCTGGTGGAAGTGTGTTCAATGCTAATGTATAAGTTCTGGATATAAATTGGAGGACTAGGTGTGTGTGGTATTGCCTGTGAATGCAATTCCAAATGTGAAGCATCTGCTTTTATTATCTCAGGGTGAGAATTAATCAGTCTTGCTGTAAAGATAGTCAAGCTGGAGAATTCAACGGTGCAGTAATAGCCCTGTGATGTATAATTCCAGTTTGCAAAGACTTGCCTGAAAGGCCCCTTCATTCTATTAAAGGAGAATGGAATTCTAGTAGCCTAGTTTTAATGATTATGTTGACTAGAAAATTGTCAAAGGACACTTCTTCTGGAATAGTCTGACTTAAATTACCTGACTCAAATCATAAGGCCCAATTGTGTTTCAAAATAAGTCAATAAGGGGTAAATCTCCACGATGCGGTAGGTTGGTCTAAGCTCCCACTCCTATTCTGATTCCTCTGGGATTTGTCTATTTGGCTTTTGCACATTTGATCAAAGTCATCCTCCAAGAACTGGACTCACAATCTCTGCTTCCAGGCATACCTCCGACTTCCTGGGTCCCCCCTCCAATCCTTCCCCAGTTCTTGTTAACAGCACCACAGTTCAATGGTCCCAGCAAGGCATTTTCCTTCCCTTCCCTGCATGTTCTGGCCAGTTAACAACTTCTTGAATGGTCCTCAGTCGGTATTCACCTAGCCATTCCTCTTTCCCATCCTTTTAGAATCCTGCCTCTTGCCTGGACTATTAGACTACCTACCCTGTGAGGCCGCACTGGTGGACCTAACCAAGAACAAATTTGAACACTGAGTGCATTTCCAGGGGCCTCTTATGTTGACTCAATTCCAATTAAGATTTGTGGGGAGCATAGGGTAGAGATACAAGTCCCAGATATAAGGCATTGACGGGTTCTTGGTCACATCCCTCTCATATCTCAGGGTCATCCCATAGGCAAACACACGGGCTGTCTTTCCAAAGCACCCAGCATCCAGCTACTTCATCTAATCCCCAGTGATTTCATTTGATCCAGTCACTGTCACCTCTCCCTAGGTTATTGCCATAGGTCCAGTTTTATCTCTTTGCTCACATCCTCACCACCCCCCCCTAACTCTCTGTCTTCTACATAGCACCAAGGTGACCCTCTTCACTGTTAGCTCTGTTGACCTCTGTGGCTGTGCATCTTATTCGGCCAGAAGCTATTTCATGGAGCGTCCTAGGAGATGCTCCCCGACCTCACTCCTCTACTGCTCGCATCTCTTCTCGTCTGCTGGTCCTCTGCAGTACTCACTCTCACTTGTGGGTGGTTGAACAGTGATGGTGATAACGGTGGCATTAATGGCAGTAACAACAGTGTGGAAAGTAGGTTGAATTGATGGTGATGGCGACAGGAAGTAGACAGTGTAGACATGAAGAAGAAGATGGGGAGCCCCTCCCCCCCTTTGTCCTTTCTTCTCACTTTCCAGGGAGTCTAGAGAAGTATACAGAGGAGCGCCCGTCTCTTTCTAGGAGCTCTCTAATAGCATCCTACCCAGAAGATTTTCTGCATCACTGAGCCCCAGATCTGCCTTCTGATGCATTCAGACTCCACCTTCTAGGTCCTCATCAAAATAATCAGTGTGTTGTAAGGTGTGATAGTTGAACATTTCAACTCTGGAGCTAGACCTGGGTTCAAAGCCAGCCTCATCACTTAGAGTTTCACTAATCTTTGAGGAAGTGTTCAGTCCCTGTAAGCTTACAGACACCATCTTACACACGATAAATGAATGGATTGAGGACTGGATCCAGCCATCCTTTAACATGCTTGCAAGGCCCAATCCTAACTTACAGATATAGTTAGGGAAAGGTTAGCCATGATTTTCATCAAATTTCTTTTAAGCAGATTTTGTAAAGTGAAAATAATCCTCTGTTTCTCAGAAACAGATGTTTGTGCTTTTATTATTTACTGGGTATTAATTAACTCCTTACCCTAATATAGACCATCAACTTATCCACGTCTTGTATTTGACTACAATATAAAATAAATATCATACGGCTATGTGAAGATTATGTTGATCTATCCACCTCTTGCCTCCCTTCTGCGACCTAATTGACACGCCATAAATTGCTATTTGTTTATTATCTTTCCTAGTTCCTTGGAGGGAGGAATGAACCCTCTAATTAGGGAAGTTTCCAAACATATTGCAACGAACCCCCACATTCCAATCTTCAAGATTCAGCAGCTACAAACATAGCACCAGCCCTAGTTCATCGGGTTTCCCTCCCCACTTTAAATTATTAAAAGTAAATACCAGGACTGAGTTGTAGCCTCTTTGCTAGTGCATGCTTAATGAATGTCGTGGTCTAGATTCTGTTCTTGGCCGCTTCCAAACAGCAGTTCCCAGATAGGCTATTTTGCCCAGTGATACTTCAATTTCTGGCTGTCAAACTTTACCATCACCGCACAACTCCAATGAAGATAACACGGTTCCTTAATGCTCACTTCTACCCTGTCTACGGCCCATTCATGCCCTGTCAGAGCAGGATTGCTTTCGTGTTTAGCTTACTGTTGCATGCTAAGACTGTAACAGGCAAGGCAATGCTTAAATAAATGAACGGATAGTTGTATTCAAACGAATTTTAGGAGATAGCTCTGTAAAAAAAAAAAAAAAAAAAAACAAGTGTAAACGATGCTTATGGTCTTGGGTGTGTCACTATGATGAACTGATAAAGTAGGCCATAAGACTCATACAGTAACAGTGGACATCACACATATATCACGATCACCCGGTTAGCAGATACTTTCAGGGTGTCACCCTGCGATACACTGTCATTGTACCTCGTTTTTGACTCAGGTATGAAGTCCTATCTATTTTTCCCCTTCTTGAATGGGGAGCAAAGGTCACCTGGCTCTTGCTTTTGAGCTGGATAAGCTGTGTTTGGCTCTGAACTGGAGTCTTACTAGCTGTGACATCACCGTCAATGGGGGACAATTAGACTACTGGATAAGATTGTTAGGGTTACTCACCGACAGCAGGGGAGGTGCTCTACCCTGGTGCTTGGCTCCAGCTGCTGCTTAGTGGACTATTATGGGTATTCACTTATCTCGAACAAAGCCACGTGGTTGGCAGCACCTAGGTCAAGAATCGTTGAGACAGCAGGAAGGGCTCGTGGTGGAAGCTGTCCCCCAGAAGTGTCACTTCATGGTCTCCTTGTTCTTACACCCAAGCTCTTTGTTTCTAGGGTGGCACTTCAGGGTTTCCCACGGTTGTGAGGTCTGCTGTGAGATGATGGGCAGTGCCTTTCCTTCGGGTCTGCACGCTGAAGTAGGAAGACGTTTTTTGTTTTGATTTGTTTTTAGTGCTATTCAGATTTTTAAAGAGATATGTGTGGTCCTGCCTTCTTTTATGAGTAGGGGAGAAATCAGTTTTCCCACGGGAGCCAGGTGCTCTGCACTATACATTTCATTACCTCTCCTGAGCTAGGTCCCTATCCCTGAAAGCCCCCTCACCCCCCACCCCTAACCCCCGACCCCCCATCCCCCACCCCCTCACCCCCATGAATGGCTGCGTGACACCACAGATTCACAGGGGACGGTTGCCAGGCAGGGTGGGCTGCTTCGCCAACACAGCTATCCCAACCAGCTAGTCAGGAGTAATTAGCAACCCCTTGGTCGCAGGTTTGCACACGAGATTTGCCTCCCCTTCCCATCATTTACCCAGCATGTGGAAATGCCGTGTTTTGAATTAGTCATTCTCTGTTTCCAAGATCACCCTTGATCTGAGGCAAATTAATTGGTATTTGAAACAAATACCACGTTAGGTAATAGATGAGCTCAGCAAAGCCCACTCTTCTCTGTAGTTGGTTGGTTTTTTAACTCTTTGCTTTGGGGGGGGGGGCACCCAGCTCCCAAATAAATCACATGGAATCTTATTCTTTCTTACGATTGCCCAGTCTTAGCTTAGCTTGTTTCTAGCCAGCTTTTCTTAAATGGTCCATCTACCTTTTGCCTCCGGGCTTTTCTCTTCCTCTATTCCTTTCTTTACGTCTCCATAGATTGCTGTCTGGCTGTGTCTGGCCTCAGTGGCCTCCTTTCCTTGCCCCTCTATCTTTCTTCCCAGATTTCTCCCCCCATTTATTCTCTCTACCTGCCAGCCCCATACAGCCCTTCTCCTGCCTCGCCATCAGGTGTTTTAGATAGCTTCGCAGAGTTAAACAAAGAATGCGACACACCAGGCATTGACGGTGCACACTCTGTGAGTTCGAGGCCAGCCTGGTCTACAGAGCGAGTTCCAGGACAGGCTCCATAGCAATACAGTGAAACCCGGACTCAAAAAACAAACAAACAAAAAATCAAAACGCCACACATCTTTGTATCGTGGTTTAGTAAGGATCAGGAAAAACAGATAGGCTGAATAGATGTTTATTCGGGGAGAAATAACTTAGAACAGAGACAGATGAACACCAGCAGGTTCCTGGTCCCAAGGATGCCTCCGGATGCTCTCCTGTCCTGCTAGCCAGAGAGTGCTAGGGTCATGTCCACCCCTGTCCCCACCCCCAATGGGCGTGGTCAGCGCTGCAGCTGTGGACAAAGTGCATATCTCACTACATCTTTGCATCATTAATCAAATGTCTCACAGCATAAACAAATGCAACACATCTTATAATGTTCCACAACCCTTCTCCGGACATTCGCACCAGATTCCCGACCCTGATAATGTTTCCACAGCACATACCATTGGGCTCTTTCCCACATTACCCATCTGCATCCTTCATCTCAAACAAAACCCAGGTGACAACCCACAGGTCTCCCTCCCTGTGTTCTTCCGGGCCTTGTTTGCCCACCAGAGCTGGTACCTGCCCTATTCTCCTGCATCAAGCCTCTTCATCTTTCTGAATCTCTCCAGCAGGGAGTTGGTACTGTGCACTTACTTAAATTCCTATATCAGCAAAATTATGTGTGTAAATGTATACATGTTTGTGATGCATGTATGTATATATGTGTGCATACTTTATATATACGTGTATATGTAGTGTATGTGTATATATGTGTGTGAATTCACATGGACTAGTACGTATTCGAGAAGAATCAGACCAAAGAGGGATCAGAGTGGGCAGTACAGTACTGTAAAGCATGGGATGCATCTGAAAACGGAAGCAGACTGGGGAGGCCGCATATAGGGAGTCTGGCATGAGGAGAAGAGCCGCCGAGAGGAGACGGGTGGCTGGGAAGTCTCCTCTCCCTGACCCCATTGGCCTGCTAGCCATGGCTCCCTGTTGTACTTGGGAGCAGCAGGGACAGGATTGATGGACTACAGGTGTGCATGGTAGGGGCGAGAGTCTATGCATGTACTCATATATCCCATATTCATAAGTGCTTTGAATATGCAGTCATTCCCGCACTGCAGAGGAGGAGATTGAATTCACATACACACACAAAATACCCAAATAATCCATAATAGTATTGATAGCTACACCCATCAGACGGTACAGATCCTGTGATCTTTGAAGACATGGTGTTTGTTGGGAGTTAAGAAACCGGTGAAGGGGGGGGGGGGGTCCAGTGGTAGAAGATGAGAAATTAACATTTCCTCACAGGTCTGAATTAGCTCAGGGCTAGCGATAGCCTTTCTCCATCTAAAAGATCCAAACCCCGGCTACCCTGTCCTGAGAGATGGGCATATTGATTATGGGCAGATGGAAGCCCAGACAGGACGAAGTGTTGCGTTATTGCAGACAGGGGTGACTGTTTGGGAGTGAGTTTGTCTGCTAATCGAAGAGCGAGATAGCTTATAAGATGTGGCAGTCACAGGCCAGGAGAGCCTGTGGTCAGAGTCGTTAGGCTAGCCTCTCCAGGTCCATTTAAGCTGGGCCTCACAGAAGTCCTCAGGACTTGGCTCATTTCTGGGGTGTTTTCTCCTGGGGTTAAATCCAGGTCTAAAATGTTTAACAGCTGTTGGGACGCCATACTTGAGGACAAGTACATGCTTGTGTTGAACTGAGAGCTGGACATTTGCAGTCAGTACCTCATTGTGGCAAGGGCTCTCTATTGCCAAATTCAGTCTGGAGGGGAAATAATGGAAGCTGTCAGTCAGTCACTCAGGGTAACAAGAAACACTTGAAAACCAATGTGGGTTCCCCACTGGAGTAACGTCAGGACGAGTTCACCCTGACACAGCAAAGCAATCCCCAATAACTCCACATTCGCGCTGGCCTGATGAAGCAGAGGCAATGACTGAATAGTTTCAACCTCCTCGGGTAGAGTTCAAGTGCTGGGAAATGCTGATATTTAGAATTTCTGGCTTGAATAGAGGAAGGTACAATTTGAATATTATTGAGAACACAAGACAGCAAACAGCCAAGATGAATGAATGGAAATTTCCCTTGTGTCTTTTCAGAAATGCTAGTTTTCTTTCCCTCGATCTTTTTCTATTGCATATTCCTTGTGAATTGCAGGAAATCCTTGTAATGGGGGTATCGTGGGCTTGCAAGGCTTGTTAGAAAAACACTCATTTGGTCGTATGCTTTTGGCGAAGATTATAGAATCCATTATGCACCACTGATTTTGAAGAATAACAATCTGTTTAATCACACTTGTTTTCATGGTAGCCCACAGAAGAATTAGGAGACTTCCTTTAAAAAAAAAGTTTGTGCTAAAATAACGCTTTTATCCTCACCTAAATTTTTGCTGCTGCTACTGGAATTTCATAATCCAACTTGAGGTCCTATTGAAATGTACAAGGACTCAGTGACTAATTAACCAGTTAATTACTGGTCTGGTAGAATTGACTCATACGTTTAGATGTACTTACATACCTCAAATGACCCTGGGAAGACTGTGTGTCTGTGTCTGCATCTTGAACCTCTACCCAGAATGCTACATTTGACAGTATTTCCCACAGGATTCAGGAAGGGTTGGTGTAGTTTAAAGGTTATTGCTTTCTGAGCTGCCTAAGGAAGTTTCAAACAGCAATGTTGCTCATGAGCTGGGTGCAGCTACCAGGCTGGGCTAAGCCTGCTTGTGAAGCCAGGCAAGAGAGCCCTCCCCAGGGCTTATAAATGCAGGGGATTTCCTTCCATTCTCCAAGTGCAGACAAACCCACTGCAGCTAACTGTATCAGCAAGCATTGTTTCACAGAAGGCCTGGGGTGTGGGAACAAGTCTGCAGGGGAGAGGGCATGCACTCCAACACAGGAGCAGAAGAAAGTGGCCTCGGAGTGCAGCTGGGGTGGGAGTGAGGTCTATGTGTCTGATATGAGTGTGTATACACAGGAGACACCATATATATACACAAGGCTTACTGTAAATTACACTGACAGTGCATATTGGGGATAATAACAAAAAGGGTAGTGGCTTTTATGGATGCTTCTCTTCATGCTTGCCCAACACATACGTAGATGTGGATATAATGCCAATATGAATACTGTTTGGTATTTTCTTTTACACTAGTTAGTAAGACAAGGAGCTGGGGGGCAAGCTTAGCTGGTAGAGTATTTGTCTACCATGTACAAAGCTCTGGGTTCAATGACCGGTGCTGACAAACCAGGTTCAGTGGTAATCCTAGCACACTCAGTAGGACCAGAAGTTCAAAGTCCTCCTTTGTTGCATTGTGAGTTCAAGGCTAACCTGAGATGCATGGGATCCCATCTGAAGAAAAAAGAAAGAAGGAAGGAAAAAAGGAAAGGAAGGGAGAGAGGAAGAAAGGAAGGAAGGAAGGGAGGGAGGGAGGGAGGGAAAGTTAGACAAGGAAGATACATGTTACTGTGTTTCTCTTTCATCGGCCACAATGACTGCTTTGAATCAGATCTTGTGTCCAATACAGTGTTTGGTTCTTCAATGTAACAACTGCTTATACTACCTTGTTTATATTTAATTTGTATTGTTATTTACACTATTGCTTGCTGGGACATTAAGAAAGGGGAGGAGGCAGATCTATACTCACTCAGATCCTTGACTGGCCTTAGCCAAGAAGCCCCAGGTGCCAGACTTCTGATGATATTCTCAGCCTAGAAAAAAAAAAAAAATGCTGGACTCAGGAGTGACTTGTTCCTGTGTCCTGTGGGCACACTCAAGCCAGAAATTGCTGCGGCAACCTGGGCTGTCCTTTGTCTTCAACCCCCAAGCACCTCCAGTATTTATGCAGGAGTAGAAGGACTCTGTATCAATACTTCATCCCCCTGGTGACCATTGTGTCCACCCACCCCTTCTTAATACATGGGAGGGGTGATAGCCTGTGTCATGCATGTTAACTCTAGTTATGAGTGACAATGGTAACTGGTGCCTTTGGCTAACCCAGAGGCCTTGCTCCAGGACGTGCAGCTCTTCTCGGATTGGACGAGCATGACAGTCTCTCGAAACATCAGCTTCCGTCTGAAAGATGGGATCACATTAGCCCACCTAGCCTGAGAGGGTATGTGAGTGTGTGTTGCTACCCCCACCCCTGTATAAAATTATTATGAGACCTTCTGATCTGTCCCCTAGTCCCTCCCAACATTTTCCCTACAGTAAGATCTGCACCTAGAGCAAGCGCCATGTCTGCCCTCTGTCTACAGCCCATAGTCACTTAACGCTGCAGATGTCTTACCCTGACAGGAAACTGTGCTTTTCCTTTCGATTGAAATAAGCAATCGGTGTTGGCTTCAAGGGACACCCCCTGCCCCCGCCCTACACACCTCAGTGCTCAAGACTCTGCTCCGGCCTTTTATGGGATAGAAAACCAGAGGGGGATTTTGTAGGTGCTCCTGATTCTCTCAAAGAGGAAAACCTGAGCACCATGCATTGTCCCTTTTGTGTCCAGTTGACACGGGTCATTAATTAACGTCTCCACTTTTCCTGTGGGACATGAGCAAGCGCCTTGCTGAGACCACGTATGCTGTTAGCCTATGTGTCAGAGCACATTCTTGCAGTTTCGCTTTTCTTGACCTCAGACCTCTCTGAAGCATCGCTCAGTCAGATGACTCAGAAGTCGGATCTGATGTCATCATCCTTTAAGCCACACAGGTGCAGACAAAGAGAGGAAAACAGATGGGGAGGCTTTTTCTTTTTTTAATCTTCTGTTTTTCAAGTTAAATATCCTTGAAGCGATCGCTTGACAGCTTTAGTTAAGGCTGCGTTGTGGGCCCAGTGACAGTCCCATCCTTTAGCAGGCCTGCAGAGAGATGGCTATTGAGTTCCTCCATTGCCTCCCTCCTCATAAATGAACAGGGGAAGCTCATCACTGGCCTACCAAGTACTGAGTGTGTGGCAAACGTCTCGCTTGTCTACCTCATTTTCCCACGCTGGTCTGGAGAGGAGAGAGGCGAGCTTGGAAACGGTCTCAACGTCAAGTGTCTTCAGGGCACGGCGGGCCATTGCAAACAGGATGTCATAGCAGTTTTACTTGCCTGCCCTGGGCCTGCACCAGTCTGAACCTGTCACTGACTACTCCGTGATCAATCAAAGAGGGGCTCATAAGAGCCCCCCCACACACACACATACTGAATTATTGGTAAGGAATAGATTCTGGGGAGAGTCGTTGCCTTCACCGTGTACCAAACAGTGGTGAGTCCACCAGGCTCCAGTGGGTAGTTCCAACCTTGCTGCCACACAGGCCATCATGACTCAAGTCAGAGGGTCACAAAGCAAAGCGCAAGGGTACAAATGGAGAAAGGGTCCTGTAGGGAGGGGTGGAATCGGCCGGGGTGCGAGGGAGTTTAAAAGAGGGTAGAGGTGGGTTAACTGGAGGGACCGTTGTACAAAACTGCAGAGAACGAGTTTATACAAATAAATTAGCAAGGGAGGGAGGAACAAGGAGGAGAGGAGGACAGAGAAGGAGGGGAAAGAGACGGGGAAGGGAAGGACGGAGGAGAAGTATGGGGAAGGGACAGGGAGGGGGAGGGGGAGGGAGGCGAGGAGCAGATTATCTTCACTTGTCACCTAGAGTGTGGGCCTGGCTCCACTTGGGAATAGGCAGTTCTATCGAGCCAGAGCCACCTCAGGCCTTTCCTGTTTGGGTGTGTGTGTGCTCTGATGTCATCTGCTGTTACCTCTGGCTTACTCTCCAGCCTTGCCTGCCTGTCTCCTGACTCCCTTCCTCTGGGAGATGAGCTGCTTTTCATCCTTCCCACTGTGTGTGTGTGCGTGTGTGTGTGTGTGTGTGTGTGTGTGTGCGTGCATGGATGTGAGTGTGTGTGCATGGATGTGAGTGTGTGTATGTGTGCACAAATGTGTGTATGTATGTGTGAGTGTCTGTATGCATGTGTGAGATAGTGTATGTGTGCATGAGTGTGTGTGTGTACATGGATGTGAGTGTGTGTATGTGTGAGTGTGTGTGTGTGCGCGCATGTGTGTATGTGTGTGTGTGTGTGTGCATGCATGTGAGTGTATGTGTGTGAGTGTATGTGTGCATGAATGTGTGTGTGTGTGTGTGTGTGTGGTGTTTATATCAACATAAAGACATTGACTCAAGAACAGAAGCAGATTTTTAAACCAACATGATGCTAGACGGTAGTAGGGAAGTATTTCTTTAATGAATGCTTGAAGAAAGAAAGCCTGATTTTATACTGGCCCCGTGCTGGCTCTGAACAAAGGGCACAGGGAAGCTTTGAGGAAGGGCAGTTGTCCATAAGCAGAGGGTCTTTCTGCTTCTGGCTTGCTGGGGGCAGCAGTATAGATGGATGACCCTGACTGTCATGGCGATGGGATTAGGTAGAGTGTCAACATACTTCTGGGATTGTGACAGTCTCTTGTTGATGCCCTTACCTCCCCACCCACAACCGCTGGCTTTTGCCATTAAGTTTAAGACATGACAGAGATTTCAGTGTTATCAAAATCGAAAGGAATGAAGCAGAAGCCCCCTTTTAAAATAAAAATGTAACAGGTGAGCTTTGGCCTAATCTCAGCCCAAACCCATCATCATCATCATCACGCCTGTGAAGTACCACCAGGAGGTTCAGTGGGGCGATGAAAGAAAAGGACCTGAGAAAGGATGGCGTAAGCCATAGGCGTCCTCTCCACCTCTCTGGAGCCTGGTGCTCTAAGAGAAAGGTGCCGGCCGAGTCTGCTTCTTTGCACACCTCTCTTCTTAGCTTAGATCTTGCATTTTCTCCCATCTTCCAGGGGCCTTTTCTCCGTGTCCTGATATCTCCCTGTAAGGACACCACTTGTGCTGACTGGCATCTACCAGAATGACCCCCATTTCAATGGAATTACCCTTTAAAGATCCTATGTTGTCGTAGAGCCACTTTCTCAGGTCCTGAGGGGTTGGTTAAAGACGGCATATACAAATTTTGGGGGCCACAGTACAGCCTGTACAGACAGATAACTGGGGAACTCTGGACATACTAGATATTAGATGGCAATACGGAATTCTCGTTAATTTTCTACATGTAAGAATGGATTGTGGTTCAGTACAAAAAAATGCCTCCTGTGAGATTCATGCTGAAATATGTGGGTGGTGGGGGACGGTGGACTGCCCATTAACTTCAAATGTTCTCTACTAGCAGAACTAGTTGTGGGGACAGAGAAACCGTAGTGATGGGACGGACAGATAGGAAGGGTAATACAACAGAGGCAACAGACAAAAAGTGATTGGGTGTGGCGGAGCTCCAGTGTGTTTCCAGGAAGGAAGCACACTCAGAGACTGTGGATCTGCTGAAGGGAGGCGTGGCTGCTTCAGGGGCTCTAGGCAGAGGTTCAGAGGCCCTGGGCTGGCTGTGATCTCTCTTCAGGGCAGGCGCTCCGTGCTACTCTGTGAAGGTGCACAGTATCTGCGATCAGCAGTCAGTGTGCATTTGTGTACCTGTCCCCATTCCCCCCTGGAGCTCTCGGGTGAAGGGTGTCCTTCCCACCAGTGAAGCACCTACCCCTGACCCTGTGGGGTTGTACGTGTGCCTTATTGATTTGTGCTCTTGGTTTATCTATTGTTTTCTTATTTGGTGGTTTTGTTGTGGCACCAGCCAAGCATTATGGGATAGGGAAGCAGGGCTCCAGGAATGGAATGGGTGCTTATCAACTCCATTCCAAAAGGCTCAGTGGTACACGAAGGATGCCAGCCCTTAGCTTAGGCTCTCTAAGAAGCAACATCCCAGCAAGTATTAAAGGTAATTCTGTGTTTCCTGAAACTGTAGGTGTCTGCGTGTGTTTATATTTTTGTCCCAGTGCAGGTCAAGGCTGTATAGAGCTATTTGAAGTTAACAATCCTTGCATTTGACTGTCAGTAAACCCAGGAAGCTTATGAAAGAAAAAAGTAATGAATAACCATTCTTTCTAGCGAGCAGGATACTCTGAAAGAACAGAAGGAAAGCCACCATCTAGACTCTGGGGCATGGGCAGTTTCTTGTAATAGATAAAGGGAAGAGTTTGCCCTGAACCGTTCCTTCTAGAGCTGTGATAAAACAAGCTAAGTCAGCAAGCTTCTGCCACTCATCTTTAATATGTCGAATTTAGGAGAAAATATTTATTTGAAAGATAAAAGCTATTTATGGCCTGAAAGGTACTTTTGTAGCAGTTAGGGATGGAAACTTTTTAATCGTCTTTCTCCCTATGCTCCATTTATAAGCTACACAACTTGTTCCTTGAGGGGCATGTATTTTTGACAGGCCTCACTCGCTCCTGTGGCTTCTTAGCTTTGTACAATTCTCAGTTGTCACTGAATTGTTTCTTTGTACAAAAATTAGAATATCAGGGTTTGCTCTGCTAAGAAGAATGAACACTTCCACAGTCTATGGGGATGCCAATCTCATGGTGAAGAGAAATGAAATTCAAGCTAACAAGTAGCAGTGGCCTCTATTGTTTTCAAAAATTACTTACTTATTTTAAACCATGTGTATGTGTGTATGTTTATGCCCTATGTATTGGGGTGCCCAAAGAGGCCAGAGATATCAGATCCCCTGGAGTTGGAGTTATAGACAGTTGTGAGTTGCTTGATGTAAATGTTGGGAATCAAACTGAGGTCCTCTGTGAGAACAATAACTCTTCCTAATTGCTGAGTTATCTCTCCAGCAATTCCTCCCACACTATTTTTGTAAATTAATACCAACATATTCTTTTTTTAGAAGAAAACTGGAGTATTTAGTTTCCTTCAGGAAACCTTAATCTTAATTTTTAAAAAGTCTTTCTTAGAGGCTGGAGAGATGGCTCAGCCTGTAAGCATGCTTGCTACTCTTGCAGAAGACCCAAGTTCGGTTCCTAGAATGCACACTGGGCAGCTCATGACTACCCATAACTCCAGCTCTATAACGCCTTCTCCAGGCCCCCATGGGCACCCACACACATGTATGTACATATATACACGCACACACATGCACACACATACAGAAACTAAAAGTCTTTGTTATCCTACAAGTAAAAGGATTAGCTAAATGCAACCCTGGCAGGTTATTTTGCTAGCATTACAGTGTTGACAAGGTAGATGTGGGTGGACTCTTCTTAGAGGAAATTTGTGAGCCCCTAAGTGAGGCAGGCACCTTTAGGAGCAAACTCCAATGTTAACACGCCTCCAAAGTGTCCTGATGCAATCTGAGCATGCCCAGAAGTGTTCCTGTCTGCCATCTTTTGACACAGTCTATACATACCCCAGAGTGTTCCTGCCTGCCATTCTAACCTTTTGAACACATGCTGCACAGCCTTGAGCCGAGCACAACCCAGAAGGCAGCTAACACCTCTCATTCTTGAACTATGACTTTTGACTGAGCGTGCTTGGGAATACACTCTTTAACCTTGCATGCTTAGGAATGTGCCGGCTCCGTGTATAAATATTTATAGGCTCCCTCCCTAAAATTTCCATACTTCCCATGTTGAAGGACAGAACTGCTTTGAAATAATTCCCATGCTTTCCCTACCTGCCCCAGCAAAATACGCCCACCTCCACTCATAAAGAAAGCAATAATAATTTTTAAAAAATGGCCTTTACGGGTCTGCAAGTATGAACTTAGATCTACTGTATCCTACACGACACATAGAGTTTGTCTGTTAGGACTGCAGGAAGTACATGTGTCTTGCCCGGAGAACTGCTTATAACTATCTGTGTCAACATCTGATTCTGCATTTAGGAAAGATGCCCAGCCCACTTGTCTCGAGTGCTGTTAGTGTTTATTGCCATCTGGGATCATTAGAAACTTAAATCCATGATTACGGACGTAATAATAAACAATTCCTGCTCTCTTGCTTTCCAACTGTGTTCCTGTGTAATGTCAGGGAGTTTTATGGGATGCACAGCTCTAGCCTATGTTCAAAGGAATGATTAAAATGTCTATGTAACCACATGGAGATGGGATTTTTATGGAGAACCTGTTCTTGTAAGAGTGAGTGTTATAAGTTGACCATATGGACAGCAGATTGAGTCCAAAATAAATGTTTTCATGGCCTGGCAATCCTGCAGTGACCATCAGGGAGGATGCTGTTGCTGAGGTAACAACTCAGGCATCTTAACTTCCATTTCAGAACTTGAGTGGAATGGTTCTGGTCATATTCTCCCCAGGGTGGGAATATTCTTGTTTTGTAGCGAACTGCCACTACAGCTTAGTAGGAGTTTGTTTTCTTGGGATCCGTTTCAAAAAGGGTGCTGAGCTAGGAGAAAGCCCTTGGCCGTCAGAAGAATGCAGAGTAGCAGCTTTATGCAGCTAAATGTTTAATCCTGGTTTCTTTTTATAGTCTGTTGGAGATCAGTTTTCAGCATGCTCTCAGCCAATAGGCATTTGTGTGAGGATGGTCTGCAGGTGAGAAATACACACACACACACACACACACACACACACACACACACCCTTACCCTGCTCTATTATGTTAACCCTTCTATATCAGAATTATATATTGACTAGATTAGAGGAACTCGGGGTTGCCTTGGTGTGGCTCAATGGAGTTAGGTAACTTTCTGCCCTTCTATTGATGACACTACGATTTTTTCAGGGAGAATAAAGCTGTTCATGGATCATTTCCCATACATCCCCAAGGATAGGATAAATGCAACAATATCTCCCAGGTGATTGACAAGCACCCTGGTTGCGAGAGAAGCTATGCCCCAGACACGGAACACCATCATCTCTGTCCAGATGACTGGAGGGTAGTGGGAGTGGAGAGAGCAGCCTGAGAGACTGCAAGAGGACCAGAGAAACCATGATGGGTGGGGAGAGCAGAGGGGAGGAGGGCAGGGGAGGGAACAGATGGAGGAGGAGACTCCTACTGAGACAAAGAGGACCACTACCCTGCCCTTGAGTGTTCTTCGAGCTCATTTGGATGTGGTGGGTAGGATTTGCCAGCACCAGTTTGGAGCTTGCCCCTTCCATACATACCAGCAGTGCTTAGCATGGCCAAACTGAAAAATAAGGATTGGACACAGATTGTGTTGCAGCTTGAAGGAAATCCATTTAACGGCTTGTTTCAAAGCCTCCAGTATGGTGTCCTTTGGCCCAGTATTTCTCTTTTGGGAAACACACCAAACAAAGGAAACTTTTGCTATACTTTTTCCTACATTTGGCTTTAAACCACCATAACATTAAAAAAAAAAAAAAACCCTAAGTATCAACACTAGTGGATAGGGCAAATGTTTGGCATACTCATACACCGGTTGGTTATGTACAATTGAGATCTCCCAGGAGATAGCAATACTAAAAGGAAACCGTTAATGTGTGTGAGAAATTGCAAAATCAATACTGAACAACCCACAATCTTTTTTAAAAAGTCAATATTACATAGAAAATGATAATAGAAAATTGACCCAGAATAATGATTGCCTTTGGGATTTAACGCTTGACTTTTTTTTTTAATGTATTCCTTTCTATTTTTTCAAGATTTACATGTTGTTTAAGATATTTACAGTCAGGGAAAGGGTTATTTATTTGTTCAGTACACATTAAAGATACTATCTGGCCAACCTTTTTCCTAGCATTAGTGGTTGGCACCATAGGCCATTTGACAGTCATTGGAGGTACCTTTCCATCACATGTAAGCTAGTATCCTAGAGCTGGGTGACCAGTGGAAGACAGGCACCTAAGGAATGGGTCCTACCTAGAACCTTGGCTTTGCTCTGGGTGTGCCAGGAAGACCCCCAGAGGATCTGAAACCCATCAGTGACCATGATCTTGAATGTGAACAGAAAGCCACTGGCTTCTGTGTGGAGAATCCATGCCAAATATGCACAGGTATCCCCCCCCCAGGAGCTATCCCAGGGAGTGGAAGGTGGTGTCAGTGTCCAGATGGGAAACGATGGGAGCCCAGCGCAGTGATGGAAGAATATTTACTGAGAGCGGGCCAACAGGATTTGTCAATAGTTCAGTTGTAGAGAACTGGACACGGACACACACACACACACACACACACACACACACACACACACGAGAGAGAGAGAGAGAGAGAGAGAGAGAGAGAGAGAGAGAAAAAGAGAGAGAGAGAGGGTTGAAACCACAAATGTTAGTCTGAACAACCAAGTGTTCTGGGCACTGCAGTTTGGGCAGCTTGCTAAGGCTGTGGATGTGGGAGAGAGGCAGTTTGGCAAGGAGGCTGACTTGGTCATGTTGGCTCTTCAACAGGCCTTCAGTGTATGAATCTGGGGTGCAGGAGAGAGTCGGAGCGGGAGTCAGCCAGGAAACTATCAGCAAAGTGATGCTTTCTGTAACCCTGGTGAAGAGAGTCAGCATGGAGAGAGGCTAGTCTTGGTCACCTTAGCACTCCAGGGCGGGATGCAAGGAAAGACCTTGCTCAGCAGAGGTGGGAGGAACAGCCAGCAAGAAAGGAAAGGCAGGAGGGTGTGAAACCGCATTGCAGCAGGAAGAGGGAGAGATGTGCAGAGGGCGGGCCACATGCTTTGCAGTGACGAGGTCACCGCCAAGTGACCTGGGTGGGCCACTTCAAAGAAGTGGGGGCAGAGAAAAGGCTGACCACTCCTCTTGCTCAGAAGACAAAGTGGAAGCTCATAGTCGGAGGCAAACAAAATCGCCTCTGTCCAAAGTGTAAGAGCTGGCAGATTCCAGTTCTGCTCTTCAGGGACCACATCGTCTCCAGGGACCTAGGCTCAGGCCATCGTCCAATGTGCTTGCAATAGATGTCTAAATGAGCTCCAAATCTGCAGACACCTGTGGTAGCTGGTTACCACACCTGCCCGGCATCAGCCACCTGCTTGCCAGGGCTGCTGTCTGAGATGCTTCCAGGTGGTTCAGCATGGAAGGTGTAGGCTGCCAGGAGGGTACCAATAGAGGGAGAGCACCAGGAAACGGGATGGGACCCTCTGAAAGCAGTTGAAGAGTGAGGTTTTCCGTCCCAGGTGTCCCGGGGTGGTCTGCCTGCTTTTCCTGCCTCTGGAGCTGCTCTGCTCTCCCGGCTCTGAGAATCCAGACAGTTCCACAGCTTCCAGAACTTTCTGGTTCTTAAGATAAGTATACCACACAGCTCCTAGGACTCCGGCCGGTTCCTAGAAGAAGCGTGCGGTATTTCTGACATTCTTGAGGAATTTTTGTTGCAAGTAGAAAAAGGTCAACAGTTGAAAACTCTCTTGTCAAAATGCCTGTGTTATAATGTCCAATGGGGGGAAAAGGTCAGACAGTTGACATTTTAATTTCCCTTATAAACAAATGAGGAAAAGTAGAAGGAAATTACCCAGAGATTAACCACAGTCCTTGCATTTCTGGATTGTGATGGTGTTTCCTAGGTTTTCTTCTCTTGATCTTTTAGAGGGTACATGGATTTTTTTTTTTTTAATGTTAAATGGAACCATTAAAGATTTCTTGCACAATTTGATTCTCTTTATCCATCTACCATCTATCTGCCTTGACAATCTGTATGCCAAGGGCAGCTCTTGCGAGTCTCAAGTGCTGCAGTAGGCAGTCAAGCATGGCTATGAACTACTCAGGGTAGTGAGGGGTAGAAAATAAGGGGTAGAAAATAAAAGACTGGAGTTGCTTCCCAGGCAGCTGCAGACGCAGAGGTCTGACTGCCCAGGACAGCCGTGCCTGTCAGTGTGGATCATCCATGTCTTACTCCCAAGAGCATGTACTGAGTGATGTCCAAGAAAGTCCTGGGGCCATTATTCAGTAGGGGCATGAAAGTCAGGACTTGTGTAGAATTTCTCGTTCCATCTTCCAAGGGCCCCATGAGGTAGACAAGATGGATGCTCCTGCCTCTCGGTTAGTTATAAGAAAACTGACATCCAAGGGTACCACCTGTTGTAAATTCAAAGCAGAGACAAACATTCTGGCCCCTTTTTGTTTATACTTATCAATGACGGGCTTCAAGCCTTTTTCATCCACCAACTCCATGTTGAAACCAAAACCAAATTTTATATGGGAAAATATACACAGATTTTTTAAAAAGATCAAATTGAATAGTTTGAGACAGAGATAACAGACAAAGGACTTGTTCCTGCTTGAGGAGAGGAGAGGTGGGAGACTCCTCTTTGCTTACTAATGCTTCACAGATGGAACCTATTGACCCAAAGCACACTCCACTAGAAGGGGTCAGAAGAGTAAATCAAAGCCTGTAGCGAGTGTGGACAAAGCAAAAAGGGGACTTAAGACATGTTTGGTGTTGGTGTCAAACAACTGTCCGAAGCTTTAGCAAAGTTCAGCACTGTTAAATATTGCAGAGAGGTAAAAGATGGAAGGGACCAAAATAAGATATGAACTTAGAATAAGAAGAGGCTAGGGTAAGGCGCTTGAGAATGCTCATCGGTTAAGAACACTGGCTGCCCTTCTAGAAAACCCAGGTTTGTTTCTCACCACCTACATGGTAGCTCATGACCACCTGTAACTCTAGTCCAGGGGGGCCCAACACTTTCATCTGACCCCTGCAGGCACCAGGCACACACATGGAGTGCACAGACACACCTACAGGCAAAACACCCATACGACTACATTAAAATTAAATTTAAAAATTTTAATGAGGTCAGTGTGAGTTCTGGAGCTGTCTGGAATGGAAGGACGCCCTGCTGAAGGGAACTGGTGCAGATGAGCATGAGGACTTAGGAATCTTTACCCTGTAAAAGGAAGAGAAATATTATCCAGAAGGGCTGGCAGTCACTAGGAGAGTGTGTCCAGGCTGGGAGGTGATAAGGCGGAAACTGGCGGAGCTGATTAATGGCCGTGCCTGGGGAGATGAGAGAGTGATGGTTAGCTGTCATTGTCACCTTGACATGCTCTAGAATCACCTTGGAAGTGAGTCTCAGCAACGTGTTGTGTAGATCAGCTTTGGCCTGTGAGGGTGTCTGTGTGGGCTTGTCCATTGAGTTCATTGGAGTGGGAAACCCTGCCTACTGTGAGTGGCACCATTCTGTAGGCTTCTGTGTGACAGCAGGGAAATCAAGCTGAGCACAAACATGCATTCCTTGATCTTAGCTTCTTGACTGCAGATATAACGTGTCCAGTTGTCTTGAGTGCGTAGCTCTGTGATTTCTCCCCAGTGATGGGCTGTAACTTAGGACTGCAAACCACAATAAATCCCACCACACCCCACCAAGATGCAACAGTACCAAAACTGAGTATATGCAAATTTCCATGCTTTCAGGACCACTTTACAAAAGAGAGAAGCTCTTCCCCTGAGAGGGCGTGCAGCCATAAGAGAATGGCTAGAGGCTTTGCTGAGGCAAAGACCAGGGAGCCCAGGTGATGGCCACCACCCTGTCTCAACTCAGGAGGGAGCACGTTAATAGAAGGCTGGTGTGGAGGAGGAGACGGGCAGGTACTAAGGACCAAGTTTCTTCCATGCGCTGGGACAGTGGATTTAACTCCTTGGGTGGTCATTGAGAAATACCATGGATTTGGTAGCTTCAGCAAGAGAAATTTATTCCTTATAGTTCAGGATGAACCAATACCATCAGCTTCTGTTGAGGGCCTCTAACACTGGCATGGGAGGGGGGAATATAGCACATGCTCTGATCTCTCTTCCTTTCTTATGAGGACTGCCTTTGTGTTTCTATTGCTGAGGAGAGACCCTGTGACCACAGCAACCTTATACGGAAAACATTTAATTGGGGTGGGTGGCTCATGTACAGGTCAGAGGTTCAGTCCATCATTGTCATGGCGGCGTGCAGGCAGACGTGGTGCCGGCGAAGTAGCTGAGAGTCCTACATCTTGCAGGCAACAGGAAGTCAACCAAAACACTAGGCAGTATCCTGAGCATAGGAAACCTCAAAGCCCACCCCCACAGTCCGCCATTCCCACTCCAGCAAAGCCACACCTCCTGATAGTACCACCCCCTACGAGCTCGTGGGGGCCAATGACATTCAAACTCCCACAGGGTCTCCAATCCAATCACTTGGGCTCCTTCATTATGACCCAGTCACCTCCCGATTGTTCCGTCTCTAAATACATGCACAATAAACAGACATTTATTTATCAGCTTTCCTCCGGCTGCTCAGCAATAAGAACATATATACACAATCCTCACAGCTTGTCTTTGATTACAGGAGCTACCACCTCTTCCGTAGTGTTTCTGGAATCTGAGGTGGAAGGCGGTGTGTTTGGGTGTGAACCTTGAGAGCTGATCCCCATGCTGTGTGTGTGTGTGTGTGTGTGTGTGTGTGTGTGGCGTATATGTGGTATGGTGTGTGTGTGTGGTATATGTGTGGTGGTGGTATGTGTGTGTGTGTGTGTGTGTGTGTGTGATGGGCTTGTGTAGTTCCGTTTACATGCATATATTGAGTCTCATATGTGTACTGAAACCCTTGGCTCTCCGGATTTCAAAAGCTATCGGTGTCTTAACTCTCCTGTTAGCCTAGTGACTCCCGGGCCTGTTTTCTTCCTATCTGTGCCTCTGTATTCATATCCCTTGGCTTCTCAGCTACGGCTGGTCCTCCGGCTGGTCCTCCGGCTAGCCTCCATAGTCTCCAGTCCTGAATGTGAGCTCAGTGAGCTCTTCCTAGGCTCGGGGGCTGCGAGCCTCAAAGTGGAAAGAGGACGAGAGCCCAGGGCAGCTCCGCAGACCGGGAAAGAGAACGGGGCTGGCAGCATCAGGGCTAGGAGCAGAATCTTAAAGTTCTAACAAAGAAAGCGGCAGTGAGCCAGGCGTGGTAGCTCATGCCTGCCATCTCGCTCAGAGGCAGGAGGCTTGCCGTTGGGTGGCCCTGTGAGTAGCCAAGCTCTGGCTGGGCTGTGAGAGAACAGGACGTATCTAGGAACTGTCTTGGTTGGGGTTACTATTGCTGTGAGAAACACCGTGAGCAAAGAAACTTGGGGAGGAAAGGATTTATTCAGCTCCCACTTCCATGTCACAGTTCATCCTCAAAGGAAGTCAGGACAGGAACTCAAGCAGGGCAGGAACCTGGAGGCAGGAGCTGATGCCAAGGCCGGGGAGGCGGGGGGTGCTGCTTACTGGTTTGCTCTTCTTGTCTTGCTCAGCTTACTTGTAGAACCAAAGTCCACCAGCCCAGGCACAGCACCGCCCACAACGGGCAGGACCCTTCCCCATCAATCACTGACTAAGAAAATGTTCCTTACGGCCTCCTCTTATGGAGACATTTTCTCATTTGAGGATCCCTCCTCTCTGATGCCTCTAGCTTGTGTCAAGTTGACATGAAACTAGCCAGCACAGGGCAGGAATCTTCATGGCAAAAGCTACGGTGTAGTGAGATAGTCCTTCTGTAGCACTGACCACGCCCATTGGGGGGTGGAGCCATGGGCGGAGGTGACCTGAGGAAGGAGGTCGGAGGGGGCCAGGAAGGCGCTCTCTTTCTGGCGTGACTCGGACAGGAGAGGATCGGGTTGAATTTCCTGGTGTTCATCTGTCTAGGTTGTAAGTTATTTCTCCCTGAATAAACATCTATTCGGCCTATTTGTTTATCCTGATCCTTATTTACCGCAATACTACGGCAGGCAGGAAAGATGGCTAGAGGCCAGGCATTGTGAGGCTGAGGCAGGAAAAGTACTATGAGTTTAGAGCCAGCCTGGGCTACAGTGTGAGACTGGGTCTCCCCTATTTCCCCTCTCTGGATGAAAGGGGGCTAGAGTTGGGATGAAGAAACCGTCAAGGCGTGATGCCAGCAAGACCCCTTCCCTGGGAGCCTCGCCTAGCAACAGCACACTTGGCTCTGACATGGAAGCTGCAAGAACATCTAATGCTCACACTCTTCATCCAGCTGTGGTATATTTCTTTTTCTAGATGTCTCACAGTGCTGACTTTACTTGGCTCCTGCGTTGAACCTCTATTATTTTGCTGAGTAGGGACGCTTCTGTTGGGGGAGAGTCCATTTGAGAGTATAAAGAGTGTATTATTTGCTGGGGAGCAACTTACATGTACTGGAAAAATACTGGCTACAAATGCCCTGGACTTTAGAACACTTGGCTTTGTGTGTCCAGATGGGAAGCTCTGCTTTTCAAGGCAGCGATTTTGCGTGTGCAGGCATGAGTGTATGGGAGTGTAAAGCACAAGGAATATTGGTGCTAAACTTAATTTGATTTAAATGCCAAAAGCCCCCACGAGAAGGACATTGACACCCCTGGGCTTATGTATAGAAGTCCTATTGGATCTCCTGAGATCTAAAGTATGAACATAACCCACACCGTCATATTGTCTTCACTGGATGACAAAGGTCTGGGCTTAAGAATAAGGCTGAATTTAGCCACCCTTTGTTGGTGGCACAAATGTCTAATCCTTGAGAGAGTCATCTTTTGTAGAAACAACACACAGGCTGTATAATATGAACTTCAGTAATTTAAAAAAAAAAAAAAAAACAAACAACTTCCTTAGTTCTTGTCATTGCTTTTTCATAAACCTGTCATTATTTACAATATAAGAGGAATTTACTTGTGTGTGTGACACACATTTGATACTCTCTCCTCGCTCTCGTTTTGGAGGTGGCGACGAGAGACTCTCAGTAGTCACAAAGGCACTGTACACATGTTTTAGTGAATATATATGGTTAGCCACGTTAGCTGACTAGGACCCATGACTGACTGAGTGTTCAGCGGTAGAGATAAAAATGGCATGGAAGGAAGCTCCCCTCTGGCAGTGGATGGGAGTCGATGTGATTTTCCCACAGTCCACAGGTCTAGAATCTGTGTAGTAAGCCACCAGAATCACTGTAGGTTCCTCCCAGGCAAGAGGAAATGAAGTCGAGAAAAGCCACCCGATTAAGGACCCAGCCATCATCGATCCTGCAAAACACAAAGTCAGACCGTTGACTATGAAAACCTCCCTGGCCACTGTTTCGTTCACAGTTGTTCAAGGCTCTCTAATGCCCTTTCATCCCTTGTGAGACAGAGAAGATTCTTGCTCATGCATGTCAACCCAATACATTTGAATATCGACATATGAGTGGCATTTGGGAAACACCCTGAAGTTTAAAGTTGTAACACCTTTGTCTAGCGTCTAGAGCAAGATAAAGGAGAGGATCGAGGATGTTTCAACCTCTTTATCCTCTTCCAAGCGAGGGATGGTGGCAGTAGGGATACTCATGATTAAAAGACAAGGAGGGAGGGGTGTTAAAGAGTAATTTACCGATAATTTATAATTTAAAGAATACTTTAGAAGACCATTCCAAGGAATTTTACATGTTATACATATCACTAGTTGTAGGGATGTGCAGTAGAGGCTAGTGGTCAACATCAGCTTTCTTCCTCTATCGCTTCTCCGTCTTAACTTTGAGACAGGGTCTCCAGTTGAACCTGGAGCTCACCCAGTTTGACCACATTGGCCTTGGGAAGCCTCCTGTTTCCAGCACTGGGCTTGCAAGTGTTTCCTGCCGAGCGTGGCTTCTTTTTGTAACTTCTGGGAGAGGGACCACAGGCCCAAACTTTACTGGCTAGGCCCTTTCCCAGTTCCTAGTCATTGGTTTTATTTACTAAAAAGCTTCAGGAGAAAGTGGCTAGATTATAAGTTACAGCCTATCAAGCTGAAGTTTGTGTACATTTCCAGTATGGTCTCATTTAAACTCCTTTTCTCCAGGACAGTTGGTAGTTTGTTGGTGGTACCTCGCTCGCCCTGTGCCCACCCCAGGGTTTTCAACTATTCCATGAAAATACTATTCAGCCGTGCGGCCGTGTGTGTTGTTATTAAGCTAAAAGGTCAGCCTTGCTTCCGGAGCAGTTGAAGAACTAATTTCTTCCTTTGAAGACTCGGGTTCAGTTTAAGCATTTTTGAATACTGATCCTGAACCCAGAATCTAAAGCTGAGATGTGGCTTCTGCTTTTGAGAAATTTCTGTTCTAATCAAAGAGGCAATCAGGGAAGCACCCTGCCTATCTGTGTGGGGGCTGAGGCTTGAAGGCTAAGAATCAGCCAAGTGGAGAAGGGCGGATTATAGGAGAAGCACACGGCGCACGGGCACAGGCGGCAGCGAGATGGGCTAAGAAACGGTTTTGCGTGGGCACAGCAGGCAGGTCAGGGCTGCAGGCTTGAGGGGGTCATGAGTGCTGCTGTCCAAGATCAGGTAGCATGGGGCTTCGCCCTGTGCAGGGACTAAACAAGAGCACAGCCTTGAGCCTCCAGTCCCTGGAGATCCGGAAACTGAATGCATTCGTCCAAGCTGTAGATTGAGGATGGGAGCCTCAGGCATTGAGCAGCAGAGCCCGGCCCGATGGGTGATAAGGAAGGAGAGGATCTACAGCGGTACCCGTGAGAAGGAGTGGTCACGTTGGGCACACCGTGATAGCCTTCCAACAGCTGGAAGAGCTGCTTAGGGCGGCGGGAGACACCATCATGTGTGTAGGCTGAAGCCAAGGGAAGGGAGGATGCCAATGAGTGAGTGAGATTGGGGTGTGGCTGCCCCTTCTTAGTCTTCACGCCCTCTTCCGAGCCTGGGACCGAACAAAAGAGAGGCAAGTCAATGCTGTGGCTTCCACAGTTCCAGTGTCAGGAAGTGGAGTCCGGAGGATGGCTTGAGGGAGACATACCGAGAGCTTGTCCATAGAAAAGAAAAAGAGGAGGAGAGTGAGGGACGAGTGAGGGATAACGCGGTTAAATAAGGATCAGGGTAAACGAACAGGCCGAATAGATGTTTATTCAGGGAGAAATAACTTAAAACCTAGACAGATGAACACCAGGAAATTCAACCCGATGCTCTCCTTTCCGAGTCAACACCAGGAAATTCAACCCGATGCTCTCCTGTCCGAGTCACGCCAGCAAGAGAGCTTTTCCTGGCTCCCCTCTGACTTCCACAGGTCACTTCCGCCCATGGCTCCACCCCCAATGGGCGTGGTCAGTGCCACAGAAGGACTAACTCACTACAGGGGGAGAAAGGGAGAGAGGGAAGGGATGGAAGGAAGGGAGGGAGAAAAGAAAGGAAGAAGGAAGGAAGGAAGGAAGGAAGGAAGGAAGGAAGGAAGGAAGGAAGGAAGGAAGGAAAAATATGATGGATGATAGATGTTAGTAACTGGCACTGTCCAGCTTTATGATAGCCATAGTAAATACCAGAATATGTACATTTTCTTAGTGATAATCCTCATTTATTGCTCAATTCCCATTTTTTTTTCCCGGTAAAATAAGAAGCTGCCTTTCTCAGCCTCCCCCCTCCCAATAAATAACAGGAGTCAAACTCAAGATAATAGTAGTAAAAGCATGAATGATGTCACTAGAAATTCTAGATCATATCACATCTGACACAGAAGTCCCCGTATCAGGAGAAATCGCCTCATGAAAACGCCTCCCTTTTGAGATACAGATGCTTCTGGATTCCTACCAATCACATGAGCTCACTCAGACAGAGGCCTACTTCGTGCCAGTCACCGTGTGAGCTCTGACCATGTGTTAGGTACAGGGACAACAAAGAGGCAAATGAATGACTGACTGCCCAGCCTCTGTGGTAATGGCGTCTTTCTCTTACCCAAACGTGCCTGGGAGCGTGTACCTAATGCAGTATTTCAGAGACTGAACCCAAACCTAGGTGTGAAATCCATTTGTATTTTGTATGTATGTTATAGGCGTAGCCTGAATGTGATTTCATACAATAGTTTTTGGTTGTGAGCCTAGCCTTGAACAGCTGAGCCATCTCTCCAGACCTCATACAATATTTTTTATATGATAATATTTTAAAGTTTAAATTTGAAACAGCTTGTTTTACATGTCAACCCCAGTTCCCTCACCCTCCCCTCCTTCCCTGCCCCCCTCCTAACTCCCAGCCCATCCCCTTTCTGCTCCCCAAGGAGGGTGAGGCCTTCCATGGGGGATCTTCAAAGTCTGTCATATCATTTGGAGCAGGGCCTAGGCCCTCCCCCATGCATACACTATTTTTGTATGCCTGCGTTTCCACTGGCCACGCACATGAAATGTGACATTCCCCCCCCCCCCTTGGGGCATCATGCAGATGCTCAGTTGGGTTTAGAAAGGGTTAATTTGGTAATAGTCATGGCGAGAGTAACAATGATAAAACTGGTGGCCTAGAACTTGATGGACTCGGTGACATTTTGAACAGAAGTTGGAGAAGGGAAGGATGTAAAATTCAAAGAGCATATAGTATGACCTCCACCAGCTATCCAGTACACCCAGACACATAGTGTGATCTCCACCAGCTGTCTGGCACCATATCCAAGGCTAGCTTTGAAAAGTGCGTCAAGGCAAAGAACCGTGCTGGGAGAAAGCTTCAAACACGACAGTGAATAAAAATAAGCATTTAACATACAACGAAAATGAATCATTTTCCCTGCCACTAGAGCAAATGGTTTAAATTCAGACATATGGAAGGATTTAGCTTTCAGTCCCTGACTCGAAGCCTACTTCTGGGAGAAACCCATTACAATAATGAAGTAATGAAACAATTGAAAATAAATCTTGCTCTTTTTGTGGGGAATATAGAAAATGCTTGGAGATACACCATCATCTCTGTGCCTTTGGGGTATCCCAACCCCTCCCCGAGTGTCTTTGTCCACTAGTTGTAGGCAGGCTGTGGTTTGTAACTGGTTTCAGAGAGTGAGTGGAATCTGTCGAATGTTAGCCTTCCAAGCACAGTCAGTGGTAATGGAGGTGAGTGGATGGGGGACGCAGAAACCTAAAACAATCCAGGTTTTAGAGTAATTGAAGGATACTGCCCTGGAAGAATAATTAGTTCTAAATCCTTTGGGATTTGAATACTCAATAGAGCTGTCACTGAAAGACAGAAGAAACAGAAACGAGGGAGGGTGTGGCTCCCACCCTCCCAGCTCTCCCAGCAGACCACTCCCAATTGACACAAATGTTTTACATTGTGTCATCAAGCTCACTCCAGTACCTTCCAATTAGTTTCCTGGAAAGCTTTGTAGCTTTCACTTGCTTTTTTTTTTTTTTTTTTTCTTAATTTTTTTCAGAGCTCTGGAAGCTGCAAATTTTGTTTAAAATACATACAAATAAGGTGTCTCAACTCCCTGAAATAACTGAACAGGATTTTTTTGGTAATCGAAGTCACTAAAATTACAAATGTGGTATTCGTGGGCAGACATTCGGTATTCGTGGGGCAGACGTTCTAGAAGTATCGTAGTATTGTTCTTCTGTTGTTTAGTATCGTTCTTCTGTTGTTTCTTAAAAGTCTGGAAGCTGTGGCTCAGTTATATGGAGTTCGTAGTTTAGCACACCCAGAAACCAGTGCTTGCTTTGTCTTGTTTCTCTTTTTAAGTTTTTAATTATATTTGTGTGTTTGTTTGTTAGTTTGTTTGTGATGGGTCGGGGGCATGTGCCATAGCTTACTTGAGGGGACCAGAGGACAACTTGTGGAAGTCATTTCTCTCCTCTCACCATGTGGGATGAAATTCAGGACTTGGCTTCCAGGCAAGTCCCCTCCCTTACTGGCTGAGCCATCTTGCCAGTTCCCATCACACTTTCTTTTTCAGAGCTTTATTTTAATACATACTATATTTACATATATTGATTACATAGCAATAAATAAACATTTATATATTAAACATATATTAATATAGGACGTATACACATTTGTGTGTCTGAGTGTGTGTGTGCATGCGAGCAGGGACTTTCAGAGACCAGAAGAGGGCGTTGGATTCCTTGGGGCTGGAGTGACAGGCAATTGTAAGCCGCCATGCAGGTGCTGGGAACCAAACTTCAGTCTCCTGCAAGAGCAGCAAGCACCCTAACCACTGAGCCACCTGCTCCAGCCCCTTGCTGACTCCTTTGGTCATTTTCAGTGTCTATAGTCTGAGCTCTCTTCACTCATAGTGCTGACATCTCACACTTACCCGAGCTACATTTTCAGGCGCTCAAATATTCGAGTCATCGCCATTGGTTTCCAATGAGCTGCATGCTTGGGTTTTCTTTTCCCTTTTGTTTTGATTAAACACGGGACATTTAGGACACACAATTGATTTAGCATCTTTACAGGGAGCCGGAGGGATTCTGTCATGTTAAATTTAATTATAAGCTATGTACTGGTTTCAGGTATGCTTTAAAGATGCTAGATACACCTTAAAATAAGGAAGCGTGATAGGTGTGTAGTGATTTTGCAGGACCCCTTAGGTTGTTAAATGTATGAAGGGCCCCTCCTTTCATGCAACAAAAGGTACTACCGGAATGAATTTTCAGTATATGCAATTTACGAAAGGCAGAACGCCAGCATTTTCTAGATGAGATTAAAATGAACATATCTTTAGGCATTAACCGGGGGCAAGCTTGGAGTGAAGTCATGAAACAGTTATTATCTTTAGGTGTGAGTTGTCATTTCTAGATAAGCTGATGACTTCCTGTGCCAACAACTACTGTGTCAGCACACCTGAGATATGAGCTGTCTCTTAAAGACACACAAAAATGGTATCCGCAAGAGTTGAGTCCCTCTTCAGGGTTATTAGACTTCAAAGTAACAATTTTGGCCTCAAACAGCATGTTTAATGGCTGTCTTTTTAAAACTCAAGCTAACATGCAGTCCCATGGAGAGGGAAAGGAACCACACATACCTCAGTCATTTCCACTGGGACAAACGGTTTCCCTAGCAGCAGCTGATGGTAGCATGATGGAGGGACCTGGTGTGGCCAGTGGCCTGTTGTGGGGATTAACATGTTTCTAGCAGTGGCTTATCCCTGTCCTTTCCTGTGACCATCCACTGTCACCACTTGCAAATGCTGCCCACACACAGGAACGGTTTTGTTTGTAATCTTGGTTTTGAGTGGGGTTTAGATAATTTTTTTTTCATTCCCCATTTAATACTTTCCAGCTAACCCCACGTTTGGAGCAGAGCATTGCTCCAATTTTGGAGTATTCTCTTCGTTAGAAGTTATGTGCCTCATGACTACAAGTTGTCTACTCCACACCAATGTGTTGTTTTAAAGTTCAAAATGCTTTGGGAAGAGATGAAATCAAATATAAAAGCCTCGTTCTCCAGGCACACTCTCCTGGGTTGACTTTGCTGTGTCAATCATTTCTCCTCTAAAGCATCTTTTGAACTCCGGCTGGCACAAAGGAGAACATTTACATTGTCCACTCATCTCCCCATCCTTGGTTTGCACAGGACTTTCCCAGCTCTGCTGCTGAAAGTCCCGTATCTGGGAAGCCCCTGTCCCCAGGTCAGTCACCCTACCTGGTGACAGGTCCATTTGTTAGACTGTCATGCTTTGCAGTTTCACAGTGGACTACATGTACGATATTTTCAAACCCAGATGCACTGTTTAACCTGTTGGCATGTACACAAAATGCCCTCCCACTACCCCCAACCCCCCCCAGCTCCCATTACGTCCGTCATCACATGATCCCTACGCAGAGCACTGACTTTGCGGCTCTGCTTTGCGCTTTGCGATTGCTTTGTTGTAGTCTTCCTGTCCAGCTGCCCCTACAAGCTATTCTCATTCCCCCTCCTTCCCACAGAAGATTCTACAACATTCCTCTCAGTAGGAAGCCTTCTTCTATCGCCCTTATCGTCCCCTGACCTTTGTTTGAACTGTTCTTGTCTTTGCTCTTCCCACTTCCTGAGGGTCACCCCAGCTAGTTTGGATTCCTGAAATTAGGGGAAATGAAAGTGATGAGACGAACATTCCAGAATTTGGTAGTGAGAGGAGAGGAATTTCTGCTGACCAGGTAGCAGCCCTCTTGCTGGGAATGTATGTGAAGGAATGGATTCGATGGTTCGGAGCCTAACTTTCTGCCTCTTACCTGGGTGTTTAATTTAATTGGATCGGAACTTAGTTTCTGAAATTATTTCATGTTACAAAAATTCTTCCAACTAAGCATTAGTTAATAAGTGACCAAAATAGAAGCTATGGGACAGGGGTTGGGGGGGGGGGGAACGGACTATAGCAGGAAATAGAATTATACAACCTGAATACATTCCTGAAATTTCACTGTGGTTTGGCTTCAGCAAATTACTACTTTAGTTGCAGCTTAAACAATGTATTCAGACTTAGTTTTAAGTGTGGGAGCCTCATGTGTAAACATTGCCGAATTCCATTCTTTTAATGAATGGGGGAACACTATTTTCTTTCTTCCTTGCCCTGGTAAGCCCATGCCTTCTGGGAAGGCTTAAACTTGCCCTGTACTCACCTTAAAAAGTGAAAGGCATTCACTCAAGTGTATTTTAACTTGGCCATAAAAATCTCGCTACTGACACGCCGATCGCAAGGCTAGAGTGGGTACACTGTGTGAAATCTAGCCATCCGCAATGGGAATGCCCGGAAGGCATGCCCTTCCCTGATCCTACAAAACACGAGATGGTGAGAAGGTACCAGCTCATATGAAGAGCTTTGCTATTGCCCTTTTCCTTACGCCACACCGCAGGGGTTGGCATTGCTGCCGCTCAGCACGGCGAATTAAATGTGATGGGTTTCATTGGGCCCGGAAGTATCAGGGGCCAGGTGGCAGCAGTGAATCCCCTGGGCAAGCTGAGCACAATATTGTTAATAGGCAGCATAGGCAAAGCAATGTCCATCTTGGACTGATACGTAGTGGTCAGCACAGGCAGTGATTTTCGTGACGGCTTGACTTGTCGAGACCTTTGGTGCTGGCTAATCAGCCGTGGTGTTTCTAGGCATGGGTAAGAAGCCTACTCTCTTTGTTTGAGCTTTATAAGCAGAAAAGCTCTCAAATAAATGAAAGAGGCTACATTTGATCACAGCAAAGGGGAATCTCGGACTGGGAATCGATTTCCAGGCTTGCGTCAACTGGTAGACCCAGAATCGTTTGGGTGAAGAGGTGGCCAGGTCCTCCTGAGGAAAAACTTTTACAAAATACCGGAGAACTTTACTGTTAGCCTTTTTCTCCCCCGCCCTTCTGCAGAAGGACCTAGGCTGTTTTATAAGGGTAACTGTATGCTGGGAAAAGGAAACAATCCAGGCCATGTGGCTATAAGTACAACTCCAGTACTGGGAAGCTAGAAACGAGTGGGTCCCTGTGGTTCACTGGCCCGCCAGCCTAGCCTGCTTGGCAAGCTCTACGCCAAGTCCCCCGAGACTCTGTTTCACAAAACAAGGTAGATGGTACCCGAGGAAAGGCTCCCCTAATGTTGTCCTCTGACCCCCCCACACACACACATGCACACATACCTCATGCATATGTGTACACACACACTCTCTCTACAGCAAACCAGTAACTGGGTAGGCAGATAGACAATTCTACCAGTTTCCTGTGAGAGAAATCAACATATTTAGCAGAAAGAGTGCTCTGTGAAGTTGGGGGTCCCTGAGGTAGTTTTGAAATGATAATCATATGAAACCACCCTGTGCTCACATGCCAAGTGTAGAGTTCAGTAGGGATAAAGTTGCTTGGCTTCGGGGCAGGTTCAAAATGGCTGGGTTTCCTGGCATTGAGTCCCTTGTTACTCTCTTTCCCTCCCTGGGAGCGAAATTATTCGAACTGAACATCTCCTCTCCCTTTGGAGGTGAAAAAGCTACATCCACAAAACCAGAGACTTGCAGGGTATCTTGGTACTGCCAAGGCTCTCGGGGATGAACAGTGACTGAGCTGTGAGATGTGTTACCGGAAGCCAGTCCTCTCTGTTCATGTTTCCTTTCCTTCCCCAGAGCGCACTGAAATCTCCCCAAGATAGATGGTAAGTAAATACTCCATGCTGTATTTGGTAGTTCACTTTTTTCACGGCTGATACGGCAAAGCCTTTTTTTCCTTGGCCGAGGTGGGAAGGTAGAAGGAAATTACCTTCCTTTCTGTGACATTTGTGGGTGATGGAGGGGAGTTTCCCATAAGCTGCCTGAATAGGAGCAGTGTTTACACAGAAGCCTGCTTAAAATCAAACCAACTCCTCCCCATCTAACACAGGTGGATACAGACTCGGATGCGTAATGCTAGCTCACTAAACATGATTTTATCACACGTAACCTAACATCCTCTGTTTCTCTTGGCCAAGTATATTTTACTTATGGTGCGTGTATGTGTGATGTATGCCATGTGTGTGTTCATGTGCACATGTGTGTGGAGGTCAGAGGTCAACACTGGTTGTCTCGCTCAATTGATCTCCACGTTACACTTTGAGGCAAGGTCCCTTGTGAACCAGGAACTCATCTTATTTGTCTGGGGTGTCCAGGAAATGACACCCCTGTCTCCCAGCACTGTAGTTTTAGGCTTTTTATGTGTGTACTAGCAATCTGAACTCGGGTCCTCTGCTTGCATAGGAGGCATTTTACCGATTGAGCCCCCTCCCCAGCCCTGGGAAACCCAACTTCTAACACCACACTCAGCAGAATCACCGGTCTAGCTAGAGATGCTCTTGAACTGTACCGCACAAAAGAAGGCTCTTCGGAAGTGTCTGCTAAGAAAATGGCTATCAAGTTCAGTGGCTTCCTCCATGTTATCATGCGTAGACTCCACAAGAACCTTCCTAACTGTCACAGCCGCGTCCCCTTTCCTTATTTAAGTCAGTCTTTCGTCTCTTGGTGGTCCCTCCTACACTGCTGTGCTACCAAGACCCTGATTTTAATTCTATGGTTGTACTGTTCTATGCACTCAGAAGCACACATGGCTTCAGTTGCTGTGGGCTTTGGGCTTTGCCTCTGGCTAAATCTGCTCCAGCCCACATGTCTTTACTAATCCTGTAGTTTAATTCTATGGTTGTACTGTTCTATGCACTCAGAAGCACACATGGCTTCAGTTGCTGTGGGCTTTGGGCTTTGCCTCTGGCTAAATCTGCTCCAGCCCACATGTCTTTACTAATCCTGTAGTTATCCCTAGTCTCTACCCTGACAAACCATCAATGCTTCAATGTTGGGGAATTTTTTGAGGCATATTAGGAGTCTGCCACGGGATGCCAAGACAGGAGAATTCCTGGAAGTTCCCAAGCCAGCTAGCCTGCCATACATACCCAAGAGAGCTTGCCCCAAACATCTGGGCTTGGCCTCTGACTTTCACACGTGTACCATGGAATGTGATCACAGACATTCACACATGTAAGTAGATATGCATCCTTGCGTGTGCGCGCACACGCACACAGATTGTGGTGATATATTATTTATGATTTATTAAAGATTCCCTGAGGGTTCTGAATGTAAAGCTAGCCACAGCCATAGAGCCAGGCAGTGGTGATACACACCTTCAATCCCAGCAGCCACACTAGCTAGCTACAGAGTCAGGCAGTGGCGGCACACAGGTTTAATCCTAGACTCAGGAGACAGGTAGACAGATCTCTGAGTTAAAAGGTCACCCTGGCCTACACAAGAGTGAAGGAAGAGTAGCAGTGTTCACGCCTTTGATTCCAGCACCAGGGAGGTATAAAAGGAAGAAGCAAAGGGTCTCATGTGAGATTTAGTTTCTACACAGGGAAGGCATAGGATTGCAGTCTGAGGCTTGGTGGATTCATGAGTTCAGCCCCAGGTAGAGGTGAGAGCTAGTGGTGACTGCTTTGCTTTTCAGATCATCAGTTTGAACCCCAATATCTGTCTCTGGGTTTATATTTTTCATGTTATAAGAGGTTTTGCTTTAAGAATCTTCTTTGGGGGTGACATGTAAAATGAGAGGAACTTGCAGGGAATCTGAGGAAGGGTCCCCTACTGAAATCCCCAATCTTAGATCCTGCATGTGAAGAAATAAATGCCATGGTAAGTCAGTTTGCTAACCTTTAGTCTATTTGAGAAATAAGTACAGGATGGCAACATCATAATTCATGAATAGTGTAGCTGTCTGCTTTTGCTTCCGCTTTATACAAGCCTGCGGCCAGTGTACCATGAAATCTGCCCCAGATTTGGGGAACACCTCTATAGCTCAATTTAATGGCATTTAAAGAACCTCCATCAGTTCTATTGGATGCTCTTCAGTGAGCCCATGGAAGCCCAGAATTGATATAGACTAGAGGCTGAACTTGTCTTAAAAGCTCTACTCATTTCATAAACATTATTTATATATTGCATTCAGGGCCTGGCGAGACATGCCAGCCTGACACATAATATCTGAATTGGTTGGCTGGAACCTTCACTTTGACAAATTGTTCCTACTACAGCTGTCAAAATGTCGCTGAGAACAACCCAGTTTATTAAAAACTGCTTGATATATGTCATTTTCCTAAGAACACATTCACTATACTGGGGAGATGGACTCTTCAGAGAAGCTAGGCCCCACTTACTCGGTAATCCCCTGGTCCTGGCACCCAGAACGCATTCACTGCATAATTGGATTAAATTGTGGGTGAAGTTAATGGATATCCCAGTTAGGAGACCAGGAAATACAAGCTCTGAAAAGCTTTCTTCATTTTCCTTAGCCTCATCCCCAGGTTCTAGATGGCTTGTTGGTTAGTTGGTTGTTGGTTGGTTAGTTAGTTGGTTAGTGGTTGAAACTCACAAGGTTTCTGTCTCAAGAAGAATTAGCCAGGCAGAGATAACAAATTAAACTCGGAGACTGAATGGAGTGTTTAAGGAGAACTGTAGAGCATGTCTCTGGAGGGCTCTATGTGAGCACAAATGTGTGGGTCTGCATGATAGAGCCTCAGCACACAACAAAATGATAAATAACCACATCTGGCCTAGTTCATCATCTCCGTGGATGAAAACGTCAAGAAGTTGCCAAATGTTCTTATCCCAACAAGGAGGATCATTTGAATTCCTTACCCAACTCCATTCCCACCTTGGCCAGTGAGTTTCTACTCTGACTTCTGTAGCAGCTAGGTTTCCTTGTTTATGTCCAAGTGATGTGGGCATAGATTGCCCAAAAGTAGAACTTCCTCTATGGGAGAAAAAAAAAACAAAACAAAACACTCACCTCAGTGAACATTTACAACAACAACCACAAGATGCAAAGAGAATATTCCTTGAATTTTATTTAGTTTTTAGTTTTCGGTTTATTTATTTTAGTTATAACCTTTGTAGGAAAAGCAGGGTGACCTTTAGGAGGTGTGTGTGTGTGTGTGTGTGTGTGTGTGTGTTGTGTTGCTAAGGTTTGAACCTGGAGCTTCGTGTTTGCAATGTCCAACTTCATTAACAATTGGCAAAATACAAATTTAAGGCACAATAATACCATTTGCTACCCCCCTGATTAGATATAAATGAAGCATTATGGTGTCACATGTTAGCTATAATATACAATGCATAAGAACTTGCACATACACTCTGCGTGGTTTGTAAACCAATCCAATCTGTCTTGAAAAGGGTGGTGGTCAGTATGTGCATGTTGAACAATCCGGCCCTTCCATCCAGGCAAATTCATTGCAGAATCCCATGCTTGTGTATACAGAGGCCACCTGTGATATGGCTTACATTGGAGAAACCCAGGAAACAATCTGGAGATACAAAGATAGGGTATATAGTGTCCTGTCATTGGGATAGAGTCTGCCAACTGTAGTTAGGTACATGCCTCACTGTGAAATCAGAGAGTATGCTCATACTCACCAAGACAGCCGTGATGCTGCTAGCAGACACGGATGTGTGGGGACCACTGTCCTCTATGTGGACAGAAATGTCATTATTCAGCGCGACTATGAATAGATCACAATTTAATTCACCATGCAAACAGTTACACCTTATAATTAGCAAAATGACATGAAGGCTACGCACACGCAGATCACTGAGCAAGGAATAGCAAGTCTCGGGTGTGTGTACATGAAATTATTCGGTCGGCTCACAAATTAGATCAGCGTGAACTTCCACCATATTGGCCCATTCCCAGACCCCCCCCCCATGTTAGCAAGAGTTCTAGACTCTAAGTTCTCACTTGTCCACATCTGTGAGGAGCAGGGGAATGTCTGTTTTCCATTTGAGGCCTCATGGGCCTTCACTGATCTGGCTTAGACAGTATGACTATCCCTGAATCAATCAGTATAATTAGGGGGATCAAACATACCAAATGGCATAGTGTATCTAATGAATGTCATCACACAAGGGCTAAGCTTAGGGCAAGTAAAAGGGAAATGCTGGTTCATTCAAGGACTTTAAGAGGATAGCTAGAGGTTGGGCACCTGTAATAGCAAATATTTTCCCACCCACTTATGTTACTTGTTTTATAGCCTATAAACGAAAGGAAGCTGTTCAAGAGACAGAGAGAAGCAAGAAAGTGTTGCTATGCTCCAGAGATCTTAGACCACTCAGTCCTAAATGAGATATTTTTATCAAACCACTCCCCTCAGGGCTCAAGGAACTCTGCAGAAGAGGAGGCAGAAAGATTGTAAGAGCCAGGGGGGATGGAGGACGCCAAGAAAGCAGGACACCAGACACAATAGGGCTGACATATATATGACACACATGCTACTCACAGAGACCATGGTAGCATGCATACGTCTGCACACGTCCTAGCGATATAAGGTCCTGCCTCTGAGAGAGGAAGTAGATGCAAGCCCCCAAGAAGCTATTTCCAGTTGACATATACATGTGCAAAGGGAAAAAAAATTAGTTTTCCCCTTTGGAGTCTCACTGGCTTTACAAACCACACTTAAGGTCAGGCTCCATGCTCAGTAGTAGATGGACAACACAAAATGGACTCTCGTATTTTTTTGGAGATTTTTGTCTCCTATTGCTTTGCTTAGGAATTGTTTTACTTTACTGATCTTTTGCTTGTGTGTTTTATGATTTCTGGTTTTGTGGCTTTGTGGTGTGTGTGTGTTTCTTGTGCTTTACTGATTCTAGTTGATTTGGTTTGCCTATTTGCTCTCTAAGGAAAGAAAAAGGTGTTGGTGCTGCATGGGTAGGAGGTGAGAGAGATCTGGATGAAATGAGGGAAGGAAAACTGTGATCAGATGTATTATATGAAAAATTATTTGCAAAAACATGTAATGACAAAACAAACAAACAAACAAACAAACAAAAAGAAAGTGTCTCTATGTTGCAGTAGACCCAGAGTCCCAACATACCTTAGAAGCATTCTCAGATCTGTGAGGACAGATGAGACATTTGTGGAATGGATAACAGGATGTCAGACCCAGGAAGAAGCAAGACTAATTCTAACAGAAAGCCTTTAGAGTTTTATGTCCTCAGATTTTTTTTTTTTTTAATTCCCTCAAAAACACTGTCTTTGTCTACCTGGTCACCCAGGTAGTTAGTTTAAAAGGTGTTAGTTTAAAAGATATTTTTCTAGAAACTTCTGGGGGTGGTGAGAGATTTCTGTGGTTGTTGGTTGTTTGATTGTTTGGTTAATTGACATTATCACCATAACTAACACAGTCTGTGGAAGCCCCAGCATTTCGATAGGTCATTGTGTGAGTACCCACCCTTGCTACATTACTTTAGGAAGTCCAAGTGTTTTACTAATGGAGGTTACAGATCCATGGGTGGGGCCGCTTTATGTCAAATCAATGACATCTTACAGGAAATGGGCATGGTTTAGGGCTTTGCACAGGAATTATCCTAAATAGGATTGGTCCCTTTTAAGACCATGAGTTGAAAACTGTTTCCAGCTAGTCACATAACAGTCCTTTTCATTTTGACCTATATGTGAAAAGCAACATTGGTTCCTTCCCTGGGCAATTTTGTTCTGGAATGTCTAGATTTGATCCTGTAGCTTTTCAACCCATGTCTGAATGTCACCTAAAATTAAAAGTGATCTAGCTTATTTTAGACACTGGAGTTAAAAGGACACAGTACTATATTGGAACCCACATTTCCTCTCTATGAAACCAACCCTGACATTTTATTTATTTTTGCACATGAACTCACATTACCTGGTTTTGCCTTTGTAACTTACTTTAAACACTGCCTTGCTTGCCTTCCAGACTATAAGCTTAGCTTTGTCCTTTGGCCAAAAGCAATAAAATGAGACCCGGTTTTGCCATGATTCAGCTAAGTGTGATCAGCATTTTCTTGGCACATACATAACATTGATGGTTATTTTATAACATTTCCCTAACCTTCCTTCCAAAGTGTAATGAAGGTTCGTTTTGTTTTCACATCAAATTCTATTGGTATTTAATGCCCCAAGCACACTCCATTAGTGGATTTTGCACTTAAGGCCAGATAATCAAATATTCTTGATGGTTTTTTTTTTAATCCCATATTGAATTTACAGAGCAGCCAATGAACTTCCCAGGTGTTCATCTATAAATAACCCTAGCTGCTTGTAAATGTCCCCTCCCCCACTTGCCTTGTATTCCTATCAGGGCCAAAAATACCAGTGTGCTGGTTTACCTCATACTGAATTTCCTGACGGTATGATGTTGCTGTTCTTTTGAAGAAAAACAAAAACAAATGCATGTGTACTTTCCTCCATTTCTCATGAAGAAACTATTATTGACCCTAAAGAGCTCTGTTCCTGTCTTCTACATGTCTTTTATGAGGGTGGCTTTTCTGGGTTTGTCTCCCTGGAGATGCTTGTGATTAGACATCGCTGTCTTTGAACAAACCCCCTGCTCCCTGCGTGTTGTGCTTCAGACCACGCTGTGACTCTTCTGCACTCTCCTGTCATCTATAGAGCCATTTCTCTTGAAAGCCAGGCTTTGGGAATGAACCCCACAGTTGCGGCACTTGGGAGCTGAAGGCAGGGGGGTCAGTTCAAGGTCACTCTCAGTCACATAGTAGATTTAGCCAGCAGGGGCTACCAGACCCTTTCTCATAACACCCTCCCTCTTAAAAAAAAAATAAATAAATCTTTCTCTTAGGGTTGAGGCTGGATTAGTGGTAGAGCATTAGCCACACTCCAAACAGGAGGCCCTGGGTTCCATAGAATAAATTCTCCTGTACTGTCTAAGTATGTCTCATGCTGGCTACTGGCCTGTGCATTCCCTTCCACTGCTGTATGGTGGTCATCTGTCTTTTTTTTTTTTAATCTACCTGTGTTTAAAATGTGCTGTGAGGCTATGAAACACGGTGGTAGATGTTGATGGACTACAGTGATAACACACAGTATCTCTGTGTATAAATATCTATAGAATAATCACTATAATGACGGGGCATGCTTTGGAAACTGGGCTCCCGCATGCTCCGTTTGGGATTCCTGTATCTTATTTAAATCAAACTAACAAGTATCTTGCCTTTCTTTCTTCGTACTAGACTGGGTGAAGGGGCTTCTGTTAGCTTCATCAAGCCAACCAGGCAGCCCTTTATAAACTGCAATTTGGAAGTCTTTGAAATAAACCATATATGTCCATTTTTCAGCATTTATATTCTGGGTTCCGTTCTGATCGTTAAGTATCAGCTTAGAGAACTGTGTTCTGTACATTTCATTTTTAAATCTTTCCCATGTCTGGGATTCACTCCTTGAATAATTCCCTTTTAATGTTTGGTTTTGAGGCTACATTTTCCAAAAACAAGTCTATGTGGATTTACAATTTGCAAAGAAGCAGCTTTTAATTTTAGCTAACTAAATTGTGCGTTCTTTCTTATATATGTATACACCCGCACATGGTTCTTTTCTAGCTTAAGTGAAACTAAATATTTAGTTCATTTCCTTGTGTTCTCCAATTTAAAAATAAAATTTCACCAATTACTTGAGTTACAAACAGAATGCCTTTGTTTTGATTCCCTACATATGAAATAAAATTAAGCTATCCATTCTTCATTTTTAATTATGTGAGCTAGGGTCTCACCTTTAAGTGGGACTAAGTATTACAATAAAGATTTTACTGAATGGATTTTTTCAGAGGTTTTACTAGTTTGCACTTTTTTGGACTGTTCTAGTAATTGCCATCCTTTACCCCTACCCTGCTTTCCACGCTATTACTCAGTAAGTACTTTTTGACCCTTCCATCCGTCACCTAGGATAATGTCTAGCTCCTTTATAAAGACACAGAGTTGGGAGACTAGAGAAATGGCTCAATGGTTAAGAGCCCTGGCTGTTCTTCCAGAAGATCCGGGTTCAATCCCCCACATCCACATGGTGTTAACTCCAGTTTAAGGAGATATGATGCCATCTTCTGGCCTCTTCAGGCACTGCACACACATGGTATACATACATACATACACTCAGGCAAAACGCCCATACACTATGTATGTATATATGTCTGTATGTATGTACACACACACACACACACACACACACACAAACACACACACACACGGTAAACTTCTAAGCACATTTGTTTTTCTTTTAAAAATGGACAACACCGGCTTCTCTTAGACAGCACATATATTGAAACTTCAAACACTGAAGTGTCTAAGATTCCTCCTTTTCAAACACAGTGAAGAGGAAACAGCAAAAAACAACAACAAATCACAAATTCAATTCTCCCAGAGGTAAGCTGGAAGACTCTACTTTCCAACTGCCTCACAGAGACGGAAGCTGAGAAGGACTTGTGGATAGATACATGGAGAGAAACTCAAGGGGACGTTGGCCATGGCCTGGGAGGCTGGGTCTTAGGGATGCTGTAATTGAGACTGGCTGGCACCTTACTTCCCCCCTCTGCTTCTCTGCTTTATGGTCTCGGGTTCACCTTTCCTCCATTAGGGGAAGTATTTCCTGGTTCCTGGGAAATGGTTGGAACCCTTTACTTTCAGAACCATCGAAAGCATCTTGAATTTTTCTGAGTCAAGAAAACAAATAGTTGAAGATTTGTGGGTTTGTAATTGAATTGATTTTTATGATTACATTAGTATTGTTGGATTTTCTTGGTAAATTCTGGCAGCTAATCTTCACTCGTTGCTTCAAGTTAGTTAGTTCTGATACCAGTACAAGGGCCGAGGGCATGATATGTAAGAGTGTCCAAGCGTGAGGACCTGAGTTCAAATCTCCAGCACCCATGTGAAAAGCCAGGTGTGCATGTAGGTTTGTGACCCCATAGCTGTGGGGTTGGAAACAGGAGGATCACTCAGTGTTATTGGATTCCTCTCTCAAAACAGTGATGTGCAGAGTGGTAGGACAGTGCCCTCCCCTGTCCTCTCTCCCTGTGCACATCACACACACACACACACACACACACACACACACACACACACACACACACACGGAAACTAAATAAACAAATAGAATTCTTTAAAACATGGCATTTTAGTAAAATCCATATTTTTGTGTGTTTCTACTATAGATAAGGACCAGCAGCAGGAGCTGTGGGTAAAGACATCAGAAAAGTGAACGTCAACTATCAAAGTAAGTTGTTTCCATTTGTCTCACTTTCCCGTTCTGTGTTTTTGGGTTTTCTTCGTTTTTGTTGTTTTTGCTGCCTGACTACAAAATATATGTCAAAAGATTAATATGTTTACAATTTATGTTTATTAGATTTTCATATATTTTTATAAGAATATATACTGAAGCCAATATTTTTTTAAATTTAAAAGCAGGATTTAAAAAAAAAAGCACTACTTTGAAACAGTGCTCAACTCTTTCGCAACTGGGAAAAACAAGTGTTGTTAGGAAAATATGTGAAATGGAAGACAGTGCTTGCTTCCAGATAATGCACTCATGGTAAACATGGGGTCAGAAAGATGATGCCCTAGCTTGAGCTGCTTCTTCCCGTTAGCCTGCTACAAGCCAACGAGTTAGTGTCCCTTTTAAATGCTTGTCATCAGCCAAAGTTCCATTTGGTTCTTTCGGCTTCTTTTCCTGAAGCTTTAAAAATCCCACTCAGATGTTGTAGCGATAGTATCGGGATGTTGCCGTCATAAGAGAGGAGACATACATGTTAGGTTACATGTTAGGTTCAGGCACCTGCTTGGCTGTTCCTCTCCGTACTGCTGGGGCATAATAGGCTGGCCACAGCTGAGACTGTTTGACGAGTGATGAGTCCTGCTCAATCCCATATCAAAACTTCATAAAGTGATAGGAATGTATGAGGAGGAAGTCCATCAAGTAAGGACAGCGTTCTCCCGTGTGTGTGTGTGTGTGTGTGTGTGTGTGTGTGTGTGTTTATATTTTGAATTTTATAGCAAAATGGAAAAAGAAAAAGTAAAAGCTGAACCCTGAGGTTGGGTTTGATTGGTGGTTCTCACCTTTCCCAACGCTGTGGCCCTTTAGTACAGTTCCTCGGGTTGTGGTGACCCCGACTATAAGATTATTTCATTGCTACTGCATAATTGTAATCTTGCTACTGTTATGAGTCGTAATGGAAATATTTGTATGGTTCTTAGGCAACTCCTGTGAAAGGGTCGTGACCCACAGGTTGAGAACCGCTGGGTTATAGCCTCAACCCACAAAATAATAATGCTTTGCTGGAGTCGTAAATGTTTGATGTGCTGAGCTGTTCTGGAAGAGTTCAACGTTGTTGCAAAGACCAACTTTCAATGAAGTCAAGATGGTTCAGCCAGAACTCATGGCAGTTCGCTTAACTGATGAGACAATGATTTGCCCCTGCAGGCCCCCTTCACTGCCAGGAAGAGATCTATCATTCATTTTGATTAACTTTGTCTATCTAGAAGCCTCACTAGGTTAAAAAACAAGCTTTGTGGTTCAAAGCTTGTTTACCCACTAGGCACAGTGCCCAATAGTGGTCTATGAAAATATTTTAATTTTTTTCCAAGTATAAGAAAAATATAAATATATTAATGAATATATAGTAATGAATCTTGATGCCAACATAGTTACGACACATAATTGTAATCATTTTTTTATGAAGGGAAGAGCACAAGGACCCACACACACTTACAAGAGCCGCGTGTCCCCACCCGAGTCACACTCAGACACGCGACGCGTTTGTAAGAGCTGCTCATTGGTGCTTTTGTTTCACATATAGTAGACATTTTCTTTTCTAAAAATGATTTATTACTTATGGGCGTGTGCATGTCCCTGTGGGTTTATAGGCACCGTGTGCATCCAGGTCCACGTGGAGGCCAAAAGTCACAGGGGGTTGGGGGCCACCTGACGTGGGTCCTGGGAACCGAACCCAGGTTCTCTCCAAAAACAGTGAGCATCCTTTACTGCGGAACCATCTCTCCAGCCTCTCCTCCTCCTTTTCTTTTTAAAGGAAGGATTATGTTCTTCGCACATGAATCTATATACTCTCTTAGAGTGATACATGGCTATGTCTACAAAGAATGAAAAAAATGACATATTGATACAGGAGATAGTTATGAGTGTTCAGTCCGTTTTCTAAAATCAGATAACTGTTTCCCCTTCAGGGCACCTATAGATATTCTGTGTCGCAAGGTCACACCAGGCACCTTGATCTTCACTCTTCTGCTGGCGTTTTCTGAGCCCCTTATACTAGTGAGTTGAGTAACAGGCCAGAGAACTCCTTTTCAGTAAAGATGCCAAAGAGCCAAGATGGCTAAGATTAAGCACAGTTGTGACTGCGACCCACAGTGCCCATGATTCCACCATGCACTGAGATCCTCTCTGGAGCATCACTGATGTTTTTTCCCATCCCTGTATGAGGTGTTCCTCTATCATGGGAGGGAGGACCCATCCCAGGTCAGTCACTGGTACTGTGATACCTCAGAGGCAAATAGTCCTGCAGCTGAAGGCCTTGAGGAGTTAGAATTGTAGCTTTCTACCCCGAAAATGCTGCGGAGAAAATAAACCCAACATGACTTATTGGTCTTGTAGGTGACCTTGCTACTGTGTCGCAGGGCCCTGTAAGTATCTGGCTCAGGGCTGATTGATTTGTCGGAAGTTAGCTAATAAAACAATAATCAGTGTCTACATCATTAATGATTCATACGATGAATAAGTAACTCATTGCACCAGACTAGACATTGCCGATACAACCATCCTGTGGAATTCTTGGCAGAGGGCTAGAGAACAAGAATCAGAATGCAGTGTGCGTGTGCCCTTAAAAAAAGCCTCTGATTACAAAATCTTCCAACTTTCTCTTGGTCTGAGCTGACAGCATTGTAATGATATTTTAAAGTGTGTGCATGTGTGTATGTGTGTGCATGTGTGATATTTTCATATGTAGTGATGATTTAAATAGATTGTGTGTGTGTGTGTGATGCTACATATATAAAGCATTACACGGTGTATATGTAGTAGTAGTTACAGAATTACATCCTTCAGAAAAATATCCAGGTTTGGCTTTACCTACACGGTGGACATCTCCATCTCTAACGTGTATGTGTTGGAAGTTTGCATGCATAAGCTGGAGTAGAGAGCACATACTCTTGAGCCTTTCCCATTGTAGACCCTTCAGTTATGGCTGGGGAAAGGCACATGGAAGTCACTAAACATTCTTTACAGAAACAAAATCTAAGTTTAAGGTGGAGACTCAAAGTCTAACTGTCTCCACTCTGTTTGACTTTAAATTTACTTGGATCGTGTATCCCCCTCTTAGTTGGCCCTGTCCTTTGAGATATTGGTCTTATTTATGTCATTGTCCTTGGGGAATTAAATCCTTCATTATAAGTTTTTCTCATGCGCTTGAGACTTCCCAGTGTGGCTCAGTGGTAGCACATTTGGCTGTCATGCACAAGACCCCGAGTTTGAACCCCAGCAACACCAAAAACAAAACACTTGTCTTCCCATGTGGGGATGTCCTATGAGATGCTAACACCTCTTTCTCTCCCTTGCTTTGAGAATCACCCTATGGTGATAGGTTTTTATGTAAGTCAAGCTGGGGGAGGGGGGCTTCACAGTCTGATGAGTGAAATGTGGGTTAAAATCAATCCCTTTTCCTGCTACTGAGATGCTTTGAACCGCATGTGTTAAACAGGGAGGTATTTATTATAGAAAAGGTTTCCCAGAATTCCTCAGCACTTCTTCCCCAAAGCTCCTCCATTTAACCTACTGCTATGCTGCTCTGAGGAAATAGTTCAGGGAGTACAATTCAAGGTCAAGCTCAAAGCTGACCCAGAAACGGGCTCCGGGAAGAAATGCAGCTAAATCAAAGCTGTAATGGTGGAGAATGGACATTGGATGACAAAGCTCTACCCAGCTGCTCCCTTTTTACTCTTTACCTGGATAACCAATGACAGAGCCAACCCCTTTACCTAAGACTGATGTTATGCTCCACATGTGAAATGTGAGGGGCATCTGGAAGCATTTAGCTAAGCCACTGGCTTAGCAGCTGTGAAGGGTGGCATTTGGCCATCTCAGACTCTACCAGAGAGAGAAAGAGAGGGGGGGAGAGAGGGGGGGAAGAGTTATCTTGCAATTAAACGTCTTCCAAGCTGATGCTATTTCAAAAAGACCAACTGATTTCTTCTTCAGCACGTGGGTAGAAATGGCATAAAAGTACCAGGCATAAGTTGTTATGGATTCCATGTTAGGAGTGACCTGTTTTACAATCGTAAATTCCTTCTTGGTATTAAACACTGGGTCGAGTATGAGAAAGATCCAAAGGCAAGAGTGACATTTTCAATTCTTGGCCAGTTTAGAAAGTGAATCTGGGAAGGCAGAAACATGCAGCCTTTCTGTGGATCAGCATGTGGCAAAAGAAATTAGAAATTAATACAAGTAGAATAAATGAAAGGGTAAGGTGGCATCGAAGGCGTTGGAAAAGGGCCAGGACAGGCTTCATGTGTAGTTGTTTACTCATGAATGTGCTTATGTCTTTGAGAAGGAAGCTGCTTTTCCGTTGGTCTGCAGAGTTGTGGATTGTCAGAAGTGTTTTATTTTTATTCCACACATTCAGATTCTTCCCCATTTTACTTGTCATTCATAAGAAGAAGAAAAAAACCATTTAGGACTATCTTGTATTAGTGGACTGTGGCTTTTCTTCCTTTCATGTGTTTTCCCTTAATGTACTGCAAAGTTGCTTAGTGAGAGAAAATAAGTGTGCTACTCACTTGCTTTAGCTAGATGCAAGGTCACTGAAATTTAGAAAACCAGAGATAATGTCATAGCTCTACTCTACATGGGATGGTGGGTCACTGGAAGTTTCCTGTTTTTTTGACTTCTGCCAATGACGGTGACCTTGCACAGACCTGCTAAAACCATGATGAATAGCCCCCCTTAACAGGCATGGAAAGGTCATCACTTCCAAAGTCAAAAGACCAGATGCATTTGCTGGTACCAGATCCACTCTCTATAGCTGGAGACAACAAATGAATCCAGGCCTCCCACAATTAGCTACAGTAGCTGAAAACTTTGTGGAAACCCTGTGCCAGATTCCCCCGGCTCCAAAAGTCAATAAAAAACAAAATTAACAGATATGCCTTTAAGGAATCAAAGGTTTGGGCTGAGCAAAAGCCAACGTCCCCTTCTCTGCTGCCATGTCCCTTTCTTCTCTCATTTGAGAACCAAGCTACTACTCCGTTCCAGTGTCCCCAGGACACACAGCTTTTAGGGGTCTGTGACTTGTCCTTTAACTGAGCTGTGTTCCATGAGTGATGAGGAAACGTCCGGGCGGTAGGCAGGTTAAGTGGTTGATAAGGTCTTGGTAGCGCTAAAGCAAGGCGGTACAGCCATCACTGTGGGCTAAGTTCAAAAGACGAGGGGTTGCGATCGATCCCAAGCCTGCGTTAGTCAACTATTCTCTTTTACTATTCTTCGTGTTTCCTCAAGTGTAATTTCACATGTATGCCTTTGATTCAAGATGCATGGCCATTCAGAGGGAGTGGAGTTTACTCGTTTCCCAGGTTCTCAGGGATGGAATATCAGAGCAACCTCTTCTAGTCAAATCTTCACCAAATATAGTTTCTCTGGTTTCCCATTTCTCCCTAATCCCCTGATTCATTTCTAATTCCTTTCCGGGTATTTTTCACTGGAGATTCCCCCAGAACCTGCTGGCATCATGTCTTCTTCCAGCTGCTTCAACCCCTACTCTACTGTAGCAGGGAGTGAAGCTAATTTGCATAGCCTCCTTATTCAAAGCCAAATGTGGGCCGCTCCTCCTCCCCATCCTGTATACCAGTTTTCCCACCAGTTCTTACTAGATTTACCTCCCCACCCTCTCTTCCTAAGGTTCCCACTTGCACTGTCTTCACAAAGGATAGACTGAGTGCTAGAGTGCTCACAACACACTTCACACTGTATGTGTTACCCGAGTCTCGAAGCCTTGCGCAATTCGTCACTAATTGAATGATTACAGGGTAGGGGATGGAAGATTTTCAGAAATGTATGTAAACAGTCTAAAATCAAAAGAAGAGTGAGTGTGTGAGTGTGTGAGTGTGTGTGTGTGGGAGTTGAGTGTGAGCAAGTGTGTGTGGATGTGTGTGTGTGTGTGTGGATGTGTGTGTGTGTGTGTGTGGATGTGTGTGTGTGTGTGGATGTGTGTGTGTGTGTGGATGTGTGTGTGTGTGTGTGTGGATGTGTGTGTGGATGTGTGGATGTGTGTGGATGTGTGTGTGTGTGTGTGTGTGTGTGTGTGGATGTGTGGATGTGTGTGGATGTGTGTGTGTGTGTGTGTGTGGATGTGTGTGTGTGTGTGGATGTGTGTGTGTGTGTGTGTGTGGATGTGTGTGTGTGTGGATGTGTGGATGTGTGTGTGTGTGTGTGGATGTGTGTGTGTGTGTGTGGATGTGTGTGTGTGTGTGTGTGGGTGTGTGGATGTGTGTGTGTGTGTGGATGTGTGTGTGTGTGTGGATGTGTGTGTGTGTGTGGATGTGTGTGTGTGTGTGTGGATGTGTGTGTGTGTGTGTGTGTGTGTGTGGATGTGTGTGGATGTGTGTGTGTGTGGGTGTGTGTGTGTGTGTGTGGATGTGTGTGTGTGTGTGTGGATGTGTGTGTGTGTGTGTGGATGTGTGTGTGTGTGTGGATGTGTGTGTGTGTGGATGTGTGTGTGTGTGTGTGGATGTGTGTGTGTGTGTGTGGATGTGTGTGTGTGTGTGTATGTGTGTGTGTGTGTGGATGTGTGTGTGTGTGTGTGTGTGGATGTGTGTGTGTGTGGTGTACTAGGGATGGAGTCTAGTACTGTAATATCCTAGACAAGTTTTCTACCATCAACTCACACCCCCCAGACTCCTTGCTCATACATTTGAAAGGAATTTGAGGTGGAAATACACACGTTTAACTCCAACTCCGGAGTCCTTGCCCTGGAGTGGGACCATCACAGCCTGGATACGATGCTGCATATATCCACGGTAGAAGTGGTGTGTTTCTCTCTAGTGTTCTGACTTCCGCATCCCTTGGCCATTCTGTCTACCACCTGGATTTCGTAAGTGCAATATTGATCGATTGATTGTTATGTCTGGCCGGAAATTCACAACAACTTGTTGTTAGTCATTCCAACATGTCTGTTTGTTTGAAGTCTTTAGACCACCTGTTTGAAAAAGTGTTTGGGGTTTGTTGTTTTATTTTTGAGACAGGGTCATGCTGTATAATCCAGGCTGAAACTTCATTCCCTTTGTAGTCTCTGCCTTTACACCATCAGCACTCCCTTGGCTGGGCGGAAGGGCATCGTGCCAGGAACATGGGGGCGGGGGCTCTGGGTGCAGCTAGACCTGAGTCTACGTCTCCAATTCACAGGGAAGCCTCAGTCAGACAGATGCTTGGCTATTCCCAATTCCAAAAGCCTAATAATGAACTTGCCTTTGCAGGTGACACCAGGCAAGGGAAAGCATGCCTTGGGGCCTGCAGTGATGAGGGCATGGCCTTGACAGCTTCCGTGGGAGCTGTAGAATGGCTGCAGAGGCAGTAATGTATCTGAAACGTATCTCTCCTTTCAAACGTGATTGGTATCCTTTTCTGTTTGCTCTGACCCGATCGTATCTGCCATGTCTGTGAGGTACGCCATCACTGAGCCTCTGAAGGATTCACTTGGCAATTTTAATTATGAGTTGCCACCTGTGTCTTTAAGAGCTTATAAATTCTTCTCGAAATGCCTCAGAATGGCTTCTCCCCTTCCGGTCCTAATGGGCTCAGGCTACTGAATGGCAGAGTGAGGCCCTGGGTAGGTCGTATAGCCTAGTGCCTTCCTGGCACGTAAAGTGTATTTTAAAATACCAGATGTCTGAAGACCGTCAGGGGTAAATAAATATCTATAAACCCTGGATGTGAAGTTCCCAGTTGAGAAAGGCATTCATACCTACATTTTAGGGTCTCTATAAGATCGGATTTTTTTAAAAATCAGTTGCGTATTGTTTACATTTTTAAAATCCCATTTGTATCCATGAGAAAATGTTGACCTGGTTTGGTTTTAAGTGCAGAGCACCCATTGAGAGTATGATTAGCCAGGTTTCTCATCCTTCATCCTGCAAGTGAGAATTCTGCAGAGAAAATATAGAGCAACTGGATCATTCAGTGTCTGAGCCAGCAATCCTGCAGATGCCGGTGACCGTCAGATGTGGCTCTATTTGTAGACATGTGTTCTCAAAGCCATTCTAAATTGATACTATTCTGATTTTTCATAATTGTTATCTTCCAGGATTCTATTTTTTCCCCCAAGGGGATTTCCGAGGCTCCTTTTTTGCTCTTTAATCCAGAAAACTCTTCTTTGCTCCTTTCCTACCAGCCGTCTTCCCAAGACTCTGGTGGAGAAGCTGGTCTGAAAACATGGCCCCTGGCAAGTGTGTTTCTCTTTTTCATGTCTAACACAAACTTGGTGGCAGCTTCAAACTAAAACAATCGTGTTCTTAACCAAAGGGTCTCTGGCTTTCTTTAGGGACCTCACATTAAGAGTCAACATTTAAAAGTGCAACCTTGGGCTGGAGAGATGGCTCAGCCGTTAAAGGCTAGGCTTACAACCAAAAATAAAAATGCAGCCTTTATAATTCTAACAAGTGGGTCTGAGGCTGTCCGAGTAATCAATGTAGGGATTCGCTATAGCCGTCTGAGGCAAATGATAGCCAAGTTTCAGGTGCCATAGTATTTGTTCCTTTCTGATGTCCACGGATTTGAACACAGTGTATTTATAAGCAAAATACTTTTATTAACTTAAAAATATTTTGTCTATACAGAAAAGTTATTTGTTGAAATATTTGCCTGAGGAGAATAGATATCCCCTTGATCTGCCAGGCTTAACTTTGCTAAATTAAACTGCACTGCAAGATCCTTCAAGGAGCTCCTCCCTGGGGAACAGTATCCTTTCTTATTAGGGTCAAAGAAGAAAGTAAAACACTATTCCCCATCTGTGGAAAGATGCCCTCCTCATGATGAGGGTATTCCTTTTGTAGAGCCCTCAGATGACTGACTACCTGTGTGCTTTTAGCAGATAATGTCTTAAGAGTACAGATAACAGGGTGCCTTGGCACTCACCATCATCAGACTCCAGCAAAGATCTCTCTCAGTAAACCTCAGGGTGGGATGGCTCAGTGGGTTGAAGTGCTTGCACACAGACCCGAAGACCTGAGTTCAATTCCCAGGTCCCACAAGATGGCAGGCAAGAACCAACTCCCAAGGGTTGTCTTCTGACTTCCACATGTGGAGCTGTTGTAGGTGCATGCCTGCACACACAATCCACATGTAAGCTGCGGCTTGTACATGCCTGGACCCACACATAAGTAAAATGAATGAATAAATAAATAATAAAATGCCAAAACTACAAACAGTTAGAGAGTTGTATTTGCATATTCACCTCGAGGATTCTGTAGGGAAAAGTGGGAAATAACGATTCAGTCATTCAAACCACGCATTTACATACCATCAGGTGCAGGCAATCATCAGTGTGAGCCAGGGTTGTGTTCCAAAAATTGACTTGCAAACCATTTTGGAGTATATTAAAGCTGTGCATAGGGAGTTATCAGAGAGAAAGTATTAATAACAGGCTTGACACTCCAAGGGGGGTTTATTTGACTTACATTTCACTTTTGCTGAACACCATCAAAGGAAGTCAGGGCAGGAACTCATGCAGGGCAGGAACCTGGAGACAGGAGCTGATGCAGAGGCCATAGAGGGATGCTGCTTACTGGCTTTTTCCTCATGGCTTCCTCAACCTGCTTAAGCCAGGACCACCAGCCAGGGATGACCCCACCCACAGGAGAGCCCTCCCCATCAGTCACTAATTAAGCAAGTGCCTTACAGACAGATCTTATGGAGGCGTTTTCTCAATTAAGGCTCCCTCCTTTCAGATAACTCTAGTTTGTATGTTAAGTTGATGTAAGACTAGCCAGCCCAGTTTCCATCCATAAGTCCTGCTACAGTAGAGACATTAAGTGTCCCCTACAAGTCTATGTGGTAAAGGCTTGATCTCTGTGGAGGTACTATTCACTGGGGACAGGGAACAATGTGGAAATTCTAGGTGAAACCTAGAGTAGCTCTTTAGATCTTTGGGGTGTGCTGTTGGAAGAATAGTGAAATTCCAACCCCCCCCCCCCCCCGTCTTCTGCTGTTTGCTTCTATTTACTATGGGCTGTGCCACCACAGGACTTAAAGCACTGCAACCAAGCCACACTGACACCTCTGAAACTGTGAGCCAAAACAAACCTGGCCTCACTGTGACTCGACAGTCTTAGGACCCTCTGTAGTGGTGGAGAGTGAGCCAACATGCATTCCAATGGGAACAGGGAAATTATGAATAATGTCGGTTTGAGAGATAAGGTGAGATCTTTGCCTTTTTCTTCTTGGACTTCTAATCTTCCTGGTTCTAGTAATTGCTTAAGTATATTTATTGTCCTGAGAACATTGGTAATTTATGGTTAGCAAGGTGAGAAATCTACTCTCCCTCTCTCTTTTACTCTCTCCCTCTCTCTTTTTTTTTCTCTCTCTCTCTCACACACACACACATACACACATATTTTATTTTCATAGATCACTGTATGTTCAGGAAGAAAGAACTAGAAATACGGAAACCACTTTCTAACCTAATACTCAAAGAAAACTTAAACTACTGCTAAGGAGATGGTGGATTATATGCTATTGATTCAATGACCCAGAAACATTATGAAAGATTGTCCCTATCTCTCTGCTAAGCCATGCTTAGTGTTGACCTCTTTTGCAGATCACCTCCCTTAAATGGCCATACAGTAGAACACACATGACATGACATGTTCCAATGTCCATCTCCACCAGGAAAAAGAAAGTACAAAGTGTGTACTCTTCTTTCAAGCTGATGAGGCTGTAGCGGTAAAGAAACCATACTCAGATTGACTTAAGCTGGCCACGGTCCACATGGATGGCTGGGAATGGTATTAGCTGCACTTCCCCCATGGGACTGTGAAGACAGGACGAGGAGGTGGACACACTCACATGACAAGTGTCAGGAAGTGACAAGTGGAGCTTTAATGCCATGCCATCAGCCAGTGATGCCCACTGTGTTTAATTGTTGCATCCCTTTTATTTCTAAATAAAACATAATACTTAATACACTGTGCCAATGCCTTCCGGCCATTCCTTCCTACTACCACAGGCTCTCCAAGTTATGTCTTATACTTTGAGAGAGGACATGTCTGCGGTTACGAACAAGTATGATCTCACTTTCCATCTCACGATCAAAGTAGCTTCAGGCTCCTAGAACAGATGCTGCCTCAAATCTAGCTGTTGTTATATCCAGAACAAACTGTGCCAAGAGCCTGGCCTGGGCCAATGGTGTTTTGTTCCTTGCAGTCTGTGCCAGAGCCAACCTATATACCTTGCATACAACCGCGATGCGTCTCTCATAGGCGGTTCTAAATGAAAATCACCATCAGAAATGTTCTCTATTCATCTGTTTTTAGGATTGGGGCATAGGCTATGAGGACAGGGATCAAAGTAGGGGACACATCATGAAGCTGCTGAGGTAGGTTGGAGGCTACTGGCTCAGATCACCGGGTAGAACTAGGTTGCATCCCAGAAAGACACTTTGAGGGATTTAGTGATTGAGACAAAGAGACCATTATCAGCAGCTGGGGACCCCATTTAATGCTCTGCTGACAGGAAGATCCATTCCAGACTCCAGACTTCAAATCTGGGCTCACAGTATTTAGGACATGGCTTTGCAGGTTACAAGTCATGTAAGACAGCAGCAGTCTGGGCTGGAGAGATGGCTCAGAGGTTAAGAGCACTTCCAGAGGTCCTGAGTTCAATTCCCAGCCACCACATGGTAGTGTTTTTAACCATCTATAATGGGATTGGGAGCCCTCTTTTGGCATTCAGGTGTATATGTAATGATAGATAGATAGATAGATAGATAGATAGATAGATAGATAGATAGATTAGATGAAAGCAATAGTCCTTTGTACCCCTTCCATAGAAGACAAAAGTTGCCTCCCTTTCTCAACAATACACAATATTAGAGGAGAAAATACTAAAAGCTAAACTTTTCTTCCTGCCTGTCACAGCTGTAATGCTTTGATTTAGTCACTGAAGTTAGGCTGGGGATTTGGTTTTTCTCCTGCTGGGCCATATGTTCTCAATTCCCTGAAGGGACTCGCACAGGCCACTGTAGAAAGGCTGTTGTTGCTCCTACTTATAACATAGGGATAAACTAACTGTCTGACTCTCCTGGTATTTGAGGTTTGACTAAGGGACATGGACCAAGGCAGCATGGTGAGCCTTACGTTGGAGTTCACTGAATGGGAAGAAACACAGTTTGGGCTGAAGGACATTGAATACAGACATTCCCAATGGGCTGCCTGCTTCCACATCCCATGCAGAATGGTTCTCCAATCGGTGTTCATCACCACCCGTCATCCTTCCTTTAAAGTTAGAAATGGTTTTATTTGAACCAAAACTTTCTATTGTAAGCGAATACAGGGGCTAGAGAGATGATTCAGCAGCCAAGAGCAATTAAGGACCTGAGTTTGGTTCCCAGCACCCACATGGCTGTTCACAAGCATTTGTAACTCCAATTCTAAGGGGTCCAACACCCTCTTCTGACTTCTGTGGGCACGAGGCACACATGTGGTCTGCATACAAACATGAAGGGGAAACACAAATAAAATAAAATAAATAAGTTATTTAATAAAGCAAACAGTACAGCAGAGATGTGTGGCTCATTCTGAGTCCCCAATCAATCAATCAAACAAACAAACAAACAAAACCCAAGTCATATAAATGTCATGTAGCTTCCTGAACAAATGTATTAAAGGGTCAGTTTCTGCAAGCTGATGAAGTTGTGGTCATCTGAAATCAACCAATAAACTCGCGTTGGAATGGTGCCCAGCGAAGGGGGTTTAGAAACAAGGGTACATTTGGCCTTCTGTCAAGCCAAGGTCATCAAAGGCTAACATGGGCTTCCAGCTTCAAGAGCTTCTGTGGTCTCGCTCTAACTGGCTGTTTCCTCCATCTGTTTCCCCCTCCCATCGCCTTCCTGGTGGGCTCCCTCCTCATCTGTGTCTGGCAGCCATCTTGCACTATCTTCCTTACCAAGGCCTGCTTCTACTCTCCAGACAGCCTGTGAGCCAATGTGTCTGTCCTCGCCTCAGCCTTACCTAGATGTTAGTTTCTGACACAGAAAAGACCTGTTTCCAAGCAACGTGTGTTACCTGTGGGAGAACGGAGGTCTAAGAAAATGTGAACACAGGAACCGAATGACGGCACATAGCTCAGTGTGTAGAGTGCTTGCCTAGTGTACATAAAGTCCCTAGTGCCATACAAAGTAGTGTGGTAACCTGTGTAACTCCAGATCTTAGCGGATGGAGGCGGGAAGATGAAGGATTCACGGCCAGCCTAAGCTATGTAGCCAGTTTGAGCCAAGGCTGTGCTACATGAGACCATAAATTTAAAACAAACAAACAAAAAAGTGAACTGGAAGATATCATTTCCAACCTAAGATACTTATCATCATATAGCTGACTGCATGTATATTATAAGACTCGTCATAGTCTCCCTAAGGGGAATATATATATATATATATATATATTTATATAGTTTGTAATATGCATATGTCCATGGGCATGTACACCACCCATCACACATATTAACAGTTAGAAATAAAAAAAAATGTATTCTAAATTCATTTATAAAGCAAAAAGCCCCTGACATTAAGCAACCTAAGGGAGAAAGGGTTCATTTTAGCTCACAGTTTCAGGTCACATTCCATCAGTTTGGGAGTCACAGCAGCAAGTCACACAGCCCAAGACAGCTTGTGACATGATATCCAGTCAAGGGCAGACAGAATGAATTCCTGCTCCCTTGTTGTTGGTTGTGCGCAGTGTTAGGAACTAACATCCAGCTGTGTCATCCCTACCTCAGCTTTACCTGGCGGCCAGAGGACTCAGTTACGCATGCGCAAACCTCTTTTAAAGCAAGCGCTCCAAGTGCTTCTCTCTCTCTCTGCCTCTCTCTGCTTCTTTGCTCTCTCTCTCTGTTCTCTCTCTCTCCTGCTTTCGGTTGCCCACCAGCTACCCCCTCTTTCTCTCCCCTCTCTCAATAAACTCCACGTGGGCGCTGAGTCTCGTGTTTGTGTTTCTTAGGCATTAGCTGCAGCAAAAGAACAACAGGCAGCTTGACTTTTCCACGAATCGTGTTCAGGATCTCTTCCTAGGGAATGCTGTCGCCCACAGTCAGCTGGGTCTTGCTACATCCATTAACTTTAGTAAGCCCATCCCCCACAAGGCCTATCCATGGCAATCCAATGTAGATCATCCCCCACTGAGACTCTTGTCAAGTGAGTCTAGGTCATGTCAAATGGACAATTAAAGCTAACCATCACAGTGGGTTATTTAAAAGCGATTGGCCACATCGGTCTGTTGAAAACTTGAACTCCAAGCATTTAAGTCGTATAACAGAGCATGAAAACTGGGCCTGATTAAATACACTTTGGGCTTTTCATAACCCCCAAATATTTCAGGGCTAGGTGTTTCTATAGGCGTACTTTTCAAAAGAGAGTTTCTACACATGAAATTCTTTTGAGCGTTGATCGACAAGTGGTGATAGGTGGTGTCCCTTTGTCCAAACGGGGCACTTAAAGGGGGTTTGAAATAGAATAGGCCTCTGTTTGCAGCAGGAAATCTTTAACACCCTCATAGGTGCATCCAGCAGTGTGTTTCCATGGTGATTCTTAATTCAATCAAGTTAGCAGTGAAGACTAAACCACAGCAACCAGGTGTCTGTTTCTGTAGTATCAAGGGACCTAAAAGGAAACTTCTTGAAGGCTGCTTGTGCACACGGATGTCACAGTGATTTCCAGAGTAGGAAAAGAAAAGACTGATGCTGAGGGTCTGTTTGTTTGTGAGTGAGTTTTTATTGGATATGAGAGCTCCTGTGCACGAGGGACACCAGATGCTGCCATGTCATGGAGCCCACGAATAGGCCGCTGTTTGCACCTGCCAAGGACAGATGTGAAGCACTGGCCTGCCCTGTCTGTATCTTTTGCAAACAAAAAGTGTGTGTGTGTGTGTGTGTGTGTGTAAGTGTGTCTGCGTGTGAGTGTGTGTGAGTGTCTGAGTGTGTGTGTGTGTGTAAGTGTGTCTGCGTGTGAGTGTGTGTGAGTGTCTGAGTGTGTGTGTGAGTGTCTGAGTGTGTGTGTGTGAGTGTCTGAGTGTGTGTGTGTGTGTAAGTGTGTCTGCGTGTGAGTGTGTGTGAGTGTCTGAGTGTGTGTGTGTGCGTGTGAGTGTCTGAGTGTGTGTGAGAGTGAGTGTGTGTGTGTCTGCGTGTGAGTGTGTGTGAGTGTCTGAGTGTGTGTGAGAGTGAGTGTGTGTGTGTGTGTGTGTATGACAGAGAGAAAGACACACAGGGGGAGAGAGAAAGAGGGAGATAGAGAGAGAACACAAGAATACATGACTTTCTTGGAGAGCCCCTTTGTGAGTTTCTGGGGTGTCTATATGTGCCTGCACATGTGTGATATTTCGAGGTCTTCGACAATAAACTTTAATGAGAAATTGTACCCATATTCAGCCCAGTTTCTATTATTGGGAAGTCTGAGGCAATTCTTAAACACTAAACTGTCCTTTGATCTGTAGAGACTGCCGTTTCCATGGAGCTGTGCTGGCTAATGACCAAACTGGAGTCCAGCATTCCAATGAGTTGGGTTCTGTTCCTAACCAGGCCTGTCCTGAAGTATTTGCATAAAGACTTTAAAATCATGATATTTTGTATGTGAGCGCTGAAAATAAGTTGATTATCGGGGGGAGGGGGGTGAAATTACGGCAAAACATTCAACATTTGTTTCATTTATCTAAATGTTAGCTTATTTCCAGAAAAAAAAAGTATTTTAAACTTTTGATGACACAGAATACACACTTTCCTAATATTCCTATTTTGTACAGAGTAATGCAAAACAGACTTTGTCTTACTTGACCTTAAATGTAAATAAAATGAAAGCCAAATTATTGTGACCAATATATTCCGTACATCTGGCAATACTCTTTCCTCAAAGCAATTGCTAATCCCAGCTTGTTTTTAGACATTTCAAGATGAGTCTTCTTCTCTGGGCTTCTTTCTCCTCCACACAGTTCTGCAGAATGGCTGCCTAAGATGGCTGCGAGCCCCAGCCCCTAATGGTTGTGATTAAACTCCCACACTCACACAGCCATGCTATGGCTTCAGGAAGGACAGATGGAGGTACCTAACATGACAGCTTACCCTCTGACACAGGGCAAAGAAAGTCTCCCAAGAAAGAAAGGAAGAAAGAAAATAAATAGTTGTCAGTAAGCAGGCAGTGTTTCTACTGTACAGATTAAATAGGGGCCAAGAGAATAGATAACTTTGCCGAATGGACTGAAGCTGCCAAGGCTTTGGTGATGACCTTTGACCTTCTGTGGTAGTTGGATGTATGGTTCCCTTTTAACTGCATCTGTGGTATCCAGAGGCCTTGGGCTATGGGGGCAGTTAACCCCTTAGCTAACATGTAAAAAACAAAACAACAAAAATACTCTCAGGGGCCAAATTTGTTTTTGTTGTCTGATAAGGTCTTGCTGTTTACCCCAGGCTGGCCTTGAACCTCTGACAATCCTCCTACCTTAGTCTTGAGTGTAGGACTCATTCGTGAATCACCGTGTCTGGCTTCACACTTAATGTTTACCTGTTTTCACCACCTTCCTGGATATGGAAGTCTGTTACTTAGTCCTCTCGGCAGCAACCTCAGAAAGTCTAGAGGCTCTCAGTCTGCTCTTGCCTCTTACCCTTGATTGTCGTGTGGGTATGGCTCTACCCCAGGTTGCCACGTGATCCTAAGCTGCACTTCTGATTTCCTTTCAGACCACTCCTGGAATAACTGAAGGGTTTTGCATTCAAGGAAAACACTGACATTATTTTTACCCCTGATCCCTTAATGAGATATTTATTTTTGTTCGTATGTCCCATAGATTTTGATAGAAGAAATATACTGCTTTTTCACTTGCATTTTTACACGTATTTATGCATCCGATACGAGTAAAAAATGAGGAAGAGAAACCAGCTTTCAAAAATCAGCAATCCTCTGGGGCGGGGAAGCTAATTAAAAAAAAATTAACTTAAGTAGATTCTATTTTCATAGATCTCACTTTTCTCTTACCGACTTCATAAGGAATATGATCCCTTAAATCATGCTTTTAAGATGAGTAGGATAAATGCTGGGTTTGTAATAAAGAATAAAACGTAAGAGCAGCTAGATGAGTAGTTCAGAAAGAGCAGCCATAGAGCACCAAGCAGAACCTACCCCCAACCGCTATTAGAGTGTGAGTACCGTTTGTGCACAGCGCCTCTGACCTCAGGCCTGTGACTGCCCCCTTGCCCCCGGAGTTGTGGCACCGTGTTACCCCTAGAACTAAGTGGGTTAAAATACACTTCTGTGACCTGGAGAGATGGCTCAGAGGCTAAGAAGTCCCAAGTTCAATTCCCAGCAACCACATGGTGGCTCGCGGCCATCTGTAATGAGATCTGGTGCCCCCTTCTGTCATACAGGCATACCTGCAGGGAGAACACTGTACGTCGTCGGAAATCCATCTTTCTGCATTCCTTTGTTCAAAAATTCAGTGAGAATGTTGGGTTCCCTAGTCACCCTAGGAATGGCGGGGAAACCCTCCCACACAAGCGTACAGAGTCCATGACCCTCCTAGTTGTGGATATGAAATAGTAGTCTGTTTGGCTGGGAGAATTCTTCCCTGCAGAGGGCAGGGCGGGGGAACTGTAAAGGAGGGACCACAGCATGAACTGTGCGTGAATGGTCAACCCGGGGAATGGGGCAACGCCTTCATGAGTTCAGTCAGCCTTCCACGCGGCAGCTCCATCAGCCAGGTCCTGAGGTAGGCGCTAAGGACGAGCGAGTCACACAAAACTGTAACCCACATGGAGCTTAGCATCTAGTAGAGCTAGAAGATGGTGTCTTTACAGCCACAGTAAGTGTGGGATTGACTGCTATGGTACGAGGAGCACATGGGCAGTCTTAAGAATGAGTGGGTGAGTAAAAACCAGGGCAGCCAGAGAGCCGTGGTGATGGTGTTGGGAAGAGAGAAGGACTCTACTGACTGGCCCGTGGGCCATGCTAAGGTGTTCCGCTTTCCTCCGAAATGCAGCAAGATTATACTTACAGGCTTCAAGTAGGAAAGAAGTGAGCCCAGGTCGGCTTTGTGTAGTTCATGGTGGCTATTGGGTCTTGTTTCTTTATAGATGTTTTGTTTCATTGCTACACAGGTGGTTTTTTACTGTCATGTGAAAGGGGGTGCCTTTATTCACAGCGGGGAGGAAGGATGGGCATGGGGGGGGGGCATGTGGAGGCCTTAGGTTGGTACCAGGAGTCCTTCAGTCCCTCATCTTCTGAGACAAAGTCTCTACTCAACCTGAAGATCGGCATGGGGCCAAACTGGTTCACTAGGGAACACTGGCATTTCCCTGTCTCTGCCCCCCAGTGGCAGGGATACGCGCGGTCACCTGTGTTCTGTTTATACCTGTCGTTCTGAGGATCTGAACTCGGCTCCCTGTAAAGCAAGCACTTTACCCACCGAGCCCAAGAAGTCCCCATTTTCCAAGTTAGGCTAAGAAAGAACACCATGTATGGCAAAAAGGAAGATAGCCGTAACTAAAAAAAGGAGCCTCTTTGCAGACAACCCTTCCAGCATTCCTGCAGCATGTCTGCTTCTCAGCAAGATGAACCCAGCATTTCAGCACTTTCTGTTGTATATCAACTCTCTCTGCTTATTCCCCCCCTCAAATTACATATTCTGGCAAGATTTGCACTTGTAAAGCATTTAATTATTGTGTTTGGCAGTCATGGCTGGTTGCATTGTGTAAACAAAGGCCAACTTCAAACGCCGAGGCTGATCTTTTTTTTTTTCATAGTCTGCCAAAAAGCAAGACTATTTGATGTTCAGTTCGGATGCTCCATTTCTGATTACATAATGTAGGTGTGGGAACGGGCATCTGGCTCGTCTCTAAGGTCCTGATGCCACAGAAAATTAGCTTTTAACATCCTCAGCAGAAGAGTTGATGATCACACACACATGCACACATGTTCCAAAGGCACTCTCAATGTGTGCTCCACTGAATTGAAAGCCCTTTGTATCTTCAAACATATGTGCAAGCATTGCATTCCTTTCAGATTGTCTGTGTTGTTTGTGAAGTCACTGCCTTCTCGGGGAAAGATTCCCAAGGGTTTCCGTTGAGGGTCCTAACAGACACAGTTCATCGCCTTATACCCATCTGTAGGTACACATTACACGATGTAATGTGTAAAAGCACTTCTCAGCCCAGGAGACTCTAGGATATTCTATAGTTGTGCACATAGCCCATAAAGAACTATTACTAAGGGGATTGTTGGAGTGATGAATCCGTTGGTAAAGTATGTGTCACATGATGTCTTGAGTTCAAGCTGTAAAACCAATGTAAAAAGCCAAGTGTGAGACATTACCTGTAATCCAATTACTGGACTGTAGAAGACAGTAGGGTCCTTGGAACTTGCTGGCCAGACAGGCTAGTCAAGTCAACAAACTACAAAGTTGGTGTCTCAAAAAAAAAATGAGGTGGAAATGGAAAGTGACAGATGAAGACACCTGACATCGGTCGCTGGCCTCCACACGTGACACACATGTGAACTCACACATGTACACATATGCAAAAAGAACCATTTTTTTTCTCAACTCCATTGGTTTAAAATGGGCATCCACCCCCTCCCTAGAATGTCGGCAAGTGATTTAGGAAAGAAAGAAGCATACTGCCTTTCCCCCTCTCAGTTCCTCTACCTGTCTTTCTGGAGTTCAGTGTCACACTCCTGGTTCATGGAGCTGACCCTGAGGCAGGAAAAAAAAGATGTCTGAGTCACCAGAGGAAGGTTAAATTATAGTTCGGGTGCCATGCATACTTATGGAAGTGAGAACTTGTATGACCCGGTTTAGAGGTAGAAGAAAAAATTAACAAGGGTTTTTATGGTAACCCTAATGTTACCAGAAAGTTTAGATGGACATATCGCCTCATCTCTTGAGGTGTCTGGATAATTGCTGTTTTATTCTAATAGTGATGACAGAATGGATGAGCTCAGAGCCCAACCTCACTCCCCTCTGAATTTCTCAGAACCAGCCTGCTCCTGAGAAGGGGATGTGGATTCAGGCTTTTATATGAGGATGGCATACCTCACCAGCCAGCCAGGTTCCAGTGATTGCTGTCTGTGTCTGTAGACTGGTAGGTAGGGAAATGCCCAGTCTTCCCTTTTATTTCTAGTTGCAAATGCTAGACCATACCTCAGACAATTCCTGTGTTTGGTTTACTGTTTGAAAATGCTGTGGTGAACTCAAAACTTTGATGTGAATTGACATTATAGAGTGAGTGAGAAATGTGTAATAACTTCAAATGGCATGCTGGGCACTTAGAATGTGTTAGCCAGCAAGGGGAGGGAAGTTCTCTCTATAAACCTTGCCCGACCGTCTTTTCCTCTGATAGCAACAACCCCTTGGTGAAGTTCTCCAGTCCACCTTACCCATCTCGTCCTCCCACTCCTGGTGCCATTTGCTGATCCACAGTGTGCAAAGCTGTGTACTGTAGAAACTTACCTGAGGTAGCACAGCCGTGAGCAGCAGAACCAGGGCTGGAGGGTGTAACACGGCACACAACTGACACACATCGTGTGCAGCATCAGCGGTGTGGTGTGGTGGGTGTGGCGGGAGCCTTTGGTCTCACCTTTCAGTTTTTCGTATTCACAGAGGTGCAGGGAGTCTTGACTCTTTCAGCCTCTTCGTAGGATACTTGTACATTACCAAGAACTACTTAGATAGGCAACTAACAGCAGATATAATATAAAAGAAGAGCTATCCAAGATGGAGACTGCATGCACAGGTTGGGGGCGTGTGTGTATGCTCTCTCCAACGCCTGGTCAAGCCCCTGTGTAAAAGGCTGGGATTCTAAATTCTGAATTGTAGGATCTTCACTGTTTCTTAAGTCGGGACAAAATTGTTTAGCACCTCAATGGGCCACCAAAATGATGCCTTCTTTTGTTACTTTGTTAATAGCAATAGCTACAGTCAGGAAAAACAAACAAACAGAAAACCTTTATATTCCCCTCCTTCTGTTTGCAAAAGCTAGAGCAGGTTTGGGGACTGATGTATTTTGAGAGCCACAATAGAAAAGGAAGGAGAGGAGGGACATGGGTCATTGGATGTCATAGCAAAGTCCTTATAAGAAAGAATTTACTCTTGTCTGGGATTGTACAACTTTTGTTCGCTAGAAAATTCCTACCCAACTCTTTGATCATTAAAATGCCCAGTAGCGAATGTTTTAAAGGAGATGACTTGTAAGGGTTTTCAACTTATCCCCATGTTCTAAATGAATGTTGCTATGAGCACTCCATGCTACAGTCAGACAAAATGTAGCCCCCTACCAAAGATAAGTAAACAGGGTTTCCCCTCTTTGCAGACAAATGTTAAACCACTCCCATTAGAGCCTAAATTCTCCAGCATCTACATAAGCTTTAGTAATTCCATTAAGCAAACAGAAAGAGACCACCTGCTCATGCCTTAAACAACATTCCACAGGTAAACAGGAGTTACAACAGACCCGTGTTAACTTCAGATGGTCCTGCAGACAGGGCTTTTTATATTAAACCCTGCCTGATTCACCCATCTTGACCTGCTCTAATTGATGTAAGTGGTAGGAATTAATTTTGTGCAGGCAAGGGGAAAGGCTAACCCCAGTCAATCAGCACCTTGTAATTAATCCACATACTCTTAAAAGAGAGAGAGAGAAGTTGGCACATTTTCTGGCCTACAGTTCTCTACCAACCTAACTCAGAGCTCCTGGATTTTATAGGGTTCAAATTTCAGGGTAGAATTACAATTAACAAAGGTTTTTTTTTTTTTTTTTTTTTTTTTTTTTTTTTTTTTTGCCAGAGCAGATGGCTCTTTCCAGCTGCCAAATACTGAGGTCTTGTTTGAAATCTGCTCTAACCGTGAGAGCCAAAGGAGTATTTGAATCAAAGATAAACATTTTCAGATGCCTTTCAAATGTGGCTGAGCAGGTGGCTTTTACCATCTGAGAACATCACTGATGTCTTTGAAATACTAAATCACTGAACACTACTGGACTATAAACCAATAATAAATCTTAACTCACCACCTTTCATTATTGAGAAAATAAGTAATAAACCCCTGGGGGGGGGGAAGGACAAAAATATTAAGGGATGGTTTCCACAAAATCAATGCCAAATTCCTGCTAAATTTTATATATAGGTGAGGGTGAGAAATTCTTTTCCTTTGATATAATAATGAAAATAATTTTGCAATATTTTAGAGGTTGGCTGTGAGATAACCCCATTAGAGATTTTTGTGTCTTTTAAGAGATTTGTATTTATTGATATGTGTGTTGGGGGGGGGGAGGTCGTGATGTGGACCTTGTGTAGGTATGTGTACCATGCAAGTGCATGTGTGTGTGCCATGTGCATACGTGTGTGTGTGTGTGTGTGTGTGTGTGCGGGCGTGTGCGCCATGTGCATGCAGGTGCCCACAGAAGTCAGAAGTGGGCACTGGGTCCCCTGAAGCTACAGTTACAGACAGGGACGAATCATCCAACATAGATGCTAAAACCAAATCTTTGGGAGCAGCAAATATTCTTAACCACTAAGCAACTCTCCATCCCCTTCATATCCTCAATAAGATGAAAATTAAACAGTTCTTTTTACATTTTCACCCATTTTGATCTTATAATGAATATTGAGCACAATTAGATTTTATAAGCTTTATGGCTGTGTCCGTCAATACAGCATTTCTAGGAGCAGAGGAGATGTAAATAGTAAATCCAAGTTGGAGGCAAGTGTAGGCATCTCACATCCCACCCCAGCTCTCTCTTTGAAGAATCCATACAACAAGTAAACATCATAAAACAAATCACATTTTCCCATGGGAATGATTTGATAGTTATGGGCTTTCTTTACCAGCACTTAGTATCTATAAATAATAGCATGTTTTTTTTTTTTTATAAATTACAACATCAATGATAGAAATATCTTATTCACTGATTATACTGAAGTCTCCAGAGCACAATAGTTGATCTTTCATTCAATTCAATTCATTCATTTAGTCAGTTTCTCATTGAAGAGAAATGATACTAAGTTCCAGGTACCAATCCATACACTGAGAAGTTAATGTGGCTAAAAACAATTCAAATATTCCCACTGTTATTAGTGTATGCTAGTCTTGTGGGGGAAATTGCTGGAAACCAAATAGTGTAAATTATAAATGTCAGGAAGGAAAAAAAAATGCATGTATCGTTCTGAGGAGGTGACGTCAGAGCCACATTCTGACAGATTAACAGTAGCTGAAGTGGGTACCTCAAAGTGATATGGAGCAACCAAGAGACCTAGAGACTCCTACAGAAGAATAATGAGTCTGGAAGGTATTTGGACCAAAGCTGGGAAGTCCAGCAAGAGGAATAGGTTGAGACTGAAGGTCTTGACCATTATCCTAGAATAAGTGAGAGGGCGTGGAAGACTGTCCAGGACGGGGTGATGCCAAGTTTGCAGTTTGGAAGATCATGGTACAATGGTCTATCCCATCCAGGAGACAGGACACTAGGCCGTTCTTCTAGTGCAGACACAAGCTAGCCTGGGAGAGATTAAGTGATGGCTTTGTAAGAGAGAGTTAAGAAGCAAAAAGCTTGGGTGAAGGTGGCAGTTATTTGGCCGTCTGGAGTGAAGGATTAAAAGTAAGATGGCTGGCGCTTCTGGCAGGCAGAGAGAGGCCCAGTGGTGATGCCTCCCTTGGCTGGGAGGATAACTGTGTTCCATTTCGAGCACATTGTAATCTCTTTTCCTGTGAAATCTGAACGCCGGGGTGTGGAGCGGTCACTTGGGTATCCCAGCCCTGTGCTCAGACACTGACGCTGACGCTGAGTCATGAGCCCGGCTGATGCTGCAAGAGAGCTTGAAGAAGAAAGTCAGTGGGGTGGGGGGAGAGCCAGGTTATAGGGAAACTTCTCTGAGAGGAAAGAGGTGGCCAAACATGTCAGACACTGCCAAGAAGTCACGTGAGAAAGAGACTAATAAATACCAACGGGATCGGGCAGTGGCATCCGTAGAGAGCTCTTGTGGTGGGAAAGTTAGACGGAATGGAATTGGAAAGAGAAGCGCTAAGAGCCTGGAGAGGATGCACTGAGTCAAGGAGAGATAGGCATAGGTGGAAAGTTTGGTTGATGGGCACATTTTCCCACTGTTCGGGCAGTAGGAGAGGAGACAGCATGAGAGCAAATGCAGAATGCTCATCCGTGAGAGAATCTAAATGAGTTTGAATCTAAATCATCAGTGAATTTGCAAGTGACTTTTCCCCGGATTGGTTTATGTGAGCAGAAACTGTGCGTGTGTTCCCATTGCCCCTGTTTTTCTCCTGTGTGTGACCACTCAACACTGAAGACCACACTGTGTGTTGGGCCTGTAGGAGAAAGGGTGATGCTCAAGGGAACTTCTCACAGTCTAATTCAAGAACCCAAGTGGTGCTTCACACTTAGGGACAAGAAGTGATTGAACCTCGCCCTTTTTATTTCTCTCTTTTTTAAAAATGCTGTTTTCCTCCTTACTCTTCGTGTTGAGAGAACTCTCCACAGACCAATAGCTGTGCATCTTGTTTAGAAAACGGAATTATTTCCTAGACCCTGGATCAGTTAGGGACGCAGATACCACAGCTATGTGCAATCTTTTGCTCAAAAACCATTGCCAAGTCCGGAGCAGAACTTCATCAACAGAGCTTAGCAAGCCAGGTGGATGTGTGGTCCCATTGTGTGGATGTATGGCGTGAATCTTGTTTTTGTCCTTCCTCAGCTTCTTCCTAGCCTTGCATGCAGAACTGTCCAGGCACAGCCCTATAGGGCGGGGCCAGACATTGATAGTGTAAAGCCGTGAGCTGTCTGCGGTGTGGACAGAGCTTACTGCCTTGCCACACCGCCCATGCCTATCTGTAAAGCCTGTTGGCATCGAGATTGCCTTTCCTACAGTTAATGCTTCCCTGCAGTAACCCTGTTCCCCAAACCCCTCAGTGTAGATCAGGGCCATCCAAAACCATCTGCCCCGTGAAGCCACCAATATATCCCAATACTAGGCCATAATGCCCTTGTAAAGCCACCAGCCACATGCTTACAGGGCAAGGACTGAGCCCTGCTTGGGAGAAGCTCGCATGGCATGCAAGATGCCCAAGAAAGGGCCACTCATTTGCATCAATGTTGTCAAAAGGTGGATCCTCTATCGATATCAACACTGCTCCAAGCTGCCCAGGGCCACAATAGAAGCCAGCTGCTAGCGTATAAAATCTCACTATAGCATACAGCCATTTCGTATTGACTGCCAAGGTAAAAACAAATGACCCATCTTCACTAGACAGCGTCAGCCAGAAGCATTCACCTTCAGGAATTATTTTGCTCCTCAAATGCCATGTCCAGAAGCCGATTTGTCAGACGCCTAGTGTCAAAGCATCAAAAGCCTTTTGGTCTAATCATGTTTTGACCCAGTTAGAGAACTGGGAACACAGAAGAAAGGCAGGCAGAAATTAAAGGCTCACCTTCATCACTAACTTCGGAGGTCACCTCTTATGAGGTGTCAACGTACTTTTCAGCCCACACCAGAGCTGGGGTGAGCCCCTCTACATAAAACAGAACATCAGGAATTAAAGGTAGCTCTCTGGAAATGAACTCGTTTTCCCTGTTACACACACCTGTCCAACACTTGATTATAGCTTCCAAGAGAGGTGTGTGGGAGAGGAGGGAGTTGGTTGGGGAAATGGCTCAGTGCTTAAGAGCACTGGCTGCTCTTCCAGAGAACCTGGGTTCTGTCCCCAGCCCCCACATGGCGACTCACAATCATCCGTACCTCCAGTTCCGGGGGGGGGGGGCCTTGGAGAGCAGGCAGGGAAGTCATGCATGTACAAATGTGCAGGCAAGACACCTATAATACATAATTAATAAACTAACTTAAAAAAAATAGAGACCCTGAACTCATGGAGTACCAGTATGCAGAACCAGTTTAAGGGAAATAAAATATCAGTACTGGTTCAGTCTCGGTGAGCTCCCGTGAGCCCAGGTTAGTTGATTCTGTGGGTTTTCTTGTGACGACCTTGACTCCTCTGGCTCCTACAGTATTTCTTCCCATCTTGCTCGGGATTCTCTCAGCTCTGCGGGTCTCTGTATCTGTTTCCGTCAGTTGCTGGGTGCAGCCTGTCTGATAACGATTGGGCTAAGCACCAATCTGTGAGTATAGCAGCATATCACTAGGACTTTTTTTTTTTTTTTTCTTTCCCCAGTTGTATTTGGTTCTATCCTGGGTCTCTGGGCCATCCAGCCTCTGGGGCCTGGCCCTTCAGGTAGTGTTAGAAGTGTGCACCTGCATGGGACTGCCCTCTGCCCTCTGCGTATATATCGGCTCCTAACAGTGGGAGCAAGGACTGTCTAACCCTTTTGCCTGTTTGGGGGATCCTTTTCCTCCACTGGGTTGCCTTGTTCAGCCTTAATACAAGGGGAGGTGCTTAGTCTTCCTGTTGATATGCCATGTTTGATTGGCATCCATGGAAGACCTGCCCTTTTTTGGAAAGAGTGAGGGAGACACAGGTAATGTAGGGGCCGGGGACTGGAAGGAGAGGACGGAAGGGCAACTGCAGTGTGGTATAAAGGAATAATTTAAAAATTAATTAATTGAAAAACATCAGTACTAAGCTGGAGAGATGAGTACTCTTCCAGAGGACCTGGGTTCGATTCCCAGAACCTAATGGTGGCTCACAGCTCTCTGTAGCTCCAGTCCAGGGGAATCGGACGCCTCCTCCTGGTCCCTATGGGCACTGCACACATGTAGTGCACAGGTATACAATGCAGGCAAAACACCCATTCACATAAAAATAAAAAAATCTTAAAAATCAGTACTGAGGGAGAAATATACCCCCACACAGTCCCTCACTCCAGCAACTTTTTCTGGACATAAGAGGAGGAGGTCAAATATTTGTTAAAGATGGCAGGCCTATTTAATTCCAACAGCTTTGTGTACATTTTTGCAGTGACAGTCACATCATCCAGGCTGAGCAGGCCTCTCTTCAAGCAGCATTTGCCAAGTGTCCCCTGTGCCCAGAGTCACATTAAGTCCTAATCGATATCGGAGAGGCGCACGGCCTGACTCAGCCCTGGTCCCCTGCAGAGGGTGGGACAGTACTTATGTCTATGAAATATAAAAAGAGTGTTAATAGCTCATTGTCACCACAGGAAGTTACAAGCAAATGCTCATGAACCACTTTGTGAGCCACAGAATTTTCAACAGCCTTCAGAGTGATTATTGTTTTCTAGATATTCTGTCTAGCACGCACGCAAGCACGCACGCACGCACGCATGCGCACATGCCTTTTTGCAATGGGCCACAGGAGCGGTCCTAAAAGAAGACAGATCTTGGGGGAGAATGATCTCATGTCCTTGCCCTATATCTTGGCGGAAGAACACAGCTCTCTTGCAGTGTGACCCGTTTAAGGAACTGCGTTTGTATGAACTGGGAAGGGTGGTGCTGACCTCACAGGCAGGACATTACTCTACTTCCTCTTCCTGTCCCTGTTGCTCACAGTAGTCATGGTCATTGCTCAGCTTCCTGCCGGGAAAAGTGTGGATACCGAATGTCCATCTGCTGCCGCCATCAAGAGGAGGACAGCATAGTGCTAACTGCTGCTGATAAATCCTAGCCGAGTTTACCCATGGGACCCTTTTCAGTAGCGTTGAGAGTAGCAAGCACTCCGTGTGGGGTTGGAAGAGGCAGGACACTGTTGACAAATTGTGTTCTGGGCCAAAACATCACAGGCCAGAGAACCATGGCAAGTATGAGTGGAGGGGTGTGGAGGACAGCAAAGACCAGTGATGCTCACAGATAGCACCTGCCGCCAGCGTGGTCCCCGAGGTGCAAGCAAGCAAGGTTCATAGAGAGATAAAAGGATGGGTGTAGAGGCAAGAACTGTGTCTTGTTGCACACTGACTACACACACTTTGCTGGGAAAAATAACGATAAAGGCTTCGGGCCCTGACTTCTTGGAGAAATGATGGCCCTCCTGGCGCCATGTCAAACTGTGACCAGAAGGAGTCCTTTCAGGGAAAGTCCTGAGAACCCAGGAGGTGTTTCTGATACCCAGTGAGGCTGGGGAAGAGCCAGTTGATGGAGACAGACAGCTAACAATGAGCACAGCTTAGTGTGGGAAGCTCTGTGATTGGACACCTCTGGAAGAGGAGAGCGTGTAGGGAGGATGGGGAGGTTGGATGGGGTTAGAGAATTGTATTTGCCGCATCCTCTGGCCTCTTTTGCCTCCTTCCTCGCCTAGTTCCCTGTCCCTTCTGGTGGGTGTCTCTAGTGACTCTGCAGGTATCTGAATGTCTGAGTTTGGGCAGTTTGCTGTGCTTTCAAATGGCTTGGCCACAAGCCCTATGCATCCCATGCCCATTGGGGATGGGCTCTCAATGATATAACAGCAGTCATGATTAGAGAAGAGGTTCACAGGAGGGTTTGATAGTGTCTTACAGGCTTAACACCTAATCCTTTGCTTTTAAGTACTACGGTTGTCTCTTCCATGTCACCCTAAGGAGGGCAAAGGTGACTTCTGCATGTGTGGACAGAGTCTCTTCTATAATGATAACTCTTCCTTTCCCAGCCCATTTTGTACCTTAAAGTTGGGTACAGGGTTGCAAAGAGAAATGTCTCCAGGTAATTCACAACCATGTTTCTGCCTCCCTACCCTGTCCCCTGATGAGACACAGGCCCACACCTCAGGGCTAATGTCATCCTTCTCCAGAGGCCACCCCACTTACGCAGGGAGTAGCCCCATCAGAAGGCAGGTTCAGCCTGTCTTTGTGAGTCTGGGTGTGGTAGGAAACAGATCCTTGGAGGCCTCATTACCCCTTTCCCTATAAGTTATACAGCATCATGTAGCATCTCTCAATCGCTCTCTTTCTCTCTCTGAACCTACCATGGCTCAGCTCATCCCTCTGTGGCCAGAGCTGCTCATGGACAAGGGAAAAGGGAAACACCGTTCCATAAAAGAATGGAGATGTCCCCACCCCAGGAAGACAGAATGGAGATGTCCCCCACCCCAGGAGGAGAGAATAGAGATGTCCCCCACCCCAGGAGGAGAGAATAGAGATGTCCCCCACCCCAGGAGGAGAGAATAGAGATGTCCCCCACCCCGGGAGGAGAGAATGGAGATGTCCTCCACCCCAGGAGGACAGAATGGAGATGTCCCCCACCCCAGGAGGACAGAATGGAGATGCCCCCCCCAGCTAGGACTAGGACCTGAACCTCCTATCATAGACCCTTTTCCACCCCTGTATGGGACCAGATCTAACCCTGGGATGTGGTGTGACTGGACTTCAGAGCTTCCAAGTTTCATGCTATTAAACTTTTAAATATCTGAATCCCCATCCTCCGTTTCTACACAAATGACACCAACATTTTCTTAAATTTTGGAGGGATCACATAGAAATGGCAAAGCAAACATTAACATGTGTTAGTGATTACATTAAAATAAAATAGGAAAGTACTGGGTGAGGTTTGAAGTAGTGTGGAATTGTCAACCAAACAAATACATATGCAATTGTATATGCATAGTATATGTCCTTAAAACACTGATTTGTGGTCGCAGGAACTGAATATTCTGTGATGAAGTTCTAGGGGTTTGTGTAATTTGCCTATCTTCTGAAGAAGCAATCTGGAGCTTGTATAAATTAAGCAAGGTCTGTCTTGGGGAAAGAGAAAATGTGAAATTATCTACATGGATCATTCCATTAATTAATCATAAAAGTGATAATGACAGTAATAATAATACCTCTTGTTCTGCCTAGGTTTAATCCAGGCTTGGTCTTTTCCACCTGAATAAATATAGCATCCAGAGGTACTCAAGGGATCCCAGAGCTTTCTAGAGCTACAAGCCTGCCCCCCCCCCCACCTTTAATGGAGTCTTTGTTCTCTCACCCGTGTGTACCTACTGTGTTGACCAGTAGGGGGCACCTGTGAGTACTCCCTACTGATGTCGCTCCATGGCAAGCTCCTCATTGTTGGAAAGGTTTTGAGAATATCTATGGCTGTAACTCTAAACCTCTTAACCTCTCCATCCCCACAGGCCGGTGTAATATAATATAATGCTTAAACACTCAGGTAGTGCACCAGATCTTTTGTGGTAGAAGCGTGGTCCCCAGAGAAGGGGTTAACCAGAAGTGATTCCAGTATGGTAGAGAAAGGTAGGCTGAGGCAAACTGGCTCAAACTTTACCTCGCCACTCACACAGCCCTTTTTCAATGTTGAAACTCGCTTTTAGGAAAAAAAGACAAAAAACTCAAAAGCAATCCCTTACCTAATCCGTAGATGGGCCCTTGTATGAACTGGCTGTCCGCTTGCCTCTCTGTTCCTACGACTCATTTTTAATTTTTGCTGGTGTCTGATTTTTCTTGTTTCATCTCCCATATTTTCCCTGGGCCTCCTGAGGGAGGATCTCACGGCACAAACAAGAGGAGGGTGTGGGTGGAGGACAGAGGTGGGAGGAACTGCCCAGGCCTGTCTCCCATGGGTGGAACACCGTCCAAGAGGAAGATCTGATCCTCCTGCCGGTGGCAGCCTCCCAGGCTGTCCTCCAGCGCAGCAAGACCAGAGGAGCATGCTGTCAGCCACGATGGTGGGCACACTGGTCAGAGGGTGGAGGAACCGGGGCTCCCCTCGGAGAGCAGAGTCAAAGCTCCCCACCCCACAGAGGCAAGGTGGCATTCGGATTCAGGGTATGCTATCAATACTTTGATGTGTTTGGATAACTTTTTCAAAAGGGCCTGGGGAGCTGGGACCACAAGCTTGCTCGCTTACAAGATCTACAAAGACTGTTTTTACTTGGCTTATATAAATTCTGGTTAACTCACTTGTGGGGTGATGCATTTCTTCTCCTCATCAAAGGCAGGGCGGCCTTCAGAGGACATAAAGCAAAACTATTTATTCCTTCACACTTTGTTCAGAGGTTTGAGCACTGAGAGAGAAAAGGTATGGTTCTGGGTGTTAGCGGCTCTTAGCCCAAATTCTGTTACTTTGTCACTTCTGATTTGGGAAATTGCCAAAGTGCTTAACTCCTGGTTTCCTCGCTAATTATGTTTATTTTCCATCTGGTTACTATTGTTCTGTAACAGCAATAGCATGGATGACAGAGATGCAGGCTTCGTGTTAACCTGGTTCAAAAGGTTCTTGTGGACCTTTCTGAAGTGAATTTTCACCAGGGAGAAAATGCTTTTGGAAATAGCTGACCTCATTCTCTCCTGTCTAGACCTTGAACTTCTAAAGATGCTTACTTAGAACTCTTTGGTCTTGCTGCCTGACCTATGGAGAGGCTTGGAGCCAGCTGCGGAAGTGGGTTGGCACCCAGAAGCTCCCAGGGCCTTTCAGGGCTGGCTGGCTTCCCCTTGAATGGCTTCTCTCTGACCCTGAGTCCCTGAACTTCCTAAACAGTAAATGGAACTGTTCTTTCATCCCCACACATGTTGAAAGCAAGGGATTTCCAGGTATTCTTTCCTGGGTACCACACACTCTTGATCTACATAGCTCACCGACTTCTTTTGTTTTGATGCAGGGTCCCTTGAATTTGCTTGCTAGCCCAGGCTTGCCTCAAATTCAAGATCCTTGTCTCAACCTCCACTGCCTCTCTTTGTCCTGCTCCAGGATTGCAAATGTGGACCATCAGGTCCAATTTAAAGAGGTATAAAAACTAAATGTTGTCATTTGTGTAGTTGTGGCTTTGACGCATGGTTTTCGGGCTAACTATATACAGGAAGACTCAAGCCAGGGCTGGAGTGTAGCTCAGCTGGTAGATACTGCCTAGCACATGAGAAGCCTTGGGTTCAATCTCCTGCACCACATAAACTAGGCATGGGGGTGCATGCCTGTAGTCCTTGTCCTTCCCAAGTGGGAGAGAAGTTCATTTTCAGGTAGTTGGATGCCAACCTGGACTACATGAGACTGTCTCAAAAACAAAACAAAACAAAACAAAACAAAAAAACAAAAACAAAACAAAAAAAAAAACAAAGGAGAATCAAACTAAGAAACTATTTTTAAAATAGTCCAAGCATATTTATTATAAAAAAGACAGTAATTCATTGTTTTAGCCAGGTTTCCAAAAGATGGAAGGAGCTAGAAGACCAGGCTACATTCTAAATGCTAATGGGGACCCAGTAGGAGGAGTATGAGTCATGGTATTTCAAAAGCTTAGCACCTGCCTCTGCTGCTTTGTCCCAGAACCCAGGAAGTAGAGCTCAGGAGCTATGGCCTCTTTAGTGGCAAAGTAGGGCCCGATGCAGGGTTCCCACACAGGGGCCACCATTTTCTCTCTTGTCCCAAGCTCTCCTGACAAAATTGGGTAATGTTCTGTAACAATATTCAGAACCTTGTGAGGCAGCAAAATACTAGCTAACACGTCAGGAGTGGGGGGTTTGTAAGGAATACATAGAGATATTTAATTTTTAAAGATATATAATTATACATGTTTTGGGGTACAGTGTGATATGTACATGTGGACAGTAATGGTCAGATCAGGCTGACACAGCCACCACCTCTGACATTTGTCATTTCTTTGTGCTGGGAACATTCACAATCCTCTCTGCTGGCTATTCTGAAATCTGCACTTCCATGCTGTCAATCATAGTTGCCATAGTGTGCAAGAACATTCAAAGTTCTCTATACCTTTATAGGTTCGGAGCAGTCTTATTGAGGCATAACTCACAAGCCATACCACTCAGCCATTTACAGTCACCGACTTCTGGTATATGGCACTGTTTCTTTTTTGTGAGCTGTTACAGAACATGCAGAGAACATAACATTTGCCATCCTAACTGCTTTTAAGTGTATGCACGGTTCAGGCCATGGCATTCACTGTCATTGCCCAGAGTGTGCTATTGTTTTTAACATGGCTCTCAGGGCCTTTCAGTAGTCCTGTCTATTCTCAGCTTACTATGTCTTGGGTAACCTCATATCCATTTCCGGTCTCTGAGTTCACCTGTTCTAAGTACTTAATATAAGGATAATTATCCTATATGCTCCCCTGTCTGACCTGTCACTCGGTTTAACATTTTCAAGTCATCCGTAAGTAACAGAGATCCCTGCCTCTTCATAGATAACAACCCAGACTCGTGTAATTCTCCCCCCGTTCTGGTCTCTGCCTTTTAAGCATTCTTTAACACCCAAGCTGACCCTGTCCTTCTTTGGGGTTTGATTGTTTGTTTTTGATCCACTGAATTTTTGTATTTAAAAGGTAAAGATAAGAGGCTCTTTATTTTCAATTAATTCGGTAAAGACCACAGCCTTAGATGAGTCAGTGTGTGTGTGTGTGTGTGTGTGTGTGTGTGTGTGTGTGTGTGTGTGTGTGTAAGAGAAGAAGATGTGCGCAGCTGTATGTGTGGGCAGTCTTGCCTATGCAAGCTCTTGTGGAGGCCAGAGGCCAGTGGTGGATGCCTTTCTTCATTACTCTTGACCTTGTTTTATGGGGATAAGCTCTCTCACTGAACCTGCAACTAAGCTGGCTGGACAGCAAATTCCCAGGGACCTGTTTGTCCCTACTGCCACAGCCACACTGAGATTTTTATGTGGGTTCTAGGAATTGCACTTGGGTCCTCATGTTTCCAGCAAGCATTTTACCCTTGAGCCATCTCTCCAGTCCTATAAATCATTCCCTAGAATCTTTCATCTCTAATGCCTGGTCCAGAAGAGGCAACATATTCCCTTAAGAGAGATTGAATTTTTATTTTTATTTCCTTATTTTTTTTTGTTTGTTTGTTTGTTTGTTTTGAGACAGGTTCCCACTATGTAGCCCTGGCTGTCCTGGAACTCTTTGTAGACCAGGCTGGCCTCCACCTCACAGAGACCCCACCTGCTGAGATTAAAGCTGTGCCTTCTATGCCCGGCTAGAATAAATGACGTCTGAACTCGCTCTTAGGTGCCAAGAAAGTGATTTTAAATAAAGTGAATGTGGTCTTTATGCTTCCGCTCTAGAACAGCGGTATTTTCTTCTGACATAAAAACGTACAGTAGCAGTTGCTTCTGCTGAGTCACTGAATGTAAGAAACTCCCAAGTTGTGCATCGTCAGCATTTCACTACACCACGTCAGAGCTCACCTCGGTGGCTTGGGATGGCTCGGGGCTTACTGCTCTTACAGATGGCCTTAGTTGGGTTCCTAACATACAAGTTGGGCAGCTCATAACTGTTTATAACTCCAGGACCAAGGATATCTGTTGCCTCTGTCCTTGTGGGCATCTGCACTCACACAGACGTGTACAAAACACACACACACACTTAAATATGAAACAGATCTTGAAAGTTCAACCCAGGAAATCTGTGGAGGTCTGGCTCACTCCTTTAGGAGCTAGTGATGCTGCTCTCGGTGAATGATGGGTAAGTTGTGCTACTCTAGCCTTGCAGCAAGCTTTTTAGAATCACACCTGCTCCTGGAGCTGTCCGCTGGTGTTCCTTTCTCAGGGCTGGGCTCAGGAACAGAAAGACTGAAGCAGAACCTGCTACAACTACCAGGAGCCTTTTTATGCCAGTTGGAATAAGGAGGCTTAGTGCAATATTTCAGAAATTGTTTTCTGTCCTCGAGGTGGCCCCTCCTCGAGGACTCTCGCCTCCAATGAACTCCCAACTGGGTGGGTGGGGTCTGCTGCTCAGTTTTAACTCATCATATGAAACTTGCAACATTTAGATTCCATTAAGTGCTCCCTGCTTTATCTAGCTGATGAGCCCAGTCAAACCTCTGTGGCTTGATAGTGTCCACCATGGCCAGTGTCCTACCAGAGTGGGCACATAGTAGGCATTTGAGAGCAGAGACTTTAGGAACATGAAATGTGAGGGGTTATGAACCCAGGAAGCTGGATTGCATGGATGACCGGTGTAATTGTCTTGATGCTTTTTAAGTCATCCTAGGCACCCAAGTTATTATGGCTTTTTACATTTCAAAGGCTTACAGACTACCCAAATATAAGATAATCATTTCTGTGCTTACACCCTGTAGTCGGGGGGAAAAAAAAAAAGCCCTTCCTTCCTCATGTTTTAGTGACAGCCTGTAATCACATTGGAGCGATATTTGAGTTGCCCCCCCCCCCAACAAACGACTGTTTGCTTTTCTGGCAGCTGGGAGGAGCTTCTCCTCCATTTCAATGGAATGGTTCACCTTTCCCAAGCCCAGCCACCCACCTAGGGAAAAGGAGTGGTTCTATCTCAGCTAACAATTACTCTGGGAGGAAAGTCAGTGATAAAAATCAGTTGATCCCCAGATGTTTATTGAGAACCTGGGAGAAGCTCTCATTAAAGGAGTGTGGCTTGGCTGTTGTGCCTTCCATCAAACCTCAAGACCTCCTTCAGCTCCAGGTAGGCTTGGAAGAGCTGGGACCTGGGGATGGTCTGGGATCCTGTGTACCCAATTGCAGCCCATTTCCTTCTTCAGGCCTGGGAGCTGACATCTGCAGTCTGACTAGAGTTTATAATAGACGTCTAGGAACTTCAGACATGGGTGAAAGAGAGAAAATTGCATAATTACAAGCTGGTGTTTGGTTTGTTTATAGGCTAGAAGAATTTTTATCTTTGCAATCCCCCCAAAATTAAATTAAATTAGCCCAATTTTATAATTAATGGTAATGACTGAATGTCAGAATAATGCTTCTAAATAATTTACTGTATCTATTACTATTTTCTGTTGGGATTTAATAGACTTATACTCTGGCCTGTACTTATTTTAATTGGTTTAAGCCTAGCTACCTAATTCTTTTCCCATATTTCTCATAATTAACTATGTAATTACCATTTGGTGAGAGCCCCTTATTTTAATTGGAATAATCATGGAACTCGGATTCAATAAATATTCACTGAGTAGCTACTAAGTGTAGAACTAATGGGCCAGAAAGAATACCTAAGGTATACTTTATTGCTCACTTCATAGTGTTTGGGACCTAGAGAAAACAAATCTAAAGACACATGTACAGGTATATATGTATAGTCAATATCTGTGGATATAAATATATATTTATTATATTCTTATAGGATAGATATAAAATATTATTATATATTTGTGTACTTATATATTTATATGATACTTAATTTACTACTATATAAAGTATGTATAAATATGCACATACTCATTTTTAAGAAACTGTACTTTCCAAAGCAAGTAAAATTTGAATTTGGCCTTCCCAATTATTGAGAATACTGTCAGCTCTTAGATTGGAGTCAACAGAAATTACAAATTTGTTCTTGTCATGCTTTCAGTAATTTTTGAACTCATAAAGGTTCTAAATCCTACTGAAGATTTGCTCTTTTGCAGTGGTAGGACTAGCCCATCTGCACATTGAAAGTTTCCAGATAACTGGGTGGTTCCCATGTTTGCTGAGTGTGTTGGTGATTTCCACATTTGCAGGGCATCAGGAAGGGCACCTTCCAGATGGGCAGTGTTAACGAGCAAAGGTAGGGAGGCGTGAAGAACAAAGGGGCATTTGTGGGGAATGTTGCATTATAGTTCCGGGTCAGGACCTAGAAGGTCTGAGCATCATTGCAGGAGCCTAGACTTGATCTCCAGACCTCGTGAACTCCACCAAACCTTCCTAGTAAAGTGAACTCACATTCGGAGTGTTGGGAGGCAGCCGCGTGGAGTGGTTACTTGCAGGAGCAAGAGACTGGATTAGGCAAGTTTCTGGGAGGAACTCAAAACTGAGACAGACGATACAAAACTGATGGCATCTGCAGAGAAAGGGTGGGTGGGAGAGGCATGAACAAACAATGGGTCCTACTTGGTGGCATAATAAAGCGGTGTTACGGCTGTTGTTTATCGTCTATGGGTTTGCATTTATAAAGAAGGCTGGGTAAGAAATGAAGACCTTAATGCTTTAAAAAGGAGATTTTTACTACATTCTCAAGAAGATGAGCCATAACATACCATGTACCATATCATACCATACCATACCATAGGGTCACATTGGGGTCTCAACATCATTAAGGAGCCTGGAAGGACCTCAGGACAATTTCTACTGGGTCAGAACCTTTATTTATTGGGGCTTCTGGGAGAAAGGCATAGTAGGGACATGTGTGCAACTTAGAACCGGCTATGGGGTTGGTCTAATGGGATTTAGGCTTGTCGCTTGCTTGATACCTGGCTTTGAGTTGATTTAAGGAAAAGGAAATGTTGGTTGAGGGTATGAGAGTGAATCAGGAGATGTTTCAGGGCTCAGGTTCTGGGTGGCAAGGGAGAAGGAAACTATTTGGTTGTTAGTCAGACTCTTTGATTATAGACACCACCTAGTTAAACGCTGAGTCTAAAAAGTCCAATATAATGCATAGAGTTACATCCTGGGTAGTGGCTGGGAACTTCAGACATATCACAATATCCTGTCAGCACTCTGATCAGCACTAATATCCTCTTTTGCACTCAGTCACTTCAAACAGTCTGCCCAAGGTCACATGAGTAATAGTTACGCTTAGAGTCAAGAGTCCGCCTATTAGAATAGTTAGTTCATGAAAGGTCCCTGCATTGGACATAGTGCCTGATGAGCATGGCCTTCTCTGCTTTACTATTCCTCCTCAGTCTAGACTCAGTATGAGTCTAATCCTGTTCAAAATGGGCTGTTGGGAACCTGTAGAAGCCTTCCCAGGGCTCATAAGGCCAATGAGTGTTGGCTGCTGCACAGAGTCTGCTGTTTCCCTGTAAGCCCTTAAGGATTTTTGCCATAAAAACATAAAATGTATGTAGATAGTGTGGTCTGTGTTCAGCATGTTTTGAAAACCAGAACAATGAAATATGTGGCTTAACCCCTGTCCCCTCCCCCATTTTGGCTCCCCTCTCTGATTATCATAGCTCCGAGTCTTGGATGCTCTCAAATCTGTATGCAAAGCACAAAATCCTCATGCTTCTGAACTCCCTGGGAGAGACTCTGAAGTCTCGTACCTGTAACCTTGCCCCAGTGTAATTCTTCAGTTGATGTCAAACGCCTGTGTATGACACTGCCTCAGCCTGGCTTTGTCTCTACATGTGCCCTCTCAGCTCTGCTTTCTGCATATACTCGCTGGTCACATCTTCTGCGAGCTCCTTTGGTACACATGTCAGAAGTCACATATTCATGCCTACAGAGCACCTATTTGCATAGAGCTAAGAGGATTCAGAGCCATGGGTGGCCCGGCTCAAGCTTTCAAGGACCATGTGACTAGTTTGAGAGGCAGGAAAAAGGTGCCAGCAGCCCTTCAAAAGCATATGTGCTGTGGTACTTGAGAATTTACAAGTCACCCTGGCCAGTTAGTACAGGCTCAAAGGATGGTTACTGTCTCTTCCACCTGCCTTTCTTTATGGTCCTCATAGTCAGCCTGCGGGTTTTGAATCCTTTTCTACACTGAGAACACTTCTTTGGAGGAGCCTCTGCTAAATGTATACAGCATTTGGGAAGTTCAGTGGGGATAGTACCTCTCCTTGTATGCAGGGCTCTATTATAGTTCTCTACAAAGAACTCTGAGCCCCAAGAGTTGACACATCAGAGTTCAAATACCAGTGTCAGCACTTACTAGTTGAGTAACTATAAAACACACTTCCTAGGTAGTGCACACCTTTAATCCCAATACTCAGGAGGTAGAGGCAGACAGATCTCCATGAGTTCAAGGTCAGCCTAGTCTACATAGCTAGAATAACCAGGGCAACATAGTAAGAAAATTTGTCTCAAAAGAAAAATGTTACTTCCTGTCCAGTGTCTCATCTTTCTCAGATACAAAATAGAGATGATAGTAGCACCTACCTTTAGGGATTACTGTGAGAATTAAATCACGTTCATGTAAAAGGTGATGCTTGAATGATCAAGCCTACATAGAAAGGACTCACCGGTGTTGGTCCTGATGAACAGCTATTATGACAGAGCTGTCTCTGTCCTTTGGGTGATTTCCTGGGTAATTCCTGGAGCCATTTGCCCTTGAAAATTACTATTCATTTATCCATTTATTTTCTTCAGTTCTGGGGATCAACCCCAAACCCCGCCCACACTAGGCAGGAACTCAACCACTGCACTACACCCAAAGCCCATAAGTCATTTTGCTTATGGACTGATGAATTTCTATAAAAGTAGTTTCAAATCCTCAGCATAAGCAATTCCCCTGGAATGCTAAAGCCAGGGGTGTTTTATTACCCCTGCACTAACATTTTAATAGCCAACAATGGCCATTAAAAGAATTGGGAAGACGCACAGGCCTGTTGGTCTCCACCCTGGAGTTCCTGTTGAGTTTCTTGTTACCATGTGAACCCTGGTGGTTGTTGTTGTCTGAGGTTTATCAGCCTTCAGCTCCACAGTGACATTCAACAACTAGTTTCTGTTCCAAACAACAGCATCTGTCTCACTGAAAAATTAGCCAATTTCCATTGTCTTTACACAATGATTACCCAGGTGCCCTATGCTTCTGGGACTTAAATTTAGTCTTTAACGAGCCTGATTTTCCACATTTGATCATTCTGAAGACTTTGATTTCAAATACCAAGCTGCTATTAGTTGGCTCTAATTTCAGATAAGGGTGTAGGACGCAGTGGACATTTTCAGGAGATGGATCTCAGTCCTTCAGACTAGAAGCCTGTGTATCTAAAAGTCATTCCTTCCACATAGACAAAGTCCTCTTCCCCTGACACTACCAAATACAGGATGTGAGTTAGAAAACACACACAGGAGGAAGCAGATCTGGATGGCGTGCTGGCTCCTCTGCTTAGGAATTGTGTGTCACCTTGGACTTCTGACACAGTGGGCTGAGCCTTGAACTGCTTGTCCTCACAAGGAAGGAAGACCTTCTTCTGGGTATCAGCTGCTTACGCTGGTGTCCACACAACCCCAGTCACCTCATGCTCATTAGTGTCATTTATGCAGAGACCTGACTCCAAAATTTCTCTTGTGAATGAAAGGTCTAGTCATTGCAATTTTATTAGGATAAAATAGCCCACCTCGAATGGGGGTTTTGGCAATAAATCTCTAGAAATCGGTTAAGTATGCTTCTTTAAATCACCCCCTAGGAAAGAATCAGGGAACCATAAGCATGACTCAAACTTAGAAATATGGCCTTAAAATGTGGATTTATCATTCTCCTTAACTGTGTTTACAGCAAGTCAGCATGGGGCCATTTCTGTGTTAGCTGTGCTTCGAGTACAAAAACCAAAACCAAACAAAAAGACCTGTCAGCCTAAAATAGTGTCCCGTGTCCTTGGCTGGATGTCATGGTTGCATCACAGTATACTGGAGCATGCCTTCCTTCTGTGAAGGAAGCTTAGGTGGAAAATCTAGGAAGTCTAGCAGAAGATTTTAGTGAAATCAAGAAACAGACGCTAATGCCACAGATAGGGAAGAGTGGAGTGTCCTGGGTGGCACCATTTTCCTGTCCCCAGAACCCTGTGTCGGGAGGTGGAAGGATGCTGGCTCTGGATTAAGATCTTCAGTGTTTAATCGGAAGCCACAGACACTTGTTAATCGTGCACACAGACACTTCGAACAGCCAGTTACACATACACGAACACATTCGCCCTTTCTGCCTTCTTAGATCGGTGGCCCTGGGTGCAGCGGTGGCTTTTCCCTCAGCCCGTTGACCTGGCTTTGTGGGTGAGTTTCGGAATAAGAGCATCTCTGTGTAAAGCATACTGGTTTAGTCTCAGAAGTGCAGGAAAGAGAAGCTGAACCGTGAGCATAGTTTTGCGAGTGCCGCACGTCCAGAGATAAGAGATTGTCTAGGAAGAGAGAAAGTGTCTCAGAGTGTCTGTGGAAGCTTACATCTGAGTCCTCTGAGACTGAAAAGCTATTTATGAGGAGTGGGCTATTTACATATTATCTATTAAACGGAAGTCTTCATTGCATCACCAAAACGGTATGAAAAATTGTGCTGTGTCCAATAAAGAATGTCTTGGCTTTAATTATATTGGTTGTTTTAAATATTTATTTTATATATCTAAAATGTCATATACATATATGTATATATGTGTATATGTGTATCTGTAATACATATATGGGGAAGGTGGGTCATCTGGGGTTGGCTCTGGGATGGGGAGCCCTTCTACAGAAGTTGTGCTTGGTCATTGGGAATTCAGATGACCCCAGCAGGGTTTGTCCCTCTGTGGACAGCTGGAGAGGAGTTTGGCTTCTCCACCCATTGAGACTTCTGTTTACCCTGGCCAGCCTCACTGTAGAGAGAGGATGCAGACAGTCCCCTAGAGTGAAAAGGGACGAGGCTGTGTTTGGGTTTCTAATACCAGAGCAGCTTTCTTATAAGAAGGATCAAGGATATCCCCCACACTGGTATCTGCTTAGGAATGTAATTCTAGACCTTTTGATAATAGACTCAGAGATTTTTATGAAGTCAAAAGGCAATTTGTTCTTCTGGGTCCCCCCCCCTTTAATATGATGTTATAGGTAAAGACTAAATGTAGATAATGCATTAAACAGATTTCTATGAATTTTAGTAACTGGAATCTTGTTACTTTTAATTTATAAGTTGTTTCTAATAAACCTTAGTATTCCAGAATCAAGTTATCATATAGATTCGTTTTTAGTACCTAGAAAAATTGGAGCTCAATTGTGAGTGGCCTTATCATCAAAGCCATAATTTTGATCACATTATACTAGTGATGTTTGTTAAGAAATGATTAGCATTATTAATGATTTGGTTCTTTAAACCAACTATATATTGTTTATAAAAACAAGACATACAGTAAAATCTTACTTATTATAACTCATTAAAGTATTTAGTTTTATTATTCTCATATATATATATATATATACAAAGATGCACACACACACGAACACACACACACACACATGAACACATGCACATACACACATTCTTTGGATCATCAACCAGCTCCCAAATAAAGACACAGGGCTTATTATTAATTATGAATGCTCTGCTTTGGGTTAGGCTTGTCCCACTTTTAACTTAATTTAACCTGTTTCTACTCTTCTATGTTTTGCCTCAGGCCTTTTTACCTTTCTTTCATTTTGTATGTCCTACTTTCCTGCTTCCTCTATGTCTAGCTGGCTGGCCCCTGGCATCTCTTTTTCTTTCTTCCTGAGCCTAAATTCCTACTACTACTTATTCCTCCAATCTGGAAGTCCTGACTGTACCTCCTCCCTCTCTATTGGCCATTCAACTTTTAATTAGACCAATCGGGTGACTTAGGCAGGCAAGGTAAAACAGCAGCACATCTTTCCATAGTCAAACAAATGCAACACATCTTTACATTGTTAAACAAATATTCTGCAACACACACACACACATACACACAGGGAAATTGGGGTATGCTCCAGGAAACATGTCTTATATAATTTTAACAAATTGGCTGAAATATATATGTATATATAGTATATTGTATATATATATATATATATGTATACATATATATATTAAACACAGTAATGGTAATTGCTAAAGATTATTTGGGGCAAGTGTAACAAGGCACAAGCACCTGTAAATGCCACTAGAAACTGCACAATGTGCAGAGTTCTAAGGCCTTTTATCTGTCCTTCCCTGACAATTGTGTAGGGGGTAAGTGAATATATATCCATATGTCAGGTCTTGAGTTTGGTTCTCCAAGAGAAGTGTTTTCACTGGCTCCCCTATCCCTGGAGATGTCTTAAAAACAAATTGATTTCAGTGTGATTTGATCATATTGCCAAGATTAATCTCTGACCAAAAAAAAAAAAAAAAAAAATCAAGGGTATTTCGGCAATTTTTTTTCAAGCAATGGTACATTTCAAACACTATTAGATGATAAGAAGTTGGTAATATTACTTATTGCCCATCACATGTCCTTGTCATTATTCACAACTGAAATGCATCTGGCATCTAAGCCAGTAGAAAATGGATGTGCCCTGTGAACTGGATTATCACCAGTGTCCACTATCGTATGTTAGCTCTATAAATTGTCATGTTCGGGGAAGCAATGCGGGGTCTAGGAGATCCTTGTATATTCAGTTTTGTTTGGTTTGGGGTCGGGGGAGTGTTTCCCTCAGGATTTATGATAATCATAAAATAAAAGCGACTAGTCAGAAATGATTCTCTAGAACCTTTACCTGGGGATTTTGGTGCATGGCTGATACTCAAGAAAAGATGCTGTGACTCAATGCTCGATGATTAGCATTTGTTCAGTCCCAGGAGGCATCTGTGTGGTAGATAACTACCTAGTAGATGTAAGTGCTCCATAAATATTCTGGGATGCTGCTCTTTCTAAATCCCTTCACCATAGGGGAGGAGAAGTTTGAAATTATAAGACTATCTACCCAAACAAATTCATACCATGTGGCTCCTTCCTACTCACCCAGGAAAATCTCCAAGCCCTGGTGATATTCTATGAGTACTCCCTATGTGCCAGGCTCAGTATGCCTTATACTTGTTAAGTCACTGAAGCCTCAGAACACTCCGTAAGGACACAGAAAACTAAACAAGGTTAGATGTAGCAAGTTTAAACAATAACTAAAATATTCCTGTTTTTTAGAATACATTATTAGGGATTTTAATGAAGGCAATGGGCCTTCACAGCTAACCAAATAAGCAAAAAAAAAAAAAAAAAAAAAAAAAAAAATCCTTTTGATTTATAATGTAAATAAATGAAAACTTTGAAACTGTCTAATTTTCCTCCCCTTCTGAGGATGGATACTGGCATTCCTCCACGGCCCCTGCTAGTTCTGCTAGAGCCAAATTTTAGATCACAAGTTCTGATAAATAGCTCCCAGTGAGAATAATATTTATCCTTGACAGTGGGCAGCTTTTTATTGTTTCGTGTAAGCTATGTGCTGGGGAAGAGGCAGAGGGTCTTTGTGAAGAACCACCGTTAGAGTGGGTCATGGGGCGGAGGACTGGAAGGAGATGCTTGATGTATCTCACCCATTGGAGAGTTAATCATGCTGATGTAGGCTCGCTCTCTGAAAGTGCGTTCTGCACAGCTGACCGCCACCCCCCATGAGCATGGCTGTCTTCCTCCGCTATCAGAATGATGCCACCAAGTGAATTGGTTCTCAAAGTGCATCCCTCGGCATATGGGTGCATCAGCCTTCTGGGGATTTGCTTGGGGTTCTGGAGTCCGCCCTCCCCCCCCCCCGCCGTCCACCCCCTGAAATCCCATGGAATTGCAGGTCCTGTAGTGAGACTGTCAGCTGAGATTTGTGATGCCAGCTCAGGGTTAAAACTAAGGGAATAAATGACCCAGGATGACCCTTTTTTCCAGACTTCAGTTTCTTTTATAAAATGAAAAATATTCATAGTAAGTAGGTTTACTCTAAGACATCCACCCTCCCCCCACAGCCCTCAAGTTCATGTCCCAGGCCCTCAAAATCTACCCATCTATGATGCTAACTTGATACCTGGCAGCATCGTATAGTAATGGGACAGACTGAAATCTGACTGCCTTTGTTCAAATTCTCTCTCTCTTTTTTTTTTCCTTGCATTACATGTCTTTTGCTTATATATCATGGTTTCCAATTTTGTGTTTTTATAGGATTTCTGTGTTTACCAGTATATGTTCTCTATGCTATATGTTTCATGTGCTTTTTTCTTTGGCTCTGTTTTTCTGTTTGTTTTATCCTATTCCTATTTGTTTGTTTGTTTGTTTTCTAATGAGAGGGAGCAAAGGAAGGTTGTGGATTTGGATGGATGTGGGGATGGGAAGATTGGGTGGAGTTGGGAGGAGAAACCGTAGTCAGAATGCATTAATCACCTAAAGTTGTTAGTTGGAAACAATAGCGCCCATGCCTAAAGAAGGTAGTGAGGGGTGAGCCTACAGCACACAGAGTTGACACTTAAGGGACACTGTCAGTCAGCTGGCCATATGGGTGCCTTTCCCTACAAGGCTCTGAAACATCGGGGATGGGCGTAACACCATGGACGCTTTATTTCCCGTGCTTGTGACATGGTTTAATACATATTAAGGGGTTGGAGAATTGGCTCAGCCGTTAACATTACCCGTTGCTCTTGAAGAGGACCCAAGTTCAATTCCCAACACCCACAAGACGGCTCACAGATGTCTGTACCTCCAGTTCCTGGGGAATCTGACTTCTTCCTGCCCCTCTTGGAGATGAGGTCTGTCACTGACCTAGAATTTTCCAAGGAGGCTAGACTGGCAGGCCAACAAGCCCCCAGGATCTACCTGTCTCTGCCTCCTTAAACTTGTGTAACCACTCCCAGCCCTTTGCACAGGGTTCTGTGGACCCAACTCAGTTTTTTTTTTGCTAGGAAGCGAGCGCCTTACCCATTGAGCCAGCCAGCTCTTCTTACAGGAACAGCTGTTGGCTTAGGGACCCACCCTTGTGACCTCATTTAACTTTAATTACTTCCTTGGGTGTCAGGGCTTTGACAGCAACAATTGAGTCTACTGAGGGTGAGGTCATACCTGGAAGAAAGGCGGATGGGAATGCGTATGTCTGCGATTGCCAATTGCATTCATCAAGAATTCGGTCCGCAGCACCACTGCAATAACTGGTGTAATAAAATGTCTAAATAGATTAAACTCTACATATCTACAATAGAATGGGATGCAAAGTCTATTTTGAAGACACCATCTGAACACTCATTTTCACAGATTATGAACGGCTTGGCTCATCTGCAGAAAACAAAGTCACTGAGATATTTATCCATGTGGAAGAACTTGCTCTTTTTCTTGCCCATGCGGTTCCCAGAGGCACCTGACGGGCGAGCATGCGCAGAAGGCCAGGCACCTGGGTCTGTACTCATGCGCGCACCGAGTGGTGCTACCCATCCTTGCTCCACTCCTAACTTATGCAAAAAGGAGGTGCCCAGACTCCCGGGAGGATTGTATTGGAGCCCTGTGGGCTCTTAATAAACCTCAGGTTTGGGGAGGGAAAATACATGCGCAGTAAACACTCTGAAGTCAGACCTGTTTGATCCCTGGAAGCCCGGAGAAGGTCTGGGGTCTCGCTTTACTCTTTCACGCCAGCATTAGAGAAAGTGGTGGGGTTTGTTTTCCTACCCCCTTCCCTCTTCCTTCTCCCCCTATGCTTCTGAGGGAAGATATCGAATATCAGAAAGGCTCCTGTGTCTGAGAAGCCTCTGGGAGGCCTCGGTGTGATTTGAATTTTTGTCTTCAGGGTTCGGAGGACAGGATGGGCCTTTATCTCTCTCTAGGACACATGCTGCTCAGGGACTAACTAGTGCCTGCAGTCCCCCTCTGAAGTGACTAGAGCCCACACTTGCAAAAGCTCTTCCAGGTCAGGGAGGCCCCCTCATTCTTCCTTCCTCCTTGCCCAAGAGCTCAGCTGTGCAACCCCGCTTGTTTTGGTGGGATTAAAAACCCCCAGTCTTGAGTCTTGAACTCCCATCCTATTGTTTCCTCAGAAGAGACGACAAGAGTCTTGTGAGCATAGACTATGACATGCAAATCCTGGCATTTCCAACAAGAGAGCTTTGGCTTTGTTTTCCGAAGAGCAACAAAATGAAACCCCACTCGAGTCCTCCTGTAAGGGGGTATAAAGAGTCACATCCCTTCTCCTCCCTGGCCCTCAAATGTCACCAGCCAGCTCAGTGTCCCCTCTGTGGAGGTTGTGCTTTTGTCTTGCTGTTCTGGGGGGATTTTCCCCCTTTTATTCACGTTTGTTCTTTGACAAACATTTAATGTCAAAAAACGATAATACCAGTTATTTGGGTTTGGCCAACTCCACAACTAAACTGTTTCTTCCATCTTAACCCCTTTGTGGAAACCGTAAGCACACTGATTTTTGTTGAAATTTTGGTTTATCGAACATCTAGTAGGATGGGTAGGAGATCAGTGTCTGACCAATGAAGTAACCGGAAACGGGCACAATATTTACTGACCGAAATTACAATTAATAGTCTCTTCCCACCCTCCCACTGTGAACATTCACTCTCTTCACTTCCCTCACAGAGAGAATAACTATGGTTTTTTGTTCAAATTTTTGTCCCAAGTAGTAAGTAATATTGTACTTGTTTTTAACATGTCATCTCCATATGGCTTACACAGTGAAGAGAGATAAACACGTCCTTCCTGCACCATGCCATTGGGGATTTCTAACACCACTAAACAGGCATACAATGCTGAGTCCAGATGTGTTCACATGTGCAGTGCAGGGTCTCAGGCCAGGGGCCAGACAAAGTATAAAAACAAGGGAATGGAGACAAGACATGTGTGTCTTCAAATGATACTTAGCCCAGCTTGACGTCACAGAGTCTCTTGGGGAGAGAGGTCGTCCTTGGCTCATCCCAGGCCTATGAAGATGATGCCTATGGGTCCAGATGAAGATTAAACGTGGTCAGCTCAGTTGGTACCGCCATTGGCTTAAGGGAAAAAGACCTTACTTTCCTCCCTCTACACCCAGCCTTACCTCCCTAGGCCCCGCTAGAAGATACTCCAGCTCCCAATCTCTCTGGAGGAGTTCCCCTGGCGGCCATCAATCTCTCTGGAGGAGTTCCCCTGGCGGCCATCAAACCTCTGAAAAGGCCGGTACTCTTCTGTTTATGGGAGAAGCTCCCTCTGTTCTTCATTAGGTGAATAGATGCGTGGCTAAGTTGACTGCAGCATTACGGTCATGGTATTTCCGGGTTTTTATTACGGTCATAGTATTTCCGGGTTTTTATTATGGTCATAGTATTTCCGGATTCCAGTTTCTTCTTCCCTTGTGGGCACCCATGGACTTCCAGGTTGCCTGGGAGTCCCATTCCCTGCGTACAACAGAAACAAGTGCTTCCCCTGCCCCTCATGGCCTGTACCCATTCTTCTGCCCTCAGGCTACCAGCTCTTAATAAGCTCCTTAGTAGCCTCACCCCAGCCTCCCACGTAGAATCTGTTTTATGCACCTAAATAAAACCTGAATGATATTTTTAGATATTGTCAGAATTCTCTTTCCGGGGGACATCTTAGCCAGGCCCCATGTAAATCAGTTACACAACCAACTGAGAAAGTCAACTAGAGTAGGATAGCCACAGAGAATCTTCCAGTGTCACTCACCAGGCCCATGCAGGCCACTTTGTTAGAGTGACTTTGATGGTACTTGAGGAGGACAGCACCCTGGATGACTTTGAGGTCATCACACCTTTTATCTTCTGGGAGCATCAGTGTTGGTTTGTGGGCTGCGTCCAGCACAGCTCCAGGGACAGACCTGACGGGGAAGCGAAGAAAAGTCATACAGGCATACGGGACACACAGAAAGGCTGGGACTCGGTGGCGTGGGCTCTCTGATGGAGCGGCTACATTCTCCCCTGGAAACTCAGCATGTTTATTATATGCAGTTGAACGTTGAACAGGGAGGTAAGGTTATTCCCTAGAGCTGGACAGGGAGGTGGGGTTATCACATACAGATAAACAAGGAGGCGGAGTTATTCTACACACTTGAACAAGGAGGCAGGGTGAGCTCATCACCTTAGGAGCAGTCTCTGTAGGGAGCAGTCTTCAGGCTGTAAACATCCAGGGAGAAAAAAAAAAAAATCCACAGTGGACATTTTCTGCACCCACTGGTAATGTTGGGGACAGCTTTGCCATTTTCCTAAGAGTTCAAGGCACGGGGGCCTTGATATGGCCGTTTCTGCATCAATAGCACATATCCACTAGGGATTTTCTCTCTCGGGGCCCTCTCCTCTTCCTACATTTGTGTCCTTATGTTTTGTCTTCTTTATTTTCTTGTCCCGTGTGTTTTTGTTTTGTGTTGTGTTGTGTTGTGTTTTTCGAGGCAGGGTTTCTCTGTGTAGGCCTGGTTGTCGTGGAACTTTCTTTGTAGATGAGGCCGACCTCAAGCTCACAGGGATCCACCTGCTTCTGTCTTCCAAATGCTGGGTGTGAAGGCATGCTCCACCACTGCCCATCTGTCTCCAAATGCTGGGTATTTTGTTTAATTTTTGAAACAGAGTCATGGTAGCCCAGGCTGGCCTCCTGTCTCAGAGGCTCCCTAATACTTAGGAGCATAAACTTTACAATTGTATAGTCAGTTCAATTTCTTTTTTAAAGGTTTACTTCTTACATTTTCTTAAGGTTTAAAGACATGTACGTGGGTGTCTATGAAGGCCAGAAGAGAGAGAACATTTGATTCCTCAGATGTGGAATTACAGGTAGTTGTGAGTGAGCTGCCTAATGTGTGTTCTGGGAGCCCAGCTCATGTCTTCTAGAAAAGCATCAAAAGCTCTGTACCTGCTGAGCCGTCTTTCCAGCCTCCAATTAGTTCAGTTTCTGTGTTCCTGCCATCCAATCCAGGGCCCTATTACAGCAGGTGGGGATGTAGCCACAGATTGTGACAATGCCCCTGTGCTTTTTCCTTTATGATGTGGTTTTCAGAATGTCATTTTGCAATGTCGGTAAGCAGCCAAAGCTTGACCTGAGTCCCAAACATCACGGCCAACCATCATCGGATGATGCTGAAGCTTTGGTGGGGTGGTCCTCAACTTTCCCAATGCTGTGACCCTTTAATGAAGTTCTCATGTTGTGGTGACCCCACCCATAAAATTATTTTTATTGCTACTTCGTAACAGTAATTTCGCTACTGACGTGAATTGTAAGGCTACTCTTATGAATTGATATGTAAACACCTGTGTTTTCTGGCGGTCTTAGGTGACCCTTAAAGGGGTCTCAATGCACAGGTTGAGAACCACTACTCTAGAGGGAGCTGTGCCCTAGCTAATAATTGGATTGGGCTGTCCATTACCTGCTGGGCAAGAAATTATGAGAATTTTATTTTATTTTTGACATGTTAATATTTAATTAATCTCCCTGGGTGGTTCAGGCCACCAGGACACAGACACCTTCAACCCCTTTATCTTCCCTTCTGAAAATTTGGCTTTCATGTTGACAGGCTGCTTAGGGAGCTTTCCCTTCCCCAGAACTTTGTAGTCGCCCAGCATCTATGATGGGAGCGACTCCAGTCTTGTTCTTGGCAGCATCGACCTGTGTCTGCTCACTGACCAGTGTCCACAACTTATCCTGGTTGATAGTCAGGCAGAAGTATTATGTGGTAATGCCTCATACCAACTTTCGCAAAGTAACCTGGTTCGTATTTGTCGAAGTTGTTCCTGTGTTGAGGCATGTCTCCAGCATTCCTGCTTGCAGTGTTTACCAATGTGACCGTGGCCATGGCTCACATGGCCCCAGTTTCTGAGTCTTCCTCAGTCTGGATGGCATGGCAGCAGCAGAAAAGAAATAGCAATTATGACAACTTTTATTCAGTCTCTCTATACCAAGATCACATGTTCCTGGTTCAGGTATCAGTCCATGGTTATAAATGTTGGTGGGACCACTTTTAGAAGGCAAAAGTCAGGTTATAGCCCGAGGGAAGATGTTCTGTGAAGTTCACAAGTAGTTCATGATGCCAACGCATCACCCAGAATCACGGAATCTTTGATTCATAACCTTTGGAAAGGTGTTTTTAACTTCTAGAAACTCCAGATCTTTTATCTTAGTAGTTGAAGTGGGATCTGGGTCAAAGAGACGCTAGCCACTCAGCCACAGTGACAAACGTGTCCAGGAGACTTGCAGGCACGTGCATCTCAATCCCGGACCTTGGGTTGAGAACCCACATCTTTTTTCATGAGCAATAAATGATGACTTTGATTGTCCAAAGTGAGTTCAGCTTTGGGGACATTTTGTGTTACGAAATCAGTAGGGAGATAACCAGTTGTCACTACCAGGAATGGCTTAATTCATTGAGGCTTGCTGTTTTGCTATGCCTAATTTGTGTAGACCCTTAAGTCAGTGTTGTGTTCAATGCCATATGAACAACTGGGCGATTGTCTGCAGCCTCAGGTCCCCTGCTAAGCTACTGAGTAGCCTCATCAGCTCCTTCTTTGAGATCACTGTTCATTTTGGTCTGGCTGTGCCTAATGAAAGTGCTGGGTAGGGAAATTTGCATTGTGGTTTATATTATGAAAAGACCCAATCCAGCTGGCCAGACAATAGCAGCCATGATTGCTGTCCCTGCATCTCTGCCCAGGGTTTGGAATAGGAGAAAAGACATTCATGCTGATAAAAGGAGAGGATCACTCCCGAGTGCAGAGGGACAGTTTCTAGGAGAGGAACTTGTTAGAACAAGCATTGTCATTGATTGTGGTGTGTAAGTAACTGCGTGGTGTTTACACACAAGAGAAAACCTAGGTTGGGTGATTGGCATGTATGTGAGCAGTCGGTTCGTACAGGGATAAAGCATCCTGCACAGGTCCCTACCTGGACCTCCATCCTGATTCTTCTGTTCACGTATCCCTTCCTCAGGAAAGTCTCCCCAGATTGCTTCCAACAGGCCCTGCCCTTTCTTCCATGCTTCTGTGACACCTGTGTCTTCCACACCCAATATGCTTGTCATAAGGTCACCTACTCAAGACGATGGTTTTGTGTCTGGCTTCCTGGCTGAACTCTAAGTCTGCAGAGTATGTATTACCTAGACGCTGCTTTAAAATGGTGTCTTCGGTGTTTATAAGAGGAAGTCGCCCTGAGGACTAGAGTGGAGAAAGTGGCCAATGGCGAATTTAGAGCAATATCCCAGGGTCCCCAGAGCCAAAAGGTGCAAGTGTCCTCCTTGTCCCTTACCAGGATCGTGGAGGAACCGCTCAGGAGTGGTCACCATTGGATATCAGAGTCCAGATACATAAACGAACGGTTTCCTGTCTTCTTGTGTCATACTGCTGGGGCTTCCAATAAACTAAACCTGCCTGGACACCCAAAAAGAAGGGAGCAAGGTGTTGGCCCTTAGGGACAAAACAGAGTCTTGTGAAACTGGGGTGGCATGGCAGTCTGTTCAGCACATAATGGTTACGGTCACGAGAGCTTATTTTGTCTCCTCGTATTATAATCATGCCAATAAATATATTCATTAACGAAAACGTGAAGACAAGATCCTAGTGGGAAATGAAAGAGCTGGCTTCTAACCCCACCTCACCAAAGACTAACATTTATACGTGGCCTCTCTGTCTCTTCTTTCTTATGTTTGCACAAGGATTTGATGGGTTTTATTTGAGACGCACCACAATAAATTTGGCTACACTTGTTTTAGGGCCTAATTAAGGCCGGCCTGTCTTGGAACGGAGCTCTCTCTCCTTTGTTCCTGTTACTATAGACAAGTTGCTTCATGCGCCCCTGTGGGAACTGCAATGAGTCAAGCACCCGAGCTCCCAGAACCTTTCAGCAACTTGGACTCCCTCAGCTTGGATCCCAAGTCATTAAACATAAGATGAAAGGTGAGCTCTTGGATCACAGTGGGGACAGAGCTGGAATGCACTGTCCAGAGTACCAGCCCCCCCCAATGTCACCCGAAGGACAGTTTGAGAACATGGGGGGAGAGGTGAACGAGAAAAATAGAGCATAGAGTCCCTGTCGTTTCTAGCTGCAAAGCCCCTCACGGCTTAATACGTTCTTGAGGCTTGTCCCATCCTGCTTGACAAAAAGCTCCAAGAAGGGGAAATTGGTGTCCAGGATCAGCTTGCAGTGTGGAGCCGGAGACTCAGTGGCTGCCTGTATGTGAAGGCAAGTGTGGCTGTGAAAGCCAAGAGGAAGGGCCGTCAGGCCATTACTGTGTATGTTGCGTTGCCCTATCTTCTGGACGGCAAAGATCAGTTCGCCACACAACACATGGGCAACGCAGATTGTTGTAATCACACGTTCGGATCTGTGGACCCTGTTGCCACCGTTAATTTAAGACAGAGCCCCATAAAGAACAGGATCATCTCCACTCCCCTCAGGAGTAAGAGCTGCTATCCTGAAGGAGCTGTTGCTTCTGGCCTAGTACACACTCCACCTGAGTGGGATGGTTCCCATGGTTAAGGTCAGATGGATAAACAGGCCAACATCCCTCTCCAGTCCTAGAGATTACACTACATCCTCTCAAATGAATTCATTTGCTCTCAGACTCTGCATCATAGAGGTCATCGGCACTGCATTGTTTTTAGTTTGAGGGCACAGGAAGAAGATTTACAAGGACAGACGGACACACACACCCACACACACCACTGCAGTGATGATTCCTGGAGGTGATGTGAATGGAGGTAAAGGGTCTGAACAGGTTCCTGCACTGATTTAAAGTTGTTCCGAGCATTTTGTCCGTGTCTCCTTACAAACTTACCCACTCACATCTGGCTCTGAAGCTACCATCACTGGGACTATGCAACAGCTGGAAACAGCAGGCCATGAGTCTCCCTTGCACACCAGTGTACCCACGGAGCTGTGTTGGTAAGGAGAGGGCAGGGCAAGCTAGCTTCTTATGCTAGTGTGTAAAAATGATGGATCCTCTAAAATCATAAGTATTCATTTTATTAGCACTTTGGAAATACAACCCTGGGGCTTCAGCTGAGCACTCAAGTCCCTCCTCAAGTTCAAGTACATCGTGGCAGTGTCTGCATAAGTATAGATTGTGTGGAATGCTTCTGGCTACAAATGGGTTTGATGTGTGTTATCTCCTGTGGGGGGGAAATGTGTCTAAAAGCCAGCTACATTCTGCAGGGATAATCCTTCCATTGTGCTCTGCACAGAGTCCTCCTGGGTGTCCTTAGAGATGGGACTGATAGGTGGTTGAAAGCAAGAAGCTATTTGTAACATATTTGCTTGCTTGCTATCTAAAAGCTGCTTGGCTCAGAAATAACTAAGACTTGAGTTTTGTTGCTCCGGAGAACAAAGACCAATGTCCTAACCAAAGGAGAGTACAGCGTAGAGCTAAACCTTGTCCCCAGCACAGAGACCAGAACAAGCAGAGGAAGGGCCTGCAGCGAAGGAAGATTTGAGTCCAGAGATGAGTTGGCCCACCCCATTCCCTGCATGGCTGACCATGGTAGGAATATGAGGGAGAAGCCAAATCACTTGGGAGGGTGGGCTATGAAAACCAGTGTGTAGGGGGGAAAGTAGGTGCTGTGTATTTGTTTGCTCAGATTCTTTTTTGTTTTGGTTTGGTTTTGGTTTTCAAGACGGAGTTTCTCTGTGTAGTCCTGTCCTGAAACTTGCTCTGTAGACCAGGCTGGCCTTGAACTCACAGAGACCCACCTGCCTCTGCCTCCAGAGTGCTGGGATTAAAGGTGTGCGCCACCACCAGCTGTTTAGCTGTTTGCTCAGACTTCTACCATTTAGTGCAGCAAGGGGAGAGACTGGAGGAGAAACTAGGCTTTTCCATTGATTGACATGAGTAACTAGTGTGCGTATGGTTCTCTTGAATTTAGTGCTGCAGTACAATTGGAAAAGACGCATTTCTCCAATAGTCAAATGACTTACATCTACCTTAAATTTCGGTGTCTTCGGCTGAGAGTCAGTACTTTCTAAACTGATAAAAACAAAGTCAGATGCCATTGAAATCATGTCCTTTGGAAAGAAAGTTGCCAGGTCCGCCTCTTTGGACCAACTGTGTCGTCAAGCACCCACCCGTGTTATCACTGTAAGGCAGATTTGTAGCTGGTGATGTTTTCTGGACTTAGAGTGTAGGCAGAGTGTGTGTAGATTTTTTAATAGGTATTGGCAGTGCAGAGGGTATTAGTTCATTACCACTCACTTTCAGGTGAAAGTCAGGGTGTCCTTCAAAGGAACTCATGGCAGATGTGGGCTGGGGTATGCCATTGACTTTGTTCTCTCTCTTTCTCTCTCTCTGCCTCCCCCTCTCTCTCTCTCCTGTGATGTACTCAAAATGTAATGCTATCTACTTTGCCTCTGTGTCAAAGAAAAAGTTCTAATAGACTCAACATAAATTGGCTTGTTGGTTGTCTTAGGAAATGGGAGATCATGGCAGTCTCTAAAACCAACCTGAAAGCCTCTCCAGCATCCAACTGCTACGCTTTATGTAGAAACTATGGCATACACTTTTAAGCATCTCCTGAAATTTCTAGCACGTTTATATCTGAAACTGTGGTGCAACTTTCTAAATTAGTCTGATCCTGTATGATTTGAGGCCAAATCCTTTCTTGAGTCCCCCAACACATGCCCTTTCCTTTCCTGCCATCTCTGGGGTGTCCGCCCATTGTCCAGCCTCTTGGTGCTACTGGCTGGCTTCAGACTTTGCAAAACGTTCCAAAGTGGCCAGCCTTGAAGCTCCTAGCACCGGGTGGCCCGCTTTCTTCCTCTCATTCTTCCAAACAGCTAGACAAAACCATTGTCGTCTCTTTCCAAATATCCCATAATAGTCTTAGAAGAATGGGCAAACTAATTCTTGGTCTGGGGGAGGGGGAGGGGGGAGTCAATGACCCGATGGTCCTTTTACCTATACCAAGAAAGATGGTATGTTTCTTTCCTTTTTTTTAAAAAAAAATCATGTTTCTCTGTGTGTGTTCCTGTATGAGTTCATATTCGTGTGGATGTCAGAGGACCACTCTGAAGTGTCATTTCCCAGGCACCTCTCGCTTTCTGTTTTACCTGAAACTTCACCAGTGAGGCTAGGGTAGCTGGCCAGTAAGGTACAGGGATCCACCCGCCTCCTCCTACCTCACCATCATCACTGAGATCGTGCGTGTGTCAACCCCTCTGAATTTTTCCTTGGGCTCTGGGGACTAAACTTGGTGCTCGTGTTTGCAAAGCAAGCACTTTACTGATAGCCCAAGAGAAAGCTTCTAACACAGGTTATGCACCCTTACCTGAAAATCTCACTGTGAAATCAGAAAACCACAAGAGCTGGAAACATTTGGGGTGCTGACATGAAGTCACAAACGGAAAATTCCAGATCACAAAACTTCATTCCATGCACAAAAGCATGACAAATGTTGCCTGAAATTAATTTCAATCTATATACACAGGTGTATATGCTACATAAATGAAAACATGTTTGGACTCGTGTCCCATGCCCAAGATAGATGGATTATGTATAAATATTTCAGAATCTAAAGAATTCCAAAACCCTACTGATCCTAAGCACTTAGGCTAGAGTTAGTCAGCCTGTGGTGGGATTCTAGGCTATAGCAGACTCCAGGGAGGGTTTTATTTTTTCATTGATGGAGATTTTTCTCACCCTGCTGACTTTCAGGCCACCTGTTGGCCTGAGTTTTCCTTTCTTGCTACTTGCGTTGCTATAGATGAGCTTGCATCTTGCTTGCTATAGATTTGTCAAGGTGTGTGATGCTCTTCTGAAACCCAGTTCCCCAATCCCGATGACAAAGTAGAAAAAGTCCCCTTCTCCTGGTTGTGTAACCAGTGCTGATAGAGAATTTAGAAGAAGTTGCTTTGCAAAAATGTATCTTTATCGCTAGAAATGATACATGTGTATTTACGTGTGACTAACCTCACTGTGCTTGGAGAGAAAGTTTGCTGAGCAACAACTGTCCCTTTACCACTGGCAGGGGACTTGAGCAGCAAAAACTGGCAAGGACAACAGCCTGGTGCCTTCAATGTGTTGGAGGCCTTTTCCGGCTATATGCACAGAAGACGGAAAGATAAGCAGTTTCCTTCCAAGAGCTGTTACCTGTCCCGGTTAACTGACATGTGAGCTGGGAAGAGCTGGAATGCAAAGCCTTTGTAGAGTTCAGAGCTCAAGTGGAGCCCAGCTGGGCTGTAAGAAAACAGAACCAGGGGTGAAAGGTCCCTGACTCTCCAACCTCCCTGCTCTTATCGTCCTTTGGTCCATTGGTCCTATATGCTATGTGTTTGTTAGTTCATGTTGTCCAAATTGTGGTACTGGGATAAATACAAAGACACAAAGTGTGTGTGTGTGTGTGTGTGTGTGTGTGTGTGTGTATCTCCTGGTCTAAGGAAAAAAAATACTTATAATTTAAAAACTCAGATTCAAACTCCTTTAAGCTTTTGTTATTTGTAGGCATGATATAGTTGGATTTGGTAACTTGCAAGTTCCTTGCATGAGAGGTCTTTGTCAAGTTGGTGATCTTCTGAAAACAGGAATCGTCTGTAACCTAGCTCATGGCTGTCCCCCTAGGAGCGGCCTGGTCTGTGCTGTTGCTCCAGATCTGTCCTCCGGGGTCATCACTTGTCCAGTGAGCAAATGTAGCAAACTGCCTACCGTCACACAAACAAAGCAAGTAGGCTGTAGGGTTTTCTTGTAACACATACAGCATCTCTCAAAAATACTAAAACAAAACAGAAACAGCAGTGTGTTTGGGAAGAGGGAGGATCCAAGGGCAGAAATATTTTATCGGAAGATAAAAGTAGTCAATTTGATATCCGAGGATACACACAGAAGGCATACAAACCAACAAGCACCTCTGTATGTTTGAATCTGTGTATTTAAAATCTACAAAAATAAAGTAAAATCTACAGTAAGGGAAGGTTACCTACCTCCCTCGACTGTGGTAGTTCAGGGAGGGGAGAGAAGTGAGAAAATTTGTTAAATATGAGACTGCAGTTCCTATTATGAGCATAACAAGCAACTGTCTGGCTGGTAGAACCTGTAGTGGGGTGGGGGGTGGCTGTGAAGGCTTAGACGGAAACTTGTAAGATGGAGGGACTTTGGCTAAGTGGAAAGGAGGGTGTATCTGGGCACTGGTGTGAGGTTCTAATGAGGACAGAGAGACCACTTTAGTGGTCAGAAGGAAAGGTAAGGCTGTTTCCACAGTCCTGGGATTGATGCGGGGGTGGGCTTCCTCCCAAATGGTCTCCTAGAACCCTGGATGAATGATCTCCATCAACTTAGTGGGTGTGAGAGAGCTTTCACGGCAACACAATGTCTCCTGTATTTGCATTGCCATCTGAAGCACTGAGTGAAAAAGCCTGCTGATGTTCAAAGCAAACAGGCTTTAGAACAAATTATCCTATTATGCTGTTAGCTTCAAATCACCTAATAGGCGTGATAGAAATTGCTGTATTAAAGATGATCTGTGAATATTGTTTCTCATAACCACAGCTGAAGGCTTTGGGAGAAACGTGCACTGAAAAGTGTCTGATCCTTCTAGGCTACTGAATTTAAGGCATCTACAGATGAACAGAACCCAGTCTTGGGTATAAATATATAAACATAAACCTTTATTGAAACTTGATCTCAAGATAAATGTAGCATTTTGTTTTATTTTATTGCGTGCATCTGTGTATGTGTGTGTGTGTGTGAGAGAGAGAGAGAGAGAGAGAGAGATGTGGCATTTTAAAAGGCAAGTAGCCTTAGGGAAATCTAAAAATCACAAAGGATTCGAAGTATAATTTACTGAAATGTAGGAATTAGATAATTCTGTATCTATTACTGAACATTTGTAAATATAAGACCACAGGATTTAGCTGTTTTCCAAAGAAATGCCTCCAGAATTTGATTTTAGACGTTTGCCTACCGGCAAAAATTTTTTAAACTCCTGTTTAAAGTCTCATACAAATGTAGTCCTGTATAACCCTGCTGCCTGAAATGGGCAGAGTCTAACAAGCAGGCTAAGGCTACCCAGGGCACCCTTAGCTGGGCATTAGTCAGCCCTGGACACCCCTTGAAAAGTTCTGCTGAAGTTATGCGATTCCCTTTTGCACAAGCTTGTAAATCAGGAAGTGACCTTGAAACATCTGACCTCCAAGGATCTAACTCACTTTAATGTGGGGCTTGTGGGGGAACGGTGGCTTGAGCTAGAAGGTAAGAGCCAAGGAGCTTTCAGACTGTGGGTTGCATTTGATGTGCAGAAAAGAATGAAGGCCGTAGGGAGTCGCTCAGAGAAATGTGCGTTTTCGACTTACCCACAGTGGTGCCTATTGTCCTATTTCTCAATTGAATGATGTCATGTTTCATTTAAGGCCCTCAGTGATGCTGAAGTCTGTGGTCTATGCACGAGGGGAGAAAGCCAGCCAGAAAGTTGCAAATCAGGTTTTTTTTGTAAAGCCTTTGTGTGTTGGGTTTGAGAGATAAAAGCTGACTCATGCAAAAATTTCAGTGGAAGACTCTGCACGGACTAGTAAATGCTTCTTGTTTTACCTGACTGAGTGCCAGTGCGGCCACTGCACCAGCTGAAGGCAGACTGCGCGCTCAGCCTCGGTGGAGAACAGGTAGGTGCTGGTAGCTGTCTTCCCAGGGAACTGGTGCCAAGACCCACTTACTCCTTCCCTCTCTGAGCAGCTGAGGCAGCAGCAGCCACAGAAATGGGAGAAGCTCGGCTGGAGCCTGCACACATGTCCCTTGCAAGCGCCATGCCCTGAAGTTATCCAACAATGGAATTCATCCAGATCACCGCCACCCCACCCCCTGCATCTGAACTGCCATTCCTTCCCTCCCTGTTAGCTGCTTTTTGTCTTGTTTGAGTTTCATGGGGCTTTGATTGCTCCTTAAAGTTAGTTTGAAATAGAGCGCCCAGGTTCTTGGTTCCGAGAAATTTCCAAATGTGCACACTACCTTCTTATTAAGATTCTGGCGGGCCGAGCTGGTAGGGGGGGACGGGGACGGGACACACACAAAATGTATGCTTGCAGACTTCATGCTTGGCAGCTGCAGTGATATAATTTAGTCGCACAGCAACGGAAGTGGACTAGGGAGATGCAGTTCGCGTTTGTCTTATTGATAGAAAGTGCTTTTGCTAAGAAATGACTGGGATGGAGAGGGAGCTTGGCTTTGTATTCGATGCTATTGTCTACTACTGGAACCTAACTTTTCATTGTCTGACTGATTATCTCAACTTTGTGATGTTGACATTTTTAAGGGTGTGTAGACTTAACTTTATCACATACTGTATATGAAAATCAAATTGTTTTCACTTACAATGTTTAAATGTTTGGAAAGGTGGGGGTTGTAGATTTAATTTCCTCAAGTAATTTGGACAGATTTTGAAAGCTATACCATTGTTGAAGAAGAAAGACATTTTTAGTAAACAGAGGAAAGAATAAAGATCCGTTTCGACTTGGGAAAACCCGTGCTATTATTTTACAACATAACCTTCTGTAGCAGTATGTTAATAGCTAAAATTCAAAGTTGGGATCATATTGTTCACATTTATTGAGCCATTCATCTTTCCTTAGCCATGTATTTTGAATACACAGTTTCCTCTACCTTTAAGGACGTAGGAGAGCCTGACATTTAATCATTTTACATTGTGCCTTCCAGAGGATTTATTTATTCTGATCTCTGTTGTTAGGCATTTCAATTTCCCTTCCTCTTTTTCATGAAGAAAGTATTTAATGTGCTTTGGGGAGGGATTTATTTATGAGTGTTATTGCTAGTCCATTGGAATTCTCTCCTTTTTCCTTAAGAAAATGTTATCTGGCTCCTCTGTGCCTCCTTCACAATTGGGCAGAGATGTTGGGGACAGAAGTGTATTCCACACAGAGGAGGCTCGTGTGTGTGTGTGTGTGTGTGTGTGTGTGTGTGTGTGTGTGTGTGTGTGTGTTGTTCACTTACTGCCTGAATCCAGCAGTTTCATGCTAAGAGGAAAGTGTGCCTCAAAGTGTACCTACAGCTGGTTATTTCTTCAATCGAAATTAAAAATAGAGGTTGGCGGTTTGTTTTGTTCGCCTATGGCAAACCCAGTGATAAACTTTTCTGGCTAAAACCTGGCATCAGTGCCCTATAGGACACTGTCAGCATGAAGTTGTTGCTTATGTCTGACTGCAGTTAGAAATGGGCAGTATTGGTGTTAGCTAGCGACCTGCCAGTTTCTTCAGGGCTGGAGGCACGTGCATTAGGTTGTACCAACTTCTGGTCCAGCTACTACACCTTCAGGGGATGAAACCAATGGTCATGGTCAAGTCAATTAAAATGACATTGGACCAGAGAACACCACATGCTCAGACTGAAAGAAAGATATCATGTCATCATTTAATTTCTGCTCTACCCTTTGATCTCTCTCTATACATATAGTGGGAGGTAGATGCACACACATGTACAATGTACATGCACACATATATACAGCACACACACACACACACTCTCTCTCAACATAGGCCTGTTGGGTACAGATGCCAAGTGTTCTAGACAAGTAGCTAGACTGTGTTCTTTATTTTCTCATCTCTAAGCTCCCTTCTACCCTAATGGTTTATTGACCCCTGCTGAATACAGCGAATGACTATCTAGAAATCAGAAACTGTAGTCTCCGCTCCATGGTTCAGATATGAGCACCGTGTACCTAACCTCTCTGAGGTTGGTTTAGTTTTTATTCTCTTTTTATAAAATCTTTGAAGCATGATGAAACACACGGACTTCAAGGATCTTGACGGGAGAGGTTAAGGGCAATTTTCATGTAGATTCGTATTAGGGAAGGTGGATCTGCTTGGGTAATCTCGCTGCAAGCCAAGCCACTCCCAGATATCAGTAGTTAGAGATGGGTGATCGTGTACTTAACCCCTTGAGCTGGGAATTCAGGAGACACTTTGCCAAGTGGCTCTGACTTGGCTTCTGCCAGATTGTTATGTCATCTGGCCTGGCAGGGATGTGTGTGCTGAACGTTTCACTGGAGCATCTGGGGCTGGAACAGCAGAGACTTGTGAGCATCCTGGGCTTCTCAGCTTGTCTCCCTACTTGCTGCACCCAGCATGGCAGCTCCAGGAAGTAAGATTTGTTCTGTGCCAACAAGCATTTTTTCTCTTAAAAGTTACTATGGTTTGGTATTTTACATCTAAGTTTTGCTTTAATTGCTTTGGATTTGTGTGGTTTTGCAGTATATCAGAAGAGTCTGTTTTCATTTTTCTACATGTAGATAAAAGAAAATGTCATGCACATGCATATATGTGGGTATGTGTGTATGCATATGTGTGTAAATGTGTGTGTATACATATATATACATATATATATTTTAATATTACTCAGCCATGAGAAAGAAAGTTCTACCTATCACTTGTGACAATATGGATGAGCCCGGAAGGATTGGTCCAAGGGAAATAAACCAGATAGAAAGAACAAGTACAACAAGATACCATTCACATGAGAAATCCAAATAGTCACAAGAGTAGAAGGGTGGTTACCAGGGGCTAAGGAGGCAGGATTGTTGCATGGGACTACTCAAAGGTTCAGGTTCTCAGTTTTATATGATGGATACGAACATCACAGGCCTATGGTTAATAATCCTATATTGTATGCTTCAAAATTTGTCAAGAGAGTATATTTATTTTTAATAAAAAGGGGGTTTATCTGGGTCACAATGCCAGATTATAGGTCATCATTATAGGGGAGTTGGAGCGAAAGGAACTTGGTGTTTAATAAAAAATAATAATAAGGAGGACATGAAGGTATTTGGGTAGTAGTTCTTCCAAGGAACTGGGTGGAGTGCTGGATGTCAAGAATAGCAGTGAGCAGAAGTTGTTGTACTCTATTGATATGGTGGGAAGAGTCTCAGCCTTGCCTTCTAGCAATCTCCTTGGGAATTGTAGGCTGGGGAACCCTCAAGTCCCCACATTGTGCATATAGGTCAGATGGCATGAAATCAGGGAAGGTTGTGTATTAAAGTTGTCCCAAGGCAAGTAAGAGGCAGCAAGTAGTGCTCTTGGCTCTTATGGTGGCATTCCCAAAGAGAGAAATTAAAATAATGGGAGTTGAAAGGGCAAATAAAGAGATGCCAAGAAATGGGATCGTTTCCCCTACACAGACTGGTTGGAAATAAAATGTGTGAAGTCTGTCTTCTCACTGAGAATGGTGCACAGAAGGTACGATACGGCCTAACCAGTACATCTAGTTGTCAGAATTAGCAAGCCTTCAGGACCCTTGCAAGTGCTTCTACCCCAACTATCCCCAAGCTCACCAAAAGTGAGTCTGACCGTGAGCCCCATGTGGGTAGAACTGGCTAGTTTCACAGTAAAAATGGTCATCCGTGTGAGGGTCCGTGAGCCTATGTTTGGCAAGGAGTTCTCCAAAGCTGTGTAATTTTAGTTCTCGACTTGGGATTTAGGACGATAATGATGCTCTAGGAAGGAAAGCAGAGTGGGATACAAATGTTAGTCTTTCACTCAACACAGACTTCAAAGGCTCCTGGCAGAGTTTTCTGTCTGGTTCAGTTTGCCACAGAAAAGCAGTCACTCTTAATATCATTCATTCCACTTTGCTCCCTCCCTCTCTCCTTACTCCTAATAACATTTTACATGCATGAACATAGTAAAAAAGAAAAAGTTTCACCCTCGTTCCATTCACTATTATTTAAATAACAATGGATAAGCAGGCAAATTTAAATCTCTTAATCATTATGATTTCAAATTGTGTGTATGTGTGTGTCTGTGGAGGGTTATGTGCACATGTATGCAGGTGCCCACAGTGGCCAGAAGAGGGCACCATTTCCCCTGGCGCTGAAGTTACAAGCGGCTGTGAGCTACTCAATGTGGGTGCCGGCAGTGGAACTCAGGGCTTCTGCAAGAGCAGTATGTGCTCTTAACCACTGAGCCATCATCTCTCCATCCCCTAAACTTACAGATTAATGTCGTTATCTAGATGATCTCAAGATAAGCATAATTTAATAAAAATATACACAAGCAATGCATAGAGTTTAAAACTTGTTCGTAGTGCCATTTAAAAGGATAAAACAAAATGTAAAATTTTAATGAGATATTAAAGTTTTCTCACTATACTATTTCGACAGATAATCAATGTGAAATTATTAATGGAGTATTTGATAATTTCATCTCATATTGTCATTTAAATCCAGCGTGTATTATACACATACTACCCACCTCAATTCTAGACTATCTCCAGCGCTCAGTGGCCCCACATAGCTAGTGACTACTATGTTGACCAGCACAATTTTATAAATATTAGTCATTGGAGATTTTCATTAGAAAGAAGAGTTCAGACAGCAGAAATCTCCAGTTACTTTGAGAGAGGTGAGAGCAAGACGAGACAGTTTTTATGAGACATTTTGTATTATATGAGAAAACTGTAATTACCTTCTAAGTCATGAGTCGACATAAAAAATGTTACTCATTAACAGGGATAGCCTCACATCTCATGCCATCATATGATTTTAAATGTCTTATTCCTGTCTTCGGTAGTTTTGGAAGATATTTAACCAAGTAAACTTGGCTGAATACTACAGACACCAAATACCCGCACTATTCTGTTTTATAAGGCATCTAACTGGCAATTACAGAACAGGCTGGTCCCAGGGGCTTCAGAGACCTGGTACAGAAGCATCCTCAGACCAGTGCCCACTCATGTTTTTGTTGATAAGCTACCCAGAAGGGGTTGTCCTGTTAACCTCACTCACTGTCACATTCCATTTTTGCCTGACTTCAACAATACCCCAAAGATGTTCCTATCCACAGCAGCACAACTTAGACTCTAAAACCAAGTTCTTCTTCCTCAATCTCTCCATCTTAGAGAGAAAATAGAGGGGAAAATGGTAAGGAAGAAGTGGGCATCTCTGTAGTGACTCATCTTGTTGATATAGTGCCAGACTACTTCCTAGACCAGAGAGAGAGGACCGATGCTTGCCAACTTAGGAAGTGAAGACTTGCCCTGAAAACCAGCCTGTCTCCATCTCTGGGGGTCAATTGTTTGATCTAGACCTTTCCAGGTGTCCTGGCCTTGGGTAGTGAACATATCTAACCTATGTGGTTCTTAAATCATGGCCTGGTTGGACCTTTGGGGTCTTAAAAGACCCTCGTCTCCCAAGAGAGCAGCCATTCCCTACAGTAGAACCAATAGCAGGGTCACAGGGTAGATGCCACTGGAAGAAATCTGACTGTATCTGCCATTTGTAAGTACTCAGGACACTCTCTCTCTCTCTCTCTCTCTCTCTCTCTCTCTCTCTCTCTCTGTGTGTGTGTGTGTGTGTGTGGTGTGTGTGTCAGTGTCTGTGTTTGTGATCGTGTGTTTGTGTGTCCACACAGGCCAGCCTATGTGGCCTGCAAGCTTGAAGAGAATCTTCCTGCCCCTAACTTCCATCTCATTATAGGAGCTTCAGGGACACACACACACACACACACACACCTGTGTCAAGCTTTGTGCGGGCTCAGTGGTTCGAACTCACACCCTCTCACTCATGGTGCTTATACCCACTGAGCCGTCTCCACAGCCTATCACTGCCTGGATTTTCTTAACAGCAGTTCTGCCCTTGGGCAAGCGCATTCTGCAACAAGCAGGTCTGAATGCATGGCCCCTTCTTGGACCTTTCACACTCAAGTTGAATCAAGCTTCTCAGGTCAAGTGCATTTTAACTACAAACCAATCCATGTTTTATAGGCTATAAAGTTGTTATAGAGCAAGCAGAAAGCGTATTTCAAAAGCTCTCAACATTCATAGTGAACTCATACCATGTGGTGGCGGTCTTTCTGGGTGCGTTTCCTGTGCATTTCTTACTGTGAAGGGAAGTGAGGGCATTCGTGTTGTATTCACACTTTTAACATTGGTTTCATAGATTAGCACTAATATTTTCTGTGCATGTAGTTTTGGGAAAGGATGGGGGAGCTGACGGGATTACACTCTAATTAATATTGATACCAGCTGTTTGATGTTTATTATAAAGTCAAATAAGTTCACATTCCTATCACTAATGACCATAAGTGCTGGTGCACGCCCTTACTCCCCACACTCAGGAGGCAGAGACAAGTGGATCTCTAAGTTCAAGGCCAGCCTGGTCTACAGAGTGAGTTCCAGGACAGCCAGTGCTACACAGAGAAACTTTGTCTTGGGTGGGTGGGTGGGGGGAGGTGACCCTGAATCTATATTTCTAATACATCTGTTATATTAATATTTCCAGCATAACCCACACCCCTCTTGTTTCAAACAAAACCTATAAACATGGATTTTGGTAGTGAGGTGACCTGCCATCGTTAATCAAATCCCTTGTCAATAAGGCACAATCTCATTATTATGGGGAGAAATACTGATCCTGCCCTGACAGCTAAAAGGATTTGGATTCTTGTGTGTCTCATAAGAGCAAATTTTAAGTTCAGGTCCAGCCTTTTTGAACCCAAGATAATTTTCTTCTACCTCTCATATTGTCGCCTCTCCCTTGGCAGCCGGCCTCACCTTGTTCTTTCCCATAGATACTAACAACCCAGCTGTGCTTAATTTTTCTCATCATTTAGTTCCTAATTTTAAACTGTTGTTTTATGACTTGGTGTGTGGACTGCTGGAGTTACTCCGATAGCTCCTGGATAACCGTGACTTAACAGATACTACAATAGCCGTGTTTATCTGCTTGTCTTAGGCAGGTAAATTTCCTATGACATAAATTTACGTATTTATTTCTGCGTGTGTGTGAGAGAGAGAGGATGGGCGGATGGCATTGTAGAAACAAAGATGTAATGAGAGACCATATAAGCACGCTGAAGCATCTTCTGGACCAGCTGGAAATGTGGGACCAGCTGGCCAGAGTTCTCTGTTTCCCTCTGTCTTGTGATCCTGGGGTTCAAAGAAAGTCGTGTAGTTGAGCTTTGTGTGGTGTCTTTACCAGCTGAGCCGTCCTGTAGGCCTGCTGTGCTTTAGGGACAGGTTAGGGTGAAAGATAAGTTTGAGGTAGGATGTGGGTGTTATTATTTCAGTTTGGATTTTGTGCCCTGCTGATATATAAAAAAAGAAAAAAAGCCCACGCAGCTCTATTTCCAGTGCTGTGTGTGTGGAATGCGCATGGGTCAGTATCCCTTAAACCCAGCCTCCATGGTGGAATTATGTCGGAAGACTTAAAATCTAAAACAACCTTTGGCAGGTCCCTGTATGATCAGGCTCCCTTCTGGTCCCTGTATGATCAGGCTCCCTTCTCGGCGTAAGAAGCATCGGTGGTGTTGATTAAAGTTGCCTGTTCTTTGTGTCCTGACCGCTGAGGCTTTAAGTTGGTAAATCTGGATCATCTGTGTATATGAGGCACATTGAGACCAATGGATGCCCTGCTTCACCGTTTAGGGTACCCTGGCTGGTTCTGAGATCTGTTAAGTTGCAGAATCAAGGTCGGGAGGCCTGGGGCAGAGCCCGAGGCTGCATTTCCAGCCCTCAGAGGCTGCTCGCAGCACCCATCCTCCTCCGTCTCAGCCTGCCTTTCTGAGCTCGCTTGCTGCCTCTCATTATAAGGATGCTCTGCACCTGCGGTGGGGTTTGACCTCCTTTCCTCCTTCTGTTCAGAGGGTGCTCACTGACCTTCCCTTTGTCTTCTCTATCTCTCTGCCATGGAAGCAGATGGACTTCACCGGCTGCAACCTGACGTGCCATCAACTGTAACGCCAGTTCCCGATCCCAGGACCACAGCTGACCCTTCCCCGTCCCCAGAACCAAAGACCATGGAGCTTTCGGACAGTGACCGACCCATCAGCTTTGGCTCCACCTCATCCTCGGCCTCCTCCAGGGACAGCCATGGTTCCTTTGGCAGCAGAATGACTTTGGTTTCAAATAGCCACTTGGGCTTATTTCACCAGGATAAAGAAGCCGGGGCCATAAAGCTGGAGCTGGTCCCAGCGCGGCCATTTTCCAGCAGCGAGCTGCACAGGGACAACCCTTCCGGGCCACAGGACATGGATGGGGTCAGCGGGAGGCAGCCCGGGACCCCATGGAGAGTGGAGACGAACAGGACACCACAAACCACCGCAGACTCGGACAGCAGCCCCAAGCTCCTCTATGTGGATAGAGTGGTACAGGAAATCCTGGAGACAGAGAGGACCTACGTGCAAGATCTAAAAAGCATTGTGGAGGTAAGCAGACTCTACAGGCTTTTAAGTTTGTCAAGCAGGAGAAATGGGCTTGCAAAACGTAGAGGAAAGAGAGGGGCTTTGTTTGGGGTGGGGGTGATGTCTTTGATAATGCCAGAGGAGAATGCTAAAACAAATTCTTAAGAGCAACCCAGTGCTGTCAATTGAGTAGTTAATAGTTGCACAGCAAATCAACTGTGTCGGGTCATTGGTGATGATGCCGTGCACATATTCAACCATCATACAGTTCTGCTAAATCCCACACCAGGGGTCTCAGGGTGCCGCTCGGCTAGTGGAACAGATGATAATGGGGATAGAAAGTGTCCCCAAGCTTCTTGGTGAGTAGATGCTAGATGTCTCTGAAATCAACTGTTGTGACTCCAACCGCAACTCTGTGAGTTTGTCTAGAAGTTTCTGAAACTACTGATCCGGTCATCCTGCCCCCACCCCAGAGAGGCTGTGAGTTCTGTATACTGGAGTATGGGGCCTGGGTGGTAGAACTGGCAAAGACCCCAAAGTCATTGTTGTGGGTGGAGGCAGTAAATGGGGGGGAAAGAAAAATCCTTGGGCTTGTCATGATTTTCTTTTCTGTTCACTTTTAGAATGCACAAGATTTGCATAAATTTACATAAATGATTACCATATTAATTATTTGTATATATTATTCTGTGGGAACTTAGCTCAGCTTATGTGCCAGATCACCTCCCCTGAAAACTCAATTATTAATTTGGCTGTGAGTTATATTTCCAGGGGTAAAGATTACATAGAGCTCAGATATTAACTCAATCTTAAGAACATTAATACTTCTAGGGTAAGTCTATGTATTACAAAGCTACTCATCTTGCTGCCTAGTGATGAACCATAACCCTTCATTTTTCTAGTAACTAAAGCCTGTTTTAGATTTTTTTTTTCCCCCTGGCCCTAAGCTCCTGGGCTGAGCCCCCTACCTCAGTTTCCCAAGGTCAGGGATTTACAGGTGTGTGCCACCGAGCTAGCTCGTTTTAGAAAATGTGATTCAGAATATCGTGGGATATTTGCTGATGAACATACTCGCCACCAAGTACACGCATGATTATGGCTTCAGGAAAATACTTTAAAGAGCATGATCATGTGTTGAGTCCCACCGATGAAGGATCCAGACACTGTGTCGTAAAGGCAGCTATGACATCACTCCCAGTAAAAATAGAAAGCTAACGGATGGTCAACCAAAACAGTATGTGGTACCAAAGGGACTGAAGTGTCTCACTTTCTAACTTCCAACCATGACAGTCATTTGTGCTTCAGGAGAAATACTTGTGAGATTGCCAACAGTTTTACAGCCTCTCAGGAAACCTAATGTTATTAAAGTTGTTATTGGTTTGTACTCATTTTTATCATTTTCTTAGTAACTTTTTCACCAAATCAAAACGTCTATTAAGAGAGAGTCCTTGAGTTACTCAGCTGTTATTCCATGAAGATTTTTGGTTTTCTGTTCCTTTGTCACGGCCACTTGTAAAATTTGGAGGAGAAGAAATAAGATATGAATGAGAAAAACCAGATAGGGAGAGGTGGCTTTTCCTATCCAAGTTTCACCCTATCAGTACTACTTGAGCCGTCCAAGTTGTTCTGCCTTTCCTCTGTGTGGACATGTTAACCCTCTCTGCGCACATGTCGGTGAGCTTTTGAACACAGGGTGAGCCAGGAGTGAGCCTTGGCTTTCTCTGCCCAACTTAACCCTTTTGTTTCACTCTGCTTTACTGTCGATTAGTGGCGTTCCCAATTGAATGAATTTTACTGGAAGGGGTGTACATTCTAGCTATACATACCATATGAACAGAACCTCCATGGCTCAAGTTGAGGTTTTGTCAATAGGGTAGTGGACAGTGAGATTTCCTGGGTATCATTGATACAGACACCGATTTAAGAGATGCCCACAGTTCAATTTGACCTATCCCCGCTAACCGATTCTTAGGAAGAGAACCCTGTAATCTGGGTGGTTGGGTTCCGCACGCCAGTTATATGGACAAAGAAAATACCTTTTGCCGCATGAGCAGAGATGCTGTCTTAAACTAATACAAAATACATAGGTCACATTTTTCTTTCTCTTACCAGATAAGGATTCAATAACGATGACTTGTGCATCATTCCTGAACCCTAAAGCTTTTGGAGCATTTGACTGTGTGTTCTGATCAACTCATCTGCATTGCTATTTCTCCTGGTGTTTTTACTCACTCCTTCAATCTCTGGGCCCCTGTCCCTTCTGCCATGGTGACTGTCTCATTCACTGCTCCTTTAAGCAGCTCAGCCATTTTTATCTTTAACATTTAAAAGGGCAGATATGATTTTGGCTGTCAGCATCCCCCAAACAAAGGAACAATGGGACTGCCCTTCCTTTCTTTATGTTTGGTCCCTGTGTTTCATTGTTCACCAATTAGATGAGGCAATAAACATGAAAACAAATTGAAAGTAAAATCGCCAACCACACCCTTCATGGTGAGATGGGAGTCCATAGCCAGAGGGTCTCTTTCATGTTTAGTGGGTTTTTGACTGACCGAGCAAGGTAGGATTCTTTTCATCTTTGCAAATGATCTGTATGGGAGCTTTCAATAGCCCTATGAGCTTGGACCTCAGATAGAGCTCACAGCCTTTTGCCCTTTTAGTGAATTTTAAAATAGTTCAGAATGTGATGGAATGCTGTGTAATTGGAAGTCACGTTCCTACTACAAATGGCATCTTTCAACTCTGAGGTAACAAATTAGGTCGTCTCCGAGCATGTAAAAAGACATGTATACTTCATGGGGGGGTGGGTAATATAAGTATAACATGAACCTTTTCCCCCGGCACATACCAGACACTTAAAATGCTTTTCAAGTACCTTTATCTATAAAGTATGTTTTTTTAAATAAAAGCTAAGAAGTGAGTATTATAGCCTTAATGACCAAAAATTTCAATAGTCAAAGCCTTGAAATATTGTTTGTAAGTGTCAGTGAGATGGGTCCAACAACCTGAGTTCGATCCCCAGGACCTACCTAGTGGTCTATTTATAGCAGGCCTACTTATGAAATATGCTATTTAACATATAAACTAATGGGTTTCATCATGATATTTTTATTCTTGTATAATCATCATCTTTGGTCATATTTGTTCCCCATTATCTCCCCTTTTCCTCATTTCTCCCCCCCCCCAATAATCCCTCTTCTGGTTTCACATGTGTGTGTGCCCATGTATGTGAGAGTGGAGGATAGGGAGGGGGGGGAGAGAGATTGATACTGCATATAAAAGAAAACATAATATTTATCTATCTGGATCTGGCTATCTCACTTAGCATGACGACTTCCAGTTGAATCCATTTTCCTGCAGGTGACATCATTTTATTCTTCTTGTGTGTTTACGATGCATTTCCTTTCATCTGTTGATGGGACTGTAGACCGGTTTCATATCTTGGCTGCTGTGAATAATGCCACAGTAAACATAAATGATGCGGGGATCTTTAAACAGTCAAGGCTCAAGAATATCTTCCTTGGGTGGCGCACGCCTTTAATCAAGGGCTCAAGTGTCAACCTCTGCTCATAGTACATTTGTTTATTGAGTGGATAGTGTCAGGAGAGATAAATAGTGAAGAGTGATTTCCACACCTCACTGGCAGGGAAGCTGTTCTGCCTGGTACCGTACCTTAGGGTGTCACATTTGTCAGAAGGACAAAGGCACATCTCTGTAGTTCATACAGAATGAGAGAAGAATGTGAAGACCAGGCCTGGACGGCTCTGGTGGCAAGTTCCGTCCAGATGCTGTGCTCTGGGTCTTTCAAGGCATCTGTGACTGGGACCAATGGAATCTGAGTGGGCCTTTGTTCTGGGACTCCCTGCCCTTGGGGACAGCAGTGTGTTGTAGAAATTGGAGACAGTTTCTAACAAGCCTCAGCTTCCTAGTGATCTTGGGGAAGACAGACTTGTTTGCTGTGGAAATGACAGTGTGTCTCTACCAATCAAATGGCTGTGTGGGGATGCTCTGGATCAGTCAGACGCCCTGCACAGCTACCAAAGGAGAAAGGCTATGCGCCACGCTAGAAGGCTGACCAGAAGGGTTGTCATCACAGATTTCATTGCCATCTTCTTCGCTTGGGTCCTCGGTGTCTAACTCTCCCTCTAACTTAACAGCATTTATCTTGCTGACAGTTTTTAATGGGACTCGTTTAGATGGGAGATTTTTTTTTATGCATATAGAGTATTTTTTATTTAATTTTATATAACAAAGTCCAATTAAATGAAAACAAACATTTATACACAATATTTGGGAATTTGGGCGTCGTTCTTTCCAAACTACTTCCTGCTGGTAAGGGGCGCTGTCTTGGGGGATTCGAAGAAGATTCAGATATCCTAGCTGTAGTCTGCAGGGCTGTCCTGTCCAGCTGTTTGGAATGTAGGATCAGCTTGTACTCTGTTTCAGGCGGTCTGGTGTGATCAAACCACATTAGTCTGGAAGGAATCCACATCTTTTCATTTTCTGTGGAAACAAAAATAGAAATACTTTTCCCCAGTAACTTGTTCTTCAACTTAAATTTTGGAGTCAAAGCGTTTTATTATTATTATTATTATTATTATTTTACATGTCGATCCCAGTTCCCTCTCCCTCACTCCCTCCCTCCCCCCAAGCCCTCCCTCCCTCCTTCCCTCCCTTCTGCCCTCTCTACCCTCTCCCATGCACTCTAAACACCCTCCCCTCCCAACCCCCCACCACAATACAATATGTAGGGGAATGCCATCCAGTTGGGGTCATGTAGATCTGACAGGTCCTGTGAAGTAGATTTTTAATACCGAGGGGAAAATGTGCTCCTTCCTAGACTGTAGGACCTGGCAGAGGTGTTTCTTCAATGGAAACCTATTCTGTGGGTGGATTTAATAAAGAATTTGCACTGTACTAGTTGGCATAATTTCATCAATGTTGCTTAATGTGGTGTCTGCGCACTTTTGTGTGTATGCCCGTTTTCATTTTGTCTTAATGAGGGCATGGGGTCTTTCTTAAAGTTATTGGAGACTTATGATCCTGTGGAAGCAAATTTGGTTATCTCTGGCTTGTGCCAAAGGTTTTATTTTCAGAAGTGGTTTTCAAAGAATGTACTACACATAGGATTGGCTTTAATGTGTTCTTGTCCTGTTTCGTTATTGTTATTGCCGTCTACTCTACTGTCTGGCCCCTTATCCCCACCCTGCCTCGCTCATATACCTAAACACCCCTGGAAACAGAGTAACTGTGGGTGTCACAGCCAGCTAGTGTGGGGAGGAGGACCTTGTCATATGCTCTCACCAGACTCTAAGGGAGGCAAGGACATGTATTCTAGACATGTCCCCGAAGGCGATAGGGAATATTTTTATCAGCAACTGGTGTTCTCCGGGTTTTTTATATGTAACAGTCTCACTGGCAAACCTATACCATTATGTCCCCCACCCCACCCCCCCCAAAATAATAAAGAAGAAAATAGGACAAATATCAGTAATGCTTATGTGCTGAGGTTATTATTGTCTCAACTAAATAGAACCAACAGCTATAGACCCACTGCTGCTTCTAAATCGCTGAAACGGTGTCTTTGTAACAATGAAATCACTAAAAATGACCATAGCAGCAACTGAACTGTTTATCATACATCAGGGATTGAATATATTTATATATATGTGTGTGTATATGTATATGTTATATATGTGAGTCCTCATAAAATATATAAATGAGGTCTTCCTCTAGGACTCAGATAAGATTCAAACCAATGTATCTTCTTATTACTCTTTTTCTTTACACTTTCTCCCATTACCCCTAGGTAAGCACACACACCTTTGCTTTCCTACCCATCCCATCCATTCAACTGACATTGAGGTTCTTTGGAATTCAGCACCATTGTTAATACTTCAAGCTAAAAAAAGAGAGAGGGCTGCTTGGCTTAAAGGCGCAGGCTGTCTACCTTGATTGTGCCCTGGAAACCTTATGGGTAGAAAGGAACCAAGGGTCAGAAGAGACTAAAGTGTCCGCCACCAAAATTGCATGTGGGAGTTTGAAGGTCCTTGGCACATCGCTTCGGTGCTTAAGAAATTAGAATCTTTCTTTTATATTGCCCTACCTTTCTTTTAAAGACAATTCTAAAGACACTTTGATGAGTACTTGAATAAACAGTAAACAATGAGAAAACAGGTCGTAAAATTGATCTAGTGCAAGGAGAAGCTGTATGCTAGCCAAATCCACATTATCATGGATGCATTCCACAGAAAACCAGTCAATGTGTATATTTATAGTAGTGAGTGTTTCAGGAAATAGTCCTCTTTTGTTGTTACCCTTTACCAGGGTATGATTTTCAAATTCGTAAAGGATTTTGTGACTGTCACATAGGAATTACCAACATGCATAATAATTATGGACATAATAATGTTCTAGAATTTCACTAAGAATGACTAAATTTCAGATGGTGGACAACTTGCTCTTGAGTTTCTGACAGCCCTGATGTTTCTTGAAACTTGGGGATCAGATGAGTAGTTGAGATCAGTCTAAGGCTATCCAGGGTGCTGGAGTCCAAGGAGAAGATTCGATTCATAGAGCCATCTTCCTTGTTCTCCTCTGGTTATAAGAATGCATGTTCTGCACATAGATTATAGACAGGGAATTTTTTTAACACCTGTAACAGGTATCTAAAGCCCAACAAAAGGAAATGCAGGTGATACAGGGGGAAAGCTGGGGGGGCTTCAAAATGCCTAACAGTTCTGCTATAATAGGATGATGATCATTCCCCCTAAAGATCATTCCCCATGCAAAGTCTCTCATGGGAGAAGGACTTATGGGAAAACGGGGTACCAAACTCAGTCAGTACTTAAAAACTCCATCAGTAGAACATTTACAAAAAGGGAGGTAACAAAGCTGGTGGTGGTGTTTATACATAGTTACGATGTGTATAGCTAGTTATGGTACACATAACTAGTTCATACATAGTTACTATATATACATAGTTTATACAGATACATAGTTATTATATATATACAGATACATATACCTAGATAAATAATTGACAAACACATGCTGTCACAAATATGATTTCTGACCTTGAGGGAGACACTGGAGTTGACTGTGGAAGCTCCCAACCTTGTATGTGAAAAGAAAGAGAATAACAGGAAGGAAGGGAAAGAAGAAGAGATCAGAAACCCGAGGGAAAGAACGAGAGAAAACTCTACGGAAGGCTCTGAGGACAGAGACCTGGCAGGGATGGGCAGTCGCCACTCATGAGCCATGACAGAGGAGAAGGCCTTATGTGGGTGGAGAGTAAAGACTAAGACGAAGGAAGCTGGTGGGTAGACAAGGTATGTGTTCATACTCCGTGTTCCTACCTGCCTTCTAGACCTGGACAAAAGCTGCATGAACAAAGGGAAACTTGAAGTTTTACATTGGAGTCTAATTGTTCTTTAACATGAAAACAAATTTGCATTCTCTAAGCAAGGGTTCTATCAGACATGACTCGCTTATTCATTGGGATATCATTGCTTACTGTGATTTTTAGGAAATTATGCTCTGCGCAAACCAACCTGCATTTGGGAGATATTTCCTATGGCCAGATGTGTCTGCCAAATAAAATGTGTTACCTGCACCCAATAAAATGAATTGTGGAAGAGAATTTACCCAGATCATGAGAAAGGCCTATAGACCAAATGACCAAGCACCCTTACTCCGTAGCACAGACCATGAGCAGCTTTGCCTGTTTACAGCCGGTCAGCGACATACTTCAGTATTAACTGTTCTCCTGGTTTTCAGTTCTCCCCCTCTCCACAAAGACTACTGTGCCATGTAAAGCCAATGACGTCATTCTACTCAGCACCTTAAATAGAACTTCTAAAACTGTTTTTTTATAGTGCTGAAATAGAAACACAAACAACGTCTTTGCTTTTGGGTGTGACCCAAATACCTAAGGACAGGTTAAAGGGAGAACTTGCTTATTTTGGCTCACGGTGTTCAGAGGTATCAGTCCACCATGGTCGGGAGGTGTGGCAGGGCAGAGCCACTTAGAAATAACTGGAAGAAAACACATCAGAAGCGGTTTACTAACTGTCTCACAGATAGTGGCTAAGCTGAGTCCTCATGAAAACTCATGAATAAAGCTTCCTAAGAGTAATCTACTTTCCTTGCTCGGTTCCCTATGCCCCAGGCATTAACAAGGAAAACACAGAGCATAGGTGTGTGGGAAAGAAAGTGTCTGTGGCTTTGTCTATCTTGAGTGAGCAAATCCAGAGAGTAAGATAGAGGAACCACAACAATTAGGATCACTTCCATCTCCGAGTGAGGCAAAAGCAATCAACAACCTACCCTTTCCTCAGTAACGCTAGTCCAAATCACTTCTGAGGTCAAACGTCACCTTTCCCTTTCCTGCAAGAACAGGTCTCCCTGGGTTTGTCCATGTGTGGTCATTGGCAAACCAGTTGGTCCTCTAGCGGCCTGTTTTACACACCTCTGTTCTGAGGAGGGAGCTGCCTGCCAAATCCTATTTAAAACAAAATATGAACAAGAAGGCTACTGATAGGATGTGTACGGGTGCCCGTATTCCAGCCATCCAGCCAGCATGTTCAAAGCTGACTTTGTATTCTCCCACTTAGAGAAAATTCCTACTTCAAAACTAGGAATTAATCAAACATCATAATGACCCCCGCAAGAAACAGACAATTAACGGTCATCAGGCAGATTGGGACCTGGGATAGTAAGCCCTGTAAACACCTTCAAAGGGGCTATTATTTGAGCTATTAAAAGCTATCACTTGAGAAATCTGGTTTGGAGGAGCAACCAAAAGCTAAGCAGGGATTTTCTAGAGTAGAGGCTGCTGGGAGACGGCCATGGGAACGTCGCAGTTCCTGGCCAGCCCTGCACTGCAGCCAGCTGGTGGGGTTGCATCTGTGGAGCTGAGGGGAATTCTCAGTGCTCCTCATGTCCCAACAACCGTTCAACGCAGAGACCCCTGCTCCTCCAGAGATTTTTGCTGTTGTTCTCCTTATAAAGCAAGCAGTAACTTTAAAGGCAACGTAGAGCATCTTCTCATCCTCTTGCAACGTAGCAAAATGGCGGAAGTGTGGCCTTTTAGAGCTGCCAGACTGAGCCTGAAACTTTGCCATTTCCTGAGGAAACCCTCAGGTTCCCAAGGATTTTGAAGGTTTGTTTTTGTTGTTGTTATTTGTTCGTTTGTTTTCCTTCACCTGAAGAAAATGATACTAAGCGGATGGAACCCTTCCTGTACAATGCTCACATAATGCTAAGAAAACAGTAAACATTTTAGGGAGGGTCACTATTCTCAACAAATGATTATTCACGTAGTTGGCTCTTGTACAAAGCCAGTCACTTCTGGTAGAGTTTAACGTGTCATAATATTGGCGGGCCTGTATATCTATATCAGAATTTTAGTTAAGAAAATTATCTTGGCTGGGTCAAGGTGGCGCACGCCTTTAATCTCAGCACTTGGGAGGCAGAGGCAGGAGGATCAGCCTGGTCTACAGAGTGAGTTCTGGGACAGCCAAGGACACAGAGAAACCCTGTTCGAAAAAGAACTTTAAAAAAAGAAAATTATCTTAACTTTGTGTGTGTGTGTGAGAGAGAGAGAGAGACAGAGACACAGAGAGAGAGAGAGGTCATAAGACAACTTGCAGGAGGCAGCTCTCTCCTCTCACTATTTGGGTCCCAGGGATCAGACAAACCCAGGCCATCGGGCTGGGCAGCAGTGCTCTTCCACCCGGAGCCTTGTCACTGACCCTTCAATCTGTCCTTTAGATGAGAGGTGGCTCAGTGGTTAAGAGCACATACTGCCCTCCCAGAGGACTCGTCTGGATCCTAACACCCACATCAGGCAACTTACCCCTGCCTGTAACTACACCTCCAGCAGATCCAGTTCTCACTTCTAGCCCTCCCAGAGAACCTAGATTCACATGGATGTGGCTACACACACACAAACACACACACACATACACACACACACACAAACACACACACACACACTTAATTAAAAATAAAGCAAAAGTATCATTTAATTGCAAGATACATATAATCCACTGCACTTTTGAGTATACCTTACACACCTACAAGTAATTGGAATTCATTTCTCACGTACCAAATGATAGGTTTTTGTAGTGGAATGAATTTATCCCTTCAGGATTTTGATTTGGGCTGAAGTTGAACTGGCGTCCATTTAAAGGACAAAGCTCCTAGTCTGGACTCCAGGCTCATGTGACAATCAGCTGTGTGTCCAGAAACAAATGGCCAGTCTGATGTCAGCTTCTTTCTGTGTAAATGAGTCTAATTCAGAAAGCCCCCATCTACAGAAGACTGGCAATCACATCCCTACCAGCCTCAGCTCTCAAGAATGCAGCCCAGACACAAATGTGTCTTTTGAGCTGCCAAAATAGATATTTCAAACACTAGACAGTAAACCCTGTGTCTTTACGCAAGAGGCCCAGGCTGTCACTGAGAGCCTATTTACCCTGAATGTCTAAAATAAGCTTAATTACTTGGTTTCATAGCCTACGGTGAGGAGAGGGGTAAGGCGAGGTGGGTGTGCCAGCACCAATAAGCCAGGGGAAAAAAATCTTCCTCAAAAGTCTAAAGTAAGACTCTCTGGAATGGGTACAAAATCATCTCAGTCACACTGATGAATTTGATTAGTGAATTAAAGCTCATATAAGAGGTAAGAGTTACCTATTTTATCTTGTATGTTTGAGTGTTGTGTGTGTGTGTGCACGCACATGTGCGTGTGTATGTGTGTATGAGTATTTTGTGTGTGTGTGCACGTGTGTGCATGTGTGTATGTGTGTGTATGTATGAGTGTTGTGTGTATGTGTGTGTATATGAGTGTTTTTTGTGTGTGTGTGTATATGACTGTTTTGTGTGTATATGAGTATTTTGTGTATGTGTGCACACATGTGCGTGTGTGTATGTTTTGTGTGTGTGTATGTGTGTATGAGTGTTTTGTGTGTGTATGAGTGTTTTGTGTGTGTGTGTGTGTAGGAGTGTTGTGTGTGTGTGTAGGAGTGTTGTGTGTGTGTGTGTGTGTGTGTGTGTGTGTACCACATGCATATGTGCCTGGTGCCCAAAGAGGTCAAATCTGTGTGTCAGATCCCCTGGAACTAGAATAGTACTAAAGTAGACACAACTGAATGTCTGTGCCCCAATCCCATCAGTAAATGCACTTACAACATTGTGTCACCATTGCTAGTCTCCATTTCTGGAACTTTGTTACCATCCCAGGCAGAAACTCTGGACCAGATAAACAGTAACTCCAGAGGCTGAGATGGCTCCATGGGTATGAGCGGCTGCTCTGCTAGCATGGGAACCAGAATTAGCGGAACCCACATTGGAAGGGAGGAAGGGGTAAGGAGGGGGAGAAGAAAGGAAGGAAGGAAGAGGAAATAAAAAGAAAAGAAAAGCCAGGCATAATTGTATGTGCCTGTAACCCTCACACTGGGAAATGGAGACAGGCAGATTCCAAGGGCTCTGTAGCCAGCCCCCATAGCTGAAATAGCAAGCTTCCAGAACAGTGATGGGTAATGACAGTAAGAGTGGTAGAGGGAGTCACCCAACATCCTCCTCTAATCCCAGAGTATGCATACATGTATGCAGACAGACAGACAGACAGATATGTAAGTGCAACCTGCTGAGCCCATTTTTGCATTCATGCATATATGGTTTCAGGTCTGATAGCTTTGTATTTGGACAAGCAGTCACGTGACTCATCACTGTTAGGCAAGACCAATTCTCTGTCGGCAATCTTTCATTGCCTATAGTTCTCTGTCTAGAGGTAGGACCTGCACTTGTCCAGCACTAACTGTGAAATGGCATCCTATAGAAAGGGAAAACATCCCTATGAGGAAAGGACAGAGGGCGCTGGTAGTGACAGATGCCCAGTGAGATGCTGCAGGCATCACTAATAAGAAACAAAGGCCAGAGCTTGTTGGGGAGGCTGTTTGCTTTATCAAACTAATCTATAAAGAAACCCATTCAGAAAGAGATCACAAAGGAATGGAGAATGGATGCAAACTAAGTTTTCCATAAGCTGCCTGCAGGTGTGTGTGTGTGTGTGTGTGTGTCTGTGTGTGTGTGTGTGTACGTGCATGTTGAGAGAGGCCATTCTTTATACTTTAAAATATTTCCTTTCGTTATTTTTAATTAACACAGACAAACAGTGTCCTGTTATTGTAGACTAAGCCTTCTACATCACAGGGGTTGGTGTGGGATTGGAGCCCGTTACCTACAAAGTCCTTGCATTAATATTAACCTTCGTGGAACTAATTCCAAACAGCCATTTATTGTGAAAGTAAAACTACTTGTATTTTAATCAGAGAATTAATGAAGCTTGCTCAGAGGTTAAAAAAAAAATTCTCTTTCTGTGTCAACAAGGAAAGTGTCTCTTATGTTTGGGTGCAGGCCTTGCCTTTGTCTGCACTCAGGCTACCAGCAATCTGTTAAGTGGGAGGAGAGGAGAGGAGCTCTGTGAAGGTAACCCACAATAAACAGAGTTGCCAAGCAGAGGGCCCCCTTTGTTCCAGTTTGCACAAAGCAGGGGATAAATCACTCCCCCTGGGGTCTGTTCCAGGCCTGGACAATGGTGTGGCAAAGAGTGGAGTTAATCTACTTTTGATTGGAAAAGCATTTCTTTTCTTGTGTGGAGGCAGGAGTTCAGCCTGTGTGAGGAAACGTTAAAAAGGAGAGGCAGGGCTGAGAGCCTCTGTCATCTCCCAGAGGCGGTGTCGTGTCCCCGTCCAGTGTCCCCCGTCCTGTCCCCCCACCCCCCAGTGACCAAGGAAGGCGCACAGGAGGAAAGCAGAGCTGGGCTGAAATTCTGACAGAGAGTGGCAGGGCCTCTTTTAACCCTTGCCTTTCTGGCTCTTTACCCTGGCAGCAGATGCTCACATGGCAGACTCACTCTGTCCCTCCTTAGATAAGTGGGCGCCCAGTTCCCAACACTGTTCTCATCTTTCTGTGTGAGAGCCAGAGCTCCAGAGACGCCTGCTAGCTCATGTGAGGGATATTCTGGAATTATTAAAATAACCACCCACCCAGGAGGGCACCCAACTCGCACAGACTCGGGGAAAGAAGGACCATAGAAGAATCCCGAAGGATGGATTTAGCCAGGTGTTTTAGTTTGCTTCCTCCTATTGCTATGAGAAATGCCAGAAACAAAAACAACTAAAAAGTCAGGGCAGGGACGAAAGCAGGAAGCAGGAAGTGCAATGGAGAGCTTACGGACTTCACCTTTCTTTGTAGCTCCCAGGGATAGCTGTCCAGTGGTGGTATGGCTCATAGTGGGCTGGGCCTTCCCACATCAATCATTAATTTAAAAGAAGAAGAAGAAGAAAGAAAACCACATACTCGCCTACAGGCCATCTTGTTACTCGGAACTTAAAGAGACAGGATGGTCGAGACGAAGAGATAGTGAGGTGGGAGCGTGGATATGCTCACAGCACAAGGTTGTCATAGGTGATATTCTGAGAGATTATAACAGCGATGTGTTGTTTGCTTGTACCGCTGAGGATTGAACCCAGGACCTTGTGGGTGCCGGGCTAATGCTCTCCCACAGAGCTATAGTCCCAGCTCTAGTTTTGTGATCTGAATGAAAGTAGACCGTGTGCGGTGGCACTTGGGGCCAGAGGCAGGGTTCATCAGGGAAAGTCTCGCTCCAGGTGGGTTCCAGGCACAATATGATGCTAACATATCTGCCCGCCAGTCATCTTCTTCTGAGCCCTGGAGAATGCTGGCTACTGACCTCTTTTCAAGACTCGTTGCTTTAGCTCTTTGGTGGTAACCATACAAAGCCAAGCCTTCCATGGCTGACTTACCACAGCCCTACACTAGGTGTCTGGTACCAGGTCTCTACACACACGCACTGGCTAGTGGCAGTAGCTCCAGTATGGCCTTCTGGCTCAGTTTCCTCTTCAAAAATGCTGCAAGGTAGGAAAGATCAGAGCTACTTTGGGTTCAAATGCAAACAAAATCTATTTGCACACTGAAAATGTATACTAAGCCCTGCTCCATGTCTCCTCTGCCCCCCAGCGTCAACAGTGGTATTGGAGCTGCTACCAAGCATCATGGTAGGCAATGGTCGGGAAGGCACAGCATCTGGAGCCCTGTCGCCCATCTGTGTGACTTGGAAAATGGAAAGCTTTCCCCTTCCCCCTTTTCTGTCTTTCTAGGTAATTCTTTCCAGGTAGCCCCTACCTTGGTGACCAACTGAAACCTTATTTTGTCAGAGTTCCAAGAGATTCAGCAAGAAGAGCTCAAGCTATTTCTTCTCCATCGGATGGACCCTGAGAACACTCGCTAGGAGATTTAGCTATGTTGCTGTTGCAGGCTGTGTAGGCTAGCTGGGAAAGTGTTTTAATTTATCAAGTAACTGATATGATTCACCACTGTCTAATTTAAGTGGAGCAGACGGTAATTGGTAAAATATATGTGGGGAAAGTCATCTCTGTTTGAAAGGACCGTTACTTGGTTTCTTTATTTCAAAATTCCTAGAATTCATTTCTGGGTATAGGCTAGAGGTCATTATTGGATTTATGACCTGGGAGTATTTTGGCTTAGTCATTCTTCTGGCTAGTGAAGCAAGGTGAGGTGCAGAGCTCATGGAGGGGATTGGAGCTCCAGGAAGGAATATACGAGAATGCGTGTGCGTGGCCCGTGTTACTCGGAGATGTTTGCAGCATCTACATGCTCCTGTGTGCGACCCTGGCACATACAACTGTAATACACAGTGACAGAATCTTTCTCATGCTGGTCCTGAGACCCCGTGTGTACCTGTCCACTTCAGTATGGCAACATCTTCTGATGAGGGCTGTGCTGGTCAAAAGTAGTGTTGTTTGGGCCTTCTGGGTATCTCTGGATTTTCTTTCAAGAAGAATGCTTAACCCTTCACCCTCAAAACACAGTTTTCAAGCTCTCATCGTGGAACTGGTTTAGTTTCTGCCTTTGTCTTTTCGTTTGTTTTGTTTTTGAGACTTGAAAGTGAGCCCAGTACCGAAACTGCAGAAACTGCAGGCCGTGGCGACCAGGGTGGCTGTATGTCCTTGAACTGAGAGCAGACGCTCATGAGAAGGGAGGGAACCGATTCAGGTGCAGGTCAGAAGACACAGTAGAGCCGGATGTTAAATGCCGGGAGTGGAAAGCAGCTATGATGGATATTAAAAGTCATACTCCTGGTATGAAAAAATCATACTCCCAGGAGTGAGCGTGTACAAACTTCCAGCAGTGAAGAGTTGGATGGGTGCATGGGACTGGCAATAATTCAGAATCAATCTGTAGTGGTCCTGGCACATAGTAGGTGCCTGGTAAGTAAGGGTGGCTGTGTTTGGGAGATTTCTAATGAAAACTGCGCTTAACTCATAGAATAAGCCTGCAGCAGTTAACCCTCTTGTTTAAAGATATGTGTTAAAGGATAAAGCCTTTGACAGGGGATGTAGAGTTTCAATGCATGGCTGGCTAGCGGATCCCTGTGTACACACAACTTGTAATTTACTCTCCGAGTGGCTCTGGAAGAATGATGGGAACGTTCTGCGCAACAATCACTTAGGGTGTGGTGCAAACCAAATGAGACAATGTATATAAAGTAGAGAGTTGGAACCTAGCAGTAAATCCGAGATGAATGATGGTGATGGTAATGGATAGCCATGAAGGAAAGCTAAAACCTAATTATCTTAATTATCTTACCATGTACTTTTTTTTCCTGATGTTTAATTTTTTTTTTTTCCACAGAGAACGAAAGCAGGTTGTTTCAGAGTTGCTGTTCTCGTGTGTTTAAAATAAGAGGAGACTAGTTTGTCTTGGGCACGCTGGGGATTTCCTGGTTTATTGGAAACGGGTGCCTAGCAGGAGTGACTGCACTCTGGTCTGGTCTGCAGGTGACTAGGGCTGGATCATGTCCCAAACAGCAGCTTCCTGTGGATTTGTTTCTGCACCTTCCTGGTCAGTGCCCACAGGGAGCGGACGCCTATGCCTTTCTCTAGTGCACTCAGGTAGACATTGGACAGTTGGATCAATTTTTATAAAACTCTGCTCTGTGGACTTTGTTCTGCTTAAAGACTTTAGGAGAAAAGCAATCGGAACGTTCTCAGCCTTCGTACTTGTCTTTCTACTCAAACGGGCCTGTGTTTTAGCCAAATCCGTGCTCCCTCCTTCCTCAAGCTTCTCCTGGAGAGAGCTGCCAGCCCTCACCTCTCCCCTCTCTCCTCCCCTCTTCCCCCCCCCCCCTTTCCCACCCAACAGGTCTTGTCTCCTCCTGGTGAGGAAATCAGAGCAACCTTCTTCAGAGGGAGGAAGGGAGACAATGGAGAGGCTGAGCAGCTCAAGTGTCATTTGTCACAGCTTGACTAGAGGGCCATTCCTGGCATTTTTCACTGGTTTCGGGTACTGAAAGCGTTGTAGAAGGTAAATGAGGCTGAACCCTCCGGGTTTATTACTCTTTTATCTAAACATCCCGAGTCCTTAACAGACGTCCCCATACTGTCAACAGGACCGGCCTCTGTGTGATAAATTAGGGACCCTGAAATGAGATGTGACCTCCTGTCAGCTGCCTCTAACTCCAGCACCCACCCACACACACACACACACACACACACACACACACACACATACACACACACACCCACACACCCACACACACCCACCCACACACCCACACACACACACACACACACACACACACACACACACACACACACACCCTTTCTCCTCTTCCCATCCCCCACTTTTATCTTTCATCTTCCCTGCTTTCCCTACCGTCTACTTCCCCAATCTTTCTCTCCCTTTTCTCCTTCTCTTCCCGGTCTTCCTTCCTTCCTTCCTTCCTTCCCCTCTTTCTCCTCCCCTCTCCTCCCTTCAGAGATACAGAAAGGTCTTCCTGGTGTTCCATGCCCACGGTGCTTTCCACCCTATTCTCGGTGGATGTGTAGGCTTCACACCAGACTTGAGGCCCTATCATCTCCATGATGCGAGCTTTTGTTTTGGTCCTGATGGAGCCCCTGGGGCCCTGGGCTCGCTCCAGTCCCTTTGACAGTGTCTTCCTCCCAACTAAGTGCTGGGTACAGAAAGGCATGGGCAGATATGGGCCTGCAATTTAGACCTCTTAGACTTTATCAAGCTCCCCACTGTAACATTGTTCAGTGGTTTATTAGGGAGTGGGGGAGATTAAAAGTTTCTATACTTTGAAAATGGATTCTTCAATATTCTCAAAGCGCTTTGTAAGTGATGCTTGTCCCTCTCAAATCGTCTTACGGTGACTTAAATTTTAAGTGTTTTTTCTCCGTTTTTGTTTTGTGTGTAAAGGGTGTGTACCTACAGGGTAGGGATAGAATTATCGTCTTTTCTGAATGTTTCCCACCCCTCAATACAGGGCCTAATGCTTAGATAGCGTTCACCTCGAAACTTTACTGAATACATTATAATAAGGCTATTGGATGGAATCTTATAGCTCCAGGCTTCCCATCTCCTGCTCCTGTATCAACAGCCTGTCCATGATGCACAACTGTTGCTAGGGAATTTGGAGTTTCTGAGTAAAAGAACTTAGAAATACTTAGAAGGAAGCTCCTGGACAATCTTATTAGGATTTGGGAGAAAAGCAGGGACAGGCAAGCTGTAAATCTCAGCAGCTGCCAGGGCACAGGAGACAGACAGAGACTCATCTCATTTGTGTCACGCCAGCATGCTCAGCAGTGGAAGTCAACAGGCAGCTGCATGGCAGAAGACAGATGTGCGTGTCAGAGGAAGGGCAGAGGAGCTTCTGAGGACAAGTGGGAAATCCCAGAGTAGCCTGGAAAGCGTGCTTAGACTTCTGGCAAGCTTCCGAAAGAAAATAAATAGGAGGAAGGGAGGAAAGTTAAACTTTTCTAAGTTAGGACTTAGAAAGGGGCCAGTTCTGCACTGTGGCCTGATATTGATATTGGTAGCATGTGTATGTATGTATGTATGTATGTGTATATGTACACATATATGTATATATGTGCATATATATATCCTCATTCATCCATCTATATATAGTTAGACCCTCATATATCTATCCGTACACATGCACACATAATATATATATATATACATACATATACATATACATATACATACATACATACATACATATATATATATATATATATATATATATATATCTCCTCTTTAAAGGAATAATTATTCCTCTCATCTCAGCATGGCTTTATATGAACTGGCATTTCTGAGAACCGGTCTTTGGCCAGGTAACAATAGACTCGGCTAGATCAACTCTTAAAGGAGACAATAGTGAGTAATGTTCAATCTTTGGGGCAGATAAGAATATCATGTCTCCTCTCAAAGCTAGAGGCATTTATTTCACTATTTTGACCAAGAAGCCTGAAGAAGGGCAAAGCTGGTGTTTACCTTTCGAGTATTACCAAGGAAATGGAAAATGGGGTCCAAAGCCAACCATGAAGCCCACGAAGCATTCATCCATCCTCTGTGATCTCCTAAGCTACTGATCTCTGTAATACCTCCAGGATCTTCCCCTCACTCCAAGGCCCCACATTCCAGGACTAATGGGCTCCACTGGTCCTGCTCTCTGTAGCCAGGCTCAACTCTGAGCATCCTTCCCACTGTGGCCAGGCCCTATCGCCCCCCATCAAGGACCTGACCTTTCTTATCCTGAACCTCATTTCTAGCTGCCTGTATATTCTGAACTCTTTCTTCTTTTCTCTGTATTCAAACCCCTACTCATCCCCAGGGACTTGGCTACCGCCTCCCCCCCCCCCACTACTTTATGAAGCCTCTCTTCCTGTGATGGAAGTTCTTAGGATGATACCCTAAGCCCTGGCAGCCCTCACAAACTAGGCTCAGCTACAGATCCCTAGTATGTCAGTTAAAGAAACAAGTGGTTATGGACTAATCTTTTTTGCACATTGCGAAGATGTGTCTTTGCCAATATGCCCTTTGATTGGTTTAATAAAAGAGCTGCCTGGCCAATAGCTAAGCAGGAAGACATTAGGTGGGATAGCCAAACTGAGAGAAGGCTGGGAAGAAGGGCAGAGTCGTCAGATGCGCAGGAAGCAGGAGATGAATGGGCCATGCTGAGAAAAACGTACATATGGCAGAATGTAGGTAAGAAATATGGGTTAACGTAAGGCGTTGAGAGCTAGTTAGCAATAAGCCTAAGCTATCAGGGGACCATTTGTAATTAATAATACATCTCTGTGTGGTTATTTGGGGAGCTGGCTGACCCGACAAGAAAACTCCATCTCAAGGAGTCGTAGTGAAAAGCTGGGGATCTAGGCTTATTCAGTGTGGGGACACTGGGACAAAGAACAAATAAAGGGGTTCAGTGATGCCAGCCCACCAGGGAGCATGGAGGGCGACAGGTATATGTAACTAAGTAGTCCTGCTCAAGGTATGTCTGTGCCCATCATTGGTCCAGCTTTGGGATGAGTGCCTGCTGGGAGGCAAATTCCTCCACTTTTTTCAGTAGTCAGGTAGCACGAGTGTCTCTTTAAAAGACCTTCCTCCTGCCAAGGGTTGTAATCCCTTCCTGGAATTGAGCACATCTGCCTTTGTGCACCATTACCTTCTGTACTGAATATGTGGGTCCTTCTCGACTGGACACTTCACAGCCATTCAGCCAGAACGGTACAGGACCTGCATGTTGACACATACTTTCAGCAAGTCAGGGACGGAGCTCCCTGAAGGAAAGGACCCATATGATTCAGTTTGTAAGCTCCCAGCTTGTAAAACAGAACTTGGCACCCACTCTTAATGCCCTCAGGAAGAGCAGGCAGGGGGACTGGCTGAGTGGAGGGGAGTGTACTTTATACTGTACATTGATAGGCAAATCTAGGGCATTCTGGTTTCAGTGGAATTCTGACCCAGCCTTCTGGCAAGAGGAGAAGATGCTTTCTCCAAACTAAAGAATAGCATCACCACCTTCAAAGAAAAGGAAAACCGTAAGAGCGCTATCAAATGAGTAGGGTGCAAAGTGCTAACAGCAGGAGCTGAACCAAAAAGTGCCACAGAAATCCACTGTGTGGGAGTGGATATATAAGCGAGAGGATTAGGAAAGCCCTTTCCAGTTTCCTTTCCACAGTGGGATTATCTCCAAGTGGGGAAGAGTGTAGGGAAATGGAAGCGTTGGGAGGCACTCTAGTTATCTTCCATGTAAATAACTATCTTTTCCTCATTGAGTCTTATCTCCAAGTGGGTTATAACATCTTAAAACATGATCTCAAAGAAGAGAAGGGTTAGAGGAGCCAGTAACTAAATTTCTTCAGGCATCTTGGAGAAATTGTTCCAGTGCTCTCTAGAATTTTCCATAACACCCTTTGTGTGTCTTTGCAGCATGCTTATCTAGAGGAGGATGTCCCCAACTGTTATGTGGTGTGTGTGTGTGTGTGTGTGTGTGTGTGTGTGTGTGTGTGTGTGTGTACTGTATTATAGCTTTTGTTACTCACTATTGCTTTTGAAAGGGAAGCATAAGATACTCCAGTTGCTGCAGGCGTGGCTCTGTGTTTAAGAGCACTGGCTGCTCTGCCAGAGATCTGGTTCCATTCCTGGTACCCAAGTGGCAGCTCACAACTCCCTATAAGGACAGGTCCATGGGACATTAGATGCACTCTTCTGGCTTCCAAGGGCACCAGGCCTATGTGCGGTGCACAGACATGTGGGCAGGCACTCATGCACATGAAACAAAAGCAATAAAAATTTTAAAAAACCATTTAAAATTTTAAAACACATTCTAGTTGCAGAAACCGATTTATGAATAAGCCAACAGATAGTCAAACTCATCAAGGTGTCAATGTACCTCTTCAGGTTCTGTCTTTACATTGTTGTGGGTTTTTGCCAACTGCCTCTTGTGTGCTCCCACACCCCAACGGGCACCAAGTTAGACTCCATATTGATATTTTCAAATAAGAAGCCAGAGAAGGACAGTTGTGTACAACCTGTTCAATGAAGGCGCTCGTAAGGACATAAACTACTTAAAAACTAGATACTCCAAAGCAGACTTTTAAACCTCCAAAGGGAAACTGAGTGACAGAAAGGTCTCTTCTGCGTGAGAGTCCCTGTCTGCTTGCTCCTGTCCCAAAGCAGACAGAAGAGTTCATAGCCAAGAATTCCTTCCAGCGTAGACATTTTCTATAGGTTGGTTGCGAGCCGTATGATAGCCACTGGTGTGGACATGAAGCCAGTGAATTTAATGAGCATCGTGATGGAGTCCGCTGATGCCCTCACTCTGTCATTTGAGCACAGAGTGCACTGTTATTAGGCTGAGCTTCCAGCCTCTCATTTTGGCTTCAGATGACTACAGCTGCCAGAGCAGCACAAGCTACAGTAGTTTCCAGTAACCGGTTCAGGGTTAATGTCCTCTATTTAAGATACTTAATTATGGTCAGAGTGGAGAAGAAGTTGTGGCCATATGGCTTTGATCTGCTATCTAGAATGACCTACAAAAAAAAAAAAAAAAAAAATTGGAAAGCAAGCAGCTTTTAAAATATAGGGTCTCTGCTATGAACTCCCAGTTCCAAACTACAAGAGTTTTTGAAAGGGAGCCACAGGCTTTGTCTCCAACACCAGATGACATTTTTCAAGGATTGTTACTGGGCTTTTTATTCACAGCCTGCTGTGACCCGTCGTGTGAATCTGGTCACCATCCTAGCCATACCTCTCAGCCTGATGTATTGGATGGGCCAGGTTATCGGGCTTAATTTCCTTGGTTTTGCATGCAAAATATTCCTTGCAAATGTCTAATTAGGGTCTAGAAAAGTGACTCAGTGAGAGACACACAGGAGAAATAAAGTAATAACGATCTTTAAGTGTCTAATGGCTTACTAAGCTACTATCAAATAGAAGCAAGCGATGAAGTTGGGTTTTTACGCGCCACGTGCAATTTAACAAGAATATCAGTTTGTTTTGCTTGGCATCTCTTTGGGGAAGAGTACATGCCATGGCCTGGGTGTGGAGGTCAGAGGACAGCTCGTGGGAATTGTTTTGGTTCTGGGGGGTGCGTACTCGGGTCATCGCTGATCAATAACAAGTGCCTTTATCTACCGAGCCATCCCGTTAGCTCTCGGTGAAGGCTTCTTGATGAGGAACAGTTTGTACATGTTGTTCTCAATGTGCTATTGCCTCAGTTCTGTTATGCATAGCTGCTCTTGGCTGGACACGACCTCCCCTGCTCATACATAACTTCCTTATCACTGTCCCTCTCATAATAATGATAATAAGCTTGGCTTGCGGGGTTGGGGGTGCCGGGGGTGGGGCGGTTTGCCAGCCAACGACATTGAAATCTTGTCAGCCTGCTTTCTTATGAGATGTTCACTTCTAGCAAAGCAGGGAGGGAGAGGGGGAGAGAGGGAGGGGGAAAAAGAAGAGCAGTGACCAGCAAAGCTTGCTTTAAAAAAAAAAAAAAAAGATAATAAAAGTCACGCGTGGCAATACTTTTAGGAGGAGAGGGACCAGAATGAAAGCCCATTTGGTGTAGACAGTGACCTATTTGGGAAGCTAACAACAAGGCCCTGTGCTTTTTGCAGAAGGGACAAAGCAAGTGAGAGGCACAGGGAAGTAGAGGCTGGTGGGTGTGAAGGCCAGCTTCCCCTTCAGGGGTTCCGTGTAGCATCTCGTTTGTGCTGGAAAGCGGGATGCAGTGGGAGCTGCTCTCTGTGGGCCTGGTTATTTTGCGCATGTCCCCTCCCCACAATGCTTGTGGACCACACCGTGAACTTGGAAGGAAGTAGAGCTACAATGTGCGATCCTGGAGAGGGGACTGTATTTATTTATTTTTATTTTATTTTACGTTATTTCAGCTGCTTTCGCTTTTTTTTTTTTTTTTTTTTTTTTTTAAGTCTGCCCTTGCTTCCTATTGAGTCCATCCTCAATGTGGTGGGAGAGGGGAACATTGAGTTATGAACCCTTGAGCACACAAGGTGCAGAAAGCAGTTTCCCCTCTTTCAAGGATCCAGACAATGCCCGGGCTGTGTTGGTTTAACCCTCTGTGGGTCTGGCTGATGTAGGATGTATTTAAGAGCCTTGTAAGTGTTAGACATGGAAAATTGTTTCCATTCTCCTCCGCGCATTAATTTAACTTCACGCACTTAGCAAATGGGAGTAATGTGCTTATTTTTGTTTTGTTTTGTTTTGTTTTTTTGCTTATTTTTTTTAAGCCTTCCTGCACTGGCATGGATCTGGTCCTGTGTGTACTTATCTGATGCTTTTATGCCTTAAAGGGTGTCTTAAACAACTCTATCGCACTTTGAATTTTTATTTCTGATTTTCCACTATATGAACTTTACATGTATATGACAGAGCGTGTGGAATCCAGAGATCAACCTGGGGTATTATTCTTCCAAGTTCTGTCTGCTTCGGTTTTTGAAACAGGGTCCTCATTGGCCTGGGACTGGATAAACTAGGCTGGCTGGCCAAAGGACGATTTCCACCGACCCACCTCCCTCCACCTCCCCAGTACCTGGATTACAAGCATGTATCACCATCATGGGCCGTGAGGGCTTAAACTCAGGTCCTCATGCATGCACAGCAAGCACTTTCCAACTGAGCTATTTCCCTGAGGCTCCGTTGATGTTACCACTAACTGTGGCCAGCATCCGTAGAAGGAAGCTCTGATGGACTGGGGAGATGGGGGACCACTTTAATGTAGACCATGTTATCTCTCCTTGCTACAACTGCACGCTTTTTAACAGGTGAATATCATACTCAATAATGAGGGAGCATCCGTCTGTACTCTGTGGTAGGGGTAATGAGCGCATTTGAAATAGATGCCAGTGATTCATCTTGCATGTGAAAAGTGTCATAGAAAAGTTCGGGAGTCCTAAGGCATCCTTCTCATTGACTTCACAGGATTACCTTGCTTGCATCCGGGACCAAACAAAACTGCCCCTGGGGACTGAAGATAGGGCTGCTCTTTTTGGGAACATACAGGACATCTACCACTTCAATAGGTAAGTGGATAAGCACAAGGCTGTTCTCATGTAAGAGCATTATAGATTGTTTATCCAGGCCAGTAAAGACCAGCTCCTCAGAGGCAGGGTCTGTGTCTCCTTTGTCTTTTAGCTTCCCTGATATTTATCCCCACCCTGGATTGTAGGAGGCTGGTCTCTCCGGTCCTGACCATCTAGCTCATAGGAAACATTAAGGCTACACTGGGGGTTTCACTTGCTTGACCTTGTAGACTGTGAGAAAACTATTTTGTATCTTCGGAGCCCATGCTTCTCCTCCTGGGTCACACTGAGGCACCCAGGGAAGTTCTAAGAAAACACGATGAGTATATAGAGTCAGTAAGATGGCTCCGCAAGCATACCTGAAGCCTGGGTTTCACTCTCGGCGGCAAATTAAAACCATGGGTGCTGGGCTTACCTGTGGAGGCAGGAGGGTCAGAAGTGGAAGAGCATCCTCATCCAGGTTGTGAGTTTGAGGTCAGCCTGGGCTCCTCCACGCCATGTCTCAAAACAAAGGAACAAGCAATATCTGGCCTAAAAGGGATCATATCCCTCCTTTAAAAGTCCAGGAATTTATAAAAGACTGTGAGAGGGAAAGATGGTGGATAACCCCAAGGAAGAGCGTTTTCCCAACACAGCAGGGCTGGTGTGCATATAAACTCACAGAGACCGCGGCATTCACTAGACCAGCACAAGCTCAAGCCAGCCTGTGAGAGTAGTGGGTACCATGTCCCACCCCTCGCCAAGAAGTTATCTGAAAACCATGGTTGCTGGGAGAAGGACAAATCCGTTTTCTTCAGTGGAATGACAGAGGGTTTATCAGCCACCTTCCTGGGAGCGCCCAGTGCCCAGGAGTAGTCAACCAACACAAACTGGACTCCTCCGGGATTGTTGTTGTTGTTATTGTTGTTGTTTTTACAAGAGAAAAAGAATGTGAAGCTGGGTTGGTAAGGAGGTTGATAGGGCATCAGGAATGAGTTGGGGTAGGAGGGGAAAAGCTGATCAAAATATACTATAGGATATTCTCCAAAAAAAAATAGATTTATAAAACGTTATTTTTAAAAGCAGTATGTGAACCCTACTTCTGGAAATTACTCATTGGGATGGGGCCAGAACATCAGAATTTTCTAAAAGGACTTCAGGCCTTTATAATGGGAGGCCACAGCAGAGAAACACTATCTGGAGAAATCACCCTGGCCGTAAGATGGTGAGAAACACATCAAAGTCTGCAGAGGCCACATGCTTACTAGTGATCTGTTGGTTTTAATGCAGGCCCCGATTTAGCAATCCCATGAGTTCAGGGAAAGCATCACTTTCCAGAGCCCACTAATAACATCATGACCCAGAAAGAAGCTGGATACTAAGAGGTCCCTGCCCTAACTCATCTGTGGTTTGGCTGTAAAGTAATGATGACAAGTACTTGAGGACCAGAAGCCACACAGCTTTAGAGGCATCATTCCCCCAAGGTATCATTCCCCCATGCACATCATCAGGGTGCACACAGCCATACTCCCTCTTGCATAGCAGACCTCTACTCTTCAAGCCCCTCATGAAGTTCAGGAAGCTATGGCTACCCTCAGGAGGGATTTTTCTTCACTACTTGGAATTTAAATGATCATGTGTCTCCTAGTCTAAGGAAAGAAAAAGTGGAGGAGTATGAAGAAGGGACTCGGCAGTGAGGCCCATTATGCAAAAGCTGGGTAACCAGGAAGACCGTTCTATTCCTGAATCCATTCTCCACTCCTTTCTGTTGGATGTCCATTGACCCTGAAAGCCATTCCTGTCTAAAATATACCTGGACCAGAGTGAAGGAACACCCTGCTACTGATGTACATGCAAGGCATGGGTGAGCGGCACCATGGCAACCCATCGTGTCCATGCCAGCGGCTGTGATCATGTGTATTCACTGTTCAAGCGGTGCCTTAACCCTCTTGGCAGCTCTTTGAAGGTGCACACATTTCACATGTGAGGAATCAGATTTTAAGACAGGGAGGTCCTCTGATCAAGGGTGTGGCCCAAGCCTGGACCACTTTGGACACTGCTTTTATTTGTTTCTAGTATCTTCCTCTGTTTTGAAAAATATCTCTTGTCCAACTTTGCTGTTCAATTCTCTGGGTGCTGTGGGTTGGTTAGTTGTTTGCTTACTTGTTCATTTATTTGCTTGAGACAGGGCTTTACCATGTGTTGCAGGCTGACCCTGAACTCACTGTGTAGCTAGCCCAGGCTACCCTCAAACTCACAGTCTTCATATAATACACCTACAGAGTGCTGCGGTTACAGAGGTTCTCTCCCATGCTCCGCTACACACAGTAGGATTGTCTCTTTTGTTTTGTCTCCATTTGCCTTCATTTCTGTTCTCTATTATCTCAAATCTAAATTTATAATTTAAATGACCCTGTGGTTGTTACAGTTGGCTAAGTAAGAACATCAATGTGACCATCTTTTATGTCATTGCTTCTGCATCTTTAATAATATTCCATTTGATTCCCAAGCTGCAACTGTCTGGCAAATCATGATGGAACTTTAAATAATAGAATCTAAACTTCTGTTGTTAATTTCTTTATCACAGATTTTTTTTGACACAGGATTGTAATATAAAATAGTGTAATGTAGGTAAGACTTAAGTCTCCAAAATTAAAAGAGGAGATTATATTAACCAGAAAAATTCAACTGAATGGGCTTTGTTTTCTAAGACACACAGATGGAACAAATCTAAAACTGAAAATCCAAAATGCCCCATATTAGAAACCTTTTGAACACTACCACAGGTTGGAAATTCCACATCTGACCTTGAGTAATGCATCACAGCCATAACGCAGACCCTCTGAAGACTGTACAGAATCACCTTCTAGCTGTATGTACCACCTGCAGATGCAGTAGTGCAATTCTCTGTTTAGACTTGGGTCCCGTCTCCAAGACAAGGAGGGTAATATGTCTATGCGGATATTCCAAACTCCAAAAAGCACTTTTGGTCCCAAGCATGTGGGTTAGGGAACCCTTGACCTGTATTTCCCAAGCACAGACATGTATAGCTTCTCCAAAGCTCTTTTATACTATATTTACTTTTTAAATTCCTTACGTTTTAAAGGCATTTAAAAAAAAATCTCACTGAAAACCTCTTCTATGCCAGTGTGTCATTCCACACTGTGTAGAGTGATATGGCGATGGGAGAGAAATCTGGAATTGACTGAAATTGTGGCGTTATGAGGCATAAATACTCCTATCCGTGTATCATTGACTCGTATATTAAAAACTGGAGAATCAAATGTCTTAGATGGCAAGAGTCTATGTCACCACTGAAGAAAGGATGGGAAAGATGCCAGATCAATTCAGATAAACCAGCTTTACCTGGACCCATGTCTCATTGTAACTTACTGTCCAATACAGTGCTTCATTCACAAGCTGGGTTTGCTTGTTTTCCTGTTTTGTTGTACATTGCGGTGATAGTACCAGTGTTTCCTGGGGATGGAACCCAAGGCCTCACACATATTACACACATATGTGTTCCACCTCCAAGCCACACACCTCAGCCTTGGGGTGGGAGTTTTGCCATCATTGTATTCTGGCCATATCCATCACCTGCCCTCATGTTTGGGCTTTATTTTTCTTCTCATTGCTTTATAGGAGCTGGTTATCAAGTCTGTGGACCACGTGAGTGCAAGTGTCTTTTCCAAAAGACATGCTTTGTAACTTTCATGTGACTTCTCTAAAGACAAACTCACAATTAGCAGCACAAAATGCACTTCTGAAAGTAGGCCACAGGGTTAGGTCTAAACATTATCTCCCATTTTTGGAGGTATGCATTTTTTTTTTTAAAAGACTCGTAAAATTTTGCTTTCTCGCATTTGTTTTTAATCTTAGCCTGACTCTGATGGTGGTGCCGTGGTCAGTAAAGCTAAGCTCTGATTTCACATGCCTAGCCAATGGTCCCATCACCACTAACTGAAGTACACAAAGTCTCCGCACTAGGTTGCATTTCCTGCCCTTTGCATGCCAAGTTACATGGGTGTGTGGATCGCAGGGTAGGCTCTGAATCCTCCTTAGCGGCCCTTTCCAACTGTGCCAGTGCTGTGATGCCCGTGTGGAGGCCTCTTTGCTCCCCTTCAATACGGGCTTAGTTTCTCTTGACTTAGCTCCACAAGTGGTTTTATTGTAATTGTCAGTTTTTTCAAAATGCGTGCAGCACTCAGTTGGTATCTTTATGAATCTAATATTGAAAATGACAGCTTCACATGACCAAGACATACTATCAATAGTTGTATGTCTCTTTGACCAATTATTTGTTTGTTTATTTTATTGTTTGCTTTTGAGACAGGATTTCATGGAACCCAGGTTGGCCTAGAACTTGCTATATAGCCGAGGATGACCTTGAACTCCTGATCTTTCTGAATCTACCTCCCACATACCAGGATTACATATATATACCTGGTCCCATCTACCTTTTAAATGTTAATCAGGCTATTTAACAACTTCTCTCCCACCTGGAAACATATAGCTTTAAAAATTAACTCCTAGAGACCTTAAAATGCCGGCATTTATGTTGACTAAAATTTTTCTGTTCTTTTAATTAACTATGTGCTCTCAACAAGGCATGTTTTTGATTCTTTTGTATGACATTATATCTAAGGATCTTCCCAGGCTTCCCCGTGACGTCTAACAATGGCTTATAGATGCTTCTAGAAATCTATGCATTCATTCTGAAAATAAGGTGTTTTTCGAGACAGGGTTTCTCTGTATTGCTTTGGAGACTGTTCTGGAACTAGCTCTGTAGACCAGGCTGGCCTCGAACTCACAGAGATCTGCCTGTCTCTGCCTCCCAACTTCTGGGATTAAAGGCATGCACCACCAATGCCCGGCTCCCTGTGTCTACTTCTTACCCCACTGCTTTGAAGCAACTTCCTCCACAATGTCACCGTCCTTATCTTCATTTTGACATCATCAGAAGCATCTCCCTACTTACGAATTAAGTATAACAAAACTGAAATGCTTCTCTATTTTGCTAGAGCTTATCTGGAATATTATGAATATTGAGCATGACTGAATGCAGAGTTTGGCTTCATTAAATTTAGGATATTATTTTACTCCTATGCATATTGAGTGAACTGCATTAATAGACATTCTGATTTGAGTCACATACACACATCATTACTAGGATAAACTCCACCTGCCCTTGATGCTTTCCACGTCTGTACACTGATGAGGTATTTCATTCCTTTTTTTTTTTTATAACTAATAACATGATTTTTGTTTTTTCATTGTCTTCCTTTCTGTTTTGCTATCATGAAAGGCAACCGAGACTTCATTTTGGTCTACTTCTTGGTGTCCTCATCTCTTACTGCGTATTCCCCACCCCACCCCCTACCCTACCACCGCCACCACCCCCATTGCCCCCCCCCCAACAGCCCTGAAATTGAAGTCTCTGGTTTGGTGTCTGGAATAAATCTCCAAATGGTCAGAAACTGGGTTAGTTAAAACAAACCACTTGAGCCCTCAAATCCCAGCGCTTTTAAAAACCCGTGTGTTGCCAACCAAAGGGGAAAAGAAATGTCAGTTCTCTTGTGATAGAGAAGCTATCTAAACTGTAACTTGAATCTCTCTTTATGGGTGAAGCAGGAGGAAATTCAGGCAGTTCCTCCCAATTGAGTTTTTATGTCTAAGTTGTTGCTTAAAACCATCGAAACTCAAAGCAGAAATTTCCGTTTTGCTTTGGCTCTTCTCTTCACTGCGTTGAGCTTTTACTGTGTGTAAAATGCTGGACTGGATCTTACGGCTCAGATGTGGATGACCCCATTGTACAGCTAGCGATGGACAGGATGCTTTGAAGGGCTGAGGACCATGTAATTAATTTTGCTCTAGTGAAATCTTCACAAAGCAAGCTAAATATGTTAATGTAATGTAACCATGCATCAAAACATATACAAGGCAGAGGGGTAGTACATTTTCAACCTGCCACAGTAACTGTCAGCTTTATACAGTGAATGGTAAGGCTCTTTGTATGGGCCATCTTCTTTCTGTCAACTGGTGTTCAAGACTAATGTTTCTCGTGGTGCGTTCCGGGACAGCCAGGGCTACATAGGGAAACCCTATCTCAAAAAAGCAAGTCTAGTGTGTCAGTGCGCCTAATGTGCAGTTTGCGTTCTCGTATGCACATGAGTCTCTTTGGAAGCTACACATTAAAATGGCTTAGTTATGTGGTGCGAAAGGAAGTGTTGCCTGGAGTCTATGCCAGCCAGAAGAGGAGAGACCTGTTCCCCATTCACCATAAAGCAGTATCACCTTGCAGCCATGACACAGGTTCACAGCAGCGGGCAGAGAAAGTATCACATATAATACGATCGTGAAAGAGAACAAAGCTATCACTATTTCTCCACTAGGGCAAGTTCAGAGGCCTGAGCTCAGGAAGGAAATGATCTCATTTTCTTGCTCATGATCCCGTCCAAAAGAGAGGACAGATTTAGGGTAATTACTCATGGAAAAGAGAGCTGACCGAGACCCTGAAAGCATGATGGCTGCAATCCAATTTTAACTGTGAAAGCGATCTCTGACACTGTCCCTTATGGGCGTGTCTGGCTGGCTGCCCACTGCTACACTGCGGCCATGTCTATGGCCACTGGCCCAGTAGAATGTAATTCCGGTGGCCAGTCCTGTTTCTGGTGTCTGGTTACTGCACCGAGGCCCCAGCTGTATCCCACAGTCTTTCTGATACCCCTCCCAGTTACCTGCCGTCCTGAGCCCCACACTCTGTACTCTTCACCAACCTCCGCCCCCATGGCTGCCTTCCCACATCTCACACAACACCCTACCAAGCTCTTCCTGCCTTGCATTTGGGGCCTCATTTCTTAAATGATTTCTTCCAGGTCTCTTCATGCCCTGGGATATCAATCACCCCCTCAGAGAATAAACTTCCGACCACCCAACCCTCCACCAATTCCACCCTGCCTCAGTTTCCTCTCTTTATTGACTTCGGATCACGTGGCACCATGTGGTGTTGACTGTTTTGTTAACACTCATCACCTATGGTCAGACAGGCACATGGATCGTAAGCAGGCCCTTTGTCTCCTTTACCTCAGAGCTCCTCGTCATGCCTGGCGGAAGTTCTCCCGGTCAGTTTTGAATAGCAAGCACACAGTTTTGTCTGGATAAGTGAAAGAACATGAGAGAAAGAACCAGAACATGAGAGAAAGAACCCCTACCGTTCTCACTTACATTGTGTTCCTGTTATCCAAGTGAAAGGCTCTAAAGGAAAGACAGCCAGATGGCACCATGAGCCTCCCAGGCGGGTCTTTGAAAACTCCAAGGCATGCGATCTCATACTCAGCTTCCTTGACCTTGCTGAGGAAATGCCTCCTTAGGTAGCCAGACTTCTGATGGAGTGCAGAGGCAAGGTTCGGGAACCTTCCTTCCGTGCATAGCTTCCTTCCGTGCATAGCTTTGCCTTTAATTCCGATCTGTGTCGTCTGAGAAAAGCAGCTTTCTCTTCATGGGCTGTGATTTCCTCACTGTAAAACTGGGTTCCCAGCATTATGGTTTCTCACTTGGAGGTGTCTTAGAGCCACACCATTGTTGTGATAAAACACCATAACTAAAACAAACTTGGAAGAGAGGTTTCGTTGGTTGGTTGGTTTACATATCATGAATCACTATTTACTCAGGAAAGCCAAGGCAGGAACTCAAGTCAAGAACCTGGAGTCAGAAGCCTATGTAGAGGCCATGGAGGAATGCTACTTACTGGCTTGCTCATCATAGCTTGCTCAACCTGCTTTCTTATAGCACCCAGGGCCTTCAGCTCAAGGGTGGCACCACAATAGACTGGGCCCTTTCCATCAATCAGTAATTAAGAAAATGCTTAACAAGCTTGTCTATAGCCCGTTCTCATGGAGGGAGTTTCTCAGTTAAAGTTATCTTGTGTCAAGTTGACAAAAAACTATCCAAGACAAATAAGGATTCCCAGGTTTTCTTAGGATAACTCTTGCATGGATGACAGAAGCCAAAATCATTGAAGAACTCAGCAGAAGATAAAGAAAAACAGAAAAACCATCACATCATCATCATCATCACCATCATCATCACCATCAGATCCTTATACTCCATAATGGAATATTTTGCACTTGTGAAATAAGAACAGAAGCATAAAGCAACATCCAGGTAGCATGTTCAGACAAAAGCCAGCCCCAAATCCTCTCAACTTAAGAGTCTGGTGGTAGAAATAAGAAATTATCAATAGGTGGGAAATAAAGTTCAGATCTCCTAGAAAGAGACATCAGCAACATGATGAGGGAAGGATGAAAAAAAATAATTAAACGATCAAACCAGAAGATCCAAAAGTGGAATAACAGGACCTCTAATAGCCACCAGCAGAGGGACAGACATATCAAACATGGGATTCTAAAACAGTAAGATTTAAACTCCTTGGTCACAGGGTCCCTTACATTCCTGGAGGTAGTTAAGACCCACAATCATATTTGTTTGGGCTTTATTATGTTTTGTTTATTGTGTTAGGAACTAAAGCTCAGAAATGATTAAACTATCAATTTATATTATTGTAATAACAAACCCACACATTTTGGCAAGTGACTCGATGACTTTATGCTTTGTGTTTTTGTTTGTTTGGGAACCATTTTACGGTTTTGAAGCTCTCCTGACTGTTTAGCTTCATAGCAAACATCAGCATCCCGTGGTGTGTGTCAGCTCCTGGTTTCTGTGAGGCAAGCCAAGTCATAGAACCTCTGGCAAAGCTCACTGTATTCTCAAGGGAAAATGGAATGGAAAGCTGAGCATTTTTATGGATTAATATCCCAAGGGTGTACTGAGGAAGGGAACTTTAGATGATACTTGAAGGTTAAGATCACATCCAAACTCACTAAGTACATGATCAGAGACCAGACCCACAGCTGACCAGCTCAGAGTCTCAAAAGAAAAAAAAAAAAAAAATCTAAAAAAGTCACCATTTGGGGAGAAAGGTGATACTAAATTCTCAATAGCGGCATTTGAATTCATGAGGCTCCAGGAACATCCAGAGGAAATTACTCCAACCAAGTATCCTCTGCCCCATGGCATCACCGGCCCAGGTGAGGGGAGCGCATTTACTGAAGATTTACTCAGAGGATTGACTTCTTGTCACCGTCATCAAGAAGCTTTCAGAAACTTCCCCCTGCAAAGGAGAGAACCCATGGGAAATGGACGGGAGCCAGGTACCCAACACAGAATGCAAACCGAGATGATGGATCACCAAGAACGTCACAGAACTGCCCAGCAGCTGGAGAACAGCCATGCCAGGCGGAACAGGGGATCGAGGCTCCGGAATGGATGCCCTCCAGCAACAGTATAACACCAGAGAAAACGTTTGGCTGCAGTGAGTTGACCTTCCTCCTCCTCACGCACAATTTGGAAGTAAATTAGCAGGGTGTGCCTTGCCAACAAATGGAAACATGGAAAGGATAAAGGTCTTATGACTTATAAGGTTAACTTTTGTTTGTTCGTTTTTGTTTTTCAAAAAATGGTTCTCTCTAGCTTTGGCTGTCCTGGAATTCACTATAGATCAGGCTGACCTCTTCCTCCCTGGTGCTGGGACTAAAGTGATGGCATGCACCACCACTGCCTAGCTTAAGGTTAATTAAAAAAAAAATTTCTTTTTCAAATACTAAGTTATAGTACTCTATGGAGTAACATATCTCCTTTTTCCATAACCATGTTTTGTTTTGTTTTAAATCCATCTGTGCAGAGAGTAACCTTTTTGTTACTCTCATACCTGATGGTATAAAAACAAGTTGGCAATCTTAAAACAAAGTATTTTAAACTCCAGAGATATCCTGGTTCTACAAGAAAGGAAAAGAAATCATGGTGCATGCTAAACCTAAACGAGGGACATTATTTCCATAGCATTCTCGTTGTCTTAAGGATGTGAATTTGGAACATTTAATCTAGTCAGCTTGCAAAAGATATCGGGTTAGGAAGAGTAAGAGTGGGACTTTAAGAAAATGAAGAAGGAACCAATAGCTAAAACCGAAAACAAAAATAAAACAATATAAGCCTGTCATCGTCAGAGTGCTTAGAAATATGGACCTGATCCAAAAGGAACCTTGAACACTTCTTAGCAGGGGCCATTGAGAATTGGAAGTACAAAGCAAAGAACTATTTTATCCGTAGAACTGTTTGTCTTTTTATTAAATGTATAGCCTACCCCAAGAATATCTAGTGAGCAAGAAATTCCACTCAGAATTTCGGGCAACATTGGGAGCTTAAATGGCTAAGTAAATAGGTAGCCATACAGCATAATGGTCCTGCCATGAAAACTTAGTAAGTTATGTTAATCAGAGAATCTTCCTCTCGTGGTGAACTTGTCCTTTGAAACACTCCCTTTATTGATAATTTTGTTTGTGTGATTTGAACATCTTATTCTTCAAATACATCAGGAATTTACTGAGACTGGGAGCATATCCCACTTTGCTTGGTGGGTGGGTGAGTGTGTGTGCGTGCGCACGTGCGTACGCATGCACTGCATGGATACCCAAGCTCTTTTTCAATAGATGAATGTGTATGAGCAACTTTGGCAACTGGTGACAGATGTCTGGGAAACTGAACTCTTACGCAGGCTTATCTTTGATGGAAGAACTACTGGCCCGTCTATGTCTATACTCCTGCTTCACCCACAGCTCTTGGACAACTCCTATCCAAAACTTGGACACAGTGGCAATAGACTCTCTGTGATCAAATTACCTGTTTCCTTGTAAATGCCACGAAGAAGGCTTACATTTTTAAGTTCCATAAAATGTGCTCAACCTGCAGACTCCAATCTAATACTTCCTGGCTATGTGTTTTGTCTTGTTAGTGAACTTCTTCAAGATCTGGAAAACTGTGAAAACGATCCTGTGGCCATAGCAGAATGTTTTGTGTCCAAGGTAAGCACCATTCACTTTTCAGAGTCAACCGAGGCAGACAGTGTGTACAACTTGCTTTCATTTTCAAGTTAGGATAAATGGTTATTCAATATTGAGTTAAGCTAGTCAACTAACCATGAACGTTTTGTTTTGTTTTTAGTGTGTGTGTGTGTGTGTGTGTGTGTGTGTGTGTGTGTGTGAGTGTGTGTGTGATAGAGAATATAGAGAAAGAAAGGTGGGTGTTAGTGCTAGTGCTAGTATTCCTAGAGTTTGTATGGTAGTTGGGTAATGTTATTTATTGTTTTCCTTGGAAAGACTTAAAGTTTGAGAGGAGAGAATCCAGAATGAAGGAAAAAAGATTCATATACCATACCTCTAAATCCACTCTAAAAATGCCCAAGAATCTACATGTTTTGAGTGTGTAATGTGTCATACTTGCATGGTCAATGCTGTTATCCTTTAAGGGATAGAAAACAGCAAACCTGACCTCCTGCATCTTAAACATGCCCTGAGTTTCCTATATTCTTATGTGTCAATGCAAGACATGGGCTTGACACAAAGATGGGTATTAGCAAGTTCATGCTCTGAACTTGCAGGGCCAGTGTTCTGTTCTACCCTGGGCAGTCCACACAGAATCCTGTCTCGTTCAAGTTTCCCTTTGAGACGCAACAGCTTTTCTCTAGAAAACATCTGGAAGAAATTATCTTGCAGAGAAACTCCATGTCATTTCTGCATGAAGGCTTGAAGGGGACGAGGTTGAAGCAGGTTAATAGCCAAGCTCTGAAACCAACCGTCAATTAGCACCTCATTGATAGCCCCAAGGTGAACTAAGATACTGCCCCAGCCTCTGCTAGCTCTGATGGCCACAGACCCGTCCAAGTGGCTGGGGATTCAAACTCAACAGCTCTCTGGATTTGACTAAAATCTCTAAACAGCAATCAGTGGGCCTGTATATAACCCTTCCTGTCTTTTTACAGCTTTGCATGCGTTCCCATGTAAAACAGTGCACACATGCTTCCTCGCACAAGTTTTTTTTTTCTATAGCTGCCCTCTTTGTAACAGATTCTCTTATAGGGTACGAACTAGAAAAAGACAAAAAAAAAAAAAAAAAAAAAAAAAACAGGAGAAACGTATAAAAACAAAAAGAGAGGCCGAGCGTCTCGAAGATGTGCACATGAGCAACACTGGCGTTTCAGAAAACATTCGGTCTTTTACTCCGGCCGTAATCACAGGCTGATTAAAGAGGTTCCAGTGTTCGCTTAACTCCGGCTTAATTACTCACATAAAAGTTTGTTTATGTGCCGCCCTGCCAACTCCCAGATCTCATTTTTCATTGTAATATTGCCAAGTTTAATTAGAAGACCGACTTCAGCGCGCTCACATGGGAGCAGGAGGCTGGAGGGTGTGCCGGGCTTTCTCACTCAGCTCCCTGACATTTACTTGAGGTTACGTTTCTCTGACTGCTCCGAGAGGAGCGGAAAATTGCTTTAATTGAGAGGTCATTAGCAAAACAGGTTGACTTCTGCTTTTATTGGAGTCACTGGAGCTTACACAGAGCGCCATCTTTGGCCTGCCTTACTTTATGGTGTGTGTAGGCTAAGGAAGTCCTTAGCCAAAGGGGGAAAAATTAACTGTTTCGTCTCACTGACTGCTTCCAGAAGAATAAGGATGGCGGTTGGCTTGAGCGACAACAGTAAGCCTTCTCTCCTGAGCCTGAAGCCCCGTGTATCCTGATCTGTACTCGGGGCTCTGGAGGCATCTCGAGAGACTTGAGTCTGTCCCCACGTTGCCTTCTCAGCCACCCTCATGCTCGTCCCTCATTAGACTGTTAGCACGGTTTACTCTGGACAGCTAGCTGAAGGCGAGACTGCATGACTTCCGAGTTCCCCTTAGCTTTCTCTCCTCTGTGCTCGGTCACCTCCCATGACTCTTTTTCTTCTTCCGTAACTGAGGAGAATGAGGCCACATCCACACAGGAAGACGAGACCAATACTCACCGCACATAAGTGCATTTGTGCTCACACACATATAGACATAAATACAAACCACACACACACACACACACACACACACACACACACACACACACGAACACCACATGACGGAATTATCATCAAGAAATGATTAGTGTTGAAAATCCATGTTAAACATGGTATGTACTCACTCATACATGGATTTTAGACATAGGACAAAGGATCGCCAGCCTACAGTATCCACACCACTAGAGAAGCTAGGATACAAGGAGGACCCTAAGAGAGTCATACAAGGTCCCCCACAGAAAGGGAGAGGGACAAGATCTCCTGAGCGTATTGGGAGCGCAGTGGGGGAGGGGAGGTAGTGAGTGGAGAGGGAGTTACGAGAAAGAGAAGGGGAGATGAGGAGGGGAGAGGAGACCATGAGGGACGAGGAAGATTGTTGGGGGATGAATAGAGGAGAACAAGAAAAGAGATGTCATAATAGAGGGAGCCATTATAGGTTTGAAGGGAAAACTGACTCTAGAGAAATGTCCAGAGACCTACAAGGATGACCCCAACTAGCAATCTGAGCAACAGTGGAGAGGCTACCTTAAATGCCCTTCCCTGATAATGAGATTGATGACTATTGTATCTGCCATCATAGAGCCCTCATCTAGTAGTGGATGGAAACAGAAGCAGACACCCACAGCTAAACACTGGAATCCAGTTGTAGAGAGGGAGAAGTGATGAGCGAAGGGTTCAAGACCAGGCTGGAGAAACCCACAGAGACAGCTGACCTGAACAAAGGGAGCTCATGGATCCCCAGACTGATAGCTCGGAAACCAGCATTGGACAGACTCAGACTCCCTGGACATGGGTGTCAGTTAGAAGGCCTGGGCAGTCTAAGGGACCTCTGACAATGGAACCAGGATGTATCCCTGGTGCACGAAAGGACTTTGGGGGCACATTCCCCATGGAGGGATACTCCCTTAGCCTAGAAACAGGAGGGAGGGCCTAGTGCCTACTCCAAATGACTTGATAGAGTTTGATGATCCCTCCTGGAAGGCCTCACCCTCCCTATGGAGTGGGGGAACTGGGATGGGAGGGGGTAAAGGGAACAGGGTGGGGGGGATGAGAGAGTGGGAGGGAGAGGGCACTGGGGTCCCTGTAAAATAAGAAAAAATAGCACTACAATCACAGACGTCTTTTCTCTGTCACCCATTCAGCAACCGCTGGGTGTCCTGTGTGCTCTGTTCAGCAACCCATACCTTATAGCTCTACTGTTTGCATAACTGCCTCATTCCTGCATACTCTCTGGCTATTATGATCTGAAAGAGCTGAATAACTAGAAACCAATATCTGTTTTGTATACTGCATTTTTCTAAATGCATCTTTAAAAGGGTTTGGGCTGGCATCATACAATGAATAATGACATTTAAGCATTAACAGGCTTAGGGGATGTTGAATATATATATATATTCTCCCAGGTGGAGTCAGGTGTATGCCAAACTCATAGGATAGTACTTGCTGTGTGAATCTGTAGGCCTGTGGACCATGGAACCTGTACTTTGTCAGGAGAAGCCCAAACTCTAGTTATTTATATCCTCCGATGCTTAGAAGTAGACAACTAATTTAGGAATTGTAAACTTCTCTATTGGAAAATGTGGTGCCAGGTTTAAAATGCTGTTTAGGTCGTAAGGAAACGGATTCAAATTAGCCAAGATGCTATGGAGAGGAATCTGGCCAAATCCAGTCCTTAAAAATTGGAATTTACCCTGTCACCTAGCAGTCCCACTTCCAGAAAGCTATTCATAGATAACTGACAAATTTTCAACAAGTCTGACATGACGTCTGGCAGTGATGCTTGATCTTCCAAAGACTACAGACAATCTAAACAAAAAGCTGCCTGAATGATCTTTTGTGTATTCAACCAAATAATGGAGCATTGTGGAACAATGCAAGCAAATAAGGAATGTCTCCATACATGGCTCGGGGAGGTGGTTAAGTGTGCCCGGCACAACCTTCTCAAAGCATGGTTCCCCTGTACCTTTGACATCAGCACCACAGGGAGCTTGCTAGAAATGAGTGCAACCAACATAATGAAAAGCTGGCACTCGGTCCAGCAAACTGTTTTCATAAGCTTTCCAACGAAATCCACTCAAGTTCATTCCTACGATGTGAATTTGCTTATCTGCTAAAGGGATGTCTGTGTTTAAAAACTGATAAGACTTATAAAAAAAAATAGGAGACAGGAACTAGATATGGATACTGAAATCTCAGGAGGAGACTCAGGAGTTCAAGGCCATCCTCAGGTACATAGCAAATTTGAGGTCAACACTGGCCACATGAGACTCTCTTTCCACAAACAAAAACAGGAGGAAAGGAAGGAATCACCTAGAATAGAACAGACCGAATTAACCTCTCTGAGTGTGTCTTTATCTGTAAAACTGGATTTGCATGTATATAACTCAAAAGCCCCAACGAAGGCTTTAAGAAGCAGGCTCTATACACCAAGAGCAAAATGATGAAACACACACAAAAACGGTGTGCATGAAGTTGGTAGGTGGCCATGCAAAAGAAATTCTAATTGGTTTGGAAAATGTGTGGTGGCCAAAATACAGCCAACACATGTTTGTGGTGTTCTCCCTGTCCTCCTGTGAAAATTACAGAGTGCAGTATGGCACAGTGCAAGAACTACTGATGTTAGTGCCCTTGAGAAATGAAATCGCCAGGAGAAACCCGGAAGCAGGAATGCTCCAGACTCATTAAGACCCGGAGTTCCAAATCTTAAGGACAGCTAGTGTCACCTTCTTCCCAAATGCTTAGGTCCAGAAAGATCTCCGATGTTTCCAGATCTCAAAACTTACCTATACGTAATACAGTATCTCGGGGATGAGATGCAAGGGCAAACACAGAACGTGGATGTATTTCCGTGCTCCTTCCCCTGAGAAAGTAGAGAATGGTCTTCAGCTTTACCAGTTTTATATAACAGAGAGTAGTGCAAACGGTGCTTGTCCACAAGGATGCAGAGGGACTGGAAGGACCGGTCCTCTTCTCCCTTCCTCTTCCTCTCTTCCTTCCTTCCTTCCCTCCTCCTTCACCTCCTCTTCCCGCTCTTCCCCCTCCCTCCCTCCCTGACTCCCCCCCTCCCTCCTTCTTTTGGACAGTCTTTCTGAGCAGTCCAAGCTGACCTCAAACTAGTAGTCCTCCTGGATGACTTAACAATTGTGTCCTTTCCTCACCGTAGTCCATAGAAGGGAGGAGTCAGTTTCATATCTCTTTGCAAAAATCCGTGCCATTCTTCAGTGATCTAAGTGTGCGCTTTCTTTCTCTTTTGATCCAGTTTGTAGTATCTGACCTCACTAATTTCCTCACTAATAGGCGAAATAAGAAACAAAGCTTGCTTTGTGTTTCCATGGAGTTGGGACCCTATCTTTTTAAAGAACTGTCCAAATCAGACAGTGTCGGTGTATTATTTCCTGTAATATGAATTCACAGCAGGGGGACTAAGAGAGCTTGGAAGTGGAGATTTTAGGTAGGGTGAGATGGGGGTCCATTTGCGAGTCAACCCTTCGTTACTTTTGGGACATGGCTGCTGTGCTAGGTGTGTGCAGGTAGGTAGACTTGAGGGCTGTGCCCTCAAGTAATGTTTAGTAGGAGAGAGGGGTCGATGGGTATTATCTGTCAGGAGGACAAATGTGGCCTCTGTCCTGACTATGGTGAGCCACACAGATAAACAGAAAGCATAAGTATCATTTGGTCGGTGCTCCTAGACAGATGGGTAGGGTGAATGTTCACAAATAGAAACGGCTGGCTCAACCCAAAAGCTCAAGGAAAGCTGTTTGGAAGAAATGCAGCCTGGACTCGTTTTCAAGGCAGACCAAGTGGCTTTGCAGTGAGAAAAACAGGAATGGCCTTTGGTAGAGAGAGAGAGCTACATATGTAGGGCTTGAGTGCATGTAGCAGCTCTCTGGTCTCCTGTGCATACTCCAACATATGCTGTTTAAATCTATCCTACTTATATCTCAGTAAGCACCTTGGGGCAAAATCTCTTCCTGTTTGCCCCCAGACTCACTGGGACACAGCAGCTGTTCAGAGTGCTTATTGGACTTGAGTTCAAGTTGTGGGGGATTCTGGGTGAAGAGCTGTGGGCACAGGTGATGGTCACATGGGCTCAGGTCATGGAGCAATGTTATTGGAACAGTAAAAGCTTGATTGCTATTTCTTGTGTTGTGAATGTTGTCGTCTGTGCTCTGGGCCTTATGTAAGTCTCTTTTGTTTCCTCATAGAGTGAAGAGTTCCACATTTATACCCAGTACTGCACCAACTACCCAAGGTATGGCTTGGAAAGGAGTAGAATTCTTCTCCCTTTCGGGTTGTTTCGAGTCATTAGATGCAGTGGCGGGCCCTGGGCCTGGCATTGTGCTGAACACCATGGGAAATGCAAAGTGCTGAGAATGGATGAGGAGGATCTCAGATACTGTTTGATGCCTTTTGGGCTGGGAGGATCTCTGGAGCCGGAGCAGGGAAAATGAGACCAGGAACATCACTGCATAGCGCCAAAGGAAAACTGATACATGTGTGTTGTTGCATAGGGCTATCTACTTCTCTGTTAGCCTTTTTTAATCTGTGCCACATTTTGAAGGTGCATTTGTGTAACACAGCTGGGGAGAAAATGTGTTCTGGTTTTGCTTGGTAGGCTTTATGAGTTTTCCAAGTTTTATAAAGTTCAGAAGAGACAGTCAGCCTGAGGAAGAGGGGCCTCCAGCCTCCCAGGGCTGTTGGCTCAGTTTTGCTCGTATCTAAGAATGGTGGTGGGAGGGCCGTTCAAGAAGCAGCCTGGACAGTGTACTTATCGCTAAGTAAGAGCCAAAAGACAAGGCTACATACAACTCTAGGCATTTCTTTTCTCTTCACGAGACATTTATTGGGCATTTGAATTCCGAGCAGTGTTGAAAGCTATAAAAACAAATGCTAAATTAAACATGCACAGGGATTAAAGGAATACAGGATACCCACCTCAGTGCCAGAAACCCAAGAGTCTCATCGAATGCAAATCCACCACCACCTTCCTTCTTCCTGTTTTATGGATGACTCTGCTGAGGGACACATGGCAAACTGACTCTGCAGGGTCCTGTAGCTGATGAACGGCCCAGTGAGGATGTCAGCCAAGTTGCTCCAGCCTTGGGCCATCCACCATGATAGCTTCATAAAGTTCTGGAGCTTTCTGTGAAGCAATGATCAGCAGGCTCCTGCAGCCCAGTTGGAACAAGGACCAGGGGGACTTGCCCATTCTTGGTCGATCTTGGCAGAGGTGGTCCACAGTACAGTAGATAGCAGAATCCTTGCAGCTGTTGAGGGAAGGAAGGGCAAACACCCCTGACCTGCAACCCAGGAGTTGCTAAAAGGCGAGTATGTGGTAAGAAGCCTTAAGTTCAGAATGAGTTTTAACAACCACTTCCCATGGTAAAATTTTATTCTCCTGTAAACGGGGTTCAAGATGCGATAGCACGGTTGTTCATTTGGACGGACGGCTGTGCTTTTCCCCGGTTCCTATTTAGACAAACACCGTGCATGCGTGTTCAAGCATCTGTCATATCCTTTTCTATAGACACACCCTAGTTTGCAGGGTTATGCTTAAGCATGCGTTTTTCTGATACTGTGTGAATTATAGGATACGTCAACTGAATCTCAGGGCCCACAAACCAAAATGTTACGCAGCAGGGGGACCCACAGACTCAGCCCACGGCCTCTCCACACAAGTTCTTCCCAAGCAAAAGGGAAGCTGCTCAAACTAACAAATCAGCTGGGTCTGATGGTCAGAGGGGCTGGCCTGGGTCTGTCCATGTGTATTTCACTGTGCCTCTACCATCCAAAGACATAACTTCATTATAGAAACTTTTTCCAAATCAGAGCTTCAGGAGGTTTTCCTGACTCACTGCTGAAGCAGTATGCTTTGCCATCATAGGCTGTTTTGGGGACCCTGGCAAAGCGAACGTGTGTGCAAGATCTTAAGAACCTGTCATTCACACTGCACTATTCCATGTTTAGTGTAGCTCTGCAGGGACCAGGACCTAACATCCCTGCCTTCAAGCCCGTGTGCTTTAGAGGGGCAGGCCCCAGTTGCATATTCCAATAAAATAGTATAATTGTGGAGATTAAATAATACCTAAATTGAAATTAATATACTATGGGCTTGGTAACAGGTAGTGGAAGTAAGGGAACCAGAAACAGCCCCAGCAGGGATAGTTAAGGACGGTGTGCTCGAGTTTGTGTATCTTCATCTGGAGTCTGCCTTTAAAGAGATCTGTGTTAACAGAGGGATGTTCGCAATAAAGAAGGCATGTCCAGTTCTTGCCCAATGTGTGGATTTCGTATCTTCAGAGAAATAGTTCTGGGCCTATTTGTAGGCAGTTTGCTCAGCGACTTGAGATGTCCTTATCCCTGTCTTAGCAAGCCAAGGGTTCCAAGATTTTTCTCCTGCTTCAGCCCCAGGCTGGTGGTTATAAATGTGGCTAACACAGTGACAAGTGACTTCTTCCTTCATGCCCATCACTGCCTGGGGATTTCACTGTGAAGAGGTCCCTCCCTCATTCCCCGAGGGACAGGTACAAAGGAGGTCATGCCATTGTCTTCAGATGCCTGCCCTATTCCGGAGCTTTCTGGGAACATGGAGTGCCATATGCACTGATTTGTAACAGATTCTGATCTGGAGCAAGACATCAGGCCATCAGTCAGCCACCAGGCTACTGAGCAGCTGCACCTCATTCCAAAAGACTTCAGAGAAATGCCTAGGTCATACGATGAAGAATTTAAAATGCAGGACTCAAAGGAGAAATAAATCCCTTTAAACTGGTATTTTCTAAAGCAGATAGCACAAAGGGATTCAACAGCTTAATTACAAGATGTTCCAAGGAGTCTTACTCTGTTGTTTGGCTCCCTCTGGTTGTCTCAGTGAATCCTAAAAACATGGCAGAAACTTGGGGAAGAAAAGAATAAAATGATTCCCTCCTGCATTCAAGTTATAGTACATCAGAATTTTAATTTGCACACCCGTGTGATAAGTAGCTTGATGTGGGATGGGTAAGTACCTTTACAACTGTTGCTTTGAGAAGTGTTGGGGCTATGCATTACTTTGGGAACTGCAAAAGGGACTCAACCCCCCTTTTCTGATCCCCTGCAGTGAGATTACCAAAACTCAGGAAGAGGGGGCATCTATTCAGGGCTCCTCTGGGAAAAACCAACTCTTGGAAAAGTAGAGTAGGCACATGTCACAAGCCATCTGAGGTGGGTAACAAATGCTCAGATAGGAGACTAAGTCTGTGCTTAAAAAAAAAAAAAAAAAAAAAAAAAAAAAAAAAAAAAGAACTGTTTTGTCTTAAATCAGGGATGCTGTGCCTTGTAACCTGACCTGTGAAAACTAAATCCAGATGTGCACCGTGGGCACTGTACAAAGACATCTGGATGGAGCACATGTAGCGGCTAAAATCCAATGCATATGTTTCTTGTCAAGCTACAGTATCCTGGCGTGGGTCTGTGCGTCCTCAAAGCCAGGGCACATGGTTCTCTGTCACTGAGAGCTCCCTTTTCTAACCCAGCCTATCCAAAAGGGACACCTTTTTCTGACTTGCCCCAAGGCATTCTAGTCAAGAGCTAGCTCTGAGGCTACTCTGCCTGTTGTAGGCTATTTCTGCCAAGCCCGACCGACCCACCAGCATTAAACCTCTAACACCCATGTAAAACATGGCATCATCATGATGGAAAGCATGTGTTCTCTTGCAGGTCTGTGGCCGTGCTAACCGAGTGCATGAGGAACAAGATACTGGCCAAGTTCTTCCGGGAGCGCCAGGAAACTCTGAAACACTCACTGCCCCTAGGGTCCTATCTCTTAAAACCAGTTCAGCGGATTCTCAAATATCATCTCCTTCTCCATGTAAGTCTCAGCCTGTGCTAGAACTCTTGCCAAGAGTTGGGGGCTTGAGTGTGTATATTAAACCAGGGCGGGGGAGGGGGTAGAGGGGAACGATGCCAGAAAATGTTGCCTTCGTATGGAAACATTCTCTATACTAACGCTTTACAACTGCTTTGAGGAATTAGAGATGCTTGTATGCTAGGGTTAAAGCCCCATCCACAACAGCCAAGCTGAAAGATTAATTTGAAATTGGATAGTGATGGAGCTGAGGAATGCCTTGTGTTGGAAACAGGGTCAGTTTCAGGCAGGGAGCAAACCTCTAAATGAAAAGCAGATTCCTTTTCCTGTTTTCCTTCATGTCCATGAAGCCCAATTTAGTAGGCAGCTGGGAGGGAAAACTGTTTGTCATAGATTGACCCTCATATAAAAGGAAAAGGAAAGTGCTCAAAAGGGTATGGGCAGATGAGCAGGGCCATGAAGGATCTGTGAATGGGGCTTAGCCTCACTTCGGGCTATTGGTCCTCTCTCGTGGTTTCCACTACCTGTGTAATAGTCAAGAAGGCTTTAGGAAGAAAATGGCCATAGATGTCAGATTCACCTCTCCTATCCTTTAACAATGTTTGGAAAGATGGAGAAAGCTCTGTTGAAGATCATTTGCCTTCTACAAGTAGGGTTTGCTTAGCTTTGCAGCGGGGAAAGCCAGAACAGTGGGCTTGAGGTACAGAGCCCTGAGGCAAGCCTGTCTGCCTCCCAATCCTATAAGGTGCCACATTGGCTGTGGCTCATAGCCATTCAATTAAAATGGCATAGTGTTTGTAATTTGTTATTCTGTGCACTAGATTAAGGATCTTTTCCTAGAGGAGTTTTGGAGGTAGAGGCAAGAGCATCAAGACCTTGGTGTCATCCTCAGCAAGACAAAGGGTTTGGGCTCTGCCTGTGCTGCTTGAGACTCTCCTTCAACCAATCACCCATCAGTCAACAAACAAACAAATACAAATTTCAAGTAAAGCTCTGTTTTATCAGCATGCCTGGTATCTCTCCCACCCAGCTACTAACCAAGCCCAACCCTGTCTCGATTCCAAGATCAGACAAGATCAGACATGTTCAGGGTGGCGTGACTGTTGACCTTGTGTGGTGTCTGTTTTGAAATGATTCTAGGTTTCTAACTTGGGCAGTCATTTCTGGTTTGCTGAGTTCACTTATGTAAAGTTTTACCAAAAATGCCTTTGTCTACTTGCTTAAGTAGCTCATTTTTTGGAGAATTGTTTGTCTTCTTATGAAGCCACACTGGAGATAGTTCCTTAATTTTTAACTTAATCCTAATGACCTTCTAGATTTAGTGGGGTAAGTTTGCTAAGTCAGTGTCCAAACTAAAACACCTTCCCCAGAATCCATCTCTGCTAAACTCTGTTAATATGACATAGAAGACATCAGTCTTCTAGAGAATCAGGTGGCTGTCAATCAAGAGAAAGCCAAGATCTCAGCTCCTGTGAGTAATCAAGGTCCTTACAAAAGCTTAATTGATATTTACAAATGACTGTGAATGAAGGAATAAGGCAAGAACAGTAACTGATTCATCCCAAGTTATCTTCTTGTTGCCACTGAGGTGCTTTTACTTTTCTGTAAAGCTTAGATTATCCCCCAGAGCTCACATCGATTTGAAGAGAAGCCACACCTTTGCATCCTCACAGGACCATCCCCTGAGCTTCTCTGTCCATTTTTTGATAGACAGAATTGACTCTTTAGCTAAAAGAAGGGATTCGTCTTGACCTTGGTTTTGCAGAACATTTTTCTAAGGTATTTTAACAGGTGAGCCTGAGAATTTGGAAAGAAAATGCAGATTCCCCACGGTCAAGCTAGATGAAAAAAAAAGTGAATATTTAATTTTTTAACAGTGTTATTATGAAGTAATAGAATTAAGATGATGGGTGACAGATGTCACAAAGCATCTAATGACTAACTGCTTACAACTATTGATCTTGTACCCTTTAGTATCTCCAGAGATTGATTCCAAGTCTTTCTGCACACCAAACCCTACAGATGTTCAAATCCCTTATACAAAATAGCACAGAATGCCACAGTGAAACCTATTATTCTGTGTGCTCTGTTTTTTAAAAATAACAAACTCAGAATTATTTGCAAATTGCTCACATACATTCCCCCATATATTAGGCATTAAATAATCTCTAAGTTACTTATAATGTCTAACACAATGTAAGCTCTGTGTGTGTGAGTATTACACTGTTTAGTGAATAGATCTGCACTGAGCAAGTGTAGGGTTTTTGTTGTTGTTGTTGTTCCCAAACAGTTTAATAGCTGTCGATACAGCTATCCTCCGGAAGATAAAGCTATTCTCAGTTTTCCACTGGCTAAACCCATGGATGTGAAAGCCATGGGTGTGGAAGCTCACTGTACTTATGTAAGGTTACTATTTTTAAGACAATATTGTTTCAAATTAATAAGCATTTGTTGAAGCTGGAGATGTAGCTCAGTGGTAGAACACTTGTCTGACCCTATGTTTGGTCCTCAGAGGACCAAAAAAGAGGGGAAAAAAAACATTCTTTGATACCATCTGCCTATTACTCACTGCCTATTACTGGAGAAGATTAGGAAGCAAAAGAGTGGTGGTCTCTCTGTTTGGACTCTTCAGGGGTCCAGGAGACATAGGAGCAGCAGAGAATCATGATGGGTTATAGTGCCCCTCTCCTCCCTGGGATGGAAAACTCCGTGGTAAGATGAATGGTAACGCAAACTGCCCTGACAATCAAAGAATCCACTCTTAAGCTTTGGACACCGTGAGCTTTTCAACATTGTGAATGATGGCCATTTGAGCTTTCAAAGTGACAACATGAAAATCCACTTGCTAAAAGCATTCTGTGTGTGTGTATGTGTGTGTGCGTCTGTCTGTCTGTTTCTTTCTCTCTCATCTCTGGTTCTGAGTGTTGAGGATCAACCCCAGGGCCTGTATATACTGAACACATGCTCTGTCACTGAACTTTACACAGGGTGACCGCTATCTATATTTTAAATAATATACATAATGCATTTTTAATATATAATTTTACATATAAGGTATTTTTAAAAAAGATTTTGCCTTTGGGAATGAGAACTATATTGCTAAATGCTCTCTTATTCTCGCCAGCACTGCAACTACATCTGCATATCTCCATGCGGCTTACTGCAGGGTCTGTACCCTTTATATTGGCAGTACTCATTATTCCTGCCCATTTTGTGTTCTTGTTTTGTGGTAGGTATTTATGGTAAAATTATCTCTTACTTAAGGAATGATGCTACTACATAAATGAATTATATATGTGTGGACATGGACATATATTCATCATATATATGTGTGTATATATATATATATAATATATATTTATATATATTGTAAGGAGTATGGTTTTTCCGCCCGCCGCTGGTCTTTTCCCACCGCTGCGCCAGCCCCAATTAACACACCCAGACTCTGTATTTGATATAATGCTGTTGGCCAGGTACTAGTTTCTTATCGGCTAGCTCTGTCTTAAGTATTAACCATTTCTGTTAATCTAATATTTCCACGTGCTTTTATCTTACCATGGAATGGGGCCTGAGTCTCCTCTCCCCAGACTCTCCATCTTGACTCTCCTTCCTACTTCCTCTTTCCTCCTTGTCTCCTAGTCCCGCCCCTCTTGCTTTCCTATTGGCCAACAGTGCTTTATTCATTAACCAGTATGAGACACATATTTACAGAATGACATCGCCCATCATATGTACGAATGAAATAATCTAGAGAAGCCATTTGCTTCATTGACTACATGGGAAAGAAATCTAATAACAGATTTCTTGTTCTTCTTTTTTCTTTTTTAAGGAAATAGAAAATCACCTTGACAAGGACACAGAAGGCTACGATGTTGTGCTTGACGCTATAGACACGATGCAGCGAGTGGCCTGGCACATCAACGACATGAAACGGAAGCATGAGCATGCGGTGCGCTTGCAGGTGAGCCAGGTGACGGTTCCCAGGCAGTGCTCTGACACATGGCTATCTAACAGTCACATATTCGGGCTGCATGAGTAGCGCCCCTCTTGTATAATCCCCCCTGAACTAAGGCGGGTCAGGGCATGGGCAATACTGACCATGGATTAAAGTGGCTACATAGGACAAAATTTATCACTTTTAAACAAATAATTTTCCTATAGTTCCTTTGATGACCCTGATTAAATATGAGCCTCCCAAGGCTTGACTTTATCTGTTATCATTAAAAGTCAGTTCCAATGTTTGGTGAAGGCAAATTTCTTCTAAATTATTTAAGGACTTTTTTGTTGTTTTGTTTTGCTTGAGACAGAGTTTCTCTGTGGCTTTGAAGCCTCCTGGAACTAGCTTTGCAGGTCAGGCTGGCCTCAAACTCACAGAGATCCGCCTGCCTCTGCCTCCCGAGTGCTGGGATTAAAGGCGTGCGCCACCACCGCCCGGCCTTGTTTAAGGACTCTTAAAGCCCTATTCCTCTGTCACTGGTTTATGTGACGCCATGCCATACGGTGTTAGGGTGGTCACAGGGCGGGTAGCACAACAGGAAGGCTATAGACGGCAGCAGCTCCTCGCTTGTGACACGAAGCTCAGTCACAGTAGTTTAATCTCTTCAACTTTAAAATGTGACAGGTGACAGGTTTGACAAGGTCCACCCAGCACCAAAATTATCAACCCCAAATTCTCAGGGACCTCCCCCGACCCCTGCAGGAACTTCTGGTTATATCCTAAACTCCTCAGAAGATAAGCCCTCGCACACAAGGAGCTGGGGAGAGGGCTCAGGGGCTAAGAGCGCTTGCTGCTCTTGTAGGGGAGCCGTAATGCATGGGAAATCACGGTTCACCGGACTCAGTTACTAGGTTAAGGGAAGTCTGTTCTGGGGAGAATCCACTTACACATGAAACAGATGACCTCCGTGGGTTCCCACTCCACAGATGCCACCCGGATGCTCTCTGAAACCTGACTAGCGCCGAGCTGGGGTCAGAGACCCCAGACCTAGCCTTTCTCCCCTACAGGTCCGGGCGGAGTGGATATCTCACTACAGATCCAGGTTCAGTTCCCAGCATCCACACAGATGGGGGCTCACAATTGTCCATATTTCCAGTTCTGGGGCATCTGACATCATCTTATGGCTTACACGTGAAGTACATACATACGGACATAGATGCAGCCAAATCACTCATATATAGAGAGTAAAAATAAATCTAGAAAAAGCGGCATGTGGCCCAGCAGCTAGTTTCAAACTTGTGAACCGCGAGAGGGGTGTGGAGTGAACCCACAGCTGTCTCAAGGCAGCAAAGAGCGTGTTCTTCCCCTCGGAAGTCAGAAGAAAAGGCGAGACCTCACCTGCAGGCCATCGGTGTTTGGAGCGGTGTCACTGTCAAAAGTCAGAAGATGACTCCATCCGTGTCTCCTGGCTATGTTTACTTTTCTTTCCAGCATTAACAAAAAGTTTAACCATTCAAGTGGGGCTTTTTTTAATGAAAAAAAAATATAAAATATCAGACATCATTTATAGAGTCAAAATGGCTGATTTTTCACACCGTGTCATTCCGAACATTCCACTAAACCAGACCCTGGCTCAAACTTTACTCCATGCCTACCATTTCTGTTTGTAGCCAAGGGGAGTTATTTTATTTGATTGGATGTTTGGTAGTGAGATGAACCCACCAGGGGTTTACACAAACTACTCAAACACTCTACTACTGAACTGCATGCCAGGCTTCCTGGTGAAGATTGTCACTGCTTGTGACTTTTCTTAATTCAGTAATACTTGTGAATATTTACAGTTTTCAAAGTAATGAGATCAGCCTCCTTAAAACTTTAATGTGCAGTGAATCCACTTATTCATATTTTCTAAGTTACATTGAAAGCACTAAGACAGAGCAAAGGCATGTCCATTTGCCGTCTAGATAAATGAACTCCTGGTTGGGAAAGTCCTGAGAAAATGGTTTTACCCAGGCTTTGGGTGTGAGTTACTGGTGAGGGGTATGACCTCAGTTTCTAGAACATTCTCAAGTTGAACCTTGGGGGTTTTAATTCATAGAGAAGAAATGAGAAAGGTCAGAGGAAGGTGCCATCTATGTTGGCACCACACTGCGACCTCCCTGTGAAATATTTGAAGGGTCTAGCTGCCGACGCCGGCCATGACACTGGATTATTAAGGAATGACGGTTTGCCTGGTATTGGTAATCCAGCAACTAGCAATCTGATTCATTTTGGGTAACCCTTAACTGCGGCCTTGCCCCATAAATATTGACTTATGTCAGTGACTGTCCTTGAGGTTCAGTGACGGGCCACTGAGTCTGCGATGCCTTGCAGTTTGCCGGGTGTTTAATTCGAGGCAATTTCCCATTTCTCAGGAGATCCAGAGCTTGCTAACCAACTGGAAGGGGCCAGACCTCACCAGCTACGGGGAGCTGGTGCTTGAGGGGACCTTCCGCATCCAGAGGGCCAAGAATGAGAGGACACTCTTCCTCCTGGACAAGCTGCTTCTCATCACAAAGAAGAGGGATGACACATTTACGTACAAAGCTCACATCCTGGTGGGTCCTCGCGGGGTGACACGAAATGCCGGGGGGGGGGGGTGGCTTGTCGCGGGCAGGGTGCCTGACCCACTGTGATCTCTGCTGCAGTGTGGCAACCTCATGCTTGTGGAGGTTATACCGAAGGAGCCGCTCAGCTTCAGTGTCTTCCACTACAAGAACCCCAAGCTGCAACACACAGTTCAGGTAAGGGGCGGATTTCTCCTAGGACCCCCATGGAAGAGGTGCGCAGAGGCCAGCCACCATCTCAAGTCTCCGTATTTAAATCTCCTCCCGTAGGCCAAGTCCCAGCAAGACAAACGCCTCTGGGTTCTGCACCTGAAGCGACTGATTCTAGAGAACCATGCAGCAAAGATCCCAGCTAAGGTAAGAGAGAGGAGTCGGTCAGCACGCGGTCACGCTGGTAGAAAGAGTCCAACTAGGCCAGGCTTCAAAATAGAGCCTGTAACCCCAGCAATGGGGAGTCTGAGGCAGGAGAATGGCCCAGCAATGACCTGTCCACAAACGCATTTCAGAGGTTGAACACTGATTATATACATGTGCGTGCGTGCGTGCGTGCATGCGTGCGTGCGTGCGTGCGTGCGTGCGTGCGTGTGTGTGTGTGTGTGTGTGTGTGTGTGTGTGTGTGTGAGTGTCAATGGCATCCAGTACAGTTTTATGTGTCTTACTTTAGAGGTAATGTTGCTAACTACTCTTTTTTATACCCTCTTGAGAATAAAGGGTGGGGAGGTGGTAATAAGTGAAAGACTATAAGGAAGGTTGAAGACAACTAATAGAAATTACCATTACCGGAACCCCTCTAAGGAGGCCTGAGAGCCTCAAGAGGCTGTGTTAGGTCCTGTGGGGACAGCAGGAAACCAAGCCCAGTTTGGCGGGAAAGGGATTTACCAGGAGAGAGCAAGCTGCCCCCCTAACCCAGATCTGGGTGCCGGACATAGGGAAACAATTGTGCTGAAGGCCAGGTGGCCTGGGGCAAAGGGACTAAGTGTTCAGCTCTAGCCAGTGGGGGGAGGGAGGGAAATGCCTCCTGTTTCCCTGAAGGATGAGGAATGTGCTTATGAAGTTGGGGAGAGGGAGGGGACCCAGGCTGAGACAACCAAGTAAACACAAAGGAGAATGACACCCCGCTCACCAAACACAGCTGGTGTTGGGACCAAAGGGCCCGGAGATAGGGCAGAGGTGAGGTTGGGGCCGTGGAAGGTAGCCAAGTAGCCTGTGGAGCGCGACACAGGGAACAGATGCAAGACAGGTCGCCCAGGCTAAGGGAACAGATGTCAGCCTCTGAGATTGGGCTTGAGTCAGAAGTTGCAGGAAGGGCTTGCGGTTGGGAGTCAACCAGACCGGCTCGCAGAGGATACCTAACCGGTTAGATGGGCGCAGAGGAGCCTCTGGCAGGGTGAATGGAGGTGGAAATTCAGGTTCTGCCAGTCCAGGGTTAGGAGAAGCAGTGATTGAAAGCCTGTAGTTTGACAGGATGGGCCACAAGAATGTATAAAGGAAACAGGGACTCCTGGGAATCCCAGCAAGTCGTGTGCTGGGGGAGGGGTGCTTGGAAGCCAGCCAGAGAGAGCTGTGAGGACCGGGAGGAGGGTGGGGATGACAGACGAGGAGCTTTCGTTGAGGAGTCAGAACGGATGCAGAATGTGGGTTGGGGAGTGTTCACAGTGGGTTGAAAAGAAATGAGAAACAGGCTGGGTGGAGGCTTTTTTTTTTTTTTCTTCACAAAGTTCAAAAAGGTGTAGTGCAGAGGGCAGCTCGGTCAAAACAAGGCTTGCCGTCTGGGTGGAAAACAGGGTGTGGATTAGCCAGCTGTCTGGGAAGATTAGGAGTGGGAGGCCCCTTGGTGGGGAGAGCCATAAGCACAGAGGTGGTGTGCTCAGGTAGATCTGCAAACATCTTCCCTGAGCTAGGGTAAACTGAGCAGGGGAACCCTGGGGAATTGGGAAAGCATGGAGGGCCAGCTAGGATGGGATGGTACGGGCGATGAAGTCATCCCCTGGGATGGAACGGAGGCAGGGTAGGTATGAGAAAGTGCAGAGGGTCAGACACATTGCTAAAGAAATGGTCTAGTTACTCAAGGTGACTCAGCTCCTTTGTGAAAGGCACCAGCAACCCACCTGAGGCTTCCACGTGAATTGCTGTGATGGTGTCGTGACAAATTGCTTAGCAACGTGGAAACTGCTGTAAGGAACTGTGGCACTTATGAGTTCCTCCCTAAGGGTGGCAGTTGGAGGGGCAAAAGGTTCCTACAGCAAGAAAAAAAGGCACACGTTCATGAGCCTGTAGCTGTAGGGACTATGATTCCTAGCTGAGTGGAGAAGAGACTTCCAGTCTATGGTCCACTGGTTCATCGGGAACTACGGAATCTGTAGTTGAACACAGTTCCTAGTACCCTACCCAGAAAGCCGGGCAATTCTGATGTGTTCAGGTTCTAGGATGGGTTTGATGCCATGTTACTATTGTGGACTAGAGGAAATGGTTAATAGAAATAAAGTAGCAAATGCCTAAGATGAAGGGGTGAGTAGCCATCTATGGGGATGGTGGGATGTATGTGATGGGTCCAAGAAAAGAGAAATAGAACAGAAAATGGGTTCAGAGTCATCATAAGAGCAGTACTGGGTAGGAAACATTGGAAGGCATTCTGGGAAAGAAGAAATTTGCCATTGGTTGGTTGGTTGGTTGGTTGGTTGGTTGGTTGGTTGGGACAGGGTCTCACTATGTAGGATAGGCCAGCCTTGAACTTGGAATCCCCCTGTCTTGGCCTCTTGAGTGCTGGGATCACAGGTGTGCCCAGTATGCTCAGCTTGCCTCCTACGTGTTCTGAAAACATTTTCAGCCCGGTCTCCAGTGGTGGTTTCATGTTCGGGAAATGACTGCACAGCGGTGTGTGCTTAGACTAAAGTGAGGGTTTCATTTCGTCAATCATGTGAGAAACAAGGGAACTCATGCAGAACAGTGACTGCCTTCTCTCACGGTTACTCAGAGGCAATGCCCTTCTGAGAGATGGCACCATGTCTTTGATATGCCCCACCTACTGTTGACAAGCATCCTGGGGAAATCAAATTGCCTAACAAGATTCTGAAAGGCAATTATAGTCGATTACCAAATGAGACAGCTCACATGCCTGTCCTCCTCCTTCTGTTCTGTGTATTTATCCCTGGCGATTTTCCCTTGGTGCTTAAAAACAATTAATACAAACGCAATACAATTATTCTTTTCACCCAAATTATTAGTCGGCTTAGAACCTAAAATGGCTTTTAATTTACAACTTATCGAGCACATATATACTGTGATTAGTATACTGTATTCTTACTTCACACTCAGTAAAATATCTTAGAGATGGGGCATGTTCTTCCTATGTTAGAGAAATAAAATCAGAGGTTCAGAAACAGGAAGTAAATTGTCCACATTTTACAATAGTGCATGGCCAAATTCAGATTCAAACCCAAGTCAAAATCTGGCTTCAAATCACCTCTAAACCATATTTCCCCTTCTATAAATGAAAATGAACCTATTTAATACACTTTATCCACTATAACATTAAAAATAATTCCTTGTCCTACTTAAATAGGGTTATTAAATGAAGGTTTTTTTTTTCAGATGTTCTATCAAGACTATTCAATTTTTTTCTTAAAGCTTTCAAAATATATTTATTTCTATGAAATCAAACAAATGTATAATGGGACACTTTGAATAAGACAGGTGTAACCCCAGCTTCTAATGTCAACACAGCTGTTGATGGATGATTCATCCAAACTCCACCCAGACCTCTAGCTTCCTGACGGTCCTCAGCTGACACCTAGTGGACAGCATGGGAAAATTCTTTCCTGAAAAAAATTGCAAGACTTAAGGGGACTATGTCTTCTTAAGATTAACTTTGTTAGGGAATTTCTCGGGACCAGTCACATGCCCCATTTATGCATATATATGTATATATACATACATTACCTAAACTGAGACAAATTAATTGAGCATAAAGATGAAGTAAGTGCTTTTTCATTTTAAATAGTAACGTGGACCTAGAAAGCCACTTTCCAGAGATTAAGCTACCATTTGTGTTTGAAAATAATTCCAACTAGTAACCTCAAGTTCCCAAATATAAAATAGAAATCCAAGTATAAACTATTTTTTCTCAAAATGTTTAGGTAACTCTTAACTTCTTTTTCTGTCTGTGCCTCCGTCCTTATTTTTTAAATTATGTGTGATTACCACTCAGCCCAAATAGTTTGGCATGATATCATAGATTGCAGCAAATTAGGAACAAAATCATTTTAGGTATTATAGCATAGTGTATGTGGATTAAATTCTGTTACCTTGGGGGAAAACAGAAACACTGTGAGCTGTGAGGAATGGTATTAAAGGGTCAAATCGTTGGGAGGGTTGAGAACCATTGCTCTAGACAGTGTTTCATTGAGACTATTCCCAGGTGAGTCTAAATCTTGTCCAGGTGACAGTAAAAACTGACCATTAAGTCTTCGCTGTATTGTGCGAGGATAGTTTTTGAGGCCCCTAAACTATGTGTTAATGCCTAAAAGAAATAGTGAGGGTTGGTTTTTTTTTTTTTATGTTTTTTTAATTCATTTATTCCAGTGTGATAAGATCTCTGTCACGCTTGGTAGTTTAAAGGAGAAGTTGGGGATAAACAATTCAATTATATCTACATTTTTTTCTCTCTCTCTTTCAGGCCAAGCAAGCAATACTTGAAATGGATGCCATCCGTAAGTTTGTTTGTTTGCTTGCTTTCAGAAGATGCTGTTGTCCATTTCTGTCTATCACATTCTTACCGCAAAGCTTGTAAAATGTCAGTTATGAGAAACTAGCAGCCATTCACCCCATCCTAGTAGCTGGAGCAGACATGCTCATCCCTTCCTAAGATGCTGGCCTATTTCTACTTTGATTTGCCTGGTTTACCTGTGATGCACTCAATGGCTAGTCACACAGTTTCTGCAGGTCTAAAACAGTCAGATCTACCTCAATGGAGGACTCTTCCTCTCCACCACACACACACACACACACACACACACACACACACACACACACACACACAGCAGTCCCTTCTAATCATCCACAGGAAACTTTATCACTTGAGAATTACTGGTGTTTCTGATGTAGCGCAACATTCTAAAAATTACAGCCACCCTCCATGGTCATACATGGTCAACACAGCCTTCTCTTTGCAGACCATCCAGGTTTCTGCTACAGTCCCGAGGGACAGATGAAGGCACCATGTGGCTCCAAAGAAGGTTCTGCACCATATCGGCAGAGGAGGAAATCTGGTAAGCAGAAAGTTGCTGTTGATATGGAACTTTAATGCTCCAAGGGACAGGAAGTGGGTACTTTTCTGACTGACAGGCATTTTCTGGCAGCTTGTCGGTTCAATACATCTAAGGCTACCAAAAAAGCAAAAACCCTCTAGCCTTTCTTTAAAATTCCTCTCTACTTAACTCACTCCCAGTAAATATATAATATGTCAACCAGTCAGGTATGATGGCACACACCTTTCATCCCAGGCAGAGGCAGGCAGATCTCAATGAGTTGGAGGCCAGCCTGATCTTCATAGTATGTTCTGGGCAAGACAGAGCACCACAGTGAGACCCTGTCTCAAATAAACAAACAAACAAATAAAATGTATGAACCAACTTCTTTTGCTTTATTCATAATCTCACCATTGGCATGGAATCCCTTAGGCCACTGTGAAACAGTACTCCTTGGAATGACACACACAAGAGTATTCAAGCTTTACATTTTGCTAAGCATTTGCTCAGTGTTCTCTTAGCTCTCAAATCTTGGTTTTATATGAAGGAGTATTTACAAAGTCCATTTTACGCATTACTATAGGCAAGGGATACCAGGATAAATAGTACTTATGATTTCTGTTTATAAGTCCCTTCTGTGAGGGAGACAAACAGAAAAAAGAAAGAAATGTATAAATAAATAGCAGGCTCCTTGATAAAGCTTTGGCATATGCAGATGGAAAGGAGAGTGGAAAGACAAAGAGATTCCAGGAAGGAGAGAGGCTTCATGGAGTCGAAGGCTGATACCCTTGATGGGATGTGAGGTTGAGCCAGAGAGCTGGAATCATCCATGCAGAGGCCTAGGGTTCGAGCCAACAGGCTTCGGGACCATCGGCAGCTCAGCCTGGCTGGAGTGAGGGATGGAGCTGAGGAGGAGGAGAACTAAGTCCAGTGGAAAGAGACTAGGATAGAGGCGCAGATACGAGCCTGATCATGGAGGCTTCGCAGGCCATGCCCAAGTGTGACTATGGCAAGGCAAAGGAGGGATTTAATCTCTAAGTGTGTAGGCCTTTAACAGAAGTTGGCTTCATGTGAAGAACAAATAGACAAGGAATCCCCCCACCCCCAGTGCAGCATCCACGCCAGTCTAGAGGAGAAATGATGAAGGCCTGGATGCAGACTTGTCGACTTGGGGCAGCTCACTAAAAGCTTTCTAGACTGGGGGATGAAAACAAGATAAGCTGAGAACGGCATTGTGGTCAGGAGCTCAGGGGAGAAAGGTCATTGGTGAGTTGCTAGCAAACAACAGTGAGCTCAGACTGAGAAGAGAGGGGTAGCGGGATCCAAAGCGTGGGTACCGGTACACAGCCCGAGACATGAAATCACAAGTTGCCAGCTGATAGGCTGCAATGAAAGCTGCGGACTTTGTCCTGCTCCTTGGCGGGTTGACAATGTACACCTGTCCTTCTGTTCATGACTCCTGACCCGTTAGGGTTTACCCCCACCACTTCAGCACAGGGAATTGCTTGCACCTAAGTATCTCTGAGCACTGAAAATTTTAGTAAATCGGACAGAGCCTTTCTAGAGCTCGGGGCTGGGGATATTACGTAGCTGATAGAGTGCTTGCCTAACAAGCACAAAGCTTTGGATCCTTTCCCCAGCTCCACATAAAAGGGGCTGCTGCCTCTGATCTTTGTTTCTGTAATCTCTGTACTCGGGAAGTGAAGGCAGGAAGATCAAGAGTTCAAGGTCATCCTCAGGAACATAGCTGAGGCCAGCCGGAGATGCACGGAAGCCCATCTAAAACAAAACAAAACAAAACAAAAAGAACATTTCTCAAGCTCTTAAAATGCCAATAAGCTACTAATTTATTTATGAGAGAAAGTATTGATTTGCAAGTAATGCTGGCTTTACTCTCCCCTCAGAACCTTCCTCACGGTCACACAAAGTGTTGAAGAGCAGTGGTGAGTCCAAAAATAGAGTTGCATTTTTCATTCTTGGTCAAACCATGTAGAAAATAATATGATAGGGGCATTGTAGATTTGGGGGATTGACAACCAGATTGTAGGAAAATTAAATGTTTCTATAAGCAAAAGGGTCCGGTTGCAAAAACAGTCAACTGATCCAAGTTATTTGCAACATATCTGACAGACATAAAATTAACATCTGTCATAGAAAGGAATATTATCAACAAAAGCAAGAGGAAAAGAACCCATAAACATGTAATAACATATGTAATATATGTGCTATATATATCTATACATATATTCCTAGCAATAAGGTGGGGCCCAGGAAAAATGAACACCAGACTGAACTGTACCCCTCAGAGAGGAATATCTGGAGACAGTAGTACTCTATAATCTTATATACCTAAACACTTGTAAAGATGAAATGCGTGTTACTAGCATTTCATGTAATGTAAGATGCCTGCATAAATCCCTCTCCATGACAGGGCCAAGGAGATCTTGTGGATAAAGAGTTCATCTTCATTTAAAGCCCCAAAGCAGGCATTCTTGTGTCTTCAGGGAAGTCCCATGGCCTGTAGCACAGACATTCTTTTTCATGTTTTTGTTAGGGAGTTTTGGGAACAATTTACCATGAACGGCTGCTCTCAGGGAGACAGGAGACGGTTTTGGCTTGTAATGTAGAGTGGTTCTGCTGTGGTAGAGGATGTAGAACAGATAAGTGAGGGATATGTTTGAAAACTGGACCCAAAAGACATGAAACTCTTGAGCTGCAATTACTAGCAATACGTGTACAAGCCATGGGAAAATAGGAATGCCTACCTATGTATGAGATACCTTTTACATTCTCAAACATGTTTCGTTTTCGTTTGTTTTTCAGAGACTGCACATGACATCCAGAAGGTAAGTTTGGCCATGAAGAGTTTGCTGTGGGCATCTTTCACCTCAGTGTCCTCCCTTATTAGTCTCATCCCCGGCCTGAAGTGTCACCATTTACCTTACACTGTGACATTCTTATGCACTTTGCAGCTTTAGCCACTTGCCCTTGATTTAAGGAAAGCGAACTCGTTTCAATTTATTCCCTCCCCATTTCGTCTCTTGTGGCCCACGTCTGCCCGCTGAACCTGTAACCACCCTTAGACAGTAACCTTCACTCAAAGCTAGCTTGACCTGTCTCACACTGCCTGGAACCTACCGCTTCAGGGTTGAAGCCAGCCCTGACCCTCCTGGGTATAGTTCCCTTCCCATAGCACACTGGCTGGCTGTCACCAGAATGAGGGGCCCTTTTGAAGACTATGGTCCTAAGGTGGGTGCAGTGGCTCACAAAGTCCCTGCTACTTGGGGAAACTGAGGCAAGAAGAATGAGTGAATCTGGGAGTTTAAGATCAGCCTGGGTAACATGGTGAACCCCATCATGAAAGAGAAAAGAATTACAACTCAGACTATAAACCTCCCACTGTTGCAACAGGTGTAGTGTGAGATACAATGAAACTTTGCTATGTCAAGTTGTATCTCTATAGGGCTTGTGTTCCTCTGACAAACCATTAAGAGATGGTAGACATTCTCTAGAAGAGCCTAGCGTGTCTGAGGTCCTGGTTTAAAATCTCACCACTGAAGAAAGGGAAACTAAACTGGAAGTTGTATGGCAGGCTTATTCCCTGGATAGAGGAGCTGTTGATACCCTGACAAGTGATTTTTCCAATATGGCCACTGATGAGTTCTCTTAATTGACAATTCCTAGAATATTTATCATGGTTTCTCGTGTAAGGGGTAAGGATACACCCTCCTTAGCTATAAGGGTGTGGCTCTGATCATCTCTTCCCCAAATCCCATTTCACCACAGGTTAGCACAGGGATGAAGTGACCTGATTGGAGATGTCATTCTGTAAATATGTTTCTCTTATTGGTTAAGATTGGTTGACAAATAGGAAGGCAAGATAGGTGGGACTAAGAGACAAGGAGGATTCTGGGAGAGGTAGTAAAGAAGAGTCAAGATAAAGGATGTGAGAGAAGAGGTTCAGACCCTCTCTCTTGTCAGAGTTAGCCAAAAAGAAATGCTAGTAACAGGCCAACAGCTTTATATCTAACACAGTGTCTCTGTGCGTTATTTTGAGGCTGACATGGCTGTGGGACCAGGCTGGCAGGAAAGTGCTGGTAACAGTGACCTTGTTAATAAAGGCTTTATCCTCATTTAAAAACCCTAGCTTGGAAGACAGAGGCAGGAGGCTCTCAGTTAACTCCAGGTCCTGTCAAACAAAACAAAACAAACCCTACATTCAAATGTCTAAAAAGCAGCTTTGACTTGGGAGGTGATTTCAGTAACTCTAGGACACACTCGTGTTTTTTCAGATACTGTTTGTTTTCATTTGAAACTTTATAACTTTATTGATTTTTCCTTGTGAAACTTATTTTCTGAACTTTGCATAAATTGGGTCACCAAGGAAAGTACCCTAGCCTTTAATGCAGCTGTGATAGAATCCTGGCACCAAGTCCCTCCCAGTAACTGCTAAAGTTAAAGCTTTTCTGTCTTAGTTACCCAGGAAAGTTCACTTCAGAACTATCAAACTTTGGAAAGACAAAAGCCATGCAAGGAAAACAAATAAAGAATCTACCAGTGTGCTGCTGCATTAGCAAAATTCTGTCTCCTAACAATAATGGGTTGCGTGCATCCTAAGTGTGAAAGCAGATTGGCCCTATTGCATTGCAACAGTTTAGTATTTCTTCCTGTTTATATATCCTGAACCCCTCATCCTGTGTCTGTAGTGACTAAGTTCATAATAAGCTGGATTCAAATGTATTTCTGCTATTTATAAACACCTCTTGATAGCTGTTTTACCTTAGCAGGCCTAGCTTCCTACTTTAAAAAAGTTATTATCAAGACTTAATGCGATAACATAATTTTTAAAGATGCCTAATACGATCTTTGGCAAAAGGCAAATAGGCCATAAATGATGCTGTTATCAAATTAATAAGCACCCAGAACGGACAGTGTGGAAGAGCAGAGGGAAAAAATGGGCACATTAGCCCTGGTAAAATTGAGGTTTCTGACTTACATACTTCTATGCTGTGACTAATCCTACATTGTTTATTTCTTAATCTCAGAACTTCATCAGGCCTCTGAATGACATACTGGATACAATGTTTCCACTTCATCTTCATTATAAGTAGTTACCCCCCCCCCACCTGTGTTTTTATAAGCATAGTATCAGTGCATTCTGAATGAAGGAAAAGGAGAAAAGATGCTAAAATTTTGGTTAAGATTTATAAAGGCAATAAAACTATATGCAAATATCTCATATGTGAATATGTGAAAATTAATAAGACGAAATTATTAATTTTTATATGTTTTAATAGAAAAATGTTAGGATGGAGTTTTATTTTTGTGCTGTCTACTACTTTCTTTCTGGTGACTAGACTGACAAGTGATGATCAATTCTTGTTAATTTGACATTTCCAGTAGGTTACTTGTAGAACTTTAATCGAGAAACATGTCCCTCTCTGGTTCTATTTAATTTGAACAAGCCTTAACTATTTCAGCTCTTTGGAGCTGGTTCTTCCGTGTACAGAATAGTATCAGGGTTATCTGCTCCTGCCTCCAGTTCCCATTATAGAACCGCAGTCCAGTCTGCTCTCCTCACACACTGATATTCTTGGGAGGTGGCTTTTGCTGCATTTAGTATACATTTGGCATACTGCATTTCAGGAGATAGGATTTTTCTAGACAGCCAAGCTTCATCAGGAAAGGCTCTAAGGGACAAAATGTTCCCTTGTTTTCTTTGATTAGGAATCATGGTCGTCTGGATTCACTTCCAAACAGATAACTAAGCATTAGTTAAATATATTTCAACAACAAATGTTATACCATTATCTCAACAGTGGGTTAAACTCCTGTAACAAAGCCTCCTTGCCTGGAGTCTATAAATTAAGGTCAGTTCTGCAGTGAGCCTTCAAGTTTAAGGAAACCTTGAAGTGTGTCATCAAGTCACCAGGAGGCGATCCCGATGGGACAAGAAATTATTAAAGGTATCAGGAGTAAGATGTTGAAATGGAGTCTTGCATACAAGCAGGTATTAAGGTGTAGGCCCCAATGCATACTCATTTATGCAATGGATAACTACCACGCTTGCCATAGTTCACTTCCGTTCTGTTTTGGAGCAAAGATTTTAGAGTCAGTTAAGTTGGAGTTCTAACCTTACTACTAACCAGAAAAGGCAAGTTACTATTTCAGCGCCTAGGTTTTCTGATATCTATCTAATTCATAGACTGAACCGCGAAAACTAATTACAGTTTGTAAATAAATAAATAAATAAATAAATAAATAAATATCCCTGCCCTTTCTGCCCCCTTGTCAAAAATCCGAAATGCTCTTTGACTCAACTGAAAACCAACAATGTCTAGTGGTCATTTCCTATAACAACAAGGCCGTCTAAGCTACGTGGTGATGTTCCCCAGTGTTACATCTTCCCTATGGTGCAATAATTCAGTTGCTCTGTGTCTGTCTCCTTCAGGTTTCTAGAGAGGAAGGCTCTTCCCCGCTGACTTCTGCCACACCTCCTCCTGCCCAGAGGAACAGCCAGCCAACCAGCACGGCCATTATCAGTATGCTTCGTGGGGGCGGTGCTATCAGAAGCCTCTGGACGGATCACCACGTCAGGCGGTCCACACAGGCCAACGAAGAAGATGACGATGATTACCAGATGTTTGTCCCGTCCTTTTCTTCCTCGGATCTTAATTCCACCAGGTTGTGTGAGGAGAACACTTCCAGTCGCCCTTGTAGTTGGCACCTGGGATTGATTGAACCCGCCGAGATCGCCAGCTCCGGTCACAGGATTGTCCGACGGGCCAGCAGTGCTGGCGAAAGCAACACATGTCCTCCTGAAGCAAGAATTCGGGACAGTGAAGGCTCCCAGTACTGTCCCAGGAGAGAACTGCAGAATGGCCCTCAACCAGGGGGACAGGGAGGAATGACTCCCTTTGGGTCATCTGTAGAGTTGACAATTGATGATATAGACCATGTCTATGATAACATAAGTTTTGAAGACTTAAAGTTAATGGTTGCTAAGCGGGATGAAGCTGAATCCTCTTTTTCCAAATCACCCAGAGACTCTGTGCGCCCCAAGAGCACCCCAGAGTTAGCCTTCTCAAAGAGGCAGGCTAGCCATAGTACAAGCTCTCTCTACCCAAAGAAAGAGGCAGCTCCCAGTGCTCAAGAGGCATCTAACCAAAGCATACATGAATTCCAAGTAGTGGAAGAAAACATCTATGACACCATAGGGCTTCCAGAGCCACCGTCACTGGACTTCAAATGTAGCACTCTTAAGCAGCCTAAAAAGAATACCTTCCTGGGCTTGGAAGCTGATTTTGCATGCTGTGACAGCTTGAGGCCATTTGTCTCCCGGGACAGCCTCCAGTTCAGTGAGGACGATGTGTCTTACCCTCAGGGGCCCTCTGATACTGACTATTTGAGTTTGTTATACGACACTCCCCGCTGTAACCCACCTATTACCGATAAGGCTCTGTCAGACAAACAGTCTGAAGACGTCGATGAAATCTGGAATGACCTGGAAAATTACATCAAGAAAAATGAAGACAAAGCGAGAGACCGTCTCCTCGCGGCATTTCCTGTCAGCAAAGATGATGTGCCAGAGAGGCTATGTGTCGAGAGCACCCGAGAGCTGAGCAGAGACGCAGGACATGCCACATCTATGCTGTCCCTTCCTGGGAGTCAGGGTTTCCTCACTCCTGGAAAAAGCAGGCCTGCCAGGGCTAGCAGGGCCAACTGGTCCCGCGAAGATGACTTGACCTCTACAGAAGGCTCCTTCATGAGTCTTAACCAACTCTCTCTGGCCAGTGAGGTGCCTCCTGTGGACAGTCCCTATGACTTAGCCAACTACAGCCTACCCCAAGCAGACCCAGAAAACCCTGACCTTGGGTTGGAGGCCACAGACAAGACCAAGAGTAGGGTCTTTATGATGGCAAGGCAGTACAGTCAAAAGATTAAGAAGGCGAATCAGCTTTTGAAAGTGAGAAGCCCAGAGTTGGAGCAGCCAGCAGCCAGTCAACATAAGCCCATTCCCAAAGACTTGGCGGCCATCTTGGAAGAGAAGAGACAAGGAGGGCCTGCCATTGGTATGTTCCGAGCTCTGTTCTTCCTTCCTGACAATCAGGTGTGGGAACAGGCTTCCCAATTCTAACTGTCCTCAGGACGGACACCCTGTGAGAACAGGCCACAAAGCCACTGTTGGCCCTCGGATCTTTACTTCAGTTGGGTCATGTAAACTAGCATGATTGGGCCTTGGGGCTTGGTACACATGTAATGTTACTATAGAGTTGGCACATTTAGGAAAACATTTCTGGAATGCAGCCTGAGATGTGAGAGAAGCTATCTGCTTTAACCTATGAAAGACGCATAAGAATCCGCAGTGTGTTGGGGAGTAGGTGTACCTCAAAACCACTGAGGTTGGGAATCAGCTAGAATAGGGCTGCTGTTTGTTGCAAAGCACCCCCCCCCAAAGTGTTCACTCCCAGCCCAGAGATGCGGGGATGGCCCAGCTGGTAAAGGACTTGCCATACAAACGAGAGAACCTGAGTTGAGTTCCCTAGCACCCATGTAAGAAGCCAGGCTAGGCTCAGTGAGAGACCCTGACTCAGAAGACAGGGTGGTGAGCAACTGAGGAAGACATTCAACATTGGCGCCTCAGGCTTCCAAATACACAGGCATACACAGCCATAAATATGTACACACATACGAAACGGAAGTGCCCACTTCTACTAGAAAAGACAAAAAAAAAAAAAAAAAAGAATCCTTTTAAAGATTTACTTATTTATGTAATCTGTGTATGCCTGCCTGTATGCCTGTGTACCGTACGCATGCAATACCAGCACAAGCCAGAATAGGGTGTTGGATCCACTGGAACAGAGCTGCAGTTGTGAGCTGCCGTGCGGGCTCTGGAAATCAAACCCAGGTCTTCTGGAAAGGCAGCCAGTGCTCTCAGGCACGGCCCTTTATGTCCAGCCTCCCCCCCCCCATGTTCATGCATTTTTCTAAACTACAATTCATTTTTTTCCCACGTATTTCACTACTACATGGTGACTTAAAATAGCAGCCGGCTACAATGCATTCAACACCATCTCACTTGGTTTTTCTTTTTTAATTTTATTTTAATGATTCCAAGAAGCTTAAGTCTCCCGGCAGACTTCCTTTGCGGGCCTTGCTGGGCTTTTAGATCGGGAACACCAACAGATAAGTGGTTTCCTAGTGTGACATCCTGGAAGGCAGAACGAAACACTGATCCACGAGAAGCCTTGAGCTGTGACTGAAGCAGAAAAGAAAACACAGGAGAGGCACTCTCCTTAGGAAATCTTTTCATCCCCAGATACTGATTTCTGGGTTGGGGCTAGGAATCTGTCTTTTTCTCTTTTGAGACAGGGACTCATGTAGCCTGGGCTGGCCTTAGACTCCCTGTATCACTAACCACTTGAACTTCTGACCTCTTGCACACACACACCCCCCACCCAAAAGTTAGGATTACAGGTGGGTGGCCCACACCTGGTTTTACATGGCACGGGGATTGAACCCGGGCCTAATGAAGCACTCTTCCAACTCAGCCACTTCATAGCCCCTGGAATCTATATTCAACAATCCACCATATTTTAAGGAACCCTACCCTGGCCATGCCCTGTGACGAGGCCTAAAATTCCAGGTTTGGAAACAGGAGGATCTGTGAATTCTAGCCAGTTCTAAGCCAGCCTGGGCTGCATAGTGAGATCCTGTTTGGAAAGAAAGAGAGAGGGAGGAGGACGAAAGGGATGGAGGGAGGGAAGGAACAAGAGAGAAGGGAAGGGAAGACAGAGAAAGAAAAAGAAGGAAGGAAGGAAGGAAGTCAAACAACTACCTGCGTATGAAAAGAGTCAGTTTTCCAATTAAAAGCAGAAACCAAGTCAGACGTGATGGAGCGCACCTATAATCAGCACCCAGCAGGAAGGGCAGGGAGGTCTTATCTGGGTCCAGCCTGGGCTACATAGAAAAACCTCATCTCAAAACAAACAAAAAAAACCCCATAAATATGAAAGTTAAAACCAAACGGCATCAACAGGGTCAGCAAATGGGCCTCATGACAAGGCACATTTTGTGCACATCCATGCCGCTCAGCCACTCACTTCCTTTCTCTGGATTTGACTTCTTTATCTCCGTGGAAACTAGACAGTGGGGAGGAGAGATCCAAATCCTAAATGAATTCAAGAGATCCACGAGGGGGGAAACACGCCATAATTTAAAGCATTAATTATCAAAAGTTTTCATTTTCAGTGGTTTCCTACCAGATAAGGGAGTAGTGATGGCTTGGACTTGGTTCCTAAAGGGTTTTACAGAATCTTAGAGTTCTTATTTACAACAAAAACAAATTTAAAAAAAAATTGATTTCTGTGTCACTGTGAGAGAGGCTAGAATGCATTTCTTTTTCCTCCCAGCAACAGCGATCTTAAAGTCATTTACATCCTCTTTCCAACGCTCTCGTCTTGGCAAGCAGGTTATTTAATAGTTGCAGGAAGGGACTGATGTCAAACTGCAGGAGGACTTGGGGTGGAGTGGGGTAGCATAGGTACACAGAGAAGTTGCATAGCGGTAATTTCAGCCAATAGCTGAGGTCCGGCCATTGTTTCCCAGGTTCAGGGAAAATATTATACTAATATTTCTGATGCTGGTGAAGAATTGAGTATGCACGCCAGCAGACTACAGTTCACCACTAACAGGCAGGGCTAGGTCAACTGGGGTATGAGCCAGCCACTAAGATGCAAAACTCTGAGCTTGTTTGAAGCGAGCCCCGCAGGCCTGATGAATTGGAACCTACAACTTCTTTGAATAGAATTCTTCTCGCCCACTTTTGAAGTATTGTGGCTGCTGATTGGGGTCCCGTTTGCTTTTCTTTTTTCCTTCTGGTTCATCCCTCTGTCTTCCTTCTTGGGGTCCCAGGAGATCTCTTCTAAGTTTTGCATCTGGACCTTTTCTTGACATGCCGGGCTACTAGGCTGTTATGGACATCTTCCTCCATCTAAGAGGAGCATTCCCTCCCAAAGGGTCTTTGTGACCATGTTGTCTTTCCCCCCTCATGGCAGGAGCATAACCCTGGGGCCTGCCGTCTATCAGACCTGTTTCCAGTGGGTGATCAAGGCCACTTCCTGTGCCCACTAGGCTTTCAATCAGTTGACATTATGACTCCTTTTCTCTCTCTTGTTTATCTGGGCACAGGACGCCGTAATCGAATGGACCGATTCTCCAGACTTCTGCGCATGGGCCTTGCCACTTTGCCAGGAGCTTGCTCTCGGTGTTGTGCGGAAGGAAGAGCGCCCTATTCACCTGCTGAAACGCTCGAGCATCTTTATTGAACTCTGTCCCGGGGGTCTACAGGCCCCCGGTCACATGTCCACCTAGAAATCGCCCAACCAGGTCCAGTGCTCCCAACTTTTAGAGCCCTATTGTAGCATGTGACCATCTTGTTCCGCTGATAGTATTTGACTCCTTGGAGTGACGTTTTCATATAGGCTGGAGAACTTTTTTGTGTAATATAGGGAGAGCACAGTTCTATGCTTCTGTTTATATCTGAGCAACATCAGAAATATCAATATTTTTTTCCTACTCCTCTGTCTTGAAATCAGCATTGTTTGATATTTCCTGCCACAAGAATTATTTCAATTTTTGATGATAAAAGAACTCCAACTTTCGAATCTTCGTGGGGGGGGGGGAACAAGAGAAATCCTGATATCATCATGTAATAATAATGTGTATGTCCTATATGGACAGTAGCAGAAGTAAAGGCGTAGGCAAACTTTGACCTGGGTTTCCTAGGCTGGAGATGTCAATGGTGGTGGCCAGCCATTTCCCATGCATCTGGATAACAAGGTCTATTTAATCACAGCTTGAGCTATGAAATTTTGTCTTGTCCTTACTGGCAGCCTGCAAGGTTGCAATCGCTCATTGGGAACATTGAGACAAGAAATAACAGATGAGTTTTCTCTTCTGGTGAGATACATTCAGAATTTATCAATGACCCTCCTCTCTGTCATCTAAAGGTTAAAGCGCCCAGTAGGAGTTATCTATGGGAAGCATTTTAATCCAAGGCCATCTAACTGCTGTGGCTTGATTTACACACTGTCTTGACTCTGTTGGGTGGTCTCAGAAAAGGCCCATACACTTGAAGTCCTAGGCTCAGAAGGAAAGGATGAAAAGAAACCCATGTAATGAAGTAGTTGAGACCAGTTTCCTTCTAGAAGTCTGGCATCCTAAGCAAAATGTACAACATTGTTCTCTGAGACCAAAAGCTCATAGATTGATTACCTTCAATAATAAATTAGCCTGTGGAGGCGATTAGCCAGGTAGTTTTCCCCTTTGAGTGCATGTGTTTGAGTAAATGCATATAAGACTTTTGAAATGTCTTTATTTATTTTATTTATATGTGTGTGTGCCTGAGTATGTATGTATGTGTGTGTGTGTGTGTGTGCATGCAGGCGCCCTTAGATGCTAGATAAGTGTGTCAGATCCCCTGGAACTGGAGCTTACAGGCAGTTGTGAGCTGCCCAATGTGGGTTCTGGGAATCAGACTTGGGTTGTCTGGCGGTGGAGCCAGCACTGTTAACCCATCCCTCCAGCCCCATATAAGCTTATGAAAGAAGTTGGGGAAGCGGTTTTGAGGAGGCTAGGGCTTGTGGAGGATTTTGAGAGATGGGTGAGGCTTGACAAAGCAAAGATAAGGAGAGTGTGGGAGGGAAAGGGCCTGAGAAATACAAGGAGCATTTTATTTAGAGACGATGTGGCGCATGAGTATTTTCACATTGCGTTCCATTAGCTGAGGGGCCATGTCCTCCAATCAAACTTTATGGGTAAATTTATGCTTTTGTTTCAATTGCACGTTAATTCCGCTTTCCCTCAAATTGTCATCTCTTTAGAACTCTGTGGAAGTTCAGCTGTAGATCAGTTCCAGGCTGCATACAACAGCTCCAGCCAAAGCATAGGACTTTGTCCAAGGTCCTGCTCCCCGTGGTTGGCTCTCATAGTTAATACAATATGCCAGGCTGGGGGAGAATGGCAGGCACAGAACACTGCAATGCAAGGGGATGGTTAGGTGGTATTCCCTGGGGTGCTGCTGCATTTGACTTGGTCTTAGGAGTCTTTACTATACCACTTAAGGAGCAATTTGGCAAGTTTTTGCTTCTAGAAATTTCTGAGCAATATTCTCTGTCCTTAACTGCAGTTTAAAATGCAGTCCGAAACGCAGAGCATCTGAATGTAAACTCTAATGAGACATTACACAGATGGCTTGCCTTGATTGCTGGGAGCGGGGTTGGGGGGGTGTCAAGGGGAGAAAGGATGGAGGGTTACAGCGAAAAGCACATAATATAGCGAGGCGTCTCCATCTTCAAGGAAGGCAGGCTGAAGAACCAGCAGAAGTTCCACTCAATGCATCCCTCACTGAAATTTAAAGGCTAGTATAGCAACAACAGGTTACGAAGCGTGTAAATTGCTCCATCATATATAATGGCATTTGCGGGTTGTCACAGATGGGATGAGCTTCCTTGAGAGATGCCATGCAGATGTCAAGCAATACACAGGATGTCCAGTGTGTTCCCAGAGCACAGCTGGGTGCATCTCCCGAACCGACTCCCTGCTGGCTCAGGAGAATGTTCTCCATTGCGTATCACCATCTAGGTCATGTCTGTGGAGATGCCTGCACTCTGAAGTCAGACAACGTGGAGAAGGGGCTGTGGTTTAATTAAAGGTGGCAAGTGCTTTTTTGGAAGCAACTGTCAAGTTGTGTTCTTAAGCCAGTGCCAGACAGCATTCCGTTATGGAGTGCTTGAGCAAGGGGTCTGTTCTCGGTGGCTTAAGAGGCATGGGCTTTTGCTCTTGGCTTTGGAGGAATGGGAACGGATATGTGAGCTAGTCCCTACTTGAGCTAAAGGAAAGAACTCTCCAGTATTCTGGCTGCCAGGCAGCAGTGGCAGAGGGCTATTTGGAAGTCATGGGCACTGGAACAGCTCCAGGAGGCAGCTTTTCTAAGAACATTTGTTTGAGGGCGAACAAGAGTAGTGTGAAGCCAGGGGTGGCTACAGCACTGTGGTCCTGGTTCTTTTAGTGGGCATGAGGTATTTTTATACATCAGGACATTAGCTCTAGTGTTCTCATTTGGCAATGACTTGTTTTCAGCATTGACACTATTTTGCGGGTTAAAGGAAGCTTCATGACACACACTGGACACCCATTCAGATAAAATAGTGTAAAATTCAATCAAGTTAAATGAACTCTGTTTTTATTAAACTGTGGCTTATTTCTATTAGCATTGTATTCAGTGACTGCTTACCCTTAATCTTAAGTCTCTTGTCTGTTTTTTACATACATCTATTAGGGTGTAATGTCCTTATTTTTAAGCTTTCTAGGTAGTGATAACACAATGTATACTTAATGGTTTCAATATATGCATTCCAGGTGCCAGGATTGCTGAATATTCCCAACTGTATGACCAGATCGTGTTCAGAGAGACACCCCTTAAAGTTCAGAGGGATGTCTGGGCGAGGACCCGAGAACCCTCTCTCCACAGGCCAGCATCACCTTCCCAGGCCCAGCAAGGTGGTGAGGACTGGCTTTGGCATTCACCCTACAGTAACGGAGAATTAGCGGATTTCTGTCCCCAGCCAGAGCAAGACTCACAGGCAAAATATCCCACGTTAGAGATCATCGCCCAAAGCATTCCCAGACAGTTGTCGGCGGCTTGTTCAGTGCCTTCTCTTCAAGTGTCAGACCCTCTGCTGGGCCCTGTGCAGCGGTGCAGTGTGGTGGTCAGCCAGCCCCACAGAGAGAATTGTCAGGACCTTTACAACTCTCTGGGTCGCAAAGCCCAGCCCGCCAGCAGGCCCCAGCCATCCTCCTCAATCTTGATAAACAAATCTCTTGACTCCATCAACTACCCAAGTGAGACAGAAAAAAATTTACACAAAAGTCCCAGGGGTGCAAGCCAACAGGATTTGCTGTCGGGCCTAGTGGACTCGCATCAACAGGACACTGGAAAACGCTCTGACCTCACTCTCCAAGACTCACAGAAAGTTCTGGTGGTAAATAGAAATTTACCCTTAAGCGCCCAAGTAGCGACACAGAACTACTTTTCTAATTTCAAAGAGACAGAAGGAGACGAGGATGACTACGTGGAGATAAAGTCAGAAGAGGAGGAAGTGGATCTGGATCTCTCTCTGAGTCGGGGCAGGAAGTCTGACCCAAAGACCCTGGACCCTGACTGTTCTGGTAACCTTTGTAGACACAGCACACCTTGCTCTTTGAAAGAGCCTGTGAGCGGCAGGCTTGGGTTTCCTCCTTACCTGACAGCCTGTAAGGACTCCGACAAATTGAATGATTATCTGTGGAGGGGGCCGTCACCCAGTCAGCAAAACATTGTCCAGTCTCTGAGGGAGAAATTTCAGTGTCTTAGCTCCAGCAGCTTTGCCTAGGGTTCTAGAAGTGTCTGAATCGGCACCTCAGGCTTACAAGTTACCAATGGGGATGAGGTGTGTTTTTTTGTTTTGTTTGTTTTGTTTCTTTTTTATGTATTTATCACTTTAAAGCAATTTTGTAATGCCTGGAGGTGTAAAACATGCCCTCCTTTCTTTAAGGCCAGCTCTTTGAGCTGGCTGGCTAGGGCATTGCCCCCATATCCTTACAGTAGAGCTCATACGACTCTCAGATTACCCCCTCCCACACCCCAAGGAGTTTTATACTGTGACTCAGAGGTAGCACAAGTCTCTTCCACACCTTTTAAAAAGAGAAACTAGAGTTATTTAAAGAATTCCGTGTGGCATTTCTGTATATTTATGGCAAGACTCAAGAATGATATATGCCAGGGACCACAGATGAGGATATAGTCTCATCACGTATTTTAAGGTTCCCACACTGGTGTTCCTATCCCATTTCATTAGATGTCAACACGACGTGACTATTGAAAAACCTAAAATGTAGCCCTAGGACCAACTGACTGTTAGAAAAATAAAAATCTTTAGCTGTATTCCTAGACAAGGTCCAGCTGGTGTACCACTAAGTATGGTTAAGTCTATAATTTATGGGGTGAAATAAACTAATTCTTTAATGGCTTAAAAAAAATCCAAACTCAAAAGAATGCAAGCCAACTTAATTATTAGATAAGATAGGGGAGATTTCTGGAAACAGTCTGATTATGTCTTCATGTTACGACTGAAGAGAGAATTGCTTCCCCAAAAAATAAATCCAACAATCCAAACATCCCTCTATACTACTATATATGCCTGTCTCTTATCAATACAGAGTAAATCCTCAGTTAAAATAAGACAAAATGCATTCAAATGGCCTATCTAGAGCTGTTCTTCACAGGCAGTTTCTTGAGCTATGGACTGAATGCTCTGCTTGAAAAGTCTTTGCCACAGATATGGGCTAGAGTTTAGTTTCTAAATAGTTCGTGACATAGGGCCTCTTTCAGAGTTTTGGAACATAGAGAACTGAGCCTCTGATTGCTAGGTTCTGGCTAGTAACTTCCTTTACATTGCAGTTGTAGTTTTATACAGCATTTCACTGTGATAGCACACCTATCCAACTCCCTGTAGATAAGAATGAAAGATGCAGAGAAATGAAGACACAGGCATTGCTACTTCAAAAAGGCGTTTTAATGAAGGCTCCACAAATATAGCTGGACTTTTACCTCATAGTACCCTTTGTGTTCTCATTTTACACAGTGGAACATTCTGGAGCCTTTCCTCACCCTCTCACTTTCCATTTTTAACTTATGTCTTTGTTTGAATTAAGCAATCGGTTCCGTTGAAAAAGATGAAAGCAGGAACTGTAGGGAAAGACGCCAGGCCCATCATTAATGGTAAGCAGTAATAAAGGATCACTCCCAGCTTCCCATAATTCTTTCCCTCCTTTAACTCCTATCCCCCTTTACCTTCAACTGTGCAACATAAAAATGTGACCATCCTTATGTTACAAATAAGATCCTATGGTGGTGGTGTTGCTTTGCGTTTCTTGTCCTGTAGTTACCAAAACAATTGGGATTGAAGGTGATACTTGGTGGTAGAGCCCTCGCCTCATGCTCCCAGGCCCTGGGTCATCTCCAGCACTGAGTTAAGTGGTTCTGAAAACATTCCTTTTTCCATTGCTTTTATTTAGGCATGACGTTAGTTTTCCAGATAAAGCAACAGCAGAAAAGATGAGAACTCTGTTCTTAGAGTTTGCTGGAATTTGTGTAGAAATGCATTTGTATCACTTGTTTTTGTTTGTGTCTTTGTTTTTTGTTTGTTTGTTTTTGTTTGTGTGTGTGTGTGTTTTAAAGTCACTTGATCCTTGCTCAAGGGTGTAGCTTCCTGTTTTGTTTTTGCTTTTGTGTAGCCTATATGACTCACATTCTAATATAGTCCAGGTTACTGTTCTGTCTGAGTCTCAGATATTATTAATTTTTCACACCAATGTTTTGATGCATGGTTTGCTGTCATCTACAAAGGTGGATGTGATAGTGTACAAAATGTCTATGTATGCAGTCCTATGGGTTCTAGGATAAATCTGTAGTTTTAATGATAACCTCCGTGGGCCATGCTGCAGACTTTGAGAGCCGTGTGTGTGTGCGTGTGTGTGTATGCGCACGTGCGTGTGCGTGTACACGTGTGTTCATGTACATCTGTGTGTCTGTCTGTGTGTACATGCTCAGATGCTCTCTCAATGTTATCAATTCAGTGCTTTTGTTTAAAATAGTTTTTTTGCAGGTGGGGTGGCAATGTATATACTTGGGGGGGAATTTATGTAATTAAAAGTTCTTACTGGATTGCTGTACTGAAGGTTCCAATTTTATATATATATATATAAGTTCACTTTTCACCTACTTTTTTTCTTTGTGGGGAAAGCAATGCATCTTGGAAAACATAGTTTAAATACTGTATATAAGACAATGAAAGTTAGTAATGCCCATTATTTAATAAAGTTTGTAAAGTGCAAAGTAAGTTTTTGTTTGAATTGTGTTTGCACTAGAACATATGATTTTTATTTATTTATTTTTGCCCAGACTACTTGGCTATAATACTCTTGTCATGCCTTGTGAACCACAGAGAAAATGATTCACGGTAATGTCCTAGTTAGCTCTACCAACTGGACACAGCCGAGAGTCACTGAAAAGGACAGCGTCGTGTAAGGACTTTGCTAGATCAGATTGGCTGATGGGGTTGGGTTGTCCTGATTATTAATTGATGTAAGAGGGTCCAGCTCAATATGGGCAACGGCATTCCTAGGTGGGTGGGTCTAGGCTACATTAGAAGACTAGCTGACCATAAGCTCCTGAACCAGAGAGCAAGCTAGCAAGCCTCATTTCCAATGGTTTTCGCTTCCAGTTCCTGCCTTGACTTCCTTCAGTGAGAGACTGTGGACTGGAAGTGTAAGTGACTGAAATAACCCCTTCCCTTCCTTCCTTTGGTCATATTGTTTCTTACAACAGAAAGGAACCAGGGCAGAAGATACACAAAGTCTCAGTGGGTCGTGACAAACCACTTGTCTACATTGCATTTGAAATAGTAAACTTGGTGTCTGAAATGGTTTTTGTTTTTTGACAGGAGGCTAAAATAAGCCAGTCACTAAATTAAAAATATTTCTACTGAATGATGTAATAATAAAACATCGTTTTTGTTATTAAATTGAAAAGTTAATCTAAATTTTTAGTTCAAAGTAAGGCTTAGTTCATATAACTTTGTATTTCAAATTTTCTTGGATAGATTAAAATTATAGAGACAAAAGCACGTATCTATAAATAGGTTATTACTAAAGTTTTTTTTCAAATCTATTTCCAAATATAAACAAACCCTAGACAATTCAGTTGAAAATATAGGCTGCCTGATTCCACCCATGTGGAAAAGCAGTTGAGCATCTTCTTTTAGTGAGGCATCTCTACACATCATACCAAGCTGTCCTCACTGTGATGACTTACTGGAAGTCATGTGTTATTTAGAGAAGCCAGTGACAACAGAAAAGTCCATGATGTATATAAATTCTCTGCATAAATCTTCAGAAGGAAGGTGGGATAAATGTGCACTAAGTTGTCATCTGCCATTAGAAGAAGACTGAATATGAAGAGTAAATGTCAGTAGTCCTTTATGAGCTCTTAGTCCTCTATGTGAGCTGTGGCTTTCTCTAGCTAGCCAGCTAAGGCTACACTCAATTCTTTCACTCAGGGATGAGAACTCGGTGATATTGTCAATCAACGTGTCTCCCTCAATAATCTTGTGTGCACGAGATCTGAAGCTTTATTGTTCATACTAATTTTTACTTTAAAAACTCTCAAGACATAAGTATATTCTTATGGTTTTCTTCTAACACTGCCCCTGCCCCCATAACTAGCTTACTGTGGCATTTTGTTACATTTAAAAATTAAATAAATACAACAGGCAGTGGTACACACACTTTTAATCCCAGCACTTGGGAGGCAGAGGCAGGCAGATCTCAGTGAGTTCCAGGACAGCCAAGGCCACACAGAGAACCCCTGTCTCAAAAAACAAACAAAAACTTAGATAAATTCAAAGCCTCACTGTGCCATGCAGAGGAGAAATTTTCTCTGTCTCCCTCCTTGGTCCTTACCTGGACACTCTGGTTGGATCTAGAGACCCAATTAATATGTAGCCAATTAACATGAGAAAAATATTACCATTTTTATTAGTTTTATGCAGACATGGGGATATTTACAGAAGAACAAAAACCAAAGAGATGCCCATAGCACAGTAGTTTTAGACATCAATAACTTTGTGAAAGAATGTAAGGACAAACAGATCATTCAGCCAGGTCAGTAACTTTGAGAGATATTATTAACAACAGATAAAGTCAAAGATGGGGTTGCAGATGCAGAAGCTGGGGGGAAACGAAGGCTAGCTACCTCAGAGCTTTACACAGGTTCAGTGTAGCCCCAGCGACCAATCTCTTAATACCAAGGTGATTCTCCAAGAGAATCTATATGGCCTGTTGTAGGTAAGACAGACTCAGTGGTCCCCTCTTGAAGTTACGAAATTTTCAGCTGATTGCGCCTTAAAACAATCAACTGGCCAACTAAGTGTATTCTGGGATGGCATATTCTTCACTCCTTTCATCATTCTATATAACTAAATTAACTTAGCAGGATGCTTTACACTGTATTTGAAAGCTCTTTTGCAGGGGAGCAAAGTTCCCTTTTAGAGAAACATTCTACATGGTGGCACATGCAAGTCTTGTCTACTTGATCCTGCACAATGCTTTGGCAATTTATTCTTGACCAACTCATGTTTAATGATTGACTAGACAGAGTTCAAAACGTACTGAAGCCCAAAGGAAGAGAAAACAATCAAACCCAGGGTGTATGGAGACAAGCGTGAAAAACAAGCAATGGGCTTTTAGAAAAACTCTTAGGGAGACTAGAGAGATGACTCGGTGAGAAGCACCGGCTGCCCTGCAGAGGACCTGGGTTTGGATCCCAGTACCCAGATGGCAGGGCTCTGTAATTCACAACTGTCTGTAAATTCAGTTCCAGAGCATCCAATGCTCTCTTCTGACCTTCATGGCCACCAGGCACACACGTGATGAACACACACACACACACACACACTTGCAAAACACTCATACACACAAAATAATAAAGTAAATAAATCTGTTGGTTTTTTTTTTTTTTTTTAATTTATAGTACCATCAGTAACACAATGTCACCCAATCATGAGAAAGTGGTATTTCATGAGAACTTGCCCTCTCCTATCCCTTGGATTCTGGAATGTCTATTTTGCAGATTTCCAGGTGTTTTAGCTAAGTGTCAGTGTATCAGGGTGGTACCTAAGCATCAGTGTATCAGGGTGATACTGCATATCAGGGTGATACTGCATACCATCCTGAGATGGACAAAAGCCTTTCCTGATGCTTGCTACTGGGGATGTGAGGAAAGCAAGGGTATCCAAGCACACAGATACGGGAGGAGAAGCCATGTGGTGTGGAGGAAAGCGATCACAGGAGGCCTGGTGTCAAAAGGCATGGCTTGCCTGCTTTACAATGTGGCGCATACCACGGGCAAAGTCCCCTTTATAGACTAGAGACAGGCCTCACTTCTCAGACAGTGGCTTTGTTCACATACAGTACACAATTTGAAAAGATACGGGGCAGGCAGATCCATTGATTCTAATGCCATGTGGTTTTAGTTTAGCATAGAAGAACAGAACTTCGATAGTGATCAGAACTGGATGGGCAAACACAAGCCCCCCAAATGCACTGTTTGCACATCTGTCCACAGGGCTCTCGCAGAACCCCCCAAAAAGAACATGGAGTAAGCAAATTCCTTCTTCCATACACAAGTTCAACTGGAGTCAATGAGCTGCTGGTCCAGAGGCTGAATCTAACTTGTGCAATGTAAAAAACAAGTTTAAAAAATCCAAACTTCTAACTTATGTAGAAGGGGCAAAGAGAAGGGAGTCGGGGCTGGGCTAGCCTTTTTGGTCCTAGATTCTGGTGAGGCAATGCAATGAGATCTGAGGAGAAGATACTAAAGGAGCAAAATCAACATTAGTGTTGGTGACTCGCTTTGACCTCTGGGGGAGGTTGTTCCTCTGTTCCCCTTTATGGGCTTGGTTGGCAGCTAGAGCACAGATGTTCTAGATAAACGACAGAGGATCTTCCGGGAGAAAAATGAGTGCCCATCACAGAAAGCGTGAAGAACACGATGTTCCTTTGGGACACTTTCCATCTGGGGCAGTTCACTAATGACTCCTACCTTTCTGGCCTCTACAAGCCTCCCTAGGATGTCGGTGTGTGAGATAAAAGAGTCTCCTTGACGGTTAGGAATCCCACCAGGCTCAACTACTATTCATATCCTGTTTCCTAAAGGATGCTCAGACTCCCTTTGTGAGGGACAGGAGGCTTTCCTCCAGGGAATCTCTACCTCGGTTGTCCAAAATGGATGTCCTTTCCTCTGACCCTTTGTGTGCTGCTCTTCCAAAGCATGGCCAGATGCAATCTTTCTCTGGGACTACATGGATTCCTCACTGGCCACCTAGCTACCGTCTTCCGGTTTCCTTGCACTCCTCCCTTTCTTACACACCCCCTTTGCAGCCAGCATGGCATGTCTACACACATGCAGAATGACATCCTCTACCCAGCTCTCCGTGATCTGTCTCTTTTTTAGGATCACCCACTCTGTCTGTTCTACCCTACGTGCTTGATCCTCAGCACAGAACCCACCGCTGAGCACCACGGGGGGAGTTTACCTGCCTTGGTTCTTCAGATGAGGGATAAGGCCATTATTATATCCCTGCAGGTAGAGTTTCACATCTGCAGTGGCCCTTGTCCCCCAGACTCACCACAGTCCTGGGGGTTACTACACATGCACGGAGCTTATTCCAAAGATGAGAAATGCTGTATTAACCTGCCCTAATAAATGAAGGAACTTGGCTGGAGAGATGGCTCAGAGGTAAAGAGCACTGGCTGTTCTTCTAGGGGACATGGGTTCAATCCCCAGCACCCACAAGGCAGCTCACAACGTCTCTATAAATACAGTTCCAGGGGCTCCAACACCCTCCTCTGGCTTCCATGATACAGACATACATGCAGACAAAGCACCCATAGGCATAAAAAATTGAATGAACTACTACTGCATGGAAGCTCACACTTTCTAGAATGAAGATATTTGTGTCTCTATTCCTCTTCATCCAGTGAAAGTGTCAGGCTATGAACTGCAGGCTTCATCACATCATGGTCTCACCACCACTATATCCTACCGTTATCCCAAGTAGCCTCCCTATATTGATGGATACTGGCCTCTTGATTTGATTACCCCTGGTGATCCCTGTCTCCTCTGTTTTGGCCTCTGGATAGAGCAACTGTTCTTTGCAAAAAAAAAAAAAAAAAAAAAATAGATGCCTTTTTTTAATGACCTGAGATTTTTTTTTTTTTTTTTTTTTTTTTTACCCTTCATCTTCTTGATGCTTTAAAAATTGTGGTAAGATACAACACAAAGATCATCAGCTTAATCATTTTAAGGGCATAGGTCTGGGGTGATAGTCTTTCACAAGACTATTACACAAGCAGCTATGTCATGGCAGTTGGCTCTTCAGCTTTCACTCATCAATGTTCCTCATTTTTTCCATCCTACCCCAGCCTGTTAAGTAATTTATTGTGCTCAATGAACTCCAGGCTTCTGTTCATGTGGTTCTTTCTTCCCAGCATCCTCCGTACCTGGAAATCCTGCTCCCGTACTGGTGGTTCAGCTTTTTATTAAACCAAACAGAGTGACCTGTCTATACAGTGTAATCAAATATCTCCCAACAATTCTCTTACAGTGCAAGTGTGTCCTATGCCTGCGTGTGATGGTTAGCCTTTCAGCACTGGGACAAAAATACCCAACATAAACAACTGAAAAAGGAGAACGTTTTAATTGGGCTCGCAGTTAAGTTCATGGTGGCTGGCTCTGTGGCCTTGGAAGTAGGCGCATGTGACAATTGACCTCACAGCAGAGAGGAGACAGAAATGGGCAGGGGGAGAGGAGAGAAGAAGGATCCGGGGACAAGACTTCACTTTTAACAACAGTGTACTCAGCTATACTCACCGATGAGTATTATTACGTCCTCATGGTTCAGGCGTCTCTCAATTGTGCCATCAGGTGGGCAGCTAGTCTTCACTGCCCACGCCTTACATATTGAACAACCCCATGTAAGACTCCAAATGCTTCTCATTGGTAATGATAGCACCCTGGCTTCGTCTAAGCTACGCTGGCTGTAGGTCCAGGCTGGGCTTATCCACATCTGTGTTCTGAGTATTGATCTTAATTATCCCATCAGCACAGGCATTTGTTATTCTGAACTTTCAAGTGGTTTTGTTTGTTTGTTGGTTTTGGTTTTGGTTTGGTTTTTCTTACTTGCCTGTGAAGATTGTAAATAAGTCGCGATAGGCTAGCCCTTAGTTCATTGTCAAACAGTGTGAAATAAGACATTCTCTTAGCCATTTCTCAGACAGTGTTTTAATTTTCATCCACTATTTCTTTAGTTAAGGCAGAGCAGGACCACTGCTGACAGGAATTCATTGTAGCCCATAATTCCATAGTTCAAACAAATTACCTTAATGACCAATACGAGAACAAACAAGAAAAGCTCACTTATAATTTTAAGACTAGAAGACATAATGTTGATTGTTTAAAATGATTGGCCTGAAGGTGAGGAGACAGACTGTACCTTAGCATGTAACCAAATTTAAGGTCTGGATCACAGTGGGTCCTTTCAACAGTGTTTTCCATTGTAAAGACTACCTGAGGAAAACAGGTTTTGTTTGTTTGTTTTGTTTTGTTTTGTTTTTTTTGTGGTGGTTGTTGTTTTGGCTTAGCTTGGCTTGGTTTGGTTTGGTTGGCTTGGTTTTCCAAGACAGGGCTTCTCTGTGTAGCCTTCCTTGGTTGTCTCGGAACTCACTCTGCAGACCAGGATGGCCTCTGCCTCTCGAGCGCTGGAAGTAAAGGCCCTCACCATCACCGTCCAGTGTGGAAAGCAGCTTTTAAGGGGAGAGGGGTGCAACAGGAAGAATAAAGGATCCAGAGACTGAAATGGGGTTCAAGGTTCATGCTGAAAATCAGAAAAGCAAAGCAGCCGGCCACTGGCTCTCACCACTACCTCAGACCGAATGGGCTGATCCTGCTGCCTCTTCTCAGTGTAGCTGGAGAACCCTGAGACTGAATGTCTTCCTATCCTCAGTGTGGCTGGAGAATGAATGCCTGATACTGACCACTGAAGACCCTGCTCCTACCTTTATGCCCCTCTAGTGCTGGGATTAAAGGCGCGTGATCCCAGGTGCCGAGAGCATCTTTCTGTGAGCTGTTTTCTTTAGGACTGGACCAATCTTGTGTACATCTGGGTGGCTTTGAACTCACAGAGATCGGTCTACCTCTTAATCCTGAGTCCTGCACCGCCTCCTCCTAATCTCTCGCTGCTGGGAGTAGAGGTGTGTGTGTCACCAACTGCCCGATCTCTACAGCTTGAGGCTGACTTTGTTTTTCTGAGTCCTCGGGCAAGCTTTAATAAATCAAAACTAATGTATCACCACAGGGTGGAGTTCTTATTATGAGCCTGTGGTTTGAGACAAATGGCGGGCCAGCCTGTGGTTTTGGGGTCTATGACAAGGCAGTATACCAGGCAAGTGTGTGTATGTAGAACAAAGCTGTTTGCCTGATGGTAGCTGAAGGGAAGATGGGAGGCCCTTCCATGGACACATCTCTATTGACCTAAATTGCTACATCTAGGCCTCAACCCTTAAAATATCCTTCTCTCTACTAATGACATCATTAGCAGTAGTAGTCCCTAACATATGGGCCTTTGGGGGTACTTATCACCCCACATCAGTGATGAAGATTGAGGGCTCCCTCTAAAACACTGTCTTCAAAATGGCTTACAATCTGACTCACATCCAGCACAGGGATTTTCATAGCAAGTAAGTTTTTATGGTTCCCAGTTCTGCTCAGGCACATCCCCCCCCCCCTTTTCTTAAATGTGATGGCCTTTCCTATCTAGAGCTTTCAGATACACAGCGTTACATAACCCGCTCTTTGGAGCCTGCTTGGTCGTACATTTCAAAAGCATTCATGTCATCGAGATGGCTCAACAGGTAAAGGCACTTGCTGCCAAACCTGGGAAGTTGAGTTCTAGGCCCCAGAACCCTCACCCCAACTCACCCCACCCCGTAAAAATTCAAATTGTCGAGTTGTCATCTGACCTCCTCTTGGGGGCCTTGGCAGGCACATTCATCCAAATGAGTAAAATGTAATTAAAATCAGGAAAAGAAGGACGGACCATCCTCGGATTTGGCAGGCTCACAGCTCCACCAACAAACCAATGACTTCTCTGCATCTCTTGGTTGGAAATCAAGTGAATGGCACACAATTCCTTATATCGGTTGGAGTTAAATGGCCTCTCCAGCACACAGGGCAGTGTGAGCACCCCAAAACTCTCTACCTTGGACGATTTTATCCCACTGTACTTGGACGATTTTATCCCACTGTACTATTTCCACTGGCGTTGGAAATGATAAGCCTTGGAAGAAGTAGGGCCAATGATAACCCACATAAGGCTACAGAGCCAGCATTGCAAACTCCCAAGTACTGACTCATTTAGCCTTAGGCCCCTTCTCACGTAATAATCCCTTCCTTCTGGTGTAAACTGGACTCAGAGCCACCGCCTCCTACGGAAAGTGAGCTGCATTCTGAAGACTGAAGGTGGCACCAAGTTTTGAGGCAGAGGGGTTGACCATACAACCTCAGGGCAAAGGCTCAGCGCCATCCGGATGCCCCACCTCCTCTGCCCTGACTTTCAGGCAACTCCAACCAGCCGCCTCGCGTCGGCTGGCTCCCGCCCTCCGGACGTCACGGCCACTAGGTACAGTGCCCCCTAGGGGCCTCTGTTCCTCCCACGAGGAAGAGCCTAGTCTTTCCTGCTCCTGGCCAGTTACTGTGTAGCTTGGTTCTCTCTGGCGCCAGCCGCGCCAACCCGGGGAGGAACTTGCTGCCGCATCTCGGCGCCTCCGGAGGACCAGTCGTCCCATGCTTCGCAGCAGCATGAGCAACCGCCTGCCTCTCCTGCTGCGCCAGCTCAGCCATCAGCAGCTGCCATCGGGCCCGGCATGTCGCCTTCGTAAGCTATGTAGCTCCAGCAGCAGCAGTAGCCGGGGTGATGACCCTGATGGGCGGCGGCTGCAAGATGACCAGGCCTTCAGCATCCCTGTCCCCGGCAGTCTGGAGGCCTCCGGGACGGACTCCATCGTTAGGTGAGTGCTTGTATTACCTGCGCGCAGGTCCCCAACTAGGGACCCAAGGATGGGACAGCGGAGATCTCGGTAGCTGGGAGACCCGAGGGACCGTTTCCATAGGACGGGAGGCGGAGAATGCTTGGTGCCAACTTGCTAAGGGGGGGATTGGCTCTACGCAGAGAGGGCATGGTGGTAAAGGGGACACCCGGAGTATGGGAACCTTGTGGGTGAGGGCATCCCCGGCCAGCGCGCGCCTCACGGACCGCACGCCCCGCTCCACGTGCGTCGCCCGCCTCCGGCTCTGATGCAACGGCGCCGGGCGTGGCGCAGACAGGAAAGGGGCGGCGCGGCCCGGGGCGGGAGAGTATGGAGGATGGCCCTACGATCCCGCCACTTGCTGTCCCTACCCCAATAGTCTCCGGCGAAACCCGCTGCGGAAGTCTTTTGGAGGTGGTGGCGCATAATCCCGAGCATCGCCGGTCAGAGAGCACGCAGGTCCCTGCACCGCTGTGTCTGGAAAGTTCATTCCCTGTCCAGCGGTGATCTGTGTAGACGCCGAGGCTGCGTCCTGTCCGTACATCCCGCCCCCGCTCCTCAGCCTTTTGCCCCTGTAGGGGAGACCAGGAAACAGGCCCTATCCAGAGAAGTGGGTTTGCTGGGCTGCTTCGGTACAGAGGGACCTGCACCTATCTACCCGCAGGTGGCCGGAAAAGCCTTACTGAGCTGGCTCCCAATTGGGGCTGTGCAAACAGTTAAATGAGCAAAACTATCTGGCCCCGAGACGGCTGCACATGGCCCGCAACAAATAGTTGCTATTTTTACAATAAATTAAACTTAGATCTGCAAATTTTGTGTCATGATAGTAAATAATTAAAGTTTAATGGACTAAGAAGCAAAGTGTAAAATATTAGTCACTTTTGTAATAAGGAAGAACAAATTCCCACGATTTTTTTTTTATAAAATTCAATGTTTTATAGACACTGTAGTTTTCAATGCTATGAAATATCCTTGTTTTTATGTTTCTACCTGTTGTTCTAAAATGTAAGTCTGGGCTGGGGAGAGCACCCAGTTAGCAAAGCACTGGCTTGGACACACACACACACTCTATCCCTACACTCATTTAAGTGTGGTGGCATAACTTATCGCCTCAGTCCTGGGGAGGCAGAGACAGGCAGATCCCCGGGGCTCACCGCCCAGCGGGCCCCCCCCCCCCCCGCTTTCCCCCAAAGCAGAGTCATGGTAGATCTATCTGCCTTGAAGGAAATGGTGGGTATTTGATTCAGCACCCTCTCATCTCTCCTTTCTGGCTCCCAGTAGGATGAGTTTTGCTGAGACACATGTCTGTGATGATGGGCCTTCACTGGAGGCCAGCAGATCTCATACTGGAACATCTCCAAGACCATGAGCCAAAAAAAAATAACTTCCCTTTTTATAAGTTAATTACTTCACATATCTATCTTATTAGGCTAATGAGGCAGCGACTAATATACATACCTAGGGGCCACCATGGCATCTTTGAAGGATCGCTGCCTCACCAGTATCCTTATGACATACAGGGTGATCATATAAAAAACAACAACAAACAAACAAACAAAAAAGATTTCTTAGTTAAAAGCTCATTCGGGAGAATCAGAGCTTCAATTTGAAGTTTGAGAATTCTTCTATTCACTGTTTTCCTTTTGATGCATATGGATGAGTGGACTAATGATGAAACAGTTCTGTGTCTAGGTAGTTAAAAAAAAAAAAAAAAAAAAAACCTTTCATGGGGCTAGAGAGATGGCTCATTGGTTAAGAGCACACCTTGCTATTGCAGAGGGCCTGAGTTTGGTTCCCAGTACTCTCGTTGGCTGGGTGACTCACAATCACCCAAAACTCCAGCACAGAGGATGTGAGGCCTCCATACATAGACACTAAAATCTTTAAAACAACTCCATCAATTCCATAAATATATTTTTGGAAAGGAAAAAAAATATACTATCATTTAACCAACAGCAGCTTTCCCCCCCTTAATGGTTCATAAATTGGTGATGTGTCTTTCCTTGTCTAGCTTAGATTTGATGGAATAATGTTTATAAGATGATCTTATTAATATCATATTTGACTCATGCATAAAATAGAAAAAGAACCAGGATACATACCTAGCTTTTCTCCCCCTAGTTTTTGGTTTTGCTGCTATAACAAAATACCACAGGCTGAGTAGTTATAGAGATTTATCTCCACTGTTTTGGAGTCTGGGAAGTCCACTGTCAAGGAGCTGGCATTTGGCAAGGACCTTGCCACATCATCACACAGCTGAAAGCAGAAAACGGAGTGAGATGGAAGTGTAAACACATCCCTTCCATCATCCCACGGCAACAGTATGAGTCGGCTCCACCTCCTCCAGGTCCCATCTCAGCACTCTTGCTGTGGCATTAAGCCTCTGGTGCATGAGCTTTGGGGACCCATTCAAAGCATAGCAACGCCCAAAGGAGACATCCAGAGCAAAGGCTCCAGAATGATCCGCAGGGTGGTTCCTCGTTGCTTCTGATTTCTGGTCTTGTCACCTCCCAGACTGGTTGTGTGTGGTCCTCCTCTCACCAGAGTCCTCACCTCCTTCTTTTGGCCAGAAGCTAGTCCCATGATCTCAGCCAGCTGCAGGAGAGCAACTTGGGAGGCCCAGGGAGCCATGTGCAGTTGAAACGTAGAATCCTGCTTCTGAAAAGAGGAGTGGAGAAACATTGTGTGTAGGGAGTAGTTGGAGTCAGCTTCATCATGGATGCTGTTATGTGGGATACTAGCAAAGATTTATAAAAATGGCTCTCTGCGGCTTTTACCCTGGACAGTTTCTCTAAATACTAGCGACTGTCTTTGCAGGAGACCAGCTCCACATTCCTAGAACTGTGGACTTTTATTAATAAGTGGTCTCAGCATTCAGGGATAGTGTACATTGGTAGTTTTCAATGTGGTCCATGCTTCCTCCCACATTCGGGCGTGGCTACAGCTAGCCGCAGGGAGAATGAGGAATGTGGTTTTTAGGACAAGGCAGCTTTGTGCTCAGCTCATAGGCTTTATACAGTTAGCCAGGCGAAGATGACTGAGCTGGTGGTAGGGACAGAAATAATAACAGCATCACTAACAGGTAGTATTAGAACAATGCTAGCTTAGATCTTTACCCAGCCGTCTATCTTTAGAAATAGGATGTTTCAAGTTTTAGCTACACTGTTCCTAGTCAGAACTGAGGTTTTTCTTCCCCAAGGGCATAGACACATCTTTGGAAACATTTATGCTACTTTTTAGATGTGTTGGGCCTGGGAATGTTCTTCTGTGGCAGGAGTCACTGAAAGAAATGGAAACATTGATACATATAGCCAGGTGTGAGTGTGTGTGTGTGTGTGTGTGTGTGTGTGTGTGTGTGTGTGTGTGTGTACCCCAGCCAATTTGTTTGTTTGCTTGTTTTGGTTTTTCAAGACACGGTTTCTCTGTGTAGCTCTGGCTATCCTGGAACTAACTCTGCAGACCAGGCTGACCTCAAACTCACAGACACTTACCTGTCTCTGTCCCCCCGAGCGCTGGGATCAAAGGTTCGACACCATAGCCAGGCCACTTTTATTTTATTTTTTTTAGTTGTATGATTTCATTGTGAACCCTCTGTGTAGCTGTATGTCCTATTTGCCCATACCGCAACTCTTTTGTCTGTCAGCTGACTTTTTAAAAAATGTATTTTATTTTATGTGATGGGTGTTTTATCTGCATGTTTGTCTGTGCACCAGTTACATGCCTGGTGCCCCTGGAGGCCAAAAGGAGGCATGGAAACCCCGGAACTAGAGTTACAGGTGATAGTTAGCCCCAAGCTGAGTGCTGGGAATTGAATGGCAGTCCTTTGGAAAAGCAACTAGTAATCCTAACTGCTAAACCCTAGACAGCTGGCCTAATCCTAGTGATGGCTTACCTATTGAAACGCTCCTTTTGTTTTATTGAGGCTTGGCAAGACTCGGGGAGGGGGTTGTGTTGTGAATTCTTCCTTTAAAAAGTTTGATGCCATGACCAATACCTGACAAAAATACCAATACCAAAACAGGAGGGAAGGTGGGAGGGAGGAAGGGAGGGTGGATGTGTTCGGGTTTGTAGTTGAAGCAGATACTGTCTGCAGCAAAAGTGTGAAGGCACTTGGTTACATTGTATCCCAAGTCAAGAGGGTAAGAATAAGCGGTTACATTGTATCCCAAGTCAAGAGGGTAAGAATAAGCGGTTACATTGTATCCCAAGTCAAGAGGGTAAGAATAAGCGGTTACATTGTATCCCAAGTCAAGAAAGGTGGGAGAAAGAAGTTACATTGTATCTGTATCCCAAGGCAAGGTTGGTAAGAGTGAGGGGTTGTTACGTTGTATCTCAAGTCAAGAGAGGTAAGAGAAAGTAGGGTCTGGCTATAAAACCTGCAGGTCCTGTCCCAGTAACCCACTTCCTCCTGCAAGACTCTTAGCTCCTTAAAGGTCCACAACCTTCCCAGATGGTAACAGCAGCTGGAGGCCAAGTATTCAGACACATGGCTGTATGGAGGTCTTTTCCCATTCAAACAGGTAGCTTTATAGTAGCAGGGAAAAAAATGTGTCCAACAATAAGAAAAAGCCAGCATCTGTAGAAGGCTTCCCTGGTATACGGGAGGTCCAGATACCAGGCCTGGCTCTTACGCAAAGGCCATGTTCCAGAACCACCGGCACTAATTTAGAACAACACAATCCTGGGCCCCAGGCCAGCATACTGAATAAGAGTTTCTGAATTGGAACCTTGATTTTTATCATGTTCCCTAGAGGATTCTTAGGTCCAGAAGTGCTAGGTGTTCACACTTCAGTAAACCCCCCCCCAATCCATCCCCTATCCCTCACCCCCCCACACTGAACAAAAATATGGACCCAGCTTGGCCTGTACTATCTTAGCCACTCTGCCAGACCAGGCAGCAGTGCAGCATAGAAAACTGGAGAAGTATGCTTTTCCAAATCTTTCATGTATTAACACAATAATGAAGGTACTTCCCTGGGGATTGAACTGCTTCATCCCAGTAATGGCTAGCAGCACACACTTGCCTGGCTCTGTGAGCCCCTGGGACAGCCGGAAGGTTAACTCCAGTGCAAGTTTTGAACTCTTTATGGTCTTCCGAGCACCCTGCTCCCTGTGTCCACTGGCATGGGGGCTCAGCATCGCATCCCTCAGCCACCACTTGGAAAAGCGGCAGATGTTTGGTTTTGGTGGCACCTGGCTGAGACTAATTCTTTTTTTTTTTTTTTTTTTTTTTTTTTTTTTTGAAACTTGTTAAGTGTGTGTAGTAAATGCTAAGAACACTATTTAAAGTGGGCCCAAAGCTGCCAATACCTTACAGTGCTTGTCTAGCTTGTGTAAAGCCACAGGTTCACCCAGCAGTCACTGAGGGGGACTAAATCTTTTGACACTGAAACTGAGCACTGCTTTGAGTAGCCCTTCAGTCTGTTTTGAGAGAGAAAAGCAGAGCAGATGGCTGGGGATGCGTCACTGAAGACATGGCATAGAAGCATTGCCGGCTTCTAAAATGACGTATCTAGAGAGTCCTAGAAAGGAAGCCTGACTGCCATATTTATATGTCTGCACATCTGAGAGGCACCTTCCCTCTCCTAGGCTGTGAAGGAGAACCTGGCCCTCACGAGGCTCCAAGCAAGACTACTTGCAGAAGATCAGGCTGCCTCAGTAGTGTGTAACGCTGTCTTCAGAAGGGGCCCCGTGGGCTACAGCATCCTCCACCTCCCACATCTGCAACTTCCCTCTCCCCCCCCCTCCTCATCTGTCTTTGAATCCTTCCTTTCAGTTCTGGGACTTGGTCTTCCGCTAGAGAAACGTTTTCTTTGTCCCACCCCTCCGCCCACTCATCCATCACCATTTCCACAGAGCTCTCCCCATTTGGTTCCTTTCCCATGGTACCCAAACTAGTTTCTGCTGGGGGAGGAGAAGGGAGTGTGGTGAAAGAATGGGATTGGGTCGAATAGAAACACAGACTGTAATTTTTTTTATTACATGTATTTATTTGCACACGTGTGTGTGGTTAATAGGACAACTTGGGGGAGGCTAGTCAGTTTCTCCTTTTGCCTTTGGGTCCAGAGGATGGACTCTGATTGGCAGACTTGGCAGCCACCGAATCCTCTCATTGGCTCCAAACTGTTTATTGTATTAATCTTGGAAACGACGAGAGAAAAATTTAGCCTCTTGGAAATGAACGTTCACATTTAGCTTGTTTCCCTCTACATATTTAAAAATCTGATTGTCACATTTCATTCAGAATTGACTTTAATGGTTTTTTTTTTTTTTTTTTTTTTTTGGTGTTCTGAGACAGGGCTTCACCGTGTAGACTAGGCTGGCCTTGAATTCACAATCATCTTCCCTCCACCTTCCTATAGCTGGGACTACAGATGTGTGCCTGTACATACTGCCTGCATTAGTGGCCCTTGATTTTGCTGTATCCTGCCTTCCTTCAGTTGTCTGATTCACTTGTAGTAACAAGCTTTGTCCGAATAGACATGATGCCTGTCCTTTCTAATCATTAACAAAGAATTGACTTTGCCGTTTTTTCTTTCTCAATATAGAGAAGTCATTCACAATTCCAAGGAAGTGCTGAGTTTGTTGCAAGAAAAAAACCCAGCCTTTAAGCCAGTTCTTGCTGTTATCCAGGTATGTGCCGAAAATGGCATTCTCCTACTACTTTACCATGTGATTTAGCAAATACGTATGAAGGGACCGGACACGACCCTGCTGGAGTCACACATCGTTCTGAGACATAGGTGGCTCACTGAGGCCGGGAGGTAGGCACCACACAGCAGATGCTAACCCACTTAGGAATATTTATCAAGTATGGCTTATAAGTCAGTTCCTTCTTGATTCTGGGAAAGACAAGTGGTGGGTGCACATTAATGTTTTACAGCCCAAGTGTCGAAAGCCTTGAGTGTGCCAGAGGACTTTGCATTCTGTGTTTATTCCTTGGCTGTGGCCCTTTAGTCCTGAGCTGCAGTTGGCACTGTGACATTGGCAACCCTGTGTGATGGCAGATGCGGGGAAAATAACAGGATGGGCCAGGCCTGGAAGCAATTCAGCACAGCAGTTGTCCTGTTAAGGTGGTACTTGGCAGACTGTTCCAGTATTAGAATTGCAGCCTACGTGGCCAACGGTACCTTGGTTTGTGACACTGTAGAACTGTGTTCACGTGACCTACAGCAGGGGAATTGGTTTAAGAACTTGGACTTCCTGGGAATCTCGTTTCATGTTGCTATTCAACCTAAGTGCACACACACAGACATCCAAATTCCTGCCTTTGGTGTTTCACAGAGAGTGATGCTGGCCACGATGATGTTATGCTTATATGCCCCGTGTCTCAGCTGCTTTTCTATTGCTGTGACCAAACACCATGACCATGGCAGCTTATAACAGAAAGCATCGGGTTGGGGCTATGGTTTCAGAGGGTTAGAGTCTACTGCAGAGCAGAGGCATAGTAAGATCGCCCAGGAGGGTACATCTTGATCCTCCACTAGGAGGCAGAGTAATACACCAGAGATGATGCAAGCCCAACAGTGACACACCTCCTCCAACAAGGCCACACCTCCTAGTCCTTCCCAAACAGTTCCACCAACTGGGGCCCAAGTATTAAACATATGAGCCTATGGAGGCTGTTCTCATTCAAGCCACCATACCCTATTATATGCAATCTATCATAATGTGTATATAAATCCCAGTTCTTAGCCTAATATTCATAGGCAATGAGAGTCTTTTCTGTGTTTTTCTTGCCATCTTCGTATTCAGGTCACTTGTGTTCAGTGTATTCACAAATGGAATCTCTGTGCTGTGTTTGGTACAAATTTTCAAGGTATTTTCATACTCTGACATTCTGCCTTTGCTCTTAGGCAGGCGATGATAACTCGATGCAGGAAATAAACCAGAATTTGGCCAAGAAGGTGAGAACTGGTGATTTTAACAATTCATTAGCATTCCTAACGGTATATTCTCTTGCGGTGACAGAGAATCTCGTGTTCTTTTTCAGGCTGGTCTGGACATCACTCACATCTGCCTGCCTCCAGACAGCGGGGAGGATGAGGTAATGTCAGCCTAGCTCATTTCCTCTTTTCATTCGACCTATCAGCCTCTTCCAGGGTGGTGGGCACATCTTCAGGTGTGGCTGAGTCTCCAGGGGGAAGAGATCGGATCATCTCTCCCCTTTCCAGTCGGTTTCTACTGAAGATAAGCCAGGACATTATGTGATTGTAGCTGTTTATTCCCTGTAGAAACAGCAGGGTCTCATGAAAAAGTAATTGGGCTGGGAGTGTCTGGAGACTTGCCTCTGGATTCTACTCTGTCCTAGCAGTATCTTTGACCGTGTACTGTTCCTTTGGCATCTCAGGGTCACCACAGTCATATTGACGCAATGTAGGAATGGGACAGGGGACCGTCAAGGGCCTCTCTGTTCTTGTCATTCTGAGACTCCTTCATTGGCATTTTGGGGACAGCTGACAGAACTTCCATCCTGGACCACATGCTGTAGTTGTACCTGTCATCATCATTCCCTGGTCTCACATCGAGTGTGGGAGAAGCAGCCCTCATAAACATAAACACACGGTCTGGGGCATGAGCCATTGTGGCTAACTTTCCTCTGGCTGGCTGTGGCAGGGAGGAGTAGATTAGGATTACTGGGGTAAAAAAAAAAAAAAAAAACCTCCAATCACAGAATCTGGAATAATGAAGTTTTGGGGGTTGGTTTGTTTGTTTGTTTTGGGGAGTATCAGGGGAAGGCATGAGTGATGTTTGCAAATCAGTAGTCACTGGCTAGGCAAAGCATCCCGAAGTCATAAAGGGTGGCACTTCCTCTGCTCTAGTGTCTCTGTGGTGTCCTGCCAAGCCGGAGATGGTGGAGTCATTTCTCCCTGTCTTAATCATGTTCTCACCAGGGTCAAAAGCAACTTCACTCAGTAATGGGAGCTGTTCAAAACAATTGCTGTGCAGGGCGTTGGTGGCACACGCCTTTAATCCCAGCACTTGGGAGGCAGAGACAGGTGGAGCTCTGTGAGTTCAAGGCCAACCTGGGTTACACAACGAGTTCCAGGGCAGGCTCCAAAGGCACAGAGAACCCGTGCCTCAAACAAACAAAACAACTATTGCTAGAAGTAGAGATGGTTAGGGTGGGAAAAGACACCCAGCGGATACCTAACACAGCAAGCAGTGCAGACCCTAGATAGCACCGTGTGGCTTCCCTTTGGCTTATCTCGGTCACCAACATTGGTGCTCTCACGCTTCAGCAGTTAGTCTAAGTCACTTAAGCACCAACACCGTGAAGCTATCACGGCTGATCTGGGAACTCGGTGACTCCTGAGCAATTAAGGAGCGGTCCCGTACACAAGTGTAGGTGTGTTCGACAAAGAGCTGTCTGTCTGTCACACGTCTGCTTGGTTCCACCATCTGACCGTGCTACTCAGAGGTGCACAATTTCAAGCTAATGAATTGTTTATTTCTGGAACTTTCCCTTGAGTGTTTTCTTGTATCACTGGTGATGAAGAGTACCCGAAACCTTGGAGTGGCCTGCAGTCCCCTTCAGGGTTAGGAAGAGTTTTCTTTTATAGAGAGGAATAAGCCTGTGTGTGGCAGACAGAATGAGGGAGTGGCTTGGTGTAGTGGATCAGAGAATCTTGCTTCCCAATGGCAGCCTGTTCTCAGGGGTCACTGCCTGCCTGTTTGGCCTGAGGGTATCCCGGAGTTCATGCATCTGGACGCAGAAAGCTTGAGGGAGGGGTTGCTTTCAAATGCACTTTTGTTTTGCTTGGTTGGTGTGAACCAGCGGTTGGGCTAGTCACTGATGAAATGGGACTGTGCTTTTGTAGTCTCTTTCTGTGTCTTTAGTAACTGTCATGAAGTGAGTCTTATCTAGGCCCTGTGGGGAAGGGTAACTCTCTGCTGTACACAGAGGTTGAGGGTGATGGTCCCCAATGTCCTCTTTCCTGGCATCTCAGGTAAAGCGCATTGTCCCTAGTAATATGGGAAGAGATGAAGACAGACCCCTGCCTACAATCTTCCCGCTAAGAGTGTTTTCTGCAAACCACAATTTTGCTCCCATCCCATCTGCTACAACCACACCGTCTGGCCAGAATGCCAGGGGGCCTTTAGATCATTTCTAAGTAAGAGGGGAAGCTACGTATGTGTCACACAAGCAGTTAATACTGTATCTGCTAGTTACAGTAAATACCAAATAGGAAGGCATCAGCAGTAACAGAATGCAAAGGAATGCCCTGGCTGTTTCCAGGACACTCACTGTGTACGGTCACATTTTCATTCTTTAGACAACTTCAGGTATATAGCCCAGGCTAGCCATGAAAACACAATGAAGCCCAATGTGGCCTCAAACTCATAATCCACCTGCCCGAGTGTCCCAAGTCCCAAGATTACAGATGCACACCCAGCACCCTTGGTTTGACTGTTTTTTTGATAAGGATTCGTTTACCCCCCCCCCACTCCTTTTTTTTTTTTTTCTGAAAGTTTTGACAAATGAATATGGCATTATATTGAGTGTTGCAATTTATTAAGCCTTCTTCTGTTTCCAGTTTTCTTCTGTTTCTGTTGGTACTAAGCTAATTGCTTAGTTTATCCTGAGCCCTTTCCAATGAGGCCTCTGACCACCCCCATTCTGTAACTCTTTACCCTGTTCGTTGTGCTTTGCTTTTCTTTACATTGTTCATCATTTTCAGAACTTGTATTATTATTGCTGTCAGGGTGAGGCTTGATTCCATATTAGCATATCCAGTTTACCAGGGCAGTTTTGCTTACCAGCTGTTAGGTCCCTTACTTAGAACCTGTACAAAGTAGATGCTTGGGACAGGTTTGGGTTTTTTTGTGTTGTAGTTGTTGTTGTTTTGTTTTGTTTTTTTTTTTTTTTAAAGTATGTGATGGTGGGATTTGTACTCATGAATGCTATGTCCAAGAACTTAAGAGAGACGGGATCTCCTGGAGCTTGAGCTATAGGTACTTAGAGCAGAACTCGGATCCTCTAGAAGAGCCAGAAGCGCTCTTGACTGCCAAGCCGTTTCTCCAGCTGCCAGCTTCACAAAATTTGTTTTGTTTTGCTTTTTGGTTTTTTGTTTTGCTTTGTTTAGTAGCAGAACAACAACAACAAACAGTCGTCAGTCAAGGCACTTTGGAAACCTACTGGTGAAAACAGCCAGCCTGTGGGTTGTAGCCAGGAATGCAAGTCTCTGCTGTAAGCCCTAGGTACTATCTGATGTTGAGGCCTCTTTCTGTGTTGGTCTGCTGGAAGTGTCTTAAGGCCTCCGGGCTTGGTGGAAGCTACTGGTGTGTTGCTAAGTTTCTGGATTTCACTTGACAGTCACAAGGATGTTAGATTAAATATGCAAGTGAGCAGTAAATGGCTATAAAAAGGACTAACGATAGCCCAAGGTAATTTATCCCATTCCAACGCACCAACCACAATTATGAAGTTCTAACCGGCCTTGCAGAATCTTTAACATAGATTTTCTTTCCTCTCTCTCTCTCTTTTTTTTTCCTGGAAACTTCAGTTCGCAGCTGAATGAGCGAGGCAGACTTTCCGTTCCAAATAGCATTTCCCTTCCCTGCCAGACGGTAGTGATGACACAGATATTTTTGCCAAGCAATAAAATAAAAAATGGTGAAGTGACACTTCTGTGAGTGGGACCTGCATAATGGGTGGGAATCTTTCTGCTCCTGAGTCAGTGGTTTTGTCAGTTAAATGAATCAGTGAGCTTCTGTCCCAAGTATTAGGAAAGGGTTCTGGCATGCCACTCAGGACCAGTGAAGCAGAGGGCCTAGGGACCGGTTGGACTCATTACTGCCTCTGTTGAGCATGTGATGTCTTAGACCCATTGAACCTGAGTAGGAGGACTTGGATGCATGCTGGCTAACCTCTCTGAAAACCGGTATATGTTTGACTGAAAGGCAAATAAGTCATTGACAGGGAACCATCTTTTGTCTAAACTGGAATAATAGTGAAGCTTGGGGGCTTTGGTGTTTTCTAGCACTTGACAGGACTGCAGGAACTATGAAGCTATTAAAGGCTTTATTCATCCAGGTTTCTTTGGGGCTTCTCTAGGGCATATGGTGAAAACGGACTCTTCATGATGCTTCATACCCGAGTCTTCAGCTGGAAACAGATGCTGGTGTCTGTGCATTTGTAGGTGCATGTACATACGTACTGCAGCCAGAGGACAACCTTGGGAACCACCCACCTCTTTCTATTTCTGAGACAGGGTCTCTCATTGGCGTGGAGCTCACCTACTAGGCTAGGCTGGCTGGTCAGGAAGTCCCAGAGACCTGTGTGTTTCCACTTCCCCAGTACCAGGATTGCAGCCTACGCTACCAAGACCAATGCTGTTGTTTATTTTTAATGTTCATTCTACAGATCCAACTGATGTCATCGGTAGGCATGCATGTTGCCAACTGTGTCATCTCCCCGAGCCTATGCAGAAATCCTTTTTTCCTCCATTAACTTTTTTACTGGCTCTTACTTTCTTTCATAAGAATAATGCTTCTCCAGATTGTAGATGAAATCTTGAAGATTAATGAAGACCCTAGAGTGCATGGCCTTGCCCTTCAGATCTCTGAGGATTCATTGAGCAACAAAGTTCTCGAAGCTTTGAAGCCAGAAAAAGATGTGGACGGGTAAGAAAATATAAAAGAAAAGAATCGATCTTACTGATAAGGAACTGTCTGTGGTGATTTTTTTTTCTATATTTCTAACTTTTGCAGCTCTGTCAGTATTTAGTTTTTAAAAAATCATTTTAAATAGCTTAGAAAGTTGAGAAGTTTTAAAATTCTGTGAATAGAAGTCATGCGTGTTGGAAAATATACATATATTTAGAGATAATCCTGCACTATCCTATCCATTCTGCAAGCTACTGTCTTTCTGACTGAGTCTTTAGCCAGCAATAATCCTCCATGGGTAATTATATTAAACAGTAAAAGAAACCCTGAGACCGGATTCTGCTTTACTCCTAGACTGGTTGAAGAAATGCTTTTATTAATGATACAAGTTTCCTTTTGGTTTGTCCAAGACAGGGTTTCTCTGTGTAGCTCTGGCTATCCTGGATCTCCCTTTGTAGACCAGGCTGGCCTTGAACTCAGAGATCTGCCTGCCTCTGCCTCTCAAGTGCTGCATTAAAGGTGTGCGCCACCACCACCACCACCCAATTTATGATACAAATTTCTAATGAAATTTTGAGGTGGGGGAAGGAATTGTGACCATTGGGTGTTTTGTGGGATGCCATGGTATGATGCAAGTATCATAGGATAGTGAAAGCCACCAACCTGCAGTGGAGAAACAGCATGTTTGCTAGGGAATAAAAGCTCCAATTTCTTATATGGAAGCATGGCAAATACTCTGACCTGTAGATGAAACAACAGGGTACATTTAGAACTATAAGGTTGTAGACAGGTTTATAAAGTTAGACTGCTGTCTAGTGTACCTTCAGCAGCTGGATTGAGAGCTTGGTACCTCACCTAACTACACTGGTTTCTTCTACACAGTCCTTTCTTTATGTTCCGTGTAGATCCAAACAAGAGTTAGAAAGCTGTTTTGTAAGGGCTGGGGTGCATGTGATTCAGTGGGAGAGTGTGTGCATAGATAAGGCACTGGGTTCTCCAGGATAGAGATATGTGTGGATGGATAGATTGGATGTTTGGATGGATGACAAGACCTCCAGCTCCATAGTAATCATAAAGGAAGAAGATGCTGAAGTGATCCAGGAAGCTCCCAGGCAGGAGGACATAGTTTCAGACCATTCATACAAGAGGAGAATCAAAGAAACCTCCTGAAAGTCTTCATTCTCTTACTGCTCTGGGTAGAGCACATCACCTTGGCCCACAGTTTAAGTTCTTCTAGATTTGAGTGGAGAAAATCACACAGAATCCACCGATAACACATTTGGGGGTCCTTGCCTTCCCTTCATTTCCCACAGAGACAAATACCAAAGTCAAGTGGAAGTCAATCTTCGAGTCTCTGGGGTGATAGACGCAGTCCTGAGTTCTCCAAGTGGACAGCAGGCTGCAGCGTGTCAGGGCGTTGCAGCCATTGAATGTGTCTCTAAGTGTGTGTTGTGTAGCCCTGCATGGCCTCTGCAGGGTCCACTGCGCTTTCTGCACTGTTCTGAGAAGCTTGTGTCAGTCATCAGCTCTCTGCTGTTTGGTACTGATGCTGCCCATCACCACCGGATGGATGATTTGTGACTCACTTGTCCTTTTCCTTTCTGATCCAGGGTGACTGATGTCAATCTCGGGAAGCTGGCGCGAGGCAACGCCCCTGAGTGTTTTGTTTCACCTCTGGCCAGAGCTGTGGTAGAACTTGTTGAGAAATCAGGTCTGGTGATCCCTCCTTCTGAAGTGATCTAGTCTGCATAGTGGGGCTTTCTTTGTTTGATTGTTTTTCAATGAGGATTTGTTACAGGCAGATTCTAAATGAAGCATAGAAGAGAAATGCTATTTTCTACTTACTGCTCATTAGATAATTTTTATTTTTAAATAGTGACTTGTTGAAGTCTGGAATCACTAGTTAATGTTGACTTCATTTCTCTCAGTTCTTATTTTGAGATGTAAATGGACTAATTGAAAGCATTTTCCAATAAGATTAAGTATAAGAGAGATGTCTGCAAATGAACATTAACAACTTAAACATTAGTTTCCCTCAAGAAATCATCAAAATAACCACAGCAAAGAAAAAAATGTTTGCTAAGTTAGCAAACTTGTCACTCCATAGGTATAGGTAAGTCCCACAATTAGAACTGACACGATCAAGCAGGTATATGTATGTATGTATGTGTGTATGTATGTATATTTTCAGGCAGGTATGTTTTGCAGAGATCCCATGTGAGATTATTAACAAGTGGGTTTCTTTCTGGAGCCAGCACTATTGAATTTCTCTCTTCTTTTGGCCACAATATTCCTGTGCCAGGAAAATAGAGACAATTGATTGATCTTTGGTTACTGAATCTAATAACAGCTCATGTATTTAACGGCTTCCTGACTGAGAACACAGAACCTTAACTTTTCTGGGCCCCAGTTTGAAGAGAGAAGATGCAGATATACCCACACACACCTTCAAACATGCAACAGATGAAATTCCAAAAATACATGGTAAAGTTCTATCAAAAGATGAACTTTCAAGACGTACCTTATAGACGGCAGTCTCTAATGAGTTCTGGGAGATAGGCCGGTGCATCCCATCATGAAGGTCTTTGCAAAATGTTCTTAAAGACAAATTATGGCTACGTTTGTAAGAAACTGTAGAGAGAAAATGAGCCAGGAGACTTAGAACCATAGGGTGTGAGGGGAGAATCTGGTTAGTTACAATCTCTCTCCTGGCACTTGGTCAGTGCACTGTGTGTGTTGCTGAGACAGACAAGTTCTGTGTATTTGCTTTGCTTTGTGTGCTTTCATTATTATTTCAATGAATATTTTGTTTTTATCAACTCCACCTCTCATTCCTCTCAGGCCCCTCCATATCAATGCCCCTTGCAATTTCATGTTCTTTAAGAAAAGAAAACTTACTGAGTGCACTTAGTGTTGACTAAATGTATGTGGGCTGTTGACCTTTTGTAGCTTTGTGAGCCCCCACCCATGCTGGAGTATTGACTAGATTGGTCTTTTACAGGCAACCACAGCTCTTGAGAGCTCACGAGCAAAGCCTGACCTCTATTTCTTATGTCTTTCTACTCCCTCTTCTGATTCATTCCCCCAAGAAAAGATGTGTTTTAAAAGATGTTCTTCTTTCAGTTAAAGCTATCTGGGAGGAAGTTGCTGAGGTGTGATTTTAATATTGAGTTCTCATTGGTTGGTAGGCATCACCTTGGATGGAAAGAAGGTCTTGGTGGTCGGGGCTCGTGGGCCCTTGGAAGCTGCCCTGCAATACCTTTTCCAGAGAAAAGGTTCCATGACAATGAGTTCCCCGTGGGCAACACCTCAGCTCCAAGGCAAGGTAGGTCTCCCATGGGACTCTGCAACCCTGAATGGCCATATCAGAAAGGAAAAAAGGCTGGTAGTGTGTAAAGTGAGCACTGAGCAGGACGTTAGAGGCAGGATGGTGGGAGATCTTGAAGAATGAATGAAGATAATGAAAAGCAGAACTTGAGTTCAAGGCCAGCCTGGACTACAGATGAGACTGTACCTTAAAATGCAAACAAAGCAAAAATGACAAAGAGCAATTATTAACGTGAAAACAAATGCCTATGAGAGATTGTTAATAGAACCCAAAGCTGGTTCTTGGGAAAGATTAGAAAACAGACACACAGTTAGCCAAAGTAAGACAGAAGGAGCACCAGCCACAATCAGAAAAAAATGATACCCCACTACTGACTGGGCTAGTTTTAATTTCATTGCTGTAACAGACAAAGAGCAAGTTAGGGAAGGGGGGGGGGTGTTGTTTGACTTATGTCAGATTGCAGTCCATCACTGTTGGGGAAATCCGGGCAGGAACAAAAAGCATGGAATGCCAAGTGCTCAGGACTTCCCTCCTGTCCATCTCCATCTCTGTTCTGCTCTCTCTGCTTTCTCTCAGAGTCAGGCTTGGGCATTCTCCCCGGTGCGACCGTTTCTGAGGCCATTAGTTTTCACTGTGTGGTGGAGAGCATCATATCACAGCTTTCCCAGATCGTGTGATGGCCAAAGGAGACAGTTGGGTGATGGAAAGCTCTTGGCAGGCTACCTGGCTTGCAATTAGGGCTCAGTGGGTTGGAACAGTCTTTTCTCTGTCTTCTCCTCTCTCCCTTGACTTACTGAGTTTCGTGTGTTGTATGTTTAATATTTATTGCTCGTGTTTTTTACTTAATGTGTACTGAAGGAAAGTGCTAAGCATTTTTTGCTCGAGTTTATCTATGTCCAGGTTAGGTGAACGTACATGAAATAATATCTATTATAAAGGAGAAGAGGGTAGAACTATGGCTCAATTGATAAGAGTGTTTGCCTGAGCAAGCATAGAGCCCTGGGTTCAGTCCCCAGCACAGCATGCCTGATGGTGCCTGTGTGCAATCCTAGTGCTTGGGAGGTGGAGGTAGGAAAGTTGGAAGTTCAAGGTCAGCCTGGGCCAGAGACTCTGTCTCAGATTAAAGAAATAAAGCACTGCTTTCATGCTATGCATGAATAGCCATTCTAGGATATAAGACTGAGTTAAAACTGGAAAAATAGCAAGCCATCAGCACTTAACTTAGTGGTGGTTGTCAGCCATGCTCAGTACAGGGACAAAGTCCTATGTCTAAACAGTTGGGGTTAGAGATGACTACCTGCATTTGGAAAGGGGTGAAGAAGGTAATTTGGCGTGGTGACATGCCTGTAACCTGACTCAGGAGGCTGAGTCAGAAAAACTGGTTCAAGGCCAACCTTGGCTACATAGTGTAAATTTTGAGTTTAGGAGAATCATTTATTTATAAATTATAATTGAGATTTTAAAAGTCATTTATAATTTTGACCTGTTTCCTAACATTATTAGAGCCTCTTTTAAGAAAGGAAGTGTGTGTGTGTGTGTGTGTTTCTTTTTACTTTCTATCAGTGTTTTGCCTGCATGTATATCTATGTGCTACATGCCTGTGGTGCCTGCAGAGACCAGAAGAAGGTGTTGGATCCCCTAGACTGGAGTTACAGATAGTTGTGGGTCTCTGTGTGGGTGCCGGGAATAAGACCCAGGTCCCTTGGAAAAGCAAAAGCAGCCAGCACTCAATGGCTAAGCCATCCTTGCATTTCCAAGCATTTGTTTATCTTGAGAAGTTGATTCCCCATTGGCCTGTTTTCTTAATCTGGAAATGAGTGTCTAGTATGTATGTATGTATGTATGTATGTATGTATATCTCTCCATTGCTGAGATAATTTGTAAAGCTTTCCATTTTGGAAAGCAGCAATGAATAAGCACATCAACTGTGACAGTTAGGGCAGAATCTTGATTGGCAGGTTTAGTGAACTGTGTCTGTGGGATCAGCGGGGCCTGACACTATTCAGGGAGAAATCCCACAATAAGCCACTCACGAGACTGTGTCATCCAGATCAGTGCAATGAACTCCTGAACCTTCTGTTTTTTCTGTTACATGAGTTTTCTGGCTCGACAGGTCCCGCCACCCTTCTCTGCCTCAAAGAAGCACTGTTGGCCATTGGCTATGGCTTCTTATTGGCTAGCTCTGTCTTAAATACTAAACGAATTTCTATCTAAGTGTTTCCACGTGGTCTTGGCTTAGCGGGAATGCCGGACCTGCATCTCCTTAGCCGGCTACATCTCTGCAAAGAAGAGAGCGATTTTCCTGTTTGTCCCTGCTTATATTCTGATTCTGCCTAACTACATCACTTTCTGCCTGTCTGTACAGACCTCCAGAACTCTATGGTTAGCTAGTGGCAGTATCTGCCATGCTACGTCACTTACTGACTGGCCAATCAGTGTTTTATTCATCAACCAATAAGACAAACATAAACAGAAGAACATCCCCCTCAGCTTCCCTTCGCCGCCCTGCCTGAACTATCCCTGTCTGGCCTAGCTTCACACTGTGAGCTACCCACCCGTTAGTCACTCAGTAGCCTTTTGCGGGCATCAGATCTAGTGTGGCAGCTTTAGTATACAGACCTTTACTTTACTTAATAAGGACCCCAAGACATGAAAGTTGTGAATCTGGTGATTTGGATGTGGCAGGGAAAAATCTGAACAGCTTCCTTTGGGTGGAAAACTGAAAGCTATGAGTGTGTACGTGAACCCGTGAATGGTGTCAATGGAATTAGCATAATCCGTTTTGGAATATACTCCTGCCCCAGAATAATGGAGACTGCTATATGCTGAATGACATCTAAAAGTACATATTACTCACGGTAAAAGATGGGGGATGAGGAACACGTTAGAGAGTCCTACATGGAGGGCAGGGGTCTCCACCCACAGCTGGAATGGTGGCTTGGCAGGTGGGTCTTCCTGATGCCCTGCTTGCAGTTAAGACAGTTCAGGAATGTGGTCTTGAAAGGGAATGAAATCTGGCTGTGTTTTTAGTAGTCACCACTTGGGGGCAGCCTACTCAAAAAAATTCCAGGACAATTATTTTGCCGGACCCCACCTCTCTCTCTCTCTCTCTCTCTCTCTCTCTCTCTCTCTCTCTCTCAATCTCTCTCTCTCAGAGTCAAACCCTGTGCGTGCTTAGCTTGGCAGCCACTGGGTCACAGCCCCCTATTTTGCACTTTAAGACCCAGAATTTTTGGTTTGGAAGCAGTAGAGGAGGAAAATAAGCCAATAAGCCTTGCCCTGTGCTAACCAGCTGTGATGGGGAGCAAAGATGCCTTCACTGTGGTTGAATGTTTTCACAGCTGTCCGGAGACCTTGGCTGGGTGTAGCTGTATTTTTGAAAAACAGAGGCTTTTTTAGAAGTACTTTTTCTTATGAAAATAAATCACCTGAACTATTCTGTGGATGCAGCTAACCCTGACTCTTGAGAGGAGGGTTCCATAGCCGTGGTTTTTCCTAGAGAAGGGAGATGATGGGCCCTCGTTTTCACAGATCTAAGAAGTTCTCTTTAGTAGTTAATATGCATTTTCCTTCGAATTCCTTCACGTCACAGAGGTTTCGTCGTGAAGCTGAGGAACGTGGTTTTAGCCAAAAGATTGGGAAGTGACACCATCATGATCATAACTTTGTCATGTATCGTGTGTGTGTGCGCACACGTGCGTGCATGAGTGTGTGTGTGTGTGTGTGTGTGTATGTGTAGACCAGAGCACAACCTCAGACATCATCCTCAGGAGCTGTCTTCCATATGAGTTGGGGTCTGTCACTGGCCTGGAGTTCACCAAATACTCTGTGCTGGTTGACCCCAGGGATCTGCCTGTCTCTACCTCCTCCGTGGGGGGTTACAACCCCATACCGCCTTGCCAGATTCAGGTACTCACACAGATGAGCCTGTGGGAACCCTGTTCATTCAGCCCACCACGGAGGCCTTCCACAGGGCTAAGCAGAAGCCAGCACTAAGCTCTTGAACCTGAAAAAAAAGTTAGAAATCAACTCACCCCGTCTCCAATCTTGGGCATCTTGTTATAGTAGCTGCAAATGAACTCATCATACCCATGATGATTTGACTTCATGGAGCCTGACAGAGACTAGAATGGATGTCTGGTACATAGCTTTATATCTTGTGCCCACCGGAGTATGTCACTGAAAGTTAAGGAATTTGCTGACTCGCTGCCATGTTTCAATTTCAGGCTTCGAGGTGCAGTGTGCATTTCCAAACACATCGCACAATGGAGGGGAGGTTGTCTGAATGTGGTCCATGGTTTTCACTTGCTAATGAGTGAGGACCCAAGTCTTTGCCTCCCACCCTACCTTTTCCCACTTTGCTTCACACAAATGTATTTTCCCAGGCCCCTTGGCAGTAGAGTGACCGAGCTGACAAACAACCCATCATCCCATGGTTGGAAATTTGCCATGGTTGAGTGGTTCCCCTCTTTCTCACCAAGGATTTTACCTTGCTATCCAACTCCATCTGCTGTGAGACGATGCTTTGTCTCGGGTGCTTATGAGTCAAGTGGTACCCTGTCCTTGGCATCACAGAGCTCTGCTCCCTTGAGAGTTCCCCTGAAGTCATGGTTAGAGCATGGCTGGGAAATACAACCAGAAGAGCCACCAGCTGGGATGAGTCTGGTGATCCCAGCTGCTCAGGGAAGACGTGCTCTAGACACCAGAGATGTGCTTGAATTCTGAGAGGCTCATTTCTCCTCATTTCACAGAGACGCTTAGAAAACCAGTAATTACAGAAAAGAAGGGAAGCAGATCTTTTGCACTTGAAGGCTCAAATGTGTCTGGGATTTTGAAGCAAAACCCCGTTTACCACAAAGTTTAGATTTAGTGCACAGTGTGTCTCATAAAAGGGCTTAAGTGTGAACTGGACATTTCTAAATGTGTTGTGTCGTGTGTACGAAAGGCTAGGGGTAGATGGAGATGGGGTCTCCCGGCCTTCTGAGTGGACGGAGTCATCTAGTTATATGGTTGACTGGCCTTTTCACACTCCTGGACAACACTGTAGACTAATACAGGCAGCCTGTCGTCACTTTAGCTGAGTGGTGGGTCACAATTCATGCACTGTTCCATTTGTTGTCTCTGTGACGTCAAGGCTCCCATCCTATCGGACAGGACTGTCCTCATGCCCATGGAGAGAAAACTGAGGCTTGGGAGAGACTTTCTGGAGATTATAATGGTGAAGAACAGATACGTAGGGCTGGAAGGTGGCTCAGCAGTTAAGAGTGTGCATTGCTCTTGCAGGGGACCCAGGTTCAGTTCCCCACACCCAACATTCTCTTTTCTGGCCTCAACAGATCTGTGCATGTATGTGGTATGTATAAACTGATGCAGGTACACGTACATAACCATAAATAAACAAATATATCTCCTTGAGAAGAGGGAAGCTATCCTACGTTTTCCTCTCTCTGCATGCATCAAGACATTCCCGATTCTCTTTCGAGTCCCATCTCTGAACCCAGAGCATCACCCAGCTCAGCTGTGGCTCATCACAGCGACCAGGTCCAAAGCCTTAGGTTGAGCTTCCCATGTTATCATTCTGACTCGTTATGATTCCAGAGACAGGCAAGATAGGCAAGCTGAAGTAGACTTCATGTGTCTCCCTCCCCTCGGCCTTGGACTTGACCAACCCTCCTGGCTTCCTTCTAGAACACAGTGGTGTGCATGAAGGAATGGGTGGGGTGACACCTAGTCAGGGATGATGGCATGATGCCTGTCCTGTGAGGAATGGGCACCATGTAGTTTCGTGCAAAGCCAGCCTCTAGCTTCTGCAGAGCATATATTCACGGACCCTGGGGGGCGCTGGATACTCCACTTTCTTTGACAAAGTACATCCAGATGTTGGCTCCCATTCTTTTCACTTTCTTCCTCTGGCCTGATCACGTGACTTGTCAACACCAAAGCCGGGCTGACTGGAACTTTTTTAGAAGCCACAATAGCAGACTTGGTTGAGAAAGGGATTCAAACGAGAGCATATTGAAAGGAATAAGTGGAACAATGTCAATCAGCGGACTGATTAGCCTCGGATGGTTCAGGGTGCCAGCTGAGATACTGAAGTGTGGGATTTGGCGTGGCGGTCTGATAAGTCTGTGGGGGGCCAATGTAATGAAACCATCGTCTGTCTCCACCTTCCTCTTCACGGTTGCCCTCGTTTTACGTGCCCTCCCTACATCCTGTAGGCAAACTGGTTTCAGTCTTGATGGGTTATGCTGCAAGTGTTCCAAACATGGAATACATTCACTTGGTGGCGTATCAATTCGTGGGCTTGGGGGACAGTTTAAAGAACCAGAAACGGAATTGTGTTGCCTCGTTGTCTGTGGGAAACCTGGCTGGGCACTTCGGGATTTCTCCAGACTGGGGTTTTAGTTCAGCCTTCAAGCAACCCATGTGACTCTGCAGTCACCTGTGGTCAACCACAGCTGTGCCCTGAGTCATGAGAGTCCAGGTGCAGAAGTAAGGTAGTGATTGCATAGCAGAGTGCCCTCATCAGTCCTGCTGGACTCTGGGGCTGTGTTCTAAAAAAAGAAAGAAAGAAAAAAAAAAAAAAAAAAAAAAAAACAGGTCGGGAATGTCACCTTCAGGCTGCTTGCACGTGATCTGTTTTTCCGCTTCTCCGATGTGAGTGATTTCTGAGGATGTAATACATAACAAATTTAATGGCAGCTCTTCTACATAATCTGAGACTGAAGTTGTTACGAGTAGGTTTTCCCACCTGGTCCCAGAGCCATGCCAGCCCCAAATAACACACAGAGATGGTGTATTAGATATAATGCTGATGGCCTGTTACTAGCATTACTTATTGGCTAGCTCTGTCTTAAATATTAACCATTTCTATTAATCTAAGTATTTCCACGTGGTCTTATCTTACCGGAGAGGGCCCAGCATTCTGCTCTCTCGGGGTCCTACATTTTGAATCTCCTCCCTACTACTTCCTGCATCCTCCTTTTCTCCTAGTCCTGCCTATCTTGCTTTCCTATTGGCCAACAGTACTTTATTCATTAACCAATAAGAGAAACATATTTACAGAATGGCAAAGTGCCATCTGTTTGTATAGGGAGTCATTTCCTAGTCTTTTAGGCGTGCATGCAAGCTACTAGAGATCAGGTGTTAGGCTCCCCACAGGCCTGGATCCTCACCATGGCAGAGCCTAGACCCAAGTCCAGGTGGTGTGACCCCGCCTGCCATGCGTCATGACTCATCAACTCTCAGGGGAATAGATAAAGCCCAGAACGGTCCTTCACGAGAGCAGTGGCAGAAATCTGATCTGTAGAGGGGGGTTGGGAACTGGAAAGCATAAATGCTAGGAGATGCAAAGCCTCACTCCCCATCACACCATCCATGTGCCTGAATTTGAGCCTGCTGTGTCAGGCAGACACATGGTCAGCGTGAAGGAGCATCGCGGGGCTCACCATCTACCCCTCCAGAACCTTCACCACAACACACACACTCTCCCTACCCCTCCGTCTTCCTTTCTCTCTCCCTCCCCATTCTACCCTCCCCCCTTCTGCCCCGCCTTACCTTTTTTCTCAAGAGTTTGAAGAAAATAATTATGATCTTTGAAAGAATACATATTAATGAATCCGAGGCCGTGTTTTCTTCTTTTTTTTAAAAGGCCCTGTTTTCTTTTTTTAAAAAACTCATCTTCCCTAACTTCTAGGGTGTTTGTTTGTTGGTGGTGATGGGATGCAGGTATGCATGTTCATGTGTGATATTTGGGTCTCATTTTGCCCAGCCAGGCTGTCCCCAAACTTGCTCTGTAGTATCCGTTGTAGCGGTTCTCAACCTGTGAGTCTGGACTCCTTTGGGGGTTTGAACGACCCTTTCACAGGGGTCACCTAAGAGCATTTGCATATCAGGTATTTACATTACAATTCATAGCCCTAGCAAAATGACTGTTATGAAGTAGCAACGAAAATAATTTTATGGTTGGAGGTCAGCAACACATGCAGAACTATATTCAGGGGTCTCAGCATGAGGAAGGTTGAGAAACATTGCTCTGTAGCCAAAGATGACTTTGAGCTTCTCATCCTCTTCCCTTTACCTCGCAAGTTCAGGGAGTATAGATGTGTGCTACCACGCCTGATTTTATGGAATCCTGGCTTCCTGCATGCCGGATAAGCACAAAAGCAGCTGAGCTACATCCCCAGCCCTATCCAGTTGGAGATATGAAATTCCCTTCAAAGGAGACCAACTGTCTTTCTAGCATTTTTGGACACACTGCTTAGACACGACAATAGAATGATGAAGTAAGAGTTGAACTTGGGAAAGTTGAGGAAAGGGAAGGCCATTTATTATCCGTCAGGGGATGTTGGTAGATATAAAAGTATAATTCTCTGTTGCCTCTTTGGCTTGCAGTCATCGTGATTTATGAAATAAGCCTTAAGGTTTTAAAAGCTAATAATCTGTTTTACGGATCATGAGAGAGGGTAGACAACAGAAATACACACAATTCTTGCAAGGAAAAAAGTTCTTCCAGGGTGAGGTCACTGGGTGGGCACAGAGATGGGGAAATACCTCTGTTACGGCTCTCATGTTCTTATCTTGCCAAAGCCTGACGCCATCTGAATGAAACCATCTAAGCGGCTTGACATTTCAGAGTTGTTCCAGCTCTTTCCATGTTCCTCATTTTATTAACGCAGGAAAACATGGATGTTGATTCACCGATACAGAGAAGGGCCTTATGGTATTTGCTCAGTTAATTTCAGATGAAGATCTGGCACACTCAGGGTGGTATGTCCCTAGACTCAGCTAATTTCAAATCCAATGTTAGGCATTCCGAGTTTTAAAATTTTATGAATAGCCAGGGTCTCTGCTAATGAAAAATCGCACCAGCATGAACTCGCCATGTGTAGCCTGCACGTGCTACTCAAGTGAGAAGGGTGTGCATGTGTGGTTGCTATGGGAAAATTACCCATCAATTCCTTGTTGCCAGGAATGTGTTTTTGGCTTCTAGTCTATGTAACTACTGTGCGTGGTCCAACTCTCAACCTCACCCCTTTCCCTTACCCTGCAGGACCATACGCTCTCTTCCTAACCCTGTGACACATCCTGCACCATAGTCCCCTGTTACCAATTGACATCGGTACCTCCCAAAGAAGAACTTACCCTGCCTTCTGGTTCTTCCTTTCCTCAGCATGGGGGTGAGGTCCCAGCTGGCTCCCGCCTTCCCGGCTGCTCCCTGACAAATCTCAGTTTCAGCCCCGATGTCCAGTTCCCCCCCCCCCACTCCATGTCTCAGTATCACATGTCTCCTCCCTCGCTCTACCCATCCTAACCCCCCTCCTTAGAAATCTTCCTGAGACAGATCTCATACAGCACTGGTCAGTCTGACCACCACTTGCTTTTGTTACATTTTTAGGGTTATGTTTATCCAACAACAAAGAAAAACATTTTAGAAGTATACCTTAAGTGGGGTAGCAGGGAGCGTGATTCACTGTTTGCAGATTCCTAGCTTGTTACTCTTGGAGATTCAGGGACAAAAAATGAGTATTCTCACAAATTTCAAAGTTACTATTTTAAAGGATCCAAGTTGACAAGAAGGCTCTGGTTGCAGGTCTCAGAGCAGCAACAGGTTTCTCTTGTTCTAATCTCTATAGGGAGGAAATTAAGCCAAAAGAGTTGCCCATCAGCAGGTGAATAGATAATAAAAGTGTGGCAAATATATAAAGTGAGTCTAAAGAAAAATAAAATCACAAGATTTGCAGGAAAATGGATGGATTTAGAATGTATAAAATTAATAGAAGTCACCCAATCTCAGAAAAAAAAAAAAAGCAAACATACGTTCTCATGCGAATCCTAGCTTATAATGCGTTCATGTGTAAACAAACGTACCTATAATCGTTAGAAAGGAGAGCAAGAAAAGGTAATCTTTAAAAATACAAAATGCATACTGCTAAATTTACATATAGAGTATACTTTGTGTAACCCTGTTCTTTTTCACTGCAGAATGAGACTTTGGTCGTGCAGTGTTTACATGGGATTTGGGAGGGCAGTTATGGTATTGTGAGACCTGGATTTGCAGTTATATGCTTCACTGTTTGAGTACTCCTGCAGGCTGTCGTCCTTTCCAAGCACTAATACACGGAGCATAATTTATTCGTTAAACATGAATCTTGCTTATCCAAACCCTTGTCTGTTGTTAAGAAAATAGCAGCAATTTTGGAAATATTGACATTTTCTGAAACAAAAGGGACACTTCTAAAAAAAAAAAAAACAAATGTGAAGTTCTTTTTAGGAACCTCCCAGTCACATGGGGTGTTCATGGACACTTCCCTCCTTGCAAAGCACTGTGGGGAAGTATCATGGAGGCTTACAGGATGTGTAAAGCCACTGGGCCTGACGTGCCCCCTTTTTCTAGAAGTTAAAGATCATGTGAGGGGTCATATGAGTTTGGGGGGTCCTCTCCTTCCCCCATCATCCCTGTGTTTGGTGTTTGGCGTGTGACAACTGGTGGCTGAGCCATGTGATGACTGAGGAGCAGAAGTCCATCCAGACACTAAACACTAATAGAGCTACATTCCAAGATGTGGAAAGAAAATCAGTAGTCATTGGATGCTGTTTTCTCCTCATATCTCAGTGGTTTGCCCTGTGGCTCCCCCCCCCCCCCCGCCCCCATCCTGAAGACCCGGTTCTAACATCTTCACCAGGGACAGGGTTTTTACCTGCACACTCCCAGCTACCTTAAAACCAAAACAAACAAAAAAACTGAGGTGAATGAGGATTCATGTAGTCTCACTAGTATAATTTTTAAAAGTGTATCTTTGTTTTGGGGGTTTTTGGTTTTCTGAGACAGGGTTTCTCTGGAATAGTCCTAGCTGTCCTGGAACTCACTCTGTAGACCAGGCTGGCCTTGAACTCACAGAAATCTTCCTGCCTCTGCCTCCCAAGTGCTGGGATTAAAGGCATGCACCACCATCATCCGGCCCTTGTGTTTGTTTGTTTGTTTTTTGTTTTTCTTGGTTTTTTGAGACAGGGTTTCTCTGTATTGCTTTGGAGGCTGTCCCAGAACTCGCTCTGTAGACCAGGCTGGAATTACAGACAGTTGTGAACTGCTATGTTGATGCTGGGAATTGAACCCCGGTCCTTTGGAAGAACAGCCAGTGCTCTTAACCACTTGAGCCATCTCTCCAGGCTCTAAACTTTATATTCTTAATGTTCAAAAGATGTAGAAGCAAGTTCCATAACTCTCAAGTGCTAAAAAGCAAAGTTCTTCCAATAAAGCTTTCAACTTTTATAAAAAAAAAATTCTATTTATTTATTGATGGGGGGATGCCACACATGCCCACAAACACACATGCCCACGTGCCCCAGCTTGCTTGTGGAGCTCAGAAAACAACTTGTAAGAGTCATTTCTCGGCCACCATCACAGGGGCACCAGGGAACAAACTCGATCTTCCAGCTTGGTTTACACACTGAGCCATCTTATCAGCCCATCAACTGGGTTTTTGTTTTGACTGGGGGGGGGGGAATTGTTTAGTTTTGTCTTGTTTTACTTAATCCAGCTTTAATCCATCAAACCCAAGACCCTTATTTATTCCCCTCTAAAATACATTGCCAGAGAGGTGATGATGTGTCCCTTCTAGTCACGATGATGGGGCTGTTCCTACTATAGTCTTTGAATGCATTACAGTTGCTAGATAGAAAAAGGCACACCCTCATGTAACCTTCCCGACTGCATCTGCGTCCTTCCGTCCCTCCACATTTGATGCCCCCTCCCCATAAGCATCGCTGGAATAGTTTTCATGTTACCTAAACCGCACTGTACCTCCACGTACTCCAAATTAATGTTCGTGTATCTGTGTCTTATATTGTTTTAACATTTGGTCCTCTGCCCGGGGAGTGGGTGGTTCCCTCTAGCTACGCTACTCTAGTCTCCACAGGGAAAGCAATATTTTGTTATGAGGTAAAGTATCAAGCCAGGCTCTAGCCAAGGCCTTTCCCTTGTGGGGAAAGGAAGTTGGAGTGGCCAGGGAGATGATAATTCTTGAATTTGAGATCATTAAAATCTTGCCCTATCCTCAGTGGGTTAGTTATTGACCTAAGCATCTACCACGTTTTCTTTCCAGAAAGAATTAGCATCTACACTGCGATCTGGCCTAAGGGAGGAGGATTCTGCCCCTTCTGTGTGGGATTTAACTGCCCCCAGTCGCTTATTAGAGCTGCCACTTTAGCATTGTATGTGTAGGTACGTAGCCAAGGAACTGGAATAAAGTTGTCAAGATTTATAGGTAATGAAGAAAATGGATAGTATCGAGGACACCACATGTCTGAGGGGTCTTGGGAGACTAGTATGAAGCTCCGGTCCGTGTCTTTTCCCAAAATGAACACTTGAGCCTTGTTCTTCTAGACACCCTTACAAGAAGTATTTTAACGTATTCATGTTTCGCCACCCCCCGTGCAGGAAAATCTAGCAAAATGATGTTTCTTATCTGCTGCTCCGGAGCCAGGCTTAAACATTTGCATTTCCTTTGAGGCTTGCTGTGGTTGGATTTATGACACTCACTTAAGTATGTAAATGAGAAATGGCTCTTTTGAAACAGATGTTTACAATCGTCTTCCCACCAGAACACTCTTCCCCTACACATAACATCACCCACAAGTTCTAGCTGCTTTTCAGATCTGTCTACAGAAGTCATGTACAGCTTGAACTGGTCAGATTGCCGGGGATGGTGGCTCCAAGAGTCTCAGTGCGCTTTAACTGTGTCATGGCCAGGTAGAGGAGGAAGAATGGCTTCTCAGATAGTTGTTTCAGCAGAGAAACACTGCCTCCCTCCCTCGCTCCCTCTCCAGAGTGTGTGTGTGTGTGTGTGTGTGTGTGTGTGTGTGTGTGTGTGTGTACACGTGAACATAAGAGTGCGTGCATGCTGAGCTGGAGAGATGACTTGAAGGTTAAAAGCAATGGCTGCTCATCCAGAGGACCTGAGTTCAATTCCCAGCACCCACATGGTGGCTCACAACCATTCATAATGAGATCTTGTACCCTCTGCTGGCACGCAGACATGCATGCAGGCAGAACACTGCATATATACATAATAAATAAATCTTAAAAAAAAAAAAGAGAGAGTGTGTGCATGCTCATGTGAGGCCACAGAACATGTGTGGAGGTCAGGGTCTCAGTTTTCACCTTGTTTGAGACAGGGATCTCTTCCATCTTTCGCCAGTTTATGACCCAGTCTAGCTGGCCTACCAGTTTTCGGGGAATTCTGTCTCCACCTCCTAACTTGGAATACAGCTATACTCCCAGGTTTGGGGGATTTGATCCTGGGTCCTCGTGCTTGTACTGTAAGTTCTCTACATACCGAGCTAACTTCCCGATCCTCTGTTTTCTTCCTATAGAGGGGTGGGACACAGAAATGACAATACCATGTAGCGAATACACTTTGGCGGCTACCGTGAAGATGCTTTTAAAGTTCCGTTTTCTTTTTAAGATGTGTTAGTCATGCTCTGCTTATACTGAGACACGCCTATTGGTTCAGGGATTTAGTCCAGGCCCACAGCTCAGATCAAAACTCGGGGTCTTTTATTAAAATTGTCTGTGACTTTGGAGTCACGCCATATCGGAAGTCAGTCATATCTTTATGCTATAGATTGATGTGTGTGGTTTTCTCTCTTTTTCTCCTTTTAGCTTCAAGAGGCTGACATTGTGATCTTAGGCTCGCCTAAGCCAGAAGAGATCCCTGCTGCGTGGATCCCGTCAGGAGCCACTGTCCTCAATTGCTTCCATGACATCTTGTCAGGTAAAGAGCTTCACCTTGGTGGGGCAGGGGGGAAATGGTCACGTTGCTTCTTCAGGAAAGGACATGTGTCCTAGTTTGGGTTTGTATCGCTTTGAAGAGACACCATGACCATGGCAACTCTTACAAAGAAACATTTCATTGAGGGTGGCTGGCTTACAGGTTCAGGCAGGCCTAGTGCTGGAGCTGAGCGTGCTAGCTACATCTTGCAGGCCACAGGAAGTTCTTGATTGCTAAAGAACAGAATTTGCCCTACATACAGCCATTCTGTACACCATGTTAGAAGGCACGGGGACCTGTGTATTGAGTGGAACAGAGAAGCTGGTCCTTAGTCTTGGGTCCAGAAAGCAGGACCAAACAGCAACATCTTTGTGTTTTACTCAAATTTACAGAGTTATCCCACACTAAAAACGTGTTGTTTCATGTGGACTGAGGGAAAAGTCCTGAGCCGTCTCCCAGGACTTGGGGCAACAAGTTAGGTGACCCAGGGAACCTTGTGTTTTCCCTTTCTCCCTTGAGGGCCACAGTTTGTTGTAGTGGAAAGGAGGAGTATGGATCTCGGGTTATATCATTCAAAGAGAAGAAATTTTGTTGTTTTGTTTTTGAGACAGAGTCTCATTGTTTGGCCGAGGCCCACTTTATTATGAGACCCATGTCTCTATTGCCCGCTCCCCACACACATCTATCCCTGAGACATACCGCCAATTTTTAACTCATTCTTACTACATTCAGTTAGTTACCTTTTAAAGGATTTAAACCAGAGCTGGGGATGTAGCTCAGTTTGTAGTGTTCTTGCCTCTGGATTCGATCCCCATCTTACCATAAAACCTGATGTGGTGATGTACAGCTGGAATCCTGGTGCTGGGTGGGGTGGAGGCAGAGGGTCAGAAGTTTAAGGTCAGCCTCGGATACATGGGCGCCTTCTCAAAAGGAAAAAAATAAATCAACCACTTAGATTATGCACGTAGTGTCTTAATTCCTCCTTAATCTGGTCTTAAGAGGTTGCAAAGTTATATAATTCTAATGTTTCCATTATTTTCATTTCTTTATAACTTACATTCTTTAAAACAACAAAAAAGAACAGAAACTGTACGCTGTGATTTGATGGTGGGGTTCAAATGCTTGAAATGATGGCGGCCGTTCTCGAAGGCACTGTCATAAATTTTCACTAGAGGATTCCTTCTGGCTCCCTTCACTATGAGACACCATTTCACCTTACAGATTCATATATTAATAACACCCAGAAAGACATCAGGGTGTTTTGTTTAAGGTTTATTGGTGTCCAGTTTTTAGCACGTCCGGCTTTGGAGTAACTTGTCATCCTAGGCAGGAAGGCCACGAAAGAGTTGTCTGTGGATGCATAGGTTTGTGACAGAAAGTGGTCCACTGGCTGCCACTGCTGGGCTTGCCACCGCATCAAAGCAAAGTCCTGAGGTGGCGGAGCGGTGGGTGAAGTCTGTCACCCCTCCCAGAGTGATCCAGGAAGGGGCTGTTCTGACTTCCACAGGGAGCAACATAATACAGAAGCCTTGTCTCTTCTTTCTCAGTTTTTGGCCCTCATCCTTTAAAAACATTACAAACGGAATGCCGTCTTTTAAAGTGACTTGCCCCGAGAGGAGGCAGGAGTTAAACGAGAGTATCGGGTGGGAAAGTGAAAAGACCCATCCTTGCTATGGGGCAGGGCCTGCTGTAGGCTGTGGACACCCAGACTGGGGACAGCCTCCAGGTGGGTCTTTGCTTTGCACCTAAGGGGCTGAGACAGGGGTTTCCTTTCTGTGCCATTAGCATTAAAATAATCCTGAGAATGTATTCCTGCTTCACCAGGCCCCCACCCCATCTTAAAGGCTTCACATTCTCTGGAATCAATGCTCTCTCAATATTTATCCCTACTCCAGAAAGAATACAAGATTTATAAAAGCAAATCTGCCAAATAAATAAGCGTTGGTGGCTCATGCCTTTAGTCCCAGTACTCGGGAGGCAGAGGCTGGCGGATCTCTATGAGTTCTAGACAAGCCTGGTCTACAGAACTAGTAGCTAGTTCCAGGACAGGCTCCAAAGCAACACAGAGACACCCTGTCTTGAAAAACCAAAGGAACAACAACATAGCTTTAGTTGAATCTAATAGAAGGAAAAGCAAATGATACCCCAAGCATACCTGAAATTTAGACAGCCACTTCCAGAAATGTGTGTGTGTTTGTGTGTGTGTGTGTGTGTGTGTGTCTGTGTGTAACTCAGCAATAATAACTCTCTTGCTTAGTATGTGTGAATAAGATGGCAAGCCTTAGTCCACTCACTGTGCCTAAAAGGCTTGGGTCAGCCCTGCGTGTGAACATAATCAATTTGCCCAGCGTTTGTGGGCAGATCTGGTGCCCTGACACCTACAGCATCTTTTTGTAGTCACTGAATGTAGCTAATTGAGTGTAATTGAGTGTGAATTAGGGTTAGGGCCGGTCCCTGCAGAAGAGGAGGTTTGACTGGCCACAGGCTTCTGTTAGCATCTCTGGAGTTATAGCTCCCTCAACTCAAGCTTCTCATCAGCCTGTTCGTTCTTGCTGCTTTCTTCCACAAACGCCTCATGATCTTGGGTCCAGTAGTGGCATTGTATTCTCCTGGATTTATTTCCCTTCTATCCGCTATCCTTAGGTTAGTGAGGGAGGGAGGGAGGGAGGGAGGGAGGGAGGGAGGGAGGGAAGGAGGGAGGGAGAAGGAAGGAAGGATGGATGGATATTTTGCTTTGCTTAACCCTGTTCTTCAAGTTGTACATCTTGTCTTAAAGTCCTTAATGAGCCAGTTTAGATGTAGCAGCCCTCCGTGCAGCTTTCAAAACGGTAGCACAGTCTCTCTCTTCCTGAGCTCTGTGTTGTGCAAGAGCCTGAAGTGATAAGAATTCATTACTGTGTGACTGTGCCCCTCATGTTCTGAGAATATGCATTTACAAATCGATACCAGCCCATGGAACGTAGCTGACTTGATTCTCCATTGCTTAAAGACAGGAGAATGAACAGAACGTTTTTCTTTTCCATAGTAGTTGGACAGGATTTTAAGAGCAGGCCTCTAGTGGTTAAAAACAAAGAAAAACAAATCTCTCCCATCCTTTGACGCTTGTCCTTTGCCTAGCTGTGATTTATAGAGCCAAAGCATTGCTAATCTTTAAACTATACGTGGGGGATATGGTTTTCCAACACCCTTAATGAATCCAACAATAAAGCATCATGGGACACATACTCTTAAGTGTTTTGTGCAATTTCTTGCAAAGGACTGTCAGCAGAGTGGATAATTTAAGAGTCCAGTGGTCCAGAAACAGAGGAAAACTGTTTAATTCAAAAGCATTGCTCTTAGAAGCATTTTTTCCCCTCTAAAAGAGGGTACAGGTGTGTTTTCTTATGGGGAAAAAATTTATAATTGCTAACTACCTAAGAAAGTGGAATTCTTATCGATGCTCCCCAAATTTGAAATTCAGGGATGTCTGTCAGCTTTCAGTTACTGTGAAAAAGTATCAAGAAAACAATCAACCGATAAGGAAGAAAGTCTGTTTTGGTTCATGGTTTCCAAGAGTCCATTCCACGATTACCAAGGCCGCCTGTGGCAGAACGGTGCCTATGGAAGGAGTATGGCAACAAGGAGACAGAGAGAGGAAGGGTGTGGCGTCCCAAGGGCATGACCCCCGTGACCCAGCTTCCTCCCACTAGGTACCAGCTTCCTACAATGCAAACATATCCCAGCAGAGCCGCAGGCGGACGCACCAGTCCTTTCCAAGTGAGCCTTTGGGGATACCACAGACCCAAAGTAGCACCAGATAATCCCTAACAATATCCTAAGACACAATCGCTTTTGATGGAAATCGGGTCATATTTCTATGACAGAATTTTCTTTCGATAATTAAAAAACCCTAAATCCATGAGTCTGGGAAGGTGGCTCATTGTAGAAAGTGTTTGCCAGCAAAGCATCAGGACCAGACTTCAGGTCTCCATCACCTACAGAAAGCCCGGTAGAGACAGCAGCACAGCTCTGGGGGTAGAGACTAGCAGCATCAGTGAGCTCCAGGCTCAACATCACACCCGCCTCCATAAGCAGTGATCGAGGAAGACACTTCACAGCAACCTAGGTTCCTGTGTGCCTGTGGAAACACATATGTGAACACATACACGCACATGGAAAGAAACACCACATCCTTGGTATAGTGGCACATGCCTTTAATCTCACAACTTGGTTGGGGGAGGGGGGGTGGTAATGGCAGGTAAATCTGTGAATCTGAGGCTAGCCTGTTTGTTGTACATAGTGAGTTCCAGGCCAGTCAGGGCTACCTAGTGAGACCCTGTCTTAAAAGAAAACAAACAAACAAACAATCCACAGTTATTACTTTGAAAATATAAATATATAATCTGCAAGTGATATGTATGTCCTTTTGCTTTTTAATTTTGAGATGGGACAGGATTATGCTATGAAGCCTAGGATAGCTTCAAACTGTATCCTCCTGCCTCAACTACCCAAGCGCTGGGTTTTCAGGGCTGGGCTACCACATGACACTTGGGAGCTTGAAGAGACCGCCCAGGTTGCTTCTGTGTCCTTCGGTGTGAGATGCCGCCCGACCACTGTGCTTCCTCAAACCATGCCTCCATTTATCCCTGGTTAACAGCCCAAGTGGACATGGACATCCCTCTGATGTAAAATACAAAAGAAACCCAGTGACAGCCTCAAGGCTGTATCAGAGGTCACTTGCCTATAAACATTCCCCGACCTCCCAACGTCCTTGGACAACACAACACCTGATGGGCGCCGTGATTCAGTATGCCGGATTTTTGCAAGGGGCAATTGTTTGTAATGACAGTACGCTGCAAACCTTTTTCTATTCCGTGTTTTCGCAGGGAAGCTGAGAGGTGGTTCTCCTGGGGTCCCCGCCGCGAACGGACTCATCACAGAAGAGGACGTGAGTCTCCTGGCTGCAGCTCTGCGCATACAGGTTTGTTTGACGTGGCTGTTTGAGTTTGGGTGTCTTCTTAGTAGTTGCTAGTGTTTTCTGCCCATCGGGTGCAGTTTCAGACACTTCACACACCTGGGGTCAAGGGTATCTGATGTGAGGGAATGGGGGCTCACAGATGCTTTCTGCTTGCCTAACATCGTATGATCTGTGTGTGGCAGATACCCAAGGTACTCTCAAACATAACAACTCACAACTTGAAGTAGGCATTGTCCCATAGCCTCCCCGCATCAGAGACCAGGGAACTGGCTAGCTGTGTGGTTATAGCTTCGAGCTTCTCCAGTGGTTGAAATCAAGATGGCCATCCAGGGGCTTGGTTGAGGGTTGAGAACTCACTTCCGAGATAGTGCAGCTGCAGGTGGCTGTCGACATGTGACCCTGAGCCCCGCCCTTAGCTGTTATGCAGACCTCTCCACAGGGTTACTTACATTGCTGCAGCTAACTTTGAGCACCGTGAGTGACCCAAAAGCAGCAAAGGATGTGTTTGGGAGGGGGGTGCTTTCCGAAAGAAATCATATGTTGCCACTTTTTGCTTTTGGTAGAAGCAAATCACCTAGCCTCTTCAGAGAGAAAACATATCGGGCTGTTGAGAAGTTTGTAGGCATGTTTTCATGCTACCAGCTCTTAGTCTGCTGAGCATTCTGAGGATGCCAGAGCTCTCAGGGTTACATCTGTTTATCATAATTTCACATACATGTAGATGGGCATGAGTAATTCGGTTTCCATGTACGTTCCATATGACTGCAGAAGGATTGTATTAAATGGCATTACATATTGTGGAAGCTGGACACCCAAGTTCATCTTTCACACAGGCTTATGCTGTCTTCATTTTTTTTTTTTTTTTTTTTTTTTTTTTTTCCTAATTGAGATGAAGAATCCATCCACCGGCCTAGAGAGATAGATAGCTTAGTCAATAAACTGCTTGGACAACAAGCCTGAGGGGACTGAGTTTGAACCCCAGCACCCACATAAAAAGCAGGGAGCAGTGTTGTGAGTCTGTAATCCCAACATTAGAGAGGCAGAGGGACTTCTGGGACTTGCTGGGGAGACAGTACAGTTCCTGGTTCAATGACAGATCGTGTCTCAGAACTAACGTGGTAGGGCTCGAGAGGTTTAGTGGTTAGAACACTAGCTGCCTTTCCAGAGGACCTAGGCCGGTGCATGCAGATGGCAGCTCACAACCATCTGTAACTCCAGTTCCATGGGATCCAATGCCCTCTTCCAGCCTCCACAGGCATTCTGTATACATGGTGCGTAGATGATTTATGCAGGGAAAACACCCACACACATATAACAAGAATTAATCCATCAATTGTAAAAGCATAAGTTGGAGAATAATAGAAGAAACTACCTGACATTAGCCTCTGATCTCCATGTATAAGCATGCATTCATGCACAAATAAAACGTTTAAAAAAAATCAGAATAATCGTATCTGTATTTTCGTTGTCTTTTGTGAACACTTAAGCTATCTACGAGCCCGTAAGCAAAGTCTGCAAGGCTAATTGCACGTGAATCTCATTGATGCTTATATTCTATGAAAATTACCTTGCTTGGGGATTACTCTGGCTTTGTAAACCCCCCCTGGCGTATGTGGTGACCTCCCTCCCTCCCTCTCTCTCTCCTGAAGAACATGATCAGCAGTGGCAGGAGGTGGCTTCGAGAGCAGCAGCACAGGAGGTGGCGGCTTCACTGCTTGAAACTGCAGCCCCTCTCTCCGGTCCCCAGGTAGGTGACACAGTGCTTGGCTGGTAGTACTGATGGTGGCTCACTCAAGGGACATAGGTCTCTAGTCAGTCAAAGATGAAAGGCATAACTCAAGGCTTTCAAGCTTTTGTTTATATGGTCATGGTCTCATGCAGTCAGGGATGATGACCATGAACTCACCATGTAGCCAGGGATGATGTGAACTTCTGGTCCCCTTGCCTCCATCCTCCGGGTGCTGGGGTTATACAGGCCTACATCACCAGCCCCAGTGTTTGGGTCTTGGTGATGGATAATTCCCTCGAATCATCAAACTGAGACACCGTCTCTCCATTGCTAGTCAGTCCTTCCTGGTTAAATCTTGATGAGCATGCTTACCATGTTCTATCTATATTAAGACTGCATATCATTTCATTTCTTCTTAGTGGTGTGTCCTGTATTAAAAGGAAACATATAAACTGTTTTCTTCATCGTGAAGAAAGCCTTGTCCTTTGACAGAATATGGGTCATGCAGCATTTGGCAAGTGTTGACCAGGGCTAGAAACACCCAGGACATGGACCAACAACTTAGTGCAACAGGCAGGCTTTTTTCTAGTCTTGGGGAAAATGACCAAACAAGGCATGCGCACCCATAGGGAAACTGCATTCTGCTTCCTTCAGGATTGTCCCCTAAGGCACTGTGGTGATGGAGATGGGTGTTTTCTCCAGCCGCCTTAATGATTCTGAGTTACACAGTCTCTTCATACAGTTTGGAAATATAGACTACAGAATATAATCTTAGTGCGTGATTTAGTATGGTCAGTGTGATACGACATCTGAACCAGGGTCACCGCTGATGCCCTCATCCCAATGAGTTGGCCACACAACCTTATCCATGTTGGTGATGCCGGAGCCCCGGGTCATCCCATCCATCAATGCTGGGTAGAGAGTGTTGAATGGCTAAAACCAGCAAGTGGCTGAGGTTTTCACTTGATTACAAATTCTCTGGGGGAGGTGTGAGGAGAAAAATTTCTTACTGTGTAGGCCAGGCTGGTTTCAAAATCAGTAACGCTCCTGCCTCAGCCTCCCAAGTACTAGAGTCACAAGTATGTGTGACAGAACCCAGTGGCTTTCAGAATTGACCTCTTTTCTCTGCAGTCAGATGTCTACTAGTTAAGCATACCCACGAGATTGTTTTTACCTTGACAATAGACTATGCCATAGACGTATGTGCTTTAAGCCATTAACACAAATTCCAAGGAGCAATGCTATTCGTAATAACTTCATCCCTATTGTGGTACAATCAATTTTGTAACATATCTTCTTTTTTTTTGATTGGCTTTTGCAAGCATGCCAATACATGGTACTTGTAGAAGGCTAAACATAATAATTTTTATTATTTACTTATATTATGTACTTGTTATTGAGATAGATTCCATCAAATTCCAAAATCTTCCAAAGTGTATTCTACTTAGGGGTGGGTGCTTTAGTTATCTAGCCAAATGTGATTTCTAGAGCCACTGGGGAAAGGAAAACAGACTGTATAGTTTATAAATCACTTTAAAAAAAATTGAAATGAGCCTGTAACTCCAGCATATGAGACAATAAAGCAGGAGGGTTGAGAGTCTTCAGGCCAACCAGGTCCCCATACAAACAAACAAACAAAACTCAAAATTGATGTCGCTGGGCTCTTCAAGTAATAAAGGGGGCAATGTGGAAAAATCGCCAAGATTTAGCTGCTCACTTTCGGAGATGACAAAAGGTGAAAAACTATAGCTAGGAAGACAAGATAAAATAAGATTCCGGGAGCTCAGGGTGGGTGGAGAGAGAAATAGAAGGATCTATGCCAGTGGCCTGGGGAAGAAATCACCAAGAGCAGAGCCTACCCTGGCTAAATCCTCACTCTCTTCTCCCAGCTTCCCTGGTACCCTCTAGAGCCGTGAGGATGGGGAGCATTTACTATTACCTCCTATACCAAGGTCAGACTGCCCTGGTCCTCTTGTCTAAAGAGAATTATAGATTCTCTTGGCAGCAGCAACAGAAAAGAGTTGCAGCTGAGGAGTTGCCTTTAGCAGCGAGGGTGGTCTCCTGCTGCCCTCAAGGACCACAGTGTCCCAGGGACTGCCAGGGAATGATTGTCCTCTTCTGTGTGAGACTTAAGGCTCTGGGAACAAGTGTGAAATTGGTCCTCCCTCTTAGGCAGATGTTCAGTGGGATAAATGGACAGGCTGGCCCCAAATAAGAAAGATGTCTGGGCAAATCGGTGGTCTCTGTGGTCCACAGTGCACACATTGGTGCTGAGAGCCCCCGTAATGTCAATGACCGTTTGGTCACCTCATAGTCAGGTCTGGTGCCCAGTCACCCTTCAGATGAAGGTCGGGTGCTGCATCCTTTCACGAGCTATTACCTAATTAATAAAATATTTTTTGAACTGGAAATGGGAAAGAGAGAAAGTGTGGAAGGAGATAAAACAAAACAGCATTTCCATGTTTGTGAGTAGCCAAGAGACACTTTGGCTAGCCATGTGGGAGAGCATCTTGCAGTGGCCTTTGTCTCCTCCCCTGCCTCGAGGAGCTTTGTGCTCTATAATGGCTTTACCATAGCCATAGTGCAAAAACCACAATTGCCTTCTCTGTGTGACGCGATGGGTATCTTTGTGCCTGCCATTAGGATCTTGCTAAGTGTTTTGTAATGATATCTCAAAAGGAAAAAAAGAAAGGGAGAGAAAAGTCACTTTCTCATGCATCTTAATTGTTAGCAGTTGTGTTTTATTCTGCCTGGGAAAAGGGACCACAGAGCAATTGGGCTGATTTAGTGGTTGGCGGGATGCAAGGATGCTTTTCCCTCAAGCCCCGACCACCTAAGCTGAGGCACTGCCTCCTTCATGCTTCTTTCTTTCCCTCCAGTGATATTGAGATTTCCAGGAGACAGACTCCAAAAGCTGTGGATGTCCTTGCCAAGGAGATAGGATTGCTTGCAGATGAAATTGAAATCTATGGCAAGACCAAAGCCAAAGTCCGTTTGTCCCTGCTGGAGAGGTTAAAGGATCAAAAAGATGGAAAATACGTCTTGGTTGCTGGGTAAGCCTCCACTCCAAATTGACTCTCGCCTGAGGAGCCTCTGCCCGCCCACCCCATTAAGTACATTGTGTTCTCAGTTTTATCCTTGTTACTTTTTGTTTCAATTGACAAGCCTCCATTTGCCACAAGGTAGGAAAGGCCTCCCCCCCCCACATACACACACCGCCCCCCTGAACAAATTAATCTCTGTTCTGTATATACAGTAACAAGCTGCTAACTTTGCTGATGTATTTTTTTAATCTATGATGCTGGGGCTCAGACGCAGAGTCTGTCACACTATAGGCAAAGGCATCAGCCATTACATAAGTGTGGCGGTTTCCTTTGGCAGTGCTAGAGAGCAAATCCATGCATCCCAAGCCAATGCTGTGCGACAGAGCTACACTCCCAGCCCCCGGGGGTTTTACTTTTCTTAGCCTATACTCGACTGCTCCCTGGGCTGCTTCTCCCTCCCACCAAGTCATAAGTTGTGTAGCCCAGGATGCTCTTGGACCCTTCATCCTCCTGCCTGTATCTTCTAAGTGCTGGGACTACAGGCCTGCGTTACCATGTCCAGCTGTCCCAGACATTTAAATTCCGTTTTCCAGGCTTGGAAAAAAAGTCAAAATAATGATCAGAAGCACATCATTATTTTGAACTGAGTAAGGGCTTAAGAAGTGTGTTGCTCCATATTTTACTTTCCAATAATGTTTTAAGATACACTGTGAAATGTCCGTGCTCTTGGTAATGTCCTTGGTGGGTCATTCCCATGTGGACCTTACAAAGCCTCCTTGCATTTCAAACTAAGGTTGGGCGCCATTTTCAATTGTGTAGACTGTTATATAAAAATGAATTGGTACTTTTGGGAAAAGTGGACTGTTGTCTCTTTAAAAATGTTTTTGCTAGCTGAACTAGACAATCAGAGATTTGAACTATTTCTTTGTTTTGATATTAGAGGCCATCAAGAGACATAAATTCTTGTGTGGTCTTGTAATTTTGTGCAGTTGACTATTGCCTATGCTAGGTAGGTGGATAGGTAGACAGACAGGCAGACAGACGGATAGAAAGATAATAGGTGGACAGATGAATGGATAAGTAGGTAGGCAGATGATAGCTGTGAGGCTTGAGGTACCAAATCCATTAATGTCTCAGGCAGAAACATTTCTTAGCTGTGGACTTGACTCCTAGTTAGTTTAGAGTTTCCATGGGATTGTTTTCTGCTTCTTTTTGTTGGTCTTTGTCCTGAGGTTTTGTTTGTTTGGTTTTTGTCAGCTTGATATAAGAGGGATTCTCAACTGAGAAAGTGCCGCAGCATCATATTTGCCTGTAGATAAGTCTAGGCCACTTTTGATGGATGATTGATGTGGGAGGGTATATCCCGCTATAGGTGGCCCTGAACCGGCAGGCTGAGCCAGCCTGTAAGCAGCATTTCTCCATGGTTTTTGCTTAGCTTCCTCTTTTCAGGTCCCTGCCTTGAGTTCTTGCCCTGGCTTCCTCAAAGATGGAGTGTGATCTGAGTATTATAAATTGGAGTAACCCTTTCCTCCCCAAATTGCTTTTGGTCTCACGGTGTTCTATCATAGCAATAGAAAGCAAAGTAAGACAGTTATAAAAAATAATGTAGTCTCGCCAGGCGGTGGTGGTGCACGCCTTTAATCCTAGCACTCGGGAGGCAGAGGCAGGCTGATCTCTGTGAGTTCAAGACCAGCCTGGTCTATAAGAGCTAGTTCCAGCGCAGGCTCCAAAACCATAGAGAAACCCTATCTTGAAAAACAAAAAAAAAAAAAAAAGTAGTCTCACTATAAGAATTTTTTTTATGCTGAAAATAAGCAAGAGTGTAAAATACCACCAATTCCACAGCCCCTTGGGTCTGATGGCCTCGCACTGATAGATCGTTCCTTAAATGTGGTCATACCGCGTGTGCTCAGTGGTGGAGTGTGCTAGTGCACATCACTGTTTTTATGGCCATGTGACTAGCATTCTGTTGTTTATGTCTGGTCTCTTTCCAGAGCTGCAGCTCCTGGCCCATGGGGAGCATGTGTAATGGTGGCCTCGCCATCACTAGTTGAGTGTCCTAATTCTCCTAGTGCATTGAGAGGGGAAAATGGCTTGACGATGGTTCAGGAATGGTCCACAGTTTTCTCTTTGACATTTCCACTGTTGGGATCACTGTAAACCATACTCAAATGAATAGCCCTGGGACATCTATATTTGTGCATTTGTCTCCTAAGGAAGACTCTCTAGAAGGGAAATCATTTGACTGAACTTTTTAGTATCTGCCAGGGGTTGACTCTAGGTTCCCGGGAACACCAAAATATGAAGTCCAAACCCCTCCTATAAAATGCCATAGTGTTTGTATATAGTTTGCACATATTGTTTTATAAACGTTAGGCCATTATTAGATTGCCCATGTACTTAACACCGTGCAAGAGCTATACAAACATTTATTACCCTATCTTGTTTATGGAATAATGACAGAGAGGTCTGTACTTGTTCAATACAGTTTTTCTTTTCCCAAATAATTTGGTGCAGCACCTCCATTGACTGTGCTTTAAATGTTGCCCCTCAGGCTACCAGCACGTGTACTCCCCAAATTCCTCCTTTCTATACCTGAGCTTAGAGATATTGATTCTATCTGCAGGTACTCTGTAGGCCCTACCACTGAAAGGAAAGGCAGGAGGGGCGTGGTCATTCCTCCACGCCTGCATCTGAGTTTGGAGCATCTTCTAGTCAAGGTTGTTTTTAGGCACATATGCGTGATGCAAGGTTGCAATGAACAAACGCATCTTTGGATACTGAGATATTTTTAAGCACCTAAGAGTTGAGAAAGGAGGTACACACCCGCACTTGAAGTAGACAGGCTCCCTAAAGAAACACACACACACACACACACGCACACGCACACACGCACACGCTTCTTTTCTTTTTTTTTTTTAATTTTGTTTCCCTTCCCCAGGCTTTGTGTAGTCTTGGTGGGTTCCACTGAGTTTTCTCACTGTGGTCTAGTCCAGGAGATTTTGGACAGGAGTTGTCACTCAGTTGTAGATCTATTGCTTTAGCATTTGTGAGGCCTTGGGTTTACTCTCCAAACCCTTTAGGATAAGATCCAAGGAAATATGTTATCTGATAATAAAGGAAGATTCATGATTCATGACATGTTTTTTTTTCTTATGAAGTGGCTGTGATATGCTCCATCTGGGGCTTGTGCGTTTTAGAAATGAAGCTGAGATGTAGGCATGACCCAGCTTTGAGCTAAGAACAGAGCTGATATGTCTTAAGCAAAAGCAATGATGGTATTGTTATCAAGTTCCCGATGTGGGAGTTGAGCCATTAAGACCTGGCCTCTGGCCACATGCTAGATCCAGCTTCTTAAGTCTGGAATCATGTCATCATACGTGATGGTTACAAAAGGAGAAAAAGGGGGGTGGGCAACAGTAAAGAGTTCTGAATGCACAGACATCAGAAATTAATTCAGAAAGCACATGCTATACCTGACATGTCCTTGGCAGTGCACAGCTTTGCTCCATCATGTGTTTTGAATGCAGGGCATGTGTACTTTGCATGAGCATGTCATCACACCATACACCACATCCTGAAACACATGAGTTCAAATCCACATTTTTTAGCTGTACATGTGAAAATTTTCTATTCTAATAGAAATACACTGGTTTGATTATGGAGACGGGAGACTTTTGATATTTAATATCTTCTTCCCATCATTTTCAACATTCAAGTATCAAGTTGGTATGGCCTTACGTTGTATGGTGTGAGAGTGTTTAATTTTTAAAATTGTTATTTGAGTTGCTGACTTGAGTTTCATTTAAAAAAAAAAAAAAAAAGGCTAGACAAACTTAGCTCGGGATAAAAACAGAATTCCCATCAATTTTTACAATGGTCCTAAATACGCTTCTGCCGTTTGTTTGTTTTTTTTTTTTTTTTTTTTTTTTTTTTTGATTGACATATTTATGCATAGCAGCATTCTCATCGTTGACGATTATTAAATCAAGACATCTTTCAACTGAAAAATATTGAAGATGCCTTGTGTCCTATAGTAGTAAATATTCATCCAAGATTTCATTATGACATAAAAACCATTGCACATCACCTTAGTATGCAAATCCACTTTCCTTTTTAATAAATGGTCAAATTATATATACCAAAGGATTGAGCTCTTACATTTATTATTTATTATTGTTTGATTTGCATACCTATTTTATATACCTGAGATCATATACAACTTTCTTGGTTGAAAGGATTCACAAGTGGAAATAGTATTTCAGAAGCCCTGTGACAGACAGTGCTGTGGGCCCCTTGCTGACATGATTACATGCGCCTAAGAAATATTTCTATTGTTAATAACTCAAACAGAGAACAGATTAACACCTCCCCCCCCACCCCATTTTGGTAAACCATCCTTCAGCTTGTAGGATTTCATCTTCAGTGGGAATGACCTGCCTTCCAACATGTCAGATGATTCTTAGGGGCTCTTGAGCTTTACACATCTTCCCAGTTTCACTGGTGAAAAGGAATTTTGTGCGAGGACTTGGCATGGGCATCCAGGCCTTTTGAATGTGCCCTGAGCCCTTATTGGTCTGGTACACCAAGTTGCCTGTAGAAGATTGCAGAATTTCTATGAACTCACTGGGCAGAACCATTTTTAAAAGTTCCCACTACTCTGCGAATGTAGGCTGAGTTTCCTGCCGCAGGAAACGAAGATCCTTTGTGTCAGCTTCACTTCCTTTTGTTTGTTCGGAATGCCAAATGCTCCAGTCAGATTTCTTCCCTTGAATGTTTCAACCCACTCTTTTGGTGCAATTCACAGACAACTGTCCTGATTTTGTAAGCCTTTCCCTTTCTACCTTCTGACCATCTGTGAGGTTTTCTTTAAGTTGGACTCATGGCAGAATAGGACGTGGGTCATTAGAAGACACAAATGCTAACAGGGCCTTTAACTCTTCACCCCATCAGCTGTAACTGGGAAAGCAAGCAAATGGACTGTCACATTTATCGCCAGATAGTAAAGGGCTTTTAAACCTTCCGAATCATAAAGATGCCTGGGATGAATGACATATATTTATAGCTGTTTGTGCATGTATAACTTTGGAGTTCATGGTCAGGCCATGCATAGCTGGTGCCCATGATACTCTCTGACAAAATTCTATTTTAAATGTACTTCAAATCTTTACCTCTTGGCTCTGCATAAGAAATCTCTCTGACTTTCGAATAAACGTCTTTCCAGTTGTCACAGAATATCTTGATAAATCTCTGTCATCAACAGCAAAAAGGCTTCACGGTATTGTCGGGTGTTTTTGTTGTTTGTGTGTGCCCTGAACGGTGACAGCAATGCGGGAACTATGAAAATTCTCATAATGGTGTCCCCTGAAATGTCATCAAAACTGCATGGTAAATATTGTAGATGTGTCATTAGCAAGGCAGCTGGAGCTTGGAGATGGTGAGGAGATCTCATAGCCCATTTCCATAACAAAGAGCCTTCCTAGGAACAGAAAAGGAAACCTACCTTGGAAGTTACTCCTTTTGAAACCAACTTGGGGATTTGGGATCTGAGCTAAGGATATGGGGAAACAATTAAACCAAATTTTGATATCAAATACAGGAATGGGGTGAAATAAAATTTTATTGTAGCTCTCCTTTTATTGCTTCCAATAAATACTTCCTACTTTGGGATTTTTCCTGCATTGTGTTCGTTGGCAGCAAGCTGAAGAGTCCTGTGTTTCCAATTAAGAACTGGATGGCTGGCTGAAGTTTGAGGTCATCACTGGGCGTGTCTCCTTCAGCTCTGCCAGCATATCCTGGGGAGAGAAAACGGAATCCACCATGTGACATAAAGCGTAGCTTCTCAAATAATAGGTGGCCTTTGCAAGACAGATGTCTGTGGTCTCTTCCTTTCTTCTATTCATGTCGTATCTACACAAATGTGAGGTTGACTCAGTCTCCATTTTGACTTCCCTTGATGCTGTGCTAGTTAGACATTTGGAGAGAGGCCTGATAAGCCCTCTTCCTGTGACCTGGGCATTTCCGCTTTATTTCATCAAGTGGTATCCAATTGGCTCATCAGAAACCCCTGCTGTACAGTGGTTGGCAGTGGCACTCCTTGTCACTAAGCTCGTTAGTTCATCTCTAGACATGGTCGTTCTTTGCCTCCTTCCAAGCTATGTCACAGTCCGCTCCCTTTTCCGTATTCCCTTCTTTGACTCTTTTTGGTCTTTTTCTGACCGCTCTTAAAGGAAAATGTAAACCTTCCAAATCATAAAGCCGTCTGGGATGAATGGCATATATTTATAGCTGTTTGTGCCTGTAACTTTGGAGTTCAGGGTCAGGCCACGCATAGCTGGTACGTGGCTCTGTCCTTTTTTCTTACCATGCTTACATGCCCTGGGTGATCTTGCCCATTCGGTGCTCTGAACTGTTGACTGCGGCCACACTTCCCGTCTGTAGGAAATGCCAGCTAAAGCGTATGAAAGCGCAGAGCGCAACCCCTTGTCTCTGGCTCAATCTGCACTACATCTAGGTAGTAGTTATCCGATGGTCATGTCCCAGCTTAGACGTGAGACTCTTGATGTTCCATGATGTTCCAAAGCCAGTGAAACCTCATCCCGCATGCTCTTAATCCAGCGCCTGCCCTGTGTTCCCTTCTTAGTGTTTATCACAGTTGCTATAATCACTGAGTTATCTGTATCTCCCATCAGTTAGAAGTCCTGGGAGGGAGACACAGCGTCTGACATGATCGTCTTCATGTGCCCAATCCCTGACTCATGATAACACTGGATAAATATTTACTGTATGAAAGACTGACTGTTCATGTCACGGGGTGTTCTGAGGTAGTTGAGGACGAAGATGTATCTGAAGGCATGCCTTCCTCCTTGTGATAACTCACCAGATTTTATAGGATAGGAAACTCTGTCATTAGATTTGTTGTGGCCAAGTTTCCTAGACTCCCTGGCTCACACTACTTAATGCATAAAAGATGAGGTTGTAAGCATTGAAGAGAAAATTTAAGGAATTTCAGTAATGGCTAAAGGATGCTGCAGGACGATGCTATAAGACCTTCCTTGGGAATGAAACATCAGAAAATACAGCAAAGTATGTCTTTATGTGATGTTCTACAAAGTCAGCTCATCCATGTAGGAGTTTCCTCCCGGGTGTGCAGTGGGGTTCTGGACCTACTGGTCTAGCATTTGAAGGCCTGTTGTGTAGGAAAGGGAGTAACCAGGGGTGTCCAAACTTTTGACATGGAGGCACAATGTTGTCCTCTACAAAATTTATAATTGCAAAGCACATAATTTAGTTAAACAACAACAACAAAAAAAAAGTGGTTTTTAAAATAAACCTCAGCGCTTTAAGTAAGCTTATGATTTCGTGTTGGGCCAAGTTCTTGGCTAGTCTGGGGTGTATGCGGCCTGTGGGCCCCAGATGAGTTGAACCTCCTGGGATGTAGGAAATAGCAGGGATTGGGATTATCTCCTTCAGAACCAAAGACTTAACTGGAAAACCTATGCCTAGAAATGTCACCTGGCATGCTTGCTTTGGCAGCACACATGCTAAAACTGAAACAACACAGGGAGGATTAACAACAATGACATGCAAATTCTTGAAGTGGTCCATATTTTTAAAGAAATTTGAATATTCATTAAAGCACCTTATGGAAACAAATGCAAGTACACGAGCGCGCGCGCGCACACACACACACACACACACACACAGTCGCCTGTCTACCTGTTGGATATGGTGGGGACCGTACCTGGGGATGAGCTTCTGAGAAAGTGTGGGGTGGGCCATGGGGACCTGGGATCCCTTCTCATCCTGAGAATCTGGCCCCGCCTCACTTTGAAAAAGTCCCCTTGCCCTCTCTGCCCCAGACAAATAGCCCTGGAAAGGGAAAGCTAGGCTAGCCCAAAAGCCACCACATCGAGTTGGTGGTTCCAACTACTTTAATGGCTAGCTTGGTGCCACTCGCTAAAATGAGCGTTACTAACGCTGTTACCCAGCTACTCTTCTTTGTGATCCTGTAGCCTTTCATTTTTGTACCTCTGGCTTTAGCTTAACCATGGCCCGTGTGCTATACCCAGGAATTATCCAAGGAACCATGGTATCAAGTATACTGGGAGACCTATGCTTACTACCTGTATCCTCGGACTTGGGTTTGAAATCTCATCTTGCCTTTGTAAAGGTTGTCTTGGAAATACAATTAAATTTATCCCCACACCCCCCCCCCCAATCAGGATCACGCCCACCCCTCTTGGAGAAGGGAAGAGCACAGTTACCATCGGACTGGTGCAGGCGCTGACCGCCCACCTGAACGTCAACTCCTTCGCCTGTCTGAGGCAGCCTTCCCAGGGACCCACCTTTGGAGTAAAAGGTACCTCCTTAGCAACTAAGGTCCGTCTTCATAGCAAAACTGGGGGGGGGGGCAATGAGGCACGAGGATGGGATGAAATGTTTGCAAAAGAGCTGGCTGGTCGTTCCTCTATATCCCCTGGACATTCAGTCACCCCAAGTTGAACCTCCTAGTGCATAGAGGTTGCTGCAGGACTGGGGGGGGGGGGGGAGCGGTCTCCTGTGGAGACCCAGGAAGCTGTCCCTTGGCACTTGTTGCTCAGGCCTCCTGCCTCCAGCAGCGGCTTCTATGTCATCCCCACCTCCTTCGCCAAGCGATTTTGAAACTCTGCCCATCTTATTGGTGTTTTATCATCCCGGCCACAGTGAGAGGTCTCTTCCTGTACATATGAGCTCTTTGGGTCAAGCCCCAAGTCGCAGCTTGTGGGAGTTGTTATGTGGGGCCAAGGAGATCTGGAGAGCAGACCACTGGCTGTGTGCAGAGCTGTGAGGAAATTCCTCCCCGGCCTTGCTGAGCTGATATCTGACACTATCCCCTTCATCACTCTTACTGTGTTGATTTATCATTAAGTCACTCCTCGGCCCTGACTGCTGCAATTACTGCGTGTTCTTGGCAGTTTGTGGTTTTTAACTGTATTTTATTTATATCACCGTTACAAATATTAATAATTCCTAACCCATTAAGTACCAATTCCTCCTGGAGGGCCGTGCATTATGAAGCAGATTGAGCATGCGACTCAGAGCCGAGGGACCAGGGTTTCATTCTTGGCTGGGGTCTCTCATCTCTGCAAGGTCGAGAATCAATCTTAACGTCTCTGAGCCACATGTGCAAGTGCAGAAGGGCTTCTAGTACCAGGCTTACCTAGCTATTGTGAGACTCAAATAACATGGAAAGAACGGGGCGTATTGTAAAACGGTGTACGCTTGTGAGAGACTAGTGTCTTCAGGATAATAACTCATACTGCCAGGGAAAAGCAGCCATCAAATGAATTGCCTGACGTTTGTCATTTTTATGTCTGAGGTGTTTGCCAGTAGATTTTTTTTTTTTTTTTTTTTAAATTTTGTTGTTGTTTGGATTTCCCGTGCTGAAAATTGAACTAGAAATATGGGCATGGTAGGCAAGACTGGGCCATGCTCCCCGACCCATGGACAGCTGTTTAGATTGTGGTATTTCTCAGGGTGGTCTCACTGCAAACCCTCCTGGTTCTGCCTTCTGGGTGCTCCACCAAGTCTGGAAGGTGATGTCTGTTATTATTTCATGTGTGCTTTAGATGAAAATAACCACGCAGGTCCTAAAATGAGTTTAACAAAATGATCTCACATTTACTGATATTTGGTATATTGTATTTACCTTTGGGGATGCTTTTTGTTTTGTTTCAGATGTTTTGTTTGTATGATCCTAGGGACTGAACTTAGGGCCTCATGCGAACTAGAGCAATACTCCGCCACTGAGCTACCTCCCAGATCTTTGTTTTACATTTTTGTTTTTTGAAAGCAGGACCTTGCTAAGTTGCCCAGGCTAGCCTTGAACTCACTCTGTTGCCCAGCAGGCCTTGAATCCAAGATAGCCCTCTCAGTTTCCCTAGGAGCTGCATTTTAGATACAGTGCGGTTTTTGTTTAATTTTTTTTCTGTAAGGACAGAACCTCTGACGCTTAGTAGACCTCCCCGCTGGTGTGAGTAGTGCCCTTAGGTCTATGTCTGTCCTGTGACTAAATCTGGAGACTCACCTCACCATACTTGCTGTCTTGTCTAGGAGGAGCTGCGGGTGGTGGATACGCCCAGGTCATCCCCATGGAGGAGGTAAGGCCATGAGATGCCCATCTGAAACCTGACATTGGTGGCTACATACAGATATGTGTGCTATTTACTGAGAATATTCATGGTCTATTAATAGATATATTAATACCAACCGGATGCTAACCTAGTCCCTGGTTGGAGTGTTTTATATCTTAATTCTAAATATGTACATGTATGTGTGTATGTATATATGTATGTGGGTGTCTATACATGCATATACACACATATCATACCGCCTTTCTAAACTCCAAAATGATTCTATATCCCCAAGCCTCTGTGGACCCAAGCCCATTTTAGCTAAGACAATGCTCTCCTGGGTCCCATCAGTCATCTCTTAGACTGCCAAATTCAGAAAGAGGTAGGTGATTTGTTCTGCCAGTTGAAGCCACAGATAAAAACATCTCTGAGAAAACGGGCAAAGGGAGTCGATGCTGTGGATGCTCATTTCTCCCTTCCTCTTGCTTCCCTTCCCTTCCCGCATCTCACCAGGACATGTCCGCCTCAGCCCTGCTCTGTATCTGCCTCATGGGTCGGTCCTGAGGTCTCCCTACGAGAAGGATACTCACTGTCCTTCCTGTTCCCTGCCACTCCTGTGCGGCCTGCGAAGTCATAACAGGCCTTCGCTCCTGCTTTGTAGTCTGTCCCCTCCTCACAGGTTCCTTGGCGGTGCCTGTCATCTTTTCTAAGGAATGCTGGGATGTAGGGTCTCCTGAACGCTAAGTGTTCATGTGACCACTGAACTGTTCTGGTATCCTGGTTTCTCTTGATTTTATGACCTTTCCCATTCGTGGAATGTTCTACCCTTCCTCTGTCCTCACGACCCTGCCCAAGTTATGGCCTTGAGATTATACTTAACTCCAAAAGTCTCTTTTACAAGCTAGGAGAATCCAAGGCCTGAAGGCCAAATTAGGATGAAGAACAAAGAACATCCCATGGGCCAGCCTCCAGTTCCTAGCCAAGAGATTATATCTGACTTGTCATTAGTCAGCCATTGGAGGGTCTTGACAGGAGAGAAACAGGGTCACACTGCGTTTTGTGTGACAAATTGTGTGTAATAATATTCATTATTAATATTAATAATTTCAATAACAAACAAAATATCAGATTGAATATTCCACTTATGGCTTCATGTGGGCATTCGAAGCTCTTTGGGTTTCAGATTGGGAAGTTAGAGATGGGAAATCCATAATGACTTTTCCTTGAAGGTTCACAAGGGCAAGTAAGAGGGGCAACTTGACAATTAAAGGCGCTGGCCTGTCAAGCCTAGAATCTGAATTGCCACCCGAACCCAAGTAAAGGTCCATGAAATTGTCCTCTGACCTCCACACGCATGCTGTGACACACCCACACTCCTCCATCACACACATACATGATAATAAGGGAAACCTGAATAAGTTAATTTTAAAAATTAAAGTTTCCAAATTATGAGTGTTAACTCCATGAATAGCAACCATGTGTTAATATGAAAATAGTGTTCAGTAATGTTTTCTCTTACTTCACTTTTGCTGTTCAAGTCTTGCTTCACTCCCAAGTAGATCTGATATAGCATAGTTTCCTAAGTAATGAGGTGGTGTAAATAGATCATTGGAAAGGCGCACCTAGTCGTTAAACCCATGAAAATGTGTCTTCTTTAACCTAAGGATGGGAGACTCTATGGCAAGAGAGACCGACTCCTCAAGAGGTCTTTAGCATCAAGTGGGAGGCCTTGACCTTGATTTTCCCAAGTGGGCCATCTTGTCTCGGCTCATGATACAGGCAGACAATTAGCACATCGTTTTATTAATTCCAACAGTCCTTGAAACCTGACCCGTCCATAAGGTACGCATAGAAAGATGTGACATTTCCTTTCTAGTTCAACCTTCACCTGACTGGCGACATCCACGCCATCACCGCTGCTAATAACTTGCTGGCTGCAGCCATCGACACAAGAATTTTACACGAGAGTACTCAAACAGACAAGGTGAGAGGTGCCCTTGTTAGCCATCTTGGGAATTTTATCCTGGGGTTAATTCCTGCATCCTTGGGGACTTCAGAAAGACTTTCACAGCCCTCTGTTCTGAAACTGCATTCCAAGTTTGGTGAATTTTGCCCATATCTTCACTTCCAGAGGAAGAGGAGAGCTCCACTTCAATCAGATTCTCAAGTGTGTTGAGGATCGACACAGAACAGCTGGGCTAATTAGGCCCAATATTATTTGACATGTGTCTTTTACATTTTAAAGGTCTTTGGTACATCATTAGTTTTCACTGCAGTCATGGAAACATTGGTTTATTCTAAAGGGGACTGAGCTTTTGGTAGGGGGGGGGGGTTGAGGTTTCCAGTACCGGGACTTGAACCCAGGGCTTTGTACATACTGTGCCAGAGCTGTAGCGTTAAGTTATAAGCATGCCCAGCCATTTGTAAGAAAGTCCTTGTAGGAATCGTGCAGTGTGAAAGCAGTCAGAGGCCCCTTCTGGCTTCATATGCATGAGCCCAAGAACCAACTCAGGGCTGAAAGCCACTAAGTCCTGGGAGCTAACTCCTCACAGGCAGAAGCCATAGGCCAGAGACGTACTTCATGGCATGCTTTGTGATAAGCGGTCTGACTTCTTCAGTGACCATAATCCCCTAGTGAGTCTTCTGACGAAATTCAGATAACTATTTAATAAGCTGTGAGTGTACGGGCCAGGTAGATTTATGCAAATCCTTTGTAATGTGCATCGTTTCCACCTTACTAAGTTTTATTAAGTCTACATTGTTTTCTATTAGAGCCTGTTTGGTTTCTAATGTAATGGACTGTGTCCATTTATGGGTTCTCCATGCTCATGGCTGAGCCTGAAGCTCTGATAGGTTGTTTGGTTTTTCTTAGGCGCTATACAATCGTCTGGTTCCCTTGGTGAATGGAGTCAGAGAATTTTCAGAAATTCAACTCTCTCGGCTCAAAGTAAGTTTCCAATTAGTAGTGGTTTTTAAGGGAAACATATTTGGACTGGAGAGACAGCCCAGGCATTAAGGGCACACTGGCTGCTCTTCCAGAAGATCAGGGTTCAATTCCCAGCACCCACATGGCAGCTCACAGCTGTCTGTAACTCCAGTTCATCCTCACACAGACATATATATGCAGGAAAAACCCCAATGCATTTAAATAAATAAAGAAAAGAGCAAAAGAAAACATTCTAGAAACGTGACTATTGGGTTTTCAGATGCTTCTATGGTTATTAAACTCCAGATCAGTGGTTCCCAACACTTCGGCCCCTAAATACAGTTTCTCATGTTGTGATAATCCCCAACCATAAAATTATTGGGTTTTTTTTTTTTTTTTTTTTTTTTTGGCTACTTCATAACTGTAATCTTGTTACTATTATGAATCATAGTGTAAATATCTGATATGTTACTCCCCCCCCCACCCAAGGGGTCATGACTCACAGGTTGTGAAGCACTGTGCTAGAGATTATTAACTCAGAATATCATACACAGTGAAGTCCACACACCGAAGAGCTGGGGAAATGAAAACTCACATTTTTTTTCATGGAGTTTAAGAAAAATTGTTTCCATCTTGTTTTGTTTAGTGTGTATCACGGTGTGTGTGCGCGTGCGTGCGTGCGTGTGTGTTAGATTCTGAGACAGGGTCTCACGTAGCTCAGCCTCGAACTCCTGATCCCCCTGCCTCTCTGCCTCCTGAGCGCTAGGATCGCACGCGTGCACACCCAACTTGAAGTTTTTAATTCGTTTTTCCAAGTGAAGTAGAAATTTATTTCTTTGAGACTTAGACATGCACTTCACTGAGCATGCGCGGTGTTTGACAAGAGCAGTGGGGTGAAGCATCCATGGCTACGGGGGGGGGGGGGGGGTCGCGCACCCTCTGGGCTCAGGGCACGCGGCCACCAGCAGGTAGGTAGCCCCAGCCTTGCAGGAGCAGCAAGCATGTGTGTTCACCAGCCTTGCAGGAGCAGCAAGCATGTGTGTTCACCATGTGCTTCTGACTGGACCCCACTTTGAGGTCCTCATTTCAGGGGTTTGCAGGTTCCCACCCTCTTCCACTTGGGGAAAGCGAAAGCGAGCTGGACTTCCCCTAACCCGCCGCTCACTCCGCGGTTTGGTTTTTGCAAGAACTTTACGCGCACTGCACGGGACCGTCCTGTGTGAGTCTGGCTCCTTGTTCGTTCCTGTTCTTATGGCATTTCTCCCCCAATTATCAGAAACTGGGAATAAATAAGACTGATCCAAGCACGCTGACAGAGGAGGAAGTGAGGAAGTTCGCCCGCCTCAACATTGACCCCTCTACCATCACGTGGCAGAGAGGTAGGTACTGGGGAAACCGGAGGGCGCTTGGGACCACACTGGAAGGATGTGTCTGAGCCTTCTTCCTTAAGTTCAGTTCATAAACACTCGACCCTACACACAGCGGCCTCTTGTGGGCTTTATAACCCCACCTGCACTTACTATTCTTTTCCTTCGCCTCTGGGCTCAGTCCATTTACTCCCTCCCCTTCCAAATGCCTGTGGACAGGCGGGAGCTCTCCTCTCCCTAAGTGCCCGAGGGTGCTCAGGGGGAGAGTTCTCATCTAGCACATGCAAAGCTAAAGACCACAAAGTAACAACCTTCTACAAACGTCTTAGTTAGGGTGTCAAATGCTGTGAAGGGGCGCCATGAGCCCCGCAACTCTTACAAAAGAAAACATTTCATTGGCGTGGCTTGTTTACGGTTCAGAGGTTTAGTCCGTTGTTGTCATGGTGGGTGCCACGGCAGACAGGGTGCTGGAGAAGGAGCTAGGAGTTCTTCATCTTGATCCGCAGGCAGCGGAAACAACTGTGTGCTGCACTGAGTAGCCAATCCCTATGAGTTTATGTGGGCTAACCACATTCAAGCTACCACACCAAATGTGTAAGAAAAATCTTCTCTTCCCGTATCTGTTCCCATCCGTGGCTGTAAAATCGTCCCTAGGCAGTTTGTCACTCGGAACTTCTGGCGCCCAGGTTCTCTCTTCAGTCCCAGGTCCTTGCTTCACCCTCCGGCCAGCCTCTTCTTGGCCACAGCCATCCTTGGTCCCATCTCTTTCCTAGGCCCATCTTCCTCCCAACTTCAGCCAGCCTTCCGCCCTTCCGGGGTTGTCTTTCCCAAAGCCAAGCCAGTAAGAATGGAGTGGCTCCCAGCAGACTTTGCAGCCAAGATACTCCAGAAGAGCAGGCCCAGAGACGTGTCTCCTAGCTCTACCTCATTCGAGCTACACAACTTCACATTCGAGCTATACAACTTTGGATAAACCACTTCCTGTTTCCTCATCTACGCCCAGTAGCCCTTATCCAGAACACCTGAGGCCAGCCGCACTCCAAACATCATAGAGTTGGTGGTTTGGGCAAATAGTGCAATAATGACAGCCAACTTTAATCACAAAGTTCATTTGTTGTATTTACATCTCCCGTTTGTAGCCTAAAGGATAGTTTAGAGGTCATTTTAAATAATTTTGAATGTGAAGCTGTTTCAGGCTGCGGGATTTTTCCACTAATGGTATTATGTTAACGCTCAAAAAGGCTTGGATTTTGGATGTTGAAACTGTAGTAACATCCTCCCTCTGGGGAGGCTCCACTGACACGCAAACTCGGACGCACTTCCCACATGACCCTTGAGTGAGGGTAGTAACTACGTTATGTTGTTTCTCTACAGTCTTTGTCTCCTAAGATTAAGATTTCATTGAGCACTCTTGTAAGAATCCATGCTTGGTTTTAAAACAAATAATACTATTGTAGCAATTTTGTCAAATTTTGTCAAAAAATTAATCGACATTTCGTGATGCCAACAACTGATAGCCATAGTTTTTAGTATACTCGATTTTTCTGTACAGCTCTGTCCCCATTTATTTTCATGGTGCTGAAGCATATACTCCACCTCCAAGCTCTATCCCCTGCATCTGGGGTGGTCACTTTAAATGAGTGTAGAATAGTCCTTTGGGGATGAGCTATGACTTGTTCATACCACAAGTCTAAAATAGACAAACAAACAACATTTTAAATAGTCAACAGGAATAGTTTCAGCATTTTACTGGGGCATTATTTTTTTTCTACAATTTTTTTCAACTAGAAAGCTCTATTATTAAAATGCTGTTTATTTGCAAAATGTGTAGTCAACCTTTCAAAGACATTTCTGAGCTTGTGTAACTCTTTAAGTTGTTTTCATGGAGGAGAGCTTTTAGTGAGTGAAAAATTAGGCAATGGAATATTTTCAACCCTACATGTGGCTCTATTGGAAACAGAAACCCTCAGACCAACTTGCATCATTGCAAATTTGCACTTGGGCCCCAACCTCAGAAAGCGTGGCATATCACCTCTTGATGAGGGCCAGCATGCAATTGGATTCTCCGTGTGAAGACAGGATTGGAATGCTCTGTGGTTACAAATCAATTTTACTGAAAGTGACAACTTCAAGAGTTATCCCAGAAAAATACGGACCTACATTACTGTTAGGGTGCTAAAGGGAAGCAAATTTTATTGCTGAAGACAAGCCACCTGGGCCAAAGGAATTCGGGCTGAAATTTGACAAGTAGTTTGACTAGTGAGTTAGTTGGAGAATGAGGAGTCTTCATAGATGAGCTGAGTACATTTACTGGTAGAGTTTTCTGGCTTTGACTGAAAACAAGTATAAGATGCTGGACTACTCCAGAAGCACATCACAGAGGCAGGAAGGCATATCTCCATGCATACATTATCTCCCAAGGGCCAGAAAACTAGGCTTTGTTATGTTGGGTCCCCCAAAGCCCCTGTCTCTTAGAGAACTCAACTCCCCTCCAACTTATAGACTTGCCTTCGCCTACACTTGTCTATCTCCCCATCATAGGCCAAGGGCCCAGTAGCCCTGCTCATGGTCAGCTTCCAGATACCATGTCTACACTTCCCAACCCTAGCCCAATGGCATCATGGGAAAAGGATGCCGTGTCCTCCGTGGAAGCCTGCCCTGCTATGGCACCCGTAGCTGCCCTTTCGCTCTTGGGCTGGTATTGGCTACTTGACGAATCAGGAGTGCCTCGGGTGTTCCTTTGGGCACCATCAACACTATAGCGCTAAAGAAACTACTTAGACCAAGAAAACTTGACCAGTCAACCCCAAACCCCAATGCCTTCCTTCATGCCAGCGCTCTGGGGCGCTCTGCATCTTCTCTTGGGGAATGTCAGGAGTCACACACTGTGTGCAGCTTGGTGTCCCTGACTAGGCAGCACAGGGCTGGGCGCAGAAAAAGCCTTGCTCCAGGGAAGGAAGGGATGGACACGTAGCCGATGCCCCCCTTAGCTCTATCACATAGATGCCAGCTGTGTGTCCCTGTCGCTTTCTTAGGGCTTTAACCACATCTGTGTCTTGTGAGTTGGGACTAACCCTGTACAACTTCCCTCTTGAGTCACTGGTGCTGAATTCACACAGCTCTCTGCCCAGGTGTGAGTATCCTGGCAGGCCACAGTGTTTACTGAGGCACCATGAAAGACACAGCATCCTTTGGAGGATGCTGCAGTTTGATCTAACCTTTTTTGGTTGACTTCCCTCTGTCGAACTAAAATTTGAATGGCCCACTATTGACTTTAAATACATTTGATTGGGGATGGGGGAGATCTCAGTCTATGGCCGAGAGCATTTATATACTACACAGCAAAAAAATAAATAAATAAATAAATAAGGGGAGGGGACATGGTTTTATTACATGTGACTGTGTGCCCAGCATCTTGGGAGAAAAAGTAGTAGCTGGTGACGCTGTTGAGATGCAGCCTTTTGACTTTGCAGGTGTTCAACATCTGGCTTAAAAAATAAACGTGGAATCTTACATATATTTGGCTGAGTGCGTCTGAGTGTGTGCGCATGCGTGCACGTGTGTGGTTTTGTGTGTGTGTGTGTGTGTGTGTGTATGAGAGAGAGAGAGAGAGGGAAGGAGGAAGGGAGGAAGGGAGGGAGGGAGAACATGTCAGCAGCAGCAGGGGTGGAAACTGGAGAGATTGGTGTGTCGTATTCTACTTTTTTAAGTAGGATCTCAGTTGTTGGCTGTGAACAGCCCTGCTGTTTTAAATCACAAAGATGAGGGGTCTATTCTGCCTTTCTTGGCAATGCAAATTTGGTTTTTCTAAGGCAGATAGTTTTCACAGACATTTTCAACCTGTGCAGTTCACACAAGCAAGCGTTGCATATGATCCAATCACAGTTAGTCTCCTCCTGTGTGCTTTGGCTTTGGCTTTTCCTTTTGTCATGGTAAAATATGCATGGCCCAATAGTTGCCATGTTAACCATCCGTAACTGTACAGCTGATAGCATTGACTGCATCCACAGTGCTGTATGACCATTGCCTGTACCCAGAGGGGATCATCATCCCCTAGAGCAGAGGTTCCCAACCTTCCCAGTGCTACCACCCCTTAGTACAGTTCCTCATGCTGTGGTGACCCCCAACCATAAAATTGCTTTCGTTGCTACTTCATAACTGTAATTTTGCTGCCGTTATGAATTGTAATGTAAGTAACTGATATGGGAGTCCCAAAGGGTTCTTTGACCCACGGGTTGAGAACCGCTGCCCCAGACCCATGAAACAGTAACATCCCCTCTACTGCCGAGCCCAGCTGCTCTGTTTTCTGTGTCTGTAGATTTGGCTACCTTAGCTCCCTCATGGGGGGGAGAAGCATATAGCATCTGCCCTTCTGTGTGTGCATAGTATTTCAAATGTCTGTGAGGCATATATCTAAATGCTCATTTATTGTGTATAATGTTACATTGTCAGTCCGTCCATTGGAAACATTGGTTGCTTCTACTTTCTGGCCACTGTGAATGGAGCTGCTATGAGCATGAGCTCACATGTCTATTTGGGTCTCTGTGTTTAGGTTTTTTTGGATAAAACGTAGGAGTACAATTACTGAGCCATTTGGCTGTTACTTGCACGACAGACCAAACCTACTTCTCCTTGTCCCTAGATGTCAGTGTAAAATAAACTTTCAGAACTACTGGCCCTTGCTGCCTAATCAAAAGCACCCCAGCCCAGCCTACCATCACCTGTCAGTAAGACACTTACCATTAGCATGTGTTTTTTTTTCCCTCAATCGATCGTTCAGATGAAGCCAGACCTTGACTCTTGTTTTCTGGCCTTCCACAGCATCTTCTAGCATGGTTACTTCATATTTGTTGATGGGATAACCTACCTGTTCTCTTTCAGTATTGGATACCAATGACCGGTTTCTGAGAAAAATTACTATCGGGCAGGGAAGCACAGAGAAAGAATATTCCCGGCAGGTAGGTGGCGCCATCTTCCCGGAAGTGTCTGACCTTCCTCATCTTGGTTTCCAGTCTGCTTTTTTGCTTCTGCTTGCCCAGCAACAGTGCTAGTGGCTCTCGCATTGTCTCGGGTGGGTTTCCAGTTGCTGTGCTAATCTCAGAGTGGAGAGTATCAGGGTTGCTCTAGAAGTGACATCATCGAGAAGCAGGAAGTTTCCAGCAAACTCGTCCGTGTGCTTTTTTGGGCTGGGTTTCTGGGGAGACTCGGCAAAGTCCCATATTCCAACAACACTATAGCAAGGGAAAGGTGAGAGTCTCAGATACATCACTCCAGCTTCTTAAACTGGAGGGCAAACACCTACTTACTAGGTTTAATAGCATGGAGAACTTTTCAAAGGGTAATAGCATATTACTCAAAAGCACACAATGTGGGGAAGCATTATGAGTTCTGCCTTCCATTTAATGGGTCTCTGATGTGGGGTAGTGGCACTTAGGAAATATAAAATCATTCCATAATTTTTTAGCCAGGCACAACACCTTCTAATTTTTTTTTTATTTTTTATTATTATTTATTTATTTATTTTGTAAATTTTCTTTGGAGAGTTGGTTCTTTGGTTTGGTTTTTTGTTTTTTGTTTTTATTTAATTTATGGGCTTTGCATTAAATTTTTATTAGTGGAAAAGGTTACTTTTATGATAATAACCATTTCTCATACCAAATGGATTTGGGTAACTTCTGATAGATTTTGAATTAAAGAGTGGATGTTGGCTGGGTGAGTAAAATGCTTGATGCACTAGCATGAAGACTGGAGTTCAGGGTCCCACACCCTCATTTATGGACGGGCATGGTGACCCACTTTGGACCTAAAGCACTTAGGGGACAAAGGTGAGCTACTCAGAGCCAGCTACCTATAACTGATAAGCTCTGGGTTCATGTGAGAAACCCCACCTTATTGGTACCAGGTGGAGCGTAATCAAGGAGACAATCATTGTTAATTCACGCATGTACATATGCATACCACACACACACACACACACAGACAAAGGTAAAAAAGAACCATGTTGGTAATCAACAAAGCACTGCACCTCAGAAGAGAGCAGGCGCTCTATTCAGATAACTAACAGGATGAGAATCTCTCAGTCCAAGGAAAACAGGGTTTCCATTTTGAAAGACAAACAGAACAGAAAAGGGGAGAGAGAAGAGAGAAAAAAAAAAGAAGAAGAAGACTTCTGCCCAGAAACATTGGGCTGAAATTTCAGAGCATGAAGAATAAAGAAGAAATTCCTAAGTGCTGCCAAAGAGAAAAGACCCTGATTGCTCACAGAGGAATAAACATTCTCATCAACAACACCAAATGCCAGGTGGCCTTGGCGAAGTTCATTCAGAGCTCTGAAGAAGGATTGCGACGGAAGCTTCGGCAGAAAGAGAAAAACAACAGAGCTAACATGAAACACATTAGAAAGACCTTGAAAAAAAAAAAAAAAATAGGACACAGCCCTCTTGGAGCTAGGCGGCCATGAGGAGCTGTTACCGACAACATGCAGAGCCGACAAGGCAAGCAATAGGCCGTTTTTGATATGCTTAAAAATCGAAGTCTTCCATCTAAAACAGTGACTCACGTAGAAAGTTTAAGATGTGTGATCGTCTGGAACGTACGACATGGGCCGTTGTGTCTAACAAGGACGTTCACCAGTTAATACTCAGATATGGCTCTTTCCCTGGCCACCTTATATGCCATCGCAGTGTCTGTCTCCTCCTGGCTGAATCCTGCACCTGAATCCCTTCCCATCATGACAGTTTTCATGCTCTCCTGAAAGCGGGGTTCGCCTCTATCCTCACCATTGTATTCTATACTAAAGCAAACATCGGTCACACTAAGTAGGTGATGTGATTGTGTATTTGTTGACCAAATAGGTAGAACAGATAAATGAGAGTTGACAGATATAAAAACCAAACACCTGCATGAAAAGGTATCTGTAGCGCTTATAAATTAATAGTGTAGCCTCGTGTGCTGGTGCATGCCTGTAATCCTAGGACTCAGGAGGCAGAGGCAGGAGGATCCCTGTAGTTTCAAGTACAGCCTAGTATGCACAGTACCAGTTTAGATTACCTAGCAGGTTGCTTATATTTTGCATTGCTTTAGGCATTTTTTAAGTAATAAATGGCTATATTAGAGTATTGGTCCTTGTTTTAGCCCTGATGGTCTGTAGATCATCATCCTGCATTAATAGAGGTAAAACTGTATGTCACTGGTTTTAAGCTCATACGTGTATCAACCTGCTCACTAATTTCTGTTAAAGGACATATGGGCCATTTAGTGTGGTTGACTCTCCTAAATATGTGGCAAATACGCCTGTGCTCAGGTGTGTACTTGTCTGGTGTTAGGTTGGGGGTAGACTTCCAGGATGTAATTGTAGAGTCACTGTATTGTACGATGCATAAATTACTGCATTGCTTTCCAGAAACGTTAAATCTACTCACTGTCCTTTTGTTTATATCTGTGGCAATCCATTTGTCCCTTTATGTGATTTTTAAGTGTTTTATTTGATAAGCAATATGAATATTCCACTCCCAAGCACATTGGTTAGTCAGACGAGGGACAATGATTCTTAAATAGTCTCACTTACTTAATGAGCCTTAGATTGACTCGGTTTGCATACATACACACATACATACATGAGCATGCACACACGCACTTGTTCATACACACGCACACACACACACACGGTCTTGCTATTTAGTGAAGGCTGATATGGAACTTATTAGATAGCTCAGGGGGGGCCCCGAACTCATGCTCCTCCTGCCTCAGGCTCCCAATGCTGGATTTAGAAGCATCCACCACGGTGCGGGCTTGCAATTTTAGAAATAAAACAATTACAAGTGAAGTACTTGTATACACTTTATGAATTCTACAAGTTGATTGCTATATAGTTCATACTGCAAAAGTATTTCCAGGCTCATGCACAGAAAATATTCACATTTTGGTCATTTTTGAAATCAACTGTTTACAATGTAATATGTGCAATAGGAAGTTAGAGTTCACGCAGTGAGGAAATCACTTACATTTTAGAAGGATTTGTAGAATATAAGCACTGGATAGAGCTGTGTTTAACTTTCAGGCAATGTCTTCAGTAGATCCGTGGCTAATACAGTCTCAACCAGGAAGGAGTCAGCAATCTCCTTCCTGCATTCATTTGCTCATCTGTCTGTGATGAAAATGGGTAATAAAGTATCTCATAAGGTGATCCCACCAGGGCGGAGCCATTCTGTCTGTGAGCTTGAACCTGTCTGACTCACACTCCCCCAGGGATCCAGAGAATTAAGCTGGAGCTTAACGAAGTGGCTATGTACAGATGTTTCCCCAGTGGCTGGATTGTAGGCAGAAGGAAACACATGCTCCTTGTCTCCCTCTTCGCTCCCACTGGACTCTGTACAATGCGCTCTTGGAGCCAAGAGAGGGGAGGAGGAAGTCCTGGGAATTTTTTTGAAGAAAGTCAGGGCTAATGCTCTCTGGCTGTCATTGCTGGGAGCCTCAGGATAGGATGGAGCCATACCCACACGAACCAGAAGCAAATCGGTTCTGGGACATTCTTTAGCTGCTGTGCCGAAACCGTGCTGAGATTACGCTCAGCACGAGGTGGGCCTTGTGCACAGGAAGCCGGCAGGGTGCTCTTTATTCCACTCTTCCCTGCGCTCAAAGACTTGCAGTTCAGTATTAATGGGCCTGTGGCCCAGTGGTAGCATGCTTGCCTGACATACGGCCATCCTGGGTTCAATTCCCACCTCAACAAAAAGAAGAGAGAGGAGGTCAGCGGGATAGAAGGGAATATAAAGTGACCTCCATTGCAGACCGATTGCTAGGAACAGAGGTAGCCAGTAATTCACTGATTAGTTCATTCAGTATGCAGTAAACACCTACTGGGTATCACAGGCCATGGTCCCTGCCTTTGTGGCCAGACGTTTTAGTGATAAAGATGCTCAGAAGACAGATAATGACACTAATACTTCGGGGGATGGGAGAGAACCAAACCCAGGGCTTCAGACGTCCTAAGCAAGAACTCCGCCATCGAGCTTCCCCCCTGCTCTACTTGATGCTAGCCCGAAGCAGACTGCAATAGCAAACTACAATGAGTGGCTGGTTTCACAGGTCTCACGTGGGCGACTTGTTCAGCAGAGCCCAGCGGGCAATGCGACAACCTAGGGAGGCCATCTTTGATGGTGCCAGCACAAGACCCCACGTGCTGTGCACCGTAGGAAAGCCACACTCCGTGAGAGCCTGCCCACAGGGGAGAGCCCTCAGCTATGGCTACTGAAGCCTTGTGAAAAGTGTCCATCCAATGGCACTTCAGCTAACCACAACACTGGCTTTGTTCTCTCAGGCACAGTTTGACATCGCAGTGGCCAGCGAGATCATGGCGGTGCTGGCCTTGACTGATAGCCTCGCTGACATGAAGGAACGACTAGGAAGGATGGTGGTGGCCAGTGACAAAGATGGGCAGCCTGTGACAGCTGAGGACTTGGTGAGCGTTGCTCGAAAGCCCTAGGGAGGAGCTTGCTGTCCGTAAGGAGAATAGAGCTCCTGCTCACACCGGTTCACAGTGAGGGTTCTGAAATGTTCTGCATGCCCCATGATCTCCTTCACAAGCCTTGCTGCTTCTTAATGTCTTCACTTGTGTTAATAGCAGGTCTGGACCTGGCTGTGACCACAAAACATGGAATGTATTGCATAAGCATTTCACCGTTCTTATCTGTCTTGATCTCTACTTCACCTTAGCCAGGCTGGGCTGGTAGGGTTGGCCAGGCTGGGGTGAGGAAGACGTGGGCAGAGCCAACAATCCCAGGCACATGGTCAGCTTGGGGGATGCCCACCTAGAAGTGGAATGGGGGAAACGGGACAAATCAGCATGGCCCTAGGTGTTCGAATGCTGATTTCTGTGTCTTTTTCGCTCCTGTAGGGGGTGACAGGTGCTTTGACAGTTTTGATGAAAGATGCCATCAAACCAAATCTGATGCAGACCCTGGAAGTAAGTAGTTTCCCATTTTACGTATTTATTTATAGTTGCATGTACATGCATGCATGTGCAAAGTGTGATGGGCAGGGGCGCCTCATGCAAATACATGCATGTGTGGAGAGGTCAGAGGTCAACCTCTAGTATTATTCCTAAGGTGATATCAACTTTAGTTTTTGAGGCAGGGTATTTCACTGGCCTGGAACTCGACAAGAAGACTAGACTGACTGGCCAGCCAGCCCAAAGTTCCACTCATCTCTACCTGTCTAGCCCTGGGATTACAAGTGTGCCACCATGATTGTTTATGATGTCACATTTGCCTTCATTGGATTGACTGTGGGCATTATGTACATTTCCAGCCAGTGTGAGCCTAGCAAAGTGTCAGAATACCTTATTGGTCTTCTGAAAAAAATAACCAAAAAGTTAAAAGTGAGTTTATCCATCCTTCAGTGTGAATTATATCTTGACTTCGGCTTGTCTACGGCCATACAATCCAGAACGTACCTGATCTTGTCTGAACTCTTTGTCTGAAGACTTTGGCTAAATTGACTATGACAGGAATATAGGATGTAAGATCTACCTAGTGTACCCATGGGTGATCTTGCCATGTTTACCTGATATTGTGTAACTTTTTTTAACTTAATCTATTATGTCAATTATAAGTTGTTTTATAATTATAAACTGTTTTTTTCCCCCAAGTAAAATACAGTAAGTACTAACAAAAGTTTTCTAAGAATTTATGTTCTTCTCACTTTTGGGGTAACACTGTTTTTACAGTCTTGTACACAAACACTGAAATTTTGTCTTGGATTCTTTGATTCAAGGTGTTTTCACACACATACACGCATATGATATATATATATATAATATATATGTTTTATATATATATATATATATTACAATCTAGTTTCTAAGTCACTGGTCATACTCATTTGATCTAGCCATTGTCTAATCCTTTCCTTAGATAACATTTATTAAATTTTGGACCCAAACATGGAGGGAGTGTCTGGATCGGGTTTAGCAAAGAGACAGGTATTGGGCTAGAAAGTTGGCTCAGCAGTGTAAGAGCACTTACCAATCTTGCAGAGGGCCTGGGTTTGATTCCCAGCACCCACGGGCTAGCTCCAGTTCCAGAGGATAAGATGTCATCTGGCATGAGGCATGCATATGGTACACATACAGGTGAAACACTCGTACACATGAAATTAATATTTACAGAGAGAGAGCAGGTATGGAGGTGAGAGCTGTCACCCTGATCTTCCACAGGCAGCTGCCAGGGAGGAAAAGTATTTCCCCTGTGGTCAATGTCACTGGGTAGAGTTCAAAACTGTTGCTAAGCCGCCCTGAGAAAGAGGGATAGAGGTGACCCAAGTACTTGGGAGAACAGAGCAGAAAGACAAGGAGAATATCCATAACCCTTCATGTATTCAGATGACATAAAGTTGAGTTTGAATGGACACTTTGCTGTTTGCATTTGTGTCCTGGGGATGAGTTATTTTATTCCCTCTGCCTCGGCTTCCTCCATGTAGAGTGCTGGCACCATCAACTAGCCCAACAGGGTAATTGTGAAGATTGAGTGTTGACATGCATACCATGGATGGGTGCTGAAGGCACTGTGGGTACTGTGGGCTCAGAAGTCCCTGCATGCCTGAAGGTTACTCAGTGTTGGGGAGGCAGATAGCAGACAGATAAGTCTACTGCCTGCTCCTTGGTGCAATGGCTGAAGAAGAAAACTCAGAGTGGGTGGGCCCAGACTAGTACACAATTCAGACTGACTTTGAGCTCTCTATGCAGTCTACCCTGACCTCAAAATTTCTAACTCTGCTACCTATCAAATACTGGGATCACAGGTGGATGCCACCATATGCAGGGACTGCTAAGATTTTAGGCAGAATACCAAAGCCTGAATTGTGTACTGAGACCCTGTCTCCGAAACAAAAAAAAAAAAAAAATCACAGTTGATGGCAGTAGCTCCAGGTTAGAGTGCTTGCCTCCAATGTGCAAGGCCTTGGCTTAGCAGAGTTAAGTTAACTCGTAAGTAAGCAAATAGATATTTGCATACATGAACTTTGTCTGGACCATTATTCTAGACAGTCATTTGGGAAGGACTCGTGGAATCTGGAATCGGTGACAATGGGGGGGGGTCCATATCTATGCACAGTCTAATTTATGGGCATTATTACATTTTGGACACATCTGATGTCATAGGAAGGAACTGGGAATCCCCCTGCCTCCCTACAGGTGGCCAAGATGCCAGCAGTTCTCAGTCCTAGCTGTCCCTTGGAAGACCTCAGAGGATTCTAGGATACTCATCCATGCCAGCCACCTTCTACCATAGACTAAGAAGAACAGGGAGCTTGGGGGGGGGGGGTTCAGGCAAGCCTCATCTACAGCCATATTGGAAATCAAAAGAATCCCTTAGAAGAGGCACTCACAGCGGTGATAAAATCACCGAGTGCTACAGTCCCATTGTGACCACAGGCTACATGCATTACTCTAAATTAAAGTTTAATAACATTAGAAATCAAGTCTTCCATGTGTTTAGTCGTGTCTCTACTGTTGCGTTCATTCAAGTTTTGGAAAAAGGAGTACTTGCTTCATTTTAAGTCCTCGCCAGAGGCAATAGTACTGGGCAGTATAGAATTATAATACTCTGTTGATTGCTTACCAGGTTGAAGTAATGATAACCAGAAGTAATAATCCTAGGAGATTTCTGGAAAGAGCCATTATAGAGACTATTCATCAGGAGAAGCCAAGACAGTACCTACTTTCCATTCCCAAGCATTCTGCCTATGAAATAAAAATCAAGATAAATATACCTCTAAATACAATATTTTTTTTTAAGACAATGTGTTTAGCTCAAAGTACTGTCTTTGATTATGTACTTTGTCCCTGTGTTTGAGTATCTGATGACACCAATGATCACTAGTCCACCCAGACTCCAAACTGGCAGTTGCAAACCAGGACTGTAATCTTAATAAGGTTATGAATGTGCTCCATGGCCTTGGAGAATACCCCTTGCTTCCGTCCTTGGGTTTCTCACGTCAGGAAGAAGTCAGCTCTTGCTCTCTCACATCATTTGGTTCTGTAATTTCCAACTAAAACTACTTTGCACAGAATTATAAAATGCTAGGTAGAGGGTAAAATTATGATTATGCGGCTGGAGAGAAATTGACCAAACCGGTCCTATTCTAGTTAGAAGGAATAATAAGTTTTCCAGAGGTGTCAAGCATAGGTAGTGCTTCACAGAAACAAGAAACGAGAGAGGTGTGTAACAGGATGTGGCAGGTGATCTAATCTAACCTGTTAGCTTTCCGGTACTGCAACAACTGTGCAAGATAAACAACGTGTAAAGAGGAAAAGTTGCTTTTGTCTCATTGTGTTGGAGTTTTCAGTCTGTGTCTGATCACCCTGTTGGTCTTGGCACTGTATAAGATAGTACATCCTGATCAGACATTGTATACAGAACAAGCTGCTCCCCTCATAGCCAGCACATGAAGACAGGAAGGGGCCAGGGTTCAGTCTTCTTCATGAAGATGCCCCTTCCCCAAGACCAAAATCCACCCACTAGGCTCCATTTCTATAGGGACTCACTGCAGTCCCTTGGTGCCAAGACTTTACCAGAGTCCTGTGGGGGATAGTTAGGACCCAAACTCCAGCATAGCATTCCACAATGCACACATAGCAAAACATCCTATTGTCCTCCTAAGGTGCATAATTGAAGATTAAAAATCAAAGCTTAAGGAGACGGCTCGGTGAGTAAGAACACTTGGCTCAGCAAGCATCGGGGCCTGAGTTTGAATCCTCATTGTCACATAAGAAGCTAAGTGTAGTCATGTGCCCTTGTTAGACCAGCTCCTATACTGAGATCAGAGGCAGAGAAGGGAGGACCCAGGGCCAGCCGTGATGCCTAGGAGACCCTGTCTCAAATAAGACGGAAGGCTAGGACCAGAACATGAGGTTCTCTCTGACCTCCACATGCCCACTGTGTCCTGAGTGATAAAGATAAAATCACAGTTTTGCTGATTGATGAGTCCTACAGCCTGGATAAGAAGAAAATCTCTGTGAAAGATGCAAGTCCTTTCCTTTTTTCCTTTTTTTTTTTTTTTTTTTAAAGTAGATTAGTAGATTAGCCTTACGTTAAGCAGCAACTTGGGGTGATTGATTATTCCAGGAATCAGAAAGCCTATTATTCCTGCTCAGCCACACCAGGTCACCTGTGTCTCCTGGAGACCAGGGCCTGATTCTTCTCTGACAGATGGCAGCAATGAGGGCTGCATGCTGTTGAGGAGGCAAGCCAGCTGCCGTCCAGGGATGGAGCCCGTGACTGTCCTTATTGCAGCTCTCCAGGGTGGCATGCCCGAGCCGGCAGGGTTGGGAGACAATGGAGACTTCTAAGTCGTTTTGAAATTTCTTCTCAGAGTACTTGAAAGGTTTGTGTAGATAGAAGAGAGATGTTGTGGATAGTTAGAGAGATAGACACTAACCATGTATACCTGTGAACAAACAAGCATATTGGATTTTATAATCCTCACATTTTCATATCTCTTTGACCTCAGGACCCAAGATACTCACTCTCCCGTGGACTTGGGGAGGAAAGCTAAATAGCAAATTCAGATTGTGGCTTTGAGAAGCTGTTTTATTCTCAGACCATCCCCCTCCCCCCCCCCCCCCCCCCCCCCGCCACTAACTGTCTTCCTGCTTTTGTTTAGCCCTCTCATCTTTGAACCACATTCGGCTAATAGCCCATCATAGTTCATGGGAATTTTCCATGCTTCTGAGCCTCCTGGTCCCCACCCCCACCCCCCATCGCTCCCTGCTTTCCGCTGTGTCAGCAAAGGGGCAGCCTGTATTTTCACAGGTGCAGGCAAGCCTTCATCTGAGCATACCCCCCCAATAATGTGCCTGGGTTAGGAATAAAGCCTGGGTTGTGATGAGAAAATTATTTTCAGACAGAACTAAAACCTGTTGTCATCAATAAAGGAAACAAAAAAAAAAAAAAAAATGACCATATTAACAAGGTTGGCTTAAAGACTTTGAAAGCTCAGAACTTTTAATTAGTTTCCTATATTGGTTTTTTTTTTTTTTTTGTAATTGTGCTGACTGGTTTTATGTCAACTTGACACGAGCTAGAGTTATTTTGGAAGAGGGAACCAACCATGTCCCACCAGACTGGCCTGTGGGCAATCCAGTGGTTGATGTGAGAGGGTCCAGCTCATGGTGGGAAGTGCCACCACCCCTAGACTGGTGAGCCTGGGTTCTATAAGAAAGCAGGCTGAGAAAGCCATGAAGAGCAAGCTGGTGGTCAGCACCCTCCATGGCCTCTGCATCAGTTCCTGCCTCCAGGCTCCTGCCTTGAGCTCCTGCCCTGACTCCCCCTTGGTGATGAATGTGACCTCACAGTGGTATCCTGAAATAAGCCTTTACCTCTAGAATTGCTCACAAACTAAGTACAGTATACGTGGATTAAAATGCCATAAAGAAACTCATTATTTTGTGTGATTTCTAAAATATATTTTAAAAGTAAATTTGATTTGGGCATGGTGGTGCTTGGCTGTGATCCCAGTATTTAATAAGTGGAGATAGGAGGATCAGGAGTTCAAAGTCATCCTTAGCAAGTTAGGGGCCATCCTGGGCTACATGATACATAATACCCTGCCTGCACAACCATAGCAAATCATTTCTATCATTAGTATATTTCACCCATGGTGGGGATTTCCTTTTGTTTGTTGGTTGTTTTTGTTGCTTGCTTTTGTTATCTTAATAACTGCCAGATTTCTAACCTGTAAGATAGTTGCACTATTTTTTAAAAGATTTAAACAGAACTCTTAAAAAAAAAAAAAAAAAAAAAACTGAGAAAATAACTTTAGGATGAAACCAATAGTCTGATCTTGTCCTTTATGCAATTGTCCTGTTCTGGTTCCCATAGTTCATGACTTACGCTGACTTTTATATTCAGTTCTTTATTTATTTGTTTCTTTACTGGCACCAAACTCCTAATGTGTGCTCTGGCTTTCACTCCCAAATGCAAGTATGTGCCAAAACCAACTTCTGGTCTCCGAACGGAGGCGTGGGTTCGAATCCCACTTCTGACACCAGATATTGCAGTAAATAAGGATCAGGATAAACAAATAGGCCGAATAGATGTTTATTCAGGGAGAAATAACTTACAACCTAGACAGATGAACACCAGGAAATTCTGCCCGATCCTCTCCTGTCCGAGTCACGCCAGCAAGAGAGCTTTTCCCCGCTCTCCCTCCGACCTCCTTCCACAGGTCACTTCCGCCCATGGCTCCACCCCCAATGGGCGTGGTCAGTGCCACAGAAGGACTATCTCACTACATACCTGGCTTTAAGTTTTCTTCTCCTTTTGCCCCTCCTCTCTCCTTTCCTCCTCCGCCTTCTTCCTTTCCTCCCTTTCTGTCTCCCTCCCTATCTCCTCTCCTTACCATGTAGCCCTGACTAGCCTCGCACTGGCTGGCTGTGTAGACCAGAGTGGCATCGTCTACACAGAGATCTGCCTTCCTCTGCCTCTTGAATATTGGTAGAGTTTCTTGAATTGACTAAATCAAGAACATTGAAGATATTACTTGGGCTATGAATATTTGATTAAGTTATTTTTAAAAATATAATATGGGCCATAGGAAATAAGGTACAGAGCTTATTTCATGTTCAACAGGCAAAGAATGTAGCTTATCAAAATTATAACCAGAGGTGACTGCATTCTTAGAGATTTGTCTCTTGCTCAGCATTAACTGTAGGCTAATTCTCTCTAAGGAGACTTGAGACATACTTGTGTCTGAGTCCATCGGGTTATCTTTGGTTTCAGTTTTATTTTAAAGGGGTTTTTGTTTGCTGGCTTTTTATTTGTATACATTATGTGTGTACGTATTCATGTTTGTGTACTGTATACGGAGGCCTTGGGTTCACATTGGGTATCTTCCTCTCTCCATCTCCACTTTGATTTTCAAGCGGCTCATCAACTGGGTAGATCAGTTGGCCTCCCTGGATCCTCCTGGCTTGGCCTCCTCCCCCTCCTGCACTTCTAGTGTGCTAAAGTTAGAAGCCAGTGTCACCATGTCCAGTTTTTACATAGTCTCTTAGGATATGAACTCAGGTCCTCATGCTCTCATGGCAGGCATTTTATTGACTGAACCATGCTTGTGCTTATTTTTAGGTTCAGTTCCTATAGCCCAAGCTAATTTCTAACCCCTCCGATAGTTAGACATGACCTTGAACTCCGAACCTTGTGTCTTTACCCCAAGTGTTGGAATTACTGCTATGCTCCATCATACTTGGTTCTCAGTACTTTTAGACCTCTTGCAAGCTATTTTGCTTTGAGTATGCAATATAGATTCAGAATGTCTGGGTTAGCTTTGCACAGAGCACTGTATGTCACCCTGAGCCCCCAAGTTAAGCTTGGTTTCCATTCTTCTGTTTCCTTTGGGGTTCTAATTTATTCTTGTTGCTCCATAGGGGACACCTGTGTTTGTACACGCCGGCCCCTTCGCTAACATCGCTCATGGCAACTCCTCCGTGTTGGCAGATAAAGTTGCACTGAAGCTGGTTGGAGAAGAAGGGTTTGTCGGTAAGTAGCTTCGTTTAAAGTTAAGGATTATAGAGTAATGATGAAATTGAGAAGATAGTGATTGTCATGAAATCTCATCTTTCATACCTCTCTCTGTAAGGGGTCTCAGTACTGGAAAACTCTTGTTCTATTCCAGCATAAATATATTGGTTGAACCATTGGTTCTGTGATCCAGCATATATGTCTTTTAGAGCTCTAGTGCCTGTCAATCAAATGACCTTGGATGTATTTTTAAGTAGCACTGAACCTCATTTTTCTCATCTGTAAAATGGTGCTTATGAAATTATTTTAATTAGTCATCCAATAGATATATATTCAGAACCTACCACACTAAGAACTGGGGATCCAGTGGTTAGCACAGCAGATCTAGTGGCAGGCCTTGTGGAATGTCATACCAGTGGTGTATGCCACCAGAGAATATGGCCATTGCCTGAGCTCTTAGTAGTAATCAGACTACTCTTAAAATCAATGTATTTTTTTTCTTCCTGGAATCCAGGTGTGGTTTTTGTGACCTGATAAAAGAGATGTTCGCAACCAATAGGCCCAAGTTTTATTTGGTAGTTTCACACTGTCTCCTATCAGAAGGGGGCTCTTGCCATGGAGTTGTCGCCATTGTTACTAGCCAAAAATCTTAGGCCAGAAGGGTAAAGCTATGAAGAACCAAAAACTCAAAACCAAGGATTCCTGGAAGAGCACACTTTATTTGACACTGAAAGGGTTTTAGTACCAGATTTTCCCCGGCCACAGGCAGTTCCCATTATCAAGTAAATACCATGATCGAGTATGGCAGCTACTTCCTCCACGCTCTCAGTCAGCCTAGCATCAAGCTCAGAAAGTGAGTTCTTCCAGTAGTAAAAAATTCTGTTTGATGTATATGGTTATAAACACATATGTATGCATATATATATGTGTGTGTGTATATATATATGAGAGAGAGACATATGTATGTATATATGTGTGTGTGTGTATATATATATATATACACATTGAGAGACAAACATATATGTATGTATACGTAAGATGCATGAATGTCTATGTCAAAGATTTTCTTTCATATTAAAAAGTAAGACTTTCCTTTATTGACTGGCTATACTATAATATGTCAAAATAGTTGGAAAATTAAATGCATAACAAAAATTGTCTCTGTACCCTACAGTCTATAATGACCAAATGAATATCTAAAATAATAAGTCTATAATCACCAAATGAATATCTAAAATAATAAATTATAATTCATTTTTTAAAATTCTGCTTGGCAGACGAACCTAGGTGTACACTCCCCTCGATGTGACAGCTCAGGTTGTTTCAGAGTTATCCAGACTGATCCAAGGATCCCACAATTGTAGCCAGAGTTGGTACCAAATGAGTATTTATGTAATTCCATCCTTCAAAGATCCGTGTAATGCAGCTATCACGTACTTTACTGCTTAGGCACCAAATCCACAGCAAGAAAGGCTAGGCACTAAGTGGATTTTCTCAGTTGAGCATACATAGCTATAGAACTAATGGTTGCGGAGGCTGGGGAAAAGTGGATACCAAGTAGATGGGCACTTAAGTGAAGAGGGGCTAATGTACTGACCGCAGGTGAAAGGGTTTCTAGGGCCCAGCACTCCGGTTGGTGCTGACCAAGCTCTCTGCTTTACTTTATCAAGCAGGTATTTACAGCATGTGCTTTATCATGACAAAATGTCTTTAAAGATACATGTTGATGGTGTCTGCAAAGTGTGTAGCTTCCCTGTGGCCTGGACAAGGCATTCGACCCTGGACAGTGTGTTGCTTGGTGGTGGTGTTCTCATTGGAAAATGTGAAGGTGGAGCAGATGAGGTGGGGGATATGGAGGACGGTACTGATGCAGGGTTAGATGCTGTGGGATGGGTAGTGTGGAGAAAGAACTTTCCTAGGGCTCAATGTTCTCTGTGGTAACAGCAGAACCCCTTTACTATAATGTTCAATAATATCGAAGGAAAAATTTATTTATAAGATAGAGGGAACTATGCAAATGTCTACCATGCTTTTGATTACTCCTCTGATCCCGTTGTGGTCTGAGGGGAGAGTTCCCCGGTAGTTATCTTGCCCAATGGGAGAGTCAGTACAGTCTTCAAGGCACTTTAACCGATGTGCCTCAAATTGTTTGCATGTAAAGTAAGGCTGTTTAAAAAGTAATCATTATACTTATGTGTGTGTGTGCGCGCGTGCGAGCGCATACATGCACACATGCGCACATGACGGGGGATAGGGTAGCCATGGCACATGTGTGGAAGTCAAAGGACAAATTTGTGGGACTGGTTCTCCCTTTATCCACTCAGCCATCTCACTAGCCAAAATAGGGCTTTTAAGAGAGCATTCCTAGGGGATTTAAAAAGAGGGTGTGTGACACTGTGCCTGTCAAGTTCTGGCCTGACAACTACCAACCCTTACCCAGTCCCCATTGTGACTCTTCCCCCATTACTGACCCATGACTAGAAAAGGTTAAAGTCCTTTTAAGAACTGGGTTTATTTTGGAGTGATAATGATTCTCATTTTAGTTGTGCGATACGCGTGACTTGGAGTCCGCCATCTTAGCTGTGTGGCAGGTGACTGTCAGAAGTCTCCATCTTTGTAGTCTCCAGCCCTTCCTTGCCCAGATTCCAAGCACTCACCATTGGCTTCTAGTGGGTATGGTAGGTGAAACAAACCAGTAGAGTCTCAGCAGAGAAGGGGACATGGGCTTTGTTGATTAACCGAGACCCCGGAGAGACAGGGGCATCTCCTGGATAGAATCCTCCCTGTTCACAGCCCCAACATCCAGGCAAGGAATCCTTTTGCCTACCCAGAATAATTATTCTAAAATAATGTAATCAACAGTCCATTTAGCCTTACAGCAGCCCAGTGTTTATTTAATTTTGTAATTAGCTGCATGAGTTTGTCAGATGAGAGCAAAGTGCTTCATGGGAATTATAGAGAAAGTGCTGTGGTGTCTGTAATGGCCCCTTCATGTGAGCTGGTGGCCCCATGGGAGTCCATCAACTTCTAGGCACTGCTGCAAGGCAAACCTCCCTTTGGCCTCAAACCCAAGTCAAGGGTTATCTTTTACAAAAGTACAAAGAAAGGAAAGGAAAAGCAACTCTGATTTTTTATTTTTTCAATTATTATTGTCTCATTTAAATTATTTGTAAGAATCTCAAAGTCATTCGAAAACCTTAGCTTTTTCTTTCTCTCTTTTTTCTGTTCATTTAATTGGCTTTGACTCCAGTTTCCAGATGAAGGTCCCGCCTCTACTTGAGAGTGTGGACCTGAAATTGTACATAGCTGAGGGTCTTTATATCCCAACAGTTGCAGCCACGGGAATCCCTGGATAGACTTAGGGTGTCTACCGCCCCCTCCCATACTTAAATACTGATAGAATGGGTCGAATGTGATGCCATGTGCCTGTAATCTTAGAAGACTAAGACAGCCCACACTTGCCTCAGTAAGTCAACCATCCTCCACCTAAATCAGTGAATAAAACAAGACAACTGTGATATGACACCATGCAGTGCACCCTAATATACACAGTAGTAGACAGTGTTTATATCACTCCAACCTCTCTGCATTATTAGCCCATTTTCTATTCCTATAACATAATACCACAGATTGTGTTTTAAAGAAAAGAACTCCGTTTTGACTTTTGTTCTCAGCCTGGGCTCATGGCTTGTGTCTTCTGGCTGGCAGAGTTGTGAGATAGCAAAAGGTGAAACATCGTGTGTGTGTGTGTGTGTGTGTGTGCGCGCGCGCGCGCGCGCGTGCGCGCAGGTGTGAGTTATGTGGGTGAGTGTATATGAGTATAGGGTATGGGTGTGTGGATGTGTGTATATGAATGAGCACATGCATGGGTGTGGTGTGTGTTTCTGCCTGATGTCTTTTTTCTTCCCTTTTCTAAAATTTGTGTTGTTTCTTTTTTGTGTTGACTATTGTTTTAGGGAAGCTAGTTTTTGTACATATGCATGCAGGTGCCTTAGGAGTCCAGAAGAGGGCACCAGATCTCCTGAGTAACAGGCGGCTATGACCACACATGGCATAGATGCTGGGAACTAAACTCAAGTCCTCTGCAAGAATAGCCCATGCTCTTACCTGCTGAGCATCTTTCCATCCCAGGGGAGGTGCTTTTGAGACAGTGTCTCCCTTGGTGGCTTTCTTTGCCCTGCTCAGTGCGTGAGCTAGGCTGGCAGAGATTCTCTTGCCTCTGCTTCCTGACAGGCAATGTGTGGTCCCTCTTCCCAGAAAACCAGTATTTCATCTCAAGGCTCCAGCCCTGGTGACCGTACTGAATCCCATCAGCTCTGAACACCGGAGCTTCGTTCAGCTCCGCCCTCTCGTGCCTCATCGTCTTTATTCAATTCCAATGGGAGTGTAGGGAGGGACCATATTCCAACAGTGTTCTCTTGCCTTGAAATGACTTTCTCAATATGTGGCTGAGTAAAGGTGACCTTGAGAGCCACTGACTTCAGTCATCTTGTTTGCCTTCATCCCCCATCCTTTAGGAGAGCTGTAAATCTTCCCTCTTGAGTTTCAGAGTACTCCGGTGAATAGTTACACCCAGCTACTGGCTTATTCACGCCATCTGTTTTTACTGCAGTGAAATGTTAAATACTCCATCATTTAGGTAGAAGAAAGCCAGACCAAACTAAACATTCCTATAATTTCATCCACCCTTAAAAAAAATGAGTTGAGGTGGTACCCAGCTTCTGAGCATAGAGGCTCCTGGAGCTCACCCTGTTGACATATGAAACCCTGCTCTCGGTCAGATCTTCACTCTGTTACGAAGTTCATTTTTGTGCCTTGAGTAATCCTATACATAATCATGTCAGGGGTAAGAACTGGGTTATTAGCAGTCTGGCTGGAGGGGATGTACGAACACAGGCAGCTGCTGGCTCTAGAGAGTGGGCGTTAGGCATTCCACTCAGACAGGCATTCACTGCAGGAATGTTGGTTCGTGGTGTCCCTGGACAACTGACTCCAGGAGATCGGTGCCGACTACATTCACCGACTTTCCTATATACGAGACCTCTTTGGTTTGCATTTGGTTTTGGAGCCTGTCTTCAATCCTTAAAGAAAATAATATGATTGAGGGAAGCCCACTGGCAGAGTAAGAGCCCTCCCAGCATGACCAAGGCCCTGGGTTCAATCCCCAGCACTAATAAATAAATGCTGGAGGCTGCAGAGATGGCTCAGTGGTTATGCTCTTGTAAAGGACTTGGGTTCGGATCCCAGCACCCACATAGCGGCTCACGAATGCCTGTCGGTCTAGTTGCAAAGGATCTGATGCCCTGTTCTGGGCCTCAGTGGGCCCCAGGCCAGCATGTGGTGCACATACCCACATGAAGGCAAAACACTCACACATGTAAAAGCAGAAAATAAGCAAGATTGGAACACTGTGCTTCTATACTTCTTGGGAAAGTATACAGATTAAATTAATCAGTCCCCTTTTTCCCAACACTCAACTTCACCAAGTCTGTGTGCGTTAGGTTCGGATATTAACATGTTTCTTAATGTGCTGTCTCTGTGTGCATTAGGTTCGGATATTAACATGTTTCTTAATGTGCTGTCTCTGTGTGCGTTAGGTTCGGATATTAACATGTTTGTAGTAAGACAGATATGTGGAGATAGGATTCCATGGCAGAGGCAAGCACGTCCAGGGCCTTGGATTCAGTTCCCAGCACTGGAAATGAAGGCAGAGACATGACATGTGGTTGAAATCTCTGTGACTTGGCTGCTGTGACCTGAACAGTTGACTGCCTAATTCCTCCTCTTGGTGATACTGGGTGGCAGAGCTGGTGATGAGCCTCTCCAGCAGACCCAAGTCCACAACACGCATGCGCACATGGTCTACACTCACAAACACACAAGACATAAAGAATTTTTTTTTAAAAAAAAGTTAAGGCATTTTTAAAAGTAAAATGTTTTAAAAGCCATTCTGGACATTAGGAATGCTCAACCTAACCTTGACCTCTTCTTTATGCCCTGCTTAATGCAAATGTGTTTAGAAATGAGCTCTGCGGCTCATTCCTGTTTGTGATTTATGTATATTCCAAACGGCGTGCTTGGACTATCGTTCTGCTTATCATCATAAAATGTGCAGTTCAAATAGGACGCTTGTCAAAACATCGTGATGCAGAGAGATTAGTGCTGTGAGGGCTGACATAAGATGACTTTCAAAAGTGGTCCTGAGGTTAGGCTGGAGTTTGTGACTTGTGGTCGCCTGGGCCTTCTAAGGGATTTTCTCTAACGTCCATTGCACAATAGGTTTTCAGATTACGTTACATGATTGCTATCCTAGCCCATCTGGGCCGAGAACATCTAGCATCAGGGTGCTGGACAGGAGCCAAATTGCCTTTTATAGTTTCAAAAAATTGCAATTATGCGAGAGTTTTTTTTTTTTTTTTTTAACATTTTTAAGCAGTATTTGGCGTCATTACAATATGGTGCTGTTCCTATACAAGACATAATGGGATTTTGAAGGAAGAATGCTGGAAAACTGGCACTTCCTAAAGGAGTATAATTTAGTATATTTTGTCAGAGACCTCTCTGCGTCTTTGGAGAAGGGCGTTCTTGTAGAGGAAGCAGGTTGCTAGCTGCTTTCTAAAAGCTGCCGCCCACTAGCCACAACCTGTAACTATAAATGTTCTCATCATTCCACTATTAATGTTGCGGTACAAAGTCTGTCACTGCGAAGTCCGCATAAGGGTTCAGGGTTCTGTGGACTACTTGTCTAGCTCACAACAAAGCAGAGTTTAAAAAGCTCGAGACAAAAGAGGTATCTGGGTGAAATGATAAAGACAATAGAAGAATTTAAACAAAATCAAAAGCCAGGGACAATCAAATGGCATCGCAGTCAATCGCACCTCTCTTGGGCAAACCTACTCAGTGACCAGGATGTCCATAGTGACTGCTAGTACTGTCTTACTCTGGAGACCTAGGCAATGGGGTAAAGTTAGAACAATGTGAAAAGCATAGATAATCTTTCTATTGCTAGTGTATGTAAATGCAGAAATAAAATTGAAGACACCAACTTAAATTTATACTTAAGTAATAAACATTTTAGTTTGCCCAGTTGGCTACGTTATAAATATAAATACCAATAGCCTTCCTTCATGTCAAGGGTAAACATATTATGTGGAAATGTGGGAAACAACCCTATTTATTCACACCCTCTTCTGTGATATAAAATACCTAGGAATAGATTTAACAGGATGTGAACATGGAGGAAGAATAACACAGCCACGTATGAAGCTGAGTTATTATTAATACAGTGAGACCAGAGTAAAGAGTGAGCCCATGAATCTCTTTGTCACACTAATACACATGCCTGAGCTATGTTGTAGTGATTCTGCTGCAAAAGCAGTGTGGGAATGTGAGCCATTTAGAATGGACGCCTTTTAAATCCTTAAAGGGCTGTTTTCTTGTACTGTCTTCATCGGATGATTTCAGGAGCTCCTGGAACTCTTCGTTTGAATTTTTGAAATTTTTACCTTTGTATGTATGTGTGCCTGGGAATTGAACCCAGTCTTCTGCAAGAGAACAAGTGTTCTTAACGACTGGGCTACCTCCAGCCCCCATTTTTAATGTTTATTTGCAGCTTATTTTGACACAGGATCCCATGTAGTGCACAGTGGCTTCCCACTCAGCATCTAGCTGAAGCTGACTGGTTCCCCTCTTACCTTCATCTCTGAGTGCTGGAGTAGTATGCATGCATCTCCGTGTCTGGCTTCATTTGTCTAGAGAATTGGTTTTATATGGGGGGACAGAAAAACAGCAGACCCTAAATTGATCACCTCTCCTGTCTCCTTCGGGATGTTCTCAGACTGGTGTTGTCTGTTATTCTGGCATGAGTAAAAATAGCTACAGCATTGGCTCTTACCATTCCTAATTCCTCTACCCTTTAACACAGTTCCCCATGTTGTGATGGCCCACAACCACAACTGTAAAATTATTTTCATTGCTACCTCAGAACGGTCGTTTTGCTACTGTTTTGAATTGTAATGTAAATATCTGACACGCAGGATATCTGATATGTGACCCCCAAAGAGGTCACACCCCACAGCTTGAGAGCCACTGGGCAATATAACTATCACTGTATGTGTGACACAGAACACCATGTAATATTTTACCATGATGCTTATTATCCCAGAAAAAGGGCCCACATTACAAAGATTGTTTCTTCCTTTCTTCTCTTCCTCCTTCCTTCTCTTCCTCTTGTTTCTTCAGTTGGAATCTTGTGGTACTCACTGTGTAACCAAAGATGACTGTGAATCTTTAATCCCCCTGCCTCCCCCTCCTGGGTGCTGAGATTAGAGGTGTGACCACCACTCCACTTTATATAGACAGTGCCTAGCATCAAACCTGCCCCCCCCCCCCCCGGTGCGGCTAGGTGAGCGTTCTGCCTACCTCTATCCCCAGCCTTTAAGTCAAAGTGTCATCATGCCTCTTGACCTTGCAAAATGTTGGAGCAAGGTTCATGAAGGGCCAGTTGAGGTTGCTCCCTGAAAGATTGTCATCGCTAGCTATAGGTCCCAGGAAGACTTGGGAAGCTAAAGCAGCTGACAAGGAATGCTCTGGAAGCCCCCTGGGAAACTAAAAGACTGACCAGGCCCCTCCCTGAGGTGACATCATCTGTTTAGAAGGGCTGCCAGCACAGCAGACTGTGCTCCAGCGATTCAGCTGTCCTTGGTGGTCACTCATGCTGGGGGATGCTCCTGTAAGTGACCCCACCAAACAAACTCGCCGTTCACCAACCTACGCTGGGATTCTTTCTTTGGTCTGTTATCAGTGCCCTACCAGGGATGGATACATACTGGGTGACATCTCTTCAGGAAGAGGCACAAAGCAGATGGTGGCACAGATGACTTGGCATGAATTCACCTGTACCTGGAGAAGCATTCTCAACACCTGAGCGTGATCATGGTGGATCCCGAAAGGCCTTGACTTCCCCAGCCCCTCCCCATCTCTCTGTGCCTCTCTCTTTTCCCCTGCCTCTTTCTGTCTCTCTCTCTCTCTCTCTCTCTCTCTCTCTCTCTCTCTCTCTCTCTCTCTCTGACAAGGCTGGCTTTGAACTCATATATCTGAGTCTCCTGCCTCGGCTTTCAGAGTGCTAAGATTACAGACATTTGCCAACATTGCCCGGTTCAAGAGGTGGTGGGGTTAGAATCCAGGCCCTCATACAAGCCATCTACCTGCTGAGCCTCATCCGCATCCCAGCCCATCCAGGAAGTCTTCCTCTTGTCCCACTGGGACATCCAGCAGTCATCCTGGAGCCCTGGGTAGTAGCAGCTCCAGATAATGGGGGAGCTGGCACACCGTCGCAGAGGGCCAACTGTGATCCCCTCTTGTGTGAGAGAAAAATACGCTTGTATTGGCATTGTGCCGCTTCTCCCCAGCTCCTCATTATCCTGGTCGGTTCATTTGTGAAAACGGCCTACCTAGTATTTCATCTAGATCAGTTCCTCCTGTGTCTTACTCATAGGCTATGAGGTTTTCTCTCTCTGCGCAGCATTAACTCGGGGGACTGAGGTCAAGTGACATTTCTAATTGAGAAGAGACTCGAGCTTTGCCTGATGTTAAGAACTAAGCCTCTAGAGGCTGGAATGAGGTCAGAACTCTTTGTGTGATGTGTGCATGTTTGTGAAGATCAGAGGTTAATGTGAGTGTCCTCCTCTATTGCCTTCCACCACACTTTTCGAGCCAGGTCTCTTGTCGAGGCAGGAGGCCATCCTTTCTTCTACTTTTGCTGGCCATTGAGTTCCTGTCTCCACCGTCCCGATGCTGGGGTTACAGACACACATGCCCAGTGCATGTGGTACTTGGGATCCACGTGCAGGTCATTATGTGTGTGCAGCAAGCGCTCTACCCACTCAGTGACTGATGCCTCAAAGCCATAGCACCGAGAAAACAGTTGTTGGCTTAAAAGGTCGGGATCCAGACTTGAAGCAGGACAGCAGAAACCACTATTGTATTGTCTTAACCTGGGAGTAGCGTGGGATATATATGTGTAGGACTCTGGAGGGTTTCCTGTTTCGCGGTGTGTTGAAATCATTTCCAGCCTAAACTCTCTCCTTTTGTGTATATTCTAAATCAAGAAGTGGTTTTTGGAAGCAAACTGTGTGCAGAGTTACTTTAAGTATTTTTAGAAGGCATATCGTGAAATTGCTGCCTGGCCTTAAAAAAAAAAAAAAGAAGTAAACGCTATCTATCTACACTCATCCAAAATACTCATGCAATTTTAGAAAGCAAGCCAAAAGGCTGAAGGATATGGGGAGAAAAATACAGATGAAGGTAGTGTTCAGATAACTGGTGTTTGGAACTCAGGATGTTTGTATGTGTAAATGTCCAAGCACATGATAAGCATCTAGAAGCTTGAGTGAAACTCAGCTCTCACCTCAGTGCTGAGCCGAGAGTTTGAATGGATGCATAGCCCATTCCTTGTAGGCTCCATTGGAACCCAATGAGAAATAACAACCAGAGTCATTTCTGTTTGCACAGAAAATGTCTCGGCCCTGCCCCCACCTGCCCAGCTTCAGCTGCTCGGCTACAGCCCACATCTGTACCATTCATCCCAGGGGACGTGCAAGCATGAATTGCTGTCCACAAAACCCGTCAGCACCACCAGCAGGCAGCTTGAAGCACCCAGCCCATTTACACGCTGCTATTAGTATTTATACTAAGCTCTGTGGATGGCATACAATAGCCAGTCTTGGCATTAGCCACACCCTCTGAAATCACAGGCCCAGATTCCCCCCTTTTCCCCTTCACCAAGCACACCAGACCGTATTCTTGTACTGCTGTAATGGCAGACGGTCTCCTAGGCACTTAGCTGTGGGCCCTCCCTTCCCAAGCACAGCTCTTAGGACCACGGAGGCCTGGCCCAATTGTATTTTCATGCATTTTGAACATATGTGCACAGGCAAAATAGAATTCAATATTGTGTGTTGTGCTTTGAAAATGTAGTAGACGTACAGATGGCCCCCGTCTCTCGGTTTGACACAAGCTTCACAATAGTAGGAGAGTATCTACATTCTGTGGCCAGCAACCTGGGAAATCTCTGCTTTGTTTTTTTTTTTTTTTTTTTTTTTTTTGGGGGGGGGAGCTGGTGATAATAACATGATACTGGGAAGTAAGCCCCACCATCACCAAGAAAACAGCTGATAGGCTACCGTGTGATGCGCTGTGAGGCTAGAATGTTCAGTGGGTTAGGGACATGAAATGCACTATCAACCTAACATATTCTCAATTTAGTGCATGTCTAACCCTCTTATTGCTGGGGCCCATTGTACCACTTTGATGGTATGTGTCACCCTGTTTAGCTACCTGGTCAGATAAGTCATCTGTCAGTATTTGCAAAGTTCTGGAAGTCAGCTGCATGGCCCTGATCCCTATGGGGCTGTAAAGATAAGCATAAAGGTTGCTAATCCTGGATTGAAAGATGTTCCCAGGGGTTTCCACTGCCCTGGGTACAGTGCTGAGTGAGAAATGGGAGAGCCCAGCTCTTTTTCTCCTATGTAAAGATCATAGGTGATGCTTTCCCCGGGGAATGTCTGACACAAGTAATTTCTCAATCAGCCACAGGTGTGTAAGAACCATCCTTGGGGTCTGGGGAGCAGACTCCATTGGTAAAGCACCTGTCATACATGTCTGAAGACCTGAGTTTGGATCCAGAGCAACATAGAAAAGCAGGTGGTAACCCCAGCCCTGGAAGGTGAGGGTGTGGGTGTACAGGCTGCCCTCTGGAGCTCATTCATCCACCTAGCTGAATCTGTGCGCTTAGGATGCATAACTTAATTTTTATCCAAGTGTTTTGTTCCAAATTTAAATTTCTCTTTGGCCAAAATCAACTTATAAAACAAGATGGTTAGTGGTAGTTCTAAATAACTAACCATGGCTAATTAATCTCTGGGAGTAGGAAGTAAGTTCTATACTCTTCTTCCAGAGTACATTGGAATTTTTTAAATTTTCAAAGCTTGTCACTGCACATACACACACACACACACACACACACACACACACACACACACACACTCACTCACTATCCAAGTGACCCTATGTCCTATTTATTATTGGCTTTTTTGAGATTGTCTCACTCTGTAGCTCAGTTGGATTACAACTCACTGTGTACATCTATCTGGTCCTGAGTTTCCCCAGCATCTTGCCTCCGTGCACCCCCCCCCCCAGTGTTGGGATTGCAGCCATGTAGCTCCACGTTTGGCCCTGTGGAATCATATATTCTCTTTCCCTCCCCCAGAGTTCACCCCCAATAGCTTCCTTATGCTCTGTGCTCCAACTTCAACCTTCCCCAGTGTGTGGAAACCTAGCCACTGGGCAAGAGGGAAGGCTCTTCAAAATAACACTCATTTGTGGTTTTACTGATCTCTTCCTTCAGTGTCCAAATATGCGCCCAGTAAGTTGATTTTTTTCTTTATCCTCTATGGAAATTAAACTCTTTTACATTTAATAGAATCAAGGGACCATGAATTACATCAACAAAACCTACAGAAAGGCTTTTGTTTTTAGTAAAATTTCATAGACCTAAGATGAGTTAGATCCTCACAATTAATACAGCCTAAACCAAGGTCATTGTTGTTTTTTAAGCTGTAACAATAACGCTGCAATTCCCTTGTGGTTCAGTTGATGACTCATCCAGGTTTACTTAGTCTCCTTCTAGCCACTGAGAAAATAACTAAAACCCCTCAAAGTCTAGCCCACCTTGAGCTCCAGTTCAGAACGCATGTGCTTCAGTGGCTTTGAACTGATTCTTCTGAGTTCATCTGCATGCAGCTGCAACGAATAACAGTGTTTACACAGGGCAGAAGGGGCCGGTGTGAGGACTCGTATCTGTTTCCTTTAGCTCTATGCAGAAATTACAACCCATAGTGCTTCAGGGTGAAGCCTAGCCCCACGCCCCTCACTTCTTCCTATATGTGCTTTCCATTCGTCATGAGAAAGTCAAGTATGGCCTGGACAAAAGCTACAGTTTCCTTTCTCCCTGTTTATAAGAGTTCACTCAGAGAATTGACCGAATCTGTCCTGTGCAGACATTTTTTTTTTTTAAATCTCAGCCCATTCTGAGCTGAGTTGGTAGCATTGACTGGTTCTGTGAGAACTTCAACAGTCCATAAATCCAATTTCACTTCCAAGGATGATGGAAAACTCAATATGTTATATATTATATGTGCATGTTGCATGCATCACACAGAAAATTTATTATTATCATAAAGTAGATATGAAACATGACAGTACTGATTTTTCTTTTTATCTTCTGAGCGCTTAAGGAACAAACAGCGCTTTTGTGATATAACAAGGTGAAAATTCAATTCCCAACTCTGGCGATAGTCTTCAGGTGTTTCAAGTATGAGAGACTCGAGGAAAACCTGTCTCCGTTTAAGGAGTGTCTGTCTCCTCAGTTGGGAAGCAAAAAACGAGAATTTCAAAACGCAATCATTTCCTTTCTCCCAGCCCGTCTGCATACTTGGTACAGACAATCTAAGCTAGGAAGTCAAAGTGACCCACTCCTCCAACCAGTGTTGAGAGAGCTGATGCCTGATTAGGGAGACAAGTCTTGAAGGGTCCCAGACAAGTGAGAAAGCGGCTCCAGGAATCTGCTAGATTCTGAGGAGGACTAAGACAATGTGCTTGTGTCTGTGCTTGGTGTAAGGAACCAAGGCCAGATAGTCGGGGTCCCCCAAGTATCCTCTCTAAAATTTTTCTTAATTTATCCCAACTCTCATCTGCCTTCCGCTGCCCAAGTCCCACCTCTGTTGGCATGGCAACTAACAATTAGGAAAGGTGATGGGTAATCCCCACACGAGTCGCTCTAAAAGAAAACAAACTTCTGAATCCAAAGAATGAAATGCCCTTGGAGCACACAGATAATTGGATTTTTTCCTTGAGAGTGGTTCAACTCCGAGAAATGTTTCGTGGTTGGCGGAGCATCAGCATGGCCACGTGGAGTAGGGACACTTGCAGGGACAGAGGTCCCATGGGCCTGGGTTTCGGTCCAGCTGAATACCACAGTGACCTTGAAAACGGTCATTGGAACCTTTCCATTATCAGCATCACAGGCTTTAAGCAAAAGGCTGTGCTGGTCATGCGGAAAGAGGGGAAGAATCACCCAGCTCATGTTGGCATGTGCCCATTGTCTTGATGCAGGAAGGTCCATCCCACTATGGGCGACATCATTCCTAGGCGGTGAGTCCTGGCTGCATAAGAAAACTTACTGAGCATAAGCCAGTGGTTGACCAGAAGGTGCTGTTCCTCCATGGCCAATTCCTGCTCTGGCTTCCCTGGGTGATGGGCTGTGACTTGGCATTTGTAAACTGAAACAAACCCTGCTTTCCCAAGTTGCTTTTGGTCAGAGCGTTAATCACCACAACAGAATAAAACTAGAACCAAGGGTCAGGTAGAAATGTTCGATACGTTTTCCATCTTCTCGTGCCTGGCTTTTTGTTTGTTTGTCTTGTTTTTTAAACGGTCCCCTCCTCTTACCATACACTCACTTTTTAGCAATGAGACTGACAACCCCACCCCTGTGCCTTCCCATGCAAAGCATTTTCCCCTGGATCCTCCTTTCCTGTGTGTGTTTCCCCTGGCCCCTCCTCCCTCCTTATGCTACTAAGTCAGGAGTCACCTTAGTCCCCAGTTGCCAAGTTGCACTGACCCCATTATTGATGCAATACATCAAAGCTGTGCTGGGAGGAATTTTTTATTTGGGTAATTCAGACTCCGGTGGATGAGGTTATGGTGATTAGCATAATAAGCCTGTGCTTCGGTGTTGTAGTCTAGCCTCTGGAGCATTTGTAATATTCTCAGAGGGAGTGTCTAGAAAGCCCAGCACACCTTTGTTCTGCTTGACCCATAGCCGGCTGCCTGAGTGGGATGGAGTTTTGAGCATTATAGGGTACCTGGTTGTGTCCCTCACCCCCTCCAGTGGGATGCAGCTTGTAGGGAACAGCATCGTTCCACTCAAGAAGAACTCAATGACATTTTATGGTTTGCGATGCCATAGGGATAGGTAAAGAATTAAGGCATTAGAATAGCCAGAGGTAAATACGAGACAGGGTAGAGTTCAGATTTATCGGCATTCAAGTAAGTAAATAAAATTCAAGGGCAGGTGCACACCTTGGAAGGCAGGTGGGTCTCCGTGACTTTGGTGCCAGCTCTGTCTACAAATCGAGTTTCAGGCCAGCCAGGGCTACACAGTACATCCCGGCGCGGAAGGAAGACTCGCTGGGAAGGAGTTTGGTGGGAGGGCGAAGGGACCGTACGTGTAGACTATGTATTCCTATAGACTATGACATTAGAAAGGAGAGGAGAGGCCAGAGTCATGCTGCCTGCTCATTGGGTAATTCATTTCTCCTCATCACAGTAATGAAATCCAGCTGTGGACTCAGTTGACTCACTGAGGATAGCAGAGAGAGGCTCGGTTGTCAGGTGAGAAGAAATGACAAGCTTTCCCCAAATCTGTGATGTGTGTGTTTAATGAGACTGAGTAGGGCGGTGGATAGCAGAGCCGGAAGTGGAGTGGAGACAGCCCCTGATTGGGCCATAGAGGAGCCTGGACACCATGGTCCCTTGACCTGATCTCCAGGAGGGAAATTGCCTTAGGCTGAAGAGCCATGAGGTTAGAGAATGCCAGCCCTAAAATTCCTACCCTTTGAACCTGTGTTGGACAGGGTTACTCTAGGAAGAGGTACTATTAATAAAGATGGGTGTCTATCTTGAAATCTGGGTCTTCATTATCACCCCCTCTTTCTTCATTATGTACAAAGAAGCAGCGATGTCCTAGGGAAACTTGGTGAATACAAACTCCCTCCCTCGGGAGTGGGGAGGGGGAGCTGTGTTTGTAGAGAGCACATGGCCCGCCTCATGATCTTGGCAGTGTAATTTTTTAGACCAGGCCTCTGGGTGCTCTGGGGGATTATCATGGCCAATGCTTCAACCTCCTTCTGCACCCAGAGCTCTGTTTTGTGAGTTCCTTCTAGCTTGAATCCAGACCCCCTCCCCAGCCTTTTCCGAGCTCCTTGTAGGTTTTGGAGCTTGAGTCAAGCCATCCTGCAGGACAGCTTCTGTGCTTACCCGATGAGCCTATCCTATCCGTCAGCATTTCCTGTTTCCATTCATGCTGTAAGTTACAAAAGGGAAAGAGAGTGCCAAGACAAATAATGGCTGTGCTTTTCGCAAAAAAAATTTTTTTTTTAAATCACAATCCTTTTTTAAATAAGTAGCCTTTTGAAACCTACGTTCCGTGCTTTTCAGGAAAGCCAGGTCATGCTAAGTGGACTTGCATCGTGATTTAAGAACAAGTCTATTAAACTCCGTGTAAGACAACCCTTTGGCGTGGCCCTCAGAAAATTTATTAGGGACAGCAAGTAAGATAAGGGAATAAATAGCTTGTTTCAGGACACCACGGAGGTTTTACTTGTCGGTGATTTCCCCCAGAAGTCCTGAGGAAGGGAAACCTGCCGGAAGAGTGGCTTGCCCTGTGAAGTCCAGGCTTCTTATCAAGGCTCTGTGGGCCTATGGCTGAACCCTGCGGTGTAGGTCTCTAAGTGAGTCGCTGGTAATGCCTTAGGGAAGTACTTCCTGCTTTAGTAAACACAGTTCGCCCAAGAGCCAACCTTCTCCCTGGCCGCCTGCGGTGTGGAAACAAACAACCTGAAAGGGATCACGTGTGCCCAGAAAACAAGAGTGGCTTTCAAAGCTTGGGAATCTGTCTCTTCCCGGTTTCCTGCATGATGTTTGGCAGCTGGAGGCCCGCGACCCTCACAGCCATGGCCCATTTCCTTCCCCTTTGTAAGACACTCTTTTCCACCACCTTCTTGTTTATGTCCAGTTTGTGCGTTAGAATACAAACTTGAGCAGAACTTGTCTGTTTTGACGTCTGAGATACGAGTGGCGTTTATACCATTGCATCTTTGATTTTAAAAAAAAATCAAATCTGCATTTTGTAGGGGAAAAAAGAGGATAGGTAGGGCTGGCGTGTGTTTTTTTTTTTTTTTTTTTTTTTTTTTTTCTTCCTATTTTTAATGTGTCCCTCTGTTTTTGTTGAGTTGTAACCTCTGAATTGGCCGTTGAGTCCCACGCTGTTCACGCATGCACTTCTATATATTAGAGATTGTATGTGCTTGTCCCTCGTGTCTAGGAAGGAGAATGCAGATCTCAGGAGTGTAGTGGCATCTTGTTGAGTCCACAAAGCCCAAGACAAATGATTAACAGGTATTTGTCAGGGAAGCACCTACACAATTAGTAGTAAATAACTGATGTGGTCATTCTGCTCCTGAAGGTGTAGTCTGTCCTTTTGGAGTTCCGACTACTGCCCGAGAGAGAGCCAACCCTTCCTCTTCTAAGGGGTCATGGCTACACACCCAAAGCCACGCCCCTAGGATGCAAGTAAGTCCACTGGTGAAACAAGGTGCCACTACACAGGAGTAGGGCGACAGAAGGAAAAAACGCCCAAGCGGGCAAAAAGAAGGGAAACTCCCCTGCCTGAGATCCAGACACGCTTGTAGATGAGTCATTGAGCTGGGATTTAGACACTGGGTTGAAAGAGAGGAGAGCAAAGGAATTTCCCAGGCGGGAAAGAAGATCAGAGATGATAGTAATATAGTGTAGGACTCTGCAGGAAGCTCGATAGCTTGACGCTGCTACAGAATGAGGTGCGGGTGTCCGTGTGCATGCTCACACATGTCTCTGCATATGTACAGCTTTGTGTGCCCGTGGGTGCGAGCCAGAGGACAGCCTCAGCAGGTGTGTCTGTCCTGAGAGTGTCATCCACCTTTTTTTTTTTTTTTTTTTTTTTTTTTTTTTTTTTTTGTAAAGACACTTTCTCATAGGCCTGAAACTCACCTGTTAAGGTTAAGTTGGCTGCCTATCCCGCCCCAGGGATCCACCTGTCTCTGCTTGCCCGGTGCTAGGATTATAAGCAGGGGGCAACTATGCCTGGCTTTTTATAGCATGGGTCCTGGGAATCGAACTCCTGTCCCTACGTTTACGCATGTGCTATACCAACTGTGTGCACTCCCTGCCCTGGAGTGTGGGGATGGACGAAATAGGGATGGTTTGCATGAGCAGGGGCTCACACGAGGCTCAGGGGAAGATCCTCGGAGTATTTTCCCCTAGGAACAGAAGAGAACGTGGGGAGTTAGAACACTGAGAGTTAGGACAATAGCTAGGGCTGAGAAGGGAAAAGATTGTAAAGACAATGCATTCATCCTCTGCCTCTGGGGGCAGGAGTTTAAGGGTTTGGTATTTGCAGTAATTACTCTTCGTACTGCTGGATAAAACAATGAGAAAAGCATCTTAAAGGGAAAAGGGTTCATTTAGGCTCCCAGTTTCAGTGAGTGCGCCCTGGCCAGGGAAGGGCGGTAGCGGGAGTGGGGAGCATTGCATCCACGGTCAGGAAGCACGGAAAGGTAAATATTCCTCTTGCCTCAGTTTCTCCTTTTCTCTGCGGCCCTTACATCTCCCCCCATCCCAGAATCCCCTTCGCACCCTAAGCTTTGTCTTCATAGTGTCTTCACACAGTAGCCTCTAGGGGCCTCCCTGCAGGGGTAAGAATCATCTCTAATTTCGACCACTATGGACGCATTCATGAAATCTCATCTGCAGTGTAGGAGACATGTCCTTTCGACTGTTGTGCTATAAATCTACGCAAAGAGAATGTAATAAAATTCAGGGGGGAGGGGGAGGGCAGGCAATGGAGTAGGGAAATAAATGAGAACAACGCCAGGAAAACCTGTTCTTTTCTATAGTAAGCTAAAACATTCATTTTTAAACATAAAATTTAATGAAATGACTTGTCAAATGTATGTCAGTGGTCATAAAAGATGTTTTATGCCCTTGGCCTATAAACTCGCCCTTGGAAATTTATTCCAAGGGCACACTTTGCAAGAGATTTAAGTGCGAATGCAACATGAGTTCAGTGTGTCTTTGTGCATGCTGGAGATTGCCCAAATGTTCAATAACAGAGGGAACCGCTTTACACATGTTGGCACATCCGTGAACAGAATTACAAGCTGCTGTTTTTATAATCAAAAATTCTGAAAGTTTGTAATACAGAAATAAAATTATACTTTTAAGTTAAAGGAGACTACGCAATTCTGTGTATTCTGTATAAACGAAAAAACGGGTATATGAAATGCTAAAAGAAAAGAAAAGAATTAAGTGTATTTAGAGTTTATTGAATCTGAAATTTATTTCCCTCCATTCTTGTTAAGATTCCTATATCCCATGAATACTAGAGCGGATATCTTCATTTGTTCACTTTTTTACCTTGTGTGCTGCTGCTGAGGGTTTGAACTGAGGAATTCACTCCTGCAAGGCAAGCATTGTGCTACCGAAATTCGAGTTCAACCCTTAAATATTTTTACATAAACCACAGTATATTCATTCACTTCTATTTCCCATCTGTACCATTAAATATGATCTTAGTCACAATGTCAGTAGATGGTGCATATTATCTTCCCAAATGATAATGGGTAATCATTGAACATGAGTGTCTTTTTAAAAATGTTGGTTCGAGTGGGCCTAGAGAGATGGTTCAGAGGTGAAGGCCACTGGCTGTTCTTCCAGAGGACTGGATTTGATTCCCAGAACCCACATGGCTTATAACTGTCTGTAATATGGATCCATGGTCTCCTCTGACCTCTGCAGATACGAGACACACAAATGGTACACAGACATACAAGCAGGCAAAACACCCACACACTTAAAATTTGTTATTTTAAACTCTGGCTGAGTAGATCTCAATATTCCACCTTTTAAACAAGCTCTTAAGCGATGTCATTGCTTTTGGTCTATGGGTCTCACGCACACTGAATACCAGGGTCCTGGAGTTCTCCCTTGGGTAGGAAGATAATCTAATGCTTCATTTTCTGTCATGGTTTTAGGAAACAATACTCATATTCATTCTATCTGCCACCTCCACCAATGCCACAATATTTTTGGGGGGAGAAGAGTGTGTGCAGGTATGCTATGTGTGTATGCACATGTGTTCATATGCACACAGAGGTCCGAGGAAGACATGGGATGTCCTATTCCAGGGTCTCTCGATGAACCTGGAACTATGCTGGTGGCCAGCGAGCCCCAGCAATCCTCCTGCCTCTACTCCCCAAAGGGCTGGGGTGGCAGGTGCACACAGCCTCACCAAGCTTTCTTCATAGACGTGGAGATCTCAACCCAGTTCAGATGCTTGTGCAACAAATGTTCTCTGACCCCTATCCCCAGCCCCAACACTAACATTTCTGTCAGCGGGGAAGAAGCCTGTAGAAATGAGTATCTCTGTGATTCTGGAATTAAGCTGATGTCTTTCATCAACTCTCATGATCAATATCCTTAAGCCATACCTCCAACTTGGATTTTACTCATCAAGAGAAATGATCAGCCACCTCTCTGATAAAGTTTGGAACCCGATCACGAAGCTGAAAATCCCATCTGTGTTAAGAAAAGCTTTGATTTGAGTTGGAGTACTGGGAAGACAGTTCTTGGCCTGGCGATGAGTCTTTGTAGCCTGTTGAGTCCAATGGGGTAGAGACCTGCCTTGTGCAATGAAGTTGAGCATCTTCCATTGTGAGGGAGATGTCAGGCTACCTTAGTGTAGACACAAGATACAGCGTCATGCAGTGACCTTGGCGTAGTAGGAGTAGGGCCCATTGTGAGCCTTGCCCTGTTATTGAACATTGATTGCCAGCACCTGTTCTGTTTTCAGACACAAGTTCATTCCCTATTTGTTTTTGTGCAGTGACTGAAGCTGGCTTTGGGGCTGATATTGGGATGGAGAAATTCTTCAACATCAAATGCCGAGCTTCCGGCCTGGTACCCAACGTGGTTGTGCTGGTGGCCACCGTTCGAGCTTTGAAGATGCATGGAGGTGGGCCAAGTGTAAGTTCTTTTTTTTTTCCCTAGCTTTCAAAAAACAAAAGGCCAGGAGATGGAGTGATGATTCCATCTTAAGAGGACCTGGGTTCGATTCCCATCACCTACACCTGGTAGCTCTCAACTGCCTATAACTCCAGTTCCCGGGGATTCAATGCCCTGGTCTGGATTCTATGGAGCACCTGTGCACCCAGGTTACGTACACATAAATAATAATAATAATAAAAAAAACATTTTTTTAAAGCTATATATGGGCTGGAGATTTGGCTCAGTAGGTAAGAGCGCTTGCTTCTCTTCCATTCCTGGGTTCAGTTCCCAGCACCCACACACTGGCTCACAGCTGTCTGTAACTCCAGTCCCAGGGGATCTGGTGTCCTCTTCTGACCTCCTTGAACACCAGGCATATATATGTAGGCAAAACACTCATACACATAAAATTTTTAAAAAGTTTAAAAAAAAAAAAGCTCACGCAGGTAATCCTAGCACCCAGGTGACTTGAGTCGGGAGGGTACCACAAAGTTCCAAAGCAACCAAGGCTCAGAGTAGAACCTGTCTGGAAGAAAAGGTACACTGTGACATAGTATTTGAGACATAGAATGTGCTAGATGTTTCCAGTCGCCCATAAAGTCTGCTTCCTTTCTTTGAAGTTCACCCAGTAGAGCATTTGGAGCTTAGTTCCCGTCAACTACATGTGGTGCCCACAGGTGACTTCCAAACAGCACCATAGAACCACTGTTATATCCCTGACACATGGGCCAAGCCTCTGTAAGCATCTGGACTGGGACAGGAGGGTAGAAGCTCTCATTCCTCGACGAGGGCCACTGGGGTCGGAATGACGACGGCTTTGATGGATTTGCCATGCATCACCGGATAGGATACCTTTTTGGCACAGGGATATTATAGATTATCAGGTTCCACCTAAAACCTCTTTCCTTCTGTCTCTGCCAATTGTGACGTTGACTCCTGCACAATACTACAGGCATCTGAGGAGCCCTGTTTGGAAAACTCAAATTCTGCTTTTTTTTTTTTTTTTTTTTTTTTAAGGTCTGATTATTTAACCCTGGCTATCCTGGAACTCACTATGTAGACCAGCTGGCCTGGAATTTACAGAGACCCAGTTGTCCCTGTTTCTCCAGTGCTGGGATTAAATGGGTGTGCCACCACACCTAGCAATTTGTTTTAATATATGTGAAGATTTTTAATGTCTATCTTTAAAATGTACAAAATGGCTGTTATGTGTGTTTTTAAAGTTTGTTTGGTTTTTCACTTTAGAAATTTCCAAGTGAGAAAATTTTTGTTTGAGGCTTCATTATTTTCCTGCCTGATGGTAGCACATGGACATGAAAGGCATCAACCTGATTTCTTAATTAAAGTACTACGATCACTAAAAATAAGTAACAGGTTTGCTGTTTGGCAACAAACTATGTCACATGTTCGTCTTAGCCTTTTTTTTTTTTTTTTTTTTTTTTTTTTTTTTTTTTTGTCCTAGGAACTATTTTTCATCTCTTTTTATAGCCAAGGAAGCCCAAGATTTTCTGGGTTTGGAAACAATAGCCAGCAGCAGGTCAAATCTGAAGCCAAGAATGTCAATCAAACCCCCTGCTTTGTCCACACGCTCTGAACTCCAACTCAGCACTGGACACAGTAGAGCTTCATTTTACCTGAAGTTGCATCATCATCCCAAAAGCAAAATCTGTAAAGACACACATGAATTTGTAAAGACGGACATTATGAGTCCTCAGGGATTCTGATTATGCTTAGAATTCCAGTTGTTGCCATCAGTCCAACACTTTAAATTTTGAATCACTAGGCCTGCTTCTACTTTGAAAAAGAAAAATATGTATACTTTGAAATGCTTTAAACTCAAAGGGCTTTGGCATCTCTAAAAGGATTAGAGTCTGTTTGGTCTGGTTTGGTCTTTATAAAACAAGGAGGAAATCGTGGAGATCCAGCGGTGGGAATATCACAACTCTGTTCAGGGAACTGGTCAGATCTAGAATTTACAGTCCAGGGTTTTCTCAGATCTCCATTATAAAAATGTCCAACATGATTTCCAGTCCGATTTCACTTCTTACTGTGTGTTCTGCATAGCCAGGCTGTGTTTTATTCTGTTATTCCTTCCTATTTCTTCATTCCCTATTTAATGTCTTGGTTCTGTGTCAGAGAAGGTCTCAGACCAAAGGTAGAAATGAAAACCATTTAGTCAGCTTCCCATTATTGAAACATGCTTGATGATCAGCTCAGAAAGAGATACAATTTATTTTCACTAGCATCCTTTTGTTTGTTTTTGTTTTGTTTTGTTTTTTTCCCCCGAGACAGGGTTTCCTCCGTGTAGCCCTGACTGTCCTGGAACTCTATTTGTAGACCAGGCTGGCCTCAGACTTACTGAGCTCTTTCTGGCTCTGCCTCCCACACGCTGGGATTAAAGGCATGCACCACCACCTCCCAGCTCACACCTTTGTAACTTGTAAGCTCGTGGTCAACGTTTGTGCCTGTAGCAAGGCAGTTCATCAGGTTAGGAGTCCAGGACAAAGCAAACCCACTTACCTCGTGAGGGTGGGTCCCATATCTCCTGGGAGAGTTCCCATTAGGAGCCTGCTTCCGAGACTCTACCACCTCCCACTAGCTCTCCCCCGGAGAACATACACCCATAGGTGTGTGGGGAACATTGAAGGACCCAACTATTGCATGAGTGAACAGTAGTCAGATATGGCTGGACAGGCCATCGAAGCCAAGCACGTCTTTCCTGAGCCAGGCCTCACGCTGTTTCCTAAGTGTCCCTCCCCCTCAGATTCTGAATTCCTTGCGCTCAGGAACTGTCTTAGTCACTGTGCCCCAGGGCCTGCCATATTCCGAGTCCTGGAAATGTTTTCAGTCATCGGGTTGGGATGGGCTCTTCTCATCGTTTGATCAGTCCATTTTATTCCTTGTTTCCCACCTCAGTGTGTTTGCTTCGTACTTGAAACAGCTCTGTTACACTATTTTTGGTCATTTCTGCTCCCTTTCGACGTCATCACACAGATAGCCGCGGCCACCTCCTTTGTGTTTACTCAGCTGAGATGGCTCTTTTAATCCACTGTTTGTGCAGTGGAAAACCGTATGACCTTTGAACTTGCCCATTCTAACACAGTTGTTTTTCTCACGGCTGTGACCGAAAACCTGACAAGAAGCAACTTAGAGGAGGAAGGGCTTGCTGGGGTTCTGGATCTGAGCCAAGAGGGTAGGGGTCATCAGTGTGGGGGGGGGGCGGGGATAGACAGGAGCGTGAGGCGGATGCTTGCACCGAGAGACAGATGCTGATGCTCATCTGGCTTTGTGCTGGTACCTTTTCATTCAGTCCTGGTCCCCAGCCCCTAGGATGGCACTGCCTACATTCACCACCGGTCTCTGGAAGTACCCTGACAGACACACCCAGGGTGGCTCCTCAGTAATGCCCTGAGATCCAAAGCCAAGCTGTTCCTTCGTCTTTCTCTGACCTACAGGTGACCCTTTTCACTGCGACGACCTGCATCTTATTGGTAGATTTTATTTTTACTTTTTTGAGGTTTGGGAGATCTAGCCTACGTGAGACTAGTTCTGTACCACTAAATTACGTGTTGGAAACCCCGTGTGTATTTGAGAATTAGCTTCTAGGTTCTGCAGCCTCTTTAGGGCTTCTGTTCAAAGGGCATTAGATATCTCTTCATTGGCTTGGGTCTGTTTGAATATATTTCCATGAAAGTTATTGCTTATTTCATAAATATATATATATATATGTATATATACACATATATATTTCTTATAGACCTGCTCCATATACTTAATATTTGTAAATAATATAACAAATTACTTCCGTTTTCGTATGTTACCTTATCCCTAACTTGTCTGAATTCTCTTAATTGCTGTGCTCCTTTAACCTACCAAGTCTTTGGGGGATTCTGTGCCGACATTCTTGTCTAAAAATAAGTTCCGTTTCTTCCTCCCAGTCTATACTTTTCCTCCCTTGTCGCAATTAGGTTTTCCTAATTGCTATGCAGTGTTGGGTAGGGGTGCTGGCTGCAGGCATCTTTGTAGTTCTCATCCCTAAATGCGATGCCTGGAATCCATTTTTAATGAGGATTCAGGGATTACCTTCTATTTTTAATTGGCCAAATTAGCATAAAAACCGATGCAGGTTTTTCTTCGTCTTTCGGGATGACAACTTGGTTTTTCTCTTTAAGACCCTACATGCGTTGCTTAACATATTATCACTTTCAAGAACTCGTACGTTGCCAGGACAATCCCCGTTTAGATAGCTATGTCTGCATTACACATGACTGGGTTTTACTAATCAGTTTGCTAATGTTTTGAGTTCGTCTCCCCCATTTATAGGAATGAAATGTTAACTATACAAAATTTTTAAATTTTGGAGTGTTTTTTCTTCTTAACTATGAAACACTTGTGTAAACATTACAGTAATTGATTTATTCAAAGTTAAGTAGAACTCTCCTATAAAACCATCTAGACCTGTTTCTACAGTGAACAATTTCTTTCCCCAAGCCACGGGATGAGTCATAGTTTTTTTTTTTTTTACTGTTTGTGTTTCAGGTCACTGCTGGAGTCCCTCTCAAGAAAGAATATACGGAGGAGGTAAGGGAAACTAATCACTCAACCCAATTAATGATCAGCTTCCACTTGAACAGTAAAGAATGACCATAAATCGCACCAGCAACTTCTTAGAAATGTGCCTTTCTGCACTGGGGAGATGGGGCTCAGTGGGTAGAGTGCTTGCCTTGCAGTCAGGAGGATCTGAGTTCGATCCCTGCCGGGCATGGTTGCTTTCTCAACACGAGAGGCAGAGACAAGTGGATCCTTGGGGCTCACCCCCTCCAGCCTACCCACCTCACTGCCTCCAAGAGAAAAATAGACAGCACCTGAGGAATGGCCAGCACTGTCCTCTGGCCTTGGCAAGCATGCACACATAACTATAATTTGAATTTTTAAGAATCCCTGTGAAATGGGTGGGATAAAAAGATGAGAACCATTCGGTTAACTCCCAAAGCTGAAGAAAAGATAGATATAGGCTTATTGCTGTCCTCTACCCTCAAGACAGCCATCCTGACCCTGAAAGAGGGAAGCTAGTGCTTGTGTCTTCCTTTGCTGTAGGAAAAAGCTGACTCTTGGAAGACGTGCAGTTCTTTTTATGGCTTACAAGAGTGCAGTAACTTCTGTGGATAAACCGGTTAACTGGCAGCAATACCACGTAGCTCCTACAGGTGGCACCGTGGGTTTAAGCCGGAGTAGCTGCTAAGGACCCCTAAGCCTCCCAGAGACTTGTGCCTTTTGCCCCCCTGGCTGCAAGGGGTGGGCTGTTTATTTTCTGATGACCAGTCCTCCCATAGAAATGGTTGCCCAGCCCAAGACTCACATACATGTGCTTGAACCCAGACTGCTTTTAGGAGCTAAGTTGAACATGAATTACCTCTGTCTCGGCCATCTTTCTTGGAAACTCAAGGTGATTTGGGTCTACTTTTGGAAGTTTCCGGGACAATAACATGAGAAAAAATAGACTTGCCAGTGTGATGAGACTTGGCCTAGCTTGGGGGTGTTTATGAGGTGGGACAAAATGACAAGGAGGCTGATTTCCTTCCAGAACATTCAGTTGGTGGCTGATGGCTGCTGTAACCTCCAAAAACAAATTCAGATTGCTCAGCTCTTCGGGGTGCCTGTCGTGGTGGCATTGAACGTCTTCAAGTGAGTCCAGCTCTCTGCTGTCTGTAGGGCACACTAGTGAACACATTTGCACCCTAAGGCCACTTGGGCTTCTCGATTTCTTCTGCCAGACACCCAATCAGTCAGCTTGCTTTGTTTCATTTGGTTTCATTTTCACAGATGTGTCCTCAAGTGTTATTGTGGAAAGGAAACTCAGATAGTAAATTACCATCTGTTTGGTTTGGGGGTGTGAGGGGTTTGTGTTTTTTGCCATTCTACCTAGTACTTCTGGCTGACAGAATGAATGAATGATCAAAAGAAGATATTATGGAATTTTCTGGATTAAAAAACCCATAACAACCTGAAATATTTGAGTCATGTTAGAGAGGATTCTTTCCTCCGTGCTTTTCCTCAAGTCTGGTTTATTTAAACATAATGTGACCACTTTTGATGTTTCAAATATATTCAGTGCTAGGGAGCGAAGTTCTGTATAAACCGTTAGTCTTTCTTTCAAAACACCACTAAGTGAACACAGATGCAGAAACCACAACCATTCTCCTCACCAGGACTGACACCCGCGCGGAGATCGACTTGGTGTGTGAGCTCGCTAAGCGGGCCGGCGCCTTTGATGCTGTCCCCTGCTATCACTGGTCGATTGGGGGGAAAGGGTCCGTGGACTTGGCTCGGGCTGTGAGAGAAGCTGCAAACAAAAGAAGCCGTTTCCAGTTCCTGTACGATGTCCAGGTAAGTCTCGACTACCATGCCAACAGGGTAGTGGAGGCTCTTGGGTCCTACATGGCGAGCTTGTACAGCCTTCCTGAAGCTCGTGACTAACGGCATTAGCCATCAGGCAAGGTCTGTGTGCCAGGGGCAGATCCTGCTCCCGCCCCCAACCTGTAGTCTTAAGGCTCTGCTTTCAAATAGCCGGCACAAGGAAAAGGAAGGCTCTGGGTAGTAAGCTAAGGCTTGCACGGATTGACCTTCCAGCAACAAGACTGCTGAGGTTAATTGAGGCTTTGTCCTTGTCATTTCTGCTAAGGTTCTTTGCCTTGTAGTTGTTTTTTTGTTTGTTTGTTTGTTTGTTTGTTGTTTTGGTGTGTGTGATAGGTATGTGTGACCACACATGTGCCCACGGCATGCATGCAGAAATCAGAGGTCAACTTGTGGGAGTCAGTTCTGCCCTTCTACCATGTAGATTCCGGGGATAGAACCCATGACAAGACTCAGCAGCTCGTACCTTTACCCACAAACCAGCATTCACTGTAGGTTCCTTGCACTATCTTACATAGTTTTTTTTCCTTGCAGTAAAATACGTATGTTACCGTTTATAAGGGTGCAATTCAATGGTACTGAGTATATTCACGTTGTTGGGCAGTCGGTTTCTAGGACTATGCGCATCTTAGAAAGCTGAAATGAATTTAAGGGCTCCTGGTCCTCCCTTTCCACAGATCTTTCTAGGAACCACCATTCTCCTTTCTGTTTAGGAATTTGACTTCTTAGATACTCCATATAAATGGCATCTTGCAGTGTTGGCCTTTTCTACGGTGGCTTGTTTGAAACAGTGTAATGTCCATGGATGTCGGAGCACATGTAAAAATTGCCTCTGCTTTTAAAAAGACTGTATGTTGTCTTTGCTGCATGTATACACCACATTTTGCTAACAGGCGTGGGATGCTTGTACCACATGACTACTGTAAATGTTGCATTGCTCACACGTGTCTACAGTGTGTGTGTGTGTGCGTGCACGTGTACACGAACACACGTCTCTTTCGAGATGCCTTCCGGTCTTTGAGCTGTATAGCCAACTATGGGAATACCAGGATTTCTAGGTTGATTTCTTTCTTTTTCTTGGGGTTGGGTACTTTTTGGTGTTTTGTTTTCCAAGACAGGCTCTCGTATAATCCAGGCTACTTGAACTCACTGTGTAGCTGAGAATGGCCTTAAATTCCTAATTCCTCCTGTCTCCACCTCCTTAGTGCTTGCATTGCAAGCAAGCATGTGCCACTATATCCAGCCTTCTAATTCATTTTTTAATTCATCCTAACATTGAGCCCTTAAGTGGGAACCCTGGATTTCCCAGAATTCCCAGTTCCCAGACGTTGCCATAGTGCCCGTCTCACATCTCCCTTCTGGATGTCAGTGCTGCTGCCCTGGCCCATGGCTTGCCAGAGCGTCAGCCTACAAGCTGACGGCCACTCCCTCCCATCTCCTTCCCTCACACATTACCCAGGCCCGTCTCAGAGGCAGCATCCCTGCTCCCCGCTTGTGTGATGCAGCAGTGTAAGCGAACGGGAAGCACAAGCAAGCTAGGGGTGAGGGTGTGGCCTCACGTCAGCCTGAGACTTCGTGAGCAAGAGCACAAGGTTGGGGAAGAGATGATGTCCACCTACATGGGCACTTTGCGCCTGTCCGCTTCTTTTCATCCTGGTGTCTCTGGTGGGCGTGGCCCAGCGGTGCCCTGCTCTATGGTTAAAATGGGGAAGAGCAGACGCAGAGGAAGAAGCTGCCCACTGTCCCAGAACGAGAGAGAAGGAGGCAGACCTGGGGCTCTAACTGAGACAAAGGTCAGCATGCAGCTTTTATCCTCAGCCCTGGGAACTGCGTGCACAAGTATGTTCGAGGGAGGGAAGGGACAGCTTGAGGGGACAGTGACAGAAATTGATAGGCACAGAGTCCCTGCCAGGTGAAGAGCATCACTGACATGTTAGCCTTTTGTGGCGAGAAGGACTTAAGGAATGAATTGTGATGGTTATTTCAGAATGGAAAGGCCACCTGGTGAGTGGGGGGCTAGAATATTCTGGGTTACTGATCAAGATCAATAGGAGAGGCCTGGTGAGATGGCTCAACAAGTAAAGGTACTTACTGCCAAGACTGATGTCCTGAGTTCAACCCCAGGGACCCACGGGACATCAGGAATTCAGAATTGTTCTCCGATACATAGTAAGTTCAAAACCAAGCTTTTCGGTTTGGTTTGGTTTTTCGAGACAGGGTTTCTCTGTGTAGCCTTGGCTGTCCTAGAACTCTGTAGGCCAGGCCGACCTCAAACTCACAGATCCACCCGTCTCTGCTTCCTGAGTGCTGGGATTAAAGACATGCTCTAGCATCCTGTCTTGGGAAAACAAAACCTAAGTGTCAAAAAGCTTCTGACATCTACCAACTCTCAAAGCAACCCTGTTTTTTGTGTGTTTCACTTGAATTTTCATTCCTGAATATCTATTCCTTTTTTAAATTGTCATATGTTGACGATCATAGTTGTATTTATTTGTAAGGTGAATTCCTCATGCACCGTCAGCATCAGGCAGGATGCCATTGGACCACGCATCTTTCTCTGTGAAGCTCAAGAGCTGTGAGTAGATCCCTGAAAACTTATGTTTGCGAAGCTGGAGGGGTGACACTGGAAGCCAGAGTCCGCTGTCCTGTCAGGGTTCCCTGTCCAGGCCCTTCCTCTAAACCCGCAGACATTTTGAGGTGTGACCTTCACAGCCAGGCAGGCTCACGTTTATTTTTCTTAGAAGGGTTTTCCTGTTACTTACATAGAACCATTCTCCGGAGCGCAGTGGGGGCCGGAGGGAGGAAAGCAAAGCACACAGACAGCTGGCTGCGAGTTTGTGACCTGGGACAATTCTCAGCCCCTCTAGTTTAGGGTTGGTTTCTACCCTGCCAGTCATTTTCAAAGCTGAGTGTGCTTTGTAGGGTTTTTGTTTGTTTTTTGATTTTTTTTTCTAGCTGGTTATTGAGGAATCACTTAATTTTCCTTTAAAGATTCAGACTTGAACATATTCCAGTTAGAGGCATTGTGAGTTCTCTTTTAATTAAGACTCCAAACCTTTGCCGCCAGGGCCTCACATTTCACATGTATAAATTTTAAGCATGCATACATGCACATGTGCTTACATCTATGTGTGTAAATTAGGCTTTTAGAGTAGAGGTATGATTGACTCAAATTCATTCGTTTTTATATGTTGGCTTCTGTGGCTTTATATACATTATTGTGTGTGTAGGGTTGACTTTGTAGAATTTTAAAAATTTAAATGTTACTTATCCATCTCTGTGTGTCCCACCATTTGGTAGCAAATGGGGAAGGGGAGCACACTCAAATGAGAAAGGTTGCAAAGCCCCTTCTCCCTGTCCCCACTCTGTCCTATTATCGTCTCTCCCTTGGTCACCTGTACCTTTGCTCTGTTTCTCCATTCTGCGGCCTAGACACTGGGCCCTTCGGAGTGATCTGTGCAAAGCGGCCTGTACATTGCTCAGATAGTTGCGTTTCTCATTAGTAAATCTGCCCATCTCAGCTCTCCTAACAGTGAGGCATTTCTTTCCCTTCTGCTCAGGGAGGGATGCTTGGAGACCAGGAAATTGAAACTCACCCACTCGGTAGCCCAGATGTGCTAGTCTCTGGCTGCAAGTATGGTTTGTGTCAGAGATAACAGACCTCTGATGTCCCCAGAAACAGTGACAGCTGCTCCTAGGACACCAGTTGGTACGTGTGCCATGCAGCCCTCATACCTCTGTGGTCAGGTCAATGTAAATGAACGTGGACGGCTTCCAGTTGTAAGTCTGTTTCAATTACTGGAAAGGCTGTCTGCCGAACTACACGTGTACATCATTTAAAAATCAATGCCTCCTTTAATATGCAGGCTATGAGCTGAAGTCATTACCATGCACCTGGAGATTTATGTTAGACTTATAAGTTATTAATTGATCCTCCTCTTTAAATATTTTAAGGGCATCAAAATACATCCTTCCAGTGTCACAGAATGGAAAGGGTTAACCCACGTGCTTTCTGCTCCATGGCCTTGGAGAAACAAAAGAGCACTATTTCTTCTGCAGAGTGTCAGGACGCATACCAATGACTTTATTTGGTGCAGAGCTGAACACCAACGTGTGGGCTTGCTAAGATATGGTCATGGCTGGGGGGCATTTTCATCACTCAAAAGGGATTTTTCCAAGCGGCTGCCATTAGCATCTGATCTCCAAGTAAGCGGAAACATCACTATTTATAAGACATTGGTTTGTTTTCGTTCTCTCTCTCTCTCTCTCTCTCTCTCTCTCTCTCTCTCTCTCTCTCTCATATACCTATATGCACTTGGAGCTCACAGAACACTAAGCACTCACTACCAACCTTCTTCCATCGAAGAGTGGGTCTCTCCCTAAGCTGGCAACCAACAAACCCATCAACCTATGCCTCTCATAGCCCTGGGGCCTACACACACATACTTTTTACACGACTGCTCGAGATTTGAACTCGGGTCTTCATGCTTGCTCAGCAAGAGTTCTTATACCCTGAGACAGCACCCCAGCCCCATGAGCCTTTTTTCTTGGTTATTTCTAGCAGCTTCATTTTTAAACTTTAGTTCTATTTCACGGTATTTAATGCTTTTTTGTTTTGTTTTGTTTTGGGGGGGTTGTTTTGTTTTGATTTCTTTGAGACAGGGTTTCTGTGTGTAGCCCTGGTTGTCCTGGAACTCACTCTGTAGACCAGGCTGGCCTCAAACTCACAGAGCTCTGCCTGCTTCTGCCTCTGGAGTGCTGGGATTAAAGGTGTGTGCCATCACCCAGCATTTGTTGCTTTAAGAAAAACTTAATTAAAACATTTTACATCACTTTTCCTTTTTTTCTCTCTAACCCCATCTTTGCCCCCTTACTCCCTCTCAAATCAATGGCCTCTTTTTCTTTGATTATTATTGAATCGTGTGCATAGAAGGGAATGCATAAGTTATAAATTGAACCTTCTGAGTCCAATTTTTATTGTGTATATGATCTTACGGCTGAGCGCTTTGTATTAGATAATCGATTAGAGGGCTCATCTCTGGGAGAAGCTAACTCTGGTCTCCCCAGTTGTTAACTGACTGTCATTCTCTGTCTAGGGTGAGAGCCCTGAGATTTCCCTTTTGACATTCACATTTCTATTGAAACTGTTATTGTTTAGGCAGCCAGTTTGAGACGCTACCATCTCACAGCCGATGACTTGCTCTTCTGGCTCTTATGATCTTTCTACCCGCTCTTCTGGGATGCTTCCTGAACTGTATGTGCAGGCAGGAGTTATGCTGTAGGTCTATCCATTGAGACTATGTCCCCATAATCCAGTCACCTCTGTGTTGTGACCAGTTGTTTTCTGATAGTCTCCGTTTGCTATAAAGGGAAGCATCTCTGATGTGGGATGAGAGCTACACCCCCCTGTGGATATAAGAATAAGTTTTAGAACAGAGTTAGGAACTTGCTAGTCTAGTAAAGTATAGGCCGTGGGTTCTCCTCTAAGATCCATGCCGTCACTAGGCCTGGATGGTTGCCTATATTTCTTCTACCAGCATCATTTTCTTCCTTTGGAGTGGATCTTAAGTATAATTGGACAACTATTGGCTACTACCAACATATGAACACCACTACATAGCCCTGACTGAACTAGAATTTGCTTTTGTAGACCAGGCTGGCCTTGAACTTATAGAAATCTGCCGCTGCCTCCTGAGTGTTGGATTAAATGCATGCTCAACCAAGCAATGGTGTGTGTGTGTGTGTGTGTGTGTGTGTGTGTGTATGTCTGTGTGTTCAGGAAAAAAAAGTATAAAAGTTTAAGTAAATGCTTTTCTGGGCTTTATCCACTGGTTTATTCCATAAAAGGATCTGTTTTTAAATAGTTTGATTTAACCACTCTTTGGGTATTTCCAGAACCTTTTCAAGAATAATGTTGTCATGTGACTTTGGGTAGCTTCTACCAGCCTGGATCACCATAGCTACACCATGAGTATGACCTATAAATGTCACCATGCCTTCTGCCTTACATTGATAGTGTCACTTGGCCAAGGTTTACGGTGCACCAGCTGCATGCAAGAAGCTATGCAAGAGCCTGGAGAGATATGAAAGCACTGGCTGCTCTTCCAGAAGACCCAAGGTCAATTCCCAGCACACATGGCAGCTCAGCCTTCTTTAACTCCAGTTCCAAGCAATCTGACACACTCTTCTAGACTCCAAAAATGCAACAGATACACAGACATACATGCAGGCAAAATACCCTTGCACATAAAATAATAATATTAAATATTAATATTAAGCAATATTTAATGTTAATATTTTTTTAAAAAAGAAGCTGCACATCGATATGATGGTTGGTCATATTGTTTTTCTAAAGCCATACTGCCCAAGGCAGCTGTTTAGATGTTTAGAAAATTAAATTAAGAATTCATTTCCTCGGTCTCTTTTCAAATGCATTAGTCCCGTTCCAATGCTTCAGTGCTCCCGTGATGTGCCTTGTTACTTGACTGGAAAGAAGAGTCGGAACATATTTGTATGGTGACAGGCATTGCATTGGACAGTTCCATTCTAGAATATTCCGGGTCCTACTGTTTCAGAGAGAATTGCTGTGGAGTGTGTTTGGAGAGGTCAGGGTCTAACGGAGTGTTAATTCAGAAAGGAGCAGCGCTCGCTAGCCCAGGCACGCGGCTCTCTAAAGCCTGTCTGTGTGTTTGCCTGCATGGATGCCACGGCACCTTATGTGTGCCTGGTACCCACAGAGGCCAGAAGAGGACACCAGATCCCTTGGAGCCAGAGTTAACAGTTGGTTGCAAATTCCCATGTAGATGCTGCAGACCGAACCCAGGTCTTTTGCAAAAGCAGCCAGTGCTCTTAACCACTGAACCACATCTCAAGCACCCATCAGTCATATTACTGTATGTTACTCTCCTACCGTGTACAAGTAGATACTAGCTATTTATGACAAGCTTTCTGACCCTTGCTGTTTGGGCCGAGGCTTCGCCCTTGTTCTTCATATAGAATGAGTTTTGATTTGTTTGTTTGTTTTTTTTCTTCCTTTCTCTTGTTGAGATCTTTCTTGTCCTTCCTTCCAGACACTGTTCAAGTTGTTTTGTTTTGTTTTGTTTTTCCGTGCTGGGATGAACCCCAGAGCCTTGTGCATGCTAGGCATGTGCTCCACTACCAAACTACGCCCTTGGAAGTTCCTTTAATGTCTTGCCAGCTTTTGCAGATCTCCATGCCTTCCCTGGAGTGCGCCACCTTCTGACTTTGTGCTCACTCGGAGACTTTGATTGTACACTCTCTCCTGACACACTTGTTTATTGTGCCACTGTTTGCACTCCACCAGGAATCCTTGCACAACTTGTGTGTGGTGCCTTGACGTTGTGAAAGTACTTGCCATAGATGGCTGTTTGCTTATTTAGTCCAGGTTTGGGCAAAGCCTACTATGTGTAAACCGTTCTGCTGGATACTAGGCCTATCAAAGTGAGGGGATAAACAGATTCATCCCTGTGTACACAAGTCCGGGAATGTCAACGCTGATGAATGCATAAGCACTTATAACTTAAGATTTCATTTGTCTTTATAAAAGCTATGGTTTTCCACAAAGTAGCTAAAGATCAAGTGAAGATCATTGGCTGAGCTTGTGCGCCCCCACCCCCACCCCCAACCCCCAAGTTCATACTTCACAACCAAGCCAGAGAAGACTAGAAAGCTCCTTCACTGAGGACAGGATACATAGATTACCCACAGTAGAAGGAGAATACATAGATGATCCACACTAGAAAGAGAATTACTCATGTAGGGACATTTTCACACTGCCCCTAAGCAATAAGCTGAGATATTTCTATTTGTTTACTTGCAAAACGCAGCAGTAGAAGCCCCTCAGCACCTTGGGGCTTCCTGCTCAGTGGGTTGGAGTGCCTGCTGAGAGCCTTGCAGCTATGATAGTGAGAGCCCGAGGTGAGGCTGCGCTACTAGCCTCTTCCTGTTTTTCCACTCACCGTGGGTTCTGGGGAGAGTCCTGCTTAAAGCAGCACAGATCATGTCAGCCCGGGCACTGGCTTGCTGTTCCCAAAAGCACTTTCCAGTAAACACTAGCAAGGAAGAGATTAGTTACTGGCCAAAAAAAATAAGCGCACTCACTCCCTTGTGCTCTCGGAAGGTTGGGTTGGTCGTGGGACAGGCAACATCCGAAGCCAATTGACTGGAGTGAAGGGCATAGGAACTGCGTTCCCTGCTCCAGGTTCGGGGCTCCTGGTGATCGGCTTCCTCCGGTCCTTGTGCTTCATGAGAGCATTCTATCCTGCATGAAATGTTTGTGGACCTGGGGGCGCTGGTATGTGCTATGCTGCACACGGGGAAGGCAGGGAACAAGAGTCTGTTCTCTCTTTCTAGCACTTGGCTCCTACGGTTCAAACTCCAGTCAGGCTTGTCGGCAAGTACCTTTAGCTGCTGAGCCTTCTCACTAGCCCCGTGCTGTCCCTGACTACCAGCGGGGATTGTGGTAGCCTCAGCCATGGCAAGAGCAAGCATTTCCTCACATGGCTATGTCCTATGCAGACAGTGAGGTCAAAGGTTCCTGTCACTGTCACCTAACACCTCATCGTCTGAGCTTCCCTGTAACTCCTGTACCACCAGGATCGCATGCTTCAATGACAGGAAATTTATATCCCATTTGTTTACCGGGATATGGGGGTAATTATCCACTCCAGAGGCTAGAGTGATCTTTCAGTGAGTAGATTGTTACCTAACATTGTCGCCTTGCCATGATCTAGAATCACCTAGGAGACATCCCCCAGGCATGTCTGTGAGGGGATTTCTAGAATGGGTTAACTCGGTTGAAAAGACCCACTCTACATCCCGTCCATCCCATCCAGGCACCCCAGACTGGATAATAATTAGACAGCAAGCTGCCTGCTGGCATTTATTGCCTTTTGCTTCTTGGCAGCAGATGCAAGGTGACCAGCTGCCTCACCAGTCTGTCACCACCCTTTCCTGTCATGAGGGAATGTGTGCCCTCCCTTAAGTTGCCTCATTCAGACCCTTAGTCATAATAAGAAGAAAGGTATCTGTTACAATCCTTGTCCCCCAAAACGTTGCGGCCCAGCTAACTTGAGCTTCGAGTTTCATGTTAGAAGTTGTATTGGGTTTCATGGCATAATCCTTTAACCCCACCTACTCAGGAGGCTGAGACAGGAAGCTTGCAAGTTCCAGGCTAGCCAGAGCAATTTATTGAAACCCTGTCTCAACTTTAAAAGGGAAGAAAAAAAAAAGTAAAAAGAGGTTTAAGGGTACAGCTCAATGGGAAAGCACGTGCACAGTGTGAGCAAAGCCCTTTGTTCAATTCCCAACATTACCTTCAAGATTACCTCTAGCCCAGCCTCAACTTTGCATGTGTACCTTCTGCTTTCTCTATGACATCCCTGAATCCCTTGTATTTGTACTGAGCACTCGCGGGGTGCTCAAGTCAGGACCTATGGGGCAGCCGTGCAAACGGCGGTTCCCACTTAGACACTGGGGCAGAAATGACTTCCCTCTGACGTCTAGCCTTGCTGGGAGACGATTCATTGTCCCTTTTCAGAGAGGAACACTCACGTGTGATTTCTCACATGTGGTTTGTAAAAAGGCACCTTGCCAGCCAGGAAATTTTAGTTACATCCAGCCATTTGAATCCATCAGTAGGACCTCCGAATCCATCGGTACATTCTGAGGCAGCATGAGCCTTGCCAGCCGCCCCTCCATCAGGGAAAGGGCACTGTGGGTGCTCCTGCCAGCAAAACAGTAGTACTAAACATGTCCCTCAAGGCTTGTAGGAGAGGTGGCCAATGAGATAGGCCCGAGAGCTTCGGAGAGATTGCTGTTTGACGAGAACAGGGAAAGAGATTTCTTGGGCCAATCCCAGAAGCAAGAAGGTGGAGGACACAATGGTCCCAGTGACATAGATGCAGATGCTAAAATACCTCAGCCGGCCGGCATGTCTATTAGCAGACTATGCAGTACTATGGTGTGGGGCTTTTTCTAGCTTAGGTGTGTGCTGGGAAGGTAGGAGCTGTAGTAGAGACTGTTCGGTGTGAAAGAGAAGTCAGGGAGCGTCTGCAGACGATACGATGACCTATCTCCCCACCCCGCAAGGAGGCGAGCACATGTGACATGTGACTTCCTGCCCTTGGCTTGCCCTTGACACTTCACTAGTCGGAATTAGAGTTCTTATGTTTTTGTTGTTGTCTCTGTGGTTTGCTTCTTAGATGAGAGTAGGAAAGAGATGGGAAGGGGGTTATGCAGGTGTGTGCAGGTGTACTCCCATGCATGCTCACCCATGCATGCTGGCTTGGAGCCCAGAGTCTTCCTCTGTCGATTCCCAGCATTGGTGTGCGTATTCACACAAACCACAGTGTGTGGCAGTCAGAAGACCGGGGGCAGAAGTCGGTTCTCCCCTTCCACCGTGTGGGTCCTAAGGACTGAACTCAGGTTATTAGGCTTGGCAGCAAGCACCTTTACCCGCTGAGTCATTTTGGCAGCCCTCTGCCTTGTTTTCGAGACTGTCTTTTGCTAACGTGAAGCTTGCTTCTTTCCCTCAGCTATAAAGTGAACCTGTTTCCTCCTCCACAGTGCTAGAAGTGTCAGTGCATCAAAGCCATAGTTATGAGAGTGTTGGATTCGAACGTGGGTCCTCATGCTGTACAGCAAGTACTTTACCCACAGAGCCCATGAGTTAGGTGTTTTTTTGTTTGTTTTTTTTTTATAATCATATTATATATTTTCTTAATTACCAGTGAGATTATTTTTCATGTGATTGTTTTTACCCATTACTAAGTGTCTTTTAATCGGTATTCAGAATTCACTAATCTTTGAGCTTTTAAACTATTCACATACGTATCTTCACAGTTCACCATTACCCTTCTACCTTCAAATTTTTAAATTCAGGAGTTGCTGAGTATAATGGCGCACACCCATAATCAGGAGGCTAAGTCACTCTGCCTCAGAACAAAAAAAAAAAAAAAGAATTTTTTGGTTTTAATTTTATTCGTGTGTATGGTTATGTTTGTCTGTACATGTGTCTGTGCATCATATGCTTGCCCGCTGCTCTTAGAGGCCAGAAGAGGATAACTAATCCTCTGGGACTGGAGTTATGGGTGGTTTGTGAGCCACCAAATATGCTGGGAATGGAACCCAAGCCCTAGTGAGTCTTCTCCCCAGCAACCCGTAGAAAAAAAAAAAAATTAAGGACCCATATGTCATTTCTCTTATGACTTATTGCATGTGTGTGTGCATTGGTGTGGGTGTGTGTGGGTTGAGAGGATTTCATGTAGCCTAGGCTATCCTTGAACTCATGTAGCTACAGCTGGCCCAAGCCACCTAATCATTCTTCCTGTAATTCCAAGGGCTGGGAACGGAACACAGGCATGTATGGCCCGTGTCCAACTTTATGCTCTTCTGTTGTTACCATCTTTAAGAGCATTTTCCCTGTGTTGGGAAGACAAATCCTGTGGTATTTGGAGCTTCAATGTTCAAGTTGAGGCCTCTGTTCCAGATTGGAATTTTTGCAGGGAGGCAGGCTGGTGTGACTCTAATTTTATTTCTAGTCAAAGTCTGCTGGGTCGCCAACCCTTTCTCTGTTGTACAATTTCTGTTATGTACACCTCATACCTGGAGAGAAGCCTGTCTGAGTCCATTCTTCTTTTCCATTGGGTAATTCATCTATTCCTGTTGACATCACAAGAATCGTTTAATACCGTTTTGTGGTGTTATCGATATTTGATTAGTGCCATGATTCTCTCTTCCACGTGTATTTTTTAGAACTAGTTAACCACATTCTGAAATCCTAGATGCTCTTGGGATTTTCATTGGAATTGCGTTGAACTAATAAATAATAAACAGGCGATGTGTGTACATCATTGAATCGCTTCATTCACGTACACAGTATTTGTCTCTTGCCTATGGTCCATTCTGCACCCTTCGTTGGAAGCTTGTATAGATTTACACATGCTGTGCATGGTGGTTTGTGACGTTCATACCAGCACTCTGGAAGCAGCAGAAGACAGAGCTCTATGAGATTGAGGCCAACCTGGTCTACAGAATGAGTTACCAATCCAGCAAGGACTACATAGTGAGAACCTATCTGGGAAGGGGGTTAAGTTACATTTGGTAAATGTCCAATATTTAAGTTCCAAACCACAGAACAATGAGACGGTAATAGAATCTGCAGTACTGAAAAACATGGGTTCTAAGCAGTTTATGGCTCTGTCAGGGTTGGGAAGGTGGCAAGTACTAGGTTCTGTTTTGTCTTGATTGGATAACTCTCCTACCTGTACTATACTCGATGTGCCCTTGCCATGCACAGTTCCGTGGGTCACCCACCCAATGGGGGAGGCCATCCTTCCAGCAGGGTTACGTCTAGGTTTCCAGTCTAGAATTTTATAGACGACATCATGCACACATTAATTTACTGGTTTTTATTTTGTTGGGGGTGATTTGCTGGTTGCTTTGTTTGGAAGTACTGATAACTTTCGCTTTGTTTTTATTCTGTTGGGGTGATTTGTTGGTTGTTTTGTTTGGAGGTACTGATAGCCTTCAGTTTGTTTTTATTTTGTTGGGGTTGATTCATTGGCTGTTTGTTTGGAGTGAGTCATGGGTGTGTTTTTGTAGGGTTTCAGTTCTATGAGATAGCCTCACTATATTACCCAACTTGTCCTAAATCTTGCAGTCCCCACCTCAGCCTTCCAGGTGCTGGAATTTGCGGCATGTGCCACAGCATGTGCCTGGCATCATGTGACATTATCTAGTCTTCTCGAAGTTTCTCCCACGCCACTTGATTTCTGAGAGTTGGCTAATGTGACAGGAGAGTCAATGTCTGGTTTTCCAGTGATATGCCCAGGTATATCAGCAGTTCAAATGTCTAGGAAGCCCTCTGATTTTTAGTAATGTTTTTGCAAAACATGAACCATTATTTTTAATGCTGAAATGGATTAAAACAGTTAACTAGGTTGCCGGCCCTTTTGTTGGCTAAATATCAAGACTTTCTTCCTGCTGGCTGACTTCTGATGGGAATGTTTCAACGCCTTGATGACTGAAGGAGAGAAGATGGCTGATCTGGAATTCGATGCTTGTGGGGAAGTTTTCAGTCAAAATCTAAAATTCCACCAAGCTTTCCCTTATTCTTCCACCATGTTAAGGCCAATGATTTTGTTGTCATTCCTGTTTCTCCAGCTTCCGATTGTGGAAAAGATAAGAACCATTGCCCAGGCTGTCTATGGAGCCAAGGATATCGAGCTGTCTCCCGAGGCGCAATCCAAAATCGATCGCTATACTCAACAGGTAAACAAGATTCCTTTACCTTTAGTAGGGGGGGTGGGGAGATGGGGAGGAATCTGCCTTACAGTCTAAAACTGCTAACCTTGATTTGAGGGCAGGTAATTAAACTCTATTAAATGGCCTGGGGATCAACAGAGACTAAAGTAATAATAGCATAGGTACTGTTGGCTAGCTAGAGCATCATGGTTAGGGCATTGATCCTCTGACTCGGGCATCCTGACTCTGAGATTGTGACTGTGGCTCTGGTTTGCAGTGCAGGCATTGGAACCATTGCCTGGCTCCTGTGCTTACTCAGCACTTCCCATGGGGCTCTGTTCCTACATGACACGCGCCTCGTCCACGGTCCATGTTCACACTCCTGCTCATTCAGCCAGCAGCATTGAAAAGTGTCCCTTTGGGTTTGCGGGCGGGAGCGGGGGGGGGGGGGGGGGGGGTTCATCAGCATTTGACTCTTTGAGGCATTTTCTCCTCGTTGTGGGGCTCTGCTGTCTTAAGAATGCTTGCATGCTGGCTGTGGGTGAGGTGAGCGTGATGGGAGTGTTTGTGGTGTTTTATGCAGAAGACTTGCTAATTCTCAGGACTGTCTTCAGGAATTGAAGGTTCCGCTGTCTTCTACCTCCAGACAGTGACAAGTAAGCAAGGCTGTGAGGGACTGTGTACTTCGAATGACCCGGCTTGCTTTAGCCTAATATAGAGAATCGGGTTTTTAGAAGCTTGCTCTCAGGGTCACAATTGCTTCCCCCCCCCCCACTCCTGCATCCTGTTTATAATATGTTTGATATATTGTTAGATGCTACCCTATCATCGCCACATTGTTTCTCTGGAGATGGAGAAAACTTGTTTTATTTTTTTCCAGCCAGGTGGCACAGGCCTTTAATCCTAGCATTTGGGAGGCAGAGGCAGGTGGATCTCGTAGTTCCAGGCCATCCTGGTCTACAGATCGAGTTTCAGGACAGCCAGGGCTACACAGAAATACCCTGTGTCAAAAGAACAAATATATACTTACTTGGCCAGAGAGATACCACAGTCACTGTGTGCCTTTCCCGGGGAAAGGCTTATCCATTACACTCCAGACATGCCTCCTGAATTTCTCTAAATGTTGGAAACTGCATAATCTTTGGTAGTGGGGGACTGTATTCACACTCTCACCTAGAGGGGAAAAAAAAATAATTGCTTTTCCTCGAAGCTTGCACATATAGTCTCTTGGCTTGTCCCCCCCCCCCCTGTGTGTGTGAAAGAGAGTGCATGTTTTGCACACATGTGATTGTGTGGGTATGCGTACCTTTGCACAGACATGCCGAAACCAGAATGTCTGCTTTCTTCTTACATGCTCTACCTTCCTGCATTGACATAGGGCCTCTCACTGAACTAAGAGTTAACCCTTTCGGCTGGGCTACCTAGCCAGCAGGCTCTCAGGCTCCACCTGTCCCTATGGTCCCCACTTCTATCATGCTGGAGTTACAAGCATGTCCTGACTCTCACGTGGACATTGGGGATTCAAACTCAGGTCCTCAAGCTTGCAAGAGCAATTGTTCTTACCCACAGATCCAACTCTCTAGTTCCCGAGCTTTTCTTAAAAAAAAAAAAAAAAAAAAAGGATTCCCAGACTAGAGCTGTGTCTCAGTAGTTGAGTGTTTATGCACAGCACTGTGCAAACTGGGTTTGTGATTGAAACCCTGTAACGGTCATGCAGGTGGAAGCAGGAAATTGAGGGTCATTCTTAGCTACATAGAGCTGAAGGTCAGCCCCAGCCCAACTTAAGACCTTATTTATGTCTCTTAAAACACCTCCCCCAATATGCACCAAACGATGGCCAGTCCTCCATCCCCCTGCACTCTGATAGTTCTTTCCCTTCTGTACAAACAATGAAGTGAAGTCATTGTCATCAAGTTTAGGGTATGTTTCCCATGAGCTTTTATTGCTAAGAACTATCATTTGTTCTAATGGTCTTTTTAGTTATAAAATATCATTTATGATGTAATGCGTTAATGGGATATTTTTAAAATTTTTCTGCTAGCAAATTTTCAAAGGCTATTTTATGTGTGTGTGTATATGTGTGTGTGTGTGTGTGTATATAAAATGTAATATATAATCTCTTAGGAATTATTTCAATACTTAATCCTTTCACAAAACCAAAAATTCTGGGTACCAGTTATGATGTTTATTTTCCTCATCAAAATCCTCATTAGTTTAAAAGTGGGGGTTCCAAAAACACAGTATCCCCCCCCACACACACAATTGATAATACTCTAAAATGTTCTAAATAGTTTTAGGTTGAATCATAAGTAATTGTGTTCTGTCATCTGTCTGTCCACCACGGGAATATCCCTTGAAAGTGAGTGTCGAGAATATGGTTGCAATTAATTAGTGAGACCTCTGAAGGGACGCTATGTGCTGTTTAATTACAGCATCCCTCCCAGACACTGTCCTCTTTGTGAGATGCTGCACGTGACTTCCTCCCCTTTCACCTTTGGAATTCTGGGTCAGGCACAGACTTTGGTCCTTAGAAATAAAAGAGGTTTAACAAGTGACCTCATCTTAGTTCCTATAATGTAAGCACAGATCAAATAGCCATGATTCATAAACCAGCACAAAGGGCCCTTTGCTTCCGAGCAGACTCCAAGAAGGACGGAACAGTGGGACTAAGAGCCTCATTAGGAGCCTTGTTCTATATTACCTTTCTCTTCCCTGGGTATTAATAGCCTTGGAAAGTGCTTTCTACAGCTGTTCCCTTGCTGTGCCTAAAAATAGTCCTGCTTTTACACACACACACACACACACACACACACACACACACACACAGCAGTGTGCAAGTGCGTCCTCTTTAGGAAACCACCAGTGTAAACAATAGCCCTCACACCCTGATAAACCGTGGCCCTGTGGACTCGTCACTTGTGACTCCACAGACAGCAGCAGCCACTACTGCACCTGTGCAGATCTGGACCAGCATACAATGGCTGCACAGGTGGTGTAAGATGAAGAGTAAGTCCAGAGGACCAGCATCCATGGCAATGAGTGCATTCCCTTTTCTTTCTTACAGGGTTTTGGAAATTTGCCCATTTGCATGGCGAAGACCCACCTTTCTCTGTCTCACGAGCCTGATAAGAAGGGGGTGCCAAGGGATTTCATTCTGCCCATCAGTGATGTCCGGGCCAGCATTGGTGCGGGGTTCATTTACCCTTTGGTGGGGACGGTGAGTACCAGGCTTCCAAGCCTTTCCTCCTCCTGTGTGATTGCCATGTCTTAATCACGCTCTGCCAACCCTACAAATTGGATGCTGGGGAGGAATTTGACAGTGTTTTCTAAGCACTCTTCCAACCAATAAGCGGCAGAGGAAACACCTACGCCGTTGTGAGCCAGGCTCTTCTCTTTTCAGACCATGTGCTCAGGCTCTATAAAGGCATGAGGTGGGCTTTCCTGCAGGGAGAAGTCAATGGGCTGTCTGAGCAACAGCATGGCCTAGTTCCGGTCTGAACAAACTTCTCCACACTGTTAGCAACTCAACACGTACCGTGTTGTCCTTCCATGGGGAAACTGGGGCCGGCTGGCCACACTAGCCAGCTACCTCTGAGCTGGCGGGGATCAGCGTTCCATCGCTTTGCTCCTCCCTGAGTGCATCTGATAGGAGCTGGCTAAGAAAGTCAGCCAGTCACCGCCTTCCCATTTCACACGTCTTCAAGATGGGACTGTGTCACTCAGAACGGTCACTGTCATTCCAGGCTATCTGCTGCAGAAGGGACAAGGTGGGCAGAGAAATAAATAGGCTTTATCCTAGCTGCCAGGCCAGCTTCTCTCCCTGCTCACTTGTGGCTTAAATTTGACGTCATGGGATCACGCCTAGATTAGGTTGAATTTTAAAATTATGGCACGCACCGTTTTTAGTCACAGCACTCGGGAGGCAGAGGCAGGAGGATATCTATGAGTTCAAGGCCAGCCTGGTCTACAGTCGTAGGACAGCCAAGGCTACACAGAGGAACTCTGTCTCAAAACTGTCCCCCCCTCCCAAAAAAAAAAAGTTACTCCTTAGCATCGCTGTTACTGCGGATGTTATCTATCACCTGATGGGAATCTAAATTTTAAGTCACAGTAATTTTTAGAGGAAGTCTCTGTAATGTAAACAATGAGCGAATGGACAAAAAATTCCTCCTCCCATATTTAGCCATTTTTCCCTTGATGTCACTGTGTCTTCTGAATACAATGCTTTAATTCCTCATGCACCTGAGGTACAGAGATTCTGCGGAAAGCAAGTGTGAGCAATAGAAGAGATGCTGAAAAGGGCTAGTTTCCTTGCCCGCCTCTTTGCTGCCACCAGAGCAAGTTAAGGGAGGGCGGGTGGGAACCATCCTTATTATCTGGGCTCGTGATTTAAGGAGGAGTGTGTGCAGTTTATCAGGGAGGAAAGACCGCTGATCACTGAGAAGTGGAGCTGGCCTTTAAAACCTCAAGTCCGACCTCTAGTGACCCACGTACCCCAGTGAGACTTCACCACCTACAACGGTCCAGACAGCTCCTTCAGATGGGAACCGGTGTTCAAAGGCATAAACCTCAGACAGGCATTTCACGTTCAAACCTAGAAAACGAAGCATTTGGGTAGTCACACCATTTCGAAGTAAAGGGCACGGGGAAAGGCAAGTGGCTCACGCCTTGAACCCCAGTGTTGGGGAGACAGGAACAGACAGATCTCTAGGGGTTCAAGGCCAGTCTAGCCTACATAGCGAGACCTTGTCACTATGACAGTGACAAGATTGAGTCTGCTATGGGATCATTTGGAGGGTTGCCAGGACATGGCTGATTGAGCTGGGCATGGTGGCACACACCTTTTTAGTCACAGCCCCTCTTAGAAACATGGATGCAGCCAGGGAGATGATAGTCCCGTGGGTCTCTCTCCTCCCTTCCCTCCCCCTCCATGGCCAGGCTAAGGCCAAAGCTGTTCTGGAAAATCAGAGTGAACTCTCTTCCCTCCCAGCCTGGCCCTTTGACTTAAGACTACTTAATAAAGGGTTGTGTGGGACAGCGCTGGGGTAGTGGCAGCTCACAGGGTTTCCTGGAGTGAGCCGCCTGTGGCATGACCTCACCTTGCGGGGCTCAGAAGTTCCCCCTGCGGCCACTCTCAGGGACAGAGGGAGTTCCCCGAGCGCGAGTTCTGCCACAATCCTGAAACAATCAGGCCTGCGGAGTCAGGAAGGAAGTGGAGCCTTAGGAAAGGGTGTCCTGGAAGGCAATGAGAGGCCAGCTTTCTGTGACACACAGGAGGCTGTGTGCAAGCTGGGCAAATTCCCCCAAGGAGGCCAGGATCTCCTAATAAGGCTGGGATTTACTTTCTTTGACCCCACTCTGGGCCCTACCACGGGCTGCTGGAATGCCTTTAACATTCATCACCCCTTCGAGGGACATTGTGATGACTTCCTGGTGGGATGACTCAGGGAAGGAATGGGAACACTGGGTGGGGGGGGGGGGGATGGCTCCTGCAGGTGGAAAATTCTGGCAGAATGAATCAATGTTATGCTTAGTCATTGCACGTGCGGTTGTTATCATGCATCGGAGATGCAAGGCCATTTACCCCATTCAGGCCTCACAATCAGAAAGTCTCTCCATCCTTCGATAGCATTCATTCATTCATTCATTCATTCATTCACTTATTCAGCAAATCATTGATAAGTACCTCCAGCATGCATCCACAACGTTCGTAGTGTAGAGGCACCAGACCCCACGCCTCCCCTGTGGGCTTTAGAACAAAGGTCCCCTCTTGGTATGTCCCCGAGGGTAGGCAGACAGCCCTTCGCACCTTTGCTCCTGAATACTGATGCTTGAAGGCAAAGAATCACAGCCTAAGCCAGGGCAGCCCGTGTTCAGCCTGACTGCTGTTGAGAAATCACATGGAGAAATGCCGGAGCGTTTACTTTGTCCCTAAATACTTACCTGTGCTTCCCTTTTTAAAACCAGCTGCCCCACGCATTTCCGAGGCTGAACTGTCACATCACGTTGTGTTTGGCCATTGCTTTCCTTGGTGCCAATTAACACAATCAATGCGCTTGATGGTGTGGGAGCTTCTCTAGCCCATTTCTCCTCCCCAGGCCTTTCCGTCAGTGTTAAGGTAGCGGAGTATTTCTTTCTAAAGAATTTTCTTTGTTCCTCTGTAAAGAAGGCATCCTGGGCTGGCAGGATGACTCAGTGCACAAAGATGCCTGCCACCAAGACTGATGACTTGAATTCAACCCCAGGGACCTGTATGGTAGGAGAGAACCTACTCTGAGAAGCTGTCCTCAGAGCTCCACACATGCGTGCGCGCACACCCATACACAAAATTAATTAATATTAAAGAATTTAAAGAACACATTTCTATGTGTTCCTGTGTCTTTGGGATGACATTGCACATACACATTCTTCCCAACATTGAAAACTACAAAATAATATAGATTGTCAGCCAGTATAGCCGCGCCACTCAGTACTTCTTTCTCTAAGAAGTAATTTGCTTGTCTGGAGAGATGGCTCAGTAGATAAATGCTCTGGCTGTTCTTCCAGAGGGCCAGGGTTCAATTCCCAGCACCCACAGGGAAGCTCACAGCTGTCTGTACCTCTAGCTCCCAGGATCTGATACCTTCATGCCAATGCACATGAAATAAAGTAAAATGAATTATTAAAAGAAAAGAAATAATTTGCCAAATCCATGCTTTTGTGATGGGGAGGAGAAGATCCTGTCTTATAATTTTCCCAACCTCATATTTTATAAACATTTCTTTTCATCAGAGACTATAATTGCCAATAAACCCAACAGCCTGTACAATGTCTCAGAAAATGATCTCATGGCAAAGAAAAAAATTAGCAGTGCTCTTTGTCCTATTACAGGGGTACGGTGATACTTTAATTTCTAACTGACAAAGCCTGTTTGATCACCTACCATGAAGATTTTACGATGTAAGCCGTGCGTGTGAAATAATGTTGGAAAGTAAACTCCTTATAGAAATGACCAGAAAGTCAACACCAAACCCTTAGCATGAGGCAGCATATACCACTTTTATAACATAAAAAATACAATAAATGGGAAAATGATAAACCATAAGTGCTTAGAACAATATTTAACTTGGGCCAGCCACATTCGGAAGAGTGATAGCTCATCCCAGCTTGTAGGATGTGACCCCATATCTCTAGCTTGCCTGTTTGGACTGCCAGATGGTGTTCTGCAGGTGTCCTGCTGTGTTCAAGCAAGGGGAACCAGCTAGAATGGTCCTAAGAGACATGTGCTCTGAGGGTGGTGTGTCTAGATCTGTCCGCTGTTAGTGCAAAAGGGATACAAGAGGTTTATCCCTGTTAATTAGTCCTGCCCCCCCACCCACACACACATTCTTTATCTGGGTAGACAAAGGGTGAAGGACTCCTTTTGTCTCAAAGAACTTTCCTAAGCAATGGCACATTTTCATAACCACATGGAGAGGTATCCAACCAAGCCTGAATTCTTAGCAGATGTCCATTTGAAGTTGGCCTTTCCTACAACTGTTTTCCTTTGATATTATAGCACCAAGGCTGTGAGCAAAGGGCTCTGAAAGAATTTACAGTATGAGTTCTTTCTTAGGGCGTTAGGGAGGCTTCGCCGAGTGGAGGTTAGTGGGTCTCACTACATGGCCCACACTAGCTGTGAGCTCACGATCCTTCTGCAGGAATTACACACGTGAGTTACTATGCCTAGACTGAATTCCTTTTTTATTAACCACTGTAGGGTTTAATTGATGCCATGCAGGCTAGTTTTCAATGACAGCCTTCACTGTCAGGCTTAAACAATCTTGCCGTTCATCTGGGAGAAGTTAGGTTTCCTGCTGGTATTTCTGTGGTGTTGGCACCATATAGGGCATTTCTAAGGGCCAGGGTAGCCACTGAACTATAAAGAAATATAAATATGCTGGGGTGTGTCTCCAAGACCCATGGCAGGGACAGCTGTGACACCCATTCCGACATTGTGGCTGCCGGAGTAGTTCCTTCCCTCTTTTGCTTCTAGACCATTCCCTTTGAGGCCCGTGCCCTGCCAGAGTAGAAGCTGAGAAGAAGATTCTGCACGCACACACCTTTTTTTATTTTATTTTCTTCCCTTGTGGAGAGGGAGTAGAAGATCAGCTTCAACTTGCCATGGCTTTTACCCCTGCTGTAAGTGTCCCAATAGGACACATCTCTACCAGATGCACCCCCTGACGTCATTGCCTTAGCTGGCCTCCAGAGAGCAGGAAGCTGCTGGAGCAAAGGGGGCCATCAGTGATGTCATGCCTGGCTGATGCCGGGTGGAGAGTTACTGGACCTGGCAGAGCCCCACCCTGCAGAGGCATTGCCGGTTTGTTCTTTCTCACGTTCAGCTGAGCCCGCTTTGTTTTCCCTCTCTGTCTAAGTATGTACTGAATGTGGCCCGCTGGGTCGGATTCGGGTCAGTGATGAAGTCCTCTCAGCTTGGTGGGGTGCGTTTCCCCCTCCGCTTCCAGATGCCCGATTAGCTAAGCACTTTCTAAATTCCACTGGCCATGAGAGGCGAATCCACTCAGACCTTGTAGATTTTATCCAGAGGTGTGGCTTGTGGCATTTCCCAAAGATTTCCATCCATTTACACAGGGAGAAAGTCACACCGTCTCCAAGCTGTGCTTTGAGTGAAATGTACAAGCCATCACCGAATGTGGAGTTCATCCTGTGGCCCGCCACCAACCCGGGTTATCCATTGGGAAGCTCGGGGCAATGTACTTCCTACAAAATCACCTGCTCCCTCTTCCCCTCATCTCCTGCCTCGTAGATCAGTGGAGAGAAACTTTGAGCCTGTGTCATAAAAGTCTCTGCAGATCACCTTCCTCCCTCTAGTGCCCTGGCTCCTGGCATCTATGCCCTGAGTTCCGAATGAAGCAGCTTCGGCCCTTGCTTGAACCCTGTGACCTCTAAGCCCTGGTTGAGCTCTTGGCAGTTCCCTCCTCTTCCCTACCCTGTGTGGTTTCCCTTCTATCTCCACATCAGAATTTCCTGCTTTCCGTCAGACGTGGTCCTTGCATCAGCTGCTTCCTCTTGACGTGGTATACGGGTAGGGTGTTTGTTCTCTGCCCGCCTGGCAGTGCGCCTTCTTCCGGGGAAGTCACACGTGTGTCTGACCAGCAGCAAAGGAGAGCTTCCTGTGCTTTGAGCATCGTGTGTGCAAGAGGAAGGTGACCCATGGGGACAGTGTCTCTCTGCTCTCAAAAGTTCAAAGGTCCTCTGGGCCCCATCATTTCTTTCTTCGGTTTTTCTCCTCCCTAACGGGAAGCCAAATTCTACTTTGCATCAATGCAAAGCTACTTTATGAAAGCAGGTCCGTGAGGGAAATTATGGAGGAGTAATGTTGGTAGACGTAACCCCCCCCCCCGTTAGCCATGCATGGTGGCACATTCCAGTACTTAGGAGGGGGGAGACAATCAGATCAGGAGTTCAAGCCTATCTGGATTGTATGAAGAGGGAGGGAGGGAGGGAGGGAGGGAGGGAGGGAGGGAGGGAGGCGATTCCTCCCATGTCACCCTGTGCTGGATGGAATCAGGACCTTACACATGCTCGCTCAGCCTTCCACCACTGAATTACAATCCCAGACCAGAGTTCACCATCTACTGTCGCTTGCTGCATATGTAGCTCTTAGCCTACGACCAGCATCTCAATCTATCGTTCTCCCTGGGGATTTATGCAGTCTGACTCTTTCTCTCCTACCTCCTTGTTTTCTTTTCCCCGGGGTTTGCTTAGCAAAAATATGTCCCAGTTCACAAGGGCTTCTGAAAGATGCCCATCAAGTCAGCTCATGCTTCCAGAATTTGTCATAATCTGTGCTGTGCTAGCATATCCATTACCCTTCCATACCCACAGGTTTTGCCAAGATGCATATAATCTGAAGCAGGGAGGCAATTTATGCAAGCGAAATAAAATTAAAATCAAAATGTTGTCAAAATCATAGCAGACCACCCTCGGAGTCTGTCTGAGGGCTTAGCGGGAAGAATGAATGAATGAGCGAGAAACTTTTAAGGAAAACATCACTCCTTAAAACTGGAATAGCAGTGTGAGAAGTTTAACTGGTAGACTGAGGAATCCATGGCAGTTTACAAGCTGATGTGAGCATGTGTCTATTACCTTACCCGTGAATATTAGGTGGAGTGGAAATGTGAGGAATTACTCTTGAGGGAACTAGTATCAATGCCTTCTCGGGGTGACCCTGAAAATGCAGAGCACTTAATTGTGTCTGGCTCAATCAGTAGAAAAGCCAAGGAACAAGTATAAATAGGCTTAGGAAGATAATTTATGTCAGTTTAAAACTGAACAGTGAAGGAATTTGTTTTCAGACCCACAGAAGACACAGAATAAATTCATAACTTCCTCATTAGCCCCTTGTGGGGATTTGCAAGGCGTCTCATTAAGGATGCTCCCCAGGCCATTTGTAGTAAAGGTACTAGGATCTGCTAAGGTACTAGGAAGGCCGAGAGTTTAAGATTCTGGACACATTATGAAATGTCGTTCTCTGAGACTGGACACTCCATTCCCAAGAATCGGTTGCGGGGAGGTACCCATGTCCATTTGTACTTTCCAAGAGTCATTTTTCATTTCCCAAACATCTCTTTCTCCCCTAAATACATAGCTACTGCAGGTCCCAAGCCTTTTTCAGAATGGGGTGGGAAGGGGGGGGACGCACATGCCCCGAGAATATACTTGTTCTCCTCTGAACATTCCATTTCTCCATCAAGTCCACATCATTCATGCGTCCAGCTCCACCCAGCTACAGCATGTCACACATCCTTCCGTCGGCCTCTCGGTCTACCAAGTCACCTTACTCAGCGTCACCTGTTAACCCAAGCCCTGCCCCCTCAAGTAAAACTCACGCTTTCAGCTCTGTGTGCCTTCAGTTAGACAGTGTAGAACCGCGTAGAACAGTGACTCGGCTGCCAGCAATTGTATCCAGTCCTTCAGGGGGCCTTCCGGAGCCTTCTGCCATGATGACCTCACCAGCACTACAGCCGTGGGCTCAGAGCAGTCTAGAACAGTCTTTTTTAGGTGTTAGTACAGGCTCAGGGGCTCACAAAGTCTTCCTGCACTTTAGCCACTCGAGTCAGTGTCCTGGGTGCCCTCTTCCAACCAGGTGCTGGCCATCAAACCAGGTCCAGATATTGGTGTGGATTTGCATAGCTGACATGCCAGTATAGAGGAAGAAGTAATGAAATGTGCCATCCGCCTGATTCCAGATAAGCTCAGTAACCAGCTATAAGAATGTTCACGACCAGTGCAAAACCAAGGCTCACGTCTGCCCACCATTCAGAGACTGGGAAAGCTGGAGGAGATGGGGGCCCTTAGACTCCAATCTGCCTCCTCTGGGATAGGGTTTAGAAATATTTGTGATGCTAAGAATCAGAGTGTAGCCAGGTGGTGGTGGCGCATCACTTTAATCCCAGAACTTGGGAGGCAGAGGTAGGTGATTCTCTGTGAGTTCGAGGCCAGCCTGGTCTACATAGTGAGTTCCAGAACAGCCAGAGCTAAGCAGAGAAACCCTGTCTCTTGAGGAAAGGAGGAGGAGGGAAGGAAGGAAGGGAAAGAAAGGAAGGAAGGAAGAAGCAAGAAAGAAAAATTAGAGTGCACTGTGTCATGGAAAAACGTGGCAATCAGAAGGAAGAGACGTTGAGTAACCGGTCACATTCACAGATATCCCCAGTTCTGAATGGAGCGTTAGCACATGCTCCTAAAGAGATTTGCCCTCTGGCATCAAAAAGTTGCCCATTGGGCACTTTTTACAGGACCAGTAAAGGGGAGGCATTAGTATGAGCTTAACAAGACTTCTTGAAAATTATTTTAACTTAAAATAATCATTACCAAGGTGAGTTTGCACCAGGACTGTTAGCTTATGGCACTATGTTACCTGGGGCCCAGTCTGGTTGTCTCTGAGTTTGAAAGGGGTGTGGTGTTTGGTATTTGAGTTTTAACTAGAAAGCAAGGATGTCTCAAGCCTTACAAGAGAAAAGGGTTGTGTGTTTTGTTGTGGAGAGTTGGTCCCACAGCATTTGATTTTCTTTGTGACCAGACACTTTGTATGGTTCTCCACGGCTCTCCAATGTAGTTACCTCATTAGCATGAAAGCCAGTGTTGACGGAAGGACCTCATTATGAATATTACAAATAATGAAAAGTGTTGCTGTCACATCAGAAATTCCATGGGCTTTAGGAACCCCCTTGAATAGAGCTGAAGACAGCCACCAAATATGTGTAAGCTTTCACATAACCACAGGTGGAAATACTCTGGGTTTTCTCTCATGGGAATGGTTGTCTTTAAGTGTATTCTGCGATTCCATATCTAAAAATGTGCCATGACTTAGAAAACTAGCTTGTGTTTAGGAGCTAGAAATGAGTTTTCATGGTATATAGTATGAACCATGTAAGAATGCATACAAGTGGCCAGGAGTGATGGTACACACCTTTAATCCCAGCACTCAGAGGCAGAGGCAGGCTTGGTCTACATAGCAAATTCCAGGCTAACCAGAGATGTGCAATGAGATGACCTTTAATTTAAAAAAAAAGAAGGCAATGAATGCATAGGAGCGTAGCTCCGTGGTAGAGCATCTGCCAGCACGCATGAGACCCTGGGTTCATTCTTTAGAATATCGAGGGAAAAGAGCAAAAGAAAGAGACATAAGAGGATACTTAAATCAATGATAATAACGTCAACACTGTAGTCAGAGCTAACGTTTACTGAGCACTTGCAAGTGCCAGGCAGTGCTCCGAGCAGCTTGTGTGTGTTGACTCTTTTTCTGCTCCCAGCATCCTTGAAGAGAAGTCGCATCTGTGTCCCTGTTCTGAAAGCACAGAGGATGCTCATAGATGGAAAAGTGGTAGGTCAGGATCCATCCCCTACTTCACTCTTTAAAAGAGCGTTTTTATGCGGGGCATACCGTCCTATTTTCTGTCAGTAACCGTCTGTTAGAAAGGACAACTTCAAACTATCTACTGTAAAAGTAATACCATTATGTTGGCAGATGATGTCCAAAACCTTTGTGGCCAGTGTCCAATATTTCCATAAAAACTTGGTGAAGTGGGCCAGCGAGTTGGCTCGGCAGGTAACAGTGCTTGCCACGCAAGCCTAAAACCCTGAGTGTGATTCCTGGAATTCTCAGTAAGAGTTGCCCTCTGACCTCCACACGGGTTCCAAGGAATTTTTATGTACACACACACACACACACACACACACACACACATACACACACAGGGGGGGAGGGGTGAATGTGCAAATTTTGAAAGAAATAACACTTTTGTGAATAAAGTCAAAATGGCTTTAGGGAATCTGGGGAGATGTCTTCGTCAGTAAACTGACCAAGAGATGTGATCCAGACATACACAGTAAGATGGCACTCCATGCTGCCTTCTCTCTCCACCAATTAAAACACGCCAGGGAACCATCCCAGCAATGAGGACAGCTGGAACACAATGTTAATTTCTCTGGGTGACAGGCACGGCCAGTGGCATATTTATGATGGGCTGAGGTCAAACCTCTTCTCGCTTCATTTCCATATGCACTAAGAGCCGGCCTAGCCAATCTCCCACACTGAATGAATAAAATGAATAGCTTTTTGCTGCCAAAGAGAAAGAGTAGGGAAGGACCACGGCAGGAACCAGCATGGGTGTGCCAGATGGAAAACAGACCCGCCAGTGAGGATGCCAATGGCCTGTGTCTTACACCCACCTGCACTTCTGGCCTTCAGAAGCTTTGGGTATGTGTCACAGAAATGTGATTCGTGCTGCTTTAGGGATGTCCAGACAGTGACAGCCAACCGGAACCATTATTTCCATTACATACTTGCCCGTTTTTCTGCATGCTTGATGATAGCAGGCTCCCAGAGTACCATGATACCCAAGATACCATGAAACTAATCATTTATAGGCATCCATGTAATTTCCTATTGTGAGAAGGGAGAGGCATAACTCCGGCATGCCCTTAACTCCATACCCCTAATTTCCCACCCCTTTGCTACACCTGTGAGGTCCCAGTTCCCCTCCTTAGAAGGACACCCACCTGGATATCTTGACCTGCAACAGTTCAGTAAATTCCTACAGGTCTCCCAAGGGATCTCTCTCTCTCTCGCTGTGTGTGTGTGTGTGTGTGTGTGTGTGTCCTCTTCTTGAGTGGTGAGCGCACTGGCAGAAGACTCAGGGCAATGGGATACTCGGGTTTAGCATCTACCTCTGTGCAGCCGGCGCCTCCATCCCAGGCACACTCATGCCTTCCCACTGCTTTTCCATTTCAGGCGTCTGTAATTCTGAGCTACATGCAATTGGCATTACTGAGAGACCAAACTATAAAAGCTGGTGGGTGCGGGGGGGGGGGGGGCCTTGCCTTTCATGAGAAATGACACACCCTCTCGGATGAAAGCGCTAGACTGGAGTCTCTCTCTCCCGGGTTTTTTGGATGCATTTCCCTACTGAAAAGTCTTGGTTGTGGGATGTTGCAGCATCCCACCTGGACCACCTGGTGACTGGCCGTCCAGAACTCGTTCTAGAGCATGGATGTGTACACTTCACTGGAGGCAGCTGTGCACGGTGCCTGCAAGCATGCCCAGCTCCCTTTTGGCACAGGGAGGATGATCTCTTCCTCAGGATATTGCATAATGCACTGGGGAGTGGATGCTTTCAATGGATTTTTGGCTTTATTGAGTTCCAGACCGAAGCCTTTCCTGTATTGCGAGGAAGGTACTGGAGTTGCTCGGGGAAGGACAGAGGAGTTCAGCAAAGGGCAGAGCAGGCCACGGCCAGCAGGGAGGCACCTCCGAGGTGAGGCAGCACTGGATTCCTGGGAAATGGTACAGAGACACCCCCACAGATGTTTTAGATGCTGGAGCCTTCAGTGTGCCTCCCTGACATGAGATATGCACCCCAGAGGGAGCACTGGAGATTTTGTTGTGGTCCCCAAAAGTCTAGGCACTAGAGTTCTCCTGCCAGAAATGAGTAGCCCTGTTCCTTTAAATGCCTAGTCCTCAGGCACACAGGGACAGTCATTTAGCCATTCCAGCCTAGGGAGCCCATACCATTGCAGCCACACAAATGCCCCAAGTTCTGATTTACTTGTTCAACATGTATGGAGGCATGCTGGGTACTAGGCCAGCAAAAACAACAAGAACCACCACCACAAAGGCTTGATTTGAACCTAGCCCTTAGGGGATAAAGGAGCTAATGGGAGACATAGGTTGTGTATGTAGATGACAGAGAGCTAAGGGCATCAAGCGGAGCAGAGTTGACGGCACTGAGGGCTGGGACACCTAGCAAAGAGAGGGATCGCCCAAGCCTGCTCTTGATAGCCCAAAAAGAACAGCTTAACCAGATGGTACACAACGAAGAGGCTGGAGATGGGAAACTTCAAACCCTGCAACGGTATTGCTAACGTCCTTTAATATAGCAATTCTGTACAAGCCAAGAGTGACAATGTGTTCTGACACTGGGCAGGAAGGCTTGACCCAGGTCACATGGACTTGAAGGTCAAGCTTAGGAGTTGGAGTTCATACCGCAGCAAAGCTTGAGAATTTCAAGAGGAGCAATATCATGGTTACATTCGCGTTTTAGAAAGGTCGGTTGGGTGGCAAGATGGGTGAAATAGAGAGGGGGAGGAGTTAGAGGCCTGAAGACGTTGCTAAGAGACGGCACATAAAGCCCGAGCGAAAGAGAGGCGGGAGATGGCGTAAGAGGTTGTAGAGGTGGAATGATCAGAAAAACAGAAAAGGAATCCTGCAGTGGTCCTCAGGTCTACTGATGATGGAGCTGCCATTTCCTTAGAGCTGTAGTAAAAGAAGTACAACCATGTTAGGAGGGAAAGGGAATTCTTTGTGGAGGTCCACAGAATCGTTTACAGATACAGTTGTTCCTCAGGAAGACTTAGAAAGTCAGCAAACAGCCATACTGTGATTTACTGCAGAGGCAGGATATGAAACAAATTAGAAGGACCCATCACACAGGCTAATGGAGAGAGGGAACCAAGGCGAGCTCCACAGCTCTCTCCACGTGGAGTCCAGCACGTGGAGTCCACGTGGAGTAGTGAAATGCTATCCATCAAGGTCCAAGAGACTTGGACCCCGAGGTTTTCATCTTGACTAATCGCCTGAGCATCTTCTGCCTGGCCCACACAAAAGGCAAGCAGATATTAAGCATAACCCTAATTTTTGATTTTCAAGAAGCCATTTTGGCATAGTGAAGTAGTCTTTCCACTTAGAGAATGATAGGGTGTGCCCACACTCACATGGACAACTCCATCCTTGTAGGCAGAGAGAGATCCATGAAGATCGTGTTCTCGCATCTCTTACATTCTCCCTGTCCTGCATGGGGATGCATCTGTAAAACATGTTGAATGAAGCAGTGTTACAAGTTCATACTCATTCACCAGGGCCCTTGATACTGGGTCAAAGGTTCACTGATGAAATCGATCACCAACAAAGGGTTCTGGAAACATGAGCATCTCGTGGGCATTAAAAGCAAGGTTATTCCAGGCACCTATGAGTCTAGCACTCAGGAGTCTAGCAACAGTCGCTCCCAGACAAGTTCCAGGGAAAATTGAAAAGTCCAACCTATACTTCCTCTTCAGACGTTTGTGTGGAGATGATGTAAGTCGAACCTTAAGCTCTACCATGTGGCTCCCATGCAGTTTCCTATTTCAAAGAGCCTGATCCTCAGACCTTCACAGTGGAGCTGGTCACATCAAGGCTTCCACCTGGAAGGAATTTCTAAGCAGCCTTTGAAGTCGACCATTCATGTTCAATCAACCTGGTTGTCAAAGGACAATAGATGTCTAAGGCCGACGACTCTTCTTTTGTTCCTGGCCAACTTTTTTTTTTTTTTTTTTTTTTTTTTTTTTTTTTGGTTACCAGGTACTATGAGCCACTAGGAATAAAAGATCGATGCAACAGTCTTTGCCTTCAACTACTTGTATTCTATGACTAGGAAAGGGATGGATGAACCCAATGAGCATTACTAGGAGTGTGGGGGGTTTTGTTGTTGTTGTTGTTGTTTTGAAACAGAAACAGGGTGTGTGGCCCCTTAAATAGAGGGAGTAAAAGGTCAAATAACCAAGCATACTAAATTTTGCTTGAAACTCTGTGAAGGATACAGTAGAACTTGAAGACTGAAGTAGCTCAATAGGTAAGGTACCTGCTACTAATGCAAGAGGCTCTGAGTTTGATCCCCAGAATCCATGATAAACAAACAAACAAAAAAACAAAACAAAAAAAAACAGGTATCATGGCATACATTTGTGGGGTTTTGTCTTTTGTTTGTTTTGTTTTGTTTTTGTTGTTGTTGTTCATTTTGTTTTGTCTTTTTAGAGTGTCTCTGTGTAACAGCCCTGGCTAGCCTAGAATTCACTCTATAGACCAGGCTGGCCTTGAAACTCCCAGAGATCTGCCTGTCTCTGCCTCCTAAATGTTGGGACCAAAGGTGTGTGCCCCCCCCCCACCACCCGGTGGTGGCATGCAATTGTAATCCCAGTATTGAAGAGTCACAGACAGGCACATCCCTGGGACTGGCTGGCTTATTTGATGACTTCCAGGCCAATGAGAGACAGTGTCCCAAAAAGTAAGGAAGATGGCATCCTGAGAAAAGGTACCCAAGTTTCACTTATGATCTCCAAATGCAAGCATGCACACACTCACAGAGAGACTCAGAGAGAGCATCTGAAAGGGGAAATCACTACTTATTTATTTAGTAATTTCATCACAGGTGTCTCACCTTGGATGGAAGGTTTAGAACGCCTATGACAGCCCATCTCGCCTAACACATGGAATTTAACTCTGGCTTTGGTCTTTGGTGCCTAAAGTGGCCTTCTGATCCAGATGCAGTGGTGCATACCTGTAGTCCCAGCCACTCCAGAGACTGACACGGAACGATGCTATAAAACTGGCCTGTGTGTGGCCCTCCTAACACTTACTAGCGTGCGTGCGTGCGTGCATGCGTGTGTGTATGCGTTTAAGAGACACTGGATTCACATTATGCGTTTATTGCCATTTTTTAACTCACTTCCACATCCCACCCTTAGTGATGGTAGGTAACACCTTGTATTATTCGAGTGTCCCAGAGGACAGCATGAAAAACGGTGCCAAGTTACGTCTCATAGTAGAATGTAAGCTTGAGAACAAATCACAGGTCTTTCACATAGTCTCTAAGTATATGTTTAAGAAAGTAAGAATCCCCCCTTGTCTCTATTCCTCTCAACTCTCTTCACCCCCTCATGTGCCGTCCCCGGAGCCTTTGTCTTTCAGCTTTGGAACATGATTAATTGGTGCTGGGCAGCCTAGCACCGGGAAAGGCCTGATTACTTTCTAAGACGATTCATCTTGTGAAATGCCCATCTCTCTTTTCAACTTCACCGACAAGTATGGCTTCTGTGGAAGCAGGGGTGATTTGCTTCTTTCCCTGTTTGGATTTGTGGCTCTCAAGCATAACATGTTTCTTTTCCATGAGGCTAGCCAAAAATAATATTGACAAACTCATGATGGCTTCCATCTGATACTGTTGCAATCTTTATGCAAATGTATTTAGACAGCTAAACGAATAGAATAATTAAACATCCAAATGTCAAGGATGGGGTGGGGGGGGATGGGAGGTGGCGCCAGCTGTCACTACATTTTCTGGTTGGAAGTCAACGAAGCATTGGAAAAACATACCTTTAAAAACTAAAGGTCTGGATTGTTTCTGGTTGGGTTATTGTTGCTGTTCTTCTGTGTGTTTATCTTCACTTTGTTGTTGTCATTTTTTGGATTTAACTGGAGCACATTATAGTGATAGGAAATGTCAGGCCTTTTAGGGGGCCATATTCTTCGGCACATCCTTCTGAGGTGTAAAAGATCCCTGTCATGATCCTTCTACTGGGAACAGGCCACTCCTGGATGAACTCACACAGAGGGAGAGGCTGCTCTCAGAATACAAAACCAAATTGTTTGTCTTTGGGGAGGGGGGGGGAGTACTCTGTTTTACAGTCTCCAAAAAAATCCAAGAATGAAAAGAGGCTGATACTCAGCCAAAATAGTCAAGTTGTGGAGTTGTGTCCCAAAGTCCTCTGGTTTCCCTAGCAAAGCTTTCTTCCAAAGAAATTCACTTTGTCTGTGATAAATTTGAAACTTTCTCCTCTTTTAAATTCCTGAGAAATAGCCAACTCGGAGATAGAGTTTTTTCAACTTAGCAACGATTAGTTAAGATCCACTATCATCCTTGTACCATCGCTTTCAGGGAGCAGATGAGGATGCCCAGGCTGTCTCTTCTGAAGGGACCCTGGCAGAGCCAGGCATACATAGTTCTGCCCTCCAGTCCCAGGCTACCTCACCACCATCCTGCCCCTTCTCTGGGCTTCGAGGCCCTGGGCCAGGATGGGATGGGGCTGTTTCCTGCCTGCCTTAAATTCAACCTGTTTTTCAGACTCTCTTGTGGTTTCCAACAACAGAAACTCGACTCAACCTTGGACAAAAAGAGGGAACAAATTGGCCCACTTAACAGAGGAGTTCGGCTCTTGGTCCAGCCTCAGCCACTGGCCAGTGGCTTCTACTCTCCTGTCCTCAAGGCCACACCATTCCATCCCTACCCCACACACACCCACATCCACCCCTTCGCCGTCACCGCTGCCCACCTCAGCTAAGACTCGTGTTGTGGGGAGAGGGAACTCTTCCACCATTGCAAACTGATGGATGTTCAGCCTCCCTTGGTGGCCCTGTTTGTCAGCTCAGCCTTCTGCCTTCACTGTGACCCATCAACAGGTGATCCGCACGTGCCAGGTAGAGGGGTCTCTGTAGTCATAGAAGAGCAGGACAAGACCACAGTGGCTGCTGTATCTCAGACTGTTCCTGAACTGCAGAATTCAATCAAAGATGTCCCACTAGCAATGACTACTGTTTGTTTAGTTGGTGGGGATGGAGTGGTTGGAATGGATGAGTTAAAAAAATCATTTAAAGTGTAACTTTTAATGTATAGCAGAGCTTTCTCATAGTGTATTTTTGTGCTGAATGGGCTCTGCTGTGGGAGACTTAATTTTCTTCTTAAACATAAGTCCCGGGGTCTTTGCAAATGTTTTGGCTAAAAGTCAAGCACAGAAATGAGTTTTTCATTTATCACTGGCTCCTCTGAAAGGTTGGCCAGCAAACTTATCTTTCTCTGATAACTTAAGTTTCCTCATCTAGAGGTGTGCTGGCTAGATTTTATGTCAGCTTGACACAAGCTAGAGTCATCTGGGAAGAGGGCACCTGAGAAGATGCCCGCACCAGACTGGCCTGTGGTGCATCTTCTTTGACAATTCATGGGTGAGGACCCCGCTCAGTTGTTTGCCTGAGGACTGCTAGTGAGTTATAAATGGTATAAGTTTATTCCCGGGCATAGAGATGAGCAGCCTTGGTCAGGCAACACAGCTCTGATTGGGACCATTGGTCACAGAGGAGACTTCTGGGTGTTTTGATGAAATTGAAGGATGACAAAGAAAAGTTTACCATGGTCATCCTATCTATAGTAACAGAAGCATGCCTGCTTGACCACACCAGAATAGAAAAGCCACATTGGGATTTTATAGGGCACGGATGCCCCGTCAGAAGGAACTCAAGCCAAGATCTTATCAGTGATGGAGATGGAAACACCTCAGGATTTTCCAGTATCGGTTTCCACTGTTTTGTTCTTGGACCCGGTTCATAGCACTACTGATCTTTGGAATCCTGGGGCATTTCCTCCGGGCTCCTCAGGGCTGGTTTGGGTCAGCTTCCTCTTGAGCAGAGGGTTTTGTTACAACATCCATATGTTTCCCAGCCCACTCCCTGACCTCTCTCTTTTCTTTTTCTGGAATCTCTTGACTTTTTCATGTTCCCACCCACTAATCCCAAAAGTCTCTTAAGTGTTCGGAGCATGTCACCCAATCATTTTTCAAAAGCTAACTCAATAGAAATTGCTTATACTTGATAAAAATAGCATAAATATTTTTAACTTAGCCCCATAACCCAAGGCAGCTAGACATGGCAGTGTAGGAAAGGTAAAAAAAAATTTAAACTTTCTCTCGTTGGCAAGAATGTTACCCTTTTTGCCCACACTTGGCATTGTCTGCAAGGGCCAGTCCACTGGAAGGGTCAAGGGTCATCCGTCTCTGTAAAGACAGTATCAGTACTTGTCCGCAGCTGGATTGCCTTTGAACCCTTGGACGTGTCTTTGAAGCAATGATCATGGCCTCCGGTTTTGATTCCAGCTCTATGGACTTGAGCCAATTTTCCTGATTTCATTAAGTTTTTGGAAAGAACTGAAACTATGGTATCATTTTATTGCAGCCTTCCCATCAATCATAATTTGGGGCGGTCTTGGTGAAAGATGAGGAATTCAGGCTGGGAGGTTGGGAAAAGTGGGTCCGGGGCAAAGGGACAGAGTGCACTCTTCACTTCATGTGAGTTCAGCCACCTCGGCCTTGTGGCTTTAGAGCTGACTTTCTTCTAAAGCAGCTACGGTCATATGGCCCAAATCTAGTTATGGAGGAAAAAATGCACAATTTTAATGAGGCCTCTCCTCCCCCTCTCTTCTCCTTCCCTTCTCTCCCTGCTTGTCTCTGTTTTTCCTTCTTCTCTGTCCTCTCCCCGCCCCTCCCCTCCTTCCCTCTCTGCTGGCACCGGAGGCCAGGGGACTTTTGTGTGCTGGTTGTCCATGGCAGACGCGAACTGTAGGATGCATTCGGTGGATGCTCACTCCTTCTGCTTTTCTGTTCCTCGCCCTTTGAGCCCAGCCTGCCATCACATTGTTCTCCTCTACCCTAGTTTTGCTGCTTTCGTCTTTGGAAACACCCTTCCTGCGAGAAGCCAAACCCCAACAACACTCCCGAGTTCCTTCTCCCAGCCGGGCCCAGGGTTGCTTCCATCAGCAAGCTCTGTCCTTGGTCCTACTTAGCAACTTGTCCCAAATCATTTTCCTGTCAAAGTTGACTCACGTCTCACAACCAGTGAAGGCATTTGAGTACATGCCACTTGGAGAGCCAGGCGTAAGGGACAGTGTTCGGTACAAAGCCACTCCCGGGTAACTTCTGAGTTTTCAGGCAGCACATCCCTCTGTGGGTCCTGTGGATGCACTAAACATGACATGGAACTTGCTTTGCCTAGTCTTGCCAACGGGCACAGTACCAATTTCCAAAACAGCAATGGGAAATTGCCACTTTCACGTCAGTACGAAGAGCCCAGCTCTGGACTGTCGCTTTGAGACGGGGCCGCTCTTCATATTCAGACGAATGAGAAGCACCAGGTTTACGGCATCGGGCCCAGGTGACATGAAAGTGGCATGTGGCTAGGAGAGAATACATCTCCAAGACCTCTGGGGCTTTACAACCTGGACAGTGAGATTCCGTATAAAACCTTGCCTTGGATCTAGTTAAGCTTGTGACCGAAATCCTGCAAAACTAGATTAGAAGTGAACAATACTGTGTTGCTCTCCTATGCATCCACAGCATTCCTCTGCTGTACCAGGCTGGTGCTTATGGCTTTTGCTTTTTGTCTCTTGTGTGCCCTGTTGGAGCAGTGTGGGTGGACACCCACACTTCACTTGACCATTGTATCTTTAAGGAAGGTGGTAGGATATCCACATTCCTCCCAAGCTTTTCCTCTCTCTTGGCTTGTAAACCTTTCTATCGGCAATGCTGTCTCTTAACACTGAGATGGGGAAACATTTCCTGTGAAGGGCCCAAGAGCAGTTTCATGGACCGGGCTTAGACCCAACGGCCTGCATTCTAACCACTCAGCTCCACTGTGAAAGCATAAACAGAGCCGCACAGCCATGCACAGCGTATACACTCATGACTGTATTCTAATAAACCTTTATTTATAAAGACAGGCAGCTAGCCAGATTTGGTACGGGGGCCTTATTTTACTGAGTCAAAAAGAGAGATTCATGTGATGTTTTGTTTTGAGCGTAACGATACAAAACTGCTTAAGGGGACCCCAGCATCCCTGGGTGCCTGTGGAAATGAGATGAAAGGGACTAAAAGCGTCAAGTCCCTATGCCCGTTGGACTCGCCCTTTGCTCTCCAGGGCAGGGCGGCAAAGCAATGACAGGAAAGGAATCTGCTTGCCACACTGGGAGACATGCCTGGGAATGAAATGTTTATGCCTGCATCTGATTTGCTAAAGGTATACGGACGATTACCTTTCCGTGAGTAAAGTGGCCAGCAGTGGGTTGGAGCAGGCGAAGAAAGTAAAAGTGATGTGTTAGTTGAAATTGGATACCATTTCACCGCCATCCCAAGCTATGACAGAAGGAGTGCTAAGGAAATATTCCCTGCTGTAAAGTGTATTTATGTCGGTGATCTGTGCCTTCTATATAATAGGAAAGCTCTACCTTTAGCAGCCTGATTTCTGGAGGAAAACAGCTAATGGACTGATGGTATCCATCTCCGTCAGCATGCTGAGGAATTACTCAAATGCCTGAGCTGTGTTTATTTGAGAATGTGTCATCGTGGGAAGCTCACTAGAGTGGTGGAGAGGGCAGCAGAAGGAGGCATAATGACCGTGATAGTTCTTGTGACAGTGGCCAAGCAACGAAGAGCTTACCTGTTAGAAAGAAAGGAAGAGACAACACGAAAAGTTAAGAGGAAATTCATTTTGTTTTAAGAAATGCAGAAAATTTCTGGGCGGTGGTGGTGCACACCTTTGATCCCGGCACTCAGGAGGCAGAGGTAGATAGAGCTCTGTGAGTTCAAGGCCAGCCTGGTCTACAGAGTGAGTTCCGGGACAGCCAGGGCCGTTACATGACAAACCCTGTCTTGAAAAAGCAAAAAGGGAGAGAGAGAGACAGAGAAAGAGAGAGAAGAAAGAAATGCAGAAGAATATAGGCACTGAAGAATCTTAGTAGTAGTAGTAGTATGTGTATTAACTGTTATTATTTAGTTTATGGCCCAAATAGAAAATGTGTGTAGGCTTATTGCCTGTTTTTAGGGGGCTGGTTTTGTTTTTTGAAACAGGGTCTTACTGTGTAGCCCTGGCTGGCCTGGACCTCACTATATAGACCAGGCTGGCCTTGAACTCACAAAGATTCACTTCCCTCTGCTTTCTTAGTGCTAGAATTAAAGGTACATGCTGACAACCTGCCCCTAAGTTCTGTTTTCTTAAGGCGCACATACTATATTAAACTGCACTTTAACCACAGACTCTCTTGTGTCCTAATCTAAGTATTGCAAGCATTTTATGTGAAAAGATTGCTTTTCCTGTGTTTGTTTTATATATATATATATATATATATATATATATATATATATATATGTTGGGTGTTGCATAGCGAAGCTTATTAATGTAATTTTGTTCTTGGGATCCTTATCTTAAAATCTAATTCCCCAGTATATCATGTTTCTTAGAACATCGCTCTCTAATTGGTGGGTGGAATTATAGTTGACTTGAAAGGCTCTGTGAGCTTATAAAACTTACACGCACATCTGTAAGATGATATTATCTCACTTAATGAGAAATAACACTCTTCAGGGTACATTGCATGCTTGGGAAGATGAGATTACAGGATTGAATTGAGCCTCTCCTTGAGATAAGCCAAAAGAAATTGTGAAAAATAATACTCAAGACACTGGAAGTCAGCTGGGATAGAACCCTGATCCCCAAGTAGGAAGCTGGCAGGTAGGGCCCCAGAGCTAACGGTCTTGGCTATTGTCTAGAGAAAGGTTCCAAGCTAGTGTATAAGGTGTCCCAGAGAATGGACACTCAGTTTGTCCCCTCACTGAACAGGTAGAGCAGGTGTCCCTCTAGGCTCTGCACGGCAGAGTATCTGAGAAGCAAACGGTACAGATCTCAGAGGGCCTTCCTGGAACATTCAAGACAGTATGGTCAGTGCACCTATGGAAAAACAACGTCAAGCCAGGGGAGAGGTCACCCGAAAGAGGGGTCGCATGTCGCTCGTGGCTACTACAAAGGCAGAAGAAGGACTCGCCTTAGCGGTAAGGGTAAAATGAATCCCAGACTAAGCATAGCTCTAGCTCTCCCTAACAGAGATGAAAAGCAAACGCAAAAGGCCAACCTGTGCTGGAGCAGCTAAAATAACTTAACTGTCCCAAAACAGAACCTAAGGCTATACATCGGGGCCCGTGAGAAGATGGCGCCTCTGGTAAAGTAGCCTGCACACAACACCCAGAGCTGGAACTTACCCCTTGGGGCCCACATGGTAGAAGGAACCAGCTCCTAAGTTTATCCTCTGGCTACCATACCCATACTTGTGATTTAAGTTTTCACTGAACAGACATAAGAACAATGAAATCACAACAAAATGAAATGCCTGGCATTCAACCTAAAATTACAAAGTCTAAAACGAGATGGGAACTAATTTTACAAATGTTATAACTAGTGGACAGAGACATTAGAAGCAGCGGTCAGAGCAATGGCTGCTCTTGCAGGAGACCCAGGTTCGCTTCCTAGCACGTTGTGGTGTCTCACAACTTTTTCTGAGTCTAGATCCAGGGGAACTGGTGCTCTCGTGAGCTCCACAGGCACCAGGCTCGTATGTGATGCACAAAACCGCATTGAAGCAAAACACTCGTACATAGAAAACTTTTCTGAAGTTACACACATGTAGACTCTCTCGACGGATCTCGCCATATTGTACCGTAGCTTTTAACCATGTTTGCCATGGGTAACTGAAGCCATGGAGGAAAAAAAAGCAAAGTGAGGAGAGCCTGCTATGGTTACATTTAAAGGGTGGTGGGAAACATCAATACTAATTTAATTTAAAAAGTAGCCGGAGCTGTAGAACTCCAGGGGAGAGAAGCAGTGAAATGAGACTTTGGTGAGTTAAATTTAGAATGAGGGGCTGGGGGGAGGTGGCTCAGTGGGGGAAGGGTTGACCACAAGTGTGAGGATCTGAGTTCGAATCCCGAAAACTCATTTAAAGCCGGACGCAGTACTGCCTGTAATCTCAATGCTCCGACCGTGAAGTGGAAAGTGGAGAATCTCCAGGACCTGTCTTACACAGCGGTGAACATCAAAGTGTCTCAAAAAAGGTGGAAGGCGGGGGCCAACGTCTGAGCTTGTCCTCTGTCTGACGTCCACTCATGCACTGTTACATGCATACCCCCCCCCACCACACACACATTCACACCGTCCGTGTACACAAATCAGATACGCAATACGAAAATATTTTTAAAATGAAAGGACCAGTTTTGTCAATAGGCAGAATTATTCTCATGTTTGGAGGTAGAATTTTCAGTACACATGAAGGGGAGGAGAGCCATGAAGGGAAAAATAGACAAATACTCCACAAGTAGAGTCAGAATTTTTTTTTATTTTATTTTATGTTTTTTTAGAGTCAGAAATTTTTTTTAAGCCCCTCTCAGAACAAATAGACTAAAAGCGATGAAGATGTAGAAGGCTAAAATACTACTATAGTTGTACTTGACCTAATTGGCATTTCTAGAACACTCCACCCAGCAGAAGCAAAGCACAAATTCTTTGCAAATGTCCGGAGAACGCTTTGCCAAGACTGGCTGTGTTCTGGGCCACAAAACTGGTCTCAATAAATTTTAAAGGATTCAGATCACACCAAGTTTGTTCAGTAACCACAATGGAATTAAATGAGAAATCAAGACTGAAAGGCATCTGGGGAATCTCCAAGTATTTGGAAATCAAGCAAACTCCAGTGATAGGAGCGTGCACTCACCAGCCATCTGCCCCATAGGGATGTGTAGTCTGGAATTAAGGGGACTTCTAAAGCTCAATGCAGGGAGAGCTTTTTACATGGTTGTCTGATTTCTTACTGGTAGCGCTTTTGTTAGTTTGGTTTTGGTTTAGGAGACAAGGTTTCTCTGTGAAGGCAAGGCTTGGTAGATCAGGCCTGTCAGACCCTCATTCTTGCCGCCGTGCTGGGATTGAAGGTGTCTGTCAGCACCCCCAATGGCAGCCCTTTCCAAAACACGCGTCTCTTGTGTGTCACTTTCGTGCCCGGCGCTCATGGAGGCTAGAAGAAGGTGTAGGGTTCCCTGAAACTGGAGTTACATGTGGCTGTTGACCACCGTGCCCTATTAGGAATCCAACCCTAGTTTTCTGAAAGAGTAACAGGTACCTTTAACCACTGTGCCATCTCTCCCCTCCCTTTTAAGCGACTTGGGGAAGAAAGCGCATGTTTCAGCTTGTACGGGCACGTCACAGTCGGTCACTAGGGGAAGGCAAAGGGCTGAAGCATGGAGACCGTGGAGGGACACCGCTTCCTAACTCACTCCCTCTGGTTTGCTCAGTTGTCTTTCTTACACATCCCAGGCCACCCTGCTTAGGAATGGTTCCTCCCAAAGAGGGTTGGACTCTCCTGCGTCCGTAGTCAATTAAGAAAATGCCTCACAGATTGATAAGATATGGGCAATTCTTCACTTGGGGTTTCCTCCTCTTCGTTTGTGTCAAGTTGACAACCAAGATTAGCTGTCACAAGTCCATCTCTTGTTAACGCCACACGCGTGCGCTCGCGTGCACACACACACACAAATCACTTTTAAGCCATAATTTTTCCTTTCCTGTTTATCCCCAAGATTGCATGTAAAAATATTACAATATAAAACATAGCATAACTCTAGATGTCCAAGGTCTTTTAAAGACTCAAACACTTATAAAAATTTAGTGTATATTTAAAATATCTAAAATCTCTTTAACCAGGGGTCCACGTTAAAAAAAAAAAAAAAAAAAAAAAAAAAAAAAAACAAGTTAAACACCTTCGTACTCCAAACAAGAAAAACCAGCGCATCGAAATAATCAGTTACGCAAAACCAAAATGCAATAGTGCGGCTTCAAACTTGCAGCTCTCTGAAGTGTGGGGCTCACTCAAGGTCTCCTGGGCTCCTAAGGCCCTGGGCAGCCTCACTTTTCAGGCTCTCCTGTCTGCAACGCACACAGTTTGCCTTCTAAGTCAGGCCAACTCCCCTCCACACCTCTGCTGTCCAGTGCCTGTCCTGGCATCTCCAGTATGCTGCAGTCTGCACTGCAAAGGGGGCTGCACCTTACCCATAGCCGGGGACTCCAAGGCCGCCACGTGGTGCCAAGCTCCAGTTTCTCTCCATGACCCCTTCAACCCTGGGTCTTCCACAATTAGACGTTCACTTGAGTTTCTAATCAAAGCGGTGGCCAAGACGGATTCATGGGCCCGCATCAGCATTCCTTACCATGGAGTCCAGACACTTATCAGAGAGCATGCTAAAACCATTACAGGAGAATGGAAAATTGTTTGTGTTCAATGGACCATCTCAACCGTGGTGGTGGTGGGGGGGGGGGGCTAGGCTACAGGACAGCATTGTCCTCACACTCACAGCGAAATACTTATCTATATCTCAAAATAGCCCGGCCAAGCTGCCTTCACGGTGCTGCTGGAGGGGCCGTTTCATCAAGGGGGAAAGATGGAGTGCACTGGGGCCATCGTGGGCGGCCCAGTACAGTATGGGTGAAGGACCTGGGAACCCAAACAGCAGAAAGGTTCTGTTGATTGTGGAACAGGAAGAGTGCACTGTGGGGTTTGTTTTAATAACCCTCCTGGGTGACGATGCCGAAGGATGGAACCAAAGGGAATGAATCTTTCTCTTGAATGCCTTACGGGATGAGCTCGAGGGTTGGAGTGATGACTCAGCGAGACCTGAATTTAGCCCCCCAGCATGTTAACGTTTGATACTAAAGCAAAGCAGGAGGGTGGAGAGATGAAAGGAATAGGTCCCTGGCCAGCCAGGCTCGCCAGATCATCACCCTGACGGCGTGGTGACAGACCCTGTCTCACAAGGTAAGATGGAGGGCCATCGGAGAAGAAACCTGATGGACATCTCTGCAGGCACGTCGTATACATACAGAACAGTGTTTGGGCAGGCAGACCTTAGTTCTCTCAGAAAACATGATATATAGATGAGCTTGCTGAGTACACTTATATAGTCCTAATCCAGCCTGTAGTTCTATAGTTAAGAGACGCAAGGGGCCAGACGTGGGGAATGTAGAGCTCTCAATCCTCCACATGTCTGCTAGAAAGCCAGGAGTTAAATCCTGAATCTGCAAGGCCAAGTAAACAGAGGAAGAGGACGGTGTCTTAATTAGGGTTTCTTTCCATGTGGAGAAACACCATGACCAGGTGCACTCCGATAAAGAAATACATTTAATTGCCGTTGGTTTACAGTTTCAGAGGCTTGATCCATTATCATTGTGGTGAGAAACATGTTAGCACACAGGCAGACATGGTCCTGGAAAAGGAACCAGGAGTTCTACTTCTGGATCAGCAGGAAGAGAGTGGGCCACTGTCCCTGGCTTGAGTTTCTGTAACATCAAAGTCGTCCCCCACTGACATATTTCCTCCAATAAGGCCACACCTACTCCAACAAGGCTTCATGTCCTAATCCTTTCAAGTAATGCCTGTGAGTCTATGGGGGGCATTTTTATTCAAATTATCTCAGAAGGAACAGCCAATTGGGAACAGCAGGGTTGTTAGGGTAGGCGGCATGTCGGGTTTTTTGTAGTAAAGCCTTTGGGAATGATGTCACCTTTAAAGCCAAATACGTGATTCATTTTGGCAAAACTTATATTTGGGAGGAAAAGAAAAAGAGCTGATCGTCTTGTTGCCTTACTGTTTCTCCTCGTCCCCTGCTTAGTGCTAAGGATTGAACCCCCGTCCTCGTGCATGAATATGAGCTGGGGGCCATTCAGCTAAACTCCTAGCCCCTCTCCTTGTATATGTGAGCAAAAAAGGGAGTCGCAATTTATGGCTGTCCGCCACCTCTGGAGTCCAGCCAGAGAAAGGTGGTCCGGGAATGCTGCCCCCAACAGTATTATGGATGTCAAGGAAGCCAGTTAAAGTTAGGGAGAGGAGGAGCAGATAGCGCCGGAGGGAAAGGCTCTTGCCATCAAGATTGATGACCCGAGTGTGATGTCCAAAACCCATGTAGTAGAAGGAAAGAATTGATTCCTGCACATTGTTCTCTGCCCTCCACATGTGTGCCATGCCACACCACACGCATGCATACACACATACATGCATAATAGGAGTGAGAGCTCGTCCTCAGTCGGTGACAGTCCCCACCTTACCCCTTATATACCCTTAAAATAGGAAGCAATGTTCTGTTACTTGCATAAGTAACATATTGAGGTGTTTTTTATCCTTGGATTGGGGGAAAGTAAAGTAGGGAGGAAAATATGTTGGCAGTTCTCCCTATGGTGTAGAAGGGCTGGACAAGGCAAAACGCCACTGTAGTTCCATAATGAGGAAGCTGAGGCCAGAAGATTGTAGGTTCAATGCTAGCTGGAGCTAGACAGTACGATTCTATCTAATAGAGATAGATTAGACAGACAGATGACAAATGAGAGAGAGGTTCAGTTCTAGACCCAGAATAGTTTCCTGAAGAGAAGGCTGCAGAGTAGTGCATACTCCATCATCTTTCACAGATAAGATAGGCTGTAGGTGGTCCCCTGATCCAGCAAGTGTTGGCTAGCCAAGTTTCCCGTTGGTAGACACGATCTAAAGCATCCCACACACACCTGTCTGCCCCGTGAGTAGCATCAAGGAAGAGTTCAAGAACACAGGGCTCTCTCCACTTTGCAGCTCCCACTCTCCGAGGAGGAGCTTTGCAGCAGTCTATAGGGGAGACAGGGTTGAAAACGAGAGAAATGTTAAACCAGTCAGATGTGCTTGCCTGGCAAGTGTGAGGCCCTAAGTTCAGCGCAGCAGGAGGAAAAACAGTAAACTTCCTAGCAGGAACAATGCCCGTCGCCCCACCCTTCCTTCCAGCCCCTCCTCTCCCCCACCCCTCCCAGGATGGTCATTCAATTACCAGGACGGTCTCTGATAATGTTCGGGGAGGGGCTCTGCAGAAACCTGTCATTAACGAAACCGGCTTGAAACACTAGAGCTCATAGACAGTCGAAGGCTGTGCCACCTGCAGATCAAATGGCCAGTGGATGGGCACGGTGCCAAATGGCAGGCAAGACCCACACATGCGGAGACGTGGATGGAGGCACTTGTGATCCGTGCAGCTCTGCCCAGCCTTTGTACGCAGTCTCCATGTTAAGGCTGGAGCTCATGCGCTTTGTTCTGATTTATAGTTACGCTTCTGCTGGGCTCTGCCTTGATCAGAGCTGCCCCGGTTGGCTTGGTTATTTTGCTTCTTGGCTCTTGCAGTCAGCTTTGAACATGGTAACTAGAAAAAGTGTGGAGTTGGAGCTGAGAGGCGTTGCTAGCCCACGCCTTTAATCCCTTCATTCGGGAGGCAGAGGCCTTCGGATCTCTGTGAGTTTGAGGCCAGCCCGGTCTTTAGAGTGAGTTCCAGGACAGCAAGGACTATACAGAGAAACCCTGGGGAGGGGGGTAGGTATGGACTTGAGCTACACCCTCTCCTTTGAGTGACTTTAAGATAACTGGTAATTCAAGAACAATTAGGGAAATACTTCAAACCTAGTAAGCCCCGTTTGTCCCTGTAAAAGAAATACAGTCGTGGATCAGATTTCCTTTTACATTTCCTATTTCTGTCTTGCCATAAGTAACAGTCATTTCTTTTTTATTTCTACTTACGGTTTTGTTATTTATGTGTGAGTGTGTGGGGTGGGGAGGGAGAGAGGAGGGATCGCACACACGTGAAGGTCAAAACACAACCTGAAGGAGTCATTTCTCTCCATCCTTTACGCGGTCCAGGGAGAAAACTCGGGTCATCAGGCCTTCTCAGCAAGGCGGATGCTTTTCCCCTGCTGGCCTGTCTCCCAGCCTGCTCACTGATTATTGCATACACGTAATTATAAAGCAACGAAGTGAGTACTGCGTTCTGGTTGCCTAACTGGAGTCTTTTCTTACTTTATCCTTTTCGCTTCAAAATAGAGTCCATAGTGTAGACATTGTCACACTGTACTTACAAATGACTAATGAAGGCTCAGTGAGCTAACTGCCCGAGGCCGTGCCTCTCTCTATGAAGCAGAAGCCCTGCCCTTCAGACCTGACCTGATCCCTACAGTTACCCACTCCTCAGACTGCTGATCCACCTAGAACCAAGGTCCTCACACATCCCAATGATTGGTACCCAGAGCATGGCACAGCTGCACTGAGCATCGCTGGGTCTGTCTCTGCATCTGAACATCACTGCATGCATCTCTGCATCTATACAGGGATGGAGACTGTCAGCTTCCAGCCACCTCAGGGCTGCTGAGGAGTTCAGGAATGATGGTGGCGTGGGAAAGATGAAAAGGCTCTCTATAGTGACCCAGGGGGACATGTGAAGAGCCACATGTAAACGACTCAAAACCTAGGGACTGGTGATCTCATTGTATCTCTCGGGGAAGGACTAGACCAGAGCAAGTGAGCAAAGGACCAGTTAACTAGTCAATATGGCCTTGACTTAGAACTCTCTTCCTTGAATTTTGCTAACCTTCCAGAACAGTGGTTCTCAACCTTCCTAATGATGGGACCCTTTAATACAGTTATTCATGTTGTGGTGACACCCCTCAAACATTATTTTGTTCCTACTTGATAACTGTAATTTTGCTACTGTTATGAATCATAATGTACATATCTGATATGGCACCCCACCCCCACAAAGGGATCGTGATCCACAGGTTGAGAACCCCTGCTCTAGAGTTAGAACGTCAGTTAAATTGACATTCTAGCTATAGCTATAATTCCTGCAGCTTCCCGAAGATTGTGTGTGTGTGTGTGTGTGTGATTGGGGAGGGTGTCGAACCCCGGGCCTCAAGAATACTATGTAAGCACTCTGCCATTGACTCACATCCCCAGCCCAGAGAATTTTAACTAAATGTGTAGGTTACCCCTCAGTGAGGTCATGCAGATGAGAACTGCTCACAGACTTCAAATAGGTGTCAGTAATCCGTGTTTGGTCTTAAAGGGCTAGCAGGAAATGCCTGGATCGTTATTCTATTTGTAGTAGTTTAGAAAATATTATGTTTTGCAGTCATAAGATATTGTGATTCCCTGCTATGCCTTTTTGGTAAGGGTGATCTTTGCAAAGGTTCTAGCCTGACCATTCTTTTTGTGGTTTGAGGGGAGGTTGTTTTGTTTTGGGGATGTTCGGTTTTTTTTGATTTTTTTTTTTTTTTAGGCAGGGTCTCTCTACATAGTCCTGACTGTCCTAGAGCTTAGTATGTAGACCAGGCTGGCCTCAGACTCACAGAGATCCACCCGCTTCTGCCTCCTGAGTGCTGGAATTAAAGGCCTGCACCACCACGCCTGGCTGCTGACACCAGTCTTAAGCAGACATTAACTTTATGTGTACTATGCATCACATAAATGCCCAGTGCTCATGGAGGCCAGAAGAGGGCATCGGATCCCCTAGAACTGGAGGTCTAGCCGGTTGTGAGTCTCCCAGCACCACTGAGCCATCCCACCAGCCCCTAATGTATTGTTGATGGAACGTGTGGTTTCTCATGGTCAGCAAAGGTTTGGGAGATTAGCTGTAGTTAAAATCGGGGTCATGAAGACAAAAAGCTATCCTCGGCCTTTGCACAAGAACCCATTAATGTGACATGGCAAGAGCGTAGATTTAGTGGCTCCTTGGTTATTTTAAGCAGGAGCACACTGTTAGCACAGAGCCCTACTGACCCCGGGCCTGTGGCCAGAGGTCAGTTCCCAGGGGCTCTCCGTTTCTTTTTCTTTCTTCTGTAGCGCTCTTGGAGTCTGGTCTGGGAGCTGCACTCTGATGGCGGCTAGTTACTGAGGGAGAACCCGGTGCAAGCATGTTCGGTCTTGGTAACACGACTCCATATAGTGTACCTTCCTCAGCAGGAGGACTGGACATGGCCGGGCTGTTTATTCACAGGTCTGGGCGTCTGTCACTCTACAGATCCTGTGGTCTCTGGTCTGCTGTCCCTTATCCCAAATAAGTAGTCTCGATTCTCAGAAGCGATTACTGCATCGTTGGGAAGAAACGCAGGAATCTTGCCATTCCGCTCATGTCTCTCCCACTTATGTGAAATAAGCTGGAAAAGGAGGACAGACAGCTTCTACTTCCTGTCACTTAATAATTTTGGCTGGCTTTTTGTCCCAATATTGTGACAGAATTAAAATGACCACAAGACGCGTGCCCACCCACATCTCTGCCTTTGAGGGTCTTGGCCCCCATCACCAGAAAGTGCCAATGGGAAGTAACAGTGGTTACCAAGCAGGAGGTGATGTGAGAGTCTCCTCATTTACCTCAGACTCCGTGATCCGAAGCTCTGTCACATAGCCCCAAATACACACTTCCTGTAAAGGGTTTTCATAAGATTTGTCACCTCAAGTGACCCTAAGCTGTGCCAGCCATTCGTGAGCAGTGGCAGCCTTAGGAACAGCTGTCATCATGTCTCCACCAGTAACCTCCCTGCAAGCGATGTCTTTGACCCAGAGACAGAGAATATCACTGGGCCAATATGAGCCATGCCTTCTGCAGCCAGCCTAGTGTTGTCTCCAAATCTGGAGCCCACGCAGATGACAGAGGCACCTTGGAATACCTTCTGTCCGTGCCACAGAATGCCTCAAGTGCAGGTGTCAGAGTGCGCTTTCCAAGGAAGTTACCCAGACCCCTGCAGACAGACGCATATGAACGGCTTGGGTTTGCTGTCCCAGCACAAACAGTAAGCATGGCTTTCTTTCCGTGGCCTGTGGTCAGTAGAGTAACACAGTGGTGACCAGAGAGATATCAACTCCATGCCGGGAGCCTGCCTTGTGAGTAGGTAAGATTTACGGTACACAGCAGGTTCCCCAGCCACCAAGTCTCGTGCCCAAGCTTACACTCAGTTGATTGTCCGAGATCCAGAACGGAATTGCCCACAGGTGTGTGATAAATGGGGGCCCGGCTGGGCTAAGCGGTCTTTGCAGCCGTGAGACACCTGTGCTACAGTCCTATGTAGGTGGCAGCAGCAGTATCATGGAGCAGCTAGCGCCACAGTGTCAACACTGTGCCTCAGCCTCTCCACCACACCGCAGGGCCAGCAGGGCTGGGAGTGGGCAGTAAGGAGGGGGGGTGGGGTGTTGTATTGGCTTCCCACCTGGGTAGCAGATAAAGGTGTGAAACTCCTCTGAGTTGAAGGGGAAACAAAGAGGGACTGTGGCCTCCATGTGAGACACCATTTCCAAGCCGTAGTGTGTATCTGTGTTCCCTGGGGACTTGCTGTGCTCCCAAGCACCCATCCAGCAGGCCTGTGGCTTTGAACTTGCACCAGGCTCCCAGGGTGCTGCTGCTTCCCTGTCCTGGCTGAGTGAAAAGAGTCCCTAAATGGGGTCAGGAGTGAGAGAGGGGAGCAGGGGGTGAGAGCTTCACTCCACCCCATGTAGTTCTCCGCTAAGAGCTGATGGGGGATGGGAAGAAGCATGCCAGTGAGTGCCCCCTCCCCCAATCACTGCCCCATCTCATGGAGAGTGTCTGGGAACAGGGGCAGGCTAGATGGCCACTGAAGAGACAGAAACCGGACGTCACCTCTGATGGATGGATGGGTGGGTGGATGGATGGATGGATGGATGGATGGATGGATGGACATGGATGGACATGGATGGATGGGTGGATGGACATGGATGGGTGGGTGGGTTAGTGAGTGGATGGATGGATGGGTGGATGGATGGATGGATGGGTGGGTGGATGGATGGACATGGATGGGTGGGTGGATGGATGGATGGGTGGGTGGGTGGGTGGGTGGGTAGATGGACATGGATGGACATGGATGGATGGACATGGATGGGTGGGTGGATGGACATGGATGGACATGGATGGATGGGTGGATGGACATGGATGGGTGGGTGGGTTAGTGAGTGGATGGATGGATGGGTGGATGGATGGATGGATGGGTGGGTGGATGGACATGGATGGGTGGGTGGATGGATGGATGGATGGATGGGTGGGTGGGTGGGTGGGTGGGTGGGTAGATGGACATGGATGGATGGATGGACATGGATGGGTGGGTGGATGGACATGGATGGACATGGATGGATGGGTGGATGGACATGGATGGGTGGGTGGGTTAGTGAGTGGATGGATGGATGGGTGGATGGATGGATGGATGGGTGGGTGGATGGACATGGATGGGTGGGTGGATGGATGGATGGATGGATGGGTGGGTGGGTGGGTGGGTGGGTGGGTAGATGGACATGGATGGATGGATGGACATGGATGGGTGGGTGGATGGACATGGATGGACATGGATGGATGGGTGGATGGACATGGATGGGTGGGTGGGTTAGTGAGTGGATGGATAGATGGTGGGTGGATAGATGGGTGGGTGGGTGGATGGACATAGATGGATGCAGTTGCAAGACATGTGTCTGTTATAGCACAGCAGGAAATCCTGAGTCCTCTGATTCAAAGCACAAATGGGATGCCTGCATGCTGTCTTGATACACGAGGACCTTCTGCCACAGGGGACGAAATGACAGCGCTGAAGGTCTCAGCTCAGCAACCCAGTGAAGCGCTCCTAGCTTCCACCCCTAGCTCCACCCAGACTCCACCCCTAGCTAGCCATGCCCAGAGCACTTACACTTGTAACTTAATATCCTCTCACCTTGCTAGACATGGTGGCCCAAGCCTGTGATCTGAGGACTTGGGAGATAAGTCACAGGAAGATCAGGAGTTCAAGGTCAACCTGAGCTACATGACACCCTGTTTGGGGGGGGGGGGAATCAGGCCTCACCATCCCCACTCCACCCCCAAATCTATAGAGTAAAGAGAAAGCAAGTATCTATCTCAGAAGGTGCTGGAAGCTGTGTGAAGCTGGCTGTCATCTGTGTAAAACACACAGAATGCCACTCCAAGGTGGTGATGCGCAAACGTATGACATTGTCGGCCAAGTCCTAAGGTCATATGGCGCTTACTACCTACGCAGCCTTGAACATGTAACTTCCCCTCTCTGGATTTCACTGCCCTCGCCCGGGTGCCATGGAAATAACAAAAATGTCTCTCGTGGAAGTCACTAAGAGAATAAAATGGGTAACACACTCAGCCCTACACCCAGTACAGTCACTCAACACAGGAGTCGGTGTTGGAAGGGAAGCCAGATGCCAGGCGTCTAGAGGGCGGGGTTTGCACCATACGCACAGCTGTTTGCTTCTTCGGCATGCTTGGTGAGGAGTCAACTCCAACTCCAGCCAGAGGGGCTGGTCTCGGGTTCTGTGTGCAAATTTGACTTAGAGGAGAAGCTCTAAAAGTCGCTGGGCATTGCTATGTCCTGTGGGGAGGATGAATTGGCTACACTTTGTTGGGAGGTGGCCTGTGCTTTCTGTATTTGTTTGGTCTCCTTGCAGAGTGAAGACGGACAAACTGACAGGGCTGCCTGTGTCCATAACCTAATGTTAAACGGGTCTGTTGGGAATTGTGTTAGTTGGTGTATGTCTTCATGTGAACTGCGCTGTGATTAATCACTTTGTAGACTTTGCTCACAAGCGACGCTTTGTTTTCTCTTCCAGATGAGCACGATGCCAGGACTGCCCACTCGGCCCTGCTTTTACGATATAGACCTTAACACCGAAACAGAGCAAGTCAGAGGCTTGTTCTAACGGACCAACGCTCCCACCAGACCCAACCCAGGTGGGCTGCGGTGATCTGCGTCTTGTCGTCAACGCAAATTCTTTCCTGTGATGTTTTCCTCACGTTTATGATAAGTGTGATCAAACAAGTAAATCGTCCTCTAGGTCACTGCAAGTTCGTACCTAATAGCTGCCTGTGACTTGGGTCCCCTCCCAAATCATCTTAACTTGATTATTCTGCCAAAGACCCTGATCCTAAATACAATCACGGAGTCACTGTCACAGGTGCCCAGGGATTCCCACATTCCTTTGGGAGAACAACAGGTCTTCCTTGAGACACAGGATATTAGAAACCTTTCTGGATTCCAATTCCTCCGTTTAAGAAAGTAGAGCTTTACTTTATGCTTTTTAAGCCATTCAGAGCTGGGGGATGTGGGCTTCATTCCTGTCTGTCCTGTGGTGTTGAAGCAATGTCTGCTGGCTTCTGCCTTGGCCACCCACATAAAGAAAATAGCCAAACGCCCAGTGTTCCTGCTTGGAACTCCCAAGCAGAGGTTATAAAAGTTTTGGGGTCCTTCCTTTACATCCATATATCAATGTGTCCTCACCATAGTCCCAGGGTCCCCCAAACTTTCTTTCAACTCTCTTCCTTGGCCCAGAACCCCTCCTTCTTGGCAACACACTGTGTTCTGGGCCTTGGGGTGAGCTCATTTGACCTGAATACCCTTCAACACCTCTAAGTTGGAACCCTAAGTAGGATGCAAAATTCCCGATTCCTTTGATTTTAGCACTAATCACTGTTTTTTAGGGGGTTTGGTGGAGCTGATGTTCGGGGTGAGCTCGTGCTTGTGGAAATGAATGGGCAGTGTCAAGGATCATTCCCAGAGGCTATCCAGAGTGTTGTTCAGTTAAGATAGGCTCTTCCACTGACCAGCAGCTTTCCAGCAAACCAGGCTGGTGGCCAGAGAGTCCCAGGGTCCTCCTCCCTCCACCTGTCCAACCCTAGGATTACAAGCACACACCACCATCCCCAGAAATTTTTGTGTCTAGGTTCCAGGAATTGAACTCAGACCTTCATGTTTGCAAAGCACTTTACTAATTAGACCTTAATATCCCAAGCTCTCTTTGGTGTTTCAAGTTTGGAGTGGTCCCTTGTTTGGTTTTGCTTTCGCTTTTCTTCCTATAACGTGTTTTTAATGAACAATTATGATCTGGGCTCTGGTGAGAAAGGTAAGGAGCTTCTTAAATGAGCTCTCATTGAACTGAGGCGTGGTATACCTGGTTTCGTGCTGAGTGGCATGTAGGTGCCTGTGTGCCTTTGTTGCTGAGAAGTAGGAAATGTCAGCCATGGCCACGTTTGATTTTCATCATCCTGGGCAAAGAAAACTCCCAAGGATGACATCAGATGGAGTAGTTTGACAAAGGAACCTGTGGACGTGGCCTTTAATAGCAGTGCTGTTTTGGTCTTCTGTTGTGTTGTGCTCTATGTTGAGGTTCCCAGCTCGGCCTTGGGAAAATAACAGTGTCGTTCTTTTTAAATCAAAAGTTGAAACTTGCCCTAATTTCTTTTCTTGTCAAGAATCCTATATGGTGCATGTCTGTCATTTGTCTCCAGAACAAGTGTGCACAAATCTCTCATCTTGTACGAATAGGATTTTTTTTTCCAAACTTTTGGTCAGTTTCATTTGTACTCCAAGTGGGTCATATGAGCCCAGTGATAATACTGCTAATGATGATGTTTAGAGATAAAGGCAAGAAGATCAGGATTTTGAGTTATCTTGACAATGTAGTGAGTTCCAGGTCACCCTGGGCTGAACAAGATCCTGTCAAAAACCAAGGTGCTGGAAGGATGGCTCAACATTTAAGCTGCTCTTGCGGAGGACCCAAGTTTGGTTCCCAGCATCTGTACTGGAAGGGCTTATAGCCACTTGTAACTCTAGCTCCAGGGAGATCCGCTGCCCTCTTGTGGATGGACTGGGGCACACACACACACACACACACACACACACACACACACGCACGCACGCACGCACGCACGCACATCAACCTTAAAATATATCATTACAATGGAGCAGGAGGCCGTGGTAACGATCTTCTGATCTGCCAGACACGGTGCTCAGCACCTTGTACTGGTAGTTCCAGCATCTACAGCAGATGCTGTCCTACTAAACTATAGAGGCTTCAGAAAGAGCGTCCTCCCGTGTAGTCAGAGAGGTGGTGTCTGAGGACAGTCTGCATCCCCCGCTGAACAGCCCTCCTGTCCCAATAGCTAGCGTGTGCCATTTTGCCACACCAGTCAACTAGCACCGAGAGGCCAGAGGTATTATGTTTCAGGGCTGGGACAACACAGGTCCAGAGAGGTCAACACACTACACAGCTAATGGCTAACAGAAGCCAAGATCCACCCCAGGTTAGCCAGTTCACAGTGTGACACAGCCCTCACACCCCATTCCCTCCATGAACTTAGGCCCAGCCCCAACGATGGTATCAGCTGGTGAATAAATGTGGGTTGTTTTTAAAATAACTGAAGGCAATTACTTAGGCATTCAACTTAAACCTCGCCGTCTATCGAAATTGGTGTAATAGGACTGTTTCTTGTCTCATCCTGTGCTTGAATGGCATTGCTTCTCATTTATCAGAGGCCACTGTTCTGTGGCCATTCTAGCCTTGCTGGGCGGCAGTTCAAAACCCATCATTTGACCCTGCTGGAACAATTGAAACGGGATCTGGTGTCCTCAGACAAAAGCTTTTTACAAATAACCGTTCCCCGTCCGTGGCTCCTGTGACTGCCCCGTAAACATTTTCCCTGGTTTCCCATGCCTGTCTAATATGGCAGTCCAGGAGCTCAGAGGTCTGTAGCCGCTGCAGATGCATAGATAAAAAACGGTTCATCTCGGACAAGGCTCCAGCGTCAAGAACACACTTACTTTGTTGTCAGACTTTGCTGCCACAGATCACTCGAGACTTTCAGCTGCAGGACAGCCCAATCAGCATCCTTCCAGTAAGAGGATGGGGACTTGGCACCTGTGCCCTGCTGGGGAGGAAAGGAAGCTAATGACTACCTTCCTTCGCCCCTTTCTGGTCTTTCCGGACTCTCTCACTTTCCCTCCAGGAAACATCGTGAGAGTGGACGTGGACGTGAGATCCAAAGAGTCACCAGGACTTGAGCTCAGCCCCCTTTGTCTCAAGACCTCCCTCAGGTTCTTTTCCTATTGTTAGCGTGAGGTGTGACTCATTCTTTTGGATGTCACTAAATAGAAATCTTGCGAATACGTTCTGGCCTTGCGAAATCCATCCTGCGCTTCAGCCTTTTGCTCTGCGGTGTTTGTGCTTCAGGGGGCGGGGAGTTGTGCTCCTTTCTCGACCCCTGGGTTCTCAGTCTCAGCCTTTATCATATTTCTAAACCTACAAATGCTCCACCAAAAAAGTCTAGCAGACTTCCTGAAAGACCCAAGTACCCTCCCTCCTAAACAATGTTCAGTACGCACTGGGATCCACCCTGGTCCCTCTGTAAACGCCAATGTTTTGCAGAAGTTTCTTTTCCAGTGTTGTACCCACAGAAAGAACGCCACCCAGGCTCATTTCTTCCCTAAGAGAAGGCAGAAAATGTCCACGATGCTCACCGCCTAGAAACCAGTGAGTCAGGTGTCCACATATGTGCCTGTCCGTGGACAGACCTGTTCAAGCCCAACTCCCTCATTAAAGGGGACCTGGGGATAGCACCTCAGCCCTATGGTTTGGGTTTTGAAATTTTATCTTTTAAAAGCTCACCCCTGCAGTGAGCACACACGTATTCTTTCCTGTCTTCCAGTCAGGGATCTAAGATAATAGCAGCCTTGGCTATCTAATGCTTTCTGGTAGCTAATGACTGTTATGACTAAGTCATCCTTACCTAGCTCAGGTACCAACTGCGACCTTCCTAGTTCCCTTTAAAGGGAGCTCCAGGGGCACAGTGCACTTACTGAAATAGAGTATTCCACATCTATCTTGGCCTGAGAATGAGGATCAGTGGTAGAACCCTTGCCTAGTATGAGCAAGGCCCCAAGGTTAATCTTAAGCATGGGGTGGGGGTGTGTTTAATATAGTCATCCTTTTTTTTTTTTTTTTTTTTTTTTTTTTTTTTGAGACAGGGCTTCTCTGTAGACCGGGCTGGCCTTGAACTCACAGAGATCTGACTACCTCTGCCTTCCAAGTGCTAGGATTAAAGGTGTGCACCACCTATCATCCTCATCTTCTGAACTATGTTTCCAATGGCTACGATTCCCAAGGTTGTTCCTCCCTTTAGAATAAATAACAATTCATGTTTCCGTTCCCACCTCAGTAGTTGCCCCCGCCCTCCTTTCCCTCTATAATTAGGCCTTGCGTGTTCTTGCCGACCCTTCAGCTCGCCTTCCACGTGGGACCATGTCATGTGGTGGCGTATGCCTGTAATCTGAACTCTCGGGAGGCAAGGTCAGGCTTGGGCTATGCACTGACCCCATGCCTCACAAAAAGAAAAAGGAAAAAAAGTGGAGTACAGATTCCTCTTTATACACAAAGCCATGGGGCACAAAGACATTGGCTAGTCACTTCCATTTCTCCCAGGAAATTCTTACCAAACTGAGGCCATCTCCAGCCCACAGAGCGATCCCTCCTCTGCCCAGCAATGCCTTCCCTCCCCGGGTCTCACCGGCCACTACAGTAAAGAGCCAGGGGCTCTACCAGACGGCCCTCATAACGAGACATGTTTTCTTTTCATTCATGTTTGTTATGCTTGCTGTGTTTCTGGTTTCTGTTTACCCCCTGACTTGGACTCTGAAGTTGCCGGTATTTGAAGTTCTGTCTTCCTCTCCATCACTGTCTTCTGTCTTTAAAGCGCCCGGACATCTCCCCTGACTCCAGACTGCTCAGTTATCTGTGGGAGGCAAATCTAGCGATTTCAGCAGAATGAACTCTTTTGGCCTGAGAATAGATCCCTCCATGTATAAACGAAGATGAAAGGCTACATACTGGCATTTACATTTTTCCTGGAGTGGGAATGTGTTTTCTTCCGGGACTTAGATGTTTGGCTTAGTTATTGTTTTTCAAATGTAGTCTGATCACTTTCTCTATCTAAGAGCAAAGAGCTGGGCATGTGTCCCTTGTCTGTAACCCCACAGCTTGAGAGGTGGAGGCCCCGGAAGATTGGGGGTGGGTCTAGACTACATACCAACTTCAAGGCCAGCCTGTGTTAGATAAAACCCTATCAAAAATAAATGAATAATTTTTTTTAAAGTTGGAGAACTCAAGATCTGCCAAAAAACCCTAACTTTTTTTTTTTTTTGAAAAAGCAATAAATCGTCAAAAGTTCTGAGTCTATTCATTCCTGTATTCTCCCAAGTGCATTTTCAGAATTTGCTCTTTGTATTAAACAGGAACAGAAATCTAAGGCAACCAGATTGTTAATCCAAAGCCTGTAACAGTCCCAGGATCCTACATAGTATACAGATCCAAAATCTGCAAGTCATGGAAATTCTGGAATGTCTTGGGAAGTTCAGGGGTTGCTTTGTGGGACAGCATTGACTCATGGTTATAGAGAATTACCTCTGCTTCTCCCTGTGTATGTATGTGGGGTCCATGTTTATTAGGGGTATCTTATATGTGCAAATATACATGTGCATTCGTGAAGGCTAGAAGACAACTTTGGGTCTCATTTTTTGGGTGCTATACCAGTTTTGACAAGAGTCTCCTACCAGGCTGGAGCACACTAAGGCTGGCTGGTCAGGGAGCTCCAGAGTCCGTCCATATCTGACCTGACCGCTCATTTCTCCCACGGGAAACATCCCACCCAAGAATCCCAGCCTCAGCTTATGAAGGGAGCCATTTCTCCACTCTTGGATTTTCTTGAAAACTATTGACACAAGTAAGAGTTTAACACCAGGGGAAGAGACGAATTGGCTCTGAGACATTTTCCCTATTTTTCAGGCTCTTCAAACAACAACAACAACAAAAAGTCTCCTTGCCTTTTTGCTGCAGTTGGAGAAGAAAATGAATTTTGAAATCGGCTTGTTATGCAATGGCGGGAGAAACGGTGAGACGGGCCAAAGACTGATTGCTCGTGTGAGGCGAATTCTTTTCCCAGCCAAGCATGTTCAGCACAAGGGCCTGCACCACAACTGGAAGAAGCAAATTTACTCTCAGCTCCCATAGAGTTCACACCGTGTCTGCTGTTTACACCTGGGAGTGTTTCTTTTACGGGGGTGGGGGGTTCCAAGAGTGCGGACGGAACTAAAAGCTGATGCTTTCCTCTATGGAGTTTCCTCTTTTTTTATTCTTTATGCTCTCCTTCCCCCTGTATTAGGATGGGATACCCGGCCTTGGCTTGCACAGGTCAGCGTTCTGCTGCTAAGCTGTATCTTTATTTTCGTCTTTGAACTGAAAATAAACATGTTTCTAGAAAACCACCCAACCAGTGTCCAGTGCCGAGTAAAACCGATCTCCGGATGTCACTGTCCATGGGAGTCTGTCCGGATGTCACCTGGCAGATTTGGGGAGGAAATTGCGAGTGCATTCAATGCTTTATAATGACAAAACAATCACACAGAGAGAAACGTCTGGGCAGCTAAGCTCTGCTGACTGTGGAAGGTCGTCGGGTCTCTCGGAACAAGGTGCACCGGCTGCCTATGCACAGTGACTTCCAGGTCCCAGGGAGGTGGCTTACCTAATACAAGCCTCCGCTATGAATGACTCTCAATGGTCATTCAACTTTGTGGGCCCACCCGAGTCAGAGGGTGCCTCTTAAAGGTCAGGTGATTGGCAAATGTTTTTCCTTTGGCCCAACTGAATGCAAAGTAGAGAATGTTCTTTGGCCTGTTCCCTACTTTCTGACCCTCCCTTGCCGTACCCCCCCCCTTTGCAATAATATGAAATTATGTAAAAATTAAAACAAAACCAAGGATTCAGAAACAAACAATAAGTGATTGTCCTCTAAGTAGTATAAGTAAAATTGTCACCATAAATATCCTAAATAACCCGGGGCACATCCTGCAGGATCCTTCCTGTATACCCTTATGGTACTACCCACTCCAGTGACCCCGCTCAGCCCATAATATGTCTTTATGCACAATTTAGCTTGTTCCAAAACACTGTTTGAGAACTAAAAAGCCCACTCAGAGTGTCTTTCCCGAGTGTAATTTGGCTTAACAATTCTAAGGTACCCTTCCTGGTCTCTGCTCTTTCTTGGTTTCTTGGGGGAATCGACCTCCCCCCATTCACACTTACCCTGTCTCCTTGATACTTAAACCCATGTCGATGGGATGTTCTCCATGGAAAACACTCAGAAAGCAGTAGCTCATTGTGAGCTGATGTTCAAGGGGTTGCAGCCACAGGCTCCCCTGGAGATGCAGCCACATGTTGTCACGCCTTCTCTACATGGACTGTTCTTTTATACCATAAGCCAAAATAACCCCCCCCCTTTTTTCCCTTAGGTTCCTTTGTCAGGAATTTAAGACAAGAGAGGTTACTAATCCAATCTCCTATGTAGGGAATGGAGTTTGGAGTCTCATTCAAGAGCTAAGCAAAATATCCACAACTCACCAATTTCCTAAAGCAGGTTTAGTGTCCACGGGCCTGGCCAACTAGCATGGGACAAATGCAGAAGGATCAGTGATATAAACTAGGCCTGTTCCTGAAGGGACAGATCTCCGCCTCTTGTCACCCATTTGTGGGGTACAGTAACAGGCACTCCATGTTCTCAACAGAGGACATGCATGTAAAACCGACGTAGAGCTGGATTTTCCAAGGGGCTGGCCATCTGTGATGACAGTGTCCGGGCCTTCCTTAATGACTCAGTCAGGTACTTGCTTCCTGAAACAGAAGGGGGCAAAAGGCTACAGAAAAAAAATGTCATGAATTGGAACAAGTCCACAGTTGAGGCTTCAAGATGAACACCCAGTCAAATGATTAGCTATGTTACTTACCTGTGATCTCAGCTTTCTGAGCTGGGTCCTCAAGTCCCCTTCCTCTGTGCTGCTTAAGCCCTAGGTAGGCAGCTCTGGGTCCAGGGTGCAGTCTCCAAATCTAGCATTGCTTTCCTGAGTCCAAGGCTGTGGATAGTCGAGTGGTCTGCTCCAGCAGACTGTACTAATTGATCAGGCCCAGTGCATTCAAGCTAAGTCTGCCCCACGTGTGGTGTTAGGGGAACACAGATAATCTCTCCAAGCAACTAACAGTAGAACCTCCCTACCCCCCCCCACACACACACACAAGCATTTGAGCTCATTTTTGCTTATACACAGGCTTTGCAATGGTTGGTTTAGAAAAGCCTGTCTTAGACTAGCTTCGCCAGGTGCAGACCTTTGATCCCAGAACTCGAGAGGCAGAGGCAGGTGGGTCTCTGTAAGTCCGAGAGAAGCCTGGTCTGCAAGAGCTAGTTCCAGGACAGCCTGCAAAGTCACAGAGAAACCCTGTCTTGAAAACCAAAAAAAAAAAAAAAGACTAGCTTCATTAGAATTATCCACCCTTGCTAAAACTGAAGCATTTGCTGGGGATGAGGCTCGGATAGTAGCATGCCTGCCAACCACACAGGAAGCCCCAGATCCATCCTCAGCACCATACAAAACCAGCTCCCAGGAGCTAGCGATAGGAAGATCAGAAGGGCAAGGTCACCTTCAACTACACAGCAAGTTTGAGGCTAGCCTGGGCTACATGAAAAAAGGTGAAGCTTTCTCTTACATTTTTTGTAGTCCATCTGGTTCTGGGGTCGCCCCCTGGGGATTTTTAGCACATCTTCTAGATGATAGTTCTCCAAACTAAAGATTAGGAGTTAACCTGACCTCTGATTTTGTATCATCACAGGGCCAGCACAATGCTAGACACCCGGGGGGGGGGGGGTTAATAAATCCTCCTTGGAAGGGTGTATGATCATTGGTGGCAGAAATCTCCGGCCCAGTGCCACCCCTCTGGTAAATGCCTCTATTTCCGCCCTGCCAATTCCTCCCCTCCCCTTCAGAGCCCAGCAATACAGCTGTTTCCCCCCACAGCCTTTCTTCGTTTGGCTCTCGAGTCCCCCGAATCTAATTTTCTCATGTTTTTGACATAGGGTCTCCCTGTGTAGCTGCAAACCCACTACGTACACCAGGCTGGCCTGTAACTTGACATTCTCCTGCCCCTGCCTTCCAGGTAGACACACCCAGTTTACTTGTGTGACTTCTTAGGGAGGTTCGTTTGACAGCAATGGAGACATGAGGTCATCAGTGGTTCGACCTTGTCTAACAAAGCCACCAAAGAGCTGAGTACCCACTCAGACACAGCTTGGAGGAGAAAAAGAGAAGAGGGCTGGGGAGGAGCTCCCCAGGAATGGCTCTGGAAGCTCTGAAGGGGTGTGGGGGTAGCAGAGGCTGAATCTGTAGGCAAGGGGCTTCCCTCCACGCTTTGAGTCGACTTTCGTAAAAATTACACTCTGTGGTTAGGCTTTCCGAAAGTCTAGCTGAGTAAACAGCTTTAAGACCCAAACTTTCAGATGTGCTGTCACATATTTATCTCATGATTAGGATGAGACTAAAGGCAGATTCGTTCCCAAAATGGCCCGCACCCCGTCTCTGTGTTTTGGGACAGTCCAGCTCAGAGGAGCGCAGTGTGGCTGCTCTGCCCTTGCCTGAGGTTACAGTGTTTATGTAACAAATCAGCTCAACTTAAATATTTCTCATTGCTCGGTCAGAGCTGCAGACCTCTGCCCAGTGTATCTACATGAATGTCATGTGTTTATGCAGCCCTGTGTGGGTACCCATGTTTACGCAAAAGGACCCCAAGAGTTCAAAGCCAGTTAATATTCTCAATCATACATCATGTTGCTTACGTGCCTTGCTATAAAGACGGCCAAGAGGCCATTTCTCAAAACCACCAGACTGGTTCTGTTTGTGAGGACACTTAAGAGCAGAGCCGTTTAATGAATGTGTGTTTGGCAAAGTCTCACAATTAAGGAATTTTTCTTCCTCCATAATTGCATGAGTCCTGATAATTCCCCTCCTGATGAGCCTCCCGCCTTGATAGAGACAATGTGTACCAGACAAAGAGCAGAGACAGACCCGGTGAGAGAACATGCAGGCTCTCCTGGGTTCAGGACAAGCCAACCAGACAAATGCTTTCCAATTGCAGCATGGAGTTTGGAGCCAGAGCAGTTTACAGGGACCAGGGGAAGAGCGTTCTGCATAACTTGCCCTCCTGCCGAGTTGCGGATGGTGCCTTTAGGACCTCGTCCGAAAATTTGAATTCCCAGAATATCAAGTACCCTCCAACCTCAAAAAGGGCTTGCAGAGATGATTCCAAAACCGAAAAGAAAGTATTTTTTTTAATTATTCATGCTACCTAGCTCATCATCACAACAGATAATTGAAGTAACTGTAAATAGTATAAACAGAAGTGACAGGAAGGGAATTATCCACAGCAAGCTACAGATGGACAGAAAACCCCACCTCAGTGCTAAATAATCAGCGGAGGCTGGGAGCCAAGGACAGTGTGAGGCCATGGGGGGGGCGGGGTCCTGCTGAGCTAGGACAAAGCTGGAAGTGGTCTGCAGGGGAGGGACCCCTGGAACAAGAAGGTGCAGATGCATGCCAAGGAGCCAAGCCTGTGCAGGGAGAAAGCGGTTTGCAGAGAGAGGGCTCTGGTTTCTGACAATCTGAACTCAGAGAGGCAGATGTGACAGATAGGGCCTTGACAAAAGGCAAGTGCACACTGTAGGAGACGTCTCAGCTGCACAGCCTGGCCTGGCTACAGCAACTGTGGAGCTGTACAGAGGGTCTCGGGAGGAATGGCTGCTGCCCTGTAGCTGGTACATGTTGACTTCACGTTTCCCATCACTAGTACAGAGCACTGTGAATATTCCAAACTCAAAAGAATGGAGTGTCATGGATTTTTGTGTTCTTGTTTTTGTTTAATTTCACAGAGTTGGTGATTGATCCCAGAGCATCATATGTGCCAGACAAACACTGTACCACTAAGCTACATGCCCAGTAACAACATCAAAACCAATTGTCTAAGGGGTTAGATTTGCCTAACACATTGATCTGGTCATTGTGCTTTGGAATAGAGGATCGTACTGTATACTATAAATATGTATGGCATTTGATTAAAAGTAAAATTATGAGCAGGGCGGTGATGTCACACGCCTTTAATCCCAGCACTCCAGAGGCAGAGGCAGAGGCAGGCAAGTGTCTGAGTTCGAGGATGGCTACAGAGATAATTCCAGAGTGTCTGAGTTTGAGGATGGCTACAGAGATAATTCCAGGTTAGCCAGGGCTACACGAAGAAACCCTGTCTCAAAAAAAAAAAAAAAAAAAAAAAAAATAGAGAGAGAGAGAGAAATGAGAGAATGCAAAGCCAAAAGCCAAACTGAACAATATAGCAAGACCCTGTCAGAAAGAAAAGACAGGGGGAGGGGGAATTAAACGCATAGTAGCCACTTAGTATACAAGTTTTAAGGGTAAAAAAAAAAATACCATGGCCCTCCAAATGCCCAGTCTTACCCAGGGAACTCCTTTGCCCACCAGAGTTGTTCCCACTCGACACGAAAGTAGCCAACAAAAAGAAGCCCCATTCAACCCCGCAAAACCAGCAAGCAACCTGAAAATGAAAGGTCAACATTAGCTGGTGTGATAGATCCACCCCAAAGGGCAAATCAAAGAGGCCGAAGAAGCCTTTAAAGATCTGGAGTGAGCAGAGTCTTGGGCAGCTGTCCCTCACTGAGACAGGTGCCTGACCCTGTACCCCAGGAGCAGCCTGCTTGGAGAGCCTTGGATCACCGACGGGAAGTGGGAAGCAAGCCGTGTGCATAGGCGGCTAATTCCTTACTGACTTTAATAATGGTTAGCACTGAAAGGTAACTATCTGCCAAGACCCATTCCAGTTATTTCCCTTACATACATCCTTTCTACTTAAGGAAATAAAGACAAGGCTCATTTTCGCCCATTTTATAAAGAAATTGAGGCTTGGACAGGTACAAGGACATGTCCCCAAGACCCGACAAGTGTCCTTCTGGAATTCAGCATGATCTCTCTGACTCCAGAGCCATAATCAACCCCACTGAGCACCTCAACCTGGTAAACCTGTGTTTGAGATGATGAAGATGCTTGGAACAGGGCCAACCCCACAGCTTCCGGTGGGGCTCGAAAAGCTGAGCAGAAGAAGCCAACTCGGGGTTGGTAACTTAGAGGCTTAACTCTTACACCATGGAAGCCAGGTATGGTCACATATACATGCCATCCCAGCGCTCAAGAGGCAGGGGCAGGCCCATTGCTGTGAGCGTGAAGCCTGCGTGTGTTACAGGGTTATGTAGTAAACAAAGGGGGCGTGTAAACCACCACAGCAGGAACACCTACACGACGGCCTCACGGGGCCCCCAACCTTGCCCACCCACAGAACTACAGGGTCTCAACCACGTGCAGGCTCCATTCCCAGCACTGAAAAAGAAAAATCTTTTAAAGAAAAAAAAAATTTTTTTTAAAGGATTAATCACTGGGTTAGAATCAATTTGATTCAGTCTAATTAAGCTGAAATTGTAATAGAGTTTCACAATCAATTGTGTGTGTGTGTGTGTGTGTGTGTGTGTCTGTGTGTCTGTGTGTCTGTGTGTGTTCTGTGCTCTTGAACCTAGCACAGAGTACAGTAGAGGTCAGACAAAAGCAAGCAAGAATTACTTCCAGGTTCTAGAGCTCCAATGCAAGGAACCAGGGTTACCAACTGAGCCACCTTACCAGAAGGACACAGGCTCTTTCTATGCAGCCCTAGTTGGCCCTAGTACTTGCTACATAGCCCAGACCGACGTTGATCATCCTCTGTCCCACATTGTTACACGTAGGGATTACAAGTATGTTGCTCTATACCTGCCATCCCTTTTTTTTTGCAGGGTGCAGGATACAAATAAATAAATAGCCTGGTGATGGTGCACACACCTTTAGAGCCAACACTCAGGAGGCAGAGGCAGCCTGGTCTACAGAGTGAGTTTCAGGTCAGCCAGGGATACACAGAGAAACCCTGGAGAGAGAGAGACAGAGAGAGAGACACACACAGAGAGAGAGACAGAGAGAGAAGAAAAAAGTATGCTATAGCTCAATTTCAGAGGGCTTGTCTCGAAAAAATAATGAATTAATTAATTGTATTTAAATTTTGTTTCAATTTTTAAATGTGAGTTATGGATTAGTTCACTTGGTAGAGTACTTGCCTAGCATACACAAAACCCTGAGTTCAATCCCTAAGACCATATAAAAAAGACAATGTTAGACTAGAGACTTGGCTTAGTAAGTAGGTAAAATAGTTGCTGTGCGAGCACAAAAACCAGGCCTTGATCCCCAGTACTCACACAAAAAGTTGGGGCAACAGTGTGCATGTGTGATCCCAGGACTTGGGAGGTGGAGACTGTGGAGGAAGGGCTTGCTGGCCAACAAGTCTAATCAAATGGTGAGCACCAAGTTTAGGGAGAGGTCCTGTCTCAAAACATAAGGTGGAATCAGCCACCAGCCTCCATATGAATCTCACTCTGTAGTCCTGGCTAGCCCAGAATTTATTATATAGACCAGGCTGACCTTGCGAACCCAGAGAACCACTTACCTCTGTCCCCAGAGTAGTGAGACTCGGGGGTTTACTGCGACTCCCAGCATCCAAAACTTTATGCATATTAATTACCAACACCTCCAAACTTTCTGACTCACCTGAAGCAAATGGGTCTCTTTGCTTAGCAGTGCTATTTCTGGGGTTTAAATAACCTCGGTTCTGTTTACAGGGTTCTACTCAAGCTAATGAAGACACCTTGAGTAAGTCTGGCCTGCAGTTGCCTCTTAAGGAAAGGAGAAATGTCTGTTCTGGGTCTGGTGGCTCTGAGATTCTAGGTTCAATAGCAACTGCCATTGGCTGGGTGTCTGATTCATGCCAGGAGCTGTGACTAGCTCCTCTGAGACACAGGGAGCCAGGCCCTGAGAAATGATTTATCGCGAGCAGCAAGCAATCAGAAGGGTGAAGGGGGCTCTGGGCAAACCCCCACCCCACAATCTCAGCTGCTGTTTTGTTGTCCATTAGGAAAGAACACCAGAACCAAACCACTCATAGGCTTTCAGGTTGGAAAAGCAACTGACCCGATATGGAAAGATCCAAAATGAACAGCCATCTATGCCATCCATACTTCGTTTCCTTCAGGGAAGAGGGATGACGGGCAGGGCGAGCCAGTGTGCCTGTGGCTCTTTCTGACTCGGATCTGCAGCACAGACTTGGTGATTTTGCTCTAAGCAAATTGAAACACTCCTCCCAGGATTAGGCCCTGCGTTATTCCAACATAATGACGGTGTGTGTAAGGGAATGGGCTTGGTGTCTAGATCATGCTTACTCCTGTTCCTACCATGCATGTAATCAAAATCAAGACACACCTCACAGCATCCAGGGCCTGAAGCAGACATCAGCTGATTCCCAGACATGCCACGAAGATCCATGGACCTTCAAATATGTCTAATGCTATTTTAAATCTTTTTTTTTTTTTTCTCCCTCAAGCTTGTTGGAAATCAGGGCTGTTAGGGAGAGGCACTAGGGACATGTCGATGCTTACGTAGACATTCCCAGCAAAGAACCGAGGAAAGGCCACAAACGAACCACTGAACCCTGGCTGCACCAGGACTAGAACCGTTACGACTCTACCTAGGAATTAGATAACAAAATAACAAATAAAGCATCCATATTGAGATATTGCATGCCCACTAAGAATGAGTCAGACCTTCAACGGGTCATATCATTGCCCAAACCTGATGGGAGATGCCATTATGTATACATGTTTCTCATACTGGTTTAATGAATAAAGCACTGTTGGCCAATAGGAAAGGAAGATAGGGACTAGGAGACAAGGAGGAAATAGGAAGTAGTAAGGAGGAGCCAAGATAGAGAGTCTGGAGAGAGCAATATGCGGCAGCCGGCTCCGGGTAAGAAGACCACGTGGAAATACATAGATTAACACAAATGGCTTAATACTTAAGACAGAGCTAGCTGATAAGAAAGTAGTAACTGGCCAACAGTATAATATCAAATACAGAGTCTCTGTGTGTTATTTGGGGCTGCCTCGGCGGCAGGACAAGACCAGGCAGCAGGAGAAAAGCATACACCTTACACAAACCAATGAACTAAGGTTTGGAAAATGCAGTCAATTTAAAAAGCAATCATCTGCATGTGACAGAGACAGGCCTGAAGATGGTATTAATATGCTTAACGGAGCCAGGCATGGGGGCCCTGGGGACAGCTGTCATGCCAGCAACTGGAGAGGGAGGAGAAGCAGGAGGATTAATCATTCAAGGTCGGCCCCAGCTACATAGTGAGTTCCATGCCAGCCTGTCACCAACAAACAAGCCTCCTGCCTCAGCCTCCTGATAGCTGGAATTATAGATATATGCCACCAGGGCCAGATAATAGTTTGTTTTTTTTTAATATCCATAGTTTTGTATTCATGCAAATAAATATACCACTGATACAGCTTGCCTTAAAATTGTACTTACTTAACACGGGGCTAAAAGGCATTGATTTCACTCATAAATCCCATAATTTTCCTCCGACAGTTTATTGGATTAGTTTCTAATGTTTCACTCAAACATATGACGTTGGTCCTTCTGTCCTTTGCTGACTTAACTTGACCTTTAGCATAAGTCAAATATCAATGAGCAAATTGCATCCTTGGCTCTCTGGAAAACATGACTGATGGTTGAGCTACACTTCAGAAGTCTGAGAAAACCATGGGAGACAGAGATCATCACAGACTGCACTAAGAATATGATAAAAATTCACATGGGAGTTTGTTTTCTCTGGAAATGAGAAATAGCTCTGGGGTAGTGATCTGCATCCATGGGGTATATGAATCAGCTTTAATGATTACCTGTGTTAAGTTAGAGTGCCCATGGGCAAGCCTAGCCCCCAAAAGGAGGGTTCTGTCTGACCTGAGGCCCTCACTCATCTCTGAATTACAGTGTCTCAGAGCAAGACGGGCAATAAGCAGACACACCCGGGATGCAATGCACCGAGGTGCCGGCCGGTTGCCTGGTCACAGCAAGACAAGGGAGACCTGGCCCTTTTGAAGGTGCTGTGACAATGGTGACTTGCTGCTCAGCTTGCTCCTATATTGCTTTACTTGAATTCTAAACTAGTTGAATAAACACGCCTTTGCTATTCTTTCTAAAAGAGTGGCCCCTCCCTTTTTCCCCCTTCCTCCTCCTCGCCCTCTTCTTCCCCTCCCCCTCATTTTCCTCCTTGAAACAAACTTTTGAGTCTAGACTTTGTCAGGTTGATACATGAGTGTGGGGACTGTTTATACTGAAACCATATACACATTCCAGAGGCCTGCCTGTTACTAACCTGAAATCACGGTGATGAGCCTCGGACTCATACAGAAACACCGGAGGGACCTTGAAACCCCTGCTCGACATGTATGAGACATAGCTCAAAACTGACATTGTTGCTGTAAAGAAGACTTGGGATTTAAAGAGAACAACTGTAAGTCAGTGTGGTAGGTGACATGTCATGGTAGAAACCTCTCCATAGTGAACGGGCTGGGCAATCTCCAAACACCGGCTTCCCTCTCTAGAGAAGGACAAAACTGATGGACCATCTTCAAGAAAAAGGTGTGGGGGGAAGGAGAGCAGGGATGTCCATCAGTTGGAAAAGTATTTGCCTTGCACACGGGAAGCCTTAGGCTAGAGTTCCAGCACATCGTGTGTATAAATGCAGTATCCTCAGAGTCTAGAAGATGGCATCAGATCCCCTGGAGATGAAGCTACGGGCGTTTGTGAAACCCCCCATTGTGGGTGCTGGGAACTGAACTTGGATCCTCTACATGAACAACACTTGCTCACAACTGCTGAGCCATCTCTCCAGTCCCCAAAGAACTCATCTCTAAACTTTGAAACAGACAAATCGTACTCCCTGAATCAGTCAGTGTTGAGCGGCTGGCCCTTTGCAGTGCAGAAACCTAGGGGTGGCGATGGTTTGCTCTGCCAGGCTGCCACAGAGCACAGCTGTTGGGAGACGGTCCCCAAGAGTTCGGCCACATGCAACTATGATGCATGGTGATATTATTATGGAAGGGAACCCCACCAATCCTAAAGCATAATGGTGCCTATACATCCTAAGCGAGCCTGACTACTCATGACCTCATAAGGAAGCCAGTGAGGTGGCGGATGACTGTAGCCAGAGCATCCTGGAGGAGAAATGCAAGTTCAAGGCTAGCCTGGGCCTCATCTCAGACAAACACATACCTCATAGAGACTCGCACCCAGCTAGCTTCAGAAGCTGTGCCTTCCACAAAAAAAAAAAAAATCAAAGTATGACATACAGCATAGGGGACAGCCCTTACACATTGCTCCTTTGAGAAGGCAGGTAAGAGTGTAATGGCTAGGGTTGTGATTAAGACTCTGTGTCACCAGGACTATAAATCTTGATTGCTACTACCTGATTTTTCTGTGAAAGGAGAAAAGAAATGTGTGTGTGTACAAAATTGTATATGCGTGTATATATACATATGCACATATCTTATTTGCATCAATGAATTTCGTCCAGTCCCTTTGGACTACCAAGTAGTAAAATTACAGACCGTGCTTTTCTGTTTGTTTATTGCTGTTGTTGTTTTGCTTATTGCCAACTCATATTCTTGTGCATTGGGATTCTGCCTGCCCAGCATCCAGTCCTCTTTTTCTAGAAACCATACCATAGTTATCTATTGGGAAACCACATGCCTACCCTGGAGCGATTCTGGTAGGGCAAACCCATCACTGGATCCAAACATAAGGGGAATCTGCCAGAAACTAGGATTGTGTTAAGGGCAGAAATGTCACCCAAACTGGGCTGGTACACACCAATCTTAAAACGTCGGTGATGGCAGGGCTCGGAGAATGAAGCAGGCGCTTCATATCTGATCCAGAGAAATGATTGCGATTGACCTGAGCATGCACTATCTATCATTCCTTGAACAACCCAGTAGAACTACTGTTTGCATAGCATTTACTTGTCCTGTGTCGTGACCTGAACATTTCAGGTACTGGAGAGGATAGCATAGGTTACATATAAATGAGATGTCTTTGAAATAAGGAATTTGAGTGCCTTCAGGTCTGGCCATCCTGGAATCCATCCCCATGGAGACCAAGGACAGGTGTTTTGTCTCTGAGGCTGCTGGGTTAGTGAGAGATAGACTTCACTTGCTAGGCACCACCTGGTGAGAGACATCTTGAGAACAGAGCCAGCAGAAGAGAAGGGAAAGCAAGAGATGGAGAATGTAGCCATGCCCTGATGACATTTCTGTAAACCCTCAAATTCAAGCAGGACTAAAGTAAACCACTTCCTAAGCTTTTTGACTCCTAAGCCAATACACACTATTGCCAGACTTGGGTTACGTTTCTATCTCTTGCTATCTCAAGAGATCTAAAATTAGGACAGGAGCCAAGCTGGCATGGCATATTAAAAAGAATCCATCCTGGAGGGGTGGGGGGGCCGGCATGATGCCAAGGGTCTGGCTGAGCTGTCTTAGACAAGCCTAATGAGAAAGAATCAGCTTGATGATAACTTTGTTTTGGGTTTTTGGCTTTTGCTTGTGGTTGTGGCTTCACAAGGCTGGGTATCAAGCTCAGAGCCTCATGTATGTATACCAGGCATGTGAACTATATACCCAGCCAAGCTTGAGCCTTTCTGATTTGTGTCTTAATTATCATCTTGACAACTGGATTCATGAAACAATGATTACTGGGCCTAGGGACGTAAGTCAGTTGGTAGGGTACCTGCTGAGCACACGTGACACCGAATGGTCCACTTGATAAGGGGCATTACTGTATCTTTCCTAAGTGCTGGCCCTTCTGATTTGACTTTGTGAACGTACACCAGTAAAGTGTGTACCATTCTGAGTGAATTGGGGTTGGGTCCAGACTGACCACTTCTTACTCTTGTGTTAGCTTGTGCATAGTGAGAATCCTGAATTCCCCATCTGAGACTGGGTGTGGGGGACATAAGGATATCATTTCATACTAAGCTCTAAGGGAGCCAGTACACAGTATCAAACATCTGGAAGCTTGCTTCCTGTGAGGGACTGCGGAGTTTCCAAATCCTAAGAAAGTATGCCTATTTAACTTGCATCCAGTTAGAACAATGATTCTCAGTCTGTGGGTCGCGACCCCTGTAGGGCCAAACAACCTTTTCATGGGGGTCACATATCAGATAATTTACATTATGATTCATGGCAGTAGCAAAATTACAGTTACGAAGTAGCAACGAAGCTAGGTTCATGGTCGAGGGTCACTGCAACATGAGGAATTGTATTAAAGGGTCACAGCATCAGGAAGGTTGAGAACCACTGAATTCTCTACCTGAATGGCTGTATCAGGTAGAGCCTAGAGCCCTGATACAGCCATTCGCTAATTTAAGCATCCGAGTTGAGGGGTACGTGCAACAGACATGGCTCAGATGAATGCATTTCGATTGCTCTACTCTATAAACCAGAGCACACTCTCTACAGCTTAACGAGGGCAGGTTTCCATTGCTATGCAGTGGCAGAGTGATGTGGTCGGTTTCACATCATGGGAAGATCATTTTTGATGCTGCCCGGGGGATGAACTAGGAGAGAGCAGACGGGCCAAAAAGGCAAGATTTAGACAAGCCATTTGATAAGTGACAAGGGTAGAGGATGATGTTGGATCACGGCAGAGGGTCCCTGGGGGGAGAAATGATCGATTGAGTGCCTAGAGCGGATTGAGTATTGGTACCTCAAAAGATATGCCTACTCGGAATCAGATGAATATGACCATACGTGGAAAAAAGATCTCTGCAGATGCAATTAAGGTGTGGAGTTTGATTTGAAGTCGTCCTGCACTAACAAAAGGTGGGAGGAAGATTAGAGGCTCTGGCAGAGGAGTGCTGCTATGAGGGGAAGAGGCAGAGGCCTCTGGTCACAAGGCCTGGAATTCTTGGGAGCAAAAGAACAGAGGTGTGGATGGGGTTCCTGCCACCCTTGGAGGGCTCATGACCCTGCTGACAGCTCACATTCAGACTCGGGGTGCAAATGAGATTTTCCTAAAAAGGAAAGGGCTAAGATCACAGACAACCCCGGTAGAAAGGTGTGATGATCATCTAAATTATTCTGTCCTTAATAAAACTTAATATGTGGGGTTAAAGCCTGATTGATCAGAGACAGGGTGAAATGACCAGTGACCTCCTCTCTGTCTCCTTCTTCCACCCATAAGGCTGTGCATTTTTCTAAGCCCCTCCCTGCTACTTCCTGCAAGCCCTCAGTCCTCCAAAATCTCTCTGGCTAATTTTGGCCAGCTAGTCGATAGCTCCGCCCTCTTACTCAAGGTAAACTTTATTGGCACAATGGAATGGCCATACAAACAATTCTCCCACAACAGAAAGAAGTGGGCGGATGTATAAGAGTCCCCCTAATGGACTTGCCTACGTCCCAAACTGAGAGAGGCAATTCCTCAATCTGAAGTTCTCTCTTCCCAAATGATGCTAGCTTATTATCAGATTAACAGGGAAAACCTGGCCAGTACAAGGCACAGTGGAAGAGGCCACAAAGACAAGGCGTTGATGAGCTGAGGAATAAGCCTGAAGAGGGGTGGATGGAGAGAGAAGGAAGCACCACTTGAGGATGTAAATGGAGATTCAACCTTGAACACCAAAGAAAACACCTCTTCCGAGTCACGGACTGGAGAGGCATTGTAAGGACGCGTGTGGAAGTAGTCCAGTTGGGGTGGTATAGGTTGGAATCATCAGAGGAGGGCGCTGGAAGGTGAGTATACACAAAGAATGGCCTTGGTTTTCACAAAGGAAGCAAGAACGTGTTTGTTTCCTAAGGCTGCAGTGAGAAAGCATCACAAATGGTGTGTGTGGCTGACGGCGCCGGGAGTATATTCTGTCACAGAGAGAGGTACAAGCCAGAGCCACACTTCCTCAGAACCCTTATGGGAAAGTCCTTTTTCTCTTCCGGCTTCTAGAAGCCCTCCACTTACAGCCCCACCACCCCAACCTTTGTCTCTGCTCATTTTCCCCCTTCTGTATCTCCATACTTTCTTACAAAAGCTCTAGCCCTGTTAGATTAGAGCCCGCCTGAAATCGCTTCTGGCTTTGGCTATTACGCGATTGCCAAGCACATCCAGGCAGCCTGTGTTTTCTAACGTGCCCCAGATCTGTGCTATCTGTACATGTGAATCGAGATGAGCTCATTGGGATGGCCCCAGATCCAATAAGGCCAGCATCCTGACAGCAAAGGCTATTTGCCCACAGGCATGCATACAGATGACACACAACAATGCAAGCTGAATGAAGGTCATGCAGAATCCCAGGAGACAGCCGGGACCTGACCCTTCTCCCCCAGATCCCTGAAGAGGAGCTGCCTCTGCTGACACCATGATGTCAGCCTCTCAGCTGCTAGAAGCATAAGACAAGGCATATCTGTCATCTAAGTCATCTGGGGTGTGAAAATATATTAAGGCAGCCCTAGCAAATTAATGCAGTTGTTCCTCCGTAGCCAAAGGGGAATTGGGTTCAGGGTACCAGATCTCAAACTCCTTGGATGCTCAAGTCTGTCATATAAATGGTGAAGAGTTTGCATATAACCTATATATGTTGAATCTTGAAGCATCTCTGCAATACTTGGAAGACCACACAATGTAAATGATATGTAAATAACTGTTTGCTGTATTGTGTAAGAATTAATAAGAACAAAGCCTGCTCATGTTCAAAACATTTTTTTTTTTTAATATTTTGACCCAGGTTGGTGGAAAGCACAGATGTACATAAACCTTGAACACTCACAGCATTCCCTGCACAGAGGATCCACCGAGTAAGCATGAATAGGGCAGAATCTGTAGGTCTCTGGAACTAATTAGCCCGAGGCAAGTTGGCAAGTCACTGACCTGGTTCTTATGCGCCTTCCTATTCCTTTTCCTTTTCCTTTTCCCTCCTGGCAAATGAAGACTCCTCCGCTGCCAAAAAGCATGCAATCATGGACAGGGCGGGACCCGGAGACGAGGCAGTCACCACACGCAGGACTCTGGAGCAACACACTCAGGAATCATCTCTACCCTCCCCGAGACTGGGAGGGGCAGGTGACCCACAGTCTTCCCTGGGGAGTTGGTAGTCAGTATCCCATGTACTATTTTAGGGGAAACACGATGCCTTGGCTCCTACAAGCTTGGCTAGGGACCAACTGTCTACTGGGTTGTCTGTCTATGGCCATTCTTCACCCTCACCCACTTTCTTCTGCTCAAGGAAGCCAGACGTGGAAGGGTCTTGACCCAAGGCGGCGTAGAGACCCAGAGTCAGGCTCCTCCTCCTCCTGTCCATCCCTACCCTGCTCTCCCAACCTCCCTGTCCTTCTTTGATGTGGCCTAAGAACCTAAAGGCCACACTCAAATCTCACATAGCAATAATAGCAATGGCCGTTAGAAGAGAAACAAGTCGATTGCCTCCAAGAGAGACAAGCAGTTTTACAGCCTATGTGAGACCAGAATATGAGCAGAGGACTCACGGGCCGCTGCTAACTAAGCACGTCACATACTAAGACTGTAGTTATTTTTTCACTGATAATTCACCATGGGGAGTTACTGGGAAGTTGGTAAAAAGGACGTTGAAAGACCTATAGAGTGTTATGCAACCATAATCCCAGTATTGAGGAACGAAAAGCTGGAGAATTTAAAACCTCAAACTCCAGGCTACCCTGGGTCGTACAGCCACCTCAGATAATCGATATTGAGAGCTGTAGCTTGGAAATAAAGTGCTTGCCTACGATGTACAAGTCGCCGGGTCCCACCCTGTGGTAGTGTGATTGAGAAACGTCCCTTGCGGGACTGTGTCTCCAAACCCTTGGTCTCTTGCCAGTGGCACTATTAGGGGAGGTACCGGAACCTTTTAAAGATGCAGGCTTGCTGCAGGAATACATTACTAAGGGTGAGGTTTGAGAGTTTACAGCCTCACCCTGCTTCTGGTTAGTTCACTCTCTGCTTTCTGTGTGTGGGTGAAGAAGTCACCTTTGTGCTCTGGCTGCCGCTGCCATGCCTCCCTGGCCGTTATAAACTCTCCCTCTGAAACCATATGCCCAAATAAACTCTTTCGTAAGTCGCTGTTAGTCATGGTGTTATAGCACAACAACCCGAACGTAACCGATGCGCCCCCAGCTCCCCAAAAAAGGCTGGGAAAAGGGGAAGGGACAAACTGTACTTGCGAAGTGTGAAGCCCTCTGAGTGTCATAAATTACCTTCCTAGCTGTCACTGGGCTCCTCTACACCAGCCTTCTCCCTCTGTGGCTTGCTTGTCTCACTACCTGTTATTGAATAATGTATCTCGCTAAGACCTTGGATGGGCAATTTGAGGGACACATCATGTCCGCTTAGCAGAACAGCATCAATAACTTACCCACTAGGGCTTGCAACCTCCGGAGGCATGGACTTTTGATTGAGTTTACCTTACGGTAGTAGGTGTGAATCCCTGCCCCCTCACCCCATGGAGCAGACAACAGCTCCACTAAGAGGATGGTTACGCCCATAACAGACTTGCCTCTGTTGTACCCGTGGCCACCACATCTTGTAGGCCAGTGAGCATTGTGGCACACAGAGTCCACAACTGAGTAAGATTATTTAGGACAGTTCCGGACCGGCAGGCACTGAGAGGGCTGGCTGGCAGGCTGGAAGCTTCCAACTCCATTCCAGTTTGGCTTTTCAATGTCCTGTGACCAAGGCATATGGCATCTTCAGCAATCGAATTTTACCGTCTTGTTTTAGTGCACAGCTAACACAGTGGCAATTGCCTGTGCTGTTAGGGAACTTTAGGTTTCTCAACTAACTCATAGATAAGGAGGTAGCCCACTCATTGGGCCCACTATTCAACCACAGATTCGGTGAGCAGCTTTATCTACCCATGCAGCTTACCTCTGCTCATCTCCGTTTTCTTTCGTTTAATTGTGTTTCCGTATGGCTTTGCACACATCCCTTGTTTTGGCTGGCCCTGGCTGTCCATCACCAGCAGCTCCTCTTCTGCTCTGTTAACTCCACCTCCCTTCTTAAACCGTCCTACCTGAAGTACTTTTCTCCCCTTGTGTAAGCACACCATTTCGCTCTAGCTTAAACTCATCTTAGTTCACAACATCTACAACACGGCATTGACCCTAGTCCCAAATAGTCACACTCGGAGCTTCCCGGGAGGGTGGAATTGCGAAGTGACGTGGAGCATTGTGCCTGGAGAGTAGCCATCATAGGAAGGAATGATTACAGAAACAGTGTGTGCAGAACGGCTTGCAGTTAAAAAAAAAAAAAAAAAAAAAAAAAAAAAAAAAGAGTGCCCTTAATTCTGTGCTTTAGATGTGAACGTGTTTATAGTTTGTTTTGGCAAGAATCTTTACAGCGTTTTATACACATTATTTAATTTGAACTTCACCACAAGTCTATAATTAGCCCTCATCTTAAAGATGAACGAAGCTGCAGAAATCGTATATGAAATTGCCCAGAGTCAAAGAGAAAAACTGATGGAGAAATTGAGAAAAAAAGCGCCTAGGTCTCCCAGCCCAATACTCGACTGAAAGAGCGGGTTGCAGCTGAGTGACCATGGAGTCCCTATCTCTATCATTTATCTTTAGCCGTTGCTTCCTTCTTGGCTTCCCCTTCGTCCTCATTCTGCTTTTTTTCCTCCTGCTTTCCCTCTCCCTGCTTCTTTTCCTTTGAGATCGTCTCACTATAACACATGCAATAGCCAGCAAAGGCTAACCTCAAACTCAATCCTCCTGCCTCAGTCTCCCTAGTAGCTGGAGTCCCGGGTATGTATCCATCCTCCATCTTTTCACGGAGCCGATGTGTACAGAGCCGGCTGTCATGTGCCGGCCACTGGGGTAAGATGAATTTTGGGTGGAACGTCACAGACACTGCGGGACCTGCCTAATGACACTCGAGGAGCTGGCAGGTCAGCAGGAAGCTAGAAATTAGAGCGCTGTGTGTTCAGGAAAGTGACAGGGCGGTGAGGGGACCCAAAGGGCACCAGGCCGTGCAGCCAACTCAGACCTGGCTGGGCAGGAAAGGCTTCCACAAGAAGTGACAACCAGGCCTGAGTAAGGATTGTCAGGCAGGACAAGGATGTCGGAAGAGGTACAGACTTCTAGACATCCGTCCGTGCTTCAAGGCCCCACTGCCTGCCAGGTCAGCAAGCCAGGAACTGTGTCACAGCAAGCACAGGAACTGTTTGCAGGCAGCAGTGCTCCGGACCCAGCCTCAAAACCAAGCCTTAAGGGGGAGGAAGGCAAGGAGACCATATCTGCCATGCCAGTGTGGAGGCTTGCCAAAAGCCCGTCTCTTCCTGGTGAGACGGTACCAACGGCAGAACTCAGAGAGTGTCTGACTCTCCACAGCTAGCAGAGACAGCCTTCCGGTGTCACAGGGAAAAAGGACTTAGCTGGCACACATCCTTTACCACTGGTCATTTCTACTCAAGCCAGGGAGGAGCCCTGTGGTTGGGAAGTTCCCATACCTAAAGTGGCTTTACAAGTCACAGAGTCACTCCAAAGATGCCCGTGGTCCCTTACCTATCTTTCACCACCAGCCCCCCAGAACTTACATGGTGAATACGCAGCCTCCCAAAGTTCCTCTCTCAGGGAGGAGACGTTTGGTTAAAATAAAAAAAAAAAAAAAAAATAGAAAATGGGGTGCTTCGGCCAATCCAGCTGAAGCAATCATTCTCTACTGCTTACCCGATGACTGGGATTTCTGCTGTCAGTCATGCTTGCTGTCTAGTGGAAGAAGAAATGTGCACGGCACCAGGCTGTCAGTGACTAGCGATGGACGAAGAGCTGTGTGGGACATCGGAGCCCATAAAGGAAGGAAAGCTTAAAGCCAGAGCAATTGCCTCTGAAAACTCCTACAAGAGAGGCCTTCATTTTCTGCATTGGCCTTCTCGCCAGATAACGCCTACCACAGATTATCTTTTATTTTGTCCCAAGTTGAAGGCCAGGATTGCTCTAGTGAGCATGGCCATTGTCCAAACCTAACCCTGCCTCCAGCTGCTCTGACTGCTCCAGATGTTCCCTGGAGCAGACCACACCCCAGAGACACAGGTCAACCCACACATGGTACCTCAGAGGCTCCTGATAGGCCGGGCCGAGTGGAATCTCATCTTCACGTATGTGACCCATCCATGAAGGTCCCCTGTGACAGATATAATGTGGGAGCCATAGCATCCATTGCCAGAACATATTTTTGAGCGCTGTCCAACTCACTTTTTATTGCTGTGATAAAAGCCGTAACCAATAGCAGCCTGGAGGTGAAAGGGTTTATTTGGCTTGCACATCCAGTTCCCTGAGGGAGGACGACAGAGCTCAAGCAGGGCAGAGGCATGGAGGACGGGACTAAGTAAACACCCAGGGAGAACACTACTTTCATCATGGCTTGCTCAGCCTGCTTTCTTACACCTGCCCAGGGTGGCTCCACCCACAGTGGGCTGAGCCCTCCCACACCAATCAAGAAAATGGCCCACAGATTTGCCTGTGATGGAGGTAGTTCCTCACTTGACATCCCTAGCTTGAGTCAGGTTGACAAAAATAAATACCTTGCACCAACCAAGCGTGTACTATGTCCCTGGCACGGTCACTCACTTAATATACAACCTCTAATAAATAAGTTATTGTCAGCTGGATGTTGGTGGTACATGCCTTTAATCTCAGCACTCGGGAGGCAGAGGCAGGTGGATCTCTGTGAGTTCGACCAGCCTAGTCTACAGAGCTAGTTCCAGGACAGGCTCCAAAGCAATACAGAGAAACCCTGTCTCAAAACACCTAATATAATAATAATAATAATAATAATAATAATAATAATAATAATAATTAATAAGTTATTGTCAGTGTCTTCTCTGAACATGTGTGGGAACTGATGTGTGGGAAGTTTAAGTCACTTGTCCAGAATGTGGCTGAGTCCTGACTTGGGTCCAGGCTGTCAGAGGAACAGAGCTGGCGCATGAATCTATGATGTCATAATGCTCTTGGCCAAGTCTGGCCTAATTCCTTCTGTTCATCAGTTTTCTCTAACTACAACAAGACACCTGAAACAATGAATTTACAGAAAGAAAAATAATTTTTTTGAGCTCAGTATTTCAATGGTCCAGAAACCGTTGAGCTGGTTGCTTTGGGCAACCCAGGATGATGGAAGTGTGTGAGCCAAGGAACAAAGACGAAAAGGAAAGGCCAAGCACCCCACAAACCCATCTGGGGCACACGGCAATGACGGAAGGACCTCCACTGAGCCCCATCTTTCCAAAGTCCCACCACCCCCCACCAACCTGCAAACCACAGCCGCAGAGGACAGTGGCATTGCCGTGACCGTTGTTTTGCCAACACACGAAAAGTTCAGTCCTGAAAGAGCACCTCAAGTCACTAAAGACGGAGGGAATCCCAGTCAAGGCAGCCACTGCACGTAGATGCTCCATGTCTTGTAACTGTGACAACTACTGTGACAAAATCAACTTTCGGAAGAAAGGGACATTTTTTTCTTCACTCCCAGCTCCATGGCACAGGCCGCCATGGAGGGGACGGCTGGACAGCAGAAGTGTGAGGCGGCTGGTCATCACAGGAAGCAGAGATGAGGGCTGTCGCCCAGTCTGCTTTCTCCTTTTATTATTATGTTTTTTTCATCTGAGACCCACACCCATGAAATGGTCCGGCCACATGTAGGGTGCACCGGAAACAACCTCATCTAGGAAAGCCCTCACAGACATGCCCTGGGGTTTACTGCCTCATACATGCTAGGTATAAACTTCAGACGAAGAAGTCCGGCTTTGCCCAACGAGTTCCGCTGGGAATGAAGAGAAAAGGCTGCATGTGTGTGATGGGAAGAAGATGGGAGTGGGCTTCGACTGGGCCAGGGAACAGAGGAAGGTGTCAGCGCTGGCGTGTGCCATAGGAAGTTGATGTCAGCTCTGCCTCCCAATCCACCTGGGTTGCAAACAGTGCAAATGTCTGTGCTGGGGAGAGAGCCAGGAGACCGGGCAGGCAAGCTTTCCAGAGAAACTAGCTGCACTGCGTGGCTGACGTTAGCATCCATTTCATTATGACCTTTTCATATGCACTTTCTTCTCCCTGGTCCCTCTGCTTGTCCTCCTCTTCCCTGCCGACCCTCTCCTGGAGCCCAACCCCCCATGCCACCCGCACCACCTGGATGTCTTACAGTCTAGAACGCGGAGATGGGAGAAGAAGGAACTTGAGGGACCAAGGTACTGGAAGGAGCGCCCCACTGTGCTCTCAGAGGGACAGGCCTAGCCCCTCAGGGCGGCTGGGGTCTCCGGGCTGAGTGGACACCTGCTGTGGAGTGAGGAGAGAAACAGAGTGAGAGGCAGAGAAAACTATCCATCACCTTTGCAAAGGTACCTAGGGCGGTCCTTCCTACTAACAGTCCCTGAGCCAGGAAGGACAGCAAGGAGAAGAGAGGCCAGGACTCTGGCCAGAAGCAGGGGGTGTTTGACCATGGGGCAGGAAGCAGAAAGACAGGAGTTTCCTATCAGGGCAGGATGTCCCCTCACATTCCTTTCAGGAAAGGGCCCCCTGTGTCCTATACAGGGTGAGAAATAGCATCCAGCCTCTGTGTGTGTGCACCTGATTCCCGAAGCGCAGAGGAGAGGGGGGAGGGGCTCCCTATACTAGTTGGGGTTTTTTGTTTGTTTTGCTTTGTTTTTGAGACAGGGTTTGTGTCACCCAGACTGGCCTTAAACTCACGAAGATGACTGAAGATGACCCTGATCTCCTCCTGATCCGCTTCATGCCCAGTTTGAGAGCTCCCTCTTCACTATTGTGGTCAGTTTGAGCAGGAAAGAGGAAACGGGATCGGCCCCTGATAAGGAAGCAGCAGTTTGCAAAGGGTAATCCGGGAGGCTCGCTCTCCTGAATGTGGAGGAATGTCACCAGGAAGTGGCGGGCGAGCACAAAATTCCTTTTCAGTGTGTGTGTGTGTGTGTGTGTGTGTGTGTGTGTGTGTACCCAGGATCTTACACACACCGGGCAAGCGCTGTACCCCTGAACTTCACCCTCCCACCCAGAAAGCTTTCTCTCCCTTACTCCAGCTTTTGGACAGGGGTCTTGATCAAATGTCTGGTGACATCACACCCCTACTGGGTGCTCCCTCTTCTCTACAGCCTCATGTAACAGTTGAGTGATTACCGCTTGGAGCCCCTTTAACACTCCTACAATCGTCTAAAACCCAGCTCCCAAACGTTGCGATCCGGATCCTTGGCCATGCTGGCACACTGCCTTAGAACACGGGCACTCTGGTTTGCTCATGCCCAGGTAGAGCATCGAGTCCCCCTCAACAATACGTAAACTGAAAACAGGTGTCCCCGGGTCACATCCAGGTAGTTTTGCCCCTTGCTCTCTTGAATTGCTTTTGTTAAATAGTATTCTCCATGTCAGCACAAAACTGTATGTGTCCCTGGCTCTGTGATCAAATAAGAGGAAAGGAATGTTATCAGACTCTAAGAGATTCACAATGATGTCCGTAGGCAGAGGGCTCTGAGAAGTCCTGCAGGTTCTAATTCAGCATCCCTCCCCCCTGTTTTCTAGGCCACTTCACTCCAGTCCCTGGAGTGTCCTTTTGACATCCCAGGAGCCAGGCCCTCCGGGTGCTGCATCACATTCTGTCTCCCTGAATCCACCCTGCACCCTACGTGTGACAACAATATCCCCCTGCATTCTTCCCCCAAAATGGGAGGCCTTTGTTTACTTTTTCTCATCATTACAAATACTTTGTATGGGGCTGGAGAGATGGGGCTCAGCGGCTAAGAACACTGACAGCTCTTCCCGAGGACCCAGGTTCCCAGTGAGCAGAAACACACATAGGATCAAGGATTCATGGGACTGCAAGGGATTCAGCATTGGGTCGGGTCCCAGGGGATCTTTCTAAAGAGGTCAGAGGAAGGTTCCAGTTGCCTTCGTTGTCCTTGGAGATAACACCCCATGCATCTCCTCCCTCTCTAGCATAGGCCCTCAACCCAGAGGGGCTGGCCATTTGCAGCAAGGAGGGGCACCCAGAGGACTCTCAACACAGCAGCAGCAGGCTTAGGCACAATCACAGGACACACTGATTGACAGGTTCTGGAAAGGCAACTACCTCATTGTCCTACCTCAGCAAGAGTTCTCACAAGACATCCCTGAGTGTCCGTGGAAAGGAAGCATGATGGATTTATGAGGGCATCCTCATCTTTCCGGCCTGACTGCTTCGGATGGCCACAGTATCACAGCATTATCTACGCACTGAACTTCAACGCCAAGTCACTGGCTCAGAAAGCCTTCCTATACTAGCTTGGGGATCCTTGGATAGGGGTTGGGGCTTGGAGAGTTACCAGAGCTCCCTGGCCTAGATCCCCCAGGTCCCCCACAGGCTCTGTATTCCAGCCACCTGGGTATGGAAGGAGGAACCAGTAAAATAAAGAAAAGCAGAGTATGTCAGGGGCTCAATGGCAGGGGTATTTCTGAGAAGGGGTATGGGGTCAGAAGTATCTGGGATGGAGACAGTCACCAAGAAGATGGTGGTAAAGGGTCAACAATTGAAATATGTATGTCAAGGTGCCATTGTAAGACAAGCCTGCCTTTCCAGTTGCCATCCAACTAATGAGGACTCGGAGCCTGGATAAGGATCTTGGTAGAATCGTGGCGTTAGGGCTACTGGCACTAAGTCCCATCAACTAAAACAACACAATTGCTTTGGCAGTGCTGGAGTTCGCATAGTTCCTGTGTCTGGAAATTGGAAATCAAGATGTCTGGCTCCCTCCCCTTGCATTTCTTGGCTGGCAGCTACTCCGTTCTCTGCCGCCATCCAGGAGGACACAGGCCACCTTTGCTCTCATAGTAATCTGCTGAGCTATGTGTGTCCACTCTTTAAAGACACCCATCATCAGGGATTCGAACCCACCCTCATGACCTCATAATCCAAGGCCATCTGCAAAGATCTGACTTTCAAACAAGGGCACAGACTCAAGATGTCAGCATATCTTTCCAGAGGACAATTCAGTCCATAACTTTCTAATTTTATTTCTGTTGCTATAATTAAAAAAGAATAACTCGGTCAAAAAAAAAAAAAAAAAAAAAAAAGCAACCAAGGGTAAATAGGGATTATCTTAGCTTGCAGAGTGTGGAAGACATGATGTCAGATGTCAGAGACTTAAAGCTTCATTCCACATCAAGAGAAGAAATTAATGGATACACACTTAGTGATTATCTAGTCCCAAACCAGGGGATGGTACCACCCGCTTTAAGACTGGGTCTTCCCACATTAATTGAGATAATCAAAACAATGCTCACGGACACACCCACGGACCACCCTGATCTAGACAATCCCCTCACTGAGACTTTCTTACCAGGTTGCATCAAGTTGACGTTTAAAACCCTCCATCTGCCCCAAATAAATAAACAATTCTGATCGCTCTTTGAAAAGCCTTTCAAATATGTGAAGCCCTTCCAATATCTTAAGAGTCTCACTCCTTAGCCAGTGGTTCTCAACCCGTGGGGGATCATGACCCCCACAGGGGTTCCATGATATGTATCCTGTATATCATATTTATATTACAATTCATAACAATGACAAAATTACAGTTATGAAACAGAAACAAAATAAGTCATGGTTGGAGATCACTGCAACTTGAGGAACCATATTGCAGTATTAGGAAGGTTCAGAACCACTGTCTTAGGCTGACCTGGAACTCAATACATAGCCCAACCTGACCTCAGACTCTTTATTGGCTTTTCGAGACAGGGTTTCTCTGTGTTGCCTTGGCTTCCTCTGTAGAACAGCCTGGCCTAGAACTCACAGAGATCCACCTGCCTCTGCCTCCTGAGTGCTGGGATTCAAGAGCCACATACTGGAGTGGGCTAGTGTCCCTTTACCTACCCTCCTCTCCAGCTTCAGCAGCACAGCAACTGTGGTCTACGGTGGCTTTCGAGAAACTCTCCAGGCTTCAGATTGGGTCAGCTGAGATGTCCTGCTTCATGAACTGAGCAGTCTGGTTCGATTCCCAACCCCTCCGGCAGTGAGTCACTATTTGGTTAACTATCCAGTTCCTGTCGTATAGGCCAATCTAATAAATCCTGTTTCATAATATTTACCCATTGTTTGAATAGTTCATCCTAAAATGGATGCCTGATCAAAGCCACAAGGGTTGAACAAGAAGCAGACTTGAACCCAGAGACATTGAATGGAGGAGATACTGGGCATGGACCAGGATGATGACACTTTTAGGACAGTGGCTTCTTGATCCTGGTAGTCCTCAAATCGCCTATGAGAAGACCTCTGGACTTGTAAAACACACTCAGCCTGTTTCCAGCTGTGCTGACTCAGCATCTCTGGGAAAGTCAGAAGTCGGTTATTTAGAGGTCCCTAAGGTAGTTAGTTCTCTTGCACTTGGCAAGGGCTGCCGCCTGTAGTGATGTGGATGTTCTTGGATGAGTGCCAGAAGGCCGGAGCAAATGGGAAAAAGGATCTGAGGCTTGTGCTTCATCAGTGAGGACCATGACAATGGCATTGTCTGATGGAGGGAGGGAGGGAGGGAGGGAGGGAGGGAGGGAGGGAGGGAGGTGGTAGCTGCTTTGGCTTGGCAGGCAGAGGGGACAGGGAGGTTACATGTAGACCTGCTGGCAGATGAACGTGACCTTGGGACAGCTGGGAAGCAGCTGGAGCTGAGGAGAATCTAATCACTCCCGACCTCTAGACTTTGACATCTAGGAAGGAAACAGAGAAGTCCCCTGCATCATCCCATGCTGTGTCCTTCAGCTGCAGGATGTGAAAATTGCCATCAGTGTCTCTAATTGATTTAGCCAGGCGATCAGCAGTGATCATCTGAAACAGATAAGTCTGCATCCAGGAGCAACTAGACTTCTGCAGAGTCAAACAAACCCCGAGAGAAATGTTTTAAACGGTGTCTTCTATCAACCCTGCCCTTTGCCGGTGGTCACCCTTAGACTCTGGTGACTGTTACTAACGACTAGAAAGCCTGTTTTTACAAACACATCCTGGATCCACAAAAGGATCTTTGACCCCACCCGTATCCCCATACTCCCAAAAGGCAAAGTCATGTCTAAAAAGGCCCGACACAATCCATTTCCACATTAACCTGAAATTGCTAATTGAGTTCAGATGGAGTAACGGCCAGGAGTCATGACTCTGCAACACAGACACAAGCCTGAGCTGCACAATGTAAAGAATGGAGTGAGTTCTCCGGTGGGCATGGACAAGCACGGGGCGGGGCCCATCTGGATGATTTGCATGAATGTTGTTTTCCCTGCATCCCCCTGCCCATCCATCATCTCTGAGCAGGACACCGTAGACAGTGCCCTCAGTGTTCAGGCATCCTGTGCTGGGCGTTCTCTCCCACCCAGGGCATCTGCTCTTAGGGTCTGGCATGGAAGGCCATCATTTCTGTTTTCTTTTTATATGAATGCTTATTAATTATTAAGTAGTGCAGAATGTGGCATACTCGGAATGGGATGTTGCAGTGGGATTGGCTGAGATCATACCGGCACGGAAAGGCCCCTTAATACAACCTGAGAGGAGAAGGCTGGGAGAGGAACAGAGGGAGAGGACCGTGGCATGAAAAAAGCAGAGTGTGGGGAGGAATCTCTGAGACACAACTCCCCCACCCTCTTACCCCTCCCCTACACACACACACACACACACACACACACACACACACACACACACACACACACTTCCCAGGGTTCCCAGGGCAAGGGTAGTCAGACTGCTGAGCTCTGCAAGGCTTCAAGGACCAGTGTGACCCGGGTCATGTGGGAATGAAGAAAGGACAGACAGACACATGCCCAGAAGAGCTGGGATCCAGTAGAAGGACGGACAGACACATGCCCAGAAGAGCTGGGATCCGGTAGAAGGACGGACAGACACATGCCCAGAAGAGCTGGGATCCAGTAGAAGGACGGACAGACACATGCCCAGAAGAGCTGGGATCCGGTAGAAGGACGGACAGACACATGCCCAGAAGAGCTGGGATCCGGTAGAAGGACGGACAGACACATGCCCAGAAGAGCTGGGATCCGGTAGAAGGACGGACAGACACATGCCCAGAAGAGCTGGGATCCGGTAGAAGGACGGACAGACACATGCCCAGAAGAGCTGGGATCGGGTAGGCTGTACTCTCTCTGAGAGACGGCAGGAACCACAAGCCGGAGCCTGGGGGCGTTTATTTTACTTTCTGCCCCTGAATAGAAGAGGCAGGTTTGTTGTCTACAGCTGAACAAGGAAGGAGGCTGAACACGGAGGCAGGTCTCTTTAGGGGCATAGTCTCAGGCCGCAGTCACCCAGGAGGAAAAGCTGTGATTACCAGTTCCTGTACACACTGTCAACATTCACCTTCGGACCCAAGGAAGGATTTGCCATCCTTGTGATTCTTATCTGGGGGAGGCTTTGCCACTCCGTGGGTCTGAGCCACTGGGGTTCTTAACCTGACTGCGTGCCACAGTGTCAGTGGTAACAGTCCACTTAGGACTGCATCCACAACTTACACTGCCCCCACAGCAGACAGGCCACCCCAGACGATTAGCATCCCTGCTAATCATCCGTGGGGCCTGGATTCTCGGCACTCTGCACTAACAGACCCTGGGTACAGCCTACCTCTGTGCTGTACAGGTTTGCTTGCTGCTCTGAGAAGGTGCAAAAGGGAGATAAATTCAAAGGCCTTTCTTTCCCTTGCTCTGTTTAGGAAATGGATGTTTGCATGAAGGCGACTGGAAGGATCACGGCAGGGAAGCCGGGCTAGGAGTTTGAGGCTTTTCATGAAGGAGTTTAAAGCCAGCAGTTGTCACCCACAGGGTATAGGGTGAGTGGGAAGGCTTCAGACAGCAGGGTTAGCCCTCCACCCACATTTATGGATTCTAGCAAACACAAACAGAAAACACTTGGAGGGAGGTGTATTAGTCTGTACCAAACAGTTTTTTTTTTTTAAACCATGATTTTCTAAACAATAAACCCAACAATTGTTTATATGTCATTTATGTTGTTGTTCCTAATTTAGAGATGATGTAGGGTTAATAGCGGGAAATGCCCAGGTTACCCACAGAGACCACACCATTTTTCATGAGCCTGGGGTACATACAGAGTAGGTTATATGCCTGGGGTCCTGGAATCAACACCTCCCTCTCTAGATATCAAAGAACAGTAACAACTAACACAAAACAGATCCTCAGACACTGCTTTCCTCCATACACGACAGAGAGAAGAGCTGGAGAATTGCTGGAAGGGGGCTCGCTGTGACATCCGCCCCAGCAGCCGCAGCCCAACCCCACAGGGCTCGCTCACGCTTGTGAAGATTTTTTTTTTTTTTTTTTTTTTTTTTTTTTTTGCTCAAGTGGAAAGATGTAAAAGGCCTCCTTTTCCCAAAACATGCATCCAGAATGCCTGGCTTTATCCAAAACGCAAATCCCTCTTGATCTGGACTGTGTTATCTCAACCACAGAAAAACCCGGTTGGCAAAAAAAGAAAATTCCACAGCTGCCGCCCACTGCCCAAGAGGGCAACTTCTCATGCCTTCTCTAGTCGTTGGGGGACTGGAGGGAGGCCACTCCCACCTTCCTTTGCACAGAGGGCAGAGTATGCGTCTGGGGGAGGGGGCCCATCCTTTGGCTCGCGCTTCAGAACCCTGCTTTTTCATTCACTGTAACACAGGAAGCTAACTGGATGTATTTGCAAGAGGTGATGTGATTTCCGACAAGTCATATGTTGTCTGCACTGGTCAGGAGGAAGCTCGTTGGAAATACAGGAACTTTCCAAAAATACGGGGGGGGGGGGAAGGATACCTTGATTGATGCAAGTGTTGACTGCTTCGTCTTTTTATACAGTCGTATTTTAGTAAGAAAACAAAATAAAGACTTTCATTATGACACTTTCATAAACTATATATTCACATAGATAGATGAGTTCTACCATGTTCTTATTTGCCTCTTCCTAAACCACCTTGCTTCCTTCCTGCCTCCTTGACAGTGAGTGTTCCCTTCCTCCCACGGCTCCTTTCTGCCTTCATGCTATATGTATGTAGATTATAGTTGTCTAGATTGAGTATATGCAAGAACACGTGTGATATTTGCCTCCTCTCCTATTTCCCATTCCCCCTGTTTTAGACCTCTCTGTCCCCCCAGAAACATCCTTCCGTATATAAATACAAATGTACATTTCTCGTGTGAGAGAAAAACGTGCAGGATTTGTTTTTCCAAGTCTGGGTTATTTCACTAGTAACATCTTTTTTCCTCAAATGACATAGTTTGGTTCCTCCCCGGGGCTAGATAAATCTCTGCTGAGTATGAGTACATCCCATTTCCATTGTCCACTCACTTGCTGACGGATAGCAAGGCTGCTGTCACAGCCTGGCCCATTCGCGTAGCACGGAAAGGCCACATTTCGGGCCGGGGTCTCTTGCTTAGTTAAACCGTTCTGGGAAGCCCCTCATAAATACACTCAGAGGTGTGTTTCCATGGTGATTCTAACAGCAGTCAAGCTGACAATGAGGCTTAGCAGTGCAAAGTCGATTTGAAGGGTAAGGCATACTCAAACTGAACGGTACAAGGGACCAGTTTTCCCAAAACCAAGGGAATCCCGTCAACCTAGTTAGGGAGGTACCCTGTTCTGATCTGTACCTGAAAGCTGCCTCTGGTGACCTGAGTTAAGCAATCAACATTTCTTCCTGTTGTGTTTCCTTGTTCTTACCACACAAACCTACTATGGCCTAGTGGACATTCTCACTAAGGACTAAGGTTGCCCCCGTTCACAAATTGAGAATAAAACACAATGCGACGTTTAATGAAAGTTGTTATAATTCTGTCTTTGGACAGAGTTCACCCTGTCAACCCCACTGTAGTTCAGTTCCTTCTTGAGAGACCTAATCTCTGGAGCCAGGGGTGGAGTGGGTAGAGAGGAGAAGTTCTTAACACACTGCCCCATTTTCTCATTAACCTGAGTGATTACTTAGAGACCATGGAGCAAAGCGTAGCCGATATGGAGCCAAAGAGAGTTTCCAGAGAAAAAGTTTTCAGAGAGCCAGGTACATGCCAAGGATATAGAGACAAGATTTGCTGGGGATTTCGTTGTTGCTGTTGCCTTGTTCTTCAAGACAGGGCTTCTCTATGTAACAGCCTCGACTGTCCTGAAACTTAACTTTGTAGACCAGGCTGGCCTCGAACTCACAGAGACCCACCCGCCTCTGCCTCCCAAGTGCTGTAATTCAGGTGCGTGCCAACAAGCCGGGCCTAATTATGCTCTTATGTATAAGAGGATTGACTGAATGCAGAGAGGTCACACTCATGTGTGGGGAACTTCCTGCTGCGATCCAGTTCATTCATAGCCTTGGTGTAATCCCACCGCAGGTGCCCAAGGAAGTTATATAGAACTTAATATTGTCCCAGAAAGAGCAGCCACAGGGCTGGGGATGCAGCTCAGTCGGTAAAGAAATCATCCATCGTGCATGAAACCCTCAGTCGAAGCCTCAGCATTTCATCAGCTGGGTATGGTAACACCACTGCGACCCCAGCACTCAGGATGCAGAAGTAAGAGAGGCAGACATTCCACTCATCCTAGAGCAAGTTCAAGACCAGCCTGGGCCACAGGAGACCCTGTCTCAAAAAAGAAAGGAAGAAGCTGTGTATGAGAGACCACGGCTTTAATCCCAGCATGCAGGAGGCAGAGGCAGAGTTCTGTGAATTTAGGCCTGGTCTACACAGCGCATTTGAGGTCAACCAGGACAACATAGTGAGACCCTGATTCAAAACAAGCAAACAGACAAACAAAAAAAGCGTCTACAATTAGGGGATTAGGGAAATAACTGTAAAATTTAAAATGTTATAAAGCTAGAATAATTTATAACATATACAGTCTATAATGCTCTAACATTTTTCTAATACCACATTGTTAGATTTTATAACGTAAAGCAGTGTGATGATAGTGTTCAACTAGACAGATCAAAAGAATGTAAGTCTAGTGATAAACATATTAAAAATTAAATGCATGATAAACAGTCATCATAAAAATCAAAAGGAAAGAAAGAAAAACAGAATGTTCTTTGAAAATAACAAATAAGTCATCTGGAGAGATAAATCTTATCAGCTATTCACTACAAACCTGAAACTCAATAAATTCCAGATGATCTCTATTTTTAAATATAACAAAGGATAAAATAGAATCGAATGCATAGTAAACATTTGGATAGAAAGATAATGTTTTCACTAAGAAACAGCTGAAGAGATTTCAATAGCTATGATGTCAATTTGCTCTAGTAAAATAAAACAGAAACATTAAAAAAAAAAAAAAGCTAAGAGCAATATGGCACCAAGCTGATCTCGTCCTTTCCATGTTTTTATTTGGATTTGGCATATGTTTGTGGTGTGGTGTATGTGCAGGTGTGTGGGTGGGACTGTGGATCTGTGTGTACACATACAGAGGCCACAGGGGGTGTCCAGAATCTTCCTCCTCCATCACGCTATATGGTGTATTTTAAGACAGGATCTTTCACTGAACCCCAAGCTCTCTGTTTCAACAATGCTGGCCTATCAGCAAACTCCTGAAATCTCCCTGTCTATATGTTTCCCCTCCCCTAACACTGGGGTTATAGACAAGCGCGGCCACAAAGCTACTTTTATGTAGATGCTGGGATTTGAACTCAGGACATTTGGAAGAGCAGCAAGTGCTCTTAACTGCTGAGCTGCCTCTCCAGAATTCCCTGTTTCTGTTCTTTGAGAATGAATCTCATGTAGCCCAGGCTGGCTCCAAGTGTACTTTGTAGCTGAGAATAACTTTGAACTCCTGATCTTCCTGCCTTTGCTTCCGAGATTAAATGTATGTGCACCAGATCTCAATTAAATTTAAGTTCATTAAGAAGGTTAGAATAGCTGGGCGGTCATGGCACGTGCCTTTAATCTCAGCACTCGGGAGGCAGAGGCAGGTGGGTCTCTGTGAGTTTGAGACCAGCCTGATCTACAAGAGCTAATTCCAGGCCAGCTTCCAAAGCCACAGAGAAACTCTGTCTCAAAAAAGAAAAAAACAAACAAAAAGATTTAAAAAAAGATCATCTCCCTAAGAATACATATGTAATCTGGCAAATAAAATTAGTGAACACACACAAAAGCAGGCAAAGAGATACAAACATAAACACTCTGTCATTCTAGTAAATTAATCCTTCCCAAAACAAATTTTCACAGAATTCCAACTAGCCTAAAAATAAAATAATATTATTATATATCTATCCTAAAAATAAAATAACGGTTAGCTGTGAAAAGTCTCGACTTACTAAGGCCTTTAAGGCAGTATAGTTTGGCCAAAAAAAAAAAAAAAAAAAAAAAAAAATCTAAACAGTAAATGGATAAGCAAATGAATCCACAATGAAAGGCTGCTTAAATAAAATGAAAAATGTCAACTCAATGGCAAATTGTGATTTCCTTTTTATGTGTTCAAGTGTATGTGTACCGTGTGCATGGCTGGTACCCTCAGAGACCAGAAGGGGGCTGCAGATCCACTGAAACTGGAATTACAGTCAATTGCGAGCCTCCTCCGTGTGGGGGCTGGGGGTCAAACCTGGGTCCCTCAAAAATGCAGATGTTCTTCACTACAGAGCCGTCTTTCTAGCTCAGTTAACCTTTTATATACAATTACTGAGCAGAGACCCAGCCAGATATATTCCCATGCTGGAGATGTTGTTCAGTTATTGAGCACATAACTAGCATGTTCAAGGTCTGGGTTCCACCTGTAGAATCTCAAAACTAAAATCAAAAGGAATGCACAAAGCCAGAGGATTACCTCTGACATATTTGGAATACTTGGCTCCATATATGTTCCATGGGAAGAAACACGCACACCGCACAGCTCTTAGAGAAAAGAGTGAAGCATGCATATGAATACGTTGGACCTGGTGGTGCAGGAGTGTAATCTCACCACTGGGCTGAAGGAGGAGGGTCACTTATCCAAAGTCCACCTGGGCTGCAGGAAGCGTTCTGGAATAACCTGGGCACCTTAGCATCGCCAAACAAAAAGTTAAAAAAGGACCAGGGATATAGCCCTTATTGGACTGCTTGCCTATCATGTCAGGACTGAAAAAAAAAAAAAAAAAAAGTAACCACATATGTGGTGGGTGTGTATCTACACAGATATGAATGTACATGCACATATCTGTAGTTTAGAAACTATATTTTCCATCTTAGAAAAAAAATGAAGAGACTGTGTCCCAGATATTTCATGGAAACATACTGACACTGTTTATCAAGCTTTATATTTAACCGAGTATATCTTCTATTTTTATTTGCTGACTCTAGATACCCTACTCAGTATCAGATTCGATAGTCTTAGAATTAATGTTTTCTACTTCTCAACAGACCACTTTCTTTGCAATATATGGTTCCTTTTTTTTTTTTTTTTTATTCTGAAATATATTGGTGGGCTTTTTCTATATAGAAAAGGCATGAAAAGAAAAGTCACCTCGAACCCCACTACCATAGAAATCTGTCATTTCCATTTTATGTTGGACACACTATGCATACATATGCAGTTACAGATTTATATAACATTTTATGTGCACTTGTAATCACACCATATATTCTTTCCTATAACCTTCATTTTTGTTTTCCTTTTTAAAACATTCTTATTTTGGTGTGTATGTATGCTGACAGAGGCCAGGTGTGTGTGTGTGTGTGTATGTGTCTATGTCTGTGTGTGTGTATGTGTATGTATGCTGACAGAGGCCAGGTGAGGGCTTTGGGTCTCCTGGAGTTGGAGTCACAGGCAATCGTGAACCATCGATATGGTCTGACTTGAACTCAGGTCCTCCAGGAAAGCAGCAAACACTCTTAACCACTATGTGTGCGGTTGTGTGCTTGCATGAATGTCAATGTGTATGTACCATGTGAGCGTGATGCCCGCTGAGACCAGAGGAGGGAATTGGACCCCTTGGAAATGAAGTTATAGATAGCTTGTTACCATCCATGTAGGGTCTGGGAATTGAACCTGGGTCCTCCAAAAGATGTCCAGTGCTCTCAACCACCCTGTTTGTTTTTCTTGACTGACAATTTCACTGCCTGTTCAAAGATCTGACTTTAATTAAAAAAAAAAATTCATTTACTCATGGTTCCCAAGTATACATACAGAAACAATTAACTACTAGTTTACTAGTTTTATTTTTTTTAATCACATAATTCAGACTTACAAAGGGGTCTTGCTTAACAGGGCAAGTCCAGAGGTGTGATCCGAGCCTTTGAGGAATCTTGCAAAAATGGTACCCAGTTTTAAGAAAATGCTGCATGCTGACTGCCATTTACTACGCTGTGGTTACTTTATCTCCATTCCCTTTGCTCAAGAAACTCACTAGGGGCTGGAGAGAGATGGTTCAGCGAACTTCTTGTTCTCAAATCTCACTAGGGTTTGATTCCCAGGGGCTTCACAATTGTAACTCGGTTCCAGAGGAGTCTGATTCCCCTTCTGACCTCTGTGGGCTCCAGGCATGCATGTGTGCAAGACATTCTTATGTGTACAATACATAATCTAAATAAAGAAGAAGAAATGGGTGTGAGAACATGAGCCGGTGAAGGAGGGGATCTGAGAGGTCATCTGACCACCTACTGTAGTCTTTCCAGCAGAGCTGGACCTTCATGGTGCAGCTAATGGGTCTTAGCCACTATTCCATTGTTGTGATAAAACATCATGACCAAAAGCAACATGGGGAGAACGGAGTTCATTTCACCTTACAGCTTGGAGTCCACTGTCCAGGGAAGACTGGGCAGGAACCTAGAGGCAGGAGTTGACATAGAGACCCTGGAGGAATGTTGCTCACTGGCTTGCCCCCCATGGCGCTCAACCTGCTTTCTGAAAGCCTCCATGACCACCAGCCCAGGCGTGGCACTGCTCACCGTGGGTGGAGGCGGAGCCCTCCCACATCAATCACGAATCAAGAAAATGCACCACATTCTTGCTCACAGACCACTCTGGTGGAGGTTTTTTTTTTTTTTTTTTTTTCAGTTGAGGTTCCCTCTTCCCAGATCACTCCAGCTTGTGTCACGTTGGCATAAAACCATTATGAGCTAGACACCGGGTTCACACAGCTCAAGCTGGCTTCAAACGCACAATGTAGGTGAGGACTTGAATTTCTGACCCTCACGCTTCCAGCTCGTGGGGGCTTGGGAAGTAGATTTTGAAACCATCTATCTCTAGATGGTGCTTGCCTCTGTTCTCTCCCACGTATTTGGAATAACTTTCTCTGTCAAGCCAGCTGGTACTATTTCAACTTGCTAATTAGCGACACCCCCCCCCCACCACCAACAACTGATTGTAAAGACCTTGAAGGGCTGGGGGAACAAGGCCAAGGAAACCCGGAGTGTCCTCTGTTTTATAACCGCTGGCGATAAACCCGAATTCTGCCTCACCTGAAAATCAACATGGGTTCTCTGCAGCTTTTTTAAGTCCGCTTTCCCACCTCCAATTTTGTGGTCCTGCTCAAATGAATTTATCTCTGGATTTATCTCTGGGAAGGTTCGGGCATGACTGATCTATGTCCGCGAGCAGGTGAGCAACAGCCCCACCGTCTTAGATGTATAATTGCCACCATCGACACGAAAAATGTGAACAATTTGGCTTCAAGCAATGAGGGGCTTTGACGTGAGCAGATTCCAAAGCAGCAAGAGGGAACCTTTTGAAATACGGCTGCAGAGCCGAGGAAAAATGCGCATGCTCGCTAGCATGCCCTGGAGTGTGCTTCAGGCCCCTGGAATCCAGATGCTCTAACTACATTGCACAGAGGCTTCGCAGAGGTGTGGGTGCCCGGGCACAGCTTAATTTCCTCTCATTCTTTCCTCCCTTTGAACAAAATGGTTCATAAAGTTTTTTATTCACGCTCCTGGATACATTTTAAATAGATAGTATAAAGTCCCAGGTGTCATGAAATCAAGATGCCCGAACCATAGTAACTGCGCAGACTCACTGCCCTGCCCCTGAGTTGGATTCAGCCTTTTACCTGGATCAATAAGAGCAGACTTCAGACGCCAGGGAAAGGAAAAGGGCAAGGCATGATGTTTCAAAAGACCGCTCTGGTCCCAGTACTGATGTTCTTTGTGCATTTCTTTGCGCGCTGAGGGGATGTGTCCAGGTTGTCACAGCACAGGGGACGCTAGAACTTCATGGGCCCCTTTGGGCTAGCGCTATGCTTGTGGCTTGTGAATGGTCATGTGCGGGGGGGGGGGGGGCACACTCGCACTTCTGTGGCAGAGCACTCCTACAAGGGCTACTTCAAGGTTGGCACAGGAGAGGACCTGGGGAGGGCTTACTACTCCCACTAAAGAAAAAGAGGCGGAGCCCTCCCTAAGAGGCCCCGCATACAAAAGGGCTTCTTCATCTTGACACCTGTATTTCTGAAATCCACACCTTGGAGTCGCCTCCAAGTGTGAAGCCCCGCCCAACGGGCTGCTGGAGGCCTAGCCACTTCTCCAAGGTGGCAATACCTACTTCATGGTTTGGGCAGGGAGGGCATAGGGGTATATATCTCAGTGGTAGAGCATTTGCTTAGCGTGCTTGAGGTCCTAGGTTCTATCCACAGCACTGTATCTTAAAAAAAACAAAATAATAAATCTTGTAAGGTGCAGGGAATGGTGGTGCATCCACAGAACCCAGCATGTGGGGGAAAATAAAGGAGAATCAGGAGATCACGGACTGCGCCAACACTGTGTTTTGAGGCCAGACTAGGGTATAATAGAACCTGTCTCAAAAAAGGAAAACTTAGCCAGGCAGTGGTGGCGCACGCCTTTAATCCCAGCACTTGAGAGGCAGAGGCAGGTGGATCTCTGTGAGTTCGAAGCCAGCCTGGTCTACAGAGTCAGTTCCAGGACAGTCAGGCCTGCACAGAGAAACCCTGTCTTAAAAAAAAGGAAAAAAAAAGAAAAGAAAAAAAGGGAAAAAAAGCAAGAATAAAATAAAAAATAAAATAACTTACAAAGGAGCTGTCATAGTAGTACATTCCTGTAAGCCCTTGGGAGGCTGAGACAGGTGAGCTACATTATAAGACCCTATCTCAAAAGAAAAACAGGCCAAAAAGAAAAAAAGTGCAAGAGTACGGCCAAGCATCATGCCTCACACCTGTTATCCGCACACTAGGAAGGCTGAGGCTAAATGATCATCAGGAATTCCAAAGCCAGCCTGAGCTACAAAGGGAGACGCCCTCCCGTCTCAAAAAACAGAAGGGGGGGGGGAGAAAAGATATGGGGCCAGGAGCCCTCGGTAGCTTTTTCTTGCCTGCAGACCAGTCTGTTCCTGCATGGCCAGGACACGTGGTTTCTGCTCTGAACACCCACACATAAGGAACTCTTGCGCCTTGTAACTTTAGAAGAATTTTCAAAACAGAATCTACCCCGAGCTGCCAGGCCAGCAGCAGGAGGTGGGCTGTCTTCTAAGCAGATGGAACGACAGATAGGATTCCCAAGTTCCTACCGTCAGACAAAAGGGCAAGATGTCATCCCCGGACCACCCAGGGAAAATTAAATACAGACCAACCCTTGATGGCTTATGTTAACAGAGAGAGATGAGAGTTTTGATCTCGGGGAAAACAAACATCGCAAACTTTTCCCCATAAACCACTGTTTCTCACACCCTACCCGCGGGTAGTGCGAGCTGCTAAGGACTCACAGATACACACGATGGGAAAGAACCTCTGTTCTTCCCATCCCTCGGTCTGTCCTCCTGGACTGGAGAGCAGGATGCGCTGCCAAGAGAGCAGCCTCAGGGGTTCCCAGTCATTTAGCATAGATGAGGACGGGGTCTTCCATGGGTCAGCTCCTTTTCCCAACTCCAGAGCCCAGATCAGAGGCCACCCTGGTGGAGCCAGGATTGGGGAGTCAGCCCACCCACCTCCACCACCCACACCGTCATAGAGAGGTCACCTCCAGGCTCTTACTCACCTGGGGATTACAGGTAGAGTGCACCATCAGCTGTTAACGTTTTAAACGTTTTATGGGAAAACCTTCATGCATACCCACCAGCAGAGACTGTATTGGAGTGGACCCCTCAGTCAACAATAGTCCCTCATCTCTCTGTTTTCTTCTTTTCCTGTAGCTAATTTCCTACGTAACCTTATCTCTTCATATTCCAGGATGTTTCTCTAAAACCACAGGCATTTCCTCCATAATCATGATGCCATCAAACCCCGCCTTCACCATTGTCATTCTTAAAACACCCACCCGGAGATAAGGTTTCTCTATGTAACAGCTTTGACTAGCGTAAAACTCACTTTGTAGACCTGGCTGGCCTCAAACTCAGAGAGATCCACTCGCCTCAGCCTCCTGACTGCTGGGATTAAAGTCATGTGCCACCACCACCAGCTACTTTGCCCTTTTAACATATAGTGAGCAAATCCAGTCAAGGGAGATGGCACAGTTGGTAAACTGCTTCCTTTACAAGCAGGGGACTTAGGTTCAGTTGCCAGAACCTATGAAAAATAAAGCTGAGTGCAGTGTAAGCACCTGTGGACATGAGAGGCTGAGTTGTAGTAGTTAGTGCTCTTCCTCCACTGTGTGTGGCAGTTTGAATGTAATCAGACCCCATAATCTCATTGGGAGTGGAACTATAAGGAGGCGTGGCTTTGCTGGAGTAGGTATGGCCTTGTTGAAGGAAGTGTGTCACTTCCTTTGAGGTCGCATATATGCTCAAGTCACACCCAATGTCTCAGACTACTTCCTGTTACCTTCGGGATCAAGATGCAGGATTCTAAGCACCTTCTCCAGCACCAAGTCTGCCTGCGGGCCACCAAGTCCCACTGTGATGATAATGGACTGAACCTCTGAACTGTAAGCCATCCAATTAAATGTTTTCCTTTGTAAGAGTTGACCTGGTCCAGCTAAACACTGAGCAGAACTCCTGGAATCCAGTTGCAGAGAGGGAGGAGTGAGGAGCAAAGGGGTCAAGACCAATCTATAGAAACCCACAGAGACAGCTGACCTGAACAAGGGAGAGCTCATGCACCCCAGTATGATAGCTGGGAAACCAGCATTGGACAGACCCAGACCCCCCTGAATGTGGGTCTCAGAAGGCCTGGGCAGTCTAAGGGACCTCTGACAGTGGAACCAGCATGTATCCCTGGTGCACAAAATGACTTTGGGAACACATTCCCCATGGAAGGATTCTCCCTTAACCTAGAGACAGGAGGGAAGGCCTAGTCCCTACTTCAAATGATTTGACAGGTTTTGATGATCCCTCCTAGAAGGCCTTACCCTCCCTGTGGAGTGAGTGGGGAATAGAATGGGGTGGGGGGGTCAGAAGGCATGGGAGGATGGGAAGGAGAGGGAACTGGGATCAATATGTAAAATAAAAAGAAGAAAAAGAATTGATCTGGTCGTGTTGTCTCTTCACAGCAATAGAAACCCTGACTAAGACAGTATGGAAGGAGTCTTTCCCTCTGATGGGAAATGTTATTCTGTAAATATGTTTGTCTTATTGGTTAATGACTAAAGCACTGTTGGCCTATAGGAAAGCAAGATAGTCAGGACTAGGAGACAGGACTCTAGGAGATGTAGTAGAGAGGAATCAAGATATAGGGCATCAGAGAAGAGGTCCAGACCCTCTCTCCAGTAAGGTAAGACCATGTGGAAACACTTACATTGATAGAAATGGGTTAATACTTAGACAGAGCTAGCCAATAAGAAACGCTAGTAACAGGCCAACAGCTTTATATCTAATACAGCGTCTCTGTGTGTTATTTGGGGCTGGCACAGCTGTGGGACCAGGCAGGCAGGAAAACACTTATAACACAATGGCTCCTACAACGTGGGTACTAAGAACTTCCACTTAAACTACACCCTGCTGCTCTATCTCAATGGCCTATCAGTGAGGATAGCAGTCCTTCAACCTTAATCTTTTCCTCTACCTCAGAGATCCCCATCTTTACCTCTGTTCTCTGACAGGAAATTGAAGACACCAACTCCAGAACTCCCAGTCCAGGAGAGAAACAGTATGATGTTGTCCCAATTTACCCTTTCCCAAATAGTACCCACAATAATCCACCCATAGATTTCCACTTTAGCCAAACATGGAACTCGTTATGTAGAAGAGGGTAGACTCCATCTCTCAGAGACCTCCCTGCCTCTGTCACTCAAGTCCTGGGACTGAGAGTGTGTATTGCCATGCCTGGCCTTAACATAGATCTTAAGCACAGAGACCTCGTGTGTGGGAGAAAGGAGGCTCACCGTGGGTATGGGAGAGTCATACCTTAACTATACAATGGCTCAGTCTAGGATCTTGTGCTTCCTACGTCTTTTCACCCAGAGCATGTAATTTGCAAGGTCGAAAGGTTAAAGAATGTTCTTTTATAAACAAAACTGTAAGACAGATTTATGAGGTCTTGTCCAGACTTAGGAGTGAGAGGGGAGTGCTAGAAACTAGAGGTTACAGGTCTAATTTTGAGGCCAGTGTAAGCACAGTTGATTTATTATTTTTGACATCTTTGTTTGAGGTGTCTTTAGAAAAACATACATTGTCTCTATGAGGCAATTTGTCATTTATCAGTAATGTCTAAAGCTTCCAGCCTCTAACAACAGGAAAAGTAGACCAGATCCTGGATGAGGGTTTCTTTCCTCTGCTTTCCTTCCCATGCCATCATAATTTTCTTGCCTCATCCCCAATTGCCATTAATGAATGTCTTCAAAGCCAAATGTAATGTTGTAATCCTGTAATGTCAGTGCTCAAAAGGGGAAGGATGAAGAGTTCCAAGTTCAAGGCTGGCCTAGGCTGCAGAGAGAATTCAAGTCTTTAAAATGCAAGGGCTGGGGATATAACTCCGCAGCAAAATGCTTGCATGTGAAAGGTCTTGAATTCTATCACCAATAGTGGAATGAAAAGTAATCTGGGGATTAAGGTACCAACACCAACTTATATAGACAAGCATTCAAACTACAGAACTCCCCTTCTGCTAGTGCCAAAGGTGATTTAGAGTGCATAGAGAAAGCCTAGCATGGTGTCACATGCCTGTAATCCCAACACTCAGGAGATGGGGGCAGGAGGATGAGGGACTCAAGACCAGTCTTTGCTACACAGTAAGTTCAAGGCCAGCCGGAACTACATAAGACTGTCTCAAACAAACAAACAAGCAACAGGGGCTGGGGAAATGCTCAGCAGTTAAGAGCACTGTCTGCTCTTCCAGAGAACTTGGGTTTGATTCCCAGTACTCCAATGGTGGCTCACAACAGTATGTAATTCTAGTTCAAGTGGATCTGACACTCTCTTCTGGCCTCCTTGGGCACTGTACATACCTGGTGCATAGACACATATGCAGGTAAAACATCCACACACATAAAATAAAATGAAAACAGCTGGGTGATGGTGGGCACAAGAGGCAGACTTGTCTCTGTGAATTTGAGGCCAGCCTGGTCTACAGAACAAGTTTCAGGACAGCCAAGGTTACACAGAGAAACCCTGTCTTGAAAAACCAAACAATAATATCATGGAAAAATAAGGATCCGGGAAAACAGATAGGCTGAATAGATGTTTATTCAGGGAGAAATAACTTACAACAGAGACAGATGAACGCCAGCAGGTTCCAGTCCCAAGGATGCCGCCGGATACTCTCCATCTCGGTCTAGGAAGCAAGAGAAAACTCCAGGGTTCCCGACCACAGACCTAATTCTTCCACATCATGTCTGCCCCTCTTCCCACCCCCAATGGGCATAGTCAGTGGGACATTTAGATTGTTTGTGCTTTGGATTCTTATGAACATTGTGGCTCAAACACCTATTTGAATTACTATCTTCAGAAAATGCAAAGCATGTATCTTAAAGTGATGCCATTGATAAGATAGGTTGATTAAATGACTGACTGACTGACTGATTGATTGATTGATCTCTTAGACACGGTCTTGCAATGAAGCCTAAGCTGGCTCCAAATGGCATTGAAACTCAGGATCCTCCTGCCGGTACCTCCTGAGCGATGGAATTACCGGCAGGAGCTACCCTTCCCAGTAGAAAGCCTTTAGTTTTGGTTTAACACAGCATCCCACACACAGTCTTCAGGCCAGGTCTTGTGCCCTCACCTTTTCCCTCGGTGAGGATTTGTGTGCTCTCAGTCAGTACAGTCCCCTCCACTGACAGCTTTTGCTGTGGTTTGGGTTGAATTTCCACATTAGCCCATCATCGATGGCTCCAGGCCTTCCTACTTAGGTCCCCATACAACAGAATCCACAGCAGGGGCCTGTCCTCGGGCAGCATTCAGTGTAATTCTTGTTACATGCTTGCATGGAAACTTTATTTATTTATTTATTTAATTTTTTTTGGTTTGTTTTTTGTTTTTGTTTTAAAGACAGGTTCTTATGTCACTCAGATAGACCTCAAACTTGCTAGGTAGACAAACATAGTAGTATTAGTTTAAGGTTTTTGTTTTTGTTTTTGAGACAGGGTTTCAGTGTGTAACCCTGCCTTGCCTGGAACTCACTTGCTTTATAACCAGACTGGTCTCAAATTCAGAGATCCACGGGCCTCTGCCCCTGAGTGTTGGGATCAAAGATGTGAGCCATCACACTCGGCTGACAAAGCTAGTCTTGAACTAGAAGCTATCCTCCTGCATCGGCCTCCTGAATGTCCTGATGACAGGCCTGAGCCGTCACACTGAGCTTTGTGAGTGGACTTTTACCCCACTAGTTATTTCTATCTGACTTGGAACTGGGATTTGACCCAGGTAGCTGGACCACCTGAGACAGCTCTAACACCTTAGGTTCCCAGGTCAAAACAACTCACCTGGCAGCAATGCCCAGGGCATGATGTTGGGCTCTTTTGCTTTGAGGGTGGTTATTGGGATATCTTGATAAACATGTGGAGCTAGGGAATTGTTTTTAGGAAACAAGCAAAACCAATGAACTGAAACAATGTTTCAATTATTTTAAGGAAACAAGTGAAAACAATGAACTGAAACAATGTTTCAATTGTTTCTAGGAAACAAGTGAAAACAATGAACTGAAACAATGTTTCAATTGTTTCAAGGAAACAAGTGAAAACAATGAACTGAAACAATATTTCAATTGTTTTTAAGAAACAAGTGAAAACAATGAACTGAAACAATGTTTCAATTGTTTCTAGGAAACAAGTGAAAACAATGGACTGAAACAATGTTTCAATTGTTTTTAGGAAACAAGTGAAAACAATGACCTGAAACAATGTTTCAGTAAGTCCAATTTCCGGCCTGCTGTTCCACGGGACAGCCCCTTTAAGATAGAAAATTACCTCTTGATTCCCCAAATAGATGATCTTAGCATTGTTTCCATAAAGCTTGCCTTAAAATAGAATTTCCCTGTCCTTGTAAAATGTTGTGCCCTGCATTTGGGATTTACTTCTATTTACAAAGCTCATCTCAGAAACAAGGGCAACTAACGACTCTTGGGGGGTGGGGGAATTAAGTTCAAAACAAATAATAAACTAATTATTAATAAAGGGGCTAGAGTGATGGCGGCTCAGCAGTTAAGAGCCCTTGTTGCTCTTCTGGAGGACCTGAATTTGGTTCCCGGCACCCATAGTAGGTGGCTCGCAAACACCTGGAACTCTGGCCCCAGAGGATCTGATGGCTTCTTCTGGCTTCTCTGGGCACTTGCACTCACATAGGGTACACTCCCACTGACGAACACACATATACATAAGTAAACAAATAAATCCTTTAAAATAAAATAAAAACCAATACCAATCTGAAGTAAACTCACCCCTCTCCACCACACCTGGGAGGAGGCCGGAAAGAAGAGGCCTGGTACAGTTCAGCATGGCGGGAAGGACACTGTGGTAAGAACATGAGCAAGGTTACAGCAAAGGTCACATTGTATCGGCAGTCAGGAAGCGGAGAGAGATGAGCGCTGTGATCAGCTCACTTTCTCCTTTATATTCCGTCCAGACCTCTCGAGGTCAAACACCTCTGGTAGCACTACAGTCATGTGCAGATAGATACCCAAACATATATACTCATATGATTTAAAAAAAAAATTTTTTTTTTGAGGCAGGGTTCTCTGTGTAGCCCTACCTGTCCTGGAACTCACTCTGTAGACCAAGCTGGCCTGGAACTAATCGATCCACCTGCCTCTGCCTCTTGAGTGCTGGGGTTAAAAGCGTGAACCACCAAACCCAGCCTCACATAATTTTTAAATATTTTTAATGCAGATACAAACAACACCAGCAACCAAAAAAATGCCAATTTTCTCTAACCAGAAGCTTTTGTTTAAAATGGACAATTTGGCTTATTGTCATAGTTTTCTACATATGTGTGTATGTGTGTATACATGATACGTGCTTAAATACCCCATATCTTTCTAGCCCTGCCACTGAACTTCAGATGAACCTATGAGGGGCTTCATTTCCCCTGCGGCCCCGTCTGCAAATGGGTTGCTCATAGCACTAGGATAACTAGACATTCTGTCCCATTTTTGTTATTATTTTCAAATTAATCCGCCCCAACACCCTTTGGTTTTTGGAATCGATCTTTGGAACATAAGTCATTGGTTTCATTACTCTGGGCTACATTCAGGCCATTTTCAAACAAGTAAATAATGTGTTTTGAGCACATTTTCCCCAACCCACTCCCCACTACTCACCCTTTCACAGCCCTCTCCCCTCTTGTTAGTTCCCTTTGTTGTTGGACAAATTTATTTATATTTATATGCATGTGTATGTGTATGTATATGATTTTATGAAACTGTGTAAAATGTAAGATCTGAAAACAAGAGAAACCATATGATACTTGGTTCTCTGTGACTTCATTCACTTAATCTGATTATTTCCAGTTGTATCCATTTATCCTTTATGACTGAGAAAAGTTTTGTCCCCACTGAGAGACTGTGGTGAAGAAAGAGTGTTTTCCTTGAAGCACAGAGAGGACAGAGACATCAAACCTGATCCTACTTAATTCTAGGGCTTAAAAATCCACAAAAAAAAAAAAAAATGTTTAAAAAACGCATTCAGCTGTAAACCTTGATCTGAAAGACTCTGAGGCTTTAATTCCACCCAGGGTTAGTTATTCATACTGTCTTACTTAGGTTTCTACTGTTGTGATAAACACCACAACTGAAAGCAACTTGCAGAGGAAAAGACGTGCTCGACCGACGTGTCCCTGTCACAGTCCATCAAGAAGAGAAGATGGAGCAAAAACTCAAAGCAGGACATTGAAGGCAGAAGCAGAAGCAAACGCCATGGGGGAGTGCTATCTCCAGGACTGCTCCTCTTGCTTAACTTGCTTTTCTTATACAGCCCAGGCCCAGCTGGCTAGGGGCTGGGCTCACCAACATCAACCAGGAATAAAGAAAATGGCCCACAGACTTGCCTGTAGGCCTGCCTGATGGAGAGTCCATTTTCCAGATAAGTCCAACTTGTATCAAGTTAACAAAAAACTATCCAGAACACATGTCATAAGACAATCCCCTACCGTGTTTTACCACAGGAAGCTTCTAGAGGCCACCCTGCTTCTGTCGGTGGCTTTCTGGGTGGTGCTGGGTGTGGAACCTGGGTACTAAGCAAGCTGACACTAAACTGTGCCACAACCTTCTCCTGGATGGGTTTATAGTCTGTGTGCCCTTGTTTTTTAAAAAAAAAAAAAAAACACCTCACATACTCTGAATTGTGAAACACAAAAAGGCACAGAATTTTGGCTGTGGAATTATGTATCTGCAACAACAACAACAACAAAACAACACACACACACACACACACAGGAGGGGTGGCAAAAGGATAGGAATATACATACTACAATCCTGAAGCCTCTGGGCAAAATGGCCAAAACGAAGCTGACTAGGGATATGTAAGGAAATACTTGAAATCTTTCGATCCAACTTTTTAATAGACATGTCTGTCATCTTGGTGTGTCTTAGAATGAACAGATGCACAGTGCCAGCTCCCAAATCTTACAGGATTCTACGAGATAGAGAGACCCCTGACCGAAAATGCAGAAGATATGTAATTGACTCCGAGAGGAAGAGTCCTTCTAGTCTATTAGCCTCTCCCCGATTACAGGCATCAGGAACCGGACACTTAGCTAGAGCCTCTTGGCCCCTGTTAAAAAGGACCAGGCTTGGCTGAAACCCTCTAGTGGTGTTCTCACCACTCAAAGCCCAGAGTCTTTGTGTGTTTCTTTCCCAGGCAGGCTCTTTCTACAGAAGGCCACGGGCTCCATGTTTGCTCCTGGGGGCTGTGGTGACATGTTGGAACACAGCATCAGCAAACTTTCCACTCCCGTCTCAGGCACTCTAGGTGACCCAAACTGGCTACATTGGAACTGTAGCCCTGAGCTACGATGGTGTATGGATCTTGGTCATGATTGATGATCAGCACAGTTCACAACTTGGTGAAGAGGATACAAGGCTTTATGATTGACAGTCAACATCTCAGTCACATGGGACAGACGAGGATTTCCAAACTCAAAGAGCAGTAGGGCAGATTGATTTTTAACATGGAACAGATGTCTTTAATGTCCCTCTAATATCTTCCTCTTAAGAGGGACCACCTTTCTAGAAATGGTCACAGAGCAAAAACAGAGGCTGTAGGAGATCTGAAGAAATTGTCACCCTGTATCCACAGTGATGAAGTTACTGCATGTGAGATAGATAATGTGACCCACAGGTAGAATCAAGAGAGAAGGCATAGGGAATGGATCACTCTGGAAGAGCCTTTGCTAAATGAGAGTGTTCTTAAGATGCTCAAGGGCTGCCTGGGCATGCAGCTCGGTAGTAGGATGCTTGCCTAGTGCTAGGATCAATCTCCAGCAGGACAAAAAGAGGAAATGAAGATCAATGGAGGAGAGGATTGTAGGCAAAAGATGTGTTGGGTTGGAACCTCCAACTCTCTCCTACTTGATCTGGGAATCCCCATCTCTCTTTCTCTCTCCAAATCCCACCCTTTTAGAGACTCTCCAACAAGGAAAAGGCAACAAAAATCCCAGTTCTGCATCCTTGGCAACTATTGCAACTTCCTTCCCTGTTGCTACCCACAACCTAAGCATTCAGCTTCTGACCCTACTTGGGCACAAACCCAGTTTGTGGTAGACACCATCATCTCTTATCTACAACATATATAATCTCCCTGCTTTAGTTCAGGCATGCGGCTGCTCTGGCCTCTATCTCTAAGACTGGAGAACACCCCCCCCCAGGAGGGTCAGCAGAGAAACCTATTATGGGATGGGGGGAATGCAGAAAACCTATTAGGGTGTTTAAGTAAGTCTTCCCTTGGCTAAATCAGAGAAAATCGTCTTGGGAGTAGCTCCTGCTTCTGTGAGACTTCTGGCTCTCTTTTGAATTGTGATGAGCTTGTGACAGACACTTTCTGGATTTAGCCCTGATTGACCTAAAAATATAGAAAGAACCCTTTGACAAGTGTGTTAGTTTGAATGAAAATGGTTCCAAAGGGAGAGGCACTATTGATGGGTGTGGCCTTGTTGGAGTAGGTGTGGTCTTGTTGGAGTGGGCTTTGAGGTCTCCTGTGCTCAAGCTACACCAGAGTCACAATGCAAATCAAGACCTAGAGCTCTCAACTACTTTTCTAGCACCATGTCTGCTTGCTAGCCACCTTGATTCCTGCCATGATGATAATAGACTAAACTCTGAAACTGTAAACCAGCCTCCCAACTAAATGTGTCCCTTGGTCAGGGGCGAGAGAGATGGATCAGAGGTTAAGAGCACTGACTGCTCTTCCAGAGCTCCTGAGTTCAATTCCCAGCAACCACATGGCGGCTCACAACCATCTATCATGAGATCTGACGCCCCCTTCTGGCCTTCAGGCAGACATGTAGACTGAATAGTGTATAGGTAATAAAAATAAGTAAATAAAATAGTCATGGTGTCTCTTCACAGCAGTTAGAAACCCTAACTAAAGAAACAAGGGATGGGGGGGGATAATCTATACTCCCAGTGTGTTAGACTTTTCTGGATGCCTCACCTGACAATAATATCTTTTTTAAAAAATCATCTATTATTGGCCAGTTGTATGGTGCATTCCTGTGTTCTCAGCACTTGAGAAGCAGAGGACAGAACCCTTGGAATTCAAGGTCATCTTCAGCTACTCAGTGACTCTAAGATGGATGGAGGGATGCTTAGGGTTAAGAGCACTTGCAGCTGTTGGAGAAGACCAGGCTCAGTTTCCAGCACAACCATCTATAACTTCAGTTATAGATCTGATGGCCTCTTCTGACTTCCAAGGGCACCATCATGCATATGGCACAGCAACATACGTGCAAACAAAACAGTCATAAAATTACATTAATAAATGTTAAAATAACAGTAGCCCACTCTCTGAAAGAAACGGTAAAAGAGGCCAGGTGGTGGCGCATGCCTTTAATCCCAGCACTTGGGAGACAGAGGCAGACTGATCTCAGTGAGTTAGAGGCCAGCCATGTCTACAAAGTGAGTTCCATGACAGACTGTCACACAGAGAAACCCTGTCTCGAAAAACAAACAAACAAACAAAAAGGAAAGAAGCAAATGAAACTCTTTCAGCCAGACAGTGTTGGCACATGCCTTTAATCCCAGCACTTGAGAGGCTGAGGCAGGCAGATTCTCTGTGAGTTTGAAGCTCTGATCTACAGAGCGAGTTCCAGGACAGGTTCCAAAGCTGCAGAGAAACCCTACTGAAAAAAAAAAAAAAAACAAATCGGAGTTTCTCCCATTGCAGCTGCAATGTCTGGGAGTTACAGCCTTCTGTACTCACACTGTAATAACCCTCTAAATGACTTCTTGAAAGTGTCTGAGAAAATGACCTGTGATATTCCAGCAAAGGGAGGTGCAAAGGCACAGAAACTGCTCCTGGAATGTTCCTGAATAATTCAGCTACAACTGCTGTTTGCAAGTCACTGTGGAAGGAACATTTCCAATAGATGCCGCTTCCCGGGTCCCCTGAGTGAAGCAAGCTGCCTTTTGCTTAACATTGTGGCTCTGTTTGGAATCATCCTTTGTTTTCCTTTTGAAGGACAAAGACTGAGTCTTAAAGGCCAAAGTCACATTTCTCATGTCCTGAAGTAACCTTAATCTGGTGACTTAGATACTCACAAGGCTGCATAGTTCCTGCTGTGTTCCTGCTCCCATCTGCCATCACATGCAAAGGACTAAGGATGGGGAGGTGAAGATGGCTCAACAGTTAAAAGCACTTGTTCTTACAGAGGACCCAGGTTCAAGCCCCAGCACCCACAAGATGGCTCACACCCATCTATAACTCCAGATCCAGGAAATCTGATACCCTCTTCTGAACTCTGCAGACTCCAGAAGTGCATGGTACACATACATATATGTTGGCAAAATACACACCCTCCAGGACTGTAGAGATGCCTCAGCAGTTAAAAGTACTGGCTACTCTTCCAGAGGACCTGGGCTCAAGTTTTAGCATCTTTGTTGTGGCTCACAACTGTTGGTAACTCCACTTCCAGAGGAGCTGCTGCCCTCTTCTGGTCTCTGGGGGCACTGCACCTACATGGTACATATGCTTACATGTAGACAAACAAGCCATACACATAAGTGTGTGTGTGTGTGTGTGTGTGTGTGTGTGTGTGTGTGTGTTTAAGAATATAGACTCCAAAAGCTGAGACTCAGTTTCCCATGTCCATCAACTTCTGAAAGGTAAAGCCAGAATTCTGGAACTGAATTAACTTCTAAGCCTGAGTGAGAGTATAGTAGCCACAATGCCCACATCACATTAGCACCTGGTGAGGGCCTGCCTCAGAGCATGGTAGAGCAGCTAGAAGTATAATTAAGAGGCAGTCTGAGCATTAGCATGTACAGGGTCTTGAATTTGATCCCCAACACCCCAAAAATATATAAAAATAAATGAAAGTAGGGGGCTAGAAAAATAGCTCAAGGGATAAGAGTACACGCTGCTCTTACAGAAGGCCCAAGTTTGGTTCCCATGTAAGGCATGTCAGGCAGCTCACAACCACCTGTAACTCTAGCTACAGGGGATCCAATGCCCCAACCTCTGAGAGCACTGAAAACTACTGAGAACACACACACATAATTAGAAGTAAAATAACAATAAAGTAATAATAAATAAATTACCCAACAGAAGGTATCACAGGATGAGACAGAGAAAGCAGGCTATCTCAGATTTCTTTTCCCCAGCAACAAATGAAGTCAGAGCCGGGGTTGAAGAATTCAAACCTCTGACTGCGATTCCAATGGGAAAAGACCCATATTTCTTCCCTCCCATCTGCCTGCTCTGTGTGAGGTACATTTGGCAATGACTCCCCCATCTGCGTGGAGCTCCAAGAAAGGAGAAGCTCAGAATCTAACTCCGGGTTTCCAGGAGGCACACTCTCTACCTGGCTTCCATTTCAGGTGAAAGAAAATTAAACTCCCCCGAGGTAAGGACTTCGTGCTTTGGGAGTTTCCTCATTGCGGGACTGTTTAATGCTGCTACTGGAATGTGTGGTTTTACTCTTTATCTTTGTGAGTGTACTTGTGGAGACTAGAGGACAACTTTTGGGAGTTGATTCTTGCTCTCCACCTTACCAAAGTGGGGTTTCTTCTTTTTGCCATGTCATGGCGTAACTGCATGGCTTCCAACCCAATCTCACATCTCTACTCCTGGGTCACTGCAGATGTGTGGAGATAACAGATGTGCTCCCAGCATCTGGCTTTTACCTAGGAGCCTGAGATTAAACTAGGTGGTCGAACTTTCGTGGTGAGGGCTTAGTACCCCCACTGAGATAGCCTTCTAGTCCAAGGCCCAGATATAGAAGCTGTTTCCCTCCCGATCCAGCCCTGTGACCTTCAACAAGTAACTTTTACTGCTTCCCAGACTGGCAGATACAACCTTGTGAGATAAGCCAACAAGAGACCAAGCTAATAACGCCTGTGGAACATCGCCGGGAGTGACAAAGCTGATGCAGGGGAGTGATGAACTCAGAGTTCCTGTGGGTCTCACAGTGTAGCATTAGTGGGGGACAACTAAAACTGTGTGTCCTGGATAATCAGTGCTCTGAGGATTCAGAGGCCAGAAACTCTCATGCTGAAATAAATGATCAAGGACACAGGGACATGATGTACAATCAAGGTCTGGAGGAACGAATCTCATCAAGCATTTAAGTTGCCATCTTTCAGCTGCAGGATATGGGTTACCGGAAACTTAGCCCAGCTTTGTTCTAGAAAGCAAGAAAAATAGAAGAAAAGAGTGGGTGGAGAGGGGGCTGTTGGTTGGATCGTGAGCTCAAAAGAGCTCAAAGTAGCTAGCTGGGTAACAGTGCCTTTAATCCTAGTACTCAGGAGGCAGAGGCAGGCAAATCTCTGTGAATTTGAGGCCAGCCTGGTTTACTGAGCGAGTTCCAGGACAGCCAGGACTATACAGAGAAACCCTGTCTCAAAAAAAAAAAAAAAAAAAAAAAAAAAAAAAAAAAGCTCACGGTAAGATCAAGGAAAATGGCCCGGCCAGAGACAAATGATGGAGTGGAATTGGTCATTGGGATATTAGGATGTAGCTTTGGCTCTGCTTTCCGGAACTCCAGGCATTTCATGGGGTGAGAATAGCAGCTGGCACTGTGGATATGAATCCCATCAGCTTGGCCACCCAGAAAAGACGATCTCCTCCTGGGGGATACAGGATGCTTCAGTGCATGAGATTGGGTGTGGTCATTTTGCTCAGATAATTGCAGCAGCATCTCGAAGGATCGCCTTTAATGGTTTCTCCACTCTCTTTGCCATGCTAATAGTATCATGAGCTCCTAAGTGCTGGACCAAACTTCTGGCCAGTGTATCCATTAACCACGACTTTCATTTCATTTGCTCTGATGGGATGCTTGGAGACACAGACAAGCCTTGTCTACCCGCTGCTCCTCCTAGAAATAATGACTCATCAGTGAGTGAAGTTTTCAGTTACTAATGAAACAGCCTAGGGTTGACATTTCAACCTCTTCCTTCGTTCCAGCACACACACACACACACACACACACACACACACACACACACTTGCACACACTCCAGCCACTATTAATATACTTATGTTATCCCAGCTCAGCAGCTCAGATACAGAGAACCAATGACCTACCTTGGTTCCCAAAACCTGCTGAAGTAATTGAGACACACTAATTCTAAACCAGTTATGTGGCCTCATGTGTTTCTTCCCACAGAAACCACATGATAAGAGCCATAGCCCCCCTCCGCCTCTGCCTCCAACTAGCCTGGGTGATATCTACACCTAACCCCACCATGGTATGAAATGACCTGCCACTTGGAACTGTGGGGACCGTTTCAATGGCAGTCACATTCTGGTCTGTTCCCCTTCATGTAGCTTGAACTTTCCAGCCATACACTACACACACGCACAAGTGCATACATACACAAGTACACACACACACATATGCACACACATACATACACAAGTACACACACATATGCACACACACAAACACACACAAGTAATCACACATACTCTCTCTCTCACACACACACACACACATGCACAAAACCACAGGGTTCTCGTACACTTCATGCTCTCTTCCTAGCCTATGTAGCAACTCCCAGAATGCTGTGCGCCTTTCTCTATCAGGAGACAGTTGGTTGGACATGCTACAGTGTGTGTCATATTTATCACCAAACTGGAGGCAATTGTAAAGACAGAAGAAAAACTGTCAAGCACAAATATTCTTAACATATGGATTTTACATGACATTCTGCTTTTGTTGGAGATGACATATGCATTCTGTGACAATAGGGCTAGCAAGAAACAGTTCATCATTACTTCTCACGAAGGCAATATGAAGTTGGGTCTGGTACATATCTGTGACCCCAGCTCTTGGGAGATAGAGACAGAAAGATTGGGGGTTCAAGGCTTAGCCTTGTCTACATGGCAAGTTTGAGGTATTTGTGTGTGTGTGTGTGTGTGTTGGGACAGGCTCTCGCTGTGTTGCCAAGGCTAGTCTTGCACTCCTGGGCTCAAGTAATTCTCCTGCCTCGATTCAGAGTAGCCAGGGACCGCAATGTATCAATTAAAACAATGTATCAATTAAAAGACACCCCAGGTTTAAGTAACAGAAAGCCCAGTTTCTATCACTTTCCACCTAAAAGGAGGTATGCTGTGAGCTGACAGTCAGGGTAGGCCCGGTGACATCTGGTCTCACGTCTACTCTCTGACTCATGGCTCACACTGCGCACACGCTTCCTATGGACACACAGGAGAGAGACCAGGGCTCAACTGGAGGCTGCATCGGAAGAACTGGCAGTCTCAGTCCGAGAGCCCGAGCAGATCTCTCTACAGGACTGCAGCATGCGGCCATCCTTGATCAAGAAAATGTTATGTCGATGAATCTGGACCCGAGCCAAACGACTTTCTTCTCTGAATCCCAGAAAACACGTGGGCAGGGAGGAGCAGGTGTGGGTGTCTGATTGTATCCTCCCCAGAGTAGCTAAGACGGGAGGGGTGGGGGAGGGGGTTGTCGAGCGGCACAGTGATTCCAGTGCATGGCAGAATAGCAATGGATGTAGGGAAAACAAAGAAAAAGAGGAGGCAGGACTGACTTGAGGTGAGTGATGATAATGACTTTAAAAGGAAGAAGACTGGAGAGATGGGTCAGCCGTTTAAAGCACTGGCTGCTCTTCCCTCAGGTTCTGTTCCCAGCACCCACGTGAAGGCTCACACCTGCCGGTAACTCCAGTCCCAGGGGATTCCTCTGTGTCTTCTGGATCAGTCACGGACATGGTGCCCAGGCACGCATACAGCCAAACACTGGTATGCATAAAATTTTGTAAATTATTCCAAGAGGGGGAAGCGTCCTTCGGAAACGGCGACAGGAGGATTAGCACAAGTTCCAGGCCAGCCTGGGTGGCAGCGAGACCTTTTCTAAAATCAACAACAAAAAGGGTGGAAGGAAAAAGGAGAACTTATAGCAGATACGCATTTGCAAGTAAAATCGTCAGGCTTTGAGGGTTTGAACTATACGACTCTAATCTTGATGTGACCCCATAAAGGAAAAAGTCATTACATTTAAACCTTTTCATCTCTACCTTACATTTGCCTGTCTTGTCTTGGAAGGCTGTAAAACTGATGAGCAGGATGGTTCTATGCTTTTACGGCATAATGGTATTTAAAATGTCAAGAAGGAAAAAAGCGGGGCAGAGAGGCCCGTGTGGCCTGAGATTTTTCATCTTGCGGTCTCTTCAGCAGCTGCTCTCACTTCAGGCCTGCACGCGGCTGCTTCTTCACACACGTGTGTACAGTTTGGTCCAACATTTCCCCACGAGTGGGGGAAAAGGCTAGTTTAACCCGTGTCCAGTCTGGAAGTAATGAAGGAAACAGAGAAGTCATTCCTTCTTGAGTGCTCGTGATGTATGTGTCCCATGCTCTCCCTGCCATCACTGGGCTGTTGTACATGTCACTCTCTGTCTTCCTAACCTGCACAGCAATGGGCCCTCCCCCAACAAGAGACAGTTTGTTAGACATTCTGTGTACGGTATTCATCACTAAACTAGAGGTAATCGTGAACACAGAAGAAAATTTATCAAATTCACAAAGTGTGCTGACTAGCCCAAGCAGAATTATCTTCAATATATGGATTTGCCTGGACCTTTTCATTTGTTGGAGCTGATTGGCCGTGACAACAGAGCTAGCAAATACCATTTCATCATTACTTCCCACAGAGGCAGATGAGGTTGGGTATGGCACGTATCTGTGACCCTAGCTCTTGGGAAGTGGAGACAGGAAGATCAGAGATTCTAGATCTAGCCTTGGCTATGTAGCATGTTTGAAGCCTGCTTGAGCTACATGAGATTCTGACTCGAACAAAACAAAACAAAAGGAACACAGTGAGAACATGGATCTGACAGTATATCCGAAATCCTAAAACACTGTTTATGCATGTTCCTCTCTGGTGTTACTGTTTGAATGTTATTTAAAAGATAAAAAGGATCTGAGCATGCCGGGACACACCTGTAATCCCAGCATTCATGGGTGGGAGCAAGAGTCAGGAGTTCAAGGCTGACCTTGGCTATTCTGAATTCAAAACCACGCTGGGCTACATGGACCCTGATTCAAAATTCAGATAGAAAGTAAAAGAAGAAAAGGATGCTAAGGAATACCTATTATGGCATCATAAGGTTGGAACTGTCTTTTTGCTTCTAAGTATTTTAACAAGTTCAGATGGAAAACCTCAAACCAATGAATGTTCTCCCAGTGTAAAAGCCAGTCTACCTTCAACTCAGTTTTAAAATACAATTTCATTAGCGTGTGTGTGTGTGTGTGTGTGTGTGTGTGTGTGTGTGTGTGTGTGTGTACCTGCACATGTACACTTGTCCTTGGAAGCATAGAGAACTCCACTAACCAAGGCTACACAATGAGGCCCTCACATCAATTTCCATGGTATACTACAGTTGTCAATTTGGATATGTGAACCAACCTTGTATCTCTGGGATAAAGTCAACTTGATTGGTTTTCATGTTCTTTTTAATGTGTTCTTGAATTCAGTTTGCTAGTATCTCTTTGTTTTGTTTTTTAAACAGGATCTTTCTACATAGCCCTAGACATCCTGAAACTATGTAGACCAGGCTGGCCTCGAACTCACAGAGATCCACCTGCATCTGCTTCCCGAGAGCTGGGATTAAAGGCATGCACCACCACCACCTGACACAATGGTTTCAGTCTTAAATGTCAACAGCAGACTTATGCTTTCAATGCTCTGTCCTGAGCATGTGACATTATTATTATTATTATTATTATTTGGACTCTTAAATCATCATTTACTTGACTAGATGGCTACAGTGCAAACAGTTACTATTCCCAAACTTGTACCTGTAATCTTCCAAAATCGCTTTTAAATAAAATCCTTAAATTGTAGCAATAACCAAAAGACAAGATGCAATTGAACAATACTGCAGTTATCAAAAAACACATAAGAAATTTCAATGCTTATTCTTTGAGTTACAAGAATGAAGGTTTGGCTAAGTTATAAACATGTTTTCCGGGTAATTATTAACATAACTCTAAAGGCTCAGTGGTTATAAGATCAGAACTGGTTCTTAAAAAACACTGAAAACATAAAACTACAGGTATTAACCTGTAGAATAAGTTCACTTAAGCTTACATCCCAGGATTTGCTATCTATCTGTCTATCTATCTATCTATCTATTTGATTTTTGGTGTTTCAAGACAGGGTTTCTCTGTAGCTTTGGAGCCTGTCCTGGAACTTGCTCTGTAGACCGGGTTGGCCGTGAACTCAGAGATCCACCTGCCTCTGTGAGATGATAGTTGTGTCATGATGGTTGCTACACAGTGTATAGCATTCAGTTGTACATCCTAATATATCTTTCTTTCTTTGCTTTTTTCTTCCTTTTTGAGATAGGGTTTCGAACTCACAGAGATCTTCCTTTCTCTTTCTCCTGAGTGTGAGATTAAAGGCGTTCGCCATCACACACCCAGCTGCATGTAGCATTTCCACAGATTAATTATGTCCCAGTCCAGATGAGAGAACAAAGAAAGTCACTGTTTGAATGTTGACTCAGTCAGGACTCTGTAACAGGGAAGAGGGGCAAGGACTAAACTTGAACTATCTAAGGCCAAACATGGAATTTGTTTGCTTCCCCATAGCACAGCGGGGTTGAGCAATAAAGCAAGCATACAGCTGGGCCTGGGTGATGAGAGCAAGTTTCAACTTCTGAGGAGTCCCTTCCCACCCTGAATCTGCCAGTTGATCTCAGGCCTGGCCACTTCGATGGGCTTTTCCTGCAGGAATAAAGCAGGACCTCTTCAAGTCACCCTACCCAAAGTCTGCTTCTGAAAAGGGGGTCCCTAAATCTCTCTTCCCAAACAAGGGTGGTATGGCTCCCTGCTTGAACCTGTTCCTGGGATGCTGCTTCTGGGAATGAGACTCTTGTCACTATGTGCCTTGAATCAGCCTCAGGCAGTTATGTCACATGAAGGACAGCAAAGCAGCTCTCCAGAGTGGTCAGCTTAAAGCGCCCAGAGAGACTCCTGAGAAGAGGCTGGTGCCCAGTGCGCATGTGTACTCTGAGTATGTTGAGGAATTTACTGTTCAAAGTTTTGTGGAGTTTTTGGGTTTTATTGAGACAGGGTTTCTCCATAGTTTCGGAGCTGTCCTGGAACTCACTCTGTAGACCAGGCTGTCCTGGAACTCAGAGATCTGCCTGCCTCTGCCTCCCAAGTGTTGGGATTAAAGGCATGCACCACCACCACCCAGCTTACTGCCCAAAGTTTTGAACATTGAACAGTTGAACATTATGGGTCATGCTGAATTGATGTCAGCACTTGGGAACTAAGGGAGGAGGACTGTTTGGAGTTCAAAGCCAGCCTGAGCTACATTGAAAGAAGCTATGTCAAAAGAGGCTTTAAAAAAATGTAGGGCCTTGGAGAAATGACTCACAGTGGTTAGGAGCACTTATTGCTTGTGCAGAAGACCCGTGTGGTGGCACAAACATGTTACTCCAGATCCATGAGACCCAGTGCTTTCACTGGCCTCTGAGGGAGGGTACCAGGCATGCTTGTGGTGTACATACATACACGCAAGCCAAATATAAATTCACACACATAAAATAACACAGAGCTAAAAAAGTTTCAGTATATATATATATATGTATATATATATATATATACACACACATACATATATATATATATACATACATATATATATACACACACATATACATATATATATATATATACATATATATATATATAGTTTTGTTTTGTTTTTGTTTTCAAGACAGGGTTTCTCTGTAGCTTTGGAAGCTGACCTGGGATTAGCTCTTGTAGACCAAGCTAGTCTCGAACAGAATATGATTTTTAAAAGAAATCTTTTCTTCTACTAAAATGGATCTTTTTTCTTGTTTTTCTACTTCTACTCTTACTAAGAGTGCAGCATTTCTGTCTGACTCGAGGCTTCCTTGTACTGGAAGTTCCAGAAAAAGGCAATTGAACACGGATAGAACCACCCATGTGAGATCCCACTACTTGGGAGGCTGAAGCAGGAGGATTGCCGTGGGTTCAAGGCCACCTTGGGCTACATACAGTGTCAGACCCTTCCTCAAAAGGTTTAAAAAAATAAAATGAACAAATGGGAGGCTGAACAGCTCACAACTGCCTACATATAGTCTCAGTATCTTCTGACGACTCTGGTCCTTGAAGGCAAGAGCCTCCACATAGACATTCACAGAATTAAAAATAAATAATAATAAATCATAAAACGAGCAAACAAAGCACAGGCTCTTAGGAGATAACTCAGCCGTTAGACTGCTTCCTGTGCAAGCATAGGGACCTGAGTTCAAGCACCCACATAACTCTGTGTGCCACAGAGGAGTGCCCCCAAAACCGAGGTGGTTAAGACAAATCCCTGGGTACTCTATCTGAATTCCAGGCCAGTGAGAGACACATGGTGGACAGCTCCTTAAGAAGAAGATCCCTGGCCTCGACATACACGCACATGTATGTGCATTTGAACACACGCTCATTCACACACATACTCACACACTCACACACACACACACACACACACAGAATGAGAGAGAACAAGGAGCCTGATTTACCTTTAGCCCATACTGTCTAAGCAATAGAATTATTTATTCATTTCATGTAAGAACAGGTTTGTATTGGGTTTTTTTTTTTCTTTGTATTTTATATATCCAATTTCTTGCAGATTTTTCAGCATTTGAGTTAATTTTAGAGTTCCTTTAGGCACTAACCAGAAAGAAAAGAAGAAGATTCATTTTAGCTCATAGTCCTACCTAGAATCCTAATTTTTTCCTCTGTGAATGTGGAGGGTTTTTTTTTTTTTTTTTTTTTTTGCATCAATTTGCATAGAAATGCAAATAATCTTCCTTCAGGTTTTCCCTGCAGCTGTTAGAAAAGAGCTTGGAAATTTTTCGGGGCACACACCTGCAATCCTAGCAGAGAGGCAGAGACAAGGGAATCTGAGTTCAAAGTCATCACTGTGCATAATCTCCTGGAGGCCACCCTGGGATTCCAGAAACTCCCCACCCCCAATCAAATTCTCCAGTGAGGAGGATAGCTCCTTGGTAAAGTACCTGCCTAACATGCACACGCCCTAATTTCCATCCTGTGCACCTGTGATGGTTGGGAAAAAAAAAAAAAAAAAAACGGCTCCCAAAGGGAATGGCACTATTAGGAAGTGTGCCCTTATTAGAGGAAATGTGTCACTGTGGGAGTGGGCTTTGAGGATTCCTATGCTCAGGATGCCCCATGAGTCAGTCAACTTCCTGTTCCTGAAAGATGTAGGACTCTTGGCTTCTCCTTCAGCATCATGTCAGCATGCATGCTGCCATGGACTGAACCTCTAAAACTGTGAGTCAGCTTCAATTAAATGTTTTCCTATGAGAGTTGTCTTGGTCATGGTGTCTCTTTACAGCAATAAAAACTAAGATAGTACCACAAAAAAAAAAAAAAAAAAAAAAAAAAAAATGGGCATGGTAAGAAACATATGCCTGTAATGTGTTTTTATTTGTTTTTATTTGCTTGCCCAACTTCAAGGCCAGCTTGGACTGTAGAATGTGACCACCACAAGCAAACAAGCAAATAAACAAACAAAATGTTTTTTTTGTTTGGTTGGTTGGTTTTGGTTTTTTGAGACAGGGTTTCTCTTTATAGACATGGCTGTCCTGGAACTCACTCTCTACACCAGGCTGGCCTCAAACTCACAGAGATCCACCTGCCTCTCCCTCCCAAGTACTGGGATTAAAGACGTGGGCCACCATCGCCCGACCCCCCCCCCCACACACACACACCTTCTTCTGGAATAATGGCTGATTCTACATTGCTTGCTTTCCACTCCACTCAAAGAAGCTGACAAAAGAAGGTGCAGCCCAGACCTCCCGAGAACCAACCCACACCTCTCCCCATAGCTCCGCCCTCCTCCACAGCTGCTCTGAGTTGGGAATTAAAGTCACTTGTCAACTTCATCTCCTCTCTCCTCTTGCTCTTGTTCTCTCCTCTCTCATCACACAGTCTTACTGGCATGGTGATTAGGCATGCAAGCCAAACAAATAAAAACAAAACATTTCTACTCCAGCTGCAGATCAAGAAGCAGCAGGAACAGCTGGGAAGGCCTGGCCTCTTTGCCTCCCTTTTAGCTGCCAAAACAAGTTCCCTTTTAGACATGGTTCCCACCCAGCTTTAGGTCCTCGACGTTTACCTCCTCCCTTTTCCTGTCCCTGTCCTTCCAGTCTCAAACATTGTTCCTCTGCCTTTGCTGGGTATCTCCTTACTTTTTTCGTTCATGGAACAAATGCCCAATTGTGCCTAGAACAGGTGGGGTACTGCAGAAGCCACTGTGGGGCTATGTAAAAAAAATAGTAATAGTAATGATAATCCCATCAAATGAGGCAGGAGGATTGCATGAGTTCTAGGCTAGAACTGTAAGACCCTGCCTCAAAAATCCAAACAAAGGGGGGTGGGGTGGGCACAGTGATGACTTAGCAGTGAGGAGCACTCATTACCCCAACGAAGAACCCAGGTTCAGTTACCAGCATCCACATGGTGACTCACAATCCATAATTCCAGTTCCAAGGGATCTAATGCCTTCTCTTGGCTTTCTTGGGCAAAGGCATGCACATGGTACAGACACAGGTATGAGCAAGCAAAACACTCATACATATAGATAATTCTTTAGTCTTCCTTGTTTAATTTTTTAAAACCCCAAAGAGGACAAACAGTTCAGATGTTGTGCCTTCTGGCCTTCAGTTGCTCTGGGATCTGTGGTTCACCCTGAAGAAGCAGGAAGTACCTAATGGGAATGCAGCCTCTGGGTGGTCTCGAACAGCCAAAAGAGGTGCTTGGGTCTTCAGACTCAAGTAGACCGGCTGAGTAAGTCGTGACTTTTCAAGCTTTCCACACAAGGGCAATGGGAATCCTGGATGGGGCCAGGGTGAGGAGGAGATGCCAGATGCTGATGCTGAGTGAGGACAGAGCCTCCCAGAAAGACCCAGCCTCCTCCCAAGCTCGCAGGCAGGAGGGAAGAAGGTGAGGGCAGGGTAGTTAGACTTATGGGGCACAGTAGGTGACCCACATGGGAAGGCTTCTAGAGGGAGTCCACAAAGAGCCAGGGTGGAATAAGGGGCAGGTAGCCCAGGGCTAGCTAGCCCCCTTCACTCACCCCTCCCCTTTGTCTCCTTCCTTGGATTCATCCTGTGACATCCAGATGGACTGATGGAGGACAGCCAGTTAGAGGCTCCTGGGGTGGAGAGTGGGGCTGGATTCCTGCCTGTAAGGATTTACTCTGGGGCTGCCAGGAAAATAAACAGAAATTGAACAGAAATGATGACATTAAAAAAAAACCTTCTTGTCCTAGTTGTGCATAAGCATGGTGGTATGCTCAACAGAGATCCACCCGCCTCCTGAGTGCTCCGGACTAAGGATGTACACTACCACACCCAGACTTGTGGAAACATTTTTAAAAGCAGAGTCTCAAGGAGATGTTGCATTTCTATATCCACAGAGGCACTGTTCCCAATAGCAAAGAGATGAAGCATCTCAAATGTCCACCGGTATACCAACAGATAAGGAAAATGTAGTGTGTGCATATGTAGAATAGTATTCAGCTTTCAAAAGAAGGGAAATCCATCACACAACACACCATGGATCATCACTGGGAATTATGGTGATCTGAATAAAAATGGCCTCCATAGGGTCACATATGTAAATGCTTAGACATCAAGGAGTAGCACTATTTGAGAAGGATTAAAAGGCATGATTTGTTGGAGTAGGTGTGGCCTCTTTGAAGGAAATGTGTCACTGTGGGGAAGAGAATGGGAGATTCAGTGTGTGAGGTTATTCACTAATGCAGATGAAGTTCTGGGGATAATGGCCAACAGTGTGTGTAGAGTAATGTAGGTTTGTCAGGTACCAAGTCCTCCTCATCTCTTCTTCTGATGGAGAGATCAAATCTATCAGCCTATTCCATCTGTATCCCTGCTGCCTATTTACCTCCCTAGTACAGTCCTAGATCTGTTTATTTACTTACTCACTTACTTATTTTTCCTGAGACAGGGTCTCATGTAGCTTAGACAGGCCTCAAACTCACCATGAAGCCAAAGATGATCCTGGGCTCTGATCCTCCTGCCTCCCTCTCCTACATATTGGGATTACAGCCTGAATTATGAAGGGACATGGATGGAAAGGGGCTCCTGAGACTAGCCAGCCATATGCCCAGAGGAGCAAAATAAGTCCACCGTGCTCCATGCTTCCATCGCCATAGCAATCCTGCCCTGTAAGGCTAGCAGCCCAGGGTACCAGTGCAGAATATGGTTTCAGCAGCTTGCCCAACCCTTTGCCTGCCCTCCCCAGCCCTCCCCTTCCTCCCCCCAGCTATATTAGTGGAGCTATTACATTATACGAATAGACATAGTTAACATTTATCCAGTGGACTTAATGGCTTATATCTATGAACTTACAAGAATTCTTTTAACAGAGTGGTACAAATTAACTTTAAAAAAAAAAATCTTTTTAAACTTTTTTAGTAAGCTGGGCAGTGGTGGTGCACACCTGTAATCCCAACATTCAGGATTAGTAGCAGGTGGATCTCTGAGTTTGAGGCCAGCTTGATCTACAGAGTGAGTTCAAGGACAGCCAGGGCTACACAAAGATGTCTCAAAAACATGTTTAAAAAACAAAACAAAACAAAAAAAAAAACTGTTTGCAGACTGGAGAGATAGGTCAGAGGTTAAGAGCACTGGATGCTATTCTAGAGGTCCTGAGTTCAATTCTCAGCAACCACATGGTAGCTCACAACCATCTATAATAAGATCCCATGCCTTCTTCTGGTGTGCGGGCATACATGCCAGCAGAACACTGTATACATAATAAATAAATACATTTTTAAAAAACCTGTTTGCTCAGGCACACACACATTCGTATCTATGTGTGTGTATGTGTATGTGTGTGTATGTGTGTCCATATGTAAATACAGTGCCCACGGAGTCCAGAAGCTGGGGTTCAGGTGCTTGCCACAGCCAAAATTGGTCTGGGCTCTTAAATGGTAAGTCATCTTTCCAATCCCTGGCTGCTATTATTATTATCTTCCTTATTATTACTATTACTACTATTTGTGTGTGTGAGTGAGTGTGTGTGTGTGTGTATGCAAACACTTCTGTATGGCTCACCCTTGGTATAGCACACATGTTGAGATCACAGGACAAGTTTCTGGATTGGATTCTTTCCTTCTACCATCTGGGTCCCCATCCTGGAGCCCTTCTACCAATGGAACCATCTCACTGACCTGCAAATTGGCTTTTATTCCTGACATTCAAGTGTTAGGCCAGTAAATGAAGGCTTGGGGACATGAATTAATTCACCCTAGATCACAGCGGTGGAGGCTGCCTGACAGTGGAGGCTGGTTCTTTGTGATAGGGTAACACCTGCTCGTCTCTCCTCTGCAGTCTCTCTGCAAAACCACTCACTGGAGCACACACCTTCGCCGTTATTGTCCTGGCCAACAATTCCACTCTATCCACTTCAACCCATAAAACACTGATAAGCTGACTGGGATCTAAGAAAATCTCACTAAATCACATTGTGTGCAGGGGTAGCTTGAACCTCCATAACCCAGCCCATGGTGGGGGTGGAGGGGTGGGAGGTGGGCGGGGAGTGGGGGCGGGGGTGGGGTAGGGGGGACACAGCAGGGCAGAGGCTGTGGCTCATACCTGCATAACCCTGCCCGTGTGTGTGTGTGTGTGTGTGTGTGTGTGTGTGTGTGTGTGTGTGTGTAAGGGCAGTGGCTTGTAGCTTCATAACCCAGCAGTGCTCCTGGAGAAGAAAGTGTCCCTTCCACAAACAAGAGCCTAAGCCAGGCTGCTGAAGCTGTCATGTTTTATTGAAGAATGAGCATTCTTGTGGGGCTCCGTACATTTTGATTTAGCAGTGCCATAGATATAAAAGGAGCCGGTGTACTCACTGAAACTGCATGGTGAACCCTAGCTAAAGAGCACATTTGGAAGATACACTGCTTTACCCAGCTTTAACTCAAGAAGATTTAAAAAAGAAAAATGCATAGTTAAGATAATTGCCTTTTTGGAAAAATGGAGCTACAATGTTCTGAAACCAGAAAAGCCAATTTCAACCTCTTATTCCCCTTCCCTTGTTAATCATGACAACGCGTCCAAGCCCCACCCACCACAAGCTTGCGAACTAATTGGCCATATTTTATTATATCCAGAATACACACCCACAGAGTCTGCAGGACAAAAGATAAAGAGGAGAGACAAAGGCATGCAGCTGGGTGTGGTGGCTCCTGCCTGTGGGAGACCCCAGACACAATTATTGTGAGTTTAAGGCCAGCCTAAGCTACCGTAGTAAGTCCCAGGCCAGCTTGAAAAAAAGGTGAGGAGCGGGCAGATGCCATGGGACGCGCCTGTGACCCCATGGGGTTCAAACTCTGAAGGTGGAGCGGGAAGATCTGAAGGCTGAGGCTAGCCTAGGTTACTCAGGAAAATCGTGAGAATTTTCTGAACAGAAAAAGAGGAAAGAGGTGGAAGGCAGGCAGGCAGGCAGGCAGGCAGGCAGGGAGGGAAAGCAGGCTGGCTCTATCTTTGGGTCCTTTGCAAGAGCAGTGTTTTTTTGGGGGGGGGTTTCTCTGTGGTTTTGGGGGCTGTCCTGGAACTCGCTCTTGTAGACCAGGCTGGTCTCAAACTCACAGAGATCCACCTGCCTCTGCCTCCCGAGTGCTGGGGTTAAAGGCATGTGCCACCACCGCCGGGCACAGCAAGTGTTCTTAACCACTAGATCATCTATCTCCCTTGCCCTCTGGGAGATGCTCTTAACAAGCTTTTCAAGTTTTGAAGTCTTGTCCTGATGACCAATGGGATGAGAAACAAATCAAATTACCTCATTTGACATTAAGATATCAGACTGCCAAAACCAGTTCTTCAAAACACAGAAGGGTTGGGGATGGCCCGAGACCAGCCGGGGAGAGCTTTGGGAAAGTCACAGGCCTGGCACCCATCAGACCGCCAGGCTTTGCCCTAATGACAGGGGACAGGCCTGGCCTCAGCCCCGGCCCCGAACAGATTCTGGAAATCTGGCAACCTGGTCAAAATCCAACTGACTTCAGGAAGGCTTTCCAGCCAGTCCCGGAGACAGGCCCCTTCATCGTTCTTAGAAGAAAAAGGAGCCTGGTGCTAGGGTATTTGAGGAACAAAGGAGGCTGGGCTTCTTTTTCCCTCGCTGGGAGCTGCTTGTCTCTCTTGCTTTCCCTGTGTCTAGAGTGTCCCTCTTTCTATGCCAAACGGATGGACGCCTTTCATGGCTGCTCAAAGGAGTGTGCACCAGAAGATGGAATTCCGGGCCAAATGCTCTCTTGCTAGGGAAGGACCTGCCATCCCTGGCCCCTAAGGGGAAATTGGAGAGTCAGAGTAGGAACTGATTTCACGAGCAGAGACGAGGAGCTGGGAAAGGCAGGCGTAGGTCCCAAGGTTGTCGTGTTGGCTCTGAATTTTGGTTCAGAGGGCTCCAGAGCAAAGGTAGGACACGATGGCAGAGAGAGGACACGAGGCAAATGCCAATGGCTTGGCTGCCCAGCTAAGGTCAGGGCTGTTACGTACTCTGAAAATAAAGCTACTACGGAATTTCATCGGAGAAGCTGGCATGACCAGATACGTGTTGCAGGAAGAGGAAGGTGGCTGAAGACACTCTAGCGATCCAGGGATGAGGGCAGCAAGAACATTAGGTCCCGCCCCATCCTGTCCAATCCCGTTCCTCCCCGCCCACAGGGTTTCTCTGTGTGGCCTGCCTGTCCTGAAACTTTCTTTGTAGACCAGGCTGGTCTTGATCTGCCTGCTGGGATGAAAAGGGTGTGCCACCACACCTGGCTGAGCATTAAATCATAATAGGCCCCCAGCCTGCTACAAAGGCTCCAGGGAAGCCACGCCCATTCAGGCTTTGCTGTGTCTGCTCCAGAGATAATCATGACAGATTCTGTCTCAGTGACCTGAGGAGCTAAGCAGCAGAGTCTGTGTGACCACACACCCCTGAGGGAAGTCGTTTCTTTTTTGGTTTTTCAAGACAGGGTTTCTCTGTGTTGCTTTGGAGCCTGTCCTGGAACTAGCTCTGTAGATCAGGCTGGACTCAAATAGCCCAGAGTGGCCTCAATGGCACTATATAGCCAAGGCTGACCTTGAACCTCCGACCCTCAGTTCTACACCTCCCAAGGGCTAGAATTACAGGAGGCAGCACTGTGTGTTAAATAGTCCACGTTTTTCAAGCGCCTGAAAACTCACCTTGAAGATGTTAGATGTCAAATCTGCACCCACCACCTACCACCCTAAACTCCTCCAGCACAGGGGTTGGTCTGCCTTTCCTGCAGCTGCTCATCCCTGTATAATCCAGCCATTTTGGATACTTAGCCTTTTGGTCTATCCTTTACTTGGCCCAGGCTCCCCTCTTGGTCCGTGGCTCCTCGCCCTACCTCCCCCGCCCCCTCCTCACTGGGTCCAGCTCAGTCTAGTCTTGTTCACCCTGGACTCTCCCAGATGTCCCTGTCTCTGGGTGTTGGTATTCAGGCATTATGCTGGCCTGCCCCTGTCACCTTGCAGAATGCACCCAGGGTTCCATGAGGACTGGTCTGCACGCAGATGCGAAGGACCCTTTAAAAGACAGGCCACGCCCACTCATGCTCTCTTTACTTTCTTTCCGGCTTTCCACTCTCCCTGTTCTTTTCCAGTTCTCTCTGCTGCTCTCTTCCTGCTGTTTCCCTGGGGCAGACAGGACTTTTCCTGTCTCCCTCTTCTCTTCTGTCCTGTCTCTGTTCTTGTCTCTCTCTGTGTCTCTTTCTCTCTTTTCTCTTTCCTTCCCCCCCCCCCCCAATCTTCTAATAAAACTTCTCACTTAAACTCTGCCTGGAGTGTTTGTCCCTCTGCCTCAGTCACCCTCGCCTGCCATGGAATTTGCCAAGGTCCCCCAGGCAAGGTCTCCCCTTAAACTTTATCCTAACACTGGGTATGCTCTGCCCCAAATCTACAGTTAAACTTTCTCCTCCATACCCGGGAGCAGCCATGTCCCTTTCCTTTTTTAATTTCTTTTTGTTGTTGTTGTTTTTGTTTTTTGGGTTTTGGGGGGTTTTTGGGGGGGGTTATTTTTTTTTGGTTTGTGTTTTTTTGTTTTGTTTTGTGTTGTTTTCACTCCGAGTTATTCACACTGGGCACACGAACACACACAGCATTTAAAGAGAAGCTACAACAAGAGACTGTGTTTCACAGTTTCAGAGGATCAGGAACCAGGAAATGGTTTGTGTAGGCTGTCTCTGCTCAGGGTCCCTGGAGGTTATATTCAAGCTGTGAAATTTATAGAAGCACTGGGAATGTCTCCATGTCAGAATGCTGTGTTAGTGGGAAATTATGGCAAGCCCAGGATCCTGGAAGAAGAAATGATCACATGTAAAGATCACTCTCGAGATAAATGTTTTTTCCTGGGAGTAGTGGCACATAACTTTACTTCTCAAACTTGGGAAGCAGAGGCAGGGGCATCTCTGTGAGTCAGTGCTACAAAGTAAGGCCTTGACTCAGAAGACGAGGAGGAGGAAAATGGGGGGGGGCACTGTAAGGCCTGGGGTTGTAGTCCCGCATTAAAAAAAAAAATAATAGTAATAACATAAAAAAGAAAAAAAGGAAGAAGAGAAAACAAAACACAGCCCCCATAATCTCATAATTTTCTAGATTATAAGAATAAAGTAAATAGCTTGGATTTCTCTTTTTGGAGGGTTTTTTGTTTGTTTGGTTTGGTTTTGGTTTTTTCAGCAATGCTGTCTCTAGAAGTTAAGGTACCCACAGGACATGTTGGCATTGGCCTTAATCTCAGCACTCCAGAGACAGACAGAAGTATTGCTGCTATAAATCTGAAGCAAGCCCAGGCTATATAATTCTGATCTACAGGGTGAGACAGATGAGTCTTATAACCCATCAAACGTCTCCCTGAGCTCTCACATTATTTTCTGATGAAGGGACCAGACCCTCACGTAGCCACCTGCTTCGGGCACGTGTCTGACCTTGCTGGGCCTGCCCTAGTCACTAGGAGGTCAGATAACCTTCTCGTGGCAAGGAACCAGTCAGAAGTTAGCTGGTGGGACTCTGGATGTGCTTTACGGCTCTGGGCGTGCATTACGGTAAAAGTGGCATAACAGTGCAGAGCATAGGAACCGCCCTGGGGGGGGGGGCTATAGGCCATAACAACCAGATGACCAATCAACACAGAGCAGGAAACCCAAGCCCAGAAACACACCAATCCTGAGACAGTTGCATACCCCAAGACACTCCCCTTTCACTGCCCATCAGCCCCTCCTACAGGTTTCTCTGGGTCCTTCTTATGCCAGCTGCTGTGTTGGAAGGATGAAGGGCCAGAGTAATAGTTAACTCATTAATAAAAGACACTTTGCTTTTGCATCGGAATGGGTCTCTTGGTGATTTTGAGGTTCAGAACTTGGGCACAACACTGAGGCAGGGTCTCATACTGGGACAATACGGAGAAATCCTATCTTGAAACACACACACACACACACACACACACACACACAAACAAACAAACAAAAAATGTTAAGGGTCTCACTTATGAAGCCCTAGCTTCATATCTAATTATTTTTGAGTCCCAATAGCCAGTGAATTCAGAGTGTTTTGCTTTTCATTTCGTAGTAGCCAAAAAAACCAAAAAACAAAACAAAACAAAAAACAAAAGAGACTTATGTCCATCTAACATCTAACATGTAGTCCGGAGTAGACTCTCTTCCTTATGCTTTTTTGGACTTAAAACACACTAAGGGTCACCTGGAAAGAGGGGCCCTCAGTTAAAGTCTTGACCACGTCAGTCTGGCCTGTAAGCATGACTGTGGAGCATTTTCTTAATTGTTAGTAGATGTGGGAGGGCCCAGCTCACTGTAGGAAGGAGGAGGCATACCCTGTAGATGGGCCTGGGCTGAATAAGAAGGTAGTTGAGCAAGCCAGGGTGGGCATGAGGGGCTGTGAGCCAGTAAGCAATATTCTTCCCTGGTCTCTGCTTCAGTTGCTGCCTCAGCATCCTTCAGTGATGGCGTGGAGAAGCAGTTAGCTGGATAAACCTCTCCCTCTTCCGAGTTGGATTGGGTTAATGTTTTATCGCAGCGAAAGAAAGCAAACTTGGACAGCTGGCATTTGCTAGGCCCTGATGTCAATCCTCAGTAGCCCCCAGTACCATTCACAGGGTAGGTGGGGTCCAGGACCCAGAGAGGTCGAGAATGGTCTGAGTTCTGAGAAGATGCTGCTTTCTCAGGTCAGTTTCCAAGGCCCCAGAAGAACCTAGAGGGAAAGGAAAGGAAGCCCAAGGCCAGCACAGGGCGGGGATCGATAAAAGCCTTCATATCGGAACATCATTTTTCATGGGGTAATATATGAGCCAGGGGAGGGGGGGTTGTAAACTGAAATGTTACAACTTCAGAAAGAACCGACATGTCTCATTAGCACAATAGATGGGATGTTGGCCTCATACAAAGAACTAGAAGAAACTGTTCTGGGTGTGGCGCGCTAGCTGATTTGAAAGAGGCCGCCCATGATTTCTTTACTTTAGACTTCCAAACTTTAGTATTTATTTATTTTTAAGACAGTGTCTCACAGCACAGCCTAGGCTGGCCAGGAACTCCCTACCTATGTAGGCGGGGCTCCAATTTGTAGTGGTCCTCCTGCCTCAGCCACCTCTGAGCTGGGATCACAGACACTTGCATGATCACATCCACCTTTGCTTTTTGGTTTTTATCTCATCCCTTTGAGGCCTCTCCAGGCAGAAGAACATGGAAGTGATACTGGCCATGGAGATTGCGAGTGTGTCTGTTGGTGGCCATAGTGACACCAAGGCGTAGAGTGACAGACAGGAGTGTACGGGCAGGCAGGAAAACGATTGTGTTTGTGTCAGATGGAATCTGATCTTTTCAGATTAACAGTTTACAAGCAAAACAAACACCAACCTGTTAATACTCTGTGGCCATCTAACTTGTCTTAATTTGATTCGGGTTCCTGCTCAAGGCTGGATATGAAATTCAACACTCAGTGCGTTGTCCCTGCTAGCAATCCTGACTACAACCCCAGCTAGTGTTTACACACACACACACACACACACACACACACACACACACACAAGCACGCGCACACACACACAAGGGCAATGTACATATAGATACAGTTTTTCCATCTTGAATTCACTGCAGATTGCCATCCAATTACAAGGATAACACTGGGAGGTCTAACTTACCCCTTACCCAGTTCCATCAATGGCAACATTCTACACAAACTGTGGGGCATCCCAGCCAGGGGATTTACTCTGATACAGCCGAGGTACAAAATGTTCTCAACCCAAGGAGACCATTCGGTTGCTGTCTTACAGCCACATCTACATTCTCCACCTTCTTGGCCACCACCAATATCTTCATTTCTATAATTTGTCATCCCAAGGCTATCATAGAACACACAGCATACAATTTTGGGTTATTGGTGATTTTTTTAAAGCAAATTCTCTGGTTATTACATATAAAAATGTTTGTTTCCTATTATTGTTGGATGTGCAGAATAGCTCCTCCTACGCCTCATTTTATAGGCCAGACTGAGGTAGAGTTTGTGCTGGTCCTTATGCATCTGCTTTATAAGTGCTGGGGTTATAATCCTGGGCTGCCAACTCCAACTGTTGCCTCCGTAGTATTTTGTTTGTTTGTATGTTTCGAGATAGGGTTTCTCTGTGTGGTTTTGGAGGTTGTCCTGGAACTTGCTCTGTAGACCAGGCTGGCCTCAAACTCACAGAGATCTGCCTGCCTCTGCCTCCCGAGTGCCACCAGTAGTATTTGTTAAAAGGCTGCCTTTTATCCTGTACCGAACTGTTTTTTCCCAATCAAAAATCACTTGGGCACATGGTAAGGGTTTACTGTTCCTGGGACAAATTACTTTACAGTTACTTTTTAAGTGTTAATAATTTAAAGACATACCAAAGACATGTGTCTTTGGGGCTCAACCACAATGTACCTGTCATCCCAGTACTTGGGAAGTGGATTCAAGGGGGTCAAAGTTCTGCGGGATATTTAGCTACATGGTGAGTTTCAGTCCACCATGAGACCCTGACCCAAAACAAAATGGCCCGGTTAAGATTCATGCAGAGGGGATGGAGTGATGATTCAGTGGTTAAAAGCACTAACTACTTTTCCAGAGGACACAGGTATTGAGGTTTAATAAGGATCAGGAGAACCAAATAGGCAGAATAGATGTTTATTCAGGGAGAAATAACTTACAACAGAGACAGATGAACACCAGCAGGTTCCTGGTCCCAAGGATGCCTCCCGATGCTCTCCTGTCCCTGTCCTGGTCCTGCAAGCAAGAGAGCTCCTGGAGACCCTGCCTCAGACTTAGTTCCCCCAGGTAACATTTGCCTCTGTCCCCACCCCCCCAATGGGCGTGGTCTGTGCCACAGGTGTGGACAAAGTGAATATTTCACTACACACAGGTTCACTTCTCAGTACCCACATGGCAGCTCACAGCTGTCTGTAATTCCAGTTCCAGTAGATCCAACCAACACCAATTCACATAAAATAAAACTAAACAAATTAAAAAAATATTTGCACAGAGCCAAGTGTGGGGGCATAGTCCTTTAATTTTACCACTTGTGAGGCAGAGGCAGATGGATATCTGAGTTTGAGACCCTATTTAAAAAAAAAAAAAAAAGTTGGTTAGGTCAGTTATAGACTAATTACATCTGTTGAAGGCAAATAGGTTTTAATTAATCAAATTTCTTTTTTTTTCTTTTAAAATATTTTTATCATGTTTAATTTATTTTGTATGTGTGCATGGTCAGAGAACACCTTACAAGAGTTGGCTTTTTCCCATTGTGTGGGTGTTCGGATGGAATTCACCTGTGTAGGCTTGATGGCAACTGCTTTTACCCCCCACTGAACCGTTTCTACTGTTTCTGATAATTATTAAATTCCACATGTAAGAGCAAATATTCAGAAGTTGGGCACTTGGAAGGCAAAGGCTGGTGGATCTCTGTGAGTTCAAGGCCAGTGTGTTCTACATAGTGAGACACTGTCTCTAAAACAAACAAAACAAAAGGAAACATACCCCCAAAATGAAACAACCTCCCCCCCCAAAAAAAAAAACAAATATTCATTATTTCACAGTTATATTTTCTTCACTATTGGGGATTGACCAGGAGATCCTATGCAAACATCCTACTGATGAATGACACAGCAGGGTCATCAAGTCCCACAGAAAGTGAGTTAGCAATTGCTTGGACAGTAGGTGAGGTTCCAGGGAGCAAAGCCTGGGGCTTCAAGGCACACAGAGAGATTTGGTTGGGGTGGGGGTGGATGGGAGTGTTGATGGTTAGGGTCACTATTTTCTGTTTATTTTCAGATAAGGTCTTGCTATCTAGCCCAACTTGAACTCAAGATACTCTGGGATACTGGAATTACAGGCATTCACTTTGTATACTTTGGTCTTTTGTTTTTGTTACATTTTGAGACAGGGTCTCACTCTACAGCCCTAGCTGGCCTGGAATACACATGTAGGTCAGGTTGGCCTTGAACTCAGAGACCCTCTTGAGTGCTAGAATGACAGGGTGCGACACGCCAGCCTTGTGTGCAATTCCTCCTGTGTTAACTCTACCCCTCCAGTGCAGTACAAACACACCAGTAGGGAACTGACTGCCACCTCTCAAGGAATTTAGTCAGCACCGTGGCTATTATGATCACATGCTAGATTCTGCTTTCAACAATGACATGTTTTCATTTGGAAAGAAACCCATTAATTTCCCAAGATAAAATAATTGGCATTTCAAGTTCTTCTACGGGAGGTAAAATTCAAACTGGGCATGGAGGTTCTCGCCTATAACCTAGCATGTGAGAGGCTGAAGCAGGAGAATCACAGGGAGGTTGAGGTCAGTCTTGCCCTGAGCGAGACCTCATCTCAAAAAAAACAAATAAAAACCTGAAGAACAGGACCAGCGGTGAGGCTTTCTAGGCAGCAGGGGATGCTTGCTACTGAAGCCCAAGGATCCACGTTTAATTCCCTGGTTCCACATAAAAGTAGAAGGACAGAATGGAATACGTGAAGTTACTTCACCATGCACACGTGGCATGCCCACTGATAAAATGACACAGAACAAAAGAAAGGGAGAGAATACAATCAGAAGTCTGAGGGTTTGTGTATCCCAGGGGCGGGGCCTCTTATGTGTCAAGTCCTGGATTCAGTCCCCAGCACCAAAACAATAACAATAAAGGAAGTGAAATTCAAATACATTCTTTCACAGGCGCTCAACAGTACAGTAGCACTCAAAAGATACATATTTCGGAGGCTTTTTTTTTTTTTTTGGATGGGGGCACGTTTGTTTTTTAATTTTTAGTCTTTACATATGTTACGTTCTACTTTGGAGTTTTGGTAGTTTTTTTGTTTGTTTGTTCACATGTATGTAATTGAGCTCCTAGGGTTGTAGTGACGACATCAGCTATTGAGAGAAAGCAGGCCAACTTTTTTGTTTTTTAGCATGTGTGTATCCACTTGTGCATATGCCTACATGAGCATTGCAGACAGTTGTCACTGTGTGGGTTCAGGAGACTCAACTCGGGTTCTCTGCAAAAGCAATCCGCACTCTTAATCAGCCCAGCCATCTCTCCAGTTCCTCCTTTCTGTTTCCCAGACAGAATATTGCATATTGTAGCCTTGAACTACAACTCTCTCTGGTTCTCTTGCTGCCTTAGCGTGCTGGGCCCTGGGATTACAGGCTTGAGATCCCATGGCTGATTTGTTTCCTGTTTCCTTTATTTAGACTCACCTTGAACCAAGTATTGACAGTTATTGAAATCAGTTCTCTGTAAATAGTTAATCCTATGGAGATTGGAAACCACTGTGAGTGGAAAATCATGAGTGTGAAAAAACACTCCTATTTTCACGCATGTAGTTTTCAATGTTTATATACTGCTTTTTACATATTTGTGAAATAGAATGTGCTATTTTGATTTAGGACTCCCTGTCCAAGTAACAAACTCAGGGTAATTTGCATACCCTTCACCGTCAACTTAAACTGGGGAATGCTTGTTGACTGTGCTGGAACCCAAGGGCTTGATCCCAGCACTACATTAAACCAGGTGTGATGGTGCATGCCTGTGATATGAGCATTTGGGGGGTAGAAGTGGGGGGGATGAGTTCAGGGCCAGCCTTAGGTATATAGCAAGTTAGGCTTAAATTCATAGCCAGCCTAGGCTACACGATGCCTCCTCCCTCTCCCTTCTTCTCCCTCTCTCTCCCTTTTCTCCACCCCCTGTTTATCTCTCTCTGTCTCTGTCTGTGTCTCTCTGTCTCTTGAGGGAGGCAGTTCTGGAGAATTGAGCTCAGGGTCTCATGTATACAAGGCAAGTACAGTTCTACTGAGCTACAGTCCTGGTCCTGAGACCATATCTAAACATTAAAATGCAATAACTCTTATCAATTCTCTATGATGAGTCCATTCAACTTTAACTATTTTGAGCTGTGAGGTATTCTTGTTCACTGTATTCAGCCTGTGTCCTGTTGGATAATGCCATGGTACCGAGTTGATCAATCTTTTTCTGCCTCTAATTCCTTTAAAACCGTGAGGGTGCACGCACCCAAGATGTTAAACCACATTCTTTATGTGACCAGTTTTTCTGGAGAAGCAAACTTAAGAAGTTCAAGCTCGGCCTGCCCCACAGGCAATGCCTGTTTGTTTTTGAGAAATCTCAAATTGTTTTGTAGGAGAGAATTAACCCTCTCGGGGAAACATTTCAAGTCACTGTCCCATGGGAGAGCGTGAGGGAGGACACCTGCACCCTGTGGTGTGTGTGTTGGCGGGTGCTGCTAGACAGAGTCTGTGTAACTGAAGCCTCCAAGGGAGGGGTGGACAGCAGAGCAGCTGTCTTCAGCTTCATGGAGACCAGAGACCAGGAGAACAGTTCTTCAGATATTACCAGAACCCAACGGAAGCAAACCTGGGAGACTTGCATCAGAGCCTTGGCTGGAAAGCAGGGCAGCAATCCTGTTTGGATAGGTGCTTGATGAATGTGTGTTGAAGGGATGGAGATGTCACTCAGTTATTACAGCCCTTCCTAGCATGCCTAGAGCCCTGAAATGCAAGAATGTCCTATTTGCTGGCCAGTGGCGGCTCTTTAATCCCAGCACTGGGGAGTTCAAGGCCAGCCTGTTCTACAGAGGGCAGCCAGGCTACACAGAGAAGCCATGTCTTGAAAAACAAACAAGCAAAAAAGGCTAACTCTAAGGTTCTGTTATGTAGCCCAAGCTACCCCAAATTTACTATGTGGCCCAGGCTAGCCTCAAATTCATGAGAATCCTCCTGTATCAGCCTGCCCAGTGCGGAGATTGTAGGTTTGTGCTCCAGGCCTGGATGAGCCATTATAATTACTATACCAGTAACCTAGAGGTGTTTTAGGCGGAATAGAGAATATTATGTATATGCCTCTTAATTTTTTTTTCCATATTGAGAATTAAACTCAAGACTTCACACAGGTAAGGACGTTTTCTACTATTGACCATTATAACTCTAGGCCCTTAAAGTACAGTTTTACTTTTTTGTTTTCTCTCTCTCTCCTTTCCTTTCTTTTCTTCTTTTAGGACAGGGACTCACGGTGTAGTTGTACTGGCCTGGAACTCACAAGCTTCCTGTCTCAGCCTCACACAGGTGCTTGGATTACAAGAGTGTGCCATTTCACCTAGCTGTTTTGTGTTTTGCTTATTTTAGTGTGTGTGTGTGTGTGTGTGTGTGTGTGCGCGCGCGCGCGCGCTCTTGGCGTATTCGAGGGTGAGTGTGCATGTGCATTTGGGGCCCAGTGGGGCAGAGGTCTATACAGGTGCCTTTCTGGTTGGTTTTGTTTTTGAGACAGGGTCTCACTGCGTGACCCTGGCAGGCCTGGAACTTCCCAAAGCTCTGCCTGCCTCTGCCTCCCAAGTACTAGGATTAAAGATATGCACCACAAAAACTCAAGGTTTGGGGGTTATCTTTTTATGACAGGGTCTCTCACTCATCTAGGCTGGTCAAGGATCTCCGGGGACCCTGTTGAAAATAGCCCCCTCTCCCCCGCCTGGACCGCACACCTCACAAGCACACCTCCCCCCCCCCAGACTGCATACTGATCCTGGGTGGGGGTGGGGTGGGGCCATCTAAACTCAGGTCCTCCTCAAGTCTGCAGCATCTGACCCAGCCATCTCCCCATCCCCTGTGTTTCGCTTTTCAGGAATAAGAAAAGGCACGGTTTTACAGCCTGGATAATGAGCATAAAGGCAACAACTCGTGCTGTAAGCAGGCACAGGCAATGTATTCCTCAGTGCTGGCCTGTCCACTGCTAGCTGGAGATCTCTGGCCTTGTAATCTTTTCTGAACATTTCAAGGCTAGTGAATGGGAAAAGTTTTGTCAAGAATTTCCCACCAGCTCCAATAATACAATCTCGCAGAACTGGGGGGGGGAGGGGGAGGAACGCTGATATCATTTGTATCAAAGCAGGCAGTACAAATAGTACCTCCTGCTCCGCGTTCTTAAAGGAACCCCTCCCCCACGTCGGCGGCAGGATAGAACCCAGAGCACGTGATCCAAGGCTCTACCTTAGAGCCACCCCCTGGTTCTCAAACTGCTTCAACCACGTTTTCAAGTTCCTACCACCCTGCTATCAAAAAGGCTCCTTCCACTACCACGCTTGAGAGGAAGGGATGAAACAATGCAAGTGTATTCCAGAAGGGTGTGGAGTGTGGTGGCTGAGCGTGCGCTTTGAAGTCCGGTGCCCATTGGTTTGCCTTGCTCATCCATCTACCAACTGTGAAACCCTGGGTGCACAAAATGTGCTTTCTTTGCTTAATCCCTGCCATTTTCTGTTGTGGTAGAATGAGAATAGGACACCCGCCATCAGGCTGTTGTGAGGCGTGTATATGCGATCATATGGGCGATTTTTTTTTTTTTTTTAACAGTACCCGGTACAGAATGAGAATGCTTATGTTTGGGCTCAGTGCTAGATCACAGAGGCCTCGGATTCCACTCCCCAGCACTCTATGAGGTGGGGGAGGGGGGAGATGCTAATGTTTCCAAACAGTCAAAATTTAAATTGAAGCAGGGTGTGGTCTCTCAAGCCTGTAGTGTCTTCTCTCCAGAGACTTGGGGCTAGCTAGAGAGCTCAAGGCTACCCTCGACTGTTCTGTGATTCTGTTTCAGCCAACAAAACACCATAACACAAAACAAGTTGAGATACGTGATATTCTCCCAGATAACTAAGAACAAAGAGCTTGAAAATCTGTTTCTAAATGGATAAACTTTAGAGAAATTGGCCTTTGCGTATATCCACAAAAACAAAATAATTGACAAAACAACATTTAAAATAATTTATTTATTTTCATTCTGCATACATTCTTGTTTTGCCTCCATGTATGTCTGTTGTGAGGGCATGCTATCCCTGGGAAATGGAGTTACAGATGGTTGTGAGCTGCTAGGAACTGATCTGGGATCCTTTGGGAGAGCAGCCAGTGCTCTTAACCATTGGGCAATCTCTCCAGTTTCAAGAAAACAATTCTATCCTGAAAAGCTAATGAGTGGTTCCCAATATGTTCTTATATGACAACGAATAAGGGCCAGATGCCATATAAGTAAGTTAATGTATTAAATCTGAGGATGAGAGATGCTTATCTGGCATCTAGGCTTAAAAGTCCTTAATTCTTTCAGCACAGTCTCACTCTGTGGCTCTCAGACTGTACTGGAGCTCACTGTCCGACCCAGGGAGGGCCTCAGGCTCAAGCTGACCAACCCTCTTGCCTCTGCCGCTCAGACATCAGGATTACACACATAACCACAACCCCTGGCTCACCTGAGATTATTTTATGTTTTCCTCCCTACTACTGTCATGCTCAGTGCGGAGTAATACAACAACATTTTAATTGAAGTCAAATACTTATTGGCCGCGACGTTAATATAATGATTATCGAATCAGGTGGAGGAAGAAAACAGGCCAGCCCCTTCTTCGCTGGTATTCGAGATCTTCATGGTTTGAGAACACCAATGGCGACCGAACAGACCTAAGCCAACGTGGTTGGTGTTTCAGCATCAGCCGAGACAAGAGGCCTGGATGTGTAACCTTCAGCATCAGACGCTGAGAGGACAGGCACATTTCCAGTAACAGCTTCATTTCCCCGCGTTCCCTGGGGAAAGAGGGCGGTGAGTTCTGTTGATGGCATCAGCTGACATCACTGGCTGGGATCGTGGGGACGCTGGGCCCACCTCAGCGGTGGCCTGACTGCATCAACGTCTGGGTTTCCCAGCTCCTGCCACGTGAGCCGACCTAATATGGCCAGGCTCAGGAGCAGCCCAGGAGTGCTTCCTTTCTCCTGCAAAAGGAGAGAAGGCTGGAACAAATGCTTAAAGTCAAACACAGTCTGAAGGAGAGCAAATGGGGATTTGGGTTCGCGCCTGGCCAGATGCAAATCCCAGGGCTGCAGAAGCTCCAACCTTGGGGTATCAATCATTGAATTGAAAAACAAAGCTTTGCCCCCTTCCCCCTTCTTTCTTGCTGTCTCTGAACCTTCTTCAGCCCCGGGACAGATCCCAAACCTCCCGTCCCCTTTAGGGACCCGAGGAGCCCTGGGGGTGGGGTGGGCTGCTGGGAATCTGGTGGCTGAGCCTTTGGTCCTAACAGCCTAGGGGGAGATGCTGCAAGGCGTGTCTGGGCTGTGCTCATGTGATGAAGGGAGGGAAAAACAAGGAGGGGGGAGGAGGCTACGAGGTGGCTTTTTTTTTTTTTTTTTCTTTTAAGGAGTTTGCCACGAGCGCGTCCCCTTCATTCGCAGTCCGGGCGCGTTCTCAGCAGGATCGCAGAGAGCCGGCTCTCCTCGCCCGTAGTCCCTGTGGTCCTGGGAGCACGTCCCCTAGCCCCTCGGCGTCCCCGCGGTCCCAGGAAGGCGGCTAGCCAGCGGGAGTAGGAGAGCCACTGAGCCATGGGCGCAGGCAGTTCCACCGAGCAGCAGAGCCCCGAGCAGCCGGCGGGGAGCAACACGCCGAGCGAGCCGGAGCTCAGTGGCCACGGGCCCGCAGCGGAGGAGCCGGGAGCAGCAGGAGAACCCGCCGACGCGGATCCCGCCACCAAGGTATGCTGCGGCCACCTGCCCGGGTGGGGCGGGATGGAGATGGGGCGTCCTGGCGGTTTCCGCCTGCCACAACTTCCCGCCGGTGCAGCCCGACTGCAAACTCGAGCGCAGCCCTTTGCAGGCTCTCGGGGTCTTTCGCACCGGGGCGGGGCTGGCATCTTTGTCGTGGGTCCCAAAGGGCGGCGACCTAGCCCTTCCGCAGCCATCAAATCTGCCTCTGCCCGCCGCTTTGCAGCCTTTCCCCTCTCTTCCGGTGGGCTGGCAGCCCGGGGGGATGGCCGGTGGGGCATCCGTAAGAACTGATTGTGGCCAGGCATTTGAAGCTGCCTCACACCCACCCAGATCCCAGGTCCCAGAGAGGAAAAGTCGGAACGTGCTTTGGAGCATCGCAAACCTGGGTCCCAGGTTCCCCACCCAGTATTGGCCTTGACACCCGCTCCACCCGGGCCACCGGATTTGGTACCCGGAGTCCTGCGGCAGCGCCTGGGACACCGCCTAGCTGATGCAGAGAATCTGTCTTCCAGACAGAAAGAACCGGAGCAGTAGCACCAATGGAGGGCTAGGAAAGCTCCTGGTACCCTGTCTCCCTTTCTCACAGTTTGCTGCCTGCGGACTCAGTTGGATAAGCAAACATTGGAGTTAGAAGTTCTCCACCGATGTAGGCAAAGGCTTAAGCGAGCGTTCCTTCCACTCTTTCTGTCTACCGAAAAGCTCTAGAAATACTGCAGTTTTACAGGCCGGCTCCAGGTGGGAATATTTAATCTGGTACACCACAGCCTCTACCTTCGTGTCCTATTCTCATTATTGTGTTTTATTCAGTTCTTTTTCTTTTGTTGTTGTTCGGGGTTGCTAATTAATTTGCTTGTTTGCTTTGAGACAGGGTATCACTCTAACCTAGGCTGGCTTGGAACTCACCACGTAGCCCAACTAGTAGCAATCCTCCTGCCTCTGCATCTTAAATGACTTCTCAGCCACGCCCGGCTGGTGACATTGCTTTTTAGCTGTTTTCCAGCAAGTGGTGGTGAGCAAGACTTCACTCAGGTGGATTTATGGTATTCTTACAGAAAGCTGTGGACAACCAAACAAACAGAGACATCAACCAGTTGCTGAATTTGGGGATAGAGAGTAATGAGCACTGTTAGGAATGTTCCCGGAAATGTAGACATCTTTCCGCGTTGAACAAAACATTCATATCCAGGTAAATCTCACAGAGGTTGGACCTGCTCGCTTTGACCTCTTTAGTTGTCCTAGTATAATAGAGGATGAGTGGTTGCTCTTAACAGTTTCTAGCTCCACTTTTTAACTCATGGATACTCACTCGTAAAATCCAGCGTCCCCCTGCCTCGGATGCATAGATCTTCTAGAGGCGCCTCAGTACACTCTCCATCCATCCTTTGGATGCCTCAGTTACATCTTAATACTTGGCAACAGTCTTTCTAAAGAAAGAATAACTTATGAGAGGAAGAGTGCAGGTGTGTGCTTGAGCTCTCTGTGTGTAGGGGCAAAATGTGCCTTGTGCGCAGGTCAGACAACAGCTCTGAAGTTGGTTCTCTCACTTTACTTTTATGGGGGTTGTGGGGCTTGAACTCATGTTGCCAGCCTTGTGAAGCAAGCGCCTCTCCCAGCGACCATCTGTCTCAGAGCCCCACACCAGGTTTTAATGCTGTCAACATAGTTCTGGTTTTGAGTACAGTAATTTTAAGGTATGATTGCTAAAAATGTGTTGTCAGGAGACATTGCTTACCTCGGTTTTTATAGGATAGTTTTTATATAATAGTTGTATTAGCTGTTTACACTGAAATATGGACCTTCTCCCCTTCCCAATAAACTGCATTTGTTTACTTAAAAACATTCCTTCCATCCATTCTTCCTTCCTGCATCCCCCTTCTCCATCTTAGTCAACCACCATCTTGAAACATCCAAGCAGTTTCTTTTAAAAAATGACTTAAGTGACATCCACAGCATCACTAATTTGTTGGCCAGTTTCCCAGTTATCAATTTGGAGATGGATCGATACACTTGCGTGTGCTCGCTGGAATATATGTGTTTCACTAGGATCTCAGAATCAAGAATGGTTCAGTGTCCCCAAATTCTACCCTTAACCTCAATCTTGAGCTCCAGTCCCTGACCTCCAAAGCGGAAAGCAGAGAGGTTCCATCTGCCTCTTGGCTCCCTAACCCCTTGGTCCGTTCTCATTGGAGCCCACATTTGTGGGTTTAGGGGCTTTTAAGCTAATGGGCTTGACTTGTGTACATGCTCTACAAGTCTAGGAGCTTATCTGGTTTTGCTGGCAATCTGTCCCCTGTGTGAGGCATGGCACCCGGCATGAAGTGTAGAGACTTGGCAAGAGCTGATGGAGAGGAGGAAGTGATGATATTGGCTCTTGGGTTTTCCTTGGTTGATGCAAGCTGTCTACTCCACTTTTAGCCTCACCGTGATTAGCTTCATGTATCAGAAAGTGACTGAGGACCGGTGTGTTTGCTAATTAGATGGAGCAAATGGTTTAGGAAGAAACTCAGATGTGAAGCCTCAATTTGTTCTTTAGAAATACAGTGGCTCGGCTGGGCGTGGAGGCTCACATTTGCTATCCCAGCCGAGGCAGGAGGACTGCTATGACTTGACTTTGAAGCCAGTCTGGGCTACGTGAAACCTTGCTTTTTTTTTTGGTTTTTGTTCAAAGCACACACTGAGTTACTTAGAAGTTATGTCGTGGATATATAATTTTGATGGGTGTGTAGACATTTGGGGGAGGTTTATCCTCTTTGGATAGAATGATCCATTTTTTTTCCTTTTCACATAATGTAATCAATCATTAAAGATTATTATCAGATTCCCCCCCCCCGTGTGTCATACATTTATATCATATCATACATTTATATCATATGTGCTACATGTTTAGTAAATCAGTTAGTTTGGGGATTTTTTGTTTTTTAGACAAGGAGTCATTCTGTGGCCCAATCTGTCCTAGAACTCACTATGCAGCAAAGGCTGGCCTTGAACTTAATCTTCCTATCTCAGCCTCCTGGGACTGAATTTACAGCAAGGAGCCATATATACATATATATGTGTGTGTGTGTGTGTGTGTGTGTGTATTCTGAACTAGCTTTGGGCAGGATGCTTGGCATGTACACTAACACTGAGCTACAGTCCCCATCCCTAGTTACTAGTCATTTCCTAAGGGTCCCTAAAGGCCTTCCTGATTGAACTCTGCCATGAGGTCAAATAGAGAGTTAAACTTGTTTGATTTTTGTGACAGTTTCTCTGTATAGCCCTGACTTTCCTGGACCTGGCTTTGTAGGTCAGGCTGGCCTTGAACTCAAAGATCTGCCTATCTCGGCCTTGAAGTCGAAGATATGCTTGCCTCAGCCTCAGGAGTACTGGAATTAAAGGTGTGTTCCGCCACCAACCTGCTGGTGTTTTTAAAGAAATGATTACATGTTTAGTGTGTGTGTCTGTTCGAGCGCGTGCATGCCCAAGCATGCGTGCATGGGTACCCATGCAGGCTTCAGATCCACTGCAGCTGGAGTTACAGGCAGTTAGTTGTGTGCTCCCTGGTGTGGGTGCTGGGATCCCTCTGGTCTCTAACAGTAAGTGCTCTTAGCCATCTCTAGCTTCTGGGAGGTAAACATCATCTTCTTCCTCCTCCTCTTGTTTTGGGATTGAACTGAGCCCAAGAGAATTAAACTTTTGATTACTCAAGTTTAACATTTAAATGCCCTGTATCTTGGTTTTTATCTTTTGCAGGGAGTCCCATAGTCAGTATTCATATGCAAATTCTAAGAGGAACTAAATGGTTTGGTCAGTTATTTGCCTGGTTTAAGACTTCAAGGTTGCTCCTAGGGACAGTAGTTTGGTTGGCTCCTCATTTCCTCAGTTGTGTATTTAGGAGCTCTGGTCTCTGCAAATTTATATTCATTCAGTTGCTGACAGACCACGGGTGACCAGTGACTAATGAACTAATGAACTTCCGTTGTGCTGGTAGATTTTGATTTCTGGAGCCAAATTGAAAGCCATCAGAATGCCTCTGAATCAACCTTTGTTTTTCAATAAATGATAACATTTACGTGTGTGTGTGTGTGTGTGTGTGTGTGTGCATGCTTGCTTGCATGCACATATATGGAGGTCTGAACAACCAGCGGGAGCTGAGTTGACAGTCATCTCTCACATGGCATCAGGCTTGGCTGCAAACACCTTACATATGGGGTCTTCTTGGCAGCCTTGAATTAACCCTTCTATATTTTCTACTGATCAGTGATTTGCAAGCTGGAGATGGAACAGGGCCATTGTAAGCTGGGTAGGGAGGTGAGGTGCAGTCCCTTGTCAAGTCTTAAGGTTGTGGTTCCCCTTGACTGCAGGAGTTATGAGTCACCAAAACATGAATGATGCGCAAAGTTGAAGAACTCGCTTTTTAAATTAATTAACTAATTCTAATGTACATTTGGACAAGTGTTTTGCCCATATATATGTATATAATGTACATTTGGACAAGTGTTTTGCCCATATATATGTATATATGCACCACATTCATGTCTGGTGTCCCCAGAGGTCAAGCATCAGATTTCTGGGCAACGGGATTACAAATGGCTGTGAGCCACTATATGGGTGTTAGGAAGTGAACCTAGGCCCTCTGTAAGAGCAACAAGTGCTCTTAGCTGCTGAGCCCTCTTTTCAGCCCCTTGATTGGTGTTTTAAAGGATGTGTCTATATTAAACAGATACTGGAGGTGCCAGCCCATCCCATAATTGACTGACCTGAGCTACTGTGGTTTTTTGAGAAACTGGCTTTTAATGCCCAAGTCATCTGCTTTACCATGAACGGTCTAGAATTTAATGGAATTGGAAGAATTGTCTTTATCTATGACTTGGAATTTTTGTGGGGTGAGTGTGTGTCTCATGTAGTCCAGGATGGCCCCGAACTCACTATATAGAGGATGCTGTCCTTGAACCTCTGATTCAGCCTTCCTCCTGAGGAGTTTCTGCATGTGTCACTTATATTCCAGCAGATTTTTCCCCATGACGAGAGGCGCTGTTCTCTCACTAAATCAGAGACCAAACCCAGCAAGCTTTGTCAGCATAGCACTTGAGAGGCTGAAGCAGGGGGATAGCAATAGCAAGTTCAAGACCAGCCTGGGCAATGTAGTGAGATCTATGTTAGCCTGGGATGCAGAGTGTGAAACTGCCTCAAAGCTTTCAAAAACACACACACACAAACAAGAACATTGGAGACAGAAGTGTGAGGCTTCAAGATGAAATTATTTGGCTTCACAGTTTGAGCTGTAAGAGTACCTGCCACCTGAGTGTGAGGACCTGTGTTTGGGTCCCTGGCGCCCACATTAAAAGCTGGGTGCTGCAGCCTGTTCCTGTAAGCCCAGTGCCAGGTCGATGCTGCCCTGTTAGTCTTGCTGACAGCTCCAGGCTTAGAGAGACCCTGTCTCAAGGGACTAAGGCAGAAACTAAGCTGGCCACCTGTTGTCCTCTCCTGGCCCCTGCATAGCCTTGCCTGGGCATGAGCACACATGCTGTTTAAATATACAAATGTGTAGTATATTGAGTTTTAGATCTTGATCAGCCCCCGCTGTCCACGAACGAGACAAAGGCTCTCACCCTTGCCTAGGCTTGTTTCCTGTTCCGGGTGCCTGAAGTGGCTCTTGCCACTATTACCTGGTGTTATAGGCATGCAGGACCAAGTTCCGCTTTAGTGGGACTCTGCCTGTGGTTCTAGAATCGGAAGCCTCTTATAAAATGGAAAGGTTGTCCAGAGGAGCTTGACATTGATTTCATAGAAGAAAAAGGGCGGAGGAAACCTGAGATGGAACCAAAATTCCCTTATCTTGTAAAGGTCCGTGGAGAGGGGACAGGCTTAGACAGCCCAAACTGTCCTGTTGGGTTTGGGTTTATTTGTTGTTTGTTTTAAAGACAGGGTCTCTCAATGTAACCCAGTCTCAAAGCAGGTAATCTCCTGCCCCAGCCTCTTGAGTGGTGGGATGACTAAAAAGCTGTACTTGGCCATTATCGAGTTCTTTATCTTTTGGTATCTTGCAGGTCGGATAAACAATTTGGTTTCAGCTCGGTCACTTGCTTTGCCCCGATCCTTTGGGCCCTCTGTTAAAAGCTCTAGCTGCCTGTGAATTTTAGGACAATCAACACAAAAGAAATAAATAGCTCGACTGGTAGCGGAGGTCTCTGGCCTGTTCGTAGCAGGTGGGAAACGCTGGATTCCATGCCCACCCTCACAGCACACGTGCACAAACGACGCTGCCTGTTTTTCATTGCCTTCTTTCTGTAAGTTTTAAAAGATATTCAGGGTTTAGGGAACAGAACACCTGCACAAGAAAAGGATCACGGGAGATTATGCCCGTCATTGACCTGTGTAGTTCTGTGTGGGCTGCCATTCGTGACGTGTGGGACGGAAGTGTATGGCATTTAGTTCGCATTTTGAGAAAATAGTTAATACCCATGCCTGTTGAAATCCCTGAACCCAGTCCGTCGCTCTCTTACCCTAAGCATTAAAAAGCACTATGGTAGAAAGTAGACAAAGAGCTGGAGAAGGACAGGTAATGTGCTGTCTGTGTGCACGTGGGCATACGGTGCCATGGCGAGGGTGTGGAGGCCTGAGTCAACTCTCCCATTGTACCATGCCCCAGGGAAAGATCTCAGACTTAGCAGCAGGTGCCCTTTACTCGGTGACTAATCTTGTTGGCAAAAACACTATAGCATTGGTTTAAAAAAAAAATGTAGAAAAAGGGACTATATTTATTTATTTGTAATAGACCTGGCTGTCTTGGAACTCAATCTGTAAGCCAGGCTGGCCTCGAACTCACAGAGGTCTGCCTGCTTCTGCCTCCCGAGCGCTGGGATTAAAGGCGTGCGCCACCACTGCCGTCAGGGATTCATTTTTATTTCATGTGTGTGTGTTTGCCTGATGCGTGTTGCCACATGTGTCCCTGATGCCCGTGGAGATCTGAAGAGGCCATCAGATCCTGTAGAACTGGAATCATAGATGGCTGTGAACCACCATGGGGTTGTTGGGGACTGAACCTGGGTCCTGAGGAAGAGCAGCTCTTAAGTGCCGAGCTTCCTTTCCTGATGATGTCCTTACTTGAAAAATATGCGATATTTGAGTCACCGGATTTGGGGCCATTTTCCTGCTGATGTGGTTTGGCTAGAGGCTGTAAGGATCTGAACCTGTGATTGCTCTTGTTTTATTTATATTAGTGCTTTTCTTTTCCTTTGTTTTAGAGATCGGAGTTTATCTCAAAGGCCAGATTGTCATCCTTGAAATCACTATGCACGCAGGTCTGCCTTTGGAGTCCTGTGTCTTCTTTCTCTACCTCCCAAGTGCTTGATGTGTATCACCATCGTGTGTGTGTGTGTGTGTGTGTGTGTGTGTGTGTGTGTGTGTGATTCTCTGTACAGCCTAGAATCCCAGGACCAGGGCCTGCACTCATGAAAGGCCATCTTGGCTTCTGACCCCTCAGTGTGGGTACCGTGGCCTTATGGGAGGAGAGGAGCTGGCACCGGAGCCTGTCCTTTCTCCAGTGTTCAAGGCTTAGATGACAACTCAGACTCACTCACTACTGAGGTTGGAGCTTGCGTGGGTAGAGAGGAAGGTGTCAGATTTCTTCCTCTCATATAGCTAGAGAAGAAAATAGAGGAAATTATCCTCCTACATAGTGTGCTGTGCGTGGAGGTTCCTCTGCGTGAGCCATGTTGGGCGGAGGGTGGTGCACACAAGCCATGTCAGGTGTTGCTGTATACAAACTATGTCTGGTGGAGTCAGATTGGATTACAAACCAAGTTAGGTGAAGTCTTGTGTCAGAACAAAACAGAATGCTCCCTGTGTTTTCTAGCCGGGTTCAAGTGATGCTTCTGGCTCTGCCTCCCACCCATCTTGGACCGCATGTGGACTGATTTACTTATCAAGTACAGTGTTCTGCCTGCAGAACGAGAAGAGGCTGCCGTATCTCATTGTAGATGGTTGTGAGCCACCCTGTGGTTGCTGGGAATTAAACTCAGGACCTCTCTGGAAGAGCAGTCAATGCTCTTAATCCCTGAGCCATCTCTCCAGCCTGAAGGGAGGAGACATTTTTAGCTGTTACCTTGATACAACCTAAAATGACCTGGGAAGAGCCTCAAGGAGGGGTGATCTAGAGCAGGTGGGCTTCCGGGCATATCTGGAAGGTTGTCTTGATCGATGGGCAAAGGTCCAGCCTGAAGGTGAGTGGTACCGTACCATTCTTTGGTTTGAAGCCGTGGACTCAGTGAGGTAGAGTTAGCTGAGCTGTAGACACGTGTGCATCCATTTCTCTTTGCTCTTGTCTGTGTCTTGACTTCCCCTCAGTGATGGGGCTGTCACCTGGGACTGAGATCAAATAATCCACTCTGCTCAGCTCCTTTTTGCCGGGGCATCTTGCCACAGCAACAGATATGAAGCTAGGACATCATGTGACAGTCGTAATGAGGGACTCAAGAAGGGCTTACAGGAGGGTGGGCCCTCAAGAAGGCTGAGGCAGGAGGATTTGAGTTTGAGGCCAGCTGAGGCTATGGAGCCAGTGCCTGCCAGGAATATACAAATAAATAGGTGGGACAAACCAGGTAATGGCCAACACATCGGCAGATGCATCTCCACTCAGCTGCACATCTCCAATGGTAGTCCTTTTCATGACAGCACAGACTGGGAGTGGAGGGGACAATACTGTGGCACCTGAAGGTGGTGGCGAACAAGAGATACAGAGGGGACAGGGAAATGGACGGAAACAGAAGAGAAAACTCTAAAGGCAGGGAGTTGGCCAGCTGCCAGAACATCACTTACCTTATCGAATCTTCTCCATCAGGAAATGGAGGTCCCTGAGGGTCGGCCACACCCCTTCTGCTTGCAGGGACATCTCAGGGACGACTCATCTTTTCTTTCAAAGAGGGTGTTTCTTTTGGGCGAAGCCCACGTTCAGTGTCAGCTTTTGGGTTTGTGCTGAGGTCAAGGCAGTGAGTGGGTTCGCTCTCTCTGTGTGTCTGAGCCTGTGGCTGCTCCTTGACGATTTCAGCTGTCAATTCATCACTCTTTTTAAAGTGCCCTGCTGTTTTTTATTGGTGTGTGTGTGTGTGCACACCTGTGTTTGCTATGGCTTGTGTATGGCCAGAGCACAACTTTAAGGAGTAGGTTCTCTCCTTCCACCTTGTTTGAGAAAGTCTATCATGTTTCTGTTGTGCTGTGTGCTCCAGGCCAGCTGGAGCGGGAGCTTCCAGCCAATTCTCTCCTTCCCTACCTCCCATTGCACAGGGAGTGTTAGAGGAGTTACAGTGTTGGGGTTATAGTCCCAGGACCTAACTTAGGCTTGCTTTTCCCTTGAAGCCATCTCACAGCTCTTTTTTTTTTTTTTTTACTATTATTTATGTATTTATCCACTTAATTACTTATTTATATATTTATTTTTTTTGTTTGTTTGTGGGGGGGGGCAGGGTTTCTCTGTGTGGCCCTGGCTATCCTGGAACTCACTCTGTAGACCAGGCTGGCCTCGAACTCACAGAGATCTGCCTGCCTCTGCCTCCCCAGTGCTGGGATGAAAGGCGTGCATCACCCACCGCCACCCGACTACTCTTTCTATTATGCACAGTTTCATTCTGTATTCCAAGCTGTCCTAAAACTTACTGTGTAGCCCAGGTTGGCCTTACTGATTCAGCCTATTAGGACTAGAGGTATGTGCCTTCATACTGGCTGGACACTCCTTGATAAACCGCATGCGATGGCCCACACCTGTAATCTCAGCTGGACTGAGGCGAGCGGAGTACAAATTCAAGGCTAGCCTGAGCTCCATAGTCAGTCTGTCTCCTAAGGGGAGGGGTGACAAAAAAAAAGGAGGGTTGGGGAGATGGCTCTATCAGTAATGTGCTTACCATGCAAGCGTGATGGCCTGAGCCATACATATCCCCAGCATCCATGTGATGATAGGTATCCATAATCCCGCCACTAGGGTGAAAGAGACAAGATGATCCCTGGAATTTGCTGGCTACCCTAGAAAGACTCTGGCTTGAACAATTAAGTTTGGGCTGAGCATGGTGTCGCATGCCTTTAATACCGATAGAAACAGGTCTCTGGGAGTTTAAGGTCAGCCTGGTCTATACAGCCAGTTCCGACCAGCTGGAGCTACGCAGTGAGACCCTGTCTCAATAAACAAAATAAAAAACAACAATAATAAATAAAAGTTTGGGCAGCAAGATTGCTTGATCTGTTAAGGCACTTGCTGCCAAGCCTGGCCCTCAGAGTTTGATCTCCCAAACAGGTACGGTAGAAGGAGAGAACTAACTCCTTCAAGTTGTCCTCTGACTGCCTCATGTTCATGTTGTGCACGCACACAAACACACACACACACACATTTTCTAAAAAGATGAGCAATTGAGGAAGACCTGGCCAACCTACACACATTTGCACCTGTACCCATTCACACACATACATGAGCACACACACACATACATGAACAGGCGCTTCTACACTGTGTCATATGCATGAAATATATGTTGCCATGCAATATGCAGAAGTGTTGTTTGCTTTGTAGTTCTTTTTACTTTTAAAATGTATTCATCTTATCAATTGCTTGTTATTACTATTTTTGGGACAGGGTCTTAACTATGTAGCTCTGGCTGTCCTGAAACTCACTACATAGATCAGACTGGCCTTGAACTCACAGAAATATGCCTACCTCTGCCTCCCAAGTGCTGGGATTAAAGACATGTGCCATTATTCCCAACTTCATTTATTATTATTATTATTATTATTATTAATCCTCCTGCCTCAGCAGGACTTACGTACCATTATCTGCAGCTTTAATGGATGCTAGGTTTTATATGTATGGCTCTTAGTGATAGTTTAAACCATTTCCTAACAGACTTTCCAGAAGTATGCCTTTTGGAGACTTTTATTGTTTGGAATTACTCAGCTGCACTGGGGAGTGAGCACTAACTAAATCCTGTAGAACGTTCAATGCATGCTATCCCTGCTCTGAATCTATGATCGGTTAGACTCTGCAGTGTGAATGACAGGCCAGGCGGGGACAAGGTGGCCTCTAGGTCACTGAGAACCGGTCCACTTCTTATTTGTTTCCGTTTTTTTTGAAACAAAGTCTCACTTTATAGCCCAGGCAGGCCTTGAACTCCTGCCTCAAGTCTCCCAAGAGATGGGAATACCAGCGGGCACCATCGTGTCAGATTATAACCCACTTTCTATGATGCATTTTAAAAATATTTATTTTTTATGTGCACTGGTGTTTTGCCTGTGTGTATGCCTGTGTAGCTGCAGACAGATGTGGGCCACTATGTGGGCGCTGGGAACTGAACCCCCAGGTAGTATGGGAGAACTGTCTGTGTTCTTGACCACTGAGCCATCATCTCTCATGATGAGCTTCTTGATTGCTTCAGAAATAACAAGCAAATCAGTACTTAAGAGTTGAGCTCCAACTTTTATGTTATAACTGGGGCTATTTAAATGAAAATTTGTAATCTCTCTGTTGTGTGTTGTAGAAAGTAAGTCACTCAAGCGGTAGGGAATGTTAGAAAGTTTTGTTAAATTCTTTCTTATAACAATTTCTCCCACTCTTGGCACAAGCTTGTGTAGAAAATTGAAGCAAAACAAACAAAAAATAAAAAACTGGGCTGTAATGGGAATAAAACCCAGATTGATCATTTTACACACACACACACACACACACACACACACACACACACACACACCCTTTATTGGAAAACCTCAAGGGTTAAATTTACTTATAAGAAATTCGGTAATTTTAATTAAGTCTTCTGTTTTGCTTATAATGAGCTAAACTTGCTTGCTTTGATCAACACGAAAATTTTGTAGTTGTTCTATGTGGAGATTTTGTGGTGACTGAGACCCAGGGGTAGTATCTAGACTGTAACAGTGACAGATTTCACATCAGGTCCCTCAAGACATGGAGGAATGTAAAGAATGCTTCAGCATTTCAGGGAAGTAGGTCATGGTTTAAAGTACTACATTGGCCAGAGGAGAAAGCTTTCTCGGGAAGTCTCTCTGAGCCCTGGAACCCAGCTGATTCCTTTCCCAGAATGCTTCAGCCTTGAGTAAATTCAGCAACAGAATGAACTTCCCCGGCCTCTGGAGAGCTGGATTCAGAGTTCCAGATTCATTGCTCAAGCTTGTGACTCCAAGAAAAATCATATGTGGGATTGATACTTTTTTTTTTTTAACTGCATGATCCTGAAATAGACTTTATTTAAAGAGTAATAGGCAGGGGCTGGAGAGATCGCTTTGTGCTTGAGAGCACTTCCTGCTCTTGTAGAGGATAGACCTGAGTATGCTTCCCAGTACCCACATCGGAGGCTCTAGGGGATCTGATGCCTTCTTCTGGCCTCTTTGGGAACCCACGCACACGTGGCACACCCTCTTATAGATGTGTGCCGCACACATATTAAAATAAAGTATTAAAAGTAGTAGGTGAGAGGAGAGGAGGGGGGTTAAGTACATTTAGCAAGAAAAGGCGAGTCAGTGCTTTTAAAGACTTGGGGTTTGGGGTGTTGGGGATACAGTTCAGTTGGTGTGGTATTTACCCATCACACATGGCCCTGCAGCGAGGTCCTGTTGTCTCAGCACTTGATGGTGGAGGCAGAAGGAACAGAATTTCAAGGTCATCTTCTGTATAGAGAAAGAAGCTACTGTGGGCTATCGGAGACCCTGTCTGAAGACAAACAAATAAAACGAACTGGGGATCCTTTCTGGAAATGTCTGTTACTGCTGGGAACTCAACTTGAGTCCCAGTAGAATCACAGATGAATGCGGTACCCAGAGTCTATGGAGGACCTGAGTTCAGGGAACCTGCTCTTCGCCCAGATTTGTGCATTACTGCTCTGCCCTGAACGCCCCACATGATAGGACAGGGTAGTCCAGAAAAATGTGGGTTAGGGACAAGAGTGGGGAGAGTATTGTCTAATATTCGTGCAGCCCTGATTCAATCCTCATCACCAAGTGTGTTGGCACATACCTGTAATGACAGGGCTGAGAGGTCCAGGTGGAATCCAAAGCCCTAAGTTATCCTTAGTTACATCTCCGGTTTCTGGGCCCGCCTGGGATATATGAAAAAATAAGTTGGGTTAACACTGTTTCCTTTCTTTCAACTACAGAGCTTAATATTTGTTTTATAAATTTGGGGGTGGAGCCAATGAGGTGGCTCAGTGGGTAAACGCACTTGCCTCTGTGCCTTATGTCCATGCACGCACGCACGCACGCGTGTGCGTGTGTACACACACACACACACTAAAACTGTCTAATTTGGGAGACAAGGTCTCCCTGGTAGCCCACACTGGGCTCGGTATTCATACTCTACCGCCTCGGCCTCCTGGTTGCTGGGATTGCAGGCTCGCCCGCCGTGCAGGCTTTCCCACCATGTTCTACTCTCAGCGATGTGTTCTGTATCTGGAACTGGAAGAATTTTGTTGAGTGCAGGAAGGAGGGTGTGTTCTACTTCATGTAAAAGTTTTCTTCGGGCCTTGTGCGGTGGCGTAGTCAAACAGCAAGGAAGCTGTGGCAGGAGGATTTAGAGTTCATATATTGCTACTTGTAAATTTTTACTTATGGCCAGGCATTGTGGGTACACTTTTAAACCCATTGCTTGGGATGCAGAGGTGGGGGGGGGCGGGGATCTTCACATCTGAAGTCAACCTGGCCTACAAAGCAAGTTCTTTGCTAGCCACAGTGAGGCCCTGTCTCAAAAAACAGAATGAAACAAAACAAAAAAATGGTGTGGTGCATATGTGATGTGTGTGAGTGGGAGATGCCCTAGTGAGTGTGCGAGTCAGGGGCCAACTTCATGGAATCTGAATGAAAAGAAATGAGAACTTGGCTGCTTTGAGGAGCTCTGTCGTTGTAGGTATGAGGGAGAAAGCAGCCAGGCATGTATAGAATGTTCCAGAGTGAACTGGGCCACGGGTGTGTACGGGGGCAGGAGGTGGGGAGAAAGGAGAGAGCAGGCAAGGGGAACCGGAGACTAAGAGGCCAAGTGTCCAAAATGTACGTTATACATGAAGGGAACGAGCCTAGTCCCTGGGAGGAAGAGGTTTGTTGGTAGAGGGCGGGGTGAGAAGCGCTGGGAGGAGCCACAGGTACTGAGTGTTGCTGGGAAGGCTGGGAGGAGCCACAGGTACTGCTGGGAGAGCGTGCCTGCATTTGTTAATAGTCACCTCAGTCATTCCTCCCAGGGTTCCTTAACTGGTGAAGGAGTCTATTCTTTCTTTTTGCCTCTACGCATGTTCTGGGGATTGAACTTAGAATACCAGTGTGCATGGCAATCGCCTTTAGCTACTTAGCCTTCTTGCCCCTTCACCATGATTGTATGTTATTGTTAATGCTTTAAGTTTAATTTTTGTGGTGCTGGGATCCAAATCCAGCTGAAGCTGTTCCTGTTTTGAACAGGCTCTCAGTGCTGGGTAGGTCCTGCTTCAGCCTCCCTAGTGCGGAGTTTACAAGCCAGAAGCCACCCTGCCGAGCCCCTTTTTCTTAACTCCTTATTTAACTGCATCCAGATGTGGAGATAGTGGACAGGGATGGGCCCATAGGAGATAAAGCAGAAAACTGAGCCAACCATAGGAATGCTTTAGAAAATTCGGGATCCGGTGCCCTTTAGTTCGGCCTTATTGTTCAAAGCGTGCTGCAGGTTTCTTTTTACTTCCAGGCTGCAATAATAACTTAATTTCAAGCAGAGCCAATGGTCCTGGCTCTGCCTTAAGCCTGCGCAGTGTCCCTTGACCATGTTTTCTGAGACAATTGGACTACTGTGGAGTTAAAAAGCCCTTCTAGCGGTGGATGCTAGAGGTTTTGCGGCTGTGTGTGAACTTGAAGGAAGATCAAGGGAAGGTCAGTCTGCCTGCTTGAATGGAATTGCAAATTCCTTCGCTGGCAAACTCTGAGCACAGGGAAACGTCAACGGCTTGTTGCTTTCTATGGTCATGAAGAAGGAAGATCTCCAAAGCCTTGGTTCCTTTGCTGGGCGCAGGCCAGCTGGTTTATTTCAGCGTCAGATAAGAGCTTGAGAAGGACCCTGGCGTATTTCTGCCTTAAGTCTGATCACAGAAAGCTTTATAGTTTGATTACTAGAGAAGAAAATAACTGTACTGGAGGCTTGTAACAACTGCAGCGTTTAGGGAAGTTGTTCGTGTAGCCCAGGTTGGCCTGGCTCTTGGTTTGTGGAGGACAGAAGATGAACTTGTGGTCCTGCTGTCTCCATCTCCCAAGTCCTGGGATCACCCTTGTATGCAGCGCTGGGGGTCAAAAGGGCTTCAGTGTTTGCTACTGTATTCCTCCTCCCCCTCCCCATTTGCTTATTAGAGTGTGAGTGTCCTCTTTCCACTACGACGATTCCAGGGATTGAACTCCGCAGACTCGGCAGCAAACCCCGCCGACTGTTCACTTTTGTTTCTTTGAGACTGTGTTGGGCTATGTAATTTCACAGTGAGCTCCAACTTGCAATCCTCCTGCCTCATCTTTCCCAACTGCTGGGGCAATGAGGGCACCCTACTTGGTCTAGCTAAAGATGATGTCTGAAACCAATGTGCGTCCAACAAATGCCAGGCTGTATCATTGACAATAAGACATAGCTTTCCTAGTCTTATATATAGTCTTGACTTTATTTTTTCAGAACCTCCTAAGTCTCCACCACTGATCCACACTCTTATCCCTTGACTTGGTATTCAGATGAGAGGGTTTCTGGATTGGAATGTTGCTCTGCAGAGAATGGATTTATGGTTGAGGAGTTCAGTGAGGTGGAGGTGTGGTTTTCTATGAGTCAATGACAACTCTCACAAAGTACAGTTAGTTGTCAGTCATTTTACATTTAATCCCAACATTGGGGAGGCAGAGGCAGGTGAGTCTCTGTGAGTTCAAGGCCAGCCTGCCTGCTCTATGGAGTGAGTTGTACCACAGTCAGGGCTGCACAGAGAAACCCTGAGTAAGAAAAACAACCACAACAAAATCACCTAGGGGCTGGTGAGAGGTTTCAATGCTTTGCCACCAAGCCTTACAGCCCTCATCCTTTTCCCTGGACCTACACAGTCCAAGAGGAGTCTCGGTTCCAATATTTAAGTAGTCCCCAGACCTCCACCTGTGCCCACCCACTCATAAATTTTAAGTTTTTAAGAATCAGAATATTTTATACATACATACACACACACACATATATATACATACATATACATACATACATACATATATATACATGCATACATACATGCATACATGTATGCATGTATGCATACATGCATACATACATACATGACATGCTGCCAACAAGACTGAAGGTTTTGTAGGATTATTGCCCTGCCCATCTGTTCTGGGCTGGGACCACCTGTGTGTGCATCATTTCTTCCTGAAGATAGATGACAAGCCCTCCAGGTTGTACATGTTTCTCCCCCAGTGTAGGATGCAAAAAGGCTTTATGTTGATTACATCAATAGAGTATCTTGTTGTCCTGGAAAATTATTTGTTCTTATTCGCTCATTTTGACTTGTTTTAATTGTTTAGCATTTGTGTCGGAAGGAAATAAGTTCATAAATAAACATTAGAATAAGCATAATTATTAATTGGTGATACCACTAAGTATTCGTTTGCCTAGATCTAATAGTTCTTGATTAATACATTGGCCAAAGTAAAATTTTTATGTGTAAACATGAATGTGATAGTGTTGAGCATACAGAACTTGAAATACAAGTCTTCGAGTAGAATGATAAATGTTATTTTTATGAATTTTTCCATGTTCTTGGATATCTTTTTAAGAGGACTTGCTGTCCTTTTAAAAAGAAGGCCCAAGTTACATTCTCAACACCCACCCATATCTGGTGGCTCAAAACGGCCTGTAGTTCCAGCTTCCTGGGATCTGATGGTCTCTTTTGGCTTCTGTAAGGATGTACACATAGGCGCTTGCACACAGACACACACAAATGGATTGTTCAACAATCTTTTTGAATGAAAGTTAAATGTAATGCTAAAACTAGAGGAATTAGTTTGTGTGTGTGTGTGTGTGTGTGTGTGTGTGTTTACATTAGGCAGGTGTCCTTCTCCCATTGATCTTTATCATGTATTTTTTTCCAAAAGCTTTCTAGTGTGTGTGTATGAAGTGTATGCATGTAGAAGAAAACTTGTGGGAGTTGTTTCTCTCTATCGTGTGGATTTAGGCTCAAACTCTGGCTGTTAGTCTTGACAGCAAGCACCTTTCCCTGATGAGCTGTGTTGCTGGACCCTTTACCTTATTTTAGATAAATTCTCTTTCTGAATCTGGAGCTCACAGATAAGCTACACTGACTGGCCAGCAATGCCTGGTGATCTCCTGTCTCCATCCATCCCTTCCATTGGTGGGGTTACAGACATGTACCAGTGTGCTCAGCTTTTCTGTAGGTGCTGGGGATTTGAACTCAGGACTTCAGAGTTAAACAGCAAGCACATTACATGGAGTCATTGCCACAGCCCCTATGGGAATGTTTTAAACTCACAGTGCTGGTACTAACAATCATTGTTGCAGATGTTTTGTTGGAGCCAGAAATGAGTTGAAATTTTATAATTCACTCTCCAAGAATTTTCCTTATAATTAAGACATTGTCACTAGCATTTGAGTGCCTGATTACAGTTTTGCTTTCACTTTTGTGGAAGGAAGAAAGCGTAGCATGGCTTATTAAACCCTCTACTAAAACAACCACTCAAAGGGAAAGGGTAGTTCTAGCCCTGGAAGGATGCAGGTTCCCTAGAACTGGACTCTTCTCTCAGTGACTCTAGGGAGGGTAGATCTCCCAGTGGGCAGAAATTTCCCAGCTCAGCTTGGAAGAAAGAGAAGCTACCAGAACTCAGGTAGCTCAAGGATACAGTGGGAAATCCAGACTTGAGGAGACTTACTGTGTATTTCCTGTTGTTTCCCAAGGAAGCCACCATTTGTCACAGTACAGTCACATGCTTTTATGAAGGATGAAGGGAGCTCATTGATGTCTTTTTTTTATTGATTTACCTATTTAATCAGGATGCAGGAGGGCTGTCGTCTTTTAAGAGTCCCCTTTGTGCTGTGATATAGGAAGTCTGAAGGTTGCTTTGAGTCATTGAAAGAAAACAAACAAGCCTAAAAAGAAGCCACAGGCCAGGCAGTGGTGGTGCAAGCCTTTATTTCCAGCATGTAGGAGGCAGAGACAGGTAGAGGTGGATCCCTGCGTTCCAGGCCAGCCTGGTCTACAGAGCTAGTTCCAGACTGCCACGCCAGGGTTACACGATGAAACCCTGCCTTGAAAAACCAAAAACCAAACAAACAAAATCCAAAAGGCTCCTGGCTCCTGTCAACCTGGGGATCAAGGATCAAAAGACCCTTTCACCGAAGTCATCTAAGACTATCTGAAAACAAAGATATTTGGGGCTGGAGAGATGGCTCAGATGTTACGAGCACTGGCTGTTCTTCCAGAGGTCCTGAGTTCATTTCCCAGCACCCACATACATGGTGGCTCACAACCGTCTGTAATGAGATCTGGTGCTCTCTTCTGGCCTGCAGGGATACATGCTTGGCAGAATACAGTATACATTATAAATAAATTTAAAAAAAAAAGATAACAGATATTTACATTATGATTCATAACAGTAGCAAAATCACAGTGCTGAAGTAGCAATGAAAATGTTTTTATGGTTGGGGGTCACCACAACATGAGGAACTGTATTAAGGGTCACAGCATTAGGAATGACTTCTCTAGGGGTAATTACTTCTTTGTCAGTTTAAAGGTAGATGGGTCCTGGGCCTGGGAGATAGCTTCACTTAGGAAAAAGGGATTATGTTACCAAGCCTGACCCTGACCTACACGAGTTCAGTCCTTTTACCCCACAGCACGGAAGGAGAGAACTAGTTCTTGCAAATTGTTCTCTGACCTTGCCGTGGTGCGCGCGCACACACATACACACACACTCTCTAAATAAGTAAATGAACAAACATAATTAAGATAGGTCCTTTACTACTGGCCCCATACACAACAGAGACTGAATGGAGCAGTTGATGGATGTGGCAGAAAGAAACGGTTGTCACAAATGTGGCATAGGCTGGACCACTTCTGAAAGCAATATGTGTGTTTTCATTTACTGGGAAGCCCATGCCAGGCACAGCATTGACTAGAACCCCAGCACTTGGCAGAAGGAAGGTGGTAGCTCGGAGGCTGAAGAGCCCTGGAGCGCATGAACCCTTTTCTCTGAGCCCTCATACGCAACTGAGCTCCATCCTCGGGTTCCACCTTTGAAATGATGTAAATAACACGGGCCTGGCTTCTTGTTGTTTGTCGAGATGAAGTCTTATGATGTAGTCCATTTTCAGCTGGAACCTGTGATCTTCCTGTCTTAGCCTCTGATTACAGGTGATATTAAATAACAACAAAGATGTTAATATTACATTAAATTTGTACTCACCATGTGGGGCAGTGTGTGCATGCGTGCGTGTGGCCATACCTGCCTGCCTGTATTTTGGACTCTCTGGCTCTGTGTGTGTGTGTGTGTGTGTGTGTGTGTGTGTGTGTGTGTGTGTGTGTCTGCCTGCCTGCCTGCCTGTCTGTCTGTGTGCTCATATGCACTTAACACACAAACATCTAGCCAAAAGTATAATGGCCATCTGTTTAGAGACAAATATTCTTAATATATATATATGTGTGTGTGTGTGTGTGTGTGTGTGTGTATATATATATATATATATATATATATATACTGGTTGCCATTTAGGGCAATACCATTGTTATTATAAATGCTAAGATGAACAGCCCCCCCCATGCAATATGAATGCAACTTTTATATACAAAATACAAGTTACATACAATAGATTCATTAAAGTTTGGCAGCTGTGTGCTTCTGTAAGCCTAGTTTCCTACCTAAAAGGATCACTCTGTCATTTCGTAGTTTTCATATGGTTAATTTCTTCCAAATTGACACGTTAAACGAGGAACAATTTAGGCCCCAGAATAAGCTGAACGCCTTCAGCGTCCAGAATCTCTCAGCACAGACTATATCTAAAAATGTGCAACACTTTGCAAATTTGGGTATCATCCATGCATAGGGGCCATGCTAATCTCTGCTCCATCCCATCTTTAGCAGTATGTTGCCAAAAATATGATGACAACCATGCTTTCTTTATAAGATAATAACCGGCCCCAGCCCATTTTGGCAATCAATCGATAATAAGCATATGGAATTTCTCTGAGTTGTAGTTAGCTTGGAAGAATCTCAATCTGCCTTCATTTCTAGGATACTCATTTCTTATATTTCTGTGTAATTTAACAAGCACATTAGAGTTAACCAGGCCATCCTTTTTTATTTGCTATGAGAGCACAGGCAGCTGCTTGCTGTCCTGCAGGAAGTGGCTTTGTCTTGGTTCCTTCCTCCTGGTGTTTCCGTAGCCTAAGCCACTGAGCCTCACAGCACAGTGGGAAGAAAAGGCATTTGCTGAAGTGAAGATGGAGGCCCTATCCTCAACTATGCCACTTCCTAGGGGGCGTGGCCCAGCTTGTGTGTGCCTCCCTACAGGCTGGATGGGCGGTTCCGAGAGCCGGTGTTTTAACAAGCGGTGCTGGTTTTTATTTTGGTGCATGAATGAGCATTCAGCATTTACTCCATTGTCACATGATTTCTGTTTGCTTAAGATGGACGCCTTACTTACTGTTGGTTTGGTTTCAGCATTTCTTTAGGTTATAGAACTTGTAAATATGATTCCATATGTAAGCCAGTAATTTCATTTATTGCCCACTTTGTTCTTGGTGTATTATAATCTGCTTGGAAAGTAGTTCAAGCTGGCCATGGTGTTGCATGCCTATCATTCTAGCATTGGGAGGTAAAGACAGGAGGGTCAGGAGTTCAAGGTTATCTTCAGCTATATAACAAATTCAAGGCCAGCATGAGGTCCTGTCCAAAACAAATAAAAAATTCCTCACACGGTATATGTCCCTATTGAAAAATTATTTTTCCTGGACAGTGGTGGTGCATGCCTTTAATTCCAGCATTTGGGAGGCAGAAGCAAGTGGATCTCTGTGAGTTCCAGGCCAGACTGTCTGGTTTACAGAGTGAGTTCCAGAAAGGACTCTGAAGAGAAACAAGAAAGCATAAACAACAACAATAAAAATAAGAACACAAGTAGAATAGGTATAAAAGTGATTACTGGCTTCATAATTCTGACCCTAACCCAAACCGGATGGAGCTAATTCCCAGAGAACCCCCTACTACCTTGCTGGGTGATGGAGAAACACCCAGCTACATCCATCCAGAAGGGGGTCAATTACTCAAGGAAAGTCACACAAATCATTCCTGAGGCGTGACTCCTGTGACCTAACTACCTCATTCTAGACTCTACTTCTCCACGGTTCCATCCACTTAACATGGCTACACTGGGTAGCAAGCCTCTAGAACATACTCAGACCTTCTCTGTACCACAGCAAGACTAGTATGAAGAGTTCATCAATCAACACAGTGGTGTTCATCAATCAACACAGTGGTGTATCAGAACCCAATCAGACGAATGGTCCATCCCAAACCCTCGAGGGTTCAAGCAAACTTACTGCTTTCTAACTCAAAGTTACATTCTTGTTATGCAAACGGTTCTTGAGATGGTTGATTTTAGTTGACACAGCCTTGAATCACCTGGGGAGAGTCTCAAAGAGAGACTGACTACATTGGGTTGGGCTGTGGGCATGTTTGTGGGGGGTTGTCTTATGGGGGGAGTCTTGTGGGGAAGACTCAGCCCACTGGGAGTGGTAACATTCCCTAGGCAGGGTTCCCCAGTGTTAAAGAACAAAACTGGACACAAGCAACTGAACATGAATACATTCATGTCTCTGTCTGTCTGTCTGTCTCTCTCACGGGCGTGCACGCACGCGCACACACACACATACACACCTCACTATGGAGCGCTGGCTGAGATCAGATTCACCTGCATTTGCTTCCTGAGTATTGGGGATAAGACACGGGCCTGCCAACTGGATGTGGTGGGATGCCCTATTTGAAGTTTCTGCCTTTACTTCCTCACATTGGCGGACGGAGACCTGGCTTTAAAGCTGAAATAAATCCATTCCTTCTAGGGTGCTTTTGCCAAGGTCTTTTTGGTTTTTTGGAGACAGGATTTCTCTGTGTAGCTCTGGCTGTCCGGACACTCGCTCTGTAGACCAGGCTGGCCTCCAACTCACAGAGATCCGCCTGCCTCTGCCTCTGCCTCTCCAGTACTGGGATTAAAAGGTATGCACCACCCCCACCTGGGTGTTTCTTAGTTTCTAAGTGTAAGTTTTATATGCTGTAGATTTAAAGCAAGCTATTTCCTGTAATTCAGTATTTGTCCAGAAAGGGCAAAGGCTCAAAACTCCCATCTAAGGTGTGGCCACCTTCTGAAGGTGATATGTTCTCTTTTAAAGTAAAGCAAGAACACTTTTGAAAAAATTCTGCATGCTTGTGTTTGTGTGAATTTTTCCATGTGTGCTCAGGTGCCTACTGGAGCCGGAAGAGGGCACTGGATACCCTGGAGCTAGAGTTGCGGGTGGTGAATGCTGGGAACCAAACGTGGGTCCTCTGGAAGAGCAGCAAATCTCACAGCTGCTGAGCCGCCTGTCCAGCCCTATTTCCCCTATTTGCTTCTTTAATGGTGCCTTCAGCCAGGCATGGGGTAGGAGGCCGATGCATTCAGCACCCTGGCCTTGTATAATAGGCTGGCAAGACGGCTCAGTGGTCCCCAGTGTAGAAGGAGTGAACCGGCTCCTGATGTTGCGATCTGCTTGCGCTCCGTGGCCTGAGAACCGGCAGGGTGGTGGGTGTAAAAGCTTCCCCCCCTCCTCCAGTCTGGTGAATCTTGGCTGTGCCTAGAGCTGCAGGACTGGGTGCAGGCCACTTTTATTTTGATATGCAGCAGGCTCTTGGTTCCATGGAGTACAAACTTAAGTGTCAGTGAAATGCATCTCCATTTATCGTTTTAATTTGATAATAACCTTTGAGGCGTATCCACCAAAATGGCATCTTTCAGGTCCATTATCAGAGTTAAATATTTAATGAGTTTATTAAGTAATCTACGACATCGTTCGTGGGGCACTTTGCTTCTTCTTTTCATGTGTAGTCCCTGGGAATGTTGTAACATACCTGTGTGGTGTGGGCCACCTGACCAACTGCTCCCTCCCTCACTGCCATCCCTTGCTGAGTGCCTTCCAACTTAGCTGCAGGAGAGGGGCGGAAGAGACTCCTCCTTAGTAGGCTTCGGGAGGAAGAAAAGGCAGAAAGACTGCTAATCAATCGAGAAGCAGTCTAGGATCCAGAACAGATGCGGTAGATGCTTTTAGCAAGCCTTGCGAATTAGCAATTTGCTGCTTCCTTACTCTGTAAGTGGCTGCTCTGGACACGTGGGCTCCTGGGTAAATCACATTATCTTAGACAGGCCATGCTTAGATGCATTGGATGCAGTCTATAGAAAACAAGGCAAGCAATTCTGCTTGTTATTTCTTTTTCAATGAAAATGTGACACATTGACAAGAATTGAAGGGTAAAGTGTGATCAATACATTCTAAGTGTGTTCAAAAGAAAAAGCCAGCGATCTGTCGATAAGTTTCAAAGCCACTAAATTTTCTTAGGGTAGGAGGTTTTTTTCTTACAGCTTGCCTGTATTGGGATCATTTGGGAATAAACTTCTGTTCCCCTTGCTATGCTTGGAAACCGCCAGCATGATGAAAATCCTCCAAGAGACAAAGGTCCTGCTGCCCTCAGCTGCTACAAACTAACAAGCACCCTTGTGCAGAGTGGGTGAAGAGTTTTGTGTGGGAGACATCTCCCATCAGTGTTCCCCTTGGCCATCTCTGCCTTCTGCCCTAGATGCAGATGGGGATTGAACACTCCTATTTTCCACATTCTCCATCTTTCCATGGCTACCTTTTTATCTTTTAAAAAATATGAATATTTTTAGAAATTCTTTGAAAATTCCATCCATGCACACAATGTATCTTGATTGTGTTCACATGGTAAGTTTCTGGTGCCTGTGTTAGGGTCTCCCCACCACAGGATCTTGGTACTGCCCTGGCTGGGCATAAACTTGGTACACAATAAAGCTTCGGCTCTCAACCTGAGGGTCTTGACCCCTTTGGGGGTTGAATGACCTTTTTTTTTTTTTTTTTTTTTTTTGCAGGGGTTGCCTAAGACCACTGGAAAACATAGATATTTATATTATGATTTGTTACAGTAGAAAAATTATAGTTATGATGTAGCTATGAAAATAATTTTATGCTTGGGAGTTACCATAACATGAGGAACTGTATCGAAGGGCTGCAGCATTAGGAAGGTTTGAGAAACACTACAATAGAGGATGGCCTTGAACACACTTCTAAGTGCCGGGATGACAGGCACTTCCCTTGATTTGGAGACATACCTTTGATGAGAGACTTTATTTAAAGTTTTTCATACTTTGGTTGGTCATGGTGGGCCACACTTTATTATTTATCTATTTTTTATTGTTGTTTGTTTTGTTTTCTTGTTTTTGTTTTTCAAGTCAGGATTTCTCTGTGTAACCCTATCGGTTCTGGAACTCTGTAGATCAGGCCGGTCTTGAACTCATGAAGATCCTCCTGCTTCTGTTTCCAAGTGCTGGGATTAAAACCGTGTGCTACCTCTACTAGCTGGTGGTGCACACCTTTAATCCCAGCCTTTGAGAGGCCCAGGCAGGTGGATCTTTTTGAGTTCGAAGCCAGCTTGGGTAACATATTGTCACCCTGTCTCAAAATATTGTTTTTTTCTAACTTTAAAATTTAAACGTCACTGTGGATGCATCTGGCTTTTGGGTTGTGGGATTTTGGTTTTTTTTGTTTGTTTGTTTTGTATTTTTTTTTTTTTCTTGTTGAAACTATGCCAAGCCATGAAAGTAGGTTTTCTGTGGCACATAGTATATTTCGAAATATATTTATTTTATGATCATATTTCCTAGGCTGCGACTTAATGTAAAGAATTTACTATGAAGTAGCAGACTCCTTTAAGAAAAGCCACCACTTAATGTGCTTGGATGTGAACTACATGTAACAGTTAAGTGAGAATTAGGTCTTCACTACCAGGCTGGCCTCGAACTCACAGAGATCCATCTGACTCTGCCTCCCAAGTGATGGGATTAAAGTCGTGCCCCACCAACTCCCAGCTTAGTAGTGGTTCTTAGCTAGGAGTTCGATGACCCCTATTCCATGAGAGGTGACATGCTGCTTGGAGGTAGAGTAGGAACCAAGGTTCAGGATAATCAGGGACTGTGATTTTTAGGTTCATTCACCTCACAGCTGTGTTCACTGGGCATCTGTACAACACTGACCTCAAGTTGTGGGTGTTCCAAACATTACAAGGGGGACACAGCATAAGGAATTCAGTTGACCGTCATCACAGTGGGTTGCTGTTGCTGGTAGATGGTACGGTTTTATTTCCCTCGTCCCAAGCAGAGATTTGATATATTCCCTATGCCTGAAATCAGTATGGTTGATCTCCTACCTAACCAGATTTAGAACTCTGGTGTTTTCTTTTACATATTTTCCCAGAGAACCCAGATGTTTTAATATTTTTCAAAACACTTCTATCATTAAAGCACTGGGATACTTGGCTGAACAGGGAGCTAACACATGCTTGCCTGTGTCTTATTTATGGACAATGTTACTAGCTGTGACTCACAGGGGGTTCTTTGGGCAAATCATTTTAGAAAACGATAAGTGATTTCCCCCCCATAGAGACTCAGAATGCACACTAAGAGCCCTTTTAAATTTAAGTAAACAAATCCAATTCAGCAAAGCTAGGTTTTCAAGCTGAGAGGGAGCTCATAGCCTTCCAAGCTGGTGCTGATGCGCACCCTGTGCTGTTTCCAGATCCCAGTTTAAAAGGGGCTGCTTTTTAAGACTCTAATTTGTAGACAATGCTCCTAATTGAGTTCACTACCAGGGCTTGTTTACATAATCGGTACAATGTTAATTACTTTCTGGGATGTAACACTTGCTCTCAAGATAAAGACAAAGTTGAGGTTTTCCTCCTGAAACCATGTTAAGAAATTTTAACTAAAATTACAGGAGAAGGAAGATTGAGGATTCACAGTGGCCAAAGACGCTATGGAGTAGCGGCAGGGATGTGCCCTCAGCTTGTGTCCTGTGCAGGGGCCGTCCCAGGTCCTTCCTCAAATAGTAAACATGACGCTGTCAATAGCAACAGAGAAGTAGTCTCTCTATGAACATGGGAATTTTCACTTATCCCAGTACCCAGGAGGTAGCGTGAGTTCTAGGGCAGAACTGATAAAAAAAAAAAAAAAAAAGATTGATTTTATTTGTAATTGTGTGTGTGTGTGCACTCGAGTGAGTCTACAGACAAGCGTGTAGGTGCCAGGAAGAGCAGATCTCCTGAAGCTGGAGTTCTATGTGGTTCTGAGCCACCCAACCCAGGGGCTGGGACCACGCAGTCTTAACTATTTATGTGTCTTTGCAGCTCCCAGAAAAATCAGAATTTTCACACTGAGATTAAATTTACATCTGCACAGTGTATTTTTCCTAAGGCAATCAAATATTTAAATGACCAAGTGTCGATTTGCATACACGTGCATTCTGGTGATTTGCATACACTTGTAGCCAGTGGTAATTTGAGTGATGATGGGACAGCAACACTGGTTCTCAGTCTTGGAAGCAGAAGCTCTCTGAGATGGAGAAGTATGTTTGGGGTGGGGGGGAGGGCGGACAGTGGGGCCAGGATGCTTGCACGGCGGCGTGAAGGAGTTGTTCGAATCCTGTCTTCTGAATTCTTCAAATTAAAACCAGCCAGTAAGGAGGGCGTCTGTTTCCTGGCTTCACTCACTGTAAGCGAGTGGAAGGAAGCAACCTGATTATAGAGAGAGCTCAGAATTTAGGGGTGTTTGTGTTCTCATCAGTGTTTGTGGGGGATGGGATGTCGACATGCTCGTGGAGGGTCTGTTTTATCTCAGCTGCCAGAGATAAGGACTTCCCAGATGGCCAGAGAGGTCACCAGAATCTCCTGGATGTGCTCTCTTCACTCTCATGCAGGTCGAGAGAGCTTTTGGCTCAGCAACCCCATAAGCCTCCTGAAGCCGTTTATTATCTTTGAAGAACCAGGGGGGGGGGGGGGAGGAATAAAACCGAAAATCTGACATTTTCAACTATATTGAAGTGTTTTTTAAAGATGGTGTGTGCGTGTGCGCGCACACGTGTGTGCGTGCAGGTGCCTTGTGTGGCACTCGTGTGTGGGCCCATGGAAGCCAGAAGTCATCCCCTGGAAGTTACAGGAGGGGCCTAATGTGGGTGCTGGGACCCAAACGTGGGTCCTCTGAGCCATCTTCCCAGTCCCGTCTATTGAAATCGTATTAACTATTAAGGTTTTTATTTTATTAACTACAAAGTTTTCCCCGTCCGTTTTATTTATGAGTCTTCTGCTTGCACATGTGTGTAAGTCATGTGTATGCCTGATGCTTGCAGAGATGGGGGGTGTTGAATCCCCTAGTACTGGAGTACTGTGTGGATGGTTGTGAGCTACCTTGTAAGTGCTGAGAATCAAACCTAGTCTTTGCAGGAGCAGCTTAAGCACTCGGTCATCTTTGCAGCCCTAAGTCATTTTTTAAAAAAGAGATTCTTGCTATAATAGCCCGGATTGGCTTCAAATACTAATCCTCCTGCCTCTGCCTTCCCAATAATTAGGAGTAGAGGCCTGTGCTACCCGCTGGTTAGCCTTGTGCACGGCTGGGTAGCTGTGCAGATTTCGTTTTCTGTAACCAAATGCTGGGACACGCTTCATTAAAGAAAACTTTCCTTCTGATTCTGGAAAATCTGAAGGCACACTGGTTTTCTCATCGTTCTGGAAGAAGAATTGACAATAACATTATGGGAAGGAGGGCTTCATTTTGCTAATATTGTTTTGTCAATCTTTAAAACAATACAGGATGACCTCGCTGTGATATAAGAGGGCTGGAGAGATGGCTCAGTGGTTAAGAGCACTGACTGCTCTTCCAGAGGACCTGAGTTCAATTCCCAGCACCCACATGGCAGCTAAGGACTATCTGTAACTCCAAGATCAGACACCCTCACACAGACATACATGCAGGCAAAACAACAATGCATATTATATATATTAAGAAAAAAAAGCTGGAGAAGACTGAGCTAGAGTACATGTCTTTATTTGAGCAAATGTACCAGGACTTGTAAAGTGTATCCAGCGCTTTTATGACTTAGACGATGCCCCAGATACTACTCATTTGAATCCCAGACAGTCTAAAAACAGAAGACTGTATTAGGTCTTGATTTATAAGTGGGAAAATGAGCTGAGGTGAGGTTTCAGAGCCTGGGGGAATGTGAACTTGACCTCAGAACTTACTTATCGCTGCTATGCCCCATACCATCTATGACTGAAAATCCCCTGTGGTGGTTGGAATGAGAAATGTCTCCCATAGGCTCAGGTGTCAAAAAGCAAGGTCCCCAGTTAGCTCTGGCTAGGCTTGGGGGGGGGGGAGGGTGGTCTTGCTGGAAGAAGTTCAATGCTGGGAGAGAGCTCTGAGATAAAAGATGTTAACCCTTAGCTTCCTGCTTCTGTCACCATGCCTACCGCATGATGGCACAACGGATTTTTATCCTTTCTGGAACCACATGGCAAAATAAACTCTCTCTTCCTCAAGTTGTTTTTAGTGATGATATTTTATCACAGCATCAGAAAAGCAACTAACATACCACCCCAAACAACAAAAACAACAGGACTTAAACTTTAGGCAATGCTCTTCCTCCATCTCCCCTGTCCCCTTCCTTCAGAAGAACAGGAGCTTGCACTTGACAAGTCACTAGAAGATCCCAATTGTTGAGAACAAATGACATAGCAAAGATTTGACAGTTGCCTTACGATCTTAACACATGTCAAGTGATATTCTAGGGGCGCGCGCGCGTGTGTGTGTGTGTGTGTGGGGGGGGCTCAAACATAGGAGGGAGTGTCCTGTGCTATGTAATCAGCCTTCTTTACTATTTCCATGCATGACAGAGGGCATTAATATGCTAATGACAGTGGCAGACAACAAGGTTAGCAGAACTTCTCACTCAGCCATAATGACTTAGACTCTTCACAGCTGTGAACCCTGAGAAAAGCTGGGACTCAGCCGGAAGGGATGAGGTGCCTGTCCTCCCAGCATGCCTCAGCCCCTACAAGTTACAGGGTCCTTCTGGCTGGCATACAGCCTTACCTAAACTTCTCCAGCCCCGGGCCGGGGCTGCCCTTTCCCTAGATGCCCAGCCACTTGGTCACCCGACTTTTTTTTTGGTAATTGTTGATGTTTTTTAGCTTTTGCCCTCTTGGCTGCTGCACCTGGTTCTCCTCTCTCTCTCTCTCCTCTCCCTGCCCTCCTCCATCTCGTCACGTGGCCCAGGGTCTTGTCTGCTCTGGCCTCTCCCAGATGTCTCTGCCTCTGGCTATACTTCTCCCTTTTATCTACAATAAAATGTCTTCAGGACACCTAGGAGCAGTTGCGTCCTCCTTTTTTTCTTTTTTTCTTTTTTCATTCAGTAAAAAAACTATGCCCAATGCTTCTCCCCATGCACACAAAGATCCCCCTCCCCTTTTTAAATTTGATCATTTGTGCACATGATTTCTGCCGTCATAGGAGGGGTGACTTGGAGCTGCCTCCTCTACACGTGACAGATGCTGGGCCCTTCCCACCTGTGTGGGCCATGCAGGGGGAATGTGAGATAGAACCCTGGCTCCTGCAGCCCCTTCAACAATCTTGTCTCTGTCCCCAATTATCCTGACAGCTGGCGGGACCTCCTGGATTTTGTTCATTATTTAAGCAATTCATCAAAGGGCTCGATACTGCACAGAGAGCTCCGGGCAAGCTCTAGACAGTTCTGTGGTGAAGGAAGGAGAGAGAGAGAGAGAGAGAGAGAGAGAGAGAGAGAGAGAGAGAGAGATGCCTGGTTCTCACTCTCAGACATCTTACAAACTGTCTTAGATGTTCTCTGATGTTCCTAGAGGAAGGCGAGGCTGTCGTTGGAAACATTTGAGAGTTTCGATTATTTCAGTATTGCTCTGTTGTTTGCTGGAATAAACTCTGGCTGACCCCCCCAGAGGATATGAGCTTGAAAACACTTAGGGTTTTGATTTGGTCAGAGGAGGCGTCTTTGCTTTTGAAGCACAATCCCGTGGGCAGATTGGGTTTCTGGTACTCATCGTGCTTATGGGGTGAGGGCTGTGTCTTTCTAGTCCAATTTTTGTCTCCAAAGAAATAAATCTATCTCTAATACTAAATCCAATATGTGTGGGTAAAGCTGAGGAAGGAGGCTTCAGAGAGAAAAATGGGGTACAGATTTCCCTTTCTTGATTAGAAACCTTGAATTACAAAGTTATTGCCTTCCTCCCTGAACTCTGGAGACCACCGAACCTCATCTGGCATGAGCTGAGTGTAAGTCCTGTCTTCTGTGGCCCTGTGAGTCATAGGATTAAAGATGGCGGATAGGAAGGTTTGCGTATCCAGTTTGGACTCTCCAGCGTGTGGAAAAAATAGCAAGTGCTGGCTTGCCAGAGGTGGCTCAGGGTTAATTAAGAGAGTGGTACTGCCTTTGCGAGGGACCCAGCACCCATGGAGGGGCTGCTCACAATCACCTGAACTTCCAGATTCGAGGGCTCAGGGGCCTCTGGGACCTGAGGTCACCCACACTTATGTGTATATACCCATATATGCATACACATGATTTTACAAAAGGTTAAGGCACATGCTAGTAAATAAGCGTGATGAGGCAGGGGCAGGCATGATAGTGCACGCCTTTAATCCTAGCTCTTGGGAAGCAGAGGCAGGTGGATCTCTTGTTTGAGGCCAGCCTTGTCTACCTAGTGAGACTCTCTTTCAAATACCAAGCAATTGAAGGAAGAAGAGGAAGAAGAAAGAATAGAAGCCCGGGCGTTGGTGGAGCACGCCTTTAATCCCAGCGCTCAGGAGGCAGAGGCAGGAGGATCTCTGTGAGTTCCAAGCCATCCAGGTCTACAGAGCTAGTTCTGGGACAGTCTCCAAAGCAATTTCCAACGTCAACTCTTGATTTTTGCATTTGTCTCATGTTGCCCAGGGTGGTTTTGAACCCCTAATCCTCCTGCCTCGAACACACCTAGCAGCTCAAGACAGAGCCTAAGATTCATCGAGTTACCATGCAACCCCCCTAAACGTGTGATTCTGCTCCCACACCCTAATCCTGCCCTTCATATCGCTGGTTCAGTCCAGTGCAACCTGTGCCTAGCTCTAAAGCTCTTCAGTTTAAATGTGCTGGCATTTTTTTGCTGATGGGCCTTGTGGAGACAGGCACCTCCTTTATCTTTAGCTTTCATTTAAAATGCCCATCTTTCATATTTTGGTAATCGAAGCCTTGAAGTGGAACTGTAATCTGAGTGGCTCTTGTAATAGCCAGACTCAGCATGGGCATTGCGGAGCCAACTGGTCCGTCTTCAGTGTCAGTACGTGATGTTATTTCAGGCGAAGTGCAAAGACGGTGAAGGGCTTTGCTGGCAATAGAGAATAGCACGGTGAAAGCAGTTCCGCATGCTCCAATCTTCCGGATCTTGAGGCCACAGAACCTTCAAGAATGATCAGTACCTGTTTGTCCTGCGCCGTCGGTGGACCCATGAGCAGTGACAGCAAGGGAAGTGCTCGTTCTATGAACGGTCTTTCCCTCTTTCTTTCAGTGTGTGCGCATGTGCACAGCACATGCGTGGACGTCCGAGGACAGCCTCCTGTTCCAGTTCTCAGTCACCTTTCACCCTCTGTTTGGGACTGGGTCCCTTGTTGTTCACCAAATAGTCTAGCTTAGCTGGCCCGTTTAGCTCCAAAGATCAACCTGGGCCCATTTCCCATCTTGCCATCTCTGGGATTACAGACGTATGTATGTAATGCCTCTTCTCATACGGTCTGAGGAGCCAAACATACTCGGGTCTTAGACCGGAAGGCAAGTGCTTTACCGACTGAACGACCACTCCAGCTGATGGCTGGAGTCGAGTCATAGGACCAAATTTGGGTCATCATGCTTACATGGCAAAGCCCTTTATAATATAGAGGGGGCTATCTCCCCGGCCCACATTTAGCAGTATTTTTTAAAAATAATTTATTTTTATTTTATGTGCATTCGTGTTTTACCTGCGTGTGTGCCTGTGTGAGGATGGATGCTGGATCCCCCTGGAACTGGAGTTACAGACACTTGTAAGCCATCATGTGGGTGCTAGGTATTGAACCAGGGTCCTCTAGAAGAGCAGCCAATGCTTTTATCCTCTGAGCCATCTCTCCAGGCCCATAGCGAAAGAACGGGTGTCTTCCGGGCTGTGGGAACAGCAGCTGTGACACTTGAAGCCACCTCACCCCATTGCCTGTGCGCCCCCCCCCCACACACAGCCCTTGGCAGGAAAAACTTGTTCTTAGCTTTGCCCCCACTTCTGGCTGAAACCCTGGGCACTCCCAGCATGGCCTGGGACCCTCCTGCCGCTGTCATTTGCTCTGCATATGATGGCTTCATGGCATTTTGCTTAGCTGTTGCTTAGTAATTATGTGTTCAGTCATCAGTTTTGAAGAACGGAGACCTTATGTGTTTGAGTGTTTTGCCTGCACATGTTTTATGTGTACCAGGTGTGCCTTGTCCCCTCGGAGGCCCGAAGAAGGCATCACATCCCCTGCAACTGGAGTTCTAGATGGTTGCTGAGTCCCCGTGTGGGTTCTGGGAAGCAAACGTGTGTCAGTAGTCAGTAGTCTTAATTAACCCTGAGCCATCTCTCCAATGCCACCCCTTCCTTTCAATTTTAACGTTCATTTGTGTGTGCTGGTGAACACACATATGTGTGTGTGAATGCTGTGGCATGTAGTGGTCGAAGGACTACTTGTGGGGGTTGGTTCTCTCCCTCTACCAGAGAGCAAACTTGGGTGAACAGGCTTGGCAGGAAGTGCCGTTATCCACAGTGCCATCTTTCCGGCTCAAGCGTTGCGCTTTATTAAAAGGTATCTTAACAGATTTAGGAGAAAGAGAGATGCTCAGGGGAAGAATAGGATACATCCAAGAGTGTGGGTGTGAGCTTTTAAAACCAGAGTTGCTGAGATGGTATTTTATAGGGAAAACATATTTTTAGGGCCAGAGGTGATGGATTTCTTCCCTAGCATACCAGGGCCCTGGATCCCTCACCATTACAAGGAAGGCTGTAAAGGAAGGGACCAGAAAAGTCTTCCTTCTGTGTTAGTCTGAAGGCTCATGGCGGTAAGACTCAGCTAAGTTTTTCATCCTAGTTTCTGAAGCAGAATCTTGACTAGTGAACAGACACACAGACTTCCGCACACACTTCACATACCAGGGTCCATCTTTTGGTGTTAGGGCATCGTGTATTCTACACAGTCGCTGAAGATGAATATAGAGCTTACATTCTCTTCATCGTAGAGCCTCTGTTTCTCTGTATTCCTTCATTTCACAGTTTATACTCTGGACGTCAAAGCATTGCTTTTTTTGTTTTGTTTTTCGAGACAGGGTTTCTCTGTATTGCTTTGGAACTAGCTCTGTAGACCAGGCTGGCCTCGAACTCACAGTGATCCACCTGTCTCCACCTCCCGAGTGCTGGGATTAAAGGCATGCGCCACCAACGTCCAGCTGAAGCATTGCTTTGAACTTGGATAAGTGGACTGAACTCACGTTTATATGGCTTTGTCTTCCCCACAGGCCCTACAGAAGAATGGCCAGCTATCTGCTGTCAATGGTGTGGCTGAACAAGGAGATGTCCATGTCCAAGAGGGAAAGCAGGATGGGCAGGAGGAAGAAGTTGTTGTTGAAGATGGTAAGCTGTCCTTGCAGGCCAGGCTGGCTCTGGCAGGGCACTAGTTGCTGGATGGTAAACTGTTCTTGTATTGAACCAGAACTGGATTGTCACACACTAGCAACAGAAAACACTATAGTGTCCTCTGGTCTCAAAAGGAGATATTTAGCCCACCCTGTGGGTAGCCCCTGTACTCCAGGGTTGACATCACACACTCTTTCTCTACTATTCTTACCTGGAACTTAATGGGATTTTTTGTTTGTTTAAATCATTATCCCTTATCTTCGTGTGATGTCAGTTGTGAATTCTCATTGGAAATACTAAAGTCATGCTTGCTGGCCCAACACATCCCTGAACTAGAAGTTAAAGTAGCAATCCGGCATCAGTCTAGAGAAGTCTATGTCACCCACACAGATTTCCTGGCAGATGCATGCATCTCTTTGCCTGGACTGTGGTGTACCTAATAGCTTCCAGCTCTTGGGTGTGGTGGTGGGGAAGTTTCAATGGGCCGGTGCATCTTTAGCCAACGTGTTGCTTCCATGGCGCAGAAGTGTTGGGAGTCACGTTCCATTCAAACCAAGATATAGTAGAGCCATTAAGCTACACAGCAGGTTAAAGGTGATTGCCACCAAACCTGTCAATCTGAGTTCAATGCCGGGGACCCACATGATTGAGTGAACAGCCTCCTGAAAGTGGTCCTCTGGCCTATGCAGGCACATACTCACGCACACTCGAGGTATGCAAATAAATAGACATGATTTTAAAAAGATATATTCAATGCGGGTTTGACATGTGCTAACTTGACTCCTATGTGCAATATAAATGAGAGAGATGAAAGGGTTGGGCATTGCCTCTTCGGATAAGATTCTTTGAACACATGGAACCCGTTTCTCCTCTCTCCTATGCCCCCACAGTGCTGTGTCAAGCCGGGAGCTGCTTTGAAGTTGGTGGGAACACTGATCTTTATATATCACCACAGACACCATATAAAGTTAGAAATGCACACACAGTCTCACAGTCGGAGTATTTGCCTGACCTAGTGTGAGAGTTTCAAGTAATACTCACCAGACAGCTGGAGTGGACCCAAATCAAATTCCCAAGGCCAATCCTTTGTCCTTTCCATGTTCATTTTCAATTAAACAAATAGTGGCTGGTGTGTCTGTGTGTGCAAGGTTGTGTGTGCACAGCTGCATGTTTGTATGTGTGGAGGCCATAGGACAAGCTCAGGAGCCAGCCACTTTTGTTTTTTTCAGACAGAATCTCTCACTGACCTGAAGATTTTCAAATAGGCTCAGCGGGTTGACCAGTAGTCCCCGGGGGTCTGCCTTTCTAGCACTTAGATTACATGTTCATGCCACAGTGGCCTGGCTGTCTGAACCGATTCTGGGAATCCAACTTTGGGAACTTTACGGACTGTGCCACCTCTACAGCTCTTCAGTGACTTTGAGATAACTCCACTGAAGTCATCGTGGCTCAGATGCTTCTGAGAAGTTTATCACCAAGAATGGGTTTTCTACTTCCGATACTTTCCAACAGGGGACACAGGAAGGCAGTCAGTGGAAGGTTAAATACAATAGAATGTAAGGCTAAGAGGAGGCTTCAAGAAATGAGAGCTGCTCAGAGTTCAGGTGGAGCAGCACTCTGAGATCAAAAGTGGCATAACATCCAGGGACAGAAGAGAAGTTGGATTCAGATTTATAAGCATCAGGGCTGGGGCTGGCCCAGTGTTCCGAGCACTTGTACAAAGCCCAGGTTTGATGCAGAGCACTGCAAGAAATGAGATGTTTATGAGCAGACCTGAGAACAGCAGGTGCCAGCATTTGATGCACCCACCTCCTCCAACCCGTTAGAGTTAGAAGTCATGGCCTTGAGTATTCTAAACATGTCACCATTTGCCTACCTAGCTGCTTCATCGTTAGTAGTAGTTGTGACAATGTCGTGGGCTAGGCAATATTCCTGGGACTTGAACCAAGATGATTAGAGTCCTGAACTGACAATTAACCACTGCGCTGTCCCCAGGCAGCGCACATATAGAAGATGCAGAAGTTTCCCCACTGGCTGCAAGTGGCCTAGGATAGCTGTGAATGTCACCAGAACAAGATTTCAAGCTTACAGAAAACATTGTGAGATATATATATATATTTGATGTGATTGCATATTTCTGGAGCGTAACTTTGTAAATGACAAAATTGTGTTGTAGTATCAAAACTATGCACAGGCCTGAATGAAAGCCCAGAAAGAAAAAACAGGGACTAGATAAAGGGATAATCAGTGTGGTCTGGAATAGTTTGTGGACAGCTGAGATCACTGAAATATGACCATGTCAGTCCTGGGGGTCGAATCCAGGTTATCAGGCTTGGTGAGAGGTGCCAGGACTAAGCCATCTCGACACACATACCTCAATATCCTCGCATGCATCCATCCATCGTGCGGGTGTGCGTGCGCATGCCTGTGTGTGCACGTGCGTGCCTGTGTTCCACAGTGCCTATGTGGGTCCCAGAGGACTACTGACCCACGGAGTCAGTATTTTCTCACCTTCCATGTCTGTGAAGTCCAGTGATGGAATTTAAATTGTCAGCCTTGGCCGCAAGCTCTTTTAGTCATTGTGCAATATCGAAAGTCCCTGAGTGGGCTTCTTATGTGGCCTAGCTGTTATGTAGGCTACATGTATGGGATGGGGTCACACACTCGGCCCCTAAGATCCTGAGACCGTGGTGTCCCCAAGAGTCTGTGACACATTTCCTAGAGGCTTACTGTTTGCAGTCTCCCTTTCCTCCAGATGTGATCTCTCAGGACATTCCACACACATGGCTAAACACCAGCTTTTATAGAAACCATTCTGTCCCCCACCCATGTCTGTATTCCACAGCCTCCCTGAGAAGACCCAGGCTGTTGACCATGGCTGGTCTGGGAAGGCTGGGCACGCACTAGATGTTGAGGGCCAGGGGAATGGAAAGAAACAGATTATCCTTCAGAAGACCATGAAGAAAAGCTCAACCTCTGGGAAGCCTAACCATCCCTGGAGAGGGCTGGAGATGCCATGAGAGTCTCTTCCAGAGGCCTATTCTATAGGCACAAGTACTATTCCCTGGCCATTCACAGTCCAGCAGTGTCGATGCAGATGGAACCCGCATGTTAAATTCTTCAACAGCACTTCTTCATGCTTTTCTTTGGGTATCAGTGTTTTGCCTGTGGTTAGGTGCTTAAAAATTTTTGTATGTATATTTGTGTGGTGTGTTTGTGCACGCAGAGAAATCAGAGGACAGCTTGTGGGAATTGGTCCTTAGCTTTCCTTGGGAGTTCTGGGAATTAAACATGGGTTGCCGGGCTTGGACAACAGACCCTTTACTCCGAGTAAGGAAAAAGCGTGTGTATGTGTTCATGTATGTGCGTGCATGCATTTAGAGACAGGAAGAGAGCATCGCCCTTCCTCTCTGCCTTGTTTGTAGAGACTGGGTCCCTCACGACACCACAAACTCATAGTTTCAGCAGCCAGTTTCCTGGATCCGCTGTCTCCACCCCATCCCCCCACCCACCCCCCATTACAGGGTTATAGCAGCTCACTGCCCTGCCTGGCTTTCACATGGGTCCTGGGGATTCAAACGCAGACCCTCTTGCTTGCACAGCAAGTGCTCTTACCCCCTGATCCATCTCGCAAGACCACGATGGGGAAACCCACAGAATCAGCTGACTCAGGTCTGACAAACGAGGAACCAGCATAAGACCAAACTAGACTCCCTTAACATAGGTGACAGTGGTGTGGCTGGGACAGTGTATGAGGCCACTGGCAGCGGGTCCAAGGTCTAACTCTGATGTACAAACTGACTTAGTGGAGCCCGTTCTATATGGAGAGACACCTTGCTTAGACACAGGGCTGCCTTGGTCCTGCCTCAAGGAGATGAGGGGACAGAGTAGACTTCCTAAGGGGAGGCCTCACCCTCTCCAAGGAGCAGAGGGGGTAGGGGGAGTGGGAGGAGAGGAGGGAGGGGAACCTAGTATTGGAATGTAAAAAATAAATAAAAAAACCCAAAAATACAAACATAAAGAAGCAAAAATAAAAACAACAACAAAAAAGAAATACTGATAATTCAGGAGTATTTCATATTTTTTCCTTGCAAGATTTCTGTCTGCCCTCCCTCCCTTCCAGCTTAGAAATGTTTCTTTTTTAACCGCCCTCCCCCCCCCCCAACAGGGTTTCTCTTGTGTAGTTTTGGAGACTCTCTAGGCTCCTGTAGACCAGGCTGGCCTTGAACTCCTGCCTTTGCCTCCCAAGTGCTGGGATTAAAGGTATGTACCATCACTACCTGACTACCTGGTTTATTTTGGTGTTTTGAGACAGGGTTTCTCTGTGTAGCTCTGGCTGTCTTGGAACTCGCTTTGTAGACCAAACTGGCCTCTAACTCGCAGAGATTCACCTGCCTCTACCTCCCAAGTTTTCTTTTGTTTGTTTAATTGTTTCTGCCTTTTAAGCCAGGCTTTCCTTTTCAGCAACTGCAATTCCATCCCTATCAGCATCAGGGGAAGAGCTAGCTGAAGCCTGAGGGAATTCTGTTTCCTCGGGCACCGGCTCTTTTAAAGCTTCTAAGGAAATTTACTAAAATCTGTGTCCCAGAAAAGAATTCAAGATTCAAGGTTGAGGTAGAATCCTGCTTCTCAGTCAGCCTGAATAGTAAGCAGCTCCCCTAACCCACCTCTTCCTGTCTCCCAAGAAGTTCTCCAGCTTTTTCTCCATCTCCGTATAAACCTTCTCCACCTGGCTCCTCCCTACCACTTCCTGTCAGCTAGTTGCTGACCCAGCCTCCTGACCACGGGCGAATTTTATTTAATCAAACACACCTTTGTATCATTGAACAAGCGTTCCAGAGCATAAACAAAAGCAACACACCTTAAAATAATATTCTACAACACCCGGGTGCTTGTATTAAAATCGTGTGCCAACACCACTGGCCCAGATAAGGAAAATGTAACGTCCTATTTCTGTTGATGCTAAACAGAATGTCTAAAGAGCGCCGGACCTCGTACAAGTAATCCGATGGTATCTCGGGTCTGAATATATTTCCTTGTATCCTTCACAAGGCAGGGATTTCTGGGTGTTTCTGTGGTGCAATCACGGGGCCCAGATCGCCATACCTGCTAGGCAGGTGTCCTGCCTCGGGGCCACACTCAGCAGAGACTATGTAGCAAAAGCGAAACTTTCCCATCTTCCTGGATGGTCTCTTGTGTTGCTCCGTTCTTGTTTTCACTTTTCCTCGCAGAAGTGCCACGCTGTTTGCATTTGTATTTTTACATTAGTGGCAGTGGCATTTGTCACTTTGGGGCTCATTTGCTTTGCAAGTATTAGCCAGGAGCACCGGTGCATGGTCTGTGCACCAGAGAGTGGTAGAGAAGCTGCACACGGGGCAGTATTTCTGTTAGACTTGCTGAGTCTCCTGCAGCTCGCCCCACCTCCCACCCCCAAGGGCGTTGGTTAAAGCCAGGGGTCTCTAGAGAGTCTAGCTCTCCTTTCATTTTTCTACATCTCCACATTATCCCTCAATTACAGGCGTTAAGTGGAGGACTCGGACCCAGTTGTTTAATGGCTGAATTTGCAGCATGGTGGAGAACTCATTTTTATAATGGCCCTTATGTTGTTTTATTAGATTTGAGCTTTCCTATTCCTGGTGCTGAATGCCTTTGGGATATGGAAAGACCAAAGGTGGCCACTGAATGATTACCACCTTCCCTGGGAGCCTGTTACCTTCCAGATAATCACTCTGGAATCCAAAGCAATTCTTCCTTCTTCGGGGTGCTTAGTAACTTTATCTGGAGTGTGTAGGTACGCTAAGACCTGCCTTTAACAATGAGCCCACACTTGCTTTTCGGGTAAAGGCTGCTTTCCCTACTCAGAAGAAATACTTTTTGGTATTTGATTCCTTTTTCTGTTTCAGCTTATGACATCATCTTGTTTCTGTTTTTTAGGAAGACCTGCCTGCTGCCCCCCCCCCATTATCCTGCATTCTGCCTCTGTTTCTCTTGGTGCCAGTTGCTAACATCTGGCATCTAATGTCTCTCTCACCTCCTCCCTGATGGAGAGTAGGGCCAGGGATGGGGAGGTAGTGAAGGAGCTCCATTCTTGTGGTTAAAGGCTGCAACCTATCTTGCTTTATTTTTGTTAGAGTCTCCCCAATCATTGAGCCTAGAATGGCCTCAAACTCATGGTAGTCTTCCTGCCTCTGCCTGGCCAGTGCTGGCTATAGGTTCACATGCCATTGGCCTGGCATTGTGGGTCTTGGTCATGCAGTAGCAAAGCTAGAAACCTTTCACAACTCCAGCTAGGCCCTTAGGTGCTCACTGCTAGCTGGCATCTGATGTTGCCCGGAAGCATGCAACACTATCCAGACTTGTCCATGAGTGATCAAGGATTTCTAGAAACGCTCTGTAGACAAAGGGATGCCTTCTTCCCACAGCACAGGCGTTGTGTTCCAGACCCAATTAATATTGCAAAGGCGTTTCCTCAAGATCTGTCCTGTTGTGTTAATGTTTTGACAATTGTAGAGGGCTAACACGAGGTAAGCCTTGAACTCAGGTGAAAGTCCTCTGGTGTGCAATCCTGGAAACTCATCTAGATTCATTCCTGCTGGTGTTGGAAGATCCCAGGCAATCCTCCTGTGTCAGCTTCCCAAGTGCTGGGATTAGAGGTGCACGGAAAAAAAGGGGAATAACTCAGGTGAGGTGCCTAATTATGCCCACGTGCGCGCGCGCACACACACACACACATACAGGCGCACACTCATACTCACGCACGCACGCACGCACACCTACATGACCTTCATTTGACTGCGTCCCTTTATATCTGTGGAGCCTGTACTGTAAATGAGCATCTGTAAAATGAGCATCTATCTCTGAAGGCTGACTGCTATCAGTAAGACTCCTTTGGGCTGTAACCCTCAGAGGATTAGCTAATGGAGATACCTGAGCATCCATGGCCAGGCGCTTAAATGCCATTAGGCCTATCTAGAAAACTATTTCTATGGTTTTTCATTACCTGGTGCTAAAAGTCATATCCCGGATGTGAAGTTTAATTTTAATTGGACAAAAGGCTGGTGTGGGGGGGGGGCGCTGTCTTCAATTATAGCTTGCTTCAAAGTCACCTAGGCATGAGAACGAGGGCTTTATAAATGAGTGTAGCTACAGGGTGTCACATGGGTCTCTAGTGTGTTAGCTCTGCCGAGCTCCCGAAAGGTTGGGGCTGAAAAGGGAAAATGGATGGAAAGGATGTTGACCAAAGCCGTAACTTCCCTGTCAGCTGACTCTGGAAGTGTCACCCATAGGTTGCTATAGTTTTGCGCAGTTCTGCCCACTGCTCTGGTTAGAGTTTGTGTTCTTTGCCAGGGTGGTAGGTGGGTTAGCTGACTTTCTCCCACTGCAACGAAATAGCTAGCCAAGGAAGTCACTGACAGAGAGAATGGGTTCCGTTTGGCTTACTGCTTCATAGGCTTTAGTCCAAGACTGGGGGCAGCCACTGCTTTGGGTTTCAGGTAGCTGTACCGTCTAGTCAGGAACAGAGCACATGAAGGAACGAGAGACTCACCTCATGCTGGGGAGCAAATGGACAGGAAGGTCCCATAATCCATTTCAGGGGCATGCCCCAATAACTTAAGACTCTCCCTATATTATTGGAAGTAAACTTCATAACTCGTTTCTTCAATGTACATCTTTACTGTATGTTAGGTTTTTACCTGAATAACTTATGCTCCTTAACACTAGGGGCCCAAGGACTCCTTGGCAGCACTCTATATGGATTTTTGGATCAACAATAGCAATATGGAAAAAAAAAAAACCCTCAAAAGTATCTTTTTGTTGGTTTTTTTTGGGGGGGGAGGGAGAAGGGGTTTGTTGTTGTTTTGTTTTTGTTTTCTTTTCAAGACAGGGTTTCTCTGTGTAGTCCTGGCTGTTCTGGAACTCATTCTGTAGACCAGGTCTGCCTCCAACTCACAGAGATCCGCCTGCCTCTCCCTAGTGCTGGGGTCCAAGGCGTGCACCACCTCTGCCCAGCTGCTGCTTTTTTATTAATTTTATTTCTTACAGACTCTCAGCTGGGCATTGGCTCCGTCCAAGGACAATGTAGGCTGCATGAGATCTTGTATTTAAAAAATGAAAAAAAAAAAAAAAACAGGACTGGGGTACTTTATCCAAATAAGCCCCAGGGGGTGGGAGGTAGCTGTCAGCCTATCACCATGCCTGTGCTTCTTAGATCAGAGAGCCAACTTTGGAAGCAAGAAGCCTTTAGTGGAAGCCAGTTGTGAGGATGGGATGTCAGGTCCCTGCCCAGTGTAGCCTCCTCCTCCGGGAGTTCTCTCCATAAAAGGAAGCCTGAAAGTCTGCCTCCCTCCCACCACCCTCCCAGTCCCAGGGCGGAGCACCTCACCTCCTGTCCACAGGCAGCACTATTTGCAAGCATCAATCATGTCTTCTCTTTCATCTCTCCTACTATCTGTGGAGGGAAGAAGCTACCCCCCCCACCCCCCCCCACCCCCCGTTAAAAGAGCAACGCCAGGAGTTAATGTATATTTCTAACCGGGGTGTGCCGGAGGGAAGCCTGCCAAAATGAACTAGATTCTCGCTGCTGTTACTAGTTCTCATTTCTAAGTTTATTTCTTGGTCTTTTTACAACAGAAGACTAAAGCCAGGCATGGCGCTGCATGCCCGGAATCCCAGCATGCGGGAGGTCACCGCGGGAGGAACGGTTCAAGGTCCCCTTTCAGCTGTCTCTTGAGTTCAGGGCTAACCTGGGATACATAGACCTTATTCCAAAAAAAAAAAAAAAAGAAAAGAAAAGAAAAGAAAGAGGGCTGGGCAGAGGGAGATAGTTCAGTTAGGAAACATGCTTGTGGGCTTCAGTACATTCTCCCAGAACCTACATGGAATATGCTTATAATCCCAGTGCTGAGGAGGCTAAGGCCCCTGCAACTTCCTGGGCAGCCAGTCTAGTCTACTTGGTGTGTTCTAGGCCAGGGAAGACACCCTGCCTTTTTAACTCTTCCTAAAAAATATATATGTGTGTGTATCGTTTGTGTATGATGGCTATTTTGTCTGCATGTATGTCTGTGTACGATGTGGGTGCTGGGACCCAAGCTCAGGTCCTCTACAAGAGCAGCTGTGCTCTTAACTGCTGAGCCATCTTTCCAGCACCAAATATGGCAACTGAAAGGAAAAAGCTGATCGCTATTAAACAGTGCGTGTGTGCGTGCGTGTGTGTGCGTGCGTGTGTGTGTGTGTGTGTGTGCGTGTGTGTGAAAGAGAGAGAGAGAGAGAGAGAGAGACAGTGTTCATGTGCTGCTCGGAGGGTAACTTCTAGCAGTTGGTTCTCTTTTACTGAGAGGGTCACAGGGTTCTAACTAAAGCCACCAAGCCTGGCAGTGAGTGCCTTTACTCTTGAGCCGGCTTTTCAGCACGCATGTAGCCCTGAATTCGATTCCCAGGACAACAAATACAAACAAACGAAATGTCCAGAAAGTCAACCAAGAGAAGAGGCCTTTACCATGACGACGCTGATCCCAGACTTCTAGACTTCGGAATAGTGAGAACTGAACACTGGGAGCAGTGTACTGGGTTTATAGTCCTTTGTGTCATTGTCCAAGACAACAAGAGTCAGCAAATGGATTTTTAAAGAAGTACATCACTTTCATCGTGATGGTCAAGTCTTCGCCCCGAGTGTTTCCCTCGCCAAGTTAATTTCCGTTCAGGGTGTTCACACACATTGGGATTCCATCATGGTCAGTGTGATGGATGTGCTGCTGTCCAACCTGCCGACATCCAGACCTAATCCCTTATGTGGTTCCTGGAGACTTCAGCCTCCTGAAGCTCACAGAAAAGGAATCTCGGCAATATGTTTCCCTTCAATAAGCTGTCAGCTAGAAATCCAGGCGTCTCACTGGGAGGAGTCCATTTCCCTTCTGTCTTAGTCATTGTTCTGTTGCTGTGAAGACACCATAACCAAGGCAACTCTTTTTTTTTTTTTTTTTAAGATTTATTTATTTATTATGTATGCAGTGTTCTGCCTGCTTGTGTCCCTGCAGGCCAGAAGATAGCATTGTGGATGGTTGGGAGCAACCATGTGATTACTGGGAATTGAACTCAGGACCTCTGGAAGATCAGCCAGTGCTCTTAACCCCCGAGCCGTCTCTCCAGTCCCCCAAGACAATTCTTATAAAAGAAAGTATTTAACTGAAGGCTCGCTTACAGTTCCAGAGGGTTAGTGCGTTAGCATCATGGCGGGGACAAGGAGGGAACACAGTAGCGGATATGGTGCTGGATTAATAGCTAATAGCTTAGAGTTATATCCTGATCCAAAGACAGAGAGAGAGAGCCTGGGCCAGGTGTGCCCTCCAAATCCATCCCTAGTGACATACTCCCTCCAATTCCTCCAACATGGCCACACCTCAATCTTCAGTCTTTCTCAAATAATGCCACTCCTTGATGGGCGCGTGTCTGTGTGTGTGTGTCTGTGTGTGTGAGTGAGCACACTTGTGCTTGCACGAGCAAGTGTACTTTCCAATGTGGCTACTAGGTTTGAGGCTGCTTGTGTGGGTGGTTTGGAGCTGCCATTATTTTTGAGGTAACGGAGAGTCAAAGAGTTGTCATATATATACTTGCCATTATTTCTTCTGAGTCTGGAACTTCAGATTGTGCCTCCTTCCGCTCATTTTGATTAAGACTTGAAACATGGGAGGGGCTCAGTGAGTGATGTGCTTGCTATGCATGTGAGCACGAGGACCAGAGTTTGGATCTCAGCGCCCGCGTACAACCTAGGTACTATGGCTCATGTCTACAATCCCAGCACTGGGAGGGTAGAGACAGATGGATCCTGAAGTTCCGCAAGCCAGTCTTGCTGAAATGACAAGTTGCTAGGTCACTGAGAGACCCTGTCTCGAAAATAAGGAATGGTGGAAGGTATCAGACACGACCTCTGGCCTCTATAGACACATGGGTGTGTCCACACACAGGTGGGTGCACGCATATACGTGAACACATACAACACACACAATTACATTAGCAAATAATTTTTAAAGACACAGTGCCACACATACAGCATCAGGAACTACATTGAACATACTCTTTACTCTCTGATTTTACTCTGCATAAATAGGTGTGTGTTTGGTTTACTTATGCCTTTAATCCCAGTGTTCAGGAGGCAGAGGCAAGTAGATTTTGGGAGTCACAGGTGTTTGTGAGCTGCCAGATGTGAGAGTTGGCAACCAAACTCAGGTCCTCTGTCAGAAGAGCATATACTCTCAACTGCTGGCACATTTCTCCAGCCCTCCTTCAAATTGAGTTTTTTAATGCTTATTTTCCCCCATGCTCTCGAAGTGGCTTAACTTTCCATGCTCTCCCGATGATTTATTTGGATTTTTCAAATTTAAATAACCATAACGATGTGAATGTGTCCAATGCATCTGGACCATAAAATTCAATTTGCTAGCGCCGTTGCTGCACAGGGCAGAGACCTGAATGCTCAGAGCCCTGCAGAACCAGCTATCCATCCTGTGGCTAACTTGTCTGTGCCCTTACAAATAGTCAGGATAGCATTTATTAGCCTTTAATCCCAGCACTGGAGACAGGCAGATCCCTGAGTGAGTTCCAGGACAGCCAGCGCTATGCAGAGAAACCCCATCTAAAATTCAGTATATTTAGTGTTTGCTCTGGGATTGCAGATTCCACATCTAATCAGCCAACCATGGAATCAACTAGCCTGAGATCAAACAATGTGCATGCACATGTTCATGCTGGCACACTCTCTGAACAAGCACAAGCATCACACACACACACACATACACACCTTTATCCCTAAGCAATACAGCATGGCCACTGTTTACCCAGGGTTTGCATTCTGTTAGGTGTTGTAAGTACTCAAGAAGTGATTTGAAGTTTACTATTGAGGTCCAGGCATCCAGGCACACATCTGAAATCCCAGCATGGGGAAAGGCAAGGCTAACCTAGGCTATATATACAGTAAGTAAGACCCTGCTCAAAAGGAAACAAACCAAAACATACCAAAAAAAAAAAAAAAAAAAAAAAAAAAAAAGGGCCAGGTGTAAGTAGTACATGCTTGTTATTCCAGCACTTAGGAGAGAGATTGGAAGATGAGGAATTCAAAGATAGGATACATAAGACACTAAGAACAGACAGACAAGCCCTGCCCCCCCCCCAAAAAAAAAACAAGCCTATACTGCGCAGTAGGTAGTGGTCCCTCGTGGTATGCATTGTCCTGTGTGATTTTCAAGACAGCAACGCATACAACGAGGCCAAATATGCTAAGTCATCAGACAATATGCCTATGCCCAAAGGATCTTGGGAGCTTTTCTCTGCTCCTAAACGTCAATCCAGGGAAGGGTGTGCCCCGGACAACAAGGTCCCCATCAGCACTGCGTCTCAAGCCTCAGGGCTCTCACAGTTGTGAGTGGCAGCCACACCCAGTGGGTTTCACCCAGCAAAAGTGGAGCAAGAACTTGGAAAATAATTGTCGATGGAATCATGCAGATTTAAGAAACACACACAGAGAGGTATCAACCCACGAAGCGACGGGCGTATATTATCCTATTCTTTTTGCTTTGAATGGTGATACACGGAGTGGAAGCCATGGCAAAGGGAAGTGGCTTGCATTTGCTGTGACCTCTTGTGTGACCTTTCCTTCTGCATTTCTCCCGATGGATGGCTTGTCTTTTTATACCACACCCAGAGGACTTGCTGGGCAGCCGTGCCAATACATTCTGGCCTTTATTGCAAAAGGGAATGCTGAGATTCAGTATCTCCTCAGGTTCCTGGGGCTTAGGGCTCCTGGGACACTCGGGGGGGGGGGGGGAGTGTCTCATTTAACCCAGACTGCTGGTGCTACCTCTAGGGGTCGGGTAAGTGCCGGGGTGGGGTGGCTGGGCTGCCTGGACCCCCCCATGTTGGGAACGCAGAGGGCAAAGGTCTGCTCCCAGGTCTTAACCAATCAACACAAGACTCTGCTTATCTAGACTCACAGCTAGGTTGGGTGTTGTACGGGAAGCTGATCTGTGGAGAAAATTCCCTAGCAGGAATTGGCCCTTTCTCTGTCTTTCTGGGCCTGAACATGGTGCGTTGCGCCCCCTGGTGGCCAGAAGGAGCAACCAAGCTGGGCTGGGCTTTAACCTTCGATTTTTTTTTTTTAACCTTTTTAGACACCCCCTCCTCCCCCCACGTGTCGCTTGTCTTTCCCCTCTTCATTTCCACGCTGCTATCCACCTTCCAGGCCCCTAAATAGTCATAAATAAGGCCTTCAGGTCTGGAGAAGAGCAACAATAAAACCTGTTACTTTGGGGGTGTGGGTAAGGCTGTTTGTTCAGAGGGGCAAGGCATGCTGTGATAAATAGGAAAAAGATGAAAAAGGAAAAAAAAAAAATCTCCGGGTGCCCAATGAACCTTTCCTAACAGAAGACCCAGCCCATTTATTACTTGTGTCTTTGTAGTGAAACAACCTCAATCAAGATTAACGGGAAAAGAAATATCGGGCTGCCGCCTGAATTTTTAATAACGGCTCCTGTATTGTACGGTAGAGGCGGGAGGATGCTGGTGTAATTTGAGCCGAATGTTTAGCTCAGTTCTACTCTGGAAAGGGGAAAGACCTAAGCTTAGCTCAGATATTTCTGCCTCTGAAAAGGTTGTCTTGAGTAAATTCTGAAGGCAGTTGGCTTTGTTAACTAACAGCCCTTCGAAAAGCCTGGGAAACGGGGCCGGCCGGTGTGTAGGGAACAGATGGCCACATAAAACACCATGGGCTGTAAAAGGGGAGGCCGTTTAGCACCCCGCCCGCCTTTAAACCAGCCGAAGGACACGGAGCACGGTGTGAAGCATCGGAGAATCTAATATCTGTGCAGTTATTGCCTTCACATAATTTTTAAAGTTTTGAGACGCAGAAGTCGGTGCCAGGGATGATGAAGTCACCGCTTGGATCCAATACTGATTCCTGGGGTCTCGTTCGCCCCCAGAGCCTTTAACACCCCGCTTGGGTCTCGGGGAGCACGCAGAGAGACCCGGGCTGTAAAACGGGGCACGTGACTTCCCTGGTGCTGCGGCCAAGTCCGGGCAGAGGTGTGGGCGGGGCCTGGGCGTGGGCGGGGTTTGGCGAGGGCGGGGTCCTCCTATAATTACCCAGCGTAGCGCCTCCGGTGCCCATTGCTGCTCCTCTAACGCCCGAGAGGCTCCCCTGATGCTCTCAGAGTAGCTGGGACTCGGTTCCTTCCCATCACACCGACACCTTACTGGGTTAGCAGGGAGAATACGGAGGTTTCTGCCAGCGGCCGGAGGAGGGTGAAGGCTGATATTAAATATGTTGGGGACCATTACCATCACGGGTAAGTCTTCGTTCTCCCTCGGTGGGGAGAAAAGTACGTTTTGGCTGGAGTTTCATTCGCTTTCAGATCTCTCTCTGCACTTTCACCAGAGGAGCCTTCCATAGTCCCGCAGGAACCAATGGACCCACGTTTTTTAGTTTTACCTAAACCCAAATCTTCCTGGAAGCGTTAATTAATGGGAAGATGCGTTGGTTAGGAGCCCTAACCTTTCCCCCTGGGGAAGCGGGAGGGAGGCACAACAGCCAGACACACTGAAAAAGGGTTAGGTTTGCGGTGGATAGCCTGCTCTAGTTAGTCTAAGGTTTTTTGTTTGGTTGGTTTAGATTTTATTTATTTAGTTCCTGTGTTTGAGAAATTGCGAGTGGTTGGGGGCGGTTTTCTGGTGCTTGCTAATAAGAATACTGGGTGAAGTCATGTTTCAGACTAATGCTGTGGTTTAGGTCTGGCTTAAATAGTTGGTACTATATTAGTAAAGCCATAGTTCCCAAATCGATGGCAAGAAACGACATTTAGATGTTAGTAAAAATAGTCACGAATAAATAAAATTTATTTTTATGCTTGTTTTCTAGGAATCTAGTTGTGTGAGCTGTAGTGTCATGTCTACCTTCGGGGGCTGCCTACACCAGACATTTGCATATCCAGTGTTTGATAGTCTTAGGCAGTTGTGCCCTGTCTGGGCTTCTTAGGGGCTGCGCTTTTATGTTTTCTTTACCACCACCACCACCCCCCGAAAATTAAACTCCACTTGCTAACTTCTGTTTATAAAAAAAGCTCTGATTTAAATGTTTGAGACTGACTTTGGCAAAAGTGGGTCATAAACTTTCTATGGCTTCAATATTTTCTCAGTGTAACTACTCCCCCCCCTCCCCAAAGTGTCTCCCTGTGGAATTTTAAATGAATTCGAAAGTTAGGCAAAGCTAAAAATAATCTCTCACTTACTTCCTATAGTTTAGCTTGTTTACGCTGAAGGCTCCTTCCTAGTTTGTCCCCTCTAACTTGTCTTCCTACCGCCGGCCAGTGCGGAAATTTGTGAAACCTAGAAATTAATAGATGAGCAAAGCTTTAAAGAATGAATAACATTCTCTGTCTTCCCAAGTCATTTATTTTTAATAATGTACAGATGTCTGTGTGTGGATACATGCAATGCAGGTGTCCTCTGAAACCAGAGATATTGGATCCCCTAAATAAAACCTGTAGTTACAGGCTCTATTGAAATGCCTGGCTTGGGTGCTGGGACCTGAATTTCTTGCTTCTGCAAGAGCTGTACATTCTCTTAACTTGCTGAGCCCTCTCTCCGGTCCCCAAATCATTAGTTTTTACATGAACAAAACAATGTAAGAAGGGGCCTGCAAGATCTCACTTTCTTCCCGGATTTTTCCTGTATAAGGTGTTGTTTTGTATATTCGGTATTTATTAGTTTGTCACATGCTCAGTTTCTTGCCAGAAGGAGGGGGTTCTGTAGGTAATCCCAGTGGGCTGATAGGCAGAATGTTTAGAGGGATTGTCTATGTCTAATTCTTAAGGTACTATCAAATGGTTGGATCTATTGCTTTCTGGGTTACACTTCGCCATGTGTTTTTGGGCAGTGTTGCATGGTTTTGTACTCTTTGCTAGTAACCAGAAACTACACAAGAGGCCAGGCATGGCTGGCTGGTGGTGCATACATTTGAGTCCCAGCACTCTGGGGGGCAGAGGCAAGCTGAGCTCTGTGGGTTCAGGGCCAGTTTGGTCTACACTAGAAAGTTCCAGGAAGGCTGGTTGGTGTGACATAGGATGACCCTGCCTCGAAAGGAAGGAAGAAATAATGAAAGAAACAGAGCGAACATATTTAATGGCAAGGGGTTGGAGATGTAGCTCAATTGGTAAAACGCTTGATAGCATGCCTGAAACTCTGGGTTAGCTCCCAAACACTGCAGAAGCTAGGCATGGTATCACAGACCTGCAATCTCACGCCACTAGTTCAAAGCTAGTCTGGGATACATGAGACCTTGCCTCACAAAATAAATAAATTAATTTAAAAAAAAAAGAGAGATAAGAGAAGCCGAAAAATTAAGAGACATCTTCAAAGGCAATTTTAGGGTCTGTGTTGCAGTTTTCCTGTGAGGTAACTGATTAAGGAAGATGTGTTCTCAGCAGTCTTTAGTTGGTCCGAATCTTGAAAAGCAGTGAAGGCTTGGAGCAGCTTGTTTAAATAAGGAAGAGCGAGTTCCTATAATATTTGAGGAGGGTGCTTAAGTTTCTTCATCACTGGCAGGGTTTATGGGTGTGTATGGGACCTTCTTGGAAATGTCTCTTCATTTCTGAAAGACGGAGGAATTTTAAAGACCTGTTTGTCAACCTCTGTTCACACAGACACCTGAGGTGAGGACAATACATACAACCTGAATTAGGTCTGATTGATTGCTCATGGGACATGGTGTTAACATTCCCAACTCCTATTAGCATTACCTAAGGCACAGAAACTAGAAGATAATTGTTCATGACCTGGTGACAACCAGGGTTTCCCTCATTCTAGGCAGGGCACTCTACCAACTGTGCTAGCCCAGAACTACTTTTTACTTTTTTTTATTTACACCTTATTTGTTACGTGTGTGGGGGTGTGTGTGTGTACGTACGTGTCCATATCCATGTGTGTGTGCATGTCTGTACTGCTCTATGTTGTACAAAGTTGATTTTCCTCCTCAAATTTCTTCTTCCTTTGTTGGTTTCCCAGGATGCATCAACTCGGGTCCTTACCCTTGCTCGCCAAGTTGCTTTGCCTGCTGAGCCACCTTATTCAAATTGTTGTTTTCTTTCTCAAGTATAGGTCTCTACATGTCTCTGGCTGGCCTAGAACTTGGTATGTACACAGGATTTCTCTGTAACAGCCCTAGCTGTCATGGAACTCACTCTGTAGACCAGACCGGCCTTGAACTCATAGAGATCTGCCTGCCTCTGCCTCCCTGGTGCTGGGTTTAAAGGCGTGCACCACCACTGCCTGGTTAGAGCTCCTGTTTGAACGAAGAGAAATTCTCTCAGCTGTTAAGAGCTTGGGGTGTGAGATCTGACCCAGCATCCTTCCTATGTGGCTCACAACTGACTTTAACCTCAGCTGCAGGGATCCCACTTTCTTTTCTGGTCTCTGTGGAGCACCTGCTCTCTTGCATGCACCCACATGCCAACACCCACACATGCATGTAATTAGAAATCAATCCTTTTTAAAAGCGTCTTTCCTGTTTTCCTTAATTCACACACTTTTCCTATTGGCCAACAGTGCTTTATTTATTAACCAGCACGAGAAACATATACAGAATGACATCTCCCATCAGGTAGCATTTCCTTTTGTCAAATTGAGCAAAGCCATTGTTCTTTTTTTTAATCTCCAAAGTAAACTGGGAATCCACGCGTGGTGGTTCACCCCTGTAATCTAGCACTTGGGAGCAGAAGGATCATCATCTCTAGTCGGAGGCTAGCCTGGGCTTAAAAAAAAAAAAAAAAAAACTGTAAGCAGTTTATAATGCATCTTTATGCAAATCATATGGAGGCTGTGGCTGTGATGTGGTGGGGCCAGAACTGTAATCCAGTCTTCAGGTGCCGAGCTGGCCTCAGCTGATGTTGACTCTGTGTTCTTGGTGCCTTGTGGATTCCACTGTTTATTCCTAACAATTGTCAAGAAAACCCTTATTCCTGAGCTTCCTCTTGTCCTAAGAGGAAGTTTCTCAAGCCTGGCTGCAGAGCATCTGATAAAGGATCTCTTCTCCGGGCTTATCTGATACTATCTAAGGGCATGCCCTCGCACCTTGGTGGCCAAAGCTGCGGTGATGATGTCACCTGGATGGCCTGGTGGTGGGTTTTGGATCTCTGAATTAGTCCCAGTTAAACGGGTTCTTCTGCCTGGAGGTTTCTTGGCTGATGATGAGCTTTGGGGACAAGCAGAGTTGAGCTGGGCGTGTTTTGATATAAGGGGTGGGTTCAGAATGCAGAGAATTCCTGGAAGAATTCCAGGCGATCTCCGGGGAAAGTTAAACAGTTCCAGATGTCACACACAGTAAGCTGTGCCTGGGGACAGAGAGTCCTGGTTATTCTAAACCTGAAAATTGAATGTTGTAGTTTTTGTGGTGTTATTATCTTCTTTCCTTTCCTTTTCCTTCCTTCCTTCCTTTTTTTTTTTTTTTTTTTTTCTTTTAAGTAGCGTGTGTGTGTGTGTGTAAAATATTTTTATTTCGGTCTCCTAAGTTTGGTTGTCTCTTGGCATCTGTGGGGAATAGGTTCCAAGATCTGCATACAACATGGGTCCGTTAGAAAAAAAAAATTGTTTTTTCTATTCAAACAACCTGTGCCATTGCACTTTAAGCACCCCGGAGTGCTTGCACCACTTAATATACGTAACAGTTGCTACATTGCCATTCAGGAGTGACGATGAAGAAAAGAGGAGGTCGGTACGAGCTCGGTTCAGATGGTCCGTCCGCCCCTACACACCGCCCCCCCCCTTTGCGGGAGCCGGGGTGTCACTGTGTGTGTGTGTGTGTGTGTGTGATGCTTCAAACACAGGAAGCCCTAGACTCAACCCTCTGCTGATTCTGCGCAAGTAGCTCAAGTATCTAATGTGTCAAAAGTGACAGCAGAGGGCCAGCTCCACAGTTCAGCTGGGACCTATACTTAACCCCGGGAATCCAGGTAAAGATGGAAGGAACCCACTCCAGAGTTGTCCTCTGACCTCTACATAAGCACTGGGGCTCTCGTGCATCCATACGTACATAGCACACACGTGACTAATAAAAAAAATTTTAATTAGATTTGAAGCCATGAATGAAGGGTAAGCATCAATAGAGAGGCGTGATGACATGTCTGAAAGATAGACGAGCCCCTTCTTCCATGGAAGGCTTCCCATGAAATGAATATTATTTCTTTCTTGAAGGGAGGAGAGAGTTTTTGTGTGGTTGGTTTTTGTACGCTCACAGATAAGGACATACAATCCATCATGGCGGCAGATCCTGTCCACAGGACTCTACCATTGAACTAGGCAGAGAGAGACAGGGAGACAGGATCTCACTGTGTAACCATGGCTGACCTGGGCTATGTAGTCCAGGCTGGCCTTAAACTCTCAGAGATCCACCTGCCTGTGGAGTGCTGGGATTAAAGGCCTGTGCCGCCATACCCGTCTCACCCATTACATTACAGCTTTCTCGTGTGTCTCCCTTCCCTCTCTTTGGAACGTGGCAGGGGTTCTCAACCTTAATGCCGCTGTGACCCTTTAATACAGTTCCCCATGTTGTGATGACCCCCAGCCATAAAATCATCTCACTGCTGCTTCCTAACTGCAATTTTGCTACTGTCACGAATTGTGAGGTAAATATCTGACATGCAGGATGTCTGATATGTCTCAAACACACACACACACACACACCCCGTTGCATCCCACAGGTTGAGAACCGCTGTGTTAGATAGAAGCTTGCTGGTTTTTTAGCTCTTTTTCCTCCACCATCCCCACATCTTTATGCATTTCTCTTTTTTTCCTTCTGATCTTTTTATTTTGCTGTAAAGCAGTTAACCGTTTCTCAAGCTGGACCCGATGGTGCATAACCTGTAGTAACACAGTACTTGGGGAGGTGATGACAGGCACATCAGCAGTCCCCTTAGCTACGTAAGGAGTTGGGTATAAGAGACCCTGCCAACCAACAAGTTTCTCTTTGTTTTCTAAGTATTATGTTTGAATGCACCTGTCGGAGGTCCTGGCAGCCCACGGGTAGATGGGAATGACATCCGCTTCCAGTCAGGAATGGGGAATGGAGGGTAATTTGAATGTTCCAAGTACAGGTGGGCCAGTGAAAGCTACAAGAGCAAGGAATTGGGGGTAAAGGATGGGAGAAAAACAGGCAAACATTGGGCCACACCAGGCTCACATCACACCTGTCCAAATGTAGCTTTTACATGGTAAGAGAGCCAACTTGATTGGCTTTCCTTAACACCCTAGGGAGGTTTATGTTGGGAGTCAAGTTCCCTCCCTCCATCCCTTCTTATTTTCCAAGATGGGATTTCTCTGTAACAACTCTGGCTGTTCTGGAACTCGCTTTATAGATCAGTCTGGCCTCGAACTCACAGAGATCTGCCTGCCTCTGCCTCCCAAGTGCTGGGGATTTTTCTTCTTAAAGACACCAGCAGAACTTGTAATTTCTCTGAGTTTGAAAGTGCACCCAGACTGCGTGTGTGGGTTCTGCTCTACAGGTCTTACACCTTCTAGCTCCCCGGCAGCACGCTAGACAACACTGCCCTCTTCTGTTCAGACTCCGTCAGGGATTCCGATAATGATACTGCCTGTGAGGCTGGCAGTGTGATAAAAGATAGGTCCAACAAACTGCTGAGGGGAGGTGTATAACAATGAGTCCTTCAACCATTGTGGCACAGTTTGGCAGACCACTGAACGACTTATAAAAAAGAATAATGGTCATCTCATTACATCGTCTTTATAGGAATCCTCGTTTCTATAGATTACAATGAGTATGGTAATGCATGCCTGTAATTCCAGCACTTAGGAAATGGAGGCAGGAGTATTACAAGTTCAAATACAGCTTCCGGTATATAGCTAGTTCCTATCTACCTCGGGATATATGAAGCCCTCTCAAACATAAACAGACAACCCCCCCAAAAAAAAAACCAATAAGCACATTTGTTTTGGGAAAAGTAACAAGCACCTTTGAAAGCATCTTGAGCTTTGTTAAATTTATTTATTTAATCTAGAAACAATCTTATTTTACATGTCAATCCCAGTCCCCTCCCTCCCATCCTCCAATGCCCCCCCCATCTGAGCTTTAAATGAGCATAACCAGCCAGCTTACTGAAAAAGTATGGGGGGGCAGGATGACTGTGTCTAGTATAGTACTCGGTGTCTTTGGGGGAAGAGAAAGCCATATTTGTCAAGTTACCCATATGTAATCCCAGCACTCAGGAGCCTCAGGTATTAGGATCTCAAATTCAAGGGTAGCTGCATGTGTGTGAGCCAAGAACTCACTCTGTAGACCAGGCTGGCCTAGAACTCTCAGAAATTCCCCTTGCCGTTACCTCCCAAGTTCTGGGACTAAAGGTGTGCACCACCAACGCCTGGCAATTTACATTCTGTATGCATACATGTGAAATGCCTACTTTGTGGGAACGGGCTGTCTCCTACCCTGTGGCTCCCTAGGATAAAATCCAGGCCATCAGGATTGGTGAAGGGCACCTTTACTCACTGAACTGGCCCTGTGGAACAATGTTTGTTCTTTGACAATTTCCTCCACGTATGTAATGTTGTATTAGGGATGCCCTCCATCATCACACTCACACATCTCTTATAGCCCTTCCACCCAGAGTCCATTAAACTCCCTCTTACTTATCTCTTACCAGCCTTTTCCAGCTTCATGGCTTGGTTTTGTTTGGTGACCCATTCACTGGGTGTAGTGAGATATTCACCTTGTCCTCATCTTTGGCACTGACCACGCCCATTGGGGGTGGAGACAGGGGCGGACGTTACCTGGGGTAACTAGATCTGAGGAGAAGCTTGGGATCCCTCTCTTGCTTGCCAGCACAGGGACAGGAGAGCATCGGGAGGCATCCTGGGGACCAGGAACCTGCTCGTGTTCATCTGTCTATGTTGTAAGTTATTTCTCCCGGAATAAACATCTATTCCTCCTATATGTTTCTCCTGATCCTTATTAAGCCACGGTGACCGGGACCATCTGTGTTGTGTGAACACTGGATTAGAAGTACCCAGTGGTCACCAGTGGAAGGCTCTCCCCTCTCCCTGACTCTATGTTCAGCAGTGAGAGATAACCCTGCCCCTGACTGTTCTTATGCAAACCCAGTACAGGTATCTGCAGCTGCTTTTTGATAGTAATGGCTGCATCTTGCTCGGAAGGTGACATTTTGCTTTGTCTTTTGGTTCTTCAAGACAGGGTTTCTCTGTATTGTTTTGGAGCCTGTCCTGGACCTAACTCGGTAGATCAGGCTGGCCTTGAACTCACAGAGATTCACTGCCTCTGCCTCCCAAGTGCTGGGATTAAAGGTGTGCATTTTTTGTTTTTTATTTTTTGAAGATGACATTTTGCAGCCCTAATCTAGAACTTTTTTTTTTCCTGGTTCCTTTATTTTATGCTGTGTCTGTCCCCTTTAGTTCAATTTATATATTGTACTCTTAGCCAGAATGCACAGGTGATAGTTTTCAGGTTACTGTGCACAATGACACTTGTCGCTCACAAGTTTTTCAGTGGCCACCACTCCTCCCCACCCCACCCCCCCATTTCCTCACTGTAGGATTGGGTCCTCCAGGTCTCTCAGCTGACCACACACATTCCAATTTAGCCTCGTCAATACTTCTTGTCTTGGCCAGTTTTTCCCCCCTTTGTTTCAAAACGATGACCAGATAGCCTTAGTGGGCGGGGAATGTGTATTCTTTTGTTTGGTTGTTGATTTGAAGAAGCAGGACTGTTAAGCGTGAATAAACCCAACCTTTCACACGGAAACGACCCTGACTGTTGTTAGGTTTAGGAGTGCTGTGACTTTCCATCCGAATGCGAGAGGTGACACATAGGAGCACCTGCTCTCCTTGCCTTGTGGCATTTACTAGTCTAAAACATTACGATGACTTCCAGGGAAAAAGGATGTTGTCCATGCTTTGAAAGCGTATAGAATCAAAAGACAAGCTTGTCCCTTTTCTCACTGGACTCAAGGTTCCACCGCGTCAGCCTTCAGTTATCCCAAAGTGACACATACCTACACTGGCCAAATGACTTGGCCATTTACCCATTGAGATGGAAGGAAACCTCCAGCCTGAACCATGCTGGATTTTTTTTTTTTTTTTTTTTTTTAAATGTATGAGTGGTGTCTGCACATGTGCCGGCACACCAGAAGAGGGCATCAGATCCTATTACAGATGGATAGTTGTGAGCCACTATGTGAATGGTGGAAATTGAACTCGGCACCTCTAGAAGAGCAGTCAGTGCTCTGGACTGCTGAGCCATTTTTTCAAAGACCAGTAGTTAGCCATGAATCCCTTGTAGTCTTCTGTTAAGATCCTTTCCCAAAGTGGCCCCTTCATTTTGGATGGATGACGTAGCCTCGAGTGTGTATGGGTTTAATCCTGGTGGTGTACATCCTATGGATTTTGACAAGTCATGGGTGTGAATGCTTTCAATATAATTAGTATCAGAAAGTATAGTATCCCTAAGACTCCCATTGTTACCTATCCATTCTTCCTTCTCCAATCCCTTGTCAGCCCATGATATTTTTGCCCAATTAGCTGCTGAATTCTAGACTGGTTATTCCTAATTTTGATCAGTTACGAGTGAATCTGATTTCAGTACCCAAGTATAGTTCTTTTTTTTTTAATTATTTTTATTTTATATGCATAGGTGCTTTGCCTACACACACCACACACACACACACACACACACACACACACACACACACACGTATATATTTGAGGGTAACAAGTCCCCTGTAACTGGAGTTAGAGACAGTTGTAAGCCTCTACGTGGGTGCTGGGAATTGAGCATGGGTCCTCTGGAAGAGCAGTCAGTGCTCTTAAGTGTTGAGCCATCTCTCCAGCTCCCCAAGTATAGTTCATTTGTGTGTGTACTGTAGCTTTCTACTCATCTTTGTGAGCACCAAGGATCAAGATTGCAGTCTCACAGGGTAAAAGTACATTTAGCATAATAAACTGCCCAACTGTCCCCCCCCCCCAAGTCACTATAGGGGGCCTTCTCCCTAGGTCGCCATTCTTGAAGTTTTTGTGTCTTCCAAGGCCGTTGGAGGCTCCGCCTTCAAGCTCTGAGACTCTGTGTGGAAAGAACTTGGCCCTGGAGCGCGATAACACTGCAGCTGGGTTTTATAAACGAAGAAAGCATTCACACACAATCCGAACCCACACTGGGGTGTGTCGTGCGCGCCTGTGAGCATTGCTTGGAGGTTGAACTAGCTAATCGTATGTGGGTGGTGTACAGAAGTGACTGTCAAAGAGAAGGGGTCACCTAACCTTGTACTGGGGCAGAGGGGCAAAGCCCCTCACACGTGATCCTAGAATCTTCTGGAGTTGGGGGTGGGGCTTGCTTTGGTCACCTGCCAGACAGTGCTCCGCCTCTGTGACGTGGGTAGCCGTTCCCAAGGGTGCCCCTCTCCACCTGGGTGGCCGCCGACCGCCCCGCGGCCGGTGGGTGTCCCGCGATGGGGCAGCCGGGAGCGGCTGGCCGGGCCACTCGGGCCGCTGTCCCCGGCCACCCGCCACCATGCCTTGGTGGAGTAACTTCTGCTGTAAGTAGCGTGCCCACCCCCTGACCGGGGGTAAGTAGCTCGGGGTGGCAGCGACTGGGAAAGGTGACTCCAACTCTATCGGTCTTCCTGAGGGTCCCAGCGGGCCAGGATTAAAGTGGACTCAGCCTTGGAGAGCGGGCCCAAGCCAAGCATCCATGGCCATGTGCTGATCATGCGGAAACCCACCTCAATCTAACCTGGAGACGAGCGTGATTTCACACAGGGGCAGTACACGAGGCTACCCAAGAGCAGATTATCACAGTAACCTAGCTTGGCTGGCAGAGGGAGAGACAGAAAACTAACCCAGATGGGAAAGGCCATTGTCAGTCTGGAGCGAGCAAGCAGGACCGTGGAGGGAGATGGATGGATGGGGTCCACTTGCGTGGGCTGCTGCATCGCATTGTGTCCGCGCGCGGCTAAGAAATCGAGTCTAGGCATCCCCGTAGGTTTCAAGCGCATGACGTGGGGGCAGGACGCAGGCTGTGCAAATGCGCGTGTGCGCCACAGGGGTGCACGAGGACATGTCTGTATCCTGTTGGAACCTGATTTAACCGGTCTTGGGCCTTGTAGTTGCGAAGGCTAAGCACAAGGTCCTGGGCCACCAGATGTTTGATAGCTTGGCTATGCAGTTGAGGCCAAATTTTTGGAAGTAGAACCTCCCTGTAAGTTCTGTACAGATTGAGGTCGGGGTCGAGGCAGGAGACAAGTGGAAGCCGAGACCCACAAAACTGTGAGTGTCCAACGTCATAGGCAAATGGGGGAAAATGGATGCCATGCGGAGGAGCTGGGGTTGCGTCAGAAGATTGTTCTGACAACAGTGTGGGTTTTTACCTACACGGACATTGTAGACTAGTAGGCCAGTTAAGGCTTCAAGACTTCCCAAGATTTAGGAGTCCATAAAAACAGTTTCCTATTGCTTAGCCATTGAGCTGTCAGGAGTCTGTCTAATCCTGCTAGTTGACTGGCATATTGTTTGTTTCTGTATCCTTTCTCTCAACTCCAGACATTCCAATGTAGAATTAAAAAGAGGGAAAGGCTGGAGCCTGGAGAGATGCCTCAGAGATTAAAAACACTTGTTCTTAGCCAGGCAGTGGCGGCACACACCTGTAGTCCCAGCATTTGAGAGGCAGAGGCAGGCAGCTCTCTGAGTTTGAGTCCAGCCTGGTCTACAGAGTGAGTTCCGGGATAGTCAGGGCTCTATAGAGAAAACTCTGCTTCAAAACAAACAAAAACATCTAAAAGTATTCCAAATTAAAACTTGGATTTTGGAGGCAATGGTGTGGAACCCTGCATTTTCCCATATTGTTGAAAAAAATCCCTGCATTTCATAATCTCAGAGAGGGCAACGGGTGGTTTTAGTCTTGGGCTTGTGGCAGGATGCTCAGTTCATACTTTTACTGCTCACTGGTAATTTTTTAGAGTTTGTCATTGCTTGGATCAACCTCCCCACACACACACAGGCAGTACAGAGTCCACAGTCACCTTCAATAAACAAAAAGTCACATCTTTTCCTGCATTGGAATATTTCTGAACATTAGGCTAGAGAGCTTGCCTGCCTGCCCAGGGTTCAATCCTTGGTGCTGCATTAACAGGCTTCTGTAACTTCTGTAACCTCAGTCAGTAGTTCAAGGTAATCTCCTTGATGTGTGCGACCTTGTCTCAGAATAAATCAAAGGGAAATGCTTTAAAAAAATTAATGAAAAGGCATACATAATATTTTTTTTAGATTGAAGTTTTAGGTTAGTATACAACAGCAGGCTTCCTTGCGGCATCTCCATACATCCGAGTTTGCTAACTCCCTCGCTGTTTCCACTTCCTGGCTATCCCGGTAGTGCAGCAACAAACACGGTCGTGCAGGAAACTGTGTGGGGTGCAGACTAGTCCTGTGGGTCCACACATGTATAGTTGCGTTGTACTGATCCCAAACGTATGGGTGCACAGATTGTCATTCATTCCTATCAGGAGCAAATCAAGGGTGGCTCTTCAATGCGGAAAAGGATCCATGAGCAGTGTAACTGTGTCTAAATTTTCACTTCGCTTTGGATGTTTGTCTCGATGTTTAATATGATGGTCATTTTGCTTTATTAAAAAGTTTGACGGTCTTCTCCCCCCCCCCCAAAAAAAAATCTCCTTTCAGTGACTTTTCCCCCTGATTATCTGTCTGATACTCAGAAGCGGGGTGTGTGTGTGTGGGTGTGATTGCTGTGTTGCTAATCCTCCCAGTTACTGCTGCTGTCCATCCCCACCCCCCCCCAAGCCTCATTACATCATGTGGCCTTGCTTTTACATTCAATGATTTTTTTAAATGCCAATATATGCGTGTGTGTGTGTGCGCGTGCGCATGCGCGCATACATTATATACATATATAATATATATGTGTAAGCCCAGCACCTGGGGGTGGGGTAAGAGGAGAGAGGACAGAGGACAGAAGCTGAAGAACATTCTTGGCTACACAGTACATTCAAGGCCAGCCTGGACTGAGTGAGGAGTATCTACAAACTAACTAAAGAGAATGACTTCATGGATCAAACTGAAACGTTTATCAACATTTTCCCCCTCTGTAAGACGTATGTCTTGAGGCTGGTTAGAGTGCCCTCCACAGAAGCGTGGGGGATCTGAGTTCACTTCCCAGACCCCACAGAAAAGGTCGAGGCAGTGGAAGCAGTGTTCCCAGGACTTGGTGGCCTCCAGGTTCAGTGAGAGACCATACGATGACTCAGCGAGCAACGGCGCTTTGTGCCATGAGTGATGAACCTAGTTCAACCACTGGAACTCACAGGGTAGGAATAAAGGACCATCTCCCACACTGACTTTCAATGTACTTTGTGGCAGGACCCTCCAACACAAAGCAAATAAGTGAAAAATAAATAAAATGGTGGACTAAGGAAGACCTCAATATCATCCCCCATGCAGATACACAGACGTGTACACGCATAACACTCCCCCACATACATTGTCTTTTGGCTGTGTTTTGTTTGTAGATAGGGTCTCACTGTGTAGCCCCTAGCTGTCCTTGAGCTCACTCTCTAGGCCAAGCTGGCCTTCAAATCACAGGTATCTGCTGCTTCTGTTACCCAAGTGCTGGGATTAATGTTATGTGTAACCATGCCAAGCCTGCTTTTCTTTTTCAATAGTTTCTTTTTACTTTATGTGCGCCGGTGTTTTGCGAGGGTGTCTGACCCACTGGAACTGGAGTTACAGGTGTGACCTGTTGTCTGAACCACTGAGCCATTTCTGCAGCCTCCCTCCCTCTTTAGAAATCACGCTCCTTCATCCTCATTTACTGGGTTTTGATTTTGTACCGCTACTCATGGATTCAGGTGTTTGCTTTTTAAGATTTGCTTATTTTTACTTCCCATAAGTGTTTTGCTTGCGTGCCTGCCCGTGTACCATGTGTGTTCAGTGCCCACAGAGGCCAGGAGAGGGAGTTGGATCCAGTTACCATGTGGGTGCTTGGAATAGATCCTAGGTCCCCTACAAAACTTGCTAGTGTCCAGCCTATGGACCGAATTAATACCTTGATAACTAAGGGAAGGGGAAGAACCTTTGAACTTGAAGTTTAATGGGCAAGTACTCATTGCCCATTGAAGACAGAAATTTCTGGACCGCCCGATCCCGCAGCAGTTTGGACCCAAATAAATACATAGAGGCTTATATTAATTATAAACTGTTTGGCTGATGGCTTAGGCTTCTTACTGGCTAGCTCTCTCTTTATAATCTATTTCTATTAAACTATATTGCCACGAGGATGTGGCCTACCCGTAGTAATGCTCCTGCTCCCCCTGGAGATTGCTTCCCTGCCTTTCCTCTTCCCAGCAGTTTTAGTCTGATAGTCCCGCCTGTACGTCCTGCCTTGCTCCTGGCCAATCAGCATTTATCCATCAGCCAATAAGAGAAACATAATATTCACAGCATGCAGAAGGACCTCCCCCATCAGCCCTTCTATTAAACATCAACAAACACGTACATAATCTTTTCATTAGTATTTATCGGAGTATTTTGGGTTTTGGACTAAATACTTTTCCCCGTCTTCTCCTTTGTCTTTATTAACAGTTGGACAGAGAGAGTCAGAAGATGTGAGAGAAAAAGACCGAACTAAAGAAATGGCTGCCAACTCTGCAGTTGTTGAAGACATCACAAAGGATGGGCAGGAGGAAACACCTGAAATAATCAAAGAGATCCCTGCTTCAGAGAACGTTGTAGAAGAAACGGCACAGCCCGCAGAGTCCCAGGCTAACGATGTTGGCTTTAAGAAGGTATTTAAGTTTGTGGGCTTTAAATTCACCGTGAAAAAAGATAAAAATGAGAAATCTGATCCTGTCCAGCTCCTCACTGTCCAAAAGGATGAAGGCGCAGAAGCCACAGTTGGGGCCGGTGACCACCAGGAGCCCGGCATGGAGACAGGAGAGTCCGCACCCAAAGAAAGTGAGCTGAAGCAATCCACAGAGAAGCCGGAGGACACCCCGCAGCAAGCACAGAGCGGCACAGAAGAAATTCCCCTTCAGGCGGAATCTGGTCAGCTGGCCGAGGAAGAAGCCAAAGACGAAGGAGAAGAGAAACAAGAGAAAGAACCCACCAAATCCGCAGAATCTCCGACCAGCCCAGCCAGCGGCGAGACAACATCTTCCTTCAAGAAATTCTTCACGCACGGTTGGTCCGGCTGGCGCAAAAAGACCAGCTTCAAGAAGCCGAAGGAGGATGAGCTGGAGGCTTCGGAGAAGAGAAAGGAGCAAGAGGCAGAAAAAGTCGGCGAGGGAGAAAATGACAAGGCAGAAGGTCCTTCTGGGCAAGCTCCAGCGTCTGAGCAGCAGGAGCCCGCAGGAGACACACACCAGGCCAGGTTGTCCGCAGACTATGAGAAGGTGGAGCTGCCCCTGGACGACCAGGTCGGTGGGCTGCAGGGAGCATCCGAGGAGAAGTGTGCTCCGCTGGCAACTGAAGTGTTTGATGAGAAAGTGGAAGCCCAACAAGAAGTTGTTGCGGAAGTCCATGTGAGCACTGTAGAGAGGATGCCGGAGGAGCAAGGCGTGGAGGGGGCCGAAGGGGATGTGAAAGACACAGGAGAATCATCGCCCCCTGAAAAACTGGCCGAGGAGGCCCCTCCTCAGGAGGCTGCTCCTGCTGAGGAGCCGCTGAATAGCAAAGAATTGCGTGACTCTGCAGGTGACCATACACAGCTGACCGATCTCAGTCCCGACGAGAAGGCGCTGCCCAAACACCCGGAGGGCATTGTCACTGAGGCGGACCTGCTGTCTTCCCAAGAGAGGATCAAGGCTCAGGGAAGCCCTCTGAAGAAACTCTTCAGTAGCTCGGGCTTGAAGAAGCTGTCTGGGAAGAAGCAGAAGGGGAAACGAGGGGGCGGAGGAGATGAGGAGCCAGGAGAACTCCAGCAGGTTCAAACCGAGTCCCCAGAGAGCACTGATGAACACAAGGGCGAGAGCTCTGCCTCGTCCCCGGAAGAGCTGGAGGACACGCCCTGTCTGGACAAAGGGCTGTCGTCGGAAGTGCACCAGGAAGGCGAAGCCGAGGAGGGCGCCACTTCTGACGGAGAGAAGAAAAGGGAAGGAATCACTCCCTGGGCATCCTTCAAGAAGATGGTAACACCCAAGAAACGGGTCCGAAGGCCTTCCGAGAGTGACAAGGAAGACGAAGTGGACAAGGTCAAGAGTGCCACTCTGTCCTCCACGGAGAGCACCATGTCAGAAATGCAAGAAGAAGGCAAAACCGTTGGAGAGGAGCAGAAGCCAGAAGAACCAAAGCGCAAGGTGGACACCTCTGTGTCGTGGGAGGCGCTCATTTGCGTGGGCTCATCCAAGAAAAGAGCGAGGAAGGCGTCATCTTCAGATGACGAAGAAGGGCCCAGAACAGTGGGAGGGGATGGTCACAGAGAGGAAGAGGCCAGCAAGGACAAGGAAGCTGGAGCAGAAGCCGTCCCTGCCAGCACAGAGGAGCATGATCAAGCGCAAGGAGGCTCCTCACCCGAGCCAGCTGGAAGCCCTTCTGAAGGGGAAGGTGTCTCCACCTGGGAGTCCTTTAAAAGGCTAGTCACCCCGAGAAAAAAATCCAAGTCAAAGCTGGAAGAGAAGACAGAAGACTCCGGCACAGAGCCATTGGCTTCAGACATTGAGCCGAGCAAAGAGGAATCTTGGGTTTCCATTAAGAAATTTATCCCTGGACGGCGGAAGAAAAGGCCAGACGGGAAGCAAGAACAAGCCACTGTTGAAGACGTGGGGCCAGCAGAAGTCAATGAAGACGACCCAGATGTCCCCGCCGTTGTGCCTCTGTCTGAGTACGACGCGGTGGAAAGGGAGAAGATGGAGCTGCAGCAAGCCGAGGAGACTGAGGAAGGACCCCAGCTACACGGGTCCGTGTACGTGTCTGAGGAGGTTAGCAAGACGCTGGTCCACACCGTCAGTGTGGCTGTCATTGATGGGAGCAGGGCAGTCACCAGTACCGAAGAGCGGTCTCCTTCTTGGATATCCGCTTCCGTGACGGAACCTCTTGAACACGCCGCAGATGAAGCCACACCCTCCACTGAGGAGGTCACCGAAAGAGACATCATTGCAAAAGAAACACCCACGGTCACCCAGACATTACCAGAGGGCAAAGATGCCCATGACGACGCGGTTATCAGCGAGGCGGAGTTCACCTCTGAAGCTGTGACAGCTGCAGAAACCACAGAGGCTCTCCGTGCTGAAGAAGTCACTGAAGCCTCAGGGGCAGAAGAGACCACGGACATGGTGTCAGCGGTTTCCCAACTAACTGATTCTCCAGACACCACAGAGGAAGCCACCCCGGTCCAGGAGGTAGAGGGTGTGCCGGACAGAGAAGAGCAGGAGCGGCAGACACAAGCCGTCCTCCAGGCAGTTGCAGAAAAGGTGAAAGAGGAGCCCCAGGCGCTTGCCACCCAGACTGTGCAGAGATCGGGGCCGAAAGCATTGGAGAAAGTGGAGGAGGTCGAAGAGGATTCCGAGGTGCTAGCCGAGGCGAGAGAGAGGGATGTCGTCGTGCTGGAAGAGCCCGTGCAGGGAGGTGAAGCTAAGCATTCTTCTGCACGGGGCTCTGAGATGGGACAGAGTACTCCAGACAGCCTCAAAGCCGTTCCCGACGACGACGATGTCACTGCAGGTGTAGAGTTGAAGGATGGGGTTACCACATGCCAGGCTGGAGAGCCCCAGCAGCTGATGGATCAAGGTGTAGCCCCCGACTCATCCGAAACCCTCACAGACAGTGAGACAAATGGAAGTACTCCCCTAGCAGATTCAGACGCTCCAGATGTGACACAGCAGGACGAGGCCGTTGAAAGCCAGGACAGTAAAGCCATTGCAGCTGACGGGCAGTCACAGGTCACAGAGGCTGAAGCAGCTCCTGCTCAGGAGGAGGGACCTTCGGTGCCACCCAGTTTCCCGCCCCAGGAAGAAGAACACGGGGAAACACCAGGGAGAGATGTTCTAGAACCAACACAAGACTTTGCTGTGGAAGCAGTGCCCGACCTGGCAAAGACCGAGGTGGGCCCAGAGGCCGGCCACTCTGATGGCGAAGGAGGCAAAGACGGACTATGTGTGGAAGGACACACAGATGGACCCGACAGCCGAGAAAAGGTTGCAGACGCAATGGGAGCACCCGAGTGTCAAGAAGAGGAGGAGACGGAGGAAGTGCAGAGCATCAGCCCGGAGGAGACAGAGGTGGGAGCCGATGTTGAGAAGGAGAAAATGGAAATAAAGCTGGAGCAAGTGAGTCAAGAACCTGAGGGGACAGCGGCCACCCCCGAGCATGAAGAAACCCACCCGCAGCCCACCCAGACCGCTGATACGTCCGACTCAGAGGGGGAAAAGGAAGTGAGCAGCCTTGAAGGACACCCTTCTCTCCCAGACCAAGACAAGGCAGGTTGCATAGAGGTTCAAGTTCAAAGCTCCGACCCACCGGTAACCCCAATGGCCATACCTGTGAGGGAGGTTGCAGAAGAGGTCAAGATTGCAGAAGCGGATGAGCGTGTGGGTGCACACTTAATGCCATCAGAGAAGTCCTCCGAAAAGGGTGACCACTGGCCCTTGGGGCCTGAGTCTCAAGCAGAGTCAGTCCCAGTAATAGCATCTCCCGCTCCCGAAAGCACCCTACATTCCGACCCGCAAGGAGAGATAGGCGCATCCCAGAAACAGAGATCAGATGACGAAGATGACGAGCAGACTGATGGCCCTGATGGCAAGGAGAGCGCAGCAAGGGAGGGAGAAGCTGTGGCCTTGGAGCTCCAGAGCGAGAGCACCAAGCTTGTCCAGAACATCATCCAGACAGCCGTGGACCAGTTCACTCGTACGGAAACAGCCCCCACGGCTTGCCCTCCTGATTCACAGACCCAGGTTCCGGTGATGCAGGCTGACAGCCAGGGAGCTCAGCAGATGCTGGACAGAGAAGAGAGCCGCCATCAAGCCTCCGCTCAAGAGGAAGCTGCTGCTGCTGCAGCCCAAGAGGGACTTGCCCTTACAGACATTTCCAAAGGCATGAGCGAGCCTTCAGAAAAGGTCAGCACGTTTGCAGTTGACCAGCAGTGTGAGCGGGTGATTGTCCCGCTTGGGGCAGAGGGAGATGGAAACGGAGCAAAACCTGTGCCAAGTGATGATTGTGCCAAATTAGGAGAAGGCGTAGAGAAGCTGCCACCTGAATCCAAAGATCCAAAGGGGCATGCTGCTGATGGCCCCCAACACCAAAGCTCAGCCCAGGCAGAGGCGGATGCCTCGGGAAACCTAACCAAAGAGTCTCCAGACGCCAACGGACCAAAGCTAACGGAGGAGGGAGATGCCCGGGAAGTAGGGGTTCAGGAAGGAAAAACACACACCGAGACCAAGCCCCAGACAGAAGAGGACCTACAGGAGCCGGAGGGAGACTTGGCAGAATCCTAAGATATTGGGTAGGTAAACATCTATCAATTACGTGGCAATAATTGATTTTAGAGAATAATTATCAACTGGAGTAGGAGCAAGGGTAGATTTTTCTTTTTCTTCTTCTTTTTTTTTTTTAATGTGCATTGGTGTTTTGCTTATGAGAGGGTGTCGGATCTTCTAGAGCTGGAGTTACACAGTTGTGAACTTCCATATGGGGCTGGCAGTTGAACCTGGGTCCTCTGGAAGAGCAGACAGTGCTCTTAACCACTGAGCCATCTCTCCAGCCTACTTTCCCTTTTTTTCCCCCCCTCGTCAGAATCCCACTAAGTCTTACTGATGTCATGAAAATAATGGCTTCCCTTTATTTTTATTTATTTATTCATTTATTGAGACAGGGTCTCACCATGTAGTCCTCGATGTCCTGGAACTCACCATGTTAATTAACCAGGCTGGCGGCCTCTGCCCTCCTCCTTCCCATGCTGGGGATTAAAGGTGTTTGCTACCATACCTAGATCAGCCAGAACTTTTGACATTTTAGCCTAGGGCCGGGAGAGGTGCCTCAGTGGTTACGAATGTGTACTGCCGGGACTGGAGGGATGACTTGGTCATTAAAGGCTGGGCTCCCAAGCAAAAATGTAAGAATGTGTGCTGCCCTCGTAGAGGAAAAGGGGTCGATTCCCAACACCTGTGTCAGGCAGCTCACAGCCACCTGCAACTCCAACCCTAGTGGAATTCAACCTTCTGCCCTCGCCATACCCCCGTGACCATATTCGTACCCATACAAAGACACATAAGTCAAAATCCTCTTTTCAAAACTAGTTTATGGCTACTGGGAAAAGCAGGGACCCCCACCCCCGGCAGCATTGACAAGCCGTTTTTTTTTTTTTTAGCTTGCAGTGCACCTGAACCTGCTGATCAGCCTTGCAGTAGTGGGACACAATGTGGACCATGCTGACTTTTGTTTTAGCCCAGGGTGGCCTTGAACTTGCTATGTAGCTAGGGATGAAACAGATGACCTTGGATTCCTGATCTTCCAATTCTTCCGTGCTGAGTGTCTCATCATACCTGAACTTGTCTTTTTTGTTTCTTGTTTGGTTTTTGCTTTGCTTTTTCGAGACAGGGTTTCTCTGTAGCTTTGAAGCCTGTCCTGGAATTCGCTTTGTGTAGACCAGGCTGGCCTTGAACTCACAGAGATCCTCTTGCCTCTGCCTCCTGAGTGCTGGGATCAAAAGGTGTACACAACCATGTCCAGCTTTCCTATTTGTGTTTTTAGAGATTGTGTAGCCCAGGCTGGGCTTGAACTCCCAGCAATCCTCCTGCCTTCAGTCTCCTATCAGTAGACTACAGGCATGAGCTACCATATCTGGTAAGGTGCCACCCTCCCCCGCAGAGAGGATTTCTCTGTAACTAGCTCTTGTAGACCATGCTAGTCTTGAACACACTGAGATCCGCCTGCCTCGGCCCCCGAGTGCTGGGATTAAAGGCATGCACCACCATGCCTGGCCCATAAGATGCATTTCTATGTGCCGTGTTGAGGTTGGAATCCAGGGCTTGTTCTAGGTCAGCATTCCTCAGCCTATAAGGACATCCCCACTCCTATGTGCCCGTGTGTGTGTGTGTGTGTGTGTGTGTGTGTGTGTGTGTGTGTGTGTGATTTTTTTTTTTTTTTTTTTTAAAGATTTATTATGTATACAGTGTTCTGTCTGAATGTATGCCTGCAGGCCAGAAGAGAGCACCAGATGTCATTAAGATGGTTGTGGGCTATCATGTGGTTGCTGGGAATTGAACTCAGGACCTCTGGAAGAGCAGCCAGTGCTCTTAACCATTGAGCCTTCTCTCCAGCCCATGTGTGTGTCTTAACAGTATGGAGGATCCACTGAACCATCTTCCTAGCCCTTAGAAATGTTGGATGGTCGCACGTGTTCGTGCCTGCATAATGTGGGTGGGGTAGGGTGCCTATGCCATGGTTTGTGCTTGTGTGGTAGAAGGAGTGGATCAGAGGACACCTTCTGAGGGTTAAACTCAGGTCTCCACAATGGTGTAGCAAACACCATCTAGCCGAGCTCTTTTTCTTCTGAGAAAGGATTTCTCTGTGTAGCTCTGGAGACTGTCCTGGAATTCACTTTATAGACCAGGCTGTCCCCGAACTCACTGACATCCACCTGCCCCCCCCCCTCCAGTGCTGGGATTAAAGGTGTGTGCCACCAGCGGGCCCCTTTTTTCCTTTTAATGGATTTCAATTCCAGTGTCCCCAAACACCCCCATCGCTCTTGTGCAGTGGCTCTGTCAACAAATTGAGGCAGGAGAAGAGGTCTTTATTTCTCTCTCCTTTCTTACTCCTACAGTTACTCATTGTATATCTGCAAGGCCAGAATGTGAAGACAAGCCACAGAACAAAACGCTGCTGTTGGGACCTTGAGACCAAGATTGCCGAGCCCTTGAGATTCAGAGAGTGGGGCATCCACTGACTTCAACCTTGGAGAGCACCCCGACAATCCTGAGGCTGCACCGGGAGCTAGAGCCAGCTAACGTTTCCTTATTTCAAGACTGCTTTTGATCCCCCCCTCCCCCTTGATACCGTATATTTCTGATTGAAGGTCCTACATTCCACCTGGAACGGATGTCGGCAATACCTAGTTCTACTTCTCAAACTGGAGCATCCTCTATGTATTTATATGTATGTTTCTGTAGTCCTCCTCATGTACTTATTGTATATTTTTCCTAACGTTTAAGCACATGCCTTTTGTATCACGCAACATATGGTGGATGTGCAGCCAGTTTGAAGCCTTGAGAAGCTCCAAGCCTCAACTATATTAACCTGTGGCAGACAAGGATGTAACATTCCTGAGAGGGAGGTACAAGTCATTTTAAACTTCATTGAGGCTTAGGTTTATGGGTTTAGTCGTCCTCTGAAAGTGGTCGTTTTCCTACACACAGGGAGCTCAGAAATAAAACACCATTTGGAAACATCCAGAATGTCCCGATGTTACTGTGACGTGTTTCTTTCTAGTCCAGTTCAGGTTTGGAAAGTAGTCTCCTTAGTGGCAGATTAAGCCCCTTCTCTTAATGACATGGACAGATGATTGTGCCTAAGGCCGTGGTGATACCTTTTCCATCTTATGCAGAAGGAAATCTGTTGTACTTTTTGATTGTACTCTTATATGCTGGATCGAATTCGTACGCAGAACAAAGTGAGTCCCGTTCTTTATAAAATGGTATTTTGATAGATACTGGAGTGTGTCTGTGTTATACCTGTGCCCCTTTTAAGAACAATGTTGCATTATGTTCATTTGAATAAATTGTGATTTGACAACTGATTTAAATAAAATATTTGCTTCACTTAGATTCACTGGGTTTTGTGTGTTTTGTTTCTGAGACAAGGTTTTCCTGTGTAGCCCTGGCTGTCCTGGAACTCCCTCTGTTGGCCAGGCTGGTCTTGAACTTAGATATCCACCTCCCTCTGCCTTCCAAGTGCTGGGATTAAAGATGTGTACCACCACCGCCCAACTCTATTCACTTTTATAGACAAATCTATCTTTATTATGAGTACATGCATGTATGGTTGGATACCAGAAGAGGTGGCCAAATCTCATTATAGATGGCTGGGAACTGAACTTAAGGCCTCTGGAAGAACAGCCAGTGCTCTTAACCCGTGAGCCATCTTTGCAGACTGATTGAGCGGTTTTTATTGAGTGCTAAGGGGCCTGGGTCCCATGCACTGTGTTAGAATAAAATACTGACAAGACAATGAGGGACAAGCTGGGACCCGAACCCAGTCACCCATGAAGACATCAGGTCACTGCACTGCTTTGACACAGAGGAAGCCATGATGGGGAGGGGTTTTGTTGAAGAAAACCAGTAGAGGCAGGTGTTGTGATGTAATCCCTGTAATCCCAACACTCAGAAGGCAAGGCGAGAGGATTGCTAAAGTTCCAGACTAGCTAAGAATGAGACTTCATTTTTTAAAAAAAAACAATTATTTTGAAAACTAAGAGTCGGCAAAATGGCTCAAACAGTGTCTTAGTTAAGGTTTTATTGCTGTGAAGAGACACCATGACCATGGCAGTATAAAGAAAGACATTTAATGGAGGATGGCTTACAGTCTAGGAGGGTTAGTTAGTCCTTGATCATCATGGTGGCATGTAGGCAGACATGGTTCTGGGGAAGGGAGACTTCTACTCATGGTTCACAGGCAACAGGACCTAGCTTGAGCATATGAGACCTCAAAACCCGAGTTCACACCGTGACACACTTCCAGCGGCCACACCTCATAATAGTACCACTCCCTATGGCCCAAGCATCCAGACTCCAGGACCTGTGGAGGCTGTACCTATTCAAACCACCACAAATGGTAAAGGCACTTGCCTTGTGATTCGGGTGAGCCAAGTTCTATCCACAGATCCCATGAAAACACAGTTTTATGTAGTTTCTGGATGTCCCTTGACATACCAACTGTGGTGTTTTGAATAAGAATGGCTCTTCCTAGAAGAGGTCCTGAGTTCAATTCCCAGCAGCCACTTGATGGCTCACAACTATCTGTAGTGAGATCTGGTGCCCTCTTCTGGTGTGCAGGCAGAAATGCAGATAGAGTAAATAAACCTTAAAAAAAAAAAAAAAAAAAAGAGGGCTGGAGAGATGGCTCTCAGTGGTTAAGAACACTAATTGGTCTTCCAGAAGTCCTGAGTTTAATTCCCAGCAAACACATGATGGTTCACGACCATCTGTAAAGAGATCTGGTGCCCTCTTCTGGCCTGCAGGGTTAATCAATCTTAAAAAGAAAGAATGGCCCTGTATAGGCTCATCTATTTGAATACTTGGTCCCTCAATGGTAGGGCTGTTGGGAAGGATGAGGAAGTCTGGCCTTGGTGCAGGCAGGTATGCCACTGAGAGGGTGGACTTCGGGGTTTCAAAAACTCCATGCCATTCCCAGTTAGCTCTCTGACGTGTGATTGTGTGTCAGCTACGGTCCCATGCGTGTCTACCTGTCTGCTGCCATGCGACCCACCTTGACGGTCATGGAGTCACACTGTGAGACTGTAAGCACAAATGAGCTCTTCCATTGAGTTGCCTTGGTCATGGTGTCTCTTCACAGCAATAGCAACATAGCTAAAAACGCCAACTATTAACCAGAGGAAAATTAGAACCCTTTTCTCAATTCTGATGGGCCATGCTCTGACTCCAGCATTTCAGGAGAAGGGGCAGGAAGATGAAGGTCAGGCTGGACTACACAGCACGGCTCAGGCTGGTCTCCCGAGAGCATTGCTCTGTCCCAACCTCCTCTCCTGGGACCCTGGAAATGTCTCCTAGCACTACACACACGTGGGAATCTGTTACCTCCTGCCTATTGTCACTGGAATTAGTATAATCTGTATCTTTTGTTGTTGTTGGAGACAGGGTTTCTCTGTGGGATAGTGCTGACTGTCCCGGAACTCACTCTGTAGACCAGGTTGGACTCGAACTCACTGAAATCTGCCTGCCTCTGCTTCTCCAGTGCTGGGATTAAAGGCGTGTGCCACCATTGCCCTACTTTAATCTATACTCTATCTACCTGACAAGGTGAAACAGGTGGCAACACATGTTTAGCCTAAGGTGACCACAGGATAAGAGATGGGTACAGTAGCCGGAGGATTAATGGTGGCTTGGGGCTTCTAAGTATATAATTTTTAACTCTTTGAAAATTCCGTGTATATATTTTGATTACATCTATCCACCATCCCCCTGCTTACCACTAACACATCCTTCTCCCAGCTTCATTTCATAGATAAGTCATTCTCCTCCCCTTCCTCCTCTCCTCTGTTTACTCTACAGGGCCCTGCATGGACCCTGGAGGCACCGTGAGCAAGCCTGAAGCTGTTGGCTGGAACATCTTTTCCCAGAGTTGTTACTAGTACTCTTCCCGTTTTGCTAACACACATCTGCTGGGGAGGAACTAAGCCTGAAAGCATATATTCTTGACCCTGGATTGTTTTCCACTGTGCCGTGAGTCAGTATATAAGCCGGCTCCTTCCGCTCAACAAACGGCATTCCTGTTGCACGATTAGTACTGCCCAAGTGTGCAAGGGTGTGGGTCTATCCACTGGAGCCTGAGCAACATATCCGTTGCCATACTTGCAAAGAAAAATGACCCTTTAAAGGTCTCTTCTAGGGCTGGAGAGAAGGCTAGGCAGTTAAGAGCACTTATTCTCTGAGGACTCGGGTTGGATTCCCAGCACCCACATCGGGCAACTGACAAACCACCTGACGATCCAGTTCCAAAGGATCCAGTGTTCGGTGAGCATGGCCTGCGTGTTAGTTTGAATGTAATTGGCCCCTGTCCTGGCTGGTAGTGTGTCAACTTGGCACAAGCTAGAGTCATTCGAGAGGAAGGAGCCTCAGCTGAGGAAATGCCTCCATGAGATCCAGCTATAAGGCATTTTCTCAATTAGTGATCAATAAGGGAGGACCCCGCCCACGGTGGGTGTGGCCATCCCTGGGCTGCTGGTCTTGGGTTCTATAAGAAGGTGGATTGTGCAAGCTATGGGTAGCAAGTCTCTGCATCAGCTCTGCCTCCAGGTTCCAGCCCTGCTTGGGTTCCTGTTCTGACTTCCCTCAGTGATGAACAGCAATATGGAAGTTTAAGCTGAAAAAAACCCTACCCTCCTCAGCTTGCTTTTTGGCCATGGCATTTTGTTGCACTAGAAACCCTAGCTAAGACACCCTCATCAGTTAGTTCATAGAAAATGGCACTATTAGGAGGTGTGGCCTTGTTGGAGGAAGTGTGTCACCGTGGGGGGTGTGCTTTAACTTTCAGACCATTTCCTGTTACCTGCAGGATGTAGGGATGTAGGATTCTCAGCTCCCTCTCCAGCACATCTGCCTGCATGCTGCCATGATTCCCGCCATGATGATAATGGACTGAACCTATGTATGTGTGTGAGCCACACCTATGAAATGATTTCCTTTATAAGAGTGGCACCATGGTGTCTTGTCACAGCCATAGAAACCCTAAGACAGCATACGAATGGTGCAGATATACACATAGGAAAACATCCATACACATAAAAATCTTTTAAAAAAATTAAGGGGATAATCGAGCGGGATTGATGGCTCAGCTGCTAAGACTGTTTACAGCTCTTGCCGAGAACCAGAGTTCAGTTCGCATCATTCACACTGAGCGACAACTGTTTGTAACTCCCAACTTCAGAGCATCTGACACCATCTTCTGGCTTCCACAGGCACCTGCACACATGCTCATAATGCATGCACCTGTTTTTTGAGAACCAACAACGTACAATCCTGATTTATCTGCGTGGGAATTGAGCAGGGTGAAGAATTAAGCTTGGCATTAGTGTTGCCAGGCAGAGGAGGTGCACGCCTTTGATCCTCGCACTCAGGAGGCAGAGGCAGGCAGAGCTCAGCAGAGCTCTGTGAGTACCAGGCCAGCCTGGTCTACAGAGCTACAGAGCGAGTTCCAGGACAGCCAGGGCTACACAGGGAAACCCTGTCTCTAAAAAGCAAAACAACAACAACAACAACAAAAATACAGATTGTAGGCAACTGTTCAACAGAAGCGCCATGTGAGGGCACACGAGCCAGAGTTTATCTCCCTGAGAGTTTTCATAGTTCTGGAATAATGGTGTTGGGCCACCTGTCTTTATGATTGTTTGGTAATCTTTCCTTTTCAGACATATTCTCCTAAGAGGCTAAATATCCTCTCTTTGTGGAACCTGAGTAGTTTTTCTTCCTTACCTGGATGCATTTTTATAATTTCCTTTTATTTATTTATTTATTTATTTTTCCTTTTTTTTTTTTTTTTTTTTTTTTTGTTTTTCGAGACAGGGTTTCTCTGCATTGCTGTAGATCAGGCTAGCCTTGAACAAACAGAGATCCACTTGCCTCTGCTCCCAAGTGCTGAGATTCAAGGTGTGCGCCACCAACGCCCAGCTGCTTCTTGAGAAATTCAGTGTATCTATTACTTGGCCTCCTCTCTTCTTCTACCTCCTTCTCTTCTCCCTCCTAGCCCTCCCCTTCTCTTTAAGCAAGGTCCCAGTTTCCTTCAGGTTAACCTGGAACTTATACTGTAACCCAGGGCAGCAGGAGCACATCATCATCATTACCATCATCACCATCATCATCATTATAATAATAATCATCCTACCTCAGCCTCCCCAGTGTCTGGTTTTTTGTTTGTTTGTTTCCTGACAGTTTTACTATGTAGTTCTGTAACTCATAGTAATCCTCTTGCCTCTGCTTCCCAAGTACTGGCATCTCAGGCATATGTGCTGCTACATTCTTATTAAGTGCTCAAAGGTTCCAAGCACATCTAGAATAAGGACAGGAAGTTGAGAACAACTCCAGAGCCTGCAGACTCTTAAAATTCTGAGAAGCTAATACAAGGGAAGGAAGGACAGTTATTCTATGGCAGAGATGACCGGGAAGCCTGCGATGCTCAGAGTGCAGTCAGCATCAGCACCATCTGGGAACACCTTAGAAACTATCGGGAGAGGGGGCTCCGGGCTGAGGTATCACTCAGCTAGTAGGATGCTTGCCTACTCTACTGCTGTGTTCTATCGATAGCACCACATAAACCAGGTGTGGTGAAGGTGCTCGCTTTTAGTCCCAGCTCTCTGGAGGCAGAGGCAGGTGGATCTCTGAGTTGGAGGCCAGCCTGGTCTACAGATCGAGTTCTGGGACAGCCAAAGTTACACAGAGGAACCCTGTCTCAAAAAATCAAAAAAAAGAAAAAAGACCAAACCCAGAGAGCCGTTACAGGCAGGGTGATGGAGAAAGGTCCTGAAGGAGAGTCTTTTGAGAAGGGACCCACTTAGTTAAACTTCTTTGGAGCCTGTCCTGAAACTTACTTTGTAGACCAGGCTGGACTGGAACTCACAGAGATCCACCTGCCTCTGCCTCCTGAGTGCTGGGCACATTATGATTCAGCAAAATTGCCTGATCTCCAGAGCAAGTACCAGGACAGCCAGAGCTAAATAAGCACAGACAAACCCTGCCTCAAAAAACAAAACCAAAACCCAAACCAAAAAAACACAGTAGCAAAATTACAGCTGTGAAGTACAAAGAAAACAATGCTATGGTTGGGTTCGCTACAGGAGGAACCGTATTAAAGGGTCCCAGCAGTGTTAGGAAGGGTGAGAACCACCGCTCTAGAAAGGCCCCTGGAGGAAGGGCAGTATCTGACTGACTTTCAATCCTTCCAGGGGGTGGGCAGTGGGAAGCTGGACTGCAAGTAATTTAGTTCAATGTCAAACCTGTGACAAGGAGCATGGAGGAGCCAGGTACTGGGTAAATAAAAAGGCGTAAAAACCTACAGCCCAGCACAGCATTTTAACTCACGACCCCACCCAAGGCTGTACAATGTCCAGAGGTTCAAATATAACTCAAAAGGATGTTATAGCTAGACTCCTGGGCGTTTAAGAGTCTAGGTTCATCCTGTGCTTTGTGCTAGCGATGAAAGGTGATTCCTCCTGATCATGTCCTTCTTCGTAAAGATATGTGGCCGGATGACATGTACACGCACTGCGAGCCTTGGCCTGCTCTAGCATTTTCCGGAGCTTCTTGCAGTCTCAGATTCGTGACCCAGTGTATTATACAACCCTCTTCTTTATCGTCACGAACAAGGGCACCCTGTTGCAGGAAACTGCCCGAGGTCTGACAGGTGTACATCCGGCTAGAATTGACTTGTGATGCAAGGCTTCCACACACCTCCTTTCTGTGTTCTTTGGGTAGACAAACACACGAGAGAAAAATCACATGCCCATTTAATTAAATGTTTATTTAATGAAAGGATGTATAAAAACTTACAAATCTGAGAACTCAGCTATACATAGAAGAGGGTGATGGGATGTTCAGTTTCTAACATACACGTACGGTATAGCTACGCACTATCCCCACCCCTCACCCCTTAGCCCTCGCTTCTGGCTCCTGCTGCATCCTGTAAGACCATTTTCTTATTGGCCCAAGGGAAGATTAATGGACAACTTTTAATGCTGTTAGGCCAGTGGGGAAAATTTCAGGTGTTAACAAAAATTGGAGGATACATGTCAAAATCAATTGGTTTTTCTTTTCCTCCAAGAAGGATTTTTTTTTTTTTTTTCATCCTGATTTCTCTTGGTTATTTTTTGATGCTTTAGTAGATGTCACCAGTGAACTATGGGCACTGCATTTTTTTTTTTTTTTAAAGCAAGGTCTCTATGTAGCCCAGACTGGCCTCAAATTCCCAATTCTCCTGCCTTCACCCTACCTCTACCCCTCTCCTAGCGATGGGGTCACAGAGGGGCACCATGAAGCCTGTCAGCATCAACTTTTAGGCTCATTAGTTACTCTTTCCACTCACAACTTCCCTTGTAAGATGCGCATTTCTACAGCCCTTTCCTGGCAGCATACACACACTGACTTTACAGGCAGCTGGCTGGGGCTGACCCGCTCGCTCACAGCTGGCAACTGCTAGGAAATGGCCTGGCATTGGCTGTTCGGAAAGACATACTACAGAATCGTGCTTTCAGATCGGATTCTCAAACAAGCTTGTCAGAAACCAAAACCCAGCATCTTCTTGGTCCTCTTGGAACGAGGCCAGCGTCGGGTAAGGCATGCGCCTCAGTTCTCCTGTGTGTAGCAAGTGCCCACGTGTCCGCTCACATACAAACTCACAGCCCGTCAGGTTTGATCCAAAAATGAAGATTGCCATCACATTATTACACCTTTGCATTTTGTCGGTTTCCTAACTAGTGATTTTCCTTAACTGGACATAATCTCAAAAGGATACACTTGGAAATCAGACACCCGGAGGGCAAATAGTAAAAACATTTTCTTGGGTTTCAAGTTTCCCCACACCTTCTAGATTTGCATAGCAGAGCCCAGCTTTATCTCTAAGAAGCATGCTGTAGTTTCCGACTTTGTTTCTTTGAGAAGGAAGACTTATTACCCAGGGACAGTCATAATTTTAGCTTACCAAATTATATTCTAGTTGTTTTATTATATACTCTTAATTATTTCCAAGTAGGTTTTTAAAATAATCTAAAACTTCTCAAAACCTATTTCTTTATAAATCCTACTGACCATTATCCATCCAATATCCCCTGAATTAAAGTAAATAGAGTCCAGGGTTATAATGCACAAAGCCTTACGGGGATGGGGCTGGAGAAGGGGACAGGAAAGGAGTGGGCCCCTTTGTATCATGCCATGGAGAAACTGTCCCGAATTGGAGGGGGGAGGGAGGGTCTGTGTAAAAATGACAGTTTTTAAAAAGACAAGTCACATTCAGTCTAGTAATACAGTTTCCTGTTCCTTTTTGATGGACGCTAACACAGGACGGTCGGATTCTGTTACTTCCGAGTCCCCACTGCCCAGGAGGACCGAGCGGCCCTCGTCCAGGGCAAACACGTCCGAGTTCTGGTTCTGGCAGGAGTGTTTGACCACCTCGTTGGGGGTGGAGAATGTCTTGTCGCACAGGTTACACTTGTAGGGCTTATTGGCCTGCACCAGCATGTTGTCCATCTGGCTGCCCTCCTCGAAGGTGCAGAGCTCCAGGGTCTGCTTGTCCACCATGGTGTACGTGTCGATGCTCTGGTTGAGGCACACGTGGCGCGCGGCCTGATTGGCCCTGCAGAAGCTCTTGTCGCAGGTGCTGCACTTGAAGGGTTTGCCCGTGTGGATGTACATGTGCTCGCGCCAGTGGCTTTTCTGGATGAACTTGCGGCCGCAGATGGTACACTCGTACTTGCGTCTCTTCACCTCTCGCTCCTGGTCCGCCTGCTCCAGGTTGTCAATGTCTGCAATGTCCGAGGGCGGCGGTGTCTCCGACTGTTGCTGCCCATCGATGATGGGGGAGTCGGAGATGTGCTGCAGCTCACTATCGCTGATCATCCCCGCCTCGGGCACTTCCAGAGCCTCCTTGCCCAGGTCGGCCGCATTGCTGCAGAGCGACAGGGGCCCGCGGCCTTCCCCGGGCGGACCCGCCATGAAGGGCACCCCGGTGTGGATCTGCAGGTGCTCCCGCAGGCTGCTGCGCAGCGTGAAACGCCGGCCGCACAGGTGGCAGGCATAGTACTTGGGGAAGCTTCCATTCCTCTTCATGATGCTTGGCTTCACGTGGGCGATCGTGAGGGACGACGGCTGCTCGTCTGAGGAGGAGGCCTCCAGGTTGGTCTCCTCCCCAGGAGGAGGGGGAGGAACAGGCGTGGAGACAAGTTCGGGTGACAGCGAGGTCTGCAGGGGGTCCGCGGGAGTCACGTTTGTCCGATTCACCTGTGCCAGGTTCGCAGTCAGCTGGGTCAGTTGTGAGGTCTCGGGCACCGGCTCTTGGTTCATCCTGGGTGGCTGGGGCCTTGGCTCCCGCCCAAGTTTCTCAGGCCCTAAATTCATCTTGGTGGCTTGTCTGAGCTGGTGATCTGCGATCTGAATGCCATACAAGGATGAGGCCAGCGGGAAGACTTGCTCGGGATGGGAAAAGGTGCCTTGGCTGGCGAGGCTGGCTTCCTGGATGAGGGGGTATGCGTGCAGGAATTTGATCCCTTGCTCCAACCGCACAGGGTCGATCAGCTGTGGGGCCATCTTCCCGGTGTACATCAGGTGGAGCAGATAGCTGAATATGTCAGGCTGTATGTCAGTGGGTTTCAGGCGAACACATTCACTGAAAAACAGTAGAAAGCCATGAAGAAACACCAAGCTACTACTTAGATGGAAACAAAGCCTGAAGAACCAGGACACTTGGAAGAGCACTTCTGTGGAGTCTCTCTCTCATCAGGCTGACAGAGCTTCATTACAGACCCAGTTCTGGGCTCAGCAGCCAGGGTGAGGTAAGTTAAAAAAAAAAAATGTAATCTGATTAGAAAGCCTTTAAAGCGGTAAATAGACACAGGCATAGCATAGCAACAGTTAAGAGCAGAATGCTAAACTGTTGGAGGTCCACAGCTCTAGGAGTCATGTGACCTCTGCAGCAAGGGGCAAGTGAGCCTGGTCACCTTCCCGGTGTTGCCAGGTGGCACTGGAAAGCGGTATGGACAACACAATCTTCATCAATGTCATCAGCATGGGCTTTACAGCCATTCTAGTTTGCAGGTGGCGAGGCCCCGGGCTAGCACTATGCTCACCTTAGGCTTGGTGAGTGGTAGGGCTGGGACTTTAACTTAGACCTACTTAATTCCAAAGCCACGCAGACATCCTTCAGAGCAATAAAACAGCTCTGTGGGGGCAGGCAGACGCTGGGTTTCATTAGTCACATCTGAATGGTGGCAAACCACCTATGCAGATAGTCAGCGGGCATCTGCCTCTCAGACTGACGCCACCCAAGCTCTCCTCAGACCATCGTTACCAGGGGAAGTTCTACTGTATCCTGAACACAATGAGACGAGGACTCTGTAGCACAGGAGGCAGACAGTATCACCCATGGAGTGAATATATCCTATGCATTTTCGGAAATAGATCCCTTGAACATCTTAAAATTTACAATAATTTTGATTATGTCTTTTCTTGGCATTAATGACCTTTTTTGCAGGTTTAGCAATTATAGCTACTTTTGTTAAGTCAATTATCTCACTATCCTAAAATGTTAACAGCATAGCATATCCAATTTCCTAAATTTGACACTTTATTAAAATAAAAATGGATGAGCCAAGCATGATGTATAATCCTAGCACACAGGGGGCTGAGGCAGGAGGATTGTCTGAGCTTCAAGGCTAACCTAGCTATGGTGAGAGACTAAAGAAAAAAAGTAGTAAAAGGACAGAGAAAAGGCTAATTTGATTTCAAGATGGACTTCTGACATGACAATAATGAGTAATTACTGGATAGGTACCACGATGTATATTTCATGAAAACGTAAGACTTCATACCATACTCATATTTAACTACAAAACACCAGTGTTAAACAGTACAATGAAGGTATACAACCTAGCATCTACCTACAAAAAAAAAAAAAAAAAGGGAAATTTGAGTTTGATATTGTCTTCTTTAAAACAACAACAACAAAAACCTGTCAGATGGTTCATTATTGTTAGTCTCTCTCCCTCTCCGAGACAAGATCTTCCTGTGTATCCTGTGGATCAGGCTAGCCTGGAACTCACAGAGATGCACCTCCTGCCTCCCAGTGTTAGAACTGAGTATGTGTACCAGCCACTGGCATGGTCAGGCAGACTCACAGAAGCCTGAGCCTTCGGAGACGTATGCTTCTCCACGAGAGGAGTACCGTCCTCAATCGAGGAGGGAAATCCAGGCAGGGCTTCCTTTCACCATTCACAAAGGTCCTACCCCCGCTGAGCCTCTTTCCACAAGGGCTTGCAGTTGCCCAAGGTGGTTGGACAGGCCATTGTGTTGATTGTTTCTAAGTAGTTAGTGACAGTAATGAGCCTCTCCAGTTGACGGGACGGAACTGGGAAGTCAACGCCCTACACTCCAGCCAGGTCTGGAAGGAGTGATGGGGGGGGGAGGGGGGAGTCGGGAGTCCCTGGGGCTGCCCAGCAAGCACACGTGTACACTTAGGCGTGCATTTCCTTCCCTGACATCCCAGCTGCTACTGAAGCCCTACGCCCCTTTTATGCAGGGCTGGCTGGGCCTCCCTTTCTTTCTATCCACTCGCCATGATAGGGGCCAGACTCACTTCCTCATCTTCTACAGTACACAGCCAATTCCACCTAAGCTCTGTCCTACGGACACCTGCCAGCTGTCTCACTTCTGTGCGAGAGAAGGGCAAAGGGAGTGTTAGCCCAGCCACAAATGCTGTTGCACAGCCGCTCTCCTAGTAATTCCAGGTTCAGCTTCTCCTTCACTAGAGTTTTAGGACAAGAGTCTTAAATAATGCTCAAATGCTCAACCTTTTTTTCTTTTCTTTTCTTCTTTTTTTGAGACAGGGTCTCGTTATGTAGACCAGGATGGCCTTGAACTCACAGAGACCCGCCTGCCACTGCCTCTGAAGTAAGTGCTGGATTAAAGGCACATGCTATTACGCTCAGCAGGTTAGTCTTAGCATGAAGCTTTATTGTGGAGCGCTCCATCTACAGAGGAAAGATCGACACCTAGTGGTAACTACAGGACTCGAAGGACCCAGTCATGGGCTCAGTCTTTGGCTGGAGGCAGGCAGCACACAGCGGCTCTCTGCTCTGTGTGTGTGTGACAGTGACCTTGAATTCCGCATACAGTGCTGTACAAGGAGGGCCACCAGGTGGGTGCTCTCAGATGCAAAGGGAATAACTAAAAGACAAAAGAAAGGCCAAGTGGGTACCTGTGGGTGGGCCCTGCCAAGGTACGCCACCAAGCGAACAGGCCATTGGAAACAGGGTTAGTGGAGGGGCTTATCGGGAGAGGGGTGAGAGCAAAAGGTCACCCTTTGGAGGTGGGGCCTGAGAGGCCGGCAGGCAGGAAGACAGAGAAACAGGGAGGACAGGGAGGAGAGGCAAGAGAGCGGGCTGTGCTGTGCCCGCGGGCACTTGTAAGGGCACACATGCAGATGCGGCAGAGCTGACGGAGGGAAGGCGCTTGGCGACAGGCGATGACGTAACTGCCTTGACGGCCTCAGCACAAGCTAACACATCCCTTTCTTAGAAAGACATTTGTTCACCGCCCTATACATGAAATAAGGGATGTTTCTCGAATCTAATTAATACACATTATATTGTCTTTTATGCTTCAAAATTAAAGACATTTCTTTTTTTTTTTTCCTTTTTGGTTTTCGAGACAAGGTTTCTATGAAAAGCCTTGGCTGTCCTTGCTCTGTAGACCGGGTTGGCCTTGAACTCACAGAGATCCACCTGCCTCTGCCTCCAGAGTGCTAGGATTAAAGGTGTGCACCACCACAGCCCAGCTAGACATTGCTTTTGGCAGGTCATTTGGGTCACTGTGTTGAGATTAATGGCTGTAATTGACATCTTCTACAAAACGATGTTAAAAGATGGCGAGTACATACACAGATTGGTTTTGAGATAGGGGTCTTGGCTGGTCTAGACTGGACAACTTTCCTGCCTCAGCCTCCCCTCCAAGTGCTAAGATTACAGGAATACATCTCATGTGCCCTGTTTAAAGGAAATAGTCTCAGTGACTTTTCCTCAGAGCTAAGTCACTGGCTCCTGGCCCTTCTGCTCCTCCAGATGTTTACAAGTGACCATTAGAAGCACACACCTCAGCCATACCCTGTGGTGTTCCAGGAGATCTATCAAAACTCACTACGTGTGTGTGCGTGTGTGGTGTGCATACGTGCGTGCGCGTGTGCGCGTGCGTGTGTGTGTGTGTGTGGTGTGCGTACATGCGTGCGCGTGCGTGTGTGTGGTGTGCGTGTGTGGTGTGCGGGCGTGCGTGCGCGTGTGCGCGTGCGTGTGTGTGCGTGGCCTGAGTAGATAGATAGCAGGAGTGGGAAGTACACAGAGTGCAATGTAGAGGAGATGCTGCCGTAAGCAGCACAGTATAGATTTTGTCCACTTGACTAGGAAGAAGGCGAGGATTAGGGACATCAGGGAGTGGGCGGGACACTCAGAAAGTTTGGTTCAGGTGAGTGAGCCACAAAAGCAGGCAGGTCAAAGAGAAGATGGTGTCCTGGTGATGAGTGCCCCACTCCTAGGAGCCAGACTAAGCAGCCTGCCCAGACTGGCCTGCTCAGTGTCCGCTCTCCTAAGTTCTGGTCAAAGGCATGCCTTACCCAGTCTCCAGGAATACTCAGCTGACAGCGATGTGGGAGATGAACACTCACAAAATGAGGGTAAGAAAGGAAGGACGGAGGAGCACATGGGCCATGTACTGAAGAGCTATGGGGGGAGCTATTGGGGGGGTACCATATGGTCTGAGATAGATGTGAAGCTTGGGCTACTTCGGGGGAAGAGCCTTTTCAGTTTTAGCCATGTTTAATGAAAAAACCGGAAGGGTGGCAGTTGGGTCTCAATGACCAGCAGGCAGCCGGGGGCAGGGCACTTAGGAACAGGGTTCTGCAGACAGAAAGACGGAGGCTGGAGCTAAAACTGCAAAGTTTCCAACAGCAGAGGCAAAGCCTGAAAAGATGACCCGTCCGCCACAGACAATGTGCAAGGACAGTCGGGGCTCAGGAGGCCCAAGGCCCAGTGCAGAGGGGAAGAACAGAGGACATTTGGTCACAGGTGAGGACTGCAGTGGAGACAGGAAGCCACAGTGCAAATGGACAGGAACAATGTGGGATGAGCAGATCCACAAAGGCGCACGCTGCCCTTTTAAGAAGGTTCAAGAACAGAGAACAGGGCCGTATTCCAGGAGCCAGCAAGGTCAAGGAAGGTCTTCTGCTCAGACCGGGCAGGGAGGGACGGGGAAGAGAAGAGTTATGAAGAACAGAGGAAAACGGAGATGGGAGGGAGGGAGGGAGGGGAGGGAGAGGGGGATTATCTTCCTCACACACCCAGAGGTTCTTTTCTCTAAGAATCTCATTTAGGAGAAATCAAAGGGGAAAAGAATCCTAAGAGCAAAGTCAGATTTCACATTAGAAAAGAGGGAAATGGAATTTGTACCCTCCAGCCCCTCATCTGAAACTAAGCATTCAAAAGCGGGGTATTCAGGGACAGGGCCTGGAGGAGGGCTTACGACGGGGCCACGGAGACGGAGACGGAGGTCTCCTGCCAATCATAGGTGCTACTCAGGCAGAAGGCAGGTTGGAAGGGGAGGGCCGGCGGGGAGCCGGAGTGGGGGAGGGGTTGGGGGCTGATTCCCAAGTACTAATGAAAGAATCAGTCACCAAGAAAGGCAGGGAAAAGGTGGGCTTGCAGGGGCCTGGGGTGGGGGGGTCTGGATGCCAGGGAGAGGCAGAGAGACCCGTGGTCTGGATGAAGGCAAAGAGTGTGCTCGGTGGGAAGAGGGACCCAGAGTCAGGAGGGCTACAGCCACAGGTTATTATCAACCACTTTAGTTACCTGGTCTGATGGACAAACAACATCTTAAAGTAATTGGAGAATGAAGCAAGAACTGATTTGTGTGCCTTGAAGTACACATCGCCGATTGCAACCGTGCAGTCACACAGGAACCCAAACTCTCGCTGAGCGTTTAACTGCTGCAGTAGAATAAGTCCATGGTTGGTCAAATCCATTTTTTAAAAAAATCTGCAAAGTAAACAATTTTATTTTTAAGAAAGGTGTTCCACAAATAAGAATGTGTCCTAACGTTATAGTAATGTTCACAGCTAACATGTCATCAAGGCTAACATGTCAAGGCGCTATCAGACAAGGTACATACATCAACTCGTTTAATCCACAACAGTCCTTGGACTGGGACCTGCCAGTATTCAGGTTCGGACGATGTCATGGGGTAACTCGCGGAAGCTGGGGCATGAACCCAGGTAGTGTACCTGCAAGCCTCCGTGGAGCGCCTGGCCCTTTAAAGACCCCAAAGCAAGCACTACTGATTGCTGAGAACTCGACCAATCAATCTTCCGCCAAGACAGAAGCCCTGAAGGGCTGGGAGGAGGCACAGCAAGGCTTCTCTTCCACCTTAAAGCCTTGCAAATCCATCAGCCACGGCACTCCACCTCTCTTTTGTGGAGGAGGAAATGGATTTGGAAATTTGTAAGTAAGTTGCCTCCAGGCCTTTCACCGGGAAGGCAAAGAAGTCAAAATTTAAATTTGAATGCACCTACTTCAAATTCTGTGTTTTCCATCCTTCAGTCAGTGAACCACAGTCCTTGGGACCTGATCTGTTTACTGTGAGAAGCAGCCGGGCCCTGGCAGGTTCTTGAAATCCCTAGGTGGGTGCTTTTTTCATAGCCACACCAGGAAAGCCCACCCCAGGGGCCAGCACTGTTTTCCCTGAAACTGGAGCCAGGCAAAGAAGTGCACCCTTCTTTTCCCTCCTGCAGCACCCAGAGTGGGGGGTAAAAACCAAAGCAAGGTGGAGAAGAAAGTCTACAGCCAGGAAAAAAGGAAGCAGATCTGTAGTGTGCGGAATCCAGGCCATTTTTACAACAGCTTCTATAACTAGTAAGGGATTGGTAAGGTGCAAAATGATCAAAACGCAACCCCCAACTCTCACTAATTGTAATTCCATACACTAGGAGTGAACATAGAAATGGGACACACACGGCCATTACAATCCGAGTCATGAAAACCACAAGTGAATCTAACAAAATGTGTAGGAGTGGAACGCAGAAGCTGCGGAGTTCCAAATCCTCAGCAAGACTCCTTTCTGTAGACAGACAAGATTGTTCAAAAATGTGTGGACAGGCGAAAGAAGGAAGACTACGTTTTTAGAAATGAACACGAAAAGAGCCCCTCGACTCCAGCCCAGATGTGAGAGGCACAGGATGCCAGACTGGCATTAGAAGAGGTGGACATACTTCAACAGAGCCTGCATGGAGCCTGGATGGAGCTCAAGCACTGAGAGGCAGTGTGGCTGTTCCAGGGGCAGCAAGACCACAGCGCGGTGCTGGCCGAGCTGGACCTCCAGAGGCAAACCTCAAACTTTCACTCACAAACTAAAAAAGGCACCCCCGGACTTAAGTAGAAAGCATACAACCATCAGAATTTTAGGGGGGAAAAATTCCAAAACGTAGGGATCTACAAAAGGAGAAAGCGGCAAGGAGGACTTGGTGAAATTACAAGGGTTGGCTCCCGGGACAGTTCCCGCTAAGAGGATGGACAGGCAGGCAGCGAAGGGACTGGGAGAAAGCACGGAAACTTCCCAGCTCCTCAGAAGGTCTGCACTTACAACGTACAGAAAGAACTCCGAAAGTCACCAGCATGAAATAAACCCAGAAGTGAGACATACGTGAAGGTCACCAGAGGGGAAAGACAGATGGACAGTGGACAGACAGTGTTCAGTAGCGCCAGCCCCCAGGGAAACAGGAACGGCGTGAGCACATTCATGGTGGGCGGGGTGGAGGGTGGGGGTTGAGGACGCAGAGGAGCTGGCTCCTGCAGCTGCTGCTGAGCTCGCTCGGGAGGTGGTACAGATGGCCTGGAGACCACATGCAACCCAGAGGCTACTCTGAGACATTTATCCCAATAAATGAGGGTGTACTTTTGCACAAAGCTGTACATTAATGTTTGGAGTGGTTTCACCAGAAACAACCCAGCTACCCTTTGGTTGTTGAATGGTGAGGCTGTGGCAATGAACCCCTCAGTCACTGGGAGAGATGAACCATTGCTGGCCTTGGTGGCAAACACCCTAATCCCAACTCTCCAGAGGCTGAAGTGTGTGTGTGTGTGGGGGGGGTGGTGGTGAGAAGGCTGTGAGTTTGGGGCCAGCCTGGGCTGCGGTGAGACTGTTTCTGGGACGAAACAAAACAGAACAAACAATTGTAGACAGAAGATACAAGCGTGAGCTATATATTCAGCGACAGTGGCAAAGCACCAAGGATTTGATTGATGCTGTGTGAGTCCTTGGGTATAACAGCCATGCCATATAGAGACGTGGAGAAGACTTGCAGTGCTAAGGCGAGGGAAGCAGGCGGTATTGCTGCGAAAAGGGTACCCTGAGAGATACCTATAGCATTCCACAGACGTCAACGTCATTAGTGGAAATACAGCCCAGCCCATACAGGGTCACCTAACTGTGGAGGAATGGTAACAACAAAGCATTTCTCAACATGGCAGCAAAAGGCAGTTACAGTAGCCTTGTGGGGGTCTGAGGTGCTGGGGGCAGGGGCCTCAGCCCAGCCATGTCTGGACTGAGCAGTGAATGTAGCCCCTCTGGACAGATGTGTGATGGCTCCGCCGTGGAGATGCGCATGCTTTGTGCTTTCCCAGAAACAGTGGTTTGATCAAGGAAAACATGATTTAGAGTGTGTTCCTGCCAGGCGGAGGTGGCAGACACCTTTAATCTCAGCACTCAGGAGGCAGAGATAGGTGGATGTGGATCTGTGAGTTTGAGGCCAGCCTGGTCTACAGAGCGAGTTCCATGGCAGCCAGGGCTGTTATACAGAGAAGCCCTGTAGAGGAGGAGGAGGGTGGGGAGGAGTGTTTCCTGGCTTTCGTACCTCAGCATCTAAGTATCAAGTTATTGTACATGTGGATTGTTAGGAAACTTTACAATGCCAGACTGCAAAAAAAAAAAAAAAAAAAAAAAAAAAAACTCTCCACAGAGAAGCTGTCTCAACCCCCAAACCCCAAACAAACAAATAAACAAAAAACCCAAAATGTTGTTTCACTGGCTGACTTGAGTTTCATTAAAAACAAAACAAAACAAAAACAAAACCCACCGGGTGTTGGTGGTGCAGGCCTTTAATCCCAGCACTGGGGACACAGAGGTAGGCGGATCTCTGTGAGTTCGAGGCCAGCCTGGTGGACAGAGCGAGATTCAGGACAGGCTCCAAAGAGAAACCCTGTCTCAGCACCCCCCCCAAACAAAACAAACCCAGAACACCATTACACAAATGTCAGCTTGAAATTATGACAATTTCCAGTACACTGCTGCCATTTGTCACTACGTGCATATCTGGAATGGTGTTCTCAGTGCTGACAACCATACATCACAATACTCATGCACTGTGAGATGCTCTGCCTCCTGCAGCATCAACGGCCAGACCACGCACTGTTTCTCCCTGTCGATGACAGCAGCTGCTGATCATGGGCTGTTCACTATTAATACCACTCACATACTATCATCTTATTTCACACTCGTGAGGTGTTTGGGGTCTAGCTACTTACGTTTTAGAGAAGGTAGAGCAGTAAGTTTTGAGACGTAGATTTAAGCAGGGGTCACTGGATTTTGTGTTTGTTTTGAGAAATACGTCTACTGTAAGACCCAAGCTGGCCTTGAACTTGTGTTACAACTGCCTCAGTCACTAACTATCACACCTGGCTTTGTGTTTTTTGTTTTTTAAGATTTATCCATTTATGACGTATACAGGGCTCTGCTTGCACGTATAGCTGCAGGGCCACAAACGGGCACCAGATCTCATTAGAGAGGGTTGTGTGCCGCTACCATGTGGATGCTGGGAATTGAACTCAGGACCTCTGCAAGAATAGCCAGTGCTCTTAACCTCTGAGCTATCTCTCCAGCTTGCCGCCCCTCCCCTGCTTTGTTTTAAATTAACAAGAGATACTATGTTTTTTTTTTTTTTGTGTTAATGATTTATGTATATGTACTTGTTATAAGAGATTCAGACATACAAATCTGAGTGCTGTCCCTCGTGCTGGGGGGATGGGACACCTAGGGCTTGCTGAATGCTACAGGTGAATACTCTGCTACTGAGCCACCCAACAGTCTACTTTGTTCAGACTCTTTTTAATATTGCCTTTTTCTCTTCCTATGATATTTAATGATGTGAAACATATATTAACCATTTCTGTCTCTTCATTAACTGTATCCATCCCCCCCACCCCCAGGCAGGGTTTCTCTGTGTAGCCCTGGCTGTCCTGGAACTCCTCTGTAGAGCAGGTTGGCCTCGAACTCAAGAGACCCTCCTGCCTCTGCCTCCCGAGTGCTGGGATTAAAGGCGTGGCCTCCCTCCAGGTCCTTGGTACCGGGGCCATTACTGGCTCCTGAGGGAATTCAGAGCTCCCTGCCCTGGCCCTCACTCTACAAGCTGCACTCTACACCTGGCTGGTCAGCGGGCTGGTGGCCCTCACTCAGCTGGAACCTCCAGCTCACTCCTGCTTGATCCAGAAAGCTGCTCTCCCTCTGTCCAAACCGCGCCCTCTGAGAGGATCTTCAGCAAAGCAAAGGCACCAAAAATCCCAGTTCCAAATTCTTGGCCCCTGCAGCAGCGCCTCCCCTGAAGTTGCCAGTAGCTCAAGCCCCCACCTAAAGTGCTCAGTTCTACCCTATTTGGGCACAGACCACCTCCAACCTATATAATCTCCCTGCTTTAGTTCAGATGTGTGGCTTCTCCTGCCTCGACCTCTGGGGCTGGAGAACTCACCTGAAAGTTGCTTTGCTCAACTAAACCTGTTCTTTTGCTTTTTCAATGGGGCTTGATCTGGCTGAGTGCATCAGCAGAAAAACCTGTTATCGCAATACAGAAAACCTATTAAGACCTACAGCTTAGGAACTTTCCTCTGGATCTTTGAAAATGCTACTTTCACAGAAGCTGTCCACTGACATGTGTACTCAGTCATATTTGTGTGTATTCACACACCTGTGCTCACACAACTGGCCCTGCCTCTCAAGTATGAGAGAGAAACTGTCAGTTCTGCAGTCAGCCTGACCTTTCTGAAAGCTTCCACTAGGTGCCTGGGAGGTTATCTAGCCGAGTGTTTACCATTTGCTAAACTAACTAGGAGTTCAGAACAGGAAGTGTGCTCAGCTCCCTCCAGACATGGTTTGTCCCCAACTACCCTGGTGATTTGCGAGAAAAGTGTACTTCTTTTTATCTAAGACATTCCCATCAATGTAATGTGCTACGGTTTGGAAGATTTCCTCAGTTTCCCGCTAAGTTGTGGCTAATGCTTGGCAGTTTACTGTGAACCCAGAGACATGATGGGCAGAGAGGCAGGCATGATGCAGTCTGGGGTGCCTTAAAGATGTCAGTTCTTATCTTAGGAACAATAGGAAGGCTCCCAGGGGACACAATGGGACACTGTTAGGCAAAGACCAAGGGAATCCTTCCAGTCTCTAGAGTGGAGGGGCTGAGGGTGGGCGCCGAGAAGGAGACAGGGCAGAAATGAAAGACATCTAGAAGATTCAAATCTGCAGCACTGCCTAGGGGAGGGAGGGAGGTGGGAGACTTCACTGGAATGGCTGGGCAGGTCTCGGTTGGGAGATAAGGGCAAAGTTTGGTGGGAAAGGAGACAGCCTACCTGACTGAAGAGCCAGAGCCCTTACGCCACTTCAGTGTGTATGGGCCCAGAGTCAGGTGACTGAAGCCTACTGCCTTATGGGTGTACGGTTGGTGCTGTGTGTGGCCCTGCCTTGCTCTATAGAGCATTTCTAAGCGTTCTTACTGACGTTCTCCATAAAGCAGTGAGACTGACTGCACAGTTAAGAGCTTGGTAGGGAGAACCCTTAACCGGCCTCGGGATATCACTTGGTTGACAGAGTTCTTACCTGGAATGCAGAGCTTTGAACGGGTTTGGTCCCTAGCATCATGTACACAGAACGAAGGTAGCACACGCCTGTAATTCCAGTACTAGGGAGGTAAAGGGTGCTAGGAAGTTCAAGGTCATTCTCCAACAAACAGTTCAAGGCTAGTTAGGGATACAGGAGACTTTTTCTCATCAACAGTTAAAAAAAAAAAAAAAAGCAAACAAGCAAAACAACCCAACCACTTGGCACAGGTAGAACTTAATAGAACTGAAAAAGGAAGAAGAGGCTGCGTGAGAAAGGTCATTTAGCAGGGTCTTCTGGGCTCTGCAGGCACTAGCATGTATGTGAGGCACATACATGTTAAAAAGAAGTCACCTGTGTTTTGCTATAGTGACTGGTAAAGAACTAAAAACTGTCTCACCACAGAACTCTTGCTGGTCTGGAACTCACTACGTGGACCAGGCTGGTCTCAAACTCAGAGAAACCCCCCCCCCTCCTCTCCCTACTGTGTGCTGACCACACCTGGAGGATCTTACAGGATGTCTTCCTTACGGACTTCCTATGTGCACGGTATTTTCTTAAACGAGTCCAAAGATTGCACGGTAGATTCATGCCAAAAGTCAAAACAAACATAACCGTTTCGCGTAGCCAGCTATAATGACCACTTTCCTCCACTGAATGATTTGGTTTTTATCTTCACCCCCCTCTCCCACTTTGATACCCTGAGGATCTGGTTGTCAAGTGCTCTCAACCCCCCAGGCAGCGCCTCCGTCTTTGGAGGACGCATGAGCAGACTGCATAATCATGAGCCACTTAGCCAATCTCTGTTCCTCCTTCACTCTCAGCACAAACGCCGGGGAACAACAGCTTTGGGGACTAGACGATTCCCTTTCTAAAGATAATAGCTCTTAGGACTCCCTAACCACCACTTAGACGTGGCCTTTCAAGGGCTGGCACTAATAGGGTCCTCTGAAGCCCTCGTTTTATTTACACCAGGAATAATATACGCTGTGATGCACAGGGTATGCACATCAGGAACTGGAGAAGCACCATTCCGAGTAAGACGGGTTCTGTCAAGTAGTTTAGGCCACTTGCCAGTAGAAAAACCTCCTTTTCAATTAGTACTATTAAAAATTAATGGGGGGTGGGTGGGCATGAACTAGACCTGAATAACGCTGGTCAATGGAATTTCAATATATTTCAGAACTTCAGTTCAGAGGTAGGAAATGCATTGCCCCCCACCCTCGCTGAATCTTCTTGTATACTAATTACAGAAGGAAAGGGCATAAGCAACCTAATAGCTCTTCCCTACTGGAAAACGCGAGTTCTCTTAATTTAATTAATATTTAACTTAGCTTTATATTTTCTAAATGTTCGGAATCTGAAGGTGGCAATTCAGAGAAGTCAAGAAGAGAGTGACAATTCTAAAAGTTATGCTACAACCAACTTTAAAGAAACAAACAAATGCCCATAGCAGCAAATGTAAAACGTTCCCTCCCAGCCCAAGCAGAGCCTGCTTCCCTTCTTACACCGCCCACAGATCTGGTTCAGGGTGAATCATGGTGTGTAATGTCAAACTCAGGCTTTGGTGCTTCAACCGTAATAAATTTCTAAAAGACAATGGGTCCCATGACATCTTCACATACAAATGCCACCACCCTAAGCTGCTAGTGTTTGTTCTGTACCCCCTTTACCCACTCCCTCCCTTTTCCTTATCCTTTCTCCCTTCAAATAGCCCCCTTCTGCTTTCAAGTCACACACACACACACACACACACACACACACACACACACACACGTGTGTGTATGTGTACGTGTGTGTATGTGTGAATGTGTGTGTATGTGTGAATATGTGAATGTGTGTGTGTGTATGTGTGAATATGTGAATGTGTGTGTATGTGTGAATATGTGAATGTGTGTGTGTATGTGTGAATATGTGAATGTGTGTGAGAGAGAGAGAGAGAGAGAGAGAGAGAGAGAGAGAGAGAGTGTGTGTGTGTGTGTTTGGGGATTCAAAGGCACTCAGTTCTCCCCTTCCACCATGTGGGTTCTAAGGATGGGCCAGGCCATCAGACTCAGCATCAGGGGCCATGCAGTTTTACTGATGCACTTTTTAAAAAAAAATCATTGTCCAGTGGACTTGGAAAATACTGACTCATTGAATTATGAGATTTCTCCAATATTAACACACTGACTGGAAAGACAGTAAGACAGTATTCTTATGAAAATTGTCTCAACCATGTGGAAGCCTGGCAGACCTGTGGGATTCACAAGGACTCACAATAAGCAGCCGGTCTGGACCAGAGCACTCACACATTACTTTTAGATGATTCTAGACTGTCCCCGGTGCAGAATCTACAACATGCACACAATTTAAAGGAATGGTACAGAGAAGGTTTTGTTACACAGGTTTTGTTTTGTTTTTGCTCTTTTGGGACAGGGTCTCTCTACATAGCATTGGCTGTCCTGGAACTTACTGCTATTATGTAGCCCAGGCTGGCCTTGAACTCACAAGAGATCTGTCTGCCGGTAGCTCCCAAGAGCTGTGACCAAAGGTGTGTGCTGCCACACTTGGCAACATTTGTTTTGAAAAACAAGAAAGTTTAAGCACATAGCCAGGTATATTAAAGCGCTTCCTGAATTTCTAACTTTGTACTGAGAACTTTTCCCTCCCTTCCTGTTATTTTTGGGAGAGGGGCTTCCCAGTTAGCCCAGGTTAGTCTTGAACTTGCAGCACAACAAACTTCCTGCTTCGGCTTCACTGGCTAGGGTTCCAGGTGTGTGACTACTCCCTGTCTGGCTTGAGTTTTCTTGAAGTAGCAGATAAATCCCTCATGCACGTGGTCCAGGATTTGTGTCTGAATGGAAATACCACACCCAACTTGGCCCCTGAACCAGCAAAGGATAGTCCTGTAAGTCCTGTGGCTCCGATGCTTTCTCTCCTGTCCCTCATGCCCCCTGTCTCTCTCTTCTCCCTTTCTCCACTGTCTCATGTAGTCCAAGGTGACCTCAAATTCTCTGTGGTGGCCGTCCTCCAATTCCTTACCCTCAAAGCCTCCAATTTGGGAGTGCCGGGATTACAGGCATGTACCACCATGTCTGGCATGATTCCACAGTCCTTTCTTCTTTCTTTACTTTGATTTGTTTTTGTTGTTGTTTTTGAGAAAGGGTTTCCCTGGGTGGCTTTGGAGCCTGTCCTGGAATTCGCTTTGTAGACCAGGCTGGCTGCGAACTCAGAGACCCACCTGCCTCTGCCCGAGTGTGTGCCAGTGCCTGGTGATGCCTGTGATTCTGTATCTTAATGACCACCTTAGCACGGTAAATATGCAATCTCATTTAGTACCATTTAGTAATGGTAATTTGTAATTTGTTTACCGGGTGTCCTCAATCTAATGCTTAGAAATTTGCAATTCAGACATCCAGTTCCCTGTTAGCTCCTCCTCAGTGTGCTGTTCAGAGAACCAAGGGACACAGACAGGAGAGCAGAAGCAGCTGGCGCCCTTTGGCCACAGCTGTCATTCCTTAGTCTACCCCTACCTACCAAGGCCTGTATCACACTTCTTGTTCACCTTCCCTCATTTCCTACAGGGAAAGGGGATTAGGTCTAGGGACAAAGGACACTGAGAGGTGGTAAGAGAGTCCCCTACTCTAAAGTTGATTCCAAGCTGTTCTGTTACTACAGGATATCGGATTCTCAGGCAGGAACACCCCCCACAGGGGAGGGGGGGCGGTAAAATGTATTATAAGGCGGTCTTAGTAACCGCCGTGGTGAAGATACACCATGATCACAGCAACTCTTATCCGTGATAGCATCTAATTGTGGGCTTGTTTATACAGTTTCAGAGGGTTAGTGCATTATCATCTTGGCAGGGGGCAAGGACAGCAACATCCTGATCTGCAGGCAGAGAGCAAGCAGTACCTGCGCCTTTTCAGGGCTTTTGAAATCTCAAACCCCTACCCCACAGACAAACTTCTTCCAACAAGGCCACACCTCTTAATCCTTCTAATCCTCTCAAATATACCCTGGTGATTACATGTCCATTCAAATATATGACCCTATCAGTACCATTCTTATTCAAAGCTCTTGTAAAAATGGAAAATTGGGGCCTGGTGATGGGGAGGCGAATGTCTTTAATCCAACCAGAGGAGGCAGATCTCTTTGAGTTTGAGGCCAGCCTGGTCTACAGAGTTCCAGGACAGCCAGGGCTGTTTCGCAAAGACATGTCTAGCATTAATTTTGCTGGATCATTTTGGAGGAAGTTTTGCACCCATGGATATATACATTCCTTAAAGCTGGGCAAGTAAGTGGGAATAACAGGACAGTTCCTGCCACCCACTAGTGCATTCTTCCTGTGGTACCCTTCCACTTTTTTAAAAATTTTAATTATTATGGTTTCAACAATAGGTCAGTCTTAGCTAGGAACACACACACATCCCACTGAGAAACTAAATATCACCTTTAAAAGAATTAGAGATAAAATTATACTCATCTTAAAAATTATCAAGTTATAGAAAATTATCAAGTTATGGGTGGAGTGTCGCATTCCTTTTATCCCAGCACTGGGGAAGCAGGGACTGGGGTAATCTCTGAAATTGAGGCCAGCCAGGTCTACAGGGCAGAACAGCCAAGGGTACAGAGAAATAACGCGGCTTTGAGACCCCCTCTTCCCTCCCCCCAAAAAAAGGAAAAAAAAAGAAGACCGATCAAGTTTACAAATATTCCGGGCAAACTAAAGATATAACCTGGAACACCTGAATGTCCCCCCTCCCAAATTTAATTTTTTGGTTTGTGAGAAACCACAGTAATGGGGATTAAAATGTCTTAGCTGTAATTTAGCATAATTTCATGCCTCTCAGAGTAAAATGTTGGTTGTGCACGCCGGTCAGGGTCTTTAGTATAGACACTACACAGATATCATTAACCAGGCAGAACAGCCCATTCAGCCATATCCAGATCACTCCGGCGTCATGCGAGCCCCAAATCCATTTCCTTTATGTTGTATTTTACTAATACACCATGAAAAATGAACCGAATCTAGGACCAAATGCGTTTTTTGGATGGTGGTGGGAAAGAACAGTGCGGACTGGTGAGGATATACCAAAGGCTCCAGTCCACTCCCCGCGGAATCATTAGTTCGAGGAGTTGGGTGGAAGTTCTCGCAGTAAATGGTCTGTGAGACAGAGACACGGGGGTTTCGCTCTTCCTGCCCGGCTGCACGAGCATCCTTGTAGGAGCGCCTTTAAGATCCACTACCAGCTCAAAGCAACAAAAGCCCGCATCCTACGCGGCTTTTAGCTGCGCACGCATTCCAGGCTGCGAGCGAATCGTCGGGGGGCCCGCTCCACCGGCCGCCCCGCCTAAGCCCTCGGCGGCCCGGCTCATTTGCTCGCTGAGCTGGCCGGCAGGCAGAGGAGGGCGCGGCCGCCGGGGCCTCGGCCCAAGGCGGCGTGGCCCCGCCCCGTGTGGGAGGAGCGCGGGGGCGTGGCCCGCACTCCGGCCCCGCCCCCGGGGGGGCCGAGCGGAGGGAGAGGACGGGGGGGGGGAGCAACGCCAGGCTGAGCAACGCACTCGGGTCGCGCCGCTCGCTCCCCGTCCCCGGCCGTCGGCCCCGCGCGCGCCCGCCCACGCGCACGCGCCCGCCCCCGCCGCGCGCGAAGTCCCGCGGCGCCCAACACAATGGCGACGCCTACGCCGCGCGCGCGCGCTCGCCGCGCCGGCGCCAGGGGGCGGGGCGGGGCGCCGCAGCGCGCGCGAGAGCCGCAGACAGCGCGAGACCCGGGGCCGGAAGCGCGCGTGCGCGCCCCCGCCCGCCAGCGGGAGGAGGCGGAGCCGGAGCAGTCGCAGCGGCAGCTGCAGGAGCCGCTGCAGCTGGGAGACGCGCCAGGGAGAGGCCGGGCCCTGCTCCGGTCCGACCGGATCCCTTCCCCTCCCCTCCCCTCCCCTCCCCTCGCGCCCCCGCCCCCTCCCCGCTCGCTCCCCTCCCTCCCTCCCTCCCCTCCCCCCCCACTCCGAGCCCACTTCCGCAGCTCGCGGGCGGCCCGGCCGCCGGCGGCCCCGGCGGGAGTTACGCACCTGACGGGCCCAGCCTGGAGCGGGGCTCCGGCGCGGGGAGCGCTCACCGGCCGCCGCCCGCTCCGGACGCCCTCGGGGCCGCGGCCCGCAGCAGGCACCGGCACCGGCGACTGGGACCGGAACGCGGAGCGCCCCCTCCCCTTGCGCCCGCCCTCTCGGCTTCCGTCCCCTCCCCCTGTCGCCAAGCCCCGGATGGAGCGAGCGGCCGGGACGCGCCGCCGCCGCCGCCGCCTGGCCGCCGGGGTGGTTTTGTCAGGCGGCCAGAGCCCCGGCGCCAGGCGCCGCCGCCGCGCCCCGCCCCGCCCCGCGGGCGCCCCCCGCTGCCCCGCTCCCCCGCCCCGGCCTCGCCCCGGCCCGCGCGCGCCGGGGCCCCGCCGCCTGCCTTCGCCCGGAGCCGCGGGGCCGGGAGTCCCCCGCCGCCTTTGTTGCCGCGGCCGCCGCCGGAACCGTTTGCGAGCTCCGGCGCCTCCCGCCCCTCCCTGCGCCTCCCCGGAGCCCGGGCCGGGGGCGGCACGTGGGGCCCCGGGACGCGGCGGCGGCGGCGGCGGCGGTGCGCGCTTACCTGTCGCCGGGGCGGCGGGGCGTGAGGGGGGGGCGAGGCGGAGCCGGGCGGCCTCGGCCTAACTGTCCCCGCCGCCGCCGCCGCTGCTCCCGCTGCTGCTGCCGCTGCCGCCGCCGTCGGTGTCTCCGGCGCGGCGGCGGGCGGCGGCGGCGGGGCTTTTCCTGTCCGGTTACGTTAAGGTCACATGACCGAGAGAGCGGAGCGACTAGTGCAAAGAGGCTGCGAGCGAGCGGCTCCCGCCGGGGGGGAGAGGCGGCGAGAGAGCAGTGGCGGCAAGAGCCCCTCCGCCCCCCCCCCGGCCGCTCCCCTCCCCCGCCCGCCCGCCCGCCCGCCTCCGCCTCCTGCTGCTCCGCCGCCGCCGCCGCCGCCGCCGCCTGCAGCTCAGCTCGCTCGCTCGCTCGGCGCTGCGGCTCCAGCCGAAGTTCTGCAAAAGCCATGTGCAGGCGAGGCGGGGAAAGTTGTCCGCGCCCGGCGGCCCGGGCGACCCCCCTTGTGTCCAGACCCGGGGGCGGGCGGGCGGGGGGTTTAGGTAGGACCAGTCCTGCCCGTGCAGAGAGATGGTCGCTTCGGGGAGGCCGGTGCATGCCCGTCCGGCTCCTGTCAAGAGATGCCTGACGCCTCTTGGCTCTGCCCGTGGGGTTAGCCTGTCGTCCTGAGAGGTGAAGTCGGGTGGGCCGCTGTCAATCACCTGACGGTGTTTGCCACCGGTGGCGGCCGAAAGTATGTGTCCCGAGCAGCCAGGCCACTGTGGGTTAAGATGCCTTTTAGGACTGAACGGGATGGGGTGCTTAACTCCCCCCATATGTTGAGGTTTAGTTTATGGCGACTTGCGCTGTGTGTGTGTTGGTACCGGCCACTACTCTCTGGCTGACTTTTTGGACTCCCAAGGGTCTGGTGGAGTGGATTCAGAGTTGCCATCCTGTTAGATGTTACAGGGACATCCTGAAACATGGTAGCATGGTAGGGGACTTGAATCCCATGATGAGCTTTCTTAAGGTTTTAAAATTTACTTTTTATGTTGCCATTTTGCTAGTTCTGTCTGGGATGAAGAGTTTTATTTTTATCCCTTTTGAAGACTCAGTTAATGCTTTATTTTACATATCTTAGATTCTAAGCTTGGTTCGCAAGTGAATGGAGGCAGCAGTTTCCAGGTTACACTTGGTTTCAAAGCACAGTAACCTGTAGGACCTTGATGCCAAACCCATGTTTTTACAGAGTGCAGCCCCTAGCACAGTGCCTGGCACCTTGACGGTGTTCATCCTAGAAGTCTTGACTTTGATTTATCAATCCAGTTGTGTGTACAGCAACTGATGACTAATTTCTTCTTTGAAGACAAAATAAACGTCTGTGTGACTGGTGTGGCCCCAGAGTGAATAATAGACCCAGTGGACACCTGCCTTGAACTTTGCTAGACTTTGATCAGGTAGATGAACGACTTGTGGAGTGCTTGAATGTTCGCCTCCACAAACAAATTCTGACCGTGAGCCAAGTGTTGTAGGGCACTATCCGGGCTTGCCTGGTTCGCTTGAGTGACCGGTCAATTTCCTCTTAGTTAAGAGCCTGAAATGAATCTGATTAGTGCAGAGTCATAGTTAAGATCTTTAGGTTCTTAGTTCTTTTAAATTGTGATTGTGGAGTTCTCTGTGAAGGTGGACTGATCAAAGAACATCTTTGTTTGCTGAGGCAGAGCCTCAAAAGTTCTGCAGCTCTTGGTTCTTGTGAGCCTTGTCACAGCCTGCCCTCCTCTGCAGGCAGGGCTAGGGTTGTAGGGTTATATCACATGTCGCCTGTCTTTGAGTCTTAAGAATGGTTGGCCAGGACTTGGTACAGTTTTGCAGAAACAAACCAGTGGTGAGAGTGTGCTCTATCATCCCTAAGGCATGTGGTCCTTGCATCTTCCGGAGCTGCTGCTGCTTCCAATGTGCTGTCTAGAGCATCCTCTCTCCTTAGGCTAGAGCCTGGCTGCTTTGCTGCTAGTTCTCAAGGCAGAGAGAGGCAAGTCGGCTTGACTGCTGCCAAGTTGCAGCTTGCTTTTTGTTTTTCAGTCCGCGTCATGGGTTGGTAGGTAGCTTAAGAGGCTGCGTGGTCTCTGCTTGTCACGTGAATGCCTTTGTATGGAAAGCCTGGAGGGAAAAGCAGCCTAGCTTAGGACAGTGCTAAGGGCACCTGTCACACCTGCTCTGTGTTGAACTGGTTGCCTGTTTTATTACTGATTGTTTGGGTTTTTGAAAAATAAATACAGCAAGTTGGAAGTGCAAAGAAAACAGTACTAACAATCTTAGTGGATTCATCAAAAAAAGAAAGCTGAGTAGATAAATGCCTGTGAAGTCTTGCATTGACTAGAGATTTGGTTTGTGCTCTGCTGAAGTGCAGCTGTAGATGTAGGTGTTTATTTGTATGTTTTGGAGAAGATAGTTCCAGTGTTACATTGACAGTGAACAAAAAAAAAAATGTAATGGTTCTGAACTTACCCTTTAACCTTCATACTCTCGGTGAACGTTTTGTGAGCTGTGTGTGCTTAGATTGAAGGTGGATTACCTGCGAACTGGCGAGGAAGTTAACAGGAAGGTCTAGTACATAAATAAATGCGATCAGAACCCAATGCTGTCTTTCGATAGATCTTTCGAAGGCTGTCCTGTTGAGTGGAATGCTTTCCCATGTTGGACTTCAGAGTGTATGTGGAGTGCCATGCCCTCTGGTGTTCTGAGACTGTCTTACTGTGTGGTTTTGAATGGCCAGCAACTCACTATGTACAGCAGGCTGGCCTTGAACTCACAGATCCATCTGCCTCTGCCTCCTGAGTGCTAGGATTATAAGGCATTTGTCAGCATGCTTGCCTCATATCCTCTGTTATTTAAAAAAAAAAAAATGCTTAACATTTAAGTAAGAAAAGATGAATTTTAGCTAAGTGTGGCTAATGTGTAACAGAAGGTTGAGGCAGCAGGATTGCTGTGAGTTAGGCCAGTCAGGGTTAGAGTGAGACTCTATTCTTTTTGTTTTGTTTTCCCTCTGATAGTCCTGGCTGTCCTGTAACTTGCTTTGTAGACCAGGTTTGCCTTGAACTCACTGAGATTTCGTGCCCCCCCCCCCCAGCTTCTGTCTCCCAGGTGCTGGGACTAAAGGAGTGTCCCACCCCTGCCCAACTGAGACTCAGTCTTAAAACAAAAAACCAGCAAACCCCACCAACGAAGCAGATGAAAAACCAATCTATTTTGAAGACTCTCATTTATTTCACTGGCTATATCATAGGCGTTTTAAATACTAGTTCATGGTTGGTTGTTGCTTAGCTCACAGTCCCTACAGATGAATTCCCTCTGCTTCTGTGAGCTGCTGTGGTCAAGGGCATACACTAGTGGTCAGCTAACTGATGCTAGTGAATGCCTTTGAAATAACACTGTGTGTATAGACGTGGGTGTGTGTTGCAGCCCACGTGTGGAGGTCCATTCACATTTATGTGGGCTCTGCGGATCAGACTTGGGTCACTAGGCTTACACAGCACACTTGGACCTGCCCAGCCACATTTTTAAAGTGTGTGTGTGTGTGTCAAATCCCTGAAGCTAAGTTAGGTAGAAGCTAAGCTGTGGGTACTGGGAACTGAATTGTCCTTTGCACTCTTAACTTCCAAGCCATCTTTCTAGCCCTTTTTATTTTTATTTATTTATTTATTTATTTATTTATTTATTTTTTATGATCTCATGTGCTAAAGCTGGCCCAGAACTTGCTGTGTTCCCTGGATTCTCCTGCTTTTATTTTCCCAGCGCCAGAATTAAAGGTGTAAGAGCCTGTAAAATTGATTGGGCTGTTTTACATTTATTTCATAATTCCAAACAAGACTGAGCTCACATGTGAGGAAAAACTGATCTTTCTGTTATAAGCAGCCCAACATTAAGACTGTAAGGCATATATATGTCACGTAGTATTTGTGGGTCACAGGTGTGTGGGGGGAGGGGGTAGTGAAGCTGGGAGGCTCTGTATCTGATCTGTGTCTTCCAGGAATTTCAGTCCAGTTCTTGCAGCTGTTGGATCTGCTTCCAAGGCGGTTGACTTTTGCCAGTAGTGTTGGTTACAGCCCGCAGTTCTTCATTGGATTGCTAAGTGTCCTTCCGCCTGGCACCCACGGCTTACCCCAGAGCAAGCCATCCCAAGCACAGTGGAGCGGCAGCCGCGCAGCGACCCCTGTGCTGCCCCCTAGTGGGCAGTGCACAGCACTAGTCTACCTCAGTGGCAGAATATTCTGATCGCTGGCTCAGTTCTGCTTTTCCAGTTCCTAGATGAATTAGGGTGTAATCAGAAACCTTGCTAAAGTCAGTCGGTGAGTAATTAGTTAATGAAGTCGTTTTTTTTTTTTTTTTTTTTTTCTCTAAGGATGTCTAGTTTCTCTGCTCAGCTTAACTGTGTGAAAGGAGGCTCAGGGAAGTTCAGGAATTGTCTGGCTTAAGGCCTGATTCAGTCTTTGGAAACTAAACTTTTCTCTGACCTTTATCAGTAATAATCTCAGTAGTAACTGATGAGAAAATTGTTAATTGCTTTTTTAATCTTTCTTGAAGTTATAGAGTAGATACCTAGTCTTCCAGTTTGCAGGCCTCTGGATAGTGTGTTGTTTAGCTTTGTGTGTGTATTATATATATGTATTTAAATGCATAGTTATTTATGTGTATGTGTGTGTGAGTTTATGTGCACCACATGGATGTCTGATGCTTCTGTAGGCCAGAATAGGGCTTTGGATTGAGTGCTGGGAACTTGCACCACTGAACCGTCTTTCCAGTCTGTGGATATTAAAGGAGGTGTATGTGTTCCTTTCTTTCCCATTGCTGTGATAAGATACCATGGCCAGAAACAACTTAAAGAAGAAAGTTTGTTTTGGTGTGTGGTCCCAGGAGTAGAATCGATGGTGGCAGGAGGACAGGAAGCTGATAGAGGTTGCATCTCGGCCACCCACTGAAGCAGAGAGAGCAAGCTGGAGGGGAGGGGAGGGGAGGGCAGGCTGCAGTCTCAAAGCCTGCTCCCAGCCACATGCTTGGTCTAGTAAGACTGCCATCCTGAAGGGTTCCAGACTTTCCCAGACAGCACCGCCAGTGTGACCCACTATTGAATTACCTGAGACTGTGGGGAACGCCACCAGTGTGTGTACATGTGCAGGTGCCTTCAGAGTCCAGAAGAGGGTGAAGTGTGAAGGAAGCTACAGGGTTTCATGCTTTGAAATGATTTATTGGTGCTGGGGGTTGAATCTAGCCTAGCGCCTTGTGTGTGCTGGGCAAGTGTTTGCTACTTTGGCAAGTCCCTAGTCCTTTTACTTTTTATTTTGAGATGGGGGCCTAGATATATTATTTGTGTTGGCCTTCAGCTTGGCAAGTACTGCCCCAGATAGCTGAGATTATATTGCATGATTTAGGTTACCATCCCAGCTTTGTGTGCTGTGAAATTTTCATGGGAACTTTATTTTTTGGACAGTCTCTCATGTAACTCTGTTTCTGTCTGCTATGTGCTGGGATTAAAGGAAGGTCCACCATTACCTTTGGAAACTCTTAGACTAGTCTGGATAATAGATAGGACATCATAGATTATTTGATATTTGTACTATTACAGGTGGAGAATGACAAGCTTTTTCTTTAAAACATTTTGCTTAACCTTTCCCCCCCTTATAATGAGATGGTCTCACTGGTAGCCTAGGCTGGCCCAGGACTTCCTCTATGGTCTTATCCTTGTTTGAAGTATTGGGGTTACTGTTGCCTTACTGTGCAACCTTCGTGGTTCCTGTTTCCACTTGCTAGTCTGTGATATGGTTCAGGTAGCCTGACTAGCATTCCGAAGGTGACCTTGAACTTTGAACCGGCTGTTCTGCTTCTGCCTGCCAAGTGCTTGGATTACAGGTGTGCAGCGAACCACTCCCAGTTTATAGAGTTCAGGAGGTCTAACCCAGGGCTCCCTCTGCTAGACAAACACTCCACCTACCAGTGGAGGTAAGTCCCCACCTCTGCATGTTGGCTACTCTGATATATATCTTAACCTTTATCCCACGGAAAGCTTGAGTGAGCTCTTGTGAACCGTTTATGCTTATCTGCTTGCTTTGTGCAGTCAATTTGTAGTTGAAGGGTTAAAAGTAGGGGCTCTAAGAGTATTTTTCTCACTAGCACTGAAAGGAAAAGTGATGGTTGTAGAAAGATGTAGGTATAGGTAGGTGTGTGTGTGTGTGTGTGTGTGTGAGAGAGAGAGAGAGAGAGAGAGAGAGAGAGAGAGAGGGAGGGAGAGGGAGGGAGGGAGAGAATGAGTGAGTATTGGTTAGCCCTGCCCTTAAGGGTGCAGTGGGGAGGGACATGATGAAGTAAGGTAGCACAGTTGTTTCTACCCTGCAGATGTGCTCTGGTAGAGGTGTGCAAAAAGTAGTGTTAGGTGGGTGATGTCTGCCTTGAATTGTTCTCCTTTATTAGTGGTAAGTTGCCATTGTAAGTTACTCATATATCTGTGTGGTCCAGTCCAGTAGCTGAGTCACACCTGGTACAGGTGACAGACAGCACAGACACCAGGGAGCATGTGCGGAGGTTGGTGATGACTCCCAGCCTCTCTTCAGGCCCAGGGACACGGTTGGATCTGGTCTGGAACGGTGCTACACCTAACACATTGTTTGTGCGCTTAACCTTCATTTTTTCCTTCCAGGGTACATTTATTAGGGCTGTGTAAAACAAGTTAGCACAGTGTTGGGGCTGCGCAGTATCTTAGTAAGTGGTGCTCTTTGTTAATTTACTTCTGAAATAGATGCGCAGTATCTTAGTAAGTGGTGCTCTTTGTTAATTTACTTCTGAAATAGATGCGTAGTATCTTAGTAAGTGGTGCTCTTTGTTAATTTACTTCTGAAATAGATGTGCAGTATCTTAGTAAGTGGTGCTCTTTGTTAATTTACTTCTGAAATAGATGGCTTCTGCACATTTTGTATGACTTCAAATTATACTTACAATAAAGCTGATTTTCTTTCCATGTGCAGTCTTGTTAATTTCAACACTTAATGTATGTGTATAACTTACACAAGGGTTCAGGAAGGGTATATCACTTCCTATCTCCATTGGTTTCCTTTGTTACCCATTTACCCTCTTCCTACCCCTAACCGTGGAACTCCCCTGTTGGTTATACTTTAGTTTAACATTTTCCAGCATTTTATATAAATAGAATTATAAAAATTGTAGACATTTCAGAGTGTCTGCTTTAATTTGGCTTTAAAAAAAAAGCTAAATTGGGGGGGGTCTCATGTATTTTAGGCTAGTCTGAAACTATACATATCCCATGTGGCCTTTAACTTTAAAACAAAGATTTATCTTTATATGGTGTATGAATGTTTCCTTACATGTATGTGTGTACACCCAGTGTGTACTTGGTGTCTAGAGGCTAGAAGAGGGTGTCATACTTCCTGGAACTAGAGTTAGAGTCTAGTGAGCTGCCACGTGGGTGCTTGGAATTGAATCCGGGTCCTCACAGAGCAGCAAATGTTAACCTCAGATCCATCTCTCCTGCCCCACGGAGCTTCTGTTAGCCCTGCCACACTTTCCAAGTGTTGTAAAATCTGTTTGGATCTGGAGAGATGACTCAGGTTAAGAGCATGGCTGTTCTTCCAGGGGTCCAGAGTTCATTTCCCAGCACCCACATGATGGTTCACAACCGTCTGTAACGAGATCTGGTCCCTTCTGGTATACAGGTAGGACACTGTACAAAATAAATCTTTAACAAAACTTTGATACACACTCCCAGTAGTTCAGAATTTTTGCTTTTTAAGTTTTCTTGTGTTCAAGATTGGGCACTGGGCCTTGCGGCAAAGTGCTGTATTGCTAAGCTTCATCCTAGTCCAACTGAAACATTTATTTTAGATTAAAATCTTTCATTTAGGGTTATGAGTATGGATGTTCTGTCTGCATGTGTGAGTGTGAACTGCACATCCTCATGTCTCTTCGGGGTCAGAGGAGCACTGGGTGTTTGGAGTTGAAGTTAGGTCCTCTGCAGGAGCCACAGGTGCTTTTAACTGCTGAGCTCCAGCCCTGTAGATTTAAATTGTGTGTTTTGCACGTGTGTGTATGTATGAGTACCACATGTGTGCCTGGCGGCCCTCAGGTCAGCCTTGAGATGTCCTGGAACCAGAGTTACCGATTGTTCTGAGCTGTCTACAGATGCTGGGAACTGACCTGAGATCCTTGGTAAAAGCAGCAGGCATTCGTTCATTTATGTTTTTCAAGATAGGGTTTCTCAGTGGCTTTGGAGCCTGTCCTGGAACTCACTCTGTAGACCAGGCTGGCCTTGTTCACAGAGATCCACCTGCCTCTGCCTCCCAAGTGTGGGAATTAAAGGCGCCACCGATGCCCCGAAAGGAGCAGGTGTTCTTAACTGCTGAGCCACCTCCCCTTTTCCCATTGAGACAGGGTCTGGTAGCCCAGGCTGGCCTAGAATTATTTCCTAGCCTATGATAATCTTGAACTGTCCCTACTAAAAGTACTATTGTAGTTATTCAAGTCCCCTTAGCTCAGGATTTTTTTTTTTTTTTTTTTTTTTTTTTTTTTAAGACAGACTCACTTTGTAGCTTTTGCTTTCCTGGAACTCACTATGTAGACCAGGCTAACCTTGAACTCAGCAAGAGTGCTGCCTCCTGAGTGCTGGGATTAAAGATGTGTTGCCACCATTGCCCGGCGGTGACTCGGTTTTTAAATGATGAAAACTACAAGGAAAATTGCCATGTGTTTGTCTTGTTTTCTAAGAGTCTCCTGCCGGGCAGGCAGGTCTTGAACTCTTGAAGGTAGGCAGAATGACTTGAGCTTCTTTCTGCCTCTATCTGAGTGCTAGGATTACAGGCATTAGTACAGGGCTGTTTTTATGTGGTGCTGTTGCATGTAAGCACTCTATCTGTACTGCCTTATCCTCGGTCCCACAATCTAGAAGGTTTTGACTTTCAAGTCTTGACAATGCAGATGCACTCTAGTCTGATTCTCCCGACAGAGCTGCAGCTCCCAGTCGGCCATAACATTTGCTAACTGACACTGTTGGGAAACTATGGTGTTTGGCAGGTTAAGTAAATTAAGTGCATTTCATTTGTATTTTTCACCTGTAGTTTTTTTTCCTTGGGGGTGGGTGGGTGGATTAGAGCAGCATAGTAAGTTGAGAAGCTTCTGTGCTTCTCTGGCAATGTGGCTGTTGGTGACAATAGCCAGTGATGGTAGAAGAAGCATCAGAGTTGTAGCTCTAACATTGCAGCAGGGTTGTGAGCTGAAAGATGGCTTTCCACCCAGCATTAGTGCCTTAGAGGATTGAAGGGTGGGCCAGTTCTTGCTAGATGGGCACACTCTGGTCAGAAAGTGGCTGCTCCTAGGAAGCCTTCACTCTCAGGAAAACCCAGGACCGAGGGTCACAAAATCAGAGGAGTCTAACAAGCTTCAACAGCCATTAGAAGCAGAATTGTCTTGTGGTGCCTAGAAGTAAAATTTTGGGTCACGTGTGGTTTAGGCTCAAGTTCAGCCCTGGGGCAGGAGTGGTAATTTGGCTGTTTCTTAGTTTGTGCCTTCATTGATAAATAGCAGCCAGCCTAACCTCAGTCTACTTTTGGTAACTATATAAGCAGATTCTAAGTCTCACATATGCAAGCAAAGTTAAAAGGTTTAAATCTCTTCCAAGTTTCCAGTCAACTTTTAGGCCCTACCCCTAAAGCAGGTGGCTTAGTGTTTCCCTCCAGCCTTCACTGCCCAGTGGGGTGTCTGGGATGTTCATGGTACCCTGAAGTTGAGAGAAATGCTTACGAATGTGTAATAGTGCCCAACTGGACGAAGCCTGACCATTGGGGTGGGTATACTGTGCTGTGTGGTTGCCAAGTGCAATGTTGGGACAGGGAATGGAAATGGAATGTAATACTTAAATAATTGTCCATCATGATTGATTGAAATACAGAAAAACTATTCACATCTGCATTATTCCTTTCTTTGGCTTCTGCTTTTATATTATTTTCCCTATAAAACTTTGTCCTAATAAATGTTTATGAAAATCTGTTTTTGTTCCTTTTTTCTTTTTGCAACATTTATAGATGCTAAATTTTGCCAGCTGTCAGGAATCATAGTTTTACTAGCTTATTGAAATTGTTAAATAATCGATACCTGCTATCCACTGGAATTTGACGTAAACTTTTTTGAAAATGCATTTTTTTAACAGAGGTAAACTTAATGGCCTTGGTTAAAAAGGCTGTACTCATCAAGTTAATTGTCCATGGTCTAAGAAACAGACCAAACTTAGGGTGGCTGAGAGATGCTACCATCTGTGAAGTCATGGAAGGCTTGTGACAGCTAGGCTACCTGCTCCTTGGAGTACCCTTGGGTACAGGTGATCTCACTTGAGACACGCTACTACACTTTGCAATATGCTGGAAAGAAAGCCAAATAGCAATATTAGCAAGAACTGTACCAGTTAACCAAGGAACAAATGAATATTCCATTTTAGTGAAAACTAATACCAGATGAGCACACGCACTATGACAAGTGTGACCTTGGAAGACCGTGTGTGGTTACTTGCTTTTTAACTTTATGTTTGCAGTGTGAATGGCACACGAGTCATGCACATAAAGAAATGTGTCCTGGGTGATTGGCTTTCTCGATGTTGGAGCACAAAGGGTTGTTGATAAGTGAAATCCAGTGTGCCTATCAACAAATACAGCCACTAAAACTGATGAAACATTGTACTTTTGAACTTTCTGTATGTTGACCCAAACAACATTCCTAATTTTTATTCAGGCAACAATGTATTTAAGAGCAGCAAAAGGTCATTAAACTGTTTTACTCTGAGGCAGTCCTGCTAAGTTCCAGTTGGCTTCGAACTCTGGGAAGTCCTCTGCCTCCCATGTGCACACCATCAGTCTGCTCTCAGCTGGGTTTCCTGTGCAGCACAGGCTAAGGCTAGCTGGGAACTCATCTTCAGGCTTCAGCTTTCAGAGTGCTGGGATTACAGGCTTCCGTCCCATGCCAGTGACGGTTGATTTAAACCAATAGTGAATGCTGATTTTTATTTTTTTTTTTGGTTGTAGAACTTGAATTAATCTCTTCCATTGATGCTCTCATTACCACAAGATCAGAAAAACATTCTTCCCAGCTCAAACATCACCTTAGGGGAAAAAAAGGGGGGGGGGGAGTTACTAATTTCATGGCAAAGCAACTGAATTTCATTTCCTAAGGGTTTTTATGGGGTTCACAAATCCTTGTGATTCTACATCATGTCAAGTGGACAGAATTAACAATCACAGCAGCTCAAGTGACTTTTCCAAGACTGCAGTGAGGGGTGTCCCTGTCTCACATGGCAAGCTGGGGTCTGAGGACAGGCAGTCAATCTGATGTTCGCTTGTGCATGATTAACTAGCATGCTTTCTGTAGGGCATGGGGCACACTCAGTGCATCTACAAACCAGGCCTTTGAGGCCACACTGCTGCTGCTGACCTCGATGGTAATGAGGATCACGATCATCCACTCCAGGCGGAGTGCCCTCTTCTCATTCAGGTGGTTCCGCATTAGGTCTGTTAACTCCATGCAGTGTTGAAGTTTTTCATTCATGACCTGTGAGAAAAGTCTTAAGAGTCATGCATTTTTATTTGAAGAGAATACAGACTTAGACATACATGGTCTAGCCACTTCTTGCTGCTTAGTCTTCAAAGACAACTAGCCATTAGCAAACTGTTCAGTGACTCAGTCTAGGCGGCGCAATTTTGTTTTTTACTGTGTGTTTCTGAATGTATGTGTGTGCAGGTAGGTGCCTTTGGGGGCCACAAGGGTCGAACCCACCAGGTGTGTGTTCAGCATTTGGGAGCTACACGGCGCTTGCATCTTCACTCCGGTACTGATCCAGAAAACACCCAATCACCAGGCCATCTCTGCAGGCTCCCATTATTTATTTTGTAACCTAGGGTGGCCTGCAGTCTTGCTCCAATCTCCCAGGGTCCCAGTATTCCACGAACCACCATGTTTGTTTGTATGCAGGGCTGGGGACTGAGGGCTTCATGCTTGATAGGCAAACACTACCAAATTAGTTCTAGTCCATGCTCCCTTTGTACTGCAGAAAAAACAACAAAACCCTGTTATGCTAAATCTCCTAAGACAAAGGTTTTAAACTTTAAAAAAAAAAAAAAAAAGTGTTCTGCATGTATGTCTGTGTGAGGGTTGTTGGATGCCCTGGGAACTGGAGTTAGAGTTGTGAGCTATCATGTTGGGTAGTGGGAACTGAATCCAGGTCCTCTGGAAGAACAGCCCGTGAGTGCTCTTAACCACTGAGCACCCTTTCCAACCTCTGATGGAAGGTTAAAATGCAGGGTTTCCTAGTACTCTGATAGGGAAGTTTGACTTTATTAAGCACAGCAGAGACTACTTTGGCACTTGGGCTACGCTTACTTCTACTTCAAGTTTGAGCATGTGTGCTGAGTACAAAGGTACCTTTCTACTGAAATAAGTAGTGCATGGAACCTGGAACTCACCACTAGAAGCCACTACTAGCTGAACTGGCAAAGGTTAGGACCGTTTGACCAAACTGGAGTGGGGTGTGGATGGGTGTCACACAAAATAGAATCTAATTTTAAAACCTGGGTGTCAGTACAAGGCACTTGCACACTACTGAGTACTTGTACATTTCTCTGAAGGCTGTAAAGGTGGGGAACATTATCGCAGGCACACGTTTGGCCGGTATGAGCTGAAGTCTGCGTCATACTCAGGGTTCTACACAGAACATGCAACTGCTTTACTAGTGAGGGACTACACACAAGTTCCCGACTGGTAGGCCCCCCTCGTAGTTTCTAATCATTAAGTGTCTAGGTAGGGTGGCACTCTATCTACTTCTGACTGCTTAGTCTTGGCTTCTAATGTGTTCATCTTGAAGCTTACTTCTCTTCAAACTGCTGGCAGACCTCCGTTTCAGCTGTGACCACAAGACGGAGATTATGTTTTCTTCCGACAATTGCTTACAAAAAAAAAAAAAAAAAAAAAAATCCCCCAAAACGATTTGAGCGTTGTTATCCTGTCCTGGGGACCAGAGAGGGCTCAGCAATAAGAGTGTTTATTGCTCCTGCAAAGGACAACCTCAGCTGTTCCCAGCACTCATGCCAGGCAGCTCACAAGGCCACTTGTAGGGTTTCTGACACCCTCTTCTGGACTCGAGGCACCTGGACGCAGATTGTAAAAGGCTCACAAAGGAAATATTAAGGAACTTTCCTGCAGAGAATGGTGGTGAATACCATTACATCTCAGTACCTGGGGCAAAGGCAGGAGATCTCTTGAGTTCAAGGCCATCATGGACAAGTTCCAGGCCAGCCAGAGGTATTTAGAGTCTGTCTTAAGTCTCCCGATAATTAAAATCCATTTTCTTAGTTCAAAGCTGGATTAACCCAAGCACTTGGCACAGGCCAAAGCAGTTTCAAAATCAGGAGAATATAATTCATTTCCTTTTGAAATCGAATCGCCTGCTTATGCTACAAATATAGTAGCAGATGTCACAGAGTTTACACGATAGTGGGGAATAACTGGGCGTAGGCAATGCCTACGCATGTCAGTGTGGAGGGCCTCAGGCAGCCAGGGAGACCTGTGAAGGGAAATGTGGCTGGAGGAAATGGCCACCAGAGTGGAGGTTAGGGAAACTGCTTGTGATTCAGGCAGCTCTGAGCCCATGGCTATTTCCTAATCAATTCCATTAAGCTCAAAGTGGGAACACAAGGGAGAGAAGCCTACAACTCGGTGGCAGTCATAATTATATCTTGCCATAAGGATTACATTCAAAAGTCTGCTCACAGATAGAGGCATTAAAAAAAAAAAAAAAGGAATATCGAAAACTTTTCTCATGATGCAGCTTCACCTAAAAAAACCATGAGGCTTATTTTCAAATTAATTTACATATCATACCCATCCTAAGCGGATTCTGACCCTATGTACCTACATTTTCACGGCCGGCTTACCGGCATCGCTTTGCAGGGTTACCCTACCTGCCAGCCACACTCCCAGTCTCGGGAATCGGTGCTGCACTCTTTTTTGGGGGGACAGGGTCTCACGTAGCCCAGGCTGGCTTCCAGCTCGCTATGGCCTAGAACTCTGGACCACCTGTCTCCGTAAGGGCTGGGATTACAGGTGTGCATCACCGCTCCAGACGGTGCTGGAGATGGAAGACGGTTCATGCAGCCGTACTAGGAAGTCCTTCACCAACTGAGCTCCAGCATCTGAAGGGCTTTGTCTGCACCCTGTAGGACACTTGCCTTTAATCTAGAATCTGATTCTCTAGATTTATTTATTTTACGCATATGAATGTGCCCCTTGGGTGTCTGGGAGTTCCTGATGGATATGTGGCACCGGGTGCTGTACTGTCTACATGTCCCTGACCTGGTGCACTAATGTTGCCTCCTCTTGGGGTATGGTGGGCCTTCTGACTTGTTTTATATAACAGAGAGAGCGCTGTAGAAGACACGAGTTGCCTGGGACTGTAATTAGGTGGTAAGGTACCGCCTCCTGTCTTGCTCACTCTAAGACTCTGACCATGCATGTGATAGTTAGCAGATGCTTTGTACAGATGCTCCTGTGACAAGGACCTGAGACTAGTCCAATAGCCTCAAGGGACCGAATCTAGACAGGAAGTGGATCCTTCCCAGCAGTCCTCAGCGATGCCTGCAGCCTCCAGAGAGGCCCTGACCCGTTAAACTAGGAGAAAGAGCTGTGTAAGCTGCTAGTTTTGGGGGAAACACTGCATAGCAGCATTTAGCCAAATCTGGGACTGGAGAGGCCTCATTTGCATAGAGCCTTAGCATCCCCTCACATCCCATCTTCAGCCTGTGCACTAGCCAGCCACCAGGAAAGTCATACTTCTCCTGTCTGTCTGTCCAGACAGCCCAGGGCGTCAAATGTCTCAGACATCTAGTTACCTAACTACCGAAACTCCAGAACCATTGAGTGTCTTTCTGAGCCTGCTAGGGTGTCCCTACTTTCCCGCAAAGGAACACCAAGATGAGTGACAAATTGTACATACCTTTGATGGGATTATTATGCAAAAGACAAGTGTCTGGGTTGGAGAAAAGGATATAGTCTAGAACTGTAGGGCATTTATTGTTTTGGGGAGGGTTTTTGAAATTATGTCATTTTACTTAATGGGACATAAGGCGACTGGGAAGTGATTAGAAGTAATAGTGAAAAGAGTGTAGATCAGGAAACAACAAAAGAAAATGGAAAGTTGAGACGCTGTTTGAGAAAATTTAAAAAAGGAACTTTGAGGCTGGTACGACGGCTCAGTGGGTAGAGGGGCTTGCTGCTAGGCCTGACAACCTAAGTTCAATCCCTAGAACCGCATGGTGGAAGGAAAGAACTGAGTCCTGATAGTTCCCTCTGGCTTCCTCAAGCGTATGGCAGCACCCCACCCACCCAGCAGCCGCCCCCTCCCCCAGAATAAACGTAAAATCAGCATTGGCCATTTGAAACAGACTCTAACCCTCGGCAGAAGTCAGTAGGTGGTGGCGAGGGAGATGTCGTCTCAGCTGATAAGATGCCTGTACTGCAAGCATGAAGGAACTGATTTCTGATCACTAGCACCAACATGAAAATCTGAGCGTAGGGCCTAGAGGACGGTTCGGCAGGTAAGGGCACTCGCCACTAACCCTGCCAACCTGAGTTCAAACACCGAAGTGTAGAGAGAGAGAGAGAGAGAGAAAGTTTCCTAATGCACATGCGCACTGGCATATATGCGCACACAGATAAGAAAATGTAACTGAAAAATAAAACGAGCACGGAAGCAAATGTCTGTAATCGCAGAGCCGGGGAGGAGGGAACAGGAGGATCCCTGAGGCTTTTGCGGGCCAGCCAGCCTTAATGAGCCAGTGACCTCCAGGGACAGTGAGTGTGAAGAGTACCGTGCAGGGGAGGAGAGCCGGTTTAACAGTGAGGAGGACTGGCTGTTCTTCCAGAAGACCCCAATTCAGAGTTTGGTTCCCGGCAACCACGCGGGGCGGCTTAGATCAAGGCTTCTATATATCCCTTGAATATACACACACCCATAGATGCACACAAATAAATAGATTTTTATAGACATAGACAGCCATAGAAGAAGACTGAAGTCACCCTCTAGCCTCTACAAACACGTGCACATCTACATGTGAATACACACATGAATACCAGCATGTATCATGCACATCACATGTAACACGGCAATGAAAAACTTGTTTAGCTACTAGGAAGGCTGAGGCAGAAGGATTCTCAAGTTCAAGGCCAGCCTGGACAACACAGTGAGATTTCCAGCTCAAGAACAAGGAAAACAGCCAGGCGTTGGTGGTGCAAGCCTTTAATTCCAGCACTCCGGAGGCAGAGGCAGGCAGATCTCTGTGAGTTTGAGGCCAGCCTGGTCTGCAGAGTGAGTTCCAGGACTGGCTCCAACACAATACAAAGAAACCTTGTCTTGAAAAACCAAACAAGCAAACAAACAAAAGAACAAGGAACAAGACAACCTGGAACTCTTAAAACTGAGCCTTTGACATAGAAAGCCAAGGAGTGGAGCCCAGTATGTGCTGGTTCACGTTTGTAATCTCAGGACTAGGGCTAAGGCAGAGGATGGCTGCGTTTCAGGACAGCCTGGCCTATAGTGTGATACTTTGTATCTAAAAACACCTTTTGTAACAATTCTGTATACTTTGTATCTTCAGGTGGTCCGGACTGAAACAGTATCTCTATAGTCTAGACTGGTTTTGAGTTCAAAAGCAATCCTCTTGCCTCAGTCTCCTAAGAAAAAGACTAAACTGGCTGCAAAGAAGAGAGGAGGAGATAGATAGTGGGAATCTAAGGAGACATGACCAAAAGTCAAATAGTACTTCTCCCAATGCAATTTTACATACTTAGTTGAAAATGTCAGTAATAAAACTGTAGCAGGGACTCTCTCTATCCTATCTGTTTCTGCTCCCTCCAGTTTTTCCAGACAGTTTCTCTGTGTAGCCCTGGCTGTCTTGGAACTCACTCTGTAGACCAGGATGGCCTTGAACTCAGAGATCCACCTGCCTCTGCCTCCTGAGTGCTGGGATTAAAGACCTGTGCCATGCCCATCTTGTATGTCTTTTTTTTTTCTCTCTCTCTCTCTTTAAAACACATACCTTAACTCTGCGAGCGATGCTGAGAAATTGGCAGGTCTTATCATAAAGCTCCTCCAGGTTTGCTCTGTCCCAGTAGAAGTCGGGAGTCATCAAGAAATCTGAACTCAGGTTTATACGATGCCTTAAATAAGAAAGTGCAGTTTACCTTTCTTATTTACGGTAAACGGTAAGTTAAAAGCCAGTTTCTACTATATTCTGTATTTTCATGGTACAATATGAGAGCAGTTTTAAGTGATGCTATTTGAAAAAATATTTGAGAAGTGCGCGGGATAATAGTCATCGTCTTTGGGTTGGTTTTAGTTATTTGGGATTGGGTGATGCTTACACTCGGGTTTATCTTTTAGACAGGAATAGGGAATGGTGGGTAAAGGTATGGTTTAGATGGGATATAAGTAGATTAGCCTATTTCCTTGAGAATTTGAGTTTGAATGAGATAGTATTTTACAGCTTACATTGTTATGCATTCCTATGTGGTAAGCTATGTAAAATTAAGTTTATATTTTGTTATATTGTGTTAAATGTTTCCACTTATAATATTTATGCACATTATTTTTTACCATATTCTATGTATGTATACTTTTCTTGTGTTCAAGACATTTTGTATATTGATACAATTTGGGATATTTATCTTGCTGCCCTTTATAGTTCTACCTCTTGTCTTGACACTTATACTCTACCTCTATTTTAGGGATTTACATGTAGGTATATGTAAATAGTTATATTGTTTAAGTATTTGTTCCTGCTTTACTCAGGAAAGTTTTAATCAGTCTTTTTAGCTAAGTTCCCGAGTATTATAGATTATCTTCACTCACATTTCCTGTACCTATGAGATTAGTCAGATATAGATGCTTAATCTTCAATCCTTCATAGACATGCAGAACATGGCATTTAAATGTTTTAATATTAGTACTCCTTTGACATGAGACACTGTTGCTCCTGACAGCACCGTGCATTTTCCCGAAAATATGTTGGACACTGTTGTTGCTCCTGCTGGAGTTCAATCTCGCCTCAGCTAATGGCCTGTTGGGCATAAAATTGCCCCCACCTTGACCACTGATTTGGACATGCAGTCCTATGTGCTTGCAGGAGACAAATATAGAAGACTGCTTGACCTTGCCAAGTCAGGGTAAGACAGCCATTCTATTTCCCTGCTGTTGTTGTGGTCTGTCAAGTTCTCTTGGCCTTAGCCAAATCTGGGTGTACCAACGTCGCTGTGAGACCTAGGGTGACTGTTCAGGTGGCTTGCTGTTTCTGTCCTTGCTGCACCGTTTTGGGAGTTGTCCATCCGCATTTCCTGTCTACTCTAGTATTGTTATTTTCCTTCTCAGGTCTTGATGAGGTTGAAGATTAAACTATCACAACTATTATTCTCTCTTCCTAGTTAGATATATTAGGTACTAGACTTACGTTTTCCAGCTTAGGACAACTCTATTGTAAACTCCATTATGCCCTCACCCTAGGACTAGATATGTAGGTCATTTTGTTCTCGATTTTCCTTTTCTTAGAGCACACTTGTTATTCACTGTTTTGTATATAGTTTTGTATTAAGCCTAAATCTTTTCTTTAGACTAAAAGGGGAATTGTAGTGAGGTAGTCCTTCTGTAGCACTGACCACGCCCATTGGGGGGTGGAGCGATGGGCGGAGGTGACCTGAGGAAGGAGGTCGGAGGGGGCCAGGAAGGCGCTCTCTTTCTGGCGTGACTCGGACAGGAGAGGATCGGGTTGAATTTCCTGGTGTTCATCTGTCTAGGTTGTAAGTTATTTCTCACTGAATAAACATCTATTCGGCCTATTTGTTTATCCTGACCCTTATTTACCGCAATACGCGCGCACACACACACACACACACACACACACACACACACACACACACACCCCTGCGCACCCTCTAAAGGAAAACCAGGAAGAAATAAAAAGGTAAGGATGGGTAAACCTCACTTGACTTGTTACTTGTGGTTTCCTCCTTCCTCTCACTCTGGCTCACTGGCCACCTTCAGGATCCCTCTCTATCCTTTAGTCATTGAGCAAACACAAGGCAGGCAGCCATATGCAGGGTCTCTTTCTTTTCAACAGGGCTACTATGTAGGCTAGCCTGGCCAGGAACTGACTATGTAGCTCAGGCTAGCTTGGCTGTGGGTAAGCCTTAGGCTCTAGTAAACTAAGGATATTAAGGGGGTGTGCTGCCACCCTTTAATTCAATGGCACTCTTTAAAGGGAATTCATGTTGCATAGTAAAACATAAGGAGCTGCTCATTCTTTAAGATACATGCTGGAGAAGAAAGCAGAAACACTGGTCAGCTTGTTTAGCCTACCAAACGCAAAACGCTTTACTGTCTGAAAACAGGACAGGCCTGTGCAGACTTTGATAGGTACATTTCTTCGTAAACAGACTTGCATGCGTGCACATATCAAGAGAAATATTTTTGCTATGCAAATGGAATAATACCACACACATAATTTTGCAACTTGTTTTTTTTTTGCTTTGTTTTTGTATTTTGAGACCAGATCTCACTGTTCCCTTGCCTGACCTGGAACTCACTGTGTACACCAGCCTGGTTCCCTTGCCTGACCTGGAACTCACTGTGTACACCAGCCTGGCAATGGAATGAAAGGCCAGGTGTAATGGTGCACACCTTTAATCCCAGCACTTGGGAGGCAGAGACTAGCGGGTCTGAATTCGAGGCTAGCCTGGTCTACAGAACAAGCTCCAGGATAGCCATGGTTACCCAGAGAAACCCTGTCTTGGAAAACAAAATTAATAAAATGAAATAAAGACAAGGTCTCATGTTAGTCTGCCCTGGCCTCAAAGTCCTTGACTATCAGCTTTTCCTGCAGTGCTGGGAGTCAAAGCCAGGCCCTTGTGCAAGCCTGGCAGACACTAACTGAGCCACAGCTGCAGCCCAAGACAGCTTTTTACCTAACATACTTACTACAACTCTTTTCACAGATCACTACATCTTTTTTTTTTTTTTTAAAGTTTTATTATTTATGTGCATGTGTATCTGCATGTGTACGAGGATGTCCTTGGAGGCCGGAAGAGGGTGAGAGGTCTCCTAGGGTGAGGGGGTGAGGGGCCCAAGTGGGTGTGCACTCTGATGTGGTGCTGGGAACCCGACTCTGGTCCTCTGGGAGAGCAACAAGATTCTCAGTTGTTTTCTGGTTGAGACAGGTTTTCTTTGCCTGGCTTTGGAACCTGTCCTGGATTTCACTCTGTAGAACAGGCTGGCCTCAAACTCACAGAGATCTATCTGACTGCTGGGATTCAAGGGGCACAACATCACTGCCTGTCGTCACTTTTTTTTTTTTTTTAACAAATTACTGATGTATTTGTTTATGGGGTAGGTGTGTGTGTGTGTGTGTGTGTGTGTGTGTGTGTGTTCATGTGATGGAAAGCATATAGAGGTCAGAGGACAGCTTTGTGCATTGCCTGTCTTTGCAAACTTTTACTTGGGTTTCTAGGATCAAGCTCAGGTTGCCAAGCTGGCATCAAGCAAATCACCAATGAGTCCCCCTGCTGGCTCATTACTTTCTTTGTAGTAACAGAAACACTTTTCGTTGCAAAGACTAAAACGGGGTAAGGAAAGTCAGGCTTTGTAGAAACTATTCTCAAATTAAATTTACTTAGTCCTAGCTTTTGAGTTTGGGCATTACAGTTTGTTTATCAGATTCTGCTTGTAATAGCTAGAGAATAGGGGGAAACAATCTCCCCTACTTGTCAGAGAGCACAAGGTCTGTGTGACTCTACTGTGGGATGCTCATAATGAATGATCCCAACAGAGCATCCCTGCAGTGTGAGAGACACAGGCATTGAAACCCTGGACCACTCTTCTGCGGGCTGGTCTAAGTGGCCGGGAAGACACTTCCGAGGAAACCATCTATAAGGAGCTTTGGATGCTCATCCCACGTGCAAAGGAGGAAACTGGATGGCATGCCCAGGAAGACTACTGCAACCAGGAGGCATTACTCCATAAAGACAGGAAGGCACCCGTTAGGAGACAGGTTCTTCCTCACCTGCACCATCGTACGGGGTCAGACACGGTAAACTAGAGTGAAACTTCCCGTGACAATGGCATTTAGTAAGTAAGTGCAAAACAGCATGCTCATGTTGTATGCAGTACCCTATTTTCCTGGGGCTCTTGTGACGTGTGCCATTTCAATGTATGAGTTTTTCTCTTCTGTATCCATCAGGGTTCCTGACAGTCCTGATTCAGCCTCCCTGCTTCCAATGGGGGAAGAGTTTTTCCTGCTTATATCTAGATGTTTTCTCTTAAAGGAGCGCCTTCATTTACAGGAGGACATTGTACCTGAGAGCAAAGAGCTCACCCATTTTCTGCATAACTTCTTTATGAGACAGCTTGACTTTCTTCCCAGCTTTTAATGCCTATTTGGAGGGAAAACAAAAATAAACAAACAAAAAAAAAACATACACATGGGTCTGTGTCTGTTGGGAGTGCATTTGTGGCTCCAATGAACCCCACTCAGAAAGAACTAAAAGCTGCACCTCTAACGAGCAGGTATACTCTTTTTCTTTGTTACTCTACATACATCACAGCAAACATCCACATTTTGGTCAAGATGACCATGCATAAATTTTGGTACCCTGGGTGTGTGGGGGGGGGTGGTACTCCTGGGAACAGTCAATCCATCAGACACGGGGGGAGGGGGCATCGCACATACGTCTTTCTAATCAGTGTTGGGTCTATGTAGCATGTTCTCAAGGGACACTTGGTTTTATATGAACAACTTAGATATCTAACTGTTGCCCAATGAAATGTGCTAACTCATATCAAGAGTTCGGCATTTTACACTGAGGCTTTTCACCCCTTCTGCTATAGTCCAGTTCCTGAACGGTGTCCCAGGAACTGTCTGTCAAGGCTTCATCCTCGGTGTGTTACTGGAAATTGTTTAAAGTCTTTAGAGGGGGAGCCTGGTGGGAAGCGGTTAGGCCACTGGTTACACGGCCTGGAAGGGGCTGCTGGGCCCTTGGTCCTTCTCCCCTCTCGCCGCTTCCTAGTGAGGGGAGCAGCTTGCCCCACCGGATGCTTCTTGGCATCAGGCACTGCCTCACCAAGGCCTAAAGCATTGCACCTGCCCTGCTACAACCTGAGATCCAAAATAACCCTTCCCTACTAAAATGCTGGTTGTCCCGGACGTGCGTTTGCCGTAAGAGACAGTTAATGTGTCCTTTTTAGTCTGCTGGGCGATGAACATTCCTTGTCTCTTGTTTTAAAGAGATTTGTTTTTATTTTATGTGTAAGAGCTTGCTGGCATGTATGCATCGCAAGTGGGCATTGGGTCTCCTGGAACCGGAGTTATAAGCAGCTGTGAGCCATCACGTGGGTGCTGGGAACCAAACCCAGGTCATCTGCAAGAGCAGCCAGTGTTCTTATAACCTCATATCCCTCTCTGTAGCCCGACCTGTTCCTTATCTCCTAACTGAGAAGTGGGGCCTCTTTCCCAAGAACAATTAATCGTATTGTTCTATTATAGTAAAAGCTGGGCAATTGCATTACCACGGGGCTACATACCCCACTGTTTTCCCTTCGTGGAGTGTCACCGAAAGCGCTGTCCAATCAGAGCAAAGTCATCTGCAGTCTTCAAGTCAAAAACCAACATGGAGTTCCTTATCCTGACTGCATCATTTTACGAGTAACTGAAAGTGTTTTTACGATACTTTCTGCAGCTTTTCTAGGTACCATTACTTTATACTCAAATGTGCATGTATGTTGAGCAATTAGGACTTTCCCCAAGAGGCCAATTCTTGACAAAAAAGCATGGAGTGGATATAATTACCTCTGGAATTGACTGAATAGACTCAATGAACTTGTCCAGTGCTGCTTCCCAAATAGCCAGTTTCACTGGGAAAAGAAGGAAGAGGGGCTTGGCTTTACCATCATGGTCACATCTACAGAGAATGCCTGCTGGCACGGAGCGTTTGTTGCCACTTCAGTAACTGTCTAAGAAGCAAATGTACAGCCGGGCATGGTGGTGCACACCTGTAACCCTAGCCCTAAGGAGTTAGTCTGACTTGGGCTATAAAAAAATGATGTTTTCACTTTCTAAGTATGACTCAGACATGAGAAGGGAATTTTACATGACATTTTATTTATTCAACTAATTATTTTATTTACTTAGTTTTGTTTTGTTTTTTGAGATAGTTTCCCTGGGTAGCCCTGGCTGTCCTTGAACTTGCTCTGTAGACCAGGCAGTCCTTGAACTCAGAGATTTGCATGCCTCTGCCTTCCCTGTTCAGGAATTAGAAGCATGTGCCACACCACTGGGCTCAATTAATGTTTTTAAAGATTTATTTATTATGTATACATGGCTGTATGAATACCTGAAGGCCAGAAGATGGCATCAGGTTTCATTATCAATGGTTGAGCCACCATGATGGTTGCTGGGAATTGAACTCAGGATCTCTGGAAGAGCAGCCAGTGCTCCTGATGAGCCATCTCTCCAGCCCCTCAATTATTTTTGAGACAGGGTCTCCCTACGTAACCCCAGCTAGCTTAGATCATGCTAAATAGACCAGGCTGACCTTGAACTCACAGAGATATATCTGAGTGCTCAGATTAAAGGCGCGTGCGTGCCAGTCTGGTCCAAGAATGGAATTTTCAATAATTTCAATGCAAAACAACAGAAAAAGCAAAGGCACTAAAACTTCAAAACAAAAGAAGCTAAAAGACAGCCGTAAAGGAAGGGAGGGGAGCGGACGTGAGCCTCCAGAGACTCCTGGCAGAACACAGGTGTGTATCTCCTATGCAGAGGTGCGGGTCACACCTAGCCCCTATGGGTGGTGCTGCAGATGAGGCAGGGGTGTGGCTTCCATGGCCTTTCCTATACTCCTCAGGGCCGTGAGCAAAGCACAGTAAGCCCAGAGGCTTCCCACGGGGCCTGCAGGCTGATACAGAATGAGATATGGAAACCCTTAGGGAGGGCCTACGGTTTCTCAGGGGCCGTGATCTCAGCTCAGCGCTGACTTGTTCCCCAGCCACACATGGCTGGGCAATCTCTGGATTAAAGGCTACCGAGTGAACCAGTCAGGGAGAAGAGAAAACAAAGGCAGTGCCAGAAATATGAGACACATTTCGGGGGAAATGACGCTTTATCAACACAATTAACAAGGGATGGGCCACCAGCGCACGGGATGTGCTATACGTTTTCTTTCAAAGAGAAGGCTGTACTGAGTGTTGCGAAAACACTATGACATCATTTCCAGACTTCCCCCTCCCTCTTGGTTTCTCCACTGTGTAACTCTGGCTGTCCTGGAACTCACTCTGCAGACAGACTCAGGTCTGTCTGCCTCTGCCCCGTGCTGGGATTCAAGGCGTGCGCCACCACCTAGCTTTCATTGTCCAGTGTTTAATGCAGACGTGTGATACGCCATCTGCAGCATAACTTACCCGAGAGGCAGAGAGCGTTGGAGAAAGCAAATTTTTCTAGAATGGAGTCATCTAAGTCCAGCTCTGAGTTTAACTTGATTTCCCCTCTGTGCAGTTTAGACTGTCCCCTGTGAAAGAAGACGACAGGAAGGTGTCCTTTGAATCTTTGTTTTCTTTTTTGAGACAGGGTTTCTCTGTGCAGCTTTGGAGCCTGTCTTGGAACTCGAACTGTAGACCAGGCTGGCCTCGAACTCACAGAGATCTGCCTGCCTCTGCCTCCCAAGTGCTGAGATTCAAGGTGTGCGCCACCAACGCATGGTTTGAATCTTAAAAGCAGCTGCGCTTCTGAAAATCTTGACTGTTTCTTTAGAAGCCACTGGACAACTGATGACATGTTATTTTAAATGTCCTCCTACCCTTTGATCCAAGTAATCCATCCTTAGGAATTAACCTACAAAAATAACCAGGGAAACTGGGGTGCCATGAACATTTTTCACTGTATTTTGGAGATACGGTGTCACTGTAGCCTAGGATAGCTCAAACTCATAGCAATGCTCCTGCCTCAGCTCCTAAGCGCTGGAATTATAGGACCGAGCTACCATAGCTAGTCAACAAACTGCTGGCCCACCACATGGGTGCTGGGAATTGAACCCAGGTCCTCTGGAAGAGCAGCCAGTGGTCTGAACCACTGAGTCTCCAGCCCCACAGTACATTTTTTTTACTGTCAAATGTTCACACTAGTAAAACATCAGTTTTAAAACAAAAAGACTCAATAGAAAGATATACTAGATTTGTCATTCCACAGAACAAAAGGGCTAGGCCTGAGCCTGTAGTCACAGCATGGAGGAGCTGGGGAGGGTCTGAAACCACAGTGAGAAAATGGGCTGGGCTGTAGCCTGCCTGCACAATTCCTCACCTGAGGACGCCTGCCAGGGGCGCACACCTCTCCTGGGTCACTCAGTGCACTTCTGCCTTAGTCAAACTCAATTGAAAAGCAAGCAAGCAAACAAACAAACAAAAAGCATGCATTTGCCTAGAACTTAAACCCTTCCTGCAAAAAAAATTCTGCTGCATTTATCCTGCCCGCATTAATTTAGGTTGAGAACAGGAGAATTTAAATACAGGTCCCGTTCTTTGGTGTGGGCGCGGACTGGGCCCAGTGAGTAGCTTAAGAATCTCCATACACTCAGAGCGATCCCCTCCTCCAAGCTTCCCCGCCCTCTTCGCCAATGGGCTGAGATGGGCTTACTCTGTTTTCATGTAGTTCAGCTCTTCGTTCTCCCAGTAAACCAGAGCCACTTCGTAGGGCTGGGTTTCGTGTCTCTCCAGAACTTGCATCACGTGCTTCACCTGGGAAACGACAGTCACATCGATTCTCTACGCACCACATGGGTTTGTTCATCTGCTCATGGCGGCTTTCGCCACTGTAGCGGCAAGTTTTCTGAGTCTTAGTGTCTGAGGAAAAGGCAAGCTCACTGTGGCAGTAAACTAAGCAAATGGCATGTTCCTTTATGTTGACGTTTGGAAAGTACAGATGAATATAAAAAAAAGAAAGTAAAAATTACCGTTATCCAGCATCCAAAGAAAATCACTACTAACATTATAGTTGGTATTTGCTAAGTCCCCGCCCCCCAAAAAAAAAGCTTGGACAGGCAAATGACATGTAAAAATTAAAGCAGCAGGGGCTGGAGAGGTGGCTTAGCAGTTAAGGGCATTTGTTGCAGAGGATGTGGACTCAGTTCTCAGCACCCACATGGTGGCTCACAACGGCCTGCTAATCCAGTTCCAGGGGATCTGATGCTCTCTTCTGACTCGCCCAGACACCCAGCACTTACATGGTATGTGTGTGTGTGTGCGTGCACACACACACACACACACACACACGCAGGCAAAACACTCACGCACATAAGATACATTTTTTTAAAAAAAAAGCTACATCATCTCTTCCAGCCGTGAGGTATTTCTTGAAGAACTGCTAAGAGCTGCGGCTCTATGGCAGAGGCTTGGCTTGCTGGAAGCCTGACTATTGCCCCCGCCCTGCAAAGATGGGAATAAGGGGAAGGAGAGACAGACACCCATGCCTACAAGTCTGCTAAGTGTTCCAAACTGCTCTCCAAAATAGCTTGTCCTTTTAGGATCCGAATATTCATGCGTGCTCATAAAAGCAAGGCCTCAGACTCACAGAGATCCTCCTGCCTCTGCCTCCCGAGTGCTGGGATTACAGGAGTGTGCCACCAACACCCACCCTTTATTTTTTTTAAGACAGTTTCTTTCACGTAGCTAAGAGATGGGCCTTGCCCTGCCCACCCTTTGGCCAGCCTTCACTTCCCAAGCATGGGCCACTGATGCCAGAGTTTTCTTTTCTCTTTCCTTTTTGGTGTCAGGTTTCCTGGCTCTCCCTCACCTACCCCCACCTCCTGGTGAGTTCTGGGATGACAGGCACGTACATGGCTTACAGTGTACTTGACCAAGCACCCACAGCATACTGATTGTGCTTATAAGCTATCGTTTTAATTCAACTGTATCGGGCGTAGAAAATGCAAGAATCACGGAAAATCATCACATTTTGGAAGATGAAAGGGACAGATAAATACTGTGTGACCCACGGAAAAGCAGCCGTGGATTAGGGCCGGGTCCCTCCAGGCTTCAGACTGCTGAGTACAGTGACAATATCCTCAGAAAACCCGACTTCTGCTTCATTGTACTTACAGTTTTGTCTTTTACGTTCCAGAACACAGTCGCTCCTTCCCTGATTCAAGGAATGGGAGAGTCAACCTCGGCAAAGGGAGAACACGTCCTTTTGAGATTTATGTTTTATTTTGCCCCCACGGATGTGTACACTGTGTGGAGTGCCTGGTGCCCCCACAGAGGTCACCTGATCCCTTGGAACTGGAGTTCCAGACGGTTTTGAGCGGATGTGCTGAGAATTGAACCCGGGTCCTCTGCAAGGACAGCAAGTGATTTTAACCGCTGAGCCATTTCTCTGGCCCCCGAGAAAACATTTCTCCAGAGACACCAAAAGCCACATTTAGGCAGCCTCTAGAACAGTGGTCCTCAACCTTCCTAATGCTTCGACTCTTTAGTATAGTTCCTCATGTTATGATGACCCCGTTCACTTCTACTTCATAACTAATTGCACTACGGTTATGAATCACAACGTAAGTATCTGTGTTTTCTGACTGACTGAGGTGACCAATGTGAAAGGTTGACCCAAGGGGACCAAGACCCACATGTTGAGACCCACTGTTCTAGGACACAGAGAATGAAGGAAGTAGTTGCTTGATGCGTAAGACTGGCTTGCTCCAGTATCTGGAACTACAGACATGAGATGAGCCACCATGTATGACAGTTTAGCCTTTTTATTATTAGCCCAGGTTAGCCTCAAAGACACAGTGATCCTCCTGCCTTAGCCTCTAGGCTGCTGGGATGATGGGACTTAGCTTACACTCTTTTGGATGTCCATCTCTCTGTTCTGCCACTTACTTGTCCCCAGACTACAGGTTATTCCCCAAATGCACCTGACCCTTCTGGGGCTGTAAAATGGAACAGCGGGCTATTCCACACAGCTGCTACTGCTGCCGCCCAGTCTAATCCTTAAAAGGGCAAGACTGGGTGACGAGGTTCTCTCTCTTCGGTATCGTCAAGGCAGGCTAAAATCTCAGTTGAAAGGCTACAGAAGGTAAGGGAAGGACAGCACGTGTGAAGTCTCATAAGGACAGTGACATGGCTGCTTGACCCTATTTCCACCGCCAGCGAAAGACACATCAGGCAACGATGATTTACTTGTATCAAACATTTTCATTTTAGCTGGGTGGTGGTGGCTCACACCCTTAATCCCAGCACTTGGGAAGCAGAGGCAGGAGGATCTCCGTGAGTTCAGTACCAGAGTGAGTTCCTGAACAGCCAGAGATACACAGAGAAACCCTGTCTTTAAAAGATTTTTTTTTTTTTTTTTTTTTTATTTTATAAGTTGATCTACCAGGGGCTGGAGAGAGAGAGTTCAGTGGTTAAGAGAACGTATTGCTCTTCCAGAGGACTGACGTTCCATCCCAGCACCCATATATGAATTTGCAACCATCTGTAACTCCCGTACCAGGGGATCTAATACTCTTTTAGCTTCCTCGAGCAGGCATGCATATGGTATTTGTGTAGGCAAAAAAACGCATACACGCAAAATAAGATGAGCACATATTTAGAAAAGGATGACCTGCCAGGAGATTCATAACCCTGACAAACTCTCCAAGATGAAGTCGAGAGTCGGATGGCAGAGTCAAACCCCAAATGCACAGGAAGATCCCAGGACAGGCGCACCCACCCTAGAGGCTCCAGTCATCTGGGTGCAGCCATCTTCCCAAAGCCAGGCCATCCTGCCTTACCTGAACAAGAATATTGTCCCGGGGTCGCCTTCTTTTGCGGCATTCTCCACACCCATCACCAAAATATTGGCTGCATCTGGGATTTAAAAGGGCAGTCAAGGCTGTGTGGAGAGGTGACATAGACGGCTGAGAACCATCACGTTTTAATCTGTTCTTAGATCACTTCATGACCCAGAATGCTCCACAGCACAATCAACTTCCGACTGAAGACGGGTTTTAAGAGTTGCAAATGGGCAGTGGCATACGCTCTTGCTCCCAGCCCGAGAAGGCAGAGGCAGGCGGAACTCTGAGTTTGAGGCCAGACAGGTTTACAGAGCTACACAGAGAAACCCTGTCTTAAAAAACAAAATAAAACCCCGCAAACCCAACAAAACCAAAATAGGGGCTGGAGAGACTACTCGGTGGCCAAGCATGTTTGCTCTTCTTGCAGAGGACCCGAGTTCTGTCCCCAAAACCCCATAACCACCTGTAACTCCAGCTCTAAGTGACCACATGCCTTCTTCTGGCATGTACATGCGTATGCACACAGAGACACATAATACAGGTAAAAATGACTCTTAGAGGGTGGCGAGGTGGCTCAGAGGTTTAGTGTATAGCTGTTCTTCCAGAGGTCCTGGGTTCAATTCTGAGCACCTACGCAGTGGCTCACAACCATCTGTAGCCTGTTTCAGGGCATCCAACACCCTCTCCGGACTCTGTAGGTACCAGGCACGCACACGATGCACAGATACCCATACAAGCAAAACACCCATACAAATAACAGACACTTGCTTTAGAAAAACAAAGTCTTAAAAAAAGAGAGGAAGTTAAGATAGTATGTTCCCAGGAAATTCTACGACACTGTTACTAGTTTGTAGTTATGTACAGTTCCTTCTTTTCTAATTTTTGTGTGTTTGAGACCATGTCTAGCCATAACCCAGCATGGCTTCCCACTTGGTTTTCCTCGGCCTCTCAAGCGTTGACATTAGACAAACAAGTTCCCTCTAACGTCGCTGTTCTCAGAGCTGCACGGTTCCTTCCTGGTAGGATTTTGGCAGGTGTCCTGGACAGAGCTTTGTTCTTTTTCTTCACCCCCCTCCCCCAAACTGGGTTTCTCTATGTAGTTCTAGTGATCCTGGAACTCACTCTGTAGACCAGGCTGGCCTCGAACTCAGGGATCTGCCTGCCCCGCCCCTGCTGGCTAAGACAGCTGTTGAATGAGCCACGGCAGGTGGTGGTTTGGCGGAGTGTTAAAGGATTGGCCCAGGTCACCGTAGGAGGTGCTGCAGCTTTTAGAAGGGAGGCCTGCTGGAAGGAGGGCGGGTCACTGGGCGTGCCCCCTGAAAAGGATGCTCATCACAGTGTGGGGCGGCTTCCCCTGCCACACTTCACCAGGACACACATCCGGCCTCAACCAAGACACCCCCCCCCCCCAATCAACGGGCTCCTCAGAACGGGAGCTAACATCAGCCGTTCTGGTTTAGCTTTAAATTCACCACAGTCATTTACTACTAGGACGAGAAGCTAACACACGCATGCGCCCATCTTCTCAAATGACAGTGATCCAATGGGACATGGAATGGGAACACACGCGCCCTTGAATCTGACACCCCAGCATACTGGGCCCTGGGTTAGGGCGGCGGTACCTCGAGGCAGGCTTGTCACTTCCACATAGCCACAGGAGACCAGCTCTTGAGACAAGCTCCCGAGGTGATACTCATCCGCGGTCGCAAACGCTGTGCACTGCATCAGGGCCTGTGTAGGGGATGAGGACAGGACTAAGGTGAGCAAAGGGATCAAGCACCTGCCTGCAATGGTAGCTGGGGTCCGCTAGGGAACTCTACCCTGCAAAACCGGCGTGTGAGAGTGTGCTTGGGGAGCCTCAGAGGTGCACACGGAGTTACACGGAGGCAAGTTTCCGCTCCAGGTAGCAAAGACTCAGCTAGCCAAAGAAACCAGACAGGGCATGCTTGAGAGTGAAGCCACACGCACCAGTGGCAGGACCAGACACAGACTGAGACGCATCACATGGGGGGAACCAGACTGGAAGACATTTCAACTTTCCAGCGCTGAGAGTCTATGGTTTCTTCCATATCGGCGTTGGCAGCCAACGTCATTTTACTGTCATTAGCCTTGTACCAGAAGGGATCTTTCAGGCCACAAAAGATCCGAGCATGCGCTCTGGTTTGCAGTACAGGACACAGCATAGAACTACTCAGTCATACCGTGTGCTTAGCACACACCGCAAGCGCTCAGTAAGTACCTTTTCAGACAGCAAGGGGCATGACGGCTACCAGTTCATTTAGATGTTCTCATATCAATTTGGTTGGCTCACACCAGCTTTTTGGATTCGTGATTATTAATTTATGTGTATGTGTGTGTACCTGAGTGAGTTTTTTTTTGTGCACCACGTGTGTGCGGGTCCCTGTGGAGGACAGAGGGTGTAGGATGGTCGCCTGGGGCTGCAGTCGTAGGTAGTTGTGAGCCACTTGACATAGAGTCTGGGGACCGAACCTTGGTCCTCTGCTATAGCAGAGAGCACTATTAGTTGCTGAGCCATCTCTCCAGCATCCAAACCAGCTTTTCAGATAAATTACACGAGGTGAGGATGGGCATGCCAAGCATGTACGGGGTTTTGATCCCCAGCACCACAGACCAAATCAACCAGGAAATAGTACAAAACATTACTCCTAAGGACAGATGTTACACAGCTTTTCTGGCATACACGTCTTGTTTATATAGGCATTGCGTATCGGTCGCTGTGCATTAAAATAATTTACTAGGGATATGGTCAAAAGTCTGAAAGCTTTCAGCTTCAGAAATGATGTCACAGAGACAAAAGAAAAGATTTCAGACATAAGAGTTTGGGGTAAATATATTACATTAATAAGATGCTGACTTCATAGGGCTGTTGATAAACTGCTCAGACCTGGTCAGAATTTACTAGAGCAGCTTGTCACTCTGTCTCCTAGCCTATGTCAGCTCTCCCCCACGCGCTGGTGTTCCCAGTATGAAAGCCGGTGGGGAGCTGTTAAGAGCTGTTTTATCCTTCCCATTCTACCTACGGCAACTTCTCAAGGACCAGGTTCAGCCAGCTCCCCCCTTCCTGGCTCTTTACCGTCTGCCCTGTTTACCAGGTAGCAAAGGCATCAGTGAAGGGGGAGGTCAAACTGCGGAGATCACCGCACAAGTAACCCACTGGAAGCGACTGAGCCAGGGGGGCTAGAGGTGGCTCAGCAGCTACCAGCACCGTTGCTTGCAGAGGACCCGGGTTTGATTCCTGGCACCCGCGCACGGCGCTCACAACTGTCTGTAACTCCAGAAGAAACCGTATCAGATTAGCTGCGACTAGTGGGAAATGTGGGGTAAACAGCACCCTCCTATTGCAGGCAACTGATAAGCTAGATCCCACAGTCACGCACGAAAGACACGTGACGTGGGGACATCCATGGGTGAGGGGAGCCAAAGGGCCGGGTTTGCAGCAGGCCGGCATGCGCTTATGGATATGAGGGGCTCCCCAGAGTCCGGGAGCGATTTGAGCAGAGGGTTAAGATGGTTGAAGGTGGGGTCCTCCAGGATACAGCAGGCAGCCTCCTCTGTGGTAGAATCTTGTTTTCTGGTGTGTGACTTCTGTCTATGCCGCATTTGTTTAGCTCTGTGAAGCTGGGATTCTTTGTCTAAAAACACCCGATGGTCCTAATAAAGAGCTGGACGGCCAATAGCGAGGCAGGAGCAAAGGTAGGCGGGGCTGGCAGGCAGGGAGGAGAGAGGAGGAAACGGAGGACATCAGCGACTCAGTATGCCACAGGGGAAGAGGTAAAGACAGGTCTACAGAAAAGCAGAGGAAAAAGCCCAGAGGCAAAACGTAGTTGGGAAAAATTTACGATAAGAAAAGCTGGCTAAACAAGCCAAGCTTAGGCCCGGCATTCATAACTAAAGCCTCCGTGTGCTCTCACTTGGGAGCTGGGTGGTGGGCCCCTCAAACAGGCCAGAGAGTAAAAAAGAGCAAGTCTTGGCGCTTCACTCCTGACAGTGAGACCTGTAGCATTTCCGGAAGCCTGCTGGGCAGGATCAGGGCAGCAGGGTGGGTGTCTAAACAATTTCTGGGACTGCAGCTGGTCACAGGCTTGGCTTGGGCTGCAGAGCAGAGGCATAGAAAGGCGATGGACGGAAGGGAGGAAAGCCAGGAGAGGCTGGGGCTGTGGCTGCCCGGCTGGGAGAAAGCAGGTCAGGGAGAGGCGACTGGAAACTTAGCAAGCACACAGCCATGCATCTGCAGCTGACTCAAGTTGTGTGTCTTTCTTCCTCTTTTCTCTCCCCCCCCCCTTTGGAGACAAGATCTCTCTATGTAGCCCTGGAACTCTATGTAGACCAGGCTGGCCCCAAACTCCAAGATTTTCCTGCCTCTACTTCCTGAGTGCAGGGAGCTAAAGGTTTACACCACACCCAGCCCAGCCACCCAGTTGTTCTTTTTCTTTTTTCTGTTTTTTCTTTTTTTTTTTTTTTTTTTTTTTTTTTTTTTTTTTTTTTTGAGACAGGGTTCCTGTGTGTAACAGATCTGAGTGTCCTGAAACTTGCTTTGTAGATCAGGCTGGCTTCGAACTCACGGAGATCCGCCTGCTTCTGCCTCCCGAGTACTGGGATAACAGGTGTGTGTTACCACGACCTGTCATTACTTCAGAAGTTTTACAGACTCTCTCTGATAATCTTGTTTTGGTGTTAGTTAAATTTACGTATGTTGAAGCATGTTTCAGGTTTTGGGATGGAAACTTTTTCCTAAACACCAAAGCCGCCAAGAACAGTTATTGGATTAGTTCTCACACGCACCTTTCTATTTTAAGAAGTAAAACAAGACAGACAAACCCAATCTATTTGAATACACGTTGTTTTGCTTCTTTGGCTATGGCCGACCCACGGTCCAGCAGATGGAGCTAGCGATCTAGGTGATTCCTGTTTCGAGAGCATCACTGGCTCAGCATGGCAGTGAGCAATGGCAACGGACTTCTATCTCACTGATGCTGGGACAGATGAAACTTGCATTTGGCCTTCGTCCTCAGCTCCCAGTAGAGCTGGAGCCAGTGTAATTCCCTAGTGATATGGACACTTGGGTCTCTGCCTTCCTGTTCCTGGCACTCATCCTATATCCCCTGGAATGTTTAGCGTGAAAGGAATACCCGTTTACTCTCCCGAGGTAACTCTTGGGCTGTTGGGTGGGTCCAGGAAAGCGCCTGGATGCTGGGAATACGAAGAAGTCTGACCCAAAGCTTGCAACCTTCAGCTCCACCCCTCTGGAGGTAGGAAATAAGGCTGGAGGGTGACAGACCACCCTAGGGCTCTGCAGACTCTTCTGTCCGTTACAGTCTGCGTAGAGGCAGCTCAGTGGAGTGGAACAGGGATATAAGATACACGCAAGTCCTCTCACCACCTAGGGATTAGGCACACACACCCTGCCACAGCTTTTCTCTTTCGTTTTAGAGACAAGGTCTTGCCATTTAGCCTTGGCTGGGTGGTGACGGAATAAAAAAGTGGCGAGAGACAGAAAGACACCATGCAACAGAGTTCAAGCAGAGGGGGTTTTTATTAGGGGAAAGGGGTCGTGAAAATGGGAAAGGGGAGGGGAGGCAGGAGCAGCTGGAGAGAGGACAGAGAGGCAGAGGGGTGTGGGGGGGAAGGGACAGACGGAGGAAAGGGGCGGATGGGAGGCGGGCAGGGCCCTTTAGAAAGGGAACATAGTGAATGTGCTCGGGTGGTGCTCTTAGTGGCTGCAGCTGAGGGTGTGTCCTGTCAGGACCCCAAAGGGAGGCCAGTGCAGATGCCTGAATACTAACAGGCAGGAAACTGCTATATACACCAGGCCGGACTTGAACTCAGAGATCTGCCTGCCTTAGTCTCCTGAGTTCTGGGATTAAAGACATGGCCTCAGCTTGCACTTCTTTTTTGGCTGGCTTCAAATTTGATCCTCTTGTCTCAGCCTTCTGAATGGGCCTTGGGGTCCTACCATGCCTGACAAAGTTAACCTTTTCGAAATCTGACAGCAGGGCAGTAGAAACAAGCCCCATCTAAATTAAACACCCAGGGACCACCCTCTCAAGGTTGCAGACAGACGTTCTGACTGTTCTGGTAGACTCAAGAAGCCCAGCCAAGACTTAAACACGTGCATGCTTTTCTCTGCAAACAGGATCTTGCTAAACCATCCAGGCTGGCCTGATTCCTAGGTTCAGATAATCCAGCTGTTTCAGCCTCCTCAGCTGGATCTACTATGGGCGAGTGCACCACGGTGCACAACCCTACAGACCTCTCTGCCTGTTTTTTTCAATTTAGTACACATTTAAATACAAGATATCATTTAAATTAAGGTATCATTCAAAGCCGGGCACTGGTGGTACACGTCTTTAGTCTCAGCCCTCAGGAGGCAGAGGCAGGTGAATCTCTGTGAGTTCCAGGCCAGCCTGGTCTATAGAGTGAGTTCCAGGACCGGCTCCAAAGCAATACAGAGAAACCAAAAAATAAAAACAACACAAAACAAAACAAAAGTCATTCAAGATACAAAGTTAACAAAGGCCTTGACTCAACTTTTTTAAAGCTTGGAGGACAAATGCAAACTACATCTGAAAAAAAAAAAAAAAAAAAAAAGAAAATCCCTGAAATCCCTTAACAGTGAATAAAAATCAAAACAAAAAAAGTCTTGAACTTAGAGCAAAACCTCTCACTGCTTCCGTTCTGCCTTGCAGGGTCTTTTTTTTTTTTTTTTTTTTTTTTTCATCATCCTTGAGCAGTCACCACAGGCCAGTAACAAACATTTGCTGGCTGCCAGTTAGCGCTTTTTAATTTCCCCATGCATTTCTGGTTCAATTCTTACATGCAGCAGCAGCGGTGGTGGCCAAACCAGGTTGCATCCCTGGCTAGACTGGACGGAAGCTCCTTTTCTAGTTCTCTCTGCCCTAACTTGCCCTCCTGAACCAACTGAGGCCTTTTTGGTGCCACGCTTGACATGGGCGACTAACTCTTGCAAGTTAGGCTGTAAAGGTCTCGTAGAGAATTCTAAGCTGGTTGCCCAGTTCTCCTAAGTTAGCACAGAGGTTATGGTGCAACACACACTGGTTCAGAGGGCACGCAAGGGCAGATGCACTCAAGGGCCACAGAACTAGGCTTTACCTCATTCACAGACAGGTCCGGAAGGTTGGTCCTGGAAGGCTGGCGGGTCCGCGATGCCTTCAGGGGCCTCTTGATCTGTGGAACGTCTTGTTTTGGGACAAGTGTTTCAGTCGATACAGAGTGATGCCTTTTTACTGTTGTTATAAACCACTGAGCACACGAGAGATTTGGCTTGTGGGTCACGTTCCTGGCAGTCCCAAAGGGGTGCGTGGTTGGCAGGCGAGCTTTTCCATCCCAACAATGGACAGCTTTTAACGGAAAGGGTCTGCTTGCGCTTGATATCACCTTGCCCATTTCCAGGCTCTTTGGCTTATTCAGGCTGTCAGCTGTTGTTCGAGGAAAGACTGAGTCTAAACGCTGCTGTACCTTCAGGCTGTTGCGGCATCCTGTACTTTCAGATTCTGCTAGTGGTTTTAGCTGAAGCCAAGAAAGTCTCTTGCACTGGCGCGCCTTTGATGACGCGCTGGGTAAAGAGGCCAGGGTTTGGAGAACTCTGGCTGGCATGACCGCATCTCAGGCTGAAATCAGAAGAATCAAAAAGTCAGGCTGGGTTTTAAAAATATGTTTAAAATATACATACATTTATTTCCTTAGGAAACATATTTGTGGGCTGCAGCAGCAGCTTAGCAGTTAAGAACATGTGCTCTTTCAAAAAAACTTATTTTTATGTGCATTGGTGTTTTACCTACATGTGTGGCTGTGTGAGGATTGTTGGAGCCCTTGGTACTGGAGCCACAGATAGATGTGAGCTGCCATGTGGGTGCTGGGAATGGGATCTGGGTCCTCTGGAAGAGCAGCCAGTGCTTTTCATCGCAGAGCCATCCTGCCAGCCCGGGACACGTGTTTTTTTCTGTTTGTCTTCCGAGACGGAGACTCACACCATGCAGTCCTGGCTGACCTGGAGCTCACTATGTAGACCAGACCCTCCTCAGAGGATTAAAGATCTGCTGGCCTCTGCCTCCTGAGTGCTATGTCAGGCCCAGCACTTGGTCCTTGCAGAGGACACAGGTTCAATTTCCAGCACCTATATGGTGGCTGACGACTGTCTATTCTGCCCTCTTCTGACGTGTGTGAGGTGCACAAACATACATGTGTGCAAAATACTCATGAAAATTATAAAACAGAAGTATAACCTAATCATTCGTACATACTATATGGCTAAGGCCATAGTTTGGTGGTAGAGTACTTATTCAGGATAAGCAAAGCCCTGGTTTACTCAGCCATGCAACACACACACACACACACACACACACACACACACTTTGTTTCCATTTAGTCGTGATTTGGCCTTTTTCTGGAAGATTATTAAATTATAAATGTACCATCAATAACAAAGATGTTAAAAGAGAAAAAGGTATGGAACCTTTCCATCATTTTGGAGGCAGAGGCAGGTGAGTTCAAGGCTAGCCTGCTCTACATAGTGAATTCCAAGCCAATGAGGAAACCCTTTCTTAAAAACTAAACCAAACAAACAAACAAACAAACAAAAGCCTCAAACAAAACCAACACACACACATGAGTACACATACCAACCTGAACTTACACATTCCTTTACTCAACATTCATAATCCATACAAAACTAGTTGGGAGGTTGATGATCTCTATGAGTCTGAGGCCAGCCTGGTCTACAGAGTGAGTTCCAGGACAGCCACAGTTGTTACACAGAGAAACCATGTCTGGAAAGACCAAAAACCACACCACACCAAACCAACCAACCAAACAACCAAAAAACATCAACTAGCGGAGGCCACAGGTGCATCCAGGGCCAAGCACCCCTGCCGTCACATTCTGGCCTTTGGAGAAGGCGGGTAATGTTTTCCTTTTCATCTCAAGGTATATTAGACAGACAAGCACACACACAGCCTGAAGGAAATGGGCCGTTATGTGAGATTCCCACCCACTTACAATATAAAATAGCTCATTCTTCTAAAAGCAAACCTACAGTAAGTGGTGAGCACAATTCTTAAACGTTAGGCGCCGAAGACACAAGCATTGACCAGAGACTATAACTCAGTCCAGCCAAGGAGCCAGAATTTGATGTACAAAATGCTACTCCGTCTTGAGAAGGGAGGAGCTGGGGTGAGGACTGCAACAGACTCAGAGGTGACGTCTGCAATGATTCCCGAAAGGGCAGAGGTCAGCAGAGCAAACGGGCCAGGTACACAGTATTATTTACCTAACAAACAGGCTGAGAACAAGCGATTTCAGCTGAGAAGTGAGTTGCTGGAGATACGGAGGGAAAAGTGGCCAGATACTAACTGACCCATTAAAAAAACGATCCTCCAGGTTGCACAGGTGGGGGAAGCCAGGTCTTTGGAGTAACAGAGCTTCCTGGTCAGGTGAGTGCTTCAGAAATACGTCTCTGCTAAGGACGAGGAGGAGGAATAGAGAAAACCCCAGACTTGACCTTCCAGTACCTTTTACATTCTAAATGCTTTCTTTTACCTCACAATCGCCTGGGGAGACATTTCCCAGACGAGGAACTGAAGTCTAGATGCTAAAGGAAGTTGCTCAGGACTGAGAGATGGCTCAGTGTGTCAATGTGCCCGCTGTTAAACCTGCTGGATCAAGTTCAACGCCCAAAACCCACAGGGTAAGAGAATTGGTTCCTGTGGGTTGCCCTCTGACTGACCTCCACATGCTGTCTCATGTGTCTATGAACTCACCCTCCCTCCCCCATCTCTAAATGAAAACAAAGCCTCCCAGCCTTTCCTTATTGGACTGGATTCTTACCACTATCTTAGTTAACCCATATAGGAACCGGTTATATGTTATTAAAGCTAATTTTACCCAATTCTTTTATCAATGCAGATTCTTTGTTTGAGACAGGGTTTCTCTGCATAGCTTTGGAGCCTGCCCTGGAACTAGTTCTGTAAACCAGGCTGGCCTCGAACTCACAGAGATCTACCTGCTTCTGCTTCCCAAGTGCGTGCGCTACCAACGCCCAGCCTATCAATGCAGAATCTAGAAAGCTTAAGATCTCCCTGGTGTGTTCTGTAAGTGCTCCCCAGACACTGCCTCCCATCTTTCTAGTCCGTTCCTTCCACTACCCAAGCCAACAATTCTCCCTCTTCACTGGGACCAACAACTTTCAGTGTCCCCCGCCAAAGCCATACTTCCATTTCCTTCACACCCAGCTAACGTCCCAGGAAGCCTGCATCCCTCCCTCTTCCAAAGCCAGATAACATCCTCAATCGTAACTGGGCACGACTTCCCTAACCGAATTGTGCCTACACTCCTGCAGCTCACTGCGATGAGACAGCCAACCAGCAATCTCCATCTCACGGTCCAGCTAGGACCACTCTCTTCCGGTGTGGCTCTTCACTGCAGCTCAGGACCATGTCCCTGCTATGCCTGCTGACTCTCCTCTGCTCTCCTAGCTCGAATCCTCAGGTCTCCAATTTTCTCATTCTCCACGATGACCTTGCTTCCTCTTTCGCTAACAGAACAGGAATCGAAAGTTCTACAAGATGAACCCTCAGCCATCATCAGCCTACAACCCATTTCATTCATCAACCCACCCTCTTTTAACGGTTTTATTACTTTATGGGCACAACTGTTTGCCTGTATGTATTTGTGAATTACGTGCACGCCTGGTGCCCATGGAGGTCAGAACAGGGCATCAGGTCCCCTGGAACTCACTCTCCACTCCTTGAAGGACCTTTCTATTTGGCTTCTAGAATATTCACATTGGCTGTTTTCCTCCTGCTGGTCTCTCTTGCTGGTTCCTCATCCATTCAAGCATGCCGTATACATCAGAACTCAGTCTCTGGGCCACTTCTCAGTGTCTTGGTGACCTTGGCCAAGCCCTTGATTTTATACATCAGCACTGATGAGTAGCATATATTTATCTGCCTATCACATGCTCAAAACTCAGCATCCGAGGTCTTCCACACAACCATTCTAACCACGCCCTTCCCCTTTCAAGTGCCAATGGCATCCTCAGCTGCTAAGCCCTAAACCTGGAGTTTCCTTCTTTTCTCTTCAATCCCCACACTCAATCTGTCAGTAAATCCCACTGGCTTTTTCTGACCGGCACTCCACACAAATTCTCCTACCATCTGGCTTAAGTTTCTGACTTTTACATCGATCATTACAATAGCCCTTTACCTCTTTTATGATGTCTGACCTGTGCGTGGCTGGATTTAGAATCACCGTGGAGACACACCCTTGACTTTTTGTCTGTGATGAACTTTGTTCACTCACAGATACATACAGGCAAACACTTATGCCCATAAAGTAATAAAATTGTTAAAAGAGGGTGGGTTGAACTGAGGTGAGAAGACCTGTCTGAAGTGTGGATAGCTATGGACACAGGAGAAAGTACTGTGCCAGCTTTGATCAACCCGCATTCTAGCCATGCAATGAATGTGCCCGGGCCCATGTCACCATGCCTAATCTGCCATGATGGACGTAGCTGTTCCCTTAAGCTGCCTTTCACAGGGAAGATGACGGCACACTGGTCCTGCTTGGGTTCTCAGTCTCCCATAGATTATTCACAAAGGGCTCCAGCAAAATACTAGAACCATGTCTCTTTGCAGCGCAGAATTCGAAGCTGGCTTTACATTTACAACAGAGTCAAAGGCCCTGCAGAGCACGTGTTTTCCAGCCCCCTGCATCACTGTGGTATCCCCCCCCCCTTTGCATACTCTGCTCTAGGCCCCCTGGGCATCTCTGGGTCACCGCACTTACCTGTACTCATTTAACATCACTTACATACTCTGTATTTTTATTAGCTCACTCAAGGGTTGTGAACCTTCACCTTAACCACATGCCAGGCCTTACGCTAGCTCCTAACACAGCTGAAAACGGGCAAGCATCCCTTTACTGGGAATGGCAAACCGTACATGTGACAAGTCAGTGTAATGCATATTAGGTAACGACAACGACATCGGAAGGCAAGAAAGGAGATCTTTGTCTCTCCTCGAAACAGGTTTCTGTGTCTGTACCCTTGTGTTCAGTGACAGTAGTGTCAACTAGTATTTTAAAAGGAAACCCAAGGCAGCTACCGTTACCGGGCACCTGTCTTTAAGAATAACACGCCGGTGTGCCTAAGGGCAAGCGCTCACTGCAGTCAGTGTTTCACATAAAAGCCATTAAGCTGGGAAGGGGACACGGGAGGGGCGTAGGCCAAGGAGTTGGAGGGGGGATGCGGGTGGACACGATCGAAGCACACTGTACGCATGCACGAGATTCAGAAAGCTATCAGCCAAGAATGCGGTTGAATCCGGGCTCGATCCAACGGGCAGGTGGGGCTGACCTCGGCAGCGCGTCCTCCGATCCCCCAACCTCAAGGGTGATTGATCCTCAGGCACTGACCTGTGCGCGGAGACGAGGACCGCAGCGCCGCGCGCACGCACGCTCCCGCCGCAGGAGCCCGGGCGGAGACGCACTGCGCCCGCCCCGCCCATCCCCGCCGCGGCGCAGGCGCACTGCCAGCCCCAGGCAGGGCGGCCGGGGGCACGTGATCGCCGGGCCACGTGACCTCCCCGTGCTTCTTTTTTTTTTTTTCCCCTCTTCCGCTGGAGCCCGCAGCGCCTCCGGTCCTCTCGGGCTTCCGCTCGCGTAGCCGGAAGGCTCTCGCGCCCCGTGCCCTGTCCCTGGGCCGCGAATAAAGTTTTTGGATTCAAAAGCGCTTTTTTTTTTCTTTTCTTTTTTTTTTGTTTTAAAGGCCCAGCGCCCCTTTTCTGGGCCCCGCGGCGGCGACCGCTGAACCAACCGCCAGTGACGCCGGCGCGTGGCGCCTGCCGCCTGCCCACGGCCATGGCCGAGTTCCCGGCCTTCCTCTCCGCTCAGGACGTGGGGTGCGTGTCGCTTTTTCTCTCGCGCACCCGTGGGGGGAAGCCGGGTCGGGTGGGGAAGCCGTGGACGGCCGGGGGCGCCCGATCCTGTGTGAGGCTGAGAGTTCGAGTCCCGCCTCGGGTGGGAAGGAGCCTGCACGCCGCACCCGCCAGCGTCGGGACCTGCCGTGGGGCTCCTTCCTTGCTGGCGCGTGTTTGGGAACCCGAGGCAGGAGGATTGCTGGCTGGCAGGAGTTGGGGCTGAGTCGAGGCCAGCTTGCTCGAGTAGAGTGAGTTCAAGGCCACCCGGGGATCCTTTAGGGAAAGCCTGCCTCAAACGCAGCAAGCGAGCCGGAGTAGCGCTGCAGGGGGAGCTAGGATTTAGGGCGCATACGTGCTGAGATCTGTGTTCTTCTGGTGTGGGTCAAACTAATACTCAAAAAAAAAAAATTAAAATTAAAAATGCCTTCAGTGTGTGCGCGTGCGCACGCCATTACCCGCGATGGAGGTCAGGGAGCAGCTCTGTGGGGTTGGATTTTTTTTTTTTTTTTTTTTTTTTTTTTTCCTTTTACCTCCAAAGGAGTTGAACGCAGGCGGCCAGGTTTACCCGGTGCTTTTACCCCGCTGAGCCATCTCGCTGGCCCCCCAAAATAAATTCACCAGGGGAAGTCTGCAATCCTGAAGAAACAGCTACTCGGCCTACTTGTTTCTCCTTATTAAACCACAACAACACATTGTTGAAGTAGTTTCTGAGTTAGGGAACAAAAATGAATAGAATAGAACGAAAATGATTAAACGGAGTTCTGGGGCAGAACCTGGTAGTATAGTCCGCTTAGCTCGTGACATTAGATTTTCAAATGTTCTTGTGCCTTCCTGTCTCTGTCTTTTGCCTGCCTGCCTCCCTCCCTTCTTCCTGCCCCCTTCCAGACTGGTCCTATATATACCAGGATGGCCCTTAAAACACTGATCCTCCTGCCTCTCGGGTCGCAGTGGTCGCAAAGGTCACAGTCGTTTCATCCCCTGCTAAGGCTTTATTCTTGCAAGACTGAGGGCTCTACCAACTGAGCTGCATTCCCAGTCTCACGCCTCTTTATAAAGCAGATAAAACTGGTTTGCCTTTCATAATTGTACACAAAGAATTCTGAATCCAAATGAGGTGCCCCAGAAACTAAAAGTCGGGCATGTCTTCCAGAGTTAAAGCTGCACGTGTAACTCTCTTTCCTAGGTCCTTTGCATATCTTACAGTTAAGGACAGACTACCACAGATCTTAACCAAGGCTATTGATACGTTGCATCGACATAAAAGTGAATTCTTTGAAAAACACGGAAAGGTAAGAACTTTGTGTTTAGTTTTGTGTTGTTTCTTCATGAGAATAACAGCATTCATGGGAGGACAATGTCTTAATGTAAAGATTCATATCTAGCATATCTAGCCCGCTTTTCTGTATGTCGAGGGCAGCAGCCTCTGGTTCAGATGTGGTGCGTACTAACTGTGTAGTCTCAGGAAACCTCAATGAACCTCTTGTCTTGTTTTCTGTCGCAAATTAAGTTGTTGACTTCTGAAGAGCCTTTCTAGATTTCAGACTTGCATTGCCAGCTTGAGATCTTGAGTCCCATAAGTGTAAAACTCAAAGTGTGAGTTGTGATTGATTGACACACAGTAACGTGGAAGATGAGCTGTCAGAGTAAATAAGACTTTAAAAGTCACCTTGCCAGCTGGGCAGTGGTGGCCCACGCCTGTAATCCCAGCACTCGGGAAGCAGAGGCAGGCAGTTCGAGACCAACCTGGTCTGCAAGAGCTAGTTCCAAGTCAGCTTCCAAAGCCACAGAGAAACCCTCTGTCAAAAAAAAAAAAAAAAAAAACAACAACAAAAAAGTCACCGTGCCCGTTTAGTCAATATGGGAGGAAAAACCTCGGAAGTAATTGTTATTGCGATGACAGCCTTTAAAGCTGAGAAGCGAGTCATCGTTAGACTGGTATGCTGTACAAGGCCAGCACACTACACTGTATCACCTTCTTCTCCTTGTTTCCTGTGTTTTTCTTTTGAGACGAGGTTTTGAGTATCTGAAGATCTTGGATGCTTGGATTTTAGGTGTGGGCCCCCACATACAGGCTATACATTGCTGGAGAATGGATTTGAGACCCCTCCCCTCTTTCACCCAGAGATCCCTCCTGCTAGGCAAGCTCTTTACCCACTGAGCTGTATGCCAGGCCCGGACATTTCTTGAGCGTGGTGTTGGCAGCAAAGGTGTAGAGCAGTGGTTAGGGTTTTTTTTGTTTTTGTTTTTTTTAAATATCTGTATTGAAATGGAGCAAAGTTGTACACAGGTATTTTGAGTGTATAGGGTTATATTTCTTTCTCTGTTTTTTAAAGCCATCTATGTTATGTGTATGGGTGCTTGGTCTCCTACGTGTGTCTGTGTATCACATACATGCAGTGGCTGTGGAGGTCAGAAGAGGGGATCCGGTCCCCAGGGCCTGGAGTTACAGATGCTTCCATGTGGTCCTCAGCAGGAGCAGCAAGTGCTCTGAATACTTGAGCCAGCTCTCCAGCCCCAGTGTTGTATCTCTTTCTAAACAAAATCTGATGTGATACAGGACCATACTTTGTTTTTTTTCTCCCTGCTCAAGACTGCTTAATTTAAGCTGGCCTTGAACTCGGATCCTTCTGCCTCCTTTTCTTGGCGAGGGTCAGAGGCTTACACCCCCACAGCCCGCTGCTGCCTGTTATTCTTTATCGCTGACATCCAGCTCATCTTGGACACTGACATTTGGGCACAGGAATGTTCCTGTGTCTCATCACATACATGCGGGTTCATTTTGATGGGTGTACATATTTACTTAAGTATGAACGAGCCACATTTGGGTGCTTTGCTTAAGTGTTGACTTCTTTGCTTAGTCCACATTACCGTAAATCTTCTATAATTTGTTTCCCATGAGACACACATCTTGCCGGTGTACAGTGAAGGTACCATGTGTGATCCCACCATGCTTTGCCTCTCTGACGTGTCCCAGGGTCAAGGCATCTGCCACTGACCTGGGATTTAGTAGGGAGTAAGATATAGCCTGGGGAGCTGGCGGGAGAGACTCAGGGAGTCCCGGTTTCGTTTCCAGTCAAAGGGGAAAGGTACAGGGCGCTGGTGTAGTGATTCCCTTCCCTCTCTGTTGATGAGACCTCTACAAACGCTCAGAAGCCAGGTCTTAGAAAATAGGACGGAGAGGCTGTTCGGCCACGCCAACGCTAAGACGAGATCTGTATGATGTCTGTGAGATCATATAAAAGGCAAATGCGGATCTCGGATACTGTGTTTTCCCTCTCTCCACTTTGGACTGTAAAGATGTGCCACCCTGAAGGAATGTGCACCCCACACACAGCCAAGCTCTCTCTTTGTCCCTTTGTACTTCCCCAGGAAGGGGTGGAAGCTGAGAAGAAAGCCATCTCTCTTCTCTCCAAATTACGGAATGAGTTACAGACTGATAAACCAATCACCCGCTTGGCTGATAAATGGGTTGACACTGACATATGGAACCATTACCTGGGACATGAGCGGAGCCTGTTGAATGGAAGCGACGAGGAGCCGCGCTGGTTCTTCTCGCCCTGGTTGTTTGTAGAGTGCTACATGTATCGGAGGATTCATGAGGCCATCGTGCAGAGGCAAGTTTACCGCTACTGGGTAGCAAGTGCTAGCAGTCGATGCTTAATTTTGAATAGTTCAGCAGGGGCCAGCGAGATGGCTCAGCAGGTGAGGGGCTTGCTGCCAAAAGAGAGGGATCCACATGGTGGAAGGAGGGAACTGGCTGCTGAAAGTTCTTTTCTGGCCTGACTTCCACGGGGGTCATGGGTGTAGCCCTCAGTAAATAAATGGGTGTAAAGGAAAGAATAATTTAGCGAACAGTAACAGTACTGTTTGGACATTTCCACAAGTGATCGAATCATACGATCTTACGACAGACTTCGTGTGTGCATGTGGAGTCAGAGGACAGCGTATAGACAGCGTATAGGAATCGGGTCTCTTACACCTTCTCACCCAGCCTTGAAAATTCCTGTTTGTTTGTTTGTTTGTTTGTTTGTTTGTTTTTTAAGACAGGGTTTCTCTGTGGCTTTGGAGTCTGTCCTGGAACTCGCTCTGTAGACCAGGATCCGCCTCACAAAGATCCGCCTGCATCTGCCTCCCGAGGGCTGGGACTAGAGGCGCGTGCCACCAATGCCCAGCTCAGCCTTAAAAATTCTTAGAAAAGTCTTCTATAGTAAAAACAAATTGCTTACTGACTAAACAAGTGTTCATTTGAAATGATTACATACATAAAATATTTAAGATGGAGCTGGATGTTGTGGTGCCCGCCTTTAATCACAGCACTTCAGAGGCAGAGGCAGGCGGATCTCTGAGTTCGAGGCCAGCTTAGTTACATCGTTAGTTACAGGCCAGAGCTATAGAGTAGGGCCCTATTTTCCTTTCAATTAAGGTAGAACACAGAGAGTCAATGCTCTATTAATGGTAAGAAGTTTCCTCCGTGTTGTGGCTGAGCACTCGGCAGGAAGCAACTTGAGAGGAGGGGTCGCATGGCTGCCTTACAGAAGGGAGCGCGTGGTGGCATTCTTGGGCAATGTGGGCAGACGGTCAGATCTGCAGTCAGCAGGGCGTGATGCAGCTGGAGCTCTTCTCCAGTTCATGCAGCCCAGAGGATGTGCTGGCCACGGGTAGGATGGGACTGCCCGACTCAGCTGAGCGGATCTAGACAATCTCACCGGCATGTTCAGAGAGTTGCTTCCAAGGTGATTCTAGATCCAGTTGATGACCAATATAAACCACTCCAAAACACATCCCCCCCCCAAATAAAAACCCTCCCAAGTCAAACCCATTACACAAGGCCTGTGTTGTTTTTATACTAATGTGGATGGCCCATCAAGAATGCCAATAACTGATTAATCAGGGTGTCTTCTCAATTCCTTAGTGGCTGTCACATTAGTACTTACATCTTGTTATTTTTCTCACGTAACTTCTCATGAAGATGACAGAGACAAGACACAGACCTCACCTTAGGTCAGAAGTCACCGGAGAATAAAATTCGACACCCCAGATCTGTGTATAAATGATCCAGTGTTTACTGGAGTATTAATTGTGTTTTCCTCAAGTGCTCTGGCCCTACATGAGGGTGATCACTGTGGCATTCAGGGATAGTGTTTACTAACAGGAGCCCTTCACATAGGTTATAAAAGGATGCTGAAAAACATAGTTACCTTGTAATCCCGTTTCCCACTCCAGTTGTGTCTGGTAGGTAAATAATTATGGACACGGTCACTATAAATTGCTAGCTAGTTCTGGTAAAATAGTTTATCTGAGTTTGAGTTTTGTTTATTTTCTTTGAGATAAGGTCTTTCTATGTAACCCTGGTTGGCCTGGATTTTGCTATGCACACCAGGCTAGCCTTGAACTCAAGAGTTCCACCTGCCTTTGCCTCTGGTGTACCAGGACTTGAGGTGTGCAGCACTAGCCCCATCTGGCCCGGAGACTTATTTATCCTTGTGTGACTGAGTTGTTGGGACTGTGTCTCATGTCTGTCAGTGCTGGTTGTCAAGATGGCAATGCATTCTTCCCGTTAGGGAGCTGCTGTGACCCAAGTGTGGGGGTTTTGTTGTGTGTTTGTTTGTTTTTAAGGTAAGGACTCACATAAATGCTTATGGTTTCCTCCTCCCTCAGTCCACCGATCCAGGACTTCGACGTATTTAAAGAAAGCAAAGATGAGAGCTTCTTTGAGTCCCAGGAGTCCATTGATACTCTGTGTATGCACATCCAGCAGCTGAGACCAGCCAGAGACTTCAGCGAGGATGAGCTGAAGGATACGCTTTTTAAACTTCTGCAGGTATCTGGATGGCTTTACCATAGTCTGCAGTTCGTCCTGAGTGTTAGTTTATGCAAATATCTGTTAGCTTTCGGAGTTATTTATTCATCAGTAACACCTGTGTTATGATTCCTCCTTTGGCCACTTTATTTTGTTCCTCTTATGTGGTGTTTGTTGTCTCTGAACTGTCCTTTATGTTAGCCTGAGATTTAAGAAGACCGAGAAGCCTGCGCATCAGCTCATTACCCCGCCTAGCTCCCTCTTTCCGGAAGTAGTTCTTTTTCCTGTATCGTCCCATCACATTGCCCAGAGCTGGAGTTAGGTGTTTGTTATGTGAGTGCTGGGAATTGAACTCGGGTCCTCACGATTGGACAGCTAGTGCTCTTAGCTGCTGAACCACCCCTGTAGCCCCTTGGGTAATTTTTTTTTTTTTTTTTGAACAAAGTTTTATTGGAACACAGTTGACACTTTGATACTGTCTGTGGTGACTTTGCATCTAACTCCTAGAGCTGGTGGTTACTACAGAGACCCTGTGGCCCATGCTTTTTATATGGCTCTGCTGGGGTTGGACTCGGGCCCTCCAGTGTGCCAGGCAAGTGCTGCCTGTAGCCCTGAGCTCCACGCCAGCCACTTCACGGGATGGTTCTATAGCTAAGACTGGGTGTGCCGTGCGTTATACAAGTCCAGGTGGGGGGCAGAGGGTCCTGCTCTCATTCCCGTTGCAGAACCTGAGCCATAGGAACCCTGATTGATGGTGATGGGAACCTTGATTGATGGTGATCTGTAATTGGAGTTGTTGGAGTTTGAGCACAGGTCTGACTCCAAGCCTGCAGGACGTGGTTAAAAAAAAAAGAAAAAGTATCATTTTCTAAAAAACCGCATTGAGCATTACTTCAGTATAGAGCTAAATAGTAAGCAAATGACTACATTGGGGGCCTGTGGTTAGCATCACCTTGTTGTACGGGTTAGGTCTCTTTTGAGATGTCTCTGTGTCCAGTGTCCATTAGCAAGCGAACAAAAGCCACGTCTCAGAAGTGCCTTCCTTCCTTCTTCCTGAGATGGTCCCGTCATTCTGTGACATGCCCTCCTACTGTCATACCTCAAGTACCCAAAAGTGAGGTGATTTGGAGATGCGGAAAAGGAAGGAACTTTCCTTCCTCTCTTGATTTCCAATTATGGAACAAATTCTGACCCTCTCTCAGCATCTGATGGTGTTTGAACATCTGTGTAGCTAAATGAGTAACATAGGTCCTAGTAGTACTTAAAATTTTCATATATTCACTGAAATAGCATTGCTTTACCTTATTAAATGCAGTATTGGGTAAATACATTTCTGTGCCACTGGAGAAAGTAGATTGGCAGACATTTTAAGAATTTTGTAGAAATAGGAATATTTTGGCTGCCTTCCTGTGTGGCGGAGTTTTTGTTGGTTCTGGAAGAATAATAACCATTTTTTTTTCCCTTTCCATTTCAGATCTCCCTCTGGGGGAACAAGTGTGACTTGTCTCTGTCAGGTGGAGAAAGCAGTTCCGAGAAGACCGATGTCATTAATTCTTTGGAAGGCCTAATGCCATTCATCCTGATAAACGATACAGAGTCTCTTTGGGAATTGCTCAGTACATACAAGAAAGCAGCAAAATCGTCCGTAGTTAGAGTAGACATCGTTCTGGATAATTCTGGCTTTGAACTTGTCACAGATCTAGTCCTCGCTGACTTCCTGTTATCCTCTGAGTTAGCTACTGAGATTCATTTTCACGGGAAAACTATCCCGTGGTTTGTTTCTGACGTAACCATGCATGACTTTAATTGGATCATTGAACATGTAAGGGGTAGCAATCAGAAGTTCACGTCCACCTGCGGTGCTGAGTGGGAAAACCATGTTAAGATGGGTAGATGGATTTACCACGACCACATATTTTGGACTCTGCCTCACCCATATTGTGCAATGCCCCAGGTCGCCCCTGACCTGTATACTAAACTACAGAAGGCATGCCTCATTTTATTCAAGGGAGATTTGAATTATAGGAAGTTGATGAGTGACAGGAAATGGGAGTTTACCTTTCCATTCCATGAGGCGCTGTGTGGCTTCCACCCGGCACCTCTGTGTAGCATAAGAACATTGAAGTGTGAGCTTCAGGTTGGTCTACAACCTGGGCAGGCTGAGCAGCTCATGGCTTTTGATCCCCACTGGCTGACCACCGGCAAGTATGGAGTATTTCAGTTTGATGGTCCACTTTGACTCTGCTCAGGAATTCCTGGTTAATCTCCTCTTGGCCCCAGAAAAAGTGCGTGGATCTAGTCCTGGCTTCTCATCAGCCTGGGAAGCCCCGTTTCTCAGCTCCCATGATTCCTCGGAACAGTTTCCCACTGCCACGCTTGGGAAGACAGGGTTGCACTCTGCTGGGATTTCAATCACTATTTCAAGCTAAATGCATACTTTGAAGTGGTTTTAATGAATTCATTTTTAATTGCAAAGAATACAAAACAAAAGTGAATTCTGCTTTTTTAAGTTAGTTAATCCTGGGTTTTGTTTTTTGTTTTTTTTTTTTCCCCCTCCTTCCTTAAACAGGATGATTATTTAATATCCTAAGAAGCAAACATTATTTAACTTAGTTTTGGCTCTTGAACTAATGGCCTAGTGAGCATGTGTCCTGTAACGGCTCCACAGGGAGGCATGTCTGTGATGCTTGAGCACACAGAGACGGAATTACCTCAGGCTCGCACTGCAGCTGCGCTCTTACATGCATGCGGCTAAGTCTTAAATGCCCGTTCCCTTGCCTGATGTTGTATTTTGATTGACCTGTGATGGGGGTCAAAGCACAAACAATACTAAAACAAGTGGTGTCTGTAGTACAAGTCCGGAAGCTTTCCCCTTCCCCGGGTTGAAGGCACCACCACACAGGTGTCCGGACAGCCACGGCTTGCAGTGGCTTCCGGTTTGCAGAAACAGGAGAGCGTGACGGCTGGAAAAGCTTGTTTTGCGTTGTTTCCGATACCGCCAGTCTGAGCTCACTATTTCATTACGCTTCGTATCGTTCCGCACCTCAGCCAGCACAGTCAGCAAATTCATGACACTTTGTTTTGAGAAAACACAATGGAAACAAACCTGGAAACGCTTTTCTTGGTACTGGAATAATAAAATGAATCCTACTGAGAATTCTCACTGGTCTCCCTCTCTTTCGGGAGGTCTGTCTGCGCTGTACCCTTTGCCTGCGCCGTGCATTTTTTGACCTTTGCCTATATCTGTGACACAGTGTGACATAAGTGAAATCCGGCTCTGTTCTTGCTCTGTCTTGGGATTCTTCCGGGATGAGCTGCTTCCTGTTCACGAGTCGGTTTTAAGCGTCAACTCACTGAGATGCTCAGCAAGTTGTAACTGCATAACCTGGCATCAGACTGAGGTGTTTCCATCGCCTTCATGGCAGTGACGTGAGCTGTCGTTTACTACTCTTTGCAGAGCGCTGTTCTGGCATCCCCTGGTTTTGCTGTATGGTTTATTAAGAACACACAGTGTAAGGGACAGCAAAGAAGTCAGAGCCAAAGAAGAAAGGGCCATCTGGGAAAGAGTAAGCTCCAGATGGCGTTCTTATGTATGGAATGCTTAGCAGGAAGCAGTACCTTTCTGTTGGTTATTTATTCATTTTTTTGAGACAGGTTGATTTTGTAGCCTAGAATGGCCTTGAACTCTCTGTGGCCCTTCTGCCTCCCAAGTAGTGGTAAGATTACAGAATGAAACTAAAGACACACACACACACACACACACACACACACACACTATAGAGCCAAAGTTGGCCTAGAACTTTGTTTGTTTGTGATATGGTCTCTGTGTAGCCCTGGCTGTCCTGGAAACTTCTAGACCAGGCTGGCCTCAAACTCAGAGATCTACCTGCCTCTGCCTCCTGATTGGAATTAGAGCCATTTTCTACCATGCCTGGCTAATCTAGAACTCTTATCTGTAGTGGAGGTTGGTCTCAAACTCATTACCCCCAGACCTCAGCTTTCCAAGTGCTGGGATTGCAGGTATGTACTGATAACCCATTAACCACCTTTTTTTTTTTTTTTTTTTTTTTTTTTTTTTTAAACAGCTTTATTCCCAGAATTCAGTATGATTTAGTTGAAGAGCACAGTGTTTTAGTACACTTACAAGCTTGTGCAGTCACCTTTACAACTGAATTCAGAACATTTGTCACCCCTAAAGCCCAGCACCATCGATAACTAATCGTTTTGTTTCTGTGTATTTACTGACATGTTCTGGGCATTTTGTGATTGGCTTCTTTGAAAGGATGGTTAGTTGTAGCATGTCACCAGGACTTTCCCTTTTGACGGCTGAATAGTACTCCATGGCATAGCTATACCACATTTTATTTGCCCTCAGCACTCTTTCTCTTTTTAAAAAATCCCTTGTTGGTCTTAAGGTGCTTGTTTTCAGATAGGGTCCCACATTGCCCAAGTCGGCACTGAACTTGCTACGCAGCCTAGGATGCACACTAGTGATCTCTGAGCCTCCGCCTTCCAAATGGCCACGGGCTGGCCCAGAGTCTCCGTTTTCCCTCTCGGGATGCTGTTGCTAGGACTGTTGATGGACAGAGAGACTGGTGCCTCCTGCTTTCAGGGTTTCTGGGTAGGTAAGTGAGTGCAAGCGCTGGGTCACGGAGTGACTTGCCTGTCAAATGCTTCCTGTTTCCTTGAGCAGAGCAGCAGGCTCCAGTTGTCCATCATCCCTGTTAGCATTCCAAACTGTGGGTGCTTTTGACTATGTCCACGGGGCTGGGCACTGAGCAAATGATGCGCTTACTGGCCGTTTCTGTACTTCTCTGGGTCATAAGTCTGAGGTGAGCTGGGACTACAGAATAGAGTTCCAGGCCAGCTGAGGCTACACGGCGAGACCCTGCCTCAACAACCGAAGAGTCGGGCCAGGAAAGTCTCTTACCAGATATTTTCTGCCACTCTCTGGGTATTCCTTTTTACTTTTGTTGTCATTTTGCATTTTTTGAAACAGGCTATGTATGGCCTCAAAGTTGTCAATCCTCTTGCTTCATCCTTTGAGATTACAATCTGTCTGTCTGTGTCTGCTCTACCCATCTATTAAATATACACATCAGATTGACCTGTAGATGGATAGGGACACATAGACACATAACCACTGTATATGGATAGGACACACACACACTGTAGATGGGGTGGGTAGTTAGTGTGCCTGCCACTGTCATGAAATACTATTTTAACCAGGCAAAGATGTGTTACATTTGTTTATGTGGCAGAGTATTTACCTATGTGAAGGTGTGTTACATCCGTTTCTGCTGCCTTTGTTAGCAATGCAAGGGCGTGTTACATTTGTTTAGGCTGCATGTGTTTAATTCTGTAAGTGTTTGTTTCACCTTGCCTGCCTAAGGCACCTGATTGGTCCGATAAACCCTGAAAGGTCAATAGCTAGGCAGGAGAGGGATAGCTAGGGTAGAGAGAGTAAGTAGGAGAACTAGAAAGAAGAGAGGAGAGACCGAGTAAGGAAGAGAGGGGGCTGGGAGCCAGACAGCTGCCAGACACCAGTGACAGTAAGATAATCAGAAGGGAAGAAAGGTAAAAAAAACCCGATGCAAAATGTAGATGAGAACAGGTTAAGTTAAGAGCTCGAGCGACAAGCATAAGTTAAGGCTGAGCACTCATAACTAACGAGAAGTCTCCATGTCATGATTTGGGGCCCAAAAGAAAACCTGCTACATGCCACCCTTCACCCTGGGGCATTCCTTCCGTGTGGAGGGTTTGGGCAACCCCAGGCATTGCTAGGCGTCTTTTTTTTTTGTTGTTGTTGTTATGTTTGTGCCTTCTGCACTGGCAGAGATTGGGTGTTTGGGCCCTTGAACAAGATGTGCTACGGCTGTTCTTTCCTGGCATTTAGGCTCAAAATGGCACTACTCAGGTCAAGGCTTTATGAAAGGGGGTCATTTCAAGCTAAGCACAGCCTGAAAACCGATATTACATATGATAGAAAGCCAGCGCATGCCACCTTCTGCTTTCGTGGAATGTGTAAAGGCACCAACCATGATAATTTTGAGTCTGGCTTATTTTGCTCAGTATAATACTCTTCATGCTCGTTTCCCAACAACCATTTTCCTCTTTTATGGTTGAATGAAACTCCACTGTATGTTAGCTATGTTTCTTTATCCACTCGTCTGTTTGTGGGTACTTAGTCTGATGGTGTAAGATGGCTATTATGAATGTTGAACATCCTCCCCCCCCCACATATTTATTAGTCCTCAACTCTTATTTCTTCTTTGAAACAGGGTCTTACTATCTAGTTCTGATTGTCTTAGAACTCACTCTGTAGACCAGGCTGGCCTCAAATTCAGAGACCCACCTGCCTCTGCCTCCTGAGTACCAGGATTAAAGGTGTGCGCAACGATGCCCAGCAGCCCTCAGTTCCTGACAGCATCCTGTTGGCCATTGATTCAACACTCAGATTTTGAAGGAGACACATTTAAATCATGATACCATTTCCTATTAATTGTGTGGCCCAAATCATAATCCCAAGAAATACTGTGAAACCAGATATTTTTTTCTGTTCTGTTTGAGCTACTTTAATTCTCAACACCAGATTATATTAGGGAAGCTATAAATACGGGAAAACATATTAGCATTCTGGTATCCACTGGTGGTGGTTAGAATATTCCATTGAAGCTGATTGTGACCTACACACAGGGAACCTCTGTGGCTCTGGGTCCCTTGCCCATGCTAAGCAGTCAATGCCAGAGGCCAGCACAGTCACATTAGAGGTGACCATTCAATCTGCTCTCTTTCTGCTTTTTGATGCATCACACACACACACACACACCGTCAGTTTCTTGAATATGATGTCACTGCATCTTTAGAGTTTTCACAAGATAAACAAGTGAACCAGTTCCTCCTGAAGATACCTCTTACCGGTGGATTGCAATGACTGCACATTTCCTGGGACAGCCGAGGCCTGCTGCGTCTTCAGCGATGTGTTCTGGGGGAATTCAATACAAAATTTAGGCACAAGGAGGAGATCCATCAGTGTATTGGAGTGGCTGGATTGTTCACAGAGATGTCGGCAGGAAAGGCTAGCAAAACACGACTTTCATTTCAACTGCAAGAATTCTAGTGTTTCCAACTTTAAAATGACTGCAGTGGAGCTTGCCATCTGCCATGGTGATCAGGGCAAGCATAGAATAGAGGTGCATGTCCTCATCCATTGGGGGGCTTAATTCCTGAATAGGTTTATATAACATATTACAACTTGTCATTTGGCAGAATGGAAACAAACGTTCAGGAAGAGGAAAACAAATGAGAATTTGTTAATGGGCCAAAAATAAAAAAGTCACATTGTAGGAAAACCTTTCTATGAAAATGAGGCAGCTTCTCATTCAGTCAGCCTTTGCTTGGGTGTTACACATAGCAAATTAAAGGGAAAGAAGGATACTGTAAACTTCCCCTAATGTATTCATTGTGAGCATAGAAAGTGATTTTATTTTTAAACACAATTGAATGGACTTAAAGGAGTAACTTTCTGCGCTATCTTCATCTAAAAAGACACAAATCGAGCTGGATGGTGGCGCATGCCTTACTCCCAACACTTAGGAAGCAGAGGCAAGCGGATCCCTGAGTTTGAGACCAACCTGGTCTATAGAACGACCAGGGCTACACAGAGAAACCTTGCATTGAAAACCCATTTATTTAAAAAAAAAAAAAAAAAAAAGACAAATAGGGCTTGGTGTGCCTCTAATGCGGGGTCTCCTACACTGGTGTTCAAGGGGGTCAATGGGAGCATCCAATGGGGTTTATAAAGGGGGGGGGAGTCGTCCTCTAATTAAGATGTAGAGTGTGCAGACCTCAGCATTAGCCATCCTCCTGTGCACTTAGATAACAGTTACTCCAGCTGTCCCCCCAGTGCCGATCGGCAGCTCGATAGAATAGAAATTATTCTATGAGGTTCACTTGTCTGGGATGTGTGTGTGGAAGCATCTAGCTCCGTGAAGACAGGGCGGAGGCTCTTGGGTCCTACAGAAACCAAGATCTGTGAAGACCAGGTAGGGTAAAGAGACCAGCCACAAGCACCGGGGACTTCTTCCTGCCTGAACTGGCAAGCTGTGCACTTTTGCCTGTGTCCCCAAGGTCAGATTTCAAGGTCACACATAACTTTGCTTTGTGGCCAGCAAAACAATTGTCCAAACTATGGCTGTGGTAGAAAAAAAATGGCCGAAACTGTAAACGGATGCCTTTATCTTGGGGCAAGTTAAGCTGCTTTTTGTGTTCTGTGACTGGGAGGGAATACATCAGTGGTGCGTAAGGACTAACAGAGATCTGTGCGCTCGTGGGAGGTCCAAATGGCTGTCTCAAGGCTCCAGCATATAAGCAAGGGAAGTACTTCTCTCTGTCTTTGATAGAGTGAGTGATGTCTGCTTCCCCGGGGAAGTCATTTCCTAGCCTGTCATCAAACTATTACTGGTAACATAAAAATCAAAATGGCTACAGAATGGGCAAAAAGAGAAAAAAAAAAAAAAAAAAAAAAAAAAAAAAAACTAAAATCTCCTTTGAGTCAGTGGTTTTACCAACAGGGCTAAATTGCCATACAGAGATGATGCTGGGAACTGAATTCACCGGAGGGAACAATTTTCCAGACTCCGAAAATACCTTGGAAAGTTTGAGAAATACCAGGTTGGCTAGTTTGCCTCTTGACCTGGACATTCCAATTAACTTGTAAGATGTATAAGCATCCCGATTTGTGCGGGATTTGCCTCAGTCCACCTTAGTCTCTCAGATAATTCTAACATTGCCTTCCACATCTCCAAGCCCCCCCCCCCCCCCCCCCCCGGTGTGAGAAACTAGGTCCGATTTACTAAAGCTGTCCTCTCAGTTTGCAAATCTCTTCTGCACCTCCAACCCCAAAAAACTGTCTTTGATTTTTTTTCTTAAAGAAAACTTCGTCATATTTTCAAATCACTTTATTACCTCACTGATCTATCAAATGAAATAAAGGAAGTTGGTGTTATGAACTCAGCGCTTTATATCTTGGGTGAAACTTCTAGAGCCATGCCTAGAAACCCAGGGAAGGATCAAGAGCTTGCCTGTTTTGTTTGTTTGTTTGGTTTTTATTTTTAAAGATTTATTTATTATGAATACAACATTCTGCACCTTCATGTATTCCTGCAGGCCAGAAGAGGGCACCAAATCTCATTATAGATGGTTGTAAGCTACCATGTAATTGCTGGGAATTGAACTGGGGACCTCTGGTTGAGCAGTCAGTGTGTTCTTAACCTTTGAGCCATCTCTCCAGCTTGCCTATTTTTAAAGTGATCATCTGATTGCCAAACTTCCTGTATCTTGCTTCCTTCTCTTTCTCTTTTATTGAGTTTTGTTGGCCAAGTAAAATCATGATTGGCAATGCAAATTTATAAATAAGTTTAATTGAGATCAACCTACAAATCAGCAGAAGATAAGGATCTCTTCTAAAAAAAAAAAGTTGGACAGTTTATTATTTGGGTATTTCTGGGAGGGATAAAGAAGAGTCCCTTTACAGATTTAGGCATGTGGTTGGCTAACCAGCAATTGCTTATAAAATCTGGTCTCATGTGAATCAGCAAAGTCATCAAATGGGTTTGGAATGATGCTCTGCAACCCTTGGCAGGAACTTAAAATCAGCACAGAAGCTGGGGGCTAAAGTAGCGTGAGCGGGGAAGTTCTCCCTCTTGGTTTAAAAAAACAAAAAACAAAAAACCGAGAACTGCTTTTTGTTTGGAAGTTGGCACAATCTTAGAAGCAATCCGGAACATGTCTAAAATGGGGTCAGGAATATCCCACACCCCTCTCAACCCCACTCAGAGCCATGAGATTTCCCAAATGATAAGGGCATTTGAAAGATTCAGAAATAGCTGGGGCTTCTGCTTCATTTCAGGAACCAAGCTCGATTTTAAGCGATGCTGGGTCAATTGTCTTCATGTTTGGAGGAACTTTCAACTTTGCTCTGTTGAGAACTTTGTGGTGCTAAGAAGGGTCCTGGCTGGGAGGGCGGCTCAGTGGGTAGAGGTGCTTTCCTGCACAAGTGTGACGGCCCCGGGGTTGCTCCTGGGAACTCACAGAAAGGAGAAAGAGGAAAGGGGAGAACCGGCTTCAGAGAGTTGTCCTCTGACCCCCGCACACACTGTGGCATGCACGCCCGGCAATGATAATATTACTCATAATAAGCCCATCAATATTGTTTCATTCTTGACTAACTTCAAGAAGGTTGCTATGTCCGCTGTTAACCTCCTGTTCTTAGACAAATTACCTCCAGAATCATTTTACAAATGGACCAGGACCCTAGGAAAGACAAGTTCCTGGGTACACGATGGCATGCACTCACCCACCCACTCACCACACATGTACCAAAACCAGGGCTCACATGGATAGGGCTCCATGCCACTAAAATAATAATAATAATAATAATAATAATAATAATAATAATCATCATCATCATCATCATCATCTAAAGCATAGTGGCAAATTTCAGTTACTGGTCATTAAAATGATAGTTGGACAATTTCATGCATCCATATAATGTATTTTGATCATATTTACCCCCTAACACTTTCTTATCTCCTCTCATACCTCTGATCTCTTCTTCCCAACATGTTCCCCTCCTATCTTTGTATGTATGAATGTATGTGTTTGTATGTATGGTTTTTATGATCCACTGAGTTTTATTAAGGCTGCTTGAATGAGCATGAGTGTGGTTTTACTAACTAGATCACCAGCAGCTTACCTGTCGCTTCACCCCTGCAGAGAAATAACACTTTCATTCCTTCTTTTGGTTTTTTTTTTTTTTTTGAGACAGGGTTTCTCTGTGTAGCTTTGGAGCCTGTCCTGGAACTAGCTCTGTGGACCAGGCTGGCCTCGAACTCACAGAGATGCACCTGCCTCTGCCTCCCGAGTGCTGGGGCTAAAGGCGTGTTCCACCAATGCCCGGAGGTGACCCTTTCATTCTTTAACGGCCCTATCTGCCAACAGCTCCTCTGCTCCTCAGCTAGGGGCAAACCCTGGTGAGCCCTCTCCCATCCATGCTAGAATGCTGACAACTTCATCTGGTGCCGGCCTGCTGCAGAGAGCAGCAGCTGGGAGTTTATGGGTGCAAGGGCCGTGTCGTGCCCAGATGACAGCAGTTCACAGCTTCCCTCCTAGCATCTGCTTTTGCATTCTTCCTGCCCCCTCTTCCAGATGTCCCCTGGGATGTGGCCAGGATGTGCTGTAGCTGTCCAGCTTAGGGCTGAGCACGCAACAGTCAACCGGGAGGCTCTGTATTGGCTGCTGCCCACTGGAAAAGGAAGCGTCCCTGACTTAAGGCTGAGAGCAGCATAAATCTATGGTGTGGATCCAGGCACGGCTGAGCATAGTTAGAGGGGAAGTTCTTAGATCCCTCTGGCCATAGCAGGTGCTGCTTGGTGCCGTGTTGAGGGGAGCCTTGATCTTTCAAAACTAAATGCCTACTTATTATTTTAGATGATAAACAAACCTACTGAAGGGACAAGTTTTTAGTGATCAGGGTCCATGACCTTCCCTGTCTCTTGTCCCCATTGTGGAACCACTTGTCCCATGTTATATATAGAGTTATTTAAGGCACTCTGAATATCTCTGCCGTGGCTTAAGAAGAGAAGGCCTATAGGTTTGTATTTTTCTCTTTTACTTACTTTTATTTTATGAGCATTATTGTCATGGGTGTCTCCTGGAACTGGAATTACAGTCACTTGTGAGCTTCCATGTGGGTGGCTGGGAACTGAACCCTGGTCCTCTGGAAGAGCAGTCAGTGCTCTTAACCACTGAGTCATCTCTCCAACCCCTAGGTTTGCATTTTTAATTTTTAAAAATTAGAAACATTTAAATCATTTCTCTTCATGGTGTGTGTGTGTGTGTGTGTGTGTGTGTGTGTGTGTGTGTGTGTGAATGTGGGCTCAAATCTACCACAGAAGTGCATAGAGGCCAAAAGGTAACTCGTAGGAGTTGGTTCAGTCTTTGCACTTTGCTGAGGGAGGGCCTCGAGTTTCTTAGGGTTCTGCCAGGCTGGCTGGCCAGCAAGCTTCCAGGGAATCCTCCTGTCTCTGCCACTCATCCAGCAGGAGGATTGTTGGGATTATGTCACTTGCTACCTCTTCCAGATGTGTGCCCGAGTTCCCGGAACTAAACTTTGGGTCATCAGGTTTCTACAGCAGCCAATACTTTCAACAGGACATCTTCTGGCCCCGTATTGTTTTGAAGCGTGGTGTCATGTAGCCCAGGCTAGCCTTAGACTCACTATGTAACCATAGGTGGCTTTTATCTTCATGAGTCTACCTCCCAGATTCTGGTGTCACATGCAGGCATATCCATGACGAGCTTGATGTCTGATCTTAGAAGTGAGGTGTTTTCAATTTCTTTCTAAAGATTCCTGTTTTCTCAAAGCAATGATGTTGTAAAAATTTATTCTTGTACGTTTAGTTAAAATAATTTAAGCCTATGATTTTCCAAAGTTGTTGGTCTGGTAGAATAAGAACAAACACTACTTATCCAGTCCTTAGTGGGAGAATTCTCTACTCTGTTCTAGGACAATAATGCTAATAGCTGACACTTATTAACTTTGTCCAAAATTCTTCATGCTAGCACATGTACTTTGTACATGTTAAATAATATCATCTTCATATCAATATCAACCTCACAGATTAAGTGTCCTTAGAACCTCTATATCACAGATAACAAAATAGGCTCAAAGAGATTAAAGAATTTATTTGTCCACAATCATAAGATGAGGAAATAGAAATATCAGAATTTGAACCCAGACAGCCTGGCTCAAAGAGATGTGTTCACTCTGGTGATCTGAGGACCTCTAAGTCTAGGGATAAATCCAAGGACTTTCTATATTTTTAAATGATAAAATATCTTTTACTTTATGGGCGTTTTTCATATATGTGAAGAGATTTTGATCTCATTAATAATCTGACTTCAATGAAGAGTGAATTGTTGATTGCCAACTTAGTTAAAGCCAAGAGAATGCTTTAGTCCTCATCATTTTCCTTGAGACATCTATTATTTTTAGCCATTAAGAAGAGCTAGGTTTTTGTCTGGGGAGTAATATCTGCCAACTCCATGGACCAGTCTTGATTTCTCAGTGACGTATCTTTTGAGGACTTTTGCTCCTGGCTGTCTTCCTCTATCCTCGTCCTTGGTGACATCACCATCCAACTGGATGACCTGTCCAGCATCTTGGCCATTTAGTTCTTTGATTACCTGCTTTGGGAGCAATGACCCATCTTCCCCATTTTAAACTGAGTTACCCGTTTCCATGCTTACAGCCTAGCCCAAGAGCTGCACCGTCTCTGGTTTCAAGCATCTCACTCTACCCAGAACCCATGGTCTTCTCAATTATTATCGCCGCCGGGTTCTGACCTCCTCACATCGTCCATTCATCTGCCCTATACTTTCATTATTACTCTTTAAAACTCTCACATCCTTTCATTTTTCTTCTATCTCCACTCCTTTACTATCCCACTCAAATTCCATATCCATTATTATGACGACTCCCTTGCAAATCCAATAAGTTCTCCGCTCTCCTCTTGATCTTACTGGCCTGCTATAACCTTGACCTTGGTGGAAGGTAAGTGTGTTCCATTTTCCCAAAAAAATGAAACCGAGGAGGAAAATCATACAATAGAGACCACTGGTTTCACTGTAAAACCTTGACCGCCAACCTTTGGTGTTCCCTCAATGCTACTAGGAAATCTACTATTTCCCTCTACAGTGCTTCCCAATGCTAGTCATTTCCCTTGTCACCCAGAGGGTACTTTTGCGTCTGAATACTTCCTATGCAATCATTTACTGCATAATCTACTTAACTTGATTCTGGATGAAAAAAAATCAAAGCTGGGGTTAGCAGTGCACACCTCTAAGTTTTGCAATGAAGCAGGAGGATTACTCCAAGTCTAAGGGCAGACTTGTCAATGTAGTGAGTTCTAGGTGAGCCACGGGATACACAGTGAGACCTTGTCTCAAAATGAAAGCAGAATAATCAAAAGCAATGCACCTATATCTCAATTTTTGTTCTGGATTGCAGGAGGCATGTAGGTCCTTGTGTTCACAGATAAGCACTAAGGAAACACACGGGGTTGTCTCTTCAAAGGGAGAAATGTATAACCTGTTTTCCTCCCAGAAAGCTGGGATCAGTTGTGATTGGTCCGGTGATCTTTGTGCTGTTTCTATGGCCAGGCCCACATCTGATACCCCAGTTACTTTTCATGAGCCTGTTTATCTTGAGCCTGTTTCCTTAGTTAATCTGTAGAACCATCTTCATGGATGATGTCACTTGTACTTTACAAGAGTTTCGAGTAGTCATGCTTTAAGATTTATTATTTATTATACATTCAGTGTTCTGCCTGCAGGCCCAAAGAGGACACTGCTATTATGCACTACGTGGAACACTATGAATATGCTTGAAGCTAATGTGTCAGTTAAGATAGCACAGGTTGTTTTGCAGTACTATTCCTGGTGTTTCAATTATGGAACCAGCCTTGGTATCCAACGACAGAGGGCTGGATAAAGAATATGTACACAACAGGATTTTTTTTCAGTCATAAAGAAAAATGTCAGAATATGCCCAGTGGTGGTGGCCTTTAATCTGAGCACTCGGGAGGTCGAGGCCAGCCTGGTCTACCGAGCAAGTTCCAGGACAGGCTCCAAAACTACAGAGAAACCCTGTCTCGGGGGCGGGGGGGGGGGGAGGAAGAAAGAAAAATGTCAGAAAGTGAATGTAACTGAAGTTAATCACATCAAGTGAATTAAACCAGCCTCAGAAGGACGAAGTTTCTCTTGTTTGTAGTTCCTAGATTTTATATGTATGCATATACATGATGTAGAACTAGGAATAAAACTGTCAGTCAGGCAAAGGGGACTCAGGAGGGAACAGAAAAGCTAGTAGGGCTGGTATGAGAGGGGTATGCTTAGCATACAACATATACTTGCACAAAACCTCAGAAAGTTAAGCCATCGTAACCACTGTCAAGGTCAAGACACCCTGAGCCATAGCAATGGATACATCTGGAAAGGCGGGATGGGATGTAAGAAAAGCTGCTCAGGCCGGATTTCAAGTGTTTCCAACAGCACATGTGTCCCTAGGGCTTTCAAACAGTCTGAGTGTGGTGTTCACATTCAGTGCCTCTAACTAAGGCAAGCTCCTCCACCAAACGACTCTCCTGGCCTGGGATGTCTTCAGCCTTTCCTTTGGCAGCTCTGTGCCCTTGGCTTTTATTTCGTCCCGCTGTGACCTTTGCTTCTTTGGAAAAGGGACTATTCCAATAGCCACATCCAAATCTCGTGGGATCACTTGGAGCTGGTAGTGCAAGACCATCCGCGGTTCTGTCGCAAGAAGCCACGAGGTTACCAGCGCAGCGGTTTACCTCTGTCCTAGGCAGGGTTGTGAAAAGACGGTGGGGCCAAAGAATGTTCACTCACCAGGACAGGCCTCATAACTTTGCAGAGCTAGGCACAAAGTGAATGAACAGCAGAGAGAGAGAGCGAGAGAGAGAGAGAGAGAGAGAGAGAGAGAGAGGGGGAGGGAGGGAGGGAGGGAGGGAGGGAGAGAGCTCCCCATTGAAGGCCTCACTCTCCCTGGGGACTAGAAAGGGGATGGGCTGGGGTTTGGTGGGGGTGATAGGGGAGGATGGGAGGGCGAGGGAACCGGAATTGACATGTAAAACAACCTTGCTTCAAATTTAAATTAAAAAAAAAATTAAAAAAGAGAGAAAGGAAAGAGAGGAAGAAAGGAGGAAAGGAAGGAAGGGGGAAGGAAGGAAGAAAGGAGGAAAGAAAGAAAGAAGGAAAGAAAGAAGGAAAGAAAGAAGGAAAGAAAGGAGGAAGAAAGAAAGGAAGAAAGGAGGAAAGGAATGAAGGAGGAAAGGAAGGGGGAAAGAAAGAAGGAAAGAAAGAAAGGAGGAAAGAAAGAAAGAAAGGAGGAAAGAAAGAAGGAAAGAAAGAAAAAAAGAAAGGAAGAAAGAAAGAAAGAAAGGAGGAAAGAAAGGAAGGAAGAAAGAAAGAAAGAAGGAAAGAAAGAAAGAAAGAAAGGAGGAAAGAAAGAAAGGGAACAGTTGCAGCAAAACCCAGCTGAGAGGGTTGGGTGGAACTCGGGTCAGTTGTCTGAGTGCTGGCCTGACCTGGAATTGCGCTCACGGTGGTACGTGCCTCCTTCCGCATTAACGATCTCTGTCCCTACTGGGAGGGACGGATTCCTAAGGGATGATTGTCTAGTGGCCTGCGGGTCTGGAGGAAGCTTCAGCCACTGGCTAGTGCAGGCTCCAGGCGCCGCCCCCTGTTCTGTTTACTTGTTGCCTCAGGAGACGCACGGGTTCCCCTGGCTCGGTGCGCGGCGCCACTCCTGCTTCTCGGGTCCCAGCAGCATCTCCGGGTACCAGCCAACATGAGCCACGGCAGCTCCTCGGGCTCCGGGAGCCTGGAGCGCCCCCGCGACGCCTCACCGCCCGAGGTAGAGTCGGGGCGGCTGTTTCCTGGGAGGGAACGGGAGCCTCCAGTTTGCAGTAGTGCCCTGGGTGGGATTGCCCAGCTCAGCTCCCACTGGGCCAGTGATCGGAACCACAGCTGCCACGCAGCCTCTCTTGATTACTGAAATTGGCTGAATTCCACCCAGTGGCCTTTCCCCGAGGTTCTTCCCCCTCCCCGTCCCCAGGGAACAAAGGGATTGCTTCACTGAACTGAATTTTCCATTTGGAGCAGTGTCTTCTAACCTACAGGTGCTGCCATTGGCGTTGGGCCCCTCAAGGCCTGGAGCCTGTGTCACTAACAGGTCCCCAAACAGTGTTTGTTTGGAGCTATTTGCTCACTTCTCCTAGGAAGTACTTGGCATTGGGGACTTAGAGGTGTCACACTCCCACAAAGGAATGGAAAGTTCTGGACCAGCCTGGGGGCGTTCTCTCTCTCTGCCTCTCTCTCTCTCTCTCTCTCTCTCTCTCTCTCTCTCTCTCTCTCTCTCTCTCTCTCTGCCTCTCTCTCTGTGGGGTGTGTGTGTGTGTTTATGTGTGATTGCTGCTTTTGGAATAAATCTGACCTAGGAGGTGTCTTCGGGACATACCCACCATATACATCCTTGGGAAAAATTGGATTAAAAGCATGGGTTGAATTTTCCAATATGGTATCAGAATTGAGTTACTTAGCAGACCTGACACTTTTAGGTTTCTCTGATTATCCATATACTGTGGGGAACCAATATCATGGTATGCAAATAGATCTAATTTTTCTTCTGGCAACTTCATATTTGGTATTATATTTTAACTTAGTGTAGTGTCTGCTCTCTGTGAATTAAGACGGTTGAATCATAAGCGTGATACTTTTCTTATTAATATATTTTTAGTGAGCCCATTCGAAGTCAGTTACAGATCCTAACCCCAAATATATTCTTGTAAGAATAAGGGAATTCACTGAAGTGCAATGGTCAAATTCAGAATATTTAGCATGATCATAATCATATTCTTTAATATATATGATCCTCTAGATTTTGGTAATTATCCCAAATGTATGGTACTTTACTTCCACCCCAGCCCCCATCACACAATTGTGTTTAGTGTCTTTAAATTTGAACTAACTCCTCAGCTTTCTGTAGCTGTGACTTCCCATGAGCTGATTATTAGTAGGGGGCTACACAGGGGATTCTGTGTCTCGGCACATTATTTCAGGAGCCGGGGAATATCAGCATGGCTGTTATTGCTGATGTTCTCAACAACGGGGAATGTGTCTGGCACACGTACAATTCCCCTCTGTGATAAGTGAACAAATCCGGGAGGTGGGAGGGTGGCTCAGTGGTTCAGCGCATGTGTTGACCTTACATTGATTGACATGCTGGCTTACAACCTCTGTCACTCTAGTTCCAGTGCACTCACCACCCTCGTCTGGCCTCCGTGGACACCAGGCTTGCACAGGGTGCGCACACACGTATCCTTGGCAACACACCCATGTACATGGAAACATTCGTTTAATCATCATAATCATCATAATTGTGGGATTATCTATTAGGAGAACTTTTGCTATACCTGGGATTTGAACTGGCTTGGAAGAAATTGGATTCATGGAGAAGGGTGGAGACAGGAAAGCCAGCGGTTAGTATAATTAGAATTTGAGTTTATAAAATATTTTATCTGAGATAATCTTAGGTAGATAAGAGGACAGGACATTTCGAATTATATAGTAGGGTTGCTCAGGTGACGAAAGATGCAACTTCGACTTGACTGTCTTCTGAAAGTTTTATGCATTTCCTGCTGCGCTGTATTGCACAATGGATTAAAATACAGAGCGTGGATAGGAGCCTCCTTTTCTGAAGGGATAAAAAGCGGCTCAAGCAATCCAGAGTATTCTACTTCTCCAGAATATCTTGGTTAATCATGTTGCATTAGTTACCCTCCCCTCCTTTTTCTGTGATAGAATATCATGACCAAAAAGATGGCGTATGGAAGGAACTGGTTTGGGCTTTTGGTTCCCGCTGGAGCATCCTTATTGTGGGGGAAGCATGTCAGCAGGCGGCTGGAGCCGGGAGCGTAGAGACAGACACACAGAGCAGACTGGATGTGAGGTTGTGCTGTAACAATCCCAGAGACGTGCTTCTTCCAGCTAGGTCCCAGTTCCTAAGGGTCCCAAAGCCTCCCGGAACAGTGCCATCGACAGGGGACCAAGTCTTCCAATATGGAAGCCTGTGGGGGACATTCCTCATCAGCACCACTGAGTATCTTCTGGGGATCTCAAAGTCAATGTATAAAAGGCACGTCACAGAGCGTCTGCTATGATACTAATTAACGTTAGCCACTGCTCTGTCACTGATTATTTCGACCAGTAGTAGCTCTGCCGCCACCTCAACAGTCCATTTCTTGAGAATCCAAGAGTGAGGCTGAGGCGACGGAAAGAAATGAGCTCTTGCTTTTCCTAGAGAGAGTTCATGGTCCAGGGAACTGGAACCATGGGAGGGATGCTTCCCTTCTCCGGTGTCACTTCAGGAGGCACTTTCCAGGCCAAGATTTTCTCAGTTGAATTTACCCAAATCACCCACGCGAAGAGCTTCACACACCTAGAAAACGAGAGCGGTGGGCGATGTTAGAACTGACTGGAGTGTCTCAGGCAGAGAGGAGGGCGCCAAGCTTTGAGTTTTTGCGATTATAGCTCTGCGGGGGTTGGGGGGGGGAGAGGAAGAAAGACTACTCAAGGATGGGGTCCAGCAGCAGTCAACAAAGGCTCGCACGCACGGATTTAGTTTACGTTATCTTGTTGGGGCCACCAACCAGTGGTGGCGGTCAGGCTGTTTTTCAGCATGGCTGTTTCCACACATTTAGAGGCTCTGAATGGAAATTATGACTCCATTGGGAAATGGAGCAGGCCTCCCTTTTGTGTGCATCGCAGGGGCTGGAGAGATGGCTCAGTGGTTAGCACTGGTCCCTGGTTCAGAGGACCCGGCACATATGGAGCCAAACGACCGGTGATGATAAAGATTAATATCCTAACAGGATAAAGATTTCATTCACCAGGAAATTGTAACAATTCTAAATGTGTATGCAGGAAGTAGTGTGGCCCCCCCCAATACAAGAAGGAAACCTGGTAGATCTGTTAGGATAGACAAACCCACTTATTTTTTTTGTGTGTGTGTATGAATATGTGAGTGTGTGTTTGTGTGAGTGTGTGTGTATGTGTGAGTGTGTGTTTGTGTGAGTGTGTGAGTGTGTGTATGTGTGAGTGTGTGTGTATGTGTGAGTGTGTGTTTGTGTGAGTGTGTGTGTGTAAGTGTGAATCCTTAGATTATGAAATAATTAGACCTAAGCCTAGAAATACTTCATTGGTAGGGATTGGATGAGATGAGATCTTTATACTGTTATGAACAAAGGAAAACTATCAAATCATTTGAGAATGTTAGATAACCCGGCTTTAAGAGAATTCTACACAATCCTGGCCAGAACCCTTCCCAAGTGTTAGGGCCCTGAGGGAAGTCTGAGGGGGGCATGAAAACCAATGTTAATATGAGAGCCTGCGCTGACTCCTGGTCAGGAAAGACTATTACGGCAAACACCGATGGGACTGGAACGAGGAATTCTGTAACCATCTCAGTTCTTAGTTTTGATAAATGTGCACAAGCTGTTTACAGGGAGGCTGGGAAGATGTCTTTGATCAGAAAGTCTTTGTTCAGGATTTGCAACATTCCTAAAATTATAAGTCATTTCAGAATAAAACAGCTAAGATAAATGAATAAATAATGACAGGTTTGTTCATTTACACATTTGACTTTGAGATTTTTATTATAACATTTATCTTCTCTTGGCACCAGTTCTCCAACCACCTGGCTTCAGGTGTGAGGGAACACCTTCAAAACATGGGTAGGACTTTTTTTTTTTTCCCATAATATACTTTAAAGAGATCGTCTTTACTTTGTTTCAGCAGATAGAATGAACGCATTTCAAACAGTGGTGAATGCTTCTTCGTACTTGAATTAAGTCGATGAATTTATAAGAACTTACTTTTTTTCCATGTTCAAGGACATTCTCTCTTTGTTTTGTGTCAAGTTTGTTTTTTCCTTTGAAGTCGGTGTGTTGGCAGCTTTGATCCAGGGGTAGGGAGTTCAAAGGCACTGCTGAAGGGGACCAGGGTGCTACACTCTTTCAGCTACTGGTAAGCCAGGCTGCATATAAAACTATCAAATAGAATAAACGAATATCTCCGTAGGACAGTAGGGAGGGAATTAGTTCGCAAAATACACACCTGCTTTAAATTTCTGAGTAGCCCAAATGAGTCCCTTCTCATTGCACTTTTGTTTATTATTTTTCTTCTCAAACCTTCCCCATGGATATTCGTTTTCAGAGATGTGGTTTTTGGCAGAGGGAGGTCAACATATTGTATCCTGCCAAAGGCGAGAGTTTTAACACCCACGGGTGAATCTCTGTGACTTGGGGGTCACAGATGCAGGTAGTAGGACTTCTTATGGGAAGTTTTGATGTTGAAACCTAAACGTTTGGATTCAAAACTGAGAGCTTAGGAGGACGTGGGAACCGCAAGGGTTTTGCTAGTGAGTTGTTGGAGTAGTCAGCCACAGGGCCACACCAAAGCACGGGAGTCCCTTCCTGCTGCAACGGTAGGGCCTGCCTTAAATCCCAGTCTCATATACGTTGTATGTGAGTAGGAGAAAATTTTTTATTAAAAGCTAAGCAATAGAGAGCAGCATTTCAGAGAGCGATAAAGGCTTCGAGAAGAGAATCAGACAGGTCATAAGCTGGCGGTTCATAGGGCACAGGGCAAGACCCATTTTGCTAGGGTAAGGACGGGTGGTCCTAAGGACATGGACGGCAATGGGCTGAGTCCTGGGTAACCTGGAAGGAGAGTGCCTAAGAGCAACAGACCTGTTGATGGAAAAGGAACAGATGTATTTATTTAAAAGTCGTTGGAGACAGACATTCTGAATTTCCAGTCAGAAACCCAAGAATTTGGGTCTTTTTGGTGATGCTCTGTATTTAAAAAACAAAACCCACAAAAACCTGCAAACAAACAAACAAACAGACTGTTTTCAGGAAGTGTGGTTTTTGGCCTAGGAAGGTCAACATATTGTAACCTCAGCATCATGCCAGGAGCAAAAGTTGTTGTTTAGCAACATCAGAAACAGGGCCAGTTTGTTAACCAATGTCTCTCAGTTTGTGGATGTGCACTGTCTCTCCATGACTGACAGGTCCGTGAAGGCGTTATGTTTTTCTAAATGTAGCACACAAGTAGTCCACGACAGTTTATCCCATTACTGATGATATGAAAGACAAAGACCGGCCGAGAAACAGCTACTTGACAACCGCATGTCATGCATGCGCTCACTGTTGCTCTGCGAATAATTTAACATTCTGTTAAATGTCTTGAAATTGGCAATTGCGTGAAGAGGAATGCGTTTGTGAAGTGTGTGTTGAAGGACTTGAGGGTAACGGGCCATTTTTTTTGTGTGCAAATTGCTCAAAAGTGATTCAGCAATTGGAATCCTAATTCACACAGGAACAGGTAAATCAAATGTCCTCGTAAGTGTTGGCTGAGTCTAAAATATTCTTGAGTTCATTGGGTTATTCTTGCAAGTTGTCTTCATAACGAAGAAAACAAGACAAAGAAACCTCACCAATACATGACAGTCAGCAAATGCCGTCACAGTGTAGAAGAAAGTACTGGTTCTGGCAATTGAGTTAAGTAACGACTAAGTAGCGTGGGAGATGGTAAGCATGGTGAGTGTCAACGCCCGGATTCATATCAGGATGCAGAGGAATAAACACGATGCAGCAAGCCAAGTGACCTTGGGCTTTCCTAGACTGGAGTACGGAGTAGCTGAAGGGAAGCCTTGAGGCAGCTGAGCTCTGTCTTCCTCATGGGAGAACACAGGGATAGGAGGTCCTATGAGCTAGGGAGAATGTTCTCATTGCAAAAACCTGGGTGTCAGCCTTTTGAACTATGAGCAAGAAATGTTTTTGGTTTAAGTTGTCCAGGCTCTGGTATTTTGTTACAGGAACTCTGAGTAGACAGACAGGCTTTGCTGAAGTTAGAATTCTCATGCACATCCTCAGGTCTTACACAACAGATACGATTCAGGGCGAAGGCCTTTGGTAACATTATGCACAGTATCATTAACTGCAGAATCATCGCTCATATGAGGGCTTCCCATTGCCCTTAAGCACGAAGCATTAAATTGGGTCTTGGAGAAGCTATTTTCTTAGAGGAGTAGACTCTTGGTGCTCTAGCTTGCAGGGCTGCAAGCAACGGATGGGCTGACCCTTTTTGCTCACCTGCGTTTTCTTCGGGTGTTAGATGATGGATCAGTCTGTGGCAAGGGCTAAAAGTACAGTGTGGGCAAATGCAGTGAGTATACATTTTTTTTGGGTGGGGAAAATGAAACTTTTGGTCATGTCTCTATTTATTCTCAGGAGACGTTAACCAGAGTAGAAATATACATCCTCCTCTGTGCAAGGAACCCGGCCACATTGTCTTCTCTTTCTCCCTGATGGTGACGGTGAATTGATCCTGGGTATATTGGCATGCGGCTGAGGATTAGGGGACCCTCTTCATTGTTGGGGAATATTATTTTAAGGCGTGTTACTTTTGCTTGTGTTGCGTTTGTTTAACTCTGTGAGGCTGTGTTAGCGTGTTTATCGAGAACCCCTGATAGTCTAATAAAGGGCTGAATGGCCGTTAGTGAGACAGGAGAGAGGAGTAGGCGGGGCTGGCAGGCAGAGAGGGTAACTAAGAGGAGGACTCTGGGAGAAAAAAGGGTGGGGAATTGAGAGAGGAAGGAGGAGGGCTTCAGGGGCCAGCCACTTAGCTCCCCAGCCGAGAAGGAGTAAGGAGTAAAGAGAGGTACACGGGAATAAAAGCCCCGAGGCCGGAGACAGATGGGATAATTTAAGTTAAGAAAAGCTGGCAAGAAACAAGCCAAGCTAAGGCAGGGCATTCATCATTAAGAATAAGCCTCGCCTGGGAGCTGGGTGATGGGCCCCTCAAACCGCCAAAAGAGTAAAAAGAAAAACCGCAGCTACACTTCGTGACCTCAACTCTCTCCTCTTGACGGTTGGCTGCTGTCCTTGGCTCTGGCTTCAGTCAGCAGCCTGGTCCCCGCCCCCATTCCGTGGCCCTTTGAGTGTTACCTACCTCATTCTTTTTTTCTCCTTGTGGGAAAGTGGGAGGCCACGGTATAGTTTCCACCTCGCTAGTCACCAGCAGAGCTTTCTGCTGCCTCCATGCCGCTCAAGACAGTGCAACCACACCTAACACAATGCCTCCCGAGGAGAGAGATGCAGTTTAAATACAAACACGCTGCTAGACGGCGAACACAGGTCCAGAAGTCAATTCATTTTTCTGAGACTTACTCGAGCCCTGGATGAGAATTATCTCATTAATATGGACTGAATTTTCCTTAGCTCTCTGGAACGTCATACTCAGTTGAAATATATACTCCTAAACCGACCTGATCTAGCCTGTACTTATCTGAACTTACAGAAGAAAGAACTCATCTTTTAGACAGTAGCTGGAAAGAGATTTATGAATTCAAGTTAAATGAATTCCTTGCCCTCAACATTACGTATAGGATTCGAGCCATCATTACGATAGTCTGACTAGCGAATAGTAGTAACATTGGGATTTAGGTAAAAATTCAATTTATGAAAAGAGATTATTTTAAGTTTTTGACCAGACAGATATAGGATAGTAATGTAACAGTTAAGAATATGGGCTCTGGAGTCAAGTTTGCATTTGGATGGAAAACTCATTCATTCATTCATTCATCCCACACACATTTGCTGATAGGTAGTCACTGGAAAAACAGCAATGAACAAAACTGACATTCTCCTGCCTAATAGTCTCTCAGTGCAAATGGATGTTGTATAAATAGTCCATTCAGAAAAATAATAGCCACAGTGGTCATGACACAGAGGATAAAAGTTAATACCGCACGAGGGAATAACCCAAGAATTTATTTTATACCGGAGGGTCAGAGGAAGCTGATTTAATGACTGAAGGGCCTGGGTGGGTGGCTGGACAGAATGGACATGGAGGCGTTAGAGTTGAGGGAGGGGAGGAGGGGGCTCCCTGTCCTCTTAGAACCTTGTTTTCTTTAGGCACGATGTGGATAACACCATCAGCATCACAAGGGTCACTCCGGGATTAAATGATGCTACATTGAATTATGCGTAGTGCAGGCTTGACTTCAGTATTTAACACTTTGTAGCTACGCAGACTAATTGTACTTTGTGGAATTCAGGAGAAGGTGTAGATAAAAAAATAGTGTGCCCCAGGGTTGAATCCTCCAAAGGGGTTTTAAGCACAGAAGGTACAGCAGATGACTCACGGAAGGTTCAAGAAGAAAATATATTTTGAAAATGCTATCTTAACTTCTATTTTGTGTATTTTGCTAACATCTCAGATATGCACAGTGGTACACGTTAGATAAATGTAGGACTTCTGAGATACAAGCAAAAGATTTGTAGATCCCAGGGTAAAATCATGGGTTTAAGGGTCAGATGAGCTGTGGGATTGAAGTCAGTCTGAACAGCGCACTCCCTGCGGGACCCTTGGGCAAGACCAAGCTGCTCATGTCTGTAAGGGCTAAATGCTGTGAAGTTAGTGTAATGATAGTTTGTATTTTTATGTATCCGGTCCTTGAGAAAGGATCACCGAGTGTTGTTCTTCAAGGGACAAAGACTTGAATACAGTGTGTGTGTGTGTGTGTGTGTGTGTGTGTGTGTGTGTGTGTAGATTTGCATGTGTCATGGCATATTTTGTGGAGGTCAGAGGACAATCTTGGGTGTTTGTCGTCCCTTTACACTTTGAGACAGGGTCAGTCTCTCTGTTGTGTAAACCAAGCTGTCTATAGAGTTCCCTTCCCCCCTCCCATTTTCCTGCAGGAATGCTGGGGCTATGGGCACTAGCCAGTGTGTCCAGCTTCATGTAGGTTCTGCAGGTTGGAACGGGGTTTCACGTGTTGGTGTGGCAATCACTTTACCCATGCACGCCTTTCCCTAGTCCTGGAAAATGGCATTTTGAAAGGACAACAGAGATAATGAAAAGCTGCCGTGTAAATAGTAACCCTTCATCGGGGACACCATGAGAACAGACCCAACTGACTGGGACTCATGGGGGCTCACAGAGATCAGAGAGTCTGTAGAGGTCTCACGCAGACCCTCTGCATACATGTTATGGCTGGATTGGTCCGTGTTCTTGTGGGATTCCTAACAGCTTGAGCAGAGACTGTTTCTGGCCCTTTTGCTTGCTTACTCGTTTCCTCCTACTGGCTAGGCCTCATCAGGCCTTGATGTGATGGTATGTGCTTGGTCTTATTGTAACTCTGTTATGCTTTGTTTGGTTGATGTCCCTGACGGGCCTGCTCTTTTCTGAGGGGAGAGTCCTGAAAAAAGAAATGGCTGTGGGGGTGGGGGTGGGGCTCTTTCCCCCTCCGCCTGTTGGCTACCAGGTCGAGAGGGGAAAGCGGCATGAGCACACACAGGGTCAGCTCAATTTTATCCCAGACTATGTGACATATGTAGGATTGGGGATGGTGGAGACAAACCCTAATCTGCATTCAGCGGCACGCTCCTATCACAAGGCAGAGGGGCGGCTGGAGTAGAGGCGGAGGGGAGATGGAGGCAGAGAGGTTTGGGGGATGGGAGGGGGAAGCTTCAGTCCTGATGTACTATATGAGAGAAGAATAAAAATGTAGTTGACCATTTGCAATGAATCTCAATTTATCGGTGAAGTGTAAGTTGGTGTTGCTTTTATGTGAGACAGGCATCCGAATCCTTAAAATGTTTGTTACTTTTGACACAGCCATGTTGGAAGACATTGCTGGATGGTCAGAGGTTGCAGAGTACCCATGACCGAGCAGCTTACCTCATTAGCAACGTGGAGCTCACTCCTGAGCAAGGAAGGATTCCTGCTCTCTGCCTGTCCTTATCTGGAGAATGTCTCTGGACCTGGAGGACTGACCTTATCTAAAAGCTGTCTCTAAACCAGATGCCTGATTCAGCTTTGTCTTGACCCTTGGCACAGATCCCTGCTGAGCTGACCTGTGCTAGGAGCTCTGCTGTAGGAGCCCACTGCCACATACTAAGCCTTGTGATAGGAGCGTGCCGCTGAATGCAGATTAGGGTTTGTCTCCACCATCCCCAATCCTACATATGTCACATAGTCTGGGATAAAATTGAGCTGACCCTGTGTGTGCTCATGGGCCGCCATGTCGGCCCATCTGCCGCTTTCCCCTCTCGACCTGGTAGCCAACAGGCGGAGGGGAAAGAGCCCCACCCCCACCCCCACAGCCATTTCTTTTTCAGGACTCATCCCTAAGAATAAAATACGTCTTTATGGTGGAATATTATGTAGGTGGTTAGGACTGCTAGGGTTGTGGGGACCTTGGAGATGGAATAAATGCATTTTGCAGTAGAAGATGAGCATAAAGCTTCTGTGCGTCCTGGAGTAGAATATTATGGAACAGAGAGAGCGATGTAGTTTGGGTGACAAGGGGTGGATTTGAACTTGTGATGATTTATCCTGAATATCAGCTTGGTGGGACTGTGAGATGCCCAGTGATTACTAAAGTACACTCCTCCGTGTGTCTGAGACGGCCTTTCAGAGGGGACCAACTAAAGGGACTTGAATGACTTTGGGCGGGGGGGGGGGGGGGGAGGGAGTTATAGAAGAAACATAAACGAAGGGAAAGCTTACTAGAGTAGGCATTCTTTGTTGTTCTACCTCCTGGCTACCATGACATGAATTGTTTTTCTCCATCATGCTCCCCCACCCCCCCACATGGTGGACTGAAAGTTGGGCTGGACATTGAGTATCATAGCAGAAATGGGGGAAAACTGTGGATTCCGGTTAACCGAGATGCGAGGAACTATGGATTCTGGTTAACTGAAACATAAGGAATTGTGGATTCTTGTTAACTGAGATGTGTTGAGAGCAGAAATGAAGGAACCTGTGGATTCCAGTTAACTGAAACACTAGGGAACTATGGATTCTGGTTAACTGAGATGTGAGGGACCTATATTCTGGTTAACTGGGGTGTGTTATATCTAGATAGCTTGGGGAGTTTATTTCTTACCTGTTTACCTGACAGGGCTTTGTAGGATTGTTTGTGTTGTCATCTTGCCAGAATCTAGAGTCACTTAGGGGACAGGTCCCCAGGGATACCTGTAGGAGTTACCTAGATAGGTTGGGCTCTGGACAAGCTTGTGGGGAATGATTGTGGTTAGTTGATGTGAGAAGAATCATCTGAATTGTGGGCTGGATCCTTCCCTGGGCAGGGATTCTAGACGATGTAAAATGGAGAACGTGAGCTGACCTAACAAGCTTGTAAGCATGCGTTCATCCCCTCTTCCTCCCGTGGATGCAATGTGGGCAGCAACTTCAAGTCCCTGCCCCACCCCACCCGTGATGGACTGTGCTTTGGACAGTGAGCTAAAGTAAACCACCATCGTCTTTTTCTTCTACCTTTTCTTCTTCTTCACCATGTATGTCTATTTTATGTGCCTGTACTCATGCCTGTGCCTGGGGCCTACAGAGACCAGGAGACAGTGTCAGATCTCCTGTAGCTGGAGTTACAAATGGTTGACAGTTGACATGTGTGTGACGGGAGCCCAGCCTGGGGCCTCTGCAGCAATAGCAATGGTCTGACTGCTGAGTGTCACTCTAGCCCTGCCCGTCTCTGTAGACGATGCTTTTTATCACGGCAACGAGAGGAGACAAAAAGACACCGAGGAGGTGACCAGAACTTTCCAGCAAGATCAGCAGGAAGGGGGACAGAAGGACGCGAGTGCAGGAATTCTTTCTGCTGTGTCAATTGTCACTTATTTCTGCACGAGGTTTTGGCAGAGCCATTTCAGTCACAGGGTTCAACTCAGGTGTCTGAGGGCTTGGTGAATTGGTATTAGGCAGAGGGGTCTTCCACACTTGCCTAGCAGAGCACACCCACACCTTGCTATCTGTCTTAGGGTTTCCCTCGATGGGAATAGACATGCCATGACCACAGCCTGCTTGTCATGAACCCCATTTGGGGGTTCAACCCAGGGGTTGAACTAAGGTAGGCAGTCAACATTGGCCTTGAGTCCCCTTAATAGGCTGAGCCAGCTCAGTGATCCCAGATCTGCATGAATTCTTATAGGAAGCTTTAAAATGATTTGCTTACATGTTCTCTTGTGTTCTGAATGGGTCTCTGAGAGGCTTTGTCGCCACCAGGAGATGGTGTGTCCCGGAGGCCACAGATTTCTCTTAGCAGAAGAAACAGCTGCTGACAGACAAAAAAAAAAAAAAAAAAAGCAACAGTGTTTTAATTTTAAGGAGGGTTCCTTGGGCAGAGCTAAGGGCTTGTTTGGAAAAGAAAACATATTCAATAATGGAGGGGTCTGCGGTGTAATGCTGGAGCAAATGGGATTATGGTTGGTTGGAATGAATTCAAGAGCTTTTGTGTGTCCCCTATTGGCAGTGATTTTCCTTCCGTTCCTTCTTTTCTTTCTACTTTTGTCCATGGGATAATAAGACAGCTAGGCACCGTAGTAGCGAGACTGGCTCGAGACACTACCCACAGGTCAGATAATTGGGCACACCGTGTACTGAATTATGAGTGAGCTTATCTTTGCACTTTATGGCACTGAACTTCAAAGCTCTCCTTTATTCTGAAAAGACTCTGAGCCACCAAAAGCCTATTTCATTCATTATCATAATAGTATCAGTAGCGGAACCGAATCATATGTAGTTGGCTCTCTAAAATTAATATAAAATTGCTTCGCGGGCTAGCTGGGTGGTACCTAATGGCTTCAATTGTCCTCGTGGGAGGACAAGTGGATGGGGCCTTAATCTTGCCAGTGTGGATAGAGTGGAAAAAAAAAAAAAGATTAAAGTGAAGATTGTTTAATACTACAGGTAAAACTGAGGGATTAATAATAAAGGACTGCAGGAGGGCTTGGCTGAAAGAACCCTCCGGAAATGTCACCTCTCATCTGTGTTCCAGTCTGTGCTGTACTGTCATCTCTTAGTCCTTGTAGTCTTCACGGATAGACTGCACAGCAGGGTTAGTGTGTTTTTAGCTATGCGTGTCCCTTAGAGAAAGGGGAGGGAGGACACCATGGAAGAAAGGTCCTCTAGACCAACATGGTCAGAGCTCACATGAGCGGGGAGAGACCGCGGTAGCATGCCCAGGGCCCACACAGGTCTGTGTCGGGTCCTTCGGGAGTATATTTTGGCTTCCGGTTTAGTATTTTTGTGGGATTCCTGAGTGTGTGAACTAGTGGGTGGGTCTTCAATTCTTGTGCCTTTGCTTGGGCCGGCCCTTTTCCTTCTGTTTGTCTGGTCCGACTCCAATGTGTTAGTTTTTGTTGTTGTTGTTGTTTTTAATCTTACTGTGTTTTATTTTGTTATCTTTTACTATTATCCCTTAGAAGCCTATTGGTTTTCTAATGAGAGACAGAAAGGGAGTGAGGGGGAGGGGTAGAGGGAAGAGAATTGTAACCAGGGTATATTGCGAGAAAAATATATTTTCAATAAAAGGAAAAAATTATATAGAGAACATGCAGTCTGATGATGAAAGTAGTACACAGTCCTTGGGCAGGACCCATGAAGTATGGGAAGATGAAAAGAACCAGTGTTTCATTTAATTATACAAATGATGTAAAACTAAGCCATTGCATTCTTATCCCGTGCTCAACACTGGAGTCCCTCCTGGAGGTCGTCTTTAATATGAGGCATGTGTGTTTTGTTCACCTCAATTTGGCTTAGATGTACTTACAGGAAATGCACATAGCAGTATTTTTTCCTCTTCCTTTTGTGTTTTGAACACAAGCTTCAGGTCGTGTGGTGCTATACATTCTTGGTTTTGTTCAGTGATGTCTCTTGGAGACAATATAATGCTCTGACATACAGATCTGTCTCTTATTTCCCATTTTTGGTGGGTTCTACAGTTCAGGAAGACCTTTGTTTAAAAGCTGTTATGTGAACAGAAGTTTACATTGCTTTAATAACCTCTCCCCTTTTGTTCTTGTTATAAATCACACAATAATCATCATCTTTATGGATGTCTCTGCACATGTGTGAATGGTTTTTAAGGGGAAATAGCTGGAGAGTTGAGCTGTTGGGTCAGACCGTGTTTATTTGCTTTGGTAGAGAAGAGATTAACACCAAGGCTTTGCCCATGCTTGGCAAGTTATCTACATGGAACGCTTTGCACCCACAGCCCCGTTTTAACTAAAAGACATCCCTGTCCACCCACGAACACTTGAAGATGTTAGTACTTTGGTACAGATCTGCTTTACATGAGGACCTGTTGAGATGAAGCGCAATTCCTGAACTGCTTCCTTTAGCTCTTTGCATTATATTTAATGGACACATTGCATTTTTATTAGAAGGATAGATAAAACAATGCCATGATTACAGCACTTCTTAAGTGAGATAATTGTATCACATCCTAAGTGAGCTGTGTTTTGTTGCTGAAAGAGATCATAGCCACTGGAGAACTTATTTTCCTAATAAAATTTTTATTAAATGGTGGGCTGTGTACACTACGGATGAAACCTCTCCTGAGTACCTTCAGCCTCTCATGGCCTCATGGGGGAGGTGCAGCTGTGGTGGCGAGGGTCAGTGGTTCCTTCTGAATCCTGAATGAGGCTGGTAGGATGTGACCCTGCCCTAAGAGCTTCCGTTCATCCACCTCTGCTTTCCCCCCAGGAGTATTTAGGCACCTTGGTTGTGTTGTGACTGCAAACACTGGCTGTCACTAAGGCTCCTGGAGGTTTTGTTTGGTATCCTGTGGATCGCCGCACACAGGTCATGGCAACGTTTGTTGTCCAGTTCAGGGCTGCTGGGTGACTTGTGTGTGCATGAATGGGTCAAGTACCGGTGGTTGGTGATTGAGTAGTCTCTTCCTCCTCCTTTTTCTTCTGCTCTTCCTCCTCCTCTTTTTCTTTCTCCTCTTTTGAGATAGGATCTCATGTGGCCTAGGCTGGCCTTCAAGCTGCTAAGTGGTCAATGTTATTCTTAAAGTCCTGATCTTATTGCCTCCAACTCCCAAGTGCTAGGATGCCTGGCTATCTACCCTCCTCTCCTTCCCTCCCTCCTTCCTTTCCTCCTTTCTCTCTTTCATTGGAGAGTCAACCCAAAGCATCATTCGTGGGCCCAACTACTGAGCAGCCACATCATTTTTTCTCATATAATAATGTAAGACCTATTTTTCTTGTAAGATGTAGGGGTTTTCTATGTTGTACAGGTTGCCCTCACACCCTTGATCCTCCTGCCTCAGCATCTTGAGTGCTAGGATTACAGGTGTTGGCTATGGTACCCAGCTCCAAAGACCAATTCTTCACTGCCTTCTCTCTCCATCATGGACTCATGCATCATTATCTCTTGGGCTGCCTCTTGCTTCCTTTTCAACTTTGAGAACAAGACACAGCACATTCTCGCTAACATTTCCTATGCGTTTGAAATACAACGGAAACTCCCATCTGAGATATCTTAGTGAAACCTCAGATGACAGACTGTTTAACACTCCTTTTAATGCTTTGTCTTTTGGGGAAACTCCACCAGGAAACTGCCAGTCATCCCATGGACTTCCCAGTCACCCGGGAACAGCTGAACCATTACCGGAATGTGGCTGAAAATGTTCAAAGTGAACTTGCAGCAACTTTGGTCAAATTTGAATGTGCTCAGTCTGAGGTGAGACACTGTACACATTCCATCACTCAGAAGGGCATTCTAGCCTCTTATGGAGGGAAACAGATGGCTGAGGATTAGAAACAGGATAGTAAGCAAGGGATTTCAACCTATTGACAAAGTCTAGACTTAATTTCCTACTCCATCCAGGCTTTCAGATTTCAATGAAGTCTGTATAACCTGGGGACTTTAGGTTAAAGTTGCATGGGCCTTGGGGAACTTGAAGCCTCCTTCAGAATGTCTTTCTTTAATATGGACTGTTTGTATTCCAGAGCTCTTAGGATCTCTGAATTCTCTTCATGTGGCAATTCTGATTGGGCAGATTCTAAGACCGACTGGTCTAATGAAGTTCCCAAGTCTCTCTGGACTCATTCTCCTCCTAGTATTGTGGCTGTGAGGGGTCTAGACTGGCCTGGGAGGGAGCTAGCAGTCGGTGAAGGATGCCAGGGGCCAAATGAGAGACGAACTTATAAACATGTGTGTGACTCTGCATGCATGCACATTCCCAGTTCCAAAGAGCCACATATGTGTGAAGATGGTCCCACAGAAGGGACAAGACATTCTTGGTCAGTAGGATGCAAACACCCTCCAGCATTTTGATGCTTCAGAACCCACAGAAGTCCAAAAGTTCCCTTTGTGTAATTTCCCTTTGTGACCATATTTCCCCCAGGAATCTGAGTATTATTTTTCTTTACCACCTACAGTTATGGTCTAGAAGGCAAATGGGAGAAATACAGTGATGTCCTGAACATCTGGATTTAATTGAGAAACAGTTGTGGCTGTGAAATCGCAGTGTAGCTTGGAGGTTCCCTAATCATTGTCACTCAGCAATAAATGCAGCAGTACCGACAGAGAAAATGGGTTCCCACTGTGAAATATTTTATTGCTTTCTGTAATATTCACCACAAATGTTGGGTTCCCACTGTGAAATATTTTTTTGCTTTCTGTAAATATCTACCACAAATGCTGCCTAAATAGTATGAAATCAACTTAAGACATTGCTCATTTATTTTATTTTATTTTTTATGTTTTCTTGTCTGTGTGCTGGACATTGAATTCAAGGTCTCTCACACACGATACAATTAATGACTCTTCCATGAGGGTTTCACACCAGCCTTCAACTGCTTTTTAAAAAAGGTATGACTATGAATGACTATTAGTCAGGAATTTATCCAACCATAATTTCCAATTTGCTAACACAGATCCAAATTCAAGAAAGAGAAAATGAAATTGGACTCGGTCATGAATGAAAGGTTAAATTGTAAATTATGATTTCGGCTCTTTGTGTAGGTACTTCCAATGGCACATTGTTAAATCCCTATGTCCCCCCTCCCCCATCTCTTCACATTAGCTTCGAGACCTCCGCTCCAAGCTTCTCTCTAAAGAAGTGTGCTGCCAAGAGCTGAAGGCTGAAGTGGAGGGCTACAAAGAAAACACTGCCAGGAAGTCATCTCTCCTTGTCTCTCTGAGGGGCAGAGTACAGGAACTCCAAGAGGAATCGGCAGCACTTTCTGCTTCGAAAATCAGAACAGAGACCTCTGCTCACACCACGATGAAGGAGAACCAGGAACTAATGAAGAAAGTCCTGGAACTGGATGAGAAATTGCGGTAAGAAAGTGGGCAGTGTTTCCCCGTTTGTTAGTGGCCATACTAGGTTCAGATCTCAGCCTTCTTCTTCTTCTTCTTCTTCTTCTTCTTCTTCTTCTTCTTCCTCCTCCTCCTCCTCCTCCTCCTCCTCCTCCTTCTTCTGCTCCTCCTCCTCCTTTTGGTAGGACTATTAAAATTTTATGAATGCTTTTTGAGATCTTATTGTCCTGTCTAAACTGTGGTGTTCTTTTAACTATTCATGGCTTATGCGATTTATTCTCTCTCTCTTTTTTTTAATTTAAATTTGAAACAATCCCAGTTCCTGCACCCTCCTGTCCTCCCTTGTTCCCCTCACCAATCCCCATCCCATCCCCTTTCTGCTCCCCAGGGAAGGTGAGGCCTTCCATGGGGAGTCTTCCAAGTCTGTCATATCATTTGGAATAGGGTCCAAGGCCTCCCCCATGTGTCTAGGCTGAGACAGTATCTCTCTTTGTGGGATGGACTCCCAAAGTCCATTCATATGCTAAGGGCATCATTCCTCCCTGTCTGCAACTGGATTCCAAGCATGTTTAGCTGTGGGTGTCTGCTTCTGCTTTTATCAGTTACTAGATGAAGGCTCTAGGATGGCATATAAGTTAGTCATCAAACTCATTATCGGGGAAGGGCATTTAAGGCAACCTCTCCACTATTGCTTAGATTGTTCGTTGGGGTCATCCTTGTGGATCTCTGGGCTTTTCCCTAGTGCCAGATTTCTCTTAAAACCTATAATGGCTCCATCTAATATGGTATCTCTTTTCTTGCTCTCCTCTATTCTTTCCCTGACTCAATCTTCCTGCTCCATCATGCCACCTCTTCCCATCTCTTTCTCCCAACTCCATCTCCCCTCACTGCCTGCTCCCAATTTGCTCAGGAGATCTTCTCCGGGGACCACGTATGTCTCTCTTAGGGTCCTCCTTATTACCTAGCTTTTCTGGCTGTGTAGATTGGAGGCTGGTAATCCCTTGCTCTATGTCTAAAAATCATGTATAAGTGAGTACATACCATGTTTGTCTTTTTGTGACTGGGTTACCTCACTCAGGATGGTTTCTTCTAGTTCCATCCACTTGCCTACGAATTTCAAGATTCCATTGTTTTTTCCCTCTGAGTAGTATTCCATCGTGTAAATGTACCACATTTTCTTTATTCATTCTTCAGCTGAGGGGCATCTAGGTTGCTTCCAGGTTCTGGCTATTACAAATAATGCAGCTTTGAACATAGTTGAATAGATGTCCTTGTTGTATGAATGTGCATCTTATGGGTATATGCCTAAGAGTGGAATTACTGGGTCTTGAGGTAGACTGATTCCCATTTTCCTGAGGAACCACCATACTGATCTCCAAAGTGGCTGTGAGGAGTTTGCATTCCCACCAGCAGTGGAAGAGTGTACCCCTTTCTCCACATCCTCTCCAGCATAAACTGCTGTTGGAGTTTTTGATTTTAGCCACTGACAGGAGTAAGATGGTATCTCTTAGTTGTTTTGATTTGCGTTTCCCTGATGACTAAGGATGTTGGGCACTTTCTTAAGTGTCTTTCAGCCATTTTAAATTCATCTATTGAGAATTCTCTATTCAGTTCTGTACCCCACTTTTTAATTGGATTATTTGGTGTTTTGGTAACTAGCTTCTTGAGTTCTTTGTATATTTTGGAAATCAGACCTCTGTCAGAAATGGGGTTGGTGAATATATTTTCCCATTCTGCGGGCTGCCATTTTGTCTTGACTGTGTCCTTTGCTTTACAGAAGCTTTTCCATTTCAGGAGGTCCCATTATATTAATTGTTGATCTCAGCGTCTGTGCTACTGGTGTTACGTTCAGGAAGTGGTCTCCTGTACCAATTATTTCAAAGGTACCTCCACTTTCTCTTCTAAGAGGTTCAGTGTGGCTGGATTTATGTGGAGGTCAGCCTACTTCTTGAATGAGCTTTGAATGTTATACATTATTTTTCCTTGAAACTCAAACTGAAAAAAATTACAGACCTCAGGTTTCTTTGTAGTCTTGGAGACTTTGCTCAAGTTCAAATGGTGTCAAGTGTTTCAACATTGTGTTATGTATGCTTAGGAGCTATTGATGAGAGCTGCCAAAGCTTATTACATGTGTGGTGTGCGATTTCCCTTAAGTAGAAGCTTAACTATGGGAGTGACAGGGAAGCCCACAGGAGTGTATTTAGAGGACAGGTAAAACATGCAAGGAAGCATGCAAGGAAGCCAGACATCCTCAATTCAGTTTTATTAGCATTTTATACAGAGAACTCAAGACACTCAGGATATTCACACTTTGTTCAGCCAAGAGGTCACTGTTAAAACAAAATTGGGAAATGCTTTCTTCTAAAATATATTTTAAAATTCTATGTATGACTTTTTTTTAAAGACATGTAGTCCTGGCTGTCCTGGAACTGTAGACCAGGCTAGCCTCAGGCTCACAGAGATCTGCCTACCTTCACCTCTCAAGTGTTAGGATTATATTAACATGTTTTGGGGACATGGTATTGTAAGTAGCATTGAAGGTGAGATTGTTCTGCCTCTGCCTACTGAGTGCTAGGATTACAGTCATGCTGTACCATACCAGCTTTAAATATCACTCACTGTGTTCCATCTTTAAGATGGACAGTGCTCCCAGTCCTTTTCCAGTCCTTTTCTCCTCCACCCATTATCAAACTTCCTTTGTTGTTTATTTGCTTGATTTTAAGATAGGCTCTCCCTGTGTAGCCCAGGCTGGTGTTGAATTCACAATCCTCCTTCCTTTTCTTCCCAAGAGCTTGGATTACAGGGGTTCTTAAATGTTTTTAAGAACCCAAATCTCTTGTTTATCTCTTTTCTCTTTTATCTGCCCCACTGAAATTCCTTGCTATGACCGCCAGTGTTGACTCAGGGCTGGTTGGCCTCTGAAGCATCAGTTACGGCTGGTCTGTGAACTACTTTCTTCTCTTGGCTTCTAGAACATTACACACAACTAGTTTATCTTTTACATTTCTCTTTTTGTGTTTTTCTTCCCCTTGGCTTCCAAATATTGGGGTGACTTTCTTCTTATTTCTGTGTTATTTAACCCCCTGTCTTCTAAGTATGATCTAGATGCGGGTGATACTGCAAGTCTGTGTCTAGCTTGAATCTCCTTTCAACACAAGGAACACAAACCTTCATCTTGATGCCCAGCAGACATTTCAACTTTATGTGTCTGAAAATGGGATCTAAGGTTCCCACCATATCTTTCTGTACTCGTTTGATGTGGTGATAATTTCATTCTTCTAGTCATCAGGTAAAACATTGCCTGTCATCCACGGCTCTCTTTTTCTTTCGTATTCTTCTTTACTTAGAAAATGCATTCACAACTGTCTTAAAATAAAACTAAATATTAACTATTTCACATTTGTTACCCCAGTAACACCGTCCTCCCTCACCCGGACTTATTGCAACAAGTATGTACAGCCTCAGCACCCCACTCCTGGTACAAGTTTATTCTTTGAGTAATTTAGGATGATATTATAGTATCACATGGCTTAGCCATCAGAAATTTACTACTCATAGTTCTGAACGCTGGGAAGTTCAAGATTGAGGTGCTGGCTGCTTCATTTTATGGTAAGGGCCAACTTCTTATTTGAGGGTGAATTTCTTTTTTTTCCCTCCCATGGCAGAGAAAGAGAGAGATAGCTTCTTTCTCGTTTCCTCCCCAAATATACTGATCCTCTTCATAGGGATTCATATTCATTACTTAATAATTGTCTCCTGGAAGCCTCAAGTATACATGCTGTCTCAATGGAGGCACGCAGGGCACGTAAGCATCCAGTTCTTCTGTCAGTGCGCAGCCCCAGCCAGAGTGAGCCTGTTGAAGTAGCATGAGACCATGTCAGTCCTCAACTAGGACTTCTCCAGTGACTCCTCTTCTTACCTAGGGCAAAGGCCTATTGTCTTTACAACCTAAAAGGCTCACACTCCCCTGCTGATGCTGCCCTTCTCTCCCCTATTCTTTTGGATCTAGACCACTGGCTTCTTTGCTGCCTTTTGAACTGGACAGACATGATCCTACCTCATCCGTTTGCAACTGCTCATCCCTTTGTCTTCACGGCTCTCCTGTAGATAGTGTGGCTACGTTTGATCTAGGCACTCACTTGGCAGGACCTGTGCAATGGGTCCTTCCATGAGTGCTGTCTAAAATCTTCTTACTCCCTTTTCCCTTTGGTCATTCCATGATCTCATGTGGCGTAGGCTGGCCTTCAAGCTGCTAAGTGGTCAATGTTAATCTTAAAGTCCTGATCTTATTGCCTCCAACTCCCAAATGCTACGATGCCTGGCTATCTACCCTCCTCTCCTTCCCTCCCTCCTTCCTTTCCTCCTTTCTCTCTTTCATTACTTTACACGGATTAATATTTTGATCAGTCTTTCCAACTGGAACATGAACTCCACAGGGCAAAGGATTTTTTTCTATTTTGCTTACATCTGCATCTTTCACATCTTGTTAGGATCCAGAGCAGTTATGGTCATTTATTTTCTACTATAATATAAACGCATAATACAAATATCATATACTTATTGTAAAAACACCCTTTCAATGCAGACATTCTCAAGAAGAAATTGAAATTTCTCAAAATCTTTTCTTATGGGAAATCTTAAATAACATTTTTTGAATAGACAGATCATTTTGCCCGAATTGCACTATATAATATAGACTTTTACTGACTAATACATTGTTGATGTTTTAAAATGTTATTTAATTCATCGTCTTTTTGTTTGTTTGTTTTGTTTTTTGTTTTTTCGAGACTGTCCTGGAACTTTCAGCCTTGAACTCATAGAGATCCATCTGCCTCCGCCTCCCAAGTGCTGGGATTAAAGGTGTGCGCCACCCATTGCCCGGCCTAGTTCATCATCTTCATGGCTTTTTATATTCCACTTCTAAAATAGCTTGATGGGGATCTGGAGAGATGACTCAGTAGTTAGGACCACTTCCAGCTCTTTCAGGGAAGCAGGTTTGGTTCCCAGCACCCACATGGCAGCTCACAATTGTCTGTTTATAACTTCAGTTCCGGAGGATCCAGTGCCCTCTTCTGAAATTGATGGGTACCAGACACACATGTGGCACAATATACATACAAGCAGGGAAACACCCATGCACATAAAATATAAATGAATAAATGTTAAAAACTCTATTTACTCAAAACTAGTTACTCAGATTAGTTTCATTAAAAAGTTCACTATAAAACGATCTGAACATGACATCTGTGGACACTCTTATTTATACATTTTATGTGATTATTTCCTTAGCATAGATTCTTGGAACTTGGTTGGGTCAGTTAAGAAGCAAATAGCTATGGACATAGTTTAATGACCTTTGCAATAGAGCTGTGATGTTGAAATCTTGTGTCCAGTGTGTGGGGTCACGTAGGCAGATCTGTCAGAGCCATGACAGGCATTGTGCTTTTCATACGTGCAGAAACTACAGATAGACCAACACTAGTCATTTATTAATGCAGTTTCCTAAATGGAAATATGATATGCTTTTGAGTACATGCAATTACGTGCTTTGTTAATCTTTGAATAGAGTCAAAAATTTTGCAGTAAACACCTAACATGGGAAAAAGAAAGCAATAATCATGATTATTGTCTAGAATACTGAAAAATGACACCAAATTGCTGAGATGATTCTAATTTGCCTTAAAAGTATGTCTGTTTTTTGATGACATTACTGAACATGTGAAGTATCGGGGATTCACTGGGCTGTTTCAACAAACCTGTTGGAGACCAAATACCTGACATTTCCTTGACTTGTCACTGTCTATACATTGCCAATATGCTAAAGATTCTCTCTGCATGGCTGCTTGTATTGTTCCTTTCTGAATATTTCTTCTGCTTTAGATAGTATCTTTGTATGTATGTATGTATGTGTATGTGTCTATCAGTTTCACTTGGCTGTGAACCGTATCGATCACCACATAATGTCCAAAGAGAAGATGAAATTTGGTTTCCTAGCATCCCCACAGTGCCATTCTCCTCCCCTTGGAGGCCCCACGAGAGGCTCCATGGCTTGTGGATTGTGACCACACACATGGCAGAGAGTCTGTGTGTGAACTAGTGCTTGCCTTCATGTCTGCCATAGTGTTAACTCTTGATTTATTTGCTTTTTGTTTGTTTGGTTGTTTTTTGATAGGAACTGCTTAAAGGAAAATGAGGAGTCTAAGAAACTAGGCTTAGAGAATCTCCGGAGACATGAGGAATTTCGGACTGAGCTTTGTGACTGCTGGAGTCTAGACAAGAAGCACGAGGGAGCATCTGATGAAGATTTGATTTTAAAGGTATTTGCATGCAGGGTAAAGGCACTATACACACAGGGTCATGTAGGCAGAGGGCTCCTGTCCTGCAGACACTCAAACAATCACTCAGAGGCTTACTATATAATTACAAATGCTCGGCCAATAGCTCAGGCTGATTACTAACTAGCTCTTGAGTTTTAAGTTAATCCATGTCCCTTATTTACACTCTGCCACGTGGTGGCACCTTTATTAGCATGGCACATTCATCTGCTCCCTCTGTGACTGCTGGGGGACTTCCCAACTCTGCCCTTCCTCTTCCCAGCATTCTCTCTGTGTCAGGCGGCTCTCTCACCCATTCCCTGCCCGCCCAGCTATTGGCCAATCAGCCTTTTATTAATAATGACAGCAGTACACGTTTACAGTGTACAAAGATTGCTCCATAGCAGGGTTGGTCTGGCGTGACAGGAAAGGGAAGTGCGTTGGTTGTCTCTAGGGGTGGCGGGAGTCTGGGACAGTAGTCCAAAGGAAGCATTAATTAACGGTGTAGGCCAGGATAGACCACATCACCCCTTTTAGCTTCAACCCTAGAATCCTCACTAGTACTGTTTGAGATTAGGGGCTAATTACTTTGTCTAAAATGCATTTAGACATTCAAATGTAATTAACTATCGCAATGATACGTTTCTGCATGAAGCTTTTCGTTCAGTTACAAACACACACACACACACACACACACACACACACACACACGCAAAATCAGATATACAAAACATTAATGTCTTAATTTTCATTAACACCTTTAAATGAAGACATGCAGCATTAGATTTCATCGTGCATTTGCAAATTAAGTGTTTTCTTGTGGCCTCCCTTCTGTTTCTCCCCAGGTTCCCATCCTATCTTGTATCCTTCAAACATGAGAACAGGGCTAGATACACGTGGCACAAAGTGGAAGGATGTGGGCTTAGGCTGTAATTTTGTTACTGCCCAGGCTGCTGCCCCCTTTGCAGTGTACTTAATAAAACATTCCCCCCCCCCCCCGACTCTGTCATTTTGGGCGGATGCAGTGAGTAAAAAGCTGGACATAGTTCTAAAGTACTTTTACCTTTTACACTAGAACTAGTAAAATCTTACCCTGCGGCACATTGCTATTAAAGGCAGGGATTAGTAATTCTAATGCAGCACTTGCCTTGATACATAGTGATTCACTCAGGTGTCTGTTCATTCATAAACGTTTTTGTGTCCTTGTGTCCTGACAGACAAGTCATACGGCCACTCTTAAAAGTTACCTCCCAGTTGTCCACGAGTCAGCTCCCACAGTGTCCTCTGCGAGTGGATTCACTCTGATTTAGTCAGGGACTCTCATGGGTGTCAGATGCTCCCACTCCTCCTAGTTAATATAGGACTAGGAGATCACTTGCAGGAGTCTACTTTTTGGTGTGGTTTGGGACTCATTTGCTTCAGAAGCCGGGTGGCGGGCAGAGCAACAGGGTGCTTAGAAATTCCACCTTTGGGAATGAATCCCTTCCCTCCACTACTGACGACCTCACTGTATACCAGCAGGATGTCTGCTAATCGCGCCACTTTGTTTGCTATATTCCCAACGCTTTGCCCCTTACCTACCAGGAGAGCCCATTCCTCCTGAAATCAGCCAGCTTGTGCAAATGGTGGATGATTCCCGTGGGCGGCAGAGTCCACTCCTCCGCCATCTCCTAGACCTTCCGCTCTTGGCCACTGTCCTGCTGTCCTGCTGCTCTGCTCATCTCACAGCTAGGTATCAGACGGCTCTGAAGAACAACACACACACACACACATGCACACACACACACACACACGCACACACACACATACACACGCACACACACACGCACACACATGCACACACACACGCACACACACGCACACACACACACACACGCACACACACACCAGTCCTAGAGTATTCATTCTAGCCAGTCCTAAATCACATTACTCCGTTTTACCCATTGCTTTCCCCAGAAGCCACAAGGGAGTCACGTGTTCATAGTTCCTTGCCCCCTTCCTTCTCAGTGGCCCCAGGGATTCTCCAAGTGACCCTTGCAACAAGGATGTATATAATGAGTACTCTTTTAGTTTTCAAAACATTTAATTTTGTGTGTGTGTGTGTGTGTGTGTGTACATGTATGTGGGGGTATGTGCTCATGTGCTTGGAGTCCAGAAGAAGGCGTCGGATGCTCTGGAGCTGGAGTTATAGGTAATTATGAGCTGTTTGATTTGGGTTCTGAGATCCAAACTTGGGTCCTCTGGGAGATCAGTACTACTGATCCATTTCTCCACTATCTCCCATACTTAGGCAGGGTCTCAGTATGTCTCCCTGGATGGCCCCGAGCTCTCTGTATAAATAAGATGGCCTTGAACTCAAAGAGATCCATCTACTTCTGCCTTCTGTGTTCTGGGATTTAAGATGCATCAATACACCTGGCTAGGAAGCATTCTTAATAATTTCCTCGATATTCATGCATACACTTCGCCAGTGTTTGCTGAGTGTACAGTACATGCTGGGCACTGTTCTGGGGATGTGGCAGTGAATGACACCAGACTAATTAATTCTACGCCCTTGGGGAAACACCCTTCTTTCATTGTTATGGGGTTGAGATGGTACCAAGGTGAGCAACTGTATCGCCACCCTATCCGGAGAAAGGTTCTTCGAAGAAAATCACCTTGTGATGCAGGGTTAGGGAATAAAGGATGCCAGAGGTTTGGGAAGCTGGCTTAGGCAGCCTGGGGCCACTCCGGGGGTTTGACGTAGATGGATGCTGGGAAGTGAGTGCGGGGAACGTGAGGAAGTGTTCAAGAGCGAGGGACAGAATTGAGTCGTGAAATGGTACCAAGTGCAGGGACTGAGATGTGTCACTTCCATCGGTGATCAAAACACAGGCACTGACCATACTGTCTGGGGTTTCAAGTCCCGTTACAGGCATTGTCGTGGCCCTGCAGAGTGAGCTTATCTGTATGGCTAGTGAGGCTTGCAAATGCTTCCAGGGAACTTTTCTCAATGCACAGCACGGAAAGCAGAAAGCCCTGTGAACGCTAACCCCCCCATGGCAACCGTTTTTATCACGCTTCATAGGATGCTCCCAGTTACTTAGGAAGCTATTCACAGACACAACTGCTCTGCCTTCTTTGCAGGGCCCACCCCATCCCCACCGCAAGCCAGCACCTTGCACACAGTAGGTGCAATTGGATGTGGGCTGAGGATGTGGGCTGAGGATGGCTCTCTTGGTCACTGACCTTTGCCATCCCCCTAGCCTAGCCTTCACTCAATCTACACTTACTCACCTCCCATCATCCTTGCCTTGTGGCCTCCTTTGAATAATTTTAATTTGACCACTGGGTCTGCAAACAGTGGCGTTTAGAGGCTGCCTTCGAAAATGTGACTCTTTGTGTCTGCTGTTTTCAAAGTTTTGTCAGTTCACAACCTCATTAGGCTATAGGTTGTGAATTGCTTGGAGAAAGTGGGCGGAACTGTCTGTGTATTTTTCCTTTATAAAAGCACAGCGTTAATTTCTTTCTCTTCAGCTTAGAGAGCTGTGCAAAGAATACACATTCCTGAAAGGACAAATCATGACTCTTGAAGAGACTATAAATGTCCATGAGATGGAGGCAAAAGCTAACAGAGAAACGATCTCAAGGCTGGCGGCGGAAGTCAGCAGGGAGCAGAAAAGAGCTGCCTCCTGGGCCATGGAGAAAGACAAGCTGAATCAGGTACAGTGTGCTGGAGGTGCCTCTGTGCCGGGCTCACAGAGCAGACATGGGGGCATAGATGTCTGTGAGCGCCCTGAATCTATGGGCTACTGTTCCAAAGGGCTGCTCTTTGCAGGAGGGGTGGAGGCATTGTGGGGATAAGTGATTCCCGTAGGATGTTTGATATTTGATATATCCTTTTTATACATACTAGCTACGTATTTCTAATTGCAAAAAAAAAAAAAAAAAAAAAAAAAAAATACAGAGTGCTTTAAGGGATTTGTAGGCTGGATGGCTTGCTATGATTAGATAATAATGATGGTTTTCATATTCAAGTCTTAGATTTTTGAGCAAATAGGCAATGCGTTTAAAAGACACAAAGTTCTAATTGTACAAAAGATATTAAATGATGATCCCTCCCTCTCCTCTCTCTTCCTAGGCAGCCACTTATCCTCCTGGGGAAACTTCTTATAATTCCTTTATTTATTTAATTAATTGTGTGTGTGCCTGTGTGTGCTCAGGTGGGGGGGTCACAGAGGTTGATGATGGGGTTAACAATGGGTGTCTTGCTTTATCTCTCCCCACTTTATTTTTTCTTTTCTTTTAATACATGAGTCTTTTTTGGCCAGTTACTTGAAGGAGAGGAGTTAATGGCACCGATGCCAGGCTGGCCGAGCTTCACAGACTTGTAGGTAATAGAGAAGTCGTCCAGATAGCGGCCCATCATCTCTGGCTTGATCTCCACCTGGTTGAAGGTCTTGCCGTTGTACACGCCCACCATACTGCCTACCGTCTCGGGCAGGGTGATCATGTCCCTCAGGTGGGTCTTCACCATCTCTGGCTTCTCCATGGGCGGCGCCTCCTCCTTGGCCTTTTTCAGGCGCTTGAGTAAGGAGTGCTGCTCCCGCAGCCGCAGGTCACGGTTCAGGTGTCGCCTCTGTCCAGCTGCATCAGTGGCTCACAGGACACGCCCAGCAGTGGTCCAAGCCCACTCCGCGGTAGGTGAACTTGCAGAAGGTCCGTTTCTTCTTCTACTCCACTTCAGCCATTTTGGTGGCTTCTAGGAAAAGGAAGCGTTGGCTGAGTCTGCCCCCACCTTATTTTTTTGAAACAGGGTTTCCCGCTGAAACAGGAGCTCACAAACTGGTCAAACTGGGTGGCCAGAAGGCTCTCAGAATCCTGTCTTCACTTTTGGGATTATGGTGGTGTGTGCTCTCCCTCTGTCTTCCCCCCCTTTCTCTTTCCCCCTCTCCTCCCCCCCTCCACACCTGGCTTCTTGCACAGATGTTGGGGATCCAGATGTAAATCCTCTTGTTTGTGCACAAATAATCCAAGCCATTCTATCCATAAAGACAAAAGCAAACACATTAAACGAACGCTATATCCTTCTGGAACTGCTCATTGTGTATATGTATAATGTGTATGAAGGTATCCCTCTGTGTATCACACGTGTATGCTTATTTTTAGTAAAAGGACAATACACTGCACACTGTTATCAGTAAGGCCATTGCGAAGAATTACATCAGTTGCTTCTCTGTTGCTGCGATAGCGTGTTCTAACAAAGGCCGTTTTGGGGAGAAAGGCTTCATTTATGGGCCACGATGGACAGAAAGCATGGTGGCAGGGTTGAGAGGCCACCTAATGGTCAGGAAGAGAACTGTCCTCGGTCATCCATGCACAGGAAGCAGAAAGAGAGGAAACAGGAAGTGGGGGCTGCTATAAAGCCTCAAACCCCACCCCCATGACATACTTCCTCCAGGAGGGCGCTACCTCCTGCGTTCCTGAACCTTCCAGTTGGGCACCAGGTGTTCAAACACATGAGCCTATGAGGGACATTTTTTTATTCAAGCTGCATGTGTCATCTGGTATATAAAACGAAATCCTATAAGACTTGATGGATCCAAGTATATGGACACAGTAGTAATTCTGAGAGGTGTCAACCAAAGGAAATGGCTCCTAATTATAAACTTTTATTTACGCAATGAATAGCTTGGTCTTTTCCAACTAGCTAGAACTTGTTTGAGTGTGAGACTAAACACTGTATGTTTAACACTGTATAATCTTTAGTGTTTGTTTTTTCGAGACAGAGTTTCTCTGTGGCTTTGGAAGCTGTCCTGCTCTTGTAGACCAGGCTGGCCTCGAACTCACAGAGATCCACCTGCCTCCGCCTCCCGAGTGCTGGGATTAATTAAGGGCATGAGCCACCACCACCTGGCAACACTGTGTAATCTTTTAATTATGTTTTAAGGTATATGATGAAGAAATTCACTATTGGATTAATAATAACCATTCACTTTCAAAAGCTAAAGTGAGTTAGCGCAGCCAGTTAGGGCGGTGGCTCTAGTCACAGACTGGGACTTACTGATTAGGTAGTGACTGGGTGTCCCAGAGAGGCTCCGTGAGGGAGGAAGGCCTGGTGGTCTCCAGGCTGAGAAGAATGATGGACGTGGCGTTAGCGTGTGAAGGAGGCCCCTTCTTCCTTACACATCACTGGGTCTGACAGTGATCCGCAGTAATGATAATTTCTAGTTATTCCACAGTAATGATGGCTATTCCTAATTACTTCCAGTTATCTTCGTGAACAAATCCTCTTACCATTGGCTTTGCTCCCCCAGGACTTCCTCGCGGGAGGGGGGGGGAGAGCAAAGACTGACATTGTCATCAGCTTCTTGTCTTGAACAGTTTGTGCCGCTAGAACAAAATGCTACAGGCGAGTCTGGGGATTCCGCGCAGTGAGAGCACGTGAGTCCAGCTGTACAAGGTCTTGGGTTGGATTCCCAGTACCACAAAAGAAACAAAACAAAAACAAACAAACAAAACGCTATAGGGAAATGAAACAGTAAGTTGGAAATACAAAGTCAGGTACCGGCGCGGCTGAGTTCTGCTAAGGTTCTCGTCTATGCTAATAAATGTAGGTTTTTTTTTTTTTTTTCTGTGCCTCACATGGTACAGAGGAGGGGGCAAGGTAGAGGGAAGAAAAGAGGGAGAGAAAGAGGGAGGTAGGGAGGCAGAGATAGTTGATAGATGGATAGACAGACAGTTATCTAAGATGTCTGCGGGTTAACAATTATGAGGTCGTTTCTTGCTTTTTGTTTGTGGTACCTGGAATTGAACCTATGACTTCATGCACGTTAGGCAACTGGTCTACCATGAAGCCATATTCTTGTCTTATTCTTCTTGATGTTAACATCCCTCAAATCTTGCCTTGGTTAACTGTCCTCTCAGAGGTGGCAAGGTGATAATTTATACATTTCTAACTCCTCCTAAGTCAGCTGCTAGCTCTCCTTCCGTCCCTCCCTCCGTCCCTCCCTCTGTCTCTCCCTCTCTCTCTCACTTGCTCTCTTGTTTTTCTTCAAGGATCCATAATTCAGAGCAAAGCTCTGAATGCATGAGTGTTTATACTTCTATAAAGACAGCTTCTTTTTCATTCTTATACGTCATTTTTTGTTTTTGTTGTCTGACTGTCCGGTTTGTTTGATGGTGTCCCCAGTTTTCCGAACGTGTGGCCCTTGTACTCCTGCGCCTTGGCTCTTGTCTAACACTTCATTGTCTTCAGCACACAGGCAGTTCTCCTGGGCTTACTTGAAATTGGGAGCCCACGCCTCCCAATTCCCTAGAGAGTTGAGGTTCTACTTGTCAAGGAATGGTGCTTGGAGGCCATACTTTATCCGGCAGGCATACTCACTTCCTACACATTTACCATACCACAGTAACAGTGCTAATTGCTCAGTGAGATTGTGTGGTTTCTTCTAGTTCATACAGCCATCATGTGGCAAGGCTAGGACCTGAACCCCCATTGCCACAGAGCTCTGCCTCTGTCAATCATCCTTTTTGCATGGCAGCCACAGTATCATCCTATGTGTGTGTGTGCGGGCGCGTGCGTGCGTGCATGCTTGTGTGTGTGTGTGTGTGTGTGTGTGTGCATGCGCGCGCGCGCGTGCGTGAGTGCTTGTGTGTGTGTGTGTGTGTGCATGCGCGCGCGTGTGCGTGCGTGCGTGCGTGCTTGTGTGTGTGTGTGTGTGTGTGTGTGTTGGTTGGGATTATTTTTTAGTGGAAGAACCATAATAGGCAGCACACAATCTCCTCAGTGCGTGTTAACGTTCACAAAGTGTCTCTGGACATTAGCAGGAAATGATGGAGAAAGCATGTCAAATATTACCTGAGATAGGAAAACAGAACCCAGTTCCCTTTCTTATATAAGTGTCTTGGGAACGGCTCTGGAAACTCATGCACTTTGGCTCCAGGTTTCTGCCAACCTCATAAAAATTGTAAAATAAAAATATGGGCAGTAAAAACCCTAAGGGCTTTAATCAAGTGCTCATTCATGGAACTGTTACTCTGATGATTTACTATCAAAACTACTGCCCAGTGCTTTTACCGACATGCTAACGTCCTCAGAAAGCCTCCAGCTGCGTTGCAGAGCTTGGGTTTTGAGGTAGGAAACTTTGTTCCATTAGGAAAATCCAGATGTATGGGACAGGCTGCACAGCTGGGGTGCCGTGTCTACAGAAATGTAGCTTTATTGCTTTGCTTAAAGAGCTTACTAAGAGCCAAGTGTGATGGTGCACACTTTTAATCTCAGCGTCCCGGAGGCAGAGGCAGGAGGATCTCTGCTAGTAAGTGGTCAGTCTGATCTCCATATTAAGAGTCCCTGTCTCCAAGGGAAAAGAATCCAGCTGATTTATCATGTGTGGCGAATATATTATTTGGGGAACCCTCGGCAGTTATTTTGTGTGTCTGTGTTCTGGGAATGGAAGCGGAGAGAACATGCCTGTTAAGCACATGTACCCCTCAGCTGCACCACTGTGTTTTAAAAACCGTCAAAGGTTGCTACTTTGTATTTTTGTTGTCTTAAAAAAAAATCCAACTTCGTTAAAAGCAGTCACTTTGACCAAACAAGCCATAACACCTTTCCTAGAGCCTAGATGTTAAATACACACATTGTACTTTAAATAGCCTCTTTTATTTAACACATCATATTTTCTTGATTAGAATGAAGAAGCTAGGGGACTGGTACTGTTTTTGGACCCAGACATGCCTAGGTTTGTAATGATGACCCTTCTGGACTATTATCTTCATTATGCTACGTTCAAGTGGTGTGGAGAGCAGAGCCTAACATGGAGGGCAGAGGAGTTAAGAAGCAGGCTCTAGTAGCTGTGCTAATAGTCTACTTCTCAGGATCTGGACTCCCCTATTAGGCAAGCCTCAGGGGCCACCTGGAGGGATTGTGTAGCCTCGGCAATTTCATGAGAGACTACGTTGATTAGGTTAATTGAGATTGGAAAAGCCACGCTAGAGATGGGTGGCACTATTCCCTAGGCTTGGGTCCTGGACTGTACACAGGAAAAAGCTAGCTGAGCACATTGTATATGCAATGTGACCACTTGCTTCAAGCCTCCACTCACTGACTTCCCCAACATGATGGACCACACCCTTAAACTGTGAGTGGGAAAAAGAAACCTTTCCTCTCTTGAGTCGCTTGTCAGATTTGTTGTTCCTTTTCCAGACATGTTGTTCCTATATGTTGCCTTGGCTGTCCTGGAACTCACTCTGTAGACCAGGTTGGCCTTGAACTCAAAAAGATCCACCTGCCTCTGCCTCCCGAGTGCTGGGATTAAGTGCACCTGCCACTACCACCTGCTATTGCTGGGACTTTGGCTCTGACTCCAGAATCATTTGACTATGAAGTCCCTCTCAGGCATGCATCTTTACCTTTTGAACCTCTGGCTTCCTTTAAAATTATCCGTGAAGTAGAAAAACTAGTTAAGGCCGTATCTTATACATATTTTTAGTGTTAAGTTATAGTTAATGATCTCTTGATATCTGTGGGGACTCCAATCCAGGATGCCCCATGGATAGCAAAAATGTGTGGATGTTCAAGTCATTATGTAAAATACTATAGTTTAGTATACATATCGTCTCAAAGATTTTAGATTATCTCTAAGTTACTTGTAATACTTCATAGAATCAAAATACCACACAAACTTATTATTTAGCAAGAATTTATAAGGAAAAGGTCTGCACTTAATTTCCTCTCTGCATATGTTTGGCATGTTGTTGGTTGGATCCATGAATGTGGAAGCCACAGCTACAGAGAACAAACTGTAACATCCATGCAGTACTCAGTGTACATCTGGTACACAAGCTATTTTTGTTTCTCTCTCTTTATGACTCACTTTTACCTAGAGATTAAAATAAACAGGAGAGTATTTGAAGAGGCAGGCAGAATAGTTCCTGGAAGTGAGAAACGATTAGACATAGATCACTAAGGAGACTAAAGCTATCTAATACCATATGCCATGTTGGAAGAAACCTTCAAGCAATCTCCTATCTCGGCTCCAGCTCTCATAGGAAATATGAATTATCATTAGTTACTTATTTTGACATAAGGTTTCATTATGAAGCTAGTTGGGGCTAGGCTATATCGACCAGGCTAGGCTCAAACTCACAGAGATCAATCTGCCTCTGCCTCCCAGGCACTGGGGTTAAAGGCATATGCCATGCTTGGCATATTTTATTATTCTAATTTATTGCTGTCTTTTTGGCAGTTCTGGAGATTGACCCCAGGGCCTTGTGTATGCTAGGCAAGCTTTTAAGACTTGTCTTTAACGTTTCCCATACTACCTGGTGTCTAGCCCTTTTTTGAGCTCCCCCTGGGGTAGAAAGTCCCCATGTTCCTGTAGTTCCAGTTGGGGCAGCTCCCCAACAAGAGAGGTGGTGTTTTACTTCACAGAGTAAACGGAAATATCTTCTCTCCTCTCCTCTCCTCTCCTCTCCTCTCTCTCCTCCTCTCTCTCCTCTCCTCTCCTCTCCTCTCCTCTCCTCTCCTCCCTCCCCTTCCTTATCTTCTGCTCCTCCTTTTTTTTTTTTTTTTTAATAAAACAGTTCTGCAGATTGAGTCTATGGCCTCATTCATGTAAGGCACCTCAGACACACACACACACACACACACACACACACACACACACACACACACACACACACACACTACATTTTTTTAACTTAGAAAAATAATTCTTGGAGACCGGATCTTGTTAAATTGCCCAGGCTGGAAATGAATGCATTCCATATCCTAGGCAAATCTTGACCCCTTCTCAGACTCCTAAGTAGCTAGGATTTCAGGCCTGTGCTACCAGGCCTAGATGAAATCCCTTTGGCAACATTGTAAATATTTCTAAGGCATTTCTAAGTCTCTTCCTTTGGCTAAGCAGCCCAAGAGTTTTGCCAATGCTCTTTATTTGGACCCTTTTAGTGTTGTCTAAGAGGCTGAGGAGTTTCTACTCTCCAGAGGGGAATTAGCTTGGAAACAGACACAATTATAACACCTGCTCTTGAGGTCAAAGTTACAATTGTTCCTGGAACACCAGAGTATAATCAATAATGGTATTACCTGTAATCCCAGCACCCGGGGAGGCAGAGACAGATGGATGGATGTGAGTTTGAGGCCAAAATGGTCTACATTGTGAGTTCCAGGGCAGTCAAGGCTACTCAGGGAAACCCTGTCTCGAAAAACCAAACCAAACCAACCAAAAAGAAAAACAAAACAAAACCCCACAAACAAACAAACAGACACCGAGGCAAGGAATGATGTATGGAAGAGCAGAGGGCTGTTTGTTGATTGTACCCCTGGCCACAAAACAGGAAAAGTTCAATCCTCTCACTTCCCCCCCCCCTTTTATTGTATCGACACTGTCAAGGTTTACATTCTGATTTTTCTTTTAATTAAAGTTTATTAGATGGTTCATCTTTAGGGTCATTCTAAAAATTTAAAACCAGAATAGTGTTTAAAGATTCCACAGTACAATATTTCTCATTGTGGGTCTGCTCTTAGCCATGATAGAACCCATGGCATTCTGTGGAAAAGGTCCAGTGGGAACTGTCTGTGGTCTTCCAGGCACAGAGTGACCAGCCCAGGGCAGTGTTTCAGCTCTACAGCGCAGGCCAGGAACACAGTGGCTTCTGGCGCAGAGAAATCTACGGTCAGCCAGCACTGAGTTGGCTGATAATGAGGCTTTCAAACTTAAGCTACGTCTGTCCTTCTCAGCATACACAATGCCATCAGGACAGCTCTGATTTGGAAAAGGCCGGTTCATCTGAAGTAAAATGTAGCTCAGCAGCGAAGCATCATTAACATCTGTGGGTACGTGTTAGAGACGAACAAAGCAAATCCTCTTTAACTGCGCTGCAGCCTTCCGCTCTCTGGAGGCATCCACAGGGTAAATGCTTCAGTTCAAGAAAACCTCCCCCTAGATCACAACTTCAGAACTTTTCCCAGTCTTCCTGTGCACGTACTCTAGTATGATGTTCTCTGGGCGGTGGGTAAGGGTCATAACTGTTCATTTGTTTTGAGTCAACTCTTCACATATACCTCTATAGATAGAAAAAAGAATTAATAGAAAAATTAACTAGTGGTGTATAAAGTGCAAATCCAAATTCCAAGTGTTAAAAACCACAGCCATAAAATAAAAACTTAATCACCACGTGGAGAATAAGTGTAGGGAAAAGAACCACACAAACTGTACCGATCCTGCTTTAAAAGTCTGTGCATAGGAGATTAATAAAGAAGAGCTTGGTTATAGCCACTGGCTGGCTTTACAAATGTCTGAACAGAAGTTGAAACCACGTATCCTTGTGTTTCAAAAATTACTCTCTACAAATATATTGACAAGGATTAGTACTTGTGCCAGAATTGACGTTAGCTTATGATCACATACGAGCTTTGTGGTTTGCATGCTAAGTGAGGTTGTCTTGGTTGGACCATTGATGCTTACAGGAGGGGTACGCTTGGATTTCAAGACATTTGTAGAAGTTGTTGGCTGTGGTGATATGCTCTTCTATAATCCAGGAGAGAGAGACAGACAGAGACAGAGACAGACAGAGACAGAGGCAGGAGGATCAAGGTAAAATTAAGGGCTAGTCTGGTCTACACTGATCCAAGGTAAGTTAAAGCCTAGCCTGGTTTACATTGTAAGTTCCAGGCCAGCCAGAGTTTCAAAGAAAGATTCTGTCCCAACAAGACAAAACAATAAAAACAAAGACACAGGGCTAAGCACTTCTTACAAAAGTCTGTTGAAACTGGATTGTCAGTGTGCGCCTTTGCACCTGGCTCCTAAGAGATCTAAAGGTGATTTCTTCATATTAAAAATATTTATTTTTAATTTGTATCTTATAAAACAAGTAATTTTGCTTTCAAAACTTATCATTATTCCTGTGTTGGGAGACAGTTCTACTCATTATTCTGTAAGGTGTAGTGTCACTCATTGACATAGAATGTATTCCAACTGAATAATTTTGAATATCTGTCACTTCCATACTTAATAATTTAGCTTATACTTATGTTCTGGGGATCAGAGCTATAGTTTTAAAACATGCTTGCATATTATATTTTGTTATGTATTAAATGAAAAATATATACCCCAATTGTCCCTGTTTACACGAGTGTGCCTGCTTGTGGGGAATCGCAGTGGGCAGAATTAAACAACTGACTTTTTAAATGTATAAAATTAGTTTAGAATTGGAGGAATCAAGCTTCAGCCAGAAGTTCTCACCTGACAAAAACTAATTGTATTTTTAAGAAATAGTCCATATTGTAATTAGCAAATTCATGATAGGAATCAATTATGTGTGTATGCAATCCACGAATGTGCATGTGTGTCTGTGTGTGTCATACATGATTGCATATGTGTTTATGTTTGCATGTTTGCCATGTATGAATGTGTATGTATTTGTATGTCATGCACAAATGTGTATGTGTTTGTGCGTGTGTGATGCATGAATGTGCATGTGTTTGTGTTGTATGTCATGTATGAATGTGCATGTGTTCGTGTATATGTATATATCATGCATGATTGTGTATGTATTTGTGTGTGTATATGCCATGCATGATTGTGTGTGTGTGTGAGGTATGATTGTGTATGTGATTGTGTGTATGTGTGTGTGTGTATGATTGTGTATGTGTTTGTGTGTGTGAGGTATGATTGTGTATGTGATTGTGTGTATGTGTTTGTGTGCCTATGGAGACTTGAGATTGATGGAGACTGTCCCTCTCAATTGCTCACTATCTTATTTTTGAGACAGGACCTTTCTGTGAACCTACAGCTCACTGGTTAGGACACACTGGCTGCTCTGCCAGCTCTGGGGATCTGCCTGCTTTCCCCCATCCAGCAAATCTCTTGTCTTTTTCATTGGTGTCTGGAGATTCAAAGAAAAGGTTCCTAGGCTTTTGAGACAGGCACACTACCCACTGAGCCCCCCCCCCTCTGCTTCAGATAGATTTTTGCCTTTCATTGAGTTCTTCATGTTATTTGTACACAGTTTTGTTAAATGTAATTGTGAAGTCATTATTATTCATTTAGTGACTTAGTAGAACTGAGTTGTTTATTATCATTATCATTATTATTATTATTAATACTACTACTAGTCTATTGCTGCTGCTGCTGCTACTACTACTACTACTATTATTTTGATATTTTTTGAGGCAGGGTCTTTCTCTGTAGCCCTGCCCTGGAACTTCCTGTGGTAGACCACAGGCTGGTCTTGAACTCACAGAGATCTACCTGCTTCTGCCTCCTGGGTGCTGGGATTAAAAGTGTGTAGCAAGATTTTTTAATTATTACAGAATGTTTGAACGCCTCACCTTCTGCCTAGGGCCTGCCCTGAATTTCAGATGTGTTCAGATGTGTCCTCGGTGGAGGTCACCTCTGAGCTTTCTGGGAAAGAAGTTGTTTGTTGCTCCTTCCGTGTCAGTGTGGTCTGACAGTTGTCACTAGGTCATGCCTAACCATGCTCATGTCACCTCATGTCTCATGCTTCAGGGTGTCCTTGGGGTAGCCATGCAACCAGACTCCAGTCCGGGGGCCTCTCCTGGGGACTGGACAGGTAATTGCATCTGCAGTCCCGAGGCCATCTCTTTCCAGTAGGACAGTGCCGCTGAGCCCCAGAGTGATTAATCAGAGCGCTGGGGAGCGGCTGTCCCCAAGGTCTGCTTCTGCTGGCTCTGATTTCTTCATTTCATAGAGAAACATCTTAGAGTTCACTGGGCTGGATGTTTCCAGAAAAAAAAAAAATTAACCAAACCACTTTTGTGATTTTAGTTAGACATTATGATGGCGGCTTCGATTTAAAAGGAGGCTGTGCTTTGTTTTAGGGCAGTGGTTCTCAACCTTCCTAATGCTGTGACCCTTCAATACAGTTCCTCGTGTCGTGGTGACCCCCAAGTATAAAATTACTTCAACTCTACTTCATAACTGTAATTTTGCTACTGTTGTGAATTGTAATGTAAATATCTGATATGTAGGATATCTGATTAAGCAGCCACCAAAGGGGTCACAACCCACAGGTTGAGAACCACTGCTTTAGGGCATTAGACTAAGTTGGTAGTAGATAGTAGGGTAGAATCGCTCTTCAAAAGATGAAATATTTTAATTATGTTTGGTGCGCCTTTGGTGTTAGATGACATTTGATTCATCTACTTCAATTTGTCAGTAAGTCCACCTCACTTTAGCATCTGATAGATTTAAATAAAAAAAAATCATGTTTTATTTACTTATTTTTGTGTGTGCTGCTGGCATGTTATGTGCATGTATGGAGGTCAGAGGATAACTTACAGGTGAGTTGGCTCTCTCCTTCCAACATATGGGTCCTGGAGGTTGAACTTGGGTCTTTGGACATGGTGGCCATCACCTTTGCTCACTTGCACTGATAGATTAAAAAAAAAAAATGTACCTCAAAGGCTTTTTGTGAATAGTTGACTTCAGATATCACTACTGACAATAGAAGAGCCCTGCTTGTGCATGAGGGGGCTTCTTTTCATATACAAGCTAATACGTCATTTTCTATATGGCTTTGGGACTCTGAAGTCATTCAGGTTGACTTTTATCCTTCCATCAATGAGTATAGGGCATCAGTTTTCTAAGGAAAAACACGAGTCCAATTGATCATCACCAGCACCGATCCTGGCCACCAACACTGAGCAAGTGGGCAGATACCATGTTCCTATCGGAAAGAGATCTGTATGTGCTAAACAAATGGTGCCTTTGCTGAAGGAGCCTGGACTCTATGTTAAGGCCTGTGATTTAATTAGCAGCAACAGTGGGTTTTCTCAAGAGAAAAAGGGGAAACCAAGACTCTAAAAAGCAAAATGCTTTACAGACAAAGCTCTGTGAAGAGTTATTACCCTGCGAGGGGCAGGCTTTCCTAACTAGCTTGCCTCTGGGTGGATGGCTGAGACGCCCTTGTTTAGTTATTTGATTTAGAACCCATAAGAACAAAGGGGAGATACTACATTTCTTTTTGTGAAATAGGAAATAGCATTTCAGCTCACCGTTTTTCCTGTCTCCTAGATGTTGGTGGAGGTAAATCCCCTTTAGAGACCATTTCTAATGTGAAAATGATGGTTGTATTATTTTAATAGCCAGAAATGCTAATGGTCCAAGTTGGGTGAGTGTGTGCTCAAGGATGTTGTCTCTTTTCTTTGTGCCTTTTGCTCCTAACATTCTATTTTTAAATAAATAAATAAACAAAGCCAAAAATTCTTAACTAGTTAACCAAGCTCCATTTTAAATAAATAAAAAGAAGTCAAGAAATTCTTAACTAGCTAACCAAGCTCTATTTTAAATAATAATAATTAAAAAAAAACCCAAGACATTCTTAACTAGTTAACCAAGAGTATATTGTAAAGCAGGTTAACTAGTTGTTTGATCTTATTTGATGTGAATTTGTGTGTTTGGGTATAAAGAAGTGGGCACACATTTGCATTTTATTATTATTATTATTATTATTATTATTAATCTATGGATACATATGGTATTTTTCAAGACTATTTTTCTTTTTTTATTATTTTTTCTTATTTTACATATCGATCCCAGTTCCCTCTCCCTCCCTTCCTCTCTCCCTCCCTTCCTCCCTCCCATGCCCCCTACCCCACACTCCACAGGGAGGGTGATGCCTTCCTGGAGGGATCATCAAAATCTGTCAAGTCATTTGCAGTAGGGACTAGGCCCTCCCTCCTGCCTCTAGGCTAAGGGAGTATCCCTCTATGGGGAATGGGCTCCCAAAGTCCTTTTGTGCACCAGGGATGCATCCTGGTTGCACTGTCAGACTATTTTTTGTAAGTGTGGCCCTCATCTCCTCTCCACGCCTCCCCCCCCCCCCTCCGCGCGCACACACACACAGAGCCAGGCTTTCAGGCTTTCAGGCTTTCAGTTCCCTTCTTCAGGCGCTGTCGGTTTTTGCTTTCTCTATCTGAGAGAAAAGTTAGTCAACGAACTGGAAGGAAGACCCAGCTCTCCTCTGGAGTGACACTTCTAAAAGACTGCCAGTCTAGTTCTTAAAACAGGATTAAAGTATTTTTTTTTTTTTTGAGATGAGACTGTGACCCATGTAGTCTGGGCTAGCTTTAAATTTGCTGCCTAGCAGAGGATGGCTTTGAACTTCCAACTTCCTGCATCCACCTGCTCATTGTTGAGTTTTCAGCTGTAACACTACTGTGCCTGGCTTTCCGAGATGTTGGGGTCAGAGCCTAGGGCTTTTCTGTGTGCTGTTGGGACTAGAATACATGGTGTTGTGCATGCTAGACAAGTACTCTACCAACCTAGTCACACCCTAAGTCCCTCAAACAGCTTTTTTTTTAAAAAAATAAAATTATTTATTTATTTATTTTTATGTGTGTGTTTAGCTTACACGAATGTAAACCACATGCATGCCTGGTGCCTGTAGAGGTTAGAAGAGGGTGTCAGATCCCCAGGAACTGGAGTTCTAGATGGTTATGAGACACTGTGTAGGTGCTGGGAATCAAACTGGGGTCCTCTGGAAGGGGCGCTAATGCTCTTAGCCACTGGGCTACCTCTCCAGCTCAGACAACTTTATTTAGTAACTTTAGGAAGCCGTGGAGAGACCTCAGGATAGAACTGTAGTGCACACCTAACCCTAAGTTCTTGGAGTCACAGGTAAGCGAGTTAAAGTGACACCTCATCAAATACAGATGTACCCACTACTGTTTCCATTCCCTCGTCTTTCAGGACTTGCTCAGTGCATTGGACGCAAGAGCGGCCCTGGAAAGGGAAGCCAAGCTCTTCCAAGAGAGGCTGCTTGCTGTGCAGCGGGCCTGGGATGCTTCAAAGCAAGAGCTGAACCAGCTGAGGGAAAACTGCCAGCATCTGGACCTCAGCTTGAAGACCAGCAGGGATGCAGCAGCAGCCTCGCAAAGCCAGAACTCCTCCTTCAGGGAGAAACTCGCCGTGCTCCTTTGCAGCGGACTGGATAAGGCTGGGTCCACAGAGGACGCCATATTGGAGAGGATTCGAGAGCTAGGCATCCAGGAAGAGAGCAAGTCCAGGGTGAGTAGACCGCGAGACCCTTACAACTTCCTCAGCATTCACTCGGCACCCAGCAGCCATGTCTTGGAATTAGGTTATGTGGAATGGAACATGTTTGTGCCGCTTTCAGCTGTACCCAGGGTGGCCTGAGTCACTGACAGAGTTGGAGCTGTCCGTGCAGAGCTCTGTTTCTCCCACGCCTTCACTCATGATGGTGTGTGTGAGCTGTGCAAAGACCCTGAGATCATAGTTTCTGATTTCCGTTATCAATGACTTTTTCTGTTTCTTTTTCTCTTCCTTCCGTCTCCCCTGCCACCCAAAGCAGAGCCAAAATAACACACTTTGGCCATAGAATCAGAGCCAGTGAAAGAAATATGGCCCGTCCCAGAAATTAGAGCCAAAAGGTGGCCAGTGAAAGAAACACACTTTGGCCCTTAAACCAGAGCCAAATCTGCCCCTGACCAACTAAGCAAAAACAAAACAAAACAAAACAAAATCAAAAAACAACAACAAAAAAACAAAACAACAACAACAAACAACCAATCCCTGAGCATGAGATCTAGCCAATCTGAGCTCAGGGAACTGAACTGACCAATCCCCACCCTGGAAATCTTCTCCCTGAAGAACTTCACCCCTAACACCCCCTAAGAAGTCCTATGTAAACCCAGTGCCTGTTCACTTCCCTGCTGTCTTCTTCCACCCTCGCAGAGGCTTCTACTCTCCTGGGTTCTTCCCTCCCTAATCTCTTGAATGAGGTTTGAGTGAGACCTTTTGTTTGGGCAGAACAAAGCAGAGAAGTAACAACTTAACGCCTAAGGCACAGAGCGGGGCAGGGCTGTAATACTTTTACTGGGGCATCCTTCCCTAGCGGAGTTGTTACATTCCAGACCCCTGGTTTCTTCCCTCCCAACAAATCTCTTGAATGAGGTTCCGGTGAGACCTTCTTTTGTTTGAGTAGAACAAAGCAGAGAAGTAACAACTTATCGCCTAAGGCACAGAGGGGCAGGTCTGTAACACTTTTACTGGGGCAACCTTCCCTAGCCGAGTTGTTACATTCCAGACCGGAGCTGAACTGTAACAACCTCACTGGGGATACCCTTCCCTACTGGAGCAGAGCTTTTACACTGGGAAACCTTTCCCCGGAGCAGAGCTGTAAGCTGTTTGTACTCCCTGTGACTGATGTATTCCTTGGCTCCCGACTGCCGCCATACTTTCCCATCTGAGCTGTAATGCTTACAGTGTGTACGTGCCTATGTGTAGTGTGTATGTCTATTTGCACATGTCTCTGTGTGGTGTGTATGTATCTGTTTGCATGTGTCTGTGTGTGATGTATATGCATCTGTCTGCACGTGTCTGTATGTAGTGTGTCTGTTTTGTCTGCATTTGTCTCTGTGTGGTGTGTATTTGTTTGCACGAGTCTGTGTGTGGTGTGTATGATTTTGTCTGCATGTGTCTGTGTGTGGTGTGTATGTATTTATTTGCATGTGTCTGTGTGTGGTGTGTATGTATCTGTTTGTATGTGTCTGTGTGTGGTGTGTGCATCTGCCTGCTTGTGTCTGAGACCATGCAGGTGTATGGGCTGTAGAGGCTGGAAGTACATCACAAGACTCTTCCTCAGAGACAGGTTGTCTAGTCAACTCCAGAGCTCTGTGGTGTGGTCAGCCTCACTACACAGCTTGCTCTAGAGAGTTCTTTCTCTGCCTTTCCAGGCTGGAATTACCGGTGAGCCACCAGACCCACAGGCATTGACATTTAATGTCAATTCTGGAGTCTCATGTTTGGCCCTCTGGCTTACACAGCGAGCACGTTAACTTTCCCCAGCCCCAGTGATGTCTTTTTCTGTTTTGCAATACTGAAAATGGAACCCGGACTCCCATTTGGAAGGAAGCTCCATCAGCAAGCCACCATCCCCGCTTTTAAATTTCACTTTCTCATCTTACTAGCAACTAGTACAAAGTTCACAGTCCCTGTTCAAAACTGCAAAATTCTTCGGGTTCATTGAATCTTTTCTTTTTTGGGGAGTGGTGGTTTTGAGATAGCGGTTTCATTATGTAGCCCAGGCTGGCTTCCAATCCTCCCCCCACATAAGGCTAGAATTGCAGACCTGTTCTATCATACTCCCCAGTGTGCTTTCAAATTTAGGGCCTTCAGGGGCTTGTAAACTATATACACAACAAAGCCATGTATCAGCCACACACAGCTCTCCACAAGGGGTCCAGACTGTACCCCATTGCCAGCCACAATCATCTGTGAACCACTCCAGAGACTATAAATAGCCAATGTCATTGAGCTAGAAGTTGACCTTGGATCAGTATTGTTGCTCAGGTACCGTGCATTTTTTTTTTTTTTTTTTTTTTTCCTTTTGAAACAGGGGTTTTCACTAGCCTGAAAAATCACTAGTAGGCTATTCTACCTGGTCAGTGAGCCTCGGGGATATGCTTGTGTCCACCTTACCATGCCCTGCTTTTGTTATGTAGGTTCTTGTAACACACACACACACACACACACACACACACAAAGACCCAGAGACTGATATTGGGGTTCAAGCTTCAATCTGAAGATCAGAAAAGCAAAGCAGCCAAACACAAGCTCTCACCTCTACCTCAGCTCAGACCAAAGAGGCGACCTTCAGATTGCTCTCGACTTCACTGCTCTTCAGATTCACTCAGCCTGCTATGATCTCCTCAGTGTGATTCCAATGTCAATGTGGCCGGAGTATGAATACCTCTCTGAGACCCTGTTTCTGACTTTAATATTTCTCATGAGTCCTGGGATTAAAGGCATGTGATCCCAAGTGCTGAGATCATCTTTATGTGAGCTGTTTCTCTTTAGGGCTGGATATATTTCTAGTTGCTCAATGTGGCCTTGATCTAACAGAGATCCCTCTACCTTTATCTCCCAAGTGGTGGGATTAAAGGTGTGTACCACCACCACCTGGCTTCTATGGCTTGTGGCTGACTTTGCTTTCTGAATCCTCAGGCAAGCTTTAATAAATCATAAATAATATATCCCCACAGGTTCTGGTGACTGGATTCAGGTCCTGGCCCTCTTACCAGCCCCACAATGACTTTTTTGAAAAGTTAGTTTAGGAATGCATTTGTAAATTAAAAAAAATAAAAACTAACCTAAAATTTATGCATGCTCTATGAGTAATTCTCATGGCCTTTTTAACCCAGTGCACAGCACTTTTTACAGCTGAGCTGTACCTGTAATGTGTCTGTGTATACACACACACGTATGTATATACATATATATTTGTATATATATATATATACAATATATATTTGTATATATATTTGTATATACATAAATGTGCGTATATACATATATGTATGTATATGTATGCATATATATGTATATATATATGCATATATATATATTCCCCCCCCATGACTCAGTTTACACATAGGAGCTCAACTGAGACAAGACATCATTTACAGCACTGGGAAGTTGTCTTGAGTGGTAATATGTGTATATTGATACATAAGGTTCCCCCCACACTCATTTACTTCATTCGGTATATCTTAGCTTCTCCCTCACTATTTTCATCCCAGCCTGTGAAACATGGTCTGCAGTTGCCAGCCTGATGTAAATGTTTATTTCCTAAAGCAAAGTGGTGTAAATTGGCTAAGCTGGCGATGCCTCCCCCCTCCCCTTACCAATGAGGACGACTCAATCTTTTTAGTGTCTTTCTCGGCCTCCCCTACCCTGTAATTTCTCTCAATAGCTTTTTAAAAGCCCCAAAATCAAGCTCGAAGCTGGTGTCTTGCGTGACTTCAAGTAAAACCAGGGGGGAATGGATAGTGCACATTGTCTTAGACATGTCTTTGAAGAATGGCGCTTTACAGACTGATGAATGTGTTTGTGGAGGAGGTTGCTTCTCTCTGCAAGTTGCCATGGCGGCCGGCTGTTGGGTCTTCCCACATGCAGGCCGTGCAGGCTCGGCCTGACACACTATCCGCTTCGTGTGCACTCTCTCTAGCAGAACACTGCTTTCCTGTTTACTCAGTGGCTACCCATTCTCCGTCTCCCAGATTTGCAGCTCTCAGGACTGAGGACAATGTCCCCACTTCTTTACTAAGTCATTTCTACTTCTGGCCAGCAGAGGGAAATTTCTGAAGGTTTCAAAAAGCTCTTTAGGGAAAGACCACCTGGTTGGTGGAACTCATAGATGGAGTAGGAGAGCAGAAGACACATGGCCACACCGTACTGAGCTCCCGGCAGTCTACTGGCAATAGTTCTTAGATCTGACACAGTGAATCGAGGTTTGTTAGAATCTTCTACTCTGTGATAATGTTGATTTTCTCTTGGGGGCAGAATAGTTCTTCCAATATGGATCTGAGTGACTTGCCATCAGATGCTGATGTGAAATACCCACCGAAGAGGTGTAGAAAGAATTGTATGACAGGCGTGGTACTCTGAGGGCCAGAGAATCAATTGTAGAATAAGATCACTGTTCAGTCTGGCCTCTTCCAGGTGTCTGTCACTCACCCAGTCACCTCTGAACAAGGTGACCAGCCTCCATCCCCCATTGACCTGGATCCACTACCTACTTGCTGTCTGATGTGTCTGGACAGCTTCCACTGTCAGAAGACACATTTTCTTTTCTTGGGCTGGTGCTGGGGACATGGAGGCATGGTCCCATGTAGATCAGGCTGGCCTGGAACTCGTGAGAATCTTGCTTCCGTCTGCGATGGATTCTTTCCAAAATCTCTTTAAAATTTTTATTTATTTATTTATTTATTTTATTTTAGCATATGAGTGTGTTGCTGCATGTATGTATATGTACCTTAGAGATCATTGGGTACCCTGGGACTAGAGTTACAGACAGTAGTGACCCTTGACTATATCTTCATGGTACAAAACTAATACATTATTTAAAATAAATAAAGAAGTAAATAATTGTGTTCTCTGTTTGGAGATTTCTTTTGCCATTTATATTTTTGACCCTTAATGAACATTCTACAGTATATATTACATGGGCATGGATGAAATTGAATGTGTACTTTCTTTTCTAACTTATGCTTATTGGTCCTTCACTGAAGAGCTGAGGGTAAGTGAGATCAAGTCTTACATAAAATAGTGTTTCTAAAACCTTGATGGCAGCTTCGGTGTCTTGTGTTAAGCATGTTTGTATAAACAATTAAGAAAGAGAGCAAACCCCAAGTTCTGTTCCTGATTTAAACTCTAAAAAAGCTGAAACAGTTGAGGCAATTAGCCCTGTAGAGCCCAACCACAGTGCCTCGTAAACATCCATTCTCTTCCCCCCCACTCCCCCAAACAAAAGGAATCATATTCATTCACCAACGTTTTAGCCCAGTTCTATCCAGCTTGGCGTTTTCCAAAAACTGAATTTACTAAGGTGAGCGTGGGTGTCTGCGAGTGTGCTTTAAGTCTGTGATTAAAATTTTGTTCTTTGTTTCTGGGGACAGGATGAATCCAGACAAAAGAGAGGGTTTCCTGGGAAGGATGTAAATACTGGCAGACTTTTTGGTATCACCACATTAAAAAGAATTTGACCTTCAGATATTCAAATGATAATATTAGTATATAATTGTATCTCTGACGTCTAGGACATATATAACCAATATTGAGTAGGCGGCTAAATAAAAGAAAAACGTCTGTCTACGTTGGAATCCCCAATAGCACCTCCAGACTTCCTCTCATGATAAATTCACTACATAATCTTTAATCGACTATGTGTGGTGAAAAAAAAAAATCTGTCTGGAGAAATGATATTTTTGTGGCACTGGAAATTACTTTTTGTTGAACTGTTTTCCTTCCAGCTTAGCTTTGAAATCTCTAAATTAATGACACTTTTTAGTTAAATAAATATTATCTATATTTATGGTCTAAACTTGTGGAAGGAATTATAGAAAAATGAAAAAGAACAATCCACCGTTATCAGTTTGGTAAGAGATGTAGGTTTATTTCAAGCAGAGGAGTCTGCAAGTGGGTGTATGGTGGTTATGCTTCTGGGGCGGAGTGGTGTGTCTGAACACTTCGTTTCCTCTAAACAAGGCTCTGCCATCTTGTCCATCTTTGTTTTCAGATGGTCTCCCAGCTTGAAGCCCAGGTATCAGAGCTTGTTGAACAGTTGGGAAATGAAGCTGAGCTTCACCGGAAAGCCCTACAGAGAGCCCACGAGGCAGAAAGCAAGTTGGAGGCTCTTCAGGGTCAGCTGAGTCACCTGGAGGGAGAACTGCTTTCTGGAGACGTCTTGAGAGACAACTTGAATCTCGAGAAACAGAAAGTAATGGAATGGGAGCATCCATTGATGCGAGTGTCTGTCGTGGGCTGAAAGTGGTACCCGAGAAAGTCCTGAACTTTGCAGTGTGTAGACTGGTCTTGTCCTCAGTTACAAGCAAATTTCCAAGGGATACTAAGTCTCTTCCTCTGCTTAGGGTTCCCTTGATTGTCAATCCTAACAGTCTGTATTTATTGTATGCCCACTGTCTATGAGGTTGGAAGGTTTGGGCAGCTGAATTGTGGGTGATGTATACTTTCTATTATTAAAGGCTCAGCGTTTAATAGAGGAGACAGGCATTTAGATACACTGCTGTAACATATATATATATGTGTATATATATATATATATATATATATATATATATATATATATATATAGTCATTGTCATAGTGTATTAATGAAGTATTGCAGACATTTCTGGACAACGAGGGGATTTTTACAAGAGAGGAGATAGTTCAATTCATCTTTGAAGGATAAATAGGATCACAGTGGGGGAAGGGATGTGTGCTGTGAAGCCTTGTAAACGCTATATTCAGAAAACACAGGATGGGTAATTATATATGGTAGAATGTGGCATTCCTAGTGGGGCATTGACACAGAGAAGAATGGGAAGCGAAGATCTTTTAGACCTGAAGTTTCTTTTCTTCCATAGAACATAAATTACAATTAATGTCTGTGGATATCAGCGTGCAGGCATTTGATGCCTAATGGCGTTTTTGTCACTGGTAGACTGCATGTATGAGAGCGGTCCAATATGACCATGGCTGGGTTATTGTGTAGTGGCGGAGCGTGTGCTTACCATGAACAAAGCCCTAGGTCTCACAGGCAGACTGTTCATGATGTCTACACAATGACAGCACCGTCTGATGCTGCGGGCTTCAGCAACACACGCCTAGAGGAGCTGGGATGTCACAATGGAACTACTCAGAAGAAATGGTAGCAATAGGTTAGGGGGAGACAAGAACAGCGCCAGAGAATAGTCCACCCTAAGGACCCGAGCATGGGCAGGGCAGCATGACTTGGAGATATTTTTGCAGACTGGGGAATGAGTGTGCCTTGTGCTGAGTGTGACTAGAAGGGAAGGGGTGCCGAGTTGAACGTGAGTAGCAGGGCCAAAGAAAGGTTTCGTTGGCAACAGTGAAGAGGTAAGAGCTTTTGAGCTGCAAGGATCCATGGAGAGAGGGCGGGAACAGAAAACGGGGGTGCAGGGGATCAAGAATATGGGGGCAGGAAAGTGTGCTCTGGAAACTCACTCCTTTTCCTTCTTCCGAACTTAAAAGAAATTGAGGATATGCCCTGGCTACATTATAGGGACCAGATGTGCAAAGATGTCTAAAAGGTGTCGTCATGGAGACGGATGTAGGATGCGGCAGGAAGTTGGAGGCAAGAGTGGCAGCTTCTTTCTTCTCCCCATATATGGGGACACGGCCCTCAAATTCTCCCTCCTCCCTCCTTCTTTCTTCTTCCTTCTCCTCCTCCCTTGGATCAGGTCTCACTCCATCGCTCAGGGTGACCTGGAACTCCGCATCCCCAGCTGGTCCGGCATCGGTGCAGGCTGGTCCTGAACCTGTGCCAATTTTCTCGCCTCCCTTCTAAGTGCTACAATCACAAACATGAACCACTAGGACCCATCTTCATGTAGGTTGCGTTTTCTTCCCTTCTGACCATATGAGTGTCTCATTAGTCTCCATTAAAATCCTGCCAAAATAGTTCTCAGTTATGAAAGCAGATTACATAAGCTGATCATGTCCACAGAGAGTTTTTCACAGACGAAAGTAACGAGAACGTGGTCATGTAAAATTGAAAATAAAGTTGTACAGAGGTTAAGTGCTAGACATAATCTAGACTAGTACAATACAGAGTAGAATGCATGGCCTCTAACTCAAGATAACCTGGGATTCAAATGAATAAGACACACAGCAAACCCCCTATTTTCCTAGAAAGCAAAAGATTTTTAAGCCAATTGGTTATGCCTGTATTTCTACGGTACTGAAGCACAGGACCATGAGATTGAGATAGCTTGGGCTACATAGTAAATTCAAAGCCAGCCTGGGAGACATAGTGATAGCTTATGTCACAACCAGGGGGTGGGGGAATAGAAAAAGAAATAAGACAACTTGCCATCAACCATAATCTTAAAAGAGAAAGATTTCTTTTATTTTTAATTATGTGCATGTGTGTGGGTCTGAGTGTGGGTGCCCTGGGAGTCCAGAGGAGGGCCTGGGATCCCCTATGCCCTGGAGTTGGAGTTAGAGGCAGTGGTGTCAGGAAACGAACTCGGATCTTCTGCCTAAACGGTCGGTGCACACTCTCAGCTGCTGAGCTGTTTCTCTAGCCGCTCAACTGTAATTACACAGAACGGCAAAGTCCTTGAGAGAAAGAGGTGCTTCCTCCGTGGGGCCTGGGTGTGGCCCCAGTTGAGTTCCTTCTTGCCTGTTGTAGAGCCAGCATGCAGAGTAGTCGGGCCACACAGAGAACTAGGAAATGTTTTTAAAAATGTAGATATTAACCCTCTATTGGATGTGTAATTGGGAAAGATCGTTTCCCCATTCTGTAGCCTGCCTATTTGTTCAAATGTCCTTGCGCTTTGCCATACAGAAACCTTTCGGTTTCATTAGGCCCCACTTATTAACTGATTAATTAATTAAGTGCCCGTGCTGTCCGTATTTTGTTCACAAAGTCTTTTCCTATGCCAATGAAGTCAATACAGTTCCCCACTTCCTGAGGTTCGGTGTATCTGGGATTATGTTGAGGTCCTTCATCTATTTGGAGTTGAGTTTTATGCAGGGAGATGAGTATACGTGCTTTCACGTGCAGCCATCCAGTTTGACCAGCATGGTTTGGTATAGACACTGTCTTTTATCTAGTGTGTATTTCTAGTGTCTTTGTTAAAAATCAGGGGTCCGTAGGCATATGGACTTATTTCTGGGTTTCAATTCCATTCCATTGATCAGCATGTCTATTTCTATGCCAATCCCATGTGGTTTTTACTCCTACAGCCCTGTACTACTTGAGATCAGGGATGAGGATGGCTCCAGCAGCTCTTTTGTTATACAGGATTGTTCTAGCTATCCCGGGTTCTCTGTGTTCCATGTTGAAAATGGCCCTTGCGATTTCTGGGAGGAATTGTGGTGGGGAATGCATTGGATATGTAGATTGCAGCTGGTAGCATGGCCATTTTCATCTATTATTCCTAAAAACAAGCAGTAGCAGCCAGGTCATGTTCAAGCACAGTAGAGATTTAACAAAATCCCAAAGGGAGAGCCATGAGAGCAAGAACTAACACTGTGACAACTCAGATATAAAACCGTCTGTTGTGTCAAAGCATAGTGAATGATACTATATTGGTAGTCACTATAGATTATAAAGATGATTCAATTGTATTCATGCTACTTAACAGAATTGGAAAATATGCACTTGCAGGTAATTCTATCCTGATGGTTCAGAGCTTAAGCTGGTGCACTTAGAGGGCAGGAAATCATATCCATTTCAACATCTAGTTGCTTGAAAGTGCCAGATGCTGAGAAGTCACTGCAATGAGAAGATGATATGGGGGCTAGAACCCAAATCCCGCAATTACCACAGGGCAAGTTTATTGATGGATTGGTTCACTCCTCTACCGCAACAGCGTTCTGTGTCCGAATCTGCTCAGACAAACAATAGCAGCCAAATGAAGGCAGACCTTCAGGCTTTGTGCAAGTTTAGTTTGTTAAAATATGAACTGTGGGGGCTAGAGAGATGCAAGAGGTAAGAGTGCCTGCTGCTCTTGGGCAGGACTCCGTCAGCACCCACCCACTAATAAATGTCTGTAACTCCAGTGCCTGTGGAACTGATGCCCCCTTTAAGCCACCGCGGGGCTGACGTCTTCCATACAGTTATGCTTTAGAGTGTTTGTCTCCTAAAACCCCCTTCCCTATGTGTGTGCATGTGCATGTGTGCATGCATTTTGTGTGTGTGTGTGTGTGTGTGTGTGTGAGTGGGTCAAAGGTTGAAAACATGTCTTCCTCAGTTGAGCTAGTGCTGCTCACCAAACCTGAAACTTACTAATTTGGCTACACTGGCTGGCCTGTGAACCCCAAGGCATCCCCCTGTCTCTGCCCCCTTCGTGGTGGAATTACAGGCACATTCAGGGTCCGGCTTTTTTTTTTTTTTTTTTTTTTTTTTTAAATGTATGTCTTGCGAGCCAAACTCAGGTTGCCATGTTTGTACTGCAAGCGCTTTACCAACTGAGACATCGTTCCAGTCCCGTTAAAGCATTTTAACTAAAACCATGGCAACTGCTGTTCAGCTTTAGTGTACATGTGGAGAACGTTGGTTTTGGAGCAATTTTGTTGTGTGCTGGGACAGACTGGGAGGGGCAAGGTTGCAGTGACTTTTGCCAAGAAACACACACAGAGACGAGGGTGGAATTAGGGGCTTAGCCCTTGTCATGTGGCAGGGCTTAGAAGTGTGTTTGACATTAAGCTGCCATCAAGGTTACTGGCCAGGACACTACTGAGTATTTGGACAGGGAGATGGTAATGTGGTTCAGACTTTCACATTGAAATCTTGGGGTCAGAATCCAGGCTCTGGGATGACCTGCAAGCTTGGGAGATTGAGAAGGACCACAGTGGGACCACACCCTAACTCTCATGTCCTGTTCCCATTCTTGTCTCTGGGTTTAGTATCTGCAGTTTCTGGATCAGCTTTCAGAGAAAATGAAACTGGGCCAGATTGCTGCTGACCTTGGCTTTGACATGCGTCTGGACGTAGTTTTAGCTCGCACAGAGCAGCTCGTCCGCCTAGAAAGCAATGCTGTCATTGAAAACAAGACCATCGCTCACAACTTACAGAGAAAGGTAGGCATTGATGCCCTCCGTAGCGCCACAAAAAGAAACTTTTGGAAAGCCCAAGTGTCACAATGATCTTATTACACTGTGATCGGCAGTGTGTCTAGGAAGCATATTGTATAAAAAAATGTATTTAGAAGCCGAGTCTCAGTTCTAAGTTCTGAAAATCTGATCGTGGCTGGACCATGTAACCTCCACACCCCACACACATGCTGTGGCATGCATGTGTCCTCCTACCATATACACAAAAAATAAAAATGTAGTAGACAAATTGGACGGTCCTACACCATTGGAACATAGTCAACACTTACTGGATTCTGTGGGAATGAAATATGAGTAATGATAATGATGATTAAATAATGGAGACAGAGGGCTTGAGGTTGGGTGGAGGTGGGTGGTAGGTTCTCGGGGGAGTAGAAGAGAGGCTGAGTGATTTGGATGGGCTGAGGTTTCAATAAGATCAAAATTTGTTGAATACATGTGTGAAATTTTCAAAGAATAGATAAAAACATTATTCAAAAACGTTGAAAGGTATTTGGTTGGAGAAATATCAAACGGGATTGTTAAGGGGTGACGCAGGTGTGGACCCAGCTGTCACCAATAGGCAAGAGACGAAAAGCAGTTTTCCGATTAAATGCTTCCACCTTGCAACACTTAGGGGATAATGATGGCTCACATTGCAGTCTTCAGCCCCCTCATCCGGCATTCGACAGTTCTCAATAGCCGGTTCCAGTGTCTCAATAGCCTGTCCCAGTGACCGAGCTGCTTGGATTTAATATCTGCCCAGTGAAGTGGCAGGCATAGCCCAGGAGACTCTCTTCTCATAGTCATTTTCTACAACCTATTCTAAATCCCTTCATCAATTTGATCACCATCGTCAGTGATGTTCCAAGAACTTACTCGCTGCTTGGTATGAGGAGCTCACTGTGTAACACAAAGAGTTCAAAGAAGCCAAATCTTCAAGAAGTCTGTTCCTGAGATTTGAAGTTTGTAAACAATGTCCTTAAAAGTCTCCTGGGAGCATCTTCTGCAAGAATGTATCAACCCTCATCCTGGGAGCTACTCAGCCAGGTTTTAAAGGGTGCAAATTATCTAGGGCAAGTTTTAAGTATCATGCAGGACCTTGTGTTTCAGAAAACGCTAGAGCTGCAATCGTGGCCACTGAGTACTGGAGACGATTTTGTCTGCGTCTTATTATATTCTACTTATTCTGCTCTTGATAAGCCTATTTTATTAGTCTTAAAAGTAATTTTGCATTTTTTATTATGAGGCACAGAATATTGGATGAAGCAGCTGTGGAGAGCTGACTTTTGTCACATTTTCTGGGGCTCCTTTGTCCCATACTTTGTAGCTACAGAATTAATTCTTGGAAAAAAATATGCATAAAAAAATTCAATCAGGGAAAGGAACCCGGTGACCTCTTTTTGAAGGTTTGCAAATGAGTCTCATTGAAGCACAGATAAAAATCGACATTATCAGAGTAATTCATTTATATTTACTGACTGTTCAATTATTTTGTCCAAAAAAAAAAAAATCCGTTTGTATCAAACCAGCTAAAGACCCAGAAAGAAAGACTGGAGAGCAAAGACGTGCATATGAACCTCCTTCGGCAGAAAATTGCCCAGCTGCAGCAGGAGACGCAGGCACGCACAGCCCTGGCTGTGGAGAGGGATGAGGCCCATCTTGCTGTCAGGAAGCTGGAGAAGAAGGTGGAGAGGATGCAGAAGGAGCTGAGCGCCTGTCGGGAATACAACACTGAGCTGAAAGCCAAGCTGGCTGACACCAATGAACTCAAGGCAAGTGTGGCTTCTTTCCCTGTTACTGTCTGCCATTGCACGTAAGGAATGGCAGCCTCGAAGCAGGCATGGTACTGTGTGCCTGTGATACCAGCTCTTGGAATGAAGGTAGAAGCAGGGAGATGAGGAGTCTAGAGCCGCTCTTGGTTATATAGAGAACTAACTGAAGGCCAGCCTGGGTTACGTGAGACCTCGAAATAAAAGAGACAAAAAACGTGGGACAAGTAAGAAGGCTCAGTGTGCAGTGTCTCCTCCTGTGAGTGGTGTGACAAATGTCTGTGGCCTTTTCCCTCTCCCTGTATGAGATTCCTGGGGAAATCACTATCTCTCTGGGGTCCACTCTTTCAATAGTCTGCAAGACCGAGAGACACAGTGTATCTTCATTTCCAGCAGGCCAGTTGCACAAGTCTTTGTTAGGTAAGCATTTGTTTAGGTGGGCACAAGAAAACCGATGCTCTATACACTGAAAGTCAGAGTATTGTCTTAGGGGCACTATTGCTGTGATGAAACACCATGACCAAAAGCAAGCTGGGGGAAGGGTTTATTTGGTTTACATTTCCATTTCACAGTTCAGCATTAAAGGAAGTCAGGGCAGGAACCTGGAGGCAGGAGCTGAGGCAAAGCAATGGAGGGATGCTGCTTACTGGCTTGCTCTTCAGGGCTTGCTCGGCCTGCTTTCTTACAGAACCCAGGACCACCAGTCCAGGGATGGCACCACCCACAGTAAGCTGGACCCTCCCCCACCAATCACTAATTAACAAAATGTCCCACAGGCTTGCTTACAGCCTCATCTAATGAAAGTTTTTCTTAACTGAGGCTTCATCCTCTCCGATGACTCTAGCTTGTGTCAAGTTGACAAAAAGCCAGCCAGTACAAAAACGTACTGTAGAAAAGGCCCACAGACAGGGGAGATGGAGAGGGTCTGTTGTAGTTCACACCTGACATAGTTCCATTCTGGATTTTTGCTTAACAATTTCCTTCTTGTTTAGGGAAGGAGTATTTTATTTATTTAGCTTGTACGTTGGACTTCATTTGATTGGAAGACACCCACCCACATTAGCTAGAACAATCTGGTCTGAAATAGGTTTGGAGCCTCAGTTACAAACTTAACTTGCTGGGCAGTGATACGGAGCACTTTTAATCCCAGCACTCAAGAAGCAGAGGTAGGTAGATCTCTGTGAGTTCGAGGCCAGCCTGGTCTACAAAGCAAGTTCTAGGACAGCCAGAGCTGTTACATAGAGAAACCCTGCCTCCAAAAAAGAAAAAAATAACTGTAGCATCTCAGATGCTGAGGCAGGAGGATTATGCATTTGAGGACATCATTGGCTATTTAGTGGGAGTCTGTGTAGGCAATGTGAAGTGGAACACATACAAAAATGCCTACCTGTTTTTAGTCTCACCTGCAAACATCCTCCAGGAAACATCTAGAACACCATTTCACTAGTATCTGGACATCATGGCCCATCCAAGCTGACATATAATATTAACCATTGTAATTCCTTTTGATGGGTAAATAATTGTCCATTACATGGATGTACCACCTTCTGTTTGTTCATTTAGCACAAGTTGCTTCTATTTTGGGGCTGTTGCAAATAAAGCTGCTATGAACATTTATGTTCCAGCTCTCATGACATTCCCATGTCTGTTACACACTAAGGCCAGCAACCATGACTCCAGGTTATCTGAATATCTCCTTGTAAGGCCCATGCATTAAGCTTTCTCAAGTTCTAGAACAAGAAAACACAAAACCCTTTCCAGATGAACTGTTAAATTTTAAATCGTTGTAAATTATCTTGGCTTGCAAACCTAAGTATTATGGAAATGTTTTTGAGAGACAGAACTATTTTTATTATTATTATTTTTTTATTTTACATGTTGATCCCAGTTCCCTCCCCTCTCTCCCTCTCTCCCTCCCTTTTACCCTCTCTCTCCCTTCACATGCACCCTGACCACTCTCCCCTCCCATCCCCCCACCCCAATTCCACATGTTGGACAATGCCATCCAGGTGGGGTCATGTAAATGATGGAACTATTTTTGTATAGATCTCCCTTCTATACAAATCTATCATAATTTTATGATGTCACATACTTAACTCTACATAGATTTGTCAGTTGAATTATACTTTTACCATTATAAAACCAATTTAGAAATCAAAGGACTGAAACTCAAACTAAGAAATAAATGGTAATTCAATCTGACTGATGATGCTGTTTAACTAAAATCACTATTAGCAAGGATGTGTGGCGCCAACTGCAGCTTTTGAGTTGGTCCTGCCTGCCTGTGGATTTTCCTTGCATGATGGAGTGTGTTCTACCACGTCTTTAAGTTTATGTGAAAGTACGATTTATGCATTAGCTGTACCTTTGTTCTTTTCTCATTAACCTGGCATTATTAAAGTAGTATTACTATTTGGCACAAGTATCACCTTGTAAGAAAATGCAGGCACTGAAATCTCACAGCAGAATTCTAGAGGACGTAGTAGAAGAGGTTTTGTGTAACCTCTCTACAGCCAGGTACTTCACACCGGCCCCAGCTATGATCAGTTTCTCTGGAGTATGTTGAAACACCCCATAATGCCATTGGCTCAGACAGGAAGGGTGTTAATTACTTTTTCACTGAAAAAGAATCAAGGAGCTGGGGTGGTGATTCAATGGTAGTATTGTATGTACAGGCCTCAGGAAAATCCTTAGCACTGCTGGTGTGTGTGTGTGTGTGTGTGTGTGTGTGTGTGTGTGTGTGTGTGTGTGTGTGTGTAAGGGAGCGGGCATACCTCATTTAGAAGGACCTCTCAGTGGCCATCAGAAGCCTGGTTTATTCTCCTTTCAACTTGAGCATCCTAGCCAATGTCTTCATTTCCTTTCATCTCCAGTCCCATGTAGATTCTGGGGCTCCGACCTCATCCCAGCTCCTAGCCAGGAGGAAAGCCTGAAAGATAACCTGTTGGCTATTTTCTGGGAATGACATAACAGCTCTGTGTCTCCATTGGCCAGAACTTATTCTCTTGACTTTGTTTAAATGAGGTCAGCCTGAGGAACAGGTCTTAACTCTGGCCAGTGAGAAAGGATGGTGCCTTAGCTGTCAGCCTGTAGCATGTTGCCTAACCCTTGTAGGAGCTGTGGTCCAAAACCAGCTCCAAAACCAGGGGAGAGCCATAAGTGTTTCCTTGGTGGTTTCCCAGAGACCTGAGCAGGCAGCAGCCCTCAGCCACAGGCAGATATTCTCTTTCTGACTTTCTCCATGCATCCCCCATACATTCCTTCCCCATGGTTTCCGCCCAGCCAGTGTAGCCCTTAGCCGTGTCCCTGGAGTCAGCTCTGTTCTACCATGCCCCAGATCATCTTGGATTGCTTTTCCCACTGTGCACAGGGAACAGGCCTGGAAAGGCAGACAGTTTGCTTTCTGGGGTGAGGGTAACTCTGCTGCCAGCTCCCTGAGCGTGGGCTGCTAGGGACAAGGAGGGAGGAGGAACTGCACAGTTGAATGTCTCTCCCACAGAGCTGTACTTTTGTGGACACAGCATCAGTTTTGGCTATCAGGACATTGTAGAACAGTCTTTCTCAACCCGTGGGTCGTGACCCCGAAGGGGTCCTAATGCTAAGACCGTAGGAAAACACAGATGTTTACACTGTGATTCATACACAGCAGTAGCAGAATTGGTTATGAAATAGTGCGACAGTAACTATGTTTGGGCGGGGGGTGTCACACAACACGAGGAACTGCATTAAAGGGGCCACAGCATCAGCAAGGTTGAGGACCACCGCGTTAGAGCATTGTAATCCCACGTCATGTACAGACTCGTGCAATCTGAGAGACTTAGTTACTGTCATTAACAACTGCAGCTGGGGAATTAGATCCCAGGGTTAGCCAACACAGAAGAGTTCAGATTTAATCACCTTTCTAGTGTGGGCCTTTGACCCTTAGGTGTAAGAGAGAATTGCCCACCAGACTGTACAGTTCTTTCCTGGGAAACAGACAGCATACATACAGTGTTTGCCACCAGTGGCACCCTGGGAACCTTCCCCGTCCTAGCTGGACTCCGGATGACACATCAGTCTTTTTTATGACCAGTTCCGTCTTACTGGAGGAAAATTAGAGGTCAGTTGCTTGCTGGACTCTGGGCTGCTCTGAGAAATTCCCTCAGGGGGATTAAGAAACCAATTTAGCCCCACCCTACTCCCAGGAATCTGCTGTCGGTTTGATTTTAGCTTCTACGTCATTCTTGCTGGCTCTGTGCTGGTGGCCGGACTTGGCGGTCCCCTCTTTAGAATCCGAGCAGTCCTCTGGGTAAGGAGAATGTGTCTCTCTTCCCATTCTGTCAACATGCCGATGCGCAGCTCAATTCAGCTCTTCCCTGTGGTCTCCTCTTGACCCTGTGTGCCAGCTCTCTCATCTCTGTGAGAGAATGAACACCTGATGCAAACAGCTTGACGGCAGGGAGAAGTGTTTTGGCTCACGGTTTCAGAGGCTTAGCTTATAGTTTCTTAGTTCTGTGTATGTCTGTAGGGCATCGTGGTGTCAGGGGCTTGCAGAGAGGGGTTTCTCTACCTGTGGTGGATACCAAGCAGAGGGAGGGGACTGAGTAAGAGGTAGAACTTCGAAAAACATACCCTCTAGTGACCAATTTCCTGTGCCACTTAAAGTCTTCTAGAACCTTCCAGAGGAATGCCACCACCTCAGAATATGCACTTCTGTGTTTTTTTTTCTTTTTTCTTTTTTTTTTAAATTTTATTTAATTTTATATAACAGTCCAATTAAATGAAAACAAACATTTATACACAATATTTGGGAATTTGGGCGTCGTTCTTTCCAAACTACTTCCTGCTGGTAAGGGGCGCTGTCTTGGGGGATTTGAAGAAGATTCAGATATCCTAGCTGTAGTCTGTAGGGCTGTTTTGTCCAGCTGTTTTGAATGTAGGATCAGCTTGTACTCTGTTTCAGGCGGTCTGGCGTGATCAAGCCACATTAGTCTGGAAGGAATCCACATCTTTTTATTTTCACTTCTGTGTTTTCTAAAAGAATGTTTACAAACTTATATAGACAATATTTAAATTCAGAGTATTTTTGGGCATACCTAATAAAACTCTGCACCCGTAAGTTGTAACTGCCCACTCTTGTATCCCTCGACTCCCAGACCTTCTCTATCTCTTTCTTAAGAAGATAACCATGTGATTTTGGGCAACTGGCTCAGTCTCTTGTCATGATGTTTTTAGGGCTCATCCATGTTGTAGCATGTCATAGCACTCCATTCTTGCTTATTGCTCTATAACCCATCTCAATGCAGGGCTCTACGACTGTTTTCCCCGCCCATCAGTTGATGGACATTTGGGAGGACCACCACTTTTTTGTGCTTATGAGTAATGCCTCTATGAACTTTGCATACAATTTTTTGAGTGGGCATATGGTTTTTACTTCTCTCTGGCTTATAACTAGTGATGGAATTGGTGGATCTTGTATTAGGCATTTTCAAAACTGCCTTCCATATCACGTATACCATGATTTTATATTCTACCCAGAAGTTTGGGAATGTTCTAGCTCCCACAATTCCCTGCTGACTTTTGTAATTGTCTTTTTGAATTTTAATCACCTCAGTGGATATTGTCTTGTAGCTTATTTGTACTTATTTATTTGGATTTTTTTTTTTTTTTGAGGTAAGCTCTAGTGTCATCTAGACTGACCTGAACTCACTAGGTGGACACGATTGGCCCTGAACATCTGATCTTACTTACTGCCTCTACTTCTCAAGTACTAGAATTAAAAGTATATGTCACTGTCTTAATGTCTTACCTGTTGCTTTAATGAAATATCCCAACCAAAAGCCACTTAGCGAATAAAGGGTTAATTTTTTTCCAAATTACAGAATGACATTTATTATAGCAATAAAGAATATGTGCTATACAACATAAAATATAATAAAGTAAAATAATATAAGGGAAAATAAAATATAATAAGTAAAAAATATTTGTAATTAATATAATATTGGAGCATTTGTGGTGTATGCCTTTAATCTCAGCACTCGGGAGGCAGAGGTAGGTGGATCTCTGTGAGTTCAAGGACAGCCTGGTCTACAGAGCTAATTCCAGGACAGGCTCCAAAGCAATACAGAGAAAACCTGTCTTGAAAAACCAGATATAAATATATATGTATGTATGTATGTATGTATGTATGTATGTATGTATGTATGAATGATATTGGAAAATAAAAGAACCAGAACATTTTGTAGTAAGTTTTTCTTAAATATGGATAAATGGAAGGAAGAAGGGACCTGTAAAGGGTTAATTGTGTCTTAAGATTCCAGGATACAGTCTATAGCAGAAATAGCCTTACTCCTCTGTTCAACCTGTAAGAAGAGTGCTGAGCTTCTGGGATGATGAGGTGCCTCCAGCAGAGAGCTTGGACCACCTGACCCCAGCTTTTCCTCCTGTCTGTCTGTCGGTCCTTCATTCCCCCGCTGCCCCTGTTGCGTCTGACCCAGCACTTGCTTTTACAAGGAGCTACAGTAGGATCTCACAGGCTCCCAGTGAAGACACCCCCCCCATCCCAGGAGCCCCTGTTAGGGCTTTAAGGCCCTAGGGTGAGTCTCAAGTTGGGGACCATCTCTGCCCTTTGTCTGCACAGGACTCGGTGACATCATTTGCCTCATGCTCACTAGTGCTTTCCACAGGTTTCCCTCACAGCGACGAGGGGACGTGGCATCATTGGGGGCACACTGCCACTGCTGTCACCCCTGGTCAGCATGGACAGTTGAACCTTCTCAAGGCTTTCTTGCAGCCACCTCACTCCAGAACCACGCTGTCTGCAATTTTATTAGATTAATTTCCCGAACAAGGGTACACTGTCATTTGTAAGTCACAGTGACTGGGGCCATGCCTGTGCAGCTTATGCTGTTCTGCAAGGTCTCTATAGCTGCTTGGGATGAAGTCTGTTCTCTAGTCCAGTGAGTTCCATTGACTTCTCAGTTGTCTTGGTATACAGGATCGTCTCAAGATGAACAAGGGTGAAATGATCCTCATTCTCTTGACTCCTTAGATTAAAACTTTGGAACAGACCAAAGCCATTGAAGACTTAAGTCAATCCCGAGACAAGTTGGAGAAACTGAAGGAGAAAGCGGAGAAAAAGCTCACATTGCTCAAGTCCGAACTGGAAAATGTAGAGGATGAGGCTAGAGCAGACAAGGGAAGGGCCATGGCCTTGACAGAGTTGTTCACTGGTGAACTGAAGACCCTGAAGAAGTCTCTGGAAGAATCGGAGAGGAGAGAACAGCAGGTAGATAAAAATATGCTGGTGGAATCCTCTTCAAGCCATGGCAGGATGGTTCCAAAGCTTCCATGAGAAGCCACACACTTAGTGACAGGGACACCTTTAAGAACAGGAATGCCGTCATGTGCAAGGCCACATTCAGCTCCCCTATACCATTCTATTTTTAGCATATTGCTGCAAAGGAGAGCATTATTCATACATTTCCCCCAACACAATTTGTAAAGGTTTCTATATTAACAGATCCGCCCACTTGCCAAGCATCTTTTTTGGCATGCCAATAAATCATTGAGTTTCTTGGCCAAGAAAAGCAATTCATGCTTGCATGACATAGACTGTAAGAAAGAAAAAGATATTAATGTGCTTCTCAAAGCCACAGAAAGCCAGTGTGAAGCTGGCTTCTGGTGGTGATGAGATGTTTTGCGTTTTATACTTGCCTCTGGAGCTGGCCTCATCTCACAGCATTTAATATTAAGCAGGGCTAGGAACTCACAGAGAAGCTTTATCTCCTGCAGAGATCAGTTGCAGGAAACAGCCTCCAATCTCAAACAGTGGCACCCAGACTTCATGGTTGACCAAGTGCAGATGTAGGCCATAAAAAAGGTACACACTGGCTGGCTGGCTGCAAGGAGGAGTATTTTATCTGCTGAGCACATCAGGTCAGACATAAAGAACTCCGTCCCGGGCAATGTGACCCCTAATGCCTTTGACTAGCATGTCACTTTCTGAAGCTGAAAAGGGCAGAGAATGGACTCTGCCCCTAGGATTTTTTTTTCCCCTTACTCTGCTTTGACTCATGTGTCAGGCAGAGCTGGGAGAGCCAAACTCTAAGGGCAAGTGTTCTCAGGGAGAAAACATCTCAGGGATTGTGAGTTTTGGCCACATTAAAAAGGGTGGGACAGCTTGAGAGGAACTCTTGCATTGGAGAGGCCAGGCTGGTGCCTTGTTCTATTTAGGTGATTTGACAAAACTTGGGAAGCAGAGTAGCTCCTACACAGGACAGTTATTTCTCTTAGGTCTAAGGTTGGAGAGTCAGGGTCAAGGTGTCAGTAGACTGGGTATCAGATTTGTAATGGCGTCTTCACGAACCCTCAGTGGTGAAAGTTCTCTGGGGCTTCATTGATAAGGATACCATTTCTATCCTGGGGACTCCACCATGGTGACCTTATACTAATGAACTCACAAGGCCCCTCCTTCCGGTATCATCCCACTATGTTTCAACATAGATTTAGGGGCTGGGATGTGCAAATAAGAGAAGCTTTTGTCTCCCATGCTGGACCATCCCTGGGAAGGAAGTTGGGGATAAATGTTAGGATGGTGTTCTGATGGTACCCCATCAGCAGATTGCATCCCATCCTTTCTGAAAAGGAAGGTATTTAGTGAGTTGTCTCCATGATTCCCCTGTTTTGCCTGTGTTAGCGTACGGCCACAGAATCCACCCTAGGAGACTATGATGAGAGTCAATGCCCATTCTGACCATTGCCTATGGCTTCTACTTTGCCCCTTCTCCATGGACACCTAGCAATCTCCGATGAGCCCAGTGTTAGAACCATACATCGAGGTAGTTTGTGAAGGACAGGGAAGCCCTCCTGTGTTCATCAGCTCATCCTTTCTCTTTGAGTGTCAGAAATGTACTGCTCAGTTATCACTTCAATGCAGCAATGTTTATCATTCACAGGCCAACATTGATATAGCACATTTGAGGCCCCAGAACATGTCCTCAGTTATCATTTCCCTTGTCTGGGATGTCAGAGCAGACTGAGGGAGGTCAGAGTCTTGGTGATGATTGTTTCCTGGAGTTCTTGACTCAGCAGCAAATACACACATGACCAACCACTTGACTCACAAGAGATTATGAGATTCCGGAAGCCTGGGGAACCTGCAGGGATTTTGGAAGTCATTTAGCAGTCAAGCCTACTTATTCGTAATTTAGACTAGAGTGGGTAATTTGCCTACCTCACACAAATCTTGGTTTCCCTCTTTTGCTATTGTTGTTACATTTGACCTGGCAATGGCTATATGTTCTTTCCCAGCTAATGTATCTCTGCTTAATATTTGCAGCTACTGGACTTCAGGGAGGTGGTTTCCCAGATTCTGGGCTTAAACTTAACCTCTCTCACACATCCTGACAATGAGATCATCAAATGCCTGGAAAGACTGGTCCATACACACCACCATCACTTTGTTACCTGTGCCTGCCTCAAAGACGCGACTACTGAGCACAACAGTTGCTCTCAGTGCCAATTAGAACTCCTGCATTGACCACCTGCCTCCTGGGCAGGGTACAAGTCTCAAGTTGCGCAGCTCAAAAATTCCCTGTAGTTTTGAAATTTGGCCAGCGTGTGACAATTATCTACTTTGATGACATAGTGAGAATGTATCGTGGGAAATAAGGTCTCCAAAAGTGCCATTGCTAGCACCAAAGAGATGGCTCAGCAGGTGAAGAAGGCTCTTGCTGCCAAGCTCGACAACCTGAGTTCAATCCCTGGGACCCACATGGGAGAAGGAGACAGTTGACTCCTGCAAGTTTTCCTCTGTCCCATACGCAATCTGTCATACAAGTTTACACACACACACCTTGTTAGCTAGTGCACTGGGACCCACAGGAGTACCAAGGTTCATATGAGCACAGAGTTTAGAATGGCAGACCTTCTGGAACATTACTGATGGCTTCACATCAGATGGCTTTGGAAGACCTGTGTGCAGGTCTTCCAAAAAAATATTCTTTAAAGTTATTTTATTTTTAGTTGTGTGCGTATGTGTGTGCATGCATGCGCAGTGTGCCCAGGTGCCAGCAGAGACCGTAAGAGGGAGTCAGCTCCCTTGGTACTGGATTACAGGCTGTTGTAAAGCACTTGATGTAGGTTCCGGGAACTGAACTCAGGTCCTCTGCAAGAGTAGCAAGTGCCGTTAACAACTGAGCCATCTCTCCAGCCCCATAAAAATTTATTCATCTGTCTGTCTGTCTGTCTATCTATCTATCTATCTTTCTATCTTTCTATCTATCTATCCATCTATCTATCTATCTATCTATCTAATCTGAATACATACAGTTTGACACGTAATAATTGTACCTGTTTATACATTTCTGGATGACACTCTAATCCATGCATACATGTGTGATCATGAGCTCAGGATAGCATGGTAGGGTCTTAATGTCTTACAGGCTTTCCAAGGCCCAGAGGCAATTGTACTAACTTAGGTTCTACATGGTTAGTGTGGGAGCCAGGATGTGCATGGCCTCGGCGGCACCTCTTATTTTCTCAGGTTCTCCTTGGTTTTGAGGCTGGAGGAATCCCTGGCATGCAAGAGGGAAGGCATCCCTCCATGTGAGTAGCGCTCACATAGGTCTGAGGGCTGGTAAGAAACATGGTTGCTTTTACTGATGCTCCCAGGTTATGAATGGTGGCTTTGAAAGTGTGAACGGGGCTGACCTCAGTTTTTACTTCCTTGTGGTAGAGACTTTCAGTGAACCTTGAGACAGACTGTCAGTTACCAAGCTCTGCCATCTGCCATCCTTCTGTCTCTCCCGGAAGAGTTATAACCACATGCCCAATTACACCCAGACTTTGACGGATCCAGCTGGGATTCGAACTCGGGTCATCATGCTTGCATGGCCCTCTTTCTTACCTGCAGAGCCTTCTCTCCAGCCTCATCTTGTATCTTTATATGTCTCATTAAAGTAAAGAAACAAAAACCCTGATGCCTCACAACACTAAGAGAAACTGAGCTAACCGTTAAGCTCGAGTCACAAACAAGACATACGTTGAGTCAAGACAACAAGGGATTATGGAAACCCATTGACCAGTTGCAGTGCTGGGAAGGAGACACAATATTGATTTGATCAAGGAAAAAAGCATAAAGATACTCTTGCAACAACAGTGAATGGCTCATCCCATGTGTTTTAAAAGTTACATGGCCTCCTTCATGCATGGTGGTGTACACTTGTGATCTCAGCCCCCCGAGAGGTTAAGCCAAGAAGATTGACATACATTTGAAGCTACTCTGGGCCACATGGTGAGTTCCAGGCCAGCCTGGACTACAGATTGAAACCCTTTCTCAAACCAAGCTAATAAGCAGCCACCTGGCTGACAATCCAATGAGGCACTCCTCCTGAAACCCCAAACAAAGCAAATGACCATATTAGGTTGGCTTTAGCCCCAGCTGTTACCTTCTCATGGTAGACTTAGTGATAAATGTGTTATGTTATTTCCCCTCTGATTGCCCATTAGTTACATGTCAGGGGTCATATATACGAGACGAAAAATAGCCATATATTACTATGTGAAATAACATTTTGTTTATCCAAATGTATGGCACAAGTGTATAAATACAGTTCTTGAAACATATATTAATAATCCAGTGTCTTTGAATATCTACCCTAGAGACATTCAGTGGTAAGGATACGTGGGATAAGCATAAATAAATTCTGTGCCTGAAGATAGTTCATATTCACAGTAACTGTTTGTCATTTGGACAAACTGAATACCTGTTAGTAAGGTCATTTCCTTCATGTTAAAATGCCAAGTGTTTGCTTGCCTTCCCTTTGTGCGTGCATTCCAGAGTTGGCAGGCTCGCTTCATATTTCTGTGATGTTTCGTTTTCCGGTAATATCCATGTATATTTTATATTGTCCAATAAAATGCATTAGATTAATGTGAATTTTAGATAAGGTCTTCAAATATTTAACACTAACTCGTCTGACAGATACACTCACGGGGAAATTGCTATTGAGGTTATTGTTCTGGTCACGGAGATATCGAAATACTTTCAGAAAATATCTCACAGAAAACAAAACAAGACAAAAACCTGTTAGCTTGGATCCATCTACATTTCCAACCCATTCTTCTCGTCATCTGCAGAAGAGTGGCTAGTGGTCCAGACCAGGTGGTGATGGGCTGAAGGGCTGTCGAGGACATTTGTGATGCTGATGCTATGACAGCAGTACGCAGAAGAAACATCTAAATTTTATTGGGGTAACGTTTTATGGTGACTAACCTTTAACCTGGAAGGCTCCTTCCAGTTTGTATAGTAGTATTTAAGTGGAGTTACCTTATAACGGGGCAACAATGTTCCTACTAGATACCAGAGACTAGCAAATAAAAAGCCTAGTGTTAGGAATGGTTTACCTCTTAAGGAGTTTCTGGCCAGGGAGGTCTGATGGATCCCCCAAATATTACAGGCTACTGCCAATGATCTTGGTTACTCCCCAGAACTTGATGGTAAGACTCTATTGATTCATAGGGCATGGAGAAATCAAGGTGGTATTCAACTTGACCCTTCATCCCCACTGGCTAACTTTGATCGTGCTGGAAGATGCTATGCATGCTCCCAGGGGAGAAAAGTAATCTTGTTCAACTGTGAACCCTGGGTGCTACAGTCTGCCAAGACATGCCTGTTGGTACAATAGTGACATGAATGCCCCGGGAGTAACCAAGCAGTTCCTGATCGGATTTAAGGGCCGCTGTGCAAGATGACAACTATACGGCACTGATATCAGGGAGTATGGCCTAAGCCCTCGGGGAGAGGCCGCCACGATCGGTCTGATAGATGAACATGACCTACCATAGATTAGTGCGTTTCTCAACCCTTATTAGGATCAGGGAAGCTTACTTTTGCAGTGGGTGGAGATTAAGAAGGAGAACCCCAAGCTGGTTCAAGTGCAGAGAATGAGAGACCGCAGGGCGCTCAGGCCGTAATGGCACACCAGCTTCACACCCCTTTCTCCCAAGGCTCAGGAATCTTTGTGGGAGAGAGTGTGGATAGATCCTCAGAGCAGTGGATGGCTACAAGGAAAGAAGTGTTTTCCAGATATAACAGGGCAGTTATTGCATTTGCCAATTCCCAGAAGATAAGACAACATGCACAAAAACCTGCGCAAGCCCAAGCCCAAGTCCCCGCATGGAAAGGGAAGCAGGACATGCATGTTGTCTCACCCTGCACTAAGGGGCCACTGCAAGCTGCTAACTGCTGAGGGAGACTCAGTTTTCTTGGTGTGTGGTCCCCGCTAGGTTGACCATGCTGCAGTGGAAGGCCAGATATTCAAGAATACATATCCACACAGCCTGCACGGCTGGGAGTATTAAAGTCTGTAGCACCATCCCTTACCTCGCCCGCTCACCCCGAACACTCACGTAGCTGTTCTTTACATCTGACTCGCCCTGACTCCATTTCTTCTTCCTTGCCAATCTTCACTCCATCTGGAGCCAGCCTAGACCTCCTGGTTCATTTCCTCCTTCTAACGCCCTTGACTTTCCCCCTTACACTTCTGTCCTCAACTCTGAGTTAGTTCCAGACACCAGTGTTTCTGCTGATTTATCTGCCTCCACTGAATGAGGCTGGAGAAAATCACATAAAATCACGGGTAAGTGGCATCCCAAATCCCTAGCCCTTGATCTCTGCAGACCCCTCTATGCCAACTGGTCATCCGACTCTGTTTTCCTGGTTGGATCTCACTGCCATTTTCTGAAACAACTATTGAAAATATTCATTTCCTCACCACCTTTATCCCTCTCCCTTCCTTCTTCATTCTCCCGGGATAATACCCTCTGATTTCACTCAGAAAATAGAAGCGATTACCCGAAACACCCTGGATACCACATCCTAGTAACACTTTGTGTATACGCACTTCCTTCTTGCTGGTTTAGCTTAGTTCCCCTGCATGCCAGGGCACTCACATCCTTTGCAAGCCATTCCCACCAGCTGACTGATTCTCCTCCATTCATGGCCTATTCCCATTATACTCATTTCTCTCCCTTCTTAAAACACATGGTCCTTTCCCCTCAGAGACCCTGCTTCCCTTCCTTCTGTATATTTGAGCCCCTTGAAGGCACCATTTATACTTTGCTTCAACTTATATATATCGTATAAGCATGACCCTGCCACCTAGCTCTGGCTCCACCCACCCAGCACCCACATCCAGGCTGGCAAATCTTTGTTACTTCTGAAATACTTATCCCTCTTGGACTCTCTGAAGCGTTTATCACCTTTGCCCCTTCCCACTTTCTTCAGCTTCCATGCTGTGGCAGTCATACCATTTTCGCCACAGAAGTGGGTACCTCTGTGGGCCTGAGCCAGGACCCTTGATGGTTATAAGAGCCAAAACTGAGATGAGAGATTCATGGATATGAGTGCCGGTGGGAAGCTTGACCTCGTAGTCAGAGCTTTGTGGAGAACATCCAGATACTTTGAAAACTTGACAGCAGTAGACTGCCCTAGGATTAGAGGCCTCCACGAAGGGCCCTGGTACTTTTCTTTGTCGCAAATTGGCCCCAAAGTTCAGGTTTCCTTTGATCCCGTCACGATGGCTCAACTCCTGTCAGTCCTGGTCCTGCCGGTTCAGCCAGTATCTATCACTGTCTCTCTATTTCTCCCATCACCGCAGGGTTCTGCTCTTGTGGCCTGCCCCCTTGTTCATATTTTCTAGTATGTTCTGGATATATGGTGTCTTGCTGCTTCTGTTACCATGTTCAATGGGTCTTGCTTTCCTTCTCTGTGTCCCCTCTGGAGACTCTGGTTGGGTAGCCCTGATGAAGGCAGTGACAGACCTGTAGATAGACTGTCCTTAGATAAGGCACCTGTTTCCTGTCCAGTCCACAGTGGTGACAGAGGAGTCTTGTGCCTGTCTCCTGGCTGGGAATGTCCCAGGAGAGTCTGTCCTCTGCCTTCCTTTCTTACAACTCCAATGCATTAGACTCATGATGTCAGGCAAATGGTCTCTTTATGCCTTATCTCCAGCTGCAAAATGGATGTTCTACCTTCCTTTGGGTTGAACAGTGTCCTGCCAAAAGATGCTAAAGTCCTAACCACAAAGTGTCTGTTTATAGATAATTGTGTGATGATGTCATTAATGCGAGCCCTGATTAAAAATAAAAAGATGCCTTTCTAAGAAAATATTGACACGGACTTAGGTGCAGATACAGCGAGAATGTCACACAAAGATAGAGTTAGACATTAGAGTGATAGTTGTACAGGTAAAAAAAGCCAGATTGTCAGTGAGCTAGGCAAGTATTTGTAAATCTGAGCTACATGCTTGGTCCTGAAGTTCTATATCTGCTCAGAGCTGCTGTCTCATGACAACCCACAACGAAGTCCCTTTCAAGGACTTGCATCTTGCCGATTCTTTACAGACCCTTCGCAAGGACAGCTCTCATTTAGTGACTGGTCAACGTGGGGACACACAGGCATGACATTTGTCCCTGCTGCAGGATACTCTCAGCTTTATACTCGTCCTTCCTCATAAGACTGAGTTATTGTTAGTTTTGTCAGTTTGGCACACTTAGAATTACCCCGTAGGACAGTCACAATTGAGGAAGTGTCTAGATCAGGTTATCTGGTGCAGGATTATTTGGATTGTCAACTGATGTGTGAAAACACAGTATACTGTGGGTGGCACCATTCTCTAGGAAGGGTGTCCTGAACTATATGAGAGCAGCAGGCAGGCAGGCAGGCATTCAGGCAAGCAAACAAGCAAGCAGGCAAGCCTACACGTATTATTTATCTCTGCCCTAGAGTGTACACCGAGTGGGAAGTGTCTGGCTCTGGCCTCCTGCCCCATGTTAGAAGTAATTGTTAATTGTACTGTTAATGTTTGCAAAAAATGTAATTCTTTAATGTGAGTTGTTAGGCAAAAGCTCATATTTGCTAATGAGCAAGTCTTTCAGTAAGAATGGTTTCCTGATACGCTATGGCTTTAAAGGTAGTTTGTTTTTAAAAAAAAAAGTCAACCAAAGAAACAGGGCCAATAAACATTCAATGCATGCCTACTCTATGCCAAGTGGCATTTCCAGGCACACTAACTCATATAAATGTTCACCAGGAGTTTTAGAGGTGGGGTCACGACTCTCATTTTTACAAACAAGGTAGAAGGGTAACATGATTAGTAGGGGCTCACCCAAGGTCATTAAAGTAGAAAGTGATAGAATGTGGGTTTATACCAGTCCTAGCTGGTTCACACCTCATGTTCTGTGAATATAAGTGAAATAAAAAAAAGCAGACTTGAAAATCTCAAAACAGACTTGATTAGCAGGACTACAATTTTATGTTCTGGGGAAAATATGTTCTAACTGATACTCAGGTTACTCATTTAATCTGCTTCCCAAGCTGTGTTTTGTTCTTTCGAGGACCTTGACATCTTAAGTGCATTGGAGAACTGAAAGGATAATTTGCAGGCATTATTTTAGCCTTTCATTTTTTTCAGGCTTTTCCTCTGCTTATGGCAATGCCTAAAGTGACTAGAGGAATTGCATGTGTTGCGAACTGCATGTCAAAACCTCCTGAAAATTCATATGATGAAGTCCCAAGCTCTGCTGTGGTGATATTTGCTGGTGGAGATTTTGGGTAATCATTTCTTTAGATGAGGGCATGAGGGTAGAGGGCCCCTCACCTTGATGGGATTAGTGTCCTAGGAAGAAGGAAATGAATCACCATCACCACCATCAGCATCATCAGCATCACCACCACCACCACCATCACCATCATTAGCATCATGACCACCACCACCATCATCACCATCACCACCATCACCACCATCAGCATCACCATCATCAGCATCACTACCACCAACACCCTCAGCACTATCAGCATCATCAGCATCACCACCACCACCATCATCACCATTACCATCATCAGTAGCAGCAGCAGAAGTAGCAGCTACGGCTTGCTCTCTGCCTGCCATGCGAAGGTGTAGTGAGTGGCATAGGATGAAAGGCAGAAGAGGGCCATTGCCAGATCCACGCCATGGAGACGTCCTAACATTAGACTTGCAGCCTCCACAATAGTGGGAAGTAGACTGGCGTTCTTTAAACCTATTCTTCTTCTGCTTAGCTATGGATATCTGAGGTGACTAAGGTAAGAACACGAGCCCCCCCCCCCCCAAGCACCTCCAGTCTGTAAAGGAGTGCAATGTCCAGTCACATGCATGGCATTTCAGTTCTGTATAGTTATAGCAATGTGAAGAATGCCATGCTTGTACAATATGTGAAAAATTCTACAAAGTATTTATGTTAGTTCAACATTTATTCTTACATTTTTCTTCCTTTGGTAAAAATACACAACACTAGTCAAAGTGTAAGAGCACAAGTCAGTGGGATTCCCCACCCATGTAATTTATTCTCATTACCCTCAGTACAGGGGTTAAAGCTCAGACCAGCATCCATATGGTCTATAATTTATGACTTAAGAGGATATTGCTACATATTTTTGAGAATCAAGATTTTGTTTTGGGCTAGGCCAAGTTTATTTAGAAATAATTCTTGCATATATATATATTGATATTTAGTCTACACAGTCCTGTTGGGAGTCCTCAGAAGGTGGCAATGATGACTTCAGGACTGATAAAATCGTGCATTCACCTCTCTTAGAAGACAGGATAATTAGCAAGTAAAGGGCAGAGATTCCAGACAAGTCTGAGAACCCACTGACTCATAGTCTTAAGAATGAGTTACTGTGTGTTTATTCGTCAGGGTCTATATTGATAATGTGAAAGTACTGTTACTGGGTTTTTATTCTTTTGGCTCTTCTGAGGGCCCGTCACCCAGCCCCCAAATGAATCACACACAGAGTCTTATTATTAGTTATGAATGCCCGGCCTCAGCTTGGCTTGTTTCTTTCTAGCTTTGCTTAACTTGTATTATCCCCATCAACCTCCTCCCTCTTGGCTTTTATCTTTCTTATTTCTGTAAATCTCACTTTCCTTCTTACTCTGTGGATGGCTGTGTGGCTGTGTGGCTGTGTGGCTGGGCAGCTCGGTGGCTCAGTGGCTGGGTGGCTCTGTGGCTGGGCGGCTGAGCGGCTCAGCGGTTGGCTGGGTGGCTGGGTGGCTGTGTGGCTGGGTGGCTCAGTGGCTCGGTGGCTTGTGGCTGTGTGGCTCGGTGGCTCAGTGGCTCAGTGGCTGGGTGGCTCTGTGGCTGGGCAGCTGAGCGGCTCAGCGGTTGGCTGGGTGGCTGTGTGGCTGGATGGCTCGGTGGCTTGTGGCTCAGTGGCTGTGTGGCTGTGTGGCTCGGTGGCTCGGTGGCTCAGTGGCTGTGTGGCTGGCCCCTAATGTCCTCCTCTCCCTGTTCTCTTACTGCTCCTTTCTTCTTCCTTTCTCCATTTCTCCATTTCTCCTCTCTGCCTGCCAGCCCCGCCTACCCTTGCTCCTGCCTCACTATTGGCCATTCAGCTCTTCATTAGGTCCATCAGGGGTTTTAGAAAGGCAAAGAATCAGCTTCATGGAGTTAAACAAATGCAGCATAAACAAAAGGCACACACCTTAAAACAATATTCCCCGACAAGGAAGCCTGTGCACATGCCAGCAGAATGGAGTATGTTACTGTGTAAATCTGAAAAGGTCCCTCTAGGCTCACATGCTTGAACATTTGGTCCATACCTAATGGCACTGTTTGAGGAGGTCATGAGACCTTCAGGAGCTGGCAGAGGGGTCATTAGGAGAACTTCTCAGGTCCGTGGCCTGACCCCATCTAATGCCCCATATTTTCTGCATGATCCATCAAGACATGAACAGCCCCTGTCATAAACTCCCTGTACCAGGGATTTACTACTACCCATTAGGATGACGAGAACTGTGATGCAAAGCAAGTTGTCTTCTCTCGTTACTTCTGTGAGACATATTGTCACAGCATCAGGGAAGGTAGAGTTTGTGAAACTCTCAAACGGCTCACTTGGCTTTTTTAGTAACTCTAGAACTATTCTAAAAAGTGGATTTCTTAAAGCCCATTTCTTTGAGTTGGGTTTCCTTTTACATTCCTGCCCTCCCAGCATAAATTACATGTGTTTTCCCATGAAGATTATGATAGTTTCCAAAGCCCTAACTTTGTTCAAACACAGTAAACAAAAAAGCCATTCAGAAAAGAGAAACTGAGTCAGAGGATACAGTGGTGTCAGTACATGTACCAATAAGACTATTTCATGTGTCACATATCAGATCTTCGTGGCTCAAAGCAAGATACCTAAACCCTGTTAGACACAACTGTATCCCAGAACGCCTAGTCAGCTGCTCAAAGTTCTCTTAAAATAACTCAAAGCTCTACCATACCCGTCTTTCCAACCACACATTTTAGAAAAACACCATCAGGGTACAATTGACAACTGACATTTTCCAAATAAAACACTGGCTTCTAAAATTATAAGCTGCCCTGTTTTGTTATAAATACTAGTATGGTGCCAAACAGCAACATGTGTGTGGGTATTGTGGGAGGCAGTTGGTGTTCCTGTGTTTGTGTGTTTGTTTAGTGTCTCCTTTTGTTTGGGTTTTCTTTTCTCCACAGGCCAACATCCACGGTGTTGGCTTTCTCTTCAGGAAATTACCCAGGTAATCTGGTAATCTCAGGTAAAAGACGTGTGACTTTAGGCTCTCTGAAATCCCTTCTCTGGGTCCCCACCCTCCAGCTGCCCATTTGCACAGGGGACAGAAATGCATGCTCATTCTAATTTAGCACAGTTTTGTTGCAAGTTGAAGTTCCACCATGCTATGTCTTAAAGAGAGTGTTTCAGTCGTGAGTTGCTGCATAGAAACCATGTCCCCCCCAAAAAAATAAATAAATCAGGGGCTTAAAACTATAGCAACTTACTCTCATGAGTTTGTGGGTTAATTTGGCAGCTCTAGTCATCATGAGAATGCCCTTGTGGCTGCATTTGACTGGAAAAATGGACTCATAATTGAGTTCATCTGTAATACTGGCATGGCTGTATGAATTATCCTAGGGTGCTTCTCAAAAAAAAAAAAAAAAAAAAAAAAAAAAAAAAAGACTAGCTTCTTTTGCTTGTCTTCTATGACATCTAGGTTCAAAGAGGTAATATCCAGGACACAATGACAATCAAGTCTGCTCACAGCACACTTACCAATGTCCCATGGCATAGAGCAAGTCAAGTGACTAAAAGTTAGCGTGAGCTGGAGAAGGACTACCCTGGGTATCAATACCAGGAAGTCCCTGTGGACTGTGGTTATGTAGCATTTCTTCCTAATTGAAACACTCTCTCCTGAAGGTAAACTGAGTAAAACTCTGAAAGTAAAGGACAAATTTTACAAGCCTCAGGAAGTTTCTAAAATTACAAACACCAGACTCAGGAAGTTCCTAAAATTTACAGACCCCAGCCTCAGAAAGTTCCTAAAATTTACAGACTCCAAGGTTTAATGCTGCTAAGGAGAAGGCTCTGATGAGCTCCTGTGAAAGATCAGAGAGCTCTATGAGTCATTACTGTGCTGGGATGGGTTTTCCATGATGCAGCTGCCTTTGTGCACCCATTCTCCTGCAAGCAACCCCTCACTCACATCTCGCTAACATGTAAAGCTTCTAAATACAGGTTCACTAAATTAGACTTGGGTGGAATGATTTCTTTGGTCTGTCATCAGTACCCTGTTTAAGGTGAGTAGAATTTCCTTCATATCTCCCTGAGAAGAAAACTATAAAACAACTCTTTACCTAATAGTCCAACCCAAAGAGCAGAAAAGTCAGTGCACAGTGATTTAGTCTAAAAGTAAGGTCATTAAATACAAACCATGACAATTGTGCATCTGGATGGACTAAAAATAATACCTAATAAATCTTTGACAATAACAATATGCCAGGCACTAAACATATCTGCTATCTCACTTAACACCTATACCAACTGTGATAATCTCAGTTCTCAATTAGACTGGATTCAGGATCACCATGGAAACACATCTGTAAGATTGTCTATAAGGATGTTTCCAGAAAGGCTTAACTGAAGAGAGAAAACTCATCCTGAATGTGGGTGGCACCATTCATGGGCTGTGTTCCTAGCCTGAATAAAAGGAGAAAATAAGTTGAGGAGCAGGATTCATCGCTCTCTCCTTCCGGACTGTGAACGCAATGTGAACAGCTGTTTCCTGGTTGTGTCACCTCGCCCATTAATTAGCAAAATTTCGCATCTGAATGCTTTTATAATTAATGAGTGTACACTGATACACCACTGTCACCCAACATGTAGAATTTATATTAGGGTTGAGCTTTTGTTGTTCATTCAGGGGGTTTAACAAATATATATGTATGTATGTATGTATGTATGTATGTATGTATGTATGTATATGTATATGTGTGTGTGTGTGTGTGTGTGTGTGTGTGTGTGTGATTCCCCAATAGATTTTATAATGACATGGATATGAAACCTACTACACTGCATGCTAACCTAACACATTCCTAAAAACAAGTCCTTCGTTCTAGGCTTGATTTTTCACAGAGCGTTGGAACTGAGTGTGAGTTTCAGGGTAGAAACACTGGCCTTGTTCTAAGTGGAAGTGTAGTTCACACCTTCTCATGGCCAGCCAACTGCCTTTATCAACCTCCTGTGAAAACACAGAGAGCTTTCCTATCTGATGCTTAGTCTGGGTCCCACTGGCAATGAGTTATAAACTAGGGTGTGGTGCACATTTTAACAGATACAGACAAAGACTGACGTGTATATTCATCTGTCTAGGCCACCTCCTCCCCTCTTCATTCATCCACACAGCTGTATATCTATCTGTCTGTCTACTTACCTTACGAACCTACCTACCTGTCCAGAATAAGATCTCTTACCTGTTGTCAAGTTTCCCAGGACTAGCTGTTACGTGGATTCTTAAGGTAGCCAGTAACCCCCTCCATTTATTTCTCCCCCTCATTCAACAGCTCAGGATAGCCTCACCACTTGGCAATCCTTCTGCCTCAGCCTTTTATGTGCTCAGATTGATTGTTTCTGAATAAAATTTTGCTTATTTCTGAGATGGCACCTTACTTTGTGACCCAGCTTGTCTTGAACCTTTCTTTTTAAATTATGTGTATGTCTGTGTGGTGCTTCAGAGTCCATCAGATGGCACCGGATACTCTAGAGCTGGAGTAATAGGAGTGGGGTCCTCTCCTATTCAGGTCCTCTGCAAGAGCAGCATACGTTCTTAACTGCTACACTCACTATCCCTCCAGGCTCTGGTCTTGAACTCTTCATCTTCCTCAGCCTCCCGAGTTACCTGATTACAGATGGGCATCACCAAGTCTAGCTTAACCTTTCAAAAAGTGTGAGCCAAACTTTATTATGTTTACCTTTGACTTTTTCAGTAGCTCACTTGTGAACTTCCTCTTTTTACCAAATCTGCCGAGGTGGATTTGATGCCACAGTGCTGAATAATTAATAGTTTGGAGATTTGGTGCATTTTTGGCTCCTGTGATTGACAGCTTACTGGGCGTATCATGCTTCTGGGTCTGTCTGTGCCCTAGACTTGACATGATGCTTCAGCTATGTCTTCCCACCACACGTACAGAATATAGTTGTACTGGCTGGTTTTGCATGTCAACTCAATAAGAGCTAGAGTCACCAGAGAGGAAGGAGCCTCAGCTGAGGAAATGCCTCCATGAGATCCAGCTGTAAAGCATTTTCAAAATTAGTGATCAAGGGGGAGGGCTGAGCTATGGTGGATGGCACCATCCCTGGGGTGATGGTCCTGGGTTCTTTAAGAAAGCAGTCTGAGTAAGCCAGGGGATGCAAACCAGTAAGAAGCATCCTCCATGGCTTCTGCATTAGCCCCTGTCTCCAGGTTGTTACCCTGTCTGAGTTCCCGTCCTGACTTCCTTCAGTGATAAACAATGCTGTGGAAGTGTGAGTCAAATATACTGTTTCCTCTCCAACTTGATTTTTGGTCACGGTGTTTTGTCACAACAATAGAAAACTGAACTAAAACAAATTGGTACTAGTGTAGTGGGGTATTGCAGTTACAGACCTGACCATGTTTTGGGGAGGATGGTGGAAGGACTTTGGAACTTTGGGCTAAAAGAGCCACTGAGTGTTGAGAGCTCTGTGGGATGTTGTGTGAGAACTTGGAAGATAATGTTGAGAGCAGTACAGAGGATGGAAGCCTGGCTTGGGAAGTTTCAGAGGGAAATTTAAAGTCTGTTTTGGGGCCATTAGTTATTTTGAATTAAGATGTCATGGCTCTGGTTACCTGGGGCTGAAGAATTAGCTGTGATTAACAAGATACCAGAACTACGAAAGTGAGACCTTTGCTTTGTAGGGATATTTGACGCTGGTCATCTGGAGCTAAGAAATTAGTGGTGATTGAGAAGAGACCAGCATCATTGAAGTGAAATCTTCTGGGAAGTGTTTCCTGAGAGCACAGAGAAGCTATGTTCCAGACTTGGCCATGGTTGTACCTTGTGCTGGCAGCTGGACTTGGTAATGTGTAAGCATCACCTAGGTGGTACTGGCTTTGAAGGCATGAAAGGGTCCTGGAGAGCAGCTAAGGCTTAGCATTGTGAGAGACAGGAGAGGCCACTGGTGAAGGTGCAGCCTCAGTGGCAGCCGAAGGTGCAAGACTGAAGGGCTCATGTAGAGAAGTTGAGGTTTGGTGCTGTGAAGACGGCCCAGGAGAGGCTATTGGTGAAAGAGCAGCCCGGCCGTAGCAGACCCAGCATTTTGGAGATGCCAGGACCATGGGATGACCGTCAAGAATAGCAACAGCTGTGGAGTGGAGCCAGCTAGAGTCTAGAAGACACTCTTTGCTCCCCAACTTGCTGTTTGGTCATGTGTTTTGTCACAGTAATAGAAACCAGAACTAAGAAAATACTATCTACTTCATGAGTCTGCTATGAGGACAAAGATAAATGAATACAACAGAGAACATGAAAGACTTCTTAGAAATTTTATTGAGAGATACGAGAGATCTAAATTCTCTCGTCATCTGCAGAAGATAATTTATGTTTTAAATATGTCGTTCCCACTCCACCCACAGCTGGTTTATAGATTCAGTGCAATGCAGAGCAAATGATAAAGTCCATAGATTTCATGATACTTTATAGACCAATTCTTAAGTTTTTATGAGAAAATAAGGAAGTAAGTGGCCATAACATTTCTACACAGGAAGACTAAAGAGAGGCCCATCGCTGTCACATGCTACAATCTATTCTTTACCTGTCATCAGATACACACAGAAACAACCTGACTGATAGAATAGGTTTGAGAAAACATAGGCATGAAGAATGTTTGTCCCTTAACAGAGGTACATGCTAAAGTATCAGGGCAAAGAGAGAATATTCCAGACATGTAACTGAATTAAAGTGATCAACTTTATGGAAAAACACAAAATTGAAAGTTGAGTTTCTATTTCTATCACATTCAAAATTCAACTTCAGATGCTTCAAGGCAAACCAACTACCTTAGGACGTTTCAGACTGGTGAGTTGGCTCACCAGGTAAAGATGCTTGCTACCAAATCTGAAGTCCTGAGTTCAATCCCTGGAATCCACACAGTGAAAAAAGGAGACTAACTCCCCCAAATTGTTCTTCAACCTTCACATGTATTCTATGATGTTTATGTGTACCACATCCCCTATATGTGTACATGTCTATACACACACACACACACACACACACACACACACACACACACACACACTGATGTTTAGTAAGCCTTTCTGTATGGGGAAAGACAAAATTGAAAATCATACTTCCCTCCCTCCCTCCTTCTGTCCCTCCCTTCTTTCTTCCCTCCCTGCCTTCCATTATTATAGAAATTAATGGGTTTGAGAGTCCATAAAAAAACTGAAGTTTGACATATGAGAGGTGCCATGGCAGCTGCTATATGTCAACATTTTCCCATGGAGATTCTTCTTGGAACAATTATTTTCATTTAATGTTATGTTTAATTCTTTTCTACTGCTTTGCTTTCAAAGTAAAATTGACTTAAGTTTTTATTATATGCAGATTTGACCTTATTCAAAGTAAGCTGAAAATTGACTTAAGTTTTTATTATATGCAAATTCGACTTTATCTGGTGCTAGAGAAATGTCCAGAGACCTACAAGGATGACCCTAGTTAACAATCCAAGCAATAGTGGAGAGGCTACCTTAAATGCCTGATAATGAGATTGACGACCACCTTGTATGCCATCCTAGAGCCTTCATCCAGTAGCTGATGGAAGCAGAAGCAGACACCCACAGCTAAACAGTTTCAGCCCTGTTCATTTTTAAATATCTATTTCTTCAAAGCAATGTTTGAGTTGTTTTCCCCCATTGAGCCTTAGCTCCACCTCTATCATGTGGCAATCTATTGAGGACGTTAGGGCTTCTGTAAAGCTCGCAATTTGCACTGATGAACTATTGCTGTATCCACCCTAGTTTTACAGTAGTGGTCAATATGACTTTCAACGGGGTTCTTTCCCCTGCTTCTGTTTAGATACAGACATGCTATTATATGCGATTGCCCTTTTAAAAGATCTCAATGTAGAGACCTATGTTTGGGTTGCGTTTGTCCTATCCATTTTCGGAATCTATAAGCTTCAGTATTCTCACAATTGTCTCTGTGCCTGCTACCTATTCTTGCTATGGAGACATCTCAATTGTTCATGTTCTTTAGTTTGCATGCCTGCGCTAGGTTTTCATTATGTTGTTCTGAACTGCAGAGGAGATGGGAAAGCTCCTTCTTGTTTGTGATTTCTTAAGCCTATTTAAGATTGACTTATTTTTATGATGCATGGATGTGAGTGCACCTTGGGCATGCCTGGTACCTTCAGAGGTCAGAAGAGGTCGTTGGATTCTCTAAACTAGAGTTAAGGGTGAATGTGAGCTACCACGTGGGTGCTGGGAACCAAATGCAGGACCTATCCAAGGGCAGCAACTGTTCTTGACTGTTGAGTTACCTCTTCAGCCCTAGTGAGTGATTGCTTGGCTGTCTTAAGACTTGAGATGCAGACTAATTTGTGACTGGGGAGATAATTTATAAGAACTTCCACTTCCCAAACAGAAACAAAAATCCTGCTGGTGGTGGCAGTGGTGGTGGTGGCCCGTTGCCTTTTATCTCTGCGTTCAGAAGCAGAGATAGGTGGATCTCTGAATTCCAGGCCAGCCTGGTCTACAGAGTGTGTTCCATGACAGCCAGGGCTGTTTCAAAGAGAAACCCTGTCTTGAAAAACAAAACAAATTTCTCTTTAAACCTATAATGGTTCCCTCATTATAGTATCTCCCGTTTCTTGCTCTCCTGTATTCTTCCCTTGACTCAATCTTCCTGATCCCTCATGCTCTCCTCCCCCCTCCTCTTCTCCCCTTCTCTTTCTCCTAACTCCCTCTCTCCTCTCCCACACACCCAGTTTGCTCAGGAGATCTTGTCTCTTTCCCCTTCTTAGGGGGACCATGTATATCTCTCTTAGTGTCCTTCTTGTTTCCTAGCTTTTCTGGCAGTGTGCATTGTAGGCTGGTAATCCTTTGTTCTATGTCTAAAATCTGTGTTTGTCTTTTTGTGATTGGGTTACCTCACTCAGGATGGTTTCTTCTAGTTCCATCCATTTGCCTGTGAATTTCATGATTCCATTGTCCCCCCCCCCTCCAGAGTAATACTCCATTGTGTAAATGTACCACATTTTCTCCATCCATTCTTCAGTTGAGGGGCATCTAAGTTGCTTCCGGGTTCTGGCTATTACAAATAATACAGCTATGAACATAGTTGAACAGATGTCCTTGTTATATGAATGTGCATCTTTTGGGTATATGCCTAAGAGTGGAATTGCTGGATCTTGTGTTAGACTGGTTCCCATTTTTCTGAGGAAATGCCATACTGATTTCCAAAGTGGCTGTACAAGTTTGAACTCCCACCAGCAGTGGAGGAGTGTACCCCTTTCTCCACATCCTCTCCAGCGTAAACAGTCTTTGGTGTTTTTGATTTTAGCCATTCTGACAGGAGTAAGATGGTATCTCTGAGTTGTTTTGATTTGCATTTCTCTGATGGCTAAGGATGTTGAGCACTTTAAGTGTCTTTCAGCCATTTTAGATTCCTCTATTGAGAATTCTCTATTCAGTTCTGTACCCCACTTTTTTTTAAATTGGATTATTTGGTGTTTTGGTAACTAGCTTTTTGACTTCTTTGTATATTTTGAGAATCTATCAGATGTGGGGTTGGTGAATATCTTTTCCCATTCTGTGGGCTGCTGTTTTGTCTTGTAATAGAGGGTTTTAAGAGAAATCTGGTACTAGGGAAATGTCCTGAGATCTTCAAGAATGACCCCAGCTAACAATCTAAGCAATAGTGGAGAGACTACCTTAAATGCCCTTCCCCTATAATGAGATTGATGACTATCTTATATGCTATCCTAGAGCCTTCATCCAGTAGCTGATGGAAGCAGAAGCAGACAGCCACAGCTAAACACTAAGCCAAATTCCTGGAATTCAGCACCAGAGAGGGAGGAATGATGAGCAAAGGTGTCAAGACCAGGCTGGAGAAACACACAGAAACAGCTGACCTGAACAATGGGGAGGTCCCAGTCTGATACCTGGGAAACCAGCATAGGATCTACCCAGACCTCCTGAATGTGGATGATAGGAGCCCTAATATAGAAATAGACTTTGGGAGCCTATTCCACATAGAGGGATACTCTCTCAGCCTAGACACATGGGGGAGGGCCTAGGCCCTGCCCCAAATGATGTGACAGACTTTGAAGATCCCCCCCACCCGCCTTGGAAGGCCTCACCCTCCCTGGGGAACAGAAAGGGAATGGGATGGGGGTTGTGGGGGGACAGGGGAGGAGAGAGGAGGATGAGGGAACTAGGATTGACATGTAAAACAAGCTTGTTTCAAATTTAAATAAAAATATTATCATAAAAAGAAAATCAAAGCAAACAAAAAGAACTTCTCTTTCTGCAGCCATTGCTCATGCTGCGGTTTGTCCCACCAATCAGTAATACTCACGCCATGAATAAGATTTCAAAATTGGCTACACACACTTTCTATAATTTACAATTCTTTGATGGATAACTGGATAGACCTAAAACAATGTTCATTATGCTTTGGTGTTTTATATTTGAGTTTTGTTCACACATTCCAGTTTCAGGTTAGATTTCAGCCATCCCTTTCAGTTCTGGGGATCAAAGCTTGGGTCTTAACATATGCCGGGCAAGTGTTCTACCACTGAGCTATTTACCACCAGCCCAGGGCAGGCTTTAAGAGCTTTGATACCTTCCATTTCTCAGTGCTTTAGGAATACCTTTCTAAATGCAGACTTTGTTCCATGATTAATTATGTCTATGCCTATGTGTTTTTCTTTGTGTATTCTTCATGAGTCCAGGTGTCCATGGAGTCCAGAATCTGGAGTCATTAAGAATTGCCTGACATGTGTGCTGGGAACTTAACTCTGGTCCTCTAGAAGAGCAACATGTTCTCTTTATCACCAAGCCATCTCCATAGTGCCTAAATACAGATTTGTTTTTCAGGTCTAGGCTCAGATGAGAAGTTCAGTACTATACATTTTCACTAGCTTGTGGGACAGCCACCTCAGCCAATAGTGGCTGTTGACATCTCCTGTCCATGTGAAGGGTTGCTGGCTATCTTTAAGAGAAATTACCAAGGGTTTTTGAGAGAGCAATTCTGTGCTTCCTTTGAGTAAACAAAATATATCTGAAAGTAGAAATGAGTCTCCCAAGGATATTCTCAGTCTTTAAGGAAATGGAAAGTTTTGCTCTCTTCCCCAATATTGTGGTTAGTGCATTTTCTAACACATGCATTGCTGTTTTGCTTTTTTTTATTAAATATCTTGTGTAATTTTATGAACCACTGACCAACTTTAAAAAAATATTTATTTGTGCCTGTGCATGTGGGCACATATGCATGGTGCTTGTTTGTAGGACAAAGGGCAGCTTTGGGCAGTCGGTTCTTTCCTTCAACCATGTAGGCCTCTGGGATAGAACTCATGACCTCAGGCTTGGTGGCATGTGTGTTTTTTAGCCAAGTCATCTTGTTGGTCAGCTGACCAACTTTTTGTCTGAAAATCTGTCTACCCTTAGCTTAAAGGTTATAATTTACCTTCCAAATCTGCCATAAAAATGAAGTGACATGCATTCACCTAAGTAGTCTGTAAGTGTTATAGAAATACTAATATATGCCTGGCTTAAAAAATTGTTTACTCAGTTTAAAGATGAATCAGAAGCAGTGTCTGTTCCTTTTTATATGTAAAAATGGTTAAATATAGAAAATTTCTTCTTTACACTAAAACTTTCTTTCATTTGGGAGGTTCTTGGCTAAGAGTTTGTGATGACTCAAGAAATATTCATTTTATCTTAAGGTTTTGGTTTTAAAAATATTTTTCCATTTTAGAGAAATGCAAACATGTTCCAAAGGATATTGGAATTTTTTCATGATTCCTCTTCATATTTATTTTTTATGCTATATCTTCTTCCCAATTAGATTTTTTTGTACAATTAAAAATAATTAATTTAGTGTGTGTGTGTGTGTGTGTGTGTGTGTGTGTGTGTGTAGATCAGAGGACAGCTTGCAGATGTTGGTTTTCTCTTTATACTGTGTGGATCCCAGGGAATGAATTCATGTCCTCAGGTTTGGTGGCAGTCTCCTTTACCCATTAAGTCACCTCAGTGCTCCCTTCATTCAAACTACAACAGTAGTCAAGCCCACATCTAAATACAGGTTTTATTATATATATATTTGAATTGGGTCTCGAACACAGGGCCTCCCCTGTTAGGAAGTAGCAGCCAGCTGATGCCTGCCCCCAACGATGGGCAGGACGCTCATGTCCATGTCATCGATAAGTCAGCCTTACCTGGTGGCTCAAGCTTTACCTGGCTGCCAGAGGACTCAGTTACGCATGCGCAAGGTCCCTTTTAAAGCAAGCGGGCCAAGTGTGCCAATCGAGCCTCTCTCTGGTCTCTCTCTGGTTTCTTTCTTGTCCCCTCTTGCTCTCTCTCTCTCTCTCTCTCTCTCTCTCTCTCTCTCTCCTTTCTGTTGGCCACCAGCTACCCCCTCTTTCTTTCCCTTCTCTCAATAAACTCCACGTGGGTGCTGAGTCTTGTGTTTGTGTTTCTTAGGCATTAGTTGCATCAAAAGAACAACATCCCCCATACCTCCATACTAAGAAAGCTCCCTACATCATAGGTATATCCTTAGTCTTTTTTTTTTTTAACCTTTTATTTTGAGGCAGGCTCTAGTTATGTTGCCCAGGCTGGCCTCTAACTTATTCTGTATCTTAAGGCTAGCCTTTGGCTTGTGGTCTTCATCCTTCAGATTCTCAGGTAGCTGGGATTATAGGCTAATGCCAGGAGGCTTGGCTAAAATTCATGTTTTAAATGCTAAATCATATGTGTGCATGGAAAAGAAAGCAAAGGTATCCTCATAGGTGGTCAGCTCAGAGTATGCTACATAGGAGCACATGGGAGCTGGGCCCAGTTATGGTAAGCGAACATTGGTGTGTGTGTGTGTGTGTGTGTGTGTGTGTGTGTGTGTGTGTGTTTGTGTGTGTAGTAATCCAGTGTTGGGACTTTCCTCCTGAGACTCTACTATACTAGCAATTTGGAGTCCATTTCTGGTTCTGAAGTCCCTCTTGTTAAGTTTTTCTAGGGGAGTCATTTCCCACTGGGTTGTTCAATGTTTCAAGGGTTCAACAATTTCCCTACTGCCTTTCTCCTGATTCATAGATGCCTTGGCTTTTGTGTTTACCTCTAAAACACTTTGAGCAAGGCCCTGAATGGAGGCTCTGTTCCCAGGTGAAGTGGCATCTGGGGTCTTGCTGGTGACGGGAGCAATTACTAGGATAAACATCTTTCCTACCTATAGTCCAACTTCTACAAGGAAACAATGTGAAACCACCTATGGTCAAGGTTCAGCCAGCCTACATTTTCAAGTCAAATCTAGAAATGAGTATTTAAAGACATAAGCTAGTATTTTAATAACCGGCACAATTATGACCAGAAGAATAAGCCTGTATATTTGCTTACCTTTTGCAAACATTTAAATAACCACCATTTATTATTGTCTTTATAATGTATGAGAGTGTTAATGCTATCTATAACATTTAATTTTTACAATCGCCTTGTAAGATAGGAATTATTAGCTATGTGATGGCTAATCTTGATTGTAACTTGACAACATATGGAGTTAACTAAAACCCAAGGTGCTGAACACTCCTGCGAGGAACTGCTTTTTTTCTTTTAGAGATAGGGTTTCTCTGGGTAGCCCTGGTTGTCCTGGAACTCACTAGTGTGCTGGCTTAAACTCAAAGATCTGCCTGCTTCTGCCCCGAGTGCTGGGATTAAAGGCATGCACCACCGCCATCGTGAAGAAATTTCTTCATTGGATATTTTGAATAGGGAGAGACAATCTGGAGAAGGAAGGTCTAGCCCACCATGGGTAGTACCATTCCCTAAACAAGCGATCCTTTGCTACGTAAGAACACCAGCTAAGCATCGTCTGTGAGTGAGCCAGCAAGAGGCTTGAGTTTCTTCCCTGACTTCTCGTGGACTCTGACCTGGAAGTGTAGGATGAAATGAATGCCTTTCCTTCCTGAAGTTGCTTTGGTAAGAGTGCTTTATCACAGTGACAGGAAGGGAACTAGGACAATGTTTTCAAGAGTGTATATAGACCTCGGGAAGAAAAGTTTGAACTTCCTTACTGGCATTTGCAGCTGAGCACCATTGGAATCTGCAGCCCTCACCCCTCCCCCTCAAATGGCTTTTAAATATTTTTTCTTTACTTGAAATTGGATTTTTTTTTCCTCACATAAAATACATCCTGGTTATGGTTTTTCCCTCTGCCCCTCCCAGTTTCTCCCTACCTCCTTTCCCATCCAGACCCAACTTCTTAGGGATAATAATATAGCAAGATACAATAAAATAAGATAAAACAAACATCAGAAGAGGACAAACCAAACAGAAGGAAAAGAACACAAGCGAAGCCACAGAATCATATAGACACAGTGACACACTCGTTTGCACACTCAGGAATCCCATGAAAACACAAAACTGGAAGCCAAGCTTTATATGCAAAAAGACCTATAAAAACATAAAGATACAACATTAAAAAAACCCAACATGACATTATGAGACAAGGAACCTCTAAAGATCCCATTGAGTTCTTTTTTTTTTCTTTCTATTGCAGCCATTTTTGGCCCGTGGGTGAGTAAGTACATGTGGAAAGTGGGACACTTTACAACAGAATACCCAGATACAAGGTAACTGGAGAGGAAAGTCCATCCTGTGTTTTGTTCTCCGGGGGTTTAATCTTGGCGAAGGCCATTATGTTCCGTGAGAAGAGTGTTTTTTTTTTTTTTCTTAATTATCATCCAAGTTCCCTAGGTGCTTGGCTGTGTCCAATGGGTATAGCTCTTATTCTAGTGCCTAAGATTACGGAATATTACAATATATTTTTCCAAACATAAGACGCCACTTGTAATGCCATGGGAAGGCATGAGTGCCCGCTGATGAACAAAGCCCACCCTTTACTTGCTGTCTTTTTTGGGATCTGGTCCTTAGGTGTTGGATGGGAAGTGGCTGGGGTGGGTCACGGTCACGGCTCCCCTGACTGTCCGTCTCGGCATCTGCCCCGCCTCCTTTGATGTCAGCGTGCGTTTCTCGGGCAAGTGTGTTCGTTTCGACCTCCCTGCTATGACCGAGTGCCTGACAAGAGCAACGCAATGAGGACACGATTTGTTTTGGTTTATGGTTCCAGGGTGCAGTTCCTCACAGGAGGGAAGGCCCATGGCGACAGGGCCTGGTCATGTCACATTCGATGTCTGGAAGACGGCGGTGGGACTTCCCGGCTGGCTTCTTTCTTTTATGTTCAGCCCGGGATGTCAGCCGATGGAATGGCGTTACCCGCAGTCAGTTAGACATTACTAGGAATGTTAATTTCTCTGGAGAAGTTTGTCCCCTAAGTGATGCGACATCTTGCCAAATTGACAACACATTCACCTTCAGTTCTGGGAATAATCATGGTTAATAAGAGTGGATTGTTTCATTTCATTCTACCAACATTTAGAGCCACAGCATTTTTAACGGTAGGGGAGCAGAAATTAAGAGTCCTGTCTGCAGGGACTAGCTGGGAAATAGAAGAATCAGCCTCCAATCGCAGCCTTGCCTGGGTCCCAAGCCAGGCTTGAACTCTGTGTTCTTTCGCTGGAATTCAGCCATCAAGCTCCCTTCCTCCGCATCCCTCAGCCCTGGTCTTCAAATCTGTATGCCTGAGGGGAGAGCCACAGCCCATGGGAGACAGAGCCTGCTGAAATTCTGCAGATGCTGAACCCCTTTCTAAGAAGGGATGGACAGTGAGCCTCGGGCACCAGAGATGGATGCAAACAGAGGAATAGTGTTTCACAGGTTCTGTCCAGAACAAGTTGCAGAGGATAGTTTTAAAGTATGCATTTGGAGAAGGAGGAAAAAGAAAACGTGAATAGTTCCCAAGCTTCTCTAAAAAGCTCCTGTTAAATGTTTGTGTGGCTAATAAATTAAGTCATTATTTATTCTATTTAATGGAATGCATGCCTGGGATATGACTCAGGGACTCCCTTGGAGAAATGGCCAGGCCCCCAGTTTCAGGGTAGCAACAGGGGATGGAATCTCTGAAGCCACAGGGGGCTCAGAATTCTGACCTATTAACCACCCTCTCCAGCACTTCTCAGCTGGGAGAGACTGGGCTCCCCTTCTGGTGACTGTGATCACCTTCTGGTGATTACTATTATTACTAGTTCCATGTGGTAACTAAAGTAGAGGATTTTATTCAATGCCTTCTATGCACGGTGTTTGAGGTTGTGCTGCAAGGAGGTGGCTTAGAAATGAATGATGAATGACCTGTGGGTCTCTGTCGGCTGAGTGTAAACAAACAAACAAAAAACCCCAAGTATACTTACCTACTAGTCATCACTTTTATTCCAAAATCTTGCAGACCCCAGCATTTTTCAATGTATTTAGTAAGAACTTCACTTGTATTGATCGAATTCCATTTTCTTAGAAGATTGAATACTTTTTCTTTCAACATTCTGATGTATCTGTCTATCAACCACACACGTGCGTGTGCCTCTCTCTCTCTCTCTCTCTCTCTCTCTCTCTCTCTCTGTGTGTGTGTATGCATGGGGTTTCAACTTTTCAAAGTGATATGAGGAATTATTTTTGTCTGTGGTTCTGGGTGATGGCCTTCTGCTTGGCCGAGGTTCAGAGTGGCACAGTTACTCATACCAACAGATGGGGAGCACCCCATTCCTTTTGACATTCACTGCCTGTGACAGCCGAAGCATCTGTGCAGTTTCTTTGGATCATTAAGCAGCCCTTGACATGGGGATGACGTCTGTCCTCTCGCTCCGTTCTGTCCATATTCTGCTGGAGTTCTTGTTGTATTCCTGCAACGGTGTTAGGCTCGTGGTGGCCACAGAAGCATGACTTCCTACCCAGAGAGATGGCAATGTTGCTGGAGAAACAAAAAGCCTTATTGACACATAGTCCGATCAGGGACCAACACAGAATCCAAGTTCTTATTGCAGTGCTTAAGGCTGAGCGGAAAGCACACGTCCTTGGTCACAGATAGCTCAGAAACAGGACAGACAGCAACAGGAATGAATTTGAAACAAAACTACCATTACCTAATTCTTATTTAAACTCCATTTGATTTAGGCTCCTTTTTTGTGGTGGGTGTTTTTGTGTTCTTTTGCCTGGGACCCCATTTTTTTTTAATATAGGCATTTTTAGGGGGCGGAATTGTTTTCAGGGAGATTTCCAGGGTGGGAACCGGTCAGATTTCAATCCCTGAGCTCAGAATGGCTAGATTTCCTGCTCAGGGATTGGTTGTCTCTCTCTCTTTCTCCCTCCCCCCTCTCTCTTTCTCTTTTAATGATAACCTTTTTATTTAAATTTGAAACAAGCTTGTTTTACATGTCAATCCTAGTTCCCTCACCCTCCCCTCCTCCCCTGCCCCCCCAGGACCGCCATCACATCCCCTTTCTGTTCCCCAGGGAGGGTGAGGCCTTCCAAGGCGGGTGGGGGGATCTTCAAAGTCTGTCACATCATTTGGGGCAGGGCCTAGGCCTCCCCCAGGCTGAGGGAGTAACCCTCTATGTGGAATGGGCTCCCCAAGTCCATTGGTATACTAGGGATAAATTCTGACCCACTACCAGAGGCCCCATAGACTGCCCAGTCCTCCCAACTAACACCCACGTTCAGGGGGGCTGGGTTAGTCCTCCGCTGGTTTCCCAGCTATGGGACTGGTGGGACCCTACTTCTAAAGGATTCTATCCTATGAGGGTTATTGCCCCTCCCACCCCCAAATTGCATTGGTGGCATCACACGCTTGCTGGGTCAAGTTAGCATGACTGGAAGCAAAACAGCCAATAAACAATGGCAACCCAAGAGTGATGTAGAAGTCGGGGAATACAGATCCTACGGGGAACTTGGATGGTGGGGCACGCTGAAAACTCACATTCGCAGCAGCTGGAAGTGAACACAGGAGGAAGTGGCCCTGCTGTGAGAGCTAACAAGCAAGGCATCAATCACCATGGCGCCCCTTGGATGTGAGATGTTCTTCCGCCGCGCACGCGTTTGAAGGAAGTAGGCCATGGGAGGTGGTCCTGAAGGTTTTATAGGACGGTTCCACTTCCTACCTGAACTCTGTGTCCCTGGTAGGGAGGCTGTGCCACAGAGGCACCATGCTTTCCTCACTGTGAAGCAGAGCTCCTTCGAAGTGTGAGCCAAGCTAAGCTCTCCTCCCTTGAGTTGCATTAGCCAGTCATTTTACCATAGCGACAAGACCAAAACCTAACAGCCTCCCCCAACACACCACATTTTGAAGTGACTTGAATTACAGACCTTAAGTGGCTGTGGCACTGGCATAGTTTCTGAATTCCTATCTCTAACAACATCCCCAGTAGCTTATAGAAAAATGACCAAGGGAGACACGACCACGAAAATCATACCAGTTCTGATAGCACAAAAAGACAGGTTTGCATTTGGGAGAGAAACTTCTCGGTGCAGATTTATCCCTGGTGGGATGACCTGCCAAACGCTTGGTGTTGCAGCCCATCTGATAAAGGTCACTGAGTGGACACCCGGCGAGCGGACATACACAGCACCTGCCTGGCCCAAAAAGTTTCTTTGCCTCAACCCGAAGGACATCTTCCTCTCAGAGTTTAAACGCCAATAAACTAGATTTCCCATTACCACACTCAGTGTTTTATCTCCTCTCTGTCACACAAGACAGCGTTGCTATGAACATTAGGAAAGATACCATGTGGCTGTTGTTTTCTGCTCTTGATTCTTAAAACAAAACAAAACAAAACAAAACAAAACAAAAAAACAATCCCCAAGCTCTCCATTTCTAAACTGGGAAGGCAACGGGAGAGAAGGGTCCCAAAGAGTCTTTGAAATGGTCTTTGAAGAAGAGGGATGATACATTATCCTCTCATCAGTATGACAAGTTTGGGTTTTATAGTAATAAGTATTTTCCAAATTACTGCCTCTGACTATTAAGTGGGTAGGAAATGTGCCAGCTCATGCTCCCAGGGACTTGTAGGCCTCAAAATTTATCATCATCATCGTTGTTATTATTGGGCCAGGTGTGACATTCAAATCAGGTTTTGCGAACATCTCGAATTCCCTTGCATGCATGTGAGGCGTTGGTTCAGAAGCGACAGGATTTATGTCCTTGTTCACAGATGTCTCTAGCACATGCCCTTTCATGCTTTGGGCTGCTCCAGTTTTCCTGGCAAGGATCAGAGAAAGAGCAGGGTCACAGGGAACTGGACCCGGACATGAGCTTCATCCAGTCGTCTGATTTTTTAAGTGGTTTGTTGTTTCAGAACTGTCTGTCATGAGCTCTAAGTCATGGTTAATCTCATCGTGAAACAGGCCTTGAAGAGTTCGTTTTAAAGCGCTGCCCCAGAATTCTGATCCCGGGAGTCAGAAGCACAGAACCCTAGGCTCGGGAGTGGCCAGACCTGAGCCAGAAAGGGCTCTGGATGCTTGCTCCAGCAGATTTGGGTGGCTTTGGGTGTGCAGCCTTCGCTCTTGACTGCTGTGCCCACTCTCTTTCCTGAAACTTAACAAAGATTAGTGGAGTAAATGTTGATAGCTTATACATAATTAATGAAGAATACATTTTAATTCAGTAGATTTTGAACTAGAGTCACTGTCCCACCCTGCCCCCGTCTTTTGGCTGATGGGTTAAGAATATGAAGCCTAGGGAGGCTGGGGGGGTGGGAACCCACCCACCCACCCACCCACCCTCTGTGCCAAGGAGTTTGCAATGCTTGCAATACACTCACGTGTTCTGTCCCTTTCCTCTTCCATGCCAAGACTTAAAAAAAAAGAGATTTCAAATACTTAAAAGAAAAAAGTGGCTTCTAAATCATCTCAAGGCCACTAACACATAATGTTTGTCACACTTCCCTAAAGTGCGACAGCATATTAAGAGTTGATTTCATTTTTTATCCTTATTCTCTTTTAGGGATATAAGACATTATCTCAAATTATTACCCCAGAGACAGGCATAAGAATTTTGTGCTATTCTACCTCTCAAATCATTTTAAGTATCATATTTCATTTCATTTTGCCTCAATCTCTTGGACAGTTATTTTCTTCATATTTCCTCATATCATTTAAAAATTACATTTTACTTGGCCAGGGTCTAAAGAATTGCATTGAAAGACTAAGGAATTATTGGGAAGAAAAACCCCATTAGTACAATGAGAATGACCAGAAGAAATTGGCTAATTTCATCCGTCGTCTTCTGGGCTCTTAAAGGAAAATGGTTGGAATGTATCTGCTATAAGCAACTGGCATTCTGAAATCGATTTAAGGTTGGAGCACAAAAAAAAAAAAAAAAAAAAAAAAAAAAGGAAGGCCTTGTTGAAAAAGAATTTAAATCTTAGAGTTGGAAATAACTTAAAATCCCAGCAAGTTCTACGTCTGGAGGATAGCAGATACTGGCTTCCTCCTCTCGTACCATTAGAATCAAGGAAATGAGACTAGGTAGCTGGTGTGAAGGGAGAGAAACGAGCCCTTCGACCTCTCTCACTCCCACTCAAGGCTTTTCAAAGTTTAAAGAGTGTTTTAGGGTTAAGAATCCCAACTATTTCTATGAGAAAACCTTCATGCTCCCGATTTCTGGTGTAAGAGATACCAAGGAAGTCAGCTTTTGGCTAACTGTCCTCTCCAGCAGCCTCCACTGACCTTAAGGGACCTCCCGTAGATGTAGCCCCGCCAGGGCTCCTGATCCTTTCTGAAGCTGGGGCACTTTCACGCACAGGCAGATTTCACCTGGCTGCTGACTCCAACCTACCATGCCCAGGCCTCCTCTTCCCCCAGGAGACACACGGCTGGCCCAGCTGTTTGCAACCTGAATTAGTGCATGGGCGGATTGACACCGTAGACTCGGAAGCTCTCGCCACCCTACTGTGCCTCAACCCAGAAGGGTTACAGGACACAACAGCTGCCACTTGCTTGCATGGTTAGGTGGAGGCTGTCGGGGAAGCTGAGTGGGAGGAACTAGAAGGCGAGGGGAAAGGAGCAAGGGGTCAGGGAAGGAAGAGAGAGAAGGGAGACACGGAGGAGGGATTGCAATGCTACTGGGAATCACGGTGAAGCAGACAGGGTACTAGCAAAGAGAGTTGGAGCCCCCAGTCTCCCTCACCTTCCGTGAGCTACGGCATGGGTACAGAGAGTGAGACGGACAGGTTCTTGGACCTGCTTCCTGTTCCAGAACTTGCTAGCTAGTCAGGATCGGCCTCCTATATTTTTTGCTGACTCACCTTTCCTTATGTGTAACATCTGTTACTGCCACGAGGGGGCGCTGTATGCTCCTGTAGAAAGCAGTTCTTCCTGAGTATTTTATGTGTATGAATGTTTTGCCTGTTTGTATATATGACTGTCTATATGCAGGATCGGAACTGGGGTTATGAGTTATAGTTGGTTGGGAAACCACCATGTGGGTGCTGGGACTCGAACCTGGGTCCTCTGCAAGAACATGTGCTCTAAACTGCTGAGCCGTTTCTCCATTTCCTAGTAAGCAGTTCCTTACACGTCATCACAATGGCATTTCATCAGAATTGCTTCTTAGCTTCCTTTCCCACCAGCAAGCCAGTTTTGTGAAGGACCGTAGGGTCTTTTTCATCATGATGGCCTCAGCACCGCACATAGGAACGTTGCCCTAATCAACAGCTATTCACTGTAGACCTAGAGTTGGGGAAAATTCTATTTCTCTGAGCTGTGGAGTCCTTGACTGTGCCGTGAGGGCGTGTTCTGGTTGATATCTAAGACATCCTCTCACAATAGTCATCAAAGACTGCAGCATACTTTGGGCTTCCTCTCCAGTGCTGGAAACAATTCAAATGAAGACAAGGATGCTATCCTAAGGACACTGAAGACATTGTGGGTAAACTGTGATCACCTGGGATGCTGTTCATAGAGGACCTTAAACAGGGTCTGGGAGGATGTAAAGGTACCATTCCTACTGAGCAGGGAGATAGACACCCACCCAGTCCTCCTTACACAGGAAGAAAGACTTGTCCACGTATCTACTCAGTAAGCCAAGGCAAGTTCATTTCGGAGTGGCTTCAGTAGAAGCCTGTTTCTCTAGAGGGATGGGGAAGAGCGATCTAAGGGCTGTGACACATTTGTCTATATGCATATGTCGTTCTATGTGTATGTTTGTATAGCTGATAAATGTCATCAAATACAGTTTCGGGCAAAAGGCTAAGAAGATGAAAAGATAAATCCATCTGGAGGGATGATGAGGTTGGACTGTGGAAGAAAGATGCATGCCTAATGATAAGGCGGCAGGCAGAGACAATAGAATATGGGGTGATGAGATGTGTGATTTCTGTTCTGACCACAGCTATCTTAAATGACCTTAACTAACTAACTGCACACTACCTATGCTTGTATGTGTTCATGCGTATCTCCAAATGTCATGTTATACATTGTAACACGGATGTGTGTGCATGTGTGTCTCTACATGTCGTGTTACACATTGTCAATGTAGTCAATTCTTCTCTACCACCAGGGTAAGATAAGGCAGGGTTGGAGCTGACGTATAGCGTGGCTCTCAGGATTGTTGCAGTAGAGGCTCTGGGAGGACACGCATGGTGAAGAGGGCTGGGCCTTTCTTTCAGGGGTACAGAAGAGGTTTTAGCACTGGGAATTCTCAGTACAAGCATGGAAACTGAAGTGGACACTCACGTTTGGCGCTGCTAGCTCTATTTTCTCTAGCTGCAGCTGTCTAGAGCTAGCTGATGACCCAACAGTGGCTGCCACTGTCTAAGTGCTCATTACTGCCTCTGTAGCCTGCTAAGTCTTTGCTACCATTTGCTGCCCACTTTACAGACACAGTGACACCCCCTTCCCCAAGTGGGGGGCTGCTCGCAGTCTCCTATTTGGGGAATTGAGTCAGTAGGAATGTTAGGAAGCAATCCAAGGCCTGACTGGGGAATATTGTCGCAAGCCTTGGATCTAGGGTCTCCATGGTTTCTAAAGCCAGCTGGGCAGGTCATCAGGGAATCTGAACAAAGGGAGTGGGTGCTCAGGACTTCAGCGCTACTCAGCTCGCCTCAGGGCTTCTGGGGCCGGAGGAGAACACAGGTCTTCGCCACTGTCTTCCCCTCTGTTAAATAGGACAAGGCTGCCATCTCATTGGGGTGTAGCCTCCTTTTCAAAGACAGTTCTTCAATAGCTCTCCCTGCTCGCTGTGATGATTGGTCTACCCAACTTTCTCCACGATTTCTTAGGTCAAGATTAGGGATTTAGTTTTTCTAGGGAGGCTCACCAGGCAGGTCTCCCCTCCCCCTCTGTGTCTACCTGTATCATTCTCTTCAACTTTTACCATTTTCTTATTCCCATTTACTACATTTAAATTATTCCCTCCTTTTCCTTGGTGTCAGGTGTAGAAGTCTGTTTTATCATTCATTTCACAGATGTAGCTCTCAGATTTACTTTTTCTTTCTAGTTTTGGTTGTCCTTCCTTCCGCTTTCCATTCCAATTTCTTTAAGTTTGTTTTATCCATTTTCTTTTGGTTTTCTTCAACTGATCTGTCTGTCTATCTATCTATCATCTATCTATCTAACCCTATTTGTGTTAACATATGTACATAATATGTACTTATCTATCTATTAATGTGCTTTTGTATATTTTAATCATCGAGCTCTCTCTCTCCAACCCCTGATTTATAAATCTTAAAATGAAATTTGAATCAGTTTTTTTCATTTCTATAGGTTTTGGCTGATGGCATCTTCTCAGGTTGTCTTCAAGATAATTGAAATATTGCTGTTAGTTTCTTTGATTACAAGGGTTGTCAGGCATAACACACACACACACACATACACACTACTGAGTATCTATCTATTACTACAAAATGATGTTAGCTATCTGGTTCTACCCAATAGTAACTATTTGCGGTGCATGTGCGGCTTATGCAGTGCCCTGTTATACGCACATTCACTGATTCACTGAATATGCACAGACTGGGGTACTATTGATGAAATGATTCCACCAGGGCCTTGTGAAGGGGAGCCGAAAGGGTCACATATTTAGGTGATGGCTGCTGTTTCAGATGTGGTGGTTTGCACGAAAATGGCCCCCATAGGCTCATAGATTCAAACATCTGGTTCCAAGTTGGTAGATTATTTGGGAAGGATTAGGAGGTATGGCCTTGTTGGAAGAGGTGTGTCCCTGGGGGGTGGGCTTTGAGGTTTCAAGAACCCAGGAAAGGCCCAGTCTTGCTTTCTCGATGATTCCTTCTTGTGGGTAAGGTGGCAACTCCCAACGATGGCTCCAGGCCATGCTCGCCTGTCACCAGGCTTCCTACTGTGATCATCACAGACTAACCCTAAGCAGCTCCCAATCAAATGCTTTCTTTTATAAGTGGCCTTGATCATGGTGTCTGGTCATGGCAATGGGACAGTGACTAAGACAGAAGTCGGTGTCAGGGAGTGGCGTATGCTGTGGCAGACCTGACCATACTGCTTATTGGCAGAATGTAGACTTTGCATCAGGAAAGTGGCTGCATGCTGTAAGTGGGCCTTAACAAGCCATCCTCATAGGAACTTGAAAGACATTAGCGCTGAGAGCAATGTGGAGGCCCAGCTCAAGAGGCTTCAGGAGGGAAGAATATTGGAAACTATGCTTGTGATAATTTGGGGAAGAGCATGGCTGCTTTCTGCCCTTGTTGGTAACGTCTGCCAGGGGCTCAGCTGAAGAATTCGGGACTCCATCAATTGCAGAAGAAATTTCAAGACAGTTTAGTATTGACTGTGTCATCTGGTTATTAGTGATCACCTTTAAGCAGATCTACGATGAAAAGGATCGAGGAGGACAAAAAGAAATGTAAAACGCACAGCCGGAGCAGAAAGGAGAGGGAAGGGAAATTTAATGTTGGAACCAAGTCCTATGCTTAAAGAGATGCGAAATTTATGGAAAGGCTTGGGAAAAAATTGGGATAAAAGGAGTGGTGTCCTCAAGGTAAGACCCCACCCAGATAATCCTAAAACTAGTACATGGGAAAGTTTATGTAGCAAAGGAAAGCATCAACAATTCAAAGCTTATGCAAATATAGTTCATAAGTTGTGTGGAGAGAGGAATATGAGGCGGGAGGAGTCAGGAGCTTGGGCAGTCTGAGAATTCATAGAGACGGATGCAGTCTGAGCACTCAAGTCTGTGGATGCAGTCTGAGGACAGGACCGCCCCTTTGGTAGATGTAAGAACTCTAGTGGCTGGCTGCTCTGATGCTCTGATCCTCCAGCTTTTTTTTACCCCCTGATAGCTGTCTCCAAGTTTTTATTATTAAGGCCCATTAGAATTTGTGCTGCACCTGGCCAGATTCGATCTCAAGCAAGATGAAGAACTTGTCAGCTTTGGCCACATGGTTTTGGCGTTATCAAGAGAGATGCAGGAGTAAAGGGGTCGAGGGATCTTCCTCTCCAGGTGAGGAAAGCTCCGGAGGCCAAGCATACGGAGTTTCTGCATGGAGGCCCAGGAGACCATTTGCTGAAGTTGTGAAGGTAATGTCTGGATTGTGTTGGGGACCTCAAGGTGTTAGAGATGCCAGAGCCTTGGGAAACCTGCCAAGGACTGTTTCAGGCAGCGTGTGAGGGAGGAGTGTGCTGTGGTCATCAAAGCTGGAGGGAGTGGGAGGTCTGAGGAGCCTTTGGAGATGCAGGATTTGGGGTTGCCCTGTTGGGTCTGAGTCTTGCTTTGTTTCAGTATTTCCTTACTTTGCCCTTCCCCCCTTTTCTCTCTTTTGGGATGGTGATGTATATTTTACGCCATTGCATGCTGGAATATTTTGAAGATTTTTTTTTTTTAATTTTACAGGGATTTACAGTTAAGTCACAGAAGGGACTTTTGACTTTTTAACTGTGTTGAGACCGTGAACGACTGTGGGGATTTCAAAGCTGGACTGAAAAAAAAAAAATGAGCATCTTTCATTATGATGTGCCTTCAAGCCTATAGGGGCCAGGGAATAGAATGGCCTTATAGTCTCTCTCTCTCTCTCTCTCTCTCTCTCTCTCTCTCTCTCTCTCTCTCTCTCTCTCTCTCTCTCTCTCTCTCTCTCTCTCTCTCTCTCTCTCTCTCTCTGCTTTTCCCAGACAGGGTTTCTCTGAAGCTCGGGAGCCTGTCCTGGCACTGGCTGAGTAGACCGTACTGGCCTGAACTCACAGAGATCCACCTGTCTCTGCCTCCCGAGTGCTGGGATTAAAGGCTTGCGCCAGCACTGCCTGGCCCCCAAGGGCTCTTCTATTTGAATGTCTGGTTTCCAGTCGGTGGACTGTCTAGGGAGGATTAGGGGGCCTTGTGGGAGGAGGTGAGTCATTGGGGGGATGAGCTCTGAGGTCTCAAATGCCCTCGGCAGGCCCAGCCTTGCTGTCTCTCCTTCTATCTTTCGGATGAGATGTGAGCTCTCAGCTCCTGCTCTGGATCCCTGTCTGCATGCCTGCCGCCCCCTCCCCTCTGCCTTGCTCCGCGCCATGCATGGGCCCACTCTCTGAAACTGTAAGCAAACCCCTGACCAAATGCTTCCTTTAAAAGTTGCCTTGGCCATGGCAATAGAACAGTAATTAAGGCAAATGGCTACATGGTTTGGGCTGTGGGTAAGCTGCTGGAATGTATCCTAAGACATTTTCTAAGTGTCCAGGGAGTTCTAGATGGTTCTTGTCTCCTTCCTTCTCCCTTGTTGTCTTGCCCTCAGTGCCCCCCCTTATTATCAATGTTTGAAGTACAACGAAAGCAAAAATAAGCGTTATGATTCTGGAATAATCAGATTAATATATGGTATATTAACGATTTGAAAAAGCCTAACTTTGGATTTTTTTAATTCTTAACATACCAAAGATGCTACCTGAAACCAAAGATGCTACCTGAAATAGCCTATTACTTTGTGGTATAATTTTGCCATTCAGAATTAAGAATAGTTTGGGACCCATAAATTAAGTCAGGTTATAGTGGAAGAAAATTAGCAAAATTCAAATTGCCTTCAGGAAGCCAAGGCTCTAGATTATATGGTTGCGGTCCGATCTCCACCGGAAGATTCTTATATGAACCAGATGGGGGCAGCAGAGAGCCAACTGAGGTCTATGGCATGGAAGGCTGGCGTCTGTCCTTGGAGTCCCAGGTGCCTGTGAAGAGAGGATATCTTAGGAAGCAGAGTCAAGGTTTCAGTTCTAGCTGAGAAGGGGGAGAAGGAAGAGAAGTACTGCCACGGAGATCCGGATGCATCGGGAGCAGGAGCTGATGTATGGCTCACTAAGAGCATGGAGCTAAAAGCAGAGGCAGGGGGACACGGAAGGTGCTAGGGGAAGCCAGCGTGCTTTACTAATGTCCCTTTTGGACTCGTCCTACGTGGTCATTCAGGCCCCCATTCAGTCCTGCTGGATCTTCCAAGCTCAGTGACTGCACATAAGCTGAGCCTGGAGAAAGCCTGGCCATCCATCTCTCTCGAGCTGATATCGCCACGGAGATCCTTCTTTCCATTAACGGAGAACTCTTGGACCACTTGGCCATGATCAGCATCAGGGCCTGGCTGCGGCGTCCATCTTCTGGAAGATTTTTCTCAAGCGTTGAAGACCTGCAGTTTTGAGCTCCGGTTTCCTTGCTGGTCCGCCGCTTGCAACACGGTGCGCTCCCTGTGTGGTCTCATCGTAATTATTTTCAAACCGTGCTAATTAGCCGAGCCAACACACAGGCAGCCTCCTCTCCCCTGACTTGGCACCCTCCCACGTTGAATTTAGCACCCCTCATGGGAAGGCATTCTGGAGAGCCCCCGTTTGCACCCCTCCTCAATTTCCCATCCCCACACATGTAAATCTGCCATATTAGGGACTTCAAATCCTAGCAGATGGCGGTTTACCTCAAGGCGCATGGACTCCCCCAAATCCTAGGAGAAGAAAGGGACTTTTGGGACAGTTCCCTGGAGCTAATTATAACCGTTTTTGAATTGTGTAGACAACCTGGAAATTGGCATAGAGTATGGAGAAAGAAAAACAAAGTCAATACAAAAAAGAGTTCTGCAACAGAAGAAAGGTCCGGGCTAGGCTTCAGAACATCCAACTATGAACACCGAATCTCTTGAAAAAAAAATTAGATGGGGAGGTTCGGTTTCCATGAAACCAGGAGCCCAATTGGTCTCTGGTTTTCCCTGAGTCCCTTACCAGCGATTAATGTCTCCCTGCCTTGATTTCCCTTTCTAGAAACTGGGAATTACAGTGCTTTTTTTTTTTTTTTTTTTTTTTTTTTTTGGCAAGGTCTCAAGACTGTTTCTTACATAAGAATGGCATGAACGGTTCTTTGGTTGGAGAGGGTTCCTTGAGTCAATGCCAGTTGGGAGCGCATGCTATCAGCAGGGACACTATGTTGATGGTGCAGCGCAGGGTGGGTGGTGTTTCTATAGGGACCATCGCTAGTCGGATCGGATTGAGGACTTTCTCTTGTTGCTGTCGTTCAGCTGTGTTGTTTGTAAACCTTTGGAGTAATTATACGGTGTTTGTTCTCTATTGTTTGAAATACCCTCTAAAAGCTGAATATAGAACTCCAGTCCCTGCTGGTTCTGTTCTTTTTCACTTGGCAAAGGTTGATTGATTTTTATTTTTCTTTTGGCCTGAGCTTCTCAGTAGCTTGAAAAGAATGTGGCTTTCTTTCTTTTTTTGTTTATTTACCACCTTATCCACATTGTCAATAATAGACGAGTATTGCGAACCTGGGATGGGTTTTGTAACTCCGTTTTCAGAGGGAGAAGGTTTGGGATGAATTAGGAATGTTTATCATTTCAGCCTTATTTTTTTCAAGTGTCTGGATTGATTCTTAGGGGTTAGTTGTTTTTTCACTAATGAAAATTCACATATTCTCTGGAGTGTTGGTATTGAATCAGTTAAAAACATCATGAAAAATTAGCTAGAACAAATGTAATCGAAGAAGTGGGAAGGAAGTGTGTAGAAATGGCCACATGAGGAGTCGGCGAGGTCAGGGTCTGGTTTGCTTATGTATGAATGGGTCTCAATGGAATGGTTTGTAGCAAAGGTAAGAGAAGATGAGGGCCGGAGAGATGGCTCGGTGGTTAGGAGCATTGACTGCTCTTTTAGAGGACCTGGGTTTGATTCCCAGCAACCACATGGCAGCTCACAACTCTTTGTAACTTCAGTCCAGAGGATCAATACCCCTTCTGCTCGCCTTGGTTATCATGCATTAATGTGGTACACAGACATACACATAGACAAAACACCCATACACATAAAATAAATAGTAATACAAAATTAAAAAAGAAGAGTTGAATCAAATCATGTTCGCCTCTCCCTGCAAGTTAGAATCACACTGAGATTTTAAAATATATTGGTGCCTAAGTCTCTCCTTACAGACCAGATACCTGAGAGTATGGATTAGGTACAGACATTTGTAAATCTCCTTAAGCTTACCGAAAGGAGCCTCAGCCAACGGATCTGAAATCACTTAAGCAGCAAACTTCCAGGCACTCCTGTGACCGATTTATTTCTTTTAGGTCAGCCTCTGAGCGTGTCTGTGAGGAATCATCCCGATTAGGATAATTGTGGTGAGAACAGCCACACTAAGGGACAGTGGTACCATTCCTGGGAGCCTGGGGCCTGGATGGATGGAATAAGGAAGAGGAAGCTTTCTGAGCCTGAGTGCTCATCAATCTTTCCCTCCCACCCTTCAGACGCAATGAGACCCACTGCTTCCAACTCAAGCTGTCTGGACTTCTGTATCATGATGCTCTGCTTCATGAGGGACTTCCCCCCCCACCCCCCGAGAGGACTCCTCCATGAGGATTTACCCCCACGAGGATTTACCCCCATGAGGACTTTCCCATGAGGATTTCCCCATGAGGATTTACCCCCATGAGGACTCCCCCCATGAGAACTCCCCCCATGAGGACTCCCCCCATGAGAACTCCCCCCATGAGGACTCCCCCATGAGGATTTACCCCCATGAGGATTTACCTCCATGAGGACTCCCCCATGAGGACTCCCCTCATGAGGGCTCCCCCATGAGGACTCCCCCACGAGGATTTACCCCCATGAGGACTCCTCCATGAGGATTTACCCCCATGAGGACTCCCCCATGAGGACTCCCCCATGAGGACTCCCCCCATGAGGATTTACCCCATGAGGACTTCCCCCATGAGAACTCCCCTCATGAGAACTCCCCCATGAAAATTTACCCCCATGAGGACTCCCCCCATGAGAACTCCCCCCATGAGGACTCCTCCATGAGAACTCCCCCATGAGGATTTACCCCCATGAGGACTCCCCCCATGAGGATTCCCCCATGAGGATTTACCCCCATGAGGACTTCCCCCCATGAGGATTTACCTCAGGAGAACTTCCTCCCATAAGAACTTCCCCCCATGAGGACTTCCCCTCTCTGATAACTTCCCCCCATGAGGACTTCTCTACCATGAGGATTTCCCATCTCAAACTGAGCCTAAATATATCATTCCTTCATTAAGTTGCTTTTGTTAGGCTATTTTATTGCAGTAACAGAAAAGTTAACTAAGCACACTTTCATACAAGTAATTGGGCCAACTTGCATTAGTGGGTTTATCTTATCTAACTAGTGATGGGTCTCCTCCTTGGCATTGCTTTTATGCTATCTGTCTCTACCTGTCTTAAAAAAATCAAAGCTTTTAGGGGCTAGAGAGATGGCTTAGTGGTTAAGAGCACTTGCTACTCTTGCAGAGGACCTGGTTTTGGTTTCCAGCACCCACAAGCAGCTCACAACTGCCTGTAACTCTAGTTCTAGAGGGGAATGTAATGCCTCTTTATGGCCTCTACTGGCACCAGGCATGCATGTGATATGCATATATACATATGCACATGCAGATAAAACACACATAAAATAAAAATAAATACATAAACAAATGACATTTGTCTTTCGTTGGATTTCTGGATCATTCAAGATAGTATGAAAATGTCCAAGGCAGTCTAAGGGACCTCTAACAGTGGAACCAGGATGTATCCCTGGCACACAAAAGGACTTTGGGGGCACATTCCCCATGGAGGGACACTCCCTTAACCTAGAGGCAGGAGGGAGGGCCTAGACCCTACTCCAAATGACTTGACAGATTTTGTTGACCCCTCTTGGAAGGCCTCACCCTCTCTGTGGAGTTGGGAGGAATGGGATGGGAGGGGGTAAAGGGGACATGGGAAGGTATTTGACACCACCGCGGTATTTCTAATACAGCTGTCTGAGTGACCTGAGAAACCGTAGTTGTTGCAATGTTCTCCTGGCCCTTACCTTTTCCATTTCCCCACTCACCCAGTCTGTCCTAATCAGTTATCACAGGCTTCACACAGAGGGCAGATCGCACCTGCTCACAAGCCTCTATGGGCTTTCATTGATTCAGGACAAAAGTCACTCGCTCTCCTTAGGATGGCCCGTGAGCTCTTACCCGACCTAGTGGACCTACTTGTCTTCTACGGCTGTCATATTCTCCAGTCACACCAGCCTTCTCTCAGTTCCAGCCGGGACTCTGTGGTCTTCACCCTTGCTCCTACTCTGGGTCAGTATATCCGGAGAGAGCCTCTTGCTCTTCATCCTCAATACCATCTGCTCCAGCCATCTCATCTCAATTGTCACTCCCGCTGCCCTCCCTGAGTCTACTCCATGCATCCCTTACTCTCATCACCATCTGCCCTTGGCCATGGTTATCTGCTTTATTCATTGGTGATTATGTTAATCAGCATGGGATGCTGTGATAGATACCAGAATCCAGGTGGCTTAAAAAGGGGAAATGTGTTTCTCACAGTTCTGACACTTGGGAGTCCGAGACCATCCATTTGCTAGCACAGTCTGGTTCTCATGAGGGTTCCTTTCCAGTTTCCTGGACGTCATCTTCTTGCTGTGTTTTTATACACGAGGAAGACCCCATTAACTCTGTTTTACGAAGACACTGATCCATCACGAGGGCCCCATCTCATGATCCAACTATTTTCCAACACCTTCTATTTGGAATTTGGAGATTTTGGCGTGCATGCGAATTTGGGGGGAGGGTTACTAAGCTTTAAATCCACAACAATTTGTGCCACACACTTACTCTACTGGAATCTAAGCTTTACGAGCTCGTATCTCCACTTGTCTCCATGCATCCAATAGCTAGCACACTGTAAGCGTGCAGTAAATAATTTTAGATAGAAAAGATGAACATAATCCCTAAGAACCTGTCCAAGCAATGTCCCGGCTTTGTTCCCTTGTGGCCACATCTTGTCTTGAATCTTGGTCTCCGAGGGGGTGGGACTCCCTACCTGTGAGAGAGCTCTTAGGGTCTATTGCTTGTTGGTTTTGTCCGAGACAGGGTTTCATGCTGTAGCCCAGGTTGACCACCCTCCTATTTCAGCCTCCTAAGTATTGGGTTTACAGGTGTGAGTCACCACACCCAGCTCTGCCCTCACAGCGACATCTACCTTTTCACATACGAATTGCCTGGGATGGCTTCGTGCCACTTTGCTCACAGGGGTCAGGTCCTGTCTACCCATCTCTTAAGGCCCCTTCTCCTGGCCTGGATCTTCTTACTTCCTCTTAGACATAAGCACCACTGGCCCTCACTGCTCAGCTCTAGAATGGTAATGCTCTGGTCCCCCTGGGTGGCACCTTGAATGATTCTTGTTCCTGCTTCTGGCTAGCCTCCTTTGCAGGAATACCGATTCTTTCTAAGTCATGCATGCTGAGTGTGAGAGGTGGCATAAATTCCTGAGCATGTGTAGACAGAGGCGATTTCAAAACAACTAAGAGGATTTTGGGCAGAAGCCCTAAGCTTCTGACAGGGGAGCCCTGCTAGGTTGTTGAGGAGCTCTGACTTCTTGGGTGTTGACCTTGTCAGCTTGAAGCACCCAGGACTGTGGAAATCGGAGGCTGTTCCTGGACGATTTCATAATATCTTTCTCCAGGAAAAAAAAAAAACCATATTCTTCTGGCCTCCAGTGTTACATAACCTAACCTTTCCCCTGTTAGTTCAAATGCATGTCATCTCTGTCCTCTTTCTTCTCCCTGAGTAAGTAGGGCCAGGGTCTTTTCTCCACTCCTGTGCTTCTGAGGGGCTGGCCGCTCTGATTGTTGAGTGGTGGCCACAGCTGGACACTGGACACTGGCCATATCTCCCTTTCTGCTTCTTCCTGAGAGTATGGATTCCACGGGATGCCTATTAATCATCTCAGTGCATAGAATGCTAGGTTCCAGCTGTAGCCATTGCAGGTTCCAGCTGTGGTTATTGCTGCGGCTTTGGAAGAGCTGTTTACCACAGATGGTGCCATTTGAAGCTTGAGATCTGCTGCCTAAGTGATGCCTCCTCAGGACAGAGCCTTGCAGAAGGCACCATAAAGGCCAAAGACTGGAATCACAAACACTCACAGGTACATCCATCACTTACAGGGAAACCATCTGAAGACTGCAATACTGATCTCAGCCCTCCGTGTCCTACTGTGAGCCTTGGACAGACCATTGACCATTTTCTCACCCTCGGGTAACTCTATTGCCGGTTCATGAATCTATCCAATCCTTCTTCATTCTACTTCCTTTGCGTTTCTATGAGGGAAAAGCAGATGACACCATTGATTTGCCCAGTAGGGGCTGGTGTCACCCCATGCTGAGGCCTCCTTCTATGTCCTTGTTTCTTCATATATGATGTTTCCTGGCGTGATGGAGAGGGTCAAATTGGGTCTGCATGCGGCGCTCGCTCTGAGCTGGAAGGCTCATGTCACCACTTGGTAATTACAAGTAGACCTAAAGGTTTGAAAATGAATATGTTTGGATTGTTACAAGAGAATATCTCTTCATGGTAACAGGAAGAAAATCTTCAGGAAAGTCTCAGAAGAAAGATGAGGATTCTAAGACCTTATTGAATTGGTAAAAGGCGTCAGCTTGGAAAACTGAAATATAAGCAGTTTTCACAAATTGTGAAACAACGTACATGATACCATCTCGAATGACAGGCTCATCCATTTTATTCTTAATTTTGTGTAGCTCCAGTGAAGATCTGATGAGGGTTCCAGACTCTTCTGTCAGAAAAGTATGTGTTTATGTGCCCAAAACCCAGGCATAATTTTAGGGGTTCCAGCCACCCTGGAACTACCCATGTGGGTGTTTATCTTGGAGGGCAGAGAGAGCAAACCAATAGAGTCCAGAGCAGTTTTATGAAACAGAGGAAGCATTATGTAGTAATCAAAGTTTAGCTGAGAGGAAAATGGTGTTAGATACAGTCATGCACAAAGTCAGAACGTTATTGTTATACATTTCATGCATATTTCTCACTTAGGATTATTTAGTAATCTAAATTCTTCCTCTTTATTCCCTAACTTTACTCACTACTGTAAAGCTTAGCTGTTATGTGCTAGCTCTGGTGTAACTCCCTAGTTTTGTGTGCATATTTATGTGACTGTATGTCTACTTTTCGAGCATACTCTCCATCTTTCTTCTTCTTATTATTTTTTTTTGTGACAGGGTCTCCCTTAATCACTTTCCCATTGCTGTGAAGAGATACTGTGACCAAGGCAACGTAAAAAATTGGGGCTTTGTTTGTAGTCTGAGAAGGCGAGTCCATGTCCATTGTGTGGGAGAGCATGGCAAGGCAGGCAAGCATTGTGCAGGAAAGAGCTACATCAGATCCATAGGCAGGAGGCAGAGAGTCAACTTTGTGTCCTTTTAAAATATTTAATAACCCATTGTCTACACTTGGGCTATTCATATACTTCTAGATACGGGGCCATTCACTTGAGTATGACCGACCTACGGGGAGCCACATCCTTAGAGAACTCTGACCCTCTCTCCACCCTAGAAGCCACTAACTGTCCCACAGCTCCTGAGTGAAAGGTGGAACCCACATGAGCCACTTCCCACTCCATGCTAGAACGTTGGCTGGCTTGGTCTTGTGAAGGTCACCCTGGCTGCCATGAGTTCAGGAATGCAGGGGGCTTGGTACAATCAGAAGGCATTTTTAGTTCTGGTCTCCCTTGACCTCTGGCTTTTACAATCTCCTGCCCTCCTCTTCTGTGATGGTCCCTAAGCTTAGGGAAGGCAGTGCGACACAGATGTTCCATTTGTGGCTGAGCACTCCACAGACCCTGTTTCTCAGCTCCATGATCAGTTGTGAGTTTCTGTGGTAGCTGTCATGCATGGCACAAAGAGTCTTCTCTGATGGGGACTGAGAGATGTACAAATCCGTAGGTAGAGAGGTGCTAATTTAGAGGACACTTTTGATACAATGTCCTTTAAGTAAAATACTATTAGGTGGTTCAGGCCCAGGGCCTGTGAGCTCCCCAGACATGAATTCTTGACGGGATTTACAGCACCAAACGTGTTTCTGTCACCTATATCTGACTTGTAGTTGTGACCTTGTCTTCCACAGAGCGGTCTGCGATGCCTGTGTTTGTGTATCGGGAGACTGGAGAGGGCGGGACTTCAGAGGGGAGGGTTTGGGGAGGCCAGGGGAGTTCTGTGAGCTATGTAAGAAAAACTTAATTACATCTATTCATTTAGTGTGCATATGTTTGTATGTGTGGGTATCAGGACAACTTGCTGGTGTTTGTTCTCTTCTTCTACCATGTGGGACCTGGGGATTGAACACAGGTCATCCAGCTTGATAGCCAATATTTTTATCCACTGAGCCATCTCACTGGCCTCCAAAGCTATTTTTGTGTAGAGGTGTGCATTGTTTTTATTGTAAATCATCACATATGTGATTTTATAAGTATGAGAGCCTGGTTATTCTAACAGAAACCTTTGTATAGTAATTTCCAGGCATTGGGTGTTTGCATCTTGATACATAGTTTTCTCTGTGTTAAAAGTCTTTCTGTTGATGGTGCAAACTTGACCTGAATTTGACCTTTTCCAAAGTATTTTTTTGGTTTTGTTTTCTGAAAAAAGATAGCCATCCACATTTCCATGTTTTTTTTTTTTTTTTTTTTTTCTCTCTCTTAAAAAAGGACAATGTCTTCACCCTTAGACGTTTCAGTTAGAGCTCTAATGTTGAGGAGAGGGCATCTCCTTGGACGTTGGCTATAACATAGCTCTGTTGCCAACCCCGCCCTATCCCTGCACACCAGAAGCCCAGCTTCTGAGTCTTGTGTCTCAAATGAGCAGCACCTGAGGTTCAGGAAGAAGACGCTGTTAACCTCCTGATGGTAAGAGTTACCGGAGAACTTGAGGCCTATGTGAGTGTGGCTAACACAGTGATGCAGTTTTGGGTCCAGGGCCCCAAGGCTACTTCTCTCTGCAGACTGAGTTTTCTCTGTCCATGGATAACTTCCTTTTCCAGGAGTCTTCCTGGGTCTTCTACTCTACCCCCTCACGATGGTCTTGCTGAGGTTGAAGTTCGAAATTTCCTAGCCCTGTGAGTTCCATGTTGATGGCCATTCTATCAGTTAATTTTCTTGTTGCTGTGACTGAATATATGAGAAAACAAACGTTTGTCAGCTTATGATTTGAATGGGTCCAGTCCGTCAGGAGGAGAAAGGCATTATGGGATTCACAGCTGCGGGGCCGGGAGGCTAGAATTCCTTTACACGCTGGAGTTCAAGAACGGAAGTCAGGCCAGAGCTGGGACTCAGCTAGAACCCACAGGCCGGTGTCTCCAAGCTGCCTCCTTCCCACAGCTCCATCCTACCTTTAGAAGTCTGTAACCCCGCTAAATAGCACCATTGGCTGAGGACCACATATTCGTTTGTGGGGAAGGATTCACTTTCAAATCATAGTATTCACTATCAACTCAGATATCTTAGGCCCAGTGCAAGGTCACTGGCTAGGCTAGAGGTTGTCTGTTTTTTTTTACCCCCCCAGATGCCTAATAGTGGTCCAATTAGCAATTAGAGGTGTGGTATGGGAAGCCATCAGGACTTCACTTGGTTGTCCAGGCAACAGGAGCCACAGGCAGGACAATTTCTCCAGCAAAATGACTGGGCAAGTGGTCAGATACTCCTTGCTATCTCCAGGTAGGAGATTTCAATTTGAGTTTCTCTTCATGCAGAGAACCAGGAATTCAGGGCTACTTTTTCGGTGTGGTGGAGGTGAGAAGGTTTTTGAGCAGTTCTCTCTGGAGGCATCTTTGCTAATAAGGACAAATGGAGAATTCAGACAATTACCTATATATTTGTGTCCGAAGCTCAGCTATCATCTGGGGTGTCGGACAAAAGCACACACTCCATATAAAAAGCCTGATTTTTTTTTTTATCTTAGCCTGAATTACCCGTATCACAGCAAGATCTTACTTGAATGACCCAGACAGACTACACCAATTTTCAGCATTCTTTTGCTGTGGAAACTGAGCTGTTAGTGGCCACTTTTGAAATAGGAGAAGGTGTCAAAAAAAAAAAAAAAGGTTGCAACCTAGAAAAATTTCAAGAATTTTATTGTTTGGTATTTCTTAATAAAGTGTAGAGCAGGAGGAGGGGGATGTGTACGTTGGTGGCCCTCTCTCATTATTAAGAAGGATATAGTGGATGGTGTGCTTTTGGTGAAAGGTTAAGGTACATTTTTCATGTGCTAGTATGTATGTGAGGGCATCAGGAAGACATACCGCTTCTTCTTTGATTGGTGCTGAAGAGATTTGATTTTCCTGTGTTTGTTTCAATTATGCCATATTTTACCTCTTCATTTAAATTGTTCTTTTCTTATTTGTTGTTCATTATCAAGTCAGTCTAATAGTGCTGAATACAGCATAATTAGACATTTTTTTTTTCTTCTCAAAGGAGAGGTTTTCCCTGGTGAAAAACACAGACTCTTTTAAAACAATGTTCTGGTCTTGGCAGATATTTTTATCTGCAGTGAACTGGAGAGGAAGCTAAACCACAAACGATTCCCAGTCATCTTTGGCAAGCTGATGGGACCAATCTTATTTATTCTTGAGTCTTCTCTGTCTTCCCATGACACATCTATGTGTGTTGCATGTGTGTGATTCTGTGGGTTGGTCCAGAAGTTGCGGCAGAGGGCTATGGATGGCATGGAGGCTTGATTTGGACCCCCTGAACTTGAATACATTCTAGCTAGAATGAGCACAGGATCTCAGCATCTCTTGGTTTCCTTGTGAGCCAGTGGCACTTGCCTCTTGTGGGTTGTAGAGTGCTTCGAGTACCTTAGATGTCTGCTTTTGTCTGGGAGATAATGTTTGCTGTTATTTCCATTCCTTTCCTCTCAAAAAAGCATAGTCTAGAATGCAAAGGCCATTATAACTGTCCCTTAAGGACAGACAATCTCTCATACATTTTATATACATCTTTATATTACCAAATCATATTTTTTAAAGAAAAGAATGTAGAAGACTGGAGAGATGGCTCAGTGGATAAAGGACTTAAGTTTGAATCTCCAGCACCCATATAAAGATGCATGGCTGCATGTGTCTGTAACTCAGAAGTCAGTCTCTTTCTCTTTTCCTCCCTCTCTTTCTCTACCCTCCTTACCCTCCCCCCCCCCCCCGCCCCCCGGCTGCCCGCATGTGTGTATCCCAAAAGCTCACTGAGCTCACTGACCAACTAGCCCAGCCACCTTCCTGTTCAGTGAGAGACCCATCTCAAGTAACGGAGGTGGATAGCAATAAGGGAAGAGGCTTTGGCCTCTGGATGCAGGAGCGCAGGCGTGTGCCCACATACTTCTGTGTACCTTCACACTCATGCATCCCTTCCACAAAAAGGAAATAATCTACACTTGGTTCTGAATCCAGTGATGTTCTATTTTGAGAATTCCTGCTTTAGGCAATTTTCTTCTCTGTATTGACTTACACAACGGAGTCTAACAGGTAGCTAAATGCTATTTGAAAGCATGATTCATCCATCCTGGCAAATCAAATAATGGAGGGATTCAATTAATTTGGGGGGTGGTGGTGAAACACTTGGCTTTTAAACCATTTGAACTATTCAAAACCTTTTTATTGAATCACGTACCTTTTACCAGAAATCATAATAAAAATGATAAAGCTAAGACTGCCCTTGCCATGCTTAGGGGATGTGATTATTCCTTGTATAAATGAGTCTTATTAAGTTTAATGTTTATTAAATTGAAATAAAGCATTCTATATAACAACTAAAAGGCATTCTATCCCATGTAGTCTGGGGGAGTTAAATTCAGACACATTTATGCATTTGGGTTATTTTAGGACTAAACTCACCAGTGTATAGAAAACTGAAGACAATGAAGATAATTTATTCTAAAAATGTTTAAATCATTAGGTATGAGATGTTTGGCTTCATTTCTCCTCCAAGCCAATTCTGAGAGTTTCCTCTTACCCAGCATGCACCAGTGTGCATTTAGAGGGACTGAGACAGTGGCCAGAGAGAGGTTCTTTCTAGTCTTTAGCATGCCACCGTTCTTATTTCTGGAAAAACATCCTTTCTCAGACTTATCGCATAGAGAAAAAAAAGCAAACACATTAAAACAACAACAACCCATCATTGAAAGCACATGTTACATAAAACATAGCAGATTTGATAAGCTATTAAAATTTAAAACTTTTTTTTTTTTATGAGAGGGTCTGAAGGTTGCAGACCAGCGGTGATGTGTTTACTTAGCACATCAAAGTTTCCAGTTGTACTCCTAGCACCGAGAAGGAAAATAAATTTAAAATATTTTTAACCTCACGTTTTTACTTTAGCTTGTTTGTCTTTGAGTTTAAAAGAGGGAAAAAAAAAAAAAGAAAAATCAACAAAATAATAAGCATTTAAAAAGCCAGTCATGTTGGCTTACACCTGCAATGTTAGCACTTAGAAGGCTGAGACAGGAGGATTGTGCTGGGAGTTAGTTGAAGGCCAGTCTGGACTGCAGAGACCTTGTCTCAATAAAACAGAACTAAACAAACAGGATTAAAGCTCCAAAGCAAACAAAATGCACCCAAGCCCCATAAACTTGTAAATCGCTGCAGGAAATACCAAGCAGTTTATAGAAGGCTCGTGAACCTGAAGGACTTGATGTCTGTGCAGGTTTCCAAAATCAGGAACCCAATTAGTCAGTGACAAGACTTGCTGAGGCACTCACCGAAGAAAACACCCTCACACCAGCTTTCTTAGCTAATTTTGGGAGAGGAAAATTTATGCACCCGGAGAATTCTTTCTTATTTTATTTTCCCAAGTCAACATGCCCGGCTAGACTTTGAGCTTTATTGCAAGTAGAGAGAAAATGGGCTGGATCACCTTAAAAAAAAAAAAAAAAAAAGTCTCAGCTAGCTTCACCGGAGGCTTGTCCCTCTGTAAACATCTATCTGTAGGCAAACGTTGAGAAAGTTGGAATCAGGCCTGGCTGGAGAGAGGAAGGGCCACCCCCCTCCCCTATTATCCGGAGCGGAGTTTCCAATCCCAGTCAAGCGGTGGTGCTAATTCCTTGTTTCTGAGACTTCGCATTTCCTAATTTCATGGTCATAACAGCCTCTGAACGGATTCTACCAAAACTGAAAACACAAGGCTCCATGCTCAGCAGCCCTGTGACGCCAGGAGAGGCCAATGCCCCCTCCTCTGCCATTCCCTAGCACGAGAAGGCAGTCTCTGGCCGATTCTTCTCAAGCAGGTACTTCTATGTCTTGTCCATTTCTTTGTAGTTCCTCCCCCGCCCTTGGGCTGTACTGTGCTACTATGTGCAAGCAGGCTGGATTCTCAGAGCTGACCTTTCCTGTGAAAAATCTGTCCATTTTCTTTCATTCATTGCTCCAGGGATATTTTACAACGTTTCTGGCAGGCGTTATCATGTTAACATGTTAAACCTGACCTTGGTCCCATGGAAATTCACTCTGGGAGCCATGCTCAGCTGAGTCAGAGGGCGACACAGTTATCTTTTCTTAGTACGGCACTGACAGGCTGCCTGCCTGCCCCAGATCACGTCTGTTTATTGGTCCCAGGTTTAGCCATGGGGATTCTGTATGGTTGAAACGTGCGCGAGTTTAAAAAAGTTCCTGGTTAGACTCACTTTGTACTTGCCTCAACACGACCCTGTTCCTTAATCTTCGGTGCCGTGACTTATGGGAGCTTGATTTAAGCAACTGGAATAAACCATCATTTTGTTGCCCAGAAGGTCGTGGGATGTTCTGAAAAGCTACGCCATCTAGTAATTCATCTTGTGTTGAAGAGTTCTGAATCCCGTGGCTTTGGTTCTCTCTGATCTGAAAGCAGCAATGGGTGACCGGGTTTCTCCCCCCCCCTTGGTGTGTGTGTGTTTTCCTTTTTTTGAGGCAGGGTGGCGTGTGACTTAAGGATGGTGCCACACGCCACACAGTGGCACACAATACCACTCGTTGGTGACGTGGTAGTTACGAAAGGCAGAAAAGGATACTTTCATTTTGGCCACAGGAAAGCCACCCGTTTCCTGTAGTGGAAAGTCTTGTGCTTGATTCAAGAAGTTGCCAGTGTCTTTTCTCGCTGACTTGCCCAGAAAATCCTAGATGGTTAAAATTCATTTTAAAAAAATTTACCTAATATAAGGGGCTGGGCTTTATTAAGATGTTTGATCGTGGCATGAAGTACCACTCATAGGTGCCAAACGTTCTAAAATTAGCTTCTTGTGCCAAATCTAATAGATTTATAGAGTACCTCCACCCAGAAGGCTGCTGGGAAATACATTTCGTTTTGAATTCAAAACAATTATATATGCTGAGATGGCGGACATTGGAGTACTAAGTGAGAATATTTGAACTCAGTTTTTTAAAAAGTCAATAGCGGAGAGACCTCTGTGATCTTAGGTGCAGCGCCTCTTTCTATTCCTTAAAATTCTTTTCTGTTTCCCCCAAAGCAATAAAAGAGAGAAATGGTTTGCCCTTGTCTTGCATCCTTGGCCCTGCATAACAGATATAAGATTGTAGCGGTTGGATCCGATCTTGTAGTGACTGGTAGATTTCTGTCAAAGAACTTAAAAATGAAACTAACATAGGCACCAGAGACACACAGGAGAAAGGGTAAAATACTGAGTGTGATTACCAGGGTTGCATGTGTGAGTGGGATACGCTGCTTTGACACTCGGCGAGAATTGTTTCCCTTTGATGCTCATGAAAGCAAAGGAAGAAAATTAAACACAAAGGACAAATTTGCTACAACCAAGTCTTTCAGTGATCTAGGGTTTTCATTCAGTTTAGGACTCAGAACCCTCTGGTGTCTGTCCGTCTTCCTCCAAACATAAACCCCCAATCCCTGTAGACATCACTTAAGGTACCTGCTGAGTCTTCCTCCATGGGTGGTGATCTTAACCCTGTCAGAGTCTGCCTCTGTGTTTTCCATCCAGCTGGACAGAATGATTGCTTCAGCTAAGGCCATGGTTGAGCTTCAGTTTGTTTCATGGGTACAGGAAGGCTGTAAAGAAAAACAATCAGTCCACACCTTTAATCCCAGCACTTGGGAGGCAGAGGCAGGCGGATCTCTGTGAGTTTGAGGCCAGCCTGGTCTTCAGAATGAGTTCCAGGACAGGCTCCAAAGCTACAGAGAAACCCTGTCTCAAAAAACCAACCCCCCCAAACAAAACAAAACAAACAAAAGCAACACAAAACAAATAAAACAACAGACAATAGAGTGACCAGCTTGAGTAAAACACACAGGAGGTGTGGTCCTGTCCACCCGCCTCTGCCTGGGCTGACTGGCTATTTATTGAGAAAGAGACCACCTATGAGACTCTGCACAGCTGCACAGGGACTAACAAAGTACTTTATTTAGTGTGTGTGTGTGTGTGTGTATGTGTGAGTGTATGTGTATGTGTGAGTGTGTGTGTATGTGTGAGTGTGTGTGAGAGAGTATATGTGTGTGTGTGAATGTGCATGTGTGAATTGTGGTGTGTGAATGTGTGAGTGTGTGTATGTGTGTGTGTGTGAGAGAGTACATGTGTGTGTGTGAATGTGCATGTGTGAATTGTGGTGTGTGAGAGTGTGTGTGTGAGTCTCTGTGTGTGTGTGGTGTGTGTATGTGTGTGAGTATGTGTGAGTGTGTGGGGTGTGTGTGAGTGTGTGGTGTGTGTGAGAGTGTATATGGGTGTGTGTGTGAATGTGCATGTGTGAATTGTGGTGTGTGTGTGTGTGTGTGAGAGAGAGAGAGAGAGAGAGTGTGTGTGGTGCGGCAGGGGTGCATGTGTGTTCCACAGAGAACATATGAAGATCAGGAAACATCTTTGCAGAGTCATGAGTCATTTCTCTCCATCCTTCTTTACATGGGTTCTAGGAATTGAACTCAGGTCTCCAGGCTTACACAGGGAGTATTTTACTCAGCTACCTCCCCCACCCACTCTGTGCTCTTTTTTAAAGGAGATCACTTGACAGCTAGCTTTTGTTAAAGATGGTGATGCTTATGGTGACTTTGCCTCTTTAGCGACATCCTAGTAATCTTTTTCTAGATCATGTCCTGAGACTGTAGCAGCAAAACTGCACGCAGTAATGAATTGCATGGCTTTCTAGGAGTGTAATATATTGCTTTTTCCTCTGAAAGTCCGTGACTTTTAAAGACCCAAGGGGCTTGAGCTCTTCATCCATCCCTAGACACAGGCTGCTAAAAAGCATATCCCACTGCCTAGGTGTTTTCACCTCAGCTAACTTTTTGGTGAGGACTCATAAATCCCTGGGAAGTGACCAAGTCCACACCTTAACTCCTACTACTTTCTAGCTGTGCCATTCTGGGCCAAGTCCTTCATCCTTGGCCTCTAATCTCTACCTGCCGAGAAGGAGTAGTAAGAGAGTTGATGCCAGGGTATCCCTCCATGGGATTAATGAGCTTGATGCCCACATTTAACTACTGCAGCCTTCATGTTTTAGGGACTCAATATAATGCTTGTAATAGTACCAGGACTCAGGAATCAGAGATAGGAAGGTTTATAAGTTCAAGGTTAGCCTGGGCTGCCCAGTTAGTCTCTATGCCACTTGACTACCCTCACCCAAAGGAAAGAGCGAAAGAAACTCAATATGGAGACGTCTTTTCATTCTAAGTCCGGTAGTCAATACACATCATTTGAATAAATGCATAGAACCTATGGGCAGCAGCCTAGATGTGAGGCACTGATGTCCAGCCAGTTGTAACTACTTTGTGATTTGTGTGCAAAGGGAAGACTGGATGCCTTCAAAGCCCAGCAGTTCATCTCACCATCACCCTTTCCTTATATCTCTAAGCAGGGTCACACCCCTTTGTGATGAGCAAGGTCTTACCGAAAATTTCAAAAGCATGTAATGTACGCTTTGTGTTCGTCTTCAGGTCAGAAGGTCATGTGGAAGAGTAAGATAGGTGGCTCTGTAGAGCAAGTGTTTAGCATGCTTGGGACCCTGGGTTACCTTCTGACATCACCACCCCCAGAGAGAAGCATATTGACATCTATTGGTGGGCAAATGCTCCTGGCCCACGTGCACACAGTTTGCATGCTAAATTTCTATTTCAGAGCAAAGACCCAAGATAGGCTCTCTAGTACTGGTCTTGCGTATGTTTAGTGTTTATGAGGTTGTAATAGGGACACTATTACATCATTACTCTGTGTTTAGAGAGCTCTTCTTTTGCTTAAGACTTATGATCCCTCAGTGCTGGGATGTGCAATACTTTTCTTTTTTAATGGGTATTGTCACATTTAACTCTCACATTAACCCAGCTCACCAGCCAAATAATATGATTCCCATTATACAAAGGAGGAAATTCAGGCTTTGTACAATTAGGTGATATGACCCTCACATCTTCAAAGGTGACAGACATCCGAATCTTAGGAGACAAAAGTCCATATAATTTCTAAATCCGTGCTGTCATTTGATAAAGAGTATTTGTTTCTGAAGCATTCTGTTACAAGAACCTTGTCCTGAGATCCTGTCCTAGGAGATAGTATACCGTCCCCAAACCCCATTCTCTCTGCAATGGTGACACCCGACTTGTGGAGGATGAGTGGGTCCTGATGCAAATTAAAGACAATAACACATAGGAACGTTCCCCTTCACTAATCTAAACTATTGTGTGACATGCACAAATAATTACTTAGTTGCTTTGGGAAATCTTGCAAGTAAAGAGATCAAGGTTATGTGGCTCAGCATGGTGCTAGGAAGTACTGTACCAGGGTCCCAACTGTGCTTCCAGAACTGATAGCTGTGGGGATGGAAGTGTGAGTGGAGGAAGCCTCCTGGCATGTGATAAAGTTCAGATGTGAGATGCCAGTGACAATGAGATTTTAGAAGACGTCAATCATTTCCTTCCTGAGGTGCCAGTGTGACTTGGGAGATGTTTTCTGGCATGAGATGACAGGTGGCCAGGTGAAGCCCTACCTCTTCTAGTGTAAAACTCAAGAGTCTTGTCGGTTTTACACCTGTTACTCCATTTTCTCAACTACAGCCTTTAGGAGTATGATCCAGCGTTAGCCTCTCACTTAAAGACAGCAATTCTCAATTCTTTTGGTGGGAGGGTTCTTGTTGCTGAAGTTTCTTCTTGTCCCGCCAGGTCCCACCACCATTCTCAGTCCCAAATAAACACATAGATACTATACTAATTATAAAACTGTTGGCCGATGGTAATGGCTTCTTATTGGCTAGCTCTGTCTTGATCATTAACCCGTACCTATGTATTTCTATGTGGTCTTAGCTTACTGAAGAATGCCCACACCTGTTACTCCTTTGTGGTCTACATAGTGTCTGTGCTGTCTCTTTGTCTACCTTTTCCAGAATTCTCCTCGGCTCCTAGCTCCACCTATCTTCCTGCCTTTACTGGCTATTGGCCAAACAGTGTTTTATTCATTAACCAAAAAGAGAAACATAATATACAGAAGGACCTCCCCCAACAGGTTCTCCTTACTGAGAACAGACATTAATGGTCAAAGTCTCTAGATGATTTTTAAAATTCATATGTGAAATGTTAGGCACATATGAGCTATGATGCATGATTGCTACAGTATAACTATGACATGCACTTAATCAAGTACACAGTCATATGCCTTTGGCAGGGAAAAAAACACCATGTTATGGAAACACATGGAGAAGTTACTTTTGATTGGCATAGGGGAGTTTAGGACAGTAAATGACATGTGGCTTTGACCCAAAAGGAAGGGTAGTCTTGCCCTGGGGAGATATTAGGAGGTGGAAGGCTCTATTCCAGGGCATGGGACAATCACTTTGGGGAATCAGGAGTTGGTCTGAGAGGAAGAGAGGTAAAAAGCATGCAAGCATGCAAGAAGGGATTAGCAAGACTTTAGGACTATGTAGTTAAATGTCATTTTAAGGATCTTTGGTTTTATAGTGTAGACATTGAAGATTTTTGTGTGAGGTTGGAATGAAATGATGCCTTCACTTTGGAAATACTGTGTAGACTGAAGTTTTTAGTTGAAGAGTGAGCACATCAATTTGGAGGTGATTGGAATAGTTCAAGAGAGGTGAACTATTAATTTAAAGTGGACAACTTTAATTTGGCAATTTACCAGGTCTCTTAAGGACTCATTTTTTTGAATTACAATTGTTGATGGATGTAACAAAGACTTTGTTTCAAAAATGGTTATTAGAGGTATGGGATGAGCCTGGTGGTGCAAGCCTTCAATCCTGTCTGCTCAGGAGGCTAAGGCAGGAGGTTCACCAGTGGAAGATCTAGATGGGTCATATAGAGAGTTCACACCAGCCTTGAAAAATCTGGTAATACCATTCTCAAAATGATAAGTTAAGAAAAAGTGAGGGATGTAGTTCAGTAGTAGAGGGCTTGATTAGACTATGCAAGGTCCTCTGTTCAATTTCCAGCAACAGACAGACAGACAGACAGACAGACAGATGCACACTGGGTACTCTGTTACCTTTTTTTTTTTGCTTTCACCAATTTTAGAGTTTATTTTTATTAATTTTTAAAATTGTCAATTCTGATACAATGTACTTTATAGTTATATTAATTTAGCCCCATGTTTTCAACTGCTGTTTAATAATGATACTATACTTACTCATACAAGGTAGGATTAAATAAAATTTCAAGTTAGCGGGAGTCTTCCATTCACTCTGGGAAGTACACAGCTTCCTCTTTCCTCCAACCACATTAAAATAGGAGTACCTCTTTGTTAACATTTATTCCTATAGCTTTGTGCTTATACTTACACCCAACCTTCTCAATGCTTCACCTTTACCCATGTACCATCCTGGCTTACTGTGGTCCACTAATTCCACCGATTCTGCATATGACCATTCAACCAAGTAATCACTCAGTTATCCATATTGTCAACTACTTCTGGTTTTCCTCACCTGTCTGAAAAGGCATCGTAGAGGTGTTTTCACAGACCTTGGAAGTCCAGGTAAATGATTTTTTGTGGTTTCCTTTTGGAAGCCATCCAAAAGGAAACAAATCCAGTCTGGTATCTCTGTTACATTCTTAATGGCAAGAGAGATCTATCCAAACAGTTGTTAGAAGGTTACATTCAGGGATCACTAGGAACTAAACAGTATACTTTACATGTGGGATGCTTTTGTGGCAAAATAATGTTATTTGGATAGGCTATAGATTCATAACATAATAGCTTCTATTTGTATGAGATGGAGACTGCTACAATTATTTTAATTTATTCATACTTGCCAAACATGTATTCTACACTGAGTACTTGAGCATCTCTTTGGCTTTGGAGGTCTAATTCCGTAGCAAACGGGTGAAGGCATGACATAAGGGGCATGTTTGCCCTGCTGGTACCAAATTATGCTTCTGTAGCCCCTGTGTTCAGCCGCTTCCACTTGGAATAGGGAGTGAAGGCATTAGCATAAACACAGTTAAGCCCTGGGCGTGAAAGGTGGCAGATGTCATTGGACATCTTTGGGAAGGAGGCCTGTTATACCTCTTATCCCTCCTGCAGTACTTAAGACAACAGGAGTTTGGAGCTGAGTCCAGTGATTGGAGGGCCAAAGAAGAGGTGTGGGAGGAGATCATCCCTTCCCCCTTTCTCTTCTCTTCTTGTCCTTTAAAGGGTATTGTAAAATGTTGGGGGGGCAGTCATGTTAGAAAACAAGACAATGGTCTATCAGGGACATGGTTGGGAGAAAACACTAAGCACATTCAGCAATCTAACTCCAGTCGTATGAGTCTTGAGGGCTGCTGAGACGCACTGAGAGTGTTGTTCCATGGTAGCTGGTGCTGGCTCTCTGAGCTGAGAGGTACAGGGAGAGGGTGACGCAAGTGTCATTCTTCGGGAGGTCCATCCCTCCTGTCGCTTTGCGGCCCTTTCCTCCAGTCCACTGAAGCTTCACAGATCAACGGGAGAGCCGCTTCAAATCTAGTTTGCAACAATAACAAAAAAGGATTCATAGAAAAATGTTTTCTAGGAAAGGAAACAAAACAAAACAAAACCCAGAAACCAAAAGTCAGTTTACTGTAGCGCTCACGTTGCATAAGCAGGGGTCAAGTGCTGGGTATTAATCACTGAGAACGGTTCACAAATTGTTTGTGTCCAGATGAGACAGGATCTCGGTCTCCTGTCTCACCATCTGGGCTCCGTCCATCTCACTCCACCCTGAGCACTTGGAGCAGAAGGGACATTTAAAAGTGCCCCTTTTCTCCTTGTGGGAAGCCTTGGTCATATGTTGAGCAAGGAGAAGGATTTATGTTGTTACACAGAAGAAGGCTGGGGGTTCTCCAAGGCCTTAATTTGTTGGTAGGAAACCCTAGCATCCGCCGCCATTTACATTTGGGACCTGAGCACAACAGGCGGGTTTGCAAGTATATGAAAGTGAGGCTAATAGGCTGTGCTTGACTTCTTCATCCAGTTCCCGAGTTCAAAATTTATTACCTTTTTTTTTTTTTATTTATTGAATCTATTCTCAGAGGAGAGGTATTTTCTGTGGCCACAAGGAAACATCTGCGAACTCAAACCTTAGAGGCAAGGAGCCAGTGGGAACATTTGGCATGTGAAGCTTAGATTACAGAAGAAGAAAATTAATCAAGGAAACCCTCAAAACTATGAAGAAGGCAAGTCAGAAATGTCTCTTATCGCTGGCAAGCTGAAGCCCTGAGTTCATATTAATTAAGGGATGTCAGAATTCACAATGAATCAAGAAGGAGTGTCGGATTCTGGTAACTTTGGAAGCTGGTGTTGGTCCCGACTGCCAGGATTTATGGTAGGGTTATATAATGGAGTCCCGAGTTCTAAGACATCAAAGGAAAATTCTGGCTCTTTTGCTGCTCATTCTCTCAGGTCAAACCTACCCAGCAACCAGCCAAGTGGAGGGCTGAGCAGTTATCTGAAGTAGGCAATAGAGACTGCCAAACCAGATAATGCATAACCAGAAAGTTACTATGAAGGGGAGAACATGGACTGCAAAAGGATAAAGAGGGAGGGAAGATGCCAGGGAACTTGGTCAATGTCCACAGTCCAACTTTGCTGAATGGCAGCCAATGCCTCGCTTCACGCAGTTGTTTAGAACCAGTCTAAACCACGAGGGCAAAATTTAAAATTTCATTACTTAAGGTGGTTGCACGCCTGTGCAGGTTTTCTCCATATCATCGCTGATTGTGTCTAAAAGTTAACATATCCAGGGAGTGCGTTTCACTCTCTTAGATCTCTGGGCAGAGGTGGTGGAGGAAGCCCACACCGTCTTATTTCACACAGGGGGAAGCGTTCTTTCAGGCAGTTGCTGAGTATTAGCCTTGACTAGCTTTTCTCCCCTTCACAGTACACATGCTTCCCATCGAAAGCACTAGTGTTTCCTAGCACTCAGGGCTCCTTATGTCTGTATCGTCTTAATTTTAGTAGAATGCAGAGAAGTATACAAGTCTACAGACTAAGGCTTGAATTACTTTAGTTGACACACACACACACACACACACACACACACACACACACACACACGCACACGCACGAAGCAGTGGAGTCGGCGTGGTGTTCCTTTTCCTATTTGATATAGAAACCACAAACTACTTAATTTGAGCAGGGGTTTCACAACCTGAAAGTACAGCCATTAAACCATTGTTCTTTGTAACCCTGCCTATGTGGGCCTGCTGGTTCGAAAGACTCAGTCACCATTAGACTCCCAACCTGTTCTCTGCTAATTGAGAAAATTTTATGAATAAGGCCCCCTGTCTCTTGTAATTAGGAAATAAAGATATCCCAACATTTTGCATGAGCCAAACATCAGGGTGTTAAGCAAGTTTCCCCACTTTGTTGTACAGTTTACCATGACCCAACACTTAAACAACAAGAACCCGGCACCATTTTTTTTTTCTCAGAAGCTCAGGATGATATTTGAAATAGTGCATGGATATCGTCATACTACATTGAATGCATATATGAAACTGCCAAGAAATAAACAGATTAAAATTGGAAGTTGCTTTGCAACCGTGGAGTTGTGCAAATTGTATGCTGATTACTCACCAACAAGGATTTTATTTAAAAAATAGCAAATGAAATATTTCCAAAATACTCCTAAAGAGTCTATTGAAATCTGTAATAAAGTAACGATGCAAGAACAATTTAACAACCAAGATAAGGAAGTTTATGAGGGTGGTGAGCTAAGGTGAATACCGAGTGGTTTTGCAGTACTGCAGTATCTGTCATTTGCTCCATGCATTGAACACATTTTCCATTATATTGTCATGTCTATCTGACAGATCCATAGTGCACAGCTGGAGATGGACATTCTGGGGTGGAATGGTTGCTTTCAAATAGTGTTTACATGTGTTTGTGTGTGCTTGTATGTTCACATGTGTGTGGACTCACTGTATGTGCACAGGTATAAATCTGTTTTTATTTTCTCCACTGAGTCATCTCCTCCAGCCCACTACTTTGTGTGTATGTGTTTGTGCAAGCATGTTTATTAAGGTGCAAGTGTATGTGTGCACATGTGTGTTAACACCTGGAGACAAGGGTAGAAGACTCCTCAGATGATACTCACTGGAATTTGAGTCAGGGCTTCTCATTGGTCTAGAGCTTGCCTCAGGGATCCCCTGTCCCTTCTCTCCAGTTCAGTCATTAGAAAACACATGCCACCACACGTGGCTTGTCATACATGGGGTTTGGGGGATAGAACTCAGTTCCCTACAGTTGTAAGTCAGGTACTTTACTGACCGGGAGATCAGTTTAGCCCTTTACTCAGTTTTGTGAGTGAAAGCAGTCAAGGACTTCAGTGGCTGTTGATTGAGACCACATTCGTTTTTCATATCCTTGTTTCATTGAAATGCGGGCCCAACCCAGCATTCCCAAAGGAAATCACTTGAAATAAACCACATCTCTCCTGCCTCTCTGTTGAAAGACACCCAGAGAGACCTAAGCAGAAGCATCTTTTCATGGAATTTGTGCCTTAGCTTGGCTCTCTCAGAAAGGATGCAGATAGTGACTTCAATGGGTCTACCACAAGATGGTCTCTCCTTTTTTTGTTTCTGGGTTTTGTTCTTGGTACATGCAGCCTGATTTGGAGATGAGTTTGGGGAATGAATGTTCGGTGCTTACTGCCTGATGAGCATTCCACAAGTGATTCTTGAGTTGAAATTAAGAGCCGCTCACCCCACTGACAATGTGTGGTTGAGCCATCTTCCCTTCCCTTCTCTTCTGTCCTCTCCCCTCCTTCTTCCCCTCCTCCCCCTCCCTTCCCCTCTCCTCCCCCTCCCTCCTCCCCCTCCCTCCTCCCCACCCCCTTCCCATTTTCTTCATTTCCCATCCCCTCTCTGCCCTCTCCTCCCCTCCCCCTCCCCTCCCCCGTCATTTCCTTCCCTTCCCATCCCCCTCATCTCTCCTTTACTCTGTTCTCTTCCCTTCCCCTCTTGCCTCCTTTCTTCTCTCCCCTTCTTCCCCTTTCTTCCTTCCCCTCCATGTCTCCTTTCTGGATGGCCATGGAATCCAGGGGCTGGCATCCGCGGGCTGCTCTACCACCGCCAAGCTACTTCCCTGTCCAGCCCAGGCTTTGTGTGTCACCTGCAATACGCACTGCCTGCCCTAAATACAGACCTCCCCCCAAATTGTTTTTAAAGCTTCTGTATTGTACTTTTCCCCCCCCTCTCACAGCTTTGCGATAGCTGCCAGCAAGTGAAAACATTTCTCTTCTGTTGCTAATTGAATGGCACTGATAAAAAAGAATCATTCGAACTTTTTAACCCTAAAGTGGAGAGCAGACTTATATTTCCCATAGCTACCTAATAATAGCCCGCTCAGCAATTGAGAACCTTCTTCACTGAACTTAATTATTCAGCGTGACAAGTGAAATCTTTATAAAAGATCGTGTGCGCGTAAGAAGACAAGCAGCCACTTCACATGTATCGTGGGACCAGTCACAGCAATTTTTTTTTTCTTTTACTTAAAAATGAAGACTGAGAATGGCCTTACTAACGTTCAAATCCATCTCTCCCTTCCTCACAGAGCATTTCTGAACCGGTTCACAAACCTCTTGGGAAGGCATGCCACTATTACAACAAAAGTCCACTCTGTCACCTCTGCCAGTTCTATTTGCAGTTTTTGAATCCAGTATCAGGCATGTGACATAAAATATTAAAAGCCCCTCTGGTTTGCAAATACCGGGTTAACCTTCAAAGTGTTCAAACGCACAGGAAATCTGAGTCAACGGAATAGTATGTACGTTTATTTTTATATAACCTGCCTGAACTGCGAGGGAGGCATGGGGTGTGGACCTAGGCCTGCCTGCCAATCTGCGCAGCCCGTGAACTAAGCTGCTCTTGCTGAGGGCCAGACTGGCAGCCTTCGCTCAGCATGCTGACTTCCTCTTGTGGAACTGGGCAGTTCAGGGGAGGCACTTCAGGGAAGCTTCTGTTGAGACCGTGTCTGCCCAACTGGGTAGGAAATGAAGGTTTCTAGCAAAGCCTTTACTTAGTGACTAATCAAAATATTAAAACATTTTTGCCAAGTCTGGGCTTAGTCACTGTCCTCAGAAGTGCTGTGGGACTGGTCAGGCAAGTCTTTAGACGGGTATAGATGATCCACTGTCCTCAGGCACAAGGAACCCTCTGAGCCCCTGTCTGCAGAGACATGGCTGACTCCAGCCTGTTTAGGAGCACCCCCTTCCTCTGGCTTATTAATTAAGCAGATAGGGTTCTAATCCCTCCAAGAGAAGCCCGAGCAGTCCTGAATGTGTCCTCTGGAGAATCTCGGTAGAGCTGTGGGGACTACGGCTGGTTCTTATTTCCAGGAAGGCAGTGCCTGTAGCTATTTGCCAGCTCCGTGCAGGCAGCTGTTTTGATTCTTTTGGGTAGCAAGGAGAAAGATGATGATGATGAGACAGGAAAGGGGAGGTTTTGACAAGTAAATATGCTCTTTATCTTGATGGGGATATGCAAAGTAGCATTTGCATTGCCGACCTGGAAGATATGGTGCCACATAGTTTTTAGTATTCTTCTCTCTCTCTCTCTGTTATATGTACATGTCTGTAAGGATATGTGTGCATTAGTACCCGTGCTCATATGTGCCCATGCATGTGAAGGACAGTGGTCAATGTCAGGTACCTTCCCTTATTTTTCCCCTCCTGAGTTTTTTCGGGGTGGAGCCTCTCACTCACTATGGAAACGGCTGGTTTGACTAGGATGGCTGGCCAATGAGTGGCTGGTTTGACTAGGATGGCTGGCCAATGAGTGGCTGGTTTGACTAGGATGGCTGGCCAATGAGTTCCAGGGATCAGGCCACCTCTGCCTCTTGGTGCTAGAATTACAGACCCATGCATCTGCACACAGCCGTCGTGGGTGCTGGAGATTGGAATTCATGTCCTCATGCTGATGTGACTAGTACTTTACCCACAGGGTCATCTCCCCGCCCGCCCCTGTGCTTGTGTGTGTTAGTATGCGCATGCCTGTCTCTCCCTGTGTTGTCTCCCGTTTTGCCTCTACTCCTGAGGTCCTGGATTAAAGGTTGATTAATTCTAGAACGTGATGCTGTTGCTACGATTTTGATACAAGTCTGGAAAACAAAACAAAACAGAAAAACCACCCCAATCCCCAAACAACAACAAAACAAAGCACCAAAACTCAGGGTGCCATTGAACGCATCTGGCTGAGTAACTGTACCACTTTGGTTCTGACACCAGAATCATCTTTCCCTATGTTTGCTGGGGCTTAAAAAAAAATAACCCAGGGCTTCCTCCTCCAAGCCTCAAGTTTATTTAACTCTGTTAATATTTAATGCTCTTCTAAAGGGCTGAAAAATAACAGGGTAAGTGTAAGACAATAGATTAGTGCAGAGCCAATATGCGGGACAGCCTCCTCCCCCTTTTAAAAGCCACTTTTCTACAGACAGAAGACAGCTCTTCAGAGTCCTACCTCCTTCATTGCCTGCTTTTCACACTACTGTATTAACGGAGTTGTCAAGCAGTTAACATTACCCTTAGCCTTTCATTCCAGTGACATGGGGAAGTGTCTTAAAGAAGAAAGGCCTCATTTTGGCTCGTGGCTTCAGACATTTCAATCTTCAGCCCCAGTCTCTGGAGGCCAGTGGTGAGGCAGGACATAAGGACAAAGAGGGTCGAATACAGCAGAAATGTTCGTCTCTGGCATGAAGGAAGCAGAGGAAGTGGTACAGGAAGGTGCTAGGGACAAACTTTATCCTTCCAAGATGTGCATCCAGCTTCCTCCAAATGGGCTCTACCTCCTAATTCTACCACCCCTCAATGACACCATCATGTTGTCCTTCTAGCAACAGATGAATGGATTAAGGAAGGCTGAGCCACCTCTAACTAGTGCTCCAGCTGGGGGACCAAGCCTTTAACCCATGAACTCTGGGAGGAGTACTTCATCTGCAAACCATAACAGTATTCCTCCATCACAGGGTTGTGTAGAGCTTTGTGCTTTACAGAGGGTCAGCTTGCTTGGTCATCAGCGCAGCTCTCCCTAAGTGGCAGGATACTCCCTTGCTAGCATAGTAAACCGAACTTCAGAGAGATGGTGTAATTTCCTGCAGATGCCTAGTTGTGAAGTACACGACCAGACTTGAACTTGGGAAGATTCCTCAAGATCTTGCCCATTGTCAATTGGGGTTATGAGTGTCGGCAAAAATCTCAGCTGGCTGGAAGAAATATGAACCTTGTGAAAAAGGAGGTGCCTGTCTCTGGGAGAACTCTGAAAGGAGGGGCTCAGGTTTCCCTGTGGATTAGCGTTCCTGTCTCTCTGGTGTGGGGCAGAGCTCCATGCTTCCGTTTCTCCTCGTTTAGAGCTTGTCCACTTGTGCTCTGAGTCTGAGCCTTTCTTCGCAAACTTTATATCCTGCTCATCATCATGTGTAATTTCCCGTCTACAGGATATACCTAATAGGGTTGACATATACTCTCTTTCTGTCTCATCTATCTGTCTGTCTGTCTATCTATCAATCGTCTACACATTCATCCATCTATCATCTATATCTCTATTACCTGTCTATATCATTTATCTTCTATTTACCTATCTGTCATCTATCATCTATGTCTGTATATATCTGTGTATCTGTCTGTCTATCATCCATCCATCCATCTCTCTATCATCTATCTCTTTATTATCTATTATCTGTCGATATCACTTATCTATCTTTGATTTACCTGTCATCTATCATCTGTGTCTCTGTCTATCATCTATCTATCTATCTATCTATCTATCTATCTATCTCTCTATCTATCATCTATTATCAATCATATACCTATTATCTACCAATTTTACTTAGAAAAAAGGCCATTAACTAATAGCTCACATTCATTAAACTCAGTTCCTTGTTGGCTTATCTCATACTGGTGAAAATGTGCCACAGGATTTAGTTTCAAACCCGAGAAGCAAAGGAACCCTTTGACCAGTAAACTCTAGCCATACCTCAATTTTGCTTTCCTAAGAAACTCTGACTTGGATTACTGGAACACATTGTTTGGGGAGTTCTAGAAACATAGGAATTAAAGATGGAGATGACTCAGACATACATGGACTGCCGAGGGAAGGGTAACCCACAAAATTGGAAAATCACACACAAGTAATCAAGAGCTGACCGCAGTGTAACAATGTGTGTTCCTTTCTACTAATAAGCAAGCCACCATTATGTCTCTTCATTTTCTGTTTGGGACAAATTACTTAGTGAGTTTATTTCTATTCTTACTGGTACCTATTTGCTGTGATTTTATTCCCAGGGTCTAATCTTGTCTCTGAGTGAATTGCAACCCAGAGAATGTATCCCAGTGTTTTTCCTGCTATTCCTGCCTTTATGTGCAGTGGCAAGAGCAAGAGGCTTCTTTTGTTAATTTGTTACTAACAGGAAGCCAAAGAGCACTTTGATGATGGTTGATTGAGTCTACAAGATTGACTTTGGTTTATGTAATTTATTCTGGCCCAGGCAGCAGAACTGCGCAGTTAAGCATCCTGGTTTTCTATTCATATTGTTGACCTGACATGTAGTTGTAAATAAGATAAACCAGAATGTTCTGTCTAGTCCGGAGCTCTATGTATACAGATGGAGTTCTTAGTCATCTGGCACTTTGGGTGTCCTGACGCCAGAGAAAGGCTCTATTCTGTTGAGAACATGGCATGGATAGATCTGAGTCTACTGTCTTCTTGCTGCAGCTGCCAGCCATTGTCTTTATCCACTATGTGTTCCTGTCCATCAAAGTGTGAATGACATCTTGCTCCTAGCTGAGAGTTGCAAGTGTCTACAGGATTGTGTTCTGAGGTGCTCCATTCATGTACATAAAAAACGCTTCTTCAAATCACTTCAGCGACTGGAGAAATGGTCCGCCGTGCTTAAAGAAATGCGCCCCTGTTGCTGATTATCTTTCTTAAATTTTACGGGCCAGAGAGAAGATGTGGGAAGAATCCCCTCCCCTCCCCTCCCCTCCTATTTATTTATTTATTTATTTATTTATTTATTTATTTGTCAGCCAAGAAGCAAGTTCCTTTGGAGGGAAGAGTAGCAGGATGTAAACCAAGGGCCTCCAGGAGCTACTGTTTACTTTCTTGGCGTCATGTCCTTTCAGGTAGATTTGCTGGGATAAGAGCCAGTTTATAGGTTGTCCTCCTGTGCCCTAGAGAGAGCACGCAGAGTCCCTCCCACAGGCTTGTTTACCTTCCCACAGTGCTGTCCTGTCTGTGCTGTGGGAGCCTTTCCCACCCAGGAGGAGCCACAGGAGGGAGATGATGGAGCTTACAATGTACAGTCGTCACCCCCTGTAGGAATCAGTGTCACTGGATGTCTGCGAAATGATGGGAAGAAGCATCGTGGCTTTTAGATTACAGTAAGGCTGTGTGCGTAGCCCTCGGAGAGCTGCCCTCAGGGTTCAGGTTCCAAATGCTATGCTTTGTGCTGTGTTCAGGGGAGCCATTGCACCCAGAGGAGCAATAAGCTTCTAGCTGTGCGCCCTGCCTGGTGATACAGAGCACTTGACGACCCCTGAGACCCAGGGCTACTCTCTCAAGTTGAAGTTGCCTCTGAGTAGTTTTCATTTTTCCGAGGAAACCATTGCCTTTCTCAGACTTCCCTTTAGAAGCGAGCATCGTGCTTTTCCTATTGTAAGATGCACCTTATACGGAGCCACGTTAGAAAAGAGAATGGAGCTTGTCTACGTTCTTGTCAGTCACAAATAATCACCAACACTTTAGTATATCTTATTTTAGCTCTTTCTTCATAGTATGTATATACAGGTATCTATTTACGCATGAATACTGAATAATGCAACATTGCTGTCAGGTTAGACAATGTGTTAATAAAATAAGCTTGTGATATAGAAAACATATAGCTGAAAATATACACCTGTAAAATGCATACATACAGGCACAGGGCCATATTTTGCCCATTGCAATTGTGTTGTATTTTGTAAAGTTTCCTAACACTGGAATTTGTTTAGTTGCTTGTGTATTTTGACAAGTTTGACTGCCTATATCTCTGTTTTATTTCTTAAAAATAATCCCTAAAAGCAAAAATATAGTATCAAAGGGGAAACTTTAGAAAATATTCTTCAGGGATATTGCTGGGCTCTTACCCCCTCCCCACTTTCTTTTAGAAAATTACTATGTGGCAGAAACTCATTAAAAACAAACAAACCCAAACAATTCCAGGTGTGGCTGGAGAGATGGCTCAGAGGTTAAGACCATGCACTGTTCTTCCAGGGGACCTGCTGTGCTTCCCAGCAGCCACCAGGATCTGTTCACAGCTGCCTGTAACCTTAGCTCCAAATGATCCCACGCCCCCTTCTGGCCTCCAGTGGCATTGCACTCATGTTCACAAACATATAAACCCACACATACACAAGTAATTAGCTCCATAGGATCTGACACCCTCTCCTGGCCGCCACAGGTACTACAAGCATGTGTATAATTCCCACAAAGATAGCTACACATATAATTAAAACCTTTTTTTTTTTTTTTTTTTTTTTTTTAAATTTGGGTTTTCAAGACAGGGAGGGTTTCTCTGTATTGCCTTAAATCCTGTCCTGGAACTGGCTCTGTGAACCAGGCTGGTCTCAAACTCACAGAGATCCACCTGCCTCTGTCTCCTGGGTGATGGGATTAAGGGCATTAAAAAAAAAAAAAAATCCAAGCAAAATTGTTCTATAATCCCACTTAGAAATAAAATATCTACTTTATTCAGTGATGTCTCCTGTGTGTGAAATTAGCCAGTCACAGTGTTATAGTGTACAGATTTTCATTTTCCACGTTTTGCTTGATCCTGTACTATGTTTCCGGTTATGTTATAGTCGTTTTCCCCCCATTTCCTTACTCTTCTATTTTAAATTTATTCTCTGGTGGTTTCATACACGTGCACAATGTATCTCGATCACTGCCACTCTCAAGTCCCCTTGGCACTCTTCCTGGAGCCCCCAACAGTTTGCCCTCCCCCTCCATGTCCTCTCCCGAGTGCAGCCCCTTCCGTACTGCCAAATGCGTATGGGCGAGGGGCTATCCTCTGGTGGTGGCACCCCTCAAGAAGATGACTCCCCCTTCTCCACAGCCACCACTTGCCCAGAGCTCCTCAGGGGCTCAGGGCGGGCTCAGGGCGGAGCCTCCTGAGCCCCTCCCCTCCCCATGCTGGGATGCTCACTGGCTTGATCCCTTACAGGTCTTGTGCAGAGAACCACAGCTGCCATTAAAGATTATGAGTGCAAGGTCTGGGTTATGCCCAGAAGAGAACATATCACATCAGCCCCTCCCACATCTCAGCTTTTGCACGCTCCAGTTCCCCGAGCGCATCCCATAAGGGCTGAGACTCATACTCACTTACTCCTGGCACTTTAGGCAGTGATGAGTCCCTGTGGAGGATGCTGCCCACTGCAGAGGAAATATCTTTGACTAAGGCAAGAGCATCAATATTCTATGGGCATAAAGATACATGTTTAGAAGACACGTTGCTTGGTTCTGTGTTTTCTTCTTCTCTTTAAAAAACTAATGCTGCCACAGCAAATATCCACACTTATTCTTGGCTGTGGGTGGTTTTGGTTTTCATGGTAAATTCCCAGATATACGACTGCTGGTTCAAAGTGTGTGTGTGTGTGTGTTTAAAGTTTGATGGCTTTTTCCACTTTATTTTCTCAAAATATTATAATAAATCCACTAGGAATGCTTGAGAGTATCATTTTCTTTATATTTCCACTAACATTTTCCTCACCTAAAAACAAACAAAAAGCAAACGCTAGAATTTTTCTTCTCCTACTTTTTAATTTTTTGATAGCTTCATGGGTGTTGTTAACATATTTCTTTTTTGTTAATGGAGCTGACTATCTTTACACACATTGTTCTTTTGGATTCTATAATTGTCAGTTACTTATGTGTATCCTTGACCCTTTCTCTCCAATCTAGCTGCCTTTTTTCTTACTGATTTATTGCATATATATATATGCAAAGATATATATATATATATATATATATATATATATATCTTAAAAACTATCAGAAAAACTTGTATTTATCACATAATGCATCATGTCTGTCCTAAAGTGCACTTGAGTTTCATTTATCAAATTTATTTTTTAAAATTTTATGCATGTGCATTTTGTTCATGTCATCTACCTCTTCCCTTTTATAATGTCTTCAAAGATGTATAAATACTCTGAGATGAACACAGCTAATTAATAAATATGCATCATCCACAAGGTTTCAGTTTTGTGACGGCAACACAAAATTGTGTTACATAGTACTTACTGCGAGTACGATATAGTGTTATTATTTATTTTTTGCTTAATATGTGAGGACACAAGGTAACAAACTGGGCAACATCTTGTAGTAATCACTTGCTATATTTTATGTAAGGCTTATTTTAATAATGCAGGTGTGTGTGTGTGTGTGTGTGTGAGAGAGAGAGAGAGAGAGAGATGGTTGTGAACTGCCCAACATGGATACTTGGATCTGAACTCAGATCCTCTGGAAGAGCAATCTGTGTTCTTAACTGCTGATCCATTTCCCGGTCACTAGAGTACTGTTAATAACTGCGGTCGTTACTCTGTGACACGGGTCTCTTGAACTTGTTCTCCCTGAATGAGTTTGTTTCCTTTAGCTGCACTCTACTCCTTGTCACCCTCGCACTTCCTCACCTCCACACATTAACGCTTATTATTTTCATGTCGGGAAAAGGATGCCAGGCGAATGCCGTAAGACTGAGTGATAACCCCGGTGCTGAAACACTCTTTATGAAATGAGATCTGTCGTTGTATACGTTGAGAGTCCTCCCATCTTGTTTCTTTAAAAAATTCCCTAAACTTTCTACTTTCTCTTTTCCTAGTCGTTTTAATTATTTTTTATTTAAAAGGGGAAGGTGCAGCTGTCCTTTCTTCTACTTGGATAGCGTCTTTAAACATCACATATGGAACACATCATCTTTACTCCAAAAAAATTAACTGGTGTGGGTATTGGTTCTCAAATTCTTTTCTATAATCATTATCTATTTTTTCTCTTGTCAAGCCTGGGAGATGTTGCTTTCATTATATGATATTTTAATGGCTATTATGTTTTTATTCTTTATTGTGCATGAGGGAACTGAATCCAGGGCCTCATGAATGCCAAGCAAGCACATGACCATTGAGCTAAGCCACCAACTTATGCAGCCCATATCTATCAAATATGATACCAACATTTGTGATAATTATTAGTAATCTTTGGTTCAGATTATTTGGCTTATGACTGTAATATACATCTATCTATCTATATCAACCCTCATGATTTGATAGCTTTGTGTTCTCTTATTCAAGACAGTCTAGCTTTATGTTGTTCATATTTTATGTCAGGTTATTCTATACTACTAACATTATTGGTCTCATATCTTTTATGCTGTTTACTTTTAGAGAAAGAATATATCAGTAGGAGGGTTCACACAGGGAGAAATTTTATTAAGCTATCAACATGAGCTGATGATGTTGATGTTGGTTTTGAATAAGTTATTTTCGCTCCTTGATGCTTCTAGCCTTTCCAGATTGGTCATATTTTTTTTTTTTTTTTTGTAGTGGTTAAGAAATCACTAACCTTTGCCTTTGTACATGGGCAGGAGTAATTAGATCTTGGGAAATCACATGTGCAGTACCTGTGGTGGTCAGAATCTAGAATCTAGAATCATCTGTAGACATGCCTCAGGGCATGTCGCTGAGTGGTTATCTTGATTGCGTTAGTTGAGATGGAAAGTTGTGCCTACTGTAGATGGCATTGTTCCTGGCTGGGATCCTGGACTGCAACACGTGAAGAAAGGGAGCTGAGTTCTACACATGGTCGTCATTCTGCTCTCTGATCGCCAGTGTCATGTGACCAGCTGTTGCAAGCTCCTGTTGCTTTGACCTCTCCACCATGATGGACCACACCCTTGAACTATGAGCCAGAGTAAATCCATCCTCCCTCAAGTTGCTTTTGTATTTTTGCTGCAGCAACAGGAATTCACTAAGACAACAGCATTACAAAATAGTTCACTGTCATCTCTGTCAGTGACTCAAGCAGGTACTGAGAGTAGGGGGGGGGGTCCATGTTAGGGTTGTCATTGCTGTGATGACACACTATGACCAAAGCAACCTGGGGGAGGAAAGGGTTTAAACTGGCTTCCGTTTCCACATCACTGTTCATCACTCTAGGAAGTCAGCACAGGAACTCGATCAAGGCAGGATCCTGGAGGCAGGATGCAGAAGTCATGCAGGGGAGCTGCTTCCTGCCTTGCTCCCCATGGCTTGCTCAGCTCTCTTATAGAATCCAGGACCACCAGCCCAGGGATGGTCCCACCCACCATGGGCTGGGCCCTCCCCCATCAATCACTAGTTAAGAAAATGCCCTATAGGCTTGTTGGTAGCCTGATGTTATGGAAGTATTTTCTTAATTGAGGCTCCCTCCTCTCAGATGACTTCAATTTGTGTCAAGTTGACATAAAACTATCCAGCACATTTGGTATACACATCATGACAGTATTTCCTTCTGTTTCTCCTTAACAATCACTAAGTTGGCATCTTATAGCACTCAGTGCACACTTGAATAAATGAATGGATTGAGGAACGAGTGTCATAAAACATTATAACAAAATCTTAAATTATGCATTTGGAGAACAAACACAAGTCTGGGTTTCTTTTCTAGTTTTTGGGCAACAAGAAAGGGGGAAATAAAATTTAATGGAAGTTTCTTGTGTGTTGTGGGGCCATACAAGAAATATATTCCTTCTCTTCTATGATTGAGTAAAGATAAACGATTCCGAGGAAGCCAGCTCTCTCCAGCAAATTCTACCTGGAGACAGAGCAAGAGCTTTGCCTGTTGATACAGAGAATGAGAGACAGCGCGGCCTGTTACAACCAAGAGCCACCTCATACTGTCTTAGTGTGCACAGCTAGCTCAAAACTAACTTAAGAGGCTCTGGAGGACCGTGAGGTAGTTGATAGTGGAGTCTTTTTTGGAGGAAGACCAAAGCCTTGGCCTTCCCCTTCTGAAAGTGTGGATGGAAATTCCTGCCTTTTTATCTACTAATAACGCATTGTATTGGTGAGAGAAATTATGCAAGGGCTGGGGGAATTATTGCAACTGTGTCTGCCTATGGGCTGGAAGCAGAGACGATGAGGTGGTTTTACTACGTATGTGACTGAGGTGCAGGTTACGGTGCCCCAGCGAGTCCTGGTTGCTTGCTGACCATTAGTAATGGCTGTTTAAATCATGTGGTTTTATTGGGCCTGACAAGTATATTTCAGTTGCTTTCATTTCCAGCAGTGGAGGAAGGAGGGCAGGGAACGTGGAAGGTCTGGCTGGGAGGGGTAAAACGTTATTCTCCCTCTTGTCAGACGTGTGTTCTTCATGGGTTTCCCCCTTTTCTTTCTCATCTTACTTCACTCACTGCTCTTATGGTACCCTTCATTTTTCCTCGCAAGTTTTAGGATCAGAGACACAGCCTGAATCAGCAACGTCCTCATCTTCAAGGTCTCCATCACAGGGACCAATTGACAGTCTTCTTTTATTTGCACAAAAAGAATAGGAGCTCCTGCTACACCAAGGAGGTGTCCTGCTAGCTGAGCTCCTTCAGCCAGTGGTGCAGACACAGGGAGAAGACCAACAATGCCTGTAACAGACAAGTGGGGATGGCTGAGGCTGGTCAGTGCTACCGAGAGAGTGAAGGTTGACCAACGCTGGTTTGCCCACCCGTGTGCTGTGGAGGGAGGGGAGAATAAGGTGGTTCAGGTGAGCATCCCCAAGCGGGGAGTCCTGAAGGAGCCAGTGAGACAGAAGACATTTCTAGGCAAAGGATGAAACAATGCTAACTCCTAAGGCAGGGGTCTTTGGGTGGGATGGGAAAACCATAGGGGAATGGGTGCTTGGAGTCTAGTCCGGGAGAAAGGTTGGAAAGGGTAGGAAGTATGGGAAAGCTATGAACAGCATTTTTAAAAAAAGATTAATAAAGGGTGATATTTTGGATAACTGTAAAGGATAGGGATTTCAATTTTTTTTAATATCCTCTGTGTAATCACTTTCTCATGAAAATCTGATGGGCAATCAGACAGCCGCAGGTTCTCTAGGAAAACTGTGTTCCTAAGTATCTCCCCTTTCATTCACCAACAGAGAGAGAATTACCAAGGAGCCACCGAAATGTGCTTCCAGTTTCTCCCAGCGCTATGATACAGAAAGGGGTTTAAGTTCCCACCATGTTTACATATTTCTCCTTAATGCTGAAAGGGATAATAGAGATATCCAACTCAGGACAGAAGGCTGTTTAGGAATGAGAGTCTACAAGTTACACGATTAAACAGCATTCAGAGAGAATGCAAGGTCAACACTCCATGGCTGACGATAACAAAGAATAGGGCAGAAGGTTCCAAAACGTTAGGACTTGGGCAATCTGCTGGCATTTACTTACTGTGGGCACTAGGTAATCGATGTTGCTAATACCCATATTCTTGCTATGTATCTTCATCCTGTCAATATTCTGAGAGGTTCAGCTCCCTCAAAGCATGGATCCTGTGCAACCTGCTCCTCCTGACTTCATTTTTGTAAAGAAAGTAGGCTGAGGTTCAGAAAGATTAACTCTGAAGCCCAGGATCAGGTAGGCAAAGGCACTTTTTGTATTCCCTTTTCCATGCGTGAACCTGGTTCTCGCCCCGATTAGGTTTAACTGGGTGTTGAGAGATTTATCTTTGAAAAGTAGTGTGTATCTTTGAAAATGCTTGCAGATCTTCTCTGTTAAGCCTGCTGCTTTTCAGGCATATAGCTTCTTTCCTCGCTCCCTCTCTCTTCCTTGGATGTGAGCCCACGGCCTGAGCATGCTTTCCCTGACAATCTGAAGATCCCTCCCTCTCCATCTCCATCCAGCTGCCTGTGGGCCTCTGTACTTAAACTTAAAAGGCTTGATTTCCCATTTCTTCTCCAACTCCCCCTCTCCTCACAGCTGCCAAGACTTTCGGCTTGCCTGCCTCATTCTTTTTATCCCAGACTCCAATAACAATGCCTTCATGTTTCCTTCCGAATCCATTTTAAACATTATTTTATCAACGGGACTAAGAGTTCCCAAAAGAGAGCCCCAATTCCTCTGTAACCCAAATACCTTCCTGAATACCGGTGAGCTGGACTGGACCTTATCAATTGTAACCCTGTCAGGTCCCCCCCCCACACACCCAAAGATCCCTGTGGTCTTATTTGTGATCCTTACTCACCCCTTAAAGAAAAGGCTTCACCCCTTTCCACCCCGTAAGTGACCATTAGAAAGGCAATGATGTGATTTGCAGGAAATACTTTATTCAACCCAATGCTGCCCCATTAAAAAAAAAAAAAAGTGTTTTTAGAAGGTTTTCTGTATGAACTCCACCAGAGCCCAACACTAGTGTCTTGTTCTTGAAGCAGAAGTGCTCCGACCTTGTTCCTTTGCCCTCAGAAGGCAGAGTTTCTTTCAGGCTTAATTGAAGGCTCCAGATGGTTCTTGGCTGTGTCCCTTACCACAGTGTTTAACTCTATGTTTGCGATTTGGGTTTGTGACTCTTTCTAGTTTGTTGTATTGATGTTCTCATGTAGTAGTTTTTCGATTGGCTATTGAAAACAAGTATAACTCGAGACTGAAATTATATTTTGGGCTCAAAAAATTCAAAGCAAAGCAAAACAAAATAACCAAAACGAAAACAAAATTCTCACCAGTACCACGTTTTAAAACTTGAAATAAAATTTGAAGCTGCTGCTGTTTTCTTTAGAACTCTAGCAATTGAATTTTGATCACATTTTATATTGAAGTGGCTAATATATTATTTAAAAAAGTGTTGGAAACAACATAACATATTTCTCCTTAAAAGACACGATGCTGAAAAGCATATGGAGGACTCTGGGAGACTTACAGGAAGCTCAATCAGCTTATCTATTCCAATTTTCCCCAAACTTATTTTATCATGCAAACTCTAAAAAAAAATTAGTATAATAGATTTTCAATTTTTTTGGGGGGAAGTTATGTGTAAAGGCATGATTGGGTAAATGAAAAGAATAACATTTTTGAACATGTCAGTATTTTGGAAAAGGACATTCGTTTTATTTTTTATGCGATCAGATATAGATTAGTAAGGACATGTGTGATTTCAGTGATATATAGATTTCTGCTTCCTTTTCAAAATTTTGTCACTTTAAAAAGTATTTACTTAATAGAATCATTTGTTAAGGGTCACATATTGTGTTGGGTCCTGGCAATATGAAGATAACATGCAAACGTGCACACACACACACACACACACACACACACACACACACACACACACACCCTCCTTAAATGGGCTCACATTACAATGAGCGGCTCTAATATCCAATCTATAAGGCTGAAAAAAGCGTCATATTTGTGGCATCAATTATGTTCTTTAAAACAAAGTGGCAAGAGCATCATTGTGCTCTGGAACACCATCCAGGAGGAAAGGATGTGGGGGGGGGTTAGATCTTAAAGGAGGGACAGATGTTTATAGGGAGGGCCAGGGCAATGTGCTGGAGGGAAGCGTTAAAGAAGGAGGCATTAAGAAATGTGTGCAGGTAACACGATAGCACTTGGCATATTTGGACATCTTGCAGTGGTTCATGAAGGTTAGAGTACAGGGTTCCATGGAGATATTGAGAGTATGTAAGCAGACCACTCAGGGCCTTGGCCAGAGTTGGCGGGCCACCAAGACCGAAATAGCACACGTTAGATGTGTTTAGAAAGGGCAATTCGGCTGTAGTGCAGAGCTTGATGGATCATGGATGGTGCAAGATTACCAAGGAGCTAGACGGGGACAGTGCATGGTACATCTGCTTGTGTTTAACATTATTAAAGCAAGTAGAAAAATGAAGAGAGATCTGTTTAGTCTTTGGGAATCTTTGGAGCAGAATGATAAGAGACGATAAGGGCTTTCTGTATTTGCTTAACTCCTACACATAGAGTATTGGGCCCTAGGGCAACGTGCATGGCTTGGGGGATTAAGACCCTTTATGAACTGTTGGAAAGGTTTAGGCCCTCCCTTGCTCAAATGCAGAGTATAGCTGATTCTTATTTCTACAACCACGGGCTTTTAGTATAACCATCGAAAGTAGTGGTTCTCGGCCTTCCCTAAAGCTGCAACCCTCTAACACAGTTCCTTATGTTGTGAGGACCCCCTCCTCCAACCATCAGATTATTTCATTGCTACTTCATAACTATAAATTTGCTACTGTTATGAATTAAAATGTAAATATCTGATATGTAGGAACTCTTATATGTGACCCCTGTGAAAAGGTCATTGATCCTCAAAGGGATGGTGGCCCACAGGTTGAGAATGGCTGATCTAAAGTAACCATTCCTTTTCAAAAGCGATTTTTCCATTCAACAAGTATTTATTAAGACTTTAAGAAATACTTAATTTACTTAATAATTAAATAAGTGCATGTGGTCATGGCCACAGCTGGTTCACAAGGAGTCCGGTATACAAGCCAAGGAGGTCTCGCTCTTTTTTTTTTTTTTCTGTTTGTCTTTGGAGTGAGTTTTTAGACATGAATTAGTCAAATGTGGTTGCCTTTCTAACAGTTAAGGTACCCATCCATTTCTCTGACGATCCTCAATTTAGTGCAGAGGGGTAAGTACCTCCCAGAAAATAGATGTGGTAAATGAAGGCATCATGTCAGCTGTGGAGAGCCCACCCTTTCAGCCTCTCCTGCCTCGAGACTTGTACCAATCACTCAGACATAGGAGCATTTCTGAGGACAGTAATCACTACAAAGGAGAACCTTCTGAAACCAACATTGAAGGAAGATTCCTACCTCCTCATCCTGGAGATGCACACAGAAAAATGCGATTGAGAAACTGTGAACTATCACATGATGCTGGTAATACAAAAGACAGACACTCTCCATTTCCCATTGTCCGGTTCTTTTGGAGAATTTGTAGAGTTGTGTAGGATGAAAAACATCTTGTATCTTTCTTCAGCTACTGTTTGCCCAAAGGAATAGTTGCACTTGGCCAGTATTCTTGGCCAAGGGAACTCCATCCTAAAGACAGATCTGTGAAAGGCAGAAAAGTCTTCTCATTGTTTGACCATTGAGTTTAGCATGTTCTCATCTTGGTCTGGATCCCTGCTCTGAGTCATTTTCAGACAGACGTTCACGGTTATCATAGGTGAATACCTGTCACAAATCTGGCTCTGTTTCCATGATTCATCTTCTAGGAACCTCAGAAAGCCTATGAAGTATGCTACTACTTGGCCATCTGAAGAACTAAGTTTCTGAATGTCAAGTATGTTATCGTATATGTCAACACACTTTCTGCCAATCTGTGTAGTTTGTGTCATATTTCAGATTCAGGGTATTCAAAAACTTTATTTTGTGTATGATCCCATGGTTTAAAAAATTCTCCCACCTCTTGTCTCTGATTAAGGAAATTTCAGACTTTTCCCTGACATCCCATTAAATCCATCTCTCTCCCCCAGGGTCTACTCTTAGCCAGTGTTGTCGATCAGAGCTTAGCTTTCATGTTTGCTGAACCACAGTTGGAGTGTTCTGAGATTGTGTAGGGGTTATAAGTTAATTGTGTCCCACTAGTATTGTAAAACTCCAAGTACATAAAACCCACTTGAAAGAATCTTGAGTCTCTTTGTTTGGTTTGGTTTGTTTGCCTAAAACTAAATTCTCTGATTTGGGATGGAAGAGTTTGTGGGTAGGGTCTCTTGGGAATTGTTAAAACTTCCAAGGTTGTTGTTTGTCATGCTCTTCTAATTAATAAAGAAAAAGCCATATAAATCTCTAAGATCTTGGTATATGCTTGGCTTGGAAACGTGCAAACCTTTATCCAGCAACAATGACAACTTGGCTTCCAAACAAGTCCTATTTGTAAATGGAACTTTTTTTGTAAATGGATTTTTTTTGGGGGGTGGGTGCTACAGAGCTCAAAGAAAGACCTATGTTCAACTTCACCTCCTAAGAGAGAATATTCTCTCGGAAGAGAAGGGTTGTGAAAAGTGAAATAACAAGTATTTAATACAAATGATATGTAAGTTGATGAATGTTGAGATAAGTATAGGCCAAACATTCTTATAGAATTCAAGGCAAAAGAAGTGAGTTTAAACTGAGTCACATAAGACAGATAGAATAAAAACAAATGACAAAAAACAGCAACAAACCCCCAAACCAAACCAAACAGCACCCCCAAACATACAAACAAACAAAAACCGGCCCACACTCTTGTTGGATGAGTGGCTTTGGGCAGATGGGAAAGACAGGAAGTAATAAAGTCAAAGGAGGAACAGGAAGTTTTGCTAGGAGACAGCCTTGCTACAAACTCCTGATCCTTTGGTTGTTACGATCTTTCCATCCTCTTTTCTTTAGTGTTCTCTGAGCCTTAGGTGCAGGAGTTGTTTTGTTGTTGTATCCATTAGGACTGGGTTCCATGATTGGTTATGGTTTTCTGGTATTGCTAAGTTTCTTTAATGAGAGGTGTGGACTCCACTTACCCGTGTGTATATGGACAATGTATGTATGTATGTATGTATGTATGTATGTATGTATGTATTTTATGTATATGAATGCTCTGTCTGTCTGCTTGCATGCCAGAAGATGACACTGGATCCCACTTATAGTTGGTTGTGAGGCACAATGTGTATCCTTGGACTTGAACTCAGGACCTCTGGAAGAACAGCCAGTGCTTTTAGCTGCTCAGCCATCTTTCCAGCAAATTTAGAATATAGCTAGAAATACTATTTGTGATGGCTATTCTTGGTTGTCAACTTGACTACATCTGGAATTAGCTAAAACCCAAGCAGCTGGGTATACCTGTGAGGAATTTCTTTCTTTCCTTCTCTTTTGTTCCCCAACATAGTATTTTTATCAATTATTAGGGAATGCCACATAACAATGCACCTGATCACACCTACTTCCCACTTCTCCTGGTTCACCCCACCTTTGTGGCCTTTCCCCCAGTAAAAAAGAATAAAGAGAAAAAACAAAACGAAACAAAACCCAACTCTGAGCAACAGCAGCAGGACAGCCAAGATGAATCTTGTCAATAGCCCAGTACTGATGATGTATCAGAAACCTTGACGATGACTAATGATATATTGCAATGAATATTTACATGTAAAGCTGTTTGGACAAAAGAATGTTTTTACCCTGCAGTTTCTAGCGCCACTAGCTGTGATGAATGAATATGTGATGGAGATGTGGGAAAGACTGGAGGAGCAGAGCAGTGTGTGAGCAGAGCAGTGTGTGTGCAGAGCAGTGTGTGCAAAGCAGTGTGTGAGCAGAGCAGTGTGTGCACTGAGCAGTGTGTGCACTGAGCAGTGTGTGCAGAGCAGTGTGTGAGCAGAGCAGTGTGTGTGCATAGAGCAGTGTGTGTGCATAGAGCAGTGTGTGAGCAGAGCAGTGTGTGCACTGAGCGGTGTGTGCACTGAGCGGTGTGTGCAGAGCAGTGTTTGAGCAGAGCAGTGTGTGCAGAGCAGGGTGTGCAGAGCAGTGTGTGCACTGAGTAGTGTGTGCACTGAGTAGTGTGTGTGCATAGAGCAGTGTGTGTGCATAGAGCAGTGTGTGTGCATAGAGCAGTGTGTGTACAGAGCAGTGTGTGTGCATAGAGCAGTGTGTGTGCATAGAGCAGTGTGTGTGCATAGAGCAGTGTGTGTACAGAGCAGTGTGTGTGCACTGAGTAGTATGTGCAGAGCAGTGTGTGAGCAGAGCAGTGTGTGCATAGAAAAATGTGTGTGCAGAGCAGGGTGTGCAGAACAGTGTGTGAGCAGAGCAGTGTGTGCACTGAGTAGTGTGTGTGCATAGAGCAGTGTGTGAACAGAGCAGTGTGTGAGCAGGGCAGTGTGTGAGCAGAGCAGTGTGTGCACTGAGCAGTGTGTATGCATAGAGCAATGTGTGAGCAGAGCAGTGTGTGTGCATAGAGCAGTGTGTGAGCGGAGCAGTGTGTGTGCAGAGCAGTGTGTGTGCAGAGCAGTGTGTGAGCAGAGAAGTGTGTGTGCAGAGCAGTATGTGTGCAGAGCAGTGTGTGAGCAGAGCAGTGTGTGAGCAGAGCAGTGTGTGTGCAGAGCAGTATGTGTGCAGAGCAGTGTGTGCACTGAGCAGTGTGTGCACTGAGCAGTGTGTGTGCAGAGCAGTATGTGTGCAGAGCAGTGTGTGAGCAGAGTAGTGTGTGTGCATAGAGCAGTATGTGAGCAGAGCAGTGTGTGAGCAGAGCAGTGTGTGTGCATAGAGCAGTGTGTGAGCAGAGCAGTGTGTGCACTGAGCAGTGTGTGCACTGAGCAGTGTGTGCAGAGCAGTGTTTGAGCAGAGCAGTGTGTGCAGAGCAGGGTGTGCAGAGCAGTGTGTGCACTGAGTAGTGTGTGCACTGAGTAGTGTGTGTGCATAGAGCAGTGTGTGTGCATAGAGCAGTGTGTGTGCATAGAGCAGTGTGTGTGCATAGAGCAGTGTGTGTACAGAGCAGTGTGTGTGCATAGAGCAGTGTGTGTGCATAGAGCAGTGTGTGTGCATAGAGCAGTGTGTGTACAGAGCAGTGTGTGTGCACTGAGTAGTATGTGCAGAGCAGTGTGTGAGCAGAGCAGTGTGTGCATAGAAAAATGTGTGTGCAGAGCAGGGTGTGCAGAACAGTGTGTGAGCAGAGCAGTGTGTGCACTGAGTAGTGTGTGTGCATAGAGCAGTGTGTGAACAGAGCAGTGTGTGAGCAGGGCAGTGTGTGAGCAGAGCAGTGTGTGCACTGAGCAGTGTGTATGCATAGAGCAATGTGTGAGCAGAGCAGTGTGTGTGCATAGAGCAGTGTGTGAGCGGAGCAGTGTGTGTGCAGAGCAGTGTGTGTGCAGAGCAGTGTGTGAGCAGAGCAGTGTGTGTGCAGAGCAGTGTGTGAGCAGAGCAGTGTGTGTGCAGAGCAGTATGTGTGCAGAGCAGTGTGTGAGCAGAGCAGTGTGTGCACTGAGCAGTGTGTGCAGAGCAGTGTGTGTGCAGAGCAGTGTGTGAGCAGAGCAGTGTGTGAGCAGAGCAGTGTGTGTGCAGAGCAGTATGTGTGCAGAGCAGTGTGTGCACTGAGCAGTGTGTGCACTGAGCAGTGTGTGTGCAGAGCAGTATGTGTGCAGAGCAGTGTGTGAGCAGAGTAGTGTGTGTGCATAGAGCAGTATGTGAGCAGAGCAGTGTGTGAGCAGAGCAGTGTGTGTGCATAGAGCAGTGTGTGAGCAGAGCAATGTGTGTGCAGAGCAGTGTGTGAGCAGAGCAGTGTGTGAGCAGAGCAGTGTGTGAGCAGAGCAGTGTGTGTGCAGAGCAGTGTGTGAACAGAGCAGTGTGTGTGCAGAGCAGTGTGTGTGCAGAGCAGTGTGTGTGCAGAGCAGTGTGTGTGCAGAGCAGTGTGTGCGCTGAGCAGTGTGTGTGCAGAGCAGTGTGTGAACAGAGCAGTGTGTGAGCAGGGCAGTGTGTGAGCAGAGCAGTGTGTGAGCAGAGCAGTGTGTGAGCAGAGCAGTGTGTGCACTGAGCAGTGTGTATGCATAGAGCAATGTGTGAGCAGAGCAGTGTGTGTGCATAGAGCAGTATGTGAGCAGAGCAGTGTGTGTGCAGAGCAGTGTGTGAGCAGAGCAGTGTGTGTGCATAGAGCAGTATGTGAGCAGAGCAGTGTGTGTGCAGAGCAGTGTGTGAGCAGAGCAGTGTGTGTGCAGAGCAGTGTGTGAGCAGAGCAGTGTGTGTGCAGAGCAGTGTGTGTGCAGAGCAGTGTGTGTGCATAGAGCAGTGTGTGAGCAGAGCAGTGTGTGAGCAGAGCAGTGTGTGTGCAGAGCAGTGTGTGTGCAGAGCAGTGTGCACACAGCAGAGAAAGGCAGAACTGGAGATGTGACAGTTGTGAGAAGGCTGGTGTCACCAGGGAACATATCATTGCTGAGCAGGACTGACAGGGGGTTGTGAGGCAGCCTGGAGCTTGTGCACACTCAGCCTTTGAAAGCCATGCCCAGCTACAAGATTGCCTTGCTCTGAGCAAACACTTGCATGGATAAAAGGATTTCACTATGGCTTTAATGACAAGACTGATTTTTTTTCGTTTCTCTTCATTTTTTTTTCTCTTAAATTTTGTTTTATTTTGTTTTTTTGAGGGGAAGTTGCAAGGGCAGAGGAAAGATACGAAAGGAGAGGGAAATGAATGGGATCCAGATGCATGATGTGAATGTCACAAAGAATAAATAAAGTTAAAAAAATACATAGGAGAGGGTCTTAGTGTGTAATCCTGGCTGGCCTGGGATTTACCTTGTATACCTGGCTGGCCTTGAACTCACAGAGATCTGGCTGCCTCAGCCTCCCAAGAGCTGGGTAGCTGTAAGCCACCACATCTGGCTTGTTGTTTTGAGACAGGGTCTCATGTAGCCTATGCTGACCCCAAACTCATTATATAGCCAAGGTTGGTTTTGAATTTGAATTCCCCTGCCTCTACCTTCCAAACCCTGAGATTACAGCCATGTGTCATCATGCCCAACTCTAGACTTTTGTGGTTACTTTCTATCAGACTATGGGAGTTCACCCTAACTAGTTGGTTAAAACCTGCTTTAAATAATGAATCAACATAAAAGTCAATTACTTAACACATTATTATTCATTTTAACATAAACTCGTCATTGAGATGATTCTATGAATATTATTCCTTATTAAGTACGACGAGTTACAATAATTGATTTGCAAATACATTTTTAATCTCTAACCTAAATCTAACCTGCTTGTGATGTATTAGTTTTTGTCAAGGAATAAGCTACAAAAATCACACTTAGGGACCAGGTCATGACAGCAGTCATGTGGAAAGCAGAGAGCCTGAAGTGAAAGTGTCCATTACTCAAGGAGAGCTACACTCCCCCCCCCCCAGATGAATCAGGATGATCTCTCTCGAAGGGAGGCAGCATCACTTATAAAAACTTGGCTTCCAGATTTGGGCCCTTTGATTTCAAATACATTTCGCTCTTACTTGGTGTGCGAAACATCTCCTGCTTCATTTGATTATCAAGTTGATTGACTTGAGAAAAACCTAGAAGATTAGGACAGTACATCTCTGGGATTATCTTTGAAGGTATTTTCCAAGCAGATCAGATCTAGATTAGAGCTGTGTCCTAAGAGATGTTTAATCCATTGATTGATTCAGAATCCTCATGGGTAGTTGGGAGGTACCGAGGAAAGGTGTTGGAGCAGGTGTGTCATTAGTGTGACATTCCTGTGATGCTTCTTGCCATGGGTTGCCTCAGCCTCCCAGGTGCTGGGTAGCTAGCTGTGTATGCCACCACATCTGTCTTGTCCCTGTGTGGCTGTTGTCTTCCTTCTAAGGCTCATACAAGCCTCTTGGTCTCTGTCTTTAGACCCAGGCCTCTGCCCATCCTTAGATCCTGATGCTTGCTGGCCATTCTCTTGTTATATTTCTACATCCTGCCTGGATTCCTGTTCTTCATCTCAAATCCCTCTTGCATGGTACTCTTGATAATTTCTTTCCTTCCTTCCTTCCTTCTTTCTTTCTTTTTTCTTGCCAGTTTTCTTCTCTTCAGCTCTAATGTTGGCTTTGGTGTAGGCAACACAAGCTGATCAGCCTGTGTTTTAGAGACCGTTTCCTTCCAGTTTGCGGCTGAGTTTGGTCCAGTAGATAACGAGGAAGTGGAGCATCGTGCTGAGGGTCTCGACATCACTGTGAGGAATCAAGCACAGGGCTTCATTCTATGATGTGCTGAGCTTGCCAGATTCAAGCGTAGCACTGGAGATGTTCCTGGTAGTCTCCCTGGTGAAATTTCCACCCTAATTTTCCCTCTTATCTCCGAGGCCACTTTCACACAAGTTTTAATAGGTCATTAAATTAAACAGGCACAATTTTCTCTGTCTAGCCAAACTGCAGTCAGCAGGCTCGTTGTATGAAATTCATCAAATGGAGACATTCTACTTGCCTCTTTTCTCTGGAATTGCCCTTGTCACCCAAGGGTGAGCGACATGCTTATTCTTTGCAGCCTTACTGTTTTGCTCCAGGGAACGCGATTAGCACACAGAAATGTGGCTATGGATAAGGTTTTCTCTGCTTTGCCTTGTTATTAGATTTAGGAAGGGTTAGAGCTGGCTGGCGGCGCAGCCAGAGCAGCCTGGTAATGGAGCAGCTGTTGAGAGGTCATATGGTTGCAGGAAGGGTAATGGTGGTGGCATAGCCTGTCACTTCATGCCAGACCAATCCCCAGCTTGAATGCCATTCCTCTAAACCCTCAGAAAGATTATGCTAACCCAGTGCCTCAGCCATGGCTTACCCATGATAAGTGATGGATCAGATTTTAGCCCAGTCGCATGGAATGACAGCCAGTGTGGTCATGGTGAGATCTGAGACACAGGCTTCAGTTGCTAACCTCCTTCAGAGTCTTCATGTTTTGTCTTGCTGGGGAAGCAAAGTAAAGCCCTTCGCATTCCCACTTGTGTTAGGCAAGTCCAAGTGAGAGGTTAATCCACACTCACTCACATTTTGATAAAGTGTGTCAGATTCCGTAGCAGGCGAAGACGCCATTATCCTCTCAATCACAAAGAGAAGTCATCAGCCACCATGAAATGGGTGCTCTGTGGGCTGGCAGACAAGAACAGACTGGAAAATGCTAGAATGACCCTTGTTAGCCTGTTCCTCACATCACCTTCATGAACTGCCAGGTTTACTCGGAAAGTCTTCCAGTAATTTTTTTTTCTGAAAAATAAACCCTGCAAAGGTAAATTTCTTCGAGTTACAGTTGGTGACTTTTTATAATAGAGTTTCAGGGAGCCCATACTTCCTTCTTTTTTTTCAAGGATAACAGTTTGATTTCAGCTACAAAATTACCACTATAAATAGTTAGCTTGAGTTCATAGGGTGCTAGTCTCATTAGGCAGTTAATTTACATTGCAGCAAAAAAAAAAAAAAAAAAAATGTATGAGTCACTTAACTGAAATAAAAACGTAAGTGACAGCTTGTTGTCACATACTGCCTGTGATCCACTTTGTCAGAAAAATGGAAAGTGATTTTGTAACCTCGCCTCTGTAATTCCAAAGAAGTATAGACTTAGCTTTATTTGCTAATTAGAGTTATTCTGTTTCTGAGAAAGAAACACTACGCCTGCGATTAAAAACAGGAAGGACTTTTTGCTTTTAGGACTTGCGTTTTGGTAAACAGGGTTCCCTTGGTGTGTGTGTGTGTGTGTTTGTACAAGATGTATCTCTTTCATGATTTGATAATTTCTGTGATAATTAATTTTAGTGATGCTTATCACTTCACCTATTGTATTTTAAGGAAAAAAATTGGATCTGGAGAGCTAGGCCAGCGGCTAAGAGAACATTTTACTCTTGCAAAGGATCTGAGTTCAATCCTCAGCATCCATGTTAGGCAGAGATGCTACCTTTAACTTTGGAAGCCTCTGGCTTCCATGAGCAACGACGAGCATGTGCCTATGCTCAGACACACACACACACACACACACACACACACACACACACGCACAAAGTGAAATAGAAGTAATTCATAAAAATGGAAAATCTTTGGGGACAGTGTGTTAGCCAAGGATTCACTAACATCAGAGAAGCTTTTGAGCTCTCACGGAGGCTCCCGGGGTGGGGGTGGGGTACTTTGGAGCAGACGTGTTTTGGTTTTCTGCCAATCGTTTGAAGGGCAGTGCAAACCATGGTACTGAATGTGAGGAGAACCGAAGATTCTGGCTTTGGGAGTCTAACTTATCCAGACACCTCTCCTAGGGTCGCCTGGACACATACCTTGTCCCATGAATCTCTCACCATCATTCATTTCCTTCATCCTGCAATTCTCATTTTCTGGACCCGTGAGAGTCCCAGGTGACATTAACAGATGAGAGAAGTCATACCACACCAGCTGTGTACGGCCAGCTCCCGGTATACTTCACGTACACTTATCATTATTATTTATTTTTTCTTATTTACATATCAATCCCATTCCCTCTCCCTCCCTCCCTCTCTCCTTCCCTCCCTCCTTCCCATGCCCCCTGACCCTCCTCTTATCCCACCCCCCCCACTCCACAGGGAGGGTGATGCCCTCCAGGAGGGATCATCAAAGTCTGTCAAGTCATTTGGAGTAGAGACTAGGCCTTCCCTCCTGCCTCTAGGTTAAGGGAGCATCCCTCCATGGGAAATGTGTTCCCAAATCCTTTCCTGCACCAGGAATACATCCTAGTTCCACTGTCTGAGGTCCCTTAGACTGCCCAGGCCTTTTAGCTGAGACCCATGTTCGGGGGGGTCTGAGTCGTGCAATGCTGGATTCCCAGCTATCAGTCTGGAGTCCATTATCTCCCCCTTGTTCAGGCCAGCTGTCTCTGTGGGTTTCTGTAGCCTGGTCTTGATCTCATTTTCTTATCACTCCTCCCTCTCTGCATCTGGATTCCAGGAGTTCGGCTCAGTGTTTAGCTGTGGGTGTCTGCTTCTGTTTCCATCAGCTATAGATGACGGCTCTATGATGGCATATAAGGTAGCCATCAATCTCATCATCATGGCATTTAAGGTAGCCTTTCCACTGTTGCTCAGATTGTTAGTTGGGGTCATCCCTATAGGTCTCTGGACATTTCTCTAGAGTCAGCTTCCTCTTCAAACCTATAATGGCTCTCTCTCTCTCTCTCTCTCTCTCTCTCTCTCTCTCTCTCTCTCTCTTGTCTATTTGTCACCCGACTCAATCTTCCTGGTCCCACATGTTCTCCTCTCCTGCCCTTCTCTTTCTCCTAACTCCCTCTCCACTCACTACATTTAACCATTCCATCGATACCTCATTTCAGAGTTGCGCAAGCTGAGGTACTAAGGGTTAACTTGTCTGACATCACAGTTAGGGTTTGACTTTGGCGGGTGTCATGAGGTTTCCTCTACTCTACAGGTTGTTCCTGCAGTGAGGGATGGACACGTACAATCTCTATCACTTGGAACTACATATGTATGTGGCTTGTAACTGTTACCTGTTGTTGCTACTGACATTATTGCCGTTCTCTGCTTGGTAGACACATTTATGTGTCAAGCACATTTCACGGTTACTTCATTAGATTTAATTCTCCCAACATTCTTACTAGATTACTATTGTCCCCATGTTACGGTTGTAAAGATCTTGCACACGGAGGAGGTAGGATGGGAGTTTGAGCCCTCTCTCTTTCGTTCCTAAACCCTTCCCTTTAGCATCATAAACTACATCCTTGCCAGGCAGTGGAGTTGCACACCTTTAATCCCAGTGCTCAGGAGGCAAAAAAAAAAAAAAAAAAAAAAAAAAAAAAGCAGGTGGATTTCTGAGTTCGAGGCCAGCCTGGTCTACAGATCGAGTTCCAGGACAGCCAAGGCTACACAGAGAAACCCTGTCTCAAAAAACAAAACATAACAAAAATAACAAAAGCCACCCCCCACAAACCAACAACAAACAAACCAAAAGCAAAAACACCACCACTGCCACCATCATCACCACCAACAAACGCACCAAAACCCAAACCCAACAATTCCATGCCGTAGTTATTAATGGAGAAATGACCCGAGAGCCAGGCATGTAGCTCGGCAGTAAGGCTCCTGCCTAGCTGGGACAAAGCCCTGCATTCTGTCCTCAGCATTGAGAAGAAAAGGAAGGGAAGAAAGAACAGACGAATGATGGTGTAATGAATTCTGCCTTTCAAGCAGGCTCACACCTCTCTCAAGAAGAGGCCTGTGACCCTCTGTCCTCCATCGGATGGCCCACCCTGCTTTCTCGGTTATTTTCTTCCGCGACTTCCACTGATTATACACTCATTTGGGAGACTGGGACTACCCCTGCCCCCTTTAAAACAATGAGACAATTCAGTCAATTTCCCCCTTTGTATGAAGTTCCTGAACCAGATCCGTTTGCTTGTAATATCTCAGCTCATGTCAGTACAGAAACGGGCGTGTTGATTTTCCCTAAGTGCCGGGCGCTGAATCTAGGGCATCATGTATGCTGGCTGGGCAAGGGCTCTATCGCTGAGAAATACCACCGCCGTCAGCGGTGAGGGTTTAATTTGCCACGATATTGAGAGGCTATTACTTTAAGGGAGATAGAATGGTCCCTGGGTGACCTCGGACGGCCACTGGCTTGTGAGAAGATGAGAAGGTGTTCTTCATATAAGTGAGGTGCGGAGAAAGGAACGGGCATGACCCATTCTCAAGTTCCGTTATCTTTTCCCGGTGGCAAGGCCAGCTGGCAGCTACAAGCTGAGGGTCACAGCAAGGCACTTCAGTGAGCTGTCTTTAGAGAGTCTGTCCCTATGCCATCTCAGCTGTCCTACCAAGATTAATTTACGATAGCTTTCAGAGGACCTGGCTGTCTCCTGCTTGACAAGACTCCACTGGTGGCTTGCTGCTACTCTGGGTGGGGACCCACCTCTTTGTCCCTGCCTTGCATGGGGAGAAGACCACGGCCACCCAATGGGAAGGGTAAATGTCACTTAGTGCATTTTGGGCAGCTTGCTTTTCCCTATATATAGGCAAAAACAAGCTCACAACAAGTAAACAAATAAAACAAAAAACAAACAAACAAAAAAAACCCCAATCATATCAAATGAAAGACAATCTAGGACCTAATGGGTTATTAGATGATTTAACAAAAAAAATTTTAAAGCAAAATATTTCATAGCCAACTGTGAACAGACAGTATATTCTTTTTTAGATTCCGTCCTCATGACTTCGTTACGTGGGGGAATGGGTGATGGCTAATAGGAGCAATATAACACCAACAGGCTATTTTTTTCACAGTCCTGGACCAGGTTTCTTAGCATAATGCATTGTTGTTGTCCTCTGGGTCTGTGATTCTCTCTTGCCAAGCCCTGTCTCATCAGTTGCCTGTGGTCCTGCAGATTTTTGAGGCATTGGAATCCTAGCAACAGATCTCTCTTGTAAGTGGGATGGCCTGATCACCAGTCTCCCACAGCTTGGTAAAAGTTTTCTTCTTGTCAACCACAGAATATTTCTGGAGATTTTTTTTTCCTGTAGGACCCGTTTTACCTCCAATTTAGTAGAAAAATGTGCCATGTTTTTTTTTTTTTGAATCTGAAATCAGATGTCCAAACAGAACTCCTCCCTCCTGGAAGGTAAGATTGAAGGAGGCCCCGTATTTGGTTCTTCTAGGCTTTTGCTTGTCTTGCTGATTTTACATTAAGCTATCAATAATAGAAGATTAAATTACCTTTAGCCTTTGCTACATTTATTTTTGCATTAAACGATTTTTTTATAAGTGTATTTATATCATCTACCCATCCTTCTATCCTGTCTTGTGAATTCTCCCCCCCTCTCAAATTCATGGCCTCTTTTAAAAAAAATTATTTTTGCATGTATGCATGTGTGCACGCATGAAATAAATGGATACAGTTTGCTGAGCCTGTTTAGTGTTATTCGTGCGTATAGTGTTAGAGACAATCACTGTGCATTAGGTGACCCACTAGGAGGCTCATCCCTGGGGAAGACTGACTCTCTCCCTGTCAGCATCCATCAGTGGCCTGTAGCTCTGCCTTGTGAGAGCCCCCTCATATCATTTCTCAGGTCTTGTTTAGGCAACCATCTTATTGAAATTTCATGGTGCAGCTCTCTTGTTATATATTTACAACACAGTCTCACAATTTCCTGGTCCTCTGGCTCCTACAGCCTTTCTGCCCTCGCCTCTGTGTGATGCTTCCCACGCTTTGGCTTCATGGGTTTTGTAGATGTGTAAGTTGGGGGGCAGGCACCCCATTTTCTGTATCTTGACCAGGTTTGGCTGTCTTTCATGGCCTTAGAAACATTTAGGAAGCAATGAATGAAAAAAATGCATCATTTATTCTTAAAAAAAAAGAGATAATTTTATTTGTGTGTGTGTGTGTGTGTGTGTCTGTGTGTGTGTGTATGAGTGGTGTGTGTGTGTGTGGTGTGGTGTGGTGTGTGTGTGTGAGTGTGTGTGTGTGTGGGTGTGTGTGTGTGTGTATGAGTGGTGTGTGGTGTGTGTGTGTGTGGTGTGGTGTGGTGTGTGTGTGTGTGGTGTGTGTGTGTGTGTGTGTCTGTGTGTGTGTGTATGAGTGGTGTGTGGTGTGGTGTGATGTGTGTGTGTAATATAATTGTCCTGCCTATGGCTGAGCACTCACGGTCATTTCTTCTCAGCACTTTATGAAGATAGTTTTATCAGTTCTTTGGTAATTTTACACACTGCATTTGATCATACCCACCCAGCTCCTTCCATATCTCCCCTCGCTTCTCTCCTTGCACTTTGTACCCCCCTCTTGCTCTTTAAATAAATAACCTATTAACTTCCTGGCTGTGCTGTCTGCATAGATTGGTATACGGGCTCATCCATTGCAGGAGTGGCCAGCTACCAGACGCTACACAGTTAAATAAAATTGGCATTTATTTCCTCAAAAGTCATCAACTGTCCCATCGCTCTACAGTTAGGGAGGGGGGCTCGTGAGGCCACCTGCCTTCCATGGTAGAACGCTGCTGACTGACTTCCTTTTAGGAATGTCTTGTGAAAGGAACCCCAGTTGTTCCAAGTGCATGCATCTGGTCTAGTCCAGTCCAGGAGACACTGTTTCACTCCAGCCTTCCCCAACGCTGGCTTTCACATCTTCCCCCTCTTTCTTCTGTGACGGTCCCGTAGAGAAGTGACGGTCCCATAGAGATGGCCCCTGTGGAGGTCTCCTGTGAGAGAAGGTGTAGACACCTCATCTGTGGTTGGCTCTCTGTACTTTTACTACACAAACTGAATCAAACCATGTGTGTTGTTTTGCCCTTGTACTCTCCATTTAGCTCTGTAGCCTGGCGTTTGTACACAAGGGATTATCTTACTAGTTTAAATGTCGACTTAAAATTGTGCTATAAAGGCGTGGCTCAAGATATTCATGTGTTTATTGGTCGTGGGCGTTTTTTTCTTTATAACTGCCTACTAGTATTCTTTGATTTTCTTCTTCTTCTTCTTCTTCTTCTTTTTTTTTTTTTTTTTGCATTGTGGTTTTAGTTATTTTATTATTCATGATGATTTGCCAGTCTTCGTTAAAAAAATTTACATAGAACTTTCATCCAGTAACAGATGGAAGCAGATGCAGCGTTCCACAGGCAGACACTGGGCTGAGCTCTGGGACTCCAGTTGACCAGAGGGAGGAGGGATTATATAAGCAAGCAGGGTTGGGTTCAAGATCATGACCGGAAGTGCACAGAGACAACTGATCCAAGGTTGTGGGAACTCATGAACCCTGGGCCAACAGCTAGGGAGCATGCATGGGATTGAACTAAGTCCCTTGCATGTGGGGTAACAGTTATGTAACTTGGTCTGTTTGTGGGGGTCCCTGTCAGTGGGACTAGGATCTGAATAAAGGTGCATGATCTGGCTTTTTGGAACATATCCCCTGTAGTAGAATGGCTCACTCAGCCTTGTTGCAGGGGTGAGGAGCTTGATCTTGCCTCAACTTGGTATGCCATGCTTTGCTGACTCCCATGGGAAGTCTTGCTCTTTCTGAGGAGTGGATGGGGAGGGGGTGGAAAGGAGGTTGGAGAAGGGACTAGGAGGAGATGAGGGAGGGAAACTGTGGTTGGTACGTAAAATAAATTAAAAGTTAATAAAAAAAAAAAAGGAAAAATTGCAAAGCTGTTGGGGTTAAAGGATGAAATTTGCTTTTCACATTTTGTTGGTCCTTTACTCCGGGTTGTTAGTGTTTTTGCTGTTGTTTTATGTTTCCCTGTGGATACAGGTAGCGATCGTATGATGGAATCTATCTTTTACCTTTTTGGTTTAATTTGCGAATGATTTTCCTTCACGATCAGGGGCTACCATTGTCTTGTTGTTTACTTGAATTATTTTGGTGTGGGGAACTTAGCTGTGAGCAACACTCTTGTGCATGACAATAACTTTGTGAGGGCTCACTTTCAGTTCGGATATATGCACAGAAGTGGAATTGCTAGGCCATCTCCCCTACAGTTTATTTTTTTTTTTAAGGGATCACCCTTCTGTTTTCCACAACAATTCCCCAATTCCCCCCCCCCCCCGCTACAAACTGATCAACATGGTACAAAGATCCTGGTTTTCCACACCTCCACCAATATTTGACATTCCCTACATTTATTACATATAGTTTGTGTGCTGAAGTGTAAGTTGGATGTGCATGCCATGGCACACGTGGACACTGAAGATGACATGAGGGATCTTGGTGTTTGCTTCCACAATGTGGATCCTGGAGGTTGAACTAAGGTCATCAGGCATGGGTGACAAATGCCTTTGCCTGCTGTATCATCTACTGGCCTAATATTTTCTATTTTTTTTTTGAGAGTAGCGCATCCTATTGGAAATGAACATAAGTTATTCCAAATGGAACATTTCGATCATGATTTTAAAAGGTAAATACCTACCCCCACCTTCATCTATTCTAGAAGAATATTATAAAAAGCCTAAGGTCATGAAGGCTTGTTTGGGGGAGGTTTACTTTATATGAATCAGGTCCATTTTCCATATGCTTCATTTGTGAACTAATTGCTAATGGCTGTGAGCTGCAATTCCATGCCTGAGGTCCAAGTAGGTGGTTTGTGAATTGGAGCTGATTAAGATGAAATGACTAATTGGCTTTATATTGACTTGGGAGTTGGTGGTGGCTAAATGTTCCCTAAAGAAAGAGCGATGGAAACTTTGGTTGCCTCTTTTCCTGCCAACTTAAAAATAGGGTCTACATTTAGCACCCAGCAGGTGTTTTCTAGATTCTGAAGTTAACAGGACACTTGTAACAAAAGAAAGAGCTTCCCTGAGCAGGACATTACTGGCTTGTCAGCTAGGAGCTCAGGGCCAGATGCCTATGTACGCTGTTGAAAATAAGTGACAATTGAGCGCTCAGGGCACTTTGTAGAAGAAGGGGTGGAAAGATGGCTTGTGAAAGCACAGTAGCACCCCCCCAAAGCAAACAAAAATAAACAAGCAAACAACATGAAGGAGGCAGGGGACCCAACAGGGAGAGGGAGGAGTCAACGGGAGGGGATGAGAGAGGGGTTGAATAGACTCAAGCTGTAGTATATACCTAGGAGGCTGCTCAAAGTTTAAAGACCATAAAATAATTTCTAATATTTGGAATAGAGGAGGCCCTAAGAGAGATGATGATGCAGGCAGACACCTACCTCACAGAGCTGTGAGGACCAAAGGAGCCGAGGGAAAAGGGTGTGTAGCAGAGTTTTCTGACGAGGCCTCTTGTGGAGTTGTGGCTTCTTATCCTAGACACCACATTCCGTCTTCTCCTTTTGTTTCTTATTTTTTCCATTGTGCGTTTGGCATTTATCAAGAACCTACCATGGGAGATGTCACGCTGGGTGTTTGGATGTTGACTTTTCTGTCCCCAGAGACTCAGCGGATCTCTTTAGATTCATGGAGTCAATGCCATCAAGGAAACAAGTGTTCTCTTGAGCGTCTTTCCGTCTCCTTCTTCTGGGTTGTGCATTTAAGCTGTGCCCTGGGTCATTGGGCCTTCATGATATCCCTAGCTAATACAATGCCTCTTACCTCCCCGAGGTTCTCACTGCAGCAGCCTTCGTTCTGTCTTTAGCTTGTCTCCTAATTCCTAGGGATATTCTATCACATATTTTTGGAACTTAGTGATTTTGAAAGATTATTTACTTTCATTTATTTTTAAATTACGCGTGCGCGCGCGCGCGCGTGTGTGTGTGTGTAGACCAGAAACTGATTACTTCCTCAATCATGCTTGACTTTATTTCGGAGGCGAGGTTTCTCATTGAGCCGGGGTTTCACTGATGGGCTAGCCTGGCTAGCCGGTGAGCTTGGGGAATCCGCCTATCTCCTTGTCCCTCAGTGCTGGTTACAGAGGCACACTACCACAGTGTTTGCATGAGTGCTGGCAAACTGACCTCAGGACTTCAGGCTTGCTGATGGAGGCATCCTCTTGACCTTCCCTTGGTTATTTGTTGGTAACTCTTTCCTGTAATTTCTTTTTAAACAAAGCGAATGTTGAGGACTTGTTCCTGACATGCTTTGTCTGCGTGTGCACGTCTACATAATCACCATGGCCAACTTTCTGTTGAATTCACAGAAAATACAAATTTTCTGCTAAGACAGATAGATTTTCAGCACTGGACCTCATCTCCTTGAACTCTAGGCTTTCGATGAAAACAATGTCAAGGTTGCTGCCCGGTTTAACGACCACCCATGCTTCAGCCACCCCTCACAGTGCTACTCTCCGGGGCCATCTGTGACACCCCTGTGGCAGCTGTCAGCACAGATAGGGCTGCAGCTGGTGGCCGGCTCAACCTCCCAGCAGCAGGGTCCTTTAGAGAGAAGGCCTGGCTTGGCTTCTGATCTGCGTCTTCAGTATTGGCATTTCCCAGTGATCCATACAAGGTCCCTTCCCATCCTCTGCCTCACACCATCTTCCTCAAAGCCACCTCCCTGTCTGTCTGGTGCATCTCCCGCTTGTTTGCTTCCTCCCCTCTCTCTTCCTTGTCCTTTACAAGGCTTAGATATTGTTCAACCTAAAGACTTCTCTTTATTTAAAACAGAGCTCACCAAGTCCCCTTCTGCACTCCTGCTGCTTATCTTTGTGGCATAGCATTCATCGTTTTGTTTAATAATTCTCTCACCACCTATGACACATACAGGGTAGTACTTGGGGATTATTATTGTATTGTAGCATGGAAAATAACAGTGTTTTTTATTATTGTGACTTTGAGAGTGGTTTAGTTTCAACATTTATGTTTCAGGAAACTTCTTCAACTTTAGGAAAATTGCCCAATAACGACTATTGCATTATTGATAGTTTGCCTTTTAAGGCTTATTTTTTATGTTTACTGAGGTATAACTAATAATTAAAAATATTTGAAGCATGTAGTTACTACTTTAAAAATTAATAACTTAAAAATAAATCTTACATCTGTTTACTGTATGTATCAAGATGCTAAAGGATGAATATGGATAATAAAGTCATTACTATAAATGAAGTTATTTCATATTAATCATGTCATAGAGCCTATTTTATGTGTCAAGATCCACTAATATTATCTACTCATTAAATAAAATTCAAGACAATGCATTTTTAAAATAAAATGACTAAGGCATTAACATCCGACAAAGCGTTTAAAAATAGTTATTTCTATTTTATGTATTAAGGGTATTTTGCCTGCATGTAAGTCCATGCATCATATGTGTGCGGTATGAATGGAGGCCAGAAGAGGGTGTTAGATTCCTAGAAACTGGAGTTATAGATGGTTGTTAGCAGCCATGTGAATGGTGGGAATGGAACCTTGGTCCTCTGCAAAAGCAGCCAATGGGTATTGAGACTTCTTCATCCTCCACACTTGCTACTCAATATTTTTTTTTTTTTATCACATCCCTCTCCAGTTCCTTGATCTTCTCTTATTCATGAGCATCACTCTATTTTATTCTCCCTCCGTCCTTCCCTCCTTCCCTCCCTCCCTCCCTCTCCCTTTAACTGAATTTTGTGTTCTACACATAATTGAGATAATGCAATATTTTCCTTTCTAAGCCTGGATGATTTCATTTAGCATGAGGGACTTCAGGTCTACCATGCAGTTTTTCTCTGTAGTCATGTGTTGATGGCCACTTGGATTGTCTTCGTAATTAGGCTCTGGGTTGCAACGTGCGTGGGACGAGGCATCTCCTTAACCTGGTGGTTCCTTTCTACAGAAATCCAGAAGAGAGACGGCGGAGGGATATGGTAGTTATGTTTTATCAAGGAGTTACATGTAGTGAAGGTGTCCCTCAAATTTGACAGCTAACTGAGGCTGGCTTTGAATTCCTGCCCCCTCTTGCCTCTGTCATCCAAATGCAGAGATTGTAGGCATGTGCCACTGTGTCTGATTTTCATTTAAAAACATTGTGTGTGTGTTTGTGTTATTTGTGAGTGTGTAATGTGTGTTTATGTGTAGATCAGAAGTTGACGTCAGGTGACTTTCTTTATAAATCTCCACCTTATTTATATCTATCTATCTATCTATCTATCCATCCATCCATCCATCCATCTATCATCTATCTGTCATCTATTTATTTGAGATAAGGTTTCTTACTGTATGAGGATCCCACCAGCAATTCAGCTAACTAGTAGGCTCCCAGGATTCTTTTGTCTCTACCTACAAGAGTAGGCTGCCTCATCTGGCTTTTTGGTTGGATGCTGCTGATTCAAACTCAGGTCCTCATGGATGTGTAGCAGGCGCTTTATGGAGAGTGCATGTGATAGGCAGAGAGAGTAAGTATATTAGGTATGAGCACCATTTCTGGAGTCAGCCTGCCTATGTCATGTCTTGTACATTCTTCCATTTCTTAACTGTGTGGTCTTCAAAAAGTTGCTTAACCTTTCTCTGCCTCAGTTTTCCCTGATGGGGATGATAGTTATGAGGCTTAAGCAGCATTAACATATACATCAAATTTAGTATATTAATAATATTAATATTAATATTATATTAATAATATAATATTAATAATAATGATCAGGATAGCTGGTCATGTGTTGAGTAAATAAATATGTTTTGTTCACAGATGCTAGTTTCTTATAGACCAGAACTCTGCTTATAGAGGTGTTTAATGGTATCAAGTCCACAAATGAATGAATGAATGTGTTAGATGTCACAGATATAAAGAAATATGTGATTTCCCAGTGAGACCTCACTGGTTGGGCCCAGAAGGCAAAGATGCTAATTAAATTGTGCATACTATGTTGGGGAGATGTTTCCTTTAGTAAAATGCTCACCATGCAAACATGAGGATCTGGGCCTGGCGTCCCAGCACCATGTGAAAAGCTAGGCATGCTAGTTTGTGCAAGTCTAAGTATGTAGTCCGGTGTTTGTGTGTGGGAGATGGAGACAAGTGGATTCTTAGTATTCAGGACCATTAGTCTTGACAAACTGAGGCTTATTTTCCCTTTTCTTATTAGTTTGTGGAGAAATTTACATAGTGTGTTTTCAATCATATTCACTTCCCCTCCCCCATCTTCTTCCAAGTCTGCATGCCCTTCTGTACAGCACAACTTTGTATACTCTCTCTCTCTCTCCTCTCTCGCTTCTTTCCCTCTCTCTATTTAACCATCAAGTCCAATTTGCATTGCCCATATACTCTTGGATGTGTGACCACACTCCAAATGGTCCTTGATGTACCGGGGCCACACTCTTAAGAAAACCTGATTCTCTTCCCCCAGCAGCCATCAGTTGTCCACAGCTCCTTATCTGGGGTGGGACTTTGTGCCCTTGGGGACTTCATTTGACTCAAGTCCTGTGCATACTGTTACAATCACTATGAGTTCATATGTGCAAACCCACTGTCTACTTGCAGTCATCCATTGCCTCTGGCTCTTCAATCTTTATCCCCTCTCTTCCTTCTCTGGCCTTGGGAGGACTTCCTCAGTGATCTCCGAGCCTTGGGAGGATTAGGTGTAGCATAGATGTCTCGTTTAAGGCCAAACATTCCATAGTCTCTTTTTCTCTGCACCTTGACCAGTCTTTGTTAATTGCTGTCTACTGCAAATAGAAGCTGTTCTAATGAGGGTTGAGAGAGGCACTAATCTATTGGTATAATGATAAATCATTAAAAGCTGGTTGAATACTATATCCATTTAGCAGAACAATAATAGTAGGGTCTTGGGATTGAACTTCCATGGCCTGGCTTGGTGACAAGCATCTTTACCAGCTGAGCCATCTTGTCAGTCCTTCCTAGGGAATTTAAAGGAACTCTTGTTAATTTTCTTTTAGAACCATCAGAAAGACATCTTGGAGTTAAATCATTTTCTAGCTTTTCGGTGACAATTTTAAATGACTAGATACCATTTTTTCCCCAGGCTTTCAAAAGTAGTTTGCCTTCAAGGTGAGAAACAATCCTCTGATTTTCTTGAAGTTGAGGCCTCTTCTAATGGTGGCCCTAAAAGAAGACCTTTCCAGGCACATTTTGTTTTGCTCTAAATGTGTAATTTCCAAAGAGACAAGATTTAAGAAGTCTGTGCCAATCAGGTTGGCTTTGTTCTGGAAATCAGTCCTAATTTTGTGGCCGTGATTAAAAAAAGAAAGAGAGAAAGGAAGAGAGAAAGAAACAAAAAACAGCATGCTTTTTCAATGGGAAAACAAAGGTCAGGGTTCAGCATGGTCACATTGCTTCTGTGAAGGTCTGTTCTAAGAGCTGAGGGTTGACTTGAGGAGAAACCTGGGAAACTAACCCAGGTAAAGAAAAACCACAAAAACAAAAACACAGAAAACAAAACCCAAGCAATTGCTTTCATGTGAATTGCAGCAAAAACATTGCCCCTGAGACCTGATGTTTAACTGGACTCTGCAGTAATACTAGACACTGAGGCCCGCATTTGGATACAGTTTAGGTATTTAAGGAGATGCGTTTATCATCGGGGCATCAGCAAGAGTGGCATCAGGTTTTGGCTGAACTCTGCTTTGCGATATGACCCTAGACAAATTATGCAATGTAGATTTCTTTAGGGGAAGGCTAGTTGTTGGGGTTCCTGGAGGGCCTATGATCTGTCACAGCCATGAGACAGTAAGCATGCTTATTTGCATGATGTTTAAGCATATTCTTATTTGCATAATGTTTATGTATGTCTGGTCCCTATCTGGGGAAGGGAAAGACTCATTGTGAATAAAGTGGGTCATTTTAGTCATACTACTTTTTGAGATTTCCCTCCTCCCTTGTTATCATTCTAACAAGCTACCACACAACATGTCCAAGACAGGTAGCCAAGATCCTCAGTATCTTGGGAAATGAATGAGTCTGATGAAGTTTCTGGAAAAGTTTTTTTTCCCCCCCAGGGGCCTTGAATGTTTCACGAAATCATTGCTGGGAAGTATTGTTCAAATGTAGTTTTTATATTTGAATGAAGCTGTAAATACAGGAACACCAAATCAAAACAACCCAAGCAGAAAGAGTTAATATTTAAGCCAGGGGACTGAAATGATAAGGTAACAATCTAATTTAAAGAAAAATTGTAGCATTCTCAGAACAAACATCCTACAGAAACAGCTGGGATTCAGTCCACAGTATTTCCCCAAAGTGTAATGCACCAGGCAATTGGTGCACTGGTAAGAGAGTAACAGAGTGTGGTAGTGGTATTTCATCTTGTAACCAGCTCTAAATGGTACAGGGCTTCTAGACGCATAGTGTAAGGACTGCTACCATACCCAAGTCACTCAGGCTGCAGTATTCAGCATGCATTTCAGAGGTCCACATTCTCTTCAGCGACATCTCTAAGATTCCTGTCTCTGTACGTTTAAGTGAGGGAGTTGGTTCCCAGTTGTGGTTGACAAATTTTGTGGATGTGACTGTCTTAGCAATAGCACTACACCACATAGCAACAGGGGCTTTTAGCGGCTACCGGATTTGTTAAAAGCAGTTGCTCCAATTATCAGTAAGAGCCCGGAGTTACTCAGAATTCTGCCTCTTTTGGGTCAATTTTTAATGCAATCTATTTTTACTTTACATAACGAAATCTTACTCAGTCTCTGGAGGTGGTGTATAAAGAAACTCTAGCAAAGGTGCCTGGGAGCATTTCAAAATTGATCTTTGATATAGAATGTGGGGGTGTGGTTGGTGAAAGGTTCTTTCCAACGGCAGAATTGGGAAACGTGGCTTTCCCATGGTTCACTTCCTGACTATGATCATATTGATATTGTAGCTGTCTCCTTAGAAATTCTAACACAGCCCCAGGCTCCCAACGTGTGTAAGTTTTGCTGCCAGACTTGTCACCAGGGATAATAAAAATGATAGCTCTGAACTGCAAACATGTAGCAGACGGGTATTCTCTTCAGCTCCCTTTTCAAGATGTCAAATCGATACAATGGACAGAACTGCAACATACTATCAAACGAGGCAGTCAGGCTGCAGAGATAGCTCGCCAGGTAAGGCTCTAGCTGTATAAGCTGGAGGACTGGCGTTCCAGAAACAGAGTCACTGGTTCCCCAAAGTCGTCCTTCCATCTCCATATGTGCACACAGCCCCCAGTACACACTAAAAACATGCTATTGCCAATATAGGAGATGTTAAAAATATTTTTAGCGTTTTTTTTTCCCCTTTAAACATTTGATAACCCCCTTCTATGTTTATTTTCAATCTCAAAATATTCTTGAGTGTTTTGGGAAGCATGGTGGCTTTTTTTTTTTTTTTTGCAGTTTCCTTTCTTTTTAAAAATATTACTTATGTGCATGTGTGAGAGAGTGTATGTATTCTCGTGCAGGATTTCACAGAAAGCAGAAGAGGATATTGGATCCCCTGGAATTGGAGCTACAGGTGGTTGAGTCTCCATGTGGGTGCTGGGAATAGAACCAGGTCATCTTAAATAACAATGCCACCTTTGACCTCTGTATCATCTCTCCAGCCCCTGCTGCTCTCTGTTCTAAGGATTTCAGAACAAAACAGAACAGAACAGTGTCTGTTCTGGGACTTCTAGGTTTTAAGAAGACTGGTAAAGTTCATCTTATTGACATGGGAACATGTCTTTCCTTTATTCTTGGTAGGAAATTTTGTTTGTTTAAACCAAAACCACTGAAGTAATTAATCACCTCTATTGCAGAGCCATCAGTAAGCTTTATTGGTTCATCGCATCCTGGGATTCACCCTCATGAGATATTATGGTTTCAATTTTTTAGTGGGTTCAGCCCACTAATATCACAGTCGTTGTGTGGCTTCTGCAGCTATTAGCATTCTAGTAGTCTTGGATTGTGAACTCGCACTGAAAGAATCCAAACCGCATTGGTTTGCATTGCTAACCATCCAAGCAGAAGACAACTCTTACATAGAAAACAGTTGGGGGAAAATATTCAAGTTGCAAGTTCTCCAAATTTGTTCTTTATCTCATTTCTAATGGGCCAACTCCCACCAATTTGGGTGCATACATATTGCCAATAGTGCTTGTTGACTATAAGAGAAATTATCTAGATGGGATGGACGTTTGGAAAGACTTTGTTGGCATGGGATTTCTAGACTGTCCCATTTCTGGCTTGTGTGTGAAATTATGCAAAGCCGTGGTTAGGTTTCCAAACTGTAACTTCTTTCCTCCTCTTCCCAGTGTTTGCACCTGCCCATCTTCCCTACTTTTGACCTGGTGTCAGAATTCATCCTGCTCTCTCCAGGCCATGGATCTGCTCTGTGGAACGAGCAAAATTTCTTAACCTAGATAAATCGGCTTGTAGGATAGAGCAGGACACGGATGTGGGGAGAGTGGGTGCTGGACCTCATGTTAGACTTTCCGCTGTTAGCTAAGAGGTTTGCCATTAAGCCAGTTATTGGAGAGAACATAAAAATACTTGTCTGTCCATCTATCATTTACGGTTGTCTTCTTTGGTAAGAGTTCAAAAGAGAACACTGCTTCTATCCAGCCTGTGGGAGTAAGTTGTGAGACAAAAGATAACTAAAGACGATAATACCCCCCCAATTTCTGATTACTTAGCCCAAAATTGATTTATTTCATGAAAGCTAGTTGCCATGTGGGCAGTTGGTCCTTGTTGATGTTACCTGTGACAGGTGCCAAGTCTGGTGTCAATCTGCATCCCTTCTCTTATTTAACCTTAGCCGGCCCCCGTGGGTCACCCTTGCCATGTTGAGACCTTTCTTCTTGGGTGTACCTTCCCACTTTCCAAACCCGGGTCTTTCAGGTGGGACTTCCTGAGGCCCCACCCTTCCATCTGTCCCTGCGTCCATCAATGCCTTCTTCTTGATCTCTAGACCTGTCCATCAATGCCTTCTTCTTGATCTCTAGACCTGTCCATCAATGCCTTCTTCTTGATCTCTAGACCTGTCCATCAATACCTTCTTCTTGATCTCTAGACCTGTCCATCAATGCCTTCTTCTTGATCTCTAGACCTGTCCATCAATGCCTTCTTCTTGATCTCTAGACCTGTCCATCAATGCCTTCTTCTTGAACTCTAGACCTGTCCATCGAGCTGGCCTCTTCCCTCGTTTGGTAAAGCTTTCTTATATGTCACGTATCTAAAAGAAATTCCTAGACTCTTTTGGAAGGCCCTCATCCCACAATGGATCTCATTCTGATTTGTAGCAGGTCCTTCCTCCTGGGGAGAAGCCGAATATGTGGGGATCACCCTCAGCTTCTCTACTGTGCACAGCCCACCCAGCTTTTTCTAGAATGTAGCCTATGACTGACACCCCACTCTTTCTTCAGCTTTCACAGTTTGCTGCCCGGAGCATGATTCCACTTTGGAATTGTCCCCTCTTTCCTCCCCTGTTATGTGAAAAGGAAGCCAGGTCAGATGGTATCGGGACTGTCCAGGGTCTCCCAGCTACCTCAGTTCATTTGAGGAGAACTGCCACCATCTCACCCTTAGGCCCTGGGCTACTTCCTTTCTTTTTCTCTCCATCTTCCTTCCACCCCACCTTCTTTCTCACTCCCCCCTCCTCTCTTTCCCTCCCCCTCACTCCCTCCCTCCCACTCTCCCTCCCTCCCACTCTCCCTCCCTCCCACTCTCCCTCCCTCCCTCCCTCCCTCTTCCTCCCTCCCTCAAACTTGTGACCCTCCTGCCTTGGCCTCCCACACAGAGGTTACAGTTTGGGCCATGCCATCTGGCTTTCCTTGGACTTCCGATGGATTTGTGCTCTCTCTGCTTCAGGGTCCTGGTTTCTTAGGCTGCTGGTTGGATGCGACGGAACCCCCTCTGGTCCAGAACTTTTTCATTCGCTGTCTCCTCAAACACACCCCCTGTTCCTCTTTCTCCACCTTGGTTATTTTATCTGAAGTGGCAATCTGGATCCCCATGCTCTTTATATTTCACTCCTTTATTTATTCATTTATAGTTTGTTTCTTCTGACCTACAGTGATTGTTTAAATTATCAATTTCTCTAAAGCAGAATGGAACATCTATAAGGGCAGAATTCTGTTTTGTCCAATTCTGTGTTGCTAATATTTAGGGCGTAAGGAGGCACGTAGTTAGGCATTCGATTTATGGCCAAGCTAACAATATGTGATACTTCTTAGCATAAATTAAATGGCATAGTATATTAGTTTTTGATCCGAAGAGCAGGAAAGGATGTGTGTGTGCGGAGGAGGGGGAGTTTGTGGCTTGCATAATCTTAGACATAGTATATTATCATTTGATTCAAAGGGCAGGAAAGGATGTGTGTGCGTGTGTTGGGGGGGGGGATTCATGTCTTGCAGAACCTAACTTAGCATCCAAGCTGAACTCAGTTTCTCCTGACCACCTCTCTTCAGTGGGCTCCGCAATCCCCTTCTCAATCCAACTTGTATGCTTGAATGCACCTCTTACTAGGACTGAGGCTATTTTTACCGTTCTGTTAAAAAAAAAAAACATTTAAAATTACAAAACAAGACGGTGGTATTGCTTTAACTCTGACCTTACAAGACTCTTGGTTTTATAACTGTTTAGAGAAAATGTGGAAAGGTTGACTGTGTTTGCTGGCCCCTCTTGCTTTATTACTCATCTCTATAAAGAGGTTTTTAAAGCACGTATTAAAAAAGTTTCCATCTCTCTTGTCTCGTACTTTTCTTCTCATCTTTCTTCCTTGGGTTTCAAAGGGTCCAAAGCAAGACCCCTGTGAGTCTGGAGGGAATTCGTTAGAGCAGGATGGACTGGAGCCGGCCTCAATCCTCCACTCGGAGTCACTGCTCTGGACTGCTCTGTGCAGGGGCCAGCACATGCCTGCTTCTTGTCAGCGAGCCCTCGGCTGCCGTTCTGCCCAGAGTAGCTGTCTCTTGTGGCTCTTTGCTTGTTTGTACTTCTGGAGATGCTTTCCCTCATATCCAGCTGGAGCTAGGCTAAGATGAAGCCCTGGATTCTTAGAACACATTCTGCGGCAGACCTGCCTCAGGGCGTGGAGTGGAAAGCTGGGATGGCAGGTAGCTTTCCAGAAAGCTTGACAAGGAAGGAATGACATCACCCATTTCCCATAATAAGGCAGTGGCTGACCTTGAGGAACAGAAGTCATTTTGAGGGCATGATGCAGGACAGTATCTGCCGTCAGCTGCATCCCCAAAGGAGGGAGTCTATAAACATTGACATCACCTACTGGGAACCTCAGAATGGTCAAGTTCTAGAGTCTCTAGAAGCCTCCAGAGCATTGCATGCTTGTAGCATCTAAAGCGCTCACTGTTTTGTGTCTTGACTATTTAGCATTTGTTAGAGACAAATGCCGGTTAGGAATTTAGTGGATATTTGTATGTAATTTTGTTAGTCACAGGCTGGCTTGCTTCACTTTCTTAAGCAGAGCAGGCAAACATGCTAAAATGCAAACTGCTTTATTAACCCATGTCTCACATGGCCCCTCTCTATCAGGGCTACTTAAAATATGCCTGTTGTCTCTGTTCCTTTTTTTATGCATTTATTTAACAGCCTTTCAACCAATGTGTTCTTTGTAATTCGTTCCATCATGATTCAGGAGAAGCAACGGTAATGACACATTTAGAATGAGAAAATTGTAGCATGTTTGAGCTCCGGAGAACATTGGAGAACGCCTTGCCCAACCACTTCCCCTACTAAAGAGGAGAGTGGTGGACAGTGGCTCACCCGAGTTACCACACTGTGTCTCTTAATCCCTGTGGGTAAGTTAAAATGAAAAGGACCATAGACCCAGGAGCAACAGCAGCCGCCATAACAACAATAATGGAAAACTCATCAAAATCTACTATATGGTCTAGAAAGCCAAACACAAAGTCTTCCTGTGACTTCCATTGCACTGGACAGAATGGACCTGCTGAAATGTTAACATTGTGTTTAAAGTGCTCATTATCATGTGTGTGAATGTGTGCGTAAGGACCCACGGACAAGATGTAGGTGGTGGTCAGAGGACAACTTTCTCGAGTTGACTCTGTCCTTCCACACGAGTTCTTGGGACAGAATTCAGGTAGAAACCACTACCCACCCACAAAAGGAAAGTCAAGGCACTTTGGTTTGCTTTGTTTGGCCGTTAGCGATGCTATTGCATTTTCAGGGTTTATATCATGTGTATCTTCAGACTCTGACAGATGTTAGCTTGGGGTTACTGACTGCCTGGATGGTGGCGTTCTCCATTGCATTAGAGAGGCTAAGAATACAGCAAGGAACCCCAAATACAGAGACATGCTTGCTGTCTTGAAAACCAGTTGTTGGTTTTTGCATAACAAAAAAATATGGGTTACCAGCTGGAAGAAAGCCAAGCTTTGTAAGATTTGCAACCTTCATTTGTTCACAAATTCAGCAAATATGCAGTGAACAAGTCTAAACGAATAAGTAGACTTCAAGGCGTGCACAGTTGGTGGAAGGCTTGGGAGACAGACAAGACTGAGATTCACCGGGCTAAGTACAATTTATCTCAGCCTCGGGGAATGAGTATGGTCCTGGAGAGACCCCTACGCCTGGGACATTAGTAGAATTTGGTGAGTGAGGAAGGGACAGCCACGTGGTCGTGGTTGAAAGGACAGAGGGCTAGAGAACAGAAGGGCAATGCACAGGCTGCTCAGTGGCCGGGGAGCCAACATGGGGGGGGGTCACCCTTTTGATTTGCTTTCTGGATTGGCAAGGAAGGAATCCAAGATCCTACTCTCTGTTCAGGATGGAGGGGGTCAGGAAGGGCTCCCGACAGTCTTGTTGTGTGTAGGGCTGAGGAGGTTCCTGGAAGGTAAGACTGTCAATACTCATGCCAGGGCTGTCTTGGGCATACAGAGCAGGGTGGTTGGGCGCGCTATCTTTATGTGGGGATCTGCCAACTGAGTCAAGGGCTTGTCTGCTTTGTTTTGTTTCCTGTTGGGTAACAGCTGGATTTGATAACAGTGGGCAAAAGAAGGAAGGGGAGATATGGTATTTGTAGATGGGAAGAAGACATGTTTGGTGACAGGTGTGTCCATACTGTGCAAGAGGAGGACATCAGACATCAAGGACCAGGGAGGGACCCAGGAGGGAACATTCACTGGGATCTGGAGTGTGAAAACAAATGAGAGATGGTATCTGCCTATCTGCCTGCCTGCCTGCCTGCCTATCTATCTATCTATCTATCTATCTATCTATCTATCTATCTATCATCATCATCTATCCATCTATCATCTGTCTGCTCACAAATCTGTCCATCATTTATCTTCATCTATCTATCTATCTATCTATCTATCTATCTATCTATCTATCATCTATCATCATCATCTATCCATCCATCCATCCATCCATCCATCCATCTATCTATCTATCTATCTATCTATCTATCATCATCATCATCTATCCATCTATCATCTATCTGCTCACAAATCTATCCATCATTTATCTTCATGGATGTATCTATGTATGTATGTATGTATGTATGTATGTATGTATGTATCTATCTATCTATCTATGTATTTACCATATGTCTGCCTGTCACCTTCATGACTGATAATATCAATAGATCTGTGATCTATTGAGGGTGTCAATCTGGAGCAGTGGAGGTTGGAAATTTATGGGAGAAATGGAAAAGGAAATAAGTTTAATCAAAGTTCTATAAAAAGGTGTCATTCCTGACAGCAGTTCATTAACTCTGATAGAGACGATCATGTGACTGAATTCATTAAAATTAAATTTCCTATCATTTAAAGATATTCATTAGCCACAGCGATAATCATTGAAGGTGGAATTGGGTTATTTCCTCTAAAAATTGTGTTATACTAACCTATTCAAAGCTCACTGTTTGCTACATGTTTTAAAAATGAATCTGGTTTCTAGGGCATAATGGCACAAGCTTGCAATCTCAGCACTTGGGGGTGGAGCAGGAAGATCAAAAGTTCACGATCAGCCTAGTAGTGAGTTTGAAGCCAGTCAGGGCGATGCAAAATTCTGTCTTAAAACAAAACAGATTAATCTTCCAGGGTGTAGTGGCAGATGCCTGTAATCTTGGAATTCGGAGGCCAGAGGAAGAAGAATCAGGAGTTTCAAGCGAGACGGCTTTATATAATGAGACTCTGCCCCCTAACTAAAAGAAAATGAAGGCAAGATTCATTTGGAGAGCCCAATGGACATTTGTAAGCACAGTGCTTCAAGTGACTATGTTAGCATGACAAACCTTACCCATCTCTTCTCTGGCTTCAAACCAAGTAGACTAGCACCATGCAATAGAAACATGCTAGCCACTTGTCACTTAGAATGTCCTGGCAACTACATTTTAAAATGTATTGTCTATAATTCTGTATGTACTTTTCAATTACAAAGCACCACAACTCAAGTATAAAATGTTTATTAGGAAGTTTTGACTTGAACAGAGATTTTTCTTTAAAAAAATTTGTTTTTGAAAAAGTAGATATTATATAAGAATTATTAGAAGCACATTTCAGATGTCAATGATTGACTTGCACGACAGCTTGAAACCTCCAATCAACTTGATTCAAAACAAAAGGATTAGGAATAGTAACTTATAGTGGCTTATTCAAGGGTCTGTTCAGAAGAAAACCAGCTCTCCAAGTATGTCTTGTAATAACGTTTAGTAGAAATAAGAATACAGACTGTGTCTCTTCGTAGATATGCATACATCTGAATACACACACACACACACACACATCTCTGTATGTATATCTGAATATGTGTTATTTATGTATAAAATATTTGCTACAGGCCCCATGGCAATTAGCAAATATCTTTCACATTCTGTTACATTGACAACAGGTGTTCTGCCTTGAGTATCAAAGCAAAACATAGTAGCAACATATTTAATAATGATACTTCTCTGACCACACTGTCAGAGTTTGAAAGTGGTAGCCAGTGTCCTTTAATTATTGATCAGCAATTCCAAGCTACATTTTTTTTTTTTTATCACAGAAAAGCAGTCTTTGCCCAGAAAGGACCGACATCCTATCTTGGTCATGGTTTTGATTGACTTTCAAATAAAAATGCTATAGTGGCATTATCACTGGATTGAAAAGTGGTATAATCAACTAAACTACTAAGCATAAGAGCGACAAAGACTTGGCTGATAACCCACATTCGAACACTTGCTAGCCTCAGGTGGTTGGCAGAGGCAGAACGGGACAGCAAGGACATAGGTCACATCAGCTTTAAACATTTACCAGTGGGCATGTTTTAGTCTTTCGTGGCTTTACCACTTCCTCTCTCTGCCCTCCCCACCCCCACTGTTTTTTTTTTTTTTCTTTGTCAGACATTAGTTCTGTGTCCCCCCCTGTAGATGGCAGCACTTTCTTCTGGAAGTTATGAGGCGTACTTTTCACTTAGATTCCTGCAGTTTTCATAGAAAGAATCATAATTCTCTAGAAAATTCTTTGGAAGCATAGGTCAGAACATTTTCAGTTCCTCTGTGATTTCTGGTTCAGGAAAGAATCCATTTACCGTCTCCTTGGAGAGCTGCTCATGACTCAGTGTGGAGTGAGGCAGAAGAGACTTCAGGGGTCCAACCTAAAACCCTCAGCATTCCTGTGTTTGTCCAGGGCCAACCCTCCTGCAGCGATCAGAATGGACAAGAGACAGTTTCTGTCTCCCATGCTGTGACAATAACCCATGGTTTCACTTTCTACTGAGCTCTGTAGCAGGGTCGTTAAGAGTCCCCACAGAACCTGATCTCTCTCTCTCTCTCTCTCTCTCATATCTCTATCTATCTATCTATCTATCTATCTATCTATCTATCTATCTATCTATCTACACATCTATATATCTATCCATCAATCTATCCTATCTACCTACCTACCTACCTACCTATCTATTTATCTATATATCTACACATCTATATATCTATCCATCAATCTATCCTATCTACCTACCTACCTATCTATTTATCTATATATCTACACATCTATATATCTATCCATCAATCTATCCTATCTATCTACCTACCTATCTATCTATTTATCTATATATCTATCTATCTACACATCTATATATCTATCCATCAATCTATCATATCTATCATCTGTCTATCTATCGATCGATGTACATTCATTCTAACTCTGGCATTAAGGGGACCAAGTATAATGTTAATAGTTCAAAAATTCATTTACATTTAGAAGTGTCCCTTCCCTCCCTTCACATCTTGGTGGAGATAAGGTAAGAGAACATTATGTAAGGAACGGAGCACTGAATAAAGAGATGGGGAGACCCAGCTGGGTTTCCCAAGGACCGGCACACACCTGTGTGGAACTCAGCAAACTGGGCTGATGTCTAGATCCTTCTTGACTGACAGTTTAAAATTACAGGCTCTCTCTCTTTTTTTTCCTGTAATTTTAACTCATTCTGTTTTCCCAGTACAGCCTCAAGGCTCTATTTGAATTTTAATCATAATTTTTCTTAGTTTAGATTCATGCCAACTCTGTACTGTACCTGGTATAATGAGCTTAAAGTGCTATGCTTTTGACTCAAGAAAAAAAATTACTGCTTTCTTATTAGATTCTTTAATTCTTTAAAACTGGAGCATATGAGGTGGGTTGTTAATGGCTTAGAGTAGAGAGAGAGGACGGAAGAGAGGAGCTGACTCGACTGAAGCTTGCACATGTCAGTAGCTCCTATTAAGTCCTTTGTCATATATTTGCTTAATATTAATTTTCATAAGCCACAGGACATTTTTTTTTAAAGTGAAGAAACTGGACTAAGAGAGAATCGATCTTTGTCATATTGTAAATGGCAGGCTCAGCAGAGAAAAATCACTGGAGTGTTTTTACGCCTTTTTCTTCTAGTAGAGATCCCTTACAAGGACTCATTGCATATAAAGGCACCGGAGAAAGGGAATACAATGTCAGATTTCTGTAAGCCTTGCACTTCATCCTATTCAGACCACTGGTTTCATCTGTTTTCTTTCTTTCTTTTTTTGAGACAGGGTTTCTCTGTATAGCTTTGGAACCTGTCCTGGAACTAGCTCTGTACACCAGGCTGGCCTCGAACTCACAGAGATTTGCCTGCCTCTGCCTTTTGAGTGCTGGGATTAAAGGTGTGTGCCACCAAAGCCTGGCATTTATTTTTATTTTCTATTTTTTTGGTCATCTGCTTTCTTAGCATTTATGTTCCTCTCCAAAACGCAGCCATTGCTCAAAATTTACAATTTCACTTTCAGTTGCCCCCCCCCCAGCCGTCTTTATTCTTAACAACTACACCCACTTTCCCATGCATATAGTTTTCCAATTTATAGCTTTATCCTCTTCATTCATCCGGGTAGGACAACTGCAGAAGAAAGAACTCTATAAAAGTCTTAGGAAGACCCAGTTTACTCTCCTGCCACACAAATTCTAGTGCGAATACTCCTCACCTGCTTTCCTAAGTGACTCTACTGGGTGACTCAGGGAACCACACCCTTCATCTGGACCGATTTTATGGTTTGGACCATTTTGGCAGTCACGGGAAGTCGGTGACTACCCTCCCAGAATGATGCTCCTAACACAGTAAAGAAGACTAGGCTCTAATAACATAACTCAAATTTAATGTCAGTTTCAGATTAGTGGTAAGTAGATAACATTTCAAGCATCATCAAAGTGTGTGATCACAAAGACAAGCAACAGAGGAACAGCATCTGGTTACACTCTGATGGTTATGGCTTATGTTCCTTCGTGAAAGGTACGCCAAATTCCAGCTAAAAGTTAGTGAAAATGAAGACATACTTTCCTTATCCAAAGTTTACTAGACTCCTTGAACCGTACAGGCCCTAATATCTACTGATTGCACAGTGAGTAAACCCTTCCTAGAGGATCCTTCTGGATCTAAAGCCCCCAACCAGACAACAAGCAGGGCTCTTGTGGGGTAATAGGAGACCTTTGAGATGTACAGTATACTTTCCATCAGAGTTCTGTGGACTAACTAGGCATATCATTGCCCCTAGACTTGGGAGGACTGAAAGTCTATTCTTCTAAGTACCCAGGAAGAGGCAAAGCCAGTGGGAACACCAAGAAAGACTCATCTGTAGATGATGAAGTTACAGGGGCAAACAGATTGAAAACAAGTATCATCAAATATCCCAGGGACAGGAAGAAGAGATCTAATGGAGACCCTCCTCATCTGAGCACAGGAGGGATGGAGGAATAGAACGCATTTCCCATTCTTTTCATGGTGCACACAGGAGAAATGATATCCCTTCTGTGATTTCCCTCCAGAATCTGCAACTTGAAAAAGACATTAGAAAAATCTCAAATTATGGGACATTTTACAGAAAGTGATAACACATCACAAGACTGTCCAGATCGTGAACAATTCCAGATCAAGGGAAATGTGGACCTGATCCTAGACTGGATGTTAGATCAGAAAACAGGTCTTCATAAAGCAGCTGACAAAATGTGGATACTATCTACAGATCTGAAATTAGCAGTGTATCTAGGAGAACTTCTTGATTTAGTGAGGGTACTGTGCTTAGATAAGAAAAAAGGCGACCTTGTTTTTGGGAATATGTGCAGTTCTCTTCCAAATATTCCAGGAAAAAAAAAGATAGATAAATGATGAGAAAGTAGGGGTGACAAACAGGTGTTGTTAAAAGAACCCAGGTAAAAATGCATATGGGGGCACTTTGTTTTCTTTCCTTTAAATACAGCATTAGAAAATAAGTAAGCTCGGCTTTTAACAGTAAGCAGGTGGATGGAAACTTCCATGTGTTTATGGCGTCTCTTTCTCAGAAATTGGTAGCAACAATCGGAACCATTGTCGATGTTCTAATTAGCATCTGAAGAAGTCTAGGACTTCCTGACCCACATGGAAGGACACGGTGCTTCGTGCTTTGGTCCGGTTTTTTTTTTTTTCTTTTTTGTGGTTATGGCCAATCTGTGCTTTATTTAATGTATGGACAGTGCCCAGTAGTTCGCAAAGAGCGTTTTTTGTCACAACCTCTTCTGTATTTGGATAGATTTGAGTGCCAGAACTATCAGTGCCTTTGCCAAACCTTCATTACGAAATCCGGTCTGGGAAGTCTGTTCTTCCAGACGTAAGCATGGCTTCTGGAACCATGAGAGAAACTATCTCATTAAACTCCTTTAGTAATGAAGACCTATAGAGGGATTTCTAATTTGAAAGTCGGGAATGAAATATTCCTGAGAATCTGAAACTCTTTGAGCATCAACATGATCATTTTGTGTGGAAGCCCCCATACCTGACCTGCTGTGATGGGATGTAGTGTGTTTTAGGCACACTAACAACATTGTGCCTTCAGGCTGTGTGTGTAAGGAATGTGTGAAATACAATTGAATTTCATGTTTAGACTTGCGTCTTATTCTCAACACATCACGTTATGCATATGAAAGTATTCTAATATCTGGAAAAAATGTTGGTTTTTCTGGTTCAGAAAAGGACCATTAGACTACAACATTAAATCACAGTCTTCGATAATCTGAGGAATTTATTTATCTTATAAAGGAACATTTAACCCTTAGAACCTGTTTCTACTGTTAAAGAACTATTAAATTAGATGTGAGTTAGCAGTGTACACTTGTTACTCTAGCATTCAGAAGACTGAGGCTGAATCACAAATTTGGGGTCCAGCCTGGGGTACATAGTAAGACCATATCTCAGAATAGATATTGGTATAGTATTAAAATTAACTCAGATCTTTAATATAGCTGGTCTTGACTCTTAATCACATATACCCGCCCCCAAACAACACTAGTAAGATAGCAAACGGGGAGGTTAAATTTGAGTAAATATTTTTAAAATGTTTAAATTATAAGTGGACATATACTTAGGAAAAAGGTTGCTAGTGGTCTCACATCTATTTTAATCAATGGTCTTGGATGTTAACTTTATTGAAACTGTCCTTTTTCTTAGAAAAATTCCCAAATCAAAGGACCCATCACATCAGAAAAGACTCCAAATGAGGTCTAGTTGAAGCTGATCACCCTATTCTACCCGATATAAAAAAAAATAATTTTTGTTATAAACAGAAATGAAGAAAAAAACCCATGAAAAATCCTGTTCCCTTAATAGCTATGGAAGACTTTTGATGTGGATTTTATCCAGTTTGTTCATATGGAGTTGTTTTATGGTTTTAAATACAACATAATTTATTATGTTATAAAATCATTACATTTATACATGTGCATATATGTAAACACATATATGTATATGCATGGATAGTACTCATGTGGAGGTCAAAAGCAACTTATAAGGGTTGGTTTTTCTCATTCTACAATGTGGATTTGGGGGATCAAACTCAGATCATGTGGTTGGCATGTGCCTTTATTCACCAAGCAGCCATATTGTCAGCCTTGTGTTATGTTTCTTGACCTTTGATTATCTTATATACCCTCTCAAGTGTATCTACTCATCATTAGTTCAGTGTAATTCATACCATATACACATAATAGCTGATGATTAAATTAAAAAAAACTATTAAATAGAAATCTGTTAAATTCATCTATTAAGACAGAACCTGGCATTTTCTTCATGTTTAAAAAGAAAATACAAGTGAGGTCCTTACTTCCCCTGTAGAGATGCTGCATGCATGTTAATTTTAGTGAATGTGTTACTGAGGGTGGATTTTCCAGAGTCAAGGTTCCTGTATCTAAGAATATGCGTATCGTCCGTGGTGGGCAGTAAATAGATGCTTGTCTGTGTGTTACTACTGTGTCTTATTTCCATGATGTCCTCCCCAGGTTGTGGTGGTACACACCTACCATCCACATCATTTTAAACATTGGCACTCCAGATGTATGTATCAGATTCTCAGCTTTGTGATAGCAGAGGGAGCTTGTGTTTTGAAGTTGCTGTTTCATAATACAATCCTGGTTCTCGGAGAAGTTATGATGCCGCTCAGTTTCCATCGCCTTGTTATATACCAGACCAGCGGAGGAACATTTGCCAAATAAGAACAGTGAACAAATGCATATTCTTTCACTCTGCATATTCTTTTACCCCTTGACTTTTACAGGAAGAATTATCTCAGTATATGCAAGCTCAAGGTTAAGTTTATGTGATAATGGGACATTCTCCCTCTTGGGTGACAATAAATTGGTTAGTATTCTCAGCATTCTTCCCAAAGCCTAGGTCACCCCCTTTCTCAATAGCTTACTGTTTGTAAGAAAATTATCAGTTAGAATTCATTTTAGCGTGTGCACACACACACACACACACACACACACACACACACACACACGCAGAGTACTGAATTGTTTTTGGCAATTAGGAATTCAGTTCACAAAGCAGAGCTTCCAGATGTGGGGTGGGGTGGGCTAGAATCTCTGATTGATTGAATCACAGACTTCACGTTATCAAAGATCTGGTTTCCTTTCAACTTAATGCTCTGCAATTTCCCATGTATCTATTGAACCCTAGGTGGGGTCACCACACTGTCACGAGATGTCTCCACCAGTCTCTAGAAAAATGTTTTTGGCTTGTACTAGCAGAGGACGTGACTAAATTGCTAAAACCCTGGAATGTTAGCAGTCCCGTTCAGTTTGATGAACTCAACTGAAGTGACGTGTTCACCCAGAACAACCAATGGTCTACATACATCAGAGTCTCCCTCTGGATATTGTTCAGTCCTGGTGGTACCAAGTTTGGGGTGGATATGTTACAAGATATCCCTATGAAGATGTTCAAGTGGGGGCTGCACTTGCACGGGCACATTCTACTCAGTCAATATGCTGACTGGGGTCCTCTGACCAGAGACCAAAGATGGCTGTGAGATGTACAGATATTTTTTAGAGAGGACTTTGAAATAAGATTTCTGAGGAGAATTCAGGTTACATTGTCTGGGCAGAAGAGAGCCAGGTGGAGGTCTGTTAAGCGATGTAAGAAAGTCTGTGGTGAGGTTAGATGATTTTCCGTGACAGGCTAGTGGATTTGAATATGTGCTTAATTGTCTATAAATAAGATAACATCATACAATATTTGTCACACTTCTCACAGCTGCGCTGAGTATGTTAATGAAATTAAAATTGAAAAGTTATTTCCTTGGGAGAAATTCATTACAAATATTTATTAAATTAGGGCAAAACACTCTTGAAATTTTTAAAAATGTGATTATCACAAATGAAGCTAGGCACAATTTTAACTTTTTTTTATAATACTCTGGATATTGCATATAATTGATTTATAACTGTAACTAATATTTGATTTAATATAACTAAATATAAAATTAAAAAAATGAATATTAAAAGATGATGATCAACTAAGGTCAACAGGCTCATTTGAGAGGTGATTTGTCTACAGAATTGTTTTAACAGTTTTCACTGTTACAGCTTCCAATGTTAAGATCTTTGCCATAGCTCATTTTTGTATAAATGGTCATGTTTAATTTTGTTATCATGACTCCAGTGGAGAGTGGAGTTTTTAAAGATTCTGTCATAACCGATCATTGACAGATGTAGGTGACAGGTAGTAGCAATATGTCTTCATTCCAAATTGCACTTGTCAATGATTAGTTTGAAGACAGTAAAAAAAAGATCTAAGTATCCAGAGTGGGAAGAAAAAAAAGTTTGGAGAAGAGGAAAAAAAGGAAGGAAGAGAAGAGAGAAACAAAACAAAACCAGCAAAAGCATAAGGAAAGCTCTGAGCTGGTAAGATTTCCCATATATGCATGAATTCACCAGAGCTGCCCACCAAAGTGTGGAAAATCACTGAGAAATAGTGTACAACTTATTTGCTTAAAATTTTCATTTAATGCACTTTTGCAGCATTTTGCAGATAACGTCTCCCACTCTGCACTTTATTACCAAGCAGAGCTGTGTGCCTTTGTCCCACTTTCCATCCCGGGATACTTTGTATTGCTCAAGAGCTATAGAATTGTATCCATGCCTATTGTTGCCCTCCTGATGGGAATTCATGTAATTGAAAGCGTTTATCCCCTCTTAGTGGAAAAATTGGGCACTTGGACATAATGAAAGCCCCCACCATTGTCCAACCAAGGCACAGACAATGCCATTCAGTCAGTTTTGTTCTAAGGCTTCCACTTTCCCAGGTACAACCTGTTGAAAATGGAGACCAGCCCCAGACACTCAGTCAGGAATGTCTTACGGCAGGCTTGGTGTCTGGGCTCACAGAGTTATACTTGGCTACTTTACCACCCATTAAAACAAAACAAAACAAAACAAAAAACCCAACAATAATAACAACAACAACAAACCATTATATTCTTTCCAAAGCAAAATGGAATGGCAGGAAGCTAGTTTTCAGCATCTGATGGGGTTGCTAAAGAAGTTTACAGTTCAGGTGTCATGCAGAGCCCTCTCTTTAAATAAGCAGAGATAGGGGACTGTCACATTTAAATGTGTATGTTGACATATTCACTGGAGAGCGGTGGTGACTCTTGGGGAGTTAGGTTAATAAAATATAAGGCCAAGTGAGTTTTTCACTTTCACATTATAGTTTATACCCTTCAGTATTGTCTAAAGTTTTAAAATGAACAAGTGTTATTTTGTAGTTAAAAAAAAAATGACTGGCAAATAACTACAGGGAGCAAGAAATGACTTGGAGTGGAAAATGTTTAAATAATTAATTTGTCGATATGCCGCTTGGCTATTATTTTCTTTTGCTAAAGCAAAACTCCCCTGCCTTTCTCAGGAGGTGACTTTGCAAAGGGACGTAAATGTTTCTAATGAAGTGAGCAGTCCAACCTTCCCACCTCCTGCCTAAACGGCTCAGTTTGGTTTTGTTAGTGACAAATGTTGCATCCCAGTCTTAATGGCAAATCAAGGAATGTGGGTGTTTAACAGGTAATTACAATGGGAACCATGGCTTTTGTAACCATTGATTTACCAAATTGAAGCAGGAAGGGAGGCTTGAGATAGGAGGAAGGAGGTGCCAGAAGGGGTCTCAGTGGTACTGGGCACCGTGACATGGCACTCCAGATGTCATAGAAGTCCTTCTAGCATATGCCCTGACTAGAATCTCTCCGAGATTTTTTTTTTGAATACATCACAAAACAGCCAGGAGAAGAATTTTGCTAATAACCTTTATAATGTCTTTTGCAGCATATTACAAAGGGTGGGTCTTATTTGTTTGGCCATAAGAATGTGCCCCAACATATGGGTGTGTACACTCAGATCTCATTTTTGTTTTTGTTTAAGAAAATACAGAGGCAAGTTCTTCAGCCGCTTATCAAAATCATTATAAAAATCAAAATCATTATTTAGATTAGGTGGATTTATAATGGAGGGCCATCTTTAGGGGAGACTTAAGGGCAGTTTGATAGAGAAAGACCAAAGAGACAGCAGTAATGACTGTCCCATGATGCCTCATGCCAGGAGACAATTCACAATTAGTGCCTATTGCATGGAGAATCAGGATTAACCAATCAGTTATCAAGCTAGAAATTCTTATCAGATGCTCCACCTTAAATACATATTTGCAAATGCTAGAAGACTGCTCACCAGGGGAGGCTCCAAGGCTATAAATGGACATGTTTCAGGTTTCTTGTCCCAGGCTTATTCTCTCCTCATTGGTTTGTAAAACAGTCCTCATCACCAATTCACTGTGCTCTATATCAGTTGCATCTTGGAAGTTATTTATTTACTTCTTATGAGTTCCTTGAGAGTTCCCTACAATGTTTTGATCATACTCACCTCTCTTCTCCAGCTCTTCCCTGACCTACCATCTCTTTCCTTCAGGATCTTAGAATCTTTCCATTATAGATGGAACTATGTCCCTCTCAAGGCATGTTAAAGCTTTGAATATCCCAGTATCTCAGGAGGTGACCTGTTGTGGACATAGGGACTCCCCAGGCTTTCCTCCTCCCTGAAGATGTCCGGGCAGTTGATGTTTACTGCGGGAGGGAAAGAATTATTCTCCAGCAGTGTAGCTACTGGTTCTCATAAGTGTAACTGAACTCATTGGCACCGGAAATAATAGGAAACTAAAACAACCATTGAAAGTGGAAAGGGAGGTGAGAAGGGGTGTAGATAGGTAGAGGGCTAATGTGACAAAACACATCAAAAAATGTGCTTGAAAAGGTCATAGTGTAACTAATTATTACATATAAAAAGCATATGCTAATAAAAATAGAACTTGGCAGGGGAAACCAGGAGATCTTTACAGAAGGAAGGAGGGGATAAAGTGAGGGGTTCAGGCCTGGCCTAAGTCAGTGTCAAAGGGGGAAGCTTGGAGCATAGGTGTGCACAGGGAGAAAGCTTCCAGAAGACAAAGGCAGGGGGCAGAGTGATGCTTCCAGAAGCCAAGATACACCAAAGATTGCCAACAATGAATGAGGATCCTTAGAAAGGCATGGGGCAGATGTCCCTTAACTTGGGACATCAGGTTCCAGACCCTGAGAAGATACATGTATGGTCTTTGTTGCCAAAGCCGTAGGAAACTGATACTTACTCCCTTAGTTCTAATGTCCTAGGAAATGGATACATGCTCCCATATGTTCTAATGCTCAAGACCAAGCCTTACACATCTCTTCCTAGAAACAAAGTCTACTGATGAAGGCTATTTTTGTACAACCATAAGCCTGAAGGCAGCTTCATGGAGGCCTTTACCCTTGACCCAGTTGAAAGGAGGACCATGGGTGGAGTTGGATAGTCATCTTGGCAGGCCGACCAATGACTCAGGGGAACTGAAGTTGTTTCCTCACTCCATGTATCTCTGTGCAAGTAGGAACTGAATCATCTTTTCTTTTTTTTCCGACTTATTTATGGGGTGGGGGCAGAGAATACTGGCTGAACTTTCAGACAGAACCCGATTGTCCTTAAAAAGTCACCTTCCGTGTCATCTGTTGTCAGATGATGAGGCTTTGGAGGCTCTAGTTGGATAAATGATGTTTAGGACAATTTTGGCACATCTTTGGTCAAGAAGATTTTTTTGGGGGGGGGTTTGTTTTTAAGAAGATGGTGAGTAGGCTGGGGCATAATGTTTTGTATGATGTAGATATGTAATAAATATGTGTAGAATTGAGGAAAAATTGATTAAAACCGGGATAGTATATGGATCTTTGTTGTCAAGAAGGAGAGGGAAGCCTTCAGGAACAGCCTGCTCAGTTTGACTCAGGCTGCAACGAACTGGGAGTCAACACTGCTCTCTAGTATGACTTACAGCCAGTAGTAGAGAATATCTCTCATTTTCCTTGTGGATTTAGTGCCAAATGCATGCTTTGAAATGGTGCCATTTGGGGACGTATGATGTCTCACAGAACACAATGGAGTTGGTGGTAGGTGAGGGATAAGTGCTTGTTTTGTGATAATGAATAACTGACATTTTGTTTGAAGTCATGTTGTTTGATCTTTCTTGTCCCCAGCCAAGGCATCATATGCCAAGAGCTAGTAAGGGTTTCTGGGTCACTGGAGACTCATTTGTCCTGGATGGGTAGCTGGCCTGTGTGAGTTCTTCCTGTATTTTATCCCAAAGTGAAGGACATCAGGAAGGATTCTTGGTTTTTGTACGGCTACTAGGCTTCTGTAGTGGAGCTGTTTCTTTGCACCAGCTTGCATCTGTAGATGTCTTTGATGGGCACACGGCTTAGACAGATGAGTCACACAGTCTATTTTTAGGAAAATCATTCTCTACTCATCAGAGCGTTCCCAGGTAAAACTGAAGGAAGCAGACCTTGCTGGATCTTCACTGGTATATTAATAGAAGTAGCTGATTAAGTGGAGGACCAGTTAGAGTCACCATCGACAACTGTCTAGGCAACCAATTATGTCAGTCTGTGCTGTGCTTGGAATCCTAAATGTCCCTCACGGTCCTATGTTTTAAATGGCTTTTCCTCAGCTGTTGATGCTGTTTGGGGGTACTGTGGAAACTTCCGGAGGTAGAGCCTTGACGGAGTCATCAGAAAGAAGTACCTTTGAAGGGTCTAATCTGGCTATGGTTCCATTCTTGCTCTCTGCATCCTGGTCCACAGTATCACGAGCAGCCTCCACTATTGGGCTCTACCATGGTTGAAATCTCCTAAGATTGTGAGCCAATATACCACCCTCTCTCAAGCTGTTTCTGTGAGGCATTGCCACAGGTCACAACAGTAACTAACAGAGACGGAAAGGATACAGTTTCAGAAAAGATGAAGGAGAGAGACAAGACAAAAGGTGGATGCTAAAGGAAGGGCCTACCTCAGGGAAGAGATGTGCCCCAAGCAGCAGGCAAGCACATTGACATACCATACAAGAGATACACATAGATTAACTTATTTTGATAGAGCCTGAGCTGTTTCTGCTTTCTGATCGCAGAGGGGAAACTTTCCTTCCGATTTTGAATGTTGATCTTTTCCCGTGCTACCAATGCCTGTCTCTGAATGCTGAGTCAAGGCAGCAGACACTGTTCCCTCCCAGAACCATCACTCCACAGCGTGACATGCTGCTAAGTTGGCACGTCGAAAACGTGAGGCATCTACAAGGCGTTTCCCAGGGAGGATATTTCATTTGCTTTCTTCTCTCTAGGATGGACAGCTTTCTACAAGTGAAAGGGGGAGAAATATTTATTTTGGCCCAGGGTTTCAGTCAAGGGTCATTTTGACCCATGTGCTCGTGTAGAACATCATGGTGATGGGAATCTGTGGCACAGGGTTATACCATGAAGGGAAGGGGGAGGGGCTGGGGAAAAGCTGCCCTTTCTGGCTCACCTCAAGTGACCTACTTTTATTGGGTCCCACTTTGTAAAATTTTGAGAATCCCTTCCAAACAACGTTACCACCCTGGGAACAAAGGATTCAAAATGTGATCCTATGGAGGGCATTTTAAATTCCAATCAGAACAGATATAGTCATCTTGTGGTGCGTTCATCTAGATGAAACTACATGGTTAGTTGAGGAACGTGGGTACTAACAAGTTTAAAGTCAGTACTGTCCAGAGCAGTGGCCCGAGAACAAGATGATGGGTTGAGATGGCTTTAAGGACCAGATCATGGGAGGGCTCCAATGACCTCCAGATGGGACAGGACCAGAGAAGTCACCCCAAAGGTTTGGTCTGGATTTGTTTGGTCTGGTCTGGGTAGGCAGTGGTGTGGTCAGTTAAATGTGAGCAGGTGTGAGAACACTTTAAATTCCAGAAGAGTGACAGGGAGGCTGGGAGATTTTGATTGCCAGTGAGATGGGTCAGGATTTGGGAGACTTAAGAGAACAGAGAAAAGAAGGGTCTCAACAAAAGGATCCAGAAGCCTTTGTTAGATGTGCAGAATACATGATGAAGGGACAAATAATACGGCGTGGAAGAGGCTGCACAAGCAACTAGAGCCTCAGGACTAAAGTGTGAGGGAGACAGGCTCTGGACATCAGTTCAGTGTGGAAAGGATTTTAGGCAACTCAACTGCAATGGCTCCTGACATGTTATAGAGAGAGGTGTAGAACAGTAGCTGCCCTTCCTTCTTTGTGACCGGATAAGGGCTGGCAGAATCGCTTGGCCACCAAAGAGGATTGTGGTACTGCAGAAATAGTTTTCATGAACACTGATGAAGAGATAAAATGTGGTGTCTGGAAGAGGAGCTTAGTCAGAGAAGGGATTTTCATACAGGAAAAAAGAAGTTGTGTTGATGGGCTGGGTTAGTTGGTTTGGTATTTAACTTTTATGCAACATCCGTAAATCGTATTTGGATATAAATGGTTTCTGAGAAAGGTTAATCCAGACTTGTGTAGAGGTTTGTTCTGAGTACAAGAAACCCAGAGGTATGCCTGGCCAGCTCAGAAGCTTTGCTGTTTTTTTTTTTTTTTCCTTCATCTTCCTTTAAAAGTTCCAAATGTGAGTATTGGTTAGGATTATGGCTATGGAAACTGGAAAGAAGTGAATTGAGAATTTTCCTGGACACATAGGTCGATTGCTGATGTCCAAAAGAGCAAGGAGTTGTGGCTAGAAAGGTTTGAATGTGGGCATGAGAAGACCTGGAAGCCTCGAAGGGTGTGAACATCATAACTGGAGGATCAGAAATCACAATGCAGAATGCTCAGAGTGATGAGCTCACAGGACAGAGGTGACTGTGGGTGTTGTGAATATAGTAGGTGAAGTATGGAAACCAGGAAGTCCTTATCAGAGGCCCTGGATCCCCCAGAGGTGGGGTTGCATGGCATGGGTGCTGGGCACCATAGTCAGGGCCTCTGCTAAAACAGTTCCAGCCTCTGAAGCTAAGCCAGCTCACTGGCCCCAATCTCATGGTCCTGCATTGGCAATCACTTTCAGATTACTCAGAGGAGTTTTCAAAAAATACCGATGGCTGACTCTCCCTAGGTTCTAATTTTATTGGATGGGATGGAGCCTAAGCTCGAATATAATTTAAAACCTCTGGTCATGATGCTAAGTCACAGATGGAGTTGGAGACCACTAGACTCTCAAATGTTCTGCGGGCAGAATTCAGACAAGGCTTATGTTTAATGTCATTTTTTTTTTTTTTTGCTCTGTCGATTGAACATGTCCCAAGAGAACATTTGGAATAAACACTGTGACATACACCTGCTTGTCCTCTATAGCCAAAAAAGTGTCTTCAGTATTTGTCCAAATAATTTGAGTGTTGTAGGAATTTCCAGCTAGACGTTGTTTCATTCTTTAAAAATCTATTTTTTAAATAAAAATATAATGGAGCTATGTTTTTTACATAGTTAGATTTTGGTTCTTTTATGTAGAACACAAATGCTGATAAAACTAAGCTTTAATTTTTCTTGTAAGGCCATAATTTTTAAGGTTTCTTTTAAAATAGAATTTTGTAAGTGAAGTGTCCTTGAAGTTTATTTTAATAAAACCCTTTAATGTTGTATATGGGAAGCAGAGATCCAAGACTGACTGATATATGTAATATTATCACAGTTTACACACTTATTCAAAAGCAGATAATCTGAGACCTTAAGATAGTGGCAATTTTCTCACTTTCCACCATCTTTTCCTTATATCTATATTTCCCTTCTTGTTTTCATCTAATTTTGTTATACCTTTGTTAACTGCTACAGATTTTAAACTTTACCAAAGGTAGGCCAGAGTGATTCCATTTTTTTTTTCCAAGACAGGGTTTCTGTGTAGTCCTGGCTGTCCTGGAACTCACTTGGTAGATCATACTGGCCTCGAACTCACAGAGATCCCCCTGCCTCTTCCTCCTGAGTGCTGGGAGTAAAGCCTTGCACCACGATGCCTGGTTGTGATTCTAATCTTTTATCCAGTGAACTAGAACACATCCCTGATAAACAGTGGCAAATGCTCATTTTGAAAAGAGTTGAGACCAAGATTAGTTTCAGTTGAGGCTAGCTTTTGCAAATTACGTTTTTGGCTTGAGTCGTAGAGCTTTTATGTGCAGCCATCATACATACATATATATATAATATATTACTGAAGAATGAAGTCAGCAGAAGAAAATATGTTCTGTTTTCCTCAGTGGGTATGTCATTTGCCCATTGAGTAAACGTCTGCTGATTATAAGTTAAGAACTGGTATTTGTACTTTAATGTGTTAAGATTGGAAAGGAATAAAAAAGAAAGGAAAGGCAAGCCCAAGGGATACATTTTCTAGGCTGGCTCAGGCAACACCTGACTAAGTGTTACAGACTCACCTTCCCATCGCCCACTTCAAACCTCTGTGGTGGTCATCTCCCCCGTGGCAATGACAAGTTTCTCTCCATGGATGTCCTTGGGCTATGGTGGCTGCCACTTTGACCTTCCCAATCTCCTCCTTGGGTTCCGTTTGCTGCCACTAATTTCAATTCTTTTAGCATATTCTTCTCTGAGCTCCTCACTTTGAAATATCCCGAACTTGACCCTAACTCTACATTTCTGTTGATGTTTTTAATGCTTCTTCTTTGGCTCATGCCATTTTAGGAGACGGAAAGCCTAAAATGAGGGGGCGGGCAGACGGGAAGGCTGGTAATGCAGACCGAGAAACTTCCATTTGAACTGACTGGATGAGGACTGCTCATGTTCCAGACAACCTGAAGGCAACGGTTGTAAACATCAGCCATGTTTACAGGACACCTTCACAGTAATTAATGCCCAGCCTCACCAAGTGGAAACCTGAGACCCGACTACCATCATGACCAAGACCAGGAAAATGTTCTGAGCAGGACCCAAGGATAAGACAGTGAGAGAGGAGGTTGGGGTGAGGGTGCTGTGGGGCATAGGTGGGCTGAAAATGAAGAGAAGGGACTGGTAATTCCAAGGCATGACATTTCTGCAACTACCAGATAATCAGAGCCTTTGCTTCCGGGAACTAATTGAAGAACCACTGATTACAGGTGTAGCTTTTTTCATTATTCAGCTAATTCTGGGAATTAGTGGTGGTTTCAATAAGGTTGGCCTCATTAGGTTTATTCACAGGGGAGTGGCACTATTTGAAAGGACTAGAAGGATTAGGAGGTATGGCCTTGTTGGAGGAAGTATGTCACTGGGAGAGAGCTTTGAGGCTTTAAAAGCTCATGTCCGAATCTTTCTCTGCTTGTGGATCAGGGTGTAGCTCTCAGCTACTGTTCTAGTGCCAGGCTTCCCGCCACGCCCCCTGTCATGATGATAATAGACTGGCTTTCTGAAACTCTAAGTAAGCCCCAGATAAATGCTTTTGAAAATAAGAGTTGCTGTAGTCATGCTGTCTCTTCATAGCAATGGAACCGTGACTAAAACACCCTGTTAGCTCTTAGTGCCATCACTTCCCTCCAAAGGCTCTGGGGCCGCAGTTTTGTGGGAAAGGTACAATCTCAAGAGGACACACTGTGTGTGAAGATGAGACATAGCTAGAGCTGACGCGGATACAGAGCCCAGCTCTCTTAATGGGATAGGGAAAAGCACCGAACAGATTAGAGCCTCAGTTTCGCCATCGGTTCGAAGAGGTGGAAATGAGCAAGCAATTCTAAAAATGGATGCTTCATTCACATAAAGAGATTTCTTAGGAGGCATGGCATAAGATCTTGCTATCGAATGAGGAATACGTGTTGCGTTTGGAGAGGCAGCTTATGCCTCATTTCGTGTCCTGTTCACCATCTATAGCTAGGAGCATGTCAAACTCTTACAAGCCTGCCCTTCATGTGAGTGGGATGGGATCCCTTTGTCCACATGGCCTTCATTGTCACCTCCGCCCCGATGTCCTCTAGTGATTTAGTACTCACAATGCTTCTCACTTTCTGTGATTCCAGCGTGGAAGGTGACAGTGCTCTAGGCAATAGCGGCAGCTTTGCAGAGGTGTTCCATCATGAGGTTGTCCTTTCTGGTTCCAACTCAGGCTCAGGTGAGCCGCAAGCCGGAGGTGGGGGTGGCTTTTCCAAAGATCGAGTGACCCACGCAGGGGTCTGGGCCTCTCTTAATTGAACACATATTTTCTTCATCCCAACCAACTGCTCTTGATTCAGAGAGTAGCTTAGGAAAGAACATGACCATTTTCTCCTAATTTAGCCCTTTTAAACATCAACAGACAAGCACTCATGCACACAAATGTTGGTGAAGGAGACATATGGCTTTGCACAAGGGTAAAATAAATGTGGTATTATTTGTTGACTAATTTTAAAAGTCTGTAATGTCATGTTTGAGGGATTTTTTAAACCACATTAATTTTTCTGGTAGGTGTCAAGTCTGCCCTTGGAAGCCAGTAGGCAATATGATGGTTTTCCTTGTTTAGTGAATTCACTCCAGTTAGTCTAAACCAGTGTTCCTCAACCTTCCTAATGCTGCGATCCCTTAAGACAGTTCCTCATGTTGCACTGACCCCAGTCATAAGATTATTTTCATTGCTACTTTGTAACTGTAATTTCTCTACTATTACAAATCATAAAGTAAATATCAAATGTGCAGGATATCTGCTATGCAACCCCTAATGGGGTTGAGACCCACTGGTTGAGAACTCCTGCTCTACACTATCAGCCATGAGATCCATTTGTTCTATTTGTTAGAGGGAAAGGTAAGAAAGAGGCCTAATTTCTTGAGGGACCGTTAGTGGGATCCTATGCTGGAGGGTGGGCTGTGTGATGTACGAGTGTGCAATATTCCTGTGCCTCTACGTGACATCACTTCCTTCCATAAAGTTACCATAAGCAACCTCAAGAATTTCTGGTCACTTACAAACGTCAAAGGCCCTCTAGTCACTAATCAATACAACCAGTCCAGTGTAAATACCAAAGTGTGCATTTCATTTCATGTCATAACCCTTTACCTTTCCACGCCTAAGCCCAGACAAGCTTGTTCACTCTCTCCATTGTGGTTAGAAGTTGGTCTCCTTTTTCTCTTCCCTAATTTATTTATCTCTATGCATCTTCCAGCCTATGCTTGGGATCCCTGCTGGGCTGGCACACACAGTGGGCCAGGAGCAGAGGCAGGGGCTGGGCAACACTGATGTGAGCAGGTATCAGGCTTTCTGGACATTTAACAGGTGCTAGGATCTGTCCCCCTTTCAAGGGCTCATCCGGGAACTTTCTGGATGCACTCTCTTGGACCCTAGTCCTGGGTCCTGGTACCTGTACATCCCTCAATGCATGTAAGTAAGGCCACAGCCTCTGCCCACGGAAGCACAAGACTTTAGGAGTCACTTCTTATAATAACCAGAGTACTTCTTATTTGGTCTGTTGTCTTCTTCTAGCAGCTGTCTCAGGGTGGATCCAATTTTTTTCACAAAAAAAAAAAAAAAAAAAAAAAAAAAAAGAAAGAAAGAATGAAAACAAACTTTTAAGGGAGGAAGAATTTATTCTGACTCATGGTTCAGGAGATGTAGTCCATCACCGTGAGGAAGGCGTGGCTTGGTAGAAGGAGTGTGTGCTGGTCAGGAAATTGATAGCTAGAGCTGGGCTGGGTCACTGTCCTCTGACCTTACTCCCACAGCCCCATGAAAGCTGGCTAGTTCCCACATCCAGAGATTCCACAACCTTCCCAAATAGCACCACCAGCTGGGGACCAGATGTTCACACACATGCACCCATGGGTGACATTTCACATCTAAACCATAGCAGCTCATGGCTCATAGCTGCCATAGGCTCAAGGCCATCCCATGGCGAAAGATATGTTCAGTCCAAGTTCAAGATTCCCCGTAGTGCTAACAGTTCCAACACTGTTCAAAAGTCCCGAGATCTTTGCAGACTCAAGGCGGTCTGCTCATCATGAGCCAGGACAGCTGAGGCATCTGCTCCTCCCCCTGCCGAGGAGCCCAGCATCTGGAGCTGCTTGGTCCTCGCCCCTTTTAGGTGGATGACACTTCCGTTTCTCCACACTTTTCTGCTGTCCTAACATCCACATTGTGACTTCTGGTTCTTGTCCATTCTTCAGAATAGAACTGTCTCCACCCCCTCCCCCATTAGGGTGACTCTCTATCCACTGTGTCACATGGGAGCAGCTTCTGATTCATCATCTTACCCTGAATTCCATCAGAGACTGTACTCACTTACTCTCCTTTGCACAGGATCTGAACACCTCTATCTGTGGCCTCCGTAAACTGAGAACTGTCCAGTCCTGGTGTGATCTCTCCTCATTTGCCCTCAGAATAGGGGCCAGAATTCCTTTGTAGATGAGTAGATACCATCTGGGAGTTCTTCATCTGGGGGATGAATCAAGCCTCTTTCCTTGGGCTTTGGTGAGGCAGGTTTGATCCACTTTTGTTTCTAAAGTGCAAGAGATTTGTTACAAGCAAGTTCTTAAAAGAATCCTCTAATTTCCCAATTCCTGATGCTTTCTCCATGGCCTTGATGTATAAGAGATAGTAGCATCTCCCTTGTCACTATGTTTTTAAAAAGTAATTCCACAGTGTCCTTAAACTTCACTTTGAACGTGCCGTCTAATGTTCAGAGATTTTAGCACAGTGTAGGAATAAACAGCCCCGTTGTTACACTTACCATGTAAATTTGCATTGGATCTAACACACATGGTTCAGCTTTTGTAATCTATTGACAATAGAATCACTTAACCCAGGTAATTGGAAAACTAAAATGACAGTCTCCCTGATGCCCAAACACTCGGCATTGAACAAATCTGAATGGGTGCCTGGGCTAAGTCTCCACCTTCAAGGAGTTTTGTGATTGTATCCAACGCAATCAAAGCTTTAAAACTGCCTGGACACAAGAAAAGATTGTTTAGAAAGTTGAGTATCACACTTCCTCAAGAGCATCAAATCTAAGTAGTGAAGGTGGCAAAGGATCTCAGGAAATTAGTGGCTGAGCAGAGTCAAACCTCATCAGGGATGGAGACAGAGGACCTGAGAGCCAGCCATCCTGCTCCTGGGTGTCAGATTTTAGGGGGACCCTATATTTGGTTTATTGACCCATGTCTCGACTTTATGTGTGATGTATCTGTTTGTTGGTCTACACTGTTATGGGATTCTCTAAGTCACTGAGACACTGTATCAATGCTATGGGCTGACCTTAGAGTTAAAAATCTCAGAGGAGACTCAGGGCAATGACCAGAAATCCCATGTTGATTGTGAGTGCAGGGAAGGGCTGGAGGCATGTGACTCTAACATCTAAGCACAGTACTTGTCATCTTGTCATGTAGCTCTAGTAAATCCATCATTCTATATTTCAGATACCAACACCCGATAAAAGGCTCCGTGACCCCAAGGAATGGGTACAAACTTTAAAAACACTCTATACTAAGTTGAACAGCAGATTTGATTATTGTTTTTGCTCATTCATTTGCTTCTGCTATATTTGCTGACCATTAAATATATGCCAGTTAATATGGTACTGGCTTCAAGGCACCTCAAAATCTAGTGATGAATTCAACATGAAACTTAGCTAACTCAAAGAGAAAAGGCCTGTGCATATAGCTGATTGTCAACTACTTCCCTGTAGAAAATTTAAATTTACTTGGTTTGGTTTTAGAATTAGGTGATTGCAATATGGAAATTAAAAAAAAAAGTTAGGGGAGTGTGGTGTTATTAACATTTTCCTCTTCATTGATTCCTAATAATTTTGGATAGATGTATGAAATTATGGCGAGTAGTCATTCTATAAACCCTTATTTCTGTATTGATATGGATAAAAATTCATAAATGCTGAACAGGTGGGTTTTGTCTTAACAGGAAAACAACTATTGGGCTCTTTTGAAGGATGGAACTTCTGAAACATTTTCATTGCGCTACAAGGGAACCACGTGCTTATTAAAGTCACTCCTTACTGTTCCAACCAGGCTGCGTTTACCTATTGTGGATCTTTCACAAAAATAGAATAATACACCCATATAAGAATGGGTGGAAACTAGCCACAGATATATAGAGGGTCGAGATAATCTTATTGGCTGTGGTGGGTTTTTATAGTCTTTAGATTTAGTTATTTATTGATCATATGAGTCAACAGACTAAAGGGTATGTTTAAGAATAAAGTGGACGAAGTGTGGTTTTCCCCTCACTGATAATTCTAAGTGATACTTTAGATACTTTTGTCATTCATGTTCCAAGAGCTAAGGCTCTTAGAACTGGTAGGCTAATATTGACAGGCAACTTCAAAATGCTTCCTGTTCTTCTTTATGTCAGCCACCATCCTTTTCTCAACATGTCAGAGATGATTTTGTCCACAATTTATCACTCAGTTACCAAGGTTTAAAATCGTGTGATGGGCGGTTACTCATGTTGTAAAACATCCCTGCGGGAGCATTGGAAGGTGGCTTTCAATGGATCGGTAGATGTTTAATCGGAAGAACTGACACTACAACCATTCATTTCTGTAGCCACACAGGAGTAGTAAGTGAGTTTCTGCTTTCCATTCTGCAAGGTGGTCTTTTATCCCCAAAGAAGTAGTCCTGGCTTGTACCGAATCGGGAGGGCATCTTGTTGAGCAAACGGCCCTTCTGGAAGTGTCACAAGCAAGTTTTGAACAATAAGTCTATATTGCATCTAAAATTTCAAAGGTAGTTGAATTAATTCTTAGAGCATTTAACACAATGTATTTTGAGCATGTTCACCCTTCAGCTACTCCCATATCTACCATCTCCACCCCCACCCAACTTTGGGTTTTCTTCTTCTTTGCCTCCCCCATCTTGTTCATTTGTGGTGTCAAACTACTCTTGGGAGTGAGGTTGACTTACCAAGGGTTACATAATTCAAGAAAGCCGACTTTCGTCCCAGCAGCTATCAATTTCTATTTTGTTCCCACATCTTCCCTCAAATACATTCTGGGAGTTTGACCACACCTTGCTCAAGACTTGCGCATGCTATCATAATTGCTATGAGTTTGTTTGTGCAAATACATGTTGTGTCTGCAAAACAATGTTTCCTTGATGCTACTCATTTCCTCTGACTCTTACAACCCCGCCCCCCTTTTCTGCCAAGATCCGGGGCCCTTGGAGGAGTGTTGTGATATTAAGTCCCATTTAGGACTGATGACTCCACAGTCGCTTATTCTCTGAACAGTGACCAGTTGAAGGTCTTGGAGTTCAATGCCATCTACTGTAAGAAGAAGTGTCTCTGATGACAGTCGACAGATGCACTAATCTTTGGTTATGGTAGTCCATCATTGGAAGTCATTTTAATTCCTTGTCCATTTAATAGAATGATAGTATTAGGTTATCCTTTGGGGTCTATGACCTGTCTAGCCACAAGTTCTTGACTTTGTTAACAGAGACAGGAACAGGGTTCATCTACTCTGGAAAATCACCTCTAGAAAACATGTTTTGTGGCCAAACATATTTGAAAGAAAAACAACAACAGCAAAAGACCTCCAAGTGGGATTGCCTTATTCACACTGCAGTAGTTAGCAGGGAAAAAGAAACCATCCTTACCATCGCCCTGCTCACAAAGAAGTTACTGCAATCTGGTTGCCTTGGCCAACTCCCTTTCTCCCCACCTCCAGATTGGAGTGAAAGCAAAACCTGCCATCGAAGTCTATAAGGCATTCAGGAAGAATACTGAGGAGGTTTTGGAGCAAGCTCCCCTTCAACAAAATGAAAAAGAGGTAACAGAACCTCAGGTGTTGTTGACAACCCAGAAAGTGTCTGATAACCCAATGAGCAATGGTGGTGATGGGCAGAGGGGCAAGGCTAGGACTGGGTGAAGGTGAACTGCGGCTGGTTGGGAAACACTCACTGGAATGAATTCACATTTATATACAAGACGCAGCATGTCCAGGCTCACTGAGCTAGAACTATATATAATTTAGTTGATCTTATATCCATTCTGAAAAAGCTGAGTTATCATATGAGGAGTCAAAGATCTCATTTTGTATGAAAGAGACACAAACAGAAATGAGACCATTAAACTTGAACTTTGGGGCATTTTATACTACTGTTTAAAGAAGGTTCCATTTCTACTGATGTTTCTGTCTACATAGCCTGCAGTTAATGAGTACATTCTTAGTGTTGGGAATAAACTCGCCTTCCATTTTCCTTTGGGGGAATCTTCAACCTCTCTAATCTAACTGTGAGTTACCTACTAGCATAGCTGCAGGTGGTGCCCATGTGTCCATGCTTGTTTGTAATATGTTACTAATCACTGACACGTGAATAAGGACCACTTCTATACGGTAAATGGGACATAGCATTATTGAAACACAAAGAGCAGTTGCCTTGACAATTCTGTAGCAGTTAACATGGCTGCTACCGCCTTCTCTCCATCCTCCTCTTTTTAGAAAACGTTCTAGTTATCCTTTGGATCATCAAAATATTTTTTGTTCATGTCCACTTCCACAACTACCTTCCCTTTTCTTTGGACACATTCCGGCATGTCACCTTCTTAAAAGTTGTTGGAATTTATGTGTGTGTGTATGGTGTACAATCTATTTTGTTTCTAGCTCATCTTTGAGATATATATTCTTTCTTTCTCTTTATATAACCCACCAGAGAGACTTTCCCCTAAGCTTTTTTTTGTTTGATATTCTGAATTTTTCATTTCCAGTTACTTATATTTCAGCTTGGTGTGTTTTAGAGGTTTGATCTCTTTTTCTATTTTGAATTGTTTTTATTATTCCCATTCAACTGCTCATAGTTTTTTTTTTTTTTTAGGGGGGAATCTTCATTCAAGCATTGTTATTCTCCTTAAGTTCCTTAATCATATTTGTAAGTGTTGTAATTTTAAAAAGTGGTGCTCAAGAGAAAGACGACATGCAACAGAACTTGGGTTTGGGGGGTCATTGGGGGAAGTGAATGGGAAAAGGGGGGAAGGGAAAGGGAGACCAGCCTCTGAGGACAGAAGCAGCAGAGGGCAGAGAGGGGGGAGGGAGAGAGAACCAGAGAAAAACAGGGAAGTAGAGAGAAAGAGAGAGAGAGACAGAAGGTGGGCAGTGTCCTTTTAAAAGGGAACATAGTGAATGTGCACAGGTGGTGCTCATAGTGGCTGAAGCTGAGGATGTATCCTGTCAGAACCCCAAGAGCAGGCCAGTACAGATGCCTGAATGCTAACGATAAGCGCCATTTCAAAGTTCTTGCCTTGTGCATCAGCTAAGTTGCCTTTTTGAAGGAGTTGTTACAATGGGAGTACCCACTGGGCTACTGGAATGTTGGCCGAGCTTGTTGGCTTGGCCTTGCGATGGTGCCCACAGCAATAGTGAGTTCACGAGACCAACTGCCGTGCCGTGTGCAGAGTACAGCCCTTCACAGGATCCCTCCCTCCCCTGGTTCTGGATCCCTCCCCTGGTTCTGGCTCTTACACTCTTTCTGGATGCCTGAGCCTTGCTGCGAGGATGCAGTTAACCCAGCCTATTCTCATGATAGTTTATGTCTTGAGAGAGAAAGTGGAGGCATATGTGTTTCACAGAAATGCTTCCTCCAAGACCTGTGATTTCTATTGTGCACTTCTGCTGCTCTGTAAGTTAGAAAACTCATTTAATAAGAGTTCTCTCTATCAGAGTAAAATTCCTGCCAGGGATTGGTGCCTCACACCTTTAATCCCCACACTTGGGAGGCAGAGGCAGGTGGATCTCTGAGTTTGAGGCCAGCCTGGTTTATACAGAAACTTCCTGGACAACCAGGGCTGTTTCAAAAAACAAAAATAAACCACCCCCCCACAAAAGAAAGACCATTCTAGCATGAAAGGAGGTACACTGGAAATTGGTTCAGTTAGAAAAGTGCCCCTATCCTTCTGGCTGAACAGAGTCCTGAGCAAGCTGGGGTCGTGCTGGGATGGGGCTGAAGGGTTGCAAAGTCACACAGCTCGGAGTTCGCATCTATACTGGAAGTAAGGGCTGTAGAGGTTGTGCTTAAGAAGAGTTATCATTGGCTGGACCTGTAGAAGGGTGAAGTCAAGGAGGGGCATCCTGGCCCATGAGGTACCTTCGGCTGCACTATCAGATGGGGATCTGGGGCTGATGGGACATCCCACCATGATGCATAGAGTGAACATGGCCTGCTTGATCACACTGTAGAAGAAGATGGCCTGTGGTAGGAACAGGAAACGGAAAAGAATGGCATGTGGGAAGCAGGGTGGGGGGTGTGTGGGGTTATAATTTGTATGACGCAGCCATTCCCTGACATTTGTAAAAATGTTTGTGGAGATATTACATTGTTTTTCCTCTGGATTCGGGGCCCCAAAGCTACTGGCACATGTCAGGAAAGAAATACAGGAGCATCTTTATGCTGCCGTCTACTGGGAGTGCGCCACTGCCACTGAGTACCACTGAGAGCACCAGCTGTGCACATTCACTATGCTCCCCTTTAAAAGGGCCCCGCCCACCTCCCATCCCCCCCTCCCTCCCTCCCTCTCTTTTCTCCCACAGCTCCTGTCCCTAGAGGCTGTTCTCCCTCCTCTTTTTTATGATCCTTTCCCTAATTAAAAAACTCTCCACTTGAACTCTGTCACATGGCATTTTTCTCTCGAGCGCTGCTTCTTTTATTTATTTACAACACTGACTGACTTGTGTCTCCTCCAAACTCAAAAGTTTGAATCTGTATCCAGCTCATCAGACTATTTCCATACAGAAACCTTAGGAGGCAGTTAAGGTTGAGTGAGTGATGTCATCTGCCTTATTCAGCCTTATCAAGAGGGAGTACCACCTCCTCTTTTTTTTTCTCTTGTCCTCCCTCCATGATGACCCAGCCACACTGAGAAGTCAAGCAACCTTTGGGTTAGGAAGAGGGTCCTGCTCTCTCTCACATTTCAGTTTTCCTAACCAAGAGAAAGGAAATGCCTGCCGTTTGAGTTCCCTGCCTGTGACATTTTTGTGATGGGAGCCTGAGCTGACTAAGACAGTACCTGATGCTTTAGAGTTGATCTTGGTAAATATAGTAATCAATATTGTTTCAGTGAACTGGATGAATGAGTCATCGCCCATTGGCGTGATTACAGATGCGCTAGTCCCTCAGTACAGGATGATTGCAACTCAGGGGGCGGGAGACAGGAGGGGCATCTGCTAGCTAGCATGAGGGTCCAGGGTTGTCAGAGAGAGTGGGAGGCAGCCGTGGCTGTGACTGAATATAAGGGAAGGCTTAGACAAAGGCTCAAAACTCAAATGCTCTGCTACCCTTTTGGCTTTTCATTTTACCGTTTGGTGGGCTTGGCTCTGAAATTGGAGACAATTCTTGGTTGATTATGTGGTGTGTGTGTGTGTGTGTGTGTGTGTGTGTGTGTGTGTAGCTCTCTTAACAGTAGATAAACCTACCTGAATTTAAGTGTATTTAGCCATTGGCTATTGCACTGCACAAAGGAGTAACACCTTAAACAATGTGATTCCTCAAGTGAACAATAGGTAAAGGAAGGAGAGGGACATTGTGTGACAATAATTGGGATAATTTCAATGCCTGTGTTACTCACAACACTTGCCATGCAGACTCTTTCTGAATTACCTTCTACCATATGCAACATAGGGAGATAGTATAAAATGATTGTACACTATTAAAAAAAAATTCCAAGGGAAGTTAAGATGAAAGAGGCTGACTTCTATTAAGCTGAGCGTGGTCTCTGAATCACTCACTGATCAGTAATATAGACTAGCCATTATGCTTGGTAACCTACAATTGGCACTATCTTCAAGCCGCCGTCAAGAAGACAGAGTAGAACTGAGGTCACAGGGTTTATGAGAGGACTTTGGATGAGTTACTAGTGTGCAAATATATTTTCTTTGTATTGGCAACAGGGTGGAATGATAAGGCTTCCCATTGGCTTCTGGGTACTTTGCATCCTTGCAGGCTTCCAGACTTAACATTTTAACATCTTCAAAGTCTACTATTCTTAAAAGGTCTATGAATGAAAGGATGTTAGTAAAATTCAGGGGCTTCCAGGGGGGGTCCTCCTACAGGCATCAGGCTTTGGCTGAGGAAACTACGCTACATCCTGTTGCTAAGGGAAGCTGATGCTGGAAACCCAGTACCTGGATGGGCACACTGTAATTTGGAAATGGGTTATATGTGCTCCAATGTGTTGATCACCTGGATCAGGTAGAAACTGAATCACTTATAGCCTATAAAGTTGGGGGATTGGCTAGAATAGGTATTAAGGGACACTCTGTGTTTAAACTTTGATTGACATGGTTGCTAATGGTCAAATCTATCCACATTTGTCAGGCTGCATACTTAACATATGTGCATTACATTGCACTTAGATTTTGCTTCAAAAACTAAACTCTAAGGTCAAAGTCTAGGAGCCAATTAAAAGAAAAATCAATAAAGGAGAAACCCTTTACATGGGAATTCATCCTACTTCTGCTTTAGAGGAAACCCATGTCAAATCAAGACTCAAGAACAAGTTCTGAGCTGGCATGTTCCCATGATGCTGGTGCTCTGGAGGCTGAATCAGAAGGCTCACCATGTGTTTAGAGCAAAACTGGTCTACATAGTGAGTTCCACGACAGCCTGGACTTCAGGCTAAGACTTTGTCTTAAAAAGAAAAGAGAGAAAAGAAAGAATAAAAGAAAGGAAAGAAAAATCACACACACACACCATCTATAATCAAGGTAATGTTCAATCTGAGCAGGGCTAAGCCTTCCCATCTCAGTGCAGGGACCATGCTAGTCATACAAGCTATCATGCAGCTACACCCCTTTTATTTTTTTCATGGTTTTTTTTGAGGGATAATGTCTTTTTGTAAATGTAAAGGCCTTCAGTGGGGCCAGAGAGGAAGCTATGTCTGGTCCTAGTCCTGTCTGGTTAAGAACTAAATTGGAAAGCTCTCTGGTGAATCATGCAGCCAAACACTGCTAGGTTATGCCTTGAGACGAGATGGATTTGAAGTTTGATTTTATGGCTCCAGTCGCTATGAAGATCAGAAGATAACACCCCAGCAAAAAACAGTTTGGGAAGTGCCAAATGGCTATGATCACGTGGAAAGTTAGTGTTCAGAAATGGTCCTTCGGACAGTTGGGGATGTTATTTTGTCATTCGAAGTATCTAGATGGGAGATTAGCCCATATTTGGCGACCTAACAATGACCAGACAGGATGCGGCATATTCAAGTTCTCAGAGTCAGTTGCTCCTCTGTGGGATGAGGTGATAAAAATAACTTCAGTTCGGGGAGGAAAGTAACAAATGGCTGAGAACCACAGCTGGGGCTGAGGAGGGAGGGCCTGGAGAACGACCGTGAGGGTACAGTGATGCTTGGGCCAAACCTCAAGAAGGCATACATGTATGAAGAAGACGGGTTACTTTGAAACAAGGGATTTTCATTTGGCTGAGGCCCAGGCTACCTGTTGGAGGTGATAGGGTAACAAGGAGAGGTCTGCGAGAGAGGATGGCCTCGGTTCTTAAAGAAGCTGGGGTTTGGGGGTTACGACGGAGTTGAGTTTGAACCCGTTAGACCCTGCAGCAGGGAAGAGTCAGGCAGGAAAAGAAGCCAGAACCAGGGAAGAGATGGAGGAAGAAAGCAAGAGAAGGAGCTGTCCTTGGGAGGCAGCTGGGAGGGGTAGGGGAGTGGGATGGGAAGGGAGGGTGTGCAGAGTTACAGGAGTTGCTTCTTGGCTATAGACGGCAAAAGAGTGTCGGGCACTAGAGGAAAAGGTGACGTTTTAATGTGGGTGACTGAAGGGGCAGTTAGTGATGCTGTGTCCGAAGGGAGTATGAAGAGAGAATGAAGATGGGCGCTTCCATTAACAAGCTCTGAGCAGGGGACCACTGGTGATGAGATCTGGAGATTGCACTGGGCAGGAGCGGGAGGCAAGCTCACGTTCGCTTCATCACATGGGCATCCCGGGATGCCACAGCAGTATCCTATGCTCAGTGTGGGAGTCAAGGCAGAAGAAAAGAAGGATGAGCATCCAGAGGCTAGAGCTCTAGAGGAAAACCATGGAATGCCATGCTTTCCCACAACCCCTGGAGACAGTTTACCAAGAGGAGTCTGGAAGCTATTCCTGGAAATGTCTTTCTTGGGATATCTCAGGCTAACTGGGATTATAACCCTCTGCACAAAGTCCCTGAGGTGATAGCCATCTTCTTACCCTTCCCTTGATGGCCCTAAGCCCCACCTTTTCTAATTCCAACTTTCCTTGGCTCTCTTGTCATCTACTGTCCCTGCTTTCTTGCACACTTTTGTTTTGGATTGGCTTGATGAATGGGTGGCCATGGTTGACCTCCAGGCGGCACCACCGTCACCAGTATTCAACGGTATCGACAACAAAGGGTTAATAATCTTTCTTGTCAATACTGACTTGCATGTTTATCTGTGCAATGCCAGAACTCGGATCTCGGGCTTCCCATACGCTAGGCGAATGCTTAGTATTCATACTGCGGCTCTCAACATTTATTTACGTTAGATATTTGTGGTCATTGCAGACTGTTAGGGAATTTTCCCATATTCTGATATTATGACCCTTAGACTTTCGAAAAAAACAAAACACAAAATGTATAGTTGCAGCATGATATCACTAGTCCTTTTTCTCTCTATTACTTTCTTTGTACTGGCTCAAGTGCCACTCATAAATCTCCTGGTAACTGCCCAGGGTCCTAGGGCTGGAGACTGGCCACTCCTGGCATTGTGATTAGAGTCACTTAATACCTAAGGTGGTGACTAATGTCTGGCAACAAAGGCTTCGCTAGGTCTCCTGTGTCCTGGGACCCAGGGTGAGGGCATAGGCTGGGTAGCTTATTACTCTGCATCGTACTGTGGTGGAGAGAGGAGCTGGCAGACAAGTGCATCTGTATGCAAACACTGCTGGAAGAGATCTCAGTACAACTGTGAGCTTGTAATCAGTGTAAGGCAAAGCTGCTTTATACTCTAGCTCTAAGACTAAAATATCTTTTTTTGGGGGGTGGTGGTGTGTGTTTATGGACAGGAGTCAGTGAGTTCTCCGTGGAGAGGCTCAGGGGCTTGGTTAATGAAGTGGGGGAGTATTGCATTTCAGTTGGAAACATATCCCTGGAATGCCAAAATATTTATTGCAAAGTCTGACCTCCTTTCGCCACTGGTTAGCATGGCCGTTGAGCATCTCATTCAGAGGTGAAGTGGGGCTAAGTCGCTTGATCCAAATGCAACCCAGGAGGCTTTTCTTGGTAACTTACATTACTGGGGAAGACCTTCCCCTGGAATAGTTTGTAAACTTGATCTCTGTGCACATGTCGACTGCCATTCCAGTTGAGCTGCTAACCTGTAATTTACAATCCTGTTTCACTCTCTGTACCAGAAAGCGTGGGGCACTTCTGGCTCCCCAGGTAGGGAGCGAAGGGGACTGGAGTTTCTTCTAGGAACGCTGCCTTTGACTCTAGCTGTGGTACTCCTGTTCCTCAGCAGACAAACAGCAAGTCTCCCACTGCCATTCATCCAGCGTTGTGCAGAAGCCCAGCTGCCGCGTCTGCCGGGAGGGGCTGCCAAGTGCCCTGCCTACTGGCTGCTTCCCGAGAGTCCCTGCCACTCCACATACAAACACATCCATACACGCTCTTCCGTGATCACACACACCGAGCCACTCGATCATTCGAGCACATTCCTTCCTTCCTTCTTACTATCTCGGCCCTCACCTCTACAAGCCCATGGAACATTTCTGGAAAGGCGCTCTTGCACCAGCAGGGTACGATCGGTTTTGATTTCTCTCTCTAGCTTGAGCATTTTGAGAAAGCAACTTACCTTTCTGCCTACTGTCTGTATCCTAGCCGGAGAGGAGGCTGTGCTATTTTTTTCTATGGGGCGGGGGGATCTGTGTGGCTCCCTTCCCCCCCCCTTTTCTGAACTTGTAGGCTTCTTTGTGCCATTTATATATAATTTGGCAGGCTCAGATTTTTAAAGAGCCCCATGAAGTGCTTGCTTTTGCATGTGTTTTAAAAAGGCATTTGAAAATTGAAAGTGTGATTTACGGAAACTAAATCATCTGTGATAACATTGCTCTAGAAAGTAATGGTTGCTGGCCATAAAGAGAAATATCTGCGATTCACCTAATGTGTTTTTAACCCTTTCTCTGCTGTCACCCAGACTTGTGGATGCTAAACTCAACTTTGTCTTAAGGATTTAAATCAGCCTGGCTGTGTAGCATCCAGAATGATCTGTTTCTCTAAGAATTAGATGAACTGTGTACTCAGTAGAAAATATTTTTAAAGTGTTACTATTAGTAACAGCAACCTTGACATTTGCATGTATCAGGTACTGTTTGGGGGCATATGGGATAGCAATCAAATCTGAAGGTTAATGGTTATTTTAGGGGATTATTAGGTTGGGACAAAGGAAGTTTATTAAGAAAAGTATAAGCTTATGTCTTTTGTTACAGTAGCAGGTGTGTGTGTGTGTGTGTGTGTGTGTGTGTGTGTGTGTGTAATCAGATTTTAATAAAATACTGTAGAATTCAAGAGCTGAAGGGCAGGGAAGCCTCTCAAAGTCTCTTCCTAGACAGACAGGGCTATCTAATTAATTGCCAGAGCTTTGGGTAAGGACCCCAGGTAATATTTTATAGGAAAACGTCTCCCTCCATGTTCAGTTTTCTCAAGTTTTGGTTGCATAACCTGTGGAAGGCAGGGACACCCATGTGCGCCCAACTGAAGGTTTTTCTGAATCATATCCGCATGAGAATTTTAAAAGGAAGCAAATTTGGTACTGGGGTCCAACAAAAACAGAAAAGCGATGGCTGTGCTGGAAGGGACCCCTTGGGGAGCAGTTTTTTTTTCTCTCCCTTCCCAGATGTGGAAGTTGACAGCTGGCATTTTTTTTTTTCCTTGACTCCAAGCGCAGGTCTTTCTATACATGCTCCATCTCGGCTCTCCTGGCCCTAGGTGCCTTCTGTCTGTGTCCACCAATGCTAAATATAGCTGTCTGCATATGCAACCACACACCGCATCCTATTTGCCATATCTCAGTTACAGATACAGTTACTGTCCTCCCAGGGTCTTTCTATGCATACACTACGTACTTCCAGCCAACAAGAAGACCGAATCAAACAGAAAGAGAGAGACAAACAGAGACAGATTGGAGCCTGGCACCGGCACACAGGCAACACATCAGGGGGGTGGGGGGGGGAAGCACGGCCTGTGGCTTAGTCTACATTTGTTGCTAACCTAGTCTTCCTGGGGATGGGGGTGGGGGGGCGCAGCTGCTGGAGATTCCCTCTGCTACCCCACAACCCCTGCTGCGAAACCCAGCAACGAAGACCAGGAAAGTAAAGTTCAGGGAAGCGGTTCTTCGGGTGCGCGCACGCGGTGTGATGTTTCCATCAGTGTCTGAAAGCGGCAGCCCCAGGCCGGCGGCTTCCAAGCATGTTTGCCATGTCCAAGAGCAGGGAAGACCAGTATGTAAAGTTGGAGAACCCGGGAGTGGCGGGGTGCGCTCTCTGGAGTTGGGCCACCTGGGCTCTGCAGGGCCAGGGCCAGGGCTAGCGCTCGCACCGAGGGGACCTGCGCTGCGTGGCCTCTAACAGCGGGCTCTGCTCTTTTTCCAGGTGGCCCGTCCGTTGCTGAGCCCTCTGCGTGCGCGGGGAGCCTGTCTGCGCCTCGCCGGCCGCCACTGACCATGACCATGACCCTCCACACCAAAGCCTCGGGAATGGCCTTGCTGCATCAGATCCAAGGGAATGAGCTGGAGCCCCTCAACCGCCCGCAGCTCAAGATGCCCCTGGAGAGGGCCCTGGGCGAGGTGTACGTGGACAGTAGCAAGCCCGCCGTGTTCAACTACCCCGAGGGCGCCGCCTACGAGTTCAACGCCGCCGCCGCCTCGGCGCCTGTCTACGGCCAGTCGGGCATCGCCTATGGCCCTGGGTCCGAGGCGGCCGCCTTCGGTGCCAACAGCCTGGGGGCTTTTCCCCAGCTCAACAGCGTGTCGCCCAGCCCGCTGATGCTACTGCACCCGCCGCCGCCGCAGTTGTCGCCTTTCCTGCACCCGCACGGCCAGCAGGTGCCCTACTACCTGGAGAATGAGCCTAGCGCCTACGCCGTGCGCGACACCGGCCCTCCAGCCTTCTACAGGTACCCGCAGCACGTCGGGTTGGCCGGCCCGCTGTGCCAGGTCTGGCCCGGGGAGGGAGCGCGAGAGGGGGGGGGGGACCTCACCGGTCACAGATCGCCCCCTCCCATCCCTCGGGGAAGTCAGGAAGGATTCTTTGCTTTGCGGAGCTGCCTTCTCTCCACTGGCAGCTTAAAAACAACAACAATAACAATAGCAACAACAATATTCTCCACCCGCAGCTGTCTGTGGGAGAGGCAGACTCAAAAGGCCGGTGTTTCCTAACTACACACGCATTGGAAAACAGTCCAGAGAAGTTATTTATCGGGAGAGCATCCCAGAGCGAGTAAACCCCAGGTGGTCCAGGCGGTTTGTGTACGGATCCTTTTTTATTATTTAAAGATGGCGGTGTTTGGGGTTAGCGGAGCTCAGGGGAGAGTGAGCAGTCGTTATTTCAGTGTATCGGGTTCAGGGTTCTTTCATCTAGAGTTTTGAACTGGAAACGGGCAAGGGAAACAGGAGAAGATGGGTTTTAGGTGCAGGTGCCTACTGGATGGAGTTCGGGCTGCTCAGAGGACCTGATAGGGGAGTCGAATGGGTCTCAACAAGTTTTGATTTCTGGCTGAGTTCGAGTTAGAGCACATTGCTGGCATATGACTTGTGACAGCTGGGAATTTGTAAGTGTCCCGTGTGCTTAGAACATACCACATAGAAGCAACAGTGCAGTAATCCCCTGCCGCTGAGTTTCATGTCTGGCCCAGCGGGCAGAGACTGCTCTAGAGTGGCCCGCTGGTTAGCGCCATCCTGTCCTGTAGGCAGGCACTGTGCTAGAAGCCAGAGCAGCACAGGACACAGGGGAATCCAGAACAGAGACTCGTGGAGACCTAAGTGACTATTGTTTTGTGTCCCCAGTTTTAGTTTCTCCTAAGAAATGATGCTGCTGCTGATGATGATTTGATAACCCCTTCCTCTCCTTTCCGCTTTGACCCCGTGGGCCTGCAGAAGGCTTAGGTTCTGGCAAACACCTACCTGTGGGTAGCATGCCTAAGGGACAGTAATACATGGGCCAGGTACAGAGTCATCTGATGCCCACATGCTACCGAAGCAAAGCTAGCCCACTATAGGCTGGCTCCTGGCAGTTGGCTCCTGCCTCTGCCCAGATCTTCTGCATTACAAGCTGTGGACCGTTTTTCGTTCAGTGTTCTCTGTTTCCACGTGTATTTATAGCAGGAGAAATAGGACCAAGGTACAGAATGGCCTCAGAAGATCCTGCAGGGTGATTTCTCGGTGTATCCAAGCTCACCTTCGGGAACCAAAGCATCAGATACTGAAGTGGGTCCAGGCCCAGTTTTCACCTTCAGGATAAACAGTGAACAAAACTTTTAGAAAGTTGCTGGGTTCAAATTAATCTTACATGCTTTAATTCAGGGTTGGGCTGGAAGAGAAAAATAATTTGTTCTCCCGACTATTTTTTTTTCCGCTCTGAGCCGGAGGGGGGGGGGAACATAGCGATTAAGTCTAATTCATACTTTTAAAATTCCTTGATGTTAAGGACAGTATTGGTAAAATGTGAATCCTGTAACCTTGTGGAGTCCCGAAAGTATTTTTTTTCCATTTAATTTTCAGTTCTTTTATTGCAAATTAATGCCACTGAATTTCAATGGGGACTAATGAGGCTGCTCCTTGGCGGGTTATTTACTGCCTTGCTAATAATTACAAAGTGAGCATGGGAAAATAAAGAGGGATCACATTTTATTCAACACTGTCCATCATCTTGGTGGCAAAGAATCTCACCACAAAATACCCCATCTTAAACTTGTACTCCAAGTAATATTCAGATATTTTATATATATATAATGACTATATATATATATATATATGTATATATATATATATATATAAAATGACAAGGGATTCTTAAAAGTAAAAAAAAAAAATGCACACAGGTAGAATTCTGGGTGAAAACTTGGTTTTAGAATGAATGGTTTTCTTATTTGGCTCAGTTTCTGTAACACCTTTCCTGTTTTGTTTGAATTCTGCCTCTTACTTAGGAGAAAAGGGAAATGTCTATGCACATGTTTCAAATGGGTGTTTTGCTATTTTTTTTTTTCTTTTTGAGATTTTCTTTTTTGAATAACTCAGGATCAAAAGAAAGAAAAAAAAAAAAAAGAAAGAAAGAAAGGAGGGAAGGAAGAAAGAAAATGGCTGAACACGATGTTTTAAACAATTTTTACTTTTCCCAAAGAGCTATCAATAGTTTGGGGGAAAGATGAGTTGTTACAAATTTCTTCTCATGATTCAGTAAATGATGGAGTCAGTTTACCAGGTCTAAGTTTTGAAAAATGGGACAAACCCTGAAAGATTAGAATGTCTTAGAGGGCATGATAACGCAGTTAGGGCAGTTCCTAACTCTCTTCGCCTCTGAGTGCTAGACTGATGAAGTATTTATTTATTTATTACTGTGGGTTTGGGTTAAAGAAGTTTGGATGATACAGGCCTAAAATGTATTCAGGGGAAAATAAATCTTTTAGGCAAGTGGCTGTAGTTACTTATACAAAACAAAAGCTAATTGGTCTATCTTCATTTTAGTTTTTCATATATGTTGCCGTGGTGTCAGTGGGCCAGTCAGGCTAAGATTTACCATTTCCGATGGTAGAATGAGGACCACTTTCTGAATTGTGCCACTGTGTGTCCCAGTGGGTCACAGGGATGTTCGGGGAGTTCGGGTGAAGTTTGAATTATTCAGCACCTACATACTGTGTCTACCTTTTTTATTGGCCACAGCATATAGATATATTTACATATGAAGAGAAGTAACAGGCAAAATTGCTTGGGGCTTGTAATAATGTAAGAAATGCTGTCCCTTGCCAAGATAACTTGTTACTGAGACATGATACACTCCTAATAAACAAGCTGTGGTTTTATAGGCTTCATTTCACTGAAAATTTCATGAACGTCATTTTATACAGAATTTTTCTTTAGGTTTTAGGCAACTTTGAGGATTTCAAAGGAAGTTAAAGATAAAACACTTATCTTGACCATATTTTAGAAACTTTAACGTAGGTGTTTAATGCTGCCTGACCATTTTAATTTTAGTGTAATTAGTATTTCTAAGGGCAGCACATTGTTCACTTTTCTAACAAAACAAAGCTTAACAAATGCAGGTACAGACCTTCCATATCAGCCAATGCCCTGATAATGTAGATACTGATGTCTGTATAGTTTGGAAAACTAGCTGGACTTTGGTGACCACTGAAGACGCTTCTCAACTTTGAGAAGTTCCAGGGAGAGAATTGAGGGACTAATGTTCAGGTTTCCAATAAATCTTTCCATGCACTTGAATGGTTTGGCCACTCTTTTCTCTTTTAGCTCTTAAGTGTTTTAATAATTTAAATTGTCACCGACTATCTGACATGTCAGATTGGTCTAAGAACAGCGCCACAAACTCTGGAAGGAGGGTGTGCATGGATGTAAATGGAATCGCATCTCTGAGCTCTTTTCTTTTACACCAGCTCCTGGGGGTTGTACCCGCCTTGGAGAGAGCTCTCAGGGTTAACTGCCACTTATTCCAAACTTCTGACTCTATTAGCTTGGATCCCATTCTACAGTACTTTTTGGTACTCTCTCTCTCTCTCTCTCTCTCTCTCACACACACACACACACACACATTCCTATATATGCTGTGAAGTTCATAATTTGAGAAAATTCAGGTTGAGCATTTTTGATTTCTTATATTTTAAAACCATAGAAGTCAGGGGCATGGACAGCAAGAAAAACTATGTAGGATGTCAACCTTCCCAGGATGATGAGGGCATAGTGCTTTTCTGTATGAGACTGTGAAGGCAGTGTGATAGCTACACAAGCATCCGACACTTTTTAAAAGTGCTTTACTCACATTTGACTATCTGTCAGTACGTTTGTGTGCACTAAAAGCAAGAGGAAGGGACAGCTCTAGCTCTGAGCAGCCAGGGGTTGCGTTACAAATAGAGAGTGATGGCAACATGAAATCTTCTCTCCTGCAAGCCAAATCTAGATGGAATCTTTATGAGTACATGACATTTGTTTGCACTCTGCTCGTCATAAAGGACACATGTGTTGTGGGTATCTTTGTAGAGTAGCCAAAGTCCAAGTGGCATGTGAAAAGCTTTCTATCGGGAAATTCATGGACTTGACACATGATTTTACGGACTCCGTACACAAGACAAACTCTTGCCTATCTTCCCTGTGATGCCATTTTATTTAAGTGTAACTTGGGAAGCTCTAGGTTGAGAAAGCAGTGTATGGAGTGTCCCCCACCCCTGCTCCACGAGACTGTGAATGGGGAGAAAGAAGAAAATCAGCTTTTCATTTTAATGTTGAGTTTCAGTTCCCTTATTTGGGAAAGGGAAATGTGGAATGGCTATACTTGTTTTGAACCAAAATGCATGCTCCCAGAGAGATTCTAGATTAAAACAAAAAACAAAAAGACAGCCGTTTGCACACACGTGAACAGAATGAAAGCATATGTAATTTTACCAAGAGGAGAGAGCAGTTCATTAACTAAGAAGTTTGATTTTTACGGGTTCCGCTCTTGGAGTGGACGGGTGGATAATTTTGTTTTGCAATGAGTTTTGTCTTCATCCTAACATCTTACTCCTGAGTGTTCAAGTGATCTGGAGGCTGTGGAGGGTGTGCCTTTATAATATGCTTGGTCTCAGGATTGGGGGGAAAAACATAATTGCTATGTTTTATGCCTGGAGAATATTATTGGGGATTCCAGGAATACATTCACCTTAATCAATAGTGTTCAAACATGCTTTTACTTACTTGTATTTGATTAAAATGTGATGGTTATAAAGATAACTGTCCGGGCCCCAGCCAACAGAATTTTATGGAGTTTAATGATGTAGTGATTTCAAGTAAGTTGGTCTAAAGAATAAGGTTATGGTTACCATTTCTAATTGATGCCGTGGTGTGGAGGTGAGCTGGGATGTCGGTGTGAAAGATGGTGATGATGATGATAATGATGGTGAGGTTAGTAATAGAGTGCTGGGAATTGTTTTCTGGATACTGTGCAGCATGGGGTGGTTTATCTTATACAGATGCCGAAGTTTTATCATATATTTGGTTAATTTTGATTATTTGGTTATAATTTAAAAATCAGACAATTCCAATGATATTACCAACCAAATGAATACTGTAATCCTACTAAGTGCCTGTAACTGCTATTTAGAAATGTCAGACTTCCTCAAACCACAAACAAATGTGGGGTTCCCCAACCTTTGATTTTTTTTAAAGGAACAAATGTTTTTTATGTGTTCATTCCCCAAAGTTTTCCTACTGGGCTCGGTCATCTTTTTTTTTTTTAATAATTTTTTTATTTTAAAATAATCTTTTTCTCATTTTACATAGCAATCTTTAACAAGGTGGTAGGCTTGCTCCTTTCCCTGTAATTTTTCTAATTGTTGGAGTTCCCGTGCATTACGCACAGAAATACTGTGAAGAAAGTTCCTTTCCTGTTAGTAAAGTTTGTCAAGGAACGTTCAGAAGTAGGTACTTGAAGGGGAGTCCTTAAAATTCGAAGACTTGTTGTGGGTCTGGGTGGCAAGGACCCTCTGTGGTTCTTTTCTCCACTTTAGGAGATGTGCGGCTGTCTGCCCTTAGCTTCCTCTTAGCTTCATTCTTGTAGTCCTGTGTTCTGTGGCCTCAGCTCCTTTCTTGCCTCCTAAACGCCAGTATGTTCAGGAATCTAGAACTGGACTCGGGGTGTCCTGCACTAGTCAGCTGGTAGCTTTCTTATTTATTTTTTTTTAAAATTTGTTCTAAGACTGCAAAGGTGAAATTGCTATCTCTTAGTTTCTCACAACTAATAACCTGTTATTAGGTTAGAAACAGTCATCTGCGTTCTGCCTACTTCTTTTCCTCGTAGTCTTTGTTTCTTTCTTCCTAAATTTTCAGTTCATTCTCATGTTTTCTTGTTTCCGTTGTTTTATCTTCAAATGAATGAAAACTTTACGCCCCCTCCCATAATCTTTTTGGTTCCACCCCATCAGACTTTCTTCTTTGCTGTTTTAGGCCCATCTGCTTATGCTCAGATTTCTCCTCTACCTTTTCTGGCTTATTTCTTTAAAGACCTAGTTCATCTATTATTTTAATGACATTTGGAACTGGCCCCGAGACTTCCTCTCTGTCATAGGAAAACTGATAGTTCGAGGATATGCCTTCGTAACCCAGAAGGCCATTATCCAGATTCAGGACTCCAAAAAGAACCCCCCCCCCAGCCTCAGCTTTATGGATAGACACTTGAAAGAAAATAAGGAAGCAATTTCCACTTAGCAGAATGGCTTGGCCAGTTCCTTTATTTGGCTCCCTCGTTCCAAACTGAGAAGAGCGTGGAGGCCATACTTTACGATAGAAATATTCCTTTGCGCTCCTGGCAAGTCATACGACGGTGCTGTCTATAACAGCTGGGAAATCTTACTGGCTGTCATTTCAGAGTCTGTTTTTTTTTCCTTTTTTGGTGGGTAGGGCGGGGGTGGGATGTATATGATGTACACATAACCAAGAGTGCCGCTTGAGCTATTGTTCTGTGGAGTCGTAGAACCATGCGCATCTGTGCAAGGCATTTGTGCCTGTTTCCTACACCATCAACAAAAGCACTCGTTTAAAAAATGGTTTGAGTCTACCTATGACTCATTTTACTTACATTGTGAAAGTATGTAAGTGGAGCTTTGCTGAGATGCCATAAAACTTGCATAATGCTTCGTTGTCAGAGATGGAATTGATTTTAAAGATCCCTTGTGGAGATGGAGTTTTGTTTGGGGGTTAGACTTTTGTGCCAGGATATTCCAAACAGTTTGCAGTGGGGATGATGCATTTCCCAATTTGAGGACAAGGCACACACTAGTTACACTCAGAAGGCATTTTCTTTAGTTGTAGGATTGCGGGGCCTTGGGAAGCCTCTTTGTTTTTATAGGCAGGGCATCTCAGCCCTGACAGGTCCAAGGGGTTACCGCATCTAATTCAAGTCCAATCCTCTCCACCCCCAGCGAGGCTGTGGCTATGGGTATGCTAAGAAGCTGCTGGTTCGGGGAATGGATGGTGGTTGTTGGGAGGCCTCAGCTGCAGTAGCTTTCTGGGAAAGGCCATGCAGAGGGCTGTCTGTCCTGATGTCTGCAAGAATGTGGCTGGTCTGTGGATCTCTCCCTCCCTGGAGAATGAATGTAGAAGGGAGGGTCCAGAGGGCATTTCCACACACGTGGTCAGACCTCATTGGCCCCAGATGAAATCCTTGAAAGCTCCCTCACTCAAACTGATGTGAAGCCCTCAAGTCAATAGGGAGGACACTTTCTTCATATTTTGCCATCTACTGTGTGTTTTTTCTGAGGCTGAGCATGACAGGCATCCTTCTGGCTGCACGCTGTGTGTCCTTTTGGGGGTCTATTAGTGGCAGAGTGTTGGCATTTTTATCCCTTTTTGTTTGTGATTTTTACTGTGTGTGATGCCCCCAGGCGCAGAGCTAAAGAGCTGTCTGGTCTTCTCAGTGCAAAAGGCTGCCAGAGATAAGCTGTGTTTAGGTATAACTTGTAATGCGGTTGACAGAATTCAATGTTAATGAATCAACAGTTTATATAAATGAAGTGTTTTAAACAGAAACACACATAAAGTAAGGTTTTGTATTGATCGGTTAGTAAACTGTGACTGGAGTCTTCCAGGGACCCATCCTGTTTTCCTCTCAGAGAGCCAGGGTTTAGAACCCATTAACTGTGCACTCAGTGAGACTTGGTAGACCGTAACTACCGGGAATCATTAAGGGCATAATGAAAACACGTGTTTGGGAGCAAGGCAGCCTGTGTCCCTATTCTGCCTTGACACTTGTCTAGCTGGGCTCTTTGGCAAGTCACTTAATTGTGTGCCGAGGTATAGTCATGTTGAAGATGCCAATCAGAATAGGAACACATTTTGGAGTTGTGAGGTTTAAGTGAGTTCATAGCTATCTAGTGCTCAAGATGTGAGTGTGTAACACGCCAGTGGTTTTGCACCGGTCTTCCTCCACCCCAGTGTGTGTGTGTGTGTGTGTGTGTGTGTGTGTGTGTGTGTGTGTGAAGCTTTCACTCTATAACCAAGGCTGTCCTTGAGTTCATGGACCTCCTGAATTGCTTAACAGCTTCAGGAATACTTTAAAAGGAAGCAGAGAGCTATCCGTCAGTGATGAAGAGAGGGGCTCTGTTTGAGCCCATGGTATTTGTAGCTTCCTTCTGTTTAACTTGCCTAAAGGAACCAGCTGTAGTAACCCATTGTCAATAGAGGTTGAAGTTTTCCAACCAGAAGGAAGCAGGAAGCTCGTATTTCTTGTAATCCTTAGGATCTGCCAGGTACTATGCTGGCAAAGAACAAAACAAGCAACAACCTCCAAATAAGTGAGAACCATTCAGTCGATAAGGAGGAGGGTAAGCTATTAAACCTGGTGGGGAGAAGTACTCCTAGAGAGGGAAGGGCGGGGCTAGGGTGAGCCACTTGTGGGAGAAGCTGTCGCGCGTGCAAGACAGGGAGGAAGGACATTCTTCTGGGACATGTCTAAGCATCTGCAGGGGTGGCTTCACACTGCCAGTGGCCTCGGAGAATGGAGGACGATTGCAGAACCCTGTAGGTTAATTAAGAAATCACTCAGACCTGGGTCCTATCTCAGAGGCGAGAGCTGAGCTAGGCAATTAAAGAAAAGGACCCACAGCTCCGTAGGGCTTTTCTAGTCAGTAGGGCACTGCTCGGTAATTCCCTTGAATGTCTCTATTACCGCCCGCCTCGCTTCAGACTTCTTCATATGCACGGGCTTTCCAGGATTGGAGATGTGGATGTGGTGGAGCATTCCTGGTGGGCTTCAGGGTTTTGTTTAACTGCTTTCCCAGTGATCCTATCCTCCAGTGTGGATGCCTGGGGCAGGGCAGAGGGAGCACTGAGGACAAACACCACTGCAGACGTCCTTTTCTACTTCTTTCCAAAACCTCAACAGACGTAGGGCAATTGTGGTTGATGTAGACATGAGAAAGAATGGGAGGATGTGGACTTTTGCCACAGGATATGAAGATGAAATTAGGAAATAAGCTACAGACAGAGGTGCAAACCCACATATATGCTAGTTAACGTGCATGATCTGGATTTTGCTTGGTGCATCTTTTCGGAGAGTTAATACAGCATCAGGTCCTTTTCTATGATAAATTTTTAATTCAAGTTTGACACAAGCTTGTTTTACATGCCAATCCCAGTTCCCTCATCCTCCCCTCCTCCCCTGACTCTGCAACCCTCATCCCATCCCCTTTCTGCTCCCCAGGGAGGGTGAGGCCCCAGGGAGGAGGATCTTCAACATCTGTCATATTATTTGGAGCAGGGCCTAGGTCCTCCCCCATGTGTCTAGGCTGAAAGAGTATCCCTCTATGTGGAATAGGCTCCCAAAGTCCATTACTATACTAGGGATAAATAAATACTGAGCCATTACCAGTGGCCCCATAGACTGCCCAGTCTTCCTAACTAACACCCACATTCAGGGGTTGTCCTATGCTGGTTTCCCAGCTATCAGACTGGGGTCCATGAGCTCCCCCTTGTTCAGGTCAGCTGTTTCTGTGGGTCTCTCACCCAACCTGGTATTGACCCCTTTGCTCATCACGCCTCCCTCTCCAGCATCAGGTTCTTAGTGGCAGATATAACCCCTGGAACCTGCAACTAAATTCACATCAGTGTAAATGGTTGGCTGCCTAAAATATCTAGTTGCATATCTGGAAAATTCCCAACTTCAAATCCTTGAGAGTGGTTTTTATTGGAAATAAAAAAAAATCATACCATTGTAATGAACTCACAATTAATGTTATCCCACAGCTAGCTTAAGGTGGCGGCTCAAACAGCCACTTACCCACTGCCAAACTATCCATTGCTGTGAACTCCCGGACAGATGGAATGGCCATTCGGAGGCCATGGAGCTTCAATTAGGGTTCACACTCTCACTATCAATTCCATTCTTATGTACGTATCTCCAACAAAGGAAAAAGACATAAGGGAAATCAGCTTTCTACCCTCTTTTGTGTCTCCCTCTACCTACACTGCAACCTCCCTTGGCTCCTGACATTGGCCCTTCTCGGTCTCCTCCCTAAATGCTGCACTTCAAGCACACCTTTACGTCTTTTGTACACACAGGAGGACTCACGTTTGGCCTAATGTGTGTAGAATGTAGAATAAGTGGTTGGAAGCAAGACTTTGAAATCTTAGAAATACGTATACATTCATCTTCTTGGGTGTCTTCTCCAATGCCTATGTTTCCCCCCCCCCCCACACTGTGCAATATTCCTTAAATACATTTTCATTATTTATTTCTTGAGAGACTCCATCAGTGTCTTTTGATCATAGTTACCTCACACCTTTCCTCCTAACTCCTCTCAGATTTCCCTATTGCCCATAACACCTCCCAACTTCGTATCCTTCTTTTCTTAAATGGTCCACCAACTCTAATTTGTACTGCTCATATATTCATGGGTGTGGGTCTGTCTGTAGGATTATGGTTGACCTAACTACCAGGAGCCCCACACTTAAAGAAAACTAAACTTACTCTTCCTCTCCCAGAGACCACCGACGGTTAATAGCTAGCAGTGGAGGCCTCCCTGTTGGAATGTTGACTGTCTTGACCCCAGTGAAGGTCTTGGATGGATAATCATAACTTTTGTGAGCTTGTGAGAGCAGCAGTATTGTCATATCCAGAAGATACGTTTTGATCTGGTCTTCCCAGACCTCTGGGTCTTAAAAATCTTCCTAGACCCTCTTCTGTGATGGTCCCTGATGGGGACCCTGATGGAGAGAGGGACCCATTTGTGGTCAAACACTCCATAGACATATTATCAGTACTTTGGCCAGTGATGTGTTTCTGTGGGAAGTCTTATCCACTGTATAAGAAATGTCTCTGATGAGTTCCAAGAGATGCTTTTTATGGGTAGAGAAATATGAATTTAGAGGACAGTTTGCTACTATGTCCCTATGGCAGAATAATGGTAGTAGGTTCACCCGTGGGGCCAATGAGCTCCCTGACCATGGGTTCTTTGCCAGATTACAGCACCAGGCATGTGTTTCCTCATGTAGAGTGGGTCTTAATACAACCCAAAAGCAGTTGGTATCCATATAATGTTTGTGCCATTATTGCACCTATGGGCACATCCTGCTATTTGATTGTTATTGTACCTCAGAGGCCTCAAAGGTGGGTAATGACTGCACATCGATTATCAGTATCTAGACCTCGAAAAACAAGTGGGTGCCACCTGCTTTCCAGCCCAGGACTCTCTGGTTATCATCTGTGATGCATAGGCATCATGATTTATGAAATCAAACTAACTCCTCCACTCAATTCATCAAATTCAACCTTTTTCTAAGAAGTCTGTGGTTTGACATTAGGAAGTGGCTAGTAAATTCGTCCAGGGGTGACTTGCGGAAATTTTAATTTCTTGATATATGTTAATTTGACCAACTGCAATGGACATAAGGTTGGTCTTAAGCCTTTGCAGGTTATGGTATGCCTTTAAACACAGACATGATGATTCTCTTGTGCCTCTTGTGTCATTACTGTCTGCTTTATTTGGTTAGGGCTGGTCCTTCTTTATTGTTGTTGGAGAGACCGGTCTTCCCATTTCAGAATTTATTTAATAATCCTTTAGCGTGTTGCCAGAGAACACCTAACTCTACGTTTGCCTCTCTGATCAGTCCTTCCCCAGCTAAAGGACCTCAGTGCTTCCTCAATGGTCATAGGTTGTCCATTCTAAGTGGGGTGACATTCATACTCTTATCGTCTCATCCCAACCAGTCTCCTGTGATCACTCCAAGATGCCATGCACACCTTGCCTCTTCATTGTTAGGACAGTAATACTGGGAAGTGGGAACTCAGCTCAAACCCTGCCTCTATCCAGTGTATTTCACAGCGTCTGTTGCACTGTATTTCATTTGTACTCTTGGCGGCATCCATGGCATTTCCCTAACTTAGCTGGAAAGGAATTGCTCTCTTCTATGTGTTTGTGTTACAAACTGCAGCAATTTCATAGATTTTGTTGAGTAACTCGTAGATGTAGCCACACAACAAGCTCCATCGGGCTTTGATGGAGTCTTAGATCCTACGGCAGGCACAGAGACCTGACACACTGTTCTCAAGGGATTTATAGTCGGTGAGGCAAATGAGAGTCTGTAAAGAAAAGACAGTGAACTAAGAATCCCACTAGAGGTGCTGTGGAGGGAGAGCATTAACAAAGCAGCCCATTGAGGCGGAGGTCACAGAGGGTTTGTCTGAGGAAGGGATGCTCATCTGGGGGTCTTGGAGAATGAGGATGCAGCCTTGAGCAGGACCCGGTCAAGGCAGTGAGCAGACACTGAGCTTGGCTTCCCCAAACAGTGTACTCTTTCAACCTCATACCAGAAATGCAAATACTTAGCCAAATTGTTTCATTGAAAAAATTATCATAAATTATTAAGACTCAAAGAGATAAATAATAATACCAACAGCTTGTGTGCTTGGGGAATTTTGAGCACAGTGTCCAGGGCACCTTGTTGACAAATTTTCAGAGATGATCTTGTTTAATTTTTATGCCAGCCCTATTGGCCAGTGCCATTATTGTTCTCATTTACGGATGAAGGAACTAAACTTCCAAGAGGGTCACAGGTCACGGGGCCAGAACTAGAGGACTAGGGCTTGGAAATCTAGAAAATGAAGCTGAAACCTTAAGCCCGTGCAATTCTTTGTGGAAAAGCTGACAGGGCACCTTCTACCACTGATCACATCTCTGGCCTGATGGTTTTTAGATGGCTGCAATGTCTTGATTTTTCTGTTGTGGCATGCTTTCATCTTCCACCATGTCCTGGGCCTGCTGCTTTCAGTTAGTTTTATGGGAAACGGCTATTTTTATGATTCTTACTCCAAGTGTGTTTAAACAATTTTCCATTAAGTAGGGGGATGCTTTCTCTTCTAGTATCCGAAGGAGCTATTAAATGTTATCCTCAGAAAGACTGCTGATAGCAATCCTTATTAATTTCTTTCCATGTGAGCACAATCTGAGGATTTGAAATCAGGTTGGAGGTGCAGTGTTCATATAAATAAGGTCCAGTCCTCTGTCCACGTTTTTAAAACCATAAAGCTGCAATGTTTTCAACATAGACCAGAGGCTAGCCGTGCCCTGCTTGCACGTTTTTCCTTTTGTAGAGATGAGACCTCAGAATTCCCAGCATTTTAACCTAAAGGGACCATAGACACGGTTTCTTTCTGCTCTTTCATTTTCTGGGTGAAGAGAATGAAGTCCTAAAAGGCAAAGCGACTTTCCCCAGGTTCTCCAGCTGGGAGAGCAGCATCCGGGCTGTGTCCATGACCGACTCCTGTCCACTCCATCACACTTAATAGACTGAAGCACAGTCGATCCCCATCCACCCTGGGGACACCGTGTCCGGGCTAATTGTTGCAGTTCAGGCATTTGCACTGGAAACGAAACAACAACAAAAACAGAGTGGAATGAGGGAATGCTTGATTCTGGTTGCTAAGAAATTAACATGATGGCTAATGCGAGTGCTAGCTGCACCTGCCCAGACTGCTCATCTGTTTAATTGGTACACGGTCCTTGTGAAAAACACTAACCTCTGTTTGGAGTTCAGCTTTAGCTCCATGGTGGAGATCCATCTCCTATACTTATATTTAGATTGTTTTCTCTCGGTCCTAATTATTACATCGTATTTACTTTTTGACTGAAGATTACCTTGCTTGTTTTTTCTTTACTGTTTTTGTTTTGTTTGTTTCTAAAGCTTAAAGGTTAGGACTTAACCTTGCCAGATTTCTCTCGAGCCTCATGCTGACTCTTCAGATCAAAGGCAGTTGGGTGATATTTTAACTTTATTCTTACTGGCGCAAAAATGAAGCTCACATTAGATCATTTTAGCAATGGCAGAAACTGTCGCTGTTGAAAATCATGTGTCTTCCTGGAGACTAATTTTATAAGCCGGATGCTGAGTTTTGTCCTGTTTACTATTAAATTTTTCCCTCTGTTGTTGAATATTGTCCCAGAAAATGAAATGTAAATTTAATAAGCACAACAATGGATGGAACCACAGGTTAGGTGTATAATTAGTGTTCCTGATAAATGTTTAACACACTGATTGTGTGGTTTATAACTGCAAAATAAAATGACAGCTCGTTCTGTAGAAATTTATATTTACCAAGATGGGATCTAGAATTAAGGAAGTGAACAACAGTTTCTTCCGCTTTAACATTCTTAACCAGTTAAGGAATTATCAGAACTGCCAATTACAGTATTTGAAAAGGCTTCAGCAATCACTTTACATTTCACAACACTAGAAAGAAAGCAAGTGGGAATTAAATATGGTTTGATTAGCATTTTATGTTTTCTGCATGGAAAAGCAAGACTATTTGAAGGAAGAAGATGTTACCTGGGTTTCTTCAGGTTGGTTTTCTTCTTCTTTTGTGAACAATTGTGGATCAATATGTATTTTCTTCTGTTTTGAGAAACTGCTGTCACTATCTCTTCAGTAATGTGGCTTTCACTAGGGAAGCAAACCTATTCTTGTGACATTTTGAGAGGTGTTTTCCTAGCACCCTACAGTCTAAGGGTTCCTTGGACACAAGTGATGCTATGTGTAAGAATGTCAGGTCAGGCATCTTATATAGGCAGTCCTTCTCTGTGGATGGTGATCATTTAATCTTGAAATCAAAGTCTCTTTCTCTCCCCCCTCTCCTCTCTTCTCCCCCTTCTTTCTGAAAAGGTCTCACATAGTCCAGGATAACTTTGAACTTGCTACATAGTCAATCCTAACATTGAATTTCTGATTCTCACGCTCCTGCCTTCCCAGCGTTGGGATTGCAGGCAGTTGCCACCACACTTCATGCAGTGCTAAGAATCAAAGCTCATGTATGCTAGGCAAGCGTTCTACCAGTCGAGCTCCAACTCCAGCTACCAGGCCAAAGCTTTCTGACGGGCACTACTACATTGCCAGATAGAGGGGAGCTGAAAAAGGATATTGAACCCCGAGTGCCTCAAGGAATTTCTTTTCTGTAACTGTGGTGTTTTCCGTGAAAAATCTCTCCCATAGATACAGGTGCTTGAGCAGTCGGTTGGCAGTTGGTGATACTCTTTAGGGAGGCGGTTCAGCCCCGCTAGCAGAAGTACGGCACTGGGGGTCATTGTGTTGTGGCTGAAGATGTGTGCTGGCGGTTTCCTACTGCTGCTACCATTCCTGATGCTTTGTGTCATGCTTCCTGTAACCACGGACTCTTAAACCTCTGAAACTATAGGTGAAAATAAAATCTTTCTTCCATAGTTTTGACCATGGTGATTTGCCCCCCCCCCCAACAGTAAGGTCATTTATGCATTGCCTTAAGCTAGGCAGATCATGAGGTGCAGCCCTCTGCCTCCCAGATAACTGCAGTAAACAGGTAAATGTTCATAATGTGACGAATGGCTGGCCCAGGTGTATGCTCTCATCACTCAAGTGGGAGTTGGTCTCTTGAGGAGAATATAATGAGTAAGTCTGTGATTATTAACATTTTTCTACTGTTGAGAGCTCAAGTATGTAATTGTGGTGGGACCCACCCATCTCTATTGCTTTCCTTTAATATGTCATGTGTAGGGCTTCCAGATCAAATGCAAGTTGCAATTTCGGATAAGTAAACAAATAACTTTCAAATTATGCCTCATGTGACAATTTGTTTAAAGATTATTGTTTTTTTTTTAAATCTGAAATTCAAATTTGACCATCCCCTTGCATTTTATTTATTATTTTATTGAGCTAGTATGGCAACCTTTCTTGAGGTGCCTGTACATTGTGTGTGGGATTTAAGGCCCTGTGGACATCCTTTCTGTTAGAACTTTCTAGTTATTATACAGATAGATGTCACTTGCCCCTTTCTACCTGAGTCTACAGGGGACATTTTTCAAGGCACATTGATATAGACTTTCCTACTTATATTTTGTCATTGTTATTGACCATGAGAGTGAACATAGGTCTAGGTCAAGCATGGGCTTTGTCACTATTCAGATAATGATAAGTCTTGATGAGTATATATTTTGATAGTTATAAAGATGAATAAAGCACAAGGAAAATATTACAGTGTACAGGGGTAGAAACCAAGGGACAGGGATTGGTAAAGAGGCCTTGCTTGTAATGGTGAATATCACTGAGTACCGTAGAAACAGCGTTTCTCTTGGTTGTCACAGGGTGGTTCTCTTATTTTTGTGGCATTATAGGATTTCAGAAATAGTGGTTCAGAAAGCAGACCTCAGAAATTTCCCCCCAAAATAAGAAAAGTTTTGGAAGGAGCATATATTCCTCTCTACGAGACATCTGCAAGCCTTGCACCTTTAGCTTCCACCTGTCTGTTCAGATTGTAACCCTTTGAGTTGGCTGGCATCTGATGGGAGAACTTGAGCTTGGTTGGCTGTTGCTTGAGGGTTGCCTTGCTGCTTGAGGGGTTGCACATGTGCACACAGGCGGGGAAGCATTGGGGAGCCCCTGGGTCTGGTGGGGTTTCTAGGGAAATCAAGGTCGCATTCTAAAATAACACTCTCTGGAGTGCTGACCCAGGAATTGTCCTTGTATAGTTTTCTAGGATTAGTTCTGTGAAATCCTTTTGATGAAAACATAGAGAAAAGGAACTATAGAGTTGCTGTCTCTCTGAGATATCTCCTTTTACCCTGCTCTGATGCAAGGCTATTAAAGGGTTCCCAGAAACACATTCCAAGATGTTTCTGGGAAATAAAGTTGGCACAAAGCTGGAGGTGTGCCATTCGTGGTTTCCAGGTACTTAGAAAACATGTGACCTCAGCTCACAACAGCCCAGCCCAGTGGCTAACAGATGGAGAATTGACCCCAAGTGTGAGCCGCACTTGAAACAAAGCAAAACAAACAAATCAAAAAACATTGGGGATGGGGAAGATAGTGAAATCCAAGATTTCTAGTTGGTTTGTTTCCTGGCTTTGTGACATTTTGTCACTTAGAGAACTAACTGACAGGACAACCAGAGAACAACCTAATGCAATGTTTCTTATGAATATCATGCGTAAGAGAAATAAGGACATGTAATGTTGATGTTGACTTTCCTCTGAACAAGATCAGTCAGAACAGATGAAATGGAGGCTGCCAGTCTATGCTCTTACACCAGGAGACTTCATGCTGCTTATGATACCACTGTGTGGGCAAACCCATCTGAGGATGCCATCTAGAAAGGAGACGGTTTTCAGACACAGAGGTTAGTTAGGCTGGGGCAATCTGTGCCAGGGGTTAGTGCCATGAATGTTCCTAAGTAGCCAGCCAGCTTTACCTGCTGCCTAACTTGTTCCTTGGGCTCCAAAAATCCTTGTTTTAGTAACTTTCTTGGCTCCCTGGGCATTGATTGCACGGGGCCCTTGCTCTTATTTGTTGGGAAGTAATTGAAATCACCAGATTTACAGTGACTAGCAGAGCTTGTGTGTGACATGCCTAACACTTCATCCAGTTGATGTTGTCAAGTCTCCAGCTTGCTTCAGTGGGTGGCTGACTCTGTTTACCCCTTCATGCATTCAGCAATATTGATTAGTGATTGACTATACACTGTATGCTAGGCACTGTTCTAGACCCTGCCAAGAGGAAATCCAAAGAAAACTGGAAGAAAGGATTACCTGAAGAAACAAAGAAAAAGAGGTTTTCAGAGGGTTGAAATAGTCTTAGCTTCCTGAACTCTATCAACAATGGCTGAGGTGGGGATTTGAAGGAAAGGAGCTGAGATGCCCCATCCACAATAGCATAGCTTAGGGATCACTGTCCAGGTCAGCAAGACTGGCTGGAAGGAGGCCTGATGTACACACTGGACTGTGGAGAAGAGGACAGATCTGGGGAGGAGGCGTGAAATGACCAGAGATTACGTCACACTGAACACCTGTCTCACTGAGGCAAGGTCAAGCCTTAACACAATCAGGGACCAGCCACCGTGACACCTGTGGGTAGTTAGTTGTAAAGGGCTCTCTTAGATGTGGAAGTCAAGACAAAACATTACAGGCTACTCCTCCTCGATTTCCTTACTCTCTCTACCAAACTCAAGCTCAGAGGGAAAATCATGTTTCACTGCTGGTACAGCAATAACAAAAAGCAGTCCTGGTTAATTCTCAGAAGACATAGTGAGACACTCTGGTGTGGACGGTGTCCTCTGGAGACACAGGAACACACACTGAATGCTATACAGATGTCACAGTGCACGGAGGTTGGGTTGATGTGTGTGATTCTGCTTGTGACGGGCAGCAATCCTCTAACCTGTTTGCGGTTTGGACTTGCAATTACTATTTTTTTTCTAGACAGGGTTTCTCTGTATTGTTTTGGAACCTGTCCTGGAACTCTCGCTGTAGACCAGGCTGGCCTCGAACTCACAGAGATTCGCCTGCCTCTGCCTCTGCCTCCTGAGTGCTGGGATTGAAGGCGTGCACCACCAACACCTGGCTTGAAGTTACTATCTTTTAACTTAGGATGCTGTACAATGTATTTCTAGAACATCTCAGCCTCCTTCCAGGCTCGTGTTCCCAGTGTTCCCTTTGCCCTCCTTCTGCAAGTACCCTGCAGTCTGGCAACCAATTAGCTGCCATTTCTCACACTGCATACCTTGGCTCTTTCTGCCAGGCACATCCTTTCCCAGGGTTTGTGAGCCCAGTGCCCTCCTCAGCCATTTGGACCCAATGGCAGTGTCCTGCAGCTTCACCCACTCTCACTGCGTGATAACACACAGTTCCTTAGGCTTCAGATCCACTGCACTGTAAAATCCTATATGGGGGCAGCCAGTCAATTTGAATTGGTTTCAGTGGGATTCCATGCGGTTAGCTTCCATGTACCTAGCTCTGCGATCCTTCAAACGGTAACAGTTCTCTTGCGAGTTTAGATGGCAAGTCTGTCCTGACAAGTGTCCCACGGCATTCTCAGATTCCCCACAGTCAAAGACAACATGGAATGTAGGGCTCGTTGCTGCTGCCATTCGGCAGGATTGTCTAAACCAGTCTCTACGAATCTTGAGACCAAAGCCATAAACGGGTAACCCAGATCTGCTTCCCACATTCTCCCTGTCACCCTTTCCTCTGGTTTTATTTTTCCTTTCCTCTTGTCTCTTATTAGAAAAGTGACCCATGTGAGAATCGGTCCTGTTAGCCGCTGGTAAGGGGATGGTTCTTCCCTACAGCCACCTGTGTTGGCGTGGGTAGTGTCATCACTGTTGGAGGAGTGACAAGAAGATTTAACTGCGACACTCTTCTCTCTCCTCCAAACCTCTCTCTTTTGCACTTCGTTATTCTTAGGAAAGAATTCTGAGAAATGGGCTGTACCCTCTTGGGGCTCGTTGAATACATTCTAGCAGGCCACAGATGTTCACTCTGGTCCAAGCAACGGGGAAGAGTCTCAGTTACACGTGGTACCAGAAGGCATTTAGAAAACAGTTGTAATCTCTCATTTTAAAGAGAAAACCAGGTTTAGGGAGGTCTGCTTATGCTGGACAGCTGTTACCGGATAGATTTCTGTCTAGAACTTGACAGGTCTGACTCAGCCTAGAACTTGGTCACCAGAGCACATGGCCTTCTTTGCTCCATCCTGAAGTTTGTCACCGTTGCAGCCATGCAGTCTCTAATGACATCAGCTTTCCAGATGATTGTTGTAAGCAAAAATTCCTACTTGTAATCCTGGATGTGTTTGTGTGAACTTTTATGTGATGATGTGTTGATTCCCTCTCCACGATGGGATTGTTAATGAAATGATTTATGGCTCATCCTCAAAAGCAGGCAGGAGGCCAGTGCTGAAAAGGGTCTGTTTGGGGGTCCTTGGTCGCATGTGTTTAAGTATGGATGCTCCAGGATTCTGCCCAAGTATGCATATACCCAGGAACACGGGCTTTCTGCCTTGTGTGAGCTGCTTCCCAAGGCCCAGGCTGCTCTCTGTGTCTTTTGTGTCCTCTGCCTTTTCCTGTAGCCTCTCCTTTTCCTTTACTTTTTTTTTTCCTGCCCATTCCTGGCTGAGAGGACATCGCTGTTCACCCAGGGCTGTGTAGAGGCCAGTAAATGTCTTTATAATTCAGCTGGTATGTAAATTCATTCTTCTGACAGATGTCACATTACCTGTGAAAAGTAGCCTGGGAATCAGACTTCGTGCTCTTTGAAACAGAAGGTGTGGAGTCAAACTGCAGCTCTCCCTTTCTCTTCCTTTACCTCTTTTGTGTCCTCTGCATACCCTACTTCTTGCCTCTTTGGGCTCCGGGACCTCGCCATTCATTAGCGCTTGTAACAGATTGGTGTGAGCGAGAAAGGACAGATGATGAAACTCAAATTGAGTCATTTGGTTACACATTAGTAAGTGACAAAAGATAAAAAAGATATTGAGCAAATGGGATTTTTTTTTTCAGGGACTTGAGACCAGGGTACTCTTGTTTCCCATTAGTGTGGAACATGAACACTTGCTCGTATTTTGGGGTGAAGACATTTTTCTTAAGTGAGTGGGAAAACCTCTTGACATTTCGTAAAAAGCCTTCCCTTTGAATGGAGAATGCTAATGTTCTTTGTGCATAAGGGAGTTTGGAACTCTTACCTGTGAGCATTAATGATGCACCATTTTCTATTTGCTTGTAAATTAAAATGGGCATTCCCCAAACTGGTTGGAGTGCAGCATGCACTCCTGTTACTCTAATATTTTGGCCAAAGCAGGATATGTACGGTGAATTTAAGGCTAGCCTCGGCTACATACTGAGTACCAGGCTATCCAGGGTTACATTGAAAACCCTTGTCTCAAAAATATGAAATAAAACCAAAAGGAGCTGAAATCACATTTTGGGAAAAGCTGAAACTTCTACCAATTCATCTTAGCTCACTAACTCTGTTTTCATGAACTCAATAGAGTTTTCAACCTTTGCTCTGGAAATTAACATTTTCCTCTCAAAACCTATTATTGGCCTTGAGGCAAATAATTACAGGCAATTACAGAGGGGATTTATGAGTTTATGGATGAGTTCCGAGGCAATGACCTTGTTCCCAGATGTGAAATCTTTCTCTTTGGCTTGCACTGTCTTTGGGCGGAGCTCCCAAGAATGGTGATTTGTGGAGGAGCCTGGGCCTCCTGGGTTCAGACTGCCTTGGCCCTTAGTTCCAAAGTTCACTGACTACATGATGGACATGTACCCATGTCTCTGTGTCTGCCTTACCCAGAGTTCACTTCCTGCATGACCAACATGTAGCCTCATCTCTGTCTCTATTACCTTGCTTCAGAAGCACTTGTGGTTAGACTAATGCTGTCATCCTAGTGGTTTTAAGAGGAATATGAACCAAAGTGGTGATTACCACAGCCATCTGTATAGTGTGAAAATCTGGTTACCTTCTGGACCAATTCATTTTGTCCTGTTAGACAAAGAGACATTTGGTTTACCAGAAGTCTAAGATTAGATACACACTCGAGATGTGTTCTTGTCCTTGGTAGAAATCACCTTTCATTTGTGGCCCATCCACACGAATATTTAAGTCAAAGGGGAACACAAGAGACCACATTCAGATTGAATCATGTGTTGGTAACAAGCAAAGTGTCAATACTTGGTTTCTTATTGCTTTGAAATAGCCCTCTGTTATAGCAATACCCTTAACAATGTCTCAAGGTCTGTGAAAAGGGGGTTGGTGGGTTCATGAGCTCCTTGGAGGGAAGCAAGCTTGAGTCCAGAAGAGACTGTACCTCAGAGTTTCTCAGAGGTGAGGTGTTCCAGGTAGGTTTAAGGGTCTTAGAAGACCATAGGACCACTTGGAAGGCAGGAAGAGGAGTTGGCCTTCTGGAGAAGACTTAGGATTCAAATTTATAGGCATCACACTTGAGATTTCTTTGGGTTACCTAAGGCATAGTGAAGAGTAGACAAAATAAGCAATTATTCCACCAATCTGAGGCCTAGAAGAGGGTGTGTGAGAGCAATGGGTATGACTATACACATCTTAGTTCTTATGAAGATCAAATGTTGACTAGGAATAAGTAAGCACAGGGGAAGAGCCCCCAAGTACTGGCATTTAGGATCGTGGCTGAGGAAGAACAGATCGCAAGGTGTCGAATGGGATGTTTGCAGGAGCTGAGTCTAGTGTTAAGGAGGTCTGAATGGTGGGGGCATTCAGTGATATAAGAATTCAGTTGAGGAGACAGTATGATCAGGACTGCTTAGGACAGGACTTATGGATGATGTCAAACTAAAAGTTAGTTTTCTGGGAGAGATGAGATGAATACGTGTGATGTAGGATGAATCATTCCTCAGCGGTGGATGTGATAAAAATCTTTTTAAAAGAACAACAGAGAAATCAAGAACTTGGGCTGAATTCTTCTAATGATTTTTTGTTTGTTTGTTATTTTCCTTTTTAAAATTTCAATTAGAAACAATCTTATTTTATATATCAACCCCCCTCCCTCCCTTCCTCTCATCCCCTAACCAACCCCTATCCCATTCCTATTCTGCTCCATAGAAAGGGTGAGGCCTTCCATGGGAGATCATCAAAGTCTGTCACATAATTTGGGACAGGACCTAGGTCCTCCCCTGTGTGTCTAGGCTGAGAAAGTGTTCCTCTATGGGGAATGGGCTCCCAATGTCCATTTGTACACTAGGGATAAATGCTGTTCCACTACCAGAGGCCCCATGGACTGCCCAGACCTTCTAACTGACACCCACATTCAGAGGGCCTGGTTCTGCCTTATGCTGGTTTTCGAGCTGTCAGTCTGAGGTCCATGAGTTCCCCCTTGTTCAGGTCAGTGTTTCTGTGGGTTTCTCCAGCCTGGTCTTGACCCCTTTGCTCATGACTTCTCCCTCTCTACAACTGGATCCAGGAGTTTGACTTAGTGCTTAGCTGTGGGTGTCTGCTTCTGTTTCCATCATTACTGGCTGAAGGCTCAGGATGGCATTTAAGGTAGTCATCAGTCTCATTATCAGGGAAGGGCATTTAAGATAGCCTCTCTACTATTGCTTATATTCTTAGTTGGGGGTCATCCTTGTATATCTCTGGACATTTCCCTAGTGCCAGATTTCCCTTAACCCTGTACTGGTTCCCTCTATCAAGGTATGGTATCTCTTTTCTTGCTCTCCTCTATTCTTCCCCCTACTCAATCTTCCTGTTCCCTCATTAATTCCCCTTCTCTTTCTCCCAACTCCCTGCCCCCCATGCTCCCAATTGTTCTGGAGATCTTGTCCCTTTTCCCTTATCTGGGGGACCATGTATGTCTCTCTTAGGGTCCTCCTTGTTTCCCAGCTTCTCTGGAGGTGTGGATTGTAGGATGATAATCCTTTTCTCTATGTCTAATATCTGTATATGAGTGAGTACATACCATGTTTGTCTTTTTGTGACTGGGTTACCTCACTCAGGATGGTTTCTTCTAGTTCCATCCATTTGCCTGTGAATTTCACAATTCCATTAGTGTCTCCCCCGCACCCCTCGAGTAGTACTCCATTGTGTAAATATACCACACAGTTGAGGGATATCTAGGTTGCTTCCAGGTTCTGGCTATTACAAATAATGTTGCTATGAACACAGTTGAACAGATGCCCTTGTTGTATAAATGTGCATCTTTTGGATATATGCCTAAGAGTGGAATTGCTAGAGCTTTTGTTTATTCTTCTTTAATCATTATTTTATTTTTATATATTTATTATTTTTTCTTATTTTACATATCTATCCCAGTTCCCTCTCCCTCCATCTCTCCCATGCTCCCAGACCCCCCTCCTATCCCATCCCTCCCCCAATCTGCAGGGAGGGTGATGCCTTGGAATTGCTGGATCTTGAAGTAGACTGATTCCCATTTTCCTGAGGCACAGCCATACTGATTTCCAAAGTGGCTGTACAAATTGCACTCCCACCAGTAGTGAAGGAGTGTTCCCCTTTCTCCACATCCTCTCCAGCATAAACATCTATGGTGGCTTTGTTTTAGCCATTCTGACAGTGCAAGATGGTATCTCAGAGTTGTTTTGATTTGCATTTATTTGATGGCTAAGGATGTTGAGCACTTTCTTAAATGTCTTTCAGCCATTTTAAATTCCTCTATGGATAATTCTCTACTCAGTTCTGTACCTCACTTTTTAATAGGGTTGTTTGGTATTTTTGTGACTAGTTTCTTGAGTTCTTTGTATGTTTTGGAAATCAGGCCTCTGTCAGATGTGGGGTTGGTGAAGATCTTTTCCCTTTCTGTGGGCTGCCAATTTGATTGGACTTTTCCTGGTTATAGCCCTCCCCCCCCCCAATAACATAGGCAGAAACTTGGATGTTTTGTTCATATGTGTTTTCCAGATACTTTTAGAGTGTTCATTGCCCTAAAACTGGCCCATGGCTTCTTTAAAAGTAACAATCCATGAATATATGCTATAATAAATTACTGAAAGATGAATGTAGTATTTAGTGACAATCCATTGTGAAGTAGTTGTCTGGGAGAATTTGAGAAACAATAGGAAGCAAATGGTCATTGTTTATAATTCAAAGTTGATTATCAATCTCCCAGAAATGAATGATAGAAAGCAAGGAATAGAAAGGAAAGGTTGGAGTATTTTGAAGACAAAGTTGACTAAATATAATGAATTGAACACAGGAGGGATATCTAGCAAACATTTATTCAGGATCTACTGTTTGCCAGTTGAAATTGGGATAAAATAAGGCATGATTTATTCCATATTGGTGTTTACTGTTTATGAGGAGAATGTACCCTTATCATTTACCATCTACCTGTACTATTGGAAACCATGATGAGTGCCACATGGAGAAAGTGGAGGGAATTTTGAGTATACATAGCATCAGGGAATGGCATTGGTAAGGAAACATGAAGTTATTTTTAATATCCTTTAATTAAAATGTTTTCTAAGGAGTGGACACAGGTTGCAAAAACATTTCTTCTAGAATCTAAGACTCTGAGCATTAAACAAAAAAGCGAAGCTAGCAGAGCCATGGTGCTTTTGGCTAGCTGGTACCATTATTTATGGTTGGAAGAACAGCAGTGTTTGGTTACACCGAGCTTCAAACTTTTCTTTTTATTAGTGACAATCTTTTCAACTAACATATTTTATTATGTACCACTCTTCTTGATTCAAGAGAGTCTATTCTCTGGAATATGTGTAACTGCTTTTAGATTCTTTTTTGTTATTATGTTTATCATGTAATACTGTCAGTGGGACAACCTCTCCAAAGTACTTAGAAATCAATTGGTGTAATGAAAGGGCAGCCAAATCAAGGCAGGTGGGCTTTCAATTTCCATAGGCAAATGCTGCCTCCTCCTCCTTGTCCCCATCTTTTAACATATCTCTTGCTTCTGCCCACCTTTTCTCTGCCGTTGTTCTGATCTTTAATCACTTGTGTCCTTCATAACGGCAGTGCTTTAAAGATTTCTTGATTATTCAGTGAGAAAGGCTATTATAAGAAAAAAAGGTTTTTTTTGTTTTTCTTTTTAAAAATTCGTTAAATAGTTGATTTATCTTTTAATGACAAGAAAACAAGGGCTAAAGACTTGGATAGAATTTGTGAAACTTCCATTCAGGAAGGCAGAACCTTGAACATGGAAATGGTAAGAGCAATTAATTTTGATCCTGTGAAAATAAAGGAAACCGAGGGTGAGGACGCGACCTGTGAAGCTGCAAGTGTAAAGCTACGGTTGATGTCAACATAGCTGACACACTTCCTACCAAGGAGATGTGAGGCGCACCATGCCAGATCTGTTTGACAGGTGCAGTGGGCCAAGGCTGGGTAGTGATCAGAAGAAAGAGGCGGGGCTAGGACCTGTCATAAGGTTTACCATAGGTGTCCAGATAATCCCAGGTAATCAACTTTTCAGAGTGTGATTCTGATCAAAGGTGTGGGTTACTCCCAGTGATCCGGCATTATGGTCCAGTGTGATCTCAGACGTGGACGCCTCCTAATGATCTACTATTGTGAACTGATTGGAGCTCATGTGTGGACTCATCCTGGTGACCTGCTGTCATAATGTTTCTGAGTCTGTGATAAAACACTATGACCATAAACAACCAGGGTAAGAAAGGGTTTATTTCAGCTTTCAGTTCCATTATCACAGTTCATCATTGAAGGATGTCAGGGAAGGAGCTCAAGCAGGGTAGGAACCTGGAGGCAGGAGCTGACACAGAGGGCGTGGATGAGTGTTCTTTACTGGCTTGCTCCTCACAACTTGCGCAGCCTACTTTCCTAGCACCTAGGATCACCAGCCAGGGAGTGGCCTCTCTCTTCAACCATCAATCAAGAAAATGAACCATAGTCTTGCCCATAGGCCAGTCTGGCAGGGACATTTTCTCAACTGAGGTTCCCTCTTCCAAAAATGACTCTGCTGGCTTCTGTCAAGTTGACATAAAACTAGCCAGTATGCCTACTGTTGTGATCAAGTCTGGTGTAGACGTCTTCCAGTTACCCTTTAAAGTAATAGGTTGGAGCTCCTCCCACTTGTGTGATCAGGTCTGTGTTCGGATGTAGAGTCCTCCTATTGAAATGAGGTTTCATAGCATTTTGGGAATCTTCCTAGAGCAAGGCTGGTCCCAGTTAGCATAATTGCTAATGTTATACACACAATCTCCATCTTGCTGACACATTGCTTTACGGACAGGGCAGTAAACATCTCTCCCTCTTCTTTGGGATGCCTTCTGCTTTTGTAGCCAGTGTTTTTGACAGTCATCTCAAAACTAAAGTCTAACGAGTGACACTTCGCTGTGACACAGCATTTATATTTTTGAAATTTTTGGTTTTGTCTTTTTTTTTTGATACTTTAGACACAAATTTACACATCCCATTTATATTGTGAAAATGATTACCTCATGGATTCCATTGACTGATGAATCTACTTACTGTCACTGTTTACTGAGTCAGCATTTGAGTTGAGGTATCCAAGAGGGATGGGAAGGATTCAACTGAAGGAATAATGTAGCTCATAGCTGAAGAAGCTAAGTCCAGGCAGACCTCCGATGTTTAGAACAAGGATAAGCCATTTCAAGGTTCTGAACATTAAGAATGGCTGCATGAAAGGAATCCATGACCAATGAAATCTTAAATACTGTTGTATTCTCATCACAGCTACTGGGATAAGTTCAAATAAAACAGTAACAAGAAAGCTACCACCCAAAAGCTAGCAAGAGAAAATAAAATGCAAAATGTTTGTGCTTGGTAGAAATGTGAGACGGTGCAGACATCTCACCGTCATGAAAACCTCATGACAAATACTTAGTACTTTATAATTGCAGGGCTAGAGGAACAAGAATGTATTTGCCGAGCAAACGTTCGATCACGTGTTCAATACCTGCCACTCACATAAAACTCAGCCTGGTGGCATGTGTTTGTAATCCATGTGCTGAGGAAGGTGCAGAGAGATGGATTCCTAGGGCTCGCCTGCAAGTCTGCCCACCCTAATGGCCAAGTCCTAAGCCTTAGTGAGATACTTTGTCTCACAAGGTAAGGTAGGTGGCTCCTAAAGAACAGCACCTGAGGCTGACCTTCGACTCCCTCATGTATTTGCATACATGTGCACATACGCCTGCACCCACAATACACTACCATGCATGCTCACCTATACATACCTTGTAATTAGAATTATCCTATGTTCTAGCAATTCTACTTATGACTCTCTGAAAGAATTAAAGTGTGGGTCTTGATGTCATATTTGTTTAATCATGTTCGTAGAACATTGTTCACAGGAACTAAAAAGTGGAAATGACCCATGTGTATATGATACATATGTATAAATGTATTATGTATATGGTATTTTGTATATGGGTATCTAATCACCCACATATAGCAAGTTAATGAATAAAGGATTAAACAAAGATATATACAATGGGATATTATTCAGTCTAAAAAGGGAAATAAATTCTAATCCACATAGTAGTGCACACCTATAATCCATAGGTTGAGGATGTAGAATCATGAGTTTGAGTTCAGCTTGGGCTACATAGTGAGTTCAGTGTCATTCTGGCATACAGAGTAAGAGCTTATCTCAAAAAACAAACACTAACAACAACCAATAAAAGAGAAAAGGGAAAGGTGATTTTTTTTTAGCACACGTAACTACATACATATGTCAGACCCCAAACACTCAGATACTATATGATTCCATTTGATGCAGCTGCTAGAACTATGGAATTCACTGAATCAGAGGGTAGAAGGATGGCTGAGGGCAGCTGAGGGAAGAGTTAAGTCAGGAGTTATTGTTTAATTTATGCAGTTTAGTTTTACGAGATGAAAAATTCTAAAGATTAACTGTACATCAACACGAACATATTTAACACCACTTAACACTTGAAATGCTTAGCATAGTAAGTTTTGTTATGTGTATTTTACTGCAGTCAAAAAAAAAATTCAGGGTAGTTGTTTTTGAATTGTGCAAGTGTTGGAAGCAGAACCCCTTCCCACACCCCCCACTCCCACCCGCCTTTTTTTGCGCCCTAAAAATTTGAGAGCTTTTACTAACAAGGGCTTATGGTTTGTTGACTTTGTTTGAAAAAGAGAGAGAGAAAGATTCTAAATTGTAAACTTTTATTATATATGAAAAATGAAGTTCTTAGATGTTTCAACTTGAGCCAGATAGGAACAGTTTTGGACATGAGAAATACTGTGTTTGTTTGTTTTTTTTTTTTTTTTTTTTTTAACAAACGTGTGTTATCACCCCAAAGACGTGTCTCCAAATGCAAACAATGCAGGCTATATGCTGTAGAGATGATGTGGACAGCTGCGCTATGTGGGTCACAGGCTCAAAGCAGCCCCTTAAGGTCCTCAACTGTGGTCTTTTGTTGCCTATTGCCTGTTGCTTGGATTGGAATTTGCTCTGTGTTCCTTCCTGCTGGGTGATGGTGAATGGGTGTTGGTGGAGACGGTGGCTGGATCTGTGTCCTTCCCTGCCCCATGCAGCCTCAGGCTGGATGGATTCTCAGCTATTGGACTCCCTGGTTTTGTCAGTCTACCCTCTTGTTTTATGGGCGAATAGTGGTCTTGATGAGGAGGGTGCTACTGCCCTTGAGTCTCATCCCGAATTTTACAAGGAAGAGTTTTGTCCTCTTCTTGGTGCCCCCCCCCAGGCTGCCATTGGCCAGTGGGAAGGGCACTGCAGAAGTACCTGTGGCTTTGTGCATGTTGTCTTACTGGGCTGCCATGGGGTTAAGCATCCATCATTTCATCTCCCCAGGGAGCTTTGAAACACTGTCCCAGACCTGTGGGAGGTTGGGAACCTAGGTCTGTGGTAGGGTGGGCATTGTTGGACCAGACTGTGGGCGTGGTCTCCATACACTTCATCTTTTCCCCATTCTCATTTTCTGGCAATTCTGTTGCTAATTGCCATCAGGATGCCCAAGGCAGAGATAGATGGTGTCTGTAATGTCTACAACTGACTCCATAGTTACTGTTTGAACTGGAACTCCACCAGAACTTGGTGGTCCCTCTCTCCTCCCAAAATACAAATTCCAGTCCCTCCATCTCCTGCCTTTAGTGCTACTTCCTGAGTCTAGGCCTTCTGGCAGCCATCTTCCTTTGTGTCCTTCCTGTTGACCAACTGTTGAGTGGTAGATCTCATGAACAAGAGGTAGCACATGAACAAGTCTTATCACCCCAGGAAGAGAGCCACCAACAGACCAAAGGAATGATTATGCCGGTGTCCAATTTGGTAAACCAAGGAAGTTTTTTTTTTTTTTAATTGGGGTTACTAATAGTAGTATGATGCAGTTAAATTTTCTATGAGAGTTTTGTATACCTTATTGTAGTTGATTATAAAATAAATCATTCCCTCTCTCTTTATTTTGTGACATGCTATTTTTCCTCTCAATCTCCTCTATATTCCTAGGCTCTAGTTTTCTTTTCCAACTACCTGTAAACAAACCTGTGTATTTCAAACACCTGTTGCTCAGGGGTCAGCTCTATTTTACTAAATACAGATGGTCTGGAGGGTACGTGACCCATTAGATCTCTTTGAGTGCTTGCATTCATTTGTTAAGTCAACAAACTTGTGTTGATTGCCTACTGTGTGACAGGCACAGAACTAGAGGTGCAACAATTAATAAGGTATGGGGCACTAAATTTGTGTCTGGAGAGATGGTTTATCAGTTAAAGTCATATACTCCCCTTGCAGAGGACCAGAGTTTGGTTCCAAGTACTCATCCTGGGCAGCTAACAAAAGCCTGTAACCCCTGTTACAGGGGCATCTGATGTCCATATGTACTTCCCTGTTTACCTTTACTCATGTGTGTGCATATGTATGCATACACAAATGCACAAATTAACAAGAAAGATGCATACATTTTTTTTTAAAAAGACACTGTTTGTCCAGTTCATAATTGTTCATTATCCACTCCCATCCCCCAAGGCACTGGGCTTATCTATTTAAATGTTCACAGCTGCTTCCTACCGGCTTGAGTCACGCAGGAGACATTAGTAAACAAACAGTAAAAAGATTGAAGATTGATCGGGGAGTTCCGCAACATGATGATGAAATGGAAAGGATGGGTAACAGAATATGAACAAGAATTGGAAGCTTCAAGCCAGTTCTCTCTAAGGACCATTAAACAGTAAAGAATTCCTATTTGAGGCTTCCAACCTCAGAGCTAAGTTATTTAGAGTGGAACAAAAGTTGGCTAGCTCGGCTGTACTCAAACCAAGGAGCCGGTATTTTGTGAGTTTGATGGCCTCTGTAGTTTATGAACCATTAAAATATTGTATACAATATTAATGAGGAAGAAGGGCAGGGTTATGAAATGTGAGATGAAAGGAAGGCTAGGGCTACAAGGGGAGGGCCAATGAGAGCCCCTGTGGCTTTGCTGTTAGGGACATGGTGGGGATAGGAAGCAGCAAACAGGAGTTTCCTTCACCGAAAGGTGATGGGAGCTCTTTGTCTATGTCAGTTGGCTCTTGAAAGCCTCATAGGAACTTTCCCACCTATTGATTCCAATGCCTGCCACCCTCTCTTGCAGAAACACCTCTGAGCATTCTCTTCATTCAGTTACGTATATCATTACAAAGCCCAGTGCCAGGAATCAAGTTTCTTCTTTTGGAGGCGTTGGCCATGAGGTCGCATAGAGCCCCAGGCAGTTCCAGCTCTTACCATTGCTCTTGGTTATTGTCTGGAACTTGACATTAAAACCCTATTGCTGAGCACACCATAGACCTGAGGTTTCAAAAGCCCATCCCTTCTCAATTAGTGCTCTCTCTCTCTCTCTCTCTCTCTCTCTCTCTGTGCCTCACACTTGTGAATCAGATGTAAGCTCTCAGCTACTGCTCTAGCATCATGCCTATCTGCATGTCTACTGCCGTACTTCCCATCATTGTGACCACGGATATTCTAACCCTCTGGAACCATCAGCCCCAATAAATGTTTCCTTTTATAAGGTCATGCTGTCTCTTCATAGTAATAGAGAAGTAATTAAGACAATTTCCCACACTCAAGAAAATGGCCACACGTCCAGGAGTATATGAATAGTACAAATTGGATTTGATGGGTTTAAAAGAAAAGGAGTATACAAGTTAGGTAGATAGTAAAGAAGGCATAGATCTTGGAGGAGATGGTAGGCAGTGATTGCATTTGATCAAAATAAATTATATGAGGAGCTGGAGAGATGGCTCAGTGGCTAAGAGCACTTGCCATTCTTCTAGAGAACCCGTTTGGTTCTCAGAATCTGCATCAGGAAGCTAAAATTTATCTGTAGCTCCACCTCTACAGAATCCAATGCCTCTGACTTCCAAGGGTACCTGTATGCACATGGACCACACATAGGCACAAGAAGGTAGCATATATCTCAACTAATGGGTAAAATCCCTACATTATTGAATGTAAACCCCATACCAGGCACTGTGCTAGGTTTCTGGCTATGCGCAGCCAATTCTCTTATGTCATCTTTATTTGTCTGAACATGTCTTGAATGTCTAGGTCAACACAGTGTCATCCCCCTCAGGATCAGATGAAAAATGCAAACTTCCTCTTGTGTATGCATTCTCTGCCAAGGATTGTTCCCTTCAGCCTGCATGGGGCATTTGCCAATCTCTTATTCTGAGACCATTTTGGTAGTCTTAGATTTGCAAACTGCGCTCTTGTTTTCTCTATCCCAATCTTCACATAAGTATACACACACACACACACACACACACACACAGAGAGAGAGAGAGAGAGAGAGGCATGCATGCATACACACACTAAAGCAAAACAAAACAATTCTTCCTTCCCTCCTCACTCCATCCACTCTCCCACCATGGGGTTTTGGTAGGAGAGGGCATCTCTACCCTCCCCCTGAGAGTCCTTTGCTCAGGCCTAAATTCACATCAGCAGTTCTCTTGTTGGATATCTCTGTACTATTTTGTAATACAGAAAATAAACTCATTTTGTAAAGAGTTCTTAAAGCTTTTTTTTTAACCCCATTTTTTCTTGGTTCCTCCAGACCTCAGCTTTCTTCCTGTGCATTTTTCTGCTTCATTCGTGGGATTTGTTCATTCCATGAAGGCTTTAAAGAATATGGTAACCACCTGTGCTCTTCACATTCCATGCATGTGAATACTGAAGCATTGCATCTTCATTGTAGTGTCAAGTCGTAAAAATGGTCACCCAGGGTTTCCCGATAACAGACAACTGCAGTAGGGGAATTTGAATTGGTCGTTTTCTATGTGTAGTCTCTACAGATCATGATTTCATTTGAGTTCCAAATCCTCCAGCTGCTTTAGGCTTTGTCTCTGTTTCCTAAAGACCCTTTGTTGGCCTAGAATGGGAATGAGATTGGTCTGTCTTGGTTCTGAATTAATTGTGATCTCTGAGAAGTTTGCTAGAAACCTGCTAACTCCATTTTGTTGCTTTATGGATAATAATCTGTTCTGGATAATAATCCATGTCTTAAACAAATTTGTAAAGAAAAATAGTTTTTCTTCAAGGTGGATATAACAGGCAAACACCCTTTGCTTCGAGAGTCAGCGAGAGACAGTGAAAGATCAGGGAATATTATGAATCATTATTTCAAAATGTCAGAATAAAGTAGGCTTGCTACAAACGCCAGGTCGCTTCCTCTTTAGAGGAAAATACAAGGCATGATTCTCAAATGCTAATGGATTCACTGTGTTTTCTTCCATCCCCCACCGCCCCCCCCCAGGTCCAATTCTGAAAATCGACGCCAGAGTGGCCGAGAGAGACTGTCCAGTAGCAGTGAGAAAGGAGGCATGACCATGGAGTCTGTCAAGGAGACTCGCTACTGTGCCGTGTGCAATGACTATGCCTCTGGCTACCATTATGGGGTCTGGTCCTGTGAAGGCTGCAAGGCTTTCTTCAAGAGAAGTATTCAAGGTAATAATGTGTTGTCTGAAAATTACTCTATTTATAACCCTAAAAGCAGAGGAGAACAAGGAAGGAAGACAAGGTCTCTGTACAACGCTATTTGTATAAAACATGAATAGCTAGTGAGTTCCTCTGTTATCCTTGGTAGAAACCTGGAGAAGAGATAAACTCCCGGGAGGAGTGGATGTGCCAGGGAAGCTGTGGCTGAGAATTCCTGCTTCCTCCTGGCAAGATACAGACAGCTCTGAGCAGCTCTGCCTGAAGAATTAGTAGCTGGGTCTCTAGTGTACAGAGAACTGTCTCCGGTTTGACTCAGGGATGGCAGATGTATATTTTTATTTCGTCGGCAATGGAGCTTCTAATGATGTGGTGTGGTATTGTCTGCACATAATCATCCCTCTACCTTGGCCTTGTCCAGCTAAATAGTCTGTTCTGATCTTTGCTCCAGATCAATTCTGATTCAAATTGTCCTTTTCCTGTCTTCCATCTTTCTGGACTCAATGGATGACATGACCTTTTTGCTGACACGAGCATATTCAATGTCTGATGACTTCTAAGAGGAACATACCATCAGTCCATGTAGTCATTAAGAACCAACTGTACCATTCCCCTCCTGTCTGCCTCAACCTTTTCTTGTATGTAGTTTACCAAGTGCAGCTTTTTTGACATATCATTAGCTATATGCTATTACTACTTCAGAAATGCCAGTACTGTTGTTTTAAACAAAATACCGCCGGGAAATGTCAGTTATTTTGACTACTTAGGATACATGTGCTAAAGCCCTTTTGATAGGGGCAGAGGTGTATTGGTGCTTGGGCTTACTGGTTTCATGTTTTGTTTTAGCTGTAGGGTATCTTTCTTCTTACTCTGTTACCCTTAGAGCGCAGTGAACCTCAATATAGAAATACGAAGCCTACTTCTGTGATTCCTTCTATAGAAATGCGGACTCAAGGAACTTGTTGAAAATTAGAACCTGCTAGGATAATAGACACTGACCCAAGAAGAGAGTTTCAGGAACTTTGTGCTGTGGCTCTTTACTGCTCTGATTCGGGGTAATGACCGGGGGATGGTACACACTATTTATCTTTCCTCCACAGCTGGAAGAACGTTTTAAAAAGCTGTTCATATCTTAATAGAGTAGCCTGTGAGGTCAATGTGGTCCATTTTAAAAGCATTTTCCTTGACACTTATTGCTTTCAACATCTTTTAGAATTCTGCTTCGAGACTTGGACTCTTTTGTCAGTATTCCTACAAAAATTAATGATATTCTTTATAGCAACTCTTTGTATATGTCTGTGTCTGAATGTATCACATATAGACCATTAGTTTTATTAGCGGATACCATTTTAGAGAGTTTAAATCTGGCTTTAGGTTAGTATAAACCTTATAGGCCTTTTGACAAACATCTTCATTTGTGGTTTTACTTTTTATTTTATTTAGTATAATCTAAGTTGTTATTGTTTTCGCCAATAATATTCTTACACATGCAAACATATCAATGAAGAAAATTTAGGCTTTCAAAAACAGATATTTGGACTCTAGGGAAATTGCTCAGTGAGTAAAGCACTTGTCACACAAGTGAAGGTTGGCGTTTGGGTCTCCAGAGCCTGTGTAAAAATCCAGGTGCATAAGCCTTTCCTGAAGTCCCAGCTTGAGATAAGTGTTACCTGGGGCAACCTGAATGGACAGACCAATTAGAATTGCCAGACTCTGATTTCAATGTAAGACTTTGCTTCAGTAAATAAAGTGGAAATTGACTGATGAACACACTTGACATCAACCTTAGATCTCCACCAACACATGTACGTACATGAAAAAGACATGGTTAGTGGATATGCTCAGCTATGCAATTGGAGAAGCCATTTAGTGAGACTGAGCTTTTTTTTTTTTTTTTACCCACAGACATTATTTAGGGCAGTGATCATAAAGATTTTTATTTAAAGGGTCAAAATAACAACTCATTTGGCCTTTGCATGCCATAGGGCTTTGCTGTAGTCACTCAGCTCTACTATTATAGGGAGAAAAGTAGGAAGAATCGGGACAATATGCAAATAAGTGGGCGTGGCCATGGCTGATGATATGCAAATACACAGGGTGGCTACCTACCCTACCCAAGTAACTATGAGTATAGGTAATTGACCAGATATGGTAATAATATCGTGGTCCATGATTTAATTTTTGATTTGCATTTATGTAATTCAAGTGTCATTACTAGGAGGTTTTAAGAAGGTGGATTTTAAATCTAAAGTTTCGATTATCCCTATTTTATGGGAATTTAGTAGATGTTCTGAGTGGAAGCTAAAAGAGGCGTAAGGCACATTTAACAATCTCAAAAGATTTAGACTTCATTTGGGAAACTGGAGACAACTTCCTTGCATGGTGCAGTCAGAGAGTGGGAGTGTATAAGTAGAGAGCCGCCTAGACAAAGACCATTGCAATTGGAGAAACTTGCTGCCTATAAACTTGAAGTGGTTGAGATCGAAAGAAACAATAGCAATATTGTTTCTCATAGTATTTGTATACCTTTAGGAGCATGCCAAATAAAACACCACCAAACTTAGTATTGACTTTAAGCATTAAGGCATCAGGACAAAAAACAATGAAAAGGAAGCATATACTTACAAAAACTGAAGAAAAGATAAGCTCACACAATAAACATTTTATCAGCCTAGCATTATCTCAGGTTCAGATATATGAATTCCACTTACTTTTCTTGTTTGGTTTTTTTCTGGACAAGGTTTCTCTGTGTAGCTTTAGAACTGTCCTGGATCTCCATTTGTAGACTGGGTTGGCCTCAAATTCACAGAGATCTGCCTGCCTCTTCCTCCTGAGTGCTGGGATGAAAGGTGTTTGCCACCACGGCCTGGGCAAGAATTTCATTTACTTTTTGATAGTCAAAATATGTATCTCTTATCTCCATTTTATACAACAGATTAAATAGGAATTCAGTAAAGTTTGACACCTGGTTTCAGAGGCTTCTTGTACATTATAGTGTGGCCATATCAAGAGTTTCTGAAGCAGGATAACCTTTGAGTCCAGAGTTCTGAAACAAGCATAGCATGAGACCTAATAGTGATTCAAGTATTTATTAAAGTCATGTATTTATTGGATGCTAGTTTTACACAAAGCCCAGTGCATAGACCTGGAGATGTGCAGACGCGGAGAGAACTGGTCCCTCCTTGCACCGAGCTTATAAAATAGAGCCAGAAATGAATAAACAGACCAGCAATTAAATTACAGTGTGACATATGCCTCAGTAGAGGTGTATTCCCATTCTCATAGGAATCTGAACTTCACGCAGTCCCACAGAATGGTGAGTAAGACTCCCCAAGAATTTTTACTGATTCAAATTAAGTCTGAAGAAAAGCGGCAGGAGCCAAAGTGGAAGGAGGTAGGGAAGAGAGTTTGTTTAGTCATCTAGGCGAAGGTATGCTCGAAGTCCAGAAAGACCACAGACTATAGTTCCGCAAATAACCGTTAACAAGGTTGGTTTGCTGGGCTTGTAAACAGTGGTGTCCCTGGAGCCTGCACATTTAATCTGAGGCTGTGTCAAGTAGCAGCACGTGATTTCTTTTCTGTCTTGATAGTGTTTCCATATGCTTCACCTGTTCCCAGCTGTAAAAAAGAATAGACCAGCAACAGTGGCGGGTTTCCAGTCCTGTTTGCTTCTCTGGGTCTTGATAACTTGGAACTCAAAGTTTTCCTGAACTACTGTGGCTGTTTATAAATCACAGTGACCCTCAAACACATTTGAGGACAGTGAAGGGTCTGACTCGTGGGTAGGAAGTCCTGAAGATGCTGAAGGCTGTGCTTGTTGTTTTCCTGGTTACTTAAGAGGACAGCTGGAGAGCAGTAGACATCAGATTATTCTCTCTCCCTAAGTGTCTTGGTTGAAGAGGCAAAGTGTTGGGCTTGAAAGCGTATACATTTTCACCCCCTATTTAGTGCACAGACTTGATTACTTAAGGAACCGAGTAATGAATGGCCTCAGTCAAATGTATCTTTTTTTAAAAAAAAAAGCAAAAATAAAGGATCCTACTTAAGACAGAGAGATGAAGTTGGACATTTTGTTAATTTATTGATCCTTGCAGGCTTAGAACTGTTTCTTTACACAGAGGCTGTGAACTGAGTTACACAATCCGGTTATGGATTCAGCGATCAGGTTTTACCTTGTGTTTTATTGCAAGGAGAAAGCATCCTATCAACCCACTATTCCTCTTCTGTTGTACTTCCAGAAGGCAACAGGGCAGAGTAGAGACCTAGCCTGTCTATATACCATTAAACTATGCGATCTCCACACTCTAACTGGTTGTGTAGCGAAGTTGGTGAGCATTGAATCAGGCACACACGATGAAGCCATGTGTAAGCTCACAGGGTAGCTGGGAAGGGGGGCATGGTTTCAAGATGATGTCTGGTTAGGGTTTCATGCAGTGAGGGCCTTGAATCCAAGGAGGACAAGCTAGAGAGAGATACCTGGGCTTCAAAAATCTTCAGTATAACCATCCAGCACCCTGGATAGCTCCTGTGACAGCTGTTGGGGGGGGGTGCATTTACTTTTCTTAAGATGTTCAGGTTTGGGGCTGGAGAGACGCCTCAGTGGTTAAGAGCATTGGCTGCTGGTTTTCAACCTTGGTCAGTTCCCAGCACCCACCCACACAGCAGCTTACAACTGTCTGTAACTCCAGTTACAGAGGATCTGGCCCTTTCACACAGACATACATGTAGGCAAAACACCAATGCACATTGGAATACATTTTAAAACAATAGTTAAGAACCTCAGGCCCACTTAGGGGGCTCTGTATAGATTCTTCAATCTGGGAGGCTCACCTCTGTCCACTCAAGAGAGGCAGTGTTCACACTAGTTTTTTCTCACTGGGTGGTTGTGTGCATCCATGTTAGGGTTGGGAGTGGAGAGGCACTTTCTTTACAAGATTATTTTATTTCTGATTTTTTAAGAGCTATGCCTGAAATCCTGTCAACACAGAGGAAACAGTAGATCTTTGTCCTCCACACTCCACATATGACCCTTTACGCTCTGACTCCATGTAACCTCGAGAGAGACCTTTCAGATTGTTAGTTAAATCATATGAATTTTGAGTTTAAAACTCCCTATGTCCTGAGATGAATTTTTTTTTTAAATCAGAGCTGAAGAGATGGCTCAGTGATCAAGAGTGCTTACTGCTCTTCCAGAAGACTCAGTTTTGCTCCCAGAGCACACACTAGGCAGCACACAACTGCTTAAGGGGATCTAACACCTGCTTCTGGCCTCTGTGTCTATCAGCATTCATGTTACACACACACACACACACACACACACACACACACACACACACACACTGTAAAAATCCTTTATATGATCTCCTCTCATTATTTCCTGTCATTCAACTTCTTTGGTCTTTTCTCTCTTTCCTCAATATGATAAACTACTCCTTCTTCAGGGCCTGGGTGGATGTAGTTTCTTACTCTCTTTATTTGGATTACCGGGATATTTTCTTGACCAGCTTCCTTCTTTGCATATGTATGTATATTTATATGGTATACATGAATGTGTGTGTGTGTGTGTGTGTGTGTGTGTGTGTGTGTGTGTGTGTTCTAGGTAGACGACAGGGTTCTTCCTTGATCATGCCTCACATTGGACCTCTCTGTTTTGTTTAGTCTGGCTAGCCAGATTCTTCTGTAGATTCCTCATATCCCCCTCCCATGTGCTGGGATATAGACCAGCTGTTCCACTTGGGTTAGCTTGGCAAGGAAGGTGTTATGAAAGGGGTCCATTTGATGGGTTTAGACAGAAATTAAAGATTTCCTATAAGCAGGGTCTGGAGAAGTGGTTCAGTGATTGAGAGCACTTTGTGTTCTTGCAGTGGACGCAGGTTCAGTTCCCAGCACCCACATGGTGGCTCACAGCTATACGTCACTCTTGGTCTAGGGGATATTGAGCCCCTTTTTTGGCCAGTGCAGGCACCATGAACAAATGTGGTGAACATACATACATGCAGGAAAACATTCATTCACATAAAATAAAAATAAATCTTTTAAAACATTTGGAACAGAATTCTAGTTGTGTGGAATAGCATAAACCAAGAGATTGAGTGAGATGGGAAGAAATTAGGGCATGGCTTATTGTCTTTAGCCCATTGTCTATTTTTTGCTCTGTATGTGGGACCTGTGCAGCTCAGGTCTCTGCTTCTGTCTTTCCTCCCTTCCTTCTTCTCCCAAGTTTCCCAGGACTTCAATTCACATGTGATATGGACTGAATTGTGTCCCCACAAGAGAGATGCTGATGCTACCACCTCTCATTCACAGAATGTGACATAGCTAGACAATTACGGCCAACATAATTTATAAAATAAAGTTATTCTGGAGTGTAGGGGCTTTTAACTGAGTATGCCTGATATATTCTTGTAAGAAGTGGGGGATTTGGAGACAGCCAAGTATAACATTGGAAGAGAGATTAGAGAGATTTATCTACAAAGCCAAGAACAAAAAAGGTCCCTGGCCAACTCCAAAAGGTAGTCAGACTCATGCAGAGAAGGTGGTCTCGGATGACACCTTTATTCAGAATTTCATCTTGCAGCTCCATGAGACAATGCATTTATGTGATTTAAAGGAACTCATTTGTGGTGTTTGCCATGGCAGGCATAAGTTTGTTCTATATTTAAAGCGTAGTGTTTCATGATTAGGTAAATATCTGCTAAGTCTAACTCCTGGCTGTAAGGCATGTCCATTCCTTCATTATTGTCTCAGACTTCAAAGCCAGTATTGTGCTTTGTGACCCTCAACTCTAATGTTTCCCAGCAGATCTCTTGGAGAGTTCTGTTGAGTCTCATACCCACCCAGTACCCATTATTCAGACTTGCCTCCTTCACCCAAGATAATCACAGGATGCCAGTTTCTTTCTGTCAACAAAAGTTTCCAGCCTGCCAGCCTGGTCCCACAACCACTTCAGCCCCAAATAAACACACAGATGCTGTAACAGTTAGAAAACTGTTGGCCTATGACTAGGGCTTCTTACTGGCTAGCTCTGTCTTAATTTTTAACCCATTTCTATTAATCTAAGTATTTCCACGTGGTCTTATCTTACCAGAGAAAGGTCTGGACCTCTAACTCCTTTGGCAGCTCACATGGTGACTGTAAGGGAAAAGGGCCAACTAAAGAAACACATCCTGAGTAGAGCCAAAGAAACACACTTTGGCCCTGCAACCAGAACCAATGAAATGCACCCTGAAGCCAGTGCCAAAGAAACACACTTTGCCCCTTGAATTAGAGCCAGTGAAAGAAATACACCCTGGTCCTAAAATTAGAGCCAAAAGGCTAAAAAGGACCAGTGAAAGAAAGACACTTTGGCCCTGAAACCAGAGCCAAATCTGACCCTAGACCTATTCAAAAAACCAACCAATCCCTGAGCACAAGATCTAGCCAGTCTGAGCTCAAGGACTGAAATCTGACCAATCCCCACCCTGGAAATCTCCCTGGGAAAACTCCACCTCCTAAGAAGCCCTAGATAAACCCTGTGCCTGTTCAGCTTGTGTCTGTTCGGCCTGCCTGGCTGTCCTCTACCACCCTGGCAGAGGGCACCCACTCTCCTGGGTTCTTCCCTCACAATAAATTTCTTGAATGAGGTTTGGGTAAGATCTTCTTTTGCCGGAGCAGAGACACAGAGACCACCCTGAGTGGAGCAGGCAAAGTGAAGTTGTTACACTCCACTCTCCGGGGACTGAAGCCTAACTGTAACAGCGTCACAGGGGAAGCCCTCTCCTGCCAGAGCAGAGCTGATATACCTGCGAAGTCTTTCCCTGGAGCAGGGCTTACTGTGGTTGGGGTAGTCCTTGGCTCCCGAGTGCCAGAATACCTTTACATCTGAGCTCTAACACTCACTATTCTGCCTTCTGACTGCCAGAGTCTCTGCCCATCCCATCAAAATCTTTACAGTGACTCTTCTGGTGGGCCCTCTCTGCCTACCTTTCCCAGAATTCTCCTCGTCCTAGTCCCGCCTATCTTCCTGCCTCATTGGCCACAGTGTTTTATTCATCAACCAATAAAAGAAACATATATACGGAAGAACTTCCCCCATCGTCTTTCTCTCCCTCTCCACCATCGTTTGGTCTACTTTCCTTTCCTATGAACCATTTTGCATACTGCCTATTAATACTCTAGAAGAAAAAGCACTAATCTTGTCAATCATTTATACCAATTCCCTTCATGAGTTTCACAGCCCACAGAACAATCCTTAGACAGTAGTTTGAGGACTTACCTATGTATGCCTTCTAGTTTTTCTTTCTAGGCATTCTGAAGTCGCTATTTGTACTTGCATGTGACTCTCATGACACGAGCTGGATTGTAGCTTTCTTTACTGATTAGAATTCCTATCCAGACCTAGCCTGTCAAAATTCTTAAAATTCATTAAGCACAACTATTACTAAAAAAAGAAAAACAAACAAACAAACAAACAAAAAAAAAAAACTAACTCACATGCTGGTGCTGAAGTTCTTTGTCCCTTGGCACTGTCCCATAAGACACAGTTTCAATGGACTGCACACATTTGCATACACATGTTCTTCCCACTCTGACTGTGAACTCCTCAGAGGTGGGGACCAAGTCAAGATTTTTGTATTGCAAGACTCACTCAATGAACAGAAGGAAGCACACACACACACACACACACACACACACACACACACACACACATACACACACACACCTTTGTGTTGCTTTGGGTAACACAAAGCCATCAGTTTCACCAGTAAGGTATCAATGTGGCACAGCATTCTGCCAGAAGCCTTCAGAGGAGATGAGAGAAGGGTTAGAATAGGAGAGAACAGATGCCTTAGGATGAATAGACTGACATTCGACTCGCTTAGGCATTCAAAGCTCTGTGGAGTTTCTAAAAGAGGGCAAGAGGGAATAGGACGGAAAGAATATGTATTAAAACAATGAAAGGTATGTATTATCTTAAAATGAGTAAATGTAAATTTTATAATAGTGAAAAGGACAAGCAGTGTTCAAAGGGAAATGAATGAACAGGGGACATTAAGAGTCAGACCAATTAACTGAGAGGTAAAGGAAGTCCAATTCTAGACCTGCTGAGTTGGGGATAGATGATGGCTTGATATACAGAGAGCATTATTCATCAGCCACAGAATAGAGTTGACACTCTGCTCTGGTCTAGGGGTGGGGATGCGAGTAATTTCCTCAATTAATTTTAAAGGAGCTTGATGAAATGAGTGGCTTTATTGTGAAGATAGCACAGTTTTTAATGATGGGAAAGTAACTGTTAACTGGCTTTCCCATCACTCAGAAGATACCAAGCTTATGACTTTCAAGACTGGCTTCAGTTTCAGAGATTTCAGTGTGGGGTCAACTGGACCCATGGCGTTTGGGGCTGGCGAATGGCAGTGTGTCACCATGGCAGTACACACGGTGGAAGACGCCCATTCAAGTCACAACTGGGACAGAGAGAAAAGGAACAAGCTTATGTCTCATATTCCCTCAAAGACATGCCCTCAGTGACTGGAAGTCTTCCTACTAGCCTCTATTTGTTGAGTGTTCAAACACATCTCAATAGTGTCATGGGCTGGAGACCAAACCTTTTATGTGTGTGCCTTTGGGGGACACTCACCCAAATCCTAACCAAAACTCCAAAATCTTCTTTTGATCCTTAGAAAAATACATTAAAAGAGATTTCTGGATTTTACCAAATCTTTTGTGGATAAATAAAACCAAACCAAACCAATGAAGCAAATAACAAGCTCTCCATTAGCAAAAGTGTGTTCCCAAGAACCTGCTGGACAACAGGACCAAGTCATGCACTTTAGGATTTTACAATTAAAAAAATACACTGGTGCCAGCACAATAAACTGTATAAATAGTGAAGAGAAGAAACCGATAAGAGGCCCAAGACTTTTTGGTGGTGGTTATATTGTAGGAGTTCATTGGCCCAGAGCTTGTTTCATCGTTTGACTTGTCAGGCTTCTGTCTGAACTGTTCATCTTGTGGCAACATGCCTACTAAGACACAGACTATGTAGACAGAAGGCCCAGAATGTAAGTCTGTGCAGAGTAACTGTTATGTAACTTTTAAGTGAATACCTTCACAGCGAGCCTCCCTAAAAGGTAGGTATCCTCAGGCACTGATACATTTGTGAGATAGTTGACTCTTGATTCTCATCAGGGAAAAACAGACATAAGGCATGGAACTTAAGACCTGAAAACCTTACTCTGTATAAGAATTCTTGTGACTGATTGTGTTAACATTATGTTGTAGACAGCATTTTATACAGCTTAGGCAATACCTCAGATTCCTGATCCTCCTGTCCCCATCTCTCAAGGACTAGGCTCACAAACATATGCCATCACACCTGGCCACATTGCTGATTGTAAGTGTTTGTAGCTCTTTACTGTGATGGTGCCATTAGATATGTCCTGTATCCAGCCCCATATATGGCTCTAGAGAAAGATAGAGGAAGATAGTCTACCTGTGAGATGACATTGATCCTTCCTTTCCATTTTTTCTTTCTTCCTTCCTTTCAGCCAAGTAATCTTTATCTTGAAGATAATTAAGATAACATGCCTCTGACAAATGAAATCGGTATAGAGTCCTGTTTCTTGGCAGCTTTTGTGGACATAGCTAAGGTTTTCAGGGGCCTTTAAAAACCATGGCAACAAATGCCTCCGAAGGGTAATCAAAGGCTCCAAATGGTTTTAATCGCTGGTGGTTTTTATGCTTACCACTTGGAGCATTCTTCTTCACTTTTTTGTCCACCTGATTGAAATTAAATTTCCAATTTCCCTACTAAGTGGTTCTCTTCTGGTCATGGCATTGACTATTTCCATTAAAGTGGTAGTTTGTGCCCATGTATAGCGGTTAAGCTCATCAACAATCCATTAGAAAGCCCCATTTATGAGTGGCAATAATTTTCCACAAAAATTATAGACAGCCTTTAATGGGCACATATTCAAAGGGCATTAACTAGCCCTCAGAATTATTGCCTACATTGTCTTGACAAGCCTTCGGGTGATGGTCTCTAGCCCTAATCCTCCCTGAATTCCCCCTTCTTTGTAGAAAACTACTGTTGACACCTTTGTACCCCTTTTAAAATGAAAGGCCTATTCTCTGACAACCACTCCCTCCGAGGAAAGCATATTCTGGGAAACAGACAGAGCATGTCTGGGCCACATCCTACTGTTGCAGAACCAGACTTGCGGACTGAAGTGATACCCACTTGTCTCAATTTTATTTTGGGGGGGGGGCAATATCATAGACAAAAAAGATCTATTGATCTGTTTCATAAACCTGCGGTCCACTCTGTAGAACATGTTCCCTCTCCCATGTTAATCCTGCAACAGGTATATGAGTTAGCAAGCAGATCTGATTCAGTCCAAGTATTGCTGGATGAAAGGAAAACAGAGAGAAAAGAAGGAACTACTGTCCTCCCCCACGTGGCTGCCTTCCTTTTGAGAAAATTAAATACTTTAGTTTTCACTTGCTAAGAAATAAAGAAACAGGAAGCACAATTTAATTATTAAACTCCAGCCTCTCTCAGTAAAAGGCACTTATTTTGTTGATTTGCTTTGAGAAGGAGTAAATGGATTTTAAATTTTATCCAAATGAACATTAACCTTATCTGATGCACTCAGCAGCTTCAGATCATGTCCTGGGGGGTAAAGAGTGAATGAGATGGAATGGGATCCAATTACTTAAGAATGTATAGACGAGTGACTGGGTTACATTTATAAACATGATCTGTGTGGTTGAAATGTAAATGCAATCATTTTAAAATGTGGCTAGACCTCTTTATGATAGTTCACTAAGGGATGTACAAAATATTCTCCTTACATGCAACAGAAGATAAATTACAGTTTATAAGGTGATTGGAATTCATAATTAATCGTTTCTTTGACACCTCAGAGCTAGCAATAAGGGAATACGTTTGAAAATGATTATGCTTGGCTGTTCCTACCCGCCAATGCTGTGTGGTGCAGTAAAATCACCGTGGAGATGGTTTTATTCCGATTTTCTGCACACACACCAGTGTTTTTACTCTCGGAACAGCTGTGGATCAGCCTCACCCCCATGGTTGCTGTTCCAACTCTCTCCTTCCTTCTCTCCTCTTAGCATATAGACCTGCAAACACCTCCCTACCTACGTCCTTCAGATCCTCTTTCTTAGAAGGGACTAACTTGTTGAGTTAAAGAATTTATGTTTTTCTGTTGTTTTTCATACAACAGATATTTATTAAATGGCATTTTATAATAGCTCCACCAGAAATTCAAAGATGCATTATTCATTATTCACATCCTAGTAAAGGATTCAGCTGCTCACATATGGAAGTTTATGGAAAATCACACAAGACTTAAACCCACCTTAGAAGAGATGCCCTCAAAGCTTGGAAATGGAGAAGAGGCTCTTTCAGAAAGAATAGTTAGGAGTTGAGAGTTGGGCTGAGAACACTGCTCTAGAATAAACTCATCCATGTTATGAAAGAGATAGTGTCTCAACTGGTATCTGTCCAAGCCACATAAAAAACATCTATTTCATTGTAAATGTCCTGGAACTTGTTGTTAGTCATTATTTTCTTAGCCCTGCACGGTCTGTGTAATACAGCATTGGATACAATTTTAGAAAAGTGCATGCTATAAAACTACTCATCAATAATTTTTTAACACATTCCAGCCTCACCTCTTTCCAAGAAGTTTGTGATGTATTCAGAGGTTAAAGGATATTTTCTTTCCAAGATGTGTGTACAATATACCATTTCAACAAACCTTTGAAGTTTAGCATGGGAATAACATTAATAAAGTATTAAGATACTTTTGTAGTAATGTACTGTAGTGGTAATGGAAATAAAATACTATGTTTTATTATAGTATAGGGTAAACAGTTCTAAATAAAATTTATTTAGGAATTAAAGCTTAGAGTCTGTGATCTTTTTATGTTTATACATTCTTGATTTTTCTTAGTTTTAATTCTATGGAGTATTTATAACGGGTTTATTTATTTTATTATTTTTAAGTGTGTGTGTATGTGTAGAGTCCACAAAGGCCACAAAATGACATTGGATCTCCTGGAGCTGGGGTGATTCTGGGTAGTGGGACTAAAATGTGCATTCTTTGCATGAGCAGTACATACTCTTAACCACTGAGCCATCTCTCCATCCCCAAAGACGTTTTGAACACTTGACAGAGACTTTATTTCCAAGAGTTAATGTTAGACTTCCCTATAACTATGAGCCATTGGTAGATGGTAAGTTTAGATACCCTGTTTAATTCATAAAATTGTAGCAGTTCACAGAAGGCAGAACATTTGATAAGTTCTCAATTATATTGTAGTGTTTGAAAGATTTCTGTTCTTTCTCCCTATGTTCTTTCAGATACTTTCCTCAAAGCTGCTACTGCTAATCAAAAGCTGTACACACAAGAGGCAGAAGAAATGTGTGAATCTGGATTGTGTCAATGGGCTCCTTTGACTGTGTCCTGTGTTAGCTGTACCTCCTGAGTGTAAATCTATGAGAGAAACTAAGAGAATGAGATACGTGTTAGAACCATTTTGGGGACAAGGTGCCCTTCTCTTTTTTGCTAGCTTCACCCCATATCTCCTTAATAAATCAAATAAATCATTGTTACATGCCTTGATTTGAACTCCATTTTTCCTGAGAAATAGAAGTACTGTCAAGTGCTCTACATGACAGCTATTATTTATAAAATGCTTCATAGGTGGCTGTGTTTTCTGAACATAATGCAAGAGAAAGGATTGGTATCAAATATTTTTTATAAGCACATCTCTATTTATATGTATGTGTATATATGCACATACATATTGCTATATATATATGTAAATATATAAGTAATTATACACATTTTATGTCTACCCACTTACCTATCATCTATCTATAATCTATTATTCATCATCATCATTATGAACACATTTATTATCTGTCATATCTATCTTCATCTATCTATATATCTATCTATCTACCTATCGTTTGTCATTATTATCATCACCTATGCATGCACACGTGTTATCTCTCTATCTATCATTTATCTATCTTCATCATCATCTATCCTCCTTATCATTATCTATCAATCATTTGTCTATTTATTTTTCTATTATCACCTTTATCTGTGCATACATTTATTATATATCTATAATCTATCTTTTATATATTATCAACATCATCATCATCCGTGCACACATATATTATCTATCTATCTATCTATCTATCTATCTATCTATCTATCTATCTATCTCTGTCATCTGCCTAGGCACCCATCATATCTTCTCTTCTACCTCTCATCTACTACCTATTCATCTAAAATATTTATGATATTTTGGAAATGTGTTGTATAACATATTATAGCAACCACCCATGAATTATAGGATCACAGATAACCTTTTAATTTTTATTTGTATGTATTGTTATATTCTCAGTAAGCATCTTTTTATTGTGTAACAAAGCATACAGTTGTGCTGTATCTGATCAGGTGATGTAACAGCAGCACATTGAGTGCTCTTTGTTCACCTTGTATCCCACAAGACTTCATTCTTTCCTTTAAAAGCATCTTTATTTTGTTTGCAAGATGACAACTTTGTACTAATGTGCAACCTCCATTTCATTAGTTGAGAGGCTATGTGGAATTGTATCAAGTAGACACTGGGCAGTTGGCTCCTACTCTGGGATATTGAGAAATCATAGCAGAGGAGATGAAGGACTTTGTGCTAATAAATCCATCAGAAATCTCAGTGGTTAAAACTGAAGTAATGGCTGTCCAGTTGAGTCATTTTAATCAACCACCCCAATCGTGGCATTGACTCTAACTATAAAGGCATCTCAACTGGGTAGGAAGAGCCAGCTTCCTGGGAAGGACCTAGATTGTTATCAGTGTGATTTTTGTCACAAACTTGCTTGCTCTGAGGTCTTCACATATCAGAAAGAGTGTTGTGTGCATGGACCAGATATATGTGCTCATTGGGTCAGAGATAATGCATGATCCTCACCTTCATTGCGCACCCTTTGCCATGGCTCCACATATCAATATCACTATACTGACTGGTTTTGCATGTCAACTTGACACAAGCTAGAGTCATCAGAGTGGAAGGAGCCTCAGTTGAGCAATTGCCTCCATGAGATCAGCTCTAAGGCATTTTCTCAATTAGTGATCAATGGGGGAGGGCCCCACCCATGGTGGGTGATGCCATCACTGGGCTGGTGGGCTTGGGTTCTATAAGAAGGTGGTCTGAGCAAGTCAAGGGATTCAAGCCAGTTAGCAGCCCCCTCTCCATGGCCTCTGCATCAGTTCCTGCCTCAAGGTTCCAGCCCTGTTTGAGTTCCTGTTCTGACTTCTTCCAATGCTGAACCATGATCTGAAAGTTTAAGCCAAATAAGCCTTTTCCTTCCTAACTTGCTTTTTGGTCATGGTATTTCATCATAGCAATAGAAACCCTAACTAAGATAGTCACCAAAGGAACTTATACATGAGCTCTAATAACCCCATTCACTTCTTTGTTTGGGAATAATATAACTTTTATTCTGAAAGCAGTTGGGAGAAAGGTGTGAAAGTTACCTTGAAGTATCTGAAAAACTGGAGATCAAAGACCTATTTATATTGAATTTAATAGATTAGCCAATGTAATGACAATCCTTTGTAGTCTCCTCCTCTCCCTCTCTGTCCTCTTCCTCCTTCCTCTTTTTCTTCCTCCTCCTTCGAGATGTTCTTGGGTCAGAAACATTCCCATTAGCTGATGTCCTGCAGTTACATCGAAAGTTCCAGGGAATCTGAGGTCAGCACTGGTGACTCCAGGGTACCATCAGTGATGTGCCTAGAGATATGAAGGGTACCTTCTATATGCTAATGTGCCTTTAAAAATGGGCTGCCTTTTTCTTTCCTAAGAACAGAAAGGAAGTATTCTGTTGCATTAACACAAGGTTTTGGAATGTCTTTGTCATTTTCTTTTTAGAGATACTAATTTTTCCTACGTGATTCCCACACTGCTAGGCCTCTTTTGCTTAAGTTAGTTGTAGTTTTTGAGGCCATGCAAGCTTTGTTAACTGTCTTTCATTTTCAGACCTTTTCAAAAGAGATCTTTAAAAATGAGTTTGATGGTAGAAGGAGAGAACTAACTCCTGATCAATACATATTCAAAAACTAATTGATCTGTTTGAACAGAGAGCTTTGGGGCAGAAAGGGAATTGGATCTGAAACGTTCTGGTTCCTTCATTGCATCCATCCTTCCTGTCTGAATTTGTGAAATAGTAAGATGCATGTCTTGACTTTAGTGGCTTTGTTTTACCCCTAAGGAGTTCAGCTCTGTACTTTAAGTAGAAGTAAAACCCAGTCACTCTTGGTCTGGTATTGTCTTATTTGTGACGTTGCCTGAGAGTATAACCGAGTCGGAGATCACTGATTTCTAGATCATGGTATGAAGCCATCTAAGTTAGTAGTAGAAATGAAAGGGATAGGAATTAAAGACTGAGTTGCTTGCTTAGAAGTAACAGGTTAGGTTGATGTCTCCCCAGGACTTGGTGGAGGTCCGTGGGTCAGGTGAGAGAAACGTTCTTCTAAGTAAGCAAAGCTCTGTAGAGAGTCATCTTTGTTAACTTTCTTTTTTTGTTCCTTTCCCTGCTGTTTTTATAATTTTCACGACTTATGATATACAAAATAGTACACACAACAAGTCTTTGCTCTTAGTATATTTTTGCATTTTCATTGAGATCATATTTTGTTACAATATAAAATAGTTATTAAAATTCGAGGATGAAGATTATTTTACATATAAAATTATCATAGAGAAAGAGTTGCCTTTATTATTAGCAAATAATTTCATAAACTAATTAGGGATTCTAGTTTCAAAACTCAAGTGAGTCTTGGCCTGGTGGATGGCAGCGGGGAAGGAATGATGTCTATGAGAGACTCAGTGGGTGTCTTGGCTGTCCTCACACAGGCCTGAGATATAGCAAGAGTTCACTTTCCACGGTGTTAGGGCCTTGGGGCTGGGTGGGATCTGATCTCATCCTTGCTTCTGTTTCTGTCAGTGTGGTAGCTTCACGTTTCCTCCTTCTCAATCTTCATTTGCCATAAGCTGGGAAGCAGGGCTGCGATGGTCAGGGTCACATCCCTGGACCAATTGTCTACTCTCAGGAGGTCGAGTCACACTTGCGGGGTTGCCCCTCTGTGAGTCAGTTGCTCCTCCTCCTGGTGACAGCTAGTGTTTGTGGCCTCAGATGTAAATGTCATAAGGTCCCAGCCTTGTTGATTAGAGGTCATTCCAGCCCACGCAGCACTCCAAAGAACCTTCTCTGCTCCTACTCGACTCGGTCAAGTACTTGTGACTGTCCTGCTTTGAAGCCAGGTAGAACAACTAACAACTGTCACCATTTTGTTTTGATGTCCATCTGCATCCTTGGTTCTTTTACAAATTGAACCATTTTGAAAAGAAAATGTTATGTTTCAAGAATATATCCCGATACTTTGATATGTATAAATGCACACACACCACACACACACACACACACACACACACACACACACACACACACACATACACACACACACTTGCTGCATTCAATCATCTCCATATCAGTTTTCTGTGCATGGTAAGAACACCCAAAAACACACCCGCTGTGTGTGTGTGTGATCTACAGGATCACTACACGATAGAAAGGAATCTCAGTGCTTACTAGTCAATATCTACTCCTGATATGCTTTCCTTGCCATTGAAATTGTATTTACAAAGGAGAGCCTGTCATCCTCATAGTATGAGTAACCCTTGAGGCCATCGTTCTAAGTGACATAAGAACAATACCCTTTTGCTTCTTACAAATAGCATCTGAAGACTAGGTACCAAAGCTGAAAGACCTGTTTTTTTTTTTTTTTTTTTTTTTAAAGAAATTAATTACACTCATTTCTTTATTTTCTTATTTATATGTGTGTGTGAGTGAGTGTACATATGCACACATATCACGACATGCTACAGATGTTACACAACAACTTGTGTGAGTTAGCTAAGTTCTGCCTGGAGAGAAACAGGGATCTTTAGCTACAGTACCGAGCACTGCTGGGCCTCGCTGCCAGCCCTAGATGCCAGCCTTTAAGAACTTGGATTCCACCCTCTTTCCTGTGGTTTTTTGTTGGAGGACTGTTGGGTTTAATCAGGAAGAGGCAGTATGCTTGTGAGACTGTTCAGATATCAAGGACATGGATTCTTGTTGACGTGGAATTCTTAGAAGACATCACGAGTACTGAGTTTTCCTTTCTGCAAGCTTTTGTTAATGTTTCCTCACTTAAAATACCCCTAAAGAACAATGGAAGTGTCTAACTCGCATAGTATAGAATTAGAAGCAGGTGATTTTAAAATTTAAATTTCTTTGATGATCTTATTGTTGAAATATGCTGTCTTGGAGCAGAGGGGGTTCATTCTGCATGCCATGTTTTCCCTAAGAAAACAAAGAATGCGACCTCCTCTTACCATAGTGTGTTCTGACTCTATGTGGACTTAGCATTTTTGGTAAATTAAAAAAAAAAAAGAAGAAGAAGAAGAAGAAAGAGGGGGCTGGAGAAATGGCTCAGCGATTAAGAGCACTGGCTGCTTTCCCAAAGGACCAGGGTTCAATTCCCATCACCCACATGGCAGTTCACAACTGTCTATAACTCCATTTCCAGGAGATCTGACACCCTCATACAAACATACATGCAGGCAAATGCCTTAACGTATACTGAATAAATAGATAAATCTTTAAAGAAAAGAAGGAAGGTAGAAAGGAAGGAAGGAAGGAAGAAAGCCAAACCCTAATAACTTTTATAATGGCTACTTCAATATAGAGTTTAGAGTTGCACCGGACCATTAATCAATGGAAAGGGAGTAGATTACCGAGGAGTAATTTCTTCACATTTAGCATGTCTTGAGATATGTTCTGTTAAATACATTTCACACCTCTTCCCTTGGCTCATGTGTCAGCAATGTGGAAACTTCAGGTGGCAGGAATTAGGTAGAGGTGGCTTTTTCTGCCTTGCAGCTGGGCTCAGTTGTTTTGAGCTTCTTCTGGCCACAGATGGCTCTGGCCTTTTCACTTCTTTTTAGGGGTAAAAGAAAATGAATTTGAATGTAATCACACCCTCCCCTGTACTCCCTTTCTTCCCTCCAACTATTTCCATGTCCCCTCTACCCCCTTCCATGTCTCAAATCGATGACTTTTTTTATTTGTTTACTATTGTCACACCCAATAAGGAATAAATATATAAATAGGATCTGTTGATCCATTTAATGCAACTTATGGGCAAATGACTTCAGGGTCGTCTGTTTGGTATTGGATAGCCTCATCTTTGGGGAAGACTAATTTACCCTCTCTCGGCTGTCATTAGTTGTCTGTAGGTTTTTTGTTTTATGTCTAGGGCTGGCGCCCCATGATGCTTTTCTCTTCCCCATTAACATGCCTACTGATCTATTTTCAGGTCTTACTTAGACAGCCATGGATGTGGTGGATGTAGCTTATATGTTATTTCAAGGAGACACAGTCTCACCGCAGGCCTCCTGGCCCTCTGGATGTTGAGATGGTTGGCCCTATCTTCCTTGATGTTGCCCTAGTTCGGAGTTGCACTGTAGATGTATCAGTTAAGGCCAGGCACCCCATGATCAGTTGATGTATGCACTTTGACCAATCAGGACTTTCTGTAAGACTCTCTATTTTCTGCAAGGAGAAGCTTCCCTAAAGAGGGACAAGAGCAGCATTGGTATGTGCATATAAGGGTAAGCTCTAGAACGCAGTGGGGAATTAAGCTGAAATAATGAAGAGTTGGTAGTAGGTTCTCCTCTAAGATCTCTGATCTCACTAGCCCTGGATAGTTGAGAAATGACAGTGCTTTCCCAGTGGTGTGATGAGGCTCATCTGAGATGATGTTCTTGGGAAGAACTGTGATGACCACACTGTCTTGGGTGATCTGGATGCCCAGGAAGGTATATTGCAACAACACCTGCCTTTGCTGAACGGCCGTCAGGTGTTTACTTGGCTCTTTGGCAGGCCACAAGGTACTGTAATATACCTCATAGACTGTAATATACCTCATAGAAATTATCTCCAGCCTTGAGGACTCTGCAGTACATAGGACTAATCATGCTACCTAGTATGAAATTTACCATGCAAATCACTACGTGTTTCTTCATGCATGCTGTAACTCTTCAGTGGCTGTAAGAAGAACATAAGCTTCGTATTCATTGACCACATCTGTCATCTCTTCTTTACTCTTGAAATTATATGTGGAATTGAAACCCTATTTATTAAAAAGGAGGTCTTTTTAGTTGCAAGGACATGAGGAAATCTTAAGGCCATCGTGCTGTGACATAGAAATAAAGCAAAACCAGCAAGGCTGTCATAGGAATTAGCACTGATTTATTCCCCCTAGTTAGAAGAAATTGTTGGGGTTGATAAAGTTGATTCACTGATATTTCCTTTTTTCTTTCCTCCTCCTCTTCTTCTTTGAGACAAGGTTTCTCTGTATAAGCCCGACTGCCCTCTGTAGACCAGGCTGGTCTCCAATTCACAGAGATCCACCTGTCTTTGCCTCTTGAGTGCTGGGATTAAAGGGATACACTGCCACTACCCCTCCATTCACTGATATTTCTAAGGACAACAGACTGGCTATTTGTTTCCTTATTGTTGAAGAGAACAGAATCAAATTAAGAAAAGCAGCAGAGGCAGGAGGATTTCTGTGAGTTCGAGGCCAGCCTGGTCTACAGAGCTAGTTCCCGGACGGACTCCAAAGAAACACAGAGAAACCCTGTCTTGAATAAAGAAGAGAAAAGCAGGAGTGTCTCAACTCATGCTGCAGGTGTGCTGGGGGAACTCCTCTTAAATGCCTGACTTTTGTGTCCTTACTTTGCATCAGAATGTTTAGGCAGAGTTTGCCTATAAAAAAAAAAAAAAAAAAAAAAAAAAAGAACTTGGGAGAAACTCAGAGATAGGTGAAATTCTTGGTAAGCATTTTGTGAATCAGGGGTCCATTAAAAAAGGGGTCGAGGGAGCCAACAGTTTGAAGGACCTCTGTGTCTCCATATTCTGCACCACATCTGATCTTGTCAACGATCTTCCCCATTCCTCCTAAAGCATCAAAATGACCCTGAGCTGGAACATGAACTTACCCTTGACTCGGAGAGATCAGGACACTTGGCAGAAGCCTGCTCAAGGTCTCTGCGCAATTATCCTGTCTGTCAGAATGCAAGAACGTTTTCTCTTCCTCGCCTCTCAAGATGAGAACACTTTGAAATTCTTTCTACCACTTCTGGACACCAGGGTTTGGTCTTTAAGGGAGCTGAAGTGGTAAGAAAGCTTGGAGAACTTTCTGGAAGCAAACAGTAGGAAGGAGAAGGGCCAGAATGTTAGAGCAATGCTGCCTGCCTTCGAATTAATCACCCCAGTCATCACACTGTCCTCTTCTTTGTTTGACTCTTATTACCCCATTTTTTAATGTGTTCCCCTACAGTCCCCAATACCTCCTGGAATCAAAGGTCTTGGGGCAAGGCATCATGTCCTCGGGATGGTCAAAGCCCAGTGGTGTTCATTGCAAGAGTAGGAGGAGCAGTTTCAGAAGGTCCCACTTTGGGCTGCATAGCAGCCCTAACTTGTGCTGTGGAGCTAGGAGAAGCCTTGCAGGGTCGACTCATGGTCTCTGGGGTGTTGTGGTGAGGTGGTGGCCACTGATCCCATCATGCTTGCGTCCATCACAGCTGTTCCATTGACTCTCTGCCAGGTGCTCCACACCACCAGGGCTCTGCAGATGGACTGCAGAGACGGAGCGCAACAGCATCATGGGAACATTCGCAGTGGATTGGGGTCTGGCGAGGACAGAGAGAACACTCCTTTCTGACTTCATTTTCATGTAGAAAAGGAGACTTTCCAGGGCTGTTGTCTTTCCTAGAATTCCTTCTTTAAAAACATCTACTGGGAATACAATTGGGTATTAGTAAGACTTTGTGCTTCAGATTAAAAAAAAAAAAAAAAAAAAAAAAAAGAAAGAAAGAAAGAAGGAAGGAAAAAAAAAAAAAAAAAAAAAAAGAAAAGAAAAGAAAAGCAAAATGCCAAAATGTCTCTGATGAAATGAATTAGAAATGGCTAGTGTGAAAATAGAATTTGGGATACATGATTAAGGCATATATGTTTGTTTGTGTGTGTTTTGTACAAGCCTGCTACATACAGATGTGGTTGTGAAATAGTTCAAATCAGGGCCCACTGAATGTCCTCACTGGACTTTTAGGAATGTGTTCGCTGAGACAGCCAAATTTTATTTCATTTAGTTTGGCTCATTGCACTGGCTATGAATCAGAAAGTATTCATTTTAATATCTGAATGGAAATTTATTTACAAACATACTGCTGTAATTATTTTTCAGAGAGTATAAAGTTTTTTTTTTGTTTAATTCCTTCAAAAACTTGCTTTCTAGAGTTTTTTTCATCCATAGTTTGTGCTAGAATATGTTGAAGAGGTTTTCTGTAATTAAAATGAAAAGACTATATGCCCTGATCCACAGATAAATGAACTATCTTTTATGTTTGGTGGGATACAGCAGTGTTAGAAATCATAGTCTGGAGATGATTATATTGCTGATTCTGAAATGGTCTTAAAAGAAATAGTGATTTATTGAACTGTTATATTATTACTAAATTTAAGTGTTCTGGGTCAGTATTGAGTTCTTTCTACCTAGCCAACCATAGCAGTATTCTGCAAGAAACAAAGACTCACGGATGACACAGACCTAAATTTTAATGATGGTTCTACCATCCACCAGCCAAGAGAACTTGACCAAGTTATCTCCCTGGAGTCTCTGCTTTGGACCAAGTAACTGGAGTAACCCAACTCATTGTTTGTGATATTGAGATGAGGCAAAGAGCTGAGCTCACTGAACCCAGCACCTCACTTACAAGAAGCACCAGGCCCATAGTACTAGCCAGACTGCCACATGGGAGCAAATGAGAATCAATTCCATCTCCAACTTCAATTCACTTTTCCTCTTTCTCATGTAGATGCTCATCATGACTCTAGGTCCACCCCCCAACCCCCGAAAACTCACAGCAAGGTATACACAACAAAATTTTACTACTTGAACCATTTAATCTATTCAGTTCAGTGCAATTAGGTCCGTGTATGTTGCCTGAGCAGAACTTTTTCACTTCTCAAATTGAAACTGTGCCTTTTAAGAAATAATGGCCTCACTTTTCAATGAGTCTTGATAGCTACTACGCTGCCATCACTGTGTATTTCTGTGAATGTGACGATTTTAGGTACTCCTTGTAGAGCAGTTTCTATCCTTTTGTGTCTGGGGTATCATACTTAGCATAATGTTTGCCCAACTCACACATATTATAGTATATACTAGAATTTCATTCTTTTTAAAGGCTAAGTGGTAATTCTGTTGTTTTTAATATGCCAACTTTTGTTTGTTTATTTAAGTCAGTAGACCTTGAGTTATCTCTGCCTTTTTGGCGATTAAGAACAATGTTGCTTTGACATGCCCATATCTGTTTGAATTCCTGCTTTCAATCATTGACATATACGACTTTTTGATGTTGGGGATTGAGCCTAGAACACTGGCCTAATTTCAGTTCTGCTGCTGTGATAAAATGCTGACCAAAAGCAACTGAGGGAAGGCAAGGATTTATTTTGTCTAACGGGTTACATCCCTGAGGGCAGGGACTCAGGCAATGATTTGAAGCAGAAACAATGGAGGGCTGCTGCTTGTTGACATGTCGAAAGGCCCATGCTTAACTAGCTTTCTCAGGACTCTCAGTCCAGGGAATGATGCTGCCCACTGTGGGCTGGATTCTCTTATGTCAGTTACCAGTCCAGACAATCCCTGACAGATGTGCCCACAGGTCAACCTCTAACCCTCCACTCACTGAGTACATTGCCGATAAGGGAATTACCAGGCATTTCACCTCCTATTTCATTTGGAATTGACTCTAGTACTTCATTTACCACTGTGTGCTGGACAGCTGGCTGACATCTTCCCGAACTCTCTCTTGCCATGTTTAGGAGTGTTCTATACCTCCTCTCCCCGAATCAGATGCTCCTGATTAACAGTAAGGACAGTTTTCAGGATGTCCTGGAGCAAAGCAGGAGCCTCTCACTTCCTCCTCCTACCTTCCAGCCCCAGCTACTGGGCAAGCTGTATAAACCTCATCTTTTGCTTCCCATACTTTTAGTACTAAGAGATGGTTAGTATCTGTTTTGATATGAATTTTTCCTGGGCATAATTATGAATACTCCTAATCTCTCACTTGTGTATGTCACTCTTTCCTACATTCCCACCTCCGCTTAGAAACCTTTGGAATTCTCCCCACCCTCTTCAATCTCTTGACGGTCTCCCATCTCTTCTGTTAGTGGCCCCAACACCACCACTGTTTGAGCTCGGCTTTCAGTTTTGCCTGGCTCCTCTCAGAGCATTCCCTTGCTCTGGTACTAGTGACTGATGTGTGTGACATTGCCAAGATGAAGCTGCACCTAATGGAGTCAACTCTGGATTTTCCCATTTTCTTCATGGTGCAAGGCAGGGAATACACCTGATCCTCTGTAAATCGTATCCAGAGACCTGACCTGACTGTCACCCTTTAATGTGAGTCTTTTTTCTTAACCCGGTGTCCAATATCAGTTTCTTTTTGACATATTCTTAAATTAAAGACAGTGGCATCAGCTTGGCTACGTTAATGCCCGGTTTTAGTTTCTTATGCACAAGGATCCTGGGTCTCCTAACACCCATTGGTCGGATAGTTGTTGAGTTGTCTACTATGATTGCCAGCAGGAAAATAGATACTGTTCTTGAATGAAGAGGTTGTTAGACAAGTTTAGCCTTCTGTTTATGAAGGCTGCAGGGATGGATGATTTCAGTCTCTCATGTGAAGGGGACCTTGAGTCAAAACCCATGTGTTTTGCCCAGTGGCTTTGAGTGTTTTAAAACCTTTATCACAAGCCTACACAAGCTGTAAACCATGGATTAATATAATTCCCTTTTCATAGTCACTGGGGGATTAAATTTTTAAAAATCCATGTATTACACAGCACTTGGTACATCATGTTCAGCATGGAAACAGTTGGTTATCTTGGAGGGAATGATCAGATGAGCTCGAGAAAGGGTCTCTAGGCAGGAAGTGAGATGAACAAGTTAAGGAGAGCTTGCTCTTTCCAGGATGCTGCTACTCACATCTGCCTGGTGCCTGTTTTGTGTAGAGGACCTTTGACAGTCTGCCCATAGGGTCTGTGGTTTTTCTCAAACACCACAATCATGTCTTGACATATTTCTTATCCCTCATCACCCAAAGACTAACAAAGATGATCCCTCTCATTCACAATGGTTTGATGCCGTTTGTTGAATTTGATAGTGGTGGGAAAAGCTTACATGTTCACTAGAAGCCCTGCAGACCATTATTTTTTTCACTCTTTCTCAAGCCAGAAATGTGCAGTTTGACTCTTGGTCATCGGGGACAACAGTGGTGATCACCACCTCAGGTAACCATATGGGTGAAAGCCAGACTTTAGGGTGCTCTGTGTTATAAAGCCGTGGTGCTTGGTGGGTCTGACATGTTAGGCACACTCTTAAGATGTAATGTTTAATGTGCAACAGGTGTATTGGGATGAAATGCTGTCATAAGTCATAGGATGTCTGTATAACCTCTTGCTAATGAATTTAAACGTCAGCTTTCTCTTGCTTCAAGGTCTGCAGAATCTCAATGTAAATCTATTGTAAATCCACATAGGATTCAAAGCAGTATTTAACACTCTTCAAATGCATACTTCGGCTTAAAGTAATCAATCCAGATTTCATGTCTTACTTGGCAATCCCTATTTAGGCACAACTCCTGGGAGGTTCAGATTCTAGTGAACTCTTTTTAAAGTTATGGAAAATTTGGGAAGGGTCTCTAATAAAGAGAAGGTGGAGGTAGCTGGATTACAAGGTGTTAGCTAAGTAAATGGATCTGTGGGAGACTAAAATGATGTGAAGTTAAGAACAATAGCATGCTTCTTGTGTGCCAAGAAATAAAAACACTTAGTGCACAAGCCTAAGGACCTGAGTTCAATCCTCACAGCCCACAAAAATCCAGATGAGGTGTCTGGCATCGGAAATCTTATCAGTCCTATGGTGAGATGGGAATCAGGGACAAAACGATTACCCAGAAGCTCATGGACCAGCTGGCCTGGAGGGCACAGAGTGGCAAGATCCCATCTCAACAAGGTAGAAGGATAGGATCAACTCCTCAAAGCTGTCCTTTGCCCTCTACATGCACACTGTGGTGTGCACACATGTGTGATGACAAAATATTTTTAAAAGTGCTTTTGGAGTTCTTCAGTGGGGCTGTTGGTTCAGATCAGCTACAGTTGGCTTTCATTTGACATGTGGGTGTTCAACATCATAGATTCCGTTTGATTGACATGACTTAAAGTAGGATGAGTGAGGGGGCCGAGTGCTCATTTGTGTTAACAAGCATTAGGCATTTACTGCTCATTTTCTTCAGAGTACTTGTGGTAGGTTTGAATGAGGAATATCTTCTGTAGGCTCAGATATTTGAACGCTTGAGTGCTGGTTGGTGGCACTATTTGGGGAGGTGGCCTAGTCTTCTTGGAGGAAGCCTATCACTGGGGGAGGGCTTTCGGAATTTGTAGCCTTGGCCCACTTCCAGTTTGCCTTCTCTGCTTCAGGTTGAAGATGCGGTCACCCAGCATCTTCTTCTGTTAGCTGCCATGCTTGACCTACTATTGTGATATTCTTTCTCTCTAAAATGATAAGCCCAAATAAACCCCTTCTTACTCTAAGTTGCTTTTGGTGTTGCTGTTTATCATAGCAACAGAAAAGTGACTAACACCATGATTCTTTCCTTTACAGAGCCCAACCTGTCACCTCCCATGACCTGGGTGCACACACAAGTTGGTGGAGAGACAAGCAAAGCTTTAGTGTCTTTGCTTGATGCAGCTCAAAGGTGTACATAGTGAGCTCTTCTGGATAGGTGGAGATGTGGCGGCCAGAGTAGGATAATGGGCCAGGTGTGGTTCATTGACTGAAAGCCTAAACCCATCAAACAATTGAAAGCCAGTGTGGTGAGTGTGATGATGAAACAAAGTGAGCTTGGTTGTAGGAGGAGCCTATCCCTTGAATGATGCACTTGACTATAAATGGCAGTCATGAGCCATGCTCCTCTATGGATGCTGGTGCATTGCCCTTGGTGGAGTGAGTGGCCCTCACCCACGTGTATGTAGGAGGCCCCAGCGAAACGCAGGGGCCACAATAAAAGGACACAGAATAGGCTGACTTGGAAAGAAGAAGGGAAATGATGGGAGGGAGGAAGGGTGAGAGAGGATAATGGGCATTTGGAAGTGGGGGACTTTGATCAAGAACATTATGTAGACGTGGAACTGTGGAGGAACAAATACATTGTTAAAATGAAAAAAAAATCATGAGTAATGGAGTAAAAGAGATATGAAGGGAGACACCCACTCTCCTCACACACACCTTCCCTCCCCCCCACACACATACACACACACACACACACACACACACACACACTTGCCTTTATTTTAAAATAACTGGCTTGCTTTGGAAAAGACTCAGAATAGTTGATTTGATCTCTTTCTTGGTGTCTACTTGGTGGGAGTCGTGGGATGGTCCAGAGTAGAAGGCGAACTATGGTGACCCTGTGTGTGTGGCTTCATTGTAGGTAGCTGAGAAGATGGAGACTTCAGATGCATGGCTGCGGTCACTGTGTTATTCTTCTGCTGCTGTGACAGAGTTAACTTAGTGGAGATTGATTATCTTGGCTCACAGGTTTGAATAATCTTAGTCAGTTGCTGCAGGGCAAGCATGCTTGTGGAGAGGCTCGTTCTGTGGTGGTCAGAGTCTGAGGCAGGGTCTGTCCACTGGTTTCTGATTGAGAAAGAGAGAGTGAAGTACAGCCAGGTTCGGGTGTACCTTTCAAAGATCCACCCCACAGGGACCTGCTGTCCCCAGCTAGGCTCCACCTTCTAAATGGTACCAAAAACTGTATGCTAACACATTCAAAATCCGAGCTGGTGGAGAACATTCGAGGTTCAAACCACAGACATTAGTTCAACTGATAATGGTAGTTCCAAAGGGTCTGTGATTCAATTCTGGATGGATGGATGGATGGATGGATGGATGTTGGGTGAACTAAAAGGCCTGAAACCCACAAAAGGAGATTTTGTCTGAGGTTGCTGCCAAAATGTCCTGAGGAGAAGGATGTCAAAAGGAAAAGCCCACACCATTAGATTTCTCTCAAACTGCTGTTTGTTTTAATTAGGTCCTTGATTATCTTTCTTTTGAGTGTCTGGATATGGGGTGTTGTTTATTTTCATAACTAACAAATCTAGACTTTCTGGGCGATAATAATAAAACGAAAACAGCTGCCACAAGAGAATTAACGAGAGAAGGAGAAAGTCAAGAGAAAGGAATCCTAGGAAAGCTGAAGGAAAAGCCCTCTTGTGGGGTGGGTCCCATGTTTCCTGGGAAGTAGGTTTGCCTGGCAAGTCTTGCTTGTTGGTGTCATCTGTATCCTGTCCCTGTCCCACTCCCCAAGCTATCTGTCACTCCAAAGGATTCTTATTTAACTTCTCATGTATGATGATGATTGCACTGGGATATGCTCGGTAAGCACTCCATCACTGAGCGGCATCCCCAAGGCGCCGCTTGGTGAGAAAGAAAATAATGCTTAGTTTTGCAACCTTCCACCTGGGTGTTGTGTTGTCGATGTGTTGTTTGTATTTCTTTCAGTCTCATCACAGGCTCACAGCTTCTCATCTCTGCAGTTAAATGACCGTATGTTCCACTCATACAATTGAGCTGGTTCTCAAAACTTAATTTCTACTTCAGTACAATTTTCTCATAAAGTATTTTCACAGATCAAATACGGTTTATAAAGGAGTTGGGGAAACCCTTGCTTTAACATCGGGCATTTACAGAGTTATCGAGGGGTGGGCAGCTTTGTTGCTTTTTATCTAATATCAGTTGAAGACTTGAAAAACAGTCATTGCTGGTGTTTGGTTAAGAAGGATTTGTTTTGGCTGAAGATGGCAAACATTTATTAGAATCCTTTATTTATTAATTTATTAGTCTCCTTCTCTAGTCAACTTAGTGGTTAGACATCTTAAGTTATTTTGAGCATTGTCATCATGATGTCAGCATTGTGATCATGATGTTGGGCATCTGCTCTCATCCATGCTAAGGGATGCAGTCAGTGGCACTGATCCGGTGTGTTTTAAGTCTTAGGCCTGTTAGTTCAAGAACTCCACCTGGTTTCATGAAGATAGACATCTATAGTAGATGCCAATCCAAATAGAGAGGTAGCCAGTTGGTTTCTGACTCATTCCGCTTCTCCCTTCTTCTGGCTTGCAAAATACGTGGCTATCAGAGAGAAAGTGAGTCAACGTAGTATTTGGTCTAAGTAGCTATTAAATATTTCTTCTGTGGCTTAATAATATATACTTAGCATTTTTGAACCTAAATCTATCAATGTAGTCTGTGTAAACACCAGAGGAGGTAAAATTAAGTTTCCTTGGGGCATCAGAATAATGAACCATTTCCTTCTAGTTTCCTGACTCTGTCCCATGAACTGGGCATTGTTCCTCATTCTATGACTTCCTCAATTTCTCTCTATTGATAAAGACAATAAAAAACAACCACTGTGCTCGGTCACAGTGGTACATGCCTTGACTCCAGACAGATCTCTGTGAGTTCAAGGCCAGGCTGGACTACATAGTGATACTCTGGATTTTTGAGGCAGTGTTAGATCTCTTGCCAGAGTTTCACATTTAGAGCACTGCTTGCTGTCTTCACTGGTCTCTCCTACACAATAGAAGAATGAAGGTGTTAGATTGGTCTGAGGCCTATTTACTTGGTAGCATTCATAAACTACATCTGAAGGCGTAGTCTTGCATTTCTCTTCAAATTTCCACCCCATTCTGTTCTTGGCTGGTTCTTAAGTTGCCAAAGGGGCAAAGAGCCCATGTTCAAGTATTTCACTAGCTTGCATCTTATCTTTAGTGAACAGGGAGGTAGAGGCCTGTATGATGACTAAATTAGCATGTGGAATGTAGTTTTGCTTTTTTGAGGATGGACAACATGCCATTCCCTCAGTCCTTAGTCTAAATTCAAAATTCTACCCTGCAAAATGTTTGGTACCATGTGTGGTAGAAGCTAGTGAGAGGTAACTAAGTGTAAAACCAATGGCTTGTGTTGAGCTACTCAGGAAAGGTGAGGAAAGGTAGCCCCAGAGTGGACATTTGGGAGGAGTCAATTAGGTGAAAAAAGCATTGATGTAAGGTGGATGTTAACATGCAGGGATGGCTTGCTTGCACATGCCCACGGCCAATGAAAAGCATTCGATGGAGAGAACCAATAGACAGGAAAGGAAAGAAAGGGGATTCACAATCGGATGACTTGATCAATCTGAGCACTGCCATTATCCCTTGACATACACTGATTCATATCTAAAGTCTTAGAATAATTGTACAACAATTATATAATTATTATATATGTGTGTCATTGTCTTTTCTAGCTTAGACAGGAAGAGATGGCCAACAGCTTATGCATGCCCTAGCCAGCACTTGACAGGTTAACTTCCACCCAGCCTACTACCCTCAGCTGAATTTAGATGTCTGAAATTCATTTGAATATCTAATGAATTAACAATCCCTCCTTTTCTCTTTGAAGTTCTGAAAATTTTGATTTATGACAGATCTTCTGACATTATTTTGTGGGTGGACTGAGAAATCCCATAAAACCCAGACCAAAACTAACCCCAAAGCTTATAGAGAGAAACTGTGACCTTGTGCACACATGTTATTTATGACATTTTCCTGCAGAGTAGGGATGATGTTTGGTGGCAGAGCACTCACCTAGTATGTATGAAGCCCGGGCTCCGTTTCCTGAACCGCAAACAAAACCCACTTCATACTATCTAACAATGGCCATGTGAAAGGAGGAGGGTTTTCCCAAACAACTCCCAAAGCAATCATCTGAGGCATAAAATAAGACCAACAGAGCTGCTCGGTGAGGTCAAGCCATGGCTACTAAGCACACCTTCCAGAAGTTTCCATGTAGGTTCTGAAATGGTACTAACTTGATCTTCTTACTACTAGGACATAACGACTACATGTGTCCAGCTACGAACCAATGCACAATCGACAAGAACAGGAGAAAGAGCTGCCAGGCCTGCAGGCTGCGCAAGTGTTATGAAGTAGGCATGATGAAAGGCGGTAAGTACCCCTGCCTGTGGCGCCCATGCCAAGGGAGGCTGGCTGCAGTAACCCCAGAGCTGGCTCCTTCCCGATCTAGTACCTTCTCCCTATTTTTATTTATTCTTGGGTCTGGGAAAAAAAAGTTTTCAGGATGCATAGTATCTTCTTTTTAATTAGAAGCAGCTTGAACCAACAATCCTAACATACCACTTTGCGCTTTATGTTTTCAAGGTAAATATTACATTTTAAATCAAAGGTGTGTGGGAGGCACTGGGTAAAGGAGGACTCATCCTGGGAACGTGTTGCAGTTACTGTTGCTATAGCTAAGGCTACAAAATGATATCAGGTGACGACCCTTCCTCCCACATGGGAAAGCTGCTGTGTCTCCATGTTTTTAGGAAATCTGAATCTCATTCAAAAGGCATTGTAGAAGCCTTCCATAGCCTCTGTGTCTCATGTGGTGATGCTGGCAGTGGTTGTCAGGCTACTGACTTCCAACAAATCTCCAAGCACTCAGGCTGTGTGACGTTGCTTTATCCTGTGGTTGCTGGGGTGGGGGTGCACATGCACACATTCTCCTTGCCCTTCATGTATTCAGTCTCCCAGCTTTCTTGCATGGGACCTGAAGTACAATTTTCTTGGGGGATTGTAAGATAATAATGCTATATGTGGCCATCTGAGAGATTCCCTTGAGTTCTGGAGTTGGGAATCTTACCTATAGAATGTCGATTCTAGTCTTGGGTAGCCTTCACTGAAGTGACAGAGAACAAACAGGTATTGCAAGATGGACGTCGAGTTCTGGATGCACTCAGATGTCTCTATGGTGACACGGGAAAAGAAGCCACATGGAATAACCTGGAAAAAATCTTCTAGAAGCTGATGAGGCTTGGGATGACCTAAATGGCAGGTACATATGCAGGAATCAGAAGACAATTTCAAATGTTGTTTCTCAGGTACCATCCACTTATCCTTTTTCTTCAAGACAGGGTCTCTAACTGGCCTGAAACTGCTCAGATAGGCTACACTAGCTGGCCACTAACCCCAGGCTCTGCCTGTCTCCATTTCACCATTGATGGGAGTATCACTAATAGTTACTTTGTCTCATTGGCTGGTGCATGCCTTTAATCTCAGCACTCAGGAGGCAGGGGGTAGCCAGGCCTCTGTAAGTTCGAGGCCAGCCTGGACTACAGAGTGAGTTCCAGTACAGCCAGGGCTGTTAAGCAGAGAAGCTCTGTCTTAGATTAAAAAAGAAGAAGAAGAAAAGAAAAGAAAGAAAAAGTTACTTTGTCTCCTTGCTGTGATAAAATACCCAGGCAAAATCAACTTAAGGGAAGGGAAAGATGGTTGATTTTTGCCTCGCTCTTTGGGGGGTGGAGTCCATCACGGCTTGGAGGCCATGACATCATTGCTTGAGGTGGCTGGTCACAACAATCACAATCAGGAGGCAGAAAATGATGAATGTTCACAATCAGCTCAATTTTTTTTCGTTTTTCTTTTTTATGAAGTCTAGGATCATACCCCATGGTGTGGTGTTACCCTACAGTTAGGGTGAGTTTTCCCACCTCAATTAACCCAGTGTAGAAATGACCCTACAGACATGCTCACAGATTTGTCTCCATGGTTAGTCTAGAACTATCAGACTCACAGCCAATATTCACCATCACACTGGGATTACAAGCATTCAATCCATACCCAGCTTTTTTCACGCGTGAACTGCTTATCAAACTCAGGTCCCAAGGCTTGCCAGAGAAGCTCTTTGCCACTGAGCCATCTCCCTAGCACAGAGGAAAGCTAGGTTTTTAACTGCTTAGTACCAGGACAAAGAGGGGCAGAGAGGGAAAACCAGTAGTGGCAATCAAGACGAGGGCATACGAGACTACCACACATCTTGGCACGGAAGATGACTACCACACATCTTGGCACGGAAGATGCCTTCGTTCCATGGCCAGAATGAGACTCTGAGGGCCGCATTTGGCATAGTCTCTTAGCTATGGAAATGTTGAAGTTATGCTTTCGTAAGGCCCTCTTACCATAGTAGGCAGCGCGTCAGTCTCATAATCTGAAGTTATGCTTTGTGTCAGATGTGACTCTATGTCTTAAGTTCCTGAAAAAAGCAATTGGAATTCAGAGGGTAATTACTTCTGAGAACTGAGCAGTCACCTTCAGAGAATGACGCCTTGAATCATAAACACATTCAATATTTAAGGAATTCGCCTTTCTTTGTACTGTTGGGGAATTAGTCAGGCTTAATTAAACTCGCACAAAGCTTCCTACAGTAACTTGATAAGTGACAGGAATGTATCAGCTTCATGGAGAAAGTTTCAGGTAGCATCATGGGAGTCCAAGTTCCTCCTTTGCTAAATGCAGGTAGCTTGAGGTCAAAGAATCATTCCGAATACGTCCAAAGCATTTTGAAAAATGTGATGGCACTCACACATTGACCCTCTTCCTAAACACTATTCTTTTTTCTAAAAAAAAAAAAAAATCCTAATTTATTATGCAGACAGAGCTATCCTGGCTACATGCATCTAAATGATGCCACCTCATTTCTATTCTAACAAAAATTCCAGTTTGCAAAGGCATATTGCAAGACTTCTGTTTTCAAAGAGAAATGCAGGTAATTTGCCTGTGTTGGGCCAGTATATCAGTATATACCTGTATATGTGCATTTGTGACTGCAAAATGGATGTCTGCATTACTGTCCAAGGGCTACTATAACCAAATTCTATACAATGGATACTTTCAGTGACTAAAACGAACTTTCTCACAGCACTGACAGATGAAGGTCTAAGTTTCACCTACTAGAGAATTTGGTTTATGGTATAGGCCTCTCTTCCAGGCCTGAGGTATCTTCGTATAACATTTTCTTTGTGCCTATCTTCATCTTCCTCTTTCAAAGGCCGCCAGTTCCAGTTCCATTAAGTTAGGGGCCTACCCTTCTGACTTCATTTAATATTTTTAAAAACAATTTTTAATTTTAATTTAATTTTTTATGTGTGCAGGTATTTGCTTGATTATATGTCTGTGCACCACTTATGTGCCCGGTACCCGTGGAGGTATCTGATCACCTGGACTTGGGGTTACAGATGGTTGTGAGCCTCTAGGTGGGGACAGGGACAGGGAATTGAATCTGGGTTCTCTAGAAGGGTGGTCAGTGCCCTTAACCGCTGTCATCATCTCTCCAGTCCTGACTTCATTTAATCTTAATTATTTCCATAAAGGACCTGTTCCAAATATTTTTTTTAGATGCATGAGTTTTCCTTTTGGGGATAAAATTTACTACTTACAGCCTGCTGTAAGAAAACACCACAGATCAGATGGGAGAAATGAACCTTGCCCTGGTACTGGAGGCTGGAAGCCTGCGGTCTGTTTGGCAGCTGTGGTTTCTCCTGGTGCCTTTCTCCTTGGCTTGTGCTATGCCACCTCCCCTCTGTCCTCGTATGACCTTCCCTCTGCCCACACACTCTCTTCCTCTCTTTGTAAGGACACCAGTTATACCGGATTAGGGACTTATCTTATGACCTTGTTTAAGTTTAATTAGATCTTCAACTGTAATGACAGATACATTCTAAGGTCCTGGGGGTGGGGGGTTGGGGCTGCAGAATACAAATTCTGCAGGCATATGATTCAACATTTCGCAGTGTCTTCTTAGGGTCCCCCCCCCCCAATCAACTGCTCAGGGATCTGTCTATACACAGAGAATGCCTGTCTTCCTGACTGTATTTATATACATATGCTTTGGGATGTGTTTTATTCTAAAAACATAGCCTATTAGAACATCTTATTTTAATGACCCAAATAAAGTATCTTTTGTTAAGCAATATAATTAATTACATGGGCTACTACACATGACTTTATGACACCATTTGTATCAACCTCTCTTAGGATAAAGATAATTTCCAACTGCAAGTACAATTATAGCCGGCCACAAAATTCATAGTTGTGAAAACGACCTGTGATTAAATAGATTTCTGCAACATTATCCAACAGGTTCACAAACATCCAGTTTCTTGACCAGGCTAGATCCCAATTGGAATATTACATCTCTACATATGTAGCAAGAAACCAGTTGGATTTTAGAGTAGGGCTTGATAACACTCACCAAATATCTATTCTAAGTATCTAAGAGGGCACGATTAACTCCATGAGGAGATGGCTTTCATTTGTTATAATGCCTGCTGTCCCAGGAGTCCCATTCCCATTAGATTTGTTCTGAGAACTGTGGTTCCAGAAGATGCAACATTTCGAATTTGTGATTGGGATTCTTTTCCACCATCACGCATGTGCTGAGCTCTCTGTCTTGGCTTTTCTTCCTTCTTTGTCATTTAATGTCTATTGTTTAGGAAGGTCTTCCCTGTTGCCTCAGGCTGGGCTAGATTCCAGTGTTCTCGCTTGCACAGCATAGCCCTTCTAGGAGAGCCACTCACGATCATTAGAGGGTTGCAGTGAGTATATTCCTCAATAGTTTGCACACTAAACTCCAGGTTGGCTGTTTGGAGTTCTTTCTTTGCCCCTAAAGCAAGCCACACAGCAGAGAATTAAGAATGGACTCAGTCTGTGTTAAGAGCTTCTTATATGCAAGGTATTGTGGTCAAAGAGACTATGAACAAGACCCTAGTCTCTTCCAGCACTGTCTTCACAATACTAAGAGAACATCTGCATGTAATAAAAAGCCAGAAGACACGTTGAGGCTTGACTGTGTTGGAGGATGGATGGTTCAAATTACAAAGCATCAGAATGGAAATCAGAGCATCAGAGAGTTGCTTCTGGATTTTATCCAACCCAGCAGATCACCCAGGCCATTTGATTTCCAGGTGTATATTGTTTCTTCTGAGTTCGGCAGTCTTGGTTAGGGAAAGGGTTCAGATGCGAAAGCCTGATTTGAACACCGGCTCCTCCTCAGACTTGGTAGGCAAGTCTGTTTCAGTCACTTTTATGAGCCACACTGTCCTCAGCTGCAAGATGAGATAAGCAATTTCTACCCAACCAGTTTGTCTCAAAGACCACAAATGACAACATATCAAAATGCAAATTCAAAGCAAGGTGAGTGATTACATCTCTTCCTAAGAACTTTATCACCAGCGTGCTACTTTTAAAAGAAACACACACACACACACACACACACACACACACACACCATACTGGCAGGTACACACATGAATCCCTTTGGAGGGTCCAGAGCTGGCGAAGACACATATGCCTTAAAAATCCTTTTGATGTCTATCCTGTGTACAGCTGCATGATGAACGGGCTTTGTGGTTTATCCAGAGATTTACAGAGACTTGTCACAATAGACCCAAAGACATGTTGATGCCAACATCCTCGTTTTGCGGAGAAGGAAATTGCCACATGTTAATAGAGGAGCAGACTGTATTCACTGTCTGTTCTGGTTAGGTTTCATCACACCTTGCAGTGAAATTTGAGACAGTAGGAGCGGTGAGCTAATCTTTAAATATTCTAGTAATGGTGTTGCCAATCAAGAGCATTCTAAAACAAGATATACTTACCTCACTTCAGAAAAACTTTATATATATATATATATGTATGTATGTATGTATGTATGTATGTATGTATGTATGTATGTTACTCTATTTTATTCATGGGATAAGTGGGTGCATGAGCTTTTCATCAGAGTTGCCAAGTAATTGCTCTATAATGTTTATGATAATGTTTTCATATCGGTAGTACTCCAGGTAATAAGAGATTATATATTATCAAAAACCCAAGTGCTGGGTTCACAGGCACACATCCCCACACCTAATTTACTACAGGATGATTTTGCATCTTTAGAGAGCAACTCAGTTTGATTATTCTTTCTGACTTTTATTTGTGTGTATGTGTGTGTGTGTGTGTGTAGTATTTAGTGTTTTCTGTCTATAAAACAATGTAAAGAATAAACAGGAATCATTTTACTTCTGGTGCTTTTATTTATTTATTTATTTATTTATTTTTTTACTTAGTTGCTCTAGTTAGGATTTTCGGCACTATGGTGAATAAAAACGGCATGAATCGGTACCCTTGCTTTGCTCCTAATTTTAGTTAAGGAATGGTCAACTTTTCACTATTGAATATATTTGGTATGGGTATATGATATGTGACCTTTAGTTTTTTGAGACACATTACCTTACTACTAAATATTTTTGAGAGCTCTTTTTTCTTTCTTTGTTTTTTGTTTTCTGTTTTTAAATAAGAAAAGGAAGCGAAACTTGATTAAGGCCAGTTTTTGCATCTATTGAAATGATTATTATTATTTTTCCATTGTTCTGTTACTGTGGTGTGTCACATTTATAGGTTTTTAAGAGTTTGAGGAGGATTCATCTGAGTTCTTTAGTTATTTGGAAGACTAGTTAGCGAACTCCTTAAGTCCTGTCCTTATGTTTGATGGGGACCTTCCATTACTGAGTAACTCGTCTTACTCATCAAGTTCATCTTTTATGACTTAGTCTTGATGATTATATGTGTCTAGGAGTTTGTCAGTTTCTTCTTATTACTCGGGTTTATTGGTACGTCCTTATCTGTCTCCTTTGAATTGCTTTGTGTTGTTTATAATTTTCCATCTTCTATTTAAAAAATTGTATTTATTTAGGTCTACTGTCCTTTATCTAGTTAATACTGTCTGTTTTGAAAATCAGCTCTTAGTTCTACTCATTTTTAATTTTTTTCTAGTCTCTACCTCTTTATTTTTGCACTGGTCTTTATTGTTTTGCTGTTTTCTACTAATCTGGGACTTCGTTCTTTATTATTTAGCGTTCTAAAGTGTAAAATGTTAGGCTGTTTCAGAACTTACTTTCATTTTCTTTCCATCCTTCCCTCCCAGCTCTCTGTCCCTCCCTCCCATCCTTCTTTTTTATTGTGTTTTAGTTTTAGTTTTGATAGAGACATTTATTACTGCTATAAATATATCTCAGAATTGCTTTTATTTGTACCTCATAACTTTTGGTATGATGCACTTCCCCCCCTTTTTTTTTTAATGACTTACTCCTCCTCTCCCTTTAAAAATTCTCATTGAATATTTAGGAGTATTTGTTTAATCATCATGTTTTTGTTAATTTTCCAAAATTCCTACTGTTACTGGTTATTATCTTTCTGTTGTTGAGGTTAGAAAGATAATTGGTGTGATATCAATCTTGCTAAATTTGTTGAAACTTGTTTTGGGGCCTAGCAAGTCTCTCCTGTGTCTTGTTAGGAATGCACACTCTGCTGCCATTAGAAAGACATTATATATTTGTATCTTTGGTGCATTTTTGCCAAAATGCAGCTCAAGCTTGAGCTTGCTTCATTGATCTTTCTGTCTGATACATATCTCCATTTCAAAGTTGAATATTAAAGTTTCTTTTGTATTATAGCTGAGCTTTTCTCATGCTGATTGATGGCTATTGTGTATTTGGGTTCTTGGTGTTTGCTTGCGTATTTATTTACAATTATTGCATTATCTCGATGAACTGACCATTTTGTCATAATGAAAAACTTTCTTTTCAGGTTTTGACTTCAAGTTCATCTTGTTTGAGGTAACCGCCCTTACTTTCTTGTAGCTTCAGGTTTCATGCAAGGCATCCTAGAGGTGCAGCAAATCTCTTGAAGGCAGCATTTAGTCGAGTATTTAGTTTTTTGTTGATTATTGTGCTATTACTGGGAAAATTACTATCCCCAGGTCACACCATCTGAGAACTTTATCCATTTACATTCTCTGAAGTAGAACTTACTAGTGTTATTTGCTAATTGACTTTTGTTGATCCATTGCTACTTTTGCTTCTCTTGCTGTGTTCTTTTGTGGTTAGATGATATTTTTCTACGATAGTATGCTTTAAAGGTTTGCTTTTTTTGTTTTCAGATACCCAACCCAGGGCTTTTGCTTTGGGATTACCATAAAGCATATGAAAACTTCTTGTTATAATTGGCTATTGTAAACACCGGTGATTTTTTTTCTACTTATTTTCTTATTTAGGGGTTATTTTGATTTTGAAGAAGGAAAATGGCTCATCATTTAGCTTTCAAGAATTTCCACATATTTTTCCTTCCCTAGTTCTATTTATCCTTATGTGTCTGAGTGTGTATGACACAGAGAGCATTTGGAAGCTGGAGTTATAGACAGCTGTGAACTGTCTGATGTGGGTACCAGGAGCCAAACTTGAGCCCTCGGAAAGAGCAGTGAGGACTTCTAACTGCTGAGACATCCTTCTAGCCCCAGCAACAAGCATCTATAGCTTACCTTCCGGGTTAAAAGAAATGCTTGCAGTGACTCAAAGCTGAGTAGGATTCAATGAAAAGTTGTCTCTTGTCCTTGTATCTTTCCTTTGTAAAATTAAGTGATTTTTGTAGGATATAATTATTCTTTCTGTGGGTAGAATCCAATAAATGGCCATGTGTGGGAGCAATAGTAAGAATGCATCTCTACTTTTAAACTCTATAAACTGAAGGCCCCAAGAAATTCCTTATTCTCACTGTTGGTTTCAATGGCTCTATCCAGGGTAATAAATTGTTTTCAGAGTGGGAAGGAACTTAAGGAGAATCTAGTTCACTTCACTGTTTGTCAATTCATTGTTCTTACCCAGGTCACACAGCAAGAAACCAGATTGCCCGATTCTTGGGTCAATGAGTTTTTTCATTGTACAGAATGGCTTAGCTGACCCTGATCATGACATAGGTCATCATCAAAGATAGATGCATGCATAATAAGACATTAATAGCTGCAAACCAAGATTGGGCCTTAAAAACAATTACTCTGGACACAGGATACCACTTCTGCAACAAAAGCATTGGTAACTGACTTTTGGCTTAGTTTGAAAGAAGCAGTACTGTGCAGGTATATAGAGATTATGATAGGTATTTTAAAAGTATTTAATAGTAATACAATTTAAAAAGGACATTTACTCCTTCAAACCAAGGGTCATCTTTTTGAATAGGGATCCTGACTAATGAAATGGTCAATGTGTGCCTGACTCTTCACTTGCTGCTTAGGAACCTTTGGGATATTACTTCGTTTATTTCCTTACTATTATGAATTGGATATGGTTTGTCTCCCAAGGCTCATGTATTGGTGGATGGGCTTTCTGTGTGGGAACCTGAAGTAGAGTCTAGTGGGGAGTGATGAAGTCCTAGAGAAAACTGCCCTCAGTGGAATTAAATAGCTATTTCTGAACTCCAATTATTGTTTGTTTATTTATTTATTTATTTACTTACTTGTTTTTGAGAAAGAAAAATTGTCCCTCCCCGCTGTCTGGCTTCCTGTCTGCCTGGTGGTTCCCCTTGCCATACTTCTGACAGGCTGTCATCCTCCAGGAGGCCATGGCCAGAGGCTAGACAATGGGGACATGCCTCTGTCTTAGACTTCCAGCTTCCAAAACTGTGAACTAACTATGCCTGTTTTCATGCTTCTCAGATTTAAGTATTTTCTTATTACAATGGAAAATGACTAACACCTGGTATTCGCTCTGAGAAATGAAGGCACAGGGCTCAGCAGTCTCTGAAGTATCTTTCAAACCTCCAATTTTATGTGTTTGCCAGGCAGTGATGGCACATACCTTTCATCCCAGCACTTGGGAGGCAGAGGCAGGCAGATTTCTGATTTCGAGGCTACCCTGGTCTACAGGGTGAGTTCCAGGACAGCCTAGGCTACACAAAAATCCCCTGTCTTGAACCCCCCCAAAATTTAAATGTTTTTATGATTTAAGTCAAGATAAAGACAATGCTAAGATTGTGATGTGAAGATAAAGGTTTATCATATATATATGTATACATATATATTTTCATATATTGATCTATGATCTATCTATCTATCTATCTATCTATCTATCTATCTATCTATCTATCTATCTATCTAACCTAAGGACACATCCAGCAATGATCAGGCTAATATTTCCACCTAAACTTAGCATAACTAACAACTGTAAATCTTGCTGAAATGAATGCATTAATTCTCTTGATTACTATATATGGGGATGGGCTGAAGAGATGGCTCAGCCATTAAAGGCTAGGCTCACAACCAAAAAATGTAATATATAGGGGAGTGTCATTTGAATGGAGACATGAATCTGATGCCATTTTCACTACAGAGAGAATATTGTGAGCAGATGGTTGTGAGGTTGCCACCCATTATTTAGCCACACTAAAAGCAAGAATTCAAGGAGAAAGTTTATTTGACAAGACATGCAGTGAATTACGACTAAAACTTAATCTCAAGATCTAGTGAAACTTTCTACTTTCTTTCTGCCTTCTGGAAAGAGGGAGGAAGAGTCGAATATAGGGAATGTTAAGATGGTCCTGATTAGCTACCATACAAACCAGTCCAAACACTTAAGGCCTGGTTTATTAGAAACCACATAAACACGTGCTGTTCCTAAGAGGGATCATGAGATAAGAAGTGTGGAGGGGATATGATCTATGAAGTATATGTTGGTAGTGGTGGAGCCTTGAGGTAACCAACCCATTGGTTCAGTTAATGCTGAGTGAGAAGAACACAGTTTTTATTTTTAACATTTGAAAGCATTATCCATGAGACTTACAATTACTGCATTTGTTTCACATGTATATGCTGACAATTTTACTTAGATATCTTGGTATGTGGTAGGGATTGAACCTGAATCTTAACGCTTGTGAAACAGGAACTCAACCAGGGAGCTACATCTCGGTCTCCGTGTGAAAAAATTGCCATGCCTAGTTCAACCTTTTATTGTAAAATCCTTCACAGATGACCCCGATGAGCATATCTTTATGGAAGTGTTGGAGAGACAAGGGGATTGGAAATGTGGCCAAGCTGCAAAGTTTGGGCAATCAAATGGTGGAAAGACACTCTGTAAAAAGATGTTCATTTCAACTGACCTAGGAATAGAATTTTCTGGTGTCTCAGTTCATTCCCTGGAACTGACTTTGCTCCCAGGGACCAAGCAAGTTGCCCTCTGATTGGTCTTTATTCTTGTACTTCTATCTTCTCCCCAGTGTTCTTGGCGATAGATTGCTCTTGCCAATGTAAGTCCTAGCCTGGATCTGTTTTGCTTTCTTTGGAGACTCTGGTCATGTAGGGAAACATACCTGTGCAGAAATATCACATGGCCTTTTAAGGTACTCTGAGGGTCGAAGCATGAACTGTCTTTTTGGTAATTACAAATAGATATGTGCATATCAAATTGTAGTATTTGTATAGGGTGTTGACTTTTCCTTTGAACATGATACATAATGTCTTCCAACCTTTCATTATTTGTCAAATACGAACAGCAATATGGCAGTATGATGGCTGACTCCATGAGGCTGTGTAAGAGAATGTACAGCCTTTAGTAACTTGTTTAGTTCATAGTAAGCCCTCCCTGTAAGTTGGTTGTGGTGAGTAATGTGAAGTACATTTACATTTTACCTTTCGTACTTAATCTAATCTCCAAGTAAAAAATGCAATTCCTGAACACCCTAATCCCAATTAAATAAGTCTTATTAAACAATTAGTCTGTTTTGTGTTCCATGTTGGGGAATCGGCATATAAAATCAGGTGGATTTTCCTGAAGCATCTATAGTTAATCTCCCCCATCCTTGGCCTTTGTTATTTTACACTTTCTGATGCACACCTCATTTTTTCTTTCACGTTCTCTCTCTCACTTTCCTAACAGAGCCTTTTTGGTGGTGCCTAGGTCTGTTTATTAGCTATGGAATCTATTTTGCCATTTTACACATAGCTCCAATCTGAAGTTAGTTATTATACTTTACTTACTTGTTTGCCAATTCCCATTGCTGAGCTGGCTTAGGATTGTGCAGAAATCACGCCCCTCCCCCTTTAGAATCACTGTAACCTCTTGTCAAGTGCTTGATCTGAGAGGGTGTGTGCTGTCAGATCCCATGTACTAATACAGGTACTGAGCTTTGTGTCCCGCCATTTGAGCCCCGCAGCATGCGTGACTGTGCGAGCATCCCATGAGATCAGTCAGCTCCTGCCATGGTGTTCAGGTGTTAGGCAGCTCAGGTGCTTGACCTCACTTACACTCCGTCCTCTGCCCCTCCTCCATCCCTAATCCGTGGCATGCATTCATCTGGCTAATCATTTTCTTCCATTACTCCAGCTTGTGTGTTGACTTTGCTCTGGGCTAGTGGGAGGTGAGCTGTCCTCTCTGTCCTGACCTACCCCGGCTGTGGATAGCTGAGCATCTTTTCCGTCTGGTTCTGGTTCCTTGTGCTCTCCCACAAGTCCACTGCTTGGTTTCACACTCCAAATACCTTTATCTACTGAGTACCACCTTGAATGAGATATAAACACCACTTTCTGTACACCAAACAGTCAGCCGAGCTAACAGCTCGGTGTTTGGAAATACATTTAAATATCTATAAAAGCATATCTATATATCCTATGTATGCAAATAGGATAATTGTTTCTGGAGGCAACTCATTGTGGCATTAGTTAACACTGTAACAATGGTGCATATTTGCTGTTGGTGGTGACTTTCAGTGATGAAGAAAAAGTTGGGGGGAAGGCTGACTTACCATAGTCTGTAGCTGAAGAACTCTCTGGACATATGATCATTATACTGATCACAGACATATGGCCAAAGGTTTCCCTCTTCCCTCCCCTCCCTTCCTTTCCGTCCTCTCCCTCTTTCATCCTCCCTCCCTCTGCTCTCCTCTTTCCTCCTCTCCCCTCCCCTCTCCTCTTTTATCCTCTCTCCTGCCCACCCTCCCTTTCCCACCCTTCCCCTGCAATCCCAGCACTGGGCATATGCACACAGGGTAAACTTTGAAGCCTGCTGGCGAGCTACTGTAGCTGAATTACTGAACTTCAGCTTCAGTGAGAGACTCTATTTCAAATAAGGGAAGAGTGTTTGAGGAAGATAGCTGATGGCAGCCTCTGGCATCTACATGAATGTGTGCACACATGCCTTGCAATGCCCCTCCCTATACACATGCGCGCGCGCACGCGCGCGCACACACACACACACACACACACACACACACACACACACACACGGTGCCAAATACAACAGTTACCGTAGTAAATAAAATAAACTACATTAATGAACAGAAACACAGATTTTAGGGGATAAAAAGATCAGTTCCCCGAATCAAGTCAAAGTGAGACTTCCGTGTTATTGAGTTCTTTTAATGACATTCAAAATAACAGGTAGCATAAGTAATTTTGCTGTCAGCCAGCACACTCTTTGTAGACATTGGCTGGAGAAATTCTGGATGTAACTTTTCCTGTTGAATTCCTGATTTTATTTCGCCCCAGCTTATGCTTTTTGTATGCTTATTATTTTGCTTGGGGGAGGGGGGAAATCCTGGAACTTGCAGTTTACAAATACGTATAAGGATTCTGAATAATGGCTAGGTAACCGTTTCTTCTTTCCTATAAGCAGCAGGGCTCTCTTTGGCTGAAATATACCATCTCCACTCTCTTGCTGCCCCTGGCTCCCATCTCTGTCCTCTCTCCATGTTTAGCATCTTTTCCCGTTCTTTTCATTTTGAGACAGGGTCTAATTATTTAACTCGGGCTGGTCCCAAACTGGTGAATCTCTTGCTTCAGCCTCCTGGGTTCTGGGATTACAGACATGTACCGCCACACCTAGCTCTAAATATGCTTTTGCTACATTAACTGAAAGACTGAAAATGTGTTAAGCATTTTCTCCTACAAGAATTGATCTTGGAATAATTTTTTCTGTTTGGTCCAAGACTTCAGTTCACCATTTATTCGATTCAGCTGTCTCCAAATTAAATGTTCAATCAAATGCCGGTGGGATTGATTTGTTTCACTTGGACGCACTGTTTACTTCCAAAGGGAGTCTGGTTTGGAGCTTTTAATAGAGGTAATGGCTCCAAAAATGCCTGAGTCTATCTACATTGCATTCTGCCCTTGAACCCTCCAGGAAAATGTTGGAGAGAGCAATAGGGCTCAGTGACTTCTTTGACTAAAGTGTAAATAAAAGGATTAGAGGGCTGGGAGGTGGTTCAGCTGGTAAAGTTTCCTAAGCTCAAGGACCTGAGTTAGATCCTCAGAACCACGAACAAAGCTGGGCATGATGGCACAAGGTGCCAGTCCCAACTGTACAAGATGGAAGGTGAGGATAGGGGATGCCTGGAGCTTGCAGCTCAGCACCCTGTCCTACTTGGTGGAGCCCCAGGCCTGCAAGAGACCGTGTCTAAAAGGAGGAAGGCGCCTGAGGGACAAACAGGGCCTTTAGCTGTTCTCTGACCTCCTCCCCCACACATAGTGAGTGGGCAGAGAGTTTTCTGAAATGGGAAAAAAATAATTAAAACAAACACCACCAAAAGGCCAATAAAAAAAGCAGTACAATCCCCAGTAACATAAGCCTTAGGGCTATTAGGAATACCAAAAAATTAAATAAACTACCCAAGGGCATTTACACTATCCATGCAAGAGAAGGCAGAGTGGGCAGAAGGAAACCCAGCTGCCGCCCGGAGATGGCGGCCCCTGGAAGGGGTCACTTCTTCATGCAGTGTGTGTGTCCTTACAGTACTAGAAATGGCAGGAGGCGTGGCCTCCCATTCGATATGCTAGCAAATAAATATGTGTCACAGCGTCTGATTGTCCTAAGACTGCATGAGGGACTGGCGGAGGGACTGCTCCAACTAACAGGTGGGGGAATGGGGTCAGGCTCCAGATGACTGGGTCTTAGAAGGAGGTGAAAGCCAGCTCCAGAGCACAGAGCTGAGGCAGGAGAGCCTTTTCCTTCAGAACAGAGTACTGTATCAGGGTGGGAAAGCTAGCTGGGTTGTCAACATTTGGGGAAAAGCTAAATCAGCTCTTCCTGGTTTTGTGCACACACACACACACACACAAACACATACAAAATCACAGACACACATATTTATATGCACACTCCCATACAAACAACATTCCCCCATACATACTTACATACACACATGAACATACACACACACACATTTACACACATGAAATCACTTGCACACATGAAATCACACACTCCCACACATACTCACATGTACACACACACACACACACACAGGCACACATACACTCACACACATACACACATGCACACACAACACAATTACACACATGCAATCACACACACATGCATGAAATCACACACACACTCCCACACACATACTCACATGTATGCAAACACACTCACGGACACACATACACTCACACACACACACACTCACCTGAAAATATGACTAAAGACAATAGGTAAAGCACACACACTAATTAACAAATGATCAATGTTTAAAGTTGGGGCATTAAGCTAGGCATGCCATGTTTTCTAGTTCCTAAGATTGAGAACTACGAGATGTTTCAAAGCTGCAGACGAAGATGCTGAATGGTGTGACAGAAGAAATCCGAGCTGTGAACTCTACCGACCCCTTCAAAATACCAGGCGCTTTACATATCTTGGGAAGTTTTTGAAAGGAAATGTCTTGTTAACAAGAGTGACTAGTTATGGAAAAAATACCATGCTGGTCACGAGTGTCTTAAAGAAATAGTTAATGTTAACTTGAACTGCATTAGGAAAGGATCTAAAGAAAGTGCTGAAGTGGGAAAGCAAGGACATAATTATGAAGTCTCAGCACTTGGGAGGCTGAGGCAGGAGGATTGGAGGATTAAAGCCAGCCTGGTCTATAGAGCAACACCCCATCTCAAACGAAAAGAAACTAAATCAAGCAAAAGCAAAACTCATGAAACACCTTTGATGGCTTAATGAAAGTTTAGTTACTGAATGTTAAAAAAAAAATCACTTTTTTTTTAAAATGGTATTATCTTACTGAAAATGTTCCTTTTAAATTCTGGAATTTATAATAACTTTTCTTCATAGTTCATGCTTTGAAATCACTTTCGTAGATCCTTTCCTGCTTACAAACCATGAACTTAACTCATCTGTTTCTGCCACATCTGTATTTAAGCTTGGCACTTCTCAGATTCCGTTGCTTGCTACACCTCAGAGAATCTTGTGCATTGTGTGAGGAAAGAACTTACCTTTGCCCTTTTCCATATGGACAGCCAGACTGTCTGAGAGTTCACAAAGCCACTCATCATTTCCCAGGGACACGTGAAGTCACCTCCATCACAACAGGAGCAATACCGACTCAAAGCTTTCTTTGCGGATTCCCTGTCTCAGCCTTCACTCACTCCACAGTTTACCATGAGTTTGTAATTACTTTGACTTCACAGCCCAGCCCTGCAGAAGGACTTTGTTCATCCTCAGATCTGTTCATCTGTTCTGTCTATTTATGGCGACATTTGCTTTTAAATGAATTCTAAGTCAACCACTAATGAAACTGCATTAAAGCTGTAAATGAAGTTGAAGAGGATTGACATCTTCCTCATATTTTGTCTTTCTACCCATTAATAGTTTGTAACTCTTTTTAAGTTAGGTCTTTAAAAAAAATTAATTTCCAATAAAAAAATTCAGATCTCTCCAAAAGGTCTTGCAGATTTAAGAACAGTCACAACTACCTCATTTTGAAATGTTTAAAAGAAAAAGCGTTTAAAAATTACATTATTTAATTATTTCAGATGTATCATGTATTTTTAGAAATTTTGTAAATTTAGGTTACATGGCCTATTCATTTAACATTTTTTTCTATGCAGTTGGGTGCAATTCAAAGAGAGATTATAAGAGGGCTGCATAAATACCCTAAAATGGAAATACTGTAGTTTATTTCCAGGATAACTGAATATTCACCAAGTTTCTAACTTTTATAACATTGACCATGACTGAACAGCTTTAACTTAGTTAAATCTTTCTAAACATTGCATTGACTTTTTGAATTTACTTCTATCACTTACTTCCTGGGTTGTAAGGCATGTACATTTCTTTCTTTCTTTCTTTCTTTCTTTCTTTCTTTCTTTCTTTCTTTCTTCCTTCCTTCCTTTCTTTCTTTCCTTCTTTCATTCTTTTTATCTATCTGTCTGTCTGTCTGTCTGTCTGTCTGTCTGTCTGCCTACCTATTCTTATTCTGTAGCAACTTGATTGCTGGCTTGAACTTACAGTAATCCTCCAGCCTCAGCCTCCTGAATGCTGGGATTACAAGCCTGAGCCCCTGTACATGGCTCCCTTACCTACCGCTTAGGAGATGAATCTCATTGAATGCACTCATTCAAGGTGATCGCTATTCACATGGAAGGAGAAGCAAGAGGTGCATTTCTAGGGTTGTGTGAATTGCACCCACTTGGACTTGAAGAAGAGCGTCCCCACTGTGAGTGAATGGAGCACCATGAAGTCACTCATCCATGCACTTTCCGCTCCGCTTCAGCGTAAAGCTCAGAAGACGACTAATGCCAATCACTCAGGAGTTACTGCATGCAGGCGAACAGACAAAAACCAGCCCTCCCCATCTCTATATTAATGTTTACTGTTTCTTCTGAGGGTAAATTAGGCATTGCATGAGGAACAAAGATGTTCTGCAAACAATGAAACCGCTCTAAACAATCGAGGTAAGATAGTCACAGCCTAATAACTCACTCCCCGTCTTAGTATTTGATGGCGTTTTCACGAGGCTGCATGACCCACAAGGAGTCTGATGGGTTTTGTTTAAAGTGTGTGTTCCTAGCAAGGCGTTCCATGGTTGTCAATCATTGGCTTCGTTTCTGAGGTGATCCTACATCGGGAGCGCGCTTCCTACTTCCACTCCAAAAAAAAACCTCAAGGTTGAAATATTTTTTATTTGCGCAACTTCTGTAACCAAGGTAATTTATCCTGTCTTCAGAGAACAAAATTGAAAGAGAAGCAATCTCTGTGACCTTAAACTTCCATTGAAACTTAGAGATTGTAGAGTTTGGGACCAATGATGCCAAAGTCACAGGTTCTATCCCATCACAGAGCAGTGAATCTCAATGGAAAAAAAAAAAATCCATCGCATTGGCACAGACACTCAGAGTCATCTGCTACCCATAGTCGGGCGAGGCAGTGGAGGTAGATTTTTTTTTTTTTTTTTTTTTGAGACAGGGTTTCTCTGTATTGTTTTGGAGGCTGTCCTGGAACTCGCTCTGTAGACTAGTCTCAAACTCACAGAGATCTGCCTGCCTCTGCCTTCTGAGTGCTGGGATTAAAGGTGTGTGCCAGCAACGCCCCTCAGAGGTAGATTTTTAAGCCAATCATGTCTGGCATATAGAGTCTTCAACTTGAGGCTAGCTGGTTGTTGGGGCTCAGAGGGAGAGTCTTGAGCAAGTTACTTGGGGCAGAGCATGGGGAGGCATGAGAAAATCCAACTTGGCTTCGGGAAGTAGGCAGTCAGTGGCTGTGCAAAAGCAGAGAGGGCTTCAGATGGCACTGACCAAATAAGTCAGTACGTCTGTCCATAAAGGGGGAGACCTCCACCATCTACAAGAGATATGGGAATGGAGACTGTGGAAGAAGTGTTAATTAAGTTCCATAAAACCTTCCCCCAGTTGCCGCTTAGATCAGGCTGAGATGCACACCAGACAATCTCTGGCAATAGTCTGACTTGACTGATGTGGCCAGCTGAGTCAGCAGGGAAGCATGCAGGTGACAGTGGGGATAGCTCGTGAACTGCATGCACATTCCTTTGCCTAGGCCTCGGGGTGCAGATGTAGGATTTAGGCTGCGTCTGTGAGCATCATTCGGTAATAGCCCTCACCAGATAAACAAACCGGGAGTGATGGTATTACCAGAGCCAGGGAAGGACTGGATAGTAGGTGGGTATCACCAACAAAAGCAGCAACAGGAAACTGTGAATATGGAATAATAATAATAATAATCAGGAAGGGGTGTCATAACCATGGACACACCCAAGCATTTGGGCAGAGAATATGTTCACGACAGCATTGCTCCCGAAATACATACAGGGCATCCAAGTAGTGGTACCCAAAAGGACTTTCTGTGATGACACAAGTGCCCAGGTCTATGGGTATTTTGGTTGCCACTGGATGCAAGCAACTAAGGAGCTAGTGTGACCAAGGCACTGACATTGCAATTGAACTTTAATTGTAGCTTTAATTAGTGACGTGTAGCTGGCTGTGGCTGGACTGGACGGTGTAGATCCATGGGCTGCTGGGATAGCTGGTGAACTTCCGTGGAGGATAACGTAAATTAGTCACTCTAAGTGAACTATAAGGTAAAAGCTGCCGTGTGCCTTCCCATTGTTCCTGGAGGTACACTGACCCCTGTAAAGCAACACCCTTTAAACTTTAAACTTGTAAAATGTAAATCCATTTAGTAATCGTGACACAATGTTCAGAGACAAGATAGACTAATTTTTGAGACCTCCATTATGCCATCACATGTCTGTCTGTCTGTCTGTCAAGGAGTGATTAATTTACATTGAAATCTTTTATTAAGGAACGGATAACAAAAAGACTAATTTGTAAACACTCGTTCAAGTCGTGCAACAGCTATTTTCAAAGCAGATTGGAAACAGGCAATTGGCAACATAAAGTGTGGGAAGAAAATAAAAAGAATGTCTTTTTTTTAAGTTACATTAATAAAATTCTATTTACTTCATCAATGTGTCAATATAACTCAGAAGTACAAAAATCCCTATGTAAATATTTTTCTCCCAGGACTGATGTAAAATCACACAGTTTGGTGCTCAGGTCAGCAATGTATTTATAAAACAAGCTATCCATAGGGCTGACTTGACATTTGCCACAACCGCTACAGCAACAGGGAAGCATCCATACAGTGTGACCTTTCTTGGCTCGTTTACTTGTTATAAACGTTATCTGTGCCATGTTCAGCGACTGTCTCTATTCCTTCCCATGTCTTTCCTCCGTTGTTTCTCTGTGTCTTCATAGCTTCCTCCAGTGTTCTTTCAGAGTCAGCCCTGGGATTCAGAACCAGGTGGGTGCACTGCACCTGCTCTGATTGCCTCTGGGAGGTTTCCTTCACTCACAGCTGCCCTTACCCGGGCTGCAAAGGGGATACGACAGTGCCACAGTTTCCAGTTCTGATGAAGGCTCATTTATTGTTCTGATTCAGCTGCAGTAACACGACCCCAGGGCCCTCCCGGAGCCAATGCGTCACATTCCAGGGATGTTCCAGTTATTAGAATTGTTCTTGTCGTTCGCCGGGTGACTATGATGTACACCCGTGGTTATCCTTGAGCACTGCCCATGAGTCATCAGGTATCATTTAACTGTTGCCCTTTATTCTAACCCACGGTCCAATAGGGAGCCACTAGCCATATGTGCCCTTTCCGCCAAGGGAAATAAAATTAAATACAACTATAAATCCAGCTTTGGTGTAGTAGCCACACCCAAGTGATCAGTAGCCTCACAGGGTTAGAGACGATCACATTAGAGCTGTTCTGCCATTGAGAGTTCCGAGGAGCAGCGATGCTCACAGGGAAACAGCAGGCTGGAGATGTGAAGGAGAAAGGGTCCAGCATCATCCAGGCTCTTGGGCATTGATGGGGGTTATTGGCTCATGCTGTCTTTTACATTTGGAGCTCAGTTTACGGATGCCTTTATTTTCAAGATCGAGTGCAGTTATCATTGGCTAGTTGAAACTAAACTGCCTGGTGCTGCTTTAATTTGTAACGCAGTTTGCTCGGCTAGCTTTTCTTTAACAGGACCCTGGTTACAGTGCAACTCACACCATCTGAGTCCCTAAATTATTATTATTACTATTATTATTATTATTGTGGTGTGTACCATTTAAAAGCAATTTAATCCTAAAGGTCACGTCTTCTGACATTTATATTTTCTTACAGGGGAGGTGAGCAGCTGGTGAAAATAACTCCAAGGTCTCTAATCCCAGCAGAGGAAAATACAGTATGAGTAACTAACCCCCCAGTGACACTTGGGAGACTTCATGCTCTAGTACGTCAGGGTAGACATGATCACAGGGCACCCTCCAAGAGCCTTAGGATATCAGGAACATGAGGTGTGGCTGACACCCAATTTAAAGCCTTCTGCGTTTATCAAGAAGGTAAAAGTAGCCATTGTAGTAGCTAAGAATGTACTGATTTTGGGAGACAGCTACCTGGAACCTTACCCCTGATGTCTGGACTCACACAGTGGTGGGGATTTTTGCCTATAGCTTGTATTACATTTCAATGCTGTCCGGCTCTGTAAGTCCTTCCCTTCATGCTATCAGAGCAGATCAGTCCACTAATGGACCTAATTATGCTCATTTGTCTTTGACAAGGACTATTAAAAATGATCACAAATGACTATGTAATTGTAATTATAATCTCACAAATGCATATGTGCTATTTTTAACAAGTTCACTCTGCTAAGCCTCAACCTCACTTTGAAAAGTGGTACCCACGATGCAAGGGAGAATTATAAAAATGATAGTTTTAGTGTTATCTCTAGCAGATAAAGCCAGCTATTGTAATCAATAATTGTAAATATTAGCTCATTATATATAGAAAACAATGCAAAATGTTTATTCTATTAGGATACTCATGGTTAATGTCTATATAATAACACAAGGAGACTTATTCCATTAGAAAGCCTGGAAAGATTAATATGAATAACTAATTTCCCCAGGTCTGTGATACAAGCACCATCTCCTCTTCCTCCTCTGACTTCCAATCTTCAATTTTAGTTTTGGTCTTCCAAAGAAGGCTAACTCTTCCCCAGTGTGACATTTCAGATTTTTTTTTTGAAAATATAATATTGTGAAGAAGAATAACATACATTAGATCCTTTTTAAAACCATGTATTGGGCTAAAAATTATAAGCACTACCAAATTACCAGAAAATTCCTTTAACAACCAGCTCCATAGTTCAAAAATGATTCCTTTGAAGACTTGTGATAATCTTGTCATTCCAAAGTGTCATCTTTAGAAAGTTTTTTATTATTTTTATTATTATTATTCTTGTTTCCATTCAGGACATTTCACTGGAACTTAAAATCTCTCCTCTGCTGTATGTGGCCTTAATGTGCTTTCTTTTAGAAAAATACAACCTTTAGTTTCAGGAGCCCCGTGTTCTCTTCCCCTACTTTAAAATCATGGGAGAAATAACTGTCATTTCTTTATCCCACTGTCCAATTCCCTCATCATTTTCTGCCGCCAATTTTCTCCTTTTTCTTCTGTCTAGTCTTCGGAACTTTTTACTTGGCTCCATTCTCTGCAATTCAGGGCTCACAGTTTCTTTGAGCTTCTTAGATTATCCTTTGTCCTTCTGTCTACTTTTTCATTAAAGAAAAAAAAAAAAAAAAAGACTTAGGCCTTTTTTTTTTTTTTTTGAAAAAAAAATCATCATCAAACTATCACCGTATTTAAAATCCATCTACATATTGATTAAAACAAACATTCCATCCTGTTTAATTGTACCAAATTAAGAAGCTTCTGAATAACTTAAAATCGTCACATGTTGCAAAGGAATTTTCTAGCGTCTTCAGGTAACCGTGTGACAGGCAATAAAGCTGAATTGTAATGAATACAGCATTAGGAAGTAATTAGAGAATTTGCATGTCTCCTGGGCTGGGACTACAAGCCCACAAGGCAGATTGCTATGGCATTAGAGATTTAACAAGCCATGCTGGAATTAGGAGTACATGCAGGGGCAGGGGGGGGGGATGTCACAAACACTGGGGTGAGCTTTTGTATTCCAATTTTTGATTCAGCACCCAATTATGTATGTCTTGTTATAAGTCTGTGTTATCTCCCCACCCAGTTTTCCTTCTGTCCTTTCTTCCTCCCTCCCTCCCTTCTTTCCTTCTCCATCCCTTTTTTCCTTCTGCTGTATTTGACTCTTTATTTCTTTTGTTTTCATCCACAACACATTTCTAAATAACGTTGAAGTTTTCAACTAGCACAATTCTCTGAATTTTAATTTTAACAGAATTATAAAAAGCGAATTTTTTTTTTTTTGAAATCAAGTTATATCATTTTCTCCCATCCTCTGTCTCCTTCCAACTCTTCCCATGTATGCTTTGTGAAGTCTTTTCAACATGGCTTCCTGGACAAGATCTGAACCAGGACAACACCAAGATATCTCCAGCCATTCATTTCTAAAATGGGGCTTAAGCTCCTAGACGTTTCAATGGGGTCTTGTAAAAAAATCCCCCTCCCCTCCCCGTAACACACAGAATGATAAACACTCTCTAATAGCAATTCTTTGTCTAAGAGTGACGCTTGAATTTGCATTAACATGAATATCAGCCTCTTGATAACCAGTTCACAAATGGACCACTCACTTCATCACTTAGGTCATCACAATTAATGCACTTGAAGACTGCACTAACTTTACCAACTCAGACTTCAGCACCAGAGTCTGTGGAGCCTTCTGTGGACATTCCATCTCATCAAGACTCAACACTTCTTCCTGGCTTTCAAAAATCCCTAGTGTAGTTCTAACGCAGGTCTGTCTTCTGGCTTGTCTGTTTTTTCTCTGTTTTGGATGATTTCTCTAAGACTTTTTGGACCTGCTTGCACGCATGTATGTGTGTTTGTGTGTGTGTATGTGTGTGCCCATAAATGCTGTCATGGCATGCATGTGGAGGTCAGAGTTGATTCTCTCCTTCCACTCTGGTGGTTGTGGGACTTGAACTCATATCATTAGACTTCTACCCACTGTGACAATGACCCGGCTCCTGTAAGATTTCTTGTACTTTTTCTTAAGGTGAACCTTCACGCTATTTTTTCTATGGCATCGGGATCACAAGGGTCTTTTCTGGAAGGGTGGAGTTGGGGCCTCTGGTATGAGATGTCCCTGTTTCTACACCTAAATGGTCACAAGGGGAACTATAATGGCTGTTTCTCCTTGATGAGAGCCCACTGAACCAGAGTGTGGGGTACTGTCACAATGAAAAGTGCTTCTTGTCAGAACGGCATCCAAGGTACAGAAGCCTGGTGAGAGCGTACAGTGCCCTTGTCAGTACCAAGAGTTTAGAGGAAGGAGCCCGCGCCCGAGGCATGCCTCACTGAGATGGATTACAGCATCCTGTATTCTCCCCACAAGGGAAGTGGCCTAGAGGGAACCTGTTCATTCACAAGAATGTTTGGAATCTGCTTATTAATTTTTTCACTGGTAGACACTTGAAACTTGAACTAATTAACTGCAATTTTGTGAGCAATGAACAATGTCTAGGGTATTTTTGAAGTCGTAGCCATAATTGAACCTTGCTCCCCTATTTGGGGTTACAATCCTCATTCTGATTCTTATTTCCTTATCATAACTACCAGTTTATGCTGAACATTGGCAAGATGAGTGGCTTTTAGGGAATGGCCCAGGTGCAGTAGTACAGGAACCTCTTAGTTATCCTCATAAAGTGTTAGGCCTTTAAAGATTCAGATGATGAAACCCAGCTTTCTCTCATATGCTTTACATCTGGCTGAACTGTAAGGCATCTCTAATGACTTCCGCACCAAACCTTGTGTTGCTTTTTTAAAACTGTGAATCCATTACACCTAGTTTAGTTTTAAAGTTGTATTTATATCTCTATCTATACCCACATATAGATATATTTTGTAGGCACGCATATGCCACGATGTGTGTGTATGTCTAGGGGCTTGGTTTTCTCTTTCCATCATGCGGTTCTTGGGTATTGAACTCAAGTTGTTTGGTTTGGTGGCAAGCACCTGTGCCTCTTGAGCTATTTCTTTGGCCCATATTGCCCAAATTTGAGACTATTCTGGCTAATCTGCATTTTTTGCACCCCCAACTGTTATGGAGATTAACTTTTGCATTTTGACCAAAGTTCATGTTCTCTCCTGCCCCGTCCTCCACTCCTCATCCCCCATCCTCTGTTCTCCATCCCCTATCCTCCATCCCCCATCCCCTCTCCTCCATCCTGTCTCTCTTCTCTGTGTTTGGTATGACAGTGGCTCTTGTGCCCGCTTGCTAAGGATCTTATTACCCAAGGACAATTATTTGGCAGCAGCATGAGTTTACCATTTGGCATCTGGCAAAACATCACATTTAAGGTATTTCTAGTACAGTGTGTGCACTAACAGTTGTCAGCTGAGGAGCCAGTTGTTTGGGGAGGAGAACCAGATGTGACTTGCTCCCTCCATCAAGATGCATTAAAATTTCTGGAAAGTGTGTGAGAACCTGTAAGAATGAATAATGGAATTCAAATCAGATTGGGTGAGATAGCTGATGTTCAGGAATAAATTCCAGTATGCAACTTTGTTTGGATGGGATGAGGATTGTCCAGACTGAAATAGAGCCAGAGAAAAGGAATATGGGAATTCTATGGGGGAGAGTCATTACTTAGGGCGGGTTATGTGTTTAGAAGGCACAGAGCTAGGCATTGAGTATACACAGAAGAGATGTGGTCCCTCTTATATGAGGAAGATTTTGCTTGAGCCAGTAGGTTATGCTTTTGGAAATAAGCATGTTGCAAAAGACTTGCTTCTGTTATGTCAGTATTAAAGGGGGGGATGCTGTCTCTCGATGCCCCTGCCCTTAAAATTACAGCAGAACTTCCAATCACTTTGACTTTTGTTACCTTCCAGTACTGCTTGTATTTGTCAGGTCAGTATCTAGGAGCTGTTCATCTAACTACAAGGATGAAATAAATATGCTAAATATGCTACTTAGTTACTGCTTATTTACTTCAGTGGGGTAGAGCATGCAAATATGCTTGAAGTGCAGGAGATCATAAGTGAGAATTTACTCAAAGGACTGGGCTTTGGTAAGCCTCAAGAGATAGACTTCATCCATGATACCATTAGCTAGGATGAACTGTGATCCAGTGCAGGACCGTTGTGTGGGGATGGCCCATGGGCAGGCACTTCTGGACTGAGAGAGAATGTAATTGGGTGTTGGTGACTCAACCGAGACTGGGAACATTCATCCATGACCAAACTAAAGACAACAGGGACTTTGTGTGTATCCAGATCTTCCCTCATCAGCATGAGGCAAATGAGACACATGGGGTGTCGGGGGGTGGGGGGGGAGACCAACTGTTTCTTTTCCAAGTTACAGAAGGAGAAATGGCACAGAACTGAGTCGCAGAACTGTTAAGGAATGGGAGACGAGAGAGAACTTCACAGGCTGAACCTGGGTGTCTTATTTATTCCTTTTGGCTACAGAATGCCTGCCAGTGGGAGGCTCAGCACTGAGATATTACAGGGAAACGAAGCCAGGCAGGAAGATCAGGGATTGCTTTTCGCCTCACCCCATAAATTTTGTTATTAATAAATCAGATTCTTATAGAACATCGTGTCACGGCTGCTGCCTCTGGAAACAAGGTTTTATTAGCAGAATTTCATTAAAATAGGATACACAGTAGTTTTATGTGTGTTCGAGTGGAAATGGCTGTAACAGAAAGCACATGCATCTGCTGCCCACCAATTACTTGTTTAGGTTTTACTGCTCGATTTTTCTTCACTGGGATAATGCAACATGATGTGGTTGGTATACGCATCATGGTATGGAAACCTAGGATGAATTTAGCCTGTCCATGTTCTCTGCCATGACCTCCGGGAAAACGCAGACACAGTTCAATGTTGCATGAGGACTCCATCTTTGGTAGCTTCAGTTTCCGCGAGCGACCCATTTTAAGCGGAGTGACAAGTCAGGGCAGGAATGACGTAACGCTTTCTTTGGGTTCCATTTGGAGTAAATGTTATCAAATGAATTGCATCTTTCCAGTGTGAGTTGGTCAACAGACAGAAAGAGGTTTGTACTCGCCATGTGTCTGCTTCGTAGAAGAACTAATTTGGAAAGTTGCATCTATGTAGACATGAGGTCGTGTCAGATTGTAATAACAGAGACATGGTAATTGCAGCGAAAAGTCTCCATAGTATCATGCAGTGTGTCTGTCAAGTGTTTTCAGTTAGACCCTTGGCTGTCTCCAGGGTAGAACTGGGCTCTTGTGACTTTGGAAAGCATGCCCAGTGGAGGGGCGGGCATGGCTGCACAGTGTGGTAATTGAATTTCTGCCGCTGTGTCTGTCCCTCACTGGCAAGTCCCCATTGCCATAGTAAGCGGGCTGCTAGCTGAGGGCTTTATATAAGAAAAACCCAGCCTAGACTGGGGGATGTGGTCAGCCACTCTGCTTCTCCTGCTGCAAATAGAAGAGTCGCAGAAGCATGAAGGAATCTTAGTGTTACAGGGAAGGGAAGAATTAATCCCCCTCACTCCCGGGAGGAGCCATTTCCCACACAACTACAGCCCCATGCAAACTCAAGCACAATTGGCTCGCCATAGCTAATCCCTGCAGAAGCCCCCATGTTAAGATAACTGGCCAGTAAATTTGAATTTGGGTAGCAGATGACACCATGGGACATTGTGGTCACATATAAGTGTGCTGTTTATAGAGAAGCTGCCAGACAGACTTCTTGGTTGGGAGAGGACAGCGTTAATTGCTAAAGGACACTTGAAACAGCTGAGGTTAACTCATAGTCAGTTGGGATAGTAGCCCAGTGGGAACTGGTGGCTAATTAATTTAAAAGAAATTGAACTTGTGAATCAATGCTATCATGAACTAATGAACCAATCTTGTTCATTCATATACACAACCTCACAACTGGACCAAAGGGTCCGTGCAAAAAGAGTACGTGAAATTACTACCTGAACTTTATTTATATCATGAGGGGCTCCATTAGAGAGCCGGGTAATAGCTACTTTTCAGATTTAGTGACAAAACACCACTACAAGCTACAGAAGGAAGGGTGCATTTGGGCTTAGGGTTGTAAATGAATAAAATCCCATCGCGGCGGGAAGGCATGAAGTGGGAGCAGGAGTCTGTGTGCTCACCTCTGCAAATGCAAACAAGAAGCAGAGACAGCAAGCTAGAAATGGGGCGAGGTAGGCAGCGGTTCCCGACCTGTGGGCCGCACATCAGATAGCCTGCATACCAGATATTTACATTACTATTCATAGCAGGAGCAGCGAAGTAATCTTATGGTTGTGGGTCATCACAACATGAGGAACTGGATTAAAGGGTTGCAGCATTAGGAAGGTTGAGAATGACAGTTTTAAGTTCTCAAGGCTCACTCCTTCCCCCATCCAGTGATGTAACTTCTTTAGGCAAGGCTGCATCTTTTAAGCCTCCCCAAACAGTGCCTCTAGCTGGGGTTCAAATACCAGAGCCTATGAGGAAATTTCCTATTTAAACCACCACAGTTTTTTTTTTTTTTTTTTTTTTGAGAACTGCTAAAAAATCATCAATAACTGATAATGCTTCAAATACATTTAATATATGAGAGATATTATTATACTTTCTATTATGATTACCAATGGTGCCCAGTGACATTTTAGTATTGAACTGATGGCTACCCATGGCAGTCTAACAAAGATTTGGGTCAAAAGCACTGCTGTAAATACAGATGTAGTCTGCACATCTGGTACCTGTATTTGAATTCTCTGTGGTCATTGGTTGTAATTGTTTTGTCTTTTAACTGGAGAAGTTATTTATTTATTTATTTATTTATTTATTTAAAATTGTGTTAAAGAGGAAAAATGGAAGCTAGACTTCTAGAACTCAGAACTGGTACTGCTGTTCATTTCCCACTGGAGAAAAATTAGTGCAAATAAGATAGAATTGGGGGTATTATGTAATCTATCATCTGGGAATGAATATTATTGCAGCAGTGTTTGTAGTGGACTAGAACTTTCTGAGAGTGTTAGCTCTGGAGACTGTTATAATCATAGTATGATGGCTAATGAGGCCTGGGGCAGAATTGGGTTAGATTTTATAAGCAAGCTTACAACATGCTATCCCGACCCCACTGAACACGACTGGAGCTCCATAATAAAAAAACATTAGTCTGCAAGGTGATGTTTTAATTTTAATTTGGACAAGTAGGAGAGGCACTATGTATTAGGGTTGAGTGATTGGTCTTGAGAGTCTTAGAGGATGTCCTTGAGGGAAAGACCTTTGGCTAGACTCAAACATATATGAACATACACATGCATACACATGGTAGAACACCTCCATACACACAGCCACAGCCACACACATGTGCATATACATATGTACATACATTCATGGACACATAAGCACACCTCCACACACATATATACCAAACACACACGCATGCATGCACACACACACACACACACACACACACACACACACACTTTAAGAAACAGAGACAAGCTACATGATTTGAGCCGTTGTGTGTAATTATTAACTCTGAGTTTGAACATTGGAGTGAAACACTTTTTAATAACAGAGATAGAATCTCTGTAGAAAACTACAGGTATTTTGATGGCTTTGTTTTTCATCATGACTAACATGTTAGCCTTCTACTTCTACACCGAAATCATTTTATGAAAGTACATTTTGATTCAGCTGTCAAGCAGGACGACTTAGCTGCCCTTCCAATGCTACAAATGGCAGAAAGTGGCCGTTCTTAACATGACGAGGCAACAGAAAGTCAACTTTAATACTATGCAAATGATACAACCCTTGGCTACATTACAAGCCTTATTTTTGATTAGTTAAGCATTCACAGAAAATGTTCAAAGATCACAGTATGACGATTAATTTAATTCTTAATTACAATAAGAGGTACCTGGGGCATTGTTGACGTACACCTCTCAGTGTGCGTTGGAAGGCATCTCCAGAGATGTTTGTCTGAGGGGGAGACCCACCTTCAATGCCATCCATCCACGTGCTGCGGTGCCAGACTTACTAAAGGGAGGCAGCTGAGCACCGGCACTCTCCTTTGTCTGCTTCCAAGTCGGCATGGCGCATCGAGGCAGCCCTTTGCTGCGCCCCCCTCTCCAATGGCTTGTCTCTGAATTGTAAGTCAGCTTTCTTCAGGGCTCTAGCAATGGCTCAGTTAGTCAAGTGCCTGCATGAAGGGTTGAGTTTGGATCTCAAGCCCCCACGTGAAAGCTGAGGGTGGTGAGGTACTTCTGTGACCATAACACTGTGGTGTGGCTGTAGAAACAGGTGGATTGACCAGGAAGTCTCGTCAATTGAAGATCTCATCAATGAGAGACCCTGTCTCAAGTGATGGGGGAGGAGTGACTAAAAATGACAACAGGTATTGACCTTGGATGCCACCACATACACCAACACAGACACAGATACCCCCCCCCCACACAAATACATACATATCTATCACATGTATACATTCACACGCATACATTACAATCAAACAAATATCTTGTCGTTTAATTTTCTTTTTGTCAGCTATTTAGCCAATGACCAGAAATGTACAAGCTGAGGGAATTCTTATGTCCTGCATACATCCCTCCATAAATAACATCTTACACTGCATGGCATATCCCTCATAATTGATGAACACATTCTGTAATTTTTTTGTATTAAAGTCACACTTTATAGTATCATATTTCTGTTTGTGCCATTAGGTGTAGTGCAGTTAGGAGCCACCCCTCCTTAAATATCTATTAATTATGTCCATGCTTGACAACTAGGGCAGGTTTGATAGGTATGGATCAAGTATTTCATAGAATGTCTCACCGTGAGGATGTGTGTGATGTTTTTCATGTAATTAGAGTGAGGTCAGCATGTTTGGGAGGAGTTAAACATGGTTCTTATTCCATCATATAAACTGTTCTGCCGACATGGCCTGGACTGTGAATGCTTTCTTCATCATTCGGTTGCTCTCTTCCTCTTTGTATACTAGTCTTTGGAAGGAAGTGAGTGTGGCAGCTCGCACTCAAAGACATGAAATTATGTTGCATTTACACAAAATGTATTAACTACTTGAATTACTTAGGACATATTGCATCTATTAGCTATTTATATAATCGTTTATATATTTATAAACAATTCTTTTCTCTCATCTCTTGTGTTTCCTTTGCCTACTCAGACCCTTTAGACTCTTGACAAGCCCTGTTCATTTATAGGTCATTCTGGTATTATCTGTTCTGGGATAGCCTATCATTACTGTCATGCTGTATAGTAATGTTTCCGACTGGCTAATTGTACTTAATCATACGCATCAATTTTTGTCTCATCTTTTCATGCCTCAGTGATGCGTTATTGTTAAGCAGGTTCTTTCATATGTACCTTTAAAAAATACAGTTGTGAAGGACACCTTAGCTGCTTCCAGTCTGCAGTGATTAAGAATAAAATTGCCATAGTATTTTCACACAGACTTTTGTACTAATGTGTTTTTAATGCGGTGAGAGGATTTAAAGAGATCTCTTACATCACATGGTAATATGGTGCTTAGACTTGTTAAGAAACTGCCATATTGTCTCTCAAAGTAGCTACACCGCTTTGCATTCCCATTAGCAAGAGAAGGTCATTTCCATGGTTCCACAGCCTTAGTTATGTCAGTGTTTTAGATTTTAGTCATCCCTGTACCTGTCATGATACTTAATGGCTTCTACTTTTTTTTATTAAAAAGATTATAAAGAATTTGTGTTTGTTATTCAGTGTGTAGTAGAAATCAGGTTAAACCCACATGGTTCTGGAAGTTCCTTCTTTGGAAAGTTATTATTAATGTTATAGTGTTCTTTCATTATCTTTTTATTGTCTGTGGGACTACTTTACATTAATGACAAATTTTATGACTTTGTTTTTTCTTAATTATCCTGGATAGCAATTTACCAGCATTACTTTCCTGAAGACCCAGTTAGTATCTAACTGATTTCTGTTATGCTATTCCTGTTTTCGATTTTATTTTTAGTGACATTTTTATTAATTCTTTGAGAATTTTATAAGCCGTATTTTGATCGTATTTACCCCCATGTCTCCCATGTCCATGCTCTGTACCCTCACGTACCAACCCTATGAGTCCTCTCCCTACTCCCGATTGAGTCCCATTCGGGTTGGCCAACCACTCCTGGGATTGGGGCTTGCCCTGGGTGTGGTTGGCCTATCAGGGGTCCCACCGTTACAGAAATCCTACTCTCCCTCTCCCAGCAGTTACCAAATGCCAATAGCTCCTCAACTATGGGTGGGCACTCATGTCCACCCTCCTACTTCACGTTGGGACTTTGTCTGGCTTGAGGTTATGCTGGTATTTTGTATGGTGTCACAATCGCTGTGAGCTCATAGGTGTGACTCTCTTGTTACGTCCAGAAAACTCTGTTTTCCATGAATTCACACTCCCACCTCCACCCCGACAAAGCTTCCCATCCCCTGTTCTGTGTAAATCCCTGAGCCTTGCGGGGAGAGGTGCGCCATGTAAGTCCCATTTTGGGATGAACACGTCACAGTCTCATACTCTGCATGACGACCAGCGGACAGTCGGTCTCTGTGCCAATGGTATCCTACTGCAAGAAGAAGCTTCTCCAGTGAGGGCTGAAATGCACTAATCTGTGCGTGCAGCACTAAATCACCATGAGTCGTTTTAATACTCCATCAATGTAGCGGCATAATAATATTAGATTCACCCCTGGGGATTAGGACTTGTGTAGCCACAGGCGCTTGGCCCTGTTCAATCTCATGAAGCAAGGTTACTTATCATTTGTCTCTGCTTCCTTTGAAGTGTCTATCCCCTTAAGGTTTCTTTTTCCTGAGGTTTCAAATCTTAGGTTACAGATACGATATTTTCCCTCTGATGTCATACATGTGTTTACTTCTATAAATTTTTCTTTTAAGCACTTTATTCATCACCTTAATGCACTGAAAGTTTTATTTTGATTTTCACTCAGTTCAAAATGTTTCAAATTTTCCTTGAGGCTTTCATCTTCAAGTCACACGCCCTTTAAAAGTGTGCTGCTTAAACTCCAGATATATGAGAATTCCCCAATTGTCTCTCACCAGTTTCTGTTTACAAATAGCAATTAGATCTAGCTAACTGCCAGAGTGTGCAGTGATTTTCTGCTTGTTTGAACTACAAATTATGGACAGGGGAGAAAAGTCTCTAGATGAAACGATGGCTTTGACTTTTTCCTTTCAGTTCTAAAGCACTGTTTTCAGCCCCACAAAGGATTACTCTTGTATATCATTTGGGGGACTTGATGTTTATATTGTTATGTAATGATCTACACTTAACTTTTCAACATGTCCACCTTCTGAAATCTGTTTGCCTAGAATTAATAATGTGGCTACAGCTTTATTTTAGCCAGCATTGGCATAGGATTTCTTTCTCCAACTTTTTACTTTTAACCTGTCAGATTCTTGATAGTCAAAGGAAGTTCTTGTACAAACCATAGTCCAAACCTGACGAGTTCTGTCTTTTAATTGGAGTCTTAAGACCATTTACACGTAAGTCCTTCCTGGTGTATCATCATTGGCATCAGCCAAATGCATCTTTTTGTTCTTCCTTGGTTTCATTTGAGCATTTTATATAATTCTGTTGTATCTCTACTCTCAGAAGATATGTCAAAATATTTTTTGTAGTGTCTCCACTGAAATTTATACTGTACGTTTCTTAGCTAATTGAAGTAGGCACACGCTGAAGTGCCATAGCTCCGTTTTACAAGTACCATATAGGCACATCATAGCACCGCGTCCCCAAAGCTCCCTTCCTGTCTCTGGAACATTCCTGTCAGTTGTTTCATTCTCTGTACATTATAGTTACTAAAAACAACACTATTGTTTGAAGAATAGTTATTTCTCTGGGTCTTTTCGGAAATTTAAAGCATTACCTTTGCATGCTTGCATAGGTGCAAATCTCTGACCTCTAAATACACTTTCATCTGACCCAAGGACAAACATTTTGACATTTTCCACAGGACAAGCTTCCTGGTAATGAAGTTCGTCAGTTTTTTTACTCAATTGATTTTTTTTTCTCTTTACTTCTCTTTCATGTTCAAAAGATAATTCCCCTAGACCTGGGATTCCATATTAGTCTCTTTGAATATGTTACTTGTTTCATTGTGGACTATTCTGGTGTTTTCTTCCATTCTTTATTAGAAGGTGATCCCCTATCCCTCCTGCTGGCTTTTAAAATGATTGCCTTTATTTTTCCACACCTTGAAGGTCTAATTCTTTTCTCTGAGCTGCTGGAATTGATAGTTCAGTAACTGTTACTAATTACGGAAAGCTCTCAGCCATTGCTAGCTAACATGCTTCTTGACTGTTCTTTCTTGTCCTTCTGATATTCTGATTAACCATGTCATACTTTGGACATTTTATTCTCCTGGTCCTTTGCAGTTCAATTTTGAATGTAGCTGTTGACTTATAATCCAGCTCAGATTCTTCCTTTGGCCAATTGAAGAACTGAAGACAGCCTTTATTGTTACGTTAGTGTTTGGAGCCTGAGAATATAGTGGACAGAAGGTAACTGAAAAACACTTGTGAGGTCTAGGATCCATATCTGAGAGCTACATAAATTGCGAATTGCAATTAAAAAAAAACCTTTCTAGCATCTGCTTGTGTTTTTTCTTAAGATTGTTTTTTATTTCTGCTCTAATCCTTGCCTATTACTGTATTTGTCTGTTTTTCCAGTTGAACATGCTAAGCTTTGAATATGAAATGCACTCTATAATATTCTAGGTTTAGACAGGGGCAGGCCCTGAGGGTTGTAGCTCAACATCACTTCTGGCTTGCTCTCTGCTTGCTGTGCCATCAAGACGTGAACCAGCTGTGTTTCTTCCTCCCATCCCAAGTCCCACGTTGGACTGTATCCCTTTAGCACATGAGCCAAATGAACCCTTCATCCCTCAGTTGCTTCCTTTAAGTATTTGGTCAAAGTGTCAAGAGACACAGTCATAGGGACAAGTCATTAGCATCTTAATTATGATGATTTAAAAATTCCCCTCTCTCCAAAGTTCACATTCAATTGATCCATCTGCTTTAAGTCTCCTTGGATTTTACATTCATAATACACACAGAACTCACATTTTCTCACTCTCTGGTCTAACCTTCAATCTGTTACCTGGTCAATTGCAGTGGCATCTGAAGGCTCCTTATTCTGTAGCTTGGCTTTTGTCCCTAAGGTCTACCTAGAGGACAAAAAGCAATATTTTTAAACTATCAGTTCTATAAGGTCTCTCCTCTGCTCACAGTGGCTTCTCCTCTCTCAGGGCTCAGTGTAAAGTCCTCACTCTGGTCTCCTGTGCCAGTGACTTCCCTTACCTTCTTTCCTTTTTGAGGGGTGGTGCAGGGTACTGCTGGAACTGCCATGTTCCTGGTCTCTGGTCCATTCTTGTCTTTCTTGCTTAGCTATAGCCCTTGGGGTTGGTCTTTGCTCTTTTTGGGATTGAGTGCCCTGCTCGCTTTGCTCTGTTCCCCAGTCTCAGCGGCATAACCCTTGCTTTCAAGAGCTCCCTCCCTCTCTTCCCTTGTTCTTTCCCTCCTGGCCCTGATCAATTTCTGACATTACTCATTTGTTTAATGTCTGTCTCCTGCATACAATTAGAGAATATTGTGCATAGAGGACTTTTGTCCTTTTACCCCACAGCAGCGGCCATCAGTATCTTGGGTTATATGAATGAATGAATGAATGAATGAATGAATGAATGAATGAAGCTGAATTACGGGGCATCACTTCTGTGCATAGGCTTTGTAGATTACATAGAACCGCTTTCAAGGCACACAGGTTCTTCTCCCTTGACTCCCTTAGGAAAATCATGGGGAACATGGTTGGAAGAGCTGATTTTGACAGGCTTACTCTAGCCCATCTACTACATTTGGGGGAAAATAGCATATCTTAGTATATTTAATATCCCGACACCTAAGAGCTATTAACATGCAAAGCACATAAATAATAGTAATGATGCAAAAATGAGGAAATACACTTTTCAATGTTTCCAGACCAGGATTTATATAACTTAGAACCAGCAATAAGAAAAGTTATGGCTGGTAATTGCAGTAATTATATGCTCATAATTGCATCCATAGTTGGGTCAATAGAAGCCCTGAGATCCAGGAGTTCCAGGCCCATTTGTAAACAGAGCACAGAACTCAAACCACTTACTTTACTGATTAACAGTGTCTATAGGTTTGCACAAATTGCACCCATCAGTGTTTCCTGTGACAGGTGCTGTTATGATGTTTAAGTGTAGGCCTGAAGGTAATGTAACTAGGTTCAAACCCATTCTCCATCTCTGTTTTAGTTCTACTTTCAGGAGTGAGTATTGAACATGAGGCCTTGCATTTGGCAGGCATGTGCTCTACCACCATGCTACACCCCTGTCCTGTCTCAGTTTCCTTGGCTATTGGAAGAGATGGTGTAGCCTAACCTGACATTGTGTCTTTGAAAATTAACTCTGAAAATGTCATTTGGACTAAGAGCTTAGATGAGTGCTTAGCATGAATCAAATACTCAACAAATGTCAGTAATAATAATAAATTATTGCTATTAATGATTTCAAACAACACAAACAGGTTTGATTTGATGGGCAGACTGAAGGAGCAGACTTTGGAAACGGGTAGAACAAGAGATACATGGCAGCTGACTGGGCAGTCTGGGGTGTGGAGGAAATTTGTACCTAGAACCCAGGCCATTCACATTCTCCCTAGACTCTGAAACAGCAGAAAGCAGTGGTTATCCATTTTGTACTGAAAGGCAAATTTTGATTCTTACCAGCTCATATATTAGGAAAATTTCCCTGTGTGGGGAGACCACTTAAGAAGCTGGGAAGCCAGGAATTAACAAATAGCTGGTATTATACCAGTTGCTGAAAATTTTTATTTCAATAATGTTTGAACAATGTCTGTGAACAACGGCTGAATTTGAAGTCCTAAACGAAGTGATGAAAACTCCCATAAGTCCCCAGTCTGTCTTCATGACCATCACTTATGATGCTTTGTGGGGATTCTGGGTGACTGAAATCCTGGAGATGCTCATGTGTGCATCTCCTACCACGGTGCTTTATTTCATTATGTAATACCAACAGGGACATTTTCCCACTTTGTAATGGGAACCTACTCCTCTCTAAGGCTAAGCCATCCCAGCCAACAGACTGTGATATTCAAAGAGCATATAAAGGGATGCATGCCTTTGGAGGTGCATCTGCCTCCTTTGCTACCACTGGCATGGATTACATATCCACATTCCACCTGGAAGGTCTGGGCAGAAACGTTGGACTGGAGAGAACCATCAGATGTCAGAGATGGACAAAGATGGGCTGTTTTGATGTTTGCAGATGTGCAAGGTAGGAAGCCATAGGAAATGCATGCAGCTTGCGAGCAATAAACCGCAGCATTATGAGGCTGAGGGAGTGAGTCTCTGGACTCTGTGCTTCTGAACTTACCATGTGGGCGGAGAGTTAGGTCAGAGGTGTGATGTGATGACCTTGACTTACTGAAATATCCTTTACCTTCTTCCCAACAAGATGTTCTAAGAGGGTGTGACGTTAATTTTGTTTGCTGTTCTTTACAAAGTAGGAAGGGGAATCCTGGTGAGACCCATTCTGGTTAAATCCCAGAAGAGATGGAGAATCTCACACTGACAGTTTGATAATAGAGAAAATAGAAGAACAAAGGATATTTTTTTTATACCAATCTAAGGATGAAATAATTCTTGGGAACATCTGCATGTGTTCGGGATAAAGGGATCATGCTAGATTACCCTCCAGTTACAGGTACTAGAAGCAAATAAAAACTAGAAATTTATATGACATAACTGGCTTTAAATGTTGGATGCCTAGTGGCATGTAACAGTATCCTGGGGAAACAAAACTAGCAATTCCTATTTAAAACAACTTTGCTCTCTAATCTCTATACAGTATCCATGCATGAGCTCATACTGTCCTGGTCCTAGATACTCAGCATATCGTCTCTGCCATAATGGACTGTGTTGTCACCCAGAAAGAATTGGCACAGTGCCTGATTAACCAGTCACCAGTTAATGGGATTGCAGTGGAGAGTTACGAGAAGGAAGGTGACGGATTGGGAGTGGCTGCAGTGGCATGAGTAAGGAGTGATGGAGATACGAAGTAGTGTGTCAGTCGCTGTTCTATTACTGTAACAAAATAGCTGAGCTACTCATCTTATAGGGAAGAGGATGTTCTGGCTCATGGTTTTAGCCCTTCTTTATTTGGTTCTGCTGCTCTTGGGTGCTCATAAAATGGTATGGAGTGGAGGGAGCTTGCAGCAAAGAGTACTGGTTTGTTTCCTTGGCATCTTAGGAGTGAGGGCAGTGACAGGGAGGGGCCAGAGTCCCAGCAGTCCCTTCAAGGTAGTGTCCCCAATCACCGAACTTTTCCTCATGAAGACTGCCACTGGGAAGTTCCAGCACCTTGCAGGAGTGTCATAGGTTGGTTTCCATCCTTTTAAACACAAGGTCCTTTGGGAGACTGATTGACCATGGCAGATAGCAGCAGTGAGGAGAAATGAAGGAATTTAAGCAGCAAATACATGAGGCAATGCTTGATCAGCTGAGGTGACGAGGTGATGCTCTTAATGCGAAGGGATGTTAAGTAGCTTTTAAATGATCCGGGTAGTATTAAATGCGTAGGGACTTGGCACAGCATACTGAGAGGTGGTGATAAATTCCGTAACCTGGGACTACAAAATGTAAACATCATTATGTAATATTTACGGAAGGCAAAACATCTTAAACTGTGAGTCGCTATCCTATGTGACTGAATATGAGGCTTTGTGAAACATTTATAACAGAAAAGTTTCTGCACAGTGACCAAAAAAAATAATAATTTAAATTCAAATATGAAATGAGCTCAAGGGTTTTCAGGCAGTATTTGTCCACACAGCATCACACAGCTTCCATGTAGCCTTGACTCTGGCTCACAGCTGAACGCTTTGCATTTCATGTACCGCATGCCTCACGGTGCCAGTGAATGCTCCCTGGTGTCAGTGAGTGCTCCCTGGTGGTAGTAAGGGCTCTCTGGTGACAGTGGGTGCTCCCTGGTGTTAGTGAGTGCTCCCTGGTGTTAGTAAGGGCTCTCTGGTGACAGTGGGTTCTCCCTGGTGAGAGTGGGTGCTCTCTGGTGGCAGTGGGTGCTCTCTGGTGGCAGTGGATGCTCCCTGGTGTTAGTGGATGCTCCCTGGTGGCAGTGGGTGCTCCCTAATGGCAGTGGGTTCTCCCTGGTGACAGTGGGTGCTCTCTGGTGGCAGTGGGTGCTCCCTGGTGGCAGTGAGCGCTCTCTGGTGGCAGTGGGTTCTCCCTGGTGGTGGTGGGTACTCCCTGGTGGCAGGGAGTGCTCCCTGAAACAGCTCCATGCATTTCATGACTATGCTGAGTTGTAAGCTGCTCTACTTCATGTATAAAATTTTCTACTCTTACGGAAACATGGTGGTTTTAGCACTAAAAGCAAACACCCTTACTGTTTCCTACAATCCTTCCTGGTCTGTAGGTGTCAGATTCATATCTTTGGGATATGATGTCTTGGACAAGCAACCACATCCATATAGTTACCGTGTGAGTTTTAGTTTACCTTTAATATGGTAAAAATTGTAGATAGCAAAGAATTACCAAAAATGCATTTCATTGATATTTATTATGAATTTATATCTGACTTGTCTACCTATTTTATATACCTGTCTACCTAGGGCTGCATAAAAATTTCAAATGGGTGTGAATGGGGAAATCTCAGCAGGTCTTGATGTGGGGATTTTACAGTCTATGTTATGAGATGCATGCGCTGGAGTTGAGTAGACACTGGGTTCAAACCCTCAGCTGCTCTTGGACAGGCCACAGGGATGACCCAAGCTACACTCTCTCCCGTTCAGTGTGGCTGACACCAATCCATCCCGAGTGCATCTGCATTAGAGCTGGGCCGTGGGGGCTCTTTTGTGGAGGCTTTGTTAGGTGGTTATCTTCCCCTAATTTTTAAGCAATCAGAGCACCCATTTCTTCCCGTGTACCAAACTTTAAAAAGCTTTTAGCATTACTTCGTTGCCTGGCTTTTTAATACCTCATGAGTAATGCGAAGTTACTGAAAAACAAAGGGAATTAATTATGCAAATGCTTGAAATAATAATATACTGAAGTAGTTTTAGGGAACTGGGGGAAATTATTGATGTTCACTAATTCTTTTCTTTTTTTGGAGACATAGGTTACTAAGAGTGAAAAAATAAAAAGATAATTCCAGTGAAAGAAAATTTGAAAGACTGCATTAGGAGCCAATAATCCAGAAAATTCCATCATTAATGGACATTCAGATAGTATATTATCTTTGTCCAAGATTCAGTGGCCAAAGCAAAGAATTTAAAGCCTGGCAAGTTGAATGGTTGAATTCTAGGCAGGTATGGTGATGTGTATCTCTGAGATGAACACAGACTACAATACATACCAAGTGTAAGATCAGCCTGGGCTGCATATCGAGGCCCTACGGTAAACCAACCAACCAACCAACCAACCAACCAACCAACCAACCAACTAACCAACCAACCAAGGGCTGGAGTGTACCCCAGTGGTAGAATACTTGCCTGGATTGTGCAGAGACTGTGGGTTTTACAACCCCACTCCCATTGCAAAGCGACACAAAAACACCTCAGCTAATCAGAAGTCGTATTTCAGAGCGTCTCAGGCATTTGATGCATTAGGATACATGCTTTGTTTTAGGGCCAGGGTATAACCATCTAAACAGCTGGTATGGCTTTGGCCTCCATCTCCTCAGGAGTTAGCAGTCTCTGGCTTCCCTTCTAGACACCTCTTGGCTCTTGGGCAGTCTTCAAAGTACTCCTCAGGACCCAGCTTCTCTGGGTTCTCTGGACATGTTTTCTCTGCCTTTCAGTTTCTTACTGGTTGTCTGATTTATTGGATTAGTAAATACCCTTCAGTTAATATCCCCAGGATGGATTAGTGTCACTCAAATCCACATTGAGAGCTACTAGAGGTTTTACGTGTGGCTTTTCTATACCCTCATGTAATGTGAGGAAGATACCACCAGTTCTGGCTATATTTACAGGGGCACAGGGCAGATAAAAAAAAAGTCATTTGGCTTCCAATCCTTTGTTTAAATGCATGACTTTGCTAGGAAAACCATGAATATGTGGTGACGACTTTTAGAAGGATAACTTCGCTTTGATGCAAACATGATCTCATCAGTGACACAGTTTGAGAGTTAATAAATAGTGAACGGTTATTCTGCAATTGCCCTGCTGAATATACAGCTCCATCATCAAGAGAATGACATTTTCATTGCTAAGTGATGGTACAGCATGTCTTGTTTGCATTGCATGACACGCTATAGTTCCATTTGGTATAAATAATCTTCTTGATTGTCATGGCTTTCCCTGTTTAATATCTGCATAATCTAAGGTATTGGTTTTTAAATGTTTTCTTCTTTATAAATTAGTAGTTTAGTCTTTTGACTTTTTCTTCAGATAGTTACAAAAAATAGAAATAGTCAAGAAGAGGTAGGTTTATGTTGGTTCCCTACAAATAACTCTAGAAAATGCCTAGAAGAAATGTGATTAGGTTTTATCTTTGGATTTCGATTATTCCCATCACTTTTTCTTTATGACTTTAAAAAATTAAGATATAATCAGGCCATTTCCCTCTTCCCTATCTTCCTTCCTGCACATCCCAAGTGCTCCAGGCAGACTTTTTTTTTTGGTGAGGTTTGAGGATTACACTTGCCTGTGGTGTAAGGATAAGTATACATCATCCTGTATAATTAATTAGCTGTTGTGCCACAGAGACACAGCCTGTGGAGGCGGAGCTGACCTTTAGTGTTCACTTCATGTGGCTGAAATAGAAGCATAAGCTGGACTCCCCCATTTTCCTCTAACTCTAGCTAGAATTTATTTGGGATTTTATAAAATATTGATATAATATTACCACTCCTAATGCATTCACTTGCAGCTTACGGGAAGTGCATTTTCCTCATTGGGCCACACTCTGGGATCCTACTGCACACAGTTGGCCAAGTAATGCACATCCTTTTCCATTTTCTTTGGCCTGTAGAGATTCTGGCATTTGTAAAGCATCATGTCTTTGAAATAAATTAGAATATCTATAGGTGTTTCCAACTCATCCTTCCTCTGTTTGGTTACTCAGTGGTTTTGCAAATACTTAACTCTGATCTCTCCAGCTGCATTTTAGGGCTCTACATCTCCAACTTTGGGCCCTTTTTTTGGCTTGTGTTCAATACCCCGAGTCATCCCACTGTAAGAACCAAGTGGGAACAGCTGCCCAACACATTATTTAACACCACTACAATGGAACCATCTGACCAGTCACTTGTAAAGTCCCCCAAGAAAGGAAATGTTGTAATCTGACATGTGCACACTCAAAATCTCCAGCCAGCCTTCTGCCGTGTTTCAGTTGTTGTCAACATGATACCTGGGAAGAGACAACCTTAGCAGAAGAGTTGCCTGCCTCACGTGGCCTGTGTGCATGGCCTGGGTTGTATAAGAAAGACAACTGTGCAATCTAGAGAGAGCGAGCCAACAATCCATGTTCCTGCATGGTCTCTGCTTTATCCCTGACTTGAGTTCCTTCCCTGGCTTCACTCATTGATGGATGTAACCTGGAAGCCAGATAAACCCTTTCCTCCCCAAACTGCTTTTGCTCATACAGCAACAGGTCGCAAACTAGAACGTGCATTCTCAGAAGTCTCCAGTGGTCCAGCTTGGAGTTTTTGAAGTGGTAGCCACTGCATGTGCTGTCTTGCTACAGCAGAAACCTTATTCCTGCTATGGTGTCAGCATGCAGCAAGCAGGCAAAACGCCATTCATACACATCAAATAAATAATGATTCAAAGCAACAAAATATCAACCTTTATTATTATCATTGTTTATTCCAGAAACTTACAGGCGATACTTGTTTTTGAGCAGGAAAGATTGGTGCTTTCTTTTTATTTATACATTATCAATTAGTATATCTAGTTTAGACCTGAAACAGTAAAGTTATATCTTTAAAAAAAAATCCGAGCTATCCATTTTTCCCACTCTCTTGACAAATTAGAACAAGAAGAATGAAGTTCTCATATCAATTCTTTCTCTGTCGTGAGTGACAAAACCAGTTGATATATGGCATTTATTTTTCATGTGCTCAACTATATTAAAATTTCACTAAAATATTAACTACTTTCATGTAAATCTAAAGCTTAATATCTAATTTTGGAGAAATAAGTTTGTAAGAAACATAGACACTTGAGTTCATCTCTGGCCTTTGAAATAGCTATTTTTGCTGATAGCATTTGGTCAGAACAGAATGGCCTTTTTCTGGGTAAGACTCTGAGTCCAAGGCTCAAAGAATGCACAGCAGAAAAACCAGGCCACCCGCTCCCCTGGGGGCTTTAGTTAGTGACAGTCACAAGTAGGTAAACCTTTGGGAGAAGATTATTTGAAATTATTTGAAATTTTCATATTTAGAAAGAGAAATGTATTTGTGAAAAACTCACCCAAAGCTAAGAACAATGACAAACTTGGTCTCATGGTTCAGCAGCCGTGAGAATTTGACGGAGCTACACTGGGGACCCGGGACCATATATTCATTGTGAGTAGATCAGCATTCTGTAGCGTCTCCCAGATAGAAGTATATTTAGGTGATGGAGTTTGCTAGTGGTGTGTGTGTGTGTGTGTGTGTGTGTGTGTGTGGTGGAGGTCAGGTATGTGTGTGTTTTGTCTGCATGTGCATGACATATGTTTCTGGTGTTTGCAGACACCATAAGAGGGTTCCGTACTGTCTAGAATTGGAATTAGGGTCCATTGTGAGCTGCCATGTGAGTACAGGGAATCAAACTTAGGTCCACTTCAAGGGCAGCCAATGCTCTTAACACATGTGGGGCTGTTTGTATGGACACATGTGCTGTGATGTCATGGCACGTCTGTGGCAGGCTGAGCCATCTCTTGAGTTCCTGGTAAATATTTTTTAATTAATAAAAATAATCTCGAAGGCTTCCAAACTTAGCTGAAGAGCTGTGGAGATATCAAGCGTTTGCTAACAAGCACAAGGAGTCAGAGGCAGGAGGGTCCCTGGGTTAGCACTGGGAGATGGAGACAGGAGGGTCCCTGAGCTATTTTACATTACACATGAGTATCTGTTCACTTAATATACCATCTTCCAGCTCCACCCATTATTTTTTTTTTTTTTTGCAAATGACAGAATATCACCTCTTTTTAATAGCTGAATAGTATTCTGTTGTGTATGTGTACCACATTTTATTCATTCATTGGTTTATGGACAATTGCATTGTCTCTATTTCTTGGGGTACCGTGAACAATATTGTAATAAACATGGCCATATGAATGCCCCTTCAACATATTGAGTTGGCCTTCTTTAAACATATGGCCAGGAATGAAATTTCTGGGTGAAATAGTAGTTCTATTTTCAATGTAAAAAAATCCTTTTTTTGTTCTATTTTAAAGAACAATTTATATTATGCACATGAATGCTTTGCCTGCTTGTATGTCTGTAAAGGAGGGTATTGGGTCCCCTAAAACTGGAGTTACACACACTATGAGCCCCAATGTAGGTCTTTGAGCGAAGCCCTGGTCCTCTGAAAGAACGTTAAGTGATCTCAGCTGCTGAGCTCATCTCTCCAGCCCTTTAATTTTTTAAAAAAGGAAACTATTATTTTATAGCAAGTGTAGACTTGCCACTAGGCAAAGGCATGCTAGCAATGACGTTGCTTGTCTTTTGTCTATTTGATGCTTGTCATTCTAACTGGAGTGGGTGGCTTCTCTTGGATTTGATTTGCGTTTGCCTCGTTATTAGTGATGCTGAACATTTGTGACATACTTGTTGACCATTACGTCTTCATTTGAGAAGTATCTCCTTTGGTTGGCTGGCCATTTCTAATTGCATTATTGTTGCTTTGCTACTTGAACTTAGGTGTGTGTGTCAATGCTTGTTAAATCAATGTTTCCCTTGGGATTCAGTCATTAGTAGGTCTTACTGCATCATGGCATTCCACTCTTTAATTACCAAAATTACTGTCAATTTGCTAATTAGAGAGTGTCTGTAACACATGCAGTGTTTGATATTAAGCCATATTTCATGAGTAACTAGTTATTACAATTCTGTTATTTTTATAACATGTGTTGTGCACACAGACACATGTACACATGCACACACACACACACACACACATATATACACATGCAGACATGCACACAAACAAACACATGTACACATGTATGCACATACACATACATACAGATACACACATACACAGAAATACATGCACAGATACAAACATATATGTACACACACAATACTGGTGGGTCAGAGACAACTACTATTGGCTCATAAAATCACACTGTTATGTTTTCAGGGGTATGCACATTTCTTAATATCAGATAAGTGGCTTGAAATTTGTTACACTGACATTATTTACCGAATGAGTATCAGCATATGCCACAAATCAGTGCTGTTCCCTTTTTCGCTTGGAGTGACAGTTATTAAACACTAGTTTGCATGAGACTTCGGTGTTTATTTTAATACAACAAGGTGCTATTATCTTTGAAGATGTTGTTTGTACTGAAGTTCACAGGAGAACGGGGTAATTGAAATTGCTCTTTATCCTCCTGCAATTTCAGGGATACGGAAAGACCGGCGTGGAGGGAGAACCCTGAAACACAAACGGCAGAGAGATGACTTGGAAGGCAGAAGTGAAATGGGACCTTCAGGAGACATGAGGGCTGCCAACCTTTGGCCAAGCCCTCTTGTGATTAAGCACACTAAGAAGAACAGCCCTGCCTTGTCCCTGACAGCTGACCAGATGGTCAGTGCCTTGTTGGATGCTGAACCGCCCTTAATCTATTCTGAATATGATCCTTCTAGACCTTTCAGCGAAGCTTCGATGATGGGATTATTGACCAACCTGGCAGACAGGGAGTTGGTACATATGATCAACTGGGCAAAGAGAGTGCCAGGTAAGAACGCAAAACTCACCTTGTGTTTTAAGAGGGAATGACCTCTCAGGAACTGGCTGTGATACCGTGGGGTGAGGGGTGGGCAACAGAGTGCAATGTGGTTGGTGTCAGGGCTGCACTGGAGCTTGTCAACTGTCAATGTTAACCCACTGTGTTTCTCTTGAAACTGAAGTGTAGCCTTTCAAAATAAACACCCGGAGAAATAAAACTATTGACATAGTATTTCTGATCAGTTTTCTTTGCTCAGAAGATCTGGATAGACACTGCATACTGCATACACACATGTGTCTGTCATGCAGATACCACATCTTAAAAGTGCTTAATGCTCAGTGATCTATGGGATTTATATATATTTCTAAGACAGTCATTCAAAACGCTTCTATTGAGGAGAATTTTTTTCCACAGATAGTCTCTTCTTCAGATGTTGTGCACTAAAGGGCTAATAAGAGGCATATTTGTGGAATGCCAATTATTTATTCAGTTTGTTTTATGCATCATGTATTCAGAGAAGGGGAAGTACAATAGGAAAATCAACGCAAGCAATGCCCTGAGATACCAATAGAAAGATCCAGAGGCTGAAGTGATACTCTCTTCCTTCCACTGGTCTCTCAAGTGCTGTTTCTATAGCTCTTGACTGGTCTTCTTTATGGAGAAGGACTCTAGTTATGATGGGAACAAGCCTTTCCCATGCCCCAACTAATGGATTTTGTATACAGAAGCCTAGGCGGAGACAAGAAGTGGACTCTCTTGTATGGCTTATAGATCAAATCAATGTGAAATGCAAATAGAACTGTATTCTTCCTGGGCTTAGATGAAGTTATTTTCTGTAACATGTGAGATATTTTTTTTTTACAATACTAAAATATATATGAAGTTTTGTGCCTCCATTTCCAGAATCGCCGACATAGGCTGAGTTAATATGAATCCGGGAATCTTACATGTATTTGCATAGATTCACATAAAAACATGCTGTCCTTTGAGTAGGGAGCTAACAGTGCAGTGAGCCAAATTATTACTGGGCATTGATCTAGGTGGTTTGGGTAAGGAGAGATCAGAGTATATGAATGAGTAAGATTGATAGAAAATGTTTAAGTTTTGCAGATATTGCTAATGAGCAAGCCAATAAAAGAAAGAAAGAAAGGAAGAAAGAAAGAAAGAAAGGAAGGAAGGAAGGAAGGAAGGAAGAAAGAAAGGAAAAATATCCCTGGTCACCTAAGGAACTGAAGGTTTTATCAAGTGCCTAGATATTTTATCATTGTTTTGTGAGATAGATACAAGTACTTTGGGATTGGAATTATGTGTATGTGGGACTGTGTGTTTTTCCTTGAACTTTATGTCTGTTTCCATCTTGTTTTCTTTTGAGAAAAAAGAAAAAATGAAATGCACAAAATTTTTAATGGTCTTACCCCAGAGAGCCAACTCTTGGCTGCTGTTTAGTTTTTCTTAATATGTAAACATATCTCCTATGAGATTCTAGCAATACTAGTTCCAGAGTCATGCATCAGTGCTGAAAACAAGTTTATACTATCCATTTTTATCTGTAGAGTTCCATCTCAACATTTCATATGTGGTGTTTTATTGGTGGGGGTGTTCTACGTCAGAGCCTTGCTGTGTAGCCCAGTCAGGCCTATAACTTGCTTTCCTGCCTCAACCTCAGTAAGTTCAAATGTATTATCCATTTATGTAAGATTAGTGAAAACAACCTCAATTTAGGATTTAAAAAAAAAATGGAGGCAAAAGTCAATCTTAGGAAGATACTGTGGTCATGTTTAACTGGTTCATTGTTAAACTCAGAACTAGACATGTGAATGGTACTAAAATACACAGCAAGGCTACTCTCAAATTTCCTTGTGATTAATTCAATGGTCCAAAAATCTTTGGGGTCAAACTATATTTTGTTGATTGGTCTTTTATTAAAAAAAAAGGACTATAATAGCAAATTCAGTTATGTATAGTCATGTATTACATAATCATGTTTTGCTTAGCAACAGGCCTCATCAATGATGGTAGGTCTGTATATTGTACACATTAGAGAGAGGGCAGGCTGTTTACTTTGTACAAAATAACATATCCACCAGGGATCCATGTCTCTAATGTGTCCCTGCCATCAAAAACTGACACAAGGCTGTGTGTGTGTGTGTGTGTGTGTGTGTGTGTGTGTGTGTGTGTGTGTACCTGTGTGCCACTGGAATGCAGTTACTGTGAATCAAAAGCCTACTTATCTGAGGAAACAGAAATGACAATGGCCATTGATTTAAAAAGAGTGAGGGGGAAAAAAAAAGAAAATATATCAAAGGCCTTCAGGAGGAACTCCTAAAATGACTTTGAAAGTTTGCAGAGAAAGTTGTGTTTCACAAAGGCTTTCTATACCCACATACCATGTGTCATTTAAAAAGATAGTCTACACTAAAGAGCTGATATAGGCAATGTCACATTTATGAGGTGATAATTTGAGAATAATAGTGGTAATTTCAAAAAGGGAACGAGAAACATCGTTAGGAAGAACAATAGCAAGGAAACCATTGTGTGGAATCAGCGATGTGATGTGAATTTGAAAGAGAACAAAGAGGAGTATAGGGTAGGTATGAAGTGAGGGAAGGAGGGTGATGTGCAAATCTCACCAAAAAAGAGAGAAACAATTAACAAATATACACAAATGGAGGTAAAGGAAAACATTGCAATAAAAATGTCAGAAGTGAATGATCGCCAGTGTAACAGTGTGACCAGACTTCATTTTGAATGATGGATTTTTAATAACTATAATCAATACTTTGGGTTATTTAAGTTTTAATAATAGAGTATTGTCAGAATTCTCAAGTGTTGGTGAATAAATTGAATTCTTTGTCTTACCGTCTGTCCATAATTTCCGACTTGGTATGTGGGAACTAAGAGGTGAGGATGTATAAAATGATGTGTAATCGTGGTGCACGGTTCTAATCCATTGTTAGCCCTAGGAAAAGATGAGTATAAGGGGTTAATGTTTTCCCCTGACATGTCTAAAGAACAATTGTGAGAAGAATGATCACACCTACCTATCCAGTTCTGCACAAAGACTCTTTTTCAAAAATGTTTTTTTTAAATGTTAGTTTTATGTTAGTTTAAATGTTAGTTTTGAAATATGATTCTAAGATTTCTCCTAGTCTTTCCTCCCTTCAACTGCTCTCATTGTCTTACTTTTCTCTCTTTCAAATTCATACCCTTAATAGCTCTTAAATCTATCATCTATCTTCTATCTATATCATAATCTATCTACTATCTATCACCTTTCCTAAATATCTATCACCTATATCTATCATCTAACTAGCTATCATCTATCTACATCATGCATCTACTGTTCATCTATTTATCAATCTATCTACTATCTATATCTATATCTATATCTATCTACCTACTCACATCTAAATATATAAATACAACCTGCTTAGTCTGTATAATTGTGCTTGTAGATATATAATTTCAGGGCTTACCAGGGACCAGGGACCTGGTATCTGCTTCCCAGTTATAATCAGAGTGGCAGACACTGGCTTCCGGATGTTAGGATAGTCTACCATACTAGGAAACGACATGGCGATTAAACGGGATGTGGCATGGAAAGATGGGTAACATCCTGGAGAGATGACAGGTGTCATTATTAGGGGCGAGGCCTGTTTAGAATTTGGAACTGTTCAGTATGGAGAGCTATAGGGCTAGGCTAGTATCTCCACAATGCTCAGCATGGCTCTCTGGGCTGCAGTACCTAACTGTATTTTTTTCTAAAAACACAGCAAGAGACCACCTGCCCAGGGAAAGGTACCCCCACCACAATGGGCTAGGTCAAGACAGTCCCCCACAGACATGTCCACATAGCAACCTGATCTTGACACTTTCTTCTCAGATGCTCAAGCTGTGTCACACTGATTAAGCTGACTAGGAACCCTTGCCTCTGCAACTGAGACAACACGCGTTTGTCTTTTAAATCCACATTTTTTTTTTTTTTGACATTTTGCTTGGCAGCCTAGGATGTTAATAGAAAGTGTACTGGCCATGTTTCTATTTTGTTTTAGTTCTTTTATCTATGGTTGCTGGGCCTTGAACACGGGGCTCTACACAAGGTGGAAAAGTGATCTACTGTGGAGTGTTTTCCTCCACCCTATTTTGTATTTTTAAGTCAATGAAATAAAAAATAATAATACATAGAAGAAACTATTACCATAAAGAAGGCAGAAGTTAGATGTGATACCACACACTCATAATTTCAGCACCCAGAAGGTTGAGGCAGAAGGACAGCCAGTGTAGGATACATGTAAGTTCAAGTCCAGCCTGGGATAAAGAAAATACAGAGCAATACCCTATCTCCAAAAAAGCAACAAAAGGTGAGGAGGATGATCATGGGGACACACGTGTGTAACCTCAACATGCAAGAGACTGACACTGGAGGATTGCTGTGAGGTCAAGGGCAGCCTGGGCAGTTTACCATAAGCTTGTCTTTTGACAAAGGAAAAGGGGAGATGTTTGGCTCCTCTAGCACAGGCTTGGCTGGTTATTTACTTGGGTGTATATTCTCCCCTGCTTCTACAACTCCCTTGGCTCACTTCTGGCTTTGAAACGGATTCAGAACAGCAACAATCCCATGGTTCTCCTTCAGCCAGCGAAAAAATGACCTTAGCTGCTGCTTTCATAGACTCTCTCTGTGCATTCATAGTTTGCCCCACTGGAACTTGTCCTGGATCTGTTATGAGGTGTGGCTCCCACATTGTTTTAATGTGGGCGATTCTGCTGTTTCCATTTACTAAACAGCCTTCCACAGAAGTAATTCTAAGAGATTTTCATAATTGACCTTTTGAATTGAAGGGCTTGGTTAGTTCTTTCTTTCCTATAGACTAAAAGCTTTGAAAATAAAGCAAAAACATTTGTCCATTGATCTACACACGTGATTAAAAAAATAAGATCTATGCATACATACGTCTGAGCGTGCATGCACATGCGCGCGCGCGCACACACACACACACACATGCTCACTTATTTTATGTTAACTGAATGCATTCTGTGACTTTTATGTTGGGTACATAGATAATTAGTAACTTTCGATTCATCTGGGAAGGAAAAGAAAACTCCTTACAGCTTGAGACATGCATCTAAGCCCAGAACTGGCAATTGGAGGTCACGTGGCTTAGCTGACTGTTCAGCGTTAATAAAACATGCCATTTGTTCAGCAGAGAAATAAAAGGGTGTGCCAGGCATCCTCTCTCCCCTCTTCCATCTGTTGCAGGTACACCCCAAACATGCCTCAGCCCACTGCACAGTAAGTCTGCACTCCTTCCACAATAGCTTCAACTCTGTGAGTTCAAGTTCTCTCTCCAGTCCCAAACAACCACGTGTCTGGCTTCTCCTTCCAGTTGCCCACACTTTCAACATCATATCAGAAGATGAACGAGCCATCCCAACTATCCGCCCTCCTGATGATCTCTGTTCCTGCCAGGGCATCCACCCCTCATGTTCATCCAAGTTAGTCTGCTGCTCCCCTGAATGTGTGTGTAACTTCTCCACTCTGTTGTCACTGGCTTTGTTAAAATCCCAGTTGCTCCATGACAAAGAGCCATGATACCTTGTGAGTTTATCCCTTTTGTTCTCTTCCTTCTCCCTTCAACTCCTTTCTACTCCTTGATGCTAAACTTTCTGGGAATTACTGTTTTGGGCACCATGTTTGGCTGGAAGTGTAGCTCGGGAGGAGGACTACTTGCTGATGGTAGGCCATGCCCTGGCTTCATCCCTAGAGTTATAAAGGCTTGCACCTCTTATCTTGCTTTGGTGTGGCTCCCATAGCAAGCGTCACAAGCAAATCATCTTACAACAGAAATTGTGTGCCCTCGCAGGTTAGAAGCGGGTGGTCTGAAGTCACGGGGTCAACAGGCTCCATGATGTCAGACATCTGGGCCTCTGGTGGCTGCTGGAAGTCCATCCCATGTGTCCCCATTTGTATGTCTTTCCAGTGTTAACTACCACAATCACATCACGTGGTATCGGTATCCCTACCAGATGTCTAAGTTTCTGTGACCAAATTTACCTCTCACAAAGACACCAACTCTTCTACTTAGCTTTAGTTGTCAACTTGACACAGGCTAGGGTTACCTGAGAAGAAAGTCTCATCTGAAGGGTGCCCAGGTGAGATTGGCCTAAGAGCATCCCTGAGGGGAGTTGCCTTAATTGTTCATTGATGTAGGAGGGCCCAGCCCACCATGGATCGTACAATCTGCTGGACAGGTTGGTCCTGGGCTGTATAAGAAAGTTGGCCAAACACAGGCCTCTAAATGAGCCAGAACTCTTAACATATTGGATTGAAACCTCACCGCAAGTCGGTGTGTTTTAATCTTAATATTGTTATTCTTACAAAGACCTTTCCTCATCAGGTCCAGGTGGATGTTAATTTCAGGTAAACAACCAATAGCAACTTGGCATTAGGATCTTATTAGCATACTTTTAAAATGCCTTCACCCATATATTTATCCTCCCCAAAGCTTACAATGTAGAACTAGCTGATACCCCGGGATTCCTAACCCAAGGCTGACACCCTGAGGACTAACCTTGGGTAGACCTTTCTGTGATTTCTGCACTGTTTGCTGAACTTGAGATCTCCCGACCCATCCTCCTCCTGCTGTCCTCTCTCTGCAGTGGGCAACCATTTCCTTTCGCCGTTGCTGAACCCCTGCTTCCTATTGCACTGTTCAATTCTTTGCCCGTATTTTTTGTCCTGAAGTAGTATCACAGCTCCAGCTCCTAGTTCTTTTTAGAAGCTTTCCATTTTGTGACCCACGTGGCCTTGGGTTGAGTGTACCTCTTGGGGCAGTACTGGCTGGTCAGATGTGCATTGCACAACTATGTCAACTGTGACAGGAAGCGTGGTGATAACTGCACTGCTTTCTTCCTTCATTGTTTGCTGCTGGATGGTTCATTTAGTAAATAAATATTCCACAAAGCCATTGTTTTAGACTGGGCTCCCTCGGTTGGTCCCAGCAGTTGAAGACTCAAAAAAAAAAAAAAAAAAAAAAAAAAAAAATCAAGATGGAGTCATTCACCGTGAAAGACAAAGTGAAAAAGGAAGCTGTTACCTGGGATTCTAAGAAATGGGGAGAGAAAGAAATACAAACAGCATCCTTCCCATTGATGTGCTACCTGGGCCCCTCTGCTTGAGTGCTTACACCCCAGGCTGGAGTGTAGACTTAGTAGAATGACTGCCTACTATGCACACACCCCTGGGACCTTTCCTCAGCACTGTGTAAACCGGGGGGGGGGGGGTGGCATTCTCCTGTAATCACAGCCTTGGGGAAGTGGAGACAGAAGGATCAGGGTCCCCCTGAACTTAGAGCTTGAGGCTAGCCTGTGCTATACAAGACCCTGTATTAAAATGCTGCTGCTGTGAGTATTTGCATCCTTCAATTCTTACACAAAGTAAAACTGAAATTATCCAAGGTTAACCTTCCAGGAAATTTTCTATTTGTCTGTCCCCTTGATGAACTTGGAAGTGGGCGAACCATTTCTTATTCCTGGCCTTCTTCAGCCAGTGTCTATCCATAAAACCAACCTCCTCTTCTTGGTCCATTGTAAGACACCCCATTTTATCAGAGAAAGCACAGGCCTGATTCTAGAATGGCAAAATAAAGGCCCTTAAGATCTTGACACTAGTTGTCATCTTGCATTTTGACATTTTTATAGTAGACATTCTTTTTTTGAAATGAAAGGTGCCATATCTCTGCCACCTGAATTAATTCCTTTAAGCCACCAATTCTCTTTAATGTATGGGCTGACTAGATGACTCAGCAGGGAGAGATGCTCGATTCCAGGCCTGATGGGTTCAGTTTAGTCTCTAGAACTCACGTGGAAGAAGAGAACCAACTCCTGAAGGTTATTCTCTGAGCTCTTCGTGTGTGCTATGGCATGCCTGTGCACACATGTGTGTACATGCAAACACACACACACACACATGTGCGTGCACGCACACACGCCAACACAGAAAAATTAATAAAAACAAAAGGTTAAATTATTGTGCAAAATTTTTGATATTCAGAGTCAATTTATAATATAACGATTTCTTCCATTTAAATAAAACCTGACATTTAAATAAAAACTCATATAAAATAAGCATTTTGTGACAAAAATGTTTTCTTTTGGATTGAAATAGCCTTTTGATTAATGGATATTTTTAATAGGATGACCACTTATAGACATCTGAATTGGATTGAAGCTGTGGGTCTTCTCTTGGTTAAGTAGCTTTCAGGGGTGACTGGTCTAGGTTTTGGGATTTTACTTTTTGTGTGCCTAGGTCTCTGGAATCTATTTGCTGCCAGCAGTCATCTGTTAGGACTGTCTGCCAACCTCTATGCCTTTAGTGTCACCGTGGCTGACTGAGTCTGGTTTGAATTTCCCTAATGTGCAAAGAATTTACGCCTCAGTGATGACAGATGTTAGTTAGTTTTTGTATTTTTTTAAGGATTAACTACTGGGGAATTGTAGAAAGGATATCAATATTGGCCCACATGAGATCTAAGTTAGAGGAAATACAAAAAGCAGCGAGTCCATTAGAAGGCATCTTATATTAGATGAATTAAAATAACTTAGTATTTCCCAGTTCCACCTACATAACCCATAACAGTGCAAAGAAAGCTCAGCAAAGAGACTTGAAGTTTATTTCATATTACTACTGTGTTATTGCAGTATTTCATAGGCGCCAAGAGTTTGCACTGTAATCTTTCTGTTAGGGTTCGGAATAAACTTGACTCTTTACTTTTGGCACAGTTATTACTATTCTCTGCCAACCCATGACTAGCTTAACAAGTACTCATGTTAGGCATTTATTTTTCTTACTAAATATAAGTCCACAGCTTCAAGGAAGTGGTTGAACATCGATGAGTATTGGCCGTAGACTCCGTGGAGCTTAGATATGTGTTTCATCATCCATAGCAGATGGTATATATATATATATATATATATATATAATGGTTGTTCAAGGTGGGTCATAGCAGAAAGCTTAGAGTCATTCAGAAAACAGTACTCGCTCCCACCCTTGTGGCCACACAGGGTGAAGACTTAGAGTGTGGCTTTGAACCCTTTTTGTCTGGCTAATGGTGAACGCACATTGATAGCTGGTGGCATGACCATTTCACCTCACTAGAGTCACAAGCTACTTGGTGTTGAGCTCCATCTCTTCAGAAGAGGGACTGACCCACGTAACTCTTGTTCACTTTCCCGGTTCCAGGGAGTCCTTGAGCTTTGCTTCTGCAGGCAACCAGACTCTTCCACACGGTGTGCTCGACTTGGTCTTGTTTGTCGTTCGCTAAACACACAGTCCTCCACTGACCTATGCTCCCAGGTCCACTTCAGCCTTCAATGGACGCTTCCTTGCGGTATGGGAGAGGGGTACATGAGGGTACACATGTGTACCAGTATATGTGGACATGAAAACAAACCACAGCTCAACTCTGGGATTGTCTACCAAGAGCCATTCTGCCTTAAACCATTTAAGGGTGTCTCAATAGTCTGGGGCAGGCTGATGGCTAGGATGTTTGACCAGGAAGCTCTTATCTGATTCCCCAAGCCCTACCCACCCAGAGCTGGAATTACAAGCATGTCCCACCATGCCTGGGCTTCTGGGATTGAACTCATGGCCTGTGGCTTGGCAGCAAGCCCTTTACCCACTGGGCTATCTCCCAAGCCTGAGCATTTACTTCTTTAAGGAACATTCTGCCTGATAAGCACACTGCTTGATGTGTTAAACCCTAAATGCTGTTTAATAATTCTCGAGGCAAACTGCCTGTGATTTGATTAAAAAAAAAAATCAAATGACCTCGTTATTTCAGTCTAGCATTTATCACTTAGCTGTACCCAGCAGGGCCCTTGCATAAGAGCAAGGGGAAGAGAAGTATAGATGCTTAAGAAAGGTGAAATCCAACAAAAAGCCGCCTATTTTATAAATATGAAATCTAATAAGTGGTGGGCATTTCTCTTGCTAGAAGGTAGGGCAGATGCCTGGTTTTTGAATCAGTTTGGAGTCTTAATGCAGAAGGGAGCAGCGCCACAGGACCCTAAGGCTAAACCTGTTTCGATGTATTGTTTTCTACTCCACCTCAGTGGCTTGGCAACATTTTCTTGCAAAATGTTTGCAGTTATATGTTGGGGGAGGAGGTAAAGTTTTGGATGAGAGAAATCCCTTTTGAGAAGTTCAATGCCTTGTTTGTCTATTTCTTTGTGCCACATCTTTTGTCTTACCTGGTCAAGATGTCTGCCTACATTTTCTCAGGGTACTTGAAAATAGGAGATAAATGGTCTGAATTTAGAAAACCCACTCAAGGCCTTGGCTGTGGGAAGATACTTTCTGAAGAATGGGTTCAGGGTTTATCAGTGTTTCTCTTCTCTCAACTACAAGGAAAATTCCACCACCCCAAATGGAATAGAGTCAGTTTTGATTTTTCCCTCCTTTATTTCTGTCCATACTTCTGGGATATGAACCGCATAAATAAATAAATAAATAAATAAATAAATAAATAAAAAGATAAGAAAATCGCCTGTTCCTGAGCATATTTTGAAAACCCCAAGGATTCCTGGAACTGGTGGGAGGCTTCATTGAACTATCTGCAAAGGCTTTGGCTGCAGAGATTTGAAAGCACATAGATGTGTGATGGAGTACGGCTAATACTCTATCACCATCTAATACACGCCTATGAAAACTCGTGTCTCTGACCTCACACAGTCAGAATAAGCCTCCTCAGAGTCTATAATTGCTTTGCCCCACATGTGGTGACAAGTCTTGGAGACATATGAAGCACGGGTGTGGTAGTCCCAGCAGCCATTGCCAGTGTAGTTTACTTGGAGTATTTGCAGTATACTGAACTTATGTGTCATGGAAGACATTTTTAACAGTGACTAAAATAATAAGGCATTCGTTAGATATTCTTTAGCATAATGGAAAAAGATAACCAATACATAAACCACCTAATGTGGGAAAGAGAAGAGATCGCATGGCGTGTTAGCTTCCTGTCGCCACCAAAACTGCTGAAATAATCAACTTGTAAAGACAAGTTTATACTGACCCCCGGGAAGCTTTGTTTGTAACCAATCGCTTTATCCAGAGGCTTTGAGTGTGTCAGTTGTACATCATGAGGTAGCAGAGATGTAGCGAGATAACTGCTCATCTCATGGACTTGAAGGAGGAGACAGAGGAGGAAGAGACGGGAGCCACACACTCCTTCAAGCCCACACTCCTGATGGCCTGGAGACCTCCCACGAAGCCCTACCTCTTGTAGTGTGTCTTATAGTAGTGTCAATCTGAGATCAAGCCTTCAGTATAGGGGCCTCTTAGAGAGTATACACACTCGTGTGTGGATGTTATATGTGGGTGTGGCTGTGTGTGTTCAAGTGTGTTGTGCATGTGGAGCCCAAAGGTCAACATCTGATGTCTTTTTCTATTGATATTTTTGAGATAGGGTCTCTAACTGAGCCTGGAGCTTGCTGATTGGCTGGATTTATGGCCATTGAGCCCAGGGGTTCCCCGCTTTTCTGTCGTCTCAGCTCTAGGATAATTGGGCATTGCTCCTCTTACATGGCCACAGGTGCTTGGACTCAGGTCTTTATACTTGCACCATCTATCTGGATATGTAACTGAAAATAACTCTCTGATGTACTAATTGGCCATCTAAGGACTAAAATGCTCAGCAGGAAATACCTCATCATCAAGCATTGCCTTCTGAGCTTTGGAGCTTGGCTTGTTTCTTCCATCTTTGAATAGTCCATTAATCAAGACTAGTGATTGATTGCTTAGTCACCTTAGTCAAACATAAGCTCTTTATTGTTAGGAACCATTGGAGCGATGCACACTTTTTTTTTTTTTTTAACCTGTGAACAAGTGCAAAGAACTATTTTCTCATGAATTTTTCTTTTGGGCACTTTTAATATATTAGACAATGATAGCTTTCCCCTTATTTTCCCTCTCCCATAATCCTTTTAGTCTCTGTGTTCAGCTGTCACAGAAACGGCCCCATGGTAGTCTGAGTTGTGTGGGTGGCTCCTTCCCAAAGGATCTACTTTAGACGAAGTTGCAGATCTAAGTCTGCAGAGTACAGAGCTTGGATTAAAGGGTTTTCCTGGAACAAGGATAGTCAGTCAGAGATGCAAGTCCCAGAAGCCGCACACATAATGTTGATAGCTTCAGATTCCTTTCCTCCCTAATAATTAGCCCTCCCTGCATCTTAGGAGAAACATGGAATAGATTTTTGTGGGGGAGATAAATACTAAGAAAGATTTCGTCAAGTAGGTTGAACATCTAAAGACTGCAAACAAGGATAGCATCTAAGATTTCTTAACTCCATGATCAACATTTGTCCTCCTCTAGTCATTTTTTGGTTCCCATAACTCACTAACCTTGGCTCCTTGAAAGATAAACTTGCTTTGGAGGGCTGCATGCATTCATGGAAGATGTTCACTGCTCTGCAGGAATAGCAAACATTCAATACCATGTCTTCTATGTGTGTGGATTATGTGTTTACATGCTTATTAAACCCTGGAACCCAGTAAAAGTAAAGTTTTCCAAAGGAATACTTGTATTCCTTTTCATTTATGGTATGTGTCTAGAGCAGTACTTAAAACATGATAGCTGATTGTGAAATATTTATTAAATGTTGAATTATTAATAAAGTAAAGGCCAAACCTATGCATTACTAACTCCAGTATTTGGGGATCACTTGTCAATGTTTTTGCCTAGGTGAGCCTTGCTACATGGGTGATGATGGTGGATATACAACCCTCCATTGCTTTGTCATGTTCTCAGCTGAATGCTCGAGATACATCCAGCCCCACCCATATGATGCTTGTTGTCTATAGTGGAGACAGGAAAAGAGCACATTTTATCATCTGGTTAACTTTGGAAGATGGCAGAAGCATAGGCAGAGGCCAGCAAACGCTGGCTAGCAGGGCCATGATGATGGGATGGGAGGTATAAGGGGTCCAAGTGGAGCAGGCTCCATTGAGAGATCATTTGAACAGCGCTCAAAGGGGGAAAGAAGGCTGTCATCCATTTGGGTGGGGCAGAGAGCCCAGCAAGAGAGAAGACACATTTGCAGAGGGGAGGTGATGAGAAGCGACATGAATCCCCATGACAGCTGGCACTCTAGCTTTTATTCCCAGAGACTTGGTGGAAGTTTGAGAGGCAAGTTTTATGCGGCTGTTCAGGTGGAGGAGAGAACCAAAGTGGAACAAGGTCCAAGGCTCAGGATAGTAAAGAGCCCTCTACACCAACTCAAGCAAGAAGTGAGGGAGGGTGGCAGTAGAGACGGCTGGAGGGATGGTCACATCCTGGCTACATCCCAAGGTACAGTTAACAGGCTTTCCCTGGTGGACCAGGTGTGGCATCTGGGAGGAAGAAAAGAGTCACAGTAAGCATGGGGGAAGTCTACAGGCAGAGCAAGGCTTTGGGGAGGAACCCGGTGTTCGGCACGTGCTGAGACTATTCAGGTGGAGGTGTCTGGAGTGGGACTGCACTTGATGTAAGGCTTCTCGTTCAAAAGGAGCCAGCTGATGAATACCATCAACAACAGAGTAAATGCAGAGGAAAAGAAGTGAGATGCAAAGGCCAGAGTGTAGAACACAGGGATGTTAAGTCAGAGAGGAGGGGAGGGCCTGCGATTGGAGACAGACATGGAGCTGTACCATCTTCAAAGGCAGGAAAGATACAAGGAGCAAAAGTGAGAAGCTGAGGCCAAGGATGATGAGGATTGGTGATTGCCTGGCTTATCAGAAGCGGGTTTATAGGAAAGTGGGATGGAGGCATCTTTGGGGTTAGTTCTTGAGGAAATGGAGGGAAATGGATTGGAAAAAGCAAGTCTAATGAAGTCTTTCAGAGGAGAGAGAAGGAAGAGGCTATGGTCAGAAAGACCAAAGGTGGATTCTGTGCTCTAGGAGAGGAAAGCCAGTGTGGGTAGAGTGGGGCTGACCCTGCCCTGAAGATTCTCTTTAGATTGCCTCAGTTCTTAGATCTTAGAATGTGTGGAGGGATGAAGGGGTGAGAGGCTGGCGTGGTGACATAGTCTTCAAGGGACAGGGAGAATGGATGGATGGAAGCAGGCTCTGGTGACTCTGGAGAGCTTGGAGTACCATTAGGTGTTTGAGTCGGGAAGGTGTCAGGATATCTTCTTCAGTCAGAATGCCTGCTTGGGTGTCTGGTGAAGTTGAATTGAGCCTTGTCAAAAGTTCTGGAAAATGAGAAGGATGAATTAAGAGATGGACCCGGGAGTCCAGACTGGATTGGAATGACGTCTCTGGAAGATGATGAGGGTGAGGAGGGAGGGGGAGCTCGTGGAGTGGCAAAGGGGCAGTGTTTTGTCTGGGGCTGGTTAATTTCTCTGGTTGTAAAACGTTCTAGCCTTTTCCCCACTAGAAAAGCATGCTTCCTGTTTGGTGCCAACACAAGCAAAGCTGGGAAGATGCCACCATGTGGATTTCAGGTTGGTTTTCAGGTTTCCCCTGCTCCCTTTCTGCTGTGCTCAGGATCCAAAGGATAAGACACCTCAGAGCACGTTTCTCCGGAGAAAGACTCCTGGTATCCGTATACTTTGTCCAGTTTACTCAGGTGTTAATATCAAGGCACTTGAATTCCCATGTATGGAAATATATTTAATATGTAATAAGCAGCTGTCAATCTCCTATTAGACCCTACCTCTGTTATTTCATTGGATGCAATACTTTTCTTTTGTTGTTGTTCTTTGTTAATGCTTCAATGTTATAGCCCAGAAAGCCTCAGTATTCCTTTTGTGTTTTCTATTGGTAGTTTTTCAGTATCAGGTGTTCCATCTCTGTCTTTACTCCATTTCGCATTGATTTTTGTATATGGTGTGAGACAGTAGTGGTATTGAGTTCTCGGCATGTGAATATTTAGCTTTCCAAGCAACATTGATTGAAAAGATGGATTTTGACGTTGTGAGCCTTAGCACCTTTAATAAAGTTAATTGAGTAAAGGTGTTTGAGTTTACTTTGAGCTTCTTACTATGTTCCATTGGTTAATGAGTTGACTTTTTTTATGCCGGTTCCATACTGTTTTGATTATAGTCACTTGATAATACATTTTAAAATAAGGGAGGGTGGTACATAGAGCTTTGTTCCCTCTGCTGAAGATGGTTTTTGCTAATCAGGGTCTTTTGTAACTCCTGAGAAATTTAAGGAATGTTTCTTCCTTTGTATGGGAAATGTCCCTGAAGTTTTGATAGAAATTGCAACAAACACTGTAGTGATTAGAGAAATGAGAACAATGACAATTCTTTCAATTAATGGACATGGAGTGTTTTTCTACCTGCTCATGTTCTCCCCCCCTCCCCCCGTATGGATCTTGGGTTTGTTCTTTGTTTGTTTGGGTGACTGTTTTAAATGGGATTGCTTTCTTAATTTCATTTTTAGATAGTATATAGAAATAGTAATGATTTATGTGTTCACTTTTTACCCTGCAACTTTACTGACTTTTTAAAATATGTTTTAGCATCTTCCAGGTAGCAGCTTCAGGACTTTTGTACATCAAAGGTTAAGACATCACAAATAGAAGTAATTTTCCCTCTCTGTTTCTGCGATCATGTGGAATACACAGGCTTTTGTAAAATAGGCCTACCTATTTATCAGGAAAAGAGAATAGTTGGCAAGTGTTATGATTCCATACATTCATATCTACATATATGCATACATGCATGCATTATTTTTTGTAGCTCTACGGAATCAGACTCATGGCTTTGAATATGCCAAATATGTTCTATCCTGAGCTATCCCCGGACCTCTGTTTACTGATTTTGATTACAGTTTTTTTTTTTCTCCGAGCCCAAATATTTATTAACTCCAACATCCAAGGACAGATGAGCTGATACATTGACCAGAATGTAGAACATTCATTGACTACATTTACTATTCCTCAAGTACAATTCCTCAAGTATTGGCAATTATAACTATTGTACTTTTTTCTCCTGTAGATAGGCATGGTCTTTCTTTTTGGTACAAGTCTAAGTGTTTTTGTTTTTTGTTGTTGTTGTTGTTGTTTGTTTGTTTGTTTTTAATTTCTACCTTCTTCATTAGTTTTTAATTTATTATTGACTTACTTAAGGCTCTATTTTATCAGTCATGACATATGTTAGTAAATCTATTTGCCATTATTTCTAAAGTTCTCTCTCCATTCCTTTAATATTGCTGCTTTTTGAGTGACAAGATTTTTTGTTATTGGTCTAAAGTTCCAGAATGCACTTCATATATTGTAAAAATATTTATTTTACAATGCGCTACCATGGCATTTTGGGGTAAATATTGATGATCATTACACGGTGAAGCTCTAAAAATGAATGTTTGGATTCATTTTTATTAAAATTGGAATATATACCTAAGTAGTTTCTCAGAATGGATATGCATGCAGAGGACAGAAGTTTTGAACTGTCCCCTGATCAAAAGTAAATTGCTTTTGCATTGAGTAGTTATTTGACTGGCTGTAAAATTCTAGGTTCAAATTCTTACCCCTTAGGACTTTGAAGACACTGACCACTGCATTCAAGACTTCATTTCAGCAGAGGAGATGTTCCTGTGTCAACCTGAGTCATTTCTTTGTCTCCTGGGCTAGGAAGGTGTGATTTATCTTCTGAGCAAGGAAACTCCTCTCTCATGTCTCCATGTTCTGGTTGTTACTTTGTTTAATATTGCAAGTCGTTAACAGGCTTTTTAACATTTAGTGGGCTTTTCAATTAGCTTTTCATCATCTTTATTCAACTCTGGGTTGTTTTGTTTTCTTCTCTCCCTTCTGTCGTTGTCCTCTTTGGTTGCATGTCTGTATTATGAACTTTTTCTTTGAGACTTGGTCTCAGTCTATTTCCTAGGCTGACTTCAGACTTATACATCTCTTGCATCAGCTCCTTGGACACCTAGGGTCACGGGGCATGACACTGCCGTTACTGGCTTTAGCTGCTTTTCTTCCTTCCCCCTTTTTATCTTTCCTGAAATGTGTATGAGTTTGTGGTGACACGTGCTCATGTGTGTGCAGGATATGTGTTTTGGGGCTCACGTGCATACATGTGGAAGGAAGCCTGGGACTGACATCAGGTGTCTTTCTCAGCTGAAGGAGAGGCTTTCACTTCAACCTCCATCCAGCTTGCCATGGGGTTCTCCTTCTCTACCTCCTGATGGCAGGGATTACAGACCCGGCTGCCACACCCACCTGGCTTTCACAGAACTACCAGGGAGGGGTCTGGCTTCTGTCTTCAGGCACCACATCCACTGAGCCAACTTCCAGCCCCTCACTGCCTTTCTGAAGACATCGGATTCCCACAAATATCATCCGTGTCTTTGATATTACCTCCTATTTTGCTTTCCTTTCACTATATCCAGGACTCTCTTACACATGACATGACAGATACTAGATCTTTAGTACTGCCAATTCGATTATTAATTCTACCTGCCTATTTTCATTTTGGCAAGTGTATTTTCATTTTTTTAAAACCTGCTGTTTTACTGAAGTTTTGTTGTTGTTTGTTTGTTGTTCTTTTTTTCCCCCCTGAAATCCTGACTTTTATAGCTTGCTGCTCTAGAACTCTTACGTCACTTCTCTCTTCTTATACACTGGTCCAACTATAAAGAGTGATAGAAGTGGAGCTGGGATTTAAGCTGGTGCTGAGGGGTAGAGGCAGGGCTGCCTGGGTGCAGGCAGTAGCTGGGCCCAAGGAAGCTCTGCAGACAGACTGTAATGAAGCCTTTGCAACATTGTGCCCAGACTGTAAGGAAGCGTTTGCAACATTGTGTCCAGACTGTAAGGAAGCGTTTGCAATATTGTGTCCAGATTGTAAGGAAGCGTTTGCAACATTGTGTCCAGTACTCAGTGTTCTAACAACTTGAATGAGTGATGGGGTTCTTTGCAGTAACAATCTGACTTACCTTTCTCTGCTTATACAGTGTGTGAGGAACAAAGCCAGAAAAGCAGGGAGAATCCAAACTCATGGTGCTCCTTTTCCTTCACAGCTCTCTCCCGTGTCTCCCATGAAAATGAAGAAATCTAAAGTGCTCTTCCATCCCCTTTCACTTTTTCTGCCGTGATCATCCACTGTGTATTTTCTTGCTTTCTTCCCTGTCCAATGGTCTACGGTTAGCCTGTTTGCACTGTTCCTATGGATTAGTAAGCCAAGGTTGGCATGGGCAGCTGATCTGAGCTCTCACTGTGGTCATGTGATCCTGTTCCCACGCTGTGTTTCTCCTCACTCTGGGTGAGCAGACTGGTTCCGTGTCAGTAGATGGAGCATTTCCTCTTTCAAGCAAGCCTCTGGACTGATGGTGGGAGTCTCACTCTCCTTGGGCATCTTCTGTGTGTGTGTGTGTGTGTGTGTGTGTGTGTGTGTGTGTGTGTGTGTAGGTGCATGTACATGTGTGCAGGGCAGAGGAAAATGTTGGGTGCCTTTCTCAGTTGCTCTCCATTTTATTTATTAATCATTTAACTAACTCATTCATTAATTTTGGATATAATTACTTTTGGATATAGGGTCTCTCAATGAACTTGGAGCTCACTGACTGACTTGATTAGCCAGGGATCTTGGATCCACCTAAACTGCCACTTAGTGAGGAGTACCCACCCATTTTCCCCACCCTTTTATGAAGTACTAGCAATCTGAGCACTAGAGTACTAGAGGTCTGAGCGCTAGAGATCTGAGCATTAGAGATCTGAGTACTAGAGTCAACCATGCCAACCACAGAAAATGTGGAGTCAGCTGACTTCTCAGCTCTTAGCAGAAGACCCCTCCCACAGCCAGCAGGTCAGAGAGACAGCCGCACCTGACTTGCATTCTGCCTGATTCCACTATGAGCCATTAACGCTTCTGCGGTTCTAGATGTCGCGACTGAGTGAGCTCTCACTGCACACAACACACACATCGGATCTTCCCACGGAGACCATTTTGTTGCTGGCATGGCACTACTCGCTTGGCTTTCCTCTTGATACCTACTCATTTCCAGTCTCTGCTGGTTAGACTTTCCAAGCTCTCCGTTGGCTTCAGCGCCTCTGCCTTCAGAGGGGTCCTTCCAGTTTGTGGCTTCGATGGTGACCACATTGGTCACTGTTCAGAGGCAGCGTCCCTGTTCCATTTCTCCCTGTGTTGTGCTCTGCATCTGGGCAATAAGGTCAAAGGTCACCACCACTACACAGTCAATCGAAAGCAAGGTTGGTTTGGTGGTGGCACCTGGGGTTGACTGGAAATTGTCCTCTCCCTCACTCTGGAAAGCAGATCTGGCTTAATTAAAGAAATGTTACAACAGGAAGCTGTTTCGTTGAAAGGAATTACACTTTTTGCGGGTAAGAGCATGGAGACATTCTGGACAGCTGACTGCAAAACCAATCCTTAGTATGTTGGTGTAGTCCCAGTTCGTCTTGTCCCTTCATCTCTGTTCTTGCTTGAGCTGCGTTCTGGGGTCCAATCTGCGGTGTATGCATGTGCCTTTCTGCATACCACTCCTTTCCCAGTGAGTCCCTACCTTTGTTTTCCAAACCCTTTAAATGCTACCTTACCTATGACAGTTCTGACTCCTGTCTCCCTGCAAACATCTGGATCCGTCTTTGACACTGTCTTTGTGACAGTGTATCTCACCTTGAGCATTCATTTCTCTGGACCCCAAGACATCATTAACTTGTGAGCTACATGCTGTGCTAGTATGGTACCTGGTACATTGTAGACAACTGGTACTTAGTTGTAAGATCTGTCTTAATATTTTTACGATTTATTTGTCCTGACTAACGAAAGCTATAGTATGAGGAGGTAGAATGTTGGTAACCGATTAAGTGTGGCCCATGGTCTCCATGAATAAGTAGATGCTGATGATGGCAGTCCCATGATCATCTCCTTAACCCTCACTACTGTGTGATCTAGGTACCTGGCTGCATTTTAGGAGGAGGAAGCAGGGTAGAAAGGCTGCATTGAGCTGCTGACTAGATGCCAGTAGAGCCATCACATTCTACCTGCACTCAGAGGGGCGTCTGCATTAATCTCTCCCGAGTTGTAAACAAACTAGGGAATGCAGCTGGATTTTCCGTTTACTCTCACATTCATAGTCCAGTCACAGCAGGGTCACCAGAGGGTATGGGATGGAATGGGATGGGATGAGAAGGGATGGGGTGGGTTGGGATGGGATGGGCTAGGTGAGTATGAAGTGGATGGCACCAAACCTGGGATGTAAATAAAGACAGCTATCAGCCATTTTTATTGGCGGGGGTCATCAGGGAATTCCTAAACGTACAGAGGGCTATGTCTAGGATCCAGAGTTGTCACTGAGCTGCTCCTGCTGCTAATTCTTCTTAGGTCTACTAAGATGGTAACAACAGCTCTCTCAGTCACAGGCACTAAGCTGACCATCACCCCTTTCTGCAAGCTACTTAAAAGCAGAGAACTGAGAAACAGTGAGATGGCTCAGAGATTAGAAGCACTTGCTGTCACAGCCGGGCAACCTAAGTCCCATGTCTTGGCCCACATAAAGGTGAAAAGAGAAAACTTACTTTATTATGATATTGATTTGCATTCCCATGCATGCACCCCCCATACACAAATACCCCATACACACATACCCCATACACCACCCATTCACCCCACCCACCCCATGCACAGCCCCCATACACAACCCCCATACACAACCCCATACACACATACATTACACAAAAACATGATAGATTAAAAGTATTTAAAAGCAAGCACTGAGAAAATTATCGTTTCCTTTTTCATAACTTTGCAGAGGCCTCTGAAAATAAAAGGCAGTTCCATAAGTGAACCAAAGAATTGGACCAGTGAAGTTTTATGTCATGTAAACTCTCTGAAATATTCCCCGGGTCAAACAGCACTGTGGCTGTCTCCAGTCATAGATGGGTCCTGTACACTTTCTGCTTATTAATTCCTTTTAGCTCACTGTAGAGGCTTAGCAGCTTGTTTATTTAAAACAGAAGTCATCAGAGTTTCTGTAAACTACTGGATACTAAATATAGGCTTTTCGAGTATGAATCTTTATCACAAATGATCCATTCTGCCACTGTAGCACCTAGTTAACCACCTGTAACATGTAAACAAATGACCATGGACGTTCCCCAATAAAACTTTATTTAAAAACTGAGGGGGTCAGCCTGGGCTGTAATTTTCTGATACCTGATTTCCGATACCTGATGTAGAGCGAAGACAAAATGTGCTCTGCCCCCCATTAATACTACCATCCGGGCTTCATCCGAGTTTTCTCTAATTTTCTAAAACTTACTGAGCAGGAAATGGCTAAATTGATGACAGAGCCATCTAATTTAATCATTGAGATAATGGTGGCTCACACCACATGTTTGCTATGTGCCAGGCATTTTGCTCAGCACTTTACATGTTTTATATGATCTGTAAAGCAAGTGCTCTTATTATTTCCATTTACAGCTCATGGAACGGAGTCATAGATCACCTTAAATAGACCGTTTATGCTCATATGTCACACCGATAGATTGATACCAATGTCTGCATATAGGTTCCTTGGGCTTCTGTGCAGACTGAGATTTTATTGAACCGAGAGGAGGGATCATGATGCTTGCATTCAGAAATCTAGGTTGATATTCCAGCCCTGCCCTGAACAAAGCTCTCCCACCTGTGAGAAGCAATTAGCCTTGGTATCTATGTGCCCCTCTCCCCTGAGGGATTGGTGTCAGAGTAGAAGCCTGTTTGAGTGTGTTCTCTGAGTGATGAGCACCCTGTATGTGTTATTCACGTGTGTTTGCATCCAGATTAGTCCTTTGCTCACTTGAACCAACAACCTTGAAGTGAGAGTCTCAAACTTTGTCTTCTCACTAATTTTGCCCCTTAGATGGTTCCATCTCTCGGCTCCCACCGCACACAGATTCTCTATGTTTCAATCTGTTGTCTCTGGCTTCCAGACCTTTCCTAACTACCTCAATGTGATGGAAAGGTGAAGCAAGCAAGCGAGCATGCACACACACACACACACACACACACACACACACACACGCAATCTAGGAGGAGAGACAGTGCTCTGTGGAACAAGAATGAGACTTTTTCTGAATGACGTCATAGATGCTTAAAGACTTGTAGACATGAAGCCAAGTGATGGTGGTGCACGACTTTGATCTCAGCCCTCGGGAGGCAGAGGCAGGTAGACCTCTGTGAGTTCAAGGCCAGCCTGGTCTACAGAATGAGTTTCAGGACAGCCAGGGCTACACAGAGAAACCCTGTCTCAAAAACAAAACAACAACAACAAAAAGACCTGTAGATAAGAAGTAGGTGGCAGGGAGGCCAAGATACACAGAATGCAAGGTTAGGTTTTGGCGAACCCATTGATGATGTTGTGTGTAACGAAGTCTTGTTAAAGACCCATTTGATGAGCACAGTTCCAGCCACCTCCCAGTTTCCCTGTATCCTCTCAGCATGGCATCTGGCTAAATTCCAGCAGCTTAATCATTGGATTAGATACTCCATATCTCCCCATCTTGGTGGATAGGTAAACAACCTCAAATATGTCTTTTCTACCCAGGCAAAATCCTGCATGATTCTGAGTTCAGGAGCTTCATCCTTCATCTTTTCTCTCAATATGCAGTATTCTTTATTATACTCAGCTCTCTTTTGCTTCTGTTAAAAATCTGAAACCACTTGATGGATCAGCGAAGGTCCTATAGAAAAAAAAAAACCAAGACTAACAGGATTTATGTATCTGTCTGTCTAGTTATCTCCAATGTGTTACAGCATGCATGTGGAACTCAGAGGACAAGTCTGGGTATTTCTGCTCTGTTTGAGGCCAAGGTCTGTCTTCATTCTCCCCTGCATGCTCCAGGCTAGCTGTCATGTGAGCTTCCAGGGGGCCATTTCAGCTTCTCACGTCCTCCCAGGAGCACTAAGGTTACAGACTGGCACTACTGTGTCATGTCCAACTTTACACGGGTCCTGGGGATTTGAACTCAGGTCCTTAAGCTTGTATGCAAAGCACCTGACTCACTGAGTCATCTCATTTCATCCAAGGGTTCTGAGGGATTGTCTTAGGCAGCTGTGGCATCGGCAAGTCCAAAATCTGCGGGCCAGGCTGACAGGTTAAAACAGGCAGACTTTGTGGTGTAAACTTGAGGAAGAATTGTTCCTTAGAAGAAACCCGAGTCTTTTACTCTTAAAGTTTTCAGTGGATGGTTCAAGTCCCACCCACCCAATGACGTGAGCTCTGTCTTGCTCAATGTCTTTTTAAAATGTAAATTCCCTCTAAAACCACTTTCACAGATACATCAAGAGCAGACTGACCAACTGGACACGGTAGTCTAGCCAACTTGGTGCATAAATTAGCCCTCGCATATGGTAAATTATTCTATTCTGTTTGTAAACCTAAACTAGCAAGAAATGCTGGGCATTGTGAGTAGGCCTTGCGGAAGATCTACACCACTGGGCCTTGCGGCTCACCCGCTGGTGGATTTCAGCATACATCACGTAGATTCATTTAAATAGCATTCTCTGCTAAGGGTGGAGACGGTGATTATACATGCTATTTCAATTAGCAAGGGGATTCCAAGGGGTCCCTTTCTGTCCCATCTCTTGTATTTTGTTTTCTTATGCCGAATAAACTAAGCTTTACTTTTTTTTTTTTGTTTTTTCATTAAAAACCCAGAATCCAGGAAAAACAAGAAGGAAGAAAGATTGTTGTTGCTTGTTTTCATCAAGATCTTGATGTCTTGGCGTCAGTGTTATTTGGGGTTGCCTCAGATAGTCTCTGTAGTCATTGAAAGGAGAGCACATCTGTCACAGTACGTCTGGTGACACTGTGCGCGGAGATGGTGGCAGGTCTAAGACAGGCCTGTACCTAAAGAGTTCACAGCGAATTGGCTTAACCAACTATTTCTTTATATACCGTGACAGCTAAATTTCTTTGGTTTCTCTAATCCCAGATTGCTTGGACCCTGCATTGGTGCAATATATCATAAGAATAGCATTTCTTGTAGTGTTTTATGATGTCTTGGCTTGGGTTAACTGGGAAACATTTTAAGAGCAGCAATTCCTTATTTCATATCCTGAAAATATATAAGAGAGGAAATATAACCTGAAAGTAAAAAGGTTTAACTATGGACCAAAATTAAGCTCATTTTATTCATTCGCATGTAACAGCTTCAATATTTAGCCTTTTATTTGGCATTTTTGTCATTACTAGGTTGTTCCCCAATGGTAAAATGTTTTCATAATTCCCCTTTGCTCCAAGTTTTTATGCACGCGTGAGTGTGTGCACACACACACACGAAATATACAAGTATAAATATATAACAAAAATTAAATCTATCCTTCAATATAATGGAAAAAATTTGAATTGAGGCTTCTTGAAGTCTAGAAGTGTTTATTATCAATTTCCTTTGTTGGTATTACAAATGTTAAGTGCTATTGAAAACAACTGTAAGTACTGGATAACATGTTGAAAGCTGTCTTCCACAATGTTTCACTAAGCTGGCAAAAAAAGATTACACCATTGTAAAGGACAAAAGAACCCCAAAGCAAGAACCCTGGGAGGCACGAGAGCCTACTAATATTCATCAGACCTGACAGTGTCCAGATTCCATTCTGCACACAGAACAGGAGACTAGCTTTACATATGTCAGAAGCCCCATGAGCCTCGCTCTCGGGTGACCTCAGAATGAATGGGAAATAAACCAGGAAGGAATAGTAACCACCGAATGCATCTTTGGCTGAGAATAGAGGAAAAGATGGCATGTTTGGTACATGCGGACCATGAGCTAACCTAGTGTGTGCCTGCTTCAAGGATGGAGGTTATCAGTGCGCTCTACAAAAAGCACAGCCAGTGCCCTTCAGTGTGGACCTGGGAAGACAGAACCCTAGGACAGGAGAGAGCTAGTATTGGGGAGTGGAATTTCGTGTTGATTCTGAAGGATTTCCCACTGAAAACATTTCAAAGAACACATGTCATAGTCAGAAATCATAGAGCAAACATGCAATGCCCTGCACAAAACACCAGGAGTGAGACAGAAGTCCAATGAGGGTGTGTAGAGACAGCGTGTAGTGTGTATTTTAAACCGCAGGGACTTCATGCGTTTTGGCATGGATGATGACAGATATATATATATGCAATATGTTTAAGAAGTCAGAGGGACTGGAAGACAGAATTAATGCAGCCTTAGGAAATAAAATAGCATAACAATGATAGCGGGGGGTAAAAAGACGGGCTAACGTGGAATGGACGGAACACAAAGATTGTTTAACTGAAGAATATGTCTGTAGAAGTGATCCAGAAGGAAGCTTGGGAGTTGATCACATGATGCCTGTGAGGATACATGTAAGCGCAGTGTGTGAAAGTACAGTTCCTTTTAACCAGGGCAGAGAACAGAAATGCTCAGTGTTCGGAGAATGTAACTGCCAGATAGTTCCTAAAAATGTTGACAGACGCCAGGCATTGGATTCAGAAGCTTGTGATATGCGAGCAGAAACAGGAAAAAGTATCCATAACCAAGACCCATATCTAGGTGTGAGCAGAACATAAGAAATGAAAAGCTTACCTCAAATACAGCTGCAGAAAAGGCATATCCTCTTCCAGGACAGAAGAACCTCAGTGGGAAGTAAAGGACTCCAACGTGGCAAGAGGATGCAATGTTCAAGTTGACGCTCTGGTAGTACAGTCATCTGTCAATCTGTCAAACTACAGTGATGTGAGGGTTCCATGGGGGGGGGGAGAGAGAGAAGGAGGGAGACAGGAGAGAGACAGAGAGAGGAAGGGAAAGAGAGGGAGGGAGACAGGAGAGAGACAGAGAGAGGAAGGGAGAGAGAGGGAGGGAGAGGAAGACAGAGACAGACAGAGAGAGGGAGGGAGACAGGAAGGGAGGGAGAGAGAGGGAGGGAGACAGGAGAGAGACAGAGAGAGGAAGGGAAAGAGAGGAAGACAGAGACAGACAGAGAGAGGGAGGGAAACAGGAAGGGAGGGAGAGAGAGGGAGGGAGACAGGAGAGAGACAGAGAGAGGGAGACAGGAGAGAGACAGAGAGGGAGGGAGACGGGAGAGAGACAGAGAGAGGGAGGGAGACACAGACAGAGAGAGGGAGGGAGACAGGCAGGGAGGGAGAGAGAGAGAGAGGGAGGGAGATGGAGACAGAGAGAGAAAGAGAGAGGGGAGACAGAGAAAGAGACAGAGAGAATAAGGAGACAGGGAGGAAAGGAGAGATGGAGAGAGAGAGAGAGAGAGAGAGAGAGAGAGAGAGGTTTGGAGGATGTATTTTAAACCTAAGAAAGAAGATTTTAGCAAGAGTGCCTGGTCTCCAAGGGGTGAAACTGAGATGAGGAATATATGAGTATATGTAAACAAGCATGAGTTCATGAGACAATCGATGGTTCTGTTAATAGAACAAAAGTATGGCACAATAGTGATTTATAAATTTGAATCTGGATAAGGAGGCAGAGTACTATATGAACCTCTCATTCTAGGCATCTCTTCTGTGTGTCCAAATGTTATCTTCTTGTTATCAGAAGGACTGATTTGTGCTTAGCTAGAAATCTCATTTCTTCTTTCCAAGCAATGGAAAATAAATCTTGTTATACTTACTTCCTAAGTACTAGGTTTTTTAAAATAAGGAATTAAAATTTAATGAGATTTGACTGTTCCAGTCACAACAAGGATAATTTTCATGTTGATTGTTCAGTAAGGAGTGTTTTGATTTTGCTATAGGAACTATAGATAGTTTTCTTTCTAATAATTTTTCGTTTAAAAATAGGGGTGATTTTACTTTAGTACACATTGCTTTTAAAATTTGTTTAAAAATGTCTTTAATTGTGTAGGAGCCAGAGGGGTCAAGGACACAATGGGAAGGCTCACACAATCAATTGATCTGGGCTCATAGGGGCTCACAGAGACTGAACCAACAACTAGAGAGCCTGAGAAATATTCGCCTAGGCACTTTACATATATGTTACAGTTATGTAGCTAGGACCTCTTATGGGACTCCTAACAGCAGCCACAGAGGCTGTCTATGACCCTTGTACTGGCTTCTGGGACTCTACTACGCATACTGGGTCACCTTGCCCAGCCGTAATACATGGGGGGTGGTGTATTTAGTCTTAATACAATTTGATATACCATGTGTTATTGATACTAATAGATGAAAGAGAAGGGAATTGGGGGATGAGCGAGGAGGAATTGGGGAATGAGTGAAGGGAGAAACTGGGAGGAGAGGATGGGGAGGAGGCTGCAGCCTGGATGTAAAATAATAGTGAAATATATATATATATATATATATATATATATATATATATAATAAAAAATTTTAATTTTAGTTTGAAAATGACATTTTATTCTTCTGTGAATGGTATCCATTTTAAGAATCATGTTGCCATTTATTTAATAGTTTAGTACATTACCAGAATCCAACTGTAAACGTGAATGATTTTAAAATTTACTTTCAAGGGGAGGCCCTACCCCTAGGTGCAGAGCTGTAGACAATCAATGGCTGCAGAGAGCAGGAGAATCAATTTTCTTCAAGGATGTGCCCCATGATAGGTTATACAATCCCAAGTGATATGCCCTAAAATCATACACATATAAGCAGCACTAAATGGACCCCATAGGTTGTATATATGATGTAGTAACAATAATTATACAGGAAAAAGCATGAATTTGAGAGTAAATGGGGAACACAAGGAGGATTGGAGAGGGAGTGATAGAAATGATATAAATATAGTACTCATATATGAACCCCCCAAAATAAAAAATAACAGCTTAAAAAAGGAAAGTGTTCTGTAGGTGTTTGTTCGGAACATTTGTGTCAAAACATCTGTTAGTTCCCTTATTTCTCTGTTTGTTTTCTGTCTGGAAGACCTGTCCATTGGTGAAAGTAGGGTATTGGAGTTGTTTCCCACTATTACTTTGTAAGGTTCAAAGTGTGATTTAAGCTTTCGTAGTTTTCCTTATACACATGTGGGTGCTCTTGTATTTGGGGCATAGTTGTTCAGAATTGAGACGTCATCTTGTGCATTTTTTTTCTTTGATGAATATGAAATGTCCAAAGGCTCAGGGCTGAACTGGCCATCACCTGTAATCAGATTGGTAATTACCCCTCCCCCCCATTGTCATCAGGGTACCTTCATCCAGTGATTGATGGAAGCAGGTGCAGAGATCCACAGCCAAGCCCTGGGTGGAGCTTGGGGAATCCTGTTGAAGAGAGGGAGAAAGAATTGTAGGAGCCAGTAGGGCTCAAGGTCATCATGCGGGAACTCACAGAAACAACTAACCTGGACTCATAGGAGCTCACAGACATTAGACCAACAGCTGGGACCAACCAAGGTCCCCTACATATGTGTGACAGTTGTGTAGCTTGACCTACTGGTGGAAGTCCTAACAGGGGAATCAGAGCCTGTTCCTAATGGTTTGGCTGGCTTTCAGGAACCTATTCCTCGGGTTACCTTTCCCAGCCTTAATACAAGGGGAGGAGCTTAATCCTACCTCAACTTGATATGCCTTGCTTTGTTGACACCCATGGGAGACCTGCCCCTTTCTGAACAGGAACAGAGGATGAGTGCATTGGGGGTGGGGGTGGGGAGAAGGGATGAGAGGAGAGGAGGGAGGGGGAACTATGGTCAGGATGTATAATAGTGGACAAATTTAATTAATAAAGAAGAGAGAAAACCACACAGGTCAAACAGGCAAAAACTGGGCTCCTAACTGATGAAGGGGCTGGAACGTCTGTTCTGCTTTGGCTTGTTCACTTGGGAGGGAGACAGGTTTGATGGGTTGCGTATAACATACTGTCTGGTTCTTTAAACAAAGTTATGTATGACATTTTATTACATGTTTGCTGAGTGGAAGGATTTAGAGAAACAAGGCGTTTTTAGCTGTCACAATTCAGAATGCATGTTTAGGAAGGAAAGGGCCCTTTAGAATGCTGGCAAATGATGGGGTTTCTTGGAACCAATTGCATGCTAATTTTACTAGACAAGACAGTAAGTCCAGATAGTCAGCTGCATCCCATTTCGGTGCTCCCTCTAACATCCTCTCCTTTGCATTCCTGGATGGTGACACTCCTACACGCTGGCTAAAGAAGTTGTTAGACAGTCCACAGAAGTCAGGGCAGTTAATTCCCTAGTCTACTCTCTTTGATGTGTCACTATGGGGCTCTGAGTAACTTTTGGTGGCTGGTACCAGTTCAAGGATCATTTCTTGACTCTGATGTAAATGAGAAAGTGTATTTTTTTTCCTAAATGGGTTAAAATATATATTTTGTTTAAATAGTCTTGAACCGTCTTTTTTTCCTATGAGGTGTCCTAAAATGGATAGCTAATTGGAAGAGTTAAGTGTGACTGAGACAGCGGGACAGACTCAGACTGGCAGTCTATATACACCGTGTGTGTCTGGGTTATCTCGCCCAAAAGCCCAGCTAGATAAGCCCTGCAAACCAGGCTCATCTGAAGTTTCCAAACGGCTGCAGGTGTCTTGGGAGGAGACTCATCGTATTTTCTCATGATTGCATAGCTCTGAAGTTCCACTCTGTCTCTCATGTCTCGGACAGCGTGTTCTGAGTTTCTGTTTTCAGATGGACAGCGGCTTACTCACTGCTCATTCTATAGCTCTTGGGAGCATCTCTTCTTGGCTTGTCCCCTTATAAAACCGTGTCCTCTCCCTCCCCATTGCCACTCCTACAGCAGTGACTTTCTTTAGTGGGGCCAAAGTGAGAAAAGGCGTCCTGCATTCAGGGATGTGGAGGTGGGTCCTTGTTCATGGCCTTACTCGCTTTTAAATAGACTGTACCATGTTTCCCAGCCATCACTTGACCAATTTTGGGGACACTTAAATAAGTTTGGTCTTAGGACAATAACAACAAAAGACAATATGACAAATACCTTCAACCCAAGAGAAATGTAGCCTAGAGAATTTGGTTCTCTTTCTTTGGACAGAGCCAAAGTTTTGCTCCTTGCTAGACAAGTTGATATTTAAATGTAAGACATTTTTGGTGACAGATAAAGTTTAATAAAACGGACTTGAGAAACATGTGTACAATACCTACTAAACAGTTATGAAATATATGTAGATATGATGCCTACATGAAATTATTGCATCTCTAAGCATGTTGAACTATAAAAAAATTAATGATGTACAATGTTTAATATCCCTTATTCTGTTCGCATATTAAACCTTATTCAAGACGGTTTGTTGACCTGTCTGTCTGCTTGGACACTTTGTGGTCTACTTTATATTAGTCTGCTCTGTTTGTGCTCCTTACGAGCCCCTTTCTTAAAAACAGAATAGTTTCTTAGATCAATTGTAAATGCCAAGATAAGGAGTCATGCCCATTTTCATTATCTATCTTTCTTAAACTTGACATTGAGATTATGCAAGTTCCTTTACCAGATGCAAACATACTTTTGCAGCCTTATTTTATCCACTCACCCTGAGTTTAACTTAATTCAATAAAATGCATGATGGCGGCTGCCGTTATAAGTGGGTGAAGATGTAAAGGCAACCATGCAGAAGGCATGAGTGTGCTGAGGTGGCTGTCAGTCAGATGGACAGGGTTGTCACAGACAGGGGCTGAAAAGGGGTAAGGAAGTGAGATATAAACTCAAGACACTGGTCCAAATCTGCCCGTTAACAATGAGCATATCGCATGACTTGACTTTAGGGGCTCCTGGCTTTCTTACTGGTAAGACAGGCTTCACATGTAGTGTGCTCACCTACATGGGCAGGATTTGGAGACTACCATGTACAGTGGCCAGAACAGTGCTTGTCTGCTAGAGCCACACTAATTCTGGCCTGGAGTAACTTTTAAGTTTTTCTAGTAGCTTCGTGAAAAGGGTAAAACCAACCAGTATAGTTAATAGCAACAATATCTGTTTGATGCACACATTGTTATTTTTAACATGTAAACAATATACAGTTACTTTGCAACCATCTTCCAGGTTTTGCCTTGTATGTTTTGTTTATTTTGAGTATTGTTTGTTGGGTACCAGGATTTCTATGAAACACAGGCTCTGACAGCTCAAGAAGCTTGAAGTCTAAATGTCCTTCATGGGTTCATTGGTCGGGGGGGGGGGGGGATGGATGCTCTAGGATGCTGTCCGTTCCTGTGGCTCATATTTGTTTCTTTCAGGTTCAAGGTTTCCTTATAAGTAAACATTTTTTGTTTTTTGTTTTTTGTTTTTTTTGAGATCCAAGCAAGTTATGTTGCTTATATGTTTCCAGTGTAAAACAACTACCTAAGGACTCACACATGGGCTGAATAGAAAGGTCAGTTGGTAAATTTCTGGCTGTGCAAGTGTGAGGATCTGAGTTCAGATCCCCAGCATTTACATACAAGCAGGGTGCTGTGGCATGCATGTGCAACACCATCACTGACAGATCCTGGGGCTGGAGATAAGCAGCTCCAAGGATCTTGCAGGATGGGCAGTCAGTCCAGCCTTTCGGTGAACTACAGTTTCAGGGAGATACTCTGTTACAAAGTGGAGAGTGATAGACCTCTGGCCTCTGCACACATGCTCAGAGCACATACACCCAAATACACACAATTCACACTTACTAGTTTTACATAGTAATGATGTGCAAGGTGCAATTTTAATAACAGAATGCAGCATGCATGAATCAAATCTAGACTTCTTTAATCTATTATCCCTCCATCCCCTTCCCAACCCCAATAGTCCTCATTAGCATTCCACATTCAGGTCATGGTTTTTCATTTTAATTTCAACATATGAGAGAGAATAGCTCTCTCTCTCTCTCTCTCTCTCCCTCTGGTTTTTCAAGACAGGGTTTCTCTGTGTATCTTCGGAGCCTGTCCTGGAACTCACTTTGTAGATCAGGCTGGTCTCTAGCTCACAGAGATCTACCTTCCACTGCCTCCTGAGCACTGGGATCAAAGGCATGCACCACCATCACCTGGCAAGAGAGAATATCTTATGGTGAGCCATCAAAGGAGACCCCTAATGTTAACCTTAGTTCTGCGTGCATGTGCACGCACGCAGGTATACACACACACCTCACACATATGCCCAAGAAAATATGAATATGCACACATACCCACACATTCACCACACCCTTGTGCATGTGAGAGGAAAAATGAAAAATAGTCTTTGGAATCTCACTTCACAATTCTGAATCCGAGAGAAGAGCCATGGATTTGAAGATTTCCATTAGGTCAACTCTGTGGACTTTATCTATTGCTTTGCTATATAGTTAAGTCTCCACAAAGATTAGACAACTAAACCAACCAGAAAACTTGAGCCAAACAAGCAGACTCTCACAGATAAGAATGAAATGGCACACCTAGAGATTCCCTAGAATGTTCTGTGCAGGGTACTCCTCCTCCTTGCTCTAAGCTGTTCAGAGGAGATTTTTACTATCATCCTCGATGGTGGTTATGGCCCCTCATCAGCTTTCTAGCGACAGGAATTGTCTCCTAAAATCTAACCTGCATGTGATTTTTCTCGTGGGCATTTTTTTTTTATCAAGGCTGCTTCCCATTTATCACAGAATTTCCTTTGTCTTTGGAGAAATGCAGGTTAAGGTGAAAATCAGGGACTTTTCATACAAAGCTGGGCTAGCCATTCAAACCCAAGTATGAAGAAATGGCCTGTCTAAGCGGGACTCAGTTTGAGAGCCAAAATACTAGAAATAACAAACTTGGTAATCAGTTCTGGCACTCGGAGCTGGGCTGAAATCAGCAGCTATGGTGATGCCTGTACACACATGCAGAACTTTTTACACAAAGCGATTTTAACCCCGTCATTATACACTCGCACCGTCTCCATAGACAGCCCTGCCCTGAGCCCCATGGCCCCCCTGGGCTGTGTAATCTGTGCACTGGGGAACTATTATTTGTGAGCATTATTCTGTCATTCTGTTCCTTTGTCTCAGAGATGGAGATGCCCATTTTCTTAATAAGAGGCTTCTTTGCGCATAGTCCTATGCTGTCTTTGCACGGAGCCTCTTCCCACTAAGCAGTTTCTCGGAGTGACAGCCGAGATGATTTGAACAAAGCCGTTGATTTTCCCTTCTCTTCTGGATGTTTCTAACTTGAGTTTACCGTGTGTGGATACCTTGGGAAGGAACAGGCCAGGAAACCTGATTTAAGGTCTGATCCCTTGTGGGATATCGCACAGGTAGTTTAATCGTGTTCACCTTTAGTTCCTTCATCACTACGACGTCAGGTAACTCCCACCATGTGAGGGATGTGATAGGAACTAGCGTGGCTTGCACGCATACACGTCACCACACAAAGTACTAAATAAATGAAACACATCCCTCGGTGTCAGCTCGTGTGCTACTGCTCACGGTTGACAAGGTTGCCATTGGTCTCTGTGTTGTTTGCATGAATGTCTTCTATATTTTGTGCTCATAGATTTACCTTTGAAAGGGAACAGCGCCCACAGAAAAGGTTAGCCGATCTTCTGAAGGATTGCAATGGACAGGGGTGGGCCTCACATTAGGTTTAATAGGGCAGTGGTAACTATAGCTGTGGTGGCTGCTTGCCCACTGGCATTGAGTGTAAGAGTTACTTCTCTTGGTCAAGTTTCCAGTGAGCTACTTCAGGATGAGACGAGTGAGTTCTTGTACCATTGCTGATGGACAGCGGGGTGGGCCTTTCCATGCTTTAGAACAGGGCCAGGACGGGAATGAAATACATTATGTGTGACACCCTAGTCACGGGCAAAACACAAATGTAAGACACAGGATTCCATATTCAAGAAAGTTTTTAGTGCAGTCTTTTAGAAACCAAATTCCTGCAAAAGTCTATGATGATAAAACTTTGAATCCAGACCTCGTTCTCTCTCTTGTATATGTTGTAACATAACATTGCTTGGGGGGGGGAGGGATACCTCAGCATGGTCTTTCCATCCCATGGAGCCATTTATATTGGTCTCAACTTCTCCTTGCTCGAGGGTACCTCAGGCGCACTGCTAGAAAAAAAACAAAAAAAAAACATTGATTTGTATTGGTGAGTTTATGAAAGCAAACAACGAAAGGTTGTCTTACTGTAAATTTGGATTATAAGATGTGATTAAATAGGAAAATGTGCGACACTTTTGAAAATTGTGGAGATTTGTGTGTCAGGCACAAAAGAAGTGAGGTCTCCCTTTCTGACACACTCATTCCGTGTCCTTGCCAATATAGATGACAGCACTGCCGTTTTGGCTAGATACTAAGCAAATTAATTTTCTAGAATGTCCTGACCTTTTTTTTTTTTTTTTTTTTTTTTTGCTACAAAAGATGAAAAAAAAATTTTTAAAAAAAATTTGGAAAGTATGATGGCTGCCCTCGCAAAGCTTTTACATTTAAATGATTAAATATAATTAAACTTGATTTATTGCCCACTGACTCATTCATTTCTGGGTCTTTGGTAGAGCTGTGGCTCAATTCCACATGGTGATTCAGGAAGACAGCCCTCTTCCCTCTGTGGTGACGCTTCAAGGTGCAGCCTTGAAGTCCTGTGTATCTAGTTTGAGGAACCAAAGGTTAGAGGAGGAATCCTTCTTGGTAACCTTGGCCTTGACCAACACGTTTTTTTGCTCTCATTCAGTTGAGGAGAGCATGGGTCATGATGGTCCATAGATTCAGGAGTGGAAGACACCCAGAAGTATAGTCCTCGCATAAGACACCCCTCTCTGGTGGCAAACATAATTATAAGCTACAAGAGGGGCTCTCATAGGTCTATTTAGCTCACAGTATTAGAGAAGATGCTGAACACCATAGACTCAGTTCAACAAGAGGTTGTCTGGCTGCCTCACACCATGGCAGATGATATGATAACAGAGGGAGGGGTGTGTGTGTGTGTGTTGATCACATGGTGTGAAAACCTCATTGTAAGAATGCTAATCCCTCTTAAGGCTTCTACACTTGGCCACACTTTTTAAAGGTCATGTGACCCCTCATGTGACCTCCCATTATCTTCTCACCAGGGACTCAGCTTTGAGCACCTTCTGTTGGATACCAAACCATGCAAACCAGAGCAGAGCTTATCTATGAACAGACGTGTATGAAGCAGTACTATATGTTATACATAAATGACCAAGAAAAGTTGAGTTCATTGTTCAAATCCACACAAGATTTCTCCACCAGGAACTCACATATTCTGGGTCCTATTTTAGTATACTAAGTTTTGGGTAATATAATCTCATGGGAGGGCACTGTTTTAAAAGTAAATGCTGGTAGCATTCTCATCCTTCCCATTGGTGGAGGATATGCCCTTGCTAGTTAATAAATTCCTCCTTTCCCTTTCCTCTTCTAAACCTCCCATACACCCCTCCTTGCTCTCTTTAAAATTCATGTCTCCCTTGTTATTGTTACTACATACAAACATTGAGATTCCCCCTTCTAGAGATAAGCCATCTCCCTGACATTTTCACCAATGTATTTTTAAGATGTCTTGATTTATAACTTTCTTAGTCTATTACCATAAAAACCCCATGAGACTGCTTCCACATTGGAACCCTGGTCTTCGGGGAAACTGAAGTCTGTGTTCCTGGAACATGGTCGTTCATTTATTGGCTTCAGAATAAACTACCATTTATTTTTAAGAAACAGTAAATGCATGGCCAGTGAAATGACTCAAATGATAAAGTCACCTCCAGCCAATCCTGATGACCTAGGCTCCGTCTCCAGGACAAACACGGTAGAAGGGGAGAATTGACCCTTCCAACAAGGTATTCTTTGGCCTTTACATGCCTGCCATAGCAAGCACATCCTACATTTCTCACACATGATGTAAGTAAGTGCAATTCAGGGTTAATGCTGAGTGAAAGGCCCAGTTCCCATTAATTCTATACTGACAGCAAATTAATTTCTGGGATCCTGGCACTTTTGTTTATTTTTGAGGACAACAGATAAGATGCCAGCTGAGGTACAAATCTCGAACCACACTTTATTGTCCCTGAACTTCATCATCTATGTCTGAATTATTTTTCCGCAGTTCTTTTGTAGAATTTAGTTTTATGTTTCATTTTCCTTTAGGGTTCCAGTCCAAAAATATTTATTGAAAAGGATTTCCTAATTTCACCTGCTAGACGCTGCATGAGAAAACAGTTGAAGGCCTTTGCCTTTGAGGGGTCTGAAATACATACCGTTGCGGGAAGTCAGTCACAGAACGGGTTATCACTAGGAACAGGAAGATGGATGTGCTCAGACAGTAAGTTTAGAGACAGGGAAAAGAATGGGAATTATACTGGAGGAGAGCTTCAGAGAAAACCATCAGCTCTGACCTGGTTGTGGGAAGACGAATCAGGCTTGTCAAGAGGCCTGAGGGCCAGCAGTCAGTCAGGAAACCATCTCATGAGAGGAAGTGACATTATAAACAAAAGCTTGGTGCCCAGCCTGCTTCCTGTCTGTAGGTTTTTTGTTACTGTGCAAAGTAATGGATTTCTTTGTGGTGTTTTATAGATACTTTATTCTTACGAATCCCCTTCTGACGCTGCAGCCACTGCCCCTCTGATACCCCTACCTTCTCTCCTAACTCTCTCATCCCATCTCTTCAGCACTGAAGTCCTTGTATTGCCCCCTAGAAGCCAAATCTTCCTACCTCTCCAGTCCACATGGATGGATGGGAGGGTCCAGGCCAGTCTACCTGCATGGACGGGAGGGTCCAGGCCAGGCTACATGCATGGATGGGAGGGTCCCTGGCTCCCTCTCCTCTAATTCCACCACTGTTTATATGGACATTATGCAGACTCCTGGCCACCTTCTATTTTCCCTCAATTGTAGAAACAGGTCACCTCCTCCTGGGATTGTCCCCAATTCTAGGCTGACTGTCCCCCAATTTTGACCCCCAACTGCTGGCTTTCTGATGGTCTTTTCCTACCAGGTAGCCTATAGCACTAATAAGGGCAGACATTCTACCTTTCAAATTCTTATTATGCTCTACAACACGTTCTTATGGTGAATAAAATATACATAGCACAAAATTTACCATTTTAACCATTTTAGATGTAGAGTTTAGCATCTCGAGTATAATTGTGTTTCATAAACACTGACATTCGTCTGAAGAACTTTTTTATCATCTCAGATTGAAACTCTAAGTCCATTAGACAATAGCTCACTTCATCCCTGGTAACCTCTAATCTTCCTTCTGTATCCACGAATCAAGGTAATGCATGTAAATGGAATTGTACATTATATGTCCTTTTGTAGCTGGTTTATTTCACTTGGCATAATGTTTTAAAGGCTCATCCTGGCAGCCGAGTGACTCTTGGGGCTCACAATATGTTGTCTCTATTTGGTTTTAATTTTTCAAGATTTATTTAATTTTTTTATTTATGTGTATGAGTGTTTTCCTGCATGAATGTATGTGTACCACCTGAATGCCTGGTGCCCATGAAGGCCGAAAGAAAGTACCAGATAACTTGGGTATTCAAGCTAGAGGTGATTTTTAGCTGCCATGTAAGTGTTGGAACCCAAACACAGATTGTCTGGGGGCAGTAAGTGCTCTTAACCACTGACCTTTCTTTCCAACTCCATCTTACATGGTTTTCCATACATTTATCTTGCATAACACCTTGCACATAGGAAATAACGAAATGAATGTAAAAGACAGGAAAGACCTTATTTTCAAGTTATAGGAACACTCAAAGACATTCTTGGGAACACAGACAGTATAGCTTGGAGTTTCGAAGACACTACAGGAGATGAGGGAGGTAAGGTGCATTGGACAAGGGTGGGAAGGGACTGTTTCTTGAAGTGTTCAGATTCTTCTATGAGAAGTGGTGTCTGCAGTTTTCCTGGGAACTCTTATCCTTATTACAAGAGTGAGAGTTTTTTTTGTAACTCATGTGTGAAATTTGATCTTAGCTACTCCATTGAGGGAGCCGAGAAGATGATAGAAAAGGGCATTAGAATCCAAGGAAGCAGACAGTGTCGAGATTTATGTAAATGTGTTTGATGCAGTAGATGTCAGTTAGTGTTTACAATGCCTGGAAGGAAACACACTTCATTGTATGGCTCCATATACCTCCATATGGTTTTTCCTTGAAATACAAAATGTTATGGAATAATTCCTCCCTATTCACAAGTTGTAAAGGTGACATGATAAAGACAAAAAAAATATTTTGGGGCCATACATTGAAATCGTATTTGGTGATATAAATAAGACAACATGTGCTTAGTTGGTATATTTATATGATGGATAACCTAGTTCTGTATTCTAAAAAAAAATTATCTTCATATGTAAATTTACATATCATATATAACTCTTATATAACTGTGTGTCTTACACATCACACACACACACATATCCTTTCTATATATACATTGCATAAATGTACATTGCACAGTTATCTTGATAGACTACCGACCTGAGAAGAACAGCCTCCTCTTGGGTCCATGAAATTAATACAATTGACACTCAGTTGCCAAAGCCTACTGGTATACCATCCAGCAACATACCAATGACCTTCTCACTGTAGCCACAAGATGGGACAAAGTGTTGATCTAATACCACTTCTCTTGTTAGGTCACATAGGCTAAGAGTAAAGGAGTCTACTTCCTTCTGTCTCCTGGGCTACAGCTTTCTGCTTAACTTACAAAAGTTAACTCACAAAGAACACTGAGGGCACTGAACTTCCTAAGCCCCAGCTAGCTCCATCCTCTTTACTGACTATTGTCTCCTCCGTTCCTAGTAATTTCACCCCTTCATTTTCCCACATGCACAGCCCTTAACAATTTACAATGTGCTATATTTTTTTAGTAACTTGATTGGACAGTGTGGTGGGAACATGAGTGGCTTGCACAAGGCTGAACAATGCCTATTGCAGAAGCTAGGACATGCACTGATGTCATCTAAAAGGTCACTTCATCAGGAAGTTAGGTTTCCTTTCACCACGAAGCAACACTAGGGCTTTTGCTAAAGATTTCATTTCCTTCTCTAAGTGGCAAAGTGGTAATATGATAAAAGATTCTCTAGAACATTATGCCATGTATTATGTGCTCTATATGGAGTACCTTGTCTACAATCTTCCCTTCAAATGATTGCCACTTTTCCAATAGGGAAACAGAGATACCAATAGAATAGACTGCTCATGTCACCAGCAGCTGCCTAGCTAGTGGCAAAAGTAAGAACAGTTTGAGTCCAGATGTCCCTTGTAATTTAGCCCACGCCACTCATCTCCCTTCTCCTTGATGCCCCTCATCTATGTCAAAATATGCTGTGCTACTCAACTCTGAAACTCCGTCTATCCCAAAGATTGGATTTTTATTCTAAGATAGGGCCCCACTCATACATAGCCAAAGCTATGCTCTCACTGTGTAGCCCATGTTGGCCTTGAACTTGCAGTCTTTCTGCTTCAGCACTTTCCAAGTGCTGATATGATAGGTGTGAACCACTGTGACCAACCATAAGCCTAGCTTGTCGGCTGCCACAAAGGACAGAAGGTATTAATTCTACCACTTCAGGACAAAAACCTTATAACAAAGTATAACCTCTACTTTAACTGCTACATGCACACATGTACACACACACATGTACACTCATACATACACACAGACACATGCACATACACAGACACACGCAATCACACACACATACTCCCCTTTCTCCCCCTTCTCTCTCTCTCTGTGTATGTATCCGTGTGTTCATGTATCCATGCATATGTTTATGGAGGCCTTGGCAGTCATTCCTTAGAAACTGTCTAATTTGTCTGCCCCCTGAAATATTTTTTCCTTTATATTGAGATTATAATAGAATTACATCATCTTTCCCCGTTCCTTCCTCCAATCTCTTGCTTTGTTTTTTTAAGACAAGGTCTGTCACTGGCCTAAACTCACTCACCAGTTACCCTGTTTCATCGTATAATGATCTTTGTCACCAGGAAAGGGATGAGTGTTGAAATAGGGAAAGAATAAGCAAAGAGGAAATTACATAAGCCAACTCTTTTTTTTTTTTTGACTTAGTGTATTTTCATTTGAAAAATGGTCATTGGAAGGTTCTATCTCTTTAATGTCCAAGACAGGTTTCTCATCTTGATTTAAAAATCAATCTTTATAAATAATACCCGAATAACTTAACTTCCTAGAAGCAGGGAAGCAGGGAGGACATTTCTGTGCCTTTCATGTATTCCCTCCACATGCCTTGAGTATTTTCCGAACTGAAATGTGGGATACATTTTAGAGGAGACAGCAGCAGGCAGAGGGTTGGATGGAGTGAGTTCATGGGACTCTCAATCCATAAAACAAAAAGACCTATGAACATGAGTGACAACCCAAGACCAAATCCTGGGTCCGTCCGGATTCTAGAGCTCGGAGAACAAGTGGCTTCTACCATGCTGGGTTGCCTTACTGCTTCCCATCCCCCCTTTCATCCATCTGCCAATCCATGTATCCGCAGTCTATGTGTCGGAAAGTCCACAGCACACATTAGGCAAAAGTCTCACATGGGTGGGAACGTCATCTGGAGCTAAGATTATGATGTGACATTCATGTCCTGTATTTGACAATGCCATTTTAATTCTTCATAGGTGCTCTAAGTACATTATATACTTAACTTCTCTCTTTCCAGTGATGCTTGTTTGGGTCAAGTCTTCGAAATTTGGATTACCATTGTTCTTGTGGCCTTATTTATTTCACCCAAGTAGCAAAGATTTCAGAGTAAGTTGAGGAGCACGGATATTTTTGATTTTGTTTTTAAAGGCATTTATTTCAAAACCGTCCACCACCTTGGATTGCGGTGAGATTGCTACCACTACCAAGGTAACACTCAGTGATGGTCAGACTTAGGCTATGTGACATTTTATTGATTCTTTTACTCACCGTGACCCCTCTAAAGTTAAGCTCCTTACTCGGGTGAAGAAAGAGGCCTAGGGAAGTTAAGAGTCCCTCTCAAAGCTGTTTCTTCTATGAAGCAGCCAAGGCTACATGCTCTTGATGCCATGATCTCAGACACTCAACTCTCCATCACACAGACTCTGTGACTCTCCCTGCAGTTTCCGTTGACACTGCCCATCAAGACCACTGACGCCTTTTCATTCACTACGTTTTCTTCATCCCTTTGGTATAAGGCACAGCCTCCTTATTTGCCTATGAAGGATCGGGACGTCATGACTGCCTGATGCGATTACTACAGTAGCTTCCATAGACTCACATGGCCCTCCACAACTGGCCTAGATGCTCTCTAGATTAAGTATCTCCTCTCCCAAGTGTATACCTCTGCTCCTCAGTCCCCAGGGTGATTCTGTGGTTTCTGCCGGTCTTTACCCAAAATGCACCATTCTCTCCCTGCATCTTCGGCTCTACCTTTCTGTGCCTGCAGCCAGACCCTTTCCCGTTTGAGAGCAGCTCTCCCCAGCCCCGCCCCCCCCACACACTTTCAAGCTTGCAGTCATGCTCAGTCCCAGTTCATGAACTCATCGTGTCCTGTTTGATGAACTATGAGACCATGTCATGTGCCTCTGTGTATCATTCACATTTGAGGAATCAAGAGCAGAAAGCATGTGCAAAGTATGTAAAACTTTAAAAATCCATGTCCACATAGGAGGTACACTGGGCCATGTTACATTCCAACCCTTGTCACCATACTTGGAACACAATGGGATTTCAACAAATATCTATGAGGATGGAGAAGGACTTTTGTCATCTTGATTTGATTACGTAAACTTGGAAGTGCCACAGCTGGAACACAGAGAAATTTGTTGTTCTGCGTCATTTCAGACAAACAAAGGTCCTCTCGTCACTAACAAAGGACAAAGAAACGTCAGTGAGCAAATGGTTCCCAGACCACCTGAAGACGCTTCTCCCTCATCCCAGACGAGATGGGGCACTGAGAACATTTTCTCTTCCTGGTTAAGTAGCTTTCCCAAGGTCTGCCAAACCAACCAAACCAAAATCAAACCACTAAGAATAACAATCAATTGCTAAGGTTTTAGTTGGCCTGCCCTACCTTGGTGAATCCCAGGATCTTTGGGCAAATCTGTATGGAATTAAATCTGTGTGGAATTGGTGTCCCCCCCCCCCCCGCCCCCAGTCTAGTTGTTTTGAATCGGTTTAATTAACGAGTGATTTACTAATCAACTGCTAAATCAATGAAGGTTCTGTGGTAGATCCTTCCAGAAATCAAAAGGGAGCCTTGAGGAAATGGCCCAGCACAACCCTTGTACTCAAGTTAAAGAATATATATGTAGCAACTTCAGGAAAATTGAGATGATTTTTAGATTGATAAAAAGACTTAAATAGAAATCATCTCCTTGGTATTGTAAAGTAAGGCAGAGGCGATGTCTGAAAGAGTCCTGCTACAGCTGTAGGAGTTTCCGACCGACAAGGAAGCTCCATTATGTCTGTTAATTCTAATGCATCAGGAGAAAAAACTCACCCCGAGAAATAAGGGCCAAGAATCTACAATTGCCGGAAGCTAATAGACTTGAGAACCAAGGGTATTTTTCAACAAACTCTTGTTCCACTTTCTGCCTCTCTCCTGACAGCAACTGCTTTTAGCAGGGCAAAAGGTAGCTGAAATCTCCTGAGTTCAAAATTTAAATCATGGCCACTTTGCTCACACCCACTGGAAGCCGCAGAAAAGGAACTGTGAGTGTGAATGCAAGGCAGTAAAAGGGAGCCCTTGAGGGAAACCGCCAGCCTGGAGGCTGTGCTGGGAGGAATGGGCAAGGAAAGACAATTAACACTTGGTGGTGTCGTCCCCCCCCCCCCCTGCCACCAAGCCTTTCAGAAATGATGGGAGAAGTCCGCATGGCCTTGATTTTTTGCTGAGAGTTTTGTCCCTTTGCCATCTCTGTTTTTGCTTTAAACTGGAGACCTTTTACATTTAAATTGTGTTTATTTATTTTTTATTTTTTTGGATAGGGTCTCAAGTAACCCAGACTTGTCTCAGACTTGCTATTTATCTTGGGATGACCTTGAACTTCTGATGCCACTGCCTCTACCTCTGGAGTGCTGGGATTACTGATATGCACCATGATATCAGTGGTGCTGGGAATTAAATGAAGGACTTGAGCATGTTAGGCAAAAAAAAAAAAAAAAAAAAAAAAAAAACTCTACCAACTGACCTACAGTCACAGCTCTACTTTAAATTTAATTTAAACTGATGCACAAAACAGAAAAAATATGCATAATAATGGACTGTAGCATAGGCATTAGCTGCTTTTCTGTTGCTATAAAAAAACACCATGAACAAGGGAACTTAGGGTCCCAGAGTGTCTTAGGGTTTCTATCGCGATGAAACACCATGACCAAAGAGCAAGTTGAGGAAGAAAGGGTTTATTTGGCTTGTACTTCAGAATTGCTGTTCATCATGGAAGGAAGTCAGGGAAGGCACTCACATAGGGTAGGCTCCTAGAGGCAGGAGCTGGTACATAGGCCATGAAAGGGAGCTTCTTACTAGCTTGCTTCCCATGACTTGCTCACCCTGCTTCTTATAGAACCCAGGACCAGCAGCCCAGGGATGGCACCACCCACCATGGGCTGGGGTTTCCCTCCATTAACCACTAATTGAGAAAATGACTTTCAGCTGGATCTCATGGAGGCATTTCCTCAGCTGAGGCTCCTTCCTCTGATGACTCTAGCTTGTGTCAAGTTGACACATAAAACCACCTAGTAGACAGAGGGAGGAGAGCCCATCATTGGCAGAGAGGCCTGGCAGCCAGAGCAGAAAGTTGAGAGCTCAACTCTTCAGCCCCAAGCAACATGAAGTGTCAACTGAAGTATTAATAGCAAACTGGAAGCAGAGAGAGGTTTTAATCTCAAAGGCCACTTCCAGTGACGTAATGCCATCAGCAAGGCTGCACTATCTAAACCTCCTCAAACAGTGCCACAGATTGGGTCCTAAGATGAAGGGGGACACGCTCATTCAAACCACCACACTGGGGGGGGGGCTTTGTGGTCTTAAAGGCCATTCCAGGCCCACCGTGTGTCTTCTGCCTTGTGCTTGTGGATCAGGGTATAAGCTCTCAGTGACTGCTCTGGCAGCATGTCTACCTGCTGCTGCCATGCCCAGCCATGATGATCAGGAGCTAACCCTCTGAAGCTGTCACCAAGCCCCTTCTGCTATAAGCTGCTGTGGTGGTCATGGTGTCTCTTCACAGCAATAGGACAGGGACTAAGACAATAGTTTGACTTTGTTGTTGCTTCCTGGTTCTGAAATAGGACTTTAGTCCCCATCAACCATACCGTTCGCCACTAAGAGCCACAAATGCTTTGCAGAGAGATATCTGAGCGGACAATTACATAGTGACATCATCTTTTTCCAACACATCGACATTGGGTCGATGTCAAGGGCTGATTGGACACTCTTTTCTCACGGTTTCTTGGTTAGTTCTTGCTTCAGGCTTTAGAGAAAACTTCAGTCATTAGGCAAAATTTTACGGAAAATTTGCAAGTAGAGAAGTATGCACTTTCATGTTTTTGCCTGTCTATCATACTAATGACTTATATTTTAGTACTCAAAATTTTTATTGAGATAATAATGAAAAGATTTTAAAAATCATGAGCCAAAGATATAGTGGAAATTTCTGGTGTGACTTCTTATTAGTAGGTTTTACTATCTCTTAAATGTGAAGGAAAAAAATGCTTTGGAGATTCCCCATGTCTTTTCCTAATGTGTCAAGTTAGCAAATTCTTCAATTTAAGAATGACCACAAGTAGAACACACCTTTAATCCCAGTACTCAAAGGCAGAGGCAGGTGGATTTCTCTGAGTACCAGGTCAAAATGGCTTTTATAAAGAGTTCCAGGAGATCCTGGTCTACATAGTTAGACCCTGACTAAAACAAAACAAAACAACCTGTTATTAACTTTTAATCTTCAAATCTTGAATCAAACATTCTTTAGGGAAAGACATTAATATTTTGATTTCTCTTAAAGAGTCATTGGATGCACCACAAAGGCTAGTCCTTGAGCCTCTTGAACAACAGTCATGTTACAGCATCTTGTTGCATCTCTTGGTGGTCCCTTTGTGTTCTGTATCTCCAAATGTTTCTAATATGCTCTCTGATCTTCCGCGATCTTATGGGGGCATTTCAAGAGCAACAGAGGAAGGAGGAATGTGTGCCCCATTTTTGATGTTATAGATGGATGAGATTTTCACTTTGTTGTGCTTTACATCCTCTACAGCATATGCGATGACAAAGTGCCCCTTTCCTCCAGAATGACCTAAGAAACTTCCAGTGCAATCAGATTTTGTCTTTACCCTGTCCTTAATTTGGAGCCCATTAATTCTTAAAACGAATTTGTTTCCAGTGCAGTTCTGTTTATTGATTAAAAATATTTGGGGTCTAGAGAGATGGTTCAGTGGGTGAAGTGACTGCTATATAAACACAAAGACCTGGCATTGTCCACTGTACCCAATTTGGGGAAAAAAAATAGAGGCAATGGTATCATATGCCTGTAATCCCAGTACTGGGAAGAGGGAGAAGAGAAGTTCCTGTTGTTTGGTGCCTAGCCAGTCAAACTGAATTGGTGAATTCCTGGCCCATTGAGAGACCCTGTCTCAAGAAAACAAGGTGGAAAATGAGTGAGAAAAATCAAATGATATTGGCTTCTCTCCCCCATACTCATGTACACACATACGGGAACATGTAGACACACACAGAGACAAAGAAACTTATGCAATGCAGAGGGGGAAGGAGGGAGAGACAGACACAGACACGCATAGAAAGGAATAGAGAGGGGACACGCAAGAGAGATAGGAATATGCAGAGACAGAGAGACACATAGAGGGGAGAGAGATAGAGACAGAGAGACACAGAGGGAAAGAGAGGTAGGGGAGAGAGGGGGAGAGACAGCTCTCTCTTAATGTATTTCAACTGAAACTTTTAGGTGTTGGGCAGATGCTCAGGTGGTCAGAAGGAACCTTACACATCCTAACACTTGGTGCACACCTGACTATTAAGAAGGATCAGTGGTGACAGTACCATATGCTCGCCTGTCACCATCCTCTCCCCCCCCCCCAGGAAATATGACAGCTCCCTTACAGACACTGTTAAAATTCTCATGTTTCAAAGGAAGATGCTGAGTCCAAGAGGAATTCATCGTTTCATTTCAAAAGGAGTCGTCAACTACAAGAGCAGAAGGGAGACCCCTGGAGGAGAGGAAAGGGCTAGGAGGCAGGGAAGGAGTAACAAGTCTCGGATCGTGCAGGTTAATGCGGAAGTTCGCTATCTTGCCCGCCAATTAAAAACATAAAAATTAATAACCAGAGAGTATACAGTGGTACCAGAGATGACTAATTCACCAAAGATCACGTGACTAACCAGTGACAAAATAGGGACCAAATACTGCCTATTGTCTCTGCCACTGGCTTGGCACCTTGATAATGTCTTTTTTTTCATGTTGGAAAAAATCAAAGTTCCTATTGAGACGTGTGGAATTCTGAGAAGGTAGCCAACGGACATTTTTGTTCTTTATATAAATATGAAATAAAATTAGGATTTCCTGGAAAACAACGATGCCGCTATTCATTTAGCATCGTCTGAGAAAACTGGCCCCTAATTAGCGATGCCCTGAAATAAATTAGTGTTCTTCTAGGTCAGTTTCTGGGCTTGTCATGATGTAGAATAAGAGTGCCGTTCAGTGATAGCCTCTGCGTGTCCCTGTACCCAAGAACACGAACCTAATGTTGCCTTTTCATTAAGTGTATATCATTGCAGCTTTATGGGTATTTTTCTCTTTCTTTTTGTAATTTATTTCTAATCTTCTTTGGGGATCCCAATTCAGACCATCCCACATATATGTCCTCAGGAGAAGAAGCCTCATGAACTGGATATACTTTAAGCCAGGCTGGTACCACCCAGTTGGTAAGCATGCTGCCATGGCAACACTGGGAAACTGAATAAGTAAGGAGTCTTAGGACCTTTCAGTCTTTATGAGCAGCACCTTTCAGTCTTTATGAGCATGCATGACTATGGTCCTGTAGTAACCTACGGGAATTTAGCACTATGTATGGTGAGGGGCTTTTCTGTCCCAAGGTCGGGACTTCATTGAGCCAGGAAGAACTCCAAAGGTTCTTGCTTCCCAAGTAATCAGCACTTATAGACTCTTTTGGTCTGGCCTAGTCCCCACTACATTTTCAGAGTCATTGTTAGATGGCCCAGCAAGATCTATTGGGCTTATAAAAAGAACCAAAAGGAGACAAAAGGAAAAAATAATTATGTCCTTATGACCTCTTTCTAGAATGATACTATTATGCTTAGTAATCAGTGGTGTGGGTGTTGGGAAGAGATGGGAATCAATTGTGTTTGTTCATTTTGGTGTGGGATGATGTGGGAAGTGGGAAGCTGAGATGATCAAAGGGGAAGGAACCTCTTTCCTCAACAAGCCCTCACATCATCACGTTTGTAGGACCCCATGCTTGCCTGCAAACTCTTCTGATACACACACCATGGCTTGTCTTCTCATCTCCACAGACAGGTGCCTGTTCGGTTTCTGTTCGGAGACATCTGTATTTTGCCCTGTAAAATTTCCCATTGTGACATGAATTTCAGTAAAACTAGGGAAGAATCTGTCTTTTAAAAAAAAATCCAAATGAGCTCTAGAGCCGATCACCTTCAACTCATTATCAGTGGCAGGTATTCTAGGTTTTGATTCAGGAGTGAGAAGAGAGAAAGAGGAAAAGAGAGAGAGAGAGAGAGAGAAAGAGAGAGAGAGAGAGAGAGAGAGAGAGAGAGAGAGACAAAGAAATGCAGAGGCAGAGACATAGAGAGAGGGGGATGGAGGGAGACAGAGAGAGGACAGAGAGAAGCCCTCACCAAAGTCATGAGTTTGTACCAATTTTTACTTCTGAAGAGAGACTTGAGCTAAGCAGGAGTAGGAGAAAGTCATCATTGTTCATTTGCTCGAGGGACTCTCTTTTGAAAAGGAGAATGTCTGTTCCCTCTTGAGGTCTTTGCGTGGTTGACATTTGGATTGTTTACTCAGATCGCACAGTCTTCAGAACTCAGGCTGATGTCAGAAGTCTCTGAAATGCCTTGGAGGTCTGCCTCGGGACAGATGGGGAAATGTATGTTCCCAGGCACAAGTGCTTGTTGTCTTTGCAAATGTAACCAGCCCCCGCTCTTTGTGAGATAACTGTGGCTCTGTCCACAGTGGCCGGACTTCCTGTCCATTTGACAAGCACTTAAAAGGACAGTCTTAGGTACTTTATAGTTTATTAATATTTTTGTCCTTTACCTTGCAATCTACTCTCAGAAACTGGAAAATAATTTCTTCTACTCCCCCATTTCTCATTTAAGCTGAAATTGATTTCTTTCTGAGCTTGAGAGGGGGGAGAATTAAGTTGTACTTAATACAATTGCTCTTGCTGAATAAAAATAAAAAACTAGTTTATCTTCAAGCTGTGCCACATCAGAGTAGAAAGCTCCTTTGTCCCTCCCAAGAGGATTGTGGCATGAGATATACAGACTCTCCCAGTGTCTCTGTAGAATAATTGCAAATAGTTCAAGCAGTAATAGAATTGTTTATTTGGGGGTGGGGGGTGTTTCAGTGTGTTTGGAAAATTGGGAAGCTTGGAGACACTCATAAATTCATCAGCTTCTCCAGAACTCCTCTCAAATGCTTATCGTCATGACAACCACCTCTTCATAAACCAAGGCTCTGCTCGTAATACAGACGGGGTTGGTGACAGGTTAGTCTTGCCATCTGTTTTGTTTTCTCAGAGGGACATTATTTTTGATCCCCAGGTCTGATCCTCAGATATAAAAGTCTTGACACATCTCCCTTTGGAGAGGGAGACACAGATAGATTGGCCATTCTTTTCTCCATTTAAACTATTTCTTCCCTTGCTCTTTGTCATATAATTTATTGTTACATGGATTTTAAAATGATAATATTCTCTCTCTCTTATATATGTGTGTGTGTGAAAACAGCCATGAAGCCATGAAGCACTTTGCAATGCAATAATTTAGTCAAAGTGAGGTGTAAAAAGTAGGAATAAGGCCATCAATTTTATAGGAAGCAGATGAACTTGTAACTGCTCTTGGATGCTGTCGATGCCATTCCCAATAGTGGGACAGCATGTGGTCTACACTAAGCTGTGAGGGATTTGTTTTAGCTAATAAGAAGGAACTCAGTTAGTTGGGGAAAAGGAAAATTTTTTTCCTCTGATGAAATTTGTAGAGAATTAGCCACATAAAGGAATATGTGCATGAAGAATGAGGCCCAGGATCTCTGTCAACCCTTTTGGTAAACACTCAATGACATTATGTATCACTTCGTTATAGGTCTGTGCTTGCAAATTTTAAAGGATTATTACTAGTATTCCTCAAATTTAGTTTTGCTGGCAGCAGAATTAAAGCCTATTCAACTCTTGAAGAACAAAAGATATACCCTAGCTGTGAAATTTATGTGGTTAATTAAACTGAATTGATAAATAACAGCTAAGGGAACTGTTACTCGAAACCCCTAGTCTATTTAAAATAAAAATAATTTACTTCTTTTCATTGTAATTATTTTTACATAAGCCACAGTTCCTAATTGGAGACATTAAAATCTTGGAGCTTGTTTACATTATTTTTTACATCCATTTTTTCATTCCAAATAGAAATCCTATAATTGCTATTCTAGACTAGAGATAATTTATTTCCATATGCCGTTTAATGACCTATCTGCTGATGTGTAAACATGATCAAATATTGGCAGAGTGAATGAGCTGTAATCACAATATCTTACACATACACACACAAACACACACACACACGAGAGAGAGAGAGAGAGAGAGAGAGAGAGAGAGAGAGAGAGAGAGAGAGAGAATGGATGATTAAACAGCAAACATGGTATGGTGGACCAAAGCAGAGGAGACTATTGGAAAAGTTCTGAAGTATGGCCCAAATGTACTTCAGAGGTCAAGTCTAATAATTTCTCAAAGGAACATTATACGGAGTGTGATACTGGAATAGAATTCTGGATTGTTGCCCCAAGCCCAGCAGTAGCTAAACAAACTGGAACCTTTTTTATTTAGGCTCAGTGGCCTCTGATACTATGTCTAAGGGCTTGTCATCAGACTATTTACCTTTGACATTTCATTTATATTTTATATATGCATTGACATGCAAGGTCCAGAAAAGTCATCTAGCCATCTGCTGAATTTTCTCTTTCTTTGTTAGATCAAATTAGGAATAAGTTGAATTGTCACACAAACAGCACCCCATTTGTTTATTTTTGATGTACCATAAATCCATCATCTCTAAATACGTGTGTGTACAAATCGCTCAGAGTAAATGATACAGTTTTCTGCCTTGTTCTGAAGGAACTAGTAATTATGTTGCAAAAGCCTTCAGTATATGATATGAAAGAATACATGATATTGGTTTTTTTTTTTTTCAACAGAGCCAAGATTTGGAAGTTTAGGGGCTGAGGCAATGGCTCATCTGACAAATGTTTCCTGAGCAAGCATGAAGGCCAGGGTTTAGAGATTCAGCATTCAGTAAAAAGCTGCTGGGCATGATGAGATGGACTATTTTATTATTGTTGTTGTATGTGTAATGAACACATGCCAATGCCCCCATGCCACAAAGTGAGTGTATGGAAATCAGAGAACTACTCTGTAGAGTTAGTGGGATGGCTCATCAGGTGCAGGTACTTGCCACACAAACCTGAGTTTGGGTTCCTGGACCCCATCTGAAGTTGGATGGAGAAAGCTGACCTGAATCCCTGTTTTTACTCGAATTAATTAGCTGTTAGTTATGCTAAATATGATGTGGTTTTTGTTTTTCTTTGTTGGTAGGTATTAAATCCAAGACCTTGTGCAGGCTAGGCAAGCCCTCTACCATGAAGCTACATCCCCAGCCCTGTGATATGGGTTTTGAATACCAACTTTGGGATGGCAACTTCCTTCTCTGGCATTGGGTTTGCTTGGCATTTGCCTGCAAGACCATCACTTGATCTCTCTAGGTGAGCAGTCCCTGGGGCAAGTCTTCTGTCCATCCCAAGGCAAGTGAAGAGTAACAAACTCTGCAGAAGAGTGCTAGCCTCCATGGAAACTTTCTCCTCCTTACAGTGGGAGTTATGAAGACAACTGCATTCTGGTGGCAGATAGCATAACAAAATGCTTGGGGGTTCAATAAAACTCAAAATATGCACTCTTTTCTAATTTTTCCAGGTATATATTTTAGGCAATGTATAATCCATAAGCCTTTGCTCTCTTTGCTTTAAAATTCTTGAGAAATGTTGTTTTGTAAGAGCTGTCTGATGTTTGGGAAGTCTTTGGTCCTTTTTATTAGGTTATTTTTACATGTATGCATACATAAAAATAAAAGGACACAGAAAACAAACTATGATGTCATGAAGCAGAACCAATATAAATGCTCACTTGAAATTAGAGATTCTACATCTAACGTCTTTTTAAAAACACTTCTCTTAGTGTTTGTAGCCTGTCAGATGGGTAGGGGCGAGAGTAGTCACTCTGATATGGTGGGACATCTGTTAACCCCTTATTTTGTAGTAACCTGATTGGTAGGTCAGTCCCTCTGGTTCTAGAAATGGGAAGGGCTTTTCTACATCTTTAACCCTGAGTAGGTTGAAGTAGAAAATGCTTTCAGAGATCCCAAGAATAGGGGCCCAGGTCTCCTTGACTTTTCAGTTTATAGTCTTTTCATTATTTCTGCTCCTCTCTTTCTGCTGAGTGGGGGTGCGTGGTACCAGGGGGAATTGCCTTCAGATAGTCAAAGAGTCACACACTGGGAAAAGACTTGCAAAAAGCTTAGTCATTATATCCAAGGACGAGGGCTAGCATGGCCAGCCCCAAGAATGAAAACATTGTAGAGGGAAGGCAGAGAATGGAGCAGTGGTGGTGTGGGAACTCAGACATTGTGATCCACGGGATTTTAAATAAGTAGTTATTCTATTGTTCTTTTGCAGCTTGCATCATTCCTTTATTTTATTTTTAATGCTTGTGAGTATCTGATTAAACTGTTGTATGAACTTGACTTAAATGATAAAATGAATTTCTTCTTGTTAATTTATTTTTAAAGGTTTTGTGTTTTGATTATGTGTGTATGTGTCTCTCTGGATGTGAATATGTTCCTGTGGATGCAATTCCCATAGAACCTCAAAAGGGGCATCAGATCCTCCGAATAGGGAGTTACGGGATGCTGGGAACTGAACTCTGGTCCTCTGAAAGAGCAACAAGCATTATTAGCCACAGAGCTATCTCTTCAGTCGCCAAAGTCATTTCTTAAAGATTAAATTTTCAATACTTATGCTATTGCTTAGACAACTTAAAGTGTTAAGGAATAGAATTCACCATAACTACCTTGGTGTTATGTATAAAAGAACATATGAGAATATTTTTGAAATGAAGGAAGGATATATTCAACTACAACATGGGGTCGGCGGATTATGCTATGGCATTAGCTCACTGTTTTCTGGATTGAAAATGGGAAATGCAGACTGTGAAGACTACTTGTCATGTGATCTCAGGCTCTTCTGATGGGCCCTGCTCTACAGCGTTCTCCCAGAATGTCTAGTCCCATCCAACAGGCTGCTGCCTCTATGTCTTCTTACCCCTTACACCAAGTCCTTCATACCAAAGGGAAAAGATATGAATGTTTTATTCATTTCTTCTTCCCTCAAGAAGCATTGCAAGACAGGCAGTTTCATAGCTGACATTTTAGAGAACATCATGGTCATAGCACTGTGAACATGATTCATTCGTTTGAAGGTCAGGAAGCTAGTAGATTTGCTGAGGGATTCGACCACCTGGCCTCTGGTTTTGTAGACTGCTCCTCTCTGAGGAAATGCTACACTTTCATTTATGCGTGGTGTGTATTGTATCTTTGCAGATGTAACTTCGTGTGTACTGGTGAGTTTTTCTCTTCACTGTGGCAAGATGCCTGACAGAAACTACTTACAGAAAAAGAGAATTATTTAAGTTCACGGTTGAGGGAACGTTAGTCCATTGTGGCAGGGAAGGCATGGTGGCTGGAGGGACTAGAACATCTTAGCGCATGGCACTGGCACCTTGCCGAGTACTTGTTATATCTTGGTTGATCGTGAAGGAGCTAGATCTGGAACCAGAAGTGGACACCATATTCAAAGAAACCTACTTCTGCTTGGGAGGTTCCACGTCCCAAAGCGTCCGTACCGTCACAAAACAGTGCCACCAACTGTTCCAATACTTAATCCCATGGGATGCGGTTTATATCTAAATGATAAATATTTTTAAGAATTATTTCTATTTGTGTGTATGTTTGCATGTCCGCCTGCATGTCTCTCTGTGGGCATGCACACACATGTGCGCGTGCGTGTGCATGCCTGAGGATGACAGGAGAGGGTGCTGGAGTTGGAACTGCATGCAGTTCTGAGACTCTTACTGTAGGTGTTGGGTATCTAATTACGGTCCCCTGCAGGAGCAGCAAGTGCTCTTAACCGCTGAGTCATCTTCTCCATCCCCTCAAATGATAACACTTGAGATTTGGCCACATTGGCTGACATGAGTCACCCTCGGCAGGGCATCGGGGCTATCGATCGGCCCCAATTCCAGTGGGAGTTCTGCTTCCCAATCTACCTTGATGTGGGGAAGGTCCCAGCTCCACACTCCTGCCATCACAAATTCTACTGTGCTGTCTACATCATGATAAATTATAACTACAGAAAGTGTAAGCCAACATAAACCTCTCCTTCTTATGGCCTGGAAATGAGTAAAGTGAGTGGTACCTATCTCCCAAAGGACTTCAGTTTTTCTTCAAGTCTCCATAGTTTGTATGGCACGAAATTAAGAAATTTGATCCCTTAGTTTTCCCCATGTCTCTTCTGAAGAGCCACTCCAACGTATCATTTATTCCAAGACAGAATAGAGCTTCATTGGTTGGTCATGTTCCCAAGCTTCTTTGTACATCTTGACATCATTTCTAAGAACCTGGCCATAGCCAGAGAGGGCAAGGCCTGGAGGATTTCTTTTTGTGCCCAGGCAAATTAAGCAATTTTAATAGCAATCTGCGGCAGGCCACAGTGGAGCAGAAGGGTCCAGATCTTGTGAAGGTCAAGGAAGGGGTTTAGACAAGCCATGGATATTTTAAGGCATGAGTGTGTGTGCATTTGAGTGTGCTTGTATGTGTGTATATGTACCTGTGTAGCCTGGTGGGTGACCTCAGATGCCATACTCAGGAACACCATCTACCTTCTTTGAGACAGTGTCTTGTCAGCCTGGAGCTCACAAATGAAGCTAGACTCACTGGCCGGTGAGTCTCGGGGGTCCTCTTGCCTTTGCCTCCTCGGGAGCCCAAGTGCATGCCACCACGCCTGGCATGTTTATATAAGTTCTAGAGGATGAGCTCTGCAAGGCAAGCCCTTATGCCTGAAGCATCTTTCCACCTCACTGTCCACTTCTCTCTCAGTCAGAAGAAAGGGAGTAAGGGAAGAGTACCCCGGATGGCAACTGTAGGATAGAGGACAGGGGCAGGGTGGCTTTACTTGGTGTACAGTAGTCAGGTTTCTGTCTGTGACAAAATATCTAAGAAAAACACAGAAGGGTTTCTTTTGTCCCTTGGATTCATGGTTTCCATGCTTTGCTGCCTCTGTTGCTTTGGATGTGAGGTGAGATGCAATACCAGGGTCTTGGGGGATTGCTTTGGGGGAGTGTGTTCACCTCATGGTGGCCAGAAAGGAGGGAGGGAGGAATGGAGGGCTGTGCCTGGGGATAGGATTTAGTTCCCAAGGATACACCTAAAGAATCTACTCCCTCCAAACAGGTCTTATCTCTTGCATTTCTACCCATGCCCAATAGTCCATTCGCTTACAGATCCCCCAACATTCAATCTTTTCATGCAGTCAGAGTTTATGATTCATTTACTTCCCCCAAAGTCCATTTATGGCAGCTAACCCTTTGGCAGATAGCCTTTAAAAGACATTTTAGGTTCAAACAATGATGACTGCTCTAGAAAGAATGATCTGATTTTATGTATGGATGGCATCTTTCTAGGAAAGAGGTCTTCATCAGAACCATTAGCTATAATGTTGCTTATTCAGGAGGTGGGGAGAGATGTCTTGAGAGTATTTGTTTGTTTCCAGTGTATCATATCTTTGGTGACGTTATTACCAGGCCTGTGAATATCAACCCATGTTCCCTAGACTCAGGGAAAGGCCAAAGTTGTCTTTATCTTTGTTTTGATTTTATAAAATAAAAATTCTGAGTGTTTTAGATTCATATAAAAAACTATACTTTTATTTGAACATGTGTATGGTATGTGTGTTCACATGTGAATGGATACATTTATGTGCAGGTGAACATGAACACATGTGCATATTTATAACTAGGCTGGAAGTTGACATAGGATGTCATATTGATAGGTCTCTGTGTGTGTGGGGGGGTGTATTGTATCTCTCACATGAACTTGGAGATTGTCACTTCAGCTAGTCTAGGTACCAATTTGCCTGGGAGATCCCTACCCCATCCCTTCCCCGTGTGCTAGAATTATTGGCAGGCTGTCACACCTACATGACATTTATGTGGGTACTGGAGGTCTGAACTCTGGTGTTCAAGCTTTCATATCCATGCACTTTAAACACTGAGAACACTGAGCAGCCTTTCCAGTCCCGTGGTTACCAATGCTGTGTGGACATCTGTCTGTGTTGGCTGCCTTCACTCATAGTCCACAGAGTTGTGGAACTCATCTTCCTATTGACGATGCTCTGAAGCCTTCAGAAGACAGAGGTTTACTTTTTATATGCTTCTTAGCAGGTCTACTTGACACAGTGTTAGTGTTCTGAAAGGAAACGAGGCAAGGAATTGAAGCACAGTGTCTACAAATCAGTGTGTGTGTGTGTGTGTTGTCTATGAGCTAAAGATACTCATGGATATTTGTCTCACACCAGAAATGTATTTAGCTCCCGTGCAGATAAAGTAGTATTGAGATAAGTATGTTGGAAGGAAGGAGATGCTCCACGAAATACCTTCCCTTGACAGTACTCACATTCCTAACTGACTGTCTCTTCAGTAAGGTCCTCCCAACCCTGTCTGAGGAACTTGCAGATAATGCTTTGCAACAGGTATAATAATCCTTGTCTGCAGGCTATGTGCACAGCTGGGAACTGTAATTAAATGGAATTAAAGATGTCTACATTTCACAGAAAACCCAGCAATCCTGCTGGCCTCTCACTAAAAGTATTACTAGCAGACATATTCATAATCATCCTATTTCAATGGTACATATAGTTATGGGGAACTTCTCTGACTCTCCAGAAGTTATTGTAACTGCCAAGCCTAAGCAGTAATGTCATTTTGAAGTTAGAGTTGAAGAATATTACCTTGTTTAAAGGCATTTGCTTTCCCAGAGTTGTTTGGCTGTATGACTCACAGCAGTTCTGAACATGTGGGGTACATGTTCAGCCAATCTGTGTGAGTTTTTGAATAATTTATCCTAAGTTTAATCAAAGCTGAAAATAACATGCATTGACAGTCTTTTTGTACACGCACCAAAAAGTAAATATCCCAAGAAGCTGGAATCAAACGAAAGAATCAGAGGAAGAAAGAAAGAAAAAAAGAAAGAAAGAAAGACTATGTTAACAATTCTGAGGGTAAATTTAATTACGCGTAAGCCTGTGTTAATTTTATGAAGCAATCCAAACAATTCAAGAGTTCAGGAATTGGAACTTCTCTGAGGGCTGTCGCTTCATGTTCTGCTGCCGTAGGATTAGGGACTAAGAAAGAGAATGGAGTAATGTGACATGCTCTTATTTCTCCCAAGCAAAGCTGGTCCACATTTGACCCAGAACTCTCCAGACAGCTGCACCTGCCAGAAATCCCTGCCCCCTTTCGTCCAGGCAGGCCTCAAACCAAATCCTGCAGCCCAGTCTCTAAGACTTTCCTTAAGAGCAGATCTACCCCTCCTTATTTTGGTAGCCATCAGTCCTGAGTCACATGAAGGAAATTTGCTCTTACCAATGGAAAGACAGCTACTTTGATAAAGACTCCACTGTTATGGACTCTGGAATGGCTCAGTGTGGTAGTGGGAGGTATAATGAATTAGGGATTTTTAAAAACAGGATTGGATAAAAAGTGCATAGTTTGTGTCTGTAGTAGATACACAATCTAACAGGACTTAGATGAGCAGGTTTAATTAACCTGAACATACTGTACCAAGAGGATCTGATGGTATGTTTGGAAAGCTACTTTACAGTAGGGAAATGCAAATAAAAGCAATGTCAGGGTGATGTCTCTGTACGCCCATTGACATCTCTAAAATGGAAATGACTGCTTGTGACAGATTTCGTAGTGATAGCCAAAAGGTGGGAATGATCAAAATTCCTAGGGTAAGTATATATCTGTATGTACATGCGGGATATGTCCATGTGATGGAATAGCATTCTACACCCACAAAAGAACAGCCATTCTTTTAACAATATGGCACAGATGAATCTTAATTAAGAAGTCAAAAAGGAGGTAAGAGGCTATTGGGAGCTTCGCTGTGTGTCAGTGGCAGGGTTAGAAAGGAGAGGGAGGTGGTGTATGACGTCTCAAGTCTTAATGATTGATGCTGTTTGAGAATGAAGTGCTAGGAAGTAGGGGAGCATGACCCTGAGGTCTGTGAGTGGCTAATGTCTCCATGAAAACTGTCACCAAGTCCGGATTATGTGTATGAAGTCACAAGCTAATGGTTTAGTGCTGAGGTTTGGCAGCATCGTCAAAAGCATCTTGGGAAGAAACACTTTATTTCCTCTTGAACTTCTGGGTGGCAGTCCATCCCTGAGGGAAGTCAGGGCAGGACCTCATGTAAGACAGGAACCGGGAGGCAGGAATATAAGCAGAGACCATAAAGGAGTGTGGGCTTACTGATCACTCAGCCTGCTTTCTCAGAGCACCGAGGACCACCAGCCCAGGGATGGCAGTGCTCACAGCGACCTGGGTCCTCCTACATCAGTCATCACTCAAGAAAATGGTACCCAGGTTTGCCCCAACATACTCTGGTTGGGGGAGTTTTCTCAATGAAGACCTCCCCTCTTCCCAGATATGTCTAAGATTGTGTCAGATTGACAAAACCGTATGAGCACAGTTAGTAAGAGCAGATTCTAACAGAGGACAGCAACCCCAATGGAAAGCAAAGAAGATAGCATCAAACCCAAAGGATCTCCGCCACCGTTCTCCTGGACCAGCGAGAACAAGCGGTTGAAGATGAGGAAGGAAAGGAAGAAGAGTGTAAAGGGATGGCTCCTTGTGCAGAGCAGGACTCTGAGTTGGGATGCATCAAACTCCCTGGATACCGCTCACTTCATAATCCTGTCAGTCTGGCATCTCTGTGGCTGGACTTGTTTAGTCAACTGATCCAAACTTCTACAGCCAAGTTCAGAAAAGGTCAAGTCGCCGGTGGTCACAAGCCCAAGCACTGAAGATTTCTATTCAGAGATTTTGGTGGGGTTCCTAACAGTGGAAGCGGGGCATCTCTGACTCTTTGCCTGCTCTTGGAACCTTTCTCCTTCTACTGTATTACCTCACCCAGCCTCAATAGGAGGGTTTGCCATACCATGTTTGTTTGATGTCGCTGGTAGCCCTGCTCTTTCTGGAGGAAGCAGGGTGGGGGTGGGGGAGATCCAGCGGAGAGGGGAAGTTGGGGGCAGGGGCTGGGAGGAGTGGAGGGAGCATTGTGGTCAGGATTTAAAAGACACAGACTCTCTGGACCTGAGTGAAATGGGAGTTCCTAGCTGATCGGGTTGTTGTATGGATAAGGACAAAAGGAGCTGGCTCTGGAAAGCACTTAGCCTTGCTCCTCACCCGCAGTGGGGAACTTAAAATCTTGTTTCACCCTCCATTATGTCCTTCCCACTTGGTTTTCCAAGTCTGTCTCATCTCCTTCCTCTTCCTCTTTGTGATGTTTAGGCATCTACTGTCATTAGCAGTTAGGGGGTGGGGCTCTTTAATCTCCTAATCAACCACTGGAAAACAAGTGCACACATCAGTGGTTTCTCCAAGGAGTAATTGTAACATTACTTTTAGTCATCGGATTCATGCTCTGCATGATTTGTTTGCATGTGCTATTTCATTAGTCTTTGTTTTACATTTTATGGGAAAAAAAAAGATTATGGCTCAGTAATAAAATGAAGAAACAATGGATGACTCTGCTCCTATCTGTGTCCCAGTTTCTGCTTAGTTAAATAATTTATGTTTATAGCAGTTAAGTGTTCTAACTAAATAAAAATGAATAATGATAGCTATGTAAAGTTATTTGGTATGCCTAAGTAGAATTTATTAAGTAAGTACAAGTTTTATAGACAGCTCAGAGGGTTGTATAAGTTCATGTATTTTTGCAGATATGACATTGGAACATTAAAAAAAAATCCCTTAAAGTCAAGTGGAAGTTCATTAACAGAGCTAGATTAAAAACAAAACAAAACCCTTGCTTTTCCTATGAAGTCTATAGCTCCCCATGTTGTATAAGCTCCTATTCAGCCATTAGAAATAAAGGCACACATCAGTGGTTTTTCTTTATTCTCATTTACCAATAACAACAACAATAACAAAACAAAACAAAACCCAGCTTGTAAGTTCAAATCCCAATTAACATTCACATCAGGGTGATTCCCTTGGAACTAAGCAGGGCTTTCCTTGTGTTGCAGGCTTTGGGGACTTAAATCTCCATGATCAGGTCCACCTCCTAGAGTGTGCCTGGTTGGAGATCCTGATGATTGGCCTCGTCTGGCGCTCTATGGAACACCCAGGGAAGCTCCTGTTTGCTCCTAATTTGCTCCTGGACAGGTGAGTGTCCTGGCTGTGGCTTGGAGAAATAGATCCTTTATAACCACTAGTTCATTTCCAAAGCTCCATAATTCCACACTCAATGGAACATCAAAGAGTTGTGTAGTTACATTTACTTTATGAATGCATAATTCTCGGAGGTGAACACTGGGCGTGCTCATGGAAAGCTGAGGTTAGCATGCTGCTTCTCATTGCCTCAGAATAACTCTAGTGTCTCCAATACAAACACATAATTGCAAATCAGAAGTTTCCAACTCTCCCTTTATCTTCTGTTACTTTAAAAAAATATTCATACAATATTTTGGTGCCTTTACACCCAAACCACAATGTCCTTTTGATTTTTTCCTCTAATTTTTCCATTATTAAAATGAGGAAATATGACCTGAGAGTTCTGAAGGCCACTTGCAGTTCTAGGAATTAATTTCGGTTTTCAGCTACCTTGCTTAACTCATTACACTGGGTTGCCTTGGACTGTGGTCCTGGATGCTTTTCTTTTTCCGATCACTTCTTAGAGTCTTAGGATTTAGATATCACTTAAAGCAGCTACTACCAATGGAGTTCCTGCCCTGAACAAGCTGCTATGCTAAGTGACTTATTTCCAAGTTAGCTCATGCAATTATCCCTGCACCCGGAGGAGGCAGGCATCTTCTAACCCCATTTTACCAGAGAAGCCACTGAGTCTCTCCACCTCTCAAGACTCCTGGAGCAAAAGTTAGTCGAGAGAGAACTGTGAAGTTGTTGATTCCCACTTTATAATACCTTGATTTAATTTTCAGGGAACCTTGATGAAATTCCCCTAGAAGGAGATTCTGCTGCTCATAGAATCTTTCCCCCAAACATGGAGCTAGGCCTGCAATTATACAGCATTCGGACTGTAGAGGGTGTCTTTGTAACAGATCTGCTGTCCACTTTTACTTTTCTCTACCCTCCCCTGTCTCTCCTCTTTCTGAAATTTTTCCCGTTCTCTTGTCTTATCATCCTCACCTTTCTCGACATCAAGACTGACATGTTCACCAGTGTTTAGGCTTCCAAATGTCCATAACTGGACTGGTCTACTTGGTGAATGACTTTCTTATCCTTATCTCTCTTCTTAGGTTCTTAATGCGCTGACTGAGAATAGCCATAAAATACTACATTTTGAACATGAAAGACCTCTCACTTTGCTTCACCTACAAAAACTCATAGTGCCCATGATTTTCTCCTGGGATTTTCTCACTCATTTAATTTATTTTTATGTATTTCTCTTGTGGTTAATTCCTCCGTTGTATCTCATAGAAGTACGAATAACTGTTTTTATCTTTATCCATTTCTACCTAAAAACACCAAACCAACCAAACAACCAAACAGACAGACAGACAGGTAAACAGACAGACAAAAAAATCCAAAACCAGAGTTGGAGTTTTAAATCCTTCCAGATAGGATGTTTAGTGTCTTTATAGTTAGCATCTAGGACCGTTCCTTTTTGGGGTTGAAAACTTTTATGTATTGTAGGATTTTGGTAGCCTTCCTGATACTGCCTAGACCCTGGTAGCAACCCACCCCACTTATGACAAGTTGTGGAATGTTCAGACACTATTAGATGTTTCCTGTCTGTGACGGGGGTGGATGGCAGACAAATGGTGGAAAACTCAGCTTCTCCAGCCAGTCCTATGTCATTGTTCTACACACCATGCACACTCATCCCCAACGCCAGATGTATCTTCTTTCTTATTAATTCTGTTTCTCCATTTTCCTCTTCTCTCGTGGTGACATCACCATGCTGATAAATAACAGCTCCCTCCGGCCTCTTCCCTTACCAAGTTGTCCAGTCACCTGTCCAGTTTTTCTCTGATCTTCCATCTGCCTCCAGACCACGGTGCTAGTCCTCCCTGGGGTCTCACCTTCCGTTTGTGCGTTCCCCTGACTGTGTCCCCCTTCTTGTTTCCATTCTCTTCCCTCCCATCCCCCATGCTCAGTGCCACCAGAGGTGATGGCACAAAGGACCACTGTAATCGTGACGCCTCTCAACTAAGTCTCCGTTGACTCTCAAGATCTCTCGGAAGTACCACATAGACTTCTTGTGTGCGTGAATCGGGGATGCCTTCAGTAAGCTTCGTGGACACAGAAAAGCACAGTTAGATGATGTTGAGGAAGGCCAGCAATGAGAGTCTAAGAGGGAATGCTCGGACTAGGTGATCTTGTCCAGGCTCAGGATAACTGGCAGCTGAAGTTGACCTGAAACTTGACAACAAAGTGTCCAATTCAAGTTTTAAAAACTGAACTTGGGTACTTCAAAGCCTCACTGTGGCACATAAGTTGTTAGTGAACTCATGATCCTCCTGCCTCAGCCCTCTAGCAGTTGGGGATTGTCAGTGTGCCTACCGTCACAGGTTTCTCCCACTGCTCTGAAAATCTTTTCTTGTTAGAAATGCTTCCACCTCTTAAGGCTCATCCATAAAACTTTCCTTAAGATTTCTCTTCTCCTCAGTAAGAAAGCAGGCTTCCCTTTGCCTGGATCCTCAATGATCAGTATTTACTTCCTCTGGAGTCTCATCCTGCCAGATGACTTAGTGTCATTTTATCTACCAGCTCATAAACTCCTTGTGGTCCAGAACCAAACTTGTCCATCTTCCTGTTACCTCTGCCATACAAAGTCTTCTGTGATACACAAGTACTTTCGATGGCCCTGGCCATGGCCATCCTGGTACTGTGTACCTCAGTGAAAAGAACCAACAGATTAAGTATTTCAGCTGTTGCTGTCATCAAACTCACTTGCTTGTAGTTTATTTCTGCTCAACAGCTACTATTTATTCCTTTGTAGACTTTGCAGAAATTACTATCCATCTGTTTTTGAAGAGTTTTAATTGTTTTTAATTCATAGCTGCATTTAGCTTGTGATTATATTACCTCTTAAGCAACTTCCTAAATTCCAAAGGGGATAAGCAGCGGATCTTATTTTTCCCAGAACCTACCCATTATTTAAGATCTTAGTACAGTCACAAATACTTAGAAAATGTGGGCCTGAGAGTACACTCCTGTAATTGTAGCTCTGTGGAGGGGTGAAACAGGAGAATATATAGTTTGAGGTCAGCCTATGCTACTTTACTGTCTCAAAACAAACTAACCAAAAAACCTCTACCGTAGGTGCACCTGTGAACATAATTGGGAAATGACAAGCTCATTTTCCATTCTAGATAGGTGTTAGTAGTGATTAAAGTGTGGAAACAAAGATGCACATTTCAATATGTACTAACAGATAAAATATGATCTAGAACATATACCCTCTAGTCATTGATATACTGTAGACACTTTTCCAATTTCAGCATTGCGTAATTACCTTCTTAGTGTTTGCAGATGATGTCTTTTGGTGAATCTGATAAAGGTACCATAGGGAAGAGATAAGGAAGAGTATTGTGAGCAGAAACCTCTTAGAAAAACTGAATACCCTGGAAGATGCTATGAAGGTTGGCCAACAATGTGCTTATATATTACGCTCTATAGGCTTCTGACCTCTATGAAAGAGATAGCCCTCTGGTTAAGAGCAGTTACCTTGTCTTTCCCATAACTTACTATACATAATAAACATTTTAAACAAAATATAGATACCTGTAAGTTTCAAAGCACAGTAGTTGGTTGAGAGCTGGCATATAGTAACTGAGTATTTGCATCTTCATTGTGGTTTTGAGTTCAGCTTTGGGATGCTATCTCTGAAAGATGAGCCACCTCCAAAAGGACATCTTCAACTGCACAGAAATGGAGAAAGGAGACAGCCTCAAATCCTATATATCCTTGTAGCCTATGGGTTACTATGGCTGCCAACAAGAGATGGAGTTAGTTAACTACTATTGTATGTATATATATATATATATATGTATGTATGTATGTATGTATGTATATGTATGTATGTATGTATGTATACATGTTTTGTTTATTCAGGTTTTGCCTGCTAACCTAAGCATCTGTGCCTTAGAAGGCCATCATGAGGAGAGAATGTGCCCACCCTCTCCTTGAGTCATTGAAGTATTTGTATTGGCAAGTAGGAGTTGGAGTTTTTTTGAGACTAAAACCCAATGTGTTGCCATGCCACATTCATGAGCAGAGCGTGTGCTTTCTAGCCTGTGTCCATTTAAAAGAGAACCATTGCCTTATTTATTCCCTGATGACAACCCATGATATCTTGATTCTGCTGGGTTATAGCTTTCCTGGTAGTCACCAGCTTGTCAGCCAATCTTGTTTTTGCCAGGCTCCATCTGCCCTCCATGGCTGGTCCTTTCTCTGAATCTGCAGCAAAGATGCCCACGTAGTTTGTGTTATCAAGTCTTCTTGTGAAAGCCAAGAAAGGAAGGTTACAACAAGGTATAAATAAATAAAACAAAGCCTAGTAATTTCCCCTAGGTTCTCTCTCTCTCTCTCTCTCTCTCTCTCTCTCTCTCTCTCTCTCTCTCTCTCTCTGTGTGTGTGTGTGTGTGTGTGTGTGTATGTGTGTGTGTGTGTGTGTGTTTTATAAGAGGAAAGTTAAAGATAATAAGAATGCCTGTGAAAGTAATAAGGAAATGGAGAGAGCTCATTTTCCATTCTAGCACCTAATCCATTGGTGTGCTTTGGCACTAGAAAACACAAAATGTGCCTTCTGAGTCTACTAGGAACGAGCCTCTTCATTTAGTCCCACACGTGTACTTATTCTAGAAAATACAAGCTGAACACAGTAGCAAATGTGTTCTTCATGCATCATTCTTGATGGGGTCTCTTGGCTTTTGCAGAAGCCAAATCTGATGTCTCTGGAAGGCAGACTCAATGTGAGAGGACACAATGCTAATTGCCTTTTCCAAAGACTTTCCATTTTCCAAGGGGCTGTTTTGCTGGAGCTGTCCCTGCTCACAAATTCTGAGAAATATTTGTGGATTTCTCTGGAAGCCAAAGCTCTCTCTTTTGATTCCCATTCACTCTCAGAGGGGGAAAAAAATGATTCATACATCTGAAAAGCAGGGACTAATTCGGCGAGCAGAATTCTACCAAGCCTCTGGCCAGAGAGTTGTTGATCTAGCTCTTTCCATTGCGCCCACATTAGGAAGCTCTGCCTGCAGGAAACAGTATTGAACAACAAAAAGTTATTTTGCTTGTAGGCATGGAACAGGAATGAGTTCCCTTCCCTGAAGAGAAAAACAGGTTGCTCCACTAGATAGAACAGCCTGGCTTTTCTAAGAAAGAGAAGACTGTTTTCTGATAATAAATTCATTTCAAATGAAGAAATCCCTCACTTACTAGAAACAAAAGCATTCTCATTTCAGATTTTAAAATATACTTCAGAAAATTACACATAAAAAATATGCAAACATCCCTTTGCAATGCTTCCAGCAATGGTTTAGTTGGCTCCTCGCCCCCTGTCTCATGTAAAACTTCATTAAATTCCTTGTAGATTTTTTTTTTTACTGGAAATAATTAAACATATTTTGTTCTGAAATAAGTTAATGAATTGAGAGTGGGATCTTTCCACGTGTGTTTTTAAGGCATGAGGAGGAGAAGGGCCTCCCTTTCTGTTGTCTTCAGAACTGCCCCCTTGACAAGTATGTGCTGCCCGAGGTGAGGCTCTCTTCAGACTTTGGGGAGCATGAGAAGCGGTTGGAGGGGAGGGTATAGAGAATGGGTCATCTATCAGCAACGCAGGCCTTGAGTAGGAAATAGCTCAAATGATTCCAGTAGCTTTGCTCTGGGCTCTCACCCACTCTCCACAAGTATTGACAAAGGCCCTGAGCCCTCAGCTTTGCCTGGCTCTGTGCCCCCGGGGCTGATCATTGCACAACAGGTGAATGTATTAATGGATGAATAATCTGCTAATTTAGCAATCAATTTCGAAAACCCAATTCTAATCATAAGGGTTTTTTTTCTTTCCCATTTCATGGAACTGGATGGAAAAGGGAAGAGAAAGAAGGTAACATTCATGCAACTTATTTAGTGGGTGTGGTTTGCCCTGTCTTATATTTGATGCTACATTTCACTGAGTAGATAAGAACCTAGGTACAAACTCATTTTATTAGTTTATGCTCTTGCCCCCGAGCTGTTGATTAGCTGTACTTTTGCGGACTTTAATCACATAACAGGTGGATTAATTGATTACTTCCCAAAGTCTTCTGCTTCATGCCTGGACAAACCACAGAGCCATAAAGTGTAAAACTAGCACCAAAAGAAGGGCAGCTAAGCTGGCTTCCTCAGTAAAACGCTTACTCCATGAACATGGGGAGCTTCTGCATGAACATAAAAGCTGGGTGTGGTGGAGCATGCCTCTAGTTCTAACACCAAGGAGATGGAGACAGGAAACACTCAACCTCAGTGTGCGGCCTAGCCAAGTATGTGAGCTCAGTCTCAAAAATATAAGGTAGGGAGCAATTGAAGAAGACACTCAACATTGAAGACCTTTGACCCTCCCCACTTGCATGCATATGCGCGCGCACACACACTGACCTAAATTCAGAATCACTGTAAGGGATTATCTCAGGTTAATGGAGGTAGGAAGACTCGCGACAGTTGTGACCCTGACACCATTGCCTATGATAGGGTCCTGGACTAGGTAAACAAAGAGAAAGCATCTGAGCACCGACACCCACATTTTGCTGCTCCCTCTCATCAGTTACTTCTGGCGGAAGAGTAATCAGATTATCAATTGGCCTAAAAACAGCTGACCTATATATATTTAGTAGATCCTGAATTGATGTAGAGCTACATATTATTAAGGACTTGAAACCGATACATAATAGCATTTCAGAAAATTGCTATTTGATCATCCAGGCCATTAATGGTGGAAGTGCAGGCAAAGACTTGGAAACCATTCAAAACCAACAACAACAAATCAGAGGAAGATTTTATTTTCAAAACAAAAGCAATCAAGCAATGCTGTGTTATAGATGTGTTACACCATGGGTGTTTAAGTCCTTAAGGGAATTAAACCCTTACGCAGTAAGTATCCACTCAGTATATATAATTGTTCCTGGGAAAGGCAGAATCTCAATAAAGACTTAATCCCGTGTGGGAGGTTAATTTGGTTTTCCTTGAATTTATACACTGCTTTGTTCTTAGTTGCCAAGTATTTTGAACAATTAAGCATCTGATAAATTGAAATAACATTTTCACTGTCTAATTTTAACATATGCTGATATTGTTTAAATCAGAGCTACTGACACAAGGATGATCCTGTAATCACACCATGATATGATTTTAGTGCAGTGACTTTTCCATGGTGATACAGTAAAGAACACTTTCATTCCCTGTATAATACTAGGGATTGGCCTAGGACCTATGTCATGCTAGGCACATGCACTGCTACTAAGGCATCCCCTAGTCAACTCATTTCTTTTCATGAGTGCTGTCCAAGCACAGCTATAAGGGAAGGTGTCTAATTGAAAAGTCTATGCTATTTAGAATTCAATTTAACTCAGTTCAATAGGTATTTGTTGAGCATAAAAGCATATTGTGTATGTGTGGAGGGAGCTCAACCGTAATGAGCCAGGCTTTGTTGACAGACCCCCCCCACCTCCACCTGGCCATAGGAACCCTTACCCTGTCAAAGGAGTGGATGGACTGGGGGGTGAAGATGAGGGGGTGCAGGAAAAGCATGAGAGGGAGAACTGTGATTGGAATGCAAAGAGAAATTTTAAAAAATAAACTTAAAGAAGCACAGTGTGATGGTTAATACTGACTTTGAACTTGCCAGCATCTATAATCTCTAGAGAGATAAATCTCCGGGCATTCCTGTGAGGAATTATCTAGATTGGATTCATTGAGATGTATACCCTAAATGTGAGTGGCACCAGTCCCCAGGATGGAGCACTGGACCAGGCTAAAAGGAGGGAGCCAGCCAAATATGAGCATCCTATGCCTTGCTGCTTTTCCTGACTTAGGATCCAATATGACTGGCTGCCTCAGGCCTCTGCCACCAGACTTCCCCAAATGCAAGTGTCCTGCTCTCCCTAAGTTGCTTTTGGCATTTTGTTGCAGCAAACAGACAAGTAACTAATAGAAACAGCCATAGGAGTTTGTGTGATACTGGAAGGTACGGAAAAATTGGGGACAGGCATTTACTATTTAGCAGTGGGGTAATTTTGGTGTGCAAATTAATGACTCAAAATAATAGGATCCCCAAAGCTCAGATTATTCATGCCAAGTTGATCTTCTATTGAGTTCTCATGGTTATGGAGTTTGTATCAATTGCATCGATACACTGATACCTTCTTGGTATTTTCATGTGTTAACATAGCTATGCTCATTATATGTGCATTCTGCCTTAAGGTAAGAGAGTGTAGTTCACATAGTATTGAAATATCACATATAGCAGAATATTAATGCTATTTCACTGCTTTTTCTGATAGTGGCTTTCAATTTTACGGAAAGAATATATTTGGCTGGGGATGAATTGTCTATTCCCATTTGTTGTGAAAAGTTGAAATTGTTTATTCTTAATGTCATGGTTGCATGGCGTCCTGTTGTCTTTTTAAGTTTTCAGTCTTGACCTTGCTGTTACTGACCTCTGTCTGCCGATACCTGAGATGCAGTGGGAAAGAGTCACCTGTTTGTAATGATGCCTCATTAAGTCATTTAGTCGTCTACTCAGCTGTTTTCATTTTTTCAATCAGAAAAGATACGAAAATCAAACTTACAGTGTCTTCTTTGGTTTCACTCCACAAAAATGAATTAGTTTGGCACACAACTTTAATCCTAGAGGCAGAGGCAGGAGGCTCTCTGAGTTCCAGGCCAGCCAGGGCTACACAGAGAAACCCTGTCTTAAACAAACAAACAAACCAAAACAACAGAAAAGAACGAACCAATTTCTCAACTGCACGCACATGTTCACCACTGGTACAGAGCCTGTGCCGTCCCTCTAAGGTTGCCCTTTGAGATTCTTTCAGAACTCAGTAGGTAATTCTTTGTTTCTTTCTCCGTGTGACCTTTAAATTTTACTTGTTTAACTGCCATCGGAATGTTTGCAGTTGCAGCAAATATAAATTGCTTAGAGAGTGCTGACGTCTTTAAGGTTTGGATTTTGCTACCAAAAGCCAACTGTCTCTTTTTATTGTTCAGTCTGTTTGTGTGTGTGCCTCTCAGAAGTGATTCAAAGTATACTTGAATATGTTTGTATGCAAGGATTATTCTTAGGTATTTTGCATGGGTACATAAAATTATGTGTGAAAATACAATATTTCTGATCCATTATATACTGTGTGTGTAATGTGTGAATATCAGAAGTGGTAATTCAATTCTGTGTCTTAGCTGGATATTCTCTGTATCAGTCAAGGATTGACTTTTTGTTCTCACTCTAGACACAACCCTGCTAATTTCTCCTGTATGCAAAGTAGACATTCATTAATTCCTCCAAGTTACATAGTAGTATATGGTCATATGTTAGCAAGTAGATTCTTCTGCCTCTTTCCTCCTATCCTTAAGCATCCAAATGTCTTTAAAATGAGACTGGAGAGATGGCTCAGCGGTTAAGAGTACCCGTTGCTCTTACAGAGGACCCAAGTTCAATTCCCAGCACCCACGTGATAGCTCACCACCATTTGCAACTTCGGTTCCAGAGGGTCCAAAGGCCTTTTGAGACTTCTGTAGGTACCAGGCAGGGCCATGGTAAACATACCTATAGCAGGCAAAACAGGAGTAAATATAAAGATAATTAAAATATTTATATAGCTGTGTTAAATATCATGCTGGACAGCTTATAAAATAATAGCAAGGGGGTGTGGATGGTAGCTCTGTCTGCAAAGTGTTTGAAGCCCAATAAATGGAGTTTTATTAGGATGACGTTATTGTCATACTGTTCTAAAATCCATAAAGAAATTTTATGTGACGTTTTCCTTGTGTATTCTTTCTCAGTTCTTTGTTACCAATTGTTACATATGCATTGCAAAACTACTATGTAGTTTTTCTTTCTATGGGGGATGCTCTGGACAGTATGGACAGAATTGAGATTTGATCTTTTATTTTAAAATATTGATTTTTCCTTCCTTGCTATTGTCAGTTGAATTTCTTTCTTTTTTATTTTCGTTATAAAGCTTGCCTATAGTCAGTTCTTCCTTTAGGAACCGGTTCATTTTCTATTGTGAGCAGCAGTGAATGAAGGTAGCATGTCGCTTAGCATCTTTGCATCACGCATACTTCATCTGCAGCCGCTGGCATTACCTGTGAAAATGTTGTAGCATTCACTACATTAAAGCTCCAACAGTGGGACCTGAGAGGGATCATAAGTTAATTAGAGCTTGCGTGACTGTATTTTTCTCACCTTATGTTTGTGTGTGTGTGTGTGTGTGTGTGTGTGTGTGTGTGTGCACGTGTGCGCATGCGCGCGCATACTTACACACCTGTGTGCAGTCATGTGTGTCGGCAGCAGTATGTGTGTGGATAAGTTCCCACACATGCCGGAAAGCACATCAGATTCCTAAAGCCAGAGTTACAGGTGACTGTGAGCCACCCTGCATGAGTGCTGGGAACGGTACTGGGGTCCTCTAGAAGAGCAGCACATGCTCGTACCTCTGGGCTATGTCTCCAGCATCTTTAGTTTTCTTCTTCCGAGCACACTGACCCCCAAGAACCATTGCTCCTTTTCCCTCTATATTTTCCTTTCAAATCCTTTTTCTTTCTGATTTTACTCTTTCTTTTCCTTTGCTCCCCACACCTAATAATGTCCACACACACACACACACACACACACACACCTTAGTCCATGGGCTAGGTCTCTTTTCCACTATAATCCTAAGAACTGAGTCAGGGTCAATTCCTACAAACAGCAAGCAAGGGCTGAAGCTTGGAATGAATGGAAACATGGCACCCTGTGACGCTGGATGACATCAGATGCACCACATAAGTTATTCTTTGCCAATACTAGACATATGTAAATGTATCATATATAATTATATAAAATAATAAGTATTTGGTCATATCCACTCTCCATTACTCTCTCTTGTCTGCTCTTAGCCACTCATGCTTCCAAAACAAGTGCCACCCCCTCCCCCACCCCTGGCTAAAAGAGGCATTTTAATGGCAGAATGAATTCTACTTTGGGGAACAACAGGTCGTTCCTATGCATGTTTATGGTTTCAGCTCACTCAGAATAAGACACTAGGTTGTGTGCTACACTGTTCTGTTTTTATAGCTTGTTAGTCATGAAGAGGCAAAGCCTATGAGATTATTTTCCATTTTTTAAGCAGCTGTGCCCCATAAATCCCAAAATTCCATTTAAAAAACATGAAGGATTAGAGAGATAATATAGTCTGTTCAAAACATTCTTACATAGGGACTTCTTCATTTTTCTAATATTTGCCCTTATAAAAATATTTAGACAGTGTTCTAATTCACCACCATTGTTTCAGAATCAAATATATCTCTTCCAACTTAAAAAAAAATTCACATTATATATTCTTTGCAGTTGCAGCAAATCTATAATGTATTTGGGAATAAATTTACTAGGGAAATTGTAAGAACTGTACCAAGAAAATTATAAACCTTTTTTGGGAGATAGTTCATGAGGCTTTGAAAAGAAAGTCATAGCATGTCTATGATGAGGAATATTCATTAATAAAAATGTGTTAATTCATCATAAATTACCTATTAATGTGTGTGCTTACAATTCCAACCCTATGTTCATTTTAAAGTTCATGTGGGAAGGCCAAGGACCACTAAATGTACCCCAAAAGGTTCGTCAATGGGTTAAGAACATAGAAAAGTAACAAAGTCTTGACATTATTCAGACAACGTGGTTTGGTGTAGAAACACACATAACCAATGAAGTAGAGAAGAGGGGAGTGCCCAGGGGCTGGGCTGTGTCGCAGGAGCCTTGAGATGCTCAGGGAGAGGGCGGAGCGCCAAGTCCTCTCTTAGGAGATCGTCTCTCTCCACAGAGAAAAGAAATATGATTCCCCCCGCCCCATATGTGAAAATGTAATACTAGATGAAGCTAAAGCTAAAAATGTATAGAAAAAAAAATTGTCTCAATGTTGAGAAGTATGTCTTACACGCTGTACAAAAGGTTTTAACCACCAAGAAATGCCAATAGAGTAGATCTCTTTAACAACTTTCCTAAAGAAAATGAAAGGAGAAGCAGGCTGCTGTTTATTTTTATTATCCTCTCTAAAAGTTTTATTACCAAGATTCCTTTGTGTGAGCCAAATGTCACAGTCAAATATAAGAAGGAAAGAGGCAGTGACCCCCAGGGTTCCTGAGGACAGTCCGCTCCATCCATCCACAGCCAAGCCAGGAACCTGCATTACTCCTAAGTTCTCTGAAATGTGAAATACTTGTGGAGGGCCCTCTTGGATGCATTTGGAGAGCGTATGCCCAGGAAAATGGAATTGAAATGTTTTAGTAAGAGTCGAGGGCCCAATCCTTGAAGCAGATGTCTGTAGAGTTTTCTATAGCATGTAATTACAACACAATATGACTCAAAAGCATTTCAATAGTGTGGATAGAAGAGAGGGACACTGCTTCAAGGGCTTCATTAGCTTTCTGCAGACTGGGGCTCTCCACATTGGGAGGAGCCCTGTTTACCTTGCTTCAGAATCCATTTTAACCGCCCACTGGGGTCTGGGGTGGTCAGGGAAGAGCCAGGTCCTCAGGGAGACTAGGAGCTGGGGAAGAAACCACACTGGTTTCCTAAAAGCCTACGGTAGGCTCAATCCTTGTTCTCTTGCGGTCTCCAGGGTCATTTGTTTTAGTGCCAATCGTGGAGGGAACGGCAGGATCCTTTGCTTTCATTTCCCAAAGAAACTTGGAATAAATTAGAATGATGGTGTCGACTCACTCTCTTGTTGTCCTAGAAGGTGACGATATGATCTCTGGGTGTCCTGTGTCCTAAAGCATAGGCTTTGGAAATATTTCATCGGGGCGGCAGGAGCAGGAGAGCTCATCACAGCAATGATGAAGGGTAAACACAGTTATCCAGAGGAGACATCTGTGCAACCCAGTACTTCTTTCTTCCAGGTTCCCCTGTGCAGGACTGCCACAAGGTCCTTACCCTTGACAACGTTAGTGGATTTCTCTTGGTTTTGTTTCATATTCTAATAAGCATACTTAAGCTCCTTCTCCTGCACTGAATGGTTTTTAAAACAACTTAGTAACAAACTACACAAATGATCCCCCAAATTAGTCTTCTCTTACAGTGAATGGCAGTAAATGCAGAGATTCATAATGGGCCAGAAAACATATGACAGATATAAGCTCATCATGGACAAGTTGTTTATACTGTCCCCTCTAAGGTTTGGAGATCCTCGTGGAAGCGCAGACAAATTAACAGCTTTATACAAAAAGAATTTCTAAAACACAAATTATCATTGACATTAGCACATGGCTACCCCTCTCTCCCACTCCTCTGGGAACTACTCGCTCAACTTTCTTCATTTGTTTTGTATCTGTAATTTCCTTTGGCTAGCACTTAGCTTAAGGAACATGAGATGAGCCAGGCAGGGATGGTGAACACACATGCCTGTAATCCCAGCACTTGGGAGGCAGAGGCAGGTGGATCTCTATGAGTTTGAGGGCAGCTTGGTCTACAGAGCTAGTTCTGGGAGAGTCGTCGCTGTACAGAGAAACCCTGTTTTGAAAAACAAACAAACAAACAAACAAACAAACACCACGAGATGAAGTAGTTATGAATTAGCAATTATATAATATGGCTATACTTGATGGAACTTGCCCATAATCTCAATGCTTGAGAGGTTGAATCAGGAATGTCACAAGTTCAGGGCCAGCCTGGGCTACATAATGAGACCCTGTCTCAGAAAACAGGTGATAAGCTGGAGGAAAGATAACTGAATGCTTGAAATGTGGACAGAGAATTTAGTTGTCCCTTAGTATGGGAAGGCTGGGCTGCTTAAGGGTGAAGAAGGTGTGCCGGCAGCTTCCAATTTTACTTAAACACACACACACACACACACACACACACACACACACACAGCTGGGCAGTAGTGACATATGCTTTTAATTCCAGCACTTGGGACACAGAGGCAGGAGTGAGTTCAAGGCCTGGTCTTCGGAGTGAGGTCCAGGACAGCCAGAGCTGTTACAAAGAGGAAACCCTGTCTCAAAAAACTAAAAAACAACAACCACAACAAAACATACCAGGCATTATTTGGCCTTTCTTATTGGTCTTCCTATTGTCTTCCAAAGCCAGAACACTTTCTCCTGTCAAAATAAAACATTCTTATTTGTCCCAATGAAAAACACATATGTCCGGGTGACCGTACAACATTTTACTCTGGCTTCAGTTTGTGTGTCCCCTCTTCAAGGACAAGCTTACCGGAGACCCCTACTGACTCCATTGTCAATAATTAGAAATGATTTTGTTCATACAGTCTCATGTCTGTTCTCTGCCTATCACGCTTGACTGTATGAAGGGCAGGACCTGACAAACCAGCATGATGCATAGAATCTAGGAGAAGCACAAGACTCAGTAGTAAGTCAACAGATGAGGCCTTTGTCTGTGGAGTCGTCACTAGTTTACAATAATGTGGATTTTAGTTTCCTTCTACTGTACAGAGTTAAGGAATTTACCCTCTTAGTTATCTGAAGGCAAAATCAGTGTAGAACAGAAAAGCATGACTTGATTGATAACTAATGAAGGGGTGAATAAATTAAAGATGTTCTTTATGTTCTTAGGACCTATCGGAGAGTTTGACGTATATAAAAGATAGGAAGACAGTGCTCAGAAATTTCCTTTAATGAACAAATAAAGAGATTAATCGTATTTACTTTTGCAAAACAATGGTTGGCCTATCAAAACCAGAAATTCTTCTCATATGTATAATACCACATCTTTTCATTCATTCATTTGCCCTTGCAACAGCTGAATTGGCTCAACTAAGGACAGGAAAGTAGAGAGACACACATCTCCCCAGCACCACCTTGCATCTGGACAATTCTGAAATGTCCTACCAAAGGTGACTGACTGTCTAAGGAAGTCTTCCTGCTGGTGCATACTTGATGTGGGCATTGTCAAAGATTGACCAAGTCTCTTTTCATCTGGATATTTGATTTCCCACAACCACTGGAAGATTTTCATCCCGGGATTTACTTTAGCTTGCGAAGTCTCTAAACTGAACAAGCGAATTCAAGTGGGTCATTTTCTATAGAAGTGCACAGTCCCATCTCCCTTTGGCATGTGTCCCATTCAGACACAGAAGTGCGTTTTATACATTCTGACTGAAACATTTATAATAACCAACCCCGGACTCCCTTTTTTTTTGCCACTTTATCACCCAAGAGTGTAAGAGAAGAGTGCGCGTTGAGGCTTTATTCTATTAGACAACATCTCTCTGCTTAAGAACACTTTTGGCTATCAGCTGCCTGGTGTGTTATGAGTAAACAGCAAGTACTTCCCATGAAGCTGTTACTTCTGTGGCTTAATAAAGATAATTGGGCTTTTTATGAGTGTTTGAACCTCATGCCAAGCCATATCCTTCAGGAGGTCAATGTAACATTGCCTGTGTGATATCCACAAGAACCATTTATGTGGGCATGAACACAGGAGCGAATACTCCCAGGTGAGTCACAAAGGCATCAATATTGGCCTTCTGTGACCAGGGTCTATGAAGGCACACACTCACTCCAGCACGGCTGAGGTCCACACTTGCTGATGGTAGTGAAGAACACGGGGGTAAAGATGAGGATCTTCTTGGCCTGGCATCAGGATGTGATTGGTGGGCAGGGGGTAGTGAGACCTTTGTTCTGGAAGGCACTGGAAGGTGGAGAAAAATGTGTGTCATTGGCTAGAATAGCTGACATCTTTAGAATAGTCTTTGTGTTCCCAAAGGCAGGTGATAGAAGGTGAATGCCCTTTCTCCCTCAAGTGGGAAATATCCAATGATATTCCCTGACAAAACAAAAAACAAAAAAAGACCCACATTATTTTCTTTATTTTCAATGAATATGGCCCTCATTATGTTAAATGAATCATTTGTCCATTTTTCCATCTTTTCATTTCATTGTAGGCCTGATCACTGAACCTCTAGGTTGATTGGCTTTTCTTGATTATAGCTTCTCTCAGGTTTTAAATATCAAACAAAGAAACAAAGAAAAACAAAGCTAACCGCAGAAATAAACTAAGAGAAGACAAATGCAGGAAGTCCCCTCCCATGGCCCTATTTTCCAGCTCCTTCCAGTGACCCCGCTGCCTCTGGAGGGGCATTTGGAAAGTCGGCATTTCTAAGCTGTTGCCCGATAACTCTGTGCATTTACTCTCCTAGCCATCCTCTGTGAGCAGGGCTTGACTCTCTGTCTCATAGCAACTCTTATCAAGGTAATGGACCAAGAATCATTTCCACTCGAAACACAATCCTTCTAAATGAATCATGAGATGTGGTTATCTCCATTTTCCCATAATAACCCCAAGAAGATGATCTTCTGGATATACTCTAAAAATTGCCTCCTGTTTGTATTTATTTTATTCCATTTTCCCTTTAATTTTCTATATAAATGTGCCCTCTCTGAGAGGGCTGATGTTTTTTTGGTAGCTATTGTTATACTTGTAGCTCGTTTCCCTTGGCATACACCTGACGTACCCTGTTAAAGGGCACTCGTGTATGACCATAGAATTTCCCCAAGGCTGCTAGGTTTCCACCTGGGCAGACTGCAGGTTGAACACCAGGGAGATACACTTCCCTTTTAGAGAGATCACCAATCCTGTTCATTCTTACATCTCTCATGCTATTGTAGCCTTTGTTTGGTATAGTATTCAGAACAAACACCTCAAAGCCGGGGACCATCAAAGAGTAAGAAACAAACGATCCTTGGCCATTTCCCAATTTTTTGTTGTTGTCGTTTTGGTCCGTTTGGAATCAGATGTTTAATACTAGATCTTGTTATAATGACGGAGACTTTCATCTCAGAGCTTTAAGAGTCCTTCTTTTTGGTTTTTCTGATCCTTCCCCTGCTTTTGGAAGTGTCACCTTGGGAGCCCAACCACCCTCCATATACTGAGATGGAATTTTCCTCTGCAGAAACCAAAGCTCTGAAGCTTCTTCTCCTACCCTTATCCCTAAGCCTACTTGGACTTTGAGATCACTGCTCACTGCTCTTATTTTTTTTCTTTATTATTTCAAAACAATTGTACTTGTATATGATGCATCTTTAGTATTTCTTATCCTTTTATGACTTACAGTTTTAATATATATATATATTTTTTTTACCAGCTCATCCCAAGTCCTATTATTAATCATTGCAAAATTACCTTCTAGAATCTCTGCCTTCAACCTCATGGTATACTTCAAGAATTTGTTTCTGCCTTGGGCCACGTTTACTGTCTACTTTTCTCTTTTCTTCCTGTCCATCTTCAGGAACATCACTTCTGAACCTCAGACTTACATTTATCTCCCTTGGTTTCTCTGAACTGCCAACACTTCTGACACTTTCTTCTTGCCTTGGATGTTCCTCCTCCATGGTTCGTTCCCATCTCCTGGACAGTAACTCCCGTGTGCACTCAGCTGGCTTACTTTTCTCTTAGATGTATTGCCCCGAGATGATGTCCAAGACTTATCTATGGATACACATACTCTTCTGACCTCCAGACCCACCATTTCCCAAGGTCCCTTTGGATATTGCTAGGTCTATTTGGAAGAACAATTCTTATATCCTTTTGGCTTTTTCTACAGAGATAAATATATCATATGTCCCAAGAGTTGTAAGTAAGTCAGGGCAGGGAAGAACCAAACACTCCTAACATTTTAGTTACTTGAATACAGTAACTGTTTCTTATCCAGATCCTTGTTCACTATAAATATCTTCATTGGCAGGTGAGCTTCTCATTAAGACACCTAGAATCTTCTAAGTTCCATATCTCCCTTCTATGAGGTTTTAAGTGCTCCAGACTCAGGTATGAGGTGGAGAAAATATTAGGAAACACAAACCCATTTCTTACTTAATATTAAAAATAAAGGTGATTTTGCTTTCCATTGTCCAGAATCTAGGAAACACAAACCCATTTCTTACTTAATATTAAAAATAAAGGTGATTTTGCTTTCCATTGTCCAGAATCTAGTGACAATCCCATCCTTACTCTCAAGGAGATTGAGGTATGTCATCTGTAAGGAAATCTGGGAGGGCAAGGAAACCCATTTGGTGATTCCCATATCTTGTGTCACAGTTCTCTTCTGGATAACAAATCTCCATCCTCCAAAGGGAACACACTGACACAACCGAGGTGACGTAAGGTCACACCCAGATATGCCATTCAACTCAAAGATGCAGTCAAGGTCCTTTCCTCTCTGTGGTACTAGCCTCACCCACAAGCACACCCAGTGACCAACGAAGACACAAGGGCTACCAATAAAATGTTTATCCAGAGAAAATGGGAGAAGGATGGGCTCCATCTTCCCTTCCAGATGCTATGGTCTCTGAATGATGAGCAGGCTCCATATCTCCATATCCTCCCCCACACAGGAGCTGTGGACTCTGCGTGGCGGGCAGGCTCCACACCTCACCTACACGAACTGTGGAGTCTGATGGATGGGGAGACTTGGGGCCTCTCTGAGAGGCTGCAAAGCTCTTTGGTCCTTAATTTTGGTCCCCGGGGAAAACGTTCAGATTTTCTTTCAGCCTGATGAGTGGCCCGGAGTTCAATCTTCCAGTTCATTTGATAAGACGGCTGCCTCAGAACACAGATGGCTTCTCATTAGACCCATATAGTGAAACTTAAAAGTGCCTAATGTCTGTGCTTTTTTATTTTTTAGACATAATGTTTAGCGTGCTAATTTTGTTTTACTATCGCTGTTTATTTTTAATTGACGTGTGTAAAAGTTGTATGTGTCTACGGTGTACAACATAAAGTTTTGAGATATGTGTACATGGTGGAGCGGGTAACGTAAGCATTATGTCATGTAATCATCATATACAGGAGTGAGAACACTTGAAACCTACTCTCGGGTGCCCTTCCTCTGTCCATGCGCTGCTCTTGAACGTGGCTTGTAGCCTTTTCCCTATTGAACTGAACCTTTAGTCCTTTGACTAAGTACCCCACTTCCCAGCCCTCAGTAACCACCATTCCACTCTCTGCTTCTAAGGGCTAGACAATTTTGGATCCCACGTGCATGTAAAATCTGGTGGCATGATTTTCTTTGCCTGGATTACTTCATTAAGCTAATGTTCTTCAAGTTCCTCCATCTGTCGAAAATGACTAGGTTCCCCCCATTTTTTACAGTGAGTGGTATTCCATCGCGAATACTTCATATACTGTCACAATCATTTACCAGCGAATACTTCACATATTGTCACATAGACTTCAGCCGTTTACCAGCTAATGGGAACTTCCGTTGCTCTCTCCTCTTGGCCACTGGGAGTAATGTTTAAAAGAACAAGTACAGGTGTACAGACATATGTCTAGGCATGACCAGGGATGAAGCTACTTGGTCATATAGTTACTCTGTTTTCTGTTTGGTTTGGAATCTCCAGATTGCCTGCCATAGACGCGGTGCCAATGTCACTCCTACCAATAGTGTATAATGGTGTTTCTTCTCACCTACAAGTCTGATATCTGTGTGTGTGTGTGCGTGTGTGCGCGCACACGCACACGCACACGCGAAGGTCAGAGGAAAAACTCAAGTGTCGTTCCTCGGAGACACTGTTCACCTTATTTTGCGCAGGCTGGCAACTTGCACAGGGCTCTAGGCTGGCTGGCCAGTGAGACCCAGGGATATTCTTACACCCTCCTCTTCAGCATTGAGATTACAAGTATGCTACCATTCCTGGCTTTTTCACACAAGTTCTAGTTTGAACTTGGGTCCCTATAGTTGCAAAGCGAACACTTACCTAAGGTGTGTCTGTAGCTTCAAGGCTGATATTTCCATTCATTTCTTCGTCATTCAGTTTGTTGTTGACCACCTTAGGAAGGGTGAAATGGTATGTGTGGAGGGGAGGCTTTTTTTTTTGGGTCACCCTTTGCCATGAGACTGAGGGACGCTTGTCTCTCTGCCATTGTGGAACTCTGAAGAATGCCCCAACCTATAGATACTCAAGTTCCTTGTATACAACAGTGTGGTGTCTGCATAGGACCTCTTCATGCCCCCACAATTCTTCCCATCTTAAAGGATATGTATAGTACGTAATGCTGCAGGTAGGTAGTTCTGTGCTGGATTGCCCAGGGGATAAGGACCAGGAGAGAACCTTGTGTTCAGCACGGAAGTTTTCACTACAGGCTGACAATTCAGTAGAGGATTAGTTGAGTGTGGGCATAGGAAGCATGGGCATGGAGGGCTGACGACACTCTGTAAGATGAGCAGTCCTACGGGGCCTTTCATACCTGGGGTCCTCTTCAAAGCCGTCTCTCTACACTTGCTTTCAGACAGGAGTGGTCAGCACTGGCATACTTGCAAGCCTTAGGTTTCGCAAGATCATTTCACCTCTACCTGCACTCACCCTGCTCTTGGACCGCCTTCCAGATGGCATAGAGCCCACTACCCGCCATCATTCTGACTCCTTCTCCGGAAATGCAGCCTTCCTCCCAAGTCCCCCCCCCCCCCCCCCCCCCGCCCAGCCCACAGAGTAGTTTGGAGCAGAGATGCAGGATCCACTCTTGCTGTATCATCTGCTTCCTGGCCTTATAGAAAGAAGCAACATCTACGGTCCTATTCCCCTTCAAGTGCCAATCTATTTCTTTCTTTTTCTTTTTTTAATTTTCGAAACACATTTGTTTATGAAATCATTTGAAGTTGATCTGCGTAACTTCAACAAGAACTTTATTGTCTCTAGAAAAGTCTTAGTTACACATCGAGGAACAATGGTTTTTTTGTTTGTTTGTTTGTTTGTTTTTGAAAATGTAGATCTCAGCAGAACAATCCATCATGAAGTCCTAGCATTCTAAGAACACTCCAGCGAGGGAACCCAATGGGAGCTGCCATCCTTCTCAATCATACTCAGAGAATCGAATGTGCTGACTGGCTTGTTGACTCTTGATCAGTCTAATTTCGGCTTTGGTGATTAACTTCTCCATGTCTCTCTTCTTTTCCCGAGGTTGATTAAGTTTGGCCTGTCTATCTACCAAAGTCTTCTGCCAGTACCTCTGCTCATGATAACCCGAAAGGACCTGGAGGTCCCAGCAGCGCTTCTCCCTAATTTCAGTCTGTGCATTCATTACTGCCTGAGCATCCTCAGGAGTTTTGAACCAGGCATGGCATTCATTAACTCCTTCTAGCAAATCAACATAAACAACTTCTGAGACTGCAGCTAAAATATCCTATATAATACCATGTTTGACATAGAACACGTGGAACCATCTTTCAACATTTTATAATAACCAACAGGAATCCTAGGTTCCTTGTGTAGGTCTATGGCCAATCTATTTCTTACTCTGCCTTGGCTTAGATATTTCTTATTGGACTTCTCATTCAATATGGAGGACTCTGCATTGGCGTTCAGTCAGGAACAAATAGAATGATTGGTGCAGAATCACATGGGTTAGCAAGCAGTGTCACAAAGATTTAAACACAGGAGCTGAGTCCCAGCATCTAAATCACTTTCTTTTGAAACGTTTGCACCTTTCAAAATTTTATAACACACCAATTTCAGCACTTTCTTGCATACTACACAAAGGCAAATCACTCAAATGTATGACCATTCATGTAATCTACATGGTTCAGATCATAGGCTTCATGAAGCATCACATAGCATTAGAAATACAGGTCCTTAAATACAGTTGCTCTGACCTCTGCTTATTTTAAGTGGCTTCTTAATTCTGTTTTCATGACAACTCAACTAAATGTTTTATGTTGATCTCCTGGGCCTTCTCAGAATCCATTTGTCAATTTTCCTTTTACACAAAGAGAGCTTTCCCTTCTGTAGGGTGAGATTTTTCTCGAGATGTGCAGGTACAGTTGAGGTCATTAGAGCTCTTTATCTCTCACAAGGATGGGACATGCTACCTCAAGGCTTCTGAAAAGCAGGCTTTCAGTTTTATAGTGGAGAAACTTCCAGAACATTCTATGAGCAAATTCTATCTCAAGTCTCACCTCTTTCCTCATGACTTAAAGGCAAATGGACCACATCTGAAGAGAGTAAGTGGCAGAACAAGGCTCCCCACAAGGGGATTCCGAGGTGCGCACAAAGGCACAGTGATATGACGGCTGGAGCAGCTGGTCCTTGCAGGATGTCACGTCTCACAGTGGGAGACATAGGCTGGTCTGCCTGCTGAACTACTCCTCTGATCTATGGCTGACACTGTGCTTCCTTTAAAAATACAACTTGTTTTTTTCCTCATGCCCCGTGTGTTTCTCAGCCTTGAGAGCATTTCACGGATTTAGATTAATCTCGTTTTACAGTACTGCCACCTCTAGATTCCTAGTTATCATCTGTTTCTGATGCCCCCAGTGTGTCTGTTCACTTGCAAACTCAATTCAGTGGCTCAGACTGGTTTTCTCCTTGAGGCTAATGTAGAACATTCTGGCAGGACTTTGAAAAGAAGCTCTGACCCACCAGGGAGGGATTCCTTTATGTTAGTCTGGTGACAAGAGTCTGCCTTCAATGTTCCTGAAGATTTATGCTGGCACGCAGGTTGATACACAGCTTATAAACTGGACCACCAAACATGATGCTAATGGAAAACCCATAGGTACCACTCCACCATCCAGCCATCAGGATCCCGCCAGCATCAGTGAGACTATGGGAGTATGTAATTTTTATTTAGTTTGTGGAATTGCTCCCATTGGAAAGGAAAGTGAGTGCACTCTCATTCAGATGTCAGTATAAACATCTAGCTTCTCATAGCGTAGTGGAGACAATTTATGTTTCATGGGCATTAATTATTCCCCAGGGAGGCCACAAAGTTCAGGCTCAGACTCCCAAACATGACACATGTATGTTTGTACCGCAGGTGGGATGCTGTGATTTTGCCTCTGGGGTTAGTGGTCACTGTGTCATGGGGTTAGTGGTCATGTGCTCCTTCAACATGCCCTAAACACACACACACACAGACACAGACACACACACACACACACACACACACACAGACATACACAGACACACACACACACACACACACACACAGACACACATACAGACACATACACACAGACACAGACACACACACACAGACACACACACACAGACACACACACACAGACACACACACACACATACAGACACACACAGACACACACACACATACAGACACACACACACACACACTCACACGAGAACTGAGTTAAGCTTGTGAGAACAATGCACCATCTCTAGCCTCTCACGGGGACTTGGAAGCAAGCATTGTGTATCTCCAGGTACTAATTGCTGGTTAGGAATAACAGGATAGCCAGGGAGAAGGGGCGGGAGGAGTTAAGAAAAGCTCTTCCTGGGAAAATGTGGGAGACTGTTGAGAAGGGAGAGCTGCTAAGTCTCTCCTTTCTCAGTTTCAGAGCTGAACTTTTGCTCACAGCAGGTGTGTACAGGCTCCTTCCCACACCCAGGCTCCTTCCCCTGCCGCTGTGCAGTCTGTTAAGTAAACAGAGACGTTATACTGAGAAAGGAACATTTCTCTATTTTGGCTGTTGAGCTGTTATTTTTAAAGCTTCATCCTCCAAACATTTCCCCATCCTTATTTATTCTTTTCACTAAAAAGATGCACTCCTCTTTTAAAAAGTCAACTCTGTAGCAAGAAAATCCCACCTGTAGTATGTACTCTCCATCCAAGGCCAAGAGAACCTTTGATGTGACTGCCAACCCCACCCCAGGGTCCAGCAGTGTAGCTTCCAAAGGTTTCTCTCTTCTTCTACTGAACCCCCAACCATCCAGATTTCCAGTAAAGGTGAATGCGTGCGGCACTTCTGATATTCGGACTCATGGTCAACCACTCTCTTGAAGACACATCCCTCTTCTTTGATATCTGTGCCAGATATTTAAATGCTGTCCCTTGAGTGGGGACACTCCACTGCGTATGAAAACTCAGTAAAGTTAGTCTGAAAATACTAAACCAGATGCTTGACTGCCCATCCAGGTTGCATGTGGGCTCTTCTACCTTCTAAGGGAATATGTCCATTGCATATTTGTCATCTTTCTTGTCATCTTGCTTCCATTCTTGATATGTTACCATTGCTCATATCTCTCTTGCCCTACTCTGATGCCTAGCCCAAGGACTGGTGCAAAATAGTCCTTTGGTGTACCTCGTGGAATGAATTGAGATAGAACAAGAAAGGAAGATAAAAGAAACCATGTTGTTGGTATTCTGTCCTCTGGTTGGTAGAGCTGCGTGGTTTGACTTACCAGTTTGGGTCTAAATCCTTTGGTCAGAAAAAGGAGAAAAAGCACCATATTAACCTTGTTGGATGTGCATGAATATAACAAAAGTCCCTTGTATATTTCATGTCAGTGTGAATAAAGATGTTTTGCTCAGTCAGTGATGATAATAAAAATTGTTTGCTACCTGGAAGGAAGATATTAAGCTCGATCCTGTCTTACTTGTTGCATCAAAATAATTCCCAAAGGCTGGCTGCACAATTCTGTGAATATATGACAATCTGATAATAGGTAAATTATGGTATGTATAGCTCAATAGCATTGTCAGAAAAAAATTAATGTATCTCAGGAGATCAAAGATTGATACAAAAAAAAATTGTGGAACTTCAACTAGAAGAAAGAGTAAGAGAATTGTCATATGATATCAGAATGGAAAGTAATCCCCTCAAAGATATTGTTTTAAAACTGTAAATGAGAAGTCTGAGCTGTAATAAATACCTTGTAGAAGAAAATACCAAGAACAAAATTAAAATAAATATATGAGAAACCATGAAAAACCTCTAACACAAGACTAATTACTATAATATATAAAGAGTTCCTAATAATCAATGTGAACATGTCTGATAACATTGAGGGTAAATGTAGGCCAAAGCTAAGAGTAGGAAGGTCAGAGAAAAATTTCATGTTAATATACTGCACAGCTACCAATGTAGCTCAGTAGTGAAATAGTAAAATGTTTTCTTAACTTGTGGGAAGCCTACATATAAAACTCAGGATGAAAAATAGAAAAGGAATTTTTCTACCTATTTTTGTATTTATAGATATAAGCTTTTGGGATGTTATATCCAAGTAGTTTAGCAAAATGAATAAGCATTCCCTTTTACCTAGGAATTCCAATTCTAGAAGTATGATTTATAGCTCTCTGTACATGATAATCATGAGGATTGTTACTGGATGGATTGTTACAACGGCATGGTGATTGAAAGCAAACTAAATGTCAGGGAAGAAAGAGGTGGCCCAGGTTTCCCTTATGCTCTGCGGACAGTGTGTTGATCAGCATGGGCCACATGTACAACGTAGATCCCAAGACTGTATCACTCAGTGACATCACAGCTATCTTACTTTAGGTCTGCTCTGTGAGGTTCACACAGTGACAAAACTGCCTAGTTAATGATACATTTCTCAGAATATGTTCTCATCAGATGACACATGATCACATGGCATTTTGTTGAGTGTTCCGCTATCCCTCTATTGAGAAGAGGGGGATCTCCGAGACAAAAACAAATCCCAATGCTCACAGGTGCATTTGTGCCTAACCTTGAAATGCTTATAACGTTTTATAAATGTCTGCGTATTCATAGACTACTTTAACCTTTCCCCTGTATGTTCAGTCCTTCAAATACATCATGCTTCAAAGTAAATTGATTCCTTTCATATATAGTGTGTCATTTAATTTCTGAAACAACCCCATGCATAAGATACAGGTGCGGTGATAGTCCCTTGAGATTTCTCATTACTTGCTAATACTAAGTAAGGTTAAATTCTTGAAGCTGAGCCTGAGATCGATACAAGATAAAACTCCATCTTACCCTGAGTGATATAGAACACATGTAATTGGACAACAGTCCCCAACCCTCACAAATGTATTCCCTGTGTCCTCCTCAAGTCCAGCACACTACTCTGTGCCCCTTCTGTGTTAAGGCATATCCAATCATGCATTTCATTGCCATCTCATGTAGCACCAGTGACCTCAGCCCAACCACACAGTCATTACCTGCTATATATAGATTTCCTGGTCCTCAAACGTCTCAAGACAGATTAGGACGATACCGTATATTAACGGAAGCCAGACACACCTTAGAATGCATGGTCTTTCTTCAACCCTGTAATCATGCAATGTCTAGAACTAACAGCAGGTCCACAGTCACACCCAAACCATAAGCATCTTTGAGCACTCCACATTTATGACAGCAGGTTTGACCACCGAACACCAGAACTCTTGTAATAATGTCAAGATTTTATTGATGGATAACATTTTTCTGTCTTGCCATCTCAGACTAAGTGAATGTTCACTTGTGCTGAAAGGAAGTAGGCTGCTGGTGGCCACTACTGATTTGAGAGCTGGGGGATTTTTATGATTTGTGGAAGATTTTTCCGTGCTTTAATGCTTTTTAAAATTTGTTTTTGTAGGAATCAGGGTAAATGTGTAGAGGGCATGGTGGAGATCTTTGACATGTTGCTGGCTACATCAACTCGGTTCCGCATGATGAACCTGCAGGGAGAGGAGTTTGTGTGCCTCAAATCTATCATTTTGCTTAATTCTGGTGAGTTGCTACATGACAGAATTTAATGCTGGGTTTCTGGGAGAAATATTTACTTGTAATTTTTTTTCAACTCGATTCAATTCAATCAGTGTAAAGTATGATGTTATACATCGAAAGAGATGACACGCGTTTCAAATAACCTGTCATCACTCTGAGACCATGTTGATCAATTACAGTGTGGGGAAAATATTTGTGTATCTATAGATAGAGATACATGTTAAAGTGGAACTAGATTAAGGGACGGTCCTTCTAGGTTATGGCATATGCCCTGGATGCACAGCTCAATTGTGGAATGTGCGGTTAGCATGCTCGAGGCCTGGGTTCGATGCCTAGCACTAATAAGAAAAATGATGTTGTCAAAATACTAATGAAAGACAAGTTATTGGAGACAGAAAATGTTTCTGGCTAAAACTGATTAAAGATATGCTTGGCTTAAAGATTTAGAAAAAAAAAAATAAACAAAACAATCCTCAAATGGAGGACTATGGAATGTTGTAGATAGAGCTCCCGAAAGTGCACTTGGTTAGGAGAAGTGGCTATTGTCCCTATGCAGGATTCTGCTGAGGAAGCCAGGCTAGCCCCTTCACTCCCCTCCCCTCCCCTCCCTTCCCCCTCCCCTCCCCTCCCCTTCCCTCCCGTCCCCTCTCCTCTCCCTCGTCTTTCCCTTTCCTTTTCTTTTTTCTTCTCTCCAGTGAGGTTGCCTGTTGGACATGGGGAGTCACCGCAGGTCACCCCAACAGAAATCGTGGCTCAGCCTGAACTAACCCTGTTTACCCTTCCCCACCCCTCTGAGTACCATGTAGATGGCCTTAACCAGGGACCTTTGTCCTGTAGGTCCACTTAGTTGTATCTTAATGTCACCCTCTCATAGAAATCACATCTGTTCTCAAGCCCCTAGCCTGACTTAGTCCCTCACCCGGCATACCTGGTCTTGGATTTATGAAGTGCAGGGTCACAGCATGATCCTACCCAGAGCGAGTCCACTGTCTTTGCGCAACGTCTGTCTCCTCCCCAGGACCCAGACCCTTCTCATCTTCCCCGACAATTTTCCACTCGGGTTCTCCACCAATGCTAGACACCCATATTCCTTAATCACGTTATCATGGCAATCATCCTCACTTATCAACCGAGAGACAGAAATTGGTACTATTACACTAGGCAAGGACTGAATTATGGAGTGAAGTTCCATGAAAAAATAATGTGACTCGATGGCCACTCAGGAAGTGATTACCCAGCATTCAAGTTTCTAGCCCCACTCATGAGCATTGTGTCTTTTCATTTGAGTCGCTTGTCCTACTCGTTGAAGGGTCCAGATCCCACAATGGCTCTTTATTGGATGACGGTTCTGGGAGTAGAGCCACTCGCCTGCACGGCGCCAGGTCCCGATCCGTCTCCTTCTTCAGTGGGGGGCTGGCATGTGTGGACAGCCTACGTATGGGCAATCTGTTAACTTCAGGGACAGCATGCTGAGCAAGTGTTGGAAACTTTTGTTGTTTTTTTTTTTTTGTTTTGTTTGTTTTTGGTATTCCCACTCTAATTAGAAAAGAATGCCTCCGACACAGGAAGTAAGCTGTAGAATGAGCAGCACAGTGGATACTTGTGGTCATGAAAACTATTTCCCACGTACCCGTGTACCTTTTTTTTTTTTTTTCCTGAAGTTTTGTTGTTTCTGTTCTTACGATGGTGTGGATGTATTTTTTAATATTATTGCAAAAATGAAAGAGGAAACACAAGATTTGTGGACTCGGAGGTTTTATAACCCAAAATTTTTAAGGTGTCACCGGAAATCCTTTATTGAAGACTGACTATGGAGTCTCACACTGTACTTCAGAATTGGGGTCCCAGCTGAGTCTCTGGGACACTAAGCAAGCCTCCCATTCCCTCCTGTCTTTGTTCCTGCCCTCTGTCTCAGAAGCTCTATAATGCACGCTTGCTCTTAAAGGGTGGGGCACGGTTTTGGAAATAAATGGCCCTGTCTACTGCAGAATTGACCGTTATCGTTTTCTGTGAGGTAATGGGTAGCAGCTTGCCTTTGCCATCAAGGACAGTACTGCTGGCTCAGGAGACCTGGAACAAAGCAGAAGCAGCTGCCCAGCCCTTACAGGCAAAACCACTCTTCTCACCACAAAATGAACTGTGTTCTAGAAAGATGGGTCCCTGCCTTGCACAGTTCCTAGTGTCTGCTATTGTTCCTGGAAAAGCAAAGCCATGGAGGATGAGACTCTGAGACATAACGGGCCAGTACTGGGAAGCCTTTTCAAAGTGGAAAAAAATAAAAGGAAGGAAGGAAGGAAGGAAGGAAGGAAGGAAGGAAGGAAGGAAGGAAAGAAGGAAGGAAGAGAAATCTGCCTCAGGAAGGTTACTACCATCAATTACCATCCCCACCCCCAGACATGCATACAGTTGTAGGAGTTCCAGATGTTTCTAAAACCTTAAACAACTCACGACTTTGAATTGGGACAACTCTGGACCTATAATGAGGCTAATGACAAAGTGGTTGTGACTCCAGGAACCCCTGGCAGAGGCCATACAGGCTGTGGTGCAGGGAACATGATTAGGAAATGCCTGCCCATCCCTGGCTAAGCCTTGGGGTTTGGGAGGGAGGAAGCTCGTCTTTTGTGCAGACACCCTGTTCACAACTGCTTTGATTTGGAGGCAAAATTAGGAGAAATGAAGGACGGTTTTGAGGGCCTGTTCAGAATGTCTTTCTAGAAGCCACAAGAGGATTCCAAAGGCCAGAATTTCCACAGAAGATGCCCTCACAGCTGTTTAGAAGATGTTTAACTCAATTCCTGAGTTAGTCAGAACAAATTATTATTCGATTACAAAAGCTCAGAATCATCCTTAGAGCAAACACGGATCCCACACAGAGGGAGAGAGGTAGTCTTGGCCAATCCAGACAGGCCTTAGCAACAAAATCAATAACAGCTTCATGGCTTTCTGAGAACTAGCTGGACAGAGTAGGAAGAGGGCTGCTCAGGGCAGGGGCCTGAGGACCAGAAGCGAGAGGAAAAGCCGCTCCAGCCACAGCGGGAGGTTGAGAAGCTTGCTGCGGGCCTGGCTGTACTATTATTGTCCAGTGTGATGTCAGTTTTCCTTCATGATCATTCAGACACGCCCACTGCCTCCAGACCCAGCTCCATAGTGAGTCTTCCTTCTCCTGACTGCTTGGCTTCCGAGGAACACATGGTCTAGCCTTATTTCATTCATTTCTTCCGTAAATTCTATATTTGTAACAGTCTTGCTGAGGTCTTCATGACAGACACACCCAAACAAATGTTCTGATTTTGTGTTTCTCTCTCTCTCTCTCTCTCTCTCTCTCTCTCTCTCTCTCTCTCTCTCTCTAGGCAGAATTACGAATTATTCTCTGTTTCTTTGTATGTGTATTTCCCAATTTCCCTAAGAATGGTTTATTGTTCATTTTGTGTTTCTTGTGGTCTTGGAGCCATGTATTGGCAACAGACATGGACTCGTTCAACCCTTTAATAGAAGCGTATTTGCTGAACATTGCCGGGGGATAGACTGGAAGATCATCTGGCTGGGCTCTCCCTCCCACTCTGAAGTACCTGCCTCCCTGTGGACTATCTCGGCACCATGGGTTACTGAGGATGGAGGAAATGATGGACACATGGAGGGTGCAGTTGGTGGAGCCCATGTAGGGAAAGCTATCATTGTCAAGGACGAGAACCTGGCCTCAGCTGAATAAACCTCTGGCTTTCATAATGAAGTATCTTAGTTTAGTGTCTTCCAGGAAGGCACCCTAAAAGTGGAGAGACTCGAGGCTAATAGTAACCGAGACTGCAGTAACCACCAGGAGCCTTGGTAAATTACACTGCATAAATGGTGCAGAAACATGTTAGGATGGCCTTGATCACTTGGGTCTGACCTTCTGTTGACAGACCACAGGGGCAAAGCTGCAGAATCATTGCGTATCACTTACTAATTTACTTTCTTCTCAGCCTCATGCCCCTTCCAAATCCACTTCCAGGCAGAATGCTCCCCTGTCACTGTTTTCCAAGCCTCGGGAAATTCATGTATTGAAGCTTTGTGTGTAGACATCGGTCATCTCTCACGTGTGTGCAGTTTAGCATTCGACTTACTTATTTTGCCTATCATTTTCAGAGCTGCCTCTTACACACACCCACGCATGCGCACATGCACCCCTACAGTTCTGTATATTGTATTCCAGAGAGCCTTTCTCATCTCCAGTCTCATTTCAGGCTCTGCTAACTTATCCAGTGGATCCCAGATAACGCCTCCAGTTCCTGGTTTCACCTCTATGCTGTCTGTCTTGCTCTAGACGCCCTCTTTCCTCCTGTCCTGCAGGCCAATTCCGGCTACCCAGAAAGCCTCAGTCCATCACCACCAGCAGGGTTTCTGGTTGCTCCTGGAGTATCTCATGCTGTTGAAATATGATACCCTTGATCCCAAACTCAACTTCCAATGACATTTGTCTTTCAGTGGATGGAATAATAATTAAAAAAAAAAAGGAATAAGAACTAAAGCCCACAGACAAAACTACAACTCTAAGTGAGAAAAGAGAGGTCTAGAAAGCAAATGGCAAAGTTTCTAAGCAGGGTAACCTTGGTGTCCGTTCAGTTAGGGAATCGAGGCAAGTTTGAAGAGCACACATGTCACACATACATTTTAAAAGCGTGGCAGCTGCCTTATTAGCAAACACATGTCTTATTTTCACGGCGCTCTCATGAAAAGCACATGCGGCCAAAGCTGACGCAATCCTGCTTGTCTTGGCTGCATTCGCCAGTGGCCCCATTCTTGTTAGAGAAACATTTATTTCATGATGAATTATAACAAGTTTCCATCAACGGAGACTGACTCTTCCCCCGCCCCACCCCCACCCCCACCCCGTTCTGGAGTTACTTGTACTCAGTATTATTAGACCACCACTCGGAAGCATTTAGATTTTTTTTAGGAATAAAACAATGATTTAGAGAGGCTCTATATTTGGATAAAAAGAACATTTTTAAAACAAACCATATTTACTTTAAACATCAAGGTCTCATTAACTCTCTGCAGTTGAAAGTTTCTGACAAGAACAGGCCTGGGGAATAGCAAATGGACACATTATTAGGGATGCCACAGTTGTCACATCAGAGAAGATTCCCTTCTACTATCGCTTGGCTTTTTTTGTGATGCCAAGCATCTTCTCCACAGAGTGCTTACTGTCATTATTTGGAGATGAATGGCACTTTATGGTTTATCGTCGGCCCCTCTGACTGAAATCTGCAAGCAGCCACATCCACTCAACTTTTGGAGCCTTTCTTTCTATTGTGACAATGTCTGATACAGCCTTAAACCTCTTTGGTGGCATGGCTTCCTACAAGTGTGCTGTGACCCGAGCTTTGTCTTTAGGAAGGTCTGGGATTCAGGGAATGGACTCCGCTGCTTACCTGAGGGATGGAGACCTCTGGCGAGCTATTTCCCTGACTGCAGTGGGTACGCTAGTACCCAGTGAGCCTAAGGCCTCAGAAATGTCATGGCTACTGAAATAACGTCCATATCAGATCTTACTCGGCTCCTTCCTTGCATATAAGCACAGGTGAATACTAGTGTGTTTTTTCCACAGCGTGCAAATGCAAAACCCCTTCCCTTGTGTCTTTATAAAAGGAATGGCTTTGTTCTTCTTAACAGAAGAAATAATAACAGTAGCCATTATGACAGAGTAGATTGCTGAGGGAACAGCCGAGACCTGCTGAATCCCTGCCATTTGCAGCGAAGGCCCGTTCACACAATGAACATGCCCTTTCCACTAGACTGTGCACAGGACGGAGGTTGGCGGTTCAGATCCCACATCATGTCTCAGAGGTCTCTTGGAGCTTCTGAGAAGTGGGAGAGCCAAGTGTATGGCTTAATTTTCTCATTGTTGTGACAGATACTTGGCAGAAGGGAGCCAGGGTTTATGCTGGCTCACCGTTCAAGGGTGCAGTCCGTGGTGACAGGGAAGGAATGTCATCAGGTGGGTGGATGCGGGTGCTCAGCCTGCTGTCCTCTTTAAATTCGGTCTCAGACTCCAGCCTATGAGATAGCCCTACTAAGACTCAGGGAAGCTCTCCCATCTGCAGTTAAACAGGCTTTTAACTTCCTTATAGATCCTTATAGATAAACCTAGAGTTATGTTCCCATGACAATTACAAACCTAATCAAGTCGACAATCAAGAATAATGGTCACACCAGGCTAAGTGCCTACAGCCTACAAAGGAAAACACAGAGGGTTCTGGGCTTGAATGTGACATGGTTAAATTTAATCCCATTAGGAGGTGACGAGAGGGGAGGTATTAACTTGAATATATACACAGACGAAACTTTTGAAAGATTCCCGGGAATCCCTATAATTGACAGGTGGCTTTATACAAAGGAAGGGCTATCTGGTGCCAGGCACTACTTTGGGTCCTGCCAGCATGAAGACCCCCCTACCTATAACCCCTCACCCTCAGACCAGAGCCCTGAGCTGAAACAGACCTTTTGTGTTTGTAGTTTACCCAGATCACCGTAGGTTGTTAACAACAAAAACACACACTGACGGACTGACAGATACTTGGTACCAACAAGTATGGCTGTTAACAAGCAGTTACTGAAAGTATGGGAACAGCGCTAGGGCAACGTTAGGAACAGAGCATGGGAGAAATTTAAAAAAAAGAAAAAAAAACCAAGTGGAGAGTGTAACGATTCAGGCATTACGCTGGCCTGCCCCTGTCCCCTGACAGAATGCACTCAGGCAGTGTGCCCTGGTCAGCCCAGGGTTCCATGAGTACTAGTCTGCAGGCAGGTGTGAAGGACCCTTTAAAAGTCAGACCCCTGCCCATTTACGCTCTCTCTCTCTCTCACCTGCTTTCGGTTGACCACCAGCTACCCCTTCTTCTTCTCTCTCCCCTCTCTCTCCCCTCTCTCTCTCCTCTTCTGTTCAGGTTCTCTATGTCTCTTCCCCTCCCCCTCACTCCCCTTTCTAAATAAACTCCTCATTCAAGCTCTATCTGCCTGGCGTGTTAATCCCTCCCGCCCTGGTCACCCTCGCCTGCTATGGAACCTGCTATGCTCTCCCACGCGGTCCCTTACCTTGGGAACCAGCTTTTATTTCTATAACTGTAACAAAAGACCAACAGAGAGGGCCTTGGATACAGTAATGGGAGCATTATGGCTGTTTTAAGAAGAATTACAACTGGTAGGCTAGACAGTTGTGAAGGTTACGTAAGAGAAAAGGCTAGCCTTGTTTTTATACTATTAAAAGAACTTCAGTGCATTGGGCCTAAGCCCTAAGACTGTAATGAAAGGCAGACGTTAAAAAAATGATTGGCTAGATTATTTGCTGGAGATTTCTCAATGCCAAAACTGTCATGGAATTTCTAATTATTAAAATTTTTATTTTACTTTTATTTTTGATTATCTCTCTGTGTGTGTGAGATTATGCATGTGTGTGTAGTACCTGTGAAATCCAGAAGAGGGCATCAGACCTCATGGATCTGGACTTACAGGTAGTAAGGGGTTGTCTCACATGGGTGCTCGGGACCAAACTCAGGTCCTCTGCAAGCGTATACTTGTTCTTATCTGCTAAGTCATCTCTCCAGCCCCTTCCCACATGCTTGTATAGTGACCAAAACCTGTTTCTATATTGAGTATCACTGTAGTTTGTAGTGAAAATTAGAAATAAAGTCAAGTAAAGTAGAACTATCTGGCTAAGGCCTGGCTAGGGAAATGGTGAAGGGAACAAAACTTATGTGCACACAACTTAGCACTTGTGGAAGAGCTGTGTAGGGCTTAGATGAGACTGTGCTAACCAGTTAGATGGTGCAAAGAAGTTCGAGAGAAACTCAACTACAAGAGCACATTGGTTTCAGAGGCTTAACCCTAGGCACCACGCACGCCTTGATAGCCTGGATAACTGGGATTGTAAACCCTGATAATGCCATCTGTGGCCACAACCACTATGGTTCAAATAGGTCTAGGCATTGTCTGTGTCAGCAGCAGATTCTGGGGGTAAATATATTGTGCTGGATATTCAAGTGTGCTGAATGCAGGAGTTATGAGGTCACGGCAGAAATTCATTATAGGTCACAGCTGCTGTTCAGTGTCCCTGGTAGAGCAACTCCAAGTGGTTCTCAGGAGTGTAGCTTCAAGAGCCCCAGAAAGAGCAATGTGCAACCCTCACCGTGGAAAGCTACAAGGGGTATAAAAAGTCAACCTGAAAGAGTTGCCTTGTGGCTTGTGACCAACAACCATATGGAAAGCAGGCTTTAAATTCACATCTAATTGTTCATGATGCATTCAAACAATTTGCACTTTTTTGAGCAAGTAAAAGCATTTTTTTTTCTTTTCTGATGTTATAAGCGATGCTTATTTTGTACTTTTAATGAAGTGCTATCCAATTTCAATCTTTAGTTTACACCTTTTAGTAGAAGTACGTTTGCGGTGAGAAAGAGGGAATGGCCATTTGTAAAGTTATTGATACATAGTGTCCCCCTGTCCACACACATCCCCAGATCACTCTTCACCAATCACTGTGATGGTCCTTCCATATACACAAGCCATTGTGCCCCATGAACCATGAGGCAAGTGGATGAAAGTTTCTGGAATGCCTATGGAGATGCTACCTTCCTCCTGCCCAGCCCCTGCTGGCACTCTTTAAAAACCCAAAGTCAAGGACTCTACATACACTATCACATAAACACCTCCTTTAAAAGCTACCTTCTATCAGAATCGGACTTTATGTTGCAAGCAGGGGCTGTCTAGTTTTGCATTGTGCACAGACATGACAACCAACCACCCTTGTAAGCAAACAGCAGGTCTGTATGGCAGGCTCTCTTAAGTCTTACATTCTACCACCGAGTTTTAAAAAGGTATCATTTTCAAAAAGCAAGGCAAGTAACCGAAGAACCGCACACACATCGTGTAAATTATACTCATTTGGAGTCAGAGAAACAAACTTCCAGTGATGTTACTAGCACTTGGTTCTGGAGCTTCCTGGGATGAACATTCCATTTCCTGTTCATTAATGAGCTTGGAAGAAACAATTCGATCCATGACTTTACCTTCAATCCAGCCATACCCATCTCTGCTAAAGCCAGAGCTGGTGCTTCTCCATTCTCTGCAGATGGAAGTAGGCATGCTCTGAAGGGACAAGTGTCAGGAGGGAACTCTGTTTTCTTTAGAATTAGCATGGATGACAGTGAAGCGTGATACCCAGAAAACGTCAAAATTCTTCTCCTCGTGACAGCGAAGCTCTGGTCCTTCCTGCTGGGATGGCAATGTGAATGACTGAATTAGTCGAGCCTCTACGGCCTCTGAAAGCAAAATACATACAACCTTCTAGAGAAACTGTGGTGCTGTGTGCCGTTCGCCTCTGCATGCGCTCTGAGAACCATGTACTGTTGGGTTTTGAAGGCATCTATTATTATACTTAGCTATGCAGCTGAGATTATTGGTGACGTCTCAGGATTCTTTCCAGCTAAGAAAACCACCAGATAAATTTTCAGTGACAAATTGGTTAGCTTCATTTCCTGCTGAAACCACAGCCTTAGAGAGCCTCAGAAATATGAACCACCTTAGAGATGATGGAAATATTATGAGAAAAGTAATGAGTAATGTCTCCTTGACAATTTCTGTATTCTTTGAAGGAGCCATTCGCCAGGTGTATTTCCCACTCAGCAACTCAGGTATTGACACAGTCTGTGAAATAATAGGAATAAGAGGCACTTTTTGTCTTTTTAATAGCATTTTCATTCTTTGCTGGGTACCCAATGCTTGGAACTTAGAAAATGCAGAAAAGACAGCAAGAAAGACAGTCTCTCAGACCGTCACAATTTCATCACGTGGAAGTAATCATTGTTAACATTTGGTAACACTGTGAACTTTTGGTAAAAGTATCTAGTTAAAGAGACTCATAGCAGCTGGCAGGTGATTGCACACACCTTTAGTTCCAGCATGGGGGAGGCAAAGGCAGACAGATCTCTATGAGTTCGAGGCCAACCTGATCTCCATAGTGAGTTTCGGGACAGACAGAACTATATAATAGAGAGACTCTGTTTCAAAAAGAGACTCATAGAAGATGCCCAATCACATCAATTACTTTTTGCCACACCATCCTCTGGCCTGTTTTGAAAAGCAGAATTGTGCCTAAATTGCACCTAATGTTTTTCACAATTAAAACTATTAGCGATCTCATATGTCCGAGGAAGTAAGTCCATCAGCAATTATTTCTAGTTTCTTGGAAGCCTTAGAGCTAAGAAATTCTTCATGTAACATCCGAGTGCTGAGCCGCAGTGAGGCAGATTTGGATGCTGGCATCTCAGGCTGTGGCAATTATTTACCTTTCTGGAATACCCCTAGCCCTTGCATTTGTAGACTCCTGGACTTCAACCTCTTGCAGTCTGTTTCCCAACAATTAAAATGTGATTAGTGTATATTTTTCTTCTCTGAGTTTTTGCTTTTACTGGGGCTGGGGAAATGTTTCATTTGGTAAATCGCTTTAAGACTCAAACTGATCTCCAGTACCCACACACAAGGTGTGAGCATTTGTAATTCTAACCCTGGGAATGAGGTCCAAGAGGGTCACTGGGACTCATGAGATATTATGGGATATTGTGCTGCAGGTTCAGTGAGAGAACCTCACTCAGTTTCTTGTCTTAAGATTGTGCATAATTGAGAAATCAGGTGGTTTTTCTTTATTGTTGAATTTGGGCAGCTTTTTACATATTGTGGACAATAGTGCTTTATTGGATGTGTCTTTTGCAAATATTTTCCTCTCTCTATGGCTTGTCTTGTCAGTTTTTGGAGACTGGTGGCTTTTACCCCTCATTCTGCTGAAGTCAAGTTCTTGCAATGGGGGTCTCAAAGTTACCCAAGGGTGGGGGACAAAAAAGCAAGGAAGGTCAAGAGTGCATAGGTTTCCCTGCTACCGCCCCTGCTTTAACCATAGGAGAATGGCATGACAGCGTTTAAACGTAAGAGTTTCACATGACGCTGACTTTGTCTGTCTGCACATCTGTCTCTATCTATCTCCTATTTATCTATTTATCTATCATCTATCAACTTATCTATCTAACCTATGTATCTCTGTCTATCTACCTATAGATATAATCATATGGGGATCTTTTGATTCTTCAAATAATTTCTAAATCACCATATTAACTAATATTTTTAAAAATAGGTTTTCTTTCTTTCTTTTTTTCTCCTGAGGATCTTTCCTCTTGCTCTCTAGCCATATTTCCCTCAGCATGGCCTCCTCCAAACTTTGTCTCCTCTTCTTTTCTTTCTTCTTTTCTCATTCCTTTTCCTCTGCCCATTTCCCCTTCTCCTCCTCCTCTATCCCACCCTTCTTGTTCTTGATAACCCACTGAGCTGCTCGTATGGTTCCACAATCAAACTAATGGATCTTTAGGCATATTTTTAAACACTCGATTCTAGAATGCCGTGTCTCCATTTTTGGAATATAGTGTGAGCTCTCTTCTCCTTAGGAAAAGATAAAATAAGCCAGTCACGCGCCCATATGATGCCTTTCCAATGGGGTGCCTGTCCAGGGAAGTACTCACTTAAAATGACAGATGGAAGTGAGACACCTGAAGGTTCATGCAACCCACACGCTCACTTGTGTCTTGAAAACGGGAACGTTTGACACTAGTCGTAAAAAAAAAAAAAAAAAATCAATCCTAGAGGGGGTCCTCAGCCATTTTGATTCTTGTTCCTCTGAGGATTTGCCCTTTAGGGGATCAGTCCCTCAAATGAGATAGTGACTTCATTTCTTAGCTCCTGGTGCTGAACGTTACAGATGTTTGAGCAGGCTGCCCGGCTCCAGCTGATGAGGACATGTTTGCATAAGGTCATTGTGAGTTCTTAGTTCTCAGGTCAGCCTTTCTGAATCAGAGGGTAAGTCAGATGGACGCTTGATGATGTCTTCTGAGTGTCACTTCTTGATATTCCATTGTATTCAAAATGCTATGGAGTTCTATGCAATAAAAAGTGGTAAATCAATAGTTAGCAAATCCCACGGAAAGGCAGAGTAGTATGAAGAAATCTCCACGTCTGTGAACACATCTTTGCTCCTAAGATGGGCTACAGGGTTGGCTCTAATGTTCTTGACCAACCTAAAGAGAAAGCACTCCATTGCAAGGTTCAGAGGCATTAAAAAAATAAATAAATAAAAACAGATTACAATATACTAGTTACTCAATAGAACCTTCCTGAAGGCAAAGGTGACTGTTTAACAACCAGGACTTGATAAAGATCATGCAATCCATCACTGAAGGAAGCCATGGCGGGAACTAAGGCAGACCTTGAAGCAGAGCCCATGGAGGACTTCTGCTTGCTGTCTTGCTCAGGTTCGTGCTTAGCTGTCAATTACACACCTATCCAGCAATATGAAATCGTGATCCTACCAGAGCACCTATATGGCTCAGATGGTGGGATTTGAACAATGGAGCACAAGGTAGCCAAGTATCATATCTGGTGGTGCAGGACCATCAGGAACTAAATTTCCAATCTGCCTCTTCATCATTTTCCTCCCTAAAAATCTATTAGGGATGGTCACATGTTGTAGCTGCCACTCTTGAGTAAATCAATTAACCTCAAACAGCAGCTTAAAAAGGTTTTGTCATAAATTTTGAAAGGTCGCCAATAGGATGATTTGCATCTTCAGTAAAATGTCTGGGGCCTCGAGTGAAAAGACTCATCCCGTAGGGGCTGAGAGTTGTGGATAAACATCCCTTTGAGGCATCTTTACTGATGGGCTGTTGGATGAGGCTGGCTGTTGTCTAGGATATTGGTGCAAGATATCAACGTGGATAGTGCCATCTGTCTTCACACTGAGACTCTTATGAGGTGACTCCTTATACAAGCAACAAAAGTGGTCCCCAAAGCAGCTACCAAGGCAAAAACTATGAGGTCTTTTATGACCTTTTATGCTTAGAAGACATGAGGGCCATTTCTAGCCTATTCCATTGGTTACAGGCAAGTTATGAGTCCACCCAAATCTGAGAGAGTAGGCTTAGATCCACTGTCTCTACAAGAAGCATGCTAAGAACCCACAACCAAGAACAGATATATAGGAGCTATTGGCATGACTTATCTCTGGAAAATAAAATCTGCCTGAATGTGACTCAGCCATGCCATGCTGTGTAGGTATGTATGTATGTGTGAGTTTGAGTGCCACAGAGGCCAGAGGCATCTGTGCAGTTATAGGTGTTTGTGAGTTCTCCGATATGGGCACTAGGAATTGAACTTGGGCCCACTGCAAGAGCAGCATACACCCCTAATCACTGAGCCATCTCACCAGGCCCAGACTCTATGTCTTCTAGCAAGCATGTGTTTGTAATGTCTCCTTTCTGACCCCAGAAGGGTAGTAATGGACTGCTTGAGGAACAGAAAACTCAGAACCCTGGATGTCTTCTCTATATGTTACAGGTGTAACCAACAGAAACAAAACTCCAATGCTTCATATATACCCAAGCACATGATTGCATTTGAATGTAAAAGCCTGTGTGTCCTACTTTGCCTCAAGTTAACTGAATCATCCCATCAGTATTTCCATCAGACGTCATTAAGAGATTCATCGTCTGAGTCAGCTTGAATGTGTTGATGTGCTACACACTTACCTTCAAGAACATCTAGTACATTTCAATAAAAATTGCACCAAATTGATAGATATTTCTGAATCAGGCCTGTATGCTTTAGTGCTTGTTGGTGCCAAGAACACACTTGTAGGGGTAGAGGAGTCCCGAGTGAGCAGGACCACCTGTTCCTGTGTAGGGTTCTGGCAGGGACACGCGTTTTCAGTTGTCACTCCCTCTGTGATTTCACACAGTTGCCCACACGTGTCACATGACATGCACTAGCCTAACAGAATGAATGTGCACAAAGACTTCATCCCAAGAATGTTCTTCACCTGGCAGGTAAATAACTGCCGATCTGGAAAAGGATAGACATTCCCTGTCAGTGGACACGTATTCCCCAGAGCAATACTCTTTTATTGCTAAGCACACACACACACACACACACACACACACACACACACACAAATGATAATTAAGTTCCTGAACGGCATAAAGTGATCCCATTGAAGTCCTTGGTAGTGCCGTGCCTTTGACTCATAACAAACAAAGCATTCCAATGTCCTGGGCTTGCTTTCTTTCCACTCCAATTTGTTCCCTGAACACACTGGCTGCTATGAAGGATGTCAGGGCTTAGACTGAATGGTTAGCATGACGGGGGATGACTAAATGTTTCTAGAACCAAAATTGTGGCTTCTGTTACAAAGAATAGCAATACTGGCATTTGGTAAGAAAAAGAATTCTAAGTAAATCATTCTCCCTGTAGAAAATATCAGTGAGAGGAGGTACAGTGAATACCCTCCAGATGTGATCCCCGTTTCAATGTGCTTGTTTAACCACAAGTAAGTAGAAAATGCTTTTAGACTTATACTGGAATGGGACATTTGCTATAACAGAGCTAATCCACGCTGGGTAGTGACTCAAACATGCAGGTGTGTATAATCATGCTAAGTCCACTAACAGGTTCATGTTTGAGACACTGTGAAATATGTACAAGTGTCTGTACATCCATCTGTCTTTCTTTATTTCCTGGCCTGCAACTCTTCAAGCCTTTGAAATTGCCAAAGCGACAGCCTTTTCCCTTGCAGCTCATGTGGTTTTCCCTGGAACAATCAGTTCATGGTTAGAGTTGAAGTTCTATTGGTCATCAGTGGTCAATGATTGAAGCTATCACTCTTAAATAGCAGAGCATCCCCAAATTCCAGAGGATGAGTTTATAACAGCTGGGGATAGAAAGTGTCGGGGATACAATGCACCCCCATGGAACATGGAAACATCACTGTCCTCCGTGGTCCAGGCATCTCTTCATCTGCATCTCTCATCATGGTGTTGGGAAGGAGGTACAGTTAGACGCCATGAAGTGGCTTGTGCTGGGGAACTGTTTGATGGCTGGGGAAGAACAACTCCCACACCTTTAAGAGTCACTGAAATCAGCTGTGCTGGCGGCTGCGGTGTGAGAACAGAGAAAAACAGTGTTCAGTTCACTGTTGTAGTCTTTTGCTACATAGTCGTCCAGGACTCTGCTCTAGTCTAACAGCCATGGCTGAAAAGGAGGGAAAGGAGAGGCAGAGTGTGTGCCTTGCCAAGGACAGCCACAGAGAAGACACCCTCCCTTTAGAGTTAGAGTGTGATCATAGAGCCCTCTTCACTGTCCAGGTCATCAAGATTGTGCTTTTTGGTGGTCCCAAGCTATAAAATTCAAGGCAGTCATATGATTTGTCATTCCTGCTGTGCATGAGTAGCCAACGCAGAGTTTTGTCAAAGTACACTCCACCCTTGGCTCAAAATTAACAAACTTTCATGGAGCCTGGGCAACTGTTGCCTCTTGTAAAACTTCACAGGAGATTCCAAGATATTCATGATTTGGAGATAAATCGGCGTGCTTTCATAACTTATACAAAGGGAGGAATCATACTAAACTCACTGCAAAACAAATGCTACAGCAGGACAGATATACAAGGCTTGGCAAAAGGGTTGTTTGTTTGTTTGTTTGTTCTGCTGTGTCTGTAGTACCTGCTAATGGCACTGAAATAACTTCAAGTACATGCACAGTTGGGGATCTTACATGCATCAAATACTCCTTTTAAGAATTAAATATTTTAAATTTAATGCCATCTTAATGATCCACTGAGTTTAATTAGGGTTGTGTATGTGTGTGTGGGGGGGTTATGTAATGGACCATAGGCAGCTTACTCATAGCTACACCGTTGAAGAAAAAGGTCTAATCTTGCCATCACCAACAGCCACTAACTACCACTAATTCCGTGGCTAAGGATGGGTCTTCATGAGGTCCTTCCTCATTGAGGATGTTCTTAATAATGAAAAATGTGTTCAGTCTACGCTTCCCTCTCTATAAACTCATCAGCATACATCTTTTGGATACAGTCTTGTGAAGGCATTTAAAACAGGTGTGTGTGTGTGTGTGTGTGTGTGTGTGTGTGTGTGTGTAACTGGGGTCAAATTTCAAATTCAAGGTCCTGAACATGGTTGTTAAGTATTCTGCCAGTAAGCCCCAGCTGTCTTTTCAAAACAAATTTGTATATACAGTATATCCACTCAACAAGACTTTCCAGAGATATATAGCTTGTAGGACTGTCCTGTACTTTGTAGAACATCTAGAATAGCTCTTCCTGCTGTAACAGCAGCAACCATATTGCTTTCCAGTACAACTGTCTGTATTAGTTGCCTTTCTGTTGCTATACAAAACAGCAAGATCAAGGCAATGTACGGAACAGTTTAATTTTGGGCTGGCGGTTCCAGATGGTTAGGGTTCACGATGATGGAGACAGCAGGTGGCAGCCATGGTGCCTGAAGCAGAAGCTGAGAGCTCACGTCTCAAACCACAAATTGGAATCAGGGAGGGCGCACCTGAAACCACACATGGGCTTTGAAACCTCAAAGGCCATCCCCAGTGGCATACTTCCTCCAGAAAAACCACACCTCCTCAGCCTCCCCTAAACAAGGCTACCAAGGGGGGAATCAAATACTCAATTGCCAGAGACTTACTCAGGAACACCTCATTTAATCACCACACTGACTAAAGATGCCATCGGAATTAGCTCTACTCCTAGGCAGAGTGGTAATCACAGGAGAAGCAGATAGGCAACCAGAACTGCGGATGTCATGGTCAGCCTCTGAGGCATTTCTGAGAAAAGACGTTGGCTGTAGAGACACTTCTCTGCAGGAAACCTGCATCTCTTAGTCTTCCATGAACACCATGACTTCCTCCTGATACAAGCTGAGTGGCAGCCCTGGTCCAGGTGACTTATAACCCTGAGTCTAATAGTCTTCACCCTCTTTTCCCCTTGAATCATCCCTACTATTTCTTTTCCCCCTTTAAATCAAGTTGCTGTAGATTGAAGAACCTTCCCAATGTCAGCTACTACATTTTTCTTTTTGGAAAAAACAAACAAACAAACAAACAAAAAACAAATAAGATTCCCTTGCTGGAAGAATTTCCCCTCCAGCAGCTGTAAACCCACGGCCTCAGTGTTCTTCCCAGCAGACAGACGAGCCTCCCCAGTGGAGGTCAATGTCAGGGCAGGCCAGGAGCCCAGTGGCTGCCCAAGCTTGCTCTCGGATATGTCCAGAGTTAGGTGTGCTTCAGTCTTCCTATGACTTCTAGAAGAGTCTACTAGGTGGGAAGAAAGTAGAAGGATGTTCACAGTTTGTGAGGCATGAAATTGAAGGAGCGTTGTAGCAGAACAAGGGGATAGTTAAGGTCATGCTAGCCTGAGAAAAAGAGTGTGTCAAGATCTCTAGCCAGCCCTGGCAGTGTGGTCCTACAATCCTAGACACTCAGAAGTTTGAATCAGGAGGCTCCCAAGTTTAAAACTTGTCTAAGCATCAGAGTAAATTTGAAGCTAGTCTGGGCAGCTGGGTGAAGTCCTGTCTCAAAAAAAACAATGTGAGGCTGGACAGTTGAGATGCAGTTCAGGAGCAGTGTTTGCCTAGCATGTGTGACACCCAAGGTTTACTCTCTAGTCTCACACACACACACACACACACACACACACATACACACACATGAACACACACAGTCATACAACATACCACACACACACAGTCACACACCACACATACACACACTCACACACACACAAACTCACATCCCCACACACACTCTCTCACACACAGTCACACACAGTCATACACTCACACACACACACACACACCTTACATCTGAGGGAGTCCTTGTGACTTCTCTGTCATTCCTTCCTATGGCCACATCTCTTGCAGAATCTTCTCTCTCTCCCAGTGGTGACCACACAACAAGAATATTGTCAAGCCTGCCACCTACGCCTCCAGACAGACCCCTCCCCCCATCCTCTGGGGCTTGGCATAGCCTGCAGAGTGACTAAAGCCTAGCCTGGTCCAGTCTTTCTGAAGGTCCTTCTGATCAGCACTCTGGCCCCTGGCTTCTGGAAGTAGCCCTGTGCTGTCTATCTTACAAACACAGACAAACCAGCAGCTGCGTTGTGCCCATGCTCATTAACGGCGGTTGCCAGAGCACCTGGAACATTCTGAGACTCTGGGTGGCTTTTCTTTCTCAAGCAGCTCCGTAAGCAGCAAACACAGGGTTGTGCTTTGCCAGGCAAAGTTTAAAAGGATGATGGCGGCTGTTGTCAATCACTGGCATTTAGACAGGAGTGCATTCTTATTCCGGAAGTCTATCTGCACAGTGAGGAAGTGCATGCTGACAAGGATGGGGTGATAAGCTGAGCCAGTGCCAAAGCAGGACTGGAAAAACAGGCTTGCTCAGAGAAATGTTCTCCGTCCTGGCAGTTTGTGTTAAGAAAATTCTCTCTCCATGGGCAGCATCTTCTCTTCAAATATTAACTCTTTGAAGGAAAGAAAGCTTGGGACCCCTGTCAGATAACATAGTGACATATACAGAAAGCTCTCAACAGGTGCTCGGTGGGTGAAGGAACTCAGGCAAGCGAGTGCACTGTGGAGAAGTCAGACTTGGAGGCCCGGAAGGGAACTTGGCTTGCTGAGTATCGTCTTTTTCCTGCACTGAAAGAACAAAACAAAACACCAAACTGTGTTGGGCATGGGGTTTGCTGAGGTTCAGCACAAGTGTGTTTTGTCACTCGGAGCACAGTGGGAGAGAAGCAATGTGTGGGGGTTACCTCCCTTGGCAAGAACCCCCGAGCTATTCGATGGTAGGTTCTGAGGTTTCTGTTGAGCAAGAGAGGGTTACTGTTGAATAAAACCAGCACCGTGGGTCATAGAAGAAAAAGAAGTATGTCGAAACTTCATCACTCAATTTGGACTAACGCAGCTTCTGGGGCTGGGCAGGTTCCCAGGACATGCATCCTGTGGTAAGGCTTCCAGGAGACCAGGAAGTGATGTGAGGGATGACAGATAGGGTAAGCCTCAGAGGCAGAGCCATGGGGGGCTGAAGGCAACCCCACCAAGGCAAACCTCCATGCCACCTGCGATTTCCAAGCCAACGCCATAGCCACTGGATACTGGCTTCATATTCTTAGGGATCTCTTTTCTCTGTTACCAGTCCCCATGGAAGTTAGGCAGGACATAACCCAGTAATGTCTTTATCTTTATAAAGCAAATCTTAAAAATGTGCGGTCGGTAAATCACACCACCGAAGTATAGAATCATTTCTAGGAAATAACAGGTATATGTAACTGTATATGTGCATATAACTTAATAGTTTTACATTTCATGAATACACATTACAGTGATGCTGAAGGGAAACAAAAAACATTTAAAGTAAAATGTTAACACTAGCAATGCCTAGGGATGAGAGAGACCTAATAAGGGAGTATACAATACTACAGAGCCCCTGCTAATGCCTGTTTCTCAGGCAACATATTTAATTTTTAATCCTTTAAAAATGATGTGTGTGGCCAGGCGTGGTGGTGCACACCTTTAATCCCAGCACTCAGGAAGCAGAGGCAGGTGGATCTCTGTGAGTTGGAGGCCAGCCTGGTCTACAGAGCGAGTTCCAGGACAGGCAAAGATAAACAGAGAAACCCTGTATCCAAAAAGAAAAGGAAAGAAAGAAAGAAAGAAAGAAAGAAAGAAAGAAAGAAAGAAAAAAGAACAAACAAAATGATGTGTATGAAACATACTCTTTTATGTGCATGAAAGAATTCTTGAGAGGTTCAAATAGTAATTTTTTGAAGAACTCTATTAACTCGTGAATAAGAACAAAGATCGGGTGGACTCTTAGATTTACGTTGGTTTCCTGTCAGGTGTTACGAATTACAGTGCATTGAGGAAGGCGGCAGGACCTAATGAAGTGCAGTGTTGTTAATTTCTTATTCTAGGGCTGTGGGGCACCACAGCTTCCTCCAGACTAAAGATTACAATATTGACCTGGTCGCAACTTGCAAAATGATAAGAGTATAAATCAGACCATCAAAACGGTGGGCGGCATTCACGTGCCTCATGTAGAAGGGAAGTTATTGTCATGAGCAGGAGAGTGGGTGTTCTGGGTAAGGACCAGTTGTTTCATTTGTCTGGAAAAGTGCAAAAAAAGTATTTTCTGGGGGTGGAGGAAGGCAGGGAGCTGAGATGTTTTAGATTTTGATCTAGATGATAGCTTTATAAACTGGAATATTTGTCAACACTCTACAATCACACCTTATTAAATTTTACCTTCTTTAAATAAAGATCAAATCAGCTGAAAATTAAATTACAAAGAGATAATGGCTTGGGGGAAACTCCGGAGTAGACAAATGTCTCTGGCCGTGGTTCTCAGCACTGAAAAGAATTAATGGAGAGTCAGTACTAGGAGGGTCAGGAGTCCCCAATGTAAGAGCTGCTATCAGCAATTCAGCCAAATTGAATTAAGTCATATTAGGTAACAGGACAAGCCAGAAACAATGGACTCTTCCATCTAACCCGACCAGCCCACAATGACGCTGTTAGTGAAAACATGTCATTTAAATGATTTCCAAAGCGTCCCTGATTTTTGTCCCTGTTTATTCCTTTTCACCTTCACGATTTTAGAAAGTAGCCCTGGGAGCCATCCGTTTTCTTTGTAACATACGGACTCTCAGATGTTTGTGTGTAGAGGACAAGAAGGGGCTAGCATTCGAATGTAGATGGTGAGCGGTTCGGAGCACAGCTGAGGGTGTAGGATTCAGCGATCAGAAAACAGGGGATACACTTGAAAGTTGGACCTAATCCGCCAAGATAAAGGAGAGCACAACGGATTAGAAAGACCAAGATTAGGACTGGCCTCCCAATCTACTAGTTGTTTCTTGAGACGTCTGCTTGGAAGTCCTCTGTGGTACCTGCTGGTGCCAGAAGCTGTGTGATTCCGCTGTGGTCCACACCAGCCAGGCGCAGGGCCAGTCTTGTTCTGTTGTTTTGTTTTAAACACAGCCATTTTTCTACTCTGGGCAATTACAACTGTTTACTCTTGAATTCCTCAGTGATAGGTGTTTTCCTCGTTTTCACCCCCCCCCAAACACACACACACACACACACACACACACACACACACACACACACACACACACACGCCCCGGCTGCAGTGTAGGCTGTCACTTGTCACAGCATCAGCATTCCAGCCAGCGAGGGCTGTCACGCTGGAGCCTCCCAGGTGAAGGTGCTCTGTGCCTGAGCAGGAGGAGAAGGCATAGTTATGAACTGTCCAGTGAGGTGAGCAGAGGACAAAACCCACCCCTGTGTGACCTGCACCCCATGAGGGGTGTGTTTTGTGTTTAGGCAGGAGGAGCTGATTTCCATGAGAGAGGGAGAGTAGAGAGAAAAGCCAAGAGCATGCCTGCCTTCTCTTTGTGCTCAGTGCTCCCTTCGCTTGCCCTTGGACCCAGACTGATCTCATAGCCTGCTCTGACCCTCAGCATTCTTCCCTCTCCAATGGCAGAAACCCAGCTCACATGATCCGAAGTAAGGGGCAAAGCTGGAGTCTCGCCTGTTAGGAGGTTCACTGTGAGAGACCCAAGGGCGAAAAGAGTAGACAGGGGGGGGGGGACCTGTGATGGAAAATCCTCCCCCTCCTCCTCCCCTCCATCCGTTACTCCTCCCGCATTTCCATCTTTCTTAAGCCCCCCACATACTTAGCTCTTTCTTCTGCCTGTTGTTGCTGGGTTCCATTTTACAAATAGGGCTCTTCAGGCCAGAAGAGGGCAGTTAAGCACCCTGTACAGGAACGATCCCGTTAAGGATCTCCTCTCCCAAATTAGCACCTAGAGGAGCCCTCCGATTGCCTAGCTTGGGACTGCGCTGGTCAGAGGATCAGAACATCATGAAGGTCTCTCTCCATCCAGCCTACCTTTTGCAGAGACGGTAGGAAGTCAAGAGAGGAAACACTTTGCTGGCAAGAGAAACAGCTGATCCCGAAGTCCTCTGAACTCTCCCATGTCACGCATGTGCAATCAAGACTAAAATTTGTGTAAACTCAAAACCTTGCCCGAAGCAGAAGCAAAATAACCTCTACCTTAAGAAATTATCTATTTATTTATTTTGGTTTTTCGAGACAGGGCTTCTCTGTATTGCTTTGGAGCCTGTCCTGGAACGAGCTCTATAGACCAGGCTAGACTGGAACTCACAGAAATCCACCTGCCTCTGTCTCCCAAGTGCTGGCTGGGATTAAAGGCATGCACCACCAATGGCCCAGCAAGGAATTACCTTTTAATCACTTAGCTAGGCTATGCAAAACTCCTTGTGAAGCTTGTAAGTGGTGTTCTGTATTTCTTGGAGGACAGTCAGCCCATCATTACCAAAAGTTGAGTTGACATTTGAAGTGTGGCCTAAGTGCCCAAGAATACCACTTGTGTTCCCCCAAAGAAGCAATGATGATATCCCCTTGAGGTCGTGGTAAGCACTGAATGAACAGTTCATGTTGATGTTAGATCTTCCCAAGAAGAGACAGCCAATGTTCCCATTATAGCTACAAGGTTTTGTCCTTTTTGGAGGATATTGGTTAGACACATGAGGCTTCTTGAGTAGAAGATATACATTCTCATTAAGAATGCCACGCCATCTCTTGGTGCCAAATGTGAGACCTCATTGCGGTACAGCTGTCAGAAGAAGCTCATTGCTCAGCATGGCATTCCAGGGATGCTTCCGTCTCTAGGGTCGTACCCTCTCTGACTCACTTTCTCTCTGTGTTCAGGAGTGTACACATTTCTGTCCAGCACCTTGAAGTCTCTGGAAGAGAAGGACCACATCCACCGGGTCCTGGATAAGATCACAGACACTTTGATCCACCTGATGGCCAAAGCTGGCCTGACTCTGCAGCAGCAGCATCGCCGTCTGGCCCAGCTCCTCCTCATTCTTTCCCACATCCGGCACATGAGGTGAGGCAGCTCCTGGGTACCACCAAAGAGACAGAAGATGCTGACCCAACCAAGTCTGTGGCAGTTAACACAGGATGACTGAGTAGGCAAAACACCCTAGGGAAAATGTCTGACTCAAAAGGTTAACAGAGGACAGAAGAGGGTCACAGAACTTTCTTGGAGCAGTGGACAAGCCGTCAGAGAGGATGCCCTAGAGGAAGTGATATGTATTGGTGGTTTGAAGTACATGGGATGCTCATTGGGTGGTGAGAAGAGGCCAATCAAAGGGTGTCAATGAGCCCAAGCCATCTCTCAAAGGTATCAGACACATCTGTTATGGTTTTGGCATAAATCCCTACTGATCTACACCAGGGGTTGCTGAATGAGAGTTCCCTGGGCTAAAAAGTTCATAGAGTCAACACTGATGCATCCATAGCTACCAAAGCCTTCCTGTCACCTCTGTTGTCCTTATCCTATTCCAAGCCACCATCCTCCATTTCTGTACCACATTCCATGTTTCTTCATCTCAATCTTTTCTATTGCTTCCCCTATGAAGCAACCAGAGTGCTCATTTTGAAATCAAACAAGCTCTTAACATCCCCACTACTCAAATTCTTCCAAGGGCTTCCTATTGGTTAGTGACAAAAGCATGCCATCCTCTGTTTCATTTGTGATGAAGCCCTTCTTAGTTATCTCTCTGGGGCTGCTTCGCAGCGGGAACCGTGACACGCGTGATTTGTTCGGCCCCACTGGTGGCTGCAGATTGGGCGTCTCTCGAGGGGGCAGGCCTCAGCTGGGCTCATTTATGCCTCTGTGGGACAAAGGTACACGCCAGGGTCTGGTGGCTGTGTTGTATATGCCATTCTTCTTGTACCCCAGCTTAGCTAGGCCATGCTCTCGTCTCAGCAGAGGCATGAGGAAGCCAGCCCATTTGAGGAAGAACATCACAGTACCCTGATTATGTCACGTCTGATAATGTCTCATCAGCTAAACAAGTCAAGGTGCTAAGCCCTAAATTCTAGATAGTGGACAACAAGTAGATGATCTCATTCAGGGGAGCTATGTCCATCTTCATCCACTTCGGATGGTGTCTTAGAGAGGGTCACAGAGAGTGGCTCTGAAGAACACAGCCCTGCCAAAATATCTGGCTGGGAGAGTGAGTTTCCTCTTGGAGAAAACTTGACTTTTCCTTTGGGGAATTTATAGAAACCACATGACCCCGTGGGTATTTTTAGTGATAGGAATCAATGACTTTTCAAATGCATTATGTTCTTGGCTTGTCACTATTAGCAAGTGTAGTTAATTAACACCAAGTATATTTGCAATATGTACCAGCCAAGGCTGGTTTTACTGATGGTGTAATGCAGGTGGTATGGCGGAGAGTTTTGTGATTGTGAAATACAAACAAGAAGGAACATTTTAGCCCCTCTCTCCTCTCTCTGTGACAATTCATGCATGCACATATGCCCTATACAAAATACTGTTTCCATACAGACCGGCTCCATGCAGCCAGGCTGAATCATAGAATTCTGGCTTTGTTAGCTTGGCCCTGACCATGTGTTAGGGCTGTAGCATAAATAATTTAATATGAGATTTCATCAGACTGTAAATGTGATTCATTAGACCGTGTGGCAGAATTGGCAAACTGAACATCAACAGTGCTTTAAATTAAAAGGCAAAACAAAAACAAAGGAGCACAGACGTGTAGTTGAGGTTGGGTTTCAGTTATTGGTGGGTCTCATGTTTTGTGGCACTTCTCAAACCTGGGCTCGCTTGTCACCATCACCAGTAGAAGTATAATTAGGATATCCTCTTAGTTCTGCCCATTCATGACATATACAATATACATTACTGGTTTTTTATTCTAGTTTTTTTTTTTTTTTTCATGTTCTCTTTGTAGAGCTGAAGCTGGCCTGGAAAATACCACATAACTGAGGCTAGCCTTGACTTTGCAATGTATGCCCTCCCCCCACTCCCAAGTGGGGAACACAGGTGTGTTCCATCAACATAGTTCTTATAAAAGAAATGGCAACCTATGGTTGCCTGCCCCATTGCCTGAGAGAGCAAAGAGGCACAAGAGAAAAGCCATTTGCCTACATCCCTGTCTTCCCATTTTCTCCACTTTTGTTGTGAGCTCTGGTAGACAGGGTGATATGGAAGGAAACACCTGAGCAATAGGGGTTGGACCATTGCCACGGGGAAACAAAGGTTTCTTGGTCACAAGAGGCCTTTGAGGATCCCATGGAAGTGCACCCAGGAAAAGGGAATAGAATGTTCAGATTATCTAAGTCTCTGTGGGTCTTAATTCCATGGAGGAGTAACTCAAAGACTGGTGGCAGAGAGTTAGTTACTTCAGGGTCACAGACAGGGTATTCTCTGTGAGGGAGATGAAGACAGGTCATTCGGTCTACAGAGAGCCTGGATAGAAATTTTAATTTTATTCAGAATATTAAAGGAGGCTGTTGGAAAGTGTAGGCTAGGACCCGAGACCTCAGAATGATGCTTCCAAAGTTAGGGTGGGTCTTCCAATCTCAGCTAGAAATGACCTCATAGACATCCACAGATTCCTAGAGCTTGTCAAGCTGATATTCAACATTGACCATCATAGAGAGGAAATGCACAGAAAAACCCTCTAAAATAAGCCTGAGGATGGAGGAAATGAAAATACATAAGCATGAGTCCTAGCCTGAGTCTCTGAAGCCCCAGAATCTCAGCATCTCCAGATGCCATCCAAAGTCGAATCCATAATGGGTAGAGAGAATTCCCAAGGGGCTTTGGAGTTGCTCTTACTTCACCCTCCTAGGAATTCCAGGCATCCTGGGATTCAGCTGTGTCTAATCTGCTTCTCTTCATGTCCCTTCTCCCCCCAGTAACAAAGGCATGGAGCATCTCTACAACATGAAATGCAAGAACGTTGTACCCCTCTATGACCTGCTGCTGGAGATGCTGGATGCTCACCGCCTGCATGCCCCAGCCAGTCGCCTGGGGGTCTCCCCAGAGGAGCCCAGCCAGAGCCAGCTGAGCACCACCAGCTCCACGTCAGCACATTCCTTACAAGCCTACTACATCCCTCCAGAAGCAGAGAGTTTCCCCAACACGATCTGAGAGCTCCTGGACTCCCCCAAGGCTCTGAGAATCCCTGCATCATTTTACCCATGTCATATATCACGTTAGCAGAATTTCGTCTCCTGCGTACACTCTGGCATGCATCCACCACCAGTGGCTTTCTAGTAGGATGGCCGTTCATTTGCTTGCTCAGTTCTTAGTGGCGTGTCTTCTGTTGGGAACAGACAAACGGGATTCTAGGGCTAACTCTTGGTAACAGCTCTCTTCCCACCGCCCCCTCCCCTCTGCTACAACACTAAATCTGAGGATCCCTATAGTCTTTGTGACCGAATGGAGATCACTGCATTGATTGAGACCCAAGCCTAGAGAGTGAGCATTTCACCCCTGATAAGCACTTTGTAATGACTCCAAGAGTAAGTCTCAGCAAAGTCTTCAAAGGGACTCCCTTAATTGAAGCCTTGGAGAAAGCGGTCTCACGGGTTCCTTAATGTACCCGTAGCCTCTTGTATTCCTATAGCAACATTTGATTTTATTAAAGGGAAATCTTGAGCCCCTATAGTAATACAAGGTGTACGAAGGGAAGGAAGATGCCCCGCCCCCTGTTGTCAGTACCCTGTCAATTTAATACACTGCACCTTCCGGCTTCTAAAGCATCAACAGCTGAGCATCATACACAGATCATGGGTTCTAGATAATTCTTACTTCCCATGACTGATAGGAACCACTAAGTCAGTTTCAGTTAGCACTCTGACATGAGGGCTATAGGGTGTTTGGATTGTATTTGATTTTCATTTAATAATAGCCTTATGCCCCTGGGGCTTGCAGTAAAGGCGGCTTGGGTACCTGTTCTGGTGAGTCTAGCATTCATCAGTAGAGGGCGCTCTCCTTGTCTCCTCTCCATGTGAACTGCCCTGAATTGTCCCCATGTAGAGCAACCAAGGGCAGCTACAATGAACCTACACCCTGGCAATACCTTTTGTTTGACTTAGTTTTGTTCTTGGGTGGAGAACAAATAATAAATGTATGACTGTGTCTCAGAAGGAGTCTGAACAAGACAGAAAGTAGGGAGAAATGTCCTGAAAGACCTGACCACAGGAAACAGCTTCCCAGGGGTGTCCTTCACAGCGGTGCACAGTGGGGCTGCCCTGGGGTCCACTGGCTGGTTGTCTCTTCATTTTAGGTTTGGACCTGATTGGATGAGGCCACAGTAGACACCTGTGTCCCTGCAATTCTTCCAGGAGCTTGGGGAAAACAATCTGCTGAGGCATTGCTTGACTATTCAGTCCTCACCCCAAAACTAGTTGGTGTGGCCCTGGGAAGAAAACTCCATCCCTCCCCGCCTCCCCACAGCTCATGTACTTAAGCCAGAGAGTAAGACCAGAATTGGGCCATGAGAGCCCTTTGACCAAAGGGATAAAAAGAAAGAGTAACCTAGCCACAGTCATCCACAGCCCCCAGGGTGTTGGCCTCTCTAGTGAAACTAAGGACTATTTCCTTTTTGTAACCAAAATGAAAGCGTGGTCTCCTTCCCTGATCATGAACTCCATGATGTGATGTGTTAGCCAACAACCTAGGTGAATGGCAGGGCCTCCCTTGGTCTGTCCTACTTGGAATGGTGGGTTCCATGAACTTCTAGTCTCCCAGTTAAATGACTACCAAAGAACTGGGGAACTGGGAGGGCCAATTGTTTTTTCCTCTTTTTTTCTTTAATTTCTCATATTTGTGCATCAAATTCTGGGACAATTTTATGTATCTGCTTTAAGAATATGTTTAAGAACATAATTTTTTGTTTGTGTTTGTTTAAAAAGCACCTTATATAGTATAATATATTTTTTTGAAATTGAATTGCTTGTTTATCAGACAATTGAATGTAATAGTTCTGTTCTGAGTTTTAATTTGACTGGGTTAACATTGCAAAAACCAAGGAAAAAATATTTAGGATTTTTTTTTTTGTGGACTTTTCAAGCTACCATGTCATGTATGCAGTTATTAATGCCTAAAGCCTGGTGGTTTTCATTGAAATGAAAATCACATTTCATATCAACTTTTGTATCCACAGTAGACAAAATAGCACTAATCTGTATGCCTATTGTTGGATGTTGAATGATAGACAATCTTATGTAGCAGAGATTATGCCTGATAAGGAAAATTATTCAGGGCAGCTAATTTTGCTTTTACCAAAATATCAGTAGTAATATTTTTGGACAGTAGCTAATGGGTCAGTGGGTTCTTTTTAATGTTTATACTGAGATTTTCTTTTACAAAAATAAAAACAAAAATCTAAAAAAAAAAAAAAAACTTCTAGGACTTTAGATGATGTAATACCAGCTAAATCCAAACAATACTCTAGTGCGGAGGGTTTTGCATTATCCATCTACTGTGTTTGTGCTCTTGTTATGATAGCACATTTGAAACGGGCGGAGAACATCAGCCAGCTGAAGTGTTAGCCCACAAGTTTCAAACAATGTTTGGAAAACTCTTTTTACCCTTATCTGAAGTGCCAATTTTGAGCAGCTGACATATTTCAGCTGTCGTTGTACTGGGGCACTGGCGACATGCCAGAGGGTCGTTCCTGTGCTTTCCCGCCACCTGGAGGAAATTCGGATGCCGTGCTCTATCTAGAGAGTTGGGAACCGGTGGGAAGATAGATGGAGGAATTTGAAGAATGGGGAAAGGAGGAATAAAGAGTACAGAAAGCATTCTGGCACCTTGAATGTGCTCCAGGTTTCAGAATTTCACTTCTGTCTGCACCGTAATAAAATAATAACTAAGCTCCACTGGTAGCCGTCTCCACATGCTGGCTTGATTTCTGAGGAAGGCTGTGGCAGCAGCAGTGAACTCCAAAGAATAATCCAGCAAGGGGTCTGCCTGAGTTTCTTCTAGCCATTGCTTAGCTTGCCGATTTGATTCTGGCCATCCAAAGAGAAGACCCTGTCAATGTAGGTAACAAAATCCAGTCCCGGAGGAAGTGCCATCTTTGATAGATTTCCCTGGCGACATGGAATTTCCCAGGACATATCTTTTGCCTTCGGGGGGGGGGGTGGTGGCTGAACAAGTAAGGGACTTAATAATTTCCTTTTAATCACATTGTGGTGTCCACACTTTAAAGTCTTACACATTGAAAAGGTCTCTGACTCCAGCCATTGGTTTGGGGTTACTCATATCCCTGCATGAAGTCAATTACAAACCTCTTCCTGGACCTGCTCTGCAACTCTGAGATGTACTGCAGATACTGAGACTAATCATTAGGACCACAGTAATGTCTAATAGTCTTAGTCAGATCTGCTTGGTGAACCTAAGTCTTTGAAAGGTGAATAGAGTCATGCAATAGCTCACAAGGCAACCATATTCTCTTGGATGCAAGTCTTGGGAAGTTGATCCAGCATCTACCATGCACTTCCTACATTACCTCCGTGAAAATGCACTCCCTTTCACCTGGAGCAAACAAATTGAACTGTGGTCCCAAATGTCTCTTTTCATTAGTGTGAGTATGCTCTCTTTCTAGCTTCATATATTTCCCATTTAAATTGAGGTATGGTCTCCTTTTCAGTCCTTTGAACTTGTTTTCTAAGTGATTATTGTCTCAATTATGGCAATTTTGCACTGTCTTTCAGACATTTAAGAGAATTTTCTACTCGCTTTCTTTTTTCCTTTCGTTTGCATCCAAACGTGCCTGAACTTTTAAGAGATGTAAATGCTGCCATGTTCCAAACCCATCTTTAGTGTCTTTGTACAGAGCTGTGCACTGTGGAAATAGCATTTAGCTCCATGGGCAGGTGACTAAGACATGATGGACCCCTTCACATTCACGGAGAGGTCATTGGTCATAGAGACTTGAATTAATAAGTGACATTATGCCAGTTTATGTTCTTTCACAGCTTACAAACAATTCTTTTTGTGGACTACATATCCTTCAGTGTAGAGCTCTTGTTTTATGAGGAAAGGCACAGATGTCCAATTGTGTTTGACAGACTAATACACTCTTCTACCCATACACACTGCTATTGATGTGATCCTGTTTTGTTGCGGCTTTGCTTTGTTTAATGAGACACACGTGTAAGCCTCTTTTGCACCTTGAAACAGTAAAGAATCCAGTGCGATGCTCAAGCACCTGTAAACCATCTTCTCAACATATTTGATGTTCAAATAAAAAAATAAATAAACTGAGGCAACAGGTTGTGCTGTTTCTTAATGCTCTGCCTCTTGCTAATAAATAGTTCATTGCGGTCCATGGAAAAAGAAGAGAGTTTCAAGGATCTGCAGAGATTGCAGTGAGACCTTCCCCTTTACCTGGCACCAAGTTCAGGGGTAGGGGGCTGATTTTAGGGTGAGTCTGGTCTCAGTTCTGAAGGCAGAGAATCTAAACAGAGTGGTTGAAGCCAGGACAAAGGCATCATTACAGTTGATGCCATAGTAGGAGTGATGGCCAGGAGGATCACATGATAAGCTAGAGAACCTGAGGGCTTGAAGAGGCTGGGTTTACTCTGCTCTAGTAACCTTCCTGCCGGGGAGCTGACTGGGATAGCATGGAAACCGCTCTGAGGCCTCGGGAGATCACTTGCCATTGCCCCTGATCAACAGTGTGAGTCTTTGGCTGTTTAGGGAGCAACGCAGTCTTCTGATGGAGTGTATGAAGGACGTAAGACCTAGTGGAGGGAGGATTCAGTTCACTCATTAGCTTGAGATCAATTCCCAAGACGCCTTCTTAAGGTTTGGGGCCTCGTTGAGACTCACGGCTGCCATGTTTAGATTTGCTTTTCTGAAAATACAGAATGGATGACTCAGGGAAGGCAACACTTCCGTCTTTTACTATGTGGCTTATGTATGTTAAGGAATTACTTTCAAGTTCATGTCCGTGGTAGCTCTCAACGTGACGCAAGTGATGACTGCAGAATGAATAGAAATAAGAACAAGGGATGGATGTCCTTTCGAGATAGAGATAGACTGTCTAATGAAACTGGATGGATGTCCATTCGAGATAGAGATAGATTGTCTAATGGGACTACCTACAGGTTGTCCAGGACTCCTAGTGGAAGGAAAGGATGGGGAAAGTTCCCTCACAGGAGGCGCTTTGCACAGAACACACAGCAACTAAGCAAGCTGCTGCGGGAAGCAGCTCTCCATTTTGGAAACACACCCTAAGAATAAACGGCTCACACGTCCCTTCACGGGGCTTCCCTTCATTGTGAGCCTCGCTCTGCTTCCTCCCAGGTCTCCCAATCATCTTTTCAGCTTTCTTCTGACAACAAAAATACAGTCATGCTTACTCTGCAGGTGAGAAACCCGAGACTTAACGCGGCCCTGCGACTTTACCAGGGCCACAGATCCGGTGAGTGGCAGATGTCAGATGAGTCTCCCTGTACTTATGCCGGTGTGATAGGAAGTGCCCCTTTATAATCCCTAGGGCCACCGTGTGCACTGTGGATTCGGCATTAGGACGGGCTTCTATGAGTATAAATAAAACACCAATGGACTTTGAAGGCAAAACATAATTAAAAAAAAAAAAAAGGTGCCACTGTGGGCAGGAGGCTAAGTGCTGTGTGGAGAGATAGATCTCTGTGGCCTGATGGCCTTTGAATGGGGAATTTTGATGCAAACATGCTGTCCCTTGCACTTGGTGACAGTACTTTCGGTTTCTGGGTTTGTTACCATTGTCTTCCTGCCTGTTCCAGGACAGCAGGAGGCGACCAGTTTCTTCTCTGATTCAATATACCTGGAAACAGGAGGGACTGTTTCCAAACAACGTCCCAGATCTGGAAGACTGAGGGTTCAGGCTTCATGCTGTATCAGTGCCTGTTTCAGATTCTGGCTGTCCCAGGCCAGGGTCAGTGGCCCTGTCTAAGACTACACCCCCACTCCTACTCCACAATCTGTTTGCTCAGAATCCAGCCACGGCTATGAAACTGTGTGTCTGTTCATTCTAGTTAGGTGACTACAAAGAAAAGATGAAAGCAAAGTAGTAATTGGCAAACATTTTCTTAAGGTTGAAAGTATGGATGATAGCATCAGTCACTGGTCCAGCCAGGCTAGGATCCAAGAAAGCAGGACCAAGTGGCCAACTTTGGGCCTTTTCCAAGTGCCAGCTATCGGCACACTGTGGGACAGATGGGGATCTGAGGACTGTGCAAATGCACATGGTGTGCTCCTAGGCCTGTCTGCCATACTCCAACCTGTCATCAGCCACCTTTTCATCGAGATGTCAACGACTCCGGGCACAGCCAGTGAAAGTTTTGTGAGCTGGTAAATGTTTTTATGGGCTGATGGAATTCTCAAAGTAGATTCAGACTCGAAGGAGTTGAAAGCTGTAAAATGCCCAGAGTGTTTCGACATTTACAAGCAGGAAGAACATGATAGAACACCTAGGGCCTCAGACCACGGGCCAGTGGGAGGGAGAACAGGCAAGTGCAGATGTACTGTTAGCAGCTGGGTAGCAGGTCATCTCAGCAGGGAGCCCTTTGCCCTGAGCAGATCAGCTTCTGAGTCTGAGACAGTCTGGGAAACAACTTTGAATGGTGGGAAAGGTTGAGGTGCCAAATGGAGATACATTTTTAAAGATGTTGCATCTTTGTGAATGTGGGGATGTGTGCAGAGGTACAAGTGTGTGTTGTGTGTAGGGTGCGCTTGTAGTGTGCCCTGTGGAGGCCAGCAGTGAAATTTGGTTGTTGTTCCTCATGATGACCAGTCACTTGCTTTCGAGTCAGTGTCTCTCACTAGAACCCAGAAATCACAGGTTAGAGCAGCTGGCTTGCTCGTGAGCCCAAGGCATCTGACTGCCTCTGCCTTTCTATTTGTTGGGATCAAAAGGGCGTGTACCATAGGTGGCTTTTGAAGTGGGTGCTGGAATTGAACTCAGGCACTCACACTGACTGGTTGTCTTAGTCCCCAACAAGGAGTTTATAAATGTTTCCCAAGGAGAATGGGTTAAGTGACTTATAAATTATTATTTCAGGTCACACCCCAGCAACCCTTAAAAAAACATTCCATCCTTGAATGCTATACTACAGTTTCAGAGAATCCAATTCCTTCTTCTGGCCTCCTCCAGGACCAGGAATGCATGTGATAAACACACACACACACACACACACACACACACACACACACACACACACACACGAGAGAGAGAGAGAGAGAGAGAGAGAGAGAGAGAGAGAGAGAGAGAGATCTGGTGCCCCCCCACAGTCTAGTAGCCATTATCAAAATTAATTTTAAGCTAAATAATATAACTCGAGGCTTCGCCTGATACTTGTCTTACATGTTCTGATACACCAGGTACGTTAGTGCATTTACCCCTCAGGATAAACTGTTATTTTCCCATTTTACAGAGGGAGCCGAAGAGCAGAAAGGCTAAGTCATTTGCCTATTACATGCCTGGGAAGTGTCTGGGCTTCAGAGTATACGATAGAGGTAGAACTTTCCCTAAATCTTAGGCAGGCTTTCTCAAAACCTACACCATTTATTCCCCAATCAGTTCCCTCACTCCAGTTAGGGTTAGATTAGTGGAGTTGTAGAGTGAGTCAAACCCCATCAAAACCAGGCATTTGTGAGGTTATGTTCACCAGTCAGCAGTGGAGGACCAGAACTCAAGGCTAATGCAGCGTCAGTGTTCAGTGCCAGTGTCAGGAAAGAAAGCCACCAGTTGAAGCTACTGGTGACTTCTGGACTACTACCAACATTTCTGTCCTTCCATTGTTAATGTTTTGGGGTTTGTGGGCAACAGGATGCCTTTCATGGCTTGATATCACCTTCTATCAGCCAACTTTGATTGGTGGGTGAAATTTAAAAAGTTCAATGAGCAGAGCATTAATCCCAGCACTCGGGAGGCAGAGGCAGGTAGATCTCTGTAAGTTCAAATCTAGCCTGGTCTACAAGGCTACATGGAGAAACCCTGTCTCAAAAAACTTTATTAAAAAAAGTTCCATGTTGATGACCAGGTGATAGGAAATGCCATTCTGTAAATATGTTTCTCTTATTGGTTAATGAATAAAGCACTGTTGGCCAATAGGAAAGCAAGGTAGGAGGGACTAGGAGACTAGGAGGATTCCGGAAGTAGGAGGGGTGAGATTGAAGATGGAGGACGGGGAGAGAAGAATGTTTGCCCCTCTCTCCGATAGGATAAGACCACGTGGAAGTACTTAGATTAATAGAAATGGGTTAATATTTAAGACAGAGCCAGCTGATAAGAAACTAGCAACAGGCCAACAGAATTTTATCTAATACAGGGTCTCTGTGTGTTATTTGGGGCTGGTGCAGCAGTGGGACCAGGCTGGCAGAAAAAACTACTACTAACAACCAGGTGACATCTCTTCCAGGGAACTTCTTTAGGGATTGAGTAAGTCTCTGGTCGGTGAGAGTGAGCCTCCCTATCCCAAATCCATCATTTTCACCCACGTTGTGTGAATGCCTCGAAATAACCAAGGATCGGGCAAGCACCTCGGACTACTGTTAGGATTCTGTCACCATGTATTTGGAGTATATCAAAAAGTTTTTATAAATTGAAAAACAAATCAAATACCTCCTAATAAAATAAAGATTCTCTTTATTCTTCTCCATTGTCTTTTCAACTTGTCATCATTATCACGGCTGCTTGGAATTTAAGAGCCAAATTATATTCCCTGTCCTGTCAAATTTAAATTATAAAAGCATCTAAGTGCTTGTGTGTGTGTGTGACGTCAGTCACAGTGCCAACCAAGCCTGTACCCCAACTGTGTCTGTTCTGGTTTCCTTGTCTTGTGTGATGAATACACACACGCGCACACACACACACAGAACGTTTTTCTATAGAATTGGAATCATGTGATACAAACATTTTAGATCTTATTTGAATGTAATTATACATAGGCATCTTTGCTAATCCATCATGCATGAAATGCATGTAATGGACATTACTTAGAAAGAAAAGGCACATGCTGTCCTAAATGCCTGAGTTGATCCCTGGAAGTCACCTCAAGGTGGAAGGAGAGAATCAACTCCACAGACTTGTCCTGACCTTTATACATGATACACTGTGGCTTGTGTGTGCACACACATACATCACACACACACACACAAACAGACACACACACTATGATAATAAATGAAATTTCAAAACAAGAGAAAAATAGTTACATCATAGTACATATTAAATGTGCAATGTATTTCATCCAAGAAGCCCCGTGCAGAGTGACACCTAAGTTGTTGTGAAAGACCATAGTAACAGAAGGCATCTGTTTTGCTCTTGATTGGCTTTGAGACAACTGTCTATTCTTCTGGAAAACGACAAAGTAATTTCAAACAAACACAAATCCCTGGTGTTCAGGATTTGATTGGTTGGAAATTTGGCCTGGAATTCTAAAATTTTAAAGTTCCCTGAAAGATTCCGCTATGCGAGTTATGGATATTAAAATTTCGATCATGATTCTGTGGTTTGAAAAAATGCTGTTACGATGTATTAAGGCTTTGGGGAAACATGGAAACTTCCCGTTCCACCGAGGGTGAGACTGTCGATCACCACAAGTTTTGAAGGAAATAATATGGCAGGATTTATTAAAATGCATTATTAAGAGTTAGGTTGCACATACCTGTCGATTGAGCAGAGCTTCCATGAACAAAGGATTCTTGTTGCAGGATTGTTTAGCAAACTCCAGTGTGAAAACAACTGTGGGAAAAAGATGATTTGTTCCAGCCAGCGTTAGGGTCCCCAGGCCTAACCACACTGTGGTAAATACACAGAGACAGAGAAATAGGCTAGGGAGGAGAAGGGAGCACCCGGGAGGAGGAGGGAGTGGAGAGATGTGCTACAGCAGACATACAGATGAATGCATTTAGAAGCCAATATTCAACACCAGGAGGAAAGTTAATAGAATGGCATTGCACTGGGGATCCTGTTCAGCTACTCTGTCATACAAAAAGTAACTATGGGAGGTGATAGCAATGCTAATTAGCTTCACTATAGTAACCACTTTTCTATCTGTATATGATTCCTTAGCACCATGCTGCAAATCTCAGATGTGCACAGTAAAAAGAAATGGAACTATCCCGCATGGTGAAGATGGATGCACATACAAGGACTGGTCTGCAGGTAGATGTGGTGGTTTAAATACGTATGGCCCTGTATACTCATGTGTTTAATGGTTTGGCCCATAGGGAGTGGCACTATTAAGAGGTGTGGCCTTATTGGAGGAAGTCTGTCACTCTGAGGGCTGACTTTGAGATTTCATTCGTATTCAATGTTCTCAAGCTTGGCAACAACGTGATACTGAGTCCACTTCCTGTTGCTTTTGGTTTAAGAGTTAGAATCTCAGCTACCTCTCTAGCACCATGTCTGCCTGCATGCCACCTGCCAGGATGATAATGGACTAAACTCTGAACAGTTAAGCCATCCCCGATTAAATGTTTTCCTTTGTAAGTACTGCTGTGGTCATGGTGTCTCTTTACAACAATAGAAACCCCAACTAAGACAATGCAAATTGTGGAATAATAAAAATAGTCCTCATGTTTAACTTGCATAAATAGCAAGAAAACAAGGAACTAGACTATGAGCAACCGATTAATGGATATAGAATCTGTATATATACACAATGAAGTTTTATTTAGCTATAAAAATGTAATCCAATTTTTATGTACACATAAATTAAAGTAAAATTAAAGAGACCACAGAAAGTTAAATAAAAATTAGATGCTGAGCAAAATAGAGACAGGAAATCATCACATTTCTTTAGAGTCTTTTGTAATTAAAATAGTTGATTTTATAAAAACACAATTAACCCAGAGCTAGAGAGATGACTTGGACGTTAAGAAAGATGACTGCTCTTGCAAAGGACCTGGGTTCAGTTCCTAGCACCCATATAGTGACTCACAACCACCTCTCCCTCCTTATAGGAGACCTGATTCCTTCTTCTGGCACCCATGAGCAGGCGTACACACATGGTATTAAACCAGACAAGCACACACACACATAAACATAAATTAAAACTAAAACAATTAACCTTGGCAGAAACGGCACTTATCCTTAGATGTGTTAAATCCTATGCTAAAGTCTTAATTATCTACTACACCAGTATATTAATAGTTACAATGCACGTTTATATTTATTTGTGTCATTTGTTTATATATTTGATTTCACTTATAAATTAGACATATAATTATTACAATTATTAGTTTGCTATCCACTGCTATGAATAAAATGGTAGGGAAGATGAGTATAGTGGTACATGCAGGCAATCCCATCACTCAGGAGGTTGAGGGAAGACAAGTGTTCAAAGCTAGCCTGGATTACGCAGCAGTACCCATCTCAAAAACAGCAAAGCTGAGCTGAACAATGAGCAATAATAGGTGGTGGGCTCTTTTCTTTTCTTGTTGTTGCAATAAAATAACTGAAAAACAACTTAAGGGACAAAGAACTTACTCTTGGCTCTTCCGTCATGGCAGGAAGAATTTGGTGGCAGGACCTCAAGGCAGATGTTCACCTTTCATTTACACACAAGAGTGACCAATGCTGGTGATCAGCTCACATTCTCCAGGTGCCTAACCCATGGGATGGATCTACGTGCACCACAAACTACATAGACAAACCCACAAGCTGATTGCCATGGTTAGTTTGAATCTTACCAAGTTGACAACCAAGTTTAACTATCACAGACAGATCAACAGCACAGGACAAGACAGAAGATGAAAAATCCAGCCTCCTGTAAAGTTCTCCAATGAAGCAGATGCTGAGTTGTAGGGGAGGATGGGAACTTGTTCATACCACTTGGCACCAAACCTTTTAGGAAAGGCCAAAGGGCCATGTAAGATTGCAGATGACACTGATATACTTGATTGAGGCAGAGCTGATCAGAAACCCTGGACCCTGTATTACCCCATCAGTCTAAACATCCCCTAGGAAAGTTGGGTACCAGTGGCGGGAGGTGAGCTGTGCAGGGTTAGGAGCTAAGGGGAAGGTTTACAACCACGGTTGACATAAAAAGATCCTTGGCAGCTTTTCCTAATGAATCCACCAATTCCATCAAGGTGTCTCGCCAGATTTGGGCCTGAACTGGAGTCAATCTGCAAGGCTCTAATGACTTCTAGGGTGCATCTGGATTTTGGGGGGAACTCATATACCGACACCTGCATCATAGCTGAGGAGAGAATTTGATTATAATTGTGAACTCAAGTTCGGATTTTTTTTTTCCTCTCAATTATATTAGGTAACAGGCTAAAAAAAAAAAAAAAAAAAAAAAAAAGAGGCTGATTGGCTGATTCATTCCCCCTCCCCCACTACTCTCTTGGTTTTGGAAGATTATATCCGAAGTTACCCTGCTTCCTCATATATGGTTAAATGTTCATTGCTCACTTTGCTTGGCCTGGTTCATCAGCTGTGCTCGGCATCTCAGCCCCTGGTCCTGAGTGGCTGCTCAACAATGGCTGCAAGAAGCGCTCTCTGGCCCGTGCAGGTTATTCATCAGAATGAGGGTCTCCCCAAGGTCGGTCTGTCTGTGGTCTCATGATGGATACTGTGCAACTCTGCAGCAGAAGAGACTGAGAAGCTGGGAACTTCAGAATAAAAGCTGTTCTTTTTCAATTTCATTATATCCTGGTGGCAGGAGGTAGGACAGCCAGAGTTATCACAACGTATTATTAAATCTAAAATTGCAGTGACCGCTCAGCTAAACACCTCCTCTCGTGACCTGAATTGGCTCTTCCATGTTGCATATGACTAAGCAGAAAATTGTCTCTGGGCTTTGTAAACCACCCTGCCTGCCTCTTTCGACAGTCTTCTTATTCAAAACGACACCCCCACTCCGCCATACCCCAGGAACTACCGAGCAACAAGGAAAGGAAATTTGCTCTCAGAAAATAAAGACATCTAATAGACACAATCCCCCTTCCCTGCCTGATTTTGATCAGAGTTCTCCGGAGTTCCTTCTAGCCTTCTCTTTACTTCTATAACACATTTCAGGATGAGTGTTGGAAGAGTACTTGGACTTTTCTACACGTCAAGGGCCGGGCGGGGACAACTCTGAAGGGGTAATGAGCAGGAAGTACTAGAGTCCTAACTGGGACTTGAGTCTGCAGAGGCTGGAGCTGTTCTCCCTGAAGGGTGGGTATGGCTTGCGTGTGGTCTGTTCTAGTCCTTGCTTGACCTAAATTACAATGCTGTCTGGGGCTGTTAACTACAGCACAGTTCTTCTCTCTGGCTCTTAGGTGACGGTAGATCGGTAGCCTTAGAGCCAAGAACCCAATTAGCAAATTGTCTTCAGCTGTCCTCAGCTGCACCCACAGCTCCTCCAAGGTTCTGGTCATGTGCTCCTGGCCAGTTTCCCCAAATCCCCTCACTCCATTGTTCTTTGCTATATACTTTTATATGGCTTGTCAATAAAATACTCGGTTCATGATTTCTTAACAGGGTGGTTTACGGTCCTGGCTATAAATAGTCTACTCCAGCCTGCCTTTCTGAAATAGTTGCTCGCTTAATTTTCTCTGGAGATTTGGCACTGTGGCCCTTTTCACTTACACGAAAGGAGTTACCGCTGACCCACCTCCCAGGAAGTCTAATCCCGCCCCTCCCCCGTAGCGCTGTTTTCTCAAAAGTTTGCCATTTTTCTAGGGTTTCTTATTCAATTGTAGCTTAGATATTACATTATCTACCCCGTATTCTTCCTGTCTTCTCTTTGTAGATCTTGTTTTGTCAATGGTGACAGTTCCTAATTGGTACATCTCATTACCAACATGACTACACCCTTCCTTTACCTACATTATTCCTCTCCCCAGGATGATCCATCCTGTAGAAATGTGACTTCAACAGCTACCACTGCCCTTTATCCTTTGTATTCTTCAACACACCCATTCCTTGCTAATGTGTTTCCAGGGTAACAACTGGGTTCAGGAGATGACGCGCTTGTGCATAAGCGCTGAAGACAAAGAGGGTCCTAGTAGAGGTCTCATCTGTTGTTGGCATGGCAGTAGTGAATGACCAGCCACAATCTGGAGAAGAGCATGATCTCCTGGCCCCAGGACTTACACACCAGGCTCCTTATTTATTTCCACACCCAACGTGGAGTAGTCCGGTTTCAAGTCACATTCTCTGTTGGGTGTTTCATGGTGTTAATGAGAACCATTTTCTTTTCTCTCTGTAGGGTCTGGGATGTGTTTCAGTTACAGTGTACAATGCCCTGGGTTTTATCACCAGCATATGGGATATGTTTTTTTTTCTTCTTCTGACATACTTATACCAGACTCTTCAGTGACGTGAGGTGTTGGAAGTGAGCTGACTGCACATGGAAGGGAGATGTCTCTGCACCCTCTTCATGCTTGCCTTCTTTACCACTTCCGCTTCCCAGTGCAGCCCCATGGCCTGGAAGGACTGAACTGAGCTGAAGGCCAAGCTGCTGCCTGACATAGGATAGGGTCGTGAGGAGAGTGCCGTGAGAACTGAGGAATGATTCACCTCAGAACTGTGCCTGGGGATTCTTCCAGCCCTGATTGCACACCGCTGGGAGGATCATGGGGGAAACAAGGTAGGAAATGAGCGACAGTAGAAGGCACTGTCCTCATGTCACAGCATGAACAAAGTTCAGTGCAGGGAAGTCAAATGCGGCTGAGAAGTGACCAGAATAATCTCTAACTGGGAGGTAGTTCGCAAGTTGTCTTCTGAGAGAGGAGAGCGAGAATAAAAGGGTGGAGTAAGGAGAATACGGGGGCAGCACTTGCCAACAGCAGCAAGCTGTCCCCCAGGGGGACGTGTAAATGCAATGCCCAGGCCTTGCCCCAGGGATGCATGAAATGTCTGAAGTGAGTTTAAGTTGTTCAGTTTACTAAGCCCTGGAACACACCCTGGTGGTACCCAGCCTATTCTGGGTCTTCAAACAGCCACAGAGTGGTCTAAATAATTTATTTCAAGAAGGATCTATAAACTCAAATGTTTAGGGGGCTACTGTGGCATAGATGATGAAGGAAATGGAGCGGACATAAATGACAGGAACCTATCCTTTGCAATTCACAGAAAGAAGTCAATGCAGGGTCTCATGATAAAATCCCCACCCTCCTTCCCCTAGCCCTCCTGACTTAGCTTGACAAGTATGGCTGCAGACATCTTGGCATCTTATGTACCCCAATATCAATACAAAAGGAAAATTGTATCTTACATGGTAGCTAAGGAAAGAAGATTGTGTCTTATCCAGTAACTAAAGATAAACAGTAGGCTTAATAGAACAGAAGGGATCCAAAGAGAGAGCATTAGGAAGGCTCATGGGCAGTGGGCACCGTTGGGATGGATGGAGAAGGGGCCTCTGGCAGGAATCTTACACGCTCTTCCAACTGTGCAATGGGAACAAAGAAGAGAGTGTGAGAGGAAGCCACGATCCATGAGGTCTGATTTGTTTCTCAGGAAAAGGGCTCCTCTGAGATCCTGTCTGAATCCACACTTCCTCTCAACACCCTTTTCCTTCAATGAATCCTTACCTTCTAGCTTCATTCATTAATAAAGAAGAAGAAGTAAGTGTAGGCAAATCACAAAAATGTAGAAAGGAGACAAAAAGGGTGTTTCTGTTTAGTTTTCATGGCAGATGCGTGAACTCAACTTTTTGTGTGCCGAAGTAGCAAGAATCATTTTGCTACTTTCCAAAGAATCCAATATGTATTATTCCTCCGAGGCAGTGGTTGTGAATTCCAGGCTTTCTTTTTAATTCCATTGATCATGTGATTAGTTGTTTTTTTTTTTTTTTTCAAATTTGTTTCGGAGGAAAATTTGTTCTATAACTCCAAATTTCTCTCCCTTCTGTTTAAAACAATTCTATTATATATTTTGTAATATATAAATTGTATTGTCATACACAAAGTATGATTTAACGGTAGCAACAAAAAGATAATCTACATTGCATCCCACTGAATAATGAAAATTCAAATTTTGTTTTAAAGGAAGAGAAGACACAGATGAAGTACTTCATAGTATCTATAATAAATGCAAAGAAATCAACAAACAAAACTTTGCTTTAGCAAACTGTACATACATAAATATCTTTTTTATACTATAACATTCAATTTCCTTCACATAAAGCTTTCCATGATCTTATTTATTACATCCAGGTTTTCTTCATACCTTCTTTATTCTTCTTTTTTTTTTTTTTTAAAGTGCCTTTCAGATTTACAGCTTGTGCCTCGAAAGCAACATTAAAATATCATGCCCCAAAGAAAACAAGGTAGAGAGGAAGCTGCCATATACGCTCCGAAAGAATGGTATATGAGGAGGTTCGAATACCTCCAGTAGGTTGGTAGATTGTGTGATACTGACATGGTACCCAGGAGGGTGAATTTTGGGTCGATGGAGCAGCACCATAGGAAAGCTGCCCAGGTGGCCCTCTAGAGCCATTGGCTATGCCAAAGGCTAAGCTTCAGGGGTCCAGGGAACTCTGTATACCCTTAACTTAATCTCTTTAGTGTTAAGGCGCAGGGGGTCAAATGGCGCCATCCCAATCCCATTTCTTCTCCTCCTGTTGCTTGATTTTTATGCACAGGGTATGGAGGAGAGCTGAAGCTGCCCTGGGAAGGCTTCTGCCAAGACCAAAGTCTTCTCTGGTAGCCTGGGGTTGCTTTGGGCCGATCCCCCTCACGCTGCCAGCACTTGTGTGAAGGACATCTTGCTTCAGAGTGGAGGAGGACCATTGGTGTATCTGAGCATGGGGTGGAATGATCGGGCAAAGTTGTTGGACAGGGCACAGCTGTAGTCTTCCTCTGACACCGGGACAAGGCAGGTGAGTCCGATGAGGAGCAGCAGGAGCAGCTGAAGGGGAAGAGCAGCCCTGAGGACCCGGAACAGGAAGGCTCGACCCGCCCGGCCTGGCCTGGGTTCAGAAAGGGAGGAACCGCAGCCACCTTTTGTGGACCTAAGGGGAGAATTGACACAATCAACTCAATTCAAATACAGGACGGGCCCCTTCCTTGCTTTAGTGCCTTCCTGGAATGTAAAGGGCCATGCAAAACACAACCCAATTTGCCAGTGAGTAGCCAGCCTTTCTGCAGGGTGCCCATGTCATTTCCTGACCACCAACGTAAGAGTGATGTGCCTTCTGCAGGCTGCCCATCATCCCCAGCATCCCCAGTACCAAAGGATGGTGGTTGGAAAGTGAACTAACTCAAAAGTAAATATCCAGTCAGCCAATTAAAGGTGACAAAATGCATTCAAATTAACTCCCTTTACTCAATTTGGTAAAAAATTTTCCAACAATAATGATATTTGTAGAATTGAAACAAATTCGGGATAATTAAGATGTGGCTGTTTGGTGCAGTTTTTTCTTTTTTTTTTTTTTTTTTTTTTTTTTTTTTTTTGGTTTTAGGCAAAATTAATTGTCAGAGCCCTTCTGTGTGCCACAGCTAAGCATCCTGCATATGATCAAATCTATGTACCATAAGGATCAAAATACTCCAGTCACATTGTTCTGTCCTAGGAAAGCTATATAATCTTACAGTAAGCCCTGGTTTCATCTTGTACCACAGCAGCATCTGGTCACACACAAGTAGTTTCAGAGCTACACAAAGAACAGCAATGGAGTCTGTCTATTGAACACGGCCACCAGAGAGCCCATTTTAGCCTGGTCCTATCACTAACTCAGTAGCTTGGAGAAACTGACACTATTTTCCCAGAGAGAGGCTAGATGGTCACCTTGAAGCTCCTTTAGATTCAAAGCTCTAGGTTTTCCTATGTGCTTTAAGTGTATCAAAGGAAGCGTAGAGGTTTGGGTATTCATAGGAAACAGTGGCTACAGTCATGAATATGGAATATAGTCCAGGCTACTGAGTCCTGAATATGCAAGTGGGTTTGTTCTAAGTCAGTTCAACTGTCTCCTTTTTGGAGCAGTGACTACTGCTCCATTGTGTTACTTGTGGAAAAGGCTAAGGATTGTTTGTTTTTTTACAAGAGATATTTTGTGGACATATCTACCTAACAGCATCCTATGAGCAAGAAATAATGGAAATAAGCAAGAAACTTTTCTCCTAAGGTCCCTAGGGAGTTGAGTGGAATTAAACATAAGGATATCAAATAACCTTGTTGGGAAAAGATGAAAAAAAAAAAATCTAAGCTGGTGAGTCTGCCGGTTCAGATTCTAAGAAAACATGATGTATGTAGCTTCCTAGTTGGCTGATAATTTCTGATGATGGGTTACCCTGAGATTACTGGAAGAAGAGACCCTGAGAAAATAGATATTTGAATAAAAATATGGGCATAATCTTCTTAAAGGGGACAGAGGGAACAATCTGTTATTAAACTATCACAGAGGAATGGGAGAGAGGCTAGTGCCAAGGAGTCCACACTGCCTTCTGTCTCTATATGATTTTTGACGAGTAACTGTGGTAGTCTTTCAGTGAATTTTAACAGAGGCCATATCTCCTTGGGCATGGCCTCTGGCAGACAGAAGAGGAAGGAGGGAAGCTTGAGGGGTGTGGCCTCTGTAATAAGTTCACTACATATAACAGAGGGAAAAACCATCCCTGCCCTAAACTAAAACTCACTTTTTCCTGAAGCCCACCACTGAAGGCAGTGCAAACCTGGCCAACCCAGCTTGCCTCTGCATGACAGCCTCGTCAGAAGAGGCTGGTGGACAGAGGGGTTCTAGTTTTTCAGGGTTTTAATGGACCTATGGTTTGTACTAACTTATCAATAAAAACAGGCCTCAATTGAGAGGCTAAAAGAGTTTAGCCACCATCTAATCGGAAAAGTATTTGACTGGCCTTATGCCAAACTTTGTAAGTTATACCTAACAAGGTAGATGGTAGAAAAATGGACATTTCAAGGAAAAAAAGTAATGCATAAAATAATATGTCATGTGCCTTACTGAGGGAAGGGGAAGGAAATAGAAACTTCTACAGCTACCCAATTATACACTATTCATGCTTAGATAAGGTTGTAGGAAAAATGTAACCAATCCCCTCACTTTATAGGCAAGTAGCTGAGGAAAGCTAACATTTGCTCTGAAAACCACAGGACAACACTCTAAATATGTATGGATGACAGGAAAAGAAATTGACAGAATGAAGGCTCAAGCTTATATCACTGTCAAGGAGCACAATGAAGGATACAGCCTAAGACAGTGGTCAGAATTTGGACTCTCTTTAAAAATCGTGTGTGTGTGTGTGTGTGTGTGTGTGTGTGTGTGTGTGTGTGTGTGTGTCGTTGTGCACATGGAACAAAATGTTGATTTGATGTCAGGTATCTTCTTCTATTGCTCTGTTCTTCTCCCTGTTTTTTTTTTTTGGGGGGGGGGGCAAGGTCTCTCACAGCACCTAATCTTGTGGATTCAGCAAGACAAGCTGGCCAATAAACTACCTTCTGTCTTCTGCCAATCCTGTCTCTGCCTCCTCAGCACCAGGGCTGCAGGTACACTTTTTGTGTAGATGCTGAGCATTCAAATTCAGGTCCTCATGCTTCTACAGCAAGCACATAACCAACATAGCTATTTCCCCATTGTTAGTATTCAGGCGTCTGGACTGGCCCGCCCTTGGGGTCCTGACAGGACACGCCCTCAGCTGCAGCCACTGAGAGCACCGGCTGTGCACGTTCACTATGTTCCCTTTGAAACCGGCCCTGCCCACCCCATCCTTCTCTCTATTTCTCTCCTCTCCCCCCCCCCCTTTCTTTTCTCTGCTCTCTTGATGCTCTTGTCTCCAGAGGCCAATCCCCTCCTTTCTTTTCCCCCTTTTTATGGTCCCTTTCTCTAATAAAAAACAAACAAACAAAAACCCTCTGCTTGAACCCGGTCACATGGTGTTTTTCTCTCACAGGCCACTTTTCTTAGAATACAACATCCAGCCCCAGAACCCTGACTGTAACAGTAGCCAAATTACACAGAAAAAAAAAAAAAATCAAGATCTTCCCCAGATCCCCCACACTCCCTGTTATACCATGACCTATCAGTTGGTGATATGAATGATAGGCATGCCGGTAACATTTATGTTACATATATTTCACATGTAGAAGCAAGTAAGAATGCTTGCACACTAAAATATTTGGGAGTGATTTTCTTATGTTTAAGATCAACATTTCTACTCATAATGGCATTGGTCACATGCCCTGATTTCACTACTGAGGAGACTGCATTTCCAGGAAGTTGCGTAGTACACAGGTAATAACTATGTAGCCACTATATACTAGCCCTTTCTCATTTGTGAAGAAGATGGATAGCTTAGCATATTAAATACCAAAATCAGTTTTTTCTTTGATAGCTTATATGATTAAAGCATCCTGAGAAATATGGTATAAAAAGACAGGACAAAAATAAGACTCTTCATTACATGTTGATGTGGAAATAGTCCCTGACCCCCCCCCCCCAAAAAAAAAAAAAAAAAGAAAAAAAAAGTCATCCCTGGAGCTGGATAAGTTACAGCACAATGGCAGAAGAACACTCTACATTCCTCATGGCTGAATATCTAACTGATGCATTTTTCACTGGGAGACATCTGGATACTTTAGTGATGGGCAAAGGTCCCCAAACAACTGATCATTCAAACAGAGCTGGATAGCTCCTCTTTGTCAATGATTGGCTACCCTGAGGGTAAAGATCAGGATTAAAACAGGCCTGCATGACCAACTCATTCCTAACGAGAACTACAGTTCATCCGTAGGGGAGCATGGGCTCACATGTGACAGAATCTTTTGAAGGCCATGGCACATTAAACAACATCAAAGCATTCTTTATTGAAATGTAGCTGCCACCTGACTTCTACTGTTGAAGAACGCCAGCTTAGGGAGAACTAATGGGCTGAGGTTGGGACAAAGAGGACATAGAGTACTTGGTGGCTTGTCTATGCAGTTGACTGAAATGCCCAATCTGCCAACTGAGAGAAGAGTCCACCCCACCTGGAATAACTACTAGAATTCAAAAGGTTTCAAAGTTGACTCTGTCCGAGAGATTTTAGTTCCAATGGGTTAATGATCTCCAGTTAATATTACTTTGTAATATTAACTTATTGACCCAAGATCACTCAAGTTTCAAGAATCCTGGGAGATTCAGCAGCATGAAGAACAAAGGGGATAAGCAGACTCATTCCTAGTCCTCACAGGCTTTTGTATAGATGTGGATGACAGTGTAGAGTGCGTTTTTACAGGAAAATTTAAATGTGTGACTTTACCCAAAGAACTTAACCAGTGGAGACATCTTATGTAGTTTTGTCCAGAATAACATGTGCTTATTCTCTATGCATAAATATATATCCCATCTTTCAAGCTGATGAATAAATGACTATTTTGCCATTATGCCCTTGGGTACTATTGAATTCAGTCTATACTTTCAGGAAAACATTTTTGATTTACTAATAGTGTTTCCAAAGATATTATTTCCCAAACTGTTGGACTCCTTACCCCCAGATGTTGGGACAGCTTACTTCAAAAGAGCAAAAGAGAAGCCTGTTGGTGTCCCTGCCCACAGCTGTCCTGGGGCAGGAAAGCAGCTGCCCTCATAAGGGCAACTGCTTTATGCTTTTTGTCTTTGGATGCTTTGAAAAAATGGCCTTCCAAAAGAGACAAACAGAAGGAACTTGGAAACAAACTCCACTAGAAACTGAATAGCATTTATGAGAGCTCTTAGTGAACAAGCAAAAGGAAACCCCCCCATTGGCTCGCTCAAACATATGTAACTACCTTGAACCAATTGGAAAGTACACCTCTTGTCCCTCCTACCAGGACTTCCCGACAGTCCTTTTTGACTCCAGTTGCTTTTCAATTCTCTGTGCAGAAGATGCCAAAACCCAAAGCTCCCAGGGTAGTTCTACCTTCTGAGGCTCTCAGCTATAGAGTGAAGTCATCATTCCTCCCTCACAGAGAATTATGGTCTGCCATCTTGCTGAAAGCTGGCATGCCATTTTCACAGTTGTAAAACCACTATTCATCAACCACATATCTGCATGGAAGACTTTTTTGGTGAGGGTTACAAAATCTGAAGTCAGATGCTGGGAAAAGGTACCAGCTGGTCCAACAAAAGTGCTGTCTTGAAGGGACACTTCCCCATGCTTATCTCAAATATAAACCATGAGTATGAGGAGTTAGTAGAAATGAAGGCACAGTTTTTTTGTGTGTGTGTTGTTTGTTTTGGTTTGGTTTTTGGTTTTCCTGATTCTTATCATTTTAGCAAGTTCTTAGGAAGCTCCTTGCAATTGATTCTAGAAATTTCTGAATTCTGATCATTGCAAATACAATGGAAGAAACCATCATGTATTGATTTTGTAGGCCTAAACAGTGTAGACTCTGAGTAACTACTGGCCTCCATTCAGCTAGAATATTACAGTGTTCAATGAGAACATTCAAATTAATTTAAAAATCACTTAAACTAATGTAAAAATTGAACTGAAATATGCAACAGGTGAGAATGTAGTTAACATGGAGTTGAAACAACAACAACAACAAAGATACAACCGCTCCCTTCAAACCCTTCCAAATCAGTTCTTCTTTGTTCTCAGAAACCATCTGACTCTGAATCCCATGTTTCTCCAATAACCTTTTGGATTTGCTGGACCACTGCAAGATCAAACTCAAGGCTTCTATGCCAAGGAACACCATGACAGACTAGACTGTGATGCAGCTCAGTTCCCTCTGCACTTATTGTCAGGGTTGAGTGCGCCCAGTTCAACATGCCATGGGCTTAAGAAGCCCCGCGACGTTGTCTAGCCACAGTCTGCCTGCCAAGGTGTTTGATGGAGCATGCCATTCAGGTGAAGTTTCCTTGTAAACTATTCCCTCCCGGGTAACCAAGCGAGCACTGGTAAATTATCAGAAAGATGTTAATTAGTGATGCCAGGCAGAATAGAGCTGAAAGGAGCTTGGTGGGTATCGCAGTGAGAACGTGGCTGACCCATTGGCAAAAGCCCTGTTGGGGCACATAGAAGCAGTGATGCCCCAAGAAACAACATCTTGGACATATTCAGAAGACCCGTGTGGCAGCTTACAATAATTAGAGGAGCTGATAGACTTGATTTTGTGAACGAAAGGGTGATGAATTACTCCTGGGATTGCCTAACAGTTTTCCTCATTGTAATTAGTATCACTTTTGTCAATCAGAGTCTGGATCTGAGGTTTTCTGAAAGGAATTGTGTGGGATAGTTATCACCTTTGGTAATGGCATATTCAAATTCGTGGGAGAAGGGGAATTGTATAACACGATGCTTTGCCTACAGTATGTGATTGCCTTTTCTTGCAGGTGACTAAGAGGGTATAAGAACACCCACAGGTGGCCTTCATGGCCATCCTAAGTCCCTGGGAGGTTTAGTCTATATTTCATTATTACTGTTTTATTATGGTTTAAAAAAATGTTTAAAAAAAACAAAACAAAAATGCAACATTGTTTTCAAACAATAAAAGGGAGAAAAATTGCAGTTAAAGGAGGCTGGAAACAGAAAGCTTATAAAAATATGCTCAGGGTGTTGCTTCAGCTGAGTGGGGATGATCACTTAAAACAGCCAGCCCTGGAGAGCACAGCTGGTAAACCCAAACTACCCCTCAGGTTGTTTGCAGCTACACATTCCCTCCTCTCCACTCTCCTCGTAGGCGATAAGTTTCCAGAGGGGCAGATATTTCTCAGGGAACTGCCTGGGACTGGAATGAAAGCCCAAGCAGTGTTTTCATCACACACACACACACACACACACACACACACACACACACACACACACACGCACACACACAGAAAGAAAAAGAAAGAAAGAAAGAAAGAAAAAATGAGGTTTTCTGGGGAAACATAAGCTGAGCTGTGGAAGGGCAAAGGCAGACAGACATCACACCAACAACAGAAAAGGCGAAGCGTTGCTAACCGCAGAACGATGGGGACCTCAGGGGCAAGCGTGGGGTAGGGTGGCAGCAGGGACACCCGTTGGGGTCAGCTCTCAAGAGGCAACTGAGAGGGCAAGGGCTGATCCTGAATTCAGAGTGAAAGAGCTCGCCAGGGGCAAAGAAGGCGAGAGGCGAGTGCTCTGGCACAAGAGGCTTACAGCAAGCAGAAGATTCTAGAAAAGTGCTTTGTGGTTCTTAAGTGGGAAAAACATCAAATTAGGCTCTGCCATTTTGAAAATCAAAACCCACAATCTGGATAAAACAGGAAGGTGAAATAAATAAATAATAATAAAAAGAAAAGAATTGGGGATGTTAGTATATTTTATGCAGATTTGTGGGTTCTGTGAGTGGTGAGATCATTCATTGATCAATTACCTAGAAGGAGAGAGGATGATAAAAATCTGCCCTGAGTCAATGGCAGTTGCACCACTAACTGAATCACATATTCATCCTTTGATGGAAGGGAACAGATGGGGTAAATACAAGGAAATAAACTTTTGATGGGAGAGACGGATATGAGATTTACCTGTTCTCTATGGAAAGAGTCTCTTCCCATTGACCAGGACAGGGTGCGTTATCTCCACTACCCAGATCAGAGATTTCCCTACATCTCGGGCAATTTTTATCATCCTCTCGGGATTCTAGAACAGGTGGAAACCAGGAGAACAAGGTACCTGCTCTTTGGGCTGCTGACAGAGGGTCCAGGCTGTGAGTGACTACATTTGCCTCGTGGCTGTTTGCAATGAACAGGGGTAAAGAAAGAAGAATGTTCAGTCTAGGCAAATAAAGACAAGCTAACCAATGAAATCAACCGGGGATGCAGCAAAAGGGCAAACAAATCAAATGCAATGACCGGCACCCATGGACCAAGGAAACTGGCTTTTCTCTGGTGCAGGGGGAGGGGCAGGCTCACGCATGTTTACCATCTCAGCCATTAACTCAACTTGAGATGTGATTGCGGCATGCACCCTTGGTGGGCACAGCCTCCCTCCTTCCTCCTCGCAGATGCACAAATGGGCCTGTAGATGTGAGGTTCTCTGTACAGGCGTTTAGTGACTCTAAACATGGAAGTCACTTCATCATTCTGCACACTTCAAAGATAGCTCACATAGGCCTTTTCTTTTTTGGAAACTTTGAGGAGGACACTGTCAATATTAAGAATTTTAACAGTAATCTGAGAGGGTTCTTTGCATAGAAGCCCAACGTGTTCCATACTTAAGACAAATCAAGGCTAAATTTTGAGATGAAAAGCCAGTATTCCTGCACATTCTTAAACTAGGATCTATAGGAAACTAGTGAATGTTGATAAAACAAAACAAAATTCTAATAACACATGTATCAGCATAGAACATAAGTATAAATGACAAAAAAAATGAAATTATTACTTCTAAAATCTAAGGGGAAATGGAATGAATATACTTATAAAGCCAGACGAAAATATCAAACAAACAAACAAAAAATAAGAACAAGCTCCTAATTTCACAGAGAATGGAGATATAGAGGGTAGCAGGAGCCACATTTGCCTTTTGTCCTCTGTGCTCTGGTGAGCCAGGCCCCACCATGGGCTGTGTATGGGGTGGGCTTGAGTAGCTACCCTTTCAGGGCTAGTACCCAGAAGCCCTTTGTCCATCTTATCAATTCAGCAGACTTCCAAGATGCTCTCAATTTGCCTTGCTGTTCAAGGCACTTCTGGCCACGACACCCCACCTTGGTGTAGTGAGCGTGCCTGTGGTAGTCTGAAGAAAGGTGCCACCAAAGGTCCACATGAGGGCCATTTCTAGAAATGGCCAATTGAGCAAGGAAGAAAAATACTTTTTCTTCCTGCATAGTAGCCACACATTGAGCCCATTAAAAACAAAAACAAAAAACAGGGGGGAAAAATCTTTCTTTTTAATTGCTGAGAACATGCTGCAAGGTTGGAGACATAAATCTACATGGGTGAACACCCTTTCCTGTTTGGGGATTCCTGTTTTGAACCTGCAGATCCTGTAGACACAAAACCTGTCACTTCCCACGGTTCCTACCCATGGACCATTTGGAAAGAAGAAAAGTTACCGATTTCTGTCTGTTAGGGGTACTTCTGCCCGATGTAGGACTCAGGGACCCTGAGGTGTCCAGTTCATCAGCAGAAGACCAGGAGGACAAATCCTGCAAGAGAAAAGGATACATTGGACAACTTCACACCCCAGAGCACTGGGGTCTTTGCTGATGCTCAGCATTTCTCACCTCAGCCCTCTCCAATTTTATCTTACATCTCCATCATAAAACCCAGACCATTTATGAGAAAACCTGATTAAGGTGACTACAAGAATGAAACCTAATTTTTCTAGATTATTGGGATTTCTTGGCATAAGTTCTGAAAAACATAGTGTTTCATTTTTATGGTTTTGTTATTCCTTAGGGACATGGGCACAAGTGAGTTGGTAGTGGCTTGGGGTGGGGTGGGGGGATGGGGGTAGTCTCCTATAGGTCAAACAGGACATACAGAATCCAATTCATTTACATTGGGGGGGAGGGGCTTGACAGTTGTCTAAGAGACTGCTCAGTGAGATCACGCAAACTGTACTACTTCTGCCCTAATGTGACTCAGGGGAGGCTGTGCTTGGAATGCATCCAGAGGGATGAGCAGTTTTGTGTTCGTGAAAGGACTTCACAACTGCACGCTGTATCTGTGTGTATATGTCTCAGAGCTGACAATAGGGTGTGATAGAGTTGACCCAAGGGGAAAATGGGTAAAATAAACACATAGAGAACCATGTCAACAACTGACTGGATGGATGGATGGATGGATGGATTTAAAAGGGGAGAGAGTTCCCTGCATGTTTAACGAAAAACTCACATGTGGTGATTATGTTGATCTGTTACAGCTGTCTAAACTGAAAACATGTCATTTCTTAAATAAATGTTTGAAATAAAAATGCCACAGTAGTCACAGCAACAGGGTTGACAGTAACAGGTTGTTGAAGAGGTCTCTTGGATTTCACAGACTCAAAAGTACTGTCCTGCTATGAAAGTTTATGAGTCTGCTTTTGTATTTTGAGACAGCTCTCGAAGGAGCGGTGATGGAGAGCGGCCACTCGGGTCTGACAAGTGGTCCATTGGAGTCTCTCTACAGCAGGTGGAGATACGGTGCTTCAGGCTCTGTGGGAGCTGTGACGACTCTACAATGTCACCTACCTGCTGACTGCTTGACATGTCCAATAACTTGGCTAGATCCTTGATGTGATGGCTGACTTCCTTCAGGAGAAGTTTGAGCCGGTTCCCAATAACATGGACTTTTTCTTTGGCTTCTAGGCAATCTGAACCTTCAGCATTCACTAAGAGTTGGCGAGACATGTCTTGCAGCGAGGCCACTCTGAGCTGGGATTTCAGAAGCTCCTGCTTTATTTGCTATGTACACAAAAGGAGATATTTCTTTAAGAAGCTTTGGCACTTAGAGGGAGCTGCCTATGTGGGCCTCCCATGGCATTCAGCTTCCAAATAGGGACTGGAGCTCATGGCACATGATGTGGGGATTCCATGCTAACCTTGCTATAGCCAAGTATGTTCTGAAAGATGTCTAAATCCCTATAAGCTCAGGGTTCTCACTGGACATGTGGTTTATGGTAAGACTGTTAAAACTGAGTAAGGGGTGAGGAGATGCCGACAAAGGACAGTCCTATGCAAATAGTCCTAAAATAACCTGTTAAACAGAATACTGAGCCGCTACACTCTAGGTACAACAAAACTCAAATATGTCAGGGCATACTCTGATATCTAGCTAAATCTTTTAAAATGATCTTCAGTGATTCATCATTCCGAGGTACCTGCCAGAGGTCAAGGTTGAGTGAAAATACAAGAGCACCACCACTGGTTTCAAAGACACGACTAATAAATAGTGAATTAAAAGCTACCGATTCAGTAGTTTAGGTTAGTGAGTGCTAAATGCTATGACCTAGCATTATATAACCATAGAGACAGACCAGATACAAAGTATATTCCCGTAACAGAGCTCAAGCCTGCTTCCTTATCATCTATGCAAATTACCCAGCTACACTGTATGTTAAATTGTCTCAGCACCCCTGTGTATGAATTTGCATAGTAAATTTCTGGTTGAATTTAGTGCCAGAAAAAGCTTCTAGCTTCTAAGAAACAAGTACGTTTTGGTTTTGTAAGATAATGACAGTAAGTTACCTCCTGGCTTTCTGCAAACTTGCCACCAAGGTTTCTATCTCACTAGGCATATTTAGTTCCTCTTGAATCGACTTAACTGACTCTCTCCGTTCAAGTAGCTTTAATTTCAGTTTTACCACAAGTTACTAAATATACTGTGGTAGCTAGGGCTAATTGCCAACTTGACAGACTCTAGAATCATCCGGGACACAAGTCTCTGGCCACTCTGCAGGGGAATGTCTTAACTAAATTCACTAATTGGTGATGACCCATCCTAACAGTGAGAGGGACCGTTCTCTAGGAAGGGGGTCTTAGGCTGCGTAAATGGAGAAATATGGCTGAGTACTAGCATTCATTCATTCATTCATTCATTCATTCATTCACTTCTCTGCTTCCTGGCTGTGGATGGCAGGTGGACGGCTGCTTCAGCCCCCTGATGCTCTGGCTTCCCTGCCATGATGGACTGTACCCTTGAACTATGGGTCAGGAACCCCTTTTCTCTCCTTAGTTGCTTCGGTGAGAGTATTTTATTATAGAAACAGGAGAAGAAACCCACACATACACTTCGAGGCTGCAGATGGAGCGTACGGAGTTTGGATTAAAAGTAAGTATATAATTCACTATAAAGGCTGCCTTGATACACACAAACTAGGATAAAGAACACTTGAGCAATGGGCAATTGTGTTGGTAGGTGTGGCTCATGTGTTGCTGGTGGTTTCTCATGTCCCACCAGGTCCTGCCACCTCAGCCCCAAATGAACACACAGAGACATATATTAATTACTAAACTGATAGCCTACTGTTACAGGTTCTTATTGACTAGCTCCATCTTAATTATTAACCCATTTCTACTAATCTAAGTATTTCCATGTGGTCTTATCTAACCCGAGACGGTTCCAGACCTTGTTATTCCTTCCTCTGCTACATGGTGTCTCTTCTCGGTCTTTTTGCCTACCTTTCCCAGAATTCTTGTCTCCTAGTCCCGCCTATCTTCCTGCCTCTATTGGCCAAACAATGTTTTACCCATCAACCAATAAGAGAAACACACATACAGGAGGACATCCCCCTTCACTAACACATATTTGTTTGGTGACTGGAAACCTATGGAATGAAATCAGAGACTTTAGTTAGAGCATAAGTTAAGAGCATGAAAAAAAGAAATCTAAAATTCTTACCATGAGTTGTCTGTGATGGTCCTGAAGTATCTCTGGGTCAAGGGTAGAATCAATTGGGACAATTTCATTTTTCCTTCTGTCAATGTTTTCTAGCATGAGAAGCAAAGCATGGCTCATTTCGTGAAATTCCTATGAAAACAAAAAACAAAAAAGCATAAAATAACTGTGAATGGCACATTTCCCTAGAATATATTTCAGTTCCTTTTTAAGGCTATCACCCAGAAACATTAGTGACCAGGACACAACCCCTCTCAGAGGAGGGTCTCTGCTTGTTTTAGGAGGTAAGTAGCTATGGCCTGATCTCAGCTGCCCTAGTGCATGAAGTCACCTTCTTACCTAGAGCATCTAATTTATACCTTGTGGGGACATTTAGACAGGAAGCATACTGACATTAGAACACTTAGTTTCTGAAAAACAAAACAAAAACCAGCAGTGTTAATAGTTAATCTGAAAAGAAACAACTGGATTCTGGGTATGCAGAAATTTCCATTTTTTTTTTTTTTTTTGACGGCTCAATCCTGTATCCCCTTCATTCATCTTCTGATGCCCTTACTGGACCTTGTTCTTGATGCGCCCCTGCACACGAGGCACTGGCTGCAGTGGACACCCACTTCCCAGGAGGCTTCACACCTTATCCTTTCCCACTGCATATGGGTCTGAATGCAGGCGGAGCCTCGCTGTTCTGTGGGACCTGGCCCCTGACCTTCTGCTCACTTCACACAGCCGTCTTGCTGCTACTCTAAGAGAGGCGACACGTTTGCATACTTCACGGACCTCCAAGCTGTTGAGACCCTCCTTCCAGCATTAGTCAAATAGCCACAGGGCTTCTTGTCCCCTCCCCCCGTAATGGTTTTCTCCATCACTGTCACGGCTGTGTTTATACATTCCTACTCCTTGAATAACTATTTCCTTGCTTTAAATGTTTTTTTTTATTACATTTATTCATTTGTGTGGAGAGAATAGGGACATTTATATGCCATCCATGACACACACGTAGAGGTCAGAGGACAAATTCCAGATTCCAGTTCTCTCCTTCTGTGACATGAATTCTAGCTTGGTGCCAGGCATCCCTACCTGTCAGCTCCTCCCATTTTGTTACTGCTTTTTGTTTGCTTGTTTGTTGGTTTTATTTTTTTTTAACAGAAGTAGAGACTAGGCTGTATCTTAACTGCTGAGGGATCTACCTGGCACACAGAGGAAATTCAGTGCTGGCATAAATGAATGAACAAACATCCGTAATTCTTGCCTTGCCGTGCAAAAACTTATCTGCCTAAATGTCTGGTCAATCTGTCTCTAGTGAATAAATGGACCAGCCAAAGAGGGATTGTCAACTTGGGTGGGCATTGGCTTTTTATCTAGATAGAGGATGAGACGAAACTCCTTGCATGTGGATCGCAGGTGCAGATTCCCCAATAATAAAAGCTACCTCATTCAAATACTGGCTTCGGAGAGCAGCCACATCCTTCAAGCATGTCTAATGTCAGCATCCTGTCTGGTGTCGCCATGCACCCAAAGCCCTACCAACCTGGCATTGCATCAGCGCATCCTGCAAAAGGCCTCGCCAGTCCTCCAGCAGAGAGCACACTCGGTCCCATCTCCCGTTCATCTGGGATAAGCGATCCTGCAAGTCGTGGCTCTCCTTGCTGTCCTCCTGGATGAACTCGGAGCTGCAGAGGTTGATGGAGAGGATGATGGCTTTGCGGTGGTCCACGGCCTTCTGAAGCTCCTAAGGAGAACAATCACAAAGCACTTCTGAGGTCCTTGAAAATGTTCTACACATAGAGTACCTGTTGTTAAAGGCAGAAATTGAGTTCAATCCCCGAAACCCATATAAAAAAAGCCTGGTGTAGTGGTGCATGCTTGTAAGCCCTGAGCTAGGTAGTGGTGGGGACAGGAAGATTGCTGGGGCTGGCCAGTGTAGCCTAGTCACTCAGCTCCAGGACCGCCACAAACAAAAGGCAGATAGCATTATCAAAATGACCTCAAGGGTGCCCCTTCTGCTGACTGGAAACAGTCAAATGATTTCTTCCACGGACTCATACTAAGTGATCTTGGGAAAGATTTCTCTCCAGCACTACATGGAGTTATGCAAGGCTCTGATCAGACCTGTATTCCCCTTATAAAGAAATCAAATAGGTTGTAGAGGTCATTCCTTAAAATACTAATTTACTAAGCTCTAAGTGACAACTTATATGGTAGATTATTATACAACGTGTGCCTTTAACTTTGTAAAAACCAACTTCATGAACAGCTTGGGTTTGAGACAGTTGAGGAGAGGAGAGCATTCTGTTCAGTTTTGTTAGATGTTGTCTGGATGTGAAATGTCCCCAACAGTTTCCTGGTGTGGAGTATTTGATCACCAATGACTACTTTGGGAAGCTCTGGAAATTTAGGAGCTAGGGCCTAACTAGTACAGAGTGTCTTCTTCAAAGGCTGTACCTTGTCTCAAGCTACTTTCCCTTGCCCTGTTGCCTTTCTGCTATGAGGTGAACAACATCCTTCTCCATATATATTTGCTACCGTAATATTCTGCCCACATGCATGACGTCAAGGTAGGCAACTGCCAACTAAACCCTCAGTCCATCAGTCTTACCTCTTATAGGGTCGTTTACATTAGTCATTCTGTTACACTGCACAGAAAACCAATGCATATACTTTCTGGCTGTTGCCCTGAGTGTTGTAATAAAAAAAATTAATTAAAAAAAATGGCTGAGAAGAGAAAGACACCATACGATAGAGTCCAAGCAGAGAGGTTTTCTATTAAGGGAAAAGGATTGCAAAAAAAAAAAGGGGGGGGGAGAGAGACCAGTCTCCAGGGATAGGAGTAGCAGGAGACAGTAAAGAGAGACAGGGAGAGAGGAAAGAGGAGAAAGAGAGAGAGAAAGAGAGAGGAACAGACAGAGAGAGGGAGAGAAAGAAAGAGAGAGCAGGATAGAAGGTGGGCAGAGCCCTTTAAAAAGGGAATGTAGTAAATAGGCACAGGTGATGCTCTTAGTGGCTGCAGCTGAGGGTGGATCTTGTCAGAACTCCAAAGGCAGGCCAGTGCAGATGCCTGCATACTAACACTGAGGAAGTTACAAAAGATGGGCTGGGAGATGGCACAGTCAGTGGATGAATGATTCACTGTGCAAGTATGGTAATCTGAGTTTGATCCCTATAACATACCCACCCACCCACCCCCACACACACCAGGGCATGGTGGGGTGTGCTTATAATCCTTGTGATGAGAGGCAGAGTCAGGAAGATTCCTGAAGTAGCCAACATAGCCATTTGATACATTCTAGCCAATGAGAGACCTTGACTCAAGAAAGACAAACAAAGAAACAGAAAACCTCAACAACCAAAATGATGAATATGGAAGTGAGATTTTCCTCTGGTCTCTACAAGCGTGTGCATGCATGCATGCATACACACATATTTCTGCACCTACATAAACATGTCTACCTGTCCCACCCCACCACACCCACAAATCTGTTAGCTGTTACACATGACCATGGCTTTCTGGCTTGTGAAACAGAGGCAAGGAGATATACCTTGAGCTTTTTGATGTGACACTCGATGGTGTGGATATCCGTGCTGAGTCCCAGGTGCTGGAGCCGGTCCAGCTCCTCCTCGGTCTCTCCTAGCCAGGCCCAGATGTTATTGAGGTCTGAATTGAACTGCTGCCATTTCTGAAGGTTCTGCTTTGTCCTCAACTCCTTGCTCAGTGCCTGGGCCTGGAGGAGCTCCCAGCGGTCAATCACGCCTGGCAGAGCGCGCACAGAAGAGTAAGTGGGAGTTCTACACCAGTGCAGTTTAGCAAACACTTTAGAGATACCTGGTAGCTAACTTGAAAGGGCAACAGAGAGGACAGTAATGCTCCTGGTCACTTCTGCTGTCACCTGTCACCACAGCTAAACAGGTGCAATGACCCTGCTCTCCTATCTTTTTCTCTAATGACAATGCTGCCAAGCACATTTGCTACACAGAATTTAACAGGTGCGCGATCAATCCATCCTTGACTTCTTTTTGCAGAGTGCTCTGAAAATGTAGATCGGACAGGGCATTTGAATAAATGGAGCCGTAGACACACTGTGACACTCTATTGCCCTCATCCGTCATGGGATAAAATAGTGTAGAGGGAGCAGAAGGCACACCATGACACTCTCTGTCTCCCTCATCTGTCATGGGAGGCTAAGCAGCCCAGTGATACTTGGTTACTTGGTGTGATGCAGTGATTTGGAATCTTGTGTATCATCTCACTCTGGAACCAGGGACAGTGCACTCACCGGCTGGCTGAGTCTCCGTGCTGTTGAGGTTAACGAAGCCGGGAAAGGTCTCTTCCTCTGCCAATTTGTGTTCCAGTCTCCTCACGGAATCTATGCTGCCGCTGCACTCACCCAGCAGCTTCATCTATTCAAACACACACAAAAATCAGCCCTGTCACCACAGTCCCCATGCGTACAAAGCACTTTTGGAGAAAGCATCTTTGTGGTCCTTCAACAGGGCAGCGGCTGTGTTTTACTTCTCGGGGTCACGCCAGTAAAAATAAACAGAATTCAAAATTATGCTGAGTCAATGGGTCACACACACACAGAAACCCCTAAAGGGGTAGACAAGTGAAACCTTCGAAACTTCTTTTACATTAGTGGTGCTCAACACGTGGGTCACGACCCCTAAGGGGATTGAATGACCCTCTCACAAGGGCCAACTAAGACAATCAGAAATCGCATTATGATTCACAACAGTGGCAGAATTACAGTTACAAAGTGGAAATGAGAAGGCTTTTATGGTCGGGGGTCAACAGAGCATGAGGAGCTTTACCAAAGGGTCGCAGCGTTTGGGAGGTTGAGAACCACTGTTTTATATGAATCTAAATAGATCAAACTGATCCGGAATTTGAAGCCCAGAGCCCTCAGCCGTGAGGCAATATCTGACTTTTGGCAAGTTGTCCCTTCCTTTCCCTCTCACAAACCTAAATGCAGAAACACTAATAGTACCACAAGTCTCACGGGAACAACTCGTGCATTAAATAACTGAAATATTTAAGAGTTCAGCGCAACATGAGAGCCAGCTGTTTTGCGAGAAAATTTACAGCCATGTTTAATAGTCATCAAGGGACCAAATTCAAACCTCAAAGGAAAATTCCAAGATCCATTTGTAATACACATACGGTATTCAAAAGAACAAGTTATAGCTAGGCGCGGTGGCACATGAAGGTGATTGACCCCAGCACAGCCTTGGCTATATGACAAGAACCTGCCTCAAAATAATGGAAAGCAAAAATAACACAGGAAAAATGAAACAGAACAGAAACTTGAACACATCCTTGTCAGTGGAGTGTAAGCTTACCTCTCAATGTTTCTCACAATCACAGTGTCTTCAAGTTACTTTGTGTTACTCTTGGTTGAGGTTAAGTGTCATCTTGGGGATGTCAACATAAAGCTATGCTACGCTTGATTTTTATCTTCTGCAATGCTGGAGATTGAACCTGGGTCCTTGAGCACACTAGGCAAACACTCTACCACCGAGCTATGCCTCCAGCCTGCCCACTGCACTTTAAAAAGAGGTTTCATGGTGGAGAAGTTGACTGGTGTATGTGTGTGGGTGGGTGGAGGTGGGTAACACCCTGAACAGCTTTCACCCTGATTCCACATTGTAGAGCATGTGAAATGTGATGAGACCACTAGGAATTAACTTTCCGTCCCTTTTGACCAAGAGCTTGGGGAGAGATCCACTTTAAAATTCTCTGCATAAAGTATGTCTAGGCTATGCTGCTGACAAAAATATTCCTGGGCCAGTGACTAGAACAAATAGATTTTACGGGGTACACCAGCGACTGAAATAGAGAACTGATAAGATAAGGAATCCTTGCTACCTTCTCCTGTAGTCTGCACCCACAATGCAGGAGGTGGAGACAAGATGGAGCTCAGTGACACAGCATGGGCTTAGTGCATGCATGGTGCAATTCCCAGTATTGCAAAAGCCCCCAAGGTGCAGTTCCCAGTGTTGCAAAAGCCCCCAAGGTGCAGTTCCCAGTGTTGCAAAAGCCCCTATGGTGCACTTCCCAGTGTTGCTAAAGCCCCCAAGGTGCAGTTCCCAGTGTTGCAAAAGCCCCCATGGTGCAGTTCCCAGTGTTGCTAAAGCCCCTATGGTGCACTTCCCAGTGTTGCTAAAGCCCCCAAGGTGCAGTTCCCAGTGTTGCTAAAGCCCCCAAATCAAAGATAGAAGATTACAAATACTCTCAAAATCATTATATGAGCTAAAAAGAACTAAAAGACCACCAACAACAAAAATCTCATTAGTAATCAAGGATGACATTGGTCCAAAATTTATTAGGTGAATTTGGACCGGCACCCTGTGATGTTTGGGAGTGATAGCATTTTGCTGTCTTCAGCTAAATGGATCCTACTAGAATCTCTGCGAAAAGCAACAGGCTAGCCATGGCAATGGACTCCAAGGTCTACAAATAGATCTGTTCCTTCTTAAAAAGATGTTTCAAACAATGGGGTTTTGTTTCCTACATCCGTGTCTATGAGTTCAAGGGCACCTCTGTGCTTGAGACCTCACAGGGCCCTCATGCTGCAGACAGAGTGGCTGTTTTTGGTCAGAGTTGTAATTCAGGTCCATGTCAGGAGGATACTGCTGGGATACTCACATAGCCCTTGTAGCTGGTGTCCAGGTCTGACCCTGTGGGAGTTTTGCTTCTGAGGATATTTGTAGTTTGTTGAATCTGGAAGCGGCTGTCATCCAGAGCTTTATCCAGCTGCCTCATCTGTGACTCCAATGAGCTGGGATCCCCTGTGGGGTTAATCAGAAGAGTCTTTAATGGGTCTTGATGTTTGTCTTATTTCAAAATTGTCCATCAAGGGCCTCAGAAAGCATGTCGGCTATGGCGAAGCAGAAGGAGCGTGTGCTGGAAGAATCATAAAGCAGGTTTAGTGCTGCCTTGCCAGAGGGTTAGACACGTAAGGGGTCAAGCCAGTGAGTGTGTTTCCTAAGGAGATAGCAGCCTGGGCTCGGCAGAGAACTCTGCAGTGGATCCAGAATAGCCTTGAGTGCCTGCTCCCCCTTCCAGTCAGGCCCATGGCAATCTGAGTGTTAGATACAGTGGAAGGCCTTCCCAGTGACCTGAAGAGGTAACAGCCATGTCCCAGGTACCAGGAGACAGGTGAAACCCATGCTCACTTAGCTAGCAGGGAACGGGTCACCCTCCGATTTCTCTATTCACCTCAGAGATACCAGGACCATTGCCAATCCTGGCAGCATCATTCAATTCAAGTCAACCAAGAAAAGGCTAGCTCGGAATAGACATGCAGAGAGGAGCACTTTGCTTTTTACATGATATCTGAAACTACACTAGGAACAAGTTAAGAATCTATCTCTTCCTTGGGCATGCTCTTACGCACTACCTAGGTCCTGGCTCATCTCTAAGAGCTTTGAACATGGACTGTGCCTCTGTGCGTGTTTCGCAGGTATGTGTCTGCATGCACATTCCACTCATTGCTTAACAAGGACGTCGATCACCCCAGGAGCACTAACACTGGGTGCAAACAACGAGTATGTTCAGCCTCATCAAATGTATTCCTAAAACTACCAGGAGAGGCCACTAGCTGGAAATCACTGGGAAAGTCCCTGTAGAGCTAGCTTGGTTTCTGCCCTTGCGTTGGTCTTCAAAACGTCAGTCTGCGATAAACCAGCCCATGATTCAATTTGATGGTCTCATGCTGATGGTCTGACACATGCCCCAAACACTGACCTAGTGCAACCTTGAGCCAAACTGGTTTCTCTTTTCAACTCTCCTGCCTTCAAAAAATAGTTCTATTAAACGGCAACCTGAGGGTTATAATGTTATGGTGGACATTTCTCATCTGAGGCGGTAATACTTTTTAAATGAAGAGGAAACAGTTCATCAGCTGAAACCTGTTCACAGCCTCACGTGAGACTGTGGTGGAGGGTGTGCCCAGTGCCACTTGCCCTGACATCAGGAGGTCAGAGCACTGCACAGCTAGCGATTGCTTCCACCAAAGAGATAAGAGCACACATAGATGTGGCGAGAGCTTTAGTCTCTTATGTTTTCAGCTGTCACTGGGCGCCGAGTCCTCTCTGTAATGCCACTGATTAGCACTTGCTAAGCTGAGATGCTATTGCATGACATGGTTATGGAGTTCATACTCTTGGTGCTGATCAACCTCCCGATGCAGGAGGGAGAGAGAAAGGCTGTGCCTTGGCATGCCGGAGCCCCAAAGCTGTGAGAGGCAGGGAAGCTGTGCTAAGAGAGAGAGGGCGGTTGTTGTAAGGCGGAGCGAGTGCCTCGCTCCCAATCTTTGTGCCTACCAGAAGTATTTCTGATTGCATTTTCTGTGAGTTTTACATAGGCCTCGGGGTTCTCGGGGATCACTACATCTGTAAAAAGAGCACAGTCTAAGTTGACAGCTATGTGCTGGACACCTTGACTCCCTGGTGGTGGGAAAGTAGTTTGCCTAAGGAGAAAGAAACGAGTCATTCTTGACAGGAGCTGGCACGGAGGGGAAGGCACGCATGCTCCCGCCAAAAGCTTCCTGTAATGAGTCCCGCTAAGAATTCACATCAACTGAGGGTTCTCTAAGCCAGCCGTGGTTGAAAGTGCTTCCGTCCTCATGGGAATCCTGAGAATGCCTGGTAGCGTTGTTTCCATTTTACACATCAGAAAACACGTGTCTAAAGGAATGTGGCTCCTCATAAAGCCTAGGAAGACAGTAAGTGGCAGAGCAGGGGTCCCTTTGTTGGCACGTGTGCTTTGAGGGAAGGTCTCAAAGGCCACAGCTCTTCAGGTCCCCAGCTTACTGAATAGCTGTGGTGGCTTGGACGACTCATGTATCTGCACACTGCTCTCCACTTTGTGGTGCTTTAGGGGGAAAGCTGTGGATCCTTTAGGGGGTGGAGCCTTGTTAGAGGAAGTGCATCACTGAGGGCGGGCTTTAGAACCTCATCCCACTTCCTGTTCTCAGGCCGAGCGTCCTGTGTGTGAATGACAACGTAACCCTCCTCCCTTGCCAGGCCTTCCTGCCATGATGGATCCCAATCCCTCTGCAAACATAAGCCAAAATAAACTCCTTTTCCCTAATTTGCTTTTGGTCATGGTGCTTTATCACGGCAACAAGAGAGTAACCAATACAGTAGCAGGGATTTCCCCTGAACCCTGGGTCCTCCCGTCTCCGTGACACCATGCCTGGATTAGAAAAGGGATTTCCTCAAAGACAGCTTTTAGATGAGCGCTCCTTCCTGGATCTGTATGCGAGCCATATAGGAAAATGTAAGGGCTTGATAAGCAAAACTAGAATAGTAATAAACAGGTGGGTGGGTTTAATACTGAAACATGGTAGGTAATCAGTATGAACAGCACTAATAGTTTGTGTCCATTCTTTGTACTAAGTCTTGAAATTTGGTTAACGCCTATAAAGGCATTTGGTTAATCTCAGTTACAGCAGTCACAGTTGAGTGCTTTCTAGTCACACTGGCTGAGGGCCACATGCTTCATGGCATGGACGGCACTTTTCTCTAATTATTTATTGCTTCTGCTTACCTTCTGTAAGGCTCTCTTAGGTTTTCTGTTCTCCCTGTTTCTCTCTAGATGATCCTATTTGCATTATTCCTCCCATGCACTAAAGAGAATTCCTAGTTACATGTAGGAGAAGTCCTACCTAACATGTGTCTTTAGATACAGGTCTAGACCCATGCATCTGTTTCTAAATGGTAGGGTCTTGAAGTTCTACCAATACCTCAGAACAGGCATGAATACAACTGGTATCTGTACCTCCACTATCTCACAGCTTGCCTCCCTCACCCAGGCACACCGTGTTTTCTCTCTCCCCAGACCCTAGGACGGCTTTCGTCTTCCTCATAGATGCCGAATCTAGAGTCTCCTCCCTCTCTCTTCACTTAGCTGGTAAGGGGAGATACATTTCTTACGATTTCTCACCCCTTCCTAGGGCCGTTTCCTTAGTCCAGGCTTATAGATCATCATCAATGCTCATCAACAACATCCACCTAAACTCTCTTGTTTCCAATCTGTGTTCTACCCATGGAGCCTACATACAAATAAACCATGAAAACACGCAGCCAGTCCACCCTCCTTTCATCTTCCAGTGGATCCCTATAGCCTTTAGGATAAGGGCCAAACACCTCTCCATAGTGAACTGGTCAATTCATGCCAGACACCGGTTCACTTTTCCAGATTCTACTGAGCACACTCTACGCTTTCCAACACAGTCTTATCATTCTTGACAAATTTCATGTGACCCACGGCACCAAGGCTGACCACAAACCGGGCAGGGCTCCTCTTTCTCCTCCTTCCTCAGCACTGCTCCATTCGCCTCACAGACTCATCATTATCTCTCTTGTCTCACTTAAGGTGTTCTACCTGGGACAGGTATCCTATGATGTCCCCGTGTGACCATGTGTACACACAGCACTCACACAGCACGTCTTCAGGGAAGCTCGTGTGTTCCTCACACTGATTCTCAACAGGAAGCTTTCTCTCCTACCTGACAAGCCAACAGCTCCCCTGAGGTAGAACTCCTTGTCTTCCTCGCCCTCTTCATCTTCAGAGGGCAGAGTTCGTGATGCTGACTCCAGGTCCCGACTGAGATCATAGTCATGGTCCCATTCCAGCGGGATGGAGTCCACGCTGGCTGGAGTGTCTCGCCCTGACCGCTCACTCCGGAGGGGCTGAGGGAGGGAGAGGGAGGGGTTGGAGGAAGGCTGTGGGGAGGGCATGCCATCTGCAGAGGGGTCCTGCCAGCGTAGGTCTGAAAGAGCCGTGGAGTCTTCGAGATCTAGCTCTCGATCTGAGAGTTCATGGTCATCATCCGGTAGCTAAAAGGGAAGTCACACCAACTCTGTTATTGCAAGGACAGGAGTTTCCTCTTACTCCAAAGAGGTGTGACCATCAGCAAATGCCAGCACATCCTGCTGACCGGGGTGTCGTTAACTTTATCCATAAATATGGAAGAACTTTCTGTGGTGGTTTGAAAGAAAATGGCCTCCAATGGGAGTGACAATAATGGAAGGTGTGGCCTTGTTGGAGTGGGTGTGGCCTTGTTGGAGTGGGTGTGGCCTTGTTGGAAAACATGTGCAACTGGCGTGGGGGTGGGTGACTTTGAGATCTCCTATGCTCAAGCTATACCCAGAGAGACAGACCACTTCCTGTTGCCTGACAGTCAAGATGTAGGAATCTCAGCTATTTCTCCATCATCAATGTGTCTGCCTGCATGCCACTGTGTCATACCATGATGATAATGGACTGACTAAACCTCTGAAAATGTAAACCGCCCCAATTAAATGTTCTTTCTTTACAAGAGTTGTTGAGGTTATGGTGTCTCTTAGCGGCAGTAGAAACCCTAAGACACTTTCAAAATGCCTTATATATTCCTCTATGTCAGCCTCAGTTGTATCATTGGTAGGGTGGGGCTCCATTAAAATCCCCTCCAAGGAATCATTATAGGAAATTAAATAATATTAAATTAAAATTAAATAAAAAAAGCAATACAAATAAAGGATCAAGTAGCATGCTTCCAATTCAACAGGCACATATTGGCACATTATCCTGGTACCATATGCTAGACATAAGACATGATTTTATCACAGGAAATTTCAAATGCTTGGCTAACAAATCCTCTACAAATGAGATGAGATTGTGGGGGCAAGGATAAAAAAAACACGGAGGGAAAAGACTTATCCAAAAATCATCGCATGAGCTGAGTAATTGCTCATATCTCTTACTTCATCTCATCATTTTTTTTCCCTCAAAGCTACTTCATCTTCAATAGAAGAGGTATGGCACATAGTCTGCCCTAGCCTTTATAAAGACTTCATGGCCACTCTTTGAATGAACAAAACAGTTCTCCCTACAAGGAAGTGACTGTGAACAAGACCATTGTTAAAGTTGGGAAAACTGAGGCGAGGAATTGCAACCTGTCCCGGGTTATGTAGATAGTGGCATCAAAGCTTGGAACAAACACAGATTTTTCTGCTTCCGAATGCTGGACTCATGGCTGTGCTATGCTACCTAATCCCACCCAACTCCTTCTCTCTAGACTTAATGAGAAAGAAAGAAGTTCTGCATACAGGCAGGCGAATCAGTTTCTTGTGGTATCTCTCCACACGCCCAAAGACCTCCTGGCAGTAGCGTCGGAGTTCGTCCAGCTCCTCCTCGATGACAGCTGCATCCAGGGGCTCGCTCTTCTCTATCAGCTGCTCCCCCTGGGCAATGATCTGCTCGATCTTATTGTGGTTCAGCGAGATCTCCTGCTGGAAGGCCTGTGGGTACCAACGCAATGGGAATTTTAGACAGCATTAAATGATGTCATAGAAGGAAGGGTACACCTTTCTCACAGCATCAGAAAGACTATACAGGGGATGTCTGACGTACAGAAACAAGCCAAAGATGGAGACATTGTTTTCATAAGTAAAATATAATGTTGAGGCAGAATGGGAGTCAGAAATGGAAACATCGGGAAAGAGACTTTGTCAATAAGTAATAATAATAATCAGCACAGACAGTGTGGGTCGAGAATAACAGAGAAATATTGGCAGCCATCATGCTGTTAGTAGTGCTGGTGACTCCTGGCAAAGATGACGGTGTGATATGAACACTGTCATTTACTGCACATAATGTACATCAGATGTCACACATGACTAAGGCCCCAGGTTCTCAGATGATTCTTTGTTGTTTTGGAACGCAAGCATCAACACATAAGGTTATACTGGTTAGAAAAGCAAGGGATCTGGGAGAGGCGACTTGCACCCACTCTATGTGATTTCAAAGAAGAAGGCAAGTTTCAAGAGATAGGTGTTCACTCGGTACCATAATAAACCCTGCAAGAGCTGAAACTGCCCACTAACAACAGAGACTGCCAAGGAGTATGGAGGGTAGTGATGCATCCCAAGACCCTGCCAGAAGCTAAAAGGAAACGTTCCGAATACCAATTGGTAGAAATGTTGAAGTGTTCAAATGTTGAACTTATACATAGCATGTGTGGTGATATCCTGGGTTCAAGTCCAAGCACAAGCAAATAAATAAATAATCTACCCTGTTTTTTTCTTAAAGACAGAGTCTCATGCAGCATAGGCTAATCTCACACTTGTCATGTAGCCAGAGATGATCTTGAACTCCTGCTCCTCCTGGCTCTACTTCCCGAGTGCTTGGGTTACACAAGTGTATCATCATCCCACCTATTTGTTGTTATTTGAAACAGGTTCTCACTCTGTAGCCCATACTAGTCTGGAACTCACTTCACAGTGGAGGCTGACCTCCAACTCTTGGCAATCCTCCTGTCTCACTCTCCAGAGTACTGCAACAATGTGTGTGATCTTCCGCAGTCAGCTTATACTGGGGATAACATTTTAGAAGCTGTCTTGCAAATGATTAAGTATGTCAACCCTCTTTTATGCAATGGACATCTCATCAGTGAAAGTTTCTACCTACCCACTGTGTCTAAATTATTTAGTGCATGATATGGTATATATTTAAAATGATCTTTGCCTCCAAGAACGTAGAATGTGTAGAATGAAATCTCCAAATAAGAACATTCCATTGTGGACCAGCAAAACGCCTCAGCAGGTGAAGGTGCTTGCCACCAAAGGTAAGGCCAGGCCTATTTAATTCCTGGGGCCCACATAAGGGAAGGAGAGAACCAGCTTCCATAAATTGGTCTCTGATCTCCACGTGCAAGCTGTGGCATGCGACTCTCCTGGCCCCAGCTACACACATACAACATGAAAACAATTTAAAAATTAAGACAGAAGAAAGGCATATTTTTCTGGAAAGTGAGGGCTATATAAACTCTTAGTGATACGTTAAACAACAACAACAAAATTCCTGACATTGACAACCAAGTTGATATTTTTAAAGAATTCATGTTAATGGTGGATCAGAGAACACTTTAAAAAAAATTTTTCCACATTGATGGGCATAGTGGTTCACAGCTTTAATTCTAGTACTCTAGAGGCAGGCAGATCTCTGAGTTCAAGGCCAGCCTGGTCTAAAGAGTGAGTTCCAGGACAGCCAGAGCTACACAGAGAAACCCCATCTCGAAAATAAATAAACAAAAATTCATTATCTTTAGTACCTGTGAGATTTTCCTAATCACAGAGAACTAGTTTATGAAGCTCTCCACTCTACTCGGCACAACAGGATCTGCAAGCCCCTCCCTCGTTAGTCCCTTCACACGGATAATTCGCAGAGTAACTGACTCATTACCTTGAGTTGCTTTATTTTAGCATGAACATCACATTCGGAAAAATGCTCAATGTTGGTGAGCTGTAGATCCATCTCTGTCAGCCAGACAAGAATGCTGTCCCGTGCAGTCTCAAACTCCTCCCGCTGGCTAATAAAATGCTGGAAGGAAGAGGAAGACATTAGGCATTAAGACATCCATAGTCACACACGGATATGGCCCCGCCAATTCCAACGTTCTGGGAAGTCCATTCCTCACAAGCATAGAGCCACCCTACATTGTCCTCAAATCACTTCCCACTCGGTTCCAACTCCCACTGTCCCCAAGAGCATGTCCCACTCCTGTGTGAGATGGTCTGGGCTTGTCTCTTTAAGACAAGGCTTAATGAGAACCTTGAGTCTTCGCAAGATGGAGGTGACACGCTTCTGTAGGTCATCCCATCTCTGGTTGCCTCCATGGACCATCTGCTTGAGGCTGCATGCGGCGTCTGTGCGATTCTCTCTCGCCAGGCGACGGTACTGTTTGTTTATCAGCTCTAGCTGGGTCAGGCTCTCATGGACCTGCCGCTGGAAAGCCTGAGGTCACAAAGAAGTGTGTCAGTGTGGGAGATCCTTGAAGGGCTCTGGGCTGTAACTCTTGGTTTTTATACTGCAGTGTCGGGGAGGACAGAAATGACACTACCACAGACACAGCAGACTAACCAAGAGCCAGAAAGAAAACACAGAACTATAAAGTACCGCTGCATTAAAAAATGCATGCACACATAATTAAAATGTACACAAATCTGTAATCCCAGCACTCTGGGGTCTGGGGAGGTAGACAGAAGAATCAGAAGTTCAAGGTTACCCTAGGCTACATAGGGAACTGGAAGCCAGCCTGGGCTACATAAATCCTTGTATCAAAAAAACAAAAAGAAATACAACAAAATAAATAGTAACCTGAAAAGAAATTTTCCCCTCAAGGAAACCACTACAAAAACATTTACATCAAGTAGACGTGTTCAAGATTTCTGTGTCGATACTGAGAAATGAAACTTAAAATGGCACTGTTCAGTTGTAGAATGTGTAATTTCCTAAAAGGGCAGAAATCACCTTAATCCTGGTATCCATTAACAGTCAAACTAACACCATCTTTGGCAGAAGTGCCTATAAAGTGAGCTGTTAACATCGCTTTTAAGAAAATCAGTTTAGTACAAAACACAAGATAATTTGCATTAAAAACAAAACAAAACAAAAAACAGAAACCAAACAAACAAAAACCTCAGTTTGAAGCAGGTCCTACTTCTCTGCTGATGAATCATTCAGCTTTCATAAAAGATGGCAGAGCTGTTATCCTGGCATACGACATGGATGCTTTGCCTTCAAGGACATGGTGCATAGTGGAAATCCTGCAGTTGCTGACATTTTGTTCTGTCCCTGCTGTGGAGCACAGCTCTGGCCAAATAAACATCCACCCATGAGAGAGACACTTCTGCCACAAACTCATGTACCACGGAGTGTGACTGCTTCTTTTCCCAGCCCCCACGGCAAACGTTATGAATGGTTCATTGAGCTGTGCTCATGCACATCTCACATTTCTCTTTTTCTTGGCTCCTCCTCACACCACTCACAGGACCACATGCCTGCCCTGTAAATGGTTTGCCTCTGAGCTGCCTTAACAACACCCATCCTGGCAGAGCTAATCCTCGGTCCTGAAAATTTAGGAACTGCTAAGCAGGTTCAACTGTTGTTGCTATAGTAAGAGTATAGATCTGCCCAGTCGGGTGATGGTACAGCACTCTGGGCCAGCATCCTAGCACACCCAGGGCTTTCGAAAAGATTTATGTGCTTGAATGGATGATCCCTAAGCAGAATTTTGTTTCTGTGACATTTTCTATCTATAAGAAAATTAAGTATAAGAATCATGAGAAGTGTTTTTTTTTTTTTTAAATCAATGATTGCAGTGCTGGCCATTTGAGTAACTTTTCTCATAACATCTGAGTCTAAAATAGCATCAAGAATTATCTCATATAATCTGCTTTGTGGTATAAGTCAATTAGGAAAGGTTTCAACCTTTACAAAGCACAGAGCTACAAGACACAGGACAGGGTCACTTCCAATTGCACCTGAGTGACCTGGGTTCTTTGGCAGTTTATGGTGGCTATTTGACAGAGAAAACTTCCTACGGAGGTGTTTTCTTTTTCTGGATTTGGTGGTATAGTTCCATGTGGATCTGTTCACAATCTCTCTTACTTATTCCACATAGAGCTGTTGAACACTATTATAATCAGATAGCTCTCCATCTAGGATTCAGATCTGTAAGTCAGACAAGCACAAGAAAAAACATTCATTTTTCCTCCAGTAGCTCAAACCTTGGTTCACTGACGTCAACACGAGAAAGATGGAGTCATCTGTTTACAAACATCTGAGGAAGGCTGAGAAAAAATCACTAACAGGGTACAGGTAAGGACTGGTTAGAACGTGGTGGGCACACATGTGTATCAAAGTGTGTACAGAATGGTTTGTTTCACCCACACCAATGTCTATGGAAATCAAGGGTCAGGAGTGGCTCGAGTTCAGGGCATCACAGAGCGACAGAGCAGACCTGGGTAGTGAAGAAGGTGAGTGGCCTTCAAGGGACGACTTAATGATTCCTTCCTAAATGTCATTAACCACTGCTATTGGCATCTCGTGGTCATTTAAAAGTTCATGACTCAAGGAAGAGCACCACCCTCTGCTGCTTTAGTCAAAGTGGGTTACGACAATAATGTCCAATTCTGTCCAATCCTGGGGCCCACTTTATGTTATCAGTGATCAAGATCATTCCTACTATACACACTCCAACTAGGTTGACATAATCGAGAGGATACGACCACAGGACATTTTCATAGTTTGGAAATAGTCATATATAATCTTAGAGGGGGGTATGTAATTGTAAAGAATTCTGAAGGAAGAATAATGCCATGGGGTCTGGGGAGAACCGTGGCTCTTTTTTTCTAAGAGGATTCTTTTCCCTTCCTCTCTCCTCCCTACTCTTCCTTTTTTAGACAGGATATAGGTAGGCCAAGCAAGCCTTCAACTTGAGATCCTCCTGCCTCAAGCTCCTGAGTGCTGGAATTAAAAGTTGCCACTGCATCTGGCTAACACTTTTATTAGTATCTTATTTGTAATTACGATAATTTTGGATTAAAATCTTCACTGCTCTTTGTCTACTCATGAGGCATGCTACTCATGACTACCAAGCCATTCCCCAGCTATTTGAGCAGATAACCTGTGGCCCAGCTCATGCCCTGGGGTACCAGCTACCAGCTGGCTAGCGTCATAGCGGAATAGACAGTGAATCTTGGGGATTATGAATCACCTCAAACTTCTTCAGCTCCTCCTTGGCAACTGTATAGAGCACCCCAGAAGAACTGGGGAATGCAGCCGTCCTCTCCGAAATCTTCAGCCAGTCTTCAAAGCGAGAATAGTCATCCAGAAACTTCTGCCACAGTCGCCACGTCTCTTCGATTCTGAGGCAGAGGATGGGAGAACACAGCCCTGTTATTAAGGCCTTTGATGATTAAAATCCTCTCTGACGCCTTCACCCAGGATCAGGAGTGTCCAGCAAGCAACTGGCGGGCGCAACAATAACAGCTTTGAGACTAACCGCCCAGAGAAAAGGACAGACAACTGTTGGGGCTAAAATAAAACAGCTGTTGGTTTAAAAGCATGCCCTGCAGCTCTGAATTTGGAATTAGTCAAATTGGATGTTAAAGTACGTGGGCAGCCCTGGTGTTTGCTGGGTGGTTGGAAGCCCTGCTTGTAGACTGTGTGCTCAGGCCAGTGTACCCCCTAAATAAAACTGAAGTTGGAAATTTCCTTCAAGGCCAACCTCAGACTCAGAGTGCTAATAGTTACCCTTGACAAGACAACCGAGCTTTTGGGACTGGCTAGAGAGCAGCATAGCTTCAGGGCGCTGAGGTAATTCTGTGGTAATGTAGCACGAGGTTTTGCCACTGTCATTTTCAAAGTCAAGGTGTTTATTGGTCAATAAGCATAGCATAGAAAGTCCATTGTAAGGCTTATTTTCATGTATGGGTACCACTAGGCTGCTTATTTGCCCCCCCTACGGCCCTCCCGCCCTCCCACGGCCCCTCCCACTCTTGCTGGGCCTCTTTCCACCTTCTCCCATGTTCATTCAGGTCATGTACATTCTGTCACCCCTTACCCCCCCCCCCAATCCCCGCTTCTACACTCCTTCCTCCTCCCTTGGTCCACTTTCTACTCTCATGTCCTATGTATAAACAGGTGTGCTTTCTATACATTTAAATATAGATTTATATGTCTGTTATCTATACATCTAAACCTAGGTTTATACACGCCATGTATACCTTTACATATAGAGTTCTAAATCTAGGTCTAGAGACAACATGAAATATTTTTTTTTTGTTTTTGAGCCTAGCTTATTTCACTTAACACTACAAAGAGTAGAGTTTTAATATAAGAACGTTACCTTTCTGTAACTATGAATTCCATAAAGTTATACTTACTTCTTAAGCACAGAGTTTGGTTTTTCTATGTAATCTTTAAAATATCAGTTCCAATATAAACTGGCTTGTTATAGTACCTCCATGCCTACTTATATTTCCAATTATATGCAGGTAGTGGCAATCTGGGGAAGCCAAGGCTAGTTTTTGGACTTTCTAACCAATGGGGAATAGGAAACTGTGGCTACAATGAATGGAAAGATGGAGGCAGAGTGCTTGGTTTGCGTTTGTTTGTTTTGTCTGTAATTGCATATCCCAGCTCACTTGAGTCTCCTCTCCATGGACATCGCACAGATGTTCCTCCACCGCCGGTCCAGGTTCCGGGTGGCCTGCTGGATGGAGTCACACTCAGCCTCAGTGGCACAGGCGTCACAGTCATGCAGCAGGACCTCGCACAAGTTGAGGACAGAGGCGACACCTGTGCTGTGTTTCTCGATGTCTCTCTGCAGCTCCTGCAGGAGAATGAAGTCTGCTTTATTCTAAAAGTCTGTGCAAGGAGGTTGAAAGCCCCATAGCCATGCTCACCAACTGATGATAAACGGCCAGGTCATACTTGACAGCATTTCATTTTCACAAATGAATAATTTTCCTGAGCCTTATTTATGACACCTGGGAAGCTCAAGGTACAATATGAGGAGGCAGAACTGGAAATATTCTATGTGAGAAATGCCAAAACACTAACTAAAGATATAACATGGATTACAGTGGGGACTGGAGAGACCATTAAGCCCTTTAGAGTGCTTGCTCCTCTACCAAAGGACCTGGGTTCAGACCCCATCACCTACACTGGGGGGGCTCACAAATCCCTGTAACATTAGCTCTAAGAGACCCAGTGCCCCTTGTAAAACTGGCTTAGGAGTGAGTGGAAAAAAATGAATCCTGGATTGGGTTGGGGAGATGACTCAACAGGAAAGCCCTTGCCATAGAAATGTGACAACTTGAGTTTGAGTTCCCTAAATCCATGTAGACCCAGACATTACAGGTAGCATTCACTGTAATTCCAGAGCTCCTACGGCAAAGTGGGAGGCAGAAACAAGAGCATCCAGAAGCTTGTGGCCCAGCTAACCTGATACACACAGTGCTCACACAGTGCACACACACACACACACACACACACACACACACACACACACACACACACACACACACAGAGAGAGAGAGAGAGAGAGAGAGAGAGAGAGAGAGAGAGAGAATCCTGCTCTAGTCTCTACTGATTCATCACCTTCATTCCAGCTGGTCAATTTACACGCACCTATGAGTAGCACCCACTTCACAAATAAAATTTAAGCATCACAGATCTCCAAGTACACGAGACAACTATGGCTTAAGGAAGTGAGGTTCCCTTTCTTGAATGAGATCATCGTTACTTCCCTTGGAGCACAGTTTTAAACGTAGGATGGAAATAGAAAGTTTCTGATAAAAAGCAGCAAACTGGATTTTCTCCAATGCCAGCATATGAACTCATGTTAGATACAGAGAATGTGAATCAAAAATATCGTATTTTCCTAGTTGGGCTTTACTAGAATTTGGTTCTAGAATGTTCTCCAAAGACCCATATGTCAATGACTTGGTCACTGGCCTGCAGCAATACTAGCAGCAGCAGGACCGCTAGTAGTTGGAGCCTTGGGGACATATCCTTGTAGAGAGTATTGGGACCCAGCTCCTTTCTTTTACATTCATGCATCTTGGCAGCTAAGAGGTCAACAGTTCGCCCATGACGTGCTTTATTGTTACAGCAAACCTTGCTTCCACAGGACCACAGCAACAGTCATGTGACCCGTAGACTGAAATCCCTGAAACCACCAGTCAAAATGAAGCCTTCCTCCCTGGAAACTGGCAACGCCAGGTAATTTTTCTCAGTGATGGAAAGCTAGCTAACATGGGCTTTAGGAGTTCAACTTGCTCAAATTACTTCACTATTAAAGTGGGGTCAGTAGGGTCCTATCTATCCCTAGGTGCCCCTCCTACTCCTGGGTATATTTTTCTCACTTTTCCTTAACAAATCTACACTTTCTCTGGGGGAAATGAATTTTATAGGTGTCATTTCTCCCCTGAAGGGACTCTAGCCAGTTTTAGCATGGCAGATATGGCTCTGGCAGGTCTTGCCTTGTCTCCTCCACTCCCCCTGCTGGTCCCCAGGGTCTATTCCCTTATTTGGCCACTTCCTTCTCTTGGGGCTGACTGTCAAGGTCATCCAGCAGTTAAAAGCCCCCTGTGACTGCCCTAACAAGCCCAATTAAAATTAAACACCTCATCCTAGTAGGGGGTTTCCCCTTTTACCTTTATAAACTGCCATATGGCTAGGGGCCATGTCTGTTTCCTATCTCTGCAGAGGTAGTCTTTTGTCCCCTGGGATGAATATGGCCCACTTCGTTCCTTTCCCTCCTCTCCCTTACCCTCTGTCTCCTGGCAGTGTTCTTATCCCACAAATGACTTGGCTGTGGCTGTCCCCACATAACATTCCCGTGCAGCCCCTCTTCTCACAGCCCTGCCCTTCAGTGTCTATGAAAAGACTGTCTTGTCAAATGTAGCATTTTTCTTACCCTTTGGAGCTTCTTGAAACTGGACATTGGGGGGATACATGATATCAAAACCTCTATTTTTAACAAATAGTCTTTGCAACTCCCCACCGATCTGTTTCAAAAAATATATTAGAAATCTGCTGACTCAAAAGTTGAACTATGACAAAAATTGAACTGAATATTGGCAAAATACTGAACTGAAATATGACAAAAATATTGAACTGACATTTCTGTGGATGAGGTCATGAGCAAATCCAAAGAGTGGGGATGTATATTTCAGATTAACCTCAACTCCCCAAACACTTAAAGCATGTCATTGCATGCAAGTTCCCCAAATAGTCCATAGATTTTAAAACAGCAAAGCAATCATAAGATGTGAATGTCTTTATGGTCATACAGAAGTGCTCTAAGATAGAACAGACTTTAGTGTTAGTTTAGCTTCAATTGGTGATATGGCCATTAATCATTAAGGTGTCTCTGAGCTTAGTTCTTCAGCTAGAAAACTGAGAAAGCTAGTCAAGTGTTTTCCAGAGTCACTTCAAGTCTATATACACCGTAGCTCCCCCAAAGTAAGGCTGGAAGAATTAAGAATGTTGGCCACAGAAATTCCAAATGGGAAGAGAGAAGAAAATGCATTTCTCAACAATTTAATCTCTGCCATGAAATGTCTCAGGGTTTTCTCCTTTAGACACAGGTGACTTTTGAGTGCATCCTTTAAAACATGAATCCCAAGTAATCCAGTCATCACAGACTCATTTCCAAACATCTCCCACCAAACCAGAAACCAGGGCAAACCTAAATGATTAAAGTAAAAGGTACTGGGGCCAATGAGGTGGCCTGGTGAGCGAGCTTGACCACCTGAGTTTGATTGTGGGAACATGTGCAAAGGTAGGAAGACCAAACCAACTCTACAGAGTCATCTTCTGAGACACACACACACACACACACACACATACACAGGCACGCACACACGCATGCATGCAGCACGCACAGACACGCACTCTCACACACAGAGCTGCACATGCACACAGTACCCCAATATACACATGTAAGAATAATAATGCTGTAGCTTAAAATTAAAGGAACTGTGCTCAGAACTTTTCTCATTAACTTTAGAATCAAATCCTCTCGATGTGAATTTTAATATTCAGTACTCTATAAGTAAGGAATATGAGAGTGAACATGGCTAATTTACATTGCCTCTTGTAACCCAGTTTTAAAGATGAGATTTTAAATTTAATTGAGAAGATACATATCTATTACAACCAAGTAAGAAACTGCTGAAAGGCTCTGACGGAGGCTGGGCTCTTTCAAGCCCCAGCTCTCCCAGAAGCAAACATCTCCTTTCTGTGTAGCTCTCTCCTGATGTGTCCTTTGCTTTATCACATGTAAACAGCCATCTCCCCCTTTCCACCTTAGAGATGGACAGTTCTGAAGTAGGGAAGGACCAGGCCTCATGGTCACCAGGCTCAGAGCTCAGCTCGCAGCAGAGGCAACCGACCTTGCTTCTGTGATTGGACTATCCGGTCAGCATTTTTCACATTTGGGCAAGAAAGTATGTGATGGTCGTATTTCATTTTGTTCCCATTTTGGTTGGTATTTCTGGAGTTAACAATCCTCTCTCTCCTGTGAGTTTATAGTACTTGTTTATATAAGGGTTAATTTAAGGTCTTTGAGGAAAACCAAGTTCCATTGTCTTCCTACTTGGAAATTCCCCTGAGAGGCCCCTAAGACCCAGCTCTATCCCAAACAATACTCATCGGGCTACAGGGATATAGACAATCTACACCCTCACCTGAGATTTACCTTTACAAAGTATTTATATTGAACATGTATGACCACTGTACTGACTAAAAGGCTTAGGGTGTTATCTCAATACACATCAGGTATGCCTTGATCAAAACCCACTTCCCAAGCCTCAGTAATCACTATTTACTATTCTGGATTACTTTTCTTTTTTAAACCACACATGTGAGAGTATGTCATATCTGTCCTTTCTGTGTTTGGCTTCTCTCCCTTAATATTAAGTTCTCCATTTCCAAGTATTCCCCCCTATAAATGAAAAGATTTCATTTATTTGTTTATTTAATTTGGAGACAGGGTTATACTGTGTAGCCTTGGTTGGCCCAGTGCTAACTACGTAGACCAGGTTGACCTCGAACTCACAGAGACCCACCTGCTTCTGCCTCCTGTGTATTAAAGGTGTGTGCCACCATGTCTGGTTCTAGATTTCCTTTAATGATAGCTCAGCAACGCTGCAATTCTTCCTACTCCGCTGAACGCATTTTCCCTCTCACCTTACTCATTGGTGTGGGTAGCCCTTCCTTTCGTTAGCTCCCTGGAAATGGGTGGATCAGAGGTAAATGTATGTATACGAACTGAGAGGGTTTGCAATTGCACATCATGAACCTTTTGTCGGCCTTTGGACTGCAGTGGGCTGTGGTTTCCTGGCCCCAGAGCACGCTGGGAGACGGCAGACGCCTTATGTCTGAGGCCTTGTCCATATTCTGTTTATCCATTTGTGATGACATTGCCTAATGTGCAAAGTCTGGGGCGGTTTCGGTGTGTTTCCAGTTTTCCTAGGTACTTACACCAGATCTTTGTGATCCGAAGTGTGTGGAAGGTGGCGTTACTGTCTGAAGATCACACAGTCCTGCCCACAGGACAGAACTGTTGATCCCTCAGAGCCTCCGATCTGCACATTCATCTTCCTCTAAACACCCTACGTCAGTCAGGGGCTTCTTGCTAAGTCTGCAGCGGTTGGCACATGGAGTAGGAAGCCATCAGGTGATGGTTTGGATACCCTATGCTTTATCAGATTGCTTCCTAGAGAAGCAATAGCACTAACGGTAGGTCAGACAGCCAGCACAGGCATCTTTTAAGAGCCAATTCTGCCACGACACAGAACACTAGTCTCCTACACAAAGCTCCCTCCTCATCACTGGTCCCGCCTGACTTGCTCCCCATCATCCATCCCAAGTCAACATTGTGCGCCCGCCCGCCCCGTTATCCTGGCCGAGAGGACCTGTGCTGCCTGCACAGCAATCCTACCTGCTGTTCACTCAGCTTCCTCTGTATCTCTTCGGAGTTACAGGACTCGTAGACGATGGGTTTGGCCAGCTCTGACTCGATGTGGGCCAGCCAAGCCCTCAGACTGCCCATGTTCTTTTCTAGCTGCTGCACAGCCACCAGGGTCTCCTTTAGCTTCTTCACCCTGTGGGCATAGAAGGGGAACACCAGGAGTCAATGAGATGTGGCCAAAGAGGCTGCTGCTCCACGCTGTCGTCGTGTGCAGCCGTGAATGATGGGCCGAAAGCCAGACTGCCCTGGTCCGTCCTGGCTCCGTTCCTTACGGGCAGTGTGACTCTGCAGGATGTCCCGTTTCCTCATTTTATAAAAAAGGGATTTGATGGACTACACAAAGATTTATGAAGTTTAAATAAGTGGGGTAGTGTAGAGCGCTCGATGAAGGCGAGCATTTGGCAAACATTTACTACTATTATACTCAGTACAGCGATAGAAATGAAAATGTAATAGCAACCCTTCATACAAGCCATCCCCACAAATAACACAATTTACACTCGCAGGATGAGGAATCCGCTGGGAGAAACAGGCTTGCAGGGTACTCGAGGGCCCCCACAAACACGTACAGAAATGCAGTTCTAAGGCCTAGGAGTTAGGAATGAGATTATACCACTGATTAAATTGGTAGGCACAGAGTGGAAGCTGCCAGTGGGTGTTGACTGAGGGGAAAAAAGGATTATTTAAGTTTCTTCAAGGAGGACCAAAGAAAAAAATGGTCAGAAATGAAGGAGGGGACTAGGTCTGGGTCAGTAAAGGACTTGAGTTCTGATCCTTAGCACCACGGAAAAAGCCAGGTGAGGGAAATCCCAGTGTTACAGGGAGTGAGTTAGGAGGATCATTGAGGCATGCCAGCAAGTCAGCCTAGCTGAACTGGTGGGCTCCAGGTTGAGGAAGAGATACCGTCTCAAAATGATAGACGATACCTAAGGAAGACAGCTGATGTCAATCTCTGGATAGACACAGACACAGACACACAAAAGAAGGTGGAAAGGTGGAAGCCCAGGGATGGATAATGTAAACCACAGGATGCTCAAGAAGGGAGTATCGCTCAGTTTGAACAGTTGTTTGCACCAGGCTCATCTGGAATCAGTTCAGACTGCTGCACTCCAGTCCTATGGAGCCTAAATCTCCAGGAAGAAGGCTACAGAAATAGCATTTTAAATGAATGTAGTTCTTACAAATGCTGACATTTGGGGACAACTGCTGTGCTACCCAGCAGTGTAAACAGTGTGATAGGGACTGGAGAGGGGAGCTGGCCTTTAACAGTCAGAAGGGCTCTGCAGCCCTGAGTGAGCGCTTCATTCGGGATTGAATGTATGAAACAGGAACATTTAGGCTACTTAGGATGCTTATGCTAAGGAGATGTAAATGATCATGCTCGCCACACTCATACCAGTGCCTGCAGAGACTGGAAGACTTGAGACCTCCCTGGAGCTGGAGTTGTAGGCACCTTTGAGCCTTTGATGTGTGGGTACTAAGAATCGAACCCACGACCGCTGGAACAGCAGCAAATGCTCTTAACCGCCAAGCCCTCTCCCCGTCCTTCTCTTAACTTATATTACTTCATACATTACATCCCTACCAGTTTTCCCTTCCTGCACTCCTCCCCTTCCCCTTCCTTCCCCCAAATGCACTCCTCCTTCATTTGCCTGCAGAAAAGAGCAGGTCTCCTAGGAACATCAACAAACGGTGTCTAGCATGCTGCAACAAGAGCAGGCATATGCCATCACATTGAGGCTGGATGAGGTAACCCAGTAAAAGGAAAAGAGCCCCAAGAATGGGGGTAAAGAGTCAGAGACACCTGCAACTCTCACTGTTAGGAGCCCCACGAGAACACCAAGCTACACAACCGTAACATATATTCAGAGGACCAAACTCAGACTCATATAGAGATTGCCTCAAGGACACTCGCTCAACTATGTTCATAGCAGCTGAATTCATAACAGCCAGGAACTGGAAGCAACCTTCAGCCAAAGACTCGATAGAGAAAATAGGGTACATTCACACAATGGAGTATTACTCAGCTGTTAAAAAAGGACATCATGAACTTAGGAGTCATATGGATGGGACTAGAAAAAAAAGTCATCTTGAGTGAGGTAACCCAGATCCTGAAAGACAAACGTGGTACGTAGTCACTTATAAGTGTATATCAGCTGTTAAGTAAACGATAAGTGTGCTGCAATCTATAGACCCTGGTGCTATGTCTTTTTAGTCCTGTAATTAATTACTTGAAAAAAGTAGGCACTGTGGGTGAGGACATAGCCATGGATCTATATATATATTTTTTAAGACACATAACGAACATAGTTTGTTATAGGAAATAACCTCAGAATGTACTTGGAGGCAGAGGAAGAAGCTAATACAGGAAAAGGAGGAGAGATGGACGGCTGCATATTAACAACAAAGCAAGGGTGTAGAGCAGACAGCTCAAGGGCACAGCTGTGGAGAGTTGAAGCAGTTCTGAAAACAACTTTCTTCAGGTGGGCAGAGTTCACAGGTGGGCAGGAGGTTGCGATGGGAAGAGGCTGTGCCTCGGCTTCCTTTTTATCACGTCTGGTGTTGGTTAGGAGTCCCTGTTAAGGGTCTAACCAGGCAGAGTGCATGTTAACTGCAGAGCAGGCTGGTCATCTTCTTGGGTACACAACCGGGCGGCTTTGTCGCAGCTCTTCTGAAAAGTCCAGTTCTCCGTGTAGCCCACCCCTTCCTGGATCAGGAAGCATGGGGACTTTACAGGAACTGCTCTTAGTGTAAGTAATCAGATGAGCAGATAAAGAAGATGTTTCCGGGTCAAAGCGGCCTCGCTGAAAAGGCATCTTCTCGAAGAGGAAAAAGAATGTCAAGAGCCACATGACGTCTAAGCCTGCCGAGATGTTAGCATTTAAAAGCACACCTTCAATAGGATGTTCTCTGTGATTCAGAACTTAGTGGACACCCAATCTCCTTAGCACTATCATGACAAAGAAGCTCTTCTCTAGCTAGAGTACAGAATCACCCACCCCCATGGTGCTCTCTGCTCCTTCCAAGCCCACTTCAGGTGACTTTCTACCTTTCTTGGACCAAAAGAAGTCACTGTCCTGGAGAAATGCTTCCTCATCAAATTATTTTTAGCATATCAATTTATTCTTAGTTCCTTAACATTGAAGGAAGCTACATCTTCTACCATCACAGTTTCAGTTAAGTCGGAGAGTCTCTCTCAAATGAAACTAATCCTGGAGGCACAGTTACAGTTCCTGCCTGGGACTGTCCTCAAAGCGCCATCATCACACACGTGTTTATTGAAGGATTTCCATCCTGCTCCCAGCATAACTTAGTGGCCTCAGTTTTTTATCTAGGGTTGGCATTCCATGATATTTTCCTCTTCCATTCTAGAATGCCTATTGGCATCATCCTTGTCCAGGTCTCGTTTAGAGAGGAACCCCTCACCCTAATTGGTCATTCAGTATTAAGTGGTTAGCTCTGAAGTCAGATACACATGTGTATCAGTACATGGATTGAACAGGTTGTATTTATATGTTTAGGAATGTGTGCGTGCGTGCGTGCGTGCGTGCGTGCGTGTGTGTGTGTGTGTGTGTGTGTGGTCTGTAAGAGCAATTAAGAAAAAGAGAACATGAATTTTGAGAGAGTAAGGGAAACACATGAGAGGATTGGATGAAGGAAAGGAAAGGGGAAATGATGGAATTCTATTTTAATTTTAGAAAACGGAAGTATTACCTTTTAAAAAGAGAAGGTCAGCTTTGCATGCTAGCCCCCATATGTACATGTTATTAACTACAAGTGTTTGGTTGTATATGTAAGAACATTTAGCTTCTAAAAGCAGTCTCAGGTGAGGTGTCTTAGAACATTTTTGGGGGGAAAAAGTGTGTACTTAAGAAAAATGTATAATCACCAATCCACTCTTGATAAAGAGTAAAAATGTGGTACTTTGTTTATCACAACTTATAATTTTACTCAAGATAAGAATTCCTGAATTAGCTTTATAAGCAGAGATCAGGCATGACCTCTTGGGCATCTCAGGGTACTGTCTTTGAATATTTCCAAAAATCATCCATCCATCTGTCAGTCATAACGCAAAATTCATTTGAGTAGTTAATGAATGACAACTTTAGAGTGGCTGCTGATGTAGGTTTCAGGAAATGCATCCTACGAGTGACCACAGCATGAACTCAAATTTAATGCCTCTGAATAGCAGTGGTCCCCTGGTACAGGACTGAAGAATGGTGCGTGGCCAGAAAGTCTGTCCTGAGGGTAGACCTGGAGGAACGTCTTCTCTCCCCTCTCATGTGACCGGCTTTCTGGGTTGGGGTTTGGCTGGTTCAGGATGCTAACTGTGTTTGGAGGGGAATTTTATCACAACCTCACAATATTATAGGATTCCCTCCCTGGAGGCTGTAGAATAAGATTCTTCCACACCCTTAGTTTACTGGCTGGCACCATCTGTATCCAAGCTAGCCTTCTCCATAGTGGTTCTTCAGGGAGCTAGAACTACGAGTATCCACATTCGGATTCCTCTCACTACCATACTTGGCTCAGTGCTTTATGCGCGATTGAACATTATTTTAAAATGTCTAAGTATTAATAACTAGCATTCTAAGTAAAATACTTTCAACTGACTTTTCTACCTTTAAAACCTTTTCCACAATGAATGCTGCCATTTTCTCTATAAGTCTGATGTTATCAAATGATCTAAAGTTAGTTGATTCTTTTCACTCAAAGATCACAAATATTACCGAATGATCTAAAGCATGAGAGGATGTGAGTAAAAAATACTCTATCAGGCCAGCAAAATTAGTAAAAGGACTTGGATCCTGTAAAATGTTGAATGAGGGCCAAGGCTGTGTGGTTAGTGTGCAATGTGTCAAGGGCATCGTGACACGGAAATGCGTGTTCATATAGTCCATTAAGGACAACTTCCTCTTTCAAGCTAATATAAATTTAGTAAAGCCAATGGGTGAACACTTAAGTGGTTCTCCTTTATAATTTTCAAAAAAGTACGTTTTCTTAGCGATTGCATAATACACTATGTGTATGTTGCGGGGAGCAGATGTGAGCATAGAGGATTTGACTTTAAAGCCTCATTTATTTGTAATAGCTTATTAAATTTGATATTTTCAGGGGCCATTCTTGCACAGAAGAAATGTCTCGTTTCTTTCCGCAATATTTCTTTGAAAGAAATCTCTAAAGTGTCAGAATATTCATTTATTTACTTATTGGAAGAAACAAGAAGTTTGGGCAACATTCCTTTGGGTAATATTCGGGGGTCTTAATTTAACACAGATGCTTACATGTGATGTACATGTGCATGACTGCTTTGTTTATGTGTGTCCTCTCAGTCCAAAGCATACCTCAATCTTGATCTTCTTGACAGTAGTGTTGAATCCAACACTACCACACAAGTGAATGCATGAATGTGTGTAAGAACATATGTAGACTTATATTTAATATATGATATATGCACTTTTCTTCAAATTAGTATAGCCACAACCCAAAACAAGATAGAATTCAGATTCAAAATACAACAGAACCAAAATTGCTACTATTAAATCCCACCCACATATGAGAATTAACCTGAGGGTGAGACAATAAAAGAAAAGCATTTTAAAAAAATTAAAAAAGATCTCTATTATATAGGAAGAACTCTGAATCCTGGGCACGAGACCACCAAGGGTATTAGTTATTTTAAATAAAGTAAATCACAAACTCAATATTTACACTAAACAATAATTACTATTTTTAGATCTAAATTATAGTAGCTGTATATTTTATAACATCTACCCATGAATGGCCTAGAGTGACTGCCCGACACAAATAGAAACAGATACAAAAGTCCTCTTTCACATCCCTGAAAAATGCTTTATGTACTATGGAGAAAGCTTTTGGCTGCAAAGCTATGAACTGGCTCCAGCCCACCTTCCGTTTGGTCAGAAGCTACCCTTTAGCTAGCAGATGGTGGCCTTGCTGAATCATTTTCTCAATCACGTTCTGGTCTCGGCCTCTCTACTGGAGCCATTATGCTTGCATGATACATATGGTCCAGAAACAACTAAAATACTGATTTGAACAACTTCCTGCACATGCCCCGGAGGGAAACAAGAGAACAAACCAACAAAGAACTCTTCTGAGTCCCCGGTCTACGGTTTCCTAGTGCTCCTCATGTCTACTTAGCATCAGCTTGAAACATTCCGGATTAAAGAGCCTAGTGTCTAACCCATGAGCCCACGTAACCCTAAAGCTATGCCCAATAGAAGACACTCAAGAAGATGCCTGCCTGGTGACATCGCAGTCACATTCTGGGAGATCTGCGTCCACACTGCCGTCCTCTGCCATCCTCAGGGCACGCAAGTCCTCTGCCACCACCATGAAGCTTCTGCTTGTAAAAGCCAGGCTCTGCAGAGCAAAAGGCTCAGTCCTTCCAGCGTTAAGGAGAGAGTTTCTCCCCTTGTCTATGCTAGAAGTATGAAAATGCTCTTGCTGGACAAATGGTGCTGCTGGTTTGCCTGTCTGTTAACATGACACTGGACAGTCACAAGTGGTCATGTTTCTAAATAAAAACCCACATTCATGAGCATGTGCCAGGCTTGATCTCCTGGAATGTAGGCCACGGGGGTAAGAAGGGAAAAGCTCAGTGTAATCTGCCAGGGAGAGCAGGTCACAGGTCTAAAGAAAGGAACGCAGGAATAGTGACGGCTGCAGACACTCTGGTGTTCCATGAGGACGGTCAACTTTTCCTGTGGGCCAGGAAAGCTACTTGTTAAAGAAAAACTAGCTGCGTGCAAAACTACCAGCCAAACCTTCACAAGTGCTGCAGATTGGGGCAGCAAATGGAAGCAGAGTCCCTGTCTTCGGGCCAGTCTGCCAGCTCAGGGGTATGAGTAGCAACCTTCAGGGGATGCTGGGGAAGGGAGGCAGGATACTGTGTGGGAAATCACTTGATGTCTGCTTTCTAACAGACTATTTGCGCATGGAAAATAACGAGGAAATATATTCATCATTATTCATACACAAAACCTTTGCGCACTTAAAAAGTAATGGTATAAAAAAGTAATGATACAAGGTGATCAAAAATTACATTTTAAGATACATTTTTTTTAAAAAAATGTCTTTGTTTGATATGATTTCAGGAAACTATTTTGTGAATTTGGGGAACTTTTAATTTTTGCACAAAGCACATACGAAATATACAGAGTGTGGGCTGGTAATGAGACTGAGTTGGGAGAGCGCATGGAACCCCGAGTTTGGTTCTCGGCACTGCATAAATAGGACATGGTGGTTTGTGCCTGTGACCTCAGAACTGAGGAGAGTGGAGGCAGGAGGATCACAAGTTAAAAATGATTCTTGACTACATATGGAGTTCAAGGCCAGCCTGGGCTAATTGAGTCCTTGTCTCAGAAAGAGGGGAGGGGGCTGGGGTGCAGTGAGATGGCTTAGCAGCCTTTGAGGATCTGAATTCCATTCCTGGAAGAAGAGAACTCACTCTTACAATTTGTCCTCTGAGTCCCACATGTACATTGCAGCTTTCCCCTGCCCCCACTCTGTGGAGGATATATAAATGAAAATATAATTAATAAAAAACAAACAAACAAACAAAAAAAACTCCAAAAGTATGTGCCAGGTTCTGTTCTGTTTCATGAATCACTATTCTTCCTGGAGAGGGGGAGAGTCAGGAACAGTACTGAATAACAGAACTGAATAATGCAGCTGCCAGTTCATAGCTAAAGACAGGTGTGGAGGAAGTGCACCCCGCCTGAACACAGTAAACAAGGAAACAGAAAGCAAATGTGATGGCCACGTGGCTTCTGGGAGAAACTGAAAGGCAGACGAGATCCAGTGTGGCCTCAGACTCCAGAGCAAGCTGGCGATCGGCCTCTGATCTGCTCTTACTTTATAGGTGGTACCTAGAAATGGACACTCTAGCTATACAAGTTTCCCGCAGGAATTAATCCTCATGCTGATATTCTAAAGAGTGGCCATAGGTGGATGTCTCAGAGACTACAGTGAGTCAATATACAGCCGACTCAAGTTTGTTTATATATCTTTGGGGATGATAAAAAAAAAAAAAAGAACACTATCTAGAAAATTCTCACCTGAAAAAAAAAATCACACAGATGTGTCGTAAATGAACATGTCTTAGAGGAGAAAGGATTGCCCTCCATGCATTGTTAGCTGACAGCTGAGCAGAAACTAAGCCAGCTGCCTACAACTGTTCTGGGTTAAAGCCTATTTGAGATTTTTTTTTTTTTTTTTTTTGGCATGGTGAATCTTCCCTCTCCATATCACTGTGGCCCTGGGATTCACAAAAGAAATTTAACCAGTTTAATGGAATTATATGGACAAGCACATCAGTCCATGAGTCAGGATCTCTCTCTATATATTTCTCTCTCTCTCTCACACACACACACACACACACATACACACATAATCACACACACACACAATCCCCAGGGTGTTGACCCAGTGGGAGGTCTCTCCAAGAAGGAAATTTATAGCAGACGAGGTTTCAATTTCTGCTTCTGGAATAAGATTTTGTTATGATCTTGGTGGCTGAGATGTAAGGCTAAACGCCACATTGGGATTCAGAACCGTTGTGCATTTCAGCACTAAGGTGATTTCAGCAGAGATGTATTCCCTTCCCTACATGTCCCAGAGCAGGGAGCTCACTGTTTTTGCTCAATTTCTTCCCACATCTGTACCGCCACCATATTCTCTAGTGAGGAGGCCCACTGTGGCGTCATTCATTCTCAGAGCCTACCAGTCTTTGTGACAGACACTCTAGTTACTTTACAGACAAAGGACTTGCACATGCTACTCAAGCATTCCCCCACTGAGCCACACCCCGGCACCAGCTACTATTCTCAGGGATTTATTTATTTACTATGTACACAGTGTTCTGCCTACATGTATCCCTGCAGGCACCAGATCTCACTACAGATGTTTGCTTGGAATTGAACTCAGGACCTCTGGAAGAGTAGACAGTGCTCTTAACCTCTGAGCCATCTCTCCAGCCCCCATTCTCAGGCTTTTGGTATGCGGCGAGTCAATGGACAAAGCTGTCTCTTAGTATCGACATCCCAATGTGAAGGAAGGTATACTTGCAATGAAGCCTCTCCTTAGTCACGTACTCTTTTATTATATATGAGACAACCTTGTGCATCTTTTAGTTATGCCAGCATTTGAACTGGTGGCAAAGGCCCTCGTATACTTTCCCTTTATGTTTGTCAACCCTTTTATTAGCACTGCCTGCCATATAATCTGCCTCTCCAACACAAGACCGAAAATTACGGTCACTGTTATGGCTAAGCAAAAAGTTATAGTAATGAAGTTGTTTATTTCTATGAGCAAGCAGAATGACAAAAGTCAGCCTCACTACCGCACCCAACTAACTACACAGATAACCCGGATGTGGTAGCTCTTTGTTTTTCAACCACAGATGAGAACACCTACAAATGTTGATGGGGTGGATTTTCTTTTTTCTCCCGGAAGTGTTGGTACACCCACAAAGCCCCCAAATGGAGAACCTTCTCTTGTTCCGATACCCCTCTCTCCCTCTCCCTAAATTCACTTGAAGCTAATGAAAATACCATTTATGGGAGCAGCAGGAGCTCAGTGTTATCCCAGGCAGTACAGGAACTCAGAAAGAGGGAGGTAGGTGCTGCATTCCCTTTAGCTTGATGGTTCTCCTCCTGCGGGTCAGGGCCCCTTTGGTAAGCCTCCCTCTCCATATAACACAGTTATATGACATATAACTACATCAGCAGAGAAGGAGGGAGGCACTAACATCCCCATTGCACCTGCTGTCTTTTACCTGGCCGCGATGAGATCCAGGAGATGCTGCCACCTGTCGTTGACTTTGCTGAGCTTGTACTGAATCTCAGAGGCCTTGCTTTCATGGCTGGCTTTAGCAAGCCGCTCCCCCATTTGCTGGAGCTGGATTTTGTTCTCTTGGGCAACAGCAATTTCCTCTTGATAATCCTGCATAATGAAAGCAATCACGGAGGTCAGAAGGCATATTCTTAATGCATTCATCTGGCTCCACGCTAATTACAGTTTCTACTGTTTGGACGGTTTGGGCCTGAGGAACACCGTGTGAATATTCGGTTGGCTTGTGCAAGAATTAATAGTGCCTATTGCTCCTGATAATGTGGAGTCCAGACGCAATGTTTACAGTGGGTTTTCTGAAAGGAATTGTAAGGCACTTGGTCGTAGGCCACTAGGTTCGTATGATGGCACATGACGGGAATCCCTGAACTTGAGAAGGAGAGGCAGGAGACTCAGGAGTTTAAGATCTCCGGGCACAGAATGAGTTTGAGACCAGCCTAAGTTTCATGAGATCTTCTCTCAAAAAAACAAAACCAAGTAAATATATAAATACAAAAAAAAAAAAATGTATGTTGTGGCTTACATGGGGAGAGGAAGGTGGGTATAACCAGAGTAAAAATATAATTAAAACGTTAGGAGTTTCAGGAGGGCTTGGCACGAAATCCCACCCTAAGTTAGCTGCTAGGAAAGGAAGAGATCATTTTCACTAAGAGTACAGTCCTTGGGAAGTTGACCATGCTCCAATGGAAGACTGCACAGCTAAGATACTTGGGCAGCACAAATTAAGAAAGAAGCCGACTTTGACCTCTGGCCTCCGTAAGCACGTGATGAACATCCAGGGGCGTCCACACGTTTGAAGATGCGCTCGCGCGCGCACGCGCACACACACACACACACAAATGTGCACATGCGAGAAAAAAATGAATGAAGATAGGTCTTATATGTGTATTTTCGCCTTCCTCTAAAGTTAGGACACTCTCAAAGGCACTTATCTGAGGAAAGGGGGCTGAAAGAGAGGACGGCAGGTGCAGCTGTATCCCAGCTCAGCGCTGAGTACCTGGTATACTTGGGACTCCTCGCCCCCGTCCACCCAACTTCTCATGTTATTTCAACACAAAGGGATCGCCAAACCGAAACACCGAGTGCATTTCTATACAGTTCTAACATCCCATCTCCCGAATTAGGACGATTTATATTGAGAAATGCTGATTTCAAAAGCACCGCCATAAGCTTTAAAACGCACTTAGAGCAAAACTGCCCTCTTGGCTTGTCTCTTAAATTAAACTGCATGTGTCAATGCCGGTAGACAATAATCGCTGGCTTCAAGCAATTTGTCACTTGGTTCTTCCTATGCTGTCAAAAACACTGAGCTCATCTTAATAGCGCTGCCCGCTGACAAGAGAGGCAGCAGAGGCTTTTGAGTTCGTCAACTTACTTTATATAGGAACGCGTGGAATTAGCATTTTTCTTTTCCTTCTTCACTTCTGCAGTGTTGGGATTGAACCTGGGGCTGCATGCGTGCCAAGGAAGCATGCTAAGCTATGTTTGCAACACTTTCCCACCCCTCGGTTGCTTTTGCTCTTCCTATGACTCATTAAGTTGCCCGGGCTAACCTTGCACTCACTTGTGTAGCCCAGGCAGACCTGTTTGTTTGTTTGTTTGTTTGCCTCAGGCGCACCAGTGGCACCAGGCGCACCAGTCCATACCACTAGGCCCACCTGTTCAAAGAGTATTTCCAACATCGCACCATAATATAATAATAATAATAATAAAAGCTCACATGAAAAACTGAAGTCTTAACAGTTTTTAAATTATGGCTACATTTCATTCTAGAAAGTTTTCTTTTTACCATTCTTAAAACGTACATACTGAATTTGACAGAGAAGGCAGTGAGGATGTAGATACACCTAACCAAGAATTACTGTTTGGCAACCTTTATATAACGGTAACTAGCACATTAGTTCTAACTAATGCAACCTTCTTTGGCACCTAGCAACCAGCAAATCCCCACTGTTAGAAGATGCTATGATAAAGCCTGGCCCTGAAATAAGGATTTTTGACATCAAATGAGAGAATTGATTACTCAGAGATTCTTCATATTTATAAAGGAAACTAATAGAGACATCAGTGCTATGTGCTAACTCTGGAGTTTTTCTTTGCTCTGCATGTGTGTACGTTGAGAAAGACAAATTTTCCTAATAATCACTTGTATTGCTTTCCAGAATGAATAAAGCTGTAATAATCTCTATGCTCAATAAACATGCACTGCAGGCTTATGAGAAGTTAGGTAGTGCTACAGATGAGCGAGGAGATCTGAGATCACAACAGACAGTGTCCCCACACTGCTACAAATACAATGGGGACAGCAGAGACCTTGACACACAGTGCCCACATTTCAGGCAGGTTTGAAGCCTGATGGGCCTTTGCTCCAGACAGATAACAAAAAGTAAACAGGAAAAAATACACCATGTGTGTGCTAACAAGATGCACAAATTGACACCCTGATATGCATATTTGCTCAAAAATGTGGAAACTTTACTGAAAACCACACAAGCATTTAAAATCAATTCAGTGAGCCCTGTTTAGACATTAAAAAAAAAATGTCCTCCATCCAAATAAAACCAAAAAATGATTTAATAATGCATAGATAGCTTCAAACAACAGGAATCTAGAATTCCCAGAGATATCTTCACTCCTACTGAGGAAGATCAGTTTAATTTCTCCTAAGGGCATTCCCTTTTAATTCCTCTGTAGTGATATCTGTCTCTAAAAACCAACTCACAAGAAATAAAAGTGAGAGAAAAGTGGTTTGCGCAAATAATTCCTCTGGTGCAGAATGTAGAAAGCTGATTTCCTTGCAAACCAAACGCACCCTGTAGATTTTGCATGTAAAGCGGGTCTTTCCACACTGGATGTCCGAGGAGCTTAACACAGTGCTCCTAGGGCAGGGAAGTGACAGGGATAAGGAACCACTGGAAAGAAAGGACCCCGGCCACCACTCGGCACACCTCACCCGCCGCTCACCTTCTTGAGTTTTTCTATCATTTCTTCAATGAGGATGTCTCCATTCTGGGAGACTTTGCCCTCCATCTGAGTCAGCCACTCGCACAGCTCCTTGTTCTTTTCGCTGAAGACAGCCCATTCGTTGAGTCGTTCGCTCACTTGCTGTCGTCTTAAGGAGACCTGGGAAGTTTAAAATGGGATGGTTATGCGAAGGATAACGGCCCTGAGGAGGAGACAGTAAAGGTCCTGCCCGCCAAGTGGATTTGCCAAATAGAAACAGCAGAGGGAAAGGGGCTGGAGGAGAGGCTGAGATCAATGGCTGCTCTTGCAGGGAATCCAAGTTCACCTCTGGACACCCACGCAATAGCTCACAACCCTCTAAAACTCTGGATCCAGATGATGTCACAAGCCTGGGATACATTTCACAAGACCCAACCCCTGGACTGTGAGATTCCCGGAGAGGGAGCCACACAGCCTACCACAGCTTTTGAACAATTTCCATTAGAAATGCTCCCTTTTGATTTAATTGTGCCCATTTAAATAAAATATTTCCCTGGGTTGGGTATCACTGTACTGAGTCCACCAGTGTTACCACACTAATGTAACTCAGTTTAACCACTCAATTGTCTTTGAGGCAGAATAATAAAGAGGAGACAGGGCAGGGAACTCATATGGGGTGGGGATTAACGGGGAACACAAGTTAAACGGTTCAGTAGACAAAGCTCATCTATTCCAAGCTCTGCCCAGACTGTGTTATATGGTACTCATAGTTATATGCCAGTCAATTGGCACAGAAGGGCCTGCACTTCTGAAACACTAAACCTGTGAACTCTCCACCTGTCATTCATTAGGCATCAGACCAGGCAGTAGGGGCTTGGGGGGGTGGGCTGAAGGGAATGGTGACCCTGTTGACACAGAAACTTTCAGGACATGTGACTCCTCTCTAAGGACAAGAAGTTGGGATGGCTTTGTCCCACTCTTGAGTGGCTTCCTTCACACGTTGGCCATGATCCAAGACTGGATCCTGGGGCTCCCCTTCTCCAACACCTGCAGAGAGGGGTGATCACAGAAAGATTTCACCTATTTCTTTGAGGAGTGTGTTCACCCCACCCCAGGCTGAGCTGGACAGTTTCAGCTGTTGGCTTTTGGCCAGTCCAAGGCAGGACCAGAAAAGCTGGCGTCTTTGATATGGGTTGTGATGGGTAACCGTAGGATCGCATGTCCAGTAGCAGATCAAGGCCAGTCTCCACTGAACCGCTGAGGAGGCCACTCATCATCTGCGTGCCTTCCACTTTTCGCATCTAAGTGGGCACTCCGTTTTCTCCAAACACAGTGTTTAGTGTTCGCAAGAAGGAGTCATCTTCAGGCTGTCGAGTGCTGTACTCTATTCTGGGATGTGGTAGGCTAACACAAGGCACAGGCAGGCCAACAGCTTACAAAAGGCGGGTGTACACCACCTGTTTGACAATCCCCCAACTTAGCCTGGTCTTTTTTTTTTTTTTTTTTTCTCCTTAGCATTCATGTGTTCAACATCTCCAGGGACCAGCTCCAATATGCATCCTTCGTGTTTGTCTCACACCATGAAAACATTGCTTTCATTTGTTTACTGTGGAGCTATGACTGGGGGGGGGGGAACTAACTAAATATGTGGGCTGCTAGCATTGGGTGTAAGCCAGGGCCCAAATCTTTTTGCAAAGATGTAAATTCTTAAGAAGGGTGGCATTTGATGGTGTTTATAAACGGAAAATTTCAGCTATATTTAATGAAGCATTTCTTTCTTTGGATTCAGTTGAAACCCTGAGACTATTTATCAGCTCAGCACATATTTGCATTTTCTTGAGGGTAGAACCACAGCATATTGCCTCAGAGTGAGACAGCTGAACAGGAAATACAGGTTTTTTTTTTTTTCTAACAGTAAATATTTTTATCAGGATATTGTGGGTGCAAATGCACACACACGAAGCAGCTCTTATGGTGTGGTGTTATATATTTACTTTAGAGCTATAATCACACACGGTTCTACAAAGCAACAGAGAAAGAAAAGCAATATAATCCACAACTGGGCCTGGCTACAGCACGTCCCTTAGGGTATTTGAAAACCTTATCCCCTTCTGCATTTTTTTCTGAAGTGCCCAGGCATCTACTTATGGGCTATCTTCCTCATCCTCCTCTGTGGACCTGTTACGCCTCACTTCGCAACAGCTGCTTTCAAAGGAGCAGAGCAGGCTGTCCCCTCCATCAGCCGACAAAATGCCATTTACCTTCAGCTGAGTTTGTCGACTTTTACGAGGAGCCAGGCACAGGCTTATTTCCTATTTGACAGAAGTTTACCGGAAACAATGACCTCAAGGGCTCGTAACTCCTCTGTGTCCTTGGAGAATTATTATATCCTGGCACCCGGCCAGATCCGAGGCTAAATTCTCACTGTAGTCGGGACTGGTACAGGGTAATTCTGTGTTATGTTCACACTTTAAGATTCTGTCAAAGGAAATTTCTAGGTATGTTCTACCTGCTTCTCCCGTTTCATGTTCTGGTCCACTCACAGGTGCAAGGTATTAATGTCTCCACAGCATGTCACATGGCCAAAGGCCGCTTTCGAGCTGTATTTTCAAGTAGCTTTTTCTAAGTCTAGTGGGTGATTTTAGAACACGGGAATGTTTGACTTAAGAAGTAGCAATAATGGTGCTTCCGTGGCATTGTTACACCGCTTCCCTAAACCACAAACCATCGCATGATCGCAGTTTTCTTCATCTCCAAAATATTAACATTCTCTCACTATTTTATCGTCGGAGGATCAGGACATACATGCAGTACTCGGTCTTCATTATTAGCCACATGCACACAACAGTAGCTGCTGTAGAGACTGGGTGTCCAAAGAAATGGCCTTTGCATCTAAGGGCCTCAAAGTCTTGGGATCAGACTACAGACATTCAGAAAAAAGGGACATGTTCCTCGGTGGCGTGGAACAAAAAAGAAGAAACGGGAACTCGCAGGATTATGACAACACTAAGGGTGGAACATTTCTGGAAAGGACTTCACAGGGTTGTAGGCTAAGAGAGGAAATACGAAGGAAAACCAGAAGACAAGTAGCCAGTCTAGGCAAGGGGAGGGTCATGATCAAGGCCTCCAGGAAGGGAAGCTGGAGGGGTTAACATCGAGAAATGAATCTGGAACGACAGACAGCTCTTTGAAGCCTCTGTAGGTATCAACTAAAGAGATGAGTCTGGTCTAATTTGCTTCACTTCACTGAAAAATACCAAGAGAGAAGGTAGTTGTAGCCTGCTCTCGAAATTAAGAAAATGATAAATTGGGACAGCTCAGCAGTTAAGATGCTAACTACTGTTGTAGAGGACCTGAGCTCTGCTCCCAGCATCCATAACGGCTTGCAACTGCCTGCACGGCCAGCCCCTGTGATTGGACACACTCTTTCTGTACGATCCCGCATGTTGTTGGTATATGCACATACACTCAGACATGCATACATACACTTAAAATAACTGCATAAAAATGTATCTGAAAGCAGAAGCCTGCTGAAACAGAAGCAATATTTCTAAAAGGAAGACAGAGAGAGAGAGAGAGAGAGAGAGAGAGAGAGGGAAGAGAAGGAAGACGGAAGGAGGGAGGGAGGGAGAGATAAGCAGACTCATGGGGCAAAAGAACAATGCTGTCATAATTTCTAATTATCAGTACCCATCAAATACCTTCCGTTGGTATGATGTATCTTGATAAGGTCTGTATATCATAGCATGGTGACTGTAGTAATGTGTACATGTTGAAGTGTTCAGAAAATATTTTGTGTCATGAGCAATGCTGTCACTCTCTCTATGAACAACACCGTATGGGCTCCTCGCCGTGTACACTGAGAACATGGCTCTCTGAGAAAAGAGGCCACTTTCATGTTGAACTGAAAACGTTAACATGTTGGTGAGCGCCATCTCTTGTATGAACCATTTAGCAGGGGCATGCTCATTGAAACATCTTCTAGGCTTATGAGCGAACATTCCTTTGCTCACAGATATGTGAGCAAATTCTGGATTTAAACTAAATATTGGGGGGGATTTCAAGGGACACATTTGTTCTTAATGACAAAGAAACCATAAGAAAGGGCCCCTCAAACTTTGTGAGATGGTTCTAAGAGCGTGAGGATAAGAATCCATAGTGTCAAGTCAACTGGGGAGGATGAAGAACAGAGAAATATGAGTTTGGGTGGGCACAGAGTCCCCTCTCATCAGCCTATCCCTTTACCCTGTAACACCCACGTCTCTCCAGCTCCCACTCTGCTTTGACCTTGTGAATGATGTATAACAACCTCTCCTCCACTCCCCACCTCAGCACTTAAGATTTATCCACTTCAAGAAGCATTTTCTCTAGGTACACCAATGCCCACCACCCTGAGCCAGCCGGCATCTTTATGTATTGCTTTCATCTGTTCATACAGACTTTTCTCCTAGGCTGATGTTAGTTTTACTGCAATTATAAACTCCGTGGAAAGAATTTCTATTTCAGATTATGCTCACAATTTTGTAATGACCAGTCCACTGACCAAATGTGTGTTAGAGCCAGCAGTGTGGCGGGTATTCTACTCAGGTGTGTTATATCCATCAGTGTGGCGGGCATGGTACTCAGGTGTGTTGTAGCCATCAGTGTGGCGGGCATGGTACTCAGGGCACAGCACTAAAGAACAAGTCACAGAGACTTCTGCCAAGTACAGCCACAGGCTCTCAGGGAGCCAGCAGTCACTGAGAACTTTCTCTGATGCTCCTTTCAGCTCAGGATGCTCTCCTGCTGCCTTTACATCAACCTGTACCTTCCAAAGCCCAAGTAACAATCTCCTTGAGCAACCTGCACACATGGAAAGGCATTGGATAAATACAGTAAGCCTAGCAATGACATATGCCTGTGAATTAATAAGAAACAACCATGAATGCTCCAACGAATAAAACTATCTCTAGAACATTAACTAAAATTGAAACAATGTGTTCTGTGTTTAAAATCCAGACATGCCTCCAGCTGGAAATTTACACCTAGAAAGTACAACAGTCTGGGCCAGGAAGGGAGAGGGAAAGAAATACTGAACCCAAAGCATGCCATGATGACACAGTTGTCCTTATTCAGAAATATCCCGGCAATAATCACAGGTTCCTCTACCTATGTGTGAGTCACAGGGTGGGTCCAGACGTGGACCAAGCCTGTCTGGTGTCACGCGGATCGCCTCCTAGCTTCCCACCGTGAGGAGCCTCTTCTTCATCCAGGTCACATCTTACCTGGTGACAAAGCTCCTCCCACTGCCTTTGCAGAAGCTCCACGCGTTCGTTCAGGATGGAGATGTCCTCGGCACTGATGTAGACAGCCAGGGCATCCCTCAGGAGAATCAGCTCTGCCAGGTCATCTGTCCACCTCCCAACCGCATTTTCCAGTTCCTGCCGGGGAACAAACGTCCGTGAGCCCCCACGACACCTACCTGTGACCCTTCTTAGTGTAATTCCCTTCCTACAAACTCTTCTGAGCTCCACACTTGAGTTCTGTTTTATTCGCATCCTGCCTAACTTGAAAACCCGCCAATTCTTCTAAAAAAAAAAACACCAAGGTTCCCTGCAAAAACCTCCCTACCATCTATTCACCGGCTCGCTGATCCTTTTAGGTTGTGGTTCGTTTTTTCAAATCCAAGCTGTGTTCAGGGTAGTGGCTTCCTTTATTCTGAGTTTATATCGCCCTACAACCCTGAGACCACACACACGTCTAAATGACTTCAGAACCCCCTAACAACCCATTAGTTTTGCCCTGTTCCTGATCACACACACAAACAGAACATTTAGAAGAGACATTTCCTCCACTGAACTTGGTTTGAGTTGACACATCCTGTGTTAAATACTTAGCATGAAATGCCAAGCTTTGTTCAGTTTCTCCTGCATTTGGAATAATTCACCAGCTACACATTCTGGAGGATCAGAGATCTCTTGGAGCTATTGATTATGGACCTATTCCTTTGGGGCATTATTTAAAGAAAAGAAAAAATCCTTGTAGCAAAATTTGAATGAGCAGCTAGACGGAGCTTCTGCCAGGCCTGAACGGGTGACCAGTTTTGTAATTTGTGTCACTCTTGCTCTCTGCCAGCTGCTGTTTGTAGATTCTGGCTTATTTAGTGTATGAATGGAGAATTTCGTACAGTCTGTTCTCTGTCTTTCTTGTCTCTTCACACCAGAGACAAGTTTCTAAAGGCAAGAGTAATTAACGGTGCTATCTGGGGCTAACTTTCCAGGCAATTTATGCAAACAAAGGCTTAGCCTGAAATTTTGGAGTAATTGCTTTGTTTTGCTGCCGGGGGTGACTGGGGAAGAGCATGATGGAGCTGTGTGGAAACACATCTTCCCAATCTCCAAACTCAAACCGGGGACACTTGTCTGAGTATTTTGGGAGATGGTGACGACGGAGGCTCAAAATAAGGATAACTGGCTGAAAGACCAAACTTTGCAGGGGATAAATCTGCAGCATTCTGTCTGTGCCTTTAGACAGACTAAACACCAGTGTAAGGACCTTACTCTTTAACACCAATCCTGTCCCTACTGGCAACTCAAGCATCACACTTAGTTTATGGATTTAAAAAAGAAACAATGAGTTAACTGTGTTGACCCCAGCACTGACACCAGAGGCTGAGGTATAGGGACTCTGTGAGTTTGAGCCTGTACTCCATAGTAAAAACCCTCTCAAAAACCAAACCAAAAGAACACACACACACGCACAACACTACCATGCAACAAGCCCACTGGTTCAGACACTACCCATTAGCTCAGGCAGTGTGACTGAAATACAGTCATTAAATTCAGACAAATCTGTCAACTACTAATGTGAAACAATAATGTTTTTCTAGACTCTTCTGGTTTCTCATCTAGCAAAAGGGAAATAACAATGTCCGTGTCATGCCGAGTGAGAGGCCACCAGCGTGTACGGACAGTCTGGCATTAGATCATTCCTGCTTATCAGATAATTTCTTTAACAGATCCATTACACAGGTTTTATTTGTTTGTTTGTTTTGAGGCGGAGTTCTTTGTGTAGCCTTGGCTGTCCTAGAACTCACTCTGTAGATCAGGCTGGCCTCGAACTTGCAGAGATCTGCTTGCCTCTGCCTCCGGAGTGCTGATGTTAAAGGTGTGTGCCACCACCATGCTGACTGCACAGGTTTAAAACAAACTTGTTTTATTATTATAGCCTTCACATGTTCTTTTTTTCTGAGGCAGGGGCTTAGTCGTGTATGTATCCCAGTCTGGCCTTGAACTCAGGGTCCTCTTAGTTTAGTATAGTGAGGTATTTCATTCCTTATCTTTGGTGTAACGTGTGCCACGTTCTCAAATTTCAGTGAATATATTTTATAACTTTTTAACCAGGCTCATCATATGGCAGAAACGTGACTGTGGGAACACCGGAAATGGTTAAGTTGAAAGAAAGCATTTATGAAGTTACTTTTGATAACTGTCAGCAAATTCCTCAGCCAAGAAGTGCTGGCCGGGCACACCTGTGTACAGGTGTGCATAGAATAAATCTTACAGCCACTAAATCATGCTGGTCTTCGTGATCTCATAATCTAGGGCTTGGTCTGTGTCACTGCTGATTGCTTCCAAGTGCAGTTAGAGGTGGCGATCACAGTTTGTGAGTAGCTAAAGCCCGGAGCAATGAGAGAACTGGGCGGCCCCTTGCTTTGACGGAGATCAGAAGCTTTTCCCTGCTTTCTGTGCAGAGGGGTCTGCCATGGAGGGTGTGCTCCTCTGCCCCATCTGCCAATCACATCCTCCTTTTCATAGTCTAGACTATTTTGTTAGGACAATTCTCCAATCAATATGGATGATGTTTCAGGAAGATAGCTGATATTTACCGCCTTTGACTCAGCTTTTAAATATCTTTTAGGTTGGCTCTTACATTTTCTTCCCCTGGGTAATCCATAAACTGGACCCAAACTGCACCTACAGGAGACCAACAAAGGAAGTCTCATTGCATTGATGACACCCCTAAGGGGCTTTGCAAGGACCTCCTACGCTCACATGGACAGCCCCGGGCGTGACCCTGAGTTGTGATCTCACGGGCATTATTCCCGCAAACATTTGTGGCTAGGCGACAGGGACAGTCTCCATCCAGTCCCGTACCTTGCACCGGATCTGCTCAGTGTGCAGTTCCTCGTGGTGGTCGGGTAGAGGCTGAGACAACTTCTTTTTGAATGTCCGGAGCTTCTCCAGCGAATTGGCTATCCCTTTCTCGCATTTTTCCCAGTCCTATAATTGGAGGGGAAAGAAATCGTACACATTTTTTGGTGAGAAATTACACAAATATAAATGAAAATAAAGAAAATGGATACTCTTTTCAATTTCCAGGGCTATAACGACACTGACGAACTGTAGGAGGGCATGTCCACGCCATTTGGGACACCATGCCTCTGTCATCTTAACAGCTGAGTTCAGCTTGACTGTTCCTTTGAGCTGTTTGGCTCTAGTAAGCAGATAACAGTAGGTTGCGCCTTAGTTTTCCCTGAGAAAATAAAGTCTACAACTATTGAGGAGTGAAAGTAAGCAATGGCTATCAAGGCATCAAGCAGAATACCCCAAGAGTTATGGGTTTCCTAATTGAAGTCTCTGCACAGAGTGAGAAGAACATCTGTTTTCCGTCTTTCCCAATTCACACACAACTGCCCCTCACATTTGTGCTCTCTCGTGTGTACCATCAGGGTGAGAAACACAGGCTACAGAGCCCCCTCAGAATGCCAACAGCCATGAGTAAGAGTAAGAGGAAACAGCGATGCAGAAGAAGTGACACAGCCTTGACCCTGGTCCACTCCGGACGTAAATGTCAGCCACCCACACGAGTTACTGCAACTGGTGCAGGCATCATAACCATGGTGTCTGCCTGGCTTTTTACCTTGCTCATGGTGAAATGTGTCTGGAAAGATTAAGTGTAAGCACAAAAACACTGACTCAGCAAGAAATGGAAGAAGAGAGCCAATGCATAATTTAAGAAATATCTGTCTCATGACACATGCTCTGATATTATTACATGGAAGAGAGTGGCAACTCGGAGCACACTGGATCTGAGTGAAGACAAGGAACGACATGCCCCGTGTGTGTCTATTAGGACACGGGATGCACCAAATTGGTGACAGGGGCTCCCTCTGGGGGATGCCAGCACACTTGTGTTGCCGTGGAGCTACAGGGAAATTTCAAAATTCCACGCTGCACACCTCAACTATTACCTGAAGCTTTTCACGGCACTTTTAGTTATTGTCTAACTTTTAAAATGCTTTTCTTTAAAGGCAAGTGAAAGAAACTGCCCTGGATGTTGGGTTTTACAGTGCCCTATTGGTATGCTAACTTGCATCTGGTACTTTAGTGCTATGTCAAATTGCATTCATACCCTGTTTGGTTCAGTTTTCCCACCTTGGTTACCTTGTCCTTTCCTGGTCATAAAGCTCCCAGTGCCCTCCCCAGACCAGGTCCCCACATAGTGAATGAATCACTGAATTCCAAAGACAGCTACAATTACCGAGAGCCCCACATGGTCCCAGAGTCTGCTTCCTGCCCCTTCCCATCATCCCCCTTTACCACCTGTCTTCTCTGGCCTTGGTTCCTCCTACTTTCCACTCTAACATGGTCTTGTTCGCAAACCACAGGCAACATTAAACACCTTTAGCGAAAAAATGCAAGTTTGAACTTAGTGTCTTCGCCTTCTGAGAGTTTGAATCCGGGTTCTCGTTTCTCTTTAAACTTCCCCCACGGAACCACGGAAGTGCAATGACATCTCCTTTACCTCCTCAGCACTGACAAAGGCCCTGTGGACCAAAGCCATGAATGCTGTTGTCTACGAGGCTCAGATGTGCTTCAGTTCCCATGTTTGGGTGGTGTGTTGTTTTGCTCGCCAATGCTCGGTCCTGTAGACACGATTTGTAAGCAGAAAATTCTTCCCTGCTTAGACCTCACGTTTGCAAAGAAATCAGCACACACCCTACGGCAGTCCATGCACACAGGCAGTGGCTATTCACAGAGCTGCCACTGAGGTCAGCCCCTCAGAACAAAATCAATGTCAGATCAGCAGGCAAAACCGTGACTATTTGGGGCATACATACCCAGAGGGTTAGGCTAACACCTGAGGACAGACTATAGCATTGGTGTAAATATGCATCAAAATAAGGCTAGGTAGGAAGGAAATTTCTAATCTTTAAGATTTTCTTGGGCAAATAGAATGTAATGTATGATTCAAAAATTAAAGAAATTCTGACAAAATAAATAAATAAAAATAAAATGCTCCCGAATTGGGGGGGGGGTCCTGATAAGAGAATAGAAATTCCCTTCTCCAGTGATGACTTGGACAGTGAAGCCAACCGCTGAGTCGTCTTTTTTTTTTTGCACCATGATAAGCGACTAACTTCATGTCCTGTTCTGCAAACTGTCCATCACAGCAAATGTTTTATACACGAACTGGCAGGTGAGACAAGCGAATCCAGTGACTCAGACTCCATGCATTCTTATGTCTTGGGATTATATCCAAAAACCACATCACAAATAAAAATGTACAAGATCAACACAGTCTTGCCAGAGTGAGTTACAGTGTTTTAAATCCTTGCCTGACACCAAGATGACGAAAAATGACTCAGGCATATTACGTTACCAGTGACTTGCTCTGTAAGCAAATAGTGGTACTTAATACAGTGTTCAGTGGCATTTTTGATTGATTGTTTCCTATTCAGAAATATATATATATATATATATATATATATATATATATATATATATATATATTCCCAAAGTGAACCTAATGGGTGTGAATATTTGAAACAATAAAAAAATCTGCTCAAATGCTGTAAACTATCTCCTTCCATCCAAAGAGATGGCACACTCTCCTTAATACTTAAGAAGAATTGGTGATCATTACCATACATACATAAAATGGCAACATTTCCTAGGTACAACTTTTAAGTGTTAGAAACATCAACAACGGCAGCTGCCCACTACCTCATGGTTTCCTGAAATTCTTTTGGTAAATCCTCACAGTGGTCATGCGGATGAGGTACTTTTATAACTATTCTGAAGATAAGGAGAAAGATTATGGTTTTTCAACATGGTCTTATCTGAATTTAGGGCATATTCTTTTTTTTTCATGTTTTATGAGCACTTATTAACTACAGAGAGTACGAGTTTCCTTATGGATTATTCATACGTGCGTAACTACTGAACTAAAGACCAATTATAAATAGTATGGACTTGAGGGGTAGAAGCTCATGTTACAGGTGGTATGACTCAGTCTCAGTGTCCTTGGGAATCACAGTGTCTGTGGTCAACAAAGGGCCTGAGATGCCTCTTGGAGAGTTTCGGCCAATGGCAGCTTGCTTAGATAAACCGAGGCGCATCAGGAGACTCACTCTGGGTTAGCTTCTTCCCCAGCTATAAAACATGAGATATTGATCTTCAAACCCATTTCGGTTTACAGTTTAGGGAATGGAATTTGCTTCTTGAGTTTCTGCCTGGCTCTCTAAAACCGTCCCATGATCCAAGGCATAGCACTGGCCATTAATCAGAAGTAATCACTTGGACAGCCTTATTAGAGTTTAAATTACTTGGTTAGGGGGCTTTCCTGAAAGACATCATGCTGAAAATTGGGAAACTTTTCCAGTTTGTGCAGGACAGGACAGAGTCTTACATGAAACGGAAATGCGCCAGAAGGTGCCTGCCCCATGATTTCGCGAGATGTGAACCTCAGAGAATCAACGGGAGGGAACAACACAACTCCTTGAGGCGGCCTCCAGCCTGAGCTTACCTTCAACAAGAAAGCCAGCTTTTTCTTCTGCTCCTCCAGACGCATGCTGGCTGACTTCCATTTCTCTTGGATCTCCGTGAGTTCAGCCTGCAAGGCGGCCTCGGCACCACTGTCGGCTGACAGCAGGAGCTGCTTGCCAGCCTCCACGGTGAGGATGTAGCTGCCCTGCTGACGCAGGAACACCTTCTCCTTGAACTGAAAGGGACCAGAGCTTTTTACTGTTTAATCCTTTCCCACACCCGTTCCCCACTGTAACTGTGCTCTGCTGACCTTATGTGTTACAACGCATAGGTCACGCTCCCGATAGAATGCATAGGACACGCTCACACATCCAACAAGAACGCCGCCAATGAACCAAGTGTCAATGAATGAGAAGTATAATCTCAGCACAGTATGAACTCTGCTGAGGAGCCTAATGCCCAGGGACTGTAGAGTGACAGCTGTCCCAGCATTGGTACACACAGTAGGTCTCTCAAAGTAGACAAGGCTGAATGAGTCTTGAAAGACAAGCGAATGTAACCAGACCAAGAAGAAAAGAAGCGTGACAGGGAAGATGTCTTCCTAAAGAAAAAAGGCGAGGGACACTACATTGACCATATAGGAGAAACATGATGAATTCAGGAAAGGCGCCATACTTTGCCGTGACTGGATTACGAAGAGCCTGTGTAAGAATGGTATGGTAGCGACATAACACGAGAATTTTCAAATGTGATGTGTTGCGAGTGTTCCTTTGGCATGTATCTCTAGATAGTGCGCTATGTGCATACAGTGTCTGGGAAGACTAGAAGCAGGCTTCAGATGCCCTGAAACTGAGGTAATAGGTGGTGGCTGCCATGTGGGTACTGGGGATCAAATTTGAGGGCCAGAAGAAGCCAGTGTTCTTACTGCTGACCCATCGCTCTAGCCCACCTTTTTTTTTTTTTTTCAGACAGAACTTTGGTATGTAACTCATGCTGGTCTTAAGCTTGCAATCATCTTGTCTCAAGGCTCCAAACTGTTGCAATTACAGGACTACGCTACCACACCTAGCCAAAAATTTGGCTTTGACACCATCACAGAATACTAAACAGGGGAGTGTTGTGCTTAGATGAAAGTTGTAACAAAATCATTCACTGGTGGGGTAGAGGTGGGATGAAGATGGCCTGTGCTGTACATGATGAGACAGGTTAGGCTACTGTCTACCAAGGCAAGGGACACTGGAGGAATGGACATTCATGGTGGACTGAGTGCGGGGAGAGAGAGTTAAGGAAGATGGGACTCTGGATCAGAAGATCAGGAGGTGGAATATCCTGATTAGGGACCTGAAATGTGGAGAGGGCATAGGCTCCCTGCACACAGATGTCAATATAAAGGATAATTGGATATACTGTATAAACTTGGCCAACGATGCCAGTTTGCCTTTCTCTACTGGTAGTGAGTAGTTGAGGCCATGTCTACAGAAGACTTTACTGGGGGAAACTGGGATGAGGGCGGGCGAGATGAGTCCTCTGAAGGAAGAAGGGCCATGAACATATGTGGACAGGCTAACAGCGCTTCGAGGGACCAGGTTACATGACTGAATCTCCCTGACCGACACCAAGTTGTCTTTCCTTGCCACTGTCTGTCTTTCCATCTAAGGAACCGCCGGGAGCCTTGGTGTCCAAAGGAGAAGAATTCTTGGTGAGGCTTCAGATGGCTCTAGTCCCCTCTTTTCCATAGGAACTTTGCAATGCAATCACTTTATATGTTTCAGTTGACCCTTAAGACGGTCTGCCCTGATTTTCAAAGTCCGCCAGAAGAACCAAGGCCAAAGTTAAGCATAGTGGGCATGCAGAGGAGCTCTGTGTCTGCATCTTACCTGCACCTCGTCAAAGAGGATCCTCACTTGTTGCAGAGGAACAGGGATGCTTCCGAGACCACTCAAGGGCAGATAGGACACTTCAACCAACCATTTGCGGAGCTTCTCTGCCATCTCCCTATAGCGCTGCCACTGGCGAATCTGGCTGTCGATGATCCCCCGTCTCTGCTGGGCCCTGCGAATCACTCCCTGCCACTGATTACTGAGGAGTGTCAACTTCAGGCTGAACTCATCCCTGGTAAGGAAATAATCATATAGTTAAAAAACCTATTGCCTCGGATACAGTCACAGAATCGGCTACTATAAGTTTTCCATAAAGCGTAAGCCCTGAGATATGGTCTACGACAGGAGATTTCAAATAAGCCATGGTCTCTTCTTTGGGTTGCAAGTTGTTTTTTTTTTAAAGTTGCTACCAATCTACAAATGGTGAGTTCTTGCATATCTCAGCACAGATAGAAATCAATCTATGGTAATTTTCATACTCTCCCTCCATGCATATGTGTGGTACCTGGGGAAGTCTCAAGAGCCTGTGACAGTCTCTTGTACCCTAAAACAGGAAGCAATGTGTTAGTAGACCTACCTACAAACTCCCTCCCCAGCTAGAGTCATAAGCCATTTTGGAAAAAAAAAAATCACACTATATTAAAAGTTTTGTTTTTCTTTTTTAAAACGTACTTCATAAACAGTCTCAATCTCCCCTCGTAAGTGATGACTCCAATCTCAAGCAAATTATAACTAGAAATTGTCCTTTACGTGTTTTAGGTAAATTTCACATTTTTTTTTTTTTTTTTTTTTTTAGAAAAAATGAACTTAACACAATAATAGATGAAGTTCATCTATATGCTTCGAGATAGTAGATTTCCCTTGAACCTTCTCAAAGTCAGGCTGAGAAACCGCAGGTGTTTTAATTTACTCTCCCTGGTTTCCACCCTAAAACATATTGGCAGTGCTTCATAAAGTTTTATTTAAATCAATGTGTAGCATAGATATCGCTCTAATAAGGATGTTTTTTGGTAGACTTCGGTGCTGATCACAAATGTAGCATCTCCTTATACTTCTGCTATCACCTAGACTCGGCTCTGTGTTATAGATCAGTCTAGAACTCTGCACCACTTTAAAATCCTATTTTACTGACATACCCTGTTATCTGAGTGACTGTAAGGTTCAAATTTACAACCAAATGTGCCATTACTTATTGAATGATTAAATTGGAACCAATGAATATTGTAAAAATAAAAGCCAATTCATCACTATAAAACATTAAAAGTCCTGGGTCCAAAAACAAAAAACAAAACAACAACAACAAAAAAACCCCACAAAAACAGAAAAAGAATTTCTTACATTCATTTAAAAAGGAGTTCTCTAGGACAATGACAAGATCGTGGTGATCACATTTGTTTGTGAACGGCTCTGTGTCACACAGGCACGCATCATGATAGAGTTTATGCGTATCAAATCCAAGCATGGGGATTAGCCATATGGCACACCCTTAAGAGACATGTCACCTCAGAAAGTGTGTGACCCCAAGACTTGATAACAGCAGAGAGCGTGATGAGATGCAGGCATCGGGTGACATTCTAGATCTCTGGAGAGCCGTGTCTTTAGCATGTAAACTGCTCTGATCTGGTGGCCCTTGGTGAGCTACTGAAGTTCTTCCCAGAGTTCTAAGAACAAAAGCCCATGTGCTGCCTTTTATAACACAAATCCTTGTTTTCTGGGCTCTTCCTGACAGCCCCAGACTCTTAGCCAATCTGTCTTTTATTTTTCAACAGCAACCCTCAAGATTCTTCATTCAGTTCCAACTCTCCCATTTTCATCTCCTCTGTGTCCCCCACGCCCCACCCCCGCTAAATGTTAGCCTTTAAAGTTTAATAGATGTTGGCGTGAACAGGAATTTTAAATTTTATTTCGCTTAATGACTTGAATGTTTGTAATACTGCTAGAGATTTGGCCACCAACCGATAAAGCAAAAGATAAAAGGTAATTACATTTGAATTTGTTTTATTCGGAGAGTCTTAAACTCTCAGTAATGTTCACATTTAAGCTTGGCTTGCTCAGAATGGAGTAAGCACGTTGTCACATTATTATTATTTCAACCTTAACCATACAAATCTTTTGTGGACTTCCCACAAAACAAACACTGAAGGCTGAAACTGCTTCTAAAACCCTAAAGATAAAAACCTCTAATAAAAGTGATTTATTTTCTAACAATTTAAGGACACACCATGGTTAATTATAATTAGAGTGACTGGACCTGAGCATGAGAAACATATACATGGGTACTGAAATCAATACCCCAAATATGAACATGGAAACTGGAAATATAGACACACAATGCTGTCAACTCACATGTCACAAGAGAAGCTAGAACTTCACATCTTTGTTTAAAACAAAGGGTTTGATACGGTGGGGAAGAAGGGTGGTCACATTTAACATTGTATAGTTTAAGGTGGCAAAGTATTTTCTAACACAGAGTATGGTCTGGGGAATCTGGCTAGATGAGGCCTGTCCTGGTCATGGTGTGCCCTTAACTCAAAGCCTGGTCTTGATCCCAAATAGTTAGGTGATCTCACTCAAATCGGTTCCTGTGCACATCTGGAGTTGTTCATCTCTCAGAGAGTCAGACTAGTGGTACCTTGCTTCTTTTAGGAGTAAAATTTCAGTAAGTGCTGAAGGATATTAGTAGCATCTGCTTATTGACCACCGATCCAATCCATTCTGATCTATTCACTAATTCTGGTCCCTACAGATGAGTAGCGAAGGTTGGCTAGGTGATTTGCAATTACCCTACGTCCTTCATATCATATAATAGCATCTGCTGCAAAGATTCAATACTCACTCATTTCAGAGACTCGGGCAAGCTTTTCCTCCAATTACCAAGGCCCCGCGATAATACAATTGCCTCGGGAAGATTGGATATATGCCCTCTAATCTCTCATTAAAAAGAAAATGACTAATTTACTGGAGAAACTTTCTTCATAACAATTTATCAAAGATCCTACCTGTCATCAACTTGACCTTGTTCTAGAAGATGCTGCCCGTCAACAATGATGGAGTGCAGAATCTGCTGACGACTGAACATCTCAGCCTGAAACAGCTGTAATTTCAAAAAGAGATATATTTTAAAGTCCCTAATTTCTTCTGATAACTCACTGCAGATTGTTTTTAGCAAGACTAGGAAAAACATATTCAGCCCCATCTGTGGTGTGGGAGTAACCCCCTTTTTAAAAATTACTAATTAGGATAAGCTTAAGGACAACGTTTCAGTTTGGGGTTTTAATTAGATGGCTAAACATAGCCTTATTCCTCTTCGCTTTTTTTTATTCTGTAAAAGTTAACCTAATAAGGTAAACTGATGAACTTACAATTTGTCTTTTTTCTTTTTTTTTTAAGCTGTTTTCCAGTTCAGTCAAGCTAGTAAAATCATCTCATTATATGTATAAAACATTAAGAAAACCCTGCGGGGATTCAGGCGCGACTCAGTGGTTAAACCTGAGGCCCCCAAGTTCGATTCTCACTAGCTTCAAAACAATGAAAGATAAAATAATAAAAAGCCCTATAGAAACACATTTATTTCTAATTATTTTCTCTGGCTGTTAGCACTGTTTATTTGGAAATGGGTTTTCATCAAGTTGCTCAGGTTTACATATGAGCTTCTTGTTCCACACACCACCATTTATAGGTGATATAATCCCCACAGCATGCAATTAATAAATTTGAAGTATCCATTTAGTAATTTTTGTTATGTCCTAGACATGAATCTTAAGCATTTGGTGATCACCCAAAGAAATGCTGTACGCAATAATAGCTGTTCCTCATTTCCTCCGAGAACCCAGGTGCCCAAGCCCATGCCACTCCTTGCCTACTTGTCTACTTGATGCCTTTATGGAGATCGCCTACTATGAGGACTTCATATGAACTGAACCATGGAACACGCTCTCTCGTGACTGCCTTCATTCACTTGGCACAGTATCAGCAAGATCCCCACAGTCTCAAGTGTTAACACTTTATTCTGAGTTGTTGCGTGTAAGTTGAGCACACTTCATCCACCCATCTGTGGACACACAGCTGGGGCCTCTCCGCTTTGTACCCACTGTGACCAGGGCTACTATGAACGGCATGCGTGCATTTTTGTGTGCGTCTGCTGAGGAGCAAACGCCTGGGAGTGGAGGGGTAAGCTGTGTGCTAACCCAGATATGTTGGACTCAAATCCTCCCTCAAAGCCTTTACCTGATTTTCTGTATTCCTTCTGCTTCTTCCCATCTTTGTTCTCCATGCATTTCCCCATCCTTCATCCCCAGTCAAGCTTTAACTAGGACAATCCTCCCGCTTCCTCCTAGACCGCCAACTCCTGCTCTACTTCCTCCTCCTGCTCCTCCCCTCCCCCTCCTCCTACTCTTTTTCATAGTCTCCAGCCTCCTCCTCTTCATCTCCTCATACTACTCTTCCTGCTCCTTCGCCACACCCCTTCTTTATCTTATTGAGATAGGGTCTAGGTGTGCCGCTAGGACTGGCCTTAAATTTGCTGTGAGCCAGGTTGTGTCTGGAAATCAACCATCCTAGCTGAACCTCAGACATGTGTGTGACACCATGGCTGTCTTTTTAGGTTTTTCCTGGGACAGGGTCTTGCTATGTCTTCTGGCTGGTCTGGAACCCACTGGGTAGCCCAGGCTCATCTTGAACTCACAGAGCTCCTTCCTCTTGTCTCTTCTTCCAAGTGCCACCATACCCAGTCACACCTGCCTCCTTAACTACAATTCAGACACTCTACATATACTTCAAATGAAGAGCATGACAATAAATGGACTGAAAACAACGGCGAGAGGCAACCCACATTTCTTAACTTAAAATATTAATGTTGCCAGATAAAAGAAGAAGGGGAAATTGACACATGTTTCAGTCTAGCAAAATCCACTACCCACATCCTTCAAAGATCAGGCTGGCCTTGAACTTGCCTCAATCCTCCTGTCTCTGTTCTCTGAGTGCTAGTATTAGCATGACTGATGACCGGCTAGGGCCTAATTTTTATTTAATTTATTTAAAGTTTCTATTAGCTTTTATTTATTGTGTGTGTGTGAGTGAGAGAGAGAGAGAGAGTGTGTGTGTGTGTGGTCTGAAGGTACATGCCTTCTGGGACACACATGTGGAGGCCAGAGGTCAATTTGTAGGAATCCCGTGTGAGTTGTAGGGAGCAGACTCAGACTATCAGGCTTAGCAGCCCACATTACTACACACAGAGCCCTCGACCAACCATTAAAACTTTCTGTTAGCTCAAAGCTATTTGAATCACTTACCTCATGGGCCCTCTGCTGCTCCAAAAGATGCTGATAATTGCCTGAAATCTCCACTGCTAACTTTTGCTCTGTCTGAACCAGGAATTCCATCCACGTCTCACATTTTTCCAAGAAAGTCTGGTGCTGAAGCAAGAATGACTGCAACTTGCTGACATGATGGACAAGGAAGAATGGTTATGTGGTCACCTTTGCATCCCCACATATAAAATAGATTAAATCTTCTCTGCCTCAGTTTCACTCAGAGCATCACAAAGATTTCATGTTGAGTGGTAAAGCTATAAATTCCAAAATCATCAACACTTCAAATACTACTTTTGAATGCTCGAGACTATGCTAATCCTTTGAGGATGATCTCATTTGAAACAGTCTTTATGATTGACACATGGCTTACATTTTTAAACGTGGGCAATTACAACTTGAGTTTTCTACTTTTAATTCACATTTTGTTTGTTATTGCTGGAAAATTCTAGAATTTGTACACACACACACACACACAATGAATTTATACTCTCCTAATATTATTGGTTATATAGTTTGAATGTATCTGCTTTGAAATTCTTGTGTTAAAAATTCAAGGTCAATGACAGTATTCCAAAGGTGGGAGTTTCAAAGGCTCATTCGGCTCTGAGGCCCTCCCTCCCTCACATGAGGCCCTCCCTTCCTCACATGAGGCCCTCCCTCATGTGCTTTGGCTTTCTTCCATGTGAAGAGGCACTGTCTCCCCTCTGGAGGCCTTGTGGAATAGGAAGAAAGCAGCCCTCACTGGACACCTAAACCTCTTCTTTGTTTTTCTGTCTCATTTTTGAGACAAGGTTTCATGTAGCCCAGGCCGATCCTGAACCAGCCACATGGCTGAGAAGGGTTTTGAACACCTGACCCTCTGCTTTTTAAGTGCTGGGATTACAGGCAGCTGCTACCACACTGCTCCGTTTATGTGGATTTAGGTAGCTAAGGATGGAATGCAAGGATTCATTCCTGCTTGGCAAACATTCTACCACCTGATCCATATGCCCAGCCCTGAGAAAATACTTTACATGTATACATATCCCCCAGTCTGTGGTATTTCTGTCACAGCAGCATGAAGCACACAGAAACTCCCGAAGTGACATCTCCTCACCTGAATCTTTCCGTGGTCTGGGAAGACGTCAGAGACCACTGGCGGTTCAGGTTCTGCATCTTCTTGATCTCCTTGTCATTCAAGGGTAACCGGTACCCCAACTCATTGAGACGGTCTAAATCCGGAGCCAGGCTGCTAAACCTTAGCATCTGTCCCTGCCGGTGACAGGAAAAAGCAAGGTCAGCCCCATGCCAGCAAAGGTAGGGGTTATCTTCACAGTGAGCTGTGTGTGTCTGACATCAGAAGATGCTGGTTCTTGGTCAGTTCCGTTCCTTGAGGCCAGGCACACTACCCAGAGGAACACCCACCCAGATCTCCTCAGCCCGCCCTGCTGAGGTTGCTATTGTCCTCGGTCACTCATTATCCTTTGATGGACAGCAGAAGCTTACATGGAAATATACCTCATTTTACAGGATTGGTTTACTCTCCACAGAACAGAGCAAGGATAAAAATTATGCGGATGACTGAAAAGTTCGTTGCATCCTCATTAAACTTAATTCCTTTGTGTTAATGTGCCCCTTTTTATTTTATTCAGGGACAAGTGCATTGCAGCTCTTGGCATGAATAAGAATTGTTATAGCAGGGTTACAAGGAATCACTCATTTTATCCTTAAAAGAAGTCACAAGAGGTAGAGTACCACTGTGGCCCCTCCCCAATGACGAAGGAAGGGAGGGACAAGAAGTAAGTGGCTCAAGGGGGCAGAGCCAGGTACGGAGGAGTTGCCCAGCCCTTGCTAGAGGGAACATAGCTTCACCCAGACTTTGAAGAGATCATGCTTGCATCAGTTTTGAGTCAGGACGCCCCAGGCAAACAGCAGTCAGGACGTCCAACAAAGTGAACGTCTGTTTCCCATTGGGATTTCTGTCTCTATCTAGACAACTGGCTACAGGAAGCAGAGCATGTCAGCCCACTTTGGTGTGTGTGTGGGGGGGGTGTGCACATGTGCATGTGCATATTTGTGAGTGTGTGTATGTGTGTGTGTTGTGTGCTCACTGCATGCTCTTGGAAAGGTTCTCCATCCCTAAAGAAGTAAATTTTCCTGATGATTGAAAGCAAACGTCTAAGTATTAGATGGCGGAATTCCTATGGGTGGACGTCCACAAAACTAACATAACCTGGTCCTTCTCCTTCCGAACCGACAAGGAGAAAGTTACTGCTCCAGCGGGAGAAAGCACAGAAGAAACCACCTGCTCCCACAAACCTAAGTGAACGGCATGATACACCGTGGGATAGAATTGTGTCACTCAGGAGTGTGTCCTTGGAAAGCCTGACCCTCCGTGGAGAGTCTCATTGACCCAAGTGGTCTTGAGTTCACTAGTTTTGTAGGAGATGGAGCCAATGAGGACAAGAATGCAGGAAGCAGAAACCTCAGGTACACAGACCCGGGGAGTGGGGAAGTAGGGGCATGGTGATGCAAGAAGATGCCGGCCTTGTCTATAATGATGGTCTTGGTCTAAGAGCACTGAGAACTCACTGAAGGAAATTTTGCATGCATCTACATGGTTGCCCACATGTGTGCACATCGAGGCCAGAAGCCAGCCAACGTCAACAGTGTTTTGTTTTGTTTTCATCGTTCTCTACCTTATGTTTTGAGACAGGGTCTCTCATTGAACACAGAGCTCACCAACTTAACAGAATGGGATAACCAGCAAGCCCCAGAAACCCTTCTGCCTCTGCCTCCTGGGTGCCGAAGGCCCATGATGGAATGGTCAGCTTTTTACAAGTGGACTAAACATCTGACCTCAGGTCCTCGTGACTATATGGCAAGTACCTTACCCAATGCGCAAGCCATCTCCCCAGTCTCCACCTGGAGGATTTTAAGCAAAAGGGTGCGAGGAGATAACATTTGCAAGTCTACTACATTTGTAAAATTTGGTTTATTAAATATTTAAAACTATTAGTAATCTAATAGAAGCCTTTTTTTCCTTTTAAATGCTGTATTAATATTATTCATTGACAAATCATCCTGTAAACAGTTATGGAACCAATGCAGTGTTTTCCTATGGAGACAATGTAGGTTGATGGAGTCTCCATAATCAGGTGAAACTTTAAAGGTCTCTCTGTAGCTGATAGAAAGGAGGTCGGGAGGGGTAGATGAATGGTCTACAGCAAGCGTCACAGCCAGAGATGGGGTGGGGTTGAACTGGGAGGGGGTCATGCTGGCGATGTGGTGCGGTGTGCATGGAAACGCTGAAGTTATCTATGGGAGGCACGGCGGGAGGGAGGAGGGGTGGAGTGCTGAGGGGGTCCCTAAGGACTGACCCTGGCAGGGCTCTGGTCACGGCTGGGGAACTCATCCCCAGCACACTGTTCTCTGCTGTCAGGGAGAGCCAGGCGGATTTCGGTGGGGTCTCAGGAGGAGGTGGTGGGCAGTGAGTTTACCTCCGGACTGTGAGGAGCCGGGTAAGGTCTGGGGGGGGAGCAGGGGGGGGCATGCCCACTTACTCTCAGCTCTTCCATTCTTTCCTGGATAGTGGAGAGGTCGGACGAGTGAGTGGGGTCCTGCGCTTGGAGGAGGGCCTCCGCTTCCACGATCCAAGCCTCCAGGGTGTCTAAGCTCTTGGCAAATGTTTCATAGTCAACCACCCCAGCCTGCGTTTTCACAGAGAAATGCGTTTTAGTGAAACAAATTGGCATTTTGTATGAAATCTAGTATCTAGTGAAAGGGCAGGAGTCTAGAGCAACACGCCACGGCAAGCTGTCCCTAACATGGCCAGGCAATAATGCTATTTCTCCCTCATCTGTATAGGCTCTCTTCATTTGCTTCTGTATAGTGTCCGCTAGTAACCAATTCCAGTTATTATTTAAACACAGACAAACCGTTTCAGGTCTTGCTTACGGCTATTAAACACATATGAACATCACCATTGAAGCCGCTTAGGGTTGGCTCCGTGGGTTCATGGCGAAGGCGGGTATGTTTTAGGGGTTGCCCTGCTAAACTAAACCAATTTTAAAAGCAAGTTGTAGAGAACAATGAAAACCAGCCAGGCCCCACCGGGACTTCTAAGTTGGAATCTCTTTGTTTTTTTTTTTTTTTTTTTTTTTTTTTTATTTGTTTTGGTGTTGCAGGAAGTTTCATGTCAACACTGAAGAATCTGCTTCGGGTGTCCCCCCTCACCCCCAGACAGAGGAACGGCCACTCCAGAACTGGGCCACTCCAGAACACACTGGTTCCCTACCTGCAACACTGCCTGCTGCTTGCATAGCGCCTGCTCCAGGGTGCCCAGGCGCTGGCTGAAACCGAGCTGCTCACACTGAAGGGAGGCAGCAGCTGAAGTGTCTACCTGCTGTCCCAGCTGCTCTCCCAGCTCCCGGAGGACCGAGAGCGAGTCCTTGACCGGCCCCAGCCCCTGGAGAAGGTCCTGAAGGAGGAGACAAGGCATGTCACATGACCTCAGTGTCATCAGCATCTGGCCAAGGGCCACACACATAGGTAGGAAAGATTCCTGTGTGATCATTACACTAAGTACCTTCACCTTCAGAAAAGTAATCAGGGATCGGTTGCAAGTTTTTTAATAAAAAAATATTAATTATGTGTATTAACAGTGTAAGTATATGTATTATGTAACACACACACACATACACACACACAGCCACACACACACACCACTCTCCTGATTAGGACGTGAATGCAGTTTGGTAGATGTGTACTTGCCTACACACAACAAACACCTATCTCTATAATTCCCTGGGGGGGGCGGGTTGGGGAGGGTAGGGAGGAGCACAGAGCACTTATAATATGAACCACATAATACATAGACTCTCATGGAAATGCAAACAATGTACATAAATAAGGGAACGAGAGGAAGGAAGGATCAAACCAAGGAAGAAGGGACAGAGAAGTAAAGACAAAAGGGAAAGGGGGGGGGAGAAAGAAGGAAAAAGGTAAAGAGGAAGAAGAAAAGGAGGGAAGGGAGGTTGAGGGGACGGAAGGAGAGAGTGTGAAAGAAATATATAAGGAGAAAGAGGGAAATAGAAAAAAGTAAACAAAGAAAGAAAAGAAATCACGATACACTAGGTAGGGCGGTAACCAGAAACCTTAGACCTTATTTTTCTCACTTTACATATGGAAATGTATCAAACTGGAGCCATGGTGCATTTTGCCTTTGCTGCTTATTTGTACAGAGGCCTTGGGCATTAGTCACCTCACTGTGGCTGCGACAGGGCTCGGGTGCCAGTGCGGTGTAAAAGGCAGGGATAGTTCGGGTGGACGGGGCCTTCTTCCCCTTTATTCCCCTGTGTTTTATGAAATCCAATTGTATGTTCATAACCGTGAGCCAATGGGGATTCCTCGTTTCTGGGTCCTATGGTGTAGTAAGGGATCACAAGGGACTGCCACTCCTGCTGAGTGCTGGGATCCCTCTTGGATGGGATGGAGGGATGGAGGGACAGATCCTGCATTGCCTGTATAGAGCTTCCTGTGAGAGAAGGGCACCTTTAACCCTGACACTGATTTAAGAAAAAAAAAAAAAGAAAGAAAGAAAGAAAGAAAGAAAGGAAGAAAGAAAGAAAGAATAGAAAGTGTGCCTCGATTCAGGAGCACTGAAAATGACAGATCTTATGCAGATAAAGTATGTCAACAAATAATGAAGATTATCTTTATTGTCGCTTTAAACTCAGTTTATTTAAACTGAGGGTACAAGCTCGTGTTTGTGTAGCTTTTTTTATATTTTATATTTTTATATTTTAATAAGCTGATTTGGGAAAGCTTTTAAGAAGATCTTTGCAACAAAGATCATTAAAATAAAGACAAATAAGGACAAACAACACGAGCCAAGAAATGGATGGGAGGAGAGAAGGCCTTTCTTGAAAGCCCTAAGTAGGCTATTGGCAGCTACGGTAGAAAAGGGACTCATTTAAAAGCTATTAAAAAGCACAGCAGCAAGCTGAGACAGACTTTGCTCTGCTGCTAAATTCCTGAATGTCTGGATGCACCCGCAGCAGATAACAAATCGAAGTGGATGATACCTTTAACAGTGGAGTTTTTAAAGGCACTATTTCCCCATATGGTCATATCTGATAGTGACTACTTCAGTATGGACACATAACCTACATTACCTCTATGGATTATACTCCATTATGGAAAGGGGGTGGAGGGGGGACTCCCTTTTTAAAAGGAGATAATGAGAAAGAAACTCACAAACGTTAAACATGTGTGCAAGGCTCTGTTAAGACTAGCAGCGTCTTTAGGAAATAGGGTGGTGACTTTGGAATAAACTCACAAATTCAGACCACCCCAAAGCTCACACACAGTTACACCAGCCCTACAAAATCAGTGACACCGAAGGACATCAGGTTGGGTAACTCCAAAACAAGTTCCTGGACATACATTGCAATCCTGAATCCACTTGGTGACCTCCTCATCGGCGATGTCCTTGTTAGTGACTGCCTTCAACAGTACACTGGTTTGGTCTTCTTGCTGCTGAATGGCAGAGACACACTGCTTTGTGTAGTCCTTGTATCTCTGCCAGAGCTGAAGGAGGGCCTTGCTGGAGTGTAGCTGTTCAGCAATCTCTTCCAGTAAGTTATTCCATCTACGAGCAACAGTGAACACTTAGGGCAGGGTACCATCTCTCACCAAACTCTATCACTTAGTATCTTATTTGTCTTGACCCCTGGCTCACATGAATGAGGACGTAACAAAACAATGACTTATGTCTGTTTAACACAATAAAGGTTAATAGGTCACACTCCTATTTCAAGGGGAAGAAAACTATCTTTGGGTGGAGAGCAGTCCTAATCCTTCCTAAATGTCTCCTTTCTGGCTATTTTTCATTGGATTCATTTTGAAAAACAAAACACAACAAAAAAACCAAACCAAAACATTAGCCTGTCAGCAGTGGTGCACCCCTTTAGTCCCAGAACTTGGGATACAGAGGCAGGTGGATCTATGTCAGTTCAAGGCCAAGCTGGTCTACAGATCGAGTTCCAGGACGTGCTCCAAAGCTACACAGGGAAGCCCTGTCTCAAAACAAGACACAACAACAAAAACCAAGCCAAAACAAAACAAAACAAAAAACCCCAAACCCAAAAAACCAAAACCCTACGCTAGACTAATAGTACAATAGCTATCCAACTGAAAATGCCAGAAAGTTTTAATTATATCATTTATGATGATATATAATTAGCATGCTCCATACCTCATACTGACTTCCTGCAGGGCACTGGAGAGTGTTTCTGTAACAGGTGAATGGCATTCCTTCAATAGCTGGTTGGTGATGGAGCTGAATTTCTGCAAACCCTCTTCCTGCTTTTCTAGACTATCATGGAGATTCTGCCCAAAGAAAGAGTCGTACAGGTGAGAAACAGGGACTAAATTCTAATGAGCAAGTTTAAAGCAGCCTAGTTACAGGCATGCAGGATGGTTTCAAAAAGACAATCATTTCTTTCTTCTAATTCTGTTCTGCAAGAAAAGTCATAGCAGTTGAACCCTCTTATAGTACATGGATTCTTCTTTAAAAATTCGTGGAGGATGTCCTCCCTCCCTGGGGAGGACGCTGTTTAACAGTGGTCCAGGCACTGTCTCCCACACTGTGGATCTTTCTTTCTTTCTTTTTTTTCCCCCTTGGTTTTTCGAGGCAGGGTTTCTCTGTATTGCTTTGAAGCCTGTCCTGAAACTAGCTCTGTAGACCAGGCGGGCCTCAAACTCACAGAGATCCTCCTGCCTCTGCCTCATGAGTGCTGGGATTAAAGGTGTGAGCCAATGCCCAGCTCACACTGTGGTTCTTATTATGCTCAAAGCCAAACTCCAGGCCTCTGTGTCATTAAATATCTAGAGTTGTGGTCCCAGTAATGGATGAGTAGAACATCAGATCACAGGTATTCTGAAGATCACCTCTAAATAATACCTCATGCAGAGAATTTTCTGTTTTATTGTTTAACTGACAGAAAATAACTGTACATACCCATATGGTAATCATCTTGGATAAATGTTCAAACACATTCATATTTGTTTATACTGTAGGATGACTAGATCAATCAATTAACATATCATGACCTCACATACTTAATGGCTTTTGTCTAGGACAGTGGTTCTCAACCTTGTTGATGCTGTGATCTTTTAATACAGTTCCTCATGTTATAGTGGGACCCCCTCCCCCAACCATAAAATTATTTCCATTGCTACTTCATTTTGCTACTGTTAGGAATCACGATGTGGACATCTCATATACAACCCCTGTGAAAAGGTCTTTTAAGCCCCAAGGAGGTCACATCACATGGGCTGAGAATCATTGGTCCAGCACTACCAAACTCACAGAAATAAAGTAGAATGATGGTTATAAGACTTATGAGAGAGAGGTAGTAAGGAAAGGAGATGTTCCATGGAGAACAGTTTCATCTAGGCAAGAGAACTCGCCCTCGCCATCTTCATGAACTGGATGGTGGCTATTGTTAATAATACTTCACTGTACACTTTTCACTGTGATCAAAGCAAAGAGGAGCTATTAGACAAGCCTTCTACCTAGCATCAGGGAGGGGATTAGCAGAAAATCTCTGGACCAGATACAATATCACATGCCCATAATCTTAGCACTAGAGTTTCTGAGGCAGGGGAAGGAACCATGAGTTCTAGGTTACCCTGAGCTACACGATGAGACCCAGTCTCATACCTCTGCTCCGTGGTTTCCTAGAAATACTGTTTAAATGATAGCCTCAATTCCTTGTAAAGAGAAGTCAGCTATAAAAATATAGTACTGTTTACCAATACCTAATAGCTTGCAAATCAAATTATTCTAGGAAAAGTCCATTAAATTGGCCCTATCTTGAGACGAATTTCAGGTATTAAATGCAGGATACAGTAACTTTAAAAGTTCTCTAAATTTAAAAAAAATGTGGTTTTAAGTTTACTATGCCCCATGTGAGTTTTAATGGTTCTTAGTAACTGCAACAAGTCTTAATTTTTTTTTTTAAAGAAATATTTCCGGCTTCCTCCTCCCAAATCCACCCTAATGTCATTTCCTTATGAAAGTCTACTTAGGAGCGCAGGAACACACTAATGCAGATGTGGAGTCAGGGATGTGGGCTAGATGTGAGAAAGCACTTGCTGTGAATCCCATCCCTTGCGGGCCCGCCCTGCCCAACCCGTGGTCTGTGTATTTTAGCCAGGAAGAATGAACAGGGACAGGTCAGTGTGGCACAGTGGCCGTGCAGACGCAGGCCATGAAACTGAGAGCTGTGACCTGAGACTTGAGCTGGAGATGGAGTTGAGGCAGACAAGTGCATCCTGGGTAAATACAGTGTGGATAGAGACATGGGGAAGCATACAGTGAGTCCTGGAAAGAGGGTGGTGTGGTCATTGCCTTGGCCAATGGGATTCTACCTGTGAATCTGAAAAGCATGGTGTAAGCGTTCACCCCTTGGTTATTTTCCTTCCTGTTTCCTGGTTTCTTGGGAGATATTTGGAGAGGCAGAGTGCGGAAAGAAAGGGAACACACAGATGGCCGTGACAGTGGGTCAAGGAAGTGGGTTTGGGGAGCCTGAAACAAACGTGTACGTAATTAACGTAATGGGATGTTAAAAGTCATTTCTAGGTCAGCGAATCCAGCATTTGCTACCCACAAGCATACATCTGATTGAGTTAAAATAAAGCTAGGAAATTAATATTTTAAATAATTAAAAGCAAAGACCGTAAGACAATATTTTAGAATAGCATTTCTAATTGCTAATTTTGTTGTTGTTTTTGTTTTCTTTAATGAAAAGCAATGTTAAGATGTAGTCAACTTTCTATTACCTGAAGATTGTCCACCTGAACCTGAACAGCTTCAGAGGAGCCGGTCAGCAGGCGGAATCGGGACAGAGAGTATCTGGCCTCCACGATATGACTGTTGATCTCATCAAAGGCTGCTTTGTGATTGTCCCAATGGCCAAGCACCGACGTCAGCAGCTTCTTTAACTGTCCGACCTTTTGGAAAGAACAGCATTTGTCATAACTACATGTGACTTAGTATGATGGAACATTATACTAAGCATTAACCCCTGAAATAACACAGTGGCATTCTAGACACTAAACAGTGAATGTGCTGCCCAGTGTGGGTGCTGGGAACTGACCCTGGGTCCTCTGGGAAGTAAGTAAGTGCTCTTAACTGCTGCTGCCTCTCCAGCCCCAAAGGACTAACTGTAACGTTTTCAGTAGTGTGCATTTATTATACCAATCAATGCATGGACTTCATAGTGACTCTCCACCACTCTTCCCTGTACATGCCTTTTTCTAGTCCCTTTCCTCTCCCCAAAGTCCCCTTCTAACGACATGTCATATATGCATGCATATAAAATGTAGGTTTCCAAGAAAAAAAATGAGCAATCAAAAAAAAAAAAATGTGACCTTTGTCTGAGTGTGTTATTTTTCTTAATATGATTGCCCCCGGTTTCATCCACTTTCCCACAAATGACACAGGAATAAACAAAAATCTGTGGACATATGCTACACTTTTCATCTGTTGATAGATACGTGGGTGAAATCCATAACTTAGCTATTGAGAATGTGTAGCAATGAACACGCAAGTGTCTCTGTAGCATGCATGTTGGCCATGAACATGGGCATGAAAGTGTCTCTGCAGCACGCATGTTGGCAATGAACACAGGCATGCAAGTGTCTCTGTTCGATTCCAAAGACAGCGTTTACTCCTACACATGTTCCTCCTCTGTGTTCATTGGCACCAGAGAAAATTTTCCTTTGCTCTCCAACACTTAAAAGCATATTAGCCTTGGGCATATGCATAGTCCTTCAAATATGGAGTAGGCACAGTGATGGATGACTGAGGAAAGAGGCCATACATGTTCATCTGCATTTGATTTCTCCTTTCTCTTTTCTCAATGTAAAGAGAAAATGTTGAAATCAGTCGGGGCACTATCTGATGGGCCACGGGATAGAGAAAGCACTGCCTCAAGTGTAAGGTCCAGGCCACAGGTGCAGGAGGGGGCAGGGCTGTGCTAAAAAGTCATAAAATAGACACGAAGATGAGAGAAATGCTTAATTGATGACAATATGGTAAGCTGTCCCCAAGCCTTTGTGGTGATTTATAGATGTGCATAAAACAAAACAGATTTAAAGCTATGTCAAAGATAATATGGGGCTAATGTAGAAGGCTGTTCTGGAGAAGAGCCCATGGGTGGTAGGAGTTGTCTGACGTTTCTGTTCAAGCACATTTCTGTACCTCAGTAGTGTTCATTTCCCATAGCTCTTTCTCATCTCTCCAGGCCACATCAATTTCCTTTTCCAAAGAAGTCCTCTATTTATGTGTGTGTGTGCGTGCGTGCGTGCGTGTGCGCGCGTGCACTCGCGTGCATGTGTGTATAAGTGCATGCATATGTGTGTGTATAAATGCATGCATGTGCGTGTGTACAAACACACCCTCAGCTGTTTGCCCCTCAGCTATAGTTTGAAACACGTGGATAACTAAGCTCTCAGACTCTGATGGACTGGAAAGCACTGTGACCTTACGCAGTGAGGCGCAGCACTCTTTGCCACACTTACTCTCCTTGCTGGAAGGTTCGGCACACTATTGCTGGGATTATCAAGTCTCTTTGCAGAGATTCTATTTTACTGGCAGACACCGAAGCATACAGGGAATGATAACAGTATGCTGGGAGGAACGAGCAGACGATTGGATCTCTGAGCACAGGGCATGTCTACTGGGCTCAAGAAGAGGGTGAGAACTGTGTGGCTAAAACACCTTGTAGGGTCAGAGAGACAGCGGGAAGCCTGGCCAGCGCCCAGCTCCGGGTTCATTCTTCATGAGGCCAGAAGCCACTGCAGGAATTTCAACACGGGGATATTTTGATATGACTTCATTCTGCTGAGATATTGATTGCTTAAGAGACCATTGCTTAAGAGAAATGATCCAGGCAAGAGATGGCAGGCACATAAATCAACGTGCAAGCTGTGGAGACGGGCTGGATTCTAATCTATTCTGGGAGCGTATTTGCCAGCATTTTCTGATGGACTAGGTATGGGAATTCGAGAAAGAAAGGGAGTGTGGAGTGGCTGCAAAAGATGTCTGCCTAAGCAGCCGGCATGACAGAGTTGCCATTAACTGAGATGGCAGCCAGAGTAGGTGTGTGGGAGGGAAGTGACTTACTTTAGGCATAAGGGTTTGAAACGCCTGTTGGTCACAGGTCTCTCTTTCGCTCTCTATTTAGAATTCTGGGAGAAACTACAGATGTGGGCAGACTCCCAGGGAAATGACCTGTGCCTACGCGGTTTCCATGATGATAAGGATGGATGCAAGTAAGAGAGTGATGTTTATAATAACGAATAAGGAAACACTAGAAATGAAAAGACACTGATGAAGCAGACGCAGCAATACCAAGCGGGTGATGTAGAGATGTGATAATGATTTACTCAGTTGCTTTCAGCAAACATCAGCACTGAGTTTCACAGAGGGAGCAGAATCTGGGTCTGGGGAGCAAGCTCACCGCCTGGTCTAAACTGGCCCAGGTCTGGCGGAGTTCTTGCAGTGTGCTCCTGATGCTGCCAGAGACCTCCTCCTTCTTGTTCTGAATCAATGCGAGGCCACTCTGCTCGATTTTCTCTACTTCCTTTTCTTTTGCTTTAATCAAATCTTCCAGTTCCTGAAAGATTAAAAAAATATATATAGTTATTTTAAATTGTTCTATTATGGAACTCTGGGGTACACCGAAATTGAGTCATTATAGTTTCATGTGCTAAAACCCTGCCACTAATCCAAAAAGATTACCACTCTCAAAAGAGGGTCTGCACAGTGATACTTCTTCCTATACTTAGATGTAAAAAAAAAAGCCCTTTTATCCATTGTAAATTAGCATAACCTGAAAAATATAAAATCTGATCACCCACCAGATAAAGAAATGTCATTATATATCTTTTTTCAAAAAGTTATAAGGAATGAAATATATATCCAAAATTGTAGTATGATTACATCATTAAACCCAAACATGCCGACGTTTTAAAGTCACACGTCCGAGTGCATGGCAGGGTGGTTCCCGAGATTCAGACTTAGCATTGTTACTCTTTAGCTGCTTCACTCTGTAAGTGGGGGACGTTTACTGAGCCTCAATTTCTTCAAATGGGGAAACTAAAGTCTGGCAAAGAAATACTATTATCTTCTCTTTCTCCAATGCTATTCTGAAAGGCTACAGGCTTCTTTGTGTCTTAAATCCTCATTTTCTTTGGAAGGTGCTTTTATGGCTGTCGGACTAAAATGTTCAGAAAAGAAAAGTCAAATGAGAAAAGGCTCTGAGCCCATCCTTAAATCATGCATTACAGGGGCCGGGGTGATGATGGTTCTGTGGTTAAGAGCACTGACTGCTCTTCCGGAGGTCCAGGGTTCGATTCTCAGCACCCACATTGTGGTCACAACCATCTGTAACTCCACATCCAAAGGCTCTCCTCTAGCCTTCAAATAACAGCACCAGACATGCACGTGGAGGACAGATATGAATGCAATCAAACCACTCAGACATATAAAACTAAAAAGAAAACAGAGTTTATTTATAGAAAAGCAAAAGTCATTCATTACAATCCCACCCAACTTATATCTGACTGCCACTGAGGCGTAGCAAAACAACGCGGGATTGCTTTCAACATCGTCTGTAGATGGAGAAGCAGGAAATCAGATGGAGAAGCCAAGCCATCCAACCTCGTTGGGGTCACAGTGCTGCTGAAGGCTGCTGTGGAAAGTGAGACATTTTGTGGGGGGGGGGGCTGTAGGGAGCCCACTAAACCCAGGCCTGCAGAAGGGTGTGAATCTCATTTTGTGACGCTTATCTCCTATGACAAATGAGGTATGAAGACATATTTACAGACTCAGGTTCAGGTGCATGTGCCAGATTTATGCAAGGATCTGAAAAACCTTGAGGTCAGAAGGAAGAACATTTCAAAATATTTTATGTTCAGATAGAAATTAACTATGCAAGAAAAATACTTGCCCTTCCTCTCGATTCATCCAAATTTCAGTTGTTCTGTGTGGGTGCCAGGTCAGTTTGAGATGCCTCCCCCCAACCCTTCTTTGACTCATCTTTTGACACAGGGTCTCTTTCTAAGCCTGGAATCACAGATTGTCTACACTGCCTACCCAGCAAGCCCCAAGGACCCTCCTGCCTCTGTCTTTCTGCTCAGTGCTGGGTTTCCAGACACTATCACTCAGCTTTTATGTAGAAGCATGTCCTTAATGGTTGAACAACAATCAATTTATCAACTCGATGACTCATATAAGGATAAAAGCATTGTAGCTGAGTAGCAGTTCATGAAGTGTTTGTGAGAAGTGTCCACTAAATTAAGTACAAATATTGAGCTTCCTTTGATATTGTTATGGAAATGATTTTTGCTGTTATGTCATTCTCTCATCTCTACTTCTGTCAATATTATGACGGCTTTGATAATCACTGGAGTGGAATCTAACGATTACGGAGGTAATAATGCCTTTATTCGGTAGAGAAAACAAAACTAACTTCATGTTTTAAGATATTTCTGTACTTTTTGTAAGGACTAAATCAGCAAGCATGTCATCCCAAATCATAATCAATATGAAATATAATTTACTTACATGCTAGTGTATAATAGAGACCCCATTGTATTTATTTATTAGAATTGAATATATCTTCATTCATCCACAGTTGGAAACCTTCTCAGAGAGCAACACTAAATGGATGGTCCATGGGTTACCTGGACCCGTGGTTACTCAGAAGAGCTGCCTGCACCCGGACACGTGTGCGTTAACAGTGAAACCCAGGAGCAGAGCAAGATTGAAACATATTTCTGTATACAGTAAAGGTGTCTTTGCCTTTCCTTTCAAGAATAATATTTTTTTTTTAAAGTTGTTCTGGGTTCTGATCAATGAAGGCAAAAGCCAATCCTAACATTTCTGTAATAGTAAATTATTCTCAACTTGGATTAAATCACAAATATCAGCTTTTCTATTGCATTCAGTCAATAAATCACCTCTAAAAGAGACTGGGAAAATATTCGAGTCTTTGAAAACAAAACAAACCCTGAATCCAGTCATTGATTTAAGTACACGGGCTTGAATTTCATGCTGTGGGCCAAAGAAACAATTTCTCAAAAATGACAATAAATTTTATCAAGGCTTGTAGAATTGCCAATTAGGACCTGCCAGTTAGGCTATTGTGATTTATATACGTTGTCCCACAATAACTGTGTGGGCTTCTCTCTGGTCTTTCAGGTTTGGGGGGAAAATGGCTTTTCATTTAAGTCATGAATTGGCATCAGCCTAGAGGTCTTTAAACCGCAATGTAGGTTTTGTCTCTGACACGGCCTGAAGTGACCCTCTGGGAGCCTGAGACTTATGGCCCGCAGGCAACAGAATTTAGCTGCACTTCTGCCATGTTTTCAGACATCAATGTGTCTCCCTACTAAAAAGAAGACATAGACAGGACTGGAGTCAAGACAGAAGAGCACTAGAGAGAGGGGGGGGGGTGCAGAGAAGAGGGAGGCTGTTGCACAGGCCTCGAGTTCGGTTCCCGGCTCTCACACGAGGCAGCTCAATAGTACCTACAACTCCAGATCCAGGGGACGCAACACCGTCTTGCAGCCTCTGAGAGTGCACACAAGAGTGGGGGCGGGGTGGAGATAAGTCAGATAAATCTTTCTTATGGCAGAGAAAACAAGAGAAGGAAGGAAGGAAACGGGAAAGGGAATTATGTTTACAGGATTGTATTCCAAGGAGAATGCCAACAAGCAACCTTTCAGTCTAAAGTGACCTTGACCACGAGACCGGGAAGCACTCAGCTTACTGATGTTAACATGGAGGGACTGCCTTTTAAAATTAATGGAAATATTTTAACTTTGAAGGCTCAGCAAAACTATCGCTATTCAACCTTAAAAGCGAATTTTTGAGATGCTGGCTTATTTTCCAAATTTTAGGATTTATGGGCTAAATTGGAAGTACCTCTGGCCTTCCAGAAGACACAAAATCCAAGGAGAGCAGTTGACGGGCATGTTCGGCCTTTGGTAAACCATCTTCTGATGGGAAGCATTAAAAAATGTTAATTACAAGTGTTTCTCACTGGACAGGGTGGCCCACACCTTTAATCCTAACACTCCGGAGGCAGAGGCACATGAATGTCTATGAGTTAGAGGCCAGACTGGTCTGCAGCTAGGGTTTCTGGACAGCCTGGGCTACATGGAGAAACCCTGTCTCAAGGACAGAACTTTGACATCAGCCATGGAGATGCAGAGTTTGGAGTTTGCCCAGTTGGTTCTTGCCATTGCTTTGCTTTAGTGTTTACTATATGTGCTCTCTTCCCTGTGTTTTGGAATGGTAATGTACATCCTGTGACATTACATGCTGGAAGCATATGATATGTTTTTGACTTTGATTTTGTAGGTGATTACAATTAAGAGATTGCATGAAGCCAGGCGGTGGTGGGGCACGCCTTTAATCCCAGCACTCGGGAGGCAGAGGCAGGCGAATCTCTGTGAGTTCAAGACCAGCCTGGTCTACAAGAGCTAGTTCCAGGGCAGCCTCCAAAACCACAAAGAAACCCTGTCTTGAAAAAACAAGCAAACAAAAAGATTACATGAATCTCAGAAGAGTCTTTGAATTTGGACTTTGGATCTTGCATGACAATGTTGTTAAAAGCTTATGGGGGACAGAGAGTGGAATGTGGTGTGGTTTGAATGTAAATGGCCCCCATAAACTCATAGAGAATGGCACTATTAGGAGGTGTGGCCCTGTTGAAGGAGGTGCAGCCATGTTGGAGGAAGTGTGTCACTGAGAGGTCTTAAGCTTCCCTCAGTGTGACGCTCAGGCCATTTCCTGTTGCCTGTAAGATGTAGTGTGACTCTCTGCTACTTTGCCAGCACCATGCCTGCCTGCATGTCGCCATGTTCCTTTCCTCACCATGTTCCCTGACATGATGGTAATAGACTAAACCTCTGCAACTGTAAGCCAGCCCCTATTAAATGTTTTCCCTCATAAGAGTTGCCATGGTCACGGTGCCCCTTCACAGCAATGGAAGCCCTAAGACCAAGGCCTGGAAAAAGAACTGGATAAGTAAGTGTAAATCATTAGTGCTGGCAGGAGACTAAGTAAATGTTCTTTGAACATTATAATTAATTTAAAGTATAACTTGGTATTTTTTTAAACCTCAGTAAAATATATGTCTTTCTCCCATTTAAAAAAAAAAAAGAAACTAATAATTTCAGACAGCTTCAAAACCATAGCCATTTTTGGACCACATGGCCCTTCCTTTTCTTAACTGTAAAGTTTTGTGTGAGGGCTTAAGGATAAGGTTCTCTTTACATGTGTCCAAACAGAGATCAGGCTGCTTGGAGGGAAATTATTACTGCTTGAAGCTTAAAGATGGAAAACTGACTTCCCACGGGGACGTTGTTCTATGCGACACTGTGGAAGAAGACTTATAGCCCATACTGGTGGTCAGATTCCCACCAAAGGAGAAGAGAGCTAGTCAGCTACACAGAGCCAAGAATGCTTCCTTTGATTTTATTTAATACTATTTACTTATTGTTTTGAGAGTCCCGTGGAGCCCAGGCTGGCCTTGATATCACTAGGGTAGCCAAAGATGACCCAAAACTTCTGATCCTCCCGTCTCTATCTCCATCTACCGAGTGCTGAGCTCGCAGGCATGCACTACCTCAGCTGGTTTAAGAGTTCTATGGATCAAATCCAGGGCCTAGCTATTAACATGTTTCTCTTGGTACCCAAAACTCCCCAAGGAAATACTGAAATAACAGGCATTTGAGATGAGACAAGCTGCCTAAACCTTGGGTCTTCGTCACTAATGGGATGAGCAGCCTGCATGAGAGTCCAGGTCTGACACAGCAGGAAGGGAATGTCACCTATGAAACTTACCTTGGGTAGAACAGGATCCAAACTAAGATTTCATACTCAGGGCAAGTTAAGGGACATTTTACAAAGAGGCCAGACCAAGGCATGGTTTAACTAGTTGACAGCATCAAAACTTTACTTAAGACGGTGAAGAACTCTCAAGTGAACGCAGCTGGCAGACACTGCTATCTTAGCTCGTGTTATCTATGATGCGTTTTCAAGACGACTAAGGGAACTTCAAGCAGATCTCTACGAATTCGAGGGCAGCCTGGTCTACGTAGCAAGTTTCAGGCCAGTTTGGGACTGCACACACATATAAAGATAATTGAGAGATTATGATTATGGACTGAACATAAAATAACAAAGAATTGTTAACTCTGAGGTATATTATGGTGATATGAACTATTTCGCAGAGATTATGTGAATGGTACATAGGAATAAAATGATGTTGTCTGGGATGTTCACTGACATCTGTGTATGCATAGTAGCTTGTAGTAAATTTGCATGTGTGTGTGTGTGTGTGTGTGTGTGTGCATGCATGTGTGGTTGTATAAGTATGTGTGTGTACATTCACATGAAGGTTAGAAGTTAATATCCACTGTCTTCCTTGAGGTTCCTCCATCTTATATATTGAGGCAGGTCCCTCACTTTAATCCAAAGATGAGGTTCAATTAATTACTCTGACTAACCACTTGCTCTAGGGAACCCTGACTCCATCTCTGGACATCCAACCCCAATTTATCTGGTTCCGAGGGAACCCAACTGGATCCTCACATTTGCATGGCAAATGGGCTATGTTCTCAGTCCCTATATTGACATCTTTAAGGGATATATACAAATATATCTAAAATATTGGTAAGTATTAAATCTGATGTTCAGTGTACAGGATTTTGTATCTACTCATGTGAGTAGTTGACCCTTTCTATAACCTCAAAACTTTAAAATCGGGTGATGGAGCCTAATAGAGTGGGAGAAGGAAAATAAAAACTAAAACGGCTTTATGGCACATAACTATAATCCCAGTAGCTAGAATAGTGAGGCTAGAGGACTCTGGGTTTAAAGTCAGCACTGGCTATACAGTAACGCTCTGCTTCAGAATCAAACAAATAACAGCAAAACTCCTACCTGACCAACAGGATCAGCCCACGTCATGAAAGACACGTGCTGGCAGATGTTACTAAGAAAGAGTTAGCCCCAAGCATTTGAACCAGCAATGCCCTCCGAACAGGCCTGAGGGTGTGAGGCAGCTCCCGGGCCTTCTGGAAACATTACCTGACAGTCCTTCAGGGCATTCTGAACGGAAGTCTGGTCACCAATTTGCTGCTGCTGTTTCAGCCTCTTCTCCTGGTTTACAAACCAAGCTTTCAGAGACTGTACGCTATTTTCATACTCTGACCAAGACTCCAACAAGCCTTCCAGCAGCTGGATCTAAACAGACACAAATTTCAAAAAAAAAAAAAAAAGTTTGTTTTAAAAACCAAATCACCGACACCAAAATATTTACCCAATATAATTTCTTATGATGGGACAAGTTGCTGGGAGGCTATGGGATGCGGGAAGGACTATGCTAGAAGGGCACATCATATACTTGCATGAAAATGGCCTTACAAAACCCTACGCGATAAAATTAAAATGTGAAAAATGGAATGTCTCAAAATGCAGTCAGTGGCATGTCTAAATGAAGTTTACCAGATATCCATCAATAGCTATCATTGGAAAAAAGCTATAATTAACCTGAAGCAAAGGGAAGAAAAATGAAGAGGCATGGGGAAAAAAATGAGACACACGAAATGTTTAGAGAAGGAAGTGGGTGGGGATGAGGACAAAGGGGACTAAAGATGTGCAGGGCTAGGTCGCCTTCAGGGTAGTGTGGGAAGCTCTCTCAAGCTTCATCTAGCTACACCACTCGTGAAACGGTTTCCTGCCAGCCTGAGCCTGCTCTTGGGGTCGGCATCAGGATCCGAAGGGCGGCCCACCTAGCTCACCTTCTCGCCCACTCGACCTTGCAAGAGCTGCCAACTTTTGTTCATGGCTCCCAGCTGCTCGGCAAAGTCAGTCTTATCGCTGCGCTTGCTCTCCACATCCTGGCTGCTGATCTGCAGTACTGACTGGTTCACGAAGTCCGCTGTCAGCTGTTTGCAGTTCAGGTCTATCCTGAAACCCTAAGAGAGAGGGAGAGACTGAGCAGCTTCAGTGGGTAAAAGTCTCAGCATGCTCCCAGGAGCTGGAAAGCCTTTGCGAACCCACAAGCCACTGTTATCGCTGCCAAGATGCCATCCAAATGATACCGTCTTTGTGCCTTCACAGGACCCGCTAGATTAGGGACTTGAATATGCATTCATTGTGTTTATAAAATCACACACATGCAAATAGTATGATATGCAGAAAGGGGTGGATTCCTTCATTATTGTTCAGTGTGTTGTACTTTGAGTCTGTAATGTCCTCCATGGGTCTCCAGTAGGTGATGCGCCCTGAGAAGGTTATGGAACCTCAGGAAAGTGGAGCCTCACGGGAGGACACACAGGGTGTACATCACTGGAGACAGCCACTGAGGCTGTACTGTGTGGCCTCACTTCCTGCTCTCCATCTCTCTGCTTCCTCCGTGCAGATGTAATGTTGACTGTCGGCCATGTGTTCCTATTGCCAGACCTTTCCCTCCATTACAAACTGTATCCTCACTGGAACTACCATCCACAATCAACCCTTTGTTTCCTAAGTTGTTGTAGTCAGTGTATTTTGATACAACACAAAAATAACTTGACACAGCATCTGTACTTTATATTTCCACACTCTTACTTTTGAGCATCTCTGTCTGTTTACTGTGCATGGGATAGATGCATCCTAAGCCCTGGTTTGAGTTTCTGAGTGCCTTCAAATACAATTCTAAACATATGAAAATGAAAAGCTTAGTGTCAGTTACCTTATATTTCTGGAGGTATTCGTGGATTGCCTTGTAACCTATTGCATTTTTTATGTCCTCTTCATCCTTCAGGATGACACTTTCCATGAGTGCAATCCAACTCATGACTTCAGAAATGGCATGGCGGGAAGGCAGCTTGTCCATCTGGAGCTGTGAGAGTTGAGACAGAACTGAGTCCCAAGCACTAACATTCAGACCCGATCTCTGTTAACTCAGTGGTTCTCAACCTTCCTAATGCTGCGACTCTTTAATACAGTTCCTCATGTTTTGGTGACATCTAAGCATAGAGTATTTTCATTGCTATGTCATAACTGTAATTTTGCTACAGCTATGAATCATAATGTACATGTCTGTGTTTACGATGGTCTTTGGTGACCTCTGTGAAAGGATCTTGTACCCCAAAGGGGTCTCGACCTTCCGTGTTAACAGAAGAACCCCCTGCAGATTTCTACTAACACAGCCCTTTATATTTCTCAGATCTCTGAAGCTTGACACATCAGGCAAACACAGTAACACTAGCTACCTAATGCTCATTCGACATTTAATACCATCCACACTGCATAAATATTACCTATTAATGAAAAGCGCCAACAAGAAAACATATTCTTTATGAGCTTAAAAAAACTTAACTATAAAACATTCAACAGATGTATTTTATTAACTATCATGTAAAACCTCTGTGGATTACGACTTAGGAATACTAAAAGAAGAGAGAAAAACAGCACACTGAAAGATATCATTTTCTCTGCTTTCTAGAATGCTCATATTTATTCCTACGATCCAATTTCCTGAGTGTTTAAGATATATTCAAATTCTGAATTTTACTTCACATGCCAAGCAAGTATTCATATCACGATTAAAATGGTTTTGCAAAAACAAAAGCAACCATTTAAGTATTTATAAATCAAAACTGTCTGGTATGTGGTGAGTCATGCCTACAACCCCCAGCCCTTTCAGAGGCTGAGGCTGGAGGATCACCACAAGCTCAAGGCCATCAGGGCTACAAGACCTTGTCTTCAAATACACATAATATTAAATTTATATGATCTAATTCTATGTATACTGAAAGGAACAGAGAAACATGTGATTGCTCCTCTCTTGTAGGAATATATAGCTGATTGGAGAGAAAAAAAAAAACATGTACTACAAACACCTATCATATCTGATCTACAGTGATGAAAGCTAAAGATTACATTGTTCCAGGGTTCTGGGTAAGTTAGACATATTACCAACCACAATATAGTCATGAGCTTAATACTATTGCTCTGTGTGGAGCCACATACACAACAACAGGCTCAAAATGTTGTGATAAGCGAAGTAGCCTGTGCCTACCTCTCAGTCTGTGGTAAATACACTATGATGTTTGAACAACGACAAAATGGACCGAGGACCTATTTATCAGAGTGCGTCTCTGTTGCACACTATGTGAGACTGTTCTTACACTAAGATCCAGTTTCCTTGTGGGATGGAAGATGGCAGCTCTTCTATGCATGTCACATATCTTCACAATTTTAAGAGGTGCCTATGTTTTAGCCATGAAATGTCAGTTAAAAAAAGGTCAAAGTTTTCAAGTCATTTTTCCAACACACACACATGCGTACGCGCGCGCGTGCGCACACGCACACGCACACGCGCACACACACACGAGAGAGAGAGAGAGAGAGAGAGAGAGAGAGAGAGAGAGAGAGAGAGATTTCAGAAGACATGCTCGGAAGAGGGAATCTGTGGAACAGTTCAGTCTTAGTACACAGTATGGCAGCAGGGGAATAGACAAGCCCTGGTTAACTCTAATTGGCATCTATATGGTAGGAATTAACTGTTACCAAATAAACCAGCTTCATCTCGGTACCTGATGGAGCTTCTCCTGCACCACAGGAATGCTTGTGAGTAGGTCAGTCCACTGGCTGTCCATGCGGGACAGCTCAGCACGCAGGGCAGCTGTGTCCACTTTCTTCAGTCGAAGAAGTTGATTTCCCGTGCTCATGACTGATGATTTCAGGGAAGACTTGGCGTCTACCTCTTTAGAGAACTCCTTAAAAAACCAAAAGTCACAGCGTTTGGTTTAGCATAAAATCCTTGGTCCTTTCCATTGAAGAGCAGAGGCCAACTCAGAGCACAGACCAATTATATCTGCATATTGAGGGCTCAGTCACGTGGAGCACTTTGGAGCCCAAATGCACCACACCTTTACCTCCGAAAGAGGCTAATCCATGACCTGCAAACTAGGGAAAAGAGGCAACCTCCAATGCCACTTGTTCCCATAAATACTAGACACACAGAGTAAACCTCAGAATTGTCTCTGACCATTTGGCGTCTCTGCTGTGTCTATTGGCTTCCTGCATGCTGTTCCTTGAGTCCAGGATGAGGCACAAATTGAGATTGCATGTTCTTAGTTCTCAGACTTACCAGGAAAGCGTTGAGATGGTCCCGGACCATTTCCAGCTCTTGTGGGACCGTCACAGACTGCTGAGTCCAGAAGGCCAGCCTGTCCTTTGCGGACTGCAGCCAATGCATCAGATCTGCAGCCTCTCTCTGATACCTTCAAACACATGAGCGAGTCTATTAATGAAGCGCCCAGGCTCTAGTGTCTGTTGTCAGTTAAAACGAGAGCCCTCCCACCTCCCCCCCAAAAAGACTCAATTTATATCTTAGGTCCGCCCTGGTGCCATTCAGTGCCCCCATTGCTAAGCTGGAAATAAGAATATCTTTTTCTTTCCTTGCATTGATGCACAGGTGACCAAAAAAAAAAAAAAAAAAAAAAAACTGCTTCATTCAATAAAATCCAATAAAATCCAAATACGTGCCTCCCTTGAATACTTCCCATTAGAATTTCAGTGTAAAATATTCCCCCGGGCGTATATACTAAAGGCTTGGTCCCCAGTTGGTGCCACTGTATGGAAAGGTAAGAACTGGATTGGAGACTAACAAGACAAAGGAACGATGAGAAGCTATCCTTGAAGGGCGCCATCACACAGGTGCACGCACACACACACCCACACACATGCACTCACGCACGCGCACATGCATCCACGCACGCGAGCGAGCGCACACGCACCCTGCCAGCCAGCTATAAGGTGAGATGACTCTCACACTTGTTCCTGGCACCACACTATTCTGCCCCAGGACCCAATTGATCCGACTGATCTTAGCCCGAAACCTCTGGAATAGTGAACCAAGACAAACATGTGTTTTACTCGGCTGTGGGGCACAGCAATGAAAATCTAAACTATTCCCGCGGCCCATGAGAATACTCTCACTCAGCTTTGTCCCTGTCTCTACGGCTTCGAAAGGACTAGACAAGGCAGGGGAGGGCAAGCAGTGTCAGCGGCATTGGGTACTGCTCATCCCTCTAGCTTTAATCACACACGTGAAAGGGAAGAGTAAGAAGCCCATTGGGAACCCTCTGGCAGTTCCAAACTATGCCATCTTATAAATGTGCATATCTTTTCCAAGCCCAGCATCTACCACTCTTAGAAATACACCACAGAACTCATCGAAAACGCAGGCCATATTCAATTCTCAGCCTATTACCTGGTCCAGTGTTTCAGTATGGTCTCCAGTCGGTGAAGTTCCTTGGACACTTTGTTGGTATTGTTGAGCCAGCGCTCTCCAAGCTGGTTGAGTTGACTTTCAAGGTCTGAGCAGCTGGCAGACATCAGAAGTCGCTTTCCGTCATCTAACACTTGATACAGTTTGGGCTGGTATTCATTAAGGCTGGATTTCAAACGCTAAAACGATGGATGACATTGCGTTAGAAGCTTGACTTGGTGTAGCTTTTATCCTTGAGCATTTAAATTTCTCTGATCATTATATCATTGGTTTTTATTTGTTATCAAGCATAAATTATCTTCACTCTTGCAGCTCTGAAAACTTGCCATCCTATCATCGATCATCCATCTATCATCTATCAATCATCAGAAGGCCTGTATCACACTAATGAACTATATAGTCCAGGCAAAGAAAAGTTATTTTAAAATAAGAAATTCTAATTATATCCAGTGGGTCACAAAAGGCACAAAAGTAGGAAAAAGGCTTGTTGGAAACAAGGGTGTTAGACTTAGATAAAAGGGATAAGAGAGGGGAAGTGTGAGGAGTTAGGACTAAAATCCATTGTATAATGCATAAAATCATCAATCAGTAATAAAAAAATATAACCAGTTGGTACTGGTGTATGCTTTAATCCCAGCACTCGGGAGGCAGAGGAAGGTGGAACTCTAGGAGTTTGAGGCCACCATGATCTATGGAGCGAGTTCTGGGACAGCCAGAGCCGTTACACAAAGAAACCTTGTCTCAAAAAACCAGGATAAATAAATAAATAATAATAATAATAGATATATACTATAAATATTACAAACACAACCTATGTGCACCTATGAATTTTAGTAACTTTAAAAAAAAAAGCAAAAGATTTAAGCAAGTTTAAACTTGTTTGTTAAACAAACCTATTTAAATTCCATTTAAACTACCCACAAATTCCTAAAGAAAGCATTGCCATTCGTAACACTAAGACACACTTGGAAGCCAGACCTGGTAGAGATCCGTCCTTTCCACAAGTCTGTCCTCGCTCTCCTCCACTAGGCCCACACTCGGGATGCTGCTTTCAACCATCTCCAGCTGTCGGCTGAGCCCCTGGAGATTCTCGTCCAGATGAAACCACATCTACGAGCACAACGGTAGTTACTGGAATCCCACACTAGGCAAGCTGGTGAGAAGATTACAAGTTCAAGGACAGCCTGGGCTATTGGCAACAATGGGTCTCAGAGAAACGAAACAACACCAAGCAAACGGCATCCAAAAAGAGGGGCATTGGAGTAGCCTCAGGAATGTTTAGTTGGCATTTGTTTTGGGAAAACAGAAGGTGGCTCTAGAGAAAGTGACACAATGGGGGCCCTTAAAAAAGTGTGCAGGCCTCTCTCTCTGACTCTGTCTATCTGTCTGTCTCTCTCTCTCTCTCTCTCTCTCTCTCTGAGTGTGTGTGTGTGTGTGTATGAACATACAACAGTAATAAACAGAGGCATGAAATAAAGAGTGGGAGACATAAGGGCATGGTAGGGTTGGAAATGGTATAAATAAGTATTCATAGTATTCATGTATAAAATTCTTTTAAAATGAAAAAATAAGCTAAAATAGCAGTGGAAAGGGGAACAAACGAACACAACTCCTAAGACTTTTAGGGAAATGGGTGGGAAGAATAGGGAAACTACGGTAGTTTAGGGCTACTGATCGATTAACCAAAGGAAGGGCTGATCTGCCAGGGATTTCCACAGGGTTCTGTGACTAACTACTATTAAGGTGTTCAAGGTCATATATTTGTGTCACAGCTAAGACTCAATCCAGGTCTCTCTGAATCTAGAGCACAGGTCAGCAAACTCTCTCTACAATAGACAACATAGTAAGTAACTTCAGCTTTGTAGACTAATTGGTATCTATTTTGCAAACAGTTGTGTCTGTCCACTGGATGAAGGCACGAGATTAACAAACAAACAAACAAACAAACAAACCAATAAAGCTATTATGCCCAAATAAGCTTTACAAAGAACAGGCTACACTTAGTTCAGGGGCCAGCTCCCATTCTAGAATCTGGGTCCTGTTAATAAATGACACCCTTTCTTTTCTGATTCTCTATAAGATCTAGTATTTAAAAAAGCTGTCTGCTTCCCTGTAAAGACATCCTGTGTTCTGATTGTCTTCTTGTGGCCTCATTGGACCACAGTATCATCGAGGGCAGTCCTGGGAACATTTTTGTGTTTCCCTTGCCTGGGAATCTGGTGGCAACTTGATAAATGCTGGCTAAATAAATACTTGATTTCTTCACTTATGACGAATAAGCAAACGCAAGAGAACAGAATAGGGAATGGAATTTCTCAGGCAGAACAGCAAATTCCTAACCAGGGCTAAGAACACTGCATATGGCAGCTAGGATCTGAAGCTATATTTTTTTTTATTATTATTATTTCAGTTCAGAGTTTGGGGGCTGTTGTTGATTTAACTTTTGAATAAAAAGTATATGTATGCATAGGTTCACATGGGCGCAGATGCCCACAGAAGATTTATGGGTAGTCATAAGCCTCTGAACTTGGTTACTAGAAACCAAACTAAGGTCCTCTGTAAGAATAGCAAGTGCCCTTCTTAACTACTGGGCCATGGCTCCAGCCCCCTGAGTTGCTATTTTACAAATAATCCTTCAATTATTTTTTTCTCTGAGACTATAAAGATTTATACTCAGACGGTTGTCCTCTGGCTCTGAAAGTCCAGGGACAGTTCTTATCACAAGAACAATTGCATTGGAGACAGGGTCAGGGATATGTATTTTTCATGTTTTGTGCTCCTAATTAGGTTTTTGGCTTGTAGTTCAAGCCTCTAAGCTTCGTCACATGTACTCTGAGATGGGGACTCATCCAACTCATCAGAATAGTGATGTATCTATCCCATGCTGCATTTAAAGGAACACAGCAACCCCAAACCATAGGGAAGTACAGTTCTACACGAGGGATCCCAGTTAGCCCATTTTGCAGTCAGAAAGAGGCTGCACGAGCCGTCTCACCTCTAGGATGTACTCAAGCTCCACACCTCTCTTGTGAGCCTGTTTCAGCACAGTGGATGCCTGAACCATGCGGTCTGTGTGCAGCTGAGTTTCCTTCCCAACAGCAAAGCCAATGATCTTTCTGAAGAGTGTTTCGGTCAGAATCATGTGAGATTCCAGACCCTGGAAGTATTCCTGTAAGTTTCGTCAAGCAGAAGATCAGCATCTCATTCAGACATCAGCTCTGGAGAACTGTTTCAGCCATGGAGACTGATGACGGAGCCAGCACAGTTAACACAAAGCACGCACCACCACCCCAGCCCCACTGAATGCCATCTTAACTTGGGAGTTAAGTGCTTCCAGCAGGGGCTTTCTGCAGAGTTAAGGTTCTGTGCTCCCGACCAGTCTTCCCTGTTGATGCCACTCAAGTGCATCTCTGTGCTGTAGACACAGACGCCAAAACAAAACCCTTCATCTGTGACTAGCTGAGAGAGGACAGTTCCCATGCACAGGAACCCTGGTATTACTGACAGTCACTGGCCATCCCTGCCACACTACTGATTTCCTGTGTCCCTTAGACACAGTAGTCCCTCACCCTTTCTTCAACTATGCCCATACCCTGATTTTCTTGAGTTGTCCTCAGTGTCTCTCTTTCCACGGCTGGTTGAGACAGAGTCTCCCAACTTCCCGGCTATTTGTCTTGCTTATCGTGTATTATTGCCCAGCATGGTTGCACACATAATAATTTGTTAACAGACATTTTAAATATTCCTAGTATTTTACTTCCATGCAGCAGAACTGTAACCATTGCATGAACTGATACTATTGAAATACAGAAAGATAATTTTATATTAAAAAGGATCCTGGAAGATGGAAATGAGGTCTATTCTACCCCATTTCCTATGTCCAGGACCTTGGATAGAACTAAAGGACTGGAAACTGTTAATAACAGCAGACATTGAGGTCTTATTTTCTGTGGGCTCCATAAACTCTTTACCCGACTCATGTCATCCTTATGAGAACCCCGAAGCTCTGTGGAATACGTTTATCTATCATTTTACAGGTGGTAGCACTGAGCCAATCGTTTATGTAGCCGGCACAAGGTCAGTCAGTGGAGTAGAGCAGAGTTGGGTTTAATTCCTATCATATGACTGTGCACAGGCACAGTCTCACAAACACTGCAGAGGTGGCCCACAGAGCACGAACCAGACAGTAGGCGTAGACTCAACATCATCACCATCATCATAACTGCTTGCTGTGCTAGGAATCAAAGCCAGGGCCCATGAACATTAGGCAATCACTCTACTCCTGAAGTATACCAGCAGCCTGTGCTGTTTTATTATTCTATTTACTTATTATATTGTCTGAGATAGTATCTCGGGTATTCCCTCCTGCTGAACTTGCTCTTTAGATTAGGTAGGCCTGGAACTTGAAATCTTTTCTGCTTCTACCTCCCAAGTAGCTAGGATTACACAAATCTGTGACATCAGGCCCAGCTTAGCATCATTGTTTTTAACCAACATTAGTTGATGAAACAACTGGATGGTTGGAAAAGACCGATCCAACCCACAAGCCCAACCTGCACTGAGAGTCAAGCTTGCTTTCAACATAAGCCTACCTCCCACGCCAGCCTTGGCCGAGCTTCCCATGGCCAAAGGGTCCTTCTGGTCAGCCCTAGGGGCAGCTGCAGTCTACTCTTTTTGAGAACTCTTCCCTAACTGAGTACCATCTCCCTATAATTCTATTGCTCCTTGATCCTAGTTTCCTTTCTGGAATAACTCAGAGCGATCTTTTATTGCTATGGTCAGCTTTGAGAAAAAACAGCTGCGAACTTTAAAGCAATGTTTTCATGGCCAAATGATAAGGCTTTAATAAATCGTAAAACTTTTTGGATGGGAGACCTCTGGGGGGAAAAAAATTAGCAAAGAAAATACAGTCCCCTTCCCCCTCCACCAAGTCCACCATAATATAGCCCACCAGAGAGCTACACAACAGTAGAATGTCAAATCATCTACTCAGTGAGATTGTTTTGTTTTCTTTCAGGGAATTCCCACAGCCTGGGAGGCTGAGTTTGTGACCTGGTATACTTTGCATAGTCATTGCTAAAAGTTTGTTATGTTAGCTGTGTGTGTGTGTGTGTGTGTGTGTGTGTGTGTGTGTGTGTGTGTGTGTGTAATATGCATTTATTCACTAAGGAGAAATGAACCTGAGCTTTGCTTGGGAACACACTGGCTTCCCAAGTCTGATTGCGTGATAAAAGTCCTGGTCATGCCCAGGAAAATCTCAGAGGCCAACAGCAACTGCAGGAGAATGTACTCAAGGGCCAGGGGAACTGAATGACGCAAGTCACAGACATCAAGTCCATTCCAAAGCTGAGTGGGCAGCCCTGCATTCCCGGGGTGGAGTGAGGAGTCTAGACCAGGGTAGTGAAGGGAGGACAGAGTACCAAGGGCCAGGTGGACAACAAGCCCGAAAAGATACACAGGGGACCACAGGAACGTACGCCTTTCACTCCAGACATCAGGAGGTGAGGGCCGGGAGATCAGAAGTCCAAAGTCTCCTCACTGTATAGTGAGTTTGAGGCCAGTTCTGCTACAGGAGACCCTGTCTTTAAACAATGCTGAATCTGGGTCCCCTAAAGAAAGGCTTTGAGCTTCTCCTTGGCTATATTTATGTATGAAGACAGTTGGCTTAATAATCATGGGAAATGGAGAAAACTACTTATATAATTACTTTTCCTTAATTTTACAAATTCATAAAAGCATACCCTTTAGCATTTGTCTTTACTTGTGCTAGTGGGTCTGGACAAACATTTATAGCCTACTTAGGGGTGTAAATTATGCAAGTATAACTCATAGAACCCGAGTTTGTCATGTCACCCTCCATCCACCAGGGTTTGACAATGTCATGTTCAGCGATCCTCCCCTGGTCTCTTCTCACCTTGTGTTTGTCCAGCAGTTGCTGGACCTCGTCTTTGGAGGAGACAATGATTTTCTGGTCCCCTGCCATCTTCTCTTGTCCCGTGTCAAGCAGGTCTGTCAGATCTTGCAAGGCCCTGTCATACTGACTCTTGAGTGCAAGGTTCTGGTTGAGGCTGCTCCTCCAGGAACTGATGGTCACCAACAGCTCATCATACATGTCCTGAGGGGCAGAGGATTCCACACTAGTGTCAGTCACAGAGCTGCAGTACCGAGACCATCACCACCAATACCCCCACCAAGGACACGCCTGCCCACAAGTGCATTCCCCCGGGGCTCTCCGTGGAACCCAGCCGCCTGTCTTATGAGCCTCACTTGGAAACTCAAAAGAAGAAGTACACTCGACAGCATCTCTCCCCACATCTTTAATGCATATGCACAGGATTGTGGCTTTCCTGACGCTTGATCTTTGATCATTCAAGTTCTTTTGTTAATCTCATTTGGCAATCTTACCTTCTCCCTCCCTTCTGTTTTCAATTTGATTTTGCTCTTAATGAACAAATCGTAAGTCACACAAGGAGAGCTGAAGAAAATGAACTAAATTCTCAAGGCTTTAAGGATGCAGTGACTGGGGTGAAGGGTGAAACAAGTAACACAATGTGGAGAGACCACAGCTGTGTACACTTAAGAGTCTTAGGTCAAATACGTACATACAATTTATAATTATTAGAAAGTCAAAATATAGGTAGGGCTGAGGATGTGGCTCACCAGGACAACACTTGCCTAGCAGGCTCAAGGACTTGGGTCTCACCACCAAGACATGTGTATACACACACACACACACACACACACACACACACACACACAGCTTAACTTTTCAAGATTCTAAGCAAGGAGCAAAGGCTAGAGAGAGGCTTGGACAGTTGCCAGCACTGGCCGCTCTACCAAAGGGCCCATCACTCACTCAGTGGCTCACAGCCAACTGTAACTCCAGTCTGTGGGGATCCAATGCCCTCTTCTGGCTTCTGTGCCATGAGGCACACACATGGTGCACAGACATACATGGAACCCCGACACATAAACACTAAGATAAATTTTTAAAACAAGATCCCAAGATATCTAAAACAAAGTATTTCCTAGAAATGACTCGTGAGGTAATTTCCTGACGGTCCCCTCGAGCTGTTGGTAACCCCTGATGGGGTGTGGGGTAAGATGCTGAACACAGATGTCATACAAAAGGTGATTCTCATGATTGTCGTCATGACCTTAGCGTTTATTTAATCTTACAGTAAATGAATAGAGCACCTCTCAAGTTTCTACCTGCTAAACGATACCAGGTTTTGGACCAATCACCTTCCAAACAAAAAAAACGAGGGACTTAATGTAAGCAGCAGAACCTTCAGACTTAAGAGGCAAGGATTCTGCCAAATGTGGTGAAGTAAACAACCGTTTAATCTGGAAAGACGTTTTAGGAGATGGTGAGACACCAAACAAAATTTACTGGAGGCATATGGCCCTAATTAAGGCATCATTCACCCCGAGGTGGAGCAGCCAAACCGTTCAATCTGGGAACATTCAACTTGAATGCTTATTTATGGCTATGACGTTCGACTCTTACACCTGACGCTGAAGCACTGTGGGAAAATGATCTAAAAGAAGGACAAGAGAGGGTGGGGGAGGTTTGTCCTGTGACATTTCCAGAATGCTAGCCAAAGGCCTGAAGGCGGTCAAACTGAGAGCAACTCCTTGTTTATAAGAGCTGTTGTATTTTTTCCCCCCTCTGGCAAAGAACTTGAGACTTTGCACCTAGTTCAGCACCATCCCCTAAAATGTTCCGCAGTGGTGTCCAGAGAGCAAAACTAACACAATGTGTGCGGCTATGCCCAACTCTACGTATTTTACATACTTTTAAAAATACAGCTTGTTTTCTATAAGGTGTTAGAGCTCGCTGTTCTGGGGAGGTATTTCAGGGTTTGTACCTCTATTACAGGTGTAAGTTCCACCTATGTGTCAAAGTTAAGGCTATGTGCTATATTTTTATTTATTTATTTACTTACTTATTTATTTATTCTGAAAGGTAATGGAAATCTGCTTGGGTTTCCCAACTTTCTCAGTTTTGCAGTTGTTCTGGAGTTGAACATCTGTGTTACATCACATCGTGTGCGCCAGATAAACCCCCACTTTGAAAACCACATTCTAAAATGTCTTGCCTTGGATATTTACTCTGTTCAACTGTCCCTAGGAATATATTACAATATTGAACTAAAATCCTCTCCCTTTTAATCTCTCTGGGTGGGAGCTATAATGACTATTATATTTTCAAGAGCAGAAATAAATATATGCAATCACTGAAATATAGCATGAGGTTTAGACATCATCATAAGAGCACATGTCAGAAAAAATATGAATGTTAGGAGCATGAGAATATAATTCATTCTCTTGTACTAAAAATGACCAAAAGTTCAGAAATTTTTCCTTACTTGAACATAAAAGTGTCATAAATGACACTTTTCCTGAATGACGTGACTTTGGTTTTAGAAATTTCCAAGAGAAGCTGGGCGTTGGTGGTGAACGCCTTTAATCCCAGCACTCAGGGAGGCTGTGAACTCTGTGAGTTCGAGGCCAGCCTTGTCTACAGGATGAGTTCTAGGACAACCAAAGTGACACAGAGAAACCCTGTCTCAACCTGCCTGCCTGCTCGCCAAATTTCCAAGAGAATAGTGGAAACAATGTTTTCTTGATTTTAAAACAGGGTGGGCCACTGAGGCTGAGGGGAGCCCTTGGAGATGACACCTCGGAGGAAAGCCCTTGGAGACATACCTGGAGCTTGGAGAGTTCTTGCAAGGCTGGCTGCTCCACCTGCAACTTGTCACCGCGTCGTTTCAACTCAGAGATTCCACAGTCCAGCTCCCTCAACCCCTCTTCAGCCTGCTGTATGACCTAGGTAAGAGTTACAACGTTTTTGTTCAGACTCTGAGGAACACTTCTGCCCTGCAGTGGGTAAAAGTTTGACTTTTTGCTCCACCACTACACCTAAAACTGACTGCAAATATATCAGAAGAGATTAACTGAAATTAAACACAAAAAAACATCCCCGCAAACTACCAGAAAAAGAGAAGGCTCTTTACTGCATTACATGTCAGCCGCCTTAGGTAGGGTGGAGAGCTTGGGCCACAAGAGCCTCGTGAAACAAGGATGTGTAGAGAACCACCCCTCCTCATGAAGCTGCATGTAGGATGCAGTGTGAACAAGGTATGTCCTTGAGATGTCTTGGGGGCCGATGGCTTCCTGAAACTTCGTGGTGCCAGTGTGACAACAGGGATTTGTGAGGAAAGCTTGGTCAGGGAGTGGCTGCCTGGTCTTCACTGTGAATCGGAAAGACAAATTAGCAAGGGTTTAAGTGGCTGAGGCATGTCTGCCCAACGTGAGGTCTGTAGAAAGAAGAGACCTTATCCTAGACTTCAAGGAGCTCATAGCCTTACCAGGAAACCAGTCAGAAATGAAATGGATCTAAATATAATCAGGCAGTAAACTTCACAATGCAACTCATCTCTGACTGAGGGGTGGAGGAGGGAGGGACCAGACCAGCAGATCCTGGTCTAAGTAGGCTTTTGGAAGAACCCAGTTGCCCTTGACAGTGAGAAGAGTCTGGACTCCAGATGGCAGATGAAACACATGCCCACTTTTTGCTTGTTTGTTTTTGGAGTACTTTCCTCCCTAAGTCTGTGGGGGCCAGGAAACCAGGAGACCATAAGCCCAACACACTTTCGAAGTTAGAATTTGGACAAGTACACGAACTCTTACTAAGCCTGAGAAAGCTAAGTGCTAACCTAGCCGAGGAACTGTGCCCAAAACATCTAGGGCAGTGGGAGTCTCAGCGGCTCGGAGGTTAGAGACAGAGAGCAGGGAAAGATGCAATGAATGAAATCCAAATCCCGGGTGCCTGTTCCATGCCACGGTGCCCTTTCCTTCCAGGCGAGAGGCTTGAAGCGTATTATCTGGAGAAGGAAGAGGGCTCTCTAGACTAAGGGGTAGCAGATGTGGTGACAGGCTTAAATGCTGGGTTCTAAGAGAAGACTTGGAAGCTGGGGCTCATGCCTGTAACCCTGCAAGGCAGCTGCCTACAGAGCAACAGCCTGGGGTGGGAGGAAGGGAGGGAGGGAGGGTGGAGGGGTGAAGAGGCAGCAGGGAAGGGGAGGGGGATGGAGAGAGAAAGAAGGAAGAAGGGAAGGAGGGAAGGAGGGAGGGAGGGGAGAGGGGAAGAAGAGGAGTGAGAGATGAAGTGCAGAAAGGGAGAGAAGACAGAAAATGGGTGTGGAAATGAGAAAACGGAAAACACTGCACATGTGGCCTCCAGCCCACTTTGCTTCAGGAAGGGCTGTGGTCACCGCTCTCCTGTCTCAGGGGAGGAGGGTTTGTAAGACCAACTGAGGAAGCTTAAAACTGGGACAGAAAGACCATCCAACAAATGGCACAAGGAAGCAAACGTTCCAGTTCCCATTCAACTGTTTAATCCCCCAACCCAGATGTGAACAGGCAACAGGGGATGACCCTGAAATCAAGAACAATCCAACAGGACACACAGAGATGCCAGCAAACAAACAAAGGGACCCAGGGGGTGATGGGAGATGCCATTATGTATATATGTTTCTCATACTGGTTAATAATAAAGCACTGTTGGCCAATAGGAAAGGAAGATAGGAGGGACTAGGAGACAAGGAGGAAAGAGGAAGTAGTAAGGAGGAGTCAAGATGGAGAGTCTGGAGAGAGCAATATGCGGCAGCCGGCTCCGGTAAGAAGAACACGTGGACCTACATAGATTAACACAAATGGGTTAATAATTAAGATAGAGCTAGCCGAGAAGAAAATAGTACCTGGCCAACAGGACTATATCTAATACAGAGTCTCAGTGTGTTATTTGGGGCTGGTGCGGCGGCGGGACAAGACCGGGCTGCGGGCTGAGAAAACCCATACTCCTTACAAGGGGGAACAGATTTCATGGAAAAAACAAAGTGCAGCCATCAAACCATGAGTACGTCCAGGTATATTACAGCAAAGAATGCATCTGTTTACAGAAAGAACTAGGTATTAACAAAAGAGACACAAAGGAAAAGATCTCTCAAAGAGACAACTAGAGCACTGGACAAAGTTTGTCATATCTCATTGAGGAAGTTTCACAAAAGGAGGCAGAGGAAATAAATGAGAAGAATTAAATAAATCATTTGGAACGTTTTCAAAGTGGAAAGACAGAAATCCAACCAAAAGAGCCTACTGAGTTCCCAGCCCAGGGGATAAAAATAGGCCCTGCCCGAGGCATGCAATTAGGATATTTCAAAACCCCTGGGGAACCTTTGGGAATGAGAAGGATTTTTTTGGTTTCTCAAGTCAGCATTGGAAACAAACATCCACAAACTGAGAGAAATTTATGTCTGATGCGGAGTTCTATAAAGAGACCAACTGTAGGAGCATAGAATAAGGACATTTTCAGGGACCAAGGAGATGGCTTGGTGAGCAAAGGGCAAAACTGATAGCCTCAGTTCAGACTCCCTAGAAACCACATAAAGCCAGACACAACAACGGCAGATGTCTGTGACCAACATTCTCCCACGGTGAGGTGGGAGCCGGAGACCGGGGAAACCCTGGAATCTCACAGGCCAGCTAGCCTGGTATGTTCAGCAGCTAATGACCAAAGACGCTTGCTTCAAACAAAGTGGAAGGCGGAGACCCACACCCAGGATTGTCCTCTTCCTTTCCTACATCATGGAGGTCACATTCGATCTCATTTTGGAGAAGCAAGTTCCGTCAGGTCAGTACCCATCACTGACGTCACTTCTGAACCCACATAGATGCATGCAGAAGGGACCAAGTCAGTATCCTTGGGCATAGTATTCGAACCCAGTGTTGGCAAACAAAATACAATGAATAAAACTTCTATAGTTTGCCACCATAATCAGTCAAAGAACATTTTGCTACCCCACAGTAAAGCAGTGATCTATATATGTGCTATTCTGGGACATACCTGTACATACCTAAATCTGAGGCAGTGGTACACACCTGTATCTGTTCCATAATGGGCTGTTCGAACACATTCGCCAGTTTCTGCAGAATGATGTATTTGTTGTCAGCTAATGATGTACGCGTCACCTTCAGGTCATTCTGGGGAAGAAAGCAATGGAAAGACAACATGGGAAACAAGGGAATAGAAATGGTTACAGATTCGTGGAGATGATACCATACATAGGCATCTCTGCCGCTTGAGTACTGTGTAGTGGTTTCCTACGAAACCTTTTAACTTGGGAGATGGGGGGGGGGACTGGAAAGGTTTAGACAGTGTAAAGGGTGGTGAAATAATAACATGTTCTAAGAGGAGATGAAAGACTCCATCTTATAAGCAAGCACGTTAAGACAGAAGTAAACAACTCAAAGGTTTCAGGAAGGCCCTGAAACTGAAAAGACCTTGCTATATTCTTGAATAAAATTGATTTAAATTGGAAAAAAAAAGAGAATGCATGCAGGGGCTGGAGCCATGGCTCAGAAACTAAGAGCACCTGTTGATCTTTCAGAGAACCTGTTTGGTTTCTTTTAGTCATGTGGCCTCTTCCAACTGTCTCTAACACCAGTCCCAGGGAATCCAGTGCCCCCTTTTGGCCTCTTAGGGCACTAGACACCCATGTGTTTATATACACATACACACAGGCAAAACACTCACACGTATGAAATAAAAATGAGCTGATTTTTTTTTTAAAAAAAATCAATGCACGCAGGCATTATAATACAAGGTTTCAAAGCAAAGTTATATGGTCATCGACCAAGAAAATTGAGGGCTGGCGGTGTGCTGAGAGGTGCAGCTTTGTTTTTTTTTTTTTTTTTTTTTTTTTTTTTTTTGTTTTTTGTTTTTTTTTTTTTTTTTTTTTTTTTTTTTTTGATTTTGTTTTATTGTTTTTGGTTTGGTTTGGTTTGGTTTTGGCTTTTTGGGGGTTTTTTTTAGTATGAAAAAGTCCCAGGGCTTGATCTCCAGAGATGGGAAGGAAGGAAGGAAGGAAGGAAGGAAGGAAGGAAGGAAGGAAGGAAGAAAGAAAGAGGTGAAATGGGAATAGAGTGCTGAATGGGCTAGAGAAAAGCAACAGTTGTCACAAACCCAAACTCAGGCTGACCAGCAAGCGCAGCAGCCAGCTACATAGGAAATCATTCTAAGAGGGCTGCAAGAGTGATGAGTTTTTTCATGGGTTCCAAATATGTTCTTGTTACTCAACAGCGGTCAAGGGGAAGTCACGGGCTCTTAGAACTACAAGCACTTGTTTGTAAGCAAAATGAAAGCTGCTGCTCACTCATTTGAATAGAGTCAAAAGCAAGGAGTCCTGACCACGGAGTAATTCCAGTCCCCTTTGACTGTCCCTGGTTATTTATATACACTTAAGGCTGTATCAGTGAAACGTATCAACTTGTCTACATGAGTACAAGCAACCTAATATGGGTCAGAAATGAAGTGTCTACGTTTCCTTTACACCCTCTTATAGTCTTTTCAATAGGGTGTTTTCCCTGTGCTCTACTTAACATACCAGTAAACACAGTTCTTACTTCTGGAAGCCACGGTAACTATTGGGAGAGATCAGCCAAGAAAGCAATAATGTGGTTCATTTAGAAATTTATAAGTAAGAATTGCTAGGGGGTGGTAATGGTATTTTCTAAAGGATAAAAAAACAAGAAGAAATAAAATCCCAAGAATTCAACAAATTATCACTATTATTCTTGTGATATAGCTGGAATGAAATAATCAAGATATAATAGATATAACAGACATTGCAATTTATTTCTTTCAATCAAGGAGTAAATGGAGGGTGGTGAGTCATTTGGAAAACAAATTCATGGCCATTTTGAAGCCTCCAACTCAGTGATGCTGACTCACTGCAATTATTAAAGAATTCCTTAGTTTCTCGCTTAAAAGTCACTTAAAAGTATTCAGTTACATACTCAGGAAATGTATTTGGGGTTAGTTTATGGGTAATTACCAGAATAGTGCCGGCTAATTTGGTGGTGGGTCTACACACGTTATACTCAAAACAAACAGATCATCTAGACAGTCTTGGCTGAAGGGATTCTAGAACAATGGTCAACAGTACGGCAAAAAGCAATTTTTTAAAATATTTATTTATTTTATGCCAGAAGAGGGCATCAAATCGTACTATAGATGTTTGTGAGCCACCATGTGGTTGCTGGGAATTGAACTCAGGACCTCTGGAAGAGCAGTTAATGCTCTCCAGCCTGGAAAAGGCAATGCTTACAGATAATGTGGAAAACAAAGGCATGCCATGACAACAGCTATTGACTACCAAGAGCCCAGCAGATGTTCTGTATAAGAAAAAGACATGGTTCATGCCTACGACTTGTTGTTAGCATTAGGGTTCTTTTTCTCAACTAAACTGGAACACAAACATTTGAATTGTTGGTTTCCGTGCATGACCTGGCCACCAACAAATAGACACTTCTTGGCAGAAGAAAAACAGAGAACATGACTTAAAGAGAATTTCATGACCACATGTCATTTCCATTGTCCCCTACAACAAAATAAATTCCTAAGAAGTCATGCTCAGTTCAGATTTTTCTGTCATCGGTTATAATTAACCAAATTCAAAACTGCAACAAACATTAAATTGGTAGAAGCGACTGGAGAGGAGTAAATACACCTTGGAAGGGTTCAAAATTGCGTGGCTTACAGACTAAGGTGCTGTAATAATCTGGCTTTTTTTTTTCTATATGGGAGATAAATTTTAGAGTAATGGAAATTAACTTTTCATAACATAATGGTGCTTCCGACTTCACTGTCATGGTCAGTACACTGGCGCGAAAGATAACACCCAGATGATCAACCCTGCTCTTCTGAGTCCACGTGTATTTCTCTCTCCTTGCTCTGTGTCACGCCCGGATGTGAAAATCCCACCACAGCCATTCCTCTGTGCCGTGGAGTCACATAATCACATTCCTACTGTGACACTTCCCATGCACATCTTAGTGCCACCTATATCCCAATCAAAGCAGAGCCAGCAAAACCACCTACTCCATTGCTATCTGTCCACCTCCTTTGTCTGTCAAGACCTCCCGATGTGCAAGCCAGAGTCCTGGAGCTCTGTAGCATCCCTGCTTTCTCTCACTCCCCACACCCAAGCCACTTCCTCCTCACTGTGCTCTCGGAATGTATCTTGAGTTGATCTGCTAGTCTCCGGCTCTCCTGGCCACCACTCCAATACCATGAAGTGCTGAAGTGTTCTTGTCGTCCTAAGTCCCCTGCCACCTCTTGTGTGCTGAGTAACCCTGGAGCAGTAACGTAACCTTTTTTTAGTGACTTTAGATTTTTTTTTTTTTTTTTTTTTTTTTTAACACTACTCAGTAGCAAGGTCGATGAGTATAAAAATTCGTTGAATGGCTTGTCACGTATTAGGATCCACTGATCTCAAACATTTGAACTTTCTGAAGCCTTACAATATTGGGAGGCACTGGCTGTGGGTAAGACTTAATAGTCGAGCACACTGAGGCTCAAGCTAATTAAGCAACTAAGATTACAGCTTCAAGTGACAAATCTGCAATTTTGAGGTCAGAGTGGAAACACGCCTGTTTAGACCTGACAGCCTGGGCTCCATAGTGAGTCAGTCACAGTCTGTGGGGTCAGCGTTAAAACGAAGGCGAGCAAACAAAGCCAAAGAAACAAGTGATCACAGGATGTTAGCTTCAGAGAACGGCATTCTTCATTTCCATTCTGTTTGAAAAGCGTTTGTCTAGAAGAGGTATCATTTACAGAAACGGCTCATATGAAAATTTGGGGACTGATAAAAGTTTTAGTAAAGTTTGATCGTGTTATTTATTCGTTTTATGTATGTTTTGCCACAGCACATGTGCCAAGGTCAGGGGACAAGACATAGGAGTCACTTCTGTCCTTCCACCACGTAGGTTAAAGGGACCAAACTCGGGCCTTTAGGCTTGGCCGCAAGTGCCTTAACCTACTGAGCCATCTTGCCATTCCTCATTATACACTTGTAAGACTATAGATTGTTTGAAAGTGATAATAATCTGCCCCTTTATGAGACTACCTAGAATGTTCCATGTTTCTTGGTAAAAACAACATTTGATACTTTATAGTAACTTTTCTTTACAAATCAAAAATTACATCAAATCTCCTAGCTTTGTTGAAAAGCAGCATCAGTTGAAACTTAAGTATTCTGAACAGGATCCCTTTTATTGGGCATGAAAGCCTTCAACACTAAAAGTTTATCGGTGACCTGCCCATTTGTTCCCAGTGACTCGACACAGAAAATCTTCCATAAGCACATTAAGTAAAACTTAATAAATCTGAAGAGTTTGGGGTTGGAAAGTAATGCAATAAGTTTCCAGTGTAATACTGGGAGAGGCAGAAGGAATTAGACCACAGCCATTTCCAAGTCTCTTGAGTAGTGAGGTTTGGGGTGCTTTCCATATTCCAGCACCTCCTGCCATGTTCTTTGGGAACAATAATTAAATTCTACTATTACCAACTGGAAATTACAATAAATGATAATTTGGCTTTTATTGCTTGAATTTAAACTTGCATTCAACTCCTAGTTTGACTGAGTGGCTTTCTCATCTTCCAGTTTTAAAAGCATGAAACTTGGCTCTCGAGATCTTTAGTTCAACTCAGCTGATTTTTGGCAATACTGTAGTTCTTCATTACCCATTAAAACACGTTTAGAAGATGGGCTGAGAGATAGCTCAGACACTAAGTGCTTGTAGGGCAAACACAAGGACCTGGGTTAGATCCTCAGAACCCATGTCTAAAACTCGGTGTAGAGATGCACTTGTAATCTCCAGCCCCGGGGGAGGCAGAGATTAGATACCTGGGATTCACTGGACAGCCATCCTACCCTAAGAACAGCGGGTCCTAGGCCCCTGTGAGAGACCTTGCTCCAAAACACAATGAGGATGGCCCAAAAGATGGCCCAGTGGGCCAAGGCACTGCCCTCCCAAGTGTGATGACCTTGGTTCCTTCCCCAGGACTCACATGGCAGAAGAGAATGGGTCACATGAGTTGTCCTCTGACATCAACATTCATGCCAGGGCAATGCGTGTTTCCTGACCACATATACACATATTAAACAAAGAAATTAAAGTTCGGACAAATATAAGGGGGCTGGAGAGACGGCTCAGTGGTTAAGAGCACTGGTTGCCCTTCCAAAAGACCTGAGTTCAATCCCCAGAACCCACATGGCAGCTCACAACTGTCTCTAATTCAGTTCCGGGGAATCTGACACCCTCACACCAATACATATAAAACAAAATTAAATAAATTATTTTAAAAAATACAAATATAAGGTAGATAATTCCTGAGGAATGACACCCAAGTTGACCTCTGTCCTCAATGCTCATGCACACACCATGTACATGCACTCACACACACACACACACACACACTCAGATATCCCACTATACACATGCAACACATAAGGAATGTAAGATACTCTGATGATGATTAACATCCTTCCTTCCAAATGGCACAGACCCTTTGTGTTCTCTCGTTTACCTGGAAATTGAGGATTTGCTGGAGTCGTTCCTTCATCTGATGATATCGCTGATTCACGACTGAATCCAGCAGGGATAATCTGCCCAAGAGACAACCCAGAGTGTCTTCAATGACATCCCGGTTGTCACCATCCTCTGGGAATGCTTGGGAAAACAAGCTCTTGTTCTTATCCATTTCTTCAGACATTTCTTTAATGTCTTTGGCAAGAGCCTGAGGGCGAGGGAAACATCATTTTACCTCCTGACTTACACCTCTATACATCAAGTCATCTTCCCCTAGAAACCACCTACTTGGGAAGAGCTACACCAGTGCAGCTGGATCTCTTTCGGGAACCTTCTATAGATTGCAGAGAAACTGTTCTTACAGAGATTTTTCTTGGGGCTCTATCTCATTGGATAATGAAAAGATGCATTGATAAAAATTAAATTTTAAAAGTGCTGGCTAGGAACTCATTCCCAGAAGTTCATGTTTCACACAGGGGGGATTTGAGTCATACAATAACCCAGAGTTCCCCATTTCTCCTCCTCTGTCACACGCACTTTAAAGAGGATGAAAGTGCAGAGCACACACACTTTGAGCTTCTCATATTTAAACAATTCGGCTCCCCACTATACTTCTTGGAGATATACCATGGCACTTTATTAAAGCTGTCTCGTTGTTAGTATTTTTCACATATAAAGGTCATTACCAAGATTGTAATTGCTTTGCAATTCCATGCACAGACAGAAATCGTCAACCTTACCTCCTGGTTGATGATACAAGTTTCTGTTTCTTCTGGCAAAAGTGCTGTGGCCACAAATAAGCGCTCTTCAACGTCATCCATCCAGGTCGAAGTGGCTGAGACTCCATCATACAACTTCTGCTCCAAGTGGACATTCTGCCTATTTGCTCCTCCACCCTGGAAAAGAAACACAGACGGAGACACGTAAACCAGATGAAAGCATCAGTCTCAATTGAAGTGTAATGTTACACACCTGTAAACCCAGCCTTTAAGATGTGAAGACAGGAAGATGAGCTGTTTAAGGTCATGCTTGGCTACACAGCCACTTTGAGGACAGCTCTAGCTATCAGAGAGCCTAGCTGTGTTCCTCTACTCCCAAACCATCTTTCAATAAAAAATGATCTTGATTACTGTGTTATCAGGAATCACAGAGATATACCGTGCAAAATGAGATTCCTGAATTCGTCAGGACTCAACACTAACACTGGGCATCAACTGTCATGTGCAGAGATGGGACAACTTTTCGGAGAACAAAGGAACCAATCCCAGAAGGACAGGACGAAGACGAAACACAATGACATGGCCGTACCTGTGACGACGCCTCCTCGAAGGCCTGGTTCAGTCCTTCCAGCAAGGACGTCACTGAAGACTTATCCTGAGTCTGAGCTTCCCCTCTGTACAGTGGCACCCCTGCCAGGAGTCTGTTTGGACTGCTGTAAAGCTGCAGGCAAACAGGGGCAGCTTGTTTAAGAGTAAGTGAGACAGGTACCGTTTTCTAAGTTGGAGGTATACATAAGGTAGGTACTGGAAGCCTCAGCTGGGGGAATATGAATTTTGCAACACACCATGTTACTGAGTACTGTGGCCAGATCTAGCAATGACCCTGATTTTTAATGGTGGGATAGAAAAGATAAATAATGGTAGGAATGCGTGAATGTTTACACAGCAACCCCTGAAATGTCTTCCCGGCTTTAGCTCTACCTTTAGAGAAGTAATTGATCCTAATGACCTGACAAAGACTAGGTGCTTCCCTTTTAGTGGTCCCCTCTTCCCCTCGAACTGCTTTTAGATTCCCCCATGAGGGCCACAGCCAGGACAGACATTCTAATGCTCTGGGGACATTTCCAATCAAATCAGTCCAATGATTTCCCCAAAGCACTCCATCCTCATTTTTTTAAGGCTGACTACCCTGTAAGCAAGCCAGGCCACCCCGTCCTGTTGCTTGGACATCTTTGATTGTTGCAATCTTACATGTTGTGTCTGCTGTAGTGGCTTCCCACTATTATTTTAACCTGTCTTCCCTTGGGACTCCTATAAACTGCCATGGCTACTTACTTTCTCAGGAATGTGTGACATAGTTCCTGGGTTGGGCTACAGGTTTTCAGAAGGTAGGCCCATAATTAATTACCCTAACTCCACAAAAAAAAAAAAAAAAAAAATGTCTGCCTAGAGGCACTAAATACTCCACAGAAAGAAATGAAGAATCCAATCTGAGAGACTACATCCATCATCCATGCACTCTGAGCTACTTCATTTCAGATTGCCCAAATTGGGCCAACTTTTCCATTTGAGAGTAGTAAGTATATCCAGTGTCCAAAGCTGCCTGTCGGCAGGTGTGAAAAAGGAGAGACTGTGGAACATACAGAACCAGCATCGCATCTCCCCGATGCTCAGATCCTGAGGCCTCCACCCTACTCCCCAAGTGAATATAGAGCCTGTCCTAGCTAAGTGCTGCCAAAAATGCCAAGAGGTACACGCCAACTGGGTCTGATGGTGCATCTCCCCCTTGACTCTGAGCAGCAGACACTCCGGACTTATTGTCTGCTTTCTGTTCACTGCTCATGACAGAGGCAAACTGGCTTTCTAAAAGAAAGAGCAGAGCGAGCTGGCGACAAGCATAGCTGAGGATTTCCTCTTGTAAGCCAGAGGGCCAATGGGGTCAGGAGTCAACAGAAGAATGATGGTGGCAAAGGACAAGGTGGGTCTAGTAAGCTCAGTGTGGAAAAGGCTGGTCACCAACACTGACAGGAATGGAGTTGTCCGTGATGAGCTCCGTGTGTGGTGCTGGGGAGGGGGGGTTCACACAGGTGCTGTGGCCTGAGTGGACAGAGGGCACAGTAGGCTTAGGCCTCCATCTAAGGGATGAAAAATAAGCAGGGATAAAATAAGCATATTTCGTGGCATAAGGCAGCCACGAAAGAAGGGAATCTCTAATCCTGGGTTGTACCTTCTGCTCACATCTCAAAGAATGGGGAAAATACTGTGGCATGAAGGCAAGCCAGACATCCAGACTCAGGAGGTCTTCCTCCAGGAAGCCCATCTCTGCATGTGAGAAACATTTGACCAGGCTTGTAAGGAAAGGGCTAATTCAGGCAAAGCGAGAAGGTCTGTGCGGAAGACGTAGATTATTAGTGTCAGGGCGGATATGACTCTGCCACGGGAAACATCTGAGAATGTGATGCTCTCGGCCACATGACAGCTGCTGCAGACTCGCTGACCAGAGGAGGAGAGCGAAGGCGCGGAAGGCGCGGGCTGCCAGGAGTTTCCGGAAGGTGGAATACCCATGTGTGGCTATGAGGGAAGAATGGCACCGCTCCCAGGATGCACTGCCACCGTTAGGCCATCCCCTTTCAGGCTTCCCTGTGGGGTTGTGCCCTCGTTATGGTGCATGCCTTGAAAGCACCTGTCTGTGCCTGATCAACTATTATCGTTGTTACGTGTGCAGCTAGCTCCTCCATCCCTTACCCAGACCCGGGCCGAGTGGTGAGACAGCCGATTCTTCAGAACCAACAGTAGAGACCCTAGGACCTACCCCACTGGAAAAAACCACTGCCCTAGAGTGAGCTAGGCAGACACTGCTAACTCAGAACAGAGGCCTGGGCCAGAGTCCCAGCGGCCCTGAGCCACAGCTGTTGAAGGCATCAGGTCTCTGGCTTATTCGTCACCCCTTTAAACTCTCAAGTTCCTCTGCTCTCCCTCTTGGTTCCTGGCTTCTGCAAAGACTGAACCAATAATTTTTACTTCTCTGGAACTTTCTGTTGCCTATTCCGCTCCCTTGGATTTTGTATGCTTGCTGGAGTCAAGCCGAATATCACACAAAATCCAACCCAGGAACCAGCCTTGCAGAAGGGCCAATAACTGCCCTACCTGACCACTGGCTTCCCCCCACGCTTTTTTTTTTCTTTCTCCAAGATCCTCTAAGGCTCCAATACCTTTCTCACTGAAACCTTCTAAAGGATTCGATCCTGGAAGTAACAATAGAAAGTGGAGTGACCAGGCAGTTTAGTTTCAGATTTGTAGAAAGCAAGGGTATACCAATTCTCAACACTGAAAAACTAAATTGAACTTTAATGGTCCATGCTAACGAGAAATCAGACATTAGTCATTTTTGAGGAAAAATACTATATAGAAATCACATAAAATTTCACATAAAAGACAAGTACTGAGGGAAATGTGAAACATGCCTTGTTAAGGAAAATACTTCATGTCTATTTCAGAATTAGTATGAAAATACAGATTACTCTCCAGCTTTACTCCCTGAGCATAAACCATGTACCTCTTATATTAGTTAATATATAAAAGATAAATTTAGGCAGGGCACGGGGCGTGGTTGTGCTTGTAATCCCAGTTCTGGAGAGGCAGAGCAGAAGGGTCAGGAGTCCAAGGCAACCCTCGGCTACACAGCACATTCCAGGGCAACCTGGGTCCCATGAGACCCTATTTCACAAACCCAAGGGAAAGTAAAGAAGGAAAGAAAGAAAATGTTTGGTACCACTTGCTCTTGTTCCTGTTCCAGAACATTCTGTAACAGTTTCTGCTTGGCACTAAACTCTTGATGGAGGCTTTCCCATCTCATTCTCATGTGGTCTTCAGCAGATGACTCTGTCCCTTCCATCCCCAACTCCTGGGATAACACAGCAGGTTTTTCACTATTAGAGGAATAAATAATCTAAGTTTACAATGTGTGCAAAGAAAAAAAAAAGAAAGAAAGAAAAAGGAAGGAAGGCAGATAACTTAAATGGTATTAATAGACCTGGCCTTAAAAAATTGGGAAAAGATTATCTTAATCATTGATTTGCACCTTAAATAAATAAAAATACAAATTAAAATAGAAACATTGAGATTATAAGCTTATTTGTCTTCACATATCTGAATCACAAACACATAAGTATTGCAAACCCATTGAAATAAAATTAATGCAACCTTCACAATCAGGAATCCTACTATGGCCACTGACCAGGGTCCTTTGTCAAATAGCCTATACATTGATTCAAAATCTGAAAAATATTATTTGCCAGAGCTTTTACCACGCCTAAGGGATGTTCAGGACACACTGTGGAGGGGACATATGAGGGGACTAAAACAGTGCTGGGTGGGAGAGGAAGGCTTTCAGAGTAGGAATCTGACCCGAGGCGGGGAGAGGGTGCACATGGTACTTGTCTTGGCATGCATGAGGACCCGGGTTCCATCCTCAGCATGCAGAAAACAGGACAGGCAGAATTCCTAGGACAGCAGTCAGCATTGTGTACATATGAACAAACATGGCATCTCTATAGGGTTTTTTGTTTGTTTGTTTGGTTGGTTTTTGTTGTTTTGTTTTGTTTTGTTTTTTGAAACAGGGTTTCTCTATGTAGCCCTGGTTGTCCTGGAACTCACTTTGTAGACCAGGCTGTCCTTGAACTCACTCACAGAGATCAGCCTGCTTCAGTCTTTCAAGTCCTGGGATTAAAGGTGGGCACCACCTCTGCCCTGCTCATGTTATGCCGTTTTGAAAATTAAATAGAACATGTGCTTTGCCTACAGCTGTATGTGATGAACAGCAACCATTTAGAATGTGGGGGTTAATAATCTATGTGTTAACATACACTGATCTTAGATATTAGTATTGAAAAGAAGTGCCTATAATTGTATGGAATTAAAAAAAAAAACACACACACACACTTTCAAAATGGAAAAGAAAGTTTTAAAGCTCCCGTGAAAGTAAATTTCTTTAAAGTATTCTGTGTTGGTTACAGCCCACTTGTGTGCATGAAAATTCAGTATCAAACCAAGGGGGTCGTTACCGTTGAAGTTTTTTATATTTCATGAGTGACACATATAAAAATAGAGCAATTAGTTTTAAATTGGAATGTGGTCTTTTTATTTCTCATGGGAAAATATTCTTTCATGTCAATGAATTCCCCGGTTCATTTTCCTTTGTAGCCTTAGAAGTAACTAGAGACTTGACAAGAGCATGTGAACTTAACACTGAGGGGTAATTTTTCTAAGGAATTTATGTAACCATTGAAGAATTTGTCAGTTTTGTTTTTGTTTTTTTTTTTTTAAGTGAATCTTCTCCAGAAAGCTAAGCTCAGCAGGATACATTTCTTTTTACACGAGATTAATATTTGAAAGAGCAACTCATAGATGTTTATCTGTTGTCTGGGTTCTAGCCAACTCTGAAGGCCAAGGAGAAGCGGGGGGGGGGGGGGGGAACAGCAACTTTTTTTAACCAGAAAAAGGCTGCATAAGATTGCAAGATTCTCACAGATCTTTTGTGGAACCAATTGCCTGCCAAGCATAAAACACTAACAGTCTTGTATGTAAAAAACAGGGAAGTAAAGACACAAAACTCTAAGGGAGCCGTGTGAGAACCTTAGAGGACCTGGGAGCGGGCACAGAGTAAAGACAGCCCCTGCTCTCCCAGTCCGGGAGAAAGGTTTCCTTCCTAGTTGGGGCTTTACTGCTGATGTACCTTAAAGACCTTAGTAAAGACAGTAGTGATTGTCTTAGCCCGCTTACGGTTTAATACAACTTGCTCCTGTATCCCGTGATGCCTGTATGTACTGGCACTGGGAAGTGTTGTGTGCCCATGTTGACTAAAGTACATACCTAGTTTAGTCCCTGAATCTGCTGTCTGAAGGGTTACATTATTTACAGTGGATTTTCTATCCATGTGCACAGGATGCTTTCATTTAAGTCGTACTGTCCCTTAGTTATTACATGTCTGACTTAAGTCACACTGTCCATTAGTTGCCACCTGATTTCTGATGCTAACATCTTGTTAAGATTACAGGTGTGCACAATTTGTTTCCTTGATGCTCGTAGGTACTCTTGCCTTTTTGATTATTTGGCACTATAAGTAATATCTTATAATATCTTTCTAACACATTCTCTTTCTTTTGTGTGATTTCTGCTGAAGACAATGTTTAGAATTGGTAAACAAAGATGCTTGCCAAGAGACCCAAGCAAACCTCAAGCATAGGCAACACATGGACATAAGGGGCTTAAAAACAAAAGTGTTTTAGCACTGTGGTGGTGGCGCACACCTTTAATCACAGCACTCGAGAGGCAGGCATGTCTCTAAGTTCAAGGCCAGCTTGGTCTACAGTGAGTTCCAGGACAGCCAGGGCTCCAGAGAAACCCTGTCTCCAAACAAAACAAACAAACAACAACCAAAAACCCCACAAAAGTACTTCAGATTTTAAAAGGAGATTTTCTTTGTATCATTAGCAATGCTTGTTGCTGCTTATTATCCTAACTGCATTATTAAGCAAGCCACGGTCCCAAGGCGAGTGGCTCCTAACACAGGTATGTCCCGCTGACTACAGTTCCTTCGTCTGTCCACCTTGCAGATGCTCTACTTCTTTCCTAATGTTTCTCTCTCTGTATGTAAGACTTGCAAAGTCTCCACTCCAAGCCAGGTCAGAAACTTTGCATGGAGAAATTGCAGGGAGAGACCTGTTACAGGCTCTCACCACTTTACCGGTATACGCGTCCCAGGTGGGTTCTTAAAAAAAGTGTTCCGTACTTAGGCATAGGCATCAGTTAGAAACACCATACATCCAATTTGACATCACATTTCCCCTCTGACTGAGAAACTCGGGTGTGTCTGGGGATAGATGTGCTGGGCATCCAGGAAGGTTGTCATTGGTTGTCATTACTTTTCTATCCACACAGCAAAATGCCTGGTGGTGCAGGAGCGTTTGCTGTCGCGTGTTGAGTGCCTTGTGTGAAATACTGGAAAGTAGCTGAGCAAGCAACGGGCAAACGCAACATGGAGGGAAAGTTGCAGACTTTCAAAACATACCCAAGGCCACCTGAGCCCTCTGAGGCTGCAGAATGCTGGGTGAGAATCTCCTCTCCGCGGCTGGCTACTGAGCGGAGAAGGCTCTTCTGCTCAGCTAGCTCCTGTTCGAACTCCTGCACAAATGCAAACATTGCTGTCACTTCAGAGGACTGTCTGTGGTCACTCCCTGCTCTATCTACAGAACATCAAGGGCTCGAATGACTAGCAATCCGTGCACAGTGTGAAAGGCACAGCTTAGGCAGATTCTCCTGCTCTGGGAAAGGCAAAGGGACAGAAAAGTTTTGCTGGGCAATGGTGCCCCCATGTGGTGAATTATGTTCCTTCCCGTCCAAGTCAAGGCTGTCTTGAGCTAACCAGGACAGGCTCTGAAAGACATGGAGACAGTCTTTTACCAGCTGCATTGTCAGCCGATCTGATTTGACCTTTTCCTCATCCACGGTAAATTTGTTTAAGTTCGAACTAGACAGGAGAAAAACTTAAGTGTGCCTTTTACACAGAGTTAGTGTCTTCAAGCAGATTAATCAACAGCAATCATTTGGGTCATAACCATCTACGATCTGATTTCGTGAGGTGTCTATCTCCTCAAAAGTTAACAAAAAAACCCATATTACATTTCTTTGAAATATCTTTATATATATATATATATATATATATATAAAGAGCAACTCACAAAGCAAAGTTACAGCTGAATTATATGGTGTAACCTTAAACATACGCCAGCCTGGCAATGACCAGCCACCCAGCATCCCATCAGTTATGGAGAAGCAGGCCAAAAGGGCTGTCCTGCTTCATTCAGAAATAAGGTAAAGTCAATCAGTGAAGAACTGTGATGATGCTAGGGATGTCATCCAATGGGGAAATTGCCTGGCCTAGTTTCCATTCCTGCAATTGAAAATAAACCAAAGCCACGCCCATAAAAACCTTGGCTATAGAAACCCCCTCCCCAAGTTCTTTTCATGGCAGAGCTACCATCTAGAGGAAGGCAGGGGATGCTTTACTTTTTGTTGTTGGAGGCTGCTCTGCCGCTGGTGGGTCCGTGTGGTACGGGCTTGGGCCAGCCATTCCTGAACTCCAGGGCTCTGAGTGGCTGTGAGGTCAACATCACTCTCTTCTTTCTCTTGTGTGGCTCCCTGGTTTGAATGGAATAAGATGAGAATCAAGGGCCATACCACCCACAGGAAAAGCTCACCACAGTAGACACAGGACTCCTCTGGTGTGGGTTGTATAATGAATTCAAACCACTGCCATTTGGACATGACACCACATGTTTTTAAAACATGGTAACACCAAAACCATCTAAGTTGTGACATTTTTTAGGAACAAGAAGAATGAACAGATGATTGTGCCCAGAAGTATTTACAGGGAGGCCCATCTTTTTCCGAAGTAGTCAAATATTTTTCCAATTTTTTTTCACAAAAAAATAATAAAAAATTCTTTTATGAAATTTTAAAATTCATACAAAGGTATGTTACCCAGATAATCTTTTATGAAATTTTAAAATTCACACAAAGGTAATGTATGTTACCCAGATAGTCATTACACATCAAAATTTGCTGTCCTTTCTCTAAAAGCTTCACGCTGGACCATCTGTCCAGGTCATGGAGTATCAAAATAGGTACAATAGCAAGTACTTGCTTCTCATAGAGTTTTCTAGAAGGTTGCCAACCAAAAAGACCCATGTCTTTGAGAGATGTGGAAGTCCACAGCTGAACTGACATTCCAGAATTTGGGATGAGCAAAGCATGATAGTTAATCATGACCGTCAACCTGGGCTGGCTGGAGAGAACAGTAAGGCATACTTCTCTGGGTGTCTGCAGGTCATGAATGCTCCAACCTAATCCATGGTTTTAATCCGCTCAAGGATTCACATTCTAAATAGGCAATTAGGAAATGGTGAAACCAACCAAAGAGCAGCCCAGTTACAGGAATACAGTCACTGGTGGCATTTTATGGGTCTGTCATGGTCCTGGCCCTGTCCTTGTATTATTTTCTCTGTTTTTCAGTTTGCCTGAGTTGAAGAGCTTGGCTTTGTCATGCCCATAGGCCACGATGTCTCTGCCTTTGCCACTAATGTTAACATCAGGTCATGGAGAGAGTCAAAGCTCTGAAAAGATGAACTAAAACACACCTTTCATCCCTGAAGTTGCTTCTGTCGGGCATCTATCTAGTCACGGTGCTGAGATGCTCAGTAACACACAGCAAGAGCTTCCAAGACAGCTGAACATCCTCTAGCTCCCCACACCCCTCACACACACACTCCCTCAATTTGCCTTTCAAGGGCTGCAGGAAGTGGCCAACCACCAGACACTTCAAGAGGCAGGAAGCCTTGACCCACCCCACCTCCAACAACACTGCATTTCACAAGAAGGCAGCCCTAATTGGATCCAGGGGGTTAAAATATAAATAAAAAGTTAGAGGGAGGAAGGAAGGAAGGAAGGAAGGAAGGAAGGAAGGAAGGAAGGAAGGGAGAGGACATCAAATTGAAGGTCCTAAGGGCAGATGAGGAGGGGAATAAGACGTGAATATGATAAAGACATATTTCACATTGTATACATGCTTAAAAGCTTCAAAGATGAAGTAAAAATGTCAAAAGCTCTAAAAATTAAAAAGATAAAACCCTTGGAAAATAAATGCACAAAGAAAGGAATCAAAGTGGGTGTCAGGGTCCTACCTGTGTGTCCCCCAGCCTTGAATTAATTCTAGAACTCTTGATTTGTGAATGTCTGCTATTCAAAAAGATCTGTTTATATATTCCTGTATAAACAAATAGCTCCTAGTATCTCAGAGGCAAAGGCTGATTTCTTTGAGTTCAAGGCCAGCCTGTTTTACATAGGAAGTTCTAGGACAGCCAGGACTACATAATAGAGAAACACACCCCATCCCACCCTGTCACCGCCCCCAATAATAAATAGTTGCTGTTTGAGCAAGGGCTTTTCAGTGCCATGAAAATTAGCATAATAAACTGTCAATCAACTGTGGACACAGCGCTTGCCATCCTACAAATTCAAAAACTTACCTAGGGGATTTTAAAGGAACCCAGTGTGATAATTAATTACAAGTCACAATCCTAAAACACGCTGCTTCCTTTCCTCCCTCCCACCCACTGCTTCTTTGCTGCCTCGGTAAAGTTTGGCTAGGGAAAAAGCAGGAAAGTAGTCACTCATCACCCAGGCAACCTTCCTGCTTCGTTATTCTAATGGGATGGGAAATGTCCGACTAGTCCCATACTTTACATGAGACTAGTTGAGAATCAAAGCCTTTCTTTCTTCTCACCCATGTTTAAATGTGAAGGGATGGATCATAAGGCTTTAAAAAAAAAAGCGAAAGAGACCATTCACTCATTAAATACATACATATGCATGAGATGCTCATCTTGAAGGCCAGCGTACTTTGCAAAGCAGCAGCCAGATATGGGGATGCAGCACAGACAACTGACCAACATCCAAGAAAGGCTGGGTTACACACAAGGGCCAGAAGAGAGGGAGAGGGGGTAAGGGAAAGGAAGTGATGGGAAAGACTTGCTAGGCTGCTCGGGGAGCATTTTTCAAAGGACGACTTCAGGGGGCATGGAGAAGTAATAACCCTGACGCAGAACTAGGGGAGGGTATCCCAGAACTAGGGAACGGCTACGGTCTGACTATTCCCCCACACAGAAATGCAACTGAGAACATCAGCATGGTCACCATGACTACAATCTGATGAAGTGCAAAGCTGGGTCATCCTGCCACTAATTCTGAGGCTGACACACCACTGTCCCTCGGTCCCCCCAAGTAGGATGGCAGACAGAGTCTGCCACCCCAGTTCACACAGCCTCCTTTCTCTCTTCATTTCAGCATCCTAACTCACCGTTCCAGGGGACGAGCTTTGGTTTTCTATACCTGGGTTTTCTTTCCTCCAACCTCATGATTCATAGTTTTGCCAGCTAGTTTTATGTCAACTTGACACAAGCCAGAATCTACTGAGGAGAAGAAACCTTAATGTGGGGGGGGGGAGCCTCCCTGTGGTGACTGATGTAGGAGGGCCCAGGCCATTGTGGGTGGTGCTGAAACTGGACTAATGGCTCTGAGTGTTACAATAAAGCAGGCAGAGCAGGCCAAGGAGAGGAAGCCAGTGATTGACACTCCTTCATGGCCTCTGTATTAGTTCCTGCCTCCAGATTCCTGTCCTGATTGAGTTCCTGCCCTCCATGCTAAAATGTGATTCAGGATGCATAGGCCAAATAAGCCCTTTTGTCCCCAAGTGGCTTTTGGTCATGGTGTTTCATCACGTCGATAGTAAGACAACAGACAAATGACTGACATTTGTCAGAATGACAAGACTATATCTGTGTCTCTATCTCTTTGGTGTTACTGCTCTACAATGAAGCAAGCCATCAAATGTAGAAGAAATATTCGACATCCCCATGTGAGCTCCTATGTGCTGGGCACGTATTTCCCTCCCAACTAGAGACGTTGGGTCAGGTACAGCAGTAAGAGCTCCTTTAGTCTAAAATATGCCGTTTTATCTTGTGAGCAACGTGTTCAGAGTGGATGACTCACTACACCTCGTTCTCTAAACGTCCCTCCTTCCCAGGAATTTCTCTCAATGATAATAGTGCTTTTCTGTAAAGTTGTGAGTTTATGGGAGAAGATTTCTGGCACAGGAGACCAAGGAGAACCCCAATGTGTGAGCACCACCATTGCAAAATGAGCTCTCAGAGACCCTGGCTCATGCAGGCAAGAGAGAAACGGTGATTTAGAGATACACAGTGACATCCCAAGGAGTCAGCATCCAAGACTGAAGTCCCGACCACAGCCATTCCAGCTACAAAGTACTTGTCTTGGTGGCCATGATCTTTTCTGTCTCTCCTGGGATCCAGGCCACTTCCTCTCTGCTATTTAATTCAGTCATGGTCCATTCCCCAGAACCTATCCAGAAGATCCCCTTCGAGACTCAGAACCCACGCATACTTCTACTTGGGTTATTCTCGGTGGACCTTCAGTGTGTCTTTCAAATTACCTCAGAAACCTTGGACTTGTAAAAAAGAAAAAGAAAAAAGACAGTTGAAACGTGAGCCCTCACCACTGTTTACAGACCCAGACGTACCTCCAGATTCTAAGGACTCATCTGTCTGACTAAGCAAGTCCACAGTTTCCAATGAAAATTAAAAAAAAAAAAAAAATCACAGCATCAAAAAACTGTCCCGTAGAATGTTTCCTGTGTTGTTATATTTGGTTTTTGAGTTAGTAGATTTTTCTGACCCACTTAGCCATTTTAAAAGCTAAGAGTTGACCCTGCGCAAACAAAAATGACTAAGAATCTAGTTCCTATTTCAGCTCTCTCCCCTGGGGTGAGGTGGTACTGGAATGAGGAAGGCAAGCCTGGAATCTGTTTTCCAGGGGTCTGATAGCAGTTTTCCCTTCTGCCTGGGGAGGAGGAAGTGTGGTTTCTTTCACTAGAGACCCATGGGGTGGGGCTACCTGGGATGTTTGTTTTGGAAAAGTAGAACTATTCCTGGAATAGTCCTTGGAGAATTGGGAAATGCTAGCCCTGAGATGAACCACTTCTTCATAAAGCAATTTAAAAAAAAAAAATTTTTTTAATGTATTTATGTGCATGGCTGTTTGGCCTGCATGTGTGTTGGGTACCCTAGAACTGGAGCTAAGAGACAGCTGTGAGCTGCCATGTGGGTGCTGGGAATTGAACTTGGGTCCTCTGGAAGAACAGCCAGTGACCTGAACCACTGAGCCATCTCTGCAGGACTACAATTTGCTGTTTATACAGAATGAATGCTATGCTCCTTCCATAGGTGACATTGTGTGAAAATGGCCTAAGCCTCTTACGAAGACAGACACCCAGCAACCACTTGGTGATCTGGGGCCCTCTTCTGGTATGCCTACAAGTCAGAACACTGTGTACATAATAAATAAACAGAAACGTAAAATAAAACTGACTGTCAGGGATCACAGTGTTACTACAGTGGGAAGATTCGCTCACCTGTTGTAAGGGAGGATTTGAATGCACAAGCTACATAAAACAGTCTCAAAACATCCAGAGAGTGGACTGTAAGAGGAATCCAAGAGAAAAGCAACCTTGTCACAGCAGAACTACATCGTCACATCTATGTGGTGGATGGGCGTTAAGGGACAAGCTGGAAACCCAGGGCGGAGGCCGAATGCAAATGGACAGACATGCTGAAAGTGTGTGCTTCTGTCTCCAACACCTTCTACCGCCACTTACAGAGTGGTGAGCGTCCCAAACACTGCATCAGCCCGGGCTTTCGGCAGCATCGCTCACCTGCATGTTGAGCTGCCTGTCATGCAGGGCCCTCTGCAGCTCCAGGAGGCTCCCTTTGAGCATCCTCAGCTTCGCTGCCAGCTGCTCTGCCTCATCTTTCGTGTGAGCCTTGCCCTCCAACAGCAGGTTCTCATTGTGCACGGACAGCTGTGACAGGGACACCACCTTCTGCTCTATTTCCACGAGCATGTTCTGCAACGGGAGAACAAGGGCAAGGTTGTCCCGTCTTGCCAGGCCCTGGAGACTGCTTCCAGACAGCCCTCGGTAGTCACTTCGCACACAGGCCAGGTGTCTGTGGCTTTATCAACTTTAAAGAATAGGGTATGTACTTCCGGGGGGGTGGGGTTACCTGTTCGTCTTTCCTTTTCTCTTTTTAGAAAAATTAGATACTCTAGAGTTAAAGGTACATTGGGAAAGGCATATGGAAAACACATTTGGTACAGCCAACATGCACAAAGGGTCACTGCCCGAATGTTATGCTGTTACTATTAGTCCTATTATCGTCGTTTTAGATTACCGATGTTAGCAAAATTATTACACTATCAACTTCTCCTTTGTCATCTTCAACACAGTGATTTTGAAGACCAGGCTGCCTAAGAACTTTCGATCCTGACACAGCTTTGATCTTACATTTTAAAGTCTTTTCCTCCTTTCTATCACAAATCTTGGACTTCTCCCTCCAGGGATGAGACTGAACAGGAAAGAAACGAAAAATAACCTCTTTCTTTTAAAGTAAGATCTGTTATGAAACCCAAAACAAAAGACTGAAAATACATAAATAAAATGGGCCAGGCCACTGTATTTTCCTCATAAATCATGCTGTTGTTATGTCTCTTACTCTAAACTCTTTGAAATGGAGGTCTGTGATGGTCTGAAAGAAAATGGCCCCCACGGCACTATTAGGAGGAATGGCCTTGTTGGAGTAGGCATGGCCTCACTGGAAGACAAGCATCACTGGGGGTGTGGGGTGTGGGAGGGGGGTGGGGAAGGGAGGGGGTGGGGGTGGGGTTTCAAATGTTCAAGCCAGACCCAGTGTCACTCTTCCTGTAGCCTGAGGGTCCAGATGTAGAACTCTGGGCTATGTGGGGTCTTACCACAAAAGGAAAGGAAAGGAATACAAAAGTGAAGATCAGAACACTTAATATAATAATGAATTCAACGCAGATTTTATAAGTCTACACAGTCCTTTTCACCCCGGGGGGGGGGGCTCACAAGCAAAGTCTCCGAGCCCACAAATGTCATTGTGTGACTCCAATTCTTCTTTTTTCCTCCTGAGACAGGGTGTCAGCACGTAGCCCTGGCTGGCCTGGAATTCTCCATGTAGACCAGGCTGGCCTTCAACTCCTAGAGATCCCCTTTTGTCTCCCAAATGCTGGGATGAAAGACGTGCACCACTATGCCCAAATTATGACTCCAATCCCATGTGATAGTCAATTATAATTATGAAGCAAACAATTTTGTTCTAGATTTTAAATTCATAAGATTTTCTTTAACGTTTTCATATTAAATTTTAACTTACTAGGGTCTAGATTTTAACTGTATTTATGTTTGTATTTTAAACGATTTAAAATAAGTATTAGATTTGAAGAATCAAATTGATTAGTCTGCTTAGTTTCAATGCCATATACTTCCCACTCCATAAATAATATGAAAACACATCCTGCTACTTTATAAATATCCTGAGCTATGTTGCCAGAATAATGTCAACTACAGCGCAGGTTTGTGAATTTCCTTGAAAACGGATATACCCAAAAGTAGGGGTGGCAAAACCAGCATCACATGAGTCTGAAATACTAATCTGAGTGTTAATTGTAAGCCCTAAAAGGAAATGTTTAAAATAGACGTGTGCCTCGACTTCTACAGGAAACACTCCCATCTAGTTCTTCCATCCTCACAGTCAGGCCAGAGAACAACACTGCTGGCTCTTACAGAGGAATCTTAAGGCACTGCATGATCTAAGTGATAATGACCAATATCATAAGCCTGAAAATATGGATAAGAAAGGCCACTGTGGTATACCACACAGTAAGAAAGCAGGCGTCATTAACTAATGCTATTGGCTGGGCTCTTTTGATGCCACATAGGAGAGCTATGAAATTGTGCTCGCTGATATTTAGTCCTGCGGATTGGGCAGGGTTTTCTGGAATCATCTAGTTACAATTTTGGGGTGATACGTTATTTATGATTTATTAAAGCCACGGGAGATCAGAATGGAAAAGCAGCCAAGCCAGTCCATCTTACCTCTAGCCAGCTCAAAGGACTGATCCTGTCTCCAAGCCTCAGACTGCTGCCTATCCACAGCGTGGCTGGAGAATGTATGCCTTCCTATCCTCAATGTGGCTGGAGAATGAATACCAGCTCTGAGACCCTGCCCCTGTCTTAAATACCTCTCACAAATCCTGGGATTAAAGGCATGTGATCCCAAGTGCTGAGATCATCTTTGTGTGAGCTGTTTCTCTTTAGGACTGGATCAATTTCGTGTAGTCAGTGTGACCTTGAACTAAGAGAGATCTGTCTACCTCTTAATCCTGAGTCCTGGGTTTAAAGTTGTGTACCGCAATACCACCACCGGCTAGCTTCTATAGCTAACTAGTATGACTGCTTTACTATTTTGATCTCCAGTGGCTTTAATAAATCATAAAAAATATATCGCCACACAATTTCTTTTTAATTTTTTTAGCGTGTGGGTTTTTGCCTGCATGTGTCTGTGCACCACTTGCATGCAGTGCCCGACATGGCCAGGAGAGGGCATTAGGTCCCCTGAGACTAGAGTTATAGATGGGAGTGAGCCCTTTGTGTGTGGCCTTGGAATTGAACTCTGGTCCTCTGAAAGTGCACCCAGTGCCCTTAACTGCGGAGTCATCTCCCCAGACCCTTAAGTGAAAGACTTCAAGTGCATTTCACTCGAATGTGAAGTGTAGCATGTTGATAATCATGCAGTTTGGTGATGGACACATGAGAGTTCACAGTATTAGACTGGGAATGTCTCTTACAGGCTGGCATGTCAAGAGCTTGGCCCCAGCTTGATGCTATTCAAAAGCGATAGGAATCTTTATGAACCTGGGTCTTGTTGGGGATCTCAGATGCCTTGTTTAAGTGGGTCATGATGCTTCCTCTTTCTCTATCCCTTTTGCTCCGAGCAGGCTTCTTCCTTGGACCTCCAACACAGTACAACTGTGGTGTCTAAACCAATGCTGGAATGCATGGGTGACACCTCTCAGCAGTTTGGACATAACCCTTCCTTCTTTTTAAGTTGATCGTCTCATGGATTTTGTTACAGTAGCAAGAAGCCAGCACAGGTATCCACAATACATAATAAGGTGTATGCCTAGGGTTGTAGCTCAGTGTGGGAGCCTTGCCCAGCACACGTGAGCCCCAAAGTTTAGTCTGTTACTTCTTGAGAAAAAAAAGAAAGGAAGGAAGAAGGAAGGAAGGAAAGAAAGAAACCGCTTATCTGAGGCTGACAACATTTTAAGGCACACTATTTTCCTAATGATGGCAGTTGTTGACGTTTCCCAAGAACCATGTGAGGATAGATTAAAATGGCAATTGGGTACCCGCTGAGGCTTCCAATGACATTAATTTCAGTTTGACTCCTTGATACTAATTCTTCTGAGTTTATATTTCTTTTTAGCCATTAAACATAGGCACCATAAATATTCGGGTGTCTACAGTCTTCTAAAATGGTAATCAAAATGCTAAAAGTTTGCCAGGCTTGGTAGTGCATACATGTAATCCCAGCACTCAGGGTGGAGGGAGGCAGGAATGTCGTGACCCCAGGCCGACCTACTCTATCTTTCTGAGAATCTGCTTTAATAAAGAGAAAAGTAAACTGGGTATGGTGGAGCATATGGGCAATTACAGGCAGTGTATACCTATAATCCTAGGATATAGACGGCTGAGACAGGAGAATTACCATGAGTCTGAGGCAGACTGTTTCACACAATGCATTCCAGGTCAGCAGGGCTACAAATTAAGACTCAAAGAAACGCAGAGGAAAAGAGCTTTGTTATCAAGTCCTGGGGTTACAGACTTAGAAATGTAAGTCACTGTACTGATTTTCTTCAAACAAAGATTTTATTGTTACTATTTTTAATTATGGGAATGTGTGTGCTCACACATGAGTGCAGACACCCATGGAGGATAAAGACATTGGAGCCCCTGAAGCTGCAGTTACAGGCTAAGAGTCCCTGATATGGATGCTGGGAATTGAACATGGATATTCCGGAAAGGAAGCAATCATTCTTAACTACTGGGTCATCTCTCCAGTCTCTGAGGTTATTTTTTGCAAAGATTAGATACCATGGACGTTTTTCAATAACCAATTCCAAACTGGGCAATGGTGGTTCATGCCTTTAGTCCCAGCACTGGGAAGGCAGAGGCAGGTGGATTTCAGTGAGTTTGAGGGCAGCATGGTCTACAGAGCGAGTTACAGGACAGGCTCCAAAGCTACAGAGAGAAACCCTGTCTTGAAAAACCAAACCAAAACAACAACAAAAATCAGTTCCAGGTTTGAATTTCATTATGCTTTAGCAATGTGTTGTTTTTTGACCCTGTAAATATATAAAATCTCTAGCTTGTGGAAATATACCAGGGTCTTATCAGTGTGTTTTCTACATTTTAAAAAATGTCCTTCATGATGTGGACTCATCTCTACCTTCCTAACGCTGCAACCCTTTAATACAGTGTCTCATGTTATGGTAATCCCCCAACCATAAAACTATCTCCTTATAACTGTAATTTTGCTACTGTTATGAATCATAATGTAAATGTGTGATATGCAGGATATCTGATATTCAATCCCCCCACCCACCCCAAGGGGGCCATGACCCACAGGTTGAGAATTGCTGTTCTAAAGGATCTTTGTACCTGGCAGTCCACCAGCTGAGCATCCATGTCCATGGGCTCTTGGGGTGCACCAAGTGCAACATCCAGCGTGGCCTTCGTGTTCAACAGCCAGTGGTCCAGCTCATCCGCCTCACAGCGGTACCTCTGCAGGGCCTGTTCCTGTCTCTGCTCTTCCAGCTGGTCATTTAGCTTCTCCTGAGGGATTAGGAAGAAGGGAACTCAGAGGGAGCATCAAGCAGTGAGAGATTCCCAAACAGCAGAGCAACAGCCCCAAGCCCTGGCCACACACAATCAGGTGGGAAACAGAACAAAACTTAGGCCGCATCTCGGAAGTCTAAATCAGGATTTCTCTGTCTCTTCATTGTATGTGAAGATCCCTCCCATGCCCTTCCCCCAGTGAATGGATGTGCCCCAGAGTTGAATGAGGCACTCTCAAGATTCCTGTAGGGTCTGGCAGTCATGGGCAGGATGGAAATTAGCCAACCATCAGAACGGGACAGTGGCATGAAGCGTTTTGTCAATGGCAACAGACATTTAATCTGAATTTCTGTGATGGTAGGGAGAGGTTGGGATGGCAGCTGACTTATTCTCAAACTCCACAAAAGCTTTTCATAGAGTAGAGATATATGACAAAATTAAGAAGTTAACATCAGGTATTCCAAATACCTCATTTAAAACTTCTATCATTAGTAATTGCCATTATTATTTCAAAGATGTATTAATTTTAATTTTATGTGCGAAAGTGTTTTCCCTGTACACCATGTGTGTGGCGTGTAACCCTGCAGAGACCAGAAGAGCACATCCCAGAACTGGCTGTTAGCCACTGTGTGTGTGTGTGTGTGCTGGGAACGGAACCCCAGGACCTCTCTGCAGGGATAGCCAGGGCTTTAGCCACCGAGTTCTCTCTCTAGTCCCAATAATAATTATTTTTTTAATTACAATCTTAACATGGAGACTAGTAAGTATGAAAAACACATTTTAAGTTGATGTAGAATAGATACATGATTTGAGTGACCTTGTAGCTAGTCAATTTACAAAGAGCCTACATCTTCAGCAATGAGGCCTTTGTAAACTTAGTTATGATATAATCAGTAGTATATAAGACTCCACTCAGTTTGCATCAGAAATGTAATGGGGACATTATGATGCAGAGACACTGGAAGCCAAGGCCGTTAGTTACAAGAGAATACATATAAAGAAAAGAACAGCTGGCTTTTTTTTTTTTAGCATATCTATTATGTTGCCAAAAAATCTGTCTACCAAATAAGATTTAAATCAAGTAACCTAGACAACAGATGTGCAAAGGTGTTTTTGTGAGTTAATACACTTGGACTAGCTAACGGGTATACTTCACAGTCTCAGTTCTAAACCTCATCGAACGTCCTTATTTAATCACAGCAAACCATTACTCAAATCTATAATTCCTGTCCATGGGACTCTAGCCCATCAACCACCAGCCTTCTGCACTCTGTGCCTCCCGTCTGGAGCACATTGGTAGGTACACCCTTGTCTGAGTTCTGTGCTCAGAACCCTGTGCTTAGGCCTGGGAAATCATGGCACACTTGCACTGGAATGTGTACTTAGAACTCACAGTAGTCAAACTATGGGGCTAGCCGAGGTGTCCAGCAAGAGACTGGGTAAGGAAAATGGAATGTGGAGTTCCTGTGTGTGTGTGTGTGTGTGTGTGTGTGTGTGTGTGTGTACAATGGAATTTCTTACAACCATAAAGAAGAATATTATGACATCATTAACAAGAAAATTGACATGAACAAAGGTAATTACATGAAGTGAATTACACCTGTTGTGGAAAAACCAGCACTGCGCATTCTCTCACCTGTGGTTCCCATAATTTACACAAATACATAAAATTATACACACACACACACACACACACATATGACATGAATGTGCGCAAAAACCTTAAAAATATATATTTAAAAGAGAACAGAAACAAAACCCAATTAAAACAACAACAAACCCGGAACAACAGATACTAGAGCCTGATTCAGACATGGGAGCTGAAGCATCTCCAGGGCCCTAGTTACCTCCAGGAGCTGCCGCTTGCCGGCCGCTTTCATCCTGATGGTGGACATCCTCTCAGCCAGGACAGTGAGTGTGGACTGCAGGGCCAGCTGCTCGGCAGGGTCCGACTCCTGAGACTCAGCTACCAGCTCCTCTGCCAGAGACGCCTGGAGCCCATTGATCTCATCTTGGAGCATCTGCACCTCGTCCATCAGGGCCTGTGGGGAAGACTGCGGAATCACACTCTTGACTGAGGACTCCAGGCTCAGCCATCCTACACCCGCTAAGCTGAGATCAGACACTCACTGGGATGTCATGGATTGGGCCAGCCATCAGGACTGTTACTAGTTTAACTTTCAAAATGACGCGGCAGAGCTGAATGCTGCGACAGTTCCATTTGAATGTTGGGGATGTTAGTAGCTTAAATCCAGTTGAACAAATTAACCAGCACTTCTGGTTATCAACAGACTCATTGGAACAGGAGAGGATTCTTCTCCAGAGTCCCTTCCCAAGATTTCAAATGCTGACTGATGCTGGCCACCTCCAGGGCACGCCCCAACCCAGCCCCTTGCATTCACTCAGCTTGTACAATGAAATGATATCCCTATCACATCGTATATCTTTAAACAACTACAGAATGCTCTACTTTGCGGAATAGGCTCCTTCACTGGCCCACAAAACCAGATTTAAAACCCAAACTGGAGTAGTTACCATGCTGAAATTCTCTGTCACCAGATAGAAAGTAAGGCTTCTGTCAATATTCCAAGGACTTCGAGTTAACAACCACCCCTCAAACTACCTGGTTTCACCACACAGGATAACAGAGCTTCTCTGCTTTAAATCCTTAATCAAAAAGAGTAATTTAAAGTAACTACTGAATGTCACCATCTCTATTCTGGCTCCCAGCCCTGCCCTTAAAAGGAAACCAACCTTGAAATGACTAACTCACTATCTGTTCCGTAATTCTGGTCTGGTTTGTTTAGATAAAGTCTCACTATATAGCCCTGGGCAGGTTAAAACTCACTACCTAGGCCAGGCTGGCGTAGAACTCACAGATAACTCCCTCCCCTGTGTTGGGATTAAAGGTGTGTAACACCACACCCAACCCTGTTTCTGTTCTTGATTTTTTTTTTGGTCAGGGTTTCTTGTAGCCCAGGCTGCCCTGAAACTCTCCAGCTGAGGGCTTTAGTCTTCCTAACCCCATTTCTTCAGTGCTAGTGATGGTGGCACACACCAACAATTCCCTGTTTATTTGGTGCTGGGATTGGATCCAAGGCCCTGGGCATGTTTGGCAGTCACTGTATTAATTATCCATCCATCCATCCATCCACCCATCTATCCATCCAGCTATCTATCTATCTATCATGTATGTATCTATCTATCTCCATCCATCCATCTATGTATCTATATCCATCTATCTATGTATCTATTTATAGCCATCTATTTATCTATCTGTGTATATCCATCCCCATCCATCCATCCATCCATCTATCTATCTCCATCTACCTGTCTATATCCATCTGTCTACCTATCTATCTATACCCATCTGTCCATCTTCTATTTAGTTTTGTCAAGATTGGGGTCTTCAGCGGGCAATTCTTATTCAGAAATTGAACAGCATGTTCACCGCAGGAAGGGCGACCATGGCCCGGTGGGTGAAGTAAACAGGATGCTTGTAACACCTTTGCTGGCATTAGTCCGCATCTCTTCCATAGAGAGCAGGTATCACGGTAAGCATAGTACCTCCGCAGAGTGTATTGTCAATGGTGTTAAAATAAGAAAACTAAACAAAACAAAAAACCCTCTTCCCCAATATCGTCACCCGTCCAACTGAATTTTAACTGATGCTACATCGACAGAATTACATAGACCTAGACAGGAAGTGGTGTCAGGGGGTGGAGGCCCCCTCGTTCTTCAAAAGCTGCATGCCTCCTGCTGCCACCATCCTGAGCAGGAAATCATGCCTTCCAGAACTCAGCAAGGCCCCTTTGACTTCCCTGTGGTTAGCTTTAGGGTTCCCAGCCACATTGTTGACATGTAAAAAGTCTGCCCCGGCCTGCCACTTCCATGAACAAAATGCTTTGTGTGCAGACTGGGATTTCAGCTTGCTCCGTGGAGAGAGCTGCTCCCTTTCAGCCTTGTCTAACGTGTCCCTGCCAGCTGCTCTGTGAATCCTTGTAGTTTCTCCTGGGCTCCTAGTAGAAGCCCAGGGAGTTTTATCTGCCATTTCCCACTGATGCTCAAGAGCAAAGCCGCTACATCTCCCTCAGCTTGGTCCCCAGTGGATTCATCCTTATCCACATGCCTTACTCAAACAGTTTAGATGCCGGGTACCTGCTTCTTTTGGTTCTGTATATTACAAATGTCTGCTCTCATTTACGGGGACTGTCTGATCCTTCAGGGTTTTTCCCTAACAACGAAAAGATTTCTTTAGTGGTGTCTTTTGATAGTCAGAGAGTTGTTTTGTTTTGTTTTGTTTCTTGAGACAGGGTCCCAGTGTGTATGTGGCCCTAGCTGTCCTGGAACTCACTGTATGTAGACCTCAATGACCTCAGCTGGCATCAAACTCAAGGAGATCCACCTGCCTTTGTGGGGATTAAAGGTGTGGCCACCATACCTGACTAAAACAATGGTTTTTAATTTGATTACAGAACAATGTTTGTCCTTAATAGATTTTGGTGTTTTGCTTGAGAAAACTTTGTCCATTGCGTCGTGATTACAATAGGGTATGTCGTCTTCCAAAGGGATTTGAGTGAGGAACATAGTAGCTCAGTGGCAGAACTCAGGCTTGGCACGCATGAAGCTCTGGGTGTCCACCCCCAAAATCAAGACAAACAAACACACAAACGATAAAATAATCCTCCTGGAGTATAATTAATGGAATGGTGTTAGGTTTCAAAATCCTAGAGAGGCTTATAATGAGAAACATGGAGAACAAGTGTTAAGAAATTTTATAGCATCATCATAACATCAAAGAGCATCTTATTTAATTTTATAAACTATTTATATAAGATGGATTAGAAATTAAGAAAAATCTCTTCACTGCAGGTAATTAGGGCAGCATCTCCTTAAGAGTTTCTGTTTTTTTTTTTTTTTTAATGCTAAGGTCTTTTTCATACTTAGGTCTACTATAGTCCATCTTAATTTGTCATACTTTTTGTAGCCAGTGTAGGTACAAATCAATATATCACTTCCTCCTCCTTCCATCTCTCCTCCCCTCCCTCCCCTTCTCTCTATAGAAGACTTAGCAAAATATATAATCTTTGCCATAAGCCAAATGTCTTCGAAGGTGGCATTATTCCTGGAAGCTCACTGCTGTGCAAAGGACACTTCCCACTCTTCGAACTTTCTAAGTCCAAGTCACCAGTACTCAACCTGTGGGTTGTGACCCCTTTTGGGGGTCACAGATCAGATATCCTGCACATCCAATATTTACATTTCGATTCATAACAGTAGCAAAATTGCTGTTATGAAGTAGCAATGAAATGATTTTATGGTGGGGGGCTCATCACTGTAAGTATTCAGGCATCGGTACTGGCCTGCCCTTAGAGAGGGTTCTGACGGGATACGCCCTCAGCTGCAAGCTGTGCACATCCACTATGCTCCCTTCTAAAAGGCAGGCCTTGCCCACCGCCAGTGTCTTCCTCTTCCATCACTCTTGTCCTCAGGGACCGGTCTCTGGCCTCCTCTCTGCCCCCTTCTCTCTCCTCTTTCAATAAACCTCCTACGTGAGCCATGTTGTATGCTGTGACTGCTTCCCACCAGTTTTTAAACTATAACAATCACAACATGAGGAACTGTATTAAATGGTCTCAGCGTCAGGAAGGCTGAGAATGCTCTAGGCCACCTTCTCCCATCCTGGAGGGAACTGTTTGTTTTGAAACAGGGTCTTCCATAGACAAGGCCTCCAATTGTTATGTAAGAGAATGTCCTGGGCCGTCTGATTCTCCTACCTCTGCACCCCCCACCCCGGCCCAAATTCTGGGTTTATGTACCCTTACCACCGCACCCCACTAGAGCTTCTGTTCTTTGGAGATATGATTTTCTTGTATTTGCAATATATTTTATCAATCCATATAAAACATACTGCTGTAGTATTTCAGTTTATTTTAAAGATTTAGTCTCCACATCTAGCCCGGAATGGCTTTGAATGTACAATTCTCAGCCTCATTATAGGCGCAGGTCACCACGCCCAGCTTTGGGGGTGATGGATTTTGAATTGAGATTGCATTGAATTTATAGACTGATTCTCTTTATTGTCCATTTAAAATATTGTGATCATTTGTTGGAGACCCAATTGTCAAAAAGAAAATAGAAAGCCCGTATTGTTTGTTGAGATGGTATAGACTCCTCTGTAATTAGCCTGGCCTCATCGTGTCTCCTCTTCGTGCAGGTTTGAACCATGCTCATCCTCCCCCTCACCCCCCTCCTTCCCAGATGTGCATACAATTCCTTCCCCCCACTCCTCTTTTTACTCCAGCTCTCAGACTCACTCTCCCCGCTACGTACCAGCCTGATGTCACTTAATCTACTCCCCGCCCCCTTTCTCATATAGATCACAATAGTTTATCTGTTGTCTATACGGCATGCTGGGAGTTTACCCCAGTCACAGCAGGCTTTCAGAATGTGTATTTATGAAAAGCCAGTCTTTTGGCTGTTGGTCTAGGGGTGTTCAATACATGCAAGGGAATTGATTCTAGCTCATAAAAGAGTTGGTGTCTTGATCTTACAACAACCAACCAGAGGAGAAAAACATAACTCCTCATTTCATCTCAGCGGACCTGGCTGATCGGGGGTGTCGTGAAGTCCCTGGCGTCACTCTCTCGTGCTCTGAACATTCTTCAGTAAGAGACAAGGTGGTTTGGCTGCTGGGGACTGTCATTTCTGCACTGTTAAGACAGTTCTCCCTTCCAACCTCTGGCCCAGCATCAAGCTCAGAAATGGGGAAGGTCTGATTTGGATTGATGACGTTTTAGAAGCAGATAGAGGTGGCTGCTGTATGAAAGGACTGCCTTAAATGTCAATGAGTTGACTGCTTTAATTAATTTTGCTGTGTGAAATTCAAATATACATATATATTCCATCCGGCAGTCAAACACACCTTCAGCCCCATAATTCTGAGAAGAGTTCACAGCCAGCAGCTGGACCACAGTGCCTGATGCAAATTAGGAGAGGAAGATGGAATACTCTTGGGTTTCTGGCTTGTGAAGATAAAGAGGGCATGTGAATGACAGGCACAGTTAGACAAGTGGCTAGAGATTCCTAGAAGTTGGGAAAGAGGTCTGGGAAAGGGGGAGGGGAGGGAGGATTGGATCAGAACACATTCAAATATATATGTATAAATATACATATATATATAATAAATTATAGAAAATCACACCAAATCCCATTGAGATGCACAACCACTAATATTTTAATGCAAGATAAATACTTGGAGCTTCACTGAAGGTCCAATCCTTCAATAGTGGGGCCTCGTGTAAGTCATGTTTACTCAGTACTAAAGGAAATAGTGGCTCTGTTCTGACTCTCAGGACCATCTCTGTGAACACAGTCCTTTCCACAATCTATTTGTTATAGAAAAATAGCCTCAGAACTCTTCCCAAAGCCTGTCACTGTGTGTGGCAAAGATGCCAAATGCCTCCAAACATCAGGTGTCCTAAGACATTAAATCCCAACCAAACTACAGTGGTGAAACACTCAAACAGATCACCAGACTATGACGGGCCTGCACCCATCACATCACAGAGATCCCATCTGGAGGGAGAGGGCCCTAAAACTCCAACCAAGCTGATACATTGACATGAGTATCTAGGGCAGTGGTTCTCAACCTCCTTAATGCTGTGACCCTTTAATAAAATTCCTCACGCTGTGGTGACCCCCAACCATAAAATTAGTTTTGTTGCTACTTCAAACTGTAATTTTGCTACTGTTGAGTTGTAGTGTAAATATCAGTATGTAGGAGATCCCTGTGGGAGTCATGACCCACAGGTTGAGAAGCCCTGCTCTAGAGGCTCCTTGTTTAGGCTGACAAGAAATAACCCTGACAGAGCACTGGGAAGTCAGTAACAACTGAAGCACGTCTGTCAATTCTTTCAAAGTAAAAAAAAAAAGTACAGTGGACCTTTCCACCACTGTTCAGTTGGAATTTAGAAATAGAAAGTCTATAATGAAAGACTGTTCCAGACGCCAAGAACAGATTTAGATAGTGTGTTGGCATTAGCTTTTCATGTGGGCAGCTTTGTCCCAGAATGTGTAGAACTTAGGCTCAGACATCGGAAAGTGAACAAACATAGACTTGTGGGTAGGTGCAGAATTGTAGGGAATTAAACAATCCCTCTGTCTCCTCACCCCCTCCCATTGGACCATTAATAAGCCACCTAGGCCTCGGTGTCTGGCTGGCTTATGACATAGAATCAGCTATGTCTCCTCACTAGGGTGACACAAGGCACTGTCCTTGGTAACAGCAAAGGACAGAAAGTCATGTGATGGCCTCAGTTGCAAGTTACATGATGCCTTTCTGATTCCCAATACCTAGCAATAATTATTAATAATTAATAATTATAATTTTAGGTGCTCGGATTTCAGAGGATTGGTGACTATGGAGTGCTCAGTCCTAAATAGTTCTAAATGGGACATCTATATCTCTATCTCCTCCACACTCACACTCACACACACACTCACACTCACAAATGCATATATGCATGCACACACACACTCACAAATGCATATATGCATGCACACACACTTCAGGGAATACTGCAGAGCATACACACACACACACACACACACACACACACACACACACACACTTACTTCAGGGAACAGTACAGAGCACAAAGCAGAAAGAACAAAAGAGATTAGAAAGTACTGCTAGGAAACTGTCTTCCGGACACATCAGTGTTGTTGGCATCCATGAACTCACAAGACCAAGCCTCCAGCACAGATGGGGAAGGGCTCACAAAGACCCATGGCTGAGGAGCTTTGACAGTTGAAGGCTTCAGGCAGTGGGATGGGGGGAGCAGGGATAATGTTTTCTTTCTTAGAAGTGATTCCCTGTTACGTTGTCCATGCTCTCCAGTGGGTGGCCTTACATTCGCATGTGGACAGCATTTGGAAAGAGGACATGATGCTGGGAGGGGACATGGTGGGGGGGGTTCTGCGAGGAGTTAGAGGCTGCGTATGGGTAGATATGATGAAAATGCATGGAACACGTGTGTGAAATTCTCAAAGAACAAATAATAAAAATATACCTAAAATGGTAATGTTCAGTTTTGAGGGTTTTCGCATGAAATCCTCAGACAGAGATTTTGCTTCATCTTCTGGGTAATCTTATGTTAACCTGACACCCAAACTAGAGGTATTTGAAAGAGGGAACCCTCACTGAGGAAAGCCTTCATGAGATCCAGCTGTAAGGCATTTTCTCACTTAGTGATCAATGGGGGAGGGCCCAGCCCATTGTGGGTGGCGCCATCCCTAGGCTGGTGGTCCAGGGTCCTATAAGAAAGCAGGCTGAGCAAGCCAGGGGATACAAGCCAGTAAGCAGCAGCCCTTCATGGTCTCTGCATCAGCTCCTGTCACCAGGTTCCTGCCCTGTGTGAGTTCCAGTCCTGACTTCCTTCAATGATGAACACAGCTGTGGAAGTATAAGCCGAATAAACCCCTTCCTTCTCAACTTGCTTTGTGGCCATTGTGTTTTGTCACAGCAATAGGAAACCTAACTATGACACTTCATGTACAATATATATTTTCATACTGAGGAACAAAGTGCATAAAGGGGGTTGACTGTGACACTGAGGTCCCCCTAGAAGGGAGAGGGATGTTTGGAGGGCAGCAATAGTCTAGTAAAGAAATGGGTGGATGTCTGAGGAAAGCAACATTGCCAGTCACCTGAGTGTCTGAGAGTCTTCAAATTGTTTTTTTTTTATTAACTAAGACAAAGGTTAGTTTTTAAGTTGATGGGTGTATTGCCATTTCCCCCAAGCCTGTCAGATTGTGGAAAATCTAGGGTATCTGAGAAGTAGTTTATCCAAAGGAGGTCTGAAATAGATCTGTCCCGTGTACTTAATCTCTATCTTCAGAAGTTTCAAAAGCCCGAAACCGCTATTTCTCAATACATCAGCTTTAGATGAAATGTGTGCATTTTTATCTTATGCTGAAAAGCCGCAGACTGCAAAAGAAGCCACTTACATTTGACAGCACTTGTGAGCAATGCAGGGAGTCCAAGATTATAGATGTGTGGGGATGTGCGTCCTGTGTATGCGTCCGTCCTGGAGACAGCACGCAGAGCCTTGGGCATGCTGGCCAAGTGTCCTACGTGTGAGTTACAGCCCCCGCCCTAACGCCTCACTTCAGAAGGTCATGAATCGGGCTGTGGGTCTGTTAGAGCCATGCCTATCACACTGCACTGTCGTGTTTCTCTTCCACTAGAATGAATGCTTTGTTCTCTTCTCAAGGTTTATAGTCATCGATGTATACGTGCGTTTCTGTGTGAGCGCAAGCCACACACGTATGTGATATCCGAGGAGGCCTGAGCGTTGGGAACCAAACTCGGATCCTCTGGAAGAGCAGGAAGTGCTCTTAACCTACTCCTGCTCAGCTTTGTGCCGGGACCCCCTAAGCGGGCCCCGTTGCTCCGAGCTGCACCCTCGCTTCCCGGGTGCTAGAATTATGAGTGCGGCCACACACCTGGCTTTTATTCTACTTTTATGCGTATGACTGTTTTGCCTGCGTGCACCTATATGTACTCCTTGTTATTCCTGGTGCCTACAGAGGCCAGAGCATGTCAGATCCCCCGATGCTGGAGTCGCACATGACTGTGACCCCCCCCCCCACCATGTGTACGCTAGGAACTGAACCTGGATTCTATAGACAGGCAGCGTGCGCCACCATACCTGGCCTATGGCCCAGTTAACATCCTTTCTTCCTCTTTGCCGACTGGGACTGTTACCTGCTCCTGGGTCGTGGCTAGGGTTAGGCAGCACATTCCTATGTCACACTGATAGCGCACACATGAGCACAGGGCCCCACATCCTTAGGCCCCGAGGCTGCCACACGTGTCATGAAAGTATTGACCATGTTCTCCTGGGAACTCGAGTGTGGGCCTCACTACCAGTGCCCACACGCCATGTATGCATCTTTGCACACATTTAAGCTGATATGTTATTAGTCGCATCTTTCTAAATTAGAAGAATGGAATCAGCTCTTTTTTTTTTCCCCACATAAATCTGACACTTTTTCTGTTATATAAGGTTTTAAAAATGGCTAGAGTCGGAACAACACAAGATGAACTCCTTCTCACTGCAGCCTGAGGCTCACTCCCAGAAGAGGCCGATTGGGGACATAATTTATTCTTACAGCAACGGCTCACAGCTAAAGGAAGGCAATCTGGCAACTATAAAGAAACACACTTTGCCTCAGAAAAGTCCCCAAGCAACGCCAATGCATGTAGCTTTTCAAAAGTAGAGTCCAGGTCTGATTTTCTCCTTTTCCTTCCTGGATCCCACCCTGAGGGAGTGGCGGCAACCCCTACCTTTTGGAATCCAACAAGACCTACCCCTCTCCTCTCCACAACAGGAGCCTGGCAGGCCAACTCCAGAGCACACTGACTCTATCACACAGGAAGCTGAAGTCATCGAGACTGCTATTTTTACCTGATGCTCAGCCATCTGGCTTTCTGGACTCCGGCCGGGCTGGAGGCTCTCACTCAACTTCATCTCCATGGCCTCCATTTTCGTCGAGACAGATTGGAGGGAGTCTTGGTACTTCTGCTGGCGTTCCAAAGCTTCATAGAGAGTCCGCTGTTTCTCACTGATCTGAACGAGAAAGGGGATCTTACCAACGGCCTCCTACTTCTTATCTTGCAGGTTGTGACATTTATTTCCTCACCGCTTTACCCAAGGGCTTCTGACAGTGTCCTGGATGTGTAACTGGGCATGTGTTTCCCAACCCAATACCTAAAGCGCTGGGTGTCTTGGGGAGCTTGGTCAATCCGACATTTTAGTGGCTTACCACATTTTTTAAGGTTTCCCAGGAACGTTGTAAGTCACCCAGCTTGGCAGTCGCTGAAGGCTCCAGTCCTTGCTCATACAGCTCTTGGGATGCAGCGGCGCTGGGGGGAATCCTTGCAGCCTCTGTCTGCAGCCTCTCCTCCGAAAGGGCTTGGTAGTACGCAATGTCCTGGGTGGAGAGCACAGTGTCGGAGTGGGAAGGAAAGGCAAGCTCGGCATGCCTCGGGAACTATTCTTCATGCAGTGGAAAAGACTAAGCTTTACATTTGTTGTTGGGTGCTACAAACTCAGTAGGTTAGGACTTGATTGCAGCAAGATATAAAAAATAAAGTACGTTACAACTGCTTTCATATTTTCACCCATATGAAAAGGAACCAAGCATGGCAACATTTCAAATTGCCAAAATACCTCCTTATGCTATATTGATAAAATGGAAATGCAAACTATTCTAGCGGTAACTTCTATTTACTCAGTTTACTTCTATTTAACCAGTATACCTCTAATTGATCAGCACACCTTTGTTTAACCACTTCATCTCTAGTCAACCAACATATTTTTAATTAACCAGTGCATCTCTAGTCAAACAACACACTTTTAATTAACCAATGCATCTCTAGTTAACCAGCACACTTTTAATTAACCAGTATATCTCTAGTTAACCACAACACTGCTAACGAGTACACCTCAAATAAGCAATATACCTCTACCCAACCATTACGTCTAATTAACCTGCATTGAACCAGTATAGAAAGAAAAGATCTACCCACTCTAGTTCCCAAAATATAGTTCAAACATTAATATTTTGAACACCTGTTGAAAGGATTTGATCCAAAGATTAAATCTAGGTAGAGGCAGGAGGATTGGAAGTTCAAGGCTATCCTCAGCTACAAAGCAAGTCTGAAGCTAGTCTGGGCTATATCAGACTAGCTGAAAAAAAATATATAGACATCATTATTTTTGCAAATGAGGCCAGACTGATTATTCATAAAATAAATATTTTAAATATTAAATGATGGGAAATATACTAAACAAAAATTTAAAAAGACTGGTCCATTCAATTCCTAGAAGTACATGAAAGCAGCAAAGTCAATTCTGAAAATTCATGATTTAGACTGTTTTTTAAATTTCTTCCATTGTATGTGTTTCTTGTTTTATGACGTAGTCTCCCATGTCAAGACACAATTGTGCTTTCTGTTTCTTTGTTTTTGTTTGTTTTTTTTTTTCATTATCGTGTGCGGTTTATGACATGTGTGCTCTGGCATGTGGAGGCTAGAGGCTGGTTTTGGGTGTCTTCCTTGACCAGCCTTTACCTTATGTTTTTCAAAACAGGGTCTGAATCAGCTCATTGATCCAGCTAGGCTTGCTGGCCATTGAGTTCCAGGGATCCACTGTCTCCGCCTCCCCGGGGCCAGGATTCCAGATGTGCAGTACCGTGCGTGGCTTTTACACAGATGCTGGGGACCCACACTCTCGGGAAGGACTTCACTGCCTGCCCTTTATCCCAAGCCCCTGTGTGTCCAGTGGTTTTTATATGATCTTATCTGAGTCTTAAAACTGGGAGCAGTGTTTGTATTTTGCTCACTGCTTTTGCAGCTACGCTATTGAGGGTAATTACGGCAGTTTAAAGCACCGCGAGGAGCCTTGCTGTTAATCACATACTGAGAAAAATCTGTGAAGAAAGGTTACAGCCACCTGGGAAAACATCATTGCAGGAAGTACTCTGGTGGCGGGTGGGGGTGGCCTGTCTCAGTTGAGAAGAAGGGGTAAGGCACCAGAATTGGATCAGACTCGGGGTGGTGGGACACTTGCAACTCGAGCTGGATTTTCCTCCCACTCTGTAATTGGAACAAGCTACATCCACTCTGTATCGATCAGCTCAACAGTGAGAGTGAATGTTGCCTTCTACCCATCTTGTTATTGTTGCTGGAGCTCCCAACTAAGTCCCTAACATGGGTGTTGGTTCCCCCTTTCCTTTTCCTGTCACCATACCCACCAGAGTGTATTTGTGCACGTTACACACATAAAATGCTCACACGACACACACTACACAAAACTCATAGGAAACACAGACAATACATATACAGTTCATGAACAGGATTCACATGTACATAGAACACATATGTAATGCACACTTTATAGCCAGCCTCACTTCTCGCTTTCTCTCCAGTTCCTGAATACACATATCATGTGGCCATCTAGCCTTCTGCTCATGCCAATGCCTCACCTGCCTGCCACTATATCTTCCCCTCTATAACGGACCAGATCCTTCTGGAACACCGTGAGCCGAAAGTTGCTTTGTTGGTGCATTTTATCACAGCAACAAGAAGGTAAAACTAACACTCATTCCCCCGCCCCCAACCCACACACACTTCTCTTGTGTCCACTGATCTAGAATGTTCTGTCCAAACTAAGTTCCGTACATAGCTACGAGTTAAATTCCTTCCATGGCTCACTGCTGTCTTTTGGACAAAGTCCTGACTCATTCATGTGGCATACATTCATTTTTATTGTCCTTCATAGCAGGAGTCCCCCACCTACCCCACCCCATCTAAGTTTTTCCGATGGTATTGAAACCCTTTGCAGTTGCCATGGTGGCTCATGTTCTCTCCGCTTCCTCAGTTTCCACACATGGGGTCCTTTCAACCTGAGAAAGCTGCACCTCTTGTTATCTGTCTTAGCATCCTCCACACACCTCGGGATGCTTCCTTCCCTTACAGCCAATGGGGTAGGGCCCGACACAGACCTGAAACCGCCTCACTTGCCTGCTGCCTCTGTGGTCTTCCATCATACTCTGCTTCCCCTTATTGCGGCGGTTCTCGCCCCTTCTAAAGCCACGACCCTTTAATCCAGTTCCTCGTGTGCTGACGCCCAACCACAAAATTAGTTTTGCTGCTACTTCATAACTGTAAATCTACTAAGAACTGTGATGTCTGTGTTTTCCAATGGTCTTAGGTGGCCCTATGAAAGGGCCATTCGATTGTCAGAGGGGTCATGACCCACCAGTTGAGAACCACCATCATCTGCCATTTCTCACAAACGGTGTGAACTCTGTAACAACTTTTGTAATGCCAGGCTTTTCCTTCTGGGCATGTTCTGTGTGGTCAGCAAATGGGGGTGGGGTGGGGGCCGTGCATAATGAATCTTGTACCCAAGTCTGCTTTACAGGAATGGGAAGTGACACAGCAGCCACCCCGTCTACGTCCATGTTCTCACTCAGCACTTTCTGTGACCCATGCTCAACCACAGTCCTGAAATTATAAGTATGAAGTTCCATAAGGAAGGCTTCAGAAAAATCAGAAGCTTTACCGGGGTGACACTAATGTAAGTGTGACCTCTCTCCTATTGTTCATGTCGGTAATCTCTTTCCTTCCCTCCTTTGAAAGCTAACTTCTTACTAGGTGTGTGTATGTAGAAGGAAACTGTGTGGATTCATCTGGGGAAGGATCAGCAGGAGACTTGGAATGTACGGTAAGGCAGGACTAATGAAGTAATACTATCACCAAGATGAAAATTCAAAGCCTGGCTGTAAATGATAAATTCCTCAGTTACATAGCCCATCATGAATAAGGAAGGGCCCCCAGAGAGCCACAATACAATTTGTTACCAAAAAAAAATTTGTTTTGGCTCATGCTTATTGACACATAACAACCAGTTTCTTAGAAGTTGTAAGTCCTTCATCTTGGGTAACTTGGGTCTGTTGTAGGAGGACTGGAAATCAATAAGTAAATTACTAAGTAGCCCTATAAATACTGCTATCATCAATACTCTGTACAGTGAGGAATCACCATTAAAAATATGAGCCTCAGTGCTCATGAGTCTAAGGTTAAGATGCCCAAGGAAATAAATCCGGACATATTTGGCTACAATTCAATCCACATTCTTCTAGTCTTCAAGGTAGTGGTGATTAAACATCTCATTTAATGTTGGTCACTTTGTGTTGACATCAAGTTCCATTTATACACGAGTTGAGGAACATCCCAGGGACAGTCAACTTGGACACTGAAGGGCTGTGACCTCATGGAGCTTCTGACCTGGAGGTCAACAGTGTGACAATATTGATCTCAGCTCTTCCATGGAAGCCAGATCACAGCCAGTGTCTAAGGGGATAGAGAATACTGCAGCAAACTCAGAGGACGCCTCCTTGTTTCTCCTCTCTGACAGTCAGCAGAGGGAACACACTGACTGTGAGGGGGGAATCTGTTTGTTATGTAACAGAGATCTACTTACAGAAAGAGCATGCACAGAGCCTCTCTACCACGGATGCTATGAAGCAGTTATATCCGGCTCTTCCTTGAAAGGCTGTGTACATTCTGCACAGCGTTGGCAGTCTGAAAACGGGAGCTGAGGGGCACACTCCAAAAGCTCCTGAAGCTCCAAAACCATTTCTGAAATCTAGAGCATTGCTGCCCAAGCTGTCATAGTTTCTAATCATGCTGATTTATTCTGCACAAGAGGAAAATGTGGCCAATACATGAGATTTTTTGGATTGCTTTGGTTGAACAATGCCATAGCATCCTCCAATTCAAGTGGTCTGCTTTAGTCCAAGGAAGGTCAGTTCTACCAATGTGAATGTTAGTAGGACATACTGCCCTGCGGCTGGAGAGATAGCTCAGTGATTAAGAATACTAGCTGGTCTTCCAGGGGTCATGAGTTCAATTTCCAGCAATCACATGATGGCTCGCAACCATCTGAAATAAGATCTGATCTGGGGCACCCTGTCTGCCTACCAATGTGATTTAACTGACATTTCCTTGTGATCAAGGAGACATTTTAAAAACCAAGCCACAGGAAGTCTCACCTAGCTCAATTTAAGATGTCATAATGCACTATGATTGATGCCAATTAGTAAAGAAAGATGTGCATGTGTTCTGTCATGACATACTGCACATAACACGCATGTGAACTGAAAGTATATTCCAGCCCGGCAGTGGTGGCGCACGCCTTTAATCCCAATACTTTGGAGGCAGAGGCAAGAGTATCTCTGAGTTCGAGACCAGCCTGGTCTATAGAATGAGCACCAGGACAGGCTCCAAAGCGCTACAGAGAAACCCTGCCTCAAAAAAAAAAAAAAAAAAAAAAAAAAAAAAAAAAAAAAGAAAAGAAAGAAGATATTCCAATACATAGTACAAAAACAGACAATATGACAATATTACAAAACTCATATACTTCTGTATCAGTCTCAAGATCAGTATTAATTGTTCTACTTGAAAATGTTAAGGACATTACATAATCTTTGGATATACAGTCAGCTGACTACAGTCTGTTCCCTCTGATTCTAGGAAGATTCGTCTGAAGGACGAGTAATTCATATTTTTAGTTCAGAGCTTGGGAAACAGCTGCCCAGATCTCCCAGGGAGCTCCGAGCTTCTCCTTTTGTCTTGTTCTTGTTAATTTCCTCCCATTACTATCGTCCTTATTTCTTGTTGACCTGTGTTCTGCTTGTAAGGCAGGAGCTCTTGTGCTGGGCATGCTCAGAGGCATTTTGTTTTGATTTGTTAGTTTTGGGACCTTTTCACTCTATAACCCAAGCTGAAGGAAACTCACTAGGTAGCTCAAGTTTGCTTTGAGCTCCTGACTATCCTACCTCAGCCTCTAAGTGCTCAGACTACTGTCTTGAGCCACCTCACCCAGTTAATATATCTGATGAAGGGATGAAATAAAAACAACTCTAGAGCTGGGTGATGGTGGTGCACGCCTTCAATCCCATCACTCAGGCAGAGGCAGGTGGATCTCCGGTTCAAGGCCAGCCTGGTTTACAATGCAGTTCCAGGAGAGCCAGGGCTACACAGAGAACGCTGCCAAACAAAACAAACAAACAAAAAACTTCCCTAGAACTATAATAATTTTACCAACAGCTTTTTGAATTATCTAAAGGTATCACTGATGTTATACCCCTTTTTTATTTGAATAGCCGTTCTCTTTATCACAGAAGCACATGGTCAACTCTTTGACTTCAAGATAAAAGCAATATGACAGATTAATAGTGCATTATGTTTGCTTTAATTAATGCTTCCTCACAATATTATCTTAGCTCTTGAGCACTTACGTAACTTCCTAGCAACATCATTAAAATCTGTCAAAATTTGTCTTGGTTAAAAAAAAATACAGCATCACTTATCAAGTTTTGGTTAAAGTATTTTGCTTGTAGCAAATGTGTATCACTAAACGTTTTCACACATAATTTAGAATATGCTATATTTAGTATAAGGTATGTTAAAATGCAGCCAGTATCAAGGTTCATCTTCATTGTTTTCTTTTTTTTCTTAGCAGTGTGCTCATGCATGTTAACTGGGTCATAGAATCAACATACTACCGAGTTCTCCGTTAGGATACAGTACCCCATGCCTTCGATTGCTTTAGGAAGCCATAAGGCCTTAAAGGAACTTTCTTCAGGCTTTAGTTTCCATGAATGCATTTTTATTTATATTGGACTGTAATTTCCACGAACTAATTTTTGCTCATCTCCCTGTCAGGAGTTCAGGAGACGTGGCAGCTTGTGGGGCTGGGTAGTCGGCTCACTCGACCATCATAACTGATGTGACTCAATGAGGTGCCCCTGGACCCAGATTTAACGAAGCCAGAGAGTCGCACCCATAGCCTAATGAGGGTCGAAAATGGAGTACTGTATCCAGCCGGAGCTCACAGTGAAAGGAAGGTGGGTGGGAGGTACCTGGTTAACAGATGCTTCTGTGTTAGCCACCGGTGATGGTGAGCGACAGGCCGGTGGAGAGGAAATCTCACTGTTGGTCCCCTCCTCCCCAGACTCTTCAGTGACAGGTGACAGCAAAGTGTGACAGCGACCTGCAGTCATCTGCCACGTAAAATGTAGCCCAGAGGACACAAAAACATCAGTTAGTTATGTTAGCACAAAACCTCAACAGACACAGCTCAGGGCTGGGATGACTGAGGCCAATTTGCAGGTTAACTTAGTAAGTCTGCGTTAGTATTTAAGAGTAGGATCTTCCTGAGCGAATACGAAGTTCATGCTGTTCCTAAAACAGAGACCCATGGCTGCGCATCACAGCCAAGAGTTTTGCTGTTGTTTAAAAGTCTCTGTTTTTATTTTAGGTGTCTTTATAAAATAAGTCAAACATGGAAAAGAGTATATGAAATAAAACTTGGTCTACAGAGACAGCTTACGTTCCCAGAGTATCCAAGGAAGACGAATGCATCTAAAGTCACAAGGCCACATGGGCTTGGGCAGAGTTACACCTTACCTGCGGCATGGCATATGCGAGGGAAACACATCACCCAATATCAAAACACTCGGTGCATTTTAAGTTACAAAATGGTATAGAAGATTAAATAACTTTCTTTCTTTGACCCCAAACTAAAACTGAATTCTCAATTTTCTTATTTTTCCTCAAAATAGTTCTCCTAATTTTTACTACTCATATGGTACATGCATGCACATATATATTCAACTTGGAAAACAGTCATGCCTCCCACGTCCCTGGGGTGTAAAGGAATTGTTTTCAAAATAAGGCATGCCGTGGGTCCGTATTATTGCAAAACTGCACATAAGTGAAGGGCGGGTCTTGGACTTCAAATCGAACAGGGCTCCAAATCTAACATTAACAGTTCCAACTGCCTTGTGCACAGGGTTAAGGATCAGCTCTTGCCCCTGGGCTGCCTCTGCAAACGAAGGAAGCAGCTCCTAAATTAGAATCTACAAAGCTCCAAAGCAAGTCTCTAAAAATGCGTGGCTGTGCCCCCAGGGTCACCACCAGCCAGGCTCCAGTCCAAAGAGCAAAGCTAGCAGGAGGGGCAGGGGGACTTGATCCTTACCATGACCACGGAGGGGTGGGCGGAAGGCGTGGGGAGGAGCTCTCGGTCTAGGTCCTCGGTCCCCTCTGCCAGCCCCTCGACCTCGGTCACGGTCAGCAGCATGGTGGCGTGCTTGGCCTTCATGGTCAGCATCTTGCATTTGGAATTCAGAGAGGCGATCTGCTCCTGGTAGCCCTTGATCTTCTGCGCCAGCTCCTGAGGAAACATTTCCCCCACACTGTGTCAGCTCAGCATCAAAAGGAAATAGTAGCGGCGTTCATCTTCCTGCAGCCCGGAGCCAATGAGAGGCGGAGCCGAGCCCTGCCGCCGAGCAGAGGCGGTCTGCAGCTGCGGGCTGCTGCTGCACCTCCAGCCCAGCCGAGCCAGACCACAGCACAGCCCGACCCAACTCCAGACAGTGCGCCCCAGTCAAGCTTGCTCTGGGAAAAGGGAAAGTGCAGAAGGGATCTGAGCCCCGACGGGTGACCCTTATGCTATCATGAACTTCCAACACGAGGAGCTGGCAACTTTTTAAAAAATACCTGAAGCCTCTGAAATTTACCAGATGGTTCGTGCCATGGAAATTAGGTCATGTGATGACTAAAACTTAAAAAAAAATGCAGTGCTCAGTCAGCTCTTATGCTGACTGCATCCAGGAGGTGGCAGTTAGCAAGGCTGGGTCACAAAGTAAGCTGCCTGCTGGTTCTTGTGACCAACACTTACTTTTCTGAATATTACCTATAAAACCTGACACCTTAATTTGTAAGGAGCTATAGCTCCTTATTTCTATAGAAATAAACCCTGAAAGTACGGACGGTCTTCATGTCTTGATCTATATTATATGCTGACTGACCTCCTAAATATCTATGCTTTTTCAGCAGACATCACACCTCAAGTGTTTCTCATATCTCAAAGTAGAGTTCTGAAGTTCTGTGCAAATTAATGCCTTCCGATTTCATTTTGCTCTTGAAAAGAATATTATTTTGAACTGAAGCTTTTCGTAACTATACTCTGGACGGCTCCCAGCTCCTGAAAAGGGTTAACTACAGATCAGTATCGGGAGTGTGGCAATTACGGCTATACTCTCTTGCCTGCATTAAAAAAAAATTACAGCTATAAGATATAAGAATAACATTTCCTTGTATGCTTAACACACTGAGAAAAGTATGTACTGAAATAGTAAGATAAAAACACAGAACTACTCTTCTTCCCCTTTGTGTTTGTGTGGTGGCCCCTTAGTTGGTGTTTTATATAGAATTTTCTGTGACTGGGGATCAAGGTCCTGGAATAAAAGCTGCATCCATCCTAAAGATGCCACAAGGCTGGTTGGTTAGAACTCCAGTGCATTTCTGGGCAGTGATTGGGAGGCAGAGGCAGGCCGATTTTGAGGCCAGCCTGGTCAACCAATTGAGTTCTAGGACAGCTAGGGCTATTACACAGAAAAACTTTGTCTTGAAAAAGCAAAATAAATAAATAGATAGATGGATGGATGGATGGATGGATGGATGGAAAGAAAGAAAGAAAGAAAGAAAGAAAAAAGAACTCCAAGGGATATCAGGGCAGATTATCATACACTGTCTTCAGTAAGTACCCTTAGTGCTTAGTACCCACTGCCCCTGTCTGGACTAATCTCATGGTGACATCAGGCAAATCCTTTGTGGGGGGTGTGCAGCTCTGACAATGCAAAGGCAAAGCTAGGACTGTCATCAGATACCTTCTGAAACCCATAGAAGAGATTTCCTGGCTTTTCTGTAGGTCGCCCGCCCGCCCTAGCTTCCCACTGAGGCTCTTGAAAAACTCCTTGATTTAGGACTGTCTGTCATTCGGTGTGTCCTATAGCTATAATATCCTTCTCCATGGTGTAATGTGTTATAGGAAAGTCACCTGAATCCATGTTTCTCAAGCCTGGCCATTCATATTTGGCACAAGAGTGAGTTATCTTTTATTCCCGTTGAAGTAAGACAGTGAACATTACATACTTTGTCTTCCTTGTCTTTGGAAGTAGGGGGTAATGGGGAGGATGTTTAGAAAGATAGGGTCTTGCTGTGAGATTCATCTGCCCTCAAACTCACAAGCTTCTTGCTTTAGCCCGAATGCTGGGATTACAGGTGTGTGCCGCCACACCAGGCTAAATGTTAAGGTTTTAGAAAATGCTAGTATACAACACACACACACATATATCACCACACACACACACACATATCACCACACACACACACCATGCACACACACCACACACACACTACACACATGCACACACCACACACACACCATGCACACATACACCACACACACACCATGCACACATACAGCACACTCCACGCATACCACACACACACCATGCACACACACACACACACTACACACACGCACACACCACACACACACTACACACACGCACACACCACACACACCACGCACACACCATGCACACACACCACACACACACATACCATATACACACACACCACACACACACCATGCACACATACACCACACACCATGCACACCACACACACCACACATACACACACACGCACACACTTGCGTCGGGCTGTTACCATTGCTTTGTTTCTGCCTTCCCAACTGAAAGTGAACAACGGGGAGAAAGTTCCTCAAACTCTAGCCAGCAGCTTGTCACCTATAGATTCTAGTTCACACTAGGAATTTTAAAAACCAGTGTTTTAAAAAGCAGAAGTCATAAAAAGTAGCCCTTGCTGTGGCTGAAAATACTTAATTAGATCTAAGGGTTAAGTTTTATTTTTTATTTATTTATTTTTTTTAGGTGCCTTGCCCCCAAGAGTGAAGCAGAGGGATCTCATGAAGTCCATCCATGAAGTTAGTTAGACAGCTTTTACCCACTGTGTAGCCACAAGACAGGTGACAGCTCCCTCACAGGCAAGCTAGAGCTGCTAGGAAGCGCCCGCCTGTCTCCAAGGTGACAATCTCAAGTTTAGCAAGTATAAAAGTCATCTGTGATCTTTCTTTTTTTGTTTGTTTTGTTTTTGTTTTTGTTTTGTTTTGTTTTTTTTTTTTTGTTTTTTGTTTTTTTTTTTGTTTTTTGTTTTTTAAGACAGGGTTTCTCTGTGTAGCTTTGGAGCCTGTCCTGGCTCCTGGCACTCACTCTGTAGCCCAGGCTATCCTTGAACTCACAAAGCTCTGCCAGCCTCTGCCACCCCAGTGCTTGGATTAAAGGCGTGTGCCACCACCGCCTGGCCATCTGTGAGCTCTGTTAAAAATGCAGCTCTGATTAGCGCTTCCAGGACTTGGATTTACTTGATTGGTCAGAGCCAGTTCTCAGTAGTCAACCCACCAGGGTACAGAACTTCCTTCTGTGAAGCCGGCCTGCCTCTGGTGACTGAGATAATCCCAGTAAAATGAAATCCGGTGGGTAAATGAGCTAACCCTTTTCAGAAAAGAACGCATGTGTGCATATTTTAAGTTGGGCTAGGACTTTCTACAAATGACTGTAACAGTGGATATTACAGGCCAATGTCCCCTCCAAAGAACCTGGCCCTGTGGGCAGCCTCCTGTCCTTGGGAGCATGGCTTTTGTGTCTGGGAAGCTAAGATGCCAGAGTGTTCATTCCTTTGGCTTCAAAGTAGCTGGGGTTTGGTTTTGGTTTTCCAGTGAGATGTGCCGTTTGAAATTCTCAGAGAGTAAAAGAAGCATGGCTTAAGAGTGCATCTGTCGCTGTATCAGACTCTTTAAAGCTGAAATTCAATAAAAATAGCCAGAAAACACAGGAAACCACCCACATCCCGATTTTTATGTTAATACCGGCACTTCCTCTCCTGTGTTCGTCTTTTCTGCACAATGACCCCGGTGTGTATCTGCATTGTTGCTTATGTGGAACATCTCCTGAGCCACAGGAGGAAGCTAACACATGTCAACATCGAGACAGAACTGTAAGGAGAATCTGTGACAAGTGAGGCAGGTCGTTATCTGGGTCTGCTAGTAATTCGGCAGAGGTGGTGCTGCCACCTTGGACGGTCGTGTCCTGTCTTGAGCGACCTTCCTCTTTTTTGTGGCGATGCCACACATGCATGCATGCATGCATGCACACACACACACATACACACACACGCAGTCTGTTACAGTGCAAAAAATAAAAAGTCATCAAAATCTGGACTCCCAATACTGAATTTGACCAGCACTAGATTTGGAGCTCAAGAGGGCACGTGTGTGTTTGTTTGTTTTGTTTTGTTTTTCGAGACAGAGTTTGTCTCTATAGCTTTGGAGCCTGTCCTGGAACTAGCTCTGTAGACCAGGCTGGCCTCCAACTCACAGCCATCTGCCTGCCTTTGCCTCTGGAGAGCTGGGATTAAAGGCGTGCACCCCCAACACCCGGCTAAAACTCTTAAAGCGGGTTTTGTTGTATATCTTGTGAGACCTGAGACCAGGGATATGCCAGGAGTGTATCTGGGGTCAAGGTGTTGCTGAAGAAACAAGGAGGCACCACAGATGACTCAAGGGAAGGAGCCTAAGCAGCGGACAAGTGAAAATGATTTTCTCTGCCGTATGAAGCCATCCTTTGTAAGAAGCCAGACAACACAGCAGAGCCGTGAACATGGCTGTTTCTCACAAGGTGTCAAAATCAAGAACTAGGCTATTTTCATGAATTAACTGCTTCGTGCATTGATGTTCCCGTGCACGGGGCACTGGGTGAGACCTGTCATGAACAGTTCATGGAGGCTGCAGAATGCCGGGGAATGCCTGTGTTACTGAGTAGCCTTCAAACTGAAAAGGCAGCCAAAGTACCGTGCAGGAATCGAGCAGATCCCAACCGAAGGGGCAGGGAGTGCTTCTCTTCCAGGGTTAAAGGAAGCTAGTTTCCCGGGGGGGGGGGGCAGCACTCTGGCCCTGAGCACCTTTCAGTCTCACCTCGTGCTGAGAAATCTGAGCCTGGAGCTCCTGGATGTTACTGGTGGCCACAGGTTTGTCCTCGATCTCTCTGTGAGCCCCTTCTATGAGCTGCTGGAGATGCCTCATCTCCTGTTCGTACTGTTCATACTGCACCACGGCCTCCTTTAAAAGAGAAAATGAGAATATGTTTTTCCATAAAGTTACTGGGTGGCTTTGCCACTAATGTTACCTTCTGTCTTCCATTGTCTAGGAATCAAATAGAGATGGGTAACGTCCTTTAGATGGCATGGATTATCAACTTTCACTTAGATCTTTTTTTTTTGTAAATATTATAAGAGGATTATTAACGCAATCAAAATAGATGAGAAGTTAACCTCTCTGTTCTGTTTACTTAGATTGTCCAGAAGATGAAAGACAGTGGGCAGAGGGTGGAGCTGGCAGGACGATGGGCTTCCTTTGTCTCTCAGTACAAGAGATACTAATGGGTTGGGGAAATGGCTCAACAGGCAAAGTGACTGCCATGCAAGCATAAGGACCTGAGTTCAAATCCCCAGAGGTGAGGGTTCAGGGACAGGAGGTCCCCTGGAGCTCATTGGTGGGTCACCTTAATCAAATCTACTAGCTCCAGGTTCAACCAAAGACTGTCTCAAAAAATCAAGTAGAGGGCAATCGACGAAGACAGTGTTGACTAACCTCAAGCCTTCACATACATGCACATGGACATAAACATACACACACAGAGACACACGTTGTCGTGTACATGGACCACACATAAAGATGCAAAGCGAAAATTAAAACAATGTTGAATAACAGGACACCAAACAAGAGTTCCAATGGCAGATAACATTGATTAAGCACGACCTGTAGCCTTAGGGCTCTGATGTCTAATACATTACAAGGTAATGAATGATCAAAGATGGTTGGTCAGATGAGCACTGTGGCCTTAGTAAGATATAAGTATTCACAAGGAGACATTATAGTAAGCGGTGTTATTTCTTCACATGCTTTTATCTCTTATTACCACACGAGAATAAGTGCTGTGCTTGGATGTCCTACTTAGGCCCCCAAATGCACAATTTGGCTGAAGGTAACTGTGTAATATAGAACAGCAAGCCCACGTCCCCAAACCTAGATCTCCTCAGGTGCACATAGGAGCACACACAAAAGTAGTGAATTGTGAGCCATTATTCATTTTAAAAAAAAAAATCACCAAGAGATAATTTTCACTAAAAGATAGTTTTTGGCCTTAATCGCTGGATTTTATATAACTACAACAGACTGTCAAAGTTAGCAGCACTCTGTGTGTATGCAAGGCTGAGCCCACACAATGCTAAGAAAAGCAGCCCGTGACTCATGTGCACTCGCTCTGCCTGCGAGGCCACGGCTGGCCTGGCTCGCTGCACAGCTGCACCTGCCTGCATGATGTTGCACTGCTGGATGGCCGTGTGCTGCAGCTGACTGGCTTCCTCCTGCAGCCGCAGGGCAGCGTGGCACAGAGGCAAGCTGGCGACCACGTCCTCGGGGATCCGCAGAGCGCTCTGGCAGAGCTGCACAGCTTGTGCCTTCGGCTTCAGCGACTCCATGTCAGACAGGAGGCGCTGAGGAAAGAGGCGGCGTCAGGATCTCAGCTTCCAGAGACTTCGTCATGCATGCCATCAACAAGGACAACAAGGCACAGAAAACATTTTTCATCAGGGCGGTGGTGGTGCCCTTTAATCCCAGCACTCAGGAGGCAGAGGCAGGCTGATCGCTGTGAGTTCGAGGCCAGCCTGGTCTACAGAGCTAGTTCCAGGACAGGCTCCAAAGCAATATGGAGAAACCCTATCTCAAAAAACCAAACCAAACCAAACCAACAAACAAAAAATAGATCCTCCATCCCATCCATCTTAAATTTTTTATTTCATGTGTGTACGTATGTAGTATTATGTATTCACGCATGTAGGAGTAAATGCACATATACAATTGAGGCATCTGAGTTCCTATTTGCAGGTACATAGTGCATGTGTTAAGAGGTCAGAGACAATAAACTCAGATATCATTATTCATAGCTGGTTACATTTTTAAATGTTAAGACACGATTTCTCACTGGCTAAGGGCTTGCAAAGTACAGTAGGCTGGGTATTTATACCTTCAGGGTTACTGCCTTTTAGTAAAGGAGTTTGGTTATAGAATGAGCAGACACTTCCTTACTATTTCCATAGCCTGCCCCTCCCTGCCAGGTGCTTCAGTTTAAGGTGCAATCTACCACACCTGACCACACACCCAGCTTTTAAATAAGAGTTCTGGAGATCCATCCTGTGACTGCAGGGGAAGAACTCTGATGACAGGACCTAAATGCCTTTGCTTACCTGCCGATGGGACAGTTGCTCCTTGAGACTAAGGCGCCCCACTTCTGGGGAAGTCAGAATTGTTTGGGCTTGTTCCAAAGCTGCCTGTAAATTCCGCAACTCTCCTTCAAATCTTTTCATATCCTGGAGAACAAACCCCACTTGGCCATCAACACATTGACTTGAATTTCAAAGTCCTAGCTGAAGAGCAGCGTCATACTCAACAAGCTACCTCCTCATACCCGCACCCCCCCCACACACACACAACACACATACACAGCAGCACGCCAGTGTGGAGCTTTCCTTTTTCTTTCCTTACCTTGGCTGCATCTTGGAGACTCTGCAAACGGACCCTGGTCACCTGCCTTAACTCCTCGGTCTCCCGTGCTGACTGTGTCACTTGCTGTGACATTTCTTCAGTGCAGTACACGCTGGCCAGGCATTGTACTTTCTCGGCCATTGCTTCAAGGTCACTGTCAATCTCTTCCGACTCGTCTAGCAGTGTCTGGAGGGAAGTGTTGATAATTGGGAAATTAACATACGGGAGGGAATGGGACAGTTTAAAGACTTGCAGACTGGGGACGGATAGAACTGAGCTGCAATCCACACCCCACCTTCATGCTGTGGGGGCTCTTATGAGCATGGTACAAAGCAGAACCAGTTCTAACAGGTCTTCTTGATAATGAAAGCCCAAAGTCGGATAACGGGGTAAATACAGAAAGGTCAGAAAAGTAAAGGAGCAGCCACTCCAGAGACCTCTCACCTCTACTGAATTCTCAGACCAAAGCGTGATTCTGTCCCTACAGATTCTCACCCTGAATGCAATGAGCCCCTGTCTCCTGCCTTACGTTCCTCTCTCTGTCCAGCCATGTCTACCCTATCTCTACCATCCTAGTGTGAGCCACCCCCGGGGCTCTCTTTCTCTTGTAGACTGGACCCATCCCGTGTAGCCCAAGGTAGCCTTGAACTCACAGAGATCCACCTGCCTCTGCCTCCAGAGTGCTGGGATTAAAGTTGTGTGCCACCACTGCCTGGCCTTTATGGCTGACTAGTGTGGCTAGCTCTTCAGTCTGATCTTCAAGCAAGCTTTCTTTGTTGGATCACAAGCAGAATGTCACCAAGGTACATTTGGCCAGCTCACCCCTGTGAAGCCACTCAGTGCTTGCACTGTTACCCCGATTGCATAGACAACAAAGCAGAGTACAGGAACCTTAATAGCTTGCCAAGCAAGACCACTTGGTACTGAGTGTGGGACTTGAGGGTTCATGCTCTCTCACACCCAGGCTGCCCCCGCCCCCGAGAGGCAGGGGGAATTCCAGCAGCTGAGACGCTTGCACACACTGTGGGTCTTGACCACTTCTCTGGGCCACCCCCCCCCCCCACACACTGACACTGAAGAAGGACTTTTCCACTCTTGTGTTGGATACAGCTGAAGTCAGAGTGCAAACAGAAACTATTTGCACTGCTTGCTGAGGAAAGAGATGCCCAAGTCAGCCGGTCCATACCACCTGCAGGAACTAACAATAACATAACAATGCAATACCGACAATGCACATACACACACACCTGCATCTGAATATGAAAATGAAAGCGTGGCCATGCATTAAGGGATGATCGAGCCATCTTGTTGCTGGATGGTTTAAGATAAGGGTCCTGTGATGTTCAGGAAAGATGCCTGCATTTTAAGGGGTGTGGTGGTTTGGAAATGTGTGGCCCCCACAGATTTAGCATATGAATGCTTGTCCTATAGGGAGGGCCACTATTTGATGGTGTGGCCTCGTTGGAGGAAGTGCGTCACTGTGGGAGCAGGCTTTGAGGTCTCATATGCTCAAGCTGTGACCAGTGTGGTTCACAGTTTCCCGTTGCCCGAGGGTCAAGATGTAGAATTCTCAGCTCCCTCTCCAGCACCACGTCTGCTTGCACGTGGCCATGTTGAAGCTGCCACCTCTGCAGCCCCACACCAGCAATCTGCTTTCCACCCAACTCCGAACTATACATTTGCAGGACCAGAGTATCTGTCAGTGGCTCCGGGGCGCTTCTGACATAAAGCCCGGGTTCCTGAAGGCTTGCATGCATCCTTCTTAGCAGTTGGTTCTTATAACTTCTGGCTCCTTCACGTTTTCCAGGGAACCAAAGGCATTCTTCTCTCTATCTCTTAGTGTTTCCACAAGACAGGGTGCCTCACAGGACATGGGACAGGAGGAGGCAGCAGGGTTTAGGTCTTGTCTGTGTCATTATCACCTTCTCCTAAGAGGCCTTCCTCTTCAGTCAAGCCATTATGATTCCCTCTCTGCACTTACACACCGCACTGTCCGCTCCCTTCCTGCCCTGCTTTTAACTGGTCACCTCTGTGGGAACAAGGGACAGGGGAATATGTCTTCCACTCCAAATGCTTGTTTTGATTTCTGGATGAGGAGAGGATAACTGCTTGTCAGGAGAACAAAGGAATGAGTTAGCCTGGGAGCTATTAAAAAACTACTTCCAATTTTTTCTCAATTGTAAAGAAGGATGAACCTATGCCACTTGTAGGAGAATGGGTGTCATCAGAGAGAAATCTTATCAGTGAATGAAGTCAGGAAGACAACACACGTTTTCTCTTGGTTGTGGATCTTGGACCTTATAGCTACACAAAATCAAGGGTGTTCAGCTGCTGTGAGGGGAAAGCCGAAGCTCTCCTGGGAACAACGGAGCCTGGGAGAGACCAGGGGAGACCTGGGAGACCGGGGGAGACCAGGCGAGACGGGGGAGACCGGGGGAGCGGTGACGACAGGGAAGGCAGTGGGGTGGGGGCAGGATGGCTGAGTGGCATGTGCTGCTCTTGCTGAGGACCCAGGTTCTGTTCCCAGAACCCACGTGGTGGCTCACAACTGCCTGTGACTGCATTCCCAGGGGATCCCATGCCCTCTTCTTATGTACATACAGGTACACACACACACACACACACATACACACACACACACACAGAGACACATGCATAAAATGAAAACAAATAAATCTTAAAGAATGAGGAAGGTAGCAGGATATAGGGAAATATTCTAAAAATATATTATTAACATACCTAAAATGATGTTTAACCATGGGTAATGATAATAATAATAATAATAATAAAATAAATTTTAAAAATCTCATCAGATAGGTAGGAGTGCAGTGAGTTCAAAGCCAGGCTGGACCACATTTAAATTTCCTTTAAAATTAATTCCATTATGGGTCCATCACAATCGCTCAGCAGGTCAACATACTTGCTGAAGAACCCTGATGATCTGAGTCTCGTGATGGGATCCCACAGCGGGTAGACAACTGACTCCTAAAAACTGTATTCTGACCATTACCTGCATGTGTGCCTAAATTCTCTCCCTCCCACACACACATACACAAATAGGTAATAAAATCCCCTCTCCCATACACACATGCACAAATAGGTAATAAAATCGCACCGCAGCCATTAACAGCACATAAAATATTTTCAACATTTTGGATTTAAATCATCATTTAAGGAATCCAGGAAGTGAAATCAATAGGTCTGAGCTGTGCCAGCTTTGAGTATTGCCGCATATAAAGGTAATTGCTTTCCAAATGAGTTTACTGAATTACCAGCATTGGTAAAATTACAGCAGCCAGGCAGTGGTGGCGAGCACCTTTAGGCAGAGCAAGTGCCAGGACAGCTGGAACTATACAGAATGCAATGAAACCCTGCCTTGTGGAGGGGAAAAAAAAAAAAAAGCAAAAAGCAGTGTTACCTTGTTACCTTGATAGTTAAAAGTTAAAATTCCCTTTATCTTTTCTGATCTTAAATCTGCATTTTTAGATTTCTAGACTGTTGGTTGCATTTTCTTTGTTTACCGGCTAATTTGTGACATGTCTAGTCTGTCAGCATCTAAGCATGTCACACAGCAAATGCCTAGAGCTGTCAGACACTGCTTGGAGGAATGTACTGAGTAAAGAAGGAGATGATAGATAGAGGCTGGAATTTGAGCCCTGGAAACTTTCCAGGAGGGAAAACATATCCAGAACCCAGAACCATATCAGGATATCAGGTAGAAGGAAAAAAAAAAAAAAAGGAAATTATTTTCCCTTTGTAAATAGGGAAAATTGAGCCACGCAACCTAACCGAAAGCCAGCCTGCAACTGGAGGCAAGACCCGTTAGAAATAGGCATTTAACTCAACCGCGACCTTACTAAAAGATGAAATAATTTCCGGAGAGTATGACCAAAAGAAAAGGAACATTTCTGTCTCCTGAGGTCAGAGGAAATGAAGTCATGTATCCTGCGGGGTCCCTGCGGGGTGTGGATATAGGGTCTGTCCTCAGCTGCTCTGACCTCCTGAGTAAGCCCCATGACTCAGCCTTTGCTGTGGCTGGAAGGAAGCAGGTATGAGAACCGGCGTGGAGCCAGCTAAGTGCTGGATGCTTCTCACAGCTGACTGACTGAGGGGTATTACTGGCATTCCTGTACCGCAGATGAGAAGGCAGAGCCGAGAGGCAGCATTTTGTTCCAGGGCCAGTGGGTAGAGCTTGGGTTTCCCTCCTTCCTGTGTGTCTGCCACTTCTCTCCACACTTCCCTATGCCTTCTCCTGTCAAAGAGTTTCATTCCTGCATGTGCCTGTCCCAGGAACGTTTCTACGCAAGTCCCATGGCACAGGGCTGGCTGTTTCCAGGCTCAGGGAAAGGGTGTTATAAAGAAAATAGAGCATATATTTATGTACAGTCTCGTGAACCCTCACCCTGGGCTACTTTTGGTCAAACTGGAATAGCAGGTATTTTTGTTGTTAGCTTGTTTTTGTTTGTTTATTTGTTTGCTTTTTTGTTTTGGTTTTTTGAGACAGGGTTTCTCTGTGTTGCTTTAGAGCCTGTCCTGGACCTAGCTCTGTAGACCAGGCTGGCCTCGAACTCACAGCGATCGGCCTGCCTCTGCCTCCCGAGTGCTGGGACTAAAGGCGTGCGCCACCAATGCCTGGCTGTTTGTTTGTATTTTAAATACTGTTTCTATATTTCGGCTTGTGAGCCTAGCCTTTAATGGCTGAGTCACCTCTCCAGCCCTTAAATACTGTTTTTAAAATATTTATTTACTGGGAGGGGGGCACAGGCATACCTCAGAGCATGTGGAGGGGTCAGAGGACAACCTGCCTGAGTCAGTCCTCCCCTTCCACCAGGTAGGACCTGGGGATCAAACTCAAGGCATTAGACTTTGTGTCAACCACCTTTACCCACTGACCTCCAAACATTCTTTTTAGCTGACACTTACAGTTAATTTTACATTGTGGTCATTTAAATGTTGGGTCAGTCTGGCCAGTCAAATTAACTGTTTCTTTTCATTCTTTGTTAACTCTCCCCCCATCTCTCTCCTTTCTGAAATTACCTGGTGCAAGATGTACTGTTCTTGGAGCTGGCTTGCAGAATTCCATGCTATGTTTCCATGCACCAAGACTTTAGCCTTCTCATTCCACTTCAGAATGGACTCGAGCATCTCATTATATTCTTCTAAATGTGATGACGCCTGGAAGTCAATAACACTCGGGTGAATAGAAATCCTATCTGGTGAGTGGGAAGTTCATCCTTAATCCTGTATCTTTGGATACAACCATCCCAGAGGGTAGCAGTTCTATCTGGGACACTGAAAGGCACCCTGGTAAGTCAACTGCTTATGAAAAAGAAAATCTGTCAAAAATGTCCCAGCGACTTTAGGGTAAAAATCCAAGTTAATAACATGCTTGAGTTATTTCTCTTTGCCTCACTCTTCAATCTCATCTTAGTCTGTCTTTCTCTTTCTATCCTCTTTCTGCTTCCCATTGAGTAAAGGAGGTGGAAAGCAGGGACTGCATCTTGCAGGATTTCAATGCCGTAATTCACAATCACCAGTTCCTAAGCTGGGCACCACAGTAAGTACAATGCCCGTTATCCCAGCCTGGGAGGTGGAGGCAGAGGGATCAGGATATCTAGGTCCTCGTTGGCTGTACTCAATGATTTTGAGGCCATCTTAGGCTATATGAAAAAAAAAAAAAACATAAAAAAAGCTGAATTGTTCATTGTAACTCTAACCTGAATGTAAGATTAATGCTTAGTAGATTTGCAAAGGCCAATCTATAAACCAAAAATATTAAGATGAGATATATATGGATATGTATATAACTTTAAAATATTTAAATCTGTCATAAACTGATTTCATAAAACTCATTAGTAGATGGTTATTCTTTTCACATCTCCAGTTTACAAAGTATACATAGCCAAGGGAAACCTTGTCCAAGTATAATATAGTTTGTTATGAAACAATACAGACTTATGTGTAAATCACAGAAACATCGCAGAAAGTCAGCCATCATCTCTAGCATTGTCTTTTTATTTATTTTTCAGAAGAGAAACGGTGGTATATGTATTTTAAGGCATTTTGGTTACTAGCCTGGAGCACGCACCTGGTTAAGTCTGGATAACCGGCTCTCAGCCTGCCTGATGGTTTGCTGGTGGAGCTCCATCAGCTTTCCTATCTTCTTGGCCAACGGCTTGCCCAGCTGGCCGTGCTTTTCTGAGAATGTTTGCACAGCAGCGTCTAATTCCACTAACTTTGAATTACAGCCATCTAATTCTTCTCCCAGCACCTACACGGTTATCAACAGGAAAGAACAGAGGATTACAGAAAATACATTTCCCAGGGTTTCCTAAGACCAGAAGGATTGCATTTTAGATGGTTTGTGTCAAAGGTAAGAATTATGAATAATCATGCTACTATGATTTAGCTGTTCCCATCTCTTGGACAGGAGCCATACTATCTGTTTTTTCCTTCTGTCTCACCCAATGGATATGAGCTGTTTAGCTATCAACAGGGTCCAAACACAAGATGTGATCGATCTGCCTTGGAATTTATAAATTTGGACTTCTAGACCATCACACATCTCTTGCTACTCTATTACACATATATGCATGCATGTATAGCTGTGTATATGTTTCTGTTACATTGAAAACTTACATAAATGGGCTGGTATTATTGCATGTATGGATTGTTTTGACTGCCTCCTTTTCCTACTAGGTTTTAGTGGTTTGTTAAGAACCCTGTATACCCAGGTAACACCGATGGAATAATTTAGCCAGCAGTCAGCAATGCCCCTTACCTTTCCTCTTCTCCCCTCTCCTTACCTTCTGGCCCCTCCTCCTTACCTTTTGGTCAGTCTTAGCTTGAACTAGATTGTCGGTTTTGGCTTTCAGCTTCGTCAGAATGGTGGTAAGATCTTTGGCCACCCTCTGGATCTGGAGGCTGAATTCCTGGCTTGTGGCCTTACTCTGCTCAATTTCCTGTACCTTCTCTTGGATCTAAATGACCAAGGGGGGGGGACACCAAAGCCCATGATTGTTGAAATCAGAGGTGTTAAGATTCTCAAACGGCGTCCACTAGTCCCGTTTCGAGTGGACAGTTTGACACTAATGACCTCATGAAAGTGGGTATGAGGGGTGGCAGAGACAGCGCGAGGTTTAAAAGGACTTGAGTGGTGGTGAGGAACAGGTCTGGAACTCAGAATCCAGGTATCAAGCTGGGTGTTCTGCACTGTCTGTAGTCCCAGTTTCACAGGGGCAGAGGCAGGAGGATTGCTGAGGCTGCTGGCTTCAGCCTCGATGAGAAAACAGGATCCCTGCACTCAGGAAGAGACCCCGCCTCCGCAGGATAGGTGGGGGGTGATAACGGATGACACTGGATGCTTCCTTCTGGCCTCCGTGTGTGCACAGACACACGCACATAAATGAATAATATTTTTATCGTTTAGAGAAAGCAGGCCCAAGCCCCCAAGGATCTGAGGCAGATGTACTCTCAGTAGCTTTGTTCATTAGCTATGCTGTTCTCCTTCTGTTGTTCCAGCAAGAAAAAAAAAAAAATCAATGTCTGCTCCCTGAGTCATTCATTAAATATTTACAGATGCCAGTTAGTGTTGCCCTGTAGGCAGCTGACCCTAGCTTGTCTGCTCACTGACTTTGTATCTGTGATATACAGACTCTTTACAGGTTTCTTCTTTTTACTGTGTGTGTGTGTGTGTGTGTGTGTGTGTGTGTGTGTGTGTAAAACAGCACACATGTGAAGGCCAGGGTATTGACTCTTGGGAGTCCTTCCACTCTATGGGATTCTGAGGACCACACTCAGACCTACCCACACACAGTTGGAGGCGTATGGGTTGCTTTCAAACACCTTTTTTGTGTGTCCGATAGTGACTTTCAGTTGTATCCCTATCACGTACCAACAAAACAGGAAGTGAATCCAGTGAGAAAGGAGGTCACAAACGATGACTTAGAGTACAGCTCAGTGACAGAGAACTTGCCCAGCCCCACGTGCGAGGCCATGAGTTTACACAAACGCACAGGCGCGTGCACACACACACGCTATAGTGGCTGTGATTTGATTTATAACAATATTTACTCCATGTATTTTTTTTAAGAGTGTGATTCTGGGGGAAATAGTCAGGAGCACACACGTGGTGACAAAACCTATGATCCCAGCACTCAGGAGCCTGAGGCAGAAAAGTCAGAATCGTGAGTTCGAAGCCAGGCTGGGTTACAATAGTGAGCCTGTCTTAACAAAAATAAACAAATACACTGCAAATGTTTCCCTTTAGATGAAGAAAAGCCTCCCGAGTTCTCAGAGAAGCAGCACTGAAACAGTAGTGTCCTGGCCTGAGTCATTTGATTTGAATAATAAAATAACTGGATTGCACAGAACACCCTAGCAAGCAATGGATAACCAGAGAAAATACCTTTAAATTACATTCTACATGATTAATTTTAGTGTGTGTGTGTGTGTGTGTGTGTGTGTGTGTGAACTCCTATGGAGTCCAGAAGAGGGTACCAGAGCCCCTGAAGCTGGAGTGACAGGTGGCTTGAGCCACCTGACATGGGAATGAAATTTGTCCTCTGAAAGACCAGCACATGCATTTAGTTGTGCAGTCATATCTCCAGCCCCCTAAATGACTTTTCAAAGACCTTAACTAGTTAACTTATCCTTCCTGACAGATCTTCCAATGTCCAAGAAGTCTAATAGGCCAGTTAAATATTCAAAAATCAAAAACAAGACAAAACAAAAACAATAGCAATGTCTTTATATAGCTCAAAATCACGGTGCTTTAGAATTGGATTCTGATATGATTTTCACGTATTCTGCCTTCTTCACTGAGATTCAAAAGTATATAGCAAAGATGTGTGGATTCTGTGGTCTAAGTTTTCTGATCCACAAAGCATGTTAGCATCCATGTTTATGTCTTGGCTATAAGTGACCTTCAAAGGCTCTGGCAATCAGCCACCATGACAATTCTACAAACCCACTACACTTCCACACAGATGCCAGTGTCATGATTTTTACAGGAAAGTGACTCCTCTTTATGGGAGCAAGATCCCAAACCTCCTCGTCTTCGCACCAGAAAGAACTATTTCTTTTTTCAAATGATTTCCAAGTGTGTAGTCCTGAGTTCTGATTACGATGCACCTTCTGTTGGTTGTTTGGGAGGCAGGGCAGAATGAAGCCCTTCCTCAATTCAATGGACTCTCAGCGTGCATACTAGCGGCAGCTGCACCCTTGGGCTTTACTTGTTTCCTTCCCATGGGAGTCCCTTTCCTTCAGTATCTTCACCCATCTACCTTATATCTTGCTGAGCTAAAGTAATCATTTGAAGAGTGACTGGCATACTTTGGTTACTCAATATTAATATTGGAACATGTCATCTATTACTTTTCTGTTTAAGATATTATTTTACTTATGTGGGAGAAGCAGATAAATTCTATTTCTTTGTTTATGCCTAGAACAGTTATAGGTCTATTGGTGCTGTTTGAGGATGTTGTGGCCCTTTAGGCTTAGCTTGAATTTTATAACCATCTCTACTTATAGCCCAAGATTTCTGCTTTCTGGTCTCCAATATATGAGGAATCCCAGCCATACATTCCCACCATGATGGAATGTCCTCCCTGGGGTCAAACAAGCCCCTTCTTCCATCACTTATGTCTGTCAGGCTTTTGGTCACATTGATGAGAAGAATAAATAGTAAATATGACATATTTCTTGCTAGGCATAAGTTCCAAGTGAATGAATACTAATAGCTTTATAGTTGTCAATTATTTATCTTGGAATATGAATGTGCGAACTGAGACGCCTCTTATAGGACTAATCCTGCAAAACCACAGAAAGACCTCACACACCCAGTAAGTTCACCTGATCATGGATCTTTAGGTCCAAGGCAACTTCAGCCAGCTGGAGGGAGATTTCAGATGGCAATATAGTGTAAAGACCCAAGTACTTATTCTTCTGCTCTTCTGCAATTTTCTCAATGCTCTCTCGGTGGCTTGTAGCTTCAGCTAGGAGGATCTGAGGAAATAAAGCAAAAGAAGAAACCAGTAGGTGCCCGGTAAGGACCACACTTTTTATGGATCTAGAGATAAAACCATCTATTTTTCATCAGTTATGGAATTAGAGAAACATTTCACGAGGGGAATGAGCTCCAGCATGTCCCCTCTCGTCAGGCAGCTAGTCCCATGAAGAAATCATACAACATACCTATTAATACAAGCCTAAAAAGTCCCATTAACAACCCGTTAAGTATGCACAAGAGGAGTCAAAGCCAAGGCCACATTTTGACATGAAGAGCATAGAGCACGAGGAGACTTTTGTACCTTCAGTTCTTGTAGTTGTGTGTCTGTCTCTATTGTCGGATTCCCTAAATACTCCTTCGTTTCTCGAACCCAAGACTTCACAGCATTAATTTGGGCCTCCACCGCTTCTCGTCCTTGTAGCTCCTGCTTCACCGATTTCCCATGAGTCTTCACTTTGTCCTGCATGCTTCAACATACCAGCGGGAGAGAGCACAGGTTGATCTGAAGTGAACGGACTCCCCTGGGCATGACACAGTCTTACAACAGACACAGAAAGGGGGGAAACCCGGTGTGTTTGTGGCAGGTAATGTTACCCCTCATTCTGTCACACGTTGTTTAGTGACACCAGGGTTCAGTTCAAGGATAAGAGAAGAAGTTGCATCACTGGGGATGAATAATTTATCTCTGGAAATTTGAGAGTTGACTTTCTTCCCTGACACTAAATTGCCATTTATTTCCCTATACCGAAAACCTAGAGATAGCCAGATTCTCTACTTCATCTTTCAGATCTGCTCCAATGCTACAGTAGTATCACCATTTGAAAGTGTCATTGGAATATGTGTGACTGTAAGGAACCAGCCTTTAGAGAAAGAATCAAGCTCTAGACATGATTACTGTCCATGTCCTGATTGATTTGAATTAAAGGGATAAAAGACTTTACATAGTATCAGATTACCCTAACACCATCAATAACCAAGAGAGGTGAATATATATTTGTATGTGAACAGAAGAATAAAATTATCTAAAAATACTTTCCTAATGGACCAAGAAGTAAATCAAGCCAGTTTTAAATCATCAAAATGAACCTTCTTCTAGATTCACTACCAAAGAATGGGATTTATTGTCTAGATTTCTGTACCATTCTGCTCCTATCCCCCTATACCATCAATGGGATATCATACTTTATCAAACCAACATTTTAAATAATGTTCAGTTGCTAAAGGTCCCCATCTAATCTAGGACTTACTAATAGCCAGGCTGACCTCAAACTCATAATCCTCCTGCCTCAGCCTGCTAGTGGTCAGGATTAGAAGTAGGTGTCGCTGTCCCTGGTACTTGTTACCTTCTGAATGACTCACCCTCTCTCCCACCACTCAAGGGATTGCTACGCCTTTTATATGTCATTCCACCCCAATGTCATTCAAACCTGCTCAGTCTCCAGCTGCAGAAGACACCTACCTTCCTTGCCACCTCCCCACCCCTAGACTAGTTATCTCTGTTTAGATATAGTCTCTTAGTGTCCCTGGTGGGTAACCTCCAATGCCAGCCTCACCCAGGGAGCACACTTACGAGCAACTTTCCAGAGATATCTAACTGAAGGGGGTTGCCATCCCCTAACTGTGGGTGGCACAGGCTTGGGTCCCAGATTGAACAAAAAGGAAAACAAGAGAAAGCAAACCAAGTACAACCATTAGTTGCTTAGTTTCCTGGTTTGGGTGCGATGAGGGCAGGGTCCTTATGATCTATCTCGCCTCCCCTACTGATGGGCTGTACGCCCTCAGACCGTGGAGCAAAACAGAACCTTCCTCCCTGAAGGTGATCTCGTTACAGGGACAAGGAAGGAAAGTAACAACTTTGTGCATATTTTGCAAAACTTCACTGAACTGGTCCTTTGGTCACCTGTCAGTATTTTAAAATGCAGGAAGGTAAACAATTAAGTCTGCTTGACTAATCTGTACTTGTCATTGTTTGCCCCTTCCAACCTGTGCGTGCATGTGTGCATGCGTGTGCATGCGTGTGTGTGTGTGTGTGTGTGTGTGTGTGTGTGTGTGTGTGCAGATGTGGGGGGGTATGAGTATACATGTATGTGCAAATACATGAATACAGAGGCCAAAGGTCAAACTTGGGTATAATTCCTCAGGAGCTATCCATCTGGATTTTTCAGACAGAATCTCTATAGCCTAGAGTTCATGGAGTAGGCTAAGCTGCCTGGCCGGTCAGTCCCAGAGATCTGCCTGCCTGTCTCTATGTCCCTGTTGCTGGGATTACAGGTATGGGCTACCATGTTGAGCCTATCTTCCTTCCTTCCTTCCTTCCTTCCTTCCTTCCTTCCTTCCTTCCTTTCTTCCTTCCTTCCTTCCTTTCTCTCCCTTTTTCTTTCTTTCTTTCTTTCCTTCCTTCCTTCCTTTCTCTTCCTACCCACCTACCTTCCTTCCTTCTTTAAAATGTGGGTGTAGAGGATTAAACCCGGACCATCATGTCTATGCGGCAGGCACTTTACCAACTGAGGTATCCTCCCCACTGGCTCTCAACCATTGTATAACATCTATATTAGTATGTGTGTACTTGTCTTCTGAAGAATGGAAGAGTTATGAAAAGCCGGGAGTAACTGGCATGACGGAGCATCCCCATGCACACAAAACAGGTATGGAATTACTTGAGACACTGGTCTTGCATTGCAGCGATCTCCTGAAGGATGGGCACCTCTTCTCCAGTGCTAGTGATGGCTCTGTCTTGCAGCATGCCCAGTGCTTGATGCTGTAGCACGCCCAGGGCCAGCTGCTGCTGCTCCAGCTCCAGTGAGCATGCCTCGAGGCATTCAAGGAGCGCAGTGAGCTCTGCTTTTGAGGCCTTTTCTGTTGAACTCTGAGGTAGTTTGCCTTGCAGTTGACCAATCATTTCAGTGGTTTCTTTAATCTAGTGACAAGGAGACAAACATCGTATGAAGCTCAAAATTATACTGGAGAAAAAAGAAGTATGGCGAATCTAGTGAGTGCCATACTTGACATTGTCAACTATGACGACACAAATTCTAAATGTTAGAGATGGAAACTGACACAGTAGCTTTAACACGACCACCTCTCCCAGCCTGGGTTTAAATCATTAATCCCCAAATATTATGGAGGCAGTGACAGACTACATGTGGCAGAAAAAAAAACATTATATGAACGAACACACAGAACTTCTACTCTTAAAGTTAGCTGAGCATGTGTGTGCCACAAAGAAGGTGTGGGTAAAACACTGAACCTTCCTGATAGGTGGGAGAAATTACACAGGGACTCGAGCAATGTGTTCAATTCTCATTTTTATGACAACAACAAAAAAACTAATTTTGTACTTTTTCCAAAATAGGTTAACAACAAATGGGACTCACGCTGAGCTATCCTTCCTTCACAATTTCATTGCTTAATTTTCTTTTTAAGAATCCATTTATATACTTATTTTCAAAGTTTCATTTGTTGTTTATGCATGCGTGAGGTATGCACATGAGCAAGAGCACATAACATGTGTGCATGTAACACACATGTGGATGTCACAGGACATTTGGGAGTCTGCTTTCTCACTTCACGGTGGGTTCTAGGGACCAGAGCAGGTGCTCAGGCTTGTGCCGCAAGCCCTTTTCCCTGCTGAGCCATTTAGCTGGCCCTTAATTTATTTTAAAATTAGTATACAAAGCGACAGATTCTCTTATAACATTTTCGCACATCTTCTTTTTGGTTGACCCTACCCGTCTCCCTTTCCAAACTCCCAGTCCGCCTTGTCCTCATCCTGTCTCTTGTCTCCTTACATTTTTTCTGCCCCTTGTGTTCCTTCTTTGCTTCTCTCTGCCACCTGCATTCCATGCAAACAGCCCCGGCTTCTGCTCTCGTTTGTGCTTGTGGTTCAAGATACGAACCCTGACCTTGCTGCTCCAACCGTCCTGTCTGCTGCTTGCTTGCTGTCATGCCCCCCTCCCCGACACTGGCCCTTACTAATCCTCTGGAACTCAAGTAAACTTTCTTCTGTAAGTTACCTTGATGATGGTGGTTTTTGTTTTTTTTCTTAATCACAGCAACGGAAATGTAACTAACACAAAGGCAAGACACCAGTTGTCAAAATACATGCTCATCTCTGAGGAATGGAATAAGGCTCCACTTAAGCCGATCCCTGACGGAAGGAAGTTACCTTATTGCTCAAGCCCTTCCACTCATGGATCGCATCCTTCAGGATCTTCTCCTGGTCCTGGGCCACAGCACGGAGACGCGTCCAGCGCTGCCAGACGGTGGTCATCGACCTGCTTAGGGTCGCTTTGCTTGCGTCGTTTCCGGTTTTCTCTAGTGGTGACGCTTTTTCCTCCAGGGCCACAATTTTCTCACGGAAAGAGTCAACTACAGACACTATAGCCTAGTTCAGGGTTGGGGGTGAGGAGGGGGGGTTAGAGAAAGATTGATTTTGGTTTTTAAGTTCTGCGGACTTGGGTGAAAGCCCAAAGACACTCGCAAAAGGAGATATTTCTATGTACATTTATGTCTCCCAGGCAGTCATGGTGGCAAGTGTCTAGTGGTCCGGAGGTAGGGCAACAGAGTCATGGAGTCAAGGTCATCTTCAGCTACATGGATCGTTCAAGACCAGCCTGGGCTAACTAGAACCCTGCCTCGAAAACACAGAAGTCAATTAATAATTATGAATGCATTTTGCTTCCTCTAATAACTTTTAATGTTTTACTTATCAGGGTTAGGTTTGGACTTATTTTGAAAGGTAAGTATTATTTATTTATGAAAGTCAGGTTACTTTCTACTTGAGATGATTTTTAAAATATCCCTGAATATCAACAAAAATGTAAAAAAAAAAAATTGACTTGGGTACTTTAGGATGCTCTAGTCTTCCTTACATTGCTATGCGAGGTGAGGGGAACTCAGGAATTTTGTTTTAGTTAGCCCAAGATATCAAGAGGCAGTATTTACTGATGTTTTAAAGGGGTTATTTACTTATTTATTCTGGGGACCGGCAGGATACGGGGAGGAGTTAAAGAAAACTTTATGAGTCAGCTCTCTCTCCACCTCGTTTGGCAGAGGGCATCTCTCCTCTGTCCTGCTGTGGCATGGATTCCGGGTTATCCTGGTACCATCTCCCCTGCTGTAGAGGTGCTAGGATTACTAACCTGTGCCTGCTTTTTATGTGCGTTCAGGGGACAGAACCCGGGTTGGCGGGTGTCTGGCTTGCACAGCGAGCATTACTACCCACTGAGCCATCTCCCCAGCCCTGAACTGCCACTTTTAAGTACCATATCATCTCAGGAGCAGATCGCTTTGAATTTCCCAGTTGATCCTTAGGTATGCATTCCTTGTGAGTACCCACCAATTATGAGACGTGTCTATTTGTGTCTTTATCATACCAAAAGAAGCCAGATGGAAATAAAGATTTAGTGATGTGATATTGGAAATATCACAAAGACGTGTTTAGTTGACATCAAAAGACATTAAAATGCCAGCGACAAAACTGACCTTGTGTTTTGACAACTTTTCCTCAGCCTCGTGGCTGGAAGAAGTCTTCAACAGTGAAAACTCAGACAGCTTCTTTTCTGCGTCGTTCATCAACTCGATAATGTCTTCCCTTGCTCTCTGGTAGTCCTGCCATTGAACCATGCATCTTGAAAGAGTCCAAGAGAAATAAATAAGCAATACAAACCCAGCTATTTCCACACAGAGCTCTAGTGGCCACATGTCTAACGATAAGAGAGAAAAACAAATTTACAGGCTAAGGTATGTTATTATATACGTTCTATTAACATGCTGCTATTTCCTGTGTGACGGTATCTTTTCGAATGAGCCTACTCTCAGTACCTCTGTAGGAGGTCCCGCTGGGCATGGGAGTCCTCGAAGACCCTGTGACTCCGTTTTTCTAGGGAAGCCATCTTCTGTGCTAACTCCTCCTTCCCAGTTGGCTTGATGAGTGGATCCAGCTTGGTCGCCAGACCTTGGAGCTCCTCCATGTTGCTGTGGAACTGACCCTCTGTTTTGAAAAACTCCATGTGACTTTTGAGATTTTCCTCCGCGCTCTCAACATCTAGGCCGTTGCCTGCCAGCTGTAACATTTCCTGGGCGTCCTCAAGCCAGTCGTTAGCTGTTTGGAACACTTGATAATACCTTTGACAGTGACTGTATATTTCTGTCAAGGTTTCCTGAAAGACAGACATCATGATACAATCAACTCCCATATGCAGCGGGTTTGTAAGAAGCCATTTCATTTCCCCATCTCGTTTCTAGATCCCAGCTTTATAAATGCCGTGAAAAGCTAACATGTAAGTTGGGAGAACTATTTTCATGGTGAGCGCCTCCGAATCCTTTATTCCCCATTTTGCTAATCATGCTGTAATTCTACCAGTGCGGTTAACATATACCACGTATAAGTAAGGGGAGAAATAAACTATAAATTTACGTTAGCATCTTGACTGATTCTGAAACTGTGTTGTTGTTTTTTTTTTTTATGGTGTGTGTGTGTGTGTGTGTGTGTGTGTGTGTGTTTCTCAAGACAAAATACAAAGTGTGGTAGCTGCATGGCCTGTGACATGTTGTCACAAGTGCCCCAGTGTGTTAAAGGAATGACAACATCCAAAGTCCAAACCAGCCTTTGGCAGCTTCTGGAAATGAATGACTTGCCCTTGAGAGACTAAAATAGAAGAGGTAGAAATCCTCAGTCTTGCTGCTTCAAGCCCAGAAGGAAATACTCTAACCAGCCATCAAGGAATGGACAAGAGACGGCACACTGGAAGCAGATGGCTATGCAGTAGTCATGGCTGGCAGCAAACAAGAGCGATTGGGAAGGGAGAGCAAAGGATGAGCACGTGGTACAAATACTTCCGATAACATCTGGATGGACGCGACTAAGACAGAGAGGCAAAGCATAGGCAGCCGCCCAGATTTAACATTGTGTTCAAGAATTACCAACTTGAAACAAAGAATCAATCAATATCATAGTCCAGTGGTTCTGAACCTGTGGGTGGTGACACATTTAATGTAAATATCAGATACTTACATTAAAATTTATAACAGTAGCAAAATGACAGTTATGAAGTAACAACAAAAATAATTTTATGGTTGAGGTCCCCACAGCATGAGGAACTGTGCTAAGGGATGGAGGGATTAGGAAGGTTGAGAACCGCTGTGACAGATGATTTTCAAACGGAAGAGGTCAGTGCTGGCCCTGCACTCAGGAGCCTGCCTCTGGATCTACAGCGGTAGGAAAATAGTTGTTAAGTTTAACGATGGTTCTGAGTTAAACCATGGAGAGGAAGTACGCTGAGCACACTTTCCAAAAGCCAGCATTTTGGGTGTTTATTAAAACCTTACATAAACACTAAGTTTTGCTATTTAAGGCTTAGAAGTGGAGAACAGGAGAACATATGGGACCAGGAAGATTGAGTCGGGGGACGAATAGACGAGAGCGGAAAAAAAAGAGATACCATGATAGAGGGAGCCATTAGAGGTTTGAAGAGAAAACTGACTCTAGAGAAATGTCCAGAGACCTACAAGGATGACCCCAATCTAACAATGTGAGCAACAGTGGAGAGGCTACCTTATATACCTTTCCCTGATAATGAGATTGATAACTAACTTATATGCCATCATAGAGCCTTCATCCAGTAGCTGATGGAAACAGAAGCAGACACCCACAGCTAAACACTGAGTTGAACTCCTGGAATCCAGTTACAGAGAGGGAGGAGTGGTAAGAAAAGAGGTCAAGACCAGGCTGGAGAAACCCACAGAGACAGCTGACCTGAACAAGGGAGAGCTCATGGCCCCCCAGACTGATAGCTGGGAAACCAGCATAGGACCGACTCAGACGCCCTGAATACGGGTCTTAACCACTGAACCATCTGTTTAGGCTAGGATTATTATCTTTTGTGACAGGTTTTCATATAGCTTAGGCTGGCTTCAAACTCCCTATGTAGATGTTTGATTTATGATCCTCCTCCTGCCTCTACTTCTCAAGTTCTGGGTACACTGCCCTCTACCACCATGCTCCGTTTAAGTAGCGCTGGGAATGAAACTAGGAGTCATGTGCATGACGGGCAGGGGACTGAACTTTACTAATAGCTATATTTCCAGGCTGGGGCCAGGGGCTTGAAGGAAACAATTCCATGGTGGCCTCTGTGTCTTTTCTCTTATATGGAATGAGGAGAGCTTGCAGGGCCTTGAGCAAGCCCCAGTAGGAGGGCGATCTCTGAGGCTCTCCACACACTCCTGTTGCTGTTTGTGGCTCCCAGGTCTCAGGAGCAGTAGATAGAGCCCCCTTGCTCCTGATGGGTTACATGTGATGCCAGGAGAGGGAAGCAGTCCTACCAGAAGAGGAGAAGAAGAAACTGGGCAATGGATGGGACATCCTACAAAAGACGAGGCTGGTCTGTTGTCATTCATCTGGCTTCCCTCCTTTTGGAGCCTCTCTACCCAACGTGATTTTTAAAAGTAATTTACTTAACCTTTATTTTATGTGCATTGATGTGAAGGTGCCAGATCCCCTGGAACTAGAGTTACAGACAGTTGTAAGCTGTCACGGGGGTGCTGGGAATTGAACCTGGGTCTTCTGGAAGATCATTCAGTGCTCTCAACTCTTGAGCCACCTCTCCAGCCCCCAATGTCATTTTTAAGACACCAGGTTTCATATAGTATAAAAAGAGTATCCAGTGGTCATATATTCTATTAGTGTATTCACAATGCTTCTGTGTGGAAATTATTCCCAGGACCTCCACCAATTTAGGATGTGCAGGGCATCACAGTATGAGCAGGTACCCTATACAGTGTACCATACTTGACATCATCTCCATATCCCTTCTGACACCTAATACAATGTTGTTATACTTGGGTGTTAGGGGATTCCTGAGTAAAGATCTGTATATGTTTCAATTTTTAAAAAGTATGCCAATCACATTAGTCCAGAGGTTCCTCAAAAAGTTACACACAGATCTATTGTATAAGTCAGCCATACTACTCCTGGGTATTTTCCCGAAGGGTCCTAAGTGTACACGTCACAGATACACTTGACCATCTACATTTCCTGCAGTGCTATCTATCCATCATATTCTAGTTATGGAATTGACTGGAGGGTCCACTGACAGGAACAGATAAAGAGAATGTGGTGTGCATAAATAATGGAATTATTAATAAGGAGAGGGTGTCACTTGTAGGATAATGAACACAACTAGAGAGTCTCACACTATGTGTATGGAGGCACACATACACATGCATGTAATGACATGAGAATGAAATCTGACTAGAGAAAGACAGATGAATGGGGCATGGGATGAGGCAAGGAGATACCCTTATGAGACCCAGGGCCACATACAGTGAATATATGCCAATAAAAATAAGTAAGTCGGTTGCAAAACAAAGAAAAATATTTTTTTTTCTGAGGTTGGTTGAATCTGTTGCAAGCTACATTATCAAAATCATTTCATTGTCTCCCCTAAAGGTGAGGAAAATGCCACACTACACTAATCTAAGTAAAATGTCTCCAATATGGGACACACGACAATGAGCACACACATAAATACTAAAAACGGTCTGTGAAGACATCGTTGAGGTTGATTTGATGAACCATCACACAAGCAGTGTTTGTTTGTTTTTTGGTTTTCGTTTTTCTGTTTGCTGGTTTTCTTTTATTTCTTTTTTGATTTTATGACGTTTGCGATAAGGTCTCATGTAGCCTAGGATAGCCTCAAAGTGGTTTGTAGCTTGGAATGACCTTGAACTCCTAATCCTCCTGTCTCCACATCTCAAGAGCTGGCATAATATGCATGACTCATCACTCCTGGGTAAAATAAAGCCTTATACCTTAAACAGAGAAGCAACCCTAACCAGACTTTGCCTGTGTTTACAGATAAGCATCCCAGGAAAGAACGGCAGAGCGCCTCCTACAGACCTGCCGGGTGCGCAAGGCTTCCTGCACATCTCCATCCAGCTCCTTGAGCTCAGCCAGGGTGTGCTCCAGGTCAGCCGAGATCAGCTCCTTGGCTTTGGTGAACTTCTCCTGTTCCTTGTGACTCAAGGCACTCATGATCCTCAGGCTGGACAGGACTTCCTCCTGGTGGATCTGGATCTTTCTGATCTCCTCCTGGATGTCCTGGAGGCTGAGGTCAAGGCACACTGGCCCACTGAGCTCCGCCTTCACCCTCCGAAGCCAGTCGAGGGAACGGCTCATTTCCGTCTGGAAGTCTATGCTCTGTACCATTCTGCTCTCACACTCTGTCACCATCTCCCCAACGCCAGATGTCAGACATTTCAGCTCCTCCTGCCAGGCCTGGACCCGACCCTTGGCTTTCTCATAAGCCGAGGGATCGAGGTGTGGAGTAAGATCTTCGAGGTGGACAGCCACTCGTTTAAGCAGAATCCCCGAGTCCTGCAGACTTCCTGCCAGGGAGTGGTAAGCTTTGAGCTTCTCGTCCGCGGGCAGCGTTTCCTCGTTCACTTTGGCCTGCTCAGCTTTCAGGGCTTCCAGTTGACTCTGTAGCTGCTGGCACATCCTCGAATGCTCTTTGTAAGCGCTGGTGGTGTCTTCTAACCAACTGGCCCTTTGCTCGGCTTGTCGCTTCAGCCTGTGGTACAGGGCCGCCAGCTGTAGCATCTTCTCTGGCTGCCAAGGCTGACCCGTGCTGCGAAAACTCTCTTTTTTCTGGTTCAGTTCATTCACGGCTTCCCCAAGGTCCGACACCTCACCCAGAAGGGCTCTGCAGCTCTCTTGAAGAGAAACACTCTCCTCGACAATCAGGTCTGAGGGCATTTTCCTCATCTTCAGGAACTGCGCTTCCAGTTCACCCAGAGACTGGGTTGTCAACTCGATCAAAGAAGCATATTCCTTTCGGGCCAGAATTGCTTCCTGGATTTTATAGAACTTGTCCTTAGCCAAGGCAACAATGACATTGAATTGTTGGGGCAAAGCACTGAGTTTTTCACTGAGGTAGGAATGGTCCACTTCATTTAGCGATGGTAGCATGGCCTGCCCAGTGCTCTGCAGTGCGAGCAGAAGGTTTTCGTACTCCGGAGATTGTTCTAGAATGTTCTGGTATTTGTCCAATTGTGCATGGAGCTCAACACCCTCATTCATGAGACTGATCTCAGGAAATGTGACAATGTCTGCTTGTTTAAGCCAATGGCAAACTTTATCAAAGTCTTCCTTAAAATGCTTTCTCGAAACTAGACTCTTCTCCAGCTCCTGCAACCGGTGACTACATTTTTGCAAAACGGTGTCATAGACGCTCTGCAACTCCTGAAGCTTCCCCAGCACCTCTGGCCTTTCTTGCTCTATTATTCCTTTCATCAGTTCTCGACCCTGTGCCCAAAGTCCGGTGACCTCATTTTGGTAAGTCTTGAGACTGGCCTGGGCAGTCTTACATGTCTTCACCTGCTTGCTCACATCGTCTGGAAGTAGGCAGATATATTCCCGGAACATGATCTTTCGCTCGTGTTGTTGGATTTGGCTGGTAGCCCGGAAGACTGCCATGAGAAACTGGGTCTTCTCGGATAAAGCCTTGTTCAAGTACTTCCTTCGCTGGCCCACTAAGTCGCTGAGACAGTTCACATGCTTCTGGGCATCCGAAAGTGCCTTCTGGATCACCTTCCGTTCATTGAGGCCAAGGTCAGCCATTACACGATCTGCATCCTTCATGAGTGACTTCAGGAGCATCTGTTTGGCCTCCAGCTCACTGCAGATGGCCAGGTGGTCCATGAGGAGGTTCTGAACCATGTCAGGAGGTGGGCTCTGCTTCAAGGCCTCCACAAGGTTGGGTTGTTGCTCTGCTGCCCACTCCATCAGCTCCTGGAACCTGGATTGTACCACGTTTAATTCCTCCAAGTTGGTGACGGACACCTGGATTTTCCTCTTGACAAGGTCCTCGAGCTGAAACCAGCGTCGCTCGAAGTGACTGGCCTGCTCTCTCACCAGCTCTCTGTCATCTAAACTCAGGCACTCTATCAGTTTCTGCTTGCAGTCTTTCAGCTCTTCAATAGCGTACTTCTTCTCCTGCAACGCCAAGGCTAACTTCTTCAAAGCCTCCAAGTGGACAGCCGTGCTTTCTGCATTGGATCTATAAACACACAGGACAAAATCAGTTCCTTACCCTTCTAAAGGATAGTTGAGCATTAACTGCCTCAGCGTATGGTTGACTGATAAAGCTGTTGTTATTGGGAATTCAAGTCTCGTCTAACCCTTGAATCACATGTTTCTCAGCTCTGTTTTTAGTAGACAATGCTGCCTTCCAACCACATCTCCACATGCCTTTAGCTTTCCCCAGATCTTATAATCCACCTAGTGACATGTGTGATGTTACATATAGAGAAACACAGATCTGCCTCATAAAAAAATAATGTTGAATGTTATCAATAATAATAGCGTTATGGCCATTCTTGTTGGATCAAGGTACAATAAATGGTAGAGTTCTAGATGGCACAATCTAGAAGGTATCACCAGTGGCTCAGAAGCTGTATTTGGTTGTTTTTACATACCTCTGACCTCTGTACTTAGATATGAGAAAAAATTTAAATGAATGTGTGATTTAAATCATCACCCTTTTCATTACAAAGCCCAGATTGAAAAAAAAAAAAAAAAAAAAAAAAAAAAAAAAACTAGATCTTACAGCCCCTTGAATTTACAGGAGATCAGATCTGGAGTATGGGAAATCAGGCTTGTTGGCAGTATGATTGGGTTTGGTCTTTGATACATGAGGTTTAAGGTACCTATTGAATTAATATAAGCCAGATATATGGGGAGGTATACCTGATATTGACTGCATTTATTAAAAAAAATAAACAGTAAAGAGCTGAACGTCTCGAGAAAGAGTAAAAATGAGAAAATGGTATGTCAAAATAAACAGTAGAACATCTCCAAAATCTACCTACATCTGCAATAATTTGGGCATCTTGTATTGCAAAAACCCAATAGTTTATGTAAAAAGTTCATTTTTTAGTAATTGCAGTGTTCAAAAGCATGGGGATATTTTTGTATACTATAGTAGTGTGTGTGTGTGTGTGTGTGTGTGTGTGTGTGTGTGTATGTGTTGGGCACTCAATTTTTAAGGAATAAAAGTTATGAGGGATTCAAGTACCAAACATCTCAAAGAGCATAGTTTAACTGAATGGAAAAGTAATTTCCTGGAATTTGACTGACCTGATTTGAAACGGAAAGTTCCCCCACAGGCTCATGTGTTAAAACATTTAGTGCCCAGCTGGTGGCACTGTCTGGGGAGTTGTAGAACCTCTGAGAAGCGGAGCTTTGCTAGAGGAAGTGAGTCACCAGAATGAGCTTTGAGTGTACATAACTCAGTTTGCTTCCTACCTGCTCTGTGCTTCCTGTTCCAAGCTGTGACAGGCCAGAGGCACACCCCTGCTGCTGTGGGGATACCTATCACATCATTTTTCTCTCTACAATGGACTGAGCCTAAATAATACCCGGTCAGAGCAATAAGAAAAATATCTTATAGAGTGACCAAACTAGACTAAACTACATGGGATATTATGTAGCTCAGGGACTTGACCGCTTTGCAGAGAAATTTCTAGGGCCTGGAGGTTCAAGGTGGATGCACTTTGTAGTCATGGATGGCAACCAATGACTGGCAGCTAAACAAGATGAAAACATTCAGAGTTGCTATCTCTGGAATACTGTCTTGAGACCACAGACAACCATGCCTCCCCTGCTTATTGGTAACTAGTGTTATTATGCCAGGAATCTCCCCAGTCTACACCCACTGAACATTGGGATCTTAGTGACATTCTGTCAGCTTATGACATCATCATAGTGACCCACTGGAGGATTTCTTCTACCTGGCCACGTTATCCCACTCTGTGGTGAATTTTTCAAGAAAGGCTTCAACAATATCCATGTGGTGGTGGTAATTGCTGCTCCTCTGAAGGTCCTGTTCTCTCTGTGCACACAGCTTGTCAGCCTGGAGGCAAAGGTCTTGCCACTGGTCATTCAGGTGGCTCATTTCCCTGTGTTCAGGAGACTCCTGGTTCTTTGTTAACGCGTTCACCTTTTCTACGATGGCGCTCACAGAGGCCCGTTTGCTCTGCAACTCCTTAACAAAGTCCTGAGGATGACAATGCAGAAAAGATTAGAACACAAATATATACTACATATATACATATATATATATATATATATGTATATATATATATATATCAGAAAAATTTAAGTCACCATGACTTCTGATGAACCTTAGTTCCCAACTGAAATAATAGTATAACTTTGATACTTCCTTGCTTTGTGTCATTTTGAGAAGTATAAACTAAATCTAAAAGTGTGTTTCCTCAAGTTTTCTCAAGATATATTGCATTAAAAAGTGTTTACTTCAGGTGATGGTGGTGCACACCTTTAGTCTCAGCACTCAGGAGGCAGAGGCAGGCAGATCTCTGTGAGTTCCAGTTCAGCCTGGTCTACAGAGCAAGTCCCAGGACAGCTAGGGCTACACAGGGAAATCCTGTTTCAAAACCAAACCAAACCAAATAAAAACAACAAAAAAAATTTTTAATTAAAAAAATTCAAAGTCTATGCTTTTTATAGAAAAAGATAAATTCAATCCAGGTTCCCATTATTTCTTCTGTTTTGTAGCTACAAATAGTAGAAAAACGCTGAATAACTCATCATCAAAGAAAACGGTTTTAAGGTTTGTTTAAAATATGACCCTCTTTCCAGTCAAGTTAATATTCTGATAATAATTCTCAAGTATACATATTATGTACATTATAAATTATACTTCTGCTATTTTTAAATTAATTGCATATTAAGGCTGCATTTAATAAATGGACTTACATCCCTATAGCTGTAGCTATATGACAATAAAAGTCTGAACAATGAGGCCCTGTATTTGTTAAACATCAGTCCCCTGGTTCTGTCAGCTAAAGGTCAGCCATCTTGCTTGCAAACAGTGAATGTTTCATGTGCAGGACTCTGAGAATATACATGAATTATTATTGCTTTGCTTGCTGACACAGGGTCTTGCTACGCTGTCTGTGCTAGTCTTGGCCTCCTGGGCTCAAACCGTTTTCCTCCCCTAGCCTGCAAGTATGGTCGACTGCAAGAGTGTGTTAGTACGTGGCTGTCCGCTGCTTGTACATTGTCTGTCCTAGTGTCTGGGGACTCACAAACCCCCGGGCACACTGAAACTAATGTCCTGAGTGCGTGGCATCGTTTGCTGTTCTTGGCCTCCTGTACAGCCCTCGGGGAGACATTAGTCCCCACCTTCACTTGAGAGACCATGTTCTGGGCAATATTGAGCTCCAGCTCCGAGTGCCTCTTCTTCATGTTCTGCAGCTGTTGGTCAGCATCCTGCAGGTAAATCCAGACCTCCGCCTTAAGGTGCTTGATTTCTTCCCAGCCCTGAGTTAAGTTCTGTGCTTGGACCAGCTTTTGTTCGATCTAGAGAAAACATGGTTAAGTGTTATCAGTTTTCCAGAGACCACTCTCTGCTCCCTGACTGCAAGGTGTGGGTTGTCAGTGGGTCAGTGGGCAGAGCCCAACACTGTTCACACTCAGAGAGAGAGAGAGAGAGAGAGAGAGAGAGAGAGAGAGAGAGAGAGCCCAATACTGCTCATACTCAGAGAACCCAACACTGCTCACATTCAGAGAGAGAGAGAGAGAGAGAGAAAGAGAGAGAACCCAACACTGCTCACACTCAGAGAACCCAACACTGCTCACATTCAGAGAAAAAGAGAGAGAGAGAGCCCAATGCCACTCACACTGGGTGAGTCTGAAAAGTACTTCTTTGTTTGTGTTGAGAAGATCACTATTTCCTATAGGCTTAAGAGTTTCTAAGGAATTAACACATCTAAGAGTTCTCCCATGTGATTTTAATCAGTGATGTGAAGATCCAAGACATTTTAACAGTGTATGAGATCAAAAGCCTCCCTGAAGGGCTTTCCCCATAGGGCCAGGCAGTACATACATTATTTGACTGGTAAATTGGGCTTGGAGCAATTAAGAAAGGCCTACATCTCTAATGCATTTATTTGTCCTTTCATCTCATAAACTCTGAGGGTTTGATGTGGTTTTTGTTTTTGTTTTTGAAACAGGGAATCACACAGCTTAGGATGGCCTGGAAGTCCTGACAATCCCCCTGCTTCAACCTCCCCAACCCCCACCCCAGTTGTGGGATCACAGGCTCCCCACCCTGCTCTACACCTATTAATGCTTTAGACTGCCTTTCAAACTGCTCTGCTGGCTTTTGGAAGTGCGTAATTTGTTTCATTACATCTGTTAAAGGTACTTAGATAATATCACCTTTTAGAAGGGTTTCAGTGCTAGCCCACTGCAGGCCCGACACAGAGCTGCTAGGGCAGGGGTCCTCCGGGCTCAGAGTTATTTAAAGGAAAAAAGAACAACAAAAAGCTGTGAGCGGATGTGATAACAGCAAGAGCCTGGCAATTAGAGTTGAGGAAGGCACTAGTGGCAGGGATTGAATAGATTGAACAATTCAGCTATGATTCCTCTACATTGGCATCTACTTTCATTTCTGTGATGGCTAAAATTCATATATTAATTCATTATTATGAGCATAAGGGGTATATAGCAAGAATATCCCAAGAAACATTTTCTTTAAACCCCACAGCCTTTGAAGAAGATTTGAAGAGCATAACAACAATAACAATAACAACAAAAGCAATTTTCTGGGATTATGATATTTTTTTTACCAGCTGCTCTGTTTGTTGAATGTCTTTGGCGGTGTTTTTCACTGAGGAGTTTGACAAGTCACACATGGAGCAAAGGAGATCCAAGTAGGTTCTTGCCTGTTCTTGCAAAGCTCTGAAGTGTTTGACCTGAAAAAAAAAATTAATTGTCAGAGTCACTTAGCCTGGTGCACTGTTCAGGCAGCAGAGTGTGCAGTTGGGAGCATTTTATTGATATTTCAGAAATCATCTTGTTTTGCCAGTGTTTTCTCCACTGTCCTGAAATATATTTGTGACTCATGGGAGAGAATTCCAAACACACTGGCGGATCTGTTTGTCCACCATCTGGTTCTCGTTATAATTAGAGCTGTCTGCATGGTCTGGGAAAGGGGGGAAACCCAAGGCTTGTCTCCAGCCTTTCCGGATTTTCTCACAACATTTGCTTTTCTTTTTTATATCAGGAAAAGAAATCACAGTCTACTCTTCTGTGCGTATTCACAGGCTGGTGTATAGCGTGAAGTCAAGACCATAGTCAGGGTAAGCTCGGAAACTTCTTTGGAGTGGTATGACTGGGGTTTGTCACCTGCTCTTCCCTTTATCAAATCCTAAGAGGGGCTTATTCAAAGAGGTGATTATTATTTTCATTTCTTCATAGAAACACAGAAACATGGGTTTAAAGAGACAGATACTTCCCATGGGGGAAGATTACGTTTTAGATATTGGATATAAAGCAGTTCACACAGTACAACCTTGGCCATTGCGGAACTGGTGTTCCTCTAAGGGCAGACAAGGTACTATGTCAGCTGATAGTCAGGGCAGGTGTGCTAAACACTGAGTGGGAAAGAAAACTCCATGAGAGGATTGTGCAACTGAAGCCCCCCACAAGCATCGTATCTCCAAGACCGCTTGGAAGATTAGATCTGAACATATCCGAACATATTCAGGAAGTAATTCATCAAACAGGGTAAGGGCAATCTACACCGACGGACACTGGGTACAGAGGCTGGAGCAGAGGGGACAGAGCAGAGGTCAAGGGAGTAACAGGGGCCAAGTCACATGGGCTCTCAGAGGGAATTTGTTATCCCAGTAATAAAAAGCTGAGGACAAGTGGCTGGAGAAAGTTCACAGGTGAAAGAGAATGTGCTGTGTGCCCACAGGAGATTTCATTCTGCTCCAAGGAAAATTGGAAGCTACCACGTTAAATGAAATAAGCCAAGCATCCCAGTGTTCTGGTTTCTGCCTCTACTCAACGGTCTCCAATCTCAGAGCCGCTGACATCAAAGGCAAATAGCTCTTTGAGGGGAGGTCTGCCTTGTACACTGTGGGATGTTCAGTAGCACCCTTAGACTGTACCTTCTCAGAATCAATGACATCTCATCTACTGTTAATCATGTTAGCTGGCTATGTGCTTAATCATTGCTAAATGACCCTGGGGTTGAGGATAGTATGATTCCCCCCAAGTCTACACCATTGCTGCAGTCTGATCAGATTCATCAGATTTTAAAACAGTGAAGTCCTTGCTACCTCAAATCTTCCATTATTAGACAAATTATGATAACAGCCTTGGCCTGTGTTCTACTCTTTGTGTGTGTGTGTGTGTGTGTGTGTGTGTGTGTGTGTGTGTGTGTGTGTGTGTGTTTTGAGATAGGGTTTCCCTGCATTGCTTTGGAGCCTGTCCTGGAACTCTCTCTGTAGACCAGGCTGGCTTCGAACTCACAGATATCCGCCTGCCTCTACTTCTCGAGCGCTGGGATTAAAGGTGTGTACCACCAACCGCCCAGCCACCGTGTGCTACTGTTAACACAAATAGCGTGCGAGGACACAGAAAGCAACGGAGAGCAAAAAGGACCTGTCAGCTTTTCATGTGGATATAATAAATACAGATCTATTTCCCACCAAGTGAGAAGCAGAGCTTTGGGTATTCAATGTGCACAGTGACTGGGTGTTTCATTTCCTGTTAGTCTTACTAATCACTAACCACTATGAACAGCATTACCCCTTGTCCTGTGACCCAGGCCACGACCCATGTCCCAGACAGATGAGTGTTTAGAAATGACAAGAGAAAAAGCTGCCAAGATTTGAGTTTCAAAAATGCAAATAATCTAAAGGATAATGATTTATTTTGTGGTTAATAAAGTTATCTTAATTCCAGCCAGTAGAAACAGTTGCAAATAATTGTTGCTAGCATTAACGTCCAAGGCAAAGCTGGCATAGTTTCTCTCGTCTCCTGCATTTCTATATAAAAACATATAACTCTGAATGGGTGTGTCAGTCTGGTGTTGCCAGTATGTATTTATGGGGTGCTTACTACAGAAAAGTAGTGGAGAGTCAAAATGCAACTTGGGGCCACAGCGCGGGTGCTGGTCACAGCCTGGCTCCGAATCTGCCTGTGTCCCCACCATACGCTTGTACTAGTCAACCGTGAGAGACAAGTATGAAGACAGTTTCCAGCAAGGAAAAGATTAACTAGTTGGAACAAGGCAAAGAAAGAAGAAGGGAAAGGAAGTTTGATAAAACAAAATGCCCTCGTCTTCAGTGTCTCAGATCCAGATGGTCTGCGGCCTCTAACTCTCTTCTGTGGCTACTTCCAAGGGGGTGGCAGGCATATGGAAAGGCTGTGGGAGGGCAGGGGGAGGGGGCACTGGGCTACCCAGAAACCCAAGCAAGATCAGTTTGTGCCTCCCGGCTGGCGCAGTGAATCCTGCCCTGTCCTGGCAGAAGGCTGTTGTGAGAAACACTTTTTGGGTGGGAACAAAGGAGCAAAATTAAGCTTTGTTTTGGGATGTTTTAAATAGGATTATACCAATGAGAAAGGCCCACGCGGAAAAGGGAGCTCACAGTGGGAAGAAAGTGTGGTCAACGGACATGATGGAGATCTGATGTTCTGCCCTGAAGGAGAACGATGGAAATGAAGACCAGAGTGCTCAGTGAAACAAGCCAGGCTAAGAGGGATGAGCATCTTGCTTTTCTCATCCATGGAATTTAGGGAACGGAAAGATGGGCTTGAGAGTAAATGTGGGCTATTGGGGACACAGGTGGAAACAGGGGAGGGATAAGAGGACAGGGAAGGTGTGATCAGAGATTGTGCTAGAATGCCATAGGGAAACAGTGTTTCATATAATTTAATGCAGAATTATTTTTTCTTGGCTTAAAAAGAAAAGGCACTTCTTTTTTTTCCGATGTGGTATGGTGCTTTCCCAAGTATGATGTATGCACTGATGCGAGCTTTTCCATGACCTAAATAATGTCATTCATCAAAAAAAGCCAGTTCCCTCTGGGGATGGAATAAATGGGCATGTTCTCTATGAGGATTAAATGAACGAGGGTCTTACATTGATCTCCGAGGTAAGGAAATTGAAATGTTTACTTGGTATCATTAATTCATTTGGCAGTGATCACACTGGACACTTCATTCCTCTACAATATTTTCCCACAAGATTTGCACTCCCTGTGAATCTGCTAAATGCCAAGGTCTTAAAAACATTTCATCTCTTAATGAGGTGATTATAAGCCTGCAGACAGTATATCAATATGCAGTGGAGTCCTGTCCTGTGAACGATTAACGTTCATCATCCATTCAGCAAACACTTCCTAAGCACCTTGTTTGCGGAAAAGGAAAAGCAACAGCTGGGGAGGTCAGCATTGCTTTTCTGTTTACAGTTCACATTCCTTTGGAAGATGGCGTTTGAATTTCAGCGGAGTTCAGGAGTGTGTGTCCAGCTGGACCTCTAGCCTGAGAGTCTGCACCCGAAGGCTCCGTCCATTGAGTGCAATGAAGAAAACCAAAACTGTTGTGAAGATACACAGTCATATTTCCTCACCATAGTTGCCCACCCAACTTCATAGCAGCTATTTTTACAGGATTAGATTGCATTAAGTATTCAGAGTAACCTATAGAGGGTGTAAAGCAGCTGGGTGGGCATGAGTAAGTTCATTGCTGATACTGCACATACCATTGCCAATAAGGGACTGAACATCGTATTGTGGCATCCACAGGGTCACTGAAACCAACTCCTCATGCAAGTTGAGTAACAGTTGTACCTCCAAGCATCGTTTCACATAGGAAAGAACTCAGGCTCAGAGAAATTAAGTGGTAGAGTCGGTAGCCACCTCCTGATGAGGCTTTAACCCTAGCCCTAAGAACAATATTCTTTCTATTCCATAGGTCCACGTGCCTGCTTTAGAACACAGACTATGAGGTCGGGCCTCTTTTGTATTTTGCTGTTCCTAGAAGCCAGCATAATTCTGAATGAATGAATGACTCATAATAATAATAAACGTCCCAGACTGCACTACCTGCTTAACAGCTTCCGCCCTGCTGAGAGGTGGCTGTGGGCTGGGCTTCAGGTCTGGCTGGACTGCAGAGATCCATGCCTGGCATTGCTGAAGGGTGTCTTGCCGGCTCACGTGCTTCTGAAGCTCATATTCCAAACTGCGGTACACCTGAGACAGAATGATGCCCAGGTATTAGATTTGACGTCTCCCTCTACAGACATCACTATAATTGAATAAGCACAAGGAGCAGTCCATTAAATCCTCGGGACTCCCTAGCACCAAGTACAGGTCTAACATGACTGAATGTGTTCCAAAATGATGCAAAATACAAGGCCACAGCCCACTTTCTGATTCCCCGATCTATCCACAAATAACAGGCCCATTATTCATATGAGGAATAAAATGTGTTAGAGTACACGAAGTCATTGAAACAAAGGGAACATAAGCCCAGAGGTTCCCAAAGCTTCTCTCTGTATTATAAATACTGGACTTTTTGTTTGTTTGTTTAAACTAAGAGCTAAAACCAAACCAAAACAAAAAGAATCACCATCTTTAAAAGACAACCAAACTTCTCTTACTCCAATGCTTTTGCTAGATATGAATAACAGCACATGGAGAAATGCAGGAGTTTGACCCACGCATTCCAGCTGGGAAGCCATATGTAAGGACTATAGTCCAGGGACTGCAGAGATAGATGGGTGGGTGATTGAGAGCACTTGCTCTTCCAAAGGCCTCACCCAGGTTTGGTCCCCAGTACCACATGGCTGCTCACAGCCACCTGGGTACCACCAATCCCAAGGGACTAAGAACCTCTTCCGCTCAACAGGTACCATTCACATTCAGAGTACATTATACATTCGGGCAAAATGCATATCCACGTAAAATAAATAAGTCTAAAACAATTTAAAAGAACTCTAATTGGGAGTCATTCATACATCTTTTTTCTGATATGACTATTCGATTTTTCATCATTTGATCAATTTGGTTGCCTTGATCTATAAAATGAGCTCAAGGCTGGCAACATAGCTTACTATATTCTCATTTCAAAAGAAAAAGAAAATGTTAGCAAGGTGAACTTTTCAAATCTAAGGAAATCATCTATGCCATCTACAATGTATATTTTTCTCTCATTATAAAGGACAGACAGATAAGTCTGTCCTTCCAGTGTGTCCATTCATTCCTCCTTGCTAGCTTAATGCAATTCTTCAAAAAACTCAGGAACATTTGACATCATTTAAAAATTCTACAATAGCTGGGTGTGGTGGCACACACTTGGAATTCCAGCACCCTGGAGGGAAAGATAGGCGGATCTCTGAAAGTTAGAGTGTAGCCCTGTCTACATAGAGATTTATGATCCAGCCAGGGGTTCATAGCAAGACCCTGTGTCAACAACAACAAACAAACAAACAAACGACCCCCACCATAATAACAAAAACCAAAAGTCGAAACAACAAAAACTGAAGCCTTGCAACAATAGGAATCAACTTGCTTACAATACTGGTTCTCATTAAAAGAACAATTCTTATTCATTATAGATTCATTTCTATGACATTGAGAAATGTAGTTTTTTTTTTTGTGAGTGTGTGGAGATACACCCATTAAAATATAATTCAAAACTGACTTACTCCATGTTTTCAATTTTTATACAAGTACCCAAAAATATTGAGTTAGAGTAGAAGACCGGGCCTCACGGTGTCCAAAATTAATGATGGTGAGAATGAAACTGCATTTATTTTAATACTATAGAATAAATGTCAAACCATGGGGGAGTTTTAGTGATGTGTAAAAAATAAAAATTGCCAATATAACCTTTCCTTTTGTTTGTACTGAGACAAGATCTCACTCTGTAGCCTCAGCTGGCCTTGAACTCATGGCCACCAACCTGCCTAAGTCCTCCAAGGGTAGTTGTTGGACACTGTTGTTGCTCCTGCTGGAGTTCATTCTCGCCTCAGCTAATGGCCTGTTGGGCAAAGAATTGCCCCCCACCTTGACCACTGATGTGGACATGCGGTCCTATGTGCTTGCAGGAGACAAATATAGAAGACTGCTGGACCTTGCCAAGTCAGGGTAAGACAGCCATTCTACCTCCCTGCTGTTGTTGTGGTCTGTCAAGTTCTCTTGGCCTTAGCCAAAACTGGGTGTACCAACACTGCTGTGAGAACTAGGGTGACTGACTGTCCAGGTGGCTTGCTGTTTCTGTCCTTGCTGCAGCTTTTGGAAGTTGTCCATCCGCACTTCCTGCCTACCCTAGTATTATTATTTTCCTTCTCAGGTCTTGATGAGGTTGAAGATTAAACTATCACAACTATTATTCTCTCTTCCTAGTTAGATATATTAGGTACTAGACTTACGTTTTCCAGCTTAGGACAACTCTATTGTAAACTCCGTTATGCCCTCACCCTAGGACTAGATATGTAGGTCATTTTGTTCTCAATTTTCCTTTTCTTAGAGCACACTTGTTATTCACTGTTTTGTATATAGTTTTGTATTAAGCCTAAATCTTTTCTTTAGACTAAAAGGGGAATTGTAGTGAGATAGTCCTTCTGTGGCACTGACCACGCCCATTGGGGGTGGAGCGATGGGCGGAAGTGACCTGTGGAAGGAGGTCGGAGGGAGAGCAGGGGAGGAAGGGGGGGGAAGCTCTCTTGCTGGCAGGACTCGGACAGGAGAGCATCCGGTGGAAATTGCTGGTGTTCATCTGTCTAGGCTGTAAGTTATTTCTCCCTGAATAAACATCTATTCGGCCTATTTGTTTATCCTGATCCTTATTTAACCGCAATAGGTAGTAATTATAGATAAGCCATCACATCCAACTTACCAAACAGCTCCTATCTTTCCTTGTTCTGTTTTTTGGGGACAGGGTATCATGTCACCCAGGCTGACTTGGAACTTGCAGTGTAGTGTAGTATGGGGTGACTATGACCTTGGGACTCTAGTGCCTCTATTTCCATAGTGTTAAGTGGTACCATGTGGCACCACTCTTGGTTTATATGAGCTGAGGATCAAACCCTGGGATTTATGTACACTAGACAGACACTCTACCAAGTGAGCCACATCCCGAGTCTAATAGATTTTTATAATTAAGTCTTTGTTAAAAGGATCGGATGGAATTGAGTGTCTGAATTTCCAGGCTTCCTCATGTGGAACGGATGGTCCCCGACATGTTTGCTTTAGAAGCGAGGAACTCTGTCTTCTTACTTTCTGACTGCCAAAACACCAAAGCCCCTCTAAAGATTTAGGCATCAACCCTACTTTTGCAAACCTAGCCTTCCTCTTCAGTCCATGGCTTTGGGGAACCCTCTGGGGTACTCACCCTCTGGGCTGTGCTGCAGATGGCTGAGTAGCTGTCCTTGGTGCCCTGTAGGTGAGCTTGCACGCTCTGTTTCTGCTTTGCTTGTAGGTGGTCTGGACACTGGCTGATCAAAGTGTCACCTTTGGTTTTGAGGTCGTCGAGGCGGTCTTCAAACCCTGCTATTTCTTCCATTATTGCCTATAAAAAATGAGGCAGAGAGCCCCTAGGATCAATTCCCAGCTTGAAGACAACCTCTTTATTAAGCACCGAGTACAAGATCTCATTTTATTGTCGAACAGATTCTTGGTGATTCATTAGGTAAAAAAGAAAATGAGTATTTCAGGAAGCCACCAATGGGAAGAGTTAATGTGGTCTGGATTAGACACGCAACCGTGAAGTGACTTTAATACTACAACGTGTTCACAGATGGTCTCAGAGAGGCATTGTTAAACAGTCAGGGTAAAAGATGTCCATCTGTGTGGCAAATCTATGTGTTATAACCTAGACATGTTTTTCTTTTAACCTCAGGTAATTATAATTACTATTTAACTTACTTACTGCTCTGTAATAACATAATATATAATTTATACCCAATGACATTTATATATTAATACGATATAAAGGTAACTATCATGATTCCATGCTTACATTATTGCCCACTGTAGAGTATGGGTTGCCATTGTTATGCAGATGAGTGACTAAAACACAGAAAGGTCCTATTCAGGTATAACTCTTCTCCCATGCATTGTCTAGTGAGCATGCTCAGGGATTGCTCAGGAGGCCAGAAGCAAGCATGTCAAATGAGGCTTGGATCATTATAGGTCACACAATGCTAATGACAAGTGACACATTCTAATAATATAAGGGGGCCTGGGTGGATGCGTCTCTACATAACGGAATCATGGTTAGGTTCTCAGCAATGCTGCGTTTTCCTTTCTTCCAGTGGGGTTGGGTGAGTGGATATTAAACTCAGTTGGAAACCACTTTTGTCTTCAGCTTGAAGGCTGGAGAGGGAGAGGAGAGACCGCCCCCTGAGGTTCCTGCAGGGATAGACTACCTCGTGGGTTTGTGTGTGTGTACTGGTCAGTCTGTGGTCACCCTGACACAAGCTAGAGTCATCTAAGAAGAAGGACCATCAGTTGAAATAATGTCTCTGTGAAACTGGTCGTGTAAGGAATTTTCTTCACTAATGACTGGTGTGGGAGGGCCCGGTACACTGTGGGTGGGCCACTTGTGGGAAGGTGTTCCTGCGTTGTATAAGGAAGCAGCTGAGCAAGCCATGGAGAGAAAGCCAGTGCTCTGCATTCCTCCGTGGGCGTTGCTTCTGTGCCTGGACTTAACTCCCACCCTGACTCCCCGTATGTAAGGTGTACTAAAGCCTTTCCCTCCCAAGTTGTTTTTGGCCATGGCAGTTATCACAGCAACAGGATGCACAGTAGGAGGGCATAGTTTTGTAGCTACCAATATCAGTACAATTCTTACTCATCTCTCATCTATGCACCGAGCATACCCGACCCCACTTAGCTGCCAGGATCAAATGATACCTGGCATGTTCAGAGGAATCTGGTCACAGATGAGTTGTTGATTTTCTATAGGTGACTATTTCCTTCTGATAAAGAGGAGTCTGGCTTTCCTGGCACACAGCATTGTATCCATCTACATCATAGATTAAATTATTTGTCATTAAGGTCATGGCAGGTCCTTCCATGAAATGGTCTACATGCCATCTGTCACCAGTGTGTAATGACTAAGAACACAGAACAGCTAAGATAAGAAAGTCCATCCTCGGTGTAGATCCAACTGGTTCACAAAATGCTTCCAGAATTGCCGCAGTTTTGAGGTGAGGAGCAGCTGTCCCAGAGAGGCTCAGGTCCCAGCTAGGAAGGGAATGTGGCTGGCCTAGAATGCAGACTGACTCCCAGTGGTGTTTCTAAAGGACAAGGAATCTCTTCCTCTGCTAAATGATCCATGCACAATAAATTACAAGTCAAAAAAAAATATCTATGAGCTCAACAAACAGCAACATGTTCGGGAGCTGAGTGCTCAGGTTTCAGTCATCATTATTCCACCAAATATCAAGTTCAATGGCTCTAAACTGCCTGAGCCTTGAAGCATAGTCATGATTCAGAACTGCACTCAAGACACACATGTACACACACCATGCATACACACCTGCACATATGCACACAGGCAGACACATACACGGCGGCCGGGCAGTCAAAGCCACCCTGCGGTGAGATGGGCTGTACCTTGTGATGGGCGAGCTGCTGGGTAATGGTCTCCAGGCTGCTGGCCTCCAAAGGGTCAGGTGCCACCAGCCGGCCAGACATCTGCAGCAGCCACTTTTCTACATCTTGGAGTTCACTGTTGTAGTCTTCATGGTCTCTGACCTTTGCTTCCAGACTGAAGACGCGCTCCTACAAAACCAAAACCAGGTATGTGTCAGAGCTGAATTTGAGCCTAAAACTTACTCAGAATTGTGTTGTATTTAAAAATGTCCAGGGTAACTCGTAAGTTAGGCAAACTGGGTTGTGCCGGAAAACCACCAAGATGGGGTTAAAGTACACTTCAGGGGTAGAGGGCACATTCAAGCGCATGGATTCCATTCCCAGCATCCAAAAGGAAATTAATTACAGAGAAAATCATCAGGAATGGGATAAACAGCCACCATGCTCTTAAATATGCCTCTGGCCTATGCCAGTGCACCAAAGTCTGTCGTTGAGCGGACAGAGGCTGGCTCCGTCACCTCCTGGGCAGTCCGCACTCCCCACGCCACCCTATGCCTTCACCTTGCCCATGCTGCACAGGTCCCGGAAGTCACTTTGAAGTTTCTCTATCTTGTCCTTTAAAGTCTGATCCTGGACCAGTTCCAGAAGCGCCTCGCCCTTCTCTCGCACCGAGTTCACGGTCGGCTCGTGGGACAGCACCGTTTGTTGTAGTGACTTGAATCACCGAGACACAAAGGGAAAAGCAGTCATCTCATGAGGTTGAACAGTAAGAAAACACAGGGGTGCCTGTGGCAGCCTTGGCACCACCTACCCCGGAGGAGGAGACGGCGAATATTTATGGAATCAATTAGCCACAAAACATTAAAAAGAGAATACTTTACCATAGCTTGTGCCATTTAAAAATATTATGGGGAAAAGGACATGTGATGGTCTTTATAGGGGAGGAAAAAAATAGAGAAATTGTCATTTAGGGAAACTGAACACAGCTCATATTTCTGCCTCCCACTTCATTACTTTCTGCAGAGACAAATGTCGACAAAAACGTCACCCATCAGTTCGGAGGAGGTCACACGTCTGCCGTCTGTTGCGGCAAGTTGGCCTTAGATAGAGAACGTCCAGCAGCATGTTTGCTGAGACAGGCTCAAAGCATACTTAACTATATTAGGAAATTGGTCCCAACTGGGGTAGCAGAGGAGGGAGGGGTCCTCATGAGTGCATCTTCAGTGATAACCTGCCAGGCCTGGGGGTGGGAGGGGGAGGCCAGGCACAACATCAGAGCTAGAAATACGCTAGCTTCTGTGGAAGCCGTTTGGCGTGAGGTGAGCCTGCACACTGTCGTTCCTAAAGACTGTTGCTAAATCCCCAGGGCCATTTTCAAATGCAGATAGCCTACAGCTCCATCAAGGTACTGGGCTATGAATTCCACATACACGTGTGTGTATATATACGTACATATACGTGTGTGTGTGTGTGTATGTTTGTCTTTCTGTTTTTCTATCATGATACCTATGCCAGATTTGCTTTAGGTAAGACCAGGTGGGCAGAAACATGTAGGGCATTCATGAGAACAGATCACCACATGTAAGTGGACGTGGGCTTTGAAAGTCTGAGCAGGTGAAATTTCACCCTTTATCTACCTGTTATAGCTCTAGAATGTCTCCCTGGCCCTGCAGAAACTCAATTTCCTAGGGTTTGCCTATAATTGCTCAGTTAGTAGTCACTGTCTTTAAACCGTGCCATCTCGTTTTCCAATTTGCTGGGAGTCAACTTCTGGGACCCAGATATGCTGTCGGTGACAAAGGTCACATTGGAGAATCATGTAGTCAAGTTACAGGGGGAAAAAAAACTTGCAAAAATATTTCACGGTATTTTCAGCTTATTTTTTTTTTGGGTGGGCTCCGTTCATAGCTACCTTCTGCTGCGTGGGGCCCCCAGGCTGTGAGTTGAACACCCTTGAGAAGATCCCTATATCTGACTCAAAAAGGCGTGTTGATTGATTATATCAGCTTTTGAATATTAGTCCCTAAAAGGAAAAATCATGCCAAAGCTGTATAGTTAGCCAACTATGCCTGCATACACCATCAGTAAAGAAGATGTACAGGAGTACATTCCAACACCTACATAGGTGAACGCTTTTGGAGTAGACTCTCGCCCATTCGGTCCCTGCCTGGTTTCCACACGCAGTGTGTTAGTAGGTAACAAGAAGGGACTACCTTGTATTTGGAGAGCTGCGCCTTTTTCTCATACAGCTCCATTTTGGGTTCTTCGGGCGCGTGCAGGATTTCCCGGTATTCTGCCGTCCATCGGGTCAGCACTTTGCATTTGTCTGAGAACTCCTTGGCTAAGTGCAGGCCCTTCTCCAGGCTCATGTGCTCCTTCCTTACAGTGCCGGTCAGGTCCCTCAGCTGCTCCATGTGGCCGTGGATCTCCTCCCTCAGTGCCTCAGCCTCGCTTTCCTCCAGGAATTTTATAGCCCTCTCCCCTTTCTCTCGAGCCGACTTCAGCAAACTGTGGCCCTTCTCCATGTCTTTCAATAAAACCTGAGGGAGAAAGCGGGTGACTACTGCTGTGAAGAAACCCCTTGGCCGGAAGCAACGGGAGGAGGAAAGGGCTCCTTTCACTCGCTGTTCTGTATCATCAAAAGTAGTGAGGGCAGCAACCAGGATGATGTACCTGATGCTCAGCAGGCTGTCACATAGAACCCAGGGCCACCAGCCCGGGGGTGGCACCACCCATAACGGGCTGGGCCCTCCCCCACGGGTCACTCTTTAAGCCAGGTGGTGGTGGTAGCACGCCTGTAATCCCAGCACTCTAAAGGCTGAGGCAGGTGGATCTCTGTGAGTTCGAGGCCAGCCTGGTCTACAGAGCTAGATCCAGGACAGCCAAGGGCTGTTACACAGAGAAACGCTGTACTGGGGGAGAAAAGGGAATGAAGGAAGGGAGGGAAGAAGGAAGGGAGGGAGGGAAGGAGGGAGGGAGGGGGGGAACCAAAGAAAATGTCCTAAGGGCTTGCATACACATCATTTTCTCCATTGAGGTGCCCTCCTCCCTCCTCTGGGATGACTCTGACTTGTGTTGATATAAAGCCAGCCAGCACAGAGAGCAAGTGTTAAGCAAACACAGTGTGGCTCTTATTCTCTGCAAATACTCTTTCAGATTCTACTTGGAATCATCCTATAGCCCCTTAAAATAAGTTTTTGAATTTTTTTTCCAGGTTGGACCTGTCAATATATCTGAAGTTCCCTTCTTTAATTCAACAGACGATTTAAGACTCAATACGCCATTTTCAAGTCGGAGATGTTAAAAGGAACCCGATGTGTCTTTTATCCCCAGCAAAACTGTATCCCAAAAGATTTTGTTTACTAGTCTGTTAATGCACCAGAATGTGAATTTAAGACCTAAGGGTCAGGCTTTGTCTGTTTAACACCTGGTGGACAGTTACACATAGTCCATTCCGATGACTATCACGGGAGTGGAATCAGCTTTGGCAGTAAAGCATGTATAATCATATTTGGATTAAATCGATGAGCTGAAGGCCATCAACCGCTTGAAGTCAGGAAGAGCACACACGTTTCCAGATCTACCCGTGGAAGGGGATTGTGGGAGAAGGAGGAGAGGCTGGAGCCGGAAGGATGAATACCTACCTCCAGCGTCTTTAGTTTTTTTCCCATCATTACTTCATCGACTTTGTCAATCTTGGTAGCCACATTCTTGAAGTTTTTATGAGTGGACCCGTACCAATCCGAATAGGAACTGAGAGACGACTCTGTTTCCTCCAGACTCTGGATTTCCTCTTCTAAGAATTTGATTTGCTCCTATGAAAGCAAAGAGAAGATTCAACCATGGATGAAAGAAAGCCACAGTGGACACTAGACACCTTCGGTGGAAGTTGCTGAAGACAGACGGCTTGGGCTCATGATATCAGCTATCCCTGGTAAACGGCGGGGGGGGGGGGGCGGCAGCTCACCAGCACTTGGAGCAGCAAGGCCTGGTACCGGGAAGTCAGCTGGGTGGCCTGGCTGCCCATCCTGCTGCTCACGTGGCTCTCTCCCAGGATCTCCTGTGCTCTGCTCCCCACCTCCTCAACTTCATCTCGGTGTGCTGACAGGTCTTCATGCCACTTCTGAAATGCCAAGAGAACCAGAGGGAAAGGGACGTGGCCCGGACACTTAAATAAGACAATACTGTGCGTGCCTTCGGAAGGGAACATGATTACCACCCGTGTTTGGGAATATACTTATTCTGAGATGCAATTTTTGAAAGTGTGTCAAATATAATCCTTGTGAAAAACTATGTTACAACATGGTGATAATGATTGCATACCTATAATTCTGGATAGTTTTCTTTATATATTATATTTTGGTTCAAATAACTTCTTAAAAAGTGTTTCATATCTTCCTTTGTAGTTTAATCAGTTTTAAAATATGAAATGAATAGTGAAAACAAGGTACCGATTCCTACACATTATTTGGATATGTGCAAGAAACTTATGTAAAAATTAAAAAGAAACTAGTTTATGAATCATTAACTTAAGGAACTTTGTTAGATTCCCTTTCATATAATAACCATAATTGTAAAAGATTGTGATTTCCATATTTTTATAATGGAAGTCAGCAGACATGGGAAATAAATATAATAGTTTCACAAAAACTATATTCTATTTTAAAATTTTTCATAATTTAAAAAATTAGTTACTGATATGTGTGCACTTGCACGTGTGTGGAGGTCAGAGGACAAGTTTAAGGTGTTTCTGTCCTTCCGGTATGGGTACCAAGCACCAAACTCAGGTAATTAAGGATGTACAACAGGCACTGTTACCTGCTGAGCCGTCCCTCTGACCCAGCACGGAAAAGATGAGCCTAAGAAGTAACTGTTGTAAGGAGAAGCATCTCACTATTTTAAATGTTCTAGATGTGCCTAGTGAAAACTCAGAAGACATCCACCTTAGATGGACAACTCCTAATGTTTTTCTGAAACAAACCACAGACTTTGACAAGGCTGGGGAACTTCCCGGAGTCGCACCTTCATCTGAAGCAACTGCATCTCCTTGGTAGATCGGCTACTCTGGCAATCGCTCCTGACACTGATTTTCTCCTCCATTCTTTTGAGCCATTCATCCACCTGCTGGAACTTCTGCTCCGTCAGCCTCAGCTTGTTCACCACGTTGTTGAACTGTGTCCGGGTCTCAGCCAGTCTGTGCTGGTAGACCTGCCAATCCTGACGAAGAGACTCCAACACTCTGTCTTCTGCCTGGGGGATGCCCGATGGGATCACTTCCTCCCGGGTGTGCAGTACCGAGTTCAGCAGGGCCTGACCCTCTGCACAGTGTACTTGAAGCTCCTGCGGAAAGGGGGCATGGGAACCATGACTCATTCATAGTTGGTGCCAGTCAGTGTGTCTCAGCTACACCATCTGGGCCAGCTTGTAATTTAGACTAGACATGTGACTTTATCCTGCACGCCTACACAGTGCACACCTAACAGTGAAAGTGGCCTTCCTAAGTCTGGAAAGAGAGCCTGGAAATCTCCCAATGAAAACAACAATTACCACCAGGCAGTGGTGGGGCACACCTATAATCCAGGACTCAGGAGTCAGAGGCACGGGGATGGCTGAGTTCATCGCCCACCTGGTCTACAAAGGGAGTTCCAGGACAGCCAGGGCTCTTGCACAAAGAAACCCTGTCTCAATACGTAAATAACTGGCTAAATAAATAAATAAAAACCAATGATTTCCCAGTTAAGTTTCTGAAATTTGATTTTTCAGCTCGTAGGCGAAGCAGTCATGACAAAAAGGGATATCAATTAAAAAAAAAAATCGATCTAGGCTTATTACAGTCCAGAATCTTCTTATGCAGCATGCAAGGCTGCATGCTACATCTACTGCCAAGAAAGCAAGTCTGGGCCCTCTTCGTGGTGAGGGGTGGGAGTTCTCTTCCAGGTCTATGCTCTAGGGAACCATGGTGACCCAGAAAATTTGGACCAGTAACTCCCTTTGTAGGCATACAGACCCAGGAGGCTGAATCACTCCACCAGCCTAGTAGGTGCTCCTATATACAAATATACTCCCTTGGCCACAGTGTACGCCTCGAAGATTCACCCTAAACAGATAAGTATGAACTTATCTTAAATAGCATGCCTTGCCTTTTTTTTTTTTTTATAGAAACATCATATCCTTAACTATTCTGGCAAAATGGTATTATATACTTTAAATTTTAGTCATAAGAAATTGATCCATGCTTTTAAATGATATGATCATCTATAATAATAATAATAATAAAAGAACCTTGTAAAGTGCCACCATGAACATCAAAAGCAGCATATTCAGTCAGAATGTAATAACACAGATGGCCCTGTAAGCTCAGTAAGGTGCTTGCTCAGCATGCAAAAAAAAAAAAAAAAAAAAAAAAAAAAAAGCCCCGACTTTCCATCCAGACAGACAAATGAAAAAGCCACAGAACAAAACTCCTGCAACAGTCAACAGTGTGCACACGTGAGCCCAGTAGTCACAAGACACTGAGGCAGGAGGATCACCAATTTGTGAGTAGCTTAGGGTATATGGCGAGTTGAAGGCCAGCCAGAGCTACCTAGTGAGGCCATGTAAATCCTGCTCATAGGAGAGAAGTCTACACTTGGCCTACAACCATTTGAATGAAGCTGCCAATGTATGATTGTTCTTACAGAAAGATACAGCCACCTCACAAGCTTCCGCAGTGCCAAACAAGACAACACACATTTACACGACACTCGAACAAACGTGGAAGCTTTATTGCAACATCAGTGCTGTGGGGTTTGCAGGCTGTGCTATCATGTCATTCTGCCAGTGCAGTACTCATCCAGCCAGTGCAGTCAGTGTGGCTGCGTGTCAATAAAACTTTCTTAAAGCACAGACATTGCGGCCACACGCTGTAGTTAACTGATACTACTCAAACTTATCAGTCTTCTCAATTTGTCTCCTGTCTTAAACAATGATAGCAGGCATATGTACATGCGTGTGTGCACAGACACATGGAGTAACAGCCAGGCCTGTAAGATCTCACAGATCAGAATGCTTATTATTATCAGGCGGGGCACAGGAGCCTCTAAGATGACTTGATGAAATTGTAACTTGTATGACTTCTAGTGTTTATTTATCTAGCGCCTGTTATCTTTAAGTCAGATAGTTTCTTCTCATTTGACCTTCACAATTGTGTTGAGGAAACTGAGGGAGGGAGGTTCTTTTGTGTCTGAAGTCTCCTAGTAGCAGGTACCACGGACACGGAGAAGTAGAGTTCACAGTTTCCTAACCCCAACCTGTTAGCCTGGCATTACACAACCCTTCCTGAAACTCAGCAGTAGGTCACGGAAGTTGCACAAGCCAGGGATAACCATGACAGTCTGCTTCCCCCACCTTGTCCTAGCTGTAGGACAGCTTGATATTCTTGGACCCACTTTTTTTTGCGGTTAACAGCATGATGAGAAGCTCTAGTACACTCCCTAGTGGGACATCAGGGAGGTCTTATCAGCCTTTCCAATTCTTTGTTGTGTGCTCCTAGAAGATTTTTTTCTGGAGACTTCTCTGACTCTACCTAACTGTGTAGGCAGGTATGAGTGATTAAGGGTTCGATGCTGCCATAAGATCCTTTTCATTAGTCTATTACTGTCTCTCCCCTCGACGTTTATAATGATCTACTCATGGGTATGTGTTCCTCACTAAATTGCATGAAATTTAATGCCCAAGCCATCTTCATACGCTGTAGTTTGTGAAGTACGTGGTTTGTGTTAGGTGTTGGGTAACTAACTGAAGAGGTGAATAAGGACATGGGCTGTGACCACCGTACCCACTCTTATCTGCAGAGTTGAGGGCATCCCCACCCCTTCTGGCTACTTGGATTCTGAGCTAAGGCCCACACCCTAGAGGGAGCAAGTGGCTTCAGATCGTGCTATCAGTTTCACATTTTGTTGGCTCTTGCTGTTTTAGCCTTCATCTGAAACTTCCTTTTGGAAAGCTACAGGCAGGCGTTAGCTCAGTAGCCACCCTGGTAACTGAGTGAGTCCTCCAAGAGCTGGTTTCGTTGGTTTAAATTGCCTAACAAGTGACGGGAGCTTGAATGTTCTAGAACAAGCCTTACCTTAACTGAGTCAGTGTCGGCTCTCTGTAGGAGCCAAGGTCACTTTTTAACTTTCCATCTCTTGGAATTATAAGGTCACTTTCCTAGAAAGGGAGCCTTGGTTTTCTGATAGGGTTACCTGGAGATCCCGCAGCATTGTCTCATGAGTGCGGGTGTCGCCCTCAAGGGCTGAGCATCGGTCAAGCTTCTCTTGTTCTTGCCCCAGCCAGTTTTTGAACATCTTTAGGTCTCTCTGATACTCCTGGTGAAGGCGAACCAGCCTTTCCAATTTTGTGACTGCTTCCTGTGATCAGCATTTAAAAATGGTTAGGGAAGAAACATGTCCCTGAACGCAGAATTCACTTTTGCAGTCAAATTTTCTTTTACGGTCATTTATTTGTGTGTGTGTGTGTGTGTGTGTGTGTGTGTGTGTGTGTACACAAATGCCACTGAATGCATGTGGAGGGATTCAGCTCTCTCCTTCCAACTCAGGGGTCCGGATCTTGGTGACAAGAGCCTTTGCTCACTGGAACATCTTCTCAGCTACAATTTTGAAGTTTTAGAAAAGTGTAATTATTAAATCATTAGTAAACAGTAAAACTTCCCTTTTAAAAAAGAACTTTTAAATTCCCCATACAGAAAGAAGACACAGCTGAGGGCTGATAGGGAGTGAGGTTAACTGAGGGGAAATATGTCCCAAATATCCTGAAATTCTCAAAAAGCCAATGAAAAAATGAACAAGAAAAAGAATGGAACCGTATTTCTCTCTAAGAAAAAAAAAAATAACAAAATGTGAAAACACATACTTAAGTCTGCAAAGATCATTTTGAAATAACTACCTGGCCTGTGAATTTTCAGTAAAATGTTAGACGGATGTGTCAAAAATGAAGGGACTTTACATTCAGTCAGCAATGGGAACCAAAACATTTACATTGTATATTAAATGAGAACTTGCAGTTGGTGACTTTGTCTAATAGAGTAGAATGTGCTCCTTCCTGTAGGTGTTATTATTTTCCTTGGGAAGCCCAAATGACAAATAGCAAATGTGACCAGGTGATTGTTCTCTACTTTATAAAATTCCCATAGCTAGTCACTTAACTTTCAGGTTCTAAAATATTGGAAATCTTGTTTGCCTTTGCTAGTGCTATTTTTAACATAGTAACGTTCACTAAGCTTGTTTTGCTCTGTTTTCACAAGGCTGTTGGTCTTGGAAATCACTGAATGTTTAAACGGTTTCAGCTCTCCACACTCCTACCCGGGTGAAGCCAAAGGACACTGGATAGCCATACCTTGGCCCTCTCTTTGATGGCTTGGTGTCGTTCTTGAAGATCCTGCAGTTCTAACTGGGTGACGTAATGCTCTGTCATGCCTGCCCTCTTGACTTCAATGGTCTCCAACAGGCTGCTATGACTCAGAACTTCCTCGTTTAATAGCTAGAGAAGAGAAGAGTAAAAGAAATGAAACGAATGGCTATGTACAAGAACAAGGATCCTGCAGAAACTAAGGGGTATTAACTGTACTGTGACAAAGGACCTTTAGCTATTTCACTTTAATTACACAGACGTGTGTGTGTGTGTGTGTGTGTGTGTGTGTGTGTGTGTAAAACAATGTATATAATATTTCTATATGTAGTTCATTATCTGATCCAGAATGTCCCTGAGACACTATTTCCCAATAATCGACTTTATATTTCTTTCTTTCCTTCCTTCCTTCCTTCCTTTCTTTCTTTCTTTCTTTCTTTCTTTTTTTTTTTTTAAGGTTTATTTACTTATTACCTATACAATGTTCAGCTTGTATGTCTGCCTGCAGGTCAGAAGAGGGCACCAGATCTCATTATTGATGGTTGTGAGCCACCGTGTCGTTGCTGGGAATTGAACTCAGGGCCTCTGGAAGAGCAGTTGGTGCTCTCAACCTCTGAGCCACCTCTCTAACCCTCTATATTTCAAATTTCTTATATCTGGAAATAGCTCACAATTCTTCCTCATCAAGCCTTCTTCCCCAGCCTTTTTTATTTTTTTTTTTAATAACAGTAAATGCCACCCCACCACCCTCACCTCACCTCTCAAATAGCCAATCTAGAACACAGGAAGGAGTTTCATGCTCTGTCCACCTACCGCAGGCCACTCTTAACTTTCAACTGGATTTTAACAGGAGTCTCTCAGACAGAGCTAAAGTGAAAGATTGGGTAGTCTGGGATACGGAGTCTACTGGAAGCCTGCACACAGTTCAGGAGAAGGTGCCTCCCCCAGGTCACTTCAGCACCCTCCCCTGCTCCAGCAATTCCCATCCCATAGTGCACCAGGAAGCCCTCCTTCCTCAGACTACAGATATTATAGAATCCGTCTTCAATTCCTTCCAGATTGCTCTTTGTACTCAATCCTTTAAGGGCATGGTCAACCTGTCTCCACTTTCTTGCCCTGATGCCCTGACTCCAAACAATCAGTGTTAACCCTTTCCAAATTAGTGTCTCACACGTCACAGTATATCTTTGTGATCGCTCGCTGCTATAATTATTTACTTGAATGTTTATTGGTGAGTGTACGTATCCCTATCAGAGTGCAACCTTTGCTTGCTAGCTTACAAATAACTGAGGGAGCTCGGTGCAAACAATGGGAAACCAATGGGGGACTCTTAGGGAAGTGAGATGTTCACCTTCACACCAGTGTAACAGCCAACTGATCAACAAGAAAGCAGGTGAGAACTGGGAGCCTTAGAATTCAGGTGAACCGGATGGACCAGCAGTAACTATGGGGATGATCTTGGGATGAAAAGGGTGGCCAACTTAAGATGTACAAATAAGCAAAAGCAGAGAGCTTGAAGCATTTCCATGCGGAATATAGTAGACTCAGTTCCAGACATGATATTCCAGTGAGTATGGCCTGGGGGGGGGGGGAGGTGTGGCTGCCCAGCAAAGGGTCCCGGCAGGCATGTTGTGTTTGAATACTACGTCAATGAAAGAGGCCTTCTGTTTACTTGCTTTCTGGTGTGTCGAAAACAGGGTTTCTCTGCGTATCCCTGGCTGTCCTGGAATTCTCTCTATAGACCGGGCTGGCCTCGAACTCACAGAGATCCACACGCCTCTGCCTCCGCAGTGCTGGGTGGGATTAAAGGTGTGTGCCACAATCACCCAGCTAATGGAAGAGGTTTTTGTTTTTGTCTTTTGTTTGCTTTTTTTTTAAAAAATTTAAACTCTTTACATATTTTAAAACATTTTCATGTAGTATTAGAACCATCAGATGATATTGATCAAAAGTAGTAATATGGGGCCTATGGTTTACCTCTGTGGTTCAGTGCTTGCCCGACTTGGGTTTAATACCTAGCATTGAAAGCAAGAGAGCAGGTAGGAAAATAAAAACAAAAAGTAGTGGCAATAATACAAAAGAATGTAATCAAAAGGAAGAACGCTTACTTCTGACAAGTAAGTAGTGACAAATTTTAAATGGTCCCTGTCATAAAACATGGGTCTATGTTATTACACTGGAAAAGAAAATTTTTACTCCTGGGTACAATAACAACAAACCCAATCCTACTTTAGAAAGGTATTAGAAATTATAGCACGGGGTTCAAATGTAATTCCCCTGTGTGTGTGTGTATCCCTGGCGCCTCGGTGACCACTTTTGCCTGCGGTACACGATACAATGCAGAGCACGTATCCAGTTCGAACCTTGGCTTTCCCGAGAGCGGTCACTTTCTCCCGCAGCTCCGTGTGCTGTCTTTCCGATTCGTTCAGGCTGCCTTCCACGCCATCCATCCAGCTGGAGAACTGCCGCACGTCATCCTGATAACTTGTCCACTGAGAGAGTGCTCCTTCCAGCCGACTGAAAGGTGGGGGGGGGGGACATGTCTTTATGGGTCTGATCCCTGGCATCTGCCTTAGGTCCTCTCTAGCCAGCAGAGGGTGGGCAGGCCTGAGATAGGCAGCCAAACCCAGCTCTCATGGAAACAGCCCCAGAGAGCGTGCATTTAAATCCAGAGGGGGTCTGAACGTGACCTCTAGAGGGGGCGGGTCAAGGGGACACCAGGCACAGGGAGGGGCTGGAGGTCACCCGGATTAGGATCTCCAGATCAAGTCTGAGCAGAGCTGACCAGAGAGAGAACCCACCCTTACTCCAGCGGGTCAGCCTCTCAGGTTGTCAGCGTGGGAGTGACTTAGAGAAGAGTGACTATCAGAAGGGGGGGCAAACAGGGAGACATAAGCACAGTGCTCATCTCTCGTGAGTCTAAAACTCGCAACGGAAAACGGGGCCATCTTCCCCTGAGGTGACCTAAATATTGAAACTTGACATCTCCCCGACGGGTAAGTACTTTCACTGCACACATCCCATTTTGATTGCCATGAATTACTGAGACGAATTTTCATTCTGTCATTGGCCACGGCGGACACCGTCAGTGGCCACTCACGGGTAGCCTCAGATCCCCCCCTGCAGAGGACCTGTGACACTTCCTGGTCCCTGCTGCACCCCAGCTTGACAGCGTTGAAAACAGCGATTGGCAAAGACACTGCCATCCCCTAATGGACAACCCTCAGTCCTCTCCTGGTTATTTGTTCCCTGGTATCCCCACTTTCTGCCTTCAGATGGGGCAACTCAGGGGCACTAAACCAGCACCCAGTGTCACCCAGCTGTACCCTGAAGGACTGGTTTGATGACGTTCCTTTCCTCATCACTCCTGGGTGAGTGTCTCCTTAAGACACCTGCTCCCAAGTGAATTACTTGCTTTGAAGCAAAATCTCCCCACTGTATGAAACACTTATTATCGTTTGATTGTCAAGCATCAGTCAGCAACCAAGAAATACACATTTGGTTACGTTAAAGCGTAGGCACAATATTTCAGGCCAACTGAAGGCAAGGCCTTACCCTCTATGTTCTCTCGTTCTTTAGAGCTCTTATAAGAATGGGGAGGGGGGGAGAGAAAGGGAAGGAGGCATGCAGGAAGGAACGGGAAATAGGAAGTAGTAAGAAGGAAGGGAGGAAAGAAAGCGGAAGCAGGCAAGGAAAGCAGCCGGTGCTGAGGCGCTCTGCTGCCACTCAGGCGTGGCTCCCTGGCACTGGGCACCGCCTCACTCACCTCTTACATCGAATGGCTGCAGACAAGAGCGATTCCCACATGTCCTTGACGGCCTGCAGCTGCTGCTGAACAGCAGGGCTGCCTTCCGGAGAGGTGCTCTGCAGAACGTACTCCCCCCGCGCCACCATCATTTTCATCTGGATCTCCTTCTCCTGTTTCACGGAGAGCAGCGCCTGTGGAGATCACACGCACAAGCCTCTGTAGTTGCCTGTTGGTATTTCCTGCTGCCCTGTAGCTCAGAGGCGTACCAGCACGCCATGCGGCACCTGTGGGAAGACACCTTCGGGGACTGACTGCCAGTAGCCCGGCTCCAGTCACCTGCTGGTCTTCCCTGTTTAATTTCTTCCTTCCATGTTTCGTTTTCCTGGTTTAACAGGGGGACCATAGATCCTCGGACTCTTAAAGTTCTGAGGATGGAAAGACACTCGTGTGCATCTAGTGTGGCCACTCCACGGGGCTGGGTAACCTGGATTGAGGTTTTCACTGTTCCTTATCATAGGAAAAGGGGATTCAAACATGCAAAACTGGTAGCATCTGTCAAAACGCCATACTCCTGGTCACGTCCTGACCTATGTCTTGTATCCCTTGTGTTTAGAGGGAGCCTACGGTGGTCCTGTGCCGGCTGTGCCAAGAAGGGATAGCAAGCTCGATCTTAGTAACCACACAGGCTCTTCTCTTCTAGCTTTTTCTTCTGCCTTCCTCTCTCTCAAATCTCCACCCAGGAGTGTCCTGCACCAGGGCACGCTTCCCTCTTTAGAAAATCATGCCTTTGCTTTGTGCAGGTGAGATGGGAGAGACAAATAGACATGCTGGAGAGTTGGTTCTGTCCTTCTACCACGTGGTGGCAAGAATTGGGCTCAGGCTTAATGGTGGCAAGTGCCTTCTTACATAGAGCCATCTCACCGTCCGTCCATCCATCCGTCCATTTGTCCGTCCATCCATCCATCATTCCTAAAAGCCTCAGCTAAGTGTTAGAGTTCCTAGGATGATACTTGCTCCAATATTCAACATATCTCTCCCACACTGCTCCATTCCTGTATGTACCCAAAAGCTATACACACACACACACACACACACACACACACACCACCATCAACACCATCTGCTACCATAGTCTCCTACACTTCAAACTCAGCAGCAGACCACACAGCTGTGGGGAACAAAGGTCATATTTTATTCCCTTTTGATTCGTTGGTGTGAAAGGACTGAAGGTATGAGGCAGAGATGAATGGAGATTAATTGGTTATTAAAATGCAAAATAGAATCGACATCTCAAGATGGGAGCAGAGGTGACTAAGTGATACAGGAAGGAAAATAAGTTGAATAAATAAATAAATAAATAAAAATGTTTCGCCAAAATATTTCCTCAGAATACATATGTCTGTGGTGGAATTCGAAGCTACCTTCTTGATTGCCAGCTGAGCAAATAACCACATTTGTGTCTTATTTTCTGCAGAGTTTGTGGATGAATGTGCTCAAAAGAACGATTAATGCTTAGGGATGAGCATACTAAGCAAGAAAACACACATCCAAAGAGCATCCAGAAAGCTTTTTTTAGACAGAGGCCCGCATAATCATACCAGGCCATCCCTGAGACAAGGCAACGTGTAAGCGAGAGTTCTCTCGGCATACGCACCTCCAGCTTGAGCATCCTGCCGTCCAGCACGCTCTTGTCAGACGTAGGGAGGCAGTATGAATCCAGCATGTGGACGGCGTCTGTCATCCAGTCCTGTAGTTCTTTAACGCCCAGCGAGAACTGGCTGTGCTCAGCAACGATTCTGTCCAGCCTGGACACTTTCTCCTGGGAACCATAGAGATGGGGTTTCTAGCTGTCAGCTCTACAGAGACTTCGCAGCCCGTTGTCACTCATACTGGAAACTAACACTTCATCAGAAACCATCAGTCATCCCAGAGGCTGCCCAGCAAAGGGGGGAGTGTGGCTTCACTGCATGAGGTATGTGACACACCTTCCTGTAGCATAACCAGGTCAAAAGACGTGACAATAGCAATTCACTGCCCTAAACAGACGTCGTTATGAGAACCATGTCTTGTTTTTCATTCAGTAGAATTTCTTCCTAATGTTGACTGGCTGTCAATTCACAGTCAGCTTTAGCTTTCACATATTATATTTGGTTCAAATTATACCACATATCCTTACAGACCTACACTGTGGTCTTAAAAAATACTGATCTGAAACTCTGTAATGATTCTAAATAACATGCATACAATACGTGTATATTTAGCTGAAACAAATTTTGCGTAGGCATGGGAGAGTGTGAGGTCTCAGGATATGTACAGAGGACAAAATGTATACATCTGCATTTTAAATGACAAGAAAATCTATGTGTTTTTCCTTATTGCTTCACTTCAGATCACATCCATGGTGGTGGATGAAGATTTTATATAGCATTCAAACTTTCGAAGCATTCGAATATGTCTTGCTCTTTCATGTCTAAGCAACTGCAAATGGCTTCGTTTGGGAAGGTCTTCTTTTGGTTTTGTATTTTTATCTTTGAGACAGGCTTATGCAGCCCTGGACTTGCAGTAATCCCCCTGCTGTTGCTCCCCGAGTCCTGGGATTCCAGATGTGCACAAGCACTCCAGTTGCAGAGAGTTGTTCTTAATGCATTCTAAGTTTAGGTATGTGCCTGATTGTTTAAAGTTAGGTGAAAGCAGTATTTTCATCTAATAGCCATGGGTACAAATGGAGACAGTTCATACCATGACACTGTGAAGACACAGATTAGCAGATTAGAAGTAACTTCACTGTAAAATGGCCGAGGCCACATGGAAGATCAAATTATCATGGAGTCCCTAAATACTAACATCTGAAATTGTTAAAACAGAAAGCACACATTGTCGTTTATTCAGGCATGAAGAGGAACATCCATTCACAGGGTCTGCATCTCTATCGGGGCTCACTCAGTGATGTGGGTCCTGTGTATACCCACCACTTTATTCCAAGGTCCTTGAAAGATTTATTCATTAGACTAGTCCTTGCCAATTCCAAACTATGCTTTAGACTCTTCTTGGAAACTATTGATTAACACATCCCCATCTACCATATCATGAATATACAGAAGCTAGATGACTTTTTTTAAATTACCCTAGACTTACTCTACAGACACTAGTACATTTTAAACTGCATTTGGGCTCATGTTTTTCTAGTGTAATTTAACCAGGCTGTCTTCTAGAACTCGGGATTATTTTTGTTTGTTTGTTTGTTTGTTATGTACCAAGCCACTGGAATCAATTGCCATGAAACACATCATTTTATTAATGATGGAGACTGGATGTGCGTTTCTGACTTTGCCAACATCCCTCACTAACTTCAGAGAACCACAGTAAGAAATATGGTAGAAGTGACCAGTCGGGTTTCAAGGGAGATGTCATGGTTGCATGCCATAAAGTTGGCCTGGAGACATCACTCTGTGGGAGTGTCAGGATGTACTCTGCATGGCCTATCTGCATCCCAGTTTTGCAACATCAGTATCACACTCACACACAGCACATGCCAGGCGTTACCTTGGTTACATTGCTTAGCGCTAGATACTGAGAAGACAGCTGCGACACTCTGTGCACAAAGCTCTTGCTGGCAGCTTGTCCTTCCCACAGCTGCCGAGCTTTCTCCTTCAGCCTGTGGAGCTGAGGCTCGTAGCACTGTATCTCCTCAAGAACAGACTGGAAAGCACAAGCGAGTTACCATTCAGAGGCCAGGGCAAGCGCATGGAGGGACAAAGCATGGGCCCAGAGAACATGGACATAGACATCGACAAGCAACTGGAGTCCCCTGAAGACTGCATTATTTCCAAGCTATACACAGTGGAACGCTACAGGAAGAAAACAAACCATGCCTCAGAGGAGAGACGGAAATTATTAATTCTGTCAGAACAAGGAGAAGGCATCTCAAGGTGGTGTCAGCTAAAACCAGGGCACCCAGCATGCACCTGGCCACATAGTGGACAGAGGGGGGAGTGAAGAGGAGGTCACTTGGCCAGGTCCCATCACCTGGAGCTTCTGCTGTTCTCTCCTCTTGGCGGGCAGGTCATAGAGACGATTGCTGCTCTCCTGCACCAACCTTTCGGTTTTACTCAGCCAGTTCTGCACGGGTTCTGCGCTCACTTCGAAGTCTTTCATCTGGATCTTTAGATTCTGCAAGGGTTTAGATAACAACAGGGATGAATGAGCAAAGGCAAACCTCAAGGGACTGACTGCCCACTCGGTAAGTATGCTCTAAGGTGTGGGGATGCGAATTTAATTTGCAGAACCAACGTAAAACGAACGAACAATGCTAGCATGTGGGCATGGGTTTGTGATCCCAGCATTGAGAAGGTCAATACAGAAGGCTCCCTGGAGACTAGCAAAATCTGAGCCATCTAGACTCAGAGAGAGATATCGCGGTTAAATAAGGATCAGGATAAACAAATAGGCCGAATAGATGTTTATTCAGGGAGAAATAACTTACAACCTAGACAGATGAACACCAGGAAATTCAACCCGATCCTCTCCTGTCTGAGTCATGCCAGCAAGTAAACAGTACTCGTTAGAAATGGCGCCCATGTGGCTAGTAAGAACTTCCACTTAAAATTTAACAAAAGCTTAAAAAAGGATTTTAGAAACAAAAGAACAGAGATAAGCAAGGTTTCTTGGTATCAGCATTTTTCTTGGTTGAACTCTACTTGTGAGAGACAAGAAGATTGTATGGCTCCTTTAAGAGAGGTTTCCTGACTCAGCATAAGCTGCAAAAAAACCCGCACGGCTTTTAAGAAGCACTACTAACAATTTATTGGTGTGTACGAGAGCATGCAATGGCAGTGACCACATCTCCAATCTGGCAGCATGGGGCTGGATGGCAGTGCAGACCAAGGCAGTAAGCACAGCTCTCACTGCTGGAGGTAAAATAGCTGCCTCCATGTTTGATAAACTGCCACAGAAACAACTATGAATTTCATTTTAGTAATGTTGTTGTTTAACAGATAAAGACTTGTGGCCAGACGAAGATAAAAATTTACAGTAATGACAGATTCATATTAAGAAAAACCTCTAAAGGTTTATAGTGTGTTTTAAAATATACGTAGACATGGAAAAAAAAAATGGTTTTACAAAGACAAAGAGGAACTGGGTGTTGTAGCACACGCTTTTAATCCCAGCATTCAGGAGACAGAGGCAAGCAGATCTCTGTGATTTGCAAAGTAAACCTGGTATGCAGAGTAAATTCCAGGGCAGATAAGAGTTACAAGGAGAAACCCTGTCTCAAAAAAAAAAAAAAAAAAAAAAAAAAAAAAAAAAAAAAAGAAACAGAATAATAAAAAGCCACAGATGGAGAGAATTTATATACTGTATGGTATTATATTGTCTTTGAATTGTTTGATTGCTGAGGAAACAACTGTTAAAACAAATGCTGCTGGATTAATTCAATTTATATATTTTAAAAATGCTTTGACTCAAAAATTTAAGTCTAAGGACAAGTTACTGGGGAAAAGGATTTCTATTTTTGTTTCCACAGAAAATGTAAAGCTGTGGATTCCTTGCAGACTAATGTGGTTTGATCAAGCCAGGCCCCCTGAAACAGAGTCGCTGGTGATCCAACATTCAAAACAGCTTGGACAAAGCAGCCTTGCAGACTACAACCAGGATTTCTTCATCTTCTTAGGATTCCCCCAAGACAGCGCCCCTTACCAGCAGGAAGTAGTTTGGAAAAAACGACGCCCAAATTCCCAAATATTGTTTATAAATGTTTGTTTTCATTTAACTGGGCTTGGTTATAAATGGTTAATGACCACATCCAATCTCTTTTTTAAGGTAAAAAGGGGATTATGATATAGATATGAATACTTTGTTTTGGAATGGATTTCATTTATTGATACAATTTAAGGTCAATAAGGTGATATGTATATTTCTCCTCTTGTTTTGGTATTGTGTTTATTGAGCTCAGTTAGAAATGTAATGTATAATGTAGTACAGATTATAGATAATTACCTATGATAGTCAAAGCTTAGAGTTTAGTTAGGTTTTTCAAGATACACAGAGATGTATTTGAGATAGATAGGCATTCTTCAAACCTTTCAAAGACCTACAGAATATGGCATTTAAAATGTTTTAGGGTTTTTCTTGACAATGAGACATAATTGTTCCTGGCAACACCACCTGCGTCAGAAAGGAAGATGGACATTGAAGAAACTCGTTATGAAGTTTACTTCCAGTATGGCAAGACTAGCCATTTGGACAAGATACTGCTCTTGTCTGGACTGTTTGACTTTATGATGTATAAACTGGACATGCAGGACCCACAGAAAAGTGACTGCTGATCCAAGATGGACATTACTACAGAGATCCTGCTTCATGGAAGAGTCTATGAGACAGTCTGCAGGACACAGAGAAAAGTGACTGACAAACTGCCAAGAAGACAGTTTAAAGTTTCCTGCTTTGCTGAAGAGTCTGCCAGACGCACTATGGCCTATGGGCTGAAGATGGAAGATTACAGAACTTCTGGTGACTGACAAGGCAAGATGTCTCTGTCATTTCTGTGGTCTTTGAGGGAGTTGAAGACAGATAGTTATGGTTATAGTTTTCCTTAGTTAGGATTCAATGATAAGGTACATATAGGACTTTAGACTCACAAGATAAAATAGATGATGGAATATTTTCTTCAAATCTTGCTAAATGTTAATGGACTAAATATTGTTTACTGTGATCTTACTTGATAACTGTTATGTGATATATTTTGCTATGTTAAGGTTAAAACCCTTTTTTATTTTAGACAGAAAAGAGGAGATGATGGGAGATGTCATTCTGTATATGTTTCTCATACTGGTTAATAAATAAAGCGCTGTTGGCCAATAGGAAAGGAAGTTGGAGGGACTAGGAGACAAGGAGGAAATAGGAAGTAGTAAGGAGGAGTCAGGATGGAGAGCCTGGAGAAAACAGAACCGCCATTCCTCCGCTCTCGGTAAGACCACGTGGAAATACATAGAAATGGGTTAATAATTAAGACAGAGCTAGCCGATTAGAAACTAGCACCTGGCCAATAGCATAGTATCAAATACAGAGTCTCTGTGCATTATTTGGGGCTGGCGGCGTGGCGGCAGGACAAGACCAGGCGGCGGGCAGAAAAGCCATACTCCTTACAGAGAGACCCTATCTTAACAAACAAGATTGAGTTTGAGGAAGATACTTGGTGTCAACCTGTGTGCCCCCCCACAGAGAGAAAGAGACATAGAAAGAGACAGAGACAAAGAGAGAGAGGAGGAGGGAAGGGGGAAGGAGCAGAACAAGAATGAGAGAGAGGGAGAGAGAGAGAGAAGGGGAGGGGAAGGGATGGAGTAGAACGAGAATGAGAGAGAGACCCAAAATTCTCCACTTGGCTTACTTATTCAGTGTTTACTCTGTAGCCCAGCTACCTCTCTCCTTGGGTTTACCTTGTCCCAGTGTCTAGAACATTTCCTTCTTCACCCTAGCACCCATATGACTTTGAGACATCCTTTAAGAATGCTTATGCCCCTTCCAGACTAATGTGGTTTGATCAAGCCAGACCGCCTGAAACAGAGTACCAGGTGATCCTACATTCAAAACAGCTGGGCAAAGCAGCCTTGCAGACTACAGCTAGGATTTCTGCATCTTCTTAGAATCCCCCATGACAGCGCCACCCTTACAAGCAGGAAGTAGTTTGGAAAGAATGGTGCCCAAATTTCCAAATATTTTCTATAAATGTTTGTTTTCATTTAAATGGACTTGGTTATATATATAAAAAAAGAATGCTTATGCCTTTCCTTTCCAGACTACAACCATTGTCTTCAATTCCCTAGCCCACCCAAGAGATCATAGCTCTTTTCAATTTCTATGCATTTGCTCTTTAAACCATAGACTTAATTTATCATGGGCCAGGGTGGGCTGTGCACTTCTATGCAGTGTAGCTATGCCTGGATGCTACAGTGAGGCTATACATTCCACAATGGAAGGGACCATGTCTCACACCTACACCATGTTTCTTCATGGAATAATCCAACATTGGTAAGGACTGATTAATGACAGGGCAAGAAGCACTATATATAAACACACACCTATATAATCCATGTGCTTATTATGCTTTCTCCCTGTGTGAATATTTGTGTGAGTGTGGACAGGTAGGAGAGAGTACACACGTTCCGTGAATATGTGCCTATGATGTTAACATCTTGGAAATGTTTTCCATGATTTCTTTCAACCTTAATTTTTATTATCATTTTCTAAAGATTTATTTTACTTTTAGGTGTGTGTGTGTGTGTGTGTGTGTGTGTGAGCACATGCATGTGAGTGTAGACATTTGTAGAAGCAAGAAGGAGTTAGATCACCTGTAGCTGGAGTTACAGGTGGTTGTGAGCTGCCTGATTGGGGAGGTGGGAATTGAACTCAGGTTCTTGCAATGTGTGCTCTTAACCACTGAGCTATTTTTCCAGTCCCTCTACCTTATTTGCTTTGAGGTGGGGTCTCTCCTTGAACTTGGAGCTTATCAGTTTGATTAGACTGTCTAGCCAGTGAGGCCCAAAGACCCTTTTGTTCCCACTGCTCCAGGTCTAGGCTTTTACAGGACTGATCTGAGTTAAATTTCGGTTCTCCTGCTTGTGCAGCAAGCACATTGCCGGCCAAGTCATCTCCCCAATCCATTGTCCATTTTGCTCTGAATACATTTATTCTATTCATTATGTTACGCAGAGAACTGTGCTCTGATCACACAAAGATGGTATGAATATTAATACTTCATAGACTCTAGGTAGCACATTAAAAGCATGCTGCTAATGTGTTACACATTTCAGCGTGCTAAAGGAATCTTTTCTTTTTAATGAAGTGTAAGATTCATATGAATTTGAATTTGTTATTAAACTTGCAATGTGAACCAACAAAAGAAGAGTAGGTAGTTTTAGTAAAACACCAGGTCCATAAATGTTAGCTGGGAAAGTATGAGGAATGCAGAGGCTACTGGACATTGCCTCAAAGCTCTCTGCGCTTGGTTCAGGGTATCAACAGTGCTGGCTTCTTGATCATGTTCTCCATAGACAGATTAGTTACCTACAGGAATGCATCGGAGAGCTTACAATACCCCACAGAGGAAAAATTATCAAGAACGACTCCTGATAAGTTGTAAGGTTCACTGGAGCGGAGGGTGCGTCCTATTTTATTCTCAGCTGCCTCCCCAGAGTCTAGACTAACCCTTGCATTTGTAAATTCGGGGCATTTCCCTCTTTCTGTTATTGCCCTTTTCACAGAGCAGCTAAGCGTAGCAAAGTAGGTGACCAAAACCAAAGGCCATGGGTTTGAAAGGATCTCAGGGAGCACAGAAGAAAACTGGGTGCTTCATCCGTGCACGGCGACCGCGTGCAATGTTCTCAGACCTCGTGTTGATGTAACTGTATTTATGAGCCTCGGGGGCACAGTGCTGGGTTTGACCGGCTGTGCGAATCTGGAAGATTTTTAGCAATCCTCTACCTTTGTCCGCCTCCTCTGCTTTCCTTTCCTCCATCCTTTCTCCACCTACCTCCTTTCCCCGCCTTTGTTCGTTATAAAAATTATTTATGTATTTACTTATCTACTGACAGGGCCTCACTACATAATCCAGGACGACCCCAAATTCGCTGTGTGGCCCAGTCTAGCTTCAAACTCCTAACCGTCCAGCCTCTAACTCTTTGTATTACCGTTCTGTACCACCATGCATGCGTGGCTCCTTTACTTCATCCGAGGGACAGAAACAAACGATTTGTAGCCGTCTATAATGGCTCTGAGAAGTAAATGTACTGGTCGTGATAATCACCCACAAGTGCCAGGCACAGATTAACGCTGTCACTGGTTCCTCAGTTCTGTGTCTTTCCTGACCCTCGTGCTGCTGTTAGCCATGGCATTCCTGATCATTAGCCACAGGCCACTTACCAGGAACAAAACTGAGTGCGGATCAACCTGATTAAATCACTTCATTGCCCAAGAATATACTTCACAGCACATTTATAGCCTCCGTCCATATTTCAGTTAACAAGCATCCTCGTTCATACCTTCTTCCAGATGAGAAACTGGAGAATCAAACTTCAGTTTGGCACTACCCCATACAGCGAACTGCCAAACCCTGCTGTGCTTTGTCTTAGAGATAAATCATTTCCACTATCACTCTTTCTGCCATTTAGACCCTCCCTTTCATCTGTACCATTATAACGAGTTCCCTCTGCCTTTCTGGCTATGTAGGGTCCCCCATTCCTGTTTACAATACAGTCAGAAAGCTGACATGTTTATCTCCAGCTTTAAGGCCTGCAAATTCCTCACCCGGTCTATCTCAAGGAATCTTGAGGAAAAAAATGAGTTCTAGCGCCCTAAGCATCCATTGTAAGTAACGAGTTCTGCCCTCTGCATCTGCAGTGGAGCATGATAGGGTCCATCCTGGGGAAAACTGTGTCTTGGGTTCCTATAAGGGAAACTGGTTGAGATTCAAGCTCAGCTTGCACGACACAGACATTTTACTATGTGGTCCTAACCTGTATCTCCATTTACCTCTATTTTTCTTCTGCCTAAACTTCATGTCTACATCAAATTTCCCAACATCTTCCACTTCTCGACATCATTCACCATTCCCTGGACCCCATGCCCTCAGCCCCTTCTATGAGAAATGGCTGACCATCGTGGAAAATGTGAAGGGCTCGTGACTTTCAAAATATGGTTTAAATGCCATGTCTCTGGACACCTTCTCTGACTTCTCCAAATACAGTCAGTAGCATTATGGGTCTCCATACCTCCATGCCTTACCCCAAATATTCCTGTATTAGAGCCATCTTTTTCATGGGAATTGCCTTCTAGAAAATGACATTCCAGAAGCAAAGCAAAGATTTGCCTCTCCTCTATTCTCCCATGCTATCCTAGTTCCAAAGTGTGCACTGAAAGTCTATTCCTATTAGGAAAAGATGGAGGGGTGGGGATTGGGTCAAATAGAGGTGTTACCTGCCACGCAGGCAAGGCAGATGAACGAAACTGGAAGTCCCTGACCTCCCCTGTTCTTGGGCAATATTTAAGTAAGACGATCTTGGCACAAGAGCCAGTTTCACTGTACAGCTCCTGCTTTGGATTTTTACAGAGTCACAGGTAATTTCCAGGCACTGCATGGTTGCCACTGTATTTCAGTGGAGGATGCTTGCCAGAAACAATGGCTGGTTACAAGGGAGAACTCCAAGCTTTTAGCTTAAGAAGGAATCAAGAACGTGTGTTTTCTCACCCTGATGGTAAATTCCCTATTACAAATCTCCTTCCCATCTTGTATCCATTGTGCCCATCAGCAAATAAGGATCTATCCTGCCAGAAAATGTTTTCTTACACCCAAGAGAAGTTGATACAAAGAATAAATGACCTCCGAAGAAAAGAAACTATGCATTGTGGCAGAAATTATGATACCATATTAGTAAGTCATCTTGGTAGCAAATGAAATGAGATTAGCGTTGTCTTCCCTCATCCTTAACAGCCCAAACCTGATGCTAGAGTGAGTCGTGTGAACTCTGAGCTAAAATTTTGTAACCTTGCAGGACTTTCCATGTTCATTCTCCTGCAAAAATTGCCCAAACTGCAGCATTTCAAATGGAAGATTAAACGCAATGCTCGCATGAGCAGTTAGGCAGTTCCTGCGGGGACGTGCATGGATGAGTCTGTGACTATAGCCCTTGCTCAAGAAGGTATCTAATCCTAAAGGGCTATGCACACTTCAGCACTGAGCCCATATTCCTTTGGCAGCTTGTTCCTATGGCAAAATGGGATGACCAGAGTGCTTGGAAATCCTGTGATACATGGGAACCATTTTCCCTGTCAACACAACCAAACACCACAGAGGCTGGCCGAGGGGATGGGGGTGGGGGTGTGCTGTACCTCCAAGGCAGATTCCTTCTGGTGGAGATTTGCATGAAAACTTTTCCAATCTTCTTTCGCAGTTACAACTTTGGCCTGAATCCCTTCTGCTTTCTCTTTGGTCAGCAGCGAGCTCAGTAGCTCCCCTTTGGACAGCATCGTGTTTAGCTTATGCTGCCCATTTTCACTTTCTGACAGAAACTCCTGTAAGGAAAATAGAAAATTCGGTACCTTATGACACGCCGTGTTTCAACATTCCTTGCTTTTTCCCTGTATGTCTCCGTGAAACCAAGGAAAACAAATGATTATTTTATTGCCTAAGTTAAGTGACTAGGGGTTTCCTTTAGCAATCCAGTTGTGAAATATTTTGTTTCCTAATTTTTTTTGTTTGTTTTGGTTTTTCAAAGCAGAGGTTCTCTGTATTGCTTTGGAGCCTGTCCTGGAACTCACTCTGTAGACCAGGCTGGCCTCAAACTCACAGAGATCCGCCTGCCTCTGCCTCCTGAGTGCTGGGATTAAAGGTGTGCGCCACCAACGCCCAGCTTACATACAAATTCTTGATTGACTGCAAAACACTGGGAGGTATTTTATGAACTGTTATCAACTTGTCAAATAAATAAACAGGAGAAGGAATGAGGACCAAGGGACAGTAACTATTATAAGATTATCTCTGGCTAAGTTTAGTTTAGAAAAATAAATGACGCGTGTATAATTGGTAGAGGTACATGACATGGGATCCTAGCTGTGATTGTCCTAGCTGCCGAAGCAAGAATAGACACAAGCAGGTACATGACTCATAGGTTCTCTATGATAAAATCAAATTACTTCAGTAGAACAGCTATCCCTATTGGAAGACCACAGGAAAGCTTCCGATGGCAGGGTAGGTTCCATAAAGTGTATGCTGTTAAATGAAGTAGGGGACATTGTTGTTAGCACTTTATAAGAAAAAAATAATTGTTAACAGCATTTTATAGCATCGTTCTTATGAAGCACAAGTTCATGACATAATGGCAAATGAGGTGTGGCCATCCTGTGTAACTTTCTCAACATCTGGGTTTACTCAGAGGCTAGTTTGCCTCTTGAAAAGTAAGTATATTCTACATGTTAGAGTCAACACCAGTTATTTTTGCAAACATTAGAGAAGAAACAAAACAAATAAGCAACTAAAAGTTATTTTTTTTTTCTGTCATGAAACATAAGCATAGGGACTCTATGCTTTGGACTTTGATTAGTCTGAGGGGGTGAAGTGCCCCACATGGACTCGTGTGTTGAAATCTTGGTCTCCAGTGTGGTGTTCTTAAAAGGAGGGGCCTGATGGGAGGTCCTGATGCAGTTAGAGCCAGGCCCTTGAGATATCAAAAATGAATAAATAATTTAATTATTTACTTATTTATTGTGTGTGTGCATGTGTATGCTTGCTGGGCAAGTGTGTGGAGGTCAAAGGACAACTGTCCAGGAACCGGTTCTCTTCTTCATCCATGTGGTGTTTCAGGGTTCGAACTTGAGTCTTCAGGCTTGCCAAAGAGCAACTTTACTTGTAGAGAGCCACCTGAGTGGCCTGGAGAGAATTCTAAGAGAAGAAGCCAGCCACTTCCTAGTATCAGTTGCTTCCTGTCTGATGTGATCCTGTGCTCCTGCCTACAGGTCCATATGCCATGATGGGATCCTAGCGTCAGAGACAAAGTGATCCCAGAATCCTTTACTCCAGCCTTTAGGATGGAGAGCTGCGTCAACTTGTTGACTTCTAAAGTGGGCTACACAATCATGCAAAACGGACCAACACAGGACTTCATCAAGACATCTCTTTTGATGGATGGCTCTTTCCTACAAAGCAACTGGGCCAAGAGTCAGAAAGGTTGCTGTCAAAAAAACGGAACCGGGTTTCATAACCACAAACAAACTGGTGGTTGAATGTTTCCACCTCTACTCCCTGGCCTGGAGCAATGTTGGGAAGAATTTTAAATGCCGCACATTCCCAAACAAAAATCTATCTTGTTACATCCTGAGCGGAGATTCAGAAGAGTGAACTATGTAGATACGGACACCATCATCACAGAGCCTATGTCCACCAGAAAGTTCTTGAATGAGCCCCTCCTTATTGGTAGTTGGCTGTGTTCATATGTTTTCCTGCAAGAAATTCAAATTCCCCAAGTTTTGGCTCAAGATTGCTAGTATAAAACACAGCCAGCTACATGTAGCACACAGCTATGAAAAACCAAGTCACTGCAGTGTCTAAAAGTGTTGCGGGTCAAGGTGGCAGCTGAAGTGGCACTGGGGGAGTTGTGTTTAGGGGAGGGAAATATTAAAACCAAGCAAACAAGCAAACATCCCACAAGTGGCTGCAGCTCTGGCTGCCTCAGACACAAGCCTTCTGACCTCACTGAGACATCTTTAACCAGAAGGCATGCTGAGAGCAATAGTTGGGGTAGAAAATAACCTCAGAGTGCCCAGGTGCAGTGTTACTACACACAAGGAACTCATTATTCTCCGGGCCTTTCCTAAAACATAAAATAGCATAAAGTTACGACTTCCCTTTAGTTGTTTCAAGGGAGGGTATATCTGAAGGTTAAATTTCTTCAGCTAAACTTTAATCTGCAGTTCGCTTACATAAAAACTGGAAGTCACATATTAGACTAACTCAGCATTGCTGTGAGTGAGTGCTGTACGCAGAGTTCTTACCTGAATTTTCTGAAGACTTGCAGAGACTTCGCTGAGATTCTGAGGTAGATCAAAGCACTTGGCCGTGGTGATTTTTGCGTTAACCAACCACTGCTGGAAGCCCCTGAAGGCCTTCTGAAATCTTTGCTGCAAAATCTGTTCTTTATTCTGGCAGCCCTTGGATGCTTGCAAACAGAGACTGAAAGGATAATTTGCAAATTTGATGACAGAAGTGAAGTGATGCCTCGTGGAGTCCACAGTCCTTAGAAATGTGCATTTACCTAATTTGGTGCTAATTTCACTTTAATGTATGTTATCACTGAAATCATACTACGATAATGTTCCAGCCCCTTTAATTCTTTTGTCCTGGGTCTCACTTTGTCCAGGCAACCCTCTGCACAAGCCTCCAGAGAAGCTAGAACCACAGACGACCACTCCAAGCTCAGCCTAGCTCCTACTTGGTATGAAAATGTTTTGAAGCCAGGTGGGCTTTTTATTTATTTATTTATTCATTCATTCATTCATTCGATCTTCCTGGAATCCTAGCTACAACTGAGCTTGAAGCAGGGGCATCTTGGCTATACACCGAGAGTCTGCTCTCAGAGGAAATACAAATGAAATTATTGTGGATGGTGGGATGGTTCATGCTCACCAGTTATACTCTTTAATTAAGCCTGAGACTTTCCCACTGTATGGACTCAGGTCCTTGGAAAACCGACAGAGTTCATTCAGCTGAGACTTGAGCTCCTCTGTCATAGGCTCCGCCTTTTGCAGAGCATCCAGGATCTCCTAACAGAGACAAAAACAAGACCAGCACTGAATGAGGTGATTTCCGCGTCTTTCACATGCTACACTGCAGACATCGGAGTTATGCAGTGAATTCACTTATGAGACAAGGTCTACTTTCAGGATTTTTTTATAGCCCTTGATGGCATGTAGGTCGTCTGTATCTGCTTTTAGCCATGGAGAGACGCTCATGTATCAAGCATAAAGTAGTTAAATAATTGAATCACCAATGACTTAAAGAAAGAACAAGGAAAATACCCTATGTTGTTTAACCGTTGATCCACCTAGACTGTTTGAAAAGTGTCTGTCATTTAAGATAGTGAAGGATTAATGAAAAGCAACATATATTTTGTACACAATATGTGCCCCAATTCATTTTATGTAATATTTTCAGTGAGCACTGATATTAACAAATTTTTATAGTCCACAGGGCTTATTTACCTACTAGTTCATATACCTAATGACTCCTTTCATGTAGTCATCAAATGTCTAGTATGACATTTGAGAATACCCTTCTACCCCATGAATAAAGGTATCATTCTTCTTGAAGAGCTCATAAGATACACAATACAATCATGGTGCTAGTGATTAATCAAAAATGAAACCCTATCATTGAGGAGCATAGTTCTGAAATCAAAGCCATTGTCAACTGGGCTCCATAGGGTGCTTTGCAATTAGAGCATTCCTCTTATATGATTAATATCAAGAGACAAATGAGATTGTGAGTGGCCAAGTCCTTAGCACAATGCTTGCTACACTGCTCAATGCCTACTTTGTAAAATTAGAAGTAACAACAGTCAAATATATAATGAAACTGTATCAACAGTGTAACCAGAACAAAATTAATTTTTTATTAAAATGCACACACATAGGTACACATGTACACACACACACACACATGGGTGTGCAAACACACATATATGCATGATTGTACACACATTCATTTTCTCTCTCTCTCTCTCTCTCTCTCTCTCTCTCACACACACACACACACACACACACAAAGCTGTGGAGAAAGAACAAACAGATAAAAGACTACTATTGCTGTTCTCAGTGATATTTCTGGCGAGATGGCCCACAGTCCTCATCAACACACCAAGTCTCTGTTGTGTTTTCATTCTGCAAATGACATCACTATCCTCTGGCCGTTGTCAATCACAAGAGTTGGCATCATGCTGTGGTATGTAGCTTTCCCCTCTGAATTGAAACTTTCCTTCCTGGAGGGAAGGGAAGCCTCAGAAGATGCAGAAACCCCGTGAAGTGAAACACGGTTCAGGAGGGTTGTGATGATTCCATGACTTGGGAAGTACTGAAAGTCACCAGAATCACACGTGCCCTCCCTAAGCTTATGCAAGCAGAGCCTGAGTGATAGGGGAGGGAGATGTTTTCCAGTGGCACTGCCTGCAGGGGAGCACACAGCAGCCTTCCTGAGTTGTCCCCCACGCTACGGGGAGGTATTCAGTGGTCCAGCTGCCTCTGAGGTACCCATGCTTTTGCTAGGAGCCCTACAGTACTCCCTGGATCACCAAGTCACGCTCGCATGCGTGGAATTCCTTCGTCGGTGTGTCATCTGTGATGTATTAGGGGTGAGTGAATGTCTGCTCACATCTCCTCAGGGAAAGTCATCTGGCCCGCTCACTCGTCCCCTCTCGCGTCATGCAGACACCCAAGCTTAATCTAGTCTAAGTTACAGACCTCTCTTTTAACCATGTGCCTCCTTGCCTTCTCATTCTTTCTCCCGTCCTCACGTACACACTAAAATTTCCTAGGATGACTTCTACTCTCTACCCTCTTTCCCTATATTTCTCCCTCCTCAGTGTTATTCCTCTATTCACCTATCTGATCAAGTTATAATCGCCCCCCCCCCCAATCTGCCCTATCACTGGCTCCTTAAGGGATTCTCTGTGGTCATTCCATCTCCCAAGGGATGCTTATCTGAAGATGCTGTGCTGACACATTTATGTCAATGTGACACAAACCTCAGTTGAAACAACACCCCCACAAGGCTGGGAGGCTGGCCTGTGCCTGTGATGCTTTTTTTTTTCTCTCTCTCTCTGATTGATGATTGATGTGGGTCAGCGCAGCTCACTGGGGAAAGGTATCATTTCTGGAAAGGTGGTCCAGGGTGCTACAAGAGGGGAGGCTCAGCAAGCCATGCAGAGCAATCCAGTAAAGCAGCACCCCTCCACGAGCTCCTGCCCTGACTTCCCTCAACGATGGAGTGTAGCCTGAGAGTTGTAAATGGCAATAAAACCCTCCCAATCCCCGAGTTGTTTTGGTCATTGTTTTGTCAGAGTAATTGGAACCCTAACTAGGACAGATGTGCAACATGTCTGGGGCATTTGTCATAAGGACTGTCTCTACTTGTTTCAGACTTCTGTGTCCATACAGATTATTATCTTGAAGGCAGGGGCGGAGTTCTCGGAATGTCCATGGAAAGTAGCTCAGTGTCTGAACAGAGGCTCTAAAACATGTATGGGCTCCTTTCTCTCCTTTCTCTTCCCTTTCCTTTCCTTCTATTTTCTCCCTTTCCTTCGTCGTGGTTCTAGGGATGGGTTCCAGAGTCTCACAGCAAGCTACGGGAGAATCCAGGGTCTCACAGCAAGCCATGGGAGAATCTAGGGTCTCACAGCAAGCCATGGAAACACCGACTTGTATCCCAAAGCCCCATGAAACACTTTTATTCGGGAAACTCACAGAAAGCAACCATGCAGTTCTCTCTAGACCTCTAAACAGTAACCCAGGAATGGCCATTTTTCCCCTACCGTATTGAATATTTTAAAACAAAATACTATGAGAACTACAGAAAATGTAATTATCTACCAAAAATATTAAAAATGAGATGTAAAGAGGCAATTATAAATGAGGTGACATTAAAAATGAAAATCTTTTCAACCAAACTTTACATTTAAAAAATACATTCGTGGGACGCAAGAGATGAATCAGTGGTTAAGACTTTCCCACGGGGTCCGAGCTGGGTTCCCAGCACCCCTATGGAGGGACTCATAACTACTGATATGTAAGTGTAAGCGATCTGACACCTTCTTCTGTATTCCATGTGTCCCTGTACATACATGTGCATACATCCATGCATACACACATACACATAAATAAAAATAAATCTGTAATGACTTCCTCTTAAGTCCAGATTTTAGTAGAACCCTTAATGTCATGAATACTGCATTGGCTGGTATGCTGTTGGTCCCATCAAGCACTGAAGGCATTTATTTTCTTTGTTCATTTATTTTCTTTGTTCAGCTAAAGGAATAGCTACTTTTCCAAACTAACATCCCATTAGTTTGAAAGGGAATTTTACAATCCACAGGATGTTTGCAGTGTTGGATTATATAGTTAATAGATCACCAACCTTAAAGGGATACCCTGACGACATAAGGCAAACACTTAAGTGGCCTGTAGTGTTCATTATGATTGACAGTAGTCAGGAGGCCTTCCTGACAGGAAAACGTTGCTGTCTGAGTCCAAGTCCAACTATTTTATAAACATTTTGTCACATACTCATGGAGTCTGAAGCGTTATCTTAAATGTTAGCTAAAATGTCATCGTTACACAATTGACTCTTGTCCTCTTTAGATGACTACAATAAGAGGCAATGTTCTATTGCCCTCAGAATCGATAGCCCTAGAGTCAAACATAGATGTGACAGCAGGGATTGCCTGCCATCCTGGACTCAGCACAACTGAAAGCCTGTATTTCTGATTTCATCAGCACGTGTGTCCTGATAGCCCTGATATCCAATAACAGTCCCAAGACAGGAGATGGTTGCTGAGGATAGCGAGGTGATTCCAGCTACAACCAGACATCTCTTTAAAATTCTATTCCCTCACATTATTAGAATGGAAAGGGATGCAAAAGAGAAAAGAGTTAAAACACTGTGACATCATCGTCGTCGTCGTCATCAGACTCCATGGAGTCTCTCCCTTTGACCCTGATCTGTATAATACGATTCTGGCTTGAACCTATCGGTGAAACCTAACCGCCGAGGTGAGCATTCACAGCCGAGAAATACTCTCTGTAAAACGGTGCCCCGCTAGTTAGAAACTTGTGTTGACTTAAACAAGACGGCGCTGGAAATACTCTGTGTCTGCCTAATGGGCCAGGGCTATTTCGAAATGACTATAACACAAATAGAAGCAGAGGCAGTTACCTCACTAAACTTCCTTTTAAGGACAGCCGTGACCCTGAGTGTTATAAAGCAGCAAATATTGAGGGGATTGCCAAGGCACCCAAGCGGACTCGGAGAAGGCAGAGACTGTTAAACTCAGTTCCTTTCTGTTCCCCTTTCTCCCGTTCTAAAAGAGGGCAACTTTAAGTGTTAACGTGTATTAACAAGCCAATTCAAGTTCAGCTGTCAACACCACAAAGACAAAAAAAAAAAAAAAAAAAAAAAAAAAAAAACAGACAGTGAAAACTATTAGTTGTGCTTCAGTTGATTTTCAAATTTATCTTTCCAAGCTATAAATTCAATCACCTAATTGTCTGAAAGAGTTAACTGGCAAGAAAGCAGCTATGACTCTCTGTCTATTTATGCCTCTGCCCACAGGCCATTTTCCAGGCTGAATGGCTGAATACGGCATTGCAACCTCTTGCACCATCAGAAAGAAAGCAAAATATCTCCACCAGACATACTGTTGCCCACAGGATATAACAGCACCTCCCATGGATGTTAACTTTTACCAAAGTTTGATTTGTAGGAGAAGGAAAAAAGTTCACACATTGCAAATTTATTAAATACTTTTTCAGCCCCTGAATGCTGCATGCTCTTAGCACAGGGATCATTTTTTTTTTTTTTTTAAGCAACCACAACAGCCAAAGAAATGTTTAGCTTATCCACCCCAGTGGTAAACAGGAAGGCGACGACCAACTTACTTGTCCTTTGTGCCAGCCTTCCATTATCTCTTCGTCCGTGTTCTTGCCTTCCAGGAGGGCCAGCTGCTGGGCCCAGGTTTTCAGAAGAGTCTTGAACTGTTCCAGGGCTTGCTCCAGTTGGGCTACCTGGCCAGAGAATTCCTGTTCCGAGAGGGCCATTTCGCTGACAAGGTTCTCCAGGCTGCTCTGTGCTTGCAACAGGCTATCTTCCCACTGCCTCCAGTCAGAGCGCAGGGCCTGCATCTCTGAGTTCAGAAGCTCACACCCACTGGCAGCTGTGTTCTGTTTCACTGCCGGGGCCAGCGACTCCACTCTGCTTAGGCGGCCTGCACCGATCTCTCTGGAATCTATCAGCTCCTGTAATGGAATATCGTCATGGAAACCGAGGAGGCCGTTAGTCACTTGGGCTGCCAGTTTTCAAATGTGTGCAGAATGGGACCCTGTCCTGCTATGAAGTTGGAGCAAATGTGCAAAAGGGATGAGGGTTGTTGAGGCTACAGTCTCCCATGTTATATTAGCAACAACCAGTAGCATGAGCATCTGACTTATTGCAAAATCACTCAGGGTGTCTCAGGGTGTCTCAGTGTTCTCGCAGGCGGGACAGGCATGCTGAACACAGGCAGAGTATTTAAATACGTGGAAGTGTGGTGATGGCTCCAATTTTCATCTGAGGTGGTCAGCTCCTATAGACTAAAACGAATCCCAGGAAACCTTATGTCCCCTTATGTGGATGAACAAGGGAGTTTCGTCCTGTTTGAGGTCTCTGCCCGATTCCCACCATCTTCCATAGATGGGTGGCTTAAATTGTATTTCTTCCTGCTGGGAGTCAGGCTGACCCACGACAAGAAGAGAACAAGCCCTCCTCAATCTCAGATATTTCTGTACCCAAGGAGGCATTTTTATGGCCACTGAAATTAATAATTCACAGACTGACTTAATTAAAAAGTTTAAAGCAAACCCCAGCCTTATTGCTATCATTTTTCCCCCTCAGAAAAAGAGACCTCACTGGAAATTTGACAATTCAGATACCATGTTTAGCCTTGAGGCTCATATAGGGAACAGACTTTAGAATGCAATTAGAATATTCACTGTGAAATAGGTAAGCCGTGGCATTTCCTCTTGAAAACAAATGCTTCTGATGACCTTTTTCTTGCTAAAATAGTCATCTGGTACATACATATTTGTAACATGTATTGCTATAGTTAGATTTTGTTGGTGTTAATGCAAAATTATATCTTTAACTCCAGGGTTAAGTAGAGACAGAAACAAGGAGAGGAAGAGGAGAAATAATGAACAAGACCAATTACAAGTTAGCAAGAGAAAACCAAAGCATTGAGTACCATACATGTGTCATAGATGTGTGAAGCAAAAAGGGTATTTAACTAGTCTATATGACATACCCTGCATTTCACTTCATTAGCCTGAAGTTAATCTGTCTTCTCATATGTACAAACAATAGATACACTTTGGTGCAGATCATTTACAATGTCTAGTTGTATGGTGATCAAAAGCACAATCACACATGTGCAAACATGTTCTTACATGCAGCACTGTGTGTGTGTGTGTGTGTGTGTGTGTGTGTGTGTGTAGTCAGCCTTTCTTTGCAACGGGATTCTAAAAGACATCTCTGTTTATCAGTGCATAGAGTGACTAGTGGCTAAACAAAGAAAAATTATCACTTAGAAAGTGTTATATTAAACAAGAATGCTTTAGAACACATTATTCAACCTTTTGAGTATTTTCAAGTTTGGAATTCAGAGAGTCTCTACGGTCAAAAGTCAGTGGCCTCAAATATTCTCATATTCATTATCTCAGTTTCAGTGGGTATGGAAACAGGTCCATGCTTGTCAACCCTAATTCCATTCACATAGCTCATCTTTGTGTGAGAGTATGCATATGCGTATGCTATGCACATGGGTATGCATGGCTTATACGTGTGCAGGCAGAGGTCAGATGTCAGGAGTCTTTCTCCATCTCTCTCTGCCTTACTTTCTTGAGATAGGATATCTCACTGAGCTAGAAGTTGGTCGTTTTGGAGAGGCTGGCTGGCGACCACTTGGCTCCACTCAGCGGTGTTGGAGTTACAGGCACGCAGCCATGCCCGGATATTTACATGAGTGCTAAGAATTTAAGCCAAGTCCTCATGCTTACAGGGCAGGTAAGTTGGCTCTTACACATGGAGCCAACTCCCCAGCCCTAATCCAGATCTTCAACAAGAACACTGTAACTACAGTACTTTAAATTAGATTTTGCATGAAACTTCTTGCCTTGTATTTGAGCTCCCTCCCTCTCTCTCTCTCCACACACACACACACACACACACACACACACACACACACACACACGTGCGCGCGCTCATTCATGTCTTCATCCATGGAGACTCTGAACTTCTGAGTGGTTGCTTCTGTGGGTTGGGAGCGGTCACAACACGGAAGGGCAGCAAGGGTACTTTCTTTACCTCCTCAGAGATTTTTCAAGTTAACTTTCCACAAACTCGATCCACCTCTGCTGCCCTCTCCTCCTTACCTGCCATTCCTGCCTAAACATGGGCAACCTGGTTGGCTCATCACTTCCCTGTGCTGTGGAAATGGCCCTCAGGCTTGCCAAAGAGCCCAGCTGTCGAGCCCAGGAGGTGATCTTCAGCCTCTGTGGTGGTGGTGAGCATGGATTTCTCCTCCCTTTTCCTCTGCCTTTCAAAACCGATTTAAATCTTAGGCATGCCTGGGCTTTGGATTTGTGCCCCCTACATGTACCCATTTTCCTTAACTTGGGGCAAGGGCTTAACTTTTATCCCTCACCATTTTGCTTGGAATTTTTTGTATGTTTAATTATTTATTTCTACTCATTTGTTTAATTTCTTTTGATACAGGACCTTACTATGTATCCCTTATTGGTCCAGAACAGGGTGGGAACAGGGTGAACCAGTGGGGACCCTCTTGCCTCTCCTCTTAAGTGCACACCTGATAAGTATAAGCCACCATGCCTGGCTCACTCCCTTTCCCAAACCCACTGGGCTTTCTTACTGAGCACACTCCACGGTCAGGCATGGTGCTGAGTAGTTTATATGAATGATCTAACGTCGTCCTCCAAACAGCTCCTTAGAGCTGATTGAGAAAACTGCAGTTTATTGTTGTTGTTGTTAATTTCCAATGAGACTTGAGGGCTTTGACAAAAGTGGCTTTTCCTAAGCCACATAGGAAGTTGGGAGATGAAAGACACTGCAGAAGGCCCTCTGGCTTCAGAGCCAAAACTTTAAACAGCGTCTTAAGCTCTGGTTACACTGGTTTCGTCAGCCCAACAGGGTGGTGTACATTTCTTAAGCCTCTCACACTACAGCAGTGAGTACATTTGCATATAGAAATACATTCAGACAAGGCTCATAAGAGGAACTGAATTCCTTCTGATTATTTTCTTAAACCTTGTTTATGTTTAGAGTTACTGATATATGGAGCAATAACACATCAACCAAACTCAGGAAGAAAACATTTTAAAAAATCAGAATCTTATCCACTACGCCCTTGTCACGAATCTGTAGATGTACTGAAGAACCTGTGGATGGATCGGAATAATACTGGCCTGTTTGCTCACCTTAATTTTCAGTAGCTTTTTCTGAGTAGCTGACGAATCTCCAGATGTGTCTGACCATCGATGGAGCTCCTCCTTTGCCGAGTGGAGCCAATCTGTGAATTCCTGGACTGCATCTAAGTACATGAGGTGGTCTTTCACGATCTCCTCTACTTTCCTCATTTTCTCCTAGTTAAAAAGGAAAAGCACAGGCTCAGCTGTAGTTTCTACAAACATGAAATCCGGTGAAATGACGGACTCGATAGAGGTCTCGATTTTTCTCAGAAGACCTCAAATTGATTCTTGGATTCTCTGTGAACTTAATATCTTAAAAAGAAAACATTATACAAGAGACAGAGGCAGGCAGATCTCTGTGAGTGTGAGGCCACCATGATCTAGGTATGGCGCTCCAGGACCAGCCAAGAATACATAGTGAGATTTCGTGAGAAAGAGAGAGAAAAGAAAGGAAAGGCAGACAGAAAGAAAAAGAAACTGTAAATTTAACACTTTGAGAAAGCAACCATTTCCCCCTAAGTCTAGCATTTTGTAATCTATAGCTCAGCATAAAGATCTGCACTTAATAAATAGTAGGCCTCACAAGCTAATTAATCATAATTATTATAGTAACTACTGTTTTGTTTTATAATTCCTTCAAATAGCATTTTCCACTGCATCAAATCCTATCGCCATCACGATTGACATCAGGGAACGCACAAGTATAAGGAGAGGCTAGTAACACACCCAAGGCACATGTGCAGAGAGAGGCAAGGTTCAGATTTCAAATTTATATCTTTCTGACTCAAAGATAAAAATAAGGATAAACAAATATTTATGTCGATAGCAACGGTAGTATTGACGACTCAGAGTACTCGAAAGATAAGCCAAAGTAAGGGAAGACCAACATACATCCCTGTTCCTTAATTTTCACAAGTATATAAAAGCAAATCATGGAGGAGATTATATTTATGCACATATGCACATATGGAATATTTTCTATTTATATATATAAGTCACCTACAGCCTAGAGTTTAGGGAATAGGAAAATGCAGGTTTTATTGATGGCTAAATAAACTCAGTTTTTTGTTTTTTTTTTACACAATTGGAATCTGAGAAGTAAGAAAAGTTGCATTTCAAATAACAGTAGCAAATGGACAAGTAACACAAATCAACAGCTGATACTCAGTCTTGCAAGGAAAAGGGATGAGTCTGCCAACAATGCATGCAGATAAGGGCAAAAATAAAGTGTTGCAAACATTCCCGGAGCTTCAGAGAGAGCAGTGCATGGGAGCACTCGTGTGCGTAGATCTTTTATTTACTTGTGAATTAATCCTTAGACTAGCATACTCAACAGTGGGATTCATCAGAACATCTTCATACATATGCGTTATGAATTACATGCATATGTATTATATGCTTCATCCATTCCCCTTCCCCACAGCCCTTGGAAGTGCCTGCTCCCCTAAGTCTAACCGGTCCCCCTTCTGTTCCTGTTTGCGTTCTATTTTACACCTTTCTAATGATATTTATGGGATCCCTGCCCAACAAACTGACACATAGTAGACCGGCCAGATCCAGTAATTCAGTTCACATTAAGCTCCTACCCTGGGTATGGAGCGTTTGCATCAGTCTAAAGTGCTCACCTTGGCCACGGTGGTTATGTCCTGAAACTGTGTTCTCAGTTCTTCCTGACTGGCTTCCTTGAAGGACTCATCCTGAGTCTTCTTGTACAGCTCCCTGGACCTTGCCGCCAGCTGCTGCAAAGCGCCAGCATGATCCTCTGCCTCCGAGACAACGGACTGAAAGTGGTCCAGCAGGGCAAACTTCTCCTTCAGGCCCAGCTGCAGCTGCAGGGGATGCTCTACTTTCTGATCCACCAACTCCATCCACTGCTCCAGCTGGCTTTTCTTCTCTAGATAGTCATTCCATTGGTCGATCACAGACTCCAGAGTGCTAGAATGAGTGCCGTACACTGTAAAACTCAGTTTCAACCTTGGGATCGCTACCAAAACACAGATACAGGGCCAATGAATCTATTTCAAGTGCTCTGCTGGATAGATACTGAGGCGACGAAAGGTTTTTGAGTGCAGGGAGAAACAACTTTTTTTGATCTGTCACAACCAGGGTATATTGCTTTGAATACAATCAACAGATGCTGGAATTTAAAGCAAACTGTTGTTACACACACACACACACACACACACACACACACACCTAGACAACTACCTTCCAAATGATAATTGTCTTCAAGTGAACGGATAATTCATATATTATATTGTAGTTATGAAAACTCAGTACTACACTGTTAATTAAATTCTGTTTAAGTACACACAGATTATTAAATAATCACGTGTTTAGTCTATATTACTAAGCTCAGATGACAACTAGTTGTTCACTAATATTTAGATTTAAGGTATTTTTCCTGGGTAAATACTAAAAAATCTACACAGGTAATGGCCAATTCTTTTGTGTTATGTATGTGAATAAATGAAGGCTCAACAGATTTATAAGAAAAATAGTCACAAATTTATTATGGTCAACCCACCAGATTTCCTATTAATAGAGAAATAAAATGCTTTCCAGGGCGACAGTCAAGGGAAGGTCCCTATTATACGCTTTATAATAATAATCCTCCCCTCCCTTCCTTTTTCTCCCTCTCTTCACTTCTCCCCCTCTCTCCTTCCCTCTTTCTTTTCTCATTCCCTTTCTTTCATCTTCCTGATCCATCTTCCCACACCACCACTCAAACCCAAGACCTGTAGCTTGCTGGGAAGCCAGACTGACAGAGAAACTGCTCCGTGATCATGTTCAGTGAATGGCCTGGCCTCCTGACTCTTCAAGAGTCAGGATCACAGTCTGGGAACTTCCATCACTTGCTCAAGCTGCTGCTTCTCTTCGAGCTTTCTGCATGCTCACCATCATGTTGCTTTGGAGGCCTCCCTACCCTTCCGGAGAGTCTCTGAAAAGTCTAAATCAATGCCATACTCTGGAAGCCACCAGTAACACCTCCTCTGCCACAGCTGAGTGTCTTTTGAAAGTTCTTGGTAGCGCAATCTGAGTCGGTTTTCTGGAATGTATACTTTTCCCTAGCCACTGGCCTCCTAGAAGGCAAAAAAGACTTTTTGCCTTAGCTCACTGTTTGCCGTAAACACTTGGACAAGGAAACCACCCACTATGTAGATTTAATTTCTTGCTGAAATAAGAGGCAGAGCTCTGAATAATCTACTTCTTGGGTTTAACATTTTATTGTAATATTTGAAAAGAAAAAAAAAAAAACTTCCCACATTTCTATTCAGTTCTACCAAGCTGAAAGCTGGCCCAATGTTCTGTTTGCCTGGGAGTCTGCTTTCTTTTAGCATGAAAACCAAGATTCAAAGAGAGAAAACCCACACTAATGCCAGCTGTCCCTGCTGCTGCCTGCTTGGTAGGAGATGACTGCAGTGGGTCTTCTGACCTGTGTCGACCCTTCATTCCTGTTCAACTATTGGCTGCAGTCACTCTGGGAACCCACTTCCAGCGTGGTTGAACAGTAGAGAACCTTCGGAATACGGATGTGGGGAGGTGTTTCAGTCTAATTCTCGGCGGAAGATATTTGCCCAACAAGACGGCTGGATAGGTACAGATAACTTGGGGAAAGACCCAGGGAAGGTGGAGGCTTCCATCCCTCAAAGCAATCACGGAAACTTTCCTCGACTTTTTCATCAATGATCAATACAGGGCAGGCCTGCCCTCTGGCCCCTCCTTTCTTTTCTGTCTTCTCTTCTCTCCTAACAACTAAAAAAAGTTTAAACCCCACCAAAAAGTTGTGTCTATTAATGGGGCCACACTGTATTTCGAAACATGGATCCATGTGTTTAAAACGAGCTAAACAAACACACCTCTCTTGAAAAAGCTCTATGTTCACTCTATGGTGAGACAGTTAACTCCACTTCCTCCTGGAGTTTTGCAGTGTGTCCTACGTAATTGTGACCTTTCCTCATCCTGCCGAATATGGAACAGCACTAAGGAGTCTCTTGCTCTTTTCCAACTGTATCTGCACCCAAGGACCACCCTCTCCATCCTACCTCCCCGGCATGCTTCCTGGCCTCTGGTAACCCTCACTCTACTGTGAGCCTTGTCCTATCACCTTTATAGGCCCTTGTATGAGTTAGATCAGGCCAGACGGCAACAGGCCTACACAATTCTGAATGGGTTAGTGACTGCCAGCATAAGACCATTTCCCGTTTTGTGGAATTTCAGCTCTCCACATCTTCTCCACTAAATGCCTGGATATTTGTATCAGAGGCACCCACACAGATCTGACGTCACCAGCTAGGTGCGGTGACTCCAGGGTGAGGAACAGATGTACACGTTAAGCTGGGCTGTCAGCACTACAATTGGCTGGCGAAAATTCCCCACACATATCTTTAAATAGCTAAGTGCTATTAAGGAATCGCATGTTCTTGGCTTAAAAAGAGATGTTTCCCCAAGCTTGCATTTTGACACTGGGGTGAGGGTGTGGAGGCTGTGGGGTTGGGGGGGAGAGGGACAAAAATATTTTGAAAAGAAAACATAAACGGGAAGCACACTCACATACCAGCACTAGTTTTTGCCAAGAGAGGCATGCCTGCCTATAGGAAAACAACATGCCACAGGCTGCCTTGGTTCTGTCACATGATTTTATGGAACTTCTAGGTTTTATTTGGGCAGGCAAGTAAGAACTAAGAGAAGGTCTGGTACCTCTGCGAATGCATGGCAGAACTCATGGCATCAGCCCACGTTGTTTTAAGTGTCTTCAGCTGAGCCTGAATCGCCTGCTGACCCGCCTTGTTGCTGCTTCTTAAGGCCTGGTCCCCTTTGCCAATGGCCATATTCAACTTGACTTCTCCTTCGCCTTTCATGAGGAGAATGTCCTGGGGAGGCAGAAGAAGATGTTGTTAGTGGGAATCTGAAAACCTATGATAAACAATGACTGTCTCCCAGAACTAAGGAGCCCCGGTCTGGAGTGGTAGCTCGGTTTATGAACACAAAGGTCTGAGTGTAATCCCCAGAACCCACATAAAAAGCTGGGAGTGGTGGTGAGTGCATGTATTCCTAGCTCTGGAGAGACAGAGACGGGCAGATCCAGGGATCCCTAGCTCGTCAGCCTAGCCTGCTGCTGACGCTCCAGGCTAGTGAGAGACTAAAATAACGCAGTAGATGGTGACTGAGGAATGATAGGGGCACAAGCATGCACACACTTATGCATGCACTTTCTGCTTCCCCCCAAGATAATTAAGGTAGGGATATCTCACTGTAAACCACAAGCAATAAATTTGCATAAACTTTAAGCTAGATATTAGGGAGCATGGTGTCCAAAGATCAATTTAAATTCTTGGAAAACTTTAGGCCGTGAGCCAATAATTAGGATTTTGTTGATTGGTTTCAAGTGAGAGAAAATTAATTTAGGCAATGAAGAGGCAACATCTGCCAAGAACACAACCTCTCCTTCCTCCATTGCCTGACTAACTCCCACTGTGCAAGGTCATGTCAGCTGGAGGTCTGTCTTGAGTTTACAAAGAAACCTTGTCACTCCATTCATAGCCCAGACATATGTTCTGCAATAACATTTCGCACACTGGTCTCTGACCTCTTAGAACACGAGTACTAACTACTATTTCTATATTCCCAACAACTCATAGTACTTGTAACAGGGTAGGTATTTAGTCTACTTTGAAGGCTAACTACTAAATGAGACAAACAAACAAAACTAATGCTGATAAAACAAAAATGCTTCTTTTGCCAAAAGAAAATAATGAACGCTTTCTCTGAATATTTTATCTGTTCCCTCCATCTCCCACATTTTCATTCGACACTTCCCAGACAACTGGGACCGATTCTAGCCTCTCTCTGCGTCCAATCAGAGCAATGGGCAGCAGTTGCGGGCTGCACATACCTGAATCTGTGATAATCGTCCCTCTAGCGTCTCCTTGTTTCCAAGCGTGCTCTCTGCGCAAGCCAACTTGTCTTGCACGTCCTTTATCCGGGACCACATGCTCTGTGTGGCTTCTTCAAGAGCTTCATGCTCCTGGAGGGCCAGCTGACAGCCGCGCAGCCTCTCCTTGGTTACTCGGAGAAGGTTCTGGTAGCTGGTGAGTAGCTGGGTGCACCGGCGGCCTCCGTTTCCTGCACCGTGGCTTTCTTCGCTGAGAAGCTGCCCTCTCTGGGAGAGCTTGTCAAGGGACTCTCTGGACAAACAGAATTTCTTTTTTTAGTTCCAGAATCCTGGGTCCAGGGTGGGGGGGGGGGGGTGAAAAATGACTGTTGACATTGGACCAGGAACCAGACAAGGGCTCATGGCTGATATGACTTTAACATTAGGATTCTGGGGACCAGGCTGGCTACTCGCCTTCTAACACGTGTCAGGGAGTATGCGTCCATTTCTGCCATGTCTCCATCTAAGTCCCAGTGGCAGAGCCTATGTCTCTAGGAATTCAGTCCAGGAAGTGTGCTCACCTCATCTCTAGCATTTTTCCGTTCCTATTTGATATCCCAAGCGTGGCAAGCCCCCATGCTCTCTTGTGGATGTTATAGTTTGATTGTGGAGTGGACCCCGTTGGCTTATGGGTTTAGACATTGGGTTCTCAGCACTGGTGATGTCTGGGAAGTTTGTGGAAGTTTTGCGAGGAAGATCCTTGCTGGAGGAAATGGGTCACTGAGGGCGAACCCTGGCATTTATTTTATAGCCACACTATAGCCACATTCCTTCTGTTCTGCCTCACTGCTAACGCTGTGTGGCCAGACGGCTGGCCCCCTGCTGCCATGCCTTTCCCACCACGATTAACTATATCCCCTCAAACATTAATCCAGAATCAAGCCTTGCTTCTTCAAGTCGCTTCTGTTGGCCATTTTGTCTCAGCAATAAGAGAAGTAACGAATAAGGCTGCCATCTCTCCAAAATGGGAATTCTGTCTGCCTGTTAGTCTCTGAGTTGCCTCTTTACACCTCGACACAGGCGTCCCATCCCTAGGCAGTATCCATGACACCGGGGACAAACAGGTGATGTGCACAGGGCTCCTGTGCCTCTATACCCGGTCTTACTTCCTAACCTAATATACCTGACTCGACCCGCAGGCCGTCACTGTCTAGAAGCCAGGGGGATTGCACCCATCTCCATCCTTGGTACCTGACACAAGGCTCGGCAGAGTCAAAGGTGGGTAGGGAAAGCTGCTCTCAAATGTCATGGTATACCTAGAGCACTGTGGCCCTCACAGCTTGGAGCTGTGTTAATTGGGTCTGGTGAAAACAACTCAAACCCTTGCATGGCTTGGTTGCAATGTTCTGAGTTCTTAGTTCAACTTGGCCAGTTTCCTTTTTTTTTTTTTTTTTTCCTTCTTTTAATTATAAAGCAACAGTTTGTAGTCATATAAATGTACGGTTTATAAAGCAACACTGTGGCTTATGAGCATAGTGTGCAGAGATTGAATCAAGCTGTTCAGTGTATCCGTCACCTCACATACTTGACATATTTTCCATGGTGGGAACTTTTGAAATTGTTTTCTTAGGGATTTTTAAATTACAGCTTTCTATTTTTAGCTGCAATTTGCCTGCATCCAATAGACTACAACTGAAATAGAGCAAAGTAATACACCCTCATATTTCTTGGAAGTGGGATTATGTACTTTTTGTCTATCATCTCTTCATTCCCCTTTAGTTCAAACCCTCTATAAAGTGCAGTCAAGGGAGCCTGAACTTCTCATGAGCACGTTTATCCCAGAAAGCCTTGGTGATTGGCCCGAATAAGAGGTCCTAATCAGAACTGTTGGGTAGCTGTGGAGGTGGCTCAGTTGGCAAAAGTGACCATCATATATGCACAAGGGCCTGAGTTTAGATCCCCAGAGTCCATGCAAAACTCCAGACATGCTCACACATGCCTGTAATCCCAGTACTAAGGAGGCAGAGACAGATGGGTCTCTAGAGCTCTCTGGCGATTTAGCCTAGAAGAGATCTTATCTCAAAAACTGAAGGTGAGAATAATTCCTGTAGATAGCCATTGCTGACCTCTGGCTGTTACATGTGTAAGTGCAGACATGCATAAACCACATACACACACACACACACACACACACACACACACACACACACACACACACACACGAAAAAGAATATGATGTGTACCATCTACAACTCTGGCCATTTCTGAGTGACTCCTATGTAAACCGCATCTTTTGAGTCACTCTGAGATACACCTCTCCTCTGTAGGACACCGGGGAATTTGTAATCAATTTGCTTAGTGATCAGGAAGATGAACTACATGCTACACCTGTCATGAATTATGGAATAACAAGTACTGTGCCCACGGCCACTTTATCCTTGGGATCCATATCTGCAGATTCAACCTGCAATGTACTGAATACAAATTTTAAATAACCATGCCTGTACTGAATGCACACACGTTTCTCTTTCTGTACAATAGACATTTCCATAACATTCACTTTGTGCTATATTTTAAGAAATTGAGACCTGACCCAAACCATGGGAGGGTACAAGCAGAGGAGATAAAGTAATGCCCCATCTCATGCATTAGGTACTATTGAATCCTGGTCCCCAGTTGGGCCCTGGGCACAGCTCCACAGACACCGCAGGGTGATTTCAGTCATGATGCATGACAATGGACACCAGCATATCTGACCATAAACGGGGCCGGGTGGACATAGAGAAGGCGCACATTTTGCTCAGGCTGCGATTGTATCGATTTGTTCGATTAAGCAGCGTGGGCTCTGCCATTCTCTGTTTCCTACACGAGCATTGCTCTTCAGGAGGGTCACGAAGGGGCCCCCGTTCCAGGTCAAGCATGCAGCCTCTCACCTTACACTGGAGAGGCAGAAACAGATGGTGCTAGAAGCGGGAGCAAGAACATTGTAGATGGGGAGGATCCAGGGCAGGAATGAAGAGGTACTGCTGGGGAGACAACCAAGTGAGGGCCAGACCTAGAGGCCAGGCTCTCATGGCGCTCGCCATTGGTACCGTAAGGACAAGTGGATAGGACAACCCTGGGAGCTACAGTGTGTAAAGAATGAATGGCAGTTGGGCTTCCGTATTTTTCTCGGTATGATTTGTAGTTGTCTTACGCCAGCTTCTTCTGGCAATAATCAACACCAGCTAATGCCGGGAAGGGAAGCGTGGCATTCCCAATAAACTCTCTAAAAGAGAGGAGGGAGGAAACAAAGATACAAACGGGCCTAATCATTTCAACCCATGCTTTCTTTAGAATAGCACACAGCCGTAAAGAACACAGCCTGCTGGTTGAGATACCCAGGGACACAGGAACCCACCGCCACCACACCAATACCAAAAATCAAGCCAGTAAGCAGTAGCTTCAAACATGCCAGCAAATTAGTAACCCACTCCACTTCTACACTATACCTGGCAGCCAGGAGCTCTCCCAGGAACATCTCGACTTTGTGAACTTCGCTTTTCTTCTCGGACACGTGCTGTTTACTCTCCCCCAAGTTTTCCGTGTTTAACCTTTCCTCCATCTCACGGGTCCACAAGCTCAGTTTTCTGTGCTGATCCTCGAAGCTAAAGTAAAGAAAATCATCTCAGAAGAACCTCAGCATGTCTACTACTGTCTCAGTGGCCGGTCAGATTGTCGCAAGGAAAGTGCGCCTGCGTGCATGTTTGCGTGTGCACACAGGTGTAATGTGTGACTGACTGGACTCTTGACCCACGAAATCCAATAGCTGTCTTCTACCAAGATTATCCCAGAAGACATGAATACAAGAAGGAAAACTGGTTCTAATACCCTGAGTTAGCCAAACGGGCTGACTTGGCACGCAGCCAGATCATTTGTAATTACCAGTGGATATAAATCCTTGTTATTTTTTCTACATAGGAAACAAAGCCAAATAAAACTTTCAGAAGCAGTCATCAATTATTTTATTGCAATTAACTTGTGATGAAGGCGGGGTAACATTCATTATCACTTAAACTCGTGTGTGTAGTGAAACCCACATCTATTGTAACAGCCTACCTGCCCAGCTCCGAAGCACAGTCTTGGAGAGCCTGCTTGTCTTTAAGGCACTGTTTCAGGAAAGCTTGGAACTCTTCATTGGCTTTTGTGATTTGCTCCTGGATGCTGCTGACCGTTTGCTTGGGCAGATGTGCATACAGAGTCTGTCCTTCCTGAGTCACCATGTCCAGCTTGCTCTGCCCATCACTGAATGAATCCAGGACACCCTGGAAGTCAAGGTAACACAGATACCTGCTATCATAAACGGAGTTATTCATGACAACGCTGAGCTGCAGTGATGAAGTAAGGGGGAAACGAAGCTTAGTCTACTGGGAAAAGGTCTAACGAGGCTAGATCGAGAAGGATGCATGTGGTTGATGACATTGTGGCTCCTAATTGAGGCGGTACAAGACAGGACAGCAGTTGGAACTGATATAAAAGTTAAAATAGTCGGGGTGGTAGTGCATACAATTAATGCCAGCACTCAGGAGACACAGACAGGTATATCTTTGTGAGTTTGAGGCCAGCTTTTTCTACAGAATTAGTTCCAGTAAATCCAAGACAACACAAAGAAACCCTGTATGAAAAACTAAAGCAAAACAAAAAAGTTAAAATGAAGGTTTATTTTGAATGACTTTTAAGAAATGGCCAGTGGATTAAAAAATGAGACCTAGAGAGTTTCCAGCTTGCTTTTTTTTTTCCTGTGACTTTCCTTGTGGCCTAATCTTCTGACTCAACATCCCAACTTCATAATGGGAAGAAAAAAAGATGGACCAAAATAAGAAGGTTAGGGCAAGGAAACAGGAAGAAATGGGTCAGTCTGGGTCTGACCCAAGGCAGTGAGTGTGTCTAGGAAGGAAGAGCATCAGCATCCCAGCACCCATATCCACACCACAGCATCCACATCAGCATCTCAGCATCCACATCAGCATCACAGCATCCAAATCAGCATCACGGCATCCATATTCACATCCCAGCATCCACATCAGCATGCCAGCATCCACATCAGCATTCCAGCATCCACACCAGCATCACAACAGCCACATCAGCATCACAGCATCCACACCAGTATCACAACATCCACATCAGCATCACAGCATCTATACCTGAAGATCCTGGAGCCTGGTTTCTAGAACTTGGCTGTCACCAGTTAGATCAGAAGAGTCTCTGGCTGCTGCTTTTGCTCCTAAGAACCATTCTTGGAATTCCTGCATGGAATCTTTTGAAAATAACAAAAGGAAGGGATAATCCAAAATGCTGTGTGATTTCCTAGTACTGTCACAATAAATTATTTCTATATTCATTCAAGCCCATTCCATCCTGCTTTCTAAAAATACCCCAAAAAGAAAATAATCGATATAAAACATTATAATATGATCTACAGCCATGAATATTTATGGCAGGGTGGAGAAGTCATCTCAAAGAGACCAAAAAGTAGTAAAATACTTGGAATGCTTGCTTTCCCATTGTGTTCCTTTATTTTGGAAAAGGGTTTATAAGAATGCCAGGAGAAACATGTTAAAGACATGTGCTTGCATAGTCATGTGGGTGCTCATGCATGTGTTTGTATGTGCATGTGTGTGGAGGCCAGAGTCTGCATCAGTTGTCTTTCTCTGTTTCTATCCATCTTTGTTTTCTGAGATAGAGTGTCTCACTAACCTGGAGTTCATAGATTCAGGCAGACTGGCAGGCCAGTAAGTGCCAGGTATTAAGACATCTCTAGATGTCTAGAAATGCAGACATTTGCCACTGGAGCCAGCCTTCTGTGTACTTGCATGGGTCCAAACTCAGCACACCATGCTTGAAGAGCAAGCTAATTACCCATAAGCCCTCTCCCCAGCCCTAAAAGAGAGGTTTTCTGCATGGCCTGGGTAGGAACCACTTTCTTGTTTTACTGCATTGACTTAGAAAGCTGCCATGTACCCACATCAGACTGGAAAACAGCTTCTCAGGAGCGGAGTCAGGGAGTGGGAATTCTCTGAACCACATGGCTGCCATTGTTATGGCCTCTTCCAACATCCATGCTTGTAGTAGTGACTCATCCTAGCATGAAAAGGTGTCCTTAGCTATTTGTGTAGCGGTTGCTGGCCGCGTGAATGGAAGTAGTTCTTATCTAGAAGATCTGGGTAAAGTTCAGAATAACCAGGATAGATAAACTCCCATTCTTTCAAGGAGAAAAGGGAAACATTTTCTGAGAGGTTAGAATATGTGGGACAGAACTTTTGTTGCCCAGATCTCAGAGCACTAACAAATTTAAAACACTAATCCAACTGGAAAGTTTGCTCAAACATTGGCTGGTGGTTTCTGAGCAGCATTTGGTCCAAACAACCTCTCAGAAGCAGTGATTCAAACTAAAATCCTTCAACTCACCACTAAAGTGTTTTTCCAGAGCATCCTGCATGCTGGCCTGGGTTTGAGAGCATAGCTGGCTCGTGGCTTCGTGCTTCTTTATTAGCCCAGTCATTGCCCGGCCCAGGCTCTCCAACTCCACTGAGTGGTACTTCCGGCACAGGCTGTTGAGATTTTCTTGGGTGGAGCTGATGTTGTTTTGTTGACTTTGGAGTTCTTTTTGTATGTCCTATGTGATGAAACACACCGTGAACAGACTACGAAGGACCCTCATGCCATTCAAGAGAAATACCGTAATTATTGCACTCTGGTATTTTCTAAAATCTGAAATTAACAACGTAGAAATCTCCTCAGCTCTGTATATTTATGGGTGGGATTTAAAAGCATCTTTTATATGTGGTAAGGAGCTGTACCCATGAAATCTTATCAATACGGTCACCTAAAAAAAGAAAGGTACAATGACAATACCAATTGACATCTCAACTTGGAGGGAGGAAACTTCATAAGTCCCCCTCTCCGTCCCCAGACAAAGAGCTATAGATGTTTAATAGCTGCTAAGACAGGGAGAATTAGTCTTCTCTAGGGACAGGCTCAGGTGGTCAGCCCTAAACACATATACATATAGCCAATACTAAATGGATTTAGTAGGTTACACACACACAAACACACACACACACACACACACACAAAACAAACACACTACCACCACTAATAATAATAATAATTTAAGAAGATGTAATGAATTTGAGAATGAGTGGGGGGCACAGAAGGAGTAGGAGGGGGAAGGGTTTGCATAGAAATAATATAAACACAATACTCAAGCAAAAATCTCAATAAAGTAAAATAAATCTTAAAAAATGAAAAGAATTTGTCTAATAGGCAAATATCTCTATCTATATCTATCTATCTATCTATATATATGTATGGATTGTGTATGTGTGTGTATTGTGTTTGTGCGTGTATTCATGTGTGCACATGTATATGCATGCATGTGGAATTTAGAGGACAGCCACCAGGAGCTTTCCATCTCGAATTTTTTTTTTTCAGATTTATTTATTATGTATGCAGTGTTCTGTCTGCATGTAACACTTTAGGCCAGAAGAGGGCAGCAGATCTCATTGCAGATGGCTGTGAGCTACCATGTGGTTGCTTGGATTTGAACTCAGATCCTCTGGAAGAGCAGTCAGTGCTCTTAACCGCTGAGCCATCTCTGCAACCCCAATCTTGATTTTTGAGACAAGGTCTCTGACTGAACTGGAGGTCACCTTGTTTATTTGAGACAGGGTCTCTCGTTGGACTGAAAATCACCTTGTTTATTAGAGACAGAGTGTCTTGATGGACTGGAGCTTTCTGACTCAGCTAGGCAAGGATTTACCTGTCTCCATCCCAGCACTAAGGTTGTAAGTTTGAGTCAAACACACAGTTGTTTTGTTTTGCTTTGTTTTAGTTCAGTTTAGATCCTTGGGTTTGTCCAACAAGCAGGTTACCAACTGAGCTGTCTCCCAGTCCCGTGCTGATTCTTTGGTAAAGTGAGTCAGTCCTCCTTAGTAGCAAACAGTTGCTAGAGAGTGCTTAGAATCTGGGCACTAGTCTGCGATCTCAACGAAACTTAGCAGGTTGTCATAGCATCTCACCTATGATCTTGAATTCAGGTTCTATATCAGAAACCATTGCAGCTCACATTGTTCAGTGTGGTTTTGTGCAGGGATTACAGGCCATGTACACATGCCAGCAGTTGATTTAAAGCTCCATGTCCTTTTATGTAGTATAGTATAAAACTATGCTAAGAAAGAACAGTTTGGTTCCCAACACCCAGGTTAAACGGCTCACAGAGACCTGTAAGTCCTGCTCCAAGCTCTCCGCTGTACTCTGCAGGCATCTGGATTCACATGTGAATTCTCTCTCTCTCTCTCTCTCTCTCTCTCTCTCTCTCTCTCTCTCTCTCTCTCTCTCACACACACACACACACACACACACACACAGGAAGAGAGAAATATCTCTTTCAAAAGAACAATGTTGAAAAGTCAATACACTATGTATACTTTATAAAAGGTTGAGGATTGTCATCTCTTAATATGAAGAGATGACATAGGATGATTTACTTTAAAAAAAAAAAAGAAGCACAATATTCTACAGTTGAAAGCCTCCAAATTATACACAAAGACAATTCAGTGATGAAAACCCATCATTTTCTGAGGTTCAAGCTTAAAACTTAGTGCAAAATCAAACAGGTTCCCCATATGCACACAGGCACACACACACACAGAGGGAGGGATGGAGGGAAGGAGGCAGGGAGGGGGAGAGAGAGAGAGAGAGAGAGAGATATGTAGTCATCAGACAGGGTCTACAGGAATACATGCTGTCTACTTTTTAGTCAGTTTAGTTCTTCTCATACCACTGACTCTGCTTTGCCCAATATTACGAATTAGTTAGCCTGCGTGTTTAATACGTTAACTGTGAATAATTGAAAGCAGACATTACGTGTTTATTATAGTTACAAAATAGGAGGATGGATCTAGACTTCAAGCGGAAGCCCTGAAAGCTAGTTTTGACCTACCTTGACTTTCTTCAGCCCTTCACAAGTCCCAGTTTGGGCACACCTGGTCAAAGATTCCTCCACATTAATCAGCCAGGCCGTTATGTCCTTGACAAATCTCTCCACTTGGGTACTTTGAGCAGTGAAATCCTTCAGGGTTCCCTTCGCTTCCTCGGCGGTTTCTCTGGCATGCTCCAGCTTCTGCCGTAGGTCTGCTTCTAGAAACTAAATATAAAGCGAGAGTTTGTGAAAGTCTGGGACGACGGAAAGCACACTCAGCCACCAGGAATTCTGTTTATGCTTCATGGAACTGCATTGAGAACACATTAGGCTCACCATGGAAATCACTCCAATACTAATAGCTTTTCCCAGGATGGAAAACTGGCGATGTGCGGGCTGCCTAACAGAGGGGAAGGGCAGAGCTGCTGCGGCTAGCCCTGGACTTGAGTAGAGTGTGGTTTGGATGGAGGTTCCAGGGGAAGGAAGATCACATCCTAAAAGCAAAAGCTGGACCAAAAGTCTGCTGGTAATTCTCCACAAGAAACACTCACACCGGCCTGCCTGCGTGTGACTGATCGGAGGAACCTGCCATTGGATTTAACGGTGAACCGATTTTACCCCATAAGATGGGCAGTAGGACTATTAGCTCTCTTCTCCTGCGATGGGGTATTTTAGGAAAGCTGGTTTTTGTGGCTCCTGAGTTAAAAAAGGGACTTATGACCACTCTAAACTGGAAAATGACTTTAACCCCACAGCTCTGAGATCAGTGCTAATTGGCAAAATCATCAAGCATAAAGGTTTGCTGTGCTTTCTTAACTCCCGGCTCAGAGCAGCTGTGAACAAGGAGCCCGGAGCCTCTTTTCTCCTGGCCTTGTTGCTTCAGTCCTGCTTGGCACAGCTGTGGGCCTCGCAAGCCTGGACGGGAGGGAGTTGGGGGAGTCTTCTGAACTGAAGACTCACGGATGAGAGTGAGCTGCCTCTCATAGCCCTGCTTCTTGCTTCTTTTACTTTGCAGGGTTTTTTTTTGGGGGGGGGTGCCTTCATTGCTGAGACCCCAGATGAAAGCCCCTAGATGAGCCTGTGCACCGTATATTGCTCCTTTACTCTGTCCTTTCTCAGCCCAAGGCACTCTGAATTCATTCCCTAGAGGATCTTCTTAGACAACTTAGCTGCCCTCACACTGTGGGCGTAAAGAACTTCCTCTTCCTTCACTCCTAACTTCTGGGCTGAGGGCATACGCTGGTACTCACCACCCCCATCTGATGCTGAGATTCAGGCTACCCATTCAAGTATTTACTCTTCAGCAAGTACATCAGAAATCATCCAGCCTGCCTGGCAGGGGTAGGGGACACATTATGCTGCCCGCTAAGTGGCATCACAGAGATTCTTTTACATATACTAGAGGACAGTGAAGATATCTCACAGCTCTTCCTTGGGGGCAGGGGGCTAGTAGAGAGAAAGAGGATACACGCAAACAATAGTAACCCACACCCCAAATCCTTGCTTAATCCTCACTCTACAATAGTTTGTTGCCAATTCATGTCCCAAGTATATGTGGCAATAATCAGCATCCCTTCTTCTCAGTTGTGACTATGAAGGTCACTTCCTTTGCTCTGGATGAAAGGTCCGATATTCTCATGCATGTCTGAGATCAGCGCCAAGCATGGCTCAGTCAGTTAAAGAATTAGGGACAATGGTACAGCAAGAAGAGAAAATCCATGAACATATCTAAAAGAAAGTAGGAAAAGACACCCCAGAGGCCTCAACCTGGACCTGGTGAGGTGTCAATCAAAGTACACATACTACGCAGGGTGTCTCTAGGGATTGGACACTGGGGCATCCCAGGTTCCCTGGCCAAGTCAGCTCCTCCATGACCTGCCTCATGGTTCCTGGGACTGGAATCATCTACAGGGCCATGAACGGACATTGGCAATCCTAACCCTATCCCCAAGCCCAGTTACTGTGTAAATGAATTAGCACATTATTAGTAAGAATACATATTCATTAAGGAGGGGTCTACTCCCGTCTAAACATAAAATGTACCAAGACACAATCAGGTTGATAATGCTTTACAAAATTTTGTAAAAAAAAGAGACATACCCTTATTATAACATAACGGCATTGGAAATATAAACATGCTATAAATGTTGGCACAAAGAATTCTATTGATGTTAATGTTTAACCACATGTACCAAAAATCCCACGTTTGCCAAAAATTATGGTGAAAAAGACATATACACACATACACAGGTACAGCATTACACATATATTTTGGATTTTTGGATGGAAGATGTGATTGGCTGTTAGCTGGTATTTATTGTGAAAGTCGTCTTTTGCTCACCTGCAGGTCTGTTGGTGTTTCTGGATTTTTCGTTAGTTCTTTAAGGTCGTTGATTTTGGAATGCAGTTCTTCCAATTTCAAGGCTTTGTTTTTAACCTCAGACTGTGACAGCAAAGAGACAGGAGAAAGGCATCACTAACACAGAGACCCACAAGGCTATGCTTGGCATCTCATAGGAAAGCTAACTGTCACCACACCAGCTTCCAGCAGTACTTAAAAATCCACCCAACTTTTTCACTAGTGTGGAAAATGTTACCACTAAAGTTCACTCTGGATAAGAGGGTATGTGGGAATTTCTCTCTTTCCACCCTCTTTTATTGGGGGGAAAAAAACTTCTGGAAAAAATGAAACACTGACCCAAAATGTTGAGTCAGTGAAGATGTCCACTAGGCTGTCATTCATTCATTAGCAGGGTTATTACCAGTCACTATGGCAATGGTAAAGTCTTACAGAAGCATGCTAAAACAAATGCATATCGGGACTGCTCCGCGACTATCTTCAAATAAATATTTACAAGACCTTGAAGCAGAAATAACTTTGACATTTGCTATTTTACCTCTCCCCCCAACCCCAGGCTTTTGAATCAATAATTAACTTACAAAAGAAAACCAAGCCAAGAGTTATTGAGTAAAGATGCTTATAAACTTTGTAGTTTTGAATCACAAAAGAATATGAGAGCCCTCTCAGTGTGTAAACAGAACCTAGTACTTTGTGACGACAGAATTCCCAATGGGTTGTACAATATGGAACTCACTGCCAGGCCTGGTGGCCTTTTACAAAACCAGCTGGGTGTTCAGGGATCCCAGCTGCTGACCTACAGTAGGCCTGGCAGCAGGAAGGACAGGGCCAGGTACTGGGCTGGTTCCAGTGCACTGATTTAGTAACTGGCACATCACAGGGTCAGCAATAAAAAAAAAAAAAAAACCTGTCTCAGAGAGACCGAACTTTACCACGCCAAATAAGGGTTTGAGGCACACAGATAGCCAAGTTTCCACAGTCAGCAAAAGAAAGCTAATCTGACAACTTCCTGTCCTACTAAAACTCATGTGCAGATGTAATAGACATCAAGAACCCAAGGGCTTAGTGCATACTACGGTGTATAATGATTAACTAATGATAATTTTTTCCAGATGTGTTCTTGCTATATAACTAAGCTTAGCATAGGCAGTACAGTTAAATTAGACTACAGTCATCCACTTATCTGTCAGTTCTTGTATGTGTCAGGTGTGTGTATGTGTGTGTGTGTGTGTGTGTATGGGGAAGGGTTGCAGAATCTTATTTTAAGGTGTGTGACTTTTGTTTATGCTGTGGAGCATTTGTTTAAATGGTGTACAGATGTGTTGCTTTTGTTTATACTGCATTTGCTTAACTCCGTGGAGCTGCGATTCTTTGCCTGTCTAAAACACCTAATGGTCCTAATGAAGAGCTGAGCAGTGAATAGTGAAGCAGGAGCAAGGACAGGCAGGGCTGACAGGCAGAGAGGATAAACAGAAGGAGAAACAAGGGGGAAGGGGAGGGGCAGCAAAGGAACAAGGAGAGGAGGGCGTCAGAGGTCAGCCACCCGGCCACCCGGCCGCCCGGCCGCCACCCGGCCGCCCAGCCAGCCATGGACTAAGAGGGAAAGTAAGATACACAGAAGTAAGAAAAGGAAATAGCCCTGAGGCAAATGGTTGATGGGGTAATTTAAGGAAAGGAAAGCTTGCTAAAAACAAGCCGAGCTAAGGCCGGGTATTGGTAAGTAAGGCTAAGACTCCATGTGGGATTTATTTGGGGGGTTGGGTAGTGGGGTGGGGGTGAGGGGCAGGGGAGGGCAGGACCAGTCTGCAGAATGTGACTAGGATTTTTCCTCACTGAAAGAACAGGCTCTCTCTCTCTCTCTCTCTCTCTCTCTCTCGCTCTCTCTCTCTCTCTCTCTGTGACCTGTCTAATTTCTAATCATGACCCTATTGTCACTGTACATTTTTTTCAATTGTGTGTATGATTCATGAATGTGGGCATGTGTGCAGATCTGTGTACCTGTGTGTGAAGGCCAGAGATCAACCTTGAGTATCTTCCCCCTTATATATTGAGGCAGGGCCTCTCACTTGAACCCAGAGCTCATTCATTGATTTGGTGAGTCTGGTTAGCCAGCTTGATCTGGGGACTCTCTGCCACTGGTTCTCAGAGATGACAGGATTGCAGGCAGATCACCACATCCCCAGGCCACGCGAGACTTCTGGTGATCTAAGTGTCTGCCCAGCAAACAGCAAACACTTTACCTGTCATAAGCACCCTGGCCAAAATCAACTTGGGGGAGGGAAGGATTTATTTGGCTTACAGTTCTACGTCAGTGATCATCACTGAGGGAAGTTAGGGCAGGAACTCTCGAAGAGTCAGGGACACGGACAAAGGTTTCTCACTGCCTGGCTCCCCGTGGCTTGTTCACCTTGCTCTTTCATATGGCCCCTCCCACATAAATCATAAATCAAGACATGCTCCAGAAGGCAATCTGGTGGAAGCAATCCTCCGTTGAGGGTCTCTCTTCCCAGATGAATGCAGTTTGTGCCAGGTCACAAAAAAAAAACACCAAAAGACAGAAGCAACCAAAATAAACAAACAAACAAATCAAAAGAAACAACCGAAAACAGAAAAAAAAAAAAATCAACCAGCACAATGTCTGACAAGAATTTCATGGCTGAATTTTAAAAAAATCAACACAATAAACAGGATTGAAAGTAGTTTAGAATAAATAGCTAACTGCAATTTTTAAAAGGTCGGGTACCTTTAATACCTCCTATTTCCATAAGTAAAGTATAACATGTCACCAAATGTAGCCACAGCACAATGCAGGCTCTCACTGAATGAAGGGCAGTGGGTACTTTCCTTTTCACACTAATGTTTGAAGCTTGTTGTTAGTGGTTAAATAAAAGATGTCCCCATGCCTTGGAAGATTGGGCAGCCAGCTGATGGCACTGTTTGGGAAGGTCACGGAAGCATTAGGCCGTGCAACCTCACTGGAGGATGCAGGTCCGTGGGGTGGGCTTCGGGGGTTTGTATCCTGGCCACTCTCCCTCTGCTTCCTGTGTGACGATGGAATGGGCGGGCTAGCCTCACAGCCCTGATCCCATGCTGTCCCTGCTAAGATGGGCCCTACCCTTGGAGCTGTTAAGTCCAAGCAAACCCTTTCTCTCCAAGGCGGGCTTCTGCCAGAAAAGTGACAAATATAAGCACCAGCTAAGAAACAATTATCAAAAAATGCTTAACTGGAGCCTAATCAAGTTTTTAACTCAATAGCTGACATTAGGTGGCATTTGTCACACTCATCTGTGCCTTTGGAAAGCAGAACGGACTTGGGACCACCCATTTTTCTATTCTCTCTCATTCGACGTAGTGATGTACCCCAGCCTCCACACATGTCCACTGCCAGTTACCTCAAATTCCTTCAGGAATTCTTCAGCTCGGAGGCTGTCGTTCAGGTCGCTGATGTGTTCAGCCAGTTGTGGAAGAGAGCCGTGGGCCCATCCTTCAATGTCATCCTTACTTGAAAGGACATCATCCCAGATGGACATGCTTACCCTTAACCTGTCCATGTTTTCTTCAATTCTCTCTGATACCTGGGAGAGGAAGTAGGAGCCAGATCACCATGATGTGAGGTCCTGAAACCCTTACTCCCCCACCAATGTTTTCGTGAGAAGGAAAATCACATCCCGAGAAAATTTTAAGGTAACTATGGTACTTCAATTAGCATACCTTAAATGCTATCGAATACACAGACTGAGCCCGTCAATGGGAGAGCCGTTTGAATTCTGAGACAGTCACTGTCGTTTGTAAGCTGGGATACTAATGACAAAGGGTATGCCAGAGGACACAGAAGTGTCACTCACCACATAGGGGTCTACACGACTGAGGTCTATACAGGTTGGCATTGTATTTATTTTATTTTTTTAAACTTATTTTAGGTCCATGGGTGTTTTGCCTGCTTATATGTATATGCATTACATGTGTGCAGTGCCTGCATAGGCCAGAAGAGGGCATTGAATCTCCTGGGGCTAGAGTCACAGGTGGCTGTGAGCTGTTGCATGAAAGCTGGGAATCAAACCCGGACCCTAGAGCCAGTGCTCTTAGCCTCTGGGCCATGTCTCCAGTCCTGAATTCATTTTCAAGGCAGCACTCTAAGCACTTTTATTTGTAATTCTGTGATATGTGAATGGACATATTTACTATATCTGATCATGTCTGTGATATGAGAAAATATTTAGCATCTGGCCACGGAGACAGTGAATGATGGTGCAAGAATTGAAAGTCAAACATCTAAAGTACAAGCCCAACCCTCTTCAGTGCAAGACTACAGCCTCTATACTGTACATTGGATTTCCTACCAGATATGGATCAATGATCCAATTTTTATCCACAATTCCAACATGCTGAGAAGGAAAACATTCCAAGCTATAATTTGTCGGGTCTATAGTTATCAAATGAAATTCCGGAAATCTGTCAGTAAGTTTTGTCAGACTAGTCCATATAACATTTTCTGTTGGAGTGAACTCTGAAAACTCAAGTGGAGTTAAAAATCTCTGGTTAATCCTCTGCCTGAAAGAACCTGCGTGTAAGCCGCTCGTGGACTCCAGGGGGCGCTCTTACATCCAACCACTTGTCCAGGGTGCTCTCTATGTCTGTCTTGAGCAAGCCAAAATCTCCGCTGTGGATTTTCTTCAGCTCAGATAGCAAGTGCTTGCCTTTGCTGGTAAAACTATCCAACTCTTTCTGTTTAGAATTCATTTCGTTCCTTGCAGTTTCATGCTGAGGACACAAATGTTTCCTTAATTAGTAAAACAACCAGAGATCAGAGTTTAAAAATATTTGCCCTCTAAGAAATGTATTTTATTTGGCTTTACCCAGAAACTAATGATAATATGTGAATATGTATATGTCCATATACACATACCTGGATATATATATACACAGACTTGCTGTCTATATCTATATATGTATATATCTATATATACACATATGGATACATATATACATATATAATTTTCTTGAATTAATTTTTTTTAGAATATTAGTATTCTTAGAAAAAAGTTGAACTGCTCACAGGAATTATCTGCATCTAGATGAACAGGAATTATGCAGAGAGTTGCTTCAGGGGTAAAATGCATGAACAGACATTGAAGACTACTTAAGTAAATGCAGTTGCATTTTACCTTGGAAAAAGCCCACTTAAGGTCCGCCCGGTCCTTCACTGCAGCTCTCATGGCAACAACATTGCCAGCGTTTTCCAGAACTTTACACACAGCTGACTTCAAATTCTGATATTCTCGTATTAGGTCAATAAGTCCACAGCACTGACCCTGACTGTAATGATTAAAGAAAATAAAATATCTCAGTTATCACACACCAGGAAGGGAATGAGTTCTCTTGGATTTGACCTAATATATCACTGCACAAATTCATTCAGAGATAGGTATGGGTACCAAGAGAAAACCATGCTCTGTGCTGCCGAAATCAATGCTGCTGTTAGTTAATTCTGCTAAATTCTAACTTTAGTCTGCTCTCCAACTCAATCTTACATGAGCCATCCAAAATACTTTAAGTTTTAAAATGTTTTTTCATGCTGACTTCGTTGTTTGTTTTGATGCTGTAAGTAGAGGGGAAGGTTGGGAGAAAGCAACCAGTAACAGGTAACAATGTTTGTGTGACATGGTTGAGAGAAGAACCTATGTTTAAAGTCATTGCATGAGCCATCCCCAATTTCCTTTCAAAGGCCTTTGTATATGATGCAATGTGGTCTGAGGTTCACTTCTTTAAAAATGCAAATGAGTGCCCAAAAGTCCCAGCATCCTTCGCTGAAGAGATCCTCTTCATTAACTTGCTCGTGTGACACTGCCAAAACTGAGTTGATTGTGTATGTTTCTGCATCTTATTTGTTCTATGCTCCATTTAATTATTCCTCAGCTAAAATATCACAGTGACCCAGATAATTCGAGTCCTATGATTCCTTTTTAAAATTTTTTAAAAAAGATGTAGTTATATGTTCCTATTTGTATGTGTACACATGCGTGTGCATGTGGGGAGGCCAGATTTCAACCTCCACTATTTTTCTCAATCCAACTCTACACTATTTTTTTTTTACTTTTTGAGTCAGGCTCTCTGACTGAACCTGGAAATCATTTCATCTAAACCGGCTGTCTCAGGACCCTCCTGTCTCCACCTCCCTGGTGCTGAGGCTACAGCATACCCTCAGCCTCATGTGGGTGCTGGGCTGGTGCTTGAAGTCAGGTCTTTATACTTGTATAGTAAACACTATCCACTGAGCCATCTTCCCCAGCCCCACTTCCTCAAACAGTTAGACTACTTAGTTATTTGTTTTTACACATAAAACTTAGAATTGTTTGTCAGTTTCTATAAAATTATACAGAGATTCTGTCTGGGATTATACAGATGTAAGAAAGACCTCAACAACAACAACAACAAAAATCCAGCCAATCTTGGTAAATATTTAATTAAAGGTGATACATACAGATAACTAAAGAGAGCTATACACCTATTATCATCAATCACCACTCAAAGACGAATTTGAAGCATGAGATACTGATGTATGTGTTTTGCAATGGTGGCTACTCAAACACACATGTAAAACTTGACAGAAATAAGTAGGGGGAACAATGGATACCTGTTTGAGGTTTTACCTGCCAGGTGTAGATATTTTGTTGAAATTACTTGTCAGTTTTTTATACATTTAAGCATACACTTACCCAGAAACCCAGTGGGATAAAAATCTTATGTAAAAAAACATAAGAAATGTGAAAGTCCATAGACATTTAATATTAATGATCTAAAGCAGAAAGACTCTCTGCCTGACCATCAATGAGTAACTATATTGCCCTGGTACATCTATTCAATGAAATTACAGCTACATATTTTAAAACCTGAATTGCTCACATGTTGTGGAAATTAACTATGTAAAGTAATGTGTCTGTGTTGTGGACTATTACTTTAATGGTGTGAAGGTGTTACATTTGTTTCTGCTGCCATTGTTAACAATGTAAAGATGTGTTACATTTATTTGTGCTGCATTTAGTTGTGTAAAGATGTATTGTGATTGTTCCACCTTGCCTGCCTAAAGCATTTTATTGGTCTAATAAAGAGCTGACTGGCCAATAGCTAGGCAAGAGGAAAAGGTAGGCGGGACTGGTGGGCAGAGAGAATAAGGATTGGGAGAAATCTCGAGCGAGGAGGGACATGCCCGGGACAAGAAGCCAGGCAGCCATAAGCCAGCCAGACTCGAGAGGCACGGAACATAAGATATACAGAAGGAAGAAAGGTAAAATCGTCAGGGCACAAGGTAGATAAAGAGAAACAGGTTAGTTTAAGTTAGAAGAGCTAGCCAAAAAATGAGCCTGGGTTAGGCCGAGCCCTCAAAACTAGTAACAAGTCTCTGTATCGCGATTTGGGAACTGGTTGGTGACAGAAAAAGAAAAGAGCCTAGCACATTCACACACTCACACAGCAACATCCATTATATGCAATTATGGAAAGAGACGAAAGGGCCGGTACGGAGGGATCCAAGGTTGCCGAGAACTGGGTGGAGGAGGAGATGGACTCAGTGAGGCATGAGGGGGCTTCTATTGTTAGGACTGATACTGTGAAGCTGGACGGCTGAGGCCACTAAATGAGTTTGTATTACATCCCAGAGGAAAAAAGGGGGGGGGCTTTACAGTATAACATGTACTTGCACAGTGAGATAAAACTAACTCAATTACAGGCAATAAAACACATTTAAAGTTCTAAGGGTAGCATCTTACAATGGCTGATAATTACTGCTTTTAGGCAACTAGTTTTTTTTTTTTTTGTACATTAACTTCACATGCATTTGCCATACCAAGAGAACAACTTTAAACACATTTCTGAAGGACTAAATTTTAATGTTACTAGCAGAATCTAGAAGACCTAGGGTGACAATAACCCATTTAACTGTTCAGGTAACCCGCACTGTCACGAAATGAACTGAAAACTTTGAAAACAAGATCAGGAGACCCCTGACTTACTTTTCATGAATTAATCTTCTGGTGTCCTCCCAGGTAGCTTCTAAGCGGTTTATCTCCTTATCCACTTCAGGTGCAAAATCCATATCCTTCTGAGCGATCTGTGTTGCTTTGTCTTTCAGCCAATGGAGCTCATGCTCATGGGAATTTAACTCATCCTCTAGCTGGTTGAATACTCGCAACCTATGAATTCAAATGTTAGTTCAGTGCCGACCTCCTGAAGCCATGAGCCAATACTACCTGAGCTCAGAAAGCACTCATTAACAGAGCTAATGAAACTCTCGACACAGCAATTAAACTAATGCATACTAGCCTTTAGAGACTTTAAAAATACTTTTGCAAAATGACCGCATATCAGAAAATATTGAAAATCAACATTCCTGTTTATTTTCAACATTTTATTGAACTTTTATCTTCTGTTTTTGGTGCAGAAGGGCTCTCAAAGAAGGCTAACTTTATAGGCCAAGGAGGTGAATTCTTCTTTGGCAAGGTCATCATAGGAAATCTTTCTGAGCTCTGGGATCCAGGTGTCACATAAATAATTATACTTAGGTAGTACAGTTGTTTCGTTTTCATTTAAAATCAAAAGAGCTCTACCAAAGCTTTATGAAAAATATCTATTACAACTTACATTGCCCTGTTTAATAAAACATTACCGAGAAAGCAAGCCTGATTCTATGTCCCCTAGTATGTAACCATTTGTGCCTCTGTAATATGTGGCCCTATAGGAGGCCACTGACCCATCAGTAAATTTTGGTGTTGTGCTATAGTGCATAATAGGAATCTATTCCCAAAGTGACTGCAGGCAGATGTTCCCATTTTCTGCACCGTGCAAACGTACGTGCAAGGTGCCCACATCAAGCATTACGGGGAGGCTTCCATATATCTGAGACTGGGTAAATCCCGAAATGTATTATAACCCCTTCTCAACCAATGTGTGCTTGCTTCCCTGTAGGCAGAGAGTTAAAAGGCAGTTGTGGAGAGCCTCTTGGCCAACCCCACTGATGTCACTTTCAATGAATGAACGAGGGCCTCAGCAGGCCACCTGCCTCTCTGCTGAACTGCTCTTTGCAAGGGAGAACCATTTCCTCTGCCTCTGTTCCTCTGCTGCTTGTCTTCTGCTGTAACCAATGGGCTTGCTCCAGTCCTTACTGAAACTCTAGTAGCCTTCCTCTGCAGGGAGAAATTTGCTGACACGTTCATATCAGAACCACACATGTATACGGCTTTCTGTCCCCGTTCCTTAGTCTTTTAGAAAGGATTTATTCTTATCTTATGTGCATGTGTATGTGCTTGCATGTATGTATTGTACCATGTATATGTCTAGTGACCAGAAAGGCCAGAAGAGAGTGTTAGATCTCCTGGGACTGCAATAAGAGCTATGGGTGGCGGCTTGGCATCATGGAGATGCTGGGAACCAAACCCTTGTCCTCTGTAGGATCAGCGGGTGGTCTTAACTGCTTAGCTATCTCTCGAGCACCTCTGCCTATATTCTTGACAGTAAGAAATTGCTTGCAATAGTTAATAGGCTGGGCAGGCAGTGGTGCACACGCCTTTGATCCCAGCACTTGGAGGCAGAGGCAGGTGGATCTATATGAGTTTGAGGCCAGCCTGGTCTACCAAGCTATTTCCAGGACAGCCAAAGTTACACAGAGAAATCCTGCCTTGAAAAACAAAACAAAACAACCCCCCCAAATAGAATGAAATAAAAAATATAAAAATAAAAACAAAAAAGAAAACAAATAGATAATAGGATGTATGGGATTCATGTAGGTAAGGTCTCAGAGTGTCTATACATACATACACTGTCCTTAGAAAGGTCCTTTAAGGAGATCAAAGACATTTTACCAATTCCCAAGTGACACATTTACCTTCAAGGGAAGGGGGCAGGCAAAGAGAGACAGAGACATCGAGGGGAGAAAGTTGCCCACCCACATAGGGCACGGTTAACTGAAAATGAATTTCAGAAGAAACAAAGCAGAAGGGACCATCATCTGCCAGGTTTCTGACCTGTGCTGCAGAGCCTGGCGGGTGGGCTCTTTTAAGCGCTCCTTGTCGGTCCTCTCCTCGATGTCCTCGATGCTTCTCAGCAGCTCTTCTTTCTGTTCTTGGAAAGCCTTTTTCAACAATGCCAGGGCTTCTGCCTCACCCTGCTTCGTTCCCAGAAGGTTCTGGACCCTCTCTACCTCTAAGGAGAGCTGCTCTGCGGTGGCTCTGCAGGAGGTCCTTTGCTGGGTGGCCCCGCTTTTCAGGTGGTACTGGGCTTTGGTCAGGATGCCATCGAGAGTGATGGCGACAGATTCTAACGCTTTCACGTCTCGAATAGCGTCGCTAAGGTCTTTCTTCAGGGAGTCTGACTGCTTTTTGCTCATGCTTTTGGTGGCTTCCACGGTTTGTCTGAGCTGGTGGAGGAGAGTGGATGCGGAAGCGTGGCTCTGGAGGAATTCTGCTAACTGTGTTAGAGCCAGCTTCCGCCTCTCCACCACCTGGTTGGCCTCCTCAAAGAGCTGGATGCAATCATCAGCCTTGATCTGGAGCAGGTGAAGGTCCTCGGCTCTGCCCAGGGACCTCAACTTCGCTAAGTGACCTTGCAGACTCTGTGATTCTCTCCTCTTCTTCTCGATTTCTGCAGCGTGGTCCTGGAAGGGAAGAGAGCCTCTGATGCTCAGACATGCTACAGCTATTCCAGATAAACAACAGGCTTTGCCATCTCAAGGTAGATAGTACATGCCACAGCTAGCCTGGCACTTATTTACTTATTACTTATTTATATTTCTGTGTATGTGTGTGTACTTATTCGTGTGTGCCTTGTGTGCATGCATGCATGTGGAGGATCGAGGCCAAAGTTGGGTGACTTCCTCAATTGCTCTCCCTTACATGGTCTCTGGGAACGTTTATATGTGGACTTTTTGGTCTCTGGGAACTTTAGGTGTCGGACTGGGTGAAACCGGCTGGCTGGGAGGCCCCAGGGTCTCTCTTATCACTGCCTCCTGGAACCAGGACGCTAGGCACACACTACCATGTCTGGATTTTTATGTAAGTGCTGGAAGGAAAACTCTGTCTCTTGCACTTGCATGGCGTTTTACTGACTGAGACCTTTCCTCAGCCTTTGGCTTAGCAGTTAGAATTCATCCACAGGGTGCTGAAGAGACAGATGGCTCACTGGTTAAAAGTGATCTGTGCTCTTCCAGAGGGCTCCCAACTGTGTGTGACTTCATCTCCAATAGATCCAGTGGCCTCTCTGGGCCTCTGTGGACAGCTGTATTCACACATATGAACTATACACACCTTCTCTTTCTCTCTATCACACACGCACAATCACAATACACACTCACACATACACACTCACACACAGACACTCACAGAGACCTTCACACACATACACACACTCACACACACTTACACACATACTCACACATATACACACTCACACACACTCTCAGACACACATAATCACACATACATACTCACACACTCACAGATACCTACACACACTTATTCACACACACTCACACACACTTACATACATGCATAATTAAAATAATAAAAAATTTTTAGAGTATCTACAGAAAAGCTTTCAGAAACATTCCTAAGTTGTTTCTGTTTTGCTCGTCTATGCATGCCATATAGAACACAACTCTGCTTTAGTTACTCTGCAATCAGATCTATGTTTTATTTAAACATCTTTGCAATCAGATCTATGTTTTATTTAACCATCGCTTCTTTCAATCTTAACCATGATGGCTTTAGATGTCCCCAGCTTGACAATTAAACCACGTCTTCTCACTCCAGGCCTCCGACCTCCTCTGTACCTAGAGATTTCCCTCTAGAAAGCCTGCTCTCTCTAACCCTTTCTGGTGTCAGCTGAGCAACCTGAGAGCTATGCCTGTGGAATACTGCCGGTCAGAAAGCAGCACCTCTCCGGCTGTCTCATTGCAGGACCATGGGCTTTCAACGTGAGCCTTCCATCAGCTGCAAAACCGTCCCCTGTCGTGGTGACTGGGAGGTTTGTGTTCCCTTTCTTAGAGGGGGCATACAAAGCCAGCAAAGAATAAACACTCGGCAATTATCAAATGTTTTATATGGATTCTATATAGAGACTCTAGCATCTCAATACTTGGTCAGTCTCTGATTTTGAATTTTAATAGCACCACAATAGATGCTATTCATAGGTTACAAATAAGGGAAATGTCAATAATTCATGAATTTCATACTAGGAGTTAATTCAGAAAACAAACAAACAAAAAGCCTTTAAAACACTGGAATTTATAGCAGTCTTTGGTTTTGTACCAGAGCAAAATAGAAAACTCAAAAATGAAAACCCTCAACATTTTATGCTACAAATGACAGGTGTTGTTGTTGTTGTTGTTACCTGGCTGTTTTACTTGAAGTGATTTTTATCTGCTTAATGGACCTGCCCAACACAGTGGCTGGGTCCATAAGTTCAATTATTAAGCCATTTTTTGCATACAAGCAAAGAAGCTAAGTTGTTGCCATGTATGTATTGCCTTGTAAGTATGTCATCCCTTTGAATTCAAGGACCCTCTCTTTTGAATGCGTCTGTTTTCTGCCTTGAGAGAACCCATTTTACCTTGTGCCGAGTAACAGCCACTTGGTGGTCCAATAAGCTAATCTCTGCCGTCCTTTGCAATTCACTGAGAAACTGCTTAATCCAGACAGAGAAGGAAAACAGCAGCTCATCAAAGTGTTGGTGCTCAGCCAGCACTGCCTGGAGGAAGTGCATCCTGTGGGGGAGAGATGGGCATTAAACGGTTGGCTATGGACAGAATGGTTCCTGCTCTCCTTTGGGAAAGGAGTTTACCCCTGAGCAAGGTGAAAACTAGACCCCTGGTTATACTGGAAGCCCCAAGCCCTGCCTTCCGCAGCAGTTTCCTGGTCTCAGCGAACCATGGTCTCAGTGAACCACTGTCCACTCTGCTCTTCCTCCTCTGTGCCCCATCACTTCACCATACCCGGGCAGTATCTGCTGCCCCAGCAGCATCAGCACCATAAGTACAGTGGTACCTCTCCCTGTGCCCTGTCCCGCCCACCTCCAGGCAAAGCCTTTCCTCTCTTGCCAAGCATCCTGAACTGACAGCCTTGCTGTCCTCATACCTCCTAACTCCTACATCCAAGGTGACAGCCAGACATGATTTATTGGATCAAAGAATTCCTGTTATGTTTTCAAACCGCTTCCTGGAAGAGCTAGGAAGACAAACTCCTATGACTGACTGCTATAGCAGTGTCCTGCTTGATCTCTTTCTCTGGGCTCATCTGACCTCTACACTCACACTGATCTCTTCTGTACGGGTCCATTCATTCCTGCCTTAGATCCTTTGTGCATTTGCTCCCTCTGCTGTGCATGGGTCCCCAGAGCAACTTCAGTCTGCTCTGGTGTACCACTTAGATGTGTCTGAAGTGCTATGCTGTCTTATCGTGTTGCCTTATGGGTATTTATCACCAGAAACAAAACAGTCTCTTTCATTCATTTGTTTAATGACACATTTATCTCCTCCAACCCAGTCTCTCCCCTCTTTCCACTCCGCAAATGCAAGAACTTTATTTCTTTTGCTAACTACAGAATTGGAAAAGAGGTTTGGTGTATTTTCAGAGACCAACCAATTCATAAAGTAAGTGAATCAATTAGTTGATTAATAATAAATTACTGAGCCGGGCAGTGGTGGCACACGCCTTTAATTCCAGCACTCACACTCAGGTGGCAGAGGAAGGTGTATCTCTGTGCATTCAAGGCCAGCCTTGTCTACAGAACTACAGAGAGAAACCCTGTCTCAAAAATACCCACCCCCACAAAAAAGGTAAAAAAAAATGTTACTGAGATCAGAATCCCAAGCTGGAATTAAAAACAGTAACCCTCAAATATTAATACATATTACAGTAGTGTACATTCAGAGTTTACCTACATACTATCTTATGTTCCAGTTAGCTTTGATGTGGCTGTTAATTGACTTAGGAGGGCCCACTGTGGGCAGGATCATTCACAGGCAGGCAACCCTGGGCGATATAAGAAAGCTAGCGGAGGGCGACCCTGTCAGGGAGCCAGGAAGCAGCGTTCCTCTGTGGTGTCTGCTTCAAGTTCCTGTCCTGGCCTCCCTCACTGTTGGGCCGTGACTTGGAAGTGCAAGCTGAAACAAACTCTTACTTCTCCTGAGTTTGTTCATCGTAATGCTTTATCACATGGCATGTATTGCGAAACGGGAAGCACCTGCAACACGTGGCATGCACCGCTTACACTTGCAATGCCGTTACATGCTTCGAAGTCCTCCCACTCCGCCTGGGAGTTAGAGGACAGAAGGCCCTGCTCTGGTCTAAGGGAGACTTCTTGACTTCGAAGAACTGGCGTTGGCTCTTCTCTGTGCCTTTCCTATTGTGATATATTCTTTGTGTTCTGACAGACAAAGCTTGCCTGGTGATCAGAGGGCAGAGCTAGCTACCGGTTAACCATAGAGGTCTGGAGGTCTGTACAGACAGACAGGAAGTGATAAGGCTGGTGGAGAGAGGAAGTGACAAGGCAGGGCAGAGACAGGAACTCCGTTCCCTTTTGGTCTGAGGAGTCAGAGAGGTAAGAGATGACCGTGGCTCATCCTCCTTTGCTGGTCTTTCAGCTTTTGCCCTGATATCTGACTCTGGGTTCTTATTATTGAGACTAATCACTTTCCTCCAGCCACTCAAACATTCTGGGTCTTCCTGTGGTTCCCTGTGTCCACCTCTCTCGTGGATTTCTTCTTATGCCGGTCTTGATTTTTTTAAGTTATGCCCATTTTAATGGCTTTGGTACCTGGTGCTGTGCCTGGCAGGCAGCAGGTACCTTGTCAACACCTGTTGGTTGACTTCGCAAGTAAAAGATAACAATGAAGGGAACGCAGGCATTATGAAGGTGGAGAATGATCTCTGTGCCCAGAAACGGAATTTCATTCCCGAAACCCAATGAACGGTTACTGATAGGTAAACTCTTAAGCAGCCAGAGAGGTTAAAACTATTCAAGCACACTGTGAGCCCTGAGTTTGTGCTCATTAAATAAAACCTTGGATCAGGAGGCAGAACCTGAAACTAGCTGACAGGAAGTAGCCATAGAGAGTTAGAAGAATACAGAAAAACAGACAAACACGAAGGAAGTAGTAGGGAAGGACTTTGAGCTTGGAGCTCTTCTCTGGTTTGGGATGGCAGAAGAGATAGATGCTCTCTTGCTGGAGTGGCCCAGCTAAGGAGGAAGGCCAACTGTTGTTTCTCAGCCTCTCTGAGCTTGCAGGTGTCACCCTAGTACCTGACTCCTGAGTCTTTATTGGTAAAATAGAATGAGAGAGACTTAGTGAAGAACTACATTTGGCTGCAGAGGCGGAGGTGGTCTTGGCGGGCCTTCTGTGTCCCATGAGCATCTGGGCAGTGATTGCGGAGCCTCAGTCAGTAGCTGAAACATCAGTAGATTCAGCTGCAGCCACTGTCACTGTGCCGGCAATAAAACCAATGGTAATCAATACCAATTACAGACATGCTTTCAATTCGAAAGATCCACAGGCCAAATATTAATCCTCAACTTAACTAAGGTTTAATCTATTTTCACCTCCACTTAATGCAACATCATTTTTCTTTGTTTCTCCAAATGTGTATATTGGAGTGATAGGGAGGGGATGTTCTGTGCAAAACACTTCTGGTTGAGAGATAAATAACACATGAGGCAAAATATTAGCAAGCATCTTCTCCCAAGTACAATAAATAATGTACATGATTGCAGCCTTCTGTATTCAGTGTTTTTGAGTTGGATTCGTCATTTGACCCATTGTGAGACCGATACTTTGAGGTCAGGCTCACCAGCAATGTCACTTCTCACGACATCCTAGATTCAAACATGACGGACTGAGTGGTTTTCATCTCTTTTATAATCATCCTTGATTATAAAATCAATTCAATAAAATCAATTATATTCAACCCTGCAGACAAACGAACATTCGAGGCCCTCTGTGAAGAACCAACCTTTTGCTGACCATCTGTGGTAAGGCATTCCAGCGCTCATCCAGCTGTTCCAGCTGCAGCTTCATCATCGCCACGTCATCTCTGGAGGCTGCTGTGAACAGGGTTGCCTTCAGCTGCTGGAGGTTGCTATAGTGGGAGGCCTGGGACTCAACTTCAGTTTGCAGAGCCTGAAGGGACAGAATGCAAGACAGGCCTCGCTCTACCAGGACTGACCTGTGGCTGATTTACAGTGGTGAAACAGGTCACAGAGACTTTTTTATCGCGTTTATCATTGGTTCCTGGTTACCTTTAGCACATTTTTAAAGACCATATGAGGACTGTGGGGTTTTTCCTGTGTCTTAGTGTCAGTTAGGCACATTTGGGGAGCTGTGGGTGTCTCTCACAATGAGGAAACTGAGTAGACAGGGAATTAAGGAGAATCTATTGCGGAAAAGAACACCACCATTCTAGTTTAAGTCAAGATGCCATTCCAGGCACTGGGAATACGGTGTTGCTGTGTGTTAGAGACCGTATTAGGTAAAACTGAAGGACTTAAGGGTGTTCATTTTACTTGAATGCAATACAACCGCTTTATTTTTATTTTTGATTATTAGGTAAAGAACTTCTTGGGTGCTCTGTGGCCATGAAAACCTTTGGTTCTTGCTTACAAGAAAAAAAAATCAAAGATAACAGCAGGTGACAATTAAAATGATCACAAGTGAGATAGCACGTAGTAAACACTACACTCATCCCTGTGAGGCCCCACACAGGATACAAACAAAACTGCAGAGGCAGGGAAGGATGGAGGACCCTCAGCAGGTGGTGACCCCTGCTGGGAAGGATGCAGGAGGGAAAAGGCCATGGCTCTCCTTCTAGAACCACCTTTCTTCACTTGGAAAAGGCTCGAATTGAGCTGTGAGCCACTTCACGCTTAGGGCAGCGCTGGGGTTTCTGGAAAAGCGACTTTTGGGAAGATGAAGAGCAGTCAAGCTCAGTAGGTTAGAGTAGGGCAGGACACCCTTCTGAAGTCAGGTAGGGAAAAAGCAGGAGGCAAGCAATGGGTTCAGACACTATAGGTATCCCAGGAGGACTCCGTTCTAGGGAAAGGATAAAACCAGCAGGCCTCTCTTTCTGCTGGTTACAATAAAGGGTGATGAGGAAAGTCACGCTTTGACTCTGTTGTACAATAAACCTCTTTTCAGAAGCAATTTTGTCTACTGATTTGTTTCTGGCCCAGACAGCATCCTCCAAACACACTACTATTATCCAAAAATCAGTAATACTGCCTGCAGCTTCAATAATGGAAATCTTTTTTAAGTTTAGAATACTGGCTTCTCAAGGATGTTTTAAACCACGTTGTCTTTCTATCTTCATATTGCGGCTTTGTTTTTTAGTTTAATTTTCCCCCCTTTCTTGAATATAACAATGACTTCTGATTTCTTTTTATATTCTACTCCTTTGTAGAAAAACACCTTTTGCCTTAAAAAAATAAATCACCTATGTTCAAAAGTGGGGCGATTATATTTGCTACCACCCCGCCCTCCCATCTGTACATTTCTGACTTGCCCCATTCTCCTCCTGGAATGCCAATTATATTCAGGTGCTACACAATGTATCACAGGGTTTTCAAAGACAAACGGACACAAGTCACCACAAGCTTTCCATTGTTACCATGTCTGCGAGTCAGGAGTATGCTGTGGAATACCATTTTAAGTAAGAAAAAGAAAAATATGTCTTACATTTGTTTATGCTGTCGAATATGACTTTAACTGTTTGAATGTGTGTTGCATGTGTTTCTGCTGCCTTTGTTAACATGTGTCACATCTGTCTACCGCTGCATCTGTTTAATTACCAAAAGATGGGCTACATTTGTTTCACCGGGCCTGCTTAAGGCACCTGATTGGTCTGACAACTAAGGGTACAGGGATAGGCGGGGCTGGCAGACAGAGAAAATAAGTAGGTGGAGAAATCTAGGCTAGAGAGAGAAGAGAGAGGAGAGAATGGGGGAGAAAGATAGGGACATGCCCAGGGACAGAAGACAGACAGACAGACAGACAGACGGACAGACATGTGAAGCAGTAAAACAAAGATATACAGAAGGAAAGAAGGGTAAAAAGCCCTAAGGCAAAACATAGACAAAGAGGAACAGGTTAAGGTAATAAGAGCTAGAAAGAAACAAGCATGAGGCCAAGCATTCATGACTAATAATAAGTTTCTATATCTTGATTTAGGAGCTGGTTAGTGGCCCCAAAAGAAACCCTGTTTCAGCACATCTTCATGTCAAATGGTGTTTTCATAACGGTTAAGTGACTTTGATACTTAATTTAGTAAGTTTAAGATGCAACCACACAAGACCATTCCATTCCCATCCTCGCCTTCCTTGAACTTGCCTGTATTAACTGGAGTTCACTCTCTACTTTGACTCTGTCTGCAGAAATGTCTTTTTCCGGTGAACTGGCTATGGCTTCGCATCGCTCTAACCAGGTCAGAAAGGGTGACAGTCCCTTCTCCAGTCTAAAGAAAGAGAAAATAAGACATGGCTTCATCCAAGAGGGTCACAGTAGAAGACAAAATCTCCAGGTCTGCAGGTGCAACATGAACTGTGACAAGTGATACCCTCTGGCCGTGTTATCCCTAGATACCAAAGGGATTAAGCTCATTCATTTCCAAGTTAACCTCACACACTTGCTCACATCTGTGCAATATGTAAAGATGCATATACTCTCTACTCTCAGGTCTACGTCTCAATAGTAGACGTCCAAGTTCACTCATCTCATAGGTAGGGTGACCTATTTTCCACCACTTAGAGAAGAGCTCATTGGTCTCTCTCCTATCCACCACGGAGAGCAAGCCAAGAGGTAACGCGCTGACCTCTGCCAGTGGGCCAGCAGGTCTTCCAGTGCCTTCTGTCTCTCTTTGGCCTTGTGTAGTATCCCTTCATACTGTTGCTGTAGGGCCGCGGCCTCCTGCGTGCAGGACTCTCTGTTGACCACCTTCTGGGCACTGGCTGAGAAAGTGGCGATTGTGCTGTTCAGGGACTCCAGGGCCTGACAGAGATCCTGAGGAGAGAGCAGAGGAAACACAGGAGCTTCCTAATTCACAGAAGTTGTGGGCTAAAGTGATTTACAATAACTACAATGGCTTCCATAGGTACTGCACTTAGGTTCAGCAACCTCCTATACACATATATGCATATTAAAAAATAGAATTAAGATATTTGGAAATTAATCTTCACAAAAAATCCTGAGATATTTTAAATTTGAATTCCATTTTCTCATTAGGAATTAGGGAAAAAATCATTTACTTCTAAATGTTTTCCTCTAAAATTTAAATATTAGAAAACCAGAATGTGATCTTTTCTGGTATTCCAACAGTAGTTGAATGTTAAAAGATTCAAATTTTAATGTTTTGTTAAGGTAACCAAAATTTTTATCAAATTGGATTTTCCTACTTCTCTCTCTTTTGAATTAAATATACATAAATAACAAAAGTTTTCTTGCTGAACGTGTTAAAGGTTTCTTGCTGAACGTGTTCTTTCCAGATGTGTGTTTGCTAATGATTTGTTTTCTGTCCCTTCAACCCCTTTCCTCTGTAATGGAGACAAGTATGTTGCACGTATGTTCATAAAGCAGGGACCATGTGTACTGCTTTGCTCAACAGCCAACGTGTTTCTTGATAGTGCTCCTTTGTTCACGATTCTCTATTTTTTGCACATTTCCCCACATTCTTCCAAGGCTGGTGGTTGTCTTGCTAAAGACTGCTAATGACCGGGAGTTATGTAGCCAGGTCAAAAGGCCAGTTCTCAGGGATCTTTTATGGAGGACAGATTCTCTCACATCAAAATGTGGCTGGTTAGTACCTAAAATCTGCTAAGCACACATTATCTTTTCTTGTACACAAAATAATGAAGAGGGGGAAAGGGATTCATTAAACAGCTGCTCCGAAAACATCACATATTCTGATGAGAAAAGACACGTATCTATGTAGATATACATACACAAATATGCATGTTTGCACATGATGTATATCTGTGTGTGTGTGGTATGTGTTTGCGGTATGCAAGTGTGTGTGTGCATGTGTACACACATGCAGAAACTCAAGTTTGAGGTCGGGTATCTTTCTCAATCCCTCTCCACTTTGTTAATTGAGGCAGGGTCTCTTCTGAACTCGGAGCTTTCAGCTCTAACTTGTCTAGCCAGCCGTCTGTCCTGCCATCCCATCTCTGTCCCCTGAACATTACAGAAGGCCACTGTGCACATCCTTATTTCCTGTGGGTGCTTGGGATACTTGTACTTATGTGCAAGTGCTTTATTAACTCACTCATCTCCCCAGCACAGTAAATATATTTTAAATGGCTATTCCATTTATTACATATGGAAACTAGTTTGAATACTCAGATGTCTTGTTATAAGAAATGATTATGTTTGAACCATTTAATTCCTCAACTAGCATAAAGTATTTCCAATTTTACGTCTTGAAATATTTACTGTTTTCCTTTCAAGTAGGAGTCACCAAATTTTTGAGTGGATAAATATGAAAAAGTGTGGAGATACACTCTCACCATATGCTCTTGGAGAACTTTGTATGTCTCTGCAACTGAGGAACATATTTTGATAGGATCAGCCAGCCTCTCTGCAAATTCAGACACAGATTGCCGGATCTAAAAAAAAAAAAAAAAAAAAATGGTGGGACATAAAAATATTTTAAGATACATAACAAGTCAGAGGAGGTTATAGAGGACACAGCACCCTCTCTGCTGTGGATGAGTATTGCATTTTTAAAAAGGCATTTTAATAAAATCTAAAATTGAGAGGTCAGTTTGAGCTACAGGCCCTGAGCAGCATCAGCAAGAGACCCGAATCCCAGTCTGAAGAAGGGTCAGGGGAGCCTCAGACCCAGGAGCAGCATCACAGGGACCCCAGCCTCAGCCCCAGGAGCAAAGAGTGATCACTGGGTGAAGCAACAGTAGCACTTTCCAGCAGTAGCTTCCAGAAACTGTTGCAAAAGTTCCTCTGGGAAAGAGAACCTGTGTCCCAGCCAGCATCCACTGCCATTTCTCGGTGGGAGATACCCAGCTACTACATCAACTCAGCCCCACCTACACCCCCAACAGGGGAGCATCCAAGGAACTGTAGCTCCACCTGCACCTCAAGGAACGACCACCTGAGCATTGGGCCCACTTCCACTAGGAGGAGCGTTCACCAGAAGCTCTGCTCTACTTGTGCCTGAAGGAGGGGTCAACGGAGCCACAGCACCCAATTATACCAACTGGAGAAAGAGAGAACCCCTAAAGCACAAGACCACGGTGGGGAAGCCCACAGAATTGGCTGGCCTGAGCTAGTGAGAGATCACTGACTCTGGTCTGACAAATGAGGAACCTGCATAAGACTGAAGTAGACTCCCTTAGTATAGGTGACAATGGTGTGACTGGGACAATGTATGAGGCCACTGGCAGTGGGTCCAAGGTCTAACAAACTGACTTCGTGGAGCCCGTTCTATATGGAGAGACACCTTGTCCAGCCTAGACACAGAGGTGTGGGGTGGAGAGGAGCCTTGGTCCTGCCTCCACTAGATGACGGGACAGACTTATCAGACTTTCTATGGAAGGCCTTACTCTGTCCCTGGAGCAGATAGGAGGAGGAAGTGGGGGGAAGCAGGAAGAGAGGAGGGGGGGACTAGGATTGCAATGTAAAAAATAAATTAATAAAGAAATAAAAATAAATAAAATCTAAAATCATCTCATCTTATTTGAAAGAGTAAGTATCAAGACTTAAACTTAACACAATGCATAGCGACACTTGTACATCCCAAGGGTGCCTTTTAAACAATTCTGAATGTAGTTCAAAACCACTTGTTGGGATGTTAGCAATGTGATGTTTCTTTATTGCTCCCTTTCTGGAATGTTTACTGCATCTCCATCCATTGAATATGCAACTTTAGCATGCATGGAGCACTTCCTACCTTTATCAGATTCTCTTCAAACTTCTGCTGCTGTGACAATCGTCCCAGGATCATCCCTTCCAGTCCCTGTGCACGCTCTCGGAGTTCCTCCCAGTATCTTCTTATCTGCGTGAGTTTGGCTTTGATGCGGGCGGACTCTCCAGTGGTGACAAACTGAGCAAAGGACTGGGCTTCCTCTTCTAACTCTACAATGCTGTCCAGTTTACTTTCTGTTTCTTGGATTGTGACCTAATATTTAAAACAAGAGAAAATGGGGGCTGAATAGGCCGGCCTTCACAAATCAGCAGTAGCACCTACCAGAACAGCGTGCTTAACTGATATCTGAACATATCCAGGTCAGGGGTAAGCAGCTGCAAACGAACGCCAGCTGCTTCCTGACCACATTTGGGGACAACAGATGTAGGAACACATGAAAAGTTCATAGCAATGGTGGCTGTGTTGGCTGGATGGAGAAGACAGGAATTGCTACTCTACTTCTTGTGATGAAATAAGCAAGAAGCTATCATGATGCTCTCACAGCTCCTCTTAAGGCAGAGGAGTGTGTGGTTTCCTCATCAATCAAATACTAAATGTCAGCGATCAGAGGAAGCTGTGTGTTCTAGGAACTTACAAAATCAGTAATATTTGCACGTACATAACTTTTCCAAATCATTGAGTATGCTGTGTTTACTAAACCCTTTCCACTCACACCTGAAAACAGCCTTTGCCATTGTTCATTTATTCCTTAGGCCAGTGGTTCCCCACTACATAACTAAAAGCATATTTAGCCTCCATCGTTGGGGATCAGACACACTTGGTCTAAGAATTTTAATATCTGACAAATTCTCATAGGACTTGGGATTTCACTGCTTTCTTCATTGGCTAGGTACTCTACAGAAAAAATTCATGTGTACATGTCATCCATGTAATCTGGGATAGACAAGGGACCTTATATATTATTAGCCAATGCAGGAAACGAACTGAGAGCAACTCAGGATGTGTGCACATGTGTGAGCTGCATGGAGGCAGGTCTCATAAACACAAGAAAATGCAAGTCATTGATCCAAGGAGGGGTGTAAATCAAACAAAATAATATGAAAATATTACATGTAATATACAGTCACCCTAGGAAAGATAAATTTGTGGCTTCTGTTGAGATGAGACAACTGGAAAGCGCTCATATCACCTTAAAGTCTGTTTGGCGTGACCTTTTAATTTTCATTTGCATTGCTACAGCAGCGTTCCTCGTAGATATGTGCTATCTGAGCTTAAATAGTCTCTGTTTCTTCTATTTTATTGGACTCTTTGTGAAAAAGATACAGGTTCAAAATATATTGTCTAATATGCATGAATAATTTGTCTACATAGCAGAAAGAATCTCATTTAAGAACAAAATTAGGAGTTCTCAGCCCCATTCATATCACCAACAAATTTGTGAACACAAGCCATCGTGTGTGTGTGTGTGTGTGTGTGTGTGTGTGTGTCCCCTATCAGAGATAAGATGGAAAGTGAGCCAAGAATGTGTTGTTGCTATTTGTCAGTATTGACTTGGAAAAATACACAATGATGAACAAGAGTAAGTGTAGGTTGTCTTTACAGCCATGCAAATGCTCCATTAATCTTAACTACAAACTTGATTTAAGATGGAAAGGATATAGCATATTTATTTTTAATCTTCCTGAATAGTGTAACTATTCAAACCATCCATTTGAAATTAGAATATGAACCTTCTAAATCAGTCTTTTGGACTCCACTCTGTTTTTGCTTCTGTTGACATTTACTTATTTTTGTTTTTGCTATTCATACATGTATAATATATTTCAGGTAAGTTTGGAAGTACCATTTTGGATGTATCAAAATGTGTCCCTAGTTTGATGGGAAAAAATCCACAACTGACTATATGTTTAATAATTAAATATTACTAATTTTTCTGAGGAGTTATATGACATATGATCACTTTTGTAATTCAAAATTGTGGTGATAAGACTAAATGTTACAGTAAATGAATTACTGAAAAGAATAAAGTAGGTCATAAAGGGTTTTTTAATCCCTGGAAGGAGAAGTTTCCAGGACAGGACAGGACAGAATACAGCAGGCTGTGTTTGCTAGATCCTATGGATCTCCAATTGCATGGGATACCTGATGAGCAAAAGCCATGTCAGCTGTATATGACGCCTCACCCTCACACCCTGCACATGGCCGTCACTTGTTCTGAGTCACAATGTGGAATATGGCCTCACCTTGGCATTTATTTTATTAAATTTAGTGGCAGAGGGGTTTTCCATTTAAAAATAAATAAATAAACAGAGCTAGCAGAAGGAAGTGGCTGAATATGAACCCATGTGGCATGAAATTGTATAATACAGAGAATGTATGCTTAAAAGGGGACATAAAGTTCAGAAGGAGGAATGGTGGGGGTTCTGGAAGGAGTCAGAAGAGAGACTAGCTGGTAGATATGATCAAAATACATTGTACACATGTAGAAAATTCTCAAAGAATATATATATGTATATATATATGATTTTTTAAAAATATATTATTATTATGCAAAGGATGATCACTCCAATCTCATTTCAATAATCTCATAATCTCATTATTTCAGTCATTATTTTTTTAGCTGCTCTGCTAGTTCTTTTGGCAGCTGAAAAGCTAACTCATCAGAATGACTGTCCAGGCAGCAAGATCATCAACGAAAAGAATAAAACAACATGTCTGATGGCTTTCTCTATAGAGAGAAATCTTTCTAGCTCCCCTTTCTGGTTAGGAAAGGGAAATGTCACTAGTGTGTGTTGGATAGGTAGAGGGTGGGTTCTTGTTTCGGCTTTCTGAGACAGGGCCTCACTATGTATCCCAGAGGGGCCTGGAACTCGCTACGCAGATCAGGCTGACCTTGAACTTGTGGCATTCTCCCCACTCTTACATTGTGATTTCTGGAGTTACAGATATGTACCGCCATGGCTGGCTAACACAGCTAATAATACTTGGGTTTAACATTTGGAATAGTTCTCACAAAGGGCAGTTAGTTGTAGATGATGAGTACATTTCATGATCTATAAATGTGTGAACAGGGCATTCCAGGGGCATCAAAGCAAAATCAAGGAAAAGAATAATGCAACCATAAAAAATAGTTTAATGACATTGCACACAGCGTTGACTTTGCATCTGTAAGTCAGACTGTACTAATACACAATTTCATTTATGAAGTACCATCAATCATGACCTCTTAGCTTGGCGTGAGTTTAACTTAAAAGAACCATAGAAGAATGGAAGATTTGTCCTGGGGACAAAGAGCTTTTGGTGGCACAAATATAAGAAAGGAAGAGAGATTATAAGCAAAACGTGTGTGCAGGTCACCTTGATTTGGCTGATCTGCACGTCCAAGGCAAATGCTGAGGTTTCCAAGGCATTGAGTTCGTTTTCTCTCTCAGTTATCCAGATGGACAGCGCCTCAAAATCATTGCCAAAATGATCCCACTTGGTTTTCACCATTTCCATGGTTTTAATACTAAAATTAACCAAATTAAGTTAAAAAGCAATATTTCCATAATGAACAGCAAGACATTTTTTTCCCTATACGTCACCAGGTGAAAGATTTTGGGGGCTATTTATGATATTTATGACTCTCTCAAAACGGGAACTATTTGAGCAGAAAAGTCATACATAGGGGATCTGAGCTGCCTACCTGAGCCTAGGCTTCCTATCTCTTCTGAGGGGACAGTTTGCATGCGACGTTGTGAGTGGAGCTGTGTTTTGAGTGCAGTTTTATGCTGCCTCCAAAGGGTATGAGCCAACATGGTCCAGCTCTGCCTAGAAGCAGCTGCCCTCAGAACTTAGAGTAGGCAACTTGCCCAGAATAGCTTTTGGGGTTTGATAGTTTGACATGTTGCCTTTGCTTTTTTTTTTTTTCTTCCGGGGGTGGGGGGCTACTGGAACACTTTCTACTGAAATACTTTGGTCTAATCACAGGCTGCAGGGCAGCGCCTACTGTCATCAGCTCGGTGAGGCCTTTGGCTTATAACCCATAATATTCTCTGCAGGTCACAGGTCTACTCCAGTCTTTTGTCTCCAAAAGACTTTCCCACAGTCTTGTTCATGAGCTCCCTAACGATTTACAGGCAACATTGGCTATCCATGTGCTAAGTCTAATGAATCCTATCTCAACTGGAGAATCTCAGTTGGTATTAGCTCTGAGTATGTAACCAGGTGAACATGGCTTTCAGTTTAGAAAGAAACTAGGGAATTAACACTTTAGCACTAAACTAACTGATGACCGTGGGTGAGGAAAAGTAACAGAGTATACCTGATTTCAAAAGGCACTTGATACCACGAACAATATGGCATCAATTGATTGTCAAATTCAATAGTGTTACAGTCTCAAGTCTGAACCCTGTGTATGCCTAATGCACTTAGCAGTATACGAAATGCAAATGCAATCTATCTTATAGTGCAGGATTTTACACAAAATTGAGCTTCAGATGGGTGTTACAATCCATTTAGAAGAAGCGTATTTTCTAATATAGTCTCAGATTTGCCATTTACATAGTTTGGTGGAGTTCATCAAATACAAAGCTGTCAAAGTTTGAAGTTGGTGCAAATAAAATATTGATCAAAAATTTAAAGATGAGGCAAATATAAAATGTTCAATGCAAGGCCTCAAGAGTATTAAAAACAATGTTCACGTTCTGAAACCCTTCCTGTGATTCCAGTCTTGTTTCGTGAGAGTCATGGACTACTAGTCAATGTGTCACTAAATAAAATGTTAACGATATTACTTTAGAGAAAATTAACTATGATGTCAAAAGCTTATGTCCAAACTCTATAGAAGGACATCACAGAGATACAAGATTATTTCCTCTTTTCATATAAATATTAAATGTTTCAAACCAAGACAGATTTTGCAGGTAATTTCTGGAAGGGAGTGTATGAATCCATGATAATCTGAATACTGAGGCACTATGACACTTAGAACTTTGGGTTTGAGATATTTCTTCTACATGATGTATGCTTAAGCCTAGAATCTATGCTATCAGAATTTCTCCTCTTCTAACGAATGCCATTAGAATAAAATAGTAAAGAAAACGTGATTTGTTTTGTTTTTTTTAAGATTGCCTCTGCACTATATGAAGGCCACAGAAATGAATAGATATGGCTTAGTGATGAATATACCAGTTTCAGATGTAAACACCACATTGTATACTTTCGTTATTACGGATACCCATTCTTGGGCTAAAAACCATTTTCTTTTGAACTGTGAGTTGCTTCCTCAGGACAGGTGGAAACATACAGACACCTGGAGACTTTTGAAAGACCGGAATAGGAAACACGGGAGAGATGGCGTGAGATGCTAGCCCAGAAAGGAGAGTTTAGAGGTTGTGAATCACGTACTCTTCTTCAAGAGTGTCTTCTAGCTTTTTGACCTGCTCCTTGATGGACTTGGCCTGCTGATGAAGCAGGCGCTTATTCCTGGGCCCCAGTGGTATCTCTGAGGCTTCCTTGACAAGGTTCTCAGCCTGGGTGGCAACACCTTCCGTCCGCTTAGAAAACTCCTAAAAAAACAAAACAAAACAAACAACAACAACAACAAAAAAACCAAAGATGGCGGAGCCATTAAATTATCCTCAGATATGTTCATTTACTATCAGCCACTTGACAAAATAACCAGGGGTTATTGATTCTTTGAACTCAGGGACAGTAGATCTCTAGGTTAACTGATAGAAAGACTTGTTTACTCAATAGAGTGTTATCTAATACTGATTTTTCTTATCTATTTTTTGTCTCTCTGTAGAAAGAGGCTATTAGTTCCCTGAGAAGTAAAATAGTCTGTTCTTAATATTGGGGAGTCTTATTTTATTTATACATACATACAACGTACTGGAAAGAAGCTTGGGTCTTCTGCTTTGCAACTGAGACAGAAGCAGGTCACAAACACAAACTTGCTCCTGCCTCTACCTCTTGAGTGCTCCGATTGTAGGCATACACCGCTACACTAGATTGTAGGCATACACCGCTACACTAGATTGTAGGCATACACCGCTACACTAGATTGTAGGCATACACCGCTACACTAGATTGTAGGCATACACCGCTACACTAGATTGTAGGCATACACCGCTACACTAGATTGTAGGCATACACCGCTACACTAGATTGTAGGCATACACCGCTACACTAGATTGTAGGCATACACCGCTACACTAGATTGTAGGCATACACCGCTACACTAGATTGTAGGCATACACCGCTACACTAGATTGTAGGCATACACCGCTACACTAGATTGACCCAGCGAGGGCTCCAGCCCAGGGCTCCCTGTGTGCTCAACTGCATCCCCACTCCCAGCAAAGCTGAGCATGGGATGAGACAAACTTGTACTATGACTCCGAGTTACTTGCTTCCCCTCTTTGGTGAATTACTTTCCAGGCTCTTCTGTGTGATTGGGAAATGTACATCATCACATTTTCTTCTGGAAGGGAATGCAGCATCCACCAGCAGATTTACTTTTGTGTGCCTTCTGCTGGTAGGTACCAATTATCATCTTTACGACTTTCATACAGACAGAAGCTGGTTTATTCCACCTGCTGGTTTTCAGCTGCTCTGAGCTACTTTAATTCAAAAGTTTTAATTTGTATGAGGCACTGATACCTTTTAGGTGCCATCTGAATCTTGTCAGGTAAATAGTGTTGAACATTAAATTAGAAAACATAAACCTTAGTGATAACCTTGCGTGAAGAAAATTAATGCCTTATTCCTTCTCATACAAGAAAGTCTGACAAGAGGTTTAAATATTCATCAGCTTTCCTTCTTTAACTAGTCGGTGCAGAATTTCTATGTAAATATTTGTAAAAGGCAGCCTGACACTCAAAGCATCTCCCTGGATTATTGTAGAATACCATATAAGAAGACTGTACTTACAAGGACCATTTCTAAAGTCATAATATAGGATCATTATAGCTTCCTGTCTGAAATGCTCAATAGTCTTACTTGAGCATCAACGTTACTACAGAGAACCACCCATGGTTCAACTGAAGCTAGGCAGAGATTCCTAATGGCACAGAGATGTACAGTATCCTAAAGTACAATGCTTGGTGATGTCATAGCATTGAACCTCTTCCAACTACCTGTGAGCTCCCAGGTCATTGCAGGTCCATTTTTGAAGACCACCAATCTCAGTGTAAGTAGGCGAATGCAATCAAAAGTGTCAGTCTGTGTGGCTGCGCCCCCATGTTTCCCAGAGCCATGGAGAAGGCAGTGTTTGGAAATGCTTCTATTTTTTATATACTATTTTGTCTGAATTATCCACGAGAAATTATAGCACAGAGGGCTTCAAATAACAAAAGAGGATTGGGGAAAAACAAAACAAAATTAAACAAAGATAGAATGATGTTGTAAGGTGTTGTCACCAAAGTTCAGAGACTATGATGTACAAATGTCTGCAGAAGGCATTAGGAGAGAATTGGCTCTCATTGGGTAGTCAGAGCTAAATCTGGGCCCTGCTCTTGGGTAGTTGAGCAACCTTCATCGCCATCTCTCTAAACGTCCACTTCCATGCTAGGCCATGTCTGTTGGAACATATGTTGCTGTGTGTACATATCACATACCAGCACATGGAAGAAGCTAAAGTCCCTTAGCACAGTCACCCAAGGGTTGTCAACTAGAATAAGGGTTGCCCAATAGACTAAGAGAACAAGGGCATCAAAGAGAGCCCTAAGTGTCAATGTCAGAGGCTCGTGTGACAGTGTCCGCAAGTACATGGTGAGGCTCTGAAAGCTCTTCCTAACTGTCTGTCACCCTTCCCATTTAGACATTCCCTTCCCTGGGGCATATCTATTGCTGTGGGATCTCAGGAACCCTCAGGTGAGCCAGCCCTGTGTTGCCAGGAGAGTAATACTTGGGGTTTCATTGTTGGAACACTGCCCAGCCTTCCAAGTTAATGTCCCTTTATGTCACACGATAACACAGAGTTGTCACTCTAGCACTTTCCACACCCGATAGCTTTCCTCTGACCAGGGCTGTCTGTCTGTCCATCCTCCAGCTCCAAACCCTGCTTTTCTCCGTCTTACATGACTGAGTCACAAGTATCTGCCCCTCCAGAAACCGTCAGTTTACACAGACCTCTGTCAGGGGCTTACACTGTCCCACTGTCGTGGAAGCCTTTGTTCTTAAGGCGTCAAGCCTGCACGCGTTCTTTTTCATGGTGTACTGAACAGAGTGGCTCACCAGTAAATAGTAAGAATTCACTAAATGTGTGATAGTAACTAATTTACATCAATGGAGAAAAAGGGTTTCCTGAATGGGCAACAAGGACCCACGTGGCCTCCATACCTTTGTCTGCTCCAACTCAGAGGACAAGCTTTCCAAGCTGCTGAAACTCAGGAAGCGCTCGTGGCTGGAACCTGTTTGGAAAAGGTATCTGACCACCGTCTCCTTGTTTGTCTCAAATCGCTCCCATTTCCTCAAGCTGACCTAAATTACAAACAAACAAACAAACACAACATGTCACATTACAAATGGCCAGACTGAACGCTAACACACCGCCGCCTTCCCATTCACTTTCTGAGCTGTCGACTGTAGCAAGTGTGACATCCCATGGTGACACTGACTGAAGATGACCCTGGTGCCTTTGACAGCATTTCCTTCCCATGCCTGGGTCTTCAGATGATGTCTGAGTTCCCCAGGAGATGTAAGGCTGTGCGCTTCTACAGACGCAGTCATAACATACAGACTATGGGGGAACTAGCCTTTCAATCATCGTCAGGAAAGGCTGGGGGGGGGGGCGGAGCAAGAGGGAAGCAGAAAGGCAAACAAGAGCACGGCAAGTAGCAGAAACGCAAAGTAAGTTTTAGGGCGGTGTCAAAAGCATCCCGAAGCACAGGGTGGCTTAAAGGTATGCCTGCTGCATTTCCTGGATTTGCGAAACAACATGAGCAAGTTAATGGATTCAGACAAGTGTGCGTGGCGTCCTGATTCCATCATAGAATGTAGCACGGGGCAAGTCACTAAACTCTGTTGTGCAATGCTGTGATTTGGATGTGGCCGCTTTCCCATGGGCTCATGGGTTTGAACACTTGTCCCACAGCTGATGGGGTGACCGGTGCGGGCATGGGAACTTCAGGGGGTGGGGCCCTGCTGGAGGGAGTGGGACACTAGGGGCAGGCCTCGAGGTTTGGTAGCTGCCCCCACTTCCTGTTTCCTGACCGTGGATGCAGTATGACCGGCCAGCCCCTGCTTCTGCTGCCAGGCTCTCCATGAGGGAGCGTGTCCCTTGAACCGTAAGCCAGAAGAAGCCCTTTCTACCCTTAACCAGCTCCTTGCTGGTGTTTGGTTACGGCATTGAGAAAGGTGTCTCCATGTGTGAAACATGCTGTTTACAAGACCTTCTCCCCACTAGAAGCTTGTCAGGACCAAAAACAATCCCGGCAAAGCACTTAAAGTCAGCAGTGGAGTTGACACCGCACCGGCTCTCCGTCCAGCCAGAGCTCCACTGAGCCAGCCCAGCCCTACCTGGATGCGACGTTCCTGCCTCTCCCTGCTCTGCTCCAGGCCTGTAAGGGTGCTCTCCAGCTTCCGCAGCTCCTCCTGGCCTGGGCCTGCCTGCCCACCCTGCTGCGCCTGTTCCATCTGCTGCTGGAGGTCTCTCTTCTTCGCTGCGATCATCTTTGTCTTTTGCTAGAAGTAGTTGTTCAACAGAAGAATAGAAACTGTATTCTCTATGAGGCTATGCGGGGCTAGAGTCAGGCCGCCACTACCAGAGGCACGGAAGGCAAAGCCTCCTCTTCACCCCCAGCCTCAGAACCCACCCTCCTTCTCTTATCAACATGGTACACGAGGGGAATAGGGAGGACTCTCTACCTGGTGATGAAGGAGCAACTGCTGGGCCTCGAACAGAGTTTCCGTGTCCAGGATCTTCTCAGCCTGTTCCTGGCTGTCTTGGGAACCCGCCATCAGCTCCTCAAGGGAACTTTTCACTATTTCTTTGTATTGAACACATTCTCCAAAGTTGCTTAACATCTTTTCAACCTACATTTTCATAGGAAAAAAGAAAAGTAAACCATATGCTAGTCAACAAAGTGTGTGGAATATTTTGAAAATGGAGGCGAGTTTGACAAATTAACATTGCAACAGCTAAGCTACACAGTGAGATGCTGCAGTGCACATTTTAAGAAGTGGTTTAAAAATTTCAATACATTCATCTTTATTTCATGTGAATAAGTGTTTTCCTTGCATGCATTTCAGCACTACATGCATGCCTGGTGCCTGCAGAGGCCACAAGAGGGTGTTAGATCTCCTGGGGCTAGAGTTTCAGATGGTTGGGAGCTGCCACATGGGTGCTAGGAAGCTGGCCCTCTGGGAGAGCGGCCAGCATGCTTAACTACTGGGCCAGTGCTTCAATTCTCCGAAATAACTTCTCTAACTAAACTAATTCCATTATCCTACACAGACTCATCTTGTGTTTGTGAGACATTCGAGTTCTATTGTCTTAGCCAGTTTCAAATATATGAAACAGTTCTGTTTATCACACTGCACACTACACTTTCAGAACTCATAACTTCAAAGTTTATGCCCTTTGAATAAAATTACTCCATCTAAGTCTATGATAGAGTATATATTTTAGTGTATACATAAACTGTCTCAACAGCAAAAAAAAGATTCATATATATCTAATTTCCATTATTTTGCATAGTTTTAAGCCTTATTTAAATGTTATTCAATGGAGCAGCCACTTAGAGGAATGAAGACTTACTTTTCATTGGACATTATTCTGCACCCTATTAAAAACCTATTCTAAAATTAAGGAAAAAAATGTACATGGCTTGATAGCCAAAGTAGAATAATAAAGTTGCATCTATTTTATAGTTCATATTTTGTGGTCTTTTGATTATAACCTCATGAATATTATCTGGCTGTGACAATATGTTATACAAAATGTTGAGTCCATACTATTTAAAACCAGTAAGGGAGAAAAATCAAGAAGAAAACCATAGAACATTTGCTTAAAATGTCCTTCCAATACTACTTTATCGTTCTATACTTCCTTCCCTCTCACAAACCCAAAGGCATGACATGTGTTCCATGTTGCCATCTCAAGCTTCCTCTGTGTACATAGATGAGTGGAAGAGGCCCTAAAAGCCACTGTGTTCGAATGTTTAAACCTATAGTGGAATATAGCTTACTCCATTAGAATGCATATTAAGTTTAGAATGAGTAAGTCTCCAGTAAAATGGATGATGGTGGTGGTGGTGGTGGTGATAGTGACTTATTACTGGTTAGCAGCTAATGAAGACTTATCTGTCTCGATACTCTTACAAGTCCTTTACCTAATTTAGTCTTTGTCACTCCCTCATTAATGTAATTTTAAACTCTGTTTTAAAAGTAAGAAAATTGGGGCCTGGGAACACCCTTCAAGGTTGTATGGATTTAGGGTATAAACTATAAGCTCTGTTGCTTGGTTAGCATCTTTATTACTTTTTCCTTTTCTGTGATTTCTTTCTTGGTTTATAGATAGATCCTCTCTTAGCACTTAGCTTAGGCTGGTCTTGAACTTGTTGTGGAACCCAGGTTGCCCTTAAACTTCTTATCCTCCTGCCTCAGCTAGAAATACAGGTATGCACCACTACACCATGCTTCTCAAACCCTTTTTTCGTAAATGTTGAAGCATATCATTAAGCGATAACGAAATAGCGATCTTTTCAGTTAGAGCAAAAACCGTTTAGCTGATCATCTTTGGACTTCAGACATAGGCCATTAACTACCCAGTTCAATAGCAATGTCCATACCTCAAGGGTCCTGCACCTCTGTCCTAATGATCTTCATATAAATAACTATGGTTTCTTTGTAAAACCACTTGCCAAACGACACCCAAAGCAACGATGGCCCTGCAGCCTCCTCCGGCAGCTATTGCCTCCACCCTCGGAACTCTACTGAGCATAGCAAATGGCATACCTCTGAGAGTAAAGCCACGAGAGCCTTGAAAGAGCTTGACAATTCTGCCAGCTGGTCTCCTCGCTTTTGGGCTTCATTCTCAGAAGAAACATCCATCAAATGTTTAAGCCTGGATTTCAGCCAGCCGAGAGTCTCTCCTCTTTTGGTAATGTCATTTCTGATCTCCTGGAATGAAAGGACACTTTTGTTTGATTGACGAAGAGTGATCAGGGAAGAACCCAACCCAAGAGGGTTTGTAAAATGGCTGTCATAGAGCGAGCCAGCTGTTCTATCACAACGGACTGAAGAGAACAAGAGAGCCAGCTCATGGCGTTCTCTGTTCTCATCACGAACGAGTACTGAAAGGAAGGGCTTCTGGATGCCCATACCTAATGGGCAAAGCCAACATTGAGCATCTCTTAAAGCATCACCTTCGGAATTAAATTGCATGCTTATCGACACTTCCTAGATTATAGAAATCTTGTGTTAACATGACATGAAACTAGCCAGCAAAGATTTGTAAATGGCATCAAGATCTATCTAGCAGGAAGGATTCACTAGCAACAATGCTGAGAAGATTCCAAAGCCTTAAGCCTTTATAGAGATCATGGTATGTGGGACAACCATTTATACTAGCTATTGTTAGTTCAGGGTAGGGGGAAATGAATACCGGACAGCTGGCTTCAAAATTGGTCTCCGCGTTTTAAGAATAGATTAAAAAACTAAAACAGCAACAAACAGAACATCTATTTTCTGTATGTACACAGTAATGTTAAGTCCTCTGTTAGTGCCTTGGGCCACTATATGAATTAATCGGGGTCAAAAGGAACTCGGAAGACAGCAGCAGAAAGACAAAGAATTCTCTTCTAAAGTAGTAGATGTGTGACTTTCAAGGATTAGAAATGCTGGATGGAATTGCATGGTAGTCTATGTGTATCAAGTGAAGATCCTTCTAAGAGAGCACGCTGTTTGCTGCTGCAACTAGCCACAGATAAACATGATATTCAGACCTGGAGCTCTGCTACCTTGGCTGGCTTTGTTGCCTCTAAAGCAATGGAAACAAATCAGTTCAGTTTGCTTACAAGAGAAGAATACTCAGAGAATCCCCTATTTTCTCCGCGCCCTCGCATTGTCCGATTAAAACTGTATTGTACTGTAGTGAGATAGTCCTTCCACAGGTCACTTCACTCCGTTATGCCTTCACCCTAGGACTAGATATGTAGGTTATTTTGTTCTCGGTTTTCCCTTTCTTAGAGCACACTTGTTATTCACTGTTTTGTATATAGTTTTGTATTAAGCCTAAATCTTTTCTATAGACTAAAAGGGGAATTGTAGTGAGATAGTCCTTCTGTGGCACTGACCACGCCCATTGGGGGGTGGAGCGATGGGCAGAAGTGACCTGTGGAAGGAGGTCGGAGAGAGAGCCGGGAAAAGCTCTCTTGCTGGCATGACTCAGACAGGAGAGCATGGGGTTGAATTTCCTGGTTTTCATCTATCTAGGTTGTAAGTTATTTCTCCCTGAATAAACATCTATTCGGCCTATTTGTTTATCCTGATCCTTATTTAACCACAATATTGTACAGAAACACAGAGCATTCTTGTTTCCGGTGACAACTCTTAGATCTATGCTGTGTATGCTTTCTCCTGCTCCAGCACTCCCCATTAGGTACAGCTGCATTAGAGAGGCATCACTAAACACGCTTAAATCACAAATCACCAGCTCCATAGGGGAGAAAACAGCCTACCCTTACCACAGTAACATGAAGAGATGTTGTCATTAAAGAAATATGTAGAAAACTTTTTATAGAAAACACACACACCAAACAAACAAACAAACAAACAAACCAGTTACACTATGAGTGCTTAATTGTTGGAAATTTTCTCAGCTCAGAACTTACATCCACCACATCCTTAATCTCATCATGGTTGGCAGAGTCGATGGCTTCATCCTTGATTTTCTTCAACCACGCCTCCTTTGCAGACACCCAAGATGAAAACTCAGAAGACCTGAAAGCACACGAGAATTTTATTATGAAAGGGACAGACTCTCAGGAAGGTGAGGTACAGTTCCTATTTTGAATTCTGGGAAATGGAGGCAACGATGACTAAATTGACGGCATTTTCTTGGAAACTTTAACATGAGGCCCAAGGCAAGTGTGAGGTCAATACTGTAATCTGAGGTCAATAACTCAAATGGCGCTTAGCTGAGGACACTGATGTATCTCAGGGCTTGAGATGCTACTTGAGGTCTGGCTTCATATGTCTTACCAGAGTGACATTAACCAATAGAGGCAGACACGCCTCTGTGAGGAGGGGATAGGAGAAAACCAAGAATTTGGACCTCAAGGACATCTGAGTTATTTTGAAATAAAATCCAGACACTGTTTTAGACTGAAACCCATTAAAAAGTAAAATAAAATGAAGTCCCTTTATGCAAAAGCATGGGCAAGAGGAAGGTAATCTGATTTTCTTATTGCCTGAAACAAAATTGACGCCATTCCTTCAACAATCTCTGGAAGAATTAAGATGGACCACAGCTGTCTCTGCAAGTGTCCCAGTACCTGCTAGCATAGTCCTTCCACTTGTCTGGGTCATTGACGAGCATCATGTGAGTACTGTCAATGGAAGCTTTGAGCTCTTTGAGAGCCGTGTGACAGGCTCCAGGTATGTCCCTGACGGGGTCCCGACCTGGGAGCTTCACACACAGTTCCTCTATGAGCTGCAGCCTCCTCTCACAGAGGTGATGAGGACCCTTGTCACTGAAGAAAACCTAAGACATGAGAGACACGTTTATTTTCTTGATGAGAAGCCACAAAACACCTCTATTGTCTCACAGGAAAACTAAAGGCAGACTCACAGGGATGGGGTGAGGAGAACCAATGTAATAAGACCGTTTTCCTCAGACCATTGCATCTTTAAAGGTCTTTATGTAGCTATGCACTTCCCAAGGTATGACACATACCCTGTGTTCCTTGATGATCTTCTCGCTACCTTCTTGGGACACCAGCTCCGTCTCTCGCTCTAGCTCAGCCCTGCACTCTTCCACAGCAGCCGAGAACCTCTTCTTCTCCACAGCGATTTTTAGGTGGAGCAAATGGTAAGGTGCTTCCGCCTGGAGGTCCTGCATCCACAGAAAGACCCACAAAGACAGAATGAGGCTTCTGAGTAGGCCCAGGTTGGTTGGAGGGCATGCTTTTCTCATGTTCCCATAATCCTCCCCTCACCTTCCACTGTTTGTGCAGCTTCCTGACGGCCTCCTGCAGCCCCTGCTGCTCCTGTTCCGGGAGGATGTCAGTGAGCTCATCACAGGCTTTCAAGAAAGCATTGAGGACCCTCTGGTCCAGCTGGCTGAAAAATTCCTACCAAAGAGAGAGGGGGAACAGTTAGGATGCTGTGTGGAGTAATAACATCGTTGCACTGAGCCTTGTAGCCAGTAGCTGCCTTCATTAAACTTCAGGCAACTTTGTCTTTCTTCAGGAACAAACTATAACCATGCATGGTTATATGAGTCAGAAGTCATCACACCTGACATTTCACTAGTACTTTCTACATTTGAAGGGGAAAAAAAATCTTTGCAGTTCCTAAATTTAGTAGGGTAATCTAAAAAGCTACTGGACTACCCCCAAATCTTGATTCCATGGTGATAGAGATGGGTAAATTCAGAATTACATTGCAGGATCTCATACCCCTCTTCCTTACCTGGAACATTTGTCAGCCATGGTGTCCACCATGAGCCTGCCCACACCAATCATGCATGTATTTTAATTCTTCTGCTGTGGATGGAACAGCGTCCCTCGTGGAGCTGTATGTCACCATCCTAAGCCTAAGGTGGCTAGATTTGGAGCCAGGCCTCGGAGGTCATTAGGTTTAGATGAAGTTGTGAAGACAGGACCTTCATGAGAGTGATGGGGTAACAGGAAAGGCCTCCCAGGGAGGTCTCCTTCCCGACCTATGACAGCATGGAAAAGTGTCCATGTGTCAGCCAGAAAAAATCCTCACAGAAATCCCTCCATCATGAGGAGCCAAAGCTCAGACTGCAATCCTCCAGAAAGGTGAGGAAATCCACTTCTGCCTTCAAGGTCAGCTAGCTGCAGTCTTCTTACAGCAGAATGAGGGAGAGAAGCACATGTCTATGCACACGCAGTCTTGAACAGCCTCAGCAGCACGTGTGTGGAGGCATTTCAAAACCACAGGGATTCAAGGCAGAGAGTACCATAACATTCACAATGATAAAACGAGAAAGATAGATTCTCTGTGCTTTGTGGCCACAGACTTGGGGCTCTAAAAAGTGCTGTCCCTAATACATGCACCGTCCTTTGACAGTGTGGTATGTATTCAAATACCTCTGACATGTCAAGAGATCTAATTAATGTGCATATTCTTATTACCCTGTCCATTACCTTACACCATTCATCTGTTACCAGAGTCTTCAGCACTGCTGTAATGTAAACAAGAGGGAGAGGCATGGAGGTGGTCTCTCAACCTTATATAACTGCGTGTCAGCTACTAATTGCCAAGTGGCACGGAGTCTATACTATGCTATCGTATGCCATCGTGACTTATTAAATGAATGTGAGAAACTGTCACTGAGCACAATAACATGCTTAGCTCTGTAAAACTCTCTGGGCTTGTAGTTTAAGAGCCTGTGTCATCCATATTCTCTGCTCCCGGGAGCTCAGGAATGGCCCAGCAGTTCCTCTTACAGTGCTTTTGCTGTTGTCCCTTGGGTCTGATGACTTTAAAGGCCATTCCTTGCTGACTCTGCCTACTTCCCTACATTAGGTCAGTCTTTTTATTCCCCTCTCTGAGATCGGTTGTCCACGCACGTAGGTCAGACTCACTGTGTGTTTCCGAAGGAGTTCCTCGGGATCTCCCTCCTCTTCTAAGCCCTCCTGAGCAACACGAAGCACCTTCTCCAACTCTGCCCGCGACTCCTCAAATTTCTTCATCAAGCGACTGTTGGCTTCCACGTGCTTCTTCCATTCCCCAGTTTTCTTGATCATATTCTTAATGGGAAAATGAATAAGTCATTCTTTGGTACCCTTGCATTCATTCCAGCAGCCCCACGCACAGCAACGTCCACAAAGATGAGAGACCCTTGCACCAAATGACGCGGTGTCTGCATGTGACGTTAGACACATGATGTGGCATACTCTAAAACTCATCCGTCTCTGGAGGACTTTTAATAATCCACCAGGAATGTCATGCAAATATGTTTATTATTTATATAATGATGGCAAAGAACAAAGAGTTGTACATGACATGTTCTGAGCTTTCCTTTAAATTTCAGCTTACTGTTGAAACCACTTATAGATGGGCCACCTGTAGGGATGGAATACACTAAAATCCATAACTGGAAGCTGCTTCCTCAGTACCCAGCTTTCGTTTGGTCAGGTCGCCGTATTATGGCATCTCTATGAATAACTAATATCATTACTTGTTTGGAAAGCACTTGGAGGGAAGATAGTTCATTATAAGGACCATTCATTATAAGGATGTTAATGTTAGAAAAAAGTAATAAAATGTTTGGTTTTCAAGCACCAGAGAGCGTATTTTTTTTGTCCTCAATCTCTGTATCCTGGACTTACATGGATAAAGCAGGGAGATGAACCTACCTGGAAGGCATGGTGAACATCCGCTATCTGTCTCTGTAGCTTCGTGTGGTCCCAGTGCTTTAACACAGGGCTCACGGTGACGAGCTTCTGGACAGTTTGACTGCCCTTCTCTATGAGTGTCAGGGTTTTCTTACAGCTTTCTTGACAAGCTAACAGTTCCTACAAAGAAAGCAAAGATAGTGGTATTAGTTATGTGCCGGAATGAGGGGGGGAAGGGAGAGGAGAGGAAGGGAGGGGGACCAGTGTAAGTAACAGCATTTAGACTTTTAATGAGCAATGAGTAAAATCAAAAGTACAGAGAGACAGTTCTTTTCAAAAGATCATGATTTAAGCAATCATTGAAATCAGTGCCTTTTATACGAGGCATTTGAACGCCTCAGTGAGGTTTTAGACTTCTTTATGTTTCATGCACATCTTATTAACGTTAAGAAAATGACAGAACATAAAAGTGGTCTAGTTTCTGCATGCCTCCAACTGACTGTTAGGCAGGCCTATGGCTTTCCAAGAGAACAATCAAAACTAATATACTCACCAAGTTTCAGTTATACTAAGTAAATTTAACACAGTGCATACTTCCTTTAGTGAATCAAATGCTAAAGGTTGTACATCACTAGTGCATGCCACATTTGAAAGAATACAGTTCAAGCTATTCTCCTTCTCAATGAGACCTAATAAAAGCAAGCAGAAGACTAACAGGCTTGGGGAACTGCTTGCTCTTGCCATGCCCTTCAAATGGGATGCAGTAGTGATTGATGGACAGGAATCTTCCTTCTGCCTCTCCATCTTACATCCTTGACAGTACATAGAGTGGACACAGCCTAGCTTTCCTGGAGAGAGTCACTTCTGTCCTGAATGCACACTGCTTGCAGCTCTGCATTTTCAAATGTTTTGAAGAGAACATTCAAACTGTTCATTTGGATGCCATTTTGCTCACCTAAAGGCAAACATTTAAACCAGATCTTTTTTTTTTTTTTTTTGACAAAATAGAATTAGGGTGTACCTTTTCCTTTTGAACAATTAGAAGTTCAAATAGTAAAGACTGAAAATATGTTATAACAATATTAACATTTGTTGTCAATAATATATGACTTCAATGATTGAAAGATTATTTAACCATGTTCTAGAGTAATTTAGGACTAGGGAATGTTACCATTCCTCAAAATAAACAAATTTTCATTCTATATATCATGATATCACTAGAATAGTATGTTCCAATAATGATTGTAACTATACTATCCATAATAATGTTAAAAATTATTGAGTATTTATTGTAAGATGTGACCAGTGTTAGCTTAAGATGAAGAAAGTAAAGTTAACAGTTAGTCATGTGCTACAGCAAACCTAAACTCTGACTATCTTGTCACTCATTTCAGACACACTGTCCATCTACTAGCTGAAGCTGACCCTTCTATGAATTTACCTCAGTTAGTGTAGTGGCGAAGGGTTCCTACACTTACACCCTCAACTGAAGGACAGACCCACTCATGATAAGCCAAGTAAATGAGTTATTCACTTGCACCTCCCACTGGGAGATACTGAGCACACAGATCAGCTCACAAAATATCAATTAAAATTCACAGCAAGCAAACTTCCATAATTCCATGGTTATTTAAATAAACTTATTCCCACAAAGGAAAGATGCCAATAAAACATATTATCAATGCCTGGTTGAAATGGAGTACAATTGCATGGTTAATTTATACATTGAAAAAGCATGTACACAAAGGATCAAGGCATGAGAAGCTTGTGCATTTTTAGAAGAAATTAAGCATTTTATCAGCTAGTGAGGTAACTGATAAGGCCTCAAGACACACGTGCAGAGCATCGTCAACACGTGCAGTACGAAGTCAACAGAAAGATGAGAAACTTGAACACTCACATGTTTTTCTTGTTCTTCCTAAAGTACAAATGAAAACAAGCTTTACATTAAACTTTTCTTGAATTTTATTCATGAAATGTGATCCCTAGATTTGCTGGAGGAAATACAGGTTTAGATAGTTAAATAGCCCGTGATAGAGGGGAAACAGAGGCCTTTCAACTATTGGGGGCTCTTTTTGTTTCTAGACAAGGCAGCAGATTTGATCTTCTAGATACAGCACTCATCCTGGAAAGCTGCCATGGAGCCCCCATCTCCCACACTTGGCATTCAGAAGGTCCAGTCTAAGTGTACCCAGAACAGGCAATGAGAAACTGTGCCTAGTGTCATTGCTCATGTGGCCAGTTCAGAGATGCAGAGAAAGGTGCGAAAAATAGACTGCTTTCCCTAATTGTCCTCAAATTGTTCCTTTGATTGAGCACACAAAGTAAGACGTTTTTATGTCATTTTCAGGCACATGTAGTTTTGATGACTTCATCCTTCTACCTGGCCCCTCCTTCCCTTATCTCCCAAGGAACTTCTCCACCCAGAATTGTAGAGCCCAGTTCTGACTTTGATCCAAGTGTCCAATCTGACTGCACCCCGGAAACAGTTCAAGTCCTCGGTCCTTCCACTAAACACAGAGCAGATTTTCTTCTCTAGATAAGACATACACTTGGGTTTGAGCTACTAGTACCCTACTATTCTGAAAAAAAAAAAATACCTTTCATACTAACTGAATTCTGCGACAGTCAAAAATGCTGCAATCTGAGGAAAATATATAATCTTCATTGTGTGACGGTGATCTTGATTTGAGATGACATCATTTTGGTGTTTAATAGTTTTAGTCTCTGTGAAAAGATCAGCATCAAGTAATTCCAACATTTGGGTTGGCATTCTGAACTCCTTCAGCCATTGCTATCAAAGTAGAAAACACCTCAATTTTTTATATTTTTTGCTGCATATTAAAGAGTATGAGAAAAATGAGAAATGCTGTTACTATTAAAATTATTTGTGCATTGATGATTCAAATAAAAGCCCTTATACTGAAAAAAATGCTCTAATCTTAATAAATACACTTTAAAATGAGGGTATCTCTGAAAGGAATTTTCCTTACCTGGTGTTTTTGCTTAAAAAGAGAGCTAGATTGTGCTTCGTGCTCAAGGACCGACATAATCTCGTTGACTTTCCCAAGCAATTCGTAAAAGGATGTGAGTTGAGTCTCCAGTTCTGCCAAAGGGACTGACAGCTGCTGGGCCTCAGACAACAGTGGGGAGTAGCATTCTTTGACCTTTAAACGTGCAAAGAACAAAACAAATCCATGAGCTGCCACTAAGCTCCCAAAGCTCCAGCTTTGCCCCTGTTCTCAACAACTTTTAGTAGGATGGTCACTTGCTACTACGGCATCTCTGAAGATGGTTCCTTTATTTTGTGCTACGTGATTAAGCTTTGCTGGAAAAACAAAACAAAACAAACAAACAACACTAAAATACCACTGAGACGAAGGACTGTGAAGTTTCCTCATGAAAATTCATCTAAGTTGTCCATCTGGATGGCACATCACCATGTAAATTATTACATTCCGAGAGGCAGATGGCATCAAATTCCTCTTTAAACACCGAGCTATTCACTTCCACTATTGGCAATGAAATCTGATCTGAGGCAGTCACGAAAATTATTACCGCACTGTCTAGAGGACACGGAGCTTCTAGTTTGATGTTCTTGAGCTTCTGCACATGAACTCTGAGCCTAGACAAACCTGCAAACCACCTCTTTAGACACCCATTTTTCTTCCTCTCGCCAGCTCTAAGCTTTGCCTTTCTGTCAATGTTGTAGTCATCCCAAAAACATGTTATACACCAATTTTTTTTTTATGAAGGTTCCTATGTTAGAGGTGGCCGACCCAGTCTAAACTGTCCAGACCTCATCTGTCTTTGTTTTTAATATCTCTGTATCTATATTATCTTCATGGAAGAACAAGAAAAGAGAATTATTCTACAGCAGCAATAAAAATAACGATGAGCTAACTGCACCAGCAACATTCCACAAATGATGAAGTCAATATTGCCTTTTGCTACACTGTTGCAGAAGTGCATATGCAGCTATGCATCCATATTATAGTATATATTATTGAAAGGTAAGCTCATCAACTGAAAGCTACGGTCTCTTCTGCAAAGAGACTCCACAGCCAATCACTTGAACAACCCCAAGAGCATCTACCGATATGCACCAGCTCATTCTTAGAATGATCTGGGTTGGAGAGAAGGCTGTCAGCAGACTGCATCCCAAACCACAGGAAGAAAACATAGTTTAAACCATTCTGGGTAGACACTGCTGTCATCCTAACTCCCAGGAAACAAAGGCAGAAGGACTGACAGAATGAGGAGTCCAACTTGTCTCCCTAGTGAACTCCAGGACAGCACAGGACACACAGGGAGATCCTGTCTCTAAAAACAGTAATAGTATCAACAATTACAGAAAAGGGAATGCACACACGCGCGCACACACACGGGGAGCGGGGAGAGGGAGAGAGGGAAGAAGGGAGGGGGAGGGAGGTGGGGAGGGAGGGAGAGGAAGAGAGAGAGAGAGAGAGAGAGAGAGAGAGAGAGAGAGAGAATGTAGCTTTGATGAACAGTTCTCAACTGTTATCCCAAAGCACTGCACCCGGACCTGGATGTGAGGCACAAGCCATAAAGCCACAGATATACAGCCCAGCAAAATATTGGAAAGTTGAAAACAGTGGCTTTTTATTATACCTGTTTTTTTTTTCTCAAATTTTGCTGGTACGTAAGAGTAAAATTGTTAATTACTGTCAAGTTAAAATGAACTCCAACTAGAATGTTAGAATGAAATGAGTTGAAGATGATATTTATAAAGTATAATAGACTGACAATATTTTAAGCCCGCCATTCTTCTGTTTTCACTTTCTCTTGCATTTCTTCATCTTCTCCATTGATTCTTCGATACTGATGGCATCTGCTAGCCTCCCTCTTCTCCCCTCCTTCATTCACTTATTCCCTGACTCCTCATTGTACAACACTGCGATTCTCATGCTGTTCCTCTTATTTACTAGAAGGTAACTGCCTACACCAAGTTAATTTTGAAGGCCATGAAATCTTCTTCAAATTGAAGAATAGGTTGAAGATTCTATGGAACGCTCAAAGCTCTTAATCCACAGTCCCTCGACATGTGGGGCCATGCTAGCAGAAAACACAAGTAGACAGACTAGATTTATGTTAAGGAAATATTACTAAAATCTCAGCTCAATGTGGAGTCTTCTCCTCTTCCTCCTTGCCTACATTTCTTCTGTCCTCTCTGTTTTATAACATTTAATTGCTCTTTCGTCAAAAACACAGATTTCTCCACCGAAGCAGAGCCTAAATAAAGAGAGGTGTCAACTGGCATCAGCATTCCATCTTAGTTTCTAAGAATCTCAGTATGGCTCAAAGGTACGATTAGTGGACTAGTCAAGGATGTGCCCATGGGTAACCAAGGAGACCGAAAGCATCGCAAGGCTTGCCTCACAGCATGCTGTAGTGTGAAGGATTTTCCCACCTTGGCCAGTTGTTCTTTGAGCCTGGACATGGTTGTGAACATTTCATTAGCTTCCTCTTGGGGACTGTCTTTGGCAATGAGATGCGCTGTCTTGGTGATCATCTTGTACTGAGCATCCATCACAGGCACCCTCTTCTCAATATCCTGCGTCAATCATTGAAGCCACTCAATTAGAGTACAACACATCCCATTTCAGTTGCAGGGTCCCACAAAAGGCAGGACAAAAATCAATATGTACTGTGTAAAATTCTATCCTCACCACCAACTCCTATAGGAAAACCATTGCTTCCCTTTTGAACTGCCGCGCAGGCAACACTATACTAAATGCATACATTAAAACTTCTTTTTTAAAGTAATCAAAAATTCTTAAGTCAACACTAAGATTAGTTGACATAACATTTATACTTTCTAAAATATGTTAATGTGATATGGAGACACTCACACATATAATGCATGTAAATGTATGTAAATAACATTGGGGAAATCCTGACTTTAAGAATGAAACTGAAGTTTATAAAACCTATTGTCACTGTAGAAAACTTGGAAATTTAGTATGGTGAAATTTTTAATTGTTTTCTCATCTCATACAGTGGCAATTAAAGTCAATGCCTTACCATAGTTGCTCCTCCTTTGTCTTATGGGTTCATACTTTTCTAAGTTTTGTAAAAGTTAAAAGGACAACACTTTGGGCTACTTTTCTCATTTAAGAAGTTATCAAGTTTCTTCTGTCATCAGATAATTCTTTTAGGAAGATGTAAATGCCAAGTTCACACAACAAACACTTCAATGTTTAGGCCACTTATTTGGAAGTCCTATATAAAGTTGCTTTTGTGTTTTTCCCTAATATTTTATAATTTGTATATAGGAAAAGAACCATGTTGAAAAATTATTCTGAAATTACTTTATGTGTTCCAATGGTATTTTTTTAAAATCAAGTTTATATTCTGTGAAAGTCATCAAATATGATGACCAATCAAAATGATCCTTAGGATATAAAAACAGCTTTTTTAACGACCAGAGCAAACTGGCTAGTTTTTATTTTCATGGCACGCTTTTCATTTTTTGATTCAGCAAGTTCTTACCTCCAAGTCTTGAATCAATAACTTGACATTAATTAGAGAGACATCTAAGGGCTCAGAGAGCTTCCTATGGGCTTCGGTTGTAAAATCAGAGAGGGTGGTAGTGTAGTCTATGTATTCTTTCTTCATTCTGTCCATCTCGTCGGCTCTTGCATACTATGAACAGAATGCAGAAAGAAGCATGGGGAAGCAATTAAGCTATGATTCTAGAAGCTCATAGCCTTCAATGTGACATATTCTCATATACGGTTAGAAAATTCTAACCCCTAATACTTATTTTAGATAAGCTTGAAGTAAACCCATTTACTTTGACAGGAAAAAAAGGAAGAGGTAAACAGTGGAGAGGCAGGATTTGAAAAGTAAATCTCTCTGTCTATTCAGGATTCATATATCAGTATGGTCCTCAATGAAACCCTCCAGTCTGTTAGTTTTCCTCCATCATACAGAGAATGAATAACTAGCAATGAAACACAAGCAGTATTAAACACCCCTATAGTCTACCTTAATAAGCCCAGCAAAATAGCCTCTCATCAAACAGTTTATCACATTGATAACACACACACTTGAAGTGAATATAAGTTTGAAAGACATACTTGCTTGACTTCCATGAACAGCTCCCTCCATCGACCATTTAGCAAGAGCAATTGCTGTTTAAGGTCACGGGACACGATCTCATCACAAGTCTCAATCAGGAAGTTGCCAGCATCATTCATGGCTGTGTGTTGCTGAATCCAGTGAGGCAAATTGCGAAAAAAATCCTAAGCAAGAAAGGACATGCACTTGTAAGTCATAAGCCAAACGCTAACAACTGATATGAAAATCAAGTGTGTGCAAGCTTTAAAACGACTCTCAGCTCTCTTCCAAAACTCAGTTTTTAAATACAATTTCAAAGCATGAGCTATACATGCCAACTATCTTTGTCTTTTTTTTAAAACTATTTATTTACGTGTACACATGCACATGCATGTGTATGTACATTCATGGTTCTATGGCTGCACTTGTGTGTGTATACATGTACATCTTCCTTCAGGTATCAGTGGCTCATCATCCACCTGTTTTTTTTTTTTTTCTCTCTCCTCTGTTTTCTTTTGGGTGGAGGTCTCTTGCTGGCTTGGGACTGGCCACGTATGTTAGGCTGATTGACCAGTGAGTCACAGAAACGAATCTGTCTTTTTGCCTCCCCAGAACAGGAGTTACACTCACGAGCCAGGACACCTGGGTATTTTTACGTGAATTCTGGGGACTCAAAGCAAGACCTTATCAAGCACTTTACTCACTGGCCTGTCTCCCACGCCCATTTTCATTTTGAACAATTGTGCTTTACTCTGCTGCCCAAGCTCAAGTAATCCCCCACACTGAGTCAGTCAAGCGGACAGCTGGGGCTGTAGGCACATACACACCAGTGTCACCTGCCCCTGTGTCATCATAGAAGAACATCTATGGCACATTTTGCTAAGGACAAAAATCAGAGGGAACCATTTCCTTACTCTCATTTTCTGTATGAAGCAGCAATCAGTTTTTCAAGTGTCAAACCTTATCTTGCTGTTAATACCAATAAAAATGAATGCATGCAGTCTAAAATTGGAATACATGTATATATGTGTGTGTGTGTGTGTGTGCATGTATGTGCATATGCATTATGTTCAGATATCAAAGGAAACATTTTTAGGTCAGACATTTAGGTCAAGGACATTGAACACAGTGGCTTCCTTTCTTATTTATGTAAGGGAATACACTTGGTGATGGAACAGATTCCATCTCGTTTCAGATTAGGCGCATGTGTTCACACTCATCACGGTGCAAACATAACTCAAACTTCATTCCATAAGCCATGTGTGGGAGGCTTTCTTACACAAATAGCTTCGAACACTCTTGTTTCTGGTTGCTACGTTTCTTTGGATCAAACAGCACACATGACATGTACCAGCACATAGTTCATCTGATTAGTGAAAGACCAAATCTGCATGGATCAATGCTTATTACCTCTTTTAGATATATAAGAACATTTGACCCATATCAATGAAGAAGCAACATTATTAAAATGCTGCACCGATTGGTCCAAGCATGCAGCAGAGGAACAAATCTTGGTAATTGGTTCATAATAAAAGGGGTGATTTATCCCAATGCATGCATTGTACTTCTTTATGGAACCCTCACAGCATAAAGCCTTTAATACCTGTATTGATTTTCCATGAGAAAATGTCAGGTTTTCAGAAAAACAAACCTGTATATATATTTGATATTTTCATGTAAGGGATGTTGGAGTAAGACAGTCACTGCCATGTACACATTCATACAGGCTTAAATGTTGTTAAAAAAACAAAAGAGAGAGAGAGAGACTATAGTCCTAGGCAGAATGAAACTCTTGGTTGAGAGGTTCTAAAACCCCAAAGGGAATATCTAAAGGTGTGTACTGTCACACAGATTCAGTCCCATGCCGTGTGTGTGTGTGTGTGTGTGTGTGTGTGTGTGTGTGTGTGTGTGTGTGTGTGCAGGCCTTGTGTAGGTAGCCACAGCAGTGAATAGAACAGAAAATCCACAAAGGCTAAGCCCTAGACAGACCCATCTTTACAGACCTCAGTACGCATACAGCACCCTCTACTGGCCATTAAATTTGGCTACCCCTTTATCAATAGTTGATTACTGCCACTTACTGCCCTTCTGAGTGAAAAGGTTGAATGGACTGGTCTCACAGGGAACTGTTTTAACAGAACTTTGACTAGCCAGTATTTACAGGTCTAATTTCATTTAACTCACCTGGGGGTAAATCTCTTAAGCGAGAATCCTCGAGTCACACTTGCAACTCTCTCTCGACAACCCCTAGTGAACTCTACCGCGAGAGATCTCTCCTTCATGATTCCCCAGCGTGTCTTCCCTTTCCTGTGAACAGCCTTACCTTCTTGGCATTTTCGGATTGACTTAGCATCTTTTCGGCATCTTCTAGCCAGGCTTGAAGACTGGCCACGGTATCACCATAGCGATCCCAGTTGGAGATCACCTCCTCCAGCATGCTCCGCACACTCCTCACTTCCACTGAGAGATTCCTCCATTGTGCAGTGGTTTCATTCATGAATTTCATCACATTCTCAGCTTCTTCCACTGAAGCAGAAACAGCCAGTCACCATCTCCATTCTGGAATCAACCACACCCTCTACGGCTTTTCCTGTGTTCTTATGTGCAGGAGGCAAGAACATCCATCTACCAGACATACAAGATCCCATTCCCAGCGGCTGCAGCAGTCATTTACAAACTGTAAGCAAACATATCTTACAGAGTTTATCTTCACAGTAATTTAAGCTCTCGTATCTATATTCAAGTTATTCCACATTTTTTTTTTTTTTTGCCTTTAATCCCCTTGGAATTGAAACAAGGCTGAAAAATTGCAACTTAGAAAAACGAGTGCTTATTTTGTTCCATCTTAGATGATGACACCCAGAAAGAATGCCACAGTGCGAAGCAGACACCTCACAGGATCACTCTGTCCTCTCCGAGTTAAATAGTCACTCCCCCCCCAAAAAAAAGGTCACAGTAAAAAAAAAATAATTGATATGACCCCACAGAAACCTGTTGGTTTTAAATTCTACTTAGAACCACACTAACTTACTCTTATTAGCGGGTGTCCATTGTATAGGGTGCTAGTTTCAGTGTGATACTTTCATACATGTATATAAAGGACGTGGACCATATTCACCCCAATTAGCTTCACTCACTCTTCTCCCTCCCACCACAGCCCCCTCAGCAAGTCCCACGGCGTGCTTTACCTGAGCCATCTGCTTTGACGTACATCTCAGCTGTCTGTTTCAGGATCTGGTATGTCACTTCGTATTGCTCAAAGAACTTGCTGTTTTCTATAAAAGACTGGGGGAAAGGGACATGCTTGGTTAGCAGGGAGCAAACATTAGGCCTGTGCACAAGTGGCAAGGTTAATTATCCGATTCTTCCAACCTTATCGTACTGGAGAAATACAAACTTCCACTTCTGGCCCATATACAGTGCACCAGACTGAGAAAATGTTCTATTTCTTGACCACCCAGAGGTTTGCTTTTCCCAAAGAACAGAATTTTCTCTAGAGGAACAGGGCCTAACATTTAGAAAGCTAAATTTGGGGGAACATTTTAATGTCCCGCTGTGTTGGAGCTGCCGAAGTCTGTTGTTCTTTTGAACATTAGCCCTTGTGGATGACTGACTGCTTAGAAGAGCTCCCGGTTAAAAATAAAAGAGGGTGAAAACGCTTTCCTTAAATAAAAAAAGTAGAAAGTTTAAAAATAATTGCATATGCCGACCATATTATTGATGCTTTCATGTTTCAGTTGCCTAGCACAAAACTCACAGACTAAGATAAATCTACATGTGTATATATCGGCATATCATCTGCATGTATAATAAAAGCAGGGTTCGCACGTGCAGACCATAAAATTAAAAACACATATACACACAAAAAGAAATTCTTCGGTAAATCTTGTTTTTATTAATGCTGAAAACCCCTCATGTTTAAAAAGTACTCTTATTATTCCAAGTAGGAAATTAATACAATTGTAACTGGTAACATGTCTACAAAACCTCTTTAAATTCTCCTACTGGCATAATGGACTTTGGAGAGTTTAATCATTTAAAAATGTTGAGAGGAGTCATCACTCTTATAAAATGCAAAGTTATGCCTTACAAACTGGAGCCTTCCACAGTATGGTAGGAATCCTGAATAATATGCTAATTGATGCTTCATGTCAAGGCAAAAAAAACCCACAATGGTTTATAAAGCAATTTTATAGACATTGCTAGGTTTTTAGCACTGTTTATCTTGTTTCAATATAAATTTTAAAGGATTACATATTAACTACAATGAAGACCATTTCATATTTACAGAACATTTATAAATTATTCTCTAGAAATAAAGTGAATTCAGAAAGCTATGAGTTCCAAGATAGAGGAGGCTTCTATGCCTGATAGTTTATTGAATAAATTTAGTAGGGCTTATTGTGATTGGTGGAGAACAGAGTATAGTGCTGTGGTAGCCGCTATAGTAACTGTAGTGACTTAAAATATCATTTGCTTGGCTAGTTTGCAAATTAACTACAAATGAATAAAAATATACTTGTTTCTACATTTGTTTGGGGCCTAAAAATAGGAAGGGAGGTAAGAATACAATCAAAAGATTAGTTATCTTTGAGCTTTCCCATTAGATCAGTTAGACAACTATTTTTAAAATAAATGCCATTTGTTGTTTCAGAGTTTTATTGGCATATGTAATTTGTGCTCTCTTTTTGCTAAGTACAGAGACGCCATCGAACAATGACGTTTGTCTAAGAGATCCACTTCCATAGGAGGCTTGCTAGGCCCCCCTTGTACTGGGCTAGACGTACCTCTCAGGAAAATGCACATTCTGAGTTAAAACAAAAAGGTTAATTTGCTTTATTAACTGGCTAAAACCGGGTTCCCGAATCAAAGGTTACTATTAGTGAGGATAAGACAAGGAAAGTTAAAATAGCACTTATGATTTTAAAACAAAAACACTGGAAGGAAGAATATTTCTGCCTTTAAGGTATAGACATGATAATCTAAAACTCATTAATTTCCCTCAGAGAGTTAAACAAGGTAATTATAAATCCTTTAAAATCGAATCAGGGCTGTTTATTTACATTAAAATTGCTGTGAATTATAAGATAAATATTCATGTTATTTATGTTGAACTTTGCAATTGTCACAATTTCAAATGATCATCTCTTTCATATGCAGAACAGAAATGTTATATTACTGTCTAAATAGCAAACATGGTCACTACATGTTACTTAGCAAGATCACTATGAACAATTCTGACGTCAAGGACCAAATCAATGGGTCTGTAATCACCGATGAATAGACTATGGTCTAAATTTTAAATATAAAAAAAAACTGTTACTAGATTTATGATTTGTCTGTGTGCTCTGTACAGCAGCATATATATGCCATGGTGTTTTTGTGAAAGTCAGAGGACAATTTGTGTGACACCAAGGATGGTGACTCTCCATAGCTTTGCTATCATTTTGCCCATTAGAAAACACAGCAGCACACCATGTTTATATTCTTAAGTGAGGAAGAAAAGAATTGGATTAAATAACAGGCATCATAGTTTTATTGAAAATCTTCGCACTTTTTGAAATGGTCTGTTCTGAAACACATGCTTTTCCTTTAAAACTCTAAAAGGGTGAGGGATACTTTGTGGGGTGTGGCACCGATGGTTGAGCCATCTCTCCGGCCCAGAATCTGGTCTTTTACTACCACTATCATCAGGATAACATGTGACAAACTCAGAAAAGTCATCACAGAAATGTCAATCATTCCCAAAGTCACGTGGGCAGTGAATAGCTGAGACATGGTTGGAAGACTGTGACAAAGCTTTGGGTCCCCCATACTCTGCCACTGCCTAGCCCACACATCAGTGGCAGTGGTGATCCCAGTACTATAGTGAGTGCATACGAGTGAGATAGTATTCAATTTGAAATTGAATATTACGAGGAACTAACATTTGTGAGCACAGCATTCTTTAATTCACCATGATTCAATAAACATGAATACTTTGGTCTTTACGTTAAATTTCCTCAAAGCTTATGGCATTTAGCGAGTAATACTGGTGCACGCCTGCAAACGCTTTTGATTTGGAGATGTCTAGACTCAAATTCTGACTCCAATTCGTGCCCCCTGTGTCACCTGGAGCACAGGATTGGGACACAGAACCTCGCAAGCCAGCTGCCTCGTTGATGGTCACTGTAGGGTTTACTGGAAAACTTAACCTGCAGGGTCTTCCCGAGGTGGGAAGCAAAGTACTCAAAGGACCACAGTTATTGAAATTATTCAACCAAAAGGACCCTAAAGCCCCTTCTGGAAGCTATAACTAGGGTCTCTTCACCAGGGGACTAGAGTACATGCACAGTGGAACCTGCTGGAATGTAGGATGACTGTCCATTTGACACGTGAGCCAAATTTGCACAGCAGTTTGGAATTAGCATCGCGGTGAACTCTTTAACTCCGTGGAGTGGGCAGGAAGTGCTGACTTTTTCATCATTAACATCAACTCTCTATTTATATATCCTTCGAGAAGTTTGAAGAGAATTATTAATATCATTGTTTTGGAACATCGACCTGGTAAGGCAGCCCCATTAGGTACTCAAAGCTGATTGGCTGTTCTTAAATAGCTAGAACAAAGGATGTGTAATTAACTCCTGGGCTCAGAGTGCACTATTTGCTGTGACTAAAACTGAAGATGTGAATCCATTCCTCCATTTTTAATATTTATGAGACTAAAGCCATTTACTAGAATTGTAAAAATGGATTTTTGTTTCCTTACCAAAATAGCTACAGATGAATAAAGGAACACATCCTAACAGAGTTCACAGCTTCTGAAATGAATGTTTCCTGGACCCCTTTAGTGAATCTAAAGAGATGTGCTACCCACCAGGTAATTTTATTTGTTTGTTTCAAATTCATGTAGCTCACATATCAGTTAAAGAACAAAATTAAAACATAACAAGGCTGATTGTGTTTCCAAGATGCTTACACAGAATAGTTTTAATATGAATATAAGCACACTCTCTGTAGCTCACTATGACTGGTCAAGTTGTCACAAGTTACTATGTTAAAAGTTTAGTGATTTATAATTTGGAATCTGTGTTTCAACAGAAATGTCAGAGGACAGGACAGAGATGTACTGTTAACATGAACACTTTCAATCAATGTCGCAAAGAATTTGTGTAGGGTCATGATTAGTTAACTAAGAGGAAATAAATTGACTTGATTAAACACATTACATTATCTGTATGTAAATGGATCAGCCACTTTCTTTCATTAATAACTCCAGGCTATTGTTCTAGATATTTTCTAAGCCAGAACATGAGATACTCTTTAAAAATTAAGTTTGTACAGAGATTTGTAGACAAAATTACCCAATGCCTGGGTACGCACAGGCGTAAGTCCTGTAAAGACCAACACGTGCTCCCCATTTCCCTCACACTGGGAGCTTTGACAACTGGAGGGTAGTCAAGAACTCCAGTAATTGAGTTTTAAAGGACTAATGGCATTGAAACTAAAGGTGTGCAAACACACACACACACACACACACCTCACAAAACCCTTTCTGTAAGTAATACAGCTTCATCACTAGGGTTGGGGGATTAATACAAGGAAATCTCTCAAAGTCAGAATTTGCAACAACAAATTCCAAAGAATCCAAGCTGGTGTTTCCAGGTGCTCCTGAAAAGCTCCACACCTCCTGCTGGACAAAGTGGTGATTTTCCACTTAAAATCAAGGTGGGAACTCTGTCAGCGCTAACACTCACCATGTAGCTCTGCAACAGGAGCTCCACAGACTCTCGCCTCCCATACTTGATGATCCAAGACTTCAGCTTTGACTCGGCGAGGACCAGCAAGGACAGCAGACGGTACTTCAGTTCCAGAAACTCCATTCTCATTAAGTGCAGCTCGGACGTGGAGGACACAAAATGAAACCTAGGAATACACAGGGAGAACTCACCCGCTGTAACTAATAGTAACAGAAGGAGGCTGGCTGTACCTGTTACACTGTAGCCCTCTAAACTCTCCCTGTTCCCGGCCAGGGCATCCGATGGATGCCTTTCTTAGCTCAGGGTTTCAAGGGGAAACAGGGTTGACTGAAGCCTGGCTTGGTTCTCCTCCCTGCTAACGCATCTCTCATCTGTTTCTTTTATAAGCTGTTTTTGCAATGTTACATAATGTTCCTTACAGTATTGAATAAAAATACAGCCTATGATGAAGAAAGCGTTTCTGTGATCTCCAAGCTGTGGGAACATTCCAACTCTCTCTCCCCAGTTAATAATATATTAGAATGTTGGCACTCTGCGCATCTGTGTGGGAACCCACTTTGCATTTACCAAAGTAAGCATCTCTGTTAAAATTGTAACAATCCATTTCGGAAAGGAAAAATGTGAAGAACAAAAAAAGAATATGCAAACACCCATCTAGCATTGTATTTTTTAAAGAGCCTTCACATAAGATCGAACTTTCTCTTACCTCTCAGCCATGTCCTCTAGCTGATCGGGAGGCATTGGGATCCCATTGACAGACCTTGTCTGGTAGATTTCATGGAACGCTCTCTTGTGGGCATCTGTATTTTGAAGCAGATCCTAATATACAATTTTTTTTTTTAAGAAAAAAAATTTAAATGAGGGAGCGTGTTCCCCACAGGCTGAGAAGCATAATTTTCCGGCTGTACTGATGAGTCAATGTAGTCAACAATTTGTCCCTGCCACCACCTTCTCAGGCAGCCGGTGCCTGTCACAGGCTTTTACCTAGAACGGCAGTCTGTGACAGTGGAGAAGCCACTCGGCTGGAGCTGTGTCTAGTAACCACGGCGTCTTTAAACACACATGACACTCGCCCAGCAATACATTCAGATCTCTTAAAGGTGTAAAATCCAAGGACTGTGTAATCACTGCTAGAAACAACCATTTCAGTGTTTTGCCCGGGGTTTGGAGAGGTAAGGGTTTTGCTTGATTGTTCCATGTTTTTTTCCCCCCCTGAAAATGAAACCCAACAAACTTAACCCCTTAATGGTTAAGGATTTAGCTTCCCTTCTGTTACTTTCAGTGTGAATGTGTGAAGTCTACCTTACATACTATTTGCCAATTACAATATACTTTGAAAATATGGTTTGGTCAGAAAATTTTCCAAAAGTACGGGAAACATCTTCCAGCCAACAGAGAGGAGATTAAGCGCAATGTTTATCAATGTTGTTTCTCAATTTTATATAGCAGCTTTCCATTTCTTTAGGTTAATATGAATCTTTATTTGTCTACTGTGTATTTGACCAGCTACACACTTATTTATTAAAAAAAATACATTTTTGCTGCCAATACAAAGCTCTCTCTCTCTCTCTCTCAGAAAAGAGAAGGGTGAATGAACCTTATGTCAGGTTTCCTCATACTTCATCTGTTCCCTAAAGCAGAATAAATAATGGTGTGTAAGAAAAAAAAGTAATCAAGGGAATCAATTCAAAAATTCAAATTTTTCTCAACTATTATCAGTGGATGAAGAAGCAGGGAGACAAAAGACACATACTTAAGTAAGTGAACAAATAAAGTCATTTAGAATATGAATTAAAATGTAAGAGTCTGGGTTCAGCAGGTTCAATTTGATCCCTGACACCCACATGGTAGAAGGGAAGGACTCACTCTCGCAAGCTGTCCTTTGACCTCCGCATGTACACAAGTATGTACATAATTAAATAAACAAAGAAATCAATAAAGAGCTCATAGATGTTTAAGTATATGATAAATATTAATGTTGTTGAAATCCTCACTCTATTTCTCCATAAATGCAACACACACACACACATCTCATTTACACAAGATGGTGGAATCTTTGACCCCTATAGAATAGGGGAGACAGGGCTGTTTTCAGAACAGCTGTCATTGGCATTCTGGAATGCCAACACACCTCCATGGCATGTGGTCTTGGCTGAAACCGCCCCCACCCCAGATGACTTGGGAGGAATTTGTAGCTCTCATCTGTTGTACCTGACAGTTTTAAAGCCTAGTTCATTGAGAAAATTCTTGACCAAATTGAGCAAAATACAAACACTTCACATATATGCGAAGGAGTTTCTACAGCTACCATACATTCCTTGTTTCCAAGAAGTGCCCTAGCACCGTAAAACATCTGGGTACTTAGCAAAATACAATACGTTAATTTCACTAGGCTTACAGGCAATGCAACTGTTTAGGTCTCCCACTCATAGCAAAATCTGTTCCACAATGGATCACAGACTACAAGCAAAACCCTCACCTGGGCAGTGTGCAAGAGCTCGCCCTGGTTACGTGGGGGATCAGAGCTGGCCCAGCCCCTCAGGCTGCAGCTCTCTGGAGAGCTGGCTCTGGTGGCAGGCATGCAGGAGAGCTGGCCTCACCACTCACCTGGGCAGGGTGGGAGAGCTGGCCTTGGGGGTATGGGTGTGGGAGCTGACAGGCTGACCAGCTCAGCCACCAGGCATGCCCAGCTTCAGGGCTTTGAGCTGGCCCGTGTCAATCAACGTCTACCCCATCTCTGAGCTATTGGAGCAGGTGGAGGGGTGGCTCCGGCAGAAACAAAGCTGCAGGACCTCCATGACTCAGGGCAACAGCAGGATAACTGAGAGGGTCCAGTATTGATAGTGTAGCAGAAGTCAGGGGCCTCAAACCAGACCGATGATCACTGCAATGGACATTTGCAAGTAAAGTTTGTTGGGCCAAAGGGTCCACTCACTATGTGACACACTGTGACATGTTGCAGCTTCCATGGCAAGACTTTTGCTGGGGGGGGGGGTTACAAGGGTAGAGGGAGGTGTGGAAGGAGTGGGAAATAAGTATGATTGGGAAATCCACAAAGGATCAATTAGAAAATATGTGGAAAACATAATAAACAGCATAGGAACTGACAAACCTCCATTGCTGAGGGGATTATCAGCACACCTTCGGTTGCCAAGATGGAACAGAGGGGACAGAAGGAAACCACACGGCAGGCATAAGGGAGGTCTGCTGAGGGCCCGGAGAAGATGAGGAAGACGGGGACAGAAAGAACAGTGGAGAGAGGGAGCTCGTTGGGCATGGCCAGGCAAAGACCTCATGGGGGAACATACTTGCCTCTGAGGTAACCATTACAGTGAGCTTTCACAAGCCTCTTATTTGAAATTGAAACATCAAAATTCCTTGCCCCCCCTTTTTTTGTCCCCCAATTTTTATTTGCTTATTTACTACTTTGATCACTCTGATCTGCATCCTTTCAAGGCGGGCCATTTCATGAATGTCAGCGATCTGTGTCTCTCTTCATGCCTAAGGGGATGTCGTGTATGTTCTGAACAGTACTAGGTGCTATACAGATGCTATGGAAAACCAGGAAAGACTAGAGAGAGCTAAGAAGGTAGGGAGAAAACCGGCAAGCCAAATGAAAGAAGAGATTCACGGACACAGAAATTCTTTGTAAAACGTGCCCGATGGATGAAGAATGAGGAGGGCTTGGTGTGGGGCACATGGCGGTGATGGTTTATTATAGTGGTTTTTCAGAGAGAACTTGGAAATCAAAAAGGAGATGAAGAAAAGTCTTAAAAGCATAGTTGTGTAAACAGAATGAAGGCATTTGGACAAGAGCTGGGAAGGCAAGTAGGGTGAAGAAAAAGACAGAAAATAACTCTGCCTGTGCGTGAGTGAGTGCGTGCGTGCGTGCGTGCGTGCGTGCGTGTGTGTGTGTGTGTGTGTGTGTGTGTGTGTGTGTGTGTGTGGTGGTTGTTGTTAGGGGCAACCCAATGTGGAGATGTGTAGAAAACAGTAGAACAAGGGAGATACAATGGTGCATCCTTCAGAGGAAACGGAGACAGTGTCTAAGGCTCACAGGACTGGCTGGCCTTGGTTGGGAGCACAGATGGTCCATCCACAGCAACAGAAGTGACGATGGAGTATTTGGGCACAGATGCAAGTAAGTGGGTTGGTGTATTTGTGGGAGCTTGCGGAAATTCTTTTCTGATTGCTTCTATTTTTCTTGGAGAAATAGGAAGCGGTGTCATCAGCTAAGAGTGAGGACAGGGAGGAGGTGTGGAAGGCTGAGGAGACAAGGTATGAAATAGACGTCCCAGAAATGGAGAGGGCTTGGAGTTGGGAAATGCCTTGCTTGCAACTGCTACACAGCAATGGGAGCCCGGTTGGGTTAGTCACTATGTTGGAATGTGGGAGATCTCCAGCCTCATCTGCTGCCTGTGTGGGGGCATGCTCTATGCAGAAACTGTTTTTAATCAGTGTTATATTTTTGTCAGACTAGTAAGAAAAAGAGGGATGTGGACGGTGGAGTTGAGGAGGATGTGTCCAGTGAGTGGCTTTTATGAACATTCAATTTAAACAGCACAAATGGAAAGGCTGAAATGGAAAGAAAGGCAAAAGAGTCAAAAGATAATAGCATTAAGAATTACCTTGCTCCGCCTAGACACGGGGGTGTGGGGGGTGGAGAGGAGCCTTGGTTCTGCCTCAGGGAGATGATGGGACAGACTTAATAGACGTTCTAGGGGAGATCGAGGAGCAGATGTGAGATGGGGGGGGGAGAGCAGAAGGAGAGGGGGAGCAAGACGGGGATTGGAATGTAAAAAATAAATTAATTTTAAAAAAGAGGAGAAAAAAGAATTACAGAGTCCAGGTAGATGAAGACTTGCTTGATTAGAAGTGGGATGCTTGATAAAGCAGTTGAGGAGGGTCCCAGCTACTGATGACAATGATAGGCTAGGGCAATGGAGAGAGTGGAGGGGCCAGTCATGGCATAGGATCTCCAGAGAAGAGAAGATGAATGTGTTGGAAGGCCACAGTAGCTCGGGTATCATCTATGGGTTGTTGAATTTTCTAATTATCACGCCAGGAAGCATCATGTGGAAATGAAACTCCCAAGGAGAGGAAATGACTTGAGTACGGTTGATAGTACAAGGAGGCTCAGGAGGATGATTCCTTAACCCTTGAAACCCTTGCCTTGCCGACACAGTCTGGCTCCTACTAAACTCCTGTTCAAAGACTTCGTGGGCATATTGGAAGCTTGGAACTCAAGACAGTTATGTGGCTTTGAGTAAGGCATTCCTGCCTGCAGTAAATCCATCTACAAAAGAGGTCAGTAACGCTATGTCAAATACTTATGTTAAATGTTCAGTAAAGTTAATTACTTACACTAAAACATGGCTAAATCTTCCAAAATCACCTGTAAGGGATATTTTCCTTTTCTAGATTACTGGGCATTAAGTTGTCTAGAAAACAGAAAGGATAACACAGCTATACTTGACATAATTAATATACTCTGATATATATATATGTACATATATATATATATGTGTTAACGTTAAAAATACAATAAAAAGAGGGCAATTGAAGGGGTCCACTGCCATTTTCTGTCTTACACACACACACACACACACACACACACACACACACACACTCTCTCTCTCTCTCTCTCTCTCTCTCACTTATATACACACACACACACACAGAGAGAGAGAGAGAGAGAGAGAGAGAGAGAGAGAGACATGGAAACATAGAAATAAAATGAATCTCTAAAAACTAGAAAAAATCCCACCATTGAACTGTTCATAAGGAGAATTACCTGCAGTATATATATATATATATATATATATATATATATATATATATATTTTACAGAATACTTAACTTTAACTTGTAAACTCTGGATATGTAGTAAGTAAAGAAGCTGTGCCATGTAAATACACTTTTTCATGTGTGGCTCATTCAGAAATACAAACATTCTAGCTTTCCATAGCATGTTTAAGTTTTCTGAAATCAGAATTCCTTTTCAGACTAGAAAGGCACGATGACGTTTCCAAGCATCCTGAATATGTATGCAGACTCCTTGGGCATTCTCTACTGAATCTCTGACTGAGTCTGATATGCCAGCACAGGCCAGGCACATCACAGTGATAGACAAAACTCCGAATTTTAGTTAACAATGATCCAAGCTTCCTGTCTTTTCAGCTCAGTTTATTGTGAAGTACCTAATCAATAGATTCTGAATAAATCAGAATTGATCTCATGATTGAAATTACTGGGCGTTATGACTATGTGACTCTAAACACCTGTAGCCAGGTCTATTGTAAGTATCACCTCCTTCAGCAAATCCTACCTGCGTGTGCCACCACAGGTGGCTGATCTCCAAAATATACAAACAACTCAAGAATCTAGTCACCAAAACACCAAAAAATCCAATTGAAAAGTGGGGTGCACAACCAAATAGGGAATTCGCTATAGAGGAATCCAAAATGGTTGATAGACACTTAAGAAAGTGCTCAGCATCCTTAGCCTTCAGGGAAATGCAAATCAAGGCAACTTGGAGATACCATCTTACACCTGTCAAATGGCTAAAATTAGAAACACCAATGACAGTTTATGCTGGAGAGGATGTGGAGAGAGGGGAACACTCCTCCACTGCTGGTGGGAGTACAAACTTGTACAGCCATTTTGGAGATCAGTATGGCATTTCCTCAGGAATGGGGAATAGTCTACCACAAGATCCAGCAATTCCACTCTTAGGCATGCACCCAAAGGACCCACATCCATGCAACAAAGACATATGTTCAGCTATGTTCATAGCAGCATTATTTGTAATAACTAGAACTTGGAAACAACCTAGATGCCCCTCAACCGAAGAATGGATAAGAAAATGTGGTGCATTTACACAATGGAGGAGTACTACTCCGCAGTTAAAAAGAAAAAAATAAATAAAATAAAGATATCTTGAAATTTTGCGTACAGAACTAGAGAGCTCCATCCTGAGAGAGGTAACACAGACCAAGAAAGAGAAATATAATATGTACTCACTCATAAGTGGATACTAGACCTAAAGCAAATAACAACCAGCCTACAGGCCACAATCCCAGAGAACCTAGGTAACAAAGAGGACCCTGAGAGAGACATGTGTGGATCTGCTTAGGAAGGAGAGAAAAAGACAAGATGTCCTGAGTAATTGTGGAGGGCAGTGGGGAGGGTGGAAGGAGAGAGGGGAGGAGGGGAGGGTGGGGGGGAATATAATAAAATAAAGAACAGCCGGGGCTGCTTTCTTTATTACCTTCTGCTTTTTGCTGTCCTACTGACCCTCTCTTGATTCTTAGTGCCCTTTCTCCATTTTGCTATTGACCATTGGGCTGTCCGGACTCTTCCCATTCATGCATTCCAACAATAGGCTTCTGCTCCTCCATCTCACCCTGGGATTGCTATTTCCCCCCCCCCTTTTTTTTTTTCCAGCAGACTCCCTACTCTTTTCCAAAATGGCTGCACATATAGTCGACACGATATAAAGCTTTCCCTTTTCCGCATGCTCGCCAGCACGCGTGCCATGCTTCGTGTTTAGGATGACAGCCACACCAGCAGGGTGCAGAGACGTAGCTCACAGTGGTTTGAGTTGAGATTTCTACTATCGCTCGGTGTGTTCAACATTTCTCAGCCATCTACCACTTACTTCCTTGTCTCTCTTGATACATGTTTAAGTCCTTTATCTATTTGTTCCCCCTCCTTTTTAGATGAAATTTTGTGTTACTTTTTATATTAAATTACATGGTATTTTTTATATATATATATATTAACCCCTTGTGATGGATGATTTTGATTGTCAACTTGATTGGCCTGAGGCATACCTAGGGTACTTAAAGATTACCTCAGGTGGGGACTGGGAGGGCAAGTAAAAAAAAAAAATTAGCTAAGGGGAGAAGTTCCTCGCTGACTATGGTCAGCTACCTTCCCCGCAGGCTTGTAGCGCAAATGGGAGAAAAGGCAAAGGGTATCCTATGCTTTCTAGTGGATATACTATGAGCTGCCTGCCTTACCCTCCCCTATGGAAGATGAGAGCCCCTGGAACTGCAAGCTAAATAAACCTTCCCCCCTTTACTAATTTATATCTGCCAATTTGTCCAGGGGTGAGAGTCTTGTAAGCCCCTTAACTCTGAATGATTTGCAAATATTTGTTACTAGTAATCTCTGTTGGATATTTTCCTTGTTCTGCAGCTTTTTAGCCTGACTCATTCCATCTGCCTCTTTTTTTTATTTGTTGTCTGTGCTTTTGGGGTCATAACAATCTCTGACTAATGTCACTTTCCTTCGTTCCTTCCTTTCTTCCTTCCTTCCTTCCTTCTTACTTTTTAGTTTTAGACAGGGTCTCACTATGTGGCCCTGGCTAGCCTAGAACTTGATAGATAGAGCAGGCTAACTTACAGAGACAGAGATCTGCCTGCATTGACCTCCTGAGTTCTGGAATTAAAGATACACACCACTCTAAACTTCTCACAGGTATATTTCTTTTTCTTTTTTCTTTTTTCTTTTTTCTTTTTCCTTTTTTTTTTTTTTTTTTCAGAAGCACTGTGCCCATTGCATCATGGGATACAAAGTACATATAGGTGGTAGAAAGGTTCTAAACAGGAGTGCACACATACTATCACTCTCACAAATTAATAATGCTGCTATGAACATAGTTGAGCAAAGGACCTTGGGGTGTGAGTGTGTATCCTTTGGGTGCATGGCCAAAGCTACTGCTGGGTGCCCTCAGTTCTAACCCCAGCTGTGTGGGTTGGGGCAGTGGGCAAAGTATCAACCACAATGTAGACTCAGAAGGGTCGCCAGTCCTAGGTACAGGAGAAGTAGACAGTCCTCTCTCAAGCCTTAAAGTCCCTGTGGGATTTGATGTGACAGTGAGTGCTCATGTGTAAAGGCCAGCATCAGAAAACAAAGCCATTTTGTCACTACCCCCCTCGGGACAGCGATAGCCAGCCTCCACATATATATGAGGAGGCATATTGGAGCTGAGTTACCATCTCAGACCTGAAAACAAGGAACTGCCATGGAGACTGGGAGACACCCTGGTACAGTGGCTGGGTGGGAGGTGCCACAACAGGGGTTCACAGAGAGGAATGTGGGTAAGCACAGAGTGAGAAGTGAAAATCCCAGGGGGCTTGGGCTGGAGAGGGCGCAGAGGTCAGGGCTGTTTATTACTTTCCTTGTTCCGTGATGGTTGCCATGAAGGCTGAGGGCCCCAAGCTGAGCCAGGCAGGGTATATCTCCCTATCCCCCAGGCCGTCTTACCACTATGTGTTATTTGGTGCTTAGCGTGTTCTGAATAATTGCTTGATTTTCCTAGCAGGTAGGTGGTTGTGGGCAGGATTTGGAAGTCCTAAAACCCAGAGACAAGATACTATGTTCGCTCCGCTGAAGATGTGTCCTGTCTATGGTCCTTGCTCTCTGATACACTCGGGACTCCCTTTGGCTTGGATGTTTGTTGTTTGCCTGTTTGTTCACACTTTGGGACATTCTGGAGTGAGTAGAGCCCTTCCCAGGAGACAAGTCATGGAGGTCACTTGGAGCAGCTCAGTTCCCAGTCCCCAAAGAAAGGAAGCTTCTAAATGAAATGTAGCCTGGAGGTGACAACCGACTCTTGACAAGGTACATGCTCAAGCTATGACTCACGACTCCTCTGCCCAAACTCAGCAGGTTCCAATATGAGAGGAGATGGAAAATGACTTTTTTAATCCTCTGTCTTTAAAAATATACAAAATTAAAAACAAAAAAGAAAACAGGCTTTCTTTCCTTTTTATTCATGTTAGTATTCTTTTTATAGCATTTTGTTTTGAAAAAAGCCACTCTTATTACTCACCATCTCACCTGTTCAACTTTATTTCCACATTTTCCTTTATTTTTTTAATCACACTTTTGCAGCCTGCCCTTTCTGTTCACATACTACTCTGTTTTTTTTAAACCCTCTTCTTTTTCCTTCCTCATCTCAAAGACTGTTATTACTTTTACTTTTATTCACATTTAACTCCATATAACTTATTATCCATCATCTGCCATTTATTTTCTTCTCCGTAGCTCTTGGAAACGAGAATTCCTAGAAAGAAGCTGTGATGCAAGACTGATTGACTAATTACAGCCACAGTGGAGTGGAGAGGTTGGGTTGCTGCGGGTCCAGAACTTAATTATACCTTATCTTGGACTAGCTTTGACATCCACCCCTCCTTAACTCCATGCATTGCCATTTCCTGCCACCTCTTTATGGGACATTTTGTGTGTCACCGATTAAAAAAAAAAAATCTAGGAATTTATCAACTTGCAGATCAGTAGCTTCCACTGAACCAAAAGCCAAGAATGTTACCCCAAAATCACCCGAGGCTGTGGAAGGGACTCCCCCATCTTGCTGTAACTTGCTTCTCTGATGTTTCCGTCAATGTATTTTTATATGCTTATATTTATATCTCTGTTTGTTCTGTTCCTATAAAGCTCTATGAAACTGGAACACGGAACCTGGGGTAACCCAGATCTATGCTTCTAGGCCATGGTAAATCAAATATTACCATCTCTGACTCTCTTTGCAGCGAGAGCTATGCATTTTGTGTTCACAGTGGAATACTAGCTAGCTTCAATGTATTGGTATTGTGTTTCTTTTATTTCCCTTCTCCTTTCTTGGTCAAGGGAAGGCCAGAGATGGAGAACTCCATCCTTGAGGGAAACTATGACTTCAGGTCTGATTTCAATTGTATTTTCATGTTGAATTTTGTTTAATGTTGCTGTCACGGTATTTATTTCTTTTCTCTGGGTAGTACCAGATATTGAGTCCTCAAGGAGAAGCTTTTCAATAATAAGACCAGATATTCCCCACCCCGAAATACTTCTATAAAAATTGCAACCTAGAAATATAAGAAATACAAAAGAGCAAAGCAACACGATTCATCCAAAATTTAATATCTCTACAAAAATGGAATCTAAATATGTTAACATGGCTACAATTTCAGGTAAATAAAAACAAGTCTAGCTTAAAAGTGAGCAAAGACCTCAAAAGGGATCCAAATTAAAAAAAAAAAATCAAGGACACGAAATTCAACAAAGGGGTACCTATTTCTTAAAAATAACAAGAAACCTTAGATACACTAATTCACTTAATCAAATAAACTTCACTCAATTGAAAGTATCAGCAATAATAGCAAGACTAGATAAAAGAAAGCGTATTAGCAATGAGGACAAAGTTGGGAAAATTGTCTCACTCAGCCACCAAGGAAAACAAAAACAAACACAAACAAAAACGCAGTCACTGCTGTAACCTTCAAGATGGCTGGGGCACAATTAAGAGACCAAACTTACAAGTGTGTGGAATTTAAGAGCAAAATCAAGCTTTAGACTAGAGACATGAGGACCTTATCCAATGAAACAATAACAGAAAATGTCCTCGACAGGGGCTGGGAGGATGAACATCTGAATACATAAGGCATTTAGATCTAGACGGGGACAGAAAAGGAATCTGACTCTTTTATTATAAAACGATATGATTATGAAGCTTAGAAGGAACCTTGAAAATTGCAAGAGGAACCCCAGCCGACTTACAATCTGCCAGTAGGAAGCAGATCTCTCAGCAGAAACCTTAAAAACCAGGAGAGCCTGGACTGGGATAGTTCAAGCCTTTAAACAAATAACTGCCAACCAAGACTATTGTAATCAGTAAGTCTATCCTGCAAATTCAAGGCAGAAGTAAAAGTCTCCCGCCATGAGTAAAGCAATTTATCCCCACTAAGTCAAAATTGCAGAACATAGTTAAGAGAGCAATGCATAGGAAAAGAAAGAAATATATTCACCACATGAAATAATCAAACATAATTAACTCAACAGCCTATACGCCTGCAAGACAAAGAGATTTAGCACATACCTTTCAATAATTATCCTAAATGTAGATGGCTTTAATTCTCCTTTTTAAAGACTCTGCCTGGATAAACAGATTTAAAGTCAAGTCCCAACTATTTGCTATCTGTAAAATCTCTCCATATTGTCAAAGACATACAAGGGCTGAATCTTGTCTAACAGTGCTTCCTGGAAGAGCCATAACGTAATTAGCAAAAACCACAACTCCTTTGAGATCTTGGCCAGGTTGTTCAAGAGACTCCAAAACATTATACCCTATTGCTATTACCCTTGCACTTCAGACAGAGGGCCCAGAGATTTGAATGCCGCTTCCCTGATGAACAGCTTTGATGGTGCTGAAAGACACCCTACAAACTGGCAAGGTGAAGCAACCAATTGTCCTACCCAGCTATAACAACAACCTAATGATTCAGTAGCGGCACACACACACTTTGGTGGTAATGAATAACCCTCTACTGGATTTAAGGGCCACTGAGCAATAGGGATAGCATGCCTAGTAATGGAAACCTAGTCAACTACCTGGAGCTAGTAAAATCAAGAGTCTTGGAGGAGAACCATCACTTTCCTAAATCAACACAACCCCGAACTTCATTCAAAATGTTATCCTTATGTCCACAGATAAGTGTAACTCTTAGGAGATCAAACAGGATGGCATGCATTCTCTGTGTCAGGAATTTCAAAACCCAGATCTCAGATGCATGAGAGAAATATGCTGTAAATTAGGTTTTTTTTTTCTCCTCTAAGTATATGAGAGTATTTCCTTCAGATAATTAAAAACACATCAAACAGTTGACAGGAATAAAATGTTTTTGACACCAGTAGGAAGAGAAATCTCTTTCTTATTTTTCATATTTTTTTTTTTTTTTGCTAAATTGGAAACACTGGCAGAATAACTGTATCCCAAGGCCTTTACCCCCCACACACAACCCAAGTATCAGGACCAGAAGCTTTTGTCATCCTTTGACAAAGAATACAGAATTGAGGTACAGAGTCAATGCCCAATCATATTATTGTATAAATTCATATATCTGGAGTCCTGCCTTTTTAAAATAAAAACGTAACCTATAGCAAGAGATGGTTGCAGATACCAAAACCTACCCCAGAGTTATTGGAAAATATTCTAGGAAAGCAACGTACTAAAATTGTCAGTGATGAACATTAGTTAGAGCACCTCCTAGAGGGAAGTATGTGAACTGCACTGGATGGGTGCTGCTCCGGGGGACACACCTGTGTGCATTCTGATGAGGCCTCATCTCTAGGGCCTCCGGGACAGCCATGTTAGAGCAGTTTCTGTGGTGGATTGCATGGCCATGGTCTCTGAAGGGCCTATAGTAGATCGGCTCATGTGTTTGAACACTCGGTCCCTAAGTGGTGGAAATGCTTGGGAAGGGTTAGGAGGCATGGCTTTGGTGGAGGAGGTGTGCCACATTTCCAAAGCTCTCTCGCTTGTGGATCAGATGTAGGCTCTCTCAGCAACTGCCCCAGCCCCAGTTCTGTCCCCTGCCCCATGCCCACCGCTGTGATGGCCGTGACTCTTAACCATCTGGAACTGGGAACACCCGAAGTAAATGCTTCCTTTTGCCAGTTGCCTTATTCGATGCCTTTTCGTGGCGATAGTAAAGTAACTATGACAGCGTCTAGGCAGAATTTTACCTTATGTTGCTCAAGTTTCCGTTGTATTGTGTTTGCCGTGTCTTCATGCACTTGCTGAATGGTGATCTCTTCTCTCAGGGCCACCTCTGCTCTGTACAGCCAGGCACCTATAGTGCCCAGGGGAGCAGGGAGAGATTTATCCAGCTGTATATGCCAATCAAAGAGCTGAAACAGGAGGGGGGAAAGTCTCTGCTGTAGAAGATAATTTCTAAAATTTCCCCTAAATTAACTTGAGAAGACTCACAGAGGCTCTGGGAAGAAGGGATAAGCTCACCACCGTGCAAGCATGAGGACCTGAGTTTGATTCCCAGAACCCACACAAGATAACTGTATACGGTAGCATCTGCTTGCAACCAATCCTAGCTCTGAGGATGGAAGGCCTGATATTTTTAAATAGTGTGTATGTATGTGCATGCGCACACACACAGGGATTGGGGGACAGGCAGACATGAGTATGCCGTGACAGGTGTGTGGAGGTGAGGTGACAGCTTTTCAGGGTTTTGTCTCTCGAGCTTGTCTTGTTGCTGCTGTTGACCTGCATGCACCAGGCTTGTGAGCTACCTGGCAACATCTCTGTGCCCACCTCACATGTGTCTGTAGGAGAACTTGAATTACAGATGTGCACACTCTGGCTTTGGGTTGTGAGGCTCATGTAGCAAGTGCTTTTTATCCACTAGGATCCCATATTTACATCAATGCACCTGGCTTTTCACAGGGGTTTTGGGGATTGAATACCAACTGAGCCATCACCCTTGTCCAAAAGCCAAAGGTATTTTGCTAAATTTTTCTCCATTTCTTCCATTTCCCCAAATTCCCAGGTACCATTTCCTGGTCTGCAGGAATTCCAGTATAGAACCATCTTATTTGTTGATAAAGTTTGTAGGAAACATGAAATTATCAAGTTAAATAAATAGCAAATGAAATAAATTCAAGTAAAATATTTCTGTTAGTGCTAGAAGCTGTCCAGATCTTTGCACTCTTAATGGTTAAGGCTTGATGAAGGACATTAATACTAAATAGATCAAGCAGCTTTCCTTTCACATTTATGAATGGCCAGGCAGGCAGAGATGCTCCAGTTACACAACATGTGCTTGCCTGTTGGTACAGGAAGGCCCTGAGCTGCTCAAACAACATTACAGATTATGAGACCTGGCTGACTATTCCAGGAAGTCTTCTCCATGGTAAGAGTCGCCTTTTCTAAACAACAAGGAAGGAAGTCCTGGAGGAGACAGAACCCAGGAGCTTTCAGGCGTTCTGTCTGTTGCCTAGGTGACAGGATGGGAAAGCAGGGAGGTAGGTGTGAGAGCTCTTCCAGCAACACACGGGGAAGCCTGAACAGAGGGCAATGCTAATCCTCCCACAGTTCCTCCTTTCCAGCTTCAGCCACAGGGAACAGGGCCTTACGCAATAAAAACCATGTGAAAGATGGTTGCACAACCCAGCTTGGCGAAGGAAGACGCACAAATCCACATGAAACTAACTTACCCTGGAAGACACTCTCTCCCAGCATTGTTTTACCAGAGCTTGGTCAAGCGACAATTTGCCATCTCTGTGCACTGGCTTTATTAGATGTCCCACCTGTTTCCTCTTCATCTCATACTGAACTCGGAAGTGCTTAAATGACTGCAAGAGGAAACACAGGAACAACATGGTGACCAGGCCTCCCCAAACCAAAAGCAAAGGAAACCGTGTTCCCTTAGTAACGAGCCCTGTGAGGCATCCCATAAATGATTTGTCAGAGACAAGTAGCAAAAGCAGGGCTAACGCCTAGAAATTATGAAGTGTGTGTAGAAATGGACGGAACTGGAAAAAGTGAATTACACTGAGTGAGCTCACCAGGCCCAGGAAGATAAACATATTTGCGTATGTAGATCCCACCTTGGGATATCAGGTTTTGTTTCTTTAACCTGGAGTCCATGTGAAAGCCAGCCCGGCTGGAAATGGGCCAGGGAAGGCAGACACCTGAGGGATGGGGACAGGAAAGCATAGGTAGAGTGAATGCAGAGAGGGAGATCACTGGGAGGAGACCAAGCATGGAGGGTGATGGGGGAAACGGAAATGAGGTGCTGGGGGAGGATTAACTAAAATGAAGGGTGCACGCAAGAGCCGTTCGGGAGCGTCTGATCTTCCACACACCCCAGTTCAGTCAGAGGGGCATCAACACAGATGGCATGGAAGGAGAGCCGGAATGCACTCAGGGTTAAAGGGCTAAATTAGGACAGAGGTTTGGTGGAGATGAGAAAACCAGAGGGTAGGTTAGCCAAAACCAAGGATCCATGGTGAAGTCTTATGGAAATCAACTACTTTGTAATAAACATTTGCACACACGTGCACGTGCACACATGCACACACACACATGTGCACACGCACGCACGCACACACACACACACACACACACGCACACACACACACACACACACACAGGAGTCTGAGCAGAAATACCCTGCACAGATGGGCAGTGTTGCTCCCAGACAGCTTGGGTTATGAAATGAAAATCTCGGTGTTAAGCATAAGCTACCTCCCCGGGAGTTATGGGCACCCAGAATAACACACTTGTATTGTGTATTGTTTATCCACCATAACTAGATGGTAAGACCCTATTGCTGAAGACACCGCTAACAGGACATAGAGGGGTCGCCCTAATACTCCTTGGGAAACTCTCTCTCCTCGCTCTGTTGCACAATATGGCCAGGTGCTGTGAGGGCTGATGAAGAGAAAAGACATCCATGCTCTTATGCAGTGCTGGAATCAGCATGCCACAGTAGCAACCCACTGGCAGGCTGTGCCCACAGGTGTGATGGCGCACAACGGTGGTAATGACGTTAACTCAGTGCTGTATGATTGGGCCACTGGCAGGCTCTTGTATCTGTTCCTAGAAAAATGGTTAGAAGCCCATGACTGGAGCTCATAGACCCTAGCAGGAGAATCTACTGCTGCTTCTGCTAAAGGGTCACACTGTCAAACTGAATCCTAGATACTTTATGTTTGCACCCATAGATCTGGGCTGCTCTCAACTTTATAGAGAAGTTTCATTTGTCAGTGGGTCGTGGCTATTGCAGATATTCCTAAGTGGTCAAAGTGAAGATTACAGGCAATTCTGAATGCTCTGTTTTGTGGAGGACATCCACCTCAACTTGCCACCATCCAAGGATCGGAGGACGTCACCAAAGGGCAGAGGGAAGGCAACAGTTGGTGTGCAGGAAAGGAAGCTGTGTGATGCTCACTTCTGCACATGGCATGCTGTTGTATTCACCAACTCACTGCAGCTCTGGTTACCTGCACAAGCCCTGCCCAACATCAAGCCGGTCAAAACTGCAGCATGGTGGGCACCTGAGGTCCCACCCTTAGCTGAGGAGCTACTGACCCCTGATAGCTCCTAGGAGAGGAAGACCCACTCTCCCTCATGGGTGGCAGCTGGCAGTTTGCTTATACTCTGGTTTGTGGTCACAAACTTATACACATCGTGGCAGTACTAACGAGGCTAGCAATAACGATAATTAATAAAAGACGTGAAGGTGGGAAGGCATGGGGTGAGGGGCATTGAGAAGAGCAGAAAGTAGAGGGAAGGTAGTGGTGTACACATATGTGTTGTACGAGGCATAAAACTTTCAAAGAGTAAAACTATTGCTTCAAAATAAATGGAGAACATTAAAAAGGACTAATTTCTAGTTAAGTAATTTATGCACCAGTTCATATTTGCCAAGAAAGCATAGCTAAATACGAGTATGAATTTATATACACTAATGAACAAAACAATTGCCTTATCAAGAATTATTATTATTTATAGTACATCATATTATTACAATGATATAATATTATCATATATTTTACATATGTCAAGTAACGTTGAGTTAAACATACCTAGATGGACATTTAAGCAATTCTATGTAAAGAGGGTTCCTTTGGGGCCTTATTAACATAAATAATCATGTAATTTTATGCCATAAAAGTTTTAAGTATGTCACAGAATATTTAAATTTTCTTCATGTTTAGACCTAACCATACTTGAAACTATTACAAAAACAGTCATCCCGAAGGTGTACATTTTTTTTATTGTAAGCTGGTACGTATACAAAGTGATTCTGTTCACAGATATGAATTGCAAACATCCAATGACTGTAAATCTGAACATCTGAAGATGTGACTCCACATCCGGTTCGAACCGCAAATGCCACTAAGATGTGCGATTCGATTACAGGGCAAACCCTACAGAGCCTGGCAGACTCTGGAGAGCATTTCAGTTACCAAGCTGCAAATTCCCTTGGAGGACACTGGGGGGAGCTGATGAACACACGTTACACCATCAACTCCGTCTTCCCCTCCCTCTGACTTAGTGGAATTCAGAAGATAACAAAAACATAAAAGCAAAAACGCAAAAAATGCAATCTTTAATTTTGCCCCACAGAATTTCGCATTTGGAAAAGTGCGAACTGAGTTACTTCTGACGAGCCGAATAAGAAGAAAATATGGATTATGCAATGTGAACGTGAAAGAGAATTTTCCCACATGCAAACTGGGGACAGTCTTCAGTCCTGTTTTCGTGCTGACAGACACGGGTGAGGAAGGAAACTGTCTTTTCGAGTTTTGTTTGTTTCCTGATCCTCTGATAAAATAACACCCTGCCTGCTTGGAAATTTAGTTTTTGATGATTTGTGCTACAGCTAAAATTCACCAATAAACAAAACAAACACATCTCCTCTGTTTCTACACTATGTTCTCAACTTTGCTGGCTTAATCGTTTTACAACGCAGCTCGTCGAAGAGGATTTTATTTTGGGGAAAACAAGAAGATTACACTGAGTTTCAAAGCAAAAGAATCCATGGAAACCAAGCACAAATTTATTGATTTTTCCAAGTCAAAAAAAAAAAAAAAAAAAAAAAAAAAGGAAAAGAAACAAAAGAAAACACACACACACACACACACACACACACACACACCACCACCACCACCACCACCACCACCACCACCACCACCACCACCACCACCACCATGGCATCTGAATTTAGGTATGCTGATGAAAGCATGTAACATCACACTTTCATGACATGGTAAGTCCTTTATTGTCTGCCATGTCGGATGTCTCACATCACTGCTTTTCTTTGGTAGAGGAAAAAAAAAAAAACCCAGAAAACAAAAAGGGCTGAACTATTGTAGTCACCTGTAGCACTGAACGCCCATTGGGTAGTGGTCACAGGTGCAGATGGGGTGGAAATCTCACTACACAATGTAAGTAAGGGTGGAGTGCGTGAGTGAATATTGCTCAATGTGTTGCATTTAGCTTGCCCACTAAAATGAAGCAGAATTTGAAATGGGAAGAGAACAGCAACGCGACAGGGAAGAAGTCACAACTTCTTAATGGGAAAAGCCTGCCACGGCAAGGTCTCCTTGGAAGTGTAAATTGAAAGCAGAAAGTCAGCGTGTGGCCTTGGGAGGAGACTGGACAAAGCATCCTGATATCAGCCCAAGGACAGCTTTCTCGAGCCTGACAGGTCATAACCAGTCTAGAAACTCATCCCCTCCATGGGCCCTCAGCATATACTTAGGAAATTATTTTTAAACGCCACTTATTTTAGTCTTCTTTGGTCTCAAATCAGTTGTTTTGTTTTAGTGAATTTTTATGGCTGTTGACACTGTAAACCTAAAAAGTCTCTGAAAACAATGACCCCGCGTTTTTGTTCTGTGTTGTGGTTAAGACTGAGCTGTCAAAAATGATGAGAACTCAACTGTCTGTACTGAGGGTATAGTGCAACCTCAGAGTATCCGCTTAGGTAGAATCAGTATTGTTCTGCTCAAACTTCAGATAATGCTTGCTACTTATTTAAATAATTTTTTCATTAATACGATTTGGAAGACTAGACATAAATTATATGGTAAGTCTTCATCTCATCCATGAAAAGCTTCTGAAAAACCTAATTCTTTGCACACTTTGCACACTTACCTGGTATTTCTCCTGCAGACTTGACTCCGTCATTTGTGCCCGAGTCAAATCTCTCTCAAATTGTTCGATCCAGACTTTGGTTTCCTTCAAAACTACCCTGTCTTCTCTCTGGAAGCCAGGAAACATTGAACTGTTATTAATAACGGTGAAGTTATTCGCTGATACACACCAAGCATTTCTGAAAACGTTCTTCTCCTCTGCCTTCATCTTTCTGCACTATATGAAACAAAACTGATTCTGGATAAAATGTCTTTTAGAGTGCTAAAATTATCTTCCTTCCCTTCCCCCCTCAACACTAAGGGAAAGTTAGTGTTGATTTAAGTCGGAGTACTAACTTATTAAAGAGGAAAATGTGCTCAAAACAGAACACCATGCTTCCAAAATATACCCAGAAAAAGTGGTATCTGTAACAGAGACGTAAGTCTGAGGGTTGCTTCCCAAAACACAGCCAGGGAGCTACTAGGGATGGGGTGGATTTTGGTTGTCAAGGACTCATCACAATAACATTAGACAGATCACACCTATAATATACTGTCAACTATACTCACTATGCACACAGGAAACGCACTTAGACTCTTCAGTATTATTTCCTACTGTGTCTGCATCTCATGCTAAGCACCATCGTACCAAGCAGTTAAATGCATCCCCTTCATTTCTCTCTAACACAAAGGCACGTTTATATTTTAAGACATGTTCATATAGGCAAAAATCGATGCTCTATGGATCAGGAAATAAAACTAATTTCATATTGGACATAATATTAGTTACTTCTAGCTTTCTATTTCCATGTTGGCATAAGTCGATTGCATTGATAGATATTTATGCCCAGGGCCTAGAATTCACATAAAGAAATACGAAGAGGTTAAAAGATAGGCTAAGCACTTAACAACTTGAACAGGGATATTCACTGTACAAAAACTTTTGAGAATTTACTGCATATATGGACTTTGCTGAGCCACATGACCCAGTATTGGGCCAAAGAGATGTCGTCAGACTGGGGACACACTGGATCTTGACCTTTTCCACTGGGTTTTCTGCCTCATATTTTAAGATGTCAAAATAGTCATTTTGCTTGGTTTCTACCTTTGTTTGTCAAATTCAGAAAAGTCAGCATAATCATTACAACTCTATTAGTGTTGTTAACTATATTACTTGATACCATATTATAATTAGAAATTAGTGGGCTTAGGTTGACAATAATATTTAGCCACATAGACACATATTATTTGTTATGCTAGGGAGCAAAGGAATTTGCATGGTGGGGAATTAACATATTTTTAACATAAATTAACATGCTAAATGGAAGGTGAGCATGAAGAAGACACATGCAAAGGAATGATGCAGAGAAGCTAAGGAGTGAAGAATATTTGATACACTCACTCAAAGACTCCTTAAATCTTACCTTAAAATTTTGTATAAAATTTGCAAAAGATGGGAAAACTGGAAATAATTCCTAACAATACGAAAATATACAGACACATAGTATAAATCAGGAGCAAAATTATGGAGAAAAAGATGAAAATCATTGGAAAGGCATCTGTCTATTGGTAGCTAGTAAGTCAAGACATATGACATAAGAAAATGTTTACACAGCTTCCAGCAAGTCACCGAAATAAGCTGGTCATTGGTGTTTTTATTTGAACTTGAAATAGTCATGTGTGGCAAGACATATAATTTGGAAACATGCTTTGAAATAATTTCAAACATTTTATGTGAAACATGCGAGGAAAGATCATATAGAGTCATTCTTCTCCTGTAAATACATGGACAGAATATGCATCTCTCTATGAGTACCACAGTTAAGACTGACTGTGCTAAGCTTGGTCAATAATATCGTAAGGGAAAAAAGTAATTGAAAGGAGCCAGCTGGCCTATTTTGTTCATTTATGACTTAGTACAAATTACCCAAGGGATATCCTAAGTGAAAAATGTCTTCACTGGTTTTATTGGTTGAAGAATGGCACGGTAAATGTATACTTTCGGTAAGAATATTTACATATGTGTGTGTACATTGTGTATACATGCGAGTATATGCATGTATTTATATTTTACTTATTTTGCACATGTGTAAGGATTAAGTAGGGAGGGCATGCTTCCACAGCAGGGATATGGAGGTCAGAGGATAACTTGCAGGAGCCAGTTCTCTCCTTCCACATGTGGGCCCAGGGACTTGAGCACCTGTTGTCAGGCTTGGTAGCATGCTTCTTTACCCTCTGTGCAAACCACTGGCCCAAGAATCCATATTTCAAATGCAATCATAAAATATTTCATTAAAATTGAGTCACAGGGGTGCTACAGAGATCAAATACATCAAAGTAATCTGACACTATTTTTAAGTTAACGAAGAAATTTACTAAGACCCAAGTAAACAGATGCAGAAGGCTCTGAAGGGATGCATATGTCACCCTAATAGAGACACCAGTAACATATGCAAAGTTCATTCATACCGTTATGTACCATTAATGCCATCGACAAACCAAGCTCTAAGATATATTTTAATTATTAAAATATTCAGCTTCAGGTACTTCTTTCCTATATGTAAAATCTCACACCAAAACATCTTAAAATTAATTTTAAGATGATCAGGAAAACGTCATCCAAGTCTTCCTATTAGGGAAAGGATGGAGGAAATATTTTTTTAAATCATCAAAATTTATTTCCTACATTGAGGCCTCTTTTTTTTTGTGAAATGTACTAAACAGTGTATCTCCTCTGTGTATGTGAGTCCTGTGTGTGTGTGTGTGTGTGTGTGTGTATAAATCCTATGTGTGCATGGGTCCTTGGTGTGTGTGTGTGTCCTCTGTATGTATGCCCTGTTTGTTTGTCCCCAGTGTCTGTGTGTCCTTTGCGATTTCTGTGTTGATGTCCTATGTACATGTCCTGTGTGTGTGTGTGTGTGTGTGTGTGAGTGTGTGTTTTCTCATCTAGAATGATTTTCGCCTTGAATTCTAGCTCACGGCATCCTCTTTTGTTCATCAAATGTCTCCAGTCCAGAGTTATTTGTCTGAAAAGACAATTCGTATCAGATACATTCCCACAGTAGAACCTGAAAACTCAGTTCACTCATAAATCCCCCCTTGGGGAGCATATACACATTTCCAATATGGAGGCAAGCTGGAAACCTGTGTGGTGTGTGGATGACTCCAGCACTTAAGTAAAATATCTCACCCACACAGCAACCTGCAAGTCCGGGGTTACCATCAAACCTAACAGGCCTGATTGACCACACCTTGGTATGACTCCACACTGGCAAGAGCTGGGGCTTCTCTTGAGTCTGCTTCTCGGTGACATTCACTCTATAATCGTGACAAACTACTCTAGTGGTCAGTCTCTCTCTGGATGCCAGAAAGAACAAGAATGAAAAATTTCCTGAACTATAGTTCTAGGCATCCCAGTTCTACCAACCACTCACTCCAGTAACTCTGCCCAGGAGCACCTTCAAGCAAGGGTCTCCTTTTTCCTGAGTCACTGGCTCATCCTGTTGACACAATTCCTGTTGTTCTTGTGGACTTGCCTTCTGCTCCCCGACTCTCCTTCTTGGGCCTGTTTTAACGTTTGTATTATTTACCCCTGTGAAAGTATTTGCTTTTGCATACATTTTCTTTCTATTCTCAAACAGCTCCAAAATTCCAACTGAGATCAGGACAACAGAGTGTCTTAGAAACTCACTCATCATGTGCCCTGGGTTATTTAACCTTAAAATAAAATTTAAACTTTGCAGTGGCAAATCCGTGTGTTACAATTTAAAAGAATGCAATAGAAGTTTCAAGTATGAGAACATTGTGTCCATCGCTGTCACATCCTAGGAAATGAGGCATCTGGTGTACTGAGTGGAAAGCAAAATAGGACAGGCACTCTACACTGACTGAAGCTTGAACAAGGTTTCAGACATCATTGACAATTTAAAATTCAAATGAGACTAGGAATTCCACTCCAAAGAAATAATCTTATAAGAAAATTTCAGCCTGTTATTCGTCATAAATAACTGGAAATTTACAGTGTCTAGGTTTATACAAATAAATTATTATCCATGCATGCAGTGGCCTATGCAATGTTTCATATTAATGCAAAAATAACTAAAGCTGTAATGAGTGCTATTATCTTTTTTAAAATACTGTGAGTCTACATATACATAAATATGTTAGGACGTAACACCAACATATGACTTTAGTTTGCATTTCCCAGAACACATTCTATCTAGAAGGTCAAATACAGGTCATTTTCTTTTCTATTCCATTTTCAATATTATGACAGTGAAATGCCGTCTAATCCACTGGAAAATCTAATTGCAGTGAGTAATTAGAACTTGTGAACATTATGCCTGACTTCCTGTGTTTTCTGTAAACAGATATATAAACTTTGAAATTCTGAATTAAAATTCTGCAGATCCAGTACAACGAGGAGCCTCCAGACTGCACAATTGATGCAATATATTAAAGCCCTCAACTGCTGACACACCTTAACTTCAATTTAACTATAACATTTATTACTGGCAATGTTCTGTCTGGAATACCTCTCATATGAACCAGATAAATCTTTGCTAATCCCATCCTAACCTATCTGCTCGTAAGTATTCCTTACTCGGTTGTAATTAAATTTGCATATTAAGATTCAGTCCAATTAACCTCTTACAAACAGGATGCATGTATAAACATGTTCTCATCGTGGAGTGACGATCAGTTCAGAGATAACAAATACTTACCTCAGTCTCTTGCCCATCGCAGCCTGCATCGTAGGTATCAGGATACTGAGTCAGAAACTGGGCTACATAGGTCATAATAGACTTCTCATCTGGCCTGTCCACATCAACATCTGTAAAAGAACACTCAATTATGAGTTAATTCATTCCTTAGGTGTTTATCCATGTGAGTTTTGAAATGGAGCTGCTGCCCCACCCCCAAGACTCCCATCCTGAACCAGGAAGAAAACTGAATGACTCATAGGAACAGTTTAGTCTGAACGATACTTGTTGTAAATTTTATCGCATGGAAAAGTGACATTTTTTGAGAGAGAGTTTTGGGGAAAGGAGCGCATGTCCCTTGTAGATCATTTCAAGGACAATTAGTCATTCATGGAAGATGCTGCATGATTACACAGGTGTCCTGCCAGTTAATAAAAATACAATAACATGTCAAGCTGTGAATCCAAGTGAGTGTATGGGATGAAAATGCCCACATGTGTAATGCCAGTGACTGCTCGCATAGCCATAAATGTTACCAGTCATAAATACCGTGACATGATGAATTTTACTGTATCTGACTCCTCAGAAAACTTCCCTGGGGACATTCCAAATTTCAAATTAGACAAACACTCTTTGAGAGACTGTCTTAAAGCTCCTCAATCAACATGATGGTTGAAGCCACTGATATATATGCAAAATCAGCAAAAGTCAGGCAAAATAACGTGTACATATTCAGTAATTATACATGGGGTCGAGCTACATACATCACTCAAATGTAAATAAGTTAGGGTCAAAGACGGCACCCCCTTTGCAAAGCAATGTATACAGCCAGAAGCAAACAAAACAAACCCAAAAAGCCACAATCAAATACGAAACAAACTCATTACTCTATAAAGGTCCCTTTGGACTTGAGATATCATTTCTAGAGACTGTTGATGTAGGATTTATAAAGTGAGATGATTCCCATGACTTAAAAAGGGAATGAAAGATCTGGAATTTCTGGGGTGACTTAAATGTCACCTGATGTTGAGGATACAATGTGAAGAGGGAGAAAAATTGCTTCAAGAAATGTAAAAAAGGAAAGAAAAGCTATATTTAATGTATGACATATGTTATGATTTAATGTACTTTGTTAATTCTGTACTAACATGTAATCTGTAATTTAGTAATACCAAATATAGCCTATTCATTATATAACTATATATAAATATATTATGCAAATGAACATACATATTTCTAAAAATAACTACTATAATAGGTATTGTTTTATTTTAATCTATCTCCCTAAAAGTTATACATTAAAATTGGCTAAATGGATTTTCAAAAAGGTTTGCATTAGGAAAATAGCACGCTTGTGTGTTATTTGATACAAGTGAGGGTCATCTGGGAAGTGGCAATTTAAACTGGAAAAAGAAATGCTTCTGTCAGATTGCCCTGTGGGCAGTTCTGTGAGGCATTTTTTAGATAAATTATTGATGTGGGAGGGCCCTGCTCACTGTGGACAGTGTCACCCTTGGGCGGGTGACCTTGGGTATGTAAGAAAGCAGACTGAGCAAGGCATGGAAAAACAAGCTAGTAAGCAGCATCCTCCATGATCTCTGCTTTAGTTCCTGCGTCTAGATTCCTGCCTCGAGCTTCTGCTCTGAGTTCCTATTCCTGACGGACCATGAGCTGTAAGATGGCATAACCTTTCCCTCTCAAGTTGCCTTTCCTTCATACTTATTGCAGTAATAGAGAGCAAACGAGGACACACCATTCTAGTTTCGTCTTTTAATTAATAGACAAGGTCTCACTACACAACTTCGGCTGGCTTGGAACTCCCGATGTAGACCAGGCTGGCTTTGAACTCACAGAGACCCACCTGCATCTGCTTCTCAAGGGTTGTTATTAAAGGTGCATCCCCACACCAGGCTTGGTCTCAGGTTCTGATAAAAAAAGTTCTATGTTAGGGGATCACAAAGATTTTTATTCTGCACTAGGAAAACTTGGCTTTTAAAAATAGATGTATTAAGTGTCTGTGCCTGAGTATATGCATGTGTAGGTGATCTCTGGAACTGGAGTTACAGGCTGTTGTGGGCCACCATGCGGGCACTGGGAACTAAACCCAGGCCCTCTGTGAGAGCAGCAAGTGCCTTTAACAATGGAGTTGTGACTCTGGCTCCAAATTTTGTCTCTTTTTCGTCCTACAAATTTGATGGCTGAAATGTGTACAGTTTTCCACTTGACTTTCTTGTGGGAAAAAAAAAAATGAGGCCAAGCTCTTGCCAGAGCTTGTGCTTCTAGTACACACTGGGCCAAAGCAGGACCCTTACTCAGCCTGGATTTTCACAGGCCTCTCCTCTGAGGGAACCCACACAGGTCTATGTGAGTTTTTCTTAGAAATGCAAGGAAATACTCTTTGTTGTAGAGGTATGGGAGCTCGTTCTAAAATCTCATTTTTAGCAAGTTTGATTTCGCTGTATGTTTACACTTATACATAATTAATGTACACATTACTAATTAAAGTAGAAATTCCATAATTATCAAGCCAAATGAAAACAAAAATGATCTGTAGCAGTTGGCTAACCTGCTCTGCCATTTTTATTTCACCGTAATAAACAGCTTAGTCTTCTATTAGCACTTGATGAAGGTAGCAGAATTGTCTTTGAGGGCTTGGAAGAGCCATCCCTATTTCTAAAATATCTGCACGTTTCCAGCCTTTTCAGTAACAACCAGGATAAGTATTAGTCACCGCCCCCCCCCCCAGCTTTGCTGATTGACAGCCAAACACTGGGTGTTTAAGCACAGCATTCCTAGGTACCACCCTACCCCTTCTCTAAATGTGTGGGTTTTTTTTCTTTTCTGGTCTTCTATTTATTTCATATTTTTGGGGGGTGTTTACAGATAATTCTTTTAACCTGTCACAGCCCCCCTCCCCCATACATATACCATGAAAAACTTTCAGCAGAATGTCTTTTCTTAAATTAATTTTTGGGGAATTTCATACAATATATTTGGCCGTATTTACCCCCAATTCCTCCCAGATCCACTCCTACCTACCTTCTCTCAAACTTTATGACCCTTAAAAAAAATCTATCAAATTCAGTTTGTATTGCCCACAAATTCCCGGGTGTAGAGCTCTCTACCGGAGCATCATTGACCTACCAGGAGCCCCACCCTTAAAGAAAAGTGACTCTCCCTTCCCCAGAGGCCATCAGCTGTCCTTAGCTCCTCAGTTACGGATACACGAATGAGCTCCATTCCACTCTGTTCTGGAATGTTGACTAATTTGATGTTACCCAAAGCTGCTGTGGACTCATGAGTGTGGTTATACTAGAAGACAAGTTCTTCCCAGTGCCCGACTCCTACAAGATTTCTGCCATCTCTTCTGCATGTTCCCTTAGTCTTGAGGACGTAGAGAGGATACAGATGTTCCGTTTGTGATTGGGTATCCCATTGACGTCCATTCTCGACACTGTGATCAGAGGTGTGCTTCTGCATTAACCCCTTCCAGTGTTCAAGGAAACTTTGATGATGTCTGAGGGGTGCACTGATCTTTGGGTGGCAGAATATAGATTTAGAGCCATCAAAGGGGTATTTTAAGTTCTGTGCACCAGGCTGATTGGCCAATGGCAAAGAGCTATCTGGAACATTGGCATCATAATCTATTTCCCCCCAACAGGTAGCAGACACACAGCACAGGAAATTATTATTCCATCATGCCCTCTCCAGGTTCACGTGTCTCAGAAGCCATGCAATGCGTGTGTCGGGTACATGTAAATACGCATTGGCCTACACATATGAGCCGAGGGTCGGTCCGCGTACCTTCGGGATCAAGTAGCCTGGGTATGCCCAGTTGTGTCTCAGCGATAGTGAAGGCGTCCTCCAGGTTCTCCCTGTTAGATCTACTTTTCACCTTCTCCAGGTCCACCAGCTCAGGCCGGATGGCGTGGATGACTGAATGAAAGGCCAGCCCGGTTCTCCAACTCTTCCCGAAGTCTTTCACCTCTATCCCGATCTGCCTGAGTGTGCCAAACATAGAAAACAATGTCACGTTCTAAATGGATAGCTGTGCCTTTCTTTAAGGTTTTGAATAGCCCATTCTTTTATCTTAACAAAGATGTAATGTGTCAATCAAAGATTTAGTGTATCAGTCACAATTTTAAAGGGTATTGAGATGAACACATTTTAATTATATAGTTTTCCTTTCGTCTTTTATTTTCTTCTTTTCTTAATTCATTTTGAGAGAGCCCTACTGTGTAGTTGAGTTTGGCCCTCCTGCCTCACACTTCTGGAAGTCTGGGTGAGAGGTGACTACTACCATGCAGGACTGAAAAACATGATGGTTTTTCCAATTATTTGTAAAACTTGTGAAAAACTTGAAGGGCTAAATTACCTTACACCCTAAGAGACATTTTCCATTTACTTTTGTGTACCACTTTAAGTGTGAAGACAAGGATCATAATTAGACCAGTGATGACTGGCTGGAGTCCCACACAAGCTGATTTTAGGAATAGCATCACTCATAGGCTGAAGTGGGGATGGAATGTAAAATCGTCACTCTGTGTCAGGTAGGAAGCCGGAAAGCACAGGCTGAGATGGCATCCAAGGCAACTTATGCAAAACCCATTGGCAGTTGGTCAGCATATTAATACCACCTGTCCTTCAAGAACTTTCATAGCAGAGAGGAGCCACTTCTCACCCCTCTTTAGCTCATGAAGGCACCCAAGAAATGAACCTCAGTAATGCACTGATGGGTAGAGACATCTCATGCCCTCGATTTCATATATATATTTAAAGACAAGGAAAATAACACTGTCATTGATATTAGTGTAGGAACAACCTGGAGGTATCACCATAGCCACACTATGCCAGCGTCCATCATGCCAGATCATGATGAGCACAGACATGAGATCACCAGTCTGTCTAGGCCGTGAGTGTTCCATGCCCAGTAATTGCAACAGATGTGGGGAACCCGAAGCAGTTGCAATGAAGTAACGTATAAGCAATGTGGGAGGGCCCCAAAATTTCATTCGTTTCTCTAAAGAAAAACGAAACTCTGCTTTTGGAACTATTTCTGATGACTTCTTGAGTCCTAGACTCCCAAATTAGTAAATCATCAGCACACTTTAAACCTAATCAAAACCACATACGTTACTAACATTAATCACATATTCTCTGTTCATCTTCTCCCCACTGAACTTTGTTCTTTGAACGTTACAAAAAAAAAAAAAAAGAACTCACTATATTTAGTGCCTCAATATTTCATAATAAGGTCTCGTTTATAACTATTTTCCAGAAGCACATAAATGGATTCATACTGAACTTATGCAAGCAAACCTGAGAGAAAATGAATTAGTCTTTCATGTCATCGGGGAAGAACAAACTAAAATACAATTTTTTTTTTATGTAAAGATACTTGTCCCAAGTGCCAGCAAATCACAAAACAGGCTGATCAGCTGAAATCCCATCAACACTCCTAAAACAAAGCTCCTGCAACTACTAAACTCATATCCACTTTAATAAAAATGTGGACCTCTGTAAATTTAGGCTGCATGCAAGAACACTAGTGTGGACACAGGAGTCCACGCTGCGGGTAAAGATCAGAGTGGAAAGATAAAAGTGTCTGGAAAGTTTCAGGAAATGTAAACTTCTCCCCCAGGACCCCACACTGACGTTAAGTAGAACTCAGTGGCCTGATGAAGACATAATCAAATATGAACTTCTTACAATCTTCCAAATGAGAGCAGAGATTCACAGCAATGGCCTGGTTAGAGTTGGCTTTTATGCTATGAATTAAAGGTGGGTGATTAATCAATCTTACTAATCAGGCTTAATCACATACATGAAGAATTAATTGTATTTCAGAGTTTTCCTGGAGCATTAGTGGTGCTTGTATGCCTACATTCTTATTATTCTTATTATTACTCTCTGCATGCATCCCCGTGAACACATGGAGGTCAGAGGACAATTTGGAGCAGATCTTGCCTTCCTATCTATCCTCCTGGGATCTAACTCAGGTCGCCAGGCTCACAAAACAATTTATTCCACTGGCTGAGCCATCTGGTCAGCACCTGTGTTTCTAGTTTAATTAGAGGACAGTAAAGCAAAGGCTGAAGAAGATGCTCACACAAGTATCCCCTCAAATCCCACGCCCATGAGAAGTGACGGAAGCATTAGATTGGCATCCAGGCCTTTACAGGGTCTCAGGTTAAGCAAACGGTTGGCACTTACTTGCCTGCTGTGTGTTGGACCCACTTCAGCAGCGTCTTCTTGGCGTTTCCTTGGATCTTGGCGGTCACCTTGCGTTTGCTCGGTGGGCTGGCGGTCTCGGTGCTGACCATGCTGTCCACAGAGGAAGCGCTGCTGGACAGAGACTGTAGCTGCGGTAGGTTGCTGGTCAGCTCTTCGATCTGCGTGTATGAGCAAGCAGCAAACGGTGAAGAGGTGAAGATGGGTTTTCACTCCTCTTTGCTCAGAGTTTACTGAACCCAGGAGGAGCAGCCAGTGCTCTCCGCCACTGAGCCATCCCTCCAGCCCCTCTTCGTGTTTGTTGTACTTCATATTGCATTGCTGTGTGTGTCTTATACACAGACATGCAGCATAGCTGAGGGGATCAATTGATGGTACAGCCTGAGCTGTTTCCCGAGGGTTAGCAGACTTGTCCCCTGGGTGGTGGTGACGTTGAGAGGGACTGACATATCCAAAGGTAGATCCTTGAAGGAATCACTTGGGGAGCAGCATTGGGAGGGAGCTGGTGAGTCTTGGGATTACTTCTCATGGGTGCAAGCCTGACACCACCCTTGTCACCCTCCTTCCTGTCGGTCCCCTGCCATAACGCCACCCGCCATGACATGATGAAGCCAAGGAGCCCTTCCCAAAGCTGTCACTTGTCATTCAGACTTTCAGTTTCCACAACTGTGGCCTAAATGAACTTGTCTTCTTTATGCATTACAGAGCCTTGGTTATTTTGTTTTACCAACGGAAAAGGAATTGATGCAATTAATGAAATAGGACCTAGTGATGACTCTAGAGGCAAAGGCAAGTTAATTTCTCCCCGCCATGTTTAATAGAATACAGAACCATTCCCTGCCCAGGCAAAAAGTAAAGTAACATTGTCCTAAGCTCCTTGTGTATCCACATGTATTGCCACTGTGGGATGTCTATATTTCAGATGATTACCTCTGCTTTTCTTTGGGTGGGTGGGGGTTCACATATGACATAGTAATGTGGGAGAAACAGAATTTTTTCTCTTAAAACATGGATGTGGGGAGTCATGCCTCTACTGAGTTAATGATCAACTCAAGGATACACAAAAGAGAGCGTTATGAATCTGCCACCCCTGTTATATAATACCTGGAAATACAGGATAATGGTCCACATCAACCCAAGAACAATTGATGGGCGTCCATCAGCAATATCAGTAGCATTAATATTCACTAATTTTATCTGTTTAAAAAGAAAAAATGTGTGTTAGTAACTCACCAGACTATTGTGTCACATTTAACTACCCAGTAAGTACGGTGTTGTTAAATAACAACAGTATGTGGTCATGACTATGTAACAGCACACAAAAATAATAAGGCAACCCATAGAGACAGACGGGCACATACATGGGTTTATGAAAATTTCAGGGGCATTTGTTGCACATACAAACTGGAAATAACTTTAAAGTGGATCCCAAAATTTTCTCTTATTTACACTAAAAAACACAACATAACACCATGCAGAGAATTAATAACAAAAAAGCCAAACAAAAATACTCTTTATATTTAGACGTTAACTCAAACAACAACAAAAAGTCCATGGTAGACAGCATTAATAGAAGCATTTACTTTGATGCCTTTTTTGCCAAATAGCATAGCATTTTAGGTTTTCTTTTACCTATAAAAGTCAGCGGTTGAAAATTCTAAAACTTGTACTAACCGGTGATCCTCTGTACATGGACTGACATGGAAAACAAAAGAAAGGAGAAGATCACGTGCGTATGTAAACCAACTACAGCACTGTTAAGTTGTCCGTGGGAACAAAGGGTACATCGGTTAGAGCATGGCCAGGAGACAGGACTTCAAACAGAACAAGGGACAGCCAGGCAGCTTCAGAACAGAGACTTTTTAAGGTCCGAGGGGTAAAAATAGAGAGCTTTCAGAGCGGAGGTCAATCTTCTCATAATTGTTCCTAATTGTCCACTGGGATGCTCTTCAAACTATTAAAGGTTCTTAAGAAGGGCCAGGAACTTAGAGGGCCGGTGTCTGTGTCCGTACACACAAAGTAGGTAGGACTAAATTTGAGAGCGACAGCCTGCCAGGAGGGAAGTGTGACGATGACTAATGGACGCATGCATACTTACCTTCTGACCTAGGAGCCACATCTAGGGATCTACCTGGAAATGCACCTTCAGTGCCTCGTAAGAGTTTTTACTCACAGTTATAAACTGCACCGTTATTTCTATCTGAAAATTAATTAAGACTGAGGATGGTGTATACACAATAAGGAAATCTATATAAATGGATTTGGGGTGATTTCGTATATTTTTGTTTGTGAGCCTAGCCATTAGTGGCTGAGCCATCTCTCCAGACCAAGGGGTGATTTCTTCAATACACTTTTAAACAGAAAAGCCAAGTATACACCTACAGTATTCTACCTTCGTGGAAGAAAGGAGGCAGTGTACAAGAAGACACCATACTCCCGGGAAGAGATAAACAGAAAGGACGTCAGAAACCCAAGACTGGTTAGCTGCAGGCTGGGAAGAAGGGAGATGAAAACGGAAACACGGTGGGAGGTGCACTGAGGGTCTGCACTACTGTTAAACTTCGACTCGGGAAAAAACGGCGAGGACTAACTTCTCCCACTAACCCAGGGACCAAAGGCAGCCGGTGGTGTGTGCGCACGTGTGGTGCAAAATGAATACAAACAGTAACAAATGAGCAGGAGTCTTTTACATCTAGAAAATGTAAATACAATTCAGCAGACCTGGAAGAATAGGGCTAACCTAGGCCAAAAGGACAATAGGGTTTGTTTTTTTTTTTTTTTTTTTTTTTTTTTTTGATTAATACAAACCGTAATGTTAAAACACAGAAAGACCAGATACCCCTCTCTAGTTGCTCAGGGTAGTCTTGCTGGTTCGTGGATTAGCGGCTCTAAAACTGTTATGCATTTAGATTAGAGTTGACAGGAGAGAATGCATTGTTGATGAAATCTAGGTTTCTCTCATTATCAGAGAAAGCTGAAACAAATGGGCAATAAATGGGCAGAGGACACAGTTTGGTGCTGGCCTGAGATCGGCGTGAACTAGTAGGTTTCATACACACAGATACACATACAAGCACACAAAGACATGCAGACACAGAGAAAGACACACATACATACATAGGAGTGTGTGTGAGTGTGTGAGAGAGAGACAGAGAGACAGCGCATACATACATAGGAGTGTGAGAGACAGAGAGACAGCGCATACATACATAGGAGTGTGTGTGAGTGTGTGAGAGAGAGAGACAGCGCATACATACATAGGAGTGTGTGTGAGTGTGTGTGAGAGAGAGACAGCGCATACATACATAGGAGTGTGTGTGAGTGTGTGTGAGAGAGACAGAGGGGTAGGGAGAGGAAGATTATGCCTCATGCTTTCCTCTTTCCACTTCTGCACGTGAAACCACGCCCAAAGGGGTGTGGCCACTGTTACAGGTTCACAGGCAAGATGGCGCTAGCTACACATCATCAGAATGAAAACAGGAGAAACCTAGATTCATCTGCACGCGGTCCCGGGAATATTGTAGCGTTGCTTCCTTGGGATTCTTGCCAACAGTGTGGAAGAACAGTCTAATCGGAAGAACATGCCACATAAACCCAAGCTGGGAGTTTCTAAAACTAGCTAATGACCCAGAATTCAAAGTTTCAAAGGTCACAAAAGGCTAATAGTGCATGGAGGCCTGCTGTAGACAGAGAGACAATGAGAAGTACTTTGTGGCGTTGGAATGGATCCTGGGACAATGGTGCATGGACCACTCACTACCTATACTTTTGTTAATGCCAGGCTGGCTTAAAATTTCTTATTCTGGTAACAGTTCCATCATTAGGAATGTTCTTAACAATGAGGGAGTTGAGGGCAAATGTGGCTGTGAAGTCTCCGTTTTTTGCGGCTTTTCTGTAAATCTAAATTACTTTACTTGCATGTCTATGTTGTACGGGCAGCGTGTCGTGGCGGGCCCACAACCAACAGTGTGACTGCCAATATACTCAGGCTTTCCTCTTTCAGGGTTTTCAGTCTGTTCCTTACCTTCCTTCCTTCAAGGAACTTGAGTGCTGTTCCGATGTTAGCCACAGCATGGATGCGCTTCACCCGGCGTCCTTGCTCGCAAGGCTGGGGAAAGAAGGGCATCGCCATAACAACAATTATGCTCACTGAAAGGTTTCAAATTTCACTCAAATATATATTGAAGAAGCCTGAAGGGCAGCCATCACGATCCACCTCAGGGAGGTGGGCAATGTGTAAAGGCATGCTATCCCAGCAGCACTTGGGAGACACGCGATCCTCAATAGAGGTTCAATCTCAGAAGATCTGTAGTGTGTTTTCCTTACTGATTTCCAAGAACTGAAGTTCAACAAATTCTTATGCTGTCTCTTTAGACAGCCACTCATGTGTGGCAAGGAATACTTACATGAAAAGTACTTTTTGTCACTCACCCCCCCCCCCCTTTTCTGCAGCTATGAGGACATGCAAGGACATTGACCACTACTGGCTATCTTTCTTGACCAACCTGAACGACCAAAAAGTTTGAAGCAAATGAACCAAGAGTAAAACTCGGATTATGAGAATCAAAATGCTTATTTTGTTTTTTTTTTTATTTGCAAGTGTCTGTTCCACATGGTTTAGGTTTACATGATGAAATTCACCATGCCTGTTGTCTGCCACATTTAGCAAGAAAATCCAAAGAAATTTCAATAAGATAAATGCTCTGAGCCTCTTTTTGTGTACTGGGACCACCAGTGTTAATGAGGTGAAGTAGCTTCATTCAAGGCTCTCATCAGGTAATGTGCCCTCTTCTCCATGAGCCCAGAGCTCTAAACAACATCCCACGAAGTTCAAAACCAAGCGTTGTTGTTCCACTAGGTGATAATTTTAGACTACAATGTTTAAATATTTAAATAAAAGATATTTTCATGGTTTTTTGGTGTTGTTCTTTCCTAACAACTTATATATATATATATATATGTGTGTGTGTGTGTGTGTGTGTGTGTGTGTGTGTGTGTGTGTGTCTATATATATGTGTGTGTATATATATGTATATATATATACACACACAAACACACATGTATATATACATATATATTCATATGTATGTATGTATGTACTGTCCCCTTACGGCTCTATGCATAGAACACTGGTTCAATGTATTTCATTAACTATGATTTACCATGACAAAGGCATCTGCAAATCCACAACTAAGATAGCTAAGACTCAAGAATACCAAGACCATCCCACCCATAATCTTACTCCCTGTCTTCCCACACCCTTGGCAACCATTTTAAACCCAGCCCGACACTTGCCTTTCTTTATAGATTTAATTCATTTATATGCAGTCCTAAAAGTATTTTAAGCCAGGCACAACAGCTCACATCTGTCATCCTAGCTCCCAGTTGCCTAACACAGGAGGATTGCCATGAATTCAAGGCCAGCCTAGGCTAAAGACAAAGAGCACATGTTAAGAAAAAGAAGAACACTAAAATGATTTGAGCCATTGTCTCTATTTAAAGGGTATCTATCTTCACAGTCGTCCCTTGAGGCTTCCTACATACCATTTCATTGACAATATTCACCGGAACTGTTTTCTTATAGGATCCCCATTCATAGTCAGCCACCAACACATGGGTCTTGTGTATACTCTTCTGAGAGAAGCTGGATCATTTCCAGGACTCTGCTGGCTAATAAATCTCATATTTCCCAGCTTTTGTACAAGCACACTTTCTCTCGGGCATACTGCCCTTAGAATTGCTGAGTCAGGGGCAAGCAATACAATGTTCAAAGTTTAATGCCTCATTTTCCCAGAGGGCAGTGCTCTGCTCTGCTCACTTTCACAAGAGTAGCAAAATGCGTGGTGTGTGAAAATTCCCTTCACTTAACTTGATTGAAATTAAATCAACATATAATATAAACACAAAATAATAAAGTGACAAAATAATTTGCTTACCTGCCTGAGACAGACACAAGTTATTCTGCAAGAGGCTCAGAAGAGGGTGGGGCAGGGTTATATAAAGTGTGTTTACTAAACAGTAAGATAGCAATGACTCAAAGGGAAACATGGACAGGAGACGTGGAAAGGAATTTATGACAAAAGAAATCCAAAGGTCACAGGGAGAGATGTTTATGCCAATGCTGGCTGGTCAGGGTTATGCAGATGAGCACTGGAACAGGAACAGAACATAGTCTGATTTAAAAAAAAAAAAAAAAAAATGGAAAAACCATCTGTGAAATCAAGTGTTCAAGGGAACTTAGACCAACTAAATAACTGTTTTATCATCTTAACTCATGTTTGTACCTGTTTTATTTATTTATTTATTTGACAATAATGGATCCAAGCTAGTGGCTAGTCTCACTACTAGGCTGATGTCATCCATACTTCACTCATCTGTGTTTCTCTAGAGGTAGTGTCATATTCAGACTGCAGAGCTGAGAGACTTCAGCTTGTCTCTGTGTAGCCCTGTGTAGGCAGGGCACACAGCACAATCAAGATCTTCTCAGTGACTAAGAGTCCCGAGATGAATCTGAGGGGCTACTGGCACTGAAGCTTTTACTGGTCCTGGTCCTGTCTGAGTGGGTTACGGGGCTCCCCAGGATGCAAAGTGATAAAGAGGCTTCTAAACAGCATGCTTCCAGGTCAAGAAAAACAGATGTAAAGAACTTCTCAACAGCTGTGGGGATGTGACCACCGTGTCCCTACTGTTTGAGTTGTGTTTTGGCTTGCCGTTTTTTGTTTCCCACATGTCAAATGCTCACATTCTTTAAAAGTGATACTCAGTTGATACTCAGCTCAATAGGGGAATCTAAGAAGGATAATTTAACATATGTAAAATCCCCTTAAACAAAACCAAAGCCAAGGGAGCCTGAGCCAGGTCACTAATGGGGACTAGAATATAGAGACCTCACCCTGAGATGCTGGCACTCCAGCATTTGATAAGCCATTTGGCCATATTTCCTGAATGCTTATCAGAGCCAGAGGCCTGGGCTGCACTACTGTGATGCTCAGGGCACTGCTCCTATCGAGCTACCCCGCCCTGGGATAATGATAGAATTCCCCACTGTGCTGACTCCTAAGGACAATGCTTTGTTCACATTCTTGCTTTGAAAGGCTCTGTGAAAATGCCCAGGGCCTTTGTTCTCTTGCACCTTGATCTTCATCTCCAGAGATTCTGGACCACAGCACAGGCATGTACGAAACTGAAACCGCGGATTTATAGTCTCAAAGTAACTCCAGCGTATGTGGTTGAAAACCTTCAAGGGCTTAATATCAGTAAATACTGAAAAAGGTCAGGTTAGAAGGTGCCCTTACATCTTAGTTTCCCTCTGTCATCTAAAGCTATAAAAACTTTTGTCGTCCGTGTGATCCTGCAACTCTAACTATACATGGATGAGTAGGACATTTAAACTGAGGACTGTTTTTTTTTTTTTTTTTATCAAAAGTTCACTACTCCTTTTCCAGAATTATTTAACCCAGAATTTAAATGTCCATCAAAGATTTGATAGGTGACTGGTTAAATACAATGCCAGAGTTATATTTTAGGCGACAAATGTGCCTTCTCAACCCTCACACGAAGGCTCCTCCAATCTTGAGGTAAATTCAGGAGGACTTGGACCTGGAAATCAAGGAACTGAGATTTCAGCCTGATAATCTCACATACTCATACTTCTCCGGTGCATTTAGCTCATTTATATACCTATGTGCTGTGAGCTGGCTGTTGCTCGTGTGTAGTCTGTTGGAATCCTTCCACTGAGCAGCACAGGCAAGCATTTGGGTGCACGTGCAGCACAGGCAAGCATTTGGGTGCACGTGGTGGATCGAGGCGTCATTGGCAGGTAGCTAAGGAAGCAGGATGACGTGGGAATGAGACTGGAAAGGGGGAAAGCTGATCAAAGGAGTGTTACTGGAACTTTCTGCTGAGGACAACTGGAGCTAGGTCCCACTGGGAACTTAACGGGGATGCTCTGAGGCTTCTGTGCATGTCTCAGAAATGTACTTCCTAAAGCTTTAAGGATCAAGCAACCACTCCTGGATAAAGGAACAGAACATAGTCTGATTTAAAAAAAAAAAAATGGAAAAACCATCTGTGAAATCAAGTGTTCAAGTCTTCACTACATAAAAACCCTGAGGGTTTTTTGTTTTGTTTTGTTTTGTTTTGACCTAAATTCTCTTACATTTCAAACTGACAATGACCTTTGTATCTCTGGTCCAGGCTGAGGCAGCAACCCAGAGCAGTGCTGTGTGCCAGTATGCCCAGAGATGCCTCCCATCACCCAAAGCAGAAACCAAAGTAGAGCCAAGATGACGGGCACCTGTCTGCAAGCATCTGCTGCCCTGTGAGGACAACTAGAGTGATTCGCATGGGATTCACACCGATTTGCAGTTTCCAACAAACCCTTACAACGAACTATGTTTAGGGAAAAACGTACAAACTCGATAAAAGTAAAGACATCTATCTCTACGCCAATGACTGCAACGTTACAAGAGATAACGTTGCGGGATCCCAGCCCTTGGGTCCCTGGAAGGAATACAACCCTGCATGTCCCGGATGCAGTCTACCCTGTCCCGGGTGCGGTCTACCCTGTCCCGGGTGCAGTCTATCCTGTCCCAGGGGCCGGGGTTGAGTTTCCACGGCTGATGTGCACCTCCTGTCCCTGCTTGTTTGACTGGTTGTCCCATTTTCGTTTTTCTAGAATGAACTCTGGAGCCCCCACCAAAGCAGCTCCCCTTCACCTGGATTTGCACTAACCCAAGGAGAGAAGGTTTCACGGAGATTTGGAGGTCCCCTCCCCTCCCCCCCAGAAAGAGACGGGTGCGGCCCAAATGCCCAGGTGATGGATGGCTCCTGGGCGCACTCATCTTCTCTAGCTGTCAGGAGTAGAGCTTGGGTTTTGCCTCTACAAAGGACGCCCTTCATCTGAAGGGTGGCAGATCCCAAGAACTTGCGTGTTCCCCGCATTATCTGGGTGAGTTGTCAACTTATTAGCAAACATGAGTCCCAAATCAGCACATCTGTCCACCAGGTAGGCAGCGTTAGGGGACTGCAGTCACGGATGCCCATGTCTCAGCTACCCCTCGACTCTGAGCTCGAGGATCAGTCTGGTCAGTGCCCTGAGGTCCCATTGCCCCCCCCCCCATCCACAAAGCTACATGAACTGACATTTTGTTTTTGTTTTTTTTCTCACAAATAACAAGGATTTATCAAAAAGGTCCTAATAAAAGAAGAGGGAGGATTGTCCGTTCCAGACCTCATATCGAGGGCATGGCAGGTCATTTTGAAATTATTTCCTGAGCCCTGTTTCCCAATTATGGCAGGTGTTTATTTTACTGCTATACTCTGATATGGAAAATACGTATTTTGTACATATTTTAGTATGCAATAACATAATGAAAATGTACTTCACTTCTTGCTACCAATGTTGTTTGTATTCTGCTAGTTCTATGGGACATACAAGTGCTTCTCTGAGTCTTTTGTTCTTGTTACAAGTGATCGATGATATGGGATGTCAGCAAGAACATGGCAAGTGCCATATTGCTTTCAAACTTAATTTCCAACACAGCTATATAAATACTAAAGAGACAAACAAACAGTTCTTTTGAGTAGGAAACAGATGCAGGTATGGTTAGGGTTTTTTTTTTTTTTTTTTTTTTTTTTGTCAGTTTGACACAAGCTGGAGTCATCTGGGGAGTGAACCTCCATCAGATTGGGCTGGAGGCAAGACATTTTTTTTTTTTTTTTTTTTGGTTAATGATGGATATGGGAGGACCCAGCTCACTGTCAGGTAAGCTTGGTTTGTACCAGAAAGCAAGCTGAGCAAGCTGTGGAATGCAGGCCGATATGCAGCATCCCTTCATGGCCGCTGCATCCATTCCTGCCTCCAAATGCCTGCCTCCAGTTCCTACCCTGACCTCCCTTCAGTGATGGATTATGAGCTGAGAGTTTGAAGACCAAATTAACTCTTTCCTCCTCTCAGTGGCTTGATCAGAGTTTTACCACAGCCATAGAGAGCAAAGGCAGACAAGCACTTAACGTGGAGTAGTTGTTGGTTTGTAATTTATGACCCAGGTGATCGCCCCTTCCCCGTGTTGTCCACCTCGCCAGGGCACTGATGACTTCTTCCCTCTTACACAATGCCACTTCAGTCATGGTGCTCTCTGCTCACAGCATCAAGAGGCTAATGTACTCTTCATTCCCCTAACAGGCGTGGAGATGGATGGTGGCCGGTGGCCAGTATTTCTGGGATATTAATAATCACTAAGGAAGAAGTTTCTCTCCTGTGGGTAGTGTCCCTCTGGCACATGATTCTGTCGTTCCAGATGGACATGACTGTGCAGATATGGTCAGAAAAGGTCCTTACCAGTTTCTGCCCGGACAGGACCTCCAGCAGGGCAAGCAGCTTGACACCATCTTTCATGTCTTCAAAAAGGTCATCCACCACCATGGGGGGTTTCCGCTGAAAGATGAAATGCCACTCACTGGGGTGAAATTCATATATACTCTTCCATCCATGCATCCATCCATCCATGCATCCATCCACGCATCCATCCATGCATGCATCCATCCATCCATTTGTGTAATGAGCTGAACCAAGGCCAGTTTTATACTAGGCTTATGCTCTACCACTAAGCTGTACTCTAGACCCCTTGATTATCTTTTTATGTAATTACCAGCTACATGTTGGAAGCTTCAAGAAGAAAATTAGACTAGTGTGAATAAAACTGGATATCTGAAATCCTCATTATATTCCATTGCTGAACTCAGAAAAGTCAAGCTGGTGCCCTCACAGAACCTTCACCCCTACTGACTGGTGTTTATGGCTCTAGAAGGTAGTCTGCATGCTAGCAGAAGAGAAAGGTAAAACAACCCAGCTACAATCCCTGAGAACTTCAGTGGTGACCTGCCCATAAGATACACCGGCACAATAGTGGCTCAGACGCTGTGGAAGTAACCAATCCCTGACTGGAATTAAGGTTCACCCCATACGGTGGAACCCATGCCGGACCAGCACCGGGGTAGCCAATAATCTGAAAGAAGATGGGCCACGGACCCACGGGAAGGCAGAATACCAGTGTTCTGCTGAAAGAACATAGCAATACAATGATTCCTAGTAACATTCTGCTATACTCATAGAGCAGTGTCTTGCTCTGTTATCCATCATCGGAGAGACTTCTTCCTGCAGGAGGTGGGAATAAATACAGAGGCTCACAAGGGGCCAGTGTGCGGGAGAGTGAGAGATCTTCAAATACTCAGCCCTGAACGGGATGCTGCCCTCATAGCCCTCCCCTCAGGACTCAGGGAACTCTAAAGCAGGGGAGGCAGAAAGACTGTGTGTAAGAGCCCAGTGGGGATGGGAGACTGTAAGGAAACAAGGCCTTCTGGTCACAACAGGACTAGTGAACATCTGAACCCGTGGGGTGTTTGGCAGAACACACAGGGCAGGCACAGGTCTGAGACAGCGGAGGTCCTAATGTTGAAAGGGGAAGTAGACACAAGCCCCCATCCCTAACCCAGAAGCTATCTGTAATTGGTAACTGCTCACATGGGAAAGATTAGTTTCTCCGATGAGGATGGCTAACACGAAACAAACTCAGTGGTGTCTGTGGAGGGATTTTTGTCTCACAGCCTTTTTTAAAGCCGTTTTCCCCCTTCAGATCTTTTGTTTATATGTTTTCTGTGCACATGCATTTGTGTGTCTCGGCATCTGTATATGTTTTTTGTGCCTTTTCTGTGGCTCTCTTTTTCCCTGTTTCTTTTGTCCTACTCTGGTCTGTTTGGTCTTCTTATTTATATTATTAGTATTAGTATTAGTATTTACATGTATGTATTCTAATGAGAAAGAAAGAGTGTGGATTTGGATGGGTGAGGAAGCATAGGGAGGAATCGGGGAAGGGGAAACTGATCAGAATGTCCTCTAAGAAAACAATCTGTTTTCAATAAGTTAATCCGATTAAAGCCTCATTGTTTAATGCTTAGGCTTTAATTTATATACCAGCTCCTTTCTAGAAAGAGAGTTTTTAACAAAGGGCGAGCTGGCATCAGATAAGGGGGAAAAGAAAACTCTATCAACTAAAGAGTATCAGAGATGAAAGCAGAATCCGACAAAATAACGGGGTCTGTTCCAGACCACAGGGGAGCAATGTCACTTTACCACGAACAAGGCACCTCATGGGGCTCAAGGAGCTTCAGCCTCTGGAGAACACTTCCCCCAAGGCAACAGGAACACACAGGTGTCCCCGGAGTGTGCCTCACAAAGTAGTACACCCAGCACACCTCCCTCAGAGGGGCCTCCGTCAGGAGGCCCTAAGCACAGCAGTACACAGAGCCCTCTCCACACCTGTATGCAAAAGAAAAAGACCGGTTCAAGTCGCCGATGTCTCTATAGTCATCGTGAACATGAATGAGAGTTGTTGAAGTTCTGAGCAGGCTGAAGCTCAGCAGAGAGCTTGGAATAGCCGCAGTAGGTAAAGAGGTAATGGTTTAATGTTGGCGGCCCAGAGAGAGGGATGTGCTCACCACTGAGTCCCAGAAACAAAACTTTGCCATCTGTCAGACAAGCTCCATAGTTTCCTGACTCCTGCTGAACTTTGTTAAAGGCCTAATGCTTGTCCTTCAACTGGTGTGTGTGTGTGTGTGTGTGTGTGTGTGTGTGTGTGTGTGTGTTCTAGGTAGAGATACAGAGACACACAATGTTTTACTGAGGTCCCATTTCTCCTCTGCCCACTGACATGAGCCATTTCTATATCTCTCACTGACTGCATGAATTATGGAAGCTGAATGTTATAGTTCTAATTTTAAATGCATTTCTCTCTTTCTGAAATGAATAGCTGAACACATTTTGTCCTCATGCTGTGAAATACATGTTCAGAAATAACAGCATTTGTGTTTGTAATCATTCCTGATCAAATCCCACCATTCATGCTGCTTCTTAATTATATAGCAAAAATTTAATATGGACTTTATATCCCAAGTACATAAGTCACATTATTTAGAATAAAAAGCCATTACAATGAAAAACCAATGTGATATCAAGCAAATTATTGTATTACCCATTAAACGCCATTAAAAGCAGATTACAGGTATAACTCAAAGTACCAACTTGTATCTTAATAACTTAAATGAAGCAAAGCAGTAAGGAAAAATTTAGTTAGAAAATGCAAATAAAGTTTTTCCTAGATACATAAGGAAAAGTAAAGGAAACTAGAAATTCCCACAAAATAATAAACATTACAAGAACTTTGTCACCAAAGCTGTGATGTTACATGGGTGATAACATGCAGGGATGATGGCATGCATAGATGATAGAATACATGATGGTAACTTGCAGGGGTGACAACATGCATAGATTATAGCACGCAAGGTGATAACATGCATGAGCGATGAGATGCATGGGTGATAACATAGTAGACGAAAACATGGATGGACAATCTGACACTGAACACACACACACACACCTCCATCTTTGGAGTACAGTGCTCCATGGTACTTCTGAAAACGGCCTTTGGAAGAGTCAGAGTGACTACTGGACAGGGCCTCAGCTCGCTGTCCTCTGCCTGGTGTTGCTGACACCATTCCTCCAAACGCTCTAAGGTCTGTCAGCATGACTCTCAACCTCCCTCCCTACGCTCTGTCTCTCTACTTCCTTCTTTTCTTGTGCTTCCTTCCCTTCCTCTTTCCCTTCTCATTTCCTTCGTTTTCCTTCTCCCCATCATCCTCTCTTTCTTCTCTCCTTTGCTCCTTTGATGCGGTCAAACTCAATTGGGCATCTTGTTCTTCACAAAATTGTCTGCATGATATGACCCCTGAGTCGCCCTCCCTCCTTCCCTCCCTCCCTCTTCCTCCCTCTCTACCTCCCTCCCTACCTTTTTCCCCTTTTGCCTTCCAGGAGTGAGCTCCCTTAAGTAGAAGACCCTTATATGTATTTCTGATTGCCTGCTTGGATGACTCAGTGAACGAAAATAAGCAGTGTGTAAAATCAATATATATCTATTTATCAAAATGTATCTATTTATCAGAAATCACTCCAGAATATTTTTTAAAAATCCCATTTTTTTTTATCAAGTATCATTTCTGTACATCACAGGATAATTTTGATGACCACCGTACATTTATTTTTCAGGAGACAGACAGGAAATCTTTCGGCTGAAGTAGCTCTGTGGTTGGTTACACGTACAGATACAGCACCAATATGACTTCTTTGGCCAGACTTAGATCATAGGGTTGGAAGGCAAAAGACAGACAGAAATGAGGATAATTGATTGGAGCCTGATGTAACGGGAAGTAGAGACTGTGGTTTTGTTCCCACTGCTTTTCAAGAACTGATAGAATCATGACCATGACAAGGCTAAGTTGGGATTTTTTTTTTTAGTAGAATATTTATAAATCTTACTCATCTCAGTCCCCTTTGGTTTTAGCAATCCGTATTCAGTGGAAACTGAACATTTTTCTGCCAAGTCCAAGTGCTGAAAAATGGACCCCTTCTTACACCAAAACCGAAAATGCTTTTCTTTTGTGCTATTCTTCCTAGAAGCTTCTTCAAATAAGGTCTACATCCTATGGTGTGGCTTGAAAAGGACTGCCCACCCTCTAATATTTCTAGAAACCCAGAGACCATGCACAAACCTTCATGGCTGAGGAGCTGGCATTGCATGTTGAGACCCTGGATAGTGCATTTGCTCAGAAGGGTGAGTCAGGATGCATTCCCCATTTCTACCTCCTGTCTGCCCGAAGAGATGCTTTGTAACAAGGACCACTACCTTCCTTTCGGAACTTCAAGAAGATCAAGTGTCTCCCTCCTTTTAAAAATGTTTGTTTATACAATTGTGCATGCCAGGGGGCTTGGTGTATTCCTAGTGTGAGTGAGGGAGTGTGTGGTGAGTTTGTGTGTGTGGTGTTAATTTGTGTGTGTGACTATGGTGTGTGCAGGTGTGTATGAGTGTGTGTGTATGAGGAGAGAGAGAGAAAATAACTGGTATTTATTTACTAGCCTGTAGGCATGTGCATATATTGAGTTCTTACCCACCATCTGCTTTGTAATATTTTTTGTGGTGGAATGCCCATATTTGCTATTTCACATCAATGTTATGTCCTGATAAAGAATTCCTTTATAGGTAGAGGGCATGAGAGAATAGTTGAAGAAAAATCTTATCACAAATAGCCATTTTATGGCATGAAAAATTGAAGAAACTTTACATTTAAAAAGTATATATAAATGGAAAATAAAGGAAATATTACAAAATAGTCATAGAGAGTACATATATGATGCCCAGTGCTTGGCATCCACTACAGATGTTTATGTACTTAAACCTGCTATATCTTTGAATAAGGACGAGAGCAGAGTAGAATGGAGAACGGAGAATGAACAGAATACTGTTGGACATGCAAATATGCTTAGAACTCTGATATGAACTATACATTTATTTTATTTCAATTTTACAAAGTAGGAGTCTGGATCTCAGTAAGACCAAGACACTGGCTAAGATCACAGAGCCCAGATGTGTTGTCAAGGGAGCCACCTGGTTGGGTAGCAAGCCTGGGAGAAAGGGGGGGGGAGGTATTGGCATTCATTTCCCAGGATGCGCGAGCCTATAAAGATGACTTATTTAATGTCACTAAGAAAAGTATTGACCGGTGAGCTGAAGTGGCAGCTAACTCAGCTAGAAGCAATGACTTTCTTAACTAAACCACTGTCCCATGCGGATTTGAGAACGACTGGACTATAGCAACAGGAACACCATGCGAATTTACCGTATTGGCACAGGTACAAGTCAGTCTGACTCACAGTGTGTCCCCGACCATGTTTGTGTCATAGTCCATCCTGAGCACTTCACATTCTCTGCTTTAGTGCAGATGATGGTTGAGGACAAATTGTGTCACAGTAGTTAGTGGCAGGCGAATGCATTGTTAGTGGATGTTGCAAAGCTACTCTACCCTGTGCCCTTCTCCACAATGGGTACAGTAGCATGCTGAGGTCTCAAGGCTATTCTCAGAGTTTGCGGCTCATAGAACACCGGGAACCTGTTCAAGTCTTGGTGGCAGGGGACACTTTACTTCAACAAAAAGAACGTGAATTAAATCATTGGGGGGGGGGCACCTGGAATGAAGGGCAAGAAAAATTACAGGCTTCCAAAGTAAGCAGTTGGTCTCTTCCTAAGTGGAGTCCGGTGGACATGCACATCATTAACCTGTGGCAACACAGTACTGAGTACTGAGAGCCGGAAATGCCACCCAGGGTCTTTACTGGGAGTTTGTGTGCCCCCATGTCCCCATGCCTGACTGTGGACACTCAGGTTCTACCCTTCCTTCTCTCCTCAATTTCAAGGGAAAAAATTGTCTAAACCATGCGGTCTACAAATGACCTAATCTCAGCAGAACAGTATGACTGAAGCCCTGACCCAGAAACGCACGCTTGTAAATAGTGTACAGCACAAGGCCTTAGCAGGCTGTCTCCTGGAAGCCACCATGGCTATTTCCTAGACCCTGAGGAGGGCCATGGCAGAGTGCCGAGTTAACCCTTTCCTGCCCTGCCAGCATTTCCCTCTTAGACTGAGATGTCTGGAACCCTTTCAGCCACATCCGCTTAGGGGCAAACCTTCCAATATGAATTTTGCTCTCTTGCTAGTGCATGCCTATATGCCCAACTTTCAGCCTTGAAGCGTTGTTCTGGATGTGATACATTTATGTTCCTAACATCTCTCCCTCCCACTGGATGATGAGATTCGAGTGACTTCTGCAAGATGGGACTGTTTGTGATCAGAGGGACTAGACTGTTCTTATATTAGTTCAATTATTAAATATTTATTTAACCATGCTGAAACCACCTAAAAACCACCTCCTTGTTCCTTTTTAGGCGTTTTGACCACACTTGATACCCCATAAAAGCAGAGTGGTGAAGTATCTGTCATTTGGTGACTGGCTTGTTTCATTTAGCAAAGTGTCCTGGAGGCCCCTCCACTTTGGGGCAGGTAGTAGAATCCCTCCCTCTGCTTCCAGTGAGTAAGATTCTGTGTGGTAACACAACATATCCTGAAACTCTATTCCTCTCTCTGCGGGTATGGTGTTTCAACCTTCTAGCCACAGCTGCATATGGATGCCAAGAGCTGGAGGTACTGACATTTGTGGGCCATGCTACTCTCAATTCTTAAGGAACAAACCCAGCAACAGAACTGTCGCATCACGTGGTTGCCAATGTTTTAGGGAATCAGTCACTCAATGTCACACAGTTATAAAATAGATTTGCAATGTAAAGAGAGAAAGATTCCTTTCACTTCCCAGGACCAACCCAGGCACCCACTTTCCATCCTTGTGTTTGGTCATCATTTGGGCAGAGTTGACCAAATGTTTTATGCCACAAAATGCTTCCGTGTGTCACTTTAAAATGAAGTACATATACCTTGTGGTTAATACTAGTTAGATATTTAGTGACATCAGTAAAGCTGGACTAGAAAATGTCTAAGGGGGAGTTCATGTCACAGATGATCACTTTCTTTAGGTGGGACACATACTGTAAACATAGTTAAGGGTTGCTAAGCATGATACCAGATCACGGCCTGGTATATTCACAGTACTGCCTTCTGCATAAGGTGTTGGGAGGTGATGAGAAGATGGATGAATCTAGTCTTATTCTATGTACCCCGAGCCCTCTGTGCAGCAGATGGCCCTGCATTCACAGAAACAGACTACTCCATCTCACTTATATGGCTCAGCGAAGGATGCAGGCTAAGGGAAAGTATAGATGGTGAGTTTTCCATCCTGGAGCCCTCATGGGGAACCCCCCCCCTTGATGGCGATCTGCAGGGTGGGGACAACACATAACAACAGGAACAGAGAGACGAACAGAAAGGGCAGGGGGGGTTGGCCAGCAGATGTCCGGGTGAGTCACCTCTGGAAAGGTTGGCCAAGAGCCTACTACACTAAAATCTATCAAAAATACCAAGCTAGTCTTGGACCAGAGTGAGCAAGACCATGATGATGCCTACAGGCAGCATCTAACTAAACTTAAGGTAACATCGAAAAGAGTTTGCATGTCATTCAGAAAATAAAAGACATTCTCAGTAGCTCCACAAACAAGGTAATTCAAATATTGTGTGTGCATCTACTTCCCGTGCAGTGCTCTTATGGAAACACTCCGGTCATTTCCCACCGTTCTCTGGCAGCGGTGGGGAGATGCTTCCATTCTGTTTCATTTCCTCTAATGGTGAGCATAACCATTTCCATGTCCTTGATTATTTAATTCATCATCAAATAAAGGCCCCAAAGGCAATATCTCCCTTCAGCTGGCCCAGCTTCAAGCATGCCAGAGAAAGCTCTATCAGTAATGATTTACTATTATTTTTGTACAATAATTTTTTTGCTATGTAGCACGGAGCCAGCACATGCCCTCATTCTTTCCTGTGCATAATACATATGGGGTTGTATTTGACACCTCCCCATTGCTCACACCTAGTTACTGGTCCATCCTCAAATTATACTGGCCTTATTTTCAAAATGCATCCGGAATCCAGTCACCTTTAGCTAGCTACACTGCTGACAGAAATTCTTTTTTTCTGTTTTGTTCCTGGTTTCGTTTTCAGTACCGAGAATATCACTTAGGCTGTCAAGCAGCATTCCAAAGTATCTGTCAATATGTGAATATGATATAGTTTGATGGAGGAAACTATGACAACCTTTATCAAAATATTTATTAATCTCCATAAACCTCGTGAGCCCCAAACTCACACTATCCATACAGTGTTCAAGCTAATGAATTTGCAGCATTTTGAGTTGGATTCCTTTTGTAACCACATAAATCGCACATTTGGAAATAATTTATTTTCAATTCAACTCCTCTAGACTTATTAAGGTATGCTTAACAGCTAAACATTGAATATATTTACAGTGTATGAGGTGATGTTTTGATTTGTGAGTACACTGGAAAAGTATATAAAGCAAGCTACTTAACATATTCATGACCTCACATAGGTAGTACAGTGTAACATGAAAAATAAATGACCCAGAAACAGATACTGGGGTTCAAGCTGAAGATCAGAAGAGCAAAGCAGCCGGCCACTACCTCTTACGTCTACCTCAGAATGAAAGGCGATCCTGGCTCCACAAAAACTCAGACTGAAATCCCAGACTGCTTTGCTCTCCTCGGTGTGACTGGAGAATCCTGAGACTTCAATGTCTTCCTATTCTCAATGTGGCTGGGGAATGAGTCCCAGCTCTTCACCTTGCTCCTGTCTTATATACCTCCCTAATGTTGGGATTAAAGGCATGTGATCCTAGGTGCGGCGATGGAAGGCAGAGCTCTGTTACTCGTCACTCTTGTGTAGACCATGGTGGCCTTGAACTAACAGAGACCCCTCTACCTCTTAATCCTGGGACCTGGGGCCTGTGCCACCACTGCCTGGCTCTATAGCTCAAGGCTGGCTTTGCTTTCTGAGTCCTCAAGTGGGCTTTAATAAATCTCAAAGAACATTTCAGCACACTACAGCTTTAATAAAGCAAGGAAGAACGGGTGGGTGTAGGCATTTACCTTGACCCCTTTGCTCTATTGTCTTCTTGTGTTGGTGCACTACTGGGTCCACCAGAGTGTATGCAAGGGAAGGGATGGGAGCGAAACTCAGTTAAGAAAGTGTTCTCACGTAATATGCTGTTGGTGGAAAGATAACTGGGAAAACGAAAGCTGCCACTGGGGTGATGTTTCCTATCCGTGAGCATGTCACTTAGTATAATTAGCCTAGCTCTATAGATCTTCAACCTAGAGATCCTAACTGATCCTTTTAAAGTAACAGCTGGATTGAATTTGGTACAAAAAAGGAATATGTGCTCTTTATAGATGTCTTCTGCACAGCGTTAACACTCCCAAAATGTGCATTGAAACCCTAACTCCATTACTTTAGAGTGCTGCTCTATTTGGAAATAGGGTCTATGCAGAGTGAATCAAGTCAAAAGGACTCATTCCCATGGATCTTAACCCAGTGTGACCAGCACCTTTTTTGTTTGTTTGTTTGTTTCGAGACAGGGTTTCTCTGTATTGCTTTGGAGCCTGTCCTGGAACTAGCTCTGTAGATCAGGCTGGCCTTGAACTCACAGAGATCCACTTGCCTCTGCTTCCTGAGTGCTGGGATTAAAGGTGTGCACCACCAACACCTGGATGTGACCAACATCTTTATATGAAGATGGAATTGTGGGCACAGACCATGATTCAAACAGAGGTGGAGGATACAGTGTTGCAAACCCAGACATTCTCCATTGGGTAAAGGATACAGTATTGCAAACCCCAACATTCTCCATGGGAGAGGATACAGTGTTGCAAACCCAGACATTCTCCATTGGGTAGAGGATACAGTGTTGCAAACCCAGACATTCTACTTGGGTAGAGGATACAGTGTTGCAAACCCAGACATTCTCCATGGGAGAGGATACAATGTTGCAAACCTAGACATTCTCCATCCTAAATTAGAAAGAGGCAAGGGTGATTCTTCCCAGTATTCTGGCCTTCTGGTTCCCAGAATGCAACATCATACATTTCCATTTGCTCTGTGAACCTGTGTGTGTGTGTGTGTGTGTGTGTGTGTGTGTGTACACATGAATGTGTGTGTGACTGTATGTACTATTCTCTTTCTTTCTCTCTCCCTCCCTCTCCCTCTCCCTCCCTCTCCCTCTCTCTCTCTCTCTCTCTCTCTCTCTCTCTCTCTCTCTCTCTCTCTCTCACACACACACACACACACACACACATTAACATCTATGAACATCTCTGAATATGTCCCCATGGATCCAAAACTTGATGACTTCAGACAGGACAGAGATACCAACAGTTTTGTATCTCATCTCTGCATCCCTGTCTGTATACCTGTCAGGATCTGTTTTTAAAGGAGATTTTGAATGTAGTCAATATCCTAAAGAGATTCTGAGGGAATGGTATATTCCTTACAATAATAAGGACACTTAAATTATTCTCTAATATATTTAAACATAATTTTAGCTTGTTAAAACACTAAAGATGATAAGATACTATCAAAGAATTTAGGATTTATCATTATAGCTACACATTTTCTCGTGTTTGTTGTCAGATCCTGTACATCCATACTCTGCAGTCTAGAAATAAGTTAATTTTTTTCCTGGCTAACTCAACATTTTCCTCCTTTGATGTTCACATAGATGAAATGTCCTGATTTATCATGGAAAACTAAAACCAACATTTAGATTACCAGAAAATAAAAACACAACTATTTTGAGGCATTGGCCATTTTTCTTACTTTCATTGACAGATGTCAGCAGAAGATTGCAGAAAGTATATATGGGGAGGGGGTTGTAACAAAGGAATGTAACACGTTTGAGCTTTTCTTCAAGTTGTTTTGTTGTCAGAGTATCTTCAACAATCCCAATACACAAAGCTATCTATACTGGGGATTACTACATAGGGAAATGTCAGCCATGACGGGGAGGCAGGCTGATGACTGCCCCATCCTAGGGCTGAGTTCCCAGCGTATATTAGGAATATAAGAGGAGTTTCCCTTTGCTTCAATTCTTAAGACTTCAGACTAAACTCAGGGCCTATCATCGGTTAGATGTTTGGAATGCCTCTAAATCCAGATGTTGAAAGTCTCAATCCACCTGTGAAGAGGTTTAGGGGCAGAGCCTTTCCATGGTAATTAGGCTTAAACAGAGTCACAGCTGGGTCTCCATGGTGAGACTGTTAAGTCCTTGCAGGAAGAAGACCAGAGCTCTCTCTTTCCTTCATGTGAGGGTACCAGAAGAAGGAAGGAAAAGGCAAGCCAGTAAGGCCTTGAAGAAAACCGATTCTTCTAGAAGATTGATCCCTGGGACTGTGAGACAATAACATTCATTGCTGAGGAGTCAAACTACAGTAGAAGTCTCCCAGGAAGAGTAGCTTCATATACAGGAGCACCACCCTCCACAGAATTCAGGTAACTGTCCTGTCAATGGGATTCTATTTTTTTTTTTTTTTAATGATGTCTCTTAGTAGTCTGTTCTTTTTCTCAATCAGCTGCACAGCAGAATAATTTATGGTGACATGCTAAGGTCAAAGTCATTTCATATTAGCATTTACTTTGAAAGACAGTATCATATGTGGACACATAGTCACCTAACAACCACAGCATGGTCCCCTAACAACCTAATGTAGACTCTCTTGGATGATTGCAGTGTAACCTGTCCTACTGCCCCAAAGCCCCCTCTCCAGCAGGGGGTGGGGGTGGGGGGTAGGAGGTGCAGGGTGGAGGGTTTGGGGGGGTGGGGATCAGCATTGGCTCGCATAAAGTCCCTTGCACAGAACAGACTATTCATTGCTCCTTTCTGTCCTAATTGGAATCAACACAAGCAGACAAAAATCCAGCACAAATCCTCCCTCCAACACGAAACACACAATACAGTAGAAGCAGCAACAGAGTGCATTATTTTCTCAAGGTTCATAAAATAGCATCTCTTGGCCAGCTGTCAACTCATTCTCTCCCAGAGGTGCTTAGCAAACCCTGCACTTAAGGAGCAGATAACCAACCCATAATATTGCCAACATCACCAAACAGCAGTGGTGACGGTAGCCTTCCTTTACAAAGTGCTCTATGTGATCCTCACCAGCATGAAGCTCAGAATTATTGTTGGCTCCAATAAGATGAGCCTCTAACTCTGGGAGGTTTGCTTTACCTTGGCCAGGTGGGAATTGATCCATTTCGTGAAGGTGCGCTTCTGTACAATCTCTTGTTCATCTGGAAGGCAAAGAATATTTTTTGGTTAGATAACAGGATACATTACAAAGTTATGTCACCAAATGTTTGCTTGTAATACACCCCTAAGAGAGGACATTGATCTTCTAACTCAACTTGCTAATTATTGCCTTGAAGGTTCAACACAGTCCTATGTGTATAAATAACCAGACCCAGCCTTTAAAAGTCATTAGAAAGCTCAAGCCAGACAAAATTTCAGCTTGGAGGGGAAGCAGTGACCATGAAGTCACACTCCCTAGCTGAAGAGCTATTTGTCTGTCTGTAACGGTAAAATCCCCACTAGGTCCAGGACTGCCCATCCCCCAACTGTACTTGAGCCAACACAGATTGGGCTCCCTGGGGTGCCTAAAGCTGGGCGAGAAGGAAAGGACAGACATTAACAAAGCTGTGGTGCAGACTCACAGGCCTCCTGTGAACTCTGTGGAGTAGGGTGATGACCAGGACCTGCATGCAGCCCCCATGCTTACAAGCAGGGGGCCCCCATGCTTACAAACTCAGGGAACAAATAGGGCTAACGAGGCTAATACTTTTACAGTGGATCCTTCCTGGAAGGGCCTCCCAATGAGAGCGACTCCCAAGAGAAACCTGGGTGAGCTGGACCCAGTGCTGGCTAGCGGTTCACGGGCTCCTGACCCACAAAATTGTGGAGACAATAAATGCGAGCGTGTGGTTTTCCGCTGCCAGATGTGTGGCAATGAAAAACTAACAAAAGAGGAAAGGGCTGGGAAGGCATTAATTAGGGGTTTGGGGGTGACTTCCAGAGAGGGAGCAGCTTAGCCCTCTAGTAGAAAGCGTGGTTCGTCACATGGTGCCCAACCTACCCAAGGGCGGCTCCAGCTGTGTAAACACTGTGTGGGGTGCAGATGGACAGACAACCTCTGCACCTCCACCTGGATGGCAGATGCGCAAGCTCTAACTCTGAATCTCCACCTCCCTTGGCTTTATCTCAGAACATCTCAGAACGCCCGAGTGTGCGCTAGAACTCAAACTTCATCAAATTATGATGATCAGGAGGGTGTGAGCGAATGAATCACGGAGCGCAAGCTGTCCATTTTCTGTCAGCTTTATTCCCTGGAGTTTTGTTTTTGTTTTGTTTTTTTGTCTGTTCAGCATCATCGGTTGTTTCTTCATCATAGCATTTTCGTGTTTTCAGTTTTTAAGCTAATGTGTTAGACACCGTTAGAACGTTTTGGAACAAAGTGCTCTTGTTCTCTTCCACACTCTGTCTATTCCCTACCCACACACACACACACACACACACACACACCAGCCTCTCCCTCTTCATGTCCCATGTGCTCTTTTCCCTACTCTCCAGTCTTCATCCTCACCCTATACTACATTCCCTTGTTCTCCTTTCTAGACTTTTGACTTTACTCACACTCACACCTCTTTACATACATGCACATTATAGGCTAGGATGCACACACACACACACACACACACACACACACACTTGTCGGGCCCATAAAGATGGCTCCACTTCATCTTGACTCAAGGTCAGAGAGTTCAAAACTGTCCTTAGTAAGTCATAAGACCTAAAGGTCTAAGGCTTGGATACTGCAGAATATTTCAACTTTGGTAGCCAAGGTCTTATCTAAATAACAACAGACTTGGGCTCAGGTGTGATTACTCTTTACCTTCAAGGCTAGATAACAGGTGTGGCTACCAAATGCTTGGAGGACTAAGGGGAGAAAGTCTGTTTGCTCCTTACACATGATAGTAATAGAAGTCTTCTGCCTGGTCCCCCTTCGGTTGGAGCACTTAAGAATGTTGAAGAATAAACTTGGCATGTTCATTATTCACTGGATTGCCCTCCTGACTCTATCCTATGTCTCTGTCTTCTTTATTTGCATCTTTACCTGCCCTTTCTCAACTGACACTCCCCTGTAAGAACTGGCAAAGTCGGCTGAATCTGACTGAAGGGCCCACAAAGACAGGTTCCCACATACGTTATAGACTAGGAATCATATTTATATACCCACATGCACATTACAGACTAGAATTCATATTTATACATACACACATGCACATTACAGGCTAGGATCCACATCATACATACACAATGACACGTTACTCATCAATAAAGAAAAATAAGGTCAATTTGTAGGAAAATGAATGGATCTGGAATAGCCATCATACCATCCTCTCTGATATTAAGCGAGATGACCCAGTATGACAAGGACAAACACTGCATGTTCTCTCTCCCTCCTGTGTGGTCCCTAATTCCTTTCAGTGAAGCAGAATCGTCCCCCTCATCCAGCCCATTGCCTGGAGGTCATCCTTGATTCTCCATCCCAGGGCTCTCTCACAGTAAATCTGTAAATAATTTCTGTTTGAACTTCTTATCTTTCCTACACCAATATCACTCTCCTCAAACCCCGAGCCCCTCTCCACCTCCAGAGAGGGACAAAATGGCAGTGCAGAGAAACGGTCAGGCCAAGCAGAGAAACTCCAAGCAGCCTCCCAGGGATCATAAAGGAGTATATAGACGGCCATTTCATTCTAATCATGTGTATTTTACACGTGCTCACATATCTATTGTAACTTTAACATGTTGGACAAATTCTTCAAGGACGTAGTTCTGAGACAGAAGTAACTTAGTATGTGCATTGCATAATAGGCATCATAAATTCTATCAGAGTTGTAAAAATTATAAAAAGCCTAATAGTGAATTCCCGGGTGGATTCACCTATACTGTCATACTGAGGGTACCAAAAGAGAAAGTATTGCATAAGTAATCAGACATATTTTGGATTAAAATTTTCGTGCCTTATAAAAAGAACATTAAACTCTGAAAGGGCTCGCCTTAGATCAGGACTCACAGCATTTACATCTGAAGGCTGTCACTATGTCCTGAAAGTATCTTTCTGCTTAGACATTTCATCTACCTGAAAATGGGCATGTTGACTTAGAGAAAATGGCATATTTAAGTCAGAATGTGAGTTTGAGAGCCGACTCCACAGTTAATGCTTGCTGCACAGTCATGAAGCCAAAATCTATTTTTAGTACATCAACTTACACTACAGAGAAGGGATAGTTCAGATGAACAGAAGACATCAGGAGTTGCATCACTGGATCAAGGTTAAGAAAACATGAATTGCAGTCAAGAGTCGCTGCTAACCAGAAACATTTGGAATATCCTTGCCCAGAGCTACCGTGTCCACATGCATCTTGGTGAAGTGACAGTACTTTGAATCTGATGTCTACCATCTTTCCATTCTGTTCATTCTAAAACACAAATATCCATTGCAATGTCCTCACTGTCTCATTACTGTAGTTAGACAGATGGGGGGAGGCAGATAATCTCTTCTCAGATTCCAGGTCTGTGGAGAAGAGGAATCAGCATGAGGCCTTATCTGTACTTGAACCAGACACAGAGGATGCATAATCTAGGATTTAGAACTTGGTGATAAATGAGACTTTTGGCATCTATTTCACATGTAGAAAAACACAAAGAATGGCAACCTGAAGTCGAGTTTAAATTTTAAACCGCAAACCCTTGTGGTCCCTGTGTGCATTCGCGTCTGTAATGTAAAGTTGTATTTCTCCCACCAAAGGGGAAAATTGATTCTTTTTCTTCCCTTAAGTTGATCTCATATTGTATTGGTGGGACCAATGATGCAGCCAGAATGACTTTTTGTTCTGACTCCAGGCTGTAAGATGGCAGCTGGTCCATCTTGCTGTCTAGATTCGCTGTCTGAGAATTACTGTACCAGAAGAGCAGTCAGCTTCAGAGCACTGAGAAGAACTACGATGTCCCATCTTAGAGTCATTGCCAACTGTCAGGTGAGCCATCTTGGTTGACAGAGTTCAGCAAATGACACAGGTGAACTCAGCCTCAGAGGAACCCAGGAAGCCATCTGATGCTCACTCTCTCCCATACCCCAAGAAAGTTCAGGGCACGGTCCTCATGGGAAGAAAGCGTTCTCCCTGGAGGTGCTCCCAATCAACTAATCTACTTCCTGTAAGCACCCCTTATAAATCTATCCACAGTTGCTTATGAGATTCACCAGACAAGCATGCTCATATCCATACGGGATTGACCTTTTAAAATTTTGTGTTTGCTTTTGAGATGGAGACTCACTCTGTAGCCCCACCCAACTGGCTTAGAACCTGATACATAGTCAAGTTTGGCCTCAAACTCACAGATCCACTTGCTTTTGCCTCCCAAGTGCTGGCATTAAAGACTTGTGTCACCACACCCAGCCTGTCACTGTTGTAAGCCACAAAGCTGTGGAAGAGTTTGCTAAGCAACAAAGACTAACTAAAATATTTCACTTATGTGACAGACCCATTAATACACATGTGTAGTGTCTGTGTGCATGAGTACGTGTGTGCGTGCGTGCGTGCGTGTGTGTGTGTGGATTTTCTTTCTGTGATGAAAAAACTCAAGGTTTACTAGCTTGGGTTCATCCTCTGGGATTTTGATGTTCCAATGAATGCACAATGAGGGGAAAACCGCCAAGGAAAAGGAAATCCAAGTCACTGTGTATAAGAACCAGCATGAGCTGATGGCGGAGTCTGACAGAGGAGAGAGCAAAGATCAATAGACTTCCAGAGAGAGAAAGAGAGATGCCCTTGAGGGGAGAGTGAGCAAAGCACATTTTTAGAACCCTGAATACTTCAATATTGCTTCCATCCCTGTTCAAGTAGATGTCAGTAAGCTCAGGCTTTTCTTAAGCCTTCGGGAATTAGAGCTGCATTTATTTGTCGTGTAAAGCCAGTGACCAGATCCGAAGAACCTGGCTTCATCAGAATCATATTGCAAAACGTGGTAACACCCTTCACTTTCAATGTGAGGCCCAAAGAGTGAGACGGATATAGTTATCCGAGTCTCTAAGATGAGGGTCCTCAGCCTCGGCACCGTTGACATTATGAGCAGCGAGATAGAATCGTGGTGGCAGGTTGTCCTTGCAATTACAGATGCTTGATGGCATCCCTGCTCGCTGCCCTTTAGATGCCAGCAGCACCCCAACCCAAGCGCTGCAACTGAAGGCATCTACAAGGACTGACAATTTCTACCGGAGGCGAGAGTCTTCCCCGCTGATAACCAAGACCTAAGCTCTGCCCTGTGCATGTACAGGGACATGCACCAGCACGAATCCTGACTGTTGCTGTTAGGGTAATTTTTTTTTTTTTTTTTTTTTTTTTTTTTGAGACAGAGGCTCACTGTGTAGGTTTTCAACTTTAATTTATTCCTAACTATTAATCATATTCAGCTATTCCTACAATAAATCTTCTCATTTGGGTAACCTTTGTTCTTGTAATTGTGTGTGTGTGTGTGTGTGTGTGTGTGTGTGTGTGTGTGTGTGTAATGTCAAAATTAGGTGAGTCTGAGAACTTTGATGGAAGTTATATAGAAGTTACACAACTTTGCCCAGGCTAATTGAAATTTTGTATAATATGTGATATACTCTGCCAGGCAAATCTAATCTTTTGTGATAGAAAAGAAGTGGGTGGGAAGGAGGTGTGTCTATCCTGATATTGTGTTTGGTTTATGTTGCTATGATAAGTCATTTTTGTGGATTTATTTTATTATTTTTTATTTTGAAAATAGTCTTATATACCAATCCCTCTTTCCTCTCCCTCCATCATCTCATCCCCAACCCCACCACCCATCCACTCCTCAGAGAGGGTGAGGCCTCCCATGGGGAATCAACAAGGTCTGTCACATCACTTGAGGCAGGACCAAGGTCCTCCCCTGCGTATCCAGGCTGAGCAAGGCATCCCTGCATAAGGAATGGGCTCCAAAAGCCAGTTCATGCACTAGGGATCAATCCTGACTCCACTGGTGGTAACCCTACAAACTGCCAAAGCCATCCAACTGTCACCCACATTCAGAGGGTCTAATCTTAAAAATATATTTTTTTTCAAAAACATACAGAACAAATTAATAAAAATATAACTGATAAGCTTGCGGTAGTTACTGTTAGCTAAAAATACAATTGGAACTAATTATCTTAACAGAGAGTGCGGTAGGAAGGAGCAGTTAGAGGTTGACTAAATGTCATAGGTCCTAGATAGTATGAATGAGTGTTGGAATTCTATGGCACGATAGGGTAACGTATTTGATAGTATTGCATTACACTCTGAAGTGCCTTGGGAGTACATGTGAAAGTACTCCTTAAAAGGAAATGACAAAAGTCAAAAGTGACCTATACTCTAATTACACGAAACTCATTGTCCAATGTATGCATACACCAAAACATTGCCTCATGATATGCAAAGGTCATGTGTCAGTCAAAAATAAAGTTAAAAGAAAATGGGTAGATAAATACTATAAAGAAAGTTATAAATGCAGGTATTTATAAAATACAATGAAGTCGGGAGAATAAAGGAATTTAGAGAAATCGTATTCAGGTTTCAGACTCTTGAGCTAAGTTAATTTTATTTTAACCATACGTATATATACTGATCTTTTTGGTTTGCTTATGTGACAGATTTCCATGGACACACCCTGTGTACATCACACTGAGAGGATGGATTTGGGTCCTTGAAGTCTAGCATGGGAGACAGAAATTAAAAGAAATTGCAGCATGGTCCACGTTTTGTGTAGGAAAAGAGAAATTAAGAGCAGCAGCATGAAATCTATTAGCAGGTTTATGAAAAAATGACTGTTAGCAAGTTGAGGATAATGTGAGTGAGGAAACTCCCCAGCCAGCTCCGCCATGGGCTGTCATGGAAGCCATGGGTCACACTGCTCCTTCAGCTGAGGGGTTATGGGTAATACTGCTCCTGCAGCTGTGGAGTTATGGGTAATACTGCACCTGCAGCTGAAGGATTATGGGTCATACTGCCCCTGCAGCTGAGGGGTTATGGGTGATACTGCCCCTGCAGCTGAGGGGTTATGGGTAATACTGCTCCTGCAACTGAAGGATTATGGGTCATACTGCCCCTGCAGCTGAGGGGTTATGGGTCATACTGCCCCTGCAGCTGAGGGGTTATGGGTAATACTGCTCCTGCAGCTGAGGGGTTATGGGTAATACTCCTCCTGCAGCTGAGGGTTTTTTCCTATTCAACTCTACAAGAAGGCCATAAAGACAACTGATCCTGGTGCATTCCCAGTTATCGCGGGGGCCACAGAAGAGCTAGACCATCTTGTCACATGCCGCAAGGTCATTTTGCAAACAGATGAGCAGCACCTGATTTTGTAAGAAAGACACAGCCATGGATCCCCTTTCTCCTAGTTGGGAGAAATGGAATATTGAAGGTTTCCTGAAATACCTTCATACTAACCCTTACACCAGCATTAATACACTAACTTTCTAGAGTCTTGGGTAGTGAGATGGTTCAGTGGGTAAAAGGTGCTTGCCTCCACATGCTGGAAGTACACACTATATACATACTACATACATACATACATACATGCATACATAGCACAACTCTAAGACTTGTTTTATGACCTCCACACTTCATATGTGTGCAGTGACACGGATGCTCCCACCCATGCATACACACAAACAGGAAAAAATAACTAAATAGACAGGAGAGACTGTGGGTTACAACACAGTGTTTTATTTGGTGTAGGCAAGGAAGGGGGATGCAGTGGATCACACTGTTAAGAAACTTAGCACCTCAAACTCAGTGCAGGTTCAAAAAACAAGCATGATTCTCCTGGGACACCATAACTTTTCTGCGATGTATGCTCAATATTTGGCTTTTCTTATTTTAGTTCATTAGACTTCATTAATTGGGCTCAAGATTAAAACCTGACATTCTCGTCTTTTGAGACCATATTTTACTTTACTATTAATACTATTTCTTATTCTCACCTTATGCCAAGCTTCTTTTATCTCCAGACATCTTAATATTTTATTTTATCATTTTCCAAATATAAGTAAAATATTTGTTATGATTTGATTTTTATTTTATGGTGCCCATCCCTTCATGATGAAAAATAAATTACACTGTTAATACTAACTGGAGATGAGATGTGGTGAAAAAAGTTAAGAGTCTAAAAGAATAAAGTTAAAATACTGCAGTTTAATGAGAGATGTGGAAATTCTGGACACTCGACTTCACTGGGTGACCGTTCATGTAATGACCACCAGAGGGCACCATAGCCCCCAGCTGCTTCTGGAGTGTGGTGTCATCCTGACCCCTCTGTCAGCCAGGCCCGTTTTCAGGATCCTATGCAATTCTGCTCCCTGACAGACAGCATCAGCTATTACTAGCAGATATCTTGGATCCAAGTCCAATGACTTGCAGGAGTCAGCTTATTTGCAATGTACTTGTGCTACATTTTTATAATATAATCCTATCATCTAGTTAGAACCTATGTGGCTGGCATGACATGTGGACAGTCATTACTTCCCTTTTCTAATCTGAACATTGCAACTACTCAGTGGGACACGATCAGTCAACACCTGCCTCTCCCAATCAATCACCCACTGGTAGTGTGGAGGAAACGGCACTCCTTACATCTGAGCTTTTTCCTACCGAGGAAAAAAACACGCTAAAGACACCGTAAGGACAACTGGCCCTTCCCACCTCCGGCCCAAAACTTTAGGATACTGGGGTTAGCAAAGTGGCAGAGTAAACCGATTTGCCCACAGGGCACCAATGGCACTGAGTGGCATGCCATATGCATTTGCTTACTGCCCAACCCTGGGCTTCCAATCACTTCATCCACTCTCAGCTGCAAACTGCCCAGAGGAGTTTCCAAAATATTTTCCTATGAAATCGCTGAGGCAACAGCAGGCAATGTAGACACCGTTCTAAGCCTAGAGACGAGGTGCTCCAGTGTCCAGCATAGTGTCTCAGCCTAGGTCAAGTGAAATCCTTCAAACACTTTGTCCCCCTTCCCCACAGAAGCAATGATTTGGTTAGAGAGCAGCTGAGTGGGAGAGTTGACTGCTTATCTAGGCCAGGTATAGTGCCCCATCTTTCCAAGCCACAAAGAGTCCCTGTCCAGTGACACTCAGACCTCCTTCCTTCTCTCGCTTCTCACATCCTGATCCTCCGTTTCTCATTGCTGCCCTGGGCCCCTCAACAGGAAACAAAATGCAACCAGATGTTCTCATGAGTTTTCTCCCATAGGAGCCCACAGCATCATTTCCCTTCCACACATGTCCACCTTTGCAGCTGCCTTGTTATCATGTGTATCTATGGAAACTGTTTGGATAGAGGGGTTGGGGGATGTGCTCTCAGCCACGACAGCTTTAGGGGTATGAAGGACACAGGACTGGGTGGCGAGAGATGCTAAACCGAGATGCAATTTTAGCTCTGAAGCTGGGGTGGTCTTGTGATGGTCTCAGTAGAAGAAAGGAACAGAGGCCACACCTACTGATCAGCTGCAGGGTATGGGCTGGCCCTTGGGAGGGGCTAGGTTCCTTAGAGGCTGAGGGTGAGTCCCTAAGGAAGATGGAGAGCGCTCTCTGAACTGGAGGACACAACCCAGCCCGTACCGTGGAGGACCAGCTGTGCTAGCCCAGTGTTAGTCACTAAGTCTAGAAGACAAAGGGGAATGTTGCTCTCATGTTGCATGTCCCATTAGAGTCATTACATTCAGAGCGAATCAAGCATTGCCCCCAGGTATGCTGGACGCCCACAGCCACGTCCTTTATCACCATGACATGCTGCGCCTCCCACTGATTTCACAGTGAACAATGAATGTGTCCAGGGCCCTCTTTGTGTGTGTTGGATCCATATGAATGGGAACACATCGGGTGCTGCAAGGAAAATGAGAAGGGCCACACCCGTCAGTCAGGAGGCTGCCGGATACGTCAAGTTGTCGGACTTGTCCAAGCACATTAGCTTACTTACTATGTAGAATCTTTCCTTACAGACTGATGCACTTCCCAAGTCCAACCGGCCTGCTGTGCCAGTCAATGTTCCCTCTTGACTTCTCCCATCCCAAAATGCCACCAGCTTCTATCCTCTTCATCCCTCTGCCTGGCCACCATATTGCCACCCATCTGCATTTGATGTTTCCATGCAGGAGATGCCACTCACTCAGGTTATAAATGTGGTCACCCAGGAGCCCACAGAAATAAGAACTGAGGGTTTGCCAAGGAGTAACAGATAGGCAGAATGTGAACCAGAAATGTGCTTTTTAAAAATTGGTGTGTGTGTGTGTGTGTGTGTGTGTGTGTGTGTGTGTGTGTGTGTGTAGTCAGTGCTACTGTATCCCCTTGAGCTGGAGTTACTGACAGTTGTGAGCCTAAACATGGGTGCAGGGAAGCAATCTCTGCTTCTCTGGAGGGAAACCAAGTGTCCCGAACTGCAGAGCCAACTCCTCTCTCCAACCCACCTTTCCTTGTTTGCTTTTTTGGTGATTTTTTTTTTTTTTTTTTTTTAAGACAGGGTCTGACTATGTAGCCTTGGCTGGCCTAGAACTTGCTACATAGGTCAAGCTGGCCTCCTGTCTCTGCCTCCCTTGTGCTAGGATTGCTCTACTTCTGTTATTTTTAATTAAATGTAAGTGAATTTATCTGCACGTTGGTATGTGCGCATGAGTGAGGGTGTGCATGGAGGCTGGAGCTGTGGGATCGCCCTAGAGCTAGAGTTACAGGCAGTTGTAAGCCACACAGTGTGGGTGCTGGGAACTGAACTCTGATCCTCTGTAAGAGAGATGGACTCTCTTAATCACTGAGCAACCCTCTCAGACCCCTAAGAAGACCACTTAATTTAAACAAACTTTCTCTAGTTCCTACAGACTCATCATTCTCTGTTGTTTTAAAGCAGCTATTTTTCAAATCACCTGAGTATAAATGATGGGCATTCTGTTGATTTACTCGGGAGATGAGAGAGGGAAGCAATAGACTAAGAAATCACAGAAATGGGTGATTAGCAAAGTATTCATTCCTTAACCAGGAAACTGTATAGCATTTTGTTGTTGTTGTGAGACTTGACTGTAATTTTTGTTATGGTCTTTATATCTATGTTATTCGTTTTGCCAAAGCATAAGAGTGTTCTTCTGAATCGCATCCTTAGAGTCTCACCCCAACCCAGTATTTTAATACTATTGATTCTAGAAGGCACATTATTTCATGGAAATTCTGAACGATTAGAACCAAAGAAATCTTAACCGAGATTCTGCAAGATATAAATACACTCACATCACTCAATAAGCATGTGACTAAAATTGTAGAATACAATCCAAGTTCACAATATGCATGGCTGAAATAAACAAATTAAAAGACTATAAAAATTTGGTACATTTGTTTGTGTAACCAATCAGCATATTCCAAATTTTAATCAGTTCATGAGTAGATGTGCATTTTATTTAAAAACCACGAATCTGCATCAGATGCCAGTTGCCTGCAGAGTGATTGGTGGATGAATGGTTTTGTCTACAAAGACCAGAAGAGGTGCCAGTGACTTCAAATTCTCAGGCACCAAGAGAGACCCACAAGGTTCACAAATCACCATGTGATACTATCAAAGGAGAAAAATAAAGCAATAGTAATCAACTCTAAATACATGGAGATAAATGAACTGCCTGACAAATATTTCAAAGCATTTTTAAGGAAGTGATAAGAACTTTCCCAGATAAAAGCAGAGGGAGTTCATCACTTCTAAGTCTACCTAAAAAAAAAAAAAAAAAAAAAAAAAAAAAAATGCTAACTGGGTTGTTCAAATAGAAATAGAAAGATTCCTATATGAATAAGAAATGCACTGTAACAGCTAACAGCATAAGCAAATTTAGAACACTAGCTACTATGGTGACCATGTAAATAACTTTTTAGCAAGGCAAAAAGTAAAAGCAAAAGTATTTAAGATAACTATGATTATAATAATATGATAATAGTTAAATAAAGGATGTAAACTGTGACATTAATAACAAAACATAGGAGAAGTTAAGACAGATATTTTTAATATAGTAAAAGGTACAACTTTAGGGTGTTTCATATAAATCTCATGATGACCATGAAAGAAAAGATGTATAGAATATATAGAATTCTTTTACCCAAAATACAAAGGTAAAAGCAAGCATGCCATTGCAAATAATCATCTCACAAGAGACAGAAGACAGAAAGAACAGAAAAGGGGGACTTCAAGGCAGTCAGAAAACAATGAAGAGGAAGAAATAAGCCCTCATTTACTAATAACTCTAAAAACATATATAGGTTAACTACTCTAATTAAAATACATAGAATTCTGGGGAAAGGTTAAAAGATTCTACATTAGATTAACTTAATGGCACACACAGAAGGAAAGTGAAGGGATGGATTAATGGATTCCATAAAACTGAATAAAGAAGGTCAAGGGTTACTATACATACATATACATACATACATACATATATATATGTATATATATATCCATCAAACAGCATATACTTTAAGCCATAAATGTCACGTATTATATGATGACAAGTATTCATTAATTTATAGGCTATAACACTGTGAGTGTGCCTCAACATCGGAGTACTTAAATATATACAACAAATACTAACAAAAGTGAAGGTTGACATAGATTACGGTACAATGACAGCAGCAGAATTCAATACTTCACTTTCAGCAACTGACAGACCACCATGACAGAAAAATAAGTGGCAGGCTTGAAGAACACCTTAAACCATAAAAACATTTTTTTTAATGCATAGATAATTGACAAGAAAAAAACTGGATGGATCATACTTACTAATTTCACATTGTCTTTTAAAGCTACAATAATCAAATTATATGGTCCAGGAATCGAAACTGACACAACAAAGGACATGGGAAAAAAACAATCATGTAAAACATGGTGAGTTAATCTTTGACAAGACTCCAAGAATACACAATAGAGAGGGAATCTCTTCAATAAAATGTGCTAGGAAAACAAGGTAGGTACATGAAAACATAGATTGACTAATACCTTAAATTGCACACAAAAATCAAATGTAAATGGAACAGGGATTTAAATATTCCAAATACCAAAGCCAGAAAATGCTAGAGGAACACATGGTTATGAGCAATGATTTTGTGAAAAGCACTTTCCCATACCAAAAGCTAAATGAGATTATATCAAGTGACAAAGTTCCAAAAATTCTGTTCAGTAAAGCGAACAATCCACAGACTAAAGAATCAGCCTATGGACATCCCAAACCATCTAGCTGATAAGGGGTCAATGTCTAAAATATGCAAGATATCAAACAACTCCAAAGAAAGAATCCAAAGCAAGAAGTGCATAGCCTCGTGTAAAGGGGGCAAAGAACCTGCCCAAATATTCCAGAGAGGACACACAGGTAAAGAACAGGGAGATGAGAAAGATTCAACATCAAGCCATTAGAGAGTACAAGCAAAAAACACAACGAAATGTTGACCTCACCTATGGACGGATGACTGTTACTAAATAACTACAGAGAAGTGCCAAGAAAGATGTAGAGGAAAGAAACGATGGTTTCTTGTGGGTGGGATATAGATAGCTCTGAGCAGCCATGATGAGAGCAGTGTAGAGGCTCTTCAGGAAGTTGATAACTGAACTTCACAGGGTTGGACAATCTCAGCCCTAAAATAAATCCTAAGGTTATGAAATCAGTGTGTTAAAGAAATGGCACTTACTCCGATATTCATGCGATGTAACTTATGTCATTCAAGTTATGAATCAACCTAATTGCCCAGGAGTGTATAAATGGATAGATAAAAACATCTATCTGGATAATAGATTATTGATATATGATAGATAAGTACGTAGAAGAGAGGTTATAGACAATAGAGAGATTGTAGGTAGAGATGATAGATGATGTAGAGATATAAACAGGCAGACAGACAGATAAAAAACAGACAGATAGATGATAGAGTCAATATTATTCAGACTTCATAAAGGACAAACTATCATTTGTGGCATTTGAAAGACACCAAAAAGTGTTATGGAGAGCAAAGTAACTCAAATACAAAAAAAAACAAAAACAAAAACAAAAAACAAAAACCTATATGATTTCACTTAAGTTTGCAATCTCAAGAAGCTGAATTCAAAAGGGTCAGAAGGAGGAATATAGGTTGTTGAAATTGGGGTTGGAGGAACATGGAGATATGTTGCTATAAATATCCGAGGGATAAACAGGACCTGCTGATCTTCTGCAAAACTGGTGAGCACATACAGTAATTAATATTATATGCTTGAAATTGCCAAGCATAGATTTTATATATTTTCAGCACACACAGAGAAACTTTATGAATTGATGCTAGATTAATTATGTAATTATGTTGATATTAATAATCACTGTGTATCCAGATCAGAATGTACAATTGCATACCACATCTATATACAATTTATTTGACAATTGTAACAATGAACTTGAGAACAAGAAATCGTAAATAAGTTAAAGATATAATGAAATAATTCCATTATATTCACATGAAGACATGAAATGTGTCAAAACACTTAAAGGGTAAGGCCACTGTATAAGAAATAAAAAGAAAATAGATCCACAAAGAGACTATGACAATTTCTGCCCTGTGAGTTGGGTTTCAATAGCATCTTAGTTTATTAGTTTGAGGTATTCCTTAGCTTTGCCAAAATGTCCAGCCTTCATGCACTGGTATCTAAAGTTTCAGAAACTTTTGAAGAATGATGGAAACTTTTGCTATTTAGGTTTTTATTACCTATAGGTTTTTTTGTTTTGTTTTTTTAGTTTTCTAAAGCCATAAGTACAATTAAAACCATTCACTTCGCTTCTGTTCATTTTAGGTTCAGATGCAATAAAAAGAAAAAAATACTCAAACTTTCTGAGTTATTTTAAAGTCTACTCCAAGCATTCTCTATATGTTTTGTAACTGACTCAAGTTGAAGTAGGAAATAAGTATCCTACACATGCAAACAATCACAAGAAACATTACCTTTGATCGCACCTGGAGTCCTGGAGTTTGTTTTTCTCATACTTGGCCTATTTTACCGACTTTCGAAAAGCAGTCTCAACCCAATTGGTATCTAAACCAAACACAGTTTTCGCTAAGGGAACTTCAGCTTTCTTAGCAGCCCTCTCCCTCAAGGGTCGCTATGGCAACCCGGCTGTCTGTGCAGGCACTCTATTCCCTCATTCCTCAGCCTTACCCCCTGCGTACAGACCAAATGCATCACTCCTGTGCCAGCCTTTCTGCGGGAGCTGTTTGCACATCAATTTATGAAAAACGCTTTAGCAGCATTTTCAGTGCAGGAAGAAAAAAAAAAAAAGGCTGGTTTCCCTCGTATAATCCAAAACTCATTGTTTTGATGTTATACTCTAATTGTTAATTTGATTATGGCAGTGATTGTGCAATTTGTACAAGCATCAAATCACCACACTGTTCACTTTGGAGTATGTGGTTTTATCAATTAAATCCTAACAAAGCTAGAGAAAACAGAACATGAATAGCTTCTAAAGGTTTTTATTTATTTTAAAGTAATCATTTATATTAAATAAAAACACCCAAAATTCTTACTTTATAAATATGTTCTCAATTTTAATTTTAAACCATGGGAAAAGAAGCTACATGAATTTTTTTATAGAATATCACAATACTGTCTAATTGATTTATATTTACACGGGCACACTAGTGTTTGTTCTTAACTTGTTAAGTAAACTTCCTGAGTTTTCTACAAATATCTAATAATGACATATGCAATAAAACTAGAATTAATGTATTTATAGGCACATTATACCAAGTTGGCAGAGTAAAATTGTTATATATTTTAAAAGTATATTAGAGCAATAATAGATGGCTTCACATTATTTGATTGTATAGAATGTCAGTTAAGAAAAAAAAAAAGTTCTACAAGAGGCAAGGGGAAAGGCTCAAGAGGTGTTTAAAAGTTCTGTATAATACTGCCCAAGGCAGTTCAAGACTAGGTCACCAAACAAGACGCGTTCACAGTCTTCCTAGGACTCAAACAAAATAATCCTTGGACCTGAAACTTCCACACAAAACAGAAATCAACCAGAACCAGAGTGAGGTCTATTTAATCTGATGCCAAAGCAAGATGAATCCAATTCATTCTCTTATCCTACTTACCTGATAGTAACGCTTATTTTAATATCAACCTTGTAAGTGCCCTGGAGTTCTCGAAATAAAAGATGTTGACTATTACAATGACTTATAGAAATACAACAGCTAGTCTAGGGACAAGCAGATGGAAGCCACACACTTTCTCAGGAGTCGATCTGGGGCTTTGTTTGGGAAGGCCACACATCTGTTTCAGACTTGTAGCTGTGACATTTGCTATGAGGCTTAATGAGCTGAACAGACTCTTCATGCCTCAGTTTGCCCATTTGGAAGAAAGATGTGCAAGTAACATAACAAGTCCCACAGAACCACTACAGAGATTTCATGATGTTTTAACATTTAATTTCTTGAGATTTATATATGTTTTTATTTTATTTATGTACGTCATTTTCCTGCATATTGGTACATGTGAGGTGCTCGTAGGAGGCAGATGAGGGTGTGAGATTCCCCTCAGAACTGAGTTCAAGTGGTTGTCAATCACCATAAAGTTTTCTTTTCTTCAACAAACAGCAGTGCATCTAAGTCCATTTCCTCCCCGACCTGCCTTCTGACACTGAACACCGAGGTATATTTGTTAATTATAAACAGAGCATCTCTCCCCATGATGAAAAGCAGTGAAAAGGAGCTTGGAGAGTTCCAGGGTTGGAGGAGGCTGCTCACTTGTTTTATAATAACCTGCCCTTTCTTTTTAAACCCCAGGGAACAACCAACTTGTCCTTCCCTTTTATTTTTGGTTTGCCGGGCTTCAAGGGTGGTGTTTCTTTTCAGGGAGGAATAATAGCGACTTCAAGACACTGTCACCAGTCACCGTTCAGAAAATAACAGCTACGGGGGGGGGGGGGGGGGGGAGGGTGGCGCACAGAGGGAGACAGGACAATTAGGGGGCGGAAAAGCATAGGTTCCGAGGCCATTTCAAATGACATAAAAGCAAGGCGAAAGTAGAAACTTGGCAGCAAATCTCAGGTTTGTGCTGCTGCCAGATAAGGCTTAGCGGAATCCTTCAATGATGTGCGGGTGCCAAACACACAAGAGGCAGGAAGAAAAACCACAAATGAACTTGCAGCAAGGTGTCTTTGGAGTGCCACTCCAAGATAAACCTCACTAACAATGGCGGCCACAGGACAGACGAGCATCACTTAAGGGCATAATCTCAGAGGTGAAAAAACACTGCACCAACTCTGTTTTCAGGGCCTCAAAAGAAAGTATCTTCCCTCTTTTCAACGTACTCTTGTAAACATCGACTTTAAAAGATTATTGTTAGAGTATATACCATAACATTTTGATATATATATATTTATATAGAGTGTGAAATGATCAATAAAGTTAGGCATGACTTAACTTTTATGTATATTAAGAGGACCCGAAATCTACTCAGAAAGAAATTCAGCGTACTGATACATTGTTAGAAGTATATAATTGTCATTATTACTATTATTTAAGACAAGGTTTTTCTGTGTACTCCTAGCTTTGTTGAAACTCACTCTGTAGACCAGGCTGGCTTAAAACTTTATAGGGACCCACCCGCCTCTGCCTCCCAAGTGCTGGAATTAAAGGCATGCACCACCATTGTCCAGCTGCATTAATGTATTATTAGCAATAGTCAACAAACCGGTCCTTAGATCTCTAGCCCGCTTGCTCTACTGTCCCACATTATTACAACTTAGCATCCTATGGCCCAAGCTTTCCTGTGTTACCTTCTCCACATGCTCCTGGTATTCTATTGTTGCAATGAACTGTTTACTAGAGTTCACAACTTTATACAACATTTTCCCTATATAAGGTAATTTCATCCGACATAATGTTCTTCGCATTTGCCCATGTCATTGAAAGTGGCTGAATAATAAATAGTAATATGTGTATATATGTACATATGTGTGGCATATATGTTTATAATGTCATGGCACCCTTATTCATTAAGCCCTATGGATGGATGGTTTGGCAGTAACTCTTTAATTGTGCTATTTAATGAAGTACATTTTCTTTTTCTCAAAGTATCATAAACTTGAACACCGTTCTCTTAACCTATTACTGCTAGAATTTTCATATTCTTAACAGTAAAGAGCTTTATTGAACAAGTCTACCAGTCCCTCTGAAGTCAGTGTCCAGGGGAGATCATTTGGAAGCTTCTCTGAACCCTTTAGTCTCTATTCTTACTCAAACTCCACCATCTGCTGAAGCAAAGGCAACATAAAAAGTTAAGAGAACAAAAGAATATTCTTGTCATGATGACTTTAGCTCCAAACTCCCCTTGTTGTCTGAGTGACAGCTAGTTATTACAGCAGAAAATTGGCATTTATTGATGTGTGTGTGTGTGTGTGTGTGTGTGTGTGTGTGTGTGTGTATGAAACCCCAAAAAGTAAAATGTGATCATTAAAGCAGAGAACAATGAAGATAAGAAGAGAAGTAAGACACTGTGATATGATAAATAAAAGATCCAGAGACTGATATTGGGGTTCAAGCTTCAAGCTGAAAATCAGAAAAGCAAAGCAGCCAAGCCACTAGCTCTTATCACTCTACCTCAGGCTGAAAGGGCTGATCCTATTTCCACGAGTTCTCATCAAGCCTCAGACTGCTGCCTCTCCTTGGCATGCCTGGGGAAATCAATGTCTGAGACTGACCACTGAAGGCCCTGCTCCTATCTTTTATCTCTCTCTAGTGCTGGCATTAAAGGCATGAGCTCTGTTACTCTTTTAGACTGATTCTATCTCATGTAGCCCTGGGTGGCCTTGAACTCAGAGAGGCTGCCTTTGTCTCCTGAGTCCTGGGATTAAAGCTGTATGCCACCACTGCCTGGCTTCTATGGCTAACTAGTGTGGCTGCTTTGCTATTTTTTTTTTAATCTCCATTGACTTTAATAAATCATAAACAATACATCACCACAGGACCCTCCCCTCCACGCACACACCATGACCATCATCGCTGAGAAGTAAAACAGGGATGACTACACCTCATTTCTGTTGACACATATTAAAATACATGAAAACGTGGATTTATTCCTTAGCACTTTGTGATAGCAGAGGAAGAGCATGCCATGGAACACAGAGTCCAGAATGACATTTTGGTCTATCTTAACAGGGAAGAAGTTCATTAAAGAATGGTTGTGGCATGAGGGCTCATGTGGGGGTGGAGGTAAGTATTGAAAGAGCAGACTGGATAGAGGGTCATTTCAGGGCTAGGTAGAAACCTAGTGAAAAGAAAACTCCCAAGAATCTATACAGATGGCCCAGCAAAGACTCCTAGCAAAAGGGGATACATAGCCTGAACTGGCTATCTCCTGGGACTGGGCAAGACTACCAGTGCAGGGGTTGGGTCACCAGCTGAGCTACACCTTTGACCTATAGTCTGTCCTACCTATGGGATGTTCTGGGATAAGGAGGATGATGAGATTGTGAGAATGGCCCACTAATGACTGGTCAAGCCTGACACCCAGGCCAAGACAGTGAGCCTACACCTGACACTGCCTGGAGTTCCAGGACCCAGAGGCTGGATAGCCTAGAGACCTAGGATAGAACCAAGCATTCATGGAGAAAAATACCAGTGTAATGATGCCTAATGGTATTCTGCTATACTCATAGATTAGTACATAACCCAGGAGTCATAGGAAAGGCTTCATCTAACAACCCATGGAAACAGACGCAGAGACCCACAGTCAAACATTGGGCCAAACTTAGGGAACCCTTCTGAAGAGAGGGAGGAAGGATTGTTGGATCTAGAGGAGTCAGGGACATCACAGGAAAACCAACAGCATCAACTAATCTGCTGTCATCGGGCTCACAGGGACTGACTCAACCAGGGAGCCTGCATGGAACGGACCTAGGCCCTCTGCATATATGTGTAGCTTGGTATTCCTGTGGGACTCCTAACAGTGGGAGCACGGGGGACCCTCTCTGCTATCTCTGGCTTTTAATGGCTTGTGGGACCCTGTTCCTCACATTGGGTTGCCTTGCCCAGCCTTAATACAAGGCAAGGTACTTACTTAGCCTTACTATAGCTCAATGGGGCATATTTTGTCTAAATCCATGGGAGGCCTGCCCTTTTCTGAGTAGGAACAGAGGAGGAGTGGTCAGGGAGGGCAGAGGAAAGGTCGGGGGGGTACTAAGAGGAGAGGAGGAAAGGGAACCCGCAGTTGAGATACTAAATAAATAAACTAACAAATAAATAGTTTTAAAACTCTAGTTAAAACGAATGGTTTGGGGATACATAGAAGATGTCAGGATTGAAACATCTATTTATAACTTCACTTTTGGCCAAACTAAATTCCAAGAGGATTGGAAAATTAAAGGAAATGAAGTGACTATACCAACTGCCCCCAAACAGTAAGAACCAAGGCTTTCCAGGTGCTGGGAAATGCTCTGAGACTGAAGGAACATCCGAGGATGGCCTAGTTTGCTTCTTTGTTGCTGTGATAAAATTCTGACCAAAAGAAAGTTGGGGAAGGTTGCATGTAGTAAGTTGTCATTGAGGGAAGCCAAGACAGGAGCCCAAGGCAAGAGTCCAAGACAGGAACCCAAGGTAAAAGCCCAAGGCAGGTGTCCAAGGCAGGAGACTGAAGCAGAAACCATCAGACTAAAGCTTCTTTCTGGCTCACTTGGTTGCTCAGCTGCCTCCATCACACAGCCATACCCTAACTGTTCAGGGATGACTAATACTTGGGATGTCATAAACATAATGGCCAATGCATCAGGGAATTATTTCCCAAAATAGAAGTTTAAAACTTAAATGGTGCCAACGAGGAAAAACTTTAAAACCTATTACATTACTAATATAGAAATCTGCAGTTCACAAAATGCATGTTAAAGTCTGTGAAATAAAGCTTGACATTACTGAAGTTAAAAATAGAGACTATAACAGCGAAATATGCATAGCATCAGAGGAAATCTTAGAACAGAGATTTTTGAACATCAAAGAGCTTCTGTTTCTAAAATCCAGACTGTTGATTCATCTGTGGTTCTCAAAATACCTGGGCCAGCGTCATTGGCATGACTAGGAAACTTGTGAGAGAAATCACAGGCACCAAAGTAGCCTCCAGACTCAGATACGACATCCCCACTGAAAAGGATTCCAGGGTGATGTGCTAGGGAGATAGCTGTGCTTGCTATGCAAGTGTGAGGACCTGAGTTCAAATCCCCAACACCCATGTGAAAAGCTAGATGTGATGGTGCACAGCTGTCATCCTGGTGTGTGTAAAGAGGAAGACAGACAAGAGGGTCACTAATGTTCACTGCCAGGCTAGGGCTAGATGTAAGCTTAGTGACAGAGCTAACTCAATACCTACATGAGTGACATCAACTGTGGTCTCCATGTGCTCATACACATACCTGCACATTCACTTGTATGCACACACAGACAGACACACACACACACACACATACACACACACACACATACACACATATACACACACATACACGTACACACATACACAGACACACACAAATATACACACATGCACATACACACACATACACACACAGACACACACATACATACAGACATATACACACACATACACACATACATATACAAGCACACACAAATTCTCAAGTGATTTTTATGCATAATAAATCACGAGGATCACTTCACAAATCACACACAATAGAAAGTTCTGTGAATTTAACAGCATGTACCAAACTCTTTTCTTTCTCCCTCAACTCCTTGGTGTTATTACAGACACTTTCTGCTTCCTCGTGTTAACTGTGATTAGTACCAACATCTGCCTCATAATGATATCATTATGGTCCTGGAGTTAATAGCTGAGATGCACACGAAGCAACAAAACAACAACCGCTTTTAATCACAAAGGTCAGAGACCCTATTAAAAACTGTGACCAATAGCATAAAAGGCACGCATTTGAAAGCAGTGAATGGCTCCATGCATCTGTAGCAGGAAGAGAAAAGTGGGTCCAGAATGGGGTTTGATGATTGTTGAAATGACTGGGGCGGGGGAGCAAGGTAGGATTAAAGACACATATACACAATCGCACGAGGTGTATTCTCAAGTAATTGTGACAATTTACAGCCACACACCTCGTTCATTCACACAGAGATCTCTTGGGAGAAACTGGAAGGGTGAGATCTTATGCTCATCTAAACTGAGTTAGACTAGGAATCTTCTCTCCCTGAGGGCAAGCCTGTGTTCATTTGACTTGCATATGCCGATAAAGTATCTACAAAGGATAGAAAAATTAGGAGGACACTTTGTGACGTGATAAACGAGTCCTCACTAAGTATCTTGTGATCCGAATGCAATCTTAGCCTGTCATGAAGATGTGTTCTTAGTAATCTTAGTCTAATTAATTTCTTGTTGGATTTACACTTTACTGAACAACATGATTTTAAAACCAAAAAACGCAAGTGTAGAAATTATGTCACTGTTGCCTAGACTGTCTGACAGCTTCCCTAAACTCTTCAGTGGGTTGTCATTAATGAGATCTAAATAAATTACCATAAATTCAAAGCAAAGTAGATGTAAAACGCAGTCATATGTATGTGTTTGTTTTTAGTCTTCTGTTTCACATTGAATAATATAGAAATTAAAGTGCTGATACTCTGTGTTCATTGTGGATATGTGATGGTCTAAAACACACAAAATTATTATTATTATTATTATTATTATTATTATTATTATTATACTTTCCAACATTCCTTTGAGGCTCTTTCTTCCATCTCCCCATTTTGATTTTCATGTCAACAGCTTAGCCAGTCTAGCCTGTGTCTTTTGGGTCTGATAGATAGGAAGTCACTAGGCCCATGATTACCATCAGAAGTTGCCAAAGACCAAAGCACATAACTACCTTAGCCTATCTGGAGAGGCCCAACCAGTCTCTGTCACTGGGGACAGGTTTCAAAGAGGCCATCTTGGTTCCCCAACTTCATAGCTCTGGGCCATTCAGGTTCTTCAGTCAGAACAACCTCGGGATAGGTAGAGCACACCTGCTCCAGCAGGAACTCAGACTTGTTCTAGTTGTTTACACAGGAGCAAGTGAAAACATGGAACCCTGCTCCTTCCGCAGCCTACCAGGGAGTTGTCCAGGAAGAGACAAAAAGTAACAGAAAGCTTTCTCTTTTTTTAAAAAATTATATATATTTTTATTTAAATCTGAAACATGCTTGTTTTACATATTCCCACACCCTCCTGTCCTCCCGTTCCCCCCACCGACCCCCAACCCATCCCCTTTCTGTTCCCCAGGGAGGGTGAGGCCTTCCATGGGGAGTCTTCAAAGTCTGTCATGTCATTTGGAGCAGACCCCAGGCCCTCCCTCATGTGTCTAGGCTGAGGGAGTATCCCTCTATGTAGAATGGGATCCCAAAGTCTATTCTTATACTAGGGGTAAATACTAATCCACTACCAGAGGCCCCATAGACTGCCCAGTCCTCCTAACTAAATCACATTCGGGGAATCTGGGTTGGTCCTATGCTGGTTTCCCCGCTATCAGACTGGAGTCCATGAGCTCCCCCTTGTTCAGGTCAGCAGTTTCTGTGGGTTTCTCCAGCCTGGTCTTGACCCCTTTGCTCATCACTCCTCCCTCTCTGAAACTAGTTTCCAGGAGTTTGGCTAGTGTTTAGCTGTCTGTGGGTGTCTGCTTCTGCTTTCATCAGTTACTAGATGAAGGCTCTAGGATGGCATATAAGGTAGTCATCAATCTTATTATAGGGGAAGGGCATTTAAGGTAGCCTATCTACTACTGCTTAGATTGTTAGTTGGAGTCATCCTTGTAGATCTCTGGACATTTCCTTAGTGCTAGATTTCTCTTAAAACCTATAACGGCTCCCTCTATTATGGTATCTCTTTTCTTTCTCTCCTCAATTCTTTCCCTGACTCAGTCTTCCTGCTCCCTCATGCCCTCCTCTCCCCTCCTCTTCCTCCTGACTCCCTCTCCCCTCATCCCATGCTCCCAATTTGCTTGAGAGATCTTGTCCCTTTCCCCTTCTCCATCAGACCATGTCTGTCTCTATTAGGGCCCTTCTTGTTTCCTAGCTTTGACAGAAAGCTTTCTATGGTCATTTTCCTCGGTGAAGAATAGAAAATGGTGATATCTGTGCCCACAGCACCATGGAGAATGGCAATAAAAGGTCCGTCCTCCCTGGACCTTTTCCTCCGAAGGGCACAAATGAATTTGTATTGGATCCATTCCTGGGAGAGAGGTAGCAGCTTCTTTAGCAAAAGAAATAGTATCATTTTATTGTCTTAAATTACCAGGAAGAAAAGGGTGGCATGTGACTAAACTTAGTTTTAAATTATTACCTGCAATTTGTTTGTTATTTAGAATGGATTTTTAAAAACTGATGATGCTAGCCTATTTATCCCCATGGGTTTCCTAATTGTCCTTTTCAAGACATCAACCTTCTGTAAGCACAAGAACTAAACTTTTTCCTTTCACTTTCTCAGTCAAGGGTGTGTGTGTGTGGGAGGGTGTAGCTTCTTAACCATATGTGAACTGTCCTTTTCCTTGAGCATTTGAGAAGACAAGGAGAAATTATGTTTGTATGTCATAACTATATCTAATAACTGAAGGTATTTAACTGATATCCTCTCTTTTTCTGTTTGTGTGTATATGTGTTGTTTTGTATCTACATATAAATAATACATACAATAAATATGTATTATATGTTATACATTATGTAAAATATATAGATATTTATACATACACACATATATATGTAACCATATATGTATGCAGATATTCACCCTGTAAACACATGAAGGCCAGAAGTCAACATCTAGTATCTCCTTCTATCTCTCCCCCCTTACTTTGCATTGATTTTCTATCTGAACCTGGAACTCAGGGGCTTGAAACCCCAGAGAGACCCTGTCTCTGCTTCCAGCATTGGGATTACAGGCACACAGTACCCCACCCAGCTTTTTAAAAGTGTGCTGGGGATCTGAACACCGGCCCTCATGCTTACACCGCAAATACTTTCCCCAGGGCCCTGGCTGTATTCCTGTTGTTATTATGTAACACTCAATACTTCAGGGACATAGCAACCAAGCCAATGCTTGTTACAAACTTATCCAAACAGAAACGTCTACAAGTGACAATGTGTTTCTGTTTTTGTCCATATTGTCCTCTGGTCTTTGGTTCTTTCTAGCATCCTTGTGGAAGGACAGCTCCATTGTTACATAGCTCAATCCTACAGGCCCTTCCTTTTTTGTAAAAGAATGTTCATTTCTATTCTTAACAGGAGAGAGTCAAATTGGAAGTGCTTTGAGGGAAATACACAGAATAAAGGAATTCACACACAGACACACACACTGAATTAAAAACTGTAGTGCTTTTGTGGATTAAGAAATAACTCCAGGGTCATGACCTGCCCAATGTCAAAAAACCAGTTAGTCACAGAAAGGCTTAAATGAGGTCCATCATTACCCACACCCAGGAGTTCCTTCCTCTGCAGTTGGAAAGACTGACCACAGGAAAGGTCTTCCAATTCACCTTCTGCTGGGGAAAGAAGAGATACCCAAGGGGGGTAAGGGGAGTTGATTAAAGTAAAGCCCAAAGCCATAGGATCAATGAGCTCCCTGATTTTGCAGGGCTGTTTTGTGCTAAGTAGGTGATGTGTGTGCTGGTGTCATTTAACTCACCAGACAGAGGGTACAGGGTCATAAAAGCTGTCAGTCACAAGCTCTGGGTCCAATGAACATTTCCCGGAGGAACAATGAGTGGAGTGCAGGTCTGTGAGTCATTGGCAACAGTGCCAATTACTCTAATTAGGCAACGCCTCCCGTTCGCCTGGGGCCATGGAAGACAAACGGTAAGCCCCGTACTCGCACTCACAGGGAGAATGCATGCAGGCACGCTTGGCTTGAGGCACTGAGGCAGACTCTATTGATAGAACAATGCTGGTTAGAGTTCCTGTAGAGGAGATAGGCACCCCAGGTAGACAGGGAAAGTGAGTGCAATCTGTTTCTTGTAAAGTCTCTTTTCACCATTGGCCTCCATCAGTCCGTCTCTACCTTTGATCTAGTTGTTAATGCTACAGAACCTTGTAGAACTCATCCCTGACTTCAGCCACTCTCCATTCTCTACCTCCCCAATCCCCACCTCCTCAGTGCTGGAAGTACAAGTGTGTAAGGCCACACCCAGCTTCTTACAGGAGTTCTGGGAAGGTGAGCTCAGGTCCTCTTTGCTTCTAGAGCAAAACATTTGCCCACTGAGCCATCCTCCCAGCCCACAAGTAAAACCTTTGAAAAGGCATAAGCATTGGAGCTGGGAAGTTGGCTCAGTGGTTAAGAGTACTGGCTGCTCTTGCAGAGCACTCTGATTCCAATCTCAGAGCTCACAGGGTGTCTCACAGTAGACCATAACACTTGTTCTAGAAGATCTGATGCACTGTGTTGGCCTCTGAGGGCACCAGACACACATGTGGAGCACAAAAAAAAAAAAAAAAAAAAAAAAAAAAAAAATACAGTGAAGCACTCTTAAAATACAAAATAAATCTTAAGAAGAAAATAAAAACCATTAGAAATATTCGACCAAGCTATCAGTCAACTTCATTTAGTTGTACATTCTGCAAAACAAATTACAGGAGGGCCCACGTGTGTAGGAATCTCTCAAACCCAGAGAGAGAGAGAGATACAAAACAACACATACATTCCCACATATTGTAACAAACATTGGAGATTCAAGTTTACAAGCAGTGTTTGACTCCAGTTTTAGGGAGAAGAATGGCTGCCAACCTCGGGTGGACCCATAACCCACGTCATCTGTCAAGCCCCAGCCGTCCATCCCAGACGGATGCATGACTGAGTCCTTGGAAGAGAAAGGGCACGACCCTGTAAATGTATCAAAGACAACTGAAACCGTGGCTCACATAGCACAGTACAACCGATATGGGAAATCCAGGACGAACACCTTATTGGACAGACCTGATAAAGGGAGGGCATAATTCGCTTGCCTGCCCCCGAGGCATGAGGGACCCTAAGGCTGTGATGGCGTGACCCCATGCTGACCTATTGTCTGATTCTTGGTGTGTGCTTCAAGGGCTGGTGGTTTCCAGAGGGCCCCATCCTTCGTGGTTGACACAGCCTGCTGGACTGCCTGCGGGTCCACCTGTGTGCCATCTGGGCCTGGAGCTGACCTACCGTCCCTTGCTCCTGATCTCTCCCCCCCTCCCCCGCTCCGGGTCCTGTTCAGTCTTCTCATCTAACAGCTGAATTTTCCAGTTTTACTCTCAAGCCTGCGACCCCAGCAGCATCCAACCCCACCTGCTCTGATTGGTTATCTTATTAACTTGTAATCATTCTGTAACCCGTGTATGTGTAGAGATACATAGATGTCGTCACTGTGTGCCCTGTGAGGTGTGATAGGAGGTTAAATGTTAGCAGTTAGGACCAGACTAAGAAACTTGCATTCATCTTGACTTTGACTAAGCTCCCTAGGTAGGTGGGTTTATGACAAGTTGGTGTTATTTGAAATCGTCAAAGTTGCGAGTTTATTGTTAATCTATACATCCTGACACCGTAGAAAGACACACACATGTCCATCTATGTCTTTGGCATATTGTACCCATGATACACACAATGGCAATAAAAGGTAAAAAAAAAAAAAAAAAAAAATTAAATTAAAGAGGAACACTAGGGACAGGGTTCCTGGGGCCTAAATTGTGCTTGCAGTATGCTATCCGAACCACATCACTCGCTGAGTGCACGCTACGTGGTACTGTTGGTAACCCATCTTAGCAGCTCGCGATGGCTACAGTCGTGCTAAAATATTCAGTTTAAATGAAACTTCTCTCGGAATTCTTGGAGACTTATCAGTAAAGTCCTGGGAAACAGTGTTCATAATCTGCCAAATGGGACAAAGCAGACCATGAACCATCAGTGAGCATGCCCGTGCATGTCTTCCTGGTGGCCCTCCTGCTATCTGATCGCTCCTGCCATGGCTTTGTGTTTGTCTTCAGTGTTGTGTTTCTTCACTGAGGCCGACTATAATCCTCATTAGCCCCTCGCTTCCTGCGTTTGTTTGGGCACTTTCACACTCAGTATCTAAAGGACTGGTCCAGATAGTAAACACCACGCCGCATGAGCAGGTCTCAAGTGATGCAGCTAAACGCTCCAGTGTTGAGTAGCTGAGGCATCATGTGGTAGGGCGAGAAAGGAACAGATACATGGGCATTCAAGGCAGAAACGCCAGTGGGCAGGAATAGCTTGGTTGCAAGCCCTGTTATGTATACTTTGCAGTACTCCCATGCATATGAAGTACCCAAGGAAGAAAAGCACACTTACGTTAAAAAGATTTTACTAGGCTGGATGACGACTGAGTTGAACTCTGTGATTCTGGAGAGCTGGAATATTCTAGAGCCAGGGCCAAATTATCTGTAGTTATCTCTAGTTCCTTACTAGTTATTCATTGTCCACCTGTGTCTAACTCATTATCCTCTGCTTTTAAGGCAAAACAGTTGCTATGCATTACCTGAGCTTATTACAGCTTCCGCCAATCCAAAAGATAAGAACACCATCAAAAGTTACATCAGCGTTTGCCTACTTTACTGTATGTAACCCACTTGCATATTCGAACAATGCCTTGGCTCATGACTTCCTTTAGTTCAGTAACACACAACTATTTCCATGATGGAGTACATTATTACAGCAACCTGAATCTATGTCCCTGAGATATGGTCACTTGTATTTAGTTCAGAACAGAGTATCTCTTATTTTCTTTGGTTTCGGTCAGCTTCCAAGAGTACATCCTACCCAAGTTTCTTATTGTGAACCCTGATGCAAGGTGCATTGTTTAACTTTCAAAAGCTACTTGATTTGTCTGTTTCTTCAGGCCAAGTTGTCATGCATACTTTTTCTAAATATCTAACACAGATCACTGAAGAATCATTACTGTGGGGGGAAAAAAAAGTCTTTCCCAAAAGGCAAAGCAATTTCCAATTAAGAGTGATACACAAAACCAAACGGCCTTCCAAACTAGCACATGTTGTGTTGTGGAAAATGCAAGGAAGGACTGACAGACTTTTCGTCTTTCTATTACGTAAGCTAGGGGGACTGAAGGCTTTATTCTACCTCCACTCCTAAACTGTGAGCCGTGAATCTTTGGAGAAACCCAGCTTCCTTTCTGAACTTTCCCTGGCTCCAATCACAGATAGCTCAGTTAGATTAAAAATCATGGACAGCTCTGAAAGCAAACAGCAGGAATGAGATGCAATTTGACTTTTCGAACGCTGCCAACTATCTGTAAAAAGTAGATTGTGAGCCCAAGCAAATAGGATTTGAAGCCATGTCAGATGATCAAAATGGTCCACGCTAAAGACACTTTTGTGTATTTTTTTTTTTTTAACGATTTAAGTCAAGCGTTGGAGAGGATGACAATTCTTAATCACCAGAGCTAGTGCAGTGATTTTTCTACCAGCCAAGAACAAACTGGTCACCAATGGCTCCGTACTAGGAATCATGTTCTTGGGATTCATAATTAACAGACCTCCAAAGAGGCTGGATTGCGTTTTGAGACATAAATACATTTTCTGCCGTTAGAGGTGTTGTTAACCATGGCGACAATTTTCCAGACGAGATTTGGAGTGAAACTGTGTTCCGTGGATGGATATCAAGTCTCTTTGTTGTCACGGGCTGAGGCATTGTTTATTTGCATGTGTGTTTTGCTTTCTTAAACACTTTAGTTGTGGGCTATACTCTATATCACCTGGTTACAAAGGTGTATGCCCTGGAAGAGGTTTATACTATGTAAGGGTTACCTGGGGAACTGGGAACCATCAGAAAGCAGCATTTCTCAGAATATGCAGCTCTATGTGTTTCTCCAGCCTGGTCTTGATGCCTTTGCTCATCACTCCTCCCTCTCCACAACTGGATTCCAGGAGTTTGGCTAGTGTTTAGCTGTGGGTGTCTGCTTCTGCTTCCATCAGCTACTGGATGAGGTAAGGGCCACTTCTTTTTTCTAAGTTGTCCACTTAAAAATCTATGATCTCATTATATGAGAGTAATTTGATATTCTCAACCATGTCAAAAAAAAAGTTTGATTTCATAGGCCTTTTCAGGAAATGTGAAGCATCAATAAATGTAATAAAATTTATATACCACTCCTAATTTAATATTCTTTGTTGGTTCAAATTTAGCAACAAGGATATTTCAGTTTTTTAAAAATTCTTACCATTTTGCTTCCTAAGTACATAATTAAGTCCTGACCAGGCTCAGAAGCACCTAGTAGAAACTTATTCTAGGAATATCCAGCTTCGACAAGATTCTGAAATGTAAATCTCTACCTTTAATAGGTTTCTATATTCCATTTCTAAGAAATTATATGTTTGGGCAAAGGAGTGATGGCTCCTAATTTATATAACTATGAAAAACATGTGAATCACAGAGTGTGTGTTTATTTGGACTCAATCATTTCACATCAAGTTTTGTTCATCTTCACAGTTAAATCGCCATGGGTCATTTCAAAGTACAGCCTTTTAAACATCAGCTGGTACTCACAGCTGTACAATGAAAGCAAATGTCATAGTTTTTAAATTTTTCCATCATAAATCTAGTTCTTCAGTGGTTTTTGTTTGGTGTGGAGACACAGACTTCCTAGGTAGTTCATGCTAGCCTCACACTTATTATCCTCCAGCCTCAGCACCCCAAGTATTGGGATGGATAATAGGCATGAACCAACACACCCAGGCTTAATACTTTACATATTTCATAAAGTTGTTACATTGTTGTCTATGCACATGGACAAAGGCTTGAAGTGCTATTACGACTCTATTAATAACATTTCTGAAGTGTTATAATTCATGTGGACTTCATAATTATTAACAGCAAGCAGTAACAATTTGCCCCTTAATATAAAATTTATTTTGCGCCTAAGGAAACATGTGAATATATATTCTGTGTTATCTTTACTCAGATTCAAAAGCAGTTCCTTGGGGAAGGCATCACTTGCTGTCCACCTTGACTATAGATGCTAGAATTAGGGATCTTGGGGTGGAAGGGTCTTCAGGACCACCACAGTCACATTACTTTCCTACACCCCAGTCCACAGCCTTTCCCCTGGGAGTGTGGACACTTAATGACATCTTTAATGTTTCCAGTTGAGTATTCTTGAGCAAATTACCACACTGCTTTAAGCCCTACTTCTCTACTTATGAGGATGCTGATATGCCTGCCAGTATCCTAAAGTTCCTCTAAGAAGTATGGCGCACCATGGGAAATAAATACTTATCATCTGTCCTAACGGACCCAACATCTGTTCTTTATGAGGTTTAACTACATAAAGAACAAAGGAACTGCCCACCTCCAAAGGTTGGCAAAGATGTCCTATTTGTATTGACAGGATCCAGAAATTCTCCTGCCTCACCTGCTCCCTATCAGGCTCCAAGCCCTGAGTATGTCTAGCAACTTTGTAGAGCTCCCCAGGCTAAAGAATGACTCATCTCCTTAGCAAGAGAGGCTATTTGGAGGAGAGTGTTTATTGGTCCATGGATTCTCCACATTACTGGTTCTCAGCTTTCCTACCAATGTGATCCTTTAATACAATCCCTCATGTGTGGTGACCCCAAATAATAAAATTATTTCATTGATAATTCATAGCTATAATTTGATGCTATGTATCATAATGTAAATATCTGACATTTTTGATGGTTTTAGGCAAGCTCTGTGAAATGGTTAAGAACCACTGAGCTGCATAGTTATAGTTTGTTGCCTCTATTCCTGACAGCAGGTGTGAGCAGATTAGAGAATAGCTTGGTCCTGGGGCAAAAATAAAAAAAGGGATGGATAGGAGGCAAAGTGTGGGTGCCCATAAAGATGGCTGTGCTCCATCTTGGCACAAGGACAGAGTTCAAAGCTGTCAGCAAGTCACAAGACCTCAAGGTCAAAGGTGCGGCTGCAGAAGGACATTTCAGCCATCTTATTCCAAATAACAACAGACGTGAACCTGAGGTGTGGCTACTCCTGACCTCAAGGCTAGGGAAGGAGAAGTTAGAGCTAAGGTGTGGTTACTGAACCCTTAGAATGAGAAAGGAAGGAAAGTCTGTTCCATATACATGATACTTTGCTCCACTCTTTAGTTATGGTATATAAGAGTGGTGAAAAATAAACTCGTGGCATTTCAGTATTGACTGATCTGCCCTCCTGACCTTTATTCTGTCTCTGTCTTTCTTTATTATCTATAGCTAGCCTTTCCCTCAACCACACTCCCCCACTCAGGTACTGAGAGAAGCATTTTCCTGCATGAGCCCGGGTAATAGATTTTTGTGTATACTTGATAGGAAGGCGTCATGGCCAAGGGTAAACTCTGAAAGCAGACTGGTTGGTCTCTCTCTCTCTCTCTCTCTCTCTCTCTCTCTCTCTCTCTCTCACACACACACACACACACACACACACACACACACCTGTTGATTTGGGGGAATTAACTAAACTTTTCGCCTCAATACCCCCCTTAGCCAATACAGGAACATGAAGGAGATGCTCTCTGTGACCGTCATGCAAATTACATGAGGCAGCACGTGAAACACATTTTCCTGTGCTGTGCTTGGCCACAGCTTTTGGGGAAAAACGTGTAAACAGATGTAGTGAGGTAGAGACAGAGAGAGAGAGAAGTAGAGAAAGATCACAAAGTAAGATGATGTCATACATTATCTACATTGTGCTTAATTTACCTCTCATACATTTATCTATCATACATTCTGCCTAATTTATCTCCATGTTAATAACACACCTATTGCTCCTCTATCTCCACCACAGTGATACCTGTTTAATACAGTAAATGAATAATATTCAGACATGCCTCCACACCGTCCATGCATTCCATAGTCACAAAGAAGGGGATGAGTAAGTGCCAGCCATGCACACGCACTTTCGCATTGCTGTATATACAAAACACCTGTTTCATTACATTTATGAAGCACTTTGCTACTCTCTGTTTCTCTCTGTCTCTCTCTCTCTCTTTTTTTTTTTTGCTACTCTTTGTTTCTCTGCAGAAAAACTTAGGGTGCTGTCTTAAAACATACATGTATATATGCATACATATAAATACCCATACATATGCATACATATAAATCCCCAAATGCTGCAATCAATAGTTCTGTCATTGTAGTTTTGCAAACAACTGCAAAAAGAACAAAGAATGCTTCTACTTGGAGGACTGTCTGCCTGTGCAGATGTTTCTTTACATCTGATGCCCATTTTGGTTGCCTTCATTTTCTCACTGATTTATAAACAACTTTCTCTATTGCAAAATTGCACAGCTTTTGTTATCCTTGAAAAGAACGTTTTCGTAACTCCGTGTGTTCTTTGTTCAGTTGCGCACTTTTATTGTATACATGTTTGCTTTCCACTTAACCACATAGTTATATGCAGCTAACAACTGCATATAACTATGTGGTGTGTGGTAATTCAGTATATACCTACTCAGTGTGGAGATTGAAGCAGGGATGATAGCACTTCCAACCAACTTCTAAGTATTTATCATTTTGCTGTGTCAGGAAGCCTCAGACTCTTCCACCCTCTTATTCTTATTCTTAATAAACTATACAATAAAGGGCTGTGAACTCCAGTCATCCTATGCTTTCATATTAAGGGCAATTCTCCTATCTACCTGCATTTTAGTGCTTACCATCTGTCTTAGTCAGGGTTTTTATTGCTGTGAAGAGACACGACACCACGACCATGGAAACACTTGTAAAGGAAAGTATTTAATTGGGTCTGGCTTATGATTCAGAGGATCAGTCTGTAGCACTGACCACGCCCATTGGGGGGTGGAGCGATGGGCGGAGAGGACCTGAGGAAGGAGGTCGGAGGGGGCCAGGAAGGCGCTCTCTCTTTCTGGCGTGACTCGGACAGGAGAGGATCGGGTTGAATTTCCTGGTGTCCATCTGTCTAGGTTGTAAGTTATTTCTCCCTGATTAAACATCTATTCGGCCTATTTGTTTATCCTGATCCTTATTTACCGCAATATCAGTCCCTTATCATCATGGTGGGACATGGCCGCATGCAGTCAGACATGATACTGGAGAAGGAGCTGAGAATTTTTATCTTGATCCACAGGCAACAGGAAGTGGTCTGAGTCACTGGGTGTGGACTGAGCAAATATGAGACCTCAGTCCCCACCTCCACAGTGACACACTTCCTCCAACATGGCCATGCCTACTCAAAAAAGCCACACCTCCAAAGCCACACTTCCTAATAGAGCCACTCCCTATGGGCTTATGGGAGCCAATTACATTCAGACTACCTCAGCATCCAACCTTCCCCTGCCTCTTTTCCTCTCCTTAATCTCTAGTGACCATTTTTTTTTAAACTGCAACATGTGAGTGGGAATATTAATGTATCCAAATGTACTAATCATTTTCTTCTGTGCTCTGGGCTTTTATCAAAGTCTATAAGGGACAAACCTTATTTCCATGCTTCCTTTTAATAATTCTATGATTCATCATTTTTTTAAATTGTTTTATTTATATATACCTACGTATGCCTGTGGACAGGTATGTACATGTCAGTGCAATGCTTGTAGAGACCAGATGAAGTCACCAAATCCCTTGGAGCTGAACAGAGGCTGTTGGAAGCCACCAGCTGTGGGTATGGGGAACTGAATTGCTGTCCTCTGGCAAAAGCAGTGTGTCCTCTTAACTACTGAGTCATCTCACCAGTCCCTACTGTTCAGTGTTCACCTTCTAAAATGTAAGTTAATAATATGTGAAATAAGCACTTGGTAACTTTTGCCTAATACATACATACATACATACATACATACATACATACATACATATATCTTTGTTCCACTGAAAAGTCTATATGGTCTGTGTGTCTGAGCATGAAAAGTTAGGCATGAAGATACGCTCTTCCCATGCTTGCAGATCCATTTCTCTCAGGTTGGAGCCTGTGTGGACTCCATACTCCATCTCAGGAATAGCTTGGTAGTACGGGACTGCCAATGCATTTCAGTTCCCGATAGACCCAGTTTCCCACTGGGCCTTTTCTTTCCTGCGTGCTGCACAACGTTCATTTTGTGCCAAATGATGGCAATTCAAAGACTTCTGACTCCTAAATCTATCTCTACAATATAATCTCAACTTAATTCAAGGAAATATGGCGTAGCCCTAGTGAGTTTCCTGCCCAAGAGCAAAATATGTCTTTCAATTTAATTGTCGTTTTACATCTTTTACGAACATACGTTCAAATGTTTCTTTGGACGATTTCTCCATATTTGAAACCTGCCATCTGGTCAAATTTTCTTTACAGTGTTAGCAGTTATTCTTTTAATGTTATTATATGATGATGGTTATGATTATTTTGTGCTACTGGGGATCCCACTCTCTCATTTACATATTAATATTATAAGAGACTAGAGATGCTGCATATCACTATGTCAAAATATAAATATATGTAAAAGTATAGGTTTCATATAGCTAATTTTATACTTGGATGGGTGTATAATTTTTTTCTCCTTTGATTAATTATTAAGTCATATTAATAAATGTATAATATTGAAATAGTCTTACTTTCCTAGAGGAAACTTTATATGGATATTTCTAATATTAATAATCATTATTATTGTTGCTGCTACAAATCATGCTATTATTTTGTTTGCTATAATCTATCTATTCCACACCAAAAGGATAAAAAAAAAAAATCAGTCGTCTTCAAGCCTCAGTGGCTAATGGTCAACTCTGGGAGAAACTTTTGTTTAGAGAAGTTCTACAGCTAGAATGGTTGTGTCACAGGAACCTTTGGAAAGGTGTGCTGGGGGACCAGACCACTGTGCTTGCTTTCAGAGAGGTCCATGTCCCCTTTGACTTCACAGTGCTCTAGATTCTGCCCTTGATCTGCTCCAAATGTCATTGTGCTTTGGCACATGTTCTTTGGAGTTGAATTGAGGCTATTTTCAAATTTTGCTGACATGACAGTTGGCGATTATGTTTACCTTTGGATTTCTTGGGATTTTATTATGAGACGCGGGGAAGGATAAAGACATCACTCTTCATAGTCCTTTAATGGGACTCCCACTCTTACTTTAAAGGCTGACCTTCACTCCCTTGGGGTTCTTTACTTATCCACTCAATCTGCTGCTTTTAGATATTTAGGTTGCTCCAAATTTTTACTGTGACTAATGTCTCTGAAAACAAAGGAGCAATTAACTTGACCAGGATTGCAGAAAATCCAGTTCAGTCACAAAGCAATGACTAACAGGCAAGCAGAGGGTGCACAGAGTAATGGGAGCGGGCTGATGGGTGAGGGTTGCTTTTATGGGGTGAGCTATGCTGGCACAGGAGACCAGAATGGGAAGGAACCTCTGTGGCAAGTCCCTCTTGTTTAATCCTCCCTTTTGCTTGTCCTCCCCACATCCTCTTGCAGGCAGGCAGCATTGTCTGTGGTAACAAAGCCTAGCACGGCCGGCCGTTCTCGACCTATGGGTCGCATCCCCTTTGGGGGGTCCAAACAGAATGACCACCAGGTGGACAGCTGGAAACAAAGGAACAGGAGCATCATCCCCCAAACCTACAGACACTTTTAAATACCTGCACTACTGAGCCAGTGAGGACAAGAAGGCATGCCACCGAGCTCTGCCTTGTTGTGCCTAACACTCAGTTAAAAACACATTCGTACAGGTAACAGCATTCGATGTGTGAGACATGCACGGGCTGGTGAGGCAGCATTACAGAAAGATGAGCATGGCTGAGGATGCTTGAGCCTGAAGTGTTTGCTGTTTACTTGAGCAGCTAGGAGCCAGACAGCTAGGCAAAGCTTTATTAGTCTCTGTGTTACGGAGCCAGTGAGGTCCAGATTATCCTTGGAGAAGTGGGGACACGTAGTCGTTTAGAGGGCCGAGTGGCCCTACACTACAAATGGCACTGCAGGGGGGAAGGGGGAGGGGGAGGTGAAAAGGGAAGGAAGGGTTGGAATTAGAGTCTACGATAAGCTCTTTTGAAACACATGCCTGGTTTCCTCCTTCTGCAGCTCAGTTAGAGCGCTACGGACTGAGGCAGAAGCATGCAGGTATTAGAGATGCCCCAAGATGACTCACTTTCTTCCTTCTGTCCCTGCTCTTCATCTGTGAAAGACCCGTGGGAGCACTGATACGCAAAGCTCCTCGATACATCCATAGCTCTCTACAGCCACATAGCAGGCAAGGAGCTACCTGGCTAGGAGACTGCAAGATGCAAACCAGGGTTCACAGGCTCAGATGTGTGCATTTCTGAGCTTTAAGAGGAGACCGTAGGCATTGTCAGCCGTTTTGTGGGATTACGTGAGAAATGCATGATAAAGAAACAATCTATTAATAGATTTGGTTACCTGCGGAAGAAAACTAACAACCTGAAAAATCATTGTATACTACGAAATTTAATGTAATCTTGCTTATTTTGCCATCTAATCTTTTATAGTAGCTCTAAATAAAAACAGATTAAGCTGAAAATCCTCCATCCTCTTATTAGGAAACCATTTCCAAAAATGGATCTAAAGAGGAATGAATACAGGTCAACCAACTATAATGCTAAGGGGCACAAAAAATAGTAATTAATAGGTGTTTTAGGTTTGGTTTTGGTCCAAGAAATCTTCAGTGAGATTTTATACATCAATTTCCCACATAAATATTTGATACTTTGTGTTCATTTAAAAGTATGTGTGTTCTTGTGTTCATGAGTGTTCACATGTATGCATGTGTAAGGGTTGGTGTGTGGAGGCCAGAAATCAATCTTGGAAACCCTACAGTTATCTGTTGAGACAGAGTCTCTCTCACTGGGACCTGGGACTCCTTGATTCAGACAGGCTGGCTACTGAGCCAATCCCAGACATCCCCCTGCCCCTTCCGCCCCAGTGCAGATTACAAGCAACCACCACCAAGCCCAGCTTTTTACACAGTTCTGGAGCTCTAACTCAGGTCCTCAAACTTGTATGGTAAACGCTTTACTGTCTAAACATCTCCCCATCCCTGATGCTTGATACTTTGTGCGAAACAAAAAATGCTACGTCCATGTCACCGTTGCTGAGGGGCACTGAGAGATGCAGAAGCCCGGTCGGACAACAAAATGAATCACAATGTCCACTTGAAACATAAGCTAAGAAAAAAGCAGACAGTTTACCAGTCTTGGTTGAATCACTGTTTGATATATATATATACTTTCAGATTGCATCTGTCTGTTTGCTTCCTATTTTGAACACACAGTACAGTATGTGACTGCATCCTTTAGTTAAGAGAGGGAGAAGGACCAGTTTCCTCCAAAGTTTATTTCTTATCCCCAGTAACTTTGTAAATGATGTTAATTTTTTAATGAAACAACTACTTAAAGCATATAAAAACATCATAGATGAAAACAAAACATGTAAATTAAAAATTGAGTAAAATCTAACTTCTTGTGAGACATTTGGCACAGTACAGCATATACTTAGTCTTACACATTAAATGTTCTTACATACTACATACTATACAAAAGGCAAAAATGTAAATTCTTTTACTGAAATTTCACAGCCTCTTTTTTTTTTTTTTTTTTTTTTTTCTTTTTTTGATTTTTTTCAAGACAGGGTTTCTCTGTGTAACAGCTCTGTCGGTCCTGGACCTCACTCTGTAGATCAGGCTAGCCTTGAACTTATAGAGATCTGCCTGCCTCTGCCTCCTGGGTGCTGGGATTAAAGGTGTGCATTTTTTTTTCTTAATGAGCAAAACAAGGCTTGCTGCTTTGCAGCAGGTGAAACTACTCTTGTCAACACAAGGCCGACTTGCCTAAGTTTCCCGTCACAGATTTCTAATGTGCATTCTTTAATGTGCATTCTTTATCCCTTCCGCTGAGCATCAGAGATCTTTCCCTGACTGACTTTAATATTTTTCATTCCCACCCTAATGCTCGGGCTCCTGACTAGATGTGGAGCAGGACTGCCACCGGCAGGCACATTCTCTCAGCCCTTGAAGCATCTCGTACCTCAGTTTATCTATGCAGAATGGTCTTGCCAGCTCCACATGGAGAATCTGGAAGCCAGTGGATTTGATAATGTCTCCCACTGGAGGTATCTCTCATGTGAAGCCTTACACAGACAGACAGCCCTTCAGTTCAGCGGATTCCATATGCATGGGTTCAAACAGTCATTGATGGATTATGTTCCCTCATTGCTGACATGTATCTTGTGATTTTGTGTATGGGGTTGCAACTGTGAAGGACACATAGAAATATATTGTTTGCTCTTATCATTATTCCCTAAGCAATGTGGTGTAGCCACGTCATGTAGCATTGGTATTTCACTAGACCTTAAAAATAATCTGGGCGTAATTTAAAGTATAAAAGATGATCTGCATAGTTTATGTGCAGATATTATGCAGTTTTGTACATTCAGAGTTATAGTTTGGCCTAAATATTTGCAAATTCTGGTATGTGCAGAAAATCATAGAATTGATCCTCTATAGATATCAAAGGACAACTGTATTATTGTGTATTCAGTGTCCTTATTAAAGAACCAATCAGCCTTTTCAGGATATCCCACCCTATCTCTGCATTAACTTACTTTTCCAAATGTTTCAGATTGAGAAACTATTCACCTTTTTACACACACCTCACTTTTTAAAAAGATTTATTTATTTGTTTATTTGTTTATTATGCAGTGTTTGTATGCCAGCAAGCCAGAAGACACAAGATCTCATTGTGGATGGTTGTGATCCACCATGTGGTTGCTGGGAATTGAACTCAGGACCTCTGCAAGAGCAGGCGGTGCTCTTAACCACTGAGCCATTTCTCCAGTCCCCCACCAGCATTTTTATCCAGTTCCAATTTGGTTGGATTCTGGAGAGGCTGAGGTGAAGTGAAGAATCCTTGCCTGAGGAATAAGTTCTAGGAAATCTACTGTGTACTCCATTTTTGTTGGAATGTCATCTACCAGAAAACCATAGTTATGTTTGTGTGTAGACTTAGAACTGTATCGTGCAAAGAGTAGATTATGGACAGGAGATAATGCAAGTCTATTGAGGAGAAGTGAGGAGCCCAGGGTCACGTCATCAACAAGTGTGGTCAGACAGAGTTTGAGTAAACTGTTGGGATAAGACAGAGGCATGAAACAATGAAGAGAGAGATCTCTACCCAAGACATGTGAAGAACCTCCTTTTGATTCTCCATCTTTCCAGAGATGGACCAATATATGAATCTGAGAAGAGGTCAGATCCTACTAACATAATGTCATCCTAAACTTGGTGCCCAATAAATTCATGAAATCCCCAGAGAACATTTTGTTTGATGCTATAAAAGATTCAACTTGTTGAGAATGGGATATGCTACTTAAATTATGGAATTTTGCAGAAGGCTTTTTTCAACTGTAAAGCATCTTTCAACCATCATTAAAATAAACACACACACACACACACACACACACACACACACACACACGCCCTGTGTCCTGTCTCCCTCTAGGGATCATCACTTTCTCTCAGCTCTTGCATGGAAAGCTATTCCAGAGATTTTTTTTTTTCAATACATGGGTGCTGATTTCTTAGCTCCTTGGTCTCTCTTGTCCCCTCCAGATTTCTATCCTTACTATTTCAATGAATACATTCCCAATTTACAGCATTCTTAGAGAAGTTTCTGCTCTTATTACAGGACTTCTCCACATGAGGGTCTTGCTGGTTGCATGCCCACCCTCAAAACTCCTGGATGCCAAGCCATCGACTCTCTATTTGTTCTCCTTACTATACTGTTTCTTTAACTTCTGTTGTATTCTTGTGCTGAACTACATACATTGAAGGTCTACATTATTTTTTTATAGAGAGAGATACAGGGAGAAAGACCTTCTTTTCCCACAAAGAACATTGAGGAAAGGGAAGGATTCCATCCAAGTACAGGTGATGAGCCAATGAGTTTATTGGGTTACAGGAGAGTGTGTGAGGGACTATGTGCATGAGCACAGTTGAGACATTACTTAGATGAGCATGGATGAGTCCAAAGCAGCTCTAACGGGGAACAGTCTCACTCCAGCATAGATATCACCAGACTCCCATGCTCACTTGATCTTGAACCTCTCCTGCACTCTAGCCATATGCAGCTGGGGTATAGGAGGGAGTCGTGGGCAGGGTCACAAACAAGAGTCAAGAAGGACTGTTAAAGCTCCATTACAGTTATCACACACCTAGTTACCATGGTATCATTTGCTTCTCTCGCAGCTATGACTACAGGGCAAAGGTATTCTTTATGTAATGATGGCATGTAATGATCTCTGGTCCATGGTGACTCACAAGGAGGACCAGTAGAAGTAAGCGAGACCATTCTCTTCTCGATGGACACTCTTCCTTCAATGGCTTTCAACCAGATCAATGTCGTCATTGATTAGCTTCTCAACCACTATATTCTTAACTTCAAGGTTTCTTCCAAGGTCCAGGCAGCTACAAAATCTAACTTCCCAGCATCTCATCAGATGACTCACAGCATCTCAAAATGAACATTCAAAAACCTAACCCTCAGCCCTACGCCTTCTTCATACAGCTCCGAGTATACTGACCAAACTTCAGTGGGGATTTTTGCCTGTGCTCAACATGAACCCTGGAAGGTCCTTATTGGTCCAAGGCTCCATTCTCCCAATTCAGACCTTGAACTGAGCATCAACCATCAAACAGGTCTCTGATGACAACCCTGTCTCAAATTGCATTGGAAAACTTTAATAAACAGTTGGTTAGTGAATAAATGAGCATTCCATTTTTTTTCATTATAATACCCAAAAATGCTACTGCTAACTATTCCAAACTGCCTTGCCAGAAACTATATATTCTTTCCCAAATTTGGAAACACTTGAACCGAAGTCTGTCAACAGAGCTGTTGCAGGAAGATGTATTTTTGTGCTGTTTCTGCCCATCCCATTGTGGAAACTCTATGAGTTACCCAAGGTTCATAAGGGCAGTTGGGCAAAGGTCAAGTTCTGACAAGGTATTAAAATTCAACTCATGGTGCCTTGAACAGATGTGGTTGGTAGGCCCATATCTTCTACACAACTCTAAGGTCCTATATTTTTATGCTTCAATTAATTAACTGGAAATATTGGCTTTCTATTTATTGAACACGGTGATGACTTGGAACATCAAGCTGGCTTCCCTAAAGAGAGCCATTAAAGGTGGAGAGCTGAGGGCTGAGTCTGTCTCAGCATGCTTCTTGACTTATTCTTGACTTTATCTCCCAAGAGTATGCTTGTCCCAAAGGACAACAATGAAACAGAGACCTTGGAGGACCTGTGTTCCCTGTACAGAACTTCCTTCAAGGAGAATAATGATTGGTGTATACCCAAAGACAAATTTCACATGATAAGTCGTTTTTCTTTCTTCTAATTCTAAGAAGGCTGTGGCCTGAGGGGTGAGCTTGCTTTCCTAGCATACGCAAAATCTAGGTTTGATGCTCTGGTATCTTGTAAACTGGCTGTGGTGGCATCACTTGGGCAATAAAGACTAAAGGGTAAGGAATTCAAGGTCAAGGCCAGCTGAACTACACGAGACCCTCTCTTACACGTTTTAGGTTTAAATACCTTAAAATAAAATAATAACTGGTTATGATTCTAGTTTTCTGTCAAGGCCACATCTATTATTTTCATATCTAAGCTTTACATTACATGCAGTGAATTAAATGTTTATCTAGTTCACATAAGTGTTATTTACATGCACAGAGAAAGGATGCTCAGAAAACATGATGATGTGGGGCAGTTTACACACGTCAGCATAGCTCTGACGCTCAAAACGATTTTTAAGAGTGATGCAGAACAAATCTATTCTCTTCCCTTCAGGTTGGATCAGACAGCCTGGCATACAGACTTTCTCATTTACTCTAAAGCTTGGCTTATCTCACAGAGGACGGGTGCCCTGTGAGGGCTCGGATATGTTACAAGCTAAAATTCATTCTGTGCCCGGAACCTGACTGTCTCCTAATGTGTGGAGGAAACATGAGCATCCTAGTGGGCAAAATAAAACCATGTACTCTCTTTTAAAAATATGGGTATTTTTGGCCAAGGGGTGGTGTCACATGTCTTTCAACCCAGCATTCAGGAGGCAGAGGCAGGTGGATCTCTGAATTCAAGGCCATCCTGGTCTACAGAGTGAGTTCCAGGACAGCCAGAGGCTACACAAAGAAACTCTGTCTCATACAAATATCCCCCCTTCCAAAACAAACAAACAAACAAACAAACAAACAAAAAACACACAAGGATTTCAAAGGACATGAAAATCGTGTTAAATTGGATATAAAATAGGGTCTTGTGTTTGTGGCATTGCTCTGAAAGGGTCTGGCTCTCTTAGTAAACCAACAGACCCTTAAGATTTAAAATCAAGATGCATTCCCATTAAGCACAGATGGGAAGTTTTTGAAAATATTAAACAGACAGGCAACAAACATAATACAATAACTAAAATTCCTAAAACAGTTCCCTCTCTGCCTTAAGTATGAAAGCTTTACTTTTTATCCAAGCAAGCACAGAACAGACATCCATTTAAGTAGATGGTAAAATCAGTGGTCCAGATACCAGACCTATGTCATGCTCTGAGTTAGTGCAGAGGGAAAAAAACCTCCAAAGACCACCTAGATTTGCCCTACCCATCAAGGGCATACCTCCTGAGGAAACAGCTTTGTTTTAACAATTGCAAACATAATTATATGGGAAAAGTCTTCAAAGTGCAGCTCAAATGCACAGGATTTTAGTCAGACAAAAAGCTTTCTCTGCCCTTAAAACTTCCCTTTCTCTTTCTTTAAAACAACAATGGGGTTACCATTTACTTCTTATATTATATGACCTATATGTACCTTTTCTCATATTTCTTTTTTTCTTTTGGTTGAATATGTGTATGTTAGTAGGAGTATATATTTGTATGTGTGTGTATATATGTATGCATGTATATACATATGTGTATACATGCATGCATGTGGAGGGCAGGAGAAATCTCAGGCATCTTTCCTCAGAGTACTCCAAGTTCATTTGAGATGGGGTCTCTTATTGGCCTGTTAAGCTAGGTTGGCTGGCCAAGAGCGGTAGGGATCCATCTGTCTCTGCCTCCAAGCTTGCCATTTCTGAGCTAACAAGTCATACCTTGCTGTTTCTCCCTCCCTCCCTTCCTTCCTTCCTTCTTTCTTCTGTAAGTTTTAGGGATCTGAAATCAGGTCCTCATTTTGTAAGGAAAGTTCCTTGTGGGCTGAGCCTTGTGCCCAGCCATACCATCTTCCTGTTTATGAGACTAGAAATTGACTCACGAGCTCTATCTAATTTGACTGCAGAACCAGAACCAAGGCCTGGATGGAATGGTGACAGATGAATGAACGGCCCTTCCCACGGGCACCATATTTAAACAAGGAAGGAAAAACTTAGGAGAGTCACACTCTCAGAAACCAGATATGCATACTACCACATTGGAATGAGTTTTTAAATAACTCAATTCAGTGCACTTCTGAGTTCCTCCTGCTCTTTGAACAATATCTCTTGTGGTACAAACGGTTTCAGTTGCAGAGATTTCAACATAGCGTGATGTAAACAGGGCACAGGCTTAGTTTTCTAGATTAATTAGAGCATATTCTATTTGTAGAGCACAAAAGGAGGAGGCAGCATGAAATTAGCAATTACTCATCACAGAGGACAACTCTCTAAAACTCCCCTTAAAGTCTGGGTTAATCTTTTCTTCTTGTGTAGGAAGGAAACCAGATAGGTCCAGTCACAGCCACAGCACCTTGTGAAAATGCATTTAACATTTGGTCTGTATGACAGGGCATCTGGTGGCCCATCAAAGAAACATATAACATAACAGATAGCGTTCCTTGTCATCAAGACGTATCTCTCCGTACCTGCATCACAGAGAGAAGTAAACTAAGAGCAAATCCAAGAGAGGTCACTCTCTTTCTTCAGTGGTCAGAGGCCTCTTCAGAGTCTTTGTGATAATCAAAGCACAAAAACATCTGGGTTTAATTTTCACCCTTCGCAGAAGCCAAGTAAACAACACGGTCCAAGAAAACTTACTAGGTTAAAAAATAATCTCCATAATAAAAACTCATAGGAGGCAAAAAGCCACCATTCTACATGTCACTAAAGCACTAAATGTAAGCTCTGGGCCTGGATTTCTCACATTTTCACCACCCTCTGGCTAATTATGGCTATCCCCGACTGCCAAGGAAAACATGGCCACAGACTGCCTCAGACGCTCTCAGAAGACAGGGGAGGGCTGCTTTCATGCAGTCTTGTTTGGACCTCCTTATCTGATGGCATTGGGTTATCACCCACCCACAGGGCTTTCTACACCTCCCCCCCACTTCCCTCACTGGACATGCTGAGTAATCTAACCTCCCTAATATTATCAGATCAAAGAACTAAAAATGTCTTCCATTCCCTGAGGAACCATGGCAAACAATGATGATTCTTAGACTTTGTGTCTGGATATGTTTCTCTACCATGCCGGAGTTCTGGTTTCATTTCTGTGGCTGTGAGAAAGTGCCCTGAGCAAAAGCGACTTTAATGGGATAAAGGGGTTGATTTCAGCCCACGATTCCAGGATATAATCCATCATTGTGGGGGAATCAAGGCAGGGACCTCCCAGAGTCAGACAGGGGTAGAAATGAACACACGCATGCTTGCTCTTTCGTGCTGTTAGATTTCTGCAGTCTTGATAGTTCGCAGAGAATGGAGACACCCACTGTGGGATGAGGCTTCCCATATCAACTCACTTAATTCATACAATCCCTAACAGATACGTTCACAGTACAACACAATGCAGACACTTTCTTACTGAGACTCTGTTCCCAGGTGATTGTTGTTGTGTGGTGCTAACAACGAGAGTTAACTATCACAGCCAGGTAGATTAGTGGTTTTCAAATAAAGATGAATAAATCGCACAGAGAGCCACATGAGGCTTTGTCAGTTTCTTCAGCAAGAATCCATAAACTACTAATTATAAAGCTGGTCATTTATAAAACTAGACGTCTGTATATGTGTATGTGTGTCCCCCCCACCTCTCCCCTACTCCGTGTGTGTGTGTGTGTGTGTGTGTGTGTGTGTGTGTGTGTGTGAAGGTCAGAGGTCAAAAACCTCAGAGGTCAAAGTCAGGTGGCCTCCTCAATCACTGTCCACCTTCTCTTTTGAGACAAGGTCCCTCACTGAACCTGGAGCTTGCTGATTCGATAGACTGCCTCCTCAGCAAGTTTCAGGGATGCTGCTGTCTCTGCCTGTCCAGCTCGGGGTTGCAGGCATGGATCACTGCATGTGGCTTTTCATGTGGACGTTAGACATCTTAACTCTGGTTCCCCATTATTCCAGGCAGGGTCTTACCATCTCCACAGCCCCCTACAACTAAAGTCTGTTGCCTTCCAGTGATAAGAACTGGAATCCATTCGCTAGGTCCACATGAACTGAGTTTTTCCAAGGACATTGCTTCATTTACATCCTGTGTCCTTCAACTGATTACTTGAAATCAATGCCTCGCATTAAAGTAAGCTTTTCAAAACACTACACTTCAACACACACAAACAACAACAAAAAGTTTTAGAGCACAGTGGTCAGCACAGCAGCTACAAGTTGACACTTGAGTATTAAATTCATGGACTGGTGTCTGGTAGGCGGAGGAGCAGGTGCCTGGCTGACAAGAGCTGTGCAGGGCGAAGCAAAAATAAATAAGGGGGCTTGAGGGGAGTCCCCAGTTTCCTTGCACTCACCCTTTCTGCACTAGCAGTCAGCTGGGCCAATCATATTAGCCAAGCCGGAGCAGTCCAGTAACAGCAGTATCAGCTAAGAAGTCCTAGAAGTCACACGGTAACAAAGGTCGGCAGGCAGAGAATAGCTCTCATATGGAAAAGGTCTTTGGAGAAGTAACAAAGCAAGGCACCAGATTGACAGGCACAAGGAACAGGTAACGCTGCCCAGGCAAGAGACAACAGGCCCTGAATTTTTATTATCATTATTGTTGTTGTTGTTGTTGTTACATTATTATTATTATTTTCTTCTATACATGGGAGTCTAAAAATGCACCATAAACAAGCGACTTTGTTCTGGTGGGTAGTAAATGGCGATGATGATGTTTGTCAACACTTCCTATACACAACACATACAAACCCTTTCAGGTCCTCTCATCTACTGTGTACAGAGAATTTAAGCAGAGTATCAAGAATGGTCCTGTCTGGGGAGTAGCTATGACCACTTTTTACCCCCATAGTAGAAATATCTGCTGATGGTATGCAAATCAAACATAAAAGAGCTAATGGAAATCTTCCCTGTGCAGTTCTTCTAAAGCAGTGGTTCTCACCCCCCCCCCAGTGTTGTGACCCTTCAATATAGCTCCTCATGTTGAGGTGACCCCCAATCATAAAAGTATTCCCACTGCTACCTCATAACTGTAATTTTGCTACTGTACGAATCATGTAAATTTGTCTTAGGGGACTCCTGTGTGATGGGGGATGTTTATCTTGTTGGTTGATGAATAAAATAATGTGTGACTAATGAGGCAGGAAGGTAGGCGGGACTAGTAGATGAGGAGAATTCTGGGAAGTGTAGGCAGAGCAGAGCTGCCATGTAGACCACAAAGGAGTAGCAGGTCTGGACCCTTCTCTGGTAAGATAAGACCAAGTGGAAATACATAGATTAATAGAAATGGGTTAATAATAAAGACAGAGCTAGCCAATAAGAAGCCCTAGTCACTGGCCAACAGTTTTATATCTAATATAGTGTCTGTGTGTTTATTTGGGGCCCAAAGGCAGCTGTGGAACCAGGATGCAAATCAAGCAACACCTGTGAAAAGGTCATTTGACCCCCAAAGGGGTTGTGACCCACAGGTCGAGAATCACCATAGGAAATGCCAGACAATTGGATTCCTGAAAAGCAGCCCAGTGCTTGGCTGTGATCGCTGCATCTGATTCCATCAGTTACTGGCTGAAGGTTCTATGACAATAGGGTAGTCACTAATCTGATTACAGGAGAAGGTCAGTTCAGGCACACTCTCCACTATTGCTAGGAGTCTTAGCAGGGGTCATCCTTGTGGATTCCCAGGAATTTCCCTAGTGCCAGGCTTCTCCCTAACCCCATAATAGCTCCCTCTATCAATACATCTCTTTTATTGCTCTCCCACTCTGTGCCTTCCTGAACTCAACTGTCCCTTACCTCATGTTCCCATTCTCCATCTGCTCCCCTCTACCCATTCCCCACCACACACCTCATTTTACCCAGAAGATCTCATCTAGTTCCCCTTCCTAGGGAGGTCCATGGTTCCCTCAGACAATTTTCAGCTCCAACCTCTCTGTTTAGATTTCCTGTTCTTCCTGGCACTGTTCCATGCTCTCTACACTCTCTTTGAGGTTCAGATGAGTACATGGGACAGAATTGGGTTGACTGCAGAAACAGTTTCCCGGGGATTCACAAAACACATCTATACATGGTAAGATTAAACATCCTCACTTAAATAAAGCTACAGTAAGCCCGGATCCATCCCCTTTATGTCTCTCGTTAGAAAATGCACAGGCTTCTATGGGATGATAATGAAATAAAATATAAGAACATAAAACAAAGGCTAACAGATTAGACGTGGATAAAACACACAGAAGGAAAAGAGCCCAAGAGAAGGCACAAGAAACAGAGACCCACTCATTCACACACTCAGGGACCCATCATGCTAAACTGGAAGCCATAATACATACACAGAGGACCTATAGAGTAAAAAGAGAGAAGAACATGTGTATATGTATATATCCTGTTATATATTTATATGAAAAAGATAAAAATCCTTGAAGAAGAAAAACAAGGAAGAGCCCTGGCATAACAATATGAGACAAATAGCCTCTAAAGATGCTGTCCAGTTCATTTTCTGTGGCCATCTACCGTTGTGCATGCAGAGTAGTTTATTAAGACTAGTTTGTTTTCTCAGGGAGACTCCCATGGAGGAAAGTAAATTTTAATTCGCAAGTGGTTAACAGCTGGAGATTTCTTCTGGGTTAGAGATGGAAACATGTGTTCACTTTTCCTTTTAGCTCTAGGACCCCGTCTGATGCACACCTGTGTAGGTCTAGTGCATGGTGCTTCAGTCCTGTGAGTTCACCTGTGCATCGATCCTGCTGATTCTTCCCGTACATTAAGGAATCTTCAAGCTTTAGAATTACAGCAGGATAATTTGGGAAGATGGATCGTCTTCCAAATCTCAGATACATGGGAATGAGAATGACATTGATCGGCTGTTGCCTGGCGTGAGGAAGCCCCACTTGGTCAAGGGAGGACGTGGTATATGCTAATGATGTAACCCCAAGATAGGGGCAGTCTTCCCCTCAAAAGTGGGAATCTTCACAGAAATTCAGCAGGGAGATACACACCGAAGATGTGAAGAAGACAGCATTGGCTACCTGTTTCAAGACAGGAGTAATGGATGGTGGCAACAAGTGTTGGCACCAAGAGCAGGAAAAGACCTACCTGGGTAGAAGCCCAATGTCATTAAAGAAACAGCAGCTCACCAATCTGTATTCCAACATGAGTAGACTTAAATAATGAAGGGAGAGGGAACGGGGGTTGGGGCTGACAATGAGAAATGTCCCTGAGATATCTAGTAGGGAAAAGGTAAACAAATCAGACCTGTGGCAGTCCATGGGAGGAGATGAGGGGGACTGGCGTAGGATAACCATGTACATGCCTTATTTTTCCCAAAGGATGAAGACTCCGTGTGTGTGTGTGTGGGGGGGGGGGGTCCTGCTGAATGGCCAGATAAGCAGAATGCTGAGGTTCAAGCTCTAGGCAAGAGGAGTTCCTCATAGAAAGGTCATAACCCAGAGTTTCAGAACCATTACATTTAGCGTGCAAATCATGACATTTAGCGTGGGAACCTTACCCCGGTAGAAGTTCAAATGGGGCTGAAGCATCTACACGCTAAAATAATAAAATAATCGCATGTAGGGCTGGAGAGACGACTCTCGCTTCACTGCTTTTGTAGACGACCCAAGTTCGGTTCTCAGCTCCCATGTGATGGCTCACAACAGTCCAGTTTCGGGGGATCTGAGCCCTCTTCCACCCTCTGTGCGTACCCTTACAGACATCCAGGAAAACCACGAATGCCCATAAAATAAAAACAAATAAATCTTTAAAAACGATGCTACTCTTGCCAGAAGCAAGAAGTGAGCTGCCGGCGTCTCGCCCCTTGCACATTTGAGACGTCATACCCCTTCTTACGTCCATTCACAGAGGAGATGAGGCTGAGAGTTGAGGCGGTGGGAAGTGGGGATGTTTGGATGACTCAAGGAACCAGAAAATTAAAGCCATTACCTGACGTGCCTGCACAGTACGCAGTAGTTGAGGGTGATTCTCCCCTCTGTCTTCACCTAAGTGCTGCAGTTCCCATAGTGACTAAACTCAGCTTCACGGCATTACCAGTGTCAGTTATCATGCTGACCTGTGTTTGTGTGTTTGAAATGAAGTGCCCCCAGGCACGGAGGATTCCAGGCAGGGCTTTCCTTCAGCCCTTCCCTGAGCTGGGCACGGATGCCAGAAGGAAGGCTCAGTCGTTCTGGGTTTAGTAGTTTGAGCACCTGGGGGAAAGGGTTGGAGACTTGTCTGGAAAACAGTCCACAGTAATGGAAAACTGACCCAATTTACTGCAAGCTTTTAAGCCACAGACATTACAATGGTCAGGCTACCATGATCTTAGAGTCCTACCTGTTTTAAGTTGTTATAAAGCTAATTCTCAAAAAGTATAAAAGTGTATTTCCTAAAGAGAATTTTAAATCAGAAAGAAAATATGTTAAAAGACGACCACATTTATTTCTGACAGTGAGCCCATCAAAGTACTTGATTTATAAGATGGGATATTATTCAATATTTAGTTACTCAATGACAATATAAATTTATATTTATTGATTCATGAAGCTGTGCATAATGTATTGTTTTCTTCAAATGTCCCAGATTATAAAGCAGCATTCATAACATAAATTAATTTTTATGAATAAACATTAGAGACAGTCAACAAAATATATTCATCTGTTTATTTATGTATCTAGTCTCTACCTCTCTAGTCATGTTGGAGGGGAGAGATTTATTACTTTCTTTATTATTGTTTGCACTGGTTGGATCTTGAGAAATATGAGTTAGAAGAAATTGTTCTTTCAAGACAGATTCATTTCCCCTTTTAAAAGATAAAGGGCAGCAAAGTGATACTACAGGGCACTGCTTGTCCTTGAACCAGAGAGGGTGTGGCTATGTTCTGCATAAATAATCTGACCCACATTAGGAGCTATTTTGGATAACAGGAAATAGTTATATTTATCAAACATATAAAGGCTCACATTAGTGAGTGCCAGATTTCTGAGGGCCTTTGCTGAGAAGACCTGCATTCTAGCAATTTAGTGGCTGCTTAGGCTCAGCCAGTGTTTCCACCGACACACTCCAGTTTTGAGTATCAACAACTAAGCCACCTAGAGCCAATTCCATATTAAAACTCTGAAGAAAGTTTTCAGGAAAGGAGGACTCCTGTAGAGTGTGAAACAGAGAAAATTTTCCTTTTCTGAGTGTTTATCCTTCTATTTATTACATAGTTGTGATTAAGGATTGACACTTCCACAAATTTTAAGAGATAATTTCCCCCTTGGAAACATATATGTTCACTACAGTACTATCCTGTTTTAAATTAAATGAGCACAGCATGCTACCCAAGTAGCTCATATCTTCCCAAGACAAAATTTAAATATTACAAGTGTTCCTTACTAATTGTTATTCTCAGAGAGTGTATACACAGAATGAAAGCCAGCATTCCCCAGCATGACGAAGACTAACTAGGTTAACGTGACAAATCTGCAGTATAAATATCCCAGTGATGCACCACAGGGAAGGAAGTGAGCAGCCTTCATCCCCCACATTACTGTCTCTGACTTGGCAGGGCTTGGGGGGGAACGATCCAGTTTGCTGCCTGCAACCCTGTGGCCATCTGGAGTGTGACAGGGAAGGAGCTCATTGGCAGTTCTGTCAGACTGTGGCCTAGTTCCTAAAACCTGGCCTGAGGATTAAAGCAGGGTGGCACCTAGGCAGGAGCATCGGGCAGCTCAAGCTGGAGAGACACTGAGCCCACAAGGGGTCTTGGACCCCTTGCCCTGACCCTTGCCCGTAGCATCTTCCTGGGAGACTCCTCAAGAGCAAAATTGTGGCTACACTCTCCCCAGCGGCCAAGGTCCTGAGAGGCCAGGACACAGCTGTCAGGGTCAGAGTTGGAGCCCCAAGGCTGGGCTGGATCTCTAACACTGAGACTTGTTCCTATGTGCTGTGAAGGAGGACGCTGTGGGAATTTTGTGTACTGTATGAAGATGTGTTGCTGTGATTGGTTTAATAAAGAGCTGAAGGGCCAATGGCTAGGCAGGAGGTATAGGCGGGACTTCCAAGCAGAGAAAGGAAGGAGGAGGAGATAATCAAGGTGCTGAGGAGATGCCAATGAGGGACACGCGGGGCAAAGAGAATGAAAGAAAGGTAAAAGGCCATGTGGTAAAACGTAGATGAATAAAGGCGGGTTAATATAAGTCATAAGAGCTAGTGGGACCAGCCTGAGCTAAGGCTGAGCTTTCATGATTCATAAGTCTCCTGTCACTATTTGTGAGGTGGCGGCCCAAAGAAAAATCCGAATATAGGATGGAAACTGCAAGATTATCTCCTGTAGCTGCATTTTATAAACCAAGACCAAACAGGAGGAAAGAAACACATCACACCCAGCAAAGTTTCCAAGAGGAGGTGTGCTGTTTGTCACGCTCTAGACCAATAGTTAATAACCAGTTCAAGAGGCAAACAGAGCGAATGGGAACTTTGAAGGACTTCGAATTTTTCTCGGCCCCACTGAAAGCCATAATTAAAAACTGATATAAGATAAAGATTTGGTCACTCCGTTTTCTGTTTCCTTCTCTCGATCGGTCTCAAGTGCTACCTCTATTATACCTCCAGTAACCTTCAGAGGCACACAGAGAAGGAGCTGGGTAGTCTAACGTGCATTGGTAAGTGTTCAGAAGGCAGGCAAGATCCTTCAACAGACAGAGGCTGACCACCAGAGTTTAATCCTCATGCAGAGGAAGGAGAGAAATGACCCCTGGAAGTTGTCCTCTGGCCTCCACATGTATGCTGTGATATGTGCTCTTGTACACACACACACACACACACACACACACACACACACAATGCAAATAAAGATTTAGGGAACATTTGCCATATACGAAGTTTGTGTAGATTAGGGTAAAGGCCTACAGTCTCAGTCCTGGGAAGACTGTGCAGAGGAAACATGAATTCAAGGCTAGCCTGCTAGGCTACATTGCAAGTTCCTGTCTGGAAAAAGCAAACAAAACAAACATCCATGTCAGTATTTGCAACATGTCCTAATTACTGGCTCCATGGCTTAAGGTTGACTGGCCCCCAAATGCCTGAGTTTGAGGTATGGCCCCTCATAGAATGGGAGGGCATACCCTCAGGTGCCACTGTAGGACCCAAGCCAGTCGCATTTCTCTTTGCCACCTGCTCATGGCATAACTATAAATGCCACTACCTTCACAGATCCCACAGCAATGGGGTAATTGATCTCGCCATGTAATCTCCAAAGTATAAGCATTTCCTCCCCAAAGTGTTGTCATTTCAGGTATTTCAATGTAGGAATGGGAAATTACTATGAGGGTAAAATTCGTAATTTTATATCAATGAGACACACACTATCATATCAGTCTCGCTTTTCAAATATGTAATTAGCACAAATATATCTGGAAGCAGGGAGAGTAATTGCTCATTTATCATCATGGTTAATCAGTTTGACCTAAATGTTTTTGGTAGGAAACTGGATATTAAAATAATTAACATTCAAAAGCTAAACAAGCTTTTTTATTTATTTTTTTAAAGATATATAATTACACTCATTGGCAATTTTGTAACTCTAGAGACAGATGATCTAGGTTCTAGTCTTGCTTTGCCTTAACTAAATGCACAGCTTTGCATTAATCAGTCTCAGAAATGTGAACTATTTATCTTTTTAAAAAAAACAAGTTAGAGAAGATAGTCTTTATCACCTCAAATCATGAAATTGTATACTCCTCAGAACGCTAGCATTTCAATGGTGGCCCCCAATTAGTTGTTTAAAAGACACATCATAGTTGTCGATCAGGTTGAATCCTCAAATTTTGACATTTAATGTAATTTCTCAACCTTCAATGTCTTTCTGTGACTCAGTCTTGACTCAAAATTGTAGTCTCAAGTGACGCGCCCCCTCAGCCTCCTAAGTAGTTATGACCACAGGAATGAGTCACCATACCCTACTCCATTGCTCTAGAAATCTGTTATTTCATCTAAAAAAAAATAAGAACAGTAAACTGTGGACTATAAGACTCTTTTTAAAAGCACAAAATAAAAAAAGAAGAAAATAAATGGCATTTCATAGTAGACCGGAAGTGGCGTTCCTTTGTCTGAATAGGAGAGCAGGGTTAGTGGTTATTTTGAAATGAAGTCCTCAGGCAAGTGGGATGCAAGTGTTTCATAGAAACAAATTGCTAAGATCAAACAGGTGTTAAAGAGGATGTGTGCCTGTGTGAAGTGCCCATGCTTCATATTGAGAACGAGCCCATAAACCATGATGTGAATAGACCAGCAGCATCTCCAGTTCATGGTGCAGAATAACATCACCAGGGCATCTCATTACTAGTGTATAAGAACCATGAACTTGGCAATGATTTCTCAACAAAAATAGTCCTTGCCCTTTGATGTGCAAATTCAAAACCCATGCACTCTGTTGGGAATTTTCACAACTTTGCAGGATGAGACAAAGTTAGAAAATGGGGGAAAATCCCAACACATTTTTTTTTCTTTTTACACAGGGTACCTCAAATTGGCCTTGAAGTTACAAGGCAGCTGGAGACCTTCAACTCTTAATCCTTCCTCCACTTCCTGAGTGCTGGGATTACAGGTGTGGGCCATCATACTCCGTTAATGTAGTGCTGTGGATCAAACCTGGGTCTGTCTTCATGCTGGACCAGAATTCTACCAACTGAGCCATGTTACAAAATAGACTATGGTGTTACTAATTGTAGGGACTAATAAAAGGGATGTAATTAGTCTCTGTATGCATAGAAATAAAAATAATTGCTGCTCTCTTATCATGGTCATTGAGTATAACCTAAATATTTTGGGTGTGAAGTAGTATAAGCAACAATATTCAAAATAGTTTTTGCTTTTGAAGAAAGACATGGGCAATTTTTAAACCAACTAAGAGATAGTAAGTTTACTTTTGTGGTAGGCTATTTTGTACTTGGAAAGGTAAGGCCATAAACAATCCCAGGAATAGTTAATCTTGGGTGAGTTTAGCTGACCGTGTTCAAGAATTAGTCATGAGCTCGGCCATGAACTGAGATGAAGATAAGAGACAGTCCCTTCACTTTTCTTTCATATAAACCAACTCAAGCTGCATTTAAAACATCTAGATTTAAGGAGCTCTTCACATTTCATTTCTCCTCCTGGTTCTTTTCTACTTCTTTTTTGGACAGCTGAAAATCTCCAGGGCCACAAGTCCCACAGAGTATCATCTCCCAGGGTTGGCTTTACAAGCTGAGTCACTCAGCAGGGACCTGCATCTGTGGATCGCACACAAACTTATGCTGTGTTACATGTGAAATTAGTCTTGGCAATTGAACCATCAAATTCTGCATCTGTATTTTCCTTCTAGACCAGTAGTTCTCAACCGGTCACAGGGGTTGAATACCAGATATCCTGCATATCAGATATTTACAGTGGGATTCATAACAATAGCAAAATTACAGTTATGAAGTAGCAAATAATTTTATGGTTGGGGGTCATCGTAACAGGAGAGACTGTATTAAAGGGGCACAGCATTAGGAATGTTGAGAACCTCTGCTCTAAACCCTGTAAACTATCTAGCTAGACTTGTCTCCTGTCCAAGAAGACCTCAAGATCAGGAGCAACTACACAAAAGAATGACCTCCAAGAGCATAAACCACTATGAGGACATCTCATTTTCTTACAGAGACTAGAACCCTGTTGATGGCTATTCATGTCCTTGGTTTATCAGTGCACATCTCTAGAACTCTGTTCATTCCTCCAAAAAGTGAGATGCCAAACCATAACTTATGAGTCCATTTCTGATCCAAGTAACCAAACACGCTTATGTAAGTAGAGTAGGAAGCTGTGCTTTATAAGAGCAAGATGTTTTCAAGAAACTGAGGCAAGTGGTCAGTACAAATTCAAGACACATGTGGGCTAGGAGGCAAAAGCCTATCTCAAAATAATACTAGTAATAATAATAATGATACAGTAATAAGAAAGAAAGAAAACAAAATAAGCGATCTTCAACTCAGAATAAGAAAAAGAAAATAATTTAGACAGTTTTTACACTTGTCAAATTTCTGCAATTATACCTAGCCATTTTGTGGAAATTTACTGACTCACTCATTCATCAAATTTGTACTCAAGCACCATCATGTCTGTCACTGTTGATCAACTCTTTGGTAATTATCCTCCCACTCCTGGAGTTTGCTGCTCCCTAAGCATGTGTGCTCTGTGCTATTTTCATGTTTGTATTGAGAGGTATCTGGGCTCAATGGATATCCACTGGATGTCCATGAAATATTTCTTAAATGCATGAGTGTACAGCTGAGAAGACTGAGCCCTTAGTAAACGCCACACTGGTGGTAAGAAAAAAAAAAAATCTCAGGAGCTAAACCATCTACTCTGGAGTTACTAAATTCTAAACAAACACAGGCAGAGTAGCAAACCCATGTAGTCTGGTGCAGCAGGTGCTTTAATATAAAAATTGTTTAAAGTAGAGCCTGAAAAGAGGATGTCTTACTCTGACTGGTCATGATCAGTATTTACATTTCCTAGAGAAGTATTTGAGCTGGGCCTTGAAGCCTGGGAACCAAAGACCAATGAGGAAGTGAGATGATGTAGTAAGATGAATGAGTTCAAGACTCGGCAGGAAGGAGCTAGAACTGAGATGTCATAGTACACAGGGATGAATCATAACGAAAGTACGTGATAGGTAGGAGCCAGGAGATGAAGGTCCATTTTACCACGACGAAAGCACCCTGAGGGTTACAGTGATTTGGTCCAGGCTTTCCAATAAGGAACGGAACAAAGTGGAATTGAGCTGTGGAAGATCCATCGCTACAGTGTCCAGAGTAGAGCCTGCCCAAGCTCCCTGCCTCTGGCAGTACAGTCAGAATTTCACCTCTCTACAGACCATCCAAGCAGTGCGTGGATAGTCACGCCCTGGGCTATCCAAGCATCTCACTGGCATCTGAACCAAGTGAGATAATCTGCGAGACATCCGGAAAAAAGCAGAGGAGCTGAAGATGCTAGCTGCAAATGTGTGATTCGAGCAATTCTGGGCAAAATGGATGCTGGGTCTCACAATGTATAAGAGCCTACACAACGATGGATGACAAGGCCAACAGCAGAAACTACTGAGATAAACGCTGGGAATTGCAGAACTCTTCCCAAGTCCCTGGACAGGTCAACACAACCACAGAGGGTAAGTAGATAAAAGGGGCTCAAATGTCACGTGAACGATGTTGGTGACTCCTGTGATGAGAAAGGAAACAAACAAAAGTGGGCGACTGCAGAATTCAAGGTAAAAGCTGTTTTTAACATGGGTGGAGACCAGTGTTTACTAAACACAGGAGATTAATATCAGAAGAGGAAGGAACTGTTTTTAATCCAAGAGGTCACTGTGAACAATAGGGGAAGAGAAAGAACGTAAGTTATGGTAGAAACCACTTTTAAAATACTTAAGCAAACTTCACTTCACATACTGTTGTACGTAGGTCAAAGTCATAGCTCATTGGATGGTGAGTCTGTCTGGAAGGTCACTGACTTCTTTCTTGTTTCTATTCATTTATTTGAGAAAACAAAACCATGTTATTGGACTATCTTCAGTATTTGTGAATGTCTGTCTATATTTTAACTGTAATTTCCTAACTGTTAATATAATAATGCAGGATTAAATATCTACAAATAATAATTTGCTTAAGTTATGGATTATCATTCAAAGAATGGGGAAAAGATTTTTGTATATGTTTGATTTCTCATCAGCCCCAATCTGAAAGAAAATAGGAGGCTGAGAGGCAAAATTTTTATTGTTGCTAAGTCTCATAAAACATATAAAAGGTCTCATATAAAAACTGAAAGTCTACTTTTTCCTCTTTATAGCTATTTTATCCCTTGTATTATACAGTTTTTAAATTCTTTGTGCATCCTACGGAGGGTATCCCAGGTTCCGGTTAGATCCATGACTGGCAGGTTTGAAGAGCTACCACCATGGTTACTGATCAGCATTTCCCCAAATGCAAACACAGTTGGGCTAATTTAGTAGCAAGGCTTTTGGAGGAGAGGAAGTCCTATACTTCTGATACTTCAGAAATATATTTCAGATATTCTAAAGACACATGATACCCCCCATTCTCTCCCCTGCCCATGAAGCTGGGTCCTGGAGAAACTAAATAAACAAAGATAGGATTGAAGAAAGCAATGTCAGCAACTCCACAACAATATGTGAATATAAGCTAGAAAACTAAGGAGCGCTAGCAAAGATATGTGAGTGAAAAAGATTCATAGGAAAAGACATAGGACAGATGTGACAGTCCCATCTAGGTGTCTGAAAACATCAAGAGTAACCAAACTTCATGAGGACCATGTTAAGTTCTGAGCAGGACACCAGACTCCATAAGGACAGAAGATCGTCTTGTGTCCAATTAAGAAAAACTTGATAGATATTAGATCCCAATTCTTCTTAAGGTCTACATAAAGTACAGAATTATACTTAATAAGATCTTAAGGAGTTCCTCTTATGCAACAGCTCTGAGACTCTTGAAACTCCTTGCAGCCATGGGCATTGCCATTTTTTGCTTTTCCAGGAATGATTTTGAACGTGAGGCTCATGGACCTAATAGTCAGTATGTAAAACACATGCAGTCTCTCATGTAATGAACTCACAGAAAGGAACACAGATAAACATAGGCAACTTTAGACACCGTCAATTACTTCCTCTCTGACACATTGCCTTGGCTTCCGAATCTCCCATCTCTCTCCTTCTTTCTACCCTGGCTGTAGCATTTCAGTCCTCTGTCATGAACCATCATTACTGGCCACCTCTACTATTGAATACACTACAACGGGGCCATCTTTTCCTCTCCATCTGGCCTAGTGACACCAGTAAATTCCCTATCTTTAATTGTTCTCTCTGTATTGGTGATGTCCAAGCATTTCCTCAGCTGTGCCTTCTCCAAGTCACATGTATTCAGCTCCTTCTTGGGAATTGGGAATTGTGGACAGCCTCTACATGTAAGGTATCCAAAATAAGCTGCAGAATGGTTTTTTTCCTCACAACCAGTTTTCTGTTGTGAGGGAAAGAAACCGAGAGAAACAACTTGCATGCTTCGCTCAGGAAGCACTTCTAAGGTATTTGCAAAATCACCGGTTACCTTGGCCATACTTTCAAAATTTCAAAGCAACAATACATACTACAATCATGGTGCTATCATGTGCTGGAAGACCTTAGGGCAAGGAGTAAGAATTTCTAATATTAAAGAAAAAGCTATCCCAAATCCATGTTTGTTGGGATTTGAAGGTAAGGAAGCTTCCAAAGCTCTGAGCTGACCTCATATCCTGAAGGTGCCCAGGAGAGTCAGCATACCTTCAGGGTGTGGCTGAAGCATAGGTAGAATGGGGAAGTCAGATGATTGGCTGAGACCTCCATTGGGAGGATAATGAAATAACTTCATTGTCACATGAGGAGAAATTTAACATAGTCTATCAAAAATAACTCATGTAGAGGCATATGATACACTGGGGTGTGTTATATTATAGGCTGTGGACACTGAGAACATTTAAACCATCTCAAGAGTCATACAGTATACCCACACCTGTAAAAGATTTATTTACACACAAATAATTTATAACTCCATTTGATTTCTATTGGAGTAGCTGACATAACAGCATTGGAAAACTTTTCTGTTTGGGATTTAACAATGTTTTTCTACTTGATAGCCAATATTAAGAAGGTCAGGAAAGACCCTGAAGGCTTGTGGCCTTCATATATCAGGACAGCTCAAACAGTTCTACAAACATAAAGGCCTACAGCACAGACACTTCAATACATATAAAGGTAATGTGGGCTCATGGAACCCAAACTATCTACATGGCAACAAAATGTAACCACTCATTTGGGAAAGATATGTGCTCTCAAAGGGATTTTATGTTCAAACCTTCTTATAATGGAAAACAAATTCAAATGTTTTTGAAAGGGTAGACAAATTGGCATCCAATTCAAATCATTTCTTCCTTGACTAATTTTATCTTCAGCTCAGTATTGAAGAGGTCACAACTCATTGCTTTTGCCATCAAATACTTATTTATCTATGATTTCCCAAAATGCAGAGGATGATACAAGTGTTTCAGTTTGAGATGCTGTCACAGAACATTCATATAGGAGGAGAGGGGATCTCAAGTAGACTGTCGGTCAAGATACAATAATTTTGATTGGGTGCTGCTTTATGGTTGTATAAGTGGGAACACTGGGTCAGAGTAATAGGGGATAAAATTTAATATCTCAAAGGATTATAGAAGATTAGAAACTTCACAGGGTGCCAAGCTAAGCTGCTCCTAATTATGCTTCTGTTTCTTTGTCTTAAACAGCAAGAAAGTGAGGTTTTCATTTTTTATTATTTTATTCTACTTTCAATCAAGTGTTTTGCTACTTTGATGCTTCATTTTAGTGGATTTAGAGAAAATCAAACATTTAAAGTATTCTTTTTTTCCCCCACTTTTCAAGACAGGGTTTCTCTGAGTAGCCCTGGCTGTCCTGGAACAAGCTCTGAAGACCACTCTGGCCTTGAACTCAGAGATCTGCCTGTCTCTGCCTCCCAAGTGCTGGGACTAATGCTGCCACTGACCTGTTACTCATAAAAAAAAAAAGTTGGAGGAAGAGGCAATGATCATTGCACAGTAACAAATCAGCAGATAGCACTGACACATCTCTGAGGGTCACATTGTGACTGTTTTGTTCCTCTTTTGACTAATCACCAAATGTTGACCACTAAAGAATCATTCTACTTTCTAAAGGCTTTTTCACCTTTTTTGTTATAGTCTAATTCTCTAGTCCATCTGAAACTCTCAATCATCCTGCCCCACCCTCCTGAGTGTTGTATCATGGATGCCACCAATGCTGATTTAACATTATATGCCCTTATCAGCCTGCTTTCTATAAGTGATTTATTGTACTGATTGCCAGCTGTTTCAGTAATTACCACTTGTTCTGTAAGATTACACCAAGGCTACCCAGTCATTGACATATTCATCTGGGAACTCATGAAGTTCAATATTTTCAAATAAGAGAGAAGTAGTTGGGAAAAGTCAACAAATATTCTAAGTAAATGTTACCCAGAGTCACAATGAAAAGATATTTAGCGTATAGTCTCTGCCTGTAAAAATATTTGTAAACAATTACAAACTTGTAAACAATTACAACAAAATTGTAAACAATTATTATACCCAAGATAACCACAGAAATTTCTATTAGTATGTCTCCTTAGCATTTGAAATATATACATAAATAATATATACGCTGATTTTTATGCATTTAAAAATGTTTACATGTGTATCTTATATAGTATCTTCCTATGTTTTCCTTTAAGCTTAGATTGAAATTGATTGACTACGTTATAGAACGTTTATTTTCTTAAGAGCAAATGAGGTCCACAATGCAGTCTGACTGCTCATCCATAATTCAGGCTTCCACCCTAAAGCACAAATATTGGCAAAGGCAAGAGACTGAGCTGCTACAGTAGCAGCAGAATTACGTCACAATCCGTGTGTGCACTTGGCGTTCGGAGAGCTGGGACTACCAATTAAAAGCAGAGAAAGCAGTCAGCAATGTGACTGTAGATAAAGTAAGCAAGACGATACAGCCAGGCTGCCATTGTTGAAAGCAATTGTTTCTCATTATTAGTCATGATTCTGAAATGAAAATAAAATCTAGTGGGAGGGATGAAAATTGTATATTATCTACCTAGGCAATAAAAAAATGGAGATTCTAAAAATTCTTATGAATTTTTAACTTTGAAAGCAACAAATCTGGCTCTATTTAAAGTATTAGTACAACTTCATCTCTCTTCGAGTTCATTTTTTTCATTTGTCTTAATTTCTTGGCCAAAATCGCCAGCCCTCAGGTATGAGGATCTTGGTAACTTGTCAGTAGTCTCCTGTGAGTAAGCAGGGCTTCAAAATCCCCTTGACAAATTGGTCTTTTCTTTTGCCAGAAGGGCTAATCCCTTGTGGATGCAAAGCATCTTAAGGACATACAGTGAGAATGGAAATTGCATTTTGCCGGCTGAGCCGGCACATCAGTGGGGTAGCAGACACCCAGACCATCACTTTCACTTCCTGCCCTCTCTTCCTTCCACTGGTGGCAGCTGGAGGTGACATTCTGCAGCACACCTCACACCGCTGCTGCCCATCAGTCAGCTATATATACGAGATGGTCCATGCTTGGAAATGCTCTCTTCCTAAATTTCAAAGTTCAGCATTCTGTCACATAGCCACCTTCTGGCTTTCTCTAACTTTGGTAAAAAGGAAGAATGACTTATGCAAGTATAGTCCCTCAATTACACAATAATACCACCAGCTCTACAGGGCACTCGACACATAAAATCATTAATGATCATCTGAAAACTCTAAGCAATCAGAAAAAAAACAGTGTGACACATCATCAAGCTATTATTCTTCTATGACTGTCTGAATAATTCATCATACTGCAGATTTTATAGATTCTACTGCAAATTCCATTTACTATATTGTATCCTTGAAATACACAACATTGCCCGGGGTGGGTCCAAGAATGGGGGACTGGGTCTTTGTTTTGCAAATGGGAAATGTAAACTCATAGACATTAAGCAGACTTGGTGTAGAGATGGGACCTCAGCTCTTAACCCCCCTCTATGTATTTCTCAAGAAAATCTACTTATATATTCATTACAAAACATAATAAAACAACAGTAAAATGTACATACTCTTTAGTCTCTCTCATCGCCAATCAAGGCCTCTATAATAAGGACTGTCATTCACCAAGGACAAGATAAAAGAATACACAGTAGGATTGTAATCTGACCCAGCAGGACTCCCTTCAAATCTTTCCACATCCGTTTTTTATTATCAATATGTAGCTTATCTAGAGAATTTCACCTTTAACAAACAAACTCATAGGTAAATCTTCCATAACCAAAACAATCTTATAGATTTCCTTTCCATCATTTGTAAATGATGTCACTGGGGAATACTGTGATTCAATAATTTCTCTCTAGCATGCAGGCAAAGACACGTAGTCAGTGGACAAAATTCCATCTACACAGATCAAGATGTACAGCTCAAGTACGAGATCATTGGCGCCGAACAGAACTAATCAGAACGTTCAGTCTTTGGGGGTAGGGAGCTGACTATATGCTCTATTTTCAGCACAGGTCTGTTATTTGATTGAACAGTGATTCAACAGAAAGCAGGAGGGAGGTCCAATTACTACTGACATCACAAATCAGTACAGACAGATGAACACAAGGTAAGGGCACACTGACTGGAAATTCTCAGTGAACCTAGGACTCTGGGATTAGACATGAAGCTGCCTGTGCATCGTTTCCATGGCAACCCTATCAGGACAGAACAGGCATAAAGTGATTTTGCAACTGGACACTAAAGCAGACACACAATCACAAAGAGCTTTATCTGTCTTTCTTTTCCCAATAAGTACCATGACATCTCAAGACAGCCTGGGCTTATCAAAAATACTAAAATAAAAGACATCCAGCCTACTCTCTACTTTGCTACAAACTCCATAAAGTTGAATGAGAGACCAAGAAAATAGAAGATATTCTGTAATTAAACTGACCCTTTTGCTTGAACAAATTTAAAAACTACATTTTCAGCTCACCTTGTAGCCTCTGCATCACATTGGTGATGTCCCGGTGGGATCTTGAAGATGCCCTGGAGGTTGCCATTGCCCTCCTTGTAGCATGGAACCAATACCAAACGGTGTCCCTCGGTGCAGGGCAATACTATACTGCTTCGGATAACATATGCAGTCTTGTCTACCGCCGCAGAGACCCAGACAAACCCCAAGTACTCATGGTGGTGAGTGAGGAGACAGCATTCACGGTGAGCTGCACATTCTTCTCCTTTTATTCTGAGAGGCCTCTTATGTAGACTCAAGAACCTGAAAAGCAAATCAACAAACAATACAGTATGAAAAATATCAACTTTGGTCATAGCACAAAAAGAGAATACCCCGTATTCCACTCTAATGTCTGACTCACAATCAAGGGAAACAACTAATATAGAAAACACTAGAAAGTTTAGAGCACTAAGCAAGCTTTAAAATTCCTACGGTATGCGTGGTGCATGAATGAGAAATATCAAGAATAGGCTCACATATTTATCACTTGATCCCCATTTGGTGGTGCTTTTCGGGAGGGTATGGGACCTTTAAGGGGCGGAGCCTTGCTGGAGGAAGGACATCACTGGGGATAAACTTTTGAGGATGCATCATTCCAAGTTCTGGTCCCTCTCTCTGCTTCCTTGTATGAACAAAATGTGATTTCTTGGTTTCCTACACCCACCACCATGGCAACCCTTCTCCATTACAATGCATTTTGGCCTATGCCTCTGGAGCCATAAGCTAAAACATGCCCCTTTTTCCATAAGTCCTTTTAGTCATGCTGTATTTTCATAGCAACAGAAAAGCAACTAATACAGTATGTGATAAAATAAAATAGAAAGTAGGTTGCCACAAGCAAGTCAGCTCGTGAAATCTTGACAGTGAGAAATGTACTCTGAGCAAGAGAGGCTCACTTGTGCTGTTTTCTTTTTAAAGTGTAAATTTACTAACTTATAAAAACCTACAATCAAAATGCCGAACTGCACTTCTTGAGGTTTAGATGTCACCTCATCTCGGCTATTTTAACTGTTTTACAGACGATTTTCGTATTGTTTCATTGTTTACTTTCCAAGAAGGATATTTTGTCATAGCTTCCAATGACCAGTTGATGAATGAACACAGCACAGGTATGGCTAAGGGTGCAGCTACATTAGTAGAGCGCTTGTCTCCATAAGAACAGCCTTAGGTTCAGTCCTCAACAATGCATAAGCCAGGCATAATGGCTCAGGCCTGTAATTTCCAGTGCCCAAGATGCAGAAGCAAGCGTACCATGAATCCAAGGCCATCGTTATCTGCAGGGAGAATAGGGGGTGGCTTTTGAGGCTAGCCTGGGATACATGATATTATCTCAAAAATTAAAACAAATAAGAAACCAAGTAAATATGTCAATTATTTCACTCTAAATATGACTTGCAAATATCCTCATTTTAGGAGGTAACATTAGGTCTGGCTTAGCTTTTTTTCCTTCCCAATACAGAAAGATTCTACAGTAAATAGTAAGACTGGGATAGGGTGAGTTAAACGCATGGGGCACTATTTGTCTAACACCTCTCACAGTTGGCCACTCTCATTTGGGGTGGTGAAAGGAGGTAGGCAAGCAGTTAGTTAGTGAAAGCCTGACATTGAGAAATGCACTGTGAACAAGGATTTCTCAACCCCGGGGGTAAGCTGAACAAAGTCTTGCTATGAACAAGATAATTAGAAGGAGGAGTAATGCCTCCAGAAACAGAAACTCAATGATGGTTATACTGAGGCCTGTGTACAGATCTTAATGATAAGTCACTCTGCATCTCCTGGAAATGACGATGGCAGAGGAAACAGGAATGGGCCCGGGGAAAAAGGGACAATGGCCAAATCCAAAGTCTAAAGCAAGCACAACACACACACATGTGGAATGTTCCACTTGATTGAAGAGAAAAAATAATAATAATAACTTAGAAGGAGTCTATATGTGCTGTATAGAACATAATGAATGAATGAAGGATTGGTAAGTAAATAAAATGACATATTGTTACTTACTTTAAGTGACATTTATAAATACTGACACATATTGGTCTCCTGTTGGAAGGCATTGCTATGAAATCGGCCATATCTTTTGGAGATGACCATATGGAAAAGGGTGGAAAACATTACAGGCATGTTCAAATACCAAAAGGGTGGGCTGAAGAGGAAAGCCTTACTAACTGTTCACTTCAGATCAGGAGACAGAGACACATTGAGCAGTTTCAAGTGTTAGGGAGGCAGAGGCTACTGGCAAGGGTATGTATAAGAAGTAGGACTCAGCATTTGGCATCTTGTAAGTGAGAGACATACTATTCAGTGGGTGGCTCTTCAAGAGATGTGGAGGGGGAAAAGAGCTATATATAACCATGCATCATGATCTATACTTCCACCTAATAACACATCATACCTCCTGAAGAAAAGCATTCCACCTGCCTACATACAAAAGCTATTGTAATTGACAGACCAGAGTTTGAGGAACATTTCAGGGGACCTCATAATAATTTGCTCCATGAAGTGTGAGAAAGTCTGACTCCTCAAATGCAAAAGTATAGCTCCGATCTCCATCCATGTACCTATCTAGAAGCTACCCACCATGTGTGAATTTACTGATATCATTATACATAACACTCAGTAGAGCTGAAGGAAGAAACAGTTGGAATATAGCTCAGTACTAGGCTACTTGCCTAGTGTGTGCATGCCCTTAGTTTAATCCCAGACACTAAGGGGAAAAAAACAAAACAAAACAAAAAACAAACAAACAAATAAAATACCCCAGAAATTTGTTTCAATCCAGCTACCCCTCATCAGTCCCTAATCAGCTCTGGAGTTCACAGATGACCAAGGCAGCCCACACACATACTTTTTACCCAAGATTCCAGAATTAAGTTGTTGAGTTTTTCACTGCATTACCCTGCATCTCTCCTTTTCTTGTTCATAGCCATGTCACAAAAAGACTAATCCTAGAATAACTTGGTCTCATGTCTCTGTCCCTGTTAAACTAGGATTCCTCTGCCTCTGCTCACTTCTGACACTGCACAACTCACACATTCCGGAATCCTGAGCTAAGAGTTGAGACTACAAAGATAAATGTGGCATAGAACCTATTTTTGAGGAGTGTAGAACATAGTGAGAGAAGGAATTTATGTAGCAGAGACATTTGTTTAAAAAAAAAAAAAGCCCAGGAGTAAGTATGAGTGTAAAACTACAGGGACACAGGAGATGGGGACTGTGCCAATCCTGGGGTTCTGGAATGATGTCCCGAACAGCTAAGCTGAGTCTGGGTGAATGGAGCAGGTGCAGGTGAAAAGATGAAGTCTGCTTTCCAGGTTGTTCCTGGCTTCATGAAAGGCATTAGCATGGGAGACAGCATGGTAGCTTAACCCTGAAGTACTATGCTCCGGTTCTCCATGCTGAAGTACTATGCTCCAGTACTCATACTGAAGTACTATGCTCCGGTACTCATACTGAAGAAGTACTGTATCCTAGTGGATGGGAGGGGGCAGAAGGCCCTTCAAGCATGCTCAGAAGTATGGTTCTCACCAAGAAGCTATTAAGGGACTCTGGGCCAGCAATGAGAAGATGTAAGAATTACAGCTACTGATGCCTGTATGTTTGAGATTGGATATTATTTGAATATCATGGAGGCCAGGTTGGCTTTGATTTTGATATGTAGCTGAGGGTAACCTTGAACTTCTTATCATCCTGCTCCTAACTTACCAGTGCTGGGATTATAGATATGTACTACTGTGCTTGAGTTATGCCATTCTAGGGATCAAAATTATAACTTGGTGCACATTAGGCAAGCATTTCACTCTGACCACTATTTTCAAGGTTATATTTGGGGTGGGTAAAGTTGGAAGACATGGGAAGCTGGGTAAGGAAGACATCTCAGGAATAAAGGCAGGAGATGGATAGGACAGACAGTGAATAGAAGATAAAGTTGAAGAAATATGTAGACTCAGATAGAATTAGGCAGGTCTGGCACAGCCAAAAGTATGAGACGGACAGAGCAGACTGGTGGGTCTTGGGAGACACTAAGGATTCCTTTATAACATATCACCTCTCTGTAAAAGCTCCAAGCTAAAGAAAGAAACAGCATCACTACTTAACCCAGGGCCCCACTTACCTGGGTCCTTCCCTGACTGTTCCAGCACATATTGCTCTAGCAGTGATAACCCATACGAGGAAGCACACGTTAGCTTGTACTCACTGCACCGTAAGCTTGCTTCACACTAGCAAGGCTCTGAGCATCACTGGCGTAGGGACTACAACATGTTCTGTTTTCTTCTATCATGCTGGGGTGGCAGCTAGGCCCCTGTGCGTGTTAAAAACTATACCCTAGTCCTGTGACTCCAGCCTTTCCTGTCTTCCTCTTTCACCCAATGATGCCACCTGTACCCATGGACACGTGCCGAACACTCAATATTGATTTTCTGAAATGATTTAATCAAGTTCATAATATTTTGTATCTATGAGACAAAGCCTCATCACCAAACCCCATCCACTCTAGCACAAGACCTGGTGCAATATCCTTCCTTTTTCAGGGCTAAGATAAACTACCTCACTTTCATCATTTGCCTATGCATGTGCATCCCATATTGTGAAATTAGGCTTTTCTTGCTTTTGGCTGATACAACAGGGCCATGTGATTAATAAGAAATTTGTAATGAATAAAAATGACATTTAAAAGAGAGAGAGACTGGGAATTTGGAAATACAAGTTGTAAGTTCCACTTTGTGCCAGCGAGTGGGGTAGTTTTGGGAGGATCTTCTATGTGGAAGTGTTTAACCATAGCTTGTCAGAGAATGGAATTCCAGAAAATTCAGACTCTGGCAAAGGAAGACCTAGAGCTGGTTCTTGTGTTGTTCACATGATCTCTGATGTGTTCGCATGTATGTGCTTCTGTATGTGCTGATGAGTGTGTGTGTGTGTGCGCGAGTGTTTGTGAATGTGTGTGTGTGTGTGTGTGTGTGTGTGTGTGTGTGTGTGTGTAGGCCAAACTCAACATCTAGTGTCATTCAATCATTCTGCATCATATATCTGAGATGTCATCTCTCCCTAAACCTGGAACTCATCAACTCAGCTGGACCGGCTGGCTGGTGAGCCCCACAAATCCTACTATTCCCATCTCCAAGTACTGGAATTAAAGATATGTACCATGGTGCCTTGCTCTTATGTGGGCTCTAGGGATCTTCTTGCTTCTGTACTGAACATGTTTCACCGACAACTCCTCAACCCTGTTCACACAATCTTAAGGAGAGGAAACTTCTGCAAACCTTTGCTTCCTTATCTCTAACGTAGAGCTAATGTATGAAGATTTATGTTTAACTTTATCCTGTTTAAATTAAGTTTTAGAAAGGTAAACATAGGATTGGGGTGGTGAGACTCTGTGATGGGCCACTAGCCTCTCACCTTTAAGGCCCTGGGTTCATCCCCAGCGATGCCAAAATAAATAAGGAAGCATGCAGCTTCAGCAATTCACTGGTTTTTCGTTTTCTTTCCTTTGTCTCATTTTCTCCACCTGTGATGTGAGGAATCACCGGTAAGGAGGAAAAAATGTTCCTGACCCTGCTTGCCAAAGGTAGCATGAGTGACAGCCAGGCAACAATGGTCCTTAGGCCCTTGAAGAGACTGGCCCTGCAGCAAGGGACACAGGTATGAGCTGTCTGCATATCAGGAAGGGCAGGTCCAGAGCCACCGTGATCTACCTCAAGTTGCCAGTGTTATAAAAGTGGCTTTCAACAGATGCAAGAGATTATGCGATGAGGGATGTGGGGGATGGGTGGTAAGGCTAAGTTACTGGGATGGACAGGAAGGACATGAAAACATTGATGGAAAGAAAGGACATCCGTGGGTTGTAGGCCAATTGAGAGGACAGCCCTTTTCCCATCTCCAAATCTTGCCAGGGACCACTGAGATTTGGTTGGTGGCTATGCACATCTATTTGCCTTACCACACAGAGAAGTAAGATTCCCATATTCATCGTTTCACAGAAAATATGCAGTAAGAAACTATTTGTGAGGGATAGCAGCATACCATCTAGTCAGTCAGTGTAGTTAGCAGGCCAGACAAAGCCTCCCCACTGCTTAGGTCAGAGCAGCAGATGATGAACAACAGAGCAGGCTGACTTTGTAAAGTTGCCGCCCGGGTCAGTGTGGGAACAGCTACCATCTGCTGTATTGATGTCTCGGGGGACAGAGCACTTTAGCCTCTGTTATTTGGATCCTCTACCTCAGTGATCCTCTCCTCCCAACAGCAGCCCCTATGAGAAGCCCCGTGGTGAGATGTCACGGTGTCACTTTTCCAGTCTCTACTCGAAAATGCCCAATAGGCTACTCCAGCACTTTCTGGTTTGTACAACTGGAAAGGAGGTAAACTGAGGAAAGCAGTGGGTGAAATATATTGGGTCACGGAGACTCACCACAGTGCGGTACAAGTAGCATTTTCAGTTCTAGGAGACATTAGCAGAAAAGTGCAGCCATGCATTGACCAGGCATGATGTCCCGAATTTAATACACAGGAATCAGAACCTGACACAATAAGCTTGCAAGTAAGTTTACCATAAAGTATGGCTACTCATTGAATGCCTAAGTATGTAGAGAAATCCATGATTTAAATTGAAGTCATCTTGCTCTCCTTTCTAGTAAAGTCTATTGCGGGAATAAGTTCAAAATAATGCACAATTTTAAGCACAATTATTTTTTTTCTGCCCACTCATTAGTACTGGCATGAACTAATAAGCATTAGGATGGCTAAAACCAGAAAAGGACTCCCTTGGGTTAATAAAGTATATTATTTATGTATGCACGGAGGTTGTCAGGAAAAGTGCTGCTCGCTATTCACAATTAAGAATTTCTTGGGATAATAAGAAGAAATAATACTTTTCATAGAAAGATAAGACCATAAAAAAAAAAAGTGATCAAAAGGCCGCCCAGTTGGAAACCAGTGTTAGGAGTCAACCTTTGTGAATTTAAGCCCAGAATAGGAACTGCACCCTAAGATATTTGCTGTCTTTGTTCCTGACTTTGAGGTATGCATGTATTTCACCCCTTGCTCAACATTAGTTCTCGTTAGATTCAACCACAAGGAGGATGTGTGTCCGCAGAGACCAGCCTTGAGTCCCTCATGCCAGTCATAGGCAGGCCGCTGGGTGTGGCAGTCATGGGTGGAGTTGTGAGCAAGCTACCCACCTTGTGTGGTGAGGTGCTTCTCAGGTTCTGCTCAGGCATACCCCCTCCCTGTAGGACGCTAGGTGTATTGGGTAATTATGCATGCGAACCCAGGACCCGGTAAGGCAGTCAGCAGCCAGCAGTTCTAGATGAACTTGAAATGGCAAACTAGCTTTTTCTGAACCTCACTCCCTGGGAGTAAGAGGGGACACAGGGGGTATCTGAGACAATTTGCAAAGAGTCCTTAGTTAAAAAAAAAAAAAAAAAAAAAAAAAAGATACAGATAAGGCTGTAACCCCGGGTCTAAGCAAATGTTTCTTAATGGCTAACACTATCACAGCAGCCTGAAGATTTTTTTTTTTTTATCTTCAACATGAAACATATTAAGTTAGTCGTGACCAGGCACATTTTGTCCCTCATCTGCCACAGAGTAATATAAACAGACATTAGATACAAGAAAGATAGATGTGCATTTTAGTTGAGTGTTCTGATGTCAGGGACTTTTTATCCATATTAATAATTTTTTATCATGGAGAATAAAGGGCCTCTCACAGAGAACAATCCTCATGACTCACAATTAACTCAGCATTTCATAGAGATGTAGGTCATATTAATAACCTTTGCTTGGTTGAAGATTGTGTTTTCTATTGCACAGGTCTGGCCCCCATATCAAATGCTGACTTGAATCTGCATTAAGGAGATTCGCTGTAGGTCAAGAGAATAATAAGAGGGCCTTTAAACATAATTCATTTTGGAGTTTGGTAACATTCACGGTATATTTTCAGATACATAAAAGTTTTCTATTCCAAACTGAAAAGCTCAGAAACGCACGATCCAGGGAGCTAGGTCTGAACAGTTGCTATTTCTCGCCAGGATGGGCCTGGCTGTTTATGGATCAGACTTGAACTTGAAGCACTAAGCAGTTGTACCAAACCAGCAAGCCCACTGTGCTTTCCCAGTGCTATCTCCTCCCAGGGCCTTGGGTAGCTGCTGCATTTGGCACTTTAGCCCGGCCCTTTGCGCTGAATCCCTGTGATGGGCCATTTTCCAGGACTCCTCCCTGGAGGTGCAAAGCCTCTCTGGAAAACGTCGTTTTGGAGACTAGATGAAAGTTATCTTGCCCTCTAGTGTAGGCTCCGCCTGGAAGGAACTGCACCAGGGGAGCCTACTGGGCCTGCACACAAGCCTTAGGCTCAGCTACCCATCTTCCCTCCCCCGCCTCTTCCGAAAATAGGCTGGGGGTGGAGGAAGGGAGGGTCCTAGAATTTGTTCAACGCTTGCATCTCGCTTCTGATAGTAGCAACAGTGAGGACCATCACAATAAGAGGGTGGCTGCCTGCCGTTTGGGCATCTCTGGCACCCCTGGGATGTGCAATGAGCGGAAATGACAACTCAGAGAGCGTGTATTAATAGGAATATGTACGTACGCGATGCAAAGAGGATAGCCAACCTTCCTATCGCCTTCTCCAGGAATGTCACACACGTACACACACCGCCCCGCCGCCACCCCGTCTCCCTGAGGTTCGCAGCGCGGTTCGCAGCGCGTCAGCGTGCAAGCACAAACTTGTGGCAGTGTGTTGCCTTGCACCTGTCATTCCTCCATCTCTCTCCTCTCTGTCTCTGCCTTATGCTATTTACCTTGATCCGGCCTTATTCAGGTTCCAAGCAGCGAGGTGACGCGCCAGCGAACGCCTCCTCCCAGCTGCGTGCGGCTCCGGATACGAGCAGCTACCCTGGCCCTGTAACGGAGGCTCCGGTGCTGTCTGCAGGGCTGCGGGAGCCAGGATACCCTGGTGACAGAGTATACAACAATCCCAGCCCGGTGTGGGCCGGTTCTCCTGGCTGGCGCACACGCACTGCTCTGTGCTGGCTGCTGGTGGCTCTGCCCTCCCTCCCTGCCTAGAGGATCGGTCCCTCCTCCAGGCTGCACACCAGGGGGTTAGGCCTCCCCCATCCCATCCCCCGCCCCCTGCAGCTGCTGCTCCTGTCGCCAGCGGAGGTCGCCCTGGCGGGGTTCAGCTTCTGAGAACCCGCCCAGCACCCACCCCTTGCCCGCCACACCCCCTCCTCAGCCTCAGGATGTGCAGGTCACCACGCAGAGCTAGGGGCGGGGACCCGGAGGCGCTTTGCCGGCATCCTCTCCCTATCTCTTAGAGAAGCTTGGCCACTGACTTTGACTTTTCTGACAGCCAGAGTCCAGTGACTCACTCCCAGTGCAAGCCTTTGCGGGGGGGGGGGGGGGGGGGGGACTCTCCTTCCCGAGGGACACGGTTGTCTCAGTAGCTTGGGGATGCTACATGATACTGGCTGCTAACTTTTGTCCACGGTTTCCACAGTACAACTGACCTCCATACATGACTTGTTTGGAATGGCCCTAGAGGTTCCTGATCCAAGGAAGGACAGCCATGGTGCAGTTTCAGGAGCACAGGCCAGGCATCATGGACTCTTACTCTGCCTCAAAGATCTGCTGAGGTCAGGGCTGTCAAATCAGTCACGGGGATACAGGGATGATGCTGCGAGACTGAGACTAGGCACGCTTTTCTGTTAGAGTACTGTTTTATAAAACTTTGATTTCTTGAAATGATGCTTGACATCTTCCTGTTAATTCTTGGCTATTCACAGCAGTGGTTTTGAAAGCATCGTTAGGTTCTCTGGACCCACTGTTCACAGGGTGGAACCATTACAACCCTCCAGGAGCCCTTCTCTGGGTGCAAGAGAGTCCATGTTGCCTAGGAGCCTTCAGAGGTTTATTTTGTTGTGGTGTGATGGTTTCCAAGCAAAGCCAAACACAGCCCTTTCTTCACCAACAATGAAGCCCATGTCCAAAGGGATTACAGAGGCTAACTGAAGCTCTGTTGCAAGAATCTTAGAGATAACATGAACCATCTGAATTGCCAACAAAATCGTGTCTGTATTCTAAATTCACTGAATGGACCACTTAATAAAGTAGATGTGGTTTCTCCTTGCCTCCTGACTTTCTCTGCAGCCATCTTCCCCACTATTTACCTTATTATTATTATTATTATTATTGTTATTGTTATTGTTATTGTTATTATTATTATTCCCTTTCTCTAGAGCACATGACGCCAACACCTGTGGTGGTTATTTCTAAAGGTCAGTTTGAATTGCCTAGATCAGGTTGGCCTGTGTGGCATAGCTCTGTGAGATTGGTTTGATTTTTAGTTTGCCCAGCCCACTGTAAGGGGTAGTATCACTCCCCAAGTTTGAACGATATAAAGAAAACAAACATAGCAGAGCTAGAGAGCAGGGCAACATGGCTGCATTTATTTCTCCTTCTGCTCTTGACTGTGGGTACACTGTGACATCTGCCACAAGCCCCTGCCTCTGTGACTCGCCTACAGTGGTTCGGGCTGTAGCCCGAAAGAACCCTGTCCTGTCCTGTGCTGGTTTTTTGTCAGCATATTTGTCACAGAAGCAGAAATAGCTGTATTTATTATTTATTTTTATTTTATTCATTATTCATTTATTTATTTCAGTTTTGGAACAAAGGTCTGAAACAAATCACTTCAAACAATGTTCCCTTTCCTTGAGTTTAATTTTTTTTTTTTTTTGCCAAAGTAAATACTTTCTATCACAACAAATTTTATTTATTTATTTGCGGTGGTCTGCCACCGACTATATTCATATCCATCCCAGAAATAAACTCCAATTGTGGGACCTTATAGTTTAGGATGTTTGGATTGAAGGAAATAAGAGTCTGAAATGAAAATCCACGCATTACCTGCCTGTACCTCTCCCTGTCACCACTCAGAGCCGTCCTGTGGGGACAGCCACCAGAGCCTAGTTGTTCCTGGCCAACATACTGTCCCCCCAGACTGCAAGCCTGCTCCTCAAAAAGAAAAGAACACATAATCTTGGTTCTCCCTCTCAAACACCACAGGCACAGAATCAGTTTGTCCAGTTGGTCTTAAAAATGAAGATGATAAGCTACAGGTGAGAGCCTCCGTGTTTAGAGTTGACTTACCAGGGAAAGAAGCCATTTAAAGGAAAAGTGGAAACATAGTTCCAAGTAAGAGAAAGTCCTTGCTGGCCCTTCAATTCGCCCCTCTTCTTTTAGACCAGACAGGAATCCTGTCCGTGTGTGGTCTATGTGGGCTCCCTGATTAACTGAACCATGAGCAGCTCAACTTCATCCTCCCAGAAAGGGACAAGCTCATTTCAGACCCCTGGAAAGATCTTGCCATTTTCACTCAACTAGGGAAGGTTGTTTATAGCTCCAGTTCTCCAACAAGCGTTGCTCAGACACACAGCACCTGGCTAAAAGTGTGCTGAGCACTGGGCACTCTGTGGTAAGCCAAACCTAACCAGGGTCTCACCTTAGTAAGATGTACAGGGTAACCAGGAAGAGGGCAAGAGTTGTTGATATTGGTCATATATACTTATAGAATCCTGTTCTTCAAGGAAAGGCAGGCGTTGTTATGCGAGCTCGGTTTAATTTATCTCTAAGATCAAGAGTTCGCAAGGGGGATAAAACTGAATCAGGACTTACAGGAGAATGTTACTAACTAGGAAAAAGAGAGCTGCAGCTGCGGGGTGGCGGAGGGAGGCTCAGCATTCAAAGCATCTAATGGCATGCAATATCAAATGCCCTTCAAAATTACAAGGCATGGATACATACTTTAAGGCTTTAGAGTGCTTTCAGTAGCTAGTGGGTACCACCAGAATTAGGTTTGTACTTTCAACTTCTCTCAGATAGATTGTGGAATACACATTAGAAGTGGGGCCAGATCCACGGACGTAGACCAGTTAGGAGAATCCTACAGTCACCCTCTAAAGAATATTACCACATTTGTTAGTGGAATGATGACAGTAGAGAGAGCAGTTGGGCCGATTTGAGAGAGTCGGTGGAAAATATAGGGCACATGGTTGTGTACGCTGCTATGGACACCCCCTCTCAAATCGTGGCTGACATGATCTTGTTTGGAGAAGGCAGGGGATTTTGAAAGATGGTTAGGTCAAGAGAGTAGAGCCCCCATGAAAGAGATTAGTGCCATTGTAAAGGGGATATGGCCATTATTGCATCTACTCTGTCATGTAAGAGCACAGCCACAGAATATCCCCCTCTGAACCAGACTCCGTGCTTTCAAGACCTCGGGCTTCCCAGCCTCCAGAACAGTGAGGGAAGGATGTTGTGAACAAGCTTCCAGGGGATGGTATTATTACAGAAAATCCCCAGTGATGCTCTAGGGCATAAACCCAGAGAAGTTAGAAAAGTCATACATTGATAGTATAGTGTTTAATACCGAAGGAGTAGGGAGGGCCTCGTCCCAGCTCTCATTAAATGCCTGTGTGTTGTCAAGCCGGTAATTGCTCCTCATAGGTTCAGATTTTACAAACCTATGACTCAGCATATCAACAGTGCCTCGTTCATAGAGCTCTTGTGGGGACTCGATGAGTTAATGCCTGGAAAGTTCCTAGTACTTCAGTGCCTGGCAGGTAGTCAGCGAATGAAAGATGTAATTAGTAGTATTATCAGCAGTGTAGTTATTACTATTGTTCTAGATGTTTCTGAAGTTGGCAAATGAAGGCAAAACAATCAGTCTCCCCTTTGTAATGACTTTTGAGTGAAAACTTTCCAGAGCCATCATAACGTGAGCAGCAACTGCCTAGGCAGTTACCACAGTGAGCCCTTCCTTCATAAATGCAGGCTGCCCTCCATCCTTGCTCTTCTTTCAGTGGAACCCACTGTGTACAGAGTGTTTCTCACACACCCCTGCAGCTTGGGCTAACATTGAAGACCATTCCAGTCCAGCTTTATTGTAAAACCTGCCTTATCCTGCCCTAGACACTGAAAAATACAGGTTACCCATGCAATCGGTGAACATGCAATTGGTAATAGACCATGTCTGTTTCTATCCTGTCTATTTTAAGTAGTTGGGCTAAGGCCATGGAGAACTTGCTATAGTTTAGGTGGGAAATGCTGTGTATTCATCAAAAGTCCTACCATGGGTGCGTCTTTGTAGCCACGAGCACACGTCTTCTGTAATAAGTGGTCTTTTCGCCTCCCTTCTCTACTTGATCTTAACAGTCTTCAAAAGTGATTTGTGGCAGGGTGCACACCTTTAATCCCAGCGCTTGGGAGGCAGAGGCAGGTGGATCTCTGTGAGTCTGAGGCCAGCCTGGTCTACAGATGGAGTTCTAGTACAGGCTCCAAAGCTACATGGAGAAAACATTGTCTCGGAAAATCAAAAACAAAAAACAAGCATGCAAATAAACAAAAACCCTGATTTGTTTGAAAAGTGCAGGGAGACTGAACAGGGCAGCTCCGTAGGGTTTTGGAGATGAAGAGGTGGGGCGTGACTATCAGTTAGGGGCGGGAAGCAGTTAGCAAGAGTCTTGATCTATTTCAAGAAACTGGGGTTCCTCTTTCAAGGCAATGGCCTCAAGGAGAGTCACAGCCATGGAGAATGTAGTTGTAAGTAAATCCTAGAGGAATGTTTCAACCTCTTGACCCCTTAGATGTTGAATGACCCTTTCACAGGGATTGCCTAAGAGCATAGGAAAACACAGATAATTACACTGTGATTCATAACAGTAGCAAAATGGCAGGTATGCAGTGGCACTGAAAATCATTTTATGGTGTGTGTGTGGGGGGGGGTCGTCCCAGCATAAGGAACTGTATTAAATGGAGGCAGCATTAGGAAGGTTGAGGACCCCCTGGCCTAGGGGTTCTCTGGACCTCAGGCCACACCCAGATCCAAATGGAATGCTTCTGAGATAGCTTGTTATCTCCTTGCATTCCTAGCCACCGTCAGAAGTAACGGGTGTCCCCCAAAGCTCTCATTCCCTTTCCTCTGCAACCAACTTCATCTCCTAAATCACTTTCTTTAGTAAGCTTTTTACAACCCGGGGAACTGATCTTAGTAACCTGAAGAGGTCATCACTGTGGGCAAATGCAAGCAAATCAAATTACTAGAGTCCCACTTTTGAAGGTCTAGAAGTAATCTGGCATGAAATGTGTCCGTCAGGATCAGGAAGGGAAACATAAGACAAGTTGAAAATATGATCCAGGGTGCCTAGTGCTGCTGGGAAGGGGGATGCTGTCACCCTTGTGGGGGCCTTTAGCTTTCAGGAAGCTGTACAGGTAGGTGCATATAGACCTCCGCAGGTGGCTGCTGCCACCCAGAGGTCAAGACAAGGCAGTAACTGCTGGCATTACACAGCTATGCTCTGAGCAGATCCTGCTGTGTGTGAATCACATTGAAGCTGGAAGGGAAACTTCTCAGTGTCTTCTTTGCCTTCTGAATATTTCATGAAGGCATGACAGAATGTAAATTTCATCAACACCCCCTGAAGAGTGGGGAGGAGCTGAGGAACTCCAATCCCCAGATTTCTGGCTTCTGAGATGCAGGAGAGGGAAGAGAAATGAGTTTGTATAAAGAGCACTTTCCAAAAAACACCACCCTGCAAGATGTAGCCCGGAGGTGAAACAGGTTACTACAAATGTTAAAACAGAAATTATTGTCAAAAGTGGAATGTTTTTAGTAGATTATCACTTTATTAAAGTGACTTTCTAATTTTAAGTTACAACTATTTTTAAAAGTGAATTTGAAGCATGTAATCACTCATTTGCTCAGAGCATTGTTTCAATGATTTATATAATCACTGTATAATCTGTATGATTTTTCCCTAGCCTCCCCATTAACAATCCTCAACTAGAAAACTCCCCTTACAATCCCGCAACCACATACATGCCTCAGTGTTTCTGAAGATCACAGAACAGCTCAGGATGTTCTCATAGGCGCCTTCTGCTGTGACATTAGAATCTGAGAGATACCCATGGCTTATAAACTAACTTTATGTCAGACACCTGTCTTAGTGAAGACATCCCTGGATGCCTTGCATATTTTAAAACATCCTCCACTATGTTTGTAACAGTTCGCCTATGCTCCTTTGCCCTCTAGGTCTTAGTACTACTCGAAGTCCACACCCACTTATGTAGCTTATTATCTGACAGCTCTAAAATATGAATTCCTCTAGGGAAAATACTGTTTGCTGTTAACTCATACACTCAGCACTTCATACACTCAGTACATAAAAGTTACTTGGTAACATCTGTTGAATAGGACCACTAATTTAGATGTGTTGGAAGAGCCCACTAGAAATCACCAATATATCCGGGATGTCCTGATCCTCACTGGTAATCCACACATGAGAACCTCGTGTTTCATAGTGGAAAGTGATAGAAAATTCTTCCTGTTTGGTTTTCCTTTTATTTGAGGGGTGTTTGGCATATTGGAAGTGTTTCTTCTGCAACTGTACCTTAGGTTTTTTGGATGCATTATTTCATGATGGTAATGGTCCTGATAGCTTGACAGCTTTGTGAAGTCCATGCAAAGCACACTGTGAAACCACATGATGCTGGTCTGATTCCCTTTGCCTCTGCCTGGATGGATTGGAATCTTTTTTTCTTAACCTATATTAACAACATCTACCTTTTGTCTTCTTTTTCAAAGCATTACAACATTTTCGAGATAGTTCTAAAGGTAATTCCATGGGCCACCAGTATTCTGTCCAGTCTTATGAATGACAAATTTCCTTAAAAAACTGTTACAGCTGAACATTTATAGGACACTGGTGCCAGTAATGCCAGCAGGCCATGGGAGGCTTTGCAAAGGGAAGAGATCATGTGGCTTGGGGAACTTCATTGGTTTCCTCCAAAGTGTGTTTCAGGATGCCTGAGTAAGCTCACTGGCACAAGGTTTAGGGGCCACTGGAAACACTTCCTGGAATCAGTGACGAGGGGGGAATGATTCTTATTAGTGAGTTCTCCTCGCTGGCTGATCCAGTTAGCCATTCTTGATAAGCTAGAGAAAAATTTGAGAATTACCAGAATCAAATTTCGGTTCGGACCCATAATGACCCAATGAGAGAAAAGCCAGCTAACTCTGGCAAAATCAATACAGAGGAATTACTAGCCTGTGCAAACCCAGAAAGGAATGCTTCAGGCAGGGCTCACCCACAACCCCAAGTGTTCCCGTCACCTTCTCTTCTGCTGCCCAGAGGCTATGTACGAGGAAGCCTATTAATGATAACAGGAGTGGAACACACTTGATTTATCCATTGTGGAAAACAAATGTATGGAAGCTCCAGGCGAAGGTCTGGCCTTATGTGCCGAGACCTTCGTTATTCACGTTAGCAGGAGGAATAGCGTGTTCTAATTTGCTTGTACCTAGTTGAGGTTCTTGTCTGGCATTCCATTTGGCATATCTTCCCAAAGTAAATGGCCTGCATATGCAAGCTATAGATATGTGCATCTGTTACTAAAGGAAACGGAAGTGATATAGAGTAACTACCTTAGGGCCACTTGAGAGGAGGTGTGTTTGCTTTTGTCTTCTCCAAGGTGCCGGATCCCAAAGTGTGAATTAGGCACAGTTGAAACATTTGGCATTAACACAGGACCTTAGAATAGACCTGGATAGACCCAGAGGAAACCAGAGAGAGGGTGGTCACCAGCACTCAGGGTGTAGCATGAGCACAGTGCTAGGAACATTCAAAGCAGCCCAGGGCAGGAGCTGGTGGAGTTAATACTGGGATGTTCGCATCTTCTCTTCTGCTAGGACTCTTGCCCAGACCAAACTAGTCTGAAGGCGCTGGGGCACCGGTGTGTAACAGCAGGCCTTCTTCCCAAGCACACCTCAGAGCAGAAAGGGACACACAGGAAGTGGAGGGACACACGAAGAGTGGACTGGACAGTTTTTGAACCAAAGACTGAGGAAGATAAGAGCAGCTGATGAACCTCGGAGAGACAATTAATCAGTTGTTTCCTACACTCTGCTTGTTGACCTTGCCAGGAAGTTTTAAGAAAATTATGAAGTATATTTACCACACCCCCAAAGCAGACACTTTAATAATATACAATCATATCTGTGTGTGTGTGTGTGTGTGTGTGTGTGTGTATGTGTATTCTTCTACTCCAGTGATTAGAAGTGTGGATCAACTATCTTAGTCATCCAGATGTTTGTCTTCAGCTATAATTTATGACAATGGTAACAGTAAGACAATTCACTAACTAATGGAAAGCCTCCTAAAACTTTTCTCCATGTAAGAGATTATGACACAGATGCCTGCACATGGGCAGTAAAGTGGCTGTGAAGAGCTCTGACATGACCAGTCTTATAGGAGTAGAGCCTATGTATGTGTAGCATATAGTGCTTCATCGTGATAACTAGTGACAAGCTATTTGTGTGTGTATTGTCAATGATATGCTTTTAATTATTCATCTAGTGTGTACTCACCCTACTTAGAAGAAAAGGAGCTTGGAGGCTGACGAAATGGCTCAGTGCCTAAGAGCCCGTAATGCTTCTGCAGGGGCTCCAAGTTTGGTTCCCAGCTCCCACATTAGGTAACTCACAACCGCCTGTAGCCCCAGCTCTAGGGCACTGGATCCCCTCTTCTGGCCTCCTCTGGTATTGCATTCAAATCCAGACACATGCCCACATAATTGAAACTAAAAATGCATCTTCAGAGGGAAGAGTTTGCAACTGCAAGCAGCGTTTGCAGTGTTTCTCATGACTGCATCGACAGGCTACCATGGGTCTTTGACTTAATTAACGCTGCTGTCCTTTGATTGAATGGCGCCTGTGGTGATCCACACAAAACCGTTGCCCATAGGTTCACATACTTGAACACTTGGCCCCTGGTGGGTGCTGACGCCTGGGGAAGTTATGGAACATTTGATACATGGCATCTTGCTAGAGGTTACTAGGATGGGCTTTCGAGTGTATAAGCCTTTCCTCACACCTAGTTCACTGTCTGCTTCCTACCAGTGAAGTTGTGATCTCTGACGGGGGACGTCCTTCTGTATATGTGTTTCCCTTATTGGTTGATAAACAAAACCCTGATTGGCCAGTAGCCAGGCAGGACGTACAGACGGGGCTACCAGATGAGGGGAATGCTGGGAGAGAATGCAGAGAGTGAGCCACAGGACAGATGTAGCTGCCTAGGGAGCAATAGGTCCAGTAGATAAGGCCATGTAGAAATACATACATTAATAGTTACGGGTTAATAATTAAGAGAGAGCTGGACAGTAAGAAGCCTAAGCCATCGGTCAAACAGTTTATAATTAACGTAAGCCTCAGTGTATTCACTTGGGACTGAAGGGTGGCGGGATCAGACAGAACGGAAAGTCCACCTACAGATCTGTCAACTTCCTGCTCTAGACACCTGCTGTCATGCCTCTCCTGCCTTTATTGTGATTATAAGCTTAAATAAACTCTTGCTTCTAGGAGTTGCTTCTGGTCTTGTTGGTTTTTACCAGAAAAGCAACCATTATAGCTTCCACCTTTGGGAGCTCACATGACCTTAATTATACCTTTAAAGGCCCTGTCACCCAAACACAGGCACTTTGAGGAAGGAGGCATCATTCAGCCCAATAGGAGGGACATGAAAGCCTTGCAAGGAGATCACTGGGTTCCTAGGTAGCAGGCACTGTGCTCTGAAATGAGCTGATGGCAGGGAAATCGGAAGGGAAGTATCTCCATTATCTATCTAACAGTGGACAACATTTCACAGGTAAAGGCTGCAACCACTGAGCGGTGGATCAATGCAGAGGTTAAACCTGCAGCGCCAAGTCTGAGGGACAAGCAAAATGATGCTGTGTTGGGAGGAAAGTGGGCCTATGTTCATGTGCATTTCTGCATTTCCTCTAGATCCAACTCCCACCCCTCTCTGTTTCTGTTTTTCCAGTCTCCTCCAAACTGCTACATTAGCAGAGAGTCTGATCTACCCTTGGTGCATCTTATCTTCCTCAAGAGAATCCCAGGAAACGAATTCTTCCCATCACTCCTCCCCTGCCCTGTTCTGCCCCACTTCCCACTCCTGACACTTTCTGCTCGGCCATTGCAATTGTTCTTCTTGACTCTTTTATCTAGTTACTAGTTCCTCTGTTTTCCGTGGCTAATGCTCCTCCCTCCAGCATCTGTCGTCCTGTCCTGGTCTGTCTGTATGTCTGGGCCAACAGATAAAGCACTGGCAACCAAATCTGATGAATTAAATTCAGTCTCTGGAGCCCATGGGGTAGAAAGAAAAACTGATTGCAGCAATTTGTCCTCTGACCTCCATCCATATGGTACCCACAGAAGCACTCTGACACACTCATGAGCATGTACGTGCACACACACACACACACACACACACACACACACACACACTCTAAGAAAGAAGCTTTATGTCCAAGTTTTTGCCTGAAGACTTACATGTATGGGAATAATTGTTTAAGGCAATCTGTTATTAAGGAAAGCAACACAAAGATGCACCAACTTACAAACTATTCATGCAATGTGCTTTTGGAATACTTTCTCCCAAAGATTTCCTAAAATATGACAAATTAATATAAACATAAGAATGAGGGAATCCACATATAATGCTATGCTAAAGATAACTTAGATAAATTCATAGATGCTTCCTATGATATAGATTATGATTTAAATTGTATGATTTGAGAGTCTTTCACCAATTCTGTTTTATGAAACAACAACATTTTCTACATGGCAATTCCGAATTAACCAAAGGTCTTGATAATCCCCCCTCCCCAGCTCAGCACCCTATGTTCTAAGTCTCCTGAGCTGGGATGAGGTTTGAAATCTTGCATTCTAGGTGACCTTCGAAAGCAGTTGAGACACAGCTATATTCAGAAACTGGCAATGAAGAAAACTATAAGCCCCATGCCAACATCAGGAGGTGAGGATTGCTCATGTGAATTGTAGTCTGGCAACTTTATCCATATTTAAATTTCTCCCAAAAGAAATTGATGTAGAGTTGAAAAACAGCTATATTTGAGGAATATTTTGGAAAGATGTGTCATATTCAGTATTGAAATATATTAACTTCACTCCTCCCTCTGTCAAGCAAACCAAAATAAAGTATACAAAAGAAATGAATTGTAGAGTTCGAGCACAAAAGTCTTGGAGTTAACAGTTTGAACAACAACAACAAAAAAGAGATCATGTCTCAAACAAAGTAAAAGACAAGAATGCAGACCCAACACTGTCCTGTGAACACCACTTGCACAAATCACACCCACATACATACTTTACACAAAGATTAAATTAGATAAAAGATGTCTGCAACATGTATGGACTGACAGGAATACCGCCCACAACTGAGAACCTAAATGGCCGCTCTCTATTGGCTCCTTCACTGGATAGACTTCTTGATGGAGGATGTCCTTCTGTATATGTTTTCTTATTGGTTGATGAATAAAATACTGTCTGGCCAATGGAGACAGGAAGATAGGTGGGGCTAGGAGACGAGGAGAATTCTGGGAAAGGTAGGCAAAGGGAGCCTGCAGAAACTTGATGTAGCCAGCAAAGGAGTATGGTCCAACATTCTCTGGTAAGCCAAGACCACACAGAAATACATAAATTTATAGAAATGGGTTAATAATTAAGACAGAGCTAGCCCATAAGAAGCCCTAGCCATCAGCCAACGGTTTTATAATTGATTTGGTGTCTGTGTGTTTATTGGGGGCTGAGAAGGACAGTGGGATCTGGAGAGACAAGAAAACCTCCTCAACAACTTCTCACCTGGTGGGCCATCCACATGGACAGCCTCTTGGCTTAGCGGTGTTTTTCTTTCATGTGTTGCTGTAGTAATAAATTAAAGACTGCCAAGAATTAGCTGATAAAGATATCCTAGTAAATTGACATCTTCCACTCTTTATGGCCCATTTGATAACAACAACCCATTTTTCCATGGGATTGGGACCCTGGTGACACTCAGCAAAGAAGTACCCTCTTCTTTGTCCCTTACTTCACAGACATGAGGAGTGACTGTGGCCCATGCATTTTAGGGCATTCCCTGCATTCTGTGAGATGATAACGTAGACAGGGTGCTGCCTCTGTGCTCACAGAGAGGTGGGATGCCACCATTACCCTTATCCTTCAGTCAAACAATGGATGATGAATCCATCAATCTAGGTGATGAACATGTGTCAGATTGGTGGCTTTCGAGAGGGGGAATGGTTTTCAAATATCCTTACTAGAAATCATGTCCTCTTGAGGTTGAGGATATTGACTCCCTAGAACAGTAATTGCATAGCATGTACAAGTGCTCGGGTTCTACTCTAGCACAATGAAAAAAAACAAAAGTACAACTTGTCTGTCTACCCAGAGATGACACATGGAATTCTGGGAAACGGATAATCATTTTTACAGTCCATAATGGTAGCACTGAAGAAGTCCGTGAACAAAGAAGGAAATTGCTACATCCTTATTGTTTTCATTTTTCTGTATAGATAGATAGTCTACGATGGAAGGCAGTCAATCTGTCCCTGGGTGTCTCTCTGAGCCTCTGGGGAGTGGTATTTTAGAGAAGGTTAGGGTTAGCTTCTTCTACTGCTTGCAGATCAGACACTCAGCAGCTGCAGCAGATAGGTCATCTTAACAATGGAGTTTGTGCACAGCCTCTATCTGTGTCACCATGATCTTTTCACAGAAGGTCCTGTAAGCAGCCCATGCAGGTGAAGGGAATTGAAAAGGAAAAGTAGTCACTGGGAATCTGCCCTCAGGTAGATTCCTAACGAGGGAGATGTAAACACTTACACTCTTCCTATTCTAAGCACTGTCTGTATGGTTCGCTTCTACAAATACTAAAACTGAAATGAATAATTGCATTTTGAAGCTACCCTCTAGCTAACACATCTATGATGATCACTGTGTGTCAACAGCTTCAGTCCAGAGTGAACAATCCCATAGATACTCCTCATGCAAAGCACCCCAAATGGGATGATTCATCATCAAGGTCCTCATCCCAAGACCCCCTCCAGCTGTGCCCTAAGACAGCACCATTCACTTTCACCTGAGTGTGCCCAGGAGAAATTCATCTTTGTGCTGGGCACAACCTTTTCTTTAACTAGCCATGTAAAGCACTATGAATGGATGAGATTACCTCTATATCACCTTTTCTACCCTGGGGTGGAATTGGTAAGGCACAGCCACAGGTACCCTTTACTAGAAGGGATGTCCCAACATGTCTTATAGCTTCCCTGGAAATTTAACCAGAGAGGTAGGGTCCTAAACCAACAGAACATTCTTTTAAATCATGGAAAGAAATACATATTATAAAGGGATTTGATGAGCTTCCAGCTTCCCAAGTCCAATTAGAATAATGTTATCAATGAAACGGATCAGTATGGCCTGCAGAGAGCAACATCACTTGCTGTTCAGACTTTGTTAGGCTAGCAGGGGAATTGAAATAATCCCTTTGAAGTGCTTTGTGAAGTTTCTTAGAAATGAAAATTGCTTCTAACTGCCTTGCCAAGGGTACAGGGGAAATGTCCAGGCCAGTATCTGCATACTAAGTCCAAAGTGCTGTTTGCACCAGCAGAGACAGCACATCTGGGAATGGAAGAGTAGTAATCTACTATTACCTACCCATCTGGCAGGAGTGGATAGTGAAATGATAGGAAGCACTCTTAAATCTCAGGTGGAGGTATTTATACATGCGTTTCCCAGACTGCATACTGCTAACCATCCCAAGAGAGCCTGAGGGTCAGGGCCAGGTTTGGTCTTCCTACCAGACTTGTCCTTGCTCTTCCTGAGAAAACCAGGAGAAATTTACCAGACACTGGCTGCATTGTCTCTTCTAGACATCTGAGACATTGGGTTTTAATATGTTGGCAGACAACATCTTAAACACATAGAGAAAGTGAGAGAGCTATGGTACATGTATCATGCCAGGCAATAGGTAGACCTGAATGAAGAGCATCACTGACATTGAGTCATCCAGAGTCAAAACAAAATCCAGTCACTTCTAGAAGCAATGGGTATTTCCACTTCTGGGAATCTTGGCCACAGCCACAGCTTCTCTTGAGAAAGTTCTGAGTGAGAAGTTTTTACTGTGGCCAATTTTTTTTTAACATTCTTGTTTTTTGTTTTGTTTTGATTTTTTGAGACAGGGTTTCTCTGCGTAGCTTTGTAGACCAGGCTGGCCTCAAACTCACAGAGATCCACCTGCCTCTGCCTCCCTAGTGGTGGGATTAAAGGCACACACCACCGCCATCTGGCTCTACTGTGGCCAATTTCCTGAACCTGAACCCTTCTTCAGTGGTACTGAGTTTTCTTCTCAAAAGAAAAAAAAAAAAAAAAAGATGTTTACTAGTGACTAGTCAATGTGGTTAGATCACACACAAAGGCTGTGTGTCCTTACTTTGCCCATTTGAATTGTTTCTACTGAATACGTCTTGAGTTTTTTTTTTTTTTTCTATAAATTCCATTATTCTGTTGGCTTTATAGGTGTCCTGCAGTCTTTTTTATAAGTCCTTAATATAATAACTAAGATCATTGCTATGATGAACTATGTGAGGCTGGGAAATTCATAGTGGGAAAAAAAATTAGCCATACTTCTAGGGATTTGATACTTGGTGTTGTTATTGGCTTTGCTCTGGCAAGGATATGACAGTGAACAGTAAAAGATGTATCTATCATATATCCTGTGACAACATGTTAAAATAGGAATCTTGTGTGAGATTTGGAAGCTCAGGATGCTCTGATGATAGCTCCTACCAGCATCATAATCCCTTCCTTAACAACTTCCAAGGACAAAACCTGCAATGACTTTAGAACCACACCTTCCACCCCACCTCCTCAAGGCACCACCATCTCCCAGCATCATTGAACTGAGAACCAAGCCTCCAGCACAGGAACAAGTATGTGTTTGTGTGTGCGTGTGTGTGTGTGTGTGTGTGTGTTGGGGGGGGCAGGGAACTATGAAACATATCAGAACATGTAATTAAGACATGATATAAATGAGAAATATGGGCCTCATTTCTTTGTACCTGTTCCTTTTTCTTTTCAATAGCAGTTAAAATAATTTATTTGATATTCTGAAATGTCAAGAGGATGATGCAACTCCTCCTGGCTCCTCTTGAAGTTTTCTCTTTTAAATGGGTTGGGTGTGGCCTCTCTGAGCCATCTTCTACTTTTTAGTCACAGTGATCTCATCCCTGCTCTTTTTCTGGGAGAATGTTTACTAGATGTTGAATTGGGGGGTTAGTTTTCTCTCCTATTTCTACTCTCATTTTCAAAATCTGTTATTTATTCTAGAGAAGGACTTTGCCTTACTTTTTGTCCTTTATGATTCCTTACAAAACTGATCACTTTATCTTGAAATGTCCTTTGTCACATTGTGCTGCGGCATCTGTTTTAATTATGAGCTAACAGCTTCCTAAACAGCTCTCAGGGTGTTAATCTGGGCACCTGAAATAGCTGTTTCCTCTAAGAAGAGTTTTTGTTTACTGTTTCTCCTTCTCTTTTGCTATGGCCATTCTTCTCATACCGTTGCTGACTCTTGGATCTCCTGTATGTTTAAGAAAGGACAGGAAAGGTTTTCTTCCTGTGGTATATAAATCTGATTTTTAAAACCATATTTTCTAGACTTATAAGTATATATAAGTTACACGGAAAGGGATAAGCCATTGCTTAATAAGCAACTCAGTGGGAGTCCCCCAGTTACAGGCAACTCAATTACCAGAGGGAGGAAAGCTTTATTATTGGGTATCAATATTAGCTATCTATGGCCATACCACCCTGAATGTGTTTGACCTCATCTGATCTTAGAAGCTAAGCAGAGTCGGGCCTGGTTAGTACTTGGATGGGAGAAACCTTAGCTTTTCCATCAAGTGAATTCAAATGCTTCAGGAGGCTTCATAATTTGTTTCTCCTTACCCCACTCACTTCAGTCCTAGGCAATCCAGGAATGTCACTTATTCTAGGGTCACATAGGCATGGTGGGGTGGGAGGGGCAGCTCTGATCCTGCATCCTGCTCTGCTTTGCTGCCTGGCCTTCTTCATTGGTTTCATTTGTGAACACACATATTCATTTGAATTTGCAGATTCAGAAAATCTGCAGAAGTTTCTTCCTCAGTAAAAGTCCTCACTTTCAGTCTCCCTGCCTGCCTGCCTATCTATCTATGTATCTATCTATCATCTATGTATCTGTCTATCTCTATGTATTTATCATCTAGCTATCCTCCTGTCTAGAGAGCTATCACCTTGTATCTCTCTGACTATCCAACTGTCATCTACCTCTCTATCTATTTACCTAACTGGCATCTGCATACCTATCCATCATTTATCTGTCTGTATATTATCTGTCTGTCTATCTATCTATGTATCTATCTACCTACCATCTATCTGTGCATTGTCTGTCTACCATCCACATACCAGTCTTTTATCATTTCCTCTATTATATATCTAGCTAGCTAGCTGTCACCTACCATCTATCCCTCTACCTATTTATCATCTATCTACTTGAAGAGATTTATCATGAAGTGTTGGCTCATGTGACTTTGAAGGCTAGAAGTCCCACCGTAAGTTGGGTGCTGTAGTCATAGTCCATTTATGAAGACCATAGAATTAAGGAAGCTGACCATACAAAACCTCATCTAAGAGAGAAATGGGATACCCTAGCACACACTGGCAAACAAAGGTCAAAGAGGCAAATATCTCCTTCTTCTACCTTGTGAATGGATTGGGTAATGCCCACATTGGGAAAGGAAATCCACTTTACCGACTTTACTATTGATTGACACATTTATCTTATATGGGAGTACACCTATAGAGACTTCCAGAAATAGCATTTGATCTAAGTACTCCATTTGCCCATCAAGTTATCACATGAAATTAATCTTCACACTGACATCCCAGATAATGGCTTTGCTTCCTCATCGTGTCATAGTTCATGTAAGTGGAACTTAGTTTGAGAGTTTCCAGTAAGTTCAGACAGAATCCTTGCTAGGATTCCATGAGTGCTGTAGGGTGTATAACACCAGATAACAACAGAAAGCACATGATTTCTAGTTGTTTCTTTGCTACACTATAATTGACCGGTAGTTTCAGGTAATGTCAGCCTGATGCCTTTACTATAACACCCTCCTTTAGCTTTCCTCTTGGTGAGTTTGCTCCATGATAACCTTTGCTTAATTATTTCAGTAAGCATTGCAACTTCATTTTTAAAATTCCATTATTTCTGCTGCAGCTAGAACTCAATCCTCTTCTGTAAGAAGACTGACTGATTCAGAGATAACTCCTACTAGTTCCCTCTTCATTTTGTTTTCAGGTAGAAATTATTCTTTTTCAGATTCCCCCAACTGCCATGCTAATCTTTTTTTCTCTGGAAGAATCATTTTAAAGGAGTATTAAAATTGCCTTGTAGTAAGCATATTTTTGTTGCTACTGTGGTTTTGCCTTTTTAAGTTCCAGCTTGTTTGTTTCTAGCGTTTTCTATCTGTTTAATAATATCTTTAATTGTGTGAATATCAAGTTCTAGACAGTTCTATCTATTACTCCAAAGGATCTTTGATGGACTACTGTATAGCAATGTCTCTGGAACTAAGCCTGGTTGACAGATAATTTAAATGTTCTGGTGTGGATACAGGTCTAGTTCCCAGATAGATGGCAGTGATCACAGTGAATCTCTTGAGACAAAGGGCAGGTCCCCTTGAGAATGAACATTCCTCAACCAACACAGATTAGGTCTCCAGGCCCTTGCTGCCTGCCAGCCTTGTGCTGGAACCAGCATGTCCCAAGAGAAAGGAATTATTCTAGCTTTTCTGAGAATAACTGGATTGTTGGCTCTAAATAGACATGATGTAGAAGGGCTCAAAGGCTATTTTGTTCCTCATTCAAAGTTGGGGTGATAGTAGCCAATGATTTAGTGGGTTTGTTCCCAAATTTGAATGGCAGGATTCATTGGTTAATCATATGGTGACTTTGATTTTTCTGGAATGTATAACTGTGACAGTCATATTCAGAAACCGGAAGACCACACTTGAGTTCTGAGACTTTTGGAGAAAAGTATGTGTACTTCTTGATATAAGAGATATGTCTAGTCTTCTAATTAGAACTAATTAATCTTATGCATACATGTCTTGCTTGTACATTTCTTCATTTGTACTAACTTTGTGTTTCATTCTCTTTCTGATTCCTTGAAGTATAATGTTGTTTATATGAAATCATTTGTCTTATAAAGTAGCTATATGATACATTTGGGAAAAGTTAAAATGTGTCTAATAATATATAAAACACACAAATCTATGTAAGACTAAAATTTCAGAATAAAAGCTCTCTTTTTGTTGTTGGACAAGGAGTCCAAGACACCTGACCCCCAACAATGTAGGTCATCTTGGTTGCCTTTGGTACCTTCCAGAAAGAGAATATAAGCCTTTATTGCTGAAGACAGTATACACTGGGCTTGGGGGGGGGGTCTATCTGGTGTGACCTGGAAGCCTCCATGAGTACTAGCTCCCATAGTATTGGAAGGAGCTATGCAAACTGCCAAGAGAAAAAAAAAAAAAAAACAATAGTCCTGTCCATCTTTAAAGCCTACAGACCACAACACTGACTAGCAAGATATTCTAAAAGGAGCAATAGGGGCATTTATAACTTGTGAATAACCAATAGCTATCTAATTGGGCTTAAGTCACACTCAACAGGAGAGAATTCATGCCGGGCATTATAAACTTGGCTAAGTTTGGTGAGCTCACGGTTGGTGAGGCTATTGGTCCCAGAGGAGAGCCTACTACTGCCACTTTCCTGCACCAGCATAGTCTCTCACTGCACTCTACACACACCCATAGGCACAGGAGGCTCTCTACCCTCACCAAGCTTCTTTGTGCAGTGGAGGGGTGGAGGGAAACTGTTACGCAAAGCTGCAACTAGACAAGATGCAGGGATCAACTGACCATGAGGTGCCGGCCGCCAATTACAGCATTGAGAACACGATCCCTACACTTAAAGCTCAGGAGACAATGTGTGTGCGGGGGTGGGGGGGAGCAGAATGATCGTAAGGGCCAGAGGACCAGGGACCGGCTGTGAGCTACTTTACTCTTTAAAATAAAGAAGACTTGACTTGGGGGAGAGGGGTAAGCAGAGAGGAGGCCGTTGATCTGGGAGGGATTAGGGAGAGAAGTGGGGGTGAAAATAACTAAAATACATTGTATGAAATTCTTAAATGATTGAACACACACACACACACACACACACACACACACACACACACACACATATATCTGATTTTGCTAGGATAGTTCCACTCTAGAGTCCTAAATCTTGCAATCTTGCTGTTGTTGGGTCTTGTGCATTGTTGACATTTAGGAAGGATGAAGGTCAAGAAGATCACAGGACGGCTTTCTACAGCCTTCAGATTTGAGCTTTTCCTAACATTTCCTAACAGCGTAGCGTCAGTGAACCGAGTGCCTGGCAGTGACTACACTGCCTGGTGGCAGAGCATTCAGGTGTAGTACATGTATGCAGGGACTACAGAGCTGGCTGCCAGCTTTCGTAGCCATTGCAGAGACAGGGAGCAGCATGTTGCCATCTTCTGGTGAGATTGAGCCATTCCTTTGCGGCACTCACTGCAAGGACTGAGGACAGAGCATATGTGGTTGACTTTTAGTGTGCACCCAACCATTCAATTGCATGCGGGGACAAAAGTTAACATCAGGCATTTTCTATTACTCTCTACCGTACTTCTTCGAGAAGGGTCTCTCACTGAACATGGGGCTCTCTGTTTCTGTCTGTCTCATCCTCGTCCCACACTTGTGGGGATTTGGGTCTGAACTCAGTTCCTCACTGATGGCAGTTTACTCACTGCCATCTTCCCCAACCAATAATAACAGATCTTGTAGCTGCTGTTGGAAGGTCCTGACTTCGATTCCCAGGGTCCAATGGAAATCGCAGCCTCAATCTGTAGCCTTAGAGTCATCGTGGCATTTTCTGCCCAAGGCCTCAGCCCCATGCTTCGCCTCACACAGCTTAACCCAAACTCTGGAGTTTATGCAGTTGCCATCTCATGGCAAAGGGCTGACCTGCTCCCCTCCTCGAGCCTCTGGGCTCTCCTGTGACAGCAGATGTTTTCCCTGTGGGACACACACAAGGCCAGAGAGGTGCCCAGCTCGGAAGCAACATCATTCCTTTGTCATCCGTGATGTCACGTGCCTATTTCCAGGTCTCTGCTATTTCACAGATGCTCTCCCCTGCCAGCGGGGCTCTCTCTCATGACTGGGCCATCTCTTGGTGATGCAACATCTCAGAAAACACATTTCCTGATTGGCAGAGGTTACACCAAAGAACGAATATGAAATCCAGGTGGCTGTCGTCTATCCTTTAAGCTTATTTTGAATAACAGGATACAGCGGCCAGCAGTTTGAAGACTTGCTGAACCCTGTGACACCCAGCACACATTCAGGTTCTCTAGTTGGACCATCCTCTTTTTCTCATGTTTTTGGTTGTGTGCCCAGCCTTTAACGGCTGAGCCATCTCTCCAGCCCTCCATCCTTTTTCTCTCTCTAATCTTTACCACGGTAAAACGCTTTCCTAAGGAAGGAAAGTCCCCACAGTCTTGCAGTGAGAATTTGTTTCTCCTTCCCTATCACCCAGGGCACTGTGCTGTCACATGCCCACTGGTACCTTTCCAGGAGGAAGTCTGTCTGAGATTAGCACTTCCTCTTCTGCTCTCGTGTTCTCGGCCCTTCTTTATAATCTCCGTCTTTCCTCCTCACACCGTGTTAAATCCTCTTTGTCTTCTCCCCGATGCACAGACTCTTTCGAGTGGACGGTTTCCTGGCGTAGCTCATGTGCTGTGTCATTGTGACAATCACAAACATTTTTAGCGTGATAGTCGAAAGAACTGTAAGATCACGTTTTGGAGATCCCAGGTCGTAGGAGATGACCCAGTCAGTAAAGCACTTATCACACAAAATTGAGGGCCTAAATTTCACCCCCAGAAGGCAGCAGAAAGCCTAGCATGGTGGTGCACAGGGGGGGGGGGGGAGACAACCAGACCCTGGCAGTTCCCGGGCCAGCCAGGCTAGTCTACCCAGCAGGCCTAAGGGCTCAGTTAGAGGACTCAAATAGTAAGGCGGGTGACTGTAAGTAATGACAGTGCAGTTGTTTTGTTCTCTGTCCTGCTTGCATGTGGCTGCAGAGGACACACACACACACACACACACACACACACACACACACACACACACACACACACACACACACACACACACACGCGCACACACACACACGCACACACGCACACACACAGTAAAATAATTCATATCCTATTAAAAGAGATGGTTTTTATGTGTGCGCCATGCCTATGACCCGTCACAGTCCCATTACCTTCTTATCTGTCAAATGAAAGAATGGTTACTATATATCAGACAACATGGGAAACATCTGCCAATTTCTAATGTGAATTCATTATGAGACTAGCAAGTTGTCATTCCATTTTTTTTTTAAGTAAAGGTTAAAAAAAAAAAAAGGTTCAGAAACAAAAAATAATAAAAAGTCTGGGCCCCTCGGCAGATGTAAGATGAGAATGCACAAACACTTCAGCCCAAACTTCATCTTCTTCCCCTAATTTACTATAGTCAACCCTAGACAGCCACTCTTACACTATTGCTATATGAAGTTTTAATACTCAAAGACATAACCTATGGTTTATTAATGTATTCTCAAAATATGGTGACTATAAACCAGCATTGGCCAATAACATTTCTGGCGTTGACAGGAACCTATGTCTGTGACGTGCCTGTGACCTACGTCAGACCATTGAGCAAATGAAACATGACTGGCATGGCGGCTTTTCTTGCTGCTTTAAAACATCCTGGCTGTAAGCAACTTGGGGAGGAAAGGGCTTACTCCATTATATACTTCTTAGGCAACAGTCCATCCCTGAGGGCAGCCGTCAAGGCATAACCTCAGAGGCAGGAGCCTGGAGGCAGGGACTGCAACAGAGATCATGTAGGTATACGGCTTAGTGGTTTGCTCATTGTGGCTTGCCCAGTCTGATGTCCGACATCATCCTGCCCAGTGGTGACAGCACCCACAATGGGATGGGTCCTCCCACGTCAATCATCAATCATCAGTCGATGAACTGCCCTATAGGGCAGTCCAAAGGGACATTTTCCTCAATTTAAGAGTTTTTTCTTTACAAATGACCCTAGCTTGTGCTGAGTAGATAAAACATGAGCCCGCACAAGAAAGGAGAAATTGTAAAAATTTTTTTGGATGATTCAAATTTAAATATAATTAGTCCACTGTGAGTGTTGAATAGAAGGTGAGTGACACCCAAGACTTCCTGGAGTTGTGCCCCATTATGCCAGTGTTACATCACCTGTTTGCTTTCAGGTCTCCTGCTCATTCATCCACTTTGAGGACAAAAGAAACACCCTGAGTCCCCGGTCACTACCATAGGGTTGGGTGTTAAGAGCATTCACTTTGAAATATTAACTTCAAGAACCACCTTATCGCACAGCAGAGTCTCCTGCTCTTGCTTAACTCCACGCAATGTTAAAACCTCAACACCTTGGTCTTTAATTTGGACTTAATTAGCCGCAGGGTGTAATGTAAAGGTTTTCTTTTCACACCACTAATTCGCAGCTTGCTTATTTTGCAGTGTCACTTCTTATTTGCTTAGTGACACGTCTTAGTGTCACTCATTTTGTGCAGAGATTTTTGCCTTGCCCATTTTGGAGCCTCACCTATGTTAGAAATCACTTCTTTTTTTTAAAAAAAAAAAAAAGATTTCTTTCTTCATTTCTGTGTGTGTGTGTGTCTGCACGTTTGCATGTAGCTGCAGTCAGAGGCCAGCCAGAGCATCACATCCCACTTGGATGGATCTGGATTTGCAGGTGGTTGTAAGCTGTCCAGCATGGGTGTTGGGGGCAGAACTCAGGCCTTTTGCAAAAGCAGCAAGTGTTCTTTACTGCTGGGCCCTCTCTAGAGCCCTTAGAAACCCCTCTTACACATAAACATTAAGTGCAGAAAAGCTCATAGCCAATGGAGGAAAGCGCGTTCTCATAAAAAGGTTTTAAAATATACTTCACAAACCATTCATCAAACAAAAGCACAATGATATCTGTTCGATAAAGAAAAACGTAAAGACATGTACCACATATTATGTTTCTGTATTATCTTTTAGAGTCATTTCACTGGAAGTCTTTTTTTCATATGATAGGTTCTGATCATGGCTCCTCTACCCCAACTCCTCCCAGACCCTCCTCACCTCCCCACCCATCCAACTCCTTGACCTGTCATTTGTTTGATTGCATGTTATCATGGCCACCCTTTCAGGAAAGAAGCTAATCTACGGAGACACTAGCATCCTTACCTTTGGCTACCAGACTACTGGAACAAAGGGCCTCGGGAATTTAATTTCTCCAGAAGTCCCACACGGGGGGAAGGAGGAAGATTGGAGGAAGAATCTTCCAGGAAGAGATTTCACAAAGTTCTTCCATCCTCCCAGAACCAAGAGAGCTCAAACTCTAGTTCCCACCCTTTCACCCTTTCACCCCTGTGCACCTTCTCTGTCCAAACTGCTGGCTCCTCTAGAGCCAGGCCGCAGTCAGCTGGTCACTGACGCCACCCCAATTCAAAGCATAGCTTTAGTGGGCAGTCTCAAGTGCACAGTGCAATCAGAATAGCCCACAATTGCCTGTAATTCCAGGTGCAGGGAATCTGGCACCTCCTTCTGGCCTTCACAGGTACTGGCACTCACACATTCACACACACCCCCACACCATCCAGAGGACACACAAGAAAATAATACATGCATGCAAATAAATACACAATAAATACATTAAATTAAGTTGAAGTAAGTTCCCATTTTCTTTCTGAGAGTACGTGTTTGATATGCCTAAAATTGTTTAGACAAAGGCCAGTTGGGATTAAATAATAAACTAGTCATTCCAAGGGACTATTTCTACTGTAGGGTGCATCAGAATATTTCAGCCCCCAGATGAAAAATGTTAAAATTTTGCACACTTTGCATTAGTGGGGTTTGTTAACCATAAATATAAGCTGTGTGTGATTTTTTTTTTTTGTTTTGTTTTAAAACAAGTCAATCCCAGCAAAAATACTATTCTACTGATTCTGCACAGATCTTCCGGGAGGCTGGCTCTCTGCTGTGCTCTGTGCTGAAATTACCCACCAAGGGTGTGAACAAAGTAAGAGGAAATGAGTCTTTAGTAGGATTTAAAAACAATGACTCTAGTGCTAGCTAGCATTCTGCCCTCAAAAATTTAACAGCCTGTTAAAAATTTAACAGGGAAAAAAAAACCTAGAAAAGAAAAACAGGAAAAATTAGAGTTTCATCTTTCTTTTAATGTGACAACTCCATTATGAACTCTCAGAGTGTGTTTTATTTATAATAAAAAAAAATAAGCACCTCTGGAAGAAAACACAACTGGAGATATTTTGTACTGAGGAAATGTCTATGAACTTGTATCAGGCACTCAGAAGCTGATCTTGTTGAAAGATACTGATGGCTCCCTTGAGCCCACATGGTAGCTAAACACAGAATGCAAGCCTGCCGGGTCTGTGCCTTCATTCTGTGTCTCTCTCCTTTACCTTGGCTCAGCTTCCTGCTCAACTCGGCAGAGGTGGGGTGATCACCAAGGAGTGTCTATTTTCGATTTATCTCATGCTCCTTCAAGGCCTTAGGCTCAGAAACAAGTCTGTGTCCTTAATCTGTCCTCCGAAGTCACCTCAGATTCCGAGAGCAGAACAAATCCAGACCCACAGGTACCTTTGTGAGACAAGGGCCTGAGTCTACCCCGAGCAAAGGGACGTTTGCAAGACATGTGCTTACAGCGTGGATTATGTAGAATGGAGAGGCTACACCTGTAGGAACTGCACTGGACACCTTTCCTGTGCTGGCTTGATTGACAGTTAACAGTTTGCTGCACCCACCTTGGAGCACCTGAGCTGAGACAATGACAATGGGACCACTTTACCAGGACCGCTTATTAATTCATGCCTCTAACCAGTTGCCCCCATTCTTCCTCTACGCAAAGGTAAAGCTCATGCCATGCAGCCGCTGGGAGATGGACTTAGGGTCACTGGACCTGCTTCTGTGCTCCTCCCAATGTGGCCACAGTGATTATGCCTCTTCCCTGCTTAACTGGCCTATTGGGATGTGCCGCAAACCTAGCCCATTGGGCTCCTGACCTCTATGTATGCACTGCAGTCTACCTACCCTCACATAGGCACTCAAGTAAACAAACAAATGTTAAAATGTATTTTCATTGGCTCAAGGTCATAAAAATCATCCCAATATCAGATTTAATAATGATCGATATACTGAACCCAATATTTGCCAGAAAGAAAAAAAAAAATCTTGTTTCCATTGTTTTTCTTTCTGTCTCTTCTAGGCTCCCATCAAGGCTCTTTTTCTTCCCAAGCCCACATCCCTTCACATGTGTGACTCATGTCATTAAACAAGGGTTGCCTCAGGGTACACAGGTGACGGCAGTGTCCCAGTAGCTATAACGCTGAGTGATACACATCCTTTAGTTGGCTCTAGTTCCTCTGGGAGGTGGAATCTTTCGAGCCCCTCCTCCACCAGTGATGGAATGTTGCCCGGCCCAGTCTTGGGAAGAGAACAAGTGAATGTTGAGTGCTCAGCCTGAAGTGGGACATGTACAGGGCCTGTCGGGAGCCTCAGAAAACACCGAGGAAGAAGAGGCGGAAAGAATGTAAAAACAAGAAATAGACAGCGCATTGTGCTTAAAGACTGTCTGACACGACATCGCGCTTGCACCCATTGGCTCTGCGTCTCCTTGGCTTCCAGGAACAGTCCAGGCTTTTCTCTCTGGTTGCATAACTTTTCCTGTCTTTCAGCTTCATCTGCCCTTAGCCTAACTGGTAAACACCAATGTTTCTTAAGTGAACTTCTTAACATACATCTCTTCAAAGACTCCAATGGACAAACAGCAACAAAATAAAAACTTCTTTCTCCAGAAACCCAAGGGAGTCATGTGCCCAGCCCACTATGACCTTTTAGAAATCTAGACATAGAAGTCTCTGTCTGAACACACCCAAGACACTTTCAAGTCAGTTTGTCCCCATGTCTGGTGACTTTCCATCCCCCCCCCACCCCCCCCCCCGCCCTCAGGCATCAATTGTGGCATCAGTGCTAACCTCTCAAGCTTCTAATCTCAAGGGGTCTGCTCTGCGTTGTCCCCTAAACAGTTCATAAACCTGGGAGTTTGCGGAGTTTGAGTCTGCAGCTGGGTTTTCAGACTGTCCCAGCTCTCCACTCTAGGGATAAATTCTTTCTGAAATGAACTTGTGCCTTCCCACATCACACACTCATTCTCTCCATTGCTCTTGCCCTAAATCAATCACCATTTCTCCTAGGACTCAGAGTAAAACCGGTACTTTTCCATGCCTCTCGAAACTCTCTGGGAAGAGACATGTCCAGAGGTAAATAGTAATAACCACAAACAAACAAATAAATACAAATTAAATCAAAAGCAAGAGGTAATCATAAACAGTCACATGAAAAATGGATTTAAAAAAAATCTGAAATTCAGACTATTCAGGAACAAAATGCCATAAGTTGCTTAGGAACAAATAAATTCTGAGCCCCCAATCTTAAGGATTAGAATTTAACAAGAGAAAGTGATAAAAACAAAAAACTAGGCCCATGGCTCACTTAGTGTGAAACTCACACAAAACGCTGTAATGTTGATCACTTTAGTGAAAAGATTCATTTAAAGGACAAAGGGGGAAAATTAAAAAAAAAAAAAAAAAACTCAACAGAGTAAAAGAAAGAATGTCTCCTTTGTCAAGGCTCCTGAAGACATGTTTAACTAGGGAGCTGAAGGTCATTGATCTGTCCCCAGGCAAGTATGGGCTTGAATTGAAAGTCTAAACCATAATTAAGTGTTCCATCCTGGACAGAAGTATACTCCTTGCCCAACACAGAGAAATAAGCAAGTTTATTCAAGAAGAAAAAGTTTCAGTCCTGCCTCTCAAAATCTGCATGTATGATAGCTGGGATTTCCCTCCATTGATACAGTGAGACCATGCCCTGTCTTCCATCCAAAGCAACACATAAAACACACAACTGGTTGTGATGCTGTAGATCTATAGTCATGTCACTAAGAATATAGAGGTAGGAGGGTCAGAAGTTCAAAGCCACCTTCAATGACATGGCCAAATTGAAGTAGCCTGGTCTACATGACATGACCCTTATTTTAAAAAAAGAATTCCCATAGATTATCTTCAGCCAAATATAAATTCATAATAAAAGCATTACTTTGTATGTGAAAGAGTCAATGAAATGAAAATGAAAAGACAGTAAAAACATATAAGATTTCAAGTACTGGATTAATCAGAGGCAAAATTTTAAGTAATTAGATAAGAAAGTTAACAAAATAACAGAAATTGGGCAGAGAATAAATGACTGTAAATGTAACCTAGTGCTTGTTTATGAGAGAGATTAACGAATTTTCTTCACAAATAATGTGTAAACCAAAAAATGCAGAAAACTGTAATGCATAAAATGCTATGTAACCAACCAGATGTCCCAGAGAGAACTAGAAATCAACTCTGTGGAAGTCAGAAACATACTGGGGTTCAGAGCACAGAGCTGCTTCTCAAATATGTGTGTACGTATACCCTGGGCATGTTTTTTATGGACCCACCTCAAGGACAGTATTTGGGTCTGAAGATGGCTCAGTCTTTAAGAGCCACACATCTCTTGCAGAAGACTCAAGGTCAGGTCCCCCCATCCATGTCAACAGAGTCACAACTATCTGTGAATCCAGCTCCAGAGCATCTTATGTTGTTTTCTGGTCTCCACAGAAGAAATTGCATGCACGTACGCACGCGCGCGCGCACGCACGCACGCACGCACACACACACACACACACACACACACACACACACACACACACTAAATACAAAGAGATTACAAGAAAGATGGAAATTAAAGGCAATAGGGATAATTTATCTGCCCATTTGTTACTCTTGGAAGTTCTGGGGTCAACTATACCAACATTCCAGCAAACCTCTTCTGGACTCTGACCTCAGAACTTTCTCTGCCATTGGACTGGAATTGCCACTGTGGCTGCAACTAAAGCAGATGTCACTACCACTGTGGTGTTCCCCCAGGCAAACTGGGCTAAAGGACTCTGACCAGGAAATCTGTTGGGGAAGATGATCTTCAGGTGTGTGACTTCTGTTTATGCTGCACTTGTTTAACTCCGTGAAGCTGGGATTCTCTGCCTGTCTAAAACACCTGATGGTCTAAATAAAGAGCTGAACAGCCAATAGGGAGGCAGGAGCAAGGATGGGTGGGGCTGGCGGGCAGGATAAATAGGAGAATGGAGGAAGCAGGAACAAGGAGAGGCGGATGCTAGGTACCAGGCACTCAGCAACCCAGCCAGCCACGGAGTAAGATCAGAGAAGTAAGAAAAGGAAAAAGCCCAGAGGCAAAAGGTAGTCTGGATAATTAGTTAAGAAAAGCTGGCAAGAAACAAGCCAAGGTAAGGTCAGGGCATTATAAGAAAGAATGAGATGCTGTGAGTAATTTATTTGGGAGCTGGGTGGTGCCGTTCCCCCCCCCAAAAAAAAGTCCAAAAAAGAGTAAAAACGTCACACAACAGAAATCCTCAAAAGGCATAGCTTGTAGGGACTTAAAAAGAGGGGTCCCCAGGGCCTCCTACCAAGGCTATCAACAGCACCCTAACAGAAAAAGGGGAGCTCTGGGAGCTAATCACACAGCCACCAGCTGCTCCGGCCCCTCGGAGAACTCAGTAACTGCAGCTGGATGGTTTGCCTCAGCATCCAGTCAGGACCAGGAAGAAGGAAACAGCAGCGATTGGCCAAGAGAGGAGATCCACTGTTGTGTGATGTTTTCCTCTTTGGGTTTGCAGCGGTGGCCCACGCCTTTAATCCCAGCACCCGGGAGGCGGAGGCAGGCGGATCTCTGTGCGTTCCGGGCCAGCGTGGTTTACATAGCGGGTTTCAGGACAGGCTCCAAAGCTACAGAGAGAAACCCTGTCTCCAAACGACAAAAATCAATCAATCAATCAATCAATCATCTCCCTCAAGTATGTGTTATTTTGTTAGAACAACTGGAACAGACAACATCTCATATACAGTGTGGTGGTTTGAGTAAGAATGGTCTGCATAGGCTCATATATTTCCACGCTTGGTACCGAGAGAGTGGCACTGTTTGAGAAGGATTAGGAGGTGTGGCCTGGTTTCGCAGGTCTGGCCCCGTTGAAGGAAATGCATCACTGGGGTGGGCTCTGAGGTTTCCACTGGCTAAGGCAGTCCCAGTGTCTGTCTCTTCCTGCTGCCTGAGTATCTGGGTGTGGGACTCTCAGCTCCTTCTCCACAACCATGTCTGCCTGCACGCTGCCATGCTCCCCACTGTGATGATAAGGGACAACTGTAAGCCATTCCCAATTAAAAGCTTTCCTTTATAAGAGCTGCCGTGGTCATGGTGTCTCTTCGCGGCAATAGAACACTGACTAGGACATACAGCGAAAGAGTCATAAGGTGGGAAGCGCTCTGAATAAAACAGTCGCAGTAGCAGTCACAGAGGGTCAGGGACAAGAGCATGACGCTAACTTCGGGTAGAACCCTGAGTGAGGACAGAAAGTGACTCCTGGAATATCCAAGGTAAGAACGCTCACCCAAATTCACTCTGTGACTCGTGGAGAACTCAGGCCAAAGCATCTAAGTGTGAAACAATGAAAAGCAGAAAGGCAGACCTGACATCTTTGTAAAGAAAAAGAGTCACCTTCCTGTTATGGCAGGATAAGTCACAGGACCTGAAAATCACATAGACACAAACACTCACTTGTGTGGATCTATGCCAGGGGAAAATACGAATTCTTACCACATGAGTTATATACACAGATAAGAGCTGAAGCTACCAACAAGCTTTCAACACAAGAGAAATGAACCCCCAGGTCACAAAGGGACAGAAAGCAAGTTTTCTTCCCAGTTCTGCCCATCTGCAAAAGTGAAAATGTATTGGCAGAATATCTGGATAGCTAAGCACGAAACAATGACAGGAAGTCTCGGCCTCTATCCCAACCCTGAGACAGAATAAGCTCTTCCTATACAGACAAAGCAGGAGTCCTCCCTTCAACTCTCCAAAATCAGTCTGAATAGATCAGATGAAGTTAGGAATACTTAAGTATAATTTATTTGACATGAAGTAGCCTTTAGTTACATAAAATACACATTTAAAGTATATACAGCAATTTAAGAATCCTATTTTATGCTTAGGAAGGTAGAGAGTATTTCAATACACTTATATCTAGATGCAGCAAGTTATTTCAAGGTTCAGTTTGTACACACTTTGTCAATAACATTAAAAATTAAAGGGGACTGTTGAAATGTGGGCCCTTTTGCCTTTCTTGAGCAATGGCATGATTATTTACTGGAGATTTTGAAAAACATTGGCAAAAATATCATAAAAATGAGTTCGTCCAGTGGGTTCTGAAGTTGTTTTCTCTATGACTATTTCATTCTCTTTCAGATCATCAGTTGTGTATATTTTTTATCTCTGATAAATTTGTAGTTAACTTAAATCTATGAAAATTGGTAAAAGTGAGCAGAAACTACAATTCTGGCGAATTGGGGCTGCAAAAATGAGTTGTCATGTTGCCCTTTAGTTTTTCTTGGCCTTCCCAGAACTGTGCCACAGACTTCAGAAGGGTGACAGCTGCTTCAGCTGATCACATCCCAACATCCCAGGGTTTGTGCAAGAGTTCTCAAGAGTGTGTGCTACAGGTTCCCAAACCAGGGATGCATTTTCATGTGTTTAAGTGACATTTAGGGCCTCTTTTCAGACTTTCAATGTCTCCTGATGCAGAGGACCTACCCTGTTCTGATGACGGTAGGAAGGACATTAATTATAATTTTCACTAGTCATGGGATCACTGCAGCCCTGGCCAGGCACGAAGACACTACTGTAACTGAACATTTTGCATTCCTGTCCCCCTTATCTAGTCCCATAGAAATGACTGATTTCTCACCATTTGAATCCCAATGAAAAGTGTAACAAAATCACCAATAAACATATTTAAATGTGTATGAATGAACTGAACGAATACAATTTCAAAATAAATATACCAGGTACAGGAAAAGATTACCTAGAAATTTTACTATCTGAGCTTTATAAATAAAAGATATTAGATTTTTAAAAAATGGTAATTGAATATGGGCTTTCAACATCGGGAAGCCATCTATTGCTCAGCATCACACACAGCTGCTGCATCGAACTTCTTGCTTGCCTCCTCTCCATGTAAATAAAGGATGGGGACTTAAGAAAAAGCCTATAGTTCCCTAACAGCTCTGAATGTGGCTAAAAGGAGGGCACTTAGCAACAGAGGGGAAATGACGAGAAGGAAATAGTTTTGTGTCTGGGAGCCATGTGGAATTCCAAGATAAGAAAAACAGTTGCTAATTCGAGTATAAAAGCAGGAAACACGATACACTTGCTTCCTTCTGTGTAAACACAGTATATGTGGGGTTTCGTGAAAATTATTTTTCTCTCGCGGAACCACAAAGGCATAGAACCAAACTGCTTGTTTTGGACACGCTGGCTTCTCCTTTTTCTTGTGGATATTATGGCTAATAACACAACGAGTTTAGGGAGCCCATGGCCAGAAAACTTTTGGGGTAAGCTACCTTTCCTTCACTGTTTTTAATTTAAACTAATATGCACCGAAATACTGTGCATAATTTATTACAACACTGGAAATCTCTGAATTGCTTGCCATAACTATATCGTGTCAGATTTCTTAGATTTATTTCAAAAAAATATACTCATAAAAATGTTGTCAGAGTAAGCTACAGAAATATTAAAGAAGGATCAGACATAGAAAGTTTGGTTGGTATTAACAAAACTTAATTGGAAACGAAATTTTTAAATGTGGAAATTTAGAAAAAGAAATATAAAGTAGAAGTCTTTGTTAAACAGAATATAACACAGGAGTTTTTGTTGGAAAATTATATTTTATTTGTCTGAAGGTGATGGATTTCATATTTTATTTCATGAAACCAAGGTGTTCTACAGAGGGTTTTAAAGTCTGTGTTTTTGTCTATGCTATTGTTTTTAATTTTCAAAGTCAACTTAAACAGCAAGCCTATGCTTAAATGAACTTTGAGTATGGTGACAAAGATAAAATGTGGAATTAAAAATGAAATTATGAATCTAGAAAGGACAAAGCATAAATAACTTACATTATTACAATGGAAGCTTGTACAAAAGGAAGAGAAACAATACCAACGTGTGCTTTGGCAGAGGCTAACAGCAACCCAAGATCTAGTGTTCAGAGATGGTAAGAGCAGGAAGGTGCTGAGGTCAAAGCCAACACCCACTCCAGGCCAGATTTAGGATACAGGAGCTGGGATATGCAATGACATTGACATGTCTTTGTGGTCCCAAGAAATTCAAAAGTAAAGGGAATAATTTAAGTTAAATCCCGAAGGAGCTTTGAAGGAACTCTGGAGTTTATTGACGGCTCTATAACCCTATTATGTGCAAGGTGAGTTTTTGATCATCTCACAAAACTGTGTCGGACTTCCTGCTGTGATTGGAGATGGGGCTTTGGAAACGATTTGGTAAATACTGAGCAGGGACCACCACCTGACCCTGACAATCTAACTTACTCATCTGTTATCACAGGTACTGGCATGAAGGGGATTAAGTAATTGATTGTTTTTATTAATTAGTGTACTCCATTCAGGCTTTAAGAGATTTGTTGGTGCTATAGTAATAAAATTGCATGACAAAATTTGTGAAAAACAAGTTATTCCTACAAATTCTAGGTTGACATCCAGAGGCAAGAAACCTTTGAATTCTGGATGGCCTAGTGGTACATTAGTGAAAATTATCATTTATATTAAATGGTAGAAAAAATAGCTAGAGCACATCTAAGTAAATTCACTATCACAAAACAATTGTAAACTATTCCAAAGTAAGTAACTCCAAGTGCAAAAATTTAAGACAGAAAAGCCAGCTCTGGTTTTTTTGTTTTTTTGTTTTTTTTTTTTTTTCCGAACTATTCAAGTTAATGTCCACATTTATCTAGGAAAAAGAGGTCATTGTTCATTGACTGGAGCACAGATGGTTTTCATTAAGATAGATCTTAATTAATGAGATGCCCATTTGGAGTTCAATGCTTTATCCTAGCATTTAGATATCTTAATAAGGAAATCTGTGCTTAACAGCAAATTCAGGATACCTATGTCAAAGGCAGGTATTGATGCCGCCTCCTTTTGGCATGCAGATATGGTGGAAGATGAAAGAACATGGTGAAAACCATCAAAACCAAAACAAAAATGGTGAACCAAAAATATCTTTGATGCTTTGGGTAGGAAAAAAAGTGGAAGATTGCATTATTATTTCCGGGGTAAAATTATGAAAAATAAAATGTAATTATAAATTTAATATATGGGATGGGATATAAATATTCCCCGACATATAAATGTCAATCTTTTCTATTTTTATTTCTGTCTTGCATCTAAATTAATATCTATTTTGATCACTGGTCCTCTCAAAATATTAATTTGAAAATGATGCCCAATGCAGTGGAGGACAGCGCCTGCCTTCAAACAGACTCTATTGTATAGCCCTTTGAATTAAGAGAATGAATAAAAAATGGCATAGACTATAACTACTCACACAAGGAACCACAGAAACTTCTTCTTAAACTTAAGATAATGAGAGGAATAAAAACTCAAAACCTTTCTGGTTTGCTTAAGGAATGCAAAAAAAAAAAAAAAAAAAAGCAATGCTATTCAGTTGCTACGAACAATGACAGCTTGCATTTTGTTTTTTCTCAAAGCTGTCACTGGGTCAAACCTACTAAAAGCTGTACAAGCACTAAAGCCATCGAAGCTAGCTGCTAGCAAAAAGTGTCCTGAGAGTGACAACAAGGATGAGTCCCCATTGCATCCCAACTCTACTCTATTTAGTGCGAGTCCCTGCTCTGTAAACCATCCCATAAAGGCAGCAGGGACCCGAGGTCTGTCTATACATATATATAGACTCAGAGCCTATGGGGCTGACAGTGTTGTGGAACTCATGTGAGCTCTCAGTACTTGGGACTGCACACGTGACACGCGTGTTTCCCTCTGCTGTCTTCTCATGTGCTGTTGCTGACTTCCCATGTGTTTGGCTGGCACTGTGAAAAACTGAGCCAGAGTATTAGTACATGGGCTTCCACTTGCCCATCTAATCAACCCTCCCCCCAAATACGATTTCGCTTTTAAAAGGATTGCATTCTGGGAGGTGGTTAGGTGTCCCTGCATATGCAAACAGAAGACTATAAATCAATCAATAAATAGTATCAATAGCGTCTGTTTTGTCATGGATTATTGATATTTTTAACAAAATGACCAAGCACGAGAATATGCTGTAGAAGTTAAAATATGAAATGGTCCCTGAATAATTTTCAGAAAAAAGGGAGGATATTACCTATTCCTAGAATATCAAAGAAGTTCCAAATAACAAGAAAATTCTAAGGAAAACATCCTGGCCACTCATCTCTGACATGTTAACTCAGCCTCCTCCAGTTCATTCATTCCCTCTGAAGCTTTGGCTGACCTTATTAGGCAACATATCAAGATGATACAGATAAGATGCTGTCTGAGAATTTTTGGGCACCGGGGAGAACTGTCATCAGCAAATGTGTGGAGTAAAAACACTAGGGTATGGTGGACCAGAACATCTGTATGTGGAGATTACGGGGACAGAATAGGAGATCAGGATGGAGACAGATGTCTTTAAGATTCTGGTAGCAATGCAGATATTGGAGTTACTGTGACAGACTCAAAGGCTCTTCTCCCCCACATCTTTGGGTCTCTCCCTAAGGTTGGAAATAGCCTGTGATGGCTGAGGACGATGGTGACTTCAGGTACAAGAGGGAGTGGACCAGGAGTCCTTAATCAAGGTCCTCTGCTGACATCTACTGAGAAGTGTGCCTCATCTGCTCTGGGGATGTTTCTCTCCCTGTCTTCACTGTTGGAGCCCTTAACTGCAAAGCCAGGTTCTTGTGATCTGTGCACTTCTGACTACGGACATATTTTTTTTTCTCTTGTGCGACTCTGGTCAGTCTACTGACTCTCATTCCGTTACTTTCCTGTCTGTCTCAATGCACAGAACCACATTATCATTCTGTAACCCTGGAACTACGGGAGCCTGACTCTTGTTCCACCCTTCCGACACCCGGTGCTTCTCATGAGGGCCTGTGAGCCTCTCTACATCTATCAACCAGGAATCTAGGACTGGGTACCACCTACTGAGACAGGGTAAAGGCTGGAAGGACTGAAGGATGCCCTCGTTCCTCAGAGCCCCCACTGCTCCTTTACCGTAAAGCCTCTCTCTCCCCTTAACTTCTCTTTCCACTGTTCATGAAAAACACATGCAGGTGATACATTCTCTTTCCTGCTACTGTTTATGGCAAACACTTATATTGTTGAGTTCTTTAGGCTTCTAGTGTTTTGAAGTTGAATCGGAAAAATGAACCACAAACACCGTCTTGGTTATAAAACACCTCATTATTACAGTGCAATGCTGGCTTTCAAAATGATGTTCTAGCCTTTGCATTTAAAGATTCATCTGGCAGCTTAGCAGCAGAGGAGACCCTACTGCTGTGCACCCTCGCTTATTGGCTCACCGGGCTCTGAGGTAGCTGAGAGTTACAAACTGATTTGCTGGGGAGACAGGGCTGTCAAGGGGTGGGATCCTTAGCTAAGATTCCTCAGCCCACAAAAAATGTTATACCTCAACCTATAGCAAACGATGTACCCTAGCCTGAAGAAAAGATGTGGCCTTTAGGGGTCTAGCAAGCAGATGAGATAAGATGTTTGCAAGGCACTAGGATGGTGGTGGTGCACACAGGGGGTTCATGGTCTCCGCATTGTCCTCTCAAAACAGCAAGCAAACATTGTCCATTTCTCAAGCTCATTCATTCGGCTATGCATTGTTACAAATGAACAGCCTAGCGATTATTTCTGGGTGTCCCGAGGAAGATTCATGAGATTGTGTCTCTCACTGGGCTCCATGGAGCTGAGGTTATTACGGAAGTGGAGCTCACAGAGCTGTGTGTACTTCATGCATCCCTGCTCTCCAGACTTCTGCACTGAAATCATGAGAATTGTCTGTTTTTGTTAAAATGAAATTAGATTTGGGTATCAACATCATGCAAGCCTCGTGAAACAAATCAGAAGTGTTCATTAATTTTGGACTGTCTGGAAGCTCTTATGTAAAACTGGTTTGGGTGGTTATTTATTATCTAAAATATTCACCATTGGTGGCATTACATTAAGCTGGGAGTTTAAAATAACACTTTCATTTAAAATTTTTTGAGTGTGTATGTGTGGGAGCATGTGTGTGAATGTCTGTGTGTGTGTATCCGTGTGTGTCTGTGTAGTGTGTAGGTAGGTGTCCACATAAGTGAAGGTGCTCCTGACAGCCAGAGGTGTTGGATTTCCCCAGAGCTGGAGTTTACAGGTGGCTATGAGCTGGCCAATGTGGGTGCTGGAAACCAAACCTAGGACATGTGCAAGAACAGTGAACCACTGAGCTATACCTCCAGCCCACATTCTTTTTGTAAGACATTAAAGGGTCACACAGATTTCCTAACTCTCTTCTTAGTTATGACAGCTTGTGCTTTCTAAGAATTTGCACTTGGATTATATTTTCAAACATATACAGCATAGGTGATTTATACTATGTTGGCATGTCTTCCCAACTCTTTATCATTATGAAAATGTTCACTGGACAAAAACGTTGAAGAACTCTACAGTGAAGACTCATCCATTCTGTGTCGCGCTTACTTCAGTTTCTATAATGCTTTCCAGATTCATCTATATGGTTTCAAATTTCAGCATTTCCTTTCTTTGTTCTTTTTAGGTTCAGTAACACTATTCCATTGTCACACAGCATTCATACATATTGCCATGCTGCTAAATGACATGGACTAGATTTGAGAATTGCATTGTTTGGAATTTTTGTCGTGCAAATGCTACAGACTACACACACACAAACTAAGGTGACTTCGACAGTGTTTGGTGACAGGGTCTTTTGAAACCATTGTCATAAAGGTGACCCACCACTCACCAAACCATCACTATGTCACTCAGGGCTCTGCAGTGGACATTCTGCTGATGGACATTCGAGTTGATGTCATGTCCTGGGAATTGTGATCAAGTACAGCTCCATAAAACCACACTCAAATCTTCCAAGCCTGTATTTGTCTACCACCCTATGTAAGACAGCAGTGCTAATACTATTGCTTTTATTCATTCTGTCTTACCATTGCAGACATAAGTCAGCCGCCTACCTTTCAAATCTGAGGGCAGTTATAACTTGTAATGCACAGACATCTCATTTACTATTTTTTCCGGACTCTGAATTGAACCCACTTCCTATAATGGGGAGGGAGATAAAAGCAGTGTAAGATGTGGGCCAGGATGTAATTTTGGAATGGGGATTCCTTGACAAGAAAGTTGGGTAATGCCTAAAGAAAAAGGAGGGGGGACAAACGGCATAGAAAAGATAACCACATAGATGATTATAAACATTATTTTTGAAAGAGCAGATTAGATGATCAGAAGCATGTCTGGTGAAGAACAAGAGAGAGGTTCACGTGATGAGCTCAGGTCACAGGGCCAGTAGCTCTCAGGTGGGAGACTTCATACCATATTTAGGAGTTTGCTTTTCCTGGGGGGTGGGGCTCTGGACACATGTGATATGACTGGACTTACTGTGTGGCTGAAGAGAAAGGGCGGCTGGATACAAATGGATGGTGATGCTAAGGCAAGAAGCAGAAAGCATGAAGCCCAGCTGGAGAAGCTGGGATCTATCTCCCACTGCATGTAATGAGGCTGGAAAAGCAGCAGCATGGAAGGGGGAGGCTGAACCCTGTTCTATTGTTGAACCCAAGGGAATTGCCCAGAGGATGTGATAAGCGTAGAAACCATTTATGCTTTGCATTCTTAGCTAATTGTAATCATCCACATCTCTTTGTACTAACCCCCTTAAGTAGTTCCCCCCAAAGTCCTTTCACAGAAGCCTTCCTATCACCAAAATCACCCTGTCTACACTTTAGGAAGTGGAGAAAGGATGATCTATTTGCGGATGACGTGAACCTATGAGTCCTTCAACTTTAGGGCTATGTCCCATTTTATCACAGGAAAATCACGGCCGGATGTTGTAACAATTCAGCACTGGCCCACTAGATGGTGACCTCTACTAAATGTTCACACCACTTACAGCGTTTGGGTTGTGATTATGCTCTCTCAGATCTATGGTCAACTTTAAGATCGTTGAGTTGGAAGGCACAGTGGTGGTGGCCGTGGGGAGCAGAATTTCTGAAACTTCTTTATATTCAGAATTTTAGATTTGGAGGCCTTGATAAGTTAAGTTTGAATCATGTTACAGAAAAGGAAGATGAATTTTTAGGTTCAATTATGTTTATTTGATTGTACTTATATATTTTTTAGCATTTATTTAGTTAGTTTCTGCATTCTAGATTTTCTATATGCTACAGCAATAAGCTTGAAAAAGGCTTGGCAATTATAAAAACCTAGCTTTCATCCACCTTAAAAAATCGGTGTGGTTAAACAAACTCACCAACCAGGTAGCCGTGGCACACGCCTTTAATCCCAGCTCTTGGGAGGCAGAGGCAGGGGAATCTCTGTGAGTTCCAGGCCAGCCTGGTCTACAAGGCAAGTTCCAGGAAAGCCAAGGTGGTTGGTCACACAGAGAAACCCGAGAAACAAAACAAAAATAAAAAAACAATAAAAACAAACTCACTAATATTTATTCAATAGGGCTGGATCTGCAATTGGGTGAACTTATCATCAATGGGCATTAGCTAGTCAACAACCATCTCAAAACAGAGTTTTGTAAAGAGAATAATCAAGTAATTAGCTCATGGTTTGGGGCTGACAATTCAGCATGGGGTCAACAAGGTGGATTTTCTGCTGGCCTTTGGTTTGCCCACAGTCACACGGGGTTTTGCCAGTACTAGAATAACCTAGAGCAACTCATTCCATTGTCTTGTCAAGGACAGCAGGCTCCTGAACAGAAAGGTTCTTGGAGTTTAGACCCAAACTTACAGAGCTTCTTTGCATCTCATTGGTCAAGTAAGTCCCACTGAGAGCTCTTAGGGTAGGGGAATAGTGTCTACCTGCTGACGGCATTACAAAGAACCCGTTCCTGTGACCCCCGTATTAAAACCTTCACAAGCATATTTCCAGTATCTAGCTCTTTGCCTGCAGAATCCTTGTATAGGCAATTTAATATATACCTTGCCTTTCTACTTAACAGTAACTCATTTCTGTACAAGAAAGACAGTACTTGGAATAGCTCTATAAGAATGAGTTCCCCAGACACAGAGATTTATATCTGTTTATAAGGAAAATTATACTTGAATGCTTGGAGGGTTGGAAAGAATCATAGGCTCTGAGACAGAACGCAACAGCACAGTTTGAGGATGGCTCATGGAATGGAGGATGAGGAAGGCTCTGAGCAGCAAGCTGGAGGGGGCTTCAGATATCTAGAGGTCTTCCATGAAGAGTAAGGGCTCAGCCTCTCCCATAAACTCATTACGAATACGCTTTCCCAAGGAGCAGCCCCGTAGCACCTCCATTGAGGGAAGGGGGAAGTGCGTACGTATGTACTTGCCTGTGGAGAAAATCAGAGCAAATCCAAGCTGGCTGAACTGGAGGACACTGGTGTGCTATGGCAAGTTTGTGGAGATTCCGGAGTGGTGTTTCATTAACACAACCCAGACATGAGAGAAGTATGGGCTGGAAGCGGAGGGACCAGAAAGAGCACAGGGGTCAATGTCATTGTGGAGCCAGGGGTCTGAGAGTCTAGGTGTTTAGGAAATATGGCATAAATCAGTCAGCCCTGCAGATGGTTCTGTCCCTGCACTTCCTACCCCTGACAGAGTGCAGGAAGCGAGGTGCCATCCAGACTGCAGGTGACACAGAGTAAAGCAGGCAGCCGGGAAGCACACTTAACATTGGGGTGACCTTCTTTATCAAGGGACACATTAGCTCCAATTATAATTCAAAAGGAAGTGAGCGGTGGACATTTGCCATTCTGTAAGAAAAACCGCTAAGTTAAAGTCGATCTTCAATGAGGCTCTAATTTCTAAAGATGATACAGGAACAGGAGTGAATGCTTTTCATAGCTTTTTGTTTGAGCAAGGGGAGTCCTGCTCGTTCTCGATTTCCCCAATCCAAAGTACGTTAAAATACAGAGTCCATTCTGAGAATTACAGTTCCTCCTCCGCCCCGTGGTTTTAAATGAACTGTCATTGAAATTGGAGCCACTGGTTTATGGACTGTTTTTTTTCTTTCAGAGGATCTTATAATGTCCTTCACCGTCTCCGTGGCGATTGGGCTTGCAATTGGAGGATTTCTCTGGGCGCTGTTCGTCTTCCTGTCTCGAAGAAGAAGAGCCAGCGCACCCATCTCACAGTGGAGTCCCACCAGGCGACCCAGGTCTTCCTACAACCATGGCCTCAACAGGACTGGGTTCTACCGCCACAGTGGCTGTGAGCGTCGGAGCAACCTCAGCCTGGCCAGTCTCACTTTCCAGAGACAGGCTTCCCTGGAGCTGGCCAATTCCTTCCCCAGGAAATCCAGCTTCAGGGCTTCAACTTTCCATCCCTTCCTGCAATGCCCACCGCTTCCGGTGGAAACTGAGAGTCAGCTGATGACTCTGCCTGCCTCCAGCACCCCATCCGCCATGGGCACCATGCACGCTGCAAGCCGGCCCGACTTCCGCTGGTCCAGCAACAGTTTGAGGATGGGCCTTTCCACACCGCCACCCCCTGCCTATGAGTCCATCATCAAGACATTTCCCGATTCCTGAGTCTGTCTGGGCCTTCTTTGTTTTTAATTCTTATAAAAAAAAATTGGTTCTCTTTTAGAAAGGAAATGATATGTAGAGTAAACAGAATTTTGGGGTCATGAACCCCAGTGATTGATTTTTCAAGTTAATAGGTGCCTGCTGCCAAGGAAGGCAGAGTTTCTTTTGAACACATTTTTCCTCACACATGTCTCACTAAAGCATTATTTTCTCAAAAAGTTCTAAACTTATGGGTTTTGAATTCAGTGTGAGGCATTGAATTAAAGATACCAGCTAAAGTTTCTTACATACAAATCACGTGTATTTGTATGTTTTCAGTTAAAAAAGACTTCAGATGTTTGTTGTTAGGGTTGCGATCCCCATTCACTTTCCACATGACTGCTGACAGGCAAAAAAAAAAAAAAAAAAAAAAAAAAATCACCGAAACCGAGGAATTTTAATGTTACTTTCTGGGTGAGGAGTGAGTCGTAGCATCCTAGGATCTCAGAGCTTTAATGAGTGAGGTGTGTGTACAAGATGACAGGACAGTGACATTCTAAAATCCCGTGATTCCACTCAGTTATGTGAGAACCAAGCAAAACAGCTAAGCTTGGCTGGTGTCATAGGATGATTCAGTTTTGACACTAGCTTGTTTTTTCCTCAGACTCATTGTGTAGTTCTTCCCAGTATAATTACCCATCTCATTGAAGTCAAATCCTTGCATTTAGTAACATGAGAATTGAACATGACTGTTGTAGTTATTACCAAAGCAACAGCTTCTCCGATTCATTTGTCCTAAGTACACGTTTTTATTTTACATCAAGTTACATTTTTCTTTTTTGGATTTGGATCCAAGGACTAGGAAAGCACTTTATCTAGGGTAGTGTTTCTCAACCTGTAGGTCAAGACCCCTTTGGGGGAACTAATGGCCTTTCAGAGATGTTGCCTAAGACCATCCGAAAATACAGATATTTACATTTTAATTTATACCAGTAGCAAAATTATAGTTATGAAGTAGCAACGAAAATAGTTTTATGGCTGGAGGTCATCATAACTGAGGAATTGTATTAAAGGGTCCCACCATTAGGAAGGTTGAGAACCACAGCTCTAGGAGGAACTTCATATCAACCCCCCAGGTTCTGTTCCCTGGGGTGATGCTCTGTGAATTCCATCACCTCCTCCTTTAAAGTCTTTCCAAGGTGACTAATGTAGATTATAAGGCCATTGTTTCAAATGGTCACCTGGGGAGTCCACATCTGCAGGTGAGGTATTTTTAATGTGGGCACCAGAAACTTTCAGTGATCCTTTGGCTCCAAGGACAGTTCACTGGGGGAATTATTCAAATATTTAGCTTGTGTTGTTTATTCTTCTGTAGATTGGATTTTCAGTGGTACCCACTGGGGTCCCAGCTAGTGATATCTGATCATAGCTCAAGAATAAAACTATTAGCATAAAAGATCCCCTAGAGAATACTTTTATTAGTTTCAGAGGATTTGTGCTATCCATTGTTCCTCATGAGATATTATTCTTCAAAATGCCTACCAAGATATCTTGTAATTAAATATGCAAGAGAAGAAGGAAGGAAAAAAAATAAAGCAAAACAAGAAGCTAAGATGTATTGGCCGCTGACTTTTTTTTTTTTTTTTTTTAAGGAAATGTAGAGGCTGTTACATAGCCCCAGTAAGATTTTGTAAGATCATAAGCTTAGCGACAAGGCTAATTTTAGATTGCATGCCATCCCCAGCGTTTAACATAAGGAGCAAAGAAGGAATGCTTCCTATCAATCATGTGTCCTGGGGAGGAAAACTGTCCCAGTCTCCCAAAGGAAGGAAATGAGAGTAGAAGCCCTCTGGATCTTTGGCTAATTGGCAGAGCTCTTGCCAATTCAGCCCCTGTTATAAATGACCAAGGGGTGTATTTTGTAGATATTGTGCATTGTATGAAATGTGAAATTAAAACCAAAGCTGGAAGAGCTTTTAGTTGTAATTGTTTTATTTGAAATGTTTTGTCAATTTTGAAATAAAACTGGTAATCAACTCCAATTCACAGTTGATTTCTTGACTAATAAAAATCACCTTCTACAAAGAAGCAAGGGATTTGTAAAAATAAATGAAAAACAGAAAAAAATGCATAATTTGTGAGACAGAGCCTCACTATAATAGTTTGCCCAGAACTTGCTACATGGAGCAGGCTAGCCAGTAACTCTCGGGGAATTGCTTGCCTCTCCCTCCTGTGTAGTAGAATTAAAGTCTTGCACTACCATGCTTGTCTTAAAAAGATATAATGAAGAAATAATGTGGAGTTTAAGAATTATTAATTGCCCTTGATATGGAGGCACATGCCTGTAATTACAGAACTCAAAATCTTGAGGAAGGAGATTCCATCATGACATTGAATCTAGCCTGTATTATACAACAAGACCTAAACTTTAAAAGCACAATAACTGTTATTAAATCAAAACATCTGTGTAGGCCACATGCATGCACCAAGTTCTTTTCCCCACAAAAACATGTGGCAGAGACAAGATAATGGATAATTTAAAAAAATTGTATTTACTACAGAAGTTAATGTTTTGTCTACTAACTTAGTTACTATTATATATGTGGAAATATATGTGGAAAAGAAAGCCCCCCTCATGTTTCTGGTGACCAGGTACACCAGAGCTGCCTTTTAGAAGAATCTACTGAAATATACCAAGAGCCTTGAATAGTTGGTGTTATAGTGTGTGTCTACAGTCTTAGTTCTTGGAAAGTAGAGTTAGGAGGAACAGAGGTCATTATCAGCTATAAAGTAAGTTTAAGATCAGGCTAAGCTATAGAAAAGCCTATCTCAAAATTAAGTTAAGTAGAATAAGATCCCTATGTTGACCTCATGATATCTATAAGACACATAATTTTCTATAAGAGAAATTCTGATTTATTTTTAGGTAGTCCAATCCTGATATAATAGCCATGTACAACTGAACCAGACCATTCTCTATAACATGGTAAACAAATAACCAAATTTACTGAGTTGTCCTTTGAGACAAGAAATGGTTAAGAGGAAAGGGAGAGACCCAGAGAATTGCCACCGTAGGTGACATGGAGGGGAAAATGATACTGGAAAGGCAGACTCATAGAGTAGAGAGACTACAGTGTCCTTTCAATAAGCCCCGTTCCTGAAGGTGACATTTAACCATTCTATGGCTCTATAACTTGAAAAAAGTTGACTCCCCAACTTGTTAAAATGGCAGGAAATGAAAAACACATTCTCAGGGTGTGCCCTAGGATAGCTCCTCCCTGACTCAGACAATTAGAACTCTGGGGCAGACATAACCCACACCTGGGAACACTTTCTTTGACTTGTTCTAAATGTCACTCAAGAGTAGGGGGCTGTACAGGGTGCCAATGCTCTCAGGATGAGACACCTGTGAGTCCCAGCCCCTGATTCTCTCCTTTCGCATCTACTGTGATTCTTCATCTTCTAAGCAAGGCTAACGAGGTGCTCTGGGGACATTGTGACTTTTCTAAATCCACCACTGTGGCAGAATCCCAGCGGATATCAGAACACATCTGCAGAGAGGGATTCATTTCCTTCATGGAATTCCATGGCAAGAGACCAGAAGAACAGAATGCAGCTGGCATGTGATTGTGCATTTCTCCAGTCAGGGTACAGAATTCTCATGGGCACTGACAGACGGGTGAGCAACTACAGTCATATTCTTCTCTTCCTGTTTAAAACCTCATAGAACAATCACTCACACGCTTCCGTGAATTTTGTGAAACATCTTTCCATACAAGGTAGTGCTATACACATAGAATTTTTCCAGGGGTCCATGTACCTTAGGTGTATTCCTGCATTGAGATAACATAGGGGAACACCCTCCATTTGTCAGGGCCATCTCTGTGTAGCTGTAATAAAGGCATTGGCATCTCTGAGACTTTCAGTTAGACGCTGTTTACTAAAGAGTTTTTGATATTGTAGGTGGTTCTTCTAAAGTGAATTCCACAGTCAAAAACATAGAAGAGGTAGGATTCAGATGATCTTTATTGGGTGAGTACAAAGCAGCCATGGGGAGCTCTTGCCTGTTGAGGCTGTTTGAAGATACACTGCAGACATGACTAATCACCTTCTAAAAAGTGTGACCAGGAAGACCCATGGCTGGAGGGTTAGGGTGGGTCACTACAGCCAAACTATTTTGTTGCCTGTAGTTTGTCCCCTACAGCCACTGAAAAATAACCTTAGAAACAGATATAGTTATGCACTCTGGGATTGCCAGAATGCTAGGGACATCATGATTCTAGAATATTTATTGAAAGAAAAAAAAACCCAACAAACTATTCTAGGAAATAGCCGGGCAGTGGGAGGGCTGAAACCTAAATTGATTTCCTGACTACAGTGGGGACAGGGGGAGCTGGAGTTGTCCACTCTTCATTAACAGAAGGCAAACATCTGGCCATAGCTAGATGTTCATTCAAAGATGAAGAACAAAGCGAGAGAGACAGCTTTGATGAAATACAGGACAGAGAGCTAATACTGTTGGCAGAAATAGCTCAGAAGATCAATGGGAAAGTCACTGGGAGAGAAAAGTTAGAAAATTCAATAGCAGGATTTAGCAAAATGTATCCTAAGTAGAAACACAGGAAAATGATATCCCCTCCAAATGTCAATAACTCTGAAAGTAAGGACAAACAACCCAAAACAACAAAGAAAATACATTCTACTGAAAATCCTCAACAAGGGTGGGAAGAGTAGCTCAATGGTTACAGCACTTGCCTGATACACTTGAAGACCTGGGTTCCAGTCAGTCCCACAAAAGCAGACACCGGCACTGCTAATACTAGGGAAATGGTGGCAGGAGGGTCAGAAGTTCAAAGTCACCTTCTGTTACATGGTAAGTTTTAAGTCAGAAGGGAATACACAGGACTCTGACATTTCTCTCTTTCGCTCCCCCTGTCCTCTCTCTCCTCTCTCTCTCTCCATCTCTCCTCCTCCCTTTCAAAAAAGGAATTTACAAAAAAAACTCAGACACATTAGAATTGTGATGATTTATAATAGACGGCTCTGAGATGCAGTATGTCATTGTTGAAAACGCCTCATGTACGTGTTTTAAAACAATCAGGAAAGTTAAGAGAATGGACCCTACTACCATCTGAAGCATACATGGACACAGACATACATTGTGAAAGCTACAATTGATTTACTATGATGCTTGAAACAAATACTTGTAAACATTGAACTATTTCATACTGTTCCTAGAAATTCACCATGGACTCCAATGGCAACCTCATTCTTCACGTTTCTCCCTCCCTGACCCCACCTCTCTCTCCCTCTGCTTCTCTCAATCTGTTATGTCATCTCTTCTTCTGCTTCATATGATGCAAGGAACAGTTTTTGGTCACACACTGATGTATAAGACAAGTCAGAAGTTTGCAGAATGACTTGAGTGGACAATGGAGGAGAAAGGTTATGTGGAGAACACAGAACATTGCTTGGCTCCCTATGGCCACCTCTCAAGTCTAAGTTCCTATTGTTGACCATCTGCCCACTTATTGCAGGAATGATCACCACACCGAATGTCTCTCACTGCTTAGGAAAGAAGGCTCGTGTTGTGACGAAGCAGAAGTGGTGGTTTCTACAGCACATTCGGAACCTGGATGCAGGAGAACTAGTATCTTGCAAATGACTAAAACCTTAAGAAATAATACTTAAGGGCTGGAGAGATGGCTCAGCCATTAAAAGGCTGGGCTCACAACCAAAAATATAAGAAATGATACTTAAGAGCCCATTTCCTCTGTAATAACAAGAAAAAAGGAATCAAGCTAACCCACAAAAGAGAGGGGAAAAAATCAATGAAGTGTCAATCATGTTAAAATTCTTCATCCCTACACATCATGAAGCCTGACAGCATCTCCGTCCTTCCTACCGCAGGGGTAATCCAATTATTGATTGTACACAGCAACAAATTTCTGTCAAATTCCCAGTTCTATATTAGCAATGCTAGATTGGATTATGAAACCCTGTCAAATTGCTTCTAAAAACACAGAGTTTTTTTATATGTGTTGCTCTTATTTCTGAAGCTGGTAAAATGAAAAATGTGTACATAGAAGCACATTAATAAAAAGTTATGCTAGCAAATGAGCCATTTACAGGAAAAATAAGCATGCAAACAGTTACAGGCCATGTAGTAAGTACTGGAAAACAGAAAATGGTAACAGAAATAAAAAGTGAAAGTAGAAGATACAGACACAAAATTAAGTCAATTATATTCATTCCTTATAGAAATTAAACCTGAGCCAGATGGTGGTGGTGCATTAGGAGGCAGAAGCAGGTGGATCTCTGCGAGTTCAAGGTTAGCTTGGTCTTGAGCTAGAACAAAGACAGTCCCAGGACAACCAAGGTTATATAGAGAAACCCTGCTTTGATCAACACACACACTCACACACATTCACACACACACTCACACACACAAATTAGATCTGATGAAATGCATGCAGGTACAGCAAATGATGGGCATCTGTCCTATCAGAACTTTCTAGCTACAAGCCAACATCCTACATCTTACTTAAATGGAAATGGCTGAGCAAAGTTGAAAGTAAAGGAATACAGGAAGGGGTTGAGAAGATAGCCCACCTAGCAAGTGTGAGACCCTAGATTCTATCCTCAGAAACACACACACACACACACACACACACACACACACACACACACACACACACACACAGAGGGAGAGAGAGAGAGAGAGAGAGAGTTTTAAATAAAATTTAAAAAAGACATTCACACAGAAATTTTGAGTGGACTTGTAGCAAGCAGAATAATTGTCTTAATATCAGGCCTTTATATCTGAGACCTGTTAATGTAATGCTATTTGGGAAAATGCTTTTTGAAGCTGTGAAGATGTGATGAATAGTACACTAAGGCAGTTAGATTAATATTAACTTGCTATTATAGTCAACTAAGGATTTGTGTTTATGTCTTTTTTTTTTCTTTTTTTTAGAGAGGATTTTACTATGTAGCTTTGGCTGCCTTGGAACTCCTAAGTAGACTGGGCTCCTGAATTCACATTGATCCTCCTGCCTCGGCTTTTCAAGTGCTAGGATTAAAACTATGAACCATGATACACAACAGCTAAAGATTGTAAAATGTAGATTCTTATATCTCTACGGTCCCTAAACACTATAGGAAGTGTCTTTACCAGAAAGCACAGGACCATTTACCACAGATATGTAGATAATGTGAGCTCTAAACACAGAGACGCTTGAAAATGCTGGCCTCAGAGACTGGAGTTGCCACAAACCAAGGGATCCCAACATCTACTCAGATCCCAGGAGAGCGCCATGTATAATCTCAAGGTGACTAGAAGTGAGTGATGCAAGCCTACTCAGCCCCTCCCTGGCCATGAACAAATCCTTCACTCCTAGGTGGACTTAGAGATACCCAAGAGTATGTTAGAGCACACTATCGACACTTCCTTACAGTGTTTTCTTCATGACTGGCTTGGTCATTCTATTCCAACTTGTGTTTGCATTGGGCAGCTATAAATTAAACTACTACTGCTGCTTATTTTCAACAAATTTTGGTGAAAGGGACACTCAATTTCATGAGCTCCGAATGGCAGGCGCTGGGGAAGGACAAGCCCTGGGAATAGGGTTATCTGTCACAGGTCAGACATTGGCTGCCTATGGAGCACAGGTCCCACTCACTTAAGTTCAGTTTGACTTTCTCTTTAGACTGGTAGGCAGCTGGTTCTAACAGACACCATGATGTCAGATCTGATGACTTTCCAAGCTGCCATGGAGCCAATAAGAAGCAGAAATGGTCAAATTCAAATGTGGTAAAACTCATTGTTCTTATAAAGATTCCATCATTTTTCTTTGCTTCTCAAATCATTGCAAGAATTTAGGTTCACTTCCAGATGACTAACTAAGTAGACACATTGTCCCAAGTGTCCCCATTGTTCATTATGGGTGAGACATTTTCCAGAGCTCTCAGTCAGTCGTTCCAAATGCTCCTGCTTATTGATGGCTTGCTCTCCAGACCATCTTACTCTTATAATCCGCTGGGACAAAGCACAAGTGTCTCTAAAGATTAGAAACAAGGTCCACCAAACCTTCATTAGAACATGAGAATTCAGCTCTGATCCTCTCCTGACATACAATGACATGTATGGATGACCCTTTGGTAGCTTTTCAGGGCATATACCTCCTCAGCCAGGGTTCTCTAGTGAGATGGAATTGTGGCATATCTGCAGATGGTTCCAAGGACACCACTTGTAGCCGGGTACCCAAATCCAGATTGTACCATTTCAAGGTTTTGGACATTCAACACTTGAGACTAAATCACCACCTTTATTAGATCCACTATCTCTGCACAAAGGACACAATTTATTGTCGAAATTACCCAAAGTGATTTTTGAAGTGGGGGGAAAATATTCATATTGATACAGATAAGGGAAAATTCATGGCTTGGAACAAATCCATTCTTTGTGTTTAGACACTGCAGTTCCTACCCAGAGATGGAGGAAATGTAGCTAAGGATCTTAGGTAGAAATGGAGAGTGGACCGAAATGTGGTGGTAACTTTGTTCTTTTCCTTTTCTCCACACATACATTTTCTTTATCCGAGACACTCTGGGATGACTTCCCAAAAGCTTTCACATGCTTTTGAGAAAAAAATTTTCATTCTATTGGGTTAATTCTACCCTTAGGTATTAACATAAGCGGTGTGGCTCTGGCCTTTGACGTCATCTTCCTGAGTGACTACCGATTACTCATTCAGGCAGATTGTAGACACACCGTCTCATTGAATCTGTGCTATCTTTGCCAAATCAAATCTGTAAAGTTCACTTGCAATTTAATGTATTGTTTTTGAGTCATCTTGACATTTTGACTTCGTAAGTGTAAACTGAAAACTGCATTTACTGGAAATTTGTTTTTAAAAATAAAGCAACATATGCCAGAGCCCTGATCTACGGATGCTTTATAAAATTAAGCAGTGCCCACAAGGGAACGCTGCCGAAAGAAAATTTAAAAAGGAAATTTATCTCTGCTATCTCTGTCGCACATGAAAGAGTAGGAGGACTGTGTTAAGCACCAGGAGAAAACATTCAAGGGAGATATAAACTACTGCATGGGAGTCCATAATTCAAGGGCAAACAGAGTATCAGCACGAATCACTAATGGTAGAAACTTATCACCGTTGAAAGAACTTGACAAGAAGCTGGTCTTTAAAGTTGTAAATACTATAAATAGATAAACTCGTTGGCTACTAATCTTGTATTAAGCAATCAGTGGACCCACCCAGCTCTGTGGAACACACCCAAACGTTTCTGCAGTGCCAGCACATAGGCGGCATAGGCAAGGAGACAGGGAGATCTGGGCCAGCCTGGTCTGAACCTATCTCAAAAAGAACCAATGTAAGCTGGTAGAAATGAGCAGAAACTTTAGCATTTTCATGAAGGATTGTTCCTGTTAATGACAGGTAATTTAAGATGAACTCTCAAAAATGAGTAGGCTGAGCACATTCCTCATATAGATTATCATTTTGCCAGACCCATGCATTATGATGTTCACTAGCAAATAAAATGACTAAATAGAGCCAAAGAGTAATACTTTTTATTATTAGCCTTTATTCACTGTATTCATCCTAGCTTTCTTTATTACATCTTCATACATGTCTATCACTGAACTTGACTCACATTCACTCTGCACTACCTCTCTAGTCCCCCCACCTTAAACCTTCTGCTGGCCTCCTTCCTCTACTGAAATATTGCTTCATATACATTCATGTCATAAATATGTATACATGTCTATATGTACATATACATGCACACACACATATGAATGCATTATATATCTCACATACGAGAAAAACATGTGATACTTTCTTTTCTGCATCTGGAGTAATTCCTGTAACTTGATCTCCAGTTCTATTTATTTCCCTACAAATGACGCAATCTCATTCTTCTTTAAGGCTCAATAAAACCATAGCAGGGTGCGTGTGTGGGGGCGTGTGCCTGCCACATTTTCCTTATCCATTTATCTGTTGACAGTCATCTATAATGAGGCTATAGGGTGGTTGTTGCCACAATACACAATACCTGTGTCACATGATGACTTAGAGTCCATCATTTATATACTTGGGAGTTTTTGTCTCACATGCTCTGAGGCTAACAGTGGGCTGCTGACTATTGCTCAGCTATGTGCAAAGTCCTAGATTCGATTCCCAGTGTGTATGCTTGTACACACACACACACACACACACACACACACACACACACACACACATTGGCCATCTGTATGTTGTAGCCATCAAGGACTCAAATAGACATAAAATAATAGCTACCATTCTTTCTGCTCACTTCCAAATTTTTAATCTTCTTTTTCAAGCTTGTTTTATATGTTAATCCCAGTTCCCACACCCTCCCCTCCTCCCCTACCCCCCCAACCCCCATCCAATCCCCTTTCTGTTCCCCAGGGAGCCTTCCATGGGGAATCTTCAAAGTCTGTCACATCATTTGGAGTAGGGCCCAGGCCCTCCCCCATGTGTCTAGTCTGAGAGACTATCCCTCTATGTGGAATGGGTTCCCAAAGTCCATTCATACACTAGGGATAAATACTGATCCACTACCAGAGGCCCCATAGACTGCCCAGTCCTCCTAAATGACATCCACATTAGGGGGTCTGAGTCAGTATAATGCTGATTTCCCAGCTATCAGTCTGGGATCTATAAGCTCCCCCTTAGCCCATCACTCCTCCCGCTCTATAACTGGATTCCAGGAGTTCGGCTCAGTGTTTAGCTGTGGGTGTCTGCTTCTGCTTCTATCAGCTACTGGATGAAGGCTCTAGGATGGTCTATAAGGTAGTCATTGACCTCATTATTGGGGAAGGGCATTTAAGGTAGCCTATCCACTATTGCTTAAATTGTTATTTGGGGTCACCCTTGTAGATCTCTGGACATTTCCCTAGTGCCAGATTTCTCTTTAATCTATAATGGCTCCCTCTATTATGGTATCTTTTTTCTTGTTCTCCTCCCAACTCAATCTCCCTGCTCCTTAAAACTTTTATCCATTTAATTGTTTACATTGAAGAATTTAAATCAATAGAATATAATATCTGTTATCTTTTCATTTCTATCCCTAATTCATTCCCTCTTTGCACCATTGAACTATAAAATGCTTCTACACATGGTACCACAAATAAGACACAGATGTAAAGTTAGGGTCAAGAGCAAATGTAGCATAATCAATGAGATTCGTTCTCAGAAAAAAATATCTTCCACCCTTAAAGCTCATCAACCACAGACCACAAAATAGTGCTTAGTGTTCTAGAAAGGGATAAAGCAGATATGCCACAGCTGTCACAAGGCCAATCCAAAACTTTCATTTATGACAGCAATGAGTTCTCAGTAATTGAAGTTTATCACAAAGAGACACCATATGCTGTAATAACAGAATCCTAAGGAATCTCTTCAGGGAATCTACAGCAGGAGGGTTTGTGGCTGTGGTGAACAGCATGAAGGCATTTGAAAACAATCACATTGAAGCAGACCGTGCCTTTGTATTGTGCTCTGCAGCAATCATAAAATAGATTTCCAGAATTCTTCAGTAGACCCCCAAACCCAAAGGGAATTATGAGAGCAGTGGGGGGACCCTTCAGTGTGCGTGTATTACCATTTGCTGGCATGGTGTGTTTTCTGAGCTTTCAGGAACCATGCTTTGAAAGGGCAGAGCGACACGATGAGATAACACACACACTCTGGATGTATTTTTTAGAGTGTGTATAAAAATCAGTTTGGGGTTTGTGCTTATGTCAAAGAACTTTCTGGATGTCATAATAAAATATTAAAGCGAACACTCTAAGCATCAGCTAGCCACATTAGATCTGACCTCCTCTTAGGAAGGCTGGCAGATTGATTTAAGACTAATTGGGAAGTAACTCTGCTTCATTAGACTTGAAAGTAAGCGCAGATTGTAGTCATAGGAGGAAATAAAATATTTCAAATAAAATTCAAAAGAGCTCAAGTATATAGCATGTCACATGTTAGTAAGTTTTCTATATATTTGAAGCAGGCATCACCAACAGCCATCTTGAAAATTGTAGAAGAAAGAGTAGATAAATCATCTGCAGACTGCCTGGCTTTGAACAATGCCATTTCCTGGGACATGCCGAGATAAATTACTCACTAGATGCAGTCCTCCACAAATGGATGAGATACCATGTCGCATATTAGTTCTAAGTAAATTAAAAGTTTTTTCTCCAGAGATGGAAGTTTGTTAAAGTCTCAGCTAGATCATAAATACAAGAATTACCAGAAAATTTGCTGTGAGATTGTGTTTGTTAGAAATGGCAGAGAAACTACACCCATGATACTTCCTAACAATATTGCTACCTAAACAAGACCTGAATAATGGCAATGCTGATAGACATGATAACTTAGAAGGGAGGAATCTCACAGGGTTCCACCCCTAGGCAAAGAACTACAGGCAACTGGTGACTGATGTGAGAGATAATTGGTCCTTTTCAGGGATGAACTTCCAACCGGTTATCTAATTCACAGAAGTCATGTACACAGAAGCAACATTAAAAAGACCCAGGACACATTGTATCTCCGAGTGTGTGTGTGTGTGTGTGTGTGTGTGTGTGTGTGTGTGTGTGTGTGTGCAACAAAAAAAGAGAGAAAGAAAGAAAAAAGAAAAGAAGAAAGAGGCCATCAATTTGAGAAAGGGTTTTTGGAGGGAAGGGACATACATGGGAGGGCTTGGAAAGAGTAAAGCAAATGAGGGAAATGATAGATTTTTTTTAATTAAATCTTTTGATAAAGAATAGTGACAAATCAGGCTTAAACCCTAAATGGATACGACCTTGCTCCTCTCCTAGATATTTTCTGAGAATCTCACAAAAAGATGGTTAGCCATGGGTTCCAATGAAGACAGTCTAACCTTCTACATCCCTGTGTTCTGAGCTGTCAGGGACATCTCAAGAACTACCCAGTGATCTCATTTAAATTGCTCAATAACTCCACAAGGACAAGAACCTGAGGTGTCACCCGAGCTTGCCTGCGGTTGTTGTAAATGTGACGAAGTACAAGTCTCCTTTTAGACAATGACATCTATACTTGGTTATGTCTTATCCTTTCCTTAAGCACTTCTTAGTTTATTAACCTCTGTGCTTAAGATCTACATGCAAATGTCTTTCAATAAACTCTCATTCTGCTCCCAAAAAGAAAGTGTATTGCTCAACATTTGTGACAATGTATTTACAAGTCTTGGAGATAGAACTCAGAGGGTTTGCATATGTTAGATATCTGAGCAAACAAGAGACCTGAATTTTGGATCCTCCAAGCTGACATAACAACTTGGCTCAACAGTGTGTGTCTGTAATGCCAGCACTGGGTAGAGACAGATCTTGAGTGCTCACTGGCTAGTCAGTCTCTCTGAAAAAATGAACTGCAGGTTGGGTAAGAGATACAGACTCACAAATAGGGTGGAGCAGTGAATAAGAGAAGACCTCCCGATATCACCTTCTGCCCTCCACATGAGCACATGCATGGGCAAGCACTCCCACACTGAATACATATATTCTCATCCTCATCCATGTGTGCACAACACACTCTCATGTGTGTGCACATGTCCATGTGCGCGCACGCGCGCACACACACACACCCACACCCATACACACAACTAAAATTCTTTACTTGCAGTTTAGGCAAACTGACAATGGAACTTTTTTATAGTAAGAGCAACCATGACACAAAATAAAAAAGACAAATATAAAAATAAACAGAAGGGAAGAAAACAGGTTCTCGTCTATGAAATATTGCATGTTTTACATATTACTTTGAAATAAATGCATACTTCACTCTGAAGTTACTCTACTATATGAAACAATATAATTTAGCTGTTATGACTTATTAAATCCTCTCAGAGGGAATGATTTCTTTAATTTTTCTTATAGTATGTTGTATGTTTGGGCATTTGCCTTCATGCCTATGCATCACATGCATGCAGTACCTGCAGAGGCCAGAGGAGGAACTAGAGGAACAGACAGTCCTGAATGACCATGTAGGTGCTGGAATCAAATCCAGGTCCTCTGGAAGAGCAACCAATGCTCTTAACTGCTGAGCCACCCCTCCACCCCAGGGAATCATTTTTGGGTTGAATGGAAGTGAAGGTTATGTTATTTGTATTTTGAAAACCATTATTTCTACATAAAATTTTATAACAGTTTAGTCACACACAGTGTGTGGATGTGCTTTTGTCTTCAGCCATAAACATATTTTAGGAAGAATGACTGTAGGAATGCAGAGTTAATTTTCAAAGATAGCAATTGAACAAACATTTAAGAACACCACCAAGAACACCACTTTCTCCTTTCTAGAACTTTCTATTGAAATAAGGTACCTACTTAGCTTCACCTTTACCCCACTTCCATAATCTTTGGAGCTGAGCAAACAGAAAACTCTCTGGCACCAGCCTTAGACCAGCTGTGTACCTAAGATGTAGCTTTTGGGAATATATGTAGGGATTTTTGTTGTTGGTGGTGGTGGTGTTTTTTTTTTTTTTTCTTTTTCTTTCTTTTCTTTTTCTTTTCTTTCTTTCTTTTTTTCTTCTTAGTTTATGATTCAGTTAGCGGCCATCTTTGTTTAATAGTTTTATTATAATTACTTACCATGTTATGTAATTCTTTACTATTTACCAAGTAATTTATATGTTCTAGGTTCTCTAGATGATTCTAAGAATAATATGAAATGTTTGCAATTGAAATAATTTTGGCTCCACAAAACAACAGCTTCTATTCTGTATATTTATCACCTCAAGAAGCCAGCCATTTACCTGACTTAAGTACACCTGAAAGAGAAGTTATATGACGGTCCTGGCTGCACCCTATTTGCCATGATAATTGTATGTGGGAATTGGAAAAGTGTGGACTAAGAATAAAAACATCCCAAACTCCCGAAAAATGCTAAATAATGCATTTCCTGCCACATCGATTTGACACTTCTTTAGAAAATGTAGAAACGTCTCTTGCTCCTTCACTGACTATACTCGTGGTAAACTGAGAACTTCTGCCCTTGAATTATGATGTCTAAGGTACACACTAACTCTCAGCTAAACACTTAGGTTATATAGAAGATGCCCTGTTTTCAAGGGAATATTGTATGTTCAGAAGTCTTTTCTTTTCCACTTCAAATCACAACAGTTGAATTGCCCTGCAGAGAGAAGTCATAATGAAGCTACTGCCCTTAGGGGAGAAGCTTTGGGACAGTTCCACCTCCTCAAACTGCTCAAGTCTTGTGTCCATATATAAGTAAATATATGCCACATGTGTCCTTTTGAGTCAGTGTTGCCTCACTTGGGATTTTTTTTTTTATTCCATCTACTTGTCTATGAATTTCATGATTTATTTAACAGCTCAGTAATACACCATTGTGAAAACATACCAAATTGTTTTTGTTTTTATTTGTTTTGGTTTTTTCAAGACAGTGTTTCTCTGTGTAACAGCTCTGGCTGTCCTGGTACCATATTTTCTTTAGCTATCCATTCTTCTGTTGAGGGACATCTACATTGTTCCCAATTTCCAGATATTATGAATAAAATAGCAATGGACATGTTTGAGTATGTATCTGTGGTACGATGAAGCATCCTTTGGGTATTTGCCAAATAGTGGTATAGCTAGATCATAAGGTAGATTGATTACTGTCTTTCTGTGGAACCTCCACACTGATTTCCAAAGTAGCTGTACAAGTTTGCACTACCACCAGCAATAGATGAGCATTCCCCTTATTCTACATCCTTGCCAGCATAAGCTGTTATTTGTCTTATTGATTTTAGCCATTCTGGCAGGTATAAGATTAAATCTCAAAGTAGTTTTTGATTTGCATTTCCCTGATGGTTAAGGATGTTAAACATTTCTTTGAGTTTTTCTCAGTCATCTGAGTTTCCTCTTTGGAGACCTATCTGTTTAGATATGTGCCCAATTTTTAATTGGGTTATTTATTTTCTTGACATATAGTTTTTTTTGTGTTCTTTATATAGTTTGCATATAGTCCTTAGTCATATATGGAATTGGTAAAAAAAAAATTCCCATCCTGTAGACTGCCACTTTGTCCAAATAATGATACCCTTTGCCATGCAGGAAGTTTTCAGTTTTGTTGATAGAGCTATGAGTGGGAGGGAGGAAGCTTGAAGGAGAAGATCTCTGTGATCTACTAGGAAATGGAAGGCCCCAGTAGGTTGTCTGCTACAGAGCTGGAGATGAGACAGGGGACTGGACTTGGAGAAGTTGAAGGGCAGGTGAAGATCTGAAGTTAGGCTATCTGCTTCTCTGAACGCAGTGGGAGGTGACCTTCTTAGGTTGAGCTAATGTCTAAGCCTTACGTAATTTCCATATTCTGCTACAAAGCCATTGCTTTGTATAGGAAATTAAATTTGGCTCACAATTATTTAGATTCATAATTAATTAGGCTCATAAATTAATCAGGCTAAATTTCTGGAAATGAAATCTCTGAGTCAAACATAGGGGAGATGGCCAAGAATTTTAAGCATTTGTATATATTGCTCATAGTTTTCCACATTAACCCCAAGAATAAATAGCTTATAGTTTCCTTTCTTAAATTGCTGTTCCCCCCCCCAAAGTGCTATAATTCCTAGACAAATTTTATCTTCATGTTTTTAATCATCTGTATAAGCATGGTTCTTGCTTCTCTTTAAAAATGCAATAGTGCTTCACTAATAGCCTTTGCATATCCTAATGATTTTGTCCATCATATTTGGCCTTTGTACAAAAGCAGACAAAGAGTCGCCTCCCTGCCAGATGGTGAAGTAGAAATCTGGTTATCTTACTTGGATACTGGGAACATTTTTTTTTTTGCCACCTTTGTTTCCCTCAAATCAACAGTCAACAGTGCCCTTCACCTGTGCTGATCCAACCTTCACTGCGTCCCAGCCAGTGTAGTCACTCTCTTCCTGTGGACAGAGGAGCCAAGCTCACATCATCCCTGATATTGTTCAGGTCCAAACCCAAGATTCAGTTTCCTCCTTTCCTCTCCTTCCTCCCAATAAGTATAATGAAATCAAGATGCCATTGATATTCCTAATGTAGCAAATTTTGTGTTTCTTTAAGGCACCGAACTTCTGCCCAAAGATGGTGACAATGCATGCTAATGGCTTTTCTCACTACTGTGACTAATTCCCAACAAAAGCAGCCAAAGGAAGGATGATGTGTATTTTGGCTCATGGTTCGATAGTGCAGTCCATCCCGGTGAAGAAAGCATGGCGGCAGGAGTGTGAGGTGCCTGATTACATTGTGTCCACCATCAGGAAGCAATGGGAGATGAATGCTGCGGTGAGATTTTCTTTGCATCTCACTCCTCCATGCTTTCATCAGGCAAGGGGCTTCTGTCCAGGTGATGTTGCTGGTCACACTCAGGGCAGGTCTCCTCAGTTCAACCTATCAGGAAAAGCCCTCACAGACACAACCTAGAGATGTTTCCTAGGTAATTCCTAATACCTAATGTAGGCAAGTTTCTGGTGGAGTTAACCATCACCATGGGTGTCTTGATAAAGGAGCTGGCAGTAATTTAGGTCAAGGTGCCAGAGACGTTCCAAGGTGAAAATCTAATGAAGGCAGTCTCTGAGAGCCAGATTGTTCTGGTTTCATGTTGATGCTGTGACAAATACCATGACCAAAATCAGCTTAAGGGAGGAAGGGGTATATCATCGTACAGTCCCAGGCCATAATCTGCCAAGGCAGGAACATGAGGACAGACTTGCTTTAAGCCATATGAGCATTACCTATAACCAGTGAACTATTTCATAGCAAAGGAATATGGAACGAGGCATGGAGAATGCTGCCTGCTAGCTGGCTTACAGGTCAACTCCTACTCTACTGCTGTTTTTATACTGTTGGGAAATGTGCCCGGGGGGTGATACTGCCCACTCTGAGCTAGGCTCTCCTACGTCAATAAACTATGAAGACAACCCCCCCCCCACAGATATGCCCATGGTCCATGATCAACACAATTCCTCAAAGCTCTCTGCTCAGGTGAGTCTAGGATGTGTCAAGTTGACAGTTAAAGTTAACAATCAGAGGAATGAGTACACAAGTCCTTCTGGTAGCAAAGAAAGCCGATTAAATAGAGAAGAAACCGAAACATATGGCTGGTAAAAGGGCCTGGGCTGATGCCATGAGGAACTCTGGAACAAGGTTGGCTTTTCAGAGTTGTTCCAAGCTAAGGTAACTTGACTCCAAATCGTGCCTCACATTGGTCAATCACTGTAAGTGGATTACTGTTTGGGTGAGGAAGCATGGCCTTGAATAAGTTGATTCTTGTTTTCCACATGAGTTAAACAATGCCAAGATAATCCACCAATACTCCCAACACAGGTCCTTTAGTTATAAAGCAGTAGAAGAATCTAGGCGGTGCTATATAGCATTCACCACGATCTACCATCAAGCATATGCAATGCTTTCTTAGCCATTTCTAGCAGTCTAGGAAATTATGACAGAGTAACGAGGTAAGCACCTGCTGTTGAGGCTGTCTTGCAATTTTCAATCTAAGCTCAAACTGGTGCACTGTGTGCCTCCCCTTCCAGATAGCAATTACTTTGAGACTGTACTGCTGGTGCACTCTACTATACTCAGTAGACAAGCAGACCATCATCCCTCATGTATCTGAGTATCTGTATGTCCCATTTCTATCTCAGAATGCGGCTGCTGTATTTGCCCACTTATTAAGCAGGAGCAGAAAAGAGAACACCAATAAAAACTGTGACTGACTTGAATGGAACACTCATGATGCCCCCAGGTGGAAGGGAGCGCCTTGTCATTAGCAAGATGAAGACCAGTGATTCTTCAAGGGGTCAATTGCCCTCCCACTGGCCAGTTCCAGACTTCAAGACTTCTACTTACTGGACAGCATCTTCTGGGAGGGGCAGAGGAATACTATACCAGCAGTCAAGCTGTAGGGGCCATGTCCTCCCCCCTATTGCCCCTATCACTTCTATCTCTATGGCGTGTTCTCTGTTCAGGTGGTCCTTAATTAGAAGACTCCATAGTCTACTTGAAGAGGGAAACATAGGGAATTGCATAGGGAATTGTCACAATTTCTCAAAACAGTTGCATCTTAAATCTTTCTCTAGTCTCCTAGACTGAGAAATGCCCTGAAATGGCTCAGATACAGGATATTGGAATGGGGATTAAGAAGAAATAAGTTTATCAAACAGCTATAGCTCCTGCTTCCTAGACATTGAGTTTCTTCCCTGGGGGTCAATGCCAAGAGCTGGGGAAATGTGCATGCTGTGTTTGCCATGGGTCTCCTTCCCTAGAGCTGTTCCACGCCTGGCAAATTCCCCAGTAACGATCCTGTGTGGGGCTTCCACCCGCACACTGACCTTTCCTCTGGACATCTGTCAGCAGTGAACCCAGCCTCCTTTCCCGAAGGAACTTGAGTGACATCAAGGGCCAGAATTGGCTTCAAATTTATCTATGTTTCAACCACAGTCTTCAAAAATCAATGGCTCATCAATCTGACAGCTTGTTGGAAGCTTAAGTGACCTTTCTCCACGCTTCTATGCAGAAGGTTTTGAGGATTTATCTAAGGAAGGCAGTGATGTCAATCCTGATTATAGGATAGAATTGACAAAGATGGACCAGGCCACATGGCTGTCAATGGCAAGGGCAATCACATTCTGCCACTAGTCTTCACACCAGTTCTGTCACCAGGTTTCTGTGTCCTTTTAAGCTGTTTTTGATACTACAATGTGAATACAGAGTCCTGGAAAGTGCACCCTAGCTGCTACTGAGTAGCAAGATAACTATTCACAGCTCACGTAATATCAAAGGCATTTGCTCAAATTTCTGTTTCCACAGAAAATGTAATCCTAGTTACTGATGCACAAATGCAATCATTTCCAGATTTAAAGTACTGTCATTCCATGATTTGTCTATTTCCTGTCTATTACAAAGCATTTGCTGCCTTACAGAATCTAAATACCAAGTGAAGACATGCTGCCCCCTACTGTTCAGCTCTGACTTTCGTAGAGTAAGTGTCTACCACCCAGGCCTCACCCTGACCAGCAATTTCCAGCAGCCCGGAGCCTGGAGATGCTACAGCATCACTTTCTTCTGTGCAGTTGGGTGCGGTGGTGCTGAGCCCAGGAGAATACACCTAGCAGATATTCTTGTCCTATTATCCACCTTACTAAATAGACTACAGGAGTTTCAAGTCAACCATGACAAATTATTGTTTCCCATTTTCGGCATTGGTGAGTCTAGGAGACAACTGGCTACTGAGGATGTGGGCAGAGAGTGTGGAAGGACATATAGGACCAGTGACACTGTGAAGGCAATCGAGTTGTTTTTTTTTTTTTTAATTAAACTATTTTCTCTTTAACTCCCCCACAGGTCTCTAAACTTTGACGTGATTTTTCTACGACCTCCCCTTTTCTCAAATCTATTTTCAGAAATGTCCTTGACAAACAACTTTAACACTATATGAACAATTCACAGATTCATAGCACAGAAATGTACAAGTATTTAAATGGATAACCTTTGTTAAGATTCCCAGCATCGGTGAGTGTTACGGGTAATGGTGTTTTGGAGTCAAGGGAGACGTTGTTCTCAGTCATATCCCTGAAATCACCATCTGTCTGCTTGCTGAAAATTAACTGAATTAGTTACTTTTCTCATCTCTGGGACCAAATGCTTAACAATAATCAACTTAAGGCTTGTTCTGACTCGCCATCCAGCATGGCAGGGAAGCATGGCATCCTTAAATCCAGGCCTTCTTAACTGTATCTTCACACCCAGTGGCCAACCTTTTCTCACCGTCATAAGCATGCACGTGCACACGCACACAGAGTGTGTGCCTTCCCTTATCCTCTGATAACCGTTCTTATTAACGTCAATGACATTACACACATGACAACTTGTGACTCCAGTCTTTCTGTGCCTGGCTTGTTTCACTTAACATAATAAGCTCTAGTTCTATCCATGTTCCTGAAAATGACAGGCAGCAAATATCACAAAGAGGTTACTTTGAATGTCTTCACCATAGAGAAATAATAAATACTTCAGTGCGTGCATACATGTGCCAAAGCATCAACACATATATGTGTCAAAACAGCACAATGTTTTGACACATAAAAAGGGTTGCAAGCATAGATTCACGTTCTTCATATGTTCTCATATGAAACAAACTTTGAATGCATATTTTATGTTCCTTTTAACACGTAATAAATATTATACATATAGAGATATACTATACATGCATACTTTTAAGTTGTAATGCAACTTAATTATTTAAAGTATAGTAACAAAGGATACTAAGATATAGTTTATAAACATTTTCTTAAACAGGAATTCCTAAAGCACTTTTTAAAATATTTATTTCTTTTTATTTTATGTGCCAAATGCATGCAATGTGTGCAGAGGCCAGAAGAGGGCCCTGGGGCTCCTGAAGCTGGAGTCACAGAAAGTTGTGAACTCTCATGGAGGTACTGGGAACTAAACCTAGACCCTAGGCAAGAGCAGCCACTGAGTCATCATCTACCCAGCCCTGAGAAGCTTTACCTAACGGAAGGTCAGAGGGGACACTAGGGCCTCCGGTGTTGTAGTTTCAAAGCAACCACAGCATGTATACATATGGCAAGCATGTCCATTTTTCAGCCAACATCATAGGAACATGGATATTTAAATTGTATATAATTTTATATGTCCAGAATATTTTATGGTTTTGATCTTTTAAATATGTAAATACCAGTCAACTTGAGAAATATAAAAGGCAAGGAGGTGAGTCAATCTGATCCTAGATGTAGGCTTTACCCCTCTGGCGTTCCTATGGTGACAAGGTTATAAGGTCTTAGAACTGGGGTTGAGTGTAGGTGAATTACAAAGCCATGGGTGCCACAGACACAGACATTAGGCCACGGTACAGATTTCGTTCCCCTTAGTAACAAGGGTGCTCAGGTACCCTTTGCAGTAAGAAAATGAGGGCAAATTTGGATTTCTACCTTAGCCTCAAATTGCCTTCCACATGACCTCCCTTCACTTTAGTCTATTGAGTATCCTGACATTGCTTTTGATTCCCCTGGTAAGAAGTAGGAGGGGAGATGCTGAATCTTCACAAGCTACTTGCTTAGCTGACATGGGATCACCAAGAGTGCTGGGGACAGCAACTGCACAATAGGGCCAGCTTTTCATGGAAAGACACGTCGTCAAGAATGCAGGGCCAATCCCACGGCCCTTACTAAACACGGGAGCAATGCAAGGACTGCAGCAGGTGTCGGCTTATTTCTTTGTAAAAGGGATGCATCGTCTTCCCTGCACAGTAAATAGGGGCTTCTCTGCAACAAACGTGGCTTTGCTGAGAAGGCTCGAAAAGGAGCGAGCTTTTGACAGGGCTGTGAGGAAAAGGTGTTCAAGAGTAGAGGAGATGCAGAGTTAAACAGCAAATGCATCCTTTTTCCTTGGGCTTTATAATAATAGACTATTCGTGATGAATTCAATATAGTAAGTTTCCTGATGGTTAACATAAGAAAAGTCTCTACATTAGCTGATCAATGGGGCTCTAGTTTTATCTCCATTTCTTTCAACAAAAACAAAACAAAACAAATAAACAAACAAAAACCAAAAGGAAAAGCATTTTTGTGAACTCTGTGAGTTAAGACTTTGAACTCTAGATGGTGCTGTGATTCTGTTTAAAATGATTTTATGTCCTGTTTAAATTCACAGCCCAAACTAATTCTTTGATTTAGTCTACTTTCCTCACTAGGTGAGACAATTAAATTCTCTTTCTCATCTTGTTTTATTGTGGTGACGGGAGAAACTGTCTTCATTATTGTGGAAATATATCATAGTTACTCTTCATAAATGCTTCTTAGATCAAGTGGTGAGCAATCTTTATGTCATTTTTTCCGCTTATCATTCAGGATCGATTCCTCTGTGATCCTTAATCTTATTTATTTTTCCGGTACAGCTTTTAAATGAAAGTGTTTCACTGAGGATTTGGTAACAATGAGCTCAAAATAAAAAAAAAAATTCCATATGAAAACCATTTTACCCTCTAGTTTATAACAATTGGTTTAAAAAAAAAAAAAAGAAAAGAAAAGAAAAAAAAAAAAAAAAGATTTCCTGGAATTAAGCCACAGGAACTCTGGCTTAAGTCATGGCTGTCAACTGGAAAACAAAATTCCAGACATTTTGAAATTTAATTCATTTAATTTTTCTTGTAACTGGATTAGAAAATATGATTAAGCCTAGCAAGACAACTCTCACTGCATCAGTCGGCCTTGAGTGCTACAAGGAGATACTAAAATCTTAGAGTAGAAGTAAGAAGATTGAGGGCTATATTTCCCCAAGGAAAATACGTAAGGAATGTCACAGAATGTACACACCAGAACTTTTAAAAGAAAGGGCATTGTCTTTGTTTTCTGTGATACTCTTAGGATAGCTGCCTTTTGATACTAAGTCCCAATTAAATGTATGTCAGGCTACTTTGGGTGCAAAATCAAGAAAAGGAAATTAAGCAGTTATCACAGTGCTCTCCAAAGGTTTCAAACCAGCTGTTCTTTTGCAATTACCTTTATGTAATGTGACCGAGTCAGAGACGTTAAGTCCTGAAGTAGGGTGAATTCGGAGGACAATGTGGGAAACAAAGGGATTCAACATTATGCAAAGACATAAAATGAGGAGGATATCTTTGAAGAGAAAGAAAACTCCAACCCCTGGAGTGTACAGTCTGACCACTATTTATCCTTGGAACATCTGATAGAAGATGTGAAGGAAAGCAGTGGAGATTACAAAGCATGGGGGAGTGATAATGCCATTGCTTAGACACCATCTTAACAAAACAACGGTACTTTCTCTGAGGAACAGCTTCAACATAAAGGAAATGTAATAACAGAAAGATGCAAAAATAATTAGTGGTTGCCATTAAAATTAAAATATGTTTCAAAAAAACATTAATTCTGGTGTGCGTAAAGATGAAAAGGCACTAAGGGAATTGACATTTGGTGAAAAAGAAAGAATTACACTGTAAGCATAAGAAACTCAAGTGTTTGTTTTCTGCATTTGTTTTCCCAAAAGTTCTTATTTTTTTAAGGAACCCTGGAGGCCCTGGGCTATGACATTACAGTCACCCTCTAATTCCTGACAACTGAGTAAAGATTAAAGCATTACACATCCAGCTTAGCACTTAAAAAAAAAAAAAAGCACATTTCCTCTATCTTGAACTTGTTTGCTATAAATGTATATAAATCAGGCATGATGACAATTTAATAAGAACTTCAAGACCTGTTCATCCCATGGGATCACCACTGTGACGTCTTTCGGGCAGCCTTCTGATTGCTCAGCCCTAAGCACAAGCCCTATAAAATGAGGGACTTTGAAATGCTGGTCAGGTTGGAGTGCAGAGTCCTAGCTGGCAACAACCATCCATTCCCCAGGACCAGGAGCAGGCTGGTGGAGCCTTCTCTCCCGGCCAGGACTTCAGCACCCTAGACAGCTCCCACTCTCCCAAAGACAGTCCTGCCTGAAGGAACAGACCAAGGGTAAGTAAAATCTTCCCTTTTTCATTTCCCTTCTGTTTTTAGAATTTTATAGGAGGGTTTCTTTCTTCCTTCCTTTTTGTTTTTTGAAATTTTCTCTCTTAAAAAGAATTTTACAGTATTCATCTTTTGCAATAGCAAAATAAAATAATTATGATAAGCCACTCTATAAAGGTAGAAATGTCTCAATTTCTTTCTTATGAACCCATCTGTTTAGAAGATTTTTGGTCCTACTTAACCCTTTGTTAAACATCGCCTCTTTAAAAGTGAAGGAAGATGAGATTGCTTGTGTGTGGAATTTTGACCCAAGGGTTCATTCAGTTGTTGCTTTTTTTTTTTTTTTTTTTTTTAAGGTTTTCAACTTATGTTTAAAATATTCTTCTTTCTGTTTCTCATGTTGATTGGCTCTAGAAGGAACTCACTTTCTTCATCATTTACATTTTAAATGTTGTTGCTTTTGTAGTTATCAAAAGACAGAATCCTTGAACACCTTATATATTAACTAGAAAGTGGTTAGAAATACAATGTGTGAATGTATGGAATGCAAGATTCATAGGCTCTACAGATACACACACACACAGTGAGAGAGACAGAGAGACAGAGAGAGAAAGAGATATAGACAGACAGACACACACACACACAGAGAGAGAGACAGACAGACAGACAGACACAGAGAGAGAGAGGGGGGGGGAGAGAGAGGGAGAGGGAGAGAGAGAGAGAGAGGGAGAGGGAGAGGGGTTTTCTGGGGAAACTTGCACCAATACTAAGTGGCTCTGAAGGCATTAGCTTTCAGCCTTGAGATCATTCTCTTGAGCCTTGGCTTAAAGAAATAAGTTCTCCATGATATCTATAATGAATGCAGGGAAAATAAGAATTTAACTATAATATGTACACAAGATTTTGGCCTTAATGATGCAGATCTATACTTTATATCCATATATGCACATATGAGCATGCAAACATGCCAATGTAATTTACTAGAAATCATTCCATGAGTAGCACTTGGGTTTTGTAGTAATCAGACATTAAAGTTTAAAGGGGGAAAAAATTCCTTGAAGTTGTTTCCTTCACCAGAAGAGACACCAGGTTGATAACTGTGTTATCAAAACCCTGGGTCTGTGGTTAGTTATCTTCAGCACAATAGAAGTGTAATCTCAAAGAGGCACTAATATCGACTGAGTGCCTGCAGAGGGAAAGACAAAAGGGAATGTAGTTTGTATTCAAATGTCCTAACCCAAGGGAAACCTTTATTTTTAAAAGTAATCTTATGGCGATAAGCTTGATACTTTTCTGAATATGAAATGACTTTTTCTCAACTCTAAAAGAGCCCTTAGAATATTGCTAGACCCTCAGAATACTGCCAAGTGTGGCTGGTAAAGCCCTCTCTTTGCAGAGGCACCGAGATGGAAGCCAGAAGCAAGCCCCAGTTCTTGGCACTCCTGATGCTCTTCAGTGTGCTGTTCTCTCAGTCACTGGCCTGGCCTCTCTTTGGACCACCTTCTGCTGTGAGGTAAGTCTCATTCTGGGAAAGTGCACTCTCAATTCAGATAGGCAGGCATTTCCTTTGTATCTAAGTGAGATTTCCCATATGTCATTTAGGAGAGTGCTGCACTTTAAATTACATATATTTACTTCAATACTTTGATTACAGCACATTCTTTTCCAACCAAACTCAAAAGGCTTGTTCTGAGCTCCCGAATTCATCTTCAGTACATGGGAGACAACATCAGTTTTGCATGCCAGATGGATCCCATTTCCAAACTAGTGTTAGAAAATAAACAAATTCCTATGCTTTTAAATCTCAGCCAGTTGTGTTTCTGATAGAAAAAATAGCTATTTACTTGCCAGCTTCACTTAATTTATATTGAATAAAAATGATTATAAGATTAATAGTCCATCAGTGAGATATACACACATGAAATTTTGTTGGGCAGAAATAGGTCTAGGAGAAATAACCTTCCCAATATTAGAGATTATGAGGAAGGAAGTATACACACTAAGCTACAGTCCTCATTTGACTCTATTTGAACCAAAAATTCTTAGTTTTACTGTTTGATATGTTCAAGGTCATATTCATAAAGCATACAACTCAATTTAACCTAAAGTAAAATAGATTTACATTAATAGTCAATTCATACTTGACCTTTCTAATCTCCAGAATCACTGTTATCTAAAGGCAAATCACCATTTTGGTTATTTGCCCTTTCTTATGCTCAGTGTAGTGAATAGTCTCTCAGCTACTAATGTTCTCTGAGAAACTGTAAGACATGCCAGCCACCCGCCATAATGCTTTGGAAGTTAGAGTCCCAGTGCCCAGATCTCAGCAGATGAGCGGTCTCAGGATGCTAAAATTCACACTGACTGCTCAAGACCAGGCTATGAATGACTGATTTTTACTATCTGCTACACCACTACCCAGAGATACAAAAGTACCCAACAATGGAAACTCTTCAGAGGTTTACCCTACACACACACAACACACACACACACACACACACACACACACACACACACACACACACACACACTTTTAATGCAGTACTAGTATTAAAAATACAGAGGCATCCACAAGTAGGTTATATTGTATATATCACAAAGATAATTCTTGTTTTGTAGTATGGCTTGGTGCATTTCTAGTTAGAATGTGCTAATACATGTAATATGAGGACTAGAGGGACTCATTAAACTCATTATATTGTAATAACCACTGACAATTGTGGAGATCTTTAGGTTTGATCAATAAGGAGAACTATATTGTGCTAAGGTAAAGCTTCGTGGTTCATGTCAGGGAGCCAGAGAGTGGAAAGCAGCTTGCACGCTGCTCTGGTCCTGAATTTGAGCAACCATTTATATGAATAAGTATCAGTTTTCATGTTGAATACTTGCTTTTTGTATGTTTATATCTTGTGTAAGGCTCTCTGCCTGTCAATGCTATTTCACAAATGGACATAGGCAGGCATGTCAATGCAACATGCTCTACTTACAGCTTCACTAGAATTGAATTAAGTAGAAATTATGTTTGGTTTATAAAGCTTATCTAAGTTGAACAACATCATTTTTGTGAGCTCACACAAAATTACTACTTATATCTTCATTAAACATGGAAGCTATGGAGTCAAATTATCCTATTCTTATCTTGCAAATGAATGTCTCAATATTTTTTTCTCCTGTCTCAAATAGTTGCAAGATCATAAACACCACCCAGAAGGGATGGTATTGCATTTCTAGTGTGTTTTACCTTAATAGGTTGGATGACAGGGTGCAGTTTGAAGGAGCTAGTGACCCTGATCAAGTCTCATTAAAAGCAGACACTGACATCTTGCAGAATGCCCTAGCGGAAAATGACACACCCTATTACGATGTATCCAGGTAAGTTCACTCTTATTTATCTATTTAGGAAACACACGTGGAAAGATTAAATAGTCTAGTTTTAGCTTACCAAGGGACAGCTTTCCATGACTCTGCCTAGCCTGATTGACATAAGTTCCCTCACAGCCTTCAGGAATGATTCAATAGTTCAGATTGGACAAATGCCAGGTCAAACTGCTACAGCTAGGCTTCCACAAGGGGACAGATACAAGGGGTCAAGATGACCAATAGTGCTGTCCACTCATGCAACTTCTTTAGAGTACTGTCTCAGAATAGACCAAACGATGTCACACTGGAGACAAAGTACAAAAGAGGTTCCTTGTGTGCTTACAAGATTCACTAGTAGGCCCAAGTTCTGCTGTATTGCAAGAGATTTGCTCCCCATTATTTTTGGTGGCAAAGAATAATTAGAACACAGAATACTGGTGAGTTTGATGAAATTAACATTTTTTTCATTGCATGTATATTTAAGGTAGCATTAAAAATACTCTATAAAAATATAGAAACTATAAGTGAGTTTAAAACAAAATTTATTAAGAAAATCCATTTAAAATATCCTATCTGGGAATAAAAATGAAGCATATATCTAAACTAGCTCATTTTTTCAAGGTAGGCTAGAAGCTTATAGTTTATATCTTCCTCCAAGTGACTAGGGATTTCCTTTTGCTGTGGTGCTAGACTTCATTTTTGACTTAAGTTTTAGTGAGCAGTACTGTAAGTAGCTTTCAGATTTCTTTGATAACTCTGCAGGAGGCTTGACTAAGCAACCATTGTGTTTGCTTCTTTGCTTTAGAAATGCCAGGCATGCTGATGGAGTTTTCACTAGTGACTACAGTAGACTTCTGGGTCAGATTTCTGCCAAAAAATACCTTGAGTCACTCATTGGAAAACGAATCAGGTAAAGAGTACTGACTAGTTTTTTAATAAACGCTCCATCTTCAAATTCTATTTTTCTTTCTTGAATGTTATTTTCCTTGCCCAAGGCTGAAACGCTTTGATAATGTTCAATTTATTTAGAGAAAATAATGTATGTTATTAAATAAAACACACCACCCCCCCAAGTGAAATAGAGTTTTTGGTATTTATTGACTCTAAACATATTTTCCTTAAGTAGCATATTTCCAAACGAGTCAAACTGAGCTAAACTCAGTAGGAAAATATACAGAGCAATAAATGCATCTTCTAATTCTTACTGACATCTTTATTTTCATTTTGTTCTCACTTTTTTTTTCCAGCAGTAACATCTCAGAAGACCCTGTGCCAATCAAACGACACTCGGATGCAGTCTTCACAGATAACTACACCCGCCTTAGGAAGCAAATGGCTGTAAAGAAATATTTGAACTCCATTCTGAATGGAAAGAGGAGGTAAGGAAAAGGATAACTCCATAAAGTGAAAATGTGTAAATGACCTTCAAATGTTAAAGCTCTACTTGAAGACATCTCCCTTTCTCCGTCACACTGTCTGCTTTGTGTGAACTGGCCACTCATTCTCGACTCGGACTGATGTCAGACTTCCCTTGCAAACCTTTAAAATACGGGCAAATGGATGTTAGCCCAAACATTCTCCCTGGGAATACTGACCTGGACACTCCTTTTTTTAAAGCTTACTCCATTTGAATGTACAGGTCAATGCGGTTGAAAATGATGGCTATTGTATCATCAGGGGGCCATTCAATCAAGGGTTCACTTTTAAAACATGGAAAGTACAATGAGCAATTCTGGCAAGCAGGAGAACCCTATCATATCTGTGTCCAACAATCCTGCTTCATCATATTTAACCATGATGTATCTGCGTGTGTCAGTTCCTTACACTGTGTAAATATCGGACACAGTAATAGGGGATAGAGTATTTTCTCTCTTCTTATTCCAGTTGTTTTTGTGTGCCTGGAGAGTATTGAGCATAATTCTGTTCAGGTGAATTCAGACAAGAGTATCCTCTTTGTGCAATAAATGATAATTCCATAAGGATGATTTGAGACAGTAAGGTTTTGGAACAATTCATAGGCAATCAGTAGCTGCAAAGATCACTGTTTATCCCCAGTGAGTCTTGCAGAGCCTAGATAATTACCTAGGCATGGTGTTATAAATTGTTTCTTTGGAACCTTCCTCAGAGGAGAATTCTAACACATGCTTTTTCCTTCTGGTCTGTAGCAGTGAGGGAGACTCTCCGGACTTCCCTGAAGAGCTAGAAATATGATGACTAGGCTCCTCTGAGCAGAACTGAAAGTCAGAGGTGAGTGTGCCTATGGATTCTTACTGTATGCTCACAGCTACCTTGAAGAATAGATGCAGGAAGGAGTCAGTAGGCAAAACCATCCTAGGGCTAAAAGTCCTTCTACCTGGAGATATTATCCAGTCCACATAACACCTCTACCTGAGGCAGATTCCACCCAGTGAACACCTTGAGGCAACATATGCACTATTCTCATTGTGACAACAACACTGGTCACTATAATGAGGTTGGCCTCTGCAAGGTACTTCTTGTCTATTCATCTTTCTCCCATGTGTGTGTTGATATGAAAGCATACAGGATCCTGACTCACACTCATGAGGGAAAATGTCTTAGTGTGCAGACTCATGTCATGCTTTTTCTCATTTAAGATTTAGGCCCAAGATTGCCTGTAAGTTCTTCAGTTAAGTGTGGAGAAATATCACAAAACACAGTATGGAAATGTCGAGGTACTCTATGATTAATTATGGTACTTTGAGCATAGCAGCCTTCCTGGAATGAAGGTCAAAGTTTGATCCGTGAAGTGAGTAGAGCCATTGTAACCCCAGCAGCAATCATTGCAGAATATTTTTAAATAGAAGAAATGAGCTACTTTTTTTTCTTTTGCAATGAGGTATGGGCCCATTTTTCACAATTACTTTTATGTAAATGTGGGTACACATGTATTCTCTTATGAGCTATGTGAGCATTAATAATTTAGTTGTTTCACCTCAACCTGCTCACCATGTTTGGCAAGTGATGAAGGTACGTTCTATCACCATGTCAAAAGTCAGCACACTTTTCTCGAACGGGCTCTAGAGAGACAGACACAGTTCCATGGGCTGTCTGGTTTCTGTTACAACGACTTAACATGGAAGTAACCAAGAAAAATTATAACATGGAGGGGAAGTGGATGGCCCCAGTAGAACTTGGTTTGTAGAACCTAAAGGGAAGAGGAATCCAGCCTTGGCTAAGTATAGGAAAACAGCTAGCCCTGTCTTGTGCTAAAGGGAACATAGCCTCACCTTAATTTCTGGTGTGGTCATCTAAGACTTTAAGAGGGCTATGAGGAGCAAACGAGTCTTCAGAAGTCACTTGCCTGGGTACTTTGTTCCACCAATTAGATTAGTTATTCTTTTATCTCTGAAGGGAGCGTGGGGTTAGGAGCTGGCCATAACAATGATATTATATATATAGACCTATCCTTGGCACAAAGGCAAAAGCTAGGTTGGGGCCGGGGGCTCACTTAGTGGTAGAGCAGTTTCCTGGCCTGCACAAAAGGCTTGGATTCTAGGACCAACACCAAAAGAAATATTGTCTTATATGGTGAATATTTCTCTGTCAGATAAAGAACGTGGCAGACACCCATTTATAGTGTAAGGTCATTCATGAGAGCCCATTGTTATTGTGGAAAGAAACTTTGACCAAGTATTGCAGGCCCTCCTGCGGGCAGTCCATTTGTGAAAATTACAAATTCTTCACTATTAATGACTACTCTGTAGAGAGCATCTTCACCCTCCAATCCCTTTGTGACAGTCAGTGTTCTGGAAAGTTCTTTCTTGACTCTGTCAGGCACAATCTCAGCAGAGACTGTTGACGAGGGGCAAAAGGAGTCATGGAGGTTTACGGGGTAAAAAGAGACAAGGAGGTTAACTAAATGAATTAATGAAACCAACATGACATATATTTTTAAATTCTTTCTGTTTAAACCACTAATTCCTTTTCTTTTCAGAATCCTTGAAGGAAAACAACCGAGTGGTTACATTATGAGTTCTACATATCTAATTCAAGAAAACAGCTTCCATAGCAAAACCAAATAAAGTGTGTTGTGAATATTGTGGCTTCCTTTATGTAACAACTGTGATGTTTACATTGTAAATATTATTTGAGCACTCTAAAATTCATCCTTAGCTCAGAAAAGGCTTGTAATTTCATATGCTATATATTCTTTCTAAGAAAAAATATATTTAATGATAAGCAGACTCTAGATTAATTGCAATTATTTGAAGCTTTCCACAAGGGTAGCAATAGACGAAAATTGATGTGTTTATTTATAGCATGTCCTTAACAATTCAAAAGCGCAGAACAGATAATCAGTGTGAGTAAGTCTGAATGTTAAGCAGAGAGGCCGCTGTGTGAAATAAAGCAAAACATCTAAGGGGAATAACAAAAAGGATACTTGTAAAAATGATTTTCAGAATTGTATTTCTACAGTGATAGTGACTCCATCTCTCATGGATTAGGCTCTCCAACCGGGATTTGCAGTCTCTAAAAGCTTCTTCAGGTCCGCTTCAGTTAAGAAAATCCTGGCTTCAGGACTGGAGCCTGCTTCCCCTTTCTGCTCGTCTCATGGATGTATAAATTAGAAGCTGAATGGCACACTTGATTTCCAGTGATAAATACTTTGTCCACAGTCACTCTCAATACTATTTTGTCTTGTTGGCTTTCTTTGCTCAAAGTACATTTGTAGACACAACTATTTTTCCAATGTGATTGTATGAAATTAAAGACAGTAATAAAGATCTTTGGTTATCATTGCAAATGTGTTTTCTTGTTCTGATTCTTTGAAGGATGCAATGGCACCTCCTCTTAGCTCTATGGCTGCAGGTTTGGAGCTGTTTTTTTCTATGATGCTTGAGGTGGGATTACATTTGTGAATCCCAAATTAATAGCTACTTAAATGAGAGGGGGATTTTTTTATATAAGGTCAGAGGTAAAATAAATAGGAAAGCATTGGATCTCTGTTCCAAGCAAGTTCATTCTTATTAGTTACGTTTACAATGGAGGGCCTGGTCCAGGATTCTAAGGGATGATAAAAGAGTTGATGCAAGTGAAAATGAGTTGTACTTATTCTACGTGATCCCACAATTTGGCTATTCTAATGGAACCTCAGAACAGAGAGAAAAAACGGACATGATATAAGGAACTTGTAAAGATCATGAGACTTAATTTGGAAGTAAAGCTGAAGAGTTTTAATTCCCTCTTACTCATGTGAACCTTTCCAATGTATTCCCCACCTGGTCACACCTGTGTAGCTATAATGTCTTATGTACACATAGGAAGAGGGTTCTAGCAAAAGGAACAGTGAGTGGTAATGAGGAATAACTTTGCCATCACCATGCAACAAAAGAGGTCATATGTCCAGGGTTGTGAGAAGCAGAAACTAAGTATGAGATTTGACTAAAGAGTTGATGCACGACTATGCAGATGTGACCACAAATGTTTTAAAGATGAATTTTACTATGTGGCAGCATATTAAAGTATCGATAGATCTATTATCATTTTATAAGCCAAAGATTGAATCTGCCATGTCATTGTGTTAGGCAGATTAACAATTCCTGGACATGTCCATGCCTTAATGACTAGAACTTGTGAATGAATATGTTGCTCTGATGTGGCATAAGATGTGATCATATTCAGATCATGGGGGTGGGAATATTAAGTAGCCTAGTATAGTCGCACAGGTCCATGAAGCAAGAGGAAGGCAGTACTCAGATAAGGAACTATGACAATATGACAGAGACTGGTATCACTAATGTGTGAAGTCTACTTCAATACAGGAAGCTAAAGAAAGCAAGGAAAATATTCTTCCCACGATTCTCTATGAGGGTCACAGCCCTACTCATACCTTAGTGTTAGACACAGGACACCAATGCTCAGACTCCTGATCTTCAGAGTGGTATAGTAATAAGCATCTGTTGTTTTAATCTCCCTGGTCTGTGGCAGCTTGTCTCTGCAGCAGCCAGAATATAATCATCATTCCTAAATCACAGTGGAGCTCGATTCCAGTGCCCACTATGTTACAAAAGAATAATTTACCCAAATTCAGTAGTCCTTGGTGGGACCCAAGAAAGAATGAGACATCAAAACATTAAGATATTTGCTTGGACATTTCTTCACTTGTAAAAATGAGTATGAATTGACTGAAATTTGAGGAAGGGTACATCTCATCCTAGCAGGTCCAGCACAGTATGCTTGGTTCAACATATGCTTAATAATAAATGTAATATAAATAGAACTAAGGACAGAGACATGATCATCTCAGTAGATAAGGAAAAAGCGTCTGACATAGCCCAATATACCTTCATGACAAAAGCCTTAAATTAGGAACCAAACAGCCCATGGCACATATAAACAATGGAGGTTTGTTCAACTGCAAGGGACATGTTCAACATGTTCAAGAAAGTGGACTAAGCAGGTGATTGTTATCTTTACTTACGTAAGCCAAGATGAGAAAGATAAACGTACATTTTAAGAGTGTGTGTGTATATATCTATGTCTGTGTATGTATCTGTCATGTGTGTGTCTGTGCTGTGTGTGTGCGTTTGTCTGTGTGTGTGTGTGTGTGTGTGAGAGAGAGAGAGAGAGAGAGAGAGAGAGAGAGAGAGAGAGAGAGGAGAGAGAGAGAGAGAGAGAGAGAGAGAAGCAGGAAACTAGAAAGGATACCATGATAATGAAAAAGAGATGTGTCTGGGCGTGGGCGGGGAGAAGGAGGAGGGTCACAGACTGTGTCACAAAGGCCGAAGCTGATGAAGCTGAAGGAGAGGAAAATGAAGCTGGGGTAGGGGCAGGAGGAAAAGCCAGGGAAGCAGGAGGAGGCCCATCAAAAACTAGGAGTGTGTGCCATATGAAACCCATTCTTCATCTGCTTATTTTAAAAGCTAAGGAAACCCAAAACACTATAACATACAGAAGGTAGAAAGAGGAGACTCCAGCCAGGCTTCCTACTTACTCCATTGTTTTTCCTCCATTTTCTAGATTATGCGTCAAGCAACCCTAAGGTGGGGGTGGAAGGTGCTGCTGTAAATGCTGAAATGGGCCAGAACAGCCAAGAATTCCCCAGCATTTGAGGAAAGCATGGTGAAAGGAAGATCAAAAGTTGTTTTTAATGAATACAGCAAAAAAGTGATGCCAGAGTGCAAAAGAAAAGGTCCCGAAGGTAATTAATAGTTCAGGTCCAGCACAGAAATCATATGCTGAGAAATGGAACAGGCTTCCAGACTTTACACACAGCCCGAGTTAGAGTAAAATTCTGGAGAGCTTAGCGGTGCAACAGTATGCAAGATCCTCCTCCAACCCAGTGCCGCAGAAAATAGATTCAATAAATAAGTAAAATTTAATAAAAGGTCTCTCGAGCAAATGACCTAAAACACTGGACATGAATCACAGCTTAAAACACCGGTTGTGGAAAATTAATAGAAATCTCATGTCTGGTAAATCGAGGTTTCAGGAAAAGGATGGAGCAAAGGAAAAGAGAAAACAAATAGCATAAAGAGTAATTTTACTTCCTCATTTTGTGTGAGGCTCTGGCACATTCCTTCTTTACTTGTGAGTCAGTAAACACACTGTTTGAAAGGGGCTGTTCCTTGGTGACTACTGGCTTGTTGCATTTGTCAGTTTCCGAAGACATGCTTAGGTGAAGGGCATTAATTTCCTTAATACCTAGTTATCAGTGTGGCAAATGTATTCCTTAAATGTTCCTAGACACCTTGACTATATTTATATTTCTTTGATTTGGTGTGGCATGTTTCGAAGCTTTTAAATATTTCTACGATAATTGAAGTGATTAGATCCATTCTAGTTAACAAGGTTCTAATTTCCCTGCTGTTAGTTTTTTACTTTAATATACAGTGGATAACTGCAAACACTATTATATGCTACATTAATGTTAACACTAACACACACTGTTATGAACAGGGACACAGAATTTGTGCCTGCAGAACAGATAAAAGATGGAGCCTAAGAATTGTGTAATCATATCCACGAATTACTAAGAACTTTGGAACTGCACTTTGCACTGTATCTCAGAAGAAATTATACCCATTTACTTATTTGCCTATTATGTATTTGGTGAGACCAACTCAAATGGTAGTCTGTCTGGCTCACCAACAGCAGTGGCTGTTTGCTTTCAAAAGCAGGAAGAGGGAAGGGCACATTACAGGCATCCGTCTTTGCACAGCCCTGTGTACCAGCTTTCTCGTCCCGATTATTAGAGGACCATTTCCTTGGTCCCTCTCTTTCACCTGTGTAATTGCAAATCCCCAGCAAGACATCTCTTTTCATACGTCAGCTTCTCTCATCTTCCCCATACAATTACGGTTTTTTCTGCTTCTCTTCCCTGGACACTTGCCCTGCTTTCATAATGTTGTTTCTTTTGCCTTCATTTTTCTCCTCTCTGCAGAGTTATGGGTTCATCCATTTGAGTTCCTTGCTCTAAGATAGGCCAACCTATAAGTCATCTGTTCCAGTGTCAGGAGGTGCATATAAATCTCTCAGACTTCTTTTTGTCTCTTAGAACCCTCTCCCCTTTCAGCCCATGACTAGGGATGTATTTAACTATTTATGTTGTATTTAACTGTCCACTAAAAGTTACAGAATCTGAATTAGGCTGCCCTTGTTTATAAGTTTATAGTTGCCCACTAATGAAATAATTGTCACATTCTTATTTTTCCCTTAAAGATATCTCCCCTGCTGTTATATTTATACATGTTAAGAAATTCGAATTGTGCCTTTATAAACCTGGATAGACATTGATGGGATGGGGATTAGAAGCAACAAATATGTAAAGAGAAAGCAAAGAGATCAAGGGAGAGAAAGAATGACAGGAGGAGACTGTGTGTGCGTGCATGTGTGTGCATGCATATGTGTGTGTGCGCGTGTGTGCACGTGTGTGTTCATGTGTGCATGTGTGTGCACGTGTGCCCGTGTGTGTGCGTGTGTGCATGTGTGCATGTGTGTGCATGTGTGTGTGCGCGCCCGTGTGTGCGTGTGTGTGTGCATGCGTGTGTATGCATGTGTGCGTGTGTGTGTGTGTGTGTTTGTCTCTCTCTGTGTGTCTGTGTGGGGCGGGGTAACACTTACCATCATGAGTTAATGGTAAGGACAATTAAGGTTAAGGCTTGGGATAATTGGAATAGAATGGTGAAAAGTCCCATTTTCAGATCTCAGGTCTTAGAGGACTGCTGACCTGAGAATATACCTGAAAAATTAGGGTATAATGATGAGTAGTAATATGCGAGACAAATGACTAGCTCCATGCAGACACTACCATAATAATCACGTGGACACATGTGGGTGAGAAGGTAAACTCAAGTTCACAAAGCAATGCCATTGAAAACACAGCTGCAATGAAACGAAGGAAAAGTGCCGTGCACATTTTGCACTCCCTGCCGTTCAATGTAGTACCAGCATCGGGACTAAATTAAAGAAACCGTTTCTCAATGAATAATTTCCAGAGAGGAGACCAACTCCTCGTACACTAGCTTGAATAAACTAGGAAATTATTGTCAATAACCACTATGCATTTGTAAGTGGCTCATCTACACAGTCTATATTGTACGAGTAAAATGCGACTTTAAAAGCAAAAAGTACAAACTAATCTACATTGACTTTTGCACTGCTAGGAAGTCGTATCTCTTAACCACCGACTTGGCCCTACAGAACAGCAATGAATGCCCAGTGACCTTTCATCAGAAAGAACTGCAAGCCAGAGTCTTGACCCCACTGTGAGCTAAAGAGCAGAGCACCCTGAGTGCCCAGACAGACTTCCGCACTCACAAGTAAAGGGCTGATACGACCTCCTTGCAGTCCTTCTTTGTTCCCTCCTTTAGGCTGCAAGTTTCTTCAGGACAAGATGAAGACCCATCTCCCTACAGATCCAAGGCCTGATGGGGCCATCAGCCTCATTGCCAGGAATATATCAGAATAGCATGGTTGAGGACACAGATATGACTGTTTAGAGGCGTACATCTATAGACCTAAGCTTGCCGAGAAGCAGGCTTAACTTTGCCAGGAATCAAACACTCTAGGTATTAAGCAGGAGCTTGTTCATGCCAGGGCTCCTTCCCCAGGGCCCTGCGGATGCCCAGGAGCTGCAGAAGTGAGGGTTTGCTTTTACTCTCTCAGCAAAGTGACCTTTCCACTGGCTCACTGGCCGCCGCAGGGCCAGCCCCTCCACTGTGCTCTGAAGAGGGTTGAGCGGCCTCCAGAGCCTGCCTCAGTCTTGGTCAACACTTCATTGCTGTCCAAGGCCCAGTCCGAAAAGATGTTGCTTACCAACCCCACCCACAGATAAACTCAGGGACAGGAATAGCTCTTCCTGGTTCCAGATCCAATAAAACAGAGGGAATATTGACTTGGCCTTCACTTTCTCATAGTGGTGGGGCTTACTTTCCTCTTCAAGAGTTCTCATATTGCTTCAGCCAGGTCTTGTTTAATATGCCAGAAGTTCTTGCAAGGAAATAGCTAAATGGGATTTAGGCAAAAGAATTGTGGCGCATTTGTGTGTCGATTTTATAACAACTCAGTGAAATGGGAAATTTGATCACAAATTCTCACTATGACTCAGAGCACAGAAAGTTGTTCTGAAATTTAGGAGGCTTGCTAGTCCATCCTGATCGCCTTGTTTTAATTAGCCAATTTTGATTAAAAATTACCAGGAACAAAATTTAAATACATTGCATAGAAAATGTATGGTAATTAGGGCTCCAACAACATTTTTTAAAAATGTGTTTGAATGGAGTAAAAATGTATTATCTTCATCAGTAAAATCTAGTACTAAAGATTGCCACATTCCAAATTCTCTACTCTAATTCCACAGTAACTTTAGTTATCTAAGAAGTCTATTGTTACTGATGCTGGTCACGTCAGATGGGATGGGGCAGGGTGCTGCCTCTGGATACAGGATGCCACTGCATCATGAACACACACAAAGTATGGCTTCCTGTATGAAGCCTAGAAACAAAAGCAAAAGGGAAGAAAGGGATAGAGAGACATGAGAGTCAGAGGGGACTAATGGAAAAGAAAGAAGAAAGCAATGGATGGAAATGTGGTGGAACTAGAGGGGCCAGGTGGGTAGAGCACTGCACACAAGGATGGCATGTAAAAATATAAATTAAAGCCTTGCGGTCTCACAGATACAGAACAAATGCTGGCGAGGCTCAGTCTAACCGAAGGTACTGACGCACAGCTGTGGGCTATAATAAGAACGGGATTGTGCTAAATTGTTTTAATCATTCCCATTCCCATTAACTCCATCTTTTACTAATACTCAGAGTATCACTTTAGTTTTATTTAGAAGCATAGCATTGTCCCGAAGAGTCAAGGACAGCTGATTAGCCCTCAGTGATGGCATGCATGTTATATTAGAAGACATGTGTTTGCACATAGCCACTCACAGCAGAGTTCTTCACCATCCAAAGATAACCAAGGAAAATAAAGACCAGATATCCATAATAGACACTGCCATGGAAGCAACCACAACGTCCATGGGTAAATGGGTAGATAGAAAGTGTGTTTCAGACACATGATAGATGATATTTTGCCATTAAAAATAAAGAAATTGTGGCATGGGGATGAGCCTTGAGAAGGTCATGTGCATGTGAAATAAGCTGTCAGATATCAAAGAAATAAAGAAAAAAAAAAGTCAACAGCCTGTGTTAACCAACTAGTAAGAGATCCCCAGAGTAGTCAACCTACAAAGGAAAGTGGGATAGTGTGTGCTCAGGGCTTAGACAGGAGCTATTTAATGGCTGACTGCCTTCCAGTTCTACAAATTGAAAAACTAGAGACTGATTGTTCAACAGTCTGACCAGCCCTAACCAGCCTTACTCAAGGGTACAACCCAGACAGAAATGACTTCTAATTGGGACATGGGAAAAGTCACAATGAAAACCATGCAGCAATCCGGACACATTGAGGGTACTGTAAAATGTAGGCTAGGCCAGGATCATAGTGAGTACAAGGGCAGGCTAAGCCCTGTTTCCATTAAAAAAAAAAAAAGAAAAGAAAAGAAAAGAAAAGAAAAGAAAGAAGAAAAGAAAACCAAAGCCACATAACCAGGCTAAGCCATAAAGGTTTTGAGAAAGTTGTTAACAATCAAAACTTTATGACAAAAGACTTAAAAATCACAGAATCACACCCCAGTGATCTCAATCACACAGGACTAGAATATTGCACTTATTCATGTCTTTACCCACAATTGGAAAATACTTTTAAAAATTGCCCTGGTAGAATGGTGGCAGTTTCCTCAAGATTTCTGTGGGTCAGAAAGTTGATTTACATTTCCCATTGCCTGTCCAAGTTCAAGGTCACTTTGAATGTTTTTATGTTATCATTCTAGCTATTGTTCCTTACAATGCTATTAGAGAACATAACAAACAAAAACACCAATGGAAGGTAATTTGTGATGGAAGATGAAAGGACTTGTGTCTGTGGCCCTTTCTAAACAGCCATATCATTGAAACAATGACTTACCAGTAATGCACATGGTTGGACAACGCTCAACTCTATTCTTTGAATGCACAGAATTGGAGAAAATTGGGCTCCTGTAATTTCAGGATGGTATTTTAGAAATTTATGTATGGACCACAAGATAACTTATGGTTTGCCTAGATATCTGGTCTAGTTTTGAGCATTGAATCTCTACTTTAGGATAAAGGCTAGGTTAGTATTTCTAAGCTATTCTTATCAGATTAACATGTATGCACGCACACGCACTTGCATGCATGCACACACACACAACACACACACATACTACACACCACACACAAAGACCAAAGCAAGCTGAGAGCTAACAGAGCTAACATCAACACTAGCCAATGCTACCTGTTGCTCCCTGTTGCTGGAAGCCAAAGATCACCCTAGTTCCTGAGTACTAGGGCAGTATTGCTTAAACCCTGCAATCTAAGTATCTCGGGCCTCAAGTCCAGCTTTCAAGACTTGGGGCTATAATCCTTTAGGTCTGTTAGCACAGGCCTCTAGGCCTTAGACACTCAAAGGACCAAGAATGACTAGATATGGGCTTCTTGCATGCCATAATTTCTACCTGAGTAGAGCAAGCCAATTGATACCAAAACAAATCTTTTGTGGAAAAGAAAATAAAGGCCGATTTCCCAAGTTAAGAATCCTTCCCTTTATCTAAGAAGTATGATGTGTAGGTCAAAGGTGCTAACTTTTGAGGTGTCAAAAATGTCTGCATTCAAAAGAATTCTCATGATATGGGGCTTTAGCTGGTTTCAGGCATGACACTAAGTATCATGTGTGTATACCTGCAATTTTCTGGAGGATTCTAAAGGGGGAAATACCTGCCCTTATCAGTCACCCCATACTTATAGAGCCTTAAGGAATTTTCTTTCCTAACATTAATTCTTCAAGCCAATTAAAAAATGATTTTGCTGTCCTTGCTTCAAATCAGTAGCTAGGACCTCTAGATCTAAGTTTCAAAACCTGGAACAAAATATGCAAACTGGGTATGGTTCACTTACTTGCTGTTATAGCTGGCATATGAAATTTTAAAATTAGGTTCATAAGAAGAAATAAAGCTGTCTAATATATAGTGGGGTTTTTTTTTTCCTGTGTCAACAATTCAGGGTTGAAAATGTGAGACAAAGTAATGAGAAAATCAAGCCAAACTTTATGAAATGATTTACATTTGCTCATTCATCCGGAAACACATCCCCTACTGCATAGGATAGGAGCATTTAATCTTGCCTGGTTCCTGCTTTGGAAGGAGGGTGTAGAGAAACAGGTACCTTACTTTCAACCAGGAAGAGCATCTTTCCTTGAAGATGGATGCTACCCCTGAAAGCTCACAATGGAAGAGATGGTCCTGAGGCTGCACCACACTCTGTGAAGAATGCTGTCACCATGTCTAAAGGAAGGCTGCTCTCTCTCCTTCATGTTCCTGTGAGCCGATTCTACCCAGATTGATTCTCCATGTGAATTTGTGCCAGCCAAGGAGAAAAATTATCATTTGATGATTCTTTGAAAAAAAAACTTTCATTTTATTTTATATAACTGTACATTCATTATTATCGAGGAAGTCTCTCTTGTTGTGTGTAGACCTAAAAGCATAACATACAGGATATGAAAAAATGAACAGCTTGGGTTTCTCTTCTCTTTTGCTAGCATGGCTTTGGCAACATGATTCCCTTTAGTTGATGTGATGCTCTGTGTTGTGCTAGTCTTCTTGCATTGTTTTATGAACTGTTTTATAAAGGTATAAGGTAAATATCTAAAGTAAACTGCCCCAGCATTAAATTTATTAGATATACCATCCATTGACTTATGTGTTGAAATTGATATTCTTAATTTGTATTTATTCAGCTCCATTTCCAAACAACTAGTAATCAATTCTGCATCCTTATTTTAACATTTTAAGTTCTACTGATCTGTGATGCATTCCCATTGTTGATGAATAATGAATTATAAACAAAAGCTTACAAAAACCGCTTATATTTCAAATCATAAATATTGGGGAATTCTTTCATTTTCACTGGAAACTATTGTTATATCGCATGTTGAAAACAAAAGTCGATCACAGATATTTGTTTCTAGTGTGAATCTAATAAAAAGAAAGGCAAGTTTCAGTTTGAAAAAAGAAACCTTCAGATGAAGCTACGGAATTCATTTTTAGACACTGTTACCTAGCAAGTAATGTATTACTGCAATTAGGGAGCAAGAAGAGATTGTGAATACAGATATGATCTGAGTGTGCTACTGACCATGCTGCTCCAAAGATGAAGCATCCCATGCTACCCCAGAGATGAAGCATCCCTTGTCTCTTTGCTGACAGGTCTGCTTAACATCATTCCTGGCCAGCAGCCAGCCCCTACCAATCAACTGTGATGTTTCTCCCCTGAGCCAATTTGAAATCATCTTTAAGAGTCCAAACAATGAAAACTATATTGTCCTAGATGCTATCTTAGTGGCACTCACTGGCATGGCTGACATGATTCACAGGAATTATTTTGCCTCTTAAGGAGAGGGCAAAAACATTACAGTGTAATGTGACCCAGAGCCTTAAGTATTCAATATCTATATTCTTTTATAATATATATTTTATATATATATGTGTGTATGTGTGTGTGATTTTCCAAATACTCAAATAAAATTGAATTTAGGCTATGCTCCTATAGTGGCAATAATAATAGAAATATCCAGGGCCCTGCTAGACATTAGCTATATGGATCTGAAGTTCCACAGAGAAGTGCTGACCACATAAAATTTGGTAATCATAGGTTCAAGAAATAATAGGTTTTGGTGTAGCAGCTGACATCAACCAGGGAGAAGGACAGAGCAGATGGTATGTAATGCAATGGAGCTATTTCTTTGCTCTGAGGCTGAAGGAATTGAGAGTTTATTCACAGTGAGATCGTGGAACTCAAGGAAATCCTAAGCCTTGGTGAAAAACCTAGAAAAGCAACACTCCAATGGAGGTTAATTGCCTGGACGAGTGCTTGCCCCTGCATTTTCCACAGGTGACTAGGCTTAATAGCAACCGTGTGTGTGTGTGTGTGTGTGTGTGAGAGAGAGAGAGAGAGAGAGAGAGAGAGAGAGAGAGAGAGAGAAGCCAGGACAGCATTAGATCCCCCTGAACTAGTTACAGGTAGTCACAAACTGCTTGATGAGGGTACTGGGAACCATACCCAGGTCCTTTACAGGAACAGTACCAGGTCTTACCCACTGAACCATGTCTCCAAATCCTTATCCAATGAACTGGAGGTCTGAGCTTTCATGCCTTTGACCCAATCAGAGCTCTTACAACCTAACACTTTGGGAAATTCTTATGTGGGTTTTTTTTTTTTTTTCAAAAGGGAAACATGAGGGAATTAGCTTGATATTAGATCCAGGAAATATCAAGAAAGTATGAGCAAATGGTTTAACTATCTTAATGCCTGAAATGAGGAACATTTATGCTTATTATACAGAGAAACCAACTAACCTTGAAGTAGAGGACACTAGCCTATTGAAGAGATTGAAAACCTCAGGAGAGAAGAAATAAACCACTGGAGAATTAGGGAAGCAGCCCCATCATTGACAAAGTTTGATACCTTTGCAGGATCATGAAGCACATGATTCTACATTATTTAGTATAGAATGATGTTCTAGTATTATCTATTGGGCTTCTGTCACTGTAGCGAATGGTTTTTGCTTAGTTTCCTGGTGAGCTCTGCCTTGGAAATTAAGGATACTAAGGTTCAGAATTATTTTATAATATACCCCAACTTGTGTTACTAGAATGTGCAAAGAAGGTATTTTAATTCAGACCTTGTGGCTCTAAGTAGTTTGTTCACCACTTCCAGGAGGTATGGAGTCTTAGGAATTACATACCCACATGTACTAACAGAATGAGGGTCACTGCAGCAACTGCCAAGAAGCAGCTCTGTGATGGAGTCAGTGGTCATCAGACTGAGCTATGCTTCAGGGGAAGTTCAGACAGGATGATGTCTCAGTCCCTTCCAATCTAGGCCTCTGTGACTCTAATACTCCCTAAGAAGTGGTCTTGCAGAATGACTCAGTGGCTCAAGGGACAAACATCACTCTGAGTCATTGTAATCCTTCCACTGTTTGACAGATAGGCTATTAGGGGCTTGTATGAAGGATAAAAGCAGTAAGATTGCTTGTCGGGATAAGAAAATGTGCTTTCATTTTGGAAAACAAGGAGAGAACAATCTGGAAGGATTTGTTTCACAGCCAAGGTGTGGGCTCCAGGTTTTAGCTGTGTGTCATATTGTGCATATTTATACAAGAAAGGGTATAATTTCTTTAGATTTTCTTGGTGTCTCTACCTCTGTGGGGCCTCAGAGCAAAGATCTGAACAGAAAGAACACAGTAGGAAGTTCTACTTTCTGTGGCTAGCTAATCTCTATGACCTTAACCTACTTCCCACACCTCAAGAATGGTCTAGACAATGAGAATTGAATTTCATCTAAGTAACATCAAACAGCTGCTTGACTAGACAGCGTTGCGGAGATATGTTGTAAGGTGATATTGCTTTCTTCTTCACTTAGTTTAAATTCAAGGGGGGGAAAACCCATCCTCCAAAAAGATTAAAACCTGGGAAAACTGGACATGAGGGATGGATGTCCTGGATGACAAGGAAGGAGAAAGTGAGAAAGAGAGAGACTTCAGTACCACATATGGAGGAGGGAGGAGCTCTCGGCTCAGACAAGGCTCCCCTTTTGCCACTGACTTAGAGCTGGTTCTGCTCTGGTCTGTCATCGGTGACTTAAGAGTGCCAATGTTTCAGTGAGCACAAAGAACAAGTGCACATGTTAAAATGAGGAAAGTTTAGGTAACAGGACGCTTTCCTGGAATTTAACAGCAATGGGAGGAAGGGAAGAAGGGGAGGGAGAAGACCCTTTGCTCTGGAATGACTTAGGCCCCGCAAATGGTTTTTAGTACTTTACTTAGTATTTCCAATTGTCAGTGATTGCCTCTCTCTTTGACATTTTTGTCAGTAGCTTTTAAACAATGCATGTTTTAGTTTTTTTAGAGGGTAAATTATTGACAGAGAATTGTTTGTTGTTACCCTAAAATTATAACAAGTCCCCCAAACAACTCCTTTTTCCAATTTAGAAAGATATAATTTTATTTCTTCACTCTGTAAGTTCTGTCATTCCTGGGCTTTTGGTTTGTTTGCCTGTTTGTTTGTTTTGTTTTGTTTTGTTTGGAGGAATGTGGAAGACTTTGGGACTTTGGACTAAAAAGCAATTGGATGCTGTAAAACTATCCTGGTAGGGACTAATGTGGTTTGATCACGCCAGACCGCCTGAAACAGAGTAGGAGGTGATCCTACATTCAAAACAGCTGGACAAAGCAGCCTTACAGACTACAGCCAGGATTTCTGAATCTTCTTCGAATCCCCCATGACAGCGCCCCTTACCAGCAGGAAGTAGTTTGGAAAGAACAACGCCCAAATTCCCAAATATTGTGTATAAATGTTTGTTTTCATTTAATTGGATTTTGTTATATAAAATTTAAAAAAAAAAAACTATCCTGGTAGGAGTTTGGAAGACGGTAGAGCTGAGAGCAATGTGGACCGTGGAGGCCCAGCCCAACAGGTTACAGAGGGGAACAATATTAGCACTGGGTTGGCTATGCTAGTTTCTACCACTGTCCTATGAGCACACAGTTGAGTGCTCATATGAGCAACCCAAGAGAAGAATATGGTAAGGGCAGCAAACTTGTAAAGGCAGAGCCATTTTAGCCCTTTGACACCAAACATACGCTATAGAGTTCGGGATCTACCCTGCTGGGTTTGGTCCAGTGTTTCCTCAATAAACCCCCTAGTCCTCCCTTTGGGGATGGTAATGTATATTCCGTGCTCCTGTATGTGTAATTTTCCATTTGATCTTACAGTGTGCTGGATTAAGAGATCCCCTTGAGTCAGAAGAGACTTTGAGCGTCATTGAGACTGTGGGAGATTATGGGGACTTTTGTAGGTGAACTCAATGCATGGTCGTGAGACCATGGGGGAATGAGGAAGTCAAATGTGATGTTTTGAACTACCATATTCTCAAGCGTCAGAATATGTGGTACCTCAATTGGTGCCGTTTGGACAAGTCTAGGAGGTGTGGCCTTGCAGTACAATGTTCATCATTGATAGACGGGTAAAGAGGGCAGCTTTAAGGTTTCAGAAATGTGCCTCTCTCTGCTTTCTGTTTGAGGTGTGAGATGTGAGGTCTCAAACTGCCTGCCACCTGCTACCTCCACTCTGCCACTCTGGGCTATTATCCCACTGGGAGCATAAGCTACATAAGCCCTTTCATCTAAAAGTAGCCCTGGTCATAGGGCTACTTCATTGCAACAGAAAAGTAGCTAATCTAACACCTATGACATTGAAGTCAGTGCGACAGCAGCTAAAGCTTAGCCAATCACAGTAGCCACCTGTCCAGTCTGTTTTAAACAGACAAATATGGATATAGTGGAGTTGTCTATGCAGTTCATTTCCATTTTGTGCATGTCACTTCTGTAACTCTAGTTGCTAATATAAGCCCTCCCATATTGTGTGGTAGATTGGGGACATTCAAATCTCTGTTTTTGAGATAGGATAGGGCCTGTCTATGTAGCTCAAGCAAGCTTTGAACGCCTGCTTCAGACTCATAGATGGTAGGATTATAGCACACAGCATCATGCCTAGCTTCTAAACCTCAGGGCTGTTTTTAATCAACATTGCCACCTAAACCTAGAATCACAAGTGAACTCAATTAATACCTGTAAAACTCATTGGCTGTAACTTTGTCCTTAAATACACCGATTGTCCTTGGAGAAGTAGTTAGAGAGCATCAATGTACAATATGGGAACAATTATATCGTTAGCTAAGATAAAAGGCATTTGAGATTACCTTGTGAGAACAGTGGGGTCACCATGCGAAAATCCCTGAAGAGAGCATGAAGTGGGGCTGGGGAGATAGATGGCTCAGTGGTAAAGTACTTGCCATGCACACATGGAGACCTGAGTTCAAATCCTCAGAATCCCTATGGAGTCAGGGCTAAAAGTGCTTCTCTGAAATCCCCGTGCTTCTACAGCAAGATGGGAGGCAAAGGCAGGAGAGTCCCCAGGAGTCCCCAGAGACCATGTCTCAAATAAGATGGAAGACAAACACTAACCCTAAGCTATCCTTTAACCTCCATACACGTGACATGGCATGCCTGTGTCTGTGTGCGTGCGTGCGTGTGCACGTGCTCACATACACACATACTTATAGCCAATTGCTTCATTTACTCAAAGTTCAAGAAAACTACTTTAAAATAATCATGCTTACTTCATTGCTAAATTATAATAAAACACAATTGTTTCTAAATAAGTCATAATTCTATTCCAAGACAGTATATGTGTGTGTGTGTGTGTGTGTGTGCACGCACGCATGTGTGTGCACACATACATACATACATACATACATACATACATATATTCTAATAATCTAAGTGCACAACAGAGGAAAATGCTGGCTTCTACATGATTATCAAAAGCATGCAGACAATAATTATATCTTTATATTATAAAAACAACAAGCTACTTGATGAATCTATATAACCTGTATATCAGATAGAGATGTTTCTCACCAGGGTATAGCCTCTTGCTAACCAAATATAATTAATATGAAAGTTTTGAAGTAAAGAGAAAGGTCTGTGGGTGACATTTGCAGGTACTAAAAATGTCACTTAAACACAAACACTATTTTCCCAGCAGAGAATGAGAGCTGAACTTAAAGTAAGCATTGGCAAGACTTCATTCATCTGCACTCTCAAGAATCAACTGTTGACTGAACTGCTTGTATGTCAACATTATATATCCTTGTGCCGCACAGTATCAGGGAAATGAGAAAATTTAACATTTAGGATATGTAAGAATACCTATGGATACTGGGAGGACTTAATTATAACAATGCCTCCTTTCTCACTTTACTCTTAAACTTAATTTAAAACACACACACACAGACACACACACACACACACACACACAGGGCTGGAGAGATAGCTCAGCAGTTACAGCACACACTACTCTTACACAAGACCCTAATTCCCAGGAACCATACTAGCAGCTCACAATTGTTTGTAATTCCAGTTCCAGAGAATCAGGCACTTCTGGCCTCCATGAGCATCCCAAACACACACTTACATGTGGAATCATGTTCTGTGTATCCTCCACATAAGCAGAACCGACCTGCTATGTATACCCTTGACAAACCATCATATCTGGAATCCATTTCTTTGTTTACACTGCCCCATCCATCTTCTGGGTACCATTTATCTCATCATCAAAATGTTAGTACTTATTCTCATCACGAATTGAAGCTGAAGTCCTAGGTAGAGGCATGTGCATTGCATTTCTCTGAGCATTCATGACCTAACGACACTACCTTAGGTGAGGAGATGGGTGTTTCACTTCCCTACGTCTCTAAGCTCACTGAAGATAGGAACCATAGCTCTTCCCTCACTAGATCTTATCCACTAAACGTTGTGTTGTGGGTGCACAGTCGTCAGTGTTAGAGGAATTATTACAGGTAAAATTTTAAAACATTGTTCAAGGGTATGGGGGAGTAAGCATGCTTGTACACACACAGGTACACAGCCATCTGCACATAAAAATTAGTATCTTAGATTCATATGCGAGAGAACACATGTAGTGTTTATCTTTCTGAGTCTGTGATCCTTAACGTAATATTTCTGGGTTTTGTTTCTGAAATGTCAGGTTTTAATTTTTCTTTGTGGTTAAATAAAATTCCACTGTGTCTCTGTACATTTTCCTTATTCAGTCGTCTGTTGGTGGACATCTAGGCTGATGGTATTTATTAGCCGTTGTGGATAGAGCAGCAGGAAACCCGTATAAGCAAGTATCTCCACAGTAGGTAGAGACTCCTTTGGGTATGTGCCCAGGAATGGCTCAGCCAGATCTAGTTTTAGCTTTTAGAGAAATTACCACACAGATTTCCATAGTGGCTGCATAAGTTTGTGCTCCTATCACCTGTGTGTGAGGGCTCCTCTTTGCCCACATCCTCATCAGCATCTGTTGCCATTTGTTTTCTTGATGTTAGCCATTTTTACTGGGGTGAGAGAGGTTAAAATCCTTCTTTACAGTAAAGGAAACGACCAGCACAGTGAAGAGAGGGTGTAAAATGGGAGCAGTGTCCTTGCCTGTTACACTTCACATAGGGGGTTAATACTGGAAATATCTGAAGAACTGCAAAGTTTAAATCCGCAAACTTCCCAAGTATCCCAAACAATAAATGGACCAAGGACATGAACAAACAGTTCTCTAAGGAAGAAACGCAAAATGATGAATAAACATCAGGGTATACAATGAAATTACTTTGTTTTCCAACTGGACTGAAACAATCATTGTGACTTCCATTTGCATTTCCCTGTTGATTGGTGGTGTTAAGCGTGTTTTTCATGGGGCTGTTACATATTGACATCTTCTGTCTGTCCTTTCTTAAGTCAACACATTTGGGGTTGCTCTTAAGTTGTTTGAACTCCTTCTGTAATCTAGATGCCTCAATGTATAGGGTGTTTTCTCGCACTCATTAGGTTTCCTGCTCGCTCTGTAGAAGCTTATTGTTTCCCCCGGTTAGAGGTAATCTCATTTGTCTATTTATGATTATGCTTCCCGTCCATTTCGGTTCTCTTCCAAACAACCGTTGCCCACTCTAATGTCACGGAGTACTTTATATGGTATAGCTATACCTATTTAAATTTGAATAGATATGATCCATCCAAGTTAACCAAAGACATATGCGTCTTGTTTTAATATTTATTCTTAAATATATTTTTTGTCATCTGCCAAAATGATAGGACATGGAGACAGTCTTTTACATGGCAAATGGTACTTTGTTGACGTTCTTGAAAATGAGTAGCAGTCCCCATTCCTCACTCTTCATGCTAACAAAGCATCTTGTTATTGTATGTGCATTTAGTTGTCTGTTGTTGCCACTTGAGTTTCTTTTTGCTGACTTCAGTGGTCTTAATGAAAAGCTTTGTGCCATGTGGTAGCTAGGACTGTCCGATTGTGTACCTGTGATCACATGTGTCCTTAAATAAATGTGAAGGGCATGGCTTTGTAAACAGGCTTTGAATTTCTTGACTTCAAGTCTTACTTCTAATCATTGAGGCAATTGGAATTTTCCTTATGGTCATTTCAGAGACTATTATCAACTGTTACTATCTAGCCGCTTTTCAGAATTAAAGAATTTGAAGTTCTTCCCTTTATCCCTGAAAGGAGGCAAACATCTCTATTGTCAAAACCTGCCTCCACACAGCATGATGGGGATAGCCGTGTTTTCTTCCTGGGAGTACAGCATTGTTACTTGGCCCTGCCTAGGGTTTGAGGTGTGCTATTTGTTATCTGAACTTCCAGAAACTAGCAAATATAATTTAATAACTGTGATGAACCCAGCCTCAAAGATCTGGGTTGTAGCATTTACTCCATTTAATTACATGAAGAAATGGACATTAATAGAATAAGATGAAGTTTTAATCATACAAACTCAAAAATATAAAAACATCTTTACATTCCCCCACACATGTCATCTCCCTTTTTTGCCTCCTTCTCTTTTCTATTTCTCCACAGAATCTAGAATGTCCTTGTACATCCTTGTGTATTTTTTGTAATTGATTGTGTCTATCCATCTTGCATAATCTCATTTTCGGACATAAATGTTTTCTTTCTATGTCTTTTCTCTTTATTCTACACAGTGGTGGAGACTGAGCCCAGGGCCCCCTCATGCTAAGACAACTGCCCTTCTTCAGTAAGCTGCATCAGCAGCCTCTCCTCAGCAGTCCATAGGAAAGCTTGGCTGCTGGCTGTTTCTTCTTTCTCTCATGCTTCAGTGTTTCTTCTCTTCCCAAGGAGCTGCTAAGCAACGCTCCTGATGGTAGGGCAGCAAATGGCGCCAACCCGACATTGAAGCATCTTCTTAGTGTCCCTCTGTTTTTAATATGGAGAGGCAGAGACACCGAAGTGATTGTTCCCATTAATGTCTGGTACCGTCCCAAATCCTAAGTGACCATACAGGGTGAAAACTAAGAATTTTTCTGTTGTGCTGAGAGCTTCAGTCTGCCAGAGGGATCTGGTCGGTCACTAATTAGCCAAGTCAAATGTGAGCTTTGTGAAGATTTTAAAGCATTTGGCCATGAGATTTAGAGAGATAGAAAAGAACAAAAGGGAAGTGACCATCCCTTTCTGCCATCAGCTGAAACCAAGTATGACTGAACCCGGATTCTCAGAAAATTTTCCCTTAGATTGTCTACCTCAGACTTTGCATCTATTTATGTCTTCCAATCTCTTGGATAAGCACTACCCAGAATTTAAAGTTGAAGGCAGGAATGATATACAAAGTTCAGGGCTGAGGCCCTTTAACACTTAAGCAAACTTTTATCTCAGTATTTTTTCTCCTCCTGTGTTCTGTAATAAAGGACTTAAGAATCCATCAAATATGTTCATTCACTAATAGTTGCACAAAATTCCAATTCAGTATGACAGCTACAGGCTTATGTATCCTTGCACAACTGTAGGGTCCAGATTCAACCTTTCAACACAGCATTTTCCATATAATGGAAAGATGGTTGCTACAAAATGGGTGAAAGTATAGCTGTCTTCTGAGGGTTAGAAATCAGAGAAACACCTGTTGAGGTGTATGAGGTGTGAAATGTAACGTGTAGTGTTTATGTACACTCCTGGTTCCTGTGGAGATAGCATGCCAGGGTCTGACTTTAATTTTACAAGTTTGGGAGCACTTGATGGTATTACTGGACAAGGGGAAAGTAATCCAAAACTGGCTAAGCATCCTCCAAACATCCATTTAAAAAATACTTATAAATAGCTATCAAGCACCTGTGAGCATGGGTGCCAACACACACATCTCTCTGCTTTGGAGGAGGTTCAAATGGAAGCTACCGCTTCACAAGCAATGGCAATTTCTGAAAATCACGACTATGCCCGGCCTCAGAGACTGCACTATTTGCTACAGCACAATTTAATTAGTGACCTAAGTTTGATTATCTGCCAGCACACACTACCTTAACTGCTCTGCTCCAGTTTGGAGATTAAGTTTTATCTTATCATGCTAACATATTTAAGAGGCTACCTAAGCATTCTCAAGTTTTAGTCTTTGTATTATTTCCCCTCTTCAACACAAATGTATTTTTTAAAAAAAATCTCTGATGTCAGTTTTAAGTATTCTCAAAAGAATCAAGCATTTATTTCTGGGCACAAAACACACTGAGTTCATCTCAGGTGTAACCTAATTCACAGAGCTGTTTAAGAAGGGTGGACAGAAGGGGGCATTTTAAGATGGTTTTCAATGTGTATGGTGAGTGTGCTGAATAAGTGGTTGGACTGATTGGGTTGGTTTACTTTTTCAAGACAGGGTTTCTCTGTGTAGTCCTGGCTGTCCTTGAACTCATTCTGCAGACCAGGCTGACCTTGAACTCACAGAGATATGCATTCCTCAACTTCCCAAGTGCTGGGATTAAAGGTGTGTGCTACCAGGATCTAACTCATGGTAGAATAAGTGGTTGTAAATGGCTCTGCTTGGAGGCATGGAGCCTTAGAAGCAATTAAGCAAGCTAGAGAAGATTCTTGAGGAAAGTCTGGTGTGACTGCTGGGAAATCAGATGGGAGCTATATAGAGCTGGTCCGAAGTTGGAACCAAGAAATCCAAAAGATCTGACAAGACAGCTTGCTGGAGAGATGGGGGAGATAACCACATCAGCAAGTTGTCCAGAGAAGCCCTTGTTTGCCCTTCTGATGTCTAAATGATAAGGGCTCAGCCTTTCAAGGTGACTTTCTTTCATTCTCTCCTTTTCTTTGCTCTTTCTCCCTCCTTCCTTCATTGCTCTTGGTTTTGTGAGACAAGATCTCACCCTACAGAACAAGGTGGCCTGGAATCCATGCAAATCCTCCTGCCTTGGCCTCTGGGATTACAGGCATGAGGAATCCAGATTCAAGTTGGCTCCTGGTGGAGAATCTTCCAATTGAAGAGCCTTCCAAACATGTCTGAGTTCACTAGTGTGAACTCGAATGTGCTGTTTATAGTGACAAGCAGTAAGGTATGGCCAGATGTAAACACTGAAAATATTAACTTACAGAAAAGAGTGAATGAAACAATGGAAACTTTAACTGTCATAACTATCTAATTACAGACATGCAGTAGTTCCATTTTATAATCTTTTTATTTTCTCTTTATTTTTAGCTTATCTACCCTCATTACCTCCCTCCCATCATTATCCCAATTTCATGTCCTCCTTTATTATTTTTATTAATAAGCTTCCTTGAGTCCAGTTAGTGATGACCATGCATGGGACATGGGAAACATATAAGCGGCTACTTCCCCCAGACTACCCCTCCCTCAGAAGCCGCACACTGCTATCAGCAGCTCAGCTAGGGGTGGTCCAGGAAACCCCTCATCCATCTGTGCTGAAATTTTGACTGGTTTGATCATTTGCTGGTTTGTGTGTGTAATCCCAGTTACAGTAAGTTCGTGTTTTCAACAGCCATGCCATGCCCAGAGGACAGATGTCACAACTCCGTTCCATCCTGTGGCTCTCCTACACTCTTTCTAACCCTTTCTTCTGAGATAACCCTAAGCGATTGTTAAGTTTCCTCTGGGCTTAAATTTCCACAACTGACTGTACCTTTGCTTATGGCCATTCCAAGTTTGAGTTCCACTCGGGTCCAGGCATTTCCTAACACAAAATTTGTCTGATTCAACTTCTAAGTTTCAGGGGCCATGCTTTCTCCCCAGTCAGAAATTATTTAGCCAAACCCCAAAACCATTGTCCCCAGTTCCTGATCCGTATAAACACGTGTTTTCACTCCTGCATAATTTGTAGTTCCTAGTCCTTCTGACCTGAAAATGCATAACGACAAAAATAATCCTCTAAACTCTACATCTACACTGATTTTATTCCCCAATGCATCAAAATTGTTCTGCCTCAAAAATTCCTGATCTTAAATATAAAAAGTCAGCTATTTCTTTTTCTGAAGTCATTTTTTTTTCCAACCACTTCATGGACTATAAAGACTTACATAATGAACAAGCTACATTTTAAATTCAGAATGAAGCAATATATTTAGACAAAAGAAGACACATCGGCATCCACACTAGGGACACCTGCTTATATTAATGTGGGTAATGGGTCTCCACTGCTGGGTTGGGCACTTGCTTTGCAATAAACCACTAGTGTTCGTGTATAGTTCACTAATTCCTAGAGCAGCCCGGGAGGTGGGAATTAACCGTGTCTTTACCACTGGAGTAAGGAAACAGATAAACAGAAGATGTCAGTCACAGCTTTGTCCAGCTGGAAACACTATCAAGCTATTAGAACCTATTAGCACCGGTGAATGCTTTTGTTTGTCTTTGAGACAGTCTCACTGCTTAGCTCTGGCTGACCTAGAACTCACTACATAGATGAGGAAGCCCTTAAACTCACAGACGTCCTTCAGGCTACTGAACTGAGAGTCAGTGTGCCTGCCCCTTCCCTCTCCAAAAGCAAAACTACAAGTTTTGTTTTGTTTTGTTTTTTTAAATGCATCCTTCTATGGGGAAATTAAAAGCACTGAAAGCAATACTAAATAAACATTCCCTCAGATTCATTCTTAATTACGATGTCTGTGCCCTTTGCAGCAAGCTGAACAGCCTCAAACATCATGATTCCAGTATCCCAAAAACACAGATTCAATTCATCCTTTGGAGCATATTTAAGACTTCTTCCGTGAATGTGCCCCCAAAGACTCAACTCTATCTGTTTAATGCATAATACTAAACCATTCTGGGAAGGTAGCAGCTGATAGCTTACTTTAACCATAAAGAAGAGTGTGCAACCATAAATAAAAGTATAAGCATTCATTACAATGATCAAGAATATATATATGATTTCAAGTGAATATTACTGATTTCTTTATTACATTATACTTCCTTAGAGTCACAGCACATCTGTTCTTTGTATTCTCCATTGGATCTCAGTGAATTCAATCTGAAACACTCAGAAAATATACACTGATTAAATTGTCACCAGGTAAACCTATCACATTCCTGGAGGATGTATATTTTCAAATTGGAAGTACATACTCTGCAGTAGGTGGTGGTGATGAGTGTTAAATTTGATAGAGTGAATTTTGTAGATGAGTCAAGTGTATGAAGCAGCTCTTCAACAGTAAACATGCAAAGTAAAGCCAGTCTACTTGGATAAAGAAACCCTGTGTGCCTCTCAGGAACCAATGGGCTTTGTTTACTCTTGAATGTAAAATCTAGTTCATTACAAAGAAGATCCCTGGCAAAGCCAATTCCATCCACTCAAATTCAGTTGATTTGAGGATTCTAAACACCTGTCTGCACTTAGGCAGTCATCTTAACAGATGTGGTTGGTCATTTATAATCAGTAAAGAAACATGAACTGCAAAGAGCTAGAACGTCTAGGAAACGTAGAAAAATTCATCTTTGAAGTGTCTTCTCCCTGAAAATTATCTTGTCTGTAAATGATGAAATTAATAGTAGTCACTTCTTACATATATAATTTTTTAAAGATTCATTTTGTGTGTGTGTGTGTGTGTGTGTGTGTGTGTTTGTATGTGTGTTTGTGTGTATGTGCATGCAGATGTGTTCCCATAAGGCCATACGGGTGCCTGTGGAGGCCAGAAGAAGGTGTCTGATTCCCTGGAGCTGGAGTTGTTGGCAGCTGTGAGGTGACAGGTATGGGTGCTGGGAAGTGAACTGAGGTTCTCTAAAAGAATAATGTGTGCTCTTAATCACTACGTCATCTTCCTAGATCTATTTATATAACTTTTTAAAGAAAAGATTTACTTATCTTTATTGTATGTGTATGGGTGGGTGTTTGCCTGTATGCCTATGTACCACACGTGTGCAGCAGCACTGGCAGTAGTCAGAAAAGGGCGTAAGATCCTCTGGAAAGAAGTTACAGATGGTTGTGAGCATACATGTGCGTGCTGGGAATTGAACCCAGGTCCTTTGAAAGAGCAGTGTTCTTAACCACTGACTCACCTCTCCAGCCCCTTATGTGACTTTTAAACACTGACATATCCTGTACAAACCCTGTTCAATTATGAAAACCTCAGGTTACACACTTGACAAATCATTCACATGTGTGGAACAGTAATTTTTAGGGTTTTGTTGTTGCTTGGGTTTTGGTGTTTTGGTTTGGTTTGGTTTGGTTTGGTTGTCTTACAAAGCACATAACTAGTGATCCTCAGCTACTGGCCACATGCTCCTCACATACAATACTTCAATGCAATACCATAGTTGCTGAAATGTAAAGACGGCAAGAGCTCATGGATGCCAGCTGGGGTTACTGGCGGCACAGCAGGCATTGACAGACGCACCAGCCTGAGGTGTGCACGCTAGCCACAGTGAATCCCACCCTTCTCACACCCAGTAATCTGCCAAATTCTGATGATGGCAATAACCACTCTTTAGTTGAAAATACATAATTTCAATATTTACTTTAGATATTTGTAAAAAAAAATGTATTGCAGGTAGTATGATCTGCTAGCATGTTATTAACCTGAAGTGAAAACCTTCTGTTTGAGAAAATGTTTAATCATAGCTTTCTAATGCCTGCCATAAAGTGCTCCATGTTCATCACTTTAAGATTCAACCTATGCTTGATACATAAAAACACTCTTGTGGAGCAAATAAGTCCTGGTACATTAGACTTGTATTTACACATCTTTCCAGCTTAGAGAGACTGAAATACTAGACCATACTGGCCCGTATTCAAAAATATTTTAAAATTCCAGTTATTTAATTGGAATGTTTGCTGAATCTAGGAAATAATATTTATCAATGTTTCTAGGGTTCACATTTTATAAACTAAAAGAAATTTAAGAATGTCACACAATAAAAAGCCCCCGAAATTATACAAAGAATCTCTTTAAAAACATTTAAATCCAAGGGACTGGAAAAATGGCTCGGAGCTTAAGAGTACTACTGTTCTTCCAGAGATCCTGAGCTCAATAGATTCCCAGCACCCACATGGAGGTCAAAAATCATCTGCAGTGACATCTTGTGCCCTCTATTGGCCTGCAGAGATACATGCACAATACTATCTATATATAATAAATAAACCTTTAAAATAATTAAATCCTCCAAATACTGTCATGTTTCCTTTACTCTTCATTAACAGAGATAAATAAATAGGTACAGGTGGCACAGCATGAGTTATATTACAAAGATTACATATGTAAATGTTTGCATATGTGTTGGACGGTATATAATATCTCTGTAGAAGTATGGAAATCTGCCCTGAACTATTTACAGTGAACTGTAACCCTTTACCATTCTGTCCCTCAGCCCGAATTCTCATAAACAGACCATGCCTGGTCTAACCACATAACTCTGCTCACAATCAGGAAATTAACTTTGGTATGCGATTAGGTCATGCACAGACTTTATTCAAATCTCATCAATTTCGCATTTAATTATCATTTTACTTTAAATAGGAAAAAATCGCTCATGGTCTAGGTCTAATCCAAGACCGTCCCTTTCCTGTAGTTTTGTGTTAGCTTCTTCCGGTGTTGGACTGATCTTTAGTTTTTGTGACCTTCACATTTGAAAATAGTTTGTGGCCTTCACGTTTGAAAGCAAAGGTCATTTGTTCTGATTCATACTGTCCCCTTCTTTATCCAACATCTCCTCCCATTAAGACTCATGTGCCCTGTGTGGAGTAGCACCAGAATCAAAATTGACCATGTCTGATTTAATTTCCCTGTTCTTTCATGATCCTTTGGTTAGGTCAAGTTCACCACTTTTCTTGGTCACCAAGTCTCTATTTCCCCTGTGTCTCTTCTAAGTATTTTATAGATATACACTGAAATTATATGAAATTTTTTTTTCATCAATGCATGCCCACTTAGTAGCTTCCATAGAAAGTTCTTGCCTAATAATACTATTGTTATTATGGTTGCACAAAATTGATTATTTTATTTATATTTTTCCCCCTGAGTGTGCATGATTCAACATTTCTCTATGAGTGCCATCAGTTTCTATCATCATTGCTTTCTCTGGCACATACTAACTGTGCATGCTAGTGAGATTTCTTATGATATTTCTGTAAATTCATAAAGCATACAACAATCTCATCCAACAGCTATTCCACTTTTAATCTGAAGAAAATACAGGAAACAGAAGAAAACATGAGAAATGAAATATGACAACCAACAAAATAGACAACCTGAAGAACAGGAGAAAATATCTATCAGCTATTCATCTGATAGAATGCTACTCTCCAGAATGTACAATGAGCTCAAAACAATTAATAGTAACTACATATGTGCACCTGCACAGGCACACACACACACACACACACACACACATTAAATACATACATACATTCATACATATATTTGCATCTGTCTGCCCTTACAACTAATCATCCCACCCTCATTTGCTCTAAGACCAGAGCTGTATGTGTGATTGAAGTCTCCTTCAGATTTGGATAGGATTTATCTTATTTATACTCTAACAAGCTAGCATGTTACTGTTGTGTAGAGTGAGAATCAAAGAATGCCCAGCAGGAAGCTTGGTATATATCAGTTCTCTCTTGCACTCCAGTCCCCCAGAGATTATACCAAGGACCAGGTGAATTCTGAACACAGACTCACATTGGGATGTCAGCCTAGCTGAACAGCCCTGGCTTAGAAGAGCTGGGGTCTTGTGGCACTTAAGCGAAGCTTCTTTGTCATAAAAGCTGTGACTTCATCCTTCAAAGGTGTTTACGATCTCCAACCCTGAGAAATGCCCAAATGTAGTTGGGGCTTGCACTCTTGATATGCCCAGAAGTAGTTTGCATGGATACTCAGGGACCCCATCCCCTCAGGCCACTCCATTCCCTCAGGCCACCCCTGTCAAGGATGAATTTCTCACTTTTCTACTTTGTTCCCAAAGTTGCCAACTCTTCACCGCCTCCATCCCGACACTTTCATTTATATTTATTTTTTAATTTATTTGTCTTTATTTTATATGCATTGGTGTTATTTCTGAGTTTGTGTGAGAGCTTCAGATCTTGGTGTGACATACAGTTGTTAGCTGTCATGTGTGTGTGCTTGGATTTGAACCCAGGTCCTTTGGAAGAGTAGTCAGCGTCCTTAACCACTGAGCCATCTCCCCAGCCCTCATTGTGATACTTTCTATATCATGGGACAGGGGTAGGAATATCAGATACTGCCGAAAGTGGGGGACACACCTGTAACCCTGAAACTTGGGAGCCAGAGGAAAGAGGAGCTGCAGAAACGGAAGGCCAGCTTGGGCTGCAAAGCAAGACTCTATCCTAGAAATAGTGAGAGGGGAAGGAGGAGCAGGGAGGGAGGAAAGGAAGAGAGGGAGGGAGGGAGGGAGGGAGGGAGGAAGGGAGGAAGGGAGGGAGAGAAGGAGGGAGGGAGGGAGGGAGGGAGGGGAGGAAATGTAGCTCGAATTTTAATTGGTCTAAGTAATAAAAACCTGGAGTCAGATATCGGTTAAATGCTGACTAGAGAGACCTTTTACCTCTACCGGATTCTCAGACCTAAGTGGCCAAGATCCTGTCTCCAGGAATCCTCAGACTGGATGTGTGGAGCTCCTGTCTCCTCCTGCCTTATAGTCTTCTCTCTGCACAACAGTTAGTTTCTTGGTAGGTGCATGGTCCTTTTGTTGCCTTTGGGGGGTCTTTGCACAGTTTGGTTTAAGAGCTGAAAAGTTGTTCCAGGATCACAGCAGATAATTGCAGATAATAAAGGATGCCTGTAATGAGACGGCAGGCTCCTGACTTTGCTGTTGCAACCTTTGCTAAACAGCAGTTTCCTGTGTACAAATAGCTTGGAAATTGGAAATTATCAGGAAATGGCTAAAAGATGACAGAATGGCTTAATACTTTAATGCCAAGTAGTTTAAACAGTTGTACTGGAGACATACACAACCCAGAGGCCGGTTCTGAATTATGTAATTGAGTTTAGTCCCCCTGTGTTCTATTTCAACATAAAAGGCTGGGAGCTTAATCACAAAATACTTAGGAAGAGAGATTTTCAAGTATTTTAGAAGAAACAGAAAACTTAGTTACAACCGGAAACAAATCTGTAAAAGAGGGGAGATTCCATAAAAGATATACATTATTTGCACCATCCATCTCAGAGGCAAAATTTCCTCTAACTCTTAAGTGAACACAATATTGTCAGAAAATCTGGAACAACATTTGAAGCCAACCAGTCAGAATTTCTCTAACTAAAAATGGCCAAAGACAAGCAAGACTTCTATTTAAAACAACACTGCTCTCCAAACTCACAAGGAGGTGAACTCGTCAATTCTACATACAAATATAGAAGACTTACTTATGACAAAAGACTATCTCATATAAAGATCCCAACATAGCCACAAAACTAGAGAACGCAAGAGTCAAGCAGAAAGAGATAGAAGTCCTGTTTCAATGACTAAGACTTTCTGATAGTCAGGGATGAGAGAATCACAAGGTAGGTTTGTTTTTTTAATTTTTCAAGGCATAGCCACTCAGTACCATGTTCCATCCATTGTGCATCCCTAACCGACAGTGTATGCAGAGTTTAATTTCTACAACAGAAGCTTCTCTTTCTTAGATGGCATATTCCTTCCCACCTGGGGAATCCTTTGCTAAGTCTTCAAGTCCTCTTCTGAGAGGTTTTTAAAATTTGGCTTTTTCATCCTTCTTAAACTATCCTGTATTCTCTCAGTGTTAAACCACGATGTGTATAATAAGCAAACCAACAAGCAGGAGTGGAAAAACCAAGTCCATGACACTCAGAATCAACCCCATGACAAGACAGCATCCACTGGACTCGGTATCATGTTCCCTGCTACCCAAAGCTGGTGGCCTCCTTATATTTTGGTACAGAAGCAAATATAAAACGCCTGTTTTAAAACACATAGATCGGAATTGGATCCGTGGCTCGGAGTGGAGCACATACTGCTTTTATAGGGTGCTGGGGTTCCCTTCCCAGCACTTAAATCAGTAGCTCGAAACCTCCTCCAGGGGATCTGGACCCCTGTGGTCTCAGAGGGCACCTACAAACAGGATGCAAACTCAGGCAGTTGTGCACTCACAAGAATAAAAAATAAGTCAGTAAGTCTTCAAATGTGTACATTATTTCAATATGCTGCTTGATTTTACTTGATTTCTGTGTCTCTCTTTTTCTTTTTCCTGCTCATCCTAGGGACATAAACCAAAGCCATGTATGTGCCAAGCATGTGTTCCACCTATGAGTGACATCCCATGACATTCCAGTCCTCCAATCGCTCCATTGTCAATATTTTAGGCAGCAAACTAGTTCCCATACATTTTATTACAAAGGATATTTTTATAGTTTAAGAATTTTCCACTTTGTAGACCAGGCTGGCCTTAGATTTACAGAGACTCTCGTGCCTCTGCCTTCCAGGTGCTGGGATTAAAGGCTTGTGCCGCCACCACTCAGCAAAACTTCCCGAAGGGTAGCTCTATTCTTACATGTTAGCTCACTTCTAGTGCCTCTCCCTGAGGAAGCAATGTGAAGGCACTCCTAAAGAGGACAGCAGGCAGTTTTCAAAGTGTGCTGTGCTGTAGAGACTCAGGCAATGGGAGAAGACCACCCAGCACACTGTGAAAACGTGTAGCATTCTAAGAAATGAATTCCAAAGCTGCACGAAATAAAATCATCAGCGAGTAATGAAATCCAAGGAGAGAAACATGGATCTGTAGCTGCTGTTCAGAGCCGCCAAAATCAAATCATGGTAATCGAAGGCAAGCAAGTGCATCTTACTGCGTCGTTTGGCGGCCCCTCGGGGTTCTCACACATGAATACTTGAAGACAGGTAAGGCCTCTCTACAGTGTTCCCTTTCCAGCTCGAGGTTTTCTTCTCTGGCTTGAAGCATGTGCAACATTGTGAGTCTATAAGAGTACAGGGTTCCTGTAGGAATGATCAGGGTGGCTCACTGGCCTGGAAGGGCTAAATATCAGACCAGGGCAGCTCTTTAAATGTGCCTGCATGTGCAAATCCCAGGAAGCCACACAGCAAATCTGTTAAGGCCACATCTGAGGATCCCTTCCTTGCCGTCTAGGAATCACCTATGCAGAAGTATGAAATAGCATGAGCCTTGGAAGATTTTTGAAGAGCTTACTTCCCTCTCAACCTGTAACCCACTAACTCTGTTTATGACAACAGTTCTGATTGCTCTTACAGGTGTTACGCCTTTGGGTTGAAAACATGTAGTTCCACTGCAACAGGAATCCCTTGGAGGGACTGTGAACACAATGGGAGGCGGTGGCTGCTATGAAGGGCAGATTTGGTTCTGCTGGAAAAGTGAGGAGGTGAAGACCGTGATGGCAAAACTGGAAAAGTACCATGACTTGAGAAGCTGGCAGAAAGGATCCCCTTTGCTGGAAGAAACATTTACTTTTCTGAGAGCAAAAGAAAAGCAAGGCACTGTGTTCTCTATATGACAGTAACGAGAAGAGATCTGAGGAAGTGTATGGAGAATGAATAGCCTTGAATATCATACAATCCTGGTCGCTGGTGACTAATAGAGGGCCGTGGATGAACAGAGCCATAAGCGATGAGTAGAGATGTGTCCCTTACTTTAGTAGCCTAGCCGCTGCAACAAAATGAGTAACAGAACAGCTAACTAATGGAGAAGCGGGCTGTTTCAGTGCATTGTTTCTTGCACAGATGGCATGGTGGCTAAACATCTTGGTGGACAGGATGCGGAGAGTTTGGATGGTACCAGAGCAGATATAACCTGCAAGACCTTCCCACACTGACCCGATTCTGCTAGCTAGACCACAACCCCAAAGTTCTCACAACCTGTTAAATGGCACCACCAGCTGGGATCCAAACAGTTATGTACATGGTCCTGTACGGGGACACTGCAGAGCGTGGGCTCAAGACCAAGGAGGCTTTTAAGGAGTTACAGTAGGCAATACAATAGACAAGGGTAGTTGAGGAAAGTAACAGTCAGCAGTAGCCGAGATTCAGCTAGGCTTGATTGAATGGTGTGGCTCCCATGAATCAATAGCATGTGGTGTTCCAAGGTTAGAGGTCAGCTTGCAGGAAATCTGCAGCTAGACATGGATTCTCACTGCCATTCAGCACCAGTAAACAGCTTGCAGCAGGAGACCAAATACCGGGTCTTCTCTCAAGGGCAAACTCAGCACTAATTTTTGTAGAAACATTTTGTTTTTCTCTGCCATGGTAATTTGACTATTGTGGTGACTTACAAGGCTATTGTATTTAACAGAACATAAAATGAGGCTCCTTTCTAAGTTAAAACTTTGGATCTAATAAAACATTCACACACAGGCTACCTGTGTGCTTGGCATTCATCCCAAGAACGAGAGTTTCTTTTCCATATCTAATGGTATACCAGAGATATTTCTGAGAAATCTACATTCAAAGGCAGTAAGTATGTGTGTGTGACAAAATTCATCTACGGATTGAAGGTAAAATAATGTCATCGCCAGGAAGAAATGTTTTAGGAAATGCAAGGAATTTCAAAACCCTCGGGTTTATGTATTTGTGGCTGATGCCCAATGATTAGACTGATAGACCATTGGAAGGGCTTCAGTTTGCACTATAGGGAAAGAAGTGCCCAGTCCTATAATTGGGATAATTAATCTGTTGCCACTGCTCCGTGCTCAGAATACCAGTGCAGAAAAGGAAAGGGGATGTAATTGCTGACAAATACGCCATGTGTATTGAAAACCAGAATACACGCAGCTGCCACCTGACACCCCCATTGTACCTTGGCAGACAATAGCTTCCACTGGGACTGGGCACAATGAGCCACAAAAGAGGCATGAGGTAAGTGCAGGGCGTATGCAGCAAGCCATTTTGATGAAACATCTAGGGGACAATTTAACATGCAATATCAGCTGGTAAGAGAGGCCAGCTGCTGACTAAGGAGGACGTGTCAAACTCTAACCACAGCTCCTGTTTTATAATTAGATTGGCAAAACGTGGACCTTTATTTGTCCACAAAAAAGAAGTGCTGAGTTTGAATGTGTCATGGGTATGCCTGCAAACTTCAAAGTTCTGAAGGAGCAGTGCTTTTCTGAGCTAAATTCACATGGGGAATCCAGCAGGCAGAAGCTCCCTTAGATGATTTTCCTTTATTCCTAAATCATGCTATAGAAATTGCATGGCATGTCAGTGTTGTCTCAAAAACATAGACTGAATTTTTTGATACAGAGACGGTGAACCAATCAATCAGCAATCCTCCTGCCTCAGCTTCATGGTTCTCACTTTCAGGGGAATAGACACACCCTAAGGGTGATGGGTCAGTACACATCTTGTTGTGTTGGAAAACCTCCCCACCATGGAATGTTGATCTCTCTTCCCCTTACAAAGTTAATATTGTATTTATCATCTCTCCAGCTTCCAGAAGTTCATTGCTATTATATAATTTTACTTATAGCTGAAACCTCTTTCAAATACAGGTGCCTAGTCGGTTATAATTAACAGTCTTTCTATTAACTTTGAACAACAATAATAACAAAAAAATCTCAGCAAAGAAATCCCTGTCAAATGTGTGTGATGAAGTTTAGTAAGGATCAAGAGAAACAAATAAGCCGAACAGATGTTTATTCAGGGAGAAATAACTTACAACATAGACAGATGAACACCAGCAGGTTCCTGGTCCCAAGGATGCCTCGGATGCTCTCCTGTCCCTGTGCTGCAAGCAAGAGAGCTCCCAGAGCCCCTTCCTCAGACTTAGTTCCCCAGGTAACATCAGTCCCTATCCCCACCCCCTCAACGGGTGTGGTCTGTGCCACAGGTGTGGACAAACTGAATATTTCACTACACGTTTGAGTACCTTAATGATAAAATAAATTGGAAACAATGCCTCCCAGTGTTCCTCAGATTCTTTTGTATCTCCCTGCACAACGCTCTAATGATATTATAAACACATCCTTTGAACCCCACTTTTCCTGTCTGCCCCTTCCAGGGCCATCAGCCCCCAGTGAGAAGACAGCTTCAGGAGCTGCTGCTCCACTGAAAAGGGCCCACTCATCTGCTTTGTATGTGTTCCTCCTCCCAGTTAAACCCAGTCTATCCCCTTTCCTTAGCAAATGGTCCTTCTTCCCTCCTGTTGTTAAAACTACAGACTTGCTCTCCTGATTCTAAAATATGTTTTCCCTTGGCCTGACTCTGCCTTTCTATGCTGCGGTTTCTAGGTCTCTACAATTTGACCCTTTTCCCAAGACGAGCACTGTATTTTCCTGAAGCAATATAATTAAAAACAAAAAAAAAAAATGTGTGTGTGTGTGTGTGTGTGTGTGTGTGTGTGTGTGTGTGTACATGAGAGGGGTGTGCTTTTGAAAGCCAGAGGTCAACACTGACTGTCTCCCTCAAACACTCCCCACCCAATCTATTCTTTTTTGTAGAAGTGTCTCTTTCTGACCCTGGAACGCACCAATTCTGTTGAACTAACTGGCCCCATCCCCTTGTCTCTGCCTTCCAGTGCTGTGATGACAAGCACACACTGCCACACCCAGATGCTCTCATGGATGCTGGGAGTCTGAACCCAAGTCCTTTGCACTTCCCAGCCGCTACCTGGTTTTGTTCTAAGAACAAACACATGTTTCCTACCATTGACTGATCTGTTTTCTAGTCTCCCCAACTACTCTTTAGCATTTTAAAACCAATCTTCTGTGTTTCCAATCCACTCAACCTGTTTTCAAATACAATCAGAAACTTAGTCAAGAGGAAGGCTGAACCTGTGACGTGGCCTTTATCCGTCTTCCTTTGGTACTGGCCTCTTTATAGGTGTGTGGGTTTTCTTCTCTTCTCATTCCCATTCTAACTTCTATCCTGTTTATGCTCAATGTTACTGTTTGCAGCAATCAATTCACAATGTTGTGGAAGTTTGGAACTTGAATTGCAGTTCTCTCACCAGGATATAATACTGGTATATCTACCACCATCAATGGTGAGAGGATGTAGGCTCTACAGACAGACAGACACAGAAAGTTCCTAAAAGTCATAGAGATCATTTGTCACAGGAAATTAGTGTATGGAGGAAGGATGGCATTAATAAGAATGACCAGCAGGAAAGGCTTTTAGGAGATAGTTCCTCAGATACATTTGTTTTGTGTAATATACAAAGGAAATAATTAGTACTTCTTATTAATTTGTAGGTTTGTTGAAGTCAACTCAAGGAAAAGTAGAAGAGAAAATTCATCTAAAATAAAATTAGTAGCTTGGAGACACGAAAGTTTTTTGAGATAAGCCAGATCTCTCTGAAGTCTGCCTCAACAGGCAAGACTAGATTTAGTACAATACCTCAACAGGCAAGACGGGATTCAACATATTTAATTGGCTCTACATCATTGGGTGGGTACAGTCAATGGCAACTAGACCATGGGGAAAATCTGTCTCATCACCCCCCAAAGATGACTTGGTTGTTCTAACAGCATGTGAATTTCCTATAGTGTATTGATACTATCTATCCCCAAGTTATACTCATTGCTATTGCAAATTTATACTCCATCCTAAAAGAATTCCTTTAGAGGGGAGCAATTTAATTAGTTCTCCTCTTTCTTCCTCCTTCATTTACAATAAGTCTTCTACTGAACTAATCAATAAAATAATTAATTAGTCTGAAGGGATTCCCTTTGGGAAAATAGATTCTCTTGAACTTTGGCTGGGGATCAACTGAAATCTAAAGGCTGTCACAGGGTTTTATCACTCTGAACCCTGAACTTGGGCTTCCTACCAGTGAGGGTAGATTTTAGACAGAATCCATGTCCCTCAGGCAAAGAGTGTGTGGGTTAACTCTAGAAAAAGTGGAGTGAGACTCTGGACTCTGGACTCTGCACCCCGTTTTTTAACTTTCCCCTTGTTCTATAGAACCTCTTAGCATATCTGAGGGTGGAATGGGGAAGAGTCTTGGATGCAACTTGAAGACCAGCTGTAACCACACAGGAAGAGCCTTACATAAAAAATTTCTATTATATTTCCTATATAAGGTGGCCATCGATATCTTTCTTACAAACACTTATGACTGAAAAAGTTGCCAGCATGCTCCAATATTCCAATAGCTTTTCTCCTACATCCTATAAGTTTACAGCCAAGGCTGCAATGGTGTAACCAGCTCACTCCATACTACCACACCTATCCACAGCTTAGGTCACCCACCTTCACTTCATTCATAATAACACCCACTGTCAAGTGCAAACTTCTCTGTTAGGACTTTAGCTGCATATGATAGGTGAAAGGAACTCAAGATAGTTCAAGCAAGACTGGGAAATCCATCATGACCAGTGTGGTAATCTGAATAGGAACGATTACCACAGGGAATGGCATTACTTGAGAGAGATCATGAGGTGTAGCTTTGTTGGAGGAAGCATGTCACTAGAAAAGGGCTTTGGTTTTCAAGACCCTAAACCAGGCCCAGTGGCTCTCTCTTCTTGCTGCCTATGGATGGATCCTCATGTAGAACTAACTCTCAGCTCCTTCTCCAGCACCATGTCTGCCTGCATGCCACCACGCTCCCCACCATACTGATAATGGACTAAACCTCTGAAACTATAAGCCATCCCCAATTAAATGCTTTCCTTTATAAGTGGTCCTGGTGAATAAGACAACTGGCTTGAATCTGGGAAGCCCAAAAAGCTATCAACTTTATGACTTTATGTCTTGTCTCTACTGTCCTGTCAATGCAGAACCTCCTGCTATAAACCAAACAAGGCAGATATCAGCAGCTCGACATCAACACAAACAGCTTCTTGTTTTATTTCCAGAACAAAATTTCTATCATTAATCTCTCTCTCTCTCTCTCATACGTGTGTGTGTGTGTGTGTGTGTGTGTGTGTGTGTGTAGGAAAGAGAGAGAGAGAGGCAATATGTATGTATATGGTCTCAGGCATAGCATGGTGGCATGGTGCTGATGTGGTCAGAGAGTAGCCTTAGACATTGGTCCTGTCCTTGCATCATACTGTTTGAGACAAGGTCTCTCTTTGGTGTTCACTGCTGTATGCCCATAGCAAGCTGGCCCTCAAGCTTCTAGGAATTTTCCCATCTCCGCCTGTCACCTTGCCTCTGGGAGCACTTCGATCACAGATGTGCTCCCCTACTAGTTTTACATGTGTTCTGGAGCTTTGAACTTAGGACCTTAACTTGAGTGGCAAGCAATTTTCCCATGATCCTCCTCCCCAGCCCTCTACTATTAACATCTTAACACTCTGGGCAACCTACTTTCAGTAATAATTTAGTCAGAATCCTCCTGGCTCCTCAGGGCCCTTCCTAGTCGTTTTCTACCCACTGATCACCTACTGATGTTCTTTGAATACATTATTTCTACCTGACCTCATACTGGGGGTTAAAACAAGTTCTGCTGCTCCTCTTTTTTCCAAAACTTCATTGAGTAGCCAGCTTGAATAAGTTGTCTTTATCATTTTTGTCATGGAGTGTTGTTTTTAAATCTTCAACATTATGTGCCCAGCAATGAGCTTTATTTTAGGAAAGCTCTTCACTAAAAATCCAGCTCCCGCCAAATAACAAGAGTGCTATCTGCATATTCTATTAACAATGAAATATTATGCAATTAACACAAAGGACTATTTCAGTGGATTAAAGGGCAAGATGCATAATAAGACCTTAATTATAGGGAAAGATCCTGCCTGTAGATATTTGCGGAATATTTCTTTTGATAAAAGGCAGAATATTTATGTGGCATTTACATAAATTGACCCTCTACAATGAAATGGTGCCAGAAAAGACTGTTTTCCTAAACCAAAAGGAAGTATTCTTGCTGCCTGTTATTTCATAATTAAATTTTTGTTTCTTTTGTAGTCAACCAAAATACAAATGACACTCTTGCCTCCTATATGCTTAACTAGCACTAAGAATGATTGGAACTTACTTTTTTACCTAAAAGCCATGCCATTTGTACTGATGCTAGACTGTTTCACTCCTGAACTTTGTGATACAAAATGTCTTGAGACAAAAAAAAGAACATTAACCCAGTAAAACTTTCAGATTGTCTTAACTTTCTCATATTTCATGACTTGATGCCTGCTTTGGTATGTTGAGAATTTCTCAAAAGGTATGAGAACACCTTTTCCCACTCATTTTGGCTCCACCTTGCCAACCAGTGAATCTACAGAAGTCTCCAGGGCCATGTGATGTCACCTCAAAATAGCTCATGAGTACCAGAGAGGTAAAGACTGGGGTGCTGTTCTGTTACTTTCTGTATATCTACATGCTAGTCACACAGATGTAAGAGCTCATGGTCACATGCCACTGTATAATTGAAGCTGTATCTCCCAGAATAAGAATTAGGTCCCACAGACAAACATACAGTTTGACAATGGTTGGATGAAAAGTCTACTTGGATGCTATGTGAAATAAATCTAAGTGATGTGATTTCTGTAGGGTAAATATACATTTGTATAGTACATTTTAATTAGATCATCATATTCATATGTGTAGCTACCTTCCTGGGCTATTCCATAACCATCTTAAAAAACAAAGACTTTTTATTCATGCATATTATATTTCTCAGGCTTCACAAGTTTATGGATAAGATCTCAACAAGAATTCCTCCTTAGATGCCTGAGTCCTGGCTCTGCAAAGCTCTCAACTAACTTCTAAACTTGATAACACCAGATATTTTCTTTTATACCCTAAGCCTTGGCAATAAACCCACTTCCTACAGTTACTACCTCTATCTTATGGTTTTAATGTATCCTCCCTGACCTGAATTTCAGGCATGGAAACTTAACGACCAGTATAGTATGTTATTGAAAAGTGGGGCCTTTAGTAAGTAAGTTCCCTTTGAGAACAACATTAATACCCTTATTTAAAAAAAAATTTATGCAGATATTGAGTTCTTTGCCCTCCTGACACTCAAGGACATAGAGCAACAACATATGTCATCTTGGAAGCAAAGAACAGGCCTCGCCAGAGCTTGGATCTAGAACTCTGGGGAAGTGATCTTCTTGTTCTATACATTATCTGATCTCAAGTATAATAGACTAAGAAGCATTGCCGATCAGTAATCTAGTCTATCTACATTTTCATTTCTTTGATAGCTGATTGGTAATTCTTGAAAGTGACTCACTTCAAATTTACCAGTATGGTTTCTCTGTCTTAATTCTACCCTGAACAAGAAAATAAAGGGTTGAAATAACACAGGGTACTGACTGAGTTGCTCATTTTGAAACCTTAACTGTGTGCTATACATCCAAATTTCATCAACTTCCATATCCAGTTCTCCAACTGGAAAACATGGCCAGACTTTCGATATTAAGCCTGATGCCAGTTCACTCATAGGAAATAGATACCATAAGGTTCTGAGTTTCATACTCATTGTGTGAATGACACTACAACATTTTCTTGTGTGTGTGGATAACAAGAGAATGAGGCATTCTCATTTCCTTTAGTCTAGTACCTTAATGAAAGAAGAAACAAACATATGATATTAACAGTACAAGCCTGGATACCACCAGTGTTTTAGGCTAAATGATAATATGAAATATCATAGAACCATGCACTTTACTGAGCATGATAATGGGTTTCAGCTGTCAACATGAAATAATCTAGAATCACCTAGAAATATAGCCTCATTGAGACTATCATTGTAGATCAGGTTAGCTATTGTCAGCTTTGACATTTTAACAGTATTTTTAGAATATTCCTTTTTTGCTCTCTTGTAAAGCAACTATTCTTTCTGGAAGGATTTTCTTCTTTGTTAGCATTTTAGAGAAAGAGGTTAGTGGTATCTGATGTGACAAAAGAACTCAGGAGAGACAAGGATGTAGATCCCAGGAGACCTGCACGTGGTTTCCGACCTCCTCTGTGGCCCTGATTGTTAGGTCTCTGTTCCATCGGGAACCTAAGGAAAATTGCAACTGCGAGACAAAGTATGGTATTTTGTAGAGGACTTAGGCACCAGAGAACAGTCACTATGTTCAGTCATTAGAAGCAAGTATAGGAAGTCAGAAGCCTACACACAACAAGCTACTTTCCTTAGGCTTGTTTTAATCTTGGTTCATTGCTCTAACTACCTAGGATGCACCATTAAGTCCCACACTAGATCACAAACATCTAAATCATGTGGGCAGAGAGATGAATATTTTGTAAGAGCTCTTCTAGGATATTAAGACGTAATTCAAGTTGGAAAATCAACTAACAAGCCCCAGGACTCTCTCTCTGCACAAACAACCCCCACCAGGGAAGGTCAGACCTGTGATGTGAGTCTCACAGAAAAGGAATTTGCAGAAATCCAAATATGCCCACCACTCAACACCATCAAAGCTCAATAGCATTATTGCTTTGTTTTCTTATGGTGTTTATATCAATGTAAAATAAAATAATGAGTAGCAATCTCACTGAACTTTACTTGGTCTGTTCAGTTCACTATAACACAATGTCACAAACGAGGTGGATTATGAATAACAAAAAATGCATCTTTCATGGTTCTCAAGTTGTGAACATACAAGATAAAAATTAGAAGTTTGGTGCCTAACGAGGCCTCTTTCCTTATTCAGAGACGGTGCCTTCTTCCCTCATCCTGACAGCACCAAGCAAGCAAGGAGCTACCTGGGCCTATTTAACAAGGTCACTAATATCACTTGTAACAGTGTGACCTTCACAATTTTATGTTCTAATGGTCATCTTCTTGCCCCGTCACCTGAGGAGTTAGGCTCATAGCATGAATGGAGGTTTCCAGCATCTTCCTCAGACTTTTTAATTTTTTGTTTTCAGAGTGGCCATTGAATATTCTTCCTTTTTTCTTCCTTTCTTTCTTTCTTCCTTCCTTCCTTCCTTCCTTTCTTTCTTTCTTTCTTTCGTTCTTTCTTTTTTTTGAGACAGGGTTTCTCTGTGTAGCTTTGGAACCTGTCCTGGTCACTCTGTAGTCCAGGCTGGCCTCAAACTCACAGAGATACACCTGCCTCTAACTCCCGAGTGCTGGGATTAAAGGCATGTGCCACCAATGCCTGGCTTGAACATTCTTTCTGATAAACAAATATTTAAACAATGTTCTTTGTGATAAGTTAAACAAAACAATATTGGCAGTATGCACGTGTTTTATATGTCCGTTTACATGTGGGTTTCTACATCACATTTTGCCATCTTTTTCACCAAGATTTAGCTTTCACCTTTACTTTTAACTTGCTCTCCTGGTAGAGTGACAGAGGGAAAGGAGGAGATACTGCAAACACTGGGTTGCAAGCTGAAGAGTCTTCCATTTGAACAGGAAGAGCAGTAGAAGACAATCTGAATCAAAACTCGGCAGATATATGCGAATCCACCCCATTGAGCTTGAGCCAGGCCACCTGATTGCATCTTCCTCTGATAAAAGAACATCTCTGATGAACCAGCTGTCATGGACATGGTTCAGAAAATTGGCCCCGAAAAGAACCCCAAGCCATCTGTGTTTGCTGTTCTATTCATAGGATGTTCTCCAAATCACAGGCATCTATCTGGAACTTCACAGCAAGGCCCTCTCCCATCGGAGTCCTGGAGAATTTTGCTCTTTAGCATCTCGTGCATTCTCTTGGGGGTGGGAATACTGTGATTTCTAACAAAGAGAGCTCAGGGCTGAGGTGAGTAACAAATAAGACTGAGATCTTCCAGAGTCAGGACACACCCTTCTCCCCTTCCTTTGGCTTTATCAGGGTCTCGGATTGACAAGAAATTGGGTGTTGAGTGGTGTTGAAGCATCTTGTATGCATGCACTAAGCACTGAAATAACATTTGCAGGGTTACCCTGTGATGGGCAAAGCTGTGTCCATTATGAAAGAAACACAAAGAACTACAAGTCTGACCCATTAAGTAGCTTGATTGCATCGGCACACAAGTGGTGAGTAGCTGATCTAAAGTTGGACTGCATAGCTGGTAAGGAATGTGTTGACATACACATTCTCAAGCATTAGCAAAAGAGAGAATTTTTTTTGTTGTTTTTACTTATGGGTATATGATACCATGTTGAGGCAGTGTCTGCAAAGGCCAGAAGGCAGCACTGGATTATCTGAAAGTGAAGTTACAGGCAGCTGTGACCCTGCTGATTTGGGTCCTCCAATAGAGAACAGCAAACACTTTTAAATACCCAACCATCATCTCTCCAGGACCATTTCTGGAACTTTTTAGCTGTATACTTTTGTTCTTGGGAAGTTGATCCTGTGCTGTGGTTTATTTATCTCTAGTTAATCTTTGACAATATTTTTTGTGACTCTAGAGAAAGTTGAAATGATGAATTCAATGAGGCTGAAATAGCAATGAGGTGTCTAAAAATTTATTTGTGGCACATGGATTAAGCTTAAGGCTCAGAGAAATAGTATCAGAGAGTATGAAATACAAGGTAGCATCAAGCCACACCAAAAACTACGTGCATGACAAACAAGAGAAAATGTTGAATTCACAAAGGGAAATGAGTGGAAAGATTAATTGTGATGGGTAATTTTGTTCTGGTTTTGGTTTTTCAAGACAGGGTTTCTTTGTAGCCAGGTTTTGTTGAGATACCTTTTCCTTCAAAGCCATGTAAAGTGAGTGGATTCCAGAAGATTCTTGTATGCATATTTCCTGTAGATTAGAACCCAAAGATTTTAGAGATTGTTAAAGCTATGGAAGATTGTGATTATTATGAAGTAAAAAGAAGCTAGGATCAGGATGAAGGAAAGAGAAAGAATAAGAGTAGAGTATAAGAGATATGAATTGGGGCTAAAGAAATGATTCTGTAGTTGAAAGCACTGGCTGCTCTTTCAGAGGACCCAGGTTGTTCCCAGCACCCACATGGCAGCTCATAATTTCCAGTGACTCCATTTCTAGGGGATGTGGTACCCTTTTCTGCCCTTCATAGACACCTGCATTGCACCTGGTGCAATACACACATGCAACCAAAGCACTCCTACACATAAAACAAATCCAATTCTTAAATTAAAAATATAAGTAAATCTTTCTAAAAAGAGATATGGATGGTATAATAAATAAATTTTAAAGAAGAGTAGAGGAAGAAACATACATAGCAATTCTAAAAGCTACTTGGGCAATACACAAACAAAAAGAAAATCATAGTGATATATGCATATAAGTGTAGTGATTAAAGATAGAAGACACGAAAGAGAACACTCAAGAAGTGAATTGCTGTCATATCTGTGCTGAGTTGAAAGATGAAGTTGTGTCAGATCTTTCAATTTCTAACAGTTTCTATTCAATCTGAAGTTTATATTTAAATATATATACATATATATTTAAACCTAGGAAAGGTTCAGAAAGCAAAAATAAATAAATAAAATAAAAAAGAACAAGAGAAGGAGAGAAGAGACAGGAGAGTAAAAAAATTGGGAATTTAAAATGCAGGGTAAGGATAGCAAACTGTCCCTGAACAGAAACTCTGTTTGCATGAACAGACATCCTAGATTCCCATGTGCTTACTAGAGTAGCATGTTCCCATGATGGAGCATCAGGGCCAAGATGGATGTCTTACCCCTCAAGAAGGCTGAGGACAATAGAGTCATTGAAAATGTCACAAGGAAATGTGCAAAAGAACAAGAGTAGAGGCAATCACAGGCCTTGTGGAATGTTACTAGTCAGTATTTAAAGCAGGAGCATCAGTTTGTGCTTATCTAAACGTGAGGCATAAGGGGAGAGAAGCCATCATAGCATCCGTTCTCTGAATGGGACATAATGAGAGTCTCTGGGTGCTAGCGAGATGGCACTTGTAGCACAAGCCTGGCAAAGTGAGTTGAGTCTCTGGAAACCATATAAAGGTGAGATGACAGAATTCTTCAAATTGTCCTCTGAACTGCATACATGTGCCACACAAATACATGCATGCATACACACACACACACACACACACACACACACACACAAATAAATAAATACATGTTTTAAAACTTGCAATGAATAGCTCACTACTTTTTACTATAACCACTGTATATCATCTTTAATTACCAATATTGTATGAGATTTTTACTTTTCCAGCTACTCCGGTCCTTTTGTTCCTTGAAGGTAATTATTTGAGGACATGTGTAATTTCATGTTTGAAGAGTTGAGTCCTTTGGCAATACATCATGATGACAGAACTTTGCCTCCAGTGATTGTGTGAGATTCAGCTTTCCCGCACTTGCACAAACACAACCTTTAGTGACCTTTGGAATTTGAAAACTGCATGAATCACCATAGTAAGGAAATAGGACTGAGGCAACTAGACAGTTGTTTTCCAGAGGATTAACTACAGCCTGGGTAACACACAATCAGTAAAGGTATGTGTAGAGACACATAATCTACCAAGCTAAGAAAATTTTCTATGATTCATTATCTATGGTAAGCATTCATGCTATAAACTCTATATAGCAAAAAAGAAAAAAAAAAGAGGTCAAGATCATGACTAATTGGATGTTGTCAGCATTAAAAAATAAACCTTATTAATATACTGTGCCTTTGTAACTCTGAATGAAGGTTTCTGTGTTATATGAAAGTCACATCTGGAAGACCACGTCAGGACTAACCTCCCAAAATTACAATTACTGATTGTAAGTGAGTTTTCTAAATATACCTATGTATTTTCAAGAAATGACAGGGATTGCCTGAGCTTACATGAGAAATAATATAATTTGAATCATACTAGGGTTAGAGTTTGACTTTAGGGAAATGATTTCTTTTTGAAATAAAATACCAGTATTACTGGGGTACAATTTTTATCTTTACAGCAGGAAAATATTTATTCATCAGTAATATAATAATAAAGTTCTAATAATAAAGTTCTCCCAAATGATCAATATGTCTACCAGGATATGATTTAAGATGCAACATGTAGCAGCCAGTTCAGAAATTTTATATATTTTTTCCCCTCAGAGTCCATCTGCAATGTAGATTGAGTGAGAATGGCCCAATAGGCCATTTGGATGCTTGGTCTCCAGTTAGTGGAACTGTGTAGGAGTGGGTATTGAGGTCTCGAAAGCTCACACCAGGCCCAGTGTCTCTCTCTGCCTGCTGGAGATCGGGATCTCAGCTCCTTCTCCAGCACCATGTCTGTCGGCATGCTGCCATGCGCCCCGCCATGATGGTAATGGACTGCTCCTCTGAAGCTATAAGCAAGCACCCAATGAAATGATTTCTTCTCTAAGTTGCCTTGACCATGGCATCTTTTCAGAACAATCGAGCAGCCCCTAAGACACTTGATGAAGACTCCATTAATTTCAAAGAATCTTGATCATTCTCACTGGGTTTCACTCCCAAGCTTCAGGCAGTGGCTAAACAGCTCCCCACTGTATTAAGTTTATAGGATTTTGAGGTTAGGATATGTGCCAATATCTCAAAATACTGAAAAGCCAGGAGATCCTAAGTCCTTGTGGCTAATGAAGGGCTTTCCATAGACTTCCAGGTATATCTGTGAGTTCAGACAGAGCACATGCTCACAATTTTAAAATAACTCAAAATGTATCAGATCACTTAGGATTAAGATGTAATTGCTTAAATTTTAAGTGATTTCCATTACTAATGAAGTTGACATTTTAAAACCTTTAGATTTAGAAAAAATTATTTTATTAGGTCATTTATCAAATAGCATATGCAGAGCTTTACAACAGTGTGTTGCTTTCTTTCGTTCTCAACATTTATTTATTTAGTGTGTGTGTTTGCATTTGCACACCCATGCATACATGTGCACACCTGTTCATGAGAGCTCAGAAGACAATTTTTGAGAGTAGATTCTCTGCTTCTACCATGTGCTTCTGGTATTACATTCAAGTCATTAGACCCGGCAGCAAGTACTTTCACCAGAGAGTAGAGTTACTGGCCTTCTGCTTTTGCTTTTAAGTCGGGGTTTCATGTAGCCCAGGTCCAGGCTTGGTCTCAAACTCACTATGCAACTGATGATGGTCTTGAACTTCTAGTATATGTGTCTCCCTACTGCTAGGAATACGGATTTGGACCACTACCTCTTGTTTGTGAGGTGCTTAGGATCAAACCCAGGACTCTGTGCATCCTCAGGTCCACATGCCCAGGCCAAGAAAGTATATTTCAGTCATTTTGTTTTTATTGTAGCATAAGTCTAGTAAAAGTCACATGCTCAAAGAAGAAACCATGGAGAAGCTTTCTCATAAGCTCAGGCTCCCAAGCCCTGCCTTCCAACAGACTGTCCAGAATCTATAGGAAGATAATGGTTACAATAAAAGAAATGAACAAAACATGATCCCACAGACCACCATGGGCTATAGAACTAAATACAAGTAATTATTCCCTATAATGAAGTGTAAAAATATGACACTGTCCCTGTTTTGACTGTTCTTCAGCTGACCCTTGCTTGGGAAACATTTAATAGTCACCATGTTGGTATCCATAAAACTGTCACCTAATAACTTTATGAGCTGCTTACATACAAAACATCCCCCTGGCAGTAAGTCAGGCCAACCTGTGTGTTCCTGACACTGTACATTATCCACAGGTGCATGGAATAAATCTTATCATTGTGACAACATTTTTATAAAAATTTCATCTTGGATACTAAACAAAATTCAATACTTTCAACTTATTCTTTCATTTGGCCAGGCATAGGAAAACAAAACAAAAAAAGCAATTTTGTTACCTTACTTCTGATATTCCCATAGGACCTATTTCTCCAACAAAATTTCCCAAATCACTCCCTTAAACCTGTCACTAACAGTAATAAAGACAAAATTAGTGAACAAACAATAGCCAGAACTATGGATGATAAAATTTTGCCTGTCTTCAGAAACTTCTTGATTAAGTGAGTTGCCCTATTTGTGGAAGATCAGTTGAGACTATGAATCTGTGCTAATATCTCTTTCTTACACTTCTTGTCTCCAAAGAGACTGAACTTTTACAAGACTACAGCCAAGTTAACCATATGTCTTGAGATTATTTAAGACTATGTACTTAACCTGCTATCCTACTGCGTTCTCCGTCTGTTCAAGTTTAGTCTGCCCTTATGAAAACAATGTAACCAAGCATACTATGCCTTGGATTTCACATGTAACCAGTTTTACAGCCTAAGTTAAATGCATAGCTTTAATCTTAACTTATTTATTCTTCCATCTTCCTGACTCAAAAAGAAGTGTGTGTGTGTGTGTGTGTGTGTGTGTGTGTGTGTGTGTGTATGCGCGCGCGCGTGTGTGTGTGTGTGTGTGTTAGAAATCAATAATTGAAAAGGAGAATTTAAAATATTCCATATAGTGTCAGAGGAAGCATGCAGATATATGTTGATAACATCTGTTTGCAGTTTGAAGTGCTATTCCAGATCAGTTAGAGACTAACAACAGGGACAGACACACACAATAGACAGGCAGCAGACTAGCCAGTGACCCCAAACTATAAACAGGAGGAAGACACAGGGAGAGAAATGGAGAATTCAAATTTGGGTTCACTCTTGCTCAAACCACCCCAAAAGGGAGTGCCGTTTTCATCCCTTACCACAGCATTGGTTCATTAAAATATTCAGGAAGAAGGTTGAGACCTGAGCTCACTGTGTGGACCAATTATCCATCAGAGTACACTGAATTATAATCGGGGCCTCTGAAACAGTAAGAATGCCTTCACAGGGATTGCCAGTATGTTGCTAAAAGCAAGAAAAGCAGAGATATGAAAAGAAAAGGGACATACCTCACTCCATTCCCCTTCTACCAGATATATATATATATATATATATATATATATATATATGTGCATATATATACATATATATGTGTTACATATGTTAACATATATATTCATAATATATATTTGTGAATGACTATTGGCAAACAAAAGAAATCAGAGCTAAAACCAAGAAGAACCCCATCACCTTACTGGATTACACAATCTTTGTGTTGGATTAAAACTGAAATATATTACTTGTTGGGAAACTAGCACCTAGAATGTACTAGTCAACTGCAGAGTATCCAGTGTATTATTTAACACATTAAGGAAAGGAGATTATAAAATAAAATTCAATTGCATTGGTAAAATCATATTTACAATTTATGCCGTTGAAACCACAAGTAGCTGCATCTCCATTAAAGCTACCTTTGTTTCTTCTACGAGACATGCCAACATGTCTGGCCCCGGGAAATCTCTCTCAAAACTGAATGGTGGGAGGAGGGGTGGGAGTGGAGTCATCTGAAGGGCACCTCCTGAAATGCAAAGGCAGAGCAGGCGGTAGCAGAGGGTCACGAGGCGGCTATTTTGGTCGGGCGAGTGTTGGCCAAAGCAGAGGATTTACAGTGCTGCGATTACACCTCTCTGACAAAGGCTAAAGATTTCTAGGTCACCACGTACTGAGCTTTCTCAAAGTGACTTTCAAATGTCACATAGCTATATAATGTATCTTTGGGCCAAAGTTAATCAAATAAAGTAGGAGGTCTTTGAGAACCAGGCTGACCTTGGCCTGGCTCTATTCATTCTCCATGGCTTGTTCAATGAGGAAACAATTTCAGTCTTCACTTAAAAATAACAGAATGAACACTTGGCCAGAACCTAAACATTAGGTGGGGGAGAAATAACCATTCTCAAGTGCCTTTTCTTTCCTCCAATTGACTGCATTCATTATGGTCTGACGTTAGACTTCCAAGCTGACCAGCACTGTAGAGACACGAAAAGAAAGGCCACACTGCTCACAAACACCACACACAGTCTTTCTGTGTGAGAGGGGAATGGCGAAATCAACACATTTCAAATCCAGCAGTAGAGACAGTCATGGGAAAGATTGCCACCAGTGGCAAGATGTCCAGAAAACAGCCCCGCCTGACTACAGAAGGTCACTGATACCTGAACGTCATCCCTGTGTGATCTGAGAGGGATGACTGAAAAAACCAAGTTCTCCCTTTCTGACTATCTTGTATGCACAATTAAGGACCCATTCTCAAAGCGCTGAGTTTCAGGTGCGCTTCACTTAGGGAGCTGGGGAGTCAGATCAATTGGTAAAATGCTTCCATGTCAGAATGAGGACCTGAGTTCAGCCTCCCCACCACACACACCACACACACACACACACACACACACACACACACACACACACACACGCCCACGCCCATATACATACCACACACATACAAAAAGATGAATCACATGTTGATTAAACTCCATGAACTATAAAATTCTCACTTTACAATATATTTACTAATTTACTTTATGGTTACTTTCTCAAAATATCTCACTGGCTTAATAAAGAGAGTGAAGAAGGCTGCTGGCTGTTGGGTACTGGCCTGAGCCACTCTAGGCGTGTCATACTAACCAGGAAAACAAGACTAAGAGAGGGGAAGAGGAGGAACGGAACAAGGAAAAGTTGGGATTTGTCAGGGACCGGGGGTGGGAATATAGTGTCCATTAAAGGTGGGGAGGCAAAAACAGTCTCATCAGAATCTCAGAGTTTAATGCCCTTCATCTCAGCAGGTCTATCCCACACATCCCTGTCAAGTTAAGCTACAGGGCTCCAGTTTTAACCACATACACATATGTCTACAAGCCATCCAATCACATGATGAGGACGTGTAATTGGTTCTTTGTTGTTTGTTTGTTGTTTGTCAACTTCAGTCCTACAGTTGCAGGAGAGGAGATGTCAGAAAACACATTTAATTGTACGTATGCATCCAAGGCTGGCAAATGGCATCTTGAAGTTCATTCTTTTCCTGTGTCAGTTGGTCCAAAGATGCCAGGAGAAATCAGTCATCATCATTATATTTATAAGTTTTACAGAAATGGTCGAAAGCAATCAAGCATAAAGTGACTAAAACCATTGCCTCTCGCAGGTGGTGAAAGATTCTTAGTTGCATTTATCTTCTATATTTCTTAACAGTTCACGTTATGGATTATCAACACTCTCTCTACTACTAGGAGAGTCTTTAGCAACTACAGGTGAAGTCAAATTAGAGATTCAGCTCCAGGAGACACGAAGTCCATTAAGGAAATTCATCCTTGCCATTCACTTCCTGCACTGGTTAGGTTCCTTAAAGGAACAGATCAACAATGTGCTTATCTATTCATACAGACATGTTCATATATTTAAAAAGAGGATTTATTGATTGGTTTACATGGCAGGGTTGGGGTTGTCTAAAATTCATCATCCGCATGCCAGAGAAAAGGAGTGTCTAGCAGCTGCTCAGGCCGAGAAACCAGATGCCTGAGAAACTGCAGTCAAACATGAAAATCCAGACATTCTCCAAATTTTCTCTGGTCTTGTATCCATATTAAAGGTTGAAGAAGGTGAAGTCTGAAGTCACAGATGGTAGCAGCCTTGACAGATACACTCAGGAGGACAAAGTGTCATAGTTGCTCTTTACCTCCAACCATCACAATCCCATTTGTGCCCTACTATCTGTGACAGACACACACAGGTATCCTAGATGCATGCAAATTTAGTCACGTTGAAAACCACCACCAATTATTAATTTTCACTTGTTGTGCTCTTTCCACATTTGAGTTGTTATGAGGGTGTGGCCTGAGCAATAGGCTAAATCCCTTGACAGATTGTAATATGGTGGCATCATTGGAAGGTGGCAGTAAGTCGCAGATGGGGCCTAGTTTGAGGAAGTAGGTACCTGTGTGCCTGTCCCTGCAGCTGCATCTTGTCATTCCCCTTTTCTGTGTGCTCTCTTTCTCCTCTTCTAATCCATGAAACAAAGAACCACTTTACCACAGGACTCCTCTACTAGGAGTTCTGCCCAAACATATAGGGCCAAGCAATCATGGACCAAGCCCTCTGAAGCTATGAGTCCAAATACCTCTTTCCTCTGCCTTAAAGTTGATTCGTTCAAGTAGTTGGTCACAGTAATGAGAAACCTAACTGACACACATGGCCAGGCACCACTTTCTGGTTCCTGGGAACCAATGTTGTTCTTGGAAATCTCATTTGCACTCGGTACTCTTGGGCGGTTTGATGACTAGGGGACACTGGAGAGTGGATAACTTGAACAATAGTTTGCCATTGTCATCCCTTGCTCTAGAGAATCCTCTGAGGTTTTCTCTACTCTGTATTCATTGCCTTTTTTTTTTTCCATCTTGGCCACAAGCATTGGTCACACCTTGGGGCCCTATTCCTTTTTCTAGATTTCTATGTCTTTCTATGTCTCACATGATATACCATTGGAATTACAAACTGTCTTCTAAATGCATCTCCTTATACCCAGAAATAAGTGGAGGTCTCATCCCTCATCAAAACAGCCTCATTTTCCAGCAGACAGAGACCATCACAAAACTCCACAAATAGTCAAAAAATGGTAGAAAGCAATTGTTCATGAAAGTAACATCCCTAATTGATGTGTCTGCAACACAACCCCCCACACACACAGGTATAGACGTGTGAGATTGTGTCTTCTGCTTGTTAACAATACAAGACGATCACTTCAACCAGACTTCAACAATTTCAACAACAGTTGACATCTCAATGTTGGTGGAGGAAATTTTTCAAGGATATACTGCTAGATGAAGAGCTTCATGCATTTCATGGTTGCTAGGAAGGGGCTCAGTCTTCTCCAGAGACAAGCCCCATAATAGGTTATTCAATCCCAAGTGATTAGACCTAAACACACACACACACACACACACACACACATACTGTCAGCATCTTGTATTTCTGTACACATGTATGTGATAATTAAGGAAAAAGAGGTCATGAATTTGAGAGGGAGTGGGAGAACTTATGAAGATTTGAGGGAAAAGGATCAAGGGTGGAAATAATATAAATACAGTTTTCATATATGAAAGTCTCAAAAATTAAAACACAGTTTAATTGAAATGCCAAAGACACATAAAACAAACAAACAAATCAAATGCCTTAGAATAACCCTAATCTAGGATGTGAATAAGCTCTATAATGAAATGGCAATACATGAGGAAGATTCCAGAAGACTGAGAGTTCTCATACGCGCAAGGCAAGTGCTACCACGCTGAGCTACCACAAACCCAATTCTAATGTGCTTATGTGATATGGCTGTTTTGATGGGTAAAGAAATTAACATAATGAATATCAAGGTTTTGTTAGAACAAATATCAGGAAGAAATCGTTTTAAAAGTTGAAGCCAGGCAGTGTTGGTGCATGCCTTCAAACCCTGCACTCAAGAAGCAGAGCCAGGTAGATCTCTCAGTTTAAGAACTGCCTGGTCTATTGAATGAGTTCCAGGACAGCCAAGGCTACACAGAGAAACACTGTCTTGGAAAACATAAACAAAGACAAACAAAAAGTTGAAGTCGGGGCCAGCAAAAGGAATGCAAAAGGCCTTGGTTTAACCCCCATTACTAAAAGAAAAGGTTGAAACTAAAATGACAAGAGCTCTTAAATGAATACTTTGAAGTTACACTAATTACAATTCTGAATTATAAATGGATATAGTAATGGTGCTGAATGATGAGTAATTCAGATAAATGATATGAATTGATTTTCAAATTTTACTGACATTTGAAATATAATTATATTGTATCAATTATTTTTGACAAATTTATACCTTATGATATACCTTCCTTATCATTTATAGATTCTTTGGTGACACACAGAACAATTGTACTTATCTCCAAATAGGCTAAGTAATTAAATAGGATATCATTTAATAACATTTGAGAGGTTTTATTCTAAGTGTTATATATAATTATTAGAATTACATGATTAACTTTATATGTTCACTAGACTTGTTGCATTGCTGTTTTAAATTTGAATCACATTTTCCATGTATAAGTCCTATTTTCCACCTTATCAAACTTTTTAAAATTCCATTTTTACCTATGCTAACACCTATTATTTTCTGCATCTTGAATCTCTCTGTCTCTTCTGAAGTTGCAAGCTCCCATTAACACTTCATGAATGTTCTATACTAGGACATCTTCGCTCAAAGGACAGATGCTGAACCTGTGTCAAGACAATATTTGACTCAGGTACTGGAAAATGTCTTTCAAATTTTCAGTCTGTTGGCTGTGTTTTCTTGCTAGCAGGTGAATTAATTATTCAGTATTTCCCCATACATATCAAATGTAGAGTCCCCTACATATCAAGTGAGTTATTTTTCCCTCAAAGACCAGGAGGAAACGTAGCAGGTATTTCAAGGGCTATCCCCTGCAAAGGCTATGTTGCAGAATTTACTATTCAAAACTGCCTCTTTAAAAACAAACTTAAGTCATGAAACCAACATTTCTAAGGAATGAAAATTTTGAGTATCTATAAACAATTAAGAAGGCAATTCTCATGGGCTGAGGAGACCCCTCAGTGTATAAAGCATTTGCTCTTCAAGCCTAAGAATCAAAGTTCCAGTCCTCATAAACAATATATAAATCCAGGCAGGTGTGATGGCTGCCTGTAATCCTGGGCCCCAGCACTTACAACAGAGAGGTAGGGCATCCTCTGCAAGCTAGACTAGCTTGAATCTTGGAGTGCTAGGTTCAGCTACTGACTTTACCTTACCTAACAAGGTGGAGAGTGATACTGGAAGACACCCAGTGTCAACTTATGCACACACACACACACACACACACACACACACACACACACACACACACGAACACACATTCTATATAAACTCTTACATCATCAAGCTTAAAGAATATAGTGAGTCTAAAATAGTAATGAACAATGAATTCAAAACAAACGAAGATGCAACATTTCCCCACTTTCCAGTTTACAGTAAGTTTCTAGTTTTAATAGCAACTGATATGTTGCACATATAATAAATTCTAAGTTTTGTGAAAGGGATTTGAAAACTAAGTCTTACACAGAAAGTGATGCTGGGTCCATATATCATGGAAATAGCAACTGTGTTAGAGCCAACAGTAGTTAAAGCCATTCAAGTGCAATTAGCATTCCGACTTTCAGAATAAGATATTTCCAATTCCATCACACTAACTCAAGAGATAATTACTAGCTTTAAAGCAGTGCCAGCCACTTGTGTTAGTCTCAGGGAACAGCTGCAGGCCAGTGTGAAAAACTACCATGAGCTAGCATCCATACACTGAGACCTACAAGGCTGTAGGGTAAAGGCCTGGTGGGCCCATTTCTCACTCACAGCAGCTAAAAGAGCTCACTTAGGCTTTAGGTGAGATTTGTCAACTCGGAGTTGTCAACAAGTTTGGAACAGTTAAGATTAGACTCTTGATAGTGAATGTAACAGGGACATATACCTAAAGAGTGATATATACCTTGGAAACAAGAGATAGAGATCTGTATTTCGGATGGTCTTTGAGAGTCTCCAACATGTCCATTTTAATCAGAGGCTTGGTCCCTAACTAGGCCCAATGGGGGAGAAAGAGACTCTTAAGACGTTAGCCCTAGTGAAGATTCTTTGGTGTTGCCATACAGGGGATTATAAAATCTCAATCCTCTGTTCTGACTCCCTGGCTCAAGATGTGTTCTTTCCATCACAAATGTTCACTTTCTGCCATTTGCCATGAGATCCTCACCATGTTCTTGAACTGTTAAAGTTGAGTTTGGTAAGTTTGTCTTTCTAGTTGCTGGTATAAACATTTCATTATAGCAATGGAAAGTTGACTAACACGGTATAGATAGAGGCAAGGCTGCCAGACAAAATACTAGCAAACCGAATTTAACACATTAAAAGGTTGCACATTGTGACCAAGTTGGATTTATCCATGGGATGAAATGATTTGGCAAATGAAAACCAACTGAGGTGACATACTACATTAATAAAGATTTTTTTAAGCCTGTATGATTATCTCAAAAGAAGCAAAAAAAGAAAGAAAATTGAGTATTTAGCAGAATTCACTGCCCCTTTCATGAAGTGCTATTATAAGAACCTAGACAGACACCAGACATGAATGGTATGGGGCTGCCATACAAAGTCACCCCTTTGTAATAAGATGCATCTCCACATGGTGGGATCAGGTAATAAAAGGAACTATAGCTGCCAGCTATGTTTCTTGGCATTTAAAATACCTCCTTGTGGCTGAAAGCCAGTATAATATGAGCATAAGGACAATCAATTAGAACTTGGGACAGATTGGAGATTTGAGATTTTAAATAAACCTAGTAGTGTAGAGTTAAATCATTTCCATCAAAGTTGTCAACTCTACACAATAAGACACAGATACTTTGGCTTTCTGGAATGGGGTGAAAATCCATGACTCAGGGAACCCTCCAGGACAGGTAGAAATTGCTAAGGCATCCATTCAGCCTTGTAGGCTGAGCCCCTCCAAAGTAAAAATAGCCATTGTTGAACTACCCAGTGTTGTGTGTGATGTTTTTGCTCTTTTGGCTTTTGGGGGACCCACCACCCAGCTCCCAAATAATTCCCTCACGGAGGCTTATTATTACTTATGAATGCCTGGCCTTAGCATGGCGCTAGCCAGCTTTCCTTAAATTAGTCTATTCTTGCTGCTCCTCCTCATTTCTCCTCCTATTTCTCCTCTCTGCCTGCCAGCCCCGCCTACACCTGCTTCTGCCTCGCTATTGGCTGTTCAGCTCTTCATTAGGGTCATCAGGTGTTTTAGACAGGCAAAGAATCTCAGCTTCACAGATTTAACCAAATGGAGCATAAACATAAGTCACACACCTTAAAACAATATTCTACCACAACCCATCACATTTACTATAAGATAATTTAGTAAATCCCCTTTGTAATGTGTATTAATTCTACGGTACTGATTTACGGGTAGTGACTACTACCATGCTTAGTCAGAGTAAAGTCTCAATTGTGGAGGATTCTAGAGTTCTGTTCCCCAGCTATGTGTGTCTTCAGTTATACCCCACATGCAGCATTTTGTGGATACATTTCATGCCAAATATATTTTTACCACAATAAAAACATATAACCCAAACAAGGAGACCACAACATCCGTGGTCCCCCATGTGTCATTCTCTGAGAAGTTCTACCCAGAAGCTGTTTGGCTGTTAGGTTACAGCCTTGTGGCTAGCAGATCCCAGACTGCTTGTTCTTTGGAACTCACTGGCCTAGAAGCTCTCAGTTGTGCTGCTGAGAAACATCATTTAGACACATTCACCCCTGCCGTAGTTAGGGATTCTGTTTCCACCACAACCAAAAGCAACTTGGAAGAAAGGGTTTATTTCATGTTACAGCATTTAGTCCATCACTGAGAGAAGCCATGCCGGAACTCAGGCAGGAACGTGGAGGCATTACCTAAGGCAAAGGCCAAGCAGGGGTGCTGCTCATAGGCTTGCTCCCCATGGCTTACTCAGGAGCACCTGCTTAGGATGGTACCACCCACAGTGAGCTGAGCCCTGCTACATTAATCTTCAGTTGAGAAAGTGCTCTACAGACTTGTCTACAGGCCACACAAGCTATTCAATGGAGACAATTTCTCAACCAACTTTCATCTTCCCAGCTTCTGTTGGGTTGACCAAAAACCAACCAAACAAAAAACACAAGAAACAAAAACACAAAACAAAACTCCCTCCAGAGAGTTCCCTTGTTCGCCTTCTTTCTTGGAAGGTATCTTCCAGGTCTATTGTACAGACTTGCCATAGGGGTTTTGCTCAAGTGGCCTTGGTCAAGGTAGCCTGTAGAATATCCCTGCTCTTTGTGGCTCTACCTTTTTCCTTGGTTAACTCCAAACACCTGACATACAGACAAGTCTAGAGCTGTCAAATGCTTTAGCAAGGATGCCTGAAGGCTGCTGTTGAAGCAGTGGAGAATTTAAGAAGGCAGTATCCAAAGAAAGAAAAGCCAATGCTACCTGTGGAGTGGTCACTGTGCATTTCCAAGAGGGCAGAGCAGACAGAATGTGTTCTGTCTGGAGGCTAACGAGAAGTGGGCATGGGGCTGTGAAACATGGAATGTTTGTGTCTTGTGCAAGACTACATTCAACTCTCATGTCAAATCAGGTCACAAGAGATCTCTAGTTCCCAGTGATATCTCTGTACTTGCTGTGGGTGTAATTTAGTCCCTGAGGGTACGATACATTATTGTCTTAACAGCTGTTATCGAAATATACATTATTACACTTGAGTTGGCCAAGAATCTGAAAAACAGTGAGAAACACTATGGTGGATGGGGACTATGTTTTTATGACTAAATGCGATACTAACATAGCTCATGCTTCCACCTCATAACAAGCATGATGAATTCAGTGTTATAAGCATGAAGGACTGGGGGGGAGGGGGAATGCCTTGACATCCTTTATCTAGTGAGGATCAATGACAGTAGAGGTCTGCAGATTGTGTGTGTGTGTGTGTGTGTGTGAGCCTCCAGCTCCCACAGGATGCTGTTCTTTCATTGAGCTCTTTGTGACTTGCTGCTATTCCTGCTGCCTCTTCTTTCCTTGTTGCACTTACCTTTCCTTATTGAATCAGGGCTCTTAGCTCATATCTCCACTGTAGTACTGACTACATGTGTTGTGGCTAACTGCCAGTCTCCTTTAGACAGGAAGCACTGGATGCAGAGAACACATTGGACCATTTGAGATCCCCATCATGAGGTCATATGCTTTGTTGGGTTCACTATGCTTTTTTCAAGACAGGGTTTCCTCTGTATTTGCTTTAGAACCTGTCCTAGAACTAGCTCTATAGACCAGGCTGGCATAGAACTCACAGAGATCCACCTGCCTCTGCCTCCTGAGTGCTGGGTTTAAAGGTGTGCACCACCAAAGCCTGGCTCCCCCTATGCTATTTTTATGAGACTTTTATGAAAATAATGAGCATTTACAGTACAGGATCAATCTCTTTAAAAATATACTAAACATTGACCATGTTGTTTTGTAGATAAGAACTTTATTAAGAATATTGCATGTCATCACGAAGATTCATTCTTTAAGCAAGAGAAGTTGGGCACCTAATATGTATAAATCACTACTGGGAGAACTGGGAAGGAATGGTGAGTTGTGATGAAGCTTGTAGAATAGGGAGGGATATGTGTCTTGTCACAATTTTCCTCATTAAATTTTCCTGTCCATCTTACAAGAGTGATGATTTAGAAAAGTGATGGGGAATGTGGCCTAGTCCTTAGCCCTTAACAAAACCTCTTTTACCACCAAAACAAGCTCCAGTTCACTAACTAGCCTTGGGACTGGGCAGCTGCACAAGTATTTCCCTTACAGTATTCCTATAAAAGGAGTTCATCTGACCAACCTTAATATTGTATTCATTTTCTTCTCCCCTACTACCAATTAGGATAGTCAAGAGAAGAACTCTTGTCCATCTTATGTACACTTGCTGCTCAACTTCCTTTGCCATATCCTCCCAAAAAGACTAGAATATTTGAGCTGCAGGGTTGTATTAATTTGAAAGGGAGATTTGTTTCTTCTGATATCTATTCAGAAAGCCTGTCTTTTGGTTATTGCCCTTTTTTCCTGTTCTGTTCCCAGAAGAGATTCCGCATATTTAATTTTCTTCCCAGACCAAGCCATTTCAGTGTCTCTTGTCCTCTCTCTCTCTCTCTCTCTCTCTCTCTCTCTCTCTCTCTCTCTCTCTCTCTCTCTCTCTCTCGTGGGTTTTACATATTAATATTCTAATGTGGGAATGTGGCTCTTGCTGGATGCTTGCACAAACATTTGACCCTGGTCATCTGGGAATGTGGGAGACCGGTCACGATTCAAATAATGCTCTGATCACTGGACACTACTTATTAGCCACCATCACGTCTCAAAGGGTAGGGTGCTGGCAGGAGCAATTAGTTTCCTTCACCGTTGTCCGGTGAAAGTGACAACTGTCACTTCAGCACATGCAGAAATATTAACGTTATTTTCTTCAAAGCCCTAAGTCCATTGTTTTAAAAGGGGTTAATGTTCTCTAACTTTAAAAATAAAATGAAATAACCTTTTAAAAGATGAATGACCATAAACAAAGATGTTTTCCGAACCTTAATTGACAATTCCCCTTTTCCTCCCCTCTTTGTCATAAGTTTCAATGAAATTGTGATCAGTTTTTATACTACCCTCTAACATCTGAGCCAACAAATCAAGCCAATACTTGACCTTATAGAGCTACAAGAGACATGTCAGACTCAAAAAACAAAAATCCAATAGATTCAGCTCTGCTTCTTGAATATGGTTAAGAAATTATCTGTTCCTCAAGCAGGAAGACTATTATTATATAATAATGAGAGCTCTGATATTAAAGAAGTTGGTTGGAGAACAATGAAGAACTTTATTAGAATGTCTGATCATGTATCCTATTATTCCTTTTCATGTAAAATGTTGTCATCAGACACTGAAGAATTGTGGGGACAAAGTGCAGAAGGCAGCTACTTTTTTTTGTTTGTTTGTTTTTGTTTTTTTTCAAAGAGGACGCTCTGGTACACCAAAAAGCAAAATCACTAATGGACTTTAATGCCTGAATATAATTTAATAAAGTTTTGCTGATGTCATTCCTTGACACCTTTTCCCCAGTGAAGGCTGAGGTGGACATGGGGTTTGAATATATTGATGTATTTAAAGAAACAATTAAACCCAAACTCCATCTATCACCGACTGATTCATTTTTCCACACCACCAGCAATGTCAGCCTCACACTGTCTCTGTGTGACAAAGAAAATGTTTGCATGGCTTATGGGTCCTCATATAGATTGGCTTTATTCCAACCAACTCAATTTCCCAACGGACTTCTAGAGGGGCTTGGATTGGAAATGTGTCCTTCAAATAAGGCTTGTGTGATGACTGCTTGGTCCGCTGGTGGTAAGGGTTTTGAAAGGAGATTTCACCATGAGGGTGTAGAGACATATTCACCTTCCCCCACCCCTGCGCCTTTAGTGTTGCACGTGTGGTCACAGGTGCAGACCTGACCCGTGACAAGGATTATGTTTGGGGCTTGGAGCTCTCCCTGGCTTCCTGCTTGGGTCTCGGAGGGCATCTGTGTGGCAGGGTCAGCATCCTTGGAACGGGAACCCATGGCAGTCATCTGTTTCCTGTGTAAGTGCGTTCTCCCAGAATAAACTTCACTTCACCTGTACCGAGTCTAGTGAATCTTGACTCTCACGTCTATACGAGGGTGCTAAGTGCATCCAGGTGTGAATACTCTGATGAGTGTAGACTGAGGTGGGGCCTGTTTTGAGAGAATAGGATCTTGTCATTGACCTGCATGTCTTTCTGTTTCCTACACACCAGGATTGAGTGAACACTTGAGGCCAGAAGCAACGAGGGACTGAGACCTCCGAAAACCAGAGCAGATGAACCTTTCCTCCACAGCTATGACACAACAGCCAATGAGAAGTCTCCCTAGGGTGCCACGCCCTAAGTCTTGTCATTCCTTCTCCCAACTCTGCTGCCATCCCTACCTTTCTCCTCTGGCTGGAGAATCTGGCTGGAGAATCTGCCTGTCCTCATCCGTCCTTGTTTCCGCATCTAGGTCCAGACCACATGGCTTCTTTTCCCATGGAGTCCAGAATCTCACTGTCTTGTCTAGTCTCATGTTCAGTGGCTGGCGCTCCCTGTCCAGTTCCGCAAAGAGATTTCCCCTTAGACTCTCAAACTTACAAACATCTGTCACGCACATTGGTACTACATAAAGTTAATGGTGTATAAATGCAGCTAGTGATTGAGCGATCCCAGGTAAAAACGATGAGAGGAAGGGCTAAATAACTGTATTGGCAGAACGGAAGTGGTACTGTGGACCAGGCTAGAGCAAAACATAAAAGTATGTTTGAAAAACATATGCAAGTATATACACTCTGTTACTCATTAGAATATTTAATGATAGATACAAATCCGCTGGAAAGCCTTTAGAAGCATGTAAATGAATGGAGCATAGTTGGCTTCTATGTCCCTGTGACATGCTACTTACAAGTCTCACCAACAGAGACCCCTTTCTCCAATTCACTGTGCACAGTGCCTGCCACGGATTGGTTATGCGCCAAGGCTTTGTTGACAGAATTCCCTAACTGACTTTACAGAATTTAGGGCATTATGTATTGACACTGAATCACTGCTGGATTTATTTATGTTTAACTTAGTTTTCATGTGAAGACACTTTTGTTTTAGTATTTTTAAAGTTTGACAACTATGAATTACAGAGACCACAGTTTCAAGTTCTCAACCTAATAATCTGAGTGCTCAAATTATCTTTATATTTGTTAAGTTGGGGGAGATGTGTAGGTGCATCAGAGGGTGTGTGTGTATGTGTGTGTGTGTGTGTGTGTGTGTGTGTGTGTGTGTGTGTATGCGTGCGCGCCTGTGCCTGCCCTTACGGACATGTGAGTGTGCGGAGACTAGGGATCAAAGTTGAAGTGTTCCTCTGTCAACTCTCCAGTTTACCTTTGAGTTCTTGTTTCTACTAGGTGGGCTGGCTAGCATGATTCCGGGATCCACATATCTGATCCCCACCAACAATCCAGCCTTGACACAGGTGCTGCCAGGCAAAACATAGTCTTCATGGGTACACAGCAAGGGCTTTACTCACTGAGAGGTTTCCAGCCCAGGGCTTACAGTTCTGTTTAAGAAAAAAAAAAAAACCTGACTACAAAAAATAGTTTATCACGGGGCTGGTGAGGCGGCTTACTGGGTGCGGGGTGTGTGCAAGCGCGAGGGGGCATTCAAAGCCTTCGCACCCACACAAATCCCAAGTGGGCGTGGTTGTACAAGGAGGGTTTTGTTTGTTGTTTGTTTGTTGTTTTTTAAGCAGGGGGAGCGTGAGCGCACGTCCCCCACTACCACAAATTATGCAGACGAGTTCCCTGCATTGGGGGAACCCTCAGGGGTCTGCACATCTGGAGTGCAATGGAGAAGCCTCGCCCTGGGAAAACCACCTTCGTGATCATGGTCAGGACGTAACAGGAGTTCTTAACTGGTCTAATAAAAAACCTGGAGTCAGACACAGAGGAAAATGCTGAGAGACCAGAGAGAAGAAGCACACCGCCACGCCTTACCTGCTTAGTGCCTCGGCCGACAAGAGCGCCTGCTCATGCCCTGTTTCCGCCCCGGCTACCTCACTTCCTGTCTGTCTGTACAGACCTCCAGACCTCTATGGTCAGCTAGCCGCGAGCTCCATTCTCTGACCCTCGGACAGGCTTTATTTGTTCGAGCAAGATATCATCACACACATAGTGACCTGCCTGTAAGCCTAGACGTGCGAAGCCCGGAGCAAACTAGATAATTAAACCGGCCAAACTGGTGATCCTTGGATTCAAGTGAAAAACCCAGCCTCGCTATGTAAAACGGAGGGCTTCGGAGAAAACTCCCAATGTCAATACCCTGCTACCACACAGAGGCACACCGCGTGTACACCCGCCATACACGCACATGCCATAAAGGTTATTAGATAGCCTCTGTCAATAGCCTGGATTCATAACTATTACTTCTGACAGAGCTGCTTACCTATAAGAATAGAAGGCAGATGCAAAATTAAAATGTGTTTGCCGCGGAAAGACCAAATAAATAAGTGGTGTGAGCCAGGCCTAAGGACAGGGCTAGTATCTGACAGATAGCAATTTGCACTGCAATTGTTGTCAAAGCCACCAATCATCCCCTGGGGTACGGAGGTGGCATCCAAGAGCCCGGCAGAGAGCAAAGGAATACTGATGCTGGTGCAGGGGTGAGCAGGTGGGGGATGCTGCATCCGACGCTGCCACTAACCCCTGAAGCACAAGGGAAAAGCCACAGTCAACAGGACTCACAGTACCAGAGCCAGAACAAGAGAAACTGGGCTTCGAGCTGCTGGCACTGAAGTTCTTGTCCTCCTTGCCGGGCTTGCTCCCAGGACAGATGGGAACATTATCCTTGAGGGAATGAGGCAATGCATACAGAGAGATGGGGGACAAGTGACTCCAGTAGCTAAGGATTTTAGCGTTGGAAAAGGAAGACAAGCGGGCCATTGCAAAGCACAAAGTTTGCATAGGCTAGCACAAATTCACTGAAGGTGTGTACATCTTAGCTGGGCTTGGTAACACAGGCCTGGAATCTTAGCTACTTAGCAGACAGAGGCAGGAAGCTGCATATTCATGAACTACTTGTGGTACAGAATGAAATGAGAGCCAGCTCCCTCAGACCAGCCGGCCTCACGATAAAAAGGAGGGGATCAATAAAGATTGGTCATAGAATACTCACCCAACATGAATCAGGCCCTACATTCAATGCCTAGCACTAAACAAAAGGTCACCTCCAGATTCAGAATGCATGCACTCAAAGTTTATGAGTGGAAGCATCATATCTGGGTTTTTTTGTTTTGTTTTGTTTTTTTGCCATATCCAATGCTTACCACAGTGTAGGATATGAGAAAAACATTAAATATCTGTACTTTTTAAAAGCAAAAACAACTAGTAATAATTACTGGCTGATTCAAAATATGTTTTTTTTTTCCTTCTCGGAATTTGTAGTTGTTTTTCTGAAGCCCAAATTTATGAGTCCTCAGAAAGTTTATTTTAATTTCTAATTATTCAAGAGGCACAGGTTTAGGCTTTTCTTTCTTTCTTTCTTTTTTAAGATAATTTTTGATCACTTTTCCTGAGCCTTCAACTGTAATTTAACATTAGGAAAAAAAAAAAAAAAAACCCAAACACTAACCTATTCCATTCTACATAAAGCTGTTAGTGAGATCTAACATAAGACTAGTCAAACCACATGTACATGTGTGTGTACGTGTGTGTGGTGTATATGTGTGTGTGTGTATGTGTGCATGCATGTATGTGTGTGTGTGTGTGTGGTGTGTATGTGTGTGAATGTGTATGTGCATGCATGTGTGTGTGTGGGGGGGTGCATGTGTGTGTAAATGAAATCCCACAGAGCATCATGAAGACCAACAAGGAAAATTACAACAATGTAAATGAATCTGGTATCTACTCATTATAGGGTATGGTGTAGAAAACATTCCATGAAGTTGTTTATACTTTATTATTTCTGCTTCACTCCACTCTGGACTCTATGAGAGAAAGGCCTGCATCTGCCTTCTTCAAGGATGGAGCTCCTATGCTTACCAGAGTCAAGGACCTACCTTCATGTATATTTGTCTCTGAATGAATGAATGAATGAATGAATGAGTGAATGAATGAATGAATGGATGATCAACACATACTGTCACTGAACCTGCTTGTGTCTAGCCTGCATTCCAGCCTCCCTCCTGGGCTCTCTGACTTCAGAAGGCACACGTCTCAGGATGGTCGGCCTATAACCAGTTAATGATGGCCCTGACCCCACCTCGACAGTGTGCTTAAATGCCTTTGAATAACACTGTTCTTGCTGTCTGGGTTTCTAAAACTAATTTAAACATTGTAAGAAATCCTTGGGGCTAAAGAGATGGATCAGAAGTTGAGGTGGTGCCTGTTCTTCCAGAGGATCTGGGTTCGATTCCTAGCACACACACGGAGGCTCACAACCATCTGCTTTCCAGTTCCAGAGCATCCAGTGCCCTTCCCTGCCTCTGTGAGCACCACATATGGACATACATGCAGCCAAAACAACACAAGATAAAAACCAAGTTAATTTTTAGAAATTAAAAAAGAGATCATTAAAATAGAAATGCATGGTGTGTTCTACTAATTAAAGATACTTTGAAAATGAATCAATTTTCAAAACTCAGAAAGAAGAAAAGAATATTTTGGCAAATGAGTTAGATGTTGTCGTGAATAATGACTTTACATAGCATTTGGTCAATTGAATCCACTCGATATTTTTCAGTCTCTAACATTTTATTAATTATGCAAACATCATGAACACTCTGAGACAATAGCATGATTTAATTAATGCATGTTGGTATCCTATCGTAAATAAGGAAAACATCCAGCTATGAAGACTGTCCCAGAATTAAAAAAAAATGTTTTCCCCAGCTGCAGTGCCCACTAAGGATCAAATTATTTAGTTGTATTATCTTACAATAAATACACAGATCTTGGTCATTCTTGAAATATTCAGCCTGCCTGAATAAACCTGTCACTTTGGATAATATGATTAATATTTCAACAGCAACAATCATCTCTAGTTAGCAATGCTTTATAAAAATCTCTCAAGTCGATAATGTCACAGGACAGCTTTTTTCCTAAATACATCCCAATTGAATTTAAAGAATAATCATAAGTACTTAAGATAAACTTGAAACAAAATAAAAACTACAGGCAACGATGAGAAATACAAATGACTTCCCCTAAATGGACATACACTTATGTGCAATATGCAGAAAATTTCCAACATGAAAGCCAGTTGCACCATGCTAGATCACATTTAAAATATCATTTCATCTCTGATATATTCTTCTCTTATAACCTTGTTAAAATGCTCTCACTTGCAAAACTCTGATAGTATATTAAAGAATGTGATTTTGTAATAGCATTTCTGTCCACGCACTCTCTATGATGGAAGGTGGATTATTCTAAATATAATGGCCATTTGGAAGCAGATTCATTCTTCATCTCCCTGTGACTCACTTCCACGTCATAGCAGGCATGGTGCATTTTCTTTTTCCTTCTCATTTGAGATGGCTGTCAATAGCTCCAGGGGCAGAGAGCAAAGAAGCCAATATTCTCTATAAAGGTCATTCTTAGTCATAGATTGGGATATGGACATTGAGGTTTTAGAGGCATAATTTAAGAGGTATCAAGACAGGTTTCTATTCCCCACCCAAAAATGTCTTCTTGTTAATCCAAAATTTACTCCACAGGCTATGTTCTCTTATTTCACTTAATAATGGGACAAAGGGCAAGTTTTCAAAAGGCTAGATGCTTGGTCTTAAGTTTACAGCAGTACTTAATATCAAGGGATTCCAGGTAGATATTGAATTGGAAAGCCAGCGATGAGAGTGAGCAAAGTACAAAGGTCCAAGTCTCTGTGTAGATGAAGTTGTTGGGAAGATTTTGCACATCCAAGCCTCGCACATGTCAAGTAGATCTGACCTCAAGAAACTTAGTCTCTGTGGCTCCTCACATAAACATTGGAAAAATAAGGGAACCTAACTTAACATGGTTTTAACTTTTGCTTAGGCAGAGGGATTAAATGAGTTCAATGAGCCAGCCCCCTATGAAGTGCTTAACTAAGAGCTGGAACTGTAGAGGCCATCCCAATGTTAGTCATCAAAACTAGCCCCACTTCTCAGAGTAAAGCAGAAAATCCGCATGACAGATTCTCCGTGTGCACATAGCTGTGTGCCTGTGAAATGAAGTTAATGAGACTAAAATCCATTCAAGATTGCATCCTTTCCTGAGACTCTCTGGGCCTATGACAGTTAGTCACTCAATACACTAGTCCTCCACAGTGCCATCCGGAGGTTATTCTAGAGAGGACGAGCACATCATTTTTTGTGTTTCTGGGTAAAGGTATGGAAGGTTTTACTCTCCAGGGTAATTCATTTCAATTGAAGTTACATCTCTGACCGCCCAGGATAGCTTATCAGAAAAGGTATGTTTTGACTTGAATTCAGTAATGTGATCCTTAGTGAACCCACAGGAATCAAGCTTTTGATTAAATAAAGTCATAATTTTGGTTAAGGTATGCGAGGATCGACCCACAAACAATGTCTGTACAGGACCCTGAGAGAAGACAAACACAGTCTGCTCTTAATGTTGTCTGCCCATGTGAAACTGATAGGGCAGATAGCTTGTCACAAGGGGACTAGGGAGATACTAACACGAGGCAAACCATGATGTCTGCTAGGTGAGGAATTAGCCTGAAGGAATTGTGGCAAATGTCCAAATAGTGAGAACTGGGAAGCCAGCCAAGTCCACGGAGGAAGCACCGTCCTTCCCATAGCTGAGAAACGTAAAGAAGGTGCTGGAAAATAGAATGAAAATAACTATGCGAGCTCTTCATAACCATGGCTTCTCTGGAAAGCCTTCCTCCCTGGGAATACTGTGCCGAGTCAGGGGAAAAAAAAATAGCTCAGTAGAAAGATTTTTAAAGTGAAATAAGAATATTAACACACAGCTCAGAAAAATCAGATATGAATGGAAAGAGCCAATCAAGCCAGGTTGTCTTCCGCTGGCCTCTGTGTCCTCTAACTCAATACACACTTCCATTTTTACCCAGCACACGGAAATCACTTCACTGCTGCAACCTTAAGAAGTATGCAGTCCAAACTCAAGAGTCTTTCTTTCCATTCCTCAGCTCCAATTCCAAGCCTGCCCCCCCCCCCAAAATTAGTAATCACGGCTCTACAGAATAACCAAAGAAAGAATAAGAGAAAAATCTTAGGTATGGAGAATGAAAATTTACATAGAACCTTTTCATTATCTTTAATTTAAATGATGTATAACAGATTGTGATCTCCCCCTCACTCAGCTACAAATAAATTTATTCATATCACCCAGACAGTTGTGGTGAGCCCTGATATACTGGATATCCTTGGGTATGGCCCTACTGAGTGTCCAATTTCATATTCCAACATTTCAGATTTCCTATTGCCCTCACCACGGAGTCCTAGCTCAGCTCTCCTTATCCCAGCGATGTGCTTATCTAAAATGAAAGGGCAGCATCCTTCAAATCAGGAGAGATGTTACACAGCTCTTTTCCCCAAATCAAAACAGCCCCTCCAGAAGCAAGGTGAGAGGATCATTAGGGCTGAAAGTAAACTTGGAAGGCTCAGCCAGGTGGTGGACCATGCCTTTAATCCCAGCACGTGAGAGAGAGGTGAAAGCATCAGGTTTGGAGGCCTAAAGAGTCAAGGTTATCACCTGTCAGCTCAGCTGGTTACAAAAGAGCCTGTTGCATCGAGGCAGGATGGTGCATGCCTTTAATCATGGCACTCCACAGCAGAGGCAGGTACATGTCTGTGAGTTCCAGGATAGCCAACTTTACACAGTAAGCCTTTGTCTTGGGGGGGGGATCATAATAGCTTATTTTTCATATGAGTTCATTTCAAGTCAGATCGGTACAAATCACTAATCTAGATCTACTTTTGTTTTCAAATGGAAGAATTCCATTTTGTAGACAAACAAAAAAAAATGTGCAGATAAGTTGATAAAAGAAAATCTTTAGACTCTTGAAAGAAGTTGCTTTGCTGTTCCTAATGTTCCTAACCTAGTAAGGGCTAGGAACAGTTTTGGTACTGCAGGCCTACGCACCTGTGGCTGAGACAGTCCAGTGTTAGCTTTCTGTGTGAGTGGTCAAGATCATGTACAAGGCTGAGATGGAGCTCGGTGTAAAGTGCTTGTCCAGCGTGTGCAAAGGCTGGGTCAGCCCCCAGTACTCAGGAAACAACCAGCCAAAATAGTATTTACAAAGATCTGGATGCACTCACAGAGAGACAGACACACACACTCACACAGTCAGATAGCTCACACAGATACACACATTCACACACATACTCACACTCATACACACACTTATATACATACACACTTAAGTTATGTACATACATATACCCAGACATTCACATACCCACACACTCATGATATATGTGAACACTATTAATTTTTCAAAAGGCGTAATAAAACATTATTTAAAAAACTATGTGCAGTTATGTGGTGTGTAAAATACCATTAAAACGATGCATGTAAAGGAATGCATGTATAATATACATTCAATAAGTGGGTATTTATATACAATGTATGTGCAATGTATATACATATACAAAACACTCCAGGCAGCAAAACTTTCCCGGTGTATCTCCATGGGACTGAAACATGTATGCAAACATCACTTCAAGTTTCTTTGACTTTCTATAGCAGGAGAGTTTTATAACCCAAGTTGAGACATCTGTCCTGCAGAATGACAGTTCCATGGATTTCTGCCTGGCTTCTCGCCTCCAGCTTGGATTTAAGAAACGTATCTTGATGATTCATACATAGAGCAGAATGTAGCCTTGACAGATGCCTATAAATAATGGAAAGACAGACCTTTCACACAAGCAAGCCTCATGAGAAATCTCCCCGAAAAACTGGAGAAACGTGGCCTATTCTGGCATGAGTATTAAGTCTCTAAGAAGAAATAAACACATTTGCAACTTTCACTTTCTAATACAACCACACAGAGCTCCGTTCTCCCCCACAGCTCCCCTTTTGACATTTAATGGTGTCCGGGATAAGATTTCTCCCAACAGTGCTTTTTGGAAACATGCTAAGACAGCCTTTTCTTAGTTAAAGGGATCAGCCTTTGTACAACTGTTTTCTGCAGTTTGGTCATACTGCCTAGGTGGGGCTGCCCATGCTTCATCAGATGACCCAGGGATGGTACCAAAGTGTCCCTTTCCCGTGCTTTAGGTCTGGGATGAGACTGTATCCCTAGCAAGTTCCCACAGGATGCTGGTCTTCTTGGCCTGCAGAGCAGGGACTATGTATGTACCAAAGCGCTAGGCTTCAGTAGCCATAGTTACCAATTTCCATTCTCTAACCCACAGGCATTCAACAAGCACAAATGGAACTTGGGCTGTGAGTCCACCATTCTGACTTTGAATTTTTTTCTCCCTCCTCCTCTCCCTCCTTCATAAGTTGTCTCTCCAGATATAGGCAAGGAGAGCTTTAAACTTGCTGTGTATCCCAGGCTAACCTCGAACTTGTAACCTTACTGCCTCAGCTTCCAGGGTGCTGAGATTACAGATGCTTGTTAACCCCTGTGTCCAGCTTCCAAGGAGGTTTACAGCACCTTTCTTTTTCCTTGTATTTCACTGATGCCATTTGGCTACGGAGAATAGTTAGGAAATGCTTTTGTGAGAAATCTGAGTTTGGAATAGTCATTAGACCGGAGCATCCCGATGCCTGAAGTTATGTTTTTCCTCTGTACCATCTATCTAAACACCAATGGAAACAAACCTCAAAAAGCATTACTACAAGGGATGCCCCCACCTCCTTCCCTAAACAGTATGAAGACTCAGCCAGGCAGGTCAGTGGTAAGAGTCTGTCAGATGTTCCTTTTCACCACACCGGGATGCTGAGTTTTCAAGGTAACAAAGCCCCTCAGAAAGACAATGATGGGGTTTGGAACTAAACAGATGTGGGTTAAGGGACAATAAACTCCACTTGCCTGTGTGACCTGGGAGAGCTGTGCGAACTTTCCTTCTGTGCTCTTATGTGTAAATATAGATACGTGTGCTAGCTCTCCGTCACGAGAAAATAAACTTAAAAGAGAACGTGTTCCTCAGAAAGGGTAAGGCTTCCCGTAGGGAGTCAATAAAGCCTAGCACATCATGTTAAGGCAGGACCAGGCCACTCCCCGCTGTATCAAGGCTGCTGAGCAAGGTATCCCTCCATAGGGAATGGACTCCAAAACGCCAGTTCGTGCCCTAGGGACAGATCCTGGTCCAATTGCTAGTGGCCCCACAGACTGCTCAAGCCATACAACTGCCAGCCACACTCAGAGGGCCTAGTTCTGTCCTCTGCATGTGCCCCAGCTGTCAGTGCAGGATGGGGGGGGGGGAGAGGGAGGAGGGGAGGGAGCGGGATCTGTGGTTGGTATGTAAAAAAAAAAACTTAAAGAAAACTTTAAAAAGCAGACATGCTTGTTTTGGTTTATTGTTGCAGAGATTTCATTCCTTGGTCAATCAATGCTGTTGCTCTGGGCGCAGCTCATACATAAATCCTTATCACATACAACCTCAGGAAGTCCCAATATCCCCTTCAAAAACGAGACTCCCACGAAGCCCTTCCTACCGAACATCCACCTTCTCCCGATGGTGTTATGGGCTGGGGACAAAGCAACCCTGTGTGGTTATAAGAGGCATTAATGCCAAAACTATAGCAATGAGTTGATAATCCTCTGGGTTTTTTTTAAAAGATATTTATTGAGAAACTACAATGTGCTGGGCATTGTTCTAACATAAGACAAGTCAATGAACAAGGAAAATAGTTTACTTTCTGGGTGGACGGTACAGTGGGTAGAAAGAACCCAAGTAGATGCTCATACACATGCCTGACCTCCCAAACAAGAAGCTTTATTGAGCATCTTTTTACTCTTTGCTGTTTTCCAGAGAGTACTGCATGCCAAGAATGGCCTGAAGCTCTTGACATGTGTCTAAACTTACTCAATACTCACAGCCACCCAAAAGGCATGTCCAACAAGGATGAAAACATTCCTGGTCAGAGGAAAACACCAGAGAAATCCTCCCAGGCACAGAAAGGATGGATAGCAGAGTGAGTGCTGTTCTAATTCGAAGCTTGACTGTGGGTACCCTCAACAATTCCTCCGAGCCATGAAAGCCCAACCACTTGAAAGAAATCATAAGTTTCATCTGAAACACAGAAGAGATCGGCAAGCTGGCAATTGGGTGGGTTGGTGCTGCCCTCTGGTGGAAACCCAAAGAAGGACAAGATGAGAAAGAGACCATTAAGGTACAACAGGAAAGGGAAAAGGCAAGTTCACTCACATTCTCCGCTCTTCAAAAGTGTGAATACTTAGGAAAAGGACGGGAAAGTCTAGGAACAGCATTACAGAATATAAAGTGTGTTTCCAAGTACCTCCCACGACACAGATCCCTCACGTTCGGCCATGATCATCCATAACAATCCATAACATGGATTGTTAAAAAGGGATGTGGTGCTCTCTTCATTACCCTTCTGGAGCTCTCAAGACTGATGAGTTCCTGGGACGATGCCCTCATAGAACTTACTGGCATTCTGCACGCCTTACCGCCAGCTCCCCCGGGAAGAACCTGTGTGGATACAGTACCAACTCTTCATTCACCAGGATACATTAGTTTCCCACTGATGGATTAAACTGACATGGGGCACGGGGTTCCACATGAAAGAAGTTTCCAGCAAATGAACAAGGTAGAAAGGGCCATAGAGTCCTCTTCCCTTTGCCCTTCCATCTCAGCACAGCCAACACCCCCACTTCCTGTGAGCCCGCAGACTCCCAGAAAGACTGTTGCTATGCCTTGCAGTGGTAAAACACTGTTACCCTCAAATTCCCTCTTAGGGTGAAAAAAAGTCCCTCGTCTTTTCCCAACTGCATCTCTCCAAAACATAGGGATGGCATAGACATGGCTTGTGCATCTGTGACCCGAGAATCTGCTCCTGGAGAGAAAGGACATATTCCCTTCCATCTTGGGTCTAGAACATCAGTTCTCCAGTGATCTGATTCCAGAGTGCACACTCATGTGTCCTCCTACAGTCTCCGCTACTCACTTAAGTAGCTTCCAGTTCGCCCTCTAGAGCAAGGGAGTCAGTCATCAATACAACCCAAACATTTCTACTCGGAAAGATTTAGCGAGTGTGGCAGCACACCCGAGGCATCTATTATTAATTGTTAGGCGGTCTTAGAGTTGAGTTCACCGATGGAACTCAGACATGGGCTCTGCATTTGACATTACCCAGCTAGCTCACACTGTATACAGAAGGTGCTCAATAGGCGTCCTAACTACGGGCAAATGAGTAACTTTAACTGTCTACATTATTAATTAGCACTACATTTACAGGTTCATTAGCTCCGTACTATAACGAAATCTTCACCTGGCACTAACTCTTGCCATACTACTGAGGACAAGAGTTTGCAGTAGTAGAGTAATGTGCATGATAGAAAATTTAACACAAGATTATTTTGGCTACAAAACCATGTCCAAGGTTAAACAGTGAGAAAGTCAAAAGCTGAAGCTACAGATATCTGATGAGAAGATCTCAGAGGCCGTTTCTGTTACAGGAGCTTTAGGAAAACGAGTTCACTGCGAGCTGGGTTAGTGGTCAGAGTGCATGCTGCTCTTGCATAGGACCAGAGTTCAGGGCCAACACCCATGCCAGGCGGCTCACAACTGCCTGTAACCCCAACTGCAGGGGATCCAACGTCCTCTTCTGGTCACCCCTTTCCCAATACACATATGAAGATGAAATGCTTCGGCATGTCTAATGTCTGACTACACCTCCTAATCTGTCATGGATAATGTTACCCTTTAGATATTAGCAACTCAAAATTATATCCACAAAACACAGGGAATATTTAGCCTCCAGGGTTTGAAAAGATCCTGCCATTCACTTTTTTTCTAGCAATGTCCTCTCACAGATCTACTGAATAAAATTACTTCTTTTAATAAAAACATACAAACAAAAACTTGAGCTCTGAATGTTAGGGTCCTCTATTTGAACACATCACTTAGAGTGAAAAAAAGAAAAAAGGCTTCTCTGGAGGCTGGAGAGATGGCTCAGAGGTTAAAAGCACTGACTGCTCTTCCAGAGGACCTGAGTTTGATTCTCAGCAACCACATGGTGGCTCAAAACCATCTGTAGTAAGATCTGGTCCAGGGAGAACACTGTATACATAATAAATAAGTCCCCCCATAAACTTTAAAAACAAAAAGACTTCTCTGTAATTTGTGTGAACATCATAATATAATGCTTTAATTACCTGGTAAATCTTAATATATATGATCATATTCTTCCTTCCTTTGGTTTTTTTGTTTTGTTTTGTTTTTGTTTTGTTTTGTTTTTAAGACAGATTCTCACTGTGTAGCCCTGGCTATTCTGGAACTCTCTCTGTAGACCAGACTGGCATCAAACTCACAGACACCCACCTGCCTCTGCCTCCTGAGTGCTGAGATTAAAGGTGTGCACTACCACCACCTGGCTAATAGATGGTTATTTCAATCAGTAGTCAATATGAAAATAGCTGATTTTGTTTGGCTTTGTACAGAGTCTCCAATATCCGGTGTGCATGCTGCATTTATAACGTTACAATTTGTCTCACTTTGGCGTTGGATGAACTGTGTTCCAAATGTCCTCTAGCAACGCACTGTTCCATACAGGTTAGCAGAGAGCCACATTTTGTAAGACCAATGCTTTCAAATATTGAACAGAAGACGTACCTTTCATGTCTGAGGCCAAAAGTTAAACTGTTCAAAATATAACTATCCTAACATAGCAGTATGAAAGTACTTGATTTTCTAATCTGGCAACATAAATCGAATAGAACAGCAGTAACATTCTCCCATGTTTTTTACGTTAAATTCACAGGAACGGACACTCAGGCCATCTCGTGGCAATGTGTTCAAACTGTTAAAGTAGAAGTTTGAAGAAAAGGGAACAATGTCATACATATATCCTCAGGGTAAGACTGAGCAGAGAAACTGTTGAAAGGCTCTCATATAGTCAGTTTACAGCAGCCCTCAAGCTGTGTGAAAAGACACAACAAGCTTCCTAGGGAAGTGCAGGAAACACTCATTTCCTGGTACCCAGTAGCACTCCCAACAGGGGCGTTGGTGCTCAGTTAGTTGGCCTCAGGGCTAACCTGTGAAGATAGCATTTGATTATATGAAATGGGCAGCACTGAGTTTGAGAACACCCACAAAAGATAAACGCAAAGGGTGGTGGTGGCACATTCCTTTAATCCCAGCTTTTGGGAGGCAGACAGGTGTGGTGAATCTGTGAGTTCAAGGCCAGCCTGATCTACAGAGTATGTTCCAAAGCTACAGAGAAACCCTGTCTCGAAAAACAAAAACAAACAAACAAACAAAACCAAATGTATACCCCCAAACGTCAGTAAGAAAAGATAAATCATTTAAATTCATAGTTCGTCAAAGAAAATGAAGCCAAGGAACAAGGAAAGATGCTAGACATCCATCACAGGATATAAAGGAAAAATATAGGGAGGAACTACTTACAGCCCAGTCAGTCTAGTGACAAAAATTACACTGTAGCAAGTGTTGAAAAGAATGGCAAATAAACGGGACTCTCGCCCATTTCTTGAGGAAGAGTGCCAATCTGGAAAATGTCTTGGTACACCCTTGAAAGCAACTGTCTGAGCTTCCAATCTTTGAGAAAACACCACAACCAGAAGCAAGTTCAGGAGAAAGGGTTTGTTTCTGCTTAGTTTACAGTTGTCATGTATCATGGAGGAGTCAGGGCAGGAATTCAATGCCGAAACTGAAGCAGAATGTGGAGAAATACTTACTAGTTTGCTCCGTGAGTTGCTGTTTTATACAGCCCAGCGACAGTGGACTGGGCTTTCCACGTCACTCATTAATCAAGAAAATTCTCCACAGATTTGTCTACAGGCCAATCTCATGGAAGCAAGTTCTCATAGGGTGTTTCCCTCTTCCCAGATGAACCTGGCATGTCCAGTTAAAAAACAAAAAACAAACAATAATGTAGACATATCTGTATTTTCTCCAAAAGCTAAGTTAGAAACTTCGTTCAAATGACCAAGTAAAAAGTTTTGATAACAGAGGGGAGACACTATCAGAAGAAGTGTATTAGAGACAAAGAGGCAGCTGGACAGCTAAGTTTAGAGCAGTGATTCTCAACCTTCCTAACACCGCGACCCTTTACTATGCCATGTTGTGATGACCCCTCCAACCACAGAATTATTTTCATTGCTACTCCATAACTATAATTATGCTACTTATGAATTATAAATATCTGGTCTACAACCATGACAAGGTTGTGGCCCACAGGTTGAGAACTGTTGGCTCAAAACACAGAAAATGCTTGTGTAAGATTGGTTTGTAGGCAAGCCTGTGGGCCATTTTCTTAGCCACTGATGAGGATGGGCCCAGCCTCTTGTGGGCGGTGCCATCCCTTGGCTGTTCTATAAGAGACCAAGCTGAGTAAACCAGTAAGCAGTACTCTATGGCTTCTGCATCAGCTCCTGCCTCCAGGTTCCTGCCCTAGCTGCTTTTGATGAGCTGATTTGAATGTGAAGAAAATAAATTTTTTTCTCCAAGATGGTTTTGGTCATGGTGGTTCGTCAATAGCAACAGTAACCCTAAGACACCCCCATAGGTAAGACTGGGCAGATGAATAAGTAGCAGGAGTTACATATCCAGGAATGATAAGACAGCACTATGTGGTAGGGGAAGCAGTAACAGCCAAAGCCTGTATTAAACTAAGAAACCAAATCTGATACCCAGTGAATTATGTTGAAAGAACTGAGACCGAGTAATGATACAGAAAATCTACTTAACTATAAAAGTGACATAGAAAACCTATTTAACCCAACTATAAAAGAATCCCTCAAGTCTAAGAGGGAAAAGTGGACCACCATTTTTAGGGGACAGTTGGCAATCAAAAATACAAAGAACCCTATTCATGTTCAATTAGACTTAAAATACCAAAGTAGAGAATACTGAGCTTTAGGTGTCAAGTTATTTCCATAGGTTATCTATCCCATTAGAATTGATCTGAGTTCAAGGACAGCCTGGTCTTCGGAATGAGTTTCAAGATAACTAGGGCTACACAAGAGAAACCCGGTTTTGAAAAAAACCAAACCCAAACCGAAAAGCCCTAAAAATAAAACTAATTGGCTTGTCAGCAAACCCAGAGAAGCACTGATGGATTTCAAATCCTGCAAATGAGGCGACCACTCCCTAGGATCACTGTATGCATCAAGTTGTTCTTTAAAACAAGCATTGCTCATGATAAACAGAAGCCAATGCAAGATACAACCACCACCACTGAACTGGCACTGCAGGTTATCTAGAACAATGTCTTATGGATAAACAAATGAAAAGTAGAAAATAAAATCAAACAAGTGCCCACTGCTCCGACGTGATGGTTGGGTAAGTCTTGCTGACACAGTAAACCCCCTTGTTTTTTCCCACATCAGTTTTAAGGAGTTGCAGCAGCAAGTATAGAGGTGCTCACTACAGGTCTTCAAGACTTACTAAAGCTCTGGGAGAGAAGTCAGAGGAAGTGACAAGCCCTCTGTGAGACATGAGCCACCCAAATCCCTTCACCGCTTAATGTACTTGTTTCCAATGCTTATGTGTTCGTAAAAATAGACAGCACATGTCACCGAACTTACAAAATTTTATTCATAACAAAACAAAGTTATATGTATATTTATTCTCTTTGGCATTGTAAAAACAGAAATATTTACAGGTATAAAAACATTGAGACAGACTTCAGAAACAAACATTACAACAGATACAACCCAAGAAGGCTCACACGGACAGACATTTAAATGGACACTTAAATTGACGTGGACACAAGGGAAATGTGGTAAAGCCTGCAGATGCTGCTAATACCGAACCACATCTGTTTTAAAGACTCCATAGAATTACAGCCTCTGCTTGCCATAAAATCCAATCAATCTTAATTTACCATCTAAGTACAAATAGACGTCCAGTTTCTCTTTTTCTTAAAAGAGTTAAGTATTTGCATTTGTATGGACAAATTTAATTTAACTTTAAACTGTAATTATTTTAAGAGGCTATACATGTCCTCTATTCACAAAGGGGCAAAAGGCACCATACATTTTTTTTTTTAACCTTCTGAAGTTAAAACCTAACATTTCTTAAAAAGTAGAAATTAAGATTGCCTATAACTGATTTACTAAGGGTCACAATCTTTGTAAATTCTTTTTACTCTTTTTAGTTCCAGGCAACGGGCCCGTCATTTTACAGCTTGCTTTTAGGAGCTTGCCATTCGAACAGTCTTTGGTGTTGTTATGATAATCGCACAGACACTTTGTGCAATAGTCGAATCCACAGCTTTCCCGTTTGCAGGTAGCTCGCTCTAAGTAGTGATCATATTTTGCAGGGAAATTGCAGCGGACACAGGCCTTCAAGCCTTCGTTGTTTTTTAATGTCTTGGCCATCTAGAAGGGGGAAAAAATCCATACACGTATGTTAGTGTACTAAATGATATTTGGTAACTAAACCAAGAAGGACGCTATGCCTCCAATGTATCTACCCCCCCCCCCACACACGGTTCACGGTTTTTACTATTTGTACCACAAGGAACAACAGGCGAAGGCGTGCTTTTCTGAAAGGCCCGTCTGTCCTTAGGACAGTAGTCATCACAAAATGAAGCATGGACTAGTTTGAGAAATTTCAAGGTCACTTAGAATAAACAAAGAGGACAGAAGATGTGACCTCTTCAACAATGGCGACTTCACTGAGTAGCAAACATTAGACACCTTGTAGTGAACTTTGAAGCCCTGCTTATTGTCAGCTAACTCCCTTGGTCAGTAAGCCCCCCCCCCCCATGGCTAATAATTACCAATTCGACAGTTACCTCGAGGAACTCACTGTGCCGGCTGAAGGCAGAGCCTTTCTGATCACGCTGCCTGGGGAACTTGGCTGGAGCATCTTTTTTGGGAGGAGCCCAAGTCGATGACTTTTGAACAGAAGTTAGTGCAGTTCTGCACACAACGTATCCTCTGGTTGAAGCATGTAGTGACAACTTACTGTTTTCCTGATTGGAAGGGTTTAATAGATTTGCAGTTGGTAAAAGAATCAAACAGGAATGGTATATCCAGCCGCGCGTTATCTGCAGGTTTACATACAGCCCAACAGAGCTAAGCACAGAAACATTCTAAAACAGAAACCAGGATGAGCCTATGAGGAATACAAGGTGCCTTTAAACTAACCAAGACCAGTCCTGCTCACAGAACAAATGGTCGTCCTTCCCACCGCCAGTAGGTGGCAGTGGTCAGTTAGCAAACGTAATTAGTACAGGTTTTAGAGGTCAAGATACAGCTCAGGCTGTTGTCAAACTTCTCAAAGCCTCCAAGATTCCCAGATTACAGACATCTGCCACCACCCTACCTTAGTGGCACATTTTAAGGTAACCCTTTAAGTGGACTCCCATGACCAATAGATACAACACAGAATGTAAGTATCCCTTATCTAAAGTCACCGGGCTAAGTAACAGCATGTTTGTTTGTTAAATAGGTCCAACTGTAAGACCTCAACTTCCATTCCTACACTGATCATTGTCAGAAACACTACAATTATCAAAAATTCAACACTTCCCCTATACCAGCAGTTCTCAACCTGTGGGTTGTGACCCCTTGGGGGTGGGATTAAATGACCCTTTCACAGGGGTTGCATATCAGGTATTTACATTCTGATTCATAACAGTAGCAAAATTCGTTGTGAAGTAGTAATGAAAATAATTTTACCATTGGGGGGTCACCACAACATGAACCGTGTTAAAGGGTCACAGCACTAGGAAGGTTCAGAACCATTGCTCTGTACAAGACTCTCCAGTAATGTGATAACTCAGTTTTTCTTGTAACTGACCAAGTTAACACACACCACCCATGCTGCGGCCTTTATTTTGAAATTAGTCTGCACACTGCAGCTTTCCTGCAGTGCAAGTTTCCAAAACTTGTTTAATTAAGAAGCCCTCCCTGTACACACCGCCCTCTCTTTCTCTCCAGCCCCTGGAGGCTGGTGTGTTCTATGAATCTAAGGGGCTTACAAAGAATTGTTTTTGTTGTTTTTTTTTCTTCAAGGAGCCCTGGCTGTCCTTGAACTCAGAAATTCACCTGCTTCTAAGTGCTGGGATTAAAGGCGTGTGCTGCTGCTGCCACCACCACCACCCAGCCATAAAATGTCTCTTTCTCTAAAGGACACTTCAAGAAAACACCACTTAGAAGAACTTACAAGGATTCTCTGCATGGCCTTGCTGTATAGCTGGAACGCTCTTTTATCGCTTTCTAATATCTTCTTCCAAATTCTGCTCACTTTAGACAAACTAGAAGCAAAGGAGACAAAAATGCTAAGATGAACGAGAATAGTCCAGTGCAAACTTTGCTAACCCGACTGAACATCGAAAATGCTCAGATGACCAAGCCTAGTTATTAGTCTACTACCAGACTACCAAAGGGCCAAAATGTTAAAATGTCAAGCTTCTATTGTACTATCTTTTAGTTTCTGGAGAACCAATTTCAGACAGGCCCAGCGTGCATTTCCACATTAGCTATTTGATAACAGGACTCCAGGCTACTTGTAATAGATTTTGAAAACCCTTTATGGTAACTGAAATGGCACACTCCACAATGCTGATTACAGCAACCAACACACCCACTCAGTTTCACTTCAGCAAGCCAGATGATTCCATACAGAATATATACTTCTAATAGGAAGACTACAAAATTCAAAGCGCCCAGAATAGACACAGGTTTCCCTTTCCCTTTGTTTCTAATGCCATAGGACCCAAGCCAGCTCTGTTAAAGGCTGCTTTACACTAGTCTGCTCAAGTGGACCCCGTGTTTATCATATCTAATTAATACATGCAGTATGCAACACACTCACTTTATTAAGTCCATGTCACTGAGCTTCGTTAAAATATTATCTAAAAGGTGTTTAAATCCTCTCCGGGAGAGCTCAGTGAGGATATCTAAGTGCTCCAGACCCATTTTCTTGCCAATTATATTTTGCAGTCTAAAGTTCCCACTGGCGATCACTTCCTTCAGCATTTCTCGATCCACTTTAGGGTTTCGCTTGGAATTCTTCTTTAATGTTGAGCAGACTACTCTTTCAAAATGCAGGGCAGGCAGCAGGGTTTTGCTGGGATACTGGTCTGAGCTCTGTGATGCCGGGAGGCAGGGCTGGGGACTGTTCTTTAAGTTCTCCAGAATCAGGGTGCCGTCCTCATGGCCACTTTGATGGGAAAAGGACAAATAGCCACTGTCTTCATACAGTCTGCTGGCCTCCAGCTCTTCCAGGTCACCGGGACTATTGAGTATTTTCTGTATGCGTTGATTTTCCTTGTTATCATGTCCCACAATTGGTGACTCTATAAAAGATAGCCTTTCTTGGTTTCTAAAGCAGTCCTTACAGGACGGCTCCAAACACACAGAGTCGAAGGAACCTTGTCTCCCGCTGTCCTCAGGTTTTACCACTTCAAGTTCAGAAAGATCAGGGTCGCAATTAAAACACTTCATTTTAAAGGAAAGAATAGGGCTTTCTTCTTTACAAGCTACAAAAAGAAAACAAGAAACAATAAAAATCACTTTTGTGCTAACATGCCCTACAACTTGTTGGGCACAGAACCCAGGATTTCACACCAAACACCAGGGTCCTTAAGTGTCCAGTAACAGAAATGAACACATTATCAACACCATGGTGTGCATGTCCTAATTAACAGAGTATCAACCCAAAACTATTCACCAATCTGTGGTTACATGTTTCTTTAGCTGTCCCCACCTGTCCCAGGACACCACATTCATCTACTTATCGTTATTTCCATAGACTTCCTTGGAATGAAGTGCCCTGACCCACTTTTGTTATTATGTGGCCAGGGGACAATCTAGGATGTTGGCTTTCTTCTTTCTATCTCTGTGTGGGTTCTGGTGACTGGGCACAGGGGGTAAGCTGGTGGGAAAGCACACTGAACTTCATTCAGGTCTGGCTATGCCAATCCCATTATACCCCGTAGTCAGGTCAGGAAATGCCCAATGCAGTTCCTCATTTGTCTGAGACAGGACTTCCAGGAACAAGTACACTATAGTGCAACAGCTTTGGCATCAAACCTTAGTCCAGGGAGATTTAATTTTTGGCTAAAACTGTTCTAATTTTGCTCTCATGATCACATGTTGGCATCATTAAAAAAAAAAAAAAACTTATCCAGACTACAGGATTCTTTGTTTATCGTCTAAATTAGAAGAAGCATCAGAAGACATATATATGTCAATCCATCTTAGATCAAGAACTTTCCTAAGATCAAGCTAAGTGTTTAAGAAATACTTTGTATTCTGTTCATGTAAAGGCATATCACCTGATTCCATACCCCCCAATCAATCAATGTGGGGCACATGTCTAGTTTTGCCACTTCATTCATCTGCTGCCCACTTAATGATAGATTAGGGAGGAAGTTAGGTATTAAGTGTGATCTTCTTTTAGAGGTAGGCAGACCAAACCTGTGCATTTGCCTAAAAAGAAATTTGAAAAAGTCACAAGGCATTGGCAATGGTGGACTGTAGGGAAGTACATGGAATTAAGGTTAGATAAGTCCCCAATGGGGACTGGGGTATAAGTCTGTAGTAGAAAGTAAAGACAACTGGACCCCGATTAGCTAATGCACAGGATGTGTGTTGTTAAATAGAATAAGAAAATATTCTGTGGTTTAAGACTCCAACAGTTAACATATAGAGTATCTCTTACTAAGGAGGAAATGACAAACAGTTAACCCTTATAGCCTTAGTTTTCCCATCCACAAAATGGGGCAGACTGTATTAAATAAAGCCATCATCTAACCAATAGCATCTGTCACATCGCTCACATTAAGCCACACTCTCACATTGTTTCATTGAAAAAAATCAAGATAAATTCCACAAGTACAAATTTAGGAAGCAAACATTCAAATGAAAACAATCTCTGGTGAACTTTCCTAACCAGATGATTCTATTAGGATATTTTGGTTTTCCTTAAAAAGAACCTACAGATAAAAATCACATCACCACTCCTCGGTCCAAGCGCTTGGGTGGGGGAGGGGAGAGGTTTAATAGTTATAGAGTGCACTCAGTCTGACCTTTGATTCAACTAAAGAATACCGGCTTTTACACTCCAAATCAAACACTCTAAAAAATTGTCGATAAAGTCTATCTAGCTCTTCCATATGTTAACCAAATTTCAGTCTCAGCCCAAGGAAAGGTGACTGAAAGTGTAATTCTCAAGAGAAAGCCCACATGGAAAAATGTTGAAATCCACTAATTCATTTATAAAAAGTTCCTTTAAAGCTGTAACCAAGTCCGGGAGGGGACTTGGAGGCAGCATGGTATCTCCTGTGAACGAAAACTATTCACATAGGAGTCAGGACCTTTTACAAACACAAGCCACTTAGCTAGCAGTTTCTACCCCTCAAGACTTAATTCCTTTTCTGATGAAGGAAATATTACCAAAGAACTGCTTTTATCCTTCAGTTTTGATAATTTCTAGGGTAAAATAGATGCACCTGGCTTTCACTGAGGCCAACAAAGACAGATTAAAAAATACATATATAAGCAACTGAATTTTTCAACTCTCATACAGGCTTTGAAACAAGTGACCATTAATTAACTCAATCGGGGATGGGGGGCAACTCTTGTTTGATTCTCACCAACTAAGCATTAAAGGCCAATTCATGCTTTTTTTGGTTTCCCCCCCCCCGGGGGGAGAGCGCTTTCAAAACCCTCCCCTGAGGACTCCAGGCCTTGAGACTGAGAGAAGTTAAAAAAAAAAAGGGGGGGAGAAAATAAATCTTTTCCCATTGAGTTTGGTAGGGTGGGCAGAGGGGTGGGCTCTACATTTGGCGGGAGCCCCTAGAAATAAACGCTGAGGGGTGGGTGGTGGGAGATGCCCCGAGGGCGCGGTGCACGAGGGCGGGAGATAAGCAAGCGCGAGCTCAATCTCCCGCGCTCTCCGGCCAGGGCGCTGAGGGAGAAAACTTTGGGAAACTGAGTCGGGATTATGTGAGGCAGCTAAACAACTGTGGGGGAGAAAAGGGGGGTGTAGGGGCAGGAGATGGGGCACCTGGCAAGCTTGGGAGCCCAAAGCCCTGTCACAGCAAGGGGACGGGTGGGGGAGGGGAGGGAGCATTTGGCGCCCATGCAGGGGGGGTGGAATCCCGCGCGCAGAAGCCACCACCTGCACGTCCCCGGTGCGGGCGACCTGGACGCGATGGGACGGGCGGACCCCGTGCCCGCCGGGCCCCGTCTGTCCACCCTCCCTCTGCACCAGCCGACTCCCCTCCGCCCCGGGACCCCGCGATCTGCATGCACCCGGTCGGTCGGGGATCCCTACGACGCCCGCCTCACTCACCGTCCGCGACCGTCCGCGCGCCGAGGCCGCAGGGGCAGGGGGACGGCCTGGGCAGCCCGCTGCAAGCGCGTCGGTTCATGCCGGAGAACGCGGGCCCCGACGCAGGTCAGGCGGCGGCAGCGGCAGCGGCGGCGACCACTGGGAAGATGCGACCGGCACCGCCGAGCTCCAGCTCTTAAAAGGCGCGCCAGCTGGTACTTTTAAAATCTTTGAATTTGGTGCCCAAGTCAGAGCAGACCAATGGGGCGCGGCGTCCGCACGCGCGCGCCAATAGGCAGGCGGCATGGGGGGGACGCCCTCGCTCGGCCAATAGGAGGCCGCGGGGGCGGAGCCGGCCGTGGAGCCCCGGCCCCTCCCACCCGCCCGCGTCCGCGCCTCCCCAAAGACGCGGAGGGTGTGGCTAAGGCCCTGGGGGCGGAGCCTGCGAGGGCGGGGCGCCTGCGCAGACCCGCCGCGCCCCCACCCCCCCATCCCGCGAACCGGTCTCCCGCCAGTCCTCGTGGCCTGCGGACAGCTGCGACTTCTGCCTGGAGATCTGCGATGCGCACGGACGGGGCCCGTGTCTTCCTCCATCGTGTGCTAAGTGCGGGTGCGGTGAGCGCCAAACCGGCCACGCGAAGTGCAGACCTTCCGGAGCGCGGCCCCTTCCCCTCCGCCTCCGGACCCGCCTCTCTAGGATTTAGGCGCGCTCCACTCTCCCTCCTAAATTGGCTCCGCCCCTCGCCTGGAGCCTCGGCGCCTGCGCCCTGCTCGGCGGCCGCGCTGCGGGCTTGGCGGGTTGGCGCTTGCGCACTCGGGGCCTGGCGGTTCCCTCCGGGCGGGGCGGGCAGGCGGGAGGACGAGGCGGGACAGATGGCTGCGGGAGGACCGCCCTTGCCCTCGCCTCGGGATGGCGCGCCGCGGGACTCCCGCGTTGCTTTGCTCCGCACCTCCCGGTGGCCGGATCTCTAGTCTGTGCCACAGCATCCCTTTGAGTTTCCAACCGGAAAGAAATCTTACGATGTTAATTGGTATTTGCGCTTTTCCCTTCGTAGGTTAAGCGCAAGACAGCACACCTGTCTCCCCCAAATAAGTCGAGCTCCCCACTTCTCTGGGCTAGAGGAGCCCTAGCTAGGTGGATATTTGCGTAGCAAGGGCTTGAGTGGATGTGTTATTAAGTCTGATGACAAGCGGTGGTGCGCCACTAATGATGCTGGGCACTGCACACCCTGAGTTTGTTTCTAAGTGGTGACAATACAACACACCGGGCTGGTTTCAGAATATGGCGCCCTCTAAAGCTGCAGGATGCTCTCTCCCAGGAAAGCCCACCCCCTCCACTGGCCATTTTCCGCTTGCTTTTCTGCAAGAGTATTTGACTTTCAGTAAACTTCCCATGCAGTCGGTGACAGCTCCTGTTTAAGGCGGGGCCAAAACTAGACTGAGTCGTACAAGTGCTGAGTGGATCCAGTTTTTTTTTTTTTTTTTCCTAAATTCTTTGTTCGTCCCAAGTTTTCTGGTATTTTCACGTTTGAAAATGTTGCATAAAAATAGTTATGGTGTTGTTTACCAACATTTTGGCAGCATTTTTTGTTGATTGAGCTTCTAAGTGTAAACGGCTGAAACTATGGAAGTCTTTCTAGGAGTTTTTTTTGTTTGTTTGTTTTTGTTTGTTTGTTTTTACTATTGAGAATGATACTGCCAATCAAAAATTTCAGCAAATGAAAATGGATACGAATTCGAGTGTTAAAAAGAACTGTAAAAAAGAGGCAAGAATTGAGAATTTTGAATGATTAGTTGTTTGTCTTTGAATATTTAAGTGAGCTTGCAAAACACTGTATAAAACATGCCTACCGCTCAAGCAAGGGGGTCAGAAAAGGAATTAGATCTAGTAGTACCCTGCAGATTTCCATGTGAAGTTGTACATTTCTTCTGATTACATTGCACAAGGCTTTTAGCTAATTTGCACATACCTTTAATCCCAGCTATTGGGAGGCAGGAAATTGAGTTACAGGACAGCCAGGGCTACAGAGAAACCATCATGAAAAACGAAAAATAGTTTTGTTTTGTTTTGTTTTTTTTTTAGATGCTGTACAAGGGAAATGGTTGTGTAAAATACACTACCTAACAGAGAAGTGGGAAATAACAGTGCAGACCACTGGTGGATTGTGTGCACAGTGATGAGGTTGGGTTTTGGAGGCAGTGAAAACCTATCAGAATGCTGAGGAGGGACAAGCAAAAGGATGGTATTTGCTTGCCATGATTCAATGATCTTAGCACTATTTTCACTCTATAATGATCGTGTTTAGAAGTCTAAGTCAAATTTCCCTGTGGTTGGTTACTGAGGCTTCAGAGCTAGTCAAGAGTGCAGACTTTTGAAGCCTCCAGGGGAAGGGGAAGGGATTCTTGGGGAACTAAGAAGGTGAAAAAGCAAAAACAACATTTAGACAAGATTTAGGAGTCCAAGGCCAGGCAGTGGTGGTGCAGGCATTTATTCCCAGCACTCAGAACACAGAGGCAGGAGGATCTCTGTGAGTTCAGTGCCAGCCTGGTCTACAGAATGAGTTCCAGGACAGCCAAGACTACAAACCAACAACTTTCCTGTTTCAGAAATGTTATAGAATTGACAACACAGTCATCTAAGGGACATTTGCATCAACCATTCGAGGACTATGAATGACCCTGTCCCCAAGATAATCACTACGGCTGCATTTGCGGAGAACCTGAGTTTGATTCCCACACCCTCTGGCAACTCACAACTATAGAATCCCAGGGAATCAGATATCCTAATCTGGTATCCATAGGTACTGCAGGCACATAGTATATAAACATGCATGCATGAAAAACACCCATACATATAGAAAGCAGATTTTAAACGTGTTCTTAAAGGTAAAGTACCTTTCATGAGATTAGGGGGGAGGGATTCTGTTCATGTTACCTGCTTTCTGTGTTAAATATTGTAGGCAGCTTGAAAGCCCTTGCCTATCATTAATGGTATTGTGCTACTTACTTCCCAATAGTGAGATAGTAAATCCTCAGTACAACAGTATAAAATAAGTGTCCTGAAATTACAAGCTGAGTTCTGAAGGAAATTAGGTTTTAAATATATATTATTTAAGAGAAGCATATTATATATGTTCCTAAAAACTTAGACTACTGCTGATTCTAGCAAATCTGCAAAGTACCTCATAATTCCTTTATTATGTAGGCTAGAGGCTCTTAAATCCTTAGTAACAGCTGCATGGAACAGTAATCCGTTTCAATAGGAATTTTTGACAACAGTGCTGAGTCACAAGAAAAGGCATGGGTAGTTTAAAGTGGCCAAGTCCTAATCGTAACAAACAACTCACATTGTACCAAAATACCTAGTTTGATCTTCATAGATGAAAATCCAGTGCAGAGTCTTAAAAATCGGGGCTCTGATAAAGGTAAACTTCCTGGATTATGTACATATTGGATCTTAGTTTGATTGAGTCAGCTCTAACACATCTGAAGTAGAGAAACCGGAACTATTAGTTGCAGTTATTTTGGATTTACCATGAATTTTGGCCTGTGATGATACATGCAGTGACAGTTGACATGTATGAGAGTGAAATGTTTGCAATTTAATTCAGACCCTAAATGAATGAAAACATTATTGAAGATGGGCAGTAACTCTGGGTATTAGACTGAAGTTGAAAGACTTCAGTCCCATTCAGAAGGGACTTTTAAAACCTTACTTGTGAAGCTGCAATACTTAATATTAACGTATTGGGAACACCTGGGTTTTGGAGGGGAAACATTTAAACTATGCAGCCTTAATTTACTGCTAGTATGTGAAGTGTATCAGAGGTAGGTGTTAAAGAGATACAATAAGAGTGACTGGACTTTTCATTTCTTCCACAGCACAGCATCTAAGGGTACTCTTGAACACCATAATGGTTTATTTCATAAATTTGGCTTGCTGTTACCAGTGGTATTTGTTAACACAGTATTTTGGATCTTCCTAATTTTTGGATGACACTGACATTTAATCCAATAAAATATCATTTAATCTAGACTGCCTTCTTTCTTTCTTTCTTTTTTGAGACAGGGTTTCTATGTATTGCTTTGGAGCCTGTCCTGGAACTAGCTCTGTAGACCAGGCTGGCCTCGAACTCAGAGATCCACCTGCCTCTGCCTCCCAAGCACTGGGATTAAATGCGTGTGCCACCAATGCCTGGCTCTAGATTGCCTTTTATGCTATCGTGTTTGCCCAAGCAAGCTGAAGGTCTGAGGAGAGAAAACCTAGCCTCCTCCAATCAAGAAGGAATTCCCCAGCAAATTCCCTCTGAAGTCAAGTGAGCCATCCTCTCTCCTTGGTCTCCACCCAGCTGATTCACCGGGAAGATGGACACACAGTAGTCTCCGTGGGGCCACCCTCTAGTGAATCTGTGTCGATACACCCTATTGGTTCCACTTCTCTGGGGTATTGATTTAAGAGCCCGACAAGGCTTATAATCCAGTAAATTTTGCTCACACTTTAACAGGAGGCTTTTTGCTTCCCATGCCCCATGGGCTTGAGGTTCTCTGTCTGGAAGGCCCATGCTACCAGCTGCAAGGAACCCAGGAACCCTTCCACCGTTAAGTAGGCTGTGCCATGCCCTAACACAGGCCTCCCTCTATCTCTAGCGTGTGGAATGGAGCATCCTGTAAGGGTGTGCTTTCGCTCAGAACTTCATGTAGGTCACTCTCTCAGTCCTAGTTAATTCCACTGTCAGATTCTGTTTCTTTACAGTGCATTGACATAGATATTTCTGCTTAGTATTTGAAATTTTTCATCACCTATTAAATATTTTGCATAAAAACAACTGTCTTCCTTTGTGTCTCATTTTTTTTTATAGAGAAGAGTCCAAGAAGCTGTTAACTTCCATTCCTCAAGAGAATACCAGTTAAGTCTTTGCACACAATGGATTTGCTCCAGGATTTTCCTAGTCTATGTAGAAACAGCTTTATGAAGCACTTAGTCTTTTCTGGAAATGATTTCCACTAGAGACTCATAATCCGCATAGTCCTTCAGTGACTGGATCATGTCATCCAGAAGGCAGTCTCCTTGCATGAAGCTCTCAAGGTCATGCAGTGACTTGTTTATTCTGTGGTCTGTGACCCTGTTCTGTGGAAAGTTGTATGTCCTTATTTTCTCTGATCTTCCTTTAGTTCCAACCTAAGGAAACAGATACGAGATGCATTAGGATCCAGGACGCCTACAGCAATGCAAGAACCAAGTCTCTAAGTCCTGATTCCCAGATGGGATGGAGGAATGGTACAGAGAAAAGAGGGTAGACGTTAAAATCAGATACAGCATCCAGACCTGCCCCTGCCCTTCAACTCTCTATGGCTGAAGTCTAAACTTTAATTTCCCATCCGTGAAATACTGATGACATAATGACTGAGTCTGGCAAATGGCTGATATTTAAACAGTAGAAGCAGCATACTAATGTGTACGTGTTATGTGTCTATACCTCTGGGAATTCCTGTCATCCAGGGGTAGTGACAGGGTGATGGGTGGTCACACTAAAGAAGTCGTGGAAGGGTTGTGTGCAGCCTGTTCCCAGTATTCTTGCCTCCACTAGTTAGTTCAAAGGACTAAAGCCGAGCTGGGACTTGGTAAATGCTGACAAATTTAAGAAAAATCCCTTTGCCTATAAAAATAGAATAAAGCTCGACATAGGTACTGCCCTTATAATAAAAACAAGAATAGTAATAACATAAAAACTACAGTACCCATAAGTATTTTGTCTTTGTGTTTCTTTAATTCATTTTTACCTGGATCTTTCTAGCATTGTATCTTTTAGTAGTTTCTTCTTCTAGATGCATGCTGTATAGCCTTGCGCGTAACTTTTTCATAGCCAGCTCTCTGTTCTTCAGCTGAGATCTCTCTTGCTGGCATTCAGAAACAACACCTGAATCATGTTATGAGAATTATAGAAGGTTAAGACAAAAATCTTTATTATCAAAGGCTATTCCTTTTCTTTTATGAGATAAATCAACAATCTAACAGAAGACTATTTTAAATACAGGCCATTTTCACATCCTTGGTTAGCTATCAAAATCTTTACAAACCTTATAAAAATGAACATATACAGCAGTACAAATCCTAGTATTAGAATTAACAGAATATTATTTGTTTCCCTTTTTTTTTTATCTTATCTATTTCTATTCATAGTCCTCACTTATCACCTCAAAGTTTAACCCTTTTCTGAAGTTAAAATGACAAAATCTTACCTGCTCTCCAGTCTCCTTAACTACTGGTTAACAGAACTATGACAATTTGTTCTAGTTAAGGGAAGCCTGAAGCATTAAAGCAGGCGTCCTTGTCACTCACAAGACACCCCAGTACTCTAGTAACAGTTGAAAGCCCGGCTCTACTGGGCAGTGCACAATCTTTTTGCCCAATTACCTAGATTCAAACTGCCTTGTACTTTACAGCCTCAATGGCAAGACGCTCCTGAAACCACATAGATGTATCGTGTTTCTGTGTAGGAAGTCCAATGCTTTTATTGTCTCTGAGGTCCTTGTTAATATCTTACACCTAAGGCTAATAACTAGTGATGTAGAACGTCTTCTGATAAATAATACAAGTGATTATCTCACTGAGGTTTCTTTGGTAATCCTGAAATCGATTAAGTGTATATTTCAAAACCCAATTGGCAGGTGGCATGTAGTAACTACATGGCAACTACATGCTTGCCCTCCCCCTTCCTGACTTTGTCTTTATCCTGCATAACATCAGCTACAGAATCTACAGAATCAAGTGATTAGTTAAGAGCCCATAATAGTTTCCTTTCTTTTGGTAACTGAAGGTCTGCTTCAGGGGGAAACCAGTCAGTGCCCTGGAAACTGATCTTGATTTAGAGTCTCACGTTGATCAGCTCCGCACATACCTGTAGGAAGATGAACAATCCGAACGGCACTGTCTGTGGTATTTACATGCTGGCCCCCAGCTCCGCTTGCTCTCTTAGTATCAATTCTCAGATCCTTAGGATTAATCACCAGTTTAATCTACATAGACAAAGAAAAGTGGGAACTTCAAAACAAAGTTGCATGTGCCAACTGTCTTCAGGTGAGACCTACACAGTGTAAATACATGTTATACATAGAATTCTCATTAAAGACGGTTTAAGAATAGACAGTAGTTAGGATACTATTTTAATTTTTTTCTTTTTTAAATGAATAAGGAACAAACGCAACAGTCCCTAATCCTCAAAAGTTGAGCTTTTTGCCTCACAAATGATATGGGGACAGTTAAAAATGAGAAACTGGGGCTGAAGGGATGGTGAAGACTATATGCTACCCTTGCAGAGGACGAATTTGGGCAACACATCAGGTGACTCCCAGCCTCCTTTAACTTCAGCTCTGGTGGCTCCATGCCCTCCTCTGGCCTCCATATACACCGATCCACACACATAATCACATTAAAAAAAAAAAAAAAACAAACGAACGAAAAGAAGATGATGTAGAATTTTGCTGAATTCAAAGACTTCAGCAGAGGAAACAAAAAAAACAATAGCCATGTTAGTACATGTAACTATTTTAGGGAGAGAGGAGATGTGGTTTTTAAAGTATTGCAAATATAATTTGGAGGCAAAGATCATGAAGCCTGGGGTATACATTCCGTGAACACTGCAATCAAACAGAATGGAGCCGTATCCCAGCAAAACCACCAGAAACACCACGTTTCATCCCAGTAGTACCATCAGAAGCACCATGTTTCAAAAGTCTGTTCCCTGAACAACTAGAGACTGCTCTATGGCATGTCAATCATCCTGCAGTAAGATAACCCCTCTCAGAGTGGCTAGAAGAGCTAGAGAGGACCTAGCCCTCACTCCTGGGTCCCCGATAGTATCAGGGCTCCTGACATTGACTCTGTTGCCTGTCCTCAGCAGTTCTGTTCCCCATCGGGCTTCTCACAGATATTAAACACACGGAATGAAAGCCTTCCAAGTCTAGCATACATGTAAATAGTACTTAAAAAAAAAAAAAAAAAAGAAGAATAGTAGCTAGAAACCCTCACCTCATTCATATAGTCCCTTTTTTAGTGAATTAACTTGTCACTTTCAGCAGAAGAGAAATGAACAAAACAGGTCTTTTTCAAACAGACAGGGAACTTGCTTTGTGAGGTAAGACACGCACTCAGGTCCCTTCTAACCCAGCTGGGTCAGAAAGGAGCAACTGTGCTGAGTGACTAGCCCTTTGCAGATGGCACCTGGAGAGCCTACCCTGCAATGCAAAGTGAGGCAGGCAACCAGTTCAACAGTTAGTATTGCCTGACCCGTGAGGGAGGCTTGCAATACCCTTTACTGATGGAGACAGAATCCAGTGTAACCTGGACAACGTATAAACATTTTCATTTTTACCATCTGTTGCAAAATTACATTTCTTGAATCAAATTTTCAAGAGTAACTCAGAATGTGCAAGAAAAATCCAAATGATAAGGTTACAGTTGCTGGAGAGTGGCCCTGTGCTAGCTCCATAACTATGCTGTACCTCAGTAGGCTGGGGCAGAATTGCCACTGTCATGGTGCTGGTGTGGATTCGGCCTTGCTTCTCTGTCTTCGGCACTCTCTGGACTCTGTGCACGCCTCCTTCAAATTTCATGAGTTTATAGGCTTCCGGACCTCCAATGCTGGCCGACGCATGCCTCAGGCCGCCTTGAAAACACAGGAAGAACTGAATTCTTTTTACCATTCTACCATGCATAAATAATCGACCGTCTCATGTTTTCTCATGAAACAGAGTTAAAAGAGCCAGAAAGTATAGAGTATAAGCACATCACAAAACTTTAGCATGCCTTTGATATTCAATGTTTCAATATATAATCTTTAACTGTTTAAAAGATTTAACCTTATGGCTGAGTATTTTATAACTCTGTACATGTGTGGATGTGTAACACATGTGTGCCAGGTGCATGCGGAGTGAGAAAGCAGCATCAGACCCCTTGGGAATGGATTTATGGGAGCTGAGAACTGAATCAAAGTCCCCTGCAAGAGCAAGGGCTCTTAACCACTGAGCCAGCTTTCCAGCATCTTAATACACAACTTTTGTGTTCCGTTATTAAATTATAGTGCTGATGAGTTCACATCAGTAACAGCTAAAAGACCACCGTTCTGGTTTCTTATTGAGACAGGGTCTCCTGTAGTCCAGGCTAGTCCTGAACAGTGTAATTCTCTTGCCTCAGTCTCTTGGGTGCCAGGATTACAGATGTGAGCCCAGAATCCTAAAACCACTTTTCAAAGCTGCAGGTGATTATCATGGAATGGCTTTCTATCGTATTGTATAGGACATTTCAAGATTATATTTTTATTAGACCACTAGGTAAATAGCGAGCATGTAACTACTTAGTCAACTGCACTAATCGGTTCGTTTTCCTGTATGGCCTGCGTTTCAGTCCCCGCTTCCACATTCCAGCCTGGAGTTCCTGCCCTGACTTCCCTTCACGGCACTGTAAACTGAAGGATGCAACAAACCCTTTCTTCCCTAAGCTGCTCTTGGTCATGGCGTTGTTTATCACAGCAGCAGCAACTAACTAAGAGACTGACCTAGTTCACTTGGGAAATATTCCAGGGTTTCAAAATGCCATCTTCTAAACGCAGCGTACTGCTGGTACATGTCAAACATCTCGGAAGTGAAAAGCATGGCTTCCTGACCACCCACACCCGCAGTCACCTCCAGGATCAGGTCGCTCTCGTCTGTTTCTTCTGAAGGAACCAGAAGTGAAATGATCTGTAAACACAAAGACAGCACCTTCCCGTAACTAAGAACTATTCGACCTAATGCCCGAAGCTACAAAATTAGAGAATTCGGATAGGAAACCTACGTTCCTTTAAACACATCATTTAATACTGCTCTTCAATACCGTGTGCTTATCTTGCTAACTAAAAATGTATAATGCATAACTTCTATTAAGGTACTGATTTTCAGTTACATCTTAAATAGTATAAAATGCGTCTACTTTTGATGGGTTTGTTCTTGCTTCTTAGAATTCTTTCTTTTGTGTTTTGGATGCTCCTGCCTCCATCTCCGCAGTGCTGGTAATACTGGTGTGAACTACCACACCAGATTGTATGTGGTACTGGGGACTGAACTCAGGGCCTCGTGATGCTGGACAAACCCAATAATAACTATACTCCCACCCTCCACACTGGGAATCTTACGTGCATTCTATCAACTCCCTATTCAGGTAGTTGGGATTAAATGCTTGGAGCAGGAATTAAGTTAGAATTCCTGTAGAATTCCTGTAGAATTCCTGTAGAATGCAAAAGGAAATCTCCTCTCTTGAAATACAGGGCTAATATGGAAGGAAAACAGAGGGCCTCATCTTGCATTTGTCAGTTAGGCTTCTTTAACATGGGAAAGAAAACTTGATTTTGGATGTTTAGGACTGGTACTCCATCAATGCGAACATAAAAGCCATGTTCTTGCCCCTAGGAAGTTTAGTTTGCTGTCATTCTATAATCGTTCCTTTCCACTGTCTGTCTACAGTGAAAAAGAGAGAGAGAGAGAAAAAAAAAAAGAAGCAAAAGAAGATTTGTCTTGTCTTTTTGCCTTCCCACTAAGAGCTGGCACATGAATTTATCAGTGAGAGCTGTACAGTATACAATTCCTGTAGCATGAAAAACTTGGAAGATAGGAAGCATATCTTTTTCTGCTTTAAAATTCCCTTTGACACTGGTAATCCCTTCAGGGAGTGTGCATACTAGAGAAACATTACACTGTAGTCCTCCAATAGATAAAAGTGTCACTTGTACCCCAGTAAGACAGACAAGAGCTAAAAAAAAAAAAAAAGTCTATAGAGATGGATATAGCTCAGTGGTTAAGAGCAATGACTACTTTTCCAGACAACCTGGGTTCAGTTCCAGAACCTACATCAGGCAACAGGCAACTTACAGTCTCTGTAACTCCATTTCCAAGGGATGTGAAACCTTTCTCTGGCCTCCAACAGCATCAGGTATGTTTGTGGTGTACAAATACACTTGCAGACAAATATTCACACACACACACACACACACACACACACACACAGAGCAACAAAAGTTCTATCTAAATAGTATCAGGCTATTTTTCTGGACTCTATTATAAACTCATAATGAAATGCATAAAGAATAATGGTATAAATGTTTTATCCTTTGTATACATACCATACCTGGTGCTTCAGCTGAGTTATTTCTTTCTGACACAAAGTTATTTCACTCTCTGCAAGTTTCCTTAAGTCTTCATTCTCATCTAGGAAAAAGAGCAGCAATTATATGTTTTCTTAATTAGTGTGGAATTCACCTCCACAAAAGCCGTAACAATAGACTTGAGTACAAAAAAGTTTCAAGGGGTGGAGAAATGGCTCAGCAATTAAGTTTCACGGATTTAGAGATGGCTCAGCAATTAAGTTTCAGGGGTGGAGAGATGGCTCAGCAATTAAGTTTCAGGGGTGGAGAGATGGCTCAGCAATTAGGAGCTTTTGCTACTCTTGCAGAGAACCTAAGTTCAGTTGCCAGCACCCCACACGTTGGCTCACAACCGTCTCTAATTCCGGTTCCAGGGAATCTGACACCCTCTTTTCACCTTTGTGGGTACCAGGCATACATATGGTACACATGGGCACGGGAACGCAAATGGCTCATACACATAAAGTTAAATTTCACAAGTGTATGGTGGTTTTATTTGGTATGTGTGAGGACTTGCCTGCATGGATGTGTGTGCAGCAAGTGTATGCTGTGGCCACAGAGGCCAGAATGGGGTGCTGGACCATCTATGACTATGACTAGAGTTACAGACAGCTGTAAGCCGCTACACAGGTGCAGAGAACAAAATCTGGGTCTTCTGCAAGGGCAGCAAGTGCTTGTCACACTTATGCTTTCTCTCCAGCCCCAATAAACAGGCTAGGTTTACCAGGTTAGGCTTTACAATACCAAATGGATATACATTTAACTAGTTAGAATGCCCAGAAGAGGTACAAGAGGTTTAGCAGCTAAGTCTAAAGTTAGTGTCGGTGACTGTTTCCTTCAGATAAAATAAGCACCATACCCGAGCATGTGCTGGAGCTTGCCCAGTGTTTACATATAACATTCCTCTCATCTTTATGGTTGATTTATCTTTGAGTTCTCGCTTTTGACTTAAAGATCTACTTTCTCATTCGTCTCTCTGTTCTATGGACGTGTGCAGCTTAGGAAAGGGGATTACATACTCTTTTCTCTCTGAAATACCGTTTAGTATCTACCCTGACCTCTCTGATTGTTCAGGCTCAACAGCTTTCTCCTCTGCCGTAGTTCTCCTAGACCAATATGGACTTCTGTACCAGTATCCGTATAGGCTTATTTTTACTACCCAAGTATTCACTCAATGGCAAAGCTCTATCCCACCCCCCTCAACAAAACTCAACTTCTGTATCCCTAGCTTAAATTAAAAACAGAACTCATTCTGGTGATGATGAACTCACCCCCCATTGTAATTCCACCCTACTATTTTTATGACATAATCACCAAATCTTTCTTAGCATCTTGCAGGCCAGCTCTGTGACTACCTACCACTGTCTCTGCTTTGGATAGTAAGCAACATACTCCCCACTCCCTTATTCTCCACACTAGTCAGCTTCACGGTGAACTTTCCCTACATAAGGCCACTTCTTTGCCTAAAATGTAAGACACTGCCCACGGTGTACAGAAATAATTCTAATCCTTCGTCTTCCTGGTTTCATGTTTCTTTCCCGATGCCATCTCCCATACCTACTCCATGCCTACTTGTCAGGTGGTCAGGTGGTACCTTTATCCAAATCGAGCTCACTGGCCTTCCAGTCACTTCTCCTATTCCACCTAACCAACTCTTCCTTGCCTTTAGAGATCCACTTAAATACTACTTTCTGCTTTTCAGCACTCCTCTTTATACTGAAATTAAAAATCCAAACTTTTTATTCCCATTTTCGTGTGTGTGTGTGTGTGTGTGTGAGAGAGAGAGAGAGAGAGAGAGAGAGAGAGAGAGAGAGTATGCATGTTTGCATATGTGCGCGCACACGTAAATGTGGAGCCCCAGGGTTTATGTCAGGAATCAACCTCAATCCCTCTTCCCATTTTATTCAACATGACAGGGTCTCTGAATCAAGACTGGAGATCCCAAGTGTGGTCTACCGGGCAGACATCTCTGGAGGCTTAGCCTGGAATGCAGCGAAATCTGGAGGGAGACGTGCAATGGGTCAACACTATAAAGTCACCGGGCAGCAGAGGCTGTCGCAGGGACTTCTTCGTCTTTCCCTGAGCATATGAGCTGCCAGGAGGGTACCGTAGGCAACCAAGAACCTCAGTAACTTGAGGACTGACGGGCAGAGCGCCGTGTCAGCGGAGCCCTGCAGAGCCTGCCGGAGGACACCGGGACACCAGTGACGAGATCGGGAACGCAGATAGCTCCCGAAGCGGGTGGCTTACCGTGCAGCAAGGGCTCGGTGTCCCGCAACTCCCGCTCCTTCTCGCTGAGCATCCGGGCGGCCGCCGCCAGCCGACTTCCCCCGGCGGCGTCCGGATCCCCGGCCTCCGAGCCTGCACGGCGCTCCAGGAAGGCCCTTAGGGGCCCTTCGCGGGCGAAGAGCTCCTCGGGCGGCGGCGTAGTGCGGCTGAGGCCGCGGAGGGCCCACAGGCGCCGGGCGCCGCTCAGGAACCCGCTCCGCATCCCGGCCGATCGCCCGCCGCAGCCGAAGCAAGGAAAGGATCTCCAAAGTGCTCGGAGCCAGGTGCTCAAGGCCGGCTCCTAAAAGCTCTGCCGGAAATGTGGCGAGGACTTCCGGCAAAGTGTGGTTTCCAAACGTCAAAAGCTAAGGGGGCGGGGCGATCGGGCGTTTGCCCCGCCTCCAATCCTAGCTCGGAACCCCAGGCCCCGCCTTCAGAGGGTGTGGCCCTGCCGCCTTGGCCCCGCCTCCTGCTCTCACGAAAGCCTGGCCCAGCTCCGCCCATAGGCGGAACTGAGCATCTGTCCCCGCCCTCGGGCGTGGCTCTGAGTCCTTGGACACGCCCCCAAGCCCATACGAAAGCCTTGACTCCGCCTCCGGGCCGAGCTTGGACCCGCCCAGGCCGAGGATGCTTTTTAAAACCTTCCTTCCCGGGATGTGCAAAGCGGTCAAGACCATGCTGGGGAAACCATTGGGCAGAACCAAGCCCCCTGAACGTGGGTATCAGTTAGGAGACCTGGGCTGTCCGGGGCCTCTGACAGTGGAACCAGTATTCAACCCTAGTGCGCGAATGGATTTTGGGAGCCCATCTCCCATGGAGGGATGCTCTCTCAGCCTAGATACACAGGGGAGAGCCCTGGCCCAAAGGATGTGACAGACTCTGATGATCCCCCATGGAAGACCTCACCCTCCCTGGGGAGTGGATGGGGGTGGTGGGATGGGGGGGTTCTGGTGGGGGGCATGGGAGGGTGGGAGGGAGAGGGAACTGGGATTGATATGTAAAATAAGAATGTTTCTAGATTTAAAACAAAACGAAACAAAAACACCTTCCTCCCTTCTGCTCTGGAGTTGTTCCTCACAGGGGGAGTACTCGCTTAGCTTGCTCAAGGCCAGATCGGCCACTCGTATTAATCCCATCTCCTTAACTGCTAACTGCTGCGTTGCAGCTTCAAAAGATTTAACCACAGAGAAGTGGATGCCTGGAAGTAAATAAATACAGCCAAGCCAATCTTGGGAACCCTATCCGATTACTGGCTGTGATTTTGATTTGTTTTTTTGTACCGGGGTGGTTCACTGCTGATCAAACTTATCCTCCTGGTAGAATAAAATGGTAAATAATGGCCTCTTAAAGTGAAAACTAATTAAAACTATGAATTACAAAATTTCAAAAAAAAAAACAAAAACAAATTAAGCATCGTATATAATCAATCCTTAGAATCAAATACAAGAAATAAAGTCCTTCACATAAAAGCAAGCAATTTCAGTACCTCAAATTTCCATTATTCTTATGTATTTGAGTGGCACTATGTAGATGTTTAGTTGTAAGATGGAAGTTGGGACCAGTTTTGTTTTGATTCTACCAAGTATCATGTGGTTTTCTATCAGGAAAAGATATTTCTCACTCTAAACTCAATTTTGAGGTTATTTTTTTCAGCCAAAGAAATTATGGTGAGATCACTTTGAATTTACTGTGAGAAATCCCTCCACTGCACTCTTCAAGACATCAGCTATTTCAAGAATATATTTTATTATTTATAAACGGTGCTTTAATGTTACACAATGATGTGAAGAATCCACCCAGAAGTCATTGCACTCTGATAGCGGTATACCAACGCGCAAACAATAACTTGCCTAAGGATACATGGGAGAGCTCTTTATTAATTCAAAACATCTTAAGAAAATCAGTGTAATGCATATGCATTTCACAATAATATCCATAAATTCCACAATATAGCTAAATGAAAAACTTGTTAATTTGATTTACTTTGAAAACTCAGATACACTTAGCAGGAGACGTCTGAGTTTTCTTACATTATCGTCATGCTCAAATCTATTACATGGTAAAAATTGTAGCACTTTCAGGAAGTCTATTATTGTACACAGGTAAATGATATAACCTACCCAATGGAATAAAAACCTAGAGAAACTTACACTGCAAGAAAAAAGAATCTGGATTATCTATTCAGTTATGAGTACCCACAGTTATTTTGGTATTAGGAAACAGCCAAGCATGGTTAGTCGTGTATTCATGTACTCAGAAACTCTGTGGTCCACTAATAAATGTATTGGTGGGATACAAAATATGGAAATAGACTACTAAGTAGAATGAGCATGGAAGTAAGAAATTGTACACGTTCAAAATGACAAGTTTCACAGAATCAAATTCATGAAGATACATTTTAGTATTTTGCAAACTCTTTAAAATCGTACACAAGACATACCGGACAAACAGGTTAAAGCTACAGGGACAACATCAAATCTTCCACAACATTTCAGCGCTGCATACATTGCTCAGTGGATGGCATATAGGAAAGCATTAAACACGAGTAATAAGTAACCTCTTGCTACAATTAATGAGACTAAAATCTTTAAATCCAGCATATCTGCAGGATCTAGGAATGTATACAGGGTGTGCCAGGGACAGGGGAATCGGTATCACTTTTATGAAGTGAATATTCAAGCTAACACTGGTTTGGAATTTGACCCATCTCACTTCCTAATCCGTTGCATTTTCTTTATAGTATTTGTTAGGGGTCCTTAAATGGAGCCTCGTATTAGTGCTAAGATGTCTGACAGAGTTGTTTTTGTTTGTTTGTCTTTCTTGCCCACTGTAAATGCAGAGTCCGTTTACCTCTGAGACACCCTCTCAGCATGTGCATTACTTGACAGGAGAGAGGCTGCACTTTAACAGGATGCTTTAACCAGATGATAGGTGAACAGCAACAAAGCCAGAGCACTCAGCCTGCTGGCATGTGCCTTGGGTGTTGCGCAATAAACTTGGCGCTATTCAGGGATGGGCAGGTGGCTCAGCAGGGAAGAGCACTTGCTGCTCTTGCAGAGGACCCTGATCCAATTCTCAGGACCCACATGGGGCCATCGTTAGCTCCAATTCCTGGGGACTCTTCTGGCCTCTGGGGTGCTGCCCACACGTGGTCACATACATACATGGAGACAAAAGACTCATACACATGAAACCAAAATAAATCTTTACAATAACAAGGCAACAACAACACTGTTCCGAACAGAAACCTCGAACTCCTATCTAAACATGAAAAAGCTAAACAAATCCCAGCAGAACTCTGTTCTGCACAAACTGTCGAGGTTCTAGAAAGTCGCAGCTGAAAGGAGTCGAAGGAGAGGTGACAACAGATGGCAATGTGATTACAAAACGGAGGGGCAGAGAGAGACATTAGCTGAAGCATCTGGATATCGGAGTGGAAGACAGACTCAAGGAGTCAACTTTACTCTTCAGTCATGACTAATGGCTTCCTGGAGGTGTAGAGCACAGGAGGCCATTCTGTGCTACCTTTGTGATTTTTTTTTCTATAATGCTGAAAATACTCTAAAATTTGATGAAACTGTTAGTGAACACATAGCCAATATCATCACAGATTCATCATAGAATTAACCAAATGACACTACTATTAAAAAAGATGTTTTTGTAATGGTGCTGCATGAAATTGCATTTATCTCTATCACCTACTCACGTACTTGGTATATTGTTAACTAACTTGACTTTATATTATTCCTATCATTGGGAATATTGATTTTATTGCCTATGTCTCCATCTTTGAATGTGTGTGTGTGTGTGTGTGTGTGTGTGCTCGTGTGTGCATGCGTGTGAAAGTTCCTATTTAGATTTTTCAAGTGTGTTTCAAATAATAAGTGAAGAAAGTAGAGAGCCCAGGGAAAGTTGATGGGTAATAAAACGAGAACAAGCCAGGGGTTTGTGGTGCACGCCTTTAAGCCCCGCACTCGGAAGGCAGAGGCAGGCAGATCTCTTTGAGTTCCAGGCCAGCCTGGTCTACAGAGCTGGTTCCAGAACAGTCTCCAAAGCGATACAGAGAAACCCTGTCTCGAAAAACACAAAGATAAATAAACAGGGTGAAAGCACATGAAAACGACACTGACTACAGCCCTTCCTAAAAATTGTGGCCTGAAGAGCTGTGATAAATTATCATTTGCAACATCATTGTTCCCATGGCCACCCCATAGTTAATAGTCTTCGTTTTCAGGTGAAGAGACAGATTTGGAAAGGATAATGACTTTCCTACGATTTCTGGACATAAACGTCGCAAGAGATCAGCTGGGGCATTTCAAAAGGAAATGTGTCCAACCCTGCAGTGGTTTCTTTTATTATCGCTTTAAAACACACTTAACTCTTAACTATTTAAAGAGTGGAAATGCCGTAAATTGGCAGAAAAGTTTGCAACAGAAAACATTGAGTACAAGACACGGGAGGAAATTGAGTCTCAGATTGTACACATAACATTAAGGTGTTACCTTTGGTTATCACTGTTAGTGCTTCGGGTAACTGCTTTCCCCAACGCCGAGCTTCTGCTTAAGAACCAATGAGTCCCCAGCCCCATTTTCCCGACTAAGGTAACATCCCTTTTCTTCAGTGTTTTCGCTAGAATGATGGTCTGGAATGTTCACTTAAACTGAAAGGAAAACATGTCGCTTCTGACTGTTTAGGACTATATCTGTAAGAATAATCTTTTTTTTTTTTTTTTTTTTTGGACGTACACAGAAATCAAAGTTTGCCGTTGGGAGCCAATGCTCCCCCATACACTGTGTGCTGCAACCATACCGTAATCGTGTAGATAACATTCTGAAAGTAAGGTCTGGGATGTTTTAGTAGTAAATGTTTGCAGTTGTGGCAAGTGAAGAACTACTAAAATTATTACACGTGGCATATGCCTTTCTAAGGAAAATGGCTTTATATATTGATCAGAAATTTAAAACCAGAAAAGAATACTCAAATAGTTGGAAAATGTGCTTTGGAGATGGATCATTAAACAGCAACCTAAATAGACAGGGAAGCCAATCTTTTGACAATCTTTCCTATTTCAAAACAATATGCTAATATATAAAGCTTATTCAAAATTCATGTTATGTTGGGTTCTAGGTATATCTTCTAGCTGTTTAAAGACAAAATGGTGGTTTTTCAAAAACTTATTTTCCTACAGTTTATTTTAAATTCCTTCCATTTAAAATTCTTCATCAAAGCACCTGATATTTTTTGTTGCGAGTGTAGTTTCCACAATTACAATGTGACTTTTTCTGAGAAGATTAAAGAACTATAGAAAAAAAAAGAGAGAATAGATTTAAATTAAGGTTCAAGTATTATTTTAAATCATAACAGTAGGGAGAGGCATGTATTTATTTTCAACAAATAAGCCTTTTTCTAATTCTACAGTCCTTTGACACTGATCAAGTAAATACAGCACATACTTTTTATTAGTGGGCATTGGAGGGCACTAATACACATTCCAGGCACAATGACTCACTGTTAGAACTGGTCATATATAAATAGTGTATGAATTTTTGAAGACCATACTAAAATTTTGACTTTTGTGTTTCATATTTCCAGTATCAAGATATGCATGTGTGCCTTGTCATACTTTTAGAGCATCTGTGATAACCTCGAACATCGTAATAAAACTAAAAGAGAAGAGTCATCCATCCAGTGTTAGCGCGTCTATGTGGAAGAGCCACCTCTGAAGACCTCTGTCTTCAAGACACCTCTATATACATCCTCTACACCGTCTGCCTGCCTTTCCATAATAGATTCGCCTGTAGACAGGGACTACAAAAAGTGCTTTCGCTCCAGTGTGTGCATTGGCAGATTCCAGCAGGATACACAGTCATCTTGGCAGTCTAAAACACAAGGTGCGTCATTTGAAAGTGCGAGCATTTCCCCAGGGAGCTATGTACTCACTAGGAATGAAATCAAGCTTGAACAAAGCAAGTAAGTGTTGTGCTCTCGAAACGGTGGCAGAGACATCTGTGGAGGGCTTTTGTTTGTTTATCATAGCTCTGCGGTTTAAATAGAAGAAATTATATCGTACTTTAAAAACTGGCATAGTCATAAGTCCGCAGACACACTTCAAAACTTGAAACATTCTGAAATAAAATAAGGGTCCCCTCCCCTCCCACCTCCCCGGCATAGCAATTTAGCACAGAACTGTTCACACAGCGTGGCTAATGGCGGGGGCTGTGCAAATGTGCTCTAGAACCTTTTCAAGGAAGCTATTTAACCCCGGTTCCAAAAGACACAGCAACTTTGAAATGCAAACATAGCAAATGCCCAGGTTAGAGATGAGTACTCTACATGAAGGCCCTTAACGTTTACATTTGGTAAAATATTAGATGCATTGTCAAACAGACAACCCACTAAATAGTCTGGAGCATCTTGTAAAGATAACCCAAGATAGTAGGTCATCAGCATCCACAGTAACAACAGGAATATAAAGTCTACATTGGAAACAATTTCTCATGCAAAGTGTATATTACATATCTCCTGGTATGTGCACCGATTCATTGTGCCTCAAACATGGAAATACGTATGATGCCATACTCTAAATGGGGGTACACATCATAGTAGCATCATAAACATTAATCAAGAAAATAATTAAATGATTTTGAATGATGGAGCTTCACAATGGAAGCAATGATGCTCTTGTTAAGTTTTCTTGACTCTTTAGGAAAAAATAGGATTTTTTTTTGTAAACATCTTTACAACTATCTTTTTCTCAACATATGACTGAAACTATTCAAATAGTAAATATCTAGGTGACATGAATAAAGCACATCTTAAATACATTAACACTTTCAGGAAAAAAAAACAGGCATTTGTTAAAAGATGACTATTATAAATATTTTCTATCTGCATTTTACCTATGTTTTCAGAAATGATGTATTTAAAAGTGCTGAACATGGGAGGGTAGTCAGCAACGCCAGTGTAAACACAACATTTTGTTTTCTATTCTGCAATTTTTTTTTTAAAATCCCATTTTGTCAAACACTGCAACAGTTAAAATATTTGCATAGGGAGTAGGTAATAGCCCTTTTAATCATAGCTCCTGAATTCTATATAAGTTAGAAAATCATACTCATTTAAAAAAAAACAATTCTTGAAATGTTTAAATTTATGGAAAAAGAAACATGATGCCAACCTTTCAAGTAAAATAAATTTAAAAAGAAAACTGCAAACTTTCCTTTTAAAAAAATATGTTTAATAAATTAAAAAATGAGAGGTAGTTAAAAATGACAAATAAAACCTATAATTTTATTATCATCCTTAATATAAGGCCAGTATTCTCGGTGGATATAAATCTCTTTAACTCTTCCATTTTCTTTTTAGATTACTCAACATTATATTCATTGAATTTAAGATTAAAAAAATAGTCTTGGGGATATTGATACTGAAAGATAAGACCTTGATATCGATGTGATGATTGTAATTTTGGTTTTTGCACAAAACAACACTGTTCTGAAGGTCAGAGATTCATGCCAAGGTCAGGTGAGTATTTCATGTAAAAGTTGATGGAATTACAAAAAGTAATATTGGCAGCTAAATGGTTTGAGCATTGCCTTCTATTTGTGGCTGAGGGCTGATTGTTTTGAACAATGTTAAAACAAGTCCTTCTTGAGATACTACATGAAAACAGTTAAGGTCTGACATCGAAGAGTTTCATCTTCATAACTCCTTGTAAAATGTTGCTTAGGAAAATCTTAAGCTTTTCACGGGATTATACGCGCCAGGTGCAATCCCTCAAGGTGTTTTTTTTTTTTTTTCAGTGCTACGTGTAGGCATTCTTACGAAATCTTTTTCTTTACATACCCAAGCATATTGTTTACACAACTATTTTAGAACTGGAAAGTCATTCTTTAATAAGTTAATGACATTGTTGGACATTTGATATATACATAGACTCGTTTCTTCTTTTTACCTAAAAAAAGAAAATCACTCTTGGAATTTTCAACGAGATGGGATATCTTCAGATTGTTTTTGTGCTTTTTAAAAAAACTTTTCTTATCATTTTTTTGGGTTTTTTTTTTTTTTAAACGTAGCAAACTCTTCTGTGATGAAAATGCCAGAGTTTGGGCAGTGAACAACCAGAGGGACCTCAAACTAAGGTCTGTCAACAGGCAGAGATAAACAGCTACTTTTTCTTTTCATGGTCAGAAAAATTGGCTTCAAAGTCCACGTACTAAACATGGTATGTAGCATGGTTAAATATCACAGTTACATGACTAAAATAGCCTTTTTTTTTTTTTTTTTGTATCAGATTATGCTTAAAAATGCAAACCACAGCCAATCTGTTGGCAATTGTTTCTAAGAGACCATATTGCACAAAAGTCCTTAAATACAGATATAAGTTATGCTACTGATTAAATAGTACAACTAAGGGGCAGACAAAGCAGTTGTACTTTGCACATGCGGCCTCTGGAGATGCACTAGGAGTCTGTTCAGAGGACTAGGAACACAGGTTGCTCGCAAGTAGAACAAGTGTTAAATCAGACAAACGTAATTTGGCAACTCTTATACAGGCTTTTCCCCAAACAGAATCATGGATAAACTCGATAAAAAAATGGAGACAAGGGCCTTCACGACTCTCTCGCCAGCAGCCCAAGGGTGCCCACCTGTAGTAATTCTCCAGGAACTCAATGTCTGATGCCATGTAACTACTTATATTTCCTGTCCCAGCCCTCTGAAACGATTTTGGTTTTGGCCTTTCAAATGAAAACTAAGATTCAGAAGAAGAGGTGGCAGTACTTTCAACAAAAGCTTTATAGATCTGCGAGTTCAAGAATCTCGGGAAAGAATCCCTGTGCATCAGAGTGTAGATCTGAAGCTGGGCATCTTCATACATGTGAGGGCTAGGGTCCAGCAGGTTCCTGTTGATCACCTCCCTAACTCGAGAATCCAGGCTGACCTAAAATGGAACAGGCACAGACATGTCTGTGTGGTTTGCGAGCGACTTTTCAGAGAGACTTCATCTATTAAGACTGACACCCACAACCCCAGAGATTGGCGTTTTCAAAGGCTAACTAAGAATGTGTGATATCCCCCCCCCCTTCGAATGCTGAATTAAACAACAGCAAAAAGAAAAAAAGAAAAAAAGAAAGAGAAAAAATTTAGTTGACAGCTATCTTGGCTTCTTTGTGTTCACGATCTCCATGCATTATCGATTGCCAGAGAATACTCAGACTGCTATTCACCCCCTTCCTTTCCTGTGACCTCAAGGGTGACTCCCTTGGGCACAATTGGGCACAATTCTGAAGGCAGAAAGGAGTTCTCCTACCAAAATCAGCACACATGTTTATGGTACTCATTTGTTTCATATTCCGATGGGTCTCACCACGTCAAGGGCGGGAACGCACAGACCACGGAAAAGTAAGCAGAAACAGAGGTCGATCTATAGTCCTAGCCATGTGGTACCATCTAGGAAACGGCTTTCTAAGATCTCTACCAAACAGAAACTAGGATAATGAAACATAATATTTAATAAAAGAATCTTGGGAATCCAGGATACTTACCAAAATTAGCAATGCACTGTTGCTTTAAAAGTATACAGAAATTAAATTCAGTAAAAATAAATAGATAAAAATCCAGTAATTCTTCACATGCCCTTCTTACTGGACAATTAACCTGGGGCACAAAGGACATATTAGGAAAGTAGGAACAGATAAATAGCACCAAGGCCATGGTTAGGGGAATAGATTGAACGATCTGTACTGAAAGCTCACATTAGGAAAAAACACACAAACGTAGGAGGCTTCAACCCCCAGCCCTGCCAAAGGAGGAGGAGAAAAGGAAAATCCTACAGGAGGCAAAACAATCACCCAGGGCAGGGTGGCAGTGGCACACGCCTTTAATCCCAGCACTCAGGGAGGCAGAGGCAGGGGAATCTTTGTGAGCTGGAGGCCAGCCTGGTCAACAGAGTGCTTCCAGGACACAGTGAAACCTGTCTCAAAAAAAAACAAAACAAAACAAAAAACGGGGGGGGGGGGGAAGCACAATCAAAAAACAACCAACAACAATAGCCCAGAGTGTTGATTGTTGATTGCTTTCAGCTGTGATCAGGGTGTTGCAGTGCAGGGCTGACTGCCTCTCAACACACACGGCCTTTTGTGTTTATACTGAAATGCCTTGGCGTAAGCATTGTATGGCAGCCATCTTGATGCTGGCCGCCTTTCTCCTCCACAGGCAGGGCCATGTGCTGTCTGCATGTCTGCAGTGATCTGGGAATGAGCTTAAGCAGATCTCATCAAGTTCCTGAATTTAGCAGACAGGTGTGTTAGACTGACGGATACTCCAAAGGGCTTGCTGGATTCGGAGATCAGCAATTAGTCTGGTTGGTTTGACCCTAACTGGTTTATGCATAGAGAAACTTAGCCACCTCTTAGCTGGACCCCACAATCTTCTTTGTTGGTCTACTCAATAAAAAAATATTGGCATTGGAGTTTAAACGGGCTCATTTTATTCTGGAATGTCATTGTTGGGTGACATCCTGCCAAACACACACACACACACACACACACACACACACACACACACACACACACAGGTTTGCTCTTACTTTTAAACTTGAGAGAATTTTTTGTTTCAGTGGAGAAGAAAACTGAAGATCTGTGTCCAAGGAGAGAGGTTCATTTACTTCTTTAACAGTGAAGTGAAATCCAGTGTAACGATTACTTTTTGGTGTCACATTAGTTATCTTAAGACAAATAAAACCTACCTTCTAATTTTTGAACATTAACAGCAATGAAGAAAGTAAAGGGGCAGCTGAAGATGATTCTAAATACATGTGCACGTGTTCTCTCTCTCTCTCTCTCTCTCTCTCTCTCTCTCTCTCTGTCTCCTGGGCATGCTTCAATGGGCGATAGCCTTTTTAGACAAATGGCCCAGGGGACTCTCAGGCACATGGTCCTAGCATCATGGTTTTAAAAGGGCCACCGGCTTTAAAACATAGCAACTTGCCCCTGAGGGGTATCAGATCTAGAAAACACATACCATTTGGCTGAAGGTGAATGATCAAAGCACAGTGGGCAGACCTGGCCTTCAAGGTGTCTGGGGGTGGGGTAGGGGAGACACTGAATGGAACGCTTATTAAACTACCCGTAGAAATCTAGGCATTAATGGCCTTGAGAGTGGGCCCCGTAGAGTCGCACTGGTCTCAGAAATCCCACCTCGGTGTTCTCTAGACCCTTACCTCTTTCGGCGACAGTATGGAAATGTAGTCTTCATATATCATCCTGGCCTTTTCCTCGACCAGCTTTTTGTTCTGCTCTTTCTTTAAGTCTTCGCAGGCTAGCCAGAAGAGGAGGTTCTCCTCGCTGTACTCTGTTCGGAGGAACTCTCGGAAAAGGTTTCTTCCTGCAGGAGCCTTCATCATCTTGTCAAAATTCTGAGACCAGGACAAGACCTCGTCGGCAGTGGGGTTTTGGCTGCAGACACAGAAACCGAAGCCCATTAGAAGCAACTTCCACACCAGCCGAGGGAGGAGCTCGGGGGTTGAAAGCCTTTGTCACTTGCTGCCCTCTAATGGTCCCGTCCCGCTATTCCTCCTGGATGGATCTGGCAAGCCATCTGAGGGAGTGTTAGCAGTCCAGAGTCACAAATGACCAGATGGGAGCTGAGGGTTAGAACAGTAAGGAGCTATATACCACAAGCCCATAGCTGTCAGACAGCCCTAAAGAATCCCTCAAGTGGTGATGCTTCCCAGAAATGTGTTGTGAATGGACAGGAACATTCTGCGAATAATACTTTTTCTTTCTACCTTATTTGTGCTGTCTAACCATAAGAAGGAGTGGATTTTCCATCTTCAGTATGCGTACCTTATTATTTACACAGTCTAAAATAAGAATATGTTTTGTGCACTTGTCAAAAAATATCCCCCAGTGTTCAAAGTATTCCTTGGGAAGCAGAGGATTTTTAGAACAGGATGAAGGATTTTCTGGACAGCCATATATAATAAGGGTCACTATTTCATTGCCCTAGTCACATCTATTTGCCCTCACACCAAAGAAGGAGAAGCACAAAGCTTGCAGATTTCTTTTTATTTCTAAGATGATCCAGAATCTTGGCTTTTGGCTTTCTTAATTTTTCTTTTACCCAGGTATATTAAGTAGATTTGCAGCTGTCCCATAATATCTGAAGCCCTTTATCCATTTACAATGTTAAATTCGGGACTGTGGAGATCGGCTCGGTAGGCAAAGGGCTTTCTATGCCTCAGAACCTGAATTTGAATCCCTAGTACCCACGTAAGAGCCAGGTTAGGTGGTGTGCTCCACACCTCAGTGCTCGGGTTAGGGGTGGACATAGCCAGACGCCAAAGACTCACAAGCAAATAAGTTTAGCAAATTGCTCTCCAGGTTCAGTGAGAGACCATGCTTCAGAAGGGTGTGTGTGTGTGTGCGCACGCGTAGGAAAAGTGATACACGAGATCACTTGATGTGCACGTCTAACATCTACACATCCACACATGGGAGAGCACACCTGCACACATGTGTATACACACACACACACACACACACACACACACACACACAACACATACTTACTCTCAATAAAAAAAATTAAATGTACGGCTGTTTACCATCATGGTGAAATACTAAAACTTCTATAAAAAACAAGAAAGGGGGGGCTTTATAATTATGTGAACCGTTGACTTAGGTTTCTTCCTTTAATTTCTTGTTTTAGAAAGATTTGGTTAAAATCTGTTCTGGTGGCTATAAAACTAGGAGCTGGCTAGCTGGGTGTTTTTACTGGTTGATTTTGGTAATCCAGTGTGTGTGTATATGCAGATGTTATGTATGCATGTGTACATTTGTGTATATGTGTGCATGTGTGTTTATGTGGTGTTCAGATTCTTGTAAAGTGAATACAAATTTTAAAATAGTTCCAGCCAAAAGTAGTAAAATCAAGGCACTTTCTGCGATAACTCCTGCAATAATCTTTATTGAACTAACAGAGAAAGATAATGCTTGGCCTTGTAACATAGTGAATAGGAAACCTGGTCAATTGCAATAATGAGTAAGATCTTGCAGGGTTAGCTGCTGTCCATTCCTTAAACACATAAGAGATGATGCTTGGGCACAGGGTGGACAGAAGTGCCATTAAACACAGAAATGACTCCAACCCGGCCATCACACTCACCACTCCTCTAGGACCTGGATGCTCTCCATTTTTGTGGCGTGTGGGGGTCTCCCCGCAGAGTCTCCTCTTTCCTCATTCCTGACCGTGAGGCTGTAAAGTAACACACTCCGTCAAGGAAGTTACAAAGAGGCAAAGGAAATGATCAATTTCACAAGAGAAACAGATCACAGCAGATTTTATTGTCAACCATGTGGGGTTATTTAAAATACAGAAAGAGGAATAGCATGTTTAGATGGTGATGGAGAGTGAGAGTTGGTAAGTCTACATCAACTTAAAAAATCATAAAATAAATCAGAACCCACACATGGATATCACTGGCTATTCTGACTTCATTATCACATAACTTAAATTACTTAAGTTCTTTTACATAAGTGTACCTTTACAACCTCAACACTGGACATGCTTTAATATTTGACATATTGTTGTGTTACCTTTAAAAGTGGAGAGTCATTTTGATTTTTGCTTAGTTCTGTTCGGTTTTTCTCATTTATTTTCTCCCTATTAGTAGCTAAGAAGATAGAACATATCAGAAGCCATTACACACTCAGATACCTTTTTAACCATCCTTCCATTCAAGCCATATTTTTGTCATCAATACCACCATTCCTCCAGTCACTAAAGTTTTGAGCAACCAGATGGGGTTCTACGTCCTCAATCTCCCTGTCTTGCGAGAGTCAAGGAAGCAATAGCGAGGTTGTGGAGCAGGAGACCACTGGATGGGTGTGATAGTCATTTTCCATCGTCACCTTGACAGGATCCAGAACCATCTGGGAGATGGACTCTGACCATGCCTATGGGGGAAACACCTTGCTTATGTTCGTTCATATGGTAGGACTAACTTTAACTGTGGGTGGGGCCACTCTTGAGCCAGACCTTCTACACATGTTTGCATTCAGCCCCTCTGTTTCCTTACTATGGGTGTGACAAGACAGTTAATTCATGCTTCTGCTGACTGGAACTCCCCACCTTGAACTGTGCATTAAACTAAGCTTTCTCCAATACTCTGCTTCTGTCCGTGTACTATCAAGGCAATAGGAATGAAGCTGAAGCCGGAGGAGAAGGCTCTGAGTCACTGTGACACAGAATGAGATGCTGGGGGCTCGGAAAGCCCAGTGAGTTCTATTAGAACAGGATGAATTGCTAAATTAAGGCAAACGTCAGCTTAATGGTGCCTTGTGGTAGAGACCAGGGTCAAGGGGAAACGAGAGGCTGTGGGGTGGCCAGCAGAAGTCAAGGGAAGGTGGGATGGCTCCAGGGCTCAGTTGGTGAAAGCTCCCACCTGATGAGAGAGAGGGTGGAAGAATAACTCAGTAAGTGGTCCTTCCTCCATAGAAACCCAAGCTCCTGAGTTAAACACCCGATACTTCTGTCCAGAAGACGTCAGGCTTCGTGGGAACCCATCAGAAGCAAGTGAAGCCCCCCTCCTCCCTGGGTAGCATCTCTTTCATTGGCTCATTCATTCATTCACTACCAGAGGTGATGGAAGTTATCTTTAATGACACTTTTCCCTTTTGTGTTGACTGTTCTTACCCCCACTGTAAAGGAAAGTAGGGGGTCAGAGTGCTCTGCTATGTTGATCGAAAGCAGAGCACCAGCTGCGTGGTGTGGTTAGAGTTTGAGCCCTGGAACCCTGTGTTTTTACTGGGTGCTACTGAATACACCAGGCCCTCTGTTAGGCACAGTCATCAGGAACCGTTAAATATGGCTGTGGTAGAAAGGAAGACTTTGGACGCAGGGAGATGTAGTGGGATATTTACTTCGTCTCCTTCTGTGGCGCTGGCCACGCCCATTGGGGGGTGGAGCCATGAGCGGAAGTGACCTGTGGAAGGAGGTCTGAGGAGGAGCCAGGGAACGTGCTCTTAACTGGCAGAGAGCATCCAGTGGAGCCTACTGGTGTTAATCTGTCTAGGTTGTAAGTTATTTCTCCCTGAATAAACATCTATTCGGCCTATTCGTTTATCCTGATCCTTATTAAACTGCAATAGGGAGGTACCCATGAGTAGTTCTTCCCAGCCTAGAAAGTCTGGCTAGCGAAACTGAGAGATGGTGTCCCATGAGTATATTCTTGACTCTCAGGTTGTGGGAGGAAAAGATGGAGAGAACGCAGCATAGAGAAGACTCTAAAGAATCCAGGTTCCACAGGATGGTGGTGGCGCACACCTTTAATCCCAGCACTCTGGAGGCAGAGGCAGGCGGATCTCTGAGTTCGACCATAGCCTGGTCTACAATGTGAGTTCCAGGACAGCCAGGGATACACAGTGAAACCCTGTCTTGAAAGACAAAAAACAAACGAAAGAAAGAAAGAAAGAATGAATGAATGAATTCAGGTTCCTACTGGTGAGGCCAAGCTACCTTTGAGTCTGACTGGGTAGGAAGATTAATTGGCAAAGGTACATCCTTTGGAGAGAAGAGACTAATTGACCTTGGGAAGGATTCTTTAATTAAAAGAACCATCAACGTTGAAGAAAAAAAAATAAACTTAATAAAGGGCACAGTACATTTTTTTCTTCTCCCAGTTTTGGGAGCAGTGACAAGCTTGTTGTTACTGAGCCACCCTGGAGAATGCAGTGGCAAGCTTGCTGGTATACAGCCGCTGGAGAATGTAAACCTCTGAGAAAAGCGGTAGAGTCCAAAGACTCTGGAAAGCTGTCTGGTTCCAAGAGGCAACAGTCCAAGGACTAGCTGGCTTTGCTTCAGTGCATACAGCCAGGGGAGAGGGACTCAGAGAAAGCAGTGGTATCCAATTTAGTGTGGGCGTGTTGGCACTACGGACGTGCTCGATGTCCACGGCAGCCTAGGAAGCTGCAGCCTATGATACCTGCAACCCCTTTAGGTATGGCCTGTGTCATGGATGACATTCGTCACTTATTCTTTGAGTGAAGGTGTTTCTCTGGAATTTGAGTGTGTGTTTGGGTGAGACACATCACTGACATTATTCTCTCAAATTTCCCCCACATACGTCAAACGTGGACCTTTTGTGACGTTTACAAAAGCTCTTATTGAGATAGGAAGTCACTCGTTTCCACACAGCGTGCAAGAGACCGTACCATTCAAAACCCAGGTCACCGCTCACTTTATGCAACATCTTAGAAACGTCTTCCCTCTGTTCATCTGCTGTAGAGCAACCTATCTGGAGTCCATGTGCGTGAATCATAAACCGCCTCTGAGCATAAATCCTGGCTCTTGTGTCTGTTCCTGTGATGTTTACAAACATCTCAAATGCTACCATATTAGAGCCATCAGAATAAAAGACTGGATTGTGTTTACACCTCTCATGTCTACAGATGGTAAAATATGGACTAAAACATTTGGGCTAAAACTAGTTATGACAGACATTGAGTAAATGCTTAACTGTTCACCACGGATGCCATTCTCAATTTAATACTAGGCACAGTCTTAGCCTTCAATAAAAAAATAATTAACTCCAGTGCCCTAGGAAAATAGGAAAGCATTCCCAGAGACAGGGCTAGGTAAACTAGCCAAATGGGTGAGTTCTGGGCTTGCCTGGGAGACTCTGTCTCAGAGAGTAAGTTGGAAAGTAGATTTCTGACATTTATCTTGGGCTTCTACAAGTCTGTGCATGTGTGTGCTCCCTCATGCAGACATGCATATACACACATGAACTTATATGTGCACCCCCCACAGAGAGAGAGAGAGGGAGGGAGAAGCACCACAAATGTCACCTAGAGATTGCAATGAGACAATGATGCCGGTCTGGCTGGCTGTCCTGACCCTGACACATCTCTCATTTTTACTCAGTTCTGTTCTAAAGATTCCTGGGTGTGGGGCTGATTTCTAAAGTAATAAATTAGGCTCATAATCACTCTAAACTTCTCAGTCTTCTGCGTGTTTGAAGGAGTAAGAAGGGAGAGCACCAAACATAAGAGTTGTGAATTCTCAAGAAGATGTGTGTTAATTCGATTTGACAGACTCTAGAATCACCTGGGAGATGGGCCCCTGGGCATGCCTATAGGGGGCTGTATTGATCATATTAGATAGTGTAGGGAGACTCAACTTGATTGCAGGTGGGACTACTCTAGGATATTGCAGTGTAAGTCAGAATCAGCTGTTCACTCCTTAAGTGTGTGGGGCTTTTTCCTTCACTTTCAGATAGATGACTTTTTTTAAGTTTAAGATTGTGTGTGTGTGTGTGTGTGTGTGTGTGTGTGTGTGTGTGTGTGTGTGTTCTGCCTGCATGTATCCCTGCAAGCCAGAAGAGGGCACCAGATTTCATTACAGATGGTTGTGAGCCATCGCGTGGTTGCTGGGAATTGATCTCAGGACCTCTGGAAGGCAAGCTAGTTTTCTTAACCTCTGAGCTATCTCTCCAGCCCCCAGGTAGGTACCATTTTAAATTACCATTGCTATCTTCTTATCTAAGAAACAAAGAGAATGAGACACAACCCCAGTGCTTATGGTGGGAATCTCCATCAAAGCATACATACTTTCAGGAGGTAAAACATCAACAACTCAGGCTATGGCTACCAAAGCAACGGAGACTCACTAGAAATTCTCAGGCCTGGTGACCTCGATAAGGGAAGAAATATGTCTAGGACATTTCAGAATATAAGAAAAGCAGGCCCTGTCTACAGATGGTGGATTGCTTGGAAAGAGCAGTGTGAATTGTGAGGGGAGAGAAACACCTGAAGCTGGCGGTGGCTTTCCTTGCGCGTTATCAGAAATGGACTGCACTCCCATTTTGGAAGGCAGTCAACCGTTGTAAGAAAATAATCAGTCCTTAGAAACAGTGCTTGAAGAAAGTGGTAAATATCATGAAACCTTTGCAGTTGCCATGGTGACGCCGGGACTGCAGAGGACCACAAACATGTAATGCAAAATGCAGTGAGGAATCAGAAAAGCACACACATTTAGTCCATTGTGACAACATATCTCCAGAGAGGCACCACTCTCATCAGGGAATAGGGATGGGATTACTAACCAACACTATTTCATTTGCGAGGACACAGTCGCCCAGGCTGGATTCCCACATGGCCTCCAACAACAGCAGGCTGGGACAGACAGCATCCTCCACCTTCTGGCCTCATGTGAGCTTTGCCTTGTAGCATGACCACTGCCTCGTCTTATGAGAGCTGTCCACATTTAGTTATAAAAGCAGTCTATTCAGTTATCCACTGATATTAGAGAAAGGCTATCAGAGTGCTAAGAGCCCTTCTCCACAACTCGAGGCACACAGAGCACACACATCAGACACAAACAACACTACAGTCTCTACCCAAACCACCCCCCACTCCCACCCCAGATCACACAGCACACTGAAACAATAGCAAACCATGAACACACCAAAGTCAGACAGTAAGTAGCCAAGGATGCCTTCAAATTCAGGTGGGGGATGAGTCAGTTTCAAAACGAGGATGTAGACATCTCCATGTCCACATGTTTGCAATATAACATGTCAAGAACAGATAGTTTAAAATTTGTGTCTGGAACTGTCATGTGACATACGTGTATGATTTTGGCATATTTAATGAAATGTTAAAGAAAACAAAACTGCTAGGTTTGAGGATGTAGCCCAATGGGTGGAATGATTGCTTAACAGGCATGAAGCTCTGAATTCAATTCCCAGCACCCCGTAATACCAAGTTCAGTGTGCCATGCCGGCAGTCCCAAACTAGGGATGTGGAGGCTGGGGAACCAGAGGTTGAAGGTCAACAGCACCTATGTACCAAGTTTATTCAAGGCCCGCCTACACTGTGTAGACCCAGTGTCAAAAGGATTGACCAATGAGAACCCCGCCACATTACAAAGACTCTAACGTTTTACAGTCATATCTTATTTTTGTTCATGTTTAAACACCTGGAGTAAGAGAATATGCTATTAAAGTTTCGTCCACTAGATGGCTGTGTTTCCTTTAGAAATGCAAAGTTAAGTCAGAAGAAAGTTGGAAAATCTTTGTGTGTAACTACCCTTTTTTTTTTTTTTTTTTTTAGGAAAAAATTTTTTTTTTCATGTAAGACAGTTTGATGATTCTGTTGTTCCAAGGAGTTTGATAATTTTTGGTAGATGTATTAATCAAGATGGAAGAGCTGTGTGCGAACCTGAGATTACATCCCTCTTTTGGTTTTCAGAATGAATACCCCCTGGCCAAAGTCACTTGATTTGGGAATACTTTAATCTCAAAAGATGCCGGCATTTCTGGGTATGCTGGTGCATGCCTTTACTCCCAGAACTCAGTTGGGAGGCAAAGGCAAGTGAGTCTCTGAGTTCGAGTCCAGCTCAGTCTCAGAGTGAGTTCCAGGACAGCCAAGGCTACAGAGAGAAACCCTTTCTTGAAAACAAACAACATCAACAAAATGATGCTGGCATAATCTTATTAACATTGCCAGTATGCCTTCCAATAACAAGTCATTTTACAGTGTATGCATACACATATGTTCACATATACTTAGAAAAGGTTTTAGCTAACAAAGGTGGCTAAAATATAAGTAAATATATGTATGTATGTATGATTCCTTACATCATTTCAATTTCATCTTAGCTTTGGCATAAAGATTTGCTTTATGCCAGGCATAGTGGCCTGTTTTTAATTCCAGCACTCGGGAGGCAGAGGCAAGTGGATTTCTGTGAGTTTTAGGCCAGCCTCGTCTACAAAGGAAGTTCCAGAAGAGCCAAAGCTATGTAGTGAAGCCATGTCTTGAAAACCATAAAAAAAAAGACAAACAAACAAAAACATTTACTTTGTTTTAATATTTGGAAAACAAAGATATATTTTTTGTTTCCAGTCTGACTCTATATTTCTTTGTTCTTGATTTCTCTCCAGATATAAGCGTGCTTTTAAAGACAGGTTGTATTTTTAAAAAAATGTCCTTTCTACTCTCTATTAAATTTCATGCAAGGTCCCAAGACAGGTATTGTAGGTTCACTGGCAAGCTTGTTAGCTTTGGAAGCTACACGGTTAAAATCTAGATCTATTGTGCAAGTTGATGTTCAGTATGCAAGTTGCTCTTCAGTATGAAGAGCAAACCTCTGTGTTTCCTCCAAATGAAGAGAATCGCAGGGCCAGGTATATAGGTGATGAGGTAAGATACAAGCCAGCCATCAGGCTCTTCTAGCCTCAGAGTGGCGGGAAAGCTATTTAAACTTCTCTTTCAGACAGACCACTGTCATTTACTTTGCAACTTATAAGTTGGTGGATGCTTCTGTAGAAAGACAGGTACCTTGGGTTCAGAAGGCCAAATCAAGTCCCATTTAGTGAGCAGACACTGTCTTGGAAATGGCGCGTGAGTAATCAGTCTACTCTTTAAATGTATTCATCAGACCGGAGGTCAGGCATGTGATTTAGTTAGTGTTCTCGTCATAAACTGCAGTGGGTGGGGGCTTACAACCCTAGCAGCAGATGTACCGCGACACAGACATGTGTTTGATAGTTGGCAGGGGCTCTTATTCACTCCCCATTCATGTCTTGACTGGGACTTCCCAGTTGCTGAGCACATGCTTTCCTGTAGAATGGAAGTGGGGAACATCTTTGGGGGCACATATGATTGACAATACCAATGTTAAGCTGTAGGGAAATTCTGAGGCTTTGAGGGTTTTCTGTCTGTGCTGTGCACCCTTTGAGAACATTCTGGTTAGTCGGAGAACCCAAGAGGAAAAAGTATATTAATAGAGAATGCAGAAATGGTGTCAGTTACATCAACTTGCAACATGTTTAGGAGAACATGGGCAAGCACACAAGGGTCAAATCTTACTATGGCCAGTAAATTCCTTGCACACTGACATTTGTGAAGAGGTCAGAAGTTAGAATAACTTTACTTAAGGATTATTTGTTAGCACTACACTCTAACCAACTGAGCTAACTGGCCATGTTTTTTTTTTAAACAATAATAGTAATAGTAATAATAATAATATATAATTTTCTTTTTTTCTTGCGACAGGGGTTCTCTGTGTAGTACTGGAACTTGCTCTGTATTGGCTGGCCTTGAACTCACAGATCTGCCTGGGATTAAGGGTGTGCACCACCACCATTTGTATGTCTTGGTCTATCTGTGGGGCCTCTGGCAGTGGGACCAGGATCTATCCCTGGTGCATGAACTGGCTTTTTGGAGCCCATTCCTAATGGTGGGATGCCTTGCTTAGCCTTGCCTCAGAGGGGGAGGGGCTTGGTTCTGCCTCAACTTGATATGCCAGGCATTGACTCCCCATGGAGATCTTACCCTTTCTGGGGAGTGGATGGGGGTGGAGTGGGAAGGAGGTGTGGAGGGGATTAGGAGGAGGGGAGGGAGAGGGAACTGTGGTTGGTATGTAAAATGAATAAAAAATTTAAAACTAAAAGGGTTATTCATGTGAAGACTGTAGGCTAAAAGGCTTCTACCTACACTATGGTTCGGAAATAAAACTCTTGCTATACAGACTTGGGGACCCATATAAAACTGTAGCTGTAATCCCAGTGCTAGGGAGGCAGAGATGGGGGGACCCCTGTGGCTCACTGTCCTGCCAGTCTAGCCTTAATTTTGAGTACCAGATCACAGTGACAGGTTGTATTTCAATAAACAAGGCAGATGGCTTTTGAAGGATGGCAAGTGAGGCTAACCTCTGGCCTTCATATATGCACATGAGCTCACATGTAGGGTCCCAACACATGTGGACTTGTATGTGCATGCACACAGGTTTGCTTATGTTCTTAAATCCACATCTTACTAAGGAAGAAACTGAAGCTCAGAGAGATTAGGAGACTTGTCAACGGCTTCAACTGTCAACGGCTTCATGTTTACATGTGACAAAAGGGACATGCCAGATCTGCCTACACCCAGGCTGACTTGTCTTCTCATGCTGTGTCCTGAAAGTCAGTTTTATTTAAGGGAAAAATATCTTGATTTTTTTTTTTTTTTTGTGTGTGTGTGTGTGTGTGTGTGTGTGTTATCTTTAAATGTGACAGGACAGCTTCTATTCGGGATGAAACACAAGGAACTACCATTGTATTGTCGCTTAAGAATGAATCATTAGAATGTTTCCATATTTTTATGTAATATATATGTTTTTATAAAAAAATACAGGCAGGCATTTGCTTTCTACTTGGCAAGAGAGTGTGTCATCCATGAGAGGAATGTTCATATATCATATTTGACATAAAAACAAGATGTATGTGATAATTAATATTAGTTATGAATTTGACACCATCTAGAGTTACCCTCCATGAATGCCTGTGAGGGAATGTGTAGATTAGGTCAACCTCTGGTCATGCTCATGACACTTATGAGAGATTCTCTCAATTAGGTTGATTCATATGGGAAGATCCATCCTAAAGGTGGGCAGCACCATTCCCTAGGCTCCGATCCCCAGTGAATAAAAGCAGGAAGCCAGCATCACTCCCCCTTTGCTTCCTGACTACAGATGCAATGGGACCAGCTACCTCTAGCCCCTACTGCCCGGACTTCCCTGAAGCAATGGAGCATCCTTTGAACTATAAGCCAAAATAAAAAAGTCTTTCCTAACTTACTTTTATTGGTGGGTGTCTCTTTTTGTTTGTTGGTTTGCTTTTTATCACAGTGACTGTCTTAGTTTCCTTTCCTGTGGTTATAGTGAAATACCCAAACCAAAGCAACCTAAGGAAGGAAGGAGCTCTGTCTACCATTGTTGGGAACTCAAAGTAGAAGAAACTTGATGTACTTAGTCACATGACACCCACAGTCAAGACAGAAGAGCAAGGGTTAATCATGCAAGTGTTCTAGCTAGCTTTTTCCTTTTTATTCCAGAACCCCAAGTCCAGGGAAAGGTGGACTGTCCTCCTATACCAGTTAACATAACTAAAGCAATCCCTTACAAGCACTTCCCCCAAGTGATTCTAGACTGTACTGAGTTGACAATTGAAACTAACTGTCGCAACAACAGGAACAGGATCAAGACAGTATGATTGCCACAGCATTTACCACAGAGCTATTTCAGCAGGATAATTATAGCATAAATGTTATTTTCACCAAAAGTCAATGTTTTATCTAACAAGGAAAGGAAGCAAACACGCTTGAATGATATCTTAAAAATATTAGGCAGATTGCAAAGGTCAACCATGAAAGAAAGTAGGCTAGGTAGGCCCTAAAGAAAGAATGAAGAATTTTAATGAGGATTGAATTTCCAGTTGTCTTGGCCATGGAGGAATTTACTTTAAGAAAAAAAGAAAAAAAAAAAAAAAGGAGCTGGGTGTAGGTGGCGCACGCGCGCGCACACACACAGGAGGCAGAGGCAGGCAGATCTCATAGATTTTGGGGCCAGCCTGGTTTACAAACCGAGTTCCAGGACAGCATGGAAATCTAATTTCCCTCACACTAACATTTTACTCTCAAAGGGTCACAGAGTCTCTGAACATTTAAAGAGGATTCACTTTTTTTTTTTTTTTTTACCCTCTATCAGCAGATTTTTTTTTTTTCTGTCAGACTTTCTCCTCCTTGAGCACCTTAGGGAGAAAACTGGTCCTCACAAAGTTCACCAACAACTCATAAACTGTCTAGATCATAAGACGCTGTGGTTGTGTTCTTTGTGAGAGCTCTTAGGTGATCTTATCTTCAGGCCCTGTGAGCACCTTCTCCACTCTGACCTTTCATTGTAGGTCTGTCCTGAGCTTTCAGCCTGTAGCCTGCTGGCCAGGCATGGCTCTCCTCTCCTGGACATTGAATCCTGATGGGTTCCAGACTGTCACCATTAATGCCAACTTACCCTACAGATTTCAAATCCTTTCCACAACTAACACATGGGAGGTTATGGAGGCATCATCTTATCTTTGGACTGAACAACTTCCTCCTCTTCTATCTGACAGATAAATCTTTCAAAAAATGTTATTAAATACTTATTCATCTCTTGTATGATGTGTATGTAGTGTTTTCTCTTCTTCTACCACCTGGGGATTGAACTCAGGGCCTCTGGCTTGGTGGCAGGTGCCTTTACCCACTAAGCCATCTCACAAGCCCATTGGTCTAGGATTCGGGTAACACTTGAGACTGTCCTCAGAGCAAACTGCCTTTCCATACCACATCTACTTTCCTCCTTCCTGTACCTTCAATGGCCTTCTTCATGTCGCTGTCCCTGGTAATGGGCTGGCAGGAGCTATTCAGGAAATTCCCCCCATGTCAATGTGGGATGGCATTTTAAGCCCAGACTTCAGTGCAAGCTATGTTCCTGATGATTCTGCTACAAATGCTTTGAAACTCTGCACAGAGCAAATGATTTTACAGGAATAGGTTATGCTCCATGCGAGATGAATCAGCTCTCTGAGGGCGACAGGTACACAGGAGACACTTATTCACCACGGTCTCTAATGAGATGATTCAGCTTGCGTATTATGAGTCTCAGCATTTATAGGGAGCGCTTTCTTCACCATGGTGCAGACTCGGATTTCTGTTTTCCTTTTCAAAAAATATCCTTTGGCTTTGAAAGCATGCATCTTAGTATTTCCATTGGCAGGGACCTCAAGGGTGACAGCATCAGAGGAAAACATGGGACATTCTTTTTGCACTGTTTTGAATTACAGAGGCTGTGGTACTTGTTAAAAATGGAGGGAGGGACAACAGAAAGCATGTTTATGAAGGTCTCAACATTTACTTAGTGAGGTCTATCCCACGGTCTTGGAATTCTGGGAACTAATGCGTCTCAAAAAGAGACAGCTTCAGTTTCAAAGGACTAGTTAATTTACTAAATTTATTCTGTGACCAATCTTTCCTGTAAAGAATCTAGTGTCACTGGCCAAATCTGGTGAGCAATGCCCCAAGTAGCATTGGAGACTGTGAGTTCAACTGGGAAAGTTGTACTTATCAGTGTCTTGTAACAAGCCTGGGAATGAAAAGTTTGTAAGTCTCATATTAATGGGGACTAATCAATCAACTACATATCAAGAGGCCCACCATCTAATCCTACCTTTGTAGTGGGTAGACTTCCCAACTTATGAAATTAAAACATATATTTCTATCATCATCTTTTTTTTTTTTTTTTTTTTTTTTTTTTTTTTTTACTGGAGATAGTTTTGTTTTTTATTTTGGCCAGTAGTTTCAAGGGACATTAATTCATCATATCAGGGAAACTTCTGTGAAGATGGGAGCTTGTGGTGGCTGCTCCCTTTATAAGGAAGGACATGCAGGAAGCAGAGAAAGAGGTAGACTTGAATCAGGTGTGCAATAGCCCTCAAAGGTCTACATCAAGGAGCCCAACCTTTAAAAAAAAGATTATGCAGTCTCCTAAAATGGCGTCATCAGCAAGTGACCAAATGTTCAAATACAGAAGCCGGTGGGGAACATTTTATCTGCAAATCACAATATTGTGTCTAATACACAAAATAGCCAGAGGAAGAGTGATTCCAAGGAAAACAGAAAACAAGAGCTCAGGATGGCTTCAGCCAGGAATTTTCCAGGTTCTTATTTCTTATAGCCATGACCTGACTGACTGTGCTGGTTAACCCTAACACAAACTAGTGCCATTTAGAAAGAGGAAGCCTCGAACGAGAAAATGTCCCCATCAGATTGACCTATTGACAAACCTGTAGTGCATTTTCTCTGATTGATGTTTGACATGGGAGGGTCCAGCCCAGTGTGGGAGGTGTCACTCCTGGGCTGGCGGTCTTAGGTGTCATAAGGAACCAGGCGAAGCAAGCAATAAGGAGCAATCCAGTAAGCAGCACCCCTCCATGGTTTCCACATCAGCTCCCACTTCCCTTTCTTATTCCCTCCCTTTCGTCCTTCCCAATTCCCTCCCTTTCTTAAATCCCCGCTCTTATTTCTCTCAGCGATGGACTTTTACATAGAAGTATAAGATGAAATACAGTTTCCTCCCCAAGTTACTTTTAGTCATAGTGTTTTATCACAGTAACCGAAACACTCACTAAGACACTGACCATCACTCATCATCATCAGATTTTGTGGAGTGTACTTTGGGCAGTCATGGCTCACATATAAGACAGTGTATAAACCTCACTTTCTTGACATTTCTTCTTGAAATGGAGGACACGAGGGAACAAAAGAAAGAGACAGTGTTAGGGAAGGACGTGGTTCTTTCACAAGGCGACAGTTCAGAGCAGTCAGTACGAAGGATGTCCCACTCCAGGCTTTGAGGAGACTGCAGAGATACCCAGCAGGAACACACTCTGCTCCCCCTTTCTACAATGACATGCTGATAATTCTATGAGGAGGAGTAAATTATTAGATGAGAGACGGCTGCCAGTGAAGTATGGACAAGAAAAGCAAATTTGAAAGAAATGCTACAGTATTTTAAAAGCCCATATTGTGAAGCCATGACGAAGCATTTACACTTATGCCTAGACATAGAAATTTAGTTTTTCAGCCCTTTATTTCCTTAAAAGGAAGTGAAAGCAGTCACACGGCAGTCCCTACCCATGGTGACAGTGTTCCATGTTTTGATTCCTAACGCTTTTTAGGCTCCAAATTACATTTTTCTCATGGAGCTTTTTGTTCTTCTCCTTTGACCTAGCCTGGAAAATTTAAAGACCATCTCTCTCTCTCTCTCTTTTTTAACTTTCTCACTCAAAAAAAAAATAAATAAAACCTTAAAAATGTTACTTTCCTAAATTCAAAGTACAAAAATAATGAAATTCTAAAACCTCTGTGTATAAAGGACATTTTCATCTGAAATTATGTGAACAATATTATGAGTAAAATCCATAGCGCAAGGCAATTGAATTTTTGTGCTTTGTGAAAAACCTAAATTGCTTGTATCTAGAGACATGAATAGGAGAAGGGGTGGGGGAGGGGTAGGAAAAGGGAAGGCGAGGGGATGAACATACAAAGTACACTTAATGCTAAAACATCTATCACTCTGTACAATGAATATAAACAATAAAATTTCACATAAAAAAGAGAAACTATCTGTCATCTCTTATATTCCTGGTGAATATGTAGACTATAATTTTAAGTCCTAGACTTAGGCAGTCGTGATCCACTGCAGACAAGGGCAGTTTTGACAACTAGACTCTAGCTTCAGGCTAGCTAACAGAGCACCCAGGCAAGGCATCATACCTTTGGGGGTGTCTAAAACACTGTCATTCAAAAGGCTGATGCAGTTTCTAAAAGCTACTTGGTTCTTGAGCCTTAGTCTGTGTCTTGTGACAATTTGATGCTGATGAACAAGTTGGGGTATTTGATTATTCAACACATATAGTCACATTGATGTCTACGAGGCAATGAAATCAAATTTCATGGAGTGTAGTTACACACCACATAAGAATGTTTCAATCAGTGACAGACATTAGGTAACAGTGGTCCTTGAATATAACGGAGCTTAACGTTCCCTCTCCTAGCAACAACTTAAGCACTGTTGTGTTGCGGTGCAACACATTGCCCCCCTCATCTATGATGACACTGGTGTAGGCGATCACGTATCCCGTAGGTCATATGAACACACAGCACATGTAGCTATGTGAAGTACACGCTTGCTACTGAAAGTTGGTATCTGTTTTTGTATTTACTATATTGTGCTTTTTATTGGTAGAGTGCACTAATAGGTATAATGTCACAGGGATGGGGAGCTAAGAGCACTGGTTGTTCTTTGGAGGATCCATGCTCAACTCCCAGCCACCCCTTAGTGGCTCACACTCGTCTATAACTCTAGTTCAAGGGGATCCGGTGCCCTCTTCTGGCTTCGGCAGTTATTGCAAGCATGTAGTGCATGGACATACACACATAGGTAAAACACCCACACACGAAAATAAAAATAATATCATTCATAAAAGTAGTCCCAAAAGCTACACCGACAGCATCCGTCTCCTGCCCAGGGAGTCCTCAAGGAGAGACATGGAGCGATTGACCTGCATGGTCTAGGTTTGCTTAGGTATGATGTTATGTAAAGGAAGAAATGAATGACCATGTTTACAGTTTTCAGACTATGCCCCTGTTGTTAAAATCACAAATGTCTGTATTTGTTAGGCATCTAGCAGAGTGCAGCCCAACTTTAAGACTATTGTAGAGTGTTTTAATTGTGAAAGTAATGAAGAACTAGGGGCTGGAGAGATGACTTGGCGGTTAAGCTCACTTGCTGCTCTCCCCGGGGAGCTGGGTTCAATTCCCAACACCCACATGGCACCTCAGAACCATCTGTAACTCCAGTCCCTAGAGATCTGACACCCTCTTTTGGTCTTTCCGGGTACCAGGGAGGCACATGGTGCATAGGTGTACATACAGGCAAAATATCCACACACATAAAGATAAATTTAAAAAAATTAAAAACTACATTTTACCGGGCAAACAAAACAATAGCTTATCTCAAGAGCATGGTAAATAGCTAATGAGAAGTAGAAGCCCACCTTTAAGAGCATGTAACCGTATTTCTGATGTTTAGACAGAATTTAGAATAAAGTAGTTTGATTTCCTAGGATAATTTCTGTGTCGTGTCTACATGCTGCTTCTAAGCTTTCATTATGACGTGTGTGTGTGTGCTCTTGCGTGTGCAGGCATGAGCATGCTGTGACAGGGGTGGGGAGTCAGCAGACAACCCCTCAGGGTGGCCTCCCTGCTTACGCCATGTTGGTTCCAGGGGTCAAAATGAGGTCACCGGGCTCATACGGCACCGTTTGCCTGCTGAGCCATCTCACTGGCCCAACATGCTGTTTTTTGTTTTGTTTTTTTAATTTTGCACTACACTGTTTGAGCAGATTTTATTATTCCAAAATGCAATTTCCCATTGCCCGGGGAGCTAAATCATATTAAATGCTCACTCTGTGTCATATGCTCCTCTTAGCGTACCACACATAGCATCTCATTTCATTTTATAGCTTTATGAGGTATGGGTTCACATTAGTTATTTGACAGATGAGGCTTGTGAGGACCAGAAAGATGAGCTAACTTATTATCGGTCACGCAGTTGGTCACAATTTCATCTCTGGCAGTCTGACTTAAGAACTCTCACTAGGTGTTTCACGGGTTAAGACTTGTACTCAATAGTCTCTGTAGGAGTGATGAGAAAACAAAAACAAATAACAAAAACAAAAAAACAAACGTAACTATGGTATGGCAGACAGTAACCCCATCTAGAAATCACTTTCCTCCATCCGAAATTGAATGCAGGCTAATTGTGTATGACTTTCCCTAACAGAGAATCGTCACTTAGGGAGCAAATTTTATACTTATAAAAATAACCAGTCTGAGCCTTCCTGATGACTGCAATACCTGGAGGTTTTCTGAGCCTGTAGAGTTCTTGATCAGCTGCAACTTGTTCATCATCAAGAGAAGACCACCACGTCACTACTACGAGGACACACTTCCATCCTCTGCCCTGGCCACGGTGAAGTGGGACCATATCAAAAGGCCAACCTCCGCGGACATCAGGAAATATTGGAGGCCGTGTAGAGGATGGTTCAACCACATGGGTCTTCTGCCAGGTTTTGAAATGGACCAGGGAGACCAAGTAGCCACTGCTACCCTACTAGTTCTACTTATACAATGGGGTCTTGAAAGACCCCCAAGCGTAGGATTCGATGAAAAGTTCCAGTGAGTCTAGTCTCATCTTGAGCTATCTAATCCATGGAACTCTCAGATTTTTGAATGAACTGATTTTCCCATTCACTGCACTTTGTGAATCTTGAACCTTGAAAGAGACCCGAATCACTGACGTTTAGCCCAAGACAGGAACCTTGGAGACCAGCTTGTCTTCTCTTTATGGTTTGAAGAGGGGGGAAAAAAGAATAAGCAGATATCCCTGCATGTGTCAGTGGTTAAATTGCAACAAACATCATATTCTTTGTCTCTAATAGGTAAGGTAGGTAATCTTATAACTGTGATCTTATTTTTGCCCATATCCCTAAGAAGCACGCACAGAGGAAAAAGCATGACATGAGCAATTTTCCGTTCTTTACCTTGCTAACATTTTAATGTCAGTGCTAAGGGAGCTAATTTTGCTCCTGGGATGCTTGTCTTACGTCAGTGACGGTTTTCAGAAATGTCTCCATACACGGTGGGCAAGGCGAACAGGTTGCCAGGCTTCTGTGGGACGAAGCTTTGGTAAGTGTGCTGACACCAGGTGTGGTATGGACTTACCAGGAGCAGCTACAACAGCAGCACCAGCAGAAGCAACAGGTGTTGTTGGGCCTCTGGTTTCCAGTTGCTTGAGACACAGCCTGTGTTCCTTCATTTTGGGCTTGCTGCCTTTTTCTCATTTCAGCTGCTTCAGAGCCCAGCTGGCTGAAGGGAGACAGGAAATACAAGGTTGTGTGAAAAGCCAAGTCATAAAGGTAAGTGAAAGGAAACAAGATTAGACACAATGAATCAGAAATGGAAATCTCAGAGCATTGGGATGATCTCTTCTCCGAATAAGCCCCGGGATCTGGAGAGACGGCTCTGTGGTTAGGACCATTGGTTCCTCTTGCAAAGGACCCAGGTCAATTCCCAGCACCCACAAGGGGACTTGCAAGAAGCCTGGAACTCCAGTTCCAGGAGATCTGGTGCCCTCTTCTGGCCATTTGAGGCATTGCACACACGTGGCACACATACACAACATGCAGTCAAAACACTCATGCACATAAAATAAACAAATCCAAAGCCAGATGTAAAAAGAAACCCCAGAAGAATTAAATTATAGGTTCAAGGGGTAGGTGAGGATGCAGTAAAGACAAAGGATGAAAGCATAAGCGGAGGGAACAGAATTAACAGACTGTCAGGGGTGTGAGATTTTTAAGGGGGGTTGGCTGGAAACTTCTCAGAAGAAAGCAAAACAGAGACTCACAGGGAAAGGACACACCACATGCTGAGCAGCAAGACAGATAGGGTAAAAATAAACCCACACTCACACATGTAGCAAGACACAGATTTATAAAGCCAAGGGGGGAACGTGGAACTAATAACAGAGAAATAACATTTTGATTGACGGAAGCTGTAATGGGAAGGGGAAAAAAATACTTCCCATATGCTGAGAGAGAATGTGCACTCGGGAATTTTACATTCAGCCAAGTGAAAACTCAGGAGTGGGGATTATTTCTGACTGACTCTGTATATTACTTAAGCCTGCTGGACTCTAGTCAGAGGAAAAGGAAATCAGAGGTAGGAGCCACAGTGTTAACAATTAAGCGTTGAAATGGAGGGGGGAGAAGACACCGGACTTCATGATTGGCTAAGATAAAGCTCCTAAGTTTGTCTGTTTAGAAAGAGCCAAATATATAAACTAGGAAAAGGGGACACTGACCTTCCCAACTATTGAAACTGATTTTGTAGACATCACAATGTCTCTGTATCTTTTAATCCAAGAGACACTTTTTTTCCTTGTTTACTGAACCATGGTGGGTTAGGTGTCAGGCTGTCTCGGTAAAACTGGCACTGAAGCCTAGAGGCAGTAGGGGTGGCCAAAGTCCTAACAAGTGATTGGCTCATCCTGGGTCTACCCTTGGGAAACCACGAATGAATTCCAGTGAGACTGAACTTACCACACGAGTAGGTTATTTTACCTCAGCTGGCCCTAGTCCATTCTTTCACGTATGCCTACCTGCTGGCTGTTTTGTGCCCTGTGTTGACTTAGCATGTGGCCTGCACCACAGATGTTGGGGCCCTACCTTCAAAGTTACCAGGCTCCAGAACTTCAAGGCCCAAAGCAAACCTTTCTTTATACATAGCTGAGCTCCCGGTATTGTGTTACAGTGATGGAATAAATTTAGACAAGAGCAGGCTTAGTGGTAGCATTCAGTATTAAATGGGCTGAACTCATCACCCCCAGATCAATACACTGAATTCCTGCCCTGGTCCCTAGTGTGATGGTACTAAAGAGGTAAGGCTTTGGGGATAATCAAGTTTGGGGGGGGATGGACTCCATGTGAGTAAATTACTACCTTTATATAACAGACCCCAGGACAGGACAGTTTCCTGCCTTCTTCCACATCAGGATACTAAGCGGAGTCAGCAGTCCATCAGAACCTGCTATACTGGACTCCAAATGCTGGTTCCCAGCCCATGAAACCACGATAAACGCATCTCCCTTGTTTGTGACTCACCCAGCCCATGGAAATTGGTTACAGCAGCATAGAGTGAGTAAGACAGACTCTGACGAGTCCTGGAAGTACTATCCTTGGTTTCTTTCCTGGGCATGTTCTTTCTATGTCCCTCATCTCTTCCAGGCCAACGCGAGTGTTTCCTTTTCATCTCCTCCACCTCCAAAATTAGGATCGCCACAGTGATCTGCCCTTAGAACGATCCTGCTATTTGATTGTATTTCTTTCTTCCTGAAACCGTTGATTCTTTAAAAAGTAGATTCTGCTAAAAAGTTTCTCAAAATACGATGCCAAATTGAGATGTATTTTTTTTTTCCCTTTCAGGGTTCATCCTTGTTGACATCTCCTCACGGCGTTCTCAACTTGGCACCTCAAATATAACATGTCCTAATCTATTATCTTTCCCAAAACTTTCTCCCAGTTTTCTTAATTTCAGTGAGTGGAACAGCCCATCGTTCTAATCATTCAGGGCAATGTTCTATATTCCTCCCAGGCCCCTCTATCCTATCCAGACCCCACATCAACAGACCGGCAAGTGTGAGGCTTGTTAACTCATCTCCTCCCTCTGGCTCTGCCTCCCAGGTCTTCCCATTTTACTCATTTACTCCTAACACAGCAGCTTGTTTTTCCTTTAAAACACAGACAAATCATTTCTGCCAAGAGTCTCTCAGTTGACCCTGCTCAAACAGCTCCCGGCAGTTTCGACACGCTGAAGAGTAGAGCCGAACTCTTGCCTTCACCATTCCTTTGATGAGTGCACATCTCTCCTCATCACGTACTCTGAGCAGGTCACTGACTTCCTGGCTACTTCTCAGCCATGTCTGGTACCCACATGTGTGTCCAAGCCTTTATACTCTTCCATCCTTGGGGCTCAATGCTTTCAAGTCTTGACTCAAATATCACATTCTCCATGGAACATTCCACGACAGTTGTATGTACAGTTACAACTCATTCTGCTTTTATTATGAGCTGTCATCCCCCCCCCTTAGCTTTCCTCTCCACAGGGCATCATCACTGGGCTCAGGCAAGTTTTACACATTTTTTTTTTTTCTAACCACGTAGAAAGTAAAGTTAACGAGGACGGGGAAATTTCTTTTTTCTGCCTTTCTTTTCAGTGCTGTAGCAATGTGTGGCATATGGGAGGCAGGCATAGATGTTTGTTAAGCTGGTGATGTTTACACATAGTCCAAAGTACAATGAGATCTTTTATACCCAACATTCAAAATTATCAATTTCCTAGACAGCCAATTCAATTATGTAAGAAAAAGTGTCTAGGATGGGGAAGGAAAGCATGTGTTTGCTGATTTATAGGTGGAGTGGTTGCCTACAAAGCAATCCCAAAGGGTTGAGGTTACACTCCATGACAGACAGCAGATGAGCCAGCCAGTTTACTTCTAAAATACTAGCACTGACAATCAGAATATATTTTGAAAGGCACAATTGAAATAGCAAACTTTTGAAAAGTACCATGTCTAAAAATTGTATAAGAGCTTGATGGAAACACTAGCAGGGCTCTATAAAAAGACAATAGCATCAGATGTTTTTAAAATGTTGTTATCAAATCATTTGATTAATTCAGGGTGGGCATAATAAAAATATTAATTATACTACTCTCAGAACTTAACAAAAGGATTAAGAAGACGTAAAAACAACAACAAAGGGCGATGCGAAAGTCAGACACTTCTGGAAGTAACAGCATAGAGGAGAGCTCGTCCCACACATCAAGGTAATGCTATGGCAATTAAAGATACGTTTATTTTACTTTATGTACATGGGTGTTTGCCAGCGTGCATGTCGGTGCACCACATGAATTCTCAGTGCCTGCAGAGGCCAGAAGAGGGCGTTAGAGACCCCAGCAATGGAGAAACCAGCTGTTGGAAGCCACCGTGTAAGTCCTGTAGAGGAGTAGCAAGTACTGCCTTATCCATTGAGCAATCTCTCCAGCCCCTGTAACGACAATGCTTTTGATAGTGCAGAACAGAGATGGAATAGATAAGCTGATCAACAGAATGAAATTCTCAGAGACTTGGGAAACAGAGTGAAACCTCATTGCAACCATGCCAAAAATGTAGAATATTTCCATGTTGTTCACACCTGGAAATAATAGTGCTGGAGGGAACCGGCTGGGGTTTATCAGTATACACAGAAGCAAAATCTGTATGACTCATATTTTTTTTTCCTTCTAGACCTCATCAGCTTCCGTTTTCAAGCAAAACAAATTTTAATGTCATAAATAAAACATGAAAGCATTGTGTTAAATGAAGCATACAGATACTTTTGAATATGTGCAAGCCTTTTCTTTTCATCCTTCTCCTTGGCTCTTCGAAAGAAGAAAACAGAGGAAGCTGGTCCCTCCTTTTCAAAGAAGCTTGTACCTGCCCCAAATTCAGAGTTTACATCAAGCTGTCTGAGAGCACCCGGGGTCCTGAGCAGGCCAGAGCAAACCAGGTGTCCAGCTCACAGCCCCAAATATTTCTCTCACTCCAGCCACATTCAGAAAGGCTTCATTTAGTCTTTACAATAAGACATGGGGGATGCGTTGATGGAGTCGGTATTAATGGTCCCAGCATCACCATTTTTAGTTAACCAGGAAAACCCACAAATGAGGTACAGTGACTGGAGAGGGTTTTGTTTCGTAATACTCATGACTTCCGGGGAATGTTGGAATTCTGATCTCATTTTCAGCTGTGCACAATTCTACTCTTCCATTTCTCCTTTTCCTTGGGTTCTCTTTGGATCAGATGCAGTGATCAGGATCATGGTATAGCTAGAGACTGGGCCATATGGAACAAGATAGAATTTAAAGGGATAAGTTTAGGGATGATGATTCGGGGTCTCAAAGCAGCTGCTTCAAACTAGGATGGGAGAAACAGCTTCACAGTAGCACATGGAAATGTCTAGGTATCTGCAGAGTTATGTCAACCAACTGTGCTTTGTGAGAGATAAAACAGCTAGCAGGAACTGAGAACCCATTACCACATCACCAGAAGGGTATTTTCTAAGTAAAGCTGAGGCACGCTTTCTCTGGGATGGCCAAATATTTATAAACTATTCCTCCATTTATAAAATAAATTGAAATCTGTTCAGAAACTAAGGGAGGGGTTTACAAAGAAACTCACTTTTTTTTTTAAGAATTCAATTTTTACAATAAAGACAAACGTACTCTAGACAAGGATTCATAGCCCAGAATTTGAAATGGAGACATGAAGATAAGAATATGGATTTGTTGTGGGGGAGAGTTGAAGGGAGATGTCATTCTGTAAATATGTTTCTCTTATTGGCCAATAGGCAAGCAAGATAGCTGGGACTAGGAAACAAGGAGGATTCTGGGAGATGTAGTAGTGAGGAGTCAAGATGTAGGCTGTGAGAAGAATAAGAGTTCCGGACTCTCTCTCCCCGGTAAGACCACATGGAAACACTTAGATTGATAGAAATGAGTTAATACTTAAGACAGAGCTAGCCAATACGAAATGCTAGTAACACGCCAACAGCTTTATATCTAATAAAGTGTCTCCCTGTGTTATTTGGGGCTGATGTGGCTCTGGGGCCAGGCTGGTGGGAAAGTGCTCATAACTGAGAGTTTCAAATGACACCTTCTCGAGCCTTTAAGCCAAAGCTGAGCAATGTTTGAAGGAGGTTAACTTCTGGAGGTCTGAAAATCACATGGATGATTAGGCTCTGAAGCCACACGTTCAAAATACAGTTGAGAGGAAGGCAGAGGACCCTGCTTATGTCAAATGTCTACAGATTCACAGGTTACACTCACAGTCACTAGTATCAAATGGTATTTCTAAGTTTTTGATCAGTCGTTTTGTTTTTCAATAACATTGTACAACTCTTAAAAGGAAGAGGCACATGCTTGTGTGTCTGTGTGTGTGTGTGAGTGTATTTCTGTCTGTATGATATGTGTGTGTCTGTATCTGTGTGTATCTGTATGCCTGTGTGTCTGTCTGTGTGTGTATCTGCGTGGTGTGTGTGTGTTTAAGTGTATTTCTGTGTGTATGATATGTGTGTGTAGCTGTGTGTGCATGTATGTCTGTGTATGTGTCTGTCTATGTGTGTATCTGTGCTGTGTGTGTGTGTCTGTCTGTATGTGAATCTCTGTGTGTGTGTGATGAGTGTGTATCTATGGTGTGTGAGTGTCTGTGTTTCTGTGTATATATATATATATATATATATATATATATATATATATATATATATGTTTCCTGGAATCACAGTGTTCTGTCTGAAGTAGTAGCTACACAATAAATACTGATTACTGACAATGGTAGGTATTAGTAATTCCATCCCGATTGTTAAAGTGACTATTTCTCCAAGGCAGAGATTTGGAAATTTCACATGCAGTCTTCTAACTCTAAATATAGTGCCTGTTGAATATGACTTTGTTCCTCACCAAAGTCTCCCCCCGTCAAGGATGAGTACAAATGTCAGCCATGGGTCTAGAAAATTGAAGATGACTGGGAGAAAAACGCTTGCATTCTATCTGAAAATTTTTGTAAGATTTGAACATTTTGATTCCAACTTCAGAATCAAAAAAAGAAAGTCCATAAGTCTTCTTTAAAGATTAGGATATTGTGACAGCAAGATGGCCCATTTTGGAAAAGTAGGAAGACTTGGGGAAGAATTGACTGTACATCAAAGTTAGTTCTTGGGCCAGAAAGATGGCTCAGCAGGTGAGAATACTGGCTGCCCAAGCAAAGGGACTTGAGTTTACACCCTCAGAATACATATGAAAAACTGGGTATGGGCAAGCATGTGCCTTTAACTCCAGAGCTGTGGGCGTGGCAGGACTAGAAACAGAAGGCTCTCTGGGTCTTGCTGGATGTAAACGTAGGTCCAGGTTTCAATGCCACACTGAAATGTGGTTCGTGAACAAGCTCCCAGTTCGTATTGCCTGGGTCCAAATCTTGTGTCTACCATTTATAGGAAAACCTTCAGGTAGTTACTTATGTCTGCAGCAGTTTCTCCACTGGCGGATAGAAATGAACAATAATAGAGCGTATCAACACACATCAGTATCACTGTGGCAACTAGAAGAATTTGATGCATCAAAGACTTGGACCAAATCCTGAACTCGCACTAAGTACCCGGTAAGTGCCAGCTCTGTCAAGGGAATACTGGAGCAAGTTATTCCCCACGTGCCAGCAAGCTGGATGCCACAGCGTTTCCAGACGACAGATGGCAAGGATTTTCATCAGTGACTTCTTTCTTGAGATTGTTTCAGCTCCTCTGTGATGGCTTTTTATGTGCACTGGTTAGACCCTTCCTGTCTGCAGGGATCTACACAAAGGCTTACTCACGGAAGAAGACTGAGGGGCTTGGCTCTTTCCACTCCACTACCCCGCTGTAATTTTTGTCGCATATAAACGGACTGAGTTCCGAGTGACTCATAGTACCCACAACCAGCTTGTTATCCAACAATGCACATCATTATAATTGTGGCCACCGTGTCATGTTTAGGGGAGGCGTTTCTACTCCATTAAGTCCTTATTGACTCAATGTTGAGCCCCCAAAAGGTATTTGCCACATAAGCCAAATTTGTGAGCCTCTTTTTAGCAGTGTGGCGGACAAGGAAGTAATTCACCACACAAAGGTAATTAGTTGTGATGTGTTCCCTACCCCGATCCCCCATTCCACCCCCTGGACAAAAGCAACGCCTCGATGCAAATTTTCTGTTCCGTCCTCTGCTTCAGCTAGGCCAACATGTTTTTCTAAGTGAGCAAGTTAGATGTTAGATACCGTTTCCTATTCCATGACTATATATAAAGCATTGTACCCACACCAGTTTTTAGGTTGGGAGGCCAGGTATTTAACTGTTGTTAAAAAAAAACAAAAAACAAATTTTTAAAAAATTCTTATTATTGTGTGTGTCTGTGTCTGTGTACACTCATGCTACAGCATACATATGAAGGTCAGTTGACAGTTGGAGGAAGTTGATTCTCTCCTCCCACCATGTGACTCCTAGCCAGGTTTGGCAGCAAGGACCCATACCTGCTGAGCCAAACTGCTGGTTCACAAAAGCAGTATTTTCATAAATGCATTAAAGAATATCACCACTGGGGAGATAGATTGGTTAGCAAAAGACTTCCACACAAGGGCCTGTGTTCTATCCCCAGCATGATGGGGCTGGTATGGTGATACACACTTGTAGTCCCAGATTTAGAGGATCCCAAGGGCTTGCTGGCCAGCTAGCCTAGTCAAACCGGGGAGCCCCAGGTCCCACTGAGACAGCCTGTCCCAAAGAGTAAGGTGGGTAGTAAGTGAGGAGTGACACTTCTAACACTCACCCACATCTACACATACATACACAGGCATACATGTGCACACCGACGGCAGGAAATCACCCAGGACTGGTTGAACTCTAGTTATTCACAATTACCCACAGCTTTGCTTTTTATGATTTCAGCTTCGCTCCATCCTGCGCCATTCAGCCCAGGATGTGAATTCCCTTTGCAAATACGTCTGTGCGGGCGATGTGAAACCACCCACAGTTCCCCTTGTGCTACTTCATAAAACCCTCCAAAGCACCGCTGTCAATCAGGGTATCAATAGCGCACGGTCCACAGTTTCAGGCACCCTCTGTGGGTCCCATGATGCAGTCTCTGTAGGTAAGGTGGGCCACGATTGTCCGACTGTCATCATTACCTCTCATCTTTGTCCCTCTGTGTTTCCGCTGTGTTCATGCAGCTTGGTGAACCAGCCGCATGCAGCTGTGACTTGTACATAGGTCACCTTCCCTTGTCGGAGTCCGACTCCTTCTGCCCATCACCCCAGCACCCTGAAGAGCCCCTTCCTCCAGCTAGTCCTGGCAGACACTCCCAGACGCTTGGCTAAGGCACCTTGCCTGACATCGCACATTGATGTAGAGCTTTGCCATTTGAGATTTCCACCAAGACTCACCATTCTCTGGGCAGAATCTGGGGCTGCCCCCTCAGTGCTCTTGTTGCCCGGCGAGGGAAGATCGAAGACTCCCACCGAGCCCCAAGAGTTTACCAGCTGCAGCTTGTTTTCCTCAGAGGCGAAAAAGACTTAAGTGAAAGACCATCTCTTAGAGGGACTTCACGATTTACACGTAGCCACCCGCATCTGTAGTTTGCAACGTAGGACAATCCGGTATTTAATTCTCATATACATTTTTAAGAATTAAAATATAATTACGTTGCTTCCCTCCATTGCCTCCCATTTCCACACCCTTCAAATTCAGGGCCTTCTCTTCTCATTGTTATTGTTGTCTCTCTATCTATCTATATCTACATGAATATGTAAATACAACCCGCTGAGTCCATTTAGACACACATGTTTTTTAACATCAGCTGTTTTGACACTCTTGCTGACTTGCTCTATGAATATGCTTAACCGATGGATGAGGTTGGTTGTTGTGTGTTAGAGAAACGAAGCAGGAGAAAGAGAAGTTTCTTTCAGGCAGGTGGGAAGCCAGGCTTCCTCACAGAGGCCAGATTTACACAGATAAGGCAAAGTAAAGATGGTCCCATTGCTTAGACATTTAGGAACACCTGGGAGACAATTAGGTAAAAGAGCAGTTCCGTGTTTTGCTCCAGTTAGTTTGGTTTTAGAGATAAGGTTTCACTGTGTAGCACTGGCTGACAGGCCTGGAATTCACTATGTAGACCACTTACAGATAGCTATCCACCTGCCTTTGCCTCAAGAGTGATGGTATTAAAGACGTGTGCTACCACACCCACCTCCAATAGTGGTTTTTAAAATAAAATTTTATGGCTGGGGAAATTACTCAGTTGGTAAAATGCTTGTCATTCAAGCATAGGACCTGTGTTTTATCCCAAATACCACCCCTCAACACATGCGTGCATGCACATACACACACACACACACACACACACACACACACACACACAGAGAGAGAGAGAGAGAGAGAGAGAGAGAGAGAGAGAGAGAGAGAGAGCTAGGCATGGTGGCTCACTCCTGTACCAGTTCTGTGGAGACAGACAGATGACTCAGGTTTGTTGAGTAGCCAGTCCAGTCTATTTAGTGACTCCCAGATGAGCAAGACACATTGTCTTAATAAACAAAGTAAAGAGTTCCCTAATTTTGTTCAAGCTTGTCCTATGACCTTCACATACACACTTGTACACCCAGTAGCACATAGTTACATGTAAACCTCACACACACACGCACACACACACACACACACACACACTGAGTTTTACTTGTTTTGTTCAGGATTTGAATTATTTTGGGACACCAGCATTACCATAGGGTGAATAATTTGAAAATGGGGGAAAATACAGCAAATACTACTTTAGTCATAGACACTAGAATCTATTAGCATGGCCCCATTATAAAAAGAAAAAGCCAGCATTTAATGTAGAGCCACAATGTGCTTACTTAGGGAAGTTCCAACAAAACACTCATCCATATGACATGTTCCTTTTTGAAACCAACAAATAATAGTCAAAGCAGATGCACTCTTTATTTACACAAAAAATGGGCCAGGTTAAAATAAGATGAAGAAAGCAAACTCTAGATATGACGAAATTAAATAGACAAACTAAATGACTGGGAAAGAGCCAGCGTGTCAGAACAATCTCCTCTAATTGCGGCCCTTAATGATGGCTATTCAAACATGGGAGTTGCTATGGAGACAATGCACGCCAATGCTTAACATGTAGAGGGCAAAACATTACCACTGTGGGGGGAGGATCCATGGGGAACTGAGTACACTGTCTGTGCCCAGGTTTCATGTAACATAGCTGAATGTGATTCAGCTAACCTGTGCTGCTCCATCAGAGTAGGAACCTTAGTTTCTCTCTCTCAGGTCACAGCACCTTGTGCTTTGAAGGTTAACTCTGCTTTGGAATACTCCCAGATACATTTAGCATAGCAGGGGCCATGCAGTCAAGTCTTTGCAAAACTTAACAGACATCTGAAGAGCATCCATAAAGCTATGGTCAAGTAATGAGTAGTTTTTTCAGAAGCCACGCCATGCAAAATCAGTCCTAGAGAATTTATACCATCTTTCCCTACAGTCCATGACCTTACCATGTATTTAATCAGAATAATGTACTTCTAACAATAACATATGTTCAGCATACTGGCCCTGACTTGTTATAGAGTTCATAGCAGTTCAATCTCATTTTGTAGAATAAACACACTAACATCCAGGAAATACCCAAGTGATAGAACCCATTTAATCAGCATTTGTCATGCACGTTGCCAAACACTCTCATTCATCCTAGGAACAGAGGTCAGTGACCCTCCAAGGCTGTGTTTGCCAGGGAAAGGATCCTCCCTAAGGCCAGGCAATTCCCAGACTCCCAGGAAAACACTCTTTAAATACAGACCTGGAGATAAGTAGTAAAACAGTGGAATTCCCCCCCCCCCCACTCTTTTCTTGGATCGGGAGGAACTACGATGCATTTCTTTAGCTTCACGTATGCGTACAGGAGCTTCAGTGCAAAGCCTGCAAGAGCGTCCGCCCCCATGGGTCTAGCTCACAGCAAAGCATAAATCAAGCTGGGGACGCTGGGAGAAGTGGGTCTTGGAAGTAACATTGGAAACTTAATGCGATAAAGGATACATAGCAAATACTCTGTGATGCTGCGGGGTTGCCGTGAAGCTACCAAACACTTCTTATGAAATTAGCTGCCAGTGCTCAATTATCACTCCCCAAGGTACCAATATAAATACTTCCTCCAGACACCTTGTCATTTCATTAATGACTGGGTTAGAGGGCCACTTTCCCACTATTGCCTGTGAAAGGGCAGGACTATTGTTTTAATCTGTATCCAGCCATGCCACAAGACTTCTGGTGACTGCCTTGGCAATTAGTAATACCAGGAGGAGCCATGCAAAAAGATGCAATCCCTGAATAGCTTTTAAATGATGTTTAATAAATATAATATCAGCCTGTCAAGTGGCTGTGACATTTCCTACGTGTATTCACACAGTTATGGCACATATTCGGTTGTAGGTGGGTGGTTCCCAACCTTTCTAATGCCGAGGAGACCCTTTAATACTGTTCCTCATGTTGACACCCCCACATGTCATCCATAAAGTTATTTTATTGCTACTTTATAACCTTAATTTAGCTACTATTATGGATCGTAATGTAAATATCAGATATGTGACTCCATTGAAAACCACTGTTGTAGCTCAGTGACAACTTTTGCCATTGAGAACAGATAATACAGAGTTGTAGCTATATTTCAGCATCTGACTATGAACCAAAACTACCACTTTTATGGAGCACTGCTACTCTCCCTATGGTCCTGTAGCTGTTTGCAAAACCGCGTTGAGTCCTAGGCCAAGCGATTATAAAAATCGAGATAATGCCATTGTCTAATTCATGGAATTCTTGTGAGGGTTAGATAAAAACCAGTGCAGCCATTGGCACAGTAGTAGGCCCACGACAAGCCCGATGTATGCAAATTCTCTTTGCTTTTAAGCTTTTCTACTTTATGTGTGATTGGAGGGTGAAAAAATCTTGCAAATTATTATTTATATCTGTAGCATCTGGGGCAGTACCCAAGTGCCAGGGGATGATCAGTCATTCACTGGAGATTTCTCATGTAGAAACGAAAGCATGTGAAGCATGGAGAATGTATAAAGCATTCACACAGTTGGAAATTACTTCGTGTAATTCGCAGCCACTCAGAATTTAAACAGGCGGATGCTGTGAAGTCAGCACAGCCCTCTGTAAAATTCGGCCTTATAAACTGCAGGTCGGGATGTCACTGAGGCTGCTACAAGGTGTCTGTAGGGACCATCTTGATCAAGCTCATTGATCTGGGATGATGCAGTAGCCTTTAGGTGGCACAGATCCTTGGGTTTGTGCCCTGGACCGTCCATGAGTAGAGGAAGTAAGCTGAGCCACGGACACAGGTATGTTCACCCTCTTTCTGCTCCCGACTGTGGATGTGACTAGCTGCTCTAAGCTCCTGCTTTGACTTCTCCACAGTGATGGACTGCAGCCTGGAGTTATAATCCAAATATAATATTATATAATCCAAATATAATATAACATAATCCAAATCAACCCTTTCTCCTCCCCGAGGAGGAGTTGGAGCCCTTGAGAAAACAGCTGTTTTTAACGTATAAGATACATCTCCTGCATTTCCCAAGCTGTGCCTTGTTGACTAATGGTACACTGCTGGCTGTTCATTTCCCCCGTAATCACTCATCCAAAAGTCAGCAGAGTGCCGTGGATCTCAGGGCTGCTTTTGAATTTTGATGGCAGGCAAAAATCAATCCAACAGCAGCCCATTTCTCTCAATAATACATTGCTTGCATACTTTTGGCTCTGCCTCCCTTGTTCTTAATGAGACACATTAAATACATTATTAAGAACACTATCCATCTTCAACAGCTTCCTCCCTGGAAGCCACCCTGTTAATACCGGATAGATGGCAGGCACAGGGGACCCTCCAGTTAAGATTTTGGTATGGCTGTGAAGTAGATGAAAAGACACTTTTCCTTAATTCTGTAATCGGCAGGAAGGAGATTGTCAACCACAAATGCCAGGTGTGCAGAAGCTATCAGCATGGTGCTGTTTACTAGAAACTTCTACCTCACCTTAGTAAATGGATTTTTATGAGGGGTTTTTATCATCACCACTAACAGAATTGATATGCTTGGAAGTGTGTGTGCATGTGTGCATGTGTGTGTGTGTGTGTGTGTATTTATTGATAGCAATTCATGATTAACACCAAAGAAAGATGGTGCATTGGCTGGTGGATAAGTTGCCATCTGCACCGGGACCTGAGGTTGGAAAGGGATGAGAGTCTCTTTTGAAGTAGCCTAAAGGAGAAAAGTTTGGTAAGGCCAAGAAGGTGGCTCATGGGTAAAACCTTTGCTGTCAAAGTGTCATGACTTGAGTTTCAATTCCGAAACTTACATTAAGCCGGGTATGACAGTGCTTGCCTGGGATTCCAGCATTGTAGAGGCAGGATGGGAGGACCCTGGAAGCTAGTCTGAAGAAAGACAGCAACCCAGACCCTGTTCCAGACAAGGTGGACAGAGAGGACTGACACTCAAGATTGTCCCTTGACCTCGGTATATATGTAAGCACACTCACACAGAGGGACGTTCACGTGCACACGTACTGTATACATATGGAGAGAGAGAAAGGACAGAGGAAACAGAGGGAGAGGAGGAGGAAGAGGGGAGACAGGAGAGAGGGGGACAAAGGGAAAGCAGAGAGAGTGAGTGAGGAGAGGGAAGGAGAGAGACAGACCGAGACAGAGAACCTGGCAAGCAGAGACCATATCTGCTGTAGTTAGTGTGGTCCCTGATGCAGTCAGAACAGAGAACAAAATTGGGCAGATCATTTCAGCTGTTAGAATTTACAAACTGAGCTGTAAAAAGGAGTCCACAGGGCTTCATGTATCAAAGATTATTTATGTAGATAAGATTGTACAAATGACTTGAAAATAGCTTCTCTTACTATTAGCCGAAATTCCAACCTTACTTGTCACAGGTAAAGTTGGAGAAATGCTGACACTATTTATAGAGAAACTTTGAAACTAAACACCCAAGTGAAAGTATATTTTGAAGTAGCATTAGAAGGAAGGTATAGCCATTTCCAAAAATTCATTATGACTTTAAAACTGTGCCCCAGGAAGGGCATGATAGTGCATACCTTTTATCCCAGCACTAGAAAGCATACACAGCCATACTGTATGGTTTCACAGCCAGTCTGGTCTACGTAGCAAGTTCCAGACGAGCCAAGGCTACATGGAAGGACAGTATCTCAAAACAACAATGAAAATCGGGGGCAGGGGTGGAGGCTTAGGGGTGGGGGTGCTGGAGATGGTTCAGAGGTTAAGAGAACTGCATGCTCTTCCAGAGGACTGGGGTCCAATTCCTACCACCCATATGGTGGCTCACTACCCACTCTAACTCTAGTCCCAGAGGATCTGATGCCCTCTTCTGGCCTCTGTGGGCACTGCACACATATGTTGCAGTTACACACACAGGCCAGACACTCATACACCTAGACATAATAAATAAAATGCGCAAACAAGCTGGGCATTGGTGGCGCATTGTTTTAATCCCAGCACTCAGGAGGCAGAGGCAAGCAGATCTCTGTGACTTCGAGGCCAGCCCGGTCTACAGAGCTAGTTCTAGGACAGGCTCCAAAACAATACAGAGAAACCCTGTCCCAAAAAATAAAAACAAACAAACAAAAATGTTCAAACACTAAAACAAACCAACTAGACCCCAGAATATAGTCTAAACATGTTCCAGAGAGAGACTCGACCTGGCAGAATTAGAACAAAACTCAGTGCTATGTGCATAAACAATGACAGGCTGTGAGAAAACAAGCATTGTTTATGGTGTGGAGGTTAATTCTCAGATAATAGAGATACCTAAAATAGAAAGAAAAGACAAAAATTCTAATAAGGATGGAAAACAATATGTGCACACAAAACAGATGTGTAGCTGTGTCTTAACATAGAAATTATGGGTTGGAGAGACGGATCAGTGGCTGAATACTGATTGCTCTTGCAGTGGGCCATTGTTCAACTCCCAGAATTCATGTGGTAACTCACGAGTGCCGATAATTCTAGTTCCAGGGCATCTGATGCTGTCTTCTGGCTTCTGTGGCACCAGGCAGGCATGTGATGCCAGTACATAAATGCAGGCAAAACACTCACACGCAGAAGTGAAGATGAACAAATAATTAAACAAAAAGCCATCGAGTCATGAGTCATGGGGTTGCTGCCAAGCCTCATTGACCTGAGTTATGTCCCTTCTTCCTCCACAGTGGGAAGAGAGATGTGACTCCTGAAAGCTGTCTTCTAACCACCCCACACCTGCCTCAGAATCACACCTGCCCCACATTAAAATAAAATGCAGTTTAGCAAAGGGAATGAAAGCTAGCCTTGTTTACACAGTGAGCTGCCATGAGAGTTCACTGAAGCACCATGTTTTAAACACAATGCAAGAATCAAGATCTGGACAACAAACCCCCTTAGAAAAGCTGGTATGAAGAGCGAGTTTTCACAACTGTACGAAGAGATGGCAAAACCATTCCAACCATGCTCAGTGCATAAGCTTGTGTGCATGGACCCTTGGATACAGCCAGTCCCACCTCCGGGAATCTAGTGTGAACAGCTCAGTTCACAGTTGCACAATGCAGTGTTCCCTGAGACGAAGACAGGAAGAAGCCCAGCTGCCCATCAGTACGAGGGCGGGCTGAATAAGCGATGGTATATGTTCTGTGGGTAGTGTTAGGCAAATCATTTTCCCTTGTGTGTGGATTTTGTTTAACTGTCATTCTGTGCTCCTGGCAACTTCACAAAGTTAGAATACTCACTATAGCCTAGTGATGCTGCCTCTGCTATAAGCAACCCCACCCAACTAATAAAATGCGCCTTGACTGGGAAGGTAGTAACACGTTATATACACTTTTACTTAAGACGTCAACCTTTTAAGCTGGGCACATGACTGATAGTTACAGTTAAAATTATGCTTGTTGTGGCTAGATGTGGTAGTGCATATATTTAACCTCAAAATCGGGGGTGGGTGGGTGGGGCACAAGTAGGTGGAATGTCTATGTGTTCAAGGCCAGTCTGGTTTACATTGAGAATTCCAGTGCAGTAAGGGCTACATAGTGAAATCCTGTCTCAAACAAAACAGGTGTGTGTGTGTGTGTGTGTGTGTTATTACTAGTTCTCGTTTCTGGGGGACCAGGAGCCTCCCTGCCCTTGCCATCCCTCCTTCACTCCTATCTGATGTGGGCCTCATTCTCCAGCATCTGAGGAATAGAGCTCCTGAGCTGCCTTCTGGGCCATGGACAGCAACCTGACTGCTGTAGGGATTGCTTCTGAGAGCAGCTGATGCTCCCTCAGGCTCCTGTTGCTTCTGCTTTTAAGTCTTTTGACTGACTGGTAAGCAGAGTCTAAAGAAGTTCCCTGGGGGCTCAGTGCAGATTCATAAAGTGGAGAGCTGTGTACCTGGAAGAAAAGGAAAACAAGGAAGATCCCTCTGAGCTGGTGTGGAATAATTCACAGCGTATGTGTTAATGCACAAAAGGACAGGAAAGCAGTGTACATAAATGTCTTTCGGGTGTATATGCATGAGAAAACAAAAAAAAAAAAAGATACGTGCATCACAGACACACAAATACACATGCCTCAACGTTTGGCTACTTTTATTAAAAAAAAAAAAAAAAAAGACACAGAGAAGAGAAGCCAGACAACACAAGGTTTACTGCAATGAAACAGGAGGGATCCGGACAGTTAGAAGCAGAGTTCTCAGAAAATAATTGTTTATATTCATTTTATATTTGAGCCTTGTTTCTCATGTTCAAAATACATAAGTAAATACTACAAAATTAATTAGAATCACAAACCTAGTAGTGTTAGGCTTTCTCCTTTCTCGGTGTAGCTCTGGTTGTCTTGGAACTCACTCTGTAGACTAGGCTGTCCTGGGACTCAGAGATCCACCTGCCTCTGCCTCCCAAGAGCTGGGATGAAAGGTGTGTGCTACCACCACCACCCAGCTATCTTGCCTGTGTCTTTTTACACATCTAAGAATGTTACGTCAAATATTGAAGGTTGGAACCTACGTCTTGGTGGGAGTTAGTTGGGTGATGCTCTCGTAGACTACTAAACTACTTATAGAGTGATCAGCATGATCCAGTAAGTCCCATTTTCCAGATTTATTAACATGGGACCAGAGTGCATCACTCCACGCAGTTGAGTCCTAGCAGAGGACTCAGTGCTGTAGGCAGCTACTATGAATTCTCTAATTCTAGCTATCTAGAGTTTAAGTAGTTTCTTGCCCACTGTAAGTCAAATATTTGGTTTACAATTCTCTCTCTCTCCTCTCTCTCTCATTGTGAGTTTCACCTTTGTTATTCATACCCTGGTACTCAATAGACCTTATTAAGAATTATAGAGTTCTTTTTCTAACACAATACTTCATTCCATACTCATCTCCATAAATTTTACCCTCTATCTCCACGAGCATAAACACGCACCTCTAAGTAAATGAGCATCCAAATCTTGTAATGAGGTTGTGAGATAGTTTTCTTTATTAGTTTTAAGGAAACCAATTTATGAAAATAATTATAGTTGAATAGTACATTTAAAGGTTCCCTTCTGTTAAATGTGCTAAAACAGAGGAATGCCCATGCTGTATCAGTGGGAATTAAATATTTCCTAATTGTGTTTTCTTTTGTAACTGTTGGTCCATTTCCTCCAGGAAAACATGCACAAGGAAAAGCTGGCAGAATGGTGAGTTGTTTTATGGAAATAAGGCCATTAGCACTAATTTAATGGATGCAATTCATTAACTTCTGGACAATATTGATGAAGGAAAAGAGAAAGAAACAAACCAGCAAAGACTCCGCAATTACCAGTCTATACTCTCAACCTTGGAACTGGCTGACCAGAACAGCTAGAACATGCATTAAATGCCAGCACCCAAAGCCCCACTCTAACAAAGTGGGAGATGACAAAACAGACTTGCTTGACTAATGGAGGCTACAGACTAAATGGCACCCTCATCTTGGCTAGATGATATTAGTCCAGGCATTACAGACAAACGCCACCGTACCTGGCTCGTTATATGGTACTGGGGATTGACCTCAGGACAGCATTCTTACATGGTAAGCACTTTGTTGAGCATGTCCATCCCTTATTCAGGAGACAGACAGACAGGCAGGCAGGCAGGTAGACAGAGACAGACAACAGATAGAGAAGGAGACAGTCAGAGAGAGACAGAGACTTGTGTTCTGCCTTGTGTTTTCCCAGCACACTACTACTCAGTGCTGCACACACAAAGCTGGCTGGACCATGAGCATCCAGGCATCCATTCTCCTGTATTGAACTATGGTTCCTGGCTTTCCATGGGCCCTGGTGATCTGAACTCATGTTTTACGCACTGATTGTACTGGCTGGTTTTGTGTCTACTTGATGCAGGCTAGAGTCATCTGAGAGGAGGAAGCTCCAGTTGAGAAAATGTAGCCAGAAGACTGGGCTATAGTCAAGCTTGCTTTCTTAATTGACAATTGGTGTGGGAGGTCCCAGCCCATTGTGGGTGGGGCCATCGCTGGGCTGGTGATCCTGGATTCTATAAGAAGAAGGCTGAGCAAACCATGGGGAGTAAGCCAGTAAGCAGACCTCTCCATGGCCTCTGCATCAGCTCCTGTCTCCAGATTCCCACCCTGTTTTTCTTCTAGTGCTTTCAACGCTCTCAGTATGGCGATGGCTTGAAAATTACATCACTCATCTATGGGAGAAAAAGATGGCAGGAGGGCTGAAATTCCTGAACTAGTCATATTTTTAAAGCAATATGGAGAAAATGCAAATTTAAATGGCTTAAACTTTATGAGTGAAAAGCGTTTGTAAAATTCAGTTCTCATCAATTCTCTACAGCTGATCTAGACCCTGAGAGATGCTGAGAAACCATAGTGAAAGATTCTCTGGTGTTGCAGAGGGGCACAGGAGGTGGATTTTGGCTACTATAGATATTTATAAGAAGAAACCACATAGGCAGTAAGCGAATGGACATCAGTTAAAAGGCAGAAGCAGAATTACTAAAACAGTATTATTATTATTATGTTCAAAACTTTAAATATTTAAATATTTCTACTTTATATTCTGAGAAATATTGCAATTAGAAGGATGATTCTGAAATTTAATGCCAGGTATGTTGTTGATTCTAGGGAAGCCACATAGTAATTCAATCTTTAGTATAACTGAATATTACAAATACCGGACTCTTATTTACAAACACCATACTTAGAATCCAACTACTCCAATTCTTAACATTTAAATATAATAACGGCAGAGAACACTGCTCACAGATAAGGGCCTGTCATAGCCACCCAGCTAATATTTGCTAGATGTATTCCTTGCCTTAGATTGGTTTTGGTGCCAACAGTCATGTGTGAAGAAATGTACAAGGTACTAGTGGCCTACTGGTCAACTTAGGATCCCTCACACACACACCACAAGAATCATGTTTTCCATTTCTTCTCTGTAACAGATGTGTCATATAGAGATTGATTTCTGGTTTCTTTTATGTCACAGATTATCACAGATACACGAATGACCATTGGTTGACAAATAGCAGTCTGCATTAATTTCTAAAAATCCCAAATATTTTTTTTATATGAAATGCCTTTATTACAAAATTTTAGTATGCCAAGTTTGGTGACTTAAAAGGGCCATGAAACTGCTCCTCATTTATTCAGCTTGAATGGCTCATGAAGAACTGAACAGGCTTCTGTGTCTATTTCAGATAAGTGAACTTTTTTCAATCAATTTCATAGATGCTATTACAAATAGTGCTGCTATGAACATAGTTGAACAGATGTCTTTGTTGTATGGATGTGGATCATTTGGGTATATGCCTAAGAGGGGGATTGCTGGGTCCTGTGGTAAACTAATTCCCATTTTCCTGAGGAACCGCCATACTGATCTCCAAAATGGCTGTACGAGTTTACACTTCCACCAGCAGTGGAGGAGTGTTCCCCTTTCTCCACATCCTCTCCAGCATGAGTCATCATTGGTGTTTCTAATTTTAGCCCTTCTGGCAGGAGTGATTTTCATTTCCCTGATAGCTAAGGATGTTGAACACTTTCTTAAGTGTCTTCAGCCTTTTTGATTTCCTCTATTGAGAATTCTCTCTTCAGTTCTATACCCATTTTTTAATTGGGTTATTTGGTGTTTTGTTGACTAGTTTCTTGAGTTCTTTGTATATTTTGGAGATCAGCCATTTGTCGGATATAGGATTGGTGAAAATCTTTTCCCAGTCTGTGGGCTGCCGTTTGGTCTTGTCCACTGTGTCCTTTGCCTTACAGAAGCTTCTAAGTTTGAAGAGGTCCCATTTATTAATTGTTGCTCTCAGTGTCTGTGCCCCTGGAGTTATGTTCAGGAAGCGGTCTTCTATATCAATTTGTTCAAGGGTACCTCCTACTTTCTCTTCTAAGAGGTTCAGTGTGGCTGGATTGATGTTGAGGTCTTTGATCCATTTGGACTTGAGTTTTGTGCATGGTGACAGACATGGGTCTATCTGCAGTCTTCTACACACCCTCATCCAATTGTACCAGCACCATTTGTTGAAGATGCTGTCCTCGCATAGACATTATATCTGAAAAGTGTGGCCAATGATGGGACCCTTCTTTCTTTATGCCAGGGCCTCCTCCTCTAAATAGAGCATGAGTGAGGGATGAAGGTCTGTCTACAGCCTGTATGCGATGTGTCTGCTTTAGTGCAGTGTTTTATTGGCTTGCAACTTAAGAATTTTTGAAATGCAACCGGCATAACAGACACCTCGATTACTTTGTTCTAATAAGTCCTCGTCAGTTGTTATTTGTGACTTTTTCTTTAATTCCTAGAGACATATTCCATGCTTTGTTTTTTAATTTTATTCTATATGTTTGGGTGTTTTGCCTGCTTGTATGTCAGTGTATCATGTGTGTGCCTGGTGCATATAGAGGTCATAAGAGGGCATCAAATAACCTGGATCTGAGTTGTGGATCTCCACATGGCTGCTGGGAATCTAAACTAGGTCCTCTGTAAGAGCAATCAGAGCCATTTCTTGGCCAACTATGGCCATGAGGTCCAAAGTCATGAGAGCTGCTGAGAAAGTGTTAGCTTCATGGGGTACTTGGGTGAAAGGGATAAGAAGAAGAAGCTGAATGTACTAGAAGTGTTGCTGTTGCTGAAGAGTGAATCAGGAATTGGAGAGGTGTGGTCGGTAGGAGAGAGAATATGAAGCAGGCGGCTTTCAGAATGAGTATGAATTGTCTCACTAGGAAAATACTTTATATAGTAACTTATAATTAAAAGAAAGTAAAATCCTCCAGGGTGATTGGGTAACTTGAACATCAGGATCTGTTATGTCTATGCATTTCACTACATGCCTTTCAACATTGTCTCTCCAAATTTTAACACAGGCTGTTCCTAACACCAAATGCACATTTGATGCATCCATTGCTCCCGGGATGTTATAATATTATCTGCTTTTGCTTCTCACCATGCTTTTTATAGACAATGGAAATCCTCCATACAGTGATGCTTTGGTCTTACATCCCCATGCGATGATCAGCTTCCCTAAGCGGAACCTGATCCTCTTTGGGGACCCCACTGAGTTATGAAACTAAGAGGTAGAAATCATCAAGTATTCAAAGTCGATGAGGCCTGGACCTCTTTGATGACAACTTGACAAGCCTGCTTCCAGAAAGAGCCGATAAGGACAAATCGTAATGTTAGGTGGCTTTCCAAGTGACGAGGTCGAAATCAAACTTAGCATCAATTTCCCTCCACCACAAATAACCCCACTCTGTGACCTGCAGATGTTAAATTTCCACTTGGAGTGGATGTGATCAATTAGAATATTATCCTAGAAGTGCATACTTGAAGAATGATTCTAAGGGGATGCCATGATGGAGAGGAAGAAAATGAAGGGCAGAAACATCAGGACAGAGGCAGGGTCCATGGGAACCTGTGCTTAGTAGGACATGCTTGGAATTATTCATAGTCACACACCTCCTGGCCTTGTGTGAAGGTTTCTGGTATTGTCTCTCAGTTCCTAAAATGAACCTGGTGTGGCTGATGACGGGATGTGACCACTCTAGCGACATGGGATTGCCAAGCAGGCATGAAGGCATCATTCACACCCATATATACATGACTATTAGTGAGAACTAAAGTTTGGTCTGTCCACTTGATACCCATAGACACACTTTACAACAGAAGATTTTCTTCTAGCAAAGATGGAGTTTAGGGAAAGGTGATTTTTTCCTCCTATTTTTGTTAAATTAATTAATGGCTTTTTTCATTTCTTTTTTAAGACAGGATGTTTTACATCTCAGGCTGACCTTGTTTTTACCATGTAGTCAAAGACAATCTTGAATTCCTGATCCTCCTATTACCACCTCTCAAGTAGAGATTACAGTCACCCCCCAGCCTTATGTCTATATTTTAGTATTTATTACTTATTAACTTACATCTATATGTTTTGGATATCTTTAATTCTTGTTCAGAGATTTAACAGGAGAGATTTGGACTCGGTTTTAAATATACTCGGGTCAAAACCAAGTTCAAATAAAGTATAGGTTTGGCTTAACTTGAATTATTTTTCTACTTTGTCACAATTAAATAAGAATTACTGAGGTCAATTATTATGTAGAATTTGTTCAGTTGGGGGGAAGGGAAGGAAATTGTTGCATGTGTTTTACAGGAAGCCAGAACTCTGCCTGTATCAAGGTCCCCTCCTGCGGCCATCTAAGTGGATTGGTATGTGACACTTTGCTTTGTTATTTGTTGTTAGAAGGTTTCCCTGGATAGTCCATGCTGGCCTTGAATTTGCGGTGTACCCAGGGCTGGCACTGAGCCAGTGGTCTTCCTGTCCCATCCTCCTGAGACTACCGCCATAAGCCACCATGCCCAGTTTGGAAGTCAATTTTGTTCCTCTTGCATATTCTGTCAGTAACCATATTGTATGCTATAAATGTAAAAATTGTGTGTGTGTGTGGGGGGGAGGTGATGGGCAGAGAAAACTCAAGTGAACGTGTAAGGAGTGGCACAAATCCTGAGTGAATGTGTTTGGCGGACATGGGCATACAGAGCCAGGTGAAGGAGGCCAGGGGTTCTGATCCATGGGAATAGCGAAGCATGCAAAGGCTCAGAGGGATGGGGAAGACTTCCTTTGGCCAGAATGTCAACATGCGCATTGTCTGCAGAAACTATCAACCACAACTTCCCCCTCCATGGGGTGATGGTAGCAGCGTGAGACTGCTCCCCTAGAGAGAGCTCCTGTCAAGATAAACATGCTCGTTCAACTGTAGACCATAAGCTCATATCCTCCAGTCAGATGTATAAAACCAATGTGTTGAGTTTCTGCATTGCGCTTCAGCATTTGGTGACCCTCGCGAGAGTGAGCATCGCTTACATGGTCCCAACTTTTAAATACGTGCATGTATTCTTTCTTCATTCCCTCATGGTCCCAGTCAGGTCAATCCCTGGAGCCGCTCAGTGTGATGAAAGGTAAAGGCAGATGTGCTTGCACTGTGAAGAATACTTACTTCCTAAAATGGAACAGGGCACAGGCTTACCCAAAGCCACTTCCTGTATCGGCTACTAGAGGTAACTTCCGGTGAATTTGCAGGGGGCCTGGTATAGTAAGATATCAAATCCACTCTGTAGCACTCTATGCCCTGCGTGGAGGTGTCTTTCTTTAGACTTAAAGACATTTACTCTTTTACAACCTTCTGCAATGGAAAGTGATAAGCCTTAGATAATCCTTATCACGTAGCTCCCTGATAAGTCCTAAGGGCCAGGCCCCAGGCCACACTGGGAGAGGGGTAAATGGGACACAGTAAGAGGACTCCAAAAGCTCATATTTTGTTCTGTTTCCCCAGACCTTCCACTCTACTGTAGGAATAAAGTGGACAAAACTAACATTTCATGAAAGTGGAAACAACTGCGCGTGTACACAAACAAGAATTCCAAGATAGGCCTGCCTAACGGTCACCATACTCTCAGAGATGGGCCGTGGGCTGCAAAGGAGTAATCTGAGATCAGGCTCCTCAGGATTTTTTTTTTTTTTTAAATCTGATCTGTCTTTTATCCTCTTGACTTCCATTTTAAGTCTTACACCGAGGTAGCCACATTATAACCTACTTCCATTTTTAGTTTGGATGGACGTCGTGCCTTCAGATGAAAAGTAATGTCCTCATTTCTTAATGTCCAGATCACATAGAAATGTCACATAGAAATGGTCTCTTGGTACTTCCACAGGCCTCTCTGTGCATGTGCAGGATTCCAATACACTGACAGCTGGCCTAAGTGCTTGGGTCCTAAAATGTTTTTTCCAGACTATTACTTTGTTTCAAATGCTAATATTTGCAAACTCCAAAGCTCAGTGATGCCCTCTGTGATGTAGAGCAAGGCACGTATAAACACGAGGTGGTCTGTTCTAGTTGTATCTGTGTCTTGTGTTTTCTGAAAATGCCTATTTTCAGATTCTCCTGATACACTTTATGGTCTGTCAGCCTCAACTGCTGAGTGAATACAGTGAGACACAATGAGATTGCGTTATTAGAAATCATTACGAAGATGTGATACATCCATCCCAGAATTTCTATATTTCATGGAACAAAGGATATGGCAGATGCATTTAGAATTTCTTCCAAATATCCATCTGGCACTCTGGTTATTCTCTTCCAGATTTATTTATCGAAAACCAGGAACTTCCACAACCAGTCCCAAGATACAGAAAGACAACGTTTGGGGTAATGGCTTCTTTTTAGAGGGCCAGTGGCTTCTGTTTAATAGAAGTTCACTTAAGGAATAATGAATCTCAGATGTCACATTATCATTATGATTATGATCTTTAGCAAAGAGTCATTTTTTTTTATTCCTTTGCCTTGGTAGTTTGTTTAAAACAGACCATAAAATATTAGCACTGATTGACTGACCGAGGGCATGATAAGATAGCTGAATTTCCATGAGCTTTGGCAGAAGGCAGGGAGGGTGCTCTGAGCTCATACCTCCTGCCACAACTCACTGCCTCTTTCAGGACAGCAGAGCCACACATCTGCTCACGTGCTGTGCTTTCCTTTTCTCCTAGCAACCATATTATGCTAAAGTGCAATGGCTGGGGTTGCCAGGATATTTCTTCTATTCTTGTCCTCTACAACCAGCCCCAAAGCAAAAGAGCATAAGGCAGGCAAGCGGCAAAGACCCAGGTGGGGAAACAAAGTCAGCAAATAATTTTGTTATTGATGCTTTCGAATGTTTCCTCTTCTTTTAAAACCAGGCAGATGAACGGTAAAGATAACCTACAAAAATCTCGGCTATTAAACTAAGAAGACACAATTCACCGTCATTAGTAGCCACTTTTCCCAATAGAGGAAGAAAGGCAAATTTCTTGCAATCGTCAGCACCATCCAAAAGGTTCTGAACTATAATTACTGTCTTGATCCACAAACAAAAATCCCTGAAGTAGATACCACACACTGTAGAAGCAAAGACAGCACTGATAATCAAGTGTATACTTTTGACATATTAAAGTACATGAAAAACATGCACCTGTAGAAGGATGGGTGGTGGTGGCGGCGGCGGCGGCGGCGGCGGCGGCGGCGGCGGCGGCGGCGGCGGCGGCGGCGGGGCGGCGGGCGGCGGCGGGCGGCGGCGGCGGCGGCGGGCGGCGGGCGGGGCGGCGGCGGCGCACGCCTTTAATCACAGCACCTGGGAGGCAGAGGCAGGTGGATCTCTGTGAGTTTGAGGCTCTTCTGATCTACAGAGCAAGTTCCAGGGCAGCCTGGGCTACACAGATATCCTGTCCCGGTGGAAAAAAAAAAAGTGTTCAATTGTGGCTTCTTTCCTCATTTGATATCCTAATGAATTCTGCATCTAAATATTCTCTGGCTTATAGAAAAGGCCATGTGAGCCCCTTAGATGCATATAGCCAAAAAGAAGTTGAGACAGAACTTAGATCCTTATCTGTTTTACACTGATATCCAACTCCATTATGCCATGTTGCCTCAGTTTCTTACACAGACAATAGATAAAAACAGTCACTTCACACATGTGCAGAGCTTCAGGCTGATGATGTGTTTGCCATGCTCTTAGCGATTCAGTAGTTGTCTTTGTCCCGATGAGAAAAACTGGTCCAAGGTCATGCAATTAGAAAGAGGCAGAGCCAGGGATGAAGCCGAAGATGAATGACTCTTCTTTCAGCATGTTTGCCTTGGGTCAGATATTAACTAAATATCAGATCTGATATTGGATCATGGGCATACAGATAATCCAAAGAGCATGGTATTTGGATACATAAGAAGGCCTGGTGCAATTGTCTAAGCGATTCGTTGACTTACTCAATAAATATTTATTGAATGGCTCTGTTTTGGTACCTGGGATACAGTGGTGAGTAAGAGAGAGAGAGAAAAAAAAGCACATCGAACTTCTAAGCTGTGTGGACACAACATACATGTGTGTGCAGAGGTGGGGGTGGCCAGTTTAAATAAGTAGGAAGCATCCCTGAAAATGGGATGTTTGAGCCTTGATGTAAGAAAGTAAGCCACATGCGAATGTATAGAAAGAACACCGTGGGTAGCAGGAAGAGAATGGATAAGCTGGGGATATCCAGGCCCCATACAAAAGAGGGAAGAGATGGGTGGGCAGTCAGGGAATAGGAGTGTTGATAACTGCGAGTATTTAAGGTGAAGATCTAGGGTACGGAAGAGAGAGACTGCATAAGGGCTTTGGGAACCAAGGTTAGGATTGGCCTTTGCTTAGGGCTGAACGGTAATCCTGGGCCAAGCATCCTTATAAAATGTAGTAACCACAGCCCCAGCCAATCTGTCCTAGGATCCCACACAGGGCCACATCATCAGTCCAACTTGATCGTCAGTTATCTGGGATGCAGATGTCGTTTCTTCCGTTTTGTGATTGTGTTATGAAGGAAGGTCTGTTTTCAAGACTGGAATCTTCCTAGCAAGATGGCTAGCTAAAACAAATGCTGTACACAGTGAGAAAAGTCTTCCCCCTCCTCAACAACAACAACAAAAGACTTAGCCCCCTTTCTCAGTGAACTTATAACATGAAATCATGTAGGTCTCTACCAAGTGTCCATTTGTGGAGGAGTATGGACAGGGTTATGAGGGCCAGAGACAGTGCTATTGAACACGGTACTTGAGGGGGAACTTTGATCCGGACATGGGGCTGCAGAGATGGTTTAGCAATTACAAACCTCACTGCTCTTACAGAGGACCCAAGTTCAGATCCCAGCACTTACATGGTGGCTAACGACCATCCATAATGCCAGTTCCAGGGATGTGGCGTACTCTTATGACCTCTGAAGGCCCCAGGCACACACATGTGCACATACATGCATAGAAGTATTCCTATTCATGTATAAAATAAAAATAAATCTTCTAAAAAGAGATGTTCAGAATTCCAGCAGTGTGGGGACTATAAGTCTCCCACCTGGAGCTGTAGCTCCTGTTGGAACTCTGCTCTTCAGGTCTCAGGATAAAAGATTTTAGGAGCTTAGCCCTTGACCACAGATGCCGTGTGTTCTCCAGCTGAGTGTGGTGCTGACACATGAAACATCTCAGGCAAGTTTAACAGCTTTTTATCTGATTTTCATTTTATCTATTTCTAATTTCTCGTATAGGCTAAAGCTCAATAAATTTTATAAAGAGCGTTTTGTACTTTAGAAAATAATTCTGCGCACAACATAAAAAGTCTGCATGTTTGCAGAACTTATTGGTTTTAAAAAGGAGTAAGTCCTTTTTAGTGGGGAGGGGCATTGCACAGATGGGGTAAATCTGGGAGGAGATTGGGAGGGCATAAATCTTAACAAAATACATACAATACATAAAGTTTTCAGAGTTAATAAAACATTTTTGAAGTCTATATTATATTTTCTGTTGTATCAGGTATTATTATCACCACACTTCATTTCCATCCAAATTACATGTGACATTCTAGAAAAACCAACCTTTAAAAAGTCTTGGCTCTAAGAAAGCTGTGACTTGCTATGTTTAGCTGTGGGTAATTGCCAGGCAATGGTGAAGTGCTTGCGGCATCCCCTCCACACCCATCATCTCCAAACAAACAGAATACCAACCAGGGCATTAGCTATTGCTCCACGCCTCCCTGGAATTCATTCAGATTCATTCCCTCTGTCTCCCTTGACAACAATCAAATCCCTAGAAACTCTCAGTAACCCACTATATCTTGCTTCGGTGTTACCTTTGGAAACAAAACCATCCTGTTTTTCTGTGTATGCCATTAGGAACCAGAAGAGAAGGAAAATCAGGTAGCAGTAAGTTTAGATGGCTCTGAATCATTTTTGGTTAAAAAAAAAATCATTTTTCCAGTAGCTGGAAACCTGAATGCATGCCAGTTACAAAGGATTCTAAAAACTACCTGCAATCATCCTCCAAAAAAGAAAATACCGTGTTCTTGATGAACTGAAGTACCTCTTCCCTCATTTCATCCCACTATGGCTCTGTGCATTACACAGCCTCCATCTGTAATTTCACCAAGAGTTTAGATGATGCAGAATTAAACCCCTATCCTACTGCCTACATATGCAATACAAGAACATATTCCTTTTGTGGAATATAGTCTTTTGTAGGTTTTTTTGTTTGTTTGTTTTACTTCTGTTGAATAGGATTTTCATTTTCTGATGCATTACCGAATTCTGCTTCAAGTTAATTATGCTCTACATTTTCTGGAATGCTCCTCAATGCTGAGAGCATTTGGAACCAGGTTTGGCAGGCAAATGCAAGAACAGTTCAGGGATGAAGTTAAAAACATGAAGTTCATTCCTGGGAAATTCCTGGAGGGAAGTCAGCTTTCTAGACTGAGAAAAAAATGAGCTCACTTCTCCCCCTTGTGCCCAGAACGCCCGATGCTACCAGCCATGCATCTTCTCCTCTCTGAGAAAGGACTCCAGAGTCGGTTCGCAAAAGACACTCACAATGGAAGTTCAAAGGCGACTGAGCCAAGTATTTGTTATTTGTTCCTTAATAAGTCGGAATCTTCCAGAATAGGGTCTGACACATAGCATGTGTTAAATGAGTATTGTTACAAGTGAAAGTCAATAGGACAAAATGTACACAAAATTTCAGCATGAAACCCATTTATTTATTTTGTTTATTACCCTTAAGTGCCTATCTCTTGTCCTCCGCCTATGTTTACAGAAGCAAAAGGCAAGGGGACACAGAGCCAACAAATGACACGGAAGAAGGCGAATTTCACTTCCGATTCACATCTGAAAGAAAAGTAGCTGTGTGTGTGTTCTAATGTGTTTTTTATTTTTATTATCCGAATCTCTCTGACATCCTGTCTGTCTGTCATCACTGGAATGACACTTCCTCATTATACCAGAGAAGAAATGGGTAGGGAAAAGTTGCCTTCTTTCCAAGTTTAATTCAAGAGTCTCTTCCCAATGAGTTTTTGAGGTCTTTTAGCTGCTAAAATTCATTTCCATTCTGAAGAGTACATTGCTTCCCTACGGAAATGGCACTTTACTTTTGCCTAGTACATGAAGATGACACTCATTAGCATTAGCCTGCTCATCTTCTTCTGGAGCAAATTAACATAGTCTAATGAGGACGATGTGGCTTTACTGACTTACTAATGTAGTTAGGATCAAAACTTGCTCCGCATATAAGAAAAGGTATAACCATCATGTTCTATTCTTTTTCTAACCTGAGGACTGTGAGATGGGGTGAGACTCGGGTACCTCAAGTAAAGCTACTGAAGAGACATCAGCTTGTAATATCGGTTCCACAGCATCTTCCTTCTAGCTACAAGTTAAATTATTAGAGATTAGGAGACAAAGCAGAAAAAAAATCCATTATTCTGCCAACTTAGATGATTTCGAAGTGACTTTTGCACTCATTGTGTTCTGTGGTTCTAAACTCCCTTGCTTGTCCCTAGCGTTGGGGAAATTCCACTGTCTTTATTTTGTAAACTTGCACCCTGAAGTCTGGAGCCAAAGCCTCATATGGTGCCAAGATCAGCAGAATTGTTTCTCAGTACTAGTTCTAAGTAAAATAATAATAATAATAATAAAAAACCCAACAACACAAAGAAGCCCCATAAGTATCATGCACAATCTCCCAGTATATGTTTTTATTTTTATATAAAATACCTTACGTTTCTAAAGATTGACTAAAACTGAGGCTCCAGGACACCCTTGGCACTTTTCCTGATGCTTCACCATTGAGAACTTTGCTTCTCACAGCCAACAAGCACGGGCCCTCTGAGCTCTCTAATAAAGGTTAGAAAGTTCCCCGTGCTCCTCGATATACTGCAATCCTCCATTGTTTCTCCACTAGCTGGGCTTCTCTTCCAGTTTTTGCAAGCCGGATGGTGTTCTCTGCCTTACCTCCTGGTCCCTCTCTAGATGGTCAGCTCCTGCAACCCCCTCATCTCTAATTCTGAGCCGTCCCTTCCCACTCACTTTCAGCATCCTGTCTGCCAGCAGCTCGGCTTACCTTTTAGGCAGGGTTTGAAAGGCAGTTTTCACAACTGTAATGGAGAGACAGCTTAGTCCCTAAAATGCTTGCTTCGCATCTAAGTATGGTTCATGGGTTTTTGTTTGTTTGTAATCCCAGTGCTGAAGAGATATAGCTACATGAATTACAGGTGCTTGCTGGTCAGCCAACCTTGCCTGCTTAGTGAGTCCCAGAGCCCATTGAGAGATGTTAGCTCAAGAAAATAAGGTGGCAGGTTCCCCAGAAACAACACCAAAAGTGGATTTCTGCACAGAAATGCCAATGCACGCACCTGCATACACATGAATGGGCAGCACGGTATACTTTCATGTAATAAAGAAAATAACACTGATACTAATTAATGGGGGGCTCTTACGATCTTTCCATTTAGGTCCTAGCCCATATTAACACAGTCAATATTTGTGATCTTTACATTCCTATTAGTAAACGAAGTCTTTGTTTTTTGTTTGTTTGTTTTGTTTTTGTTGTTTTTCTTTTGAGACAGAGTTTCTCTGCGTAACAGCCCTGGATAGCCTTGAACTCAGAGAGATCTGCCTGCCTATGCCTTTCTGAGTGCTGGGATTATAGGTGTGTGCCACCACGCCTGGTTCATAAATTGAGTCTTTGGAGTGTATAGGAAATTATAGACGCAGTCAAGTGTGCCCTTTCCCCGGGGTTTCCGTTTAAAAATTGCAGCGTTACTGTAGTCATCATTTTCCTTTCAACTACACATCAGGAGGCTTTGTCCCAGGCCCACCTCAATCTTCTCACACCAACACAGTGCTGAGTTCTTTCCTACACCACAAACCTTCCTTCTCTCGGCATACTCAGCACCTTCTATGCCTCTGGAACGAGCTTATATTCTACCGTGTGGGAGGAGGGAGATGGATACCGCATAAAACAATTCAGTAGAGCAGCGAATGCTGTGAAGAATGGGAATGCTCATGCTCAAGAAGGATAGCAATGAAGGAGAATGATCCCCGGAGGCAGAACCCAACAAACGTCTGCTTGGAGCAGAACTGAAATCTGATTATTGACAAAGAATGGAGGGTTTGGATAGTGAGGCTTTCCCTCCTCCTCCCCAGAGGTAGCCCTGGAATTACCCTTATTCTCATTTGTCTTCTCTTTTAACACCAAGCAGAGTTACCCAAGGGAGTTACCACTGCAGTGCAGGAATCTAAGAGGGACTCCATCTTACTCCTGAACACTTGACCTTAAAAGGCCTAGAGGAGAAACAGCAATTCTAGGCAAGGCTGAATTTTATCTGTTTTATCTACAATGTCACCGTTCTGATCTCAGAATATATACTATCTACTCTGATATAACTGGATGCCTGAGAAGAAAATTTTCATCTAGGAAACCAGCTTCTTTCATTAACTAATAAGTTATAGATAATCCGACTAGTTGCCCGGAAGCCTTAGTTGATATGCGGGGCTCTTGTTATGATCAGTCTTACCTAAACGCCGTGGTCCCTTCCCCACTGAGCCCAATAATTTCTCTATCTTATCTTGGCTATGCTTCATTTCCATTGCCCTGATTGACAGCTACTTGAAGAATTTCAAAAGTAGAGAGTGTGTAAACCTTCATCACAAAAGCTTTCTAGACCGTAGCAAGTAGCACCCTCATGACAGAAGTCTGTCAGTCCATCTTGGTTTTGATGTTACTCAAATTTCTGCTGCAAGGCATGACTTGCCTGCTCTTCCTGCTAAAACGGTCTCCTTTTTCAACTCTTTTCACAAGATTGATATATACATGCGTATTATTTATTTTTATGTCTCTAGAAGTATATTTAGTTAGAAATCCTCTCTACTGCCTTGGCTTGAGCTCACTGCAGTATCTGTATCCTTTCTTGCTCCTTCTCATGACCTCGTGCATGAATGCACATATATAAAATACATGTGAGTGTACATGCATGCATGCATTTGTGGTCCTCCCCTTCCCCCCACATCTATTCAATTCAGGTAAGTCCCAGGTTTCCATTGCAAGCTTCCCTTACTTTTCTGCATCTATAAGAGGCTTTCATGTTTTTATCTCTAACCCTTCTTTCTCTCGGAAAGGCACAATTCCTAATCCCTGGGGGGGGTCATTTGAACCTCAGGATTAGAAGGACACTTGTGGTTCCCACTCTGTCAATCTCCCCCATCACATCTCTGACACTGTCTGTCTCCCTTCAGCTCTTAGGCACAGCTTCCAAGGCAGCTCACCTCACTAGCAGCCTGTGATAGCTGCTGCAAAGCTATCTCCAGGAGGATAGCTAAATCTTTCTCAGTGCTGTGTGTCCACTGGTCCCAGAGCTACTCCTAAGAGTCACAGTAAGAGCTAAGATGTACCGGCAGCAACTGTTCGCCAGGGCATTGCACATATCATCTCTGATCAACTCCTCCGCCTTGAGGTTTTATTGCTTCCATTATACAATGTGGTAATTTTGATTGAGTCTAATTATTTCCCGTGGCTTCTCTCCAGGAGGTGAAACACACCCTTCCTCCAGGGGAGCCACTCTATTCCTATGTTGGAAAGCACAAGTTTCTCCAATCTCATCTCGTGCATGTGTGTGTGTGTGTGTGTGTGTGTGTGTGTGTGTGTGTGTTTACCATCTTTATTCCACTCCACTTTGCTTATTCTGACCTTGTGCGTCTATACTGGTGCAGCCCAAGTTCATACTTGCTATCCCTGAGGCTTTTTAATTATAGTGTCTGTAATAATCCTGACACGTGTCAAACAATTTTCCAAACTTTATTTCATTCCTAATGCTTCATTCACCACTTTGCCTTGGCACACTTCAGCTGTACCTTATTTCCCAGATACTCCGGATTGAACCCTCCACATCAGTTTTAAGGCGCCCATTAAATCCTCTAAATCCCTCTGTTGATGAGATCCTGAAGGCTCCAAATGTCTTCTCTTAGTCTTGCCAGAGGTCAGGCTTTGCTGTCTCTCACCTGGAGGAAATTATGTCCCTTCTCCTTCCCAGTACATAGACCTGCCCGCTCAAGTGCCCTTCCCAAATCCTCCCTACCACCAAGAACCCTCCTTCAACAAACAGTGCTTGCTTATCAAGGAAACAAAACTCCCCACCCTGGGAGGGCCTCAGGCAGCATAGACTGCTTTCCCCCAGCATCCTGCAAGCTCCTACATGTCCAAGGCTTTTGAAAACCGAGCCACATAATGTCTCTCACTCTTTCTTTCTAAGACCTTTCCTCATTCTGTAACTCTAAGGAACTTTTTTATGGTAAAAAGTCTATAATATCTTTTAACCTACGTTTAAAAGGCTCATTTGAAACCTGAGGGTTAAAATAGCATCTGTATTACATACATCCCTAATCGCACATTATTTTAAGCTTGCATGTTTCAAACCACGTTTACAGAATGATTCCATAGGACTGGAGTGCATGTATGACATTGTTGCTTTTGTTGTAACTTTGATTTGATTCTCTAAAAATTGAAAATGATATGTGACATGAAGCCATAGAATTTTTTTTTCACTGATGAAAACAAGAGCTGAGTTGAAATCTTCATCATCTATATATTTCGGAAGGGTTCAGTGTCATTGGAATGAAAAATTATTCACAAAACTTGAATTTTTCTTTTTGTCAGACTTCTGAATATATATCTCCAGGTATTCTTGTGATTAAACTTTTGGCTTAGAAGATAGTCAGACTCTAATGTTGAAATAATGTCTTGAAGTGAACACGTTATCACTATGTATTGGAGTGATTCTCTGAAGGTTTAACATTACTTGGAAAGGGCAATCAATCAGCCTTTATGTGCAATCAAGTTCTATTTTTTGTTAGACATTCTTGTACTATTTTTTTTTCAAAGATAAAAAGTGCTCATCTACATCTTCAGGCACAAGAATTCCTAACAGTTTCTAAGTTCAAAAGATATTCTGTATTTCTTCTATTTAGACCACCTATATTGTTCAGCAATGTCTTCCTGAGGTACAGGACAAAAATAATTAGGATCTCATCATGAACCCAATAAATAGCAGCATACAGAATGGTATTATTATGAGGTCTTTGGGATTAAAAAAAAAGATCCCAAACCCAAGCAACTGCTATTGTTCTGTGGACACCTTTTCCTCCAGTGTCAAAATATGTGTTTGAATCTTTTCCCATTGGAAATTTATAAACAATGTTGGGTTTATAAACATGAGTTTTAGCCAGTCACAGCACTCCTGGGGTTTTCCAATTACCTTGCTCCTGCCTCAACAGTTGTATCCAACTAACTTGTCCAAGATAGGGATTCATCCATCACCCCAAACCCCACAACTTCCCCAGAGTCCTCTGACCTATAAGTGGTGGACATGGTGTTCTGGCCCCAGCCCACTGCCCATGGGGCATCACGGTCTACAAGACCCAAGTTCTCAGTGCCTTTGTTTGTATTATTCTTGAGCTAGGACAGCCTTTCTCTGCTTATCAAGCTTCTATCTTTTCTTACTTAAAAAGGAATCTTCATGGAATTTTCCCCGGGGTTCTGGTTTAGTTCCTCTAACACCATCTCAGTTCTTGAATGGACCTGGCATTTTATTTCTCTCCTAGACTATTTTAATAATAAAAAGATATATGCCTTCTCTCTTCAATTCGTCCTCAGGCTTCTTGAGACTCAGCAATGCTTACTTAATTTCAGTATTCCCCGTCGCAGACCAGGGCTCCAATTACACAGTGCATTAATTAAGAAATAGGAGGAAGGGCGTGGAGCTGGTGAAACCCATGAGTAGCCAAACCCGAAGAGAACACTGAGGTTGGATGCGAACTTGGAAACTGAATTCAGACTCCTCTTGTTTTCCATCATGTCTGCTTGTCTCTAGCTTAATGTTTTAGATTGTACTCTGTGAGCTCTGCTCTCAGGCACATGCTCTCCGTTTTTCCCACTGACACCTAACCAGACTAGGATTCTTCGGGGGCTAAGTGGTCAGAGACTAGCACACCATGTACCAAAGTTGACTTCACTGAGTAACCACTTTTGGCAAGCCTACTAAGCCATAAGTACACATTCTCTTCAAGATAATCTTAGTGGCAATAAGTGAAAAAGCTTTTCCATGCACACTTGTCACTCCCCCAGAACCTTAATAAATAGCTTAGATATTAAGTCACTGAATGGTCCCGTTATTCAATAAAGAAAAGCTTAGCTTGCACATTAATTTACTGATGCTATTTACATATACGTATGAGTGTGTCTACATCATAAAACAAGAACTGATCTTATGCGCATTAGGTACACAAATAGTTGCATGTAAAGAAAAGAAAAGAAAAAAAACTTCGCATAGATATTTTATCAATTTGAGAGAATTTTGGTATCACTTATAAAATTTTGTCAACTTTTTCCAGTAACCACATCAGGGCAAGAAGTGCTTCATGTTTTTTTTTTTTTTTTTTCCTTCCTGGAACTGACATTTATTTAATGAAATTCTACCTCATGACCACCTACTTGCATCACTCAAACATTTAGTCAATGGAATTACTGAATTAATGGATAAAAATACCTTCTTAAGACTGGGTTGCATGAAGTCTGAAAACTAGAAGTGGTTACATAATGTAGCAGTTACAGTTACGTAATGACGGTGAACGGTTACGTAATGACGCGGTGAACAGTGTTATACTTTAAAACACAGTAAGTTTCAGCTGCCAATCTCATCTTCTGATGGTAACCTTGCTCCTTTCTAATTTAATCTCGGCTACCTCATGGGTGGCACCTCTTCATTTCTCAAGGACATTGCTTTTTGTTCTTCGAACACTAAACCATGATCATACATGCGTCACATCAGTTGTTTGTCTTTCCATCCAGGAATTTAAAACACACATACATCCCCTTACTGAGGCATGAATCACCTACTCCAGATATTATACTTGAGAGATAATTCCAATCTATAAAGGATTTCCATCTCTAGACTTTCAGTATTAAATAATTATATAAGCATATTTTTTTTTTCAGTGAATGCATTCATCTTTATGAATGTAGGTAAATCATTAGACATTGACTTTACTAAAGGTCATTTTATCCAAACAACTCCCCACCAGTGAAAATTGGGCTTACTTGTTCTGCACAGATAAAGGAAGCATGAGCTTCTATAGCTTGAATGAAAATTGCCAGCATTCTTTTTAACCACACAGATGGGACAAACTAGACACCAAGTAGATGACAAAATGGCATTTTGTATCTTCTTTTCATTTTTTGTTTTAATTTATCTGGATAGACAGAAACTCTTGTGTTCAAAGAGACTACTGCGTGGGTATGTTTAAATTTTCTGACCAAAGATTATCTTTCAGTTTCTCAAATAGCATGAAATGGGGTCAACAAGATGGCAGAGCAGGTAAAGGCATTTACCACACAGATGTGACACTGTGAGTTCATGCCCTGAAACCCATGCATGCTGTAGGGAGAGAACTAACATGAGAAAGTTGTCCTCTCACTTTCACACGTGTGTGTGTGTGCGTGTGTGTGTGCGCGCGCGTGTGCGCGCACATTATTACTAATAAGCAAACATTTAAAACAGAAAATAACAAGTAATTATCAATGTTTTTCTGATGTTAGAAATTAAAAAAAAGAATCTATATTCCTTCTTCTTAATTTATAAATAATACCCTGCATGAGAGGTTGGGGAGGATGGATCCCTGGGTACAGTACTTGTAGACATTTGAGGATCTGAGTTGTGATCTTCAGTACCACATAAGAAATAAAGAGCTGGGTGCAGTCATTCATGTCTATAATCCCCATTCTGGGAAGGCTAAAACATCCCAGCCTCCTCAAAACTATGAGGTTCAGTTTCAGTGAAACATGCCCTGGAAAATATGGTGATGTGACTAAGACATTCTCTGATCTCCCCATGCAACACACACACACACACACACACACACACACACACACACACACACACACCACATATAACACTCACACACATGCAACACACACGCACTCATGCAACACACACACACACACCACACATATAACACTCACACACATACAACACACACGCACTCATACAACACACACACACTCACACCACACATGTAACACTCACACACATACAACTCACACGCACTCAAACAACCCACACACATACAACTCACACATGCTCATACAATGCACACACGGTCACACTCTTCTTGGTACTATGCCTAACAATACTAACAAGAGGTGGGGGAGACAAATGTCAAACTTCACTAAATAGTAGGTAGGAAAGGATGAATGCTGCATCTCCCAGGAGAGAGTTCAATAGTCTAACTTATGGTGTGCCCGTTTATAAACGACACCTGTTACAATATATTGATTCATGCAGGTCAATGCCTTAGGGCCTTCAGGAAAGCTCCTACTTTATTCCTTCGAATTTATCCTGTCAATCTTGGCCACACACAGCTGAGACATTGCAGACAAAATGTGGCACAGTCATGCTAAGAAGTGATTTAAAAGAGGAATAGGTTCAAACTTGAAATTAGCACACACTGTTACTAACCGCCCAGTTGAAGGTTTAATGACAAGCTCGTTAAATCTAGTGGCTGACAGGGGTTCCACTCTATCTTCAACTGCATTCATTGCTAGTGTGGACATCTTTTATTGCCACAAACAAGCAAACTCATGGTGTGTGCATAACACTGCTGAGAAAGGTTACATCTTTACTGTTCTACGGAGAGTATCAGACCTTAGATCAAGACAAATCTGGGTAGTGGGTTTAGAAATCACTCTAGTGATGACAAGAGATGTTTTTATGTCTCCAAAAAGCAAACTTCTTTCTCAAAGGACTATTCTAGCATCATGGCAAATACCTGCAACTCCAGCGTGCAGGACACAGAGGCAGGGCATCAGGAGGTAAAGGGTATCCTCGGCCACCTACTGTGTTCAAGGCCAGCCTGAGCAATGCAAGACAACCCCACACCCTTTTGCGCACATGCGTGTACACACACGCACACACACACATACACACACACACATACACACACAGCTGATTAATTAATTAAAAGGGAAAACATTCTGGATTTGGGACCTCTGTTTTATTTCTTTTTTTGTTTTGTTTTGTTGTTTGTTTTATTTCCCAAAGAGCATTCATTGTCAAAGTTGGGAATTGAAGCAGCATCAGAATGGAACAGGGTGGGACAATCTAATGCAAAGGAGACACAGTCCAATGCACATGATCTATACGTTGGCTCCTAGGACACTCTGATGCCAACACTTCAGGACATCTTAAGTCCTTTCAGGACAGTCACCCACGCCACCCCAAAAGAACTTTTTTTTTTTTATTTACTAACTTTATTTTATTTGCGTTGGTATAGAAGGTGTCAGGTCCCCTAAAAACCAGAGTTACAGACAGTTGTGAGCGGCCATGTGGGTGCTGGGAATTAAACCCAGGTCCTCTGGGAGCAGCCATCTCTCTAGCCCCAACAAAGGCACTTTTAAATGGAGGAGGGATACAGGACAGATGTGGCAGGGACTGGAGAATCTCCCTGCTTGTAAGCTCATCAAGAGGCTTAAGTTATCATTCTTTTGCCTCTAACATGTGGCGACTATTGCTCAATCACTGGCCAGGCACCAGCAAAGCCACGTCCTGCCCCCCCTTTTTTTTTCTTGTCTTTGAGCTCTCCCTGGAAGCTCCCTTAGCCTCGAGAGGTAGTGGCTTCTCCATTTTGAGATCAACTAACCGAAATTCCTAAACCATAAGGAAATCCTTCCCTATTGCTCCCACACAGTAGTCTTGGATGATCAGGACACTTGAAGCTTGAGTCTTTTCAGATAAATTTAAAAGAATGTGTTGAAGAAACAGAAGCAAATTTCTTAAACCCAGGGTTCATATTTAGTCAATCTTTGCATCTAAAATTCATACCATGGAGCCTACCTAGCATAGTAGCCATTGGAAACATGTATGATTGATTGAAAATTGTTCACTTCCATGGTTAGGCAAACTAGGCAGAGAAAGAAAAAAAATAAGAAGCTGACAGGGAGGGAGACAGGCTCCATGAATTGGTTAAGACAAAGGCTTCTAAGAAAGTAAAATCTTTCATATGTATAACACCTATGCAGTGTTTCTTGTATCCTTTTTAACTATAGCACAGTATATAATGCTTACAGAGAGACTGCCAATCTAAGAGGCATTTGGCATAGGTGTCTCCTCTAGTTTACTCCTTCAGCATTTTTGAACATTATCATTTTCAATGTTATACATAGTGGTGGTAATAGGGCTTAAAAAAGAAGCTTAAGGCTAAACTTCTAGTTCTTTGCAATAAAAGTCTTGGATCTGCCTACAAGTTATACTCTCTGCTTTTAAATCTCTGTCAGGGCAATCATCCACCTGTTGATTACACCTGATATTTAAGTGAAATGTCACACGTCAGACTTAAATTTTGGCAAACTGGAGTAAAACAATAAGTAGGTGCTCCATGCTTAGCAGTAGACGGCCAACACGAAGTGTGACCAATGGTGCTTTCATAGATTTGTTTTTAATCTTTTACTTATATATGATGGTTTCTGGTTTCATGTTTTTATTGGTGTGTGTGTGTGTGTGTGTGTGCTTCATGTGCCTTTCCTTTGTTACTTATTTATTTATTTTTTTATTTGCCTGTTTGTTTTCTAAATGGGGGCATGGATTTCGATGGATGGATGGGGAGATGGGAAGGAGATGGGGGACAGAAACTGTAATCAGAACATGTTGAACAAAGAATTATCTTCAGTTAAAAAAAAAAGAAAGATAAAAAGGCGAGTTGGAGAAACAGAGATAAGGGGTAGATATCCTGGACTAAACTTGACTTAATAGTTAGATAGACAGGGTCTCACTATGTAGCACTGGTGGCCTAGGACTCAAACCCACGGAAATCCTCTAGTCTGTTTCCTCAAGGCAGGCACCATCATGCCTTGTAAGACTTTTAATAATACACCAAAAGGCAAGCCTGTGCTTTTCATTGAGACAGAATGAGATGATACAGTGTGGTTCTGTTGCAGTTTCCATTGGTTAACCAAGAAGACCAGAGCCAGCTGTAGCGGTAGAATAAACAATCTGCTCAGCTCCGTCACCAATGCCACAGTTTCCCTCTGGACTGGGCCTGTTTTATTGTGACGTCACAGCTCTTGAATTACAACCTGTGTATTTCAATAGCCAATCGCTAGTACCATAAAAAAAGCCTTTGGTCCAATATAAGGAAGTAAATATTTGCTTTGTGAACCACACTCAATTGTCTATAATAAAATTATATTTATTGACAAAGGGATTTAAAAGAAAATGTCACGTGCAAAGTTTAAAAAAGTCAAAGGGGTTTTGGACGTCAATACCTCTTGCTTGAATTCCCAATACAAGATATGTGCGTAATTTTTATGAAAACCCTGAACATCTACAGAAGTAACAACTCAGATTTAGTTCTATTGGAAGCAGGATTTTATTTCCCACTTGGAAGGTCCTCTAATCCATCATTATAAAGTTCAGACTCACTCCTGAACCACCGAGCTTTGACTGCAGTGAGCAAATGGAAATACCTGATTAGTATAAATTTCAATGCTCAATGGCTTATTTAGTTCTTAGAGAATGTCATAGATTTTCCAGGTTCAGTGATTAAACTTTGGGGACTTAAGTTTTTCCAAAGTCACAGAATTTTAAAAGTCAAAACTACAAGGTCATAAGGTTGTTGCTGGGTGCAGGTGAGTTATTTCAGTGGGTAAATGTGTTTGCTGTGCCAGCTTTGAGACCCGAGTTTGATCCTGGGAACCAAATAAGGATGGAATGGGAAAATTGACTTCAAAGATAACCTTTGACCTCCATACTTATGTCATGGAATGCCCCCCACACACTAATAACAACATTCATAACATCAAGTTTTTCATAAAGCCCACTGATTCACGAGGTACCCTGTGTTGGTTTGAATGTGAAATATTCCCCCCACAGGCCTCTGCAATTACACACTTGCTCCCCAGCTTGTGGCTATTCGGGAGGTTGTGACCCTTCATCGGGTGGAGTCTTGCTGGAGAAGTACTTCCCTGGAGCAAGCTTTGAGGGTTTATATCAGGTGCTTGTTCCCCAATTCCTGTGTGTGGTCGTGACCACGGTCTTGGCTTCCTGTTCCCACAGACACGCCTTCCCTGTCACTTCTGGCATTTAGACCGCTGAAAATATAAGCCAAATGCACTCCACCTTATATGGCTGTTGGTAGTGGTGTTTGCTTACGGTAACAAAAGCACATTTAATACGCACACTCTGGATATAAAAGTCATGAATGCAGTAAGTTAGACATTTGCCTTTAAGTATTTAAATTAAGTTGCTTTTGGTCATTGTGTTTGCTTACGGTAACAAAAGCATAATTAATATATACACTCTGGATATAAAAGTCATTAATGCAGTAAGTTAGACGTTTGCCTTTAAATGTTTAAATTTTACCTGCAGCTGAAATTTAGGGATAGGATATGATACTAACCTGACATGATTTTATAACTCAGCTTAATTAATTTATATTGATGAAAATTTCACTGAGTCCCCTTCTGGGATCTTTGTCGTGCCCATTTTCTTTTTAATCTATTAAAACTGGAGAGGTCTCTTTATGGCATCAGCAACTGATAGAATAATCTGTCGAAGCCGGGGAACTCTTTATACTGAACCATCCATATTAAAGTACATGCTTGAAAATAATTCAGTGACGGGTGCTTCTAAAAGGAACTGAGCAGGCTGGAATGAGAGCCCGCACCCAGGGCATGAGCTCTGAGCACTGTGCTTCCCTGACTCTCCAGCTGATCAGGCTCCAGTCCTTCAGGGATAGCCATGATGATTTCTCTAGGCATTGTCACACACACACACACACACACACACACACACACACTCCTTGCTACTGAGCATGTCCTTTCCTTGTTTGCATTTCCCCTTTTAATATCATCACTCAAGGAACAGAAATACATTTGAATAGCATCACATACATAGTTGGGTAAATGACACAAGCAAATTGCCTTTGAAGAAAAGAAATGGTTACAAGCATGTGAAAATTAAAAAAAATAATTAATTTCACCTACTTAACAATGACTTTCTGAAAAAATAAATATGTTGATGAGAATTGGATAGTGTACCTATCATACCTAAAGGAAAAGGGTACATTATAGGAATGCATAAAGAAAAAAAAAACTCAAGAGAATGAAGGCATACATCAACTAAACTAGAAAGAACATACAAGTTCTCAAATAAAAGAATAGCCAGTGAATTAAGCCAGGCAAAGAATAGGTTATTTGGAGTCACTATATGACACTAAAATACAGTGTCAGTAACAAGGTAGGAGTTTTTTTCTTTTTTTTTTAAAGACCAAAATACACATGAATTAATCAAATGCTGTATGCCTATGCATAAAGTGAATTGACGGTAAAGTATATGTCCTGTATGTACATTCATTTGGGCTTAAAAACTATCCCAGGATTTCTGCACAGAAGGAAACTGAGGCTCAGGGCAGGTGAACAACAAAGTCACTAAATGGAGGAATAAGGACATAAACCAAAGATGACCAAAAATTTGTGTCCTCATTTCATATAAGTTCCTGCGTTCCAGGAGATCTAAGATAAGCAAGTACGGTTCTATCACCAGAAGTTCTATCACCAGAAGTAAATCAAAGCTGTAAGTGCTACCTCAAGAGAACATATTTACAATTCTAAAACTTGCTTCCTCCAAAAGGTGGGACCACGGACATAATTTCAATGTGGGTACTTCATAAAGAGCGTGAGCGCGCATGCATGCGCGTCACAAAGACAGAGTTCCTCTCCCCACCTTAACTTTTGAGAGAGGATCTCTCTCACTAAACCTGATGTTAGCAGGTTGAGTAACAGCAACTTCCTGGGATCTTCCTGTGTGTCTTCCTGAACCCCAGTGTTGCGGTTATAGGCATTCAGAATGTGCCTTGTTTGTACGTGGGTGCTGGGGATCGGAATTCAGGCCTTCTTGCTTTCAAAGGAAGCATTCTTACCACCTAAGCCGTCTCCCCATCCTGCCACTGTAGTTTTTGAAACATGGTTTCTCACTGAACCTGGAGCTCACAGTTTCAGCTAAGCAGGTCACAAGACCTTTCTGAGCCGTGTCAATTTTGCAAAGTTAATTCATTTAGTAAATATTTAATACTTCCCTTTCTTAGTTACTCTGCTAGGGGCTGGCACAGCAGCAAGTATAATAATCTAAGTGGACTTTTTTTTTTTTAAGTTGCTAAAGTGTCTTTAGAGGATAAATTGAGGTGAGGGGAGACAAGAACAATGGACAGTGTATCCATCAATCTCACATTAAACATCCCTCTGTCTACTTAGAGGAAAGGAAGTATTTGTTTTAAGTGCTCCATAAAATCCCATAGTATCGTCTTTAGTAATCAGCAGATAAATGTATCGGTGCTCACATTTTCCCTTCTGGAGGGTGAAGTATCTCCATTGTTCTGTAGACAGAACCAGGGTATCCAAATCCCTTGCAGAAATGCCGTAGAATGGATTCTTGGCCCTTTCGGCTCCCTGCTTCACTGCTAATGACTACTCCTCCAGCAAAGCCCATACATTTCAGGGAATGGATTTCTAGTGAAAGATCCCGTATCTTCATAGCACAACATTCACACTTAAGTTCTTCCTTACCCTTCAGTCTGTGAGTCAGCAGAATGCTCATCAATTAGGACAGACACCATTCACTTTTATTTAGCTCCTTAAGACAGCCAAAGAAGAAAGTAGCTTTTTGTTTTCCAAGTGTCTAGCCCCGGGGTATGCTAATAAGACTTATTTACTCTAAAAAAGTACAAGAAATCAATAGGAATTATGATGGATTTAGACCATTGGTACTATGAGCTTAAATGAACTAAATCCCCATAGGTTGGGCCTTCAAGACTGAGAAGGGAGAGCCCCTTATTTGCCTTTAAGAATGAGTACAGGGCCCCAAGTAGGGACTAACCTAAGAGAAAGTTGAGGCAACACAGTCAAAAACAGTGGAAGTGAGCAAATGGGACACCTTGCACTGCTTGTTTTAAAGCTAGTGGCTTTCATTATCAGTTTCAAGATGGCTACCGGTGATCTGGGTTCAGGTATTATTCCCAAGGACTGGCATCTCATTCAGCAAAACATATCCTTTTCTGTAATAGTAAACACTTGTTTTCTTAGCTCCCAAAACTGTAAATAAACTTCATCAACGGGCCCTAAATACAGCCCTTATGATTATAAATTAGTAAATAAACCTACGTTGCCATGAGTGGACTAACTACTGTTTTAGTTCATGAGAAGCTGGTTCATAATAGTAAGTTAACGAAAGGTCAAACTTCTCAGGTATGAACTACCCTTTGATCGGTTATCAGTGTTGCAATGCATGTCCCATGCATAACTGCTACTGTTACTACTGCGGACTTCAGAGACGCAGACAAAGAACGAGCAAATTCTTTAATGCATATAGCGTCTAGTAGCGCAGGCCTTAGGAGGAAATCTTATTATAGGAGTAAAATGTTTCTCTCTTTGCCAACTGAATGGTTTTCAGAAAGGTTCACCACTCTGAAAAACCACTGTGCCTGAACACCGGAAATGCAGTCTCAGAAGTGTTTATCCTAGATGGGAACCAAACTAAGGTTCCTCTTTCTCTGTGGTAGCCTACCCCTGATGAACAGAGTCCTGCTGTAACCTCCTCCCCACCGCCCCCTTTAAGGAGACAGAAAAGGGCAACTAAAAGCTTGCAAAGTTCTCCAGATAAGACACAGGAGGATGAATTTACTTATTGCTCAGTAGGGAGCAGGGACTGTTGGAAACACTATGCTCAGAGGCAGGGGCAGGGTTCCCTGGAGACCAGGATCTCTGAAGCTAGTTCTCCAGGGAGGAAGAGGACACAGGCTTGGTCTCATACCCGTATCCTTTAGAGCAGGTGACCCCTGCTCAGTTTCTGGGAACCCTCAGGCTCCTGAGTGAGTGGTGAGGGCTGCCTGGGACGCACCTCCTGCTAGCCAGGAGCAGGTCCCCACCCGATGCTCCCTCCTTCCGCCATCCTCAGGTCCTCCGACATTTTTTCACCAAGACACAGAGGTAGGGAGGAGAGGAGACAACAGGAAAGTGTCTGCACCCAGCCTCTGCGGCAGCCCGAGAAAGAAGAGAGAAGGAGGAAGGAAGCTAGCAAGGAGGCAGCTAGAAGCTGTGATACATCCGTAATCAGGAGAACCAGCTCCCACAGCAAGGAAGTCTGTGATGCCACCCAGCGGGGCAGCGGCTGGGGACCGGTGGCGGTGGGCGTTGCTGGTCCTCATCCCCACGGTTGCTGTAAAGGCGACCCCGGTGCCATGCACACCAGAACTCGCTTTCTCTGGACTAAGGGGTGGGGGAGGAACAAAAGAGACTCTCACCTTCTGCAACACACACACACACACACACACACACACACACACACACACACACGCACACGCGCGCGCGCACACACACGCACAGCAGCTGCTCAAGGTATCTGTGAAACCTTCATCTGTACTGAATCGCTTGTTTTCCCTAAAGGCGTCAACAGATTAAGGGAGAAATGAGACCACCCGAGGTGGCCCGCGGCTGAGACCAAACAGTGGCAGAGAGCTTGGGGACCCAGACCCGCTGCGTACTTCCTCTCCCGCCGCTGCAGAGCCTTCTCACCTCCCCAAGGTGTGAGTCCTTTCCCCCGCGGGAGCGCGGACACGGGGCAGGACAGTGGTCCAGCCCCTCTGCAGAGTGTGGGGGAGGATGCGAGCGGACCGAGCCCTGCAGCGGGCCACGCGGGATTCAACTTCGCGGAGCCACGGGGCGGAGCTGCCCACCGAGACCCGCGCACCTCACTGTCTCACCAGCCAGGGCACTGGCGACAGACACCCCCCCCCCCAGCTTCTTTCCCGCACCTCCTCCTCGCCGCGTGTGTGGAGGGAGGGCGCAAAATGAGCAAAGGAAAAATTAAACCCACCCATCAGTGCAAAGCAGACATTTTTATGTCATTCCTTCTCCTCTCTGGGGATTCAGAGGTCGCGCCTTACCGGGTGGCCTGGGGTGTGGGTGAGCGCACCAGGGTCCGAGGGTGCGCGACGCTGGGCTGCTGAGTCCTCTAGAGGAGCCGGCTTGCTGCTGCCATCCGCCCAACTTCAGCACCCGGCGACGGAGAGAGGGAGCCAGGCCAGCAGAGAGACAGAGCGGAGAGGGAGGAGGCTGGGGTGGGCGGGGAGGGAGAGAGAGAGCAGCGCATGCGTCTCGCAGCCCCTCGCCCAGCGCGGCCGGAGGTGAGGCGTCCTCCCCTCCCGCGGCCGCGTGAGTCACCACCGTCGTGTCCCTGCCTGGCGTGCCCGCCCGGGGACCGAGCTCACTGTGTCTCGGTGCCAGGCGTCTCTGGCGACACCAGTGGGGAGGCTCGGGGTGTCTTTCTGGAAAGGACGCAATTTGTAAGGAAGAGCCCTCCTAATTCGCTTTCACCCACAGCCCAAGTAGTTTGTTCCCCTAGTCCTGAGACCAGGTTTGCAGGTCCCTCAGGCGCAAGGCTCCTTAGGCTTGGGATGACCTCAGCCCTCCTGTCTGGGGGCTTCAAGGGAGTGTAAACAAGTTCGAGTCTGTTACTTTTATTGATATCTTACCCAGAAATATTCAAGAATTCCTCCAGTCGCTCTCTGGGCTACTGGAGCTGGAGTTCAGTGAGAGAAATCTAATGCAAGGCAGGAATCAAGAACACTTTCAGCCTGCGGTGGAAACCTGGGGCCTAAAGCATCCTTATAGGACCCCTTGACAGTGACGGGCCTTGCTGATCTGCTCCCCAGCAGAGCCCAGCTTAGTGATGAAGGAGCCTTGGATGCTTAATGCATTCCAAGCCCTAGATTGTACCTCCCGTGATTAGGCTGAAGTGTTTCTGAGGGGGAGCGAGGAAAGCGGATATCTTCCTCTTTTGATTCCACATCTGTGGGAAGAGGAGTGAGTTCCTGCAGGAGTGATTAGACTCTTCCCTTACACCTAATTAGAACTGATTGCTTGTAGATGTATATGGAAGCCCCTGCTGGGGTCCTCCTGTATGCAAATACTGTTGTATTCCAGCCTCTGCCCCACCCCTTCAATTAATATAACCCAGGTACTCTTTTGTTCAGCTATGCCCAATGGCTTTGCATACTAATGCCCTCAAAATGCATCCCTTGGAGCTGATCTACAAAACGCTACTGATCTTTAATGAGACATAAATACAGAAATGGAGAGTGAAATTTAGGAATTTTTGTAGTGATTTACCATTGCCATGGCATCTGAGTGCTCCAGTCAGTTGTAGCTGGCACATGATCTATTTTAAGGGTAATTCATTTGTTGTTGTTGTTGTCGGAGATCACAAAAGTACATCTTGGTCCATTATGGCTGCTCTAAAGACACATCACAGAATGGGTGACTAACAGACAACAGAAGCCAAGCCATCACAATACTGGAGAGGATCGGAGTCCAAGGTGAGATGTAGTCAGGTTGGGTGTTTTATGAGGGGTCAGGTATGGAATGCTTTGTCCTCACACACTCCCAGTACATAAGACAGCCATCTGGTATGGCGTTTATGAAGACCACTACCTGTATACACGAGGCTTCATCCATGGGATCTAACCACTTTCAAATCGAACACCTCTGACTGCAATTACGCTGCGAGTTAAGATTTCAACAGAGGGATTGATGGAGACAAGTGTTCTGTATTATTGGTCCATAGTGGACATATATATATATATATATATATATATATATATATATATATATATGCAGCAGTGACTCCCTCATAACACCTTCTTACACTTGTATCTTTATTCTTAATCTCTGATGAGCTTTTGCTGACCCACCTTAACTGAAGAATTACAGCCATTAATAATTCTTGGACAACTGCCTTTACTTTAACAGCTATCGCCATTAATATTAATTGAGCAATTTGTTCCTGCTGGATACTGGCCTAAATTCTTTTCATGTGTTTCCTATCCTCTTTGCACAACAACCCCACAAGGTAGATACTATTATTGTCATGTAACAGGCATCTCAGAGGCTGAGCGGCGGAAATCCACCCCCTCCAAACCTGTTCCTCTTTGGATTGTTCAACCCAGTTATCCGATCCAAAAATGTACAAGCCATCCTTGCTTTACCTCCTTATCTTCATCCTCATCCAGTTAATTAGCAAGTCATATTTTCTCTACCTCAAAAATACATACCCAATTCGTACACTTGGTTCCTTATCCACTATGGTGGCCTTGATCCAATCAGCTACCATCTCTCACCTGGATAACTCAAGGAAGGCCTTCTATTTGGATTCCTTGTTTTCTCCTCCCTAGACACTCTAAATATCAGCTTAATGATCTTCTAGAAGCATACAGATCTTGTCATGTGTCTGCTTAAAATCCTCCAGACTTCCCTTGTATTTCAAAAATAGCCTATGATCCATCTCCTACCCTGGGAGATTCTGTTCCATAGTCTTTCAAATTTACTTGCTTTTATCTTGCTTCCATGGACCATAGCTATGGTTATTCTGGCTGCATAGGACTGTCAGCATATGAAATCTATTGTTCTTTCTTCCTGGAATCCTATTTGAGTACTTCCTTACATAGTAGGCTTACTTAATATCATGGAGGCATCTCCTCCTATGAAAGATATGACCACCATGTAAAGTATCCCAATGAGGCAAGCAGTTCTTTTCCATTTAGAAGGATCCCCTTGTCTTGTTTTATTATTAAATAAATACTTTTAAAATATCCAAATAAGTTGCTTAGTTTCTACCTTTTCACCCATATTATATTAAAGTCTTCTAAAACTTTACTTTTTTTCTGTTGCATATCTGCAATCCAGAACAAGATTTAGCACATAGTATCAGCTTGGTGAATATCTATTGAATGAACAAGTGACTGGCTGAATAAAAAAAAAAAAAAAAAAAAAAAAAACTAGCAAAGGAGTCTTTGGTGTTTACTTCTGGTTCTTCTCAGATTCTGATTGCTTCTCACCAGAGTCCGTTGCTTCTAAACACATACAGCTCAGGGTTTCCTTTGCCTAAACTAGGAAAGATGGCTCCATATGGCACACATTTAAACTATATGCAAGGGTCAAGTGCCAACAACAAACTTTAAAACAAGCATACCACACTTTTTGTTTTTTTTCCAGCATCAAGAATTAACCCTGTAGCCTCCTGCGTGCCAGGCCAGGTCTCTACCACTGAATATCCCCAGCCTTCTTTTTAACTCTTTTATTTTGAGACATAGTCTCACTAAGTTGCCCAAGCTGTCCCTGAACTCACTCTGGAGTATAAGTGTAACTGCCTCAAACTCGACTCCTAGTTATATAGGATTACAGACCTGTGCTGTACCATATATTTACTAAAGGCAGATGTAAAATATTTGTATATGTGTGTGTGTTTGTGTGTTGTGTGTGTGTGATTTTTTTTTTTGTGATTCCTTATGCATTAGCCAAAATGTGACAATGTTCTAAGAACTGGACATGTTGACTTCCATCTGGAAGATGGCAAGATGTGGGCAAGTCCAATCAGAGCCTTCATCATCTTCATCTTGTAATTCAGTCTTTTCATATGTAGCTTGGTCTTAGCCAATGTTCACAGCTGTGTTGACATCATAACACCCAAGTCAATATCTCAAACTTTATAAATATCTAATATTTTCCCACCACTGCCAGCTATGGTTTTTTTTTTTTTTTTTTAAGTGTCACTTTGGTAGACGGTGAGTCAGAAAGGAATTGCCGTCTATCTTAACAATGGAGTCACCTTCATACAGACCTCAGACCCCATTGAACTCATCAACATTAAACATTGATGTGGTAACTATGAAAAGCAGAATCTCACCTCAAACATCTCTAGGCTTCAGCAGGTGTGTTTGTCAAGTAGGGAAAATCTGGGCACAGTAGCAGTTTGGATACAATGTTTTCTTAATAAAGCAGACTTTAAAGGAAACTTACAGACAAGATATTTGCAGGTAGAAGATACTGGAAAAAAATAAACAGCTGTCAAACAGCTGCAATACATTTACTTATACTTACAGATACTTGTCTTCATTAGAAGTGAAAGTGACCTCGATAAATCTGATACCCCTAGAAGGTTGTTCCGTATTATTCTCCTTTCCCACACATTTATCTGAAAGCAACTAATTTATCCTTACAAGGAACAGAAAAGGAAAAACCTTTAGAATTTAGGGAGTTGTGGCTAGTGCATCCAGATTAATGTCGTGCATCCAGATTAATGTCGGCAGAATGAATCATGAGAAAGTGACTTAAGATGGAGAATGTGGATACACTATTCATCATGTTAGTGAAAGAGTTTACAATGTTTCAACTACGTTTAAGCTAGAGCTTCTATGATTGTCTTCCCAGAGAATGGAAGGTGGAAACCCTTGTTCATTTTTATGAGCATTTGAAAGAGATAAAGGTGAAGGAAAAAAGATAAAATGAAAAAGCAGACTCCTTCCCAAGTATATAAAATGGAATATAGATTCATATTTTGTACATGCTTTTCTTTAACGATTCATTTTTAACTAAAGTTTCCTGAATTGCTCAACCTGCCTGAATTGTACTTGAAGATCTCAATGCTATTACTTCAGCATCTCAGTAAAGAATTGTATCCCAAAGAAGTCGAGTGGGTCTGTGACAGTAGACATAGACATCCTTATGTGGTTTCTATTGGTTGCACTCAGTTGATATATGAGTTACCACTTTTGCTTGAAGAGGCAGAGTTGGTTTTGAGCCTGTGAGGTGCAGGCTCCAATGCCAGAAAAGAAGAAGGGTTATAGGTGAGTCAGATGTCATTAGGTACCTAGGCACAAGCCAACATACCTAGATCATACCAGGCAGCCACAGGCACACACTCAGACCAGCACACAGGCCTTGTGGAGGCATAGGTCTACAGAATGACACACAGGCAGGCTGGTGAAAGGTAGGGCTCAGACTCTATAGCCTTTGACCTCACAGTCATAATTAAGTAGAACCCACACAAAAATGACACTCCACCAAAAAGAGTTATATAGAAGATAATATTACTGGTTCCTTTGGAAGCTAGTATGAGCCATTTTGTGCTAACACAAAGATCCCTGGGTGTCCAATGTCAGCCATGTTTTAGCTGTCTCATGCCAGGGAAAGGCATTAAAATTGTGTGGCCTAAGCATAAATTTGTCCTAAGACCTTCTGTTCCCAACAGAGACATCTGGAGTAGCTTCAGAGAAACGTTCTGTTGATAGAATCTTCACCTTTGCATCCTGTTTGGTTCGCTGCACTGGACTGTGAGACAGGACTCCTTTGCTCTTTCACAGCAGGGAAACAGCTTTTCTATATGTCTACCATATGTGGAAAATGTAACTTTCAATCATCACAGTTAGATTCCTGAAAGTCAATCAAATTCTAGAAGTTAATGGACAAGGGTATGCTACTAGGGGGCTTGTGAAGGTTCCTACACGAGAGTTGCTGGTTTGTGGAAAAATCTTCTCACATTCCTCCCTCCAGGGAAGTAAAGATAGGGAAAAGCCATGTTTTGATTTCTTTTTTGAAGTTTGTTTTTTTGTTTTTGGTATCTTTATTATGTTTTGGTTCATGGTAGAGTAAGTTTGTAAAGCTAAAGCAGTTTTTTTTTTTTTTTTGAGAAAATCGGCTCACTAAGAATATTCAACACAGAATAAGAGACCACGTGGCTGGTTTTTGAAATACACTTAAGCTACAAATGAGGACATAGATTCACATTGCCACAAGACAAGCCTTGTTAAAGACTTTCTGGTTTCCTGATTTTCTGTGGACTAGTCTCATGGTGTGAAACATGTTGGAGCCGCATATGAAAATACTTTAGGAAGTCTTGGCCAAATCTGTATGTGTGAATAGTAGTAGAATTGATCGGATATGGTGTGATTGCCTATTCATGTTTCTTCCACTCATGCATCCGCTCACCCACTCACTTGAGCACTCTTAGGCAGCATCTGCATGGCATTGTGGGAAATGAAAATACCATGGGAAATAATCTTGAAGCCGTATAGATCTAATGGTGCCAGGTGAAGTACGCATTACACATGTGCTATGGCAAAACAAAGTCAATGTGGATATTGAGATAATATTATTGTTTTTTTTCTTTTTCAAATTCAAGCTGGAAACCTATAGCAAGGGATCACTGGAACTCTCCATTGCACAGCCCAGAATTACCAGCGGTCAAAGTGGCCTATGAGTGTAACAGTGAGAAAACGCTGTCTTCAGTAGAACTGGTTTGAATGGTTTAGTGGATTTGCAGTAGGACTTCAAATATAACATTTACATAAGCAGCCACTTGTTTCTAACTGAATTGACAGCCAGAGATGACCATTGCATCGAGATCGGCAGCATGTAATGACCTTACAGCACCAATCCATTACATGAGGGTCTGCAATGTTTTCCTTTGTAGGTAAGACTAAAGAATGAGTAGTGAATAATACCAACTCTACCTATCTGTAGAGCTCACCATTAACTCAGTAACTATGGCAAAGAGTGGAGGCCATTAGCATATGCTGAGGTGTGTGGAAGGAAGGGCACTAGTAGGCAGTTGCTGTGTGATGTCCTAATTAGTTGATTGACTCAGTAAAAAATGCAGGATACTTGCTTGTTATAACTCCCTTAGAGTGTTCACCCAAGTGAAGTTATATAGTTGCAAATGTAGAAAATACGCTACAGCGTGGCAAGGAAGCGGTTAACATTTCACTATGAGACATTTGTTCATCTGTGTACAAAGTGTAATCAATTGCTAGTAGTATTATGCTGGATGGGATTCTAAGGTGGCCACAGAGAAGATTGTTGGCAGTATTAGCAATGTATTCTATACTGTGGGCGCATTGTCTGGCTCTTAAAATCAGTTACACTTCTTTTCACTGCAACAAAATATCTAACAGAAGAAAGGTAATGGAAAAGAGGTTTGGGCTAACAGTTTCTGAGGGCACAGTCCATGACCTGAGGAAGGCATGTTTAACTGGAGCTTGCAGCAGAGCCTGCTGATATCCCAGCATGTAGGAAACAGACAACTAAATCGAGATGAAACCGGGTCCTAATCCCCATAGGGTTCCACAGGCTGACCCTCTGTGGTAACCGTGCTCCACTTTCAAAGGTTCCATAACCTTTCAAATAGCAGCTTCAGTTGGGGACCGTGTATTCAAACCACGAACGTGTGGAGAATACTGAATATGCAATTAATTTTGAAGCAGAGAAGTCACATAGATGAAGGCAATAGCTACTGAATGGTCCTCAAACTCGTGTTTTTGTTTTGTTTTCTAAAATTGCTACTCTTTTAAAACCCATGCTTTCATTTGGCAAGGAAACTTGAATAATGGAAGCTGACATAGAAATGTATTTCTTAAGATTTGTGGAGTTGGGGGTGGGGGGATAGGATAGGAGGGTGGTCGGGGGTGGGGAGTGGGAGGGAGGGAGAGGGAACTGGGATGGATATGTAAAATAAGAAAAAAAACCCCTAAAAAATATTTGATAAATTGCATATTGAAAACTCTGAAAAGTTCCAAGATAAAAAGATTTACAATTGTCTCTAAAAATATATGAGGAAGCCTCTCTCATTCCTTACATGCACATATGACACACATGTACAAAGTGCATGTTGCACCCACAGTGTGTAGTGTCAAGAATCTCAGTTTGGTTGATTCTTTAATTTAAATTAACTTTAATCAGAATAGGGGTATTTGCATACAAATCTAATTAAGCTTCACTTTCCTTATTTCATCCACTCAACATACATGGAATGCCTATCATGGTGTTTGTAATAAGGTTTAGACACTAGAGATAGTTTGAGGGAAAAAGTACCACAAACTGTTCCTACATACAGGTTATATTCTAATGATACAGATGAAAAACAATGTAAATAAAATAAACATTTTGTAATTGACATAGCAATAAGTGCTAACAGGAAAAACCAATTCAAGAGAAGGGGAGAGGAAGTTGGCATGCACTTGGACTAGAAGTTCTCAAATTAAATGTGATCACAAGATTAAGCTGGCAAACTTCTGGAGGAAAAGAATTCCCTCCAAGCATCACCAGAAAGAGCAGAGGCTCTGAGGTTGGTCAGGGATAGGGCAACAGAGAATAGGAAGAGAGTGTATTAGGCCGTTTAGTTATGCATGTGATAACTAAATACTCAAGACTAAGCAACTAATAAAGAACAGAGTGTGTCTGTCTGGCATTTTTAGAGACTGGGAAGTCCAAGGACATGCGGCCAGCATCTACTTGTCATCTAGTGAAAGAGTTCTTCATGTAAGGTGAAATGGCAGACTATCTCTTTCTCATCTTAAAGAACCACTAATGCCTCCATGGGTGCCCCACCCTTATGAGCTCGTCTAATCCTAATTATGCCTCAGATACTCTAAACCAAATACCACTGACATATACCTTTGGAGATTAATTCTGCAACACGAGAACTTCCAGGAGACAGTCAAACTATAGCAGAGAGAATGGTGGCAATTGAGGTTGGAAAGGAATCGCGTGTTGCTTTCCATTTTCTGGTGCTGGGTTTGTGTCCTCGGTATTTGAAGGTGCACTGGAAGATTTGGAAAAGGACTGCCATAACGACCAGCCGTAGTCCGTGCATGAAGACGGTGGCAGTGTGTATGTCAGGTGACTTGATAAAGGCCTGCTTAATATAGAAAACCAAATAGACAATGAGGCAGAGGGGACTGGGATGACTTCGCACACTGCAGCGAGGAGGGCCTGGCTGGGGAAGCTATTTAAAGGTTACTAAGGTGATCAGAGTCACAGCAGAGAAAGCATTCAGGAGAAGCCAGATGCTGTGTGTATCTGCAGGCAGTCTGTCAGATTGTGAGGTGAAAGAATTCAAGAGGCCAAGAAGACTCCATTGGATTTAGTGTTATGCTTGGGGCTTGCATTAAATAATGATGTCTTATTTCCTGCACTAGTGCTCTCTGAATCTCGTAGCTGAGGGCAAACAGTGACTCTCACGGGGTCACCTAGTGCAAAGAGCTGGGAGAATTGCAGGCGTAATGAATGTGGAGTTGCATGAATATTGTGTGGCCTTGACACGAGTCAACTTAGCAAGTTGGGCTGTACTGGCCTGCGTTCTGGCTCCAGACCATCTCTGTAATCTCAGGCCTTATGCTTCTGGATATTTACTCATACAGTGTAGGACAGCCACTCTATCAACAAAGTCCTTAAATGCATGGAGGTCCTCATTGCCCTTAGATCTGCCATCTTGCTTCATTGTTGTTGATGCCAACTACCTACCTGCCTGCTGCCATCTGCTTTATATTGATAAATCTGTTGATAAAGACACATGGCCCATAAAAGTTCTGTCTGTTGCCTGTGGTGAAACTTCTATGAAAATGACTGATTATTACTCTCTGCTTTCCCCTCAAAGCTTTATGTGATGGACAGCAATGCTGAAGTATAAGCCAAGTAAATCCTTTCCTCCCCAACTTGCCTTTTCGGTCATGCTGTTTCTTCATAGCAATAGAAACGCTAACTAAGACAGTCAGTGTTTGTTATAAGGATGGAGAAGGAAACCAGGATAATGTGTTCTGGAGTTATGCTCAGGTAGAGTACTTCACTGTAGATTCTGGAACATCCTTGGGGCCAAATACATTTTGACTCATCTTCAGTCTCTTTTCCTTCCAATTTTCCTTCCAATAATATGAATGGAGGCACTGGAAACACAGGAGTAGTAGAGGATCCGTGGTGTGAGGAAAACTCCTGATTTTAGGGTTTGGACTCCAGACCTCCCTTGGTGCTCCTGTTCTAAACTCAGTCATAATGCCGTCCTGGCAATCATCTGTGTAATGAAGCTTTTCCTCGTGAGTTTTTGCTTCTACAGAAGGGTCTCTGCCTTCTCAAATCCTTCTCAGATTTGCAGCCCAGCATCTTGTTTGGTACTATGTACAGGGTAGCCAATATAGATTTGTTGAATAGTAATAACAATAACAATGAACGACAACGCTTCCCAATGATGATACTGGCTGAATTACTTTTTAGAGGAAGAATAAGATGGTTTCAGACAAGAAGGATTGCATGGAGATCCAAAATGAGTTCAAGAAAACTCAAGCTATGAAGGATCCAAGCAGAATGGGAGAGTTTGGCTTTGGGGAGGTGGCAAAGAACAAACGATTTGTGTTGGAGTGAACTAAACAGCTTAAGTCTTTTTTCTGGAAGCATTTGAAGTAGGCATGAAGGTTTTCACTGTCTAATCCCTACTTTCCCTTTAAAGAGCTATGTCCCAGGCATGCTTACACCTTTGCACACTTCCTCTCGCCATCCCATGGCCTCCCTGAAGGTCACTGTGCTTCTGTCTCTTGCTTTCTTTACATACGTTCTTCCATACCTCCATCAGCAATGCTCCTGTCCCTTGATAATTGATAGTGTGTGTGTATGTGTGCGTGCGCGTGTGCCCTTGATAATTGATAGTGTGTGTGTGTGTGTGCGCGTGCGTGCACGCCCCTTGATAATTGATAGTGTGTGTGTGTGCGCGTGTGTGCGCGTGTGCATGCACACGTGTGCATGCACACGTGTGCATGCACGCGAGTGCACGTGCATGCATGCATGCGTGTATGTATGCATGGTGTGTGTTCCAATGTTCATTTGTATATGTGAGTGCATGTATTGTAGGTGCACATATGTGGATGACAGAGAAAAACCTCAGGTGCCATCAACCTTTTTTGTTTCTTTTTTTAAGACAGGCTCTCTTGATGGCCTAGATTGTGTAGCTCACTGAGTAGGCTAGGTTGTCTGGCTACTGTGTCTCTCTGATGGATCCATATGCTAAATCATCTGGCATTACACTCAGATTTTATGAGTCCTGGAAGTCAAATTCAAGTTCTTCCACTTATATGGTAATCACTTTATTGACCAAGCCATCTCTCCAGCTCCTCCACGAGCCAGTAACTATTAACGTTCACATATCCGACAGGAAGGCTTTGTATTTGTTATTTGTCTTGTTCCCCACATCAACCCGATGAAAAGGTCCTGCTTTATGATCACTTTTTTAAAAGCTTGAACAAACTGACAGCACTTTAAAAGAATTCATTTTGTAGGTGAGCAAACCTAGTGGGTATGGTAGTGTGTATCGCCTAAGGATAAAGTATCCAAGTTACAGCTTTTGATGTTGAAACTGTCTTCTACTATCTCAGAACATGGACGCTCCATTCCCTGCTTACGTAGAGTCACATGACACTTCCATATATGCCTACAGATATGTATGTAATATTTTATCAGTTTAAATTTTCATAGTTTTCTTTTTTTTTCCAATTACAGTTTTAAAGCTTCCTGTGTCAAATAAACCCCCCCCCTTCCTGGATGACAACTTTGGAAGATTCCATAATTATCATGTTGCATCCCGTCATTAAATGCTAGTGGAGTTGTTTATACTTCTAATTCATCATTTTTTGAAACATTTACTTCTTCCCAATTGCAGGGCAAGCTTCTGGCTCAAGGGACTTGGAGTAAAGACTGGACACAGATCTGTCATTCCCTCCTCCCCCTCGCCTAGCTGTGATTCAGCTCCTTCTGGGTTAGAGGTAAGCAGGGAAGAGAGATGTGGAGAAAAGGGCAACTATGTCTTCACTTAACTGGTCTCGGCCACGGCTCTCTGTTGGCTGTTTGTGCTTAGAGACAGACACCAGGGGCTGGCATTTGCGTGGGTATAGCAGAGACGCTAGTGGACCATGGACAACTGTGGGGGCTTCTGGAGGCAGTGCGTACCACACAGGTCTTTTGTACTTGAGACGTTGCTTCTGCTACAAAACTTCTAGAAGCTTCTCTTACAACAGTTACTGCCACTGGGGCTCTCTCCTTAAACTCTTGGGGTTGGAATCTCCTTCCTAAGTGGGCCTTCACTTTGGCTGAGACTCCAGCAAGGTGGTTCAAATATAGGTAAGTTCCATGCTAGACATACAACCATTAGCTACACAGCCTAGCTGTCGTAATGGCTGAAGAGTATAGGAAGCCACCCATCTCCCATCTCCATCCTGACACGCTGCTTTAATCATAGGTGCAGTGACTCTGTGCACAACCCAAGCTGATGCCTGTGCCTTGTCCTGAAGCCCCTGCTCCTTTTGTAGCAGACATCCTTGTCTACTGCTTTGGCTTTTTGAAGGTGTGTGTGTGTGTGTGCGCGCACACGCGCGCGCGCGCGCGCATGCGCGCACGTGCACGAGTATGTGTGTTAAGGGGTCAGAGGTGTCCACCATATTTTCTGAGACCCATCTCTTTCTCCCCAGCACCGAGATCACAAATACACACCCCCTCACCCTGCATTTTATAAGGCTCCCGGGGATCAAACACAGGTCTTCATTCATGTGTGGAAAACACTTCACCAATGGAGGAATCTCCAGCCTTTTGAAAAAGTTTTTCCTTTTTATAACTGGGATATGTATAACTCAGTAGGCCGAGGGTTTGCCTAGCATTCGCAAGGCCATGCATCCAGTCCTGGCACCATAAGGAACAAATCATTTATAATCATAGACCCACAATATAAAGCACACCAGTGAAAAACTCAACGGTATGTTTTACCTTTTGAGAACTGAAATATTTCCCAGCACACCTTCTGCTTCTAGATTTTGTGTTAATTCATTCGTGAACATTAAAAAGATATTTTAAGTACACTTGTGTTGTTTCTACCATAATAAATTATCAGAAGCCACGGGGCTTAAAGCAATACAAATATACTATATTATGGTGCTAGAGCGTTTTAGTGATGCATGGGTGGCTCTGGGCTGAAAAGTGTCAGGAGGGTTGCATTTCCTTCCTGAGGCTCTGGCAGAGACTCTAATCTCTCTTTGTTCTTTTCCCAGAGGACGCTCCTTGTGGCACACACAGCCCATCTTTGAAACCAGCAGCAGGATATCTCTGAGTAAAGGACACTTGTGACTGGACTGGGACCACATGCTTAGCTCAACTCAGTTGGTTAATGTGATCTTGTCTCCAAATTCTCATCTGCCACGTGAGTTACATAGAGGCTAGTTCTCAAGCACACATGCAGCCATCTGAGAAGACAGGATTATTGTGCCTACCACACATGTTATTTTTCTGGAGAACAATTTGAACAATTTACTTGGTATTCACACCGAGGAAAGAATTGGTCAGTCCATCTTCTTGCTCTTTTGACTTAGTCTTGTCTTAAGGAAACAAAAGCTTAGCTTGACTGTTACTCACTATTCCATGGTATGAATATAATAATGCTATTTATGTGTCTGCTCCACTGTAAGAAAAATAAAAAAATTCATTTTTTGTTTAAAACTTCTAAGATCATTTCAGAGACAAATTATCTTGTAAATATCCCTTGATTCTTATGAACACATTAAAAAATGTTGTTTTATGACTGGGCAGTGGTGGCACACCTATAATCCTGGCATCTGGGAGGCAGAGGCAGGTGGATCTCTGAGTTCAAGGTCAGTCTAGTTTAGAGAGTGAGTTCTAGGGCAGCCAGGGCTACACAGAGAATCACTGTCTTGAAAAGAAAAAAGCTATTTTTATTTGTGTGTGTGTGTGTGTGTCTGTGTGTGTGTGTGTGTGTGTGTGTGTGAGAGAGAGAGAGAGAGAGAGAGAGAGAGAGAGAGGTGCAGATGATTGCGAGCCATGTTGCAAACTGAACTCAGGTCCTCTGCAATAGCTCTCTTACCTGCTCAGCTCTAACAGGCATTTCTTTACTGTTGATTTCATCACGAAATTGAAGATGTTTCTTGTGTTTCAGAACCATTGTTCTTCACAGGCTGTGAGGCTAATTTGCCTTTTCTTTTCCTGATCTGTTTTTTCACTCTGAGTTCTCTGTTACCCTCTCTGGGTCTTTATTCTGTCATTTCATGCCAGTCTCAGTGTGGGTTTCTTTGCATTTGTGTGATGCTGAGAATAGCTTCAAACAAATCCAGTAGTTCATCCTTGACCACCAGGGACACTTTGCAAGAGTCACTGTGGATGCCTGAAACCACACGGAATCCTGACATTGAAATGTCCTATGATTTTTTTTCCCCTTTAAGTCACAGCTTATGATAAAATTCAATCTTTAAATTAGGCAAGAAGATTTTATAATAATAGCTAGCTGTTGGATAATCCTAACAACCTGCTATATAGTAAAGTCTTTCTCTTTCAGAATTTTAGGCTATAATCATGTTTGTTTTGAGGATGGGATAGACATTGTAACACAACGGTAGGCTTCCATGTTAGTATTCCTTGAACACACACACTGCAGTACCCAGAACTCACCACATGGACCAGGCTGGCTTCAAACTCACAGAAGTCCACCTGCCCCTGCCTCCCTAGTGCTGCCGTTAAAGTGTGACCACCACACCCAGCATCTGTGGATCCTAACGTTTGAATGTGGCAAAAGACAGGGGAACGGTGTCCTGTGTATCCATGGCAGACAAGCGGCGAGTCTTCCCCCTACAAGATCCTTTCACGGCAGCATCCATCATCCCGGAGGACAGTACATTCATAACCTAAAGGCCCTTCGCACAGGCCAGTTCCCAGCAGGGTCACACCAGAGATTAACTGCCTTACCCGTGAATGGAGAGAGAAGTATTCCAGATTGTAACCACCAGGTAGTGAGGATGGAATTAAGCTGCTAGAGGGCTCACAGCTTTGCCTTCCAGACTTGAGTTTTGGAAGTAAAGTCTGATCCTAATAACTTTTTATTTTTTTGCCATTTTTGCTGCATTTTTTTAAAAATAGGGGCAGATATTTAGTTTCTTATACTTTGTTACTCTCCCCTCTGTTAGTTTTTAGTTTATGCGCATCTCAATTTCTTCTGATCATTCCCTAAGAATGGTGATGCAATCTCTTAATTGATTTCAGCTTGTCACAAATGAATCTTATCATCTATTACCTCATATATAACTGAATAAGATTGAAATAGATTTTTTTTGCCTACACCCCACTTTTAGCTATTTTTATTAGATGTGTCATAAACCTTGTGATTCAGATTTTTCTTTTAGACTTAAATAGCCAGATGTCCTTTAAATAAGTCAGACATTGGCCTTCCTATTCATTGGCATATTTACTGCTGTTCCAGACATTCAATCTTTGAATAACATTTCCCCCCCCCCGAGAAACGGAAGAAATACTGGAACTTAAAAGTAAAACATATTTTTTCTCTTTTTTTATTTAATACTTTTTTTCTTATTTTACATATTGATTCCAGTTCCCTCTCCCTCCCATTCTCCCATGCTCCTGACAGAACCCCCATCCCGTTCCCCATCCACTCCCCAGGGAAGGTGAGGTCTTCCATGAGGGATCATCAAAGTCTGTCAAGTTATTTGGGGTAGGGCCTAGGCCCTCCCCCCATGTCTCTAGGCTAAGGGAGTATCCCTCTATGGGGAATGTGCTCCCAAAGTCCATTCCTGCACTAGGGATACATCCTGGTTTTATTGTCAGAGGTACCATAGACTTCCAAGGCCTTCTAACTGAGTCCCATGTTCAGGGGGTGTGGGTTGGTCCAATGCTGGTTTCCCAGCTATCAGACTGGAGTTCAGGAGCTCCACTTTGTTCAGGTCAGCTGTCTCTGTGGGTTTCTGCAGCCTGATCTTGACCCCTGTGTTCATCACTCCTCCCTCTCTGCAACTAGGTTGCAGGAGTTGGGCTCAGTGTTTAGCTGTGGGTGTCTGCTTCTGCTTCCATGAGCTGCTAGATGAAGGCTTTAGGATGGCATATAAGGTAGCCATCAATCTCATTATCAGGGAAGGGCATTTAAGGTAGCCTCTCCACTATTGCTTAGATTGTTAGTTGGGGTCATCCTTGTAGATCTCTGGAGATTTCCCTAGTGCCAGTTTTTTTTCGTCAAACCTATAATGGCGCCCTCTACTATGGTGTCTCTTTTCTTGCTCTCCTCTGTTCTTCCCCTGACTTAGTCTTCCTGCTCCCTCATGCCCACCTCTAACTCCCTCTCCCCTCACTGCCTGCTCCCAGTTTGCTCTGGAGATCTTGTCCCTTTCCCCTTCTCCGGGGAACCATGTATGTCACTCTTCGGGTCCTCCTTGTTTCCTAGCTTTTCTGGCGGTGTGGGTTGTAGGCTAGTAACCCTTTGCTCTATGTCTAAAATCCATATATGATTGAATACATACAATGTTTAAGACCTATTTTTGGAAGTGTAGCATCCCAATAACTAATTTTATCAGCCTTTATATATGTGAGTGTGCTTAGATTTCATCTTCATATTTTGCAGATTATCTTTCTTACAATAAACAACTTGATTAAAAAAAAAAATAAAAAACCTTTCAGCCTGAGACAGTTTGACTGTAATTGGCTCCCATAATCTCATAGCAAGGTGTGGGTTTGTTGGTGTGGGTATGACTTTGGTAGAGGAAGTACGTCACTGTGGGGGTGGCCTTTGGGGTTTCCTATGCTCAGGATAACACCCAGTGTCTCAGTCAACTTTCTGTTGCCTGAGACTCTCAACCACTCTTCCAGCCCCGTGTCTGCCTGCATGCCAATGTTCTCCCCACCTTGATGACAATGGACTGAACCTCTGAAACTGTAAGCCACCCCAATGAAATGTTTCCTTGGTAAGAGTTGCTGTGGCCATGATGTCTCTTCACAGCAATAGAAACACTAACTAAGACATGGTCTTAACAGCATATTGTCTTACGACATACATTGTTCATGCTGTTATGTAAAGAATGACATCAGTGAAGCTAGCTTTTCTTTGTTTCTCTTGCTAATTTCTTTCATTCTCTCTCTCTCTCTCTCATTCATATCCAATGGATCATCGTGTGGTTATGTAGTTGTTCCTTAGAATTTATGGTACTTGAATTTCATTAAGTGTGTTATATCTCTGGATTGTTGTTTAGCAAAACAAACACACATCTGTGGGACTTCTACTAGCATTTCTCTTATTCTTCCCTCTTCTCTGTTCAGCTCTCTTGGAAATCCAACTCTATGTATGTATCTAAAGCTAAAACAAAGTTCTTAAATTTTCTGTTCAGTGTCTTCAGAACATTTATTTCTTTTGTTTTTATGTTGAGTAATGGTGTCCTACCCCTTAAGTTCACTGATGCATTCATTTTTTTTTCCTGTGTCCTTTTCAGAAATTGTGATTTTTTTTCAATGATATTGTCGGATTCCAGAGTCACTCCAGCTGTGCTCTGGCCTCTGCCCCATGTACCTAAGGCTCTAGGCACTGAGTGTCCTCAGCTGTGAGTTTGCTCATGCTTTGTCAGTCTCTTCACTTTTCCTCTGCAAACTTAGTGGTCCTGATGCAGAAGAAACAGTAGGCCAGGAGAATAGTTAGAAAATAAAACTAACACAGAAGTCAGTGACATAAGCTGTCTTGGTTTTTGATTTTTGTTTTTTGGGTTTTTGTTGTTGTTGTTGTTTGCTAGAAAAAAAAATAAAATAAGCCAAATGTAAGAAGAAAGGGAAAGGACTAATAGAGTTTAGAGGGAAATCTAGGAGACACAAAATAGTACAAAAAAACTCCACTAAAGCAAAACCACATTTAGAAATGGTTAATATTGATGAAGTTCTGTTGAGTCTTCAATGGAAAAACAAACAAACAAACAAACAAACCCATAATTACCAGAATTTATAAACATTTAAGGACCTAATTTCAAACTTGTTGGCTCATTGCATTAAGTTTCAATGACATCTCTTCTATCTCCCCAAAGGCACTTTTATTAAAAAAGAAATGATGGACTAATACTGCTAATTTAAATTGAGGTAAAAATTCCTGACATTCTGTAACCAGTCAATAAATACTCCAAAGGCATGCTTCATATAAAATAAGTTTGTCCCAGGACAGGACCTTCTAAAATAAATTAGGGAATGCGTTCAACAAAAGCCCATCACCATAAAACTCTAAAAAGAAAACACTGAGACCACCATCAACTTGTAAACACAAGTGTATATTTAACAGGAAAATAATAAATATGTTCTTCCTAAGATAGGAAAAATGGTAAGGAAAGTCAGTCTTATCAGGGTGACTCGACATTTTACTAAAAAGTCTACTTGTTGTATTAAGGGGTGAGAAAAACTACATAAATAAACATTGGGGTGAATTAAGAAAGAATAATGTGTTATTCCATGTGACATGACTGTAAGCACAACACGATTTGAGGACTAACCCCCTAGCAAACACTCCAGTCAATAAATATACTTAGCAAGATATAAGGACATGGCACCAGATTTGTAGTTGTGACAGTTACTTGCCAGGGGGGCCAAAAACAACTTGTAGGGAGAGGTTTATTTTGACTCAGGTTTCACAGGACACAGTCCCTCTTGGTGGGAAGGCACAGCAGCAGCATCCTCGGTGATGGGGCCTCTCACCTCTTTGCAGAGAAGGTGCAAAGAACAAGGCAGGAAAGGAGGTACCAGGAGTGATATAAAAATGGCCTGAACTCCAAGGACCTACACACCTCTGCCAGGACCCGCCTCCTAAAATGACCTGAACTCCAGAGACCTGCACACCTCTGCCAGGACCTGCCTCCTAAAATGGCCTGATCTCCAGAGATCTGCACACCTCCGCCAGGACTTGCCTTCTGAAGGTTCTATATTCTTTCCAACCTGCCCTCAAGCCGGGAAGCAAGTCTTGAATAGGCAAGAACTTATGGAGAAAATAACAGATTCAAAAACACAGCACTAATAAATTTGAAATAAATTTTATATGTAAACGGAAAGGACCTAGAATAGAAGACCCAATCTTGGTAAGGAAGATTTATAACATCTGATTTAAAATTTACAAGAAAAGATACAATAACTCAGATATTTACTGGTCAAGAGAAGTCTACCATCCATGGTATACAAAAAGACTATTCCACAACAGTCTTTCACAGTCCCAACACTGTTCAGAAATCCCAAATCCTAAGTCCCTTCTGAGGCCCAAGGTAATCTCTTAATTGTTAGCCCAGTAATATTAAAAAAAAAAACAAAAACAAAAACAAATGTACTTTCAATATAAACGACAAAGTGAGGAACAAAAAGATGGTGAGTTGGATCAAAACTGAAACACAGTAGGGCCAACACCAGATCGTACAATTCTACATCCAGGACCCGGTACTCTTGATGGAATCATCTGGGCTCCAGCAGCCTTGGGAAGCCTTACCCCTCTGGATCTGTCAACTATGCGGCTTCTTTTTTGGCCTGGTTCATTCTGTTCCTGCTTTCCATTTGTTGGCAGATACTACACGTTCTAGGCATTTTCAGACTCCCGAGGTCTCTTAATTGCAAATTAGATTTCGTTTTCCCAGATCCATTTGAAAGCCCCCCCAGGGCCTCCTTGTCAGGGAATCTGACCCAATCACACACCGTCTAGCCTTAGTGTCTTTGTGGAACCTGTATGCAAGCTTCCGTGACAGAGATCTCCCCCAACTTTTATATCTACTTCTGCAAAATCAGTACCACACTGAAGATGCTGCCAAGTTCTGTTGCCAGCACTAAACATAAGTCTGGCCATTCTTGGACCACAGTTTTAGTAGCTACTATGTGCCTTCTCCTGGGGGGCGGGGCAAAACTTTCATCTCCTCAAGAAGAATCTTTAGTTTAGACTCTTCAAATGAATCTGCATTTTCTCGGCTCCTCATGGGACAATCAGAAAGGAGCTCTAAATGATCCACAGTGATTCTCTATCCAGTTAGGCTGATGATAAAGGGTGCCATTATGGTGCTGTTAGTAATCTGACTATTTTTACCTGGTTTACAATGGCCAGTGATTGGTGTTCCAGTTTATCTTCATCATATTATTTTATAGTATATTCTCTGTATTGAATATTTCTAGTGAAATTTCTTCTGTTGTGTATTTTTCCTATTTTTAATCTTTCCTGTTTGTATCCTTTTGTTTAGTAAACCCTGATATTTACATCTTATAGTTTTTTGCCACCTTAAAAATACTTTTAGTTACCTCTTTTTGTTGGCCGCTTCTTGTTGACTTTCTATCACAGATTAGTCTCTAGTGTTTTAGTGTTAATCCTTAGATCATAAATTACATCTATTTCTATTACTTCACTTATTAGTCTAAAATATACTCTTAAGTCTTGACAAACTTCATGCCTTGAACTTCAACTTCTTTATTTTTGGCTTCAAGTAATATTACCGTACTTCCTATTTATTTACATGTTAAGAGTGTGTCTCTATCATTATTCATCTTATATATTTTTTTCACTAACATCAATGCCTAAAAGAACAAATTTATCTATTATTTTTGTTGCTGTTTCCATCTTTTAACATTTCCATTTAGTTAAACATTGCTTAAAATGTCTGCAAAGTTGTAAGAATGGAGCTTTCTTTTGTAGGTTTGCAGGAAAATGATCGTAGGAATGATTGTCTTTGAAGACTAGCACATCAGTGCTTTTGAGAACATTTTTTTGGTTGAATGTAGTGTTTTGCCTCACATTTTCCTCCCATAAAATCTTTTAAAGCAGCACTTCATTTAGTGTCTGAAATGCATGACTTGAGTTTATTACTGTGACAGAAGACTTAGTCAACTTTTAAGGCATTCTTTTTTCAGTTTAAAAATGTGTGTATGTGTCATGTCTACGTGCTCCACTATCTGTGTACCACATACACGCAGAGGCCAGAAGAAGGCCCTTAACCACTGAGCCATCTTTCCAGCCCCTCAAAACCAACAACTTAAAGGAGAAAATATTTGTTTGGGCTCGTGGCTTTGGAAGTTTTACTCTGTGGTCCCTTTGCCTCATGTGCTTGGACAGAATACTGTGCCATTGGCAACGTACAGACCCTCCTTTTTACTTCCCGGTAGAAGGAAGTAGGGGAGGAAGGAGTACAGGAAGTGGCTAGGGCATAGGGGAAAGGAATACAGGAAGTGGCTAGGGCAAGAGAGATGTCTCTATTAGCCTACTTCCTTCAGCTGGGCCTGCCTCTAGCATGCTGAGGCTGATTGCGTTCCATGGCTCATGGCCTCGCTCATCAGCTTTGACCTCTGCATCTGCTGTCTCAGATCCCAGGACCCCGAGTGCCCTCGTGGAGCACCCTTCCCGTACTTATATCTCTAAAGCCCCTGTGCTTTGCGAGGCAACACTTTCACATGTTTTAGAGATTGGGGTGGCGACATCGTTGGAAGTTGCTCTTCTGCCCGCCACACAGGATTCTCAAATCCTACTTGTGCTTCGTTTTTGTCCCGCTGAATTTCTTCTTTCCGGTGTCAGTTTCCATCCGGTGACTTTTCCAGTCTCTCCTGGTTCTTCCACTTTGCTAATTTAAACATTTTTTAAAAATGAAATATTGTTTTCTACATTTTGCTATCTTTTCAGAGCTATCTATCGACTTGCACTGAATTTTTTCATCTCTTCTTCATTCCCTTTTAATGAAAACTCAAATTGATCTCTAATTTGAGTTGTTTTGCAGTTTTCATCTATTCCATGACTTTGTTTTTCTCAGGGATTCTCATTGTTTGTCTTAATGCCATTAAGGCTTCATTCATGGTTTCCTTGTAATAACTTCCTAGGGAAAATGTTCTTTGTTCCCTTTGTTAGAATGAGAAAAAAAAAAAAAAAAAAAAAAAAAAAGAGAGAGCGAGAGAGATTTCTTGGGTTATTTTTAGACTGCCAAACCAGGATGGCTTTCTATGTAGCATTGCATAGTTTAAAGATGTCTGGTTTCTGATACTACCAGGGAGGACTCCAGACCTGGCTTGTCTCTCTTAGCCATGTGAGCTTCTCTCAGCCCTTTCTAGTTACAAGAGCTTTTCATCGCTATTATTTTCTGGTCAGTTTGACAGTATCACTTGGAAATAATGGTGGATCTTCTGTTTTATTTTATATTTACTTCATATTATACCCTTTTCTTTGCTGAATTACCAAGAGTGCACGAATGCACCTGTATTTCAATGTGTGACAAAATTATTTTTGCTCTTCAGTGACTGTTGAATTCTGTCTTTGGATGGATCCTGCTTGCCAATTGTTTTGAATTAATTATGACTACAAATTGTTCTTTTGCAAGATGAACAATTCTGCATCTACTGAAGTACAATTTTCACGCTATTTAAGAAGTTAGGCTATAATTCTTGTTGGTTATCTTTTTATCAACTGAATTTGATAGGATGATATTGTTTGCATGGGTTGGATTTGGAAAATTCCATTTCTGGTTAGTCAGTGTGCTTCAGGAGACTGGGCTTCATATTGAATGAATCAGTGTACAGGGTTGGTGGTATTATACTCTTTCCCCTGTCAACAGAACCCTTCTGTTCATCTTCCAGTAAGTGAAATTCCAGGTAGAGTCACAGAACCTCAGTGTCAGTGTTGCATGTACTAAGTTCACTGTAGCACCATGAAAAAATGCAGAACATTATAACCCTCGCCTTGTCATATTTGACAAATAATCATTTTTTCACTCATCTGTTAACTACATGCTTCTTTTGCTTTTAGGCAACACCTTTCTTAGAGGTGACTGACCTGAAAATTTTTCCTTAAGAAGTTTGCAGATTTGATGGTCCTGCCTATCTAGATTGCTGAATTGTTGCTTCAACTTGTACAACTGTACGTGGTGTAGGGAGCAGGGACCAAGGACAATTCCCCAAGTAACAGATGTACTCTCCTTGTCTCTACTCGTGTATTAGCAACCTTATGCTGCTTAATGGAAATATTTACTGTAGACATCCAGGAATGAATAGGCACTTCAAATTCTTCCCAGGGGAGGAGTTCCTATTTCTCCTGTCTCTTGGGACATGTAAAAAACAGAAGACTGGTTGTTTTGACTATCACCAGGATATAATCAACAAGGCCACAGGTTATTTCTTGGGCGATTTCTCAGAGGACTTTTCTGAATGATGCCCAAATATTCTCTGATGACTGACAAATGTGTAATAAAGGTGTCCTGACCATGTGAAGCTTTTGCCCACGTTACAATGCTTTCAGGACTTAGTCTAAGTTATCTAAGAATATATCTGTTCCACTTGGATTCAGAAGCTTGATTATATACCTGTCCTCCAAGGTGGAACAAATTATGCAAAGTTGATAACATTTGGCTCGGCTCTAGTAGTTGAGTCTCTGAGAGGATTTAAGAACATACCAAGAGCTCTCTCTCTCCAAACCACAAGGATGCCTGCTGAGGGAAGCGCCACAGCTTCCAGTCTGGTTTTGAAATTAAACTCTTTAGTGGGATTGTTAGAGAGATCAAAGCAAGACACAGATAATATAAACACAGTTGGGTCCATCAACTGTCATGGCTTATCATAGCGGAAAGTCTCCCTTAGGTTTATTGGCAAGTATTGTAATTACTTTTGCCTTGACTTTGGACTGGTTTATTAACTTGATTGGCCAGGAAGGGTGAACAACTGATTCTGAAGGATTATGAAGGAATGGCAGATCCCACTTTCCTTATTTAGAGCTGGGAGCATCCCTGTGAGAAATTCAGTTACTTTAAAGTTGTTGTGATAGGAGGCTAGAGCTGCAGGAGTAGCATATATACAAATGTCAAATTATCTCCATGGAGGCCAAGTTCCTGCATGGGAGGAGAGACAAATCTTTGCTACTGAGCCCTGCAAACATTTCAGATCTCAGGTAAACAAACGCATGAATGATGGGTTTTATTTGGTATGGGTGGTTGCACCACAAAAGTTTATCCAACATTTCATAGGGATTGCTTAGCATAAATTCTACCAATGACCAGTGGAACTGAGCCCAGTTCTGGGTTTTGACTTGAACCTGTATGATGCAAAGCTGTCAGCTGTAATTTAACTGAGTACTGAGGAATTTAGAAAGCCTTTTTTGCTGACCTGAGTGTAAAGGCCTGGAAAACGTTATCATAGACAGCTGGTAAATAAAAGCTTCCAAAACCTGGAACGAGGGTCAATCGTTGTGTGTGAAAAGTGAGCCTGCAGATGAACCCACAGTAGTCCCTTCGAGTTTAGCAAGCAGTAGATTTCTGGTGAGAATGTCAAGTCTCCTCCTCATGTGTGAAGCCACTTCCAAATTTTTATTCCTATATTAAAACAGGGCCTATTTGCCTTTTTATTTTCTCTGAAAGCAAGAAGAGTTAAGGCTGGTAAGGAATCCCTCTCCCCAGCCACTGCCCCTTGCCACGCAGACATGCTTGTGAGGAGTGTTTAGAAAAGCATCCTCCATCCTCTGTGTCTACATTTTGTAGGATTCAAATCTGTTTAAATCTGGAAATGGGATGACGGTTGCCACCTCCCATCTCTGGTGAGGATCTTGTCAGCTTCCCAGTAGCCTTGCGTTAGTGTTCCTGAGTGATTCTGTGGGTGTGGCTGCTGGAACACATAAGGGGAAACCCTCTACGATAAGCTGGCCCATCTGGGCTTTAATGGCTCCTGTTTTAAAACCAGGAATGCACCCATTGCTCCTGAGCTATACAAGTTTTAATGGAATGTACTCACATAACACGAGAAATCAATGCTCCATAGTCATTGGACTACTAAAAGTAAATTTGTCATGATGTCACTCATTTTACTCTATGCTCAGACAAATGAGGAAGCAATTAAATAACAAATAAATGTATATTTTAATGGAAAGTAATTTATACAAACAAAAAGTCTTTCAGTGAGCTTTTTGTTACTGCTGTATTGTAAACACATTACCCACAAGTCCCTATTCCGAGTACAGAATTTAGTGTGTTTAATTATTCAGTGCATAAATTATAGGTTAATTACCAGGTGATCTACATATCATATTTTTAGAATCACATTGCCTGTGTTTAAGGGTGATCATAAATTCTTATGTTGCCATGCATAATAAAGTCTAATTTTTATACTTTGAACATAAGAAAATTATACAAAAACCCTACACAGAGAGGCTTGAAAATAGATAAATATTTTAAAAATTATTTTAGAGTTATTATTTAAAGTGTATAGGTATTTTCCCTGCAAGGGAGTGGCACTGTTTGGAGGTGTGACCTTGTTGGAGGAGGTGTGGCCTTACTGGAAGAAGTGTGTCACTGTGGAGGCAGGTTCTGAGGTCTCATATATGCTCAAGCCTTGGCCAGTGAGTCAGACCACTTCCTGGTGTCTGAAAGGACACTCGGCTACCTTTCCAGCACCATGTCTGCCTGCACGCCACCATGTTGCACCGCAATGACAATAGACTAAACTTCTGAAGATGCAATCCACCCCAATTAAGCGTTTTCCCCTTATAAGAGTTGCTGTGGTCATGGTGTCTCTTCACAGCAACAGAAACCCTAACTAAGAGATGCATGCCCCTGCTCAGTCTCCTTCTTCCTTTTTATTCGGTCCAGGATGCCAACCTACTTCACAATGCTCCCTTCTTTACAATGGGCCTTCCAAGTTCAGTTAACTCCATCAGGATAACCCTTCACAGGTGTGCTAAGTGACTTCTCTCCTAGGTGAGTACAGAGTTGTCAAATCAACAGTCAACATGGACAATGAAAACATCCTTAAGCAATTTGAAATAAAACTACATCTAAAAGATAATGTGATGCATCTTTTAGTAAGACATGAATATAAGACAAAAGTCTTGATAGAGTTTCCTAAAATTTCTCAGAGAATTAGAAAGGTGTTACTGTTACACACATCTTAAAACACATGAGTAGGAAAGTTTCCGAGGACCTTCGGCATGATCTTGGCATTGGATGCCCTTTGTTACTGCCAGTTTTTATATATGTGGTACATGTTTGTGCTCTGACAAAAGTTACAATTGTATATTTATGTTAAGATGCTGCTGACCCTTGGCTTTAGAATACACAGGGAATAAAAAAAAGAGAGCCAACAAGGTTATTCTTGCTTATAAGTACATTTAAAGTATTGATGCAAATATAGAGTGGTACACTTACGAGAATACCAGAAACGGACATTGAGGATCATGTCTTGCTGAACAAGGCTTTTACAAGTAGACTGGAATCAGTATTGTCACTAGGGAGGTGGGAATCAAATCAGGACACCCCTTACTCTATAGCTATTTGGAAGGCTACGACAAAGAAATAGGAGAAGGAAAGCAAGTGCTGGCGACGATGGGAAGACGTTGGAACTCCTGTGAAGGATGTGCAGTGACGCTAACCCCACAAAACCTAGGGAGCTCTCAAAGAATTAATCACAGAGTTCCAATAGGAGCTGTAATTGCGCTCGTGGTCATGATACTTGTAAGAGGAAAAGAAGGGACTCAGATTGGTATTTGTTTGATAGTGTTCACTGAAGCATTGCTTACTGCAGCTAAAAAGAAAGAAGGAGGGGCATGGGATTGCACATAAAGAGACATTATGTGTGGAGAAGAAGGAATGGGGTTTTGATACAGACTACAATACGCATGGTTCTAAGAAAGATTATGCTAAGTAAAGCAAGGCAGATAAAAGTTGATATTGACCTTGTGATCCCACTTAAAAAATTCTGTCCTGGTGGCATAAGCTACAGGATACTAGAGGCAGGTGGAGGAGGGGAGGGTCATGAGTGTGAGGTAAGGCACACCTGTTGGCTGGTTCTATAAAGCAGGTGCGGAGATGTATCTCAGGCAAGTGGGTCTTTTAAGAACGCCAGCCACCATAAAGAGGACTTGATTCCAGATCCAGCCAAAGAATTGTCCAAGCTAGGGAAGGAAGAGCCTGGGAACAAAGGGAATTCTTCATATTGAGAAGTTTCACAAAGGAATTGGTGCATTAAGAACTAACAGCCTTTCTGTGAGGAATTCCAGACTTCGAGGCACATTCAGAGACAGAGAAGCATTCATCAGCCCATTGTCTCTGCACCTGCAGAAGGACAGGGACCAGAGGTTCGGAGAAGCATGGCTAGAGGGCTTGCTGCCATGATGCCCTGTCTCTTAACCAAGTGTATCTTTGAGGACCAGGCCCTTAATATAGCAGAGAGGACATAATAATGTTTAATGCATAGAGTTGTGGTGGCAAAAGTCTTCTGTGATAGTAATAATGACTGTATAAGACAATATAGCCAATACCATTTAAAAAGTGTTAGTAAAGGAGTTAGGGATTTAGTTCAGTGGGATACACAAGGCCTTGGGTTTGGCCCTGGGTTTGGTCCTCTGCTCTAAAACACACACACACACACACACACACACACACACACACACACACACACACACACACCTGTTAGCAAGAAGAAAGCATGGCAAAGTATAAATTTATGGCAATAAAAAGCAAACATACAAACTCAGAATGCTTTATTGTAAGACAGACACACAAATCATTCATAGACTTAATATGAAGATTATAATCAAAGAAACTAAAATTAACTACACTTGTGGGCCAAGATATAGCTAAAATATTAAGAGATAAAATGACATAAAAATTTTAAGTGTACAGAGAATGTGAGGGCAAGTTTCCTTTTATTGTTATCGTTTTTCTTTTTTGAGACAGGGTTTCTATGAGTTGCTTTGTAGACCAGGCTGGCCTTGAACTCACAGAGATCCGCCTACCTCTGCCTCCAGAGTGCTGGGATTAATGGCATGTGCCACCACTGCCCAGCTCTTTTGTTTTCTAACTGCCAGTATCAGCTGCAGAGGATTTGAACTCTAGCTTATATGCTTGGAGCAAATGTGGCCTTCTACCCCTACCTCCAAAGATTTTTTTGTTTATTTTTAAGATTGTATTTTAATTACAATATTTCTTCCTTCCCTTTCTTCTTTCCAAGCCCTCCCATATGTCCTTTCTCTCTCCCCTTCAAATTCATGGCCTCTTTTTTTCACCAATTTTTATTATTTGGATATTATGTATTTGTATATACATATAAGTATAGTCTATTTATATATACATACATACATATATATATATTCTTGAGTGCTTGTGAAGTTACTTGCAAAAACAGAAAAATTTGTTACTTCTTTTGCTTCTCAATTTTCATATTTTATTATCCCTTTAAGTTGGAAGCATTTCAGAATAGCTTATTAAAATCTACCATGTTTTGTATGACTAGCAACATGTGGTTACTTACAGTAACCACACAGCAAAAGCCTATAATACATGAACAAAGGATACTAAGCAAGGATTCAAAATACCTTGCTAAAGCAAATCAGTTTACCCACAGAAAGGAACTACAATAAAATTGGAAGCCATGTTTTGAAATGGCATTATTATTAAGATCTTACCTCATGATAATGGTAGTGAACACAAAGAGATTGGGTTCTCTAAGTAAAGCAAGTGCCATACTGAGTAAAAACAAGACCAAGGGTATGCTACATAAAGAAAATCACTTCACCTCTAAGAATATACAGACAGAAAGCAAGAGATGGGATAAGATTTTCCATGCCAGGGATTCCAGGTAAGAGCAGGAGTAGCCATGTTGTTTTCAGCCAAAATTGAGTGAAAATCCAAAGCATTAATGAAGAGACTAGGAGTGTTATTGTATAATGAAGGGATCAATGCAACTGGGGGAAGTATTCATTTTAACTCTATATACACTCACAGTCAGCATATCCAGATAAAGCAAATGTTAATAAATTTAAAAGGGTAGGTAAACCCCAATACATAAGTGGAGGGGGCATTAATAACCCACTTTTGGTAATGGGCTATGGAGAATAAACACAGAAAATACAAAGTTACATAGTATCTGTTGGGTTTAGGATGGCGACAGAGTGGTTCCACCAATGGCTGTGGAATAAGGATTTATCAGAAGTGTTAATAACACTATGGGTAGATAGATTGAGGGGCCAAAGCCTGGTGGGGTTTTCAAGGGGAGTTCAGACCATAGCACTAGATACAGATAGCATGGTGAGTAATGCATGCATACATACATACATACATACATACCATATCACAGCATTTGTGTGTGTGTGTGTGTGTGTGTGTGTGTGTGTGTGTGTGTGTGTGTATATATATATATATATATATATATATATATATCTGTATCTGATGAAATTTTGTCACATGTGACAACATGGGTAGAACTACAATTCATTACACATATGAAACGAACCAGGCACAGGAGGACAAGGATGTCTCACTCACATGCAGAATCTTGAAATTAATCTTGGATGCTGACAGGATAGCCTGATTTAGGTAGTATACAGTATATTGAAATGTCACATAGTGTGCTGTTAGTATGTCTCACTTCTATTTTTGCCTATCAGTTATCAGTTAAACATTTCAAAGTTATTAAGATGAGAAATATGCTATATATTGTCACAATAAAGCAACACACTTGTTACAAGTAAGGTTTTCCTGCCGGTCTGGTCCCACCGCCATGGCAGCCCCAATTAAAACACACAGACTCTGTATTTGATATTATGCTGTTGGGCGCCATATGCGATCAGTAGGTTTTTCCTGCCAGCTGGGTCCCACAGCCACACCAGCCCCCAATAACACACTGAGACATCGTATTAGATATAATTCTGTTGGCCAGTTTCTTATTGGCTAGCTCTGTCTTAATTATTAACCCATTTCTATTAATCTAAGTATTTCCACGTGGTCTCATCTTAGTGGAGAGTGGGCCCAGACCTCTGTTGTCTCCAGTCTCTAGGTGCTGACTCCTTACTACTTCCTCGAATCCTCCTTGTCTCCTAGTCCCGTCTATCTTGCTTTCCTATTGGCCAACAGTGCTTTATTCATTAACCAGTATGAGAAACATATTTACAGAATGACATCTCCCATCAGGCAAAGGTAAAAATCAGGGCTGTTCTAGTTGGAGTTTAATGTCTATGCAAATCGACTCCTCCTTTTAAGCAATACCTTTATATGCCAGCCCTTTGTGAGTTGTGTGTGGCTTCTCTATGAATTTTTTAATCCATTTATGAAACTTGAGTGAGTCTCTAAATCTGTGTCCAAAGCAATTCCAGTTTCCCTTCACTTCAAAGGGTTCTGAAAATGGAAGAAATTGCCGTAATTGATATCCACTGAGACTCATTTCAGTAACTTTAAAAATAAAGGTTAGGTAATGAAATCCCAAATGTGCAACCCACTGGGGAGTTCTTAAAAGTTAATAAAAATGAAAACAAGGAGGCCATGAATGCCGAAGAGAACAAGAACTATGTGGGGGAGGGAAAGGGGAGGAATGAAATGATGTAATCATACTATAGCGTCAAAAATTAAAACAAAAATAGATTTTAAAAAGAAGAAAGAGGTTTAGGCAACTTCAAACTATCTGCGTAGCCAAAGCAGATACTTAAACAGAGAGTTCTGCCAGATAGTGATATAGAAAACTGCAGTGGCCGTTATGGTTGTAGTTTGAAATCTCCCTGTGAATGTAGATAGAGATTGATCTTCGGAAAAGATGTTCAGCTCTCCTCCTTCACAGCCCCCAACTCTTACACACAGGATTGTCCTACAGTGAACACTCCCTCACACTTTCCATCATCCTACCCCTCCTGCAGCCCGTCTCCCAGCACACTGCATGCCTGTACCGCAGCTTTCCAAGCTTGCTGCTTATTTTCTTGAGCTAGTCATCAACAGTTTATATCAGGATAAGCTCACTGAATCCATAAATCCGAGCACTTGGACCCAGGACTCTTAACATGTTCTTTGGGGGCTGATCATCTCATACCCGTCATGGTACTTTGTTCATGAGTTTTGACCCTAGCCAGGATCTTCAGGTGAATTCCTCAGCTTCATGGACAGTTTGTCCAGCTCCCCCTGTAGTTTTTACTGAGAGTGGTGGAGGAGTGATAGGTAGTAGTGGAGTGGGGGGGGTCAGATGAAAGGGGGTACATCTTCTGTGCTTAGCCTCTTATTTGTTTCAGTCCAATTAAATATTTAACTATTCTTGTGCTCTACAGGGCTGAATCTATTCGATTGCCATCCAAAGGAATTTATTTTAGAAGGCATATATGATAATGCATTCTCTCTAGAATGTTGTTATGAATCAATAAAAAGCCACGTTTTGTTGATGCGTATGTGTTTTATTTAGTATAGTGAGTAAATGATAGAAGGGTAGGAATCGCCTACTTATGATGTGTTTGACATTCTAGACAGAGCTACATTCTCTTGAAAATTAAGATTCCTAGTTCTAAGGTATTATGTTGAATAATGAGGTAGACACACAGCCTCAAATCCATTACTTCTACATCGTGAAGCAGGCTAAGGACTTGTGTCCTATATAATCTCCATCAATCAAATATAACAATGCAGGGAAAGAAAGAAGAAAATCTTTATGAAGACTCCTCCCTGTAATTCTCAAGACTAGATGCTAATAAACATCAAATAAATAAGAGCACTTGTATTCCAATAGTTTTCTTGACAAGCTCCATGAAAGCTTATAGTTATTCTTTTCTGATGTAATAGGTTTCAGTATTGTTCCTCTTGGGTTTGCGTGCCTATCATTTTCCTCCAGGAGTTCTGTGAATCTTGTCAGTTAATTGCAAACTCTGTAGAGGGACTGGCTGGGGCTAAAGTTTCTCCACTATTAGTGTTCTGCAAACAAACATCCCTGTTTGGACTAAAATAATCCTCAAGAATTATTTGGCCTATCCTTGCCTAATAATTCAGATTCCAGTTAACATCAGTGCTGGGTATTTTGTCAATTTTAAGTCACAGTCTTCCAAAGTGATTGCATTTGTTTTAGTTTACACGCTTTCCACACCACATCAGGGCATGCAGCTGATCTTTGTACTCAGGCAGCATTTTAATTATAAGACTTGTGTTTGCAAATGTACTCACAACTTATTGTATTAACTGCTTTGTGTGGCTGTGGCTGACATACCAGAGGGACCAACTTAAGGGAGGAATATTTATCTTGCCTCCCAGTTTCAGGGATTTTAGTTCATTCTTCTGCAGCTTCTACCACTTCCCAAACTGCATCGCCCACCAGAAAGGTGACTCAACACAGAAGCTTAGGGAGCACACAACATTTATGGAGCCGGGAAATATAATTTCTAAACCCATTTCAGAAGAACGTATTATCTCCCAGCATTACTGATCACAACACTCCTGACAGGTAAGAATTATATTCAGCAACATTACCCTGAACAAACTACTTTGGAAAGGACACCAGACATCCAAGAGTGACAGCCCCTAGTGTTGCTAAGCATGCAGACAGGTGGACGCATCCTTGTATTTTCTGTCTTATAGAATGAATGGAAGGAAATCTACCTGTCTAGAAATGAGTTGGAAATAGCTCTAAAATGACCCCAGTTACTGGTATAATAGAACTGTCTCTTTAAGCTTCTGGTGACTGGTAGTCCCTGCTGTGCCTACGCAAAGTCAGACGACAGAGGAAGTCTTTAGTCACATACTGATAGCCTTCATCACTTTGTAGAGTATAAACACATGTTTATAGCCGCGGTTTAGAAGCTATAGTCATTTGATAATTTATGTTCACATCGGCATTTATAAATTAATCTAAAGATCTCATGCTATATGTTTGTTTTGCTGCAATGTTCCTGGTGAGAAATTAAGCGCTTAGTCATAGAAACATCTGGGCAAAACTGTGGATGACTCAGGACAAAGTCATTATCATTATTGAAACTGAAAGATCAAGGCTTCCTGACGATGAGTCACAAGGACCATATTCTTAGGCAAAGGGTCGTGGTCTCTCTACGTGTCCACCCTTGCATTCTAGCCTCACCATGGTAGACCTATACAATTTCAGGCTTCACTGGTAAAATAGCATCAATAAAAAAAGCACTGAGTTTTGTCATTTTTTTCCCTGAGCATTACTCATATAACAATCACAAAACATTATTTTTCTCTAAATAAGACCGATAAAATCATAACTGTAAGAATCATGAATAATGAATATGCCAGTCATTGTTTGGAAGGCTGCTTATTCTAGAATCTAAGATAAAATACAAAAAGCAAAGCAAAGCAAAACAAACAAACAAAAGACCTGGAAGGCAATTAGCCATTTTTCTTTAAATCGAAACTAAATCCTTATTATTAACCTTATTAGTCTCAATAGCAATTAATAAGAATGTTGTCACTGTTAAATCAAAGTCATTTTCCCATGATAGCGGCTAATGTTTCCATGAGAATATGAAATGTAAGCACACGCCTTCGGGTTGGAGTAAGATTGAAGGTTGCATAAATCTGTCTTTCGTAAACTCTTGCTTAAATATGGTTTCAATACTGCGTTACTCCTGTGCCACAGGCTTTAAATCACAGTTATTAAATCAAGTCATTTCTAGTCAGGGGCTAGAATGCCTATATGGGAAAAGAGCTCATGCTTTTTAATGCCTTTTTCTTTTTCTTTCTGAAGCTTGCTATCATTTGGTGAGGGCCTTACCTCCGATGTACAGATAATGTTTGAAATGTACGTTAGTGTTTTTAATGGATGATTTGTGCTACAGATTGAGGTTGATAGTCTGGCATTTTGAAAATGGTGAAATCCTTTCTAGAAGGAGGTGGGGACGGAAGGGAGGGAGTGAGGAGGGGGGGGGTAGAGGGGGGGAGTTTCCATCGTGGAGAAGCCATCTGGAAATTACTTAATCACAATAATAAAATAGTAGTAGGCCATTTTTCAAACGGTATTCTGAGTTGAACCTTCGGGTTCACAGGAAGAATGGCTTCATCTAGCCACCTGTGACAGCAGCTATGAGATGATGTACATGTTCTCTTGAGGTGCTAAGAGGTGCTAAGTGTGTGATATGCTGGTTGATGTGTGAAATGCCCATCTCAGATGCTCCAGGACATGTAATGGGAACCTATCTTTACCAGCAGGAGCTGCCTGGGGGCTGTTTCCTCATACACTATTAGTAATTATTTCTCACTTTGGGAAAGAGATCTCTCCCTGTCATTTAATCAGAGTTTGAGGTTCTATTAAAGCAGAGCTTTTTGCTTAGGACCACATGTGCATTTTAATTTGAATGCTTAAGTGGTTTCAGGGCCCATAAGGACAAAGTTGACTTCGTTAGAGATCTGTTTTTCCTTCTTCTTAGTGCTAAAACGCATTCAGGATTAGAAAATAGCTATTTACATCAGTTTTTATTTCTACATTATGAGAAACTTCTGAAAGAGGCCAATTAAATATTTTATCTAAAATATTCAAACTAATGGAAGAGAGTTACTTCCAAACCATCAAAATTCCTTTTGCTTTTATGAATTAGCAGAACCATTTAATTTCAGTACACAATAATGTCACTAAAAGCGGTTTATTCTTTTGAGATTAATTTTACTTCAAGGCTTGATTTTTTTTCTCTGGCTTCCTTCCATTTTATTCAGTCATAGGGAAGCCTTTCCTGTTACACAGATCCCCAGTTGTCTATCAGGATGCTGTGTGGAGAAATAACAACGAGTTTAGGTCCTCATGGACCATGCTTCCCTAGCTTTAGGAGTGCAGGAATCCAAGCTAAGATATAGATCGCCAAGGATCTGTCATTATCACCCTTGTGACGAACATGCTGATTTCTAGCGCATGAACAATTCCCTTGGCTATATAGCAAACCACAGTGATGAAGACAGTCTGGTGGCGTTGGTATAGCTGAGTGCAGAGGTACGGGAAACAGAGAATGGCCTAACTATAGTAAGCCAACATTTCCCACCCCCCACTACAGGAGTATAAAGCTGTCTCCTGGGAGGAAGAGAGCACACCCCATTCTTGCTGAATGTATCAGTCTTGAGGAAGCTGTTCTCCTTTTGGAATTCTCCCTGGTAATAGTTGAGGCCTGCTGTATGACATGATTTGCAAGTGTCTTCCAAGGACCTGTGAATGCACACATGTGGAATAAGCAGAAGGCTGGAGGAATTTACTCATCTTTTGGTGATTTGTTAAAGAGGAAAGAGAATAGTTAAAAAAAAATCATTTCATTTCATACATTAGTTACTGAAACCTGAGAACATTCTCTTAGGGAGACGGGTGGTATGTACGCAGCATTCACACTGATTTGCTGATTTGCTTTGGATGGTTTATAGTTGGCCTGAGGTACTGGTTTCCTGGAAAGATAGACATTCCTGCCAGGTTTCTCTATTTCATTGTAAGAATATTACTTCTTTTCTGAATGCCATGACATAAAATGAATGGCAAACATTATTTAGAGTTTCCTTATCTTCCTGTTGATTGCAGATTTTCTCTGGAATATGAATCTGTAGCTGCCAGTGAGTTTTCTTGTTCAAAAGAGACATTCTACTCACTCATGATACATTTCTGAAATATAAAGAACTCATAAATATCTGATCAATTATACCTGTTCCCTGCAGCTGTGAGGAATAGCTTGCATTCTTATGGAGCCAACCCTCATCTATGTGGTTCCTGTGTTCGTTGCTACAGAAGTCATACCACTTAGTAAAGAGTGGATTTGCACCTAACCTAATGCTCAGCAGTATTGACCCAGTGTTGCTTAAAATCTCTGTTCCTGGGTTTCCTAACCTGTGCATGTATGCATGTGTGTTAGTACATGCATGTGTACATATATACATGGCATCTAAGCTGGTTATAGTTTTTATCTCATTAACTCAGCCAAGGTGAACAGACTCATTCACTAATAAAAGTGAATGTCCTTGTGTGGGGTAGTGAGAATTGTTATCTCTGAGCAATTCCAAAAGGCAGCAGTTTGGCGTATGTAATATAAAAATTATTAGCTATCATGGTTATTTTGAGAGAGCCCCAAGGCAGGTAGATAGCAGGACCAGTTACATATCTCCAGCATCTCCACCTGGGTGGTGTTTCTGAGACCTCCCCACATCTGTGATGCCCGTGGTTCAAGCCCAGGATTGCTGCTCTGAGCAGATTTCTGAGACTACTTTCCTAGTCCCAGTTATCCACAGCCTTTTATTAAATTCCTTTTCTGTTTGGATTAGCCCAAGATGATCTGATGTTTGTAAACAGAAACTCCAAGTAGTAATCCCCATTTGGATGTTTCAGTAAAAGCGACTCAGATGTGTTGTGCATCTTATTCAAGGCCATTATAAAAGCCCATGGGTTGTTCAGGAAATTTTCAACTTTTGGAGAAAGATTTGGTTATTTTATGTCTTCATGCTTCTGTGTATGAATATGTGTGTGTGTGTGTGTGTGTGTGTGTGTGTGTGTAGTTGACCTTGAAGACCAGAAGAATGCATCAGAGTCCTCTGGAACTGGAGTTGAATATGGTTGTGAAATGTATTGTGTGGGTTCTTGGGAATCAAACTCAGATTCTCTGAGAGAACAGTTAGTGTTGTTAACCACTTATATCATCTCTCCTGCCACAACATAGGATATTCTTAGCCAAAATCCAGGCACTCTATTTAAGGTAGGAAGTTCTTGGAAATAATTCCTTTAAAAATACTATGTTTAATTAGGCTGCCTTTGACAATACCAATAATACACTACATACATGACTATATGGGATTTTTTTTATTCTATTTTATTTTGAGTATCATAAAGCAGGGCTATTGACTATTGAGATATTAATGGGACTTTAGTTTGAAGCACCCTTCTTGGCAAATTCTCTGACTGGGATTATCACCATCTTAATGCCTTGGTTCCTTGTTTATCTGGAGGACTTCCTATTGTCTAAGACTCAATGCAGAAGGAGTGTGGGATACATTATCTGGACAATGACAATGAAGTATACCTCTCATTCTTATCATCCCATTGATAAAAGAACTGTGGTGTAGATAATTTACTAAGATACAACCAGCAATGAGAACAGTACTCATATGATGAAGTTTGAATAGAGGCAAGCCACTGAAAACGTTTCAGAAAGCCATGAAGGTTAGAATTTGAGATGGCCAGGATCATGGCTCTGGGTCACTTCTTCCGCTTCACTTGAAGATGAGCTGGGTGTGTTTGGGGCCTCCAACTGGAAGAGCAGGATTCTGCTCTGTGTGTCTGAAACAATCCCTTTAGTCTTATTAAATCAATCAAAATTTAACAATGACTTTTTGACATCTCTTTGGAAAAAAAGATATTAACTTGCTAAATTTATAATGCCTTGAAATATGTATGAAGTTACTTACATCTTTAATATTATTCACCAAGGACATAGAGCCTTATCCAAATCAGATATAATACAGGCATCAGTAGCTCTGTTAGAGGAATTTCTGAACATTTCCTGGAAGAAAGAGTATGACTGATGTGTAGACTTGAAAGCGGATTCTGACATTTCCCATGATGCAAAGCCAAGATTTTGTCCCCATCACAGAGTTTGTCTACGATGAGGGAAATAAATAACTGAGAAAAATCTAAAAGAAATTCTCTACATGAAAAGTTTCAGACTCACCTTGACTCATTTGCTGACTGTCTGATTTTGAAGCTCCAACATGCCCATGGGAGTCAGATGTCCATGGACTGAGCACAAAAGTACAGATGCTATTTCACTTTATCCGGTAAGGATGAAAGAGACAGGACTTAGCAATAAAAGGAGCCAAATAAACACAGGACCAAAGATTTCTGGCAAATAAAAGTACTGTATTCCAGTTGTTCTGGAACACAGAATTACTGGGTGCTGGGCAGGTAGATCAATGATTGAGAGCATTTTGTTCTTGCTGAGGACTTAAGTTTCCAGGACCTCCTTGTAACTCCTTGTCTATGGGAGACAACTACCACTTCTGGTCTCCATGGGAAGCTGCACCCACAAATACGAGTGTATTACCCCACCCCTGGGGGAGAGATGATTAAAAACAAAAATCTAAGAAAAGGAGGGAAAATAGAATTATTGAATTATCTGGCTACATATTTTATGTTTTCACACTCAAAGAATATTTGAGTTAAGGACTCAAAATCATGCCCCAACAGTAATGTTTTTTTTTCATTATTTATTTTATCATCTATTGAGTTCACAAATGCCTGTTGAGCATGCTTGGTTTACTATGGGAAATCTGTGGATCTGTTGGGGGAAAATAACAGATTTTTTTTTTTACTCAAAAAGTCATTAAGATCTATGTATTTCTCATCAATTAAATAGACTATTGTTTCCTAAAATAGATAGCCAGAGGCACAGAACATCAGGTGGGTCTGCAGATATGCAGGGCAGATGTATTTTTTGTATGCCAAGTGTAGTTGGGCAATTCAATAGTAGACCAATTAGAACATAAATTTGGTGTTAATGAGGTAACTACATTAATCAGGCTGTGGGAAATCTTAACTAGCATTTGAAAGCCGCCTCTGCATCTTATTATTCTTACCAATGCTTATGTACAGACTATGTGGGCTTCCAAAGATTCATCACCAGTTTCCTGACGATGGTAGTGCCACTAAGAAGTTTGATAAACACATATACTCTGGGCTATTTCCAGCTGGGAAAGTAGATATAAATACTGGCTCGATCTTGTTAGACTTCAGAAGGGATGTGCTCAATTTTTGATCAACACTCACTGTTCCCTCTCTGTCCTGCACTTTACCTGACTATCTGCTTGCAATTAGATTTGACAAGGTAAATGCAGGGGTTAGAGGAGGCTCTCAAATACTCTACACTTAAGGGATGAAGCTGAGCAAAGGTTGGGTGGAAAGAAGTGGCCGGAGTATGCCTTTAACAAGCTAGAGGAGTACTAAAGGGAGAGAGAGAGGGATTGCTTGGTAATAAGAATGTTGCTTTGATTGAATCTGGGCAAGAAGCCCAAGGTACCACAGATTCTAAAACATACTGAGTTGTTTCTGGATCAAACACTCCAGAAACGTATGGGATGTTGTGCATTTGTTTCTAGTAAACCGTGAGGCTGCATCAGAATAGAATTCTAACAGAGGCTCTGGAGTTGAGTCCTTACAATGTTCCTGTGTTACCAATTGAACAAGAAATTCATCAGAGATCAACTGTATTTACACTTTCTCTCATCAGAGATCCTGAAGCAAAGTTACAGGCATTGAGGGGGTGGAGACAGTTCAGGGGTTAACAACACACATTTCAGCCCCCAGCATCCACATCAGGCAATCATCCCTTCCTGCGACTCTGGCTCTGGGGAAAATCTGATGCCATCCTCCGGCCTCCATGGACACCAACACCAAGGTACATACGTTCACATGCACATTCATATAAATTAATCAAACAGATTTCAAAAAGGATTAGATAGAAACACTATAAACTGATACCCTAGCATATAACAAGGCCTGTAACTTGACTAAGTTTGGAAAACTTACGTTGGAGATAATGAAGTTAATAACCTGCTGTGTTATGTCTTGGGCCATTGTATTCAATACTTTGTCAATGTTTGAGATTAGTTCCTTATTTATTTTATTTTTTGATCATACTGTAAAACTCTGCACATCTTATAGAATAACAATACAATCTTACCAAATGAAGTTGTCATAGGTTGAGGTACACTGAGAAAACTAATTTGTAGGACTTATATCGCACCTGCATGTAATCCTGGGTCATGTCCCTGTGACAGAGAATTGGTATGGTTTAAACAAGCTCACACAGGATATGTCAAGGATAAGGTCATGCAAATAAAGCTTAGCGCAGAGTCACATGAATAGTATGTCTCCTAGTGCGATGTTGTTTATGGATCAACGAAACCTCATGAAGAGTCTGTCTTAACTAGGGTTCTATTGCTGCTAGGAAGCACCATAAACAAAGAAACCTGGGGAATAAAGAGTTTATTTTGTTTTATAGTTCTAGGTAACCTTCCATCATTGAGGGAAGTCAGGGCAGGAACTCAAACAGGACAGGAACCTGGAGGGATACTGCTTACTAGCTTGTCCCCATGGCTTGATCAGCCTGATTTCTTATAGAACTCAGGACCACCAGCCCAGGCCTGGGCCCTCCCCGATCAATCACTAATTAAGAAAATGCCCTACAGGTTTGCCCACAGCCTGATCTTATGGAGGCATCTTCTGTATTAAGGTTCCCACCTCTCAGGTGACTTGAGCTTGTGTCAAATTGATATAAAACTCTCCAGCACAGTGGCTGACAATCCAGGCAGCCAGACACTTGTGAAGAAGATGAGCATTGTATCACACATAGTACCAGGACTTCCAAGGAGCAGAGAGAAAGTCAGGCACACGTGTACAAAATGTGTTGTGATCACGTTCACACCACAAGCTCTCTCTGCCTTCCCTCTATTCCTGTTCACCCACTTCTTCCCAACGAATTTCCTCTCTCCTTCCATCTTTTCCTTTTCCTTTTTTTTTTCATGCCTCAAACACTCATTCACCATTGCTCTTCTGTCCAAGATTGCAGCAGCCAAGTCTTATCCAGAAGACTATTACAACGCCCCACCATTTTCTACCCATCCTCTGGTTCCCACAGTTCTTCTACGCCAACTTTTGCAGCGTTGTCTGAGCTACCTAGTCCTTAAAATAGGTTTTATCTACAGAAATATTTGTTTTCCTATGGCACAGATGGTGATGCTCAAGAAAGTATTGAAACTAAAAGTGTAGGTTAGCCCATGTTTGTAGTGCGTTGTTTTGATGATTTGGCTCCATGGTCTTTTTGAGGGGGCCGGTCATCCAACTTCCCAGTAAATCACACACAACTTCCCAGTAAATCACACACAGAGGCTTATTCTTGGTTATGAATGAAACAAGAAAAAAAATCTAAGAAGAGATTTGTTTTTAGTTGGGGGGAGAATGGACAGGGAATGATTAAGAACAAAAATATGCTGTATAAAAAGTAACAGAGAAGCCTTGTACTTGCTACCCTAAGTTTAAAAAGTTAGTAAAACTATAGCTCTACTTTTGTTGGGTACAATCTAGCCAATAACAAGAGGACTAGAAGAAGTATAATATGGTAAGCAGTCTGAAGAGTTAGGTGTTATTATACACAAAGGACTTTATTAGATATGAGAGTTTGGGGATTCATATACAAGTTTTAACTATCCCCTATCTAACAGTTCAAAGCTGAACACTTCAGTTTCTCAGCACCCAGGATAATACAGTAGAACAAATAGATAGCAGTGTAAGAGTGAACAAAATACATGGTAAGATATAGAATAGACAGGGAGATTCAACAGAGAGGGAAGAACCTGGCAGCCACGGGTTCTGAGGATGGAGAGTTTTTCAGCTCAGGGACACTAAACAATAGGCAAAATGACATCTGGAATTAACTCACCAGATAAATTATCGCTTACTTCAGTCTCTTTTCCTGTTGCTATGTTAAAATATTGTGAAGAAAGCAGCTTAAGGGAGAAAGGGTTTAGTCGTTCTCACAGATTAAGGGTATAGCCCACCATGGCCAGAAAGCCAAAGTGGCTGGAGCTTGAGGCAGTTGGTCACATCACATGTATCCCATGAGTACCAGTGTAATTACTGCTACTCAGACCCCTCTCCTCTTTATAAACCCCTGGCTAGGTAATGGTCCTATCCATAGTTAAGGTATTTCTTTCCCATCAATTAATGTGATCAAGATAATCCCAAACAGGAATGTCCAGATGTTCCTCCCCCAGGTGACTCTAGATTGTCATCAAGTTAAGAGCACTAACCACTGCATCACTGGGGACTATACACTGCCCTGGGGCTTAATGGTGATAATCTAACTCTCTAGTTATCAATATGAGAATCACTCACTCACAAGACTAACAGCATCGTGGGCAAAGCCACTGAATGCATCTCGGGGTAGTGCCTCATGACTTCATATTCTGCTTTACTCAAGGACAAGAAGAGAGATGAAACCCATGTGGGAAACTGCTGGTCCAGGGAAAGGAGCGTCATTGTAAAGAAAGGGAAGAGGAATAAAAACATCATCATGAAAACCGTATAGAATGCAGTAAAAATAAGAAAGGCAATGAGAAATAATCAGAACCAAAAGATGAGTAAAGTAAGATAACTGAGATGAATTGCATAGGAAAGCATCTAAAAGTAAAATAGCAGAATAATAGCCTACCCTTGATTGGTCAGAAAAGTAGAGAATGAGGGAGTTGTTTGGCAGCCAAGACTCTGAGATTCTTTGGGAATTCAGAAGCAAATGACAGAAACAAGGGGATGAATGAACAAATTTTTATTGCCGAATATAAAAACAGATAGCAACCATTAAAGCCATAACCAATTAAACCTCTTTGCAGGTGCTAATTGAAGGGGGCAAGGACAATGGGTACAGACCCTCACTGTGGCATACTTAGAGTCTGAAAAAGAAAAGAATATGAAAATCAAATGAGTAACTCCTTCCAATTTGCCTGGAGGGAAAAGGAGACCATGACTAAAGCATCCTATGTGGTCCTAAATGACGAGGATGTGCATCTTGTTTGGAAAGCCTTAAGGTGGTCTGGTAATCTCGCCAGCCAATTTGTCCTTTGGTTATAAACAGATGTAAAAGCATCCTTGTTCATCACACTAGTGCCTTAAATGCTACCTCTGTGCCATCATCTTTTAAAAGTCACCCAATGACACAAATCAAAAGCAAAGGGAAATCAGAAATAGAGAGTTAGGGTGAGAAGACAGAAAAAAAAAAAAAAAAAACATAGATGGACTGTGCTTGCCTAATTCACCCTAAGGATGGGACTATATAAATGGAATACAGCCAAAATCATTGATGAAAGAAAAAAAAAAAAAAAAAAAAAGAAAGAAAGAAAGAAAAAAAAAAAAAAAAAGAAAAAACAAAACATTTAACTACGTAATGCAGAAATCTTATGGCATTGTTTATTATATAAACCCCAGCTTATATTTAACAAAACTGGGAAAGATTTCATAACCCCCCCCCAAAAAAAAATCCCTTAAATGTTAGCACTAGTACAATAAGAATGCATACATTCCGAAATACTGCAGATTACATAACTACAAGGAAATGTTTGAAAATCCATGTATTGAGGAAAACAAAAGGAACAACATGGATTTAAGGAAGGGATTGTGGAGTTGACCAAACACAAGCTACAATTTTGCTGAGATAAAGGAAGGTATTTGCTTTATAAGGAACAATGACACCTACCTTAGGCCTGGGAAGATGGCTCTGTGGTTAAGAGCACCTGCTGCTCTTGCAGAGGATCCCAGTTTTGGTCATTGCATTGGCATTGGTGGTCCACAGCCTATAACTCAAGCCCCATGGGGTCTGATGCCCTTTACTGACCTCCGTGGGTACTGCAGTCACACAGTATATACTCACAGAGGCATAGGCATACCACAGCAATGCAGAACAAATTGTTTAACTACTACTTTACAAGAGTGGGCATTTTTCAGTTTGAATCCACCTACAGACTCTAATCAGCAGTGCTGACAGCCAGAAAAACTATCAATCTTTTGTGAAGGCATGCCATACTTTGTTATTTAATGCCCTAAAATATTAATTTCCTTTGATTCAGTAATTTTAATTCTGGGAATTTATCTTAGGGGAAGAAGAGATATTTTCTCATACAATAATGTATTAAAAGGACTATCAAAGCTTAACAAAATGTCCTTTTGAAACTAGTAACTAGTAAGTTAGATTATAGATCTTGAAGACTAGATGGGAATCGAGCTGTGGATGAAAGTTAACAGAGTGGGGTATATGAATAAGCCTAAGAATTTTAGTTATGTCTGTCTATCATATATGGGTATGTCTGTCTATCTATCATCTGTCTATCTATCATCAATCTATCTATCTATCTATCTATCTCACCATACACCAATATATATTTAATATAGTAAATATGAATACATGTGTATGTGAGTACTCACCTCCTGAACTGTTACAGCCACAGGAAATGCTTAATAGAGAAATAAAAAACATGTCACAGCCTTTATGGTTTTCCATGGAGAAATCTAATTTTAAGGTGGTTGTCAATAATAAAATGATTCCTTTTTCAAATGGGTATTTAGACATCCTTATTCATCTACAACTAAATAATCTATATAAGCAAAATAATAACACAAATAACAGAATGTTTGAAAAGGCAAAAAAAAATATACACAGGTGTATTGAAAGTGTTGCTGTTGGTAGCATGGCAGAGATGAGGTCAAGCAGGAATTCTGGATTTCCAGAGTTTGGTTAATGTTATCTTTATTGAAATTCTGCCACGTCTAGCCCTCTAACCATTGTCTACATGCACTTGCATGTAGGTGAGGATAGATATAAGTTTGTTCATCACAAAATTGAAAACATGAAATATGAATTTTTTCTGTAAGATTTATTTTTACATTTTTTTTAAAAAATAATTACATTAGCTTGTGTGCTTCTCATGCATGGACTTTGTAGATGTCATCATCGTGCTGTGATGTCCAAAGGTTGGACAGCTTGGCGGATGAGATAAATGATGAGTAGTTGGATAGAAATGTCCTCTTTTAAGTTCCTCCATGCTTATTTTCAGTAATCTAGGAGGATGAAGGTTGTCTGTGGGTTATCCACCTTGGGTATCCCTTATGAAGAGATGATTTTGCTGTTGCTTAATTCACATTGTCCAGCCTCCTGATAGGGTCCCAGAGAGGCACTAATTCTGGGTGGGGGAGGGGGAGAACCAGAAGTGGACATGGTGGCAGACTGGTTCATCAAGCTGTTTCCTGTCACTGGGTGAGACCTTTGTTACAGCATGACTTTGCCTTCCAGGCTCACGACACTTCTACCAGCATCACTGTTAACAGCAGGGCAGAGAGCCTGGTACTTGCCAGTTTAGTTAAACTGCATGGCTATTGCAGTACCCAGAGCCCTCATGATCATACATCAAATGCTTTACTCACAGAGAAATTTACTCAGCCCTCAAAATACTTTAGTAAATATATATTTGACAAACATTCCCAAATATGTGTCCATACCCCTTACTCTCATCTAGTAAAGGTATACTCTTTCTTCCTATTCATAGGTCATTAGCTATTTTAAAATTGCCATCATTTATGCCCTGCCCCAGTTTTTAAAGCTAGATCTTTGTCCATTTTTCATTTGTTCTCCATATTAATAAATAGCAATTAATCAATAAATTAATTAATAAATAGCAATTAATTAATAAATAGCAATTAAAGCATATTTCCCCCTTCAAAATTGAGGTGTTATCAAAAGAATATAAATAGCTTAAACAGAGCTATGTCAAGTACCATGATTGAAGCAGTAATTGAGTCTTGCAGCAAAGAAAAACCCAGAACTGGACAGACTCGCTGAACTAGTTAGTTCTAAATGTTACCAGCCACAACTTATAGTCATCTCAGAGAAGAGTCTCAGCAATTTGTCTTCTAGAAATTGTCTTGATTGATAACTGATGAAGGAAGATCCAGACCATCATGGGTGACACCATTCCCAAAGCAGATGTTTTTGAGTTATGTAGGGCAGGAAGAAAGCTAGAAACAAACAAGCAGACGTCATGCATGCATTTGCTTGTGTGCTCTCTACTGTGGGTGTGGTGTGACCAGCCTCAGTCTCCTTTCTCTGTGACTTTTCTGCAATGATGGGCTGTAATCTGGAATCGTGAGCTAAAATACACTCTTTATCCTAAGTTCCTTTTGGTAGGAATATTCTATCACAGCAACGGAACTATCTAGAACAACTATCAGACCTCAAAAGAAATAGCACATGTGGCCAAACTGAGTCACATAAGAAAGGAAAGGAGCCTCTGTAATTCAAAGATTCTGCTAAGTAGGTGACCTTAAGCCATAATGGATGTCTAAGCATCTATGTCTCCATTCAGTAATATTTCAAGAAAAAATTTACTTGTGGAATTGTTCCAAAGTGACATGGGAGGCATGGGCAACACAGATATTTACTTTTCATTTCCCAGATCCTGTATTTCCATGTCATCTGATATGAATTTTTATTCTCCATGATGTTCTCTGATTAAGGAAAGAGTTGTCTGGCTGCAAAATAAGATAGACTACAGCAACTGTAAGTGTGAAATCCAACCACTGTAGCTTTAATCTCTGGATCTGGGGTATTTGGAAGGATTTCACTGAGAGATAACATAGGTGATTTTTAGACACCAAGTAGGACCCCTCAGCTAAATCTTCTTATTTCAGCATAAGGAAAAATTAGTCCTAAACTCAGTTGAGGGAGATTGAAATATATTTGGAGCTCATCATAGTGTAATAGTTAATTCTCTTGGGGCAGTCCCTCTAGTTTCTTGGTGTGTTCAGTGGAGACTGCCGAGAGTACTTCTGCCATAATTTGGTCTCTCAAGAAGTGATGCTTACGATGTCAGAAAATAACATGCGTGATGAGGAGGGCTAGCTCATTTAGAAAATAATCACTGTGATATATATATATATATAGTCTACCCCTTCTGCTAAGGTTCTAATAGCAAGACGAAGCAGGAGTCTACCAAAGTTCACTGTTTATTGGGCTTCCTTACAGAGCAAGGGGGGGGTTATTTACAGGGTTTACCCCAACAGACTACATCTGTAAAGCCTTTATCCATTAGGGATGAAGACTTTGCCCTAGCAATGAGGTCTATGCTCTAGTCTTCCCTTGACATATATATGAGCTATATGATCTATCCATCTACCTATCTATATATGCTATTACACACACACTCGTTCTAGCTGTGTAGATAGTATCATCTTTTGCAAGGGAGTGCAGTGGGATGCCCAAAGATGGCTGTTACTCAGTGGACAGCCACTCAGGACACTTACCTATCTTGCCTCTTTTATAAACATGGGCCTCTCTTACACACAGGATCCTAGCTTGCCCCTTAGCAGGTTGATGATCCATCTCCAAGCCTCTGGACCAGGGATGATTAAGGGTAAATCCTTGAGTTCAGTTGAGCAGAGTGTGGTTGGCAGCAATTGTGTTCCTCAGTAAATATTTTGCTCTTTGCTGGTCTATGTCTATTAAATCCTGAGATTATTTCAGTTAGGAAAAGCAAATAACAATAAAATGTGCATTTATTTTTGCCACATAGTAGAACTAAAAGGATCAGAATTTTATTCAATCAATCCAAGCATAATCAATGGGCTTAAGAAAAAAAAATTGAGAAGAGATAGTATTACTAAGAATGGTAGGTCTCTTCTCAGGACCTTTTCTTTGGATATATTAAGCCACGAGTCATATAAAAATATGTGTGCTGTTTATACATGGGCACTGGAAATTTTATGCTCTGTGCCAGCATCCAGTAATGTTTATTTCTTTCCTGTGGAATGAGATGGGAGAGAGGTTCCTGCCTCTGCATCCAAACCTTCATCCTTTAGGGGCATCCAAAAGCATATGCATTTGAAGTTTGATCAAACCGACTGCCATCTCCTCTCTTCCCTTCCCTTACTCCAGCATTCCAGTCTAACTCACAGGCCAGTGAGTCAGTGTTGTTGACCACACCCTCTGTTTACTTGACGTCTGCTCATGACCTTTCACCAACTTGTTGGCTTAGAATTGAACTCCCTCTGCTGAGATTTCTCATTCTTAATTTATTTAGCACATGTGTCCTGAGTTCCTCTCTGCCAGAACTGGGCATGAAGTTGAGAACTGGACAGTGACAAGACCTAGACTCTCTTGCCTTACTGAACTCATAGCTTAGAGAATAAGAATAGCAATCAAATATTTACTTAATTTAACAAAAGTTTGTATACATTCATAATGGGTACCATGATGTTTTGCCAAGGAATAGTTCAAATAAGGAAATCTACGTGCATTCCTTACACATTTTATTTTCTTTTACTTGGTTAGGAGGCTTTTAAATTGGTTTCAAGCACTAATAAATATTCTATTGTATGTGTTAACTTTCTAATTGGGATGACAAAATATCTGCCAAAATTCACTTCAGGAACGGAGGGTATATTCTGGCTCAGGGCTGAAGCACAGTGCAACTTATCATAATAGGAAACAACGCAATTAGGAATGTAAGGTCATTGCTCACAATTTATCTGAAGCCAAGAAGCAGAGGAATGCTGGCACTCATCTTAATTTCTTCCTTTTATTTAGTTCAGGACTCTAGCCCATTGGATGAGGCTGCTCATGTTCGAGGTAGTCTTTTCTACTTGGTGGTACCTTCCTGAGAAGTCACCTATAGGTACTCCAAGAGGTGTGTTTCCATGGTGATTCTAAGCCCAGTTCAGTTGACAGTACAGATTAGCCACCACAGATATTTATTATACATGTAACACTGTTCAAATGTCCATAAGAAAACAATGAAAGAAAACCAAATATAAAATAAATATACATGAAGAATATGACTTCAGAATGTGTAAAATATCAGCCATTGATACATCAGAAGATTATCAAAGTACTGCAACACAAACCAGGAGATGGAGTCTGAGCTGGCAGCAGTGGTCTGTAAACTGAGCTTTGAAAGATCAGAAGGTATCAGCTTGGGCAAATGTGCTAGGCAGAAGGAATTTTTTTTAGGTATACATTAAGAGAAAATATATAGTAAAACCTTAACTTTCCTATAGTTACCTAAGTAGAAAAATACTCAAAAGTAATTAAAAGGAATACCAGTTGAATCCAAATCCTTACTGGCAATAGAGCTAGATCCACTCGGGGCTTCTCTTGACATCGTTATGTAAACAAAACAAAACAAAGCTGTATGTAAGAGACCATTGGAAAATGAACTCAGGAGACAAAGCCAAGTCTAGATGGCTCTACAGCTGCCTATTCCTAGGTTCCCACATACACAAAAGGTCAGCCAAGTTCAAGACTCTTACTCCACTTTGAGGCTGCTCAGGTGATACAGGATTGAGCTCACCCATGACCTGGAATCGACTCAGATGACCTGTAGGCTATTGAGTCCTAATAAGTATTTGGTGTTTTTAGCTCACTGAGTTTTGCGTTGTTTTGTTTTGTTTTGTTTTGTAAGAATTGATTTAACTGCAGAAGACTTAGGAAGAATAACCTTTTAAGGTTTTTACCTTGGGTGAAGACAAAATGGTTCTCTAAATATGTGATGGCTAGCTAGTTGAAGATTTTGAAAATTAAGCGATGAACCACTCACATTAGAAATATGCACATCTTAAATCATATTGTATTTGAGATGAGTAGAAATACTGAGAGTAGAAAAGTAGAAAGCTATTGTAGCATGACCTTTTAGTTTTAAGTTTAATGGCAATTATCATATTTGATAAAATAATAAAATGACAAATCTTTAACTCTACACACTGCTCAGGAATAACCAGTCTCACCGTTTAAGTATTAAGTATTTAAGTATTTAGACTCTACGATTGAATGTTGTTCTTAGGAATTTGGGTGCTGAGGATGGAGAATGTTCATCTTACTAGTATATGGAGTCTGAAAGGTTATACAAGTATTAACTGATATTTTTTTCTGGATGATGAAACTAAGAGCCAGCTTATTTCTGTTTAGTGATTAATCTCAATTTTGTATCTTTATTTTTTGATAAATGCTGTTTTTGAGATAATAATTAATCAATCACACACATTTTATATTATATTTTCTATTTGATCCACAACTTATTTGATTTTATTCACTTGTGGGTCTAGCTTATTCTATGATTTCTGGAGTGGATCCAATAATAGTATAAATGGTCTGCCCTGAGATATCACAACGAGCCTAGCATACAGATGGTCTAGTGTGCTATGATTTGTTTCACAGCAGTAATATTGGAGGATCAGTAACTATTGAGTTGGTGTTATCCATGGCATTGCTCAGCTCTTCTCTACTTTCTCTGTTTTGTCTGAAATTTGTACCAGTTTCTGAGAGTTTTAAACCACTTCACTCAGGTAATCATGGTGGAGAACTCTAGCTGCAATTTAAATTCCTTTTATCTGATTTCGCTTGATTTTTTGATCTATCCAAAAGCTGCGAGAAGCATACTCTTTCAAGTCAACACCACCAACTTCTTCATTCTCATCTGCTAGCTGACAGAAAATGGAGACAACCAGAGGAGACATTGCACACTCCCCCAACAAAATTGGTCATCTATCTGAAACCAAGAATTTGGGGTCACTCTGTGGAGAAATAAAGATTTGCCTCTGCCATTTTTCCTCATCATTAATTTCTTCCTAGACTTTGCTTTTCATCATACCTGTCACTGTCCTGTGAATGATCCTCCATGACATGAAATCAACATGCCAATCTTCTACGGCTAGAGAAGCAGACTTCAAGGAGTCTTGCTGTGATTAGCCTTTTGCAGACACTAGAACGAAGAGTAAACTGCATTCTCTTTTCTTGAAGGGTAACGTGTTAGAGTCTGGTTGGAAGCATTCATTTTGGACCTCGGTTGGAAGGAGCGCAGTGCATCCTGGGGAAGCATGGCAGCAAGACCTTGAGGCCAAGAGTCACGTGATGGACTTCCACGCTCAGCTTCCTTTCTTCTTGTCATGGCCTGAGAATCCAGCCCTGGGATGATGTTACCCATATTTATTGTGAGTCTTCCCTCTTTGGTGAAACCCTGAGGTATGTTACCATGGTATCATTGCCAGTTGTAAAGGGTAAAGTCTCTAAAAGGCTTCTGTTCTTTTGTTTTATTGCTGGTGGTTGTTGAAGGTCGTCTTTTTTGGCTTCTCTGGTTCTTTGGCAGATGGAGGTGTCTTGGTAGAGAGCCATGAATGTCTGCACATATGGGATCTCAGGCCGCTTCTCTTGTCTTTTATAGAAATGATAGAATTGATTATATTGTATTATAGTTTAAGGCTGCCATTTTGGGACCATCTGTTGTTCACCCAGTTTGTGACTGAGCTACACAATAAAATATGGCAGGGCTGGAGAAGTGGCTTAAATGGTTATGTGGGCTTGCTGCTCTTGTAGAGGTGTTGGATGGCTCACACCTCTATATATCTATATCTATAACTATATAGCTATAACTCCAGCTCTGGGGATCCAACAGCCTCTTCTGTCATTGCTTTAGCTATGACATCTCTGGGGACAAGCAGAGGCTTTTGGCTATTCTCAGGATGGGGAATGTGATTTTCTTTTTGTGAGCATCTTAAGAAAGGCTGTGACTCATGTGTTATATTATCACCTGAGTGGGAAGTTGGGGTAGAGAAGCTATCTATACTTAGGAGCCATAGTTTATTATAATCACTACAAGAGCACAGTTCCAGAAGGCCTTGTGCCCAATCAAGTAGGTCAAGGAAGATCCATTATCTAATAGTGCCCATTTCTTCACAGTTTGTGAAAGGACAGGGCAATCCATAAGATGTTCTTTACACTTCTGTAGTTGAAAGAAGACTCTTTGATTAAAGTTATTTCGATTTATATTACAGAAAAGAGAGGCTTCTCAGACCCTGTAATCTAAAGATTGAATTAGTCTTTTGTGTTCCCGGTGTTTAATGATGAGGTATTTAAAATGCTAGATGCAGTCAAACCACAGAAAGAAAGGTAAAACTGTTCATATTTGTCATACAAAAATTGGACCTGATACACATGTAGGTTGGCTTACCCCGAGAAGGACCTGGATTGCCCTGTTCTGTGGCTTCATTAATTCTGTCATGGGAGCCTTTTAGTGGCAGACACCTCAATAGCTTTTAATTGTCTGACTCCTGCCAGCAGATTGATAAAAGACAACATAAAATTTAAAGATGAAAGGAGTAGCCAAGCAAAGATATTGGAGGGAAAAAAACAAAAAAGAGTTGGGCTCAATTCCTGATAGAGAATCTGAAAGGAGAGAGAATCTTCATGGTACCAGAGGGGTGCCGTGGCTTTCCCCATTTATAGGGCCAGGGAGGCAGAGATGCTTCCTCTTCGTCTTCCAAAGGTTTTGTGTAGCCAGAAACACAACAGCCTTATGTAGTCACTGCCCTCGGAGATTTTTTAATTTCCCCTCTATGCTAGTCGCTTGCCTCCTACAAGCTACTTAAGAGAAGCTGCAACATCAGAATAAGTCATGTTATTAATGTTTAAATTTCACAATAGACATTTTATAATTCAGACACATGAAGTTAAAGAGACAGCAGGGATAAAGGAAAGGGAGAAAAACTTTTAAGAAAACCAAAAGAACAGAGTTGGGTTCCATTCTGGAGAGCATAAACAATTTCAAGGAGAGGCAGGACATTGCAGAGGATCTTATCCCAATCTTGGTTAGGCAGCGATGCCTGTGGTCCACCAACTTTCTTGTCTCTATCTCAGGTAGAACTGCTGGTGTTGGGTGTCCAGCTGCAGTACCAACATGTCTTCAGGAAATGAATCTTGGCACCCTGTCTACCTATCCTTCCTGAGCCAGGCTAGGAAGAGGGAGGCTTCAGCTGATGGCTCTCTCTCCAAACTGGCTGGTTGAGTTGGCTGTAAGCTACAGACATCAGGGTGAAATGGAGCTAGAAGGCAGTGAGGGGGACATTTAGAGGTAAGATAGGAAGAGTGTGTTTCCTCATCTCCTGGATGGCAGTCAAATATGGTAATTGTGGTCTTGGTTGAAGTTGGGTGTTCCCAGGTTCTTGGCCCTATCTACTAACACTTTAAATATGACTCAGATATGCAAATACAGCAAGATGCTTTTATTTGTGGCAAAGTGATAGCACAGATTAAGGAGGAAGACACTCTCAAGGTTGACAGTGGGACACATATACATGAAGTTGTTCAAGGGCCCTAATTATACGTTGGGGTTTCTTTTACATGGCTCAAAACAAGTAGGAGATTGGATGCCAAGGGGTCTGGCTTTCTGTTTTTTATTGATAGATTAGGTGATAATATAATCTTTTTCTTATTGCATATGTCCCTTTCTATATAATGCATCTCATTTTAATCACATGCTGTAGGCATTAAGATGTTAAATAGTTGAATATCCCTAAAAGTTTGAGAACAGTTTACTCCATGTGCATGCAAACCCATTTTAGTCCAGATCGGGATTTCTATTCTTCATACCTGGTAAACTGTTGTGGTGTTCTTTCCTGAAATTCACAGGGGAAAACATATTTTAGTAATACCACATTCAATTTTATTTCACATACTACTGGATCTGATGTGTGTAATATATGCGTATTCTTTGTGGCTTCCCACTATGGAAATATACACTTTTCCCAGACTGATTTTCATCACAAAAGCATATTACCTTGACCAGTGAAGACAGAACTCCAAAAAAGGACACTTGCATGGACCACATATTTCTGTCTTGATAAAATGGTGTCATATGACAGATGAGGCTAGGGCCAGTAAGGAAGAGTGATACTGGAAAATTTTTACTTTATATTATCCTAAAAGAGCATAATTCGGACCACTCTATAACGTTAAAGTTGCTTTCATAATCTCAAGAGAATGAACAAATAAAAAAAAATCGTTTACATCATCTACTCTGCCCACCATTGATTTATCGTCTTCACTGATCACAAAGAAACAGAAGAGTCATGTGTTTAATGAACTTTTTAGATGTTTGTCTTATGGCAGGGATATTGTAGAGGCACCATATAATGGAGCTAGATTTTGGAGCCTTGCAAGAGGGGGTCACAACTTAATTTCCCCACTTACTGCCTACACGGTTCCAGTTCATTTTTATTTGTAGAAACAGGAAGCTATCAGTTGTCGGAGTGCATTAGTTCCTTCTCTCATTGATGTAATAAAATATTTGGCAAAAGCTTCTTAGGGAAGGAAGCATTTAGTTTGGTTTACAGTTTCAAGTTGCAGTCCATTGTGTGTAGGGAGACAAGGTGCATTAGGTTGCTTGACCATTGCATCCAAGGTCAAGAAGCAGAAAGCATCTGGAAGTAGCCCAACTCACTTTCCCTTTCCATTCGGTCTAGGAATCCACAGTGACCCCCATAGGTGAAATGGATCTACTCCCATCACTTACCCTAGATAACTGCTCAAGGCATATCCGAAGGCTTGCCTTCTAGGAGACTGGCTATCTCAAGGAGGATTATACTATTAGTAAATAATTTCATGAGACAGTAGACAGAGTCCTCAGGACAGTGCTGGTCACAGCATAAGGAACCTCAAGTTGAGTCATTTTTCTACTTCTGAGTATCCCCAGAGGTAAGAGTCCCACGGGATTCCATCAGGATCCTCCCTCCAGGGGACTGGAACTATTTCTAAGCTTTTCCCCATTTCTTGGCTCCCAACCTTAACTGTTGTGCCTTGTCTCCCAAGTGTCACAGCTGAATGATGTCTGTGAGAGGCTATACTATTATGTCTGTGAACGTGCAGTCTTTGTCCTAGCCCTTCAGCTGATGGGGCAGGAAGGGCTCTTGACACTGGGGTAGCACCAGGAGTCCTACTTCCTGTTTGCTTGAGTAGACCACCCCTGAGCCTGTATATGGGGAGGATGTTCTGTGAAAATTTCCTGAGATAGTCATGGTCTCATTTGTAGCAGATCTTTATCTAAACCAGCACACGGGAGATTTCCTAAAATAGCCTGTGGGTTTTTTTTTCCTTTCCCTTTTTTGCAGACTCATTTATACCAAATCCCACATGCCTAGGGAATACTTGAGGACTAGCGAGTCTATGAGATGCCTGCATGTTGTTGCATGCTGTCAGTTGACAGCTGGGAGCCTCTCCTCCTTCTCTTCCTGTACAGCTGTTCCCTCTGTGTGTGGCAGCCCACACAGCTGGCCCAGGAGAGAGAGCCTTTTCCTCTGTCGGGTTCAGGGCTAGAGAGGGTGGTGTCTATGTTTGTTTGTCCTAGATAGTACTGCTGGTCTACAGATCAAAGACAAAGGATGAAGTGACTCCACTCCATCTCAGACAAAGAAGGAATTCTACTAAGGGATGATAATAGCCAATATTCTTCCATTTGGCCTCTAGAAAAAGTTACTAGTTCCAGGAGGTAGTCCAGAGGGAATATCTCAGTGTCCAGAAACAAGTTGGGAGTTGAGAATTTGCCATATTTTATTCTGGTCTTGAAAGTGCACTCCAAAAGAATCCACTCTTGGGCTTGCCTTCATGTCTGTGTGACAGCATTCCTTTTTAATTCATGTTTGAAAACCAAAGTTATTGATACTTTAAAATTATTATTGATATAATATTTTCCGGTGTCTCTTATAAAAAAAATACCAGCAGATATGATGACTTTGTAACAACAAAAAAATATTTTCTCTTAGATTTGGAGTCCAAGGGTCTGAATTCTATGTGCTCATAGATCTGTGCTCCTTCTAGATGCTCTGCCATTTTGTGGGTTGCTTTGTTCAAATCCATTTCCATCCACTCATTGCCTTCTTCTATGTGTACATTTATGGGGTGGTGTGTGTGTGTGTGTGTGTGTGTGTGTGTGTGTGTGTGTGTGTACGTGCCCCTTATAAGAGATGTATGATAGGGCTAGGGATATAGTTTAGTTGGTAAAATGCCTGTCTAGCATGCCAGAAGTCTTGAGTTAAATCCTCAGCAATGTGTAAAACTGACTATAGGGACACACTTGCAGGGTAGAGAAATGAGAATGAGTAGTTCAAATTCATTATTTAATACATAGTGTGTTCAAACCCAGTCAGAGCTCCATTGAGACCCTATCTCAGAAAAACAATCAGCAAACCAACAAAACATAACAATAAATGAGACCGTATCTCAAAAAACAGTCAACCAACAAACCAACAAAACATAACAACAAACGTGTAATCTAAGACGACACTTAGGAAGCTGATAGGTTAAGTCCATGGAAGGTTTTCCAGGCCAATGTTCAGGAAATAGAACCTGAGGTCTTTTTAGGTCATTGTCCAGGCAGTCTGTCCAATAATGGCAAGAAACACTGTCACAAGATGGTAAATGACGCTCACAGTCATAAATATGGTGCATTTGACAAAAACAAGTAAGTCAAGTTAAACTGTCTCCTAAGGTAAATATCAAAGATGTATTTAAGGGCAGGAGAAAAATAAATTTGTGAATGGAGTCGTGAGGAATGGTAGCAAGCAGGCAGAAGCCAACAGCCTGGATCCTGAGAGCATTCAAGTAACTCCCATTGCTAAGGAAGCCACTTCACGACTTCCTGTGTCTGTTTCAGCTCTGAACAGCTGCTCTGATTTTAGCTTGGCTTTCCTGAAGGTCTTTAATTTCTAGGTGGAGAAAAGTCAGAGCCAGCAAGTTAGAATGGAAGGGGAAAACGATGGTCATGCAACACAACATAATACAAACAAACGATTTAAGTCTTCCAAGGACAGGGACACAGTTATTAAAAGTGATTTCTCAAGTCTGGGGCCTTTAGGTTTTGTGTGATGACAAAATGTAAACCAATGATCTAAGTTCATATTCATCACTCAACAGTGTCTTAAGAGCTAATATTGGTTGACTTTCTCTCCTTTTATTGACTTATATTCAAATGATTGTGATTCTGGAGACCTCAGTGTGCCTGCCAAGGAGTGAGAGGGATACCACCAGTTTAGCAAGAAGCTCGCACTCTCCAGAGGAATGTAGTCCTAGCTTGGGATTTGTTGAGAAAAGTTCTAACAAGGGAATCTTCTCTTCCATTCTCTACAGTGTCTTCCTAGTTTACATAACAAGAATTATGTGCCCATCATCTTTCCTCCTCCTCCACTTCCTCCCACACTATGACCTTCTCTTGTCTTTATTTTTTCCCCAAAGAGTTCTTTTGTCCCTTAAAAACTATTTTTACAAAGTAGGGGCTGGCTACAGGAGCTAACCATTAGGTGCTACTTACAGGTGTCATCCCACCGAGGAAATATCAGACTGCAGTCTAGAATAACTTTATCTTTCATCAAGGGAAAATTCAAGACCCTACCCGGAGAACAATAACCAAGTGTGATGCTGAGGCAACCTTAACCTGTCTCTGGGTCAGCGGTGTGCAGCTGGGATAGTAGTGCTCACACATCAAGCTACCCAGTGTGACAGCCTCCTGCTGCCAATTGACACAAGAGCCGTGGCTGTGACCCAGGAACACAATCTCCTATTTTGTTAGACTTTAACTAAATTTAAGATAAGCATAGATTGCAAGTGGACATTATTGTTGGAGCCTGTGGCTCTAGATGAGCCACAGTAATATTGTCTTACTTAATCTTATTGTCACAATATCGTCAGCTTTGTTGGTACTTTTTGTCTGCCAAGGGCCACATAGGAGAAAGGGTCCTGTCTTAACAACCAAGACATTCAAAGTACATGCAGAAATTGACCTGGGTTCAGGCTGTGGATACATCTGATTTCTGATCACTATTTAGGATATATATATATATATATATATATATATATATATATGTGTGTGTGTGTGTGTGTGTGTATGTATATATATACATATATATGTGTGTGTACATACATACATATACATATATATGTATACCACAAATTGTGATATATATATATATATATATATATATATAACAAGATACTAGAGGTAATGCTTTCATTTGTTTTAAAATTTTAAAACATCTGCTGCTCACGTGCAATCAATATATCCTGGGGATCAAACTTGGCATCTCAGTATCTCAAGTGTGTCCTTTTACCTATGTGTCACAGTCCTCAGGTAAGAGACAGGCAGCATGGGAGAGGGCTAGTTGCTGGAATTTGCAAACTCTGCCGGATCTGCTGAAGGCTCACACAGGAAACCAGCCAGCGTACTTGGGGGTACCCTCTGCATCTGTGTTGATGTGCCCTCCATGCCACTAAAAGTTGCCAGGGCTTCTGGAATGCTGATCCCCTCTGCTGCTCTCTTGATCCTCTTGTTCTATTGTTCACACATGGAGCTGATGATCTCCCACAGACTGTCAGCTCTCCTCATCACTTTAATGCCAACCCAATGTCACAAACATCTCAACTCTGGGTGCCTCATCGCTTCCCCTCCTGGCCCTGAGGGAAGGGAGCTCCTGTTGCAGCAAGAACATTGTATTCTTTTACCACAGACATCCTCTGAATGAGCACGTCCAAATGACTTGGGAACATTCTTAGTATTTTGCAGATTTGGAGTGAGGAAAAGACAGGCTGCATCCAATGTTCCACACAGAGTGCAGCTGCTTCTGGGAGAGGAGAGCATTGTGCAGGGATAGCTGACCTAGGACCCAGGAATCGGAGGGATCATGTTAATTACTGTCAGGTCTGAATTCCTTGTGAAATCGCTGTGTGTGTTGCTTGTTTCACATTGTGAATGTGGTGTTGAGTGTAGGGAATAAGAAAGAACTAAAATGTTTGGGGTCACTGCAGGTACCTGCCTCCCCTCCTCCACCTCCCACCCCCCCTTCAGTCCTGAAATCTTCTACTACTTCCTTCCCTGTGTGCTGAGGTGTTGAGGAGCCTGGCTGCATAGTAGGGTGCTAGAGCTTCAGCAATTAGCTGCTGGCTCCTTCTTTGGGATTAATAAGAGAGGTGAAAATGAAGGTTAATTGCTACTTCATGGAACAAGTCTGATGATAATTAATGGAAGTATTTTTCCTTAAGAAAGAGGAGACTACCAATTAATTTTGTGAAAGACCTGAGGAGACTCTTTTATTATCCCTGGATCTGTTTTTCAGGTAATGGAGGACAATTAACATGCATCACTCAGCACATGTATACAGAAAAAATATATAATAACCAGAACATTATGTTAAAACCCACGTGAGTTAGCAGAAATTCTGCAGTAAAGAAAATGTTCATTTGCAGTTGTTACTATAAAGTTGAGCTGCAAAATCCAATTGAACTCAGCTTGGAATGTTTAGTATATATCCATGTATGCATCTGTAAATATGTACGTGGTTTAATAAGGGTATACAGGTGTTTATATATACATGTGTGCATTTTGTATACATACACATAGACATAGACGCACACATATATACACACAAACATCTGCACATATATACATGTTAGTCACTTGGATATGTATAATGCATATATGTACATGTGTATGTATATGCTCTTATTATTGAGTAGCAACACAATGCTGGGTAGTATGCATAGTATGTCCTTATTTATATTCAAAAATAAGATAACATATGTAAGTATATATACAATTAATTTTCTATCATTTCATAGCTAAGTGAAATCTTTGACATGTTTAGAATTCCACATATATGTGAAAGCATGTTTGGTTTGACATTTTTTTCTCTAGGTTATTGTAGTTTCATTGTTAAGTTTGAGAACTTTCTTCTGATCCATAGTCAGATGCGTTATCCATTCACTGGCTTCTTTTGTTTGAGATTCCACCTTTATTATTCAATGAATCCCCGCACACATCTGCTTGAACCCTTTGCTTGTAAATATAGGATGGCTGTCTCCTGTTCCTCCAGTTGCATAGTTTGAATTTCTAGACTGTACTTCTCTTAAAAGATGTGGGTTCCCTTGTTCATGACAAGAAGGGTTAGTATGTGATTTCAACTTTTTGCCAGGTTTTCATTGGTTTGTAGCAAGATTGTAAGGTTCATCTGGCCAGACAACATCTATATTACTGCAAAAGGAATGGCCACTGCTGGATAGTGAAGATCTGGATGTAGCATGCTCATAACAAAGTTTAGCAGTACCCAACTAATGTTTTCCTAGTGGATAAGAAGAGAGTGGGAATACACCAGCCACCTTCCTGGGCATTCCTGCTTCCCCTCTGTGATATTTCTGGTATAGTTCAATCCTCCTGACACATTTGGAGAAAGTTTAGGGCTATCTTACTCTAGTACTGTCATCTAATAAATGCTAGAGTTAATCTTCCTCTTTCCTTGTTTGTTTTGTAACATGTTTCTAAGATATGTTCAATGTACCAAGATTGTGCTCATTAAAAAACATCATTCTTAGGCTGGGCATTGAAGGTTGCACGCCTTTAATCCCAGCACTTGGGAGGCAGAGGCAGGCGGATCTCTGTGAGTTCGAGGCCAGCCTGGTCTACAGAGCTAGTTCCAGGCTCCAAAACAATACAGAGAAACCCTGTCTCCAAAAACCAAAAACCAACCAACCAACCAACCAACCAACCAACCAACCAACCAACCAACCAAACAAAAAACCCAAACAAACAAACAACAACCCCCCACAAAAAAACAAAGACAGAACACATCATTCTTACAGACTAGAAGTTTATTCTCTCTGTGTATGAAACCTGAAGGGTTTGAGACTGAGAATTGAAGAGAGAAAAACAAGAACAAGAATCTGATGCTGTCTTGGCTTGAGAGTCGTACAGGATGTTACACTGGGAGACAATAGGTTGTCTGGAAGTAACAGTAAAGATAAAGGTGCCTGGGGACCAGAAGACAGCATGAGGTTGTCTGAAAGAGGGTCTCAAGGGAGTGAAGATATGGCTATAGACAGTGTAGGATTGCCAGGGCCCGAGATGGAAGTCTGGCAGCTTCCGGGTCACTCTGTTTTGGAATGCAGAGTTCTTATCTCTTGTTCCCTGACTGAGGGTTTAGCCCACATTAAAAAGGTAAAAGACGACTCTCATCCTGTGACTTGTTCATCTAGGATGTTCCTAATTTTCTAGAGGACAGAAAAATCAGCTCCCTTCCCCTCCCTTCCAATCTTCTCTGCTAGCTGTGTATTTCCCCGTGGGTAAAATGTCTGTCAATTTTTGTTCTCTTCCCTTTGTCAGAATAATTGCATTCATTTAGTTCAGGTACTCTGCCAGCATCCTGTCCTTTAATGCGTCCCCCCCCCCCCCCACAGAGTGTGAGCATTTTCAAACTTGGTCTGTCCACGCCACGCTGAATGGTAGAAACTCTGTACTCTGTTCTGTGATGACCTCTTTCCTCACTCAGAAAGAGCGGGCTGCTTCAGCTAAAGAGCAAGTGTGCGGTGAGGTGGAGCAATAAACTCTTCATAAAAGACATCTAGCTGAGAAAAGACGGCTCTGGTACTAACATGACCTAGGGAGCACAGCCAAGCCAGAGGTCTGCAGACGCCCGGTGCATTCACGGCTCTCATCTGGGAACTGTGCAGGACAGAGACACCCCGGAGAAGTCTGTGCAGCTGAGACACACTCAGAAATCATTAACAAACGTTATTATTGTCATTATTTTAGGTGTGTGTGTGTGTGCGTGCACGCACATGAGCCCAGATACTGTGGAAACCACAGAGAGTGTCAGAATCCTGATGTGGGTACTGGGAGCCTAACTTGGGTTCTCTGTGAGAGCAGTGAATGGTTTTAGCCAGTGAGTCATCTCCCTACTCCTCAAAATTATTTTTAACAAGATGTGCTTTGCAGATGACAACCAATTATGGACCAAAAAATAATATATATGTTATTGATATATAATGTATAAATAATAACAGATAACACACACATATATACAAATATCACAAAATTTTGATTATTACACAGAATGTAGAGAAAATGTATAGATGCAATTGCTTATTTTGGCAAAAATTATTAAAAAACAGATGATGTATGACAAGAGATAATTTTCCCTGAAAGTCTCAGAGAAAGACTTTTAAATAAAAATGAAGTTGACACAGCTTTGGCAAGATAACACAAAAAGTCAGAAATACATTTTCAAGGAATTTTAAAGGACTCGAAATACATATATAAAAATGTAATACCACTTTTATTGGCTAGAAGTTAAGAATACAAGGCATGCATTACTAAAAACAGTACTAGGAAAACTCTGCCAGGAGGAGGGGGAACCATGAAGGCTCATGTACTACCCTGGGAGGGCACTGACCTGCATATGCACAGATGCTACTCTCAGATGGACACACACCATAACATGTGTCCCTTTAGTTTCCTTTTAATGCATCCCCAGTGAGGTCCCTGTCAGATCGTAATCAGAGGAGATAAAAGCATGCACGCCCTTATGTTTCCATTGCAGCTTTCCTTACAGTGGCATTCCCCACCATCTCAAGTGTCCGTCAGGGAACCATGGGTGAAGAACTGTGGCCAGTAGATACCATAGGATGCTGTTGGTCCATAAGGAGGATGCCATTCTGGTAACTTGTGACAATGTGAATGCATTCGGATGGCACATCAAATGTAAAGATGTCTGCCCCATTTCCTCTTCTATGTGCCATGTCAAGCTGAGAGGCATAGAGTAGACTGGATGTCACCAGGGCCTTCCAGAAAGTGAGGCAAGAGGGGTGGCTCAAACAACATGGGATTCTGGCTGGAATGGGGGAGGAACTCAAGAGACACGCTTAACAATCGTGCATTGTATGTGCTGAGCTGTGAGAGAGCTGGATTATGGGGTATGTGAAATAATGCTTGTGGGTCACCTTGACTCAGCCATCCCACAGGAAGTGCGTGTTTTAAAAGAGCTTGTGGACCATACACTATTTGTCAATTAAAATGATAACAAAGAGAACAGACGTCAGAGACATTGTTACAGATAATTTCCAAGGGAGAGATAATAGTGAGCTTAAAGACCTCAGTTGTTAATTTGTATGTGTCTCTTCTGAGGTTGAGAAACTGACGTCACACAGGATTGCCTATTAGTTTGGGAATGGTTTGATAGTTTAGCCACTTCAGAGTGGATAATCCCACTCCAACAGTCCCGAGTCAGAGCCCCTCCTATTTACACTCAAGTGTTCTTTCTTGTTCCAGCAATGGAGTAAAAGTGTACTAATAACAAATTATGACCCTGGCTTTTCTTTCTCCTCTTTGCAGATAGAGCCCAGTGGGAGACAGAAGAAAGATCTGTTGCCTTCTACCGTCTTCTATGTTACTTACTGGAACAGAGGGACAGGCAGTACCAGTCTGCATGGCCTAATTTTAGAGTGTTCTCTTACGTGAGGAATACAGTTGTATCTTCATCTACTATTACTTTATTTAAAAGTATTTTGCTTATGTTGTTCACATTTCCATGGCTGACTCCATAGCTGATAAAACAGCCTCCTCTGTGGCGGTGACTCTAGGGAGAACCCTTACATTTTAAATGTGTTTAGTAGACTTCCATCTGACCACTCCTAACTTTTCATCTAGTCGTTGTTCTCTGATAGCTTTAGCCTGGTGCTGACACCCTTTCTTGAGCAGCTATTTTTATATAAATTCTTCTTTCCATTTTGCTTTCCTCTAAATAGCTCTTGTTGAGGGGTTCACGTTGGGCAATTCCCAGCCAAAGCAGCTTCCCTAAGAGTGTGTGTATGTCTTGTGGAGTCTTTGTGTTGTCCAGGGTGGGCATGGCATCTTTGTAAAACATGTGGTGTCTGCTTAAAAGCTCAGTTCCTGGTTAGTATTTACTGGGAAATTCAAAACAGTTTCCCAGTTTAGTTAGGCAGCAAAACATTGCACAGATCTGGTTTTCTGCCTGGAACATCCAGTACCGAGCTGAGTGTGTCCCCTCAAATTGAAATTCCAATCTCAGTATGGTCCCCACAATATCCCTCTTATTTTCTGCTAGTGTTCCAGAACCCCTCCCTGCTCATGCTGGCTCCGGGTTTTCTCTTTGTTCCGAATTTAGGAGACCATGGTGAATTCACCTGCTGCTCAGATGGAGGGTGGTGCTTTTAGCCTGAAATCCAACCGGGTTTGACCCGTAGGCTTCACATCCTCATTTTAAAGTATTTTAAAGTATTGAGTTAGGTGACCCAACCCTACTGTTGAAAGGAAAATGTCCCGGAAAGCAAGAGCAATTTCACAACAATGCATTAAAGGGAACGCTTTTCCCCAGCACTGTTTCCAATGTCCTTTGTGTCCTTTTCTATCCCCTATACTCACACCACGGCTCATCTGGTTTCATCCCCAAGGGATCCCGCCTTCTTCTCCTGCGCAAATCTCCTATCTGTCTCCTCTTTCACAAAAGCACAGACTCCTTGCCTACCAAGAAAGGCTCCTCCAAAGAGCACACAGAGTAGCAAAGAGATCAAAACGGAACAAAACACAGTCCCTTGTTGAAGTTAGAAGACTGGGAGTATTTATAAATTGATTTTTGAGAACATGTAGACCAGGCTGGCCTTCTTACGTGGCTAAGGATAGCCCTGAACTCCTGATGTTCTTGTTTCCACCTCAAAAGCGCTGGGATTACAGTTGTGCACCGCCAATTACCGCCATTTTACCCTAACACAGAGCTGGAGGAATATTCATCTTTTTTTTTTTTTCTTTTAAAATTCCTTTTATAAGGGTGCATTTGATTGACATGCGTGCTTGTGGATTTGAGACCAGCAGCAGAGTCTGTGGTCATCAAAGTCACCCACAGCTGCTGCTGATTTTGTAGATACTACACTTTTATATATAAGAGCAAGACACAGTTGTAAATGTTGGTGGTAGTTATAGTAAGTGCCTTATGCCAGATGTGGAATTGGTGGAAGAAAAAGGGTGGGCCCGGGACATTCACAGAAGAGGTTAAATTCGTTTTCTTTAACACTTACTATTTTGGTGGAAGATGGACTATTTCTCAGGGATGAGCTTCAGTGATCAGAAGCAGATTAAAAATAATAATGGAAAAATAATGGAAACCCCCAGAATACTTCCCAATTCCTCATCACACTCAGCAAAAGATGACAAAGGACTGCCCCAGCACCCAGGGTAAGGGACCCTGAAGACCCTGAAGATGTATGGTGGAGGGAACCATGGGCCAGCCATAGTTTTGTTGTTAGCAGTTTTGAAGGTGGGTGCTTCTTTGTTGTCCGTCCACCAGTGAGTGTTTCAGAGAGTCCTTTCGAAGAGACAGACATTTCTTAGACGTTTGAGGAGAATGATTGGTAAATTACCTTTTAAAAATATCAACTAGGCTCAATAAAGTATGAGCTGCAACCAATAAGGCACGGCACAGAGGAATACATGATAAATGGAACTAGGAGATATAAAAACTGTTAGAAAGGAAGATGTAAGCACAGTGAAAAATAGACAGTCCCGTTCTCACCCTGCGTGCATGGGTACAGACTGAAGTCCATGTGAGTCCCTGGCCTCAAACAGGAGTGTGCTGAGGGTGTTGGGGAACGGCCCCGAGGCCGTTTCTCTTAAGTGAAGGCAAATAAACAGCTGAACTGGGGGTGTGGTGAGAAAGGGCCATCTGTAAACCAGGAAATGGCCTCCCCAGAAACCTGCAGACACCTTGACCTTGAACTGTAGCGTCCAGAACTGTGAGGAAGAAAGTGAACCTTTGCTTAGGCCCCAGTGGGTGCAACTCTGGAGAGGAAAACACACTGGACAGGTGCGAGGACCAGAGTGATCGGAGATGGGACAGTATAGCAGTGCCTGGGAATCTCCTTCAGAGTGTGGGAAAAGATCTAAGGTGATGGAAGACTTGGGACACAGAGATTTTGAGGATATCTTGTTACAAGAAAATGACACCAAAAAATAATATCTAAACAATATCCACACACATAAATTGCAATACTTAAATGACAGAAACCTCAAAGATTACTCATAAAACGACTCCTTATACGAAAACATAGTCAGTTATGAGACTGATGGCTTTCTTTAGTCCCACACTATTGAGCAGGTTCAGGATTATAGAATCATTAAACCCTGGTTCCCAAGTGTGTGTTGGATGTCTCAGGACACCAGGACAGACTCCCAGGGCGCAGTGGAAGTATTTTACACATGGGGGGATTCAGGGGCACTGGGCATGCGAGCTGTGGGTTTTGCTTTTCAAGGTAGTTCGTGATTTGGATTTTAGATAGTGTTTCATTCCATCATTCCTTTTTATGATATAGCATTGTGAGACTGGTTTCCTGGTGGTGGATGCATTGATTGAAGAAAAGCACATTCCAATTGAAAGTTAGTGTAGAGCAAGAAACGTGGCTGGAGCTATCCAGTCTGGTGCTGAGGTGGATGCTGGAGTGAGCAAGACAGACACATGTGATATTATTGTGTAATTATGCTTGTTGGGTAAGTTAAGGTGATTGTCTAGCAGTATTAAATTATCCAAGTATTTCCTCAGCTGGGGAAGTTTGGAGACACTGAAGAGGATTGTGATGTGTTCTCTCCGTTCTTGAATGCATGTGTGTTTTTAGGTTGAATGTAATTGTTAAACGATATTAACAGGAGAAACATTAAACAAGACATATTAATTCAAAGCACTAAGGAGCTTGTGAATTCAATATAGAAATGCATCAAAAACAGTTATTTGTATATTCCATTTCAAATCCATTTAAGTGACAAATCATTTTGAAAAAAGAAACAGCAATATTTTTTTAATGCAAGCTGACTGCATTGCTTTTTAAGATAACAAATACAATAGGATTAATTTAAAACCTTCATTGGCATCTACAGACATTTTTGGGGCATGCTTTATTGAGAGAATGCTAGGTTCTCTGTGCTTCTAGGCACTGAACTGATTTTTTAGTATGTCAGAAATTTCCATGACATTTTATTGACACTCTGAGCTTATTTAGGAAAACTTTAAGAAGCCATAAAAATGTGACTTTAAATACAGCTAAAGAATTAAACCTCAGATACATGTAGCTAGCTTCTTCGTATTTTTTATTCTTTTTAGACTCAAAATCAAAATATGTTGAAAATGCAACAAAACATGTTGCCTTCATTGCAACATGGTGTTGAGTCTAATGACAGAAATGTATACAATAAAAATATTTTTAAAATTCTAAGGAGTAGTTGATATTTTTTCTGTTTGCTGAAAAGAGTAATTTAGAGTCAGGCATTTTAGTAACATGGTTTTAATGATTTTTATAAATAATCAAACCCATAACTGGTTAAGTGTGTGTACTTGGCCTTTACTTTTACAATCTCATTTATCAAACCATTTTGAGATTTCTGGGTTATATCATACAAAACCAAAAGTGATAGCATGAACTGAAAACAAAACCCCAAATGTATGGCTTTATGCTTAATGAGACAAAGGGCAAAGATTATCATCGAACACTAGAAAAGTGAAATATTAGGAAGACGGGCTATAATTGGAAATAGATGGAAGAGGAACTGGTATGGGAAGAGTGGATTCTGTCTGTAAATCAGTGGTCCCCTGGGTTGCACAAGAAGAATTCGAGGTTTACCTAGAGTGGCCCAAGTCTGGTTCCCAAGCAAATCCCTTGGGTTTTGCTTCGTGTGTTGACATACTTCCAGATGTGCTGTAGGACCAGACGGCTACATAGCATTTTGAATTGTGTCATGTTAACAGTTCTGCCACCAGTTTTACTTTGTTCTCTTAGGCTTACAGCAAGGTAAAAAGCAAAAGATGAGACCGAAGAGCTCCCAAGGGCTCAGTCAGCTATGGAAGGATGTTGGAGAGCAATGGGCACTACGGCTCTCTCAGGGTAAGCTTGGGTGCAGTCTGGAGCTTGCCAAGTCATGGCCACTTGATTCAGAAAGAGGACTCCAGTAGCCTGCTAGTGTAAGATTGCCAGGTATGGAACCATGACGAAGAAAGAAGAGAATGACCACGTGTGCGCCTCTGTGTTTGCGTGCGCGTGTGTGTGTGTGTATGCACGCATGCGCGTACTGTATGGGCAAGCACAGGATAATACCGTGCAACAAGCTCCTGCTGCAGCCTATGTATTCAGGTGCCATCTTGAAGGTGCATATGAATTAGAGCGGCAACTATTTTACTAACACGAACACAGTTGCCTCATCATGGTCGCTGGGCCTCATGCCATTCTGAGTACAGATATGGTAATCATTTCTTTGACTGTTACTTGATTAAAAGCTAATCACCTGTGGAATTCTAAGCTCCAAACCAAGAAACGTTGGCTTGCTGGCCTTTGTTGCCTTGAGTAAGGGTCTCCCTTTGCAGTCCAGGCTGGCATGCAAGCTAGCTGGCCTCGCAGTCATGGCAACCCTCTTGTCTGTGTCTTTCCAAGACATCACGCGAGGTTTTGAAAAGCTTTAAATTGAATTAAAGTGTTCCAAAATTCAGTTTACATTAAACTGCACACAAAGGAACTCGCAAGCAGGGGGCTCTGGGTCTGTCCCTAACACTGCCTATGTTCACCCAAGCACCAGCCCCCAGTACACACAGGAATTTCCTATTAGAGGTATTTAAGGAAGATCTTCCTTAGCACGGTGTGAGGATAAGATCTTATTATGTGTGGACGATAATCCATCATATCTATAAAATGTGGAATAAAACCTATGCACATGTGCATAGTCCATTGTTTTGAAACTTGTTAGTGACCCAGTTCTAGACAGAACAGCTAGCTTTAAAGTCCCCACCACCACCACACACCGTTTGTTTTGTTTTGTTATGTTTTTCCTGTGAGATGCTGGCTTAGGCCATTTTTATATTATGGAACAATGAAAATGCTCTAAAATGTCTTCCAGAAGAAATGGATTTGCTTATAATTCGCATGCATCTCCCTTTAATTTTGACATCATGGATGGTCCTAGGGAAACATGGCTAGTTAACAAATGGTGGCTTTCTAGGACCTTTATAAGGCTGTGACTGCACTCATAGGAAAGACTTCCTCTCAAGATGGATCCTCACATTCCTCTCTGTGAGTTCGACCTAGCAGTACCTTGATTTAAGTCATTTCTTTTAGTGTTTTCCCATGGCATATTAAGCACCACACAGGCAATTAATGATTCGCTGGAAAAACAAACCAAGCTCTCTTAAGTCTATTTTTATTTAGTGTTTTATTTTTAAAGCTGTTTTTCCCCCTGAGACTATTTGTTATCGGTGGAATTTGAGTTAGTCTATACAAAGAAAATGATTTAAAATGGAACAAAACAATTATAGTCATTTCAACCTCCTCACTATGTGTGTGTGGGTTGATGTTTATAACAAAACCAAAACGTGAAATAATCCTCTATAAATTCGATGGGATCCCAGCATTTATTCACAGGCTGCATTATTAAAGCTTTTTATATACAATGTTTAAAATCCTTTCTTCAGAGATGTGCTGAGAACATTAACTAGACATAAAATGAGGTAGAATTTTAAAGGCATCTATTGAGATTTTTAGCTTCTTTCAAAGATAAATCAACAGGCTTTTGTGCAATGCGAGTGTTTATTTGTTTGCGGCAACAGAAAACCCTTTCCAAAGAGAGATTGGTGCACCTTGCATGCCTAATAGGTGAGAATTTTGCGATTGCGCATCTAGGCAGCAGCACCAGGGGGCGCTAATGCACCGCAGTTCGTTGTGGTCCTGCCAGCCCAGATGTTGTCAGCCTGCTCTTAGCTCAGCCTGCCCTGCATCTGCTCTTCAAGCCAGGGCTTGGCAGTGATGGGCAAACTGCAGCCACAGTAGATTTTAGGTGATTGTTATGAAGGGCGCAATTCAGTTTCTTTCTGTATCTGGGAGGGCTCTTCAAGAAGTGGGCTGAAGGATGCTGTCGTCCACTTTTCTTTCGGTTCTTCATGGCAAGAATTAGTGGCTCATACCTGGAGAGGAGGGATGGAAACAACGGCTTGCATTTGCTTGAATGAATCACTGGCTACCGATGTTTTAAGAAGGCCATAAAGGAGGCTATAGAGAAGGAATTATTAAGAGCAGAAGTAGGTAAGAGTGTGATGGAGAGGCAACTTTGTTTTCTTTGAAAACGAAGAAAATAGAAGATTGTGAGATCACATGATCACAATAATTATAAAGTTTGATTCCATCTATTTATTTGTTAGGAAAGTAAATATTCTTGTATCAGGCCACTTCTCAGAACACGAAATGCTGGTCACTGCTGTGGTTTGGATAAAAATGTCCGGGGAGGGGGTATAATCAATAGACTTAATTCCACAATCACATTTCATCAGATTGATGTAAGATTCATCACTTTAAGTACGGCAGCAAAAGCAAAGTATATTTGTCTTGTAAATGGTGTGAAAGCCTTCACATAGCATCAAGAATGTAGTACCCTTTTGTTGTTGTTGTTGTTGTTTATGCCATTAACGGGGGCCTGTCTGTCCTCCGGGATATATTGGTAGACTGTGGCAGCCATTGAATATGGATGCTGATGGGCTGTGCCAGGGCGGACGTAAAACTCATTCTGTCCTTTGGGTTTTCGTGAACTCTGAACCAAGTTATTTATCAGTGAAAACCACCTGATAGCAGTAAGGAGATGGCCACAGGAACACTGACTGATTCATTGTACGCAGTTTTGAGATCTGAGCATCCTTTTCTCTTCCTAGCTTCCCTCTACCATTTCTTTTGCTTTTTACCTCCTCTGTGCCAGAACTACAGGCACATGCCATAATGCCTAGCATGATTCTTTAAAATAGAACTGTGCCTGCCAGCCTGGACTCTAACTCGGTGGAACTGTGAGCTCAGTACATGTTTTCTTTTTAAAGTACTCTACATAATGACAGTTGAGTTTTCTTAGTTATGATAAAAGGTGAATTAGACATAAAACCTCAAACTTACCAAGATAGGATAGATAATTAAGTATTGGCTCTACTTTTATCAAATACAAATAGATTAGATATTGTAACTGTAATTTTTACTTGATAACTTTTTGTTGTGCATAATTTTATTACCTTCCTTTTTGACTAGACAGAAAGGAGGGAATGCTCGGGATAACCCTTCTGTACACTGTGAATATTATTACTCTCATTGGTTCATAGTAAGGCTGATTTTGCCTATTTAAAAATAAACAAAAGTAGTCATCATTGTGATATCTCATCACTGCAATGGAAAAGTAACTAAGACATTTGATGATATTTATGTTCTACAATTTAATTTTGTGTGTGTGTGTGTGTGTGAATTTGTTTATTCACTTCTGTGTGTAGTATATATGTACATTCTTGCTATTCATGCATCTGGAAGCCAAAGGCCAATATTGATGTCTTTTTTGTTTACTCACTTTGTGATAAAGGGTCTCTCATTGAATCCATAGCATGTTGATTTGGCTATAGTAGCTGGTTAGGAAGCCTCAGGGGTCTGTGTCTGCTTTTCCAGCACTGGGATTACAAACACGACCTCTGCACCCAGTTGTTTTATGTGGGTCCTGTGAATTGTATGCCCCATACTTTCAAGGGAATATATTTATTACAGGCTAAGCCAATTTCCAAGCCCCCCCTATTTAGAATATTTAATGAACCTTTGGTTTTATATTTGTAATTTGGCATTTATGTGTCTGTTAGTGATTAGGAAACTACACCCGATTTTTAAATATTTATCTTGTTTCTTGCAACTGGTTGAGCTCACTTATTTCTATGGTTTCAGACTTCCTGGGATTTTCTGTACACATTATTATCATTAGTAAAAGGAATAAATCTGTTTTTTAAATGATGAGCTTGTCTTTTGTTCCCCTTTCTTACCTCATTGCCCTCAGCAGAACTTTCAGCGGTTTTGTGGAACGGAAGTGGAGAGCATGACAGCTCTATGTTGTTCCCACCCTGGGAAAGAATTGGATGTGTCAATGACACAGGAAGGAAGCCCTTAACCTCCTTCATGCTGCAGCCCTACAGGCTGGTTCTATAGCTGGGGTCTTTTGTAATTAAAGTAAAATGTATCAATTGCTGTAAAACAAAAACAGAGAGATAGTCAGAAGCAACTGCTCAGCTAATCCACTGTCTAGGTAGGAACTTTCCATCTGATTGTACTAAAATGGTACTGGTGCCTAGTAAGGAACATCTTTTCACTCCAGCATCCAGCTATAAAAGCCCCATGATGGAGCTGTCTAAACCTCATCAGACTGTGAGCATTGCCCAACTCATGAATAATTCCTTACTCAACAAACCCTGCTAAAGTTACTTTGTATCAAGTTTTTCTTTTGTACTGTTAGGTATAAATTTTGTGTCCATATTCTTCATCAAACCGAACATGCTCATTTTACTGTCATTTTTTTTCTGAGTTTTTGTTATACAGGTTGTGCAATTTTGCCATCTATTCTTTTCTACTTACATCATTACATTTCTTCTTTCTTCTTTATCCATTACTGTGGTAGAGTGTTCAAAGTTAATCAACAAACCAGCACAGATTTGTGGAATAAGCCTCTCTGGTCCATAGTGTAGACTTCTTTGAATATGTTGGTGGAATTAATTTTAAAATGTTCTCAGAGACTTTTGTTCTGTGTTCATGGTAGGTTAGTCTGACATTTTCCTTTAGCTGTTTCTTCTTCCCTCCCTTCCTTTCACTTAATTTATGTCTTTGGTACCAAGGTTTATGAGAAGAGTTAAGAAATATTTTCTCTTCTTGTAGTTTTTTTTTTTTAATTCAAAAAATGTTTATTTGATTTGTCTCTGGGCAATGAATTATATTTTTTTTACAATGATTCATTAACTAAGAGTACTTTTGTTAATTTCCTATATGCCAGGGACTGCACTGAGACCACAGTGCTATCATAGAATATTTTTAAAAGAAGATCTCTCTCTCTCTCTCTTTTTTCTATTTTCTGGTGCAGGTCATGTGCAGGTTGCAAAAGATTATGTAGAATTTGTCTTAGTTCTTTTCAAATTTTTGGTTAAAAAGCTCCAATATAGTCAACTGAACCTAGAAAAAAAAAGTCTTTACTGAAAGTTTTAATTTATGAATAAATGCAATTTCCTCCATGCTTATTTACCATTCAATAGTCTAATGTATATGGAATGTGTGGAGAGACAGAAAAGCTCCCTTCAGTTGTAGAAGACATGACATTATGGTTTATTTTTACAAATGGATGCCACAGACAAAGGAAAGTAAGTGAATTGTAGCTGTGTGTCAGCACTGATGGTTTTACACTCCACGGTGAAAGAGAAAAGGCCCCACTTCACAAACTGTTCATAGAATAATTCTTAAAGAATTTTATTACCAATGTTGGTAATGTATTGTGTGAGGTGTGTGTATGGTACTCATGGAATACAGAATGCATGTGTCCTATGTTTATGTGGGTTCTGGGGCTCAATTTCAGGTGGCTGGGCTTTCATGGAAGTGTGCCTTAGTCATAAGCCCTATCACCAGCCCTATATACAGAATAATTCTATTAAAATGTGTTGCATAATAGAAGCTGGTAAACACACAGCTAGTAAAGTCGAGAGGGGAAAGTGGAATGAGATGATCATCGTGCTGGATGTTGGTATCCTGGTCTTCTGGGGGTTATGGGAGGAGACTGTGGTTACAAAAGCAGATTGGGGCCTCTGGGGTCTGTGGTACATGCAAAAATGGTTTCCCTGTTTTATGTCAGCCACACATAACCATTTCTAGATAAAACATACCCCAGCTTTCCTTGTATGGAAGTCATCTCATTGTTTAGAGATAGAGATACCATGGAAGCATGGGATGTTAGGGAACAGCGATGCTCCAGGGAAAATACTTAATACAAGATTCCAAGAGAAATGATGTGTCCTGCATATGCATAGCACCAAGACTGAACAATCGTGGCAGAGCTCACAAAGAGTCATGAATAACTCATTTTTGTTTTGGTAAAGCATGGCCAGTCTGTCCCATAATTCGACCGACAGCTAATTATCACCGCAGTAACTCACATGGGGTATTGAGGATGGCAGAAAGTGTGCTCATTATGGGAACAGTTCAGTAAGCATCAAAAATATGGTGTAGCATCTGTCTGTGTCAGTTTACTCGATGTGGCCAGCCTCACGTGACTTTCTTAATCACCCAACCTCAAAGCCTCTTCAGTAGGTTGACGTCCCATGAGCTGCCTTCTGCATTCTCCTCCATTAAACCTCCTCCATTAAACCTTTGTCACCATCACATTTGCTCACTACTGCTGCTGTGTAAGTGCAGAGAGCCCCACGATGCCTGTCAAACATATTCATATCGGAACGGCATCAGCCAGAAAAGTATGTGTGAGATTTATCGTTATCCAATTGCATCAGACAAAGAACACGCTAGTCAGGGGTTACGAGGCCTTCTAGCTGCGTGTCCAGGGAACAGATTTGAGAAACATAGAGTCAGAGGGATGAGGGTAGTGTACGTAAGATAAAAATAAACCCGACAGAACAACAGCACAGGTTATAAGAACACAAAAGTGGAGTTATGCAAATGAAGCACCTGGTGGCAGGCTAAGGGTTGGGAGCAATAAAAGGCCATAATAGTAGGCATATGAGAGAGGTGAGGAATTCACAAAGATAAAATGGTTTTGAATAAACCGATGGGATTCTTGTTTTTCCCCCTTCTGGGCTGTGAGTAGCTCACTGAGTTTTTAAAATAGCCAATATTAGAAGATGAAATATAATGAAAGTTTTAAATTAGATTTTATCTTAAACTCTGTACTGTGTAACTAGAAATCAGCGTAGAAGGACTAAAAGTAAAACAAGAGCTGGAGAGGTGGCTCAGCAGGTAAGGATGTGTACTGCTTTCCTAGAGGACCTGAGTTCGGTTCCCAGCATGCATGTTAGGTGGCTAACAGCTGCCTATAACTCCAGCTCCATAGGATCCTATGCCTCTGGTTTCTGAGGGCATCTATACTCACATTAATATGTCCACCCCTCCCCATGCATATACATAATTAAAAAAATAAAATTACAAAGTACAACTTTACCCTTGAAGAATTAAGACAGCTTTGATGTAAAAATAGAGTAGGAAGTAACTACTATATCTAATTTACACAAGCAACACATTTTGGATATCATCTGAGGGTGTGTTTGAGATAAACCACTTAACAAGATCTTTGAATTCTTCATCATATTAATCTTAATTTTTTATTTTATTTTCTTGTTTTACATATTGATCCCAGTTTCCTCTGCCTCCCTTCCTCCCTCCCATAACCCTTCCACTCTCCCATTCCCTCCCCCCACTCCACAGGGAGGGTGATGCCCTCCAGGAGGGATCAACAAAATCTGTCAAGTCATTTGGAGTAGGGACTAGGCCCTCCCTCCTGTCTCTAGGATAAGGGAGTATCCCTCCATGGGGAATGTGCTCCCAAAGTCCTTTTGTGCACCAGGGATACATCCTGATTCCACTGTCAGAGGTCCCTTAGACTGCCCAGGCCTTCTAACTGAGACCCATGTTCAGGGGGTCTGAGTTGGTCCAATGCTGGTTTCCCAGATACCAGTCTGGGGGTCCATAAGCTCCTCCTTAACAGGTCAGCTGTCTCTGTGGGTTTCTGTAGCCTGGTATTGTTCCCCCTCTCTGTATCTGGAATTCAGTTTGGCTCAGTGTTTAGCTGTGGGTGTTGGTTGTGGTGGCGTATGCTGGTAGGATTTGCTGAAGGAGGCAGAGGCAGGAGGATCATGAGTTTGAGGCCGGCCTGGGCTACACGTTTTAAGGGATGGAGAGATGGCTCGGTCGGCCATCAAAGGTTATGCTCACAACCATAAATATTAATCTTAAATTTTATGTGGGCTGTGGGGTTTTAAACAGTAAATACAATGAACAAGTAAAATTAAACAAATTTTGGGAAATAGTAAATATTCTGAGAAAAATAAAATAGTGTAAGGTAGGTTAGTGTTGAATTTTAAGGTTTGCTATGCAAAATTTTAGATTAGATGGCTATAGCAAAACTCACCAAAACCACACCATTGAACAAAGACCTAAAGTGGAGACAATTATCCTTGCTGGTCTTTTGGCAAGAGAATCCCAGGTTATCAAGAGAGCCCATGAACATTGCTGGGACAAACATTGTGGAGGTAGACCAGATGTTGAGTAGAACAAGATGTAGAGGACATCATACACCCAAGAGAAGACTTGACTGAGGCAATGGATCTATGAGTCTGGGTTTCAGGAAATATGCCTACAAAAGGGATATAGTACTGACTGGTTTTGTGTCAACTTGACACAAGCTAGACTATCAGAGAGGAGGGAGCCTCGGTTGAGGAAATGCCTCCACAAGATCCAGCTGTAAGGCATTTTCTCAATTAGTGATCAATGCGGGAGGGCTCAGCCCATGGCAGGTAGTGCTATCCTGGGATAGTGGGTTCTATCGGAAAGCAGCATCCTCCATGGCCTCTGTTTCAGCTCCTGACTCCAGGATTCTGCCCTGTTTGAGTTCCTGTCCTGACTTCCTCTGGTGATGAACTGGGATGTGGAAGTGTGAGCTAATTGAACCCTTTCCTCCCCGACTTGCTTTTTGGTCATGGCGTTTCATTGCAGCACTGGCTAAGGCTGGGGGTTTCCAAATACGTCTTTTCAAGCTGTTGTTTAATATCACGTTTCTAACAGAGTGGACAGAGCTGGACAGAACACAACAAACATAGCAGATTAACATTCCTTCAATGGCTGACCCCATACCATGACTATGGGGAGCACAAACTGAACTGGGTGGGTTGTTAAATAAAATAAGAACATGAATGTGGATCTGGGAGGAATTAAATGGAGGAATGGAGTTGAATATGGTAAAAGTACATTTGTAAAAATTTCAAAGAATTGCATATTTAAAAAACGAATGTATTGTCTCAGAAGCCATGGAAAGAATATGCCAGGTAAAGACAATGTCTTTTCAAAGATAGGTGTTACAAATGTGTTCAGAATTTCCAAAGGAAACTTGAATGTAGGCGATGAGAAATGGGATACATAGTATACATAGTAAACAGTTAGTTAGTGTTTTTAGGTAAACACAAAATAGAAACATAGTATCTTACCTGCCTGGAAAAATAAGATCTGCAGAAAATGAAAGCTGCAAATCAAAAGATTACTGTGCTAAAATACCTAACAATGGGGATAGCCCGTGGGAAAAAATGCAGGCATGACCTGGCAGCCAGCCTGCTGGGCATGGTGTACTTCTAAACAAGGAGCATGGTACACGGTGCCCCAGAAGTGAGAACACTGAATTCTGAAGTCCCTTGAGTAGGCAGGGGACGAATCTGCACTCTGCACATCTCTTTCTATGCGCTTCTTCCTTGTAGAGACCCTGTCCGATCTGAGGTGAAGTGCTAGCTAGTCACAGCCATAGACTTCCACTATGTAAGTGGTGGCTCCCGCACAATAAAGCAGACCCTGTTCCCTGAAACTGGCTCTGGAGTGGTTTATCTTCATGCCCTTTACTGATCCACCGGCACTGCTGTCTTGTTAGGGATGCCCCGAAAGGGACAACACTAGCCATAGTTAAAACCGGAAGAAATTCAAAGGGAAATAGAATGCATGACTTCAGTGACCTTGGAGACAGTCTCACTGGCCCAGATGACATGCTGGAGTCTTGGGAGGGGAGAAGAGAAAGGACAGACACTTGTGCTGGTGTCCCCTGTCATAGCTAGGGGATGTGAAAGAGGGCACCCCAGGAAAGCCACTGTCAGCCAGCAGGTACTCCCAGTTTGTTGAGTCCTGTAACTTATGGGAAGGTTCCCTGTTAGCAGGAGGTGGACAGGAAGGCATCATCTACATCCTCTGAGAAAGAATCTTTCTCTCGATGTCTCTCTCCTCCTCAATAGTTGCTTCTTCAAGGTGGGCGAGTGTTTGCAGGAGAAACACTATTTGCAAATCCACCAAGCTCAACATACCCTAGAATGGACACGTCTGCGCTCATTATTTTCTTACATGAATTTTGAAACCCTTTAAAAATCTTAGCATAGTTTTAAATTTAAGTATAACTTTGGTAAATCCTGAACCACTTTTTTTTCCCTCAGATTGGAAATACTGTTACATTAAACCAACTTGTGGAATTCCTTTGACATTGTTATGACTATGCTATGTTTTGTGATTGTTACATAATAGGTCGAATGTACAGAATTAGGCATACAAACATGGCCGTTACCTCATAGGATATGTATGAGTAACTTTCTAATTTATCAACTGAAAGAATGATATGAGTTGACCATTCATTGGGAGTACAATGCTGCTTACTTAGACATTTTAAAAAATCAAAATGATGTATGATTTTTTTATTCAATCATAAGGCAGTGACCATTTTTTCTCACATATTTGTGTGTGTGTGTGTGGTTTTTTTCTCTATTTTTTTTTTTTTTTGTCCATGGGATGTTTGTTTCCAGACAAATTCTTTACTTGGAGCAACTCTTTCTTCTTTTTATCTTTCTTTAGAGTCAAATACTGCCTAGTCTTGGATTCAGGTTTTAATTATGTATATCCTTATATCCCTTACCCCCAACTTCTGTAATATAGTTTTCTTCTCATCTTGAGTTATCGTACAACTTGTGCTTTGAGACACAGAACTTGGTTCTCACTGTGAGTGGTGACATACTGTTGTGCCTCTTGAGTTTAACCATACAGACTTTCTAGAGTGCGGGAGATACACAGAGTGGCCTCTCAAGGCCAGTGAGCATGGAGAGCCTGAGGCTCAGAGGGCCCTCCACGAAATGGCTACTTCTGTTAGATTCAGTACTGTGCTCTCTCTCTAGACATCTGGTTGTTAGACCTCCTGACTCTGATCTCAGCTTATCATAAATCATGTGTTTTAAGATCACCAAGAACAGGTCTATCACCTAAGATTAATTTCAAATCGTGGTGCACAAACCAAGTTCAGTTTGGTTCCTTAGGAATTATAAAAGCCAAGGAAATATGCAGTTATGTTTTCTGAACAACAAACTATTTCTCTGGAAAGATAGATGAGATTCCATGTTACAGATAGAAATAAAATTAGACAATTCTGGAGCCAAATGCATGAGGTTAATTCATACAATTTTAGTATTTTGTGGTCAAGAATGCCTAATACATCATCTCCCACAGTAGAACCTGCCAACTGGACCAGGTTGCTCTTGTCTTTGAGCCAAAACTTCCTCTTTCCTGGACTATCAGAAGACTATGATTGGTTTTTGGCTTCCATCATGTTTACTTTTGTGTTATTTCTGGACTGAGGGAAAGCATGTGTTTTAGGCAGCTCATTCCCTCATTTAGATAACAGTGAGTGTTCTGTGACTCAGAGACATTGCTTCTGAGGTGATTAAAAATATTCTAACCCATTAGATACTGACTTTAATTGGTGAATGTTGCAGTGTATTTTATTTTATTACATTATCAACTTCTTCAATGCTACCTTTCTCCACGAACTGTTAGTGAGAATTCTTAGGGGAAAGTCTGTCTCTATTAAATATTTCAAATGGTTTATGAACTTTAGTTGAATGATGAATGCAATTATACTTGATTAATGAAAATACTAAAATAGACATTTTATTTTTATTGGGTTGTTCTGTCTGCACAGAACTATCCCTAGTCATGTCCATTACTGAGTCTTGAACTCTAAAGTTCTACAAAGGTCCCTTCTCACAGTCTTTGGTTTTGTTTGTAGCTTAGTACATAAGTAGCTCTTTTTGGCTGCACTATTTTATGTTTCTCAGATACCTTTTATCTTCTATCTTTTGATCACAGTCTATTTCATAGCTCCTATTTCTTTGAAATGCCACTTTAGGAAGGAAACATGTTTGATTTCCCATCTTTGGTGACTATATAACCCTTTTGTTTCTGATGGACAGAAGGGTCATTTTACTTTGCTGATTTTTAAAAGATGTATTTTTTCTCTTTTTTATATATAATTTTTTTATTTAATTTTATATAACAAAGTCCAATTAAATGAAAACAAACATTTATACACAATATTTGGGAATTTGGGTGTCGTTCTTTCCAAACTACTTCCTGCTGGTAAGGGGCACTGTTAAAAGATGTATTTTTAATCACAAGCTTATTTAAAGTCTTTTTCATACAATGCAGTTTTTGCCTTTCCTCACTCCTCACAGATCCTACATAACCTTCCTCCCTCCCTCCTTCCCTCCTTCATTCCCTCCCTCCTTCCCTCCTTCCTCTCTCTCTCCAAACAACAAAACCAAAGTCAAAACAAACAAGAAACTAGTAAGACAAAAATGACAAAACAAAATAAAAAGAACTAAACCCCTCCAAGAAACCCTGTGGAGTTCGTTTTCTGTTGTCCGGCATTTATGGGTATGCATACATGTATGTGTACATGAGCTCAACTGTTCACTGGGGTTAGAAGCGATGTTGTGTCCCCTGGAACTGGAGTTACTACCAGCTATTGTGAGCTGTCTGACATGGATGCTGGGAACCAAGCAATTATCTCTCTTAACCACTGAGCAATCTCTCCAATTCCAAGATAATTCCAACTCCAAAGTAATTTTACAAAGTAAAGGAAACTTGAAAACAGAAAATAACATAGTAAAACACTTGAAATATGTGGCTCCATTTTTTCATGTAGACCATCAATTTATACTTATATGTGTTATGAATGTGAAGGTGGTGAGATTTGCAAATCAATAGACATCTCAGTAACAGTTATGCCCTTGTTAGTAATATATACTACCTAATAGAATTTACAGTGGAGTTATGTATATAGAGTTAGGAACTTGGAGCAGTAGAAATGATATAAAGTAAACCCCCTGGCTTTCTACTTTCCTTCTCTATCCATGCCTCAAGATAAAGTCTCTGAAGACCAACGTTAGTAGCTTCTTTTGATTCTTTCTAGAAAACTCTATTGTTTTCAATCCTGCTGCAGTAGCTTGATTGGGGGCATTTTCAATCAGATGAATGGTTTTCCTCTGGTAACTTTGAAGGTACTTGAATTGATTTCAGTCTTCCAGTGGATATCCTTGGGGCTTATTTAATGCACATGGTGTTGCAAGGGAATTTCACCAAAGAACACAGAGGCACTCAAAGCCAAACAGAAGTCTGTATTGCTGGCTGGTGGCTGCAGAGGACCTTGCCCAAATCATGCAGCACCAAGCTTCACCGTCCTTTGCCTTTTATGCATAGAAATCATATCATGATTGACACACTTGAACAGTTTGCAAGAAACAAAGTTACAGAAGCCAGAAAGCAAGGTTAGTGCATTTAGGGACTTTCCTGGACCTGTGGGACTAGGTCTTTGATGGATTATGCCTTTGTTCTCGCTTTGGCAGATGCTGAGGCCTATGTGCTGGTTTCTGAGGTCAGAATGGTTGGTTCTTCTAGCACAGTATCAGTTGTGCTAATGTCTTAGTTACTGTTTCAGCAACTTTTCATTTATCATACTTGTGATAGATGGACTGTGTTTCCTCCATTCTGAGGAAGGTGAAAAGTTTACTAGACTCAGCTCTTGATTCCTTTTCCACATAAGGCTGCCAGTTTGGTTCATTCTGTTGTTGCCATCTCATTTGCAGCTCTGCAAAAATCTCCCGTCTATTTCTCAACTAATCTGAGTACTTCCCGTGAGCATAAAATGACAATGAAAAAATAAATGGGGGGTACAAAAATTAAAATTCTTCAAGCACTTCTTTCACTCATTTTTAAATTTGGTTGTTTTATTTTTTGTTTACAGAATGATATTGTCATGTAATCCATATTTGACTCCTTTTTTTTTCGGAAGAATGCTTTAACAATGAAAGTGTAATGTGTTCCATCATATTTTAAACATTTGAGTCATGCCCATGATGAGCATTTAGAATTTACATGCTTGAGGGTAAAGAATCGGGTTCAGACTGTGCGTCCCATTACAGCTGTAATGTAGCATCAGTTCTACAGAAGGCACAAATGCACATTGCTGTTGCCCCTGAAGATGGAGGATGCAGTCATGCCTTGGTGACTCGCCAGAAGGACTGCTTCCCTGTGTTATGAATCTCTTTGATAGTCCTCCCGTGGACTTGATGTGTGGTTCTGCTTCCCATCAGGGCCAGGGAGAAGCATGCATTAAGTCTTTCTGCAGGCAGAGTGACAGTGTTCTTGGCATTCATGGGAAGGTGCCTTCCAGAGCTGGTAATTAGATCAAAACCCTGGCCATGTAAGGAGGGCCGGGACCAACTTTCCAAACACCTGTTTTTTGAAATGAATATTATTTCCCACTCAGTGATAATTTAACTCCCATGATTACTAGGTTCTGGCTGTACCACATTTGTGATGCATGTGTTGTGAAGTGTTGAGCAAAACCTGGAATGTGGGGCATTAAATGCTTGGAACCCTGTGCACATGTTTACATAAATTGATAATAGGGTTTAGATCTCTTCCACAAGGAGTGTTAGTGACTTAAGATCAAGGCCATTACCCACCTATGTCAGGGGTATTGTACTCCTGTGATTCACTCAGTTCAATTGGGAAAATGCTAAATAATATTAAGAGGTCTTTAATTCCTGATTTGGAATCTTACTACTTTTCAGGCTTTTGTTTTTGTTGTTGTTGGTGGTGGTGGTAGGTTTTTTTGTTTGTTTGTTTTGTTTTGAACCAGCATCTGACTATGTAGCTCTAGCTGTCTGGAATTCACTTTGTAGACCAGGCTAGCCTTGAACTCAAGAGTTCTGCCTGCCTCTGCTTCCCATGTGCTGCTATTAAAGATGTGTACCACCACACCCTGATCTAGGGTGTAAAAAGTTAGACAGAAAAGTAAGCTAAAGAATAATGGATAATAACTTCTCCATTATTAGAAAACAAAATACGTTATACAACTGTAATAGTGTTAAATCTTCAATTTTCATGAAAAATATAATTGTCAATATTTTCTATAAGAAACATATATGAATCTATATCTATATTTATATCTATCTTTTGTTCTCTCAGCATTTCTGACTATTCCATTTGAATTTTTGTAACAGAATACTATAGGTGGAATAATTTGTAGGCAAAGGAATTTATGTTTTATTCTTACAGGGGCTGGGAAGCTGAAGATGAAGGCATTGACATTTTGTTTGGTCAGCTTCCTGTTTACTATAACAAACACACCAGAGATATCAAATTACCAAGGGAGAGACTGTTTGCTAGTGTCAGTTCATAATAGCAACACTGATGTTCTTCAGTTTCTTATGGCACACCAGAGTGGAGATGTGAAGGGGAATGAAGCCCAGGTACCGGGCTCCCACACTCTTCTCCAAGGATACACCTCAATAGTCTAGGCCATCCTACCAGGCCACACGTTCTAAATCTTCCATGACTCCTCAGTGTGCCAGACTGATAAGTAAGCCTTTTGTACATTGCAGGTCTGAAACACACACACACACACACACACACACTCACACACACACACACTCTATTGCATCTTCTCAGGGGAGAAGTTAGAACGGCAAGCTTGCTAAAGGCTGAGGCTTCTTGCTGGATGGGGAGTGGGAACAATCCCTAGCAACCTCTCAGGCATTGCTTTGCCATCTGAGCTCACTCCCAGTGTGTACTTACTGGGTATTTTTGGATCCTTGCTTATGCATAAGTCAAGGACCAATTTTCTAATTCTGTATTTTCATTGCTGATTGCCTTTTAAGACTTTTCTCACTAATGGGCTGGGTTTCTAATTATTTGAATTAAGTGTTGGAGATGTCCCCTTGCCAGCATTCAGGGCAATTATTTTACTTCACACTTTGCTCCAAAGATAGTTTTATAATGAGAGTGTTCTTACCACTGTCTTCTGTAAATTTGAAGATAAATAGCTATATTAGATTTTATTTTATCTCATTTTCTTTTGTATCATACTAAAGGTCTCTCGCTCATGACCTAGCTGATTTCTAGACACTTCTGTGAAAAGAAAGCCTTACTTTCTTTAACATTGGAAACCCTTTCCACAGTCAGTGTTTTATTTGCGAAGTCTTTTTGTGAACATTTTCCACAAATGTAATAAGGCAAATAATTATTTTTCCTTTTTGAGATGATAATAATTTTCTATGCTAATGTTTTGTTGTGTCTGCATGCGTGTGCATGAGTGTGCACTTACACCTGGGGAGGGGGTACACATGTGTACATGTGCATGTAGAGGACAGAGGTTGATTTTGTGAATCTTCTTTTATTGTTGGTTTGTTTTGTTTTTTCCAGACAGGGTTACTCTGTTGCTTTGGTGCCTTTCCTGGAACTCCCTCTGAAGACCAGGCTGGCTTTGAACTCACAGAGATCCACCTGTCTTTGCCTCCTGAGTGCTGGGATTAAAGGTGCATGCCACCACCCAGCTGAAAAACTTTCATCATGACAGGTTCTCTACCTTTCATACTGAGGCAGGGTCTCTACCTTAAATATCAAGGCAGGGTCTCCATCAAAAGTATCAAATCAGGATCTCTGCATATCACGGGAGGGTCTCTACCTTATTTATTGAGGTTGGGTTTCTCCACCTTCTATATTGAGGTAGAGTCTTTACCTGGCTTGTATGCTGTACTTTGATTGAGTTAATATGTGAACTTTTTTCCCTACCTGTTTAAATCTTATATTCTTATTGTCAAGAAAGTGTTACATAGTTTCTTTCCTACCCCTCTGTAGACAGTCACTGGAGGCTTGTTCTGTGTTGATATCCAAACTTTTATCCAGGCAGTGGTACCGGTTTTCTGACAACCAGGTATTCCTTTCAGCAAACATATCTGAGAGCCATGTTGGGTGATTCATAAGCAGAAACAGCAAGAAAGGCCAGTTGAAGGCACCCACAACGTCCAGGCACTGTGTGCCTGGTGGACACTTTTCTATTGAATCAACACACGGCTTTGTGCTATGCTGGTCTTACGGGCCTCTAATGATGTAGGAAATGAAACGAGATGACCTGAGGAACTTGACTCAGTTCAGCAACAGAGATGGAGGGGTTGAACTGGGGCTGGTGGTCTCTGGAATCAACCCCCCCCCCCACACACACACAGACACCAAGCTTGGACAATCCATAGAATGTGAATGCCATGGATCACCTCAGATCTGTTACCTTTATCTTTTGCTCCGTGCTGGTGGCCGGCTTCCGGGTTTTCTTCTGCTACAACCGGTAGCACTTTATGAATTATAGCAGTGCTCTTCCCCGGGGAAGACTATCTCTCCTGCTCTCAGCAATCCTTAGGAGCATGCAGTTCCTTAGCAAATGCTCAGCTCTGAAAATGTATAGCTACAAGTAACATTTTACAAGTTGAGAAGGTTGCATTTAGGAATATATGCACACACGCACACACAGATGTATCCTATGCTTAAATTTGTATTTTATATATTTTCCATCCTGGTGACTAAGAAGTGAAGAGGTCCTCTTTGCTCCTCATTCCTGCTGCGATGTCTCTGCCACTAAATCTCATGGCAATGGCACCAAGTGGCCATGGACTGAGACTACACACCATATGATAAAATTAAGCGCTATGCCTTATAAGCGGGTTATCGTGTGTATTATCACAGTGACTGCTCTGCAGTGGCGGCAGGTGGGAGGCTCAAATGTGTTTGTCCTGGCTGGGAACCATGTGAGGAAGCTTGCTAGAGTAATGTACTGACTTGATACTACTAAATTAATAGATTTATAAACTGTGCTATTTTCCAAGCAAATGAGAGGATATCCATTCTTTCAAAAATTTATTCCATTTACTCCTATTATTTATATACATACCCAGAGTAGCAAGATACATGGCTGGTTTTCTCACTGAAGACTGAGTTAGTCTTTATACTTCACTGAATAAGCTTGAAGTTATTGCTTCTACCTACTGTTGTGTAGGTGCTTCTACTTAGAACGTTATATTACATTGTCTGTAATGCCCTTGCTTTCGTTGCCTATCAATATTTCTACAAGTTACACTTTTATTTAATGAATTTTGTCACTCTGTGCTGATGGCCTGTGATTTTCTGTACATGGTCATGGCGACACGTAGTAAATCTCACAAGCCGTTGCCCATCTGCGTGTGCCTAACATAGATATTCGTACCAAATACTTCAGGGACCATTCGTATATTTACAAAAACTGAACTGGAACGCTACACAGGAGGAGTGCCTCCTTTTTATTTCCACAGGAAATTAGCCAGATGGCTTGTGAAGGTGTTTCTCCAGCTGCGTATCATAAAATACATGCAAGGTCAGTTCCACATCTTATAAAACATGTGACAAGGTTTATTGTAGTCTCCTTCTTTGGGCATCTCCTTTGCAAAGCCAGTCTGTGTAAGAAGAGCTGGCTTTTGTCCTTCTTCCTGTCTCTTTCAGACCTGTAAATAAGCATGCTGTTAGTGACCTGCAGCCTGAACATCTGGGACCAGCCTTTGATCTGTAAAGCTTTGTGGCAATTTCAGCTACCTGGATGCATTCACAGCCTGTTTTTCTTACCCCGCTGCTGTGTACATTTAACAGAAGGGTGTCTTTGAGAACCCCGTGACTTACTTAAAAAGCAGAGATGAAACAAAACAAATTGTGCATTGAAATGTGTCACAAAATAAGCACATGGCCTAAGTATAATGCTTCCTCCTACCTGATTCCAAGGTCGTTTATTGCAATGTCAGTGTGTTTGGCCTGGCTACTCTGCTTGGCACACAGCGATTAAAACCTCCTACCATGCAAACAGCCTCTTCTATTCCTGGAGAGCCCTTGCTTTTATTATGTTGCTTCACCCTCATATCTCTTGGACCTCCGAGAAACACAAACTTGGGAAGTTCAGAGTGTCTTGGTGCCCTTGAGAGAGAATCCATCCATTAAGTAACGGGATCTGGGGTGAACCTCATGCCCACTCCTCTCCCAGTTGAGGTGGGAGTCCCTGCACCTTCCAGAGCTCTCTCTTACTGCTGTTCAGTCTCTTCAGCATTCACAGTGAACCAGAATGATTGTCTGTCTTCTGAACATTTGAAAAGCAGTGCTGTAATGTGCAGTTTTAGTTTCTTCATTTTTCAAGGGAAAATATTTCTTTCTTGTGAGCATGCTGCTCAGTCACTTCAGTGGGTGACAGAGGAGTAGTTGTCATTGCTTGCTCTCATGGAGGCTGTCATTTATTGAGGAAAATGGGGCGTGTCATCTATTAGCAAGCAGCAGGAGGAGACCGACCGGACTGTCATCATCTGTGGCACCAGGAGCATCTCCCCTGGCTCTCTGGTTAAGCGGAGAAGGAACAGATTAGTTTTGTTTACTAGGAAAAGATGTAGCTCAATAGCAGTGAGTGCTTTACCTATGGGAAGCCATGGTTCAGTGACCTTCAGTACACACACACACACACACACACACACACACACACACACATAAAGTTTTCACGAGTACTGTATTTACGCCATTTCTCCTTCACTGTCCCCCTCCATCTCTTCCCAGTCCCCTCATCACAAATTTATGAATGCCTTTTCTGCAATTATTGTCATTAAGTTATGCATAGATAGCACATATACTTTTTAGCCTAAAGGCTTCCACTGAGTATAATATATACTTAATTACCTGTTACAGTTTGTTCCTGAGTAGATTCCACTATGCCTTTGCTTCATTATCTACTTATGCGTTCACTAATTAGAGGTCAGCTAGGATGTTTCTCATTTTAGGTCATCGTAGAATGTATGTCCACACTGACAAAAGCAGGATGGACCCCACTTACCTTCTGAAATCTCTGAAACTGAGTCAAAATTGACCCTTCCTCTCTTACACCATTTCTGTCTGGCATTTATTCCAGCAATAAAGAGCATGACCCTCACACCAGCTTACATATTTGTAATTCCTATATACATCTTACTATTTTTGAAGGTGCTTCTATTTAACAATTGACTGTAGACATTATGCCACGTTATGTAGAGAGCTGCCTCACACACTTCATGCTTGTTTACAGAGGCTGGGTGTAGCCTCGGACTCTACTGCCTAGCTTTGTGCAGGTACAGGGTAGAAACTTTTCTCTGACAAGTGTTGCATGACAGTACCCTTCACTGAACCATGCCTTTATTAAGGGGTGTCTACATGAGTCTGTAGATATCAGACTACTTCAGCTTTTCATACTGACTCACAGAAGTTTGTAGTGTAGACATTGTTTTCATTTGTTTACTTAAAGGTCTTACTCATTCTGTTGGCAAAACACTAAGATGCCTCAATGTCACCCCATTGTAAACAGAGTGCTATGCCTCACTGTTCACAGATGGTGGTTTTGCCTTAGGGTAGAAATAGATAATGGTGTTTGGGGGTTATTTTTGTTATATTATAATTCAAATTTTAATGTGCATTTGGTAAATTTCTCTTGCTTCTATGTATCCTTTAACTCTAATTGTTTCCAACTATCCTATTCCTTCAACAAAATATGGTATTATAGGAGAAGGAATGGGAAGTATAGAATTATAGAATGATTGTATTTAAGGGAAAGATGAAACAATGAATCAAATTCATATTTCATTTTAGCATTTTCCTGTGTAAGGCATGCCATTACGGTACAGTATTTGCACCTGTATTTTAATTCACGAAAAGGCCATAAGAGATGAAGATAGCACACCCATTTCTGAGGAGAAGAGGGTGGGAGAGGTCAATCTCATCTCAAGCTTCCAGGACACAGTCTCTCATTGTGGGAGGTCAGAGCAGGAACTTAGGGGAGGATTCTGGAGGCAGGAACTGAAGCGGGGACCATGGAGGATGCTGCTCACTGGCTTGCTCTTTCTGACTCACATGCTGCCTATTTCCTTTTCGTCACTTTTATTTTAATTAAAATATAATTGTATCACTTCTCCCTCTTCCTTTCCTCCCTCCAGCCCCTCCCACACTGTCCACTCTCTGTCAAACCTAGGACCTTTCCTCCCCTTATCGTCCATGTGCATAAATATATAACTATAACCTGCTGGATCCACTTGGTGCTGCTTGTATGTGTGATTTCAGAATGAGCACTTGTTTTTGCTGACAAGAATGGGCAACGAATATTATTGGAGCTGGGGAGCTGTGTTCATTCATACTTTCCAAGCAATATGTACACATTACTTATGACACCAGAAAACATTTTAGGGGCAGTAGAGAGAGAGAGCTAGAGAGAGAGAGAAAGAGAGAGCTCAGCAGTTAAGAGCATGTGGCTGCTCTTGTAGAGGGAATCTAGGTTCAACTCCCAGAACCTACATGGTGGCTCACAACTGCCTGTAGTTACAGTTTCAGGGGGATCTGATAGCCTCTTTGACCTCTCTGTGCCCCCCTCAGACACACATACAGGCAAAACACCCATAAAAAAAGAAGGCTGATTGATTTGCTGATGGGTGCCTTCTGGTTTCTTTCCCATAGAATGTTAATCAGGCCTTGAACTTTCAACTCTCCTGCTAGACTCCAGAGGGATCGATCACAGGAGTTTCCCAAGAACTACATTACAGGCAAGGACCGCGGTATCTCATCCAAGTTATTATTTGCATTTAATTAGTATTACATAATTTGAATTTTCTAGGTAGGTCCTGTCTATGCATAAATGTTTTAACATTCCGTATTTGCCTGTGATAGTAACAAATACCAGCTGTGTTGTGTTTGGCACATGATTAGCCATGGATGGATGATTGTTTGACTTTTGTGTTAGATATACAAAAATTCATTATAAAATTCTGTGTTTAAATTATACAATTTTATACTTTAAAAAATCATACAACCCAGTTCAAGCCAAAATCTATGTTGCAGAGTTTTTTTTATGTAAATCACTAAAAGTCATTTGGATCTATCAGTAAGTTTGGAAAATTAAACAAAAACAAATCAAAGTAGGCTTACTTGATTAATGAGAAGTATTTACAAAAACTACATTTAACTCGTGGTTAACCTCACAGCTCACAGATGCCAAAGAATTAAGTATTATTTGACGTATGCACACAGAGTGTTTCTCATGGACCAGGAAATGAACTGCATTCATTTCCTGAAGCAGCGAAAGAAGACAGAGACAATGACAATTCTTTTTAAAAATCTTTGAAGTTGTTCAACAGAGTGAGTGAAGCCATCTTAGCTAATACGGAGGGTTTCTCACCAAGGATGCATAACAGCTGGTTTTCATTCCCTTTTCCTAGGTGAAGTAAAGGAAAAGTAACTTGAGAAAAGAAGAGACAGGAGACAGAGACAGACACTGAGAGACAGACATGGAGATAGTGAAGAGATTGACACAGAGAGACAGAGACAGACAGAGATCTCCAGTTGTATTTATTAAAATACAATTGTACATGTATTTCAACTTTGTTTTTTCCTTTTTTTTGGTTTCTCGAGACAGGGTTTCTCTGGCTGTCCTGGAACTCACAGAAATCCATCCACCTCCGGCCTCCCAAGTACTGGAATTAAAGGTGTGCACCACCACCTTCTGGCATTAACTTTGTTTTCTTTTTCTGTGAGATGTAATCCTTGTTTCCGTAGTTGTTATCAGCCATCAGTATATAGCTGAATGTACGTACCATCATCTTATATTTGCTTGTCCTGTTATTTTAAAAGTCCAGAATAACAGTCTCAGTTTCCCTGGTTTAGTTTTTGGGTCTTTAGTCCTGAAGCCTCACAGCTGATTTGCGTTGATGAGACAAACTAAGGCACAGGAGATACGGGTGATGATAGATCTTCATGCAGCACCCCAATGGAGAGGTCAAATGGCATTCCCTGTATAATTTTGTTGTTTTGGAAAAAGTCTTATCAATTATAGACACATTATTTTTCAATCTCTAGCATTTTAGTGCAGTATCCTCCTGCCTTTCGGGTCCTCTGCTTTGGTGAAGGATTCTTTTATGTGCCACGCTATATCATAATGTCCTGAAGCACCACTCAGAACACCCCAGCAATTCATTACTTGCCCACAGCTACAGGTTCCTGTAGCCTTGACATCAAATTTCATAACTCTCATGAATTTGCTGTGGACACTATAAATTTAGTCTGCCCCTTATGTTTTCCTCTGTCCCAGCTCTGTGCCTTGGAGATAATCTTGCCAGATTCCTATGTCTAATGGTCTTAGAGAATAACCTTTTTTCCCTACTGTGTTAAAAAGCTGGGCTGTGCATGGAAGTGGACTGACCTGCTGTCCTTTATGGCCACAGTGGCACCAAGACTGTGGAGCTAGATTTGCTGTTGGAGAAATGAAGATGCCCCTGTTATCCTTTAGGGCATCATAGACAAAGCTCAGACCTGAGAGAATCCGAGGGAGCAGATGGCAACCATTCTGTTAAGAGGTACATGCCTATCCAGGTAAAATGAATATGGACACATGATAGAGAAGAGAGGATGTGAGAGAATGGATGAGTCCCTCAGGGCCAGTGAATGGTTCCTCGTTATTATGAAGCATGTTTAAGTTTGTGGTGATATCTATGAACTCCCAAAGTCATTCCTGACATGTACATACAGTTGTCTCCAGTTCATCCTGCTGAAACAGTGTCTCACAAAGATTTAAAATTACATTTGGAAAGGTGTGTGTGTGTGTGTGTGTATACATTCTAGTTTAGCCTAGCATAGAGTTTTCACAGCTTGTGTTTATACTACTGGCTCTGCTGAAATGAAGAAAAAAATATTAAAAGTGAAGTTCAGTGCTAAATAAGTGGTGTGATTTGGGTTAAATAAACTTGACATTTCCTTACTGTGTACCTTCAAAAATATTAGCTGTTAATGTCAAGCTGAAGTTTTTAGGTAACTCTTTATCTTATAATGTATAGAAAATGTGTATAAAAGGGTAGAGAGGAGAAGGAGGGAGAGGTAACCAAAACTATGGATACAGGGGGGAAAAAACATCTTACGGTAATTGATTCATAGGGACTGATTCTGGGAAGGAAACTGATAGAAATTTTAAGTTAGTTTATGTAACCCCAGCCATTCTGGTAGATGATGATGTAAATAAAACCCAAACTAGGATTATAAAATAATAGAATGCCTGGGGTCTTATAACGGGGAAGATTGACATGGTTTTAGACATTGAATCCAAGGGTTTGCAGATCTCCAATTTCTTTCCATATACTTTCTACACTACTTCTCTAAATGTTTTGGGCTCCTTTTATTTGCTTTTTTACATATATTTATTATTTTTTTTCTTATTTGACACATTGATTCTAGTTCCCTCTCCCTCCCTCCCTTCCTCCCCATCCCCTTCCCATCCAATCCTCCCCATTCCACAGGGAGGGTGATGCCTTCCAGGAGAGATCAACAAAATCTGTCAAATCATTTGGAGTAGGGAGTAGGCCCTCCCTCCTGCCTCTAGGCTAAGGGAGTGTCCCTCCATGGGGGAATGTGCTTCCAAAGTCCTTTTGTGCACCACAGATACATCCTGGTTCCACTGTCAGAGGTCCCTTAGACTGCCCAGGCCTTCTAACTGAGTAGGGGTCTGAGTAGGTCCAATGTTGGTTTCCCAGCTATCAGTCTGGGGTTCATGAGCTCCCCCATGTTCAGGTCAGCTGTCTCTGTGGGTTTCTGCAGCCTGGTCTTGACCCCTTGCTTATCACTCTTCCCTCTCTACAACTGGATTCCACGAGTTCAACTCAGTGTTTAGCTGTGGGTGTCTGCTTCTGTTTCCATTGGCTACTAGATGAAGGCTATAGGATGGCAGATAAGTTAGTCATCAATCTCATTACTAGGGAAGGACATTTAAGGTGGCTTTTCCAATGTTGTTCAGACTGTTAGTTGGGATCATCCCGGACATTTCTCTAGAGTCAGTTTTTAATCTTCAAACCTATAATAGCCCCCTCCTTTTTTTTCTCTCATCTATTCATCCCCCAACTCAATCTTCCTGGTCCCACATGTTCTTCTCTCCTCCCCTTCTTTCTCCTAACTCCCTCTCCACTCACTGCCTCCCCCCCCCCCACTCCCAATATGCTCAGGAGATCTTGTTCCTTTCCCCTTCTGTGAGGGACATTGTATGAATCTCCTAGGTTTCTCCTTGTATCCTAGTTTCTCTGGCAGTGTGAATTATAGGCTGGTGATCCTTTGCTCTTTGTCTAAAATTCATATATGAGTGAGTACATACCATGATCTTTTTTTTGTGACTGGGTTACCTCACTCAGGATGGTTTCTTCAAGTTCCATCCATTTGCCTGTGAATTTCAAGATTCCATTTCCCCCCACTGAGTAGTATTCCATTGTGTAAATCTGCCACATCTTCTTTATCCATTCTTCAGTTGAGAGGCATCTAGGTTGCTTCCAGGTTCTTGCTATTACAAATAATGCTCCTGTGAACATAGTTGAACATATGTCTTTGTTGCATGGATGTGGATCATTTGGGTATATGGCTAAGAGTGGAATTGCTGGGTCCTGTGGTAGACTGATTCCCATTTTCCTGAGGAACCGCCATACTGATCTCCAAACTGACTGTACAAGTTTGTACTCCCACCAGCAGTGGAGGAGTGTTCCCCTTTCTCCACATCCTATCTAGCATAAGCTGTCATTGGTGTTTCTAATTTTAGCCATTCTGACAGGAGTAAGATTTAGGGATCTCAAAGTTGTTTTGATTTGCATTTCTCTGATTGCTAAGGATGTTGAGCACTTTCTTAAGTGTCTTTCAGCCATTTTGTATTACTCTATTGAGATTTCTCTATTCAGTTCTATACCCCACTTTTTAATATGGTTATTTGGTGTGTTGTTGACTAGTTTCTTGAGTTCTTTGTGTATTTTGAAGATCAGCCCTCTGTCAGATGTGGGGTTGGTGAAGATCTTTTCCCAGTCTGTGAGCTGCCGTTTGGTCTTGTCAACTGTGTCCTTTGCCTTACAGAAGCTTCTCAGTTTAAGGAGGTCCCATTTATTAATTGTCAATCTCAGTGTCTGTGCTACTAGTGTTATGTTCAGGAAGTGGTCTCCTGTACCAATTTGTTCAAGGGTACCTCCCACTTTCTCTTCTAAGAGGTTCAGCGTGGCTGGATTTATGTTGTGGTCTTATTCTTGCTAAATAACGATGTGTACATGAGATGCAATGAAAGTTTGCCTTTCAATGAGACTGTTCTCTATAGCACATCATTCTACAATTTACATGTTTACTATAAATTAAGAAAAGCTCATTTTTAACAGGCCTAGAAATATTTATTACTCACCTCTCTTCAACAACAATCGAAAGAAGAATTTAACTTCAGGAGGTCATGCTTAGCTAGTTTTGTAATAGCCTTGCATCAAAATCCTATTAACTGAACAATAAAATGACTGCAAGAGATAATTTAAAAGAATATGTAACAAAATATTTTATAACTTTCATAATAACAGAGTAAATGCAAATTCATTATATACTACAATAATAACTCTTATTAACACATGGTAAAAATAAATGAACAATACATAAAGACGACAGAGACAATTATATCCTAAGATTCTACATTTCATTCTTCTTAAAAATGAGTGAAAATAGTGTCATCATTTGGAATGGCATGAATTTTAAGATTGTTTTCCAAGTAAACATTAGTTGTTATTGATTTCTGTTGATTCAAAGCAAACCCAAATGCACTAGATTTATAACCATATCAAATTACAACATTTCACTTTAAAAGAATCTGAAATGAGTTATTAAGTGGAAATGAGTTTTGCAAGTACAATCAAGGAGAAATTTGAAATTTGAAAATATTTGGCTCTAGTCTTAATGATTATTGAACACTTATCAAGCACTACAGTCCATGACTCGGTTGTATCAGCTTCCCAAATGAGGATTTTCATTCCTCGTGTAAGGATGACAAACAATACAAGATCAAATGACCTTAAGCTCTGGTCCTGTGCAGAACAACTTGTAATGTCAGTCCAGTTTAGTCAGCTTTCATTTTCATGTTTAGACTTCAGTTTGTAATGATATCTTAAGGTTCACGTAGAACTATGTGGAAGGAAGGGACTTCCCATATCCTACACATATATGTTCCTTTCTACCATCAAAAGTCTTCCCCCATCCTGAGTGAATATGTGGTCTGTTCTGTGGGAGGGAATACATGTCTGGAACCTGTAAAAAGCTTATTTGGAGAGGTCCCAGGCACTTCGGGTGAGTTTACTAAAGATGATATTTTGCTAAGTAAGCACAAATTTAAATGTCCTTCCAAATGCTTATGTTTGTACTCATAGACTGGTGCGATTTTCAGAAAATTTCAGTAGAGAACTCCATTTGGGTAATGAACAAGATCAGATCAGAGTGTTGAGAATAAGGGCCCCTGGGTGCTCAGCCCTAAATGGGATATTGGTACTACCTGCTCTGTAGTTGTCTTAGTCAATGTTCTATTGCTGTGAAGAGACATCATGACTGGAAATTCTTATAAGAGAAAGCATTTAATTGGGGCTTGCTTACATTTTCAGAGTAATCATGGTAGGCAGCATGGTGGTACACACAGAGATATGGTCTGTAGAAGTAGCTGAGAGTTTTATATCTGAATCTGCAGGCAGAAGGGATAGAGGGACCCTGAGCATGGCTTGGGCTTTTGAAACTTCAAAGCCCAACTTCAGTGACATACTTCCTTCAGCAAGACCACATTTCCTAATCCTTCACAAGTAGTGCCACTCCATAATGACTCAGGGTCGAAATATATGACCTTGTAGGTTCCATTCTTACACACACCACCACAGAGACCCACAGAAGAAGGGATGTCATGGCTGTAAGAGCAGAAGAATGGGGTCAGTACCTTGACGTTTTATCGTCATGATATGACATGACTGTAACAATCATAACTGTGCAGCAGGTGTGAGTGCCTGCAGGAGACATGGGCGCGCACACACGCACACTCAGAAAAAGCAGGAGGCAGACTAGATAGGAAGAGAGAGGTTAGCAACAGGGATGCGGGTGAGTGTGAGACAAGAGTGTGATTGCAATGCATTGTATGCAAGCAATACATCATAAACACAAATTGAGAACCAATAAAACAAAAGAAAATGGAATCTTACCACAATTGGTATGCTTTTACAATTGATGAATTCTCGTTGACACTTCATCACCCCAAATCTATAATGTTTTTTATGCTTGTATTCATTCTATGGACTTTGAGAATTTTTTTTTCCCTGAGACATGGTTTCTCTGTGTAGCTCTGGATGTCCCGGAACTCAAATGTATGAACCTACTAGTATAGCATTAAAAAGACCATTTCCACTTCCCATTTACGGTAACTTATTTAGCCCTCTTCTTTCCCAACTTCTGGAAACCACATACATACATATTTATTTATTTGTGTGTTTATTTTTGTTAGACCTTATAATTGATACTATTAAGTGGGAAAACCTCAAAACTGGCTAGGTCACAGGCCATAGGCCACAGGGGAGAACCTAATACGATTATCCTGATTGATAAATGGTCACAGTGTCAAACTTCTCCCTGAGTTTTTAGCTTTAGCTAAAGGTCAGTGCACCTTTCAGCCCTCATCAGGGAAGCTTTTTTTGCAGTAGATGGTAATTAGAGCAAAGACCCACAGCTGGGCAGTGTACAGAGCATAAGAGCCTGTAGACTGCTCAGCTCTAAGTGGGATGTCTCTATAATACCCACTTTTACTTTAGCTTAGTGAGTGAGATCATGAGAGAGGAGGGAGAAAGATTGTAACAACCCTGATGTAACAACTGGAGGCAGTGGACACCTGCAGTGAAATATTGTTTGCTGGAGACACCTGCAGTGAAACTTTGTTTGCTGGAAATGACTGGCCTGTTCCACAAAGGAGCTCACAGTAGGTGTGACTGAGTTTGGATACTATTTTTTTTTTTTAAACCACAGATTGTCAGGGGCTAGATGTATCTTTTAAAGTGAAATTGTTGAATTCCATGTATTTTAGGGAAACATACTTACTTTGATGTTATAAAGCCATGCAAATAAACTCCTGTTTAATTTTTGTGATTTCCCATGTAGGTAATATATACTGATGTGATCAATTTTATAATTAAAACTAAAGTGTGTTCCATTTATACTATTTTGGTTTATCAGTTTTTTTATGCATGTACTGCACCTAAATATATGATTTAGCTTTTTTGTTTTTAAATAGAATTCATAAATTGATTCATAAAGAGCAACATTAGGGATGTGACTCTCTTTTGTCAGAAAATTTATGTGGGAGATAACTCTCTGATAAGCATTACATAATACAACCCCTTGATTACAAAACACCAAGGCTACTGAATTTGAAGGTGGAATTACAGCAGTGAAATTCAGCTGGTAGGTTGTGTCTTTTATTAATGGCTTCTGGTTTAATGCTTCCAGAATAAAACTGTTTCCATCAGAAGTGGTATTCACTGCTGAAAACTAGTAACAAAACTGTCCTCTGAAATAAAGGCAATAGGAAATGAAAATATAGAACACAAGATGCCTTTCAGATGGGAGGGTTTCAAAGTCTATCTTTATGCATCCTCACATTTTGTGATGATGAGCTGACAGTGAAAGATGCTTCACTCCACAGGGCACCTGCGGTCTCCAGAGAATTTCCAGCCACGCACAAAACCAAGCATATGCAAGGGTAAGAAATGTGCCTTTGTATGTTTTATCATCTGGGCACTCTGCAGTTGTAAAAATCAGAAAAAAAAAATCTATGTATGTAGAAATCTGCAAAATGAATGTGTTAGAAAGTCATGTTTATTCAGATATTCAAAATTCCATCTTCAAGCGGTATCAGCCATGGCTATCACTATACACAAATGGCACATTAACTGTTCAACTGTACATGTGTGAATTTTTTTTTTTTTTTAGAATACAGGATACTATGCTTCTATTTCATATAACAGGATGGATGATATTTTAATGGAAGCACCTGAAATTGTGAAACAAGCTGAATTATGCATAACACAATCCTGAATACTTCATAATGCATCCTGCTCCGCCTTTTATTATAAGATGGTATTTATCCCAGTTCCTACACTCATGCTACAGCTGTGTGAGCTGTTATAACTGCATTCATTCATTTCAGTCTTATGTCCTCTGGTGATGGTCTTGGAAGAAGAGGTCTTTGGGTAATCTGATCATAAAGGGATAGTCTTCATGACTGGGACTAAGGATTCTGGGGAAGGAGTCTCACATACCTACCTTCCATGTCCTGAGGACACAGGAATAAAATATAGTCTAACTAATCAGCAACCATCACCAGATTCTGCATTCTCAGAGCCTTGACCTGGCATTTTGCAGCTTCCTGAACAATGGGAAATAAATCTGTGTTCTTCATATGCTTCCCACTCATGGTATTTAGTCATAGCAGCCGGAGTGGGATTAAGACATGTGTAGACTGAGTGAGGATACAACATAGTTACCATTACAATATCTTCTACACAGTTTTCTGTATTTGAACATTAAGTCCTTGCATACAAAGTCAGATGTTTTCCTAGAGTATGTAGATAATTTTTGTGTTCACAGTTAGCTTTGTTCCTTAAGTGTATAGTACATATATTGTTAAGCTGAACGATTTAATGGGAAATAAATCAATGAATATGAATAATAAAGATTATCCCTCAAGCTTGGTTTATTTTTAACAACATTTTATTTATTTATTTTTTTATAAATTGTGACTATACAAGAAAAAAAATACAATGCAACTAGCTTTCTTTTTCTAGTTCATCTATATACAAAGACCATAAAACCAGGTAACCATCTAATGAAAAACAAGCACACTGAGGACTGGTACCCATGAGTGTGGTTGGAAGTGGAATTAACACAGGAAACTAATTCCCCACATTGTCCTCTTTTCAAATGTTTGCTTTTAATGTTTTAACCTGTTTGGAATTTAAATATATTTACTCTTAGATTTGAAGAATGAAGGAAGTGTTAGATAAAATCTATTTACTTGATTAGTGTAATTCTTTTTTAAGAATGGACCTTTTTTTTTAAGTACCTTCTAATTATTCTTTGTTAGGCAAATCCAGATTTTTATAGGTACTAACCATTGTCTGCCCTTGTTCTGCATTTGTATGTGATTCGGCCTGACATTCTTAATGCTTTAGAACCCAATATTTTTACATTTATTCTGATATATTTGTTAATGATTGTTTTCACTACACATTCTGATGGCAAACATCAGGGATACAAAGGGAATGCCAGATGACAGGAAAAAAAAATCAAGGGCTTGAGATGAAACAAACTAGAAATCATTTTAGTTCATAAAATTAATATACTGACATTTCAAAAAATACAGTGTCATGGCGAGTTCATAATAAAAGTGCAAAAGTGATAATGATAGCTGTTATTAATATGTTTTTGCATAGTTGATGCTAGAGATTAAATAACAGTGCCTGCCTTACTTCTGAAGTTAGGTTCATTCTATACAGAGTATAATGAACATCTATAGACCTAAAATCTTATCCAAATTACAGAGGTAGTGTTTGTAGAGATATTTATTTCTAGTAAATGCCTTTTATTTAAGGTCAAAGATGATTGGAAGTTATGTTTGTTTATTTGTTTTTTTCAACATTGACGCATCTGACTTAGTTTGCAGCCCATCACCCAAAGACCCCTATGTAGTAGGATGAGGTTCCCATGGGCATCTTAGTGAAGGGACTTTCAGTTTCAAGGAATCTTGGCAGAGCTTGATTCTTTTATAAACCCTCTTATAAACCTTCTAGTACAAGTTTTAGCATGTAAAAAGTCAGGCCGTTAATTAGCATTTTACAAAGACCTTGGGGCGGTTCCTTTGGTCCTGTTATTCAAATAATGACAGGCTTATTCCTTTCTGTCTGACAAACACAACACTTCTTGTTAGTCTTTCCTTATTAACCTGATTGAGATTTCTAGTATCCTGGCTCTGGATAAGGTTGCCATAAAAACATAACCTTTATAGAATGTATTGCAAATCGGCCCACCAGGTGGATATCATCCCATGGCCATTTACATCATAAAACAGAAGGCCATCGGAAACCTGAATTCTAGAAAGAGAAAACCCACTCTCACTTTTCATGACATCCAATATGAGCTTGCATTCCCTGTGAGAGCTCTCACTGTGAAGTCTTACACATTGAAAAATGGCTGATAGGCTACAAAACTCTGCTGTGTGAAATCAGGTCAGTCTAATGTTCACTGTAGCTAAACCCCTCTGGTAAGATAGCAGGCTGTCTACCAGTCCTAGGACCAGTGATCAGAATCCATCAAAGCTCTCTCTTGTTTACAGCATTCTGGCAAGTGGCCAGGACCTGATGCCTGCTGTTCCCTAGTATGTGGCTACTCAGTTCTGCCACCTGGCCCTGCTTGTCCTAGTTGTCAGGATCTTTGGATTCGGAGAGAGAACACATTAGCAATAAGGCTTCCCGCTGCTGTGCCAGACCTGCAAGGCAAAACCAACTCAGAGTTGCTGGGGCAACATTCACTAACACATTTCTCAAAGGCTTGATTGTTAGTGCTATCTTTGGGAGTTAGAATTTCTGGTATCCCAAAAACCTACAGTGTGGGTGATCTTTGCATGGGAGGCGGGGGGGGGGGGGCTAACATACCAGTTAGGCAAATTACTAGAGCCATTCCCAGCCATCCAAGCTAAATCACTGAATACAGACTCTTTGCTTAGGATGCTCAGTTGACAAACACATTACCTTCCACCAGGATCCCACACCTAAAGTTCACATCTAGTTAGATGGTTATTTGACATATACCTAGGCAGTTGGATTATATTCATAAACAGGGCACAAAAGCAATGGAGTATCATATAGAAATCAACACTGTTATGAGAAATAGTTTAGTTACTTCCCAAAACCTCAACAGTTCACTGCAACATGTTTTATGCTGGAAAAGTACCCAGTGCTTTTCATTGCTAAAAATGCTGCTATAAACTCAAAAGCATGTTGTCTTAACATTATTACTGGTGTGATGAAAAACCATGATCAAAAAAAAAAAAAAAATCTTGGGGAGGAAAGGATTTATTTGGCTTGTACATCCTGAGTCATAGTACAGAAGGAAGGGAGTCACAGCAGGAACTCAAACCACTTAGGAATCTGGAGGCAGGAGTGGATTCAGAGGCTACGAAGGGTTGCTCTTCCTGGCTTGCTCCTTGTCTCAGTTAGTATTTCCTTTGCTGTGAAGAGACACCATGACCACAGCAGCTCTCATAAAGGAAAACATTTCATTGTGGTGGCTGGCTTACAGTTCAGAGGTTTAGTCCATTTTCATCATGGCGGGAAGCGTGGGGAAGAGAGGCTTTCCCATCGATAACTAATTAAGATGCCCCACAGCTGGATCTTATGGGGGAAATTTCTCAGTTGAAGTTCTTTCCTGTCAGCTTGACTCTACCTTGTGTTGACGTACAAGTAGCCAGCAAGCACAGGCCAGAAAACAACACCTGAAACCCCAGCCCACAAAGTTACAAAATGTGTGATTTTGATTGTGGTTCTGAGCCCTGACACTGAACAATTCCTAGTGTTTATGCACCTAAACTTGTTGACGTTGGACTCGCCCATTTCAGCCACCAGGTAAATACAATTGTTAAGAGGTATCAGGGAATTCTATACATATTTGCTTAAAAGTAACGGAGGAACCACATGTCAGTAGGTCTGTTACTTTGCCATGTGGTTTTTCTCATTTAATTTTTTTTTCTTGCTGAGCTTCATTTAAAAAATCATATGTGGAGAAAGTTCAGTGCAATTTAACCAGCAGGAAAATGAATTTATTATGGAGTGTTAAGAACAACAAAGAAACAGGACTGCCGGGGGCATTTATTTTGGAAATACCACCCAGAGGGCGAAGGCTAAAGAGTCAATTTCTACTCAACAGGACAGAAACAGGGAATGGAGGAGGCTGAGTGACTTGGTTAGCAGGGTGCTTTAGGGCACACAGAGTCCATGCAAAATAATCATATTGGTTTGAAGGTGGGGATGGAAAACCATAGCCGTGGGGAAGTTTGTTCCTGTGGCCCCCGCCATTAAAAGTCTGGATCTGGGAGGCTGAAAAATCAGACTTTAACCCTGACTCCCAGAGTGCCTCCGTGGGTTAGTGTAAAGCAATTGAATTCATGGACAATGCCCTCTTGGGAGAATGCTCATTATCTTATATCACAATAGACAAGGGAATTTGCTGACAAATCAGTATTTGATTGGCATGCACTTGGGATATGTGAACTCATGACAAGACATACATAGCCTCTCTCTGCTATCTATTGACTTTGAAATGGCTTACCTTCCTCTCTCCTGCATTATATTTAGAAAAAAAAATTTTTGATTGTTCTCATTAAAAAAAAAATCTTCCCCTTTTAAAGCTATTTCGTTTTTTTTAATGGAATAATTTGTTACCCACTGCAAAACTTGATCAACAAAAGTTCTTAATATATGTGTCTAGTATATTTTTTCATTGGTCTTAGTCAGTATATTTTGTTAAATTGATGCTGATTTTAAGTGACACTGTAATCTAAACATCAAAAGTAGACATTGTTGTTACACACCGAAGGTCACAAAAGGTAAAATTCACCAACCACTAAAGCCAAATGGAATTCAAACCCTTCATCTTTTGATGCAGACCCGTAAGGGTATTTATTATTGAAAAACACTGTTCATTAAATTATCCTTAAAGACTATAAGTAAAATAACACAGAGATATATTTCTGACTTTTTTAGAGCTCAGTATGGAGAATGAATTCTTGAACAGGCAGGGCTGTCTGTCTTTGTGGCGTCTGAGGAAGCCGCTGCCTGAATTTTTGATAGAATTAAAGACAGTTTAAAGGACTGAGCATTAGAGCGTGGAAAGCAACAAGACCCTCTATTCGTTTTGTAGTGATTTTGTTATTTCCATAGATTACATTCTTTGTAAATATTTCACGAATCTACATTGCTCATAAAGGCCATCTTGGCTGCGTGGGTACATGCCCATTTTCTGTGCTTAAAGGCAACTCCACCTTTCTGATTGTTTTTCCTGCACAGGAGATAAGGGCTTCAGTAAATTCAGATAGCCATCTCGGCAGGTGCACAAGCGAGATCCCTAACTTGCCTGAAAACCTCAAAAGACCTTTTAGAGTAGCCAGTGTTAACGTTGTAACAAATAGACTTACAGCTAGTAAAGGCTTGCTAAAGAAGACAGCAGAAGCCAGACAGACAATTTTGCTGCTCAAACTATGGTCAGAATCAGGGCCCCACACTCACTAATGGCTTGACTATATGCAAGAGTTTCCCCACAGTATCATTTCTTTCATGTTAAAACGAGACGACGCTCATTTTACTAGATGATGATAAAGAAACAGAAAACAAAACAAAATAAAGTCAGATAACATCAGTGTTTGCCTTTCAATGGCAACTTAGTATCTTTCAGGTGGTTTGAATAAGGAGGAGGCAACCCACACAGCGTTTTTGTTACAATTGCAAAGGCAGTTTCCACCCGCCTTTGCTGACTTGATGGGGTTGACAATTCATCTCCAAACCATTTTAGGAACAGTGAAGATAGGAGTGTTTACTTGTGTTAGTGCTGTGTCATACTTCTCCTTGTGGGGTGTGATGGGCTCTACGCCTTGGTCTTTTTGACATTCACCTTTTTAGCTCTTCTAGAACAGAAGTAACAGAGACAGATAAAATAATACTCCTAATGAAGTTAATTGTCATTCTTGAGTCAATCACAGGGTGCCTAGGTTCAGCTCCACATCCTCACTGCCCTAGCGCAGAACCTTTGGGAAACTGCATTTCTCACTTGAAATTGAGAAAATTGGGGACCAAATGCGTTTAAGGATTTGCCCAGACACATTTTTGCTCTGATTTGATTTTAATAGAGCAAGTCTGGCAAGAATAAGGTTGCAGAACATTGTCAGTGAATGCGCCAGCTCAGAACAGTGGATATGATCAATTTGATGTTTCATTATCCTTGTAAATTAGGAGGAGCTATTCCAGACAGCATAGAAGGGTTGATAGCAGGGGGCCACCCACATTCAGAGTGACCTGTTACACTGCATGATTCCTACCTTGGGAACCACCCACAGCTGGCCACCTCCATATCTTCATGCTGGGTTTGTTTTTAAGCTGCCTCACATTATTTTAGAAAGATACAGTATGCTTTTTCCAACACTTTTTAATAAGCGCTTCTTATATGCTAGTCTTCTCCTTGTGGCCTAGATCTTCAGCCATACCCTTCATCCATCTTATAGAAAAGCATCTGTAGTTTCAAGAGGGTAAGATTGATGAAATGTTATAATGAAATTATGAAAGGATGTGGAACATGCTAACCACTTCCCCAAAAGCCACTATTATGTGTGGCCCTTAAGTGCTAAACATCAAATTTGTTTTTTTTCTTATAAAGCAAGCATATAGTATTTTTTTATTGTTTCTCACAAAGCATTTTGATATAGCCAACTTCAAAGGTGAAACGGGAGTGGGGAGAGATTATTACAGGGAATAAAACTGAAGACTGCCATTTCCTTATCTTTACTTGATTAAATAATACTGACTTTTGGACCTACCGACTTTTAAATTCTTCTTGCTTGTTTTTGTTGTTGTTTTATTGTGCGTCATTGTATTAAAGTCTTCTATTTGAGAGGATAGCATCCTCTACCCTGGTGAAGTCTAGTCATCATAGGTTGGGATCAGTTCGGGAAAAGAACTGTTAATGAGCACATGCAACAGCTGCGATTCATATGTTTTTCTCTAGAACAAGCCTTGCTATTAATTTCACTTGCAATGAGTTTAGCTTGTTTATATGCACCCTAGGCAGTATAGTCAATACCAACTCAAGCACTGCTCAGGTATACTTCAAGCTAACCAAAGTGTTCAATTGGGACTAAAGATACTTTCTAGTCTTTGGCCATGGAGCCCTGTAGACCTTCAAAGTCAGCTGGGTGTTATTCATTCATTTCTTCAAGGTCCAAGAATCATTACCTTCCTTCAGTTTCCAGCTTTGGTCTTTGTAGAGAAGTCATAATTTAGTCCACATGTGACCAACTCATTCCTAATTAAGCTCCTTGAATTCCCAATATTTTTGAATTCCTAACATAATTGAATAGATGCCATAGCCACCATTTTTATAAGTTCCCTATCAGTTAATTTAAAAATAGAGGGTTCTACTAAGAATAATGTTTTTTTGCTGGTTCAATGTATATTGTTATTAGTGATGAATACTCAGATTGACCTAGCCAGCATGTGACCTTGGGCCTGCCGCTTTGCCTTTGTGTCTCCTCATAATTTCAGAAATTAGACTGGAACAAATACACAGTCTTAATGTGATAACTTGTGAGCATGTAATCAAGTGTAAAAGGTAAAGTGTTTTGCACAGAGTCTGAGTAAATGCGGTACCCAATGATGGCGAAGAAGTATTGTTTTCCTTAGAGGCCTTTTGAAAAAAATTCAGATCATTCTCCAACACCAAGCTTACAGTGTTGTTGTAATAAGACTGGCAAACAAGGATACAAACGGCATCATGATCACAAAGGGATTTCTCTTCAGGCATGCCACAGTCTCTGCCTAAGCTTATGGATTCCCTGGGATGCAGGGTGAAGGCGGTTGATTCTGGAGCCTGATCATATTTGATCTGAACTCCAGCTTCACATCCCTCACACATGAAAAATAAAGGTCGATAATAATTCATATTTAGTTATTACTGTGGAAATATCAAAACCTGCCAACGAGGAAGTTTTGATCAGTAAATTCCTCTTATGTTTCATTTTAGTGAGGATTAATCTAGCAATTTAAGAAAAAGCTGGTGCCCATTTTTCTCTCTTTTGTTATTCTTAGTAGAATTAAACCTTCAAGCTTCATCGACTATTGGCTGAAATTTCATTACTTTTATGTCTTATCAAATTATTTACTTTGTCAGGCATTTGCCACCCACTTTTCTTCAGGAATTTCAGTTCAGATTTATTTTAAAGTACAAATGTGCTACCCTTGCTGACGACAAAGTGTGCTAGTGGCGGACAGAGAAGAAACACAAGAGAAACTCATTAGGAGGACAGAATTTGTTTTTCTGATGCCATTGAGGGTGTGATGGATTTCAGGGGGGGGTGTGTCACTGATGGAGCACACAAGCATGCAAATCCAATTTGCGAGAAGAGAAATGGCCCCTTCTTCCAAGGATGCTAAATTCTCCTCTGCTCAATTGTGGCACCTCATTTTACTTGCTTCTTTCAGGAAACACATTTGCGGATGTCTCATGTACTTACATGGGTTTTAAGAAGTTCACTTTGTTAAATATGAAAGCGTCTTTAGTTGTATTTATTTGTCATCCCTCACACGGAGGTGGAGTGAGGACAGTGTACCTGGCTGTGATGCTCAGGCGTAGAGTAAATATTCATTCTACATTTTCAAGCTTCTGATCCTGTGAATTCCCTTCCTTCTTGGCCCCAAGACTGTCACCACCACAGATGGATGAACATCCTGGGGAAATATCTAAAGGTGATTGATTTCCTGAGTTTTCATGTTCCAAGTACATAAAAGCTTTTAAAATTATTGATGTGCTTTTGCCTAGTACTTTAATACATTACAAGGATTAATACTTACGTTACAAACTTGGGACACAGTGTATACTTATTATATTTCAATAAAAATCCATTAAATTACAATATATACCAGAAAATTCCCTTGTAGTAGATTACTAAGGGTAGTTTAAGGTGGTACCATTCCAGAAGATAGTGTTGAGTTATAAGTGTGATGTATGTTTCTACAGTTACGAACCTTGTTAAAGTAGCCTAATGAGATTAAGCTTGTAGCCTCTAAAATGTCCATTGGTGACATTTGTCACATAGGATTAAACATGAAGGATGTATGAATATAAGTGTGCATGTACATTTTTATATCTATGTATAATCTTTCTTTTCAGAAAAGGACAGACATTGTCTAATTATATGTGTGGCTTTACTGTAACAACAACAGAGCTGTTGTTTGTTCTATGGACATAGACTTGAAGGCACGCTTCCTTCAATGGGAGCCTGGTGTAAAGACGCTGGCATTACTCTCAGAGAAGACAAGTACAAATGGCAGGGATCATAAATACATGTATAGATCTTTGTCTCATCCAAGTATCGCACTACAGTAACAGCACCTGAAAACAAAACAAAACACCAGAAAAAGCACAAAGCAGATCAAAGGAGAAAGGCCAATGATCTTAGAGGTGGAAAAGGAGATGTATCTGTTGAAAGAGAACCGGCAATCAAGTAAGATGAGAAGAGACAGCAGCATGTAGGAAGGTAAGTCTATGGGGCAGAACTCTAAATAGTGGAGAACTAGGATGCTCTAGGAACTTGGAGCAAAGGACGGGCTGAAGATGGTGGGTGGGTGGGTGGGGCTCCAGATGCTCTAGGAGCTATCTTTATCAGACAGTCCTTCTCATTTGAGCTCTTAGGCAAACACCTTCTTTTCCCCCTACTGGCTAGACTACAAACTACAAGAAATAAGAAAGGCATGAAACACGGAGGCTAAGGTGCTCATTAGATGCATACAGAAGTTTGAGGTTGATGTGGCTTAGACTTCATTATCCTCACCCCTAAGGATATTGAAGCGTTTTCTCTGAATAAATTAACAACTTTTCTCTGAATGAATTGACAAGTGCATTAAAAAGGAAGCTGGGGAACAGCTGAGAAAATTACATAGAGCTGGGCCGAGTGTAAGTAACTGTGGGTGCTCAGCTCCGGACAGGTTGTCTGTGTCAACCTTCTCCATTCCAAGGCTCAGGAAACACCGGGAGGAGGATGCAGAAAGAATGTAAGAGCTGATGTATGGGGAGGAGGCTGTGTAACACTGGCTCCTGGGTATGACCCTTACACACAACAATTCACAGAAGCCGTGGCTACCTGGGCAAGATCAAGCCAGTCAAAATTACAACATGGATGGAGGGGAGGCCATGAAGCCCACTCCTAGCAGAGGAGCTTTTGACAGTTCACGGCACAGTAGAGTTCCTATAGTTACTAATAACAGTGCATTTCAAAATCCCCAGGAGACAAGACTTTCAGTGTTTGTTGTCAGAAAGGAATGATCATTGTCTGAAGTGATAGATATGCTATTTACTTATCTATGATCCTTGCACATTGTATGCAGGTGACAAAAATCAGTTTCCCTCAGACATGAACAATGACTACAGGTCAAAAACCAAAACAAAACAAAAACAAAAAAGCAGAAAAATACTAATTATTAATATCTATCAATATCTATGTCTGTCTATATCTCAGCATATTCAGGGATATAAATACAGAGATAAAAGTAGAGACAGAGATGACTAGCCATAGAGATAGAGATAAATAGAGACAGAGAACAAGATTTAATGTTGGCAGAAGCCCAGCCATTTACCTGGGTTAGATCCCTGGCGCTTGTGAAGCTCTTCTCCGGCAGGCACAGATATCACAGCTGTCTGCTTAAATACCTAAATTAGAACAAGACACAGACTTCAAGGGAACACAAGCAATTCATGAAGAAGGACGGACAAATGCAATGATAATACACGCTGGAAGAAAATAAAATCACAAAACTTAATATCCATTAAAAAAACAAAACAACAACAACAACAACAAAAAACCCAACCCACTACCTGCTCTTTTTTTTTTTTTCTTAAAGAAAGGAAAGAGAAGGCACTGTTAATTACTACCCATTTTCTCTTTAGAATGGGATGTGAAGTTAGAGTAACCAGCCCTTATCAGCATTGAAGAATGTGCCCTTCCTATACTGAGCGATGAAAGTGGCCCTCCCGAAAACCACCAGCTGGCTTTGAGATGGTGATTGCATTTTGGTGTTTGGACTCATGGCTCTAAAAGTGCCCAGAGTGAAGCCCACACAAGGAAGGCGTCTTCCGTTCCTAGCATCCAGGCCGACAATTTCCTATGGTCATGCTGGTGCCTGTAAGATCTTGTTCCCTCCATTTCAGCACTCTCTAGACCACTTGGGCCCTCCCTATTTTCTCTTCTTCAAATCCTCTTCCTCTTTAATGACACAGCCACAGCCGGGGCTGAAGAGACACCCCCCCCCCTCCCCGTGGATAAAGGTGCCTTGCTGCCAAGCCGGATGTGATGAGTTTAATCCCTGGAACTCAGGTGACAGGAGAGAGAAAAGAGTGATCTGGAAGCTGTCCTCTGATTCCTTTGTGTGGTGTCTTGCACGCGCATGCCTTTTCCCACAATAAATGTGTAATAACGAATTACAATTAAAATTCTATTCAGTCTCCACAGTCATTCCCTGGTAAGTTAACTTGGCTCCTTTGTTCCTCCCCCCCCCCCCGGTTCTTATTGATAAAATCTCAATGATTAAACCTTTTTGCCTGTATCACACTCATTACTACGGACGTCATTGGAGTTAAACTTGTAGCATTATTGTTCTCTGTAAACAGGTTTCTCTGTCCCACCCCCTCTGTAGCCTCTTTTAAATTCCATGTTAATTTTCAACCTTTTGGGCTATGCTCTTATATCCAAACGAACTCATTTCTATTAATCTATGCATTGCCACAGCCGTAGCTTTTACCCGTCTGCTGGCATCTTGTTTTGGGGGCCCCTGACTCAACCCCTCAGCATCTGAGTTCTCAGTTTGGTGGTTCACCTAACCTTATCCTGCCTAGCTATTGGTCAAACAGCTTTTATTATTAACCAATGGGAGCAATACATATTCATAGCATACAGAAAGGCCATTCACTGCAGTTCTCCTCTTAAATCAGAAGGCAATCTTCATCCTGGCCCCAAGGCTGGTGGGAAATCATACGACGTTCCTCTAATTGGTCCTCTGTTCCCCTAGCGGACCTTCCATGGTCTCTTCATCTTCTCAGTTTCTCGCATCTCCCTGGCATCCTCACTCTCCGCTGAGAGTTGCCTCCTGTTTTTCTTGGGGGAAAAAATCAAACAAATGAGGGTACATGGCTTCATTGAATCTGCACCCGTCTACATCTCACTTTAAAAACTGCTAGTGAATCCGATTTTAATCTGCTGCATAGGATTAAGCATTTTGCCACATGCTAGGGAATCATGCTTGGTTCTTGTTTTCACAGTGTTCATAGCCTGACCATGCAGTCTTGGGAAGATGGGATTCAATTTCATTTCATCAGAGGAAGGTTAGGTTCATTATGTCTCCCCCCCCACCCCCCAATCCACTCAAGGTCTAAAGCAGCACACTCTCGAAGCTTCCATCCACCTGCCATCCCAGAGGATAATTAAGCACAGCATAATTATGCAAATCAGACAGTATCAAGTTTACCTTATAATCATAAAGAAAAAAAAAAAAAACAGTGTGACTCTGCTAATTGTAGAAAATTATTAAGACTTCTGATTGAGAGACTGGCTGCACTCAAGCGCGGGCTGTTCCCATGATGATGGCACAGTGCCATCTGCTGGTTCTTCGATTCTGGGTTGAGAGATGATCCCAAAAGTAAGTATGTCCAAGAGGTCTACCATGGGGATGGGGCCTCTGCTTCCGTATGATATCTAATTTCCACATTACGTGAATTCTTAACCTCGTTCAAACCATCAAAGAGACTCTGAGAGAATGAATCTTTGCAAATCAACTATTATCCACATATGCTTTTTATTAGTGTATTTTATTCTTTGAGGAAGTACAGAAGTACATACATACAGTGTATTTCCAACATACTAACTCCTACTTCCTGCCTCCAACTCCTCCAGATTTGCCCCGTGGCCACCTCCTAACTTCATACCCTTTTTTCCTCTTTTTAAAGGCAACCAGTTGGATCCAATTAGTTCTGCCCATGAGTGAGGAGCCATCCACTGGAGCATGGCTAACCTATCAGGGACTGCATATCTAACAGAATGAGACTCTCTCTCCATTAGCAGCTGTAACTGTTGATAGCTCCTTGGGGAATGGTGGAAGCTCACGAGCCCCTCCTCACTTTATACTAGAATGTTTACCGGCTTGTTCTTTTACAGGCAGCCAGAGCTCATGTGAGGTTACGGACACAATGGTCTTGGCATGTGTAGAAGACACTGTTTTGCACCAGAATTCCACAACCCCTGGCTCTTACAAGCTTTCTGCCACCTCTTCATCAATTGTCCCTGAGGCTTGAGGTCTGGGTGTGATATAGATATCTCATATTTAGCTGAGCCCTTCACAGGCACTTTTTCTCTGCATTCTGACCCATTATGATTCTCTGTGTTAACTGTTAGCCATTGCATAGGGGAGCGTCTCTGATGAGCAGTATAGAATTTGATGTTTAGAAGTCAGTATGATGCTATGTCCACTTAGCACAACAATAGTAGTTTTACTTCTGGCGTCGATGAGTTCCTTGGCCACAGATTCTTGAGCAGATTTACAGTACTAGACAGGTTTCCTCCTGTGAAATGGGCCTTGAATCTAATTTAAAAAGAGCTTGTTCACTCCCATAGCATTCATGCTGCTACTGTACCCCTGGGCCTGTCTTGCCAGGCTGGTCAGTAGTGCAGCTCACAGGCTTCCTTGTTGGGTAAGACTTTTAATGATTTTTCTCTGCCAGCAGCATCTATAGCATTTCTAGTACTATGGATGCTAACCGATAGGGAGGAAGCTTCTAGGCCTGTACCGGTTTTACTTCTCTAACTCCTAGAACCAAAGTATACAGTGCCTTCAGAGCAATAGGCTCATGGCATCAAGCTTTTGTTGGCAATCAAAGGCGATGACAATTTCTTACGTTGTTGTAGGAGTCTGTGGAACCCCTCTGACAATAAACTGCAGAGGGCCTATCTACATCTGGCACTGTAACATAGATACACATAATTATTTATATATATACATATATACGTATATATATAAATATATATATAAATAATTATGTGTATATATGTATTTATATATAATGCAAATGACAAAGATATATATGTATATATGTGTGTATATGTACATATATATATGTATATCTTATCAGAAGAAAATTGTCCTTTGTGTAGTATATTAGGATGACTCTATTTAAATTCTCATGAACATAAAATTTACAAAATAGTAGCTTTCTTTATGGATCTTTTCAAATATCCTAAATCTTAGTTACCTGACCTTCCATTTCCTCTTTGTCCTTCCATCTCTTTGAGAACAAGGAGATGGGTCAGAAATGATCCAGGTCAAACTATTCTATGTTGTGATGACAAGACTGAGGTACCGAGACTGTACAATAATTTTCTTAGTTACACTATGATAAATCTTTCTTCCATGTTAGCATTTCATTTCCTGATTCCACTCTCAGTTGGCTGGTTATATTCAAGACAGTATGTTATGTGTGATATATAAAACACATATGTATAACTTAGTCTATAAGGTGGCTGAATATGAATTCTAGTCTAATTTCCCCTTTCATTTTACTGGTGAAAACTACAAAAGGACACCTTTACCATTTACAGGCCATTCCTTTTTTCCTTTATTTAATGTTATTCTGAAAGGTTACCTCAAACATAAATGTTATTGGTTAACTAGAGAAAAAGGTAAAAACAGAACAAATAGTTAATTAAACTGCATATCTTGAAATCTTGACAGCATAGATAATAAATATTGTACTTCTCAAGGGCTGTGTTTTCTCATGAAAGCTGGAATACCATAAGTTCAGTTCTCTATTAACGCCTGGAAAATTGCTTTCTGATGTTGCCAAATCCATGTCGTGGTGACATTCACAGATGCTTAAGGACCATGGTGATTAGAGTGGTATGCTTTGTAATTTGCAAACATGAAGCTAGATATTTATCTGCTTTGGCAGAACTCACTTGTCAGTAGTTTGATGGAAGCACATTCAGATGCTATTTGAAAATATGTATCTCATGAGGCAGCAAACATTTCCCTATTCAGAAAGGAGAAAAATTTTCAGTGTCACAGAGTAATATGTTTATGCAAACTACATATTATTATTTCATCCCTTCAGAGCATACTAATTTGATTCTTAGAATACCATGTGACAATTATATATATATATATATATATATATATATATTTATGTGACAATCCTAAATATATATATATATATACATAGATGTACATATATGTATATATTCCATCATATGTTGCCACCATGCTAGAGATTCCCACACTCATTTCAACATATTACTCTTTTATTTGTTAACTCAATGTCCTTTGAATATTTCATTGTCTCTGTCCTGCAAATCTTTGCATGTATGGATGTGAGCCCCACAATCCTATTGGTGAAAGTAGCTCACCAGCATTTAGATGATTCTGTAGCTCTGATGTTAGTTCCTCAGCTGGCCACATCACAAGTGCAAATCAAAACTGGGTTGGCTTCAGCAGCAGAGTGGGTGAACCATCTTGCTTAAATCTATACAGGAGGGCCTCTCGAGACAAACTGCTGAAATAATAAATTCCTAGGTAGACTTCTAAGTCTCGTTTTTGTTGCTAAGTCAGTTTCAGATTTCAACGGCATGTTCCTTGACCAGTAATAAGAACTGGTATGCTTCGGCTCCCAAGTGGAAAGATGGCTAACTATGACCAGCCACAAAAAAAAAAAAAAAAAAAAAAAAAAAAAACCCTGAGTCACTTAACATCACCAAGGAAAACAACCAGAACTTGGGAAATTGTGTTTTTATGAAGCAAACTGTTTAAAAATGATCTCCGGTGGTACTTAGAATCCAGAGCTGTGCACCCAGAAGTTACTCAGTAGGAAGACTACAGAGGGTGCTTCGTGAAAGCTAAAAGCATATATTTTGCAGGAGTTTTCTGAGATTTGTGTCTGGGCTTTTATAACTCCTAATTGTGTAACAAGGCTTGAACTCTGAACATCACTGTGTTCACACATGGCTGTGGACCTGACTCGTTAAGTCAACTTCTCAAGCCCTTACCAAGTTCCTAGTCTGACCGCCATCAGCATTAACTGAACTCAAGCACAGGCTTTAGAAAGGTGCAGGCTTTAATCACCTCATGAGAGGACACATGCTTTGCTTTATTGGTTGACATTTATGTACTGGTTGGAGCTTCATGTACCTTTTTTATTTACACAGATTCAAGGACATCATGGGGGGGGGGGACAGTAGAGATGGTGATGGCGTTCAGAGAGATCTGTGTCCTAGACACTCCTGGAGCTGTTGTTGCAGGACCCAGAGTGAACACACAGGGACCTTAATCACATTTATTAAAGAGGTCATGATAAATTTTACTTGTATACTTAGTGGTAGATCTGAAATTAATAATATACCTGCTTCTTTACATTCTTATTCCATTATCTTTTCTTTTGAGAACTGGAGGTATAATCTCTTTTTCAAATCTTGTTTTACTGGCTATGTGATAAATTATCCTTAAATGTTAGAGACATTCTTGTGCCTATAATTCAGTCTCAGCATGGTACCCAAAATTATCTTCATGTAGATAGGTTTTGGGGGGGGAGATTTTGTCTGTTCTTTTAGGACCTAGGACTTAACATTCTTGACATTTGTCTTCTAAACATGTAGTATCCAATCATTTGTGTCTGATTGAATGTCCTTACTGAGCCATCCATGCCAAAAGAAATGGACAAGTTTCACATCTTTAAGTTTTAAATATTCTATTATATAATGATGCCACAGTTCCTTCCTTCCCTCCTTCCTTCCTTTCAGATTTATTTGTTTTGTATACAGTCTTCTGCCTGCATGTATGTCTATAAGCCAGAAGAGGGTACCAGATCTCATTACACATGGTTGTGAGCCACCATGTGGTTGCTGGGAATTGAACTCATGACCTCTGGAAGAGGAGATGGTGCTTTTAACATCTGAGCTATCTCTTAAGCCCCTGTACTTTCCTTTTAAGAGAGAATAATGTATATTTAAGGTCAGTTCATCCTTTGGTGAGCAAAGCCTTACATACTCAGAATCTAACACATTCTTTCTGTTTGTCTTCCGGCTGTTTCTCTTCTTTATGATTTGATAGTGACTCTGAATTTCCTGTCACTCCCAATTCTTATGGTGAAGCCTTGCTGCTTCATCTACTTAGGGTCAGTTACCTTCCCTTTCCCCTTTGTCTGGAGAACACAGACTCATCCACTCACTCAACTTCAGTGTAAACACTTTAATGCCTGACTGCTTCTCTGAACACTTTGCTCTGGGCAGTGACTTGTTTTATAAGGCTCTGTTAGTTTGCATGACCTTAGGGCAAGAGTTAAGCACCTAATGGCATCTTCCTGAATGGCCTCAGTATGCACTAGAAACACAGTAACTGTTTGAGAATGGAGTTTGTTGTTGGTTGTTATTTACTCTTTGCTCTTTTGGGAGGCTGCTACTTAGCTCCCAAATAAATCACACAGAGGCTAATTATTACTAATGAGTGCCTGGCCTTAACTTGCCTTAATTTAAATGACCCCATCTACCTGTTGCCTCTGGGCTTTTTCCTTTTACTTCTGTGTATCTTACTTTCACTCTTACTCTGAGGTTGGCTGTGTAGCTGGGTGGCTGGCTCCTGGAGACCTCCTTCTCTCACTCCTAGATCCTCAGTTCTACTGCTCTCCTCCTCCTATTTATTCTCTCTGCCCGCCAGCCCCAGCCACCCTTTCTCCTGCCTTGCCATGGCCCATTTAGCTCTTTATTAGACCAATCAGGTATTTTAGATAGGAAAAGTATCACAGCTTCACAGAGTTAAACAAATGTAGCATTTAAAAAAAAAAAAAAAAAGTAACACATCTTTGCATCATTAAACAAATGTTCCACAGCATAAACAAATGCAACACATTTTAAAATAATATTCTACAACAGGGCCTTAGTTTAATAATAAAGTGAGGACAGAGTTTCTTTCTCACCTGGTCCCACAGCCAGACAGAGGCTATAGCTAGTTTAGTTGGGAGAACATGAGAGTCATAATGTCAGGGTTGTGGGTTCAAGCCTACCTGTTCCCACTACTGTTTAGTTCAAAATAAATACACAGATGCTATATTAATTATGGAAGCCTTCTTATTGGCTAGCTCTCTCTTAATTATTAACCGAGTTCTACTTAAACTATGTATTGCCACAAGGCTGTGGCTTACCCATAGTGCTCTGGAATGTCAATCCTTTGGTAGCTACATGGCATCTTGCTCTGGTGACTCTTCCCTGCTTTCCTTCTTCCTAGCATTCTCCTGGTCCGGTGACCCCACCAATACTTCCTGTCTGGCTACTGGCTAATCAGCATTTATTCATCAACCAATAAGAGAAATGCATATTCACAGCATTTGGAAGGACAACCCCCCATCAATAAAGGGATATGAAAAACTATACAGTGGAATGATCTGTGTACAACCAAACAGCTGGTGTCAGTTGGTTTCACTATTATAGGACGATAAGTAATTATCGTCCCTAGTCAATCAATAAGACTGTTATTTGAACAGAACTAAGAGTCATCTTACAGTGTTAAGTCTCATCTCCATTTAGCATAGCTGGTTAAATCACTTAGGAGATGTCAGGTTTTTTTGTTTACATATAGATATTCCTCCAGCGGCATGGCTCCTCGGGAATTATGTCATCCCTTCGTTCTCCCCAACTTTGCTCCCAGGTGATGGGTTCTAATGAGAGACAGCTCCGAGCCAAATCCCCATCTTTACATTATGTGATAATAAGTGGCCACAAACAGTCACACACTTAATTACCAGGCTGTTCCACCGAGTGCTGCAGGCGGGTCTTAACACAGACAGCTTATAAAGGCTAGAATAGTACTCTGATACCAGCAACAGCCTGCCTAACACTAACTCTAATCAAACACCTCCATGGATAGAAGAGATACGAGCACTCTAAACACAACAGGCACTGAAGCTTGCATGTTCTCTGGCTTTTATTACATGCTTCCGGGAAATGGAGTCATTCCTGTCGGTGTTGGTACTTGCCGATTGCAAGCTTTATGGTATTTTACACTATCAGAATTCCTTACTGGGCTTCCTTGGATGTTGGCCAACATTTTTATACGTATACTACACAATCTGAAAGTGTCACTGGAATGCGTAATTACAGACACAACACCATGACATCCTTTTTGTTTTCTGTGTCTCGCCTTATTCCATGAACAAAACCAGTCTTTTAGTTACAGCTGCTATTCAGTTAAAAGCCAGCAGCTTTTCCCTTGCTGTCTTACTGTTTATAGAAGGCTCCACATCTGGGTGTGGCTTTAGTGAATCTGTATTTTCAGTTTGCCTGAGATCTGGTGGTTTCATGACCTGTTGGTTGTTAAGATGGAAACTTTTCAGTTGCCCTAGGTCCCAGAATAGCCTGAGAACATGCACTCCTGACCAGGAAGGACTCCGGGGGATGGGCTTGCAAAACATTTCCTGGAAACACAAATGCAGATGCCAGATAAGGAGCATGAGCCCAGCCAACAATTGGCCACCTGGGCCCAACCAATCAGGAGCTTGCTAGCCCCTAACTCCAGACTCTACCCTGCTTGAGGGTTTTTGTCTTTATAAGCTCATGTAAAATTGGGCTGAAGCTCTCTCCTCCTCCTCCTTTATGTGGTACAAGTTGAGCCCCAGCCGGCTGGAATCCGAATAAAAAGCCTCTTTTTGTTTTGCATCAAGTGCCAACTTCCCTGGTTTGTGAGATGATCCTTGCATATCGGGATTCAAGTGGGGATCTCCCCAGTGCGGGGATCCAACATGGTCTTCTAGAAATGTATCTCAAGCAAATATGCTTACCTTTCTATTACCCATGGGAAGCAGTGAACATTTTCCTCTCCTTGAAAACTGACAACCTGTGGGAAGAATTCTCAGTCTGCCTAAAGAATCGTCTCTCACCAATATGAAATGTTTCACATGAAATATTGGAACCAACTGGTACAAAACCCCCCATGGAGGTATCTAGAGGATATGGGCACATTGTTCACTGTGTTGTCATATTCTCAACTTGGAATTAATTAACACCATTTTCGAAGTTGCGGGCTTTCTTACTGGCACTGCTATTGTTGTTAGTATTTGAATTTGGTATTTATATCAACATTACAAAGCAGTAATATGTTTGTTGGTAAACTAAAATATTTATTCTTTACCCAATGCCTGTGTCGCCTGGTAGATTCCCTTAGTTAAAATGTTGGAGTAACCAATTGTGTTAAACTTAACTCTGATTAACAGGTTCCTTACATTGGGCATTTAATTTTGAAAACAACACCCAAACATTATCTCCTTGTCACGTTGCTTTATTTGTGCCATAAAGATTTAACATGCAGAACTGTAGCATCTGGAAAATATCTATATGCTTCATTGGAGAAAAAAAAATGTGATTTTTGTAAGCTCAAACAATATTTTAAAAATATAGATATAAAGGTTAATGGAGCCCAAAATGTATCCATGAACTTTATTTATGGAATTTTACATCTTCAGAGCAGCAAAGTTCAATGTTCCCTTATACAGTTGGACTACCTTATATATTCAAATATTTAATCAAAATTGTCATTTTGCTTCTTCAAGTGAAGTTTTAAGATAATAAAAATACATGGATTCATTTCATAGTAGCTGAGAACCAGAAGTCAAGAACCCTAGAGTTGGTATCCTTAGGGGAGGGGGCAGGGGACAACTGGGTCACTGAGTTCAAATGTTCCTGGTGGAATGTGGACATAGAGCAGACTGATGTGTGATGTATTTTTGGTCCTTGTCTAAAGTAAGGTTATATTCATATTTGTATCATCTGTGTGAGAGTCTTGGGACTCCACACTCTTTTCAACACCTACTATGGTTGGTATCTAAACGTTAGATGCTTTGAGAACTTATGACCTAGGGAAAGGTCACCTATGAGAGTTGTAAAGATTCAGGCATTACGCTGGCCTGTCCCTGTCACCTGGCAAAATGCACTCAGGCAGTGCTCTGGTCAGCCCAGGGTTCCATGACTACTAGTCTGCATGCAGGTGCAAAGGACCCCTTTAAATGACAGACCCCGCCCACTTTGCCTCTTTCTTTGTCAATCTCCCCTTTTCATGTCTTCCTCTCTTCTTTTTTGTCCTCTCTCTCTCTCTCTCAAAGTGTAAGAAAATATTAAATAGCCTTCATTTCAAATTCAGTCCTAAAGAAAAGTGAGGAGGTAATGTCACTAGTAAGTTATAATATTTAAGAAATACGGTCGTTATTATAACAAATTCACCTATAAACGCTTGCTCTGTTTTTATGGCCACCAACTCTATTTTATCTTGCAGAGCTAAAGGAAAGGCAGACTCCAGCTGTTATATAGATGAGGATCTACAATGACTAGAGAAATATTTTAAGAAGGTAAAACAGGCGCAATGCATTATAGAAAAACCAGAAATGAAGCTGAAATGTTATAGTTACTCAAAAAATCAGAACATTTCTTTTTAACGTTTAGTAGTCAACGAAGTATGCCACCAGGTAGTCTAATAGAAAAGTTCCAACAAACCCATGGGTGCAGAAGTCATTGAAGAACCACGTGCGTGTGTCCTCTGCATTGTCAGGAAAGCCAGTTTTGTGGTGATATATTATTTATGATTTATTAGAGCTTGCCTGAGGATTCAGAAAGCAAAATCAGCCACAAGCCGTAGAAGCCAGGCACACTTCTTTAATCCCAGCTGCCAGAAGCTACGAGGTGGTGGCTTAATTATAGAACTCAGGATCTGAGTTCAAGGCCACCCAGGGATACATGAGATTAAACCCGTCTAAAAGAGTAACAGATCACACGCCTTTAATCCCAGCACTAGATGGGTATAAAAGATGGAAGCAGGGTCTTCCTTATTCAGTAGATGAGTCATTCATTCTGCAGCCACGCTGAGGCTGAAGAGAACTCATGGAGGCAGGATCAGCTCATTCAGCCTGAGGTAGAGGTAAGAAGCTAGTGGCTGCTACCTGGCTTCCCTGGTCTTCAGCTTGAAGTTTGAACCCCAGGGACCTCTGGGCCCTTTTTTCTCTGTGTTACACAGGTTCTGCCTCCTGACCTCAGTGGTAAGACTGGGTTTTAATCTCAGCATTTCTCTAGAATCAACCTACTGAGGGGCGAATCAGAGGGTAGCACGTCCACCTGCAAATGAACTGTCCTTTTAGACCCAAGGTGTCCCCTCTCCATTTCACTAGTGAGAGGGCTGTCTGTGCTCTCCTGCTGAGCCTTCTTCCAGTTGGTATGTGAGGTTTTGCTCTGCTATGAACAATTAATTCTCTGGCCACAGCCCTCATACGCCCTTCCCCCGCTGTAAGGATTCGGGCGTTACGCTGGCCTGCCCCTGTCACCTGGCAGAATGCACTCAGGCAGTGCCCTGGTCAGCCCAGGATTCCATGAGTACTAGTCTGCAGGCGTAAAGGACCCCTTTCCCCTTTAAAAGTCAGACCCCTGCCCACTTAAGCTCTCTTTTGCGCTCTCTCTCTCTCTCTCTCTCTCTCCTCTCTCCTCTCTCCTCTTCTGTTCCCAGTGCCTCTGTGTCTCTTCCCGTCCCTCTCACTCCCCTTTCTAAATAAACTCATTCAAGCTCTGTCTGCCTGGCGTTTTCCCCTCCACTTGGCCACCTCGATCACATTCACCGGCTATGCAACCACATGGTTCCTTACCTTGGGACCCCACTCACTTGGGACCCTCACCCCCCCACCCCTTCTCCAGCTTTTATTCTTATAACTGTAACTAAAGAATAACACCCATCATGCAATCAGTGGGGCCTTGGAAAAGCTGTGGGTGACATTTGTAGAGAAGCATCCTAGAAAGCTGGCAAGACATGGCTTTGGGTGCTCGTAACTTTAACCCTTGGTGTCCTTTCCTATTTCATCTCCCATGGTGAGAATGCCTGCAAAAGTGTTGCCAGGCTGTGCGAGCTCTGAGCTCTTGTCCTTCATGTCCACAACGAGGAGACAGTGAGTAAGTTCACTGATGGGAAGATTCTCTCCTAATCTCTCAGGTACTTTCAGAACTTGCTGTGGAAATGTCCATGTTCTTTATCCTGGTGAGTTCCCAGTCCATCTGCAAGCTCACAAGATCCACAGTATAGACAGTCATTACGTATGTTACCCAGTAGAAGATAAATACCTCTGCGTTTGTCCTGAAAACAATGGCTAACGATAAAGGCTATTAATACACAAATGAAAGCTGCGGAAATTGGAAGTGTTTGAAGTTTTGAAATGCTCCTTGATGATTAGTGGATACCAGCTACTGCCAATCAGTGGTCTGGGGAAATGTTAATTTAGGAGGTATTGGGGACTCACAGTACTGATCTTTGCAAGAAGAGTTAAGAAGTTGCATTTATGGCAGAGAAGTCCTCCATTATGCTTGCTTCTCCTAAAATGAACTACCCTTAAACAAAATGAACTACCTCCTGTAGCACGACTAATAAAAACCCAGAGACAGATATTGGGGTTCAAGCTGAAGACCAGAAAAGCAAAGCAGCCAGCAAATAGCTCTACCAAGGCTAAAAATGGAGATCCTCTCGTCTCTGTGACTGCAAACTAAATCTCACATGAGACCCTCTCTAGTGCTGGGATTAAAGGTGTGAGCTCTGTTCCTCTTTTAGATGGATTCACTCTCATGTAGCCCTAGGTGGTCTTGGACTCACAGAGATCCATCTGCCTCTGTCTCCGAGTCCTGGGATTAAAGATGTGTGCCACCACCACCCAGCTTCTATGGCTGTCTAGTGTGGCTGGCTTTGCATTCTGATTCCCAGGCAAGTTTATTAAGTCATAAACAATATATCACCACAACCTTCCTCCCATGGGAATTGCTATTGGAAAACCCGAAGCTAAAGGAGACTGTGTTTTAAAAATGGTTGAACTGCCTGTCTTAGTGAGTTGGGGGCACAAATTAGCAGGCAAGTCGGAGAAAAGGCAGTACCTGTAACAAAAAGAAGTATTTAAACTGAACCATTATGATGGAAAATAGAATTAAATTGAGCTGCCTGTTGTCAAGGAGACAGTTGAAGTGATTCCAGTGCCTGATGACAGGATGAGAAAGTGCAAGTGAATGAGAAGGTTAGCAGTATGGAGAATGGGGGAGAATTCAGCCCCAGTTAGAAGGTGTACCAGAGATGGATGGCTGTTCTTTTTCTCTTAAGGGAACAATGGAGATAGTCTGAGGAGGACCTACTGTTTTTTTTTTTTTTTTTCCAGCTAAAACTACTAATGTAGAATTATTTTTAAAAAATAACTTGACCTCTGCCTTTTAATGCCTTTAACGGGGTGGGTGGGGTTGAGTGGGTGGGTGGAGGTGGATGGGGGGTAAATGGAGGGGTGGGAGGAGCATAGAAGGACATCCCCTTCTACATTCAAGCAGTTCCATTCTGATGAGAATCCTGAACCTGTGACTTCTTTGGAGAAAACGGGGTTGAAAAGGCTGCCATTAATGTACCTGCTGGAAGGTGATACTGTTTCTCGGGGGGGGGGGGGGCTTAAGTTTTGAGCTTTTAATATCCATGTTATGTTTTTCAAGTCTGTTCTGTTACAGTACATAGAGGTAGTCTAGTGCTTGAATGTTGAGCATCGATTATCTGTCTTTGCTGCATGGGGCAAGTGAGCTATGCTGAAGAAGACATGAGGGATATAGTCAAATATGCACACAAGTGTAAATCGTCTGGGTGGAAGGGTAAATGTGGAGGGAAGCCGATGTAAAATTTGGTTCCCACCTACGTATCATAAACCTTTCGTACACAACACAAGGGACAGATAACAGTGTTCTCTTGCATTTAGCTTTTCCCTGTGGGGTTATGGTGCCTTATGCTTACTTATATCCATCAAGGTGTGAATAAGACACCATACAATGTACATTCAATTTACATAATTTGAGGAGCTTTGGCTTATTAAAACACTGGAAACTACCACAGTCAGGTTATTTTTATTTATTTATTTTTATTGTGTATGTGTGTGTACACGTGTGCATTTGCACACACAGGTGCTCTCAAGTGTGTGCACACATGCACACGTGCACACACACACACACACACACACACACACATACACGGAGACCAGAAGACCTAGGGTAACAGGCAGTTGTGAGCCAAGAGACCTTGATGTGGGAACCAGGCTCAGATACACAGGAGAATGCAGGACGCAGTTTCTGTCACTGAGCAATCTTTCCAATTCTTGGGGTGTTCAGTCCTTGGCTGGATCCCAAGATGAAAACTCACGGGTCTAGGAAATCAATGCAGCATGCTTGTTGAGAAACTGGAAATCTCAACCAAACTGAAAATCTCTAATCTCCTTTCCTTCTGACAAATCTCGAATCAATTGTTTTCTTTCTTTCTCAGACTACAGAGTCGATGACTGGAGGGTCAGAAACACAGGTTCGGTAGGTCTCACTCGAACTGGCTTGGACAGGTTCCCAAGCTCTCAGGTCCAGTTTTCCTCTGTTCCACGCATTTCACCAAATGGTCTGGCAGCCACCGGGCCTCATTTTCTTCCTGCAAGAAAACACAGACATGTCCTTGACCCCATATTAGGACAGGATCAGGCTCTTTCCATAGTCTAGTGCATGGATCTTTGCATATGACTTGAGCAAAAGTCTCTCGAGTTCCATCATGCCAGAATCTGTCCGCAGCAGATTACTCACGGACTTACACACTCAAAAAATTTAAAATGAAGAGTGCATGATTTAACGCATCGTGTAGAGACTGGGGACACAACTCCCCTCTCCTTACTTTTAGAAGTTGAATTTTCAAGGAGCTACTATGAGCACCCCCCAACAATTTCTTGCCGTTTGGCACAAAATTGCTGAAATGCTTTGCTAGTATATCCAGATCCATTTTCTGTTTTTATAATTCTTGGAACTCCCATATTAGCAAAACATTTTAAATAGTGACTTATCACATGCTCAGTGGCTTCTCCAGTTTGTGCAATGGCCACCAAGAAGCCTGACTACAAATCAACTGCCATGTGCACATATTTTAATCTGCCAAATTCTGCAATATGAGAAATATCCATTTGCCCTAAGTGATTAGGAAGCAGGCCTCATGGATTTACTCCTATGTTAGTTACAGGTAAATATTGTGGGCACACATCACATTGTTTGACAATTTGCCGAGCAGTCTCTTCAGTTAAATCAGATTACTTTCTTAGACTATTACTATTTTGATGATGAAAGCCATGTGACTGTTGAGCTAATTCTACCTGAGATAAAGCAACCATTTTTAAAAAATATTTCTGCTGATTCGGTGCCTTCAGCCAGTGGGCCGGGAAGGCCTGAATGAGCTCTTATATGACCCACAAAGCATGGTGACTTTCTTTGATGAATGGCACTCTGAATCTGCTCAAACAGTATTTTAACCTGATTATTACTAGTTCTAACATATGGAACTGTCTCTATAACTTGAAGAGCTCTAAAAACATGACTATCAGTATATAAATTATATGAATCATTCATTAGAAGCTGAGAAACTATTGCAACAGCTCTTAACTATCTGGACTGAAGCTGTATCTGTCTGTATTACGTATTCTTTTCCATCAATAACATAAGCTGCTTTTCCATTAGAAGAACCATCAGTAAAAACTAACATAGCATTTTTTTATAGGATTACTCCTTATAATTTTAGGGAATATAAAAGGATGCATTAGCCCAAATTGCAACAGTCTATGAGCTGGAAACGGATTATCAATTTTCCCCAAAAATTGAGCCCATAAATCACTGTTTTGAAATAACCAATCAACTTACTGTTTGGTATAGGGAACATGAATTACCCTTGGATCCTTGCCAAAATGTCTCCAAGACTCCATACAGCATTTCTGTACCATACAAGCTACTGCTTCAAAATCCTTGTTATGGTTGCATTTACCTGTTTCCCCAGACAATAGTTGCCTTGCCATAAGTCAGAAGTCTTATGTGGGAAGCACATAAGCCTTATGTAGTCAATGTAGCATCTTCTGATGCTGGATTGCATTCTCTAATTGTAGGAGGACTTGTCTGTCCTCTTTAGTTAGCTGTCTAGGTGAATTGGGATCACTATCTCCTTTCAGAATATTGTTTAAAGGATTCCAATCGCCAGTAGATGCTTTTAAAAAAGGACGTAACCATTGAATATTTCCCAATAACTTCTGAAAATCACTCAATGATCACAAGCTACCTTTCCTAATTTCTAATTTTTGAGACCTAATTACTTTGGATCTAACTGGGCTTTTCAATATCTGAAAGCCAGGCTGTTCACCAGCCAGCGTGCAGTTACCTGGCAAACTATAGAATTTGCTTTCATTGTCATCTACTTCAGTGAAACTGGAACTAAAAGACTGAATTTGAAGATAATTGAAGACAAAAAGTTGCCAGTGTTCTACTTCTCTGTGTAGGGTCAATAAATCTAAATATTTAAATGAGCTGTTTAATGATTTTGGTATGGCTTAATAAGAAACTGCTGTATTGTTTGATAGTCTTTGTATTAAATGGGGTTTTTGAAATCTGTTTTGCTTAGTGTTTATTAGAAGAGACAGTAAATGACTAACAACCTAATTAAAATACCAATAGAGGCCCAAGAATACACACATATATCAGATACAATGATGGCACTCGCAAAGTGCAAGCCAGCCATTGGAATTTTTTACCAGATCTAAGAGCAAATGGACAGTCAGGACTGATGGGGAGCTAATGGGTGATGAGCATATCTCCATCAGCAATGGGAAGCTTATGAAAGGTCAGGAACAGCTGGGTGCTCCTCCCCACTGTTTGCCTAATGGCTTAGAGAGCCAAGGACACTGGTATTCACATGTGGGATTTGTTTTAAGACGTGGCCACACTTGGGCGTTTTGCTTCTTGGCCCAGGCTTCTAATCAGTTTGCTACGTTTGCAGGCAATGCATGATTACAGCTCCACTAGCAGTTGAGAAAATGCCACTCTGCTTCTTGAGAATTAGTCCCTGGAGTAATATGGCTGAGTAGAAATTGGATAGAAAGAAGGATGATGCACATATGCTTGAAGATACACATGTAGCTTTGGGATAGGAACTGTTTTCCCTGGAACTGAGAACCAGACACAAATATAAATCAAATCTCATTTCATACACCATGTCCTAAGTGCTGTCGTTACTGAGCATAATGTCTAACATGTCCTCTTAGAAACAGTTGTATGTGATGGTCTCTATTCATGAGAACACTTAGGAATTAACAACTTCAGAAATCTCAAGATTTAAAATATTCTGTGTAACCCATACATTTAAAAATAATACAGCTTGAAGCTGTATTACATGAAAGGCAAAATCATTACCACTAAGAAGCGGCAAATAGCATTTGTCTGTTGATTTTGCTTCATACATTAAAACCTCATGCAACTATAGCAATTTCTGGATTGTCAACCATTAGACACCATTCTTGAGAGGATTTCATCACATTTCACTTTTACGTATTAAATAGTCCAAGTCCATTGACTTAGAGACACTTTCTTGGAGCATATGATTCCATGTGAATCCCAGGGGAAGAAGGAGTCTCACAAAGGAGTCATATATAGAAGTTCAAAATAATTGATGCCCAGTCCTGTGTGAAGCAGAGATGGATGCCTGTGTGGTCCTGACATAAAATAGAGCCCAGGCAAAGAGGCAGAGGGAAGGAACATGTAGTGAGATTTCTAACTGGTTTTAATAACAACAACAACAAAACAAAACAAAACAAAACAAAACAAAAACCAGAATCAGATATAGGGGTTAATGCAGAAAGATCAAAGATTCAGAGCAGCCAGCCAATAGTTCTTACCTTTACTGAATCCTCAGACTGCCATGAGCTCCTGTATCCTGCCCCTTATATTCTTCTCTCTACCCAGCCTCTGTCTCCACCTCCCTAGTGCTGGGGGGTTAAAGATATGTGAGCTCAAGTACTAGGATTAAAGGTGTGAGCCACCACTGCCTGGCCCTGTTTTTATTTGAGACTAGATCAGTCTCATGTAGCTCAGAGTGGCTTTGAACTCACAGAGATCCACCTGCTTAGACTAGATCAGTCTCATGTCGCTCAGAGTGGCTTTGAACTCACAGAGATCCACCTGCTTCTGCCTCCTGAGTACTGGGAATAAAGGTGTGAACCATAACTGCCTGCCTGTCCTCTATGGCTAACTGGTGGTTAGCTCTGCACTCTGATCTTCAGGCAAACTTTATTTGTTAAAGCACAAACAAGATATCACCACAGGAGTGTTCTGGAATGATGGACTATCAAGAGGAGCTTGACTCTAAGGAGAAGCTCTAGAGGGCATGGCATTCATCAAGGGCCTGGAGAAGGTGTTACTCCTACCATGCTACAAGAAATGCAATGTTCAATCTCCTGTGACAGTTAAGAGGGCAGTAAAAATTCAGTTCATTACTATTCACAGAGATGATAAGATGTCAAACAAACCGACAAAGTGTTCAGTGTTCAACTGCCAGAATCAAATAGATTTTGCAAGTTTGGAAATGGCCACAAGTACCATGCCTGACCCACAGGAGGCAAGGATGCAGTCAATAGAGAAGAAGGATTCCAGAGGCAAGAAAGAAGAAAGAATGAGGATCAGGAGGCGGAGGTAAATCTGTCATATGATCTACCCCTACCTACCTTAAGGCTCATGTGTTTGTAGATTGCATAGTGCTGTACCAAAAAATTGAGTGCAGGAATAGTTTCTCAGTATTGGAAGAGTAAAGCTAAGAGCATGCAAAAATTTGCAGTTGGACATTAGAGAAGTTAGAATTTGTAGTGGGGCTGGATTATGAAGTTCTGTGATTTTCACCACATATTCAAATTGTCTTACACACAAATAGTAATATCTTATTAGAAAGTTCATTTTTTCTTCAAGGATTTCTGCTCCCATTATAATTTGAAAATTAAAGAACTAATTGCAATGGAAAATTTTACTCAACATTTAATGAAATGATGCTTCGTTAGTCTTTAACATAGGTAGATAAAGGTCAATTACTGTTTCTTAAAAGGATTGTTCTATAATGAAGTTCTGTGAATCTGTGTTTATAAAACTCAATGATAATTTGGAGTCATATTCAGAGCTATTCTTCATGGATCCATCATTAATTTTCCAGTCTTATCTATAATTCATAAAAACAAGAGTATTTAGGCTAAGTACATTTTAATGACATTCATTGTTTTGGGTTTTTTTTTTTTAAAAAAATCTCATTTTTTGGCAACAAAGGCATATTCTATTATATAAGTAAGAGGCTGACATCATGCTAGAAACTTTGAATTTTCTTTCTTGTTTTCAATGTTCCATTCAAACGTATTGTCTAGTCTATAAAACATTTTCCTGTTAAAATATGGATAGTAGCAAGAAAAAAAGTGACCATAAAAAAAAATCAATCTCAGTTTTAACAACATAATGTTCTTTAGAACAATTGATGGCATATATATATATATATATATATATATATATATATATATCATTGTATATATGAATATACTGTCTCTGGTGGCAAAGATTTTTTTCCAGCATTAGAAATATGGACTATACTCTCTGACTTGTGTAATTCATTTGTAATATACAATCAAATGCTAGTCTGTGGAATGTTCTTTTCCAACAGAAACTCATTTTTCAGTGTCTTAAGAAAATGTCATAAAGTCATCCTTGTTTATATCTGTTCCTTCTTCTAAATTTATAGCACAATAATGAGTAACATGAATATTATGTTTTGATTCACTGTGGTTACTGTCCTCTCACAGTTAACAATCCATGTCAACAATGATGCTGTGTTCTGAAAGGGTTTTCTCTGTAATTATTTAAAACCTTCATTGAGCCAACGAAAGTAAAATTTTTGAGAGGCAAAATCAGCTCTTCTGTACTGTGACTAAACATGGGGACTTGAAGAAGACAGACAAGTTTCCATGAAAGGATTTTCAATGATCCTTAAGTGTGCCTTGGTATTACTATGCTGTTCTATCTGTTGCTAGGTAACCTCATCAGTCTTGTGCTTGTCATGTGATGTACTTTAGTTTTGTATTATTATGATTAGTAACTATAGGGTTATGTACTTCATTGCACAAAGATGAAAAAGGCACAGGTAAAACAACTTACCTGAGGCTTATAGATATTTGCTAGAGGAGTAGATTAGATGTCAGTTCCTCCAGTTCCTTATTTTAATCTATTAGAGAGCACATATTCCCGAAGAAGCATATATATCTCTGACTCAGAGTATCTGTCCATTTTGGCTTAGAGTTACACTTATCAGATTCCCCCAGACAAAATTTTCTGACAATTGTTCTCACCAGAATTCTTATTTTGCCATCAGCCTGACTTGCCTTAATATGATTATCAGACACCTGGTTCTTTACAAATAATTATTAATGATTAGGAGAAAGAGAACCGCATGTGCCTTCCAGAACACACAGCAGCTGGTTTAAGCCTGCTCTTCTATTTAGAGTGAATAACTGCCCTTTGAAGTGTTTGTGAAGTAAGCAATAGGTAGAACAAACAGGGATTTGAGACATTTTAATAGCAAGTTCAGGGAGTTATGCCATTATAGATTCTAGGTCATGTAGATCCCCCAAACAAAAAAACAAACAGGCTTATCAAACTTTCCTAATTCCATACACATGTTCTTCATGCTAGAAATGTACTTTGAGTTTGCTTCAGAGCTTTGTAGTGTTTCTGTAGGTTCATTCAATTATTGATTGATTCATTTGCTGGCTTCATCAGGGGCACTAAAGGAAATAACATCTATGTGTAGGCAATACCACTTTCTCACTACACAACAGAACCCATGGTATGTTCTGGGTACTGGGTATGCGAAGACAAGTCAACAGGATCCCATCCCCAGAGGAGCAATCGATGACTAAACACTGAAAGGATGTCATTTTGTTGTGCCATGTAGATAGACATGCAAGCAATATCAACCCTAGGGATATTAAAAGCAGGACTAGGTGTTGTAGGCGATGCTTGAGCAGTCTTGATAGACAAATAAGAAATTAATCTGTGAAAGAAAGCCAGAACAGCTCTCAGGGGGAAGACAGCTTGTTTGCAAGAGCATGGGAATAGGAAAGAACATGGAGAGCATGGGGAGCACAAAGTAAGGGTAGGGCCTACAACAAAGAAACTGGGCATGGTAAACGAGGGTCAGACATAAGGGGCACTCAAAAGAACTTGACCAATTCTTAAGCAATAAAGTAAACATAACCTTATAGCCACAACAGCTTATCAAGTTTATAGGTGAAAAGGGCCCTGTGTAATGGACTTCTAAAGATAGCTGGGGTGGTTGGGGAGGAGCGATGCCATATTCAAGGCTATATACATTAACTCGAGGTTAAAAAAAATAACAGTCATATATTCTCCGGCTATCTATAGATAATTGTTTCTCAGCCTATGGGTCGTGACCCCTTTGGGGTCACTTATAAGCTATCCTGCATATCGAATATTTACGATCCATAACAATAGCAAAATTACAGTTATGGAATGGCAATGAGATGATTTTATGGTTGGGGGTCGCCACAACATGAGGAACTGTATTATAGGATCTCAGCATGAAGAGGCTTGAGAACTGCACTCAAGGGAAACGTAGCCTTTTTAACTACTCTATTCTTTTCTTCATTCAGATGGTGGTTTCAGCATCTGTTCCTCATCTCTTGCCTGACACACTGGCTAGGTCTTGCTGTTTCATTCTGTTGACAAAGATTGTCAGAAGTATTTACATCGAAACACGAACTACTTGCTTTTCCAAGGGAATTGAATGAAAAGTAAGTGAGAGGTTTTTAAGATGGAAGTCGCTCTTCAAGTGGTATTGATATATATATATATATGTGTGTGTGTGTGTGTGTGTGTGTGTGTGTGTGTGTGTGTGCGTGTGTGTGTGTATGTATATGTATATGTGTATGTATATGCACACAGTGGCCTGATGTTTGCTCTCCAGGCTGGAGTCAGATGGGGTAAAGCTCTAAACAGGAGTTTGTTTTAATTATTGTACTGTCAACAAACATCCTTGTGTGTGCTTTCATTAGTCTGGCTAGCTCCCAGTCTCTGACTTCCTTGTGCTGGGACTGCATGTAAGTCGTTATGCTGTGGGTCCTGGGGTGTATCAAATCCTGATGAGTGAGCTAACTCATCAGCCCTGATATTTTGCTCTTTAGCCTCTCAACCTAGTGCTGAGGTGCTGGGCAGTGTTCCCAAACATGGGAGGGGGGGCTGTATGAGGAAAGGGTGAGTGTTAGTTAATTCTCCATCAGTTTGTGGGGCTGTTGACTATTTTTCATTCATTTCATTGCTGAAGAAGTCCGCAATCATACGTAACACTGTCATTAAACAGAACCACACAGCACCAAGGTATGTATTGATTGGCCAATATAAGAGTCACCCCTGCAGGCTCAGAGGATCCTAAACCTGCTTCTAGGTGGAACAGATTCATCATCTACTAGATTATGGTTTATAGAAAAGAACTGATGTGAATAACAGGTATTGGGCAAGTATTTAAAAAATACAGTTATGGTAAATATCTCAGGGGTGTTAGCTGGAATTTGTTTAAATTTCTGTTTCACTTTTGAAAACGCAGATAGAATATTGAGATGGATTGCTGGAGAGAACATCCCTGAGGACACTGTGGGGCTGTTGAAGTTTTAGAAGAGAGTTCGATTATCAGTTCCTTGTCTGTTGTTGTGATAAAGCACTATGGCCAAGGCAGTTTATGGAAGGAAGGGTTGATTTAGGCTTATGGTTCCAGGGTGTTGGAGTCCTTTGTGGCAGGGAAGCATGATGGCAGGCAGACGCAGGAACCCGAGCAAGAAGAAGATGAGAACTCACATCCCAACAGCAGCTAGGAAGTAGATAGTGTGCTCAGGAAGTGAGGTCAAACTCTAAAGGCTCAAAGCCCACCCCTGCTCATGCACTTCCTCCACCTCCAAAGGCTCCTCTACTCCCTGACCAAGTGTTGAAATACTGAACACTCACGGGTATTCTCATTCAAACCCCTTCTGTAATCCCAGCACTTGGAACACAGAGGAAGGGGTGTGACCATCAGCGGGTTGCCCCGTTCAGGTGAATCTCTCCACGCCCATGCACATATCGGCAACATACAGATCATATGTTTTGTTTGTCAGAACTGGATGGGGCTGAGGACAAAGATCAGCAACTACATTTAAGAGTTAATACCTGCAATAAATTCTTCATTATGTCTTGTGGGTGTTTTATTTATTTATTTATTTATTTTAGAAAACACAAATACCTTCTTCAACTCATTAATATTTTTTTTTTGTTTTTGAAGTTCTTAGCTATATATTATGGCTTTTAAAGTAATATTTTCATGATTGAGAGAGGCAAGTCTTGACTAAGAGTTTAATCATCTAAACATGATTTTCTTTTATATTTTGGATATATCTATATCTCTATCTATCTATCTATCTATCTATCTATCTATCTATCTATTCTTTTTTCCCCCCAAAGGAGAGCAAGGACAAATTTTTACTTTCAGAGAGGAATAAAGTGAAGCCCAAAGGAATGAAGGGAACTCAATAGTGGAGGCTTGGGACATTCCTTGGATTGATTGGAGAAGCTTCAGAGAACCCACAGTAGCTCCCAGGGAGCCCCAGGTTCCTGTTCTAATTTCTGCAATGCATGGTTCAGCTACTACGCTCATACCTAAATCACCTGGTGCCCTCGCAAAATCTCTTCTGAGCTCTTGTTTATTTGCACTTTGTGCCATCAGAGCTCAGCTGTGTGCATGCCATAGTTGCAAAGGTGGGAGCTTTGCAGGACTCTGAAAAGGAAATGGAGCAAGTTCCAGTGGCCATTATTTAGCCACATGCCAGGAAACTTCAACATGTTTAACGTTTGTGCCCTCACAGAAATCTGTTTTAAATATTAGTCTTCATCAGTGAGGGATATGAAAATTAGAAAGAAGATTATACCTTTTGTCATGGTGTGGTGGGTGGTGACTTCCCAGAGTGCCATTGGTGACTCTTACAGAGATGAGGTAATTATTTGCCTAACCCTCGGAGCCAAGCACACTGCCTTCCTTGGAGATGAAGTGTTTCACATGCTGTACAATTAACTGCTATCAGCCATTGTATGTGTGTGATTCATCCCCTCTGAAAGGAGACGGAGACAGGATGTGTAAAGAACTTTTTAAACAGTTCACAGTTTGAAATACAACAGGGAATTCAAATATCAGTCCTGACTTGGGAGCGGCTTCAGTCCCAGTGAGATGCATAAGTAGGTGACTCACAGGGAGATGGAGGTAAGGGGAAGAAGAAGCATCAAGTCTTCCAGATTACAGACCACTCTGTTGGGAGTCAAGCTAGCCTGCTTTTGTTTACTTAATGATTATTTATGTTAGAAATCTCAAACAACAACGACACTTCAAAATACCCTGAAATTCAGTCTGAGGGAAAGGTGTTTCAGGGGAGTTGTTGAGGAGTGATGTGGGCACTTCAGAGGTCATGCCTCGTTTGCAGGTTTCCTTGGAGTTCTCAAGTGGCATGCTTCCTTTGAAATGGGCTTTAACAGCCCAGTTCCCAGTGGGTGTGTTGGTCTATGTTTACATGTGTGTTCGAGAGTATGGAGGCCAGAAGATAACAAAAGATGTCATCCTTAGGAATACCGTCCACGCCCATTTAGACCATGTTTCCCATTGGTCTGGAACTCATGAAATTAAACTAGACAAGCTGGCCAGCAAGCTCCAAGGATCCTCCTAGCTACCCCTCCCTCTAGTTTTGGGATCAAGCTCACGTGTGTCTATAGGCTCTGGGGATCAAACTGAGGCCCTCATGCCTGTGCAGGCACTTTATTGCCTGACTCATCTCTCTAGATGTACAATTGTAGTTGCTTTTTAAAATTAACGTATCATTGGTTTTCAAATAAGTCTAGTGTGCACGTGTAGCTCGGAGGACATTTTGGGGGTATGTTCTCTCTCGTCTTGTTTTGAGGCAAGGTCTTTCTTGTTATTTCTGCCACTGAACTGTGTCCTCCAGGCTATCTAACCTGGAAGAGTACAGAGTATTCTCTTGACTCTGCTTTCCATCGTGCAGTAAGTATGCTGGGATTGCAAATGCATGCAACCACAACCAGCTTTCTATGTGGGGTTTCAGGGGTTGGGCTTGGCTGTTGTGGAATCCCACTGCAACTATGTGAAGGTGTGTTACATTTGCTTATGCTGCCTTTGTTAGCGATGTAAAGATGTGTATTATTTGTTTAACTATGTAAAGATAATGTGCATTTGTTTCACATTGCCTTCCTAAAGGCACGTGCTTGGTTTAATAAAGAGCTAAGCATCCAATAGCTAGGCACAGAAAGGGAAAGGCAGGGCTGCAGGGCAGAGAGAAGAAATAGGAGGAGACAGCCAGGCTCAAGAGGAACGAGAGAAGAGGAGGAGGAAAGAACAAAGGAGAAAGAGATTTAGACTCGGAGGCAGTCACCAGCTAGACTTGGAGACAGCAAGCAAGCAAGAAAGAAAACCCTGAGTCAAAACATAGATAAACAGATGAAAATAAGAGCTGAGCTAAGGCCAACCAATCAAAACTAATAATAAGTCTCCATGTCATGATTTACATGCTGGTTGATGGTCTAAAAGAAAGCCTGCTACACTCAGATCATCAGAATTATGCGGCATGCACATTTACCTGCTAAGCCATCTTCCTAGCCTAGTTAGTCTCTTTAGCTGTGAATAAGATTAAGTAAAATTATTTTCTTCAGTGTACCATTGGACTTAATGGAAGTAGCTCAATGGAGTTTCTTTTATTGCAACATTCCCACTTCTTAAGAGAGGTGGGATTATGTTTGTTTGTTTGTTTGTTGGCAGGTAATTTAGGTTCTGTGGTGATTGGATATAATCCACAAAAGGAATATGATCTTCCCCTTTAGGTTGACTGTTCATAAACAGGAAAGTCAAAAGCAATGTCTAGCACAGTCTGGTGAACTACTTCCCATCTGCTCAGCTTTGTTCTAGCTGCTGAATTCCTTCACTCAGGTCCACCGGTCCTGTATTAGACAGCCCGCTAGAGGCACAGATCCAAAACTTCTCTGTAACTACAGAAGAACAGTTTAGCAGTGTGACTTACCTAACTAGATGATGGATGATACCACAGTAGCAGGATAGAGGCAAAACCAGTCATTCAAATAAAAGATTATGGAAACTCTAGACCACGAAGGGGACAATGCTACAACTTCTGTTCCGGGCTGAAAGCCTGGAAGTTCTGTGGAGAGTCACCGGTGTAAGTCATTATTGGTGAATCTGCTACCTGATGCCCACTGCAATGATGGCATCAAACATACACAGCGCTGGCAGGTACACAAGCAAGCAAGCAAGCAAGCAAGCAAGCAAGCAAGCAAGCAAGCAATCTGGGACACAGTCAAGCACAGACACATGCAGGCACTCACACATGCATGCACACAGGCACATTTGTGCTGCCCCTCGGAATAGGGCACAGGAAAACAAAAGTTTTCTTTTCCTCTTTTCCTTCCAGCCATGCTGTCAGCCTATTAAATGGCTTCATTCATATCCAGGGCAGATCGTCTCTGTTTAGATCTTTGAATCATACGTCGATAATCCCTGAAAATACCCACCCCAACCCCACGTCCTGGCAAACATAATTACCAATTCTCTAGACAACTGTCAATTCAATCATCTTGCCAGCCAGGATTAACCACCACAGAGTTTGATATTTGCTTTTCCTTCAGACAATAATATCTTTCCCCAGTCATATTTGGATTGGTCATTTGTCAATTCAGATGGAGCCCACGGACTGCTACTCTGAAATACCATCCTTCAACATGCTGATCACTTATGATGAAGACCTTCAGAGCTGAGCTGACACACTGTAATCCTGTACCTGCTTACAGACAGTTTCCAACAAAGCGGCAAAGGCTTCCCTTTGCATTCTCTGACCTGTGTTTCACTAAGGAAACTCAGAACTCAGAAAGAGAGCTTCAGGATATAGGCATACTTGTACAGACTTTGCTGCAAGCTATTTCCTATTTAGCATACCTAAAGGAAATCTCATAAGCTATTTTCTGATTCCAGGGCCTATCGTTTTCTGTATAATCATTGCCTCCCTTTGCCCAGGATCATCTGCATTCCCTGGCTTCCCTTCCCTCTATCAAGTAAGCAAGTGAGCCCTACTGTGTTATATGGTAAGCTTGCTGCTGTGATTACCTCTGTACAGGTTGATAATCTTTTTAAAAATAATTTATTTATTCTTATTTTATGTGCATTGGTGTTTTGTCTGCATGCATGTCTGTGTGAGGGTGACAGATCTTGGAGCTACCGATGGTTGTGAGCTGCCATGTGGTTGCTGGGAATTGAACCCAGGTCCTCTGGAAGAGCAGTTGGTGTTCTTAATCGCTGAGCCATCTCTTCAGCTTCAGCTCCTTCAGTCTGTTTACATCAGCTCATCCCTCTGAATGCATACTTCACTTTTCTATCCATTTTTCTATAATTGAAGCGCACCTTCTACTATTTTGCCACTGTTGTAAGTCTGACATAAGTTTTGGTCTGGGGGCTGGGATTTTTATTTCTTCATTTGACAGAGTCACCAGGGCACTGATCCTTAGCCAGCAATTCTTTCATGAATGAATAACCAAAGGCCTGTAGTCCAAGGAATGGAAAGATGAGGAGAGTAAAGCTTTTTGGGGTCTCAGGCACACAGTGTGATGAAGGCATCAAAGCACTAAAGGGCAGCATATTTTGCACTTATATGCAACTTATATTTCTCCCTTTCCAGAGGGTAACGTGTACTGATGTTTTCTATTTTTCTCTCCACAGCTCTGTGTTTATACAGAGGGTTCTTATATTTGTTCTTGGATAAGAAACATATTCCACTTTTATTAGCTACTTGGATTCCTGCCTCACAAGCTAATTCGTCTGTAGCAGGTGGACCCTGTGTCTTCTCTATCTCTATCACCACAGTCAGCTTCTCTCGTTGTTTACCTGAAATCAGAGCTAATCACAGCAATGTCAGTGTCTCCTCGGGGAAACTCGGTGACACGAATCCCACAGCAGCATCCCTGGCAGACTGGAAGAAGAATCTCGTGTCTTCTCCAAGCCTCTCTCAGTCTGTCACAAACACAGAAAGATAATTGCCATAGTAAATTCTAGTAGTGTTTACTAAGAGCCAGGTACTTGTCTACAGTTTTATTTAAAGCACCCAACAATCCTGCTCTGTACCTACTGCTCTTATTGCAACTTTGGAAGGTTGAGACAGTTACCCAAATTGCCTAAGGTAATATAGAAAGTATATGGGAGATGTCATTCTGTAAATATGTTTCTCTTATTGGTTAATGAATAAAGCGCTATTGGCCAACAGGAAAGCAGGTAGGCAGGACTAGGAGACTAGGTAGAGAGAGGAAGACGTAGGGACAAGTTTCAAGATGTAGGACTAACAGGGAAGAACTCCTGGTCTTCTCTCTGATAAGACCACATGGAAATACTTAGATTAATAGAAATGGGTTAATATTTAAGACAGAGCTAGCCAATGAGAAATGCTAGTAACAGGATAACAGCTTTATATCTAATACAACATCTCTGTGTTTGTTATTTGGGGCTGGTGTGGCTGTGGGACCAGGCAGGCGGGAAAACCTATTCATAACATACCAGAGCCAGGAGATCCTTACCAGCAGGCAGTCTCGAGCTGGTGATTCCAGTCACTCCTAGATGATAGTATTTCTCTCCGTTCTCATCTATAGCTTCTCTACGCAGATTCGTGAAATCCTGGCCCACGTCACCACTTCTGCAAGAGCCTTCTACAGTTCATGAAGCATTTTTTTTTCTTGAATTGTAACAAGTACCATTTTAAGCAACTACTTTGTGACAATTTTAAGATTTGTTGAAAGATCATGTAAGTCTTAAAAATAAACTTTTTTTGCTACTTTAAAACCCCTGGGGATCTTATGGGTTAGACCTTTTAACAAAGCGTATAGTCTGTTTGCCCACGTGTTGGCTAGACTGTTACATGCATTTTCCATCCATGTGTGGTCTTAGATACCATCTTCTCAATGGTCTTTATTAGTGTAGTAGTTTACTATTTCTCTGTCCTTTATGTTCTGAGTTCTAGACACCTAATATCCATGGGAAATGCATTTCCTTAAAAGTTTGAAAGAGCTACACATACAGTATTTAAAAAAAATGAATTGGGCATTGTTGTGTATGTGGATGCAATGTGTGTGCAGGCTCATGCATGCTACATCAAGTGTGAGATCAGAGGCCAACCCAACTTTTGTTCCTCTCTTTCCAACTTGATATGACTTCTGGAGATAGGGATGGGGGTCAGGCTTTTATGGGGCCACTTTTACCTGCTGAGCCACCTCCTGATAATGATTACCCACATCCCCACTTGCCCTAAAATCTAGCCACTATAGCTACTAGCTATATTTGCCCAATACAAGCTTCTTGATCTTCAAATGCAGCCTCTGGGCCTCTTTGTTCGGTAAACTCTGTCTTGGTAGAAAGACCAGTTCTCTAGCTAAGTTTGCTTTCAGGGAAAGGATGAGTTCTCATGTGGGCATTCAGAATATTTTACCCAAATCGTGTGCATACTCCATAAATGGATGAAGAAGGAAGAGGAGTTAATGTTAATAGAATTAAGATCACAACAATGGGACCCCTTGGATAATTATAACTTATAGCTATGCTTTCTGTAGTATTTTCTGAGTCATGTACATTCAGCTATCAACAACCGATTTTGAGATTTAGTAGATATATAGGTTTTGTTTTCTTCCTCACTTTAAAGGACTAGTGCCAACATGTGCACTAGTCTCCAGCTTTTATGGGGGCCTCTGGGAATCTAAACTCAAACCCACAGAACCAAATGGCAAAGGCTTTGTTTATTCATGGAACCTCTGGAGGGTGGGGGGGAGGGTGTTTTGGTATGGTATGTGTCTTAGATAGGATTTCTTTGGCTGTAAAGAAATACCATGACCAAAAAGCAATTTGGGGAGAAAAGGGTTTATTTGGCTTGTACTTCCATGTTGCTGCTCATTACTGAAGGAAATCAGGACAGGGACTCAAATAGGGCAGGAATCTGGAGGCAGGTACTGATTCAGAGGCCATGGAAGGGTGCTGCTTACTGGCTTGCCTTACATGGCTTGCTCAGCCTGCTTTCTTATAGAATTTAGTACCACCATCCAGACCCATTGATTGCTAATTGAGAAAAAAGGCCTTACAGCTGGGTCTCATGGAGGCATTTCCTCAGCTGAGGCTCCTTCCTCTCTGATGACTCTAGCTTGTGTCAAGTTGACACAAAACCATCCAGGACAGTATGCAAGGTTCTAACACATGCTGTGGTTTGGATGTAGCTTATACACTGGGTGTGTGGTACCCTATGTGGCTTGTAAGAAGCAGTGAGACCTTATGTGGGATGGCCTACTAGGAAGGGGATGTTGCATTTAGAAGGGATAAACCATTTTCATGAGATTCTAGTCAGTTCCTCTGAGAGGAGTTGTTCTGAAGGAACAATACTGAACTCTGTCTACCCTCTGGCTTCCTGTCTTTCTGTGTGACCTCTGTGACCACTCCATTCTTTGTGTGTTCTGCCATGATACCATCTCCCATCATGTGGGGCAGCCAGAGGCCCGACTTTTTCCACCTTTCAAATTTCACGCCTCAGCAAACCATTTTATAAATTACTCAGCTGTAGGCATCTTTATTAGAGCAGCAGAAAACAGACTAGTAAAATGGGGGAAGAATTTTTTTTTTCACAGCTTGGAATTTGCTTTTATAATAGCATTTATCAATATCATTTCCTATTATTGCATGATCTTGTCATGTTTATCAAGAATTAATTTGCTATGGGTAAATCTATATCTGCAGGCAGTTTGCTTTCTCCAGGTTTCAAATATTGGTTCAGTTTGTATCATCATAATCACTATGCCCTCATCCTTTAACCATGCTGTTTAAATCCTTCAATTTTGCTTTTTTTTTTTTTTAATTGTTTGAGCGATTTGTCATCCAAGGTGCTTTGCACTTTTACATAAACGTTAGAATTAGCTCAAGACATTTAAATCCTGTCTATGTAGATGTAGAAAGACAACACGTTATACTCGTATGAATAGTTTCGTGTCTTTATTTGGAGATATCCCATCAACGTATTAGTCTTTGAGTCTTGGAGGTTATGTCAGCTTTTAGTGACTTTGTATAACTTTTGCTGATGACTAAAGCTCTTCATATAGATATATGTAAGTGGTTTTGGTACTGTCCTCATTGGGAATGTCTCACCCCTTTTAGGTTGGCATGACAATCAGCTGTCATGTGGTCTTCATGGGCTTCTCCACTTGCTCTTTTAAAACTATTTTTTTCCCTACTGCAGCTTGTCATTTAAATTAAATTGACTGAATATGAATTTTCCAGCTGCGCCGCTGTCATCGTTTCTTTGACAGTAAAATTGTGCTTGCCACTATGATATCTTCAGAAGCCTGTCTTGAGAGGAATTATATCAGCGCACATGTCAAATATGGCGTCTACGAATTTAACTTAAAATCATTCTTGCTTTCTTAGAGAAACTATTTATTTGGCTCCCTTAGGCTTGGAAACTGAGTACAACCTGGAAGTTTATAACTTTAAATATTTACTAGTGAATTTATCATTTATGCAGTCACTCATTCTGGCTGTCAGCAGACAGAGGCAAGCTGGCCAATGACTGGAGTTCCAGACCGACTCCCATTCCCGTTCTCTAAACCCTTGGCTGCTGTGGAGCAGTCCTGTACACTGTACACTGTGTAAATTACGCTGCAGTTGGGTTAATAAAGAAGCTGGCTGGCCGGTAGCTGAACAGGATTAGGTTAGGCAGGAGAGCCAAACTGAAGATTCCGAGAGGAGGAAGGGTGGAGTCAGAGGAGTGGCAAGAGTCGCAAGCAGATGCAGGGAGAAGTAAGATGGGCACGCCTTACCGAGAAAAGGTACCAAGTTACGTGGGAAAGCATAGATAAGAAACATGGGTTAACTCAACTATAGGAATTAACTAGTAACAAGCCTGTGCTATTGGCCAAGCATTTTTAATTAATACAAGCCTTCGTGTGTTTATTTGGGAGCGGTTGGCAGAACAGAAACTCCCGCCTACACATTCCTCTCTGCTTCTTATAACAAAGGAACATTGTTTCTGCTACTGTTCTAGCTCCTCTCTTTGCTGATTTAGTGGGCTGAGTGTTCAGAGCAACAGGAGAACACAGTAACAAGTATACATTGACCCCCAAGACCAAACATGCCCAAAGTTGTTGGGGCAGGAAGGTGTTCTGCTTGCTCACAGGGTATTTTAAAGATCAAAGCCAATCCTTGATTACGTCTCTTGCTAAATGGGAAATTAGACAAGGACCACCTTCACAAGAACAAACACAGGCTATTCGTACGTGACTGTCCATGGTGAGTGGGTCACCATTGCCAGCAACAGCAACAGCAACAGAGTTTGATGGAGACCCAAAGGCAAGCGTGGGAGTTGGGAATATTTACTAGGAGGAAATGGAGTATTTCAGGCTCTTGGCATGGGAAGGCTCTTGGCATGGGGAGACAGACGGGTTAGCTAGGTCTTCCGCAGTTGGCAGAGGGAGTACACTTGTCTTTCTGTAGTTAGTTCCACACTGGGTAAGTGAAGGGCTAAGAAAGCTGGAACTTTTAAATTTATCCCTGACTGTGTTGGGCTGCTGGTAACAGACTCTTATTTCAAAATAGGTTACTTCAGTTCATGAGTGAGGGTTCTTATTTTATGTATGGTTCAGCTACTGCCACTTCCCATGTGTGTCTGGCTAAAAGAACAGAGCTACATGTAAGAGACATGTGATAAAACACACATGTGAATAGAATGTGAACCCCCAAAAGGGTGATAACCAAGCAGGATAGCCCTGTTTTTAGAAAACCAATCCAAAGGTACATAGGCAAGTGAGATTCTGGCCCCAACGGTGTGTGGATGGATCCTACAACCAACTGCCCAATTGGTGTGATTTTTATGCCATAAAGTAGGGGCACTTCAGTGGTGGTGGTGGTGTGTGGCATCTCACATGTCTAAGATAGGTATTCCATGAGCACTTGGACATAGCTGCTGTCACCCTTAATGACAAAGACACCAGAAACACTGAGTATACTGTTAAGAAAATGAAAGTTTTAAAAGACATAGGGTAACTTTCATACATTGTCTCCTCCTTTAACCTTTGGGAATCTAATTAAAACCAGTTGATGGGACACTAATGTGAATAAAACAACGTGTGCTCAGGTTAATGAAAACAGTAAGATAGCCCACTGCTTAATTAACACCTGGAATGGTTGCAACAGTCCTGCTAAGCCTCTGAACTCACAAAAAAAGGGGAAGGAAAAGCTGTTACTTTTTAATTGTTTTAACAATGCTTAAAAATGATACTATGCAATGGAACTTACAAATGTGCACCTGACAGCTAAAAAGTGTGTGCTCACCAGAGCGATTAAGCTTTTCCTTAAATGTTAAGGAAGAGCTATATCATCTAAATGACACTTTTATGTAACCTAAATAGTTGCAAGCTTCATTTTTAAAGATTTACTTAATTTTTTTTGTTTTTTGTTTTTTGTTTTGTTATGCATGTGTGAGGGTGGCGGTGGCTGGCGTTCTGCACATGGCTGCAGTACCTGTGGAGGCCAGAAGACCCCAGATTCACAGCAGCTGGAGTTAGACACTTAGACATGGGTGTTGAGCATCTAATTTGCATCTTGTGTACCAGTAGCGCACACCCTTAACCAGTGAGTCCCTGCTACCAGAGCTTCCAAAGCCACATAATTGTCTCCATATTAATTTGCTCAGTGTTTTTAAAACTTACTAAATGTACATGTAACTGAGTATAATGGAGATTACTACAGTTTGACATATAGATGGGAAATATCCAATATAAAGCCAATTGTCTGATAACAAAAACTAGATTTTTTTTTTTTTTGAACAGGGTTTCTCAGTATTGTTTTGGAGCCTGTAATGGAACTGGCTCTGTAGACCAGGCTGGCCTCAAACTCACAGAGATCCGCCTGCCTCTGATTTTATTTGTTGCTCTTTTATTATTCATTATGCAATGCTTACATTTTATATTTGTATGTATAGGTCATGAAATAAGGGTTGACCACATTATTCCTCAAGAAAAATATTAATAAAAGTTTTCATTCACCAAAATATAGCATAAAATTACGGACAGCAAAGGATTAGAAGAGAGGGCTTAAAATATAGTTCCTGCATGTGGGAACCATCCTTCTCTTGAATCAATAACACTGCTGTTATTGATAGTTAATCTGCAGAAATAAAGACGCAGTGTAGATTTCGAGTTAGACAAATCCAAAGACCCACAGGGGCTAGGCAGCTTCAGGGTAATATTGAGAACGTGTGGCTAGAAGGAGAAATTCTGAGACATCAGCCATTTTTCAGGGGCACCAATCACATGCAAACTGCTCGCAGTTATCCTGTTCTGTGTTCAGAGGAACGCACACACACACACCAGAAAGACGCAGCGTGTTTGCTTGGTTATCGCTTCCTTCAGCAATCAGACAGCAGTAAGTGCAGCAATGAATTCCGCGCTGCATGACTTCACCCACAAAGGCATCGTCTCATATTCCCAGAGTCTTCAGGGCAAGGGACCATCTCACAGCCCCAGTGTCTCTGGGGCTCTGCCTTCCTTTGGAAGGCTGGGAAGGAGAATTGCCCTGGTCTCTTCCATTCCTAGTGCTTTGCCCTGACTGACAGTCCTGCCAGCCCATCCTGCCTCCATCTTCAGCTCGTTTGCACCTGTGCATCCAAATGTCTTTCCTTTGTAGCATCAACAAACTCCACTAGGGCCTTTCCCAATGACGCCATCTTAACTTCCTTAAACCCGTAACAACCTTATTTCCAAAGTGGGCCATGTTCAATGGCACTGGGGATGGGATTGTAACTGTCTAAACATAAGGTGTTGAGTTTGAAATGTTAAGGATTGTCAACAGACTATTACTTTCTAAAGCAAAAACTGAGACATGCACAAATTCCATCTCTTTAATTTTACAAAGACTCACGTAGATTATAGCAAAACAAACCACAGTCGGTTACCAAATTATCAAGGAGGCACATGACCAAAGGAGAGAATGCATGCCCAGAATAGGGGATAACAAAAGTGAAACTAAATGTATTTTAAAAATAAAACATAATGAAATATTAAAATTCAATTAATAAAACAGCAAAGTCTCACATAACAGAGTATGGCTGTCACTCAGTAGTAATGCTGTAACTGTGCTCTTGAATCTTAAATGATAACTCAGATACATGTAAGAACCAAGCTACTTACTCATGTTGAAATTTTTGTTCCTATCCTTTTTTGGACAAACTCTAAAATCTACCCACGGGCTGGTCTTCTTGGAGGCTGCAGAGCATTGATCTTAAGTAGGAACTGAGCCTTTGAGAAGGACTATGTGGCTTCAGTTTTGTTATCAGCTTAGCCCGGGTAAGAACTTGAGTTTCTAGCTCGCCTCTTGCATAACTGTGTATTAGGGCACTGCCAATCAGTTGATAACTGCCAAAGAGAATTTCATGCTGACCTGCATGTGATCTCATATTCAAAGCGTCTTTATACTATGCTGTTCAGTAAATTACATTGACTCCTTACTCCTTTGCTAGTCTTACTATTAGCCTTGGTACCATCTACAATTCTTCTCCCAATTGAACTTGGGTTCAAATATTTTCTATTTAATTTGCATACTCCCTTTACCTATCAAATGGGTACATGAGATAGACCTATTAAGGTATAGCATCCCTGTTTTTAGAAAGTACTAGCTTTGTTCATTTGATATATTGCATTTTATTTCTAATCAATAAAATTTATGCTACCTGCTTCTAAGATTTTGTAAATTCATATCCAAGAAAAATAATTCACCCTTACTTTCAGAAGCATTCTTATAAATTTCCAAGTATTTGTGGCAGTTAAAATTAACAGTGTCATATGAATGTATCCATTTCTTTTATTTCCTCCTTCAGCACACATAGTTTTTCTTTCATAAATGACATAAACTGTCTACCTGTCTCCAATAATCGCTGTGAGGAGATGCAGCATACACACACTCTTCACTGTGGGAATTCTTAACATACTTCTTTTTACACAGAACTTTTCACTTTTTCATGCTATCGAATTTGATTTATTGGAAGCACTCATGAGAGACCCAGGGATTGTTACATAAATGGCATTTCATTAGCAGGTCAACTGTCTTCAGATTTTCTGAAAGCCAGAAAAGAAGACTTTAAGCGTATTACTTTGAGAGTGATTTAACTGGAATTGCTTGTCCTCTGGTAGAGATGAGCGGTGAATCATAGAGGTGGTACAATTCTAAGCCTCGCTGAGGAAAAAAAAATCACATACTTTATATTTAGAAGTAAATGAATCAGTAGGAAAAGGAAAAGTAATATGTCAGGAGGAAAAAAAATAGAACTCAGAAACCTTTTTCTTTTTGTTCAGGGAGGACAAAATTCAATCTATATCCTTTGCAAATAATCCTCTTTACAGATTACACTTATTTGCACATAGAATTTCAAAGATTAATTGAATAAAGTCATTAAATAAATGCACAAGTGCATGCATTTAACACAGCAAAGAGCATCCCTCCTTGTTACTATTAGGATTTGACTTTAAGGACTAGAGGCCCTGTGAGAAATGCCAAACCTTGTTGGCTTTACTACACACCCAAGCTATCCTTAGGGAGCCCTACCACGCGAATGGGAAGCTTACACATCAGATGGAAGTCAGGTACTAAGGTGATTTGCCAAGGACTCTCCACTATTGCTGAGAGAAGGGTGACCCTGAGACAACAGCTCCAGCCCCCCAAAGCCCTTGCTCTCCGAAGCACGATGCGGAAAACAACGGTTTTCCAGGCTACCTCCCTCCAACCCTCAGAGTGAAGCACAGAGCCTTTTGCCTCATCTGTCCACACTAGCTACACCCTCCTGACTTCTAGAGATATGAATTATCCCAGTGGAGTTCATGGGTCTGGCACCGATGGGTACCAAAGAGCCCCAAACAATCTCGTGTTGCCTGTGACTGGGATTTGGGGGCTCTACACATTTAAGCCATAGCGGTTAGCTACAACGAGGCTGACACAAGGGTAGCAGAGATGTGGACATTTTAACCTCGGAGTTCTGAAGCCACCATTACAACGGAGGGCTGGTACACAGATCTGGGCTCTTCTCAGCTTGAGAAAATATTATTGCTATTATTTCTAAGGTATTACTTATAATACTTCCTTCTTCAAAAAGCTCACATGTGGTTGTGTGGAGTTGGTCATTCCTGTTCCTTCGATCTCTGTCGTGGTATCACTCACTGGTCTTGTCTTAGCCTCGATTCTGTAGATTTCCTACAGGTTTCCTTTCCATCCTTACATCTTTTCTGAGTCCATTAGTCCCTACCTGAACTTATTCCTTATTTTTCTTTTCTCTTCATTTTGACCGAGAACACAAACAATTTCATAACCAAAATATACTGTTTTGCAAAAGAAATTCTTATCCAGACCCCTACTGGTATAAATAGTCTATTCATTTCTATTCTATTCTTTTTTTCCTCCCCAAAGCATACAGAATGGGCCGTTAGTTTCTTCTTGAACAAATGCATAGTAACCACGTGTCTGTGGAGGTTTTCTCTCCTGAGGTTGAAAGAGCTATTCATTACTCTTCAGTTTTTTTTTTTTTTTTTTGGCCCATGACGTCCATCTGTGCTTCAAATATAAAGCATTTAGTTACAGGGAGAGTGATTTCACTTTAGCATTAGCTGTCATCAGTAGATTCTTAGGAGAGGATTTGATTAGCCCTTTCCTAGAACTCATACTTGTCTATAACTTACGGGTGCTCTATATTCCTGATATATAGCATTTAACAGATGTGTTTCCCTTCTTTTTATATATGTATCATATGTGGCGTACATGTCATTGTGTCTAAGTTTGCATATGGCTGGGTGTATGAGTGTGCATGGTGTAATTGTATGGTGACTTTTCCACTTATTTATGAAGACAGAATCTCTCAATAAGTCCCAGTTTATTAATTGGGCTACTCAGCTTGCTCAGGGGATCCTATCTCTGCTCACCTCACATTTACTTGGGGTCTGGGTATTTAAACTTTGGTTTGAATCAGTGAGTTTACTGTCCAATTTAGCCAACAGAATATAATTTTCTTAAGTTTTGATATCTAAAAGTCATTTCTTCCAGAAAAACCATGGAAGTTCTTCTGGACCTACTTCTACACATCACTTGAGAATAGCCTGTGCCTCTGCCTCATAGTCATTCTGTTCCCTTGATTTTTAGTTCAGAAGCTGACACTGAAGTTTTAACAGCTATCTCATAGGAAAGTGCGGATGAGAACTCCCTTATGGATAATATGCTCAAACCTAAAGGTGAAATTCTGTTTTAATCCTGTGCTCTACTTAAAATAAGGCAAACCTGATGGACATTTAACTGAAATTATTGGCCTTGTGAAGGAGAGCTTAGTTCTCCTGAATCCTAATCTTTGCTCTTGAAGAATAACCACGGCTAGTGAAAGTAGAAGACAAGAAGTTGGAAGATGGCATATGGGCATCGTCCTAAAATATGCAGGACTCAAAGAGTATTCAAATGTTTTATGTAGAATAATAGGAGTAGCAAAAACTAGGGGACAAAATTTAACTGACCTGATGCTCAAGGCCATATAGTAAAGGATACTGTTAATGTTGTACATAAAAACAATCCCTCTTGTTTTGATTTGTCATCAACTCTTTTTCAATGGAACAAATTAGACCATTGGTGATATATGTATATATGTATGTATGTATGTATGTATGTATGCATGTATGCATATGCATGCACACACACACACACACACACACACACACACACACACACACACACTACAAAGTAAATAGGAAAAACATGACCAAAAAGTAAGTTCTGGGGGTCTTCCAAGATGAACCTTGGTGTTGGTCACTGAGATTAGTTGCATTGTGATAGGGACAATTGTGTCAGCAACATGCATGGCAGGGGTACAGGAACAAACACAAAAATGAATAATAACTATGGGAATTATGTGCCAGCACCAAAATCACAAAAGGCAGCATAAAACATGGGGATATATGTTATCCAAAAAAAGAACACAAATTTTAATCTATGTCACTGATCTCAATAGTGAACCTTAGTTTTAAAGTTGTTAAATGCTGTAGAAAAACCAAAAAGGATGAAGAATAGGAGGACCCCATGGGACTTAAATATCTATTATTCCATGAGTTCATTTGAAGGGAGTAGAAAGTCAAACACTAGAGAACTGATGGCTGAGTAATGGAAAGCATCCTGCCATTTGTTTACACATTAGAAGGGGTCTTGAATGTCCTCCAGAGGACCACATGTTAAACATCTGGTCCTCAGGGTGGTGCTGTGTAGAGGTGGTGGTGAGACCTTTGGACCTGGGACCACATCTCTGGTCCTGAGGCGAGAGACTTTGATCTGAGATGTAATGGCATTGCTGAGTCAGAAAGGCAATGGTGTCAACCAGCCATGAACTGAAAAGGAGGGTTCCCTTTTAAGTTGATCATTTCAGTTAAACTGATATGATGGAAAGATGACTAATACGGTAAACAACATATCAAATGCAGCTCTCTATTTCAACTGTAGTGAACTGAAGAGTTTTTGTTTCATTTAACGTTGAATGAGAAGAGTAGAACGTGAACTGCACTTTGCATGTGTTTTCCACGAAGGGGGTGGAGCCAGAGCAAGAGGCAAGGTCTAAGAGACTACTGAGCGCCCACCCACACGGAAGACATCTCTCTCACTCTAAAACTCAGAGAACATTGTGGAAGAGGGGGAGGAAAGAATAGAAGAATTGTAGTGTGGGAATGAGCGCTGTGAAATTATCTTCAGGACATGACACCCACGGATTCCTAGCAGCAGCGGCTACCTGCGTAAGTGTCACACAACACAGGATCCATCCATATTCCCCCATCAATGTGGAATAGACTCACAAGGCCCATCCTTATTTTTAGATGTTTATGCTGTGGAACATTTGTTTAATGATGTAATGATGTGCTGCATTCCTTTATGCTGTGTTTGCTTAACTCCGTGAAGCTGTGTTATTGTTTAAAATAGCTGATTGGTCTCACAAAGAGTTGAGTAGTAAGGCAAGAGAAGGGATAGGTGGGGCTGGCAGGCAGAGAGAACAAATAGAAGGAGAAAAAAGAGAGAGAGAAAAAAATCTAGAAGCAAGATGGGTAAGGAAGAGGAGTTCAAAGGCCAGCTACCTAGCTACACAGCCATCCATGGAACCGGAAGTAAAGAAAGGCATACAGAAACAGAGAAAGATAAAAGATAAAGGAAGATAAAAGATAAAGGAAGATAAAAGACAAAAGATAAAGGAAGAAGGGGGAAAAATAACGGGGGGGGTGTATAATCAAATAAATGTATGAAGTCATGAAAATTATTTTAAAAGTGAAGGAAAAGAATGAAAGTCAGTTCATTTTTATTCTTAAACATGATTTCTTTTACATTTTAATTTTTATTCACTAAGAATTTCATATATATATATATATATATATAAATGGATTTTGATTATATTCACCCCCCCAATAATTTCCGATTCCCAGAATCCCCGCCCACTTTTATGTCCCTCCTTTGTCTTTTATAGCTCACCGAATCCAGTAAGTGTTGCCCATATAAGCATGGGTAAACATTCCCAGGCCTTAACTTCTAAAGAAAACTGACTCTCCTTCCTTTAGCAGCCAGTAATTAACTATCCACAGCATCTCAGCTGGAGGTGGAGGCTCTGGCCTTCTCTCTCCTTGCTGGAGTGTTAGCCTGGTTGAGCTTGAGCAAATCTTGTGCAAGCAATTGCAACACTCTAAGTTCATGGGACAATGGTCCTGCCATGTCCAGAAGACACAAAAAAGGATTACTAATATTTTACTAGTGAATGACAAAATTATATTTTAAAAAAGTAACAAAAATATGTTGTAGAGAAAAGAAATCACATCTGTATCGTTTCTCAATAGGAAAGATCATAACTACATTAATTTCTCCAACAGGAAAATCACATCTGCATTGACTCCCAATAGGAAATAGTGGATTTTTAATAAAGCGTTAATAGCTTTTAAAATATGGCAATAGCAGTAACACTCCCTGAGATAAAACCACTTTTCATGATTGTCTTTGGAATACACGTTAGAAAAAATTGGCTGTTATATAAACTCTTACCTTTCAGGAACTAATAAATGTCACAAATTCTCACTGTGGGAATTCAAAAGACAAAACAGGAACCCAATTATCAATGTATTTCAAGAGTGCTGTGTGATCATCTATTTTAAATGGAGCTACTAACAACTCACAGAGAATTTAGCAATAGTTTTGTTGCTATTTGTTACTATTTAAAAGAAGAGCTTCTATTAGTGGAAATTGCTTTCTAGAGACTTCTGCAATGAGTGTATTTAATCATCGCAAAGCAATATCATGCATTTTTCTGGGACTTGGGATATATCTCCACATCAACATTTTATATTAAAACAATACGCTGAAGCTTTGAATTTTGTAAAACTTGGAGAGGATTTTAAATAGACTTATAATGAAGAGGGAAGTTTGTATCTTTAAGCCAGCTGGAGGTTGACTCATATGGTTACGCAGCAGCCAGCCCTTTCCAGTCCCTTGGCTTCCATGATGGCTGCTGATGGTTTTTGCCCTCTGAGGGATGTTGTTACTTCACCTGCTTCCTTGACCCCCGCTTGTCCCTACGCACTTGCCCTTCCTGCTTGTTAGCCACCGAGTGTTCAGGAGCCTCCCCCATGGGCTCAATTTTTCCCAGGTGTTGATACAAAATTCCAGTTCTCACCTCAAAAATCATGAGAGAATTTATTCTGGCATCAAGTTTGAGAGACAGTGGGTTCAGGTCACCCCAACTACCATATTCCTCACACGATAATAATTTTATGAAGGCTTTTCTTTCTTTTAACAGTAACAGGACAAAAGAAAGCCAACGTGAGGTATCAGTGGAAGGAGCTGGGAAATGCTTGCTTTCTGAGTTCAACGCTCAGACCCGTGTGCAAAAGGACAGGGGTGTTAGCACATGCTGGTAATCCAAGCACTGGGCAAGAGGACACAGGCCGATTGCTGGGATCCCCCTGGCTCATCAGCCTCTCCTACTCGGCGAGACTCAGGTCAATGAAGGACTTGGTTCTCAAAACCAAGGAGCATGGTGCCTGGAGAATGGCAGTTTACATTGTCTTCTCTTCTTCATTTGCATGTACACACACATGCGCCTGCATGACACGCATATCTGCTCACATGCATGCACATACACAATTTGAAAACTGTAAAACACATTTGTAAAACATCAGGGAGGCATTTGCAGCAGCATAGGGAACCCCGGCTGCTATCTGATAATCTTGGTCTCTGAGTTGGTATATAGTAATATATTCCCCAAATGCTTACCTAAGAGTCAATATTAGGTCAATATGGAGGTAGGAAATGAATGGTTATTAAGTTAAGATAGGCCGAGATTCTTTCGTTCCAGATCTACAACACTCCACTCCTCCTCCGTCACACAAGGTCTAATCATTCTATCAGACTTGGTGTATCTTTAACACAGGTGAGGGGCTCTTCCTGGAAACTTCCATCCACTGTCTTCTGTGGTATGCCAGGGACATTTTACATCCAGGGAAGCAGGGCAGAATGAAGGCTGGAGATGACACCTGACAGTGGGAGACCCTCTTATCCTGACTGAACCTTGGCAATCTTCATGGAATTCCCTGGAATGGTCCCCATTAGCACAGCCCCAGTGATGTTCGTTTTCTGGGGACCACTCTGCCCTCCTGCTTAATTCTCTCAGTGAACCTCTCTCGCATCCGCTGCTTGTCTAAAATTACCAGAAAACACAAAAGCAAGAAAGGGAACGGGGAAGAGATGAATGACAGCATATGGCTTTGTATTTTAGGAAATGTAGCTCACAACAATACTTGCTGAAGTAGGGCAGGGCATGGGAGTGCCTTGTAGACAACACACATGAAAGTTACTGTTTTTCACAAGCTCTGATGGCCAGGCAGAGAGTTCTTTTATTCCAGGAAAGCTGTAATGGAGGGAGCTACCAGATGATGAAAAGCGATCCATCTTTCTGACGTCTGGTGGGCAGATACGGGCAATGCATGCTTTTTTTTTTTTTTTTTTTTTTTTTTTTTTCATCTTCTGCCATGTTTAGGTAGGACTCCCTTTCTCTGAGGGACGGTTTGGTGAACCAAGCAAACCCATTGTGCTTATGCCAGGTCATTGAAGGAAAACAAAGCTGCATGTCACATGTATGCTTTTGTAAAAGTGATAAAAACACAGCTCAAGACAGAAAGTGTGGGTTGCTCAGGGGCTGGCATCCCTCTTTGCAGTTCAGACATTTCTAAATTATTTTGTGTGCCTTCAAGTTTGTTGTCAGGGTTTCATAATTAACACAAGCAAAGAAGAAATTATCTGTGAGGTCAAAGGCAGCTGGGGGGAAGGTTTAAGTGTTGGTTTTATTTTTTTTAAGTTAAGCAGCAGAGAGTAGGCTATTTGTAACCTTGGCAACAGTTTCAGTGATCAGGTTTAGCAACATCAAAGGAAGCTTTTCTTAATTGTTAGGCAGTTAAGTCTTATTTATTAAGCCAAGCTGTTACAGCGCTATTTAAAACAATTTATAGGAAAAGTCGGCTTCTAATCAAGCAAAACATCAAGGCATTGAACACAAAGACATGGGTACCACACAAGCTGCATGCTTCTCTTTAAAGGGTACAAACTAATTATTCTTCAAAGTCTGAAAAGAAGTTTACCCTTTGAACGTTAGCTGAAGGGCTGGAGATGGCTCATTGGTTAAGAGCATATACTGCTCTACCAGAGTGGATATGAATTCAGTTCCTGGTACCCACATGGCTCACAACTCTCTCTAACTCCACTCTGGTGCCTGCAGAGATGTGGTATATGCACACACAATACTGAAATATTAACTGGATTTAATATTTAATTGCTAGATTTGATATTAATAAACAAATCCCAAAATACTTCATGAATCATTAACTTTGAGTGGATTCACATTCTTTTTAACATATAACTTCTAAATATTTAATAGAAATTTAACATTTGAAGACTCACTCTCTCATTATCACACTGCTGACTTCCATGTGTCAGTTTCCATGAGTTTAAACATGAATTTAATTGTCTGAATTATGCTTTCTTCAAATTAAAAGAGAAATCCTATAATATGTAGTGAACTTTGTGTGTGGGCAGACATACTCTGTCCTCTGTGCTATCAACCGGGTCAGACAGCCATTAGCATGTCAGTCAATTTGTTGGCTTGGAAAAAAAGTATATTAGTACTTTTCATCAAGATATTTTTTCTATAATGAGAACATTCTTGGAATTTTTGTCAAGGAAAGATTAAGATGGTTATATGTACTGAATCAAAAGATGGTATGCTTTTCGAGTGAAAAATTCAATAGGATGAGTTCATTGTCTGTGATTTCAGTGCCTAGGAGCTCACCTTTCTGAGTCACCTGTTGGCTAAACGATCATAAAATATGAAATCATTATGAATTTCTTATTGAAACTCCTTTACCCCTTTCGATTCTCAAGTGATTTTATTTCTTGGAAAGCACACAATCTTGTGAAAATATTTTGTTTGTTTTTGAAGAAATGGTTTCATGGTTTAAGTCCGCTTGGCAAGGAAGAAGGTGGTGATCTATCCTATTAACAATATGTGCATTTAGTTCTGGGAGTACAATCCTCTCTTGACTTTTATTCTCTAGCTGTCGCTAGGAAATACAGTCTTTCCAATCTCTACATTTCTCTCTTGCAGTAGTGAAACCTAATGAACAACCATCTGAAAAAAAAAAAGCCCTAATATTAAAAATAACAAAATCATCTTGATAAAAATGGCAAGATTAAAATTGCATATTAAAAATTTAGAGGTTTCACAATTGGATTTTTCTTTCTTATCTTTTGCTATTAACATCTATACTGCCTATACTGTTGAACAAATCATCTGTGGTAATATTTCTCCTTGGGTAGATAGATATGTAATTGTTGGCAGAGAAGCACACATATAACTAAAGTCATTATAGTTAATTAACCAAAATGAGTACATTTTTGGAGGTTATCATGATTCCCTGAGCTCTGTTGAGGATCCATGAACCTTCTACCCACTCTCTGTTAGACAATAAATTACCCCTGGTTGCTTATAGCATTTTCATAAGGATGAAATCCAGTAGGATGAAAATGCTGTGTAAACAATTACTGTTCTGTACTGACCTATTTGTAATTTTTATTACACTTTGAACATTTTTTTTAATCCATAGTGGGCACAATTTGTGGGTTTTGGGGATACAAAGGACTGCTTATTTCTTACGATTAATTATAAAACTCGGAAACCTAAGGATACATTGTTTGCTGGCTCTGCAAATACTTAGAATGCTTCACACCAAATAGATCTCCTTTTTGTGTGTATCCTGGGAAATGTTTAATTATTTTCTCTTCATGTGCAAGTATTCTTTCATTGATTATTTATAAAAGCTTCCAGGGTGGGGAAATGGGTCGGTGTATAAAATGCTTCCTCATAAAGATGGAGACCAGGGTTTGGAACCCGGGACCCAGGAAAATGTCAGGCAGGTGTGCTTTCTTTTGTGCAATTCTGTTGGTAGGTGTGTTGACCTGGTATTTAAAATTCTAGTGATTGGAAATTGGAGTTAGGCTCCCCAGTGCAAGCTGGCCAGCTAGATTAACCAAATCAGTGATATCTGGGTCCAACTGAGAGACCCTGACTCAATACAAAAGGCAGAGGTTGATCATAGAAGACACCTGAGATCAGCCTCAGGTCTGCACACCTGAAAACTCATGGACTCTCATACTACTGCATAATATACATGGATACATGCCAAAAACACATACACATATGAGAAGAAAAGATGCTTCCAAAGAGATGAGAAGCTTTCTGTAAAATAATACATAAACAAACCACTGACATTAATAGAAATTGTAACTTTTACCTTTATACATTCCTTCAAGTTGTTTTGAAATGGGCTGTTGTCTCTTTGTGTGTGGTGTTCAGCCCAGTATCAAAAAAAATAGCTTTTCCTTACTTTTATATTTTGACAGAGTAACAAAGAAAGATACAGTTGCTTGAAAACTATCTTCCTTCACCCCAAAGGAGATTTGTGCTATTGGTCATCAAACCCCTCAAGGGAACTAAGGAATGAGGGTTAGAAGACAGCTAATGGACACAGAGCAAAAAGGAAATTATGTGTCTTCAAGGGCTGCTTCATCCACATAACCTCACTCAGTGTGTCAGGTGGCTCTACTTTAAAAACATCTGCAAGTGGATTGAAAATCAGAATACCTTTGCGTTCTAATAAGTTGTGTATTGGGTGAACTTGACCCCTGCTGTTGGATCTGGAGCGTGTGCTAAGCACATACTTCCATGAAGGCGACCAACATGCCATCAAAGTTTCAACTTGCCTGGGAATGCATTCTGTTCTCTGTGAACCTGTTATTAACACTCATTTTTCTTACAGATATCTCTTGACTTTATGAGCCCTGTCTCCTATTACTTTGTGTGACGATCTGCAGAACAATTCAGATAGTTATTGCAATGACTCCAAGCAATCACATGCTTTTATGTATGTGACCATTGTCCTTGTGCGTTCTCTTCTACGACAGGTTTCCCACCTCTGTAGTCCTACCTGGAACTTCCTCTTCCTTCCACTTCATTTGTTACTTCAGGTCTAGAATCCATTCTGAAACTGGAATAACATAAATGCTATGTTTGTGCAATATGAACATGCAATTCAGAGGCATATATTGATGACTCCTCCAAGCAAATGTGGGTTTAGCAGAGACCCCCACTGTATTTGTCCAGAAGCATCCTTTACAACTGTTGCTCTCAGATATTAAAAGCTGCCTTGTAAGAAATAATAAACCCAATTTATCATTCTGGGTTCTAGAAGAGCTTAAATTTCTTTTGTATTTACAGAGCAGAATGGGGTACATGACAGTCTCACAGAGATCATGGAAGAGCTGGGCTTTTATTTGATTTGCCATAAAAAAAAAAAAAGAATGTTCCACTCACACTCTACATTTCTGGTCAATTTTTCACTTAGTAAAAGAACTTGAAAAAAATTGTCTGTATTTCCTCATATCCACATATGAGATCACATATTTATATTCCATTGTCAGGTCAGTCACTGATGGCTGTTTCAATATTTCTCTACTATAAAATGTACTTTCTCTACTATACATAGCTATCAATAAAAACATTTATACCTATGTTTAGACTATGTAAGTATGGTATTGTTATCACTGATTGTGTTCCAGGATGGTAAGCAGGTAAGACTGGGGAAAAAAACTATAGAGTTTTGAGACAATGCGTATATGCATATAATCACATATAAAATTGACATCTACCTTATATGAGTATATATGTGGTGTATACATGACACATGTTAAGGAGACAAGCAGACAGAATGAGAGAAAAAAGTTTCTTACTACAGAGTTCAACACTCACAAGTTTTATAAAACAGTATAATAATTAAATTAAGATAGCAGAGATTAAAAAGCACTTGCATGGATATTTGGTTTAATAAGATCGGATCACACTGTGATTGTATAACATGTTAGCTCTGACTTCTCATTCTTGTCACTTGCATTGTGTGGGTTATTTCAGTTCATTTACAGCAATTCTGAGGTGAATCTGTGCCTTTTTGAGACAGCTACAGAACTTGAGACTGAAGAAACACTTTCATGGCCCAGCATTCATGTCTCCTCACATCAAAATCTTAAGAGGGCTGAAAGGAGCCTTCAAGCAGGGCACTAACAAGGGAGGCCCCTGTGATGAGTCTATCCCAGTCTGATACGGTGAAAACATTGTATCATCATGAACTGTTTCCTTTTTGTCCCGAATATATGAGGAAGGAGATTCAGGAGACATGTTTGATGACAACCCTGCTCCTGGCAACCGGCTTGTGTGTGTTCAAAGGAATGCAAATGCAGCTGTACCTTTCTGTGTTCAACTGGATGTTCTGATCCATCATCTAGAGTTCCCTCAGGCACCCACTGCGCTGGAAAACAGGCATTTATATTACAGTGCAGCATCAACATTTGTGACCTGTCAGTCAACATTCCATCAGAGAAAAGCCAGGCTGTGATTATTTATCCAATGGATACGTGTAAAAGTCATGATTACAATCCCAAATAAAATACCTCCACTGCCCTTGGAAACACTACAACTATGACTGCCTGTGCCTTCCTTTTGCCAAGCAAGGAACAACCCTTTGGTCATTACGCAGCAGAATACTTGACATATTCCCGTGTAAGTGAGATGTAATAAAGATCTCGGTCTTAGAAGTAAATCAGTTGAGTCTGGGCTAGAATGCTGGGAAAGACAAGGTACACAAGTAGAACTAAGTTGGTTCTTTCTTCATCCCCTTGTGCACAAAAGCCCCTACTGACTTGGCTCTCTCATCCTTGTGGACCAAACAAGATACCCCTGTGTGTAGGAATGCCTTGTGCAGAGGTACACTGCTCTTGCCAAGGGGAAACTTCTCGGAGCTTCAGAGCCTCAAGTCTCTGAGAATAATTCCCATAGACAGTCAGCATCCTGGATCTCAAAACCAGATGCTTTAGTTTCCTGGGGCTTAAATATCCTGATCTGTGAGTAGGTGTGAAGAGTATGTGTGTCCCTTAAGCAATTTTGAGGATCAAATAAATTATTAGAAGAACTCGAAAGGTTGGAGCATGGAACATAAGCAAACAAAAATCATATGCCTATATGTCAATAATGAAATATATTTAAGTGAAGTGGACATATTAGACCAAGGCTTAGTGTATCTAGAAGAGACACTGCTATTGCTTGCATGTTAAAACAGAAAAGAATGGAGAATGAGTCTCGAGAGAATATGAAAATCTAAATACAGATATTTTAGTAAGGAGTGATGAAAATTAGGTTGTGGGAATTAAATGTGTCAAGGTACAATGAAAGATAATTAGAGAAAAATGAACATGAGTCTTGAGGTGGTTTATTTGACAGCTTACTATGACAGCTTGTGATTGCCATTGCAAACCTTGTACAATTTCATAATTATATATAAATGTAAACACATGATGATACATTTGTGTATATGAGCGAATATGTCAAAGTGAAAATATCCGTATTGCTTATAACTCACCATATGAAAATATGGCTGTAGAACACTAAAATAGCCCCCATGCAGATACCAAATACACTGCACTGGCATAAGAATTAGTTTGAGATGATTTAAAAAAAAATACTCAGATAATTAAAAATCTGAAAGTTTAGTTTTGCAAAGAAATTTGTCCCTATGAAGGAAGTCTTCCTGTTAATTCTCCCCCCCCCCTTTCCTTTTACACTCCCTTCATTCTTCGTATCAGGGCTAGAGCATCTGCCACTGAAATAGACAAGAAACTGACAGATTCGCATCTTGCTATTCTTTGGATTTGTCTCATAAAGGCCTATTTGAAAATTTTTCTCCTAGGGCACTATTGGTAGATGTTGGGAATTTTGGGGGTGGGGCCTAGTGGAAGGGAGTTAAGTCACTAGAGGTCCCTTTGGGGACTTGGATAGGCCCCTTCTCCTCCTTTCCAATTCCCAGTGGTCTTGAAGCTAAGCAGTTTCTTTCACTCCACCACCGTGTTTTGCCTCATCACAGGCTAGAAGGAAACGGGAAACTCTGCAACACCAACCAAAATAAAACTTAGGTTAACTGGAATCAGCTATTTGTCATAGCAACAGAAAGGTAACTAAACTATAGAAAATTCTTGCCAGGTATTGGGCAGTGCCATCATTGTGACTATTTCTGGTGCTGATGTGGAAGAAGCTTTGGGGCTTTCAGGAGGATAGACTGGTTTGGAGCAATGAAGCAGGAAAAGCTTGGAGTGTTGTTGTAGGTGGAGCTTAGTGGCAGGTGTAACCAAAGGGACTTGCACTGATAGGAATGTGGATAGTGAGGTGTTTGTGAGGTTTGTGATGTAAATAAGGACTGCGTTAGGAATGCTAGTGACATGAACTTTTGTTACATTGTGTTCACTGACTAAGAGTTTGTGCGAGTCTGGCAGTGGAACTGTCAAGCTTGCACAGCATTTGATTGATGGCTTCGGTGTCACTGGATGATCTTAGAGAGAGAGAGAGAGAGAGAGAGAGAGAGACAACTCAGAAGCTCAGGAGACTACAGAGGATAAAAGTTGTCGGGTTGGCCAGGGTGGGGCTGTGTTAGAGGTACCAAAGAGGAAGCAGCTGCTAAAGACATTAGCACCAGGAGTCAATGGCTGAACACCTGCCTGTACTCATGATGTTGACAGTTCAGTCCCCAGCTTGTGGGCCTGTTCATAGGTGGTGAAATCTTTAGGGGGTGGAGCCTGGGGAAAGGAGTTAGATCACTGCGGTATGCCCTTGAAGGGGCTACAGGGGGCTTAGTCAGTATCTTTACCTTGTTCTTTGATTCCCAGCCATCATGAGGGTAAATATCTTCCTTAGCCATCTGCTCCTCTGTGAGGTAGTAACTTACCACAGCCCCCAAAGCAGCAGGACCAACTGGTCATTGATTAAAACCCTAACACATTTTCTCCATCCATTCTTCAGTTGAGGGTCACCTAGGTTGCTTCCAGGTTCTGGATATTACAAATAATGGTCCTATGAACATAGTTGAACAGATGTCCTTGTTGTATGAATGTGCATCTTTTGGGTGTATGCCTAAGAGTGGAATTGCTGGATCTTGTGGTAGACTGAGTAGATCTTTAACTAAGACATTTTTTATTTGCACTGTAAAAAAAAAAAAAAAAAAAAAAAAAAAACCAAAAAACAAAACAAAACAAAAAAAGTGTGCTGCATGTAAGGGTTTATGTTGTTATTGTAAAGTGAGACCTCTCTTGACGAATAACATTTGTGAATTATATTAAGTAAATAAAAGACCCTCAACACTACACATAGATTTACAGGTTGTCTCCTATCGCAGGGTAAGAAAGTATTACATCTAAAAATGAAACAAACAAACAAAAACCTCATCTATTTGGGAGCATCTACTTCTGGAAAAATGGAAGCAAAATACCTTCATCTATTTTTATTTTAAATATAACTACTAGATTTCTATGGATGATTGAACATAAACACTGGGTTTACTTTGGGGCAGCATTTTGAGTGAATATGTGAAAAATATTTAAATCTTTATTATGGGTCTGGAGAGTTGGTACCTTGGTTAAAAACACTTGTTGCTCTTGCAGAGGACCTGATTTCAATTCCTAGCAACCACTTGGCAGCTCACAGCCACCTGTAATGCCACCCTCAGGGGATTTGACACTGTCCTGATCTCTGGGGACACTGGGCATGCAAATGCTGCACTGAATAAATCTAAGTAGAAGATATTTTATTCTGTATTTAATCATAGGAAAGACAGATTCGTATATTGCTGTATTACATTTCACAAGTAAGTCCAGCATTATTGCTATAGATTTTTTTTTTATATAAAACAAAGAAAATTCCTACTCTGTTCATTTCATCCAAAAGAATTTGTTTTACTGAGAAGAGATGTGGGTTTTGTCAAAAATCTTTACATAAGTCGATATGAGTTTACAGTGGGCTATGATAGACAGCTATGGAGCCATCTTTGCACACCAACAATTAGCCTTGCATGCTGTGTTGTACACGCTTCTATTAACGGCTTTCGTCTCAAGAACTCCGATGAAAATGAGGCCAAACCTCAAACCTTAACTGCTTTTGGAGTTAGGACTCGGTGAGATCCAGTAAACAAAAGTCTTTGCTCTCTCCCGACTTTCCACTGGCCTCTACCACGCAAGGGAGAGCTTAGAAAGAAGAAAGAAACACATAGACACCTGTTTAGCAGCTCTAAATAGGTACAGGGCAGGGCTGATGCAGCCAACAGATGGGCACAAAATCTCCCTCTGCACGTTGTCCCTGTGCACAAGAAAAGTTACAGAAGATAATTTATGTATACAAAATTCACTTAACTAACAAAATCTAATTAATTAACAGGGAATCATATGAAAATCAAGTTAAGGAAAAGCCTTAAAATATTTTAAATTTCATGAAAACTACGAGATGCTTATGAGTAAGTTGAGAAGAACCCTGACTTGTATTTTGTAAAACTGTTCTGAAAGGAATAACGATGATTGGAATATGTGAAGGGGTTCCCCATCTTGGAACTGCCAGGGGCATTAATAACATTATGATACTGCTTCTAATTTGACTGTAAGTTTTCAAGTTAACACCTATCAAAGCCCCAACTGACTCCTTTTCGGAAATCAATAAATTTAGCCTTGAGTTTATATAAAAATGTTACATAATTGGATAATGAAAATAATATTGAAAGAAAATCAATCCTATCCCGACCTCAAAACTTACTACGAAGCTATAGTAACCAAGCATTAAAAATAACTCAATTGGAATAATTGAGCATTTAAATGACAGCATTATATTTATGGTGAATTGATTTCCAATAAAGAGATAAATTAATTTAAATGTAAATAAATACATTTCCAATAAATAGTGCTGATACTTTATTTCCTTTGTGCAGCAAAATGAATTTAGAATACCTCAAACCAGAGCAAAACCTTAACTTTGAATGAGTCCTAGTCTTAGGTCTAAGGGAAAATTAAAACCCATGCAACTATTTAAAGTAGCATAGATCTTTGTAACACACAATTAGATACTGGTGTCTTAGATTTGACATCACCCAAACAGAAAACAATACAAAAAGTAATAGGATCTCATCACAATTTAAATGTACACAAACCTCAGTGATTACTATCAAGAAGACAACACAAAAACACAAATTAAAGAATGGGAGAAGACATTCACAAATGTCAAAAGTAATATATCCATTAAGAAGCTTTTACTTAAAAATGTATCTACTCAAAAATTTTAAAGATATCCTTATTTAAAATCATGAGCAAAAACATTAAAAAAAATACTTGAGCAGCATACCAAAGCAGTAATAATGAAACAAACATATATTCAGGGTCATTAGTGTTATGAAAATGAAACATCTCCAGTAAACTTATTTCACACTCATGGGGATGAACAATGGAGGAAGGAAATGTGTATAAATTGGAATTTTCTTGCATCCTTAGGAGGATTATAAAACAGTATGGCCAATTTATGAAACTTTTCATTATCTCTAGAAAATGGGAAATACAGAGTTAATGGGCTTGCTAGAATTCTTCATGAAACATTTATGTTATGCAAATAGCATATTTCATGAGAGTCAGAAAGTAAAAACAACTCATGGGTTTCAACTGCTGAAGGCATTAACGAAATGTATCATTTCCACACAAGGGAATATCATTAAGCAATGATAATGGAGTACAGGTGAGCTTTTATACAGACCTCAAAAATATAGTAAGTGAAAAAGTCACTTTCAAAGGCCATACATAATTTATTTCATATGTTATGCATTTTGTTAAGAAAAAGCAAATCATACAGATAGAAGGAAGATAAATAGTTATCTAAGGGTAGGGGAGGCACACTCATGGTAATTATATGCTGGATATATATGTGTATATATGTATATATTTTCACATACATGTCTAAATGTAGACTTATATGTGCACACATATATGTCTATATGTATATTATATATATCCAGCATAATTTCTTTTATATGTGTAGACATATATGTTTATTAGTGGGATAAAATGTTCTACACTTAGTTAATTCTGATTAGTTCTATGACTCTGGGAATATAAAATATCTCCCTGGTTTATATACACATTATTCAAGAGTAATTTATGGTATGTGAATTGTATCCAACAAATTTTATTATAAAATCAGTTATGCCCAGAAGAGACGAAAATTTTAATTGGAGACATGGAGTATTATTCTAATAAGAAAAATGGAACTTCAAAGGAGAAAACTACAGAGGTTAAAATTTAAAGTACTCTTGGTGTTACTAACACATTTAATTTGGGAAATAAATGAGTATACTTAAAGACATACCATGAACCATACACAATAAAGTAGTCAGAGACATCAGCCTGAAAATATGAACACAGTATTAGAAAGCTCTGATATAAATCACTTACTTCAGTATACATGTAATTGAAGTCCTTTCTCGTTCCTCAAGCTGATTGGTAGAAATTGAAAAACTAAGACTACCACATTTGTGAATATTTAAGATTAGATAAAAATAAATACTGTGTGTGTGTGTGTGTGTGTGTGTGTGTGTGTACAAATTCTTGTGTGCATATCCAAGTGTTGCTGGTGTGGGTGTACACTATTTCTGTCCAGAAAAAAATTTAAAATAAGACAAAGTGCAAAGGTTATGCAGTAGTCAGTCCAGCTTTATGAAAGGACAAAGTAAAGCGACACATGACCTGTGCTTTCAGGAGTTGTGAATATTTAGTAATCAAAAGAGTATGGAACAGGCAATGATAGATCTACAAGACAGAAGGAAGGATCCAGAACATGGCCCACAACTACACAGTAAATTCACTTTTGACAAGAGGGTTTGTCATAAACCAAAGTGGAAAAGGTACTCTTTCAATGAATTATGATGAAACGATGGTGTACTTCCTGCATAATGATGTAACCAATGATTCAGCCAATATTTTGTGTTGCAAAAGAAAATGGACAGGGTGTTAGAGAGAGCTGGACTTGAGATGAATAATGATTTAAATGTAAGTATTCATATCGCCAAACTTCCAGAAAAAAAAATGTAGAAAAGATATTTGTGAGTTAGGGTCGTCTAAGATATCTTCAGTATGGCCCCAAATAAATAGGTTAACTTATGGGGAAAATTTTAAAGTAAACAAACTAGATTTCATGAAAGGACAATATTTTAATAATAATAATAATAATAATAATAATAATAATAATAATAATGATGATGCATACAACCACTTGGAAGAAATGATTTGTAAAGCATAGACCATAAAATGGATTTTAAAGTAAAATAAATGAGGCCATTTTACAATTCAACAATAAAACAGATAACTAGAAAGGAATCAAAGGATTATAGCAGACACCTTACCTAATAAAATATGCAGGTGGAAACTTAGCAAATAAATTATGTTCAATATTGTTAGTTCTGAGGGAAATGTACATTAAAAATCCAATAAGTAAGTATCCCTGTGCAATAACTCGAATAATTAGTTTAGTGTCCTTACACATGATGGCAGGATGATAAAAGTAACACAGTCACCATGCAAACACATTTATTATTTTCTTAGTTCCCATACCTTCACCATATGGTCCATATATTCCTATCATATATATATATATATATATATATATATATATATATATATATATATACACATATATATTTTTTTTTCAGAAGTACAACATAACAAATCTCCCACCTCCACTATAACCTAGATGCAAATACTCATAGTGGTCCTCTTCACAACTGTCAGATGTTGGAAAGCTCTCAGACAGCCCTCTGCTAGGCAATGAACAATAAACCGTGGTACATCTATAAAAATGAGTACCAGCAAGCAGTAAATTGAATGAATAATTGATGTAGCCACATGAGCGAATGTCAGTTGGATTATATGCTTAATAAAAAAGGAAGACTCCAATATTGAATAATGTTTGATTGCACTTATGTATTGTTCTAGTTTCGTTTGTGTTTGTAAATGCATCTTAACCAAAAGCAATAAAAGGGAGGAAAGGGTTTGTTTTAGCTGGCAACACCAGGTTTAGCTGGCAACGCCAGGTCTGTCATTGAGGGAATTCAGGGCAGGAGTCTAAGGCAGACTTGCTTACAATTCCGTATGGGGTCATCTCTGTGGTGGTGTGAATGAGAATGATGGATAGGTTCCTATGTTTGGGTACTCTGTTGGTGTTGGGTTAGGAGGTGTGGTCTCAGTGGAGGAAGTGTGTCACTAGGTGGAGGAGGAGGGATGGGGCTTTAAGGTTTCAAAAGACTTGACATTTTCAGTGTGTTCTTTGCCCATTGCTTGCCCTTTGCGATGCTAGCTTTCAGCCCCATATCTTTGCTCTCCCATCATGAACTCTTACCCTCTGTAAGGTGTCTTGCTTATGCGTTTTATCACAGTAATAGAAAAGTAACTAAGACAACCTCCCAAAAAGAACTCACATGGAGGATGTTACTTGCTGGCTGCCCGACAGGGTCACACTCAGCCAACTTTCTTGTAGAGTTCAGGACTACCTGTCTGGGGATTGGTGCCACCCATGGTGGGCTGACTCCTATTATATCAAGTAACAATAAAGATGTTCCCTGACAAGCACCAAAGGGAATCTCATTTAGGCAATTCCTCAGTTGCGATTCTTTTCCCAAATAAGTAGAAGTTGAGCTACATTGATAGTTAGTTAAAGGTAATCAGAACATGTCCCATTCTGGAAAAACACAGAATTACAGACAGCAGCAGATATAAACAGTGGCCAGGATTTGAGGGTGGAGAGAAGTGCCATCCTCATATCTATACAGGGGAGCTGTAGATCAATATCATTGTTCTATATCTCCATACATATCAAACTGTATACAGTTTTCAGAATTTGCAGAATTTTTATTGCAAAAGTGAATTTTTTTTCTAGTACATGTAAAACATAAATTAAAGATGAGATGAAATGTTAACTCCCTAAGTTACGTCTGGATCACTTTATACGTGACTTCTGTATATCCATAGTCCCTTGGTCAATAAGCCACGATTAGGCAGAACGTTGTAGATTTTCTCTTTATGATTGGCCTACGACAGGGCATAAGTAAATGGTCAGACTGTAGTACAGTACACCCGTGAGTCTAGCCTTCTATTTGGTTTCTAAGAAAAACCCTTTGAAGCTGTCCTTGCCCATGTACTTCCTGTTCCGTGACTTCCTTTTCCCTTCCTTGTTCTCACCCCTTCCCAGTTTGCAGAAATTCATTAAAAAAAAGGAAAAAAAAAATGGATACGTAGATATTCCCCTTTTTCGCTGCTTATATAGCTTCCTCTCAAGTAGCATTCTATAACATTTTGGGGAAGAAGTCACTCCATTTCAGGAATGTTTGCATGGATTTGCATTTTCCTAAATCGTTATTTATTTTTTAAGGTAAAAGCAGAAGTGATTACATTATGAGAGTAAAGCCCTCATGAGTGGGATTAGCGCCGTCTGGAGGCTGAAGACAGAACACTTGCCCTCCCAATGAGTTGGGACACAGAGGCAGGTCCTCCACTGCAATGGAATCTTCTCTTTCTATTGAACTTCACAGATCTCAGAACTGAAAGGAAAATAACTCTTTTTGCCTATAAATCACCCAGTCTTTGGTCTTCTGTTATAGCAAGCAGGTCAGCCTAAGACACTGCTGGAGTTTGCATTCCGTTGAGACAGGTGTTCACTGGGAAAATCCATTGTTCTGTGAGATCATGAAAATTGCATTCAGAACTTATTGTTATTATGATACGCAGAAACTTTATGCAACAGGTTGTTTTTGACTTCTATTTTTGTGACAAGAACAATGTATATTTTGTGATAATGTTATTATGAGTTATAGTGTGGACTTCTGTTGTTTATGGCACTAAGGTCCATATCCCCAATAGCTCCATCCTCTTACTTCTGCTGAGCTCAGTCTTTTTATCCCTTTCTCTTCTTCGTCTTTTCATGAAGTTTCTAAACAGATGGACCTCGGGAGTAAGGCTGATCACTCAGCAACCAGGATATAGTCGAGGACCAGTAAAAGTTATCATCTTAAACTTTTAAGACATGCCCTAGTTGATGTGTCGGAGCCTGTGCCCAAGGCTGTCTACGTGGGGAGTCCCTTATGGTCAAAGAAATACGGCTGGTAAAGAGCTTCTAGCAAGCATCTCCTCCCAAATTCCCTGGGTTGGGATTTTTTTATTTTGTTGTTTCTCTGTGTCCGTTTGCAGTTCCTATTCAAGTTTAGGGAGTTATTGTAAGATTGGCCAGCTTGACCAACCAGTCCCTTTCTCTACCTATGGCATACAATTTCCCTGGCAAATATTTTTCTACCCGGTAGGTGCGTAGGTCTGGGGTTGGTACCCCAGTTTAGAAAGTATCATTCGGTGTTCTTGAAGCACTCCAAATGCATAGTTATAAATAGATTGTTTCTGCCCTGCTAAAAATCAAGTGTCTGCCAGATGCCTCCCTGCCATTGTTTCCTGCCCTCGGCGAGCGGGTGATAATGTTTGCACTGCCATTCTTTCTAACTTTTGCTTCCTTCTCATCCCCCCTGATCTCTGCCCCTTCCACCCCCCCAACTGTCTATCTTTATAGGATGGGGGCATAGAGTTTCTCTTGTCAATTGAAAATTATGTGCACAGGATATCAGTGAAGGTAATGCTAGCTATTCCTTTTTTCTTTTACAATTTGGTATGAAATGATTGCGAGTTTTCTCTCTCTGGACCTGGCCATGCATCCAATTATCTGGATACACACGGTACTGCATACTTCCCATCAAGTTTATCGTGAGGTCACGGCCCCTGAAGCCATGCTAGAAAAGGGCATTTCTCTTCTGTGGTCTCTTGTTGAGTAGAGAACTTTAAGAAGTCTTTAGGTTTCTACAAAGCATGTTACATACATCACCAGTGTTCTGGAAAGATTTCCTACAGTTCTAATTGCCTTGTCAGGCTCTGCTCTCTGCCCTGGCTCAGCAGTGGTCTAGCCACCACAGGAGATCAGTCAACATAATGAATCACCTTAACCCTAGGTGAACTCACATTCAAGGTGCTTAAATGTCAGGGAGCCAATTAGAATGTGGAATCAACAAAGGCCTTCCTAAGATCTAAATGTGTAGGCTTCATTTAAAAGCATCCTAATAAGCTCCCCCTCCTGGGGTTCCAGAATGTACAGATTTGGACTACTGACGAGGCTGGTTGGAGGAGCTCAAAGATAGCTTGGTGAGTCATAGCATCCAATCCAGTGGTACCCTAAATTTATATAATGATGCTTTCCCAATGTGAGAAGAATGGCCACAAACCACAGGAAGCAGGCCAACCTCGAGCTTATAGGAACAGGAAACATTTATTCTGCAAATGCAAAACTTATTCGTTATGAAAGGGATTGCTATTGCTGCCATGACTTTGCTCACACATTCTGTATTCTAGGTGTGAGAGATGCAAGTCCTTGGGGCCTTGTTGGTAATTCCAGGCATGATGGTAGAACTTACAGAGATCTCTAAGTCTGCAAACCATTTGAGCTGTTTTATGAAGAGAAATGATTATTTCTGCCTCTGTTCATAAAGTTGAAGGCATGAGGCTATAGATTTGAAATGTTAAACTGACAATAATAGGATATGTGAATTTGAAAAATAGAAAGATGTAAGCTGAAGTTATATCTTATCATTCATTATTTCTATACATACATACATGTTAATTCTCACAACTCTGAGGTAAGTGTTTGTAATTATTCTACTTCAGGCTTCCCAGTAGCAGCTGACCTCTTCCCTAGGGTTCTTAGGTCTTCAACCTCGAGCCGAGCCAACCATTGATTTCCATTCTTCTGAGGCCGGCATCCCAGAATCTCCAGTTTACAAACAGCTTGTAATGTTTGTATGAATCGATTCCCCCACCCCACCCCCGGTAAAATCTCTCTGATGACATCTGTATCTATATCCTATTGTTTATATATCTTGGAGAGCCCTGACTAATGCAGCATGAGAAACCAATTCAAATGCATTTTCCCCCCTCAGCTTTCCAACTACTGCAACATAATTTGTATAAAACTTTACTTTTATCCTATTCATTTGCTATGCCAGCTTTATCACTACCTAAATTACTGAAACATACTGACTGTATCTCCCTATGTTTACTCTTCCATTCCAAAGGCTTGTTGATTTTCTCATATGTCAATTAGCATGCTGCTTGAAGTTCAGGGAAATGTTCCATTTTAATATTGATTGAACATTATGCAGTAAATTGTTAATGCATCTGTGAAACCTTGATTCAATACTTCCACTGATAGCCTTTATTTTTTCAGTTATTTTCACATTCTTATATATTTCACAATATTTACCCCTCTGTTGCTTGAAACTTTAAGCTTACAAAACAAAACAGAGGAAAAACTTTAAGCACAGTAAATATTTTTTGTCCTAGTTTTTTTTTTTTAATTTTTTACTTTTTATATTCCATCATCCTGTAGAAAACACAGGTCTTTCTATTGAAAACATATTTATTTTACTTTGAGGTATTCCATTAACATTGAATTTTTAATATACTCATCAACACAACAAAGTTAAATCAATATGATCTAGTTTAAAGGTCATATTGTTGAAATCTTACCTGTATGCATCTGTCCCCCCATGGAATTCTTGGAGTTAGGATATTATAGACCTTAGCATGGACCCAATAATACATTTTTATCAGTTATGCATTTCTCCATATTTGCTTTTGTGTTCCCCCCCCCCCAACTCAGCTACTGCTGTTTGAATAAGCACAGTTGAATTACAGTTTCCTGTTATTTAATCATCCACAGAAAAGAGAAAATAGTGCTTTAATATAATCACTAACATTATGCATCTTTCTGCCAGACAAATATATATGATAAGTACCCCACGAGCAGTACGAAGGGTGTAAAACACAGTCATTAGGGGAGAAATCTGTTTTGAAAAAAGGATTGGATCAGGCATTCAATTTACCTTAAAGCCAAACCCATTAATTTGAAGAGATGGAAGAGTCCGGGAGTCCAAGGACAGGAGCTGGAACATCACAGTGAGAACTGGGCAGTGCAACTAGCAATGTAATAAACCTCCAATTTACCATATTAGTATGAGAGACCAAGGCAATTTAATAAGCACTATTTGGCTAATATTGCTTCTAACCTAGTTGTGGAGTTTCACAATGATCTTTTAAAGGCGTAATGCTTTTGGTTATGGGAATACAGCTTTATAAGTTAAAACTTAAGTTGTTCCAAACTGCTAGAGTAACTACTGTATGTGTGAAAATAAATCAAGTCCCCATTATAATCTAAATTTTTTAAGTTATTGTTCACCAATGGTCGGTCTCATGCATGCATACATTGGTTTTTGGTAAACTCCCCATTTGCTCTCTCTCTGTTCCTTTTCCTCTCCTGATAAGACCTTCCTATTTCTCAACAACTCACCTACCTCCTTTTATGTCTTTCTCGGTGTGTGTCTCACTGCATTTAAACAGGACCGCCTGCATGAGCACAGATGGAAAGTTAGTTTTCTGATTTCTTTATTTTAACTTATGCATGTGATGGTTTTGCCTGCGTATGTGAATGTACGTGTACCACATGCATGCCTAGTGCCCACAGAATTCAGCAGAAGAAATAGAATCTTCTGGAACTGTGGTTGCAGAGGCCACTCTGCACTGGGTCACATGGGTACTGGGAAAAGAATCTGGGTCCTTTGACTGAGTAGCAAGTACTTTTCACCGCTGGGCCATCTCTCCAGACTCAGGGAGAAAGTTGTAACCTATTGGTGGTTATACCATTGAAGAAAGTGACATTCCCCACCCCCAGCAATGATTGACAGTAGTCCCTCAGGGAGGATGAGGATTCCGTAAGTCCTACCCCCTCCCATGATTAAATGTTCAGACTTGGGCAGGTCTTAAGCAGGGAACCCCTGTTGCCATGAGTTTCATGAATGTATACCCCTCTGTTTTGAGCTTGGTTTTTTATTTTTTATTGTAAAATATTAATGTAAAAGGTTTCTAGTTTTACCTCTACAGGGTGATTGTTTTCATACAATCATGGTTATAAATGCTTTAAAATTTCTTCAGTGGCTATTATAAAGGAGGAACTAAGTGAAGAAATGTTTTCATTCAGAAATCTTTTAGACTGTTACTAAATATTTTTAATCATCAGTACAGAAGAACGCCTTAAACACATTTATTGTTTCTTTTAAAAGAAGGAATGCTTCTCAGCTTCATAATATTTTAGCATCTAATTTAAGTTATCGACTTTAAAATGAGCTACGGAATGACAAGTGTTTGCAGTTTGTCAGTTGATAATGCCGGAAGTCTTGAGAAAGATTCCTTGGGTGTGGATGTGGGAAGTGTAGCGTGTCACAGTAAGTTAGGTCTCTGCAAGGCAAGTCCATTGTGAGAGTTGACCTGGTCATTGTTCTCCTACAGCACTCGCTTCCTGTCTTTCTCTCTTACCCAAGAAAAGGAAGTTGATAGGGACAGGATTTTAAGAAACACCTTGAACATAACTGCTGAAAAGGACAGTTGGCAGTTAAGAAAGCTCAGTCTAGTGACAAAGGCTCATTAACGGACTAATAATTGAAATAGAAGATGATGGATCACTCTTTTCTTCTTGTACTCTTTTACATCAACAAAGTTGTGGCATAATATCGGGGGGGGGGCTAATATTTAAAAGGCTGAAATGCATAGACAATTGTTTTAGAGCCCCCAAATCAAAATAGTAGATTAAAAACAAGGGCACTAAGGGAATTCCACTGGAGCTCTTTGATATCTGATAGGAAGTCATTGGATTTGGAGTTTTCCTTGCTGGGTTTTGGTCTTGCTCTGGTCCAACATTTCCTCGCAGTGCCCCAACTGGTTCCTTTTGTAATGGGAATGTGCATTCTTTACCATTGCATGTTGGAAGTATGTAATTTGTCCCCCCACCCTGGGGTTTACAGTTAAGAGATTGCCTTGACTCTCAGAAGAAACATTTGACTGTTGAAATGTGTTAAAATTATGAAATACTGTGGGGACTTTTGAAGCTGAACTAAATGCCCTTTGCATTATGATATGGCCAGAAGCCTATAGGAGCCAGGGAGAGGCATGCAATGGTTTGAATGAGAATCGGTCCGTAGGATCACTTGTATGCATGTTTGGTACCCAGTTGGTGCAACTGTTTGGAAAGGATTGGGAGGTGTGGCCTTCTTGGAGTAGATGTGACCTTGCTAGAGGAGGTGTGTCACTGAGATTGGCTTTAAGAATTCAAAGATCTCCCATCACTTCTCCCATTGTACTCCCTGCCTACAGATACTGTGAGCTCTCAGCTGTTCATGCAACCATTCCATTGCTCTGCTACCATGGACACCAAGCCTTTTGAAACCTTAAGCCAGTTACCTTAAATTATATTAAACTTATACAGCTCTCCTTTATAAGTTGCCTTTATAACATGGCGCTTTGCCACAGCAATAGAAAAGTAAAGACCCCCTCACTTGGGAGCTTGTGGTACCTGCTTCTCAGGAAACCTAGTCCTGAAGAGGCTTTCGGGTTTACCTCCATCTCAGGTAACCTGAAAGGTCTGGTGTCTGAAGGGCATGGCGTTTTCAAAAAGGGACTTACCTCCCACTTTTAATAAACAGAACATATGTGACCCAGTTTAGATATTCTACAGTGTTTGGGCCAGAGATCGGGAACGGGAAATGTTTTCAATTAAAATATAGTTTCTTTATTAGAGGATCATATTTTATAGCATTTAAAGTAATAACTGGCATTCAAATGGAAAATTAGCAGTCTAGGCAATAAGGGAAAGATATGAAAATGTGTGTGCAAGGAGGGGGGTTGGAAGGAAGAGCAGAGGATGGAGATGGGGAGAAGATGGAGGGGGAATTTTGAGGAGAAGAGAGAGATGGGGAAAAAGACAGAGATTTGAGTTTTTATTATACTAGTCCAGCTTTCTCATAATTATCCTCCACAAATTAGCCCCAGATTTCTTCATTAAGCTCTTGCTTTGGTGTCCATGACAACACAAGTATGCTTCACCTATTTGTCATATCACAGCTCCATGCCGAGAGTCATAAATAAGCTAACACACATCCAAGCAATTAATAGGATTTATGCTGGTATTGATGTCTTTAAAGTCAACTAAAACATTCATATTTTTCCCCCTCATCTCATTATGTTTACAAGTGATAGTAGTTAGATGCCAAATAACTAGGATGTATCATTTTATGGGAAAGAGTTTCTTGGTATCTCATCGCTTCAGCATATATTATAATTAAATTTTGCCCTGTATAGTCCTAAAAGGTGCATTTACTTTTTACAGAAGATCAAGAATAAAAAGACAGTAACACTTGGACCCATAAGACTATTAAAATTATATGTACTTCCTTACAAGTTGGCTTATCCCCTATTAAGAGATGAGATGTGGGCTGAGGAGATGGCTCAGTGGGTGGAGGGTGTTGAGCCCTGCTTGGTGACCTGAGTTTGAACCCAGGGTCCCACAAGGCTACAGAAGAGACTTGGCATCCATGAGCTGTCCTCTTACTTTTGCACAGCAACATGCTTCCCTTGACACAGATGTGCAGGCACACACACACACACACACACACACACACACACACAAACACAAACACACACACACACAAACACACACTGTCCCTTATTCTCTGGTGGACCACTGATTGCATTTCACAACAAAATGAGCTGTGCTCACCCCAAAGTTTCTGGCTTCTGATACTTCTGGAAACTCATCCTCACCACTGTTGGCTGAATTCCTAGTGCTTGAGAAATGAACTCATTCCCAAGCCTTCTGAAGCACTACAATCGACCCACACATCCTTTATAGATCATTGGGCATAATATTATAAAATAAAAGAATCACAGTTATCTTGAGTGATGTGTGAAAAGCACCCAACAAAACTCAATACATTTTTAAGAGGATAGAAGGGAGGAGCATGAACATCACTGAAGCCCTATAGGAAAGGCTGACAGCAAACATTACACTCAGAGATGAGGGACTGAGGGCTTTTCCTCTTCAACAGGAACATAACAAAGGTGTGTACCTTTATGACTTCCCTTCACCATCATTTGTGGAGTTTTAGGCAGAGGAAAGAGATAAGTTGCTTCTTTATGCACTCACAAGAAAAATACTTTTACTTACATTTGAATGACAAAAACAAAACAAACAAAAACAAAAAAAAAAAAAAAAATCTGAGCCACAGAAAAACCAAGTACCAGATACCTGTATGTGTTCACCTCTTAACATAGCTACAGCAGAGAACACAGGTGGAAATCAAACCATGTGTTTGCATTGGAGAAGCAACCCCTTGGCAAATTCCCAGTAGTTTACTTAGTGTGGGTTATACCATCTGGATACAAGCTTTCCTAAAGCAGGCTTCCCAGACAGAGGAACCCAAGGAGGATAGTGTTGACATCTCCACTCCTAGCTGCATCGATATGCCAAGACACAGGCTATTGGTACTATGGACTTTTGCCTCTAACATTTCCTAAAGATTACACAAGAGAAGATGCTTTAAAAAAAAAAAATTCTTTGGCTCTGGAAGCTAGGGAGGTGGCTCAGCATGTACTGCTCTTACAGAGGTCTGGGGTTTTCAGATGCCAACACCCACATCAGGTGGCTTCACTCAACTCTAGGGAATTAGATGCTCTCTGTCTTCCACAGGCACCTGAACACTTGGAGTGCACATAAACTCACACAGTCGAGTGTGCACACTGCTCACACATGTGTGAACGAACACACACACACACACACTTTCTAAAATTATTTTAAAATGCTATAGGCATTTTAAATCCAATGTTTCCTAAAGAGAATGGGAAGAAGTAAAAGGGAACTGAAGATGAGAAGTCTACATCCGGCAGAAGGGAACACAGGGCTCTGGTACCCACATCAGCCACCCACTCGCTCTTCATCGTTTCTGTGGTATTTACTGCTTTATTAAAAAACATGCAAGCCTCATAAGGAAAAGGCTTTGAAGTGATAAATACATTTAATACCTTGACACAGGGGGCTCTTTCCAGATGCAGAGTAAATGATGCCTGGAGGCTTTTCAATATTTTGGGAGTTTTAATAAAATAGAGGAAAACAAAGAGTAACAACTAGAAACCGGTGGATAAGGGAGGCTTCTGCATCCACAATGTACTGTTCATTTTTTTTTCTCACTCTTGCATGATAAAAGAAAGGAACTGTTTTGTAGGCCACCCTGCTGAACATGTTACTTTTATAACATTTATTAAGTCAACCTCTGGTGAAGTGACCTGTATTTTGGTTTTTTCTTTTCGTTTGTTTTGTTTTGCTTCACTTATTTTCTCCTTTGTCTGACTCTTTTTTCTTCCTCCAGGTAGTGGTTTGACTAAGAATGACACCCATAGGTTCATATATTTGAAAGCTTTATCTCCAGGGGGTGGTGCTATTTGGAAAGATTAGACGGTGGGTGTGACCTTGTTGGAGAGAGTAGGTCACTGGGAGTGGGCTCTGAGGTTTAAAGAGCTCATGCCAGGTCCAATCTCTCTCTCTCTCTCTCTCTCTCTCTCTCTCTCTCTCTCTCTCTCTCTCTCTCTCTCTTTCTCAGCTGCCTGCGGATCAGACTCCATGACTCCCAGCATGCTGTCAGGCTCCCTACCATGAAGATAAAGGAGTCAGTCCCTGAAACTATAAATAATCCCCCAATTAAATGCTTTCTTTCATAAGGGTTGTCTTGGTCATGGCATCTCTTCACAGTAAAACACAGTGAGTGAGACACCCCACAAGGCTCATGTGTGTCTATGATTGTGTGTGTGTGTGTGTGTGTGTGTGTGTGTGTGTGTATTGACCAACTGTGCCAGTGAATTTAATCAGCTCAAGTTGGGAGTTTACTGTCAACTTTAGGAGACACCAGCATGGCCTATTAAAAGACATTAAAACATTGTATATGTCGATAGTGTTTGCAGCACTGTAAAATTGTGAGAGAATTACATGGAATTACTGTCTATACAAAGCACCAGAGGAAGCTCTTTGTTATGCTTCAGAACTTGATATAAGACCCTATTGCTGAAGATTCCACACGTGAGTCATAGAACAAGGAGAAATCAAGTTGGTACTGACCTGGATGCTTCATCCTGACCTGCTAGCTTTTGTAGTGCTGGATGATGCTATGTAACCCCCAAACAGTGAAAAGGAATGATCACTCTTACTGGATGTGAACCATGAAAATTGCAATGATAATAGGCATTCCAAGGAATGCCATACAGGTCCTAGGTCCTAGGGTAGAACCTAGTAGTGCTAAATGGACATGGATTAAAGTGACTCCTAATAACTTAGTATACCCATAGATCACTTTATCACCCAGCACTCATCAGAAAAACTTGTTTTTCTAGTAGAAGCCAAATAATGTGAAGACCCACAACTGGCCAAAGAGCAGGGAATAAGGGAATAGGGAATGCTAGGCATAATTGGGATGTTTATAGCATACCCTATCTCCCAAGTCTGAAGGGTCATGGGGGAAGAGAGCACAAAAAGATTATAGGAGCCAGAGGCAGTGAATAACCACAAGGAAACAGAGTTTGCTAGACACAGCAGGGAAGTTGGCACAGCATACACTGACCTGGGTAAGTTACATTTTTCAGCCTGGAGAAGGGAGGTGGGCATGAAGAAGTAATTGGCAGATGAGTTAATGAGAGGAGTCTGTTCTTCTGGTGGGTTGACCACACCCCAGTGAATATGGGCAACACAAACTGTAGCTGGGTAGGTAAGGAAAGGAGGACAGACTTGGGAGGAGTTAGGGGAGGGTGATGATTTTGATCAAAAAATACACTGATACATTGTCTGAATCTCAACACACCATTAAAATGTACACTTTGATTCCTTAAGTTTCAGACAGCACTTGAAGTTCAATTATGTTTCCGGTCCTCTCAGATGAAGCCAAGCTACTGATCTACAGTAAGTTATTCTGAAAATGGAAAAGGCAGAGTAGAAATTGCAGCTCAGCTAAAACCTCTGCTCAGCACTTCCTGTGGGAAACAACTCTTGGACTTCCTGCTGTCATCTGTGTGGTTTCCATGATATAACAACCTTGCATTTATGAAATGCCCGCTGATCAGTGGAGGCTGCCTGAATGCCATGCAGACATTTTTGGAGCTAGGATGTGAAAAAGTTCTGGGGCTGCCTTAAATGTTTAAGAACGTGTTTTCCAGGCCATTACTGAATATGTTTTAAAATACCTGCTTTGCATTTTCCAAAACAACTGCTGCAAATATGATCATACTCCCTGGATTTCAAACCACAAGAATTAAAACAAGTTGGTTGTATTATTTTTGCTTGCTTGTTTTGTTCTCATAGACAGGATCTTTTTATGTAGCAAGTGTTTTTCAATCTGTGGGTCAAGGTTCCTTGGGTTGTCAAATGACCCTCTCATAGGAGTTGCCTAAGACCTTCAGAAAACAGATATTTACATTATGGTTCATAACAGTTCCAATATGACAGTTATGAAGTAGCAACAGAAATAATTTCATGGTTGGGGGTCACCACAACATGAGGATCTGTATTAAAGGGTCACAGGGTTAGGAAGGTTGAGGACCACTGATATAGCACATGGCTGGTCTGGAACTCTTAGAAATCCTGCTACCCCTGTCTACCAAGAGCCAAGGTTACAAACTTCCGGTGACCACATTTTCTGAAAATAGTCTCAGGCTATAAAACAAAAATGGCCAGACAGAACACATGGTTTGTGTACATTAGAATGTACAGTAGAATATGAAGGAAAGTAACATGATTTGGAAGTCCCTGTAAGACTAGAGTTAGCTCAAGACTGCCATCACAGTGAAGAGTGTTGCTCTTCTACCAAAAGGATAGTTTGTGTCAATTATCAGTCACTGGCCTCTCAATTCCAAAACATACTTGTTTACTTTGCTACAGTATGCGGGAGTAGACCAGCTGGCAGGATGATAAACCATGCCAGTGAGGTTCTGGCATGGAAGTTTCCAGAAGGTTTCAAGAGGAAGGGCTTTCCTAGAGTTCATGTGCTTCATGCATTAGCACTTGGCAGTGAGGCACCGACCTCTGCACAAGAGCGTATGCACCATTTAACAGTTCCCAAAGAGCTCTGAGTTGTGGCTGGCAGATCTGGAGTCTTTCTATAACTCGTCCCAAGGGATGCCTAAGTGAAATTTCTAGCCACACCAGCAAAGTGTGACACCAGCCTTTTTTGGGAACACATTGTAAATGTCTTTTCTTTTCACAGTTGATGGCTACTTCCAATTGCTGGTTTTCTTGTATTCTTTACAGCTCTCCCACCTCCCATGATAGTCTACGGCTTTTTATTAAATTAACATAGTTGGTATATATTTCCCATCTTCAGCAATGACTGACACATACTTTACCATCCACTTGCCAGATTGGGAAGAGATAGTTTCATCAAATATCATGGAAATGTTGTTGTTAAAAAGAATAAGGAAAATTCTAAAGTTAAAGGTCAAGGGCTGCCAGTGGTGGTACACGCCTTTAATCCCAGCACATGGGAGGCAGAGACAGACAGATCTGTGTGAGTTCAAGGTCAGCCCGGTCTACAAAGTGAGTCCTGGGACAGCTACCGTTACACAGAGAAACCCTCTCTCAAAATACGAAAGAAGGAAGGAAGGAAAAGAAGAGAAATTAGAGGTCAAATACACTGGGTAGACGTCCAATGCCAATCCAGCCATTTTGACAGAAAGTGTTACCCGCTAAGTCCAAGGTAGTGATTGTTTTAACTGTAAAGTCAATAGATGCTTGCCAATCTCTGGGATTCTGCTTTGATTTTTTTTTCATATTCCTATAACCTCTTGCATCGTATTCTCCTTTTCATTGGATGGTAGATTCCAGAATTTCAAATGACTGTTTCTAGTCTGGACATGAAAACATTAGTTTTTAAAATAATCTTAGTAGTGGTAAGTGTTATGTCCTTTTATGGTCTATATTAAAATTAAGTCAATGAGAATAATCAATAAAACAGTAACTATCTAGATTAAAATCTTGCTATATGTCTGTCTTCACATATATTCCAGTAACATCTAAACATTAGAAGAGACATTGAAATATTACACTTCAGCCTCCTAAGTCTGGAAAAATGTCGTCTTTAGAGGCAATTAGCAAGAAACTTTGAGTGGTTCTGAAGCATCCCGTTGACTTTTTCCTTTATTTAATTCTTTAAAATATGTGAACTTGTTAATCTTGAGTGGCAGCTTGAATGGATTGAGAAGTGCCCAGGCAATTAGGATAGCTTAACTCTGCAAATGTCTGTGAGGTCATTTTTCACTGAAGCATAACTAAAGTGAAGGATCTGTCCTGAATGTGGGACTATCCCTTAGGCTGTCTGCAATCCCCACAGTATAAAGCAGGGCAAAGAGAGCCAGATAAAGAAAGCATGTCTGCATTTCTTCCTGGCCCCTGTGAAGTAAGGACCTCGATGCCTCGATGATGGACTGAAACCTGTCGGGCCCATTAATCAAAAACAGTCTTTGTTCTCTTAACGTTTGATGTTGCTATTATCTTGATTGATTTTTTTTTCCTTTATTCCAGACAGGATTTCTTTGTATCATCCCAGAATGCCCTGGAACTCACTTTGTAGACCGGGCTGGTCTTGAACTCACTGATTGTTTTTTATTTTTAGACAAGATTTTGAGCCTCAGCTCTGATTTGGAGCTGTGCCACCATTCCAGGCCCTTTGTTTTGCTCAGATACCTTGCTACACCTGTGAAACATTCACTACAATATTTACTCACCATGTCCAGAGTTAAGGCTTAGGCCGTGCATCATTCTTTCTCTTGCTCACCTTCTTGCCCACGGTGACTCCATCTGTTCCCATGATGTTGTAATTGCCACCTCCCTAGTACTGACTGGTGAATCTTTGTCTTCGATACAGTCCTGTCTCCATAAATACATTCTAAAGCAGTGGCTCTCAACCCTTCTAATGCCGCAACCATTTAATGCAGTTCCTCCCGTTGTAGTGACTTCCGGGCACAAAGTTATTTCTCTGCTACTCTATGACTATAATTTTGCTACTGTTATAAATCTGATATGCAATGCCAAAGGGGTCATAACCCACAGGTAGAGAACTACTGTTCTAAAGGCATGAAAACCAACTGAATATTCCACTAGGGAAGACAGCCAGATGTCCTGGGTTCTAAATTGTAACATTCCACACCCTAGAATAATTTTGCTCAGCATAACTTTATATAGTTTCCTAACGCATGTCTCAAGAAGAAAAAATCATAAAACCTAGCTCCCAGGTTCCAACCTTATTATAATGTACCCTTCTACGTCACTTCTCCACCATATTGAGACAGGGAATCCCACTGAACCTGGATCTCACCATTTATTTGGCTAGGCTGAATACTAGGAAGCCGCAGTCGACTTCCTGCCTTGCAATCCTACCCTTGTCTGTCAGGCATGGGAATGCCAAGGTTTTGGGAGGTCCTGGTGTGAGCATTTAGGCATTGATATCGCTCTGCCCTTGGGGTTCTGACAGAACACACCTCAGCTGCAGCCACTAAGCGCACCACCTGCGCACATTCACCACCTTCCATTTCAAAAGGGCCCCGCCCACCAAGCATCGTTTTTCTCTTTCTTTCTCTCCAACTCTCTGTTTATCTGACCCCACCTCTTTCCTCTCCCACTGCTCCTGTACCTGGAGGTCGGTCCCCCACTCCCATTCCTACAGTCCTTTTCCTATTGAACTGTGTTGAATGGTGCCTTTCTCTCTCTGCTTTCTTTCTTTTTTAAATTACAGCACCTGGGGGTATGTCCTCATGATTGGCCATCAACTAGCGTTACCCACCGTGCCATCTTCCCCATCACTCTAGTAATTTACTTCTCGTGGCCCGTATGTGTTTTGAATAACGGCCAATCAATTATTGGTGTCATCATGCCTTTAATATACACTGTGATTGCAAACCCCCTTTGCCTCCCTTACTGATGCTACTCTGATATCTAGCTTCATATCTGGCATTTCAATTGTCTTTTAACGAGTTTACTTTCCAACCACATTCAGGCTGTGAATGCTGAAGAAAATTCTAACTTGTTTTAAAGAGGGCAATTAGATGTCTCAAAGGGAAGATAACTGAGAAATAAAGTTGAGGCCTGCCCACGTGGATTCAGTAGGATTTCTCTGTTCATGAAGGGACCCAGGTGTGATGTCAGGGCCTGTGTGCCTAGTCCTTGCTACACAGGCAGGAGGATAACAAGTTTTAGGTCACTAACTGGCTACGCAGTGAGTTCCAAGCCAGCTTCAGCTAGGTGAGACTTTATGTCTGAAAACGAGGGGAAATAAAGTGAGTGGAGGAGATAGGGGAAGGAGGAAGCGAGGGAGGGAGGAAGGAGAGAGAGGGGGAAGGAGGGAAGAGGACGTAGATGCTAGTCTCTCCGGAAGCAAGCCCTTCTTCTTATGTGGATGTCCTTCCAATCTAACGTACCCTCTGTGTCTCTCAGTGGTTCACTAAAGCCACTGTCCTGGAGTATGTCAGGCTCGTGAGGAAGGCTGGGCTCACTGCATCTCTGTTTCAATGCCCCTCCCAGTGCCTAGTTCTCCACATTGCATTTTTCCCCCAGTGATCTCTTCATTGGGTCATCTCCTGACCTCCCTCTTTGACACTCATTACCTTCGCCTATGGAATGCTTTTCCCTCTCCGTTGCCTTGGGACCTTTTTTATTCCCTCAATTCTTTTTTTTTTTTTGGTTCTTTTCATTACCTCATAGACCTTTTGCTTCTGGCTTTCACAATCTTTATTAGCACTGGGGAAAAAAAGCTCTCTGAGATGGGTTTTAGTTTTTGTCTCTTTTATTTATCACCAGGTTCTTAGTATTTAGTCATTTGTTCAGCACGTATGAGAAGTCTAATAAATACACATCCAGTTGATAAGTAAATGCTACCTCCATCTTAAAGTCCTTTGTCATACGTTTGTACCCTCATTTCCCCCCCTAGCATTATCTGTCTCTGGTATGTGTGAGTGTGTATGTGATTAAGTGAAATTTTCTATTGGAAATTTCCATGACACTTTGTTGGTATCATGATGTATTCTATTCTTCAACAATTAACTGATGACATCATCCTGGAAGCATTTGCATAAGTCAGATTTTCAAAGATTAATTGGAGAACACTGTGATTTTTTTTTTTCTAGTTATGGGAGTTGAAGGAATTTGAGAGAGCCAGGTCTAGAGGAAGCAGAAGAAAGTGAGTGGAAAGAAATGTGCTGTGATCCTGTTAGTGTCCAAGGAAATGAAAACATAGCTGAACTGTCTCATGTGGTAGAAGTTACTTGCTACATTTTCTGTTCAGTGATGCCTGTCCTGCTGTCTGTCATGGGGTGAAGCTCAGTGAATTCCTTGAGCATGAGAAATACAATATTAAACTTAAGATACCTCTTATTTCTCTCTGCATTCCACAGCCAGTCTTCCTTTTAAAAGGTCCTGCTATGATTGAGTCTATGTTAGGAAGAAACACTTTAAAAATTCCTGTACTTTATCTCTTCTAGCATCCTGTTTCCAAGGACATACAGAGGAATATGAACATCTAAGGAGACTCTCGGAGAATTAATAAGTATAAGAAGAAGGATTTCCAAGAGTTGGTTGGACGTTTTGTGAAGTACTTCAGCACTTATGTTATTTAATCCTATCATAACTATCTTAGAAGGAAATTGAGCCTCAGATGAAAGGAAAACTTTTTCTGAAGATCACAGAGTTGTTACATTTCAGGGTCACGGTTTATCAGAAAGCCCTGTGTCTCCAGATCCTGAGCTGTTGCTTAGGCTACCCCTCCAGTCTCCTCCTCATTACCCAAGTAGCTAATTAATTTCAGAACACCGCTAGAAAAATTCCCAAAGCAATCAACAATTCATGTGCTCAAAATTCCACTTACTGGATGATGTTTAAGACTAAGAGGTATTTATACTTCACAGGTTGCATATAGGCCCTACTGGGGGACCCTGGTCACATTCAAATGTTGGCTGACCAGCCCCTTGTTATTGGAAAACTGAAAATGAATGTGCAATCCCTCCAACAACTTTGTGCAGCATGTGCTACCTAGCATGTTGAAAATAACTAATGTCATCATTCCCACTTTCTAGTAGCTGATTTTCCAAAGTCAGATCTGAATCTCTTAGAAAAGTATTTTGTTAGCCAGGCAGTGGTGGTGCACACCATTAGTCCTGCGGTACAGGAGGCAGAGGCAGGTGGATCTCTGAATTCAAGGCCAGCGTGGTCTACAGAGTGAGTACCAGGACAGGCGGAGCTACACAGAAACTCTGTGGTTTCTTTCCTGTTCCCCTGTGCAGTCCGAGTTATTTACACTTCTCTGACTCCTTGCTGTCTTACTTTCTTTTGAGATTGCTTACAGTTTTCTGCAGCTATTTAGCCTAACACCAGCTTTAGCCTTCTTTTCCTTTGCCACAAACATGAAAGAGGTATGTTTTTTTATTTTTCAACTGAGCATTTATTAAGTTGAGACTGGATTCTCAGAAGTTCCTCCAGCTCTCCTTGATTGAGGATGTTGATTATCTGGCAAAGGCTAGGAAATTAAACACTGAGGTTTAAAATCATCAGGACTTTGCGGAGTACCAGGGGAAACGTCTTTTTGAAAATGGCTCATGCTTCACATATTGGAGAGCTAGAGACAGTTCGAAAACTTTCTGAACTCATTCCCTCTTTATAAATAAGTCAGATTGTATCTAGAATGGTAGAGTGATAAGCTGAAGGTCACAATGGGAACCTCACAAAGATCCAAATAAAAACCTGTGAGAAAGCAAAGACCTGGCTGTTTCTCTGTGAAACATGACTACTTTCTATCAGCTACTTTTGTCTGTGCAGGACCTAAGGACAGTTCTTCTCTTACAGCCTGGTCACCCCTTTGTGATGTAAGTCACATTCTCTCTCTCTCTCTCTCTCTCTCTCTCTCTCACACACACACACACACACACAATTTTTTCTTATTTTACATATTGATCCCATGTCTCTCTCCCTCCCTCCCTCCCATGCCCCTGACCCCCCTCCCATCCCATTCCCCCATCTGCTCCACAGGGAGGGTGATGCCTTCTAAGAATCCTCTGAAGCAGCTTTCAGCTCTGTGGGAAAGTTCAGATCGGGGTGGAGGTCTCTCTATCTCAACCCACTCCATTACCCCAGCCTCTGGTCTTTTCTATTCAGCCCCTCTGCCATTCACAGCCCAAAGCTGTTCTTCCAAACTTTGATCTTTCACCTCATCTGCTGCCCTTTCGTGGCATAGCTGCCAAAAAATGCTCAAGTGTCGAGTGTTCCTCCAGCCTTAATCTAGCCTCATTAGCTCAGCAGGTCTTACTTTGGCCAGTATTTTAAACAGCAACCCGCATCTTTCTCCATTAGGCACGTCTAATTTTTATTAGGTGCCTTAGTTTTTGACTATTCATCTTATAACTCCTGCAATATGGACCTATTTCTTATATCTGTTCTGTTTTCTAACTTTGTTGTGTTAAACTTCAAGGAGGCTGGATCAAGAGGAGGCTGAGGCAGAGAGTCAGCTTTGACTTCACAGCCAGTTTGAGGGAAGTCTGGGATCTGAGAGTCTGCCTCAAATAAACGAACAAGTATAAATAAATGAATAGATAGATACTCCCAGGGAGCAACATCTTCTGTGTTCTCTGTTATATCCTCAATTCCTAGAATGGTCCCAGACACAAGTTGAATACTTTATGCGTGAGTACACACATGGATAAACTGACAATTACTGTTTTAGAGTTGACATAAATTTAAGTTTAGTAAGACTTAAGGGTAGAAACAGAAGTTGCACATGCCATTGTAATTCTTTGAAAGCTCTAGAAAGTGTGTCTCATCTATTTTTGATATAATTGGTGGGATGTCATGGAATAGACAATTATCCAAGTGTACTTTCTCAGGAGGTGGAAAGGATAAAACAACCGAACCTTCTGTGGGTTGATACTGCAACTTAGTCATCTGACTTTGAGGATATGTTAGTGCTGATCAGATATGTGTTTAACCATTAATGTTTTACCACAAACGCCTCTCCAAATGTTAGCTTTTCAAACACAGCCTGGAGAAGACAAAACTGTATAGGGACCCTGGCTTTCTCCGACATGAAATAACATTTTAGACACTTTGGAGCATAAAAAGCTCTTTCATATGCCACACCTGTAACATAAGCTGGGGGAAGGGCCTGGGGGAGGGGGAGGGGAGGGGTGAGCAACTCTGTCCCATGCTGTGAACTTCTTCCACACAGAGGCACAGGATCATGGCAAGGTGTCCATGAGATCTGCTCACCTCCGTGTGTGCCGTGGTCATTGCTAGGAAACAGTAAGTGAGTGAGATTCTGCTGGACCAGTCTGGCTACCTCTTCAACTGCAACCAAATACTATCCATTTGTCCACCAGTTCCCTGCCCCTCCCCTGCCCCTGGGTATTCACATGGCACCTGGAAAGGATGCATCTTGATACACACTGTTCTGTATCTTACTTGTGGTTCTGGGTGGAACTGACCTAGAGCCTGTGTGTCGTACAATGGGACAGGATCTGACTCAGACCCAGCTCAAAACTCAGATAGCAAACAGTCTTCTGTAAACTTCGAAGCCTCTACAAGCTTCTCCCTATCACATGGGAGAAGCAAATTGCATGGATTCCGTGGACAGTTAAAGAACATGTTCACGTAATCAGATGGCCTGCCTGATGACCCAGCACTTCCTGAGAACCAAGCAAGGCTGCAATGACTTCAGATAGTTTTCTTTCAGCCCACATTTGCCATTAATGTTTTTTATTTAGTTCATTTTACATATGAGAAAAATCAACGCATTAAAAACAAGTAAGTAAATTGATTGGGGATGTCCTTCTGCATGTATGTTTCTCTTACTGGTTGATGAATGAAACACTGTTTGGCCAATAGCCAGAAGAGGCAGGAAGATAGGTGGGACTAGGAAATGAGGAGAATTCTGAGAAAGGTAGGCAGAGAGAGTATAGGATACACAAAGCATTCTCCAGCAAGACAAGACCATGTAGAAATACATAGATTAGTAGTTACGGGTTAATAATTGAGACAGAGCTAACCAATAAGAAGCCCTAGCCATTGGGCAACAGTTTAATAACAAATATAGCATCTCTGTGTTTATTTGGGGCTGAGAAGGGTGGTAGGACCTGGCCGGACAAGATACACAACAACAGTAAATGGCCCACAGTTAAGCAAACCCCTGCTGTTAAAAGGCAGCAGAAGAGATTTGGACTGGGTGGTTGATGCTGGTGTGGTTCTGCACTGATATCTTTCCAAGGGGAGGGAAGAATGTGGCCAAAGGGCTGGGCAGAGGGTGTGTGCATGCTTAGAATGCCTTAAGGCTCACAGACTAACCTGGTGGTGCTCATCCACAAGTTCAGGTAGACTTCCTGCCCGTGTGACCCACGCAGTCCTCCTTCTCAATGAGCAATCAGATGAGGGACCATACTGCTGTCAACCAAGCGCCGCATTGGTAACTGATAGCTCAAGGTAATCCATGTTTGCTAGGAGCCATGCTAACGATTGACTCCACTAGACAGAGAATAAACAGTATTGATCTTCAAAAGTTGGTGTTGTCGACGTAGACGTCAATTTTTATTGTTTGTAAAGTGCTACTTTATCGGATGTTCTCAATACTCAGTATGTTAATATTCTGATCACACTGCTTTTTAACAAGTTGTAAATGTGGGAGAACACGAATGAATTTCAGGGGAGCAAAGAGAAAAGGAATATGCCATTTATCCTCAAGGTCAGAGCATATTATTTGTAGGTTTTTAAAATTTTTGTGATAGTTTTATTCCCACCAATCAATTACTGACAGAAACAAGACAACAGGGGCACATCATTTTTAATCTTAATTTTAAGTAAAAAATAGTCATTCCTTTTTTAAACTTAATTTTCCATCTTTTAGCCTCTTTCAAAGCAAACTTTACTGCAACATTGAATAATGAATCTTTCACCAGTTTTTTTTTTTTTTTTGAAAATCAGCACTGAGATTATAAGTGTTCTTCCCAGAGAGGGCGTAAGCATGCAATTTTCCACTAGGAAAGCTGAGAAAAATACAATTTATTAATTTTTAAAGAAATGTCTATTCCTCCTACATTGCCACTTTTCACACTGACTTATTGGGTGACTGCCCTGGCTTGCTTTCTATCTGCTGTGATGAAGGCCATGGCCAAAAGCAATTTGGGGAGGAAAGATTTTTTTTTTTTTTATTTTCTCTTACAGTTTACCATCCTCTATGGAAGGGAGTGAGGGTAGGAGCTTACAGCAGGGACCCGGGAGGCAGGACCTGAAGCAGAGACCATGAAGGAACTCTGCTTACTGGTGTTCTCCATAGCTTGCTTTGCATGCTTTCTTATGACACCCAGGGCCACCAGCCCAGTGACACACACAGTATGCTGGCCTTCCTCATATCAATCAGCAACCAAGTAAATGCCTCACAGAATTACCTCCAGGTCAGTCTGATGCTGGCATTTTCTCATTTGAGGGAGTCCTCTTCCAAGATGACCCAACCAGTGTCAAGTTCACAAAACAAAACAAAACAAAAGTGAACTAGTAAAGTGTCTATCAATGATGCTGAACCAAGGTTTCAGTAAAGGTTGAACCAAGTTTCAACCCCATTTTAAACCCAAGACTTTAGAAATTAGATATATGCAGGTCTTGCTTCCTAAGATATTTGTAGACATTTGATTTTGACTTCATGGTATTTACAATCATATGAATTTCAAGTAGAATTTGAAGAATATTAAAAGAGATAAAATAATTTGAGATGTCGTATTTCCTTATATAATATATAAAAAAAAATCTTTGGTTTTACAAGAACAGAATTTCTTTTGACATTCTATTTTCTTGATAATGGAGGTTAATCTGCCATAAAAAAATCAAAATGTTTTAATACATATGCCAAACTAACAGGCACTTGCATAGCAGAGAAGATTTTTAAAGAAGTCTTTACAAATTATTTTTTAATGTTTTATTTTTTATTTGTGTGCATATATGGATGTCTATGTTTGCATAGGTACATGTAAGTACAGATACCTTAGGAGTCCAGGAGAAGGCATTGGATTCCTTAGAGGTTAAGTTACATATTGTTATAAGCCATCTGACATGGATGCTGGCTCAATGGGTGCTGGAAGCCAAATGCCAGTCCCCTGCAAGAAAATTAAGTACTCTACTGCTGAGCCATCTCCCCAGCCCCTAACCCTATTTTTTTAATTTTATATATGAACATATTTAAATGAATTATATGTGTCTTTAGGTATCCATAATGGCAATACCCCAGAAATCCTTTAGTTTTACCAAACACTCCAGTAACTTGCCTAACCCACTATTAGAGCCCACATTTATTGGGTAGGTGCCAAGTGTTCTATGATAGATTTAGTATGTGATCCAGACTTCATATGCATATTTCCAAGTAGGAGACAATAGCTTATACAATAGTATCAGGAACTATTTCGTCATTCAGAAACTTCCTATATCATCTCTTACCTAATTTTGGGAAGAACTGACATCTCTCTTTTAAATATTGATAGTAAACGGTGATGTAAAAACAGGCACTAACAAAATAACATTTCAGTAAGTGTGGGGATTGGCAAAGTCCCTGGGAAGTTCTAGACTTTGCAAAGATACTGGAGCCAACATTCTTTTCAGTCTTCTGGAAAGATATACAAAGCTGAGAACAAAGCAGAACCGAATGACATGGGTGAGGCGCTCATTATGCATTGGTGGGCGAATGGCGTGGAAGAAAGGAGCATGACAAGCTCCTCTTCAATCTGCATGTCATTGGAAAGTTGGTGAAATATGACTGAATCAGAAAGTGGAGTCCTGTCCAGAAGCTGCCCCGGCCCCCAGCAGACCAATGGAGACCCAGCATGTACGTTAGGGTACCATTAGCACCAAGTGAGTTGCAGGGGAGGCGCAATTATGGACACTAATGTTGTGGAATGATTGTGACTGATGTCCTATGAACTTTCTCGATGTATTTGAGGGAAGTATGTGGCATTAGTCTGTTCTCCACTGCAATAATAAAACACCTGCAGCTGGGTATTCGAAAGAAAAGAAAAAGTACTTAGTAACCTTCCGACTCTAGAAAGACAAGGGAATGGCATCAACGTTTGCTTGTCTCTGATGGAAATCGTCTTGGCTGTGTCTCAGCACAGATGGCAGCATGGCTGGAGAATATGTTAGAGGCGAAGATGAGGACAAAAGAAGCCAAAGAAAGCGAGGAGAGCAGCCTCACGTTTTACCTCTGAAACTAACGTCCTCTGAGAGACCACTACACTTCCGAGGGCAGCACCCACAGTGGCCTAATTATCTCATACCAAGCTGCATCTCTTTACGTTTCCGCCACTTCTCAGGGTATCATGTTTCCCTCACGTGCACCCATAGGGGACACATGCTGTACTTGTATGCAAGCCATGATATTCTGCCTTTGACCACCAAGTCCCATGGCGCACTTAAAATGCAAAATACGTTCAGTAGCACCTATAGTTTCAAAGCTTCGACTCATTCTAACCTTGCTCAAAAGTATGAGTTTGAGTCTTATGTAAGACTCTTGGAAAACGATTCTAATGTGAGCTTACAAAATAAACAAATAAGCTACATACTGCCTAGATACAGCCCAAGGAAAGACAAGGTAAATATCCCTAGATATATACCGCCTAAAAGGGCTGGAAATATGTAAGCCTGAAATTCATGCTGTGTACACTGCAGTGAGATGGGGGTACCCCATCCCCAGGCCTTGACAACCTCATGCTAGTTCATGGCCCCATAGCTGTCTTTCTGATATCTCTGACTTCCCGAGTTGGGTATGTTATCTACCATCAGAGCCTCTGTTGAGACTATCTCTCACGCCTCCAACGAGTGAGACTTTCCTCAGTAGCTTCACCTCAGTTGCAGACCTCTGATTTCTTAGGGCTGTCTCTGAGTCAGCATCACTCACAACTCTTGCATTTGCTTCCCAGAATGAAACTGGATACCTTCAGTCTTGGTGGGAGGATGCTAACAAGTTAGACAGGAACCAAGAAGCAGAATCCTGAGAGGGTTGTTGGCAGCCCTCAGACCAGTCCCTGGGAAGGTTGGGACTTTTAGGTCCCCATACCTGGGTGGGAGGACCAGCCTTGAACACCTCTTATGATCCATCGAAGTCTTTCCCCCCTGTCCTAATAGTCAGCGACTGGCCGCCTATTATCTGTCAGCCTTTTTAGCAAGTGATGGTTCAGCTGTACACTTGCATGCAATCCCCATTCTCTCTTCTCCTGCATCCTGAGGATGCAAATTAACCACACATGGCAGCTTTCTGTCCCTTTTGTTCTGAATCTCACTAAAAGAGGTCAATGCTTTCTCATTTAGAAATGTCCTCCACTTTATTTTTAAATTTAGTTTTCTAGTTTCTGGGTAGTTATGCTTTTCAGCCAAATTATACACTATCTGTTTAGAAGAATACCCTCTTTGGAGCTTTCGTTTTCTGATAGGATCTTTGTTTCCATATGAGATAAGTTTCCTTGTCTCTTCTTCCTTCCAGCCCTCACAAAATTCCAAACTCTTTGAACTTCTGGCTGCTACCCAGATCCAAGGCCTCTTTTACATTTTCCAGGTTTTGTTACAGTAGTAGGCCCCTTCCTCAGGACTAAAATCATCTCTATTAATCTAGTTCTAAATGTCTTAAAGAACCCATGATACTGGGTAGTTATAAAGGAAAGAGGCTTTTTGGCTCACAATTCTAGCTACTTTGCTTGGCTCTGCTGAGGCCCCCATTGGCTACCTCTCAACACAGCAGATGGTATAATGGTGGAAAAACACTCAAGATGAGAAATCACACAAAACTACAGGGTTCTGGAGTATTGGAATGGACCACTTTTGATCTTTCACAACATCTTCTGAGATAGGAACTATCTCTCTTTGAAAGACTAGTTGTAACCCCTTCCAAGGTTGGCACTCACAACTTATACCTTTTACCAAGCCCCAAGCCTCACTTCTTCTGGGTACAATCACCTCTCAGTATTACCACATTGGGGCAAGCTTGTGAGCCATAAAACCCTGGGAAACACAGTTCAACATATTCATATTTTAATGGAAATAATTATACACAAAGTGATTTGTTTTCAATATGGTATAATTGGTATAATTTATGGCTGGGTACATATCAGCATATCCAAAGAATAAACAAAAATAGAATAGAATATATATTTCCACAGTTGTGCAATAAATTAGTTCCTTTATTTGCGGTAGACGGTAAGAACTTTGTGTGCTATTGATAGTGATCCAGAAGTCTCGTTTCAATTCAGTGTTTACAATTTAATTAAGAGTTGCTTCCCAACATATCTACGTATATTTAACAGCCCTATATTTTCAGCTTGCAGGCAGCACTTCGAAATCACAAAACCTTAAATTGCAATTCGCTGTTCCACGAACAATTCTTTAAACATTCATTATGTGTAATTCTTCCAAGAATTCTCACTGATCTAAGAAATCAGCAACTTGCAGATGCCAAATCAGGGCCGTTCTTCGAATTAAGGAAAATAATTTATTGTGTGAAAAGATATGTCTTTCTTAAAGAAGATTGTTGATTTGTTCAATCTTGAATTGCTAATTATGCATTATGGTTCTCTCGGAGCAAAACACACTATAAAATTATGAAGTGAGTGAAGAAGAAAGCAAAGCAAAACAAAATAAAACAGAAAAGCTGAATGTCAGATGAGTGTGGCCAAGCTATAGCCATGAATATGTAGTCATGTTTCTTGATGCTTGTTTTGTTCTTACAAGAACTATAGCATGGCTCTCAACTTATGGGTCACAGTCTCATGAGGGTTGAGAACAGCCCTTCCATAGGGGTTGCATATCAGATATCCTGTATATCAGATATTTATGTTACAGTTATAAAGTGGCAATTAGGTTAATTTTATGGCTGGGTGTCACAACAACATGGGAAGTTGTATTAAAGGGTCACAGCATTCGGATTGTTGAGAACCTCTATACCATAGGATCTCATACATTAATAAAGTCATTACTTTTTTTTTGTAGGCCTCAATAGCTACAAGGCAAACTTTCATGCATACATAAAACAAACAAGAGAAAATATCTTCCTTATCTCTCATTCTCTACAACTGATGAAGTAGGTTCATCTATAATTGTAGCTCTGTTGTTCAAATAGAGGATAATCCTTTTTAATTCCATCCTTTTCCTCCAGCTGAGTTCGTCCTACATCTTCTTCCTCAATGTTTATTTATCACTTGTTTGTTCAGAAGACACTTATCTTCCTATAAACTGGGATTGCTCTGTGGGATACCCAGTCAGCAGTGGTTATTTTATAGCTCTTCCTTTTTATTTACTTATAAACTATTTTCTCTTTCCAGGAAGTTATTTGCCTTCCAATGATGGGAAGAAGTATCTATTGCTCTCCTTCCAGTGAGTGAGATCTGTCATCCTGACATTTCTCACTCTGGCTGATGCTTTTCTAAGTTTCGACATGACTACTCTGTGGCTTGATCATTCTCAGAAACTCCTGAACCTTAACGTTCTGTCTTCAGGCTCTGTCTTTGCTGCCAAATGTTTCCTCTTAAGATAATATGTTTAATTGACATCCCTCATCATTTCTCTCTTCATGTTCTAGAGCTTAAGGGACCAAGATCATGGCCTTGTAAGGTTGGTTCTTGATGAGCCTTCTCTTCCTGTTTTGAGGATAAAGCCCTCTAACTTAGTGATAACATGGGCCATCTCTGCTCACAGATGGAAGAAACTGCATGCTTGTGACTTCCCTAAATGACAAATGGCGTCTCCAAGTTTAGTGAGGGTCAGAGCTTCAGCATTTGTCTATCCTTGGCAGAGACATAATTCTATCTGTAGAATCGAAGAATTTAGAGCCACAATCAGCATTTAATTATTGGGAGGGTGTCTTTTAAATCAAAACAAATTGATGATAATTTTTATGTGAAAGTTGTGCTTGTTGTAAAATTCCAGCTTTGTATTCACTGTCATTTGGCACTAAAATCTCTGATGATTCTCTCTGTACAGTTTGGAGCGACATTGCAAAACTGACAGTTCAAATTTTTAGCTGGCAACCTATGTTTTAAAATTTTAAAGATGCTTATTTTATTTTAACTTTATGTGTGTGGCTGTTTTCCTGAATTTATGTATGCATACTGAATGTGTTCCTGAAAAGCGCACTGGATCCCCTGGAAGGAGCTAGAGTCATGAGACATTATGTGGGTGCTGGGAAGTGGCCCAGGGTTCTCTTCGAGAGTAGTCTGTGCTCTTAACCACAGAACAGTCTCTTCAGCCCCTCTGTTCTCATTTCTAATCTTTAAAAATTTCTTTTTGCAATAAAACCTTTTGAGGATTATACACTACCATAAAATAAAAATGTGTTCTCATATTCTCATGACTCAGTTTCCCTCAGTGTTGATGCTCTGCTCAGTCACAGTGTACTGGCAGAAGAGAAAGTTGACATTCTTCCGCATAATTCTCGACCTTGCTTAGCTATTTCCCATGCACTCACTTGTATGTCTTTTGTTATGTGCCATTGTGATGTGTGGTGTGTATGGCTGTCATTGGGATGTGTGTATGGGTGCTGTCCATCGACAGAGTGAAAACTGAATCGTTCAGCATGAAGAATCTTTATGGCGATTCGCCCCAGCAATGACTGTCCTCCGTTACTGACTCTGAGCTGTTACAGTGTTATCGTGGCAAGATTCTTATGAGAACAACCACAAAGCAGCCCCCTGTGAGGCTGCCTTTTCCTACTCCAACTTCCAGACCTGTGGGTCATTGTGCATATAGATCATGAACGCTAATAGCTATGACTTTTTTCTCACTGCTGAGACAAACGTGTGATGATACCGCCTTAAAGGCCGAAGGGCTTATTCTGGCTCAGAGTTTGAGACTATGGTCCATTGCGGTGGAGAAGTCTTGGCATCACGAGCTTGCGGCAGTTGCTTTTAGTGTGTCTGCAATCAGAACGTAGATGTGAGCGATGATGTTCATGGCTTCTCCTTTTATTCATTCTGTGACCACGGCTGATAGAAGGGTGTTGCCTGCATTCCAAGTGGGTTTCCCTTCTCAGTTCAGATTTTCTCCCCACCCCAACCCCCCCTCCCCCCCACACACAAGGATATCTGTTTCTGAGGCGAGTCTACTCCCAATAGAACTGACAATCAAGAACAACTATTGTACATTTTGTTTAAGCCATTCCTCTCTGTGAACGACATCTTGGTTCTTTTCAAAGTTTTGGCTATTGTAAAGTTGCTGTCACCAAGGAAACAAGGTCCTCTGACTCAGCATGAACAAACCTCATAAGAGACTGAAGCAGCAAGCACAAGTGTCTATACACCGGGTCCTTTGCATCTACACTGTGGCTTCCAGTTTAGCCTTGTGATGGGACTCCTGAGAGGGGGAGGGAGTGGGTCTCTGTTTCTTGTGCCTTCTCTTGGGGTCTTTTCCTTCCGTTCATTTGTCTTGCCCAATTTCATTGTGATAGTTTCTGTTTTATCTTATTAGATTTTATTTTGTTATACTTTTAAATGAATCAAGACAAACCTGTCCAGACGAGGGTAAAGATTAATAATCAAGCTGTCACTTATACCTGCTGGAAGTGGGAAAAATAGCTTTCTCAAATGGAATGTCATTGGGTATATTAACCACTCCAGGGCAAATCTCATGTTCAGGAGTGCTGATCAACAAATAACGGACACCGCAGGTGTGTGTGTGTGTGTGTGTGTGTGTGTGTGTGTGTGTGTGTGTGTGCACAAGAAAGAAAGAAAGAGCTTTTATTTGGTTATAGTTTGGTGGGTCCTGTTTGCTCGTTTTTTTTTTTTTTTTCTCTTCTCTTTTTGGGCAATATTGTATTTTGTTTTCTAGGTTTTTGGGCATTTGTAGTTGTGTTGGATTTTGGGTTGTTTTTGATAAAAAAGCTTAAAGTTGGGTGGGTATGGAGGAGAAGATGATCTGGATAAACTTGGGATGGGGAAGGATATGATTAGAATATATTTAAATTTAAAATTTGTTTTAAGAATTAAAAAATAAAAACTCAAAAATCACCCAATTTATATGCAGAAATAAATTCCATATAAGACCTCTACACAGAAAGATGCAAAGCATGCTAAGAAAAATTAAAGACAGAAAGAAAACTCTTTTTTCTGTCTGTGGTAGGTTGACTGGTAATTTGTCAACACATAGGATGTTAGAAACAAAGTATGAAATAAGCATTGGTCAAGAGGCTAGAGCAATTATGCTGCCAGCAGAAACTGACAAGAGAGAACTCTGATGAGAGACAGATAAGAGTAAACACGAGTTGTGACAATGTCTGTTGTTTGGCTCTTAGATGTTTCCCAAATGACTCATATGCTAAAGGCTTAGATGCTAACTTTTTGGAACTATTAAGGTTAGTAGAACCTTAAAGAGTTGGGACTCTCTAGGTACAGAGAATAGGGCTGCAGAACATTGACCCCTAAGTGGAACATGCACACTGTCTCTCCTCCTCTAGGAGTCATCATGGAAGATGTGATAGAAACAGAGTAAAAGGCAGAAGCTACAAGGAAACCATCTTCCTTTTTGTTACTGCACTTACTACTTCTAATTCATTATGTACATTTTCTTATATGTTAATTTACTGTCAGTTCACTTACAATAAAATTCCAGTTCCTATTATTTTCTTTTCACTAGCATAGTCTTGGTACAAAAAAAAGTATTTGTTTACCAAGAAGTGTTTTTGTTTTTGTTTACTTGGTGAGGATTAAATGAGTTAACTGTTAGTATTCAGGCATCTGCACTGGCCTGTCCCAGGGGTCCTGACAGGATACGCCCTCAGCTTTAGCCACTGAGAGCGCCACCTGTGCACATCCACTACGTTCCCTTTGAAAAGGGCCCTGCACACCTCCCATTTCTCTCTGTCTCTCTTATCCTTTCTCTGTTTGTCTCCCCAGACCCCCTGCCTCTCTTCTCTCCTGCTGCTCCTGTCCCTAGAGGCCAGTCTCCCCCACTCTGCTTTCCCCCTAATCAAATGCCCCGCTGCTTGAATCCCCCCTCTTTTTAAAAATTCCATCAACTCCTCTTCAAAAAAATGTTTCTTTCAATGTTTGTGTATAATAATTTGTGTGATAGTCTGGGAAAATTGCCCCAGAGGGCCATAATTGCCAAACGTGATCATAACACATGTTCAACTTTTCAAGAAGTTGTCACTGTTTTGAATGGACAAAATTTACATAATATATGAATATTTTATATTCCCATATCCCTTCATATATTAGCTTTTATAATTTCAGTTTGGCTATGAACTAGAATTTTATTGCCTTTGCTTCATGGTTCTGGCTTCTAACTGCTTTTTCTCTTTGTTATAATGTAGCCAGTGATTGGGTTTGTGTTTATTTATTATACATATGATTTATTCTGTTTCTGTAATATGAAAATACATGTATATTATGCATTCTGGAGACATCTCAGCCACTCCTATTTACTGTTCTCATCTTCAATCTGTCATATGTGTATCAGGACATTTCTTTCTCCTCTGTGTTACTAGTCTGTTACAGGATTCCCTGAACTTACCTTGTTTTTTTTTCCCCTATGGACATACAACAATCCACTTCTTGTCAGCTAATATATAAATGTCAGCTAATAAACAGGACATTGAATTCTCTATGGATTACTTGTCACAATATTTAATGTTAAATGTCCAAGAAGTTTAAAGCTGGTTCCTGAAAAAGGAAACGAATATTCACTAGATGAAAGAGGAAATCATTAGGAAGGTAAAGGTAAAGGATAAATTTTGGTGCCAGAATGTAAACAATATATCCCTAGAGTGGAGCCGACCAGATGCCGGCACTTGTCCATGACTCAGCTTCCTTTCAGAGAAGGCACTAGATTCATTTTGAATTTCCTTTCTTGTTCAGCTCTAACATTTTGAGGCTAGGTACTTTCAATTCTATTTTAGTTGAAAATCTTTGACCATGAACAATAACTTTTCCCCAAATGTTTCCATAGTTTACTTTCTTAACATATCTCCTTTTTAATTCTGGACTTTGTATTCTTTTATAGAATTACTTCTTATAGGCCATTGAAAATATATTTGATCCTACATACATGTATCTTGGGGAAATTTTCAAACAAATAGTCATATAATGTCTTTCATAAAGTTCTAAAAACTTAATGAATTATCAGTACATTTATATTATTTATGAGAAATTTGTAGAAATATTGTTTTAGTTTTTTTTTTTTTCTTCTCCATAGAGCAGTGGCTCAAATCTCAACCATACCTATGGAACGTAAGCTTTGCCACTAAAATCCACTGAGACCCTAGGTCTAGACAGCATGCAAATTGAATATACTGAGAAAGACTAGCAGCAATTTCTTTCAAATTATGCACAATACAGATTTCCAGAATTGGTCTGGAGAGATGGCTTGGCTGTTAAAGATTAGGCTCACAGCTGAAAATACAAACTGACTGAATTAACATGAGAGCAGGCTAAGTTCTCTGAGGAGGATTTCTGAGGGAAGTTCATACACCAAAGCCATAGGTAGGGGCTCTTCTGAGAGTCCATGCCCATGAGGCAGAGTGAGGACTTCTTCCTGTGGGCCTCAGAGGAAGAGAGAAAATTCCACACCAGAGACTCGAATCCAGGCTGCCTCCGATTCCTGGGAGACACAGGCAGGGAAAGGAACCCCAAAGGAAGGAATATGTGTTCTCCTAAGATATGAGAAAGTGTGGGAGAGGCACATGTTTACTGAGCTGCACCCTTTTATAGGTGATGGGGATGTTTTACAACCAGAAGCCTTTTGATGTCCACAGAGTCTGTTTATGGACTCCTAGACAGGCTCTCTATTGGGTGTTATCTCTCTGTGTAACAGTAGCCATCCGAGAATCAACTGTGAGGATGGAGGGCCAAGGAAAGGGATAAGTTGAGTAGCATTTGGTATGGGATCCTAACAGCTACTACATGTAAGCGGGACTGTCATTTACAGGCTTGAACTCTGAATGTGACTACATCAGGACAATATTCGGAATTAAACTGTGCAAGAAAACAGGTTTGCAAACAAACACACTTACTGTAAGTAACTGTTCCTACTGCCATAATAACCCAACTAGGCCCTTCCTTGGCAACAGCTCTCTAAGTATTTCTAGGATGCGAAAGGGGCATGTGTAAAGGGACAATCCCTTCTGCTTCTAGCTGTGTGTGCTTCATTCAACAGTAGAGTAGAAAGTGCACAGAAAAACTATTTACTTACTGCACCATGATCTGACAGTTAAAGAAGGAGCAGAAGCAATCAGGGAGGACACATTCATAGAAGTAGAAAAAGTATTACTACAAAGTCCTTGAAGAAAGTGTTCTGTCGACTCAGGCACTACAGAGAACATTTGAGAGAATGACAAATTCCACTGGCTTGAAGAATTGAAGTCTCAAATATTGCCATTTTAACTCATGAACACTTTCCCTAAGATATTTGATTTATGAGGACATTTTAGATTGAAGTTGTGTTGATAATGTAACATTTCTTATGGAAATGACATTTTAAATTTCATCATAGTCCAATGAATTTGGGGGAAAAATGAGATCAGACATGGAGAGACTTTGTAAACAAGTGCCCATGCTACAGAAATCAAGATGACAGTGCTAACTTTGTTTGCAATCAATTTGGAAAGAGGTTGGAAGCTCTCTGGGAACAAATGGTATATGAATCTGTGGTTATTGAGTAACCAGGATATAAAATGTCACACTGGAAAATGACTCTGAAATAGAATTGAGAACTTAGAAATAAATCTGCACATTTATGACCTATTGGTTTTCAATAAAAATGCTGAGAATACCCAAATGGGGGAAAGGACAGACTCTTCCATAAACAATGTTGAGGAAGTCTGGTGTCTAACTGTAAAAGAGAAGAATTACTTTCTTATTTCAAACTGTGATGGTTAATTGTAGGTGTTAAGACTGTAATGAAGGACACCTACAGGCCTTGTATAATGTTATTCTTGAGGTTGTATGACAGGGTGCAGGTAGAAAATATGAGCTTAGTAAGAATCTGAGATTAAATGTGAATCAAGTGAACAAATTTCCCTAGTAAATACTCTTAAATATATCTACCATCTATCTAGATCTATATTGTATAATTATATTTAATGTAAATATTGCTACTCTTGTATAAATCAGTCATTTACATCTATCTACCTAAATATCTATCTATCCATTCATCATCTATACATCCATCCATCCATCCATCATCTGTCCATCCACCCATCCTCCCACCCATCTACCTACCTACCTGTACATTCTAGTATTAGCCAGTAGAAAGGTACATTTAGGGCCAATCTCCCATAATTATAGAAAAAGAGAGACTGTCCTTTAAAATGATGATCAACCTTCAAAATTGTCCTTCAGTTTCAAATAAAGCTCTCTCTTTACAGGCTCACACAATCACCTCTACCAGCCCCTTTGAAGGCTATCTGACCCTGCCATATATCCACTAGCCCCAGCTCCTCTTTAGAACTGTGGTACCAGACTCCATGATACCCTCAATGTCTCTTATTCATGCTGGCAACACCAGTCCCATGTGAATGATGCTGCCAAGGTCTGTGGTCAACTAGAGATGTAGCCTGAGACACAGTGTGACTTTCAGGCCCTTCGTGCAGATATATTTTTTAGGTGGTTGTTTTGAAGTGGTGAGCCCCATTAATATCATTCTCAATTTAGACTCTCTAAATTAACCTGGATTTTCGTAAGACTGGGGCTTCAGTAGTTGGAGTTCATCCTTGGGGCACCTTTGTTATGGTCCCAGTTTACCAGAGATGGCATCCATGTTTCCTTCTCAGAGCTCATTAGCTGGCTCTCCACTGACCTCTTCTCTTCCAGCATTCTCATTTCCCAGACTTCCACGAATGACCATTCGGTACTGATTAGAGTATTCTAGGAATTTTCCAGCCCCGAGTTGCAAACTTGTCTATGTTCTTTCCCCCAAAGCAATTTGGAAGCTTATGAAACACTTGACCAGGCTTATTACACACCCGGATCCTTTTCTCAGTCATATTCTTAGGTGTTAATTACCTATTATCATTGATACTTGATGCGAGCAAGTCCAGGAGGGAAGGGTTTATTGTGGCTTACAGTTTGTGCAGGTCATCATAGCAGGTGTTTATTTCAAACAAGAGCTTATGGCTACTAATCATATAACTTCCTTGCTTATATTCTAATTACAGGAAAGTTCTACAGAAGATAAAGTATTAAATATGGCTCACCAGGAAATGTAATATATACTACAAGAATGACTTCCTTTTTTCTAATTTATCCAAGCAAATATAAAAAAAAAAATCCATAGGGGGGAAAGAATGTGAGTTTGGATGTCTAGAATATACTTGAGTAAGTGGTAGAGAAAGACATGAGGAAGTTAAGTTGACATTCTAACTTAAAGCTTCAGTGCCAAGAGTTAGGAAAGTTGCTATTGTTTGGTTGGTGGACTGCAAAATGGATCAAGAGATGATTGTCAGTTGGAGATGCCTTAGTACATTACAGAGAAGAGGCTGCAAAGCCATAGAAAGAGTACTTCTATAGTGGCCTAGAAGAGACATCCACTACAGTTTACACCTCCAGAGTTCCCCAAAGGTCTATATTTTAAATGCTGGCTAGGAAGCCCATAGCACCATTTAGGGGAGTGGAGGTGGGGTAGTGGAAACTTTGAGGGACAGAGCATAGTGGGAGGTTGGCTCACAGGCACTTGCATTTGAATGAGACACTGGGAGCCTAGATCCATCTCCTCTCTCTTTTGCTTCTTAGCTGTTATAGGGGAGCATCTAAGCAGAAAACTTTTCAGCTAGAACAATGAGTGTCTAATTTAAATCATTAAAACATAAAGCCATGGCCTCAAAATTAATTCTGTTTTAAGTAGCTTCTAGACAAGACCTATGATGAATAATAATGGGGAAAGTCTTCCTTCAGGAAAAACACTGGTGTCCTCCCCAAAACCATGTAGGTGGGCGAGATGGAACTTCAGAGAGGAGTACAGAGAGCTGCACCGGGAATCTCTGATTGTAATAGACAGCATTGATGGATTTTAGTAAGTATCACTGAGAATGAGACACATGGGCCAATCTTGAGAGAGAGAGGGAGAGAGAGAGAACTGTAGAATTCTGTACAACATTGAAAGTGGGTTAAACCTTTGTAAGACTAAATCTTATTTCCTAAATTGTTTTAGGACTATGAACAGCTTGTAAACATGGCACCAAAATCTCAGTTGATATTCATCATATGTTTTTACACTGTTGATTGACTAGGCCAGTACAAGGATTTTACTGGAGTAGCATTTCTAGATGACTGAATAGATGCTCTAGGCCAGCATAGATTTTGAAAGATTTTCTGACAAGCTGTTTTAGTCTTTACACTGTAATAGATTTTTTTATTAGTAAGTTTTTATCCTCTCATACTCTTTAGGACTATACACCACCTGACTCTATACATACACACACACACACACACACACACACACACACACACACCACATGCACATTCATGCACAAACACTTTCTGCACTGACAATTTATCTTTAAACAGAATCATTTTTCCCATATTTCTGTTTATCAACATCTATTTGATGATGTATTGATCTTTGCAATATGGATTATATTAGAAAGGTCAACATTCTCATAATTTACTTTTTTTTAAGGACTTAAAGTTCTGTATCTACAACAAACGTTTGTTCCCTGGGGCCACATACTTATCTGAGGTTATTACTTCTGCTGTGTGTTTGTGTTGGGGACGTACAGCCTAATGTGGAACAAAGTGCTCAAGTGGCTTGCTTTGGAAGATTTCATTGTACTGTTGCTGCTCTAACCATTGTTAAGTCCTCTGCTCAGTAGCTCTAAGTATAGTCGTGCTCATTCTAAATTTCTGTTTGCCGCAGTGCCAGCTAGAGTACCGGGACTCTTGAATGGGACAGCATGTTCCGAATTTGTTTCTGCAAATCTCATAATTGACTTTGATATGAATTATGTCCTCAGTGATTTGAATATCAATCAAACAGGAACTGTTTTATTGAATTTGAACACCATTAAGAGTTGGATTCAGTTGTGTTAGACTCTAAAACTATTAATTTAAATCTAAGAGTTTTTTTTTATGGCAACCATTGATTTTCTGTAGGTTAATATTCTTAAATGTTGAATTCATCTGTTGATGGGTGCATTTTACCTGTTCTAATTCGCACATATTATATTCTATAGTACAAACAAGAAAAGACATGGGTAGCCTTGCTGATATTCTTAAACATCATAAAATCCACATTTTAAAAAACTGAATGGTAGGCATATATTAAGGAGCAAATCTTAAAGTGATGGATATATCTGCTTGCTGTCATTCCTGAAGCATTTGATAAGTAGATAAGTAAATTGAGACCTATGTTCTTTATTCATTGAGGCAGGCAGCAGGGGGCTGTGAATGCTGCAGGATGCTGGTTCTCAGTGAGACAGACAGATTGAAAAAGAAAAGAACTGGGCCCTTCCTCTGTTGTCTGGAGAATCTAACAAAGACTTGTGAGGGAGGCCAGCAACATGTACTGGAACAAGGAGTGAGTAATGGAGCTTGGAATTTGACTTTTTTTGATTAGTGAACCTAAAAAGGAGATATGTTATTTAAAGATATGATGTCCTAGAATCTTCCATTATTTAGTGACAATTATGGAATGACTGCTGAGCCATTGGAAGCCAGAACCATATCTAGGGAGTCTTTTATGTATTGAAGTAGACCATTCTGTGCAGATGGGATCAAAAGCATGAGCTTTGTTACTCTTCACTCTTGTGTAGGCCAGAGTGCCCTTGAAATCAGAAAGATGCAGCTGCCTGTCTCCTGAGTTCTGGGGTTAAAGGTGTGTGCCAACTTTGCCTGGCTCTATGGCTTGCTAGTATGGCTTCAGGGATTAAAGGTGTGTATCACCATTGCCTGACCTCTGTGGCTTGTAGCTAGCTTTTCTTTCCAAACCCTCGGGCAAGCTTTAATAAATTATAAATACTATATCATGGCAAATTTTCCTTGTCTTTAACAGTTTATATATTCAGACTTGCAAAATCAGCATGCGAAAAGTTTTCTTATCCGCAAAGGAATGAAAATAACAATTATTTCAGGAATGTAATCCCATTCACAGCAGCTTCAAAAATAAGATTAAATATCTGTGAGTGAACAAGGAAGACGTTATCTATGATGAAAAAGGAAACTGAAAAACAGATGAAAACCCAAAGAGAACAGAAGATGAAAAATCCTACTAAGTTCACAGATGAGCAGAATTAATGTCATGAAAATGGCTATAGTACCAACTGTGATCTATAGTCTAACTCATTTCCTGTCAAGCATCCAGTGACATTCTTCAAATAAAATGATTCTAAAATTCATAGGGAAGAAGAAGAGAACCAGAACTGACAAAGCAACTCTGAGCAAAAGGAACAACTCTGGAGGTGTCACAATACCTGCTTTCCAATCATAGTGGAAAGACATAGAAATAAAAACAGCATGGTACTGGCACAAAAATAGCCCCATAGGTCAGTGGGATAGAATAATGGGGATAGAAACAAACCTACCTGGTACCTGGTTTCTCTCAAAGGTATCTCATTGTCTAAGTAAATACTCAAAAGACAGCCTCCTCAACAAATGACGATGAGAAAGCTGTGTTTCCACACGTGGAAGACTGAAATGAAGTCTCCTCACTATCACACTCTGCATTTCCTGTAACCTCCCTTACATTTCTGACATCACGGCCACCATCATACAGATCACACTCGATGTATTTTATTATAGAATGCCCATGGTTATTACTCGTACACTGTAAGGCTAATATTTTGATTTATTTTGAACATCAGATTATTTTGACATAGACTATCTTGGTATTTTAGAATAAAGACTTGTCCCAAAAGCTCTTTTCCTTTAATCTATACCCTAAAAATAAGGTGATTGATGACACAAGGCTGATATGAAAGTAATAAAATCAGTGTACAGTATTCATGAGTATAAAAATGTCATGCACGAAACTTTAAATTGAAACCTAATGGAATATTTACTTGAAATTGAAGTATTCTGATGTTTTATTTCCTTGTTTTAATACCAGTGAGATTACCGAGTCATATGCCATATGTTTACACTTTTTTATGAAAGTTTCTTAAACTCAATTTCACAGTTGAGTCAAAATTCCAGTAGGAAAAACCTTGCAAAACTGTTGATTTAGAACGTTGGTGAATACTATTTTTTTGGTATGAATCTACTTTATCAACTCAATCATCCATATTTCTCCTTCTCTGGAGATTTCAGATGGTAAACAATAAGAAATTTTATTCTGACAAAATGAAAGAAACCAAAAGAACGAACCAGCTGGTAAGCTTGAGGGCAGATGATAGCTCTTGCTACCGGGAAACCAACCAACCAAACAAACAAAATAAAAATAAACAGTAGAACATGAAGATATTTCTCTTTGAACTTCTCTTCTTAGTGGGTGGGTATAGTTACCACACACATGCACACACACACACACACACACACAAAAAAAAAAAAAAAAAAAAGAGAGAGAGAGAGAGAGGGGCAGAGAGACAGAGACACAGAGCTAGAAAGACACACACTAGTCCATGGACATTTTGAATGTTTTCATTTTCTGACAATCGTATACAAAACAATAAACATGGATGAACAGGTATCTTTACAGTCTTCTGAGGGTCATTTAGGGCTCTGGTCAGGAGGGATGTTACTGGATAATAAGGTAGATCAATTTCTAGCTTTCTGAGGAAATGCTACACTGATTTACTTAGTGTCTGTCCCAATTTGCACCCTCACCAGTCATGCTAAGTATTCACTTTCCCCAGATCTACACCAGAATTTGTTGTCACTTGATATCGGAAGATATCATATACCTTGGAGTCATAAAACATGGAGAAATTAAGTTTATAATGACCTGCTCCACAAGATATAACTCATGCCTGGTTTGGTTAACTGGACATAAGGCATAGGTCTTAAGGAGAACCTAAGAGAGAGCCTGAATCTGAGAGAGAAAAGTTGTGGGGGTATGGGAAGGAATTGAAGGGAAGGAATATGAAATTATTTGATCAAAATGCTTTAAATATATGTTTTAAACTCTTAAACACTAAAAAGGAATGAAATCCTAAATGAAATTCACAGCAAACTGGATGGAAAAGATAAGAGTTTATTCATGCTGTCCTCCAATCTGATACATACCTGTCCCCTGCCTAATGGTTCCTTATAATTTTCTAACGAAAGAAAACAGCTTTGATGTCATGAAATGCTCTCATTCTCTCGTGCTCTATTACCATTCCTCAGTCTTCTTGAAGGTGGTTCCAGTCCTTGCTTGTATCGTCACCTCAAACTTCTTTCATTTTTTTTTTTTTTTTAGAATCTATCTCACAGAACATTTTCTCAGTGAAGTCGTTCTTTAGCCTGATCCAAAACTGCCATTATTCCTTCTCTATATTGTCTCTGCAGACTGTATCTAACCGTAGAGTCATTATCAATGTCTATCATAGTTAGACATTACCACAGACATTCTGCTTCAAAGACAACAACTTCCCATGGGGGGATTCCTGCAAATAAATATATATTTATGACAATCTCAGAGGAACTTGAGATTTACACCACTTACTTTTAATTATCCAATTATCTGAGTACTAACCTTGCTTTTTAAAATTAATCTCTAGGTAAAATATCAATAAGTTTATGTTTTATTTTTGGTGTAGTTAAAGTAATTAGGATTCAAAATGAATCCAAGTGCTGAACCACTGCTGGTATTTTAGTCATTAATATTAACAGAAATTCTTACACAGAAGTTCATGCCCAAGAAACATAAGGTATGACAATATGAATAAACCATATTGTCTATGCTTTTTTTTTTTTACCTTGGATGTTTATTTTTAAAGCCCTAAGCATCCTTGGATAACCACAGAAATAAGTCATGTGGGAGCCCAGAAAGTCAGAGGAAGAAGTAGCCATCTTGTACATGAGTTGCTGCCAGCTAGCAATAGGTCTCTAAAATGGTTGTGTCTAATTGTTTAGACATACAGTTTTGAAGGCTTTAGGACAGCTCCATTGCCTTCTCCTGTCCTGCACCTCCTTTATCCCAAACACCCACAGATGTATATAACCAAAGAACTCTGAAGAGAACTTGTTGTATGATGAGATACATAGCTTGAATTCTAATGGTCTTAATAATAAAAACCCTGAGTCAGATATAAGAGTAAACGCTGAAAGGTCAGAGAAGCAGAGCAGCCAGCCACTAGTTCTTACCTTTACCAAATCCTCAGTCCGAATGGGCAATCCTGTCCCTAGGAATCCTCAGACTGAATGCTGTGAGTTCCTGTCTCCTCCCACCTTACATTTCTCTCTCTGCCTAGCCATATCCCTTCCTGTCTCTACCTCCTTAGTGCTGGGATTAAGGGTCTGAGATTTCCTCTTACTGGGACTAAAGGTGTGTGCCACCACTGCCTGGCCTCTATGGCTAACAGGTGTGGCTAGCTCTGCACTCTGATCTGCAGACAAGCTTTATTTGTTAGAGCACAAACAAAACATCGCCACATAGATAAACGATTTCTATCCCAGGATTAGCTCTTTACAAGTTCTGTGATCTTGACCAAGTTAATTGAGAGTTTAAGGCAAAAGTTTAACCCAAAAGAAGAGTTATTATTTTTTACCTTCTCCTACAGAGGGGTTCTGAGGAACTAATAACACAACAACCCCTCCAGATTACTTGGCAATTCCAAAGTCTCCACCTCCTTGGCACCTACCATCTTTGCCCAGGCTTCTCTCCCCCCTGCTAAATTAATGAGCTCCATCCATCTCCTTCCAGGATGTGAAGGAGCTGAAATTGTGAGGTTTAGTGGCCCCTCCTTTTCCTTTTCCATGCTATTATGAATTTGACACTGAACTAGAATGTCTAAAGACAAACAACCACGACTCTTCAAAGTCAGAGATAATTTGAGAGCAAATGGTCCTTCTAGAAAGAGTGACCTTCATATCAAATGGCAGGGCCTCTGCCTTCATATATATTACCCTATTCATCGAATCACTGAAGCTCGACACATCATAAAGAAGAAAGTCACTTCCCTTTTCATTAGCAATAACCTCCTGTAGAGTATTTGCAAACTTTTATTTCCACTAACTCATTTGATCTTTTCAAATTAAATTACTCTCTTTGAGTGATTAAGATGAAAAGTGGGATTTATTAAAATTAATGATCTTCCTTAACTTTCAAATGTGAACTGTAATAATTCTTTCCGGTTTTAAATATTTTCTGATAATGATCTTCTGTCCAGACCTCACACACATTACCCAGAATTCCTTTGACTGATATTGAGGCAGGGTTTGAAATGAGTAAAATTTTTCTCCATACTTGAGAGTAATGTCTAGAATGTGTCATTTGTCTTTTGGTGCATTTTGTTGGCATAGGCTGTAAATTTTTATTGCACTTTATGTGCTTCTGTGAGAGACTGTTATTTAAAACATTTTAGTCAGAAATATTGCATGCATGGCTTTATTTCGTGCTCTTGCTTAGTATAGGAACTCTGAAGAGACAGCCTCAGGTTTCAATTTGGTTCTGATTCCAGAGAACTCTTCAACCTCATCTTCTATGCTTAGAGAGGGATCCACGATGCTGTCACACTAAAGTCTGAGATACAAGGTTTGGACCACAAGCCTCCTATACCTTTACAACAGTAAACGTATACAAAAGAATTGTGAAAGCCTGCTTTTTATACCACAGTACTGATGTAGGTCCTTGGCTAAACTTACCAATAGGAGAAAGACAGAACCTTACTAAGGACAGTCTAGCCAAAGTTTTGGGTCAAACAATTATATTCTATTTTAAAGTTTTCTAGAGAGAATCATAGATAGCCTGATTTTGGAATTGTGTCAAAAAGTGATCAGTGCTCAAATTACCATAAAGTACACAAATATTTTATAGCACTTTAAGATAAACACATAGGTGAACAAATTCTATCTTTATCTCTTTCACACACAAACAAACAATTTGATTTTTCTGCTTTTAGGGTTATGTTATAAACAGATGATAGGAGCTGGTTGGATAATTTATCTACCACTTTTCCAATAACCCCAAAATACCACTAATCCATTTGATTGGTTTGAAAAGGAAGAAAATGATGGTATATGTTCTTATTTCCAAATATGAAAAATCTAATTTTATGTAAAAGGAAATTCATACCTTAAAATCCTCCTAGGAAATGTGGAAGTAACAGTTTTCTGGAGTGCCTTTTAAAAGCCTCAGAGTTAGAGTCCTGTCTGGTGTGGTAGTACCTTTCTGTAATCCCAGCATTTGAGAAGTGGACACAGGAAGATCAGGAATTCAAGATCATCCTCTGCTTTGTAGTGCATTGTAGGTCAACCTGGGCTACATAAAACTCTGTTTCAGAATTCTAAAATAGAAATTAAAGGAGAGAAAACAGAGTCTAAGATTTATTAACATGTATTATTTTAGTATGATAGGAAAGAATGTGGCATATCTTCCTTACAAACAAAGTAGGTTCTAGAATAAGATATCCAGGGACCTAGGAATAGATCCTCATAGAATAGTAAGTAGTTGTATTTTCAGCTTAAGTAGGTTAAGGCCTCTTCCTCTTCCTCCTCCTCCCCTTCTCCTCCTCCTCTCCTTCTCCATTTCCTCTTCCTCCTCCCTCTTCCCTCAGTTCACCATGCTGTCTAAATTTAAAGGATTTTCATGGTTTCCTAACATATTTTAGGTTTAAACATTTAACTAGCTAATACTTTGTTAAAGATCATAATTTCTTTTCCATGCATGTTTCAATTTCATTTAATTCTTATATAAAAGTTCTCAAGTCATCCTTAGTGTAAATCTTTTAGGTAGATATGTATTTCACATAGTGGGGCCATTTGTGGTAATGTCCCCAGTGTTAATAATTTAACCATAATCCAAGAGATTAAGAAGCATTTTAGGAACCATGGGTGTGTGGGGGTGGGATTGCTGACTCTTGCTAAGATTTTAGATGATTTGCTTATGTTTTCTTTATGATCCTCCATGAGACGGATTATAATATATCACTAAGGACACAAAAGAATAAAAATATTTTAATGTCTATGAATATAGGAACTATTAAATATAATTTGAAACCCTTTAACATTACAGTTGTAATAAAGAAAGTTCCAGAAGTCATGAGTGCAGTTTTAAATAAGGAGTAGAAAGGGTATAATCAAGGCTTTAAAAATCTATTTATATAAATGAAGCCAAGAGATCAATTTTTTGTGCTCTGTAATGGCTTTTATTATAAAATTTGAGTTAATAATACAGCAGAACATTTCTTAATAGTCAGATACTGCAAAGATATGATCCATCATTTTTTATAAATCAGGAAAATGAAGGCTTTCTTATTAGAAAAATAGGCTTTCATTTTACAAATCTACCTAAGCTTTTTTTATGAAGAAATGTCAAATTTGAAATATCTTCCAGGAACTCTTTCTCTTTTTCTTAGGGTCCCATTGGAACATCACACACTAGCAGCAAGTTCCCATTGCCGAAGAGAACATCTGCACGGCTCACTGACCTTGGAGAAGTTAAGCTGGTGCCTAACTTGAACCTTCACCCTGTGGTACTAGAAGATGCTCTGTATGCTACCAAAGGGAAAGGTAAACAACAACCCACACGAGTGACCACAGCCAAAATACATTGGTACAATGGTGGCACAAAGTTTCTGGAAGCAACCAAGCAATGTCCTATTTGAGTTAAGTCCCACTCCAGGAGATGGAACCATCCCTGTGTTGCTCGGGTAGCCAAGGATCTGAGCTAAGCCAGGGCTCTGGTGGGAAAGCAAATACTACCATTCTGCTAAAGGGGGTAACAATAAAATGACTCTGAATGCCATTCTGCTGCATCCATAGATCAGTGTCTTGCTTAGCCATCATCAGAGAAGCCACATTCTGTTGCAGATGGGAACAAATATGGAGACCCACAGACAGACATTATTCAGAGAGTGAGAAACCTTGAACATTCAACCTCTAAGGGATTCCTCCACCAAATCCCTCTCCTCATAGTTCAGGGAACTGCAGCGGACAGGGCAGAAGGAGTGTAAAAGCCTGAGGGGATGCAGGACACCAAAGAATCAAGGCTTTTAGGATACAACAGGACTGACACACATATTAACTTTGTGGCAGCATGCAGAAAAACTACATATTTCTGCACCAGGTGGGAGTCCCAGAGCTGAGGGAAGAGCATGCCACCCCTATCCCAAATCCAGAAGCTATCCCCAATTGATAGCCACTTGCTATCAGTTTTCTCTAAGGGAGTCTCATTTGGAAAACAAACTACTCTTAAGTCCAGGCTCCATGCCTGGCAGTAGACAGCCAACAAAAAAGAAACTGGATAGCATCTTTGGAGGTTGTCTCATAACACCAAATCAAGCTGTTTTGTTTTTGTATGTTTGTTTTTTTCTATCTTACAGTTTCCTTGGGCATATATTAAATCATCTGTTTTTTATTTTATCTTTATGGTTCATGAGTAGGCAAATGTGTGTGTGTGTGTGTGCATCTATGTGCACTTCTTATGATTTATTTTTTGTTCAGGGGTTCTTTGTCTTGTTTGATTTTGTTATATTCTGATTTGTTCTATTTTTATTTATCTTATTGATACCTTTGGTGTAGTCCTAGGCATACAGGTCGCTGTCATCTCAGAAAGTGTGACTAGCCAGAATCTCAGCTTTTGTTGCACCCCAGATGTAGATTTTAAGGGTCTTTGGGCAATTCACACATCTAGGGAAACTCAAGAAGTAATATGGCTTTGGATTCTGGGTTTTGAATTAGTTTGGTGTTGTTTTTAAAATGACCAGCTGATTCAAGCCTCCAGAAACAATGACCTGACACATTTCTCATAGTTCTTGGAACTTCAAAGATGAGAACATCAAATAATAATCATCTTTCAAAGTCTGGTGGAACTTTGAGCAGACAGTGTAAAAACAAATAGATCCAGAAGGTTTTGGTTTTTCCTGTTTTTTTTTTTTTGTTTGTTTGTTTGTTTTTTTTTCTCTCTGTGTGTGTGCATGTGTGTGAGTTTATGTTTGTGCTTGTTCACATGTGTGCAGGTTTATCTGTGCATGTGAGTGTGCATGCATGTTTGCACATGTGTGAGTGTGTGTGTGTGTGTGTGCTTTCTTTTTTATCACTATGACTATCTCACACGATTAAATTCTTTGAAGTACAAGGACTCCTTTTGGCTCAAAGATCAGTATACAGTCCTTTGTGACAGGGAAGGAAGGATGGTTGCAGCAGCCTGTCCTTGGCTTTTGAGCACACAGTGTAGCTAGGTCATGACTTATTGCACTATAAAGCAGAGAGCTTAGGCTTGCACCAGGCTATCACCATCAAATGCCCACTACCTCTCTCTGCAGCCTGTGATTTTCAGACCCAACATTTTCACCATTTCCCAGAAATACCATTAGTTGGGGACAAATATCTTCAAAATATGATCCTATGTGGAACATTCACTTCAAACTGTGAGCTTAGAATATATGCACTGTTAGCATCCAGGCAGCTGCACTGGCCTGCCCTGGGGATTCTGACAGGATACACCCTAAGCTGCAGCCACTAAGAGTACCACCTGTGCCTATTCACTACCTCCCATCTCTCTCTGACTTTCCCTTTCTCCCTCTGTCTGCTCCTCTCTCTCTTTTCCTCTCCCCCTCTCTCTCTTCCTCTCCCTCTCTCTTTGCTTCTCTTCCCCCTCTCTCTGTCTCTTTTCTTCTGCCACTCCTATCTCTCCTGTCCCCCCCCCCCCCGCCCACTTCCTATTAACATTCCTCAAATAGAAAGGAAAGAAGGAAGGAAGGAAGGAAAGAAGGAAAGAAGGAAGGAAGGAAAGAAGGAAGGAAGGAAGAGAAACCTTTATCTAAGCTCTGTATCATGGCATCTTTCTCTCTCATGCTGCTTTTTAAAATTACAACACACAATCCTGGGGACTGGATGCCAAATAACATGTAACGTTTAAAAAGGGGCAATACATCAGATATCAGATTGTTTTTTTATTTTACTAAGGGATATCTTGTAGAAATCAATGGCATCCTATTGTAGTTAGAGCCAAGTTTGAGGAATTCAAACACTCGGAGGGAATTCAAGATTTCTGATAAAAATAAAAGATACTATTCATGTTTTTACCAGACAGAAGAAAACACAGACTCTTTCCTCTGTGCATGGAGAGTTACAGTGAATAAATGCATTAGTGAAAATGACATGGAGTCTGTGGTAAGTGACTGTGTGTAAGGGCAGAGAGAGGCCATGCATGACATACCAGCCAAACTCTTGACGAATGCTACTTACATATTAGGAACTCCATCACTGCGGTCTTCACTGAATATATATTTTTGGATTAAAAATATTTCACACAATTAATTTTTTTCTCATTTGCTTTTTCTTAAAAATGGTAAAAGGCCACTGGAGTTTTTAAATGTATGCTATCTGGATGTGGCTGTGTGAGTGTGTGTGTGTGTGTGTGTGTGTGTGTGTGTGTGTGTGTGTGTGTGTACACGCGCATGCTCAAAGGAATTAAAGGCATCTCTCTTATAAAGTTTCAGGTGCAGAACATTTTCCATAAACAAAACCAGGCCTTGTGTTTATACCTGGGCTAAGAAAGAAAACACCCGTGTGGCCTGAGGATGTGGACTGCATCGCAAATGACTTCTGCTTCTGAGCTCTCTGCGGAAGATTGGAGATGAGGTCCCTTGTCAGGAAAACCATAGAACAAATGAGTGGCGAGATCCTAGTTGGATCTGCTAAATTAGGAGAGCATTATACACACAAAGTGTATATAAGGAGAGACAAACCAGAACAGACGGTAACAGAAATGACAATCCAGTAGAACGGTTTTATATTTTCATGTGAGAATTTTACTAGATACCTTTATACTATTATAAGGGATTCTGACAATTATTTACACAAATATGTAGGCAGACAGTGGGTTTGCTTATTAGCACATATACTCTATAACACATAAGGATTTATCATTGATAATGTAGCAGACAGTTTCTAAACAAAATGAAACTAGATACAAACGGAAACAGATCCCCTGCATTGATTTCTTCATAGGGGAGAACTGGGAAGGAAATGTAGGAACCAAGGTTGAAGTATGTACAGGGAGGGTAAGCGAGACAGGACTCTCAGGGTTTGGAGGGTTAAGGCAGAGAAACAGTGTACAGTTCCTGTATGTGGGACAGCATCTTCAAGCATGAGGTGGTACCCACTGAGAGCGGGGGACCCTGTTGGGAAGAACCACCAACAAAACACTCCATGTTTGGAGGCTTGGTAAAGCAAATGGCCCGCTATATTTCATTTCATGATGAGGTTCACAGGAGTCCAAGATAAAGATGTTATGGCACCTGTAATTATTTCTCCATCATAATAAATAATTAAAAAGCTTTTCACAGTTTGAATTCTTCCTCTTCAAAGAGAAGGATGGACGAAAGGTCACCTTGCAACTAACCACAAACATTCCAAGGCCTCCCCCATCACGGCTCCCTGGGTCTGTCTTTACCGAGTCCCCACAGTGGTGAGAGATCTCCTGTTCTCTTCAGTGTCTTTAGGATCACTTTGCCGATCGCCCACGCTCGGTTAATGCTGCTGGCATTAATGGCATGTCACTCTTTTACAGAAGCCTATGATCAAATGGAGACATTTCAAATGCGCTGAATCTGAGAATCCATCTCGATAACCGGGTCACTGTATTTCTTTCGAGATGTGAGACGGGCATGAAGGCAGGGCTGCTGTTTCTCCCTGGAGATCGATTTTTCCAAGCTTTGCAGCTCAGCTCTGTTGATGTGATTATCTCTCCTGTCAGACAGAGCAAACGACTGCTGGGCAAGAAAGATGTTCTTGTGCTGCCAGAAAACTTCAAATAAATAAGGGCCATAACTACGTCCTCAGCACTTGGGAAATGTTTCCGTCGGTCCACTACAAAGGAATGGACGTCAAGTTACAGAATTTCGTCAAACCATTATTTCACGAAAGATCTCTCTGCCTTGATTTTTTCCAAGTGTGTAGGAAGGCCTAGAAGAGAAATATTATAATCGTGTTTGTTTATTCAATGAACCAGAAAAGAAAACTGGGCTGAAAGTCACATTTATTTTTCTATTCCTTACAACTGGACGGTTCCAGATAACACGAGAGAAGTCTGGGTATTCTGTGGTTAGTGGTTGGTTTGTTTGGTGTCTTTAAACTGGGGGACATCAGAGAAGGTCCCTTCCCCGTGAGCGGCTCTTCAAGGAGAACACACCATTTTCCTTTGAGAGTCACTTTCCTCACAGAATATTGTCAGCAGAGCAGCATCCTGGATGGCGATCAATACACTGTGGATTTTTTAAAAATTCAAAACGTGTGTGTGTGTGTTTTACACATGTATAAACACTTACAAATGCCCAAAGAAGCAGAATACTTTTGCCTATCTGTTGCCAAAGAACACATAACATAATTATGATTTCTGACACTGCAGGAACATAAATTTGTCTCCCTCCAAAAGACTCGAAGATGGCCAGTCTCCATCTTGTTACTCACTGACATGATCGGTGATGACAGCTGCTTCGGTGAGGGTTGATTCACGGTGAGGGGAACAACTCAACAGGAAGGGCATTTAAAATCACTTTTATAAAGTAAATTATCAAAGACCGCTCTTTTCCAGGAACGTGTGTCTTTTTCTTCCTTTGATACTGATAGCCGTTTTGCCTCTGTACGGGTTCTATATAGCATCACCAGCATCCGTGGTTTCCTGCTCTGCTGTCTCAGGCTCTCTGAGTTTCAAGAGTGACTACACTCATGGATGACTTCCATTGAGACATACACAAGATGAAGTAACACTGGGTCAGATTTCTTTTGATTTGGAAAAAGAAATGCTTTCAGTATTCACACCACTCGAATCCCTCCTTGTCCTGAAGCACATTTTGTTTTCATTATTGATGCTTCACAAGTATCCGTCAGGGGAGCCGAACTCACTCCTTTGCTGTTCTGCGTGTACTGGGTGACATGGTTGTTCGCCTTTTCTGTAGCCTGTCCGTGAAGGCAGTGAGATGCACCAAATCATCCAATTATTAAGATGGTTTTAAACTCTAAGTCTATGCTGCTGTGATTATTATTACCTCAACTGTGGTTGTTTAAAATCCCTGAACTGCCTTGCACATTTCAGAAATCAAGACAATTGCAGTTCATTTATTTCCAAATATATAATGTGATTTTTTTTTTTTGGACATGCTTTCTGATCTGGAATTATAGTCTCAGCTACAGTTACAGACTCACTCTTGGGGGTCTTAAGCTTGGCATTTAGGTATTTTATAGCTTCCAACAAATGGATTGATTTCAAGGCCAGCCCGTAGTGTAAAGGGTGAGATGGGACTAACACTGGGGTTTTGAAGTAACCAAGAAGTCAGGGGAAGAGGATTATTGACTGACCTGAAATTTCCTATTCCACTGAAAGTCTTTTGGCTAGTGATGGTGCAATCTAAATTTTATTCTAAAGAAAAGAGTAGAATATACTAATTACTTCATGTGTAAAAATTAAATATACACAGCAAGACCACATGGACTATTTCATGGAGAAATTGCTAATCATAACTACTGGTATATAATACTATCTATATTGGATTTCTGTAGCTATTATGCAAGGTACCACTGACTACGTGGTTTAAACTACAGAAATTTATTTTCTTATAAATTTGGAAGGTAGACATCGAAACAAAATTGCCGCGGGTCTATTCCTTCCAAGGGTTGTGAGAATCAGATCTGTGTAATTCTTGGAACATCTTCACAGTGTTTTCTCTCTGTACGTGTTTATGTACAAACTTTTAAGGACAATAGGCATATTAGGTTAAGATCCACTCTCATGACTCCATTCAACCCCTTTTAAAATATCTTCAAATATAGTTGCTTTCTGAATGTCTTAGAATTCAGAATGTAGTAAAATGTCAACATCTGAACTTTGGGGGACAGGCAGCAGAGTTAGGTATCACTGTATCTATTACACATAAAGCTGTGATCGAGGAGTTTTGCCTAAGTGGGCTTATGAACATTTGCAGCAAAGCTGTAAGTTTCATTAGAATCATCAACCAGAAAGTGGCAAAGCTATGTAGGTCAAGGGCAGCTCCCATTGTGACATAATTGTATGACTGAAATTTTCATGTAAAATGCTGTTACTAGAATAAATGTATTTTAAAAATACAGTTTTTCTCTTTCCTTTTGAAAGTATAATGGTTTAGAAGTGTAATTAAAATGAGAAACAGTTGAATAGGCTTTTTGGGATACATTCTCAGACCCTTTGAAATCTGGATAAAAACAAAAATACCTGAGATATTCTAAAAAGATATTTCAACAGAAAAGGATCACATGGATTCCACTCAAGTATGCTAGAAAAGCAGGATGAAGGTATTTGCACATAACATTCCTGCCTAGAGCCTCCTGCAAGCAGCTCCCAACTGTCTGATGCTATGAATGTTAAACACATTGAGTTTTGTCATGCTAGGTAGACTTATGTCTTCTTAGGCTGAGTGTGTTCAGACGTGGATCACATCTGTGCCTTTCCTATGAGGTTCCTGCGGGTTTCAGGGTTCCCCAGATTTGAAATAGAATGGCTTCTTAGCTGCTCAAAGCAATTGATTCAATCCCTCTAGGAGCCATGTGTCTGGTTGTGTATCTATTTCTCATCAGTTCAGCCTGTTGGGTTGTTTTCTTTCTGTGAATGGGTTCCTGTCACTGAAATTATCCAATTCACTGTCAATAAGCTCTACAGAGTATTCCCTAGTTCACAGCACAGCACTGTGAATATATTGTTTTCTTTATCCATCCACTGATGGCTAATTCCATGTCTTTATTCTTGGACATAGTGATGTAATAGACTAGTACAAGTGCTTCTTTGATATTCTGACTTCATTTGATTTGTATACATTCCCTATACTTAGGTAAACATCTCATGAGAATTACACATTTATTTATTTGGGGAAGCTCCATACCATTCTCCATAATGGCTACTAACTCAACGCTATATACTCTTCCACATTCTCTTCATCATTGGTTGTCATAAATGTCAATCATTTTAGTTCCCAGCCACTCTAACTGTGGTAAGAAGATAGTCCATTGTTGGTTTAATTCATGTTTCCCTCGTTCTTACTGTGTCTCTTCTATTTGATGTAAAGTCAACAGATTGACTGACCCTCTGAGACAATTCATTTCAGTCTCTACTTCCAGCATATTTTTAGAAAGACAGTGTGTTCCTGGAGGCTTACATACATTAGTCCCATGAAGTATATTTTCTTTCTTTCACGAGTTTTTGTATTAAACCTTGCATTCATGTGATTGAGACTGCATCAGGGAAATAGTTTCGTTTACTTCATAGTCAGATGAATTACCTTTTTAAAACAGGAAATGAGCACAAAACTAATATAGCTCTGTAGAAAGGAATATTTCAAAAATTGCTATAAAGTCATAACTCTTCACATTCTGTTGCTTTTTAAAAATACCTTTCCTCCAATATTTACACAGAGAGAGAGAGAGAGCACAACAATTTCAAAACTATTTCTTGCTTTCCTCACAAATTATTACAGCACAAGTTTGTCTATGTATCACCACAGTGTCTGTATATTCAAATTAATATCTAAAATACTTTGTCACTTATGGATATTTACAACATTTTACTGTGTTTGGTTCTCATTCATCAATATGTTTTAATTGAGATTTATTGAGTCAAATAGCATAATAAGTAATTTTAGAAATGACTGCAATAATTTTTCTTCTGTACTGTGTACTATCAGATGGCTGCTTCTTGTGAGTTTGTAGCATGTTAATTGCCTTATGTTTGCTGTAATTTGGATTTTTTTTTTCATTAAAGGTTTACATGCTACAAACTTGATCCTCAGTGTGGGAATGCTAGCTAAGCATTGATACATTTTAAGAAGTGGAACCCATAGAAACTAATGAGATCATTTGATCATTTGTGTCCCCACCCCTGGATTAAATAGGATTCCAGTGAATTTTCATAAGAGGGTAGACATTATTTTAGCAGACAACATTGTCTCCTGGGTTCCTCACTCAAAATGCTCCGTGGTGCCATCCACAGAGTGTTGATTCAACAAGCATGTAGAATCTCAGTGCTTTGGTAACATGCAACCGCAACCTCAAGAAAAACCTGGGAGGTCAGGGAGTAGTCTGTTGAATGGGTGGAGGTCTGGCAGGGATTTTCCCAGAATGCCCATTGAAATCAGGAGAGGAAGACCTCTGCTTCTAGGACTCCAGCAAGGTAGATTCACTGACAGAGAGCAGCACTCACCTAAGGAAGCCATGGGTAATATGCAAAGTCAGCCCAGGAAACCAGCCAAGCTGGCAGCAGCCATCACACCTCTGAGGGTAGAGCTGTCTGTCTGACTGGACTCTACTCCAGCAGTGTAAGCAGGATGTTGCACTTCTGACATGAATCTCCTATTGCAGCAGAAGCAGGATTCTGCACTTGCAGCTTTATGAATTCATATTTGCCCTGCTGCATCCTCTAGAGCTTAGAGTGATTAATCCTCCCCCCTTCTTTCTCCACAGCAGTGGCACCATCATGTCTAAGCAATGCATAATGATAACTTACTTTGTATTGAGTCTCTATTGAGAATTTGGATTTGAGTGGCACTGTAATTTATTGGTGAGGGAAAGGAATGACTGGACTTGGCATCTGTGACTACAACATGAGTCTTGTGGAATGGGAATGAAGGGTTAGGAATTGGATGTGATTTGTCCCCTTATAGTTTATGTCCTGTGTGTGCGGTTCCCTGTCTGATGATGCTTAGAAGTTGTGGGCCTATAAGAGGAGAGCTAGACTTTATGTAACACAATATTTTTAACAATACTACAACACAATCATTAAATGAACATGCATGGCCCATTAGAATAGGAATAATTCATGTACCTTCACGCAACTTCTTTCCCTGATAACTCTCCTTATGAAAAAAATATACCTGGATGTTTGCCAAATAATTAACAAATACTATCATTACTAATCAAAAGAAATATGATTTAAATTTTCTGAGATACAAAAAGAAAAGAAAAGAAAAGAAAATCCCTGTTACTATTTACCTACTATCTCACTGGCCAATGATAATTCTGCTCAGCTTTGCTTGAAATAAATAATGTATAACAAAGAACTGAAAGTCATATCTGGATGTTTGCCTCCAGTCTAATTGGAAAGAACTTGAATTGAGAATATACAACAGTAAGACATTTCTGTATGTATTGTACCCAACACATTTCTAAATAGTCCTACCAGCAACATTATGTCTTATCATGAGATGATTTCTTTAGAAGATAGAGAGGTGGAGGGAAATTAAGATCTCTTTATAAACTGAGAAGATAGGTGGATGGAGGAAAAAGTAGGGAATTGAGGTGGAAGCAGGGAAAGTTCTTTAAAAACTGGTCCAAGTACTCTTAGGATGGACTAAAGGAGAACAGTGGTTGATGCTGGAAAGATGACTCATCAGTTAAGAGTCCTGGCTGCTTTCCGGAGGACCAGGGTTGAATTCCAAGTGCCCACTTAGCAGCTGGCAACTATGTAATTGTAGCTCCAGGGAATCTGATGTCCTTCTCTGCTCTTCAGGCATTGTGTTTACATGGTACACAGACAAACATGCAAGCCAAACACCCGTACACGTAAAATAGAAATGGATAGATGGCATGTATATGAATTTTTATATGAAATAACATTTTTATTGATATGTATTTCTACCATGTTATAAATGTATTCATAAGCCCTCACTTATTTGTTGTATCTATGCAAATGTGAATTGAAATAAATGTTTTATTTCCAGAATCCCCCCAACTAACTTATGCTTTGAAGTTCTATTGTGCTATCCTTTGATAACTACTTTCAGGTATAATTTTGGCAGGGATAATTGGCATGAAAACTTGAATAGAAAATATTGCTCTATTATTTATGAGAGTTTAGCTGACAAGCGTGGCTTCAAAAATTTAATAGACCTATTCACATTGTTGGCAAAACATAAGGCGCTTATAATAAAAATGTGAAAAACATAAAAGACCATTCTTATGTTTGCAGCTGAAATCCAGGTATAGGCTCAACCTTTGCCTCAGAAATGTTCACATTCAAAACAGAGTACGATGTTGAAAGTAACTTTTAAAAGTACTGAGTATTCCATGCCACTGTCTATGGAAAACAATTCATTGTTAAGCCAGTCCCTCTGTGTAGAGCAGGAATGTGTTCTAGAACAAAGCACATTGCCTGGAGCAAAGTCCCAGAGGCCTGATTGCTGAGTGCCATTCCTTCATGTCCCAGAATGACTCATTAGTAATTTGGAGCACTTACAGAAAATTGACTAAAAGAATCAGTCCTCTGTCAGAGGCGACGTCCCAGCTAGAACAGCCGCTGCTGAAGGATACAGAAAGAAGTGTTCCGTGAGCATAGAATCTGCATCGTGGCATTTCACACGTGAGGCTATGCATCCTGAGGCTTTTAATGATATGATAATTCGAAGCAGATAGAGTTAGGAAAGATGGAAGATCAAGAACAGTGAGAAGACCGAATGCCAAGACATTACCTTTACCTTGTCTCCTTGAACGCCCACAGAAGAGGAGGAAGCCCTGTCTCTCCCACCCTAAGATGTACCTAGGTCTGAGAATTAAACTGATATCGCATAGATTAAGAGAAACACAGCGCAAATCAAGCTTGGAGCGGCACAGGAACACTCACAAGGGAGCGAAGACCTGAGCAGCCAGTCAAAGAGATGTTTTAAGATGCCGAACTAGACAAAAATAGTAAACAACAACCCTGATAGTAGATCAACAACTAACTTGTGCACCGTCATGGAGCCCTCATCTAGTACCTGTTGGAAACAGAAGCAAACGCCTGTAACTAAACACTGAGTCGAACTAGAATCCAGATGCAGAGGGAGAGGACAAGACCAGGTTGCAGAAACACATAGAGACAGCTGACCCTAAAAGGAGGAGCTAAAGGGCCCCCAGACTGATAGCTGGGAATCCAGCATGGGACTGACTCAGACCCCCTGAATATGGGTCTCAGCTAGAAGGCCTGGGCAGTCTAAGGGACCTCAGACAGTGGAACCAGGATGTATTCCTTGTGTACAAAAGGACCTTGCGGACACATCCCCCATGGAAGGACACTCCCTTAACGTAGAGACAGGAGAGAAGTCCTAATCCCTACTTCAAATGACTTGACAGATTTATATGACCCCACCTGGATGGCATAACCCTACATGTGGAGTGGGGGGTGGGATGGGAGAGGAGGGTGGTCAGGGTGCATGTGAGGGGGCAGAGAGGGTAAGAAGGAGGGAGGGAGAGGGAACTGGGATCAACATGTAAAATAAAAAATATAATAATAAAAAAAGAAGAAAAGAAAAGAAAAAGACAAGGTTTTGGAGTTTATCTAAACTCTGTAACATTTGTAACCCATGGTCTCCATAACACAAAACTAGTGGCTAGCTACACATGGGCTTGTGTTCCCATCAAACTTCATTTGGAAGATAAACAACAGGCTGGTTGCTCCATGCTTTAGACCAACATCTCTGACAGGTGTCTCATGTCTTGGACATTAATTACTTTTTCCCATTGTAAATAAAACTATGGGTCCTTCTAACTCTCATGATGCTATTATACATTTATTTATTGACATAAGAGTTGGGGTATTGAGTTCAAAGTGAAAGAAGTGATCAAAGAATTAGGTTTTCATTTTTTAATTACAGTTTTACATGATTTAAAATTTATACAGCTTGGGTTTTTTTTTTTTTTAACCCAAGCAATAAAATTTGAATGACATGTCTACATAGCCTTTTGGTCAAATCAAATGCCTAGGATTTTCTAGAGTGTGAAATAAAAAAAAAGGGTTATGTTATTATAATATAAACTCTTGGTATTCTTTGTTCAGAACAAATGAGTCTTCTAAAACTGTGCAGATATGCTGGAGAGATGCTGCTACTCAAGTTCATCTCAGCAGGATGGTTTCCATAGGCACTCAGAACATCCTGTGATGGTTTCCAAAGGCACTCAGAGCACCCTGTGATGGTTCCCATAGGCACTCAGAGCACCCTGTGATGGTTTCCATAGGCACTTAGAGCACCCTGTGATGGTTTCCATAGGCACTTAGAGCACCCTGTGATGGTTTCCATAGGCACTCAGAGCACCCTGTGATGGTTTCCATAGGCACTCAGAGCATCCTGTGATGGTTTCCATAGGCACTCAGAGCATCCTGTGATGGTTTCCATAGGCACTCAGAACACCCTGTTTCAGTGTCCTCAAGGAGTAACTTAGACTTGGAAAAGCAGACAAATAAGCAAAGGAGGGGTCCTGAGAACAAGATCACTGCCTGTGTGTAGACTCGGCTATCTCAACAGATTTGGAGGTCTTAGTCTCCTCCTTTGTAGACTTTATAACAAGGCTCTGTGTGAAACTGAACAGACGGGCTGCATGAGAAAATGGACCGTAGTAGATATGCTTGAAATGTGTTTTTTGTTTTTTCAAAAAGTGAAATCTTGAGTTGTACTGAGAGAAGCACATCCCAGGGCGCACCATGGGTGGATTCTTGAACCCAAGGCAAGAGCGGGTCAGACATAGGAGGCGCAAAGATTCCTATGCTTACAGATAAGCACCAGGGGAACCACCGGGAATGTTAGTGCCCTGGATGGCTCCTTCAAGGGAAGGTATGCAATGCCTCTTCTCTGCCCAGAAGTCTGGGAGCAGAAGTGCATTCTAGCCTATCTATCTGTGTGGCTGGAAAGCATGCCAGACACTCGCCCAGATCCGTATCAGAAACTTGTTTAGCTCAGTCAATACATAGAACCTATCTTTATGGAAGGTATTATATATAGTCAATATGTAGAACTCATCGTTATATATAGTCAATATGTAGAACTCATCTTTACGGAAGGTGTCATATGTACTTTCCAAAGAGTCTTGATGTAATCCCATATGATCTTCATTTAGTTACTTAGTTCCTCAACAAGATTTGTGCATGGTCATCGTACATAAAGACTGAGCTAATTATCACTAGCTAATTATCACCAAACTGTACTGTGATTAAATATGCCTAAAATAAACATTCAGGGTCAGTCTCCCAGAGTTTGAACTAACTTCTTTAGTTGTGTCAAACTGAACTAGATCCTTACTCCGTTGGCTTTGGATGTCACTGAGACCCAAACAGTAAAGGAGGTAGGCTGTGTCCAACTTCAGTGTGTCTGAGCTTTCTCAAACACTATTTACACCTGGTGCATCCATGAGAAACAGTCCTGGCAACAGGGGCCAACACAAAATCCTGACTATGTTGATGACTATATGTTCGTACTATAGTGTTTAGAATATGTGCCAGGGTCACTGAGAAATTAGAATAAATCTGACTCTTGTGAATCAAAAATTAGTAGAGTGTTTAGAGTGTGCAAGAGATACGAAGTCTTGTTATCATGCATTGTAACACATCTTATTACTATCGGGTTTAGTTGCAGTCTCTGTTTCCATTTTATTAGCATGACAATCAGCTTACAATTGACTTATACACAATTTATTTTCCCTGGACCTGCAATCCTGTCAGCACACTATGGGTTTCCCTTGCTCTTAACTCCCATCAGCTTTGTGATAAGAGGAGAAGAAATTGAAGTCAACGTGTTGTTTACAATTCTAAAATCTTAAAGAAGAAGTGACAGTTCAATACAAAGAATGAAAGGGGAATGTACAGAAAGACAGATGTCGGTGGAATAGAAACCGTGCCTTGGGAGAAATGAACGAAGCCAAAATTCCTTTTTCTTGAAGACAATAATAAAAATTGATAAATTTCTAAAAAGCCCTGTCAAGGGGACAAGAATGGGGGTGTCACTGTAGTCTATAGACACAAAAGATAATAAGTGTCTGATTAAGAGTAGGGAGGGTCGTGAAGCGTTTCTCCTACTCGAACAATGAGGAAAACCAAGTACTCTAAGAAGCAACATTCTGGAGGCCATTAGAGAGCCGAGGTAGCTAAGCAACCAGTAGAATTAAATTCCCCAATGTATAAATTCATCCAAACAGAAATGAGAAACATAGGCAGTTTCATCATGGACAGAGAGCAGTAGAAGGATGTGGGAAAGTAGGTAGGAGGGAAAAACAAAAACAAAAACAAGCTCAGCTTACAGAACCTGACGGATGAATTGTGGATACACATGTCAGCTCCCAATCCTAAACAAACATTCTAGTGCAATCCTAAACACAGTCCCCAAACACAAAAGACTCCACACTCGCAGCAGCTCACTTAGAGCTGGCACTCCAGGAAGTGAGAGAGAGGACAGTGCAGAGGAGGATGAAAACCCCACTGGAGATTCCGGCATGCAGGAAGAATTTGGGAGCGCCTGCGAAGGAGACACGAAGCTCTGCCTGCCTCCAGATCCCCTTTCTGGTTTGGATGAAGCAAACACTTCTTACTCCACAGAGACCCATAGTCCTGTCTGCTGTTACAGAGAAGAGAGTAAACACAAAACACGCTCTCCCCCAGGAGAGACCAGGTTTGTGCTCCCATAGCAAGCAAATGTCTGCTAACCCTGTGGGAGACGCAAGGAAATTCTTCCCAAGATCAATTGTAAGTCAAAGGCAGAGCTTAGCTGCCACAGGACGTAGGGGTCGGGACAAAGGGACACAAGGCACACACTCAGAGACGATTTACAGCTAGGTCTGAGGAAGAGAAAGAAGCCGAAGGCACATCACAGGCATGCCGGGTGCTTACATATGGAGAGGAACGTGCTGTGACAATCATCCTGGTGTCCTACGTTATCTTTCTAAGCATAATGTCGGAACTTAGATCTAAGTGTGCAATCCCCCAAAGATGAACATAAGAGCAATAAAAATGGAGGCAAGCTCCACTCCTTATATAACCAAGCCAATCCCACCACGCTTCATGTGTCAGTGCTATTACTAAAGGAGGCATTAGTGCCTTCAGACATACATAGTGGTACTAGACATCAGATGTAACATTCAAGCAATGGCGAATGTTCCCCACAGGCTTGTGTGTTTTAGCACTTAAGCCCCAGTTGGCCATGCTGACTGGGAAGGTTATATAACATCAAGGAGGCGGAGCTTTACTGGAGGCAGCCATCAGCTGGGTGTGGTGTGGTTTGTAGTTGTATAGCCTGCCTCTCTCTGCTCTTCTCGACCAGACTCTTCCTCTGGGATGACTTAGATTTGTGTTTGTTTGTTGTTGATTCGAGAAATACGAGTTCAAAACAAAGGGAAGTGTTCCAAAGGTGGGACAGAGTAGGTGATGATGTTACAGTTGGAGTCTGTATATATATATTATCTGATAAAAATAATAAATAGTGTACATATACTTTGTGGGAATTCCTGGGTGAGAAACAATAAGACAGAATCTAACGGAAGTGTTAGCTATCATTAAAGTCTTAGTGAAGACAACATGAATGGAAAATTCATTCAGTTGGTTGAACCTTCAGCTAGGAACAGCTTCTGAGAACAGGTTTGTAGGAGTTATACATTTAAAAAGAGTTTGTTAAACCTCACTTCTTCATTAAACAATAAGGTAAATTTAAGTCCATTCATCATAGCATCAGGTGAATTGAAGTAAATAAAACCTACTGGATATTTTTGTGGTAAATATGGATTTTTTTTTTAAAAAATAAAAGTTACCAGAATTCTAACTATCTATGAACTGTTAGAGAATTTGGCCCTTTTGAATCTATAAGACATTATAGTCTATATGAAATGATTCTAATTTCAAATGCATAGTTAAAAATTGATTTGCATTTATGCTCCTTAGAAAAAAATGTTGAATGAAATATTCTGAGCTGATGTCTTTGTTGCATGGATGTGGATCTTTTGGGCATATGCCTAAGAATGGGATTGTGGGGTCCTGTGGTAGACTGATTCCAATTTTCCTGAGGAACTGCCAAACTGACCTCTAAAATGGCTGTATAAGTTTGCATTCCCACAAGCAGTAGAGGAGTGTTCCCCTTTCTCCACATCCTCTCCAGCATGATCTGCCATTGCTGTTTCTAATTTGTAATAGCAAGAACCTGGAAGCAATCTAGATGCCCCTCAACTGAAGAATGGGTAAATAAGATGTACACAATGGAATACTACCCAGTGGAAATAAAACAATGGAATCTTGAAATTATTAGGCAAATGGTTGGAACTTGAAGAAACCATTCTGAGTGAGGTAATGCAGTCACAAAAAGAGGAATAGGGTATATACTTATATATGGATTTTAGACATAGAGCAAAGGATCACCAGCCTACAATTCACACGGCTGGAGAAGCTAGGATACAGGGAGAAACCTAAGAGATTCATACAAGGTCCTTCACAGAAGGGGAAAGGAACAAGATCTCCTGAGCATATTGGGAGTGGGGTGTGGGGGCAGTGAGTGGAGAGGGAGTTAAGAGAAAGAGAAGGGGAGAGGAGAATGTGAGGGACGAGGAAGATTGAGTCGGGGGAACAAATAGACAAGATCAAGAAAACAGATACCATAATAGAGGGAGCCATTATAGGTTTGAAGAGAACACTGACTCTAGAGAAATGTCCAGAGACCTACAAGGATGACACCAACCAACAATCTGTGCAACAGTGGAGAGGCTACCTTAAATGCCCTTCCCTGATAATGAGATTGATGACTACCTTATATGCCATCATAGAGCCCTCATCTAGTAGCTGATGGAAACTGAAGCAGACACCCACAGCTAAACACAACTGAACTCCTGGAATCCAGTTGCAGAGAGGGTGGAGTGATAAAAAAAAGGGGGGTCAAGACCAAGCTACAGAAACCCACAGAGACAGCTGACCTGAACAAGGGGAAGCTCATGAACCCCAGACTGATAACCTATAAACCAGCATTGGAGCAACTCAGACCCCCTGGACATGGGTCTCAGTTAGAAGGCCTGGGCAGTCTAAAGGACCTCTGACAGTGGAACCAGGATGTATCTGTGGTACATGAAAGGACTTTGGGAGCACATTCCCCATGGAGAGATACTCCCTTAGCCTAGAGACAGGAGGGCCTAGACCCTACTCCAAATGACTTGATAGATTTCGATGATTCCTCCTGGAGTGGGTGGGGAATAGGATGGGAGGGAGTTTGAGGGGTATGGGAATATGGGAGGGAGAGGGAACTGAAATCAAAAATAAAAAAATGAAGTAAATGAAAACATAAGAAGAAAATTCTGAGACTTGCAAATATTACAAGTTTTCATAGTGTGCCTTATCTGTGCTTATGACTTATCTGCAAGTCCTTAGTACTTTGAAATTTGTGTTTTCTGAAGAGTCGAAAATTATGAAGAAATGTCACTGTACTAAACGTCAAAGCCACTGAATTGTTTAAAGTTGCCTAATGAAGTTCCAAAATTACTTTTCATGGTGACTGTAAAATACATTGGACGTATAAATAACACAAGACATTTGTATGATGAAAATTCAATTTTGAGAGAAAATATTTACTAATATATGATAACATTAATGTGTACAGATATTTTCAATACTACTTACTAGTATGTAATAGAGTCCCGTGTGTGAATGCTCTCCTCTGCATTTCAAAACTTCCATTCGCCTTTCTTTCAAGTAGACCTTCCTTCTTCAGGTAGATATCCGATAAAAATGCTTACTCTTTAATTTATTTTGAAGTTTATTTACAAAACATGCCAGAGTTGTATGCATTGTCATATTTCTATACATAGCATCATACTTTGGCTCTAATAACAACTAGAGGCCATCTATGATCTGCAATCCAAGCCTTTTTCTGTTTTCATGCATCAATTCATTTCACTTTGAGATGACCAGAAAATCAGCGGGTGCTCTGTGCAAATAGGGATCGAGACTCTAATAATAACTAATTGAGAAATACAGGAGCTGGGAAACCAGCTCAGTGGTTGAATGTTTGCAGCGTAAGCCTGGTACCTTGAATTGGAGTCCCTAGAACCTGCAAGAAAGCCAGGCACAGCTGTGTGAGCATCCCTAATTCCACCACACCACCACAGAGATACCGTGGTTGCCAGAGCTCGGGGAGCTTACGCAACGGCGAAAAGACTGTGTCTTTGACAAGGAGGAGCAACGTGGAAGGGCACCTGGATGATGTCCTCTGACTTCCACATGTGTGCAGTGGTGTGTGTGTCTGTATTCACACCCATAAACAAATATGGACGTACACACACTCACACAGAGACAGACACATATGAGGAAGTAGCAGAGTAGGTTTTGGACACTGGCCTTTGGGAGCTCTGTCAGCCACAGTCATTCAGTTGCTCGGGCTGACAGTGACTTTCCTGTTTCAGGCAAGCACCTGCTGGCACATGTGCTCAGAGAGGAAATGTATTCAGGCTCACCCACGGAAGATCTGGGAGCCTAGATCTGCAGAGCAGAACATGACACTTTCCTGTATCTATTCACATTTCTATTAGCCAGGATGCTGTCTCCTGGCCACACTCCCCTGCAAGGGATGTAAGTGAGCAGATGCTATTTCCCCTACAGAGAGAAATCAGGTTTCAGGGATCACTGTCACATGAACACACACCACACACACACACACACACACACTCACACACCACACACACTCACACACCACAAACACACACACACCACACACACTCACACACCACACACTCTCACACACACACACACCACACACTCACACACCACAAACACACACTCACACACCACACACACACACCACACACTCACACACTACAAACACACACTCACACACCACACACACACACACTCACATATACACACACACTCACACACACTCACACACCACACACACACAACACACTCACACCACACACACTCACACACCACAAACACACACACACACACACACACACACACACACACCACATATACACACACATTTGTATTCACATAGCTTCTGTGTAATGTAACGATCACATTCTGAAGCTGCAAATTGGTCTGTTAAGTAACAGACCTTTAAGGTAAACACAAAAGCCCACCCTCTTTGCTCACAAGATTCGTGTATTTCCTGAATTCTGAGCATCTTCTACTATTACTTTTCCACATTTCTAGCAAAGCATTTAGAAATGTGTTTACTGTTCTGAATATATGTCAACCTTTTAAAGATAGCTATTAAACATTCCAAAAATATTCCTTTGGAAGCTGTCTTTTCTTTTTCTTTTTTTCTTTCTTTCTTTTCTTTTTTTTTTTTTTTTTTGATAATTTTTTATTTAAATTTGAATAGAGCTTGTTTTACATGTCAATCCCTGTTCCCTCACCCTCCCATCCTCCCCTGTCCCCTACCACCAACCCTCATCCCATCCCCTTTCAGCTCCCCAGGGAGGGTGAGACCTTCCATGGGGAGTCTTCAAAGTTTGTCTATCATTTGAAGCAGGGCCTAGGTCCTCCCTCATGTGTCTAGGCTGAGAGAGTATCCCTCTATGTCAAATGGGTTCCCAAAGTCCATTCCTATACTGGGGATAAATACTGATCCACTATCAGAGACCCCATAGACAGCCCAGTCCTCCTAACTAACACCCACATTCGGGGGAAGCTGTCTTTTAATACATGTGTTTAGTCTGCATCTTAATCTATAGATTTTTATGTAAACTACTATTCTTCATTGAGCTATCTTACTCTTTAAAATACACCTCTCTACAATGCCAGCACATTCTCTTCTTTTTTGCTTTTGATAAAGGAAGTTGCACAGCATCTTACATATATCACACCAGGAGGTAGCCTGCTCAGTTTCATAGATTCATGCTTCATTCCCTGTCTTTTGCCCCTTTCTACTATCTTCCGCTTAGGTCTTAGTTCTATCATTTCTTCTGTATAATTAAAATGGGTCATTGCGACTTTCAAGCCTCCAAGAGATATCACCACAGATCACTCCTGCCAGGTTCCTGGTTGGGTAGTTATGCCCTGTGTTATGAAAGAGTGCTTTGTTAGACAAACACCATTATCCAGGTTTTATATTCACTCACCCCCATCGTGAGCTCTTGACAGGCATCCAATGTAGACTCTTCTGCTCATGCCAATGCATGTGGTTAGGGGTTTGTAGCTCTGCCAGAATAGAACAGAGTCCTTTTCTCCTTTGGCAAACCTGCCATTTCCAGTAGGGCAGTGACCATGTTACCTGGGTGGGGATTAGATCATGTAAGGCAGGTGTGTATTTTCCCACAAGGCAGAGGTCTGCATCATCTTTATAGGCGGGATAGCTAGCCTTCATCATGGAATAGTATGTGGGATATAGAGGTGCCAGGTTCTCTGTGGATTTCATTCATGGCATTTTAATCTAAGCTTTAGGGTACCATTATCTGCAGGCCAGGGCACTAATCTGCTCATGTATACAAATTCAGTTTTCTTGTCATGTGTATTAGTTACCCTTTTACTTCTGTGACAAAATACCCAAGCAAACAAACATTTGAGGAAGAGTTATGTGTTAGCTCCTGGTTTCAGAGGTTTCAGTCAATGGTTGCTTGATACTCTCTCCTTGGACCTATACAAGTCATAACTGATGGCAGAGATCACATGGCAGGGATTTGCTTACCTCATGATGATGATGGGGAAGCCAGGAAGGACAAAGGGAGGGCTAGGACACAGTGTCTCCTTCAGGGACACTCCTCTAATAACTTTTGTCCATTAAGCACAACCTCCTAAAGTTCCTACCACCTCTCTCAATAGCGTCACAGGCCGGAGACCAAGCCATCATGTGGGCTTAGGAGACTTTCAGATCAAAACCATAAAATCCCAAGCACGACCTCTGCAGGCATTGTTCCTCACAATACAAATACATTCAGTCACTATCATAGCATCCACATTTCCAGCGAGACAGCCCAAGTGCAAAAATCTCCTCTGGGACGCAAGGGAAATTCTGAACTGCGAGTTACTGTCAAAAACTGCTAAATGAATTGCATGCTTGCAAAGTTCAAGAGCATAGGGTGAAAAGTACCATTTCCAAAAGCGAAGAAGGAGAAGTTAAGAAAGGATGCTGAACCAAAACGAGACTGAAACTCAGCAGCTTTAAAAAATTAAATCCTATGCCTGTGTTTTGATTCAAGGCACGTGTTAATGGTACTGGAAGGTTTAAGGATGTGAGAAACCATGGCATTGTGGATGTACTGGCTGTAGCTCATGTGACTAGTCTCTTGGACCGGATCTTCTAACTTCCTGAAGATTCTCGTCGCAAGCTTCCGATGTCTTGGGCATCATTAGCTCGCATCCAGCTTTGGCTTCACCTTTCTAGCTTCGTGCATTGACTTGTGAGGGCTGCTTTCAGAGGGATCCAGTACTACTACAACCTGAATGTTAGTGGAAGCTTCCATATCCCCACAGCTCCTGCATTCTGGGCCTTATAGATGCCTGAGATGTCCTAAAAGACATATTTAATGTCATCCCACTGCAGTAGCTTCTCTTCAGTGACATTATTCTCTATAACAAGTATGCCCTTGTTGGCCACTGAAACTTTTAAGTGTTTAACTACTTTTTGGCCCAAGTTTTAAGTTGTTGAAATATTTCTGCTCTGAATTTTACTCACAGTTTCACTGTAAATATGGCTAAAAGCAACCAGCTTTGCACTTCCTCCAGCAGATTCATTAATCTGTCCCCTTTAATGTCAACCTCATACAAAGTCTTAGGCCACGTAGAACTTGTGGAGAAGTTTTGTGCCAGAAGAGAAGGGGGTGTGTCTGTTCTAATTCTCAACAGATTCTGCTTTTCTGCCTGTGACTTCATGAACCTGGCCCTGCAGTGAGCAGTCTGGCTTCCGGAACTGTCTATTCAGCTCTGCTTCTGCTTTTGTGGGAGGCATTTTTGGCACACGTCTTCAAACTTTTCCAGATTATTTAGAACCCATAAGTGGATTCTAAAACCTCTGGACTGCTTAATTGTAGTTGGCAAAATTAATCATCCTACTTCTTGGTGCTAACTTCGTGGTTAGCTTTATATTGCTACGAGACAAAACATTGAGAAAATCAATGTAAGGAGAGGAAAGTGACTACTGCTTTTGGGTAACTGCATCAGAGATTTCAGTCATTGTTTGATTAACCTTGTTACTCATCAGCCTGTGATGAGGGCTTTGTGGGAGGTTGGGGAGGGGGTAGGTGCTTACCCTTGTGGTAGCCAGAAATCGGAGGTGGGGCAGTTAGAATCTCTATATTCCCTTGAAGACACACCTAATCCTTCTTTTCAGTAGTAGTCTCATCTCTTAGGGCCACACAAGCTCCTTGCTCTGCCTGGGCTGCCAACTAAGCCTTGAAATGGACATGCAGACATTTACTACTCATACTGTGGAACCATCTGTGACAGCCGATAGTTAAGGAAAGGGACAATGTTTCTGTTCTTCATGTGCAGAAGGGACTCTTCGTGTGCTTTGCTGGGAGCCCTGTTCCCTTCGTACTTCTGTTGAGTTGTAGATTAAGAATCCTCTCTGTCATTCACCAGTATGCCATTATTGAACTCAGTTGAAGCTACTTATATCCATAACCAGGTATTCATTATTTATACAGAATAAATTGAATCCTTTAAGTGGATCCTATTGCTAATAGTTTACCCAGTCCTGTCTAATACATACAAAGTCCTCATGGTTGGTGGCTGTCAGGTGGCCCAAGACCAAATTAACATCATATATTCTATAATACAGGACCACTTTCTCTATACACTATTTTAGTCAGACTCCCTGGAAATGTATGCTGAAACTCAAGAATATCCTTGGAAACAGATAGGATAGACTATTGAAGTACTCTACATTTGATAAACTGAGTGCTCACTATATGAACAACATAAAAGAGAATTTTGTTACTGCATTGGGGGATGTTACATGTACTCAAAAGCACAAAATGTCTCAGGTTCATTTTAATGTGTTGGGTAATGAACTAACTAAACTGAATTGATAAAATCATCCCTGAGACAAAAGTTCATATTCAATTTCTGTCTAAAGAGGGATTTTTTTCAATGTGAGTATTGCTAATGACCTTACCATAAGCGTGAGAGAGTCTCATTATTGTTAATTCGAGCCAGTCTCCATTTTGACAAATTGGATATGATGCTTGTAATCTAATTTTTTTCTTTTATCATTATCCTGCTTTTCATCAGTTATACATCCATTTTAGGACAGATGATTATACCTCAGACAGACTTGCTCTCCAGCCTTTATTGGTTATAATCTTAAGGAAGAGAGGGCCTATATATCATGAAATGAATATTTAGAGATACATCAAATAAGTGCAGAAAAAGATGATATATTTAACATTTTCTAAAAAGCAGAAAATGCAGCCAAGGTTGATAACGACATTACAACATGGCACTGTGAATAATTATTTTTATTTTACATAGGTAGGACAGTTTCTGAGATGAGCTAGAATCACTCATATTGCCTACATCACAGCTGTCAGTTTTAAAGGAAAAGATGACTTTGAGTGTATTAAATTAAGGTTCTTTACTCTAGCTTTATGGAATCATTTATAAAAGATAATTTTTCTCAATAAGTGCTTCATACACAGCGCGCATTATCTCCACCCAAACTCTCTCTACTATGTCTATGGGTACTTAATTTATTTTAGGTTTTCAAGTCAGCTACAAACTGTTCCTGTAATAGAAAAGTTGCCAAATTTTCCTCTATTTAATCTTTGGGGAGAAAACCCATTTCACATTTGCCTCAAGGCAAAGATAAGAAGGGGAAACAGAACCCCAGTTCTATTACAAAGGCTGGTGAATATTTTAAAGGTGATTGTAACTACACAGTACTTACTCACTGGGATGGGATTTCCTTTGAAATCAATTGCTGAGTTCAATTTTGAAACCCAAGCCAATAATCTATTGTTGGGTTTAATGTTGTTTACTTTTGTAACATTTAGCTATTACTCTTTAAAAGTTTCTTTTTCATTTCCTTCAATCCAGACAAGCATACTTCTATTACTATATTTACTTTTTTATTAGTTTAAATATGAGCGTGGATGCTTAAACCATTGCCTTTTGTTTTTATTTAGTGTATGTTTTGTCATTTGATGATACTTCATAATTTAAATACTACCATAAAATTTCAATGCCAAAATTCTGTATTGACAACAAGTAGAATACACATGTTGCAACAAAAATAGTTTTAAGACCAGTGGTTTGGGAAATTAACAGTGACTGAAAGTACTTGAGGCCATTGTTTTCTATTATGTGTGTTTTTATCACGAGTGCTTGGTACAACATCTTACATAAAAGAGATAGACTTTAGTCTTAACCAAATAATAATAGATCTTGGTAATTCTGTAATACCCATCTACTTTTATATTTATTTGAGAATTTCATACGTGAATACTGTATTTATACCACTTCCATGCCTCTCTGTCCACACAGCTAGCTTCATGTGTCAAATTCATGGGCTTTTTCTTTCTTTAATTATTATTGTCACATATGAACTTACATGTGCACATATTATATATAAATATAACATGTGAAGTTCATCCGGTATTGCTCACATGTGTGTTTACAGCTGATTATTTGGGACTGATTAACCTGTCGTAGAGAGTCCCTAGGGACACTGTCAGTAGGTATTAATACTTCTCTACTTCTATAAATTTATTGTGGTTTTAGTCTCATAAATGCTGTGCCAAGCTACATAACAAGAAATGTTATCATAGATCTTTCATCAATTATTTGATCAAAATATCACCTAGGTAAAAATTAAATGAACTAAAACTTGCAATCCTTTTAGAGTTTTAGTTAATTTAATTCACTCTGTGTTTGCACTCATGTGCATATGTGTGTGTAGGTACACTAGTGCCATGTGTGACAGTCAGGGGACAGGCACATTTGGAGGTCAGAGAACAGCTTACATGAGCAGCCAGGTCTTCCCTCAACTGCATGGGTCTCAGGGATCAAGCTAAAGTCATCATGCTTGTCAGCAAATGACTTAACTCACTGAAGTATCTTTCTGTTCCCCAGACTTGTAAGTTTTTAATCTTATGTGTAAGATAAATAAAACTAAACAATTATAGTCTATATTACTGCAAAAGTAGTTTCTATTGAGGTGTGTTTACTGTGTTAACGGGAAATCAGGGTTGAAGCAAGGCCATAAACTCACCAGTTCCTTTGCATTTTTGTTGTGGGCTGGCCATGCAACTTGTTTAGGAAACACATTAGCACATTTGATGGCAAGAAAAGATTGAATATGACTTACTCACCTCTATGTTCTCCTCTGGACATCAGCCACTATCATGAGACTGGACCAGGCTTGCTTGGGGAAGGGCTTGCATCTGACTTCTTGCTAAAATGCTTAGAGAAGAGCGCATTTGTTCAGCACAGGCTGGCTTAGACCAGCCATAACCTAACTCAGCTAGCCAACTGCCAATACATGGCTGCCAAACCTGGTTAGGATTGATAGAACAGTTCAGCTAGTCCATACACTTACAGAAATCATAAATACTGACTATCATAATTAAGTAATTTTGGTTCCATGTGTTATCGAGCTGGATAAGGCAGTATATTGTTGGCGTTTCAACTCTCTTAACATTGCATTTGGGAAAAAACAATCAATTGCACTATTGTTACTTTCATCATCTCAGGATACATGTGACTAATGGAGACATACATTTGTTGGGCAAAATATAGTTTAACACTGTGAAGAGGGTGTTGGTGGTGGAGCCTGAGAGCCAGAAAGGAGGGTGTGAAATAAAGAAACATGTAAGTGAGTTGGTGGAAGAACTCCAACAGTGTCTTCTGAAATGACAGGGTATGAATGTCACAACAATAAGTACTGTTCCCTCAGAGCAATTTGAATTTGAATTTACAGGGTCCAAATAATTGTTCATTTCCTAATAATTACTCTTACCTGTAAGCCCAGTTTGAAGAAACTAAGAAGATCTGTTAATGGATTGAAATTGGCTTCAGATTTCTTGAGGGTTTGAATTTTTTTATGGTATTAAATGAGGAATCAGTGCACTTCTATGACAAGTCTATGACCCCATGACTTTGGATATTCTCTAAAGAATAGTTCAATAGACTTGTTATTTTTGTTCTGATGACATGGAATATAAAGTATCAAGCACTTTATTTTTTAATGGATAAAGAATAAAAACATTAACTACTAAATGTTTTAATGTTTAATGAAACTATAAAACTGTATCTTGCAAATTTTTAAGAATAAACAGATTATGGTTACAAGATTAATTTGCCACTGTCCACATGTCCCCAGAATGTTCTGGAATGAATGTTCTCCTGTAGGAACATTCATGAGAATGCATTTTCTCATAAAGAAACAATGAGAAAGAAAAAAAAAAAGTAGGTAAACAAATGTACCTGCATCTCTTCCTCAGGAAGACTTAGTAAGAAATTCTGAAATGCCTAAAGAATCCCTGAGTGTGAAGCTTTCCTGGAAAAGCTCAAACTTTGTTTCTAAGCTAAATGGAAATGCAACTGTCAGTCAAATCCTCCAAATCAGAAACACCTACATTTACTGTGTCTTCAGGTACGCCTGGCACACGTTTCTTTCTTGAAATACAGTCCTATGGTCTGACCCCATGTTCCCAATGGGGCTTGTAGCGCCCCCTCCTGGCAACCTGAAAAATTCCCTCAGAACTGCTTAGCTGTTGAGCTGGTGTGCTCTTCACCTTTTTAAACTTGCTCTATAGGAGCTCTAAAGGCCCACGTTCCAACGTTTTGGCACTTCATCACCTTTTCAGCCTTCACCGGCTGCTTTTGTTTGAATTATTTACCGTCTGCATAATTTACTTTCTGTCTTTCGAAATTGCTCCTATGGCAGAGTAGCTTTCGTTTATAAGCACATGGAATATGTCGCTCTTCTCACCCCTTTGGCCTTTAAAATAATTGTTGTATCTGTGTACGCTTTAACCACACAGTTGATTTTATTAGCGTTCTCAGCCTTCTTGTGGATCCTTGTACCTATCAAATGTGATGGGCGTAAATTATTCACAAGGCATTTCCTCGAGGAGGACAAAATGCAAATAACATCATCGGAAACGGTGAGGGAGGAGGCAACGTGGCAGTCTGCACAGATGGCATGGTGACATCTTCGGAGAGGATCTTTGTTCTCACATGTGGAAATTCATTATTTTAAATGTCACAATAAGAATCTTGTGCTGAGGAGGTTTTGGATCGCACTGACATCGACAGATCCATTGAGTTTAACTATCCTGGTGCGGGCATTTGACTTTCTGTTGTTGGTGGGTGTAGCCTGCTATTGAAGAATGACTTGTAACTAAGAATGCATGTGAGAAGTTGCTGCACGAGCGTGGGGACCAGAGTTTGGACCTCCAGGACACACATAAATGTTCTATAGTCAAGATAGCCTTCCGTGACCCCAACCATGAGGAATCAGAAACCGGAATCTCTGGAACAATTTAGGCAGATGGACTGACTGCACAGAAGAGTTGTGGGTTCAAGTGAGAGCTTTTCAGTTGGGCAGCCCATTGTCAGTTGACATGGTTTCCCATGCCTGGGGTCTGTTCCACTCTTATTTTAAATAGAAGAAAAAGAGTGGTAATCTGACAATTAGAATATATCAGACCAAACTCAAAGCAATGCCGTTAAACAAAGATGTGACCGTGCAAACTAATATTTTGAGAGAAACCATCATCTCATAACTTTATTATAATAATTTTTATGGTTTCTATTACAATTGTTGAGTTCTTATTGCACCTAAATTTTCCAAACAGCTTTATCGTGGGTATGTTATGTGAAAGGAAGGTCTTAGTATATATTCTGTTTGATGTTAAACATAGGTCAGTCACCTAAGGGGCTTGGAAATACTATGTGAATGCTCACCTGTGACATTTAGGTATATTCCTTTGTTGAATGCCTGTGTTTAGTATGCATGTATATGTATTTGTGTGTTCATATCATATATGTGGGTACTCATTTACATGTGTGTGTATCAGGGAGTGTGGTGTGTATGTGTGAGTCTGTGTGTATGTGGCGGGGGATATAGACCAGAAGTGCTGTAACACGTTTTTCTCATTCAATCTTTACCTTATTAATCGAAACAAGGTCTCTAAGATGAGCACAGAATTCACCATTATGGCTGGGCTAGTTATGTAGCTTGTCCAGGGCAACTCCTGTCTTTGCCTCCTAGATTCAGGAATGATAGGTATATAATATAATATATAATATAGTATAAACTTAATGTATAATATTGTGGTGGTTTGAAAGAAAATGACCCCCATAGGGAGTGGCACTATTAGGAGGTGTGGCTTTGTAGGAGTAGGTGTGGCCTTATTGGAGGAGGTGTATCACTGTGGGGGCGGGCTTTTAGTTCTCATATGCTCAAGCTATACTAAATGACTTAGTTCACTTCTTGTTGCCAGCAGATTAAGATGCAGAACTCTTAGCTCTGTCTCCAGCACCATGTCTGCCTGCATGCCACCATGTCCTGCCATGATAGTGGACAGAATTGCTGAGACTGTAAGTCACTCCCATTGAATCTTTTTCTTTGTAAGAGTTACCATGGCCATGGTGTCTCTTCACAGCAACAGAAAATCTAAAAGAAGTATAAGACTTAACATATAAAATAAGTGTAGGAATTCTACCCCTGAGTTTATGTGGGTATTGAGGATCTGAACTTGCTTCTGAGTCATTCCCTACAACTTTAGTTGATTCTTAAGTGTTCATATACTCTTGCTTTCAAGGCACATACGGGTGCCTTTCTCTTAAGCATATAAATTGCTACTGCTTCTTTCTGACATATAACACATCAAAAATCAAACCAAACCAAAGCAAAACAAAAATGTGGCCAGCATTAGACAAAGAAGGCACAGGCAAACTTCCCAATGGCTTAATTCAGAAATTAAATCACAGTTCTTTCTTTAGGTAAAAATTTTGGTAGTTCACTCATCATAGGTTTCTATGATTAGTTTTTTAATATTTAATAAACAGATTCAAATATGCAAGCACAGTATTTTAAATTGAACAAGATCAGTGAGATCCTTTCCTTATTGAAGTCACACTATTATAACCTTGAATTTTAGCAACATTCTTTCTCTAAATGATATTTTTTTTTATTTTTTGCCTTATAGTAGTTTTATAATTTAGATTTATTTATTTATTCACATATCTGGAATGTTGGAAAACTAGATGACTTTCAAAGTAACACATCCTTACATTTTTTTCCCCTTATTAATAAGCAAACTCATTAATTTGGATGTCAATTTTAGCATATTATAGATGGTCCCATGTTTTTCTGTTTAGGAAGGAAATGAAAAACAAAACCAAAAAAAAAAGAACCCCAAAAGCCTCCTTACTACAAATGCATTTGACAGTTCATTCAGTAGCGGCTCATTACAAATCATTACTATCTAAACTATTTGGTCCCAATTAGCAAAACAATTTTTTACATAAGATGCGTTAAGAGTATTGTAACATGTATCCAATTTAATGACATCTAGACACTTGTGTGCAGAAATGCTGTAGTATAATAGCGTTACCAACATTCACTTAACTATTAATAAGAGAACTTAAATTTACCCATTGCATGAAACAGGATAATGATGCACATCTAGGTAACCCATGGTGTCTTCCCTCTTCCACTAATACCTGTCTGACCAGCCCGGTACATAATGGCATGAGAGGGCTATTTGTTTACTGTGGAATTGCATTTTAGCTTTGTTATATGAAGGCATACATACGCACACTTATTACATACATAGGCACGCTTATTACGTGTAAATATGCTGTTTTCACATGTTTGACTTGTATTTAGAAAATATTTAGTTGAGTCAACTGGTATGTCTTTAGCTCAAAAATGCATTTGTGGCATTTATACTATCCACATGAGAGTTTATTCATTTTCATTACTAAAAAAGAAATATAATTTATAAATTTATATGATCAGTAATTTGCATTTCACTCTGATGTCTTCATGCTGAACTGGTCTGTGATTCTCAAAAATGAGCAGCTTTGAAGATCAGGTTGACTACCTTGTTTATTGTGTTTAGGTACAGTGTATTGTAATGGCACCTGAAAGGCCTCTAATTTTAATGTCTCAAAGATAGAGATAACACAGATGAGAAGGAGAAAATTATTTCAGGATTTTTATCTACACTCATTCTTGGCAATGTTTCTCAAGATGGCCTTGCTATGTAGGGTGGTATTCAATATGCAGACAGGTAGAGGTGACAGAGACAACTCAGCTTTCACAAGGCATTTGCTGGTGACGATGTCTTGACAGTACCATGGCACTCAGGACTCACAACCCAATTGGACAAATTAAACAGTATTGTCTATCAAGAGATCAAAGTTGGACAAGGTAATTGGGAACTTTGACTTTCTTTCAGAGTTAACATAGCTCCAAACCCTAGCAGATAAACAGATTAACTCATATGATAAACCTTAATCAAGCGTTTTAAATAGCACTTTGAATTGTTCAGCTCTTTTGTGAAGCCTGCCTGTCCTTTTTTCTGTGTATAAAAAGGACTCTTCATCATAGTCGTCTATATGCAGAAGAAATTATCTATATGCTTAGAAGGCAAACTTATGAAAATGTGCAAACATTACCCAGAAATTAAATGTGACTTTCAATATCACTTTTAAGAATTTTAATCTTATCTTTTCTTCTAACACTATTTGTGTCTTACTCTGGCACAATGGGTATTTTAAAAAATAGCTGTTATTTAGACATTCTTACTAAAGAAACACTTTCTACAGTTTCATAATTTTATCTTTTGACAGTAGCTAATGAAACATGAATTGGAACAGGAGACTTACAGTCCATTATTTTCTAATGTTGGCTCATTGACTCCATTACAGCATATTAATATGGAAATAGATTTAAATATGCATGCAAAAATATAAGTTCAAGTGGTCAATAAATGATAAAATGCACATATGTGGTAACAAACAAATGGTTCCTTTGTTTCTTTCCATGTAGGTTTAGTTCAAACCAGTTGATCAAATTTAATCTTAGAAAAATGCATTCTATTTTATTGACCTGTCATAAGAATGAATATATCATATCATTTATATTGGACTTTAATTGAAAATAGTAACTTTGAACATTTATTGTGTTTAATTGAAATGCATTATATGGCTATGAAATTCAATTTATTTTGTGATTAAAGAGCTTAAGTTTTTTACAGACCACTATACTACTAAGTTAATTTATTGCTATGATAAATTTAAGAAAATCCCAGTTCTTTTATTTAATTTCTAAATTCATTGAATTACCTTCTCAGCATTTTTGAAGTAGCCATTGTTCTTGTAACAAAACAAACAAATTTGAGAAGAAAATGTAATAACAATTATTATTTTATAAGAAAATAATGTATCATTGTAAATTCTATTAGGAGTCAGAAAAGGGTAGTTGACTATATAATTTCATTAGTATGAACTCCATACCTTATTAGGTATCTCAAGGACTTAATTTCCTAGCTGTTTTAATTTCAAAGGTAAGTAGGCAAACTTTAGTGTCCCTATATTTTATTTTCCACAATTGTTGGGAGAATATTATATCTTTTGGAAATAGCGAAATTGTCATAGATATATGGAAGTAGTCTAATTATAGCTTCATAACTATGAAACACAGATGTTACAAGAACAATTAAATTTTGTTTGATGGCTGGAGAGATGGTTCAACAGTGGGAATTCAAACACATTTTCCTCCCGTGGATTTGGCTTCCTTTGGCCATGAACCCAGAAGTGGGCCTATCTGTGTCATAAGATGTATCATTCTTAAGGACCCGCAATGCTTCTCTCTGTAAGGATTGTGCTAATTTACATCCTTGCCAACCATGAATTAAAGTTCCTTTCTCTCCAAGACTTCAGTAACCTCCTTTCCCCAACGAGTGGCCATTATGACTGCAGTGAGGATGACTGTCATTGTAGTTTAGACTTTGATTTCTTTGATGCGAGTGATGGCTTTGTTCATATTTGGGGGCCATTTGTTTAATTTTTTGAGAAGTATCTATTCAAAGGACCTGCTTATTTGACTTTGCTTTTGGTTAAGACTTGTTTCAGCTCCTTAAGTTGTCTGCACATAACCTTCCATCAGTTGACTGGTTGGTAAATATCTTCTCATTCACTAGGCTAGTCCCTGACTCTCTTTGTGGTACAGGAGCTTTTCAGTTTGCTATGACCCCGCTTGTCAGCTTTGCTTTGGTTTTCTGTGCTGTGTGAGTCCCTCCAGGAAATCACAGTTTGTAGCAATGTCTTGAAGTCTTTTCTCTATTTTATTTGTTTTCCTACTGGTTTCAAAATTGTATACCTTTGATCCATTTTGACATCATTTTGAACAGACAATTAGATAAGCATCAGATTTCAGGTTTCTGCTTGCTGATACCCAGTTCCAGCACGATGGAAGAACTGTCTTCTCGGCCTCAAATTTTTTGTGCACTCTGCTGAGAATTGGTCTGCTGTAGATAAATGGGTTTGGTGTTGTCTTGTTCTGATTTTTTAGATCTCTACTATCTTGAATTTGTCTGTATATCTCTTTAGATCTTAGTACAATGCTGTCTTGGCTACAATGGCTCTGTAATATAGCTTGAAAATAAGAAATGTGATGCCTACAACTTTTTAATTTTCTTTTTTGCTTATGATCCTTTGTGTTCCTTGGGCCAACTCTTGAGTAGTCTTTCTTCTGGTCCTATAATTCTAAAGACCATCCCTGATGTTTTTCTGGGGATTGCTTTATGTCCAAAGATCTCTTTGGGTAGTATGGGCATTTACTGTCAGTGCATGAACATGAATGGTCTTCCCATTTTATTTCTTCATTTAGTCTTAAATCCTTCCAGGAGTGCCTGAAAATTATGCTCAACACAGTAGTTTATAGATAGTAGTTTATAGTTAAAGTTAAGGATACATATATGGCATGCATTTGATAACCTCTTGATAAATCTAGGAGACTGTGCCTCTTCTAATATGTTCTACTCAACCCTCACAGAGTCAGTGTCTCTCATTCTATATTCTGCTCAACTTGAGAGGTCTCGGTTGTTTTGTTAGATAAAGCTGTGGTTTAGTGAGAATGTGGACTGAGCAGCTGTTGCTGAAGCTGGGCAGGAGGGAAACCCTGCTGGCTGCTGCCTCCACCTCCATGAACTATTGGCAACTGCTGTTCAAATGCTTCAAGCACTCCTCACGTGCTGGTTAGGATGAAAGGAGTGTCCCCATCCTCTCTGCATTCAAACCATTATCATTTCCCCAATGTTCTTACACTGAAGTTGGGATGTTACTGAGAACTCACTAATAGAGCAGAACAGAAGATGTAAGTGCCTGGGGAAACAACTCAGAGATCTGGGGCTTTAAATTCTACTCTACAGTCAGGCACAGCCTAACCTTATAACCTTTGGCAATTTAGCTCTGCTGTGGCTAACTTTCCTCATTGCTACAAGAAGATTGTTCTTAATGAGGTCAGTGGGTGCTTGCACATCTAGAAGTCCCCAGAGGAAGACCAGAGTCAACAGTCACACTAGTCCTCTGTTGCTTTGAGTCCTCTCAGGTCAGCTCTCAAGGCCTTAACCGACCTCTCACACTGGCTCACTTGGATAATAGACATGAAATCTGATTATTTTCTGAATACCAAACAACCACTGCAGTTTGAACTTCAGAACTCTTTAAACTCCTCAACATTTTATATTGATATTGATTTATTTTCCTTTCTAATAAACCTGGGAGCTCTCGAGATTGTAGAAGCCAATGATTTCCGGATTCGTTATAACTCTCCTTAAACTAATTTCTTACATTGTTCTAAACTGTTACTGAGGCTAGACTCACTGGAGGCTGGGAGGCAGAATAGCCACCCTGAAAATTCTCTATGGAAAACAAATATGGGTTGGGGCAATTGCTTAAAAATTATCCAAGAATATACTTTGGTCTCTCACAAACACACACAAAAAGATTTTGTTCCTGATCCTGGAAACATTTCAGGTAGGTCTGAGAATGCATCTTTATTCTGAACAGTGTCCAGGCACTAGGTTATATACCACAAAATATATTTGATTTCCTTCATATCTCAGAGATATTCTTGGCACAAGTTGTACCTCATTTACCTTCTGTGCCCAGCTCTTTCACTAGAACCATGCCCCTGACACAGTTTCCCAGTGTGTATCCTATCCTGAAATTACAGACAGATATTTCATTGAGGCCAAACGGAAACATGAATGTCAACTCTTTTTCATATGCACATACATTTTGTAAGTGACATTTTATCTACAATGGAATTTTAAATAACATTTACGTAATTATAATAAATTTGTAAGTATAACAAACATGTGAGTTAAAAAATAGACTTATTCTATTTTGTGTGTGTGTGTGTGTGTGTGTGTGAGTGTGTGTTGCCTGAATGTATATATGTACACTACAGGGATGCCTGATGCCCAAAGAGGCCAAAAAAAAAAAAAAAAAAAAAAAAGGCATCATATCACCTAGAACTAGTGTTTCAGATGGTTGTGAACCACGATGTGGGTGCTATGAGTTGACCTTGGGTCCTTTACAAGATCAACAGTGCCCTGAACTGTTGGGTTATCTCTCTAGCAGTGGGTTTGTGATTTTAAATGATCTCTTTTTTTTTAATAAAAACAATCTTAAGTTATTCATTCGTTCTTCTAAATTACTAACAAACTCAGAGGAAACGCCCCACTGTGCACTGGCCTCGCTTGGCTTTCAGCTGGCAATTATCTGCTACCCTTACCATCCAGAGTGAGCTTAAGAAATTTACACCATGCTGTGTCTTTGATATAGAAAAGGTAGTTAATAGAGCATCTTCAGAAGTTTGTGGGGCTTTTCCCCTCACTTTATTTTTGATGGGAAGAAATTGCAAAGATGTATGAAGTCCATTCTTGCTGAGTCTCTCACTGTATAAGGTGTCCAGTGCTGAAAGTCACAGATCATTCGGTAACCTTTGCTTTGCTCATAAATAAACACCGGGGCATGTAGCATGCAGCCATAACACTTACTTATTGCTTACCAGTTCTCCACTGAACATTTGTAGCAGCACTGGATAGGGAAAGGTCTCTAGGAAGACTTTTCAACAGTTCTTAGGAAGATGAGAAGAAAAACAAGGTTGAAAAGTTGGAAAGATCAAGGAAGAAGACAAAGTTGAAGGGAATGGATAAAGGAACAATGAAGCTGGAGACAGGGACAATGCTGGGGACTCTATGAGACCCACACCACTAACGTTTCTGATGGGGGTCACAAAAGAAGATGAGTAAATGTGATGAGGAAAATTGACTAATTGAGATCATGTACCTAGGAGGGTCCAGAAAATGATTATAAAACCACTAGAAAATAATGAAAAGAAATATTTTTAAACTACTAGGAAAAAAATTTAAGCCCTCTATTTCATAAATTTGGAATTTCTATACAGATAATCATATGCTTGGCTTGATGCAATTTGACAAATTATTAAATCTCCATTACATTTCCCACTGTGTAAAAAAGACCTGTGTGACATAACCAGATCATTAAAAGAATAGGGATGCTTAAATTAAGTGAAATGCAGAGGTCTTAGAATTCAACATGTTAACTTTAAGTTAAAAATATCAATGGTAATTAAATGAGACAAAATTATAACTTTGTTTACACAAGTGACTTATTTTTTTAATTGAAACAAATCTCTTTCTATTAATCTTACTGGAAATTTCATTAAAATGAATTGAGCTTCCATGCAAGCCTGGCCAAACACCATGTGTCTGCTCACAAAAAATGTAAAGTGAAACGCTAGCTAAACAAGATGCATTGCATTTGGGTCTATGTTTATCCATTTAGATAAACTCCAGCTTTAGCATGGAGTGAAAGAGACACATTGCTTTTCTACTGAACCATTTAATATAGCCTTTTCATTATTAATGACTCCAAGTATCCAGTTCTCAACAATAGTAGAATAACTATTTCTAGAACATAACACATGTCTGTGAAAATATAGAAAAAGATTCTATTCCAAATAGCCTAAGATGTGGTGGGATAACATTTAACAGCCAATAGAAGTTGCTTTGTGGGAACTGAATAAAGGCTATGTATATGTGTATGTATGTGTATGTGCATGCGCATATGCATATGTATATGTATGTGCTGTGAGGCAAAGACTTGATTTTGCCCTCATTGTCCAATTGGACATTCTTTTGCAGCAAACAACACAAATGATCATGCATATCAGTTATTGCAGGAATAAAATAAAGAAGGAACATTAATATACAAAGTAAGCAAGCTCTGAGATTACAAGTTCATGTACTCTGCTCTTGTGGGAACCAAACCCTTGTTCTCATACTTGTGAAGCAAGTACTTTATTCACTGAGCCATCACCATGGCCTTACACAAGTACATGTATATGTGTATGTGTATGTATATACATATGAATATGGGTATTTTGTATGCATGCACATATTATATCATGTGAATGCCTCGTGTCCACCAAGGCCAGAAGAGGGTGTCAGAACCCCCAGAACTGAAGTTATAGGTACTTGTGAGCTAGCAGTAGTCACTTTTAACCTCTGAGCCATCTCTCCAGCACCATTTTCCACCAAACATCTAGGCACCTTAGCCACCTTACCCTGGCACACAGACATAAGTGCCACACTCGCTCGAGTTTCAGAAGATTTTTCTGTCGGTCTTTCTGTACACGTTCCCAGTGCTTTGAAGCTCCAGTACCCACTGCCCGCTGCTTCACACCCCTTCCTTACAAGAAGCCTACACCTTAGAATTTTAACCCTAATGGACGAGAGAACAAATTGCTTTCCCAGAAACACTCCATAGACAACTGGGCATCAATATGCCTTTCACGTATAATTTGAAACCAGGCAATTCATTTTCAAAATAAGAATTTTCAAGCTTCAATCAGTACCCACTTCATACTTTCCTATGACAATATGCTGTTAGCTCAAGTTTAATTTTCTCAAAACTTACTCTAGGCAAGTGGACTGTCATTTTACTCTTAGGCAAATACAATATTGTGAGTTTTAATTACAAACCCTGAAAAATCACACTGCTGTTAAGAATTTGCCAAGTCTACTTGCTTCTTGAGCTGAATATCATTCCATTTTTTATTTTAAAATAAAAATATGGGTTCTTTGCACCATAGAGGAAAATATGAGGCGTCCAAAACAATGTGGTACATCTTATCATTGAACCACTCTCCATTCTTAGACTACAATATACCTATATAAATTAATTGAGGATCTAGAAAATACACTGGTATCAATGGTGTGGTTATTGTGAAAACACCCATGGCTATTTAACCAGCATTTTGGTGTGCCTTTCCTTTGCAATGGGATTATCCCCATCACTTATGTTGGCCAGTTAAATAGTTACAAATATGAAGTGTTTACCAATTCTAGTTTTTGCTCTATGTTGCTCATAGAACTATTGCTTCCTTGAAAACAGCCCCCTACTGGCACATGGTGTCCCATGCCTGCAACCCCAGAACTCCGGAGGCTGTGTCTGGATTATCACCAAATAGAGACCTGCCCAGATTACATAACAACATGATGTTTCAGGAAACATGGTCATATAATGATAATAACATAAAAAGAAAGAAAGAAATGAACAAACAAAATTTAAAAGCCTTTTCACTCTGACCTGAGTTCTAGTCAATTTTTCCCGGGTGACAGCTAGCATATCACAGTGGCCATGTTAACTGGTCAGCTAGCTACTAGCTGCTAGTAGCTAGTTTTCATAGTGGGGCCAGATAAGACCAACTCACATCCTCATGAGCTCCCAATCCTGCAGATGTATGCACTCATAAGCAATCAGAAATTCTGGTGTTGGGCACTGGGATTCAAGTAAGTTTCTTGAAATAATAAAAAAAAAAGCCAATAACATTTTACGTGAACTTTGTTACAATTTCAGTAAGACTTTTAAGCCAATTCAGCTTATAGTGCTTAATAGTGGTTATTATATACGGCCACTATTTTAGAGATGTTTGATACTTTACATTGAAAATACTGTATTGATAATACTCTAATAAATATCCCATTCTACCTTATATGCATAAAGTACATAGCAGAAAACATTCTGTTTGTAGCCATAGGTAACTTATCACAGAGGACCACTTTCGAGCACATATGGATCCTGATGGGAGATGTCATTCTGTAAATATGTTTCTCTTATTAGTTAATTATTGTGTTGTCTTTGAATTGCTAAATTGCTAAGGAAGGAACAACAATTGCTACAATACACTTGATTATCAATGCTGCTAAATTAATCCAATTCGTATATTTTAAAAATGCTTTGACTTCCCAATGTAAGTCTGAGGACAGGTTACTGGTAAAAAGAATTTCTATTTTTGTTTCCACAGAAAATGAAAAGCTGTGGATTTCTTTCAGACTAACATGGTTTGATCAAGCAAGACCCCCTGAAGCAGTGTCCCAGGTGATCCAACATTCAAAACAGCTGGGACAAGGCAGCCTTGCAGGCCACTACAGCCAGGATTTCTGTGTCTTCTTAGGGTCCCTATGACAGCGCCCCCTATCAGCAGGAAGCAGTTTGAAAAGAACGATGCCCAAATTCCCAAATATTGTTTATAAATGTTTGTTTTCATTTATATGGGGCTGGTTATAAACGGTTGATGATCACAACCAATCTCTTTTTAAAGGCAAAATGGGGATTATGGTATATAAATGAACATTTTATTTTGGAATGGATTTTCATTTATTGATACAAATTTAAGGTCAATTTTGTGAGATATATATATATATATCCTCTTGTTTAGGTATTGTATTTATAGAACTCATTTAAAATGTAATGCATAATTTAGTACAGATTATAGATAGTCACCTATAATAGTCAAAACTTATAGTTAGGTTTTCTAGATATACAGAGATATATTTCAAATGGATAGGCATTCTTCAAATCTTTCAGAGACCTACAGAATATGGCATTTAAAATGGCTTAGGGTTTTTCTTGACAGTAAGGCACAACTGCTCCTGGCAACACCACCTATGTCAGAAAGGAAGATGGACATCGAAGAAACTTGTTATGGAGTTTGCTTTCAAAATGGCAAGACTGGCCATTTGGGCAAGAAACTGCTCTTGCCTGGACTGTTTGACTTTATGCTGTATAAACTGGACATGCAGGACCCACAGGAAAGTGACTGCTAAAACAAGATGGACATTGCTGTAGGGTTCCTGCTTCATGGAAGAGTCTGCCAGACATTCTGCAGGACACAGAGAAAAGTGACTGACTAACTCCCAACACAGGTGGTTCAATTTGAAATTTCCTGCTTTGCTGAGGAGTCTGCCAGACACACTACGGCCTGTGGGCTGAAGATGGAAGATTACAGAAGAAGTCCAGGTGACTGACCACCAGGTAGTGAGATGTCTCTATCATTTCTAGAGTTTATATATTATCCTTCTGTGGTCTTTGATGGAGTTAAAGTCAGATAGTTAAGTTACATATAGGACTTTACACTCACAAAGATAGGATAGATAATGGAATATTTTCTTTAAATCTTATGAAATGTTAATGGACTAAATATTGTTAACTGTGGTTCTTATTTGATAACTGATTTGTTATATATTTTGCTATGTTAAGATTAAAACCCTTCTTTTTATTTAGATATAAAAGAGGAGATGAGGGGAAATGTCATTCTGTAAATATGTTCCTCTTATTGGTTAATGAATAAAGCACTGTTGGAAAATAGGAAGGCAAGATAGGTGGGACTAGGAGACAAGAAAGATTCTGGGAGGTGTAGTAGAAGATTCAAGATGTAGGGACTTGAGAAGAAGGTCCAGACCCTCTCTCTTGTAAGATAAGACCACGTGGAAATACTTAGATTAATAGAAATGGGTTAATATTTAAGACAAAGCTAGCCAATAAGAAACGCTAGTAACTGGCCAACAGCTTTATATCTAATACAGAGTCTCTGTGTGTTATTTGGAGCTGATGGGACACTGGGACCAGACTGGCAGGAAAACTGCTTGTAATAGGATCCTTATGATAAAGACACATTGCAAAGTTTATCCAATTCTATGGTGCCTGTTATTATAATCTGTCTTTTCACTTCCATTTTTTGTTATCTTTTTAGCTTAGTCAAAAACACTAATAAATTTCTTGATATTTGTAAAAACCAACTCCAATTGTTTGCATCTCTTTCTGTGTTTTCTTTTTCCTATTTTCCATTTCATGCATTTTGATCCAATTCCTTCTTAATTTGCTTTCTTCTGATATCTTTTGGCTTAGCCTGTTCTTTTTTATTTCATTCCTGGGCATAAAGTTGGGAGATTTATTTGAGATGTTTCTACTTTGAAAGTTTCAGTGAATTTACAACTATCAATTTTCCTCTTACAATAGATATTTCCAGTTAGTTTTCATAATTTGTGTTTTCAATTTTATCCACATATTGGTTTTTTATATTGTCTATCCACTAGTGTCATTTTGTAATTATATTTGTCTTTCCATTTCAAGCTGAATGCCAGAATTAAAGATCACACAGAACTCCAGTGGTACTATGGTACTGTGCATCTATCTCTGTGTGTTTACCTCTCACAGTGCTTTGTGTGAGCATTATGCCTTCACACACTGCTTGCCATCATTTTGTGCCAGGTCAAAGGACTGGCTTCATACTCAAGTGGCTTATCTATCAATGACACATTCCCTCAGCTGTTGTTTCTCTGAGAAAGTGCCTCTCTTTTAATTTAAAAAGTCAGTTTTGCCTGTTTGAAATATGTGTGTCTTGAAGGGCTTTGTTATTTTTAAAACTTTGAATATACCCTCTGGTGTCTTCTCTGTAAGACTACCACTTTAAAATTGACCTATAGTCTCAGAGAAGCCACATGGTATGCATCGAGATGCTTTTCTCTTGCTGTTTCAAAATTCTCTTTGGTTCTTGAGTTTTGATGGGGCCAAAGAATGGGCCGTTAGGGTTATTCTACCAGTATTCATTATGATTCTAAAATTTACTCTCAGATTCCAGACCTGTAACATAAATTTTTATTTTCAAATAGTGCTTGTTCTGCTTCCTTTTCTTCAGATACTTTGGCTTTGTGTTTGTTGGTCAGGTGATCCTCCCTGTGTGGCTCCTAGGCTCCTGCACGTTTTCTATACACTTTCTGTTGTGTTTTTGATTGCCGATCTCCAATGTGTCCCTTTCAAGAGTGCTGAATCTTCTATGCTATGCTCAAATCTTCTGTTTAATAGTTCTGTGACAAGGCACTTGGGATTTGCACTCCAGCTCCAGACTTTAGATCTGACCTTTTGTCATTGTTCTTGTTTGGTTGTTGATATTTTGAATGTTAATTATTATTATTTTTTGTGATTTTACTTATTCTCTTTTTAGCTCAGTGAATTTCTTATTTTTGGATGACTTGTTTTTATTTTGTGTGCAGGAGTGATATTTTTTTTTCTGTATGTATGAATGCCACACGTGTGCAAAGTATCCACAGAGGCAAGAAAACAACATTGGATCCCGTGGAGCTGCAGCTAAGGCTGCCATGTGGGGGCTGGGTACAGAACCCAGGTCCTCTATGAAAGCAGTTGGTATTATTAACCACTGAGCCATCTCTCCAACCCAACAATTGACTATAAAGCAATTCATCATCCTTTATTTCTTTATATTTAATCTTTTTCCTGTGTCTCTTTTTTTTTCCAATCTTTTTCCTTTTATTTGGCTACTTGCCATGTTTGTTCACATGTTATTTATTTATTCATTCATTATATATACTCATATTTGGGAGGAAACAACTACCTCTGCTACCTCTGTCTTTCTGGACCAGACTTCACTGTTGCACTGAGAAAACTCACTCGTAGTGTTGAAAGAGATTTACAAATGCTGAGTGATTCTTTTACAAGGAGCCCCATTCTCTCCCTCCCTCTGTTTTCCATCTACAGTAGATCAGATATTCTGGTACAGTGAGAAGCTATAATCCCCGTTTTGTGCTCTGCAGGCATCCAAAGATTGGCAGTTGTCCTTCAGCATCTCTAGTTGGGTAGAGCAAAAGACAGTCACCTGGGAAGCCACATCCATCAAACAATAGTGTTAAGATATTGGATTTTCTACTCTTATCTTTTCCCCCCACAGATGAAAATATATATGGCATTTTATTTTCTGTATAGACGGGCTACATCTGCTTGGAGCAAAGACTATTAAAGGTAAAATGCAGTGTTGTTCATCCTTTTCAGCAAAGCTTGTACTTTCTTGGAGCACTGACACTTTATAGCTTCTTAGCTGTCGTCCACAATTCTAATTAAGGCCTTCTGGTCACACGTTGTTGGCATTGTTGTAAGTCATTGTGTATAGAGGAGCAAGAACTGGACTTTCCTGTCTCACCAACTTCTAATTCATTGATGTTCCATGTGATACATGGTCATTTTATAAGGTGAATATGCATATATATATATATATATATACATATATATATATGTATTCACCATACATGTGTGTATATTCACATGTAATAGCAACTAAATCTAAAATTAAATTTTGTATAAGGTATATAAAATAAATACCTTTTGATTTCTTAGCTATCTCACATTTAATTTACATATTAATAAGGAGTAATTTCACTTAGGTATGTTATTAGCCAAACATTCAAATAAACTGTTTTTAATAAATTCAATAAATGTATTTAATAACTTTATTTTAATAATATTTTGGTAACTTAACATTTAGTTTGCTTTTGGGGCAGATTATGCAAAATTTAATGGTTGTGTAAGTAAAAACTAAAGGCTCATACACTGTTTCAAATTTTCTTTTATTTCAGCAGCTTTGACATATGAGCTTCATGTGTTTTTTTAAAAAATAATTGATATTACAATTCTAAGTGAGAGCTGAGAGATGGTCCCGCAGTCGAAAGCATTGGTCCTTCTTTTACAAAGCCTGAATTCCGTGGGCAGCACCCATGTGGTGTGGCTCATAACTACTGTCTTAGTTAGAGATTCTAATCCTAGGAAGAGATACTGTGACTACAGCAACTCTTATAAAGCACTTAATTGAAGGTACAGTTTCAGAGGTGTAGTCCGTATTATCTTGGTGGGACACAGCAGTATGCAGGTAGACATGGTACCAGAGAAGAAGCTCATAGCTTATGTCTTGATTAGCAGACAGCAGGAGTCTGCCGCATAAGGCATGGCTTAAACATAGATGAGGCATCAACGCTTGCCTTCACAGTTGATAGACTTCCTCCAACAAGGCCACACCTCTTACTAGTGCCACTCCCTATGGACCAAACAGCCAAATACATGAGTCCACAGGGGCTACAGCCAGCCATTGAAGACACAACGACCTTGTAATCCGGCTCCAGCAAATCCAATGCTCTCTTCTGACCCCATTGGCCCATGTATACAGTATGCAAGCAAACACACACACACACACACACACACTCACACACACACACACACACACTCACACACACACACCACACACACTCACACACACACACACTCACACACACACACACTCACACTCACACACACTCACACACACACACTTACACACACACTCACACACACACACTCACACACTCACACACACTCACACACACACACTCACACATACACACACTCACACACACTCACACACACACTCACTCACACTCACACACACTCACACACACTCACACTCTCACATACACTCACACACACACACTCACAAACACACGCACGCACGCACGCACACTCACACACACTCACACACACTCACACACACACTCACACACACACACTCTCACATACACTCACACACACACTCACAAACACACGCACGCACGCACGCACACTCACACACACTCACACACACACGCACACACACACACTCACACACACACCCACACACACACGCACGCACGCACGCACACACACACACACTCACACACACACACACAAATGATTTTTAAAAATGAATCCTTGCCTCCATTTTAAAATAAAACTAAACAGATGTCTTTGTTCTGTAAAATTATATGATTTTGATTTACGCATCGTACTAAAGTATTGATTTTTAAAAGTTTGAATTTATAACATTAAGCAAATGTCCTGGGCAATATTACAGTTTTGCTATATGGGAGCATAAATAGCAATGGTTAGCTTGTGGAAATATGCTATAAGTTAAGTCTATGCTCTAAGGATGGAGTGAGAGCAGAGTGGTTTGAGTCTACCTAGGAACTTCAACTCTATTCACTAGAGCATTTCTTTCTCCAGCAGAACTAATACTAGACAATGTTTTTAAATAAGTGTGCAACCTTATTAGTAGTTTTCTCTCCTAAGGAAAAATAATTGAGACTCAATAATTAGATCCCTTGTATCTATTTTCCTTTTGTAAATTACTTCCTTTGTGTAATATTTTAATTTCATAACTCTCCTAATATCAGTCATACTCATGTGCCTGCAGATAAAGCAAGCTAATCATGAAGATTCAGTGACCTTACAATCATTCCAAGGGTAGCAATGGAAATCATTGCAAAGACCAATTATTCATCTATATTGGCATCCTGATTCAATCTTTTGTAAAAAATAATTTTATTGTAAAAATGTTGTAAATGAAAATGGCAAAAAAAAATCAATAAAAACAAACAAATAACCCCATCACACTAGATTACCAAAGTTACCCAAACAAACACTGGCCTGGTCCCAAAGTGAATTTCTTTCAGTGAATTTCTATACATTTGGAAGGGTCATTCTGAAGCCATATCTCTTCACTTTGGATTGAACGCTTTTGCAATCAACTATATTTCTATGCATATGGCCATCACAGTTTACTATTGTTCAGCAGCATGACTTGATTTCTTAAGATGACTGTGAGCTATTCCTGTATGAAGTCTCAATAATACTTTCACAAATCAGGATAAAAAATAAGATTAAAAGATTTAATGTCAGCCAAATAGATTGATATTAACTGGCTATGAGCCTTTGGCAACCATCTCTGGACCCAGTTTTCTTTCTTGTTAAAAAGTCATCACAAGATTCATCCTGTGAGGGCTTTTATTTGTCAGTGTAACAATTTGTTATGTAACATAGAGATGAATGACATAAAGAATATACACCTAAAAGTGTATTATACATCTATCTCTATTTCTGAATTTTCTGTTCTGTTACTAGGGAAAACAAAGGTTTATATTACTGCTTTCTAAAGCAAATGAACTCAGTTTTCTAGATACATTATATATGGAAGGCAGATGGACCCACCACAATGATCAAAGATCATAGATTATTTTATTTGTTCATTGAAAATTTTGAGGTCCCCTAAATTTGGGATAAAAAACAGCAAAGCAAATTGTTCATTTGTTATCAAAGTGCAACTCAAAATGTTTCCAGGACTGTTTTTCATGATGAATTATTAAGAATATCTTTTCTTTCTCTTTCAATCAACCTCCCTAACTATTAGAATGTGTTGAATTACTAACTACAATGAATTGATGTTTTAACTATAAACTGAAGTCCCCATTACCAATAGGACTGAAAAAAGACAATATTGCCAAGTTACATATTGGATTCATAACCATTGTGTGGACTGTAATGATTATAATACCTTTTGTCTTATCTTCCAAAAGTACTTGGACCATAACTCATGCCATTAAAGTCTATTAAAACTATATTGGCTGTCAACACCAAGAGTCTAGACACAAATTGGAAACCTTGTAGAAGGATCATTTGTATGAGAATGCTGTCAACTTTCTGGGGATGATTGAACAACCAAGACTCCTAATTTAAATTCAATCTCCTTAACTAAGAGAAAGAAACTTTAAAATTCTGTGCACAGTGGATTTTCGAACTTTCCCCCACAAAATGGTTGACTTTATTTTACTGTAATTTCATAAGAAAACCTGACATTTAAAATATACTCATGTCACCTAATAATTGAAAGACTCAATAAAGATTGCATACGCTTGCTTGTTGGTATACACATATTTTATCCAAGCCTTCAGGAATCTGAAGCAAGAGGGTTACTACAAGTTCATGGATAGTGAAGGACCCACAGTAGGACTCTGTGTCAAAGCAAACAAAAGCTCAACAAACCGAAAGATAGTTCCCACCAATATTTTTGAAAACTAGCAGTCTCCATAAACTGAAAGTAAAAATCAAAGCAAAAATTTCTCCATAATTATTTGAAAAGTTCCTGGCCTAAATAAACTATGAAAGAAAGTCAGCATGAAACAAAAATGGGCTGTCTACAGGCTAAAAGTAACAGTAACATGCATGTATGCTCAAAGTAACATGTGTGTGTGCTAAAAGTAAGGTGTGTGCTAAAAGCAACATAGTAACATGCATGTGTGCTAAAATATGTGATTTCATTAGTAAACAATTGCCATTGACTTAAAACAAGTGATCTAGGAGACGGGAGAATTTCACTCCTACAGAATAAAAAAGACGATCACTTCCCTAAAGTTCTTTTGCAGTTGAAATTTCTGGCTATAGAAGCAATCATTCTAGCAGTACTCACAACTTTGAGATGTAACTTTTTGGTAAACAGAGCTTTTACTCTTTAAAATCAACTTTAATATTTTCTGTCTGTCTTAATTCATTGTCTAAGTAAATTAAAATATTATAGTATGTTTCTGATTCTTGTTATCATAAAGCATGTTCACCATATTGCTTGAGTGGCCCAAGTCAACATACTGAATAGACTTGATATTCTCACATAATCTTTAGGAATGTCAAATGTTAATTGGGGTAAGATACAATCTGCACATCAAATCCATAGTAAACATCAATAATTTTCACCTAATGTAGACATTTATTATTTGAAATAACTCAAAAAATTTAATGTTTTTCAAAGGCATGTCTATGAACCTCTTATTGAGTGGGAGCTGCATACCAAGAATACCACTGACTAGATTACTTAAATGACAAACATCCATTTATCCTAGTTCAAGATGACACTGCAGATCAGGTCTTCTAAGGTGCATCCTGTCCAGACCAAAAGAAGTGAATTCTGTCTCAACTTTAATAATATAGATATTAACTCTACTCCCCAAGTTCACATTGCCAAATTGCTACAGATTGTATTAGCATAGTTTGAACAAATGAAATTTGGAGGATGTAACTCAGTTAACAATCTTTTACTGATTTGCCAATTGTCTAAGATTTAATACTTAACTTCTAACATGAAAATGGAGCTTCCATATTGTTTGTTCTCTCTCTCTCTCTTTCTCTCTCTCTCTCTCTCTCTCTCTCTCTCTCTCTCTGTCTGTCTGTCTGTTTCCATTGTGCATTCATGTGTGTGTGTGTGTTGTTGTTGTTGGCGTGTGTGTGTGTGTTTGTGTGTGTGTGTGTGTGTGTGTGTTTCTTTCCTTCCTTCAATCTTTCCTTTTCTCTTTTCATGATTACTCTGATTAAAAACAAGTTTCCAGGCAAGCTGCCCAAGGAGAAGCCAACACAGCAAAGAACTGGAAAAGGCTTTTACCACCCATCAGAGAAGAACTGAGGCCCCACCAACCCAACATCAGTTGTGGAACTGAAACTGCCTGAGATTGGAATAAAATCCTTCCCTGACCCAAGTCTTCAGGTGAGATAAAAGTACCAGCCATCACCTGAAGAAAATGACTTACTTAGAGAAGATATTCCTGGAATAATGAACCGTGAACTGGGAAGATGTCTTAGTCCATTTGAGCTGTTAGAATGAAAAGCAAGCAGCACTCAGTTCATTCTACAAATTATTGCCAGCACATAAGATGGCATACTATCTGAACTTGTTTAAATGTATGAACTAGATACTTTGCAGCAATAGAGATCTATTTCCCAAGTTCTGCAAGCTAGAAGGTCACAAAGCACTAATACATTTGATGTCTGATGAGGGTCAAATTTTTCAGACAGTAAGGACTTGCTTTCTCCTAAAATGAAGAAAGAACAAGAGACGACCTGAGCTGCTTTCTTGTGGCACTAATTACATTCCTGAGACCTCAATCTGTTTTTGACCACTCCCCAAAGCTCTATCTACTACTGTGGGGGTAAGGATTCAATACATGTATTGGAGAATACAAAGATTCAGATTATGGTGTGTATTATTTCACTGTGATACATTATAGTACATACATAACAATAAGTAGCTGATGCTAGCCTACTAACCAAAAAAGAATGAAATGACAAAAAATATAATATACATATTTACTCACAGTAAATATTGCTATAATGAGATAATTTGTGAAGAGATAGGTTGTGGAGATACAATTTGAAATAACAGAAATCTTGAAAATATTTAGAAAAATTATAGCAACTAACATACCACGGTTACTAAAAGAGAGAACTATATATAACATTTCTAAAATATTAGACAAAACACATGTATGTTGCCATGTTTATTCAGTGGCAAAGGGAATACTTTAAAAAACTAAAACAGGTAAGAAAATAGCACCATATATAAAGCAAAGTTAATCAGTGCAATGTGTGGGAGATTTTAATATACTGGGGATGTCTTGGTAAGCAATTTCACCGTAACTGGCATTAATAGCTACACCAAGCATTCTTTTGTTAATTATAGGCAGTTTTATAAAACACCCACACTGGGCAAGATGACCCTCTCTTACCTAATATGAATTATTTCTTGTTAGTCTAGAGCAAAACTAGGTAAAACTTTTTTTTTAAATCTTTACCTTCTAGATAAACCAAAAAATAAATGAATAAATAAAAAACAAACTTCTCTTCATATATTCCTTCCTGACCCCACTTTCCCCTCCCTCCACTCCTCCCAGGCCTTACCCTCTCTCCTCTTCCCCAGATCCACTTCTGCTTCCCTTCAGAAATGAGCAGGCCTCCCAGGGAAATCAACAGAATATAATACAACAAGCGGCAACAAGGCTAGGCACATATTCTCATATCAAGGCTGGATGAAGCAACCCAGTAGGAGGGAAAAGTTCCCAAAAGCAGACAGATGAGCCAAAGATATCCCCACCCCCACTGTTGGCAGTCCTGCAAGAACACCAAGCTACACAACCATATATATGTAAAGGACCCACCTCATATGCGTCCAGGCTTTGTCAAGTAGAAGAAAAAGGAGATGTTGTCTTTGAATGAAATGAATGCCAATCGCTTTAAATACTATGAGCATAATAGTGTGAGGTGATATAATCCACTTACCAAATACGAAGATATACTTTAGCTAGTTATATCTTACATGCTTACTGATTTTAAAGTTGATTGTACTTCTGATCCTAGCTTCTGTCTTCAAACTGAGGGGATGTTTTAAATATCAAAGTGGGAAAATTGTTGCTCTATCTAAATACAGTTCTCAAGTACTTTGGGGGGGGGGAGGCATGACTAATAATTTTTAAAACAAAATAAAATCAGCTGAGTCAAGATAATGGCCTTCAGTTCTGCAATATGATTCAAATTAGTGTCTTCTCAGGAGAAAAAAAAAATCTCTGTTGAAGGTACTTCATATCTCAGCATCACCTTTTTATTTTTCCATCTCTATTTGATGCCCCGCATAGCCTCTTTCACCCTGAGGTCTTTTAGATGATTTGAACAACACTTCATGAGACAGGGTATAATAAAATATGAGAGCAAAAGATACTTTCAATGCCAAAAAAGTTGGAGAAATTCAAGTTCACAGTACTAGACATATACTGAGATTTCACAAAAGAAAAACAATCTTTTTCCAGGTCTTACTAATGCTGTAAAATTCCTGTGGGTAAAACAGGAACTTGATAAAGAAACACAAGGAATTAAGAGCTGATTTACTTGGTGATTTAACCAGGTGATTATGATGAATATTAACTAGACTGCAGACTGCAAATAAAATAATGTAATACATCCAGGATTTGTAAGTGAGGATCAAAGGAGACAGTGGAAAAATCAGATATTGAGTTTGCACCATCTGGTCTACCTTTTTCTCCTTAGGATTAAAATTTAATAAAGAATTGAAACTACAAGACACATCCCAAATAGTTGTGCTTCACAAATTCAAAAACAATTAAAAAGTAAGTAGGACTTTAAGATTAAGCTTTCCTGAAAAAAAAAAAAAAAAAAGTTTAATGTTAAAAATAAGAAGGGGAGGAAAGAACAATAAAAGAAGATAAATTATGTAACAGGTTATATTAACTTGTTTGAATTTCTAGCTAACTTGTTCCTTTTGCTTGGTTTTTGCCTGGCTAAAATAATCACAGCAACTAAAACCACATTTTTCAACAAAATTTATCAATAAACTGATCCTGAAGTCACTTGTGGAGGGTAGATATACTAATCTTCACCTGCATGTTTGAGATTCTCTGAAGACTGAACTTTCTGGCTTAAGACATTTGCCCAGGAGATCGGAGTATTTTGTAGATTTATTTTCTCCTGAACAAAACTTAACCTTTAGACACACTTAAGAAACCATCCCATGGTTCGGTGATCATGAGCTTGGAAAATGCCAAATTTAAATTAGTGTTTGCCTTCCTGTTCTCCCTGCTTTTACTGGGATAAGTGGCAAAACACCCATTACACAGATGCCCCAAGTTTTGAACTCATCTGAAATAAGTATGTTTTTCTTTGCCTTTAAATTCACGATGGAGAATGTCTACATAGCTGATGGAGCTGGCTTCATGTGAGACTGGGTTATAGTCCTGATTAAATTTCACACTACCCATCTTCTCCTTTGAGTCAGTCACAATGATAGACACCCAGACATTTACACTATCAATTACTAAAGATACATTCTGTATCCCTGGTTCTTCCTATCTACCTATCTATCTATCTATCTATCTATCTATCTATCTATCTATCTATCTATCTATATGTTTATGGGCTGGATAGCTTTGGGGTTGGGCTCTGGAGCTAAGCAGCCAGGTGTTAAGAATTTGTGAAAAACATTTCTTAGGTTGGCTGAGCCTATTTCTTTTCTGTTTTTGTCCTGTGTTTAGAATAGTATAGTCTGTAGCCCAGGCTAGACACAAACTCTCAATCCTCACTCCAAGCCTCCAGAGTGCCAGGGTTACAGGTGTGCACTACTAACTCAACAAAGCGCTGTCTCATTCCTTTTCCTTTAAAATTCCCTCTTTCTCTTATTCCTTCTTCTTTCTTTTTTGTACTTTCTTAAATTATTTTTCGTGGTACTGTTCACAATCCCCCACTCCCACCAGCCTTGTGCCTGTGCCTTTCCAGCAAATTGATTTGTTTAAAGTGTTTCAAATGGTATTTCATACTAATTCAGCTTTTGAAAGCAATAGCATGTACCAACTCCATATGACTCACTCAACAAAGTCTGCATTAGTTTTGTTTTGTGGTCAGTATCTGGAAGGACATACACCAACAGTCCATGGACTCTGTGTTGTTGCACAGGCAATATGGCTTCTCTCGCCTTCCCTCATAGGTGGAGGCTGTCACTGACTGGTCACCTCTCCCCTCGGGGCTGCCTCTTTACTGAAAGGAGTTTCGCGTGTACATGAGAGAGGGAGCCTTTCCCTTGCACTGTTGGAAAAAGAGTTAAAATTTCAAATATAAACGAATGTACTATCTTTAGGTATTTATGGAAAAAGAGATTATGACACTGTGCCACTGTTAGTATTTTCTTTAATTGGAGCAAGTGAGGTGACATATAAACATTTCCAAATCTTACATGATGAATATTTTTCCTTCGAGAGGAAAAATTCAAATTTACTTAAATCATATTCTTTTGTGCATCTATTGTAACGTGTGAAATCCATACATTTTAATTTCATAAAACAATGCAATCAAATTTTAAATGGAGCAGGCCCTAATTGATCCAATATGCTGGACAATGTTTCACTGAGACCAAAATCAATAATTAGAGGCCTGGAGAGATGACTCAGTGGTTAAGAACACTTGTTCTTGCAGAGAACCCAGGTTTGACTCCCAGCATCCACATAGTGGATCACAACCACCCATGAGTCCAGTTTCAGGGGATTTGGCTCTTTCTTCCAGGTCCTCTGCAGGACCAAGTGTTCTTAACCCCTGAGCCAAGTTCTCCAGTCAAATCTTTACCTGAGTTTACATTTGTGCTGTAAACATTCTTAGGAAAAAGACCGTGTCGAACATTCATTATGTGCAGTGTGCTGAAAATGAAATCTGACATAAGGCTGCAAGTCAGAAAGTGTGCAAACAAATTTTTTAAGGACAAAAGCATGGAACGAGGTTATGATTTCTTCTTAAATTTGTTAAGGTAATACAATGCTATCAAAAGCTACCTGTAAACTGTAGAGATCATAGTCAGTATATTTCCTTTACTAGTCTTTCAATTAAATTAGACTTGAGGCATTTTACATAAATTTTAGGATCAAATTATTTTTTAAAAATTATATGGTATATTTTCAGCTTTGGTATCATTGCAATTCTGAGTATAAATAATGATTGAGTATGTTTTCCAATGTTTACAAGCTATATTGTCATTCTTTGAGTTTTTATGATACATTTTTATTTTTTAAGTTTTTTAATCATGGGCAACACATCTTACATAGAAACCAAATTGAGATTTTTTTTTTTTTTTAAAAAAAAACTCCTTCTCTCTGAGAGTCAAGGAATTTTACTTTTCTCATTTAAATCTTGCCTGAGGTAAGAATGGTCTCAAGATAACTAGCTTAGAAGTGAGATGTCAAATTCTTGCAATAGAACCATAAAAATAGGATGGGTCCAGTTTAAGTTACAGTTAAGGCATAATACAGTACTGGGATGTGGTTGACTGTAGTAGAGCGGTAGATAAACCAGTTAAGAAGCCACTGGTTTGAACATCAGATAAAATTAGGCTATTGCTTGCCCTTTGCAGCTTAAACACTATGAGAATGTTCTCAGTTGGCTGAATTTCACCATAGTTTCACATAGAAGGGCTGGATGAATAATGGCATTATTTTCTCAGTGCATTTAATAATGACCTCTGGAAATGCGTGCACATCCTATAAAAGGAAGATAGATGGTGAGTTCAGGGTAATGAAGGTAATGGTGACCAGAAAATAACTGATAGCATTCAATTTAGGACCCTTTGTGGCACAGTGAACTAGAATTTTGAAGACATGATTATCTTCATGGCATTGAAAGCGTCCGTATTAATTTAACAGGGCGGCTAAAGCTAAAAGTGAAAATGCTTGCTTTCCATTGAAGGGTGTCAGATGAGATTTATACATGACCGAAACCATTCAGGATGGTTACACGTAAACAGAAGGGAGAATTTCCACAGGTTCCGAAGAAAAACAGAGACTTCACAGTTTGGGGAAGACTACATTACCAGCTGGTGAGAGTGTCTCAGACAGCCAAGGCTGAGAGAACTCTCGGACACAATAAGCCAGAAACCCCAGTGTCACAGAATCAATGCTGTAGAGTGGGGTTGGCACCAAGTGAAACTCACAGAAGAGAGACAGCAAATGCTGGTTGACTTCCAAATGTCCTTCCTGTCTGCCTGACTTGGCATGGTAGAAACCAGAAAGCACCAGGGTGCTTTCCTGTCTTTGAGGGGTAACTCACAAGCAATCAGGCTAGCATTGCGATCTTTTCAGGGCCAATGACATCAGCAGCCTCCATATACACTATCTGTGATTCATTTTCACAAGATTAACTGATTCGTATATGAAGAAAATGAACCCATTTCTGTGGGCTTATGTTTGGCACTAACTCAGAGACATAGGGTGACTTTTAGAAAGAATATTCCCCAATACCCTGTCAAAGTCTCAGAAGAGCCTTTACCTGTGGATACCACTTCAGAGAAAGTTTTGTAAACAGGAAGTATAGTGCCATGGGCCAAAGGAAACTTGTGTAATTCTTAGGATTGTAATACGGTGTTGAGCTTGCCCCTTGATATGCCTAGTGCAATTAAATTGCTCGTTTTCTTTGGGAGAATCATAAAAACAATTACCACCAGCTCCTGCTTATTCCCACCTTTCCTCTAGCCCATACTCTAGCTGCTCATCATACCATAGTCATTAAGACAAGCTAATTTCCCAGGAATTTATCCCAGAGATTATATGCTGAACTCCCAATGGGGTGAAAGAGGCATTCATTAGCTACACTGTTGAAGAACGTAATTCACCAGGGAGTGTGTCAGACCAAATATGTATTAAAGCACTCAGGAATTCATATCTGACTTAACCCCTCAGGCATTTTCATTCCCTAAGCGCATACCAGCCATGTGATATTAGCCTAGAGAGAAAGACATCAGAGAGGTGGAGAGACAGGAAAAGCTACTCTCCAAAGAGAAAGATGTAAAGTTGGACGGGTGGGGAAGTGAGGAGGAATTTGAAGGAAATGAAGGAAGGGAAACCATAATCAGAACATGGTGTATGAGAAAATGTATTTTTTAAGAAAAAAAAATTTTTACAGGGGACATTTTAGAAATTAATAAAGTTTTACTATTTACTGATTAATGGTTGATAGCTAATATTTTAAAACAAAAAGTACACGCAGAGGGCTAGATAGATGATAGAAAGGTAGATGATACATAGACAGACAGATAGACAGATGGAGATGTAATAAACCTTTTCCATGAACATTCAGTCTTACTCTATGTTGTGAGTACTGTAATCAGAAATCTGTTCTCCACCCTGAAATAGATGAGGGGTGAGTCATCAAAGAAACAAATTCTCTGTGAGTTCATCTGCCACACAGATTAAGTGCCAAGGCTTTAGTCCAGATACTGTGCTAGGCAGGAAATACTCAGGAAGGAACCCAAGAAGCCAACTTCCTGGGTCTGAGGATTTTAAACTGTGGTTGGCAGGCTCAGAAAGAGCACTCAAAAGGCAGAAGCAGGAGAATCTCCCTGTTTGAGGCCAGCTTGCTCTACAGATTTCCAGGTTGGCCAGGGCTACACTGAGAGACCCTGTCTTGAACACAAACAAACCGAAGCATGGATGAGGGGGACAAATTCATTGTTTGGCATCTGGACAATATGAGAGTCAACAGAAATTAGAAAATGAGAGGAATTCAAAAGACATAGATAAGATTTTTCCCTTTAATTCTTTTTAATTTACATGGCTACTTTTTTTTTTTTTTTTTTTTTTTTTTCTGTCAAATGAATGAGCTCTGACTTGTGTCTGTCTCCCTGGGTGCAGGCATGATTTTCTGCACTGTCAGGGACACGCTGAGATTGCTAATTATCTGGAAGCCTTCTATCAAACATAAAGACATTTCATTGTTCCTGTCCCTAAAGGTCAATCCAAACAGAGCTGTCAATCACCTGGGCTTGAGAATAATCCTCAGGAAACTTGTCTGAAAAACTGAAAAATTGCAGATTGCTGTACTGCTCATCTTGACTATCAACTTGAGTGTCAGGAGTTAACTAAGAGACATAGCTCTGAGTGGGTCTTTAAGTCTGTTACCAAGAGGGGATTAATCAGGGTGGGAGGAGTCCCCCTCCTAGAGTTGGTGGCCCCTTGTGGGGGAGGCCCAGTTATAAAGGCGCTCAAGAGAAAGTAGTGCTGTTTGCTTGCCTGCACTGGCTTCTTGCTGGTGGGTGAATCTATTCTATTATTGCTGTGGCTGCATCTATTACTTGCTGCCATCAGTGCCCACCTCTCGAAGACCAGCATCTCTCAAGCATCTTCTAGGACATAGCACCATATTCAAACAGCTGACACATCTAGCCCAATGGATGGCATAACTACCAGGTTCTCAGCCTCTCCAGCAAGTGATTCCTTTGTTGTGCTACCCAGGCCCTACCTTGTAAGCTCAACTCATTTAAATCCCTTTTTCGATATGTACTCATTCTATTGTTTCTGTTCCTCCCAGCTAATGCAAGAGTTTACCAAAGCATGTGGATCAACGCATATCTCTGGACCTTGTCCCCTCTTACACTGTACAGATGCTTTCCTTCACACTGCCTCATTTACTCACTGACCACTCTCACCACTGAGAGTGCCTCGTGTAATTACGTAATGAATTCTATTTATTATCTACACCATGCTCTGTGTTTCATAAGAATTCTTTGACACAGAATGTATTATTGGATAAGTAAGGGGAGACCAGAGAGACCCCAATATTAGTTTGACAAATTATGTGACATCTATAAGGAAAGTGAGACCAGAAGAGATTAACTATTAGTCATCAAAATGAAGCTATTTTTGTCTTGGTTTCATAATCCCTGACCCGAAGAGAGTATAATGGAGACCAGTATCATGGTTGCTTGACTGGAGGTCAAAAGAGCATTGAAGTAATGGTCTTAATATTCCACGCTGAAATTTAGCAAATACATCCTTTATAAAGTATAAAGTTGCGATCACAATTTTCATGATTTGTACCTGTAAGATATAATCTAAAAATTATTTTGTCAGGTTGAAGGGAAACTCCAATACCCCAAACTCTAAGAGGCAGTCCAAATATTCAGAAATGAGCTCCACCTGGATTCTAGGAGGAATTCTGGCCAGGCCAGGAGATAAAAGCCAGAGTTCCTCAGGAACTTGTTAAACTGGTTCCCATCAGCCAGGAAGAGTCTGTTCTCTTACCTCTGGCAGAAGGGACACATGGCCATCAGCATATCAAAGTGCATGCTGGCCTCCAGGCCTCCTCAGCATTACAAATTCCTGTTGCAAAAGTCAAGGTCCACGCTTGCATCCCAGCTCCTGCTTTGTCCCACGCTACCCTAATCTTTCAGCAGCTCACAGAGTTTCCAACCCCCAACTACTCATCCTTCTTATAACTCAGCCCTTCACACCATTCTGCTATTCTCAATAAGCTTCCTCTATTCCGTGTTCTGCTATCCTCTCCTCTCTGTCTGATAGCCCTGGCCATGCCCAGTGTGCTGGCCATGTTCACCATACTTCCTCTGTCTCTATGCTCTGGACTCCTCATCCAGATGCCTGTGGTTCTCTCTTTCTCTCTTCCTTATATTGTTAATCCCACAGAGGCAAGGAGAAAGATGACCAACCCAAATCATCATAGCCAAATTCATTAAAACACATTTTTAATTAAAGCACACTTTTTTTATATATTGATATACATGGACTATCTCTCCCTAAAAGCAAGTTTCAAGAGATCTGCACTGGGCATGCGTGAGAGAAGAGTTTATTTAGATCAGAAGTAAGGGGTTCCAGATGGGGGGGGGGGTCTGGCAGACAAACAGGAACCTGGTGGGTTCCAGAAGCAGAAGAGAAAGAAATATGACAAGTTGCTCACAACCACCTCCTGGGAAAGGAAGACATGGTTGGAAAGTGTATTCACAACAACAAGGTGATGGTCGTAAGGACAAGTGTTTGTAACAACCTTTTCAAACAAAGGCACCGTTGTTCTGTCTTGCATCAGGCAGGACAGAGCCATTTGCAGTTAAGGTTTCAGGTAGGGCATGGCCCAATCCTTGGGAAATAGCCTTAATCATAAACAGAAATGAACCTAGTTTGTGTGTGTGTGTGTGTGTGTGTGTGTGTGTGTGTGTGTGTGTATCATAACATAAACCACTCTTACCAAAGAGTCATTTAATGAATGTAAAGAAGGAAGCATCTATGTTATTAGTATTCAGGCATCTGCACTGGCCTGTCCTTGGGGGTCCTGACAGAATATGCCCTCAGCTGCAGCCACTAAGAGCACCACCTGTGCATATTCACCATGTTCCCTTTTAAAAGCCCTGCCCACCTCCCATCCTCCTTCTTTCTTTCTCTCCCTCTCTCTGTCTGTTTCTCTCCCCTTCTCTCTCTCTCCCCCTCTTTTCTTCGCCCCCCCCCACTGCTCCTGTCTTCAGCGTCCGGTCTCCCCCCTTCTCTTTCCCCTTTTTATGAGCCCTTTCCTTAATTAAAAAAGCAAAAACCAAATCCCTCTGCTTGAACCCTGTCCCACATGGCATCTTTCTTAGTGCACTGCTTTTCTTAAATTACAACAATCCACATGCTAGAAAATTAACATCTTTAATTGCAAGCTTAGAATTGCAAGCTCATCTTCCACCCTGAGTTCCTCCGGCTATCGTCTTCAGAGGATCTGAGACAAGAGGTAGCAGATGTGCCTACCCAGAGAGATGAGAGCTGAGCCACAGACCTCCAGGGCAATGTTTGCTTCCATTTTTACAGGGAAAAATGATGGCGAGAAGAGAGAACACAAGTTCCAGTCAACAAGTCCCAGGAAGGAGGGAGCAGAAGACACAGTTCCTGTTCTCAGGCATTGGCTTTAGAAGCTGGGAGACACCAGGAGGCTTTTTACAGGACTAAGAGCTCCAGGAGGCAATGACTGCTACTTAGAGATTCCTCACCATAGACCTGAGCACAGAGCCCCTCCCCGTCCTGATGAGAGGACCTCCATGTAGAATTCCATTATGATATAAGAATAAGGGTCCTGAGCCTTGAGTTGGACCAGAGACTCTTTGCAATGAAAACTTGCTCAGAAAGATAGTGAGAACAAAGGGGTTTGCTGTGTGACTCACCGTGTCACACTGCAACTTCCATGAAGAGACTTTAATTCCCCCCCCCTTTTTTTTTAAATCGTAAATACTGTTATTTGGGGGCAGGGTGGTTGCAGGCATAGAGGGTCGATGCAAAGGGATGGGGAAATGAATGTGATCATGATGAGCCATGTGGAAGAATTGAATAAATAAAAAGAAAGCTAAAAAAAGAGAGAGAAGAGAATGAAAACATGAAGTATATTCAGACACCCCGAGTTAGTAAGGCCTAACCACAGCTCTGATCTCAAAGCAGAAGCCCCTGCCTCTTCAAGGGCGTCACCCACAGTGGCAAGGTGGGTGAGACCGTCCTGTTGCCCGAGGCAGGCTTTAATCAGATTTTTTTCCTTGTATCAATAAATATTTTTGTTAATTCTTTGAAATAACAACAAAAAGAGTCCTATATTTAGTGAGCAGGGGATAATTTATTTGCTTATGCATTCAAGTTGCTGTTATAATGCATCAGCAGAGGCTTTTGTGGAGAGCAAAATTTTTCACTTGGTAGCAAATAGGAAAATCATTTCTAGGTTCTTCCGAGTCATTATGCTGAATCAATCTTGGGGCTTATTCTGTCAGTGTCTGTAGTGCTGTAATCAAAAAGTCATTCCTCCGTTACTCTCTGGCCTGTGTGTTTCCCTAGCTAAGGAAGATAATCTGGCCACATTACTAAGGAATAATGATGTGTCGAATTTTTTCATTTAAACAAAAACCATTTGTTATCTTTATGAATATGATTGATCATTACCTTTTCATCTTAATGCAATTTAGGAAGAAGAATTTTTACCTTCATGATATTTACTATGATCTCAACTAAGGAATACTTCACAGGGTTTATTGCTTTAAGATTGTGTTTCAATGCTATTCACTTTAAATGAATATTCACCAAAGGAATGTGAGAAAAATCCCTTCATCATAATGTCACTCTTAGGTCCCGAACTCCAAAAGGCAGTGTATATGACAGAAGAATTGCCGGAGAATAGATCAAAACTTGCTCTCATCATTCCTCAGGTACCAGTGAAAAGAGTTTCTGTCTGCCAGGGAGAACCACTTCCCTACTGACACCAACCTAAGCTCATGCTAACCTCCAGTCTTGCTTGATACTTGTTGACATGAACCTGTGGGGTCCATCAAAGCCACTGGGCATTTCTGGCTTGCAAATCCCCTCCTGATGGGGATGTCTTCTATACATATGTTTCTCTTATTGGTTGATGATAAAGCATTGTGGCCAATGAGGTAGGATGATAGGTGAGACTAGGAGACAAGGAGGATTCTGGGAAACGTAGGCAGGCCAGTCACCATGTAGGACTGGAGAGGAGTAACAGGTCTGGACTCTTTCTCCGGTAAGATAAGACCACATGGAAATACTTAGATTAATAGAAATGGGTTAATAATTAACACAGAGCTAGCCAATAAGAAGCCTAAGGCAGCGGCCGGCAATTGTATAACTAATATAATGTCTGTGTGTTCATTTTGGGCTGATGAGGCTCTGGGACCAGGATGGCTGGAAGAACACCCTCCTCTGCAGCCCTAAACTTCCAAGATGTTCCAATTTGTGGGACTCTCTCCTCACACCCTCCAGCTCTTTTTCTCTATTACACAGGAGGTTTTTTTCCCTGCTCCCATTCTCCTCTCTGTGTTTCTCTATGCTCTCAAGAGAGATGGCTCTGATGCTCCCCAATCTGCCCCTCCTCTCTTCCCCAGGGAGATCACTATGGCTTCTTCAGAATTTCCAAAGGTTTCTGGCGATTCTCTCTCATCTCTGTAATAAAAACCTGCTTCCCACCCATGTATTAGTTAGTCCATTGGGTGGCTGTTCTGCATCCTTGCTTACAATTATCTATGTCTATTTCTTTAGGGACAAATTACAATTATCTTTCTTTCCTTATCCATGAGTTTTAGGGAATGGTGATTATAATAGTTAGCAATGATTAAAGGCTGATTATGCTTTATGTAATCAACTATTTGTTATAAATAAAACAATTTTTATTTTACTGTGAAACTCCCTGTGAGGTAGGTACTAGTATTAGACACATTTTTCAAAAGGAAAGCAAGCTTTTGAAATGTGAATGTTTTATTTCCCTGACTTTTCATGGCTAGTGCTTATCAGAGATATGATTTTCAACCCACAACTTGTACTTTTAGATCCTTCCTTCATGAGTTCTATAAATTGAGAAAAAATTAAATCTAACATGGAAACCAGCAAAGAAGAAAAACCTAGTCTAGAGATAAATTCAGAAAATGGATTTCTATAGAAGGAGGTAACTGGAGATAGGAATACATTGATATATTTGTAGGTTAGGCGCTACTGTTCTAGGACTAATACAAGGTCATTCACTAACACCTTTAATACAGTATTAATTTAAAATATGCCAGCAATAGGCTATTTCTTTTGAAGTTGTTGGCTGGTGAGGCCCCCATATACATCCAAACATCACAGGGTACTGCCAATCTCTTGTTTACCCTCCAGAACTGGAAATGAAGACACTATGTACACAAATCATAGAATATGGGGAAACTAAGCTGGTACTCACCTGGAAGCATCAACCCTACTGGCTAGCTTCCTACTGCTACAGGACACTCTGTGTTCTACCAACAAGAATGGTATCCATCAGCCACACCCATCTATAAACCACAGAAGCTACAATAATGGTTGGCCTGACAAGACATTCCCACTGGTGCAATAATGGTACAGACATATTAGATTAAACAACCACTTTCTGATATCATTTAAGTCCTGCTATATGAAATGAAATACATCCCTGGTACTATTGTCAGGCTAAGAACCCATGGCTAAGTGTGTCATTACAGGCCCTCATGGAGAACCTGCTATTATTCTTTTGTTTGATGAACCAAGTGTAAAGCCAAGTCCCAATGATTTATCATCATACCTATAGAGCAGTAGATCTTTCAATATTTTTCAGGAAAACTTCTATTTTCAGTAGTTGGTGGTTAACACAGAAACCCACAACTGGTTGGGTGCAGAGAATAAGGTATCACAGAATGCTCAATTGGGAAGGCAACATGTATACTGCACAGCTCCACCCTCCCCATCCTCTAGCCTTGGCGATCATTCTACAAGAGGGTTATAAAGAATGTAAGAGCAATGAAGGATTTCAGGGAAACATTATCTTTGGACACAGAAGCACAGCTGTACAAACTCACAGTACTTGTGACAACATACACAAGGCCTATGCAAACCCAAGCCATACCAAATCCCACCATGAAGAAGGTTGTTGCACACAAAATCTGAACCCCAATCAAGTAGTTATTGACAATTTTTAGCTACTGGCAGAGGAAGAGACGTTTTTGTCTGATAATGTAGTTCTTAGGACACTGAACACTCTTCTGTAGAAGCCACACATCCAAGAGTGAATGGACAGCACAAATAAGTCTAGGTTTTCTTAAAGACATAAGCTTGGGTGGGTAGAGAATAAAATTGAACAGGAAGGTAGGTTGGACCTGGGGGAGGTTGGGAGAGGAGGAGGAATATGACCAAAACACACTGTATAAAACTCCTAGGCAATCAATTAAAAATGTTAAAGTGCATTAGTTCTTTAACAATGCCATTTCTAAGCTGGGCAGAGGTGGTGGCACAGGCCTTTATTCCCAGAACTCAGGAGGCAGAGGCAGGCAGATCTTTGTCAGTTCAAGGCCAGCCTGGTCTACAAAGTGAGTTTCAGGATGGCCAGAACTGTCACACAGGGAAAATTAATACTCTTCTATATAATATACAATGATCTTCCATTCTGCTGATGGGAAAATAAAAGGATGACATCTGCAGCCCTTTTCATTTTAAACTATCAGAATTTCCCCATAGAAGACATAGTTGCTTATATATGAGATCAAAATCCTTTAACTTAATAACTGTATTAACAATTTATACTATCTTAAATATTTTGGTTTGGGTTTTCTTAAAAAGGAGAGAATGAGTGATAATTCTAAGACTTCCATCACTTTGACTTGTCAACTGATCTTCAACTTCTTAAAATTAGTTCTTTTTTTCATAAAAATTTATGACAATTTGCAAATAAAAAGCACCTTAATATTGAAATTAACCACACCCAGAGTTGATTGACATTAATGAATACCATACAGTTAGAACTGATATTCTGAAAATTCTGTACATAAAAGAGTGTTCCCTAGTACGCAGGATGTGTAGATACATAGTGAAATGATACCGCTCCTCTGATTCAAAGGAAATCTATATTAACTGAATTGAAATGCTGCAATTACTGAATGCAATCGACCTAGGATGGAAGTGTTCTAAAGAAAGCACTAATTCATCAGTAAGGAGTCCCATTTGATAAAAATACAGTGAGTAGTGCCTGGAGAAAATGCGACTCCTCAAGGAGGTCATTATGCAAGATTGTTTTCCCAGTATAATGGAGACAGAAGCAGGCTATCCTTCATTAAGCTTCTCCCATGTCTTTCTCGGTATTGCTTGTGTGTTGTGTCATCCTTACCCATCCAATATGGACACTTCCAAGCTGGATGTCACTAGGGTGCGACGGAAACACTGACTTCTGTAGACTTCTGGTTCTCACAATGCTTTCTGGACTCGTTTCTTTCTCGATTCTAAATGGAGTTGGAGACTCAGTTGGCATAATTTAGTGTAGCTACAAGAGGACTGTGATTTGATATAGGAGAAGTTTTCTGAGACTCCAGTGTCCAGGCATGCATGCATGCATTCATTCATTCAGGATTTGTTCCTTCTTTTGGTGACCAAAACCCAACATTTATCAGGCAATTACTATCACAAGACAACGAACACCGTTCCTGACCCTTAGGATTTATCTCTCTACTGAGTTAACAAAGTCAATTGAGGTTAAAATTCAAGTGCAAAAGTAGAAAAAGGGAAAACCCAGAAGAAAGGTGGGGGCAGCTTTTGCCATGGGGGTGAGGAAGGGAAGACATTGTGAATTTAAGCATGAGTGCTATCGTTTGGCATGTTTTATTTTCCCATTCTTTACTCTTTTTAAAAATGTCATCCATTGTATTAATACATTTGTTCTTTGACACGTCTCTGGATACATATACTGCATTCCAGTTACTCTCCCCATTTTCTTATTTCCCTCCTACCTCTTCCCTTCTTCCTTCTCTTCTCCAAGTCCAGGACATTTTGTGTTGGGTTCCACAGATTTTACTGCCGTATGTGGCGCTCTGGGTTAAGAGTCATCCATTAGAGCCTGCTGTGTTCACAAGTGGGCATAGACCTGGCACGATGCCTCTTCCTCTCCAAGAACCCCCTGGTTGCCAAAAGATTGACAGTAAGTGGTAGTTGTTGATATCCGGGCATTATGATGACCCCACCCCCTGACAGTCAACTGGCAGGGGTATGCACACTGGCATTCAGGCACATACTTAGACAGCTCAGAGGGCCCTGTGTTGGGTGGCTATGTATTGTGTTTCCTGGCTTCATAAGGACTCTGTACACATGTGCAAGCTTTTCCTTTTAAGTGAGCTCCTCAGACCTGTTCTCCCTCTTCCCCTTCCAGCTCTGATCCCTGTTGGCCAACACCTACCCATACCTTTGCTCCCTTTCCCTAATAAACTCCACTTGGGTTCTGTTGAGTTTTGTGGTTCATGTTTTATCGCCTGCAGCTGTAGCAAACAACAGTAGTGCCCTCTGAATTTATTTCTCATCTGTAGTTGAGTGTTAGGAGAGACTAACATGATAATCCAGAGACTCTCTCTAGATAAAGCAGTTCACAAGGGTGTGCAAACAGCTGGAGTAGACTCACAACATTTATCCAAATGAAACAAAGTCTGAAAAGATACCAGCATAATGGAAACAAGTCTGGATATACTCAGATTGATTGGTCAGAGGGGTTTTCTCCATGTTGAGAGGCACTTTTAAGTCTATATTTAGAAAACAACCAAATTAAAGATTTTTGAGCTTGTGAGTATGAAATTAAATATTTTAGAGCTTGATAGTATGATAACAGTCTTTCTCAGCAAGAGACGTCGTAGCTCCAGAAAAAGAAAGGTCTGGTTTTTACATGTGAAATGGACAGACAGGGAAGTTGTATCCTTAGATGGTAAGAACTGACTGAATTTGGCGTTCTGTTGCTGCTGAACTGTCTGATAAAGTTAGTATTTGCTGTCAATGGCATCACAGAGATCTGAGGAGGAAGTATGAATGGCTTCTGTATGAATTAAAATGACAGAGACTTATGTACTACCTGGACAGCAAGCCTGAGATCCTCCCTGGTGACCTAAATGGCTTTGTTGGAGACACAGAGCAGCTAAGTCTTTGTCACAGAAGGCAGCATCATCCCTGGGCCACCAGACACAGAAAATCTGAGAGATTTCCCTATGGAGGAAGAACTTGGGAAAGCTGACCTACTTTGTCAAGAAAGAGAGGGACAGTCAAATAACAGTGTCCACACTTTGGGCAGGGCCCTGGCACAGGCGAGCCATAGAGGAGTTCTTCAGCTAGTGGTCAGTGTTATCACACTTGAATCAAACTCTAGGTGGAGTCCATTGCCACTCATCTTCATTGGAGATAGCCTTAGCTACTGCTAACAGAAGTCGGTATTTTGTCTTTACATTAAATGCAGTTAATGCAATATTCAGCTTATCTTTCTGATGAGTTTGAAGGCCATCATCTCATCTATTATTAAGTAAATGCCTGATTTTAAACAAACTTTATTTTTAATCATTTACTTCAGGCTTAACCTTGGTAACATATACAGAAGGCTAAAGCTTGTCCCTGTAAATGAGTTACGTATTTGCACTTACCATGACTGCAAGCACTGTTCTGACACATTCGAGAATTTGTTTATTTATAAGTCGACTGACCATTAACTTCCATGTCTTAATTATCTTTAACAGTTTACAGTAAGTTAGTAGAGTTTATAAGATTAGCATTTTACAGTTTTAGCCCTGTTAAGTTGGAGTCATAAAAATTTGAATTGAAGACCCTTTAGCATCAATATAAAACTTTAAACCATGAATGTAGGTACTTGTGGAAATCAGAGGAAGGTGTGGGGTCCCTGTAGCAGACTGAGTCCTCTTAGCTGTGGTTCCTAACCTTTTGTTACCTGCAGTACTTCACCTTTCTTGACAGCATTAACACCATGTTTATTCAGCTACATCTGATTTGCATTTACTTCCAACCTACAATTATCTACTTTCTATGTCTAAACGTAAGCTCATGTGCTCCGAAGCTGATTCTCTGTAGATATCCATTATTTTACACTATCCTCCTCACAGTTTAACTTTGCATACACACGCTGACTCTACGTCCTCAGTAACCTATTCAGTGCAAATCATTTGGTCTTTAGGTTATGAATTAACTAGACTATTTAGAGATTAAATAATTAGTAGGTGATAATAAACTTTCAATCTCTTTATTTTTATCTGTGCAGTAGAAATAATCCTTGTTCCTGTGTTTAAATCTGGTCTTGTTTTAGAATAGAAATGATAATAGGTAATTTTCTATATAATAAAATATATAACCAATTCTGGACAATGTCATAAATATTCCAATAGAATATGGTACTCCCAATTCACATCTACAACCACTCTCCTACTTCAGTCTTAGCAAAGGCAGGCTACATCTCTAAATAATAAGTATTTTCAAATGAAGAAAAATGAGAACCAAATAAGTTAATGAGAGGAAAAGTGATCATGAAAGCACATTAAGCTCTGATGTTTCCCTGTGTGTCTAAGGAAAGAGGCCTCCCTGACCTCTGAAGCCGTTTCCAGTGAATAACACAATGTTATGGTTACGGAGTAGATAATGTATCCAGTGGGTGCCTGGACTACTCAATGCCATTTGTTAAGGACCAGTCATTCTCATTAAATTACATTTAAATTATAACATCACCGAGAAAGCTTTTGTTCACACTGCTTGCCACAAAGTAGAAGGGGCAAACAACAGAATAAAAGTCTCAGGAGTTGACTCTCCCTGGCCATTAATGGCATACAGTGACCATGGTTTGAAGCCGAAGCATCTTAATCAGGAATCAAATTGCAATTCCGGGGTAATACTGCCATCGCTTCAAAGGAAAACAGATACAGTTTAGGAAGAGTATTTGTTCATGTTGACTAACTAATGGTTTCTACTGAACAGATGAAAATGCTCCTTGCCAAATATTATTAGTGAAATTCTACATCAAAGGAAAAACAGAAACTGTATGTTTTCTTTGGGAAAATATTGGATGACAAGTATGAGAAATTTCATGATATTTCATGCTAACTTAATATTTTCCCGTTCATGTCACTGTTATCTGTGAGATCCAATCTAGTATTTATTTACCTAGGAAATCATTGTCTTCGAGATCCCATAGACTCAAATTACATTAGCTAACATTCCTGTTTGTGTAAACAATAGTTGAGAATCTAAACCAAGTATTTTACTGAGGATTTAAAAAAAACCTTTAACAAAATGTGTGTGTGTGTGTGTGTGTGTGTGTGTGTGTGTGTGTGTGTGTATGTGTGTACTTGTGTGTGCTGAGAATTAAACATAAGGCTTCTTTTGTATCATGTGGCTATTCTATCATTAAAGTACATTCCTAACTCATTGACATCCAATTCCTGGTTTATTTTATGTTAGTTTTTTTTTTTTTTAACCATTTTCACTTTGAAGCATGGTCACACTAATTTCACAGGCCAGCCTTGGGATCTCTTGGTAGCCTTCATGCACCTTGCACCTGCCATAGTCCTACCTTAATCTCTGGAGTAGCTGATGGTACAGGATTTAGCCACCTGGTCTGGTTTTGTTTTCTGCTTCCAATCTTGTCCCAGGGCAGCAATCCCTCTTAATGGCCACAGTACTAGTTATAATTGTTGTCAGGAATATATACATTTGTAAGATTTGGAAGATCTCAAACTTAGTTCTTCTGTTATCAAACTAACGGTGCTTGAAAGATTCTGCTGGAACAATGTTTCTGAAACTAAAAGAGCAAATGTTGCTAACAAGAAGAAAATTGGTTCTTCCAGAGTATTGGCAAGAGAGTTGATTCCTATAGTTATCACAGGTAGCAGTATGGAGCATGTTGGAAAACTACAAACAAGTCTACCATGGGACCCAGCTACTTCACCTCTATGCGTCCATGTAAAAGAAATAGGAAGAAACCAGCACACCAAAGATATACCTGCATACTCGTGCTTATTACAACACTATTCCTAAGAGCAAAGGCAGAATTAGACTAGCTATCCATCAAAGGATGAAGTTACTAAGATCCTGTGGTGCATATATACACTGGAGTGGTAGATCCAGAGTAAAATCCTGTCCCTTTTCACCAAACTGGATGGAACTTTGGGCATGAAATAAATCAGCTACAGAAAGAGAGTTACCTATTTCTTTCCTCTTACACATAGCAATTTAAGCTAACCTAAAGACAGAGCTGTGACTATTAGAGAGTGAGAAGTGTATGTGCATGTCTGGGCATGCATACCCTGCCAGTTTTCTGTCAGGGGGTGGGGTCAGCATGAAGCCAGGATATCAACAGCTTACACACAGCTGATCCTGTAAGATTCTTAAAAATAAGAACTACAGGCAATTTAGGAATGCTGAAAGTATGGTCAAAATATTTCCCTAGGGATGAGCTCAACAATTAGTTATCCAATACCAAAAGTCAGCACTGAAAGCATACATACATACATGTAGCACCGAGCAGGTTATACTTAGAAGTTTTATATATCCATAATTATATATAATATTTAAATATATCAGCAAATATATACACACACATATATAAACATATAAGTACATAACAATAATTAATGAAAAAATTAATGAGAGAAAGGAGGGGTATATGAGAAGATTTGTAGGGAGGAAGGGAAGGGAAAAATGACACGCATATATAATCTCAAAAATAAAATAAGTGTTAAAAGATGAGAGGAATGGCATGCTGATGTCACTGTCATTGATGGAGCACACTTCATAGCAGCCGAACATCTTTTCTATGCCTTTTTTGATTGATTCTTGTTACAGAAGACTAAAGCACATTTCTGTTTGCTGTATAGATCTGTTCTCTTCTAAAAGAACCCCAATGCAATCATGCGGAAATTTGATACTCTCCATATCTCATGTTCATCTTCTCAAATTTCATTTCCATAGAGACTTCTTTCTTCAAAATAGACCATTTCACTGGGACGCAGCATCAATGTGATGGCTTCTTTACTCCTGGATGTAAATGCTTCATAGCAGTATTCTTTAGAGTCCTTCTACTGGAGAGGGAGTTAAGAGTCAACAACCAAGGACCAAGTGCCTGGATGCGAAATACCACTGATCGCTTTGTGAGAACAGAAACCACTACTCCTCAGCTGCTTTTCTCCTGCATCCCCAGGACTTATCCACTATCCCCTTTTGCGACTGGGGCATGTGAAACCAGGAAAACCTTGTAACAGGGAGAAATTCAGAACCTAAGAATGCTATGTGAACGTTTTGTCCTTGTTGCTATTATTGTTAGTTCCTTGTATTTACCTTCCCTTACCTTCTGGCTCCGATGACTATGTTGTCACTAGCAGCAATCAGTACAGACAGGATATCAGGTCATAGTTTTGCAACCACAGAATTCCAGGAGCAGTTCCTTCTGGCTTGAATTCAGCACGCGTGTGCAATGTTGTCACTGTGACAACTTATGACACTGAGAACACTGTCCAATGCTGTATGCATCCTGTAGCTCCCAGAGACACTGTGGTCTCTCCTCGCCTTCCTCAAGGAAGTGTTTCAGGGATCTCTACTTCCCAAATAGCTACTACAGTGACCTTCTCTGCTTATTCTTGTGACACTCATTCCTCCACATGTCCTTCTGTGTTGCCATCACAAAAGAGTGCTATGTTTGCTTTACGTTTCTGAACAGTAAATGTTTAAGACTGGTAACAATAATGAAATGGCTGCTAGCTCTGTGCTCAACGTTGCATTATGGACATGCTTTACCTTATAGCGTGGAAATCTCTTGATAAAATTCTCTGTATATTTCTCTCTAAGCTGAAACATAGGACACTTTGAGAAATAAACATTGGACATAATTCACCACTGAAATTTTCTACTTTCACACTTGGTTGTTTTTCCTTATTTCTTCCACCTCAGTACTTTGAATGGCATGCATTTATGTGTTTGACAGCATCCGGCTGAAATTTCCAGTGAGTGTCTTCATATTTTCTCTTTAACTTGTGAGTTCACATAACAACTGATAATTAGCATGAAAATTATTAACACCCTTTAAATGTCATAGTCATAGCATGCCCCCAAACAAAATTCTGATTTTGACCCTAAAGTCTAGGAATTCAAACCTGATCATTTTTCCAAATGACATAATCCTGCCATTCCCCAATCCAAAGTCCTCCTGAATCTCAAGGACATGTGTTCACCAAGAAATGTTTTAGACTCTGTTTTTGCAAAGCAACTGCTTTCTGCAACTTGCTGCTACCTCATGGGTCTAAGTCATCAGATCCTCTAGATCTCAAGGTAGGATTCAGCAGTGTTCCATTCAGAAATGAGTTTACCATCTCCATGCCCTGGATCCATTGACTTTTGGAAGAAGCATTATAAATATCCAATACCAAATGAAATCTTCAATATAAGAACCATATTGTGTAATATAGGATGACTATTTTCTTTTAGGAAAGTTTTGAGAAACCTTTATATCCAACAAAGGACCCCATTGCTTATGATAAAACAAGATTTTTATAAAATCCATTTGACCTGGCAAGCTCAATAATCCTTTCCAATAATAATATTTAATGACATTGCCATTACACATACACTGAATGTCACTAAAATTTATGAAATACACACTCCTCCTGTGTCTTATTAAGTTCTGTGTCAATAGATCACATCTATGAATGTGAGGACAGAAAATCGCATGTCTTTTAAGACCACTGAAAAAAAGCACCTAATGAATTTGTTATGAAATAGACTTAAGAAATGTGTTGCTTCACTCCTGGTGCTGACAGCAAAAGCTAATCCCCAGAGACCTTAAAATAAACCATGGTCTAGAAATAGATCCCAACAGAACAGCATGTCTGTAACAAAAGGAAACTGAGAGATCAACGAGAAGAGGATCAGTACAAACCAGAAGTAAATTTAATACTTTATTCACATTTTTTGCAAGACATTGCAGGGCAGGAAGCAAATGAGCATGGATGTGAATGTAGACTCAGATAATGGGACCCAGGAATGCAAATCTGAGGCCATTTTACCAAACATCATGCTTTAGAAAATGTATCCTTGGAAACTCAAGATTATCAAAAGTTCAGGAAACAACGTTTTCCTAATTTCAAAATGCAGAGCACTGAACAACTCAAAGGCTAAAAGTTGACTGGCAATCTGGAGTGACTGCTAGCCTTCAACAGTGGCTTGAGGCAACATGTGGAGGACAATGTCCCATGGTAGCTTGAAACATTTCTCAGTATAGTGAGCATTTCAAGGACTCTAAACTTGCAAGTGTTACTTGGTGTACTTAGCTCAATTTCACTGGCTTTTAATAAACATATTCCTCAGATGCTACTGTTTTGTGAGTGGCCAAAATATGACCTGGAACTTAATTTACTCTGTTCTTACCACTCGGAGCAGTGGAAATGCCTGCTCTGTTAATTTTGCAATGGGAACCATGCTTTGTCCTGCTTGTGAAACAAAAATTTGTAAGTTAAATACGCAAGCTTTAATATAAATTATTCATGCAAAGAAATAATGAAATACTTATTAACTGAATTAGTTTTTAAATATATATTTTTATAAATATAAAGGTATATATATGTGCATATGTATGTATATATGTTGTATGATATTTTGGTTGCATTCTGTCAATAAAGTTTGCCTTGAATCAGAAGGTGGAGCTAGCTACTAGGTGACCAAAATTAACCATAGAAGTTTTGTAGGGCTGAGAACAGACAAAGAGACAAGAAGCAGTAAGGCGGGGCTTGGTGAGGCTCTCAGTCCTTTTGGATGGAGGAATGGAAGGCGTAGGAGTTTCCCACCTGCTTCTGTGATCAGTCAGGTTCTTACCCCATGTCTGACTCCCGAGGCTTTTTTTGATAAAGAATACTTAGATAAAGACAATTATATAGTGTGTATATCTGAATATATTCTGAGATATATATATGGTTGTTCCATACCATTCGGAGTCTCTTCTTCTCATCCATACTCATACTCTCTAGATAAGAAACCAGTATTCAGTGGTTCAGTGGCCCAGACAGTCTTACTATGAGAAGTGGCTCAGCCACGTGGATCTGGCTGACATAATATCACAGGGAGAGTACACATTAGCTAGATTGCTGTTTGCTTGTTCTTCTCTGCACCCTTTGTCTTCTCTGTTTTTCCTGCCTTGAAAATGCAGAAGGTGTTGCAGGAGCAGAGCCTGTCTTGACTTCTACTAAAACAAAATTCAAAGCTACGGGTGACCAGGTATCCTGGACATGAACACTAAAATGGCCTGGTGGTTTGCTAGGTGCTATGTTCTCTGCAGACTCTAACCTTGGGGTTGTGTCCCCCTGAAAATAATAAATATCTTCATCATTGACTGATTTTTAAGCAAGTGTCTGGTGTTTGTAATTTCTGATTAAAGTCTCACATCCTTTGCCACATCCGTGCGCTTATTATAAAGTGACTTCTTTCCAAGAAAGGTCTTTTCCAATTGTGCTTTGCCGGTTGTGCTTTGCCATAAACCATTTATTGGTTATTTAGTGGCATCTGGCCTCATTGAATTCATGCTTTCCTGTTTTGGGTTGTCTTTTATGAGAAATTTCCCATGTAGTTCCTGGTTTCAAATTTAAACTATATACAGTTCTAAGCACAAGCTATTTTATAACCTTCACTTTGATCAAGCCTAAATTTGCCTGAGTCATTGTAGTCATTAGATTTAACAATAATGATATTTCTACTACTTATAATTTTGTTCATTATTTTGTAGTAGAGGATTATAAATATTGATTCTTCTTATATTATCAAAAACTACTTTACATAATGGATTTTCAGAATCTAGTTTACAGCATGAAAACTAGATGATTGGCTTCTTCCTCTTTTATTTCTTTAAACCTTTATCATTTTATGCGAAGATTAGCAATGGCATGATATAAACAAGAGAATACAGCCCACTTTAATAGCAAATGATTTTAAGTAGAACTCACGGAAAAGAACAATTCCTTTGAGGTGGCTCCCATAAAAATTTAATAGTAGGTTCTTATGGGAGAGAAATCAAACAGAAACCATTTTGCTAAAATAAGTAGAATTTGGTTTTTAAACAGAAGCATATAGGACGTAGAAGATATGTTAAAAACTTACACAAAGTATGTAATTGTTAACTTGCAGGATCAATTATCGCAAGTTTTCAGAAACAGTTATCTATATAACTTTGTTATGTTTGGGGTTAAAATGAGTGTATTGCTGAATTGTGACTTTGATTTTTCTAAGTCTACTTCATGATGATATGTGAGGACAGCCACAAGAGTGTGAGCCTCAAACACAAATGCTGGACCAAAGCCAAGCCAAAACAAAAAAATCCAGATCCATTGGATGCCACCTATATGGAGTCTAATTGTGTGAAGTTCATTAACAGACAGAAGTAATCTTTGGCCATACAAATCAACCTGGGAGTTCCTGGCGGAGAACAGGGAATTGAAGGGACACAGGCATCTTAGAGGGTGATGGAAGAGATGGACTTTTCTCTGTGGGTTGCCAATAGGTGAGTAGACAGAAACTTATCAGACCCTACATTCATGACCAGTGCCCTTCTTAGCTTCTCTGTATAGCAAGCATAGCTCAATCTAGTAACAAATCTCATCAACTTTTTTCCAGTGCTGGAGAACTAACCCATAGCTTCACCCATACTCAACAAGTGCACAAACTACCACTGTGCTTTAAAAGATGTTGCGTATATCCCTGGGATTCTGGGTATATTGTGTCAGTTTAAGATTAGCTCTTTCATAATTCTTCAAAAATTGAGTGTTTCTTAAGTTTAGGTTTAGAAGATCACTCCTGACTCAGATGGGAACCTGAATGTTGGTGACTTGGTGACTGGGCACCTAATCCAGATCAAGTGATGAAAGACCTGTGTAGGATTTTTATCCTTCTAGTGTTTATGATATCATGATGTTAAGGGTCATGGGACTACAGTAACCAAATTTCCGATCCTCATTTCTTGAGACTGTAATTTCCTTTGCATAGAGTGACAGTTAACTCATTTAAAGTATTAGATACTATACACATACAAGCTTTTACCAAACAGAGACAGGACTCTGAGAGGGAAAAAATATTGGATTCAACATTAATAAATACAGGAATATGGAAAGTATATATGAGAACTTTGGAGACTGATACATTTAGACAATACACTGAATAGAAATAAAAATTTTATAGAATATTGCAATTTATAAATTCATCTGTGATTCCCAGAGTTCTGTATCCAGAATAGTAGCCATATTTTGCAACCCAAATTAGCGGTATTGTTGAGAAACCGACAGTAAAATAACAAAGATGTGGAAAATAAATAATTTTGTAGTTACAGTATGGTTAAATTCCCTTTTAGCAGAAAGAAATGAAATAGAAATGAATAGAATGCTGTTTAAATTTTCTTTAAAACCTCGACACTTCTACCAGTTGGGATAAATGCAATATAAAGATATCAGTAACCATGTCTCATGTTATGCATTGTTAAAACTCACTGATACAATTTTTATGCCTTTCTTAAAGATTTATATCCAGTTAAAAAAAAACACAATATAAAATTTGTTCACAAAAGCATCATTATGCCAATTTGACTCTATTTTTATAAATATTTTGATGTATCTTTATTCTGCCCTATCAAGTATAAATGGATGCTGTTTTCTCTATCCAATTCATCTCCATTTCCAAGGTAAATTACTTAGACAGACAAAAATTATGGCTGCTTGAGAGGAATTGCCTCTGACAATCTGCACTCATCACTGCCATGAACACTCTCAGCCCTAGGTGCTTCAAACTGATTTTTTATTAGAACGATTGTTTTGCAAAAGCATGAAAGGTGACCAAGTGGCTTTGCAAGCTCTGTCCCCTTTAGGATTAATGCAAAGAGGCTCAGCCAGAATCCCTGCCATTAGCATTGTGATACCATGGAGTGATCTATCATTGGTGTTTAAGCGTGACAACTATCTCTAATGTTTTGTTATTTCATTTCCTAAATAGGCTCAGAAGGACATGATTAGAATCTCTGTGAAAAACTCCCTGAAGAGTCTAAAATGCTTTTGCTCTGGTTGATATTTATTTGCTAAATATTTTCTGTACATCCAGCTTTCTTGTTTTAGAGTAAAGAAACAGACATTTATACTATTTATGCCCAACAAAATGCAAAGTCCACCTAACTCAGAAAACTTCAGCAGCTAGTCTAAATGTTAATTTCTTCACCAATTCTTTCCATAGAAAAATTAGAATATTTTTAATGATAACATTATTACTTTAAGCTCAACTTTGCTTAATGTTCTTGCAAAAGGGTAAGTAAATTTATGTCACTTCTCCTAAACTTCATGTTGCTGCATAATTTCTATTTTAAGTCTTATTCATGCACATGTTTATATGTCTGTGTTTATGTATATGCATGTGCACTCAGGTGTCTGTCCATGGAGGCTAGAGAGAGCGTTGACCCCAAGAGTTATAGTTATAGGTAGTTGTGAATCATATGATGGGGGTGCTAAGAATCAGCCTTGGAACTTCTGCGAGAACCACAAGTCTTCTGAACCATTACACTGTCCCTCCAGCCCAAAAGAAATACCTTCCAATCCTTTAGAGCTATTGGTTTTGGAAATGCCACTCTGATCTTCATCTATGTCTATGCATTGGGTCTGTCGGTATGTGCAAGGGAAATTGTGGTTTTATGTTCAACTGAAGATGCGATACATCACAGGGTGCATTGAGACCAACTGAGCAGGAAGGATACTTGGGGGAGGTCCTAGCCCTTTTTAGGTCCTCTGCTGTCTGTTTCCTGCCAGCATCCTGCCAGGTCGATAGTCATCTTCCCCTGCTCAGCAATGGCCCTTCAAGGAATCTGACCTACTAATCACCCCCTACTTTTATTCCCATGTCTTGGTTCACGCCACTTCTCTCACCATAGGATGTGGAAACTCAATTGTCTAGTGTCCTTTTGATCCATGAATGCTGACTCTCCCCTTCCGGTAGCAGTCATCAGTCCGTAGAGATGAGGAGTCTATCCTCACTCTGTGCTTGTAAAGCCTGCCTTCCATTTTACAAGTGTGTTGGATGATGATTGACCTTTAAAAGTCAACATCGGTAAAACAAACAAACAAACAAACAAACAAAAACCCTTTTTTCTATGCCCATAAGTAGGAAACAAGGTTGATGCCATCTTCCCAGTTATAGAAGGACCCGCCTCCTTGTGCATTGCACACCTTGTATACTTGTGACTGGGAACTAATCTCCTATAATGAAGTGGCTGGGCCAGGTGATTTAGCTCTGTGCAGGAACTGAATCGATCACTGAAAACCTGATTCCAGTTTCCTGTGCAAGCTGTGTCCAATACAGCTGCTGGGAGATGTGTAGAACTTGCTGAGATAGCAATAAGGCTTTATCTCATTGCTCACTTAACTTCTTTTATAAATAATCTTTTTGGGGAAGTTCTGGATGAAGGCACATGCAGCTAGGCATTCCAGGGCAAATGGAAATATCAACAAACTACCTCTAAGAACATTTGGTATTCCCATGCCTTTTGATCATACCCAGACAACAAAAAATTAACATAACCATAACCTTGTCATTGGCTATCACACACACATTCAAATTAAAAACTTAATGATGCAATTAAATTGTGAACAGTGCGTTTATGAAGTCAGAATGGATAGTTTTATAATATCCATTATTTTCTGAATTTCATTTAAATGCACATAGATCACAGACCCTCCTTTGTTCTCCTCTCTTATCAGTTTTTCTAGTACTATTTGTGTCTGTTTAAGTATCGATCTTTCTGAATTCATCCTTGTAATTCAACCTGAAAACTTTGTCAATTGAATTCCCATTCTTCTCAACTGAAGCTATTTTGTGTGTGTGTGTGTGTGTGTGTGTGTGTGTGTGTTTCACCTCTCAGTTTAATCTTCAATTTCTGTTTCTTTTTTTCCTTCATATTAGAAATTTGGCTTAAATTTCTTTGTCTCTGTCTTTAATTTTTGTCATAAATAATGAGCTACACTTAAAATATTACTTCTAATGGACATGTTACAACAATTTAGGTACTTGTTATTCGGTCAGAAATGGATATCAGCTTGTCTATTAGGCTGATTAAACTTAGACTATAAAAAGCATGAAAAGATGAGTTCATTGTATTCAAATGTTTAAGAGCACTGATTAGAGTAACAAGCAAGTAGGTGCAAGTAATGTATAACTTGTGGACTTGACAGATTAAGATGTTAAGTAGCACAGGGAATACAATCAACATCTGTCAAATGAGACTGCCAAAAATTTAAATGCCGCTGCATAGAAAAACGGGACAAGTAAAGACAGCCTACAAAATGGGAGATAGATGGATCTCCCTGGCTCTACATATAACACCATCTGGAATACAAAACAAAAGACTCAGAATACTAAGTAACACATAAACAAGCATCCTAATAAATTAATGGGCCAATAAAACAACCACTTACCAAAAGCTAAAACACAAACGGCCAAGAAACATCTTACAAGTGTCTTTTGCCATAAGAGAAATGCAAGTTAAAATTACACTGGAGATTCCATGTCACCCCGCTGGTCTAGCTATCATACAAAACAACAGAAAACAAAAAGCAAATGACAGCAAGCGTTAGAAAGGGTGCACACATAGGAGACCCTTATGTACTGCTGGCAACCTAGCTATTACGTAAATCGGTATGGAGGTTCCTCAGTCTAAAAAACAGAATTATCACGTGAGCCAGCTACGCAATGCCTGAGCATGTACCCAAAGAACACAGGTCAGTATATTCAAAAATATTTGAACATCTGTTATTATTGCATCAGTGTTCACAACTGCCAAGCTCTGGAATTAGCCCGTGTGCTCACAATGATAAATGGAAAAAAATGAGGTGTGTGTGTGTGTGTAAAGAACAAAATTATGGATTTTTTTTCTTTTCAGGAAAAAGACGTCATTGGATATCATCACATTAAGCAGAATTTGCCAGACTCGGGAAATATAAACAGTCCATATTAAATTGGGTTCTCCAATTATAGATTCAATTATTCTACATGTTTCATAAGAGCTTATGTACATGTCTACCTGTACAATATATTGTGTATGTTTTCTTTATTCAACCACTGCTATCCTGTTTCTCCTCTGTAATTAGTATGTATGTAAACATGCATAGGAATGAATACGAGATCAAACAGGGAGTCAACGAAGGTAGTAGGCTTGTTAAAAGCTCATCAGAAACTATTCCGTTAGTGTTCTCTTTTCTGCAAAGCTGCATACTACTAAAGAGAGACATATGTTGTGGTTTTCTCAATAGTATAGGCATAAGGTGTTTTTTGACTAAGAAATGAATTGTGTTGGGTCATTAAAATCATCTCAGACACAAGAAGTTCGAAGTAAACATGAAAACAGGAGCTTGTCCTCACATATAAGGACCTATAAGTGTTTGTTACAAACCACTGGAGGCAGGAAAGATCTGAACATTGTCATCTAACATTCATGAGAGGTGTAAGAGAGAGGAGAGGAGAGGACAGGGGAGAGAAGGGGAAAGGGGAGGGAAGGAGAGGGGAGATGCTGAGCAGGTTCTCAGAACCCCTAAATGTCAAGTTTGTAAGAAAACTGCATTAGACAAAGTGGGGATTAATATTAAAAAAATGCCCAAAGACTGATTCCTCTGATACAGAATAAAAAGAAGCACAGACATTGTTCTTTGTTCTTTTTTTAATTTTTACAAATTCTAAAATTGGGGGTGGGTGGGTGGAGTAGGTCAGAGCACTGGCTGTTCTTCCAGATGGCCTGGTTTGATTCTCAGCACCCACACAGTAACTCATAACCATCTGTAACTCTATTGTCTTCTTCTGGCCTCACCCCCGCCCCAGACACCAGACAAAACACCTGTAAACATAAAATAATGAAAAACAATAAAATTTGAAAAGTCTGGTGTTTTACTTATTGTCCTATACCCAGAATAATCTGTCTCAGAGTTGCAAGACAAACACTAAAGCAAGATAAAAACCAGAGACATTTAGTTTCTTTTCTAAATGGGGTGACAGGTATCTCCACAAGGCCTGGGGGACTTCCCATCTTGCCAGCAGCAGACACAACCCAGGGTTTTGCTCTAAGTGTTCAGGTGCTGTGATAGCTAACTGCCTTCTAGTATTTAACAGTAATTTGACTCTTGAGGCTTTGATTCTGGAATTAGGCATGCGAAACAAGTCTAGAGAAAAGACCTTTACAACACCCGGCAAGTGGAATAGGCCAGCACTTGCAAATGACTCATGAGTGGTATGGGGAACATTTTACTCAAGTCTTTCAATTATGACCACTCATATCCGGCCTGAGAACTTGGCTTCCTCTTTAGCAAACGCTTGGGCTTGAAAACATGAGTTTTCAAAAATCATTCCTGTCCTCACTCTAGAATCATCCCCAGGGCTCGACTTCGATGAGGCGCCGTCCTTGCAGGGAAACCTTCATTCTTCAGAACTGTGAAAACTTAGTATCTGTTCCTTCGTCTCTAGCTGAAGAATAGCAAATTATTTAAGAAGGTAGAAGAAACCATGGAGGTTGAATTTGGAGCTTCAAGGGCAATTCAGTTAGTGTAGTGTTGGTCGCCCAAGCACAAAGAATTGAGCTGATCCCACAACACATATTAAGTTATTGCTGTCCTGGGGGCAGTGGAGATCAGCAGATAAAGAGGCTTGCTTGCTAACCCCCTAGTCTAATTAGTGAGCCCCAGGGCCCAACTTACAGACATTGTCTCACAAAGAAAGAGTCACAGTACCTGAGGAACATTAGTGTTTGATCCCTGGCTTCTACACGTGTAGACACACACAAAGCTGAAGACAATGCAATACTGAGCATTAGCTTGAATGAATATGTGTGAGTGAGTGTGCATGTGCACGCGCATATACATACACAAGCTCGATCACACATATTTACGTGTCTGGGGTAGGAGGTGCGCATGCTTGTAGAATCCAAAGGTAAATGTTGGCCGTCTTCTTCAACCATGCAGCATCTAGTATTTTAGACAGGGTATCGCAGTGAATCAAGAGTTGACCGAGTCAACCAGGCTGAGCAGTGAGTTTCAAGTCTCTGCTGCCGCAATGCTGGGATTACAAGGCATGCTTGTCATCTGTACCCAGCTTTGCATAGGTGCAGCTCAGGTCCTCATGGCGGTATAGAGCGTGTTTAGACCAAGCCATTCCCCAGATCCTGAATATCATTAGTACTGTAGTTGTTAACCTTGGAACCTTCCTATGCCTCATATGAAAGGAAATCAAAAAGTCATGAAAGAATTGCATAAAAGAGAGTGAACTTTAGCATAGTTGTCACAAAAAAAAAAAAAAAAAAGAAAGAAAGAAAGCAGAGGGGAAATTGAATAAAAGCAGGTTAATAAAGTTTCTCAACAGGAAAGGAATTTCACAGTCAGAGATCCTTTCAAACAAGAAGTGAAACTAAGTGTATGCCACCTCATTCATCTCATCTTACATAAATCAGCACCTTCCCTGCCCTGGGTAGATAACAAGTGCTCATTTACATAACTCCAGACCCTTTCTGCACCTTCTTTTCTTGCCCCAAATGACCTTCTCCATGTTCCTGCGCCAAGAGAATCCCATTTATTTTCTAAAGCACAACTCAGCGGTTCACTTTCTGCCTGGTTCTGTACTTGATTTTCACTAAAGAGCTTCATAGCACTTGCACAAATCACCGTTAAGCCACATCCCAAGGTAAAATCTACTAATTCAGTAATAAGGTTGCATTCATAACTTTAATGATCCCAAGAAGGCACAGGTGAGGTTCTTTGCAGACTTGGCCACAGGAAAGTAACAGCAAAGAACGGAAGCATTGGGGTGGAGAGACAGACATAGGCAGGGCCATTACTTTGCACTGCTGAACCCTAGTCTGTGTGTAAGATGTTCGATGAGAGAACAAGAATGGATCGTTAGAAATTCAGGACACGTCGGTTGGAAAATGATTCACCAGCCTCTTTTATTTTAGAGTTGAAGCTTAGAAACACTCCATCAACCTATAAAAGGGCCAGTTCTTAAGATAGATGATTACTTATCTATAATACACTAAGTTCTCACATTGCAAAATGCAATTACTCAGTAATGGAAGTGTCAGTATGCATACGGCCAAGATTTTTTAGTTAAGGGGTCCACCATCCGAGGGATGGAGGAGACAAGCATCTTTTCCCAGAATGCACCAAGCATGGCCCATAACCCTGAAGAGCATACACAGCACCAGTACACTAGGTGGCCGCAGGTCCTTGGATAAATACCTCTTGAGTGTGCTGGGAGCAGAGAGGAGTTTTTGGTAGGATTTGCTTAGCTGCCTTTTTGCATTAAAGGCGAGCATATTCCCAAGCTTAAGCAAAAAAGATTTGAAAGCAATGCTTGAATAGAATACAAAGCATTCAGAGACCATACTCTAGGTCTCCCAAGTCTGGAAAATCGATTGGATCTGCAGTACACGTCACCAATGGCAAGCCTCAAAGATTTGCAAGGCTTCTTAATGAACCAAACCACAGCCAGGAAATGAGACAAGAAAATCTCACCTACCCGCCGCAAGTGCCTTCAATATAGCTGCTAATGACTCTATAATGGGAAAACACATGGGAGATAGAAAACCCCAAACCATCTGAGGTTAGAGAACCACACCTGAGAAGAACTCTGGAGAAGTTTAATGCATGTAGGACTTCCAGGGACAACAGATGGAAGCAGCATTGAATTTGCTGTTGTTCATGTTTGGTTTTTAATTATTGTTGGCGATAGTGGTAGTTCTTTTGTTTTGCTTTTCTGTTTGTTTTGGGTTTTTTGTTTGTTTGGTTTTTTGTTTTTTGTTTTTTGTTTTTTTTTTTTTTTTTTTTTTTTTTTTTGTGTGTGTGTGTGTGTGTGTGTGTGTTTGTGTGTGTTTTGAGATGGGTTTCCCAAGGTAGACCAGGCTGACCTGGAATCTGCTCTGTAGGCAATCCTTGAATTTGTGAATTTATGGTAGTCCTCCATCAAAAACATTGATTTTAAAGGAATTACATCATACTAGAAAACACCCTTGGCCTTTAAATGAAAATATTTATTGTTCAGGCTTAAAGCAACTATCAGGATCTTCCAAATTAATAACCAAGAAAGGGATTTTATAAAAGCAAGAAAATTCTGAAGGGAGTGAAGGGCTTGAGCTCCCAGTCCCAGAACAACCTGAGAACATAATATTCCAGAACAAAACCCCAAGAGATTGGAGTCAGTTGTTGCAGGCAACAGATGCAAATTCCTTTCTGAGGGTGCAGAAAGAGCCTGGAACCAAGAGGTTTCTCAATCTTGATAGAAGCAACGCATCGCAACTCCTGCCCAACAAAGTCTCATCAATGTGACAGCTGCTTCCTGTTATTTTATCTTCTCCTAAAAGAGGCTTTAAAACTACAGTGGAGGTGAGAAATTCCTCTCATTTAGTGACAGGAAAGACATCCTACCATCAGAATGTTGCATGTGACTCATGCCTAGCTCAGGCTGAACCCCCATTTACCAGACTCATAAGACTCCTGAGAGGCACAGGGCACACTGTCAATAATGACAATCCGTTATGCTATCCATTTATGTACTGTTCTGTCCCTGTCTTAGACTGTACATCTCACACTTATATTTCTTCGTGGTTAAATGTGCAAAATCCTCACAGAGGCCCCGAAGGGATGATTCCAAAAAAAATAGTGGAAGGAGATGACAATACTATACAGTTATGCCTGTGAAGATCTCACAGTGATATAAGACATGAAGATGGACAACAGTCACATTGCAATCTTGATCCTTTCTAGGCCCATGATAATGGTTTGCCTGAGTTTTTAAACAAAATAATAATAGCAACAATAACAATGATGAAGAATAAAACTAAAAATAGCAAGACACTTCAGTACACAAATCTAGCCCCTCTAGATTTGTGTATTGCCATTCTAGAACATTAGCACCATGGCCAAGTCATTTGATGCTGCATTTCTGAGGCTGAACCACAGTTGTGCGTGGTGGCTGACACCTGAAACACTGACTTACTGATGCTTGCAAGTTTCTTTTCGGTCTTCCTAGATCCACAGATGCATACAAGAGTATGACGCTGAAAAGTACTGTCTCTAAATTCTTCAAAACTTACTTTTTAATATTCTTTTAAATTTTTTAACTGAAGTATAACTATAACACTCCTTCCCTTTCTTTCCTCCCTTAAGCCCTTCTTATTTCCTTTCCCCATGACCCTTCCCATGCCCTCCCTCCCACTCTCAAATTGATACCCTCTTTTCCTGGGATTATTATTGTTTTCCTGGTTCCCTAAAACAAAATATCCAAGCTGATCTTTGCAATAAATTATTTCATTTATGAAAACTAAACATCACCCGTGCATTGGATAGTTACCTTTGTTTAATATGTCCACCCCTGACATTCATTTATTTGTTTATCCATGCATTAAATTCACATTTACCAGGTACTCACCATGCTTCTGATTCGTGATCAATAGCACAGAGGATAAACACTTTAACTTAACAGGGTTCAATTCTAAAGCTACTTAAAATACCATAAGATGCATGCATACATATATTGCACACTGAATGTCAGTGACTCTAAGACGAAAAGGACTATGAGAGGGTGAAAATATTAGTCACCCAAGCACAGTGCTCAGAGGAAGTACCCTCCACCCACACAGGCCTCAGCATCTTAGGAAAGAGTTCAGATTTGAGCAAGCACTTATATTGAAGGGTTTAAGGAGACACTTGAAATGTGAGGTTTTAGCTTATCCATCCCCATTCAAAAGAAAAGTCCAAGTTTTAAAACTTTAAACTCGGTAAATCCTTACGATATCTTTCTTACGTGTTCCACTCACTCAGATTCAAAGAGAATGGGAAATCAAAAGCTGAAATTCAATTTTAGAGTTTATAAAGATATCTGAAATATAGTATGTAGGTTGTTCATGAATCCTTGCTTGAAGGAAAGTATCTCTCAACATTTTAACTACAAAAGGTAACCAGAGGGAAATGAAACTGCTAAATCTGTTAAAATGCATCTGCTGATAATAAAAATGTTAAGTGTGTGTGTGTGTGTGTGTGTGTGCGCGCACACACACACACACACATGCCCTGTCAGCTCTAAGGCTGGACTGGGTCTGATGACCCTTCACATAGAAAAGCTTTCTCTCTGGCTTTCTGTCACAAATGTGCACGCCTAAACTGAACCCCCTTCATCTGCCTCACAAAGAACAGTTTCTGGCAAAGGCTAGAGAGGTCAGCACGTGCATTTTACTCTCTCTCTCTCTCATCTCTGGATACAGTGGGTGTCTCAAGGGGATGACTGCTCTGTATTTTCAATACTGGGTCCTTTGCATTTAGAATCATTCCCTTCGGCCATCGGAACTCCATTTTTCATTTCAAGATTGAAACCAAACCAGCCTGTGGACATAGCAAATGAAATAACTACACCAAGTGGCCCCCTCCATTGAAGAAGGGCCAAATGCTTGCCCTAAAAGTGGGCTTCTCAAATACACCACAAGTCAAAGTAGAACTAGACCACAATTGCATAGTGATTGGAATTGCTATGCACCACTGTACCTGGGCCCCTTCCTGCTTGGCACTCAGGTCAACTACGCTTGCTGCTAAATTCCTTTGATGCTTTGTAGCTGCAGCAAACTGACCTGCCTAACTTAATGCTGCCTAAGAAGCAATGATATGGCAGACAGGAATAGAGGGCACACTCTTATTCCAGGACTCAAGAGGCAGGAGGGTGCTTGTGTCAACCTGTCTTGACTAAAATATATTTAAACATATATAAAAATAAGATTAATAAATTCATAAAATTACATAGGTGTTATAACTTATAAATTCATAAAACTACATACCATGTAAGGATGCATGGTAATATATCTAAATTTTTTTGCTATAAATTATTTGTATCAAAAATAAACAAAACATTACAAGATGACATATATGATTCTTTTATTGCTGTCATTGATTTCAAACCATGCATTGACTCCTTATTTATGTTCCCATGACATATAGATATATGTAAGAGCATGAAATGTAGCTTCAAAGGAAGACACAAATACACAAGGTATTCATGGGAAAGTGCTAAAATAAAAAGAAAGTACACAAGAAACCAAGGACAAGGAAGTTATTCCACACAAATGTAAACTTCCTCTAATCATGGGCCTCACATTGACTAAGCTAAATCTTTGTCAGTATAATGTCAGCACTAACTATTATCTTCACACAGAGTTAAAGAGTAGATGCAGCCAGGAAATAGAGATCCAAGGTTATTTGATGCAGGAGATCGTAAGGTCTGGAACAGAGCCCTGCTCCCTACTTCCTTGCAGTTTCTGTGGCATCGTAATCAATGCAGCAGAATCCTTGGTCCAGGTGGGAGCATTCTTCAAGAAGCTAGAGACTCACAGAAAGGAAAGGAGAAGATATCAAGTCCTCCCCCTCCAAATCCCCCAGGTCTATGAGTCAGTTGACTGACAGTGATGGGTTTCATTTGGCATTCCTGGGGTATCTGCCCTTTAAATACTTAACAATTCCTATTTAAAATGCAAGTCGAAAAAGTACTGTAAGACTGTTTCTTCAGATGAAATACTGCCATAGATTTTTTTAAAAGGATGATTTGCTGGAACTGAGTGCAGATAACACATTGTTGATTTGCTACTCCAAAGACACTCTGAACATGTGATATGGCCCCATCCATCTTCACCCTTTCATCAGTAGCAGCTGAATCAAACAGCAGAGCTGCCTTCCAATTCAGGGCTCAGGACCAGCCAAGATGGACACGATCATGGAAATATAAACAGATTTTCTTTCAGACCACATTCATAGTTCCTGCTGTGCTCCCTTTAGAAAACTGGTCATCTGTTAGTCAATGGGTAATCATTTGCATTCACAAAAGAATTCACCTGCTCTAATAAGTGTCTTTGAGGCACAGGCTGTGTGGAAGGGAGCTACAGTTGCAGTATGCACCTCGTCATCAGGCTGGACCACACCCCTGCACTTCCCTTTGCTCCTCTGATGTTGTTCACTTATGTGTCCTGCAAGAGCAGGGCAGTGTAGTGTGCTGGGGAGAAGCTCAGATGCAAGCCATGCTGTCAGGGTGTGTCACATGACTGCCATCATCTCCTGGAAGCCTGGGGAAACTATGAAACCTGTTGGATTCTCTTTTCTTCACATTAAATAACTGCTTACTGGCAGTGCCTAGCTCCAAAGTCTGCAGAGAGAGCTGGATGAGTCCAAACGCATCAAACAGTCTGCACAAGACTTAAACGTCATGATCAATGGCAACCTGTGTGACCTCAGGTTAAGTTGAATCTGATCAAGTCAGGAAACATTTACTTCAAAGAGGAATTACTGAAATAGACCGATGGTCACAGAAAGATTGATATTTAACTTGCCAGGTCTGACATATGTGGATGCAAGCTAATACTTCCTCCCATCATGTTTCCCGTGTAGACTCAGAATTTCACAGGTCATAGTTTCCCTACCACCTCCCTCGACTCAGGGCATAAGTCAAGTCTCTTTTGTATAATTGATACCTACAGAATTATGCTGTTGAGTTCCTGCCAAGTGTCCACATAACTCCAGTCGTGTCTTGGTGTCCTGCCATTGGTTGGACCACCTAATAAATATCAACCTCTCCCTCATTGCCTGGTCCTCCAACTAAGGGAAACCCCCCACACAAAAGTGAAAATATAATCATACAAGCCCATGAAACTGTGAGGGATGTTATTGAAGCTATTCCATTTTTAGAATCCACTGTATTTGTTCAGCTACACAAAGACAAGTGTCTTCACTCACTAGGCCAGCCTGTCAGCTCTTTATTCCACTATATGACATTCATTGTGATTTAGTTCCATTCGGTCACTGTGACAGACACCATCACCAAAAGCCACCTAGGGGAGAAAAGGGTTTAAGAGTTTGGTTTGTGGGTTATAGTCCATCACTGAGGGAACTCAGAGAAGGAACCCAAACAGGAACAGGAAGCCAGGTCTGCTTGCTATTCTGAGCCTCATTAGGTGCAACCAAGGAAACCACTTCACAGCCAGAGTACAGCAGAACCTTCTGGAGATGCTGCTTTCTGATCCTCCTGCAGGCTCATGCTTAGACAGCTTTCTTATTCAGCTGAGGACCACCTCCACAGGGAACAGTGCTACCCACAGTGGGTGAGGTGTCCCTCCATCAATTGGCGATTAAGACCACCATCCACAGACATGCCCAGAGGCCAATCAGACCTAGACAACCACTAAATGGAAACTCCCTTCTCAGATGACTTTAGGCCCTGTCAGGCTGACCTTTAAAAAAAGACACATTGCTGGCCTGCTTCGATATTTTTTTTGAACCAGGATCTCCTATAGCTCAGCCCAACTTTGAATTCATTTTGCGGCTGAGTCTAGCCTAGAACTTCTGACCATTCTGCCTCCCTCTTGCACTTTACTTCACTGATCTGTCTGCCCCTTTAACGAGAATTTGCTTTCATTTCCTCCCTGGTTTCCTGTCTGTTCGCACTCTGCACCTCATCCAGCATTGCCTCAACCGTGGACAGCATAGAATAACACAATTTTATCTAAGCTGGGGCCTTGGGAGGCAGGGATATAGAGATCTTATCACCTCTGTCACAGAGCAGAACACCATATAAATAACGCCTTCCCCTATAAGAGTCAGAGAAGATGCCTGGAGAAGCCATGCTATGTGTTTATTCCAGACAAGGCCCTGCACAGGTCTTTCTTATTTTCATTTCTCTTCTCACAACTGCTAAGTTCAACTTTCCATTCATACTGACAGAGCAGAACAAAATGTATCCTAACCCGATCAAGTCTGAGTGAGTCATGCTTTCCTCTCTCCGCCCTCCAGCTTTGGAACAAAGTACAATTCATTACTAAAGGACTTTGCAGAGAGATCACCATTCGGGCTCATCCTGTTTCCATATGCCTGGCTCTTTCCAGCCCAGTTAACGCTTCTCTATAAAATAAGAGCCCTGTGACTAAGGACTTAAAGTAGAGAGCTCTCATTGCATCACCCTCTGTGTCCATGTTACTACAATATCCCCTATTGGATTTGCATAAAAGTTCTCCTCCCTGAGGCAGATTCATTTACTTTGACACCTGCTTTTAATTATCTAATTTATTTTATGATTTAGTAGAATGTAAATGTTGCAAGTAAGGGGCACATCGGTCACAATGCTGCATCATAGAACATTGCCACTGATATCAACTATTGAAAACATTAATGCAATGGTAAATTCTTGAGCATAATAAACAGTCACCAAGTGCAGAGAGATAGCTTAACTTCAAGTGTGAAATATTCACCAAATCCTTATATGTAACATCTTATTTTTACTTTGATCAACCAAAGCGACACAGTAAAAATATTCCATGAGCTAAAAATGAAAACTATTTTTAATTACCTATGAGAGGATCAGTAATTAAGCTCCCAGAAGTGTTCCTATTAAGTACATCTATCAACATAATGAGACATTTGCTTTCCATGTAGCGGTACTTGTTAGGATAAACTTGTGAAATGAAAATGATCAAAGCAGCTTCCCCCACATATATGAAAGGTTATCTTACTTTAATTCCTCTTACTGTGATGAAATGTTCTGGTAAGAACATATAAAGAGGGAAAGGGTTTATAATAGTTTCAGGCTATAGTTCATACTTGTGGGAAAGTTAAGGCAAAGACTTGGGAAATGAAAACAAAACAAAATTGGTCAAACTAAATCTAAGAGCAGGGAGAGAGTAAGTATACACATACCTGCTGCCTGGCTCACTTCCTCTATTCTATACAAGCCAGGATTCAAACTCAGCACAACCAATAGTGATGAGTCTTTTCACCTCAGTTAAATAATCGGAGCTGATTAGAGCTCCCCCTCCCATTGAAATTCTTTCTGTAAGTGATTCTAGAGTGTGCCAAGTTGACAATTCAACTATCATAAGTATCAAAAAGCATCCTCTAATAGTCACCTAAGATGAGATTCTGAACTGCTAGAGATAAGTCTTTCATGATTTCTGAGAACACTTATCACATCCTAGAGAGATCATCTTGGTAAGCCTCAGTGACCTGGAATGGTCATCCCCTGAATTCTCCCTCCCCTGTGTCTGCACCAAGAAATAAATTCACCTTAGGTGCCTACCTGTACTACCTTCCACTTGTAACATCTACACATTAAATCCCAATCATCCCTCTGCAACATCTTCAGTAGTACATAATCTCACGTCTCAGAATAAACTCACTGTAACTTGCGGATTGTTCCAGAAAGCTCAACAACTGCAGTTTGACTGTGGCTGTCAACCCACTTCAGCACCCACCATCCAAAATGTATTAAAAGAACCTGATTCAAGATACAGCATGCCACCATAGCTCTAAGGGTGCAGTAGTGGCACACATACCTTGGCCACAACCAACAGCTCTCTAGTTGGCCCTAAGACCGACTCAGGGAAACTATATAAGAGGGAACCCTGGCTAAATACTCAGTGCTAGTGACATCATTAATAAAAGGGAAGAACCACTTTACTAAGTCAGCATAATCCCCAACAACAATCCTTATACCCACAGAAGTGGGGTCTTTACTTCTCATCAAAGAAACCTCTTTGCAATAGACAGACTGATCTAGAAAACCACAATCAAAATGCAGACTTGTGGAGCCCAGTCCCCACAGATACACCTGTAAAACGCTTCCCACAACCCGAGGTTCAGGAAGCATCATGGAAGAGAGAATAGAAAGATGGTAAGAGCCAGAAGATCAAGGAGCTTTCTGTGAGACTGTGTCTCCCAGGCACATCAGAAGCTGCACCTCTAAAGTCTCACCAACAGGACTTTTCAAAAGTAAAATGAATGAGGACAACAAAACCTGGATTGGGTCAGAAAAGGGAGAGCACACAGATCCTCAACCACATTCAAACAACTATAGGCAATTAAGAAATGCTGAGAACAGAAAAAAAATTGTCATCCCCCTGGGAAGAGAATGCCAAGTAGTTAACCAATACCAAATGGTCAGCCCTGGAAATATACATGCAAGTAACATATACACTGAGCCGGTTTTATTTAGTAATATGCATATATGTATACAATAACACTTAGTGAAAAAAATAGGTCATGAATTTGAAAGAAAATAGAGATATATGGGAGGGCTTGGTAGGAGGAAAAGGAAGTGAATGATACTGTAATTACAATTCCAAAACACTAAAAAAAATGTGATAATATTCAATTAAAAATAAAAGAATTGGGATGCATCATATAACCACTTAATAATTAAATCCTCAGGGACCCACATATTATAAGAGTTCTTTGATTTAATTAGTTATTTTTTGGTTTTGACATCTTTATAGACTTGGTGATTACTGTTTAGAATTTTAGACTGTACTGTACTAAGTCATAACATAACCATTAATTATGGATGGTAGATTAGGTTTCCCATGTTATACCTGCTATAATTAGTCAGTAGGGACCATTCTTGTACCATATTAAGGGTTATCAGGCCATATCTGAGTTTGAGGGTCAATTTTCCTTACTGATTAGTCACATACATAATTCTATTAAGAAGAAAATGTGACAAGAGTTTCATAAATTTTATCCCTTTGGGTAAGTTAAACATCTCAATGGATCATTCGCTGTCTAGTCACAAGAAAGAGCAGTCAAATTTCAAAGAGAGTGCAATGTGTGGAAATGTTCCCATGCAAAACAGCGATATCAGGAAGCATTGTTATCCTGATCAAAACTGCCTGCCATGTGTCAATGTATCATCGGCAGCTCAAGTGAAGGTGGCTTATCTGACTTGTGCAATCACAGAGTATGTCACTAAATAGAATAGAAAAATCTTGCCATCATTGAATTGGCAGCACATATGCAAACACCATTCAATATGATTTGACTGTTCTTCAGCTAAGTTTCCTTAAAAATTATCCCGAGTTAAGTATCCCAGAAACATAAAGACAAATATGGCATGTATCTGCTAAAATCCATAGAACCACAGAGGGTGGTTATAGAGAAATAGGCTAGACCGAACAGATACCTCTCATTAGGAAAGGGAACATATATATAACGTGTGTGTGTGTGTGTGTGTGTGTGTGTGTGTGTGTATGTATGGAAGCAGGCTGGAATGAGAGGATCAAGTGGGGAGACGGGGTTGTGGGAGGAAATACAGGGAGAGATAGCTAAACTGAAGGGGCAATTGAGGGATTGTATGGAAACCTAATATAGTAGAAATTTCCTCAAATATATGCATATATGAAGATGATCAAAATGAATCACCAAATAATGAATGAGACAAAAATCTCAACTGGACTTTTCTTATCAGCTAATGAAGCTTCTAGCTTGTTGAGTTGTTAGCCACAACTGACCTATATGCATTTTCAAATAACTCAGGCTTTTTCAAGAAGTTTAGTTCCCTCCACCAACTGACAGCAAGGCCGTATTGCTGAAGAAAATGCCTATATTTAACATGGAAATGGCAAGCTGGCACCTACAGCATAGAGTCTTCATCACTATGTTCCAGCATCTTTGGTACAGGAAAGCACTTCGCCCGCTATCAAGGGAGTAATATAAACACCAATCCAGCTACAAATGTTTCATCTACAATGGCATACTGCCTGCAAGATATGCTAGCAGAATGGTGGCTCAAAGATGATGAGAGTGACCAACCAATAACTCAGTTGACTTAAGGCCCATTCCACGGGATGTAACCCATACCCAACACTACTTCAGTGACCAAGAACCTGAGACTAGCTAGTCTCATGACCTAGGAGAAAACCAAGTAACACTGATTTAAGAAAAGAAAAAAAGTGTAGTGATAAAATGACTCTCGATGATGAAAATCGTGAGTCTACATTTGCAAAAGCCTAATGAACCCCAAATAAGACAAACTCGAAAATAGTCACATAGTGACCAAATTATTGGAAGATTCTTACTTGCAATTGTTTCCTTTCCTTGGCAACAAGAACTCTAACATGAATCTTATTTGAACAACGGGATATTCAGTTGCCGTTTCCGTTTAGTTCCAGCTTCCTAGCACCAACAGTAAAGAAGGCCAGGCATCTTTTCCTACTTCTTCATCAAGCAACTTGATGTCAGTGTGTTCAAAGCCCACCTGTCCATGTTCCCTCATGCTCTATCTACTTGTTCCGACAGTGTACAATGTTTACCTCTTCGTGATCTGTTGCTAAGTGTGAGTCAAATAAGCCCTCTTTTTTCCTGTATCGTCCTCGGAGTGTAGACCTTCAATGCTCCCCCCCGTGCATTTCTTTTTGTAGCTACTGACCGCCCTCCCATCTCTACTCGAGTGGATTTTCGAAGGTTGTGTAGCACAGGGGACACCAGGGAAGCAGCCTGAACAGAAGACGGCTCTACATTCTAGAATTCTGAGCCTGCCTTCTTGCCCTCTGTCTCTACATTGTCTTCCCTATGTGTGCACACGGGTCTATGTCAAAATATCATCTAAGTAGAGCGGCTACATTGCCTCGGGGCTTACTTGAAACGTCTCATTTAAACCATATTACTTCCTTAAAGACTATTTCCAAATGCAGTTACCATTGATGAAATTTGGAGTTATAACTTCAATTTGTGCACTTACTTTGAGGTACTCAGTTCAGCCCACCACATGGCTTTGTTCAAATCCAGTCTGCAATGAAGGAAAGGTAAGCAGTAACTCAAATCCAAAAACAAACAAACCATTAAGAGCAGCAGAAGAGATGAAGTTGGTAAATATAAAGGCAGTACAGATCTATTTTGTTGCTTCATCCTTTTTTGGTTTTTTTTTTTTTTTCATTATCCAATGAAAGTACATGATGAAGAAAAATTACTATAGTTGTACATGATGAAGAAAATGTATTATAGTTGAATGGAACTATTTGGATTGTGTAGTGTCTGTCTCTAGTTTTAGTTTAGTTTTCTGAGTTTTGTGTATGATATGTATTGATTCCCTGTCAGATATGCTCCTAGCAAATATATCTCCCCTCCTGTAAGCTCTGTTTTCATTTAGTTAACTTCCTTTGCTTTGTAGAAGCTTTTCAGTTTCATTTGTCAATTCTTGGTGTGATTTCCTGAGACATGGGAGTCGTTTTCAGGAAGTCCTTGCCTGTTCCTATGCCTTGAAGGGTTTCCTTTATATTTACCTCAGTTTCAGAGTTTTGGATCTAATGTTAAAGTCTTTGATACACTCTAAACTGATTATATCACTTCTGGCTCTAAACCTGAAGGACTCTAAGTTAGCATTTCTCAGGGATAGTTGCATTTACTGTCATCTCAGAGCTGTTCACAGTGGCCACATTGTGGAATAGATAGATGAACAGATAAAGAATATATAGAATATAAAACAGACTTTTATTCATCCACAAAGAAGATAGGAATTACCTCATCCCCTGGAAAATGGACCCCACTTGACATTATAACAAATGAATCCGATTCTCTTGACAAACATTGTAGGAGTTTCTTTTCTAGACAGGTGTAAATTCTTCTGTTGTTTCTGCTGTCTCCAATGATCACTATAAACCTGGCTAAATACATCTAACAATATCCACGCCATTGTATGGCAGCTATTCTGCCTTAAAATTTCATTTGCCAACTTACTCACATTGCCTTTAAACTAAACTTCCCACAAGATATCAGAGCATAGATAAGCTATGCCTGAATATTTTACCATGGTGAAACAAGGGTGACTTTTACTCTCATTCCCAGTAAAAGTTTTTATTAAAAACATCAGCAGCACAACCTTCCCTGCCCACATCGTCATCCATCTTTTCATCTTCTTAGACTTCACCAGAACTGTTTAATGTTGACTTTCACCATTCAAGTTTCTCTGGCTCACCCCTGCAATCTTTTTCAAACTTGTGGTGGGGATACAAGCAAATTGTATAAGCTTCCCAGATTGGTGGACACAAAGACACATCAAGAACTTGCTTCTAGTGCCCACTTTCTGTTAAACAGCTTTCTGTCACCAGTATGAATAACTGAGATGGTCCACTTAGTAGAGAGAAAAGGTTTAGTTTAGCTGTCTTGGAATACATTACCTGTAACCAATTGTCCCCGTTACTTTCTTTGAACATGTGATAAGATGCTACATCATTACAAACAGGGTGTGGCAAAGTAAACCTACCTCTTGGACAGGCAAAAGAGAGAGAACAGGGTCTTATAAACCCCCTTGAGGACGTGTCTCAGCGACAGAACACACGCTTTTGGCCTCTAATTCCTTACACTTTTGCTACTTCCTAATAGCATCGTAGTTAGGACCATTTCACTAACAGTGTTCATGGCAAGGAAATCACTGTCTTTATTGGGTAACTTTAGAAAATAAAGACTTTTTTCCTTCTTGGATGTGGCAACATTTTAATTCACAATAGCTGTTAGGAATCTAAAGGAGTAAAAATAATAATTCCATGTAAAAATCCTTGAAGATCTTGCCTGCCCACGAAGGACCATACTGTCTCCATTATAAGGGTCATACCTACTTTCCAGACTGATCCTACAAAAGACAAAGAGTGAATATTAAGAAAAGTGACACTAATTGTTTCATTAGTGTGGGAAATATAATGTTACATGAGGCTCATAATTATTTTGCTAATTAGTTTTACTAAAACAGGAATGATTCTCATTCAAAAGATCTGGCCTATCTTGAAGTCCAGGTGCAAAGAAAAATGAACTTGACCTCATTGCTAAGATAATGGCTTCCTTTGAAAATGCAAGTGAAGACATGGGAACTATATTCCCAATTAAGACAATTACTTAGTTCTTAATACGTAGCTCCATTTATATTATTATTAAGATAAATTTAACATTGGGAAAAATCACAGTTTTAAATGACTCCTGGTGGCTGATGAAAGAATGGTGGTTTAGTGGCTAAAGAGCCTTCTCAGAAAGCATGAAAATGTGGATTTGGATAACAGCTTACACAAAAAGCTGGCCATGGCCAAACATGTCTAGCATGTCAGTGCTATGAAAGGAATGAGCGAGGAGGACTTCTGTGGCCATAGCACCTCCAGGCTCAATGGCAGACTTCGTCTCTAAGGAATAAGATGAGGAGTGATAGAAGAGGCCACTTCTGCTTCTTCTTTGATCTCTATACCTACATGTATGGATATGTGCAACCACACACATACATCACATGCATGTATGCAACACACACACACACACACACACACACACCCTAACCCTCTCTTTCTTACACTCACAAACAGAACAAAAATATCTAATTATTTGAAATTTGAATGTACTGTAGGTTTATTAGTAAAGGATCTGCAGTCTTCAGCTGAACCATTACTTCAACCGAACCAAAGCTGTGCCTGTGTTTATTAATCCGCCCTTTACTGTTCATTTCTGTACATCATAGATGCAAGCAGCTACATATGGAATATATGTTTATTGCCAGTAAGAATTATTTTTAGAGTTTGCTTTAGTAATTAGAATGCCTATGAATTAACATGCCCCAATAGGTAAATAGATAAAAAGTTTTTAATTAAATATGGAAAGGAAAACAAATAATAAAATGTTATCAGTCACTTGGAGGATTTATTTCCAGTATTAAGTAGAAACCAGGCAAGACTCTAAATCCACTCTGAAAACATTACCCAAATGCCCAGGGTCTGCTAGTGAAACTTTCGGCAGTAGAACTGTAAATACAGGGGGCTCTTGAACATAAGAATACAGAACCCAGTCAGAGAGAGGCCTTCGTCTCCATAACAACATGAATGGAACCAGGAATGCCATGAAGGATAGACAAATTGGTCTCCTCTACACTATGCTTTTCCCCTAAGATCCCAAGAGGACCATTTTAGAAATGTTATACACATCTTTTATTTCATAAAGCAGAAAATAAGCGTCTGCTAGGAAGTCTGTCATAAACGAAAATGAGAATGACTTGGGTCACTCATGGATGAAAGCATCGTTTCCTGGATTTCCAGTAGTTCAAATAAGATTTATCACTCGCCTTTCTAATACAATTTCAACTCTTCACTGTGGATCAGGTTTCACTGTGGGTCAGGACTTAAATTCTCATCTCTGAGAACATCCTCAGAGGTATTCTTCGGGGGTGATTAGTAAAGGGATTGCCCTTCTCAGTGGCAACAGGACACTTGATTGAGTCATCCAGACTCAAAACACACTAAGAATGGATCATTGAAGTGTGAAGGGGAAAGTATCCAGTTCTCATTTAGTGTTCAATTGTCCAAAAAAAAAAAATATGAACAATATCTCCGTATCGTGTAGCTTTCTCCAGAATGAGAAGGCTGCTCCCTATAAACCTTCCTTTTAAAAATATTAAAGTAACTAAAACAATAAAATATTTCTAAGCATAAGGATGAATCCAAATGCGATTCTACCTCTTGAAGAGGGAGGTGATGTTGCCCCATATGTAATGATCAACCTTCAAATATTCAGGGTCCTCGGTGCCTTGACTTCCCTTTATGCCATAACATTGTTCTACAGCTTGCTCAGCCCCTTTCTCCAAGAACATATTTCTCTCACACGTCCATTTTTTTTTTGTTTAGATTGCATGCTTGTGCACTGATTGCCATACTCCTCTTCAAACTCAGAGCTTACCCTCAATACCGAGATTCATTTCGACCGTCTCTACCCACTTAAGATCATCGCTGTAGATGTTCTCTTGTTTGACCCGTCCCAAAGGAATCATTTCCACCTAGTATATTAGCAGTATCATCAAGTGTCTTTATATTGCTTACTTCTACTTCAGGTATTTTTATTCATTAATTTAATCTTAGTCAACAACAGTCTTTTGAGAATCTTGAGTTATTTAGCATCCACACTTATGGCTGAAAAGTCTGAATGCCACAGAAATCTGCCTAAGGAATGTAGATAACAAGTTGTACTGATATGTTTCCTAACATGTGTTTTGCTGCCAATGCAAGTAGATACTGTTAGTATTCTGGCATCGGTACTGGCCTATCCTTGGGGTTCTGACAGGCTATGCAATCAGCTGAAGTCACTAAGAGCACCACCTGTGCATACTCTCTTTCAAAGGGGCCCTGCCCACCTCCCATCCCCCCCTCTCACCCTCCCTCCCTCTCTCCCTCTTTTCCCCCTCTCTCCTGTCTCCAGAGGCTGGTCTCTCCCACTTCCCTCTCCCTCTCTATGATCCCTTTCCCTAATAAAACCCCCTCTGCTTGAACCCTGTTGCATGACTTCTTTCTCTTGAGCATGTTTTTTCTTAAATTACAGCAGATACATCGCATACCATGGCCAGGAGGCGCATGCATCCTGTGATAAACAAAAAATAAGGAAGAGATACTAACTGGCTTATCATTCTCACCACTAAAATCTTGAATATTTTCCTTAAGATAGACTTTCCAGCAAAAGTCATGTTTGTTCCACCATAATTTGAGGATAAGTCACACTTGTTATGAACATGAATACAATACACATTTTAAAATGCCATTTCGACCTATGAGCAGGTGAATGGATGCTAGGTCAGCTTACATATTTTATATTCTTTACTTTGTGTTTGGTGAGTTTTTCTGCACAAATTGACTTGCATCCTGAGCAAGTATTGCTTATTCTAAATGCATTTATCTCTGACTCCTTTTGATAGTCATTATTGAAGCTTACATGAAGTACTAATTGATCTGTGTCCTTTAATGGGAGCGCTAATATCATCCAAAACCTGCAAGAGAGTTTCCCAATCTGTGGCTATCAGTACACATATTAGCAGGACAAGAAGAGGCTCCCATGGGGAAAAGCAGCTGTTCTTACTTTATTAAAACAGAAACTGAACTTAATGCAAAAGTACTTGATCCAAAAATAACCCAAGTTATTCATTAATAACTTGGCACAACAAGGGTTCCTTTGAGTCTGTGTTGCAGAGAATTCCAGGCCCAAATCTGGTCCTTTAAGTTTTAGATTGATATGATTGTTACTTCATAACACAGGAGATAGCATCCTCCTGATAGTGTGGTCTGGCACAAATAACTATGTGACACTGAATAAAGAAGGTGCATTGTGTGTGACAAGCTGCTCAGTTTGGAAGTCAGAGCACAGAGTACAGGTATAATACAGAAATAAAGCTATGAGTAAATACAATCGTGTGTGTGTGTGTGTGTGTGTGTGTGTGTGTGTGTGTGTGTGAATATGTTTGCATGCACATAAATCCCTAGCTAGGCCACCCTCTCACACACACTCTAGCATCAGGCCTTGGTTTCTACAGACTAATTTTCTCTGGGGAAAAAAAGAATCTGTGAATCCAGGAATGGCACAGAGAAGCCTGGTGATGAGCCCGGTACTTTCTGTTACAGAATATAGAAGTACTTGTGAAATAATGGGGACACCACAAGAAGAGAGAGGTCAGCTTGGAAGACTCCCTTCAGCTAAATTGGGGACAATTTGAGCAGAAACATAAATAACACGATCAGTTTGGAAATCTATGAAAGTACAATTCAATTAACAAAGTTTGAGCAGGAACACAATAAGTGCCTAGTTTGAAAATAGTCCTTAATAATAGGAGGAGAAAGAATGAATTTGCTGTTGGAGAAGTTGGTGAGCGTTCCCAGAGCACGTGAACAGAGTGAGCACTATCTGAGAGGGACTGATGGAAATTCAAGCTAGACACATGATGAGTGTCAGCTGCTGTGTCCCCACCACCAGTGGGTAAGCTGTGTCTAACCTCAAGAAAATGCAGGCAAATCAAAATGGACATTATACAACAACGACAATAAATACCATGGCCTACAGTTTAAAAAAAAAATCAAAAATTGATGGCAAAGACGGAAAGAGTAAAGAGACACAAACTAAAAGGAAAGCTAATTCTGAACGAGTTTTTCTCTCTCTCCCCCTTCCTTTCTCTATTAGGAAAACACGGAGGCATGACGACGAGGTAGAAATGTATGCTGTTAGTTTCTGATTTGTCATAGTGTCATGGTTCTGTGGGGAACAGCCCTGTACTTAGGGAATGCATTCAAATTTTTGAAGACATCAGAATATCAGATGGCAGAATCCTTTCGAAAACAACGGCAACAAACTTTTCTTCATTTGAAACTGTTTTGTAAATCTGAGACTGTAGTTTAAAAAGAAATACTCAGAATAAATGGTAGAGTCTCCTGTGTCTCCATTTCTCTGACTGAATGTGTTCCCTTGACCTGCCAAGAATACCCTGCCTCACAGTGGCTATAGAATTTTCACTTTGCCTTTTATTCTTGTTCTCAGTGATCTTAGTCCTGACTATCCAGGGGATTTCTATAAAGTTCCATGGATATTTTGGCTTGTTTTTTGCTCCTTCATGGTGGAGGAAATCTGGTTTCAGCTACTCTATGGTAGCTGGCAGACAACCAAGGCTATGGATAGCACTTTTTTCTTGGATCAGCCATCAATGAAGCAATGACTCCTTGCTCCATCCTTTTTCTTTGGAAGCAACTAGCTCAGCTGCAGAGACTTACACTGTATTTAAAATAATAAAAGCAGCCATCGTAATATATTCTGCAATTATCAATTTTCTTATTTACTATTTTTGCAAACTCTAGCTAAAATCTAGCACGACGTACCTGGTCTTGTTGGTAATGAAACATACCTTGCAATGACTAGCCCACAATAAGCATGAATCCTGAACTCTTCTGTCAGCCCCTTTCCATTGTCCCCTCTAAGTCATGTAAAAATGTCCACTAACAAAATGACATTTCAAGAAAGTTAGTCCTCTGGAAACCACTTTTCTAGGGGACAGTATCTCATGAGACTGTTAAGAATCAATTCTTGCTTTGTTCCCATTTACATAAACACATTCTTCTCGATACACTCAAAATGTTTTCCATTTTCCTAGGGACGAAACTAAATCGAGAATCCATGTTCAACTTGAAAAACTACGTTCTCAGTTCCAATTATGGCTGCTCCATGTGGAGTTGCTATTAAGGCTACATTGGATTCTGAAGTCAAGTTTACAACTGTTTCTAAGAATTGGTAAGAGTCCGGCGTTTTATGGAGAAACATGCTGTGAAGGAATGATTACTGTTTAGTTTAGTTTTCAGAAAAAAATAATGGAAGGAAGCTAATATTTAAAGAGAGATGCGCTGGCTACAACTGGGAAGTCTCAGTAGGGACATTGGCAAATGCTTTCTTAGGCAAACTCCACAATTCATCATATAAAGAATTCACACAGAGTTGAATAAAAAGCAGTTGAATATGATATTTGTTGGTCCGTATTACAAGACTCCACAAACAAACTTGGAGAGTGTTGACAAGGCTTTGTGCTTAAACTAGAGACAGAAACTCTCTAGCATAGATGTCATGGTTTTGTGCATCTATTATACAATTGCACCGTGCTACCTATAACAAATATGTAATAATTTTCTCTTATTCTTTGTCTTCTTATTCTCATGCAACTTTTGGATATGTCTTAAACAATTTTATGTACACACACACACACACACACACACACACACACACGCATGCATGCACGCATATACATATTTGTTTTGTTTTGTTTTTTGAGACAAGGTTTCTCTGGGTATCTCTGGCTGTCCTGGCACTCACTCTGTAGACCAGGCTGGCCTCTTACTCACAGAGATACTCCTGGCTCTGCCTCCTGAGTGCTAGGATTAAAGGAATGCTTATTTTGTTTTGTTTTTTAAATTTATTTATCTCTAGTTTAGGTGCATTGGTGTTTTGCCATGGATGTCAAATTCCCTAGAACTGGAATTACAGGCATCCGTAAGCTGCTATGTAGGTGCTGGGAATTGAACCCCAGGTCCTTTGGAAGAATAGACAGTGTCCTTAACCAATGAGCCATCTTTCCAGCCCTCTGCAATTTTTTATTTATCCATCTTCTGATTTTTATCAGTTTTACCCAGTGAGTTGTTCAGACTATTTTATTATATGGATTTTATTTTTATTTTAGGTATATAGGTGTTTTGCCAACATGTACAGCTATGTACTGTGTGTATGCAATGCCCACAGAGGTCAGTAGAGGATGCTGGGTCCTCTGTAATTGGAGTGACAGGTGGTGAAGAGCTACCTTTAGGCATTGGGACTCAAACATGGATCCTCTGAAAAAAACAGGCAATGCTCTTAACCACTGTGGAACCATCTCTCCAACCCAATTCTTTTATTTATTCACATGAATGGAGCTGAGAATTAAAAGAGCCACTTTCTGTATGGATTAAAGTTTAGAAACTTTTGGTTTACAAAGTCAGGTAGCAAATATGACCATCTTGTGAGCCATGTAGTCTCTGTTGCTGCTCCTTAGACCAGTCTTTGTGCTGTGAATATGACTTAGCTATGACTGTCTTTCGATGTATTTTTATGTGTAAAAGTAAGCCACAGCACAGGATGGATTATCTGTTAGCATGGCCAATTGATGTTCACACGCTCTCCTGTGATCATGGTTTAAAGCGCAAAGGGTTCTACGGCAAGGGTTCTCAACTTTCCTAATGCTGGGACCCCTTAATACAGTTCCTCATATTGTGCTGACCCCCAACCATAAAATTATTTTTGTTGCTACCTCATAACTGTAATTTTGCTATTGATACGATTGCAATGTAAATATCTGTTTTCTGGTGGTCTTAGGAGACCTCTGTGAAAGGGTCATTCAACCCCCAGGTTGAGAATGGCTGCTCTATTGTGTTTGCTAGGGTGGCATTTGTCAGCTGAGTTGCGTGTGTGACACCGAGTCTTTTTAAACACAAACTCATGTGTTTCATTCCATATTTTATTCTTCTAGAAAACAGAGAAGTTGGTGTGTTTTCATATTGAAAGAGAGGCAGAATAGCAAGAGAGCAAGAAACAAGGATGCAATTGTAGTCATGGAGATTTTTGACTTTATAACCTGTCTGCTAAAAGTGCTGTACAGGGAATCTGTGTTGCTGAGGCTGGCTGATATGAAATTAAATAACAAAATTAAGTCAACATTTACATTAATGCCCAAATAAATAGCAAATGATTGCTCAACATTAGAAAAATATAAGTATCTCAAACACTGATCAGTTTGAGGGGAGGCAATCCTTTCTGAGTTTAGCAGAAATATGGTACATGTGGTGATAAAAAACAAAACAAATGACCTCCACACATTTAACACAAACTTCGACACCCATATTATTGTTCAAAAATGCAAATTAAACCAATAACAATACCAATCAACTTTTGCCCTGTCCATTGTATATTTTGTTTAAATATAAAAAAACATGTTATAAAACTTAATCTTAGCCAAAGGCTGAGCAGCTGCGAATAATATTCCATTAAATAAATGTTCATGGCTAATATTTGTATAATTGACTAAATAGTCTAGAGTTATCCTTGAAGTTCGGCAACACAACACTGTGAAATTCCTGATATTTTTACATTTTGTAAAAATACAGATATAATAATTCATAATCAGGAGCATAAAAATCCAAAGATCAATATATTGTATGCATGTGCACATATATAACACACATGTACATATATGTGTCTGCGCACATACATATTCACACATATGGGAGGCTGATTTAACTTTGAGGGAAAGATTTATTTCAAATTACACATTAACATGGAAGGCAAATTTATTGGTATCAAAATGACAAATCTTAAATAAATAAATTCATAAAATAGTGAACTGATTCTTGGGGCAAGAGGGACAGGGTCTGTTATACAATCTGTAGAGTCCAAAATATCAAGGAGCTTTCACATCACATCTTTAGCCTATGATTGACATAGAGCTGAAGCCTGGGAGCTGCAGGAATCTGAGCAACTGACTCTGCAGTATCTCTTAAATGCAGGGTGAGCAAAAAAACCGTGCACCATTCTGTTCAGGTTTATCCAGTGATCCTCAGGTAGTCATTTGTTCAGCCTAAAGGAGTGTTTCCAGTCTGCTTCAGTCACGTGTCTGAAAAGACACGGAGCAAGGGAGGAGTGGTTCTCAAATCTAACTGTGAAGTGTTACAGAAGGAGAGTGGGGAGCAGGAGGGAGGGGTGGGTCTGGGAGTAGGGAGAATGGGACAGAGGGAGGATGTGGAGATGGAGGGATGGAGGGAGAAAGAGGATAGGAGGAAGAATTCTCAGACTCCATTGTACCACGTCAGCATTTTACCACCCCAGCCGCAAAATTCATCATGATATGTCAACCTTAGCTGTAGGCTTATTTTAAAAATGATCTAATGGAGCAAATTCTATACAAGCAAAAAAAAAAAAAAAATCTGAACCACTATTGGAAAAATAAAATAATGTAACATTTTAGGATGTCAAAATGCACATTGTTAGTGACTTTTATTGTCTGCCTCAAAAGACATTTTTAGAATAATTTACGGAAATAAGATGGTTTTAATGGTTTTTCAGTCTGAAGACAGAAAGACCAACTTTATTGTAAGCTGAATTTCAAGTTCAATTTCAAAAGATATTCAAATGAGATTTCTATTTTGTTTCTTAAAACAAAATACAAGCTTAATAACAAATCCCCTCTCAGTTTTAAAGTGGTCAAACTAAAGTGTTTTAGCTAGTTAGCAAAGATTAAATATAAATCCCCACACGGTGATTCAAAACTCAATTATAATGCTAATGTTCAGAGAAAGAAATATTTTCTTTTATGGGGGAGAACACAATGCCTTAAAGTTAGAAACTTTAACAACAATTTCTAAATTTGCCACAAGATGGAACTTTAAAATTATTAGGGGAAATTTAGTAGGTCAGTACCCCCCGCCCATATGAACTAGCTTGTTCTTAGTTGTATTAGGTACTTGTCTACTCCCATGACAAAACACCATGACCAAGACAACTTATAGAGTAAAGCATTTAATTTGGGTTCTCACAGTTCCAGAGTGTGAGTCTATCACCATCACAGGGGGCATGGCGGCAGGCAGGTATGATGTTGAAGGGACAGCTGAGAGCTTGTTATCTTGAGATACAAGCGCTTTTGAAATCTCCAAATCCACCCTTGGTGACACACCTCCAACAGAGCCATACATACTTCCTGATCCTTCCCAATACTTCCACCCACTAATGACTGAGCACTCAAACAGATGGTCCTATGGGAGTCACTCTCACTCAGACTTCAACATAAGTCACTGACTTAACTTTTGTTATCTAAGAGGTTGAATAAAGTATCATATCACTCACTTCTGATCTACCATTGCCTTTCCTTGACATCACATTGACCTTGATATCAACCCTGATACTATTGCTAGAGTTTATGGAGTTCTTAGACATGAAGGGAATCTTGTCTTCCTTTATTGCTTTATCAAATAGATCAAGTAAGTCTCCAAATAAATACAAATATCTGAAGCATGATATCCTAATCAGATAATGAGGTAAATGCTGAAAGATCAGAGAAGCAGAGCAGCCAGCCACCAGAAACTTCTTACCTCAGACTGAGTGAGGGAGATGCTGCCTGTACCTCCCTAGTGCCAGAGTTAGAGGTGAAAGTTTCTCATGTGCTGGGATCAAAGGCATGAGATCCCAAGTTCTGGGATCAAAGGTGTGAGCCACCACCACCTAGCTCTGTTTCTCTTTTAGGCGAGTTCAATCTCCTGTGGCCCAGGGTGGTCTTGAACTTCTGATCTTCCTGCTTCCTCCCAAGTGTGTATGCTACCACTTAAAGGTGCCTGGCCTCTATTGTTAACTAGTGGCTAGCTCTACCCTTTGATCTCCAGGCAAGCTTTGTTTGTCAGAACACAAAGTATCATACAACAAATATTTGGTGGGAATTTACATATGTGCTCATATTAAAGTTCAAACAGTCTATGAACAAAAATGTTCAGTGCTATTTTTGTATTCCTTTTATCCCTTTCTAGTAGTGAGAGTTTTCATACATGCACAAAGTGTGTTTTGATCAAATCTACCTCCCATTCTCTCTCCTCCAATTCCTCCCACTTACCCTCTATCATAGCTTTTCCTTCCCAACTTCATATCCTCTCTCTCTGGTTAAATACCACGGAGTCCTCTCAGTACATGTCTATGCACGTAGGTGTAGAACCATTGCTTCCCTGAAAAAACTCACACTCTCTTCCCAGCAGCCATCCATTGCCAACAGCTTCTCAGGAGGGGTGGGAACTATTGAATCCCTCCCTGCTTTGGGGGGGTCTTTGCTGTCTTTATTTTACATGGGTCATATCCATGCAATCAGAGCTACGGTGAATTTATGTATACCATGGCCCTATCATGTCCTGTAAATACCGTTGTGCTACAGAAACTTACTCTCTCTCACTCTTAGAATCTTTTTTTAATCCCTATTCCAAGATGATCTCTGAGCCTCATGGAGAACATGTGATGCTCCATTTAGAGCTTTGCATGGAATCCATTGTCCCTTATTTTCTGTGTTTGACCAAGTGTGGATCACTGCATGAATTGCCATCTATTGCCTAAGGAAGTTTCTCTGATGATCGTTGAGAGATCTCCTAGTTTATCTGTAGAAAGAAAAGAACTTGGTGGGACAGTTTATTACTGTGACCATCTAGCGGCATTATGCTTCACCATATTCTTAGGACGTATATTAGATTAGGTATAGTGGAGGTAACAGGAATTAAAACAATGATTGGTCGATAAAGGGAATAGGATGAGGTACTGGGAGACATTTTTTTTTTCCAGCAGAATTATAGTTATCTGAAGTAACTTCAGAAAAGATTCCTGACTTATGGAGAAATCAAGCTATCACAATTATAAATGGGAATCACTCACAAAGCATCAGTCATTCAAGCCCTGTGACATAGTCTTCATGTCAGCTATCCTTATATGACCCCTTGTTACCAAAAAGACATGAGTAGCAATAATATATGCTATTTGTGCCGTACCAAATGCACTAGCTTCAGTCTGAGTTCACTGGAGTAAAAGGTAATGATTGCAGAAGCTGAGCACATGATAAATATAATTTTGTTTTGATACTAGCTGAGCATGAGTTTCTCTAAAACAACTTCAGAGAGCTAGACCCACACAAGATTTTCTCAGAAGCCCCGATGAAAGGACAAGGGGAACTTTTGTTTTGTGTCCTTGTCCAGATGTGGACTTGCCAGAGCTGGTCTAGGACGGGAGCCAGTGTCTCCAAGAAGTCAACACGGCAGTTTCTGGGAACTTGACTCTTCCTCCTGGGCTGCGGTTGTCAGTTCTTAGGAAGCTGTGTTTGAGGAGTCCTGTGTTTTCTTTGTGAACACTGTCTGACTGAGCTCTCTATTGACCTTTACCAATACCATCCCCCAATAGAATATATGATGCCGTACTTCTTAATAAACTTGCTTGGCATAAGTCATCAGCTTATTCAAAATCTCCTGGACATGGCCATTGCTTTTGTCTTCTTTATTTCTCATCTCCAGTCCTCATTGACATCTCACTGTTTTGGATTATTTCTGCAGGTTAGGGTCAAATAACCTCTAGACCCGTACTGTTACAGCATGTGGTCAAGGGGCCACAACTAGACTCAGCATCACCACACTCCTCCACATGGTGCAATAATCAATGCAATCAGTTATCAGCCCCAAATATCCATTTGGCCTCTGCTTCACAGTTCACAAGGAAAGATTTCTTCGAAATACACTGCAAAAAGCAGTACTGTGCTGCTGTTCTCTGAAGTCCATTCTCAATATAGTAATTTTCCTTAAGAACCTAAACCATATACCCTGTCATAAAACTATATAAATAACCTAAATCAACTTCATTTTGCTTCGCTTTGCTTTAATTCCCCCCAAATTTGGAATATCTTATCAAAATTACCGCTTAACACAAGAGCGCTTAACACAGGATGGAGTCTGTAGCCGTTGCTCAAGAATGCAGTTCTCCAATCTGCAGCCCAGAAAATAACCTGTGTGATGTCTGCCTTCCTTCTAACTTGAATGGGTTAAGGCACAGCCAGATAGCTCTTTGGACACGATTTAGTCATTTAGCAACAAAGATTCATCACCACTGATGTGGATGGACACAATGCAGTCTGTTGAGGGCCCAGATCGAATGAAATAGGAGGAAAGGACATTTTTTATCCCTCTCCTGAAGCCAGGACATCAATCTTCTGTCTTTCAACAGTGGTCCCAGAGACATGATTCAAAGGTCTGGGACTGGGAGTGATTTCTCTGGCTTCCTTGGTTCTTGAACCTTCAGAACCAACCTGAATTATACCATTGGCTTTCTTTATAGGTTGAAGGAAATAAATGGTGGGACTATATAAGTGTATAAGTTCAGATTGATAGACAGATGGTAGATAGACAGACAAACAGATGGTATATGGTAGATAATGGATAGATGATAGATAGATAGATAGATAGATAGATAGATAGATAGATAGATAGATCTGTGAGTATATGTAAGATAGGCATATAATGGAGACCATCAATTAACATACCTTGAACACATGTAAAATTTCACAGATTCCAGGCTGTTTTCATTCTATGGTCATTTAATTGGTTAGTCAAGTGAATGAATTTATACATTTTAGTTTAGTTAGTTTAGTTAGATCATCTATTCAAGTACCTCCTCCCACTTCTAGTCTGACTCATTTCAAGCTTCTCCTTCACAAATGGCATGCTTAAACACTTAGGTAAATTCAGTATGACGTTCATATTGATAATGTATAAAACACAACAAGTTAAGAATTTTGTGTGAAATTATAGGAAATGCCTTGGGCTGACATGAGATCATGTTCATTCAGTGCTTATTACACACACATAATCAAACCATGAAAGGGGGAAAACTTAAAGGAAGAAGAGATCACTGCAGCCCATAGTTTCAATCCATCATGATGGGGAAGGAGTTACAGCCATATCCTACACTAGGAAGCAGACAGAACCAGAGATAATATACTCTCAAGGACCAGGTCTCCAAGATCCACTCTGTGTCTAGAACCTTCTAGAACAGTGCTACCCACCAATGAGTGAGCATTGAAATCTGAACCTGTGCAGAATTTTTCAAATTCAAACCATAATAATGTGGGGAACAATGAATATCTACACTATAAAGAACGCAATAATATGTATGTTCTATTAATGTTCTTCATTTCATCAGTATAGGAAATATATGCTTGCCAAAATTTGTGCTATAGAAAAAAATAAATGCTGGATGAGATATTATAAAAAGGTGATATTTACTAAATTATGTATAAGTTGGATAGAACAAGAAATAAGTGTACATGTTAGAAAAGTATAAGCAAGTGCAATGGGATTGAATATCATTAAAACATATATAATGTGTATATATGAAAATGTCATATTGAAAACTATTATATACAATTCATATATGCTATTAAAAACTCAAAATAGAGTATTTTCCCAGATGATCTGTTAAACATTTAAAAATATTAAAGGACAGGATAAAAGCCATAGGCATGATACTTATGATATTCTCTCTTCTTCATAATCATATTGGTGTGGTGTGCTGTATATATGACTGGCATCAGCAATATTAAGTTAGTAGGAAATATGATCCCATTGCCACAGACATAAGTACAGAGGTAAGTCACCACAGGACTTGGGGCTGAGATGCTCTGATGCTGCTTAGACTCGGGTCTTAGATCTGTTCTGTAACAAATCCCAGCCCTATCAATACTTAAAAAGATTTTAGACAAACTTTTTATACTTTATCACACTGGAATGACACTTAATGTACTCAACACACCTAGAACAAAGATCAAGTTAGAAAGAATTGAGTCATTCAGTTGCTGCATAGACCAAGCATAACAAGATATGTAAGAGATAAGGTTCGTTCCTTTTACAAGACTGATCTTTCCTCTCCTCTCTTGAATATATAGCATAAAATAAAACAATCCATGAAGACAGCAAATGAACTAAAGCTGCTGGTGTTTCATTGACCAAGAGCAGTTAGTAGAGCTCATGCTAAGTCTTCCTGCAGTGCTGAAAATGCTGTGAGAAACAATAAACATTTGTGCTTGATAGGGATTTGTTATAAGTGAGCGCAAAGGCATTTGAAGTCCTGTCTTTATTATCTCACAAATGTCATTTTTGAATTATTCTTTTCCTGGAGAACTCTAGCTAGAGGTAAAATTTTCTGGAGAACTTAGAAGACATCACATGATGTATGTTCTAGTAACTATGGTTGATTTTAAAAAGTTACTCATTGATTTAATTGTTACCCCCACTACATAAATAAGTGCCCTATATAAATAAACTCTCTTCCTGGTAATTTGAATGACATAAACAAATAACTCAACAGTAGTTACAGTTTTGTGCTTGGCAGCTTCTTAAATACTTCACTAATAATTTGTTCAAAAATTCACAAATTCCTGTTAAAGTAACACAATTCGTTTCTGTAGTTTCAATGACTATCTTCATGACTCCAAATACAGAGATTGATGAACCCAATTTTCTATACAAAATATGGAACTAGTTGAAATAACTATCCTCCCACTCAAATAACAGATATCATCAACTAGCCTGGCCATCCTTAAACTCTGCTCTGCTATCTACAGTAGTATCTAAATTCTACATGAAAATGTTTTTGTTTCTGAATTTAAATCAAGTACTCTCCTTCCTGAAGTCACACAGCTAAAATTTAATTCTTATTGATGTGTTTTATCAGAAATCAGGGTTATTTTTGTTTTGTTTTTGTTCCAAAACAAAGAACTGCATGTAAGTATGGCCTAAAGTAGCTATGTTTCAACTGGAAGTAAAACCAGTAGAATGTTAAATAAAATCATAATGTTTTCATGTAGTTTACTATTGAATATATTGATCCATTTCCTCATTTCCATCTTGATAATTGTTTCCTTCAATAAACGAAAAGCATTGGCTTTTTGCCTTCTCAGTACAGGGCTGTCTGATCACTATTGGTACACTAAAAAAAAAATTGCAACTCATAGTAGAGGTGCCTCTTATTTAAGTTAAGGTAAATTCAGAGATTACTACAGAATACCAAAAATGTAAAGATCAGCATTTAATTATGAATCAAATTTCCATTAACTGAATGGACTGATTTAGGAAGTTCTGCGAGTCCTGTAATTTCCACAATTGGCTTTGATAAATACTGGCTGGTTGTCAGTCATCAAGATACAATTGTCGATTCAATTGACTGTTACTGAAACTGGTTGAAAATGTTCTCAGAGAAAACAACCCGGTTAGAATTTCTTTCTTCAAGAGGCATCAATATTTTTAAAATATCACCATCACTGTCAACATCTATTGGATGTCAATGCCCATAAACACTCCAAGTCCCTGATAATTTGGAATAAATTATCTTCCATGAATAGTTAATTTAAGTAACAGTTTGTGATATAAAATAATTTTCAGAGTGGACTGATGGGAGATGCCATTATGTATATATGTTTCTCATACTGGTTAATGAATAAAACACTGTTGGCCAATAGGAAAGAAAGACAGGCGGGACTAGGAGACAAGGAGGAAAGAGGAAGTAGTAAGAAGGAGTCAAGATGGAGAGACTGGGGAGACGAGATGCCTGCTTTATTCCCCGGTAAGATGAGGCCACGTGGAAATACATAGATCAACAGAAATGGGTTAATAATTAAGGCTGAGCTAGCCAATAAGAAACTAGTACCTGGCCAACAGCATCATATCAAATACAGAGTCTCTGTGTGTTAATTGGGGCTGGCGCGGCGGTGGGACCAGACCAGCAGCGGGAGGAAAAACCATACTCCTTTCAGTGGACTAAAGACCATGCTTTAGATATTCAGATACCTGTTGAGTAGTCAGAATTTTAGTAAGACACAGCAATTCAGCCATTCCAAGTAATTCATTATGTTCAAAAAATGAGTGAGGTATTATCTCAAGATGTCCAAGATAACAAAATACACACTTACAAAAGTCATCACCCAAAGAGGCTCTGAGAAGTAAAATGGCATTTGCATACATAAACAACCTATGGAACAGAGACTCCCACGGCAACCAGTTTGCCTGCAGTTACAGAAGAGTTTGCAAGTTTTAAGGGCAGAAAGAGGAAGTTTGACTTGCCCCAGCCATTTATCAAGAATTATGACCGTGGGAAAAAAATCTAAAGTTACTAAGTCCAGAACAGAGTTGCATGGACCATAACAACACACAATTCCCTAAAAACATTCTTTCTCAACAGACAACTTGCCAAGTGTCAGCAAGTTCAGCCAGTGGTCGCAGCAGTGTAGTTTAAGCATCAAGCACAAACAGTATTGAAAGAAGGGTACTCAGAGGAGACAACAATACATACATGCCTGCAGGAGTACCTGTTACCTCTGTTTAACAGGCATCCATTCCAGTAACCTGGGTTCGGCCTTGCTCACATCCCATATTAGCCCTTAATATGCAAAAGCAGATAAAGCATAACCAGTCCCTAGGGCAGAACCTGGCTACTCTGTGGACAGCGGAGCATCCAACCTGGACTCCCACACCGTATCTGGAGATGTTATGTTCTTTGACTTCATGTTTGCATGCCCCTCAGTGCAGTGTGAGATACTGGGTTGCTCCATTTACAAAGATGTCTTCCCAGGTTGCACATGTAGGAAAGGGGGAAAAGAAAGTAGATGACAAGCATCCAGGGGTGTGCAGTGTTTCATTAACGGCCATCTATTTCAACATGCTTATTTTGTTTTTGTTTTCATCATAGCTGTCAAGTTTCAGACAGGTGAGGCTATTGATAGGAAGTTAAATTCAAGCATGAGAAAATGGGCAGTTCCTAGGAGAGTAATTTATAGAAAAAGGCTGCAAAATAAAGATTCGCACTGTGACACTCTGCCATAGTACCAAAGAGTCAAAAGAAATGTCACAAAGACCAGGAGATGCTTCAGAAAGAGGAAGGGAAGGCATAGGGTTTGTTGAGGAGAGCAGAGGAGGTGAGGTGAGCAGAAAGGGTGATGTAAGTTCAAACCAATCTAACTGCAGAACTGCTTTCAATAGGTTGTTATTGTAAGGAGGCTTTGTAGCCCAGCTTGTGTTGGACTAGAACTGAACATGTGTGCTATTCAGGTTAGAAAAGCTCATGGTAATTTTGATATAATTATTTATAATCTATTCAGATGTGTACTTCACTACACATATTTTTGATACCTGTGCATATAATTAGTCACTTTTCAAAATACTAATTTCCATGCAATTGCCAATTGTTCCAAGATGCTTCACATAATTATCTGACAAACTCTTGTTGGAGTCTGGCCAGGCCTGTGCATGCAAAGCAAAGTAGAAAAACTGGAGTTGTTATATGGGAAATTCAGAAGAGCATAATCATCTGAACCATTCAGGCAACTCCATGACACTGAACATGAATTTCTTTTTATTTTATTTGCATTCATCTGAGCACAACTATTCCTTCTGGGCCAATATTTTTCTCATGCAACGGTACCAACCACAGCAGGCCTGCATCTTTCATCCTTCCCATGGTAGTGGCAACACAGCAATCAGTGATGTAACCTGAGACAAGAATTATCTTTAGATTTCTCACACCTCTGAGAAGTAAAGGCAAATCGAAGTAAAATATCTTTGGTAATAGGTATTGAATTGCTGGTGCTTATGGATTCTGAGAAGTTAATAGAGTCGCATAGTACTCATTTGTAGTTATAACTATGGAATTAAAAAAAATGCCAGAGTCTGATTATGGGGGAAATCCTCTTTCTGGACTTATCAAATAAAACCAGATAGATAGATAGATAGATAGATAGATAGATAGATAGACAATGATAGATAGCTAAAAGATAGATAGAAGTAAATAGATGACAGATGGGTAAATTGATGATAAATACCTAGATTTTTTTAAAAAAATATTTATATTCCTTTGTGTATGTGTTTTACTGTATGTAGTGCGCTGCATGTATGCAGAAGCCCATGGAGGTAAGAAGAGTAATCAGATTCCATAAAACTGGGGCTACAGGTGTTTGTATACTGCTATGTGGGTTCTGGGTATCAAACCTGGTCTTCATCAAGAGAAGTCACGGATCTTAAACACTAGACTCACTCTCAGCCCCAAACAGAGAGATATTGATCAGAGTAATGTTGATTTTTCTTTGCCAAATGAGAAAAATCTGTTACTCACCAACAGCAATTAATTTTATGATCTCTGAGAAAAATACAATCATCCCTTGCCTCTTTCTCTTCATTTATGGATATATGAATGATTGACATATGATAACTATCTCAAATTTGTCTCTGGTGGTGTTCACATAACTCTAGAACTATTATCTACACAATTCTAGCTTCAAAAACAATAATGGTTTACTCTTAGAGAATTTCTACATATGTCTTAGTTAGGGTTTTATTGCTGTGAAGAGACACCATGACCATGGCAACTCATAAAGAAAACATTTAGTTGGGGCTGGCTTACAGTTTTGGAGGTTTAGTCCATTATCTTCATGGCAGGAAATGTAGTGGTGTACTTGAGAAAGAGCTGGGAGTTCTAAATCTTCATTTACAGGCAATAGGAAGTGAACCATGTCCTACACTGGGCATAGCTTGAGCATATGAGATGTCTGACATTGACACACTTCCTCCACGAGGCCACACCTACTCCAGAAAGTCCACACATCATAATGGTATTATTTCCTATAGGCCAAGCATTCAAAACCATGAGTCTGTGGAAGCCTAACCTATTAAAACCACTACAATAACTATTCAATATACTTTGTTCATTTCCACCCCTTACTCACATTCTTGTCCTCTCAGATTGCACCCCAGACCATCTTCATGTCTTCTTTCCTTATTTATTTACTTGCTTACTTGTTTATATAAACCTCTGGGTCTAGTGCTGCTCTTTCATCTACCAGAGCACACACCAAAAACTATACCTCTGAAGGAAACTTAGACTTCTAAATCAAACAGCCATCAATGGCTAATAGCTACTCAGCTAGGCATGAGTAGGCATTACATCCTCCATCCATACTGGAGTGTTGGCTGATCTCATGCTGGCAACTGCAGCTCTTGTGGCTGCACAGCTACAATGACCTGCTCCTGCTATGTTAAGAAACTATTTACAATGCTCTTCCCCGTTCTTACAATCTTTCTGTCCTTTCTTCTATGATGTCTCCTGAACCTTGAGGGAAGGGGGATAATACAGATGCCAGTTTGGGTCATGAACACTCCACAGTCTCTTGTTCTCTGTGCTTTAACCAGTTGTTGGTCCCTGTCTTAACTTCCATCCACCACTAAAAGAAACTTCTGTGCCGAGGAATGAATATTACACTGATCTCTGGGTATAAATGTAGAAGGTAGTTGGATATTATGTCTTCTTATGGGGTTAAATCCACAGTTGCTTGGACCCTGGTAGTTGGACATAACAGTTGAAACTCATGGTACAAATGGTCTTTCTTCTCATTCTGGACAGGAAAAGGAGAGTGAAGGGGAGATTTTCAGCTATGATTACACTCAAAATAATGCTCTCACTGGCCAACTTCATCCAGTGAGTCTCCGTGTGCATGTGTGTGTGTGTGTGTGTTTATGTGTGTGTGTGTGTGGGGTGATGAGGACTGAACTTTGGTTTTCACAGATGCTAAATTCTCAGTCTACCACTAAGATATATTTCTAACCCATATCCCCTAGACTGTTCAAACTTTTAGCCTACCAATGGATTAAATAATTTACTAGGTCAGATACTTCTTGGACTTGCCCATGGAAATCACCTCATAAACACACCTAGTCCTTTATTAAATGTCTCCTAGATGTTTCTCAGTCACGCTCAAGAGTCAATACCTAAATATTCAGACACTGCAATAGTCCCACTGTAATTTGCTAATTACAAAGAGCTGTCACCTTCAAGCATGTTTAATTTCTGCTTTCTCAAGTCCTTTCAAACTGATATTTTATAGTAGCAGGTAGTTTCTCAAATGCACACAGTGACCAATGCTGACAGGAGCATTCAAGAAGACTCTATAAATTCCAAGAATGGCCTCAACATGTGCTTCTGCTCCCATTCCCAAAATTTTATCTCTATGTCTTCAAATCAGAAGCTCTCCAGTATCTATTGGGTTTGCAATCTCTGCACTATCAGCTGTGACTATTGTCAGTAGGAAATAGTCTGGGGGTGATAAACGAGCCTACCCCAGCATGTCATCCTTGGGAATCATTAATTTCCCCTTGATTTTCAGGAGCCTGAAAGATTCTTCTCCTAACTCAGTGTAGTAGTTTAGGTATCTCTAGTAAAAGAAGAAATCTTGGCTTTTGTCACTCTGTCTTCTAAATTAGAATTATCAATTACTAATGTATTGCTACTACAATGCTGGCTATCAATATAGAGCCATCTATTGGGATGCATTCTTACTTTGAGTGGCAGAGCTCACAGAGATGAAAAGCGAATTTGAATCATTATCAAGATAAGCCTTAGAGATAGCTCACCTCAGGAAATTTTGTAGGCACTCTTTCCATAATGTATAAATGCACGCACTCGATTGACTTCTGTGAAAGATTTTCATTTTCAGTATTTTGTATAAGGTACCTCTTATCTGTCATGATACAGAGTCTTTCTCTAAAGCATTCTCATATTCAAAACGGGCTGAAATGTGTTCCCTGGTGTTTCTAGATTTTTAAATCGTTTATTTCACAAGAAAAGTGCATATAAAGAGAAGGCATTCTATAACCAAAAAGCTTGTCTTTTCAAACAGAGGAGTATTTAAACTCTCAGAAACTGGGTGCTTTGTGCCTGGTTTAATGGAATCATTAAAATGACATGAAACCGTGAAATGAGTTTTACAGTTCTGTGCATGTCTGTCAGATGATTTTATAAACTGTGGTCCGGAAACTCATTTTAGCAGACTAAAGTTTCAGGATATTATTAAAATGCTAATAAAATAATTTTTTTGTGTTTCAAATTATGACCTTTTTATGGTCACATATTTATCAAGGGGTATCTGCATCCATCTTTTTACAGTAGCCTGAAGTTAGTTTTTTCCATTTTTGTTTGTTGTTTTCATTTTGTTTTGTTTATGTGACGGGGTTTCCCTATGTAACAGCCTGGCTGTTCTAGAATTCACTGCGTAGACCAGGCTGGCCTCAAACTCAGAGATCCACCTGCCTCTGCCTACTGAGTGCTGGGATTAAAGGCATGTACTACCACCACCTGACTTCTCTCTCTCTCTCTCTCTCTCTCTCTCTCTCTCTCTCTCTCTCTCACTCACTCACTCTTCCTCTCTCTCTCTCAGTGTGTGTGTGTGTGTGTGTGTGTGTGTGTGTGTGTGTGTGTGTGGGTGGGTGGACAGGGGTTCTCTTTGTAGCTTTAGAGCCTGTCTTGGAACTCACTCTGTAGATCAGGCTGGCCTTGAACTCATAGATATCTACCTGCCTCTGCCTTCTGAATTCTGGGATTAAAGCCGTGAGCCACCATGGCCCCGCTTGAAGTTTTGATATGTCTATACATGAGGGGTTTTGATTTGTATCCCTCCCTGTTCCCTTTCCCCTAACTCCCCTCACATCTCCCCTTCCCTCTCATTTTGTGACTTCATCTATAATTATTGTTACACACATGCACGCATTCACACACGATATGCACATAACCCACTGAGCTCATTTATAGTGATGCTTGTATGTATGTGATGCAGAGCTGACCATTTGGGATTGAATAACCTATCAGCGAGACTTATCCCTGGAGAAGAATGGTTCTCTCTCTCTCAACAACCATGACTGCCTATAATTCTTCATCTATAGATGGGGTTTATGAAGTTTCTCTTATCTTCATTGGCACAGGTATTTTGTACTTAATTATCATTAGTTTTCTGTCTTTAATTCTTCAGTTTTGAGGGTTTTTTTTTAAATTTCATTACCAACATAAATTTCACTGAATCCTTTTAGAATATGAAGTTTCTCTGATGCAGATGTGGTTGGGATACAAGGTGAGGACAGAGGGAAACTTTTGAAAGAAACTACCATGGCCAGAGGGACCTTAGCCCCGGGAGAAGAGCCTACTGATGAATTCCCCTAAACGAATATAATTTCTCACTCTTTATAACTACTAATCTTTAAATCCACAGGTAAGGGTAGCACTTACCTTTTTTATCTAAGAAGGTTTTTTTTGTTTTGTTTTGTTTAGCCACCAATAGAGAATATTTCAAAGGTCCATACCTGTTCAAACTGCAGAGAATGAGTGACCATGAGGTATCCAACACCAATTGATGTAATAATGTAACACACACACACACACACACACACACACACACACACACACACACACATATAATTCTTAGGAAAAAACATGGAAGTGAGTTCAGAAATATTGTGGGAGGTAGAGGCCAAGATACTTGCTCTAGATAATGTGATTTAGACATGACAGAAAAAAATGCAGCCATAAAAATCTCATTGTGTATTTGTCAGAAGACCAATATAATGACATCAGTTGTTATGTCATCACAAACAGGGGAGATTTCATGTGTCCTGTCCGTAGACAAAGAGGTGCAGGTGATCGATGATTGCTAAGAGAGGGTATTATTTTCCTCCAAATGAAGAGGCTCCTGCATACACCATCCAGTCCCAGAAGGACAGCCTTAACATATATATAAAATCAACACTCAATGTACTCAGTAGGTTATAGGTACGTATGTGTATTTATATGTATATACTTTTAATAATTCATAATAATTAAAGAAGAGATCATGAATGTGGAAGAGAGGGAAACCTGGGGGTGGTTTGGATGAGGATGGAGTAGAAATGAAGGAGATGCAGTGTTTATGCATGAAATTATCAGTGAAAATAAATTTTAAAAATGTTTTAAGTTTACAAAGTTTAAGGGCGATTGCCAGGACTCACATTTCTAAAGCAGCCTTCCTGACTTTTAATACCCAAAATGCTCCATAAGTTTTTGCTTTCAGAACTCTTAAGTTTTCCCCTTATAAAAATTTGTGAGTACTCAAGCATCTCTATATTATACATGCATTTGATAGGAATTGATGAACATCTATGTAAGAGACTATTCCAAAAAAAGTTAGAGAGAGAGAAGAGGGAGCATGGGAATCATAACTGAGTACAGACCAAAACCCAAAAGGAACAATGATAAAGTTGGCCTCCTTTGCCTTTGCTTTGCCTCATTTGTCCTAACAGCTCCCGTGTTATAGCAACAGCTACTGCCATGAAAATGAAAGGTAACAACCTTTCCTTCCAAGAACTTGGTGAAATTAGAGTTCCAGAAAAATTAACAAGATTAAGAGCATGACAACAAGGACCATTATTAGAGACATTAAGAATGCTTTGCGCCCAAAACTTACATGGGAAGAAGTCCTTCTTCCTGATGCTGAAACGAGTCTCAAGACACATCTTCATATCTCACCGTTGTGAGTCTCATCAGAGCTGCCAGAGGTTCTCACAGACACTTCATCTAATCCTTATGACAACTATGGAAGTTAAGAATCATAGAGCTTAAAATGAGACAGGAGCTCAGTTGACTATCAAGGGGCCACAGGCCTAACTGTGTGAGGGCAGACAGGAAGGAAGGAAGAAAGAAAGAAAGAAAGAAACGAAGGAAGGAAGGAAGGAAGAAAGGAAAAAAGGAAGAAAGGAAGAGAAGGAAGGCAGATAAATGGAGGGAAGACGTTGGAGGAAGGGGGAAGAGGGGGGATGGATAGAAAAAGGGGGAGGGAGGGACCACCACTCTTCTCTCATGAGTATCTGGAGCAATTGGGTTTTTAAGGTGTGTGAGAACAGAGAGGATTTTAAAAGAGAGGAAAGATAGGCAAAGAGAGGGAATGGGTCAGGACGGGAAGGAAATGAGAGGAAGGGGAGGGACCGGAGTGGGATGGGAGAAGAAAAGGGCGGATGGAGGTTTAGCCATTTTTATTGATGCTTTTCAAAGATGAACATGAAGTATGTGACACGGCTCGGCATTCCAACCTCTTTTGTGGTGTCACCCAATATCACCCTGGAGAAAGCGACATTAGTCAATGATGATCTCCAATCACTTTATCTTTTGTCAGTGGAAATTTCTGAGGGATCTGGAAAACATTACTACCTTCAGGAAAAGATGGGATAAGCCCCAGTGACACGCTCAGGTCCACCCTCCATCATGCAAGCCAGAAACTGTCTGGCTTGACAACTCAATGGGGCTGGAGTAAGTGGCATTTTGCCCTTGCTACAGATGGCAGGTATTTTAAGTGCCACGCCTTTTTAAGTGATGAAAATGAAGTTTGAGACGAAAACAGGACTTCAGCAGAGTTAGAACTCCCTCTGTCCTCAGAAGCCCTCTGCTTGGCTTGGCTCTACATTTGGCAAATCTGTTCCAGAAGGAGCAGATGTCTGGCAGCCGCTCAGACCTGACCATCTCCCAACTCTCTCGCCCAGAAAGAGCCTTTACCAAACGGTTTTGCAGCTATTGTTTGGACAGCTGTTGCAAAGGATTCATTTCAAGAAGGCAGGTTGTTCTATTTAAATGACGGTAGAAGATTGAACTGAATTCTCCATGCTTGCTTTGCAAGTACTTTACCAAATTATCTACCTCTCCAGCCCTGATCACAGTATAGGGATGGAAAGAGGAAGTTTTACAGTTATCTCTTGCTAGTCTATTGAGACTTCACTTGCTGTATCCTAGTCATTAAATGACATGATGTCACCACGAAGGAAGGTTAGCAACACTTAGTAGAGGAAGAACTATGCTATTCCTCACATGACTTACAAATTAGACTTTAACTCTGCCCATAGAACTGCCATTGCAAGGGGAAGGCAGCACTGGGATGTCTCATTTCTTTGTACAAAATTCTAAACTACTTGAAATACTTTCAGTCATAGGAGGATACAGATAGACCATAACCCAGGATATTTTGACTCTATGCTGCCAAAAGCACTCTGTTTTATTTATTTCTTTATTTTTACCTCAAGTACAGATAGTAAGGCATGCTAACCTTACAGTATAGTTTTGTACAAAACCCTATCCAATTTTATCTTCTGAAATCCGTGTTGGTCAATCAGTCATTAGACACATGAACTTTGGGGTATATAACAGGCAAACCCAGGAAACTTTTTATCCAGAAATAATTTGCACACTATCTTCCATTCTCTCAAACAATTAGTGAAATTAGTGTTGCTGCTGTATTTTCTGATTGTTTGGGGCTCATTTCTGTTTCTGTGATACCATACCCTGACAAAAGTGATTTAGGGCAGAAGTAGTTGATTTTATCTCATAACTCTAGGTTATGGCCTGTCGGGACAGGAAAGGCATGGTGACAAGGACCTAAGGCAGCTCGTCACATCGCATCCAACAAGAACACAGAAGAGTGCACATGCTCGCTGCTCCGTTCACTTTCTCCACTCTTACAGTTGAGGACCAAACCCAGGGAATGGTGTCATCCGCTGTCAGGCTGGATCTTCCCACATCACTTAACGAAATGAAGACCATCTCCCATAAGGATGTCCACAGGCCTGCCTGCTCTAGACATTCCCTTACTGACAGCTAGATGAGTCTAGGCCATGTCCAGGTGGCAACAAAAATTAAACACACCGCTAACTAACATGCGCTTTCTCTGTGAAATGACAATTTACTCACCTGGTATGGATTTATTTCTCGTAATAGAAGTGCCCTGATTGTATTCAGCTGGAAGACAAGCCAGCCCCAGACTGTCAACAGAGGCAACACTGTCCCTCAGGCTAACAGCATTGTTCACCTCCCTTGTCTTACAGATTTTTTAAAGAGGCTCATTCAGCTATTCCTTCAAAGAAAAGAGACGTGCCATTTGGCTCCAAACTTCAGATGCTAGTGGGGCTGAGGATGGAATTGAGGGAGTACAGCCTAGTGTGGATGGCCAGACAGGAATTTAACAAGTCTCTATAAAGATTTAATAGTACGGAAGAGACCAGATAAGAGGCTACATAATAGGAGCTAAGAGAATTGGGTGTGGCGAATGGATTGGGAACAACTCAAGAGTTAGAGAAAATAGATACCTTGGCATGAAGATGAGCTAGGGGTAAGGCTGCTGTCTTGGAAACAGATGCCTAGGGGGAAAAAAGCTACTGCTATCCTAATACATAGGTGGGAGGAGTCACTTTTTAAGAGAGTGGGAGCAGAGGATAGAAAGAGTGCATTTTCGGAGTAAGGATCAGCATGGTTTTTGGGCATGAGGTAGAAAATGCCAGAAGACCTCTAGTGCTGTGGGTCTGGAACTTAAATACGTCTTAGCTCTGGAGGGGCATTTGAGAGCCTCTACAACATTACACGTAGCTAGAAGTGGCTGTGTTCATTCCTCTTGCATCCCTGAAACATGTTATCTAATGTGTTCATTTAAGGAAGCAATAGCTTACCTTGGCCTCTGCTTTCGGAGGGTTACGGTGTCTTATAGAAGGGAGACTTGTCATCTCAGGTCGCGGCAGTGGGTAGGGTATTCACATGAGAATAGACCAGGAAGCAGAGAGATCAGATTTGAACCAGAGGTAGGTTTAACCTCCAAAGACTCTCCTCTAGTGACCTGCATACATCAGTCAGGCTCCGCTTCCTAAAACGTCCCATATTGTTCAAAATAATCTCACTGTGTTCAAATCATAGGTCTATGGGGGTACATTTCCAATTCAAACAACAGCATGGAGGATACTTAGATAACACTGAGGGTTAGAAAATAACTAAGGAAGAGATCTGAAAACACATCTACATACATCCTGAACAGTCAGAGAAAAACTGGGCATGTCCCCATGGCAGAATCAGAGACACTGATTGTCTTGCTACTGTTGTGTGTTTGGATATTAAACTCACACTGGTCAGCTTTGTTAATCCATGGTCTAATTATTACAATGCTAGTACCCCTCTCTCCGTAGTCTCAACCCTGACTAGGCCACACCATATACTCTCTGGTCTTCAGAGTCTAAATCATATATTTCTGTCGCAACAAACTGTTCTCTTTACTCTCCTTCGGTTATGCGACTCTAGGCCATCACATTTGGAACCATCAGTTGTCTTGAACTGGAACTTGATGTCTTGAGACCTGTATAAACTGTCTTTCCATATTATGTCCTGTGTCTACCCACATCTGAGCATGTAAGGGCGGGTTGGGCTCAAAGAAAATCCAGAAATATGCAGACGATTTTAGAAATAGTCTTTCTCAGAGTCTTAGACCACTGCTATAAATCTCTGCTTTCTCTTCATATGGAAGAGTCACCGCGGCTAGTATCTCAATGTCCTTCTCTTTTAAGGCATTGTCCTGCTGTCATAACAGCAGGTAATTGCAAAGCACCAATCCATAGCTAATTGCTGCTTTGACAAAGGACTCTGAAAGTGTTTGAAAGGCTCTTTAGGGGAAAGTAAGTTCTGTGGAAGTGGAAATGGTTGCCTCAAAGGCCGGTCTGTGAGAGCTGTGGGAAGGAGCTCTCTGAGCCCCGGCATCCGCTTTTATCATTACCACACACTGGGTAATGCCATTTGGGATTGGCATGCTAAGTAAGGACTCAACACACATTTAGATCAATGGGAATTGAGGCAAGAATATGTGCATGGTGAAGTACGGGCTTAACAATTTCAGGGCAAAATAAGAGTAAATGGTAAATAGTGCCATAACAAACTTTCCCAGAGAAACCTGATTTCAAATGTTGACTCCAACACGTCATGGTTATATATCCGCGAAGGAGCTGGCTATATTCATTAGACTTAGTTTCTTCAGATGTGTCCTTCACAGGCTGAATCATGGCCCTGTCATAATTATTGGGGGAAATTAAACAGTACTACATATGTGTGATTAAGTGACGGAGTTGGACATGGGTGGTGCTGCAGGCATGCTCTTTTTCCACAGAAAGGCAGCAAATAGATCTTCAAGAAGCGGTGCAATGGGTACTGTGCTGGGGGCTGGGAGTGGCTGCTGCTCCCCTGATGTCCTTTCATGTCCATGTTGTTTATTACCCAGAGATGCTTGGGGCCGGGAAGGCAAAGCTGGCTCCAAAACAACAGATGATTATGTCCCCAACCAGGCATGCCAATCTGCAGCCCACAGGCCTCCTATGCTCCAGGATGACTGTGAATGTGACTCAACACAAAACCACAAACATAACTGAAACATGAGATTATTCTTCGGTTACTGATTTACAACTCAACTGTGCACGTTTCAAACTTGAACTTTGTAGATTACAGTGTCTTGACGGGATGTTAAAAGTTTGCACAAGCCTACGTGAATGTCTCACCTTATATTCTCTTTTAAATACATGGAGATATAACATATTAATTACATACAATGTACAGGTCAACTCATGGAGGCACGTCCTAGGGCATTTTATCTGCACACTGATGAAGATGGCCATCTAACATCAGGAGAGAAGATTTTAGAAACCCTTAAAGACAGGCATTTTAGTATTAGAGAAAATCAGGCATTTTGGAAAGTGGTTTGACTCATCAAGTATGAAGGCCTTACAGAATCTGTATCCATCTACTCCACATGCAAGCCCATGGGAATAAATGCTGGTTTAAAACAAGATGCTCAGCACAGGTCCTAAGGAAGAAAGACTACTGAAATTTGTATCATAGTGTAAAGAGAATGGTAGCACTTCTGGAGGGTGAAGGTGATGGGGACATTGTCCATAGGGGCAAAGTAATTGTAAGAAGAAAAATTAGATTTACTATTGGGGTTTCTTTCCTTTTTGTTTAATGTTAGAACCAAGCATTCCATCACAAATGGTTTTGTTTGCTCTTATTTTGTTTCTTTTTAAGTATAGCTTCACATGTGTTTAAGGAATATTATTCCAAGAAATATAAAAAAAATAAGATATAAAATAAGTCACTAGAGAGAAATACACTAAAGGAAGCCTGCCATGTTTTAAGACCACTTTGAAATGCCCTACATAAGTATAGAGCAATGTTCTTGACTGTGGATACTAGTCAATAAGACCAATGGAGTCAGAAACAGTGAAGACACATAGGACCAATTAGGCCCAGTATTTTCCAACCTCACTATTCTGTTTCATCTCCTACCTTCTGTTGCTCTGGGAAGTATTAGTGATCTTTGCCAAGCTGATCAGCTTCCAGCCAAGTTGTTCATTTTGTTATTGTTGTATATACATTGCCTATGAAAATCACCTTTTGGCCCAGGATAAGCCCTCCATGTGTTTTGGTTCACCCACACCCATGTCCAGATGGCACTGGGTAGCAGAGGGGCACACAGGACTATTCTGTGCTTTGCAGCAGCCATCTCTCAGCCGTGCCGAAGGTCATCGGAAGCCACATGAGCCACACAATGTTTAGATATACTCCCTGTGTTGTCCTTTCCCAAGTAAAGACACTATATGTAAGAGAAGGGTTATTAGCTTTTCAAAGTAAGGTTATATTCCCATGTAAATAAGATAACCTCAGTGACTGCTGGAAGTATCTAGTGCCTGGATTTCAAGGTGAGTTAGAGACAGATACACCTCATGAAGGGAAATGGCCAGCTGCCTCACCCTTGTTGGAGCAGAAGGCTCTTCAGAGTCGTGAAACATCTCTATTGCCAGTTTACAAAATGTTTTTTAGGGAAATCGTATCCACAACCATGAACAAGAGAATCTGGGTGATATATGTATGTATGAATTTTTCTTCCTCAAATGAACTAATGAATTTTCAGCACAAGCTCAATGCACTTACTCATTTCTGTCCCAAAATGCCTCAAGATGTAGATATGTGATAAATAATAAATTGGTATAAATAAGTGCTAGCTTAAGAAACTAAAATATATCCATACCTGGGATGATAAAGCAGCTGTGAGAAATATAAATATCCTTTATACACAAGATGAAACACATCTCCCTGTGCAATAGTTTTTTTTTTTTTTTTTTTTTTTTTTTTTTTTTTTTTAAAGCACGGCTCCACCTTAAGTATGTCGTCTAATATCCTGCTATCCATTTAGAAACTGCTCGATAGATAAGTGACACTAAACTCACTGTTATGTAACAGAGGGGTCAAATTAATTTTGGAAAATAAGAAAGAAAAAGATAGCTATAAAGTCTCTGTAAATCAGAAATAGGTTGCGACTGTTTGAAGTTAAATGTGAATTGAGTACCAGAATGTCCAGGTTGGAAATGAATCCCAGCATTAGAAGAAAATTGGGTTATTTTGTAGTCACATTGGACACTCGACAGATGTGGGAAATAAATAATTATAGAGATAAAAAGTGCATGCCACCCACTCTACTCTGAAAAGCTATTTTGTGTGACTATCAATGTCTTTTTCTCTAAACTAAAGGCAGACATCATGTTATAGGATCTCACAACAAAGCCTGTAGCTCCAGGTTTATGATCCATCATGACACATGGAAAAATTTGTAGTGCCAAAAATAGCTACCTTTACTTCAACAGTAGTCAGGTGTCTCTGAAACCCCGAGTACACACTAATAAAGTATATATTAAAAACTAGGCGTTGATGCAACATTTGTAACAATGATATGTGAAAATAAGATTTCTAGTACAGGGGAAGATATAACTCTTAATTCCCAAAGCAAGTGGATAAACTCTGAGCCTAGCAGTCTTCATTATTTTCTGGTGGCTGGAAGCATCGTTAAACCACATTGCCTGTGAATAATGAACACTATGGGTCAAGAGGAAAGGTTAGCACCCAGAAGAGTAATGTGGAGTACCCCTGTTCTTCTCCGCCAACCCTCCACTTCGAATAAACAGAATTTGCTGTGAGTAAAATATAAAAAGAAATGTTTACTATGGAGAAAATTCAACCTATTTCTGACATTGAAATAATCCTCGTTTTGAACTCTAGAATGACCTAATTTAAGATCAGCAATGGAGTGATGGCTTTTGAGCTCTTTAATATTACAGAGATGGGGGATGTCTTCCGTATATGTGTTTCTCTTATTGGTTGATGAATAAAGCTCTGATTGGCCAGTGGCCAGACAGGAAGCACAGGCGGGGGCTACCAGATGAGGAGAATGCTGGGGAGAGAACACAGACAGAAGCCGCCCGGAGACACCAGGTAGCTGCTGAAGGAATAACATGCTGGTGCATTCTCCAGAAAGATAAGATGATGTAGAAATACATAGATTAGCAGTTATGGGTTAATAATTAGAGAGGTAGCCAGTCTCTCCCATTGTTTGGTGATTTCACTTAGTTCGCCTTCGTATAAGTATTTATTTTAGGAAGCTCCTATTGAATTAAGTGTCCGTGGTACCCCTCAATGGCCTTTAATTATAGTTTTTTGTTTTACTCTTTTGGGGGGCTCCCAAATAAATACATGGAGGCTTATTCTTACTTAACAACTGCCCTGCATCTTTTGCCTCCGGGATTTCACCTTTCTCTATGTATACCTTTCTTTCCTTCTCACTCGGAGCTGGCTGTGTGGCTGCATAGCTGGTTCCTGGCTTCCTCCTCTCCTTTGTTTTCTCCTTCCCCCCTTTTCTTCTCTTCTTATTCATTCTCTCTGCCCACCAGCCCTGCCTATTCTCTCTCGTACTGGCTGTTCAGCTCTTTATTAGGCCAATCAGGTGTTTTAGACAGGCAACGTAACACAGCTTCACAGAATCAAACAAATGCAACATAAAGTAATGCAACACATCTTTGCACCATTAAACAAATGTTCCACAACATAAACAAATTAACACATCTTAAACTATATTCCACAACACTTAATTTTAGTTATATCTCCCCATATTGCCTCCCTCATTCCCGTCCTCCTTCTCCACACCCACTTGATCCTCTGCCTCCATCATCCCTCCCAATACATCTATAATTATTCTATTTCCTTTACTACAGAGATCTGTCTTTCTCTCCTAGTCACTTACTCTATACCAAACCTCTGAATTTGTATGGATGTAGCTTGCTTATTGACTTGAAAGCTAATATACACATATACCACTTATGAGCAAATATATACCATATTTTTCTTTTGGGGGATATATCTGTTAGGATTTTTTTTTTCTAGGTCTGTCCATTTGCCTTAAAAGTTCTTGATGTCATTTTTTTTTAACAATTTAATAATACTCCATTGTGTAAATGTAGCACACTTTATTTATTCTTCTATTGAGGGACATCTAGGTTGTTTCCTATTTTTAGATAATATGAGTAGAGTAGTGATGAAACATCCTTTGGGAATATGACCAAGAGCCATATAGCTGGACCTGCAGTAGATCTGTCCCCATCTTCCTGAGGAACTGCCACAGTGATTTCCATGGTGGCTGAATGAGTTTGCACTCCCACCAGCAATGGATCCTTGCAAGCCTGAGTGGTCACATATTTTGTTGATCTTAACTATTCTGACAGGTGTAAAGTGTACGGAATCTCAAAGTAGCTTTGATTTGCATTTCCCTGATGGCTACGGAGGATGAACATGTCTTAAGTGTTTCTCTTTTGAGAATTCTCTGTTTAGATCCATTGTAAATGTTTTGTTTTCTTTATGTCTTTTTTCCCCCTCTATCAGAAGTGGAGTTGGTAAAAACCTTCCCATTTTGTAAGTGGCTGCTTTGTCTGAATGACAGTATCCTTTGCTGCACAGAAGCTGTAGGTGGAACTTTCTGTCCTGCCTGATCCCTCAGCCCTGTAGTCCCAGATGCACACACAGAGGCTTGTATAAATAATAAACTCTTTGGACAATGGCCCAGGCTTCTATTGGTTAGCTCTCTCTTCATTATTAACCCAGCATTTATTCACCAACCAATAAGAGAAAGATATATTCACAGCATACAGAAGGACATCCCCCATCAGAAGCTTTGTAGCAGCTCTCATTGGACAAATCTGATGATATCTCTCTTTATTTATTTATTTATTTGTTTGTTTGTTTTACAGCAGTATATTCTTGCCTAAGGCAAATGGGCCAGTAACACTTGGGCATTGAAGACAGGATCTGAATAAAACCATCATGAGATCTGTTTCACCACACCTCACATTTAAAACCACAGTGAGTTATTGTTTTATCTGGGAATTTGTTCTCCTGCTCCACCCTCTTTCCTACTGTGCATCATATACTGTGAAATATTATTTTAACAGTGTAAAGGTGTGCAACTTTTGTTTCTGCTGCTTTTGTTAACAAGGCAAAGCTGTGGTCCATTTCTTTGATTAAATAAAATTAATCTGGGGTCAGGAGGCTGGATCAGTAACTGACAAGATGTAGTAGAGAGGAGCTAAGTGTAGGCATGGCTCTTTAGTGGGGGCTGAGCAGAAGGACAGTCCCTTCTCTGAAAGACAAGAACAAGGAGACGTTAGCTACTTGCTAGTCAGCCTCTCTGAACTAGCAGGATTTCACCTCAACCTTTGAATCCAGAGTTCTATAGCATGATAGAGTTTTAGATAAAGTTGCCTTTACTGGCCATGATAGAGCTGGTGAGTTCCCGCCTGGCTGTGAGGCCATGAGGACAAACTGATGCTGGTAGCTGCAGAGATGCGATCGCTGGTTGGGACAGCAATTGCTTAAGGTTCAACCACTTTACTGAATGCAAAACAACAATCATATTCAGCCAACTGGGAGAGGTCTCCTTATGATACATATTCTTAAATCTCTGTATTATTTTCCTTCACCTGATTAATCATGCTTTTAATTACAGGATCATTGGTGTGGTTGAGGTGTTAAAGTCTATCTTCTTTGTCAAACTTTAAGCTCCTAGAGGGAAAGTCTGACATTTTTGTTCATCACCCACCTCCTATGACCTGCTATGTGTTAGTGTTTATTAAATATTTATTTTTAGTAATATTGCTTTGGTGAGTTACTGCTGGGATATTGCTCACCATTAAAAAAAAAATGGCATCTGTATATGGTTCACTCACCCTAATAACCATTATAAAGAATAGATTTCTACAAGGAAGCATAATGACTTTCTTGTCACAGAATATTGTATTTTTTAGGCAAAATTCACAGCTTCTGGAAAGTTACACATAACACTGTCACAGTAACTACCAAAATCAATGCTGCCAGAGATGTGAGCTCCAAGATTTATATTTTAAAATAGAAATGTGATGCAGACAGCAAATCCTGCGGGCAGCGATTTTCGCCCCTCGCTGAAGGGAATGCAAAGCAAGCTGGTGGTGTCTCTACAGAAAGACAATTGAGCAGTTTCCTCTAAGAATACATCACATTCTTAGCACACAGTCTAGCATGGAACATAAGCCTGCCGGAGAAAGCTAAACTCACATGACTATGCAAAAAGCCACGTGTAGGCATTTAATGTAGAATTACTCAAACTTGCCAAACCTTACAGTATTCTTCAGCAGATGTGGATAATGAAGTCATAATACATGCAAACAATTAAATGTTAGCTTGCACTAGAAAGAGATGAGTTACGTAGTCATGAATAAAAAACATAAAAGAAACTTAAATTCACATTATTATGTGGGGGGGGGAGGGGGAAGCAATCTGAAATGGATTCAGCCATAAGATTTTAAACTTATGGCATTCTAAGGCAGGCAAACTGTAGAGACAACAGAATACCAGGGTCCAGGTTATTTAAGTCTGTAAATATTCTTACTGGATGCTACAATAATAGTTTACATGTGCAATTACACACTTATCTACAGTTGTATAATACAGAAAGCCCAGTGAAAAACAACCAACTGTGGTCTGGAATAAGAGTGACCCATCAATGCAGGTTGATCAATTACAATACATCATGGCTGCTGGAAGATGTTGATAGTCGAGAGGCTATGGATACTCAAAGTCACGGACCTTAACAAAACAAATCTCTATAGCTTTCACTCGGAATCGTCAGGAGCACTAGAGTTTTTTGAAAATAAAGTCTTTGTTTAAACAATAAGATGTTGATTCCCCATGGGAAGCCTCACCTTCTCTGAGGAGTGGATGGGCGGTGGGGTGGGGAGAAGATGGGGGGCGTGGGAGGATGGGAGGGAGAGGGAACTGGGATTGGCATATAAGGTTGTTTTTAAAATAAAATGATAAAAACAGAAGAATGTTCTACGGTTCTGTAAGTGTACAAGATGCACTTAGGTAGTGGCATCTTGTTTCACCAATAGACTTGCAGGGATGACCCCATCCTAAGAGCATGGCTTCAGGTGTGCAAACTGCCCTTCTGGAGTTCTGACGACTGCCCAAGAGATCCAGCCAACCCTTCCTCTTCCTGAAGCCACACCCTTAGGATGCAGCCACCACCACAAGTCTACTGGAGAAACAAGATGCCACTACACACTCACTAAACTGTATCTATTTTTCTCTATGCAGCTTGAATTCACATTTTATTCCCATGCTTGTTATCCATGTTTCTGTGAGCTTTCATTTCAGTATACCTCAAAAGGCTCACACTGAAACGTCTTCTGTGTGAGAAGCAATTTGACATCAACCGATGATTCTGCAAAAGCTTGCTGTTTATCTCATAAAAGGGGGAGATCTCTGAACAGAACACTGACACCAACCTGGCTTGTCAATACCATGTCTTGTCATTCTGAATTAAAAGGGCTATGTTAAGAGGGGAGCACAAAAATCAGCATGCACCAAAGCAAATTGTTGAAGAAAGCCTGGCAGCCAGACTTTCCAAGTGCTCTACTATGGAAACTGTCATCTTACAACCCAGTGAGTACCAAATCCAGTAGTATCACAAAGGGGCTACCTCTCATTGCAGGGTCTGAAAGGGTAATAGACTGTTCCACATGCTATCCCAATCCCTGTGCCGTCCTTTCAATAAAATATTCAGCATTCTCTAGCATTTTTGAGACTGAACCGATTTTACTTTGATTCAACATTGTGTGTACTGTGCTGATTCATCTGGATTCTTTACAATGTCAACATTTATGTTGGGCAGGTTTTTGGACAATAGTTTTAGAAACATATTTGCTATCACAAGACATCTGTTCTAGTTTTTCTGCTGCCGTTATAATGCATTCTGACCAAAAACTACTAGAAGACAGGGTTTGTTTATTTCAACTTACACATCCAGCGGCAGTCATTGCTGAGGGAAGACAAAGCAGGGACTCAAGCTGGGAAATTGGAGCAGAAATCATGGATGGAGGCTGCTTAGTGGCTTGCTCTTTGGCTCTGCACAGATTTTTTACCTTTGATTTGGATGGTACCATTCACAATAGACTGGGCACTCCAACATACATTAGCACTAAAAACAATGGTCCACAATCCTGCCTACAGGTCATTCTGATCTAGACAATTCTTTGAGGTTCCCTCTTTCTAGGTGATACTAGGTTGTGTCAAAATTGACAATAAGAAGTAACCAGGACACTCTATCCCTTGCCAAATTGACTCACAAACACGCCACTGTTAAGCCATAACTTTCGCTTTCTTGTTTGTCCTCAAGATATCATATTAATATCACAATGCAAAATACATCAGAAAATTTAAAAGTCCCACAGTATTTACAATATTCCAACCAGCATCTTTTAAAACTTCTTCTCTGTGGACTTCTGTAAAACTCACAAGACCTGGAGACTTTCTTATTTAAAAAAGAAAAAATAATGTGATTAAAACTAAAGCAAAGCAAGAACAAACAAACAAACAAACAAACAAAAACCAAAAGATAAATCTAGCAATGTAAACCAAATCCTATATCTCAATGTCCAACATCTGGAAAGCACTTACGATCCTTTATAAGGTTTTGGAAAGCCTTCCTCAGTGTTTATGGTCTATGACATCCACAGTTCAGTCCAGCTCAATTCAGCCTTACTACGCTCTCTTGTGGATGTCCCACGGTACTGGCATCTCTAACATCCTGAGATCTCCACTTCCATTGAGGCTTTACCTTTACCAATAGCATCTCCTGGCCACTCTTGGGGTATTTCTACTCTACAACATGGCTCTATGCCTCAACAACTTCCTGTGACTCCCATCAACCTTACATCTCTCATGTCTTCAAGCCCTGTATCAGGTGGGAGTTATTTTTACACATTGTGGAATTCTAGCTAATGGTTTGAGATGAAGTACTGATCTCTCTGACAACAGCTTCTGTATGTTGACCCTGAGGAAAATACATTTCATAAGATTTTACATAAATGATGCTGGTCTCTTATTACTCATGGTTGATATTTCAGATTCAGCTGACCAACATTCATTGCCCCAGCAAAGCAAAGGTTTCATTTCAGTAGTCCTGGTCTCTTATTAATTACAGCTGATTCTCCAGCCCCAGAAAGACCAGCAACCACAAGTGTTTTTAATACATACAAAATTTCCCAATAGAATCTTTGCAACCCCTCAAACCTCCCTCTGCAAACATCACAAGCCATCCCTCACTGCTTGCCTTTTTCTCAAAAGGTTAGTCTCACAAGCTCCCACAGAACAGAGCATTGAGGTCTGAACAGTCAATCGCTTCTCCAGTTCAGAATTCCAAACACTGGCACAACCCTTTTCGTAAAACAGCGTGACCATATCCACCATAGTAGCACAGCGCTTCTCCCATATCAGTTGTTGTATTAGTTTGCTTTTATGTTGCTGTCATAAAACACTCTGTGCTCAAGCAGTGTGGGGACGGAAAGGGTTTATTTTAGCTTATGCTTCCATGAAACAGTCTATTGCTGAAGGCAGTGAGGGAAGAAATGCAACCCAGGCACTGGAGCAGAAACTATGGGGTAGGTTCCATCAAGTTGGCAATAAACGCTAACCAGGACAGCACATAGAGTAAAAATGGGACGGCTTCTCTACAAGTCAACCATGCCAACAAACTGCTAAGCTGTTCCTCAACTTACTTCAAGACCACTCAGAGTATCCCAGAGTTGCCAAAAGGCACATTCAGTTTCCTCTGACATCACGTTTGCAGAATTATCTCAATGTGTATGATACAGGGACTCAGAGTCATGCTCACTGGAAAGTGCGACTACAACTCTAGTTGGCTGTAGAGAGCTCTGTGTGTATTAAGAATGTTGTCCACAGTATTTCAACTATGGTTGTATGGAAATAAGCAAAAAAGAAAGGCTACAATTTCTGCATGCTTTTAGCCATAAAATGAAGAATAATTTTCCAGACTTTTTCATTTTATTGTTTTCCCTTTTTCCAGCAATGTGTAATGATTTCCACCTCTCCCTCCCTCATAAGTTGATGTTGTCAAGTCCTGAGTGTTGTATTATAATCCCCACATTAATAATTACATTCCTATATTGCACTGGGTTTTACCTGCAGGTTTGTCATAATAAAGTGTGTTGTATCTATATGTTCTTATTCTAACATACTCTCTTGAAACATAAGCTAGAGTGTTAAAATGTTTGTGCCCGTAAGTTCTGGGCAGAAGACTCAGTTGGTAGACTGACTGCTGTCATGAGCACTCAAGTTCAAATCCCAGCATTTACCCAGTAGTGGGTGGCTCCTATCTGTAACCCTACTGCTAGGAGTTGGGCAGGGATAGAAGGGTCCTTGGGGACCATTCACTGGCCAACATAACTAAATTGGTGGACTCTAGGTAAAGTGAAAGACTCTGTCTCCAATTTAAAAAGATGGAGCACTATCCAGAAAGTTCTCAAATATGTTAACTCATAAATTTTTAAATTATCTTGGAACCTCAGAGAAGAATAAGAAAACTACTACATATCATTTTCTTTTATTGAAAAGTGCCAATAAGGTGCCAAAATAATATTTTGGAATGATTATCTGCATCCTCAACTACAGTGCTCAGGGCACTATGTGTGTGTGTGTGTGTGTGTGTGTGTGTGTGTGTGTAAGTATGAGTATGAGTGTGTGCATGTGCATGTACATGTATTTTTGTGTGTATGTGTGTAGACTTATAGAAAACTAGCATGAGAGTGAAAATTAATGAGTTATATAAACAGGATGAATCTAGGACCATGAAATATATGCATGTTCATACACTCCTGTAAGTATATATACAACATACATGCATACACACAACATACACATATGGACACACATGTATGACTCTAGAGTTGATTTTACTGAAGTTTCTGCTGTGCCAGCAATCGATGTACAGCTCTAATTATGGCCACAGCATGCAATACAGTCACAGAGAAATGTTTACTCCATTCTCAAAATTGCTAGTGGCGTGGTTTGCCTTTCAAAACTACTTTGCGCAGAGTGTATAATTTTCTTTTGTTCCATGACATTAATGGATTGCTTGGTCTGTAAACTGCTCTCCTTATTTAATACAAACACCCACTCTGATGGAAATTACCTGACTTTGACAGATGACACACCAAAGGAGCTACCAAGACTTCGCTGCAGTGTGAGTGAGTGCGTAGAGTCATTTATTCTGTGGTTTTCACTATAGCATACTATGCTCGCTCATTCCAAAATAAAAACAGGTGGCGTGCTCTCTGATGCTTCAGGCTCTTCTACCAGTACGTGAAGCTTATTTTGCAAATTCATTCTTCTTTATGAATAAAAACCTGTAGTCAAGGTGTCCCGTAGCCCTTAAATCACACCGTGAGAACTCAACTCGCTATGCATAGGCTGAAAGTGTGGACTTGGGGAGGGTGTAATTATCTCTGCTATTTGCCAAGTCTGGTTTCCAGGTTGAACTTCATCCAATTGTTATGAGCTGCTTTAGAAGAGTTAATGACAGGCAGTGAACAACCTTAAAAAACACTTGAAGAAAATGACACTATAGCACTCTGGAAAATAAGGGGGACCTGATTTCTTTAGCTCTACATGAGAGAGCTTTTAAAAAAGCAATGGTTGTAGATTGTAGCAAAGCCTTCACGTGTGTGTGTCTTCAACTATAAATAGCTTTCACTTAATTAAAAATTTTTGTCATGTTGAGAAGTGATTGACTTGACAGGAGAATGACTTCACTGGAGTCCCAGCTCCTGAGGAAAGTGATGCTGTTGATGGCATGATTGCATGTGACTCCACCAAGACTTCAGGTGTAGAGATGTGTGAATGTGTAGATCTTATTTAAAGATAAGCAGCTGATTTCATGGCCCTACACTCATTCGGTGTATAAACCTCATGGACTGCCATCCTAGTAGTGCTTGGTTTTCTACAAGCTGACACACATTCAGACTCACACACACACACACACACACACACACACACACACACGTACATGCATGCATACACACAGTCATACGCGCACACACACACACGTACATGCATGCATACACACAGTCATACACACACACACAAACACACACCTATACGTCCTCCCCGCACTACTGTTGAGCATACAAGTAACAATTTTTAAGGTAATATTTGGCTACTTTATTGGCACTTTTTAATAAAAGGCAATTATATGTAGGATCTTTCTGTCCGTCTCTGATATCCTAAGTTAATAAAAACAGGAAGATAATTTCCTTCAAACCTGTAATATTCCTCTAACTGCAAAACTGACTCATTAAGGATTGAATGATCTTAGCCCTCTGGGAGTCAGAGATAAAACTGACAAGTTGCTTAATTTCCACCAAGCTACCTAGCGGGTTATGAAGACCTGAATCTCTCAGACCACCTAGGAGAATCAATCCCTTAATCTAAGGGTTCAGCACTTTCTCCGGGAAAACCCAAAAGTTGTTCTTGCCTCAGAATACACAGGTCATCACAAACAGGGGGGGAGCTAGGGAATGTGACTTGGTGTGCAGGTGTAAATGCGGAGCTGAGCTTAGAACCAGGCAGGTGTGGAGAAGCCAGGTATAGTGGCTTCTGTAAGTTCCTGCAGGAAGACGGGGCAGGGAGGCTCTGCCCCTCACTGATTATCCAGCCTCGGCAAGCCCATAAGCTCCTGTTTCAGGGAGAGACCCTGTCCCAAAACTAAAACAGAGATCAATTGAGAAAGACACCCCATGTTGACCCCTGGCTTCCACACTAACACACTCTTGTGTATGTACATTCACATGTGTACACATCCACACTCACATGTACATATCACACACACACACACACACACACACACACACACACACACACACCACGGGTGATGCCAGTGGTACTGCTACTTTTAGAAACAATTTGATAATTCCCCAAAATGGTAAGCATAGATTTAGCAGATGTCAACAATTCTACTCTTCGTGTTGAAGAGGAATAAAAACATGTGTACTCATAGAACATTATATATGAACATTCATAGCAGTAATGTTTACAATATCCCACCTAGCTTAAAAAAAATCATTATCTAAGAAATGAGTGAACACAACATGATATAGCATACAAAAAAATTAGAAATGGAACAAAAGAAGTATGGATACATTAATCATGGATAATCTCAGGGACATTTTTGAAAACAAAGAACACAATCACAAAAGCATATTTGTTGGGATATATATATATATATATATATATATATATATATATATATATTGTTCAGAGTCCAAGATCTATAGGGACAGAGAATATATTAGATCTGAATAAACGTGATAGCAACCCTTTAGCCCCACTTAGTTCAAGGTACCTTCTATTTTAGAAAGTCAAAGGTCAATACTATAATACTAACTCATTTCCTTATGTATTCTTCACAGTTATCACACCTGGCAGATTAGTGAACTCAGCCTTAGAAAGGTGAGTGGCTAATGTCACAGAGGTAGAAAAAGAATGACCCTGGGTTTAGCTTTGCTTCCCTGTTCTTAGGGTCTGGTCACTTGTTACAGGATATCTGATCATACTGTGAACCCCAAGATTGTATGAATTAGATAAAAACGTGAAGTCAGGCAGCAGAGCCAGCAGCTAATTGACAAAGTGTAGCCACAGAGGGTAAAGAGGGAGCCAGGATGACTGATAAAGACACACACAGGAAGTAGAAGCGAGGGACAGAGTTTCCTTTTGGATTGAAATGGCAGGCAAAGAGCTCTCTGAGACACTGGCTAAGGAGGAAGGTCAGCTAGTTGCTCCTCAACCTCTCTGAACTAGTAGATTTTCACCTCAGCCTCTGAATCTTGAGTCTTTATTGGTAAAAATCACAAGATAGAAATTTAGATTAAAAACAACAGTCACCTCTCTTCATGAGGCTGGAGTTGCATGTACTGCATTAGTCGCTAAAAATAAGCACAAGAGTCTAAAATTTAGAATACAAACAAACTGCTACCAAATGAAATGGAAGGGGAAAGATAACTTATTCTTCTTTAACCCTACTAGCCAAAGAGTCAGGCCTTTATGTCCCTTAAATGTTTGTGTCACCTAGAACCTAAACATCAGTCCTGTAAGACATTAAAATTACACCCTTCTCCATTCTACTTGCAGCAGATCAAAGTGCCAAATGTCTATTTTAGTGGTGTCACCACTGTGATAAACCAACTGAGTGTGGCACCTCTGCTTGAGACTCTCCAGGAGTCAGCTCATGTGCTGGCCACCTCTTCTCTGCATGCTCATAAAGTGACAGCCATTCTCCTGCAAGAAGCCAGCATGGTTGTATTTTAAAGAGACAATGAAAAACTATTTAAGGATTATGAATCTTACTTTCTGACCTACTCATAAACAACTTACACGTCCTAAGTGCCGTTAGACAAAGGTTAACAACAAGATCGCTCTTACCTTTCACACTGAATTGGTTGGTCTGTTTTCATTAAGAGTGTAACTGCACAGGAAGACTTGAGATGGCTAGAAATTTAAAGTTACAGGCAGGCTGTTAGATTGGATTTGATTTCCTGGATATCTCAAACATACTGCTTAGTAGTGCTCAACAATTCAAGAGAGTTTAGAAACGGAACCATTCCTTTCCCCTCAGCCACTCAATAATTGATATTTGTGTGGGGATAAACTAATGTAAGAGGAAGGGACACATTTAAGATGAAATATTTTGGTGTTGAGCAGATTTTCAAATTTATTCAACTAGGACATTTTAAATTATATTTACATCCTCAAATACAATAAAAGTAAGTGCAAGGCTAAGTAATATGTAGACAAGTAGAGACTAGCCCTGCACTGTAGCCAGACTTTCTTTGGACCGCAAGGCCCCAAATAATGACACAGGGGCTTATTATTAATTATTTAGCCCAGAACTATTCTTAAATAGCTCATATAACTCTAATTAATCTGTTCCTATTAATCTACATCCTTCCACATGGCTCTTTACCTCTCTTCCATTCTGTACATCTGACTCCCTCTGTGTCTCACTGATGAAATCCCCCATGCCAGATTCTTACACAGAGTCCCTATCTCCATCCAGAAGTCCCACCTTTTCTCTGCTGCCTAGCTATTGGTAATTCAGCTATCTATTAAACCAATTAGAAGATGCCCCCGGCAGATGAGGCAAAAGAGAGACACATTTTCACAGTGCCCAAAAAGATCATCCCACCCCACTGCACATTTGATTCTGAGAGGCTAGTGAGAAGACATCCCCACTTTCTTGTACTCTTACAAAATGCCATGCAAGCTTTGACATCCTCCTGTGTCCCATTTTCTCTTTGTAATGGAAATAGTCTCAGAGTCTTCTTAGTTCCCTTAGTTTATAATTCCAGGAAGTCTGTCCAGTCCCAAGTCTTTCTAGGTAAGGAATAAGATTGAAAGTATGTATTCAAGTAGGACTTGCATAAATGAATCCCAATTGCCACAATACATTTACAATAAATTAAATGCTGAAAGGTCAAAGTTATGTTGTACCTGTTAGATTTAATCTCACTGCACTTATAAATATTTAAAATTATAGGTTATCGCTTCATTTCATTTTATATTTGGTCCTAAACCCCTTTGTTGTTTTAAGGCATGGATTCATTGTTTGTTTTAATAAAATCTAAACAATAAAACACAAAGTGTGGGCATATACACAAAAGTGAGCAAAGAGGAAGAGACAGGTAGTGTGAATATAATTAGTGAACAAATTTTCAAATACTATCTCCGCTTAGACACACAGAAGAGGGCCTGGGCCCTGCCCCAAATGATGTTACAGACTTTGAAGGTCCCCCATGGAAGGCCTCACCCTCCTTGGGGAGCAGAAAGGGGATGTGATGGGGGTTGGTGGGGAGAGGATGGGAGGGAGAGGGAACTGGGATTGACATGAAAAAAAAAAGCTTGTTTCTAATTTAAATAAAAAAAATACTAAAAAAAACTACAGATTCTAAAACATAAAAAACGTCCTACACCACGAGATAGAACCCACACCTGACATTGCTTGGGTGACCAAGAGTCAGATACTAGATAGCCCAGAGATCTAGGGAAAACCTAAATATTACTGGTCTAAGAAAAAATAAAATAGTACCAATAAGATGTATCCTAATGATGTTGTGCTATATTCATACATCAGTGCCTTATCCAGCCATCATCAGAGAAGCTTCCTCTTGCATCAGGTGGGCACAAATACAGAAACCCACAGACAGACATTACACATACAAGAGAGACCGTAAACGACAGAGATCTAAAGGGGATGTCTCCATCTAACCCATCGCCACAGAGCTCAGGGAACCCCTCAGAAAAGGAGGCAGCAGGAGTTGGGGAGACAGAGGGAACAGAAGACAGCAGAAGAAAAGGGCCCTGTAAAACAACTGAGCAAAGTTCGGATGAACACCGAGGCAGCACACACAGGTCCTACAAGGGTCTGCACCAAGGAATCTTTTCGTAAAACAGCTTTGGGGGCTGGAGACGTAGCTCACCAGTTAGAAGCACTTGCTTCTCTTCCAGAGGAACCAAGCCTGGTTCCCAGCACCCAATACCTGTCCTCTAGAGACCCCTGTGTTCACATGCACATCTCCACCCCCAACACACATACATAAAAAATAAAACTAAAAGACAATTACTAGTATGTTGGGATCGGTCCGTTCCCAGCCAACCTAACACAGAATTCTAGTCACAGCACTTCTCACTTGCCGTACAGTTATACATCTGGCATATGCATCTATGTGCGTATGTGTACAGACATGTATACATTCATCTGTGTGTGCACATGAAGAAGCCAAAATTTAACACCAGTTGTTAGATGTATCAGAGGTTTTCTATCATTCTGCCCTATTATTTTTTTTTAAATAGAGTCTCTCACTGACCCTGAAGACCTGAATTTGACCAAGATGGCAGACCAGCAAGTCCCCAGATCTGCCTGTCTCCATCCTGTCAGTGCTTGTATCTCAGGCACATAACACCGTTCCCCTCATTTGTGTGGGTGCTGGAAATCTGGACTCAGATCCTCCTGCTTACCCTTGAAGCCTTGTTCCCTTCCGCCATCTCCCCAACCTACATAAGCCTGTCTTGACTGAGTCCAGCCTTGCTCTTTTGTTTGCCTCTCCCTAGGATCTCCCTGTTGGTCTACTTACATGACATTTGCCTTTGGTAAAAACGCATCAATTCTGCAAGCTCTGTGTATTTATGGGGAAATTGTCCAGAGAGAAGACAAGGATTTAGGCAAATGTTTCTCTTCCCTGGTTTCCTTGGATTTTATCCCCTCCTGACTCACCTTATGTCTTAGTGGTGTGAGCTTTCTGGAACTTCTTTATTAAGAATTCCACAAGAATCACCCATCTTATTGAGTTTTAACACGCCACGCCTGCCACTTCCTCATAGATCCATATCTGAAAATCACAGGGAGGGAAATTATTTTCCTGAGGAACTGTTAGTAACTTTATTACCACTCGGCCAGTTGTGAAAATAATCTCTAGCGCAGTTACCCAAAGGCAGAAGAAACTCACTCCAATCTAGAGAGAAATGGGATGTATGGTGACAAATTTTAATCAGTCCATCAGCTTGCATTTAGCGGGAATCTATAAGAGAGAAAAGAGTGTGTTTGACTCAGATGCCTATGACATTTCTCTTCATCTGGTAACAGGGAAATTAAGAGGGGAAAGAGTAAATAGACACACCGACAGTTACATTAGGGAAGAACTTTAGTGACCACCTTGTGTGAGCCATGGCTTTATGGATAAGAAAATAAAATCAATAAGGCTTAAGTGACCTTCTGTAGTCCACACAGCCTAACACAGCAAGAGCACCACTGCATTCAAAGAACTGTTTTTCAATTCAAAATGAAATGTAATAATAACTTTAGAGCAAAGGACCATAATTCATAGAGATTGGAGGAGTTTCTTGTCCCATTGTAATATGCTAGGAACAACAAACATCTTTTGGCATCCATGTTCCACTGAATTCAACATCTGCCGATTCATAACTGGGTTAGTTCCTCGGTCTTCCCTTGTATGCCAATGCAGAATTTCACCTGCACCCCATAATTATTCTGAGTCAGAATTCATCAACAGCCCTACCTTACAGCTGGGCAAAGGGGGGGCATAGAATGTTCCATAAACTGAGGTAACATGATTGCCGCATAGAGTTGTTTATCTACAGTCAACGCTGAAGTCAATAAACAAAAGCTTACTCAAGTTCTGTCCAAGATCCAAATTTCATTAGGTGCTATGTGGTTGACTTGATAGAAGTCTCTTCTGCCTCCCTCAGGAATATTCCAGTTGAGGACAGAGGATCTACTCCCTTACTTCAGTCTTACACTGGTTACAACACTAGCAAATGTCTTGACTTCAGCATTCGGGTATGGCCACATAGCTCAGACAACAAGCTGGGACTTATCTGAATCAGACAGCAGTTTCACTTGACCCGCATCATTAGGATGCTCACATCCTGTCATCTGTTTCTTCCCACCTGAGCATCTGTCACAGGTCTTCCTACAGAGGACATGTTACTGTCTCGTCTCCAGTCTTCCAGTGTGGGAGGGCACTGAATACTCTCCTAACTCTGCCTTTAGAGGGAGTAATTTCTGTGTGAGCTGCAGGCTCTCAAACCGTTCTGGCTCTTTCTTCCTGCCTGTCTCAATTGTTCTTGTCAGACTCTTCTTGAGCCTCACACAATTCCATTCTCCGGCCCAGATATCCCTGTTGACTTAGCTACTGCAGTTCCCTTCATCTTTTGAACTAGAGAAAGATCTATCTCTGTGATTACACAAAAATATAATTTTAGAGCAATCTATCAGTCCAGTGAAGTGTGTCTTGTTAAATATGTATTGGAAGCTGCTGCCTACGTTTTTCACAGTGACAACTAAATTAAACTAAGTTTCTTTCTATAACTTTCAATCATTTAATGTGGTAATTCATTCCATTTTTCTGTAGAATGATCAAGCCAGGATTTCTTTAGTATTACAGTTTCATCATTTCCCACATTCCTTCCATGAAGGAAACAGGAAAGGGAAAGGGTTTTTTATTTTAACATACTGTTAACTACAAATTCTTTCCGTAAAGATTATCAAAATACACATTCCAATGTCAGCCTTCCACCTGTCTTCTGTCTTCCTGAGAGTAACTTGGTTTTGTTGTGGGTGCTGGACCAGAAAAGGTGTCTTAACTCTTTAATATCCAGTCTCTCCTGCTTCCAATGTTGAGTACTTTGGGCTGTTTTATCATACATATTCCATGCTTCTACAACTGGCCCTTTGCACTTAGTTTAAACTTAACCTCACTAAGCACCAGAACAAAGCTCCCATTTTTCTAGTGGTGTTGGATAGGGACGGCATATAGGACAAATGACCTAAAACAAGATGAGAGTATCCAGAGAAAATAGCAAGGAGTAAAGCTTGGGTCTTTGGTTCATCATCTTTGTATTTTTCTGTAACCACGTGGTGCTCTGATAAGAAAGTAGTGAAACCCTGAAGATATTTTTATTAACATGATGTGACAGTTAGTTTGTAATCAACTTGACACCACCTAGAATCACCTGGGTAGAGTTTCAGTGAAGAACTTTACAGATCAGAATGGTCTATGGGCTAGTTTGTGGAGGATTGTCTTGATTGGCTGAATTGATGCTGGACCAAAAGTGAGCATCGTCATTCCACAGTTGGGGCTGTGTACAGAAAACTGTCTGAGTGCCAGGCATTTCTGTTCTTGGTTTGGATGTGACTACTCTGTTTCAAGACTTTGCCTTGACTTCCCTTAATGATGGACTATTACCTGGACACACAAGCAGAGTAAACCATGTCTCCACTAAATTGCTTTTGGTCAAGAGATTTTTTGAAATTGATCTGTGATGAGGAATCAGCATTGAAATGATCTCAGAAAAAAAAAAAATGGAGCTAGAGTTTTATTCAAACTGGAACTCAAGCTAAACCATGTGTTGTTTATAATTACATCAGTTTATACATCCTAACTCATGTTCCACTAAGCTGAACTATCAATCCACAAGACAGATTGCAATAGCTTACTTAAGCCAAAATTCTTCCTACTATAGAATTAATGCTTCTTCTGACACGGTCTCTGTCTATGAAAATTCATGAGTTGGACAATAGAACCCAGAAGTTATCAGAAGAGGGTAGAACAAACAACCAACATTCTAACCTTACCTAAGTCTTACTTAGTAAACAAATGTAGGCAAAGGAGAAATTGTAGTTAGCTAGCTGGACATTAATTCATTCCTTTTTTTTTCAGTATAGCTTAAAAAAATAATCAAAATACCCAAAGTTTACAATTATGGAAAGTGCTACAATACACAATTGCACTCTTCATATAAAAGGATTTAGATTAGTCATTGAGGTTACAGAAAACTTTAAGATCTGTAAGTTCACAACTATACAATCATAGAATCCAGACATGAGCAGAAGGTAGAAGAAACATGCTAATATCACCCGACTCTTATTTTACAAACAAAGGTAGGAAAAGAGGGAATTAATGCATACTGTAATAATGAAGCTGAGTCATTATTTCTTTAAATATTTTTGTTGACTATAACAGACTGTATTTTCCCACTAATTAAAATTTTGTATTTGAACTTAAAGTTATGGAAAATCATGTTTAATATGCATAATCTAGTGAGCAACACGTTCAGTATTTTATTCTGCTCATTGCAGATCCCTACGATAATATCTATCTTTGTGTACCATATGCAGATATGATGCTGATTCATAATTAAGCAGATCAACCATAAGGCTATCAGTTTTCAAAATGCCAGTGCTTGTCCTGTCACACTGTGAGTACCGCTGCTAAAAACATTGTGAGTCCTTCACTGTTACCCTACAAGCCTGCCTGGCACTCAGTGAAACAGAGCAAGGAATGAAAACAGAAACAAACTACATGTTTCACACTGTCTGAGTAAAGGTTAACAACTTTTAAAAACTGCTTCTCCAAAACTGGATATTTTACAACAAAGAGCATCAGAAATGCATTTGTTAAGGTATTCATGAATATAGATAAGATTTAAAAAAAGATGAGGATTGAGGCTCAAGGGTCTAATTACATCTAAAGTTTGCTAGTAAAGTTATGACCAAGTATGTTCATTTAAATTCTCTCTCTCTCTCTCTCTCTCTCTCTCTCTCTCTCTCTCTCTCTCTCTCTCTCTCTCTCTCTCTTTCTCTTACTCCTGTAGCTACTTGGACAGGATGTGGCAGCCAGCAGGCAGCCAGCAGCCATCTTTTGAATAAGAATGGAAATGAACTTGCAATCTGTGCCTTAATTTCTCATACCTAAATACCTGAGGAGATTAATATTTGAGGGGACATTTCTCAATCATTTGCAACCCTTGGTCCCTGTGTGGCTAAAAATGAATCATTTGAATCCATCAGTTATCAAAGCACAGGTTTCCATAGAAACCAGACTTAAAACGCCTTAACAATTTTTCTCAAGCAGGCTTACAATGGCATATTTAAATTTTCGTAGAAGAAGGTAAATGCTTTTCAAATGATTGTGTGTCTGTTTTGTGAGCTAAATATACAACGAAGATTCCAAATTGCTCTCACTCTTAATATCTATTTATTGTAAGGTTTGAAATTTCTATGTTGCTTTGTTTTCTTAAACATCCTAATTACTGCCTTGGTAAGAAAATCTTCCTTGTTATTATTATTGGTGTTCATTAAAGGCGGGATTTAAAGTATAATTGTCTAATAATTATATTTGTTTACTATGCCAAAGTGACATTTAAAATTAATTTATTAGTAATAACCTGAAATAAATAATGAATAAATAGAAGTTGTAAGGTTCTGGTGTCATTTTATTTATGTTGGCTACCAAGTAATAGATGTGGAATGAAAGTGTCTTTCAACTTTTGAGTTTTGTGGTTTGTGTAACTCATAAGATCTGGTCTTGCTCAGTTGCCAGGAATGGCTTTGAATTCCAGGTCTCACGTGATCCTCTTGCTGCAACCCCACAAACTGTTATGATTGGAAATCTTTATTTCCACACTTGATTAAAAAAAATATTGCTATAAAAAGGTGATTGTTACCTTCTCAAACATCTTAAACACTCACTCATACTTCCTTGACTCACCTCAACCCTTAATCTACTTGCGGGCATTTAAGACACGCACCCTCTACTTCCGTAATTGTTCAAAGGAATAAACCGCTACTTCAGGCCTGGCAAGATGGTTAGTTCACTTGTTATCAACCTTGATGACCTAGCTTCAATCTCTGGGACTCAAGTGGCTAAAGAAGTATGTTGTCTCCTACAAATTTTCATCTAGCCTCTATAAGGATTCAGGCATTACGCAGGCCTGAATCAAAAGAACAACAGCCTCCATACACATGATTTGGCACATGAAAATATATAAGCGCAATAAAAATTCAAACTAAATGCATAAATGTAATAAAATCTTAAATAAACATATAAATGTAATGACATCTTAAAATAAATATATAAATGTAATAAAAATTTAAAAGAAACCATTTTAAACAAATTTTTATTTTAAAAACTTTAAATGAGTCAAAAATCTCTAAATCCATCTGTTTAAAGAAAAGCTCCCTAAGTAGAGCCGACTACCAAAATCCACAGAACTGGTCCTGGATCTTGATGGCTAAAGAGAGCTTGTGACAAACCCTGGACAATGGGGTTGTGGGAAGTAAGACATATGGACACAAATAAGTCATTGTTAATGATGCCAGGATCTGTGATTAAAATATATACATATATACATATATATGTATATATGTATTCATATTGTATTTTCTTTCATTTTGATTTTATTTTTGTGGACAAGTTATTGTTGAAAGAGGACATGGAGGGTTGGAGGGTTGAATTGGAAGGTTTAAAAGGACTGGTTTGGAGAGAAAAAATAAAAAAGGCCCTGGGTAAAAACTAAGTTTTAATAGCGCTAGCACATACTTCCATTACAATGGAGATACATAGTAAGACAACAACAAGGAAGAAAACTTAACCAAATACCTTAATGCCATTTCAGAATACTCAAAGAAAAAGACATTATGTTATTTGCCCCTCAAAACCGACATAGTGACTCGCCGTAGTCATGTGTGTACTTCTCTAGTCCTTGCTGTGTATGCCTTTCATGTCTAAGTGCTTTGCCTTTGTTCAAAGTGCCATGTCTGTCTGGATGAGTTCCTTTTGGGCGGTGTTAAAGACACACCACACAAGCTTCTTTCTTGTCTGTAATCCTGCTGTCTTTATGGGTCTCTCCCCTTCAAGCTTTTCAAAAGCTGTTCTCCTTTCCCCCTAATATGTGCATTTCTAACTTTGTGTCCTTAAGAGGCACAAACTGATCGAACCAAAGAGAATTGGGGTTGATCAGAAGTGTGATTCAGCACACAAGTGTTTCAGGTAGACTGAAACATCTCCTGGGTCTCGTTGTGTGTATGCACAATGCTCTCACACATACTCACACACATGCTCTCTCTCTCTCACACACACACATGCTCTCTCTCTATCTCTCTGTCTCTGTCACTCTTGCATGCACACACACACACACACACACACACACACAATCCCTTTCAAAGCCATGAAATTAGTGCTGAAATTCATGCTAGAGAAACTTCTCTGAGCTATTATCCTCTTAGATAGTGGACCACAGCATCTAACACCTACCTTGTAATTTTTCATTAAAAATATCCCTATGGTGTTAATACAATAACAATTATGAAACAGTTCTAATCGAAGAAGAATGCATATTATATAAAATAGACAACAGGATATATTAGGTCTAGGGGTGAGGTAAATGCATATCACGTTCCACAGTAAGATGCAGGATTTGGGAACAGTAGTTAAAAAGGCATCTGGTTTTGATATTTAAGATCCTCACATTCCTTTGAAATACAGAATCAGGTACTGGGAGAAAGGGAATATCTTCGGGAATTATCATTTTACAGAGCAACAGATATGGACTACTTCCTACTTAAAGTTAATCTAAGGGTTTGAGAGGACAGTTAAGAACATGGCATGACTTCCGAACATTTGGGGTTGCAGAGAAGGCTGGCTATAGTTCGTTTAGAAGATTCAAGAGAGCAATATTAAGGGTTTTAATGCTAAACAAGAGCAGCAATGGGCAGTCTATACACACCAATCTTAATGGGACAATGAAAAATAATACTTCCTTGGCACTAAATAGAAATTGCTTTCAAAGTGTTTGTTACAGTCTGATTTAACGATGCCATCAGGAAGGTTAAACAGATGTCAGGGAAATGCTATCTATCATCTTGTGATAAGGGGTTGGAAAGGGGTTAAATAATCAAAAGTGCAGATGCTTTTGCTTCCACTTGGGGATCCTGGGGTGAGAAATCGCAACACTGAGATGGCTCTAAAGGTCCTGCTAGAGCCCTGCGTAAGAGAAAAGGTCTCCATTGATTCCTGCCAAGCGAATCTGGTGCTGATGGTGAATCTCCATCACAGAACAAGCCAAGCAAGGATTTCCAAAAATGCTAAACAAAACAAAACCCAAGTTTATAACCAAGGTTTGTTTTTAGTTACTTACTTAGCTTGCAAGATTGTTTTGTTTTTGTTTTGTGAGACTGGGTTTCTCTGTATAGCTTTGGAGCCTGTCCTGGAACTCACTCACTCTGTAGACCAGTGAAGGTCATGCATCCTCCGTAGCCCATATGGAATGGAAGCTTATTTACAAGTTTGAGACCTCTTAATTCCCACATAAAGGAAATGTGCACACACACACACACATACACACACACACACACACAAACACACACCTTTTATGAATATCTTAAGGAAATTTTAACAGGTTAAAAGTGCACTTATTTTCTAAAACATACTGTCTTGGTAATTTATATTCAAATATATAGGGTAGGCTCTGCAAGCACAGTGAGTGGAAGCTTCTTTTAAATAAGAAAAGACATCATAGCCATACCGAGTGGGAAAATGCCTTCTAGCACTATTGTGCGTCACTGTGATCAAATCCTCTCCCATAATTAAGGACCCTGTCACCCTTCTGAAGTGTGCTCAGTAGGATGCAGCCATTCTGCCACAGATGGCAATAGCTCTGGAGACTGGAAGACACCCGTGTGAAACACACAAATGATTTCCACTTCAATCAGTCTTTCGTTGCTTTGCCAACCTGCGCCTGATGATAAAAATATGGGAACCGCATAGCCTCGGTTTCTTTATCCCATGGTTTCTTGGGGGTTTGATTACTATTCCATTTTTGATTGCTTTTTAAATAAAGGGACTAGAATGTGGTTAAGGGATGCAGTATGTTCCAGATGCTCCCCAGTGCTACCTACCAATGGATAAGCCAACCCCCGGCCCCACTGGGTTGCAGCCAATGCAAAGCCCGGCCAGTATCTGCCCTGTGTGCACTGGATTCATTTGTTTTTCTTCAAAGGGACAATTTTCGATGACACTAGAAGTGTAAGGACAACCCCAGCTACAGACCAGAGTGTGACAGTGATCGACACCAAAGAACAAACTGCACTATGGAGACCAACCATGTCAATAGTATAACTTTTCTACTTTTACTCCAGCCTCCACTGAGTTAAAACACACACACACACACACACACACACACACACACACACACACGGGGTAGGAGGGTGTTAGAAGAAACCACTTGGCAGCCTCCACACATGGGGGATGGGGGATGCTTGGAGAAACCACTTGGCCAAAACAGGGATTTTGAAATACAGTTGTTCGGATATTAGCACAAGAGCAAAGCTATTCTTCTGGAGTTTAAATTCAGTCTGATCTTTAAAATGCATGGTAGCAGCTAAGTGAACCGTCTTCAAGATCCTGCCTTTTAAAGAACAAATGTCTGCTAGCTCACAGGCTGCGGTATACATGCCACTTTAGTTTCCATGTGTGTGATTGCACCTGTCACTCAATCTCACAGGGTAAGCTGAGATATGTGTGCAAAGGTCCAAATACTCTGCAGGCTGGAATGAAGGGAGGTTCGCGGAAGCATGCCTGGGAAGCCCAGCCGTGTAGAGCACACAGCGCAGATGCAACAGTTGGGAGATCTATATCTAACCCATGATTCTGAAGAGCCAGGTATATGGACTTGTGGGCGACAAGAAGAAGGATCGGTGATAGAGCAGAAAGATCATTAGCTCGTTTCTGTAGTCAGACGGACAAGGGTTCACAAACAGGCTTTGTCGCCTACTAGAGATTTGTCATTAGTCAACTTCCTGCACCTCTTTAATTAAACCCAGTTTCCTCTCATTAAAAGGAGAGTGCGCTTCTCTACTGTGATCAAAGGTAAACCTCTGATACAAAAAAAAAAAAAAAAAAAAGCCCCAGGGAAGGAAGATGTACACGGAGGAGAATTTCCAGTACACAAAATAAGCAAGCATTTTCAATAAACATTATAACACTGCTTGGCATTAAGAAAGTTGCATGGCTAGAAAGATGAGAACGGCAACTTCAGACATTCAAACCACTGGAAATTAGTAACGTCTTCCAAAAACATCCAAATGTGCCGGTGCCTCTTCTGCCACCATTCACTCAGAAATATGACTGGCTATCTGTCAGCCCAGGCATCTAGGAAGACAGGTAATGAAAATGTCTAGGCCAGAAGCTCACCCATCACACTCTGGCTGTCCACACTGTTCCCGTGAGGGGTTCCAAAGGCTTAGGTTTCCTGAACGGACCAGCTTTTTGGACTGACATTCTGTGGCAGATTCTAGCAACAGTAACAGCGAAGCAAATTTTCAAAATTACGGCAACCTGCATCTAAACAACGATGCATGTTTCTGATAGCTAGGCTACAATATTTATGCCTCAAAGTTTCAAAACAAAATGAGTAATAAGTTAGATGCATATTTGAATCGCTAAGTCACCTCTGCAACAAGTTATGAGCAATGCTGCTGTTTATGTTTTGAATGTGAGAGGTGTCATTTTAAAATAAAGATGAGTGGCTGGGGGTGGCTTCGTGGGCAAAGTGCTTGCTGTAGAAGCCTGAGGACCTGAGTTTGGATCTGCAGCACCCACAGAAATGTGAGGGCACAGAAATGTGAGTCTCTGATGAGTCAGCTCCTGTGGGTTTCCCATCGGTCCATATAAACTATAATGCAACATTCAGTCCAATGCCAAACACTGCCTGTCATTCTAGCAGACAAAATCTCACCTTGAAAATATTTCTGTGACTCCAGTAATCATTTATCAATTGCCAACATCCAGAAGGATATAAATGAGGGCTTTAAATTTAAGGTTTTTCTGTCTACAAACTATTCAGAAATTCAATATAGAAGGCTTTAAAATGAAATAATAAATTTTGATCCCTGAGACAGCTCATCTGAGTTCCTGTTAAGAGGATACAGTCCAGTCCGCATACAAAATAATACTGATATCTTACACCAACTGTGAAGTTACCTGCAGTCACTTTCTGTTTCTATAATTCCCTAAAGGGACTCAGGAAACTCACTAAAGGCTGTTTTCCTCATGGAATAGTTTACTATAGGGACAGCATGCAACTTTTAATCAATCAAGGGAAGACAGACACAGAAATCAGGAAAGATATCAAAAACTCTGCTGTCTTTTCTCAAGGAGTCCAGGAAAGCTTACCCTTCAGTCATCAACAGGTGACAATACGCATACCCCTAAGCCCAAGATATCTAGAGAATTTTAGTGGGTTCAGGGATGTACTACTTATGCAATCTCCCAGAAGTCATGACCACAGCTTGACTCTTCATTTCCTTCCACATGATCCATTGGATGATAGGTGACCAGTGCCTCCAGGCAAACAAAGATAGCAGTCTAAGCACAAAAAATCAGATAATGAGAAGTCAGCACCTTGCCCCTGGGCAGGGTAAAATTAGTCATTTACTACACAAGATCCAAGTGTAAGATGGGAAATTTAACTAATTTGCAATTCTCATTAGACTCGCAAGGAAGATAGAGACTATTGATGAAGCTTTGTAGACCCGTAAGCATGATGTACTTCTACAGATGACAGTAAGGCAAGCACCACAGGTTTTTCTGTTAGAATGCAATCTGTCTCCTGTTTTACCAGTTTATGACGGTATCATTGATAGACAAAAAAAAAAAAAAAAAAAAAAAAATTACCCATTTAAATTGTAAATTTCAATCATTTCAGTAGACTTACGAAATCGAGTTGTAGAGCAAGACCATTGTGCATTCAGTTTGAACTCATTAAAGATTTCTCGCAGAAGGCTCTTAAATGTGTGGGCTCAATTCTGAATCACAGATAGTGAATCAGCCTCACATTTAGGAAAGAAATCAAAGCACTTCCCCATTTAACCAAAAGCGAATCTGGACCCCGGTCCTCCACATGACTCTCCCTCTGCGTCTGTCATCCTGTCTGTCTGCTGTATGAGTCTCAATCTGTCCCTGCCTGATGCTATCTTGTGACTCTATCCCTATGTCTGTGTCTGTCCATCACAAAGGGCTTTACCCTCTCTTTTATTGAACAGCACAAAAAGTGTGTGTAGGGGGGTGGTGGATGAGGGCTCTTCACAGAAATCTTTGACAGTGTTTTAGAAAGGGTTAATTCACAGATTCCAACTGATTCTTGATATCTGGCTAACACAGATATCAACTAATATAACAAATATCATGGTTTATGCTGCTTTCAGTATTATAGTGGCTATTTATTTTATAATATTACATATATAAGAGCCTATTTTTTGTTTCTAGAAAATGATTATCATACAATCCATGCATTGCTCTGGGCCCAGGACATGGAAGCGTATATAATTTAAGATTACAGCTATGCATTTGCTTAGGTTGTAAAAGCTGATTACATGTGAAACCCAAAGCAATTTTGACTGTTGCATTGCTTTCTTAAAAGTAGCCTAAACAAACAGGCTGTGTACACAGGAGGACAGCAGCCTTAAGTGACCTCTGGCTGTTAGGTCCACTTATATCATGATGACTCGTCACACCACTGTCCTGAACAGATAGATAAAGCCCTTGTCTATTCTTACTCAGTCCTTTTTCTCAGCCCCAAACACATGGAAACCCTCAGTGGATCTTCCTAAATTTTCCTAATTTTCTGCACCTAAATGGGACCTCACAGTAGGAAGGCTTCTGGACTAAACTTCTTAGCAGAATGTTTTTGAGAATCGTTCACATCCCATACGTTGATGAGTTGATCCTCTTCATTGGCGAGTTGTATTCCATTGTACGAGCATATCCTGTTTCGTTTATGTGCATACCACCCCTGAACTTTGAGTTGTTGAGCTACAGTCATTTTTTTTTTTTTATTCATTATGTTGGATGTCACTGATGTGAATGACCATTCAGGTGACAAATTTTGTGCTTACTTTTATAAGAAACTTTTCATGGTGGTTGTTAGGTTCTTTCTTTCTCTCTTTGTTTTGTTTTGTTTTTTGAGACAGGGTTTCTCTGTATTGCTTTGGGGCCTGTCCTGGAACTAGGTCTGTAGACCAGGCTGGCCTCGAACTCACAGAGATCCACTTGCCTCTGCTCCTGAGTTCTTGGATTAAAGGCATGCGCCACCAATGCCCAGCTTGGTTGTTAGGCTTCTACATGCCACCAGGACATATGGATAATCTAGTCCTCACATATATTTGCCATACACTGCTATACCTTGTCCTCTTTTACAAATACAGTTGTGGTACTATAGTTTGAATGCCTCCCATGTACGTCAAAAATTAGAATCTTAATCCTAAAAGCAAGATGCTAAAGGTAGTTGGATACAATGCCTTTAAAGAGTAATTAGCATCATGCAGGTGTCTAACATCAGTGCACTAGGATGGCATCCATGGCTTAAAGGAGAGGAAGAAGAGGGACAAAAGCTTGTACATTTGTTCTGCTACATCAGTGGTTCTCAAACTTCCTAATGCTCTAACTCGTCAGTACAGTGACTACCCCAAAGATAAAATTACTTTCGTCATTTCTTCATAGCTGTAATTTTGCTACTCATTAAGAGTGGAAATGTAAACATTTTTGGAGATAGAGGTTTGACAAAGGGTCACAACCCACAGGTTGAGGACCACTGCCCTTTATAATGATGTAGAATAGAGATCCTCACCCGGAGCTGCATCCTGATAGGTCATCTCTCGACCTCTAAACCTGCGAGCTAACTAAAGCCCTGTTACTTACAAATTACCCATTCCACGTCATTCGGGTATAGCAACAGCAAGCAGACCAAGACGAATACATATGGAATAACCTCACAGTGCTTTTTAGGCTGACCTTTTTGCATTGGAAAGTGCAGATCTTACTGGGGTGTGCATCACAGGAAATGCCAAGTTCAGCAATAGGTACTGTGTGGCTGCCTTCACTCTGGAGACCCAACCTCTCTGTGTTTGCCCTTGTTAGAGGCTTCCATGCCTTACACCTGCTACTTCTTGCTGTTGCTGGAGAATTCCAGATCCAGGCTTTCTGCATGCACTTCGCATAGCAGTCACATCTTTTTATCTTTCCTGCAGTGAGCCCATTGTTGTTTCTCTGTCAAGTTGTTTGTATTTATCAAAGGAGACTGCAGCCAGAATGGAGTGGGTAAGATAGGAACAGGAATCCCAGCAGGGTAAAAGTGACTGGGAGCATTGCTACACGTAGATGAATGATCAAGGCCCTCACAGCAGAGTGGAAAGCTACACTGTAGCTCAAATGGGATTGGGTGTTTTGCATTCACCTTGTATCTATAATGGAAACATTCCAGGAATGACTAACCTTACCCCCACCTTTAAGAAAATCACCATGCACAATAAATGAAACTGTGGCAAACAGGAAGAGAAAGAGAAAAATACAAAGGGAAGGAAAAGGAATAAAGTTGGAACCGCGCAATGTAGGTTTCATTTCATACGATTTATAGCAAAACAAAAAAAAAAAAAAAATCCAGGCTGGCTAGGCATGATAACATTTGATACAGAAATGGCTGTGCAGGGAACATAGGAAGCTGTAAAGAACTAGACATGGGATCACCGACTCCTTTCATTTTCAAAATGCTGAGCTGGCAACTCTTAGCAAGCATGTCCTTATCCGGAGACTTTCAGTGGCATGGTATTCATCCCCCATGTGCAGAGGCATTTTGAGTTGTCACAACATTTATTGAGTGAAGCTCGGCCGTAGAGCATCCTGCAATGAAAGGAATAGGCTCCTACATCACATTATCTTGTCCAGAGACTGTAGTTCTAAGGATGAGGAATGTTGCGGTACACACAGTTGTGGACCAGTGTAACAGCAGGAATGGACGTACTTAAGTTGTAAAGCTGCTGCACACAAGTGCAGCCTTTTACAAAAAGTTCTGCCCTCTGCTCCAGCAACTGCGTGTGACTCAGAGAACCCATGGGAAAGATGCTGGAGGACCTGCTGTGTACTTTTCTGCATGTTACACCATTTGAGTTTATGAAGCATGAGCAGAATGTGATCTCATACAGAGAATGAAGAGGTGTGAATGTTTGCTTCCACATGGGCGGTCTCCCTCCTGCCAATCTGTGTCATATCTAAAGGCTGAATCTAACTTTAAAAATTAAACTCAGACCCCAGCCCACACCTTTGGTGGAAGCCTCTCTTCCACCAGAGGTCAGACCAGCATTCTGAGCCTCCCCTTACCTAAGCTTGCCCAGCATAACTCCTGCTCATCTGCCCCTCCTCTCCACATCACATATCCTGGTCCACACCTCTGGCAGAAGCCTTCCACACCACCAGAAGCCAGGCCAGCATCCTGGAACCCAGAGGACCCCTGTCCGGGCCCATAAAGGTGGCTCCACTTCATCTTGGCTCAAGGTCAGAGAGTTCAAAACTGTCCTTACTAAGTCATAAGACCTAAAGGTCTAAGGTGTAACTACAGTAGGATATTTGATCTTGGCCTTGGGTGTCTTATCTAAATAACAACAGATTTGATATGAGGTGTGGTTACTCTTGAATCTAAGGTGTGGTTACCGAATCCTTGGAGAATTGAAGAAGAAAGTATGTTTGTTCCGTATTCATGATACCATGTTCCCCTTTTGGGTTAAGGTATTTAAGAATAAACTTGGGGCATTCAGTATTCACTGAATTGCCCTCCTGACTCTATCTGGTGTCTCTGTCTTTCTTTTAACGTCTTTACCGACTGTTTCTCAATCCACACTCCCCCTCTCAGAGACAAACCTAGCAAGTCTTTTGGCTCTACCTGCAGCCCCACAAAGACCAGTTGCCACAGATCCCTCCACCAGATTAGAGGCCATGCACATAGCCAGAACTTCATCCCCAAATGTGGGCTGTACCAGAAGCCATCCAGGCCATCAGATGTCCAACTCCCAATACCGGTTCATGCCCGATACTCAAGCACAGGCCATGTCAGCCAGAAGAATAGAAAGAAACAGAAACCAAGGAAGAAAACACCCATCCAACAAAGACAAATCCAGAAACTGGCATCTAGATCTATAATCACTCCAAATCCACACACCTAAGCATAAGTGTCAGAACACAAACAACAACATCCAGGACATTGTGCCATCACCAGAGCCCAGCCATCCCACTACAACAAGCCTGACTATTACAACACACTGGAAGTACAAGAAAATAACCTTAAGAACCAACTTTATGATGATGAGAGAGATCCTTAAAGAGGAAATCAATAAACCACTTAAAGAAATCAAGAAATAGATAATCAAAAGTTGGAGGAAATCAATAGATCTCTTAAAGAATGTCAAGAAACCAAGAAGAAGACGAAGGAGATGGAAAAGGAGGAGAAGAAGAAGAAAAGAAGAAGAGTTGATACAATTAAATAAAAAATGTTCAAGACCTTAAAATAGAAATAGAAGCAGTAAAGAAAACACAAACTAAGGGAATTCTGGAAATGGAGCATCTAGGTAACTGAACAGGACCTACAGATGCAAACATCACCAACAGAATGCAAGACATGGAAGAAAGAATCTCAGGCATTAAAGATACAATAGAAGAAATAGATACATATGTTAAAAAAATGGTAAATCTAAAAAATACCTGACACAAAACACCCAGGAAATCTGGGAAATTACAAGAAGACAAAACCTATGAATAATAGGAATAGGGGAAGGAAAAGATTCCTAATTCTAAGGTACAGAAAATATTTTCAACAAAATCATAGAAGAAAATTTTCCTAACCTAAAGAAGGATATGTCTGTAAAGGCATAAGATGCTTAAAAAAACACCAAATAGATGAAAGACCCCTTACCACATAATAATCAAAACACTAAACACACAGAATAAAGAAATAATATTAAAAGCTACAAGAGAAAAAGGCCAATAACATATAAAGGCAGACCTATTAGAATTACACCCAATTTCTTAATGGAGACTCTCAAAGTCAGAAGAGCCTAGACAAATATCCTGCAGACTCCAAGAGACCACAGATGCCATCCCAGACTACTATACCCAACAAAACTTTCAATCACCATAAGTGTAGAAAACAAGATATTCTATGATAAAGTCAAATTTAAAGAACGCCTGTCTACAAATCCATTTCTACTGAAGGTACTAGATTGAAAACTACAACCCAAACTACACTCATGAAATCAAAGGCAATAAATAATCTCACACTAGCATAAACCAAAGAAAGAAAACACACATGCACACCCACACCCCCCCCACACACACACACTACCACCATCAATAACTACAACAAACTAACGGGAATTAACAATCATTAGTCGCTGATATTTTTTAGTATTAATGGATTCAATTCCCTAATAAAAACACATACTAACAGAATGGAGGGGAGTGATGGGGAAGATGGAGTCTACTCTGATTTCCTCCCTCTCTCTCTCTCTCTCTCTCTCTCTCTCTATCTATCTATCTATCTATCTATCTCTATCTCTATCTCTCTCTATCTCTCTCTCTCTTTCTCTGTCTCTCTCTTTTCCGCTTCAGATCTGAGTATGGAGGGATATGCAAGAAGGGATCTGCAGCAGCAGTGTTCATCTTCCCAGCTTTCTGTACAAAGCCGATGGCTCTGGGCTGGTTCTGTCTAGGGCTCATTCTCCTGGCTGCTCATGGCATCCTTGGTGGTGGAGGTACCAGTGTGTTCCTGTGGGCTGTGTTCCTCAGCACGCACCCAGACCGCTTCTGCTACTGTTGCCAATCACAGCAGGAGTGGCTTCCTCAACTACAGCAGTGCTGCATGTTCACACTTAATTCTGTGGGATGGACATCTTGCTAGGCTTACCAGTCACCTAGATTCACACTTCCTCATCCTGCTGAGATATTTTTTTTTAAAAAAAAATTATTTTTTTTTATTTTACATCCTGACTGACTGTAGTTTGCCTTCCCTCCTCTCCTCCCAGTCCTTCCACGCCACCTCCGAAGCCTCTGCTCTGCATCCCTGCTGTCTCCTGTGTAGTCCTGTTGGTGACATTACTCTGAAGGGATGCTTATTCCTACAGCCTTTTTACTGTGAGACACCCAAACTCCAGTCGTTTTTGGTTTGTTCATCTGCTTTGCTTCACCACCTTCCAGATTCCCTCTCCCAGAAGGTAGGTGTGCCACTGGGGTGAGTTAAGGATTCATGCTCACACACTTCAGACCCGTGCTTTCCAGTTTCTGATTCAGGTTAGCCTTAGGTTCCCTGTACACTCGGCGCCACCTCTGGTCATCGGCGGGAACTGCAGGCCAGCCAAGTTCAGAAACCTTCCTTAGACCTGGAAGGCTCTAGCTCTGTCTGGACCACTTTTATCTTCAATGATTTTATGAACCTGCAAAATAAGGTAACAAACGCCGGCTGCTACACTTTCTAGCACCAGAGGAGTCAAATGATAACTTCCAACAAAAGGAAAATAATAGACGGCTAGTAGACCTGAGGCTAGCTCTGATTATAAATTGTACTGCCCAGAAACTTTCTTCCTTTTCTTTGCTTTGTTTTCCCCAAATTCTGCTACTGGGATGTTTTATGTGTATCTGGTTTGCAGTGCTTCGTTGTGCACTCAGAAAGGAAATAACTATCTCAAGTTTTCTCTTGAATTCTGTGTGTCTTGCATTTTATTGCATTTTAATTTGGTTTAACATTTGTTCTGTTTGTTCTATTTTCCCTACTCTTTTTTTTCTACTCTTTCCTTTCCACAAATCAGCACTTATTTGAGTATACCCTGCCTAGATATTTAAAAGATGGACATTATATCCTGTTCGACTTGTATCAGGGGTGAATAGAACTATATTTCTTAAATAATAACAGTTAAGCAAAATGTTACACTTTTAACTTGATCAAATTATTTCTATTAAACCAGAGCATTTTCTTCTCCTCCTCCTTCTTCTCCTTCTTTTTCTTTCTTTTTGTATGTTTGCTTGTCTGTTTTTTGAGACAGGGTTTCTCTGTGTAGCTTTGGAGCCTGTCCTGGAACTCACTCTGTAGACCAGGCTGTCCTCAAACTCACAGAGATCAGCCCATCTCTGCCTCCTAAGTGCTGGGATTAAAGCCACTAACACCCAGCCAAACAACAGCATTTTGTTGTGATTAGCAACATTATCCCTTGCTACTTTTTCTGCTTCCCCCATGATTTTGAAGACTGTACACCTTAAAAAGCAAAATGTCCACCTGGAATCATCTTGTCCAATAAGGAAGTTACTGCAGCACACCAGCCTAAATGAAATCAAGTTCTGTCCTGAAAAATGCAATAAAAATGAGTGCCTGAGAGAATTTTAAAGTGTAAAAATCCTAATGGGTTTTAAATGACTGACCGAAATCTTCAGTGTGGTTGTCTTTTTGTGTGTGTGTGCCTTTAAAAATGTGTGCCTCAGATTATCAGGGTGAATAAGGATTTTGTTGGCTCTGATTAGATTTCTTTCTATGATGGCTCTGTCTTCCTTATCACAGTCTAAGCTACTTAGGAAAAAAAGACCAGCTTTAGATGGAGAGACCGCTCAGACCTTAGGAATGCTTGTTGCTCTTGCAGAGGACCTGAGTTCCAATCCCGACACCTGTGTCAGCTCACAACTACCCCTAACTCCAGTTCCAGGAAATCCAACATTCCTTGAGAACTAGCTCATAGGTACAAACATAATTGTATACACAGAAGTAAAAATACATCCTTAAAAACAAACCAAAGGGCTGTTGCACATCCTTTTCTCCCAACACAGCTCGCCTTTCACGCTGTGAAAGACAGCCTCTGGTGAGAACAGGCTCTTCACCGAGCAGAGTCTTTCAAGCTTGTAGCTGGAGGGGTGTTTCCTACCTGGCAATTTCACAAGCAAAAGCCAATGCACCTTTCTTAGAACATGGAGCCTGGAACTGCGCTGGCACTGAATTGCTTCTACAGGAGGATCCTGCTGTGTGGGCGTTCTTTTGATTCTAAAACGTGGATTCTGTTTGCAGCCCATCTCCCAGCACAAGTACCAATATAAGAGCTGATCCAGGAAAAAGAAATACAATAATCTTTGTAACACTGAAAAGGGGGGGTCTGCAATAATGTAAATTTCTCAGTTATAACTTATATTTAAATAAATGATTAATATTTCTTCTATAATAAACATTTATAAAAATGGGAAAGGGATAGAAAGTGAAGCTGATCTGCCAAGATTACATCAATGTCTGTGAATAAAAGCAAACAGGTTTAAGCATGTGGGTGGTTATGAGTTTTTACCAATAGAGTCATGCAAAGTAAGCTGTGTTTCATGTATATAACATGGACACAAGCTCTGAAAGCATGTTTGGTCAAATTGCATTAAAAAAAAAAAAAAAAAAAAAAAAAGCACTTCCATCTACCATTAGAGAGAAAGGCAACATGGATCTACCTCGGAAGATAATTTGAAAGGATACAGTAAAATTTCATAGCATTTATCTTCCGACCTAGCATGTCCATGTTCAAAAACATATCCCAGAGAAATACTGGCAAACACTTAAAAGAAAAAAGAGATGTAAAAGGCATTTTGTTGTTGGAATTGTTGGTTAGAGAAACTTAATGCACCTCAGTGGGAGACTGTTTGAATTGCATTTTCACAGTGGATTACTATGTAACAATAAAAGTAAATGGGGACTATGTGTATATACCACTAGGGTTTGTTTCCAGGGGAATGTTTTTCTAACTGAAACAAGATAAATGAGTGGATATAGTGTGTTGCAATTTATTATTTAACAATGTTATGCCGATGTTGTAGACACTTTGCATTTAAAAACAAAAAGTAATGCACATTTTTAAATAGACAATAAAGGAACAAGGTGATGAAAATAAAACGTGTTTCCTTGAAGAGCTACCTGGGAAGAGGGAAAGATGGTACCATGTGACTTGGAAATGCAACAGAGGTTTGTGTCACTAGTAAGGAATTCCAAGGCAAATGACAGAAAGAACTGGAAGGATTAATTGAGCTATTTTTGGAAAGTATATTATTAGCAGGAGGCTTCCTACTCTAATTCCAATACTATTGTGTTTATACTAAGTAAGAGATAACCTTAATAAATACCTGTGTGATTTTCCATCACAACCTGTGCATTTAGAACTCTCAATGTGAGCATAAGAAAAAAAAAAAGAGTAAAGTAGAAGAACCTAATCGAAACCTCTACCATGCTCAAAGTATAATTATGACACATAATATTTCCTATCTTTTATTTCAGGAAATAAAATGACTCTCTGGCGAGATGGGCGATTTCAGTAATAAATGAGCAGAGCCTGAAACAGCTTGTTTTATAGCAAATATTAAAGAAAGACTCCTAAGATTCAGCAAAAGAGCTCAGATAACCTACGGGCATTACCCCAACCCAAAATGGGACAATATGAACATTACCAAGAAAATAATGAAACCTGGAAAAGTAGGTCAAGAGTTAAGAGTATTTGTAACTATTGCAGAGATCCCAAGTTCAGTTCCCAGTGCTCACACTGGAACCACTTGGAACTCTAGCTCCTGGTGACCCAAAACCCTCTGGTGCAAGCATAAACACATGCATGCACTGGTGCGTGCACACACACACACACACACACACACACACACACACGGGAGAGAGAGAGGGGAGTGCACATTAACTCACACATACATGCATAAATACATGTTAATAAAAATAAATCTTTGTTGTTTTGTTTTAAGACAGGGTTTCTCTGTATGCTTTGACTGTCCTGGAACTTGCTCTATAAATAGATCAGGCTAACCTGGAACTCAGGGAACTGCCTGCCTCTACCCCTGGAATGCTGGGATTAAAGGCATGAACCACCATGACTGGCTACATAAATCCTTTTTATGGGAAAAATAAAATACCTAGCGTGAGTCTGTAATATTGAAAGTAAAACATGGGCAACGATAGTCTAAAGACTGGTAAATAAATAGAGGCTGGTTAAAAGAAAAACAAAAAAAAAACCGAACTGTCCTAGTTAGGGTTGCTACTGATATGATGGAACACCATGACCAAAAGCAATGTGCAGAGGAAAGAGTTCATTTCACTGGTACTTCTATGTAGCAATTCTTCATCAAAAGCAGTGAAAACAGGAACTCAAGCAGGGCAGGAACCTGGAGGCAGGGGCTTGTTCCACATGATTAGCTCAGGTTGCTTTCTTACAGAACCCAGGCCATCAGCCCAGAGATTGCCCAGTCCACAATGGGCTGGGCCTTCCCATCACTAATTGCTAAAATGCCCTACATGCTTGCTTACAGCCTGATCTTATAGAGGCATTTTCTCAGTTGAGGCTCCCTCCCCTCAGATGACTCTAGCCTGGATCAAGTTGACACAAAACCAGCCTGCAAACAGGCATAGACACAAGACAACAAGAACACATTCCTTTTTCCATTCTAGCTGCTCCATATTACAGTCTATGGTGAATTAATGAGTTAGAAGGGTCAGAAGTTCTGTGGAAAGAAACAATCACGCATTATGGCTCCTAAGAACATGTCAGGCCCTCTGGAGAAAGCCTCACAAACTCAAATAAATAAACCAAACTTAAATGTTAATGAAACTCTATATCCAACTGTCAAGAAAGGCAACTGAGAAGACAGAAGAACATTCTAGAATAACAAACAGGTGCAATCAGCAAAATCCAGATTGCTGGAAATTCCCACTGATAAACAATCTACTTCCTTCCATTAAATAAGTCACCATGGGGAACATTTTAGAGAGGAGAGATAATCTAATTCCTTCCAGAAATAAGTTGTCAAGAGGAACACTGGAGAGAAAAAAAAATACAGAAAAAAATGGACACACAGACAAGAGGTAGTGGTTTCTCCTTCCTTCCTTAATCCAGATTCATGCCACATTAATTAATTAAAATAAAACCAAGAAGTGATAAATACAAAAACAACATTGGTGAGACAGTTGGATAGAATTAGAGCCTTCCTAGTTATTATTTTAGGTAACACCACTAAAGTATGATTAAGAAAGAGTATCTTAAGATTGTTGCGTTGATTTTCTATAATATTGTGATAAAACATACCAAGGCAACACAACAAAGGGATTGTCTGTTTGGTTCAAGAAAGATAAAAGCCCATCATGGTGGCGGATCATGGTAGCAAGTAGGCATGGTGGCCAGAGCAAGAAGCAGAGAGGCTGCATGAAGTATAGAGCAGACAAAAAGTAGGCTGAAGCTACTCACACAGCCTGCCACTTTTGTGTACTCACTCCATTATGGCCATGCATTCCAACAGCTCCAACCACACAGGGAATAAGTGTTGAGATGCCAAAGACTATGTGGAATAGTTCACATATAACCAACACAGTTGTCTGCAAAATATTTGCACAACAAATTGTGATGAACATTATTGTCTTAAACACAGTCGTAATGAGAAAACATTGACCACAAGTCAACAGTGGGACATGAGTGTTGCCTCACGGGGGATTTATTGTGCCCTTAATTTATTTCCTTACATCTGCAATTCTCCATTTAGAGATCGTTGGAGAAGTTATGTCTAGTTATCTTGAAGCATAAATGAAACTTAAATCCAAGGAAAGGTTTCTTAGTAAAAAAAAATGTATGGCATCAACAGGCACAGCTCAGGAGATGATCTATATTGCCTTTGCTTACAGTTATGAAGAGCTGGGTAGCGGTATAAGGCTGGAGGGATGGACCAAGGGCTGCGAGGATTTTTATTCTGCAAAAGAAGGTGCATTTGTTGTGAAGGAAGCAGGGTGTAATTAAGTTTTAAACCGTGGAGTAACACCACTGCAATCGAGTTGGGCAAGCTCGGGTAGAATTGATTGAAACAGGGACAGACAGTAACTCAAGATAGTTTTATAAAACTGACAGGACTTGATGATTGACTAGAAGAGGCAGAAAATAAAGACAAAATCTGTGATGATTTTCATATCTTTTATCTTGCTACCTGCATATGTGGAGGAATAAATTAAAATAAAACAGGACTTATTTGTTTAGAGTTCTGACGAGGTGCCAAAGCTAATGAGTACCAATGCATCACAAAATAAGAGCTATGAGTCATTCCTGAGAGGCAGGACTGAAACGTGTGTCCGTGTAACATAAAGTGAGCAGTCACGTGGTGGTTTTGAATTATCTAGAAGGTTCTTGAGTGTGATGCCGAGTAGGCAACGCGGTCATGACAACGCTAACGAGAATATGTGTTTCGGGGGCTGGGGGAATGACTCAAATCAATGCATAACGGTGTTCAGATCCTGATCACCCTTGCAAAAGTGGGATAGGTTTCCCTATTTGTAGCACTCAAGAAGTAGAGACAGAGAATCCCTTTGACAAGCTATCCGGGCAGACTAGCCAAATAGAAGCATTTTAGGTTCAAATGTGAGATTCTGCCTCAACATACAAGGACGAGAGAAATGAAAGATATCTGACATCAACTGCTGGCTTCCACGTGCATGCCTACAGAGACACATATGCATGCCCACATACGTATGCCCACATAAATGCAAACACGAACACACAAGCATATGTGGAATGCACACATACGCGGCGATAGAAGGACTACGTGCTTCACAACCATTTACTAAAAACATATACAAGCTTTTGTTCTGGATTTTTAAAAATGTGTTTCTAAGTGATGGCTAACTAGTATCTGCCATTTGGGACAACAGCATATTTTATCTATATCCTTCTGTTTTCTCAGTTGCTGTCTATTTAATTAAAAAATTTCCATACTATGTGTGTGAATAAGAAATGGAAGAAATTAAGTATCATGTATGTGATGGTATGTGCCCATGTATATAAGTTAGTGCATGGGTGTATATATGTCTACATGTGGATAGGTATGCACATATGTTCATGTGTGTGTGCATGTGGAGATTCAAAGATGATAACAGGTACCTTACTCCATTTTTCTCCCCTTTATTTATTGAGGCATAATACACACATATATATATATGTATTACTATATACATATATATGTAATACATATATATACATATATGTGTGTATATATATATATATAATCACCAAGTCCAGTGAATTGTGCTTATATATGATTTGGGGTCAGTCCATACACTGGGACATGGGAAACCTGACTATGGCCACATCCTAAAATAAATAAATAAACAAATAAATCTTACCCCTACCCCAGCAACTATCCACTGCAAATTGTAGGTAAATGTGATCATATTTTCATTGTAAAACTAAGAAACAAATTTGTAAAAAAGAGACAAAATACAAATAAAAGGCAGCTTCCTATAGGTCTCATGACTGTATCTGTAAACTGGATCCTGCTTCCAGTTATTTCTCCATTAAGGAAGATGTTTTTCAAAAGTGTCTACCTGGACCTGGAGAAACAGCTAAGCGAAAAGGCTCATGCTCAGCACCAGGGGTGCTGGGTTCAATCTCCAACTCAAAAACAACAGCCTAGCATCCATAAATCTACTTCAGTGAGCACTCGTCAAAGCTTCTCTCTTCACAAGTTTGGAGCACCCTCTTCTGCTGTTTTATTTTATTAGTGTGTGTGTGTGTGTGTGTGTGTGTGTGTGTGTGTGTGTGTGTGTTTCCCATTAACAGGTAACTCAGCCTCTACTATCTTGGCTTCGTTACTTAATTTGATGTGGTTCTGAAATGTGGACCCTTACATCAGAATGCCTGTTGAAGGAGGGCACAAATACAGCTCTTTTGCGGTGAAAGGGGGCAGGGTTATCTCTCCATGCCCAGGTATCAATTTTTGTTACAGTAGTGGTTTGATTTTCTCCAGATGTTACTTTGCATGATCCAGCAAATTTGATAGCAGGGCTTGAAACAGCCTTTAATGAATGTTGATTTCATTACCTTCTATCTAGCAATTGAAACTTAGAGGAAAAAATGTTTGCTCCTAGGAAAATATTTACTGAGAACAAATAATATCTCTCTCTCTCTCTCTCTCTCTCTCTCTCTCTCTCTCTCTCTCTCTCTCTCTCTCTCCTCTTCTCTCCCTCTCCCTCCTTCCTTACAAACAGATGGGAAATGGCTGTCTGTTTTCATCACATAAAGTAAATGTTTATTGAAACCTAAGAAGAACATCTGAATCTCTGAGCCTGGATATTCCAGAGTTTTATGAAACTGTGTTTTAGTCACTAAAAAGGACAAATATTTCACAACCTTTAACAAAAAAAAAATCTTATGCCATTTGAATTCCCTTTTACAGAGGAATGTTTGAAAATTATTATATTATTGAGATTCCAAGAACTGCTGACAGGAAAAATATGTGCATTAAAACCATAGGTGACTGCTGTCTTCTCCACTGGGTCAGAAAACAATTCACCAGCGCTGGGCATCCCATGCACACAGTTTTACCTCACAACCACTGGCATTACAGCCATCATGGCAACTAATCCAGTGAAATGACGTGTTTTATGTCAATGAGAAAATAATTCTTGATCTCTGCAACCTCACTTTGAACATATTTGTTATTGAACTATCTATTGTCCGTTGCAATTTTTCACAAATATAAATTCTATACACACTAAATATGTCTTCATGGCTGGATTTCCTCTTGTTTCTGGACATAAGCACTCCATGTCAGCTGTGTACCAAGCAGCTGTTGCTAGGATGTATCTGTTACCATAGCAATAGATGAACTCTGCAGATGCATCTAGAATTCTTCATGTTGTACATTATCCTTGAATCCCTTGTCCACATTCAAATTGGTGCCCAGCTCTTTAACTGTAACAGAATTATGTGTTGTGTAATAACCTACACTTAATACACATGGATAAATAGTGTTAAGAAAGTGTTGATTTATTTTCCCCTTTAAACTCTCCATCCTTCTCCCAAGCAGCTAAAATTGTACAAAATGTTTAAGGGAATTAAAACTGACCCAGGGATTAACATTCTTCCAAATTAATAAAGACAAGACTCATTTCTGCCAACTCACCTCTCAGAAACAGTAAGTGATAAAGTTAAAAAAAAAAGACAGAGAGAGAGAGAGAGAGAAAAGAGGGAGAGAGAGAGAGAGAGAGAGAGAGAGAGAGAGAGAGAGAGAGAGAGGAGAGACAGGGGGAGAGAGAGATGGAGACGGGGAGACCAAAAAGTACAAATTAACATATTTTTTCTTGTTTCTCTTTAATGCATTTAGCTAACAACCAAGAATACTGAAGAACTAACAGCCACTGTACTCCAACTCCTCTGAACTTAGCCCAAATTTCAAATAGCAACGAGGTTGACCCTCAGACATACTGTCTGCTTCCAGGATTTCTGAACATTTGGGTGGACGGTGATAACAACCCTCGATCCTCATTTCACCTGATTGTTCCCACTGCATCTAAACTTGTCACTGCAGTTTTTCTTTTGTAAATGTTTAAAGTTTGTTCAGGAGCTTCAGAAAGTCACGAATGGGATAACTTCCCCTCACCAACGGACAGTTCCCGAGGAAAGAGAGAAATAGCCGCGCTATCCCTAGCTGGACACCTTCTTAGGATGTGATCGGAAAATCCCTGCTAGGGCCAGGACAAAGAATCTGCAGCATCTGTGAGAAAGCAAACAGTGAAGGTCAATAGAGTCAGGAAACTGCAGGGAACATTTGGGTTGACTCTTGGGAGCAAAGACTTCTTTGGGGGAATAGATGCTCTGACACTGGCTTCTTTATACAACTTTATTCTTTCCAGGAATGAACAGCGTCTCTTGATGCTTCATGCTGTGAGTCAAAGGCAGATCCCTGTGCCCTTAAAATATTTCTGCTTCCCTAACCACCCATCTGGCCCCAGGAATGAAAGAGACACCATGTTCTTAACCACACTTTGTGCATATGCACTCCAATCCTGAAGCTGAAAAGGAATAGATTATGAGTATTAAATTATACTCTGATATTCTTTGTGCTTCCAGCACCACTATTACAGAAAGAGAGTAACAATTGTACTTTGGGGAACAGAACCTTATTAATGCGTTACCTTGTTGACATCTGTTTCTGTGTCAATCATCATCAATGCTGTTGTATTGAGAAGGTAGGTCTCAAGAGCCACTAACACTACAGAACAGTGTTTAATTGATTTTAGAGTTATAACACCATATGTTTATTCTGTTTATATAAACACATTATAGAACAATTTAAGAATTTGAAGCAATGCACGTGGTTGTATAATGAACTACTTGCTGATATTTTTTCAGTATTGCTTTTTTAAAAAAGCAGACGAGAAAGCGTGGTTTATAAGAAAGTCCTGACTTTCTGAATTTTATAAAGATTGTTGAGTAATTTTCCCCAATTTGGGTTAGATGCCTTGTAAATGGCATCATTTTCTAAGTATGGATTTTGTGTTAAAGCTGTTAATAGAAATTAATTTAATAGTGGCTTCTGTGTTCCCTCATAATATCAAAGGGTTATGACTGTCTACAGGGTCTGGTTTGGATACAATTGAAGATTATGGCTAGCCATCATTATTTCTGCTCAATTCTCACTAAAAGGAAAGCATCAGAGCTAGGCATGGCAGTGCATGCCTTTGATCCCAGCAAAGACAAATAAATCTCTGTGAGTTCAAGGCCAGGCTGGTCTACAAATTGAGTTCCAAGAAACTGTGTCTCAAAACACCAAGAAGGAAAAAGAAAGAAAGCATCAGAAGATAATCTGAACACTAGTTATATCACCCAGTCTTTATTCATGTAGGGAAGGAAGAACAATCTCACTTAAACTTCCATTTTAATAAACATTACACACAATTTTTCTATTAATTTTACATTATATATAGGCTGAGAAAAACATTCAGAAATTCTGAATCAAAAGCTAGGCAGGAGAAAGGATAGGAGGGGCTGGCAGACAGAGAATAAATGGGAGGAGAAATCTGGGAAGAGAAGATTGGGGAGGAAAAGGAGGAGAAGAGGGCTCCAGGGGCCAGTCATCCAGCTACACAACATAATAAGTAAAGAAATGATATGCAGAAAGAAAGAAAGACAAAAGCCCAGAGGCAAAAGGTAGATGGGACAATTTAAGTTAAGAAAAGGTGGATAGAAACAAGCCAAGCAAAGGTAGGGAATTCATAAGAAAGAATAAGCGTCTGTGTGTTTGTTTGTGAGCTGGGTTGCTGATCCCCAAAAACCAAAGAGGAAAAACACAAACAAAAGAAAACAAAACAAACAAACAAAAAACAATAGCTTATCATTCTGCAGATTCAGAGTGAGCATCGCGGTGGCAGAGATGAGTCATGACATAATGCCTAAGAAGTCACCATGCCATTTCTGCAATGTTCCATAGACATTAAATAGGAATAATTTACATGGACATGAATTCAAATACTATCCTGTAGGTTTTTTTATACTCACAGTACTAATTATAATTAGCACAATACAAATATGACTGACTAAACACAACAGATTCATAAAATTAAAGGACGAGCAAAAACAGTTCAGAATAGGTTTTTGAAAGCCATAAAATAAGCCTTCCTTATAAGAAATCACCCATAACAAAATCATTAGAGCTTTATGCAAAGATGTCTATAAAACAGAGATTGATTAATGATAATAATGAAACTCACATGGAATAAAACTCAACATTCAAGTCATAAGACAAAGGTTTGATAACTTACAAAGGTATTTTCAAAATATGTTGAGTTAATAAAAATATAGTCATATGATAAACAAATCTTTAAAATATATCAAAATGCAACAATATTGTCTATGGTGGTAACATTATGAGCAAACTTTTAAGTCTTCTTAAAATCTATTTTCAAGTTTCCCTGAAATACATGAATATAATACTTTAAATTCATTTTTGGTGTGTAGAGTTGAAAGACAAAATACTGGAGATGACTCACAAGTACTAGAAGCCTAAGGGTAGATAATTATTAGAAAATAAATTTATTTTAAAAGGAAAAGAAACTACATCACAGAAGGTAACCTTGGCCCTGGGGCATCTTTGCTTGACATAAGTAGAATATCAAGGGATAAATAACCAATATATTTCCTCTATACTAAATAATCAAGATACATGTCAAAAGGGAACCATGTATGAGACTTACACAAAGGACAGTATCCAAGTCCTAAGATGACAGGGACATTTGTTTGTGAAAACCATCAAAAACCACAGTATACATTGTCTCCTGTTCCACAGATTGAACAGTAGTATATTCAGATGCAACTGTTCAACATGTTTTATGTGAACCAGGCATGAAAGTCACAATGGGTTGGATACATGCACCTATTTGCAAAGCCATGTCCATGTGTCCATTAAGAGAGGTGAACTGCAAGAATGGGAATCCATCTAAGTATCAAAAATGCATCCAAGTGTTGAGTCCCTTAGAAACACCATGAGAGTTCTTGGTAAAAAGCTCCACCATTTTGACAGTAACTCTGATCTCCATGTCCAATGCACACAGTGTTGTTTTGTTTTGTTATTTACCTGTGTCTTTGTTCTTGTTATTTGTTTGTTGAAAAATGATTTCCTCATCTTACTTAAGGTAGTCTGTGTGTTTTTAAAACTCGTATCTATTTTGTTTACTTTCTAATGAATGAACTAACCCTGTAAGCATTACATAAATATTTGATGAATGATGAGTAATTGAAATGCCTGTTTCATATGGCTTTCACTCCAGGCAACGTGTTAGTGCCTGCTTCAAACTGTCTGTAACACTGCTGATATTTGTCACAAGACACTTAAAACACATGCCCTAAGATACTGCATTGTTCCTGAGCTATGCCATCCTCTAGTTAGTGTGGAGAGATGAATGATTGTCTTAGTTGTTGAATTTATTCAGGAATTTCTCATCTTAAGAAGAAATCACCTCTAAATAAGCAAAAAAGAAAACTACATACATGCAATAAAATCATTAAAATATTTTAATATTGCTAGTACATTTCTGAATTTTAGCCTCAAAAACTCTTACTTTATTTAAATTTAGCCAACAAGTGGGTTAGAAAAATAAGTAAAGTATCCAATAGAAACTTGATGACAGTAGAAATGAGATGGATAATAGAGTGGGCATCGAAAAAAGGACGTTCTCTCCAAAATCAGGTGTATGTTAGGACCCAAAGCAAGTCTCAGCAAACTTTGGGAAATTAAAGAAATGTCCTGCATCTTACCTTACCACCAAAAGAATAATGCTGTATATCACCAACAACAGTATACAAACTCATAACAACAAAACAGCATACTATAAGTGAAAATTGAGACAAGGGAGGAATCGAGAAGGAAATTTAAAACATCCTAGAACTGAATGAAAGTAAAAAAAAAGACAACATCTCAGAAAACAGTGGTACACAGTTGAAGGGGTTATGGTATGAATGTCTTGGCAATGGGAGCTTCTTCAAGATGCTGGTGAGAACTCATATTGATGGTTTAAAGACTCCCCTGAAAGAAAGCCTTGGGAAAATAAGAACAAACAACACTCCCAAAGGAAAAGAGAGGAAGAGATAATGAAATCATCTACATCAGTATTTGTGCAAACACAGAAAGAGATTTGTACAGACAGGAAGAGATAACAGAAATTAAACACATTAATTTCAAGGGTGAGATTAATGAGATTGGAGTGAAATAAATTACAATGTATCAGTGGAATAAAGACTTGGTTCTTTTAAAACAGTAACATGACTGACAAACCCTTAGTCAAATTAATCAAAATAAAGAGAAGACACAAATTAATAAAAGCTAGAAGTTTCTCACTCTGTAATATTTGTCAAGGAATTTAATATGTCGCGTTACTATTAAAGGATAACATGGATAACACAGAAAAGCATCCATTTGAGTTCTGATTATGACCTCGAAGTCAGTGTGTTAATGTGCTAAGCCATTTAATGTTCTGACATTAAATACGTGCCACTGAATGAAATGATGCTTAAAATTCTAACTTTTTATAAGGTCCTACCATCTAGGTCAATGATGAAAACAGCATGTTTACCTCGTACTTGTGAGCATATCCTGGATTTTCATACCCAGCTCTTAGACACCATTTAAATACAGTTCTCAGACCATACTTAGACATGCCCCAGACACACAGAACTGGAAGTTCTCCGAGGCTGACAAGTCTGAAAGCCGTGCCATACAATGTCCTTAGGTGAACTCAATGAGTTTGACGTGGAGAAGAGACTCAGATGTCGTGACTGCTCCATCTTCCAACAGGAGAGGAACTGTCCTGACAAGATTTGCCAGAGAATATGGTGAAATAGTGAAAGCTGCCACAATGCCATGGGACCCAAGCCAAAGGGGGACTGGTAACAAGGAAACTGGAAGATCGAAGAGGATTGGGTCATGTGAGAAAATGTTCCTATGATTTGGGTCTCTCACCAAAGGTTCCCCATCCCTAGTTAAAGGATATATTCGCCGCAAGAGTAGGAGTCACAGATAAACAATTTAAATAACCTTGTAGAGACATTCCTTATAAAGTCACTGTAACTAAAAAGACCTTAGAGCGCCATGTGTTAAGGGAGCCACTGGAGGGCGCTATCTTAGCTGTGTCTTTGACCCCCTATTTAAGCTCTCCCGTGTTAGGGTCTCTTCTTCAAGTGTTTCCTCCACTCAGAATTAGCACTTTAAAAAATGACGTAATGGTTCCCACAGTCTTTCTTTGTTCTATAATAGGGCAGAAGGAATAAAAGTGTCAACATGAAATCACGGCGAGGAATAAAAGGAGTAAATGTGCCTCATAAAGAATTAAAAAGATTAAGAAAAATAAAGGATCCTAAGGTTAGATTATTCAAGCGTGAAGAACAGCCATATCAATGCCGTGTCCACTGAAGAGTGAGGATGAGTACAATCTGACTCAATGCTCATCCTATAACTGGACAAAGAGGATGGAAATCTGGATGGAGAAGAGGGAAACAAAGTCATAGAGGGTGTGAAATGTCAAAGTATAACTGTTAATAAGCTCCTGTTACTAAATCATTCCTAAGATTAAAGTTAATTGTCTTATGTTTATCTTGCCAGGGAAGCTGCACAAGCCCTGGGAGGCCAACTTGGATCTGAGTCCCAGCAGCTCTCAACAGGTGGCCGGCCGGTGGATGAGATAATCACTTTGATATTTGCTTCGATATTATCTGAGAAAGGTGGCCTTGAAATGGAGCATTTTGATGCTACTTTATTAACACATCCACACGTTCAAATCTGAACTATTCACGTATTGTGCCTTTTAACATACAAGGCCAAAATTTGACTGAAGAATTTCTTGACTGCATTTTAACTTTGTGTGTAATGCCTCTGAAGACATGGCTTAGAGTACCTTGGCTAGCTGGCTGAGCCTCTTGACTTGCTATGGCTCATATTTTCATCTGTTTATGGAAGACTCCTTTTTACTGGCTCCCTGAACAACCCTTTGTAAATAGCTAAACAATACCACATTTGGATATAGGTAGGAATTAAGCCTTGAGAGATAATTTTGTTCTCAATACTGTTTGAGGCATTTCATTTTATCCCCTTTCTATTTTGCACACATTAGCACACTGGCAAGTCCCTTTGACATTTGGTCAACACATTGTGATTTCTCATTTTTATTATTAACATTTGCTAACAGATTTTGAACTTTTAACACTTAGGACCATGCTTGGCTTGATGGTGTATTCTGAAAAATTCACTTCTAGTCTGCTTTATATATAGGATTCTCAAAACTAGTAGGAAGGCAAGCCAGATGAATTTCAGATAAACAAGTTTACATACCCATGTGCTTCGTGCAATATCTGTCATCCTGTATTTTATTTATCAGAACTAATTGTGTACCATATGGCTTTACCCAGCATTCTTTTTAAACAACATATTGAATCAGGGCTAACAGACATTCAAATCAGTACAGTGTTTTTCCCTGTCAGGCAAGGGAAAAGAACAAAGTTGTACCATTTATTTCTTAAATAATTGTATGTAAGTTATTTCTTCAGATGAACTCAAGAAGACCTTTAAATAATTCACAACCAAAGAATAGAACACCAAAGTGTGTGCCGTTTTCCAGTACCTACTAAGAATGCACATCCATCATTGGGTAGGCAGGAGGTGGATGGATGGATGGATGGATAGATAGATAGATAGATAGATAGATAGATGTTATTCTTCCACCCATTTGGAAGTAAGTGAGCAGAGCCCCCATGCTCTTGGCTCTGCCTAAGCTTTACCTAGTAAGCTGTGGTCTCCATTAAGTGCCTGGTCAAGCTAATTTCACTGTAAGTACTGAAAGGTTTTGAGCTTTTCTCCTTCAGAAACTGGTTCACAAGTCACTGACATTTCCCTGAAATTTAATTCTCTGTACACATAGTGAACCTCCTGTTATTTCCCAGAATTGTGAAAACAAAGAAAAAAATCACATTATAACCCTGGGCATTCAAATTCACACTATCAAAAAATTACTATAATAAAAATACTTGAGAAAAACTTCGGCATCCCAAATAAGTTACTTATTCTTTAGAATTTATAATTCTCAAATATTCTTTTTATAACTGGAGCTACCATTATCCAAATTCAGAAAATACAATATAAATAGTTACATAATATATGTGTATGTGGTTTTTTTCAACTATATGTAAATATATCTTTTCTTGAAAGACATCATTATTCACCTAAATATACACTTGGGCAGATGATATACTAATGTCCATCACTTGAAGATCAAGATCTATACTGAAGAACAATTATTTTATAGTGGGCTTAATTCTAATAGTAATTACCTGAGCCTAAAACGGATGAAGAAGCATAAAATGAGCAGTTTTCTTAGTAACTTAAGTCATTAGACTAGAACGAGTGGTTTACAAAGAGGTGATGCTTTTATTGTCACTTTAGGTATTTTCTTTGTGAAAAAACAAATATCACAAGCTCCCCGCAACCCCGGCAGCTAGTCATTCCCAACCTAAGCAAAAGCACAGAGAAAAAGTGGATCTTTTATTTCGCCCTTCTATTTAGAACATGGTCAATGTCGATTGGTGTTCCTAAAACTTAATTCATAGAGCTTTAATAGGATATGCATTATCTACTTGCTTTACTGAGGCACAGGGTAAACAGTTTAACTTGAGATAATTGTAATCCAAAAAGGGAACATTTTCATACACAAAGCAATAATGGACAGGTTATTTAGGACACATTTTTATCAAGTTTCAAACCCATCAGGGTTTCTTATTCTAAGCCAATGCTCTTGACTCCTAAGTTTATTGCCTTGTGTCAGAAAATGTGATTAGAGTAGATCATCTTAGGATAAACTAGGCTATCCTGAGAGGCCACAGTTGGTTGATTTAAAGGTGAACTTGCAATTTTCCTTCAGGGTAGGGCCTCTGTATTTTAGATCAGTTTTATGAATCACTTTTTTAAAAGTTGTCCATATCTAATGTTTCAAAAATGAATGTATTTCTGATTTTGGGCTTTATGTCATAAAGATTCAAAGAATTTATCTTTTTGTTATATAAACCAATGCTTAAAACACTGTTGAATAACCAATCACCACAAGATGTGGGAGAGAAATAAGATAGTCCTATTTATATTTAATATTAAAATTGTGGAAATTGTTAAAATTTTATTAATGTATTTTCAGATGATCAGATATTACCAAGCTATTATAATTGACTTCCTTTATAATTTGGCATAGTCTAGACTTCCCTGCACGCTGTCCTTTATTTGAAAAAATGCATCACTGTTAATACAAATGTGCATTGTATTCTTCACCAGAAACAATAACAAAAACAACAGTAATTGAAAAGTTAATAATTTTATAAGAACCAAGAAATAATAATATGCAAAATACAAATCCTATTAAGATTCACACCTATATTTGTAGAAATTGAGTATAAAAACAAAGGTTCACAAACAATGTGTAAAATATAATAGTTAATGCATGCCTGTGCTGTACTGTATATTGTAACATGAGCTTTCTGGCCTGGCAGAACCTGCTGCCCTTCTCAGCCCCAAAGAAACACGCGGACGTTATATTAGTTATAAAGCTGTTGGGTGTTAGCTAAGGCTTCTTTTTGGTTAGCTCTGTCTTAATTATTAACCCATTTCTATTAAACTATATATTTCCATGTGGTTTTATCTTACCAGGGATGCTGGACCTGAATTCCTTCATCTGCTACATGTTGATTGTTCAGCAGAGAAGATAGTGATTTCCTGTTTGTTTTCTGCTTGTATCCTGATTCTGCCCAACTACGTCACTTCCTGTCTGGCCAATCAGCCAATCACTGTTTTATTCATTAACCAAATAAGAGAAACATATACACAAAAGAACATTTGCCACCAGTATATGATCTTAAATCAGTGCATACATTAAGTCATCATTTCACATGACTTGTAAAGTATGCTGATCTGCACTTTCAAAGAAGCGTGATACAGTTTTGTCAAGTTGCTGAGGAACGGCAGTCAGACCAAGAACTACATAGTCCTTATCAAATTGTTACTCTGCCATGACCACAAATTAGTAAAAAAGAGAGATAATTTACTTAATGCATGTTGTTGTAAAAATGAATTTGGTAAACAGAAAAAAATGAATAATAAAATTATAAATAATTTTAAAATAATGAAATATAAGAGAATATAAAACTGAAACAAAATATAAGAAAACTTATCTCTGGGGATGAAGCTGAGTTCAAAATTTCAAGTGTAAAACCTCCTTCATGTTGCATCCATGATTAAAAAAGAAGTATCAAACTTTCCCAGGGTCCTCAACAAACAGAGTTTGTTGCCTGCTCAGGAGGTAGAGGCAGACGGTGAAGTGCAAATTTGAGGATAGCTTGGAATATTGAGTTCCAGGCATGACCATATCTCAAAAAAGTAAGCAAATAAAAAAGGCGCTATTTTCAGTTGCCAGTGTGATGGCTGGAAGAAACCTTGAAATGGTTTCCTGCAAGGTGGCCAAGTAGGAGCCATCAGTGTTCAAATAAGATTAGGCTCACCTAGTGAGAAGAATAGCAATCATGTTTCAAGGCTGCTTGGGCGATGGGAATTAGCGACACAGACGTTGTCTGTGTTACTTTTCCCAAATACTAAGCAGTAAATACAAAACTGAAGATTCCAGTGCAGGAAAATAATGGCTCCCAGAGGCTGAGTGGAATAAAGACTCTGGAGATCACATGGTGCTGAATACCATCCAAAAATCAGAGACATCACTCAATGTCTGCTCTGCATTGAGCCCCCAGACAGGCATTGCTCAAAAGTTGATCAGAGAGAGCAAAGAGCTAAACTCAAATGGAAATTAAAGCAGAACACTTAATGTTGAAATAATAGCTAGGTCACAGAATGGATTTCATGGCTGAAATACAAATTCTTCTGGAGTCTGTGCAGCAGAAATCAAGAGGCTTCCAAAGAGAGAAAAATTGAGTTGACTTTATTATCTTACACAGACTCATTCAATTCTGGAACAAAGTGATAGTTTTCGACCTCCACCTTAGCGATGTTTGGATCAGATAATGTCCCATATGAGGGGCTTCTTGATAAGAATATAAGAAATGCCTGTAACAGCCAGATATGCCTCTAGGTATCCAATGTGCCCATGGTGGAAGGTGAGGTTAAAATTCCCTTGGGTTGAGAATCCCCAAGCAAGAATAAGGCAGAAAAGGACAAGGAGCATGTAATCTGAAAATGACAGATACATATGTGTATCCAATAGAATACAGTACAGTCAAAAGCCTGGTAGTTTATGGATATTTATCCTACTCTAATAATGGGAAATAAATCTAAGCAACCATAGTATATAACTATAGAAGATAAAGGCCATAAGTTTTGACAATCTAAACTAACACTTGCACATGTAAATACAGGTAGTGACAGAAAAATCAAATTAAAGAATATGCATAATTTCTCAAAATCCTTAAAAGAAATTGAATATTTGATTCTTGAAATAGGTAAATCTAAGATGGATAGTAAAATCCATTTGTTAAAACGAGTAAAAAAAATGTCTAAAAGAAAGAAAACAGAATTTCTGTACTGGTTTTTCTCTGCTCTCACCGTGGAACATTAACAGATGCTGCCTACAGTGGTTCTACAAACATAAAGGGATAAGTGTGCTAAGTACAAAAATATACTATGAGGAGTAAAATCAGATTCTGATGCTAAAAAAGAGTCATAGTTCATGGTGGAGTGCAGGTTCAACATATAGAAAGCACTAAGATAAAAAATAAAAAAGGAAAGGGGGGAGGGAGGGAGGGAAGTAAGATAAAAAAAGAAACTTCCATTCTTGTTACAGGCCGAAGTCTGAGTCCAGAGAACATCTGCTGAGATCCCCAAATTCTTGTGTCCTGAAATAAAGAACTAGGTCAAGAACATATGGACATTTGAAGAAATAAGGACAGTTTATTTAGAAAGAGAAAACCACTCCTGGGTATAGCATGGGTAATAAAAACCCAGAGACAGATATTGAGGTTCAAGCTGAAAACCAGAAAAACAAAGCAGCCAGCCACTAGAGAGTTGTTACTTCTACCAAGGCTCAGACCAAAAGGGGTGAACCCTTTTGGACATGTCAAACAGGGTGGGGAAAATCCCATGATGCCTCAAGCCTACACAAAGAGTTATAGGCAACTGTTGAAAGCTGGGAGCATAAAAAGAGTTCTGCAAGGAAGAGCACGTGAAACAGCCCATGTCTAGTGCCAAGTGGCCAGCTGTGAAAACATATATACTGTTAGTCCAGCCATCTGCACTGGCCTGCCTTTGGAGTTCTGGCAGGATACGCCCTCAGCTGCAGCCACTAAGAGCATCACCTGTGCACATTCACTATGTTCCCTTTTAAAACGGCCCTGCTACCTCTCACTCAATCTTTCTTCTCTCTCTCTCTCTCTCTCTCTCTCTCTCTCTCTCTCTCTCTCTCTCTCTCTCTCTCTGCCTCTCTTTCTTCTCTCCCATTGCTCCTGTCCCTGGAGGCCAGTCTCCTCACCTCCCTTTATTCCTTTGTATAATGCATTTCCCCTAATTAAAAAAAAAATGCTCTGCTTGAACTCTGTGGTATGGTGTCTTTTCTCTCTCGAGCTCTTTTTTAAAATTACAACACATACGTTACGGTATGAGTGTATATGAAATCTATGGATTATATTTAGGGATATATCTATTTACACATAATACATATAATAATACATATATGTGTATATGCAGGCAATAAAAATTACTGAAAAAGGCAAAGGATTTGAAGAAGAGCAGGGGAATACATAGGAGGCTTTGGAGGGGTGGGAAGGAAGAGAGAAATATTTTAATAAAATTATAATCTCAAAAACAAGGAAATGAATTTAAAAATACTTCTCTTCCATTCCTTCATTTTTCCGTTAAAATATATTTTAACTGAATTTCTCATTAAAAAAATATAAATACCATTCCTATCTTATAGGCTGTTCCCAAACAGACTTTGGGTCATGACTTCCAAGCTCTGCTCTAAGCAACAAAAACCAGACCAATGAGAGTTATTTCCCATTATCCAAACTAAAGAATTCAGGAAAGGTTGGAGTTGCCACTCTTTCGTGGGCTGACGTTCGCATCTCAAAAATAATATCTCCCCAGGAGCTTTCCCAATGCAAAGTACTTGTCTGTTTGTCAGCTCTAATTCTATGCTTAGAAATCTCATTGTCTACTGGAATAAAAAAAAAAAAAACCTGCTAAAATTCTACAGGGGTGGGGGGAGACGCATTAGGCTGTGCTATCTCTCAGTATGTGAAATTGTGAAAATGATTCTCTCCTAACAACTCTGCCCAGAAAATGGAAGTTTTAATGGGTCAAACAAGAGGATGAAAGCCCCTTTTAGATAATAGATCCTATACAGAAAGCCTGCATAGGTTGTTCAGTCAGGGGCCAGAAGAAGAAACATGGCAGGGAAGGAGATAGGAGAGTGAGAGAGAGAGAGAGAGAGACAGAGACAGAGAGACAGAGAGAGAGACAGAGAGACAGAGAGACAGAGAGGAAGTCAAAGGAAGGGGCATGGAACAGGCTCATGAGGACAGACAATGTCAAACCAAGTCTGCTCAATTGGCCCCAGAATACATCCTGGTTTTACCACTGAAATTAAAGCCCAGTAAAAACAAAGTCATTTGAGAGAAGGAGATTAGGAAGGCATGAGTCATTTCCATTTGTCTTCAGATTTTTGGCAAAGCATTACTCTGTTATTTGGGCAGAAAACAAAACGGACCAGCATTCTTGATTAAAAAAAAAAAAAAAAAAAAAAAAAAAAAAGGTAGAATGTGGAGACCACGCGTCACATATAAACTGGATTTGTCTCAAATGCTGGTGTAAATGAGAAGAAAATAAAATAAATTTAAAGAAGAACGCTTTAGAGTTTGATGGAAGTTCTCTTTATTTGGGGGCATTTGAAGACCAAAATATTCTAATAATATGTGTTATATTCTAATAATATGTGTTAGCCTCCACAGGGAGTTAGCATGTAACTGCTTTCCCAAAACATCTGAAAACAAGGTAGGTGTGTGTGTGTGTGTGTGTGTGTGTGTGTGTGTGTGTTCTCTTTCTCAGGTCTCACTCCAGTGTCTTAGCTCTTACACTGGCCTCACCAGGTGAGCACCCAAGACCTCAGCCCACCCAGGTTATCCTCACCCACCCAGGTTATCCTCTCCCACGCAGGTTATCCTCATCCTCCTAGGCACAGTTCAGGTAGTGTTGCTTGTCCCAAGCATACCCCGCTGTTTGTCTAGTTCCCATGTTTCCATGCTTACTACAGAAACTGAACCACCTCCAACTCCTCAAATTCAAAATCAACATTTAGCATCTGCAGGACTGACAAATCCTCTGTCCTAATCTGAGCTCAGTCAAGCTTGGGTAGCAACAAAAGCAAAACCAAACACTTTCACTCCACAGAGGCAGCCGAAACATCAGACACAGGCAACCAAAGAAGGCCATGTGCATGGGTCTTGCTGATAAATACAAACAATAGAAAAGACAACAACAAGCCACTATGTCCCATCCCCAAACCACCAGTCCCATAAAAATGTTCTCCAGTGAGAATTACCTAGATGAACACAAGGGCATAGAACTGAAAAGCAATAGCAGTCATAAACTTCATCAAGGAATTCAAAGTTTAAAGAAGATACAAAGATGCAATTCTCACTCTGCTTTCAACCTCTTTGTTGTGCAGCTTTCTGATGGCTTTGTTAAGACATGCTTGAACACTGAAGATCCCGATAACCTCTTCCAGGCCATCCTCACACCAGGATTTAGATGTGTTTCTCTGGGTTCTTTGTCTACACAGACACTCATGGACCCAGAATGGCCAGTGTCTAACCATCCAGGATGCTAAGAGTTTCTATAGCAGAAAAAAAAATGAAAATTAGAAAGCCACTATCAGGCGTGCTATATATAATGCCCGCTTTAATAATAGTGTTCAGAATTAGGCAATTTCCATGCTTAACTAAAGAAAAATGGGACATGCTATTTCCCAAATGCCTAGCAAGCAAAGGAGAAGCCAGTATTTGTTAGAACTAGAAATGTGTATTATACATGAGCATTTCCTCTTATCAATATCTGTGGTATGCCTCTGCATTCCAGCCCACTGTTTGCAGGTCACTGTACTAGTACTGGAGTTGTCTAGGAAACTAAAGCAATAGGAAATATGTTCTATAATAAAGGGGCATTTATTGGATTGACTTGCCTCCAACAATGGCCAGCTGCACTCTGAAGAGCTGGAGAACCTGGTAGCCGCTCATTCCAAGAAGCTGATTGCTCTAGAAGTCCCGATCCAAAAACTGAAGGCATAAAAGTTTCCTGGAAGTCACCGGTGTTGAGTCTGCACCAAAAGCCTGACGAAATTGCCATTTGGCATCAGAATATGGTAGTGGAAGCCACAGACACACTCATACTGAAGGGAGGATTGGGATACCTGCATGCATATGCACTCCGCCTTCTTCCCTCTAGCTTTCACTCGGGCAGCTGGTCTGTTAACTATTACTGCTGGCATTCATGCAAGCTCTTTACCCTCATGGTGACCCTCTCATGAAAAAAATCACAGGGACATGAAGAGGTTTGACTCCCAAATACTAAGAGTTCTCTTAACCCAGGCAGGTTAAAAGCCAAGACTAACTAGTACAAGCCCACTTTTCTGTCAAAATACCCAATCATATCTCCTCATGTCATGCTTAAATTCAAAAATAATAGGGAGGTAAAATTTTGCCTAATGTAAAGTATAACTCTTCCACGTACAAGCAAAAGGTCTTCTCTAAGAATAGGTGGGTACCATGTTCTTAAATGAATGCCTATTGGAATGTTTCCTTGGGTACAGTTTAGTAGATACAGGTACGTAGAGGCCATTCTGCTAGTGTTTGGGGTTTGGGGGTGGTGCTGACTACATATTGAGCTGTACCAGAATTTTGTGTTCTCCCCAGTGTTGCAGAGCACCATCCCCTGAGCAAAATAACTGCCATCTTCCTAAGTACAGATGTGTCGCCTTACAAAAGACCATCCCAGCTGGGTTTGTTGGCTATTGATAACCCCTCCCAGAAGGGGTAGGGATGGGAAGGGTCATTGGATTTGTATGCAAGTCTGCCTCAACTGTGTGTAGTCTTGAAATATCAGAGACTTGAAATATTAGGTTACCGAGACTGAGGAAGACTTGGGGGGGTGTCTACATAATTGTAAGGCAGCCATCATTCAGGATGAGGGAAGACTTTTCAGTGTGGCTGCTTTGGGGGTGACACACACAGTCCTATCAGTAACCACTTTACCAGTGCTTTGTATGCCAGACCAATAAACTCACTGGTAGCCCAGAATGAATTCTGGGCAGGTTGTATTATGGTTTGGTGTTGGGAGCTGAGGAGAAGGGAGTAGACATATTTCCCCGGGCAAAGGAATTTCAACAACACCCATGGTTTATGAACACCTTTTCAAAATGAGATCTTGTGCTTGACATGGCAGGACCCAGTTCCTGCACAGGTTGTTTAAATGATGGTGTGTGGAAGCCCTTGGTGTGGTTATCATGACCTGACTCATAATTAGTTTTCAGAAGAGAAACACACAGCATCACAACTGAAGTCGTATTTGTGAATTCCACCATCTCTTTCTTTTAATTACAAATTAATGTTGAATTGCCTATGAAAATAAGGGTAGAATCTAAAACAATCTTGTCAACTCAACAGTTTCTCATTACTGATAAAGACCTAACTTGCATGCATTACTTAAATTAGCGTAGACACAGAGATAGGCCTGCTCCAATGAAATAAACTGATGCATGAGAGAACAGAAATCCATAGATAGAGGCTGCTTCTCTCATCCTGATAAACTATACCTAAGGACGTATGTGAATTAACAATTAGGTTCCTGAAGCATTTTCTCCTCCTAGTATACATAGTCCTCTTGACCCTGAGAGACACCAATATACACTGCTGCTAGCTACTAAAGGAGTCGTCAAGGGGTTGGCAGCTGACCACTGTATGTCAGGAAGACAATTAGGGACATATGTCAGCCATTCTGCTTACCACACACAATCCTGTTCTGGGAAAACTTGTTGTGCAATGCTTCATGGAGGTTTCCCCTAAGGCAGCAACAACTGGTGGGAAAATTCTGCTCCTCAATGCTGGACTGAGGATGTTTTCAGTGCCAGCCAGCTGAACTAAAGGGGATCGTGAAGGCGTTCTTATGTAATACTGGAAGAAGCTGGAGCCAAGAATGCCATATGCTCATGACAGAGCTTCAGTGGAGAGTGAGAATTTCAACTTTACGTCCTAGGTAGTTCCTATCTCTGGGGAAGTTTTGTGGTCATTCTTTGGTTCTTTCAAGGTGGAAAAAAAAAAATCAATGACACAATTTGATTTTTTTTTTTGGTCTGTCAACAGTGTGAAATTTTGTGCCATAAATAACAAACACCTGTAGAGGTAGCAGGATCAGGAGTTCAAGGCCATTCTCAGCTCCATAGTGAGACTGAGGTCAGCCTGAGACTGAGATCCTGTCTTAAAACAAAGATCTGAATATTTTCAATAAAATAAAATAGTAATTACCACTTGAAATTCATCCTGACCCTCTTCCTTGATGAAGTGAATGGGGGAAAACTAGCTTTCCTGCTAGCTTAGTGTATTAGAACATCTTCCTGCTAGCTTAGTGTATTAGAACATCTTCCTGCTAGCTTAGTGTATTAGAACATCTTCCTGCTAGCTTAGTGTATTAGAACATCTTCCTGCTAGCTTAGTGTATTAGAACATCTTCCTGCTAGCTTAGTGTATTAGAACATCCAGGGATGGGTGATAGATGCCTGGCCACTTTACTGTACCTCAATTATTGTAAAGTATTGCTGGTATGGTGTTAATAACGTTAGAACTTTGTTGCATACTTTTATCTTTCAGAATGCAAGTAGAATTTCAGTTCCCAGAATTAGTCATTCATTAAATTAGAACCAAAGAAATTCTTTTGTAACAATAATAAAACAAATCACTTTTATAATAAGAAAATCATATCTTTTAAATCGTGTCATTTGAGATAAGTCAAGCACATACGAGCTTATTATGCCTTCTACAAGTTCTGACTAGTAGATTTGATTATACAAAACTCTACAAATTATAGAGTCGTTTTGGGTCTATGGAGGTGGGTCAGGAGTCAGAGCATAGCCACCTCTCCCTGTAGCACTCTGGTACAAGCTGGTACCCAGACAAGCTTTGTTGACAAGCTCTGGATTCAAATGAGAGACTGTGCCTCAATGAACATGGTGGAGAGCAGCTGAAGAATACTCCTGACATCAACCTATGACCTTTACATGCACGAGCAAACACATGTACCTTCACACCCAAGCATGCATGCCCATACATGTACACAGTACATACACATATACACATTAGTATAAAAAGCACTGCTAAAGACATACACATGGCTGTTTGTATACACATGTGTACATGTATACATAAGTGTGCCTGTGTGAAATAAATATGTTCACACTTTGACACCTAGATTTCAAGAAATTAGAAAATCCACAATGAGAAGATAAAAATATTGCACTAGGAACACGTAGATTGAGCTTCAACAAACTCCCAACAGAAAGAACTATATTATAAATGGCATTATTCTGATTTGGGTCCTATATTTTCTAACTCACTTATCTTTATATATAATTTAGCTACACATATCACCAAGTTCAACAAAATACAAAATAATGATTTGAAACATTCTGTTGCTTTCTGATAATCATTTTATTCTTTCATAGTGTAAGCATACAATCAACAAAGTCAATCACATCGTGTAGCAACATACCGTTTGCATATGATGATCTCTGAAAATTAATTCTGATCTGTGTTTGCATTACTCTTGCATTGGGTTACACCTTAATTATTCATCATCTTCACTCCAGTATATTCTGTCAATACAAGATTTGTCAATGCAATTTACATGACCACCGTTATTTATCCAACTCTTTTGTTAACATCTCTGTAAGATCATTTTTCCCTTTCATATTGCAACATAGTACTCCTTGATTTGTAATACCACTGTTACTTATCTATTGTCAGACATGCGGTATGTGGACCAGGCTGGCCTAGAACTCATAGAAATGTGCCTTTCAAGTACTGGGATTAAAGGTGTTGCCACAGGACCAGACGCCTTTATCACATTTGTACATATTTATATAACATGTATGATTAGTAGACATGTACAAGACTATGCATGTTTGCTTCTGGGTCAGGAGATATGCAAACATTGAGTATTAGTCAACATTCAAAACCAGTTTCCAAAGTGTTTGTTCCAATAAATGTCCTAAGAGCTTCATAGAAGCACTTCAGGTTACATGATGTCCTAGGCAAGACGCTATAGTTAGTTCAGCCATTTTAATTACAGCCACCCTCTGCCATGTAGGGCAGAAACACATTGTGTCTATTTTTATCAATATTTAAGTTTATTTCTCTGCTAGACATTAGGCAACTAGTCAGAAAAGCATTATTACATAGCAGCAATCATTGCATTCATCACACACAGGGCAATTTCCTGTTCCAAAACAAGAAACTACTGTCCAACAATAAAGTAACATAGAAATTAAATTTCATTAACTTTCTTTGCCATAGCATATTCCAGGCTGGCCTTGAACTCACAGAGACCCACCTGCCTCTGCTTCCCGAGTACTGGGAAAAAGGCGTGTCCACTAAATCCTAGCTATCTTTTTGGTTTTGTTTTTTTCTTTTTCCTTTTTTTCATTTTTTTCATAGGCAATTTCATGAATGCATGTCATGTGTTTAGATCGTGTCTACATGCTCCGCCCCCCAACTGACCTTAGACTTTCTCAGGCTCCCTGACAAAAGGACAAAGGGAACTTTAGCTCTGTGTTTTTGTCTAGAAGCAGACTTGGCTGGGCTGGGCTGGGTCTGGAGCCATTCAAAGAAGAATGAAGTTTGCAGCTTCTGGGGCCTGCCTGTTCCCCTTGAGCAGCTGTATCTGCGTTACCCTGTGTTCTTTTTGTCTGACTTAGCTCTCCACTGACCTAAACTGCCCCCCCACTGCAAGTGGTTATGTATTTTTGCTGTGTTTTCAGATAAACTTGCCAGGCATAATTTATCAGCTTATGCAAGACCTCCTGGTCCCGGGTATTGCTTTTATATTCTTAATTTCTCATATTCTCTATCTCTCATCCATCCCCTGTCCTCCCACTCAACACCTTCCTAATTTCTGAAACCTTTATCCCTGCCGACCTCATTTCCTCCTAATTGTCCTCCTCTCTTCCTCTCCTCCTCTTCCTGCTCCTCATCCTCTCCTTGCTCCTCCCCCTCCTGGGCCTCCTCTTCCTCTTCTCATTTTATAACCTACTGAATCCATCTAGTGATACCCTTAACAGAATGAATGCAGGGTGCCATCCACTGGGGCGTGGACAACCTACCATGGTCTGCAGCAGAAAATGGGCCGTCCCTCCTCCCAAAGTCCTGTCACTGATGACTATTGAACCAGATTTACTTCTAAACATTCTTATTGTATTAACTAGAATAAAGTGCACTCCGTTATGTTGTCAACATGCTGATCAATTCTGTTTGCCTAGAATTCTGTTTACTTAGAAACTTTTTGCATGCCCAAGCTTCAATTGTTGACATTTTGATCAATTAAATTTCTTCTTTGACAAGTTCATACTTATACAATGCATTCTGATTTCCCTCTCAGCCTATTTTTATCTCCTGCCTATTTCTCCTTACAAACACCTTTCTACATTCATGCCTTTTTGAGCTTGGAGTTTCTTTGTTTTCGTTGTTATTCTTGAACTTAGCCTTGCTCTTGTTTTTTTGTAACCCAACCAATTGAATCGGGACCATTTGGGTGTCTACAGACTTGAAAATATCCATTAGACCCTGGTGGGCTCACATGTAGGTACCAAACTGAATAGAATGATTTCCCTGCTTCCAGATCTGTTGATGTTTTGTGTTTATCTTGGCATAATCAACATCAAAGTTGGGTTTCCTTTACATAAAGTAAAACCCTGAGAGAGTCTCTGCTTATTTCTAGAGCTACTCAGAAAGCAGTGATTAGCTCTCACAAAGCTGGGTAAGAATTTCTTTTTCCTCTCTCTAGACTTGCTTGCAAAAAGTAACTCATTTTTCAGCCACGCCCACTTTTTTTTTTTTTTTTTTTGGTTTGTCCTGGAACTTGCTCTGTAGACCAGGCTGGCTTCAGACTCACAGAGATCTGCCTGCCTCTGCCTACCAAGTGCTTGGATTAAAGGTGTGTACCACCAATGTCTGGCCAGCCATGCCTCCTTTTACAGCCCTTCTTTTCCTAGGCTCTCTCATGAAACTGGCTGAAGTCACAAACCCTGGGCAAACAGCCATAACTACATCCTTGATATGAACCTGGCTATCTGTGGTCTTTGGATAATGACATGCTTGCTGGGGCCTCCATTTCTTCATCTGAAAGTAAGGATAATAAAACAATACTCACCTCAGGACTTTGTTGTGAATAATAAGAGTAAGTGATGCCCCTGGAACACTGCCCAACATTGACTAAACTGCACTTAGTACTATTATTCACTCTCTTCGGGGGGCAATTTTAGTAATTTACATTCTTTCAGAAAATGTATTTCATCAAATTAAATTGCACAATATGAGCGGAGTTGTCTCGTTTGCATTTTTAAATTCCCTTCACGTCTTTGTTGTTTCCCATTAACATTTTTTATGTTTTATTTAGTAGCATTCTGCTTCCTTCTCTTTAACAATTTAAACATTTTATGGTCTATTTTCACCCCCAAAGAATTCACATGAGGTTTAATCATTACTTTTTTAATAATTTTTAGTTCCTAATTTATTATTGTCTCCTTTATTTTTATCCGTTTGCTTTTGTTTTCTTTAGATTTTCTATGACTTTTCTAAATACTTGTGTAGCACATTTATTTTACTCTTTTTTAATCATTTAGTGCAGATTTTATTTAATTCTTTTTTAATCTCATCACTTGTTTCTCTATAGTTTTAGTCTTCTTGTAGCAGATATGCTTTGATTCTACAATATCTTACTTTTTATTGAATTTTTATTAAAATGTACATTTTTTTTAATTCATGGGCTTACTGGGGTTTTACTAATAGATAGTCTGTATTTGTAGCATCACACATTTACAAAAAGACAATGAAAATAATGTACTTTTATTATTCTCCAGTACTCTGCTCTTCTGGTTCACACATTTCTACCTTGTGATATATATGATGTCATTTATCTTGGCTTATGTCCCACCATCAAACTCATTTACAGCTCGCTACAAAATCTTCCCCTGGCTCTCCACTCATCTCTTAAAATCTACAGATATATTTCCGGAATGCATGGACTTGACCCACTTAATTGTGCCTCTTGTGACCTTCCTTACATTGTTTGCTTGATTCGTGGTAGCTGAAAGTACCACATTAAAGATGATCACTAATGTTTTCTTCTGACTTCCTAGTAGTTTGTGTCCAATGAATAGTGTTTGGTGTCTTAATATTTACATACTGTCCGACTTTAGACCATTTAACCCATCTTACATGTTTTTATTCTGTTAAGAGAAATGATTCATTTTTTTGTTTTCTCACTACATATTTTTCTATTCTTCCTGTTTTAAGCTTTCTAAATTTGTTCAACATACATTTCATCAATAAGTACTACTGTTTTATTATTTAAGATTTTACTTTATTTTTAATGATGTGGATGGATATGTCTGTGTGTACATATTGAGTGCAGTACCCATAGAGGCCAGAAGGGGGCATTGGATCTGTTGAGCTGTACTATAGATGGTTGTAAGTTGTTCCATGTGGATGCTGGCTCCTCTGAGAGCTGAACCTGTTAACTGCTCACCCTTCTCTCTAGCCCCTGATTTTTGCCCGCTTTTCTCTTATGAGTTCATTTAACCCATTTACATTTATAAATGGATTGCTGCACTATGCATTTATCAATTACACACTTATCAATTGATTTCTGTACCATGCATTCTGGTTAATTTAATCTCATTACCTTCTTTTAGTGCTCTATGACCAGCTGGACTCATTTTATTTCATGTTGGATGTTTCTCTTTATGTATAGACGTACAAATAACACCACATTTTATATATATACTACACAATCAATGCATCGTATGATTAATGGCAGAACTGATATTTTCCTTTCTATACTTTTCCCTTTTCCCTGTTTTGCTTCTTACTAACCACGTATTGGGGGAACGTATTTCTCGGGAATGTGACTTTTTACTTGATATACCCATTTGAAAAACATAGGTTTTAGCAACAAAGACGATGAAAACGGTATACTTTTGTTATTCTCCACTCCTTTGGATTTTCTGTTTCATATTTTCATTTCAGCATCTCTATCTATCACTTCTACGCCCCATTCTCTCTTTTGTTTTGGCCTCTTTCCCACGATTTAGTCGTGACTCCCACAAATCCCTCCCCCAGTTCTCCTCCTATCTCTTGACTGGCTCAAGACTTTTTAAATCTTATCTTCAAAGAAGGCTCGCATTACTTGCATTCTTATCTGTCTGGATTCATGTTTTTCTGCTTTCTTTTCATTTGGGTCACATATGACTGGGTGTACAAATACATCCGTGCGTGCTGTTTGGGGAGGTCTTTAATACTATCCTACTCCCAAATGGCCACTCCTGATTTAGGCCTCTTTGCTTCTTGCTTGGTTGGATGCTTGGTGATGTACACAGAGGCCAGGGTCTTGTGAATGCTAGGCAAGCGCTTCACCACCGAACACTCTCCTAGCCCGTGACAGTGGCTCCTCGTGGTTCCTCGATTTGGCTTACAAATGTCTCCAGATTGTGTTAAAGATGCCCTTCCTGTCTCTTCGTTTTTGTTTAATATGCTGCTTGGTTAATTGTCTACCTGTATGGTGGTGATTTAAAACACAGCCTTCCGTGTTAAAACGGGGAGCCTGACTTTTCTTTCTGTGTGTAACCCATTCTCTTACCAGATCCGTGGAATCTTGCTCACAGTGCTCCAAATTTTCTAATCTGCTGAGTTTCCATGAGAACACGGCGCCTCTTGGGGTGAAGGCAGCTTCTTTGAAGAGGTTAGTGTGTACTTTTCTCCCCTACCTGCCTTCCGTCCTTCTCTCCCTTTTTCTAATTCTGCTTGCTAATACAGAGTACACAGTGCAGCTATGTCTCCAGGCTGGCTCATGAGTGATTGTAGAGCAATGGCCAAAACCTCCGCCGTGAGTTTTGTTCTTTTCTGTTTCTTCCAGCTTCTGTGGAGCTTGACATTATTTTTGTGGTTCCTTATACTGATTTCTGTGGGTTCTCACAATAATTTTCGGTGTGTGACTTATAGATAGGACATGGAATATTCAGTGGCTTTGGTATAAGAAACATTAGAAAAGGAGACGCCAATGGGTGAAATAACTTATGACTAGAAGTTTTTTTTGTTTTTGTTTTTGTTTTTTTTTTTCTGTCGCTTCTCCAAATTCTAGGATTCAACCTTCATGCCCGAGTGTGGATAGTAGTACAGGAACCCTCAGGCTCTGGCACTTCTCCAACAGCAGTGGGGCCCTGCTTAGAGCTGGCCATCTGTACCTCATGCTTCTGTTGACTGTTTCCTCCTGTCATTTCTATTCCCCCATGAGAAGAAAGGAATGGCAAAAAGGAGAGAAGGGGCCCTGCATTAAAGGCTACACACCCTGAGCAGCCTCCACCCTAGACTGCAGGGAGCATTTTCATGTTCACACTGACCTATTATGTGATAGATTTTTAACTAAAATTAATTCCCCCTTGCCTTTTCTCTCACAAGTCCCTTCCAAGTCTCCTACCTGCAGTTTGTCCAATGCTTCCCCATGCCCTACCTGACAGCCTCTTCCTGCTCAGTTATTGTTGCATATAAGTGTTAGAGGTGCTCAGATGTGAATAGAGCCTGCTGAGGTTGGTTTTGTTGTCTGCGAGTACATGATTTTAGGGTTGACCATTTTTTTAATTGGACAACCCATTGGGGATCTATCCCTGGGAAAGGCTAATTTCCCATCTCTTGGCCATCATAAGTCACCTGTAGTTCCTTGTCTAGGGGAGGTGATCTCATTTTACTTTCACATTAGCATGCGGTTGATATTGCCATTGTTCATGTCTTATTGATGCAAAAAAAATCTATAAGCAACTGTTTCACAGCATGGTTCTTGGTACTCTGGCTCTTACAATCTCTCCAACCCCTCTTCCATGATGTTCCCTGAGCTGCAGAAGTTGTGGGTAGCCTGGGTACACTTATGAGGGTGGTGTTAAATCGTGCTTCTGTGGGACATAAAAATATTGAAGGTGGAAAGGAAGAGAGAAAACTTTGAGTGGGGTGACTTATTTATCACCACCCCTGTTGTGACAGAATCAACTATAAATAAGGATCCTTTTTTTTAACTGGCCTCAAATCATGCTGCCATTTGGATTATGTAGAATTATATATGGCTCATCATATTATGCTAAATATAATGCATTACATTAATACAAATTTATACTACATAATGTCCTACTTAGAGTTAAAAATCTGTTTATCCTGATGTGGCTGTTCCCTGTACCTCCCCTTCCTGTCTCCTTTAACCCCCAATTATCATTGTCAGGTTATAGACAAATGTGTAATTGCAAAATAAATAGGGCAGAACACAATACTTGTAACCACACACACAGACATGCACACAGCCCTAAGTCCTTTTCCTTAGTCAACTATGTATTCAAAATCACCTAACTCTCTTAAATGGTTTAAAAAACCTTTGCCATGTATTGCAAATAATGTTTATTCTTTTATAATTATTGTTACGTGTGCCGTATGTCTGATTAAATCTTTCATTTCACTGCCGTGTATGTTCATACTTCCTTTGTCTGCCCTATTTTAGATGGGGGGAGAGAACCCGGGAGCTTGGAGCGAGAGAAGAAGAGATCATGAGTAGGATCTGGGTTGGAGTGTATTTCCTTGTCTATATTTTTGTCCTTATCCTCTGTCACTTATTTGTAACTTAAACCATAGAAATCATTTTTATTAGCTGGGTGTTGGTGGTGCACACCTTTAATCCCAGCACTCAGGAGGCAGAGGCAGGTGGATATCTGTGAGTTCAAGGCCAGTTTATTGATTTATTTTTACTTGTATCCATCTTTTCTAGCCCCTTCTTACATTCTTATGCAATCCTTGATATGCATAGAATATATGCACTATGACTAGAAAAAGGTGCCCCTTTTTCTGAGATACTTTGTGTGTGTGTGTTGCTTTAAAGTTTTCTTTGGGTGTTCTGAACACTTCTTGTCAGGTTTGTATTATAAACATCTTCCTCTATTCTGCTTTTTTACTTTTCTAGTCGCATTTTTCATGGAGAAGAACTCCAAATTCTGAGAATTCTATTAAGTTTTTAAGTATCACTATCACTTCTAAAGTCACAGAGATGAAGCTTATGTCTATGCCTATTTTTTTTTCTTTTTCATTTTGGACTTAAAGCTTTAAGCTCCCTAGAGGTAATTTTTGTATTAACCTGTGATCAAAATCCAAAATCAAAATTTGTTACCCCTGAGGTCTGCTCACACTGTCAACCATCCTTGTTGGAGCTGCATCCTCTGCCATGATGTACCACCATCATTTCCTCCATTGTCTCAGCTTTGTTGGGGTGTCCATAGCAACACCAAGAAGCAAATGTTCTTATTGATGTGAACCTCACATCCTCGCAAAGCTATCGACTGTACCCCTCCAGTACGGGAGAGGAGTTGGTCCATTTCACCTGCTCCTTCCTCTGGGTGTGGTCAAAGGGAGCAGGGCACTATACACTCAATGGAGGAAAGGCACTCTCTGGCTGCTTTCCAGAACTCATTCCAGAATCACAAGCGAACCATCCAAAGGTCCACCTGGGTCCTTCTGACAAAACCCCCAAACCACTTGTGAGTCTTTTTATTCTTTTTTAAGCATTTAGCCATTATTTATGGAGGGCAGTGGGACATTTAGAGAGATGGCCTTACCCAAACATCTAAAATTGCCATTGTTTTCTAGAAGCAAGTTGATTTCCATTGGATTTTGTTTGCTTGTTTCCCCCTCAAAATGTTTACTATGAGCCTCAGGGTTAGAATGATGCCATTGACTATGTCCTCTCAGATTTCTCTTCTCTGCGTTCCCCAGTTCAAGGTCACTACAATTGCCAAGACTGTGGCCTTTCTGACTGTTTTTGAAGAACATTTTTTTTCAGTCAGTTATTTACTAGGAGAACTTTATTGACCATTGCAGGCAGACCGAAATTAAAACCAGATCCCCAAGTCCTCCGAATAAAGCACACATATACAAAGGACAAACACCATGCTTCCCTTAGGCCAAGCATTGCCATGACTTATCCTCACTGTTATTTATCTGGACAACTTTCTTTCCATTCTCTGGTCTGATCTTGAGGCACCTAGTATTGCTTTCTCCAAACAGTGAAAGATTTCCTGTTGATTTCTCATAATACCCGAACTCATCATAAATGTCTATCTAGCACCAATGGACCTGAAAGAACTATTCCAAACTACTCCAGTACTATATGTAAGCTAGGGGAAAGGTAAAGTACTCCAAGACACTTAAAGTATAAGTCCATGACATAGTTCCAATTCATAGGTAATGAATGAGATGAAAACCAGAGGTCATTATTATTGTTAATTATGTTGTAATTATAATTATAATTTATATTGGAAGCCCAAATTATCTCTTTTACATTCTAATTGAAGCTGTGCAGTGGTTAGCATCCTTAAGAATCATTTGAGCTTTGTGGATAATATGTAGCAGTATGCTCAGGATAGTTGACGCTGAGTTATGCATGGCCACAGCAATTTATGAAATCCCTTGCTTTGATCTGAACTTATATTTTGGCCTATGGGTACTCACCAGCCCCATTTCCAAAGGTTCAATACTTGGATTAGGTAGTGTCTCTAGAGGCAAAGAGCTGGGAAATTCTGGTGTTATCACTGCCCCTTCTAGAGCTAATTCTTATTCCACATGATGAAATATCTGCTCCCTGGAGGACCTAAGTAAGCTAAATAGTGTGCTCAAATTGCCTGTCCATTATCACTCTGGGATGCTTCTGCTGTATCCATTAGACAACTCAGTGACTCAAAGCCAGACGTTCTTATCCACAAGAGAAATATCTTACATTTGTTCTAAAATTACAAATACATGTGAGAGCAGAAAGCAGCATTCTGAAACTAGCCAAACAGTTTAACACCAGAATGTTTCTAGCATTTCTGAACCACCATCAAAACTTTATCTTTTATAAATACATTCTCTAGATCAGTATGCTTCATGATGCCTCAGAAGTTGCTGACCTGACTATTAAGACTATTTTGATATAGCTATGGTTTTATCTATGACTTTAAAATTGTAATTTTTCTTTTCACAATGGAGAAAGGCAAGGCAAGCTATGGGTCTTTTCACTGGCCATCCATCTTTACATATATACTCTATACCAAATACTTCTATTTGTTTCATAAAAGGACAATAAACAGCCCAGTTCTTGAGCTGCCGCTATGTTTTTAGCTTACTGTTCAAATAACTGAGTGCTTATCTATTGAAAGGCAGTGAGTCTACAAAAGCTCATGGGACATATGGATAGAGAGATTAAAAGACAGATAGATGGTATCTTAGCTCCTGAGAGGGAGCTCACTACAAACCTTGCCTAGAGGGTCAGGAACCAGAGGCAGGATAGCCCAAAGACTCAGGAAAGAACTAAACCTGACCAGAAAGCAAAACAAAACAAAAAAGTCAGTGAAATAATTTCTAGTGATATTCTGCTACACACCAAACAGGAGCCTAGCATAATCATCATCAGAGGGGCTTCATCCAGCAATTGATGGAAACAGATGCAGAGACTCATGGCCAAACATTAGGCAGAGCTCAGGGAATTCCACTGAAGAGGGGGAGGAAGGATTAGAGGAGCCAGAGTGGTCAAGGAAACCACAAGACAATACAGAATTAACTAATCTGGACTCACGGGCTCACAGAGACTGAACAGTCAGGGAGCATGCATGGGTCTGACGTAGGCCCTCTGCATATATGGACTTCTTGCGGGACTCCTAACAATGTCTGAAGTTTTATAGCAAAGTCTAAATTGCCATGGAAGGCCCAGAATGTTGGAGATGTCAAGGATGTTGAACATCTGCTAAGGAAGCCTGCAGGCAAAATGTGAAGCTGGCTCAAGAGAGATCTCAAGTGCAGCAGGACACAGGTTTATCGCGGTAAATAAGGATCAGGATAAACAAATAGGCCGAATAGATGCCACGCCCATTGGGGGGTGGAGCCGTGGGCGGAAGTGACCTGTGGAAGGAGGTCAGTGCTACAGAAGGACTATCTCACTACATAGGTTTACCAAGATGGGATTACCCAAGCCCATGGGAACTCACATCATACCACCCCATGCTCCCTCACCCTCCCCCACCCCCATGCCGGACTCAGCAGTTTGGTCTCACTTTCGGCCAGCGGTACCGTGTTATACCTCCACTCTTTTGCAATAGAATGTTTACTTTGTGCCATTGCACACCTCAAGCTTTCTCTTTCATTTCACAGGGCTCAAAGCTAAGAGACAGTCTTGCGTCTCAGAAGAGACTGACTGAACTTTTGAACAATATCTGAAACTATTAAAGCGGTGTAATCTTAAAATCGAAGTTAACACGTTTCGCATTGGGGAAATTATGAGAAAGTCATTAACTTTTGAGGGCATGAATATACAGTTATTATTTGGATCTGAAATGCCCGCCCCAGGTCTCCAGGTTAGTTCACTGTTTTGGCTGCTGTGGGATCCACTGGTGGTAGCAGGACACTAGAGATAGACCCTTGAGAGCTATGCCCACACCTAGCTCTAACTTATGTTCTCTGATTCCTAGTTTACCTAAGTGGAAGGAACCTCAGCCACACATGCCTGCTACTATGTAGCTAAAATAATCCTTCCTGTAAGTTGTTTCTGTCAGATATTTTGGTAACCCTAACACAAAAATAAAGCATTAGGTAAATAGATTATGGATAGATAGATAGATAGATAGATAGATAGATAGATAGATACATAGGTAGGTAGGTAGATAGATAGATAGGTAGGTAGGTAGATGATAGGTAGACAGATGATAGATACATAAATAGATGATGAACAGATAGATTGATAATAGACAGACAAATAGATAGATGATAGACAGAAATATAGATAGAGGTAAATAGATGATAGGCACAGATAGAAGATAGATGATAGATAGATAGATAGATAGATAGATAGATGATAGATGTTAAGCAATTTTAACTTGTTTCTAAGGAACATAGTGAGATAATGCTTCAGCATTTTCTGAATACCACTTAAAAACTTAATTGTTCATGAGATGAAGGCCTTCCTATCTTTCTTTCTTTTTTTTTTTTTATAATTCACTTATAAATAAAGAACTAACTGGAAAGGAAAACAAAGTCTCCTTTTTCATTTTGACAGATGAAAATGTGTTAGCAAGAATGCAGAAAAAGCAAGACAGCATGTTAATAAAGAAATAATTTAAATTCTGCAGAGAACATGAAGCTACCCTGACACCACTGAACAGCAGGAACAACTTGGCAGGTACAGCCCCGTTTCATTTCCCTTTCCAGCATGGAATTGCTTTCTCTGCAATAACTCTGCTATATGTCACTACTAAAGCTCTCACAGTGGCAGGCAAAGGTACTTCAGTAGCCTTCCTCAACAGAGCCTCATAAAGTATCCTGGACAATATCTCAGTCAGTTGCACATCCTAAATCTGTGCTCAAAGGGTATTGGATTGGAAGTGGTGCACATAGCCTACCTCTATCACCTCTACAGCAACAGTAATTCTGAACAATTTCATTTTCCATTGCTATAACAGAACACCAGAGACCGAGTACCAAATAGGGAACAATACATACTCACAGTTTTGAAGATTTATATAGCATGATGTTAATGTCTTCTGGGCTCTTCTAAGGAACCCCTTCGCCCTGTCAATCACGTCAGAAGGTCCCGATGTACAAGAACCTGGGAGAAGGGAGACACTGGATGTTAAGGCAGGAAGACAGAGTATGGAAAGCAAGTCAACTTTTTCTAACAAACCTCTGAGAGTCCTAACTAGGTCCCCTTGAGAACTATTTTAATTCTTTCCAGCGAAGTGTCGAAAAGTGAAGGGCCCTGCATGGACCCCCAGGCACCTTAGCAAGTCTGAGCTGTTGGCTAGAACACTCTGCAGTTTTAGCTGGGTCATCTTGCCCCAGAGTAGTTCTTGGTACTCTTCTTGATTTGCTAACACACATCTGCTGGGGAGGAACTGAGCCCTAGAACTTGCACGCTTGACTCTTGATTGTTTTCCACTGTGCTGTGAGACAGTACATAAGCCCGCTCCTTCCCCATTTGGCATTCAGCATCCCAGCATCCCTGTTGCACGAATGACCTGCTGTCTTGTCTTTTATTTAATCTCTAGGCCTTCACTTGATTAGCGGATTTCTGAGCCATTTGTGGTGTAAGGTTTTTATCAAACTAACTTGCACTAATAAACCCTAATTATTAAATAAACTTCAAGGCATATGACATCTTTAAATGGACATGCTCAATGTCATGAGCTCCTGAAGTCTGGTAATCCAAGATTTTTGCAAACAACTAAAGCAGCCTCTCTTATAAGAAGCTGAACCTTGGGGTGGGCTGTAATGTGTCTAAGTGTGACTAGTGTGCAGGGATACAGGGATGTCCCTTTACAAACATCGTGCCACGACTTGGACCCATGGACATGTCTATTTTATGATAGGTGGCAAGGAAAGCTGTGTCTGTTCAGTGGCAGGGTCTCTATCTCAATACATCAACCCTGTCGAAATGGAAAACTGTTTATGTACCTTTCCTAGAAAATACATAACATATTACAAATATATGTATATATATACATATGGAAATGCATAGATATGTATCTCAGGATTATACACAGAGATATAAGAGAACCAATGAGATGTGCAGTTATTTCTCTAGAGAACTCGGCCTTGGGATATATTTATTTTGTATAGTGATCATTCCTTTTTATTTTTAAATCTTTTAATTTATCTTAGAGGGAAAAAATGTGACCCGGAAAACTAGAAGATGGTTGTGAGCTTGTAGATAAACCTCAGAATTCATTCCTATAACCCAACTTCAGAAACATCCAAAAGGACAATTTGTAATTATTGACAGATCAAGATAAAGACAGGGGCTAGGAATAGGGTTCAGTCAGGACAGTTCTTTCTTCCCAGGCCTCAGGTTGGTCCTCGGAACCATGTAACAAACACAGGCAGAGCAACGCTGCTTAGAACCCCAGGGCTGAGAAGATAGAAACAGGAGGATCCCTCGGGGTTACTGGCAAGCCAGACAAGCCAAATGCATGAGCTCTGGGATTAGTAAAAGACTCTGAAGACTATCAGAAGTGACTGCAGAAGACACTTGATGTCAGCCTCTGGCCTCCAATGGTACATGCACACACAGATGCTCATGCACACAGACACAGAACCATGTGCAATCACTTAAAAGGGTTGATGTTGTCCAAGCACATAAATGGTTAAACTTTTTCCTGTGCTAGACAATGGGAATGGGTAATTTCAGCCCCTGTTGAGTCATCCTTCCTCTGGATATAACTGCCTGAGGTGGAGAGGTCCCTGCTTTCTGAGAGCCCCCAAACAAGAGCCGAACCTGCTTTTTTAACCTGCTCAAGAGCCAGTGACCATAAACCCAAATCATAAGAGAAAAATGTGTCCCTCCCCTCTGAGGTGATTCACAGTTCCCCACACCGGGCATCTCCCCTTGCTAATTTGAGAAATGAACCCAACCTCTACGAAGGGTGCATTTTTGCTGGGCTTTGACAAGATCATGCTCACAATGTTTCTGTGTGTACCATGAGGGCAGCACACCAACAATGTTTCCGTATGTATCATGAGGGTAGGAAAGGACTGACAATTTTTCTGCCTGTACCATGAGCTTCTATAAGTAGTTTCTGAGTCAAATCTGGGGACAGGCAGCATTTGAACAGTAGCAAAAAAATATGACATTCACAAGTCTTTTAAATACATTTACAAAATGTATTTTGATATGCTATGGCTATAATTCCTCACTGAATGTCAGAAGTAGTCAGTATATTGCTTCCTGGGAGTATTCAAATACCTACATGATATTTTCCCCCCTGAGGAAAACCTTGGGTTTGCATCATTGTAAATCTACAGTCCTTTTTATTCTTTTTTTTTTTTTTTTTTTTTTTTTTTTTTTTTTTTGCTACCATTGTTAGTGAAGCTAAGGGGGAAAAAATGCCCAACTTGATACAGAATGCAATGTAATTAAAACTCTCAAATTAATGTCCCATAAAATCTCAGCAAAAAAGTTGCCTAAACAAAACCTACATAATGATAATACCAGATGACGTGCCAATGTGGATGGGGGAATTTCACGAGGTTCCTCCCTATAAAAAAAGCATCGGGCAATCAATGACTACTGGGAGAAGAATGTGTTTTTTTTCAGGCATGAGTTTCCTGATTATCCAATCCTGAGTGGTCAGCTTTAAACACATGTGTACATGCAAGCAACACTAATGCACCTGTGTGTGTGTGTGTATGTGTGTGTGTGTGTGTGTGTGTGTGTACAATATTAAAGGAGAATGGATTATAAATTTGAAAGAGACTGGGGAAATGGACTTAGAAGTTGGAGGGGGAGAGTTGGGATGGAGATGATGAAAGACAGTACTTTTGCATGAAATTTTCAAAACACACACAAAATATAATGAATTTCTGTCAACTTGAAAGGGCAAGCAGACAGAAGTACAAGGAAAGAAACCAGAATTATATGACGTCTAAACTGAAATGCACTCAAAATAAAGTAAGAGTAAGGTCCTTTTATCGAACTAAAATACAGTAACAATGAGTAAGTGATCCCGTCTGAAGTAATCAAACAAGATTTAAATAGACATATTTTATGAAGTCTTGAAGATACTGGATGGTTAGTTAAAAGAGGATGGCAATCTGTGCAAAATGGGAAACAGATGAATGTGAAATCACCCCAGCTTAGTCCTGGGAGGGGGATGTCCCAGGGAGGGGTAAGTTGTCCAGACAGAGAAATGCAGACACATAAGAGAGGGAAGGAATAATGATTGCCCTTGTCAACTCTCTGCAGACATATCTGCACAGGACTGGGCCATCAACATCCCATCACAGATATGGGAGGCAGATATAGGACCCGCCCCCCTTCTCTCAGACCGGCCGTGGGTAAGTAAAGCTTGTTTGCGAAGGAATGCCATTTCTTCAGAGGCATGGCCACAGGTAAGTTGCCTTTGTTGTACTGAACAATTCCCCGTACACACCAGGGCAAGGAACTAAAGAAACGCAGTGGACAGCGCACACAAGGAAGCTGTGAAAGCAGGAGACAGACTCTCTCAGAAGAAAACACCCATGGGGATGGTGGGGGATAAGAGCGGTGGATAAGGAGGTGAAAATGATTAAAATTTGATCAAATGTATGAAAAGCTCAAACGATTTAAAAATGAGAAGAAAACATGTTAACGGAGCCCAGCAAAGCAGAGCAGCCACACGTGGCTGAACAGACCCTGAGAAAAGGGCGGGAGAGAGGTGCCCTAAGCTTGCAGCATCTCCTGAGTATACTGAGCAGCACCTACACAGGAACTCCGCAGGATGAAAGCGTACAGTACACTGATGCTTGGCAACTTTCGACAGGCTGTTTTCTTGCCTTGTGGCTGGGGTGGTGGGGAGGTGGAGTAGGTATTGGGTCAGGGGGAGGGAGGAGGAGAGAGGGGGCAGGGGGAGAGGTATGGTGTACCCGTGGAGGAGAGCCTTGAGAAAGCTTTCTATCTTTCAAAATTCCACAAAGCACAGACATGGCCAGGACAGCAAGGATGTCTACGATGTAATCTTCTCACAGTCTTCTGCCCATGGCTTTCTCTATTTTCGCGATGCCATTGATTTCTTCTCTGATCTCTTTTGTTTCCTTTCTGATCTCTTTTGTTTCCTTTCTTTTGCTTACTTTGCAGTTAACGTCCTCTTATTTTTCTAGTACTTTAGAGTGTAAATGGAAGTCTGCCGCTGCCGCAGGACATCAGGGTATAAATTTCCAAGTACCACATAAAGACACATCAAAAGACTTAAATGCCATGTTTTCATTTTTATTAATTTTGAAATAGTTCTTGTCCAAGAAATTTTTATGCAACTCAGATACACTGGAATGTAAAAAATGGATGTAATTTACTAATAATGGATCATAAGGAATTTTATTCTAAGATAATTACTTGAGGAGCTAGAGAAATGGCTCAGCCATTAAGAGTACATACTGTTCTTGCAGAAGACACAAATTCAGTTCCTAACACCCATGCCAGGCAGCTCAGAACACCCTGTAATTCTGTCTCCAGGGGATCTTCTGGAACACACACACACACACACACACACACACACTCATGCATGCGCATACACACACATACACACAGACACATAAATACACACATACAACTTTAAAATAATTACTTACCATTCACTAACCATAAAAAATACATCTGCTTGTAAATAAGATGGATGTTTGTATTTTCATTAAGTCATTAAGCCTTGGCTGAATATTTGATTCTGCAGGATGCAAGGCATTTTCAATGTTTTTTAAGTTGGTCAATAAGTTGATTTTATAATTATAAACACTGAGAACACTGCTTTACATAAATACATAATATAAAGTGGCAGACTTGTAATTAGAGGGCATTTCAGAAATTGTTCAAAATCCTGTTTTAATCTGCAGTCAAAATTAAGCAAAATTTATATTAAACCCAAATAGGCAATTCAAACAGCAACTTTCAAAATCAGACATTGTAATGGTGCGGCCCTGTGGTAAGCCAAGCTGGTGTTTACAGATAGGAGTGATGAAAGGTAAACCCTAAATCCTTGCTCACGATAGTCATAACACAGTGTTTCTGTCTCTGTCCAAGTACTTATTTATTGTAGAAGGAAAGAAAGCTGTGTGATCCTTTGTCCTGCTGTGTCTGCTGCTCGGGGTGAGCATTGGGACAGAATGTGGGTCCAACACCACCTCCATCTCCATGGAACTCCCTGGGTCTGCTCTGAGCACACTGGATCTGCCTACCCACATGGGACCACCTTGAGGCCTCCAAGAGAGCTTGGATCATCCAGAGTTACAGACATCAAAGTTCTCACCCACCTACATGCACCAGGAGAGCAGGGGAGAGGGATAGACTCCACCTGCACCCACTGGAAGAAGCGATGGGAAGACAGCAATACAATAAAACACCCAACAACAGAAAGACCAGTAGGACACCACCAGAATCTAGGAACTCTACATCAACTAGACCTGAACACACCACAGCAGGAGAAGTAGAAGAGAACGACTTGAAAAATAACTTAATAAAAATGATAGAGGCCCTCAAAGATGATATGAGAAAATCCCTTAAAGAAATGGAAGAAAAAAAACAAACAAAAAATGCAAGAAATGAACAAATCTCTTAAAGAAAGTAAGGAAAGCCAAGAAAAAAAAAAAAAACAAAACAATCAAACAGATGAAGGAAACAGTTCAAGACCTGAAAACTGAAATAGAGACAATAAAGAAAACACAAACAGAAAATTCTGGAAATAGAAAAACTGGGCAAACGATCAGGAACCAAAGATGCAAGCATCACCAACAGAATACAAGAGATCAAAGAGAGACTCTCAGGTGCTGAAGATAAACTAGAGGAAATAGATTCATCGACCAAAAAAAAAAAAATCTTAAATCTAAAATCCTTAACACAAAACATCCAGGAAATGTGGGATACAGTGAAAAGACCAAACCTAAGAATGATAGGCATAGAAGAAGGCAAAGAAGCCCAACTCAAAGGTGCAGAAACCATATTCAACAAAATAATTGAAGAAAACTTTCCCAATCTGGAGAAGGACATGCCTATGAAAGCACAAGAAGCATATTAAATACCAAATAGACTGGACCAAAAAAAAAGTCCCCTTGCCACATAATAATCAAAACACATAACATACAGAATAAAGAAAGAATACTAAGGGCAGTGAAGGAAAAAGGCCAGGCCAGGTAACATATAAAGGAAGACCTATCAAAATTACACCTGACTTCTCCATGGAAACTTTCAAGGCCAGAAGGTCCTGGATAGATGTTCTACAAACACTAAGAGTTCAAGGATGCCAGCCCAGGCTACTATACCCAGAAAAACTCTCAATCATGATAGACAGAGAAAACAAGATATTCAATGACAAAGCCAGATTTTCACAATACAGATCCACAAATCCAGCCCTACAGAAAGTTCTGGAAGGAAAACTCCAACCCAAAGAAGTTAACTACACTCACGAAGACATATGCAATAGATAACCCCACTTTACCAGAACCCAAAAGAAAAATCAGGGGCAAATATACTCACAGTACCAACAACAACAACAAATCTAAAACAAACAAGAATTAACAATCAATGGTCCTTACTTTTCCTCAATATCAATGGTCTTAATTCGCCTATAAAAAGACACAGGCTAACAGAATGGATATGAAGACAGAATCTGTCCTTCTGCTACATACAAGAAACACATCAAAGCTTCAGAGACAGACATTATCTCAGGGTAAAGGGTTTGGAAAAGATCTTCCAATCAAATGGATCCAAGAATCAAGCAGGTGTAGCTATCCTAATATCTAACAAACCAAAATCAATCCAAACAGATGAAGAAGGTTATTTCATATTTTTCACAGGAGAAATCCATCAGTACAAAGTCTCAATTCTGAACATCTATGCCCCAAATACAAAGGCACCCAATTTTGTAAAAGAAATCCTACTAAAACTCAAAGCTCACATAAAACCTCACACACTCATAATGGGAGACTTCAACACCCCACTCACCACTAGACAGGACCACCAGACAGAAACTTAACAAAGAAACAAAAGAACTAACAGAAGTTATGTCCCAATTGGGTTTAACAGACATCCAAACACAAAAGAATATACCTTCTTCTCAGCTCCCCATGGAACCTTCTCTAAAATCGACCACATACTCAGCAACATAACAAACCTCAACAGATACAACAACAACAACAACAACAAAAATTGGAATAGCCCCCCTGAATCTTATCAGACCTCCATGCTTTAAAGTTGGAATTCAACAACAACACAAATTGCAGAAACCCTACAAACTCATGGAAACTGAACAACGTGCAATTGCACCATTCCTGTGTCAAGGAAGAAATAAAGAAAGAAATTAAAGATTTCTTAGAATTCAACGAGAATAAAGACACAACATACCTGAACTTATGGGACACTTTGAAAGCAGTGCTATGAGGAAAGTTCATTGAATTAAGTGCCCATATGAAGAAAACAGAAGTCACTTTAGAGAATTAACAGCACAACTGAAAGCCCTAGAACAAAAAGAAACAAACTCACCACTGAGGAGTAGATGCCAGGAAATCATCAATTTGAGGACTGAAATCAATAAAGTAGAAAGTAGGAAAACAATACAAAAAATGAATGTAATAAAGAGTTGGGTTTTTTTTTTTGAGAAAATCAACAAGATAGACAAACATTTATCCAAACTAACTAGAAAGCAGAGAGAACATGCAAATCAACAGAATCAAAAATGAAAAAGATAACATAACAATGGACACTGAGGAAATCCAGAGAATTTTCAGGTCATACTTTGAAAATCTGTACTCCACAGAATTTGAAAATTCAAAGGAAATGAACAAATTTCTAGATAGCTATCACTTACCAAAATTAAATCAAGAACAGATAAGCAATGTAAATAGACTTATAACCCCTAATGAAATAGATGCTGAAAAAGCCTTTGACAAAATCCAACACCCTTTCATGATAAAGGTCTTGGAGAGATCAGGGATAGCAGGAACATACCTAAACATAATAAAGCAATATACAGTAAACCAACGGCCAACATCAAACTGAATAGAGAGAAGCTTAAGGCGATACCTCTAAAAACAAGACAAGGCTGCCTATTCTCACTATATCTCTTCAATGTTGTACTTAAACTTCTAGCTAGAGCAATAAGACAACAAAAGGAGATCAAGGGGATACAAATTGGAAAGGAAGAAGTCAAACTGTCACTATTTGTAGACGATATGATAGTTTACATAAGTGACCCAAAAACCTCTACCAGGGAGCTCCTACACCTGATAAACACATTCAACAAATTAGCAGGATACAAGATAAACTCAAAAAAAAAATCAGTAGCCCACTATATACAGACCATAAAGGAGCTGACAAAGAAATCAGAAAAACATCATCCTTTACAATAGCCACAAACAACATAAAGTATCTTGGGGTAATGCTTACCAAACAAGTGAAAGACCTATGTAGCAAGAACTTTGTGTCTTTAAAGAAAGAAATTAAAGAAGATATCAGAAAATGGGAAAATTCCCCATGCTCCTGGATAGGTAGGATAAACATAGTAAAAATGGCAATCTTGCCAAAAGCAATCTACAGATTCAATGCAATCCCCATCAAAATCCCAGCACAATTCTTCACTGACCTTGAAAGGATAATTCTCAACTTTTTATGGAAAAACAAAAGACCCAGGATAGCCAAAAACAACCCTGTACAATAAAGGAACGTCAGGAGGCATCACCATCCCTGGCTTCAAGCTCTATTATAGAGCTATAGTCCTGAAAACAGCTTGGTATTGGCATAAAAATAGACAGGAAGACCAATGGAATCAAATTTAAAACCCTGATATTAACCCACACAACTACGAACACCTGCGTTTTTGACAAAACAGCTAAAATTATACAATGGATGGAGGAAAGCATCTTCAGCAAAGGGTACCCACACAACTGGATGAGGGTGTGTAGAAGACTGCAGATAGACCCGTGTGTATCACCATGCACAAAACTCAAGTCCAAATGGATCAAAGATGTCAACATAAACCCAGCCACACTGAACCTCTTAGAAGAGAAAGTGGGAGGGACCCTTGAACATATTGGACAGGAGACTGCTTCCTAAACATAACTCCAGTAGCATAGACACTGAGATTGACAATTAATAAATGGAACTTACTCAAACTGACAAGCTTCTGTAAGGCAAAGGACACAGTCAACAAGACAAAATGGCAGCTTACAGACTGGGATTAGATCTTCACCAAACCCACATCTGACAGAGGGCAGATCTCCAAAATATACAAAGAACTCAAAAAACTAGTCAACAAAACACCAAATAACCCTATTAAAAACTGGAGTACAGAATTGAATAGAGAATTCTCAATAGAAGAATCCAAAAAGACTGAAAGACACTTGAGAAAGTTCTCAACATCCTTAGCCATCAGGGAAATGCAAATCAAAACAACTCTGAGATACCATCTTACTCCTGCCAGAATGGCTAAAATTAGAAACACCAATGACAGCTTATGCTGGAGAGGATGTGGAGAAAGGGGAACACTCCTCCACTGCTGGTGAGAGTGCAAACTCGTACAGTTGTTTTGGAGATCAGTATGGTGGTTCCTCAGAAAAATGGGAATCAGTCTACCACAGGACCCAGCAATTCCACTCTTAGGCATATACCCAAATGATCCACATCCATGCAACAAAGACATCTGTTCAATTATGTTCATAGAAGCATCATTTGTAATAGCAAGAACCTTGAAGCAACCTAGATGCCCCTCAACTGAAGAATGGGTAAAGATATGGCACATCTACATAATGGATGGGGGGGGGCAATGTAATCTTGAAATTTGCAGGCAAATGGATGGAACTTGAAGAAACCATCCTGAGTGAGGTAACCCAGTCACAAAAAGAGGAACATGGTATGTACTCACTCATATATGGGCTTTAGACATAGGATCGCCAGCCTGTAATTCACACCACCAGAGAAACTAAGATACAAGGAGGAACCTAAGAGCTTCATAAAAGGTTCCTCACAGAAGGGGAAAGGAACAAGAACACCTGAGCATATTGGGAGTGGGTGGGGCAGTGAGTGGAGAGGGAGTTAGGAGAAAGAGAAAGGGAGGGGAGGAGAACATGTGGGACCAGGAAGATTGAGTTGGGGGATGAATAGACAAGAGTGAAAAATAGAGATACTATAATAGAGGGAGCCATTATAGGTTTGAAGAAGGACCCCAACTAACAATCTGAGCAACAGTGGAAAGGCTACCTTAAATGCCCTTCCCTGATAATGAGATTGATACGCCATCATAGAGCCCTCATCTAGTAGCTGATGGAAACAGAAGCAGACACCCACAGCTAAACACTGAGCCGAACTCCTGGAATCCAGTTGCAGAGAGGGAGGAGTGATAAGAAAAGAGGTCAAGACCAGGCAGGCTACAGAAACCCACAGAGACAGCTTACCTGAACAAGGGGGGAGCACATAGACCCCCAGACTGATAGCTGAAACCAGCATTATACAGACTCAGACCCCCCTGAATATGGGTCTCAGTTAAAAGGACTGGGCAGTCTAAGGGACCTCTGACAGTGGAGCCAGGATGTATCCCTGGTGCATGAAAGGACATTGGGAACACATTCCCCATGGAGGGATACTCCCTTGGCCTAGAGGCAGGAGGGAGGGCATAGACCCTATTCCAAATGACTTGACAGATTTTGCTGATCCCTCTGGACGGCATCACCCTCCCAGTGGAGTGGGGAGGGATGGGATGAGCGGGTGCTTGGGAGGTATGAGAGGGAGAGAGGGAGAAGAAAAATTATATATATATATATATACATATATATATATGTATGTATGTATGTATATGTGTGTGTATAAAAGCTGTGTGATTAATAAGAATGGAAGAGTGTTTATAGTTCTTCAATATTTCCTTACTTCTTCATGAAACAAATAGTTCTCTCAGCAAAGACATCTTAGTCTCTGACTCCTGCTTTTTTAGCACTGTGGTCTATAACTTTCCCATCAGCTGCAGTGAAGGGAGACCGTTTCCCCGAATGCAGTGCCTAGACACCACTCACATGTCATGGATGTCTTTCTCTGCCTTGAGAACAGAAGAATCGCTAGGGAATTTGGAGGCTAAGAGCTGTGCTTATTGGTGTTGCCCTTTCCTGCTTTTTATGGACTTCAGATTGCATGTGGGTTCAAGTTCATAGCGGTTTTAATAAATGTAAACCCCAGGAGCTCATAACCCATACCCTAAACTCTATAACTTTAATTGTTCTTTATTTTTCTCTGCCCTAAGGGATGCTGGCACGGAGCATATCTGGAAACAGTTCCTCTCCCTCTTTCATTTTTGCATTCACTTAATAAATATTTATTGAGTATTTACTATGCCCTGTCACTGTTTGAGATACTAAGTACATAGTGCATGAAATATGAACAATTTCTTCACTAATTAAATTGACACGATGATGACAAATGAGTGGATGTACTATAAATTGTGATAGGTACTGTCAAGGAAATTAGCAAGGAGATATGCTATACAATAAAAAGACAAGGGATTGCGTTACTATAGGTTAGCCCTATCTATTACTGTCATACAGGGAGACCCACTGAATGGAGAAAACTAGTCACAGGAATTGCACAATGGAGAACAGACCCAGGGACATGTTTGTTAATGTGATAGAACTTGATAAGTTCAGGAAATGAAGTAAAACCACCATGACTGGAGTTTGGAGGTAAGACCTGGATGAATGTGAAGAATCAGTGAAATCCACACCATCCAGCACTCTGACCACAGTGGCCAAGAGGCATTTAAACCACAGGGACGACAGAATGGCCCTTGTGTTCTAAGGAGAGCACTCTAGGAGCTGCAGAGATGACTCAGTCAATAAAGTACTGGCCTTGCAAAAATGAGGTCAGGTTCCCAGTACCCCTGTAAAAGAAAATATGTGGGTGTTTCATCAGTACCTGTGACTCCAGAAGGTTGGGGGAGTCTGATCCCTGAATGCTCACAGACTAGCTAGCCTGGCCTACATGGCAGAGCTACATTCCACAGAGGCCATGTCAAAGAAAATGTGAAAAGTACCCGACAATCAACACCCAAATTTGTCCTCTAATCTCCATACATATACCTTGCACAGGTATAACTGCATCCACTCACCCACATGTCCCCACCCTCACTTCCCACACAAAGACCTCACTAGCTTTCACAGGTGCACCACATTAAGTAAACATTCAGGGTCAAGTCTAAGTCGATCTGCATGATGGGACCATTCCACAGCATGTCCCATTGCTCCAAACATTGTGTCATAGCCCATAAGGTTCCACAATTGTTATTTTTAACCTAGGAAGAAATTTTAAAAATATTGTCTTAGTGACTTTGTAATACATAAAACATCGCAATTCCAAAACTGCTGTATAAGTTTTCTATACATAAAAGTTGATTTGAATAGAGGTTTAAAAGACCTGTGTTTTGTACTACACAATGAGAAGATTAAAGACCTTTTGTAGGAATAGAGGGGGCCTGGAATTAATATGGTTAGTTCCAAGTAGAGTGAAGGAGGGATTTAAATGAGTTTACTAGACCCAAGATAAGTGATAAATAGGTGTTTATTAGAAAGAACTTACACAGATAAGAGTAAATACTGCCACGCCCTTCCTGCTCCAGAAGATGTAGTCACTGCCCTTCTGATGCTCTACTTGACCCAAGAGAGATTGAGCCTGCAGCTCCTCTACCTTCAAAGGGTCACATCTGCACTTGAAACCATGCCCAAAGGGTGTGGCCACTATTACAAGTTTGCTGGCAAGGTAAGATGCCACTACAATTCCCCTTTTTTGTCTAAAGAAGGTTTTAAGCCTGATACAAAAACTATATACAATGATAACAAATACCAAGTATTTTCCAGGAGAAGGAAAGGTAAAATCATACACAAATTAAGACTTACAACCAGCAAGAGCAACATTGAGTAATATACACATTCTGCATGTCCAGTCCCAGAGTAATGACATATAACAGAGATTGCTCCAATAGATGTCCTAATCTGGAAAGTCTAAGTCTGGTACGTAGTATTTTCTAAGATGAGAGAGGATATTAACTGTGACTGTCTAGCCTTCAACCTCATCAAAAATCTGAGAAAGAGAATAACATTACTAGGGTAGGCCAAGTTGCCATTACAGTAGACTTGAATAAACAAGGACAAATAACTGAAACCCTTGTGTAATTTGCTGTATTTAAACAACTAGGGACCTTGTATATGGAAATGGAAAATTTTCTTTGTAGTTTTCCTCAAACATAAGAGTACTCCAGAAATAAAAATGTATCTAAAGAAGCAAAATTAAACAAGAGTAAATCTACTAACCTGGAGGCTAAAGCAGAGGGACCAATAAGGATGGAGACAAAGTACCCAGGGTGTTTGGATAGAGGATTTGTTTATGAATATATGGATTATGCACAGCAGTTTATAGGGGTTAAAGATTTTCAACAGTTCTAGGACTATAGTAAATGACAACTGTCCTTACTTGCCTCTCTATTGCTGGTCAAAGCAACTTAGAGGAGAAAAGGGCTTCTTGACTTATAGCTCATCATCCATCATCAGAGGAACTCAAGACAGGAACCTAGAGACAGGAACGAAGCTGAGAGGACACTGTGTACTGGGGACCCACCATGGCTTATTCAGCTTGCTTTCTTATGCAATCCAGGCCAACTTCCCAGGGACGGTGCCACCTGCTACAGGATGGGCTTTGCCCCATCAATCACTAATGAAGAAAACATTCCTATGACATGTCCACAAGAGAATGCGATGGAGGTTAAGTCCTCAACTGAGAATCCCTCTTCACCAGTGGGCTAAGTTGACAACAAAGCTAACTACAGTAACTCCCATTCAGACATTTCCTCCTAATGGAAAGGACACTCCTGTTATATGCTGTCCCCTTGTAACTCTGGTGGGTAGAGCTGTTTCAGTCAAATCGCCATATGAATCTTCCAATCTTATACCTGAACGGAGCAAACTGGAATTTTAATCGTACATCCTGGTAAGGTTTTCTCGGGCTCCTCAGTGCCTGGCACTGGCGATCATCTAGGTGCCCCTCCCTAAACAATAACTCAGGTTGTCGTCCTTGAAAAGAGAAGGAAAAGGATCACCAAACCTGGGAAGCCCTCCAGGTTCATTGCAGAAGGAATATTCCACAGAGCTGGAAGGGGCGGGATCTGGTCCAAGGCTGTAAGTCCTCTAACTCTGTATTCCAAAAACTCAGTAGGAAGAGAAAAAGCAAGGGGAGGAGAGGAGAGCAATTGCCTCAGGTGAGATTCTCTCCCGAGTGCAGCCATGGCTTTGTCTTAACTAATTGCCTCTCCTTCCCGCTAACAAGAGAATTTAGTCAATTGAATTCAGCTGCGCTGGGTTGCTAAGACGATGGGGAAAGGTCCTCCTTTTATGTGATTGTATCCTCTTGCTCTTGTGGCTGTAGCATGCAGTAAATGTCATTGTATAAAAAGGACCAGGCTTCGCATCCCATTCAAGTCTTTGCGACTATGAAACACATGGAACTCTGAAACCCTCTCAGATGGCAGCAGAAAGACAGGCAAAGGGTGAATGAATGAAATGGGGGGGGGGAACTATTTTGTTGTAGGAATCCTTTCTGCCTACTTCTCTCAACGGGCTACTGGGTGATTTTGTAAGTCTCCCTGGTCCCTGTGATGTGACATCGGAGAAAGGATGAGCAGAAAACACAGGAATGGTAATTAACAATTGGAAGAGTTAAATGGTTCTGCTACTGTTGGTGGCACGGTATGTCTGTCTGTCTGTCTGTCTCTCTGTTTCTTTTAAGTGGCCTTGGGATAAGGGATGGTTAAGCCAAACTTTGGCTTTATATAAATCATTCCATAGGTTGCCTGGATACTTTTTAATTTTATTATACATTTAGGAGCTTGGATAGCCCATAGGAGGAATCTAGGGCTCCTGATTCTTAGAAATTGGCTATTTAAAAAGAGCAGCCCAGGAACAGAAGGAATGAGATTTAAAAAAGCATTAACAGATGAAGAGTTTGATTAAAACATTGGCTCTTACTATCTCACCATTGTATGCATGCTTTCCAGTGTACGCGTGGATTTGCATGTACAAATGACCACATGCCAAAAAAATTTAAGCCTAAGCAATTTCAGGTGAAATAACACATATGTCTCAATTACATAGATGTCATAAGCAAGAGCTTAGAAAAAAATCACCCTAACAATTTTTAAAATAGCTTTGGGGTTTTCCATTTTACTTACTGGGACATTTTCTTCTATTTAAAGGCAAACATCTTGTCAGCCACTGGCATAGGGGATGAAGAAAACCCACGGATTTATTTCATAGATGGACTACTGACACAGATGGGACTATTAAAATCATGTTACAGAAATGAAATGTGAGCAGAGAGGATTTTAAATTGGATTTAAATTTATCTATGAATGAAATGTTCATGTCATGAAAATGAGTGATCCTAGAGGGTCAAGATGACTCAGCCTTCAGAATCACCGAAGCGATACTGCAACTATCAACCGAATCATTTATTATTGCACTGCAAATTATAAATTTAAAATCTTCAATACCTAGTTTGCTGCTACTGCAAAAGCTAAGGAATCTTCATCTCAAGGATGAAAATGAGGAGAGAATTATTGGATTTTTAGCACTTGCAGTTTGAGACCAATTCAATTAGTACAGAATTCAGTATTTACAATAGCTTCTTCAACAAAGACTTAAAGTGTGCTAATTGATAAAAATGTAACCATGTAGGATATTTTGGGCCTGGCTTTTGTTATTCTCTTTTAACTTTACATGTAATGCATTTGAATCATCTTTTATCTCCTTCCATCCTCCTCGACCTCCAAAAAGAACCCTCTTTTCCTCCTGTTTTCACCTCTTCTCCTCACTCTCCACCTCCGTCTCTCTCTATGTGTGTTCGTGTGTGTCCTGATGCATTTATTTAGGTTTGTCTGTCTACACGAGCATAGGTGAGAGGGAGGGGCTATTGACATTAGCAAGGTCGATTTACCAGTGGTCCACACCACTGAGTAGTGTGACCACGCTCCCTGGGCTACCATTAACTCCCTAGAGCTCCTGATGGAAGCTGTCTTACCCATGATGGAACATTGAGGGCCTGGTCTTAAGTTGGCCTCATGCTGGTAGCACTGCTGCTATGATTCATAGATGCCACACCCCTACACGTAAAAGACGGTGTTTCAGGGCACTCCTTCCCATCCTCTGGCTCTGACATCCGTTCCAACCCCAATTCTGCAATATTCTGTGAGCACTGGGGAGGTCATATTATAGATGGGCTGAGCCCTCAGCTTATTCCCAGCACACTGACCAGTTATGAGTCTTTGCATTATCCTTCATCTACTGCAAACAGATGCATCTCTGACCAAAGCTGAGAACAGCACTAATCCATGGGTGTGGACACAAATATTTAGAGGGCTGTGTGACAATCATGTCCACTTCCTAAAACAATAATAGGTTCCTTCTAGGGCATGGGCTTCAGCCAGGTTTAAAGTACCTCTGTGTAAGTTCTTGTGTGGAATATGCTTAAAGCCCAGCGTGGTCAGTCACCCTATAACAATTATACCACCATTGCATGAGGAGACACACTATGGTCATCATGTTGATACTGGGATTAGCAGAGTTTGTAGCTGGATAGGACTGTAGATGACCTTTCTCTCTCTCTAACATTATGCAAGCTAGCCAGCCTTGAGGATGCTTCCAGCTCAGTTCCAAGTATGTAGAATCCTCAACAACTGGATTTCATCATCTAGATCTGGGGGTGGGGGGGAGGCGGGTGAACTAGAGCAATGGCGGTAGCCTGTGTAATCTTTAATAAAAGGTTCCATTGACAAATGTAAAATAGTCTAAAGTAAGTAGTCGTAGAAATAGTTTTTCTTACTGCTTTTAAGCTACAAATTTGTGTGATATAAGTAATTAAAATATTACTTCTCAGGAAAAAGCGGCCATTACACTGATAGGCTTTATTCTAGTGACGAATGGATACACATGTTCTTGAACAAAGAGCTATTGGGAAATTTTAAAGTAAAAAGACAAATTTTCATTTCCTATTTTGGGCATCAAGCTGGCCTTCATGACGATAGAGACACAAGAGAGGCAGACCCCCAAATGGGTCACACAGGGACAAAGAATCGCCAGCTGAGAAGGCTCATTGGCTCACCATGATCTGGGCACAGGATCAGAAACATTCCATTGGCCATGGCCACTTCCTGACAAGGCTTCAAAAACGAGACAATTTTTCTCCAAGGCTGACACAAAGAGCCATGAGAATCTGCCAAGAGTTTCTTCACCTCTAGCCTCCTCCTCTCCCTAGTTAGACCCCACTATTTTTTTTTTAATCATGATTTAAGAGCCAGTTGGAATTACTTTCTTTTTCTCTATTTAGAGAGAGATATAAGAAGCCCATGACTGCACCGCCATCAGTAAACTGCCTCCGGGACCTCTCAGAGAGTGAAAGCCTCGTTGTTATTTCCGCTTTCATGAAGTCCTCCATTTTTCTCACTCCTAGTTGTCCTGTACCTCAGTCTTCTTGCTTGTGAGACCAGAACCAGATGGGAAAGAAGTATGTGCCACAAATGTTTAGAGCTGACGGATATCACCTCTCCAAAGGGTTAACTTCAAACTGGCCTACGTTGCAGCACTCTGAAGTCCAGCCTGGGGTCTCGGAAGCAAAAGTAGAGTTTTTGGCATAATTTCTCAGTTACTAATACACCCAGGCTAGGGACAGGTTTTGGTGGAAGAGCACTCGCCTGGTATTTATTTACACACTTATAAATGTAAGTGAAAGTGCTCTAAAAATGAACGCAGATATGCATTTCAGGCAGTTTGGGCCATTATGACAGGATACTGTAGGACCTTAGGACTGAGTTACTTACACAGCGGTGGCGTGTTTCTCAGTGACAACCTGGTTGTTAGATTCTAGCAAGGCCAGAGTCTGTGAGTATCCTCTGTAGATGGTTTTCTTCTTCCCAAGTCTTCACATAGGAGACGAAAGAGAGAGAAAGAAAGCTCTCTCTTCCCTGCTTGCAGGTGTAATAACCCAATCAGGGAGGCTCCAAGTGCAAAGTCTAATTACTTCCCAAAGGCCCCACTTCATAGTAAATAATATCCCAATGAAGGAGAAGGTTTCACATAAGAATGGGACTCACAGGGATCCTGTCACTTACTAATGATCTATTGACAATGAACAGATGCAGGGAGAGGGCTAAGCATAACATCCACTTGTAGAGCTACAATGAGATGACTAGAATTTTCTGGTTAGTTCCACACTCAAGATCACACAGATGATCCTAAACTTCATGAGATAGTAAACAAAAATAAAACCAGGAAATAGGAGAAAGAGTCTTGTAAGGGGTTGGGTCTAACAGGGTTGGGAGAGGAAATGGGGTGGGGATGGACCAGAACACACAGTTTGCATGTTATGAAATTGTGAAATAATAAATGTTACTAATAAAAGAGTATGTGAATGGAGACATTGCCTGAGTATGAGCTAGCTCTCTCTGTGCTTGATGATACAGACCCTGAACACAAAAGACAGTTTTCAAATGGAGGTTTGCAGAGAGCCCCAGAAATGATTTTTTTTAATTCAGCAAGCAATTAAAAAGATAATAGTAAAGAAGTGATGCATAACAGGACCCACAAGATGTGACTATAAGAATGTAACATATGAGAATCTAGGAGACTTTCATTTAAATCCTTTATATGCTGATATCTGTAGGAGAGAGAAGAGTCTGTAAGGTTTTCAAAGAAATGTCAGTTAGGTGTCTCAAATGATTAACTCATTTTGGCAGAACTTAGAGAAATAATTTGTGGCTTCATTCATCCAAAAAAAAAAAAGAATGTTCATTGAAAACCAATTTCATAGTAGATAAAATTCTCTATCTCCATGAAGTGACAGTTAAGAGGTAGAAAATGGTGAACACATAGGTAAGTTTTAATTTGTTAAATAATGATACAGTAAAGTTTAGAATGAGTGCTATAATGAGTCCTTTATTGTTGACACAACATTGCTGCATTCAGCAATAGGTGCTGATAGAACCTTTCTGCAATCAGTCCCAGATTGACCTTGTCCAAGGTTGGAAGAATAAAGCTGACCTCGACTAAAGAAACAGGGCATCAAGATTATTCTGAAATACCTATACTGTAGTACTGAAAGTTATCATAGGTCATTTCTTCTCTGTTTGTGATAATTGTTCCCAAAATGTTCATGTGTTAAAAGCATGGTCACCAGGTGGTACTATTGGAATATGGTGGCTTTCAGTAGGTGGGGCCTTATGGGGCACACCTAAGTAATTGGGCATATGTCCTATCAAGATTAGGAACTGTTGCCCATTGTGTGTCTGGTCTCTCTCTCTCTCTCTCTCTCTCTCTCTCTCTCTCTCTGTCTGTCTCTGTCTCTGTCTTCTCTATTTCCCTGTTAATGAGTATATTAGATTCTTTTCCTGTTGTTGTGTTAAAATACCCCAGCAAAAGCAATTTGACATAGACATTGGTGGTAAATGCCATTAGTCCCAGGATGTGGGAGGCAGAAGCAGGCAGATCTGAGTTCCAGACCAACCCGGACTACAAAGCAAGTTCCAGGGCAGCCAGGGCTACACAGAGAAACCCTGTTTGGAAAAACAAAGAAATGAGCAAACACAACAGAGAAAGGATTGTCTTTTGCTTACAGTCCTGGGCACAGACAATCATGTTGGGGAAATCTGGACGAAAGAAGCATGAGGCACTTGGTCACATGACACATGCTGTCATGAAAGAGGAAGTGGTGATTTCTGGTGCTCAGCTCACATTTTCTTTGCATGCAGTCCAGAGCCTAAATCAGGGAATGGTGCCACATATGTCCATGGTGAGTGTTCCCATCTCAAAGAACATTATCAAGATAATCCCGAACAAGCATGTCCAGAGGCTTATCTTCTAGTTAACTCTAGACCCTGAGGAGTTGACAAACAGTATAAAACACTAAGTGAGGTGAGTCAGATTCCCTTCACAATGTGTTCTCTCATCAGATTGGGGCTGTTAATAACATCAAGTATTGTGTTGTAGTAGTGGGAAGCTAATATAACTTGAAGATAGGAAAATCTGCCTCCTGTAATCACTTTTGGAAGTAAGAATGCGGAAAACGATGACCATAAACATGTAATATAAAATGTTTTTGCATGGCAAATTGAGAAAACATTAAAGAGGCAATGTCCTTAAAGTATAAAGCATTCATAAAATTAAAATTTAAAAGATCTATATTTTTAAGAGTGTTAGAATATTAACCAGAGGAAACTTAGTAGAAAATTATAGGTCAGTATTTTTTTAGCCTAGAAAATTACAGGCCAGTAGTTTCTTAGGAAAGCTAGGCAACTTTGATGAAAATACAAAAGCAATTAAAATATGTCCCCCAAAATCATCCCTACTTAATGAGAAAACCCTCGGAAAGGCTGAAACAATACTGTCAAATTAAGGAAATATCAGCACTCAGATGCACCTCTCCTCTCCTACTCTCTCTATCCATCTTTCATTTTCCCTTTAATAGAAACCACAATAAATCAGGGCACCATTTCTTGTTTAATATTTTCACCAAGTACCTGGTACTATTATCTAGCATATGGTTGATGCCAAATAAGTGTTTAAAATAAATGGAAGTATGAAGACTATCTATTTCTCATAGCTAAAACTCTCCCTGAGATGTAATGTGTCCAGAGCACATTGGACTAAGTCTATAATCCAGGTAACAGGACAAACATTTGGTCTAGACTTCTAATGACACTGAGTACAGGAGTGTCTACATGGTGGTAGCATGCTATGAAGCCATTTTTGACATCTCATAACTCCTACTCATTTACCTGGGTAAACCAGTAGTCCAGTCACATTTCTCCATAGAAGTGCACATACAGTGTCTGATACACAGTTAGTCCCAAGAAAACATGCCATTCCTATGTGGAAATTACTAGAAGGGACTAAGAAAAGAAGAATCGTGGCGACTTCCCATGTCTGTCTTATTCACTTCCACATCCTACTGCAATCCACACAGGTGACTTGTCAAATTAATCTGAGTGTCAGATTATTATAATTCAGTTTTTGAATTACAAAAGATAGTAATAAAATGACATATGCTAAATAAAACCTACTAAATCAGACCTTTAAGATGAAGAGGTTGTATTATTTTATAATTGATTCATCTCAACTTATACCTACATACACAGTGAAAGACATCATGTTGCCTAGTATAAAACATAATGAACTTGTTCTTGAAAATTCCCCTGACAAGAGAGTCATCAAGTCTTCCGATTTTTGATTGACATTTCAGTACTGACACACTAGCATAAATTAATGTTGTTTCCTATGAAGAAAGTTTCCCCATATTCAAAGTTCTTCCTCCTACCCTGATTCTTCCTTCTGTCTATGCTCTGCTTTAAAATGTGGAAATCCAAACCTTATTCTACTTCTGATGAATAATAAAAATACACTAAACACACAGAGACTGACCCAGGAGAGATCACTGAACATTCTCTTTCAGCAGAATGTCATTTTCTCATCCAAATTGTAGGTCCAGGAATGAAGGCTCAGCTGGCTAAACTGCTGTATGTTCAGATGAAGGACATACTTTTCTTCCTCTTTGTATATTCCTGGAAAGACAAGACTTGTTCTACACATCTGTGGTGGAGCTGTTTCCCCAAACACCCCAGCCCCCCTTCCCCTGCCCATTATTATTCTCTTTCTGGACACAAAATTTCTCTCTTATAAGTTTTCTTTACTAGATAATAACTCACCCGGAGAGCATCACCATATTTTGTGATCCTTTGTAATGCAAGGACCTCTGGGACTTTTCTGAGCTCAAGATATTTATTTGCCTGGTTAACTATGACTCTAAAACCCTTAGGTGGCCCATGCCTGTATTCGTAGAATCAGGGAGGTTAGGTGAAGAGAGATTGTATTGGGACTGTAAGAACAGCCTGGGTTATAAGGCAAATCTTTCCGTGTGTGTGTGTGTGTGTGTGTGTGTGTGTGTGTGTGTGTGTGTGTATACAGACAAAGGGGGAGGGAGGGAGGCAGGGAGAGAGATGGAGGGAGCGAGAGAGGAAAGAAAGAGTGAGCATTGATCTGTCCTTAGAATATTTGACTGCATATAAGAAGGTGTTTTCTAATGTATTGCATGCATACTGACACAACAAATTTACTCTTTTTTATGAGAGCTATGTATTCTAATATAAGGATGTCTAAGGGAAAGTATTCTATCAAACCAATCATTTTTTTTACCATTCTATATTTCTAAAAATACTTGCTTCTTCAAAAACTTATCTTTAAGTTGCCTTTAAAATTATATGACAATTAGAAATGGATCCATTCCCACATTTTAAAGCTGAATATATTTTTTTAAACTTCAAGACAAAACGTATCTGAGCATAACATACAAACTTGGCCTGAAGGACTTCCTTATAATTCCAGAAAATCAACTCTCTGCTGTCAAAACAAATGAAGACTTAACCAGCTGTAGCTTAGTTGGTGGCATGTCAATAGTTGTAAGTAGGCATTTCTCCACCTGAAAGCTGCTGAGAGACTATAGGCTATTCCTGTATTTCTGTGGCCTCCATTTAGGAAATGTCTGATAGATTGCATTCAGCCCATACTTACCCATTTCTGATGCTCTCCTCTCTGCATAACTGTCATCCAATGTATTGCATTAGTGTATTTCAAAGAATTGTAAAGCTTAGTCTTTGCTCTTAGGGTACTTAAGTTGATTAAGGAAATTTAAAAAGACAGCTGTCTAGGGATACAGAGGTTTTAGAACATTTTTGTCAAGCTCATAATATATATATATATATATATATATATATATATATATATATATATAATTCTAAAAAGGCCAGTTTCTGTCTTTCCAAGAATTTAAATTGTGGATATTCCAGTATTGTCTGGGACAAGCTTGGTCTGGTTCCTTTAATCCAAAGTCTTAGTATTTGCTAGAAACGAGGAGATTGTGTAGCTGTATGTGTTAATGGGGAGAATATTAACTAAATATGTGTCAGCCCTCCTCCAACAAACTCATTAAAAAATCAAACAGGTAAAAAAAAATATTTTATGGATATTCTACTCCCTGTATTTATAAAATATAGAGATTTGGGTGAGAGGGATTTGGGTTGTGCTATGTCTTCACTGAAGAAGAAACACTTTATAGAGCTAAGAATGATCCAGAATGAAAATACAGCATTAAAATAGATTTAGTGTTTTCATTGCTCTGGGTGGGCATTAAGGCCATATTTTATTGGAGCACATCTCTACTTGCAGACACCTACAGACAAAGCTACAATATGGGAACCCCTATAAGAAGCAGATGTCTCAGCCACTGAGAAACTGCTTGTTCATTCTAGGGTCATCGAGTTTGTTCTATCTTTGAACCACAAACCACAAGAAAGAAATGGTAGAAATGTCTATGCTACTATCAAAAGTTCTAAGAAGGAATTTCTATTTCTTTAAACAATATTTTAAACAGAGTCTCTCAATGTTGACAAAAAATTATTGACCGTCGGGCAATTTCCAATTTTACTACAAAGGAAAAAAAAATGGCATAGGAGTATTAAACTCTGAGATCCTTCTTCTCCTGTATCTATAATGCTAGTGATCACTCATTGAGACTGCCTCTCTTCCTGTGGCAGCTGAGGTGATGATGGAAGATCTGCTACATCGCCCCCACGCTAGCCCACACTGCCAGCAGAAATGGTACTCCACAGTCAACAGCCAATTCTTAAATAACTGCCACGTGACAGCAAAGAAAATGAGCAAAACGCCGAGGAATGGGGGAGCGTAGCAGGCATTCTCTGCCCACTGTGTGTTAGCACCTCAGTATTCATGTGTGCCAACTGCTAGATGCTCACATTTGTCCTGCTCGGTGTTTTGTCAACTTGACACAAGCTACAGTCATTTTGGGGGAGGAAAAACTCTCAACTGAGAGAAATGACTCCATAAAAATTGGTCTGTAGACAAATCTGTCAGACATTTTCCTAGTAGATTGATATGGGCGGGACCCAGCCTTCTGTGGGCAATGCTACCCCTTAGCGGGTGGCCCTGATTATATAAAGAAAGCAGGTTGAGCAAGCCATGAGGAGCAACACAATAAGCATTGTTTCTCTAAAGCCTCTATTTCAGTTCCTGTCTCCCGGTTCCTGCCCAGAGTCCGTGCCCTGACTTCCCTCAGGGACAGAGTATATAACCCGACAATTAAAAGGTGAGATAAACTCTCTCCTCCCCAGGTTGCTCATAGCCATGCTGTTTTAATCCCAGCAATAGAAAGCTAACTACCACGACACCCAAGAGACTAATTTGCAAAGAGTGAGTAGCAGAGTTGCAGCTCTGGGGAGTGATCCTGAAGCTCTCAGGATGTCAGCTCTGTCCCCCAAGTTATAGAGACCCAAGGAGTAAGGCCAGCAGTGACACAGTCAGCCATCTGTTTCCTAACTCTCATTTGAATAACAATATATAGGATGAGTGCATGGAATGGAAGAGAGATTGGTGTGGTAAAAGGTTGAGCTAGAAAGTTCAACAAGAGTACATTTATAAGATCGAAGTCAATGGTCCTTGTAATTAAGTACTGGGATGAAAAGGGAGTGGGAATGGCCTATGAAATTGCTTACTAAATATTTACATCATGCTTAAATATGCTGGAAATTCTTAAAGTGGTTTATTAGCCCAAACCCATTGAATGCTATGTGAAAGGTCTACTGGGTAGACACTATTAGGAAATAAATTCTAGTAATGTTTAAAACAACAGACCATCAGTGAGGTATATAAGTGGGCTATAACCATCCTCCTTATCCTTGCTTCAAACATAATTTTATCATGAACAGAAAGTTTATGCATTTACTTACTGCAAGGTACCAAGAACAGAGGGAGGATACAAGGATGGTGGTGTCATTAAGAGAACTATGCTGAGCCGGGAAGATGAGACTAGTTGACACATTGTATCTCCGGTGAACATGTTCACCAAACTGACACACATAAGAATCTTCGTCTCTAGGGTAAAAGACAGAGCTGGATTGAATTCATCACCACACACACAAAAGTGTAGATGAGCATGATTTGAGATCGCTATGAAGGGCATGCTGAGAGGAAGAGTACAAAGAATGCAGAAAATGCCTCATGTGAGATACAAGCAAAGGAAAAAAATAAACCTTAGGATAAACACAAACAGGATTGAAAACTTAGAAGTTAATAAATGAAGAGGGGGAGAGAAAACAAGAAAAGAAACAGAGTGAAATGCCTGGAAGTTTAGCCTTACTAAAATCAGTGATAGCCTCTGAAACCAAAAGTCTTGATATTAAAGTATGAAAGAATAAGTAGGCTTGAGAGAGACAGTAGGCAGGACTTGGCTTAGAAACAGAAACCTAAATAAATAGCCAGCCTTCAAAACCGGGCAGCCTTGCGGTATCCAAGGCGAAGTTACAAGCTCTTCTTGCTTAGGAGCTTGCAGGATGCCTTGAAAGCAGAGTTAAATGCTAGAAGAAATGCTGTCCCTATTGATTTCCTGGTAATCTGTGGAGCATGGAAGTTCAGAGGGAGGAGAGAGAGGGGAAGAACAGACAAAAGGGAGTCCTGAGAAATGGAGACAAGAATGCAGGTTAAAAGTAGGTGGTGGTGGTGCACACTTTTAAGCCCAGCCCTCTGGCAGAGGCAGGCAGATCTCTGTGAGTTCAAGGTCAGCCTGGTCTACAAAGTGAGTTCCAGGACACCCAGGGCTTCTATACAGAGAAACCCTGCCTCAAACTAACAAATAAAAAATAATAATGAAGATTAATAAGTTTTTGTGTAAGTGGAGAGAGAGAGAGGGGAGAGAGAGAGGAAGAAAGAGAGAGAGAGAGAGAGAACTGGATTCTGCCTTGCAGCAGCTCTGGGGATTGATGAGAAACAAAAGCAGAGAAGCCAGAACATTTTTACTATGGCTTAAGTCGGTAAGCATGAAGATACGGTTTATAGACCTTGGAGATCTCTAAGAGTCATGAAAGCAACAAGGTAAAAATGTGTTTTGATAATTCTGTACAGTCAGGTGGCTTTTACTAGATTAAGTTGGAGATAATATGGAAAATATGGTTGATGAAACAGTCAGTCCTGTGAATCCACTCTGTGCTGAAACTGTTTTTCTCACAGACACACATTCATAGGATAATAAAAAAAGAAAGAAGCCCCGCCCTATGGCCGTACCTCCCCACCCCCATTATGGCTGACCACTCACTCCACAGATACATCTCAGCACTTTGACAAGTTGTGAGCCTCTCTATGAACCACACCCCACTGTTTCTCTGATGAGGTCTGCAAGCTGTCCTGTATAGAGCTGTTGATACTGTGTCTACGAACAACATAACAGTAGTAGGTTCATCCCTGGAGCTCTACAACTGAGTTCTTGCCCAGATTTCCAGGACCAAGAATGAGTTTCTTCCTGTGGATAGGGCCTTAAATCTAAACACAAAGTGCTTTTCTTTTTTACTTCTATAACATTGATGCTACATATCTTGGCAGGGTGATCACTATTGTAGTTGGCAGGAGTCACAACTGGAAAAAAAAAAACTGGTGATCACTCATCTCCCCATATCCATCAGAAAAAGAAGCTTCCAGAACAGTATCAGCTTGATTTTTCCAAGTCCTATGACCAAAATGTGCAGTATCTCCAGCAAAGGGGGAGTCCTGGTGGGCAACCAAGAGTGATGGCAATAGCTTTCATTGTTTAGGGAGTCTCTTACTACCCCTGCACCAACACCTGCAAGGGATAAATAGTATCAATGCAGCATGAATAAAAGTTAAGTTTATAAAATTTCAACCATGGGAGGCTTAAGAGACAACTCAGCAAGTAGAAGCACTTGCCATGCAGGCATGAGGACCTGAGTTCAAATCCTTAGAACCCACAAAAAAAAGCTGGGTGTGGCCATTCAAGTACTGTAATCCCAGCACTGTGGAGCGCAGATATAGAAGGATTGCTGGGGCTTTCCGGCCTCCAGCATAGTTCCAGACTCTGTGAAAGACTGTCTCAAGACAATAAAGCAGAAGAGGACACTCCACATCTTCCTCTGACCTCTCCATATTCACACTTACAAATACACCATGTGTGCGTAGACTACACATACATAACTTACAGACACACACACACACACACGGGGGGGGGGGGGTAGATCCTGCCCTTTGACGTCCTGTGTGTGGAAATAGGAAGTATACATAGAACACATTGCCAACAACAAGTCACAGAGGGTTGCCACTCACAAGAAAAACTGTGTGGTCATCACAGTTGTAGTGGGAACCATGTATTTTTTTCCCCATGGGATACTATTTTTATTTGAAGAATGACTGAAAGACAGATGTGTACACTGACTTAGAATCATATGTTTGGCCGATACTTTATTTTAAAATGAAGACTGCTAGTCTATCACCTCCCTCTGGTATGACTGAAAGTGTTGATTATCAATGAGGAAATTCTGGCTTCCCAACAAAACTGGAAATTAAAAAAATAAAAAGAGATTGACAGCATCACAATATTGAGACTTTCTCCTATACAGCCAGGGGCACTAACAAGCATGGATAGTCATTAGCAGAATATAGTCCTTTGGCATTTGGAAAGTGATAGGATGCATTGACCTAATAGTCCCAAATGACCCTTGGGCAATATTACAAAGTCATGATCAAGTAGACTATTCACTCAAAATAAGAGAGCAGGTGATAAATCTGCAAGTACTACAGGATCTAGGAATCATTGATGTGGCTTCAACTCCCATTACCCAACTTCCCTGTAAGACATGAAGACATGGTACTAACTGAGTTCAGTACCAAAGGAAAGTAGCCACAATTATTTATAAAGACTACCAACATTTTCTCTTTTTTCTATTCATATATCACAATAAAAGCAAATATTCTTCAGTTTTCTTTATATACTTCAACCACCCATGATTGAGAGATAATCAGATACAGGAACATAACACATGACACATGCTTTTAAACCATAGAGTTAAAGGAATGGCCCAGCCATAGCGCCACTCTTCCTACTAAATATTTTTTGGTTGATCCTGAAGGGAAATTGGGGAAGATGTTCCTTAAAATAAAATTACTCATCTTTCTGTATACTATTTGCATTGTTAATTTTACTAAATTTTGTAATTTTAACTTCTAATGGGATGAATTCTGATAAAGGCAACCTAGTGCATCAAGTTACTTTTCTCATTGCGGCAACCAAGTACCTGGTAAGCTGCAAATTTTATAAGGAAGTGTTTATTCTGACTTCCAGCGTGAGGGGAAACAGGTCTAAATGACAAGGAAAGCATGGTAATCAGGAGTGAGGCAGTTAGTCACATTGCAATTGCAATGAAACATCAGCAAGTGGACAGAAAGTCAGGCTGGGCTGTAAAACCTCCAAGACCACGCCTCATGACCCATTTCCTTCAGCAAAGCTTCACCTCACCTGCTGCAGGGTCCACAGTGTCAACAGCCAAGGACCAAGGATGCTAACACCTGAGCAGATGTGGTATACTTAGCATTCAAGCCATAACACCTGCATAAACAGAAGTTTCTGGAGTGCTCACTAATTTTTAAGAGAAACTGACAAAGACTAACTGCTGTTCAGGAATAAAATAAGAGACGTAAGCCTCTACTGCCAGAAACTGAAAACTAAAACCCAATTTTAAAAAAAAAAAAAATTGAGCTTCCAGACTTTAAAAAAAGCACACAGACCTATGAATTAATTACTTAAGCTAGTTGTTTACAATAATGATTTGAAAGGCTGGCAGCTGAACTGTTATTAGAACATTCAGGCCCTTAAAAAGATTTTTTTAAAATGCTTAAGGATAAGTTTGTGCCATTAAATACCCTGTAATAGCTGCAAGAATTCTTCTTGACAATGAACTTGAAGACAAAGGGCATGCCCTTTAGATACATGTAATCTGTGGGAAAGTGCTTTGTTGATTCTCACTCTTTCATCTTACACAAGAGGAACCAACTAACAGGAAGCATAAAGAATGGAAGTCTCAAGAAAATGGGCAGTAGAGTCTGGATTTGGGGCTACTTTTTAAATATTAAAGTTCAGGGATTTTACTGGTTCTATTTCAAGTATCCTTTTAGGTTTATCACATGGAAACTGGTGAAGAGTTTTTCTTTTTAATTTAGCTTTTTGTTCTTTAAACTCTAAACCAAGGATTCTTTATTTTATTGAAGGGTCACGCAGTCTAAAGTAATGCTGTATCAAAACTCAACTGCCTTCTTAATAGGTGCACACATTTAAATGTTAGTAGTAAGCTACATCTGCAAAGCACATTACATGCTCTCCTGATGAAGACCTATATGTATGACCTTCCTTTTTGAGCTTCTAACCATTGTAATTAGTCTATACATAGTATTTATGATTCTGGCTTTCATTAACAGCTGTTAATCATGTGCTCCATTAACAATCACTCTAGAAAACAATCATGACTAAACTATTAAAATGAGTGTGCATCGATGGCCATCATATGAATACCTAAAGTCAATAGACGCTGAAATCGAAGAAAGAGGAACAACTCTTAGCTCATTGCCAGATCCATCCATATGGTGACTAAATGCAGTTCTTTGAAACAAACAATCTCATGAAAAGTGTTTTCTTATATGAGTTTTATTATATAAATTAAATCTAGACCAGTAGATAATAAATTATCCTTGATTCAAATGGAAAACCAAGATTCAGCAAGAAACATCAGTGAAAAGGCAAATATCCCCACAGACAACATACTACAGCTCTAGGAAATTAAAGGTCTCATGGGTAATCTGGGCTGTATAAAATATTTAGGATTTCAGTTTGCTGAGTCATTTTGAATAGTCTCCCTCTGTTTTTGGGAGATTGAAGCTTCCGGGAAGACCTTCAAATCACTGAGAAAGAAAATGATAACTAAGAAACAGTGGGAGTTGAGCTTGGGGTCCTTTTCATAGTCTATTGAGTGGTATCTTTTCAATAGACCTGTCAAGGCTAATTTAATGCTTGTGTTTTAACAGATAAGTTTTATTTGTCTGTGTTTTCTCTAAGTGTGTGTTGAATGAATAGAACATACAGGAAATAGATAGATGAAGATGCAAAATGGAGTTCAGGAAATGTTGCATTTGGAGTAATTGGAAGATGATAATTACTCTCTGTGAAGCATTAGAAACAAAATTAAAAGGGAAATTTTGATCTCAGATGAGAACATATAGTTAAATAAAGTTCTGGTTCTTTTTTTTTTTAGATTTATTTATTCATTTATGAATGCAACATTTTACCTCCAGGTATGCCTGCAGGCCAGAAGAGGGTACCAGATCTCATTATAGATGGTTGTGAGTCACCATATGGTTGCTGGGAATTGAACTTGGGACCTCTGGAAGAACAGCCAGTGCTCTTAACCTCTGTCATCTCTCCAGCCCTAGAAATAAAGTTCATGTTTTTACTCTGAGAAGAAAACTATATCTCAATAAGGTAAAGTAACATATCCAAACTCGAACTGCTAGAGATGACAGGACCATATCACAAAACAATCTGACAGCAAAGGCAGCAATAACCGCCATATGCTGATTGTCTTTCACATAGAGGAAGTGGCGTTGGTTCTGTGTCCTCGGGAGAGTGATGAATGAGCAGCAGACAGATTTCATCTCAACTAAGTGAACTGACACATTTATCCCTAGGAGAATGTATTTAAAGGCATCTTATCAGCCGCTGGGAACCCTTGTCTACATTATTGCTGAAGTTATACCCTTTAATGGAAAAGAGTAAAAATAATACTGAACATTGGTCAAAAGTCCATGATTAATTGTCTAGCTGTGAGTTATCTGTTTTCAAGATAAATGTCTAAAAGTAAAATTGGAATTATGTGTTCCTTCCAAGCTTGCTTTCCACAGTCTGAGAGAATAGAGTTGAACTTTCTATAATCAATCAAGCCCGTTTAATTTCAATGTTTATAATTTAAAACCATAGATACGCACAAGCACATGCATGCCAAGGGATGAAAAGAGGAAAACACACTAGTGTTAGCTTTAAAATTGTATTGTTTCAGAAGCACTTGTGAACTTAGATATGAGATCAAAAATTGTTCCTCAGAGTTCTTGTTTGGGCTATGTCCCTCAAAAGAGCCCGTGGCCCCTGCAGTGTGATCATTAGTGCATTTTATGGGGTATCACCCCTCCTCCCGCATTTCTGTAAGATGCTCTTGCGCTCCCTCTTTACTGGGGCAAATTCAGATGCAAAGGGACCATCTAATCCGAGATTCATTGAGAGAATGGGGAGCGTGAGAAATGGGCTTCCTTCGCAATTTTTTTTTCTTTTTCAGAGAAAGATTGTTGTTGCTTTGAATAGATTTGTAGGGTTGAAAAGTTAAAGAACTTAAATATATATATATATTGCTTCAGATATGTTGATCTAAGTAAAGAAAAACAACAATAGTGAGTCTCCAGCCCCAAATACTTGCATTGCAGAGTTGAGTAGGAAGAATATTGGGGTTTAAGGGTCACCGAGATTATAACAGATCAACGACTTTCCTGACTGATTAGCAAAGGAGAAACAGCGCTGTGAAAATAGGCATTGGAACCCTCTACCTTTTGCATCCTTGTTGCACAAATAAACTTAACCGCTTCTCTCCCCACCCTTGTCTGCCATGTCCCTGCTTCTGCCCCGTCCTACTCCACTTTACACTCGTTTTGCTCGGAAGAGCATGGAGACCAGGGAGACTGACTCTGAGTTGCTTTGCGCAAAATCCACCCCTTCTCTCTCCTCCCTCCTCTCCAGCCTCTGGATCCCTCGCACTGTGCCCCCTCCCTTCCACCCAGCGAGCAATGCTTTGGGATGCTCAGGACTGCTCAGTGTACTTCTAAGGTGGGAGGGGGCTACAAGCAGAGGAGAATATCAGACGCTCAGGCGTTCCCTTCTGGCTGGCTGACGCTCTCCTCTGGTTCCGCCAGGGCTGGTCTGTGTAAGAAACTGACAGAGCTGAGGCAGCTGGAAGAGGAAGAGGCTGGGGATCGTGAAACCCAAAAAGTCTTGGAGCTCTCAGTTACTGTCCACATCGAGCCCGCAGCAGGCCTTCAGCACCATGGACAGCCGCGCCGGCCCTGGAAACAGCAGCGACTGTTCTGACCCCTTGGCTCCCGCAAGTTGCTCCCCAGCACCTGCCTCCTGGCTCAACTTGTCCCATGTAGATGGCAACCAGTCCGACCCATGCGGTCTGAACCGCACCGGGTTTGGCGGGAGCGACAGCCTGTGCCCTTCTCCCGGCAGTCCCTCCATGGTCACAGCAATAACCATCATGGCCCTCTATTCCATCGTGTGCGTAGTGGGCCTCTTCGGAAACTTCCTGGTCATGTATGTGATAGTCAGGTAAGGATGCCCTGAGCGCCTGAGCTCCGTAAAGGGGGTTGGGGGGGGGGTGGGTAAGGAGTCAAACTCTGTGAGTAACCGGGGAGAAGTAAACAGGGTACAAAGAGGTGGGTGACTTGAACAGAGCCATTTGCTGTTTGCGTGTGAATTTTTACTGTTCTGGGTTTTCCTCCCTCCCTTGATAAAGCAGTGTTCAAAATTCCGAGACCAAGAAGTTTCTTTGGGCAAAGCTTTTAAGATATGGATGGGAGAGGGGGCTCCATCTTAGATACCCTTCTTGCTCTAAACTAACAGGGTCTTTGAAGCATGCCTTACAATCGGTCGTTCCCCTGCATGAGCTGTAAGAAGACTGAATTGTGAAAAGTGAGAGGAAAAATCTAGTTAGCTTTCCATAATTGAAGGGCAGAGGCTTCTCAGTAGGTTAAAGAGATGAACTCACTAACTTTCTTAGCAGGGTTAGGCTGGACCACAGCCCCACCCTGTGCTGGGCCCAGGGTCTCTTCATCTTACTCTCCTTCCATCCTGAGGCTGCCCCAGGTGGAGGGAGCCTTCATGGAATCTTTCCAGAGCAGAGTGGCTTGGATGTAGCATGCACACTGTTGTGATGTTAAACCCAGTTTTGCACTGTCTTCCTGCAGATCTGCTCAGAGAGCCCTGAGTGGCATCTGGAATTGCTGGGTAGTTCAGGGCATCTACAGGGCATAACCATTTTTCAGTGCTTGCAGATGTGGGAGTCAATTGGGGATTATAATAACAGGCAACATTGTGCATTGCTGGGAGCTGTTCAGGATGGTCTGGAGAGGAAAGTGTCTCTACCTTACTTCCAAAGAGTTTGAGGTCGACTTTCTGTTGTTTGGGGTGTTCTAGATGAATTTGGCAAAGGCTGAGCCGGGTCTCAGTACTGAGAGTGATGTTGAGCATGGTGATATTGAGTAACATGTTCAGATTCTGCCTGGTAGTGTGGAATATTCATGTATGCACTTTGGTAAAGTAGATGGATATCCCAGCATGTTAAAATGGCTCCTGATTTGAGTCCTTCTTCCCAGTGGGGTTATGTGGCATCATCAACATGGCACTGTTCAGGTTTAGTTACAATATTTGCTTCACCTATTCAGCCCACATGACATGACACAGCTTCCACAGAGCGCTCAAGGCATTGCAAGATCATTTCCCTCATTACGCCTTTGTTCCCAAGGTACTGCAAATTGCTTGTCTGATTTCTTTAATTAATGATTGTTTAAAGTAAAACTGATTTCTCTGATCTTTGGGTGAGGAATATGTCTCTGAGAAAAGAGCACCATCTATTGAGAGGAAGGTTAACAGCAGGGGGAAAATCACAGGAAGGAGATCAATAGGAAAATGTATGCTTTAAAATATTGAGTTGCTGTAATTCAGCACAGAGATTCAAATGAGAGATTTAAAAATCAGGCTCATCCCACAGGTAAAGCTGCAATTTAAAGATGGCTTTCAATAAGGAAAATATGTTGTTCATTGTTCCTGGAGAAAAAAAAAAAAGAATCACAGAATCATAAAATGAAAGAAATAGAATGAACCAGGGTGGGGGTGGGGGGTAATCTATGCTAGGCAAGTGAACCAATACACAGAAAATCAATTGCTTACACAAGAGAAGATATTCATTAGTTCAACACCCCTGGATGTCACTTAGCTCACGTAATTTTCTGATTATTAGGATAGAAATTGATTGTTTGAGTTAATTCTATTGCTAGAACAACAGAGAAATCTTCACTTACAGTAGTAATACTGATATAACAAAATACCCCAAATTTATGGGTGGGTTTCTGGGTTTAAAAGGTATGAAACAATTGCCAAAGCATCCAAGAGTCTTTTCTCCTTATTAGCCATCCCCTCTGGTTTTTATGTTCTATAAAGACAGCCAGTAGCACAGGAACCAACCAAGGCAGGCAGTTTGGTCTTTTCACAGTGCTGAGGATGCTGCTGGCTGGGTGGATTCTTTTCAAAAGCGTTACCTCTCACTTGTTCACTTGGAGACACATGGTGACTCTGTCTTTCACTGAGAACATACATGACATTATGCTTTATTCTCTGTACTGAAAGTTCTGACAAAAGCAGTTGGATTTAAAAGGTCAACCCAAACACCCACCTGTGGCAGAGACAGGTGCTTAATTCCAAGGGCAGATAACCTTCTGGGAATAAGAACGTGAAACGGAAAAATAGGCAGTTCATTGACAGATGAAGTGCTGGCAGGGTACCTATGAAGTTTAAGAAACTGTGCCTAGGTGGCTGAGCATATTTAGCTGGGTGTCTGGAGGTTGTAGTGTCCCAGATAATCTCAGGGACTTTGTCACTGTGTTAGGAAAGAAAAGTACAATAATGAGTTCAGGAAGTAATGAGAAGACCTCACTAACACCCACCTGCTTGAAACAACAAACAATTACCTGGTCAAATAGCTCCAGCTGCTGGAGTGATGGAGGCGGTATCTTCGAGGATAGCTTAGTATGTTGAGTGAACCATAGATAGCTATAACAAATACAGCAAGAAAAAAAAAAAGTAACTGTAGTCCCAGGGATGTGATTGTCTCTTTTCTCAGGACCATCATCATTCCACAACATCACAAAAGAGCAAATCTTAAGTAGGATTCTTATAAAGTTCTGTTCTAAGGAATGTAAGAAATAAATGAGGATTCTATTCTAGATCAAAGATTCTCCGTTGAAATATCATAGGTAACCATCACCTAAAGAGAATTATGGTTTTAAAATAGGGAAAGCTGCTTTGTTCATATATATAATTTTCTCCAAAGAGGAATCGGTATTATGGATTGATGATGCCAGCAGTTCACAACTCACATACACAGAGAGATATGCATATATGTGCATAAATATACATACAGCTTTATGAGTTTTAAATTGAGACTAGATTGCTACTGTCACTATGGGAATAAAAAAGTAAAAGGAAATAATTACAGAGGTTTTTCATCATTCATCATAGTATACTCCTGCAAATTTTCCATGTCCACCATAGTATTGTTGTGAACTCAAGTTGAAAAAAGTTCATTAATCAATATGTAAACCTGTTCCATGTGTATTTCTGTTTAAGGGTGTCCTGTTTAATAAACATCACCGATCAGTTTCCACTGAAATCACAGTCCATTGTGAATGTCTGAAGTCATGTTTACATAAAGTCTAATATGCATACTTTCTGTAGAAGGTTTCCCTGCGTTTGGATATTAGACAGTATTTTGTCACTACACATGGGAGCATTTCAAACAGCAACATTGCTATGGCTGGTGAAGACTAGGAAGGTCTCAGAGATGAAACTGGCACCTCTATCCAGTGCTTCCCACTTCTTATCATGATCAGAGAAATAATTCACAGAGGGGAAAATAGCAAAGACTTACAATAAGGAGGAAATTCTCTTACAAAACAAAAGTAATCCCCCCAAGAGGAAGCGGACCTTTTTGGGAGAATACAGCAGTACCAGAATTTTGGACAACTCCATCTTATAGAAAAACATTTATAGAAAAGAGAATTATTCATGAAATAAGGTTAGGAATTCCAGGAAAGGGGTGGGATTTTCCTGAAATAGGGTTTACAATACTTTTCTATCCTTATAGGAAGTTTGGGGGGGGGTGAGTCATAGCATCAGATGCATGATGGGAACATCCAATTCTGGAACAGTTAGTGGGGCAGTTGGCCAGTTGTGCTGGTCACAGCCAGTTTGGATAGTCTTGGTTTTTACTGTTTGAGCAACCCCATCACACCCAGCTCTGTCCCACAGTTCTGTGGTTGCATTGCCTCCGGCCACCAGGCAGCAGGCCTCTCTTTTCCCTCTACCTAGCTAGCCTACTTCAGATTCATAAACAAAACCACCTAAGAAACAAATGAGGCAAAACCTAACCTTCAGAAGGCTAGCAGTATGAGAGCCCAGAGGCAGGGCATCATGTGTTAGAGTCACCTGGGAGCTTACAAACAGATCCCTTCAAGTGATGTATGGTTCTCTACAAGCACACACAAGCTCTAGAGTGGATGAATGCAAAAGCCCACAAGTACATTTTGTAAGGCCAAATAATTTCAGTTAAGTCTCCTCTACAGTTTCCTCCTGGAATAAGGGTTGATGGCGAACAGAGCAGTCTTCAAGGAAATAGTGTCAACTCTTGGTGTCCAAAGGGGATTTGGCCCTAGGACTCCCGTAAATACCAAGTGCGGAAGCTCCAAGCCTTTGTGTTAAATGGCTCATTATTTGCCTTGAACTTTGATTTCTTAAGTCATATCTTGATTGCTTATCATCTTAACATAATGGAAATGCTGTGCAAATTGATGGCATGCTGCACTTTTTATGGAATAACAACAAGAAAAGAAGTCAGTGCCTGTTGAGTAGAGTACAAAATCTCCCAAACGCTTTTGAACTGCAGTTGCTTAAGTCTACAGATTCAGGATTCTCTAATACTCAGAAATGGCTCAAATAAGAGGTTTGGCTGTGCATTATACATAGCAGCGAGCTCGTCACCCGAAGATGAGTTCCACACTCTGAGCATACACTACCATTAAACAGAATAGCATGGCAGCAAGGCGGATACTCATAATTCTCTCAGCACTTCAGCACCAGATACCTAGGTGCACCATATACTCAAAAACAGACATGGAATATTTTATTTTATATATTGGAGTAAAACTGTCAAATTGATTTCTTTGTATTTCTAAAGATAGTGTGTTAGGTAAAATTATAATTGTGTGATGGAAACTTAGAATGCTTGGAGAGCATAATTTAGGATTTGCTTCCATTGTCTGAATTCTTACCCTTCATTTCCAAAGCAGATCTAAAATGAAAGAGCCCTGCCTAAAACTTAATGGTTAAGGGTGAGTGCTAAGAAGAGAGGATTTCTGAAAGTTACCCTCTCTTAAAAATTCTTTGTGCTCATTTTGATTCCAGGCAATTTTCTAGGCTTTTGCACAGCATTTTCACCTTCAGTCACTTGGAGGCTTTTGGGAATAACTGAAATTGCCTTGGATGAATTCAATATTAACTTCTTGGTGCACATGAAATCTATCCTCAAAGTCATGTATGCCTGCATATCAGCCACGCTAAACCCACCACGTACAACCTGATGATGATTGACAGCTTCTGGGTGTCGTTCTGGTTTTTAAAATTTTGTTTATTTCATTATTGATTAGTATTTGAGTCCTGCTCCCCCAAGATTTTACATATATAGTTCATATATAAGATGGGTTTCATCATGACATGTTTTATAATGCATGTCAATCATATGTCCCCTTCTGTCCCTTTCCCCACCCACTGACCACCTTCTTCCTACCTAGTACCACTTCCATGATTGATTGATTGATTTTTCCAGACAGGATTTTTCTGTATTGTTTTGGAGCCTGGTCTGGAACTTACTCTGTAGACCAAGCTGTCCTTAAACTCACAGAGATCCACCTGCCTCTGCCTCCCGAGTGCTGGGATTAAATCAATGTGCCACCAGTGCCCGGCTCGTGATTGTTTTATAACGACCCATTTGATGTCATTTTTGTGCATTGACAATATTTTAGTAGCTAATCCACTGAAGAAAATATCTCCCCCTCCCTCATCAACCAATAACTGCTTTTAGTTCCTTGGGGAAGGGTGGGGCCCCGTGAGCCTATCAACATCTTTATGACATTTGAAATACAAAAACTGAATTTTTCTTTCTGACTTATGTAACACAGTTGCATTTTAAAAGTTTGATTACTATAGTTCTCAAACCTTGTTTTAAACACTGCTACTCTCTGGGTCCATCTTTCCAGCTGGCTGAAAGGAATCATTAGAAGAGCCCCAGGTGTCCTGCGGCTATTCCTGACTTCTGCCCATGGCTTTTTCCAATGGCTTTGTGTGCACTGTTTGAAATCACCTTCCCATCTCATTCCATACCTTGATGCAGTTTCATCCATCCACATCTAAATGATGGACCCTCTAATAAGTTGTGTCCAGCAGGCACCTCCTTGTGGGTACCACAGTTCTTTAGCTTAGTCAGATGACTACCAGGCTAAAAGTCTGTGCAGAGAACTAAGTTTCAGTAGAGTTGTAACTGGGCAACATTGACTCCACTAAAAAACAAATTCTTTCTCAAATGTTTTTCAGTAGGAACTGGCTCTAAGCTCTACCAAGGAGCCCAGTGTACATAAAAGAATAATAAAATTTGAGTTTTCTTTTAACTAACCTTGGAGCATCATAGCCATTGCACAAACCCTTACTCACATGGAAGAAGCTTTCCAGGGCTTCCAGAACAATGGTTGTCACTCCTGGCAACAAACTAACACTACCTAAGAAGTTCCTTTGGAAAGCAGTTGGAAGAGGAGGAAAAGGAGAAAGAAGAAGAGGGAGGAGTAGGGAGAGGACAAGGGGAAGGAGGATGAGTAGAGGCCTCTACTCATAGAGGGCTAATCAATTTACAATCTCTGAGAACTGGTCCTGAGTATCAGCATGTAAAAAGCTCTTCCAGGCTTCTAATGTGCATCTAAGCTCCTATTGCTCCAGTCTGGTCCACCTTGCTGGCTTGTGACTAAGAAACTGAGTCCTGTTTTAAGACAGTATGAAAGATCTGAACTCTAGGAGGTAAGGTTGTGTACAGAGTATCTAGTAACTTCCAGCAGGGTTAAAACCTAAGAGGTTGTAAAGTTTTCGTTACATATGGCCTAGCAGTTCTCTTCAGAATAGACATAGTAGATCAAGCACCAAACCTGTAGCAAACAAAGTGTTTGAATCTCTGCCCATTTTTAAATGCTTGTGCCAACTACCTACTTAAATCTTACTAGTGAGCATTTTGTGAAGACGACTAACCACGTTCAATCTCACATGGACTTCAGAGCTAGGTTAGACACTATAGGAAAAATCTTTGCTTACTCTGAAGTACTCTGCAAGAGAAAAAAGAGATTTGTTGATTGCTTCTAAACTTCCACTCCAAACCCACATGACGCGGGCCATCATTATCAGCACAGTGGCATGCACCAAGAGCCTTTACTCGTACTGGATCACAATTTTTATCCATTAAAATGTATTTAGCTGTAGATTATCTTTTCAGCCTATGGGAACAAATCAAAGTATCACAGGGGTATCACTGTGGTCAGTCTCCCTGTTCTTCCTATTAACTCTTTCTGAAGGCATCAGGCCACTCCAAACCCACCTTGTTGGAGTGAAGAAGGTTATGCATTTGGTTCCCTGCTGATGAACCTTTTCATATTGCCTAACACATTTAGAAGCAGGAGGAATACAAACTAAGTCTTGGACAAAATATGCCTATGAATTCAAAGCCAGCTTGGGGTGCAGGATGAGTTCCAGGCCAGACTGAGGAACTGTCTCCAAAAATATCAAGCCACGATTAGGTAATTTGATATTTAGATATTTCACTTTTAGATTTGTGTGGTAATGAAAGGTGAGTCCTGGCAGCATAGGATGAAACTCTTGTTTACCCAAGACTTGTTCGTGTGAATCAGAAGAAATTACTTATACCCATGGCTCTGTCTACAAACAAGCTGTGGAAGTTTGGGCATTTACAACTTCATCGCTGTGAATTGTCACCCTGACTCTTGTTGAGTCTGATTGTCTAATCAAAGTGAAATAGGTCAGAAGATGGAGTGTTTCTATGAGGCAGCGGAGGCTCTGTGACTCTACCTGTCTGTTTACTCCAAATGCCTGAATAACGGATTTTTCCAAGACTTGAAAACAGGGTCTATATCACCTGCCAAGGTCAAGGCTGCAGCCCCTACAAATAAAGCAAGCATGAACATGGCGTGGGGAGTAACACTCTTGAGGCACACGGGCCCTCTCAGAACGGAGACTGTAAGGGATAGCAGAGCAATGGAAGGGGCAGCTTTCTTTGTTTCTCAACATTCCTCCATTGAAATGCTGGGTTGCATGCCAGTGTGAGGCTGCACTTTCTGTGGGGGAAGATTAAATGTTAATTGAAAAATGTTGCCAGCGGTACAACCTGAACATCAGCACCTAATTGTGCTTGCTAAGAGGAATAAAGGGAGTTATTTCTGACAGGACTTCATTCCTATTCATCCCCCATCAAATGTGAGGTTTTCTTTTCTACGATGGGCTATGGTTGCTAAAATAAGTGAGTGTATTAAAAGCAGACGGCGCTTATAAAGAGCCTTCTAAGGCTTCTTTTCCCTTCTGATGAAAAAAGACTAACTCCTTTGTAAAATAAAACATATATCTAAGGATTAAAGTTGGTACCTTTAAATTGTGTGGATTTCAAAGTCTTCATTATATTGAATAATAGAGTTCTCACACTATCAGGGAAGAAAATGGTGTTGGGCTTGAGTGGGAGGGGGTGCTTGAGACAGGCTCTCATATAGCCCAGGCTGAACTCAAATTTTCTTTGTAATTCAGAGATGACCTTGAACTCCTGATCCTCTTGCCCGCCCCCCTTTCCCACATAACTGGTATTAAAGGCTTGTGTGGCCACACCAGGTAGAAAGCTTTTACCAGATCATGGTGGTTTAAATAAGGCTGTCCCCAACAGGCTCCGATGTTTGAATATTTTGCCCCTGGTTGATGGAACTCTTCAGGCATGTTTAAAAAGTTGAGCCTTGCTGAAGGAACCAGATCACTGAGGGTTGTCTTGATCCATTCCATCCTCTCTGTGTCTCTGTCTCTGCCTCTCTCTGTCTCTCTGTGTGTTTCTGTCCGTGTGTCTCTCTCTCCTTTCTCTGCCTCTGCCTCTCTTGCTTACTCCTTCTATGCTTGTGGCTTGAGATGTGAGCTCTCAGCATCCTGCTCCAGCTTCTATGCCTGCTACCTCCCCACAATGGTCTCTCTGAAACCATAAGCCCCCAATAAACTCTTCCTTCTATGAGCTGCCTTGGTTATAGTGTTTTATCACAGCCACAGAAAAGCGACTAAGACACAGAGTGATGTAAAGATCAAACATAGTCGTTATGTTTGTTGAGCACTAACTATGAACCAAGTACTATCTTTGATGTATCAGATTTAGCTCGGCGTGGCCAAATTCAACGGCATCCTTCTTCTTGCCAAGAGTACAGTCTAAGGAGGAACCATTTTGCCAGCACCATTCTCCCAGCAACCCTGAAGTCCCAAATAATAGTGGGTGAAGCAGAGAATAAGCATACCCTCTACATGCCTCTGTTTTTTAACACCTTCATAATGTAATTCGACATAAGGGCATGTCTTCTAAGGTATTAAAATCACTCTGACAAGGACAAAAGCAATGTGTTCCAATGCACCTGTTAAATCTTTCCTCACACACAGTTTTTTTTTTAATTCTAAGTTGATACACAAAATGCAGTGTGTTGATTAGTATTCTAGTTGGAACAGACAAAGTCATAGAATTGAAAAACTAGAACATTTTGGAACAATCGTTGCTCAAACAAACCTTTTGGAAGTGGTCATGTTTTTAGAACAATCGTGGGTCAGGATGCCTATTACCATTAGTATACATGAGCATCACCTAGAACCCATGTAAGGATGAGGAAAAGTAGTCCTTTAGTAAATCATAAACACAAGCCCAGAAAAATGAACATGAGCAAAACAGAACATGTGGTCTCTAGAAATCTGTCCCCCAGAATAGTATCCCCACTAATAAAACTAGATACCATGGGTACCATCGTCATCATCATCGTTTCCATTATTAGCATTTTGTAGATGTTACAACGTCCTCGATTCCATTCTAGTCATCCTAAATTGTGATACTGTTTTAAACATTCCCAGACTTATATCAACAGATTAAGGAAAGTAGTAACATTTGCCAGCATTCACAGGCAATAAACGTATTAAGTCCAAATCTAGCTAAACAATTGACAGAACTAATAAATGAGCAAAATTCTGTATGACACTTAACTTTTCAGTATTTAAAGCTGCTGCATTTGACTGTATTGAGGATGGATGTGTGAGCCAGCTATTGAGGGCTCCTTTGGATGCCTGCCTGGTATATTCTCCTCATTTCTGTCTTCCCAGAATATCCCCTAAGTAACAACCTGTTAGCAACTATTCTGTTACTGGTAGACCCGGATACCCAGAAGTAAGAAACCAAGGCAGTAGGCGATCTGGCCCCTTACAAGTCTGTATCTTCAGGGTTTTCTGTGTCACCCTCTGACATTTTCACTTAGCTTCTTTCTCAGGCCAATTGGTCTAGTATAGTTTTCTGAGTCTGTTTCCTTTCAGCTTGGGAAAATAGAATCCATTAATAACTTGTGGACTTTTACTTGCAAAAACCAAGTATGATCTGAAGATATTTCCACACACTATCGCTGCCAGCAAAGCCGATACTCGTGTCAATAAATGATCGACAGTCACCATGTCAGGCTCAGCTTTGTAGATCTATTATTCAGCCAAGAACCATGGATTTTTCCATAATTCCATTTAAGATGCACACATCCACACATAGTGATATCTTGTTTGTACAAATGAAGCATGTCTGAAGATCAGAGGGTGGATCTTCCCACTGGTAACATACACACACACACACACACAGAGAGAGAGAGAGAGAGAGAGAGAGAGAGAGAGAGAGGTCCTACTTGGTGAAAAAAGTCTCTGAAGGACAAAGACTGCCTTTCTTATCTTTCCTCTCTTTATATTTAAAACCAGCAGGTCATGGGATGTAAAGCAGCCAAACTGTGTCAGTGCACTAATCTATTGTAATACTTTAGTAAACTTTGTAACATTTTATTATTTCAAAATAAAACCTTGTAAACATATAAAATCATCACATACCTATATCAACCAGACCTGAAGTCTATACAATTAAATAACTTCTATACAGTTAGAACTGGCATTTCAAATGGAAGCTATATAGCTTCGTGTTGGATTTTACATTTTACTATCAAATGTATTTTATGTACTTATCCATCACCTCCCACTCCAAAAAAGGACTAGAACTAGAGGACCAATTAGCTTCATTTCTACTTTCATAACTCAGGTCCATAACCCGCATTCGGACCCTCCCTCATCCCCCTTATGTTTAATATTTAGCCATCCTTGTTCATTTTTATTCATGTTGGAGTATACCCACATGTGTGTATATTCACTATAAATGCATATATATATATATATGTATATATATATATATATATATATCCACATTATTGGCCAGGTTATATTATGTTAATGCTGAAATATTTTTTAACCCTTTGCTCTTCAGTGTCCTGTTCTGTTTTGTGAAAACATCAGTGCTGGGCTGAGGACAGAGTTCAGTGATAGAAAGCCTGGCGGGCAACTACGAGGCCCTGGGTTCAATTCCCAGCACTATCAAGGAAAAAAGAAAGAAATGAAAAATCAGAGCAATGTTTACAGGGATACTCCTAAGCAGCTAACGACTAAAAGAAACTTGAAATACTCAAGGGTAAATTCTTGGGGGTTAAGAGAGGCCTCAGTGGTTGAAAGCACATGTTGCTCTGAAGACCCAAGTTGGGTTCCCAGCACCCATGTTGGGCAGCTTACAACTAACTACCTATAACCCCATTTCTATCTGATATATTTGTCCTCTGTGAGCCTCTACCCACACTCACAGGCACCTACCCACATATAGACACACATGCATACACATAATTAAAACCAATAAAATAAATATTTTAAAGATAGCGTTCTTATAAAAGGAGTTGACACGGCTTGGTTTGGAAAGGTATTTTCCAAATTTTAGGTTGAAATGAGGATGCTGACCTATGAGGATACTGATGACCTGTGGAGTATTTGCCATTTTGTTGCTCCAGTTCTTTGTCTAAAGATGCCATGGAAAGAGTATGTACAAGCTAATAGTGACTGATAAAAGTTGAATCTGGAAGAATCAAATCTGAAAGTACTTTAAAAAAAATCCATCTGGATGAAGAGGGACACTCAAGGGTTTTGCATTCACCCAATTAAATAAAAAGACAAACCGTTCTATTCTGTGTCTGTGTCTCCCTGCTGAAACACCAGTGGGGACACTCTGGGCAGGTTATCTGCCATCACTGCTAACTCCAGGTCACAGACATGCCTGTGTGGGTCCAGAGATCTCAAGTCAGTAAGCAGAAGACAAGACTGATAAGGTCCCCCATTCACTCTTGCTCTATCTAGAACTCTCCTTTCCCCCTTCTTTTTCTTCTTCTCCTTCTTCCTCTTCCTCTTCTCCTCCGCCTCCTCTTCCTCCTCCCCGTTCTTCACCTGGCGGAGTTATTCATGAACAGTATGAAAATAGAACCTCTCCATATCCCATACAGATTCCTTGCATAGCCCTTTCCATTTCATTGTACATTCCGTTACCAAGAAGCAGATCGGAAAAACAAGTTATCTCAAGAAATCTTCAATAAGTGAGATTCTGCTCTGTTGCTGGTAGACTACAAGCTAACGCTGAGAGAAGAGTTCTTCAGTGTGAATTTTTCGCCTGGAAACGCAATGCATATTTGCCTCAATGGAACAAAACAGTTAACGTGACAAAGGTGAACAGGTGAGGACTTCTTCCACAGGAAGTAGGAAGCCATCACACGGAAATGCATGAATGAGGAATGAGGCATCACGAGGAAATGCATGAATGAAGCATGTACACTGGGATGAGAGATACATGCACAGGAGTTTCTGGGACGTGATGTCGGAAGTCTGCACTTATACTGTATACCCAGCACTTCAGAAATACCTGATGTGAGATGCTTAGGGCAGTAAAGGAAGCGCTATTTCACAGAGCTGAAAATGCAATGGCCACAAATTACAAAATTTCCCTATCTATAAATTGAGTAATAGAATTTGTGAATTCCAGTGCTTTTAACAGAGGTTTATGTTTGACTTCAGAAAATGTAATAGCACTCTGCTATTGAAATTAGACTAACATTTGTTTCTGGAAAAGCAGCAATGAATAGTTCAGTGTAGGGCTAACCCTACACTAATGGCTTTCTGTCACCATCAGAGACAAAACACTTGGGAAACTAAAGTCAAGAAGATACCCCAGGTTCCTATCTATCATTTTCTTGTGTGTTCTCATCTTCTCAATCACATTTTTAATAACTGCCATATCCTAACCACTTAAATGCTAAACCAATTATCTTCTTGACACTGGCGCGTGCGCGCATGCACGCGCGCGCGCGCACACACACACACACACACACACACACACACACACACACACACACAATGTGCCATCATATCTACCTTTCCACTTTAAAACAATGTGGTTCTTGAAGTTCATTCTAAGGCAGGTGAGATGTATCTCAGTGGGATTCCACATATACCAAAAAGGGATGTAAAAATACCTTATGTGGTTGTATGCTACAGTGTCAACCACTCAGGAGATAACAAGATGGGGGAACAAAGCAATCATAAAAATGTATATCTTTTTGAAAATTTAAAATAAAAATTTGGGTATCAAGATGCTGTAAAGCAAAGTCCCACAAATTTTGTACATAAAACCTAATGAGATTTTTTTCTTAGCTAGGAGAAGCTGTAACATATGTCCTTTTGATCACAAAATAAGGATATTAAATACACCAAAATGTTCTCAGAAGTACCGATCTACATTGATAATGATTTATACTGTAGCACGTATGTATGTGTGTGTACATATACATACATACATACATACATATTTTCAAACTCATCACATTTTTTTTAAATAAACTATATGGTAGGGACAAAAACAGTTACTAATACCAAACTAATAGGAGAAGTTTCAAAAATAGTAGATGATCCCAAAAGCAATATAATATTGCATGGAAAGTCTTCACAGGAATGAGTAAATCATCTTTGTGCTTGGCATTTTCCTACTAAAACCACACTTGCATTCCTTATTTGTGACTGAAACATTGTTAGTGCCAGCAGAGTCCATTCCAAGTTGGAAGCCAACCCTGCATTGGTTTAATAACCCCGTCACACAGTAAGACTAAACTTACAGCTTCTAAAAACTAATGGGACTTCCTTGCTTTGCCAAATCACTGGTTTATTCATGAATCATATTTTCCCCTAACAAATGCTATTGAATTCTCCACAGGAGAAGGAAAATGCCTTCCAAAAAGTCGCTGCCTTAAAATACTTAGAAGAAAAACAAGCTCAATAAGCTACTTTCTGTTTCCTAGAAAAAGGCCAGGTCGGCATAATATTTAAGTTCAAGAAAATTATGTAATTATTGGATGGAAAACCGTGGTCATAAATATGCAATTTTATGTAAATCAGGATCCCAGGGAGCTAAATTGCATTACCTTTATTTTTCTTTCAATTGGCCCTGAAAGCTACTATTGCAGGTACTGATGAAATGCTAAACTACTTAGGCAGCAGCAGGTATCTGAGCACACTGAAAGGGTAAGAAAGGAGTGCCCAGCTGCAATTTTGACAAATGGGTGTTCAAATTAAATTGCCATGAGCGTTAATCAAATTACTTTTAAAATTTTAGTAACCATCAGAACAGCTTTCTTTTTTCACATTTAATTCCTCTCATTCTGAAACCTGCAATATAGTTCTGTTTTTTGCTACTATTTAACATTATATGTTGTTATAATTAAAAAAATACCAGATTCCATAATCACAAACACCAGACGATGACTAAAATAAATCCTAATTATTCACATCTTCTATTGACATAACAAGGAACATTAACATATTTCTAACTAGTCTTAAATAGTTCTCTGTCTGAAATGTGTTAGGAATCTCAATGGTATTTAAAATATGGGCTGTCCACTGCTACCAGAGATTTTGTGAGCATCTATTTACACAGATGTGGGCTGAGATGCTTGTGAACCTTTATAACCTTGGTGAAACAGATTATCATACAGATAGTTGATGTTTTGGATGTATAGATTGTATCAGTGAAGTGTAGCACTGAGAAGAAGGCCAGACTTCACAACAAACAGATAATAACCGATATAAATTCTGCCTGGATTATTCCTTTTATTCTGATTCATTTTTTTTAAGTAGTACTGACACAGTATAGAAATTTGTCATTTTAATTATTTTAATTGCTCTCTCTCTCTCTCTCTCTCTCTCTCTCTGTGTGTGTGTGTGTGTGTGTGTGTGTGTATTTGAATACAACTTTCTGGAGTTAACTCTCTCCCCTCCCTCCATGCTAAGTCAAACTCGGGTCTTTGGACTTGAACAGCAAGTGCTTTACCTACTGAGTCATATAGATTTATTTTATTAGTTTTTATGTGCACATATGTGCATGTGTATGCAGGTGCCCACAGATTCCATAAGAGGGCATCAGATTCCCCTGGACTAACATGCCTTATAATATGCTGCAAATCCTGTTTGACAGTGTTCTGTTTATAACTTCTGCATCAGTTTTTCATGAGTTTATTTGTACATTGATTTTAATTGCTTTGCTAGTAGTGATTTTTCAAATGATATCTAATCAGTCCTAGACTCCTGAAAAGAATCGAGTGTCTCCTTTCTCTTCTCCAATACTTTAAACACATTTGATTATTGGTAGCAGTTTTGTCTAGATGTCTGATGTTCAGATGTTCTATTTATTGGAAGAGTTTGATGGTTGGTGACTTGATGATCTCTTATTGTTTATCAATCTAGTCATACTTCCTGCTCCCTAGTGGTGTTTTTGTTGTTGTTGTTGTTTGTTTGTTTGTTTGATTGATTGATTGATTGATTGATTTTTTTAAAGCACTAGTATCTTATGTGTAAAACAAAATGTGGACTTCCTAAGCAAGGTTGGAGAAATACTAACTTTTAGACTGACATTTTAACTGTCTCAGGTATGTAACTCATGAAGAAAACAGAAGCTACAAACCACTAGTATAATGTTAGCTTCTATAATTGCTTGTTAACTTCCTGTTAATTAACATGGCCTCAAGTTATTGTAAATTACATTTTCATTTTAGCCTACAAGACCCCCTTTATGATGTCTTGAAATATATATATATAAGGTTAACAAATTTCATCAATTTTTGTGTATCTAGAGATGTCTTAATTTCTCCCTCACATTTGAAGAAATTTAACCAGTATATTCTTACTTGATAATGCTTTTCTTTTGACACTTTTAAGTCTACTAACCCTATGACTGCCTTCCAGCTTCCAACATTTCTGATTAGAAATCTGCTATAGCAAATCCTTACAGGTAATAAAAGCTTGATGCTTTTAAGCTTTGCATTGTGTTTGGACAAGTACACTGTAAATCTCAAAATAAGCTTCTGATTCCATTCTATCTAGGGTTAGGGTTAGGGTTAAGGTTATGGTTAGGGTTAGGGTCGTCATCTTCTTGGATGCTTACCTGTTCATATCATCCATCCAACTTAAGGGAGTGCCTGGCATTGTTTCAAACACTCTCTCTCTTCTTTCTCTCTATTTATTGTATGACTTAGTCCTCTTTGTATTTCCCCATCATCCCTTAGGCTCTGTTCTTCTTCATTCTTTCTGTTCTACAGCTTGAACACTTACAACTCAGATGACCCTCAGATCACTGGTCCTTCTGCTCATTTAAATCTGCCCTGATATCCCTCTTGTTAATTTCTGTCTTAGTTACCGTAATCTCTAGCTCACAGGTTTCCCTATGGTTTACTTTAGCTGTTCCACCTCCATCCAGCATTTTTATCTTGCTCACTCATTCTTTTCCTGACTTTCCCACATTGGTCCATCACTTTGTGGATGGTCGTTAAGACTTGTTTTAAAGATTGTTGTTTCCCTTCCTCTTTCAGCGACAGCTTCTGCTCAATCTCTCTTCCTGCCTTTGTTCTCCTCCTTCTAAATAGTCAACACTTTCCTACATGTGTGCCTTATGATATTTCTGGCAGAAATCTAGCTTAAATGCAGTAACATGTTAAATCTGGGAACCAGATTCTCTCCTTTCTCTGAGGTCCATAGGTATTTGTTTTGGTTTTGGTTTTGGTTTTGGTTTTAAGTCACGTAGATCATCAACTGTTCCAAGGCTCTGCCAGAGTTGAAAGTTTATGGTCTTTCCTACCTTTTCTGAGTCTGTACTTTTCACTGGCCATAAATAGTCACTTTCTCACTTTCTTTATATACACACTTACTGTTGGCTGTCTTAATCTTTTATATCTGTCTTCTAAAAGAAAGGTGTTTTTAAAAAGGAAGGAAATGAGAGGGGGAAAACGCTAGTACCATTATTTTTCCCTGAAGTCCCTTCAGCTATAGGAGGAGGGATTTGCAGCAATGTTCCATGCCCCTGTGTCTGTGCTAGTGTGACCAGAACACACACATTGATACTTGCAGATGAGGCTTCCGCTGCTTACCTTGCTTGGAGCTTACACACCATGTTGCTTTTGCAGCTTGTATGTCTTGCTGGGCTAAGCATGGGGGGATGGCCAGTTAACAAGTGAAAACTGACCAAAGTCAACTGATGTGAACTGCGCAAATGTTCCCATGGAAGTTCTAAGACTTCACTGTACTCTAAAGTGCCAAAATATTTACATCAGACAGATTCTGCCAGTGCAGTCATAGCTCAGTGGGGAGATAGACTCTTGGAGCTTCCTACCCTGACATCTGCTCTGATTCCTTGCCTCGGTTATTCCTGAGTGAGTTGTTCAGCATCCATGAATCCTAGATTATTCATCTACCAAGAAATAATGATATGCATCTCGTATTGAGAAAAGTCCAAGGAACCTTCTTAGAATGACTCCTATAGGGCAGACAGAGGGTGAGCTGGCCATACCTCCTGGCTGTCACCACAATGTGGTGTCTTTTTATTGGTTCAGCAGTCATCTTTATTGGTAATAGAATCAACTCTTTATGATGTGGAAATCAAGATTTGGTCACACAATCAAGGCCACAGACAAGGTTCTCAGACCTATGCATCTTAATTTTCAACACAATGTCCCTATCAGGCTATACCTGAATGTTTACTTCTAACTTGATAAAGCATGCAAATTAAAGGAAATTAACAGAATCAAGAAAATATCTCTTACTCACTGGTCTACAGGTCCATAGCCCTTGAATGGGGTTAGGCTTGCTCTTAGGACTGTTGTTCAGGCATCTAGGGCATTGCTACACTTAAGATTTTAACTCAGAAAACTACTACATACTCATTGTAAAATGGAAATTACCCCTAGAAGACCTGAAAGCACCCACTATAGATATAAATCAATTGATTGTGATTAGATAGCTCTCTGCTTTGAGGGCATCTAGAATTAAAGTCTGCTTTGGAGTTTTTGTTGTTCTGGTTGTTTGTCTTGGCTGGGATTTACAGAAGTGAGAGGCATCTTGTAGGTAGGGATAGCCCAAGTGTGGTAAAGATCTAGCTACAGGCACAGTGCATAGCCAGAGGTTCCAAGAAAGGGAGACAGTGCCGATAAAGTTGGAACAAAACACTTGCTTCCGTAATTGCCTGGCTCCAGCTGGGATAGATATTTCCTATTCTACAGACGCTGCTGAGTGTACATGCCAAAACATTAGTGGTACAGCAGCTGCCACAGTTATAGGAGCCCCCCCCCCCCATGGCCTGTTCTCATCGCTGGAGAATGTCTAAGGCCTCTCTCCATGGCTGATTTTCTTTGGCCTCTTGGTGATGGTACAACCTCCTAATTTATATTACTATGACCAAGAACACTCCAAAGTCAATGGACATGGGCCCCAATCAACAGGGTTATGTCTATGAGTCAAAAAAAAATTAGAGATGTATTAAGCTTTCTATACCAAGAAAGTGAGACCATCTCAAAAATTTGAGGTTAGTTATTGCAAGAAAATGCAAAGAGTCGGGAGGAGTTCATCTGAATGGACCAACAAAGGTAACTTAATAAAAAGGCATCAATAACTCTATCTGTAGGGGAGTATAGTTAAGAAGTAAGAATGGGGTAGTAAGCTTGAGAAACAGTGTTCATATTGATCCGGAGATGTTTCACATCTTTCTGGTTGTGGGTAGATTCTACTTTATCTCTGTTATAAACAAGCTTATAAAGTCATTTAGTTTTGGTGATTGGGGTTTTTGTTGGGGTATTTGCCTCATGATGTATGATGTTGATACCCAATGGAACTCTGTTCCACACAGGAGAACCCCAGTGATTACAACTAAACTACTTCTCTGGACCCTGTTTGGGGCCCTGTATGATTCCCGCTATTACTCAACTTCGCTGCTATTGTATCTCACTATCGTTTCTCCAGCAGCAGTATAGGAACTTAAGGACAGATATGGGAATGGTGAGGTAATGTAGCAAGCACATTTTGCTCCCATAGGAGTGAAGTCTTTTAAAACTTTTAGGACTCCATACGATGCCCGAAACTGTCATAATTGATGGTAGCTATACATGTGAACATCAGGAAACCTCACAGGCTACCTAGGTTAAGCAAAGCACAATAGTCAGTACATTGTAGACTGCAGACATCTCTGGAGCATAGCAAACACCAACAGACAGAGCAGCCGAACAACAATGTGGTCTTGAGATATTCTATCTCAGACTTATCCCGTGAGCTTCTATGGCAAATTCAGCTGATGTCTTTATAAACTTTGATGACGAATTAACAAGACAAAAATACTCTCTATTCATTTTATTTCAAATTTTCTGTATTGCTAAGAAAATCTTTGCTCATATCACAATGAATTAAACAGCTGTATTCCCATTCTTTATTTGGCCTCTTTCAACAAGCATCTGGAAGTATCCAGCATGTGTGTGTGTGTGTGTGTGTGTGTGTGTGTGTGTGTTTAAGGGTAAATAATATATTTATGTTTTTATTGCTTTTTTTTTTCTTCTCTGTGTCTCGGTTCATCTCCTACTCATATTGACTGACTACAGCATCACCAAATTACCACCAAAAATAAAATCTGTAAACATCACCAAAAGTACATATGAGACATTAAACCTATTGTGCTAATTTCAAAAGAAAATTATTTAGCAATAGCCTATGTTCTCTGTAGAATTTTACCTGTACATACGTGAGACTTCATATGCTTCTACAATTCAGTTATTCAATGTTGAAACTGACAGTTGTTTCCAAAATATACTAATAATATTAACACTGTTTATGACATTTCAGAGTTTTCTTCATAGTTCCTTCAAAATTAAAGAAATGTCTATTGACACACCATTATTTAAAGTTGCTAGATTTCATGCATTGAGGGTGCATAGAACACATTTCCTTTCCTCTCAGAAGATCTGAATTTGAAAGCTATACGTTACTATTCATGAACCAAAAAGCAGTAGCTCTGAAATGAATTATCTGATAATGTTTTCAGTGTGTGTATGTGTGTGTGTGTGTGTGTGTGTGTGTGTGTTATGTACATTCTATTTATTAACAAACAAAAGTTATAGGTTACAGATAAGAAATTTTTACTCAGTTCTAACTACCTATTCATATCATATGATATAGCAAAGTAAGGCTTCTCTAAAATATATATTATCATAGAATCAAAAACTTCTTTAAGTCAAACCATGGTTTTTCTTGTAAATTTAGGATGTGACAGTCAAACCGATGGCCCTGGTTAACCTTGGTGTGTCACAAAATAAAACAAAGAAACATGAATATCAGAGAGACAGACATAGAGACAAAAACACAGAGGTTTGTGGGGAAGAAGGGATGTACCCAAGAGTGATGAAGAGGTGAGGGCATTGATGTCGTCAGTATATACTATACACATGTAATTTAAAAATTAATAAAAATGTGTTCAGTAAAGTAATAGAAAATTGCGAACAGCCAAATAGGAAGTAAATTTAAATTAAATGAAGACTAGCATTAGTAAGAAACTTAGAACAATAGAAATGCATTCTTATTGGGCTTCAAGCAATAGGAGATATGCACTTAAATCTGATTTTATTAGCCCCAGATGTAAAAGCAAAGTTAATATCAGTTATTCATTTTAAATGTTCTATGCATAAAGCTCACTGATGCTCCAAGAAAGTCAAAGTAGACAAAGAGAAAATGGGTACAAAGAGGGTGAGCTCATGCAAGGGCTCCCCTAGTCCCTTATTCAAGGGACATCTGGAGAACTGCTAATTCACTCCTAGAAGGTTATGCTTCTTTGTTTAATCTCCTGGAGACTTCCATCTGTCTTCTCTTGGGGTCAAAGTGACAAATAAATTACCTTACATTTATAGAGGTCATTGAAATATACTCTGCTAGTACTGGCTAAGGGAAATGTGATCAATGACCACATAGCATGGCTTTGGGAGACACACAAATGAAATGCTTAAGCATTTTACAGAGAGATCTATTTCCTCCTTAACTAAAATAGTGAAAACTATTAACAGAAAATAGTAAACTAACATATGGCCTCTTTCTATAGTCATGGAAAACTATAGTTTTCTTTTGTGACTTGTTATTATGGAATCCCTCTCCCCCGCCCCACCTCATTTCCTGCTTCTCCTCAGCCCCATCCACTCACTCATATACACCTCAGAGTGAATGACAATGGGAAAATTCAGGCTTGTGTTCACTTGACAATGTCTCCACTTGCATAATTAATTACCTGCAATGGAGGACAAGCACGTATATTTCATGCATTTGACTTACCTCATTCATCATATGAGATTCAAAGGGTAATACCAATATGGATGTTTGTGTGGGGATGTGGACACAAAGGTCACAGCAAAACAAGGAGACATTTCCAATACCATGACAAATTTATAAAAGAAACTCAACAAGCCTTGTTGAATTAAACCTCTTCCTTCCTTGCTCAAATTGGTAAAAATCTGAAAGGTTAGTAGGGGCCCAAGGCAAGGAGATTTTTCTTCTACAAATCTCGTGGGCTTTGCTGAAAACACGTAAAGTATGATGGAGGGAGGGGCGAACTATGTGAAGGATATATGACACAAATAAATAAAGCCATCAAACCAAACTGGGAAATGCATTCCCCCTGTTTGCAGCCTTCCTCTGTTAGTTCTACTTCTGAACTAAGAGTCATCACAATGTGAAGAATTAACTCAAAAACCAATCAGAAGAAAGACTGACCAAGGCCACCAGTAGATCACCACATAGATAGCTTGAATTGCTGCAGTTTCTTTTACCCTGACTAAGCTAAAATCAGTGCAGGCTTAGAAAATAGCAGTAATCACGGAAACGGGCTGAAGAATGCATGTGGTGACAGATCGTAGTTGCTTTATAACCACATACAAAGGATAGACATTTATAGACAAAAGATACACATGTGCCATATGAGAGCAGAAAGGTACCAATGAAAGAGGCCTTGTAATGCCTCACCCTGGCCTAGGACCCCGGGTTGTATGGACAGATACCCTGGTAGTCAAACATTGATGGTCGTAAGATGGACACAATATTTGAAGCAATTTTGCATAGCGATGCCTTACAGAGCATAGACAATCAATCATTTATAATACATGTCTTAAGTATTTATTATGAAACTTTTAAGGTGCTAACTAGGAATACAGTATTTTGGTCACTGCTTAGTAGAGAAAGGTGCACCGAACCCCAGGAAGGGCCTGGGAGTCCAGAGGACAGTCTCCCAGGTGATATGCCTCGCTCAGTCACTTTGAGTACCTGCTCGTGTCCTTCATTTTACTGCCATTCACTTTTCACAGAGCAGAAAAATTAAAGGATGGAGATGGGATTGTATTTAATACCCATGGGTTCTACCAAGACCCTTTCAAGCAAAGGGAATGGCAAAGATGGTCTTTCCTTTAGCTTGCTTCTTTGTTTACTTGATAACTTTGGCTTGCTCACTCCTTATGGCATCTAGTGTGTCTCTGATAATTCCTTTAAGTTTCTTAGGACAAAATTCATGCCACCACATCAGAGCAGAACAGGATGGAAGCCTCCTTTGCTGCATAGCTCTACCCCTTCCCCAAGCAAACCTTCTCTCCGGATGAAAGACTATGTACGCTGATGGCATCACCAAACCTCCAGGGTCTACACTTCTTGTTCATACATTTAGAGAGCTAGTGATAAGACCCAAAGCACAAGTAACTGGCATCAAAATTCCAGGTTGCTTCAGAGCAAGGGTCTACAGACATAATAAGAAAAATTAAGTATCAGTGCTCCCATAAAATGCCAATGGAGAGATCTTTATAATATTTGCTTTGCTCGATTTAATTGGCAGGTCATATCGCACATATTAACCACATGTCATTTGATACTGTGATATGCATATGCGTTGTAGGATGGAAAAATTAATATACCCTCCTGTCACCCTCCTTGCATGATAAATGCTAATCAAATTTTGCTTCGCGAGCACCCTATTCCAAGGGAGGAAACGATTTATTTTAACTGAAATAAATTATGCATTCCAAGTAGCTGGTGAGCAAATAAGTTTAAAGAAAATGCTGAGAGTGTAATGAGTCAGAAAACTGCCTTAAGGTCCTCTCTCCAGAGTGTGACTAATGTCATAAGGTATGCTTTGAGTCACAGGCCAATCATCAATAGCTTATCTTCAAAAAAAAAATCATTTTCTGCTTTGGGGAAAATCTTTCCATTATCAAAATATCAAAACTGTTTCAATGTCTTGAACATCAAAGTGAGTGATTTTAAAATCTTAGAATCGCTTTTATAATTTGATTTCCATAACATTTTCTTCTGCTGGAATTATCTACCTTGTGTTTGTCAGGTAGATGGTCTTTACTGAATCACACTGACTTATCCCACGTTAACTGGCTGTCTCTGCCCTCCAATATTAAAACCCTTTCGGGAAGTGACGGCTCTAGAACAACTCAGTATGGCCTTGCATCTGAAATCTCCCAGTTATTCTGCAAGTTCTGCAGAGTGCACCAGGTGTCCAAAGGGCAACTCAGGAAATGGTCTCAGCTGCTTGGTCCTGGTGATGCCGAAGAAATCATCTGAAGGTTCAGTCTCCTGCTGTTCATGGAGACTAAAACAGTCTTGGAACATTGAGTTAAGGCCCCTCTACCAGAGGCTCCATAATACCGTAGCTCACAGAAATCAGCTGTTTGGGGCTGAATGAGTTAGATTTTTAACCTCACCTGACAGAAAACCTCTAAACCTAAACTGAAATTTAAAAGGCGCTTACTACCGTCTGTAAATGCAAAGTTCAAGGAAGCCTTTGCTTCCAGGATTGCATTCTCTTGTGCTCTTTAAAAATCCTAAGATGGGGGCTTTGAAAGCCCATTTTATAATGAGTTTTCCCAACAACTGTAGACCACAAAATCTCTCAGGTTTGACTCCCTTTTTTTTTTTTTTTTTAAGCCTCCCCTGGTGGGGGAAAAACTCTAGTTTTTTTAATTAGCTCACTTCCCATGTGTATGGAAAAATAACTTAGGCTGAATAATAAATGAAAGAAAGAGGTTTATACAGATTACAATGTTAGAGGCCAAAATTCTAAATAGCATGGCACCAACTCCGGTGAGGGCCCTTCTTTGTGTCACATCCCAGCTGATGTCATGACAGGCATTCATGCTAGAGGACGGTACCTTTTGGCCAGAGGAAGCCCAGAAAGATGCTGGGCAAGTGGTGAGTCTTGCCCTTTTATAGCATCCCTCTGCCAAGTACCAACCAGGGTTAGAATGAGTAAGTCAATTCATTTTGAGAACAAAACCTGAACAAATAGCCTAAAGATCTCCTGCTGCTCTCGTCACTGAAAATGCCTCTCACTATTAAACATCATCACACTGGAGGCCAAACTGTGAATATGTGAACCACCGAAACCTGAGGCCATCTCTATTTCTTTCCTGTGAGCCCCATCTCTTAACGTCTCCATGCCCTGAACTAACTAACAACACAGCTTACAGATAAAGAATGGAAAAGGATCATTCTCCAGAGTAAAGCTGGGATACTACTTAACAAAACTGACTACATGCATACTAAATGGGAAAACCAATAAGTGGTAACTATGTACAGGAAGTGTTATACCATCAATCTAGTTTATTATTATAAATGCTTCTGCGTAGCATCCGGACCTCCTCATCCAATTTTCTGTAGGCTTGCAAGACAAACAACACTCCTAGCTATTTAGTCAGGAGGTTGGAAAATACATTATTTGGATGTTCACAATAGATTAATATACTACAGCCAAAAGCTGTATATCTATTATTTCTTGCTGATAAACGACTGGGTGAAGGGGTTGGGGTATAGTCAAGTAACGAAAATCTTCGTAGCAATAGGAAGTGATTTTTATGCATGTAACCAAACACTGATTTTGATGATAGTGATTTCACAGATATATGTATGTCAAAACTTACCAAACTGTACGTACTATGTATACTTTCTTCCATGTCAATAACAATTCAATAAAGACTTTAAACATGATCTTAAATTTCTATCACCGCTAGGTGAGGGCTTATTCAACACAACATACTCTTTTCCCCCTCCTTCCTGGCCTCTGTATTACTCCCCCCTCATACTCACTGCCATTTCCTGGGAGAATTTTATGCTTTGGCATGCCAAATATATTCATTGTACCATTTCAACTCTACCCCTTGATGGAGTTCTTTTTCTCACAGAATGATCTATTCATACCAGCCTCCGGGCTCCAAGAGAAAACATGTGCTTCTGGGATGCTTTACCCCTCACTAGCCCCTCACCTGTTCCATCAGTACCAGTGATCATTTCCATGCTCCATAGCAGCCAGTACATGGATGTGCCTACGATTGTGTCTATGTGCACGTAGAGAAGCACACATCCTTACACTATAACAGTGTCCCATAATTTACAATCTACCTATGCATCTAAAACGTTCTCTTATATGTTTAGTATCATAACACACTCTCTAGTAGTTCCCCATGACAATTACACCGATCATAATGAGCGCCACATAAAAACAACAACAAAACAAGCTAAGTGTGATGCTGCACACTTATGATCCCAGTACTTGGGAGTTAGAGGTAGGAGTATCTTGAGTTCAAGACTAGCCATGCTGTATAGCAGGTTCAAGGCCAATCTGAGATATGTGAGACTGTCTTAAATAAACAACAGCAAAAATTGCCATGTTTTCTACTGTAATAACTATTTTATAGAAAAGAAAAATTATACTTAGGGAAATGACTATCTCATGGGCACTCAGTTGTAAACACTCAACTGTTATTTTGAAAGAGTCCTGGTGCTACTGTCTGGGTCTTCCATTAACCATTGATGTTTTCTTAAGGGAATAACGCCTGTCTTTCAGGCGGTGTCCAACAATCCCTCCCATGTTCTCCTGTTTCCTAGATACACCAAGATGAAGACCGCCACCAACATCTACATTTTCAATCTTGCTCTGGCAGATGCCTTAGCGACCAGTACACTGCCCTTTCAGAGTGTCAACTACCTGATGGGAACATGGCCCTTTGGAACCATCCTCTGCAAGATCGTGATCTCAATAGATTACTACAACATGTTCACCAGCATCTTCACCCTCTGCACCATGAGCGTGGACCGCTACATTGCCGTCTGCCACCCAGTCAAGGCCCTGGATTTCCGTACCCCCCGAAATGCCAAAATTGTTAATGTCTGCAACTGGATCATCTCTTCTGCCATTGGTCTACCTGTAATGTTCATGGCAACCACAAAATACAGGCATGGTAAGGGTGAACATGGGCCTGAGTCAGGGATGGGGGGTAATTATAGTCTGATATGTTGGTGATGTCCTGAGCCAAGCAGAATTCATGGTACAGTGTCTTTGTCAAACTGTACATTGAATTAGGAAATTAGTTAATTAAGAAATAAGAAAATACATTGAAATTGGAGGATTTCTATAAAAATTATAAGCCTTCTAGGTATTTTAATAAGAATGAAGTCTACGTATTGCTGATTTCTCTGAACTTCATCAAAATATTGAATAAATGAGAACATAACTTCTCCAGAAGTAAATGCTCTAAATTTTCAAGTGGTTGCCAACTCAATAAATTTATCTGTCCTGACTTAACAGTAGCTGCCTTCCTGACATAGAGGGGAAACATCCATTTGCAGGAAATTCCTGGGCACCTTAGACAATGGTTATAGCTTTTATGACAGCATAAACCCCACGAGTATCTGATTCATTGTGAAATGCACATAACTTCTCACTTCATAAAATCTTAATGTGATCCAAGTGAGCAGGAAAAATGGAAAATGTAGGAAGGGGGGGGGAAGGTGGTGAATTCTCTGTAACCAACTGATGAGTTTCTTCCTTAATTTCTTTCATTCTTTCTTGCCTATCTGTGTGAGCAACAACCTTCACTTAGCTCAGGTTAAAGGTATTAGAAGGCAACTCCAGTCTTAATAGTATAACAAATTGTCACTGCTAATTTTTATTGAAAATTCTTTTCTTCCAGGGTCCATAGATTGCACCCTCACATTCTCGCACCCTACCTGGTACTGGGAAAACCTGCTCAAAATCTGTGTCTTCATCTTCGCCTTCATCATGCCAGTCCTCATCATCACCGTGTGTTACGGACTGATGATCCTGCGACTCAAGAGTGTCCGCATGCTATCAGGCTCCAAAGAAAAGGACAGGAACCTGCGCAGGATCACAAGGATGGTGCTGGTGGTTGTGGCTGTGTTTATTGTCTGCTGGACCCCCATCCACATCTACGTCATCATCAAAGCCCTGATCACGATCCCAGAGACCACCTTTCAGACGGTTTCCTGGCACTTCTGCATTGCCTTGGGTTACACCAACAGCTGCCTGAACCCGGTTCTGTACGCGTTCCTGGATGAAAACTTCAAACGATGCTTCAGAGAATTCTGCATCCCGACCCCCTCCACCATTGAACAGCAGAACTCCACTCGAATCCGTCAGAACACTAGAGACCACCCCTCCACAGCTAATACAGTGGATAGAACTAACCATCAGGTATGTGCTTTCTAGAATTATGCATAGCTTATAAAAAAAAATACAGCACCTGGTACCAGTCCAAGTTTTAAATCCCTTAGGAGATCAGTTACTGGGGAATTGAGGCCATGCCCACAAATAGAGAGAGGAGGGACCACATTCTGCCCATGGTGTCAGAAAGATGTGACACATACATAAATGGGTACAGTATATTTGTATATGTTCATTTAGATATGAAGACATGGTGACTAACAGTCTATCAAGCTGCTAAAAGTTACTGTCCTCAAACTTTGGCTTCTTTCCAAAGTTAATGGTTTTAGTACATCATAGATGTAACCCTACTTTGGAGTCCTTGTTTCACACAGAAACTTTCTATATCCCAAAAATGTCATCCTAATGTCTCTGACACTTAAAAGCCAACCCCACTCCAGTTCTTGTCCGCTGTGGTCATAGGTACAAAATATTCCACAAAATCAGTGTCATGGAGAAAGATCCATTCCCATCACAAAGACAAATATTAGCAAATTTATCTCCCTGCTTCCAGCTCAGAAATCAAAGCCAGTAAGAAATGGATCTCTCCTCTGTTCTGCCCCCAACCTCTCTCGTTGTTATCCGTATTGACATATAACCTGTCTCTTTTTCTAAGCCCTTCATTTTTAGTGGCTTTCAAACTCTTGCAGGTTACTTTAAAAGGGTAAGGATTTAAAATTGATTTTTTTTTTCTCAAACCCAAGGGTAACCTATTAGAGAACACAATTTGAAACTACCTGTCCCAAGCTGGGCTTCAAATTCTTTGCAGTGATATATTTTATTTTCATTACAGAAAGGGATGTAAATAAGGAAACTTGGGCTCTTCCTCCCCTCCCTAAGTGGCATTTGGTGTCTTCCCTCCCAGGCTTATAGGGATGTGGCTGCTTGGTAGCTTTACTCTAGGACACTTTTGAGGCTTGCAACCTGCCTGACCCTCCTTGGCATCCCTCTAAGAGAAGCACAACCCCTACCTCTCCAGATCAGAGCATCCCTGACCCCTCCTCTCAGGAAAGCACAGCCCCCCACCTCTCTAGCTCAGAGCATCCCTGACTTAAATATGGCCTCCCTTCAGCTTCTCCAAGGCTGCCTTCAACTCCCTTCCAAACCCAGCGTTTGCTCATCAATGCGGTTCTTGCACAGCCAGAGAGTGGAAGGGATGCTAATTGGAGAAGCTCTGTCCTAAGCAACTAAAAGGTTTGCTTTAAAAATACATCCAATTAGCACTTAGCGTTATCGCTCCTGTGTAGCAGCCTCAGATAACATAGAAGCACATTAGCCTGGGACTGGCTGCTTCCCAGAGACCCAGCTGGGAGAGAGAGCTGGACCCAGAGGAGAAGCTTCAAGGAACAGAAAAGATGCCCTGACACACTTGGAAAATTACCACCCATCTACATGCATGGCTTTCTTTATGGGGAAGGCAGTGGGGGAAGATGTCTGGAATGATGGGAAATCCTGTGGTGGTTATTTTTCAGGCAGCCATTCCAACCAGATCTGAAGGATCTGTGCCAATGGGAATTATTAGATTCACTCAGAATCCCAATCTGATGGGCAGGTGTGGTATTGACTGTGGGTTTCATGTTTATTCGTTCATTTGTTTAAAATAGCCATCCTGTTAGGAAACAATGCTAACTGGGTTGGTGTGAACGTTTGAGTTAGAAGTAGGAGAAGTGTGTCATGTTGATCAATGTTTATGTTCTATTTGTGTTTTCTCCAAAACATATATAAACTATATGCCACGTATCATACATCGAGCACATCAGTCATGTTCCTATTCTGTCAAACCTCCCCCAGGGTGTCTGTATTATGACAGCAGAGCATTGAGGCCATGTCCACACAGCACAAAGAAAAGTGACAATGTGACAGTTACCAAGGTAACTTGATAAGCCATGCAAGAAAGTTCTATACCCAGCTTAAATTTGGAGTCACGTGTTCTAGCTGAAAGCATCTAATTAAGCTTTTCATGTGCAACAAAATATTCCAATGCCTAGAGTCCAGAAGCAGCCATCTATACAGACTACAACAGTATGGTACATCAGTAATTTGGGCCAGGCTTGCCTGTGCTTTGAGTTTTAGCTGTTTTTCACTCAAGCTAGCCACCTGATCCAAGTCAACCACAGCAGGGATCGCTGGACCCACCAACTCTCATGCTCTACAATGTTATCTCAAGCTTGTCTACATCCTGGCCACAGGTTCTGAGGAAGAGAAGAGAGATCAGGCACCTTCAGGCCTGGTGACAGAATTAGAAAAAGGTGTCCTGGGGAGATGACTCAGTGGCAAAAGTATTTGTTACACAGGCATGAGAATCCAAGTTCAGAACTCCAGAACCCATGTGAATACTGAGGGGCAGGGGGTGACAGGCTGCCTGTGGTTGCAACCCTGGGAAGACATGAGACAGGGTATCCCTAGAGAAAGCTGGCTAGGGAAAGCAGCTTTGGTAGTGAGCTCTAGGCTCAACTGAGAGACCCTACCTCAATTAATAAGATGGAAAGTGATCAAGAAACTCTCCCAACGTCAACCTCAGGTCTCTCTGCATGCACACGCATACATCATTCCATCATTCTTAAAGTAAATGACAAAGCTGCATCCATGCTTACTATGGATCAAACAACCTATCAGCCTAGGTTTGAATGGGTGGGAGGGAAAGTCTCTTCTACCTCCTGATGACAGCAGCTATGATCACCTTGTGAAGAGATGAAGCAAAAGGAGTACAAAGGTCATTGAGGTCACTGTCACGCGTGTACAGTAAACAGCTACCCCATTGCTCCCTAATGGTAGGTACACATCCTTCTTCTCCTTCTTCCTTCTTTCTTCTTCCTTCTTCCTTCTTCCTTCTTCCTTCTTCCTTCTTCCTTCTTCCTTCTTCCTTCTTCCTTCTTCCTTCTTCCTTCTTCCTTCTTCCTTCCCCTTCCCCTTCCCCTTCCCCTTCCCCTTCCCCTTCCCCTTCCCCTTCCCCTTCTCCTTCTCCTTCTTCTTCTCCTTCTTCTTCTTCTTGTGCCTCTGGTATCTACCTATGCAGTGTCTGAAACACTGGAAAGCACTTCACAGGTACCTACGGAATGGATGGCTAAGGGAAGAGCTGTGGTATTTTACATACAGAGGTGTATGAAAGACCTCTGTCTAGAGTAACTAACTGACCACTCAAGTGACCCCATAATACTGACATTTTCTTTCTTTTGTAATGGAATGGCCACTCAAATACCCCCATAACACTGCAATTTGGGGCCCACCATTCAGAAACAATATATCATAGGCTTTCTCCACCCCAGGCTGTGGTATTCTGATCGGAAGTTATACTTTGCATCCTGTCTTCTACTTAGATTTTTAACAAGATGCTTTAAAAGGCCAAGGCCTGGACTCACGACCCTGAAGGAATCTTGTCATCACTGAGAATGGGACAAGGGTAACGTTCTCCTCTGGACTTGGTTCCTCTCAGGCTCAGTTTTCTGGCCCCTCTGCAGGGCCCATGGTGACTTTTATGTTCAGTGTGTCATCTTTATGGATTTTTTTTTTATCTTGCTTGGGCAAAGCCCAGAGAAAGTATTTGTGTTCCATCTGTTCCTGTTACAATTGAGTTTCCCCACCCACATAGCATCCTGCTGTCCTGTTGAACTGGACTTTGTTTCCTCTACGGACTCTAAGCCACATGAGTCTCATTCAGACCTGAAATGTCACTGTCCACTCAATGCCTTTCCTGCCTGATTTTTACCCCTTTAACCAACTTGCAGTTGATACCTGAGTGATTCTGAAAATGTTTAGCATCGTATAAGGAAAGAGGGTGACTCTGTTAAGTCTATGGCAATTATTTACATACACTATAACCATAGTAGAATGTGTTGATACTTTCCTATATCAACATACAAATTAAAAGGTGACTGTGTGTGGTCCAACACATCTTTCCCATAACAACTCTGACTGCTAATCATGTGAGCACAAATGTTCACAGAGGTTAAATGATTATACAATTCCCAATAATCAGTAACAGGCACACTCCACACAAGCACCACTGATTTTGAGGACAACTGAGAGCTGTGCTCTTCTGACCCCCCATCCCAATGTTAGGCTTCTTTCTGTGACTGTGGCGTGACCATATCCAGAGATTCTCGGCCTTCATGGCAACCTCCAGACAATGAAGGATCTGTAAGATACCCTTGAAGGAACTATGGCTCATTGTGTGGGGCCAAGAATCTCCATTTTAAGTAAAAGATTATACCAAAATTTCTGATTTAAATAGTAGGCGAAGTGCTTGCTACAAGAGTCTATACCCTTAGCACAAAAACTCTAAGTCGTATAGGCCTTTAATCTCCAGGTTATGTGGCACCTATCTATAATCTCAGCACTGGGGGTAAAGAGGCAGGTAGATCCCTGGAGAAGAGCTAAAATAGCAAGTTCCCAGTTCAGTGAGAGGCTCATCCCAAAAGAGGAGTTGAAGAGAAATAGAGGAAGAGAGGAAGGCACCTGAATTCAACAGCTGGTCTCCATACACACATGTCCACATAGCATGCACAAACATTCATAGACCATACACACATGCATTTATAGAACATACACACATATGCACACATAGTAAATAAATTGTACCTCTTCCCTCAATTACTACCATATTTGATGAGCAATTGTTGTATGTTTTTCTAGCCAAAGGAAAGCATCAGATTTAGGAAATAATATAGCTACCTTTGAAAACAAGCAGTCACTTTTAGCAATGAGCCTTACAGGGTTAAGTCCTGCAACAGCAGTAAAGCTAACATCATGTTAATTTCTCCTCACTGGCATGGCAAGGCCATTCCTAAACCCTCTGATTACCATTTTGAAAGCATTTTCTTAGCATCTCAATCCGAAGAGCAGGCCAAGTATCAGCAGATACTCACATTTGAATAAACTATAAAACTACAGTCTTCCCAGAGAAGGAAACACAAAAGCCAGATCTTTAAAATGAACTACATCACTCTCAAAAAAAAAATGGATTCATGGTTTTTTTTTGTAAGACATCTGTGGAGAGCTAATTTGGGAAGGAAATGATTTCAATTCCATGACAAAAGTGCCAAATGAGAATAGCTCACAAAATTATGGTACTGGACCACATTAATGCATTCTTTGTGAATGAAACCAAAATGGCTTTTCTTTTAGCTCTTTGGTTCAAAAGGAAAATGGTTCAATTACCATGCATGCGTGTCATGTGCCTGTGTGTATGAGATGAATGAGCATCTTTACATATATCTGAAATTAGAGTTATCTAGGCTTATGTGAAGGTATACCACAGATAACAGAAGCAACTGGTATGTTCCATCATTTAACTATAATAATAATAAAGTATTATTTAATTAGAAATAGGTCTATTTACACGCTTGGCTTTAATAACATCTATAGATATGTCTGTAGCAGGAGAGTATATATTATTTAATCGTATGCATTTGCAGCATGGATTGTGACAATGTTTATGGGAGAATTTAGCCAGTGTCATAATTAAAATACAGACTGAGAACTAACTAAATTACAATTAATTTTATGGCCCAGACTGTCAATCAATCTGGTTCAATGTCAATCAATCAACTTCCCTGCTCTCTAGGTTTTGTTTTGTAGTGATTTTGATGTGTCTTTTTCTTTTGGCAGGGAGCATTTAAAAGATTAGATGAACGGATATGAATAACATCTAATTTCCTTGTGCTTATTTTCCCCATTACTGTACATAACTCTTAAAATGTAGCTACTATTTCTCTTTTTAAAACTATTTAAATTAGATGTTATCACACTTGGCTAAACTTAAATAGCAAATTCTTCATTTGTAATTATCTTTGATGAAAATATTCTCATTTATGAAATTTGCTATTTTGAAGACTTTTTTAATTTTTTGTGCATGTGTGTACTATGCATGCCAAGGCCAGAAGATAGCATCAGATTCTGGAGATGACCGCTCATTGTGCTGAAATAGGTATCCTCCAGACAAGTGACATACAAGAACAGTTTATGGAAGAGAACTTTAATAAATAATACCTTAATCAAGAAAAGGCCTTTTTAAAAATTTTTGACAAGAAAATTCAATTAATAAATTACAGAATTAATAATATGGAATGGGATATGACTTATGAATTTGACAGTAAATCAACTGTTTAACATCTATTGCAACTTACAGCTAAGAATATCTTGCTGCATTTTATTCCTTGTGGTTCAGCTAAAATGCCATCATATTCAAAATACTCTAAATATAACTAGATACAGTCTCATTCAGATCCCATAGACTTAATGTTACTTTTGAGTTTCTCTTTCAGAGAAAATGGCCTACCACCCTTCTCAGCCCCAGATAAGCACACAAATGCTATATTAACTATATAACTGTTGGCTGGTGGATAGGGCTCCTTACTGGCTAGCTTTCTCTTAATTATTAACTCATAACTACTAATCTATGTATTTTCACGTGGTCTTGGCTTGCCGGAGAAAGTCCAGACCTGTTTCTCCTTTGGTGGCTACATGGTGCCTCTCCGACATTTCCCAGGATTCTTCTCATCTCCTAGCCCCGCCTATCTTCCTGCTTCTATCAGCCAGTGTTTTATTAATCAACCAATAAGAGAAACACATATACAGAAGGACATCTCATCCCCCATCACAATAGTGTTTTAAGGAGATTTGAAAACCTCTACCAATCTCTATAACTACATACAGTGTTTAGTTATGATCTGAATTTAATAATGTCATGATATAGCTTTATGAAATTTTATCTTATTGTCTGCTTAGAAGCATCAACCACTAGAGAAATACTGTGAATAATCCAACTTACTAGACAAGGTTCCAAGAATATTAGAATACAAAGCGATATAGAGGTTGCTAGAGAAAATTTGCAGTCCAAAAATTCAATTTTGTTTCATGATAAGCAACATGAACCAAGACACCTAAACCATGATGGCTAGACTAGAAAGACAATTCTAGTATCTGAGACTAAAGAAATGTTAGCTTCACACAGACAGACCTCACATTTGAGTAATGGAATAAGCAAATTAGATACACAAGCAAATGGTGGCAGGAGTCAAAATATCTTCATGTAGTTACCTGAAATATCTTCACATATCACCTGGAATTCACACAACAGGAAAAGACAAGACTACAAAGGACCTGGTAGTTACCATACACTTAGAGCAATGTGAGCACTGAACTGGCCTTATCCAGTATCACTCCACTAATAAAGCCAAGAAGGAAGTATAGGGAAGGCATTCCAATATAAACAAAGAGACAAATTTAAAAAAAAAAATCATTGCCATGTTATTAAGAGACAAAAAGCTGCAACTTAATTCTCAACCTAATTCTCAAGTCTCTTCATGTTGAGACTTAAAAACTAGGGCAGGAAAGGGAAATGGCTATCTAATTAGGATGGTGTGTTTTGCTGATCTGTCAGGTTCTTGTAGAATACCATTATGGTGAACTGTTAGTACCATCTACATGAAAAAAATAAGGGGAAAATAAAAGCTCAACAGACAAATCTCAGGGTATGTGACTTATTTTCAACATAGAAGTAATACAATGTACACAGCCCGTAGTCAGAAAAGCATCTTGCACTGACAAGCCAACCATAGGGCATCAGGCCCGAAGCTGTGAATCGATTTGCAGTTCTAAGTTTCACGAAAATAAATAGCAGTATCTCAGAATTCCAGACATTCACCAGAATTCTAAAACTGATTGTTGAAACTCATTCCCATACGTTTGAATAATTGCCCTGAATACAACCATATACAAAGAAAATGCTAAAACTTTAGTTCTCTGGAAGCGGAGCAGGAGCAGGTTGCTCATTGTTTGGGTTTTCATTTTTGTTTTGCTTTGTTTTGAAGCTTACTACTCTCTGGCTACAAGTATGAGGGAAACAGTCTGTGTAGCTTTAGGATATGTTTTTTTATCTTATGAGTGACACATTCTTTTGTTTTGGATACAATATCTTTGCAGAAAATAGATTTATTTTGAAAAGGCATGTACACAGAGCCAGGAGAAGCATGCCAAAGATATTATATCTCCTTATGGCAAATGCAAGCTTGGAAACCAGGTGCCATGCTTCTGCTGACAATCCGACAAGCCCTAGACTGAGTACATTGTGTGCTGGTGGCTGTTGAAGGGACCTCTTCATGACCAGAAGGCCACTGACCTTACCTGTCCTAGAATTAGAATGTAGTTGATGTCATTATTCAGGTTCTGAGGGCAGTTTCTCTCGGTGAACAAAAACTATCACTTAAGCTTTCTCCCACTGCAGAAAAAGATGCAGTACACAAGACAAAATTCACGCCACGTTAAAAGCAGGAGGGAGCATAGGGAATATCATGTGTGGATCCTCTGACCTACTAGGTTCTTCTCCACTCCTTTACCAAATTTGGTTAAAATGCTACTGCATTGTTCACCCACCTGTATCACTAACCATTAGAAACTTCATAACAAAAACTGGGAAAACTACTCAGTTGGTAGTGTGCTTATCTTGCAAGCATGAGAACCCCAGAACCCACGTGGAGCCTTTTTGCATGGGCTGGACATGATGGTGTACACTCTGAACCCACATGATCCTTTTTGCATGGGCTGGACATGATGGTGTACACTCTGCAAGGTGAGCAGATGGGTCCCTGGGAATTGCTAGCCATCCATGCTGACCTAACAGCATGGATGTGTTCCCTGAGAGATTCAGCCTCAAGGAACAATGGACAGCATCTGAGGAACAGCACCGAAAGTTGTCCTCGGAGCTCCATGTGCATGAGCATGTGTTCTTACATACACAGAGACAGGCAGACAGACAGACGTGTTTAAACAATCTTCTTGCCCCATGCTGCATTAGACCCAGTGGGGAATGGGTGGCAGTAAAAGTTGGAGCTAGGGACTCAACAGGAAACATGCATCACACCTGAACGTCTCATGGAAGAGACTGTTCTGCACGTAGCCCATCTGCATCAGTGTGCTTTAGAAATGCCACCCAGAGCTTCTTGTCCCCATATCCGATAGAAACCTAGACAGTGCAATCAGGAGTGAGCTGAAATCCCACCATGCCTGTCTCAGGCAATGACCCTGGAAGAAAGGATGGGCTCCTGTTACTTAGGAACACTGGGATCTCTGCCTATGAGTCATCAGCTCCAAATGGTTTTTGTGTGACTCTGTTTTTATGATTTCTCTAATGAATGGGGTTTTTGAAGTCTATTACGGACAAACACTGACCAGCTCCCGAAGTAACCGACTCAGTTGCTGGCTTCGGTTGCAACTTTAGATGGCTTTGCAAACAGGGAAGAGAGTGTGGAAGAGCATAAGAGGGCTGCAAAATCAAACATTAAGTCAACATTTGCATCCAATGCGTGTGGGCACATCCCTTCCCTTCTCAGGGTGCATTTCCTTGTGTAGATTGACAACACTGAGAAACATAATCTCTTACATTTTCTCCAGCCCTGAAACTATGGGAAATCCTTCGATCTTTATATGGAGAGGAACTAAACTTCCTTAAGTAAGTTTCACCTTGAAGCCTAAAAGCTTTTCAAATATATGTATATGTATATGTATATGTGTATATATATATATATATATATGTTTACACACACACACACACACACACACATATATATAATAAAACAGAACTGAATGGGCTTTTCTAGTTGACTTCCTGCTTCCTGGAAAAGTTACAGTTTAAAAGACTGTTGATAGAAAGTGGAAAATTATCTATGCCTCTAATGTCATCAAATGCCAGCTCCACAGACATGTGTGACTGTGAGGTCCTTCTTGTCAGAGAGGAGCTCAGTTACAGAGTTGTGATGGTGATGTCTCAGCAAGCGCTTCCACAAATCCAAGGATGATCAGAACAGATGCAGGGGAGCCGAGAAGACAGCAGAGCCACCAGCATGTCCTCTGCCTCACTGTACAACACAGTGAGACCAGACCACTGGCACACATGGTGAGCTGCACCACAGTTGGGAGCCCAGAAAAAAAAGGTTCCATATGTTTTGCAGCAAGTGAAAAAAATAGCCTGATCTTCCCTCCCCAAGAAGAAGCACCACAAAGCTATCCTGTAGTAATCCTGAAGCTGTTGGACAGTGATGGCTCTAAACTATGTGACTAGCTGTCACCACTCAGAACCACCAGGGTTTGCAGCCTCGCACAGAAAGCAAAGACAGACAGAGACGCTTAGGCCTCTGCATCTCCTCCAAACCCACCTGGCAATCTGTCATCTTCTAAAGCTGATATGCCCACATGGACATGCCACGCCATCAGCAACGGAGGTTGGATAGTTGCAAATGCTCAGACCAGATCTGTCTCTGTTTACGTCAATCAATACTTGATTATAATTACTGCCAATGAAATACCATCCACGGAATGAGGTTGATGGGTGGTAGTGAGCTTAACCGTGTACTATAGTACACTGGGCAGATTCAGTAGCATATGTCCCAGAGGAGACAAACAGGTCTAATTTCAGATAGCCACTTAGTTTCCTTACTCACTGTTTATATGCATTGTGACAGCATGATGTGGGTACTAAAGTTAAAAAAAAGAAAGAAAAGAAAAAAGGGGGGAAAAACCCAACAACAAAATATTTGGAAGCCATATCAATCCTCCACCCTGTTCAGCCACACTATGGGTGAGGCCAATCAGAGACCATCTATCATCACAGACTGCTGACTGAGACAGAACCGTTCATTTCTTTCCACCTCATCGTCTACAGTCTGTAGAATGAAAGATAGATTCCTGAGTTGTCCCTAGAATCTGTACTCTGATTTGATGGACAGTCCCCACAATGCTGTGAGGAAGAAGGAAACCAGATGGCCCCGGATATGTATTCTCTACCTGGGGTCTCAGTAAAAATCAAAACCCTAACTATCCACAGAGTGCGCCACTGCCACTGATGGTGAGGTCATTAAGAATGAGCTTGGGTCTGGAGAGATAGTTTAATGCCTGAAGTGCTTGCTAGGCAAACCTAAGGACATGAGTTTGGAACCCATTACCCATATAAACGCCAGGCCCTGCAGGGGACATCTGCAACCCGAGCCCTGGGGAGGGGGTGGACAGCCAGCCAGCTTAATCAAATCACTGAACTTAGGATGCAATTTGAGGAGTCAGTGTCTCAAAAATAAAGCGGAGGACAAAAGAGGAAGTTAACACACATTGTCTGGCCATCGACATGCAAGGTCTCTCTCTCTCTCTCTCTCTCTCTCTCTCTCTCTCTCTCTCACACACACACACACACACACACACACACACACACACACACACACAAATTAATGAGCCCAAGAGCAATCTTGCCCTTAGAGAGAAACCACATGGGCTTCTCTGCTTTTCATATAAACATACAACAGAATGGGGGGGAGGGGGGTTGCCCTTCTCAGGCCCCACTGATAAACTTGATTTGGATCATCATTGCATTGGCTCGCTTAAGCCAGATAACCATAGTCACCCAGTGGCTGTAGTCTAGGCATTATACATTACATACATGCATACATACATACATACATACATACATACATACATACATACCTGAGGAAACTCTGTTGTCAAGAGAGGCATGAGAATGGCCCTGAGCATAACTAACGTAACTGTCTGTGAGTTCTAATACAAGAGGGATTCATTGCTAGAGCTGCCTCTAATAACATCAGGCACAGCGAGGTAATTTAGGGCCGAGCCTGCCAACGGCAGTTCCTCTGCTCCCACAGCAGGTGGACAGAGGTAGTAAATGCAGCAATAGCACACTTGGCAGGACCACTGCTTACTTCTGGTGAGTCGCGAGTTTGTTCAGCCAGGCTGAAGCTGTGAGATAACAGGAATGTCATTATGTCCACCCTGGACCTCCAGGGTCTACCGTGTTCCTTCTGCCGGTGAACTGGTTAGTGTCAGGAGTCCGGGCATATGGGTTTACAATCCCAAGGGGTATTGCTGGCTAGGAGCTGACTCCATTCCCAGAGACCTGAAATTCAAAGGGGCCTCTGGATGATCTATTGCAATAGCTTTCCAATGCCACCTGCTATTTAAGTTTCTGGCCAAATTTGATCCAACTCCCATTTAATTCAACGGAATGGATACACAGATAACACCTGAACAGTCCCACTTGGTGCCCGGCTTCCTTTCTGATAGTGGCAAGCCAAGGTTAGGAATGATTTCATTGATGTCTCTAAAATGGAACCATATTTTTTCCAAGGTCTCCGACATAAATGGTTGATGGCTGTGTCTTATCAGAGCTAATGAGTTTTCCAAGATCATTTATTGGGGGGCTATGAACACAAAATCATCAGTGTGATGGTGCCAGCTCAGGTTTGGGTAAATGGGATTGGCTTGTATTTTGATTCTCCAATATGGTGGCAAATAGCAGGAGAACTCAAACAGTATTTCAGGGATGGGAGAGAAGGTTGAATGAGTAAGACTGTGTACTCACTCCTCTTGCAGAAGACTTATGTTCAGTTCCCAACACAATGCACACTCGCACACGTGTGCACACACACACACACACACAAATGGAGTGACTACAATTGTAACTGTAGTGCTTTGACTGCATAGTAACATGATTTAGAGTCTTAGGTAGAGAAAGAATCATCTTTGGTGGTAAATAGGATTGAGAAAAATACAAGATGGAAGTTGTGGTGATTTGACCAAGAACAGCCTCCACTGGCTTGAACGTTTGAATGCTTGGTCCCTGGTTGATAGAATCGTTTTAGGAAGGATTATAAGGTGATGCCTTGGAAGAGGTATCTCTCTGGTGTGGACTTTAAGGTTACAAAAGCCCAGTCTGTCTGTCTCTCTCTGTCCCCCTCTCTCCCTCTATCTCCCTCTGTCTCCCTCTGTCTCTCTCTGTTTCTCTCTGTCTCTCTGTCTCTCACTGTCTGTCTCTGTCTGTCTCTGTCTCCCTCTGTCTCTGTCTGTCTCTGTCTGTCTCTGTCTCTCTGTCTCTCACTGTGTGTCTCTGTCTGTCTCTGTCTCCCTCTGTCTCTCTCTGTCTATGTCTGTCTGTCTCTGTCTCTCTGTCTCTGTCTCTCTGTCTCTGTCACTCTGTCTGTCTCTGTCTCTGTCTCTCTGTCTCTCTGTCTCTCTGTCTCTGTCTCTCTGTCTCTGTCTCTCTGTCTCTGTCTCTCTGTCTCTCTCTGTCTCTCTCCTGCTTGTAGACATATGTAAGCTCTCAGATACTGCTCCCACGCCATGCCAGACTGACTGCTGTCATGCTTCCTGCCATGATGGTCATGAACAAACCCCCTGAAACTATAACCAAACTCCCCAACGATTGCTTTCTTTTATAAGTTGCTGTGGTCTCTTGCTGGCAATAGAAAAGTAACTAAGACAGAAGTCCAGCGTGACTTAGATGTGCTGTCGCAGCCAGTTGATTCGTTTACAGTCACAGTGCCCAGGACTGCAGGCTACAGACTTACAGCAGCCAGTGCTATTGTGGTAACTGAATTCATCCACCGGAAGCCTCCAGATCCCATTAGCTTTTGTCACTGGCCACACAGAGTGATTATATTGAGATGTTGCATTTTTCATTAGTCTTGTGGGGTTAGCATCCTCTCATCGAGGCTGTGGTTTCCTATACTCTTCCTAGAAATTCTAAATTGCTTCCTTTTAAAACACAGAAGAGAACCAAAAGATGAGCTATGACTTCCTTGCGCATCTCCCACAAATGGTTCTTGCAGAAGAGAAAATTCTCCCCGCTTGAACACTGAAAACATTCATAAGACAAGCATGCCAATTATCAGTAGAAAAAGAGACTGTGGTGCCGAGCAAGGCAGCCTCACTCATGTTCACAATTACTCCATGTCCTATCGTACTGTTTAAAGTTTGTCTGATGAAATGTATGACCTGAGCCCCACAAGAGAAGCCAGTGCTTAGTGATCAGGCACATTTCAAAAAGATGTAGAGGTTCACCTTCATCCCAACCCCTCTTGCCTGTCTCCATCGTACATTCCACTGGACAAGTCCTCTGGTCTCCCAAGGTCAGCAAGAAGCGCCATAAAGAAGCAATTGCTCTAAGACAGCCACGCATGTTCCTCTAGCTCTTCTGCTGATCTCCACAAGGGAATTGTGTCCCATAGAAGCAAGGTTTTAACCTGTAACAATCATCTTCCTTTTTTCAGAGAATGGGGGTCATGGTGCAGAGATTGGACTATGCTTCTCTATGGTGATTGTCCAAAGTGACCATTCTTTGGGTATCTCAGTCTTCATGGGCATACCCATCTGGCCTTGGGTGTTTGGGAATGGGTTGGATGTTCCCATTCTGGGCTCTGTTTTGGGATTTCAGGGGACTTAGAGAGGTGCCTTTCTTCTGGGCAGCTTATGGCCCTAAGTGAGCACATTATCAGTGTAAGTTCCTCCAAAAGCAGTTGTGTAAAGGATTTGACTTTTCAGAGGGAAGAGCAATTTTATAACCTCAATAGTTATGTGCCTAGGGAGGGAGGGTCTTTCCATTCAGTGCTGAGTAAGTTGAGAGTGTTATCAGCCTCCACATTTTGAATAGCTTCTCCATGGAATCATGCAAAGAAGTCCTCTCGTGTTGATCACAGGTAGTGATTAAAACAGAAATTCAAAGTAGTCACCAGTAGTCATCCTCACTGTGGGAAGTGAATCTGTCTGATAATAGTCACTGTCCTTAAATATAGGATCTCATATGAGGGAGTCTACCTGCTCCCGGTGGCCTGTAAAAGTGAAATCTTCGCTCAGTCATCCTCATAATGATGGAAAGCCAACGGTTCACAGTGCATTTCCTATTAATCAAAGCGTTCCTAGTCTCCCTGACTTTACCTATCAATACTGGTTTGTACCATAGGACTCTCTCCGGGGACATGCTGCTCTTTAGATGTTTCTACTTGCAACTTAGGTCTAGGTAACCCTGATAGGATTCATAGAAGGCTCCCCAGGTGGCAACTATAAATACTTGTTAAATTTCACCCCTCTCTCATCAACCTCTGCCCATTATCCCAACTCATTTTTATATAGAAGTAGGACAGGGGTGGGCCATTCATTGTCTCATCCTACACCACATTCCCACCAGCCACAAAAACATTTCCAAATGTGCCTAAACTCAGACCACAAACCTTTGTCTTTTCTTTACTTACCTTGACATTCCAAATCTTTTATCACTTTGGGGGCTGAATCCCGACTTCTTAGAAGATGGCAAAAAGCAACAAGACTCCAAAGGAGATGACTAAGCAAGCAGGTGGCCCCGCCATAGCCAACTCTACGGATTGCAGCAGGAAGATAATACGACTCAGTTCATTACAGTGCAGCAAACAACAGACCGTGAGCATGCCAGTGCCACTTCCTCTGTGCGCAGATCCCACAGGGTAACGCCAAGAGACCAGATGGCAGCTACACACACACCGGGTTCTGTCACAGTCAGCAGACCCAAAGCCAATGTCTCAGCACATGAGGGAAAAATAGAGCCAAGCCTGCTCCTCAAAAGCAAGCACCAACATAGAGGTCTTGGCTGCCTACATGACGAGTCACGGAAATGGTCAGCTATGTTCTGGCACGAGCAGCATCAGTGTCCATTGACTTCTGGCCCGTGATGGGCTGCCCCCTCTGATGAGGCCATCAGTTTGATCAGGCCTTTGTTCTTAGGGAATGCATACCGTCATGACATTAAATGGTTAAAAACATAGTCTGTATGAATATGTGGGCACACAAAGACAAAAGGAGAGAACGCCTGTGGGATGACTGTTGGCAGATGGAGCTGTGTGAAAAGTGGAAGAACATCTTTTGTGCCATTCAACTTATGCACCTTTCCTGAAGTTTGAAACTTACTCAAAAACATTAATTTCAAAAACCAAAACTCAAAACCTTGCAATCCTTTATACTTACCATGCAAATACCTTCGTACCTCAACAGTTACAACAACAGGAGAAATAAGAGCTTGCTTCATTGCAAGGCATTCCATCCTCATAATCCTCTTAGCTTATTTGAAAATGCCACACAACGTTCTCACATACCGGGGGAAGAATCCATGTTGCTGCTCAATGGACATGCTTCATGGTGGGAGTTGAATGGCAATGTACTCCACACCCACTACTTGAAAACAGACAGAAATTTTAAGAATTGGTTGCAAAATTAAAAAAAAAAAAAATGTTTTCATTGAGAAATAAGTTGTAAAAGAAAGTCATTCAATTTCTTTTTGAGGTTTTGGTCCAGTCATTAATGATGCAATAGGGAAGGAAAATGTAAATAGAGCAATATAAATGCATTTTCTAAGGTCTATCCTACTGGCACATTTCTACAATCCTAGCACTCAAGAAGCTGAGGCAGGATGATCTTGATTAAGCTCAGCCTGGGCTACTGAGTAAAATTCTAGCTAAAGAAACAGATACATTTATTTTTTGTTGTTGTTGTTGGTTTTTTTTTTCAAGGAAAGCCATCAGTTGCAGTGTATGTGCAAACATATTTATAATGACCCAAGAGACATTTATAATAACTAAAATATTAACCAGTGTCTGAGCACTTGACGAGGATGGGCTACAGATGAAGATACACATGACAGTGTTCAACACAATTCTTCCGTCCAGAAGATAACCATAAATGTGTTCTCTGATTCATCCCCAAGTACTCACTACCTTTGTTCTTTCTCTTCTTTCAGCTAGAAAATCTGGAAGCAGAAACTGCCCCGTTGCCCTAACTGGGTCCCATGCCATCCAGAACCTCGCTGAACTTAGAAGCCACCATCTCCTTGGAATCAGGTTGCTGTCAGGGTGTGTAGGAGGTTTTGGTTTCCTAGGAAACCACCTGATCTTGCATCATTCAAAGTCAAGTCTGTCCTCTCTGGCTACTTCACTCTGCACATGAGAGACACCCATACTGTAACAAGCACTTGGAAGGGAGAGATTGTATGAGACTACTGAATCCAGCTTCTGTACAGAATCACTACAAACACATGCAGTGGACCACAATACTCTGTGGTATGTGAATTGGAGTCATCATAGAAGATGACCCTTCTGTATGTAGAGTTTCTATTTTCAAGAAAATACTTATGACCTTATCAAAGAAAACCATTAATTGTTAAATTTATTGTAGTAACCCATAAAGTAAATGCTACCTCTGACCTCTGACCCAGTCACCTTCCATGGAAGGTCCCAGTCTTTCTAGTCTTCTGTGAGGGAATACATTATGTTTGACCTATAGTGTTCACCTTGAAATCGTTGTCCAGTTAAGACATTGATGGCTTCTCCATTTCTTGACTTTGTGTTGTTTGAAAGAACACATAGATTTCTCCCCTGGCTCCGTAATGAAGACGAGAGGGTTGTAAAAACCCAGTGTCCATGGCAGAATGGTTGATTCTCGCAGTACAAGGACTTCCTGAAGTTATAATATGCCGATGGTTGTCCTCCAAACTGTTCACACAGTCAGGTTCACCAAGTTACCTGGTGAGCTTATCATAACATCCAAGTCAGAAGCCAAGAGTTTTGCTACCTTCATTTCTCTGTAATTTCTCCCCATTGCATGCTCTGTTCTATGTTATTTTCTTGGATACCCTCTGAATCAGCATGATAACACAACAGATGTTTTCACTGGGTACCAGGAAAGTGTAAGCATTTTTTAAAACATATGGACCCAATAAGCATAATTACAAGACAGACTCAAACAAGCATATAGAAAAATACGTGACCCATTTTTCAATCCTATGTAGTTACTAAAACATGAGATGTTATCAATACCCCAAGTCATTTTTCCTAAATATTTGCATTTTTTGCAATGTCATAAGCATTATCTTCATCTTCTTTGTTCTCTGATAAATTGCAAGATTGCCTTGATAAGGTGTCAGTCTTCAACGTAGAATCTCTAAGAAAAGCCCTGTCTGACTAGTTTTCTTGGACATAATATGCAGTTGAAATTTGGCAATCTCCTATTTTTAGATCTGGAAGAATGGTCAAGTCAGATGACCAATGCAAGGGCGTTCTCTTCTTTGAACTTTTGTCTGTACTGATTAAGTGAATTGAGTCTTTTGTCATCTTCTATGGAGGCAGAAGTAGAAAACAAGGGCCCTGGTCCCCTCCCACACCCAACACAGGGTTCCAGACTCTGCATGCAGCTGGCAGATACTACTGTAAAAATGTGTATCCCTTCATCTGTCCAACAAGACACGATCATGGGTCACAGCTGCTGGAAGGCAACTATCAGAGATCAGAATAACTGAATTTACTGTCCCAGATCTGACTGGATATAATCACATAGACCCGGCCATGTATCCATCCATTAGAAGAGAGGGAAAAAAAACCAAGATAAGTGTTTTAATGTTTCCTTCCAATGATGTCTCTAATAACCTCCATTTCTCAGATGCTGTATGCCAGGATAGATGGGCACTGTGCTGCAGTTCTTATATTTTCTCGTAAAAGTAATTAAAACCAAAATCTTTAAAAGGTTCAGAGTTTTAAAATGGATAACACAAATGAGACTCATTAGGGAGAATGAAATATCTCTGTGTAAGTACTGAGGAAGAACATTCTTGCTTCCAGTATTCTATGACACAAGTTCTCTCGAGGGACAGGGCTTCTCTTCAGTTGTCACTGTTTCGGTATAATGACCCACTCTTGGTGTGAGTTATCTGGCATGTGGCTGAGAGCAATCTGGACTTAATGTTGAACTTGATCCATGATTTTTTTTTCTACAAATATCATATACCTGTGCACAAGGCTCTTTGATTCTACAAAAAAAAAAAAAAAAAAAAAAAAAAAAAAAAAAAAAAAACAGGCAATGAAAGGGTTCGTTTTAAAAATGCATGCTAAAGCCAGACATTGCCAGGAGTTTTTATGGAAAGCCACTTTCAATGCCTGTATGCTAAACTTGCAACTCAGGGCATGGAGAAGTGAGAGCCCTCTGTCTGATGGAGTTAATTTTCTATTGTGATCTAAAGGTAAATAAAATGATGAACAAAAAGAAATATCGGGATTAAATTATGCAATGTTTTTAAAACTAATCTGGGCCTGTCCTGCACTAAATTTTTTCTATTATACATGAAAACCATCAATGTTGAAACAAAGAAAACAGTGACAATGGGAAGCTTAGGGGCTTCGCTGCACATATCCACTTTGGGGATAACTCGAACACACCCTTGTTTCCTGGACCAAGACTTCAGGCAGAAGCACATGAAGATGGTCCAAGTTTGTGACATCTCTTCTAGAGATGAATGAATTTCACTAGAAATAGTTTTACCCTACAGTCATATATTCCCTGCTGCCATAAAAGTTCCAGGAATTATGGGATGGCCTACACTGTTCAGGAGTGAGCAAGGGCCAACAACTTCTTGTGCACAGTGTGTGAAGATGGTCATTGAATAAGGCCATGGCATTTCGTAGTGTAAGCAAATGAGTGGTCCTGTTTAACTGGCCTGACTGTGTCTTAGGCACTCTACATCGCAAACAGCAGATGCCTGAAGCTTAAAATTTGGACTACAAAAAGTGGGTGGGGTGGTTGGATCCTCCTCCGTGGGACACAGCAGGAGAAAGCAGCACCTTCCTGCCTGCTCTGTGTGAAATCTAAGTGCAGCCATGAGTACAGAAGTTCTCAGTACCAGCTTACAGGAAGCACAAAGTGATCTGATAAAGTCTGCTATTAAACCTATATTAAGTGCAATGAGAAAAATACTGAAAAACAAAAATGACTCATCCTCGGAATCTGTGCCCAGCGTCTACAAGCATCTTGCATATACCTACTTCCTTAGATAGGTATATTTCCTTTCAGTGCTTTCCAACTTCCACAGTATTCATTGGATATTATCTGACAGGGTACCGCTTCAGCCCACCCAGCCCACCCTCTTTCTTTTCCTTTCTTATTTCTCACTTCTTCCCAAGGTAGGTTCACAGGCTAGAAGCTCCTCCAGCTCACGGTGTAACCCTAGCTGGCCTTGAGCTTAGGATCCTTCCTGCTTCAGCCTATGGGTTGCATTTACAAGGTGTTACCATCATAAACACACACAAGAAGAAGGAGAAGAGGAGGAGGAGGAAGAGGAAGAAGAGAAAGAGGAAGAGGGACAAGGAGGAGGAGAAGAAGGAGGAGAGTGAGAAGGAGAAGACGGAAGAGAAACAAACTGTAACTGTGTTGGTACAATGCAAACACAATGCGACTCCTTTGTTTGTCTAAACCATTCATGTTAACCGGAACAGTCCTGTATGTTCCAACAAATACATATTTATAATGGTCCAATGACACTTTATCATTTCTGATTCTGTGCTAACTGGAACAATCCTATTATGTTCCAATGCAAATACAGACATATTTATAAGGATCAAATGACATACCATTTCTGGTTCTGAAAGAATGCTAACCCTGATTCTATCTCACAGGAAGTTGTCTACTCCTCTCAGTGAGCTGCTGCCATGCTGAGCTGTGCAAACAGTGCTTGTTTTTCATGGCACAGTATGCAGCTCCTATGTAGAAAACGCGTGCCTCTTTTGTGATTTCACAGAGGTGGAACAGAAGCCCTTTTGGAGAGAGGGGGCACATTTTATCTCAACATTGTCACAAGCACCATAATAGGAATATTTAGCAGCCAAAAATATCTTTCAGGAAGAGTGTGCTTAAAGGCTGTCTATGAGTTCCTTCTTCCCACCTAGAGATTTTGATTTTAAAAAAAAGAAGAAATCCTGACTCTCAGAAGCAGACTGTGATGTTCCATTTCCTTTCAACCCTCTTGAAAGAAACTTCTGTTGTTTGGCTTCAAACATGAAAATGTTTTAGTTAATTGGCATTATCGACTAATGTCGGGAAAATTTTCCATGAATACAAAGTTACTAAATGCCAAATGGAAATGCAAAGAGAAATAGTATGTTCTGAGGAAGCCGCAAGAAGAGAATGGGAAGAAATCAAGGCAGTGGTAATTTCCCTAAGAATCTGTTTGGACCCGAACAGAGTTGCATGCAGGCAAGAGCAATGAGTGATGAGCTGGGCCATCTAGGCGCATTTTAACTAACGCACACCAGAGAGAAGGCAGAGGTTGTGTTCCCCTAACTTTGGGGATATGATTTCTCAAACATGCCAACGCAGAGGATTCGGGGATTTTCTCCACGTCAAGGAGAGCAGAAACACCAGTGTCTGATGCTTTCTGTGTCCTGGCTTCCTCTGGAGATTGGCACCCAGTCTACAGAGATACTTTGTGGATCTGGTACAGTGCAATATCACCCTTTGGTGTGGCAGCCAAGTGTGTCAGATTCACTGCCTATCTTCTCTAGGCTGCAGAAGCCTAGATAGGCTCAGTTCGGCTACCAGTGTCCTCGGGAAAGCTAAGTGCAGGTGGCCAGTCCTCAGTACACCCTCCAAAGATCTCCAGGCAGAAGGGAGCCCACGGATCCTGCTGGATCTTGAGTGACACTAGAATTCTTAGAGTCCTTGAACAAGATTATGCCATTTGCACTGGTTTTCTTCCCAGAGCACAGTGCTGAGATGGAGTGTTGGATTATGTTCTTTCTGTTAGGATAGCAGTGCGTGTAACTTTCCCTTTGCTGTGGGCAAAATACATTCAGACTTTAAAACGAGTGGATTTATCCTCTTAGGATTCTACCAGACACTTTGAAAAGACAGAAGGTCCTGTTGAGGGCAAATGTGGCCAAAATGGCCCACAAGTGTTTGTGGAGCTTGGGTCCTCCTTCACCCACTTTCTTAGAAGTTTGGGTTGTTGTTATTTGGTTGCTTGTTTGGGGAAAGTGTTGCTCGTCATTATTGCTCACCTTTTGCTGTGTTCTGGGTCTTTCATTTCTGCCTGAAGCATGTGTCATTACACAGATGCACTCTCCACAGACCAACACCCACCATCTCCCCCTCTGTATTCTGTCCTAGATGGGTTTCCTTTTGTACTGGCCCTTGTCAGCACCTCCTACTCACAGTCCTGGCTCCCAGCCTGACTTCTTGGCTGGCCACTCCCCTTAGCGATGTCTACTAAAGACTTGCTGGGCTCTATCATGTTAAATATAGCATTTAGCATTTAATGTCCGATGTCCATCCTCCTCCCAACCCACAACCCAATCAGCTGGTTCTTGTTCTTCTGCATCTCTGCAGGAGGCAAACCTGATTCCCAGTGCCTGCTCCTCCCTCTGCAGGGGTCCATACAGAAAACCGGGAAATAATAAGGCCTCTTGTTACTCTCTTGTGCTACAGACACAATTTGTTCCCTCCTGCCCCCAGGCTCACCAGGGCTCTTACTCAGTGGGAAGCTGCTACTGATCGGGCTGTATTAACTCACAACTCATTTGCTCTATGGAAATTCTGGGCCTTTATTTCTCAGGGGAATAGAGAAACTCAACAGGCCTCCTACCCAGCTGGTTCTTTCCATGCAAGCTACTGAATCTATACAAATTAGATTCAAGCGACAGGTTACTTTAGGGATTCATAATCTCAGCACTGCTGATGGTAACCCTGACAAGTGTTCTCCCAGCCCCCTTTGTCTGTGACTCAATCGCTCCACTTAGAACTGGGGCAAGATAAGAAAATTCTGGTTAACCTGAAGAACTGTCCGTGACTTTAGATTTTGCTTATCAGGCTTTGTGTGTTGTTTGTTAGGGAGAGGTTTGGTTTGTTGTTGTTATTTTGTTGTGTTTTTCCTTTCCTTTCTTTTTCTTTTCTCTCTCTCTCTCTCTCTCTCTCTCTCTCTCTCTCTCTCTCTCTCTCTCTCTCTCTTTATATTCCATCATTCTGTATCCTAACCTCAAGCTCTTGGCAATCCTCCTGCCTCAGCCTCCTGAGTTCCAGGGTTACAGGCAAGACCTATCTGCCCAGGTCATTTCTAGTTGTTCATTTGTTTGTTTGTTTTTTTATAAATGTTGAAGAAACCCAAATGAAAATGCCATCAATCCCAAAGGCACCTTTACAAAGAACCCCTTCCTCCCAGTCAAATATCTTACATAATCCGCAAACCAAGTTACATAAAGTAATTCCCAGGAGTGGATGTCCTATCCCCTATAATGTTCAATACAACAAAGCCCTGTAGAAGGTAGGCACTGGGACCACCCATCAAGATGATCTGTGCGGAAAGACAGCGTGGGTGGGCTTATGAAACCTGGAGTATCTCTTGGAGAATGCGGATGCTCTAATGGTAACACTGTAGCTTTGAGCAAACAATTCAGAGATCAGCTAGGTTACTGTTTTCTTATTGATTCTGAAGACAGAGGAAACCTCCTGCTGACTATTTTCTAACTAGCCTGACTCCTTGGAGTCAGCAGGAAGTCATCAAAACCACAGATACCATGAAGAGAAGAGCTACCTACAGAACGGAAGGAGAGCACAGAGGGTTCCAGTGAGTGGCAACTGCTGAAGGATGACTGGGCTATGTGTGACCAGTTTTAAAGGAGAAGTGATCCTTCTGGCTCGTATTGGCCCAGTCTCTGGACATCTCTGCAGAGAAAATTAGAAAAATAATGTTAGATTGCCTCTCTCTCTACGAAAGCCAGTGTGACTCTGTCGTGTCCAAAGAGCAGAGGAGCTTAGACCTCGTTCTGTCCTTTATAATATTTTAAAGCAAAACAACCTCATGTCAACATCATGTAATGTTGGAGATTCCCACACAGAGAAATGCAGTTAAAATTTTACTGCACAATTTGAAAAAAAAATCACAAAAACTAACCAGAACTGTTAGAAATATTAATATATGTGTATATACATTATCCCTATTACATGGCAATTATATATGGATCATAATGTTACCAATGTTATTATATGGAACTCTATAGGCCTTTAGGAACATATCTACCAATATAAAAGAAATATATGAACAAGTACTAATGATGTTTTAATTTAACTAGAATCAAAGGTGAAATGACAATTTCTGCTCAGCAGTACACTTCCTGAGCTTTTCACCTAATTAGTAGCTAAATTTGAAATGTGCAATGTCCTTGCTTTCATCTCACTATGTTACGGGGAATATAAGTAAACAAGTTTGCAAATGGCCCTTCTAAAAAAGGCATTGCACAACATCTATCAAACAATAACAAATATCAAGTTTTCCTTTCTTAAGGAAAAGCTAAAGTCTAAACAGCAAGTGTGTTGCTTGTCCTTAAATTTTTAATAACATCCAAATGCATTCTTGGTATCTAAAGAGAATTTCTGATAGAAAAAAAGAAAAACAGTTGTACTTCATAGTTTTAATCACATTTGAAATCCTGGTAACCAATGACAGTGTTTAAAAATAACCCATAATGCTTCAGAGGAGAAAAAAAAAAAAGATCAAGATATAGTAATGAATCTGGTTAGATTCTCATGTAGCTAAGTTCAACTATTCTAAGTAGATCATCGCCTGGGGGCTGCATTTCTCTCCAACTGCAGAAGTGGGGACAGGGTGCCCTTCTTTGAACCATAGCATTGAGTCTACTCTAACTAGAGCATTGAGTCTCCCACCCATTCATCTCTTCCTTGCACTCTAGGGTATGAAAGAAGATTGGAACGGACCCCTTCCCTCAAAATTCAGGGGTGAAATTAATCTGGAATCCTGCTTTGCAGATTTTTGTGTCCATGTAACTGAAACCACAACCGTACCTTCCAAAACTGTGTGTGAAATCCATGGGCAAAGCAATGAATACAGCATGCTGTCTAGCTGGGATTTTTAAAACAACCTCCCTGCACTCATGCACACATATGCACATATGCACACACATGCACACACACTCACATACCCACGCACACATACATGCACACACATGGACACACATGTGCATATGAGAGCCTCTCAAAACTATTTTTCCCTGGAAGTCTGTGTCATACCTCTTTGCCCCTGCCAGACACACACACACACACACACACACACACACACACACACACACGATTTGTTGGGATGGTTCACAGAGGAATGGTCAAAGGCATGCAGCCTTCTTTCCTCAGAGTCCTTCCTTTAATGTTTGGTTATTTGTTTACGTCATTATGCTGGCCCTACAATAATATTATTACAAAATAAACACCCTCGCTTGCAGGAAAGACTAAGCTATCATTCCATACTTTGTGTATTTCCAGGTAGGAAAAGATGATCAAATGTAGCTTTTCCGAAAATTATCTGAGGTATCACAGTGACTTCTACACAGATCAAAGTATTGACTAGTGTATCAAGCATTAAGAATGTTGTTGAATTCTTTTTGTGGCATTCCTACGTGACTGTTTGTGGAAGTTATATGTAAAAACAACATAGACTCTTGCACTGTGTTACTGTTGATGTGCCATAATCCATAAAAATTTTGGGCTGTATTGTATTTTTTCTTGCATGTATGTATGATTATCTATGACAAATAAAGAAAACCTACTAGTAAAGCAAATATAATTTGTCTTTTTTATTCTTACATGATAACAGATATTTTGAAGTTATTAGTCTTTAAGAGGACCTGAGTTCAATCTCCACCACCCATGTTGATAAAGAAAGAAAAGCCAAGTATGGTAGCATGCACTTGCAATCCCAGAGTTGGGGAGGTAAAGACATGCAGATCCCCACAGAACACTAGCCAACCTTCCTACCCTAATCCATGAGCTCTAGGTCCTAGTAAAAGCCTTGTCTCAAACATAAGGAAGACATCACCTGAGGAATTGTAACCAAGTTGATTTCTGGCCTCCATGTGCATGCATATCTATATACAGGCAAATGGGCACACACACACACACACACACACACACACACACACACTATATATATATATATATATATATACATATATATATATATATTCTCTAGACAAATGTCATAATGTAAGCTTAAGCTAAAGGATTATACTAATTAATAAAATAATTAAAAATTTTAAACAATATCAACTTTGGTACTCAGTAATTAAACAGGGATGAAAAAAGTAGACATTTTGTCTTCACAATTTCTTATTTTGGAATCGAAGTAGCCCCAAACCTCAACAAGTATATTTATATTAGATGAAGTTGTCAATCAAACCAAATAGCAAAATAGAAACAAAATTTCTGTGTTGTAAAGTACAGAGTTGAAAATAAGAATCACTAAAGCCATTTCTAATATACTTTCCAAAAATGAGCATGCTATTGACAGACATTAAGCAATGAAATTCTTTGTAAGAAATAAGGGCTCCAATAGGCGAAGTGGAAAGCACATTTACTGATTAGGTGTTATTTTGAATGAGATGGTATCTCACCATGTTTGTGCATTTAGTGAGAAAGTAAACTACTTCAATACCTGGATAATTTCATATTTTTATTTACAGAAACTGTTAGCTGTTGCTATGTGAATTCTATAGGCCACTACCAGATGCAGCTTCTGGACACAAGCATTCATTATACTTTTACTGCCCAAACAAACCTTTAATGGTGTCCATTTCCTAACAGTTGAGGACCAGTCCTTCCCATGACCTCCAAAAGCCTATATTATAGAAAATATATCGCAATAGACATGTAGGCTGCTCCCAGTCTTAGTGCCATGAGCAAACTCCATATGTACACATCTGGTTCACATGAGACAACCATGTCCCTGAGTATTAGAATGTCCACAGTGTGATAGGGCAGTGAGACAGGCTGTAGAAGACTAAAAACAACATGTTGAGACATGGTGGTATGGAATAAGAAAAACTAATAAGGAAAATCCATGAAGCCATTGCATGGGTGAACAGTACTGCTATTCAGAAGGTCCATGAAGACTATATGTGGCCAATGGCATACCTCAGAAAGTTCCCCAGTGGTGGCGAGCTGGACAAACAGTATCTATACACCCCACAGTGCTTAGTCCTGGACTGTTTACTATAGAGGAAGGAGTTTTGTAAGCTAGAGTGCCTAAGCAGTCCATCATCAGGTCATTTCATCCTTGTGCTACCAGTTTCCAGAGAGCCGATGACTAAGCATAGTTGTAGAAAAGCATATTGCCTTTGCAGACAATACTGATGTCTTAATTCCTGGTATGTATAGCGAGTAGGTTGCGTTTATCTACATTTTCCGATCTCAGGCTGCTCTCATTTTGACAAGAATCTTAGGGCTGGAGAAGAGCATTTCAAGAGCATAGCATCGGATGCCCTACTTTCACCAGAGATCATTGGTATGTATCTCAGCACAGAAAAATTTGGTATGTAATTCCCAATGGTTCTCTAAAGTGATTGTACTAATTTCCCTGTCCTCCTGCAATCTGTCAGAGTCCTGGCTGATGGTCTCTACTCATGTCAGCATTTGATATGGTCAGCTTCTTATCAGTTTTAGCTCTTGATAATACTTGATGGTTATTTTATACAGTAAAGAAATTATAAGTACCTTAACATTTCTTCAAAAACATTTGAATACTTCCTTTTTATAATATGCCTACATAAATATTTTATCTATTCTTTACTAGATTGTATATTATGCTCAACTGGCTTATAGTTCTCTACATTTTCTCACTGGGGATATACACAGATACACATGTGTATATGTAACTGTGTCTAGATGTGCATCACTTAATTCTGCATAGATGTCTACTGAAAATGTAGAGTTATGTTGTTACCCAAAGACTAGGAATGAGCTACCCATTCCAAAAGCCTGAAGTAGAGTTGTTTCATCCAAAGGATTGGGAAAGAGCCTCATGGGATAGAGTCAACTTTGTCTACACAGTGTCCTTTTCTAATGTACCAAGCCTTGGTGTGTGAGTGTTATCCAGGATGAAAGAGCTCAGATCTACAGGGTATGATATACCTGATGATTGCAGCATATACAAAATCTCTGAATAACCCACCCTCAGCCACTGGAACCCCCCACCCCACTCCCTCAAGGAAAATCTGACAAAGGTAGCATTCTAGGCATCGAAAATGCTGGAGATACAACACACCCATACCATACCAGGGACTACCGATCATATGCGGGACAGCAACGTGTTGAAAGATATTAGCCGTGACTCAGAAGCTCCCTCCCCAAACTGCTGACCCAGATAGCAGGGGTAATCAGGTCACCCTGGAGAAACATCTTTCCAGAAACTGGCCAGCTGAGAAGATTACTTAAAAATTCATGTGCATTTTCAGGGTAGAGTCAAAGAGAAGCAATATTCAAGAAGTGAAAATGAGAAGAAGAGCTAACCCAGTTATCAAAAATAGGTGACAGAAATGGCTTGTTGAAAAGAAAGTTCATGCTGGGAAGAGAAAACATCACCTTTATTTATCCAACATTTGTAATGGGGTCATAGGACGCCCAGGGGCAGACTTGTGGTCAACCAAATCTTGGACGGTTTCCCGTGTCTTAATAAAACTTTCTTTTAGCTATTTCCCTTTTCATTGCATAGAACTAATTGGAGATATCTTTTCCAAAGACAAAATAGGTTATAATAACCGGATGTATATGAGAGCCACAGTTTCCCTACTGTTAGTAAGGCCCATCCCTAGTTAGTGTACCCATCCCTAAAAATACTGATAAACTTGACCTCTGTCTACATAAGGGCAAAGTTAGTGGCTATTACTTCCATCTTCTCCCTAGTAACAGAATCCATGGTCAGAGCTGAATAATCGCAATGCTGACCTCTCTGGTCATTGAGACTGGGGTCCTGAAGTATAGGCCTTTCTCAACCCTTGCAGAGTTGTGAAGCCCCCAAAGGATGAAATTAGCAGCTGGGGGCTCCATCCAAAATTTCCCTAAGAGAGCCTGGCATTTATGGCTGCTCTTGTTGAAAAGAAGTGCGTGTTTTCTAAGAGAAAACTCAAAGCAAGGGTACTAACACTTCAAGACAGAAAGAAAGTTAAAAGGGTGTGATATTAAATGTTCTCTAGAGCAATGAATATAAACACACTGGACAGAGGTTGCATCTGAGGCCGCCTTCCATACTGCATCGTAAAGTATAGATGAGACTGTTGATTAGAAAGAATTCCAACATGTTACTTGTGATGGAAGGGTAGGAGAGGGAACCTCGCAAAAAGTAGCTGACCACCTCTGCCAAAAGAAAACTCGCCTATTGCCATGTCACAGGGACTGGATAATCAATACCAGTGGCCTATTGAGGGGTGACTTGGACACATTCCCATCCTCACTCACGTGATCAGCATGCCAGAAAACCCTCTGATGAGTGGGCCCTGGGGGTTCCATATCAAGTTCACAATTATCTTTAAGGTAAAAAGGGAGTTACTGTGGCCGCTGCCTATGCAATCATAAATCCATGATAGCTAATATGTTTTCAGAGAAGAAATCAGAGAGGCAGACACTTGAGGACTCTGGCCAAGTGTGAGTAGGCACTTCAATCAACCCCTAGCATCCATCCAACCTGGGAGAAATTTTATCAAATGCCTATCACTTCTCTGTTACGCATGTAAGGCAAGATGTAATGCACAGGCCAACCCCTCCAAAGTCCCCAGGGAGGTACCATTGACAGAATCGCACTAGAATTAATCAAACCCCGAAGAGTTGAGGAGGCAAGTGAGTATACAGATTCCAACAAGACATCCCCTGATATAGACACAAAAGCAGCTCAGAGAGGCTGCAACGTCAAGATGCAGGGCACTTTGGGGTTGTGAGTCAGTTTTCTTCTCCAGGCAATTAGCAATTACCAGCATTTATTCAGTGAATGGGAGTCAGGCAAGCAGACAGATGCTGACAGTCTGTCATTAGCGCACAAAAGATCTGCAGCTTTTCTCCTCTGAGGAAGGAAGACTTTAAGAACTCTTCAACTCTCAGGCTCTCACACTCCCCAGACCTATGATTTATTTCATCATCAACTTTAAAAATAATATAAAGTTCCGCCATTTCTATTTGAGGAGCTGCTCGCAGGTGCACTCCCAAGACTCCCGTGGAGCTCACAGTGTTGACAGAGACTAGGGATGATGGGGGCACCAGGGTACACCCCTCACGCTGGCTCGTTCCTAGGAAGGGCACCATTTCTAGTTTCCCTTCCATTGCTGTGGTTTAAAAGAAAAAAATAGTCTGAGAAAAAGCAACTTAGAAGAGGAATGGTTCCAACCCATCACTGAGGCACAGTCAAAGCAGGAACTTTGAACAGCTAGTCACACTATTTCCACAGTCAAGAGAAGAGGAAAAAGTGAATGCACGCAGGCAAACTTGCTTCAAGCCGCCTTGCTTGCTGTGTCCTACCTGAGTTCTCTACCCATACAGCTCGGATCCCCTGACTAAGGAGCGGTGCTGCCCACGGTGGACTGAGTCATCACACATTAATTAGCCTAAATAGATAATGCCCCACACATATGCTCATGGGCCACCCCGATGTAGACAATTCTTCACCGAGATCCTCCTCACAAATGCTTCTAGTTTGTGTCAAGTTGACAAGAAAAGCTAGCCCTCACAGCACCCTACCTGCAAGCTTCTTTCTCTCACTATGCTGATTGTGTTTCCATGTGATCAGAGCAAACATGGTAATTACTTGTCATGTGCCAGTTATCAGTCAATACTAGATGCCCATAGAAGCCAAAATGAATGGATCATCAACCCATGGACCGGGGTCTCTTTTGCCATAGGCTTTCAGTTTGCCCAGAAACTGAGGAAGGCAGCCAGAGGCAATTAGTTTAAGTTAGAATCCAGCACCACAGTCAGCAATGAGGTCTATCTCCAATGCTGGTTGGAGCATAATCTAAAGGAAAGCTATCACTGTCGGGGGGGGGGGCAGCCTCCAGTAGCACAGGGCTTTGACAGGAATCCAGAGTCACGAGGCTAAAGTTTTCTACGGGGGGGGAGGGGGGCAGGGAAAAAGGCACTCACAAACTCTCTTGATGATTTCCTTCTTTATTCTCTTCTTTATCCTCTCTCTCTCTCTCTTTCTCTCTTCACATGTCTTTTCACAGCTTTTATACCCCAACAGAATCTTCCAGGCAGTACAAGAGTCAAAACAGTTGCTTTTCATTTCCCAAGTGAATGATTACAGGTAAAAATATGTTTTTGCATCTCCATCACATGATTAAACACTTTATGTATTATAGGTAAAAGACAAATTATTCCAAGAACCCACATACATCCATACCCAAGCAACTTGTTATAGATTAACTGTGTGGGTGAGCAAGGTATTCTTGTCAGATCTTTTACTGGCAGGCTGCATTTTGCAGTTACAAAGGGCCAGTTACTTTATCAACTTATCTTCAAAGGTAATCTTACAGGAATCACAAACCTAAACTTCGTGTGTGAAAAATAATTAGCCAGCTCTACTTTAAATCTTTAGGGTATGTATCCATCCATGTAATAGTTTTCTTTCAAATATCAGGAGACTGAGGTCAGAAATGGGTATAAGGAATTAATCAGCACCTTTGGTCATCAACCAAACTGAGCCATGAGAGTACATCAGCCAGTAATAATTAGGCTGCCTGTTCTTGTTCTCTGACCTTGAAGAGTTCCACATTTAACTATGTGCCTTTCTAAAACTTCAAATTGTCTTATTGGGTTTTCCACCTCAAAGTTATTAACCAAAACATCTCAGTCTTTGTTGTTTTCAGAGCTTTGAGGCACACTGAAACCTGTGAACACATCTACTGACGTTAAGGTTAAAAGGATTTAAACTAGTTGAGCTACTGGGACTCCATTATTAATCTTTAACTTGAGCCACAATCCATGCATCTCATTAGGTGAAACAGATCCTTGTATTTATTTCATCAAAACTCCGTATAAGCTATCGTTATTATTATCACATTAGACAGTACAGCCGAAGAAGGGGTCATCTTCTTGACGGTCCATGGGTAAAAATGCCCAGCAGAACAGGATGTTTCCACAGAGGAAGAGAGCTGCAACAAGCTTACAAAGGCACAGCAGAAGCAAAAGACATTCCAGGGTCTGCAGTCCTTGCCTAAATGAGATTGACCTCTCAGAGAATTTCCTTCCGGCAGACTGACACTTGGGACTTCAATTGCAACTCTCTGCTCCTCTGCCATGGCCACCAGCAAAAAAAAAAAAGAAAAAGAAAGCATTTAATCCGACATTTTGTTCTGCTTTCTTATTTGACAAAGTCATAAAATCTACCTCACGGGAAATCGAGACAGTATTCAGAAAGCGGGCTGCCGCGCACACAATGATGCATGGGCAACACACAGCCCACTCTTTGTGGGCTCAGTCCCGAAAACCTTGGTGGCAAAAGCCCAGTCATTTCTATTCATTCCCGCCTCAATAATTGCCTTTTCCTGGGCCTCTGTGAGGGCGGGACTCCAGGCAACCCTGCGATCTGGAGTCCAACCCGTCCACCCAGAGCACCAAGAGTTTTCAGAACCAACACCCTCTTGCTGCCTCTCTCACCCCAGCCAGGACCTCTTTTTCTACAAAGGATGCCCTGTAAACAGTGGAATCTGAAATATTAAAATGTCCTTATTTGCAGCATGGTTTGGGCACTTAAAACATTGTGTGTGTGGGGGGGGTTTACTAGTGTTTCTCCATGACCTGGAAATTTGTCTCTTTCAATCTATAGCTCTCTCTAGAGACTTCAGGTCTTATAGTCCCACCCTCTGTCACTTCTCTTAATCTAGACCCCACAGATATGTGACTGACAGTTGAATCTGAGAGAACCTAGCATAATGAACTCTGTGTGTGTGTGTGTGTGTGTGTGTGTGTGTGTGTGTGTGTGTGTGGTGTTCGTGGTGTCTAACAACGGTTTCCCACTTGTAGAGGACTGCCAATAGATTCTGAGTGCCTTGGAGAGGTGAGCTTTTCATTAAGAATAAGCATGTCCTATCCAGTGTTCATATCGGCTCTTTCCACAATAATGCTGTGGGACAAACACAAAGGATCTCAGTAGCCTGTGGTTCTACTCAGGCGTTCACAGAGGCACAGGTAGACTGGGATTCTGTTCGGCTGGTTGGTTCTGCTTTTTTGCTGCAGAGCTGCACATCAGCTGGTTGGGGCTGCTCCTTACTCGGGTGTACACATCTCCTGCAGCAGCTCCGCAATCCTACATCAGCACACTAACCCGCCAGAGGAAGAAAGAACGTGAGGTACGCTTTCACTGTCATACACCAAGGCAAGCCGTATGGCCAACGCCCATCCCAAGGTGCCACGCATGTCCCTCTGATGGTGAAGCAATTGCAATGGGGTAGAGAAAAGAATTGGGGCTTCAGGTTCAGTCTACCGTGCAGCCACAGTCTACCTAGTGTGAATGGAAAATCAATACAATGAGATGATAATCACAAGTCAGGCATTCATGATTTTGCTCTACTCTGCCACAGGGTGGCTTTAAGGAAAACATTACTGTTATAATCTCTAAACTAAAGGGGTTAGTTTAGACCAAGTAGATCTTAAATTGGCTTTAGATTCTCAGTCTTCAATCCCCGTCTTATAGCCCAGTCATCTATAGAACAGTCAAAGTAACATTCATGACAATCATCGGCCTCGGCCTCCCCTTCTCCCTGAAAGTAGATGTCAACTTATTTTCGCCAACAACCATTTTGATGAGGGTCTTACACACAGCAAAATTAAATGATTTTTCTTTTAGATCACCTAGCATTAAAACGGAAGAGTAGAATTTAACTCAGAAGGCTGACTCACAGCCTGTGGTCTAAATAATCACACAGCCTCTTTAGTGTGCATTTTCCTAAACCAAACTCTGCTTAAAATTGCCTCTTCTGTTGGTTTTCATAATTGACAACTCCACTCATCCTGTTGCATAGAATACCCACAAAGCTCCTGACACCTCCAGGTTTGATGGCTTCTGCCTTGGTTACTGTTTATAATGCTGTAACAAAACACCATAACAGAAGAGCAATTTTGGGAGGAATGGGTTTATTTGGCTTATACTTCAGCATTGCTGTTCACTCAAACAGGGCAGGATCCTGGAGTCAGGGGCTGATGTAGAGGCCATGGAGGGGAGTTGCTTTCTGGCTTACTCCTAGCTTCTCAGCCTGCTTTCTTATAGAACCCAGGACCAGCCGCCCAGGGATGGCCCCACCCACCATGGGCTGGGCCCTCTGGCATTGGTCACAAAATGAGAAAATGCATTACAACTGGATCTCAAGGAGGCATTTCCTCAGCCGAGGTTCCTTCCTCTGATGATGCTACAGCTTGTGTCAAGTTAATGCACAAAACCACCCAGTACAGCTTCCATGATTTTGAGGTGCTTTAAATCTACCCAATACTGTCTACACCATCGTCTCCGCCACATGCCCATCACTGTGTCCATTAGACAATTGCCACAGGCTTTAAACTGCATTCCCTCCTTCAAGACTTGTAGTCATCAAATCTGTTGGTCTTCAGCTCGAAAGCGCTCCCTGTTCGGCCCTTGCATTCAGCCTCTCTCACGTGACCTGTGATGTTTTCCAGAGTCTGCTCCCTGATTAAACCCTCACTCCTAATAATCTCACCTAAGACACAGGCTATTTGCTTCAGCCACAAGATTACTTGTTATTTTTCTTACACGTCATGTTTTTTTCCTGCTCGAGAGTGCCCTGCTTCCCTTTCCATTTATTGTATCAGTTGCTTTTCACATATTTAAATATGATGCTACCACCTCTAGATAGCACTCTACGATACCAGGTCCTGCTTGGTGTTCCCCAGAGTACCCTGCACTTTTTCTTATCATGACACTTGGCATGACAAATTAGCCATTTCCTTTCTAGATAGGTACAGCCACAATTTAGACTCTTTGAAAGCAGGAAGAGCTGAACACCACAAAGTTATTTCAACCGAATGAAGTCTCAGAAAACTATTTCCAGGAAGATGGCATAGATACGCACGCTACTTTTCCCGACTTTTCCCACAAAATGTAACTAAAATTTGAGCACAAACACAATACATAAAAATCACTTAAAATAAAAGAATTACAGTGTGAACAGTAACATGCAAGTCTCTGGCAAGGCTTAAAAGAAGAGTAAAGACACACATTACTGAAATCTCTGATTAAAACAAGGGTTATCAGTACAGACCCTGCAGGCATGAAAATATAATCATTACATAAAACAACAAAATTAAATGTGGCAACTCCAGTTTAAAAAAAAAATCACAAAGTAACACAAATTAGAAAACATGAAATAGATAATATAAGTATCCTAAAAAAGTAAGATAAAACAGGTATTATCATTCCATTTTTTTTTTTTTTTTTTTTTTTTTTTTGCTTTGGAATTCTACCACATAGCTAAGGAATTAAATCAATTCTACATAGTCTTTCCAAGAAGAGAGGAGAGACCTTTATAATTCATTTTCTAAAGTGACTATTATACCACTCAACAAAACAGATAAGCATAGTCCAAATTAAAATTACAGAATACCTCTCATAAATATAGAAGTGAAATTCTTACCAATATATCAGCCAATTAGATAAGCAATACATAAACAATCATTACACCAAGATGAAAGCTAGTTTGATATTCAAAAACAAATTTTAAAAAAATCTGTCCTATCAGTAGCCAAAGAAAAATCATGATTATATCTCTTGATACTGAAATTTCATTTTATCAAATTCACTATCTGTTCATGACTAGGACATGTAAAAGAATAAGAAAAAGTAGAAAGAAGAAAATTATTTGACTTGATAAGAAATATCCACCAAATGCCCATCCCTGCCATTTACTTGCTGGTGAAAAGCTGAATGTTTTGTTCCTAAGACTGAAAACAGGAGAAATACACTCTAATCACTAAATGACTAAACATGATGCTGGAAATGATAGCCAATGCAGCAAGACAAATTAAGGGTCTAAAAGGCGCGTGGTTTAAATAAGGGAAAATAAACTCCCCTGTTTGTAAATTACATAGTTGGCTAGAAAATTCCTAGAACTTCTTAAAACTATTTGTATCCTATCATTGATAAGAGACTTTTAAAACAATCAACTGACTCAAGATAAATATTCCCAAGATGACTTCATTTCTAGATATTTGCAATGAAAGTGTCGATACCAAAGTTAAATATACAATTCCATTTATAGCAGCTCAAAATATGTTTTGACGTTAATCTACCAAAAATACATAGGCTACATATGCTAAAAATATAAATCATTGATGACAAAATCAAAGAGCTCTAAATTTGTTTATGGATTGAGAGAACCAATATATTAAAGGTGTCGGATCTCCTTAAAATGGTTGTTATGTAGCGCCCATTAACTCTCAGCAAGATCTGCTTTATAAATAGATATAGAGGGGATTGTTCTAAACTTTACATTTCGACCCAAGGGAGTAAAATAGCTAAGACATTTTGAAAAGGAAGGAGAAAGTGAGAGGAAGCAATTGGCCTATTATGATAATTATTCATAAAGATAGCTTCAACCATCAAAGATTCTGGTGGTGACAAACAAGTAGAGTTGTAGATCAAACGAATAGAATAAAAAACAGAAATAGACTCACAAGCATGCCAGCCTTGTTTATGGCAAAGGCTCGCAGGTGACTTGCTGAGAAAGGCAAGCATTGTCAACAAATGGCGTTGGAGTAATTGGACATTCATATGCACAAGAACAAGAGCCAAGACTCACAAGGCCAAGAGCATCATCCCTTACCTAAAGCACTGCCCTTTCCGTGGTAAAACCACCTATTCCAAGGCACTCACAGGGCAGGTGCTCACGCTATTTTGTTTCTCTGCCACTATTACAAAATTTTGACTTGAAGCAACTTAGCCGGGGAGAGGGGATACTTTTTTTCATCTTCCTGATCAGTCAAGGAGGGAAGCCAAGACATGAAGCGGAGGGCATGGAGAAATGCTGTTTACTGGCTCACTTCCTCCGGCTTGTTCAACTATTTTCCTCAAACGAAATCCCCTCTTCTCGGGTGTCCTAGTTTGCCTCTCTGTTGGTGTAATAAGCTCTGACTAAAACCAACTTATGGGAAGGAAAAAAGAGTTCATTTGACTTACACAACCCAGTCCATCACTGAGGGAAGTCCAGACAGGAGCTCAAGGCAGGAACCCGGAGGCAGGAATGGGGCAGAGATTGCTGAGACACACTGCTCACTGGCTTGCTTAGCATGGGATGCTCAGCCTCCATTCCCACACCACCCAGGACCACCTTCTGAGGAGGGCTTCCACCCATAGTGAGCTGGGACCTCCCCCCACCCCATTAATCATTAATGAAGAAAATGTCTCCACACGCTTACCTACAGGTCAAACAGATAGGTGAAATCCCTCCATTAAGGTTCCTTCTCCCCAGATAACCCTCACTTGTGTCGAGTTAAGCACAGCACTCAGCATTTCTGCAAGGCAGTGACTCTTTGGAGAGGCGTTTGCTTCACTTGAGTGTCTTCAATTCCAACAAAAGTCTCCGAGCGCATAATAAAGCATTTTGCGCATAATATCTAAAGTAAATGTTATAGTGTGCATGTAATTGCTGGCCAGAGACTCTGAGATTCGCTCATAGGCTCATTCACAGGACAGGCTGTGCAAAAGGGAGAGTGCATTGTGATTTCGTTCTCAGGGCTAAAAAAAAAAAAAAAAAAACTACAGAATGTAAAAGGATACAATGGCATTTTCATTGGGCCATGACCCCCAGGCACCTTTATGGAACATGCCACAGAAGGAGTTCCTTCGTGGAAGGGCCATGAAGAGTCACTTAACTGTCCTAGGTTAGATGTCGCTAAAATAGAATCAGTCACAGAGAACTCTGCTGATTATGGTCTCTTTAACTAAATAGGTAGCTATAACATGGCCTGGGAGTACCAAGAGATGCCCCAGGGAATCTGTCACATCCGCTATTCTTCTGTGAGCCCTTGAACAGTAATATTGACTGAGGCCCTATGCCAAAGAAGGACTTGGACACAGGTGGGATTCTGCTTGTTGAGTAAATTCCCGCCTTTTCTTAGATAAAAGATGCCATTCTAATCAACTTGGGGTTGGTTTTCCCTAAATAAAATACATTATTGGAGCGCGGATGTTTTGTAATTGTTACATGAAGATGAAGTTCAGCGGCTACAGTAGTTTTCAACACCAGCCAGCACGTACATGCTTGGGAACACACGTGGTAGCCTCTATCTCTACAGCTGAGGCTCCTCTGTTCATGAGCGTGATGCAGGAGCCCTGAGGTAGTCATCTACAAAAGCTGGGAGACATTCCTTGGCTGACTCCTGAGCACTTGCCTACTCAGCACTTTTCCTGGAATGCACACTGCCTGGCAGGTATTAAAATCAAAAGACAAAGATTGGGTCTCTACACATGGCACCTTGCCAGATTCATGCTTACGTCTCTCCCCTTAGAATACCAATGCCTCTTGGACCACTTCTTTCTCCACACAGAATGGATGGCCAGGTGTGGTACGCAAGGCTCCATTCCCCCTGGGATGTTTTCTTCTACAAAGTTACCCATAGATAAGACTAAAAGGCAATATTCATCCATCTTATAGCAAGCCAACCATTAAAGAATTCGCCTCCAGCATTTTCATCCTCTGCCAAACAATGAGAAATATGGCAGAACATTTGTTTACATGGTGTGAAGACATGTCACTCTTGATGGTCTAATAAAGAGTAGAATGGCCAACAGCTAGACAGGAGAGAATAGGCAGGATTTCCTGGGAGAGAGAGAACTCTGGGAAGAAGAAAACTGGGGATTTGCCAACAGACTCAAAGCAAGTCGGGTGTCCATGCTGAGAAGTAACCAAGCCACAAGGCAGAATGTAGATTAAAATCTATGGGTTAATTAAGTTATAAGAGCTTGTTAGAAATAAGTTTAAGCTAAATGTCAAGCTTTCACAATTAATAAGAAGACCCCAGGTCATTGTTTGTGGCCTGGCAGTCCTGACCAGAAAGTACTCCTGTGGAGAAAGGCAGTCAAACATGTAAAGTGAGTTATAAGTAAGTGTGCAGGTGCCTGGGCCACCTGTCCACCCAATTTCCTTGTGCCTCCTTGGTTATTAAGCCCAACATCAAATGGATCATTTCCAGTTTATAATGAATTGCTTCTGGGCTATCCCAAATTGCTGTCCAGTAGTGCCTAGATTTGAGAGTTCTGGCTGCAAAGTTACCTACACCCCTGCCTGAACACTCTATCAGAGACGTTGCTATCTGTGTTGTGGCTCTCTTTTCAGGACTGATTTCCAGTGAATCCACGCTTTGACTTTCTGTACTAGATGCTCTGAGACATGCATGGCTTGCTCCTGCCACACAACTCTTTCTTGCTCAGACATAGAATCTTTTCATACCACTTAAGGAAGTCAAAAGGCTCTCCAGTGTAGAATTTGTTCCCTTAAAAGCTTGGACAGGCTTCACCAAGAATCGTGCTTCATTCTTACTGGCGGAAATGCAAGGTGCAGTAATTTGCCCTCTGAGCGATAGATCTTGATTTGTCCCATCACATTGGACCCAAATGTTTCACATAATTAATGGGCTCCTGAATCTTCACAGCACTTAATTCTCATTCTCTGAAGTTAGGTGTCTAATCTTAGTCTCCCCATTATCAACCTGATGGCTAGAGTCCTTTGTATCTTTCCACACACTATTGTATTGGCAATATCCCAAGACCACGATTGATGGCAACCTTGACCCTGGCCGTCGTTTCCAACCTGGTTGCTATTACAGCAATCCTGACTCATGGTTAAGTGTGGCCATCTGGTCTCCCTATTCTAGGATCCTGTCATCCACATTGCTACTAAACAATGCATATGCTCTGGTGACAGCTCCAAACTCAAGCAACAGCCAAGAAGCTTTTCAAGGGGCCTAGTAAGTAGTTCCCTTGCTGTCTGGCTCATGGAAGGACTGCATTGTCTTATACGGCACCTGCCTCATGTAAAAATATAATCTGAAGAGTCTTCGGATGTGAGGGGCTGGAGGCCTAACCCTTTCACCAAGTGGGCAGGCACTTCTTACAGACTCTGCTGCTTCCAAAAACCCCAGGCATCCCTACCTCAAGTTGTAGGCTCCCATTCCTTCTCTCAGAAGATTTTGTCCTTTTTGAAGTACTGCCATGTTCCCAATTTAGTTCTGAGTCTGGCTTCCTACTCTTCCTGCCCTCCGACTATTTCTTTGAAGACTGCCAAACAACCTAACTGCAGAACCTAACTGCAGTCAGCCACTACTCACCACTCACGTCTGTCACCACTCACGTCTGTCAAACACCAACAATGCCAGCCTTCCTGTCCTTTCAGGCAAACACTGTGAACACCTGATGTCGTTATTCAACAGCTGTTGTTGCCTTTGTTGTCTGTATACCTGTGGTGGTAAAAAAAAAAGGAAGGGATATTCCCAACCAGGAACACTCTTTGATGAACTTTAAGCTTGCTACAGCTTTGGAAGCCCAGACTTTCTGGAACTTTCTACAGGGGTACTCCGTGGGATATTTGAAATGGACATTTGTGGTAAACGCCAAAACCCGTGAGTAGGCTGTGCAGGAGAACTGAAGACCAATGAATACTGAAAATATAGCTCCAATGATCTTAAGACAGGTTGGGACCACAAGTCCATTGAGAAAAAATCAGCCTGAGGAAGATGTCATTAAAAGGACACAAAGAAATGGGACACTGTTGACTAGGAAGACATGGGAAGCAGACAAAGAGGCATGGGACATGGGTGACTTCCGGAAGCTGTAGGGCATAACTCCTCTCAGCCTCCACAAAATGTGCCTGGCCTTAGACAGGGAAACCCCAAGGTAGCTTCCCAACCTCTGAGCTGTGAGATAACGAACACGTGTAAGTCGTTAATGTAAAAAAGCCGCTACAGCTGCACTTGGAAACCCGGAGGTTGTTCTCGAAAAAGCTGTGTGTTTATGCCATTTGCTAATCCTTTCCCTATGCCCTGTGTTAATACTTTTTGTGGAGGCATGGTCTTGTGTAGTCCAGGCTGCAATCCAACGCAGAGGATAATGTTGAACTTCTGGTCTCCCATTGGAGTGTGTGTGCCCCTCCATGCCCACTTTATGCGGCACAAGGAATCAAACCCAGGCCCTCGTGCCTGCTGGGCAAGCAATCTACCTTTGAACCACATCCCCAGCCTAGATGCTTTCGGTCTAAAATGGCATTACTGTTGTTGGCTGAGTGGGGGTGGGAGGGTGCTTAGAAATACTTGAACACAGGATGGAGCTGAAGGAGAATGGCACTGGACTGGAAAGGCAAGAACTGTGGGAGAGGGAGGGAAACAGGAAACTACACCATCTGTGGACCCCGCAACCCAGGATGTCTGGAACAGGTCTAAATGCAGGCCAGCTTCCTGCTGTTGGTGGGGACAAGTAGAAAACAATCTATTCTTCTATTTTTGATACATGCTTTTTTTGTTCGTATTTGAACAAGCTTCTAACTTTTAAATCTGCATTTTAAAAAATTCTCTAGACAGTGTGCATGGCCAATAATGGTATGTGATCGAATAGTCAAGTCAGGTTTCATGGACCAATGACAACTTTTTAAATAATTGTACTAACAGGCCTGTAAAATGATAGACACTGACAAAGACCACAAAGGTTCGTGCCGAAATAAATCCCCAACATTAACATTAGCTTTCATTTTAAAATCACATCTACTCTGGAGTCTGTTAAGTCTGTTATCTTTATTATGGCCACCAGAGGGCGAAATAACCTTTGTTGAAGTTCAACACCCAGCTACAACGTAGTGGTTTTCTTGGGTTTTTTGGTTTTTTGTTTGTTTGTTTGTTTGTTTGTTTGTTTTTTCATTGTTAGTTTGTCTACTTGATTTGGGGTTGTTTATTTTAGTCTTCAAAAAGGAAGAAATAATACAAGGCAGAAAATGAACACCAGCAGTGTATTTTGATTTTTTTTTTCATACTGTTTTACTTTTGACAGTTTGCTTTTATCGGTATCTTACAAGTTTTCCAGGGAACAGGGTACAAGAGAAACCAGGCATGCCTTCGCGTTTTCAGTTTAGTCAAAACAGATACATGACGAAGACCAAAAACACAGTGACAGTTAAGATATCGACCCCACATTCACATCTCGCCCCAATACCATGCACCTCAAACCCAGCCCCACCATGCAAATATCAGAATGGGTGGTGACATAAACCATGGTTTTCATTACAGGATGTTAAATGTCTCCACAGGGCATGCTTCCCTTTGGACTAAAGCTAAAGAGACATCAGTTCAGAGCAACTAAGTTTCTTTACAACAGGAGATACGGAAAACTTCTTTTTAAATGCACAACCCATCTTAACGTGCTCGACAGGGTGGGCGTGGTGTGGCTGAGACACTTGGCTTTTTGTGAATGGGACATTCCCGTCCTCCATTCATTTCACAGAGAGCGAAATAAAATCTAGTATAAAGGGTTTTTTACCATTATGTGTGACAAAATGATTTCTCCTGTGGGTGAATATACAAAAGTGTTTGAAGGGAAATAAATTGGAAATCCCCTCCATACAGCCCATTCTGTTAGCTGGAAACAGAAATACATTCTAAAACTGCAATTGGACACAGCAGCTCCTCAATAAAATGTGACATTTGGACAGTCACTCTCTCCCTATACCTAAATTATTTGTATTGCTATATCAAAATATTGTCTTCCTTTTTTTCTTTTTTTTTTTTTTTACAAAGAAGACGTCGGTGTCCATAAAATCTAATATGGCTTTCACTGGTAGAGGGCCTCTCCTCAGAAGACTTAAAAATATTTTTCTTTTAATTCATTTCATCTCTATGATCTGAAGTCCTCCCTGAGGAAATAAGCATCATTATAATCACATAAGAAGAAATTGAGAACGGAGTATGAGGGGCCTTACTGCTGACCACTGTCCCTCTTGTATCCAGCAAGAGTGGGCTCAAAAGGAAAAAAGAAATAAGAAAATAAACGCTTTCCATCTCTTTAAAGATACTGCCTCCCCCCACACACACACACACAAGCTCTGACGTTCTCACAGTGGGAACAACTAGTGTCTTTTATAGACTGTAATAGATGAGGTAACAACAATCAGGTCAAGCCCCAGTCTGTGGACAACCCAGAAGCAAGGTGGCAGGACCATCAGGGAGGGAGTTTTCACAGCAGAGCTCCTGGGGATCTAGCAAAAAGCCATCCATCCATTGCAGCCAGGTGTGCCCAGCCTGTCGTGGTGGACGCAGGAGCCCATCAGACCTCTTGCTCCCAGCAGGCTGTGCCCAGAAATTATTTCCTCAAAAGAGAGGGCTGACAGAGCTGAAGTTCAAACTCACTCAGCTCTCCCACTTGAGGCTTGGAGCCAGACATTTCACTACACCCATAGTTACAATCATCCTGATTGACCTATGGGGCCATGGATTCGGGGAAGGGGATCTGGAACATGCAATTTGCAAACTCCAAAGTGGTATGTAAATATAAGACATGGGTTCACACTGAAATCTGGCTCTGGGATCCTAGCAATTGTTTGCTGCAGGATCTTTCTGGGACTCTTCATTCTAGTCTCAGACTAAAGCTACTGGCAAAACTAAGAACTATTCTGAAACGAGACATACTCCAAATTCTGGAAGAATGTGGGATCCATGTATGTTAGCAACCTTGAAACTAGGGAGGGTCTCCCACCAGGCTCTTGGCTGGCTCTTCAGGCAAGGACAGAGGAAAGTCCTCCCAGCACTGAGAAAAAACGGTCCCCAGAGAAACCTAATCCTTACCCAGCACCACAGATTTGGAAAGACTTTGCTCAAAGATCCACTGCTGGGGTGTCCTGAGCAACCATCGTTCCCGTACATCCCACAGACAGGCCAGCAGACTCCCTCAGGGTCCCATTAACTATCAGTAACCCACTCCCCAGCAATTAATGGGAGGAGATCTACTTGTCCCAAATCTTGAACCAGAGAAGAGACTTGAGGCCAAGAGAGAGCTCATCATAGTTTCTCCTGCACTGGGGTTCTTCTGGGCAGTTCCCTGTGTCCTCATCCTCCTCTCCTGGCCACCACTGAGGCTGAGGATCCACACAGCCACCACCCCCTACTTCCTAACTGAACCCATAACAAAGTGAAAAGGTATTTATTTCCAAAATTGGAAACAGGGAGTGGGTTCATTCATGTCCAGGGGGCCAGGATACGACTGAGGCTGACTCTGGAATGTTCTGCAGGTTGGCTCTATCAAAGCAGACATTTCTACTCTGGCTTTCTTGAAGTTACTTTGAAAACATTGCCCTACGGATTGGGCAAGGAATTTCATGGACTAATGTTGCTGTTAGAGCTGAATGTTACTGAAGGAATATACATTCAAAGGTCAGTTAAACACATATTAATGAGAAGCCAAAGGAAAACATTTAAATTTAGCAATAAGGACTAATAAAAGTGTTTAGAGCTGCAACTTGGGGCAGGAGATGGGGTGGAAGAGTAATGGAAGTGTGTAGATTGACGCTGAGATTTGCTCCATTGCTAATTCACTTTTTTTCCCTTTGATGTTTCCTTACACTGTGACTCCCAGAGCATCACCCTTCTAACAGCTGCTAGATATAGATCAGGTGGCTACTTCTATTTGAATTTGTCAAGCCGCATTTGATGCTAAGATATGGATATGTATATCAATAATTTGCAAAGGGCAGGTGAGACTCAAATGGGTTCTTAGTGAATTGGGGTTAATTATTTTTAATTTGTTTATTTACATCCCAGGAAAGGTACTGAACCCAAATAATAGTTATTTTTATGAGAAGATGTCATTGTGACTAATATATTGTTTCTCTATGAGATCTCTTTAACAACAATCCTTAATTTCTATTAATATTATCTGGGAATTAATTGCTTATATTTCATTTGGCCCAAGATTTCATAAGATGTGTTCATTTGGATCTACGATTTATGGCATAAATGCCATAAACTTTAAACTTCATGAGTAGAAGAATTAGCCTAAGGTTCAAGTTAAGAAAACAATGTACAACAGGCATTGAAATTTAAGAGCTCTGGAGCTGGTAGGGAGGGGCGAGAATAGAAAGAAGGCATCCAGAAAATGACTAATTATCAATACATGCTCCCATAGTTTTCTCATGAGATTTCCTGAGCATTCCTCACATAACATAGTGCAACACAACTTCAGTAAGTCACTCGTATGTCTAGTTTTTCTCAAGCAAACACGATATGCTTCTAGAATATATTATATATATGTATATATATATATATAACAACACATAATAGTACACTGTTTTTCAGAACACTATAATTTGCACATCTATAAATACATTTAAATAAGAAACATAGGTAGCTATTCACATCTCACACTATTTGACACACATAAACATACAAAACTAAAATGATCCTGTTTAACCGTTTTGTTGGTCTAGGTTCTTTTCCAAGTTCAGAACAATTCAGAAATAGCCTTAAGCATTTGGACCCCAAGAAAACTGGATAAAAATTCATACTGGGTTAGGCACCACAGCCAAGGTTGAACACAATATACCATTCCTTGCGATGGGTATTACTATCTCCTACCACTGTTCAGAGAAGCTGGGGTTGGAGGACGAAGGTCTCCAACCGTCATTGTGAAGAAGGGCCACCTTAATCAGATCCCCCCACCCCAGGCAAAGTATGAAAATATGAAGGTGTCCTCTGAGTGAAGCAAAAAGCATGCCTTCACCCTGGGCTCCCCACTCTCCACCCCACTAGCCCATACTCTTCAAATAAGTGCTCAACAAGTCGAAAAGGCACCGCTCTCTGTACCAAAGGCAAGAACAGCCATGTGTTCCACAATTGCTAACTCATGTCCAGCTCCAGTAGCTACTGTGGGAGAAACGCCTCCACTTGAAATGTATTACAGAACTCTGCACTCCACCAAACAGGATTCTACTTGTTTCTTCTGCAAAACGGAATGTTTCTATGCATTATTATCCCTAGTAAAATTGGGCCGCTGGTCTATGGTAGATTGTAATTCTCTTGAAAGCAAAGGAGGGGTTACCCTTTTCACATCCCAGCTAGAGCCTAGCATCCCTACCAGCTCCTAGCAGGAATTCAGAACATACGCCGGCTCGGATGAACTCCATAACTCCAATATTGATGAACACAACACATGGAAATCAGGACTCCCACCGCATCAGAACTTGGTTTCATCCTTAGCAGGGAGGGATGATGCCTCAGGAACCGGGTTTGGTGTTTCCTTGCAAGCAAAACGTATGCCCTGGCAGCGTCTTCTAGAATGGCACAGTAACAAGGAAGACAGCAGTTCTGGCTTCTGCTCAAAGAGAATTTTCAACACAGTCAGACGAGCTGGGGTTCTTGAGTTCCTGGGGGGCGACGTCAGGGTCTGGAGGCACCTGCTGCTGGTGGTAGATGTCCTGGAAGAGCAGCGTGTTCATGACCTTCCATTCTCTGTACTTTCTGGCTGTAAGCTTAGGGTCATCCAGCAGTTGGTTGATCATGGCCAGATCATGTTCTTTGCACTGACGGCGGAGAAAACAGGAAGGAAGGGGACGTCAGTGAGTACATGAGCATCTGAACTCTGATGAGTCAACTTCCTCAGCCCTTTCCAGACATGTGGACCCGTCCACCGCGACACTACCCAAGTGGGTTCGCACATTAATAGTCTAATATCTCAACACACCTGAGGCCTGGCACAATATCGCTTCACATGTGGAAGCTGCCAAGAAGCTGTATGTATTCACTCCCCAAGTTAGTGAAAGAACCAGTCTGTCTTCTGTGCTGGCCCCTTGACCCATCTATTACCCCACACTGCGGGGTAACTCTATCTTAGTGTGGCACTGGGCCCTGAAGCTTAGCTAGTTGTACACACAGGCACCTCACTGACCATCCAAACTTCACGAAGCAAAACTGGAACATAGCACTTTACCTGAGGCATAAGGCAACAAAACACAGCTTTTTAAATTTCGTAGATTTTTAAATTACTTTAGTAAGTCATAGGCCATTAACATACATATTTATGTATGAAACTATGCTTTCCCTTCTTATTCAAAGATGAGGTACCTCACTCCCACCAGAACAGTATGTATGGCCGGGTAAAATAACGTATTAGTGCCGCTTCCTCAGCTTCACTGGCGATCAGTCATTCACATGTAAGGAAAAGAATAGACTAGAAATATCATCGGGGTCTACAAAAAGGGGATCACTCCATCCTGACAGTTGTTGGGTTTGGTCTGGGACTAGGTGTTTCAAGATGGCACTGAAACAGGTTACTAGGGACTGGGGAGTTTATTAGGAGACTTGTAACACCGTGGACAGACAGACAGACAGACAGAGGAGCAACTGTGTGGCAGGGATTCTGGCAGTACCAGAGAGACTGTTTGGAGGGTTGTGTGAAGAGCGCCAGAGCCCACATGGGAGAAGCGGGGTTCTCTTTTACAGCTCTCTGAGGACAGGGGAGGTCTTGTCAGGAGGCAGGAGGCAGGAGGGGTGGGGAATGGCATGTGTGTGGCACCAAGAGCCCCAATATTGGCCCATACCGGCTTTGATCCTAATTCACTCCCCGGGTGAGAAATCCTGCCTGTGAGCCAGGGCCTCACAACGTCCAGGTAGAGTGTCTGTCGTTATCCGTAGGTAGAAGCCTAACCAGAGGCTTAGTTCTAACACTTCATTCTTAGAATAATTTCACCACAAATGGCTTTTCTCCATCTCTGGAACCACGCTGCTAACTGGGCATGTGCAGTCCAATGAGTCACGCTGGACCAGTGCTGACCCAGCCCGCCAGGATCCTCTACTTTAAATCCACACTCTACAGAAATGCTGGGATCCTCATGCATGCCGAGACTTCTTCCTGACTTCCCTCATTGTGCAGGGCTCTCAAGAACCTGGCTCCGTCTGATACTCCTCTGGCTCCATGCTGCCTCATGGTAAAACAGTACTGGCCCGAGTTTTCTCACCCACACAATGCTGGTTTATGCCTCCAAAATGCTGAACTACCTGGAGCACCTTCCTTAACTTGTACTTGCTTCGGGCTATCATGTTCAGTGGGGAACTGTGAGCCTCACAGTCTTATTTCCATGCTCTCCTGCCATTCAGTGCAGAGCCTAGAATTCCCTGAAGTCAACTTCCACATCTATCCCCAAAACCTAAAAGGGGCTGGAGAGATGGATCTGTGGCTAATGGCACCTTGTTGTGCAATCTTGAGTGTTTGCACACTAGCTAATTTTATGTCATTCTGACACAGACTAGAGTTATCAGAAAAGAAAGGTGCCTTGGTTGATAAATTGCTTCCAGAATATCAAACTTAGGCAAATTCTTAGGGCATTTTCTTAATCAGTGACTAATATGAGAGGGTCCAGTCCATTGCGGGTGGAGCCATACCTGGGTTCAGGGTTCTATAAGGAAACAGGCTGAAAAAGCCAGTAAGTAGCACCCTCCACAGCCTCTGCATCAGTTCCTGCCTCCAGGTTCCTGCCCTGTTTGAATTCCTTTCCTAACCTCCTTGGTGATGAACAGTGATGGATGCATAAGTCAAATAAGTCCTTTCCTCCCAAGTTGCTTTTGGTCATGGTGTTTCATCACAGCAACAGTCATCCGACTAAGACAATCTGGGTTTGAACCAGCAGTACCCACACAAAAGGCCAGGGTAGTTGCATGTGCCTGTAACCTCAGCATTGCAGTGAGGGCAGAGACAGGTAGGTCTGCAAGGCTCCTAGTACAGTCAGCCTCACAGAAAGGTCCCTTCACATTCCATGAATGGACCTGCCTGAGGGCAAAAAGGCAGAAACTGATAAAGACATGTCACTTCTTCTGGCTTCCATGTGTGTATGCATGAGTGAGAAACACACACACACACACACACACACACACAGACAGACACACACACAATTAATTGGTTAATTAATTAACCAAGCCTAAAGAAGATGACCAAAAGTACATTCCCTCCATCCTTATATCCTTAGCTCATAACACAATGGCAGGTGACATGTGGCCTTATATCCTTAGCTCATAACACAATGACAGGTGCCATGTGGATAGTAAGTACCTATTCACCATTAGACCCATCATTACCACCTCCATGGGAACACATGCACAGCTCAAATGTCACTCACAGTCATACTCGTTCAGTGCTCTCATCTCAAGTTCAAGGCCATCAATCATCATCCTAAAATGACAGGGGGTCACACTTCTGTATCCCCCTATGAACTGAAAGCCCATGAGGACCGACATGTTTGTCTGACAGGGCCACTGACCTTCCATGCCTGACAGAATGACTAACACACAGTACACATTCTCAGAATACTTGTTTAAAATCTGACCACAGCTTTTATAAACAGCCATAAGTTCTACCTATGTCCTTTCCCAATAGCTAAGAAATAATTATGATAGTTTTGCTCATGACAACACATACACACACTGATCCAGTCAATAAGTTACGGCTTAATTTTGTTTCTTATTATAGGGAGTTGTTGCATTTTGTTGTTGCTATCCTTTTGGTTTGTTTTGTGTGCGCTATGCAAACACGACCATATATATATATATTATATATATATATATTATATATATATATACCTTGTTGTTATTTTTTTTTTCAACACAGCCACTTTATACATGACAGGGGGTTGCTGCCTTTTGAGCATCACTGGGCAACATAGCATGAGCTACGGGTCATGGGCCTCCAGCACTTCTCTGAGGCTAAGTGAACCATGGAAAGGACAACTTCTACACAGCAGAGAGCAATAGATTAGGAGGGAGATGACCCGTGAGATGTCCCCCACCACTCCCTGCCTCCTGAGATTCATCCACCTGTGGAATCCTCCTCCAGATTATTGGCTGCTTCTGTCTAACAGAGCATCACAGAAGTAAGGTGGCTTAGCTGTGGGGACTGGGTTTTTACTCGCTCTGATCACTCGCTATCACTATCACTTGCTGGGCTGAGTCAGCTTTTCAATGTGAGCTGGCCCCACAGAGTCTACTTGACAAGAACCTGAGAGCAGCCTCCACTCACCAGACAGACAACAGCAGGCATGCCCAGAGCCACAAGCTGCAAGGTACTGAATGCTGTCAATGCCAACATCGGGATGAGAAACAGACATTCCCCAGTGGGGAAATGGATAGGCTGGAGGACAGTCTGACCACATGCTCACACAAGAGCTACTGGAAGAAGCTCATGTCCAAGCTTTGCCCAAACCATAGAGCCACAAAAATTCTAATGGAATAATGTTTCTTACTTGAAGCTCCCAAGCTTCAGGGTATTTAGTTCACATCGAGACCTACTCTACCAGAAGGAAAGAAGTCACCAAGATCATTCACTCCATGACCTACTATGAAGAGCAAGGATTCATAGGAAATGAGAGAGGCTAGCAATGGCCTTTGGTCCTTTTGTCAAAGCACGTGGGACATTGTCAGGTCTAGAATCTTTGGTCTATTGCTCTATGGAATCTGGAGTCACAGTCTCTTCCTACACAATATCCTGAGCTACTCATAACCCCATTGGCTTCTACTTCCTGCTGCTTCCAACCTCCAGTAGATTCTCTACCTCCCTGAGGACCTTTCCCTCATCTTCCACATAGTCTAACTTCCTACTCATGGACCAGCTGTCAGGTAAACATATCGGTCCTAGACATTCAGTCGCTTCCAACCTCTGGGCTATTCAGGCTCTCAAAGCTTCCATGCACAATGGCACTTATCATGCTGCATTTTAACCATCTGTTTTCCTGTCTCCATTATCCTGAGCATCCCACTCCATGGTCACAGTGACCCAGGATGGTGCCTGGTACACAGTAATAGTCAGGAAACAGCTCTCCAATAATGAAGTCATTCATCCTGCAAGATGGTAAAGTCTCAGCCTTCTCTGGTGTATTACACTGAATAACCCAACACATTCAACAGCTCTGAACACACCACAAAATGAGTGTTAGTGATGTCTTTTCATCGTTAACTATTAGAGGATCTCTCTGAACCTGGAGAGTCTTTGTGGAACTGGACCATTCTTCCCCTTGTCCTTTCCAGCCTCACTATTGCACCTTTGTGTGGTGCCTGGTTTTTTCTCTTGACAACATGGGATGCCTGGCTACCAATACCCACTCAGCTATCTCAGTATAGTCCTCATGGCTGGTGACATTTCTTCCTGGAAAAAAAAAAAAGGACTCAGGATTTCTAACGAGAAAGGACATGCACACTTCAGAACTAAATCACAGACTCCAGTGGGGGCTTTTCAGAGCCTATGAATCTTCTGCTAATTTAAGATGACTACAGAGCGCCCTGCCCGCCACCTGCTGGTGTTATAGACTAAATGTAAAATTAAGATGCCCCTGTTGTGAGGAATCCTTCATTAGGGGAAGCTCTGAAAATAGCTCCCGTGCACCCTGCACACTGTCCTCTGTTTCCATGTGACAACATCTGTTGATTTATTGCCACAGAAGTGTGCCTTCCATTGCCTGGCTCTCACCATAGTTCTCAGCTGTAATGACTACAGCTGACAATTAGAATATAAACTCCTGGCCAAGCAATGGTGGTGCATGCCTTTGATCCCAGCACTCGGTAGGGAGGCAGGTGCATCTCTGAGTTCAAGGCCAGCCTGTTGTACACAGTGATTCCAGGACATCCAGAGCTACACTGAGAAACCCTGCCTCACAGAGAGAGAGAGAGAGAGAGAGAGAGAGAGAGAGAGAGAGAGAGAGAGAGAGAGAGAGAGAGAGAGAGACTAATAGCACACAGGGGTAGTGCCCTTGAATGAGTCAGGTGAAACCTTATTTCTATTACTGTTGACTTTGCCAAAGGTTGTTATCTGTTGCTAATCAGCAAAAGCTCATAAGAGCCAATGATGGTGGGTGTCTGTAAGGAATAGTACTTTCTGGACATGAACAGGTAAACTAACAGTAAGACCTGAACAAGACCAAACTCAGCTCAAATCCCATCATGGACCCAGAAGAGGCTCATATGTTCCTACTGAGGTTTAACGAGATTCAGGAGAAACAAATAGGCCTAATAGATGTTTATTCAGGGAGAAATAACTTACAACAGAGACAGATGAACACCAGCAGGTTCCTGGTCCCAAGGATGCCTCCCGATGCTCTCCTGTCCCCGTGCTGCAAGCAGGAGAGCTCTTGGAGCCCCCTCCTCAGACTTAGTTCCCCCAGGGAATGTCGGCCCTTGTCTCCACCCCCAATGGGCGTGGTCTGTGCGGGACAAAGTGAATACCTCACTACTGTTCCACCTCTAGCTGAAAAGATTGATTGCGGAGGCGGGAAGGGCAGTAAGTTTACTTCAGGGATGTGGCCCCTGAGCGGCTGCCCATGCTCCTGTTAACGGCCCTACCCCACGTACATACAGGCAGCGCTACGTACACTTGGTGGGTTTTAAGACAAGAGCACCCAAAGGTGAACGGGGAGAGCGGCCGAGGGAGGGGGATGGGGAGGGGATGGGGGTGGATTTGATCAAAGTATATTACATGCATAGATGAAATTCTCCAACAATAAAAAACTTTCCAGAGCCAAGTATTGTGCTAGACACAAAATTACCAAAGCAAATCACGCGCCGTCCTTGCCATCTGGGATTTGGGAATGCAAACTTTGAATCAGACCGAACGTAAAATTGAAGGCTGCTATGTACGGATGCTGCTGTGTGAGTGGCCCGGTGCTTTTAAAAGGTCATAGTCACCCCACTATGAGGATGGTACGCTCTCTGCTCTTTCCTCCTCCCACACAAGCACTCTGAGGTGGCCATGAATCTCCCTGCAGCCAGCCTTTCTCTGCCAGCCTCCCTCCCCCTCCCAGGTAGCACAGCCTGAGACAGCTTTACCTTTAAGGTGCTATTCAAGGTTCTGATCTTGTGAAGCTTCTCATTGATGGATGGGTTTTTGCACCGTTTCACAAAAGACTTTCTCAACTCCTTCTTGGTTGAAGGTCTCCGGTCCCCGAGAGGAGACAGACTTGCTTGCTCCAGTGATTTGTAGAGTTTCTCCATCTCATCATCTTCAGACACTTTTATTTCTTCTGTTTGAAAAAGAACAGTATCCACAAACCCAGTTAAAACCAAAGAATGAACATCATACATCATGGCCCTAAAGCATCCCTGTTGACACCTACATCTCAGACTTCTGATATCCGGAAGTGTAAGGTGGTGATGTTCCCTTGTCTGAACCTTCATATCATGCTACTTTGCTACTCAGGAGACCACAAACCATTTCATGACCTATGAGTGTAACCTATTCTAGCAAGGCCACATGCTTGGAAACTTTTGTAGGGGTACAGTATAGGCCTTTAATGTTACAGATTTTTGTGGGACACAATTCAATCCACTTCTAGCCCCTTAGAATTCATCTCCTCTTCACCCACAAATCATACACATCTCATTTCAACACCTCCTAAAGTATTAGATCATTTCAACATCAGCTCTGAGATGGGTATCACATCCACATATCCTTAGAGTTAAACACTGAGAGGTTCAGAGATCATTTGTCTAGGTGCAAAATTCCTCTATGTTCCTGAACCTGTGAAGAAGTTACCTTCTAGGCAAGCCCTGCAGAAGGTCTGAGCACCTACTGTTCTGGTGTCTCCCAGTGCTTTCTGAGAAAGAAACCTGCCTGTTTGCTGGTTATAGATGACATATTTCTCACCTTGCCGCACACTGTCTGCCCCCTTTTAAATCCACCTATCTGGCCCCATCCCATCAGAGTCTAGAAAGCAATGAACCTCTGTAGAGAACTAAGGGATAGGCACATTACTCTGGTACAACAGTGGGGAACACAAAGACTCACTCAGTCTTAGAACTTTTGTTTGGGGGTGTCAGAGAGTCTTTCTACATAGCTACTCATAACAGCATTGTTCAGGAGGAAAAAGGGAAAGAACATAAAAGTTTTTATCAATGGATGAGTGGATGGAGGGAATGTGGTGTGTATGTGCTAGAGCTCTACCAACAACTTCATGAAGTGCTGAATCACCCACCACCTTGCAACATGGATTAAACTTGAAACCATAATTCTAACAAACTTTGTGACTACAAAAAATAGTCACACAAGACCACAGACTCTGCCATATCAAGTATCCAGAACAAGCAAACTCGTGAAGACAGAAAGCTGCTCCCTGGGAGACAAGGACACAGACAGGAATGAGATTTCTCTTTCAGATAACTTTTATTATCTTTTAACATACTTTCATAGCATATGTGTTTATGTTAAAAATATCAGAAGCTGCATCTGAGCCCCATCCCCTGGACACACACACACACACACACACACACACACGATTTCTTTCCGTAGTTTAAACTTTGGGGTGTTAGTCATGAAGATATTAATTAGCTTGTGTGTGTGTGTGTTTGTGTGTGTGTGTGTGTGTGCATGTGTCTAAAAGTTAATACACACAGTTCTCTGTTAAGCCATCTGCAATGTCTGAAAGATAACCACTTCCTGCTTTAACCTATCCAGAAACAAGATCCATAAGGAGTGAGTGTGTCCAGTTAAAGACCACCTGGGAAATAGAAACAAATCAGCAATCTGGTTCTTCTTCCTCAGCAGAAACCAGAACCTGAAAGATTAATGTCCGAACTCTACTAGTGCAATTGTGAAGTGATTCACAAATGTACAGAAATCAAAAGAGCAGATAGTGTCATTAAGAGTAAAGGAAATAGCTCATCAGCTTTCCAGTGTGTCCTGTTCTAGGAGAGGTACAATGTATTGCCAGAAACTCAGGGGACATGTCTGTGACTCAACCAAGTCTACAGTCTAGACAAGGGATTTGTATCATTTTTACTGGTGTTAGTGGCTAGCGTTTACATCGTTGTGGGACATCTAGTAACAACAGACACAGGGATAATGGAAATATGGGATAAAGTGTAACCCAAAACTTCGCATGTGTGACAATACAGCTTGCCCCTAACCATGAAGTTGAGGAGAGATGAGTCCTTCTGAATTGGGGTATCGGCTCTAGTACTTCTGGGTCACCCTCTGCAGGCACTGCTATACCGTGACCTGACTGATAGCTGCATGAGCTCAGGCTTTGCTGCTTAAGCCTCTCTGGATTAGGATTTTAGCATCCTCTTAATATTTTTGCTTAATGTGTTTGGCTCACATGTCTGTATATGCACCATGTGCATGCATTCCTGGTGCCAGTAGAGGTCAGAAGAGGGCATCAGACCCTCTGGAGTTGTAGACAGTTGTGAGCCCCCACGTAGATGCTGGAAACCTAGCCCAGGTCCTCCGCAAGAGCAACAAATGGTACTCTGAGCCACAGAGCCATCTCTCCAGCCCTTCTAGGTTACTCTTGTAGTGAAATAAACCTAGCATCCCTCTCTGTGTACACACAGTTCTTTTCTGAATTGTAATTTCATTGTAGAAAGCACCAATGAATCTTTCTCATCCTACCAGATTGCAAAACAAGAGGGTTGGCAGGAAAGACCCCTCATCTCTCTCCCATTGAAAATGGACGCCAAGCAAGTTATTTCCACCTCTCTCGTCTCCGGAGATGAAACAAATGGATTTTGCCTGGCAGCTAACTGTCTCCTCTCGAGTGCAGGATCAATCTTCCCATGTAGGACAGAAGGGCTTCAATGCCCATTGCCACATGGGTACCTTATGGCCTGTTGACTCTCAATTCACTAGTGCTTGGTCAAGGTTGAAGGTGTTATCATACAGATGAGGAAAGTAGATAGTCTTGAAAAACAATCCGTGACTTTTTCTCCCAACTGCCAACTAGTGGTGGGTACTAAAAATAAAAACCCCATCTTTTGTGGGTCCATGTGTTTCTAGACCGTTCTTCACAAATTTGAACAGAGAAACAGCCTCCTGGGAGCTTAGGAAAATTCAGGTTCTGCTTCAGCCATCTGGGATGGCACTAATACTCTAAATGTGTGTGGGGGGGCCTGCGGGCATATGTGTGCCTATGTATGTGCATACATGAGTGTATGCATGCAGATGTGCATGTGTGTATAGATGAATGCATGTGTATATGTGTAAGTGTGTGAGAACATACGGGTGTGCACATGAACACGTGTGTGCCCCTGCATATACTGGTCCACACTCACATTTGCACTCCTGCATATACAGGCCAGATGTCAATCTTAGTTGTCATTCCTCAGGCCACATCTGTTTTGCCTTTGGAGTAGCTTAGGGTGGCTGGTGACTTCCAGGACACCTCTCTCTAACTTCTCTGGGACAACAATCAATCCACTACAAATGGATTTTCACACTAGGGATCAAATCCAGGTCTTTTTTGCAAAGTTGTTTCCCCAGACCTTCTAGGCTTTCTAGATTTTTGGCAAGCTCTTGGGCCCATTGACTATACTTTAAACAGCAAATGTGGATCACCTGCTGGCAAAATTTCACAAGCCTGGATTCATTGGAGGGGAGAGGGACTTGAATGACAACCAGAAAATTGAAACTAGTTCAAAAGGCTGCCCTGGCTGTCTCTGGGCCATATGCTATTCAAAGAGAAAAGGAAAGCGACTCAGCTTGCTCAAATGAAGTACACCTGAAATCAGTGCCAGAAAGCACTTCACACCACAGGGTGAATGGAAAGGAACTTGAAGTATCTGACGGTGACCCACCATGTCAGCTAGACTAACTCAGGAGATGTCTCCAGAGTTGAGTCGGTTTGAGTCAGAAAGGGTTAGTATGATAGCTCCCAGGTCCTGGGGGCTAGAGAGCTGGCTCAGTGCTTAAGAGACCTGGGTTCAATTCCCAGCACCCACATGATGATTGACATCCATCTGCAACTCCAGTTCCAGGAGATCCCACCCCAGGAAATCTTCTGACCTGGAAAGCACCAGGCACACGTGGTGCACACGCATGCATGCATGCAAAACACTCATATATGTAAAACGAAATAAATAGTCTAAAAAACAAAAATATACAGCAACTACAATCCAGGTCCTTTGTAGCAAGACTGAAGATATACCAGTGTTCTCACTAGTGCTTACAAGTTCTCTCCTTCCTGAGGCTGTGTAAATGAGTGTGTGCCTCCCTCCTCCTCAGCCTCCTCCTACGTGCCATCTTACTGCCTGTCTCTGGCAGGGCAGGACAGCTCCTGGAGGCCCAGAATTTGCCTGTCGAGAACACTGTATGCAGATTATCCCTTGAAATGCTGTATTTTCAACTCTGCCTCCCCCACTGTCTTATTTTTGGTCTTGCTTGTGCTTTCTAGAATGAGGCTGTTTATCTTCTATTTAGAACATAAAAGCTGGCTTCAGAAGACAAGAGAGAAATTCATACACCAGCTTTCATACCAGGGCTTGAAAAAGAAGCCTTTTTAGAGAGTTGGAAAGTCCAAATAATGTTCCAAGGGAGATCATTTTAACCTTCAAATGTAATGAATTTGGAAAGTTCTGGGGAGGGGACAAAGCACTGTAAGTTCCACGTACAATGTTCTAGTGTTCAACAGCAACAACAACAAAAAAAAAAGCCATTGAAGACACCTGTTATCAGAACTCAAACAAGAGACTGGTGATCTGTACATACTGCATATCCTGAAAATAATATTTAACATATAGCACCTGATGCCTAGCGATTAAAAGGTGTTTATGGCCATTCTTTGCATGGTAATTTCAGAGTCCTACAACATAGCAAGGCTAGAATTACGGCAGACTCCCAATTAATAAGAACAACTCTGGACAACCAATTTGAGATGGGCCTCTGTGAGTCTGTGGTGGAGATACATGACATTACATATCATCAAATGCACAAAGCATTTGTACAGCAAAGAGTTAACTATGTACTATAGACTTCAGTCCATAAGAACATACCTGTACTTCTGGGGTGCACAGCCCTGGCTGATACATCCATAATGCAACCCCTACACGTGGGTTCCAGAAAGGGAGACAGAGAGACTGTAAGCATGAGAGAGCCAAGATGTCTGCTGTGAGACAGTGTCTTTTACATAGGAGAGGGAGCTACAACCATGCAATCCTAACAACATGGCTGCCTAAAACACAACTTGCAAAACGATATCAATCCGTGGCAACACGGATGTCATGAGGCCCTTCCCCTAGGTGGTGCAGATAGTCAATAGCTGCTAAGAAAGAATCCATTTTCTCCAGGGACTCAGTAGGTTGCATACATACATACATACATACATACATACATACATACATACATGCATGCATATGTGATAATAATTTAAGAAGAGGCCATGAATTTGAGATGGAGTGAAGGGCACTCACAAGGGCTACCTCAATGTTTGGTCTTGGTTGTAAGAAGCAAGCCACACTCGTTTGAAAAGTTAAACCACGGAGGACGGCAGGGACAGGGAGGGAGGTACAGACTGTGTGCTCACTCTACACTGCACACTGTACATGTCCAGCATTCTTTTAAAAGCTAAGCCTATGAATTTGAAGTGTATGCTTTCACAAATCATCCTCAAGATAGAAACACTAAGTATATCAATGTGCAGAAGGACATGACAAGAACTAGAAAGAAACCAAACATTTATCCCTACTCAGAAGGAAGTTATTTAAAAACTGGAAATGGCTGAAGACATTGTGGTAATTCCCAAAGCCACTCATGTCCACTAGACCTTGTGATCAGCCAGTAAGAACTTCTGCGTAATTGATAGCCCAACAGTGAATTCAAAAATGACTCTACCGTTAAGTAGCAAAATGTCCCCTAACTTTCCTTTCCATATGTTCTTCTAAAACTCTATGCATAGAGAAACAAAAAGAAAAGGGAAAGGAATCTGCTCAATAGTTGATAAGCCACAATCCCAGTAGCAGAGTCTTAAGAGGAATTTCCAACATGATGCTCATCAGAGGTTTCTCTTCTCTGGGGAATAAATTTGGACTTCTGAGAAGGAGTCACAGCCATGAGCAGGATCATATCTGGTACAGTTTGGTCCCAGAGAAGACTTGCTTTAATGTACTTTTTCAATTCCTGAAGGTGTTTTCATAAAAAACCTTCCCCTTAGAACTCCCTTCTCAACACAAGCATTCTCCTGTGCCTTCACCCCGTGGTTTCCTCTAGACACACCCATCCTCCACCATTAGCTACGACCTCTGACTTCTTCTTTTTTTCTTTTTTGTTTTTTCCTCGGACTTCTTCTGCTTCTTCCCAGCTGTGCCCACTTTCCTACTTCTGGAATCTAGACTCACTTGTCACCAGCTTCAGAACTTCTATCTGTCCCAGTGAGCTTCCACAGACTCCCACTCCTTCCTACTTCCTAAGCTGCAGCAAAATGTATAAAACTAAGAAGGAATAAAGAAGGCAATAAAGATCTAAGTACCACAAATGACCTAGTTATATGGTATGGATGGATTTTCAGACAAGCTAATCAGTTTATTTTATGGTAATTAAGAGAGATCTTTGGCAGTTAACTAGGAGCCATTGAAGGCACGGTGAATCAGTCATCCATCCATGCCTGAGATCCAAGCCACGATAGTCAACTGTCACATATACAAGATGTTCCTATTAGGAAATATTTATCACCACTTTAAGATCATTTCTCGTCCTACTACAAAAATAATATCACTGGGAAATACTCTGTGGAATAAATTAAATTCTAAGTGTACCATGACTGACTGAAATGAGGCAGGACACAGAATCCTCCCTCTCTCCTCTGTTTCCAGTTTCTACTTCAACCCTGAGTACCACAAACCCCTCTTAGTTCCTGCCTCTCTTTATCCTAGGATAGCCTGGGATCTAAGACTAAAGGAGCTCTTTGACATCACAGGTTCATCTATGTTACGCCAGTTTGCAAGTGGCCACGCATGATCTGTTCATCATTCAATATTGTCCTAATTTCCTCCTACCTCCCTCTCCTACGCCCCTGCTCCACGCACAGGGCTCCCTTATATGTGACTGAATTCTGTGTACCTGCTTTGTAAATCTGCTTTGTGACACTCTTCTGCCTTGCTTTCTTTTGTTAATCATGTCTTATCCTCCCACTCACCCCATTAGACGTGAGGATGCTTTACCACAGCCATGTTTAGATTGTAGAGTGTGTGTTAGCACAGAGAACATGAGTATACGTTAGAACAGTCTTCATAATAACAGATAGGCTAAATTGAGTTGACTTCAGTATTAGACACAGTTTCTTTTTAATCTGATTTTAGTCTCATATCTCACAGCAATGTCAGAAAAATGCCCATAGTAAAACAGATGAGATGAGTACACCATTAACTCTTAAAAGGCTTGTTGGAGAATCTTCTAGAGTTGTAGCAATCTGAAAGTTGCAGTAGAGAAGGGGGAGGGGATGTCATTAACATCCCCTCCCCCTTCTCTAATGGCTTACAAGACAGGGAGAAATGTCTAAAAGGATATTCGAATTCAGAATAAAATTCCAGCAACCACAATTTTAATTGCATACCAACTACGAAATATTTCTTCCATTGTCTACATAAAAGAAAGGCTATAATACAAGCTGCCTGCTTTTTTTTCAGAACTCGGTTATTAACCTTCAAGATTCTTTTCAAGGATAAAATTCTCTTTCCCCGGAAAACATGTCATGAGACTAGATCTTAATCTTCTAAAATTTTAACTCCTCTCATGGATGACACTGAAACTTCAGGTCTGCTCTAAAACCCTCGCCATAGTATTTTAGACACTGAAATTTCAGAGGTTCGTCCCCACACTGGAAAGTCAAAACAATAATTTCTAGAAGTCACACAAGAAAAGCTACCTTCTTCTCCAACAGGCAAACATATACATGCGCAACACCCAATTTGATTACTCAATAGCAAGTCACAGCAAACACTAGGCTGCCGTTTCCATGGAGATGACTCAATGTGGTTCAGTTCTTCTGGGAATGAAACCAAATCCCCAACAGCAGGAGAAAATCATCAGCAAGAATTCTCTAACATATGGCAACTGCCAACAAACCAGTGAAGGGAAGATACCTTCCTGTTCGCCTCCTCTCTACCAGGACAAATACCGTTCCATCGAGCTATTTGAAAAATGGCCTAGATTTTGTTGGTCGTTCTGTGTGATGACTACCAGGGTCTCTTTATTCTTATATTAAAAGAGCTGTTGGCTCCCAGCTGGATTCCTCAGCACATGAATTCCCAGGATGGCACTTAGACAAGGATGGGAAACTCATGCATCTTCCCATGACTCTGTTTATTAATCCTAACGGGAAATTCAATCTGCGGAGTTACCTCTTGGAAAAGAATGTAAATGGAATTTTAGTATCTCTGATGCTTTGGAAGTCTTGATTGTCACAGAGATGAGGAGATTTCTACATCTTTTTACATGTGTTTATTATTATTATTATTAGTGTGTGTGTGAGGTGTGGCTGTGCACATACGTGTAATATTATATGTGCAGATTCAAAGGGCAACATTTTGGAGTCAGCTTTTTTTTTTTTTTTTTTTCTCTACCTTTATGTTTGTTCAGGGCTCAAAACTGAGTTGCCAGGTTTATATTACAAACACTTTACCCACTGAGCTGTCTTGTCAAGTCTTCTTTTGCTTCGCCTTCTAATGGAATGATTATATACAACCATTTCCTTGGTTAAGAGCAAACTGCTTCCCAGGAATCTAAGCTGTTACCTCCTCTGTAGTAAAGGTACTGCCCTCCAAACTGCGTGCCAAGTTCTTGACCTCCATTAACCGCACAGACACCCTTAGGAGACCACTGACTGTCCCTCTACAATGGCTGCTCTAAACCCATTTGACACATCCGAGTAATATAAATCCATCTCACACATCCCTTAACTACCACAACCCCCCCCCCCAGAACATAGACTATGGAACCAAAATGGGGGATTCGTTCTCAAATTGATGGAGATGTTTACATTATGATCACATGTCTGCCTGCCTCATAATATAAAGCAGTGGTTCTCAACCTGTGGGTCATGACCCCTTTATAAGTCAAAGGAGCCTTTCACGGGGCTGCCTAAGTCCACTGGAAAACACAGATATGATTCATAATAGTAGCAAAATTACAGTTGTGAAGCAGCAATGAAAATAAAATTTTATGGTTGTGGGTCACCACAACATGAGGAACTCTATTGAAAGATGGTAGCATTTGGAAGGTTGAGAACCACTGGTCTAAAGCTTTTGGCTACTGACATTTACAACAGGTAATTAGTGGCCAGGTAACAGGAGCTGCCACAGGCAAACTTTACAAAAAGAGCTAGAGGCTAAGCCCCATCTGACTAATTTTCAAATTGCCATTCATGGGTTTAAACATTTGAGTTACGGATTTACACCAGAGCTCTATAACACTCCCACAAATATTCGGCATCTAAGGAAGAGTAAGCAGTCCCCTGTGTTACCTCCATCCACGATCCTTGATCCAGCAGCTCTGTCTGGAACTGTTAGATGGTCTTGGTTGTTGCTCAATGAAGAAGTGTCATCGCTAGACAAAGAGTTCAAAAATCCACTTTCTGAAGTGATGGAGCTATTTCCTGGGGCCGGGCAACTGCTGGCCTCTGAAGATGCAGGTGTATGGACCTGTACACTAAATGTCAGGGGGTGTCCCGTATCTTCAGCAGCAGTCGCGTTGTTAACCATGTCAAGCCAGGTCTGTCTGTCTTTAGATCCGGAGGAAGAAAACAGGCTGGGTGCCTTTGCCGTATTTTCCAGGGAGGAGAAAGAGCATGATGAGTTTCTCAGTTTAGGTGAAGAAGACGACGCCCTCCGCGAAGCCTATTTTCCACAAATGAAATCAGGAGGAAGAGAAGGAGGAGGAGAGACATTGTGATTAAATGACCATTCCCTTCATTTTGTTTTTATTAAAATTCTCCCAGAATTATTTGAAAAAGTGACCAGGAATGAAAAAAGTCAAAGGACAAATGTATGATACTTATTACTGTATGGCAGTCACCAGGGACGTCTCTAGAACTGACTGGTGTAATTTTCAGTTCCCCATATAAGACCTGAAAAAAATCTCCATATCAAAAAATTTGACTCAAAGTTGTGAGCCTCTCCAACACTTTAAAGACTCTCTTATAACAACTTTTTTATATATATAATGCTTGTGGGTACAATGGTAATTTGTCATCCATTCTTGAATTCACAATGAAATGAGCAAAAATAACAGAGGAAGGTAACTAATAGGAAGAAAGCAGAGGTTTGGGGTATGGCCCAGTAGAAGAATACTTCCTATTGTACATGTTATTACTTTGTGGCTGGAAGGAGGGAACCCAGATTCCACAGCATGTGTTAGAGGTCAGAGGGGTCCATTCTCTCCTTCCACCAAGTGGGCCCCTTGTATTAAACTCAGATCATCAGGCTTAACAGCAAGCATCCTTACCTACGGTGCCATCTCGCCAGAGCCAATCACTTGCAATTTTTAATCCAGCTCCACTGAGTGAGATAAGAACACATTTATAGCCTCTGAATTCATGAAAGAAGCCACCGCTTCCCAACTGATGGCGATAGGCGGGTTGCTTGAGCACCCTCTAACAGCAGCTTCCTAGCATGCTCTCCAAGGGCAAATGGCCACCCTGAAGGATATTTCATCAATCCACAGTCATAGTACCAAGACCACGTCATCAATAAGGACATTCTCTTGAGACAGACACCACGTATATGCTGAGATTTTATATGAGTTACATTTTAATGTTGCAATATTTTAAGAATTTGGACAAATAAGTTTACACTTATTTTTTTAATGCAATCCATCCATACCAGGCAAAAGATCTGGCAACTTCTTCCATTTTTAACATCATTCGTCAATAAAATCCAAATATCTAGACTCGTGGTTCTCTAGGTTACCCTGTATGTCCCATGGTATAAGACTGAGAAGTGATCTTATGGTTGAGTTTCATGTCATCATCCTATTGGATAATCCTGTTAATTAGGGAAGCCGCATGATGGAGATCATTAAAAATATAAAACTGAAGAAAACATTTAGATCCTCTTCAAAGTCTCAGAAACATAACAACCAAGTCAAAATGCTTGCCTATGTTCAAACTCAGTACATCACTGTGAATTTTAAAGGCCCTATGCTCTGAGCTTTTAATGGGAAAACTGCTACTAACTAATATGTGTCTTCTTGGGTGTTCAGTGAACATAGGCTACCAAATGCTCAAAAAAATCTACTATGCCCCTTTTTCATATGCATGTGCTGTGCACACATGTAATGTATGTTTCCACATGTACTCCTGGAAGCCTGAAGACAACACTGGGAATTGTCTTCAATCACTTTTCCACCTTAATCACTGAGACAGGGTCTCTCAATCAATCCCCGAGCTCACTGATATGGCTAGTCTCTACCTTCCAAAGCTGGCATTGCAAGCAAGCCACAACTACCCAGCATTTACTCAGGATCTAGGATCTAAACTCCTTTCACAGCAAACATGTAAACCACAGATCCATCTCTTCAGTCCAGAAATAAACCTACATTGAATATTAACATGACACTAAAATGCCTCCATATAAGATATAAAATTTCATATCACAAGATATGACCACAGGCATGAATATGTTTTATTTGGCAAAGTGTCAAATAGTTTGGCAGCTGGCTACCTTAAGTCTCCTAGACCAATTAACAACTAAGAGATGCAAAATCTGTAAGACCTACTTCTCCAGGAGAGGAACATACAGTACCCATATTATCCAAATAAATGCAGGGATATTTTACTCATAGGATGGATCTACAAACCGGGCATGGGTGGTACATGCCTTTAATCCCAGCACTCGGGAGGCAGAGACAGGCGGATCTCTGTGAGTTCGAGGTCAGCCTGGTCTATAGTGCTAGCTAGTTCCAGGACAGGCTCCAAAACAATACAGAGAAACCCTGTCTTTAAAAAAAAAAAAAAGAGAGAGAGAGAGATGGATCTACAAAATTTAACAAAAAACACACATGTTACTCCAGTCCCGGTACATTCTCCTACTGTGAACTATTTTGGTCAGTCTCGTCTTATGTTTGATCAGCTTCCCTTTGTTGCAGAGAAGCACATCGCCACACTAGGAATTTTAAATAGATTCTGAGAATCAGGCTCAGGACCTCGTGCTTACAAAGTAAGCCCTATACCAACACAGCCATCTCCCCTGCCCCAGATTTTGTTTTAAAATACAAAGGGAACAGGAGTAAATAATGAAGAGAAAGAAAAAATAATGAATTAGGGAAGATGGAAAAACAAATGAAAAGGGAAAAAGTGTGCGTGTGTGTGTGTGTGTGTGTGTGTGTGTGTGTGTGTGTGTGTGTGTGTGTGTGAAATGTTGGAGACCAATGAACCGGAGAGCGGGTGATATGGAACAAACTGGACACGGAGTTCATTTCAGAAGACACATCTGGAACCGTTTTTTGTAAGCAACAGAGTGCCAAAACATGGCTTATTATTTCTAAGATTCCGTAGCTACCAGTAGGCAACATTGGATGTACCACCCTAGCCTTCTGTGACCTATCTGAACAGCAAAGGCAATGCAGGCAGCAGGGTGTAGGTCCCCTTCTCTCCTCCCTATATCTGACTAAAGCATCTCTCCTCCAGAGCCAGTTCATGTGCCTGGTTCTGTAAGAAATCTCCCCAATAGCGCCAAGCTGTGAAGTCACGATACCTGATGCTTTCTTCCACCATACCAGATGAATACCATTTTATTTGACAACTTATATTGCTAGTGCTGATTGACTGCTAAGTCTTTTTTAGTGAGCTACTTGAGAACAGGCTGCTTTTAGTCATTTTTACACTTCCATTTTTTTTTTCTTGCATCTGTGCCCAACACATAGTTGATAATAAATTACTGCTAGGAAAGAATGGGTCGGAGGACCAGCTCTGTGAAGAAAATCTCAGCACAGTAGTTTGGTCTCTTATTGAGGAGCTTCCTCAGATCTCGATCAGCTTGCTGGATAGGATTGCTAACTTCAGGATAGAGGAGAATTACTAGAGGAGACAGACCCACTGAGTGTGTATAATCTCAAGCAACATGGCTTCCTTTTGTGAGGGAATTGCTGGCAATGCGATTTAATTCATTTCTGGATGTTTGAGTTTGAATAAGCTTACTTATTACACTTATCTGTTTATGTGTCTGTGGGAGTTAAGTACACAAACACACACACAAATATCACTAATAAACAAAAATATATTGAACATGCTCTCTGACTCTAATAATTTGGTAATTAGGAGTCTAGAGAGATGGTTCACAGCTAAGAGTGTTTATTATTCTTACAGAGGGTCCAGGTTTGGTTCCCAGCACCCACATGACCTCCATAAGCTACTTCATGTATGTGCTGTGCATATATACACTCAGGCACACATACATATACATAAAATTGTAAGCATGTTTACATGAATATGATAATTATATAAATAACACAGACACATAAAGCCGCAAGTACAAGGTGAATTATTTTAACAGCATGAAAAGGCATTAAAAAAAATGTTCCAGAATTCAGAAAAAGAACAAAGCAGAATGACATTCATGTATGAAAATACCACAATGAAATCCATTACTACTAGTGCCAACTAAAAGGATTAATAGGAAAAAAAAAACCTGAAAGAGTAAATTTGTCATGGCTTAGAAGGCAGGGAAGGGCTGCTTGAAGCAGACTAAAAGATCCCATGAATGTGGAATTGGAGTGGCATTGGAACCAAAGCTTCCTAAGAGCTAAGAAAGTTCTCCCTGCAGATGCAGAGGGCAAGCTTGGAAGACTCGGGACAAAGGGGCATTTTACAAAGGAGGGATTAGTGGCAGGAATGTGGCAGCAAAAGAGCTCTCAGTGGACGAAGAGTAAGGCCAGGTGTGGTGTTGCCTGCCTTTAATCTTAGCATTTGGGGGTCAGAGGCAGGCAGAGCTCTGGGAGTTCAAGGGCAGCCTGGTATGCGTGGTGAGTTCTAGGCAAATCGGTGTTATTACAAAGCACCTTTTGAGGAACCTTTCAAAGAAAAGGCGGACTAGGAGCAGGGAGAGATAGAGCCTGTTGTTGCGATGACTCGGGCAGGAGCTATTGAGGGGGGTGGAGTTGGGCCAGTGGAAGCAGAAGGCAGGAGAGGGTGGTGGGACAGCCACCACGCTAGCAGGCTGTGGAAAGGAACTATTAAAGCAAGAGACAAAAATACCTTAACACCCAGTTACAGCAAAGTTTGAAAATCAGCTCAATTTCCAAACATAAAGCTTATGAAAAATCACCTTTCCGATCCCTATTTCTTGCACATCATATACATATACATATATATATTCTAGGTTTGGAATTATAAACTAAATTCACTGGTGAGTCTTCCTACAATTACCTGCTTGCAAGCGTCTGTACAGCTTAGTATGGTAGATATTGACTGACCCAGTGACATTTGGTAGACAGCTATCGAAGACATAGACTATTAAAATGAAATCTGTATTTCTAAAATCATCCTACCGTTGTTTGTTTAGTGTTCAACTTCCCCCTCTACCCCTAGCCAGAGCATCTCTTTCCAGAGTTTATTTTTACTTCCTGCTGCTTTGGTTTGCTTTAGATGGCTTATTTCAACATTCTCGGAGACAAAAAGGAATTATTCTTCGGAAATCATCGAAGGGTGAAGACTGGACCATTCTGTTAAAATAATCTGAATTCTTACTATCTGAGCTGCCAGAAGCTGAGGCTATAAATATGCATCCCCTTTTCATATTGGATCCAACTCTCGGTGTCTTCATTCCAAGTGCACTCAAGTCCCGTCTCCTCACTTCCTCAACGGCCTGAGTGCTACCCAGGAGAGGCACCACCGCCTCACACCACAGAACAATGCACACTTTCCTGCCTTCCGTGAAAATGTGCTTCTCACTGATTCACTAGGCTTCTTCATATACCAGCCTGGGTCTCCTTTTAAGTTCAAAACTGACTTCACAAGCCTTCTGCTTATATCCCCCAAGAGTTCCCCGAAATCACCCAGAATGGAGCATCAAAGGCCAGAACTGGCCCACAAGCCCCGTATAGGGTGGCTCCCATTACCATTACCCTGACTTCACATCCTATCAGTCTCATTCAGACTCAGATGCTCCCGCATCACTTCTCACCAATGAGATCTTGACTCTGTTTTCTCTGTTGGGAAATTCCTCCTCAATGGGTCGCCCAGCTGACTCCAAGTATCTCTACAGACCAGTGCTCAGATCTAAGCTGTGTGGAACCATTCTGGCCATCCATGCCTATCAGCTGCCAGCCCTCTCTCTACCTCCATCTCCCCTGGTCCTCCTCATCCACCCTTCTCTACTTCTGCCATACTGGATCTTCCACGTAAGATGGTCATCTGCATCTGTTTCCCTGTACAGGAAGTTTCATCCCACAAAGAACGTGAACCATTTGCCAATGGATCCCATATTCTGAGAAGAGGGTTCACAATTTAAGTAAATCGGCATAACAAACCAGGTTATCAGACCACGCCTTTAAAATTAACCTGGGGTTGGGGGGGGGGGATGTGATGAGTCCTATAGTGCTATTAATAGCTCTTAAAACCCTTAGTAACTCAGGACATTCAGAGACTTGGGAAGTTGGTTCCTTTTATGCTCTTTGAGAAATTAAAGAAATCCGAACAATGAGGTCTACAAATTATCTTTCAAAATGAAATGTACAGAACCACCATCTATTTTTAAACCTTTTTTAATAAGCCTAAGAGAACAACATTCTCTATCTTTTCTTTAAGAATCGGGTCATGTTGGGGCTGTTGAAATGGCTGGATGAACAATGCACTTGTCATTCAAACTCGAAGACCTGAATTCAGAAACTGAGCCCCCACATAAAATGCAGGGCAGGGCAGGCAGGCAAGGCATACCACAGCAGCCCTGGGGGGCCCTCTGGAGCTTCCTAGCTAGCCACCCTAGGGTACCAGAGAGTCCTAGGTTCCCATGAGGAATCCTGAGTAGGCTCCTGAAGAATGACACATGGGCTTGGCCTTAGCATACACGTGTGACGTGTGCATGCCCCACACACAGACATAGAGGGAAAAGTGGATGTCCTCCTGCTGTCATTCGCAAGAGGCTTCTGGAAACCTGTCTTCACTCACTCACTACCTTCCCTGTGGAGTTCAGCCCCCTTGTGATTCAGCCCACTAGAAGCCGAAACCCAAACTCTAGGGCACTGGAAATTAAGATTACCTCTACTCTCTAGAATTAAGAAAGGATGGACACTGAATTAGTTATTGCAAACCTTGAAAGTTTTTAAGACAATGATAACTTTCTAGAACAATATTATTTTATTCTGTTGGGTTCTGCTTCAAGAGATAAAGTCATTGCCCAACTGCAAAAAAAAAAAAAAAAAAAAAAAAAATTACCTTAGGTTTAGAGGTGTGTGTGTATCTGTATATCTGATTCATGGCTTGCCTATATCATATTGAGTGAAACTATGGCTTGATTCGTGCCAGGATTAAAGTCACCCAGATTTTTTTTTTCTTTTACTTCATCTGTTTAAATAGTAAGCCTAATGTTATTTTCACCAAATGTCTTACATGTCTGTTTTTGTTTTTGTTTTTCCGAAACAAGAAAACACAAAAACAAAATCTGCCCAGGCAATGTGTGAGCAGAAGGAACATACTCTATTACTAGGAGGGGAAAAAAAAAAAATCTAACTGTTCAACATTTGCTCTTTGTTGCTGTAGTAAACACCATGACCGATAACAACTTGGGGGTGGTTTGCTTGGCTGACAGGAAACGCTCCATCATCAGGGGAAGCCAAGGCAGGAACTCAAGGCAGGAACTGGAGCAGAGGCCACAAAGCAACACTGCTTAATGACTTGTTCTCAGTGGCTTGCTCAGCCTGCTTTATTATACCTCCTGGACTACCTGCCTAGGGATGGCACCACCCACAGTGGGCTGGACCCTCCCACATCAATCATTAATTCACAAAAGCCCCCACAGAATTGCCTACCAGCCATCTGAGACACTCTTCTCAGATAACAGTAGCTTATATTAAGTTGGCAAACACTACCAAGACGACATTTACCTGACCATTTTATCCTGTATTACTTTAGAAAATATCTGTTAAAAGTGATCAGCTTGCAACTTTTTGTTTGTTTATCGATAAAGGATTTCTCTATGCAGCCCTGGCTGACCTGGAACTGGCTTTGTAGACCAGGCTGGCCTCAAACTCACAGAGATCCTCCTGCCTCTGCCTCCCGAGTGCTGGGATTAAAGGCTGGCATTTCCACCACCAGCTGATTAACAACTTAAGAAACAACATTTAAGGGCTGGGTAGGCAGCTCAGTTGGTAATGTTCTTGTCCTGGGTTCATTCCCCAGCACTACATAAAAACCAAGTATGGTGGTACACGCCTATAATTGCAGTAATTATAATGGGGGGGTGAATTAAGATAAGAAGTGCAAAATCATCCTTGGCTATATTGCAAGTTAAAGGTGAGCTTGGGCCACATGAGACTCTGCCTTAAAAAACAAGTTAACAAGCAATATGTGATTAACGACATGGACAAATATAGAGAATCATCCAAGTTTGTTAACCCGACTATTAGCTCTTAGAAGAGTCCCTTCATTAAGTTCAAACGTGGGATGCGGAACTTTAGGTCTATGGATGGGCAAGTATTATGGAACAGTTCCAAAAAGATTTTCTCTGTCAGGAAATGAAGACAGTAAAATCAACCTCCTCATGGTCTTGGGAGAGGAACAAATTTTCAAAACCAGAAAGAAAGAAAAAAAAAAAATAAAGATACTAAGTTCAACTAAAAAGGGGAAAAGGATGGGTAAACCTGAGCTATTAAATTCACAAACAACCGTTTATAAAAAGAATCCATGAAAGAGTTAAAAAAAAAAAAATACATGAGAATGTCTTGATTACGGCCGACAAGTATGCATGACAAATAGATGTTATTTCAAATATAGAGAGGACCAAACGGGGAGACCTCATTAACCAACAAGAACAACCAAGAGGAATAGGAAGGGGAGGCAGAAAACACAAAGAAGAAATACAAATGGCTCTAACCATAGAAATTGGTTTGGCCTCACGTGATCAGTAAAGTGCAAATAAAATACTACTGTTTCTCAAGGTTGTTTGAAGATTAAATGATTACGTATTTAAAGCACCTGGGACATGATAAACATAAAAGCTGTAAATCTGGCTAGTGGTGTGGGTCTGATATAAGGCATGTGTTAGCATGAAGGAGGTCATGAGTTTCAACCACATACACAAAACAATAATAATAATGACCTGTTAATTAATTTTTTAAATACTATATACTCAATGACCCCAGTGTGCCCCTTGCTGGCGACCATATATCTAAACATGAAGCTATTCTCCAAAGTCTTGCCAACCATGAAGACCTGAACTTCCAAAGCTTAGTATGTAATTGGGACCCTCCTTTGAGAACACACCACACCAGCCCATACACAATGCAACTTAATGAGATGACTCCAGCTGCTGTCTCTATTTCTCTTTTCATGCTCTATTTTAATACCACTCTTAAATTCATTTTGCATTGCTGGATCACAGGCACCTCGGCAAGGCACCTGACATTCCTTCAGAAAATACATAGGGCATAACACAAACACACACTACAAAATCGCCTCTGCAGGCAGTAGGCTGCTACTCAAAAGGCCTTTGCATCTCCATCCCCTGACTGTTATCCAGCCCATCTGAGGGTTACAAACAAAGACATCAAGAATGTCATCCCTCTGGGTTGCCATGGAGAAGGCTCTACATCAGCACCCTGAGTCAGCACCCTGAGAATTTCACTTGCTCTTTGGAAGGTGCCTTAACTTGGTCAACTGTAAAACTTTATTGGCTGGGGTAGTTATGTATAGCTATGTATAGCTGGAAAGAATGACATTCGCACACTGAATTAGTGACCAGCAGACTACTCACATCTACGCGTACCACGGGAGAGGAAGTTGCCGAAGCATATGGAGGGGGCGGCGTCTCCGAGGCTATTTCAGGATCTTCCTGCTCACTCTCACTGTAACATTCTATAACAGGAAGAAATAAATGCTTCAGGTTTCAAGGCTCTGGTCGCTGATTCCATGATGTACAAGCAAGGTTTTCCTCCATCTGCCTATTGCGATTTCAATCTCACTCAAAAGGGGAGCATTCAAAAAAGAAAAAAAAAAAAAAATAGAAGGCAAGAAATTGGTGGCACAGCCTGGTGAAAAGCAACTCAAGAACAGGAGAAGCAAGTAAGCAAGTGTCCGCCTCCATGGCGGTTTCTGTTGCCAGAGACCATCCGGTATGCAAAATGGGGACTATTGTTTCTCAAGGGGAAAAAAAATAAACAATTCCTTTAAAAATGTGTGCGTCTTTATAACACCATCATCGGTGGAGATGGGAGCTGGCTGAATCTGACTGATGATGACTCAGCCAATGGTTGGTACCCCAAAAGAGCAAGAGGAGGACTAGGCTGAGCAAATGGGCCCAGTCACACACACACACAAAAAAAATGGAGATCCCCAAGGCAGAGCCTGGATGACAAAGCTTTAGAGGTACAGAGGCAACATCACAAAAGGTCTTAAACGCCAGGATAAGCCCTTCTCCACAGGCCTCTCTCCCCCAGTTGATGGCCAATGGATGCTTACCTTACAGAAAAGGGGACTAATGCGGTAGTTAGATGCCAGCTTCACAGCATTGGCCACTTTCCCATTTCTAAACTTCAGATTTCATAATCAAACATATAACCCTCTCCTTATGATGTCTGACTGCCCCGTGATCTGTGTTTCAGCACTGGTACATGTCAGGGACCCTGGTACCTGTAGCCTCTCTGTTCCCCACACTAAAGGCTAACAATATTATGAACATGTAGACTTGTGAGGCCCGAACATGGTGTGTCTCCAGCCTGATCTTCAGGTTCCAAGAAGACTTTCGAGGTAATTAATGTCAACGTACACCTGGTGGAAAGGTTAAACTCTCAGAGGAAACTGTGGGATGCAAGTGATCTGGCTGGATCATGACACATTCAGGTCTGTGAGTAAGAACTCTGTAAGGAGGGCACCAAAACATTTGCATTGGCAATTGTCTGAGTATCAGAGAAGCCTGCAGCTGCTCAAGTGTGGGTGAAGTGTGAAGTCACTTCGAGTTGGCAGGGAGGATCGGCTCCATGGTGAGCCTGTGTGAAGATGGCTGTCTGTACCTTCTAGATCCTTTCAAATGTCAAACTATGTTTCCCCAGGGTCAGCCTATACATAGAACCCGAATTGTCTCTCTTCATCCTGACTCATTCTATCCTAATGTTCTTGCTAACATTTCAGAAATGTAAAACAGAACAACATACCTTCATCCTTTGTGGTGGACTCCTGGTGGATTACTGCAAACCCAAGTTTGTTTAACCACCTAAGATTCAAATGGGAAGTAAATGTTTGACCAAATAGCCAGGCCCCTCAGCCACTCGCTCTTCTCCTTAGTCCCTGAAGCTGCTTCCTGCATCAGACTTTACAGAGAAATTCAGTCCTAATTCCACACTTAGCCTGAATATCTCCTAAAGCATCATGAGTTTGAGATGTGGAGACCTAAGATTTCTGGCTTCACAATACTTGGCTTCGGGGTGAGACTTTATCCAGTGGTTAAAGTAGAAAGTTAAATGAGATATTCTAACTATGAACAAATACGTCTTCTTTAGTAGTTATATATTTTAAACCTGCAGCCACCATCAAAGCACTGGTCATCAAATCCATCCACCTGACATTAAAGCTGTATCTCTATCAGTTTTTAAAGTTTATTGTCATCGTACACATGTATTATGTATTTGGAGGCCAGGAGACAACTTTGGGGAATCAGTTCTCTCTTTGTGCCTGTAAGTGTGTTCCAGGTGTTGAACCCACATCATCTGGCTTGTCTGGGAAGCTATTTTACCTATAGAGCTATTTAATAATGATTTCAGAAAAAAATATTCTTTGCTCAATAATTATAATTGATAATATCTGTTTTGAAAAAAAAAACATACCTTTATGGTAGAAAAATTGTTGTCAATAAGGCTTGTAACAGTAGGAAAAAATACCCTGAGTTAATAATTGTCCATTAACAAGAAATCAGATATATAACAATCTAGATTATGTGAATACTACATTATAATGAAACTAATAAACAAAAAATACAAGGGGATTTGTAATGACTCAGGGGGAAAAATACTGTTGAAAAGACATGCAAAGCCATAGTTTTGCCTGTCCTAATGTACTGCAAATTCACGTGTGTGCAATGAACTGATACACTCATACATGTACGTGGATTAGTGCACACAGTGTGAGGAAGGAGAAACATCACACTACACTGTCAAATGTGGATGACCCCGAGAAGTTGACTGGAAGGTGTGGAGAGCGACAGAAATCCCATGTGTTTTCTATTTTTTTGTGTCATTTAATTTTTACATGATGCTCAATATATTGCCTCACTAACATTTGAAAGTATATAGCAGGAAACTGGAGAGATGTTTCAGTGGGGTGAAGAGCTTGCCATCCAACCATGAGGACCTGGTTTTGGATTCCCAGTCCCCGCATAATAAGGGGGACAGTGGCACTTGCCTGTAAATGCAGCACTGGGACAGTGGGCAGGACGGGCAGATCTACAAGTCTCTCTGGCTAACTAGTTCAGCCAAAGTGATGACCTCCATGTTTGCTGAGGAATAATGTCTCAAACAATGAGAGCCAACAGAGGAAGGCACCCATGGTTGACCTCTGGCCTCCACACGTAACATACATGAACATCTGCATGCATGCGTGCACGTGAACGAACAGGTTATGTTACACAAATTCACAAAGATGTTACACACATTTTCTAAATCGGATAAAACACAATATATTTCATGGTTCGCTTTAAAAAGACTACCAGTTTTCAGTTTATACCTGATTTTATAATTATGAATAGCTGGTCCTTCCCTCCCCATAAACTAAAATATCAAAACATAAAAAGACAACGAAGAGTTTGAATTGAGAGTAACTGAAACAAGCAAAGATGTTTCTAAACTCTATTCCCAAGTGTGAATATACACCAAAATGGAAAGTCCACCCCTCCCCCAAAAGCCAAGTGCTTTCCTTGACACTGGGAATTACTAGCTGTAATAACCTAACAATGGTTTAGACTTCTATTTAGAGCTCCTCCTTCGTTGAGAACCTTCTGTAAATCTGCAGCATAGAGTCCCCATTTCTGGATAAATGCATGTATACACGAAAAGTTTAACACTGACATGAAAGATGGCGGCTGTTCCCTGGGAGTCTATTGTATACTAACTTGTTGGAAATGTGTGTGTTGAATGAGTACAAGTGTAAGAAGATGGATTCCCAAATAAGAGCATTCTTCTCAAGAACACCACCTGAGACAGGCAACAAATCCACATCTTTGCTTAGAACTAACTCTTCCATTACTCATAACTTACTCCTACATCTGGAAATTGAGGGTCATTGCAAAGTAAGATAGACTTAAACTGACTTTTCTTTACCCTTGAGATAAATGCCCTCCCCCAAAATGTACTTAGCCAAAGAGTTAAATGACTGAAAACTGAAACGACTACCTCTCCCTCCCTGTCTACCCCTCCCATAAGTCATTCCTAGATTCATTATTGGCTAGTCTCAACAGGCTCCATCAAGAGAAAGAGTTTCAGGTGCCACTGATAAAGAAACCTCTAGGTATCATCTGCATAATCTTGTAGAAGAAAAGACAAGCTTGGTAGTCCAGAGAGGTTCTCCCTTGTTGACTCTTGGAAGAATTGTCTTAAGAAGAAAAAAACTCAGGAATGGTTGTGGTGATTAGTTTCATGAGGCTGGCACAGCTTAGAATCACCAGAGCACAGCATCTCAGTGAAGGCTTTGCCTACATCAGGTTGGCCCATATGCATGTCTCTGGGCCACTGTCTTGATTGTTGCTGATGTAGGAAGACCGAAACCACTGTAGGAAGCACCATTACCTTGGCTGGGGTCCTGAACTGTATAGGAATGAGGAAAGTAAGGTAAAAATAAGAGAGCAAGCAAGCAAAGATCCAGGCCCTTGCTGTCTCTGCTCTTGACTATGGATAGGACGCTTGAAGTTCCTGCTTTGATTGCCCAGCAACAATAGACTGGAACCTAGAATTGCAAGTATAATAAACCATTTCTTCCTTAAGTTGCATTTTGTCAGGATATTTTATGACGGAGCAGAAATGAAACTAAGGCAACGATATTACAGATAGAAGAAATCATCATGTGTCTAGGAAAAGGCAAATGGACCATGTAGCCATGAGTCTCAAAAAGAGCAAGATTAAAATCATCCTTTAAAACATAAAGACAACTGGAAAGATTCAGAATCAGAGCCCAGGCCACCTGAAATTCAGATTTCAATGTATAGCTTGTTTATGAGTTGGAAAAGGATACACTAACAGAATTTCAAGTTAGTCAATGCTCTTCATAGCACAGACTGGCAATGCGATTTAACCTTGACTGTGGTGACAGTTTAATTACTAGCCAACAATGGAAGAGATATCTATAGCTGGAACTCATACAAGACCTTCTGTTAAGTAGGAACTGCAAATGGAAAGAAAGTCTATAAAGAGTGAAGATGGAAACAAAGGCTGAGCTGGTGGCAGCCAGGAACAGGAAGCTAAATAGCCTTGAACTGTGGCTTAGAGTGTCTGGAGTGCAATGGATTCCAACAATCGCATAAGAGTCTAACCTCCTCTTGACTGAAAATGGATTGTTCTGCGTAGGAGACACACACTAAGTAACAATGCACTCAGAAGAACTATTTATCTGGGATGCTGTCTTTCAATCAGCCCTTGTTGAGAAGATGAAAGCTATTTTTGAAAGGATCAGCCCCAAGATGGGTGGGGAAGGTGGTAACAGGGATAAAGCTGAAGATATGTGATGCCGAGGATGCTCTTGGAGAAGCTATCCGGGTGGGAAGGTGGGCAGCCCTGTCTCCCTGACGCTACAGGCCAGAGACAGCCCTGTGAACCCCAGCAGTGACTCAGCTGCAGACTGACAGTCACCCTCTCTGGGTTCTAACTACTTCTTGGTGAGAGCACTACCCTCTTCTGAATACTTGCACAGCATGGGACAGCAAATCAGCTGGATTGAGTCACCAGTGCCATCAGAGATGAGTGATGGCATTTGAAGGGTATACTCCCTTTCTTGATCTGTCTGTTCTTTTTATCCCCCTCAGTTGCTTGAGAAAGGCAAGGGAGGGGCAAAAGGTATGATCATAAAGAGTGTGGAACAGACACTCTTTTGTCTGTCAAAGACATGTTTGAAAGACGGTTCCTTTTCTGACTACTAACCCATGGCTCCTCCAACTTCCTGTGAGCAATTTGTCCTCATCTAGAGAGATGAGGGTAAGCTAAGTGGGTATAACAAATGAGAAGGCTCCTGGCTAGACAATGCAGCAGAAGAGATGACCTGAAGGAGGTTGGAGGTGTACGATGAGAGATAGCATGTATTTTATTTAGTTTTCTGGAACAAGAAGGCGAAGATGGATCATGTATGGAAGATAAGCAATGAAACTAACATGTACAATAGATAGCAATGCTTCAGTATAAACTATGAGTGGAGGAATTGTGGGAGGGTTTGACTGTTACTGCCCAACATCATTGGCAACGGGTTATATGATAGATGTTCCATAGATATTAAAGTATTATATGATTGTCTTGAAGACATCAATAACAGTCTTTATAAGTTAATAGGATGTCCTCTGATGCCTCAAGGCAACACCTCATAGACAGCTTCATTCAAATTACAGCTGACACAATGCATCTTCATCTAAATCGGGAGTAAGTGAGTGCATCGACTTGACAAGAGCAAGCCAGAAGTAGAGCTAGGATCTTTTTTTAAAGCCAGGTACACAGGAAGTAAATGTTTGGGTGACACTTGGAGAAACAGGTGGTAAGTCCATGAGCCTTTGTGATACATGATAGAAGCTACAGAGACTGCCTTAAGATGTGGAGAGCTGGGAGACTGGTTCCCTGACTCTTTGGGTCCTTCTCCTTGTGATGCAAATGCTCCACATCACACCACCTTCTGTCTCCTCTCATTGCCTCCATAAGAAGAATCTCACAACTACTCCCTAAGACAGCCATTTAGATAAGTGTATGTCCCCAGATGACTACACATGCTAGAGAAGAAAGCAGGATGGTTTTGTAGTTGCTAAGGGAATTAACAGAACAAACTTAAATAGCAAAAAATAAATAGGACAATAACTGACATGGTTGTTGGCTTTAAAATTCTGATGCCTGTCCAAGGTAAGTTGATTGTTTTAGAGACTGGATGTGACAGTCTCCTCTACTTACACGTTCATTTCCTGCAAATTCTCTGCTGCAAAGTAGAAGGCTTTGATCTGTGGGTGGTTGATCTTGAATGCACTAGAAAGGAGAAAAGCACATGTGTGAGTGTTTTTAAAGTAATTGTATTAAATACCTATTATCTGGCCCCTCTTTCACTTAGTGAAGTGAGAGTCAATTTATCATGTCAGAATTGCATCTTAGCCTCTCAGTGTCCATTTAAATGTGTGTGTGTGTGTTTATCTTTTTTTACTTGCTAACTATTTGAAGGTGTAGAGACAATACATTCAAGTTGAGAGTCCCTGAACTGCTACTGAATGGTATTTAAATCAATTCATTCAAGCAAGATATTATTTAAATTCAACCAAATATACAGTAGAAGTTTAGCCATATGAAAATAATCAGGAATGCAATTCCCACACCACATAATTCTTCAGAAGTCATAGAGATAAGGGACTCTGTATTGGTAAAGGAGAAGAACAAATTACATATTAGTTAAAGGAAATTTATAGCCCATCGGTGATAGCAAGCAAAATGTTTTTAACTCACCAATCACACCAGAAGTTTTGAAGAACAGGACAGAGTTGTTTTGTTTAATAACTAATCAAAACCCACAATCATCAACACACAGAATACAGAACAAGACGCAGCTGTTACACCAGTATAGCAAAGAATAAAAGCTATTACTGGTTCCCAAGGGAACAATGCAGTGCCTGTCAGAGAAGAAATATTCCTTTCTGGTAGTAAAGGAGAAGACATTGAAGAAAGAAAGAGAGAAAGACAGAAGACGTAATAGTAAGTCACAGGAGGATGCTGTCTTGAAATGGTCATGTGACCAGAGTGGATACCCAGCTCTCTAGGGAGCTCTTGGCTGTTTCCAGACCCTCCAGGCTCTCTTCTTCTTAGCAGAACAGGAACCTCGAGCTTGAGCCTACTTCATCCCCACCAATGCTCATACTTATACTACAACAGGATACAATCCCAACCCAGTGCATCAGAGCACCGAATGCCAAGGCTGGTACTAATAACTGGTACCAAAAACTAAGATGACCCAGTCTTGCTGTAGTAGGGTCTACAACTCTGGTGAAGGCCAAAACCTTCACATTGATACCCTTGCCTTTGTGTGTGTTGGGTACAGGTGGTAAAGCAGTTAAAACTCATGCACTGCCTGAGTGGACATGCCAGAAAATGAGAAGTTAACATTTCTATGTACATTTTCTATAAATTTTACAGTGCCAACCCACAATGCTCAAAATTATCAGACATTTGAACTGTACCTTCATCCACTTCCAAATCAACACATTACTAGGTGAACATTGAAAATGGCTATGATCCTGGCCAAGGGCTTTCATGGGGAGAAAAAGGAAAAGACTCACTGTTTTTTCTTGCATTCAGAGGCTCTTTCCACTGTGAAATCTGGCAGGTTGACAAATCCATCAGCTTTCTCTGCCTGAAACAAACACATAGCACACACAGTAATAAATGCTCAGATGATGGATTTCCTCATACTGACAGCATGAACTAGAGAGAGTGAAAGTGAAATGAAGTAGAATGTTCGTGAAGCAGCATTAACTAGCCATGGACTTGGGTACAGTTTATGGGAGAAACTAGTAAAAACATAAATGAGAACTTTTCATAAGCAGTAACGTGAGAGCCAAGCCATGGAAGTGCACACCTTTAATCCCAGAACTCAGGAGGCAGAGGCAGGCAGATCTCTGTGAGTTCAAGGCCAGCGTGGTCCACAGAGCTAGTTCCAGGACAACTAGGGCTACACAGAAAAACCTTGTCTCAATAAATAAAAGATAACAAAAAAGAACTGACAAGATACAGCTTAGGGCTGATTAATATACAGCAGGTTCTGTGCCTGCCCCCACTCCCCTTCTGTCCTTATGAAACCCACAAAGCTAACCAATCTATGTCCTGTTTCCTGCTGAACCCAGAGGCATGCTCAGCATCACTTCCCCGCCACAGCGTGGTGAGCCACAAGTACAGGAGGTAAAACCTCATCAGCAAGAAGCCATGAAATGGTGGACAGAGCCCAGGACTTGAAGTTGGCAAACACACAGATATGCATTGCTGGCTGTTGGGACTTTAGGGAACCCAAATAAACACAGCACTTAACAGACATTCAACAGGAATTACTTCTGCCCCAAATGTGTAGGCAGTGGTGTTTGGGGGGTTCAGTAGATTGACATCTTGTAAAATCCTAGTGCCATGACTCTTGTAGGAGAAAGTCCCCAAGAAAGAATGACACAGTGGATGGCATAAGATGCACGTTGCTTTAAATCAACAAAACTTCACAGAAAATGTCTCAAGACCCCACCTCTCTACAAACTAGTTGATCTATAATGAATGAATAAAAGTCAAAATGATCCACAAGGAAGTTGAGTCATTTGCCATGATGGAGATCATCTTCTTTCAGGCACAATAATATCCCTGAGTATCGAAACACAATTAAAAAAGTAAATTGTAAATTAAATGGCAGATATTAGGAGTTGAACAAAATTTGATTTTGAAATTACATTATTAATTTTGAAATCAGCTAGCTGTAAGATTTATTCCAGGGTGATCTTAGTTGACATCATTATTTTGTCTCTTTTTCATATCTTTACTTCAGAAAAATTAAACTAGTCAACTTCATTCCTAGCCTCTATCTACTAGATGTCTCAGTTTATCTGAGTATGTACCTACATGTGCTCTCTTACAAGAGCTAAACTTCAATTCTCTTGAGAATTTCTCTCTTGAAAATATATACACACACAAGTACATTCTGAGTACATATATAGTTAATGAGATATTTAGTTACCACCTGGTGGTGGCTTCACAAATCTCTTAAAAAAAAAACCACCACATAAAGTGTTCAAGGGATGAGTTGAAACATGAGTTGATATTTTATAAATCAACTTCCTGTGGTATTTTTTTCAATTGCAATTATATGAATAAATGGAATTTTGGAAAACCTAGGTCCCATCAATTCCATGGCTAGAAACATACAAAAAGCAACCAAATACAATTGCTCAAGTATATATGCATAGTCACAGAAACATTCTCCACAACAGGCAACAGACCAAAACACAAAATGACCATCAATAAACTGTAATAAATCCATATACAGAAAGATTATGTATAGCCACAAACCCTAGGAAAGACTGGCATATGCTGTATAGATAAAACTTGAAAATATCCTGTTAAATGTAATATTTTTGTCAAAAATTATTTGATTCCATGTATATGAAGTATTTAGAATAAGAAGTACATAAAGAAAAAACACAGAGATATATTACAGGCCCTGAGGAATGAACAATTGGGCACAACTGCTTGAAGAGGATCAAGTTTTGTCTTGTAAATGTTTTGAAACTAGATAGAGAAACTCAGAGAAAGAGACAGAAAGCACTCTTGGGGACCATCACAGAAAATGAGCAGAAAGACTGTAAGAGGTTAAGGAGGACTATAGCAAAAGTATCTTCAAGACATGACAAGGCCATTTCACTTATGAACTCAGGGCTGTGGTTGCCTATAGAAGACTTGTACAAGATCAAGCCAGTCAGCATTCTAACATGGAGATGAGATGGCCTTATGAGCTCCACACGCCAAACCAGGAAATTGTTATCATTAATGGCTTCTCAGGGATGGGGAGTCAGTCTTCTCCTAGAGTGTGTTGGGGTGGGGAGATAAAGGATGTATATTAGAGGAGATAGAGAGGGAGTAGGGGTAAATATGGTCAAAATATATCATACGACATTCTCAAAGAATTAATAGGATCGTTTAAAAAATGAAGTAAAAGCTAAACAAGTCATGGATAGAGAGATGACTTAGCAGATAAGAACATCTGCTGTGCAAACATGGCAACATAATTTCAGATCTCAAACACCCACATAAAATGCTGGGCATAGTATAATGCATGCCTATAACACTAGTGCTCTGGGAGACAAAGATGGGAGGGTGTCTGGGATATCTGGCAGTCAGCCTAGCTCTAGGTTCTGCGAGAGATCCTGGCTCAAGAGAATGAGGGGGAGAGTGATGGATTCGAATGACTGAGATGCTCCTTTTGATCTCCATGCACACATATGAGACTGTACACTCCACAGTGCACACATATGAGACCACACATGCCACAAGTGCATGATGAACCAATGAATGAATATACTAAATAAGTCGCTGGGAACTAAGGTTTTTCTCATGAAAACTGGTTTGCCCACTGAGAGAATAGGTTGTTGTAAGAAGGTGCCTCATGTTCTGGGAACCCTTTGCACACAACCACTATGCCTCCTTCTTCTCCATCATACATGCTATATGTGGTCCTTGCTGGAAGCCAAGAGGTTCCAGCCCCGGCCTTCAGTATCAGCCCCAGCATCCCCCTTATTTATGAGCCACCCAGCCTTCAGTATTTTGTTATAGAAAATGAACCAAAACAATCCTTCCCAGAAATTCATGCACGTAAATACAAAGTTGAGTTATGGTTACATCTTCCACAGATTGTTCGTTCATCTAGTCCTACTATGTCATGTCCTGTCTATCGTCGTTAGCTTTCTGTTAAATTAATGCAAAAGCCTCCAAAGCCAGTCCCGCTCACTCTTTCTAATTCTCTCCTTTAATCCAGTATAGAATCCAAGTAACAGCCACAGCAAATCTCTACAACGTGAACATGCTTCATGTCACTCCTCTAATTAAAACCCTGTGTGGTTCCCACTTGCTCTTTGGATGAAGCCTAAGTACCTCAGCAGAAAGCTGAGCCCTAATTAATTCCACAATTTCACTTTCTCCAATGCCCCTGCCCTCTACTCAACCAAAAACAAACTGAAAGATTAAAACAAAGAAAAGTATGTCCTTATAGAACAAAATTAGACACCCAATTCATGTCATGACATGCGCCTCTAGGCAAGCTTATTTCATGTGGAAATCACATTTTAAAAAAGCAATCAAAAATGAAACATACAGGGGGTGAGAAGCTGGTAAAGTGCTTACCACTTGAACATACAGATTTAGGTTCAATCCCAAGAACACATGGAAAGAGCTGAGCACGGTGTCTCACAACTATCATCCAAGCACTGGGGAAGCAGAGACAGGAGGGTCCCTGGGCCTTGTAGACCAGCCTGTCTAATCCAGTTAGGGAACTCCTGTGTGAAAAGGTATGGAGGAAGGTGCCCTACATAGACCTGTAGGCTCCATATACACACACACACACCACCACCACCACCACCACCACTAACACCAACACCCATAACCAAAACACACAAACATTGCTTTTACTAATGTTTGTATTCATTTAGAGGTAAATTAATGGATTTGGCAAGCTGGCTCATTGCAGGTAAAGGCGCTTTCCACCAAGGCTGACAAAGGGAACTCTATCCCCAGGACCAAAGATGTAGTGTAAGGAAAGAACAGACTCCTCTGACCTCCACAAGCACACCGAGACATGCCACCAATAAACAATGCAGTTTCGTTTTAACTAATGAAAGATAAATTACGTATCTTTGCTTCACTTTCTGCATAACTGTAAAGGGTGAGGCTCTTCCAAATAGAGATCCAAAGAAACTTGAGTGGAGCCGCTGCACAGGAACCCTCCCTCTCACACACAGCAGCTCCTTGTCACTATTCTGAAGACATCTGAGCTGTGTTCAAAGTCACAGCAGCTGTGTCAAAAATGCCCCTTGCTTACTTAACCTGCAAAAAAGAAAAGCCTCAGAAGTGGCAATCACAATGGGTAACTTCTCATGGAATGTCAGGTTTCTTCTCCTCCTTTCAGATCTGTTCCTGCCTGATCCATTAAGAAAAAGAAAAGACAAGAAAACTGACTTGAGTGGTATCCTTCCCTTTAACGATTCCTAACGTTCTAAAAACTCACCTGACAGTCATGTAATGGGACCTGCTAATTTCCCCAGAATCCAGAACCCTAATGGGGACTTTAAAAGCATTGTCCTTCAACGGCTGTACACACTCCCCAGTCTTCAGTGAAGCTGAAGTCCTCCTGCCTCCTTCCCCTGGTGCCTCCGACTCCCTGAGCACCCCCACAATCCAGCAGAACCATTAGGCAGAGCCAAACTCTTACTCTGTCAAAACTGGTGGAGTTCAAACATCCAGGACAGGAATAAAGTGACTGGTCCAACCTCCAGTGCCAGCCATCCATTGTTCATCTCTCCCTAAGACTCTACTCTCTCTTCTCTCTCACTAAAAGCTTCCATAATTCATCTACTCAACAATTATCTTGCTGTGATACAAGTGTGAGGAGACAGTAGCAAGCAAAGCAGAGACCTCATCTCTTCAGAGAAAACAGACAATAAGTTCAACATGAACCATAGAGATTACATCTTGTGTTTTTGGTTTTTCAAGACAGGGTTTCTCTGTGTAGCTTTGTAGAACAGGCTGGCCTTGAACTCACAGAGATCCACCTGCCTCTGCTGGGATTAAAGGTGCGCAGCAACACCACCACCGCCCGGCTAAGAGATTACATCTTGCAGTTGTGTAATCATGTGAGGCTGATTGGATGAGCATCACAATGGAGATGTGGATGTGAGCAGGTCAGATTGCCTGCTGCTCCCTGATGTTACTAAACCCTACCACCTGACCTTCTTAGGTGACTTTCCAAGAGTCATAATGGGTGGGACCTGTGCCCACAAGTCTGGGACAGGTTCCCTCCTATTTGTCTTCAGAGCTAGAAATGGGCTTTCTTCACAGTCCTTTCAGGGTGATGTGACCACGTTGTTTGCCTGATTCGCCTACAGACCAGAGTATCTTGAAGGGAGCAACTGTTTCATCTATATATTATTTATAAGGCAATTGTCCATTATGTGTGGAAAAACCTATACAAATGCTATGAATGACTGAGTGATGGAACATGATCCACACACACCCCCCCCCAACCTTTGGTAATAAAGAAAATATTAAAATGAGACGTGGAAACTGCTTTGGAAAACACTTCAGCATTTTCTAAAAATCTCAAGCATATAATAACTGCACAGCCCAGTAATTCCACACCTGGGTACCTATCCTCCCCTCCCCCAAGAAAAAAGAAAACTCACAACCATGAAAAAAGTTCCACGCAAATATTTATAGACACATTAGTCATAGTATCCCCAAACAGGAAACAACCTGAATGTCCATCAGTGGATAACTAAGCGGCATAGCGTGCTCATGCTAGAGTGATAGAGAACACTACCAACACTAGAAAGGAATAGCCACACATGCTATATAAGCCTCAAGAACATCACTGATTGACAGTACAGAAGACAGTATGTTACTCTGTGTCTCCATTTTTACGAAGTTTGTGAAAGTAGAAAGTGAAGCAAAGGCTTGGGGTGGGTGGATCTAGGATTTAACGGCAAAGGGACACAAGGAGTTACTGTGGTCCTAAACAATAGATCTAAAATCAGTTTGTTATCTTGGTTAAATCCATGAGAGGATGTGAATGGATGAGTTGGTATTATGATAAAGTAAACAGATTTCAAATAAGCTGGAAACACGAGATGCAGCACAAGTTTGGGGTCTAAATACTGTGAATAAAATTCCTCTTGCATGGTTATCGTGAAACTCAGAAGGTGCAATCCAAGTTTACGTGGCTATTGTGACTTAGAAGATGCAACGCAAGTTTATGTGGTTACCATAAAACTCAGAAGGTATCAGCCAAGGTCTGAGGGTCCACTGGGCCTGAATGTGACTGGCTCAAACTTTCACACAACACCGAGACCATGCTCTTCGGGTTAAAGGTTCACTATGCAGTCAAAGGACCTGACACATAAATATTTTACATAAAGCTTGCCATACTTTAAAATTTAACTGAAACGGGTCATCAAATCCTGGTATTTAAATTGAAGGCCACAGAAGCTTTCGTGAGGGAAGGGTCAGTGAAAATACTTTACACTTTTATAATGGAGGACATATAATAATAATAAAAAATATGATCAACATGGAGAAAGAATGTTAGTATGAACTATAGCTTCTGTGGCTATCTAATGACATGTCATGGTAGGTTTGCCAACCGTAACAAATGTGGCTCTCCACTGAGGATGTAGATGCAGAGGGCTGGGCAGGAATGTCTGTGCCTGCGTAGGCTCCAGAGTAATTGGGAAACAGTACCAACCACACCTGGGAAACAACAAGCAAAGAAAGTGTGTTTGGCTTGGCCTACTCTCTTTCTACCTCCCACTCATTCCTCTTTCCCCCCCCCCTTCCTCCTTGTTCTTATATATATAAGAATCAGGTCTCACAGCGCGTAGGGATGAAATACCTCAGGAATGTGCTTAAGAGAAACAGCTAAGAGCTAGCGTTGGCTGAGCACTAAGCATATGAAAGTACCTTCCTCTGCCTTTTAGATAAAAATTAATCCTATTTTCAGTATCGGAACTCATGAGGCAGGTGACTTTTCAGCCCACAAGGGATGCTGTTGTCCCATGAAGAAATTGTACAATATTCATAAATTTCCAGAACACAGAACAGGGCCCACAAATGAGCCATTCTAATGTGGAGATGGACGACCTTGCTGTGCCCACCAAAGAGGGCTAAAGGAAAGGATAGAAGACTCCAGTTAACATCTGACTTAGGAGAAAGAACCCTGACTGGAACAGGACATCTGTCGCCAAGCCACTCACTGGCTGATTTTAGGCAAGGCATATGAGCTCCCTGAAACAAATATTCCCTGGTGAAACAGAAGGCATAACCAGTGTCTTCAAGCTAAGTAGAATCAACGTGCATGTATATAATACCATAAGATGCTTCAGGCCATAGAACGTTAAGAAAGTATTGTCATTCATCCATAAGAAAAAAGAGAGATAACTCAGAAGGAGAAATTTGACATCAAACAGGCTTCTTGACTCCATCTCCTTCCCTGATACCTGGAACAGCTGTGTCTGTCCAGGTTTTACCTTGTCATTTTTGCATCATACCGATGGCTGTGAGGATAAAAATTAAATTACTGGGAACATAATTATGGTTGCCAGCTTGCTAATCTGTTTGCACATTATTTGGGGTGTATTTTATTGAAAATAGTATTGCATTTGGGTTTATGTGATATTATCCTATAAATATAATTATATTTGATCCCTAGAGGACTTCATTTTACAGGTGCCTAGAAATACGTATTCTATATGGAAGACGATTGGTAGATGCCTTTGGATAATAAACAAAAGCCACAAGTTCTTACTGAATCCAGAGATTCTCAATGTGTTATTATTCTAAATGTGGACCACAATGGTGCTGGGATGCTGAGGCCCCAGCAAGAGAGAGAATCAGGGATCTAGGGTAGGCAGAGAATGTGCAATTGATGCTGATGGTGAACCTAGCCAGGGAATGCTAGCCAGACTTCCAACCATCCACATTGCATCTCTTTGCTGGAAAGGTCTTCTGGGCCATGACTTCACTCTTCTGACTTGCAGAGATTCACAAATCAAACCCTTGAATGGGATCCTTGCTCATGACTGAGAGAACTTGGTGTATAAATAACCCAGCCATTGACCCTTGGCATGCAAACTCTGGATTGTGTGTTTTTCAAAAATATTGAATTCCCCAGATAGACTAAGCTTGGGTTACCGGCAGCCATCCTTGGCTATTCTCTGACATCTCTCATTTGTCATTACCTTTCCAAGCTAGCTGTTACTCTAGGTTTGTGCTAAAGGCACAGATTGAACAGATCACCAATGATAAATACGCACAAAAGTGTCTACACCAAGTAAACACAAAATGTCCATGCCATTGTTCTCAAAACAATACAGTAGCAATAATTTGCTTAATGTTCACATTGTATTGGGTATTATAAGTAATGTAGAGATGGTTTAAGAAATAAAGAAGGGTGCGTACAGATTACACTCAAATGCTACACTGTTTTGAACCTGAGCATTCAAGGTTCTTGGTATTTATGAGGAGTCCTGGGCCTGATCCACCACACAAACCAGAAACCAACCATCTTTCCTGCAGTTCTCAAATAAACAAGTATAGCCAAATCCTCCTCTTGGGATTAGCCAAATTCTCCTCTGAGAAACCTAAGCCAATCTGCCTTCACTTCCTACCTTGGGGTGGGAGATTCCTATTCAAAGTGACCAATTGTGACAACACAATTATCCTTACAATCCCTCCTCATTATCACCTCCTAAGAAACACCCAAGGATTCAGCCACCTCACTACCATAGTAGGTCCTCCTGGAGAGGGGACAATGAGGTAGCTGGTGTCATCTCACATGTCTGCCCCAGCTTTCTTGGCCACTCTACTTAGACTCACAAATCCTCCTCCCCATGGAATCATGTAATAAGTGAAAATATGTTGTTCTTACAAAGGGACTCATTCCAGAGACATTGTTTCCAAAAACAGTTAAGACAGAACCTTCATCATTTAAAACATCAGTGAGTGTTCTCCGCCAGGAAAAATCTCAAAACATGTATGTCCTTGATGAGCTACCCCCCTGGCCAGCCTCACCTGCTTCCCTAGAAAAGGCTTTTCCTTTGCATCCATGCAAGACAGCTCCTTCACCAGCATAGACCAACGAAAGTTAAGAAGTAAAGATGAAAGGGAAGTTTTTGAAAAATTTGATTGACTTTCATTATTATAGAATAAACAATACATCTTGATAGCTAATAAATTGGACATGCCGCCCAGAGTTACAGCAAGAATAGTGAGATAGTTGCTCACAGGAAAGCCACCCAGATAATATTGTAGCTTGGGCAAGAGAGATATTTGGAAGATCACACTCCTAGCTGAGAAGTTACTGATAACTGATGCCTACTAGGGGAGGGGAATATGCTTTCTTTAAGAGTGTGGCCTCTGATGGGTGAGCTATAGACCCATGAGTCTGTGGCTAACACAAATTAGACTTGGATGATACAGATATATTAATATATATGTATATGTATACATATGTATACATATATATTTAAGACAGAGCAAAGGGCGCATGGGGGTTGAAAGAATTTAAGAAGAGGAGTGAGAACAAATATAACCAATATATATTGCTTGCAAAATGTGGTTCTGAAATAATTAGCCAAAAGTTTACATAAAAATAAAATTTAAATGAATTCATGTTCACGTTGAAAAGACTAGCAGAAGAAAAAAAGGGAACATTATATAAGATTTAAATGATGTGTGTGTCGATACTAGAGATTTAGGAGCAATACAAATAAGTAATAACAATAAATGTTAATCCTTGAGATACCACAGTTATGAGATAGCACATAATCTGCCATCATACAATGTATATTACATCTTCAAGCTTTCCAATCTCCCTAGGCTGTTTCCCTGAATTCCATGAATATCATTAAGATACTATTGAAGGCCAAGCGACAGAAACAACAGCTCTGCTTTAAAACAAGCAAACAAAAAAACAGCCTAAACATTTTTTTTTAAGACAATACACAAATGGCCAATAAATGCAAGGGAAAGATGCTCATAGTCACTGTGCATTAAAGAAATGGAACCCTAACCACAATGAGATGTTTATCACCTCGAACTCATTAAGATAGTGAGTACCAAAAATAAACCAGTAATCTAATCCTGAGAGAGTCCTAGAAAAGCTGCAAGCCCTGTGCATTATCGGGAGGAAGGGAAGAGAGCAGTCACTACAGAAAACCATTTCTGCAAAAACTAAAAATATGATTATCCTGGAATCCTGGAATTTCCCTTCTGCATATGTACCCAGAAGAATTCAAAGCAGACCCTCAAAGATGTATTTGCAGGTCCTTAGAGCAGGGACACTTGACAACAGATAAAAGGTAAGAACAACATGAATGTCAATGGACACAGATGGATGACCAAATGCAAAGTGTGGGTACATTAGGATGTCCTCAAGAGGAAAGGGAACAGAAACTTGAAGATGTTGTACCAGCCACAAATGAATAAATGCAATGTGACCGTAATTACTCTGTAGGCACACAGCAGTCAAATTCGCACTCACAGAAAATCTTTGGTAATTGCAAGGGACCAGCAGAGTTTCAGTTTGGCAAGATGAAAAGGGATCAGGAGATGAGGCCGGGTAGCACTAGACTGCACCCTTTAAATCACTCAAGAAACCTTTACGTGTGTGTACGTATGTAAATATACAGAGTCAGTATTTTAAAACAAGTAACTTTTCAGATTTGCAGCCAGTATTCTAAAGTCATTATTCTTCCATAGAGGATGGGAGTATGCAAACTCAAGAGCATCATGGGCTGATGGACAATATCTTACTATCTCTTTAACGGGGGGGGGTGTGTCATACTCCTGTCTGTGCTTCTCTGTAGCAGAGAAAGAAGCTGAACCCCCAAAGACAGCATGTGCAGTATCATGGTGTGACCTGCCCACCCCCACCCCCGCCTCTGGGCCCAGGGCCATCTTCTTCCTCAGTATACCATTTCCTTGCATCCTTTCTGAAGACACTGCTTCAAATGTTGCCCCTTAAATCCTAACCCCTTAAATATATTCAATCTTATGTTCTTACGTTCTTTTTTTTTTTTTTTTTTTTTTTTTTTTTTGCTTGCATAGCTTCCTTCTGAAACACACTGTATAGAAGATTAAACGCAGAGCCCAGTGACCAATGAGCTTATCAGGCAGGCTGTCTGTGGGACCAGCTGGCTCTGTCCCTTAAAGGGGCTCCTCACAGAGGGGTGATAAATCTTCAAGGAAAGACTTCTAAGGAATCCTTACATTAGAGCACAACTTCAGCTTCCACGGGTTACTTCTTCTGCCTAGAAAACATACTTAAGCCCACATCAATCTCCCCTTCAATCCCAGATCACCTGACCTGCTCCTGCAGAGAAGGTACCACCCTGTGGGAAAATATCTGAAGCCTCCCCCTCTATATGAGTCGGTAGGCACCTTTTCAGGATAGGATGTGGTCACCAAGAGGAACTACTTCTGGTACCCAAGACTCCTTAGCAAAATCCTGTATCCTAAAGCCACAATCCCCGAGCAGGTGTGTTTCTGCTAACGCATGCACAAAATTGTTGTTCTTTGTATGTGTTCCTTTCTTGTCTTTATGATGCTTTTTAATCTGCATTCACAGCTCTCAATTCCCTCAAAGTAAAGATAATGTCCTTGGTCAGTTTATTAATAGAAAAAAAATGAATACACATAGATTTACTTCAGTGATCTCCCTGTTGATAAATCTGATGCATATATAATTGTACATTAATATTTATGAATATGTATCCTGCATGTATATAAATAAATTATATATTAAATATATATGTCACTCCTTTAACTAAGTGAGCACGTGTTGGGAGTTTTCCATCTGTTAGCTTGATTTTAGTAAAAAGCATTCTCTTTTTAAAACCCAAGGATTGACATTAAATGAATGAATCATCATGGGGAGGTCACCTGTCACTAGAGTGTCCCATGTCACTTTTACACACTGTCAACATTGCCTCTTCTCTGCTCTAACACAAATTCTAGGCTGGCATAAAAGTCCACCTGTTTCATGTCACTAACTTACTTTTCTTCGCTGTAGAAATGGTTCAAAACACTGAAGTTTTCTTTGAGATACACTCAGAAATAGGATTTCACTAAGCAAAAACAGAGTCTTGGGAGGTGAGACACCTATAATTCTCATTGTAATGAAACCCTATCAGTGAAGATATGAGAAAATGTTATATGACTCATTGATAAGTAACATAAAATTAAAATGAATTACTCTCCCAAAAAAAATATTGATGTCTACTATGTATTTTTACTTTCAGAGTTTAAAGAGACAGTTGAAATCACACAAATGGGCCAAGAAGGTGGCTCAGCCAATAAAGGAGCTTGGCACAAAATCCTGGTTACTTGAGTTCAAATCCTGAAGCCTATATAAAAGTAGGAGAGAACCAATTCCACACAGCTATACTCTAACTTCCACATGCCCCAGGCAAAACATACACACACACGCACACACACACACACACACACCATGCATTCACATACACACAATAGCAAAGTTTTTTTTAAACAAGCCACTTATGCAAAGTTTGTCAATGAAAACAAACAAAATTTTCCCAACCTATGGCAAATTCACTAAGATATTTTCTCAGAATTTATGCTTAGAGCCAATTACTCATGAAAGTAATCATAAAGGCCAAAAAGATGGCTTCTTTCAAGAAGTTAACCATGCATTGTTTTCTGTTAGCTGAAAGAAAGGCTCTCCATATTTGCCGAAACATTCAAGACAGGTCTCTTATAAATAGAGAAATTCTGGCTTTCAAGTAAGGTTTTTTCTGGAATGGTCAATTCTGCTTAAAGCTCAAGCAGAAAAGATGCTCTGCTTCTAAGAAAAGCACCTTCCACACTGAAGCTCCTCTGAGAGTCATGTTTTGTCCACATGTGACAGTTACCACGGATGCATTGCCGTGCAACTATGTTGATGGTCAGGGGAAACAGCCACCTTTACACAGATAAGTGGGAGCCTCAGAGGATGGAGAACTCTGCAAGGTGTGTGTTCAGCCAGACACCGCCCTGCAGAAGGCAGAGGTTGGCCTGAAATTTCCATGAAACAGGGTCAGGTGGTTTACTCAATAGCCCCACAGCTCTCCTGGACTGTTGCTGCAGCAACACAAATTACATCAGTATCAGTTGATTTATACAGCAAATCCCGTCAAGTCTCTAGTAATTGTAAATGAAACATGGATAACACAAAAGTAACACAAATGTAGCTGATAATAAACTGATACAAAATTCTACATTGTACCCACAAATGCTTTCGCAATTCTCGTGTTATTTTCCCAGGTACTAAGGCTTGGAGATCAGTCTCATTTTAGCCTCAACTACTATGTCCTGTGTTCTCTACGTGTTGATCCTTTCATGGGTGTGGTGTGTTCCAGTTCTCACTGTTAGGAGCCACATCTCAATACTTGCATTTTCTGACCAGCTCCTAGACAGGTTTCCAGCAATACACTCCTTCATGGCTGATTGCTGCTGTGTTCATATTATCACACGCCCATCTCCTACCAACTCGAGAATCTTCCCTAGGCCCCTCCTGTCTGTAGTCCTGCCTATTTGTCAAGTGTATGTCTGAGTTCCCTCTTTACTGGGCCCAGGTCACTTGTCAAAGGGAGAGACACACAGTCTACAGAAAAGAGCCCGGCTCTTGTGTTGGAATATTTCAAGGTTAATCCCATCTCCTCCAGTTACTTCTCCAGAGGCTCTGAGCCTGTCCCTCCAGCTCTTCCCTTTCAGAAAACTCACTTGAAAAGCAGGAATAATACAATTGATGTTGAGTGGTTATATGAAAATTAGACATTATGTCCACAGTACTATGTTGGTTCTACTCATTCACGCTATCTAGCCCGCCTTTGTTCACATTAGACCTCTGACTCAAGATGCTCACCCTTCCCGCATTTTCTACTCCCAAAGCTTCAAAGAAGGTGGTAATCAGGGATAGGAAAAACTATGAGGAATATATTACAATGTGGGGATCCTTTTGAGTAAACCCCAAATTCAGTTGTATTTTTTTTAAGCATAGAAGTGGAAATCCCATTAATGGGAGAAATACTTAAATAAGAGCTCATTTCTCAGAATCCCCTGGGCAAAGCAAGTACCAATGATTTCTCATTCCCATTTGCTTGGGAAATCAACAAATAATAACCAAGTACTTATTAAACACCAGACACTAAGGGACTAACGATATAAACCCATGATCTTGCTATGTAGACATAATGACCAATTATGGAAGACAGGAGTGTGACACACATTCAAAAATAAGGATGCATGTGGCAATCAAACTATCATAAAATAATATAAAAGGAAGAAGATGGGGCATCTAAGTTTAGCTCAGAGGATAAGTCCGCGTAGAAGATGTGCTATCAAATTCAAATGTGACTCTTATGAAGAGGGGAAGGTTTGCCAAAACTGGGCAGGAAGAGGCTTCCAGGAACAGAGGCAAGCCTTTCTGAGCAGGGAATCTATACAAGCAAAGGTGTACCCAGGGCTGGAACACATCAATAGGAATCAAAAGCTCTATCACTAAGGCTTAGGCTGGATTAAAATGGGGAGTATGAAGAAGAAAAAAAGGGTACCAGTTAAGATGACATCCTGAGCCAGGGAGTGGGTGTGAACTTTATCCTAAGGGCACGGGAAAGTGAGAGCATGGTATCTAATTCCAGGGTTTTTCACTAACTGATATTGTCAAGGCTTATGTAGGGTACTGTAAGAAGGGGTGTGAAGCTTCACGTGCCCTGACACATTCCAAGCCAATGAAATGCTATGTGAGAAATGGCTGGTGATCTCTCCTAAGGAAGCCTGGGTAGTGGTGCTGGAGAAGCAATGTGAGCAGAAAGGAGGTGAGCCACTCACTGACTTCCGGGTACCAACACCAGTCAAGCAAAGCAGAGAGATTGGCAAAATCCTCAGGCAGTATCGACAGCAACAGGGATGAGCAAGAGTCTCATAGGATAGCTCGCACATTCACAGCACAAATTGTCACTTTTAGAGATGGTCTCTCAGTCTCCTTCTAGAAACAGGGTAACATAATGACATCATTTATCTGGTCCCCAGGGAGACAAGGTGGCATGTCATAATCATTACGGACTTAGGACTCAAAGGGGCCGGGACATGAAGCCCTTTCCATCCACTTCCTTCCTGTATGACTTGGGCAGTTCGCCAACTTTCAAAGCATTCCTCAGCATCTCTTCCATCTCTGTCTGTCTCTATCTCTGTCTCTGTCTCCCTCCAGAGATCGCACCCTGGATCTCATGCATGCTAGGCAAGCATTCTACCGCCAAGCTATAGCCTCAGACTTCCTATATTCCCTTTTCACATTGAGACAGTGATTCACTAAACTGACATGACTGTCTTTGAACTTACTCGAAAGCCCAGGTTGGCTTCGAACCTGCAACCACCCTGCCTCAGCTTGCTGAGTGGCTAATACTATAAGCCTTTGCCAACATACCCAGCTAGAAGGTTTGTTTTGTTTTTGTTTTGTTTCGTTTTGTTTGTTTGTTTTGTTTTGTTTTTAGAATAGGGAAGAGCCAGTGTGCAGAGTACCTAGAATATTCCTTGGCATATGGCAGAGTATGGGACAGACTATCCAGATATACACAAAGTCACAAAGAACAGGGATGGCCCTCCAAGAAGAAAAAGCAGTGGAGGAAGGGGGGAGAAATCGGTCAGCTCTTAAGTGCCTCAGCCATTAAATCTAAATTCTTAAAGTGGAGAGAGTAAGTGCATCTTTCTCTGCGAGGGCGTGTTCAACTGTTACTTTGCAGTTGGTATTAACACAGATAGAAGGAATATGACTGCTAATTAAATCCTCATTGAGGTCTACCCACAACAAATATACAATTAAGATGCCAGGCATGAGGATGGGGAATAGAAAGCAAGGGAACATGACAAGTCCTCTATGAAAGACCCTTCCTTTTGTACGCCATTAATAACCCTCTGCTTCCCTGGCCAGCTAAGCTTATTCTCAAAATGGTACTTCTAGCTTAATAGTGCTAAAATACATGACCAGCATCCTGAAGCTTACTCCCTGCATCTGATAAAAGGACACAGGGATGGGGAGCCTACAGGTATCTAAGACTCCATCATTTCCCCTCTCTAGTCCAAGCCAACATGACTGCTCCATGCAGAAGAGTGAGCTTCCTGATGCCTAAAATTAGGAAGCTCCTATGCCTAAAGGTAGCTGGAGAAGCCAAATGAGCCAAGTGGCAATGGTTTAGCTCCAGGAAGAACTTCTTTCAGATTCTACCAAGACAGGGACCATGCCCCTGGCCAAATGATAAGATGAACTGACCGCTTAATCCTGAGCCTGTTACATCCCGTAGATGCATTATATTCCACCAACACCCAATCTATCCTACAGGCTCAGAATTTCCTCAAGGCTGTTTATAGGGTAACTCGGATCAGCTCCTCGTAAGAAAGATGCGGGTGACAATTACTTGTGATAACTACCAAAATGCCATAGCCTAAAATAATGGGCAGTGGAGGCTGAGGAGGTGGTTTGGGCAGTGAAAGTAATTGCTGCATGGCTGACCACTTGAGTTAGAACCCAGGGACCCACGTGATGGAAAAAAAAAAAAAAAGAAACAAATCCCTCTTGTAAGTTGTCCTCTGACTTCCACTCATGAGTGATGATACTTGTGTACCCAAACACACACACACACTGAATAAATAAATATAATTCAGTAATTAAAAATAGAAAACATAAAATACTTACATCAACCTTAATTCCACTTAAGAAGGAAGCTGTGTTTGTTTGAGAAACCACCCAGTCCCAGGTTGGCTTAATTTAGTACTATTCCCTTAAGAGATTAAACAAACCTTCTCTATCAGTCTTCCTCCCATCACAAAGGGACCCCAAGCCTGCAGTGGCTTCCCATTTCCCCAGAGTCAGTGACAGAACATCTACCTACAAAGCTCTACAGATGACTTTCAACAGCACTGATGTCCCTCTCAAAGTATCTCCAGCCACAAAAAGACAGTACGAGAACTTCATTTCCAGCTCTTTTCAACAGTCAACTCATGAAGCTGACCACAGTACCACATGGCTATCAGAGGACAAACTCAGCTACTACCTCAGTGAGCATGCTCCTCACAGTGCATATCTAATGCCATCACGGAACAATGCCGCCAATCTCTACACAAGGCTGGCTTAGAGGTTAGCAATCCCACACCAGCAAAGATCAGGAGGAGAGAAGACGTTGGGAGAAGGGATGGATATCACGTCCCTGAACTGATGGATTTTTGTCCTTAGTAGAGGACAATGCTGAGACCCTTTTTAATAGGACCTTAGCAAGGCAAAGTTCCCACAGCAAATGTTATCCAGACAGATGGTGAAACTATGCGGATCTCATAGAACAATAACATCAGTAGAACCCCAACAGCTCCTTCCTTAAGCAAGGATATAATTGGGGCCCCTTTTCCTTCCTCTCCAATCAGAATAGTAAAGCCAGATGGCATCTCCTCTGAGCAGCACAGCTCACTAACCTACATAGTTCCTGGAGCAGAAATGAGTCCTCTATCAAATCTGCTAATTTGCTCTGCTCCAACTCCCAGAGATCAGGATCAACTTCCCTGTGGGGATCCCTGCTCTGTGCTCTGGAAGCCACGTTTTGGTAAAGAGGCTGGGGCAGCGGGAGGAGGGACCACTCACCATCTGATTGCTATACCAGTACAGCGATGACCCCTTCAGCACCACCCAGAACTTTTTCCATTTGTTGCTCAGGAAAGTTCCCTTTTCCTTTTTCTTGTACAGCCAACCCTGGCAGTCAGCGTGGCCCAGATCTTTACACGATATCCTCCTCCGACTCATGGTGAAAAAACCTGCAGCAGTTATACAAACAGGTTAAGTGTGCCCCGGACTTGGGTGGCAAAATAAAAGGCAACTTTTAGTCGTTTCCACGGCAAAGACTGGATGTTCTCATTCATGCAAAGTAACTGTTTAAGAAAGAAAGAAAGAAAGAAAGGAAGAAAGAAAGAAAGAAAGAAAGAAAGAAAGAAGAAAAATAAAGGAAGGAGGGAACGAGAAAGAGAGAAGGAAAGAGGGAAAGGAAGAAAGAAGAAAGAAAGAAAGAAAGAAAGAAAGAAAGAAAGGAAAGAAAGAAAGGAAAGAAAGAACCCCATGTATCTGATCTATTTTTAAACATTCATTCGGTGCCTAAAAAACCCGGGCAAAGAGGCAGTGAGGCTTATATGCAAGCATAGGTCTGAAAACCTTAGTCAAAAAGAGTAAGTTGAAAAAAAACGTTCAACTCTCGGGGCTAGCAGGCACACTGCAGCAGCCACACGGGTCCTTCACACAGTAACAGCGGCAGTTATGCAACAGACAATGGAAGGGTTAAAGCCCACCTAGGACCCTGGGGACTTCCTGACTCAGTGCCAGCTTCTCCACGCAGTGTGGACAAAGCGCAAGGGACTAGTCCTAGTGAACAGCGTGTCATTCTTTCTTAAAAATCAGTCCAAAAGCAACCCAAAAAATTAATCTGCCGCCCATCTCCTGATAATAAATTCAGACAGACAAGAAGAACCTAGTCCCCTTCCCAAGAAGGCATCCAGGAGAAAGGAAGAAGAAGAAGGAAAAAAAAAAAAAATCACACTCACAGGCACAAGAAAGGGATAAAGGGACAAAAGGGATCTAATTACCTTGAGTTTTCTTCCTCGGCTTCTGACGCAAGGGAACCTGCTGGAAATGCAGGAAGGAAAGAAAAGAGGCAATTTCTGATTGTGTTGTAACATTTGTAAAGAGAGAAGGAGGGAGGGGGCGGCAGTGTTTATGAGCGGGGTGGATTCTAAAAAAAAAAAGAAAAAGAAAGAAAGGAAGACTCTCCAAGCAGAGCTCAAGGGGAGCTAAGAGCTGAGGCACAAAATGTGCTAATTAGAATCGATATACATTGAGCTGAACCTGGAAAAAGGTAACAGGGCATTTATCTGTGGGGCTTCCTGTTTCCTCCCACAAGCAACTCTCGCTACTACGTTATTGAGGGCACCGTTCTTGATGAAGTTCTAGAAAATCATGAAATACTTTACCTATACATTTTTTGTGAGAGAGGAAACATCTCTTTTCTCTCTTGGTTTCTAATTAATTTTGATTATTTAAATAAAACCCGAGGATAATTGTTTCCATCTCAAGCTGTTAAATGTTCACAACAGACTAACTTCACAGTCTTGCTAATATACAGAGCTCTACCTAAACCACAGGCATTAAATAGCCTTGGGAAAGAAATTCCTTATCTGTTCTTGTGTGACCTCAGGGACTCCAAAGCCTCCTGATTGGGAATTTCTTATTCTCAGCCAAATTTACATATCTTATTCTATCTTTATCTCTGAATATTTCTCACATGCTTTATAGACGATAAATATTCAAATATTCAAATCAGACATGATAATTTATATAAAATACACATATTTTCCACAATACATTTTCATCAAGTCATATAAAACCAGATTCCAAACAAAACTGGAAACCCCCCCTAAAAAAATATGCTTGCAAATGCCTCGCTCTCTCTCCTCACTCTCTCTCTCTCCTCTCTCTCTCCTCGCTCTCTCTCTGTGCAAATATTACAGAGAACTTCAGCTTCAAAATTTTTCATTTGTTCTTTTACAGCATCTAAGCTGAAATTTTTCAGGTTTAGATACTTTTCATTTACTGTTAGCAAGCAGAGACTTGAAAACATTTAAACACGCAACTATTTATGGTACTCTAGATGCATCTGGCTAGTAGTCCACATCTCCAGCTACTGATGAATGATGTGTGTGTGTGACTCTGTTGTATGTTTGGCAGGGGAATATGATCTACAGAAGAGCTAGGATAGAATTTTTAAAGCCAGGGGCCCAGAGTTAGCCAGGAGCTATATTACCCAAGGAAACTCACTCTAAGCCTATTTCCCCGTTTGTAAAAATCAAGATATACACAAGAAATACTCAGGAGGCTGAGACAGGGGGATTCTCACATGACTAAGGGCAGAATGGCCTATAGAGAGCACTGTGTGTGTGTGTGTGTGTGTGTGTGTGTGTGTGTGTGTGTGTGTGTTCTAATCCCTGTAAGTCTCAAGGAGATCTGCCAAGATTTATTTGTGAAAAGATTCTGATAACTAAAAACCATGTTTCTGTGAATGCATCGTGGAGATTAGCAAAGATAAGCAAACACTTAATAAATAAACTCATCATTTTAGAGTAAACATGACTCGAGCTTCCCTCAGCTGGGAAGATGGAGTTAAGGTCAAATTGTGTTTCTTCGGGGACACAAAACCAGTACAATCCTGACCTGGCTTTTTATTTTATGAACATCATTTCTTCCCTTGGACCACCGATCTCTCTGAGGATAATGCTTAAGCAAACTGAACATGTGTCAGTCATGGCATGCTAATTAAGACTAAACATGTAAGGGGCTCATCTCCCTTCCCTTTCCCTAATATTTCCCACAGTCACCTTCTTGGTCTAAGATCCCCACCATGCCTTAGTCTCTGGGCCTTCTTTGTTTCTTATTATTCCAATATCCTGAGATCAGTAAACTCAATTAGTGTCTACTGGTTACGTAATACAGTCCAATTGAGAGCTGGGGCGAAAGACGAAGAGTAAAGGTTTGACAGGCTGGGGTCCCAAGGAGCAAATTTATTAACTGTAAACAGGAGAGGGGAGAAAGCAGAGGGTATTCCTAGAGGGTTGGAGCCCTGGGCAAACAAAATAAAACTACATTACTTCAAACTACACCAGAGGCTCTAAAAGAAGAACAAGAAAATGGGAGGTGATATCTAGGGGACAGCTATGGAGTCCTGAAAAGGAAGGACAAAGTTGACTTTCATTCCTTAGTTCTTCAGCCATGCTGAAGGGAACTGAGTCTCTGCAGTCAGTGCTGGTTAGCTCCCTGTGACTCTGCTAGCTCTACAGCTCTGCCATCAAGCCTTACAGGTTTCCAGGGAAATCCCCAAGTCAAAAAAAAAAAAAAAACAAAAAAACAAAAAACAAAAAAACGTGTCTTCATTTCTCCTAATACCAGCTATAGCTGGACAGCTGGTTTCTTGCTCCTAGCTTGGCTTGAGAGTTAGGAGTCGACATCAGGTCAATACAGCCCCCCACCCCACCCAGGCAAGATGTTCCATTCCTCCAAGCAAGCCCCTTGTGACTCAAGCCTGCTCTGATAATCCTCCCCCAAAGCCAATTTACTGATGCTCCCTGTTTCCCCCCTGGCCAGAGAGAGACAGGCTGCACATTAGAGAAATAAAAACTACCAAGGGTTTCGGTTTCACTTGGTAGATGTGCATTTGAAACCCCAACTGCTCTACAAGAAGTCATGAAAACAACCTCTGAGAACTTGGCTGAGTCTAAGACACATTTTCCTCCTCACAACAGGAAGTGGAACCCATGAACTAGTCGGTTTCAAGACCTTCATGTGGCTTTCTCATTGGGTAGGTGAAAACATTAACAGCCGCCTGAGCCTTTCCGTAGACGATTCTGACCATCCCTGACATTTAGAGTTAAATAAGATATTCCTCCCAACTTATTTTCTTCCTGTTAAAGAGAAAAGGGACGACTTAGTCTAAAAATATAAATTTTCCCTAAGATAGACCTAAAATTTGGGGAAAAGTCTCAGTGAAAACACATAGATTTTATTAGAGAAATGCACACTTGTCCTTTGGCCTTGGAAAGGTGGCCCAAATGTTTAATTTGAGAGATGAGACAATGATTCAGTCAATAAAGTATTTGCTGGACAAGCATGAGGACCTCAGATGCCTAGAAATTGTGTTAAAGAGCCAGCTACGGTAGTGTGTTTATGATGTCAGCAAGTTTCAGGGCAGTGAATGACTCAGAAAACATGATGTTGACCTCTAACCTCCACAGACCACATCTGCACACACTTACATGCCTGCACACATGCATTTTCAGTGGTCCTGGTCTTCAGCAAAAAATCATACAGTGATATTTTGATTAGTTTCATCTCTGTTGTTGCTGTGGTAGAATACTGTAGCAAAAAGAAACTTCAGGAAGGGGGGTATTTTAATTTGTAATTTGAGTTTAAGTGGTCACTGTAGAAGAAGTCAGGGTTGCAGGAACCTGAAGCAGCTTCGTCACATAACATCCGCAGTCAGGAGTAGAAAGTAAGGAATACAGACAAACTCACGGGCTTCCTTGCGCTCAGCACACAATTCAGGAAACCCTGCCTAGGAAATGGTGCCACCCACGGTGGGCTGGGTCTTCCCACATCAGTTAACCTAAGGTGATTCCCACATACACGCACCAGGCCAGCCCAAAGTAGACAATCCCTGACTGAGATTCCCTTCCCAATTAAGTCTAGATTGTTATTAAGCTGACAACTAAAGCTAACCATCAACTTGGCCAAGCTCTTCATTTCTGGAAACACTGGCTTGCGGCATCCGCCACTTTTTACGGTATGCTCCACACATTCCTGGCAATATATAAACTGCCATTACTAAGTGACCAAGAATTTGGGATTCTCCACAAGTACCTGACAATTACACAAGCTTCTTTCTATATTGTTGGAAAGCTAAACTCGACTTTTTAAAAGGCGTTGTTAGGCACTTGATTAGTAAAAACTTACCTGTGATAATACACGTAAAAAAAAGTTGGCTTAACTTTTTCTGAATGCTAGCCGCTTAAACATTATGCAATACCAAAATATTGAATGAAAATCTCTCTCTCTCTCTAGTTGTGAATAACAGAGATGGGCAGTGGGAAAAAGCTGGAAAAGCTAGAGAATGGCAAAGGCTAGGGCTAAGAACACAAAGGAAGACCAACATATAATTGGTAAAGCAGTTAAAAAAAAAAAAAAAAAAAAAAGGTGCCCCGAGGAAAACTGAACAGGAATCCTCAGAGTCAAACTCAGAAGAAGACTATTATGAGTGTGAGGGAGAGACTCCAGAGAAAAGCTGGTCCAAACCACCAAATTGTAATGCTTTAAATGGAAAAGCTTATTCGAGATTTCTGTATCATTTTTCTCTTCTCTGTGACACAATGCCTGATAAGAGAAACTAAATGGGGAGGGGATGTTTGGGCTCACACAATGTCAGGAAATACAGCATGCTAGAGAATTCATAATTCAGCAGCTAGGTCTTGGGCAGCAGGAGCTTGCGACTGTCACCAGGAAGCAAAGATCTGGGGCAGGAAGGTAGCTATGGCCCTCAAGGTTCACCCCAGTGGCCTACTTAAAGTGGGTAGATCTTATGTTTCAAGGATTCTATAGCTTCACCAAACTGTGACCATCTGGGGATCATGTGCTCAAGTGTACAAGTCTGTGTGGAACACTTCAGATTCAGACCACCACAGAAATCTTGGCTATGTAGTCTTTGGAGCCACAGGACAAATTCCAGCAGGTTCTAGCATAACTGGGAACTAAGGAAGTATACACAGAGTTGATGACATGACAGTACTAGGCAGGCTCAAGGTCGGGATGGAAAAAGCTATGTGCTCCCTCTCAAACCAAGCTTTCTGCTTAAGCTTATTGTGCCCAATTGAATGATGCACACTTGACAGCAAATTGACAGGTCAATGTGAAATGCTTCAGCCGGACCATATCCTCAATTACTGAATGCCATGTTATTCTTCCTCCTTTTCTCATTTTTGGCATTGTTAAGAAAATAAAATATAAATGCTGCAATCTCTCCAAGTTTCTTCCCTCGTCCACTTACTCTCAGTTGCTCCAGCTTACTCTAACATGACATGTTTACATTCCCACATACATCTTAATAACTGTGAGTGATAGTTAAACAATAGCCCTAACGTCTACCCTTACTTCATTTTTTTTTTTTTTTTTGCCTTTTTTTCCATATTGATGCACGTAGCTATGGCTCATTTTCAGTGTGACAATGAATACATAGTCTGTGATTTCTTTATCCAATTGTTTAGTAATGAGCTTTAATGTTTTTACAGTTTTGCTATCAGCTATAAATCAGCAATTAACAACTCTTCTGTGTAAAAGTATGCATATACATTGTATGCATATATGCATGGTACTCTGGGCTTGGTATTAATCTGAGCTGGAATTACATGGTAATAGGATATGGGCATCATCAAATCTTTAATTATTTTCAAATTGCTTTCAGAGTGTCCATTTACAATCCCTCATGAAACATACAATTTTGAGGCTTTTTATTATGTTCGTTTATTTGTGTGTGTGTGTGTGTGTGTGTGTGTGTGTGTGTGTGTGTGTAAACAAGATGTCAGTTTTCTCTTCCCACCATGTGGATTCCAGAGATGAAACTCCAGGTGTCAGGTTTTGGTATGGAGTGTGCGACGTTTGGCTGAGAACAGAACTCAGTCTATGAGATGCTGACTTCATGAGCATGGGGCCCTCAGCTTCATTGCTACCACCCACATAAAATGCTGTCATGACAGCAAGTGCTTATAATCTCAGTCGTGTGAAGAGGGAAGGCAGAGAGATCTCTGAGACTTGTCGATAATGAGGCAGGCCTACTTGGTGAACTCCAAGCCAACGGGAGACCCTGGACAGCTCCTTAGGACTAACACTCAAGGTTGACTTCCACATGGACAAACAAACATAGATCCAAAAGGGTGCGTGCACATACAGAAGGGAGAGAGAGAGACAGAGAGAGAGAGAGAGAGGACGGAAGGGAGGGAGGAAAGGAGGGAGAGAGGGAGAGAGAGGGGGGGTTCAATATTGATTTTATCTCATCTATATCTCATATATTGAGCTCTAATTCAAGAATTATACCTTCTTTTTTTTAAGATTACTAAATAATTTCAAGATCCATTTATAATTTTCCATTTGGATCAAGGTTTTGAAAGACTCCAAAGAATTAAGAGAGAGAGGAAGATTCTTAGATTCCTCATCCTTGATTTTTTTCCATTAGAGTTTAAAACTCTTAACTCGCTTGGGGTTGCGGAGTGCATGCCTTTAATCCCAGCACTAGGGAGACAGAGGCAGGCAGATCTCTGTGAGTTTGAGGCCAGTCTCGTCTGCAGATTGAGTTCCAGAATATCCAGGGCTACACAGAGAAACCCTGTCTCAAAAATGAAAGAAAGGAAGAAAGGAAGGAAGGAAGAAAGGAAGGAAGGAAGGAAGGAAGGAAGGAAGGAAGGAAGGAAGGAAGAAAGAAAGACTCAAAATGAGTCTTTTTTTAAATCATATACCATACCCTGTCTTTCTTGGAATTATTTTTAATGTATCTGAAATTTTTCTTAGTCAATGTGGACTGCTATTAACAGAAAACTACAGACTGGGTGACTTAAAAAAACAATAAAACAAAATATTGTTTTGGTCTAAAAGCTGGGATAGGTAAGATCAAATTGCTAACAATGGTGATGATCTCTTTCTGACTTGCTGACAGCTATGATCCTAATATGTCTTCACATGACCAATAAGAAACTAATCGTCTTCGGTAAGGGCACAACACCATTCATGAGGGCACCATCTTCATGACGTATGACCTTTCAACACATCATGTAACAGCATCCCATCTTGAATTGGATTGGCACTCCAGCATACAAATGTGGCAGAGAGGATATATACATACCAGTCACTTTAAAAAATATATGTTTATAAAATTCCTCTCCCCCTTCTGCTCCTTCCTGTCCCTGTCTCTCTTTCCTTTCTGATAATTTCAGACTGCCTCTCCTTAATGAAAGCTAGCCCCACCACCACTTGGAATGCTGGTTAGGGACCCTGCACATGCAGCCACTCAGTTGACCAACCTCTTTAGTCCCTGCCTGTATTTCCATCTTCCCCAAGATGGCCAGATGTCCCCTCTTTTTCTAGCCATGCCCCATTCATACACAGGGAGCCTGTGTTTGCCATTGTCGCCAGTGAGTGGACCTCACTTCCCCCACATTTTCTGAACCTGCCATAGAACCCAAACACTTTTCAGATCACCAACCAGGGTGCACCCATCAGGCCCTTGGCTTCAGTAACACCTACTGTCTTCCAGGTTTGATGGCCATAGCTGTTTAGCAAGCTTTTGACTGTAACCACAGCTTCTTGTCTTTCTGTTTCTCTTTGTCTACCATTGATAATGTGCTTGAAGGAGACTAGAATGTTGCTAAGTGTGAACTCACGGCCACATGCTAAGATGGAAGTCACATATTTCATTTACAGTGATATATCTTAAAGTTACAATTGAAATGTCAATCTGGTGTCTCTTCTGGTCATACCACCAAATACCTGCTTTCTCTCCTAAAACTTTAATATTTTCTTCTACCCTGCAGGAGTCTCTGGCACTTTGATGACTCAAGTCTGCCTTTCCTTCCTCTATTTGTCACCTAGTTAAGCTAATCCTTTGAGACCCTGTCAAGTGCCATTTCCACATGAAGACTTTTCTGGCTTTGGAAGGTGGTTACTTAGCTCTTGTATGGCTCTTAACTTCACTCAGTGCTCTTTATTTGTTGGAATGACTGCCTTATGTGACCTCCCAAGCTCCTTCAAGGCATGTCCTGTTCTGCCCTCATTCACAGATGAGGAACCTCACCACTGTGGTTAGCATAGACATCACTTACAACTTGTGAGGCAGGCCAAGCCTTTTGCTCAACTGTGTATTACTTCGCCCCAGTCTCCAATCTTGTTAGGATGTGTTACTGGGTATCATGATTTAAGTGTTTATCACTCTGTATGGCTCAAAGTGATGCATGTGTTATAGTAACGCTGCCCACCTGAGGTTCAGTCCAGAATTGTGAGTCACTTCTGTGTTCTTTCCCCCATCCCACACACATGCTCCATCACTGCCCTGGCCAGGTTGCCTGCCAGAGCCTGTTTAGTCTCTATCTATATTAAGTTCCACCATTGCTGCCTCTGTCAAACTCTCATTTTGTTCTCTCTGAAACTAGCAGTACATTATACCCAATCTCACCACCTACAGTGTAGACCTTGGACAATCTGAGTAACATACCATGATGGTCCTACTAAAAATACTTAGGCTCATAATTGACTACTGACAGTCAGGCTGAGTGAGCCTCTGGCCAAGACTTCAAGATAAAACCAATGCTCTTGTAGACATATTACACTCAGACATATTGTGTCTGACACAAAATAATCAAAACACAGGATCTTGTGTCTATTTTTGCTTCCTATGATGGCTGTAGGATGCATCCCCATGTTCCCGTCACAGGGTGAGTTGACGATCATCTGGAAAGTTTCCTGCTGTGGAATTACTCCTGACTGCAAATCATTTACATTGGAAAAGGAGACTGGTAATGTTAGGAAATCTAAAAGTTACCCCAGCGCATGTATTGCCCTAAAACTCCCCTGAGATTAACCGGCACTAAACTTCAGCCCACCTAGACAGTGACCTCAACTTTTCCTTGAAAGTAAAATATGCTAAGCCTACGTCTAGCTTTACGTAACACACTGTTTTCACAAAAATCACAATGCCTTTTTCAGCATGTCTCAACTGTCCCATTTAAGTGCCGAGAATCTGGAACCCAAGACAGTCTCCTGTGACAGGTGACAGATGTTTTCCAGTGGCAATTAGCAAAAACACTTCCCACCCTACCCATTAACCTATCTCTAGCAGCCCATGGAGCCTTCCTAATGAGGCTCCGTGGGAGTAGATGTGTGACCCAGACTCCAGGGCCTGATCTGTATGTCAGACTCATACAGAGCAGCGCTGGCTCTGTCACTTCAGTGTGGGGCTCACGCTGATGTCACCCACAACACAACACTGCCACTTTGGTTTCACATCCTTTCATGTGATCTGACATGTGAAACTAAACTCCTTTCTTCACCGTAACTACGACCACATCCCTGGGGCTCCCTCACATCACAGCCCAGAGAAAGAAAGGGTCACAGAGGTTTCTTAAAGACAGCAAGCAGTCTAAGATGCTGACCCGCCATAATGACATAAAAAGAACTAGGCAATAACTACTTTATGAGGAGTGGGCCGATACGGAGACTTCTGTGAAGCCTACACAGGAAGAAGCACAGGGGATAAGCACCCCACTCACCCCACGTCAAGGAACACAACCACAGTGTAAGGCACAATGACCACTGGAGCAGAGGGACACAAGTAGGGTGCCAGACGGAGATGATCGTGACTTGCTTGGGTAGACTTTGTTTCAGAAGAAATCTTTTACCTGACATTTTATCTTCTGGCACTATTCAGTGAAGGGATGTTATTTAAAATAAGTCTTTAGAAAAAGACAGTCACACAGCTTTGAACTGAGTTAACTTTAGAGTTTCTTCTCCATAAGAACCATCTCCAGAAGCAAGACAGCTTTGCAAGTATAGGTACAAGAGCAGTGAATAGCAGTAGAGGCATTGGGCCAGTCCCATTATCTATAAACCTGATAAATCTGTTCTCTATTCTTACCAAAAAAAATGCCATTAAAATATCCAAGACCAGAGAATTTCTAATTAAGTATTAAAGAATAATACATGCTAGATCAATTTATTGGTTGGTTGATTGATTGATTGATGCTGTATGGATGCCAAGGAATACATATATGGATTCTTAGACATGTTAAACATCTCCCAAGAAGCAATGACCCATAGCCTTAATTATTTTTCTTAGACATCTATCTATAAACTGTGGCTCTTGGTCATTCAATAATCACTTATTAGAAAATTGTTCATTGCCAAAGGCCAGATACTCATTGCTAAGCATGCTCTCAGAAAGCTTCCGGGCAAACACAGAAGAGACACGGTTAGAGGCTGGAAAGATGGCTAAGCTGATAAAGTTCTCACTGCACAAGCATGGGAACCCGAGTTTGATCCCCAGCACCCACGTAAAAAAGTCAGGCATGGTGACACACGTCTGTAATTGTAAGCAAGGGAGGTGGAGATAGGAGAGTCTTCTGGGGTTTGTTTGCCACTCTGGCCAAATCAGGAGTTTCCAGTGAGAGACCAGTCTCAAAAAATAAGTGCAATTGAGGAAAACATCTGATCTTGGCCTGTGGCATCCACAAACACACACACATACATACACGCACACACACACGCACACGCACACACACTCATACACACACAGAGGGGGGCAGAGAGGCAAGACATGGCAAGAAACGGAGAGAATGCAATAGATCAAGGATAATGAGGGTCAGGGTAAGTGTTCAAACAGGGTGCAACAGAGACACGGAGGAAGGAGGAGAGTTTAGCAGAAGTGTGCAGTCAAGCCTGAGAGTTGATTGCATCAAATGCTACAAAAAGAAAGACCCAGGCCTAAAAGGATGCAATGCAACAGTGTAAGCATGGCTGATCTAGTAAGTATCAACATAGAGTGACAGACAACGGCCCTGAGTGGCAAAGCCATGTCACACGGGGCCTTGTAAATCGTGTTTCAAGCTGTCAGACTTATTGGAGTCCAATAGGTCGCCACCAAGCCAATGTAAGTTATTAAGGGACACCATGAGAACTGCATTTCAGAGAATCCACTCTGTCCCTATTTCCAACTGTGAGCCTGCAGTTATTGATAGCTCTGCAGAAGAAGCTTCCCTGCCCTCCACAGTCAGCCGCAGCACAGATCATGGACTTCCCGTGGTCTCTGGTGACAGCATGGACCACGGGCATCCATGTGACCTCCGCTATCAGCATAGTCCATGGACCTCAGCATGGTCTCTGGTGGCAGTACATGGCCATAACAAGAACCATGGGCACCATCATGGCCCTTGGCAGCCCTACAGGCCCCTGACATCAGCATGGACTCAGGTGATAACACAGATCACTACGACCACCCCCATTTCACCCCCCAAAAAAATTAAAAGAAAAAGTTTAGACAGGAAGTCATTGAAGAGAACGCTTTAAAACTGTGATGGAATCCTGAAGTGTAGCTCTGTAGATGGCCTGTGGGGGGAGAACTCATTTTTCATTAAGGGGCTGGCCACTGAGAGTTTGACCATGCTCCAGTGAGTATATGGGCAACATGTTGGACTTGATAATTTTTTAACTTATTTTTCTTTTCTCTTGCTTTTCTTTGGCGGAGGTCACAAGGTGGGGAGGGGGTGAGGTGAGCCTGGGAAGACTAGGAAGTGAATGTACTCGGAGTACATTATGTGAAACTCGCAAACAATCAATAAAAAGATTACGTTGGGAAAAAAAGAAAGCCCACTCAAGTATTTAGGTGGCTGGTGGGCTGGGAGGGAGAGGTACCCAAGGGAAAGCCCAAAGAGAAGAGGGAATGGCACGTGTCACTCACTCTGCAGAAGGTGACAGAAAGAGGAAAGTCCTAGAAGTTGCTGAGTTAATTATTTCAGGTTCTAACCCCAGCTTTGGCTCTAAAAAAATGCTACTCTTTTCTTTAGTAGAGAGAAAAGAATACGGCCAAGTTACAAACAACCCAGCTTGCTTAGCCGAAATGGGTAAAACCTACACGTAGCAAATTTCCAAATACTTAACTCTAGTTTTAAGGTGTAGGTACTATTTACCATACACGTCCCAGCGACTCCGTGAGATGGTGAGCCGCTCATCTTTGCTTCCCTGCCCCGGGCAGACCGTTCAGCTCCCGAGGCTCAGCAAACAATTAGTTTAGGGGAAATGAAGTGTAACCCGGGATATGATTAGGTCAAGTGTATCGAATAAACCTTGTGAAATGAGCGGGACAAAAATAGGTCTCATCTGACTTAGGGGAGGAAGGACAGCAGAAAAGTGAACTAATTTTCTGAATGGAAAAAGAAAGGAGGGTAAAAGCCTGAGAGATGCTAATAGAAGCGCCCAGGGCCCATGGCGGCCAGAGGAAAATGGAGCCACAGAAGGAGCTGGGCCGAAGGAGGATGCAGTGCAGGGTGGCTCAGGGAATGAGCAATTGCATACATAGCCAGTCTCCCTCCACTCAAGAACAGAATTCACTGGTGCCCAGGACCGGGATAATGGAGCCACGGTGATGATGGTTGCAGATCAGAGGTCACACAGATGACACCGTAGACTTCAGCCGTTTTCTTCTAATCCCTGAGAATTACGTTCTAAAGATGTGGACATCAATTTATCTGTCTTCGTTAGGGTTTCTATTGCTTTGGAGAGACACCGTGACCACGGCAACCCTTACAAAGGAAGACACTTAGGTTTACAGTTCGGAGGTTTAGTTCATCACGGCCGGAAGCATGGGAGCATCCAGGCAGATATGGGGCTGGCTGGAGAGGTAGCTGAGAGTTCTACATCTGGGTTGGCAGGCAGCGGGAAGAGGAAGGGGACCACAGGGCCTGGCTTGAGATTCTGAAACATCAACGTCCACCCCCAGTGACTCACTTCTCACAAGGCTACAACAAAACAACAAGGCCACATGTCTTAATCCTTTCCAATAGTGCCGCTCCCTGTGAGCCTGTGGGAGTGATTTTCATTTGAACCACCGCATTATCTGGTCAATTAAATGTCTAGTTCTAACCTAACACAGACCCCCCCCAACAGATAATAGATTCTGAGTGCATAGTAAATGGATGTTTTTATTTATTCATTTTAGTTAGAACACACAATTGATTTTCATTATGAAACTTTCAACCAACCGAAACGTTTCTTGTCGCCATCCCTCTCTACCTCCTCCTCCTCCTCCCCACCCTCTTCTACTTACCTCCTACCTTCCTTCATAGTTCGTGTCCTGTGTGTCTTATCACCCTCCCCCTCTTCAACCCCATTTCCCTTTTCATTTCATTTCTAGCCTCAGGGCCGACCTCCACACTTACACCCACAAATCCATACAAACCTCATAAGCAAGTTCGGGTATGAGAGAGGACACGTGATTTCTTTTCTTCTTCCTAGACCTCTATGAACACTGCAGTGTGAGATGCACCCACATTACCTTAACTTTCCATTCCTCTACACACACAAAAAACTAATCTCCCCCAGTTGGAAAATTTCAACCTTTCAGTTAAGAATGAAGTAATACGAGCATAATGTTCAAGGCCCTGGCAACACTTCCCCCTCCCCGACCCCGTTTTTTCTGTCCATAGAACACATATACGTATTCCTATAAGCACAGACATTTTTACAATTTTCTCGAACTTTGAGGGCTGGAGGGATGGCTCGGCAGCTAAAGGCAGTTGCCACCAAGAATAGCCACTAATCACTAGGATCTACATGGTCAAAGGAATGTACGTACTCTTCAAACTGGAAATATCTAAAGCCTGGGCGTGCTAAGAGAAGCCAATACAGGTACTTACATTGCCTTCAGTAGCCATAATTGAAGTCAGGCTGCCAGAAACAAATGCTGGAAAAGGAAAATAGTTTCAGTTAAGTGTAGGCTTATGCTGCTCACGGAAAACTTCACAGTAAGGGCAATTCATTAATTACTTAAGTAAATCCATGTCTTAAAGTTCAATTCATAAAGCAAACCAGTTTTATCTAAACATAGTATTTTCATAGTATGAGCATGACACATATGATTTACATACCTTCTTGTCAGTAGAAGTTTGGGGTTTTTGGTTTTTTTGTTGTTTGTTTGTTTGTTTGATTGATTGATTGATTGATTGTTTTGAGATAAGAAAGTGAAGAACAGTACAGACATGTGGGTAACATGGAATTATTTGACCACTGCTGTTATCAAATCTCATAAATACAACCAACCCCTTCAAAGACTCCCAGCTATGGTACCATTATTATTATTTTTTTTTTTTTTGAGTGCTGCTTCGTAGTGGATTACGTGAAAAACAAGAGTCTCTGGTTTTGAGAAACACAAAACAAGAGGGGACCTGACTTCTGAAGTCCCAGAAGCCACTGAAACATGAGAGCAGATAGATCCCTCTTAACCTGCCCAGTGTCACCGACTCACATCCATTCCCACTGACTTAATCTCTTACCACATAGGTTCCCCCAAATTTGAAGACTGACACCCCTTTTTGCCATTTGTTTCTTTAATCATTTAATTTATTGTTAACAAGGTCATAGGTTTCATTTGGGTATGCTCATGCAAATATTCATATATGCATGGATATGCTATTGTATATGCAGATGCATCCTTATATATGCAAGTGTTTGGTTGCATAGGTAAATATGCCATTATACCTTGTTGGTTGTTGGTCGGTTTGTTGATCGATAGATCTTCATTCAAAATGCTGATCTACCAAGTTAGCGTTTTCCACCAACCCAGGGAGCAGAGAGAGACCTTCACATGCTTCAGGATCTTTTGTCTAGCTGCTTTTGTAGCTGCCTTGGCAGCAGCCATTGCTTCTTGGATGCCTGCTTCGTCTTTTTTACTTCCTTGGCAGCCTTGATAGCCTGCAGTGACTGAGCTTTCTTGACGTCTGGTTTCCGATTCCTCTTCTCCATGATGCCAGCAAGAGATGCACCAGTGGCGGCCAGCTCAGATTTGACGGCACTGCCGATTCTTTTCTTTGGAGCTTCTCACAATTGTCCTTTTTTGGTGTTTTCTTCTGTAGACAGTCCAATTTGTCTGCCAAGGATTCCTTTTGGGAGGAATGCAGACTCAAATTGTGCATTAAGAAACTGGAAAACATTGCCATCGGTCCTAGAGTAGCATCGCCTGTATCCCAGGAAGTTCTTGAAGCTTCCTGGTGAGAGCCGCCACCAGAATGCTGCTCCTGGGCCCCAGGATCCTCCCATCTCTGCCTCCCCAGTGCTGGGATTACAAACACATGCCACCACATCTGGAACATTCACGTGGATTCTGAGGATTGCACCGGGGTCATCATATTTTCATGGCAAGCATTGTCTCTCACCATGCCTAGCTACACTATTTTTTTTTCTACAAATACCATAGTTTCATTTTTCTTTACAGTTGGATAAAACCCCATTGTGTATATTCACCATGCTTTATGTATTTATTTATTTATTTATCTGTTAGTAGGATAGCTAACTTGGTTCCATTTCTTAGTGATTGTGAATTAAGGCACAGTGAGGCACAGATATGCACATGTCTTAGATATACTCATACTACATACATGATGCAGTATGACACTACTTTCTAATGCCAAAAAAATGTCATACTTACTTAGCCGCAACTAAGACATTTACTTATAAAAACACAAAGGAAACAAAAATAAGGCTGACGCTTTAAGCACTTAGTTTTCAATTTCACACCAAAAGTCACAAACGAGAGAAATTTTCTATGCATTTATACACGCCAATAAGACAGTAATGAAGTAACAAGCGTGAAGGAAAATTCAACCGGCCTACCCTTAAGCATTAGTTCTAAAATAAGTGCAAAACAAAACAATACAGTTTCATTTAAGATTAAGCGGTGAAAGCCAGCTTTGGAGGAAGAGGAGGGCTGGAAGATTGTGCTGGTACAGCTGTGCTAGAGAGCCCGTCTGCGAGAATAGCAGTGACAATAGTTAGTGTGTAACAACTGAGGCTCAGTGAGCCGTTGCCCTGTGACATGTAGTATACTCAGCGCTACGATGCCCAGTAGGAAAAGAATTTTGCTTTTAGAACTATTGCTAATTAAAACATGGCTTGAAATAACTTTTGGTTGGTTGGTTGCTTGCTTTGGTTTGGTTTGGTTTGGGTTTCTCGAGACGAAGAGTTCTCTCTGTAGCCTTGACTGTCCTGGAACTCTGTAGGCCAGGCTGGCCTCGAACTCACAGAGGTCCACCTGCCTCTGCCTCAGCCTCCTGAGTGCTGGGACTAAAGCTGCGTGCCACCACCACCATATTCTGCTTGAAATACATACAGAATTATTATCAGCTGTACTTGAACACCGTCCCAGCACTCTGGAGGCTAAGGCATCTCTGAGATCTTTCGATCACAAGTTAAAGACTAGTCTGGGCTACATGATCAGACTGTGTCTTTACAATATGTGTGTATGATAATTCCATTATTTTATGCAAGAAAAATACAACTTTAGAGGATAGAGAGATGGACTGGTGGTTAAGAAAGCTTGCAGCTCTTTCAGAGGACCCAAGTTCATTTCCCAGCACCCATGGAAAGCAAATTCACAACCATCTACACCTCCAGCTCCAGGGAGTCTGAAACCCTCTCTGGCCTCTTCAAGCAATATTCCACCCACCACCCCATATGCAAACAAAAAATAAATCATATATATATATATATGTATATATATATATACACAACTTTATACAGAGCCACCCAAACATCAATATATTGATAGAAAATAAGTCTGAATATATTCCCAGAAAAAAAATATGCCTACTGAAATTATCCATGGGAACTGAAATAGCCAATCATCTCTTTTTATCACCTTTGTTTATTTTCTCTAATAAGCTTTTATGTGTAAAATAATAATGTTGAGGGAGACTCCTATGAATATTTTATTGACTAAGGCGATGTGTTTTTAGCATTCATTGATTGAGAAAATGCATCATAAGCTAAAGATAGTTTGAAATCAGCAACACTTTTAGGTAAAGAGAAAAACCGTAGAAGTTAAGAGTGGATATTTTGGACTAGACTAAAATAGAAGTAAATGTAGTTTGGCAACTTGCTGACTATATGAAATCTCAGGTAAGTAGCCGACTTGAGGCCTCAGAACACCCACCTATGAGGTGGAGTTACATAATTCATATTTCCTTTTGGGGGGTTGGAGGAAAATTAAATGATTATAGGTCTTCATAAGGCTGAAGGCATGACCTAACACATAATAAAATCTCATAATCCTTATATTGTAAAATATATCCATCACTTAAGGAAGAATGTATTATTGGTTAACCATGTAAACTGTCTAATAATATATAATACAGCCCTTTGAAAGCTGTACTTATTTATCCTGGAAGCTAATTGGCCTCTTCCTTATCATAATACGGCAGCCTACTTTCTCGTGTTTCCTAAATATGTGCTATGTACCAAACTCACTGGAAATTTTTCTGTGCCAGGCCGTATAACTATCGGAGCTTCTTATTTTAAAAATACTATTATTTCTCCCTTCTTAGATGAGGAAAGTCAGGCAACTAATGACAAAAGTTGTGTCTTAATTTGAATCTAGACTTCCTCTTCATTCAAAGTCGGTCTCCCCGTCCCCTTCCCCCTCTCTAATACACAAGATTTCGCTAATTTACTAGGCTGTCCTAAAGCGGGCTCTATATTCCATACTAGCCTTGATCCTCCCGCCTCAACCTCCTGAGTAGATGAGATTACAAAACTGCACCACTAAGCCCTACCACGAGTTCTATCCCGGCCACGCCATTGTTCATGATGGCCACAGTGTTAGACCTTTATTCTGGTGGTATTCCTGCACCCTGAGTTGATAAGGAGCCTATTACATGTAATGGCCAAGACCCGGTCTTCTTTGTACCTGGCTGCCCAACCTGGTGAGGGTGTTCACCACACCCTCAGAAGACATCATTCCACTAGATTCTAAGTTTGTTCTTCAACCAGATTTCTAGAAACAAGCCTGGGAACGATGTGAGAGTATGGAAAACAAGGATGGCATCTCCCTCCTGCTTCCTCTCAATGCTGGGTTTTTGGGAGACACGGAGTTAGAACTGTCACAGACAAGGAAGAATATATTGCTTCTGCGTACTTCTGCTCCTCTCAAGCCACCTCTCTGAAGGGATGCCTCTGCCTGAGCATCATCTCCTGACCCTACCCAACACACCAACTCTTTCTCCTTGATACAGAAGGACCATTCTAGCACAGGGCCTGGCCTGAGGACTTAAGACTATGTGACCAGTCATTGCTTTTCTTAAGTCCCCACAGGGGGTCTTGAGATAAACATCAAAATTCCGAAAATCTCTTACAAGGGAGCCTAATACTCTTTGCTCAGGACTCTTCTCTGCCATTGTCTTGGATGGTTTTCATGTCTCGCTTCCTCCATCTCCTGAATCACTTGTCTTTTTAAAAACTAAACTTCCCTAAACATACTTGTCCTAACCACAGGACTTCCATGCACACTTGACCTTTCACCAAAGTGGTTTATACCATCTACTTTTTCCTCCCTCTCGCCAAATACCACTCTTTAGAATCTAAAGTTCAGATGCTATCCAGAAATGTGTTTGCATCATTGTAGTTAGTACTTAATTCATTAATTCTGCAATTGTTTCTTTTCTTTTCTTTTTTCAGACTGACAAACCACTATTTCTTAGATTGTTAGTTGGGGTTCATCCTTGTTTCTTTTTTATATGACACCCAATCACAATAACTACCTGTGTCGAGTCTCATTCACATATCTATTGATAATCCTTATCCTCTGTAAATATGTGTTGAACAAGTAAGTCAAATACACCAACAATAGTATCACTTATTTATGAGTTTCCACAAAGAAACCTACGGATTCTCATTTTTTTTGTTTCATGGAACACTGCCATCATGAATCATTGGTTAGAAATTTATTTTCCGTCAATAGAACATGAGCATGAACAGAACTACTGCTATTCTGTCTCTGCTTGAAGAGTGAATGGTAAAAATAACAGTCACTGGCATGGGTGGAGTGAGCAACAGAGTCAGCTGGGGATGAATATTCCCTTTGTTAAGCTATCCATCTGTGAGCATTTGGCTAATGACCCCAGAGCTCCAGAGCTCTGTTTCTTTAACTACACATGCAAAACCTAAACTGTGGGAAGCTGGAGCGATGGCTCAGGAATCAAGAGCAATAGCTGCTCTTGCAGAGAACCTGTATCCAGTCCTAACCCTGACATGAGGACTCACAGCTATCTGTAACTCCAGTTCTGGGGGATCCAATGCCCTCCTCTGGTCTGCATGGGTACCAGGCACACATGTGGTACACATACTTATATGTAGGTAAACATAAAATGAAAATAAATACAGCCTTTAAAACCTAAAGTTTCACAAAAGTGACTCAAAGGTAATTTGGAGAATGGTGAAAATAAGCGAAACTCAGCCCATGTTTCTCTTCCATGAAAAACATTCAGACATAATTGGGAAGACTGGGGCCGGGGTGTTTCCTAATTGACAGTGAGAACAAACTTCCCAACCACACTAGAGGGAACATGGGCAGCGTGTGTTGGTAACATGACAGTGTAGTTCCAAGGTTTTGGTGAGAATATTATTATTCACACAATGGTTGATGGAAAGGAGTGATAGCAAAATCATGCGGAAAATAATTATTTTCTTGCTATTCACCTATCCATCTGGAAATATCAAGTTACCCACCAATAAAGAATTAAGGAAGAGATGCTATTAATTTGGTATGCCTTGATAAATAATTTTTGCATTATCAGATATTTTTAAAATGATTAAGACCCTAATGAAAATGTCATAAGACACTTTTGTGGGTGTATTATTTTTTTTTTAAGTGCAGAGATGTTTCTTAGGGGTTAGAAGCACATTCTACTCTATCCTCAGACTTCAGTTCCCAGCAGCTGTATCAATCAATTTACAACCATCTGTAACTCCACATCCAAGGGGTCTGACACCCTTTGCTGGCCCCTGCAGAGCCCTGAACTCCTGTGCCCATGAACCCCACAAAAACACATCATTTAAAAAGAATAAATATTTTAAAAATATCTTTTATTATTTTCTTTCAACAAAAATCAAAGGGAAGCCTACTTGAGCAGTCTGGTGATCATTAAAAGTAATCATCGTATGATATTCGGCACATGGCTGGCAATGTTTCTAAAGTGGTAAGTAGGACATGTGTAAGAGAAGGCTTAAAGAATGTGAGCGCTCACAGAAGGGAGAGAATGCTGTAGAGAGCTGCCTTCTAGCTGCGACGGGGCTGAGCTCCATAGCTGTGATTCCCAACACAAGGCCAGCACAAGATTGGTCCCATCAGCATGCCCGCATGGAGAGGGGAGGAGCTCACAAGGCCAAGCTCCTCCTTGCGGTTTTATAGCCACTCCCCTCCATGAGGAGCTATAGGCAGGAAGTGGTTGCTGGGAGATTCTCTTCAGTGGTTTAGACATTGGTAGGTTGCCGGTCCTCCTGTAACTAACTACCTTTCCTCTGTGCGCCTGGAAACAGCCCTAATTAAACTCCTTGGTTCCCCAATTTCAAACAAAAACCACAGATGCAGAAGCAGAGCCAGCCAAGAAGAAGAGGTGCAGTCAGAGTGGGAGGGAGACGGAGAGGGAAATGGGGTTAGTGTGATCAACCACATGCACGTATGGAAATGTCATAATGGGATTGATTGTTATGGGTATTAATAGATGCTAATACAGTATCTGAAAGTGCCCAGTGCATTTTATTCATATGAAAGTATTTTCAAATATTCACAGATATAAAGACTAACAATAAGATTATGATTAGTTTTTATTCCTTTCGTCCTAGCAATAAGCAACTTTCATTCACACTTGTGTTCTGCGGTTAGAGAGGAAAACGCCCAATTTATGTCATCCAGTAGCATGCACTCAACAAAGATATTTATCCATCGTACTTATGCCTACTGAGTAAGTATGTAATATGTTCATGCTGCCTGCTAAATATCTATGAATTATTAATATTAATAAACTATCATTTCATATATCATAATATAACAGTTGGAACAATAGCTCACTCAAAATTAATCTGTATAAATGCTCCACCAAAAATGTTGATTAATTCTTATTTATTTAAACTTTTATGCTATAGCACAGATGTGAGAATTACCAACAGATGGCCAAGCCTAAACGTGTTATGCAGTAGGATAAAAGTCCAAGAGGAAAAGCAATAGCAATTTGACTTTCAGGAGAAAAGAAAAATATGAAATGTATAAGTCCTGAAGATATTTTTTTAGTGATGTAACTCATTAAATCTCTGTGATATTTATTATATAGAGACAATTATAGAGATTACAGTGTTCTAAAAAGCACATTTTATACGTATACTATAAACCTTATGTGACAATTTTGGGGTGTCAGGGTATCCACAGGGCTTCCAGGTTATTTTAGGCACAAAAACAACACTAGATCTAAATCTTGACCTAGTGAACTAAAGCATGTGAATTAGAAAGAAACAAAGTTGTGTCTGAACCTCAACTCTGTCACTTGGTAAGCATACAGATTTGTGGGGGGAAAAAGTCACTTAATTCATCTGATTAGAGGATACCTCACCAGTTAAACAGATAATAACAACCAGCTCATGAGGGGTTTGTAAAAACAAAATGAAACCACTTATGCTGGCACTCAGGTGCAGTGACTACTCAGTAGGTGGGAGCAATTGTGGAGAGTGGCACAATTATCTAGGAGTAGGTTTGTTACGCGAAACAACTCTTCCAAACGGAAGGAGTACACACTTAGGAGGTTTAGGCAGGTGTGATAATGGGCCTCATCAAAAGGAGCTGCTCTCATACTCTGAAACTGATTAAAACGCCTAGCTGGAAGTCCCCACAGTGTTTTTTGGAGCCTTGTTTCTGATCTCAAGAGTACAATTTTCTCAGTTCTACTGATGTCGGGCTTCTCATCAGAGAACTTCTCAAGACCCAACAACACATGGCACAGCCAAACCAATGATTCCATATGCATGTTTGTTTGTTTGTTTTTAAAGTCTGATGTGTAATACGTTGCGTTCCTGGCAGGTCTGCACCAAAGATATAGTTCATTGTCAATGAATCCTAATGAAAAATCATCCCATTCTGCTTTAAGCACAAACATCCTCTGTATGGTGATGGGAGATGTCATTCTGTAAATATATTTCTCTTATTGGTTAGTGAATAAAGCACTGTTTGCTAATAGGAAAGCAAGATAGGCGGGACTAGGAGACAAGGAGGATTCGAGGAAGTAGTAGGGAGGGTCAACTTGGAGAGACTTGAAAGAACAGAGGTCCAGCCCCTCTCTCTGGTAAGATAAGACCATGTGGAAATACTTAGATTAATAGAAATGGGTTAATATTTAAGACAGAGTTAGCAGATAAGAAACTAGTAACTGGCCTACGGCTTTATATATAATACAGTGTCTCAGTGTGTTATTTGGGGCTGGTGCGGCTCTGGGACTAGGGCCGGTACAAAAACATGCTCGTAACAGTATGGCAAGTGCATTCCAATTGCTTTATAAACTATTGGGTAAGTTGAGTTGGAAATGTCCACTCTAGCCCCATATCGTTTAGAAACCAGAAAATAGGAAAAGAATATGAACGGGCAGCAGGCAATTAATAAAGAAGGGTGGTATATTCAATATGTTTTAAAAACTAAGAATAAAAGTTTCATTACACGGATTTATAGACTCATGAGACCTAGCAACAGCTGTTTGATTAGTACCCTCTGGACATGATATTCTTTAGGATGATGAAGTTTAATGTGTAAAGGTCCAGCATTTTGAAGTGTCTTAAAGAGGAGATTAAGGCCAGTGACATGACTCAATAGATAAAAAAACATTTGCTTTATGAACCTGGTGACACAGTTCGACCATCAGATCCCACAGCGAGAAGAGAGAACAGACATCTAATAACTGTTCTCTGTTCTCTACATGATTGCTGTTGCATTCAAGTGCCCACACTCACACGTCATACACACACACACACACACACACACACACACACACAATAATAATAACAATAGACATATTATAAAAAGAACCATGACTTAGAAATCATTTTCCAACTTAAATACAGGGTGGGCTAGGTTCATTCTCCATCTCCTGAGCCTTAAACGAAAACACCAGGATGCTAAACTAATACTTCTGAAAGCACAGAAGTGGTTACAGAGAGTACAGGAACGTGGGTAAACTGGACATCTTTGTGAACCTGGGAACCAGAGGAAACAGGGTTGTGAGCCACCGTTCTCAGGGCCTAAGACCCAGACATAAAAACCAAGCAGCATATAGCACAGAGAACACTCCCCCTTGACTGACAGCAGGATCATTTGTTCAGCAGGCGTGTGATGCTGGTGGCCCATCCCAATGGCACCATAGAAAGCAAAGAGGACACTCATCTTGGCTCCCGTGCAAAAGCACAGGACATGAAATAATCCATTCGTCTTAGCAATTAAAGCAAAATTTCTCCTGTCACAGCAGAGCAGCTGTGAAGAAAGGCAATGCAGAGTGACCCGCCATTAGGGTGTGAGAGGTTGGCATGGGTGTGCAAGTTGCACGGGGATTGCTTCTCTGGGAAACCCATGGGGATGAAAGTGGTTTTGTACAGCTTATTTCCCTCTGGGGGCTCTGACTTCAACACACTTCTCTTACTTTGGGAAATTCTCCTGTTTGGTTTTCTTTTCCCCTACTCACTTGCAGAATATCTTTTGGCGAAGAACTGACAGATGGTTATAAGAATCTCAAGCTTTTTTTTTTTTTTTTATAAAACAGGGAAACTGTGATGCTTAAAATTACTCTGTTTTCAACACCATTAAAACCCTGGAATACATCATCTGAGGAGACCGACAGGCTCCTTCCTGCTTTTCCCATGTGTTCTCACAAGGCTCAGGCACATGGATCTGAAATATGTGAGAAGAAACCTTTCTGGCTCTCAGTGTCAAACCTTGCTCCCTGAAGACATAGTAGCTGCAAGAGATCCCAGTAATTCTCTCTGCTGCACCCTGGAAGGGCCTACCAAGCACCAACGACCGTGGGCCATTCTATCCTGGGAGGCATGAGGTTCCTCTGAGTTCCTCATCTACGGGAGTTCTTTGCTGTTGTTCAGGGTTTCAGAACTCAAAAATTAAAATCTATCCCCACAGCACACCCTTAGGCTGGAGCAATAGGGTGACTGCCATAGGTTGCACCTTAGAAGAAGTATCTCCTAGTCCCCAGAGCTTGAACCTGAGCATCCCTTCACTTGTGTGTGGGACAGATCAGTACCTTGACGAGCATGAGGTCTTGGTTCTGCAGTTACTCACATGGACAGAATCCCTCAAAAGGATATGTATATTCCAGTCCTAGAGCGCATGCACACAAACATTCCAGTGCATACAAACATACCCCACTGGGAGCCCTTGTCCACCAATGCATACAACCTGTAGGTAACTTCATCCTTTCTCTTCTTCTGGCTCCAAATGCAAGGAACTCAGAACTTGTCCCTCTAAGACCCAAACTCACTATGTACCTAAGCACAATGTGAAGGTGTGAGAACCCAATGAGTGTCTTCAACGGTTTATACCTGGCCTACACTCTTCATTACATAAGAGATAGAGTTCAACACCCACAGAAAGCATTGGCAGCCCACAGACAAGTGTCCGGTTCTTAGGCCCACCACAGACTCCCATTCGCTGAAGCCTTGGAGACAAGAACAGGTGACAGACTGGAAGGTGGGCCAAGCATGTCATTTAATGCCACTTCCCTTTGTATCTCTTGACATCCCCTCCCCAGCTTCTCCACAGAAGTAATCATCATATTTCCTCTCCATAGAAGAGAGTTCATTTTTCTTTTTTGGTGAAATCTGGGTAGTGCATGCATGTCTGAAGCAGCCAATCGCTTTACTTCAGCCTTGTTTAATATCATTTGACCCCACAGTCCTTCTCCACAGTGAATACATATTCCCTGTGTAGCTGGGGCATCTGCAACTGAAGGAAAACCAACGTAACATCTACCAGTGTCTTGCACACATTGCTCTAGAGTTGGAACCAAAATTCCTCTTTTGTCTGGTTCTTTTCTCACCTTAATGAGCTCTGAGGCTTTGCAAAAACAGTGCCCAAGGCCTGTTCGTGGGAAAACGGAGGCTCACGCTTAGCTACACCTGTGCATGGTCAGGGGAAAGACTGCCTTTATCAAGAACGGGGCCACTTGTCTGGGAGGATGACATACAACAGTGCTCTCAGAGTCTCTTCTCAGACAAACCTGTACGGCACCATCCCCTACACTTGTGGGCATGAAAACACTGCCCTACTAACAGGTACACCAAGAGTTTCCCCAGTTAACAGGTTAGAGAGCCAGAATCCACACTCAGGTCTTCTGACACCAGGCCCAAAGTGTCGGTCACCAGCTGTGATGTCTCCTTCGGTGTTTGCCTTTGCTGCTCATTTGCCACAAGCTCAAGCTCTCTGAGAGCAGTAAATCTTAACTCAGTCTTCCAGATGGATGACTCCAACAAGGGACCAGCTCAGACAAACAGCAGGAGGCTAATAAATATGTGTGGATTTATGTAGACCTTACCCCAGATTTGGAATATGTAAAAGTGGGCAGGCAATGTATTGATAAGGTATCCAACATGACCCAGAGTTATCATGTAGACATCCAGAGGGCTATCTGTAGGATCACAGATGAGCTGTCACAAGGCGGAATGGGAGATTTTGTCAGAACATAAACTCCCAGGAGATCCTAGAGAACCAAACATGGATTATATGGTATCATTCATCCTTTCCGGGATTTCACTTGAACTCCCAGCAGAATTTGTAACCGGGGCTGTGAAGTCTAACATTTCCATCCCCCTGTTCTGTAACATTGCCAGTACAGGCAGGGACTTGAGTTTTCTGTTTGCTACCTAGTGTGTGCTAGTGTCCCCTAGACTCTAAAACAAGAGTTAAGAGAGCTTTGGCTCTTCTGGATGAACTATTCCAATAAACTAAAGACGTTCCTCACATCATCCGAGATTCAGATTTGAAAAATAAAAAAATAAAAAATACAGTCCACATAAGCTAATGCGTTCAGAAGCAGCAGTTTTCACTGCAGTCAGAACATGTATGAAAAGGGACACCTAGTGGGAACACTTGTAAGTACAAAATGTATTGTTGGGACTAAGAGACACTCCCTTTGAAATCTGAGTTCACATGCATTTGAGTTCAAGATAGCACCTTCCAAACTGTTAGAACCATGCACCAATATATATATATTGCAATAGTGCATTTTGTGCTTATTTCTGACAAAACTGTTAAAACTGTTGGTTCTTTTGTCTTCTGAATTTGACTACATCACTACATCAAGTCTCGAAGCAATGCAGACAGCAGAGAGCAGAAGGTAACTGAACACCTACCTTCCCCTCCCTTTCCCGTATGCGTGAGTGCTGACTTTTGTTTTTGCCTCTTTACAGACTTTGTGTGTGAGATTTTTCCACTCGTCTCTGGGTTGATGTATTCTGGTTTAAAGTTAGGTTAAAGCCAAAGCTGGTCTTATTTTCCACCTGGCTTCCTGTGGTCCCTGCAGCTTCCTGTGGTCCCACCCACTGCCTTCCCTCCATCACTCACTTGCCTCTACCATCACTCTCTCGCTGAGCCCACCCCCAGCCTTAACTTACAACTCGCTCTTTCTCCTTGTCCTCCGTAATTCATCTAACCTCAAATTAATTGCAATTTGTGTGATCTTATGGGTTCCAACTCACGTATTTGAGAGTCTCTGTCTGTTGCTCAGGTTGGTCTGGAACTTGTAGCCTCAAGGAATTCCCTGAGTCAGCGCCCCCAGTGTTTGGGACTTCAGGCAAAGGTCACTGGACCCAGTGGGATTCCTCCAGGCTCATAAGACTTAATTTACTGGCTTGATTTTTTTTTCTCTTTCTCCTTTTCTCATTCACTTCTTCCCTTTTCTGTGTGCACAATTCTCAAGTTCAAACATACTACTAAGCTATATACCCCATGTTACCCTCTATATAACTGGGGTTGATATGTAAGATAAGAAAAAATAATAAATATATATAGAAAACAAAGTGAAAGATGCCAAGTGTGTGTGTGTGTGTGTGTGTGTGTGTGTGTGTGTGCGCGTACAAACATGATCTTACTAAGTCAACCTCCCAGCTCCAGCTACACGGGCAAATTAACCACAGAGAGATCTGAGGTTAACTGTCAAGCAGGCAAAAAAAAAAAAAAAAAAGGTTATAATCAAGGCAGAAATCAATGGAGAAAACTAATAACAATAAAGTCTGTTGTTCTGAAAAATGTAATGAAATAAAACCTATGAGGAGAAAACCAAATATAAGCAAACAAACAAAAAAAAACTTCCAGTTGTAACTCATAATCTGTCAGTTATTCAACTTAGAATCATTAATTTCAAAAAATGCATTTGGATGTGGATTAAAACTAAAGATAAACCAAATAATAGATGTGTTGAATAGACACATTGCCTACCAGTCTACCATCTGAGAATCTATCCTGAAGCCTGTGTGTGTGTGTGTGTGTGTGTGTGTGTGTGTGTGCGCGCGCGCGCGCGCGCGCACCGCTCAGTAAAAATCAAAATTCTAATTGTAATTAAAAAAATATATTCAGGAAATTAGGGTAAATGATTGACCCTACAACCTCCCTAGGCATAATTGTTTATTGTGTAAAAACTATTGGAACATATAATGACGACTGTATGAATTTAAAACTCATAATCAAGCAAACAGGAAAAAGCAATCACGTCTACCAATTCCTTCTCCAAATTCCAACCCCAAAGCTGTTCAACCCAAACCTCCATCTCTTTATGTTGTTGTTTTGTTTTGTTTTTCAAAACAGGGTTTCTCTGTGTAGCTTTAGAGCCTATCCTGGGACTTGATCTGTAGACCAGGCTGGCCTGGAACTCACAGAGATCTGTCTGCCTCTGCCTCCCAAGCACTGGGATTAAAGGCGTGCACCACTACCGCCCAAATCTCCATCTCCTAATGCTCATCAGAAGCACCTTGGCTTTGAACACTCGGTTTTCACTCAGACCAGCTCTGTTGCCGTCAAGACATGCCTCTTTCCATCTCTGTGGTACTGTCGACTATAAGCCCACCCATCTGACACAAGAGCAAGGATCGGGCCTCATCCCTCCCTCACTCATTCACCAAATATAATAAACCATGTGCCAAGCAAAGTGTCTGGGGCTTAAGGATGCGATGCTAGGTACAACAGGCAAAGCCTCTTATTTTTACTTTTCACGGAAGTGAACAAAAACTTCCCTCCTCAATAACCTTTACTTTGAATCTGTTCCTATTAAAGTCGATAAGTTTAAAAAGATGACATTAGGGGCTGGTACTAGTTGCTGTTGCAGAGAGCATGTGTTTACAACTGCCTGCTACTCTACCTCAAGATAATCTGCTTCCCTCTTCTACCCTCCCCTGCCCCCTGCATGCATGTGGCGCACATAGATCCATGCAAGCTCACATCCATAAACATAAATAATAAAAAAATAAATAGATAGCCATTTAATGTGAAATTATTATTAAAATATCCAAATAGCTCAGCTACTTAGGAAAGCGTGAGAACCAATATGTATGAAGGATTTGGGAAAGTTACTGCGTATAGGTGCAAAAGTTTTACAGCAAATGTCATCAAAGAAAAAAATGACTCCCGAAGCCCCTACCCAGTTCTCTCCTCCCTAAGTTTCCTGTGTGTTAGGAAAGACAGTGTGAGTAACTACAGCCAATAGTCTGGGCAGAGGTGATGTGTGTCACAATTTAAGGAACGCTAGCTAGCACACTCCATACTGTCTTTCTCCATGGTGACAAACCCTTGAGAACATTTACTAACAAGATGGTGCCACAAGGTGGCAAAGTTTGCATCAACCCAAGTCCTTGATGGACTCCAAAGCCACGACAACCTCCCTCCCTCAGCAACTGGCACGCTGCATGGATCTTTTGTATCCATTCGGTGCGGGTGAGAAATAAAGATTTGCTGTGCTGAGCCTCTGATATCTAGGGGTTAATTTCAATAGTCCCTCAAGAGCTCCTGTGGTTTTCCATTATTAACGAAATCCCTGAAATCTCTTTAAGGTCTGTGTACATTTTTCCTGTATAAGCTGACACCCAAGAGATTTTATTGGGAATGATGCTGGTGTCTCCACAGAGGGTGACAAGATTAATAACAATGGAAGTGTTAGACAAGAAGAAACTTTTTGGACTTGGAGAACTTTACCCTCCATCACCCGACTTCTCACTATCTACAAAGTAGTACAGAACTTTTTCACAGAAAAAAAAAAAGAAAACCTCTGTTCACTTGTAGAAATAACTTCAAAAGATTTGAGATTTCCAACTAACACCTCATCATTCTTGGAACTAGATTCTGCCCCTTAGAAAGCTATTTTTATATTTTGAACAGACATATAGGAAGGAAAAAAATTTGTTCGCTAGAAAAAAAAAAATAATCACTCAAATGTTAATCTGCCCTCTAGATAACCAAAACAGCTTGCGGATTCTGTTTTGGAGTAACAGTTTCTATGTCTTCAACTTGCCAATTCTTGCCTTATAACCCAACTGTCCTCATTCCTGTTCATAATGTCATATTTTGTGCAAAAAAAGATAGGCACCTTTAAGGAAAAAAAATGTGGCCATCTACCCCTTTACTACCAGCACACACTATTTTAACAAAAAGTTTATTTTAAAATAAATCGGGAACCTTGGAATGAGACTTGGCCCCACACATTCAGTTCGGGAAAAAGTTCATTGACGCCTTTGAATCACATGGTAACATAAATCAAATTAAGTAGGTCTTAGAACAAAGCACTGATAGATACAACAAGAAAGAGTACGAAAAGCTGTCACAAAGCTGACAATATTCACTGCCCAAAGGGAACATGCCAAAATAATTAGATAGGCATTTAATGATTAAGAAGCCTGGGAAGGACTCAAACTCTTCGTGGGCTGAGAAACCTGGACACATGTGAGTGAGACCTGAGTACGAACTGCTGGCTCCTATTGCATGTGCTTAGACTGGAAACCAAGCCTGTGGCAACAAGCTCCCTTCACCACTGCTCAATGGCCACCACAAGGATGAAAATCGCTGAAATACTTCTGCAATGGCCGAAGGACCTTTCATTGTCTTAATAGCTACCTCAAGACCTTCTCTTGGAAACAGTTGGTTAAACAAAATCATTCAGACCTTCTTTTCATAAACGGAGTCCCAGAGGTCTTGTAGCCTGTAAGAGACACTCATCCACCCACCCATTCCCATCCCCCTACCCCCACGCCCTTACCCCTAGCCCCTGCTGACACAGGAACCATCACCACTGACAGTCTACACACCCCGCTGGTACCAGGCAATGTTCTAAATACTGTGCTTATACTAATTCATCAATACCTGTTCCAGCCTTAAGAGTCACTACCCCGCCCCCCATTAAAAAGGAAAGAAGTTGTCTGACCTCCATACACTTGTCCTGGCGTGTTCCCCTACCCCACAACAATAATAATAAAGGTTAAATGCTGAGGCCAAGACATGCTTCAATCCTAGCCATCAGTATCGGGAGCCTCCTCTCTTCGCCCTTATAATATGTCTGATTGTTCTTCAAGGTAAGCGTTTTGACAATACTTTTACAAATTAAATTATCCAGTTTGATTACTGAGGTGAGAACCGGATGTTATTTTATATCAACACAAGATTTTTATATACCAAGAGATGTTAGAACCCATCTAATCCAGTTATGGAGCAGTGAAGACTTCCCTTGTAACATGCCTTTCTCTGATGAGTCAGCCTCTAACTAAATGGTTTTCATGATAGAGCGGTCTCTCACCTAAAGATTTTACTAGAAAAAAAGTACTTGACTTTTGAAGATGGCTAAATTGCTCATTTTCATCCATATCTTAGGAAACCAATTTTGTAAGCCATCAGTAAAAATGCAAATATGAAAGGTTATCATTTAAATTACTTGATATGGCATCCAATTTTATAATAAAGCACTCTTTACCAAAGAAGGCAAAATCTAAATCATATTAAGTAGCTCATCAAAAACTAATGCATATGGGACTAAAGGGCAGCTCAGTAGTTAAGAATACTTAGTGCTCTCGAAGATGACCTATACACTTGGTTCCTAGGACCCACATTAGGTAACATACAACCACTTGTAACTTCAATTCCTAGGGATATGACACCCTCTTCTGGCCTCCACAGTTGCCTGCATGTACATGACACCCATACAAACATTCATATACTCTCATACATATAAAATACATGTTTTAAAAATGCCTCTTATACACTTGTCAAAGCCATGAGTATATACATTTGAAGGCATCTGAACACCTGAGCTACACCCCAAAACTGATTTCATGTCATTGAGCTGGACATCTAGCACCTGGGTTTTACCTACTGCAGACTAAGAAGGGAATGGTGCTTTAAAAGGGATCATGTGTAACAATGCCTCAGAGAGAGTAGGCAAATAATTGGAAATGGTAGACACTTCCTACTAGAGACACTCATGAAAATGATCACTTCTTGGCTCTGAAGAAAATAGCATTACATGAATAGACTAACACATTCTGAGCCACTGCCACACTTTAGCCTTATCCAGAGTCACCAAAGGAGGTGGTGTGTTTGATAGATAACTCTGAAAATAGTCTATTCCTTGCAAGCTTAGAATTATGGTTCATCTTTTTAAAAAAAAAAAAATAACCAAACCAATAAGGAGTTGTATGCCACAGTTGAGAGCTAGCACATGTAATCTTTCTTAAGTCAGCTTACAAAAAAAATATTGGTACCCATAAATGTTTATACCTATACCTTGGTATACCTATACCAAGATACCTATATCTTGGATAGGTCATTAGAATTAATTTTAGATATAGGAACACCTTAATGTTGTTATGCTTTTGTATCATAATTCATTTCATCTTAATTATTGATAAACGTATATTATAATACCCATTTGTAGAACATCTAAACCCACGGTTGTTTACAACATAGACTCTTCTCATGACATGATCCTATGGTGCTACAGTAAGCTTTTCTCAGACTGAGGGGAAAATAAAAAGAGATTAACCCACAAATAAATAGACAATTCCTTCCTTGTAAAATAACCATCACCCAGAATCCATTTTCAAGAGAAATTAAAGGTAAATTAAGTTGGTAATTTATGGATACTATTATCTTTCCTTTTCATAATGTTAGTCTGGGGACAAGCATAAGTTAGAATATCAGAGGGGAGAGTGGGATTCAGAGAGCTATCAATTACATACCAAAATGTGCGGAAGTGTCTCAGTCCAGGGCTGCTGCCAATGATCTAGACAAGAAAAAAGATTTAAAAAAAAAAACAGAGGTTATTAGAATTTCAATTACCTGTGAGGAAATCAGAATCCTGTGTATCAACCTAAGAACAGGAAACAAAAAAGTTTGCCAATGTAGAAAAGCCAGGGGCCTCTGTATAGTTCTCTCTATATAGCTTCAACTCCTTAAAAGGAAGACATGAGTGTTAGGTTGTAGGGAAATCACTGGTCCCTGAAAATGAATGTTCGTTGCTATACTGAAAAGCATGTCCTTTGCACATACACCCAAGCATGTTTTTACTGGCTTTGAAAAGGTGCACATGAGGCCAGAGAAATGACTCAGCAGTTAATTAAGAGCACTTGCCTCTGTTCAATTCCCAGCACACACACACACACACACACACACACACACGCACGCACGCACGCACGCACACACACACGCACGCACGCACACACGGGAGCTCACAACTGTCTGTAGTTCTGATTCCAGAGAACCCAATGCCTTTTTCTGGTCTCCAAGCTGACCCTGTACTACTCTAAGGGTAGCAGGCACATACGGTGTACTTACATACCTGAAAACAAAACACTCATACACATTTAGAAAAGAAAAGAAAAATGTGTTCATGAACTCAGAACTTCCATTCATTTTCCTGGAATTTTGCCAGTGACAGAGTGTTTGAAATTAGTAATAATAATCCACTCACTGTCTAAACTACATATTTGTTTGAAATATGTGTGTGTGTGTGTGTGTGTGTCTTTTTTAAGACCTATACAATTCAAATTCCCCTAACTGTCTTGACAATGTCTTTTCCGGCCTAGAGAAGTCATTGCATTTCATTTTAAATTCAGGTTTCGTTCAAGGATCACTACTTTATGCTTGGTTGTATCTTTAGTATCTATCAGGGACTGTTTCCAGAAGCCTGTGGATAGCACAGTCACGGATGCTCCAATGTCTTACACAGAAGGAAGCGTGTAACACCCTCCAGTGTGCTTTAAACCCCTGGGAACTATAGCTAATGCAGTATGAATACTTCATATTAAGATACTACACTGTGTTGCTCAAAATAAAAAGAACAGGAAAAGAAAGTTCTTCATCCTGCGCAGGTGCAATTCCTTTTCTAATCAACAGTCTGAAATTGACTGAATCCTTGGGTGTAGAACGCATGGCTACTGTAGAATGTATCTACAGTGTCTCTGGTTTTGGTTGCTGCATCCCTCCTGTGGAGTTCATATAATTGTTTCCTCACAGTTAGACTTGGGTTGAACATTTTTGACTCATGGGTTAGGATGCGTGTGTGTGTGTGTGTGTGTGTGTGTGTGTGTGTGTGTGTGTGTGTGTGTGTCTTCTAATTAAACAATAGATTGTACAAATATTTTACTTCAGTCCCAGTTACATTAAGTAACCGCCTCCTATAAAATAAACTTAGTGTCAGTTTTTAATTAATGAAATCCTTCTCACATGGATGATTGTGCTTGATTTGTACTGCCACTCCACTGAGGTGGAATATTTTAAATGATCTTTTCCTTTTGAATGGAAATCTATACACATTCATATAAGCAGTAAAACTGCTTCTGGGACCAAAATTTAAATATAGATGTGACATATCGCCCTAAAGCAAGAAATCTTCCATTATCACGCAAAGTAAATGGCAATCATTTTTTTCTCCTCTTCCCATGTTTTACTGTGTTAAATTACAGAGCAGCCTGACTCGGTGCTTTAGCTAAACATTTTCAAAGCGCTTCTTGAAACAATCGTGGTTTAACTAGAAACAACACCTCCTTTTACTTTGGACCTCTGGTTAGTTTAGGATCAAGGCGGAAAAAGTTGGAAATGTATGCATGTAAGTTAAATCACAGTCAGATCAGTCCAGCCAGGCAGAACACCGACAGGCTCCATCCTGCATGTCTAGGGTCCTGGCCACCTCAGAGCAAAAGAAAGCTTCCAGTGAGGCTAAAATTTAAGGTAATCCCACTCCGTCTGGGAAGGAGAGACTATGGTTGCTATCTGGGTGGGACGAGATATACGCATACTGCCCGCAGCGTTCTGCGTTTGGAAAGATCTTGAAGAAAAGAAGGTGCTCTTTTTTGCTGATGGAAGCCACGTCATCTCCAGAAAGCCTCTGCTGACACAAAGGACAAGGATCATTAAGTCTCTCATCCATGTGCAATTTCCTTAACACTTGGCAATTTCAATAGCTCATTCCAAAGGGAAAAGAACAGTTCAAATGGGCTGAGAAATGAGTGTGACATTACTGTGCTTGTCCAGTGCCCAATTTCATAGAGAAGTTAGGACAGGTCCCTGAAATACATCCCAGGCAGGAACTGAACTGTCTTTTCAATATTCAGAGTTCTTCATATATAACAGTATTTTCTTTAGAATTGGCATATTATGCACTCCATTTAAAAAAAATTCTCTGTTCCAGTTCTAAGAAAAACATTCTAGCCCTTCATTTGAATTGGATTTTAAGCCAAACACAGTAAAGGAAACTTCAGTAGGGGCTTATGCCTTGAATACCTAAGTTGCTTCAAAAGAGATAGATGGGAGATGCTCAAGTGTGGAAGCCCTTGCTAGAATATACATCATTCTTCTTTCCTCTCCAGCCCTAACACACTCATATTATCTTCAAATAATAAGAGTGGCTGACTGCAGTTAATTTAATCACTGTGATTTACTGAGAAATGAAGACGACTGGCATCTCTTGAAAATTAGTCCAATTTTATCTTTGAACATGAGTTTAAAACCGTTAAAAGTACTACTTTCAGTAATATGTTAACCTCCTCAGGGGGTACTAGTTACCCTCATAACTTTCCTAAATAAAAAAAAATTATTAATGCCCAAGTTTTTTGTTCAAGAAAAATTCAACTTTAAGATACAATTACCTTTAAAACTTTGCTCGAGTTTAAACCCCTTCAGGTTTCATTTAACCTTTTCCAAATGAATCTTGAAAGCTTTTCCTTCTAAACACAAAATAGGAACAAATCCATTTTATTGTCTCGTATAAAGTCAAAATGAAATAAAGTAGAAAATCGATAGGAAAAACCACGGGGCAAGGAGATGGTTCTGTCTGTAAGGTACGTGCTTTGAAAGCAGGCATGATGCTGTCAATTCTATGCCTAGAACCCTCAGCAGGGAACAAGACCAGGCTTACTGTTTGCAATTCCAGATCCAGGAGGCAGCGTCTGTTAGATCTTTGACCTTCTAGTCTAGACTACTTATGAGTTCCAGTACAGGGAGATACCCTGCTCAAAAAACAAGGCAGGAGATACCTGCAGAATGACACCCAAGCTTGACCTCTGGCCCCCACACATATGTTCATGCACACTCATGAACACACATCTAGACAAAAAGAAATCTTATAAGAATAGCAGCGATAAGAAAAACAATAGCCAAGTGTTTGTTCTGTTTGTCAGATAACTTATGTGTGTGCATGCCAAATGCTGGATAGACTGCCACTCTATACTGCTCAGGAATGATTACCCATGTGGTCCCCAACCTTCCTTACACACATACACACACAGGTATACATATGTAAGCTTTTAAGTTGCTCATCTGCCCCAGCACAGCAGGAGATGAAGTTGAAGTCGAGGCTGTGCTGCCCAGAGCAACCTCAGTGGGTATCTCCATGCTTATGCTCGGATAGAGCAGTCTGGGTTGGTTTTTTTGCTTGTTTGTTTGTTTGTTTGTTTGGTTTGGTTTGGTTTGGTTTTTTCTCTTGAGAATTGTGAGCATTCTATCTGACTTTTCCAAAATTCAAATGTTGCACCTCCACTGTCTACCAAATTCATCAGTTATTCAAAACATGAAGAAGACCCATCTCGCTGAGTGTTTTAGACAACTAGTGCCAGCGTAGACTCATTAGCATCTGTTGGCTTTCCAAACCTTCACTGTAAGGTGGAGGGCACTTCTCCCATGACGGCTAATCGTGACGGTCAGGTTGATTTAGAATCAGCCGGGAGACAAATGTCAGAGAGCATCTGTGTCTCCACGCAGGCTCGCCTAAGGAGGGTAGGCTCACTCTGTGTGAACAGCACCCTCCCACAGGCTGAGATCCCAGGCACCATAATAAGGCACACTCTGCTTCCTGGCTGTGAGCACAATACAACCAGCGGCCTCAGGTTTTTGTCCATGTGCCTCCTCACCATGGTGGACCGGACCCACAAACCAGGAGCCCAGTTCAACCATTCCTTCCTTGCTTTTGTTGGGCATTTTTGTTACAGCAGCAAGGAACGTAACAGAGCCCAGGGCGGTGCTGTGGTCCTTCCGAGGACAGAGCAAGTATTGTTCACTTCGTTACATCAAAAGTCCAAAGCAGAAAAACCAAGTTAAGCATAAAGCATTGCTAGTTAAGATGCCTCGCTAAGCCTCGGGAGATATTCTTCAACTAATTCAAATATAAACATTAAGGCGGGGCTTCAGCTCCGTGGAAGAGCGCTTGCCTTGGGTATTATTTGTAAGGCCCAATTTTTGATCTTCAGAAACACGCACATACACATGCAAAGTTAGTCACTGAAAACTAAGCTCACCTTTACTAAGCAAACGAAGTATACACTCACAGTCGTCAAGAATGGGGTTCATACCTGTAATGCCAGGATGGCTGTGTTAGAGAGAAGCCCAGAGTATGAGTGAGTCCCAAACCAGGCTAGGCTACACAGTGAGATCTTGTCTCAAACACAAAAACAAATAATATATGTACATACACATGCATATGTCAAAATACATACATGTGTATACCAAACTGTGTGTGTGTGTGTGTGTTACACATACATCTTAAATTTCCCATGGGCTTTGAAAAGACAGCCCTTTCACATTCTTTAATAACTTACTCTTCTCTCAGACGATCAGTAAACTCTCCTTTTTTGGCAAGAACATACTATAGATGAAAGGCTACGGTTAGCTATTTGGACGAAACTGTTTTTATGATTATGAACAAGGAATTGCTTTGGTGACGGTGAGGGGAAATCACAGACCAACCACCCCAAGTCTAAAGCCATTATCTGTGTTAGACCCTGCTCCATACATAACAGACTCATACTCAACAAATAAAGCAAGTTAACTCGGCCGCTCACTGAAGCACATATCCCCAGTTAGTTGTCTTTAGGCAGGCACAAAAAGTTCCATCAGTTACAGATTAAACAGTCCACTGTGTTGAACAGTTTATAACTGAGACTGGTATTATTTCAGACACGTCAGTCTTCCCAGATAAAAATCACTGGACCAAGTGTAAATCATCTAGGCTCCTCCGTCTGTTTGCTGACACTGTTAAAAAAATAAATAAATAAAAATACCACTGATTGGGAGATTCTTAAACAATAGAAGTTTGGCTCATGGCACTGGAGGCTGGAAAGGATCAGGAGTGGTGTGAGATTTTTGTCAGGACATGAGATTTTTGTCAAAACATAACAATATGTCAAAACATTACACAAACTCAGGACAAGAGTGATGAGGCCATATTCATCTTTTTTATCATAAGCCCATATCTGGGACATGATAGCCATCCCACAGAACAGCATTAACACATTCATGAGGACGGAACTTCATGACTCACACACCTCCTAATGCTGACACATGACAGACATGAAAATAACATTCACACCATAGCAGTATGTGCCTACCGACATAACTCCGTATACCTATGAACAACTTCGGGTCCCAAAGAGTTCCAAGTAGTATTTTTGCATGTACTACATTCTTGAGATATTTGTTGTACTAGGACCCTATGGTAACAACACATGTCTGCAACTGAGATTGAGATCTTTCTAGAAGAGTATATACTCCTGCTGTCTACAAACTTGGAAACCCCTTGTCTCTGCAATATGGTAAGGAACATGTTGGTCCTACATCTGTCTGTGCCTAGCCTTCCTCAACATGGACTGTGAACTGACAAGGATGTAGGAAATCACAGAGATGTCTACATTGGTGTGTTTGTGGGGGTCATCTCCTGGGGCCAGACAGGAGTAGCCACCAGAAACCTGAGCTGTACTCCAGGGATTTGAGAGTCTCCAGCACCAGAGACTGTGTTGTGTGATCCAGGCTCTCCTCCAAGCCTGAAACATGTGTGGTGTTTTGTTAAATGCGCCTGCGAGTTTCCTGTTCTCCAGACTTTTGGAATGTTTAATCTGCAGCCTAGAATTAACCACATTCCAATCCTTGCCAGGAACATTAAATCCTAACGACTGGTTCTCAACCCAAACGCTCAGTTACGATCAGCATCATTTATGAAATATGTTTAAAGGCATATGTATTGCTCTGTGTCTTAGACCCTGGCCCTGTGGAGTACTACAGTCTTCAAAATTATGTGCAGAACCCAATGTAGTACACACTCAGGGCTCTCATTGTGGGCTCACATTAATCTGAAACAAATAGGAGTCACTAATATTGACTTCAAGAGCTAAGTGCTTCCGGGTAGGTGACACTAAAAATATAAGTAAATAAATACCTTCAAGACCCAAAAGACATCTGTATTATTGTGGCCCACAGACATATGTCTATGGTACTGAGAAGCCATAAGATGGAACCCCATGACAGTGGTGCTGAATTTCACTGGGCAGAGTAGCATAGTGAACCAGACTGGGTCCCCCAAATGCACGCGACAACATAGCACAAAAAGGTATCTACAAGCCTGGAAGAAAACCCTCACCAGAACCCAGCGATGCCGGTGCCCCTTCCTCGGCCTCACAAACAGTGAGAAGTAGACACACCACCCAAAGAGCCCTCTATGATGTTTTGGTATTTCAGCCCAAGACAACTGAGATGCGTGAACTAAAGTACCCTCTAATTTTCATCTGTGAAGCAGCCATTTTTATTACTTGGTTGATGTGACTGTGGGTCTATAGCTAATTATTTCTTACCTTTAACATTAAAGTTCTAGAAGTTAGGATTTTAAAAATGGAGGAAGGAAAGTTTTAGTGCTGAGATGGGGGTCTCATGTAGGTCAGGCTGGCCTCTAACTCTCTATGTAGCCAAGGATGATGCCGGGAAGAACGGTTTAGTATTGAGATAGGGTCTCGTGAAACTCGAGCTGACCTCTGACTTTCTATGAGCAAGCCAGGTTATAAGCAAGAGTATAAATATGGGCAGTTGAGATGGCTCAGCTGGTAAATATGGGTTTTGTGAAGCCTGATGAACTAAGTTCAATTCCCCCAAGCCCATATGCATGTGTTTATCCAAAAATGCATAAACAAGTATGCATAATTACATTTAGGGTTATACATAAGCATGCACTCAAAATCTATCTCAACCATACTCATAAGCTTGCATACATAATTATACTCCAGAGATCCTTTTTACTATTGGGTTTGTGGGTATTCCCAAAGCGCCTATGAATGGAATTCAGGAAGTCTGTACATTTGAATGACGACTATAGGTCCAATTGTCACTAATCTCTAACAGAAATTTAACATCTTCAACTGTACATATCAGCTACAAGGCATGCACTGCAATATGCATTTATTTCCCACTGCAATTCCTGGAAACTCCGTCCCCCTTTGGGTTCTCTGTAGCTATCTTAAGATATTAAGCTTGTTACTAGATTGTGCCACCAGATATGTTAATAAAGAAGCATGTGTTTCTGATTCCATTTCTGATGCTCTGATAGAAAGCACCAGCCAAAAAGTAACTCAGGGAAGAAGGGAATTGTTTAAGCTCACAATTCCAAGTTACAGGCAATCACTGCAGGGAACCCATGGCAGCAGGAACTTACAACAGCTTAGGCATGTCGTATCCACGGTCAACAGTGGAGAGAAACAGATGCAGGCATGCTCAGCACACACCTAGCTCTATCTACTCGTATGCAGTCCAAGACAAGGGAATGGCATCACCCACTTTTAGGCTGGGTCCTACCATATCCATTAAGGCAAGCAAATCAATCCACCACAGATACACCAGGGTGCCAATTTTACCTATACAACCCCTCATTGAGGCTTCCCAGGTAGGTCTAGGTCGTGTTGAGCTGACAAGTAGCACTGACCATCACATACACTACTGTTCCGTGAGTCCTTTTATATTTTGGTCATTATATTTCAGACACCTGTTTTCCTTTAAAATAATTTTGCATTTTGCCTTATGCATTAAAAAAATAAACATTGTTCTGAAGAGCCTTCTAATTGTAAAGGGCACAAAAGAAGTTAGGTTCCGACACACAAAGTCATGTAAGTGACACCATAACAGATGGCTGACCACTCTGGTTGAAATCTATACCTGACTGACTAGGGGATGGCAGCCTCTCCTGCTTATAAATCACTGGGGGCCCTTAAATAAAAGGGGATGTCTTAGCTGCAGGAGTGCGCTAGCCCCTCTGATGATAGAAAGCTGTGTCCAGCACATAGGCAAAGCAACTTCTGCGGCTTAAGTTTTCATATGCAGCTTCTGAAAAGCCATGGAAGGGCTCTGCAAAACTTTGTTCATCATTTCCGTTCTCAAAAGAAAAGCAATCCTATTTTGCTAGCACTTAAAATGTCTCTGTGAACACACCATTCAAAAGCCCTTTCTGTGTTTTGCAAGTTATCTACGTCCCTTTCTATTTCTTTCTCTTTCGTGTGTCAGGCTGCTTCTGCGTTTCCATCAGACATCCTGACGTTTTTTGCACAATTGGGGCGGGGCAGAAATACCAGAAACTGAAACAAAAGGTTGTTAGTGTGTTACCTGCACACACTGGAATAGTGATTTTTTTTTTTTTTTTTTTTTTTTTTTTTTTTTTTTAGATGCAATTACAATGGTCTCTGCTTGGACAGGACCCAGAAACTGTATGCTTTGTGCATGTGTTGGTGGACAGTTAGAAAGGCCCTGTGTGCATGATGAGACCACCCAGTGACAGGGTGGCCCGGGTCCACCTTCTCCAAGGATGTCTCATCTGAGGTTAGAAAAAAGGAGTAAGTACTGGTTGTCACCAGTGGAAAAAGAAAAATGCAGGTAGAGATTCCAAAAGGATCGACTCACCAGAAAGATCTCACTTAAGTCTCTTGGTCCTGAATTACTTTCACTTTTGAGATGTAAAGCTAAGATCTAGAGCAAATAATTTCTCCCAGAGTCTCTCCCCTGTCCTGTCCTATACCAGCAGAGTTGTGGTTGGGGATTGGGTTCATAGCTAAATAACTAGGTGCCAGGTTGTTAGAGACTCTCTGAGTACACGTCACTGAGCGTCACTGAGTTTGCTAGATGGCTGGGCTCCCAACCCTGTAAGCAATGACGTTTTCACATTAGTGTTGAACAATGGGACATGTTGTAAGCATACTATTTACCTTTACCTAGTAGGGTAATCAGCCTATGCATGGCTGTGGTTCACCAATAAAAACTCCACTTACTTGCTTGGACATATTCTAAGCGTTTATACCTGTGAGGCAGCCCGGATCTTTTGACCCTGGTCAGAATTAATGTTGAGATCTCTGAAATCTTTTTTTTTTCTTTTCCCTTCCTCTTTTTCTATTCCTTTCCTCTCACTGTTCACTGATTCCAGTAATCCCACTGAAGACTTCCTCTTACCCTCCCATCAATATTAAACGAGACAGGCACAATGACAAGTTCCAAGCAAGGGCTTCGGGGTACATCGAATGGAATAAGCATGGTTTGCATGGGCTGCTGTTGTCTACACATCTTTTTGTGTGTCGTCAGTTTTGCTGAATTGCTGGCTCTTTGCTGTGTGCTGGGGGCGTGCATATGTAACAAAGATAACTTCCCAATAAGCGAGACTCCGGGACACTTGGTTCTCTGTGCAAACTCTCCGGGGACGCCTCTTAGCCTGTGTCTAGTCACTGAGTCCAGTTTATCCCGGGTTTTGGCTGAAGGCAAGCCTCCGCTGAGTTAAGATCTCCTGAACCAGTCACTACCATGTTGACAGACCTCCAGTCTGCAGCCATTAGATATGGCCACCAGAGATCTGGGTCACACTGTCATTTTCAAGAAGAGACAAAACCGCACTCCCCGCTTCCTCTTTCATCTGTCTCATTCGGTAGCAACCACGAAATGTGGACTATGGACTGGGGACACTGTGGACCTTGCTGCCTCCAGCTATCTGAGGGACTTTGGGACAATTGTTACTCACTCTAAATCTCAGCTTCTTCGTCTATAAAGTCAAATTAATCAATATAATATAAAACAATAATATATACAATATGAAACAGGATGTCTCTAAAGACTTCCTAATTTCCATGAGTTTACCCAGTTGGCGTTCGACCCTTAGTAGACAATTTTGTTTATCTTTCCTCTGCCTGTTTATTACTCTGCAGCACCCAATGCCGAGAACACCTTCAACACTGTTATCATTGTCTCTGAGTCATTGTAGATTAGCATCCCAACAGCACTAGCAAATCTTTCTAATTCCTGTTCAGAACTTGAAAGCAGCTGCATGTGCTGGCACATGGTCACAGGTGGATGCAGTTGGTGTTCCAGGCCCGGGGCTTCGCTTTTTTCTTTTTCTTTTCCTACTTTCTAACTCACTCTAATTTTGATGACATAACATTAGGAGAAAGGACACCGAGGCGGCTCATTTACCGTCCCTTTTAGCCATCATTTACCTTAAAGGGAACTAAAAATAGGGCCAGTGAGATGGCTGTGGAACTTCCATGGGCATCCATGTTCCCCCTTGTAATGAGCTCATGATACAGTTCTGAAGGTCAAGCAGATGAGCCATTTTCTTTTCTCAAAACCTATGCCAGACTCCGTACTCAGAATTGGGTTTAACTCTAAAATCTCCTTGCCCGTATCTGAGTTCCCACTCCTACATATATTAACATATATTATATTTTTAAAAAAATCCCATCTATGTCCTGTCCCTCCGTATTGGTGTGTGAAGTCCATCACAGTAAGATACTGCAGACGTGATAGTTCAACCCATACAAATCTATTTCCCACAAATCTAAAGGCTAGACCCTAAGACCTGGCAGGTTTGGATCAAGGCCCTTACTACCCTACATTTGAAGATGATTCTCTCACTACATACAATACAGCTCATCCAGGGCTCCTGAGCCAGTCCACTTCTGTCACCTTTAATCTCACGGCCTCCCTCAGCCAAGCAGCACAATTTCCTTTCATCAGATTACAAGCATGGCCACAAACACTGAGCTATCAGGCTTTGCTTCTATTGCAGATCTCTCTTACGTGAGAGGAGTCTCGCAATGCACCCCATCTCCCCTGCAACCTCTACCACATTCTCTGCTGAAAAAGACTCATCAGAAACAGACTAGACAGTGTGTCTGACTGCATGAAGCTGCTTTTCTGTGCTAAGTTCTGTGCTATGAACTGACAGCCCAGAAACCTAGGTCCAACTTATACTGAATGTTCTGCCTACTGATTGGCTGATTTGAACTTCATTCTATGATCTTACACAGCTGTAATGTTGTATATCTTAGCCAAAATCATCTTGAGCCAAAGAGTCTTAATAGCTCATGATTACCCACCTTCCTATCCAACCTAACATCCTTCCTGCCATTGGGTAAAACCTTTGGAATGTATTAACTCCTGACAACTTAAAAGCTAAGGCCTTCACCAGATAATACCTGAAACCTATTGAAGACTTTTCCCTGCTCCATTGTAACCCATCTGATAGGGAATGTCTTTCTGTGTGCTGCGAATAAATGTTTCTCTTATTGGTTGATGAATAAAGCTGTCTCAACCAATGGACAGGCAGGATGTAGCACTAGGGAGGTGGAGACAGGAAGGGATATGACTGGACAGAAAGAAGTGAATAAGAAAGAAGCAAAGTTGGTTTCAGCCATGATGAGAACAGCCAGAGCTAGTGGCTGGCTGCTTTGCTTTTCTGATCTGCAGACAATCTTTACTAAATCATAAATGTCACATCGCCACACAGCTAAAAGTTGTCCCCACTAAAGCCTCTTTAGTTACTACTTTAAATTTCCCACTGATCAAGCTTCATAAAAAAAACTTCTTTAGCTCTTACCATTCACTCAGCTCTTTAAGACCTTCAAATTTGCTTTTCAAGGCCATCACCTCGGGTTCCAGTGAGCCAGTCTGGCTCTGAGCTGCCTAGTCTCCTCTAGCTGAGAGCCATTCCTGGGGGCTGGGGAGGGGCCCTGCAGCCTCCCTGCTTTCCTTTAGGTTGGAAGAGGAGCCCGCTCTGTAATCTGGTCCCTTCTCCTGCTGCAGACTTGACAGTAACCCTTGCAACTCGCCACTGGGAAAGTTCAGAGCAACTTTAAAGAAAGATATTAAGAAAGTGAAGGACGATATTAAGAAAGAAGCAAGCGCACTTTCATGGTGACGCAAATGATGTCAAGTAGCTCAAGTGGGGCAGCATTTGATGCGTAAACCATGAAGGAATGCTGCTTGCTAGTTTGCTCCTTAGCCTCTGCTCGGCTGGCTTCCTTATACAGTCCAGGTTGCCTGCCTAAGGATGGTACTGCCCAGTGTGGGCTGGGCCTCTCACATCAATTAGCATGTCCCAGAGACTTGCTCACAGGTCAATACCAATGGTCAAGGCAATCCACTAAATGAGACTCCTGGGATAACTCTGAGCTGTGTCAAGTTATCTAGAAGACCCTGTTACCAAAAACAAGTGAGAAATTACGTCTAGAGTATGTCAGGCAAATAATCCTAATAGGTGCTAACACAAAAACTTCCTTATAATATCATCAACTTAAATCCTGTGATATGTTTAAAAGGTAATATGTCCCAGAATGCAGGTTTAACATATATACATATATATATATATATATATATATATATATATATATATAATAACCAGCACAATTTTACCCAATGATGAAAAAAGAAAAAAAAATAATCTTAGGATCACCTCAGTAGATTTAAGAGATGCATTTGATAACGATCAATGCACATTTGTGATTAAAAATAAAATAATGGGCTCACAGAAAATTATGAACTGGGAAACTCCCTACCACCTGACAGTTGACATCGCTAAAAGTTCTTCACCAAATGGTACAAGACTAACCATTCACTCAAAGAGGCAGCAGCGCTGCTCGACCACTGAACTCCTCCATCCAGAACTGTTCTGGAGACATAGCCAGTACAAAGGTTCAAGTGAAATGCATAAAAGGCATCAGTAAGGGATGGGGCATGTAGCTAATAGTAGAGCGCTTGCCTGGAATCCTCAACATCCTGGGTTCAGACTCCCCAGCAAAGCAGGGGAAGGAGGAGGGAGGATAGGAGGGAGGGAGGGAGGGACGGAGAGAGGGAGGATAGGAGGAAGTGAGGGAGGGAGGGAGGGAGGAAGGGAGGGAAGGAGGAAGGGAGGGAGGGAGGGAGGAAGGGAGGGAAGGAGGAAGTGAGGGAGGAAGGGAGAGAGGGAGGGAAGGAGGGAGGGAGGAAGGGAGGGAGAGAGGGAAGGAGGGAGGGAGGGAGGAAGGGAGAGAAGGAGGAAGTGAGGGAGGGAGGGAGAGAGGGAGGAAGTGAGGGAGGGAGGGAGAGAGGGAGGAAGTGAGGGAGGGAGGGAGAGAGGGAGGAAGTGAGGGAGGGAGGAAGAGAGGGAGGGAAGGAGGGAGGGAAGGGAAGGAAGAAACAACACTAAGCAAACCAATATTGCCTTTATTCATATCAAAAAAAAAAAAGTTATGGGCTGTGATAGTTGACATTGGTTCTCAACTTGACAGAGACAAGCCTGAGTGTGTCTGTGAGGAGTTATGTAGATTAGATAAATCGGGTAGAAAGACCCACCCTAGATGTGGGTGCTACCATTCCATGGGGTAGAGTTCCGGACACCTGTGCACCAGCATTCATCTTTGTCTGTTTCTTTTTTATTATTATTTTTAAAAATCTATTTTTCATTCTCATACAAACCCCAGTTCCCCCTCCCTCCCCTTCTCCGGCCCCCATTCCCTCCCTTCTACCCCCTCTCCCAGGAGATCTTAACTATTTTCCCTTCCTGGGGCCCTCCATGTGTGTCTCTCTTAGGGTCCTCCTTTTTACCTAGCTTCTCTAGGGTTGTCGATTATACCCTGCTTATCCTTTGCATCGTGTCTACTCTCCATTTATGAGTGAATACATAGTGTTTGTCTTTCTGGGTCTAGGTTACCTCACTTAGGATGGTTTTATCTGGTTCAATTCAGTTGCCTACAAATTTCAAGATGTCATTTGTTTGTTTGGTTTGGTTTTGGTTTGTTTTTACTGCTAAATAATACTCCATTGTATAAATGGAGTAATAAATACTCCATTTTCTTTATCAATACTTTGGTTGAGGGGCATCTAGGTTGTTTCCAAGTTCTGGCTATTACAAATAGTGCTGCTATGAACATAGTTGAACAGATGTACTTGTGGTATGATTATGCGTTCTTTGGGTGTATGCCTAAGAGTGGAATTGCTGGATCTTGAGGTAGACTGATTCCCATTTTCCTGAGGAACTGCCATACTGATTTCCAAAGTGGCTGTACAAGTTTGCACTCCCACCAGCAGTATCAGTATCCACAATGACTGTGGATACAATGTCAGTGTTTTATAATGACTGTGGATACAATGTCAGTGTCCATAATGACTGTGGATACAATGTCAGTGTTTATAATTACTGTGGATACAATGTTAGTGTTTTATAATGACTGTGGATACAATGTCAGTGTCCATAATGACTGTGGATACAATGTCAGTGTCCATAATGACTGTGGATACAATGTTAGTGTTTATAATGACTGTGGATATAATGCCACTGTCCACAATGACTGGGGATACAATGTAACCAGCTTCTTCCTACACCTTCTCTGACATGATTAACTTCTGCTCCAGCTATGAGCCAAACAAACTCCTCCTTTGTTAAGTTGCCTTGGTCAAATATTTTACTGCATCAACAACGAAAGTAGTACACCAACCTAGAAAAACTCAAAGAAACCTGCAATCTATTCAACTAACAAATACATTTAGTAACGACCACTCTATACAATAGTATTTCTATATGATAGATATGAACAAATGGAAAGTGAGATTTAAAATGATCTCTTCACAATAGCACCAAGAAGTGTAAATTGCCTATGGGTAAATCTAGCAAAGTACTTAAAAAGTGTTCTCCTAAAAACTGCAAAGCATGGCTAAGAAAAACTGACAGGTCTCAACAAAAGCTAAAATAAACCAGACAGTGTAAACACTGGAGTAGGTTATGTATCTCACAACAGAACGGAAAGGAAAGAGGCCAAAACACATGTGCCATCAGCCTCCAACTGCCCACAGAAGCATGAGAGCATCTCAGTGAATTAAGGAAGTCAATGATCTGTTCATCAAACTAACACTAATCAAACAAGCATGCCACACACTAGGAGAAAACATCCATGAAACACACAAAATGCATATATGAAAATCGGTATAGATTTGGACAAAGAATATATATTCAAAACACACACAGACTTTTTCACCAACCCTGGGGCTGGAGAGATGGCAAGCACACCAGCTGCTCTTCCAGAGAACTGATTCCCAGAACCTACACAGTGGCTCACATCTGTCTGTTACTCAAGTTACAGGGGATCTGACACCTCTACAGGCACTGGAGAGAAGGTGGGGGGGGGAGGGGACACACACATAAACATAAGGAAAGTTAAAAAACCACTTTCACCAACATAATCATAAAATAATAAGTATGCTGATTAAAACTGAGCCAGTAATCTTAATCTTAACAGTTTTTCACAAGCGTCACGAATAGACAGTAGACGTGAAAATGGTGTGGTGATGATGAAAGACGAAATAAAACCATGAGCAAGCCCCACACAGGCAATTCAGTGCAAACCGTGTTGGTAAGACACAAAGCCGCCATCATTCTTACACGTTTGCACACACACGTGTGTGCGCACACGTGTGTGTGCGTGCACATGCGTGCTTGAGCGTGCGTGCGTGAGTGTGCGTGTGTGTAGGCACACGTGCGCTCCCATGTACACAGGTATAGGAACAAGCCTAAGGGGGAGTTGATGTTCTAATTTCTTACTCTCTGTCTTACTCTCTTGAGACGGGGTCTCTCAGTGAACTCAGAGCTAGGCTAGCAGCCAACAATACCCCCATCAAGATGCTCTTGTCTCCATCTCCCACAGCAGATCCTGGGATCCAAACTCAGGTCCTTGTGCTTGGGCAGCAAGTGTCCTAACCCTCTCAGCTGTAACCCAAGCTCTCTTCCACATTTCTCATGGGAGTGTGAAATGCTATGACTATTGTTTTGAATGTGTGATGGAGTCTCATAACCATCAAACACCTTATGACCTCAGTCCTGTCCCCTAGGATTTACTAAAGGAAGAAAGAAAGTATATACATGTGTATATAGGCATAGTCACATGTTATGTTAAATACCCCGACACCAGAAACACCAAAGTGTCCATCAAGAGAAACAGATGTGACAGACTCACATGAAGGGCCACAATGGAAACAGAAAGGAACTACTACATGATAAAGCATGTAATGGTTTAAATTACCCTTTTATACAGTGACCCAAGAAGCCAGATATCTAAGAGAAAATGTTCTGTAAGTCTCTGGACCAGTCAGGACTACTGTGAGGAGGAGAAATCAGGACACTGGTCCCCTGCTGTAGGAGGGGAGGGTGACAAAGGTGAGCAGGATGGGCACAAAGAGAAGCAGCCTTTCTTGGTGACCATGTGGATCCCACAAATGTGCATGTGACATACCCAGCACTATATGTAGCCCACAGGTCAATGGCGAAAAGCACAGAGGATGGTCACACACCACTATTTTGATGAACCCAGATTTGAACTTGGGAGTGAAGAAACTAAGTAGAGCATTTGTCTCTTTCCCCCGAAGAAGACAAGACTCAGGGTAGGACAACACAATTCCCTTCCCTTCCCACCTTTGGTTAAGAGTGCATCCACTTAATGGCACACACTTTGCACAGAGTGTGCCCTTGATGGCACTGACGCCTTTCCCTCCACTCAAGCCATAAACAAAAGCCTGCCTCATCATCTGAAACCGAAGAATGTGTCCAACACCAGAGCGTGAGCAGGGTGCGTGCATGTGAGTGTGTACTTGTGTGTACGTGCATATGCATGCATGTTTGTGTGTGTCCGTAGGAATGTGTACATGTATGTCCATGCGTGTGCACGTGTGTGTGTGTGTTCGTGTTTCAAACAAGTCACCTCACGTCCTATTTTCCAGAACGAATCAACAGACCTAACATGGCAGCGTGAACACACTTTAGACTGTGAGGATAAACAGTACTCCCCGCCACATCTCCCTGCATGAGCTCATAACAAATATACCTGAAATGTAAACACATGACTAAATTCCTATCGCGTCACTCTTGGTTACTCTTGGTTCCCTAGCTATAATTAAATGTACTGCTTGGAACTGGAATGAAGTACACTAATTTCCCCCCCAAGCCTTCCCCTTTTGTCCTCACCCAAAAGAATCATGAGCTATTTATAAAACTTCCAGTCTCCTCATCTGGTTCTACTTAGCCGACCTCATAAACCGTGCGTGGCAAATTTCAGACCTATAATTTGTGGCTTCCTGTTTCCCAGGTTACTCCTGAGAAGTCTGTGTGTGACTGTTTTCCTAGTTAAATATTTACACACATACTTGGGGTCCATGGCAGCTCATATTTGACAGGACTTAGCGACACCTACATCTGTTTCTCGTCATAACGACTTAAAAAAAAAAAGTGCCAACTAAACATTTTCTTAAATTTACTTGTACAAAAACATTGTCTCCACACTAGTTTTGAGACATTTCCTATGTAAAGGAAACAAATAGCCCCTCCTGGACCTCCCCCTTCTCAGTTCCCATCCTCCAGCTTCAGGGTTCTGTCTGGCCAGCAGAGTGATTCCTTTCCAAGCCTCATAATAGAATGTTTCGTCTTATTTTTATCAGTGTATACAAAGCACAAAACTCAATTGTGCTACAAAGGGAAAGAATGTTGTATTTACATCTTAAAGGGCCTCAAAAAGTAACAGCTGGCTTTGGGAATGACACTTCGGGTTCAGCAAGGTCAAATTCAGGCACTCCATGCTGGTATCAACTGCCCAGGGTCTGTTCTACACTCCAAAAGCATAGCTCAAGCATGGGCTTTTGAGAAAGAAAATTCTCAGCTTTTACAAAGGTTCTGTCCTTATTTCTTAGTCTCCAAAAGTTCAAATCAGAACATAAATATTTGTCTTAACTCTCTCGTAATAGACGAGGCCAATGGCGTCTATGAATCAGGCGTTTTCTAGCACAAATAGAATACATAGTTTAGACGTGACAATATGGCCTTCACAACACTAATTCAATAGACTGGTTTGAGCCAACTTTCAGTTCTGTTGTTTTGAGTTTTAACAGGCAAACGTGACTCCTCCCATTTATTCATATGTGGTTGTCCAAGCAATAACAAGGAGAGGTAGGGAAGAATGAAAACTGCAAGCTGACCAAAATTCGTGTGCATCCGAGGTGTGCAAAACCAAGAAATGACCCAGCGATTTTGAAATGCAATTTTTCCGTCTGTGTCTAACTCAAAGCACAGCCTTTTCTTGCGTGTGTGTCCTTTACCTTCCTTTCAGACACGCTCATTAGACTCTGGAGAAAGGGGATGGGACAAAAATAAAACTACAAATGAGTACAACTCACAGCCATAGCCTTGAAGAAAAGCTGTGTTCAAGGAGCCTTCGAAACCCAGCTACGTGGCACCTATGAGAATTTTATAGTCTATTAAGAATATTAATTCTTGCCACACTCACAGTAGATGTTCAGATACTTAGTCTGTGGATATTCTAGCTTATGATATAATGTGAAAACTACTTATTCCTGATCGATATCTCAACAAATCATGGTCTCAGCCAGCACTTCTGTACACAAATAAGACATACTTGTAGACACCCAAAGTGTCTTATGTTGTCTTTAGAGGAAGGCATGTAATTACACATTGTGGATAAATAAAACCTATAGGTGTTACAAAATATTGGTACTCATGAACATACATTACGTAGTAGATAAGCATCCCAGGAAACTTAGGTGAATGTCCAAATTTATCCCATGTTAACAGTTTTTTAAATAAAACACTATGTTAACAGGGGGAAAAATGGAAGGAAACCATGATTGAATCAATAGCAAGAGGAGGTCCATCTGCCAGAAATTCACAGTACATTCATGATTAATAACTAGCATGTAAAACACATCCAGGCATGTAAGTGCCAGGAAGGGATGTCATTTTATAAAAGGCTCATATACTAAAATTTACCATGTCACATTATGGTGACATGGTAAATATACATCTATGGTTGGGGACAAAGCAAAGGTACTTTATCTCATTACTCCTACTATAAGGTTACTAGTGTATGAGCCAACACAATAAGGTAAGAAAAAAAGAAAAAAAAATGCTAAGTAAGAGAAAAGGCTATTCCTTGGAAAGAACTTTGATATTGTTTTTAAAATGTGCAGAAAATTATAACACATCTACACAAAGCTCTTAGAAGCCGTCTTCGGATTTGGAACATCATAGGATAAAGGAACAACATAAAAGGTCAATTAAGTTTCTATGTAGAAGCAAAAATGTATTGGAGAAACAAATTTTGAGGGATTTTTTTTTTCATTTTTATAAAGGCTAGCAAACCTGTATACTAAACTCCCCTGGACACAGCTGAGAGAAGAGTTAAATAAAGGGAGGGATAGGATCGTGTCAGTGATCAAAAGACTTCTTTACCAAAAGTGACTCCTCCCCATTAACAGGTAACCTCTTCCCACTCACAATCCTATCCACCATTTTCAGTAGAGATTCGCAAGGTCTTTCTGACGTTTTCCGGGAAATTCAGAGAACCTGGGACAGGAAATTCTGAAGACGAAAATGAAAGGCAGAACGTTCCATTGCTTTTTTTTTTTTTTTTTTTTTTTTTTTTTTTTTTTTAAGCTTTATTTATTTTTGACTGGCAAGACGTCTCACTGGTTAAAGAACACTGGCTGTTGGTCCAGAGATATAGGTTCGATTCCCAGAACCCACACGGTGGCCCACAACCATTAGTAACTTCAGTCCCAGGAAATGTAATACCTCTTCTGGCCTCTTTGGGCACCAGGCACATATGTATTACACTGCAGACAGAAACACCCACGTACATAAAATTATAAAAAAAAAATAAAGGAATACAGAAGCATGGGCCATGCCAATTTTTTTTATTTATTTTTATTTCATGTGTATGGATTGTTGTTGATGTATGTCTGTGCATGATCCCCTAGAACTGGAGTTACAGACAACTGTGAACTACCATGTGAGTGCTGGGAACCAAACCCAAGTCTTCTGCAAGAGCAACAAGTTCTCCTAATTGCTGAGCCATCCTTCCAGGCCACACTCCACTACTTTCCGATTTCAAAATTGGCTGCACAGTTTTGGAATTACAGCAACATGTTGCTAGTGTAAGGAATGATTAATGACTCAATAACATGGAATAAAAAAATCAAAACAGAAAACTGACAAGAGTCAATGTATATTTAATAAAGTAGCTGGAACTATTTAGTGCAGAAAGGAAATTATTTCATCAGAACTAGACATTTAGGTATCCCTTGAGAACACCCCCATCCCTCCATCATGCGAGGTCGGAGATGGGAAGGGTTGTCTACAAACCAAGAAACGGGTCTTCCCCAGACCCGGCACCTTTATCTTAGAATCCCAGCCTCCAGTACTGACTGTGAGAAGCAAATGTTTAAGCCAGTCAATTTGGGGTATTTTTTGCCATCATGGCCTTTCCAGATTAAGACAAGTATTCACGCTGTAGAAACTAATAAGATAAGTCAAAAGGGCATATGGGCGCCAACGAGAAAGAGCCAATCATCAGACCGTGAGTTTGTAGTTGTACAAATAAAAGATTGGCTAGTAAGCAGGGAGGAGAAGATAGATTCTTCTTGAAGAAGTACATGACATGTGTAGATAATTCCAGGAAGTGAGCATCAGTTTGTTCCCCTCCCCGCTCCCAAAAAAAAAAAAAAAAAAAAAAAAAAAAAAACAGAAAGTACAAAGGGAAAAAATAGGAATTCCAGGTAATATGAATAAAATCAAACTCAGATATAAGTCACAATTATATAACAACTTTCCTGAAATTTTAAACCTTTAAGAAATCCTGAACAGCCAGTGTGGTGGCACACACCTTCAATCCCAGCAACCGGGAGGCAGAGTCAGGCAGATCTCTATGAGTTCAAGGCCAGCCTGGTCTACAAAGAGAGTTCCCGGACATCCAGAGCTACACAGAGAAACCCTACACAAAGCCCCCAGATTGTGTACACAAGTGTGTATGTCCACCGTGGTATGTGCAATGTATTCTTGTCACTCTTCACTATCACACAATACTGAGTGTGGTGGTGCACACCCTGTCACCCCAGAGCTGGAGCAGTGGAGGGTCAGAAGTTCAAGGCCACCCTTGAGTATTTGGGACTGGATGAATGAACTAAAAATGGAGTTATCACCTGTACCTTTTAGAATAACTAAAGCCAAAATGTGACCGTGCATACAAAGTACTAAGATCTACAGTTGTTAAAATCCCCCATGTACTAACTGTGAAAATTCAAAATGGCTTAACCACTTCCGTTAAAACTAGACGTATCTAACCCAGGCAGTTCTCCTGGATGTTTGTCCAGAAGAAATAGAAAGATGTATGTCTATTCATGGACATGTTTACAAATTCCGGGGCTTTACTTTTGATAGCCAGAAATTGAAAACTAACTTAAGTGTTCATAACTAAAAGAGATTATAGCTTACTCGTCCCTATACCGTCTAACTATGTAAGTAAAATATTAAAAGTAGCAAGATATTGGCAAATGTAATCACATGGACAAATCTCAGAATCATTAAGATGAATGAAATAAGTCCAACAGTAAGTGGAAAATTCAAACACAGACATAGTAATAAGAGCAGGCCAGTGAATTCCTGAGGATGCAAAGGCATCCTCTGGAAGACCCATTTTTCCAGAATGTGTAGATGGTTACATGGGTAAACACATATGGCAGAAATTATCAAATTGTGTGTTTTTAATGTGCCATTAATCTATTGTGTCTCAGAAAACTGTTTAGATCTTATTTTAAACATCCTGTTGCGTGGAATTTGGATCTATAAATTTGAGAAACAGGAAAAAGGTTGGAAGGGGCTGAGCGTGGAAGAAATGTGAAAGGCAAAGTCACTGAGGTGGGGGGGGGGGAGCGACGACGGACATAGCCATGTATCTCAGGCTCTGGCCAGATGCCCAGAACTCTTAAGTGGAGGGTCATGATGCCATCTTTTTCATCTGAAATGGTCCTTCAGCGGACTGAGGGAGCCCAGAACATCTCTGGCTGGGAACTCTTTCTTATTAATTTAATAATGCTCATTAAAACGGGAATACATATGGATCGTAATTTATTCTAGAAAAAATGACTTCTCTGCTTCCACACCAAAATCTGTAAAGAATACATTATATTTATGAAATAGTCCATTATGAAGTCTGCCTGTTGTTGGTGAGCTGTCTCCCCAGGTTTTTGGCCTTTATTAATCACATTGTTCATCTTTTCATTATTTATGTTTAAGAATTTATTACATATTTTGGACAACAGTTCATGACCAGACACATCTTTGGCTCCTAGGCTACGGTTTGGCTGCTCATCTCTGACAGGATATACCTTATTGCAGCACATTTTGAGGCTTACTGTGTCTCCAGTTCACCAAATCAAAATATTACTAAAAACACCAATTAACTTGATATATTCACTATCATTCAGATGATGGGTGCTATTCACAAGCATACAAAGAAAATGTAGGAATGCATTTACATTCTTTACAAATGATTGAGTTGGGCTGGAGAGACATTCCAGGTGGTAATGTGTTTGCATCCCAAGCCTGGAGGCATGAGGTCAACACCGGGAATTCACACCTGAAATCCTAGTGCTGGAAAAGCATAAATGGGTGGATCCCTGGGGCTGACTGGTGAGCCAATCTTGCCAAATCTGCAATTTCTAGTAAAAAAAAGTAAGCTGTGTGATACTTATAGAATAACACCCGAGATTGACACTGACCTCTACACACACACACACACACACACACACACACACACACACACACACACACACACACGCACGCATTCAAATACACTGATTAATCTTTCAAACATTGTTCTTTGGGAAGCAGCATCTCCAAGCTCACAGAGCATAGAGAAACAGAACAGTATCGACACAAGGAATAAAATTATGGCGTCCAGTAACTCCCTCACCCCCAATAATCCACTATTTCAAAAACCACAGAACTTTGGTGGTCTCCTCTGTGGAGACGTGGAGACGGTTAGTTTTTCATTTTGTTGGAAGCAATGTGAGTCACATAGAACATCCTGGCTACTTCTAAATTATACAACAAAAGGTTAAAATGGAAAGAAGATGAAAACATCCAGGCTCAGACAAGAACAAAACTGTCCAAAAAAATCTTGCCGATCGGGCCATTTTCTCTACTACTCACTTGCTATATGACCCTATATACCAAAGAAGTTTGAGGATAAAATGGTTTTTATTGACAAATGAAAGTTACTGGGGTGAATTAAGACCCTCATACATGGCCATAACCTCACAAGTCTCCCATGGCTAGACTCGTGCCATACAGTTCCTTGGGGCGGGCTCTGGTGGGTATCCTTAGTTCCTGGCAGACTGTACTACACCTGATACGGTCTCGCTGATCATCCTATGCATTCAGCTTTCTCAATAATCATGAACTCCTAAAATAGGTCCTATTTTGTTTTACACTTATGATGTGGCTTTTACTCACATCCTTGACAGAACTGGGTTTGGTTATATTGACATGTTCAATAGGTTCTTCTAGAAGAATATATTTTTCTCAAAATAGGAAAATTAAAACAAAAGGATGCTTAGAATAAAAAGTTCTATAGAGCAGCCATTCCTATGAGTCAGTTTTGCCCCAATAGCAATCCAAGTGTTCTCTGGGATTGATGATTTAACCTGTCTGCCTATTTCTCTGTGGAGAAAACACATATTTTTTAAGACATCTGAAATGGGGAGATTCAGTAAGAGACGCTCGTCAATTGCTTAATTTAAATCTGATGCATTTATTTTATTTTCACCCAATAAACGTTAGCTACAATATTTTGAATGTTTCTTTTAATAGTTGAGAAGGCTTTTCCGAACAACACATAAGACCTCAGTTCCAAAAGTGACTGAAGGAGAATGATCAACTGAGAGAACTATTTCAACACATAGCAATGAGCTCACTTCCTTAATACTGGGGACTTCTCAGAGGCCAGTTCTAAAAGACCATAACCCAAGGGACCAGCTGACAAAGAGCTTACAGAGGCTGTTCACAGAGAACAACAAAGGGCGTGCAAATATGGGAAAAGACCGCCACTCCCCCAAGTACAAAGAAACGAAGAATAAAATATTAATGAAGGCATGTTTCCACTTACTGGAAGGCTGTCCTCATAATACAGTCACAAGATGGAAAGGAATCAGGACAGTGTGAAAAAAAAAAGACTACGTGGGTAGGAACACACAAGCACACACATGTGCGTACATTTCTATACTCAGTCATCCCTTGGTTTTCAGGGGGATTGATTCCCATCACATGCTAATATGCACAGCTACTAAAGTCTGCTGTATAAAATGATAGCATTTGCATAGAATCTACACACATCCTCCTGTCCGGTTTTAATTCTCTCCAGGCTACATACAATGCCTAATATAGTAGAAATGCAATGCAGATAGTTCTCATGCTGTATTACTCAGTAGAAAATAACCTAGAGGACCTTAATACATACGTATCACAGGCTTATTTTTCTAAAAATATTTTTTATTCAAGGTTGGTTGAATCCCTGGAGTCAGAACTGCACTGGGAAGACTGCTTGGCGGGTAAAAGGTCTTACCGCAAAAGCCTAATGACCTGATATGATCCCTGCAAAAACCATGATGAAAGCAGAAAACTGACTCCTCAAAGTAGTTCTCTGACACAAATGTACGCTCCCGTGTGCCCCTGCCTGTGCAAACAGATTGCGCATATGCATACGTACTCTCTCTCTCAATAATATATACAACTTTAAGTAAATGTTTTAAGAAGAACTACAACTCTTCATTGCTACATCCAACCTCTCCACCTAAACCTTCCCCAGGGTCTAGCCTGACCTAAACTTTCTGCATGCCCTCTCTTCTGTCCAAACTGCTCTGTCCATGTCAGACTTAGAACTAACCAAAGAAACGCACATGCCCAAATCTCATTGCAAAAAATACCAACAATATGAAAGATCAAGCCAGCATCTTCTCTCCAAAGCCCACTAGTTCTAAAAAAAAAAAAAAAAAAAAAAAAAAAGTTTGCCAATGAGAAAAACCTGTGTGAGCCCCAGGACACGGGCGTTAAAAAGAGCAACCAATGCCAGGGGTGGTGCTGAAAGATTTTAATTTTAATCCCAGCAGCCAGCCTGATCTACAGATTGAGTTCCAGGACAACCAGAGCTACATAGTGAGACCCTGCCTCAAAAGAAAGGAAGGAAGGAAAGAAGGAAGGGAGGGAGGGAGGGAGGGAGAGAGGGAGGGAGGACAAAGAAAAAAGGAAAGAAAAGACAAAGGACAACTATAAACTTCATCAAAGCAATCAAGGAACTCAAAGGATATGCAAAGAAGCACCTCACGGAAAATGAACAGAAGGAGCTTCATGAGAATAAGTACCTGAGAAAACACGAACATAAGGGAATGACGTCAGTCTGGGACCTGAGGCTGAAATTCGGTAAGGAGATAGGAGCATTGAGGAGAACTCAGGCTGAAAAGATGAAACGGAGAGAACCATTTAACTCAGCATGAAAACTCAAACGAAAGCCTTACACATAGAATGAGCCGTGCAGAAGAGAGAATACTCGAGTGCTTGATGATGAAGCAGAGGGTCTAGACCAAATAAGCAAGGGGTGGGGGGAGGAGGTTAAAAACACAGGAAAGGAACGTACAGTACCCAATGCGGGAGACCCTGAAAAACACCAGACCTTCTCATGATAGTGATAGAAGGCAGAAGAATCCCATGTCAATGGTATGAGATCATAGAAGAAAATTTCCCAAACTAAGGGAAGACACACCTATGCAGATAACAGAAGCACACCAAACAGACGAGATCAGAGAGAAAATTCCCACGACGCCGGACCTCAGTCATTGTTGGGCAATTGCCTGATGGGATATTCAAATGCATCAAGAGGGAGGGAAAGAATTAATACTTTTACAGGCAACAAAGCATACATCCCAAAAGAGGAGAGTGTGAAATATTCCCAGACGCTGGGCTACACAAAAAGACTCAGCTCAGATTCCATTCTGAGCTATGAAATGAAATAAAAAGCGTCTTTCAAATATTGAGGAAGGGTGGTGTTGGGGGGGGGTACTTATCCACAGGAGAAACTATTCACAAAGCGTTTTCCACAGCCTGGATCAATCGCCAATCAGTATCAGCTGACCTTGTGCCAAGAAAGGTCAAGTGCTTTCAGAGCCATGAAAAGAACAGATTTATTTTTTTTCCAACATCAGAAGAAGACATGATCTAAATTCAAATTAACAAGTCTCAGTTTGAAATATGTGTTTTCCTTCAGCAAAATGCCCAAGTCCTTCCTGGTCCAGACCGGGGTCTCTGTGCTAGGAGGAGTTCTTATCAGCTCCCAGCTAACCTGCGGCTCCCATCTGTAAAAATACCAGAACATACCTCTGTCCCAGGGAGCACACACCCAGAGCCCTGGCAAGAAGCAAGTGAAAAAAAGCAAAGCTGTGTGTGTGTTGGGAGAGGTTGAGACATGGTAACTCCCACCAGGTTACTTCCTCCTGAGAGTCCTCCTCCTCTTCCTCCTCGCTGCTCCAGCAACAATGAGCAGAGCAAAATGCAGAGAAAGTGAACAAAAACCAACAACACAAAAGAGACCCAACCCCTCAGCAAAGCATGGGAAACACGCTCTGAAGGGACCAGCAGAACTTATGAAATTACAGCTTTCCCTTCGGGCCACACTCTGCCTAAGGAAGCTGGAGTGTATGCGGCTACGTGAAACCTAATCCAAGAACTTTCTCCGACCTAAGGCTTTGTAAGCAGGTTCAGCTGTGGAAAGGGCTGGGGGTAGGGGAGGGCTTCACACCCTGTACTGCCCTCAGCTTTATCCGTGTCTAATTTCTAGCCTTCCCTGGGGGGGGGGGGGGGGGGGAAAGTGGGAGAGCTTGTTTATTCCTGAAGGCTGACGAAGCATTTCTACACCCTAAAATGGCCAAAGGTGACCAGGACAAAGAAGCCCTTTGTGGCCTCCTTAAAAGTGATCGCTCTTACAAGGATCCCTGCCATGGCTTTCATTTAAAAACATGCAGGACAAAAGCAACTGAGAGATCAGGAACTGTGGCATTTTCTTGGGGCCTTTCTTCCAGCTTCGTCAGATCTGCTGGTCCTGTTTTGACTGTTTGGAACACTTGCCGTCTGAAGGACAAAAATAGTTGCCACGCTGTTTCAGCTTCATGTATCGAGAAGCTAATGTTGGTCATTTTTATGTGACTCTGTTTCAAAGCCTCCTGATTAAAAAGTGGTGGAAAACTTAGAAAGGTGTCTCTCCTTTGCCAAACTCAACTAAGGGCGGGTCGGCACGGGTCTGCTCCTATTAGCACAACTCCTGTGCTCATTAAAATGCTCTCCCACCCACAGACCCCTAAATCGCTGATACGACCACAACGTGGAAAGTCAGCATAGATGCCCTCTGGTCTGAGAGAAGTTGTCACTCTGTGATGGAGGCTTAGGAGAGCCATGGAGACGAGGCAAGGGCCTTTGTTGTTAAATGGGTGTGCCAGAAAGTCAGGAAGAGATGCCAAAAAAAAAAACATATAGGACATAGGACTAAGGGTGTGGTTCAGGCCAGCCATAGTGCGCCCTCTTAGCATGCATAACACTTGAGTTGAACTTCCTAAAACATGTGTGTGTTTGTGCATGCTCATACATACATGTACATGTGTGTGCATGCTTGTGTATGTATGTATGTATGTATGTATGTGTATGTTCTCCCCCAAATACCCTATAATGTCTCAAACATCTGATCTTGTGGCAATACTAGAAGACATATCCTGGAGAGAATTAGGGATAACAAGAGGAAATTCCATCTACAAGAAACTCCAACATGTGTTACTCCTTTCTTCTGGAACTATCGGGAACCTGGGCTCACAAAGTTATACCAGTATCATTGACTAATTCTTGTCAGGGTGTACTGGAGTAAAGGTCACAAGTCAGATGCTGAAGCAAACCAGCTTAGACATTTCAGAGCTCCGAGGTCAAAGAGACCTAGATTCAAATTCTGACTCCAGAGTCAAGATACTGGTGCTGGAACCTTCTCGCTGCTCTTTCCCCCAGATCTTTACCCGGGGTCCCTGGTTTGGGGACCTGTTTTCTCGTCAAAGAAAGGCAGCAAGCTAATAGCAACAGTGATTCCTGGAGCTTTCTGATCAAGGAACTAGATAGTGGGTATAAAATTTTAACACCTTCCCTGGAGGAACCAAGTAGTCATTTCCCCTTAGAGATAACAGCAGTATTAAGTGTGTCCATCTCTGAGGATGTGGCCATCTACATAGTCTTAAAGAACTCTGGCTCGGAACCCCCTTAGACTCTACTGTCTACCTTTGCTCTAGGGTTCGCCTCAGTGGCTCTCACTGCCCCAAAATTCCAGAAATAATCTTGGGCAGCTCACTGCCTATGGACATCCATCCACTGGCATGGCTACATCTGAAAATGTTGCAAAGTTTTATGAACTGATACTGAGCATGTGCAGTTGAATCAATTTCTTAGACATGGGGGGGGGAGGTAAAAAATTATGGTTGCGGCAGATACATTGTATTCATTCACTCAGAGTGCAGGCCTTCTTATAGGTGGGTGCAGGTGTGTGGACAAGCATAGGCACACAAACAGCACATACACAGAAAGAAAGCGGAAGGAAGAAAGGAAGGGGGAGGGAGGGAGGGAAAGAGGAAGAGAAAGGAAAGGAAGGGAAGGGAGAGAGAGAGAGAAAAAGAAAAAAAAGAGAAAAGGAAAGGAGGGAGGAAAAGAGAGAGGGAGAGGAAGGGAGGGAGGTAGGAAGAAAGAAAGAAAGGAAGGAAGGAAGGAAGGAAGAAAGAAAGAAAGAAAGAAAGAAAAAAAGAAAGAAAGAAAGAAAGAAAGAAAGAAAGAAAGAAAGAAAGAAAGAAAGAAAGAACATGATACACAATCTTATAAGTCAGTGCAGGAGGGAAGGCTCTCCTGCATACAGCACGTAGAGATTGAAATCAAAGTGGAAGATTAACAAACCCCACATCTAGGATCCTAACACCAGGCCCAGCAACTGAAAAGCAAAGCCACTCACCCGGAGTCCACAGCTGCTGAGTCGGAACTGCTGTGGTGACTGTGAATAACCAGGGGGTCTGCTCCTGCTCTCTAGGCAACTGTCCTGCACATCACTTTGGAATGTTAGCTGGTGTTCACAAAATAAAACTAAGTAGCGCTCTAGTGCCTAGTTCAAACCTTGCTGGACAAGTCCCCGGGGACCGAGGCAAAGCTGCCCTGCTTGATTAATCAAGTTGAAAATTCAAGTGCAAAATAATCTCAGAGGCTATGTTCCAAGGTAAAGCCCAGCTCTAGCTGGATAATACTGACCTTATTTACAAAGCAGTTCAAGCTCTGGTCCTTCTTTTGGAGGCTGTGGCTGTCAGAGGACCTGACCCAAATGAGACAATGTTAATTTACATGACTACAAAGAAACTGCGAAGGTGAGTTTGCATTCTGTTGCAATGAGACTTCTAACACATTCCCTGGGAAGTACTGGATAAGCCACAGGCACTCAGCAAATGTTAACTGCTCATAAAGGAATCTTGGCCATTTACAGGAAGGTGCTAGCTGTCATCCTCACAAAGGAAACCCTTTCTTTCAATCTTTGGTCACATGTGTAGAGAGATTAGGGATTTGTGACCTAGTGAGGAACTAAAAAATAAAGTCTTTATATCACATCCTTCAGGCTTGTCATGAATGGAAAAAACACTGTTGTTTTTAATGACCTGCACCCTGAGTGAATGGACAGAACGTTCCTGTGGCAGCCATTAATTTTCTACATTAATGGAATCTCCCAGCATGTCTAAGAAACTGATGCAACTACATATACTTCCATCAAGCCACAAAAACATTGCAACATTTCCAGTCTGAGCTATCCAAACAGAGTAGTCCTAAGGAGTCTAAAATGTATGGTTTTTTGTTTTCAGGATTTTTTTTTTTTTTCAAAGAAATCAAGGGTTCTTCCTTGAAATACAACTTTCTGTGTTGCCCAAGCGTCTTTTGAGTGAATCGTGATAACGTGCATAGAATTACTGCATGTTTTAGCAGAATAAAGAATGTTGAGATTCCCAAAGAATTATTTTGAGTTGATTCCCTTCTGAAAGGACTGTATTTCTCTACTTACACCAAGACTCGATACTAGCATCTGTTTACCTATATAACATCACTGCCATCATCTACCTCGCAGATTATATAATAACAAGTCGAAAGAAAAGGAAGCTTAGCCTGGTGGCATACGCTTGCAAGCCCAGTGACTGGAAAGTGGAGGGGGGATTACAGAAGGATTGTATGTTAGCTTGGGGCCTGTCTGGACCTCACGGCGAGTTCAAGACCTGTCCAGGCACCTTAGTGAGACCTCAGCCCAAAACAAATAAGAAGAAACCCAGGTTTTAGTTCTCAGCCCCTAAATGCAAGAAGGGAGAAAGAAGGGAAGGGGGGGGGGGGAGTGGAAGGAAGAGGAGGGAGGAAGGGAGGAAAGGAAGCAGAGAGGAGGAAGAGACAGACCAAAAAAAGAGAAGGGAGGATAGGAGGGGGAGGGAAGGGGAATTCAGAGGCAGAGTGAACAATTGTTCCCGCTGTGTACAGATTAGGTGTACTAGGTTTCTACAAGGATGTCCTTCCATTACAAGTCTGTTGCTCTGTTAGCAATATTGTGGTAAAAGGAAGTAGAGTCATTTAAATTCTGCTGAAAGGAGCCATGCAGAGGAACCCAAGAACATGCTGGAAACCTTAACTGTGCAGGCTGTCACTAAAATCTCTACTGAAGTGCCATACTAAGCTTATGATGATCTCCATAGAGGAAAGTCTTGTACGGATCCAGCATGCTACAGTTAAGAAATCAATGCCAGCCACATGCTTAGATTAGAGCCTTGAATTGTTTTCTTGTTTGGAAGCCAAAAAGGTGGCTCAGGGAAGAAGGAGGCTTGCAGACAAACCTGAGCACCTGAGTTCGGTCTCTGGGAGTCACACGATGGAAAGAGAAAATTCACACACACACACACACAGAGTGTGAATAAAATAAACATTTAAATTTGTTTGTATTTGGAACCAAGTGCAATCGTAGCACCTCATTTTTCCATTCATATTTCAAGGGAAGTACAGTGTACAACTTGATAGAATTAATGACCTCCCAAATAGAGATTGGTGTTCTGTGTCTGGCCAATGACCACAGTGACATAACAATCCAAGATTCCCAGTCAGCTCCATTTATGGAAGGATGTCATTTACAATTGTCACAATCGCCCGATTTTCATTCTATAAATGAGTTTCATTGTTTAGTCGTCACTCATTCCCATCCAGTAGTGAACCGAGCCTACCAAAGCCCCAGAGAAATGAGTCACTTCTGGATCCCGTCTTTTAATGACTTCTATTTCTACGTCTCTGTCACCTCTTCCTCTGCCAACCGTCTCATTCACGGGTCTCTAAGACAAATACAGGAGATTCCTTAATACCTGCAAGTTACAGTACTTCACTTTGTTTAAGACTCCATAGTGGCACAATGAGATGACAGGAACAATGTTTCTTTTTTACTTGTGTGTGTGCATGGACACGCATGTGCACATGTGTGTGTATGTGTGTGCATTTCTGTGCACGCTCAGGAGCAGGCAATACACGTGGAGGCCAGAGGCTGAGTCAGGAGTCTTCCTCTGTCTCTCCCCACTTTGGTCTTTCTTGAGGCAGGGTCTCTCACAGCACCTGAAACTCAGCAATTCAGCCAGACCGTCTGGACAGTGAGGCCCCAGAATCCGCCTGACTTCTCTGCCCAGCACAGAAGTTACAGGCCCACACGCCTTGCCTGGCTTCTACAGGAGTTCTAGGGATCTGAACTCATGTCCTCATGCTTACACAGCAAGCATGTTACCCCCTGAGCCATCTCCCCAGCCTGACAAGATCTTCCTAACAAAAACATAGTGAGTCTTCAAAACCGTGCTTTTACCCTCTCCTCGAGTGTCATAAGATCATAGGGCACCCCTATCGATATTCAATTTTCATGTTTGAAAGTCTAAACTTAACCAAGAGCTATAAACTACTGAACTACCTACAGAACTTTCTAGAAAGCCATTCACTGCACTCATTCAGAGAAAATAGCCTATTTTCATGTATGTCTAGGAATTAATCAACCCAGTCAGCCCCAGGCGGAATCTGGCTTGGTTGTTCTCGTTTGAGAGCAAACACATGATTCTGGACCAGCCCTGATTGCTAAGGGGATGCCCCACAAAGCTAAACACCGTGACTCTGAGTCTTTTCTGAGATGGCAGTGATCACAGCATCCCTGGAAGCTGATTGTGTTTTACCTTTAGCAGAGGACACAAAAAGGGCTAAGATTTTGGTCATTCATTTTCATGTGATACCTATTTTATGGCAAGTATGTTTCGCTAATAAAGAAAACTTTGGAAACAAAAACCACAAAACAAAAAAACAACCATCAGCTATAAACCCACTCTTCATATAGTTTAGCATATTTCACTGAAGTCTTTTTGGATTTTTTTGTTGTTTGTTTGTTTGCTTGTTTTGAGACAGGGATTCTCTGTGTAACAACCCTCGCTGTCCTGGAACTCACTTTGTAGACCAGGCTGGCCTTGAACTCACAAAGATCCACCTGCCTCTGCCTCCCAAGTGCTGGGACTAAAGGTATGCACCACCACCGTCCGGCTCAGTCTTTCTTCTCTGTAGTATTTAAAAAGTCCTGCTCCTATTTCTTTAAGCATTTTATGGTAACATTCCCAAACTATCATTTTACTGGTGATATTCCTTGATTTGGACACATTATCAAGCAGGCTTTTAGCTATGATGTCTGTGTTTAATAAATGATTGTCTTGGAGGTCATAGAGGCTGAGAAGTACAAGGTTTGGTGCCTGATGAGGGCTGAGTGTCAACAGATAGGGCCATGTGTCCTCATATGAGGGAAAGGAACAAGGGCTTGTCCCTCAACCCCGGCTCCCGCCTCCTCGTCACCTCCCAAGAGGTCCCAGATGGAGACTGAGTATCCACACGGGGGTCACAGCAGGCACTCGACCACAACAGTGGCTCCCTTAAAACACACAAGTCTGTCTCCGGAAACTTGGGAAACAGGAGGAAGCAGAAAGGAGGCACCATAGGAATGCCTATAGAGACTTGAAAACTGAAGAAAACACCGATGGCTGGCATGCGGAGAAGCCCGTCCCATTTCATGTCTAATTCTTACACAACTCAAAAAGAGCAGTGGTTTGTGGTTCGTAGAGGCAGGCGGTGGTGGAAGGAGATCTTGAACAGGTGTGCCTGACTCCGAACTGTGTCTTTCTGGTTATGTCATGATGTCATCGCCTTCACCACGGTCACGTCCAACAACATGCCCACGGTTTCCACCAGCCCCACTACAACCACCGCCATCATCTCTATCCTCAACACCACCTTACCATCTCTATCATCCCCTCCCCCATTACCTCCACCTACCCCTACCCCTCTGCCATCACCTCTGTTGCAGAGAAGTGTAGCCTGGGTAACAGTACTCTAGGTGTAATCTCCATCGCTACCACCGCCCCCTCCAAGGTCTCTACTCTCATCGCCACCTCTACTGTCCCGTCACATCTGCATGTCACCTACGCCATCTCTGTTGTTATCCCTCCTACTGTAATGACTTTCTTATCCTTGATTTCCTACACATCCTTTCTCCGCTCACACTTTCAGATCCTGGCCTGCTTCAACTTAACCTCCTCTAACTTTTGCTTGCTCGGTTGCCTGGGGAACGGAAAGATTGGTTACCTTTCTGTGACTTTTATGACCCATCTTAATCCTTCCTGCTTCCAACTAAAACCACCAGGAGCATATGCTGCGAACGTTATTCTTCTTGGCCTTAAAGGTATAGCAAATACCCCTGCTGGTGGTATTGTCTTCGGTGCACAAATCTTATTTTTTAGATTCCTCTTCACACATACACACCCATTATTTAAATATCACAGCTACTAGCAAATTGTCAGCCTGTGCTTCAGCCACCAGCCCTCATGGTCTGGCCTCCAAGCTAGATGGAAAGCAGAAGTGATCCGCTCAAGAAGGCTACACAAGTCAAAAGGAAAGTCTCAGGCAATAGCCATGAAGTAATTTCTTATCTCTTGTTGCCACAGCAAGCTACCTCAGGAAAGAACTTCCTAGTTCCATATTCTAGCGATGCTCATTTGCCCAATGCGATTTGTCTGAAATGGTCACACATGGACCTTCTACAGAAAGGACGCCTAATATATAGCATGGTAGATAAAAGGGAGAAAGAGTAGACAAAGGCACACCAACAAAACTTTACAGCCACACTTGTAACACTTGTATCATATGAGCAAAAAAGAAAAAGGTAAACCATTCTGCGTCTACTTTCCGTGCAATAACAAGTCACCACACAGGAACCAGATTCTGTCTATTACTATACTCTGCCTGGGTTTGGACTAGGAACTCATGAGCCCCTTAAGTCTAATGAAGTGTACTGCTAAAGAGCTTAGTGGGTTATAAATCTGCCACTATAATTAAATCCTATTTTTTTTTTTACATACTCATAGGCAGAAAGCTGAGCACTTCCTGTGTCTTTCGTAAAAGCCTTTGAGTCAGCAACACCTAGCCCTAGCTTTCAAACCAGAGATGTTCTGTCTACCCTATATCCTTCATCTAAAAGCAAAATCCCCTCCAGTTGCCTGTATGCAAAGGAGAATTCTCCACAAAGAACACACTTCTCTACTCTGTGAGGGGTCACAGAGTGTTCCTCCCAAGTGAACCTTTCGGGACTCAAACAAATGCTGAAGCGAGCGTTTCTAAACCAAACCACGGGCTGCAGCCCAAGCACATCTCAGTGCAAGCCTCGCGTACCAACAGAACGAACAGCAGATGCGCAGTCCTCTCCAGAGCTCTGGCAGAATCAGTGCCCCCAGCATGGTGTTGCAGAGCCATGTGCTCAGCAAGAGCCCAGCCAACTTCACATCCCAAGAGCCCTATTTCAGGTCTGGCTGTTCTAAAGACGGTTGAAGAGTACCTTCATAACACCCAGCAATTGCTTCTGTGTCAGTCAAAGAGTGAGTTTACTTACGTGCAATATAAAGAGAGCCGACTCACCAAGAGCTGCCTCTGGGTCCCTGACTTCAGAAAGCTCATAATAGTCTAAGGCCAAGACTGGAGATTCCACTCCACGTCTCCTCCACAGCCGTGGAGGCTCGGCGCACACCAGACTACCATTAGAAGCCAGCCAGAAAGCAGGGCTATTTCGAAAGAAGGGGAAGTGTCACTCACCTCTACTTCCTCAATTCTGCTCGTCTCCCTTCTCATTCTTGTTGAACCCTCCTGGATACAGCACATCCAATCAGGCCTGTCCCATCTGCCTGACTTCACTTGTCAAGGAAGACCACCCAGCGCGCTCCTCTCCAGGACACATGGACAAAACCCCCCGTGGCTTTACCTTCCTGTTTGGGAGGCAATCCGTGGGCATGAGGGGGGCAGTATGGGCAAAGCTTCTCTTGCCTTGCTGGGTTAAGGGCTGGAGAGATGACTCAGCAGTTAAGAACAAATACTGCTCTTCCAGAGGACTGAGGTTCGGTCCCCAGAACCAACATCAGGTCACTCACAACCACCTGTCACTCCAAATTCAGACAGCTCCAACAGCATGCCAGGTTCAGACGTCGCATCCTGTCATCTTTAGATTTAATCATTTCTATATTCTCATTGCTTCTCTCCCAACCATTTGGGATCCACTGAAGAGAAAGTCCAATTGAACTTGCTAAAAGCTGTTCCTAAATAGTAAGTCTGAGAGATGGCTCCGTCAGTGAAGTACCAGCCAGGCAAGCATGAGGACCAGAGTTTGGATCTGCAACATGCATATAAAAATCTAAGCACAATATCGCAGAAGCATGCCTGTCACCCAAGCAAGCACCGTGTGGCGAGACATGGTGCAAACACATCCCATAAGCTCACTGGATAACCAATCTAACTATTGGTAAGTTCCACGTTCAGTAAGAGACACTGCCTCAAAAATAACAAAATAATAGAGGAAGACAAACACTGTTTCCATACACACACACACACACACACACACACACACACACACACACACTACCAAGTCTCAGAGACCATCATAGAAGATGGGGCAGAAGGTTGTAAGGGCCGGAGATTGAAGGGGAATGCTGAGAACCAGTGATCGCCAAGCATCCCAGGGCTGTGATCTCACAGCAGCTGTGAGTACACACACAATGGCATGCACAAGATCTGCACAGGATCATGCCCGTCAAAATCCTAGCACGGACTGGGGAGGGGATTCATAAAGCCTCACCCCTAGCTGAAAAGCTTTTGGAAGTTGAGTCCATTTTCATCGGGGATATGGCCCCCTGTAGGTCTCCCATGTTCCACTAGATGGCCCTACACGCATGCACATGCCGGCAGCACTGGCTGGACTGCCCCTGCAGGGTTAAGAAGAGGAAGAGAAAGGAAGCGCTCTGGAGCTGGAAGGAGATTGGAGTGGAAGGAGGGGAGTGTAAGATAGCACTGATTGTACACACTGTATTCAGACGTGACATTCTCAAAGGATAAGTAGATATATCTACTTCTAAAATGTTAAAAGTCTGTCATAACTTACAACAACAGCAACCCACTCTTGGACCCTCGACATAGTTACCAACCCCTGGACTGAACCATGAACTAAGCACCAACGGGGACCATTCTGAGACAGGTGAGAGGCGACTCAGAAAGATGACCTCCTACGTGTCCCTTCTCAGGAAGCTACTTCATGATAAAAAATATACCAAAGTAAAGGAGTAACCAAACAATGAAACCCAAGGGGTGGAGAAGCACTCACTCCCACTCATCCAAGGAGTGATGTGAGGGGATGTCCTCTGGCTGGTGAGGGTGAGCCACTGGCCTAAATACCAAACCAAGACACTGGACAACAAGACAGAGCTCTAAAAGTAAGGCATCCTGGGTAAAAAATGAGTCACAGAGTCAGTAACTACGTTTGAAATTATTTCGCAAACTAAAAAGGGCAATAAAGTCAAGGCGGGAATATTAGAAAACAAAATTAGATGCCACTCCGAAATATAATCTGAGGATTAAGATATGGGGGAGGGGAACATTGGAAAAAGATTGCAAATAAGCTTTGATAATAGCAAAGCTAATAATGCCGGGCTATAGACAATATAACTAGCTTACCCCTGGGAAACATACCTGAGCTGACAGTTTAAGGGATTATTTTGACGTGTAACTTCATAGGTTTAAACCTGAGGTCACTCAGCTCCATCACTATGCCAGGACAAGATGTATCCTCCAAAACACGCTCATTCATGATGTCCTCCTCCATCCATGGTCCCCCCTCTCAATGGCCTGCTTGCTCCCTTTTGAATCCAACAGTGGAAGAATCTATTTGAAGGCAGAACTCCTGTGACCTGGTGAGTTTGTAGGACTCTTGCCTCTGATCTGTGCTTCCATCAGGAGCCAAGCCTCAAGTAGAAAAGTCATTTAAGGGGACACGGCATATCCAAACTATCACAACTCGTTACTGAAAATTCAATTTAATTAGTTAACCCGGGAAAGATGACTTGGTGGGTTAGAGCACTCGTTGCTCTTGCAGAGGATCAAAGTTCAACTCCCAGCACCAACATGGTGACTCACAACTGGTTATAACTCCTGCTGTAGAGGATCTCACACCTCTTCTGATCTCCAAGGGCCCCATGCACATACATGGTGCACTTACATACATGCAGGCAAAACACTCATATACATAAAACAAAATAAATACATTTTTAAAAAACGAATTAATTAAACGAAATTAAAACTAGAACAAGCACTTGTATCCAGAGCCTTCCATAATGGATGGCCCAGTTATAGAACATTTCCTTCAACACAAAAGGCTCTGTTGGGGAACAATGGGAAAATGGGAGGTGGTAAAAGGTATCTGAGGAGCCACCTTCCAATGTGGGGAGTCAAGAAGCAAAAGTGTGTGTATAATTGTTAGAATAATGCTACCCCACAAGTTACAGACACAGTCGTGGAGAACGAATCACAATGGGGTGTAATTATAAGGGAGCTGAGGGCATCCTCAAGCTCATCGCTCAACTCTTGTCTCCGCTTACCTGAGGTTGCCAGGCAACATCAGAGATTGGCAGATTGAACCCCAGAGCATGACCCGGGATGGCATGATCTAAAGATTTCTCCGCCAGACTTAATGAAGAGGTGGCAGAAGAGAATTCTCCCAATACCTGCTGTACTTGTTACTTTTACTGTCACTAGACACAAGATACCCTGGAGAGAAAGAGAAAAGTTGAAGGAGAGAAGATTTATTTTGGCTCGTGGTTTCCATGATAACAGTCCATCATGGAGGAGAGTCAATGGCTGAGCAGCTTGGGTCAGATCATGTTAGAAGGGTGTGCAGCATAGGCTGTTCACTTCACAGAAGACCAGGAAGCAGAAAGAGAGGCAGCAGCCAGATACAACCAGCAGAGACCCAAATATAACACTGCCTGCTGGGAACAAATTGCCCCCATGGGAAACAGTTCAGATTCAACCAATAAACTCCCCATGTAGAGCACTCCAGGAATCCCAGTTGTCTGAGGAACGGGACTTTATTTTCAAGGTAAAGCTGTCCTGTTTTACGTTTGGCCTCCTAACTGGACTGGCAGCTCTCTAAAAGCAAAGATGGATCATTGCTTATATTGGTAGCTTTGCGTGCTCGTTTAGAGCCCTCAGTAAATGACTGCTTGCCCAGCTGATACATACACATATTTTACTTATGAGGGTTATAATTTAGTACTGAAGGATCCTAGATCCTAAAAGCTATGATTTGTAAGCTCCCTGGGGCCGCTCCAACAGAATCTATAAAATATTCCGTCTCTCTTTGATGTCTGAAATTCCATAATTACAGTTTTACCCCTCCCCCCACCCCCATATCTCCCCTTGTGCTGCCAAGCCTTCTGGGAAAGGTAGACTTTTAAATTTCACTGTTAAACTTTAATGAATGTGAATCTGTCAAATTCTCTTGGAACATACAGAACCAACCCCTTTCCAAAAACAAGTAAAATCATTTTAAGGTGACTCTGAACATATAACATATAGTAATGCCATTATTTAAATGAAAATATTGCTAACACATATATTACAAATACATTGAGCCCCTTTCTAAGCCTTGGACTATTTAAGTCAAAGTAGCAGTCTACTTGAAAACATATCAATTCTTGAACATTCCTGAATAGAAAAGCACACATTATCTCCAGTATATCCAGCAGCATTCTGATATATGCCTCAAGCATTATTTGACCTTTTTCACTAATCAGATATAAACCCTCTTATCAGGTTTATCTATGCTTTTTTGTATTTGTGGAATGTCTATAACCTAAGGGGCTGAGACTAGAAAGGAGGTTACAGAAGTTTATCAGACCTAGCTGGGGACCAGGCAAGAATTCCAGGAATCAGGAATGGGATTTCAGATGACCAAAGTTACCCTCTGGCTGAATAGCAACTTCAAAGCCAGCCTGTGATCCATGAGACCCCCATCTTAAAAGCCAAAAGAAAGTGGAGGAATGCTTACTACGTGGGGGGTAATCTTAAAGAGATGTGCATGTAATTTCCTTGCTCACAGTAACTCTCCTGCCTCCCCCACTTCAGAGATGAGGAAAGTAAAGACAGAGAAACCAAGAAATTTGCCAAGGGTCCCAGGGCTTGCAGACGCCAGAGAATGTGGACATGAGGTGATCAGGAGGATGCCAGACCCTTAGAGAACAATCATTCTGAGTGGACTGTGTTTGCCCAGCATGCCACTGTTTTAATGCAAAAAAAAAAAAAAAAAAAAAAAAATTGTAGAAAGAAGTAAGATTGTCAAAAACAGAGACTTTCTATTTCTTCCTTCTTTCCTTTCTCCCAGACCCCACCCCACCACGCCCTAATTTTTAAAGCTCTAAAGCACAACCTGTATGTAACATAGGGCACATGAGGCCGTGTACTGTTCTATAAATTAAGTACATTTTCCGAAATTAAGCAATAGAAACCTAAGTGTATTTTCCCCCCATCTGCCTGCCCTGTTCTCCACCTCAGGCACACACTTGATTAGAAAGCTCAAGAGCTCCATTCTGATACCTCCAGTACATCTGATTTGCCTATTAGTCTCACCTACCTAGTGGAGTTTCTTTTAGCAGCTTAATATGCTTTTGTGAGAATTCCAAGGCTTAGAATAGTCTTTCTCTGATCCCATAAGTGAGATGCCAATTGGAGCAATTTGAGCCAAAATCATCTCCTTAAAAAAAATAAACAAAGGTTTATTTCTATTCCAGAGTATATGGGAGTATATGCCAGATGTGTGTAGGTGCCCATGGAGGCCAGAAGACTGTCAAATGACCTGGAACTAGAATTACAGGCAATTGTGAGTTACCAGACATGGGTGCTGGGAACTGAACTTGGGTCCTCTAAAAGAGCAGCAAGTGTTCCTAATCACTGATCCATCTAACCCCGGAGTTATCTCTTAATGGCCCCTAACTGTGTAAGACATCACAGAGAATTATGTAAGACTGTTGGTTAAGGACCTCTTACCCCATGATGGTGTCAAACTTTACTCAGTAATGATGGAGACACAATGCCCAGTCAGGAAGCAGCATCTTAGCCTTGTTTACCTCCCTTGGTTTTGAGAACAAAACTGAGCCAAGACTCCGTAGGCGTAGCCAGAACTCAACCAAGACACATGAGCCCCACTCAGGCAGGATCTCGTAAGTGACTCGGGCCTTTACAAAGTAGGGGGTCTGAGCTCTTAAGCATAAAGGCTCCCACCCAAACACCCTTTTTCCACACTCCCTTAGGTTTTTCTTTTGCAGTGGCAAAACACCATGAACAAAAGTGACTTGGGGCGCAAAGGGTTTATTTCATCAGCTGAGAGAAGACATGACAGGAGCTAAAGCAAGGCAGGAACCTAGAGGCAGGGATTGAAAGAGGAACCACGAAGGAATGCTACCTACCATCTTGCTCACTATGGCTTGCCCAGCCTACTTTCTTATACAACTCAGGGCACCCTACCTGTCCAGGGGTTGTAGTGCCCCCGTGGGCTGGGCCCTCCCACATCAATCATTAATCAAGAAAATGCCAAATAACTCTAGTTTGTGTCAGGCTGACCAAAACCAAATGCAAAACAGGACACCAATGCAGGTTCTGGTCCTCTGGTCTTGTGAGGGCTATTGACAACCGTATCCCTTGTGGATTAGCTGCCTAGGAAACATCAGGTAGGTTTGGTCATTGACCTAGCCTCGAATGAGTTCTAGACTCCTGCAGCTTCTAGACTATTGAGCACAGTGAAGGCAAGGTTTGAAGACAGGAGCACAAAAAAAAAAAAAAAAAAAAAAAAAAAAAAAAGAACTGGAATAGGTACCAGAAATGTCTTAAGACACATATCCACAGTGATATATTTCCAGTATAAATTAATTGTTGAATTTTCAAGCTGTTACTGGCAACTCAGTCAGAGTAGTGGCTGGCTGAAATTAACCCGTGGCTCGGAGCTTCTGCAGTCTCCACAGGTCTAGAAATTCACTGTGCTGAAACCAGAAGAACTTCCCTGATGATAGCTCTGCCTCACTCTGAAGGACAGGAATCCAGGGGTAGTGTCTGGTTCACAGGAAAGCTTACAGCTGCAGTCTACAAAGACTGTGGGAGACATGAAGGAAAGATGGAGGAAGCGGCCACGTGAACAACGGGAGAGGGTGCCTGGAGTTCGTCATTGACACAACTTTGGTGATTCAAAATATGAGATTTATTACCTAACAGATAAGAGTCAAAAGTGCTTGATGGGTTGGCAGGCCTGTGCACTGTGGAGGTCCTAGGGGCATTCATGTTCTTACTTGTCTGGTTTCTATGCTCTCTGCCCATTGTTCTGGGTCTCTCTGACGTTTACTCCCTCTTCTCCACTGTCACGTGACCTCCCCTTCTGACTCCCTGTCTTAGGAAAGTCCTTGTAATCACGCTGGATGCACTTGAATAATCCAAGACCATCTCTACATTTCAGCACCCTTCATTACATCATATCTGAAACATCTCTGCTTCTGTGTAAAGTAATACAGTCACAGGTTAGGAAGCCATTTTTTTTTTTCAGCCTACCAACTGTCTACTGGGGCAGACTCCCCCCACACCCCAATTCTAATAGTTTGCAACACACGCTTGTGCGTTCTTCAAGTTGCTGAATGTAGTCAAGCCTCAGAATGTGGGACAAAGGCAATCCCTCCAGTACTCTGTCCCATTAATGGGATGGACAGAGCTGAAACACGCCCTGCCCTAGATTCCCCACCCCCACCTCCCAGGAAAGTTGCCAGCCATCCCAGATCACCACTGCCTCACAGAGACGCTACCATGCTTTATCATCTCAGCTCTGTAGCAGTGACCCTGCAACATCTCCCCTCTGGACCCTGACATTGGCAGAACTGTACCCAGTCCCCAGCCACGCCTTGTAAGTCTCTGTGATCTCTTTAACGACACACGTGTTGATCCTAAAAAGATGACAGGGCCCCAAGAAATATCTGCTGAAACATTTGGTGATACTCATATCACCAAATCATATGTTGATTTGAAAAAAACAAAAAGCTGTCAACAGGGATTCCCGACCATAGTGCTAAACAAGAAGGGTGGTTGTGAATGAATTTCACCTACGTTGCTTGTGGCTGTTTTTAAAAGCATTCTACTAGTCTGGTAAGTGAAACTGTGCAAAAGATTACATGAATTGTATTTGCAGTCGCAGAGTTCTGAGATGCAGAAGGAAAATCAGGAGACTGTCCCTTCTCAGCCTGGTCTGAACCCATCACTGCCACCAAGTGGCAAACACTGACATTGCTTCCAAGTAGCAGAGGCCATGGTGGGTTCTGTGTCCTGTTACTGTCTCTGATGCCTAAGGAAGGTTAAGAAGTACAGGCCAGACCTGCAGTGTCCCAGCAAGAAAGCATGGCTTTCATGCCAAAGCAAGAGCTGGGAAAAAAGATGTCAAACTACTTGGGAGCGACGCCACAGAAATTGTTTCTTTGCCTTCTTTTTTAACTTAAAATTTTAACATAATGCTTCGTTTACTGGACATCAAAGGAGATGTGATGGCATATGAAGTTATTGCCAAGGTAACTTAAGAGTCTGTCTTTAACACATAAAACTTATTTTTCTGTTTTAACTATATATATATATAGTGGTCATTTATAACACCTGTATGCAATGGTGGTTTGAGGCAGTGTGCTCCGAGGCCTGATTCAGCTTATGCTGACTCTTGACACAATTCCCTGAAGCCCCAGGTCAAGACCACACTAGTGGGTACAGACATTCCATTTGAGCCAGATCTGGGCTTCCTGGCTGCAGGGATATGGACTTCCCCCAGTAAGACACACGAGAAGCCTGAAAACAAACATCTTCCTTTGAGATAAGAAATACAACACATCATATGTCAGCACTAGTCTGTGTTTTCTGTTTCAGGGGCTGGAGTCAGGGGCAGAGCGGAGAGGGCGGGAAACACAGATGTCCCTGATGGAAGCTCAGAGAGTGAGGCACCCCATTCATTCCAATGGCGTTTCTGTTAGTGCTCCAGCTCTCATAGTGTGGCCTCCTTCATCTGAGGAGATTCACATCAGCCTCAGCTCCTTGCAAACTGAGGGGTAAGATAAGCATGCTGTTAAACACATTAAAATGGGGTCTTATTTGGCTGTATTTTTATTTAATTTTTCCTTTTTAATTTTAGAATAGTTGAATGTCTTTGTCATGATGATTTACATACCTACCATTTGTTTTTAATTCCCTTACAACATAGTTGGACGATGCAGCCTATATAATTTATGCTTGGCAAAATAGACTGGCAAGTTACTTTTCAAATATTTACATATTTATGTGTATGTGTGTGTATGTACCTGTGTGCACATGCATACAGGAGCTCCTGGAGGTCAGAAGAAAGTAATATGCATGATTTAATCTTTCAAGTGTTACCATCCCTCTTAAAGACCTATTTATACATTCGTTTTGTCTGTATGTGTGTGTGCCTCTGAGAAGTTGTGTGTGCCATGTGCGTGCCAGAGCCCACAAAGGCCAAAATAAAGCTTCAGATACCCTGTATCTGGGATTACAGACAGTTCTTAGTTACCATGTTGGTGCTGGAAACAGAACCCAGGTCCTCTGCAAGAGCAGCTAGTGCTCTTAACCACTGAGCCCACCAGCTCCCGGATCTTTATTTTTGTCTACTTAATCTTATGAACACTGAAGAAAGTATGTGGAATTCTGTGGCCTTTGAGGACTGTCAGTTTCCTTTCATACACCAAACACAAGGTGTCTGGAATGTTTTCAACGTGTATGTTGAGTTCACAGTGGTTCCTCACTATTACATTCCCAGTGTAGCTCACGGTGCCGCCTTAATGTTTTTGCTATAAGACTTATGTCACTTGAAATGAGGACAGTCACTTCCTTTTTCCTTCCCGATTGTATAACTAGTCACCTCCCATCTTTTTTATTTATCGTTTCTAATTAGTCTTAGGTATTTTCCTTCTTTATAGCATAGGGCTTGATGCTCTGTGGAAACACACTTGGAGACATCGTATTTCATATGTTTGTGTCTGCCATAGCCTTGGAGTTTTTTCTTCCCTTCATACTTTCAGCTCTTTCTTATTCAACTGAACCAGTGAATGCCATGTGATCTGAGCTAGAATCAGAAGGGTGAATAGTAACAGCATTTACACTGGAACTCTTCAGAAAGAGCATCTTCCTGCTGGGAATTGACCACATATGAAATCAGTGCAGCTATGGCTACCTCCCAGCTCCAGCAGAAGAACCAAACACAAGACAAAACCAGGCATTGTGAACATCTACTCAATTCAACTAAAATCTAAGACACATCTGCCGCTAGACTAACAGTGGCCAACAGAACTTCTTCCAATGATAGGCATGTGTCATCATTTGTCCTGTCCAGAACATTAACCACGAGATGCACTGTGACCCCCATCACTTAGCAAGTACAGCCATGATGGTACCTTAATAATGGATGGTAAACGCAAACCAAGATCAGTGTCCTGACTAACTGCAATGCCAGAACTGTCCATAAGGTCTCCTGGGAGTCTATTCCTGTGTCCTGAGCTGAGATTCCCAATAATTTACCAGCAAGAAAGCAGAAATTGGAAGAATAAGTGTGTGGTGTGTGAGCTTCTAATCACTTCTTTTTCTGTTCTTCCGTGTTTATGTCCAATGGGGTCAAATATAAATAGCAGATTCTAGAGCTAATTTATCTCTAATTATGTCATCTATAAACAGATTGCTTTTTTCATGTTTTCTCTTATTACGATAATGAGCTAATTCTTGCCCAAGAAAATCTTTGTTTAGAAGACCAAATGAATCTGATTGCTGCATCTTCATTCCTAATTTATATCAGACAATGATTCTCACACACAAAAAGGTAAGGTATTACTGCCATCCTTCAAGAAATAATTACAGATTAATTAGTCACTCAAGAGTTGAGATTGACTATAATTAGATGATTCGATAATAATTCTCACAAATATGTCCCAAGTAGGTTCCCAACAAGCCAGAAAATTCAAGTAATAATAAAAATGGGCATTAATATGTACCTGACTCCTCTCTCTCTCTCTCTCTCTCTCTCTCTCTCTCTCTCTCTGTGTGTGTGTGTGTGTGTGTGTGTGTGTGTGTGTGTGTGTGTGTGTGTGTGAGTGATACCCTGTTTTTGACACAGGCTCTCACTGGGACCCAGGGCTTGTAGATCAAACTAGAGTGTCTAGCCAGTAAGCCCCAGGGATCAACCTGCCTCTTTCTTCCTAGCACTGGGATTACAAGGACAACCCATGTCCTAGTTAAAGTTTCTATTGCTGTGACGAAACACCATGACATAAAGCAAGCTGGGGAGAAAAGGCTTTATGTGGCTCACACTTCCACATCATGACTCATCACTGAAGGAAGTCAGGCAGGGCAGGAACCTGGATGCAGGAGCTGATGCTGAGGCCTTGAATGGAAGCTGCTTACTGGCTTTCTCAACCTGTTTTCTTAACAGAACCCAGGACCACCAGCCCAGAGATGGCTCCAGTCACAATGGGCTGGGCCCTCCATAAATCAGTGATTAAGAAAATTCCTTACAGTGGGAGCTTATGGAGGCATTTTCACAAGTGAAGTTCCCTCCTTTCAGGTAACTCTAGTTTCTAATAAGTTGACAGAAAACTATCTAGCACACCCATGGTACCTCGCTTTAAGAATCACAACAAAACCAAAGTTGTAAGTGCTGTAGCCTCAGCTGGAGATCAAAGGACCACAGTAGCTACAGCCTCAGAGCCTGGGAAACAGGAAGGACCACACCCTGAAAGGTGGGAAAGGATGCTCAGAATTCAGTGTCATTCTGCTCTTGAGCTAATTGCTAGCAAATTCCAGAGATCACAGAAAAAGTTCTTCTCAACTTTCCCACTAAGTAAGGGCCAATCTATCCCTGTTTTTCTACAGACTTGGCAGTTGCTCTAAGGTCTGAATTGTAAGAAGAAATTAGAAGAGAGGGAGAGCGTGAGATGCCCAGCCCTTCCGGATGCTTTGATCCATGCTGGCTACTCCACTCTGGCATCCAGACAGCGAAAGGGAAAGAGAAAGAAGCCAACCGCCATATGGCTAACCTCACAGACACAGCCAAAGCACCACCACCAAGGGAGAGGCCAAACTCCTGTCTCCACCCAAGGGTGGAGGAGCCCAGTTAATGTACCCGGTCAACAACAGACGGCCCTGGGGCAGGGTGGTCTAAGCAACTTGTCTGGGATTCACAAGGCATCTGTCTCCCCAGAGGAATTTACAAAAAGGCCCACAGGCTCCATAAAAAGGAAACTAAAGGGTATGTATGAAAGTCTGAGTCCGAACAAGATTATATGAAAAGGGCCACAATCTACACAGTGCACCTAGGCATAAACTACCACAGTGCTAACATGGAGAATTTGATACATTTGTTGAGTTTCAAATCCAGTTTTTTTTTTAAACAAAAACTAGAGGGAGGAAAATACTGGTAGATAGTGTTTGCTTCTGTGAAGGAATTTGAGGAAGAACAAAGGCGGAGGGATGAAGAGAAGAAAGAAATACCGAGTGCGGAGGAAGTCAGAGCTGGGGAGTTTGGGGGCAAAATCAGAGCAATCGTTTGAATCAACAGCTCATCCGCCTGTCACTCATTCAGGGACCCTTCCTCTCCAACTCCAGCTTTCCTCTCCAACTCCAGCTTTCCTCTCCAACTCCAGCTTTCCTCTCCAGTAGATCTCGAGACTCCTCTGCCCTGGGAGGTTTTTGAAGACCATTCCCCACCGTTAAGAAGCCTGTTCTCACTCACACCGCCTCCTCCCCTATCCCCAACTGAATTTTCCCCTGAGAGGGAACAGTCTGTGCTGCAAATAAGGTAACTCAAGTCCCAACCCCATCCTGGTTGTACTTGCCTGAACTCAACTTCTTTCTCGGAGAGGTTGGATGAGAACTGGTTAAGGGGATGGAGCATTGACTTCCTTTCCCATAATTGATGAATATAAATTAAAAATGTTACAGACAAATGCAAAGCGTGTTAGCAATGATAAGTACAAGCACAATCCTCCCCCTTAGACTCTTATGACAGCCAGTGCCATTTTGTTTCATCCTATCTTCTTTCTCCCATGACCCAAGGGGGGCGCGTGCTTAAACTGGCTGAGTGAGGTGACTAGTTGGACCACTTGTCTTGGCATGTGAGCTCATGCTCCCTATTCATGCTCAGTCTCTGCAGTATAGTGCTTGTGTAAGAACTTGTCCCATGCGAAACAGCTCTGCTCTCCACCCAGGAAACATTACAACTCACAGTCCTATATTCTCTTCAACCTGGAAACGCATTATCAGTGTTATCTGCGTCACTTGCTGCTCACATGGTCTCCTACATATGATTACTGAATGTCCTCACAATATGCCAGTAGTCATAACCCATCCAGTGGTCTGGGGTCCACCTTGACAACCACAGACAATTCTTTCCTTGTCACAATACCCCTATTAGGATCACAGGTCATGTGTATTGAAAGTGGGCTAAAAGTACAGGCGTGCTTGAGAAGCAAATGATGGAGGTCATTGTGTGTGTGTGTGTTGGGCGGTACTCTCTGAAGACTGATGACCTACTGGGTCATTTAAAAGAGCAACAAGTCAAATAAATGAAGCTCCCACCTCTACAATTCACAGACAACCACAACACTCAGGATAAATAGCAGAGTGCAGACTTGTGCGGAGGGTGGATTCTACAGTGTGATGGACGTCACCCCTGTGAGGGATTGTTTTTCTTCATTTGAAGTAAGAAGAGCTACACCTAATTTGGATCTTTGAAGTTGGAAGACACGCCTTCAATCTGGATCTTCTGGGCTGAGAAAAGACACGCCGATGCCTTTAACCCTAGTCTCAAGGCGGGAAGACAGACCTTTAATCTGAGCCACGCCTTCTGCTGGCAGCCTATACAAGGGTGTGGAAGAAGGAAGTTTAGCTCTTGGCCTGCTTGCCCTGACCTTGCTGCACATCCATTCCTTCACTGGTTTGGAGTCTACGTCTTGAGGATTCTAACACATTCTGAAGACCAGCAAGGACATCCAGCCTCGTAGACTGAACAACTACAGGATTCTCAAGCTCTCTGTTCAAAGCCAGTCATTATTGGATTAGCTGGACTGCAGTCTGAGAATCATTTTAATAAATCCCCTTTCTGTAAATACACAGAGAGCCATTCTGTACATTCTGTTACTCTAGAGAACCCCGACTAATACGCATAGTTTTGCAAAACATCTCAAAGCTACGGGGCTCGTCCTGTCTTTTGTTAGAGATCCCCAAACTCCAGTTGCACTTTGTGACAAGACCATGCAGGTGTGGAAACACTGAGGCAGTTAGAGACAGAAGAAACCCCATGAAAGGTTTTTCGGTGCTTCTGGTTGGTGTTTCCACAGGATAACAAAATCATCTTGCTCTTCTACTTTTGACAGTAACTGTCATGGTGGCATAATGCCAGGCTGCATTTTATTTTTGTTTGCTTAGCTTTCTGGAATGCATGAAATGATAGCACCCACAGAATTTCTGGAATTTCCTTACGACCTTCTCAGGAGGCAGAAGCCCTAAGTCTAAAGTTAGCAAGGCAGGATCCTGGCTAAGTTCAACAAAGCACTGACCCAAAAATACCCATAATAGAGCTTTGTTTAGCTGCCAAGCCCTGAAGAACCAGTGTCTTTTCAACACGGTACAGAGAATTGCCAAGTAGTATTTTCTAATTCAAGAGAAATGTGTGAGAGAATCTCCTGTTAGAATATGCCAGACATTCTTCCAGGCTGCCAGGGGGTATGAAGAAAGGCAGACCCATCTTCAGGAGCTAGCCGACCTCTCAGTGCCAGAAAACCTTTGGACCAACTACCCCTTTGTTTCTTGACTCCCCTTAGAAGCTGCAATGATATAAAAACCACAAGAAGGGCCCATTCCTAACTACCCCACCCTTCCCTCTGGCTCCAGGATCCCTCTAGCTTGTAATGGGCCCCATTCAGAGCTTCGGTCTCCTTGTTTCCCTAGACGATGATGCACACAAGTGGCAATCCTGCTCAGACATGGCTCCCCACTCAAAACCATCATCCTTAGGCTCTTCCAATGTTCAGACACAAGGCATTCAAAAGCAGATGTCAGTTCCTGGCCATCTATGCAGAAGGAGTACATTAGGAGGAGGGCCTGGAGGCCTGTCAGGGTTGTGTACAATCTGGGGACCTGTCCTGGGGACAAGAGACAAATTCCTCGCCGGAAAGATAGGCAGAATTCATAGTCCCCATGCAGACTTTCCTATCCAAGGACTTTCCTTGGAAGAAACGCCATCTTCTCCCATTCAGCCAAACCAGATCCCTTCCTTGCACAGCATCTGGATGTGTCAGCTCCCGCTGCCACTCCGATCTTCCAAACCACTCAGAGTTCTTTGAAAAGCAACGAGGTGCAATACAATGGCCTCAAAATTCCAAATCCCAGCCTCTAGTCTGTCTCTTGAGAAACTTCTAAGTCTCCTGAATGGATCTCTCCACTAACGATTCCAAAACCTTCATGTGGCGTAGCAAAACAGAGCCACACCACATAGCTTATCGGTATTTTGCCCTCCTTAGTCCCAGTTCTCAAACAAGGTACATCATTTCTTCCACCCGTATCTTCCAACCCAAGGCAAGACTGTCCCCAGGAAATGTCCCTTTTGAGGAGAACCGAGGTATCAAGACCTAGTCTTCCAAGGGAAAAAAAAAAAAAAAAAATTCCTTCAAAAAAAAATGTGATAATTATCAAACCACTGAAGGTAAATTCATCCTGCTTGGGGAAGAATTATTAAATATGTGTTTATTGTGGTAGCAGCTGCCCTTATGTGTACTGGATCTTTCTATCTGTCTCTTCACACCCACTTTGAGCTCCCTGCCTGCCCTCATGCCCAGCTGCTTCAGACCACCAGCTTAGGCCCTTTGTGGCTCCTATCATCAATAGCGTGTCCCCCCCCCACCCCCGCTCTCTGAACTTGGGTCCCGATAATGTGTGTGGCATTCCCGCCTCGTTGACAGCGATGGTCCATGGAGACCACACCTCCAAGCGAGGTGCCCACTCTCCTCCTGCCACTGCACGCTCTCTGGGTTCCAGGGACCTCTTCCTACCCTCTGACCTCTTCAGCTAGGGCTAAAGAGGTCGTCGTTGGGATGCTTCCACGCCCTATGGGAATCTCTGTGTCTACCATCACGTTTGTAAATAACTCACACGAGGCCAAGTGCTGACTACTCTTTCACACAAGTATTTGTGGTGTGTGACTTACCCCTCCCTTTTGTTAAGCCTTCATTTCATCTCTCTTTAATAAATGAGAGAGAATAAGTTAACCCTGGGGTCTACAACCTCACAGAACTAATAACATAACAGGCGTTTTGCTACAATGAGAACTGAAGAAAAGGTGGTTACTTATTTAGGTTATTTGATTATTTCAATGAGGCAATGGGAAAGGAATGTTAAGCAAAACAGAAACAAAAGTCAAGTCCATGGCCCATGATAACCTCAGATTGCTACATGTCCTGGCATGGGAACAACCCACAACTAATAGGAATGTGTGCATGTCATAAGTTTGCTTTTAATAGGACTTAAAGTCTTGGAAAGTAGAAACACACCACACACAGAGAGAGAGAGAGAGAGAGAGAGAGACAGAGAGAGAGAGAGAGAAGGAGAGAGGGGGGGGAGAGAGAGAAACACAGTTGTTTTTAATAATTAGGCCTTGCTTAGAGAAGATAGTTTTCTTTAATCAGATATTTTCTGCATTAAAATCTGAAATAAGTAGTCATTAATAAAAAGTGCTGAGGAGACAATATAACTTAATCGTTACAGGATAGCCCCATCTTAGCTGTCCCGGGAATAATTTTAAATGAATTAAAGGAGAGTGAGAGGTCCCCAGAATGGAAGAGCAAGTGCCCTTTCTTCAGTTGTATTGTGTTACTGTGGTGAGCGACACTACTGTGGCCTATCCAGTAGAGCACAATGCCACAGATCTCTAGAACTTGCCTAACTGCTTAGTGTGATTCCCACATGTTCCTTCCCTCCGTCTTCCACAGCCTCCGTCCCTTCTTTGACCCTGTGAATATGACCATTGTAGGCACCTCGAATGATGCTACTGAATTAGTTTGCTATCTGCTGCTGTGATAAACACCACGACCAAAAACAACCTGAGGAGAAAAAAAGAGTTCATTTGGTTTACACACTCCATCATCAGGAGAAGTCAGAAACAGAGGTGGGAATCATCGAGTGGTACCTTAGAGTACCCAGGGATGGCCCTCGTACGTGTTATCAGTGTCATCACTCCAGAAAACATCCCAAAGCCCCTCCCCAAGCCTGACCGTCACACTGCACAGGCTACCCAGGCAGGAGAAGAGCAGCACCACACTCTGACTTGCATGCACCATTTTCCACTGCCAAGAATAGAATCCAATCTCAGTCCCCACAAAATGAGTGAGGCGTCATCTCCATTCTCCGCTAATTCTGCAATAACAACACTCCAAAGCACTAATTGGGGAAAGACAACTAAGTGGTGCCCCGGTAATAATCAACATCTTTAAACACCAGCAATAACCAACATCTTTAAACACCATTTGCAAGCGAGGCTGTTTAACTGTTTCCCTTTTCATTTTCTTTTTCTTCCTGGGGTTGGAAGAAATGATACCTCTTGCGGTATTTATCATTTTTTTTTTTAATAGAATGAAGGGTTCACGGGTCCAGGGTTTCTGATTATTTACTTATAACCACAGAGTAGATTAGCAATATTCAGAGTCCAGTGTAGCAGAGGCTATTCTGTTCAAACTAACTTTGAACCAACTAAATTTTGGCTTAGACAACTTCAACGGTGTAGTTTGCTGTTCCCGGGAATATTTCATATAGAGTCAACAAGCCTTGAGGGGTTTAAGTTGTGTGTGTGTGTGTGTGTGTGTGTGTGTGTATGTGTATGTGTGTGTTGGGACGAGGGGACATATGGAGGTCAGAGGGTAACTTTCGTTTAATGGTACTCTCCTTCCCCCTTTCTATGTGTTCTGGGGTTCAAACCCATGTTATCAGGTTTGTGTAGCAAGTGCCTCACCCACTGAGCTACCTCACCAGCCCTAAGGCTTAGTGTTTGTGTGTCTACTTGTATTTCTTGGGTCCAAATTACCGTCCTTGAAGATTCAGATTAAGGGTGAATCTGCATGGGTTAGGCAAGGACTTAAGGAAAGCACGACAGCCAAATTTGATTAGTTCCTCGTTAGAACTAATACACACAGCAACTCTTCACATCCTGGCATTTGCATTTGTGCTGCTGATGCAAACCACTGGATACTCCCTCAGGGTGGCATCCTCTGCATCCCTTCAATAAGGGAATTCTGAAAATGGCACAGTCACCTTTAAAGTAGAATGCAGTGCTAGAAACACCATTAGCCTAAATCTTCTACTCACTTAAGTGCCTGAGGAGTAAAAGTTAAGCCTTGGGATGTCTTGGCTTTAATCCCTTCTTAAAAGTCCTTCTAATTCTGACCGAAATGTCAGCTGACTCTTAGTGATCTTTGACACATCCGTAAGCACAGAGCACATAAAAGCAAGCTGTATCAAGACATCATCACTGCCTTCCCTTCATAGACATTAACAGTGGCAGATCTGGAAACTAATAAGATCAGACCTGGAGGGTCCTCACCAGTGGAGATGAAGGGTCCAGGAAACCATCAGTACGAAGTGAACCTGGAGTGCAGAACCAAGAACAGGCTTGAGTTTTGCTGGGGAGAAAAAAAAAATACTATTTCTGTCTTGGGGCATTTGTAATTTATTAGGCTGTACTGTGGCTTGTAGCCATGAAATAGGGTCAAATACCCACTAAGTCCCCTGGTTCTGCCTACCATGACAGGGCACAAATGAAGCTCTCTAGCAAGAAAGGGACAGAAAAAGTTACCACAAAAAAAAAGTACAGCCGTCGCCCCATCCCAGTCCAGCGGCACAGGTAATTAAACTGATTTATCAGCAGAGGCCATTTACACGAAGTCCCCCCAGAGTCAGCAGAAGGGCCTTGGCATCTGCGCTAGCTAAGCTTCTGAGTGTTGTATCAGCGTGGTTGAAACTGCCCAGATTCTTGAACATCACGCAGTGCTCAGCAACGCTGAGGAACACTAACCAACAGCCACTCTTCATTTCCTTTATCCTCCTCATGGTTTCTCTTCCCCTTTGCCTTTCCACATTATTCCCCTTGAAAAATCAGAAAGAGGCCATAAAAGTGAGCTTGGGGTACCACTGTGAGACAGACATGGGTAACACAGTGATAAAGCCTTCAGGGCTGGAGGGACCAGGCTCAGATTTCCTTTGTTTTCATCTATAACTGATGAAGGGATTTGTTGGGTGGGGGAGATAAGCTGAGACTAAGCCAAGCCCATGGTCCTAACAGAACTCCAGTGTTCAGCGTGTGTCCAATCATAGACTGACATCCCTTCTTGGGTTCTGACTCAGCCAAGCATCTGAGTGACAAAGATAAGTACCAGTGACAACCACAGGCCAAGCCACAGACTCCATGGCAGCCTCTGACAGTGGACAAGGGTATTATTTTGTGGGTTATAGACAAAACGGTGAGTAATTCCCTGTTGGCTGGCCCTGAATGCTTCATTTACTAGAGGCTGAGATGAAAAAGCTCTGTTGTTACCGCAAGACAAGACTCAGCATCTAGATGCTCTGGAGAAAGGGCCCTAAGCGCTGTCACGTGACCGGAGGAAGCTCAGGCAGTAGACTCCAGTGTCATTTCTACACTATCGGTAACTGCAGGGCAGAGATAAACAACTTGCTCAACACCAAGTAAGTGGCATGAGATGGATTCTCTGGCAAAAGCCATTTCCTCAACTATTTCTGCTTTCTTGATGCCAATTTCCAAAAGTCATCGCTTTCTACATCCATGCTACCTCTCCAAGCCTCTTCTCTCTCTCATCCTGGCCAAGCCTCCCTTGGGAAAGTGAAATGCAGCTCTTAAAGGGAGCCTGACATTCCCGAAATTAGAAGAATAATTTACTTCCTGGACAATATTGCTTTTTATTAAACGTAATTTTAAAGCTATGTCCCAACCAAGATATGTCAAAATGGCAAAGAAATAGCCAAGTTAAATTAAAAACCCATTTAACACGTCTATTTGGTAGAACGGCGTTCCTCGTCTTCTAAGTATTTTTCTTCTGTTATTTTTTTTTTTCTCTTTTTTGTCAATCCTTCACAAGAACAATCACACTTGCAATGCTCCAGGCCAGGGGGGGGGGGAAGAGAGGAAGAGAGAGGGAGCAGAGAGAGGGATAATGAGAGAGAGGGAGGGAAGGAGAGAGAAAGGGAGGATGAGAGAGACAGAGGGAGGGAGAGGAAACTCGGGAGAGGGCGGGGCTCTCGTCACCCCAAGATGTCCAGGCTCACTGTCTTTCCTAACTTAAGCTTCTTTTTGCATCTTCTGCTGTGACTTTAGTTCCAAGATTTTTCAAAGAAACGTGACATTCAGGAGAGAGGGCTCCCTCAAAACAAGCCTGACATGCTGGCTTGGATGCTGTCTTCTTCAAAGCAACTGGGACAACAAACTCTCTAACAAGAACATAGGATCGGTATCCACCTTCCATCGCACATCACCTCCCATGTTCTCGTCCCATGAGGTCAGTCACCAATGAGCAGCATAAGGACACCGGATCCACTCAAAAGATGAGCTTCAGAAACAACCATGACCTTTTAGAATACACAGGCACATCAGGGTACAGCCTGAACCCAGGCCTCAGGAGACCTACACCACAGGCATGCATTCCTGCAGAGAGCCCCACAGATTAGACAATATGTAGCCTCTTGCATATGTGGCATTATTTCGCTAGTTCCAAACAGAATTTAGACTCTGTTCTCCAAATAAGTAGGCCATTGGTCATTATTTGAGAAAGAATATAACAGGAAAAAAAAATCCCTCTATAGGGATGGAGAACTACAGAGCAATAGTAATTAGGATAAATTACACTGCCTAAAATTAAGGGAAAACAAGGCTCTTTGGCCAACCTTAATGTGACTTTATTCTCTACTTTCATTACATTTCACACTAAGTGTTCTTTTGTGATGTCAGCCCACTTCTAAAAATACTTCTAATCCCAAATAAACAGAAGCCCTGTGAAATCGAAAACTTTCCAGATAATATTGTTAGTATTCAGGCATCTGTGCTGGCCTGTCCTTGGGGTTCTGACAGGACACGCCCTCAGCTGCAGTCACCTGTGCACATTCACTGCGTTCCCTTTTAAAAGGGTCCCGCCCACCTCCCACCGCCCTCTCTGTCCCCCTTTCCTCTCTCCTGTCCCCGTCCCCAGAGGCTGGTCTCCCCGCCCCCCGCCTTCCCCCTTTTTATGATCCTTTCCCCCTAATAAAAAGAAACTTTCTCTCAAGTGTTGCTTTTCTTAAATTACAACTAATACGATGGTAATTTCCAAGAAAGAAGATATACAAATTCCATAACATATAAGTTACAGAACCCATTTTTTTAAGTCCCTATAGGTCACCAAAAACCTGTGCTCAGCTTTTCTAAGCCTGGGTCATCACACAAGGCCCTCCATGTCCTTGAAGACACATTGTAAAGGTCAAGTTTAGGGTGCCCCTCAAGCCAATCTTTTAGAAGATGTTAAAATGTTCCTCTTCTGGTTGCTAAGTATGAAATACACAGGTAGAATGTCGCCACTTCCCCTCCCAAACTTCCTACACAATAAAAACTCAGCTCCACGGCAGTATTTAGTCGCCTTCTAAATACTCCTTTCATGACAAATCCGGTTCACAACCATCCAAGTCCATTTCTGTGTCAACGCAGAAGACTTTCAGCTCAGGCCCACTGTGTTTTGGGTTTTCCAGGAAAGCAATTGTTCTGTATATCGAAGTACACTTGCACAGCAGTGGTGATGAACATGAACGAGGGCTCTGTAGTCACGCCATTCTGATTTTATCCCCGGCTCTGCCAACCCCAGCTGCACATTCTTGGACAATACCCTCGGATGAAAAACAGAAGCGACCGTGGTACTCGACTCACAGGTGTTATTAGGAACAGTGCCAGGGATAGTTAGCTCTGTATGGCGGTGTCACAGACATGTTTTGTAGAATCCTCCACATTTTAGGGACTTGTATTGCTGTCGTCCTTTGGGTACCCAGTTATTAAATGGCCAATACAGCAGGTCTGTATTGGGTTTCGTTTATAGCTACTATGACCTCGGTTTCTTTCTTTTTAAAAATTCTATGTGTATGAGTGTTTTGCCTCTACACATGTCTGCGCACCACATACATGCAGTGTGCAAGGGAAGCAGAAGAGGACACCATGTTCCAAGACTGTAGTTACAGGTGGCTTTGAGTCACCATGTTGGTGCTAGGAACAGAACCCAGGTCCTCTCAAAGAGTAGCCAGTACTCTTAACTGCTGAGCCATCTTTTTTGACCATGTATGTGTATACACCAAGTACTTTTACTTTACTTTTTACTATAACAATATAGCCATGCTACCTAGGGCACTTGCATATTGAAATATTTCGTTTACGTCTGACTTAACGTAAATATTTCTTTACGTTTCAGCCGTCACATCATATCCAGGTGTACTACCTGCCAAATGCTTTTGTGTGTGCATCTTTTATCACCCATGGTTTTCATTTGATGAATCCTGTAGCACGAGGGCATGAAGAAAACACCCTCTCCATCAACACGAGCAAAGTGTGTGAACTCAGACTAAAGCAGCCTCACGGGGCCATAGGGCTCTGCGCCAGGCCCTCTGTGAAGATGCAATGGCTTTCTGTTTAGTGTTTTTATGGATTTCCTGAGTGCAAATGAGCGGGTCTCTAGTTCTTGTCCCTTCTCTTGGGCTCTTTTCTGGTGGAAGTCAAGCCCAAGTCAGTGGCTCGGTACCCACTGGAGCTGGACTCTGGCATTTTTCCTTATGTTGGCTTGCCTTGTCCAACTTTGATGTGATAGCTTTATCTTATTATGAACAAATGAATGAGTGAGTGAATGAATGAATACCTAGCCACTAATTGCCACGTATATCTGCTGAAAGAGATAAAATCAGTTTTCTCCAGTAGAGTGACACTATGTATAGCAAACACATAAGGACATGTGTCATGTTCAGAAGTAGTTGACCAACTCCACAGGGTGTGTGTGTGTGTGTGTGTGTGTGTGTGTGTGTGTGTGTGTGTGTGTTTTCACTTGGTTACAGTTTGGTGGGGTTTTTTGTTTTGTTTTTTTTGACTGTGGCTTTAGTTTGTTTTCTTGGCCTGGAATATTTTGTTTTTTGAGAAAACTTAAAAGTTTTGTGAGCGAGAAGAAGGAAAGGATCTGGAAGGACTTGGAGAAGAATAAGATCAAATATATCTAAATTTAAAACTTGTTCTAAAAAATAAAATGTAATTTTAAAAAAGTAAGGGGATGGTGTTGGGATGGGTATGACAGAACTAAAAAGCCACTACTTTAATCCACTATGCCATCCTTCATTTTCTGTGACAAACCACTGTCCCCATTGAAAGGGTACTATTGAGCCCAGGAGTGTCCACCCATTTCATTGCATGTATGCGTGTGTGTGTGTGTGTGCGTGTGTGCACATGAACATACATGCACATGGAGATAAGAGGCTGACACTGGGTGTCTTCTTCGTTTGCCCTCCATCTTACATATTGAGAAATGATTCTCACAGAACCTGCAGAGTCCAGCTGATGTAGCTGGCCAGCCTGCTCCTATAATCCTTCATCTTTACTGCCTGGGGACTGCTGGAATTACAGGCAGTCGCCACAGCTGCAGGGGTCTGGGTTGGGGCTGGGCATCCACACTCTGAGGCTTACCTTGGACAACAAGCTTTTTACTCACCCACACATCTCCCCAGCCCCATTTTGAGGAACTATTATTAGCCGTTGTTTACGTATTTCAAAAGTAAAGGTTTGTGAAATATTTTAGCAGCAATAGAGTTCTCAAACGTAATTCAGGTTAAAAAAAAAAAAAGATAAAAACACAAAAGAAAAAAACAAATTGTGGAGGCTGTAGAGGAAGCCAGAACTCTCCCTGGATTTCCTACAGCGCTTCCAGGAAGAGCCTGGGAGGTACCATCTGCTGCAATAATTTGAACTGAGCACTGCAGGGAGTTAAGTCCAAGTTCTGAGAACCCATTCCTAGAATGGTCATTCGATTTAGGAGAAACATTGTCTGCACAGAAAAGTGACCCACCCCACTAACCATGTCCCCCTAGGCCTTGTACACCATTAAGCCATTGAGACTATAATATGAAGAACCCTCTTCTAGACCAGAGAGGGAAAGCAAGCAGTGTGTGGGCACAGAGCCAACTCAGGCCAACAGGAAACTGGCAGGGGCCAGTTCTTCTCGCACGCAGCTCCTTCCTTGCCTCAGGAGGCCCTCTCCTATCCTCTACCCACATTCTGCGGGTTAAGGATCAAGAAGAAGCGACCACACAATCCTCACATCTCTGTGGCGTCATCTGGGATGCCCACCCAATAAACTACCGTCCCAAAGCTCAAGACACTGATGGCAAAACGCTGGTGTGAACCAGATCACACTAAGAAGTGGGTGCAGGGTCTCTTAAGCCCTTGGGAGGCATCTAAGACAGGGGAGGGGCTTTCTAACTCCTCCAGTGAACATCAGGCAGGTCAGCGGACAACCCCAGGGGTGTGGCAGTATGCCGAGGCCTGACTGCTGCAGCACTGCACAGGGAACTCTGGGAAAGGGCCTCTTCCTGGAATTCCGTTAGCATTTAGTTCTCCACGACCACAAATTCATAAGATCCCAAAAATGCTTGGGAGGATTTATTTCGGTTTTTAATATTAGTGCCCGTGCTGGTAATGGCCAGAGCGGTCACTTGTAAATCTGAAAACACTTCGAATGTCCTTTTGCTTGGGTTTCGCTTCACGTATGACGCAAAACATTAATATTTCAATTACATGTGACTTAAGAGTAAGAAAAATATACAACTCTATTTAAAACACTTAAATTAACAAGATAGGACTTTTTTTTTTCCACTCTAGCAAAATATTGTACATTCGGTTTAAACAAGAGTTAATATCCAGACACACATCTTCAAAATACCTGATGCTAGTTGAAAAATCAGTGGCTGTGAGGGCTTTCCGAGAGATTTCTAGTTAGCAAAATGTGTACAACTCGGAGGGGCGTTTCTTCCCCCAAAAGACAGACATCAAACAGGTCAATGATGTCAACCGATCAATATCCCATAACCCTAAATCTTGTTGCTTCATTTTCCCGAAGGATACTTTGGCTCTCAGCAAATCTTATAGTTTCTCTCCATGTGTATGTGTAACACCAGCAACACTCTCACCAAAAAAAAAAAAAAAAAAAAAAAAAAAAAAAAAGCACTTCTTTGTGTGCGACATGCCCCATCCAAAATCCGCTCCAGAGTCTGTATTGGCTCGCCTAAATGGAGGTTGTTACAGAAACGGGGCGTAACAGCCGACCTATCGGTAAAGCCCTGCTCCAAAGAGCTTCTCGCAGTGACCACGCCACTCTGCAAGGAGGCAGTGACACAGCCACACTTATAAATATGGTCTGCAGCTTTAAAAATTTAAAAAAAAAAAAAAATCAAAAGTTTTCTCATTCGGCTTTTTCAGATACAGAAGTTGGACCACAAACCAACCATATATATATATATGACAAAAGCCGTCAACCTTAGTCCCCGCTGCCCGAGAAAACAGAAGTGCACGACGCTGCCAATTCCTGACATTAAGTCGTCTGGCCGATACACCATTTACAGAGTATGTCTCCATGTTCCCACACTGGGGAGGCAGAAACAAGCAGGCCTTGTCATGTCTGTCCTTCCTTCTGCCTCCACAAACAACACCTAAGATCCTCTGGACCAGATGCCCTCCAATGACTTCAGATTTCCAGGAGCAGCAGTAGACAACCTTTAAAACAGAATAAAATGGAATGAAGTAAGGTCGCTGTGGAGCACTGCAGATGAGTCTGAAGAAGCTGTCCACTGAGGAAGAAGGCACTTGCTAGCAGGAGACAGGCAGGAGGCTGGCGGGGCAGCTCAGTGAGTCAACAGCTTGAGGCGCGTCAGCCAGCTGACCAGCAGGGAAGGCTCCCCAGAAGACGCCTTGGCAGAGGAGGCTGACTTCTTCTTGGGCCCTTCCTCCTGAAAGGGAATGGTGGCGCTACTGTGTAGATCAGAGTTGAGATAGCACCTGCTCCCTCGGATGTAGTCCGCACCTCGCACCAGGTGCCGCTCGGTTGAGGGTCTGGAGAAGCGGTACACAGGAGATGTGCTTTCTTCAATGATGGTTGTAATCCGCTCATTGCTGAAGTACCGGCAGAGGGCATCTTCCCCTGTTTTCAAACAAAGCCCGCAAGCCCATGAGAACAAGAACCCCCAGACCTAACACCACTCAAGCAAACAGTAAACAGCCAGCTCTCTTCCATGCAAGGGCCTGTGAATGCTTGTCCTACCCCCCCAGTAGTGTTTGTAAAGCGAACAACAGTTTCACCATCAGCGTTATGGTTAAATCAGAGATGCCAACACCTTCTCCACCTCCACACCACCAACCCACGTACTGACTGTGTGCTCCTCAGTGGCTGGGAGGATGTGGAGCCTTTCCTTTGGGAGGTAGGGCCTGGCTGGCAGATGCGGATCACAAGGGATGGTCCCTTGGAGGCTAGACCTACTCCTGGTTCCTGATGCTACTACTTACCAGTCCAAGTCTACCATCTCATACTCCCACTGCCTTTCCAAGCCCTGATGTGTTGTGAAAAACTAGGTTAATTAAGCAAAGATGTATTATAGTTTCTGCTGGGGAATGTTACTTTAACTACATGAAGGTGTGTCATACATGTCTCTGCTGCCTTTGTTAATGATGTAAAGACGAGTTACTTTGTAACATTTGTGCTGCATTTGTTTAATTATGTAAAGAAAGCACCTGATTGGCCTAATAAAAAGCTTAACTGCCAACAGCTAGGCAAAAGAGAGAAGGGCAAGGCTGGAGAGCATAGAGAATAAGAGAAAAGAAATCTAGGCTTGAGAGAGGAGGAGGAGGAAGAGAATGAGGGAGAAACACAGGGCATGTCTGGAGGCAGAAGCCAGGCAGCTACCAGTAAGACATGGGATGTCTCCATCAAGTCCCTCCCTTCAGGTCCCAGGGAGCCCCAAGGAAGAGGGGGGGGAAGAGTGTAGGAGTCATGGGGGATGGAGGACACCAGGAGAACAAGGCCTCTGCAAAGCTCTCGTGAACTCAGGGAGCACGCACAGGGCCTGCGCGGGTCCGCACCATGTCCTCTGCGTGCATGCGTGCGTGCGTGCGTATCATGGCTTCCAGTTTGGTGTTTTTACGGGATTCCGGAGTGTTCGAATGAGTTGGGTGGGTCTGATTCATGTGCCTTTTCCCTCAATTGGTTTGTCTTGTGCAACTTAAATGTGATACATTTTTCTTTTAATCTTCTATTTAAGTTTGTAATTTTTTTTTTGAATGAATGAATGAACAAAAGAAACTTTGCCACTAGGGTAAAGGTTAACAACTGAACTGTCTATATATACCTGCTATGAGAGGGAAAATCAGTTTTCTCCAATGGAATGTCACTGAGTAAGTATATCAACCACCCCAGGACAGGCCTCAAGTTCAGGAGTAGCTGACCAACATACTAAGCACTCCACAGGTTTTTTCTTTTTTTTAATTTGGTTACAGTTTAGTGTTGTTTTGCTTTCTCTTTATGGGTGGCTTTCTTCCCCCCCCCCCTTGGTTTTGGAGGAGTCTGTCATACTGGGTTTTTGTTTTTAAAGAAAGAACTTAAAGTTGGGCAGGGAGGGAGGGAGAAGTTCTGTAAGGACTTGGGGAGAAGAAGAATATCAAATATATCTAAATTTAAAATTTGTTTTAAACAAAAACGTGTATAATACAAAAGTAGAGTTAAAAAGAAAATCAACAAAACAAAAACTTCATCTAAAGGGGGAAGACAATACATAGTGGCTCTAACTATCAGAGTGTCTTTTCTAGAAGTAAAGGCCTTCAAAATTCAGGTGCTTCTGACAAAGGAGAAAACGCAGCCAGAGCAGAACTCTCCGGTGTGTCCCCGGCAGCAAACATGAGAAATTCCTGGCAAAGGCCTAGTGTCTCTCGGTTCTTCTGACCAACACCTTTCCACCTTGACGAATCCTCACTGGCAGTCTGTCTCTTGTCCAAGTAAAAGAAACACCCTCTGCTACCACCAAAAGAAAAGTCATATACTGTATATACCTATCTACAAAACTGGCAAACTCGAGGCCCAGTGAATGCCTGTCAGGGGCTGTGGAAGGTGGAGTCAGGCATGAGCACCACCAGGTATAAGCTGCTTTACAGGGCAATGGGAACATTCTGAAGTAGACGGTGGTGACTGATGTGCAATTCTCAACACATTAAAACCACCAAGTTGTCCACTCCCAGAGGGGAGGACTCCATCCCAGGAGCACTGCCGTTTTATCTCTTAAGTGGCCATGGGCAGAGAGACAGCATCACCTCTGAAGCAGTCAGGAAGTTCTCACAAGGCCCGATCCCTCCACTACACCTCTCCATATATGAAGGAGGACAGGCTAGATCCACGGCCAGGGAATGGTGATGGAGATGTTGGTGTTTTAAATCTAAACACAGGCCAGCCCTGCCACCTGCTGACGGCTGCAGACTTTGCTCTGCACACCAGAAACACCCGAAACCAGGGACTGGCTGGCATCTGGTCCCTTAGTGTAGCCCAGATGATCCGAGCCAGCACTCAGGTGACAAGGTTTACCTAGGAGATGTCGGGAGTCACTCGCTTGGAAGGTTAGACCTTCAGAGTTCATTCTGTCCTTTCTTTCCCAGGCTGAAGCCCATCGTATGTTTATCTCACTTGTTCGTTTCAACATTACACAGGTAATGCCATAATTTCCATCCAATGTTGGTAATCAGAGCCTATCTAGCAAAAATAGGGAAAGGTCTCACTATTGTAGCCCTGGCCATCCTGGAACTCACTCTGTAGACAAGGCTGGCCTCAAACTCCAGAGATCTGCCTGTCTTTGCCTCCCAAGTGTTGAGATTAAAAGCACACACAACTGTGCCCAGCATAAAAAAAAAAAAAATTTAAATGTTGCCTAAAGATTTGTGTAATAATTAGTAATAAATTACAGGGTGAATTAAAAACAATTTTTCAGACAGTAATTATGCCTCAATAATTTAAATAGGATTTGTTTATTCATAAGATTCAAGTTTTTAAAGAATCATGCAATTGAGGATGTTTAATGGATGATTTGTTTAAAAAGTGGACGGTTTGTGTCTAGAGCCTTTTAAAAAGTCACAATGCTGACTAGATTGTAAGAAGATACAGTGTTTCCAGTTCTGGAAAAAAGCAGTCTTCTAGCAACCTTCAGCAGGCCTGACCCACTGATGACAAGCTGGGCCTCAAGAAATGCTATCACCTTCAGGGTAAAGCATGGGGTGGCCTGGGTTCTGACTCCACTCAGTGCTTTTGGTTTGCTTAGACGAAACATACCTTTCCTCCCATGACCTCGAGGTCTAGCAAATGGGTCCACAATCCCCATCCAGTTCCCATCTGCAGGCATGGACAGAGGCCGGGGTTTGCCTTCAGAGACCAGAGGGTGAGGCAAGGTTAGTGACATTTGTCAACTCGAACAGAAGTCCACCCCTGCCTTCACCTCTAACTTAGCTCCCAACTATGCCCACTTACATAGAAGCAGTGACAATGTTTAGAATAAAACTACTTTTAAAGCCCCACTCTCTTAGTTTAGACAAAGGCATGCTAACGCTGAGTCCTGGAGTCTCCAACACTAAAGTTAAAATTGTAATGTGAGCTCACCCAGCTGGGCTTTGATGCCTGGCAGAGCAATGACTCAACAAGGCTTTGCTTTAGCCAGACGAATAAAGGGCTCATACCTAGAATTTCATTGAGGTTTATGTTTTCCTCGGATCACCTTCAGAGTCTGCCAAGTTCATGCCAGAGCCCCAAGTAAGGGGGGGGGGGGAAGTAAAAAGAAACAGACGCACACCGGAGAACTTACCATACGATGGCGTCTTCCTTCTCATCTTTGTGGGCAGAACGTTGGTTCCCACCGAATAAGCTGGCAACTGATCGGAATCAGTGATGGTAAATCTGCGTCTCTGGCTCTCCTGGTCCAGGAAGGAGTTAGGGGACTCTGAACCCTTCCACCCAGGCATCGGCTGTTTACTCTTACTGGGTCCTCCATAGGCAAAGCTCCCATTCTCGTCCCTGGAAGACAGTGTGTGGTCACTAAGGAGCTCACAGTCCAGCTCTCTCGCCCAAGAACGAACAACAGGAGCCCAAGTTAACATGGGCACATGTGGCTTCCAGCTCCATCCCACTGGAGAAGAAGTACTACTTTGCTAAACTCAAGTCACCCCTTCAAGTACGTACAGAAGCCCTACAGAAGAACAAAAGCCATGAACCTATTACAACCGAGCAAACACGACCTTCTTCCGTACAAATAAATTTATCATGGCGTTGGCATAGCTTAAGCTACAGAGATCCCCAAGCAGCTCCTTCTGAGGCCCCAAAGGCATGCACTTCTGTAAATTTTTCACAAGTGAGATGTGTTGGCAGTCTTGTCTTGAAGGGGCCTCACCACCAACTGTCTCAGGAGGTGAGGCCCAGCCCTGCAGTCCCACACAGTGAGGCTGATCTTGTTCTGTAAAGTGACTTCCTGGCTCAGCAGCTACCCAGTGGAGACAGCCATTCCACCCTACGAGATGGGGACTAACATACCGGGGAGAGTAGGGGACAGCGGGTGGGGGAGGGATGTAGAGGTCCAGGATGGCTGGCTTCTCCTTCTTCAGGGAGGCATCCATGGTGCTCTCTGGGGACTGGGTCGTGGTGGGTGGGGGTGAGGTCTGCAACGAGAGCCACACGGGGAGTTAAAGAGCAGAGGTCAACTTGGAGGTTATTCTTGGTATATTTTCCCCCCCGACCCACCCCAAATCAAGCCAGGCCTGAGGACAAGGAGAGGCTGAGCTCACCCACACACCCACGGCTACTGACAGAGCTCAGCATCCATGCTTCCATGAGGCCATCCACTCACAGAGCACTTGCAGAAGCCGTGGGGCTTTAACTCTAGCCTTAGCTAGAAATCCATGCCTTGGCTTCCTCCCCTGCAAAACTGATAGTAACCACCCTGCTGTTTGAGAAAAGCACACAGCGGGGGTCCTTCAGATTGGGAGTGAGGCCTGGGGCTCTGGGTATGACCTGCCTGCCCTTCTGACTCTCTGTGTCGTGTATGGCAGAGGCAGTCAGTGCCTCAGCTTCTCCGAGTCTCATCTATAAGATGGGAATTCGTGAGAACAAGAGCAGTACCCAGCTGGGCAGCTGTGGAAACTGAGATAACACCACCAAGGGCACAGGGTATGCTTGCCACACAGAAAATAAACCACTCACTCTGCTGACTCCAGCAATGCATGCCCACAGGAAGAACACGTTTTAAGTTTAAAACACGATTTGCGTCTTTACCTTAACGTCGCTGATCTCAGAGGACTTACAGTTTTGTTACGTATTTAATACTCATACATGTACATGTTTAGATCCAATCCACCCCCGTTGTGCACTCCCTAACCCTAACCCTCTTCTCCCTCTCAACTTCTAGTTCTCTCAGGCTCCCTCCCTGTCACCCCGCCCCACCTCCTAAGTGGAACATCTCACCCCAAGCTCAGAGCTCAGAGCTGGGACGTTAACCCATACAGTGCTGCTTGGGGGCTCAAGCAGGGCCTCACCTCCCAGGTGTCTCAAATCATTAGTCATTCATCTGAATGAACCACCTCATCCCTAGCCTGGCTGACAACTTCATAACTTCACATCTGGGCATCCACAGAAGCCACCTGTTTATATGACATTTCTTGTGTCTAGGTATGGTCACAAGATGAACTATGCCCCACTCAAATTCCTATGATGGGGTCCTGTGACCCCGCCCCCCCCCCCCCCGCCCCAGTGTACTTGAGAATGTAATTGCATTTGGACATCACGTAAGAGGTGATCAAGTTGAAATGAGGACACAGGATGCAATCAATCCAACCGTGTCCATATAAGATAAAGATACAGGGGGGAGGGGGAGGATGTGAAGGCAGACAGAAAAGGTAGCTATTTCTAAGCCAGAGAATAAGACCTCAGAAGAGACCAGCCCTGCATACCTGGACCTTGAACCCCAACTACTCAGCCTGTAGAACTTTGTTATGGCAACCCCAGTAAAGTAACAGATACAAATATAAAACTAGGCGTCAACCTGACCCCTGGAGGTAAAATCCACACCTTCTAGCCAGGTACTCTACCTCTGCTATTACATGAACCCAACTAACCACGCCAACTTAGAGGGTTTGAGATATTCTTTGCAGCAGGGGCTGGGAAGGACACTCAGAGCCCACATACTGAGATCTCAGTCCCCAGCTTCTGGACACGGTAATGGCCAGAGAATGGCCCTCAGCAGACGAAGCTCTCCTAAAAAGGGTCAGCAGGCCTGCAGCTGCCTGGTTGCATGGCCCCCTCTGTCCTGTAGAGGGGGCCATGCCTGGGACTGTCCTTTCCTCTCCTGCCTTATCCCTTTCCTTTGTAGTGCCTGCCCTTGATGCCACTTTGACAGGAATAGTAACTCTGCCTGTAGGAACCTAGCCTAAGACAGCCTCTGCCTGGTGGCCACGGGTCCGTGTTGTGGGGTGCGTGGGTTTAAAGACTAAGATGCCTCGCCCTCATCTCACCCACCTTCCCCCTCATCAGTAAGAGGCACTTCACCTAAGCAGTCCCTACAGCTCTCTCTTTCACAGCTCCCCAGTGTAAGACGTGACGACAACAGTTAATGCAGAGTGCATTCTTGCAAACGGCTGAGAGAACAGGCTAAAATACTTTCACCCCAAACAATGGTGTGTGAGGTCATGCGTGTACACGACAATACATACAATGCTGGGAATGTGTATGTAGTTTGTGTGATAATTCATTTTTCTCATTTGACTTTATGTATGAGCGTCGGTTTGTTTCTGTTTTTGCTTAGTTTTTTTGGGGGCATGCATGCAGTGACCATGGGGGCCAGATGAAGGTACGGGATGCCATGGACTAGAGTTACAGCGTGGGTGCTGGAAATGGAACCTAAGTCCCTTGGAAGTGCCTTTAGCTGCCGAGACACCTCTCGGGTAGCCTCCCTTTGATTTCAGAACCTAAGGGACTTAAATCCTGTGACCCATTTGTTCCCTCCTCTACTTTGCACTACTGACTTCCACTCTGTTAGCTGTGGGTACATTTGCAGCATGATGTATCACAAAGCACTCAAACGCACAGCCTGGAAGCACTACACCTTCCACATGAAGACGCAAAGTAAAACCCCAGGCAGCCAGCCCGACAAGCAACAACACAATGCAGTCTAAGACTTAAAGACTTTATCAAGCCAAGGTCTCACTTATAGCCCAGGCTTGGGAGTTACACCTCCAGGTGCTAAGGGTTGAACCACTACATTTGGCTTAAGGACTTGACTTTGCTTTTTTTTTTTTTTTTTTTGGTTTTTCAAAACAGGGTTTCTCTGTGTAGCTTTGGAGCCTCTCCTGGAACTCGCTCTTGTAGACCAAGCTGGTGTCAAACTCCCAGCCTCCCGAGTGCTGGGATTAAAGCCGTGGGCCACCGGCGCTCGGCTTGGCTTAAGGACTAAAAACAAAAGCAAAGGCTTAAAATATTATTGGGAAGTGAAAACTAAGACTCAGTGGCTAAAGGGGGTTTGTTGAGGCTGAGGAGGCGTCACTGGGCCCCTTAAGTTCAGCTGAGACAATAAATGCTGGTAATACTCACAGAGGCTTTAAACAACAAAACTCACCTAAAGTTAGATTGTCTTTTAAACCCTGGCATGGGCTGTGTATTCTGAACTAAGCAATGGTATGGAACCATTTCCAATTGCCTGAGCTAAATTCTCCATCCCCACCTGCTACTTGGAAAAGTGACACTAAGAACTCTGCATCATGGGAGCCCTGAGATCAGGGTTCAAGCTGTGTGTAGTATATCAAGTACTGACTGCTATTCCTTCTAGAAGAAGGGAAAAAAAAAAAAAAAAAAAAAAAAGGCAGCTAGTTCAAGGACAGCCAGGGCTACAAAGAGAAACCCTGTGTCAAAAAACATACAACAACAATAAAAAGTCAGAAAGTAAACATACAAAGTTGCAAAATTCGGAAGAATTTTCCCCAACATTAAACAAGTACTAATAGCTTCCAGGAAGAAGAGACACACACTCTGAGGACTGACAAAGCTGCCTGCCAGCCATGCAGGGAATTCTAAGGATGCTCTTGGGGTGAACTGTCCCACATGTTGGGTTGGGTTCTTCTTGGACAAAGTTGCCTGAGTCACACCATGCTCCTGTAAGTGCACCCAAAAAAACTGAGTGTCTCACCGAGCTAAGTGTCAGTGGGATGATTTCTCTGGCCAGCCACTGGTGTCCTACCTGGGGTAAATGAACATTTGTCCATGTTTCCCCCGGGAGAGGCCACAGAACATGATGAAAACAAGTGAGATGATCTGAACTGAGCCTTCTTTATGCCTGTGTGGTCCATGGTGGCAGCACCAGCCACAGGTGAGTAAAGGGAACCTGGAATGTGGCCAGCGAGATGGAGGAAGTGACCTTTCAATTATTTAAATAGTCACATATGGCAAGTGGCTTCCACACGGTTCAGCAAAGGCCTGGAATTGACATTTTCATGCAGGCAGGGTTAGAGAAAACTGACAGGCAAACCAGTTCCTAAAACAAAAAATTTTAATGTTTTTTTTTTCTTTTTTCTTTTTTTTTTTTTTTTTGGTGGGGTGGGTTTGACATCTAGTCTTTTCTAGATGAAGGTCTACAATGGTCATAGATACCTGCACGAGAGGCGGCTTCCACCGCAGGTTCTTCAGGGGAGCCGGAGTAAAGTTGAAAGAGCCTGTGGGCCTCTTCTTCAAAAGCAGCACCACACCCGTAGGATTCTCTCTCAACTTTCTCACCAGATTTTTCAACTGCCAACCGACCTTGAAAAGGAGAGGGGGAGACTTGCTCGTGAGCCATGAAAATCCAACCCGCGAACTTATCTCAAAGAAATTCATGTTATGAGCAAATAGGTCAATGCAAATATGTTCATCTTAGCACTACTTCAGGCACTGGAAAAAAAATGGGTACAAAGTGTAACTTTAAATATATATATATATATATATATATATATATATACAGGCTGCAGAGATGGCTCAGCCATTAAGAGCACTAGCTGCTCTTGCAAAGGGACTGGAGTTCGATTACCAGCACCCATATTAGGTGGTTCACAATTCCCTGTAAATACAGCTCTAGGAAACTTGATGCTCTATTCTGGTCCCCATGAACATCTACACATGCACTTTCGCACACGTGTGCATGCACGCACACACACACACACACACAGTTTTAAATGTACAGCTATGGAGGGAAAATTACTTCCCAATAAGTAAACTCACCACTGTCTGCCGATTAACTTGAATGACTTCGTCACCAGCGTGAATCTTCTGAGACCTGTCTGCAGGAGACTACACAGAAAAGAGAGAGAGACCTGGCTTAGGTGTCTGACCCTTTCTTTCTGCCTCTTTCTTCTGTAGACAATGACAATAGAAATAAAACTTTCTCAAGAAGAAATAAAAACAAAATTAAAGTGGTCTGTGGGTCTTGGCATATAAGCCTTGTGCAATGTACTATGATGTTGGTTGCAGCATCTCATTAACACCTGAATTCATCGAAATATGAAATGTGGGGGTATATTGTTGGAATGGTTAGCTGATAAAAGTCATATATTTGACTGTAAACAAGTGGGAAAACTTTACATATGTCTTGTGAAAGCAGATGAACCATTTAGTATGTAAGAATCACTGTAATTATTAATAAACACTAATCTTTTTTGTTGTATTTTACAAATTACCATAATGCCATTAAATAAGAAGTTAATGGAAACAAAAATTTTATTTCTTTAAAGAAAAAAGTGTTTTCATCATCAGGCTATGAGTAAGGAAACAAGAATCTTGGGCTGGAGGAAGACTCAGAGATGAAGCACTAGCTAGGCAAGAATGGGTTACAAAGTCAGGTGCCCGGGGCCTCGGTAAGGCTGGACGTGGTCAGGGTGTGTGTATGTTCTGTGCTCCTACTGTAAGACAAATGGCAGAGGCAGGAACCTGGAAGCTCCCGGGATACTTACTTGGGGGACTCAGTGGCAGACAACAGCAGACTCTGTCTCAAGGTCAAAGGCAAGACTGACACCCAAGATTGTCCTCTGCCCACTACACACATGGAGTGAGGCATGTGCACACCTACACTCATAGGAACACACACACTGTTATATATACACAAAAGAGCAAACACACATACCATATATACACACATATACATATATACGCATGTATACACCACATGCACACATCATACACACAGAAAGACTTTTCAAAAAGAAAAAACTGTGGGGCTGGAGAGGTAGCCCCGCAGTTAATTCCCAGCACCCACATGGCAGCTCCTAACTGTAATTCTAGTTCCAGGGAATCTGGGACCCTCACACAGATATGCATGCAGGTAAAACACCAATGGCCACAAAATACAATAAACCATTTAATAATAATAATAATAATAAAAAGGACAGAAAAGAATGTATGCTTTGTCCCTCCTGAATTACCTACTGCTATTACTTTACAAAAACAAAGAACTCCACCAAAGGAAATAAGCCACTCGTCAAATGTGCTGCCTAGGATACTCTTCTCCCTTAAGTGAACAAAAATTATTTCTGTTTAAGACACATCACATGACCTAAGAGGGAAAGATAAACCTTGGATTTCTAATTAAACACTATCTAGGTCAGAGTATTTAATTATGTAACGTACATTGAGCGGGCGGAACTTCAATTTACAGTTCTGAAGACAAAATAGCACTTGGGGACATGGGGGGCAGGCAACAAAACTCAAAACACACTGGCTGTATGTTCCTCACCCAACCACTGTGATAGGCTCAACAAGAAGTTAGCCGGCAGCATTAACTGTGGGAACACTGCCTCTGCTTTATCCGGCTCAGCTGAAGGCACAGGTAACTAGGCTGGTTATTTTCAAAATAGCTCATCGGTTGCCATAGCGACAGCAGTGCCTCATCAGAGACTAGCAACCAGCTCAACACTGGGAGGAGACACCAACCTCTTCCTTTTCAGTTTCTTTTTAAAGACGGATGCTCCTTCCTTTAGCAGTGTGCCAGCTGCTGAGGTTAAGTTCAAACCCCACCAAGCACCATCTACTTCACCTCCATGGGCTGAGGATTCATTTGAGGCAAGCTTCATTTTTATAAGACGTGCCCCAAAGCCAGGAAATGAACTACTGTCCTCGACTGACTTCCCTTCCAAAGCATCCGCGTGTCTTCATTTCTCAGGTGTGCCATCAAGTGATACAGGGTTGTGTTTGGCAGAGTACTGATAACCAGAGAGCCCGATACCATAAATCCCCCAGGCCAGGAGCTCTTACAGAAAAACGATGCTAGTTGTGGTGTGCCCTCAGAAAGGCGGTGACCCTGAAGGACAATGCCCCTTTCTTCTGAAGCACAATCCGCTCCCACTAGAGAGGGCTGTTTGGGCTCCTGAATAAGGTCACGACCTCCAGAAAGAAGTCAGATGAATAGAGAACACCACCACAGAATGATCTGCCTCACCCTGACTGCTGAGGTCACTCCAAAAACACACACTGCGCTGCTAAGAATGGCCTGCTGCCTTTGTGTCAGCCCAAAGCCCAGGGTGGAAGCACACAGAACTAGAGAAGCAGAGGGTGACTCCTGCCCACCACTGCCCCACTTCATCCGGACACTCTAAGTGAAACCACAGTTACCTCTGTCGGCGGCTGAAGAGCTCATCTGGAGCTAGCATTTCCTACTGCCAACCAAGTACAAAATATCCATGAGCCCATACACAGCACCCAGAACATAACCTTGAGAAGCAAGAGCATGACAACTCCCCAGCCACAGCTACAAGACCTAGCCCCGGGTCTAAGCGCATGCCAGGCCCTCAGTAAATGCTTTAGTGTTGAAAGACCAAAGTAATGGACAACACTTTTAATGGATACCCACATGGAATTAAATGAGCTTTTGGCTTTTCTTACTGCTTAACATGATTATAAGTAACTCCCCCATCCCTACCCCAGGGCAGCTTCCATTCAGTTCTAGAACAGATGATATGCAGGTAAATCCTAGGTCTGCCACCCTGGTTTATGAATCCAGTGGGAATTTGGGGAAGATACATTGTTATTCGTGCCTGACATTTCACTTGATTCTAAGGCAGCATTGTTAAGTCTCCCATTGTCTCTAAACAAGAGGGGGTAGCAGAGGAGGAGGGAGCAGCACACGTACAAACCACACATTTATCAAAGAGTAATGTGCCTTCAAGGAGACCAGGGTGAGTCTGGAACCACCCGAGTCTGGTGATGGCAAACAGCACAGTCACCAAATGACAAGACGTTACAACTTCAGTCCTTGGAGACTGAAATGGCCACCATCCTTCTGAGTCCTCCAACTGAACAATGTGGCACTTGAGTCTGCCCTTGCTGTGGTTGTGGGGGACTACACCAGTTCTCCAACAGGGACACGAAGTGGAGGCGGGTTACACAAAGGATGACGCTTGATTCCTCTGGAAGCATGTCTGGACGACATCAATACTTCCTGTGCCTCTGTCACCGATTGGGTGAGAAGGGACAGAAAGTCCTCGTGCAGGCTAGAGAGATGGCTCGGCATTTGAGAGCACTTACTATTCTTGCAGTGGACGCAGGTTTGGTGCCCAGCACCCACATCAGACAGCTCACAGTGCCCTGTACCCCCAGTTCAGGGGATCTGATTCCCTCTGGCCTCTGCAGGCACTTGTACTCTTGAGGTGCATATAAACACAGACACAGACAGACAGACAGACAGACAGACAGACAGGCACGCAGACACACACAGACACACACAGACACACACACAGAGAAAGACACACAGACACACACACAGAGAAAGACACACACACACACAGAGAAAGACACACACACACACACTCTAAATTTAACTTAAAAATCCCTCTTGATTCTCATGATCTTTCTTATCGCCAACAGGGAATACTTAAAACACTCCATCATCCACTCATTTGTCTATCAGAGCTACCAGGTTGATTTAAAACTCACTCACTACCTCTGCAATGTCATTTTCTTACTATAACACTCAAGAGCAAGCATTCATCAAAGCTGACATCACATTTTATCAAAAAGCCTAATATGAAACTTAAATTAGACACACATTTTCACCACAGCGGAGCAGGGGGAAAACTGCCTAATTTCCCCCTATATTTTGGAATTATTTCCTCCCCTATTGGTTGATTAAAGAGACTCATGCCTCAAACATTTGCTTCTTTTACACAGGTGCAGGGTAGCTGTTGTAATATTCCTACTTCATGCCAATGTCCTTCAAGAGCTAGCCATAGTTTAGGTTGCAAGAAAAATACATTTACTTAGCTCTACTCTTTTCAGATTCATAATGTTTGAGAGGATAATGAGTAATCCCAAGGTTGGGGAGATGGCTCAGTGGGTAAAGGGTTTGCTGTGCACATCTGGGACCTGAATTCAGATCTCCAGCATCCGGGCAATACTCTAGGCCCAGCGGTGCACTCCTATAACCCTACAGAAATAGGAGAAACCCTGGGGCTTGCTGGCCAGCTAGCCTAGCCAATCGTAACATCCTATCTCAAAAATTAAAGTGGAGGGTAACTGAGGAAAACACTCAACATTGACTTCTGTCCTCCACACAAATGCACACCCATATATATATATGAGCACGCTCACACAATCATGTACACACGCACACTGTACATACCGCCATCAACCCCAGTTCTACTGGGAATGACTCAACAACAAAGAGATAGTTATTTTTCTGCTTTTGGGTTCACACTTCCATGGTGTAAAAGGAATAATTAGTACAAGGTGGGGGGGGGGGGAGATGCCACGGCACATGAACCAGAACAATAAAGGGCAATTTAAATAATAAACTGACAGTAGCTGGAAACAAGCAGCAGCCAGTCCCCCAACAGAATAACACAACATGCCATCACAGCAGCTCTCACACGTCGCACACACGTAAGCCCAAAGCTCAGAGCTGTGTCAAATCTGTCTAAGCACACAAGGGCTTTCACACCTCATAAGTGCACACTTACATTTTCCGTGGTTCCAGTAATCACATGCAATCCATCATAGGTTGACTTGATGTACATACCCTAGAGGGAGTCACCAACATATTAACTCGTTATCTCAACATTCACAGAGAGCTGCAGCGAGACAGACTTTGAAAACATTGAACAGTTCCTTTGGAACATCGGGTGCTTTTTCTAGCCTTCCAAAACACCAGGAAACTCAACCCAGAGGGCATCGAGAGAGACAACTAAACAACCGAACACCGGTGGAAGAGATCAGATGGGCAATCTCTTTGATATTATAATGTGTGTACTGGGCACATAGGATTCTGCCACAATTCTAGGATGGAGGAATTTTCTCAGGCCTGCTCAGCGAGCGAGCCAGGCATTTCAAACAAGGGCTCCTCTTCTCTGACCATGGCTTTTTTCCCAGGAAAACAATGCAGTTGGCTCCATCTGGTATCAGTGGTACACATGGGATGACTTTTGAGAGCCTATTGTAAGTAAGGCAGAACGGGCTTGCAGATGAAGCATGTGAACTAATACAACACAGATAGCAAATCAGTAACTGCCCATTGCTCCGTCGTAGGGAAAGCCAAAGGATGGGTGGGTGGGAATGCTATCCCAAGAGACACCTTTAGGCAAACTCAGGCAAAACACCACGTTACCAGATGAATATCTCTGATGATAGCCCAAACATCAGCGTTCTTACTAAACTATTACAAGATGAAGGGAGACAGAAAAAGGGGGCAGCTGGGGTCAAACAGTTTTACCTGATTATCTACACTGACCTCGTCTAATCTGTAACCTACACCATTCTGCAAATAGAATCTCATGAAATCCTAAAACCCTCATGGTTCCCAGCATTCCTTCCAAGGGCTTTCAATCTGAAGTCAATGTGTGTCTGTCCTACGGAACTGTCCATCCCCTCCTCCCTCCCCCCGGCCATCACTACGATGACTCTGTGGTAGGAAAGGACAATGCCGGGGAATTCCTCCTACTTTAGACTATGCTAATCAACTCTTTACTTTAGAGCCAAGCAAGAATGCACTTCTACCCACTAAGAAGTTGGAGCTTGCTGACAGTGTTTTTTGTTTGTTTGTTTGTTTGTTTGTTTGTTTTGCCTTTCTATTTAAGAGCCTGTCTTCATATCCCTCATAATGCTTACATCAGTGATGCCAACTTCCTCCTCTGTGTCCATCACTATCACCATCACCAGCATCAGTAGCTACAGCCTCCCACTGCCCAAGCTCTGTGCTCTCAGCACTGGGCACTTGGCATCACCATCTAGGGTCATCCGTTCAGCAGGCCCATGAGGAAGTCCACATGGAAAGCTCTCTGGTTCAAAGGCTCTACGCTAATCAACGAGCCTCCTGGGTTTTTGTAGCTCCTCAAATTAATCCCGTGAGAAGTCACCTGCACTGCACGCATCCTGAGAGTTTGCTATTACACACCTCACACAGGATGAAAGAAACATTCCTGAGAATGTTCACTTCCTTCCACCAGCCTGCTCATACCCATCATAAGTGCTAACAGGGACCTCCAGAATAGATGGTATTCCCGCAGACCATCTCTCCTCTGTGAAAATGTTTTGTATTTCCTTGCATTGCTAAGCCCTAAAACATAAATGTGTAAAGATGGGAGGGGAGAGGTTTGAAATTGGATTTATGCTTGAGAGGTAATTATCTTAACAGAGTTTAAGATGGCAAGTCCCTAACTATATGATATGATATGTTATGATATGACATGATGTCTCCACTACTCCGTGAGGACAGTAAGACGCATTCTACGGCTTACAAACCAGCAGACTTCTTACCAAGCCTTCCCCAGGTCGAACATTCGGTAAGTGGACTTCCTCTAGGCAGGCACACTGGCTCATAACAGGATCCGCAGTCGAGCGCATTGTTTTGTCACAGATGCTATTCAAAACCTTGACCTGCAGTTGAGGGAGGAGTTCAATCGTTAACCAGGTTTATCTCAAGTGGATTTTTAAAGAGACACACCCCAGGCATACACTTTGGCTCTGGCCAGCCCTCGCTATGATAATCCTGCTCAGTGAACGCCTGGCGTTTGGACTCCGTGTCTACAGTCAGTAGGAATCTTTCTACTGTATCGGCTTTCTATAAAAGCACAAGACAGGAAGAAATCCCTTCGGCGTCAAAGGAGAAGTTCTGGGACCACCTACAGCTTGTTAGTATAGGTATCTCACACTCTCTTAAATACTAAATATGGACAAAGGACAAAGAGATTTCACTCTAAATTATATCGTTTTGTTTTTAATAAGCTTCAGGTTGGCAAGGTTCGGGGAAAGGCTCAAGCGACAAACGCACTGGATCCCCACAGACTTCCTCTCTCCGGGCCAGCTTTCTCCATTATTAACCTCTACACGGGGTTGTACATTTTCACAGCTGATGAACCAATATTTAAATCCATAATTGTTAGTAGCATTCACTTTTGTGGTGTAGATCCTAAATGTTTTATATCCAATATGAAAGCTTTCGACTGGGTGATCCCATTGCCGACAGTGTCCCCGTGCTCAGCATAATCCATCATTTCATCCTTCCTCGCCCCGCACTCCCGGGCAGCACTGAACTCCAAGGCTTTGCTTTCTCTACAAGATCAACCAGCTGGATTTACACACAGCATACAGCCTTTCCTTAAGAGCTTATTTCAATTAACAATATATACATTTTTTCTACGTCTTTTCACAAGTTGACAGCTCATTTCTTTTTTACTGCTAAGTAATAGTCTATGTTATGAATATTCCACATATGTTTATCCCTTCACCTATAAAAAGACAGCTTGTCTCCTTCCACTTTGGGGAATAAAGCTGCTATAAGCAGTTCAGGGCAGATTTTTGCTGACATTAAGTCTACAACTCCTTTGGGTAAATACCCGACAGTGAATCTGGTGGATCATACAGTTAGAATACGCTTAGAACTGCCAAACTACCCTCCAAACTGTCCAAGTCTTCGTCTCTCCAAGCAACAAGGGGCCATGCTCCACACGGTTGCCAACATTTGCTGTTGTCCGTTCTGAATTTTAGCCAACGCTACTAAGCATGTAGCAACGTGTCCGGGTTTCAGTCTGTAACTCCCTGATCACAAATGACCACATTTTATGCACTTATTTGTCCTCTCTGTGTCTCCTCTGGGTAAAGTGTCTCTTCAAATCGGATTTTAGCTTTCTTATTAGACATGTCTCAATATTTTGATTCTGTCCTTTAAAACATTTTTAAAATATTCTCCCTCTAACTGTGGCCCTGACACCTCACTGTCTTCAAAGTGGATCTCACAGAGGGACGTTCCTATTCCTTTTTCTTTGACAAGCTCCTCTTTTGGTTTCCTATCTAAGAGCTCCTCTGAAGCCCAGATGACCTAGATTTCCCCTGTAACATCTCAGTTCCATCTTTAGCCCCTTGGTCGCAATGACCCCCTTCCTGTCACTCTACAGACACAGGAGAGTACCCACAGGGAGTGTCTTCCTACAGAGGCCATCTGAGCTACGCAAATATTCTAACAATCAGAGCATCTACCCTTCCAAAATCAAAGGAGCAAAGGCATCCGGAAATTCCAAAGGGTGACTGGCTCTTCTTTCCAAGGTGGAGGATCCATGAGGTGGTACTTTTTCACATCCCTCTAGTTCTGTTTAGCTTCTTTATTTATGGAAAATATATTTATAGCAGTTTCATTGCCAGATTCCTCAATCCAAAAGAAGGAGGGGCTTTTTATCAAAAGGGCACAGGCTGCCTGTGTCAAAAGGAGGAAGCGATGATGAATCCTTCCAGAATGCTCTTTACATAGTCATAGGACATACCCCTCCCCCGTCGGAAAGCTTTTTGCCAAGGTATTTTTCTAAATCACAGTAGTTCTTCAATGAAGCACACACATGATTCTCACCCTGATTTGCATGCTAATTAGCTGCTGCATGATCATTCAGTGCCCTGCTGAATGATCCAGAAGAAACAACAACAACAGTAAAATCAAACAAACAGAGACCCCCGGTGTAGCCAGGAGGCACAGGAATTTTCACAAGCAGTGTCCTCCTTAAACAACTTTCACTCTTCCATCTAAAGTAGCAAATCCCCAGAGCCAGTATTTCAACATTTATCTTGACGTAATTAGCCAGTGCATGAAATTAATATGATTGCTACTGCCTTTGGAGAATGAATTGTACACTGAGTTTTAAGAAAATACACTTACCACATTTAGAACTTTATCCTCCATTTCTGCTACGAGGCAATCCTAAAAGAAGAGAGTTAAGAATGAAAAAGATTAAAAGATAAAGAAAATGGTCCAACACAACTGGTCACAAAGCAAAGAATAAAGGAGGTGGGTTACACAGCCCCAACTGGTGTTATCTACAGTACAAGCCCTACACCTAGGGCTCGGGGAAAATCCAGGAAGAGGGGGCAGAAAGAGACACTGGAGAAGGGCGTCTCGTCTGCTGCTAAATAGAGTCTTTGAGACATGACAGGGAAGCAGCACCCATGAATCTTAACGGTGTGGTTCTCTAAAGAAGACCAAATTATGACAGCACCAACTGCCGAGACAGCAAGGATGGAGGAATGTCAAACTGCCCTAGGAGAAGAGCCCCAGCCAATCAGGGGAGGGAAGATCTGCTTCCTCCAGGGATGAGGCAATCCCGGTGGCCTCCCCTAAAAACATGTGCATGTGTGCAATACTAAAGGGGTTCAGAGGTGTGTGTGTGTGTGTGTGTGTGTGTGTGTGTCATTAGTGTGAGGTAAAGTGGGGGAGGCATGGGAGGAGTTGGAGGGGGCAGAGGGAGGGGTGGAAATAAATGTAAATATAGTAAAGAGTGGGATTTTAGATCTTTTGAGAAATCACCAGTACACTCGGGCTAAGCCAGCCCTGCAGGCCTGGGTATAGAAATGGGACACAGTGGAGACAGCTGACATTTCCCTTCTCCTAAGGCCCTAGCACCTTTTAACCCATGCGACTCATGCTAACAGGTTTTGAAAATCTACTGGGAAAAACAAAACAAAACAAACCCATGAACTGAGAGCCCAGAGCTCAGTGGATGTGTGCTTGCCTAGCACGCACAAGGCAAGGCCCTGGTTCTCCAGTCCAAACAAACTACACAACTGAAGTCTACCCACTGGTAACGAAAAACTTGAGAATCCTATTTATGGTTCCCAATGTGACCCCAGGCTCAACTAGCCGTGGGCCAACAAGCCAGCAGCCCTTTGCTCAAGTCCTGCCTATAAGAGTAACTTCCAAAATAAGGCCTTGGGTAAACTTGGCCACAAAAGTTTATTTTAAGCACCAGTGATATTAAATCACATACTTCAGTCCTTAGAAGATGAAAAAAGTTGAACAAAACAGTCATTAACACGCTGCCAAAAAAGTGGTCTTGAGGCATGCTATTGATGACATTAAATAAAAGGCTGGAATGCAAAGCATTATTTTCTTAGCTAAAGAACAAAACTCATAACACTGTGCCAGCAGGGTTAGCCCATTATTGGAATCACCATTGTCCTTCCTCCAGAAGCCATCAAAATGAAACTCACATGAGACTTCCACAGGTAGCCTTCTAGAACCATCTGCACTGGGGGATTTCAACCCAGACCACCAGGCAAATAAGAGGAAATCAGGGAAAAGGGTTTCTCTTTCATTATTTTTTAAATTTAGATTTATTCATTTTATTGTAAATTTGAGTGTTTTGCCTGCAAGTATGTCTGTGTACCACAAGCATGCTTGGTGGCCCTGGAGATCAGAAGGCGGTGCTAAATCGCCTGGAACTAGAGTCACGAATGCTTGTGAACCAAGAGGATGCTGGGAACCAAACAGGTGCTCTTAACTGCTAAGTGGTCTCTCAGCCCAGAGACGAACCTGGTTTTCTTTAGCCCCTGAGTACAACCCCACACTGAGCCAACAGCCTCAGGTGTGTAAAAAGATATCAATCAGGTCTGAATTTACCAGGTTACAGTTCTCATTTAGGTTGGAATGTCATGTTTAGGTCATTTTTCTCGACCATCAGCACAGAGGAGGGCTACCAGTTTTTATCCTGTATGACTTCCTTGTCTTCTTAAATCTTTAAATTTTTTTCTCTGCCAGATATAAACAAAAGATGAAGCAACAGCTATTTTACTGTCCCCAAAAATCGATGCTGACTCCCAAGAAAAAAACCAACCTAGGGGAAAAAACTTAAGAAATACATTTTCCCACAAGCATGATTACTGATACAAACCTAAGCTACACAAGCCACTTTGTACATTAGTAACTGCAGCTTGGAGATGTATTGTCCTGCCTGTATGTCATGCATAGGAGCTAGCCCATCTATTTCCACAACAGGTCACTGACTATCACTACACAGAATTGCTACATAAACAGCAACTCTGAAAACTGTTCATTCACGTGGCTTTCGGATGGCGATGACACTAATGACGGTGGTCACCGAGTCAGAAGGCCACTCCTACTACACCAGGGCACATGAGTCAAGCAAGGCTGAGGCGTGATCTATTGGTTCCTGATATTTGATTCTTTGGAATCCATCCATCCAAATGGGCGAGACTGATCAACGGGCTCAAGCGAGAACCCCCAAACTGTTCAAGCCACCATGTGAACGGACTCACTCATTACCTTCCACCAAGCAAGGGCACGGTGGCTCCCCACACCCGTTCCTCCCCACCCGGAAAGGAAACAGCTGCAGGCATGACTTCATGTTATCTGGCATGGTAGCAGGGGAAGGAAGACAATGTTCCTGAACGAGTCACCCCCTCATGAGTCACGTGCTGAAGAGGAGTTTCACGACAGCCCTTGGTCAGCTGGATCGGCAGTCAGGGCCACCCGGGGCAGCTACCAGCGCGTTCCCAGGTGGGTCCTGTCCTCATTCCACCTCCCTAGGAATGGCACAGCCCTGTATAGCCTGCCCAACGCCTCTGCCCCTCCTTCCTGCTCAGTAAAATAGGACGGCAAGGCCGCGTCTCAGAAAACTGTTGGGAACTCAATGTGACCACAGGGCTCAAGGGCAAAGACACACCTGGCATGCAGTGCCCTCTTAATAAAGGTGTCTCCCTTTTGTCCACCCTGCTCCACTGGGCTCAAATACGACTTCCACTGTTCCATACCCGCCACTGCCTCCTCGTTCTGGTACCGCGTTACACTTACGTCTTCACGCCATTAAAAGGGTTCCCAATGTGGCTCCCAATGCCTTTGTTTCCTTCCTCTCATCTCACACCTGCATGTGTGTTTACACATGTGTACATGCATGTGTGTCCCTACACACTAATGACACGCATAAAGAAACGGTTCTTTCAATTATTATAGAAAAAAAAATTACAGTCCAAGAGCCAAGGGCATGTCTTTCCCAAAGTTCAGAAGGTGACATCCCATGTATATTTATGTGTCTTTAGGTCATCTTTCTTTAAAAGGTGCATATGTGTATACATGTATGTATACATGTGTGTATATATATTCATATGTATAACACATATTCATGTGTGTATACCTATCCATGTGTATATACATATTCTTATGTGTATATACATATAAACATTCATATGTATAAATGTATTCTTATTATATATATATATTCATTCACTTTTATAAAATACATATGAATGAACTGTCAAAGACCAACCTGACAGTTATGAAAGTGTGTTCAAATTAAAAAACTTTTAAGTTCCAGAAAATGAGGGCAGCATATATATTTCCTTCTTTCTCCTTAAATTATCAAGTCTGATTCTGGGAAAACAGTATTTCCACAAAATATCCAAAAAGCAAGACACTAATATTCCCACTAATATTCCTTTTGAGGCAGCGCTATGCTTTCTACACTATATCACATATCACCTTCAAGACCGTATTTGAGGTGGATGCCGTTTTTAAAACATCTCATATTTCGCTTGAGACTGTAGCTTGGTGCACTTGCTATATAAGTAAACATACTCACAAGAAGATGCCCTGCCTTCTAGTCCCAGCAGCACACACAAATGTACCAAAAAAAAAATCCTTCATATTATTTACACTTGTGAGGTCATATCTATGACTCTTGTAAATAAAACATCTCTCTCCCTCCCTCACTCTCTTTGCTTAGTTCCTATACTCTCTGACTACCTCTTTTCCTGCCAGGGTAAATACAATTTCTCAAACACCAGCTATATTTAATTCTCCCTTTACATATAGGTTTATGGACATCTCACTATATTTGTGTATATGTACATATACACACACATATGTAGATATGTTCATTAAAAGTTTTTAAGCATCATTTTTCTTTGCATCTTAAAAAAAGACATAGCCTGGCTGTCCTGAAACTCACCAAGTAGACCAGGCTGGCCTCTAACTCTACCTACCTCTGTCTCCCAAGTCCTGGAATTAAAGGCACTTCTCATTTCATTTTTATGATGCCTTGTTGTTGCTTTTTTTTTTTTTTTTTTTTTTTTTTCCCTTACTCACAAATGGGACTGTGAAGGGGAACTTACAGGAATCCCACCAGGCTGTCTGACAAGGCAAACATCAGTGTTCTCCCATTACAGGCAAAACAGAGAAGCCTCGTGAATCTCAAATGACTTATACGGGCCTAGGGCTGATCTGCTGTAGGGGTAGGATTTGGACCTATGAAGAATATGATCTTGGCCATCAGACTAACTCCCCCAGTGAGTACCACAGGGAAGCAGACGCAAAAGGCGCACACTCAAACTAGCAAGCATGGTACCTTTTGTGGCCTGACAAAACAAAAGACTAATTCCGTTAGCTTCTTGGGGGACAGCTGCCTGTCTCCCCACTGAAATGTACTTTGAAAATCACCCTCTATCGTGTGCCATGAGGCCCCAGAGGGCAGAAACAAGTGTAGAAGGACACTCCACAGAAGGCCCAGACACACTGGACCTGGACCTCACAGTTAGAAGAGGACTATATTTTCCCAATCATCAGCGCATAGTAACAACAGATCTCCACCTGCCAGGTGAGCACAACCTGCCAGGTCAGTTATCCCAATGACATCTTCTCAGCAAGGCTTGCAGCCATGGGTGCCAACCACCGCGCCTCTCCATCCTGTGTCCCTCCCTCCCCAGCTTGCTAACTTTATGTAACTTCACACATATGTAACTTTGCTCACAGACCTCGATTCTTGCTTCTCCTTCCCAGATACTAAGCTCATTGAGTCACAGACATCTCGTCTATGTATTCAGTCTGGCACCCTGGTGCCTAGAACAGTGGCAATCACAGGCGCCAAGTAAATATTTATTGAAGGAACTGTCCCAATGCCTGCAAAGCCAACATTAACCTCATCAGGCAAAGCCTACTGGTCCTGTAAAAACAAACACCATTGCATCTGCCCCCTGCCTCCTCACTTTCCATCTGCTCCCCCATGCTCCACAGCTGCGGCCCAAATCAGGCTCACCACCGAGGACCCCGTCAGAGAATAACACAGGTGCACCGAGGAGCTACAGTGGCCCACTTGTCAATCTTGTTATTTGACTCTTAACACTTTGATGTAATGGATTGCCTGTAAACTACATTATAAATCAAAGGAGGGATCAGAATAGCAAGCGGAGGGAAGCAGGGAAGGAAAGGAACCCTGAGGTAGGCATTGGGGAAACACAGAGCGCCATCAATGCCTGGTCTCAGACAACATGCGCTCTTGCATCACAGCTGACATCAGACGCTTCCCATCAAAACTGCCTCATACATCATAAAAATGAGCAAAAACACAGTTCCATATAGTGTCCCTGCGCATCTCTGTCAGATCCCAGATCCAGAGCACACGTGATCCAAACTCAGTGGCTACTCAAGACTAGATCTCAAATAACGGACACAAGCAAAGCTACATTTCATTCTGTGCATGCGATCGCCTGTGCGTGGGTGCTCGCAATCCCCATCGCTCGTGTTTGTGCGCGTGCGCATCCATTTTACTGCATAGTCAGAAATAAGGGAAGGAATACCTTTTTTTTTTTTTTAATCAGACCATCCATAGAAACAAATACCAAATCACAAAATTTAAAACCAAATGGTGAGATTGAAGGACGGCTCACTGGTTAGGAGCACTTGCTCATACCATAGACGACCCAAGTTGTATTCCCAGTATCAAACTGGGAGGTTCACAGCACCTGGAACTGCAGCTTCGAGGGATCCAATGCCCTCTTCTAGACTGGGCATTTGCACGTATGTATCTGGGCAAATGCACAGATGCATATACACAGAAATATACACATGGAGGGGGGAGACAACCCTATTAAAAGTGAAATCTTTAAAACCAAATAGATATGAAGAAAGAAACCCCTTCCTTATATCTATAACAAACTCAATTAAAAAATAATTTATGAGAATCTGCTATATGCCAAGTAACATCACAGCGCTCGCTGTCTTTTTATTTTAGGTTATATCACAGAAGCTAGACAGATCACAGGCTAACCTAAAACTTTACAGGTTCTTGCTAACATATCTAGGTCTGACTGGAGAGCCACGAGAGAAACTGACGCGCCGGGCCGCCATGAACAACAGAAATGGAGGCTGGCTGTGTGTAGTAAGAAAAACCTGACCCCGTCTCCCAGTGGGAGCCATTCCCTGTAAATGTCTAAAGGATAAGCTGCTGAGGTTTGAGGTTATTTGTTACAGCCTCACAACCTGTCCCACCCTGACCTTTTCCCCAGCAACAGGGGTCCAATGAGAAGTCAGAACCAGCAGCCACAACAAAGCAGTGAAAGATGGGAATGAAAGGCACTCCAGCATGCTCAGAGGAATGCACAGGTATCCGTGACTACCAGACAAGAGAGGTAATCCCTGAGCTGCTGGGGTGCTCATTTTTCACAGAAGACATCTGTTCAAATGGAAAGCCTTTCATCTCCACCGGATTCTGACGGAAGCGGAGGATGGGACACTCTGTGCACATACCGGGAATGCTTGGGATAAAGAAGAGGAGAAAGTTCTAGAAACTGATGATGATGCATTACTGACCTTCTGGACTGTCGTGGTCAGGTCGAGGCACAGCTGGATGATTTTGTTCTTCGTCACAGAGAAATCTGTGATCCCTGTGAACGGAGCCCTGGGAAGGAACAGGACTCTCGTTAGTGAGGAGAAGACGAGAAGGAAATAAATCCCTGGGAGTCCCCACCCTAGGCACATGCATGCACGGTGACTTAAATTGTCTTTCATTGTGATGTTTCTTCTGAACATATAAAATATAGAAATCTGACCCTGAGAACCAGCTCGAATACCAGAAGGAGGGTCCTACACATTGCCAAGAGAAAAAGCGATCGATAGCACTATCTAGCTGTATCACCCATGACCCACAACAGTCACCACCATGGTAAAATACTCTGAAAGACCCCGGAGGTGACAAATAGCTATCTAAGTGCTCACTAGCAATGATCTCATGCCTGGCACTATAAATTTAGCCAAGTACCTGTGGCTGGTGAAGCCATGGGATCCAGAGGCAGGCCCACGACTGCAGTATCCTAAGCCGGTATAATGTCTAACCACATTTGAAAAACTTGTCCTTAAACCCACAGATAAGTGTAGCTCTCAACCCTCACCAAGTAAGCTTCTTGTGCTGTAGATAGAGATCATTATAGAAAACCGAAACTGGTCACAAAGCAGGGACCAAATGACCATGGGGTGCATGCCCCCAAGTGATCTATTTTCAGCACAGCACCTACAGCTAAGGGAGAACTGTGGAAGGGGGTTCAACTGAGGGTATGGAGGGGAGGGTGGATCTAGGAGAAGCTGGACGGAGAAACGGAGGTTGAACACGAGCAAGATACACTGTCTGAAAGTCTCAAATATTAATAAAAATGTTGTATTACTTTTGAAAAAAATCAGGAATCTGGATAGGGGAGAAAAAAAAAAAAAAAGACAAAAAATACAACCGAAATGAGCTGAGCCAAGTCCACGAAATGCTTCATACCAACCACATACCTCCACCGCTAATGTTTAATCTCAGTAAATCACCTTTGGCACAGTTCCACACCCTCTGAACTTGGGTTCCTTCATCCCTGCTGTTGACCTTCAGAGTAATAACTTCCAAAGGAACAACTAAGATCTACCTCTGACCCGTGACCCCTAGATTCCAGGGAGAGGGGACCTAAGGAACAATGGTTTCTCTTCCCGAGGCAGAGCTGAGGCTTCAGAGCATCGCAGGGCTCCGAGAGCTCCAGGATGCACTGTATCCATCACAGCTTACCGGTCCAGCCAAGCCAGCAAGGCCTTGGCAGCGCCAATGAGCTCCACCACGGAAGTCAGGAACTCATTGGGGGGCTTTCGAGACGTGTTCCCATCGTAAACGGGACTCTTCCGCCGGCTACTTATGTAATTCTGCAAATTGTGGGAAGACGCTCGAAGTTTCAGAGCCAAGTTCTTCATATTATCCGTCTCAAGGCCATAATTCTGTGGGAAATAAAATCAAAGGGAAAAGCTGTTAAACTACCAACAATATCTAAACTCTCAAGTGACTGAGTAGCTGGATTAACTTATCCAACTCCCACAGAATCCTGCCCACTCCAGCCACCTCCTCACAAGCTAGCCCTTACTCTGCTCTTCCCACAGCCTCCTCCTGCCTCAAGGAAGGGGCTTTGCCCTCCCCTAGACCCTTATCATCTCAAAATGCTCTTTGTATAAATAGAAGCAAGGAGAGGACTTTCATATCACTCAGGCCTGGACAGATGTCCCCTCCTGGGACAGGACACTTGACCACTTAATTCAGAGCAGACTTCAGCCAACTGATGTATGGTGGGTTAACTCTAGTGAGGAAGGGTTTCTGTGCACAGCAGGGTCCTAGCAACCACACACACACACACACACACACACACCACACACACACACCAGATGTTCACTACCTGTATGTGACAACCAAGAATATCTCTCGAACATGACATTGCATAGTGCCTTCCAGTTATTCTCCAGACTGTCACCTACTTCTGCCCCTTCTGGACCACCAGCCAGGGCTCTGCATGCCCCTTACCACTGGTGACAAAGAGATGGATCTCCTACAAAAGGGACTGAGAAATGGCAGTACTATCAATTCACCTGCAACTTAACCTGTGCTTTTAACTCCATTAACTTATCTGCCTGCTGTAGAAACACCAACTTTAGCCTAGGAGTACAGCTCAGTGACAGAAAAAAGACAGAAATTTCGTGTGACGATATTGTCCTAGGCCCCCATTCAGATAAAAATAAAACAAATAATAACCAAGTCTGAGGTGATTTGGGGGAAGGAGAATTTGGTACAATATAAACAAACATGTTAAATCAATGTTTGGCCATTTTAGAGAAGAGAGGAGATATTGCAGGAGGTATACGATACTGTCCCAATATAATTTCAAAGACGGGACCTGGTGCCATTTGGAATCTGGGCACAACATATTAAGACACTTGCTGTATGCCAAGAACTGCTTGAGTTGTGTCCCTGGAGGGAAGTGGCCGGGGAAGGCACAAATGTGCCTGCAAGTTCGGTGTCTCAGCGAGGGATTCTAATGCTGTGGTGAAAAACCACAGCCAAAGGCAAGTTAGAGAGAAAGCATTTGTCTCCTCTTAAAGTTTGCAGTCCATCATCCAGGGATGTCAGGGCAGGAACTCAGGGCAGGAACCTGGAGGCGGGAGCTGATGCACAGGCCATGGAGGGAGCTGCTTAGTGGCTTGCTCATCATGGCTTGCTCAACCTGCTTTCTTATAGACCCCAGGACCAGTAGCCCAGGGGTGGCCCCACCCACAGCGAGCTAGGTCCTTCACATCAATCATCAATCAAGGAAATTTACCACAGCCTTGCCCACAGGCCAGTCTGCCAGGGTTATATCTTCAACTGAGGTTCCCTTTTCCCAGATGACTCTAGCTGATGTCAGGTTGAAAAAGAAAACTTGCCAGCATACCCAGTATCCCTTATCTCAAATGCGTGGGACTAGCCATGTTTTAGATTTTGGGTTATTTAGGATTTTGGAATACCTGCATGTACATGATTTACCGTGTGGATGGGACTCAATTATAAACATAAAATAACTGACTTTTTTTTTTTATTTCTATACCATAGCCTGGAGACAATTGCACATGGTATTTTTAGAGTGTCCAATGTCTTGACTCTGACACTTACAGGAGGTGAGATGAACAGTTCTCACGTCTGATCTCACGCAACACTCTGAATACTTCACAGATCTCAAATGGTCTGACTACAGACTTGCTGTCTGCATTACTACTATAAAGCTGAAGAAACCGAGGCCCCGGAGTGGTACATTGTGAGACTGCACAGCCAAAGACAAGGCTGGGATTCCAATCAAGAGACAGCAGGCAGGCCCAGCCTCTGGATCACCACGTTTCCATACTCCACTTCCTAACACCCTGCCCAAGGGAACGCCAAGCTGTGAGATCAGCACAGGGTGGACACTAGACAGACTAGACAGGAGTTCAGATAAACAGACTGGTGCAAGGTGCGCACACTTCATCCAGAAATCAAGAAGCTCGGGCAGGAACACTGACAGTTTGAAGTCAAGACGGACGCATAGGAAGGGAGGAAAGTATCAGGGCATCTCTGAACTGGCTCAGGCCACCTTGTGCTTGGGGATGAATATGCACAACCTATACATCTAAGGATGCACATATTTAGAGGCTTGCAATAACTTCCTTTTTCAGCAAGAAGTGAAGAGTTGATAACAAGAGGGATTGGCTAGTGAGAATGACTTTAAATCTGTACTGCTTCTACTCCTTTTAGAAAAAGATTTAGGAGCTGGGGAAATGGCCTGGTGGTTAAGGCCAGGGGCTGCTCGTGAGGAAACCCATGCTCCAGGCCCCACAGCCACATGGTAGCTCACAACCATCTGTAACTCCAAGGCCCTCTTCTGCCCTGTGTGGGCACAGGGCACACGGGCTAACAAAACACCCATACACACAAAATGAAAATAGATGTTTTAAAAGAATTAATTTTGAAAACTCAGAGGGGGTGGAGAGCCGGCTCAGCTCTTGGAGAGGACCTAAGTTTGGCTCCCGGCACCAACATCAGGTGGCTCACAACCATCTACAGCCCCACCTCCAGGGGATCTGACACCTCTGGCCTCCACAGGCACCGCAACCATATGCATGCACATACACCACACAGATGCACAAATGATTTTTTTTTTAAGAACAAAATCTTCTTTAACTTGGAAATTTTAGAAGGAAGAAAGCCAAGTTTTAAAAGCTTTTATACAATCTTCAAAAGAATACAAATCTTACATTCACCTTTTTCTTTTCCTTCTACCACCTGGCTTTCTGGCTTTTTCCCTAAAGTCTAAAATAGAATGTCCTCGTTCAGTGGAGAAGAGGAAATAAGAATAGGTTTCCATCATGGCTTTTCATTTCAAAGCCTCACGAATGGACAGATAAAGAGCCTACAGGACACAGCTTGTTTCGAAGGGAGTCTTGTACCTGGGATGCCAGGGAAGGCTCTCCCATTCTGTCACTTACTCAGCCTGCCAACTTCTAATCAAGAGCGTTCACTAAAAGCAGGAGTGGACGGTGGTCTGCAGCCAACATCGTCACAAATGTCTTGGAATTTTTACTCATATATATATATATAAGACACTTCTGGAAGCCAATGAAGATTAAAATACATTTTACTGTTGCAGAAGACTAAAATCCCTTCTCTTGACAAAGTTATTAAAAAGGGGGGATGGGGGAATGGGTGCTTATGATTGCTTCTTTCCATTTTTCCACTGGGTTGGTTCTAATGGGCCTCTTTCCCCCAAAATAAATCATAAAACGAGATGAGCTTGAGCATAATTTTATAAAGAGGCGAAGGTGGGGAGAAGCCCCCTCCCCTTTGCCCCTACTCCACAACAGAGAAGACGGCATGGTCTCTATTAGCTGGAAAGAGCCCTATTGTAGGGACACAATAAGGATTTCAGACTTCAGGGCCCCACACCCAAAGGGAAAATGAAGACTTTCTCAGACTAGGTCTGATTGTTTACTTTGTTTGTTTTTAAGATTTATTTAGCTGGCAATTTTGCCTGCAGGCCGGAAGAGAACACCAGATCTTATCACAAATGGTGAGCCACCACACGTGGGTGCTGGGAATTGAACTCAGGACCTCTGGAAGTGCAGCCAGTGTTCTTAACTGCTGAGCCATCTCCCCAGCGCGGAATGACTGTTTCCATGAGTCTTTCACCGAAACCTGTCTCCTCTGGAAACTGTTCTTGTATGGACATCAAATGGGTCGGAGGGTATGGCTTGGTGCTGGAGTGCACCAGGAAAAACAGGGTGAGAAAGAAGAGGAGACGCAGTGAAGAAATGAAGTTAGGAATAAGTTACGTCTCTGAGAACCCTCTACTGGATATATATCCACGAAAGCAAGTCTGCCTAGAAACCTCTCCGGCAGCAGGGTCAACTACAGTTCCACATCAGCTTCCCAGCAAACGAATTATTCAAAGCCAAACAGCCTCGCTCATGTGGCCATCCAAAGAGCATCATGGCATCAGATTAAACAAACAGTATAATTATGCTGTGTTATAACAGCATTTTACAGAAGATCCTATGAAGATTAGAGATACTTAATAAAACTATATTAGACTCAATCCTACCCAGAAAATAAGCAGTTTTACTTGCAGGCTCTGGGGGAGGTCCCCCTTCGTGCCCCCCTGCGACACAGTCAGGGTACAGTGCTATATAGAGTCCCCAGTGAGACTGAGGTCAGAGCCTGGCCTGCAGAGGAAATTAGCAGGAAATTGTAGGAGATAAAGCACAGCTTTAGGTCCTGGCATTGGTCCAGCTTTGTCCCTTTTTTTTTTTTTTTTTGTGCAGCATTTTTAAGGGGACAACTGCAACTCCTCTCTCTGCAACCCACCTGTCCTCCTCGCCTCCATACTATGGCTTTCAAGGCAATTTGCTCGTCCTCAAAGAATACTGCCAAGCGAAGGAGACCACACAACAGTGCAGAGCGTCCTCACCGGAAAGTCCGCCAATCTGTGTTTCCCCCAGCAAGCGCAACGGAAGTAAACTCAAGCACGCTTGGCTCTGAAGGGCAGACGGTTTTCATAATACACGGGGTAACCGGGCACACCCTCAACCGCGCAGAACACCCACTTGAGCCCAGGGCCACATCTAAGGCGACAGTTACTGTACAGATGACAGGAACAGACACCGCCTTCCCCCGGGCGTCACAGAAGAAGTAGCCTTGAACAGAGCCAAGATCAGGACCCCAAAAATCCTGCCTCCCAGCCCAGCACTCAGGCCACTTGGGCCACGGCGCCTCCCCTGTGGCAGCTCATTTTTCAACCACAAATAATTTTCCCATTGCTTTCCTAAACAAGAGCGGTGCGCCTCAGAGCGAGAGACGAGGCTCTGTCCATTTAAAGGAGAGTACTCGCAGTGTGGCGGGTGTGATGGAATGCAGACCAGCCACGGCGGTGTCGCCACACACATTGGTTCCCACCATGCTGGGTGATGTAACTGTATATCCCCTTGGCTCAGGTTCAGAGTGTTATTAACCCAGCCGGACTGCAGGGGAGGGTACTCAACCCTGACAGGTAAGTGAACACCTTCCTATGCGTGACCCCATGACAACACACCCGGCCCCACCCCAGCCAGTCTGTAAGCAAATGCCCTTACAGGTGTTTTAGGCCACATCTGCTTAAATCACTTCGAAGACACTGGTATAATGGAATTACCAGGGCTTGGGCAGGGTTGAAACACCTGCCATCTAGAACAAAGTTCACAGTCCTGTCCATTCAGCTGCCATTTTTTTTTTTTTTTTTTTTTTTTTTTTGGCTGCTTAGTCCAAGCACAAACATCAGCTATTTAAATAGAGTGAGTATCTGTGAAACTCACAGTGCTCTTTATAGCAACAGAAACAGACGTGGACATTTAGTGTATCTTGTTTCGATTTAGAGCAAGGTATCTCTGTCATTCTGTGCTTTATAAACGATTTGGCTAATATAGGTTCTTTTTTATAATAGACAACTCTTTTCTGTACATGATCAGACAGCACTTCAGGCCCTGAAGGGACATGTGGTTTGTGTGGACAGAGACTCCAACCGTCCTTATCATCTGAGGCACAAAAGCAGCCTCAGATAATAAATGCATTGATGACTGAGTTCTAATAAAACTTTATTTAACAGATAAGGGGTGTGATGTATACCTGTGCAGGTGTGGGGAAAAGATGAGGAAGAACAAAAGGAGGATTAAAGGGGATAGGAGACCAGGGGTGGGTGAGAGAGAGGACAGGAGAATTTACTAAAATACACTCTGTTTAACAAACATCAGGTTATCTAATACCTGGCATGCTAATTTTTTCATTCAGTCACTCATTCATTCGAAGGAAAGAAAGGGTCTAGGAAAGACAGCTCAGTCGGTTGGTAAAACACTTGCCTTGTACACACGAGGGCCTGAGTTGGATGCCCAGCACACAGACGACAATTCCAGGGAGGACGAGAGGGGGAGCAGAAGGATCCGTGGGGCAGCTCCAGGCCAGTGAAAGACCCGTCTCAAAAGTGGACAGCATTTCCATGTACACAGGCATGCGTGCGTGCACACTTAACACATCTGTGCACCCTCCCATACATACATACATACATACATACATACATACATACATAAAGACGGGAGCTGGACTGAGCTCATGGCTTACTATCTGCCAGCCTCTCCTCTGGAAGATGCCTCGTTTTCTCTTATATGTCTTTTCAATATGTTAAGTGTGTGCAGACGGGCTGACCCACATGAGGACTTGAGAGACTGAGAGCCTCAACAAAATCACCATAGAGCAGGGCACCTTCTCCCAGACTAACCAGTGCACAGAGAAGGTCGACAGCCTCCAACACCAGCTCCTGGTGTCCAATCCGTGTGACACCCAGTTCCTCGAGATCCTGGTGGGAGATCTTCAGCAGCTGCTCCCCATCTATCTTCTCCCGCTCAAACTTGTGGACGTATGGCTGCAGGCAGTCATCTAACCCTACAAAAATAAAGTGTGGAAAGCCTGTTATTGTCACGGTGTTGCAGTACCCCAAACACTGCCCACATTTCAATCGATGGTAGCAATCATCAAATGCGATGTCCCTGTGCTGTCAGTATTTGGTCATCTCGGTATGTGTCCCGCTGGATGGATCTCAAACGCATGGGACATGGGCGCTGAGAACTCCCAAAATGGCCCAGCACAGCGTGGCTTTATGACAGGTGCTTCCCATGTTAAAAAGTGGCTGGAGAGAGAAAGATGCCACGTGACAGATTTCAAGGAGGGTTTTTCCTTTTTTTTTTTTTTTTAAGGGGGAAAAGGTAGGGAGGGGACTGGCCTCCAGGGACAGAAGCAGCAAGAAAGAGGTGGGGGGGGGGGTAACAGACAGACAGAGGGAAAGAGAGGGAGGAAGGAGGGAAAGAGAGAGATGGGAGGTGGGCAGGGCCTTTTAAAAGGGAACTTATTGAATGTGCACAGGTGGTGCTCTTAGTGGCTGCACCTGAGGGTGTATCCTGTCAGAACTCCAAAGGCTGGCCAGTACAGATGCCTAAATACTAACATGTCCTGCATACTGAAGGGATAAACACCAACCCCTACTGATTTGAACTAGCTGTGTGCTGTTCACTAAGCAACCATTCTCTAGGGACAGCATCCCTCTCCCAACAGGATTGCCAATCAAGATGCTTGCCACTGTGGTTGAGACAAGGCCAGTTCAGCAACAATACTCCAGTGACAGACTCGGGAACAACCAAGTGACTTAAGTGGGGCCAGTCATTATCTTCCTTGATATGTGATATGCAGATACAAGAAAACAGAGCCCGGTTATAAGTCACGGGACATGACCCAGGCTGTGGGGCGGTCATCTGAGAGATAGTGACCTTGGTGACCTGGAAGGTCTGATCTTGGTGACCTAGAAGGTCTTCATCTGACTCCACTGGAGATGCTGCTATCCCAAGACTCTCTAAACCAGAACAAATTCCCTGTCTAGCTTCAGCTCGTTCGTGCTGAGTTTCCGAACTTTGTAACTGAGAATTTTATGGTAATATCCAGAATATTCTGGAAGACGAAAAAGGATAGTATGAAGCACAAACGTTCGATTTAACTGATCAAAGTGTGTGAAAGGCATCCCTGAGCCAACACAGACTCATGTGGATGGACACGGGGGAAAGATGACCATCAACAGGCCAAGGAGAGAGGCCTCAATCCCAGGCTTCCAGCCCTGGCAACTGTGTAGAAGCAAAAAAATCTCAGCCTCGCAATCACCGACTCTCGGACAAGACATGAGAGCCAAGCGACGAAGACAAAGCTAGCTGTCATGTTTCACACTCTCATATGTATAGTCTTTTTCCCTGAACAAAATAAGGACGGCCCATGGGCCGGTGGAACTACCAGGAAAGATTATACTCAGAATTCAAGCCCAGTGCTGACAGACTGGCCCTCACTGGTTTGTATGATCAGAATGAGTTTGGCCATCAAACCCGCAATGAAGAGCTAGGGACATGGCTCAGGCACTAGAGTGTTTGTCAAGCACAATGCACACATAGGTCTGGGTTCAGTCTCTAGCACCACATAAAACCAGAGGGCTGCAAAGCCCAGCACTCAACAGGTGGGAGCAAAAAGGTAGGTGTTCAAGGCCAACCTCAGCTATTTGGACGTTTGAGGCCCTGATGGAATGAATACAGGAGAACCTCTCTAGTGAAGGTTTACAATGGAGCAACCATGGGCCATGACTACTGGGTAGACAGCAACCCCTAAAAGGTAAGAAGTGAGGGTAAGGACCAGGTTCCTACTTGAATTTCCAGAAACCGCGGAAGAAACGGGACTCCTGAAGCAGAGCTGCAACCCTTGGGAAGCAGTTTGGGGCACAGAGAGGATTGGGTTATAATGAACATTCTAGGGCACGGGTCGCAATAACCAGAGCTTGACAACTGAAGGGCACAGAGGAGCGAACGTGGCCTTGAGGCTCCTCAAGTTTGAATATGAGCAGTCTGAGCTCGAGTCATCGGAAGTGCTGAGCGGCAGAATTATCAAGTGCAGGCATCACGGGGAGAACTATGGTTGCTTACACACTTTCCTGTAAGGCGGAGTACTGAATAGCTATGTCTTAAATAGCACTGCCACAGGGCTGTATTATCCCAGCACGCCACGGCCTATTGTTCATTTATCCTATTGTTCAGAATACAATTAGACATTCACGAGCAGCTAATTTAGACTATTACGTAGCCCCCGGAGAGGAGGGGGCTCGGGCATGAGTGAACGATCCAACAGCTTGAGTGAACGATCCAACAGCTTTGCAGATTGCTGCAGGTCATGCTTCTGCTTCCCTCAAGTGCACCTACTGATCAATCCTGTCTTTGAGGAGTTTATAAGAGACATATAATTAAGTAAAACTGCGTTCAACACACGCCGTCTACCCCCAATCCAATTAAACACACAACGGAATGTGAAGAAAGCAGGAAGGAGGAGCCTGGTGGTCTGACCCCAGCTCTGCTCTTACTGACATGTCTCCAGAGAGGCGAATGACTCAGTACCTCATTTGTAAGGGACTAAGACTCCCCACAGCATAACTATAATGAAAACTAGACGCCAGTGTTTATAAAGAGCTTAATACATAAAAGATACTCTGTAAATTTTGTTAAGCTAAAAAAAAAGAAAAACCGTAATTTATTTGAGTCTTCAACTTTCTAAGTGTCTAAAATGGGGTTGCTGCCAAGACAATGACACTGTCAAACACTAAGGTGGCCCCCTCTAGAATAATTGGTGGGGGGGTAAGGGAGAATGTCTTAACAGCCTATGTGATGACTGTATCCATAAGGCATCCCCAAACTTGGAAGCTTGTAGTCAGTACCGTATAAAAATACTTTGGGATTTATGTCAGTGTGTGCACACCACACAAAGAGGCTGCACTTGTCTGTAGTTTGCTCAGAGGCACCCAGAGCACTCAGCGGGGTCTGGAAGGGCAGTGTCCCACAAGTCTTACCGCTGAATAGTATCCCATTTAGAATTTATATCCCACTTATCCATGAAGGTCGCTTCAGTGAAAAAGAGCCCCCCCCCACAATTTGATTTAGAAGCTTTTCTTAAAGAAACATTTTCCATGTATTAGTTTCATCCAAAGCCTATCCACATCCATCTTCTCAGGACTCTTGAGGGTCAAAGCCATGCCCTTCCTTTTCTTCCAGAAGCTACAGAGATGCACACCAATCCTAGCAGTTCACTCTTTCCTCTTCAGAAGTTTCGCGGTCTCCCCTTCAAAACAACAAGCAACTTCAAAACAAATAAAGCAGTCCTCCATGAACACTACATTTCTCAACAACAACCAGCCAGCAGCTCCCTATTAGGCTCTGCTCCCAGCCTCCTGCAGACTAAAATCACACATTAAAGCTAGCTAATAAGTTGATGGATGGATGGATGGATGGATGGATGGATGGATGGATGGATGGATGGATGGATGGATGAGAAAGGATGGTCACTTCCAAGGACCCAACAACTCTCAAATGCCATGGATAATCTACAGTCTTTGTCATAACAAAAACAACTATCTTCTCTCCTGTCTGTCTCTGTCACCCACCTGTCCCCAAGTTTGCATGTTCTCTCCCTGAACTTCTTGGCATCTATGACAGACGTCCCTCTTCTGCCTCTTCCCTGCCTGGTACCCCACTGATCTGTGTCCATACAGGTCTCCCTACCATTTACTAGACTTTACAACATGTCTCAGCCCGAGAGTGGGGTAAGCAGGGAGACACAGGCCCTTGTCAACCAGCAAGAGCTTAAACTCTCTCTCCTGGTCTGCAGGCAAGACTAGGTTTTCCACGTGGCAGATTAAGAAAACACAAGAATGTTACTTATGTTTCCTGACGCAAAAAAAAAACACCAGAATGAATTTCAGCTTTACTAACGTGACTCAGCTCTGGCACGCTCACTGGATGTGCAAGCTTCTTACATGCTTGGGATCACAGGGACCAAAAGGGCATCCCTATACTGAGAAAGGAGAAGGTTAAACTCCCTGGCTTCCTTCCAGCCCACTATAATGCTTGTTAACTACTTATAACACAACTAGCTTTTGTCCTAAAGAGATTCTTACAGCCATGGCTATATATCAAAATTAATATGAAGCAAGCTATTAAAAATATCAAAATTGGGCCGGCAAGGCTGCTCAGCAGGTAAAGGCATTTGTCGGTTCGCTTTCCAGTTGACAAGAGGTGTACAGCCTCCTCGGCTACAACAGGCTCCACCACGATATGCTGCCACACCAAGGGCCCAAAACAGACTAGCCAGCAAAGGAGCAAACCCTCCAGAATCGTGAGACAAAATAACCATCTCCTCTTCTGAAGCTGGCTCTCTCGGGTATCCTTAGAGGATCAAAAGCTAACACAGCCTTTCCCCCTCCTTTCCATGGGAGCCGTCCTTGCCTGGGTTTCTACAGGAATCTAAGAAGCAAGTGTTACACTCAGTCTCACCTTCCTGTTCACGGATGTCCTGGAAATCCACCTGAGTAAGCCCATCCCATCCTTCCTACAGCCAAGTCCCTTGGGCGAGCCTGCAAATTTCTCTGCAATCCCACCTTCGATCCGCTCTCCCGACAAGTGTTCCCCCCAAAAGTCCCAATGGTGCCCCCACAGTCAGCGAATTCACCCCAAGGCCGAGTCCAGTGTGATGGACCGATGCCTCCTCAGTGATGTCAGTGGAGCGTGGAGTGTGTCATGCTCACTCTGGCTGCATCTACACAGCAGCAGCATTGATTGGCTGTGCCGAGGCCGGGCTGAGCCTGGGAGCCTGAACTCCTCACTTGGCTGCGGCTCCCAGCAGTGACGTGTTCACGGCGGTGACACACCAACCAGGCAGGAAAACAGACCCAGCCAGTCTTTCTGAAATTAAGTGAACCTAATGAATATAATTTCTTTTGATACATCTTGAGGGGGAAGAAAAAAATCGCTTTTCCACGATTACAGTGAATTTCTAAAGATCTGAACATGTTCCAGAAGACTCCCTTTAACTTTTTGTTATTTGCTTGAAGTTATCCACTGGAGCACAATTTGTACAGAAATATTCGCCAGCATTCACTGTGCAGTCTGGAGGGCCTTGACTGGTGTGTGCAGTCATAGACCCACGGGGTCTTCACGTTCTATGCGTTTTCTGCCTCCCTAATGAACATGTGCCCTTGGCTATCTCACAAAACTAACCTGACTTGCCATCCAGGCTGACCGCCACATTGCCTAAGTGACAGGGTGTGTCCCGGCTCCTGGCACCTCACCTGCAGATCCAAAAGCATACATTAAGCCAACATCCTCACAGGCTACCAGTTGCAGCTCTGGTCTGACCAGTCCCTCTGAGAGGTTGCTGACTGGAGCCACTCAAGAAAGGGTACTAGGTACGTAATAGGATGGGACCTCTGAGGATTCGTTCAAGTCTAAGAACCAATGCTTCTACGAGGCAGGTGAACCGTGCAGGTTACCTAAGTAAACAGATACAGGAAGAGGAAAGAAACCACCCAAAACCTTAATTCCAAACAGAGGTAATGCAATAATCAGCAAGTGAATGAACTTATTCTTCAGGAAAACATCTAAAACCTGGTTAGAGGAGCCCGGCTTTCTACTGAGTCACACCTGTATGAGCTGAAGGCAGCCGGCCAGGCTGCCATGCCTGCAGAAGCAGAGGCTGCATCCCTTGGCTGCTCCCCTTCCCAAGCAGAGGCTACCAGACAATGCTGGCGATCTGGCCCTGAAAGCTAAGTGAAGCGCTTTCTTTTGTCTACAGAATGAGCAATTGATTTCTGAAGCAAAGGAACAGCGCAAGTCATTTCTTAAGATACCAAGTTGGGATGCAGGAAAAAAAATACTAACAATTAGATGATGAATTAAAACTATTCAACTGCTAAATGATACAGACATGAACAAAAACTTAATTCTGCTAGAACAGGCCAAAAAAAAAAAAAAAAAAAAAAAAAAAAGAGCTTGGAGCCACAGCCATTTAGTAAAAGCTGGTTTGTATGCCAGAGAAGAGTTACTAAAAACACAGCATGCAGCCGACTGCGTGAACTCACAAGAAATCGGTCAAGTGCAGGGAGAGCAAGCACCAAGACGTTTTGTCCCCAAAGCAAAGTCTGTTTCGCACTGGTAACCCATATCTTCCAAGGCTAACGTCACTCTGGAGACAGCAGAAGGGGCAACCAGCCTTTAGGATTCACTATGGAAGACAAGTACTTGAAGAAAATATGACGCTGGCAAACACATCCATGGGGTTTCTGGCCTGCAAATGACCTCCTGAACATCTACACAGAAAAACTGGCTGCAAAGGTGCAGCCTCTCACACCCAGCCTGCCCCACCCAAGTAGATTCTGCACAACCGGCCACACTATGAAAGGGCCTGTCCTCCACCTCCCAGCACCCCAATTCTCCAACACCCTCCTCTCTCCCAACATCCTCCTCTCTCCCAGCATCCTCCTCTCCCTCAGCATCCTCTCTCCCAGCATCCTCCTCTCCCCCAGCACCCTCCTCTCCCCCAGCATCCTCCTCTCTCCCAGCATCCTCCTCTCCCAGCATCCTCCTCTCCCCCCAGCACCCTCCTCTCCCCCAGCATCCTCCTCTCTCCCAGCATCCTCTGTGTTGGGCATGGAAGAAAGAGAGCCCAAATTTGAGATAGGAGAAAGAACAGAAGTAGACATCATCTGAAATCATTTGTGAGAAATGGTTACTTATCGAGTGACTAAAGAGAACAAACACACAAGTCAGCCAACCAAAGTGCAAATGGTGTAAAGAGTGGAAGAGAATTCAGATTCCATAAGCAACAAACACACAGTATAAAAAGTCATGAGCCCTCTTCCTTCAGCCCCGCATTGGGACACGTGTAATGAACTCCAAAGATAACACAGAGTGTACAGGGGGGAAAAAGGGCATGTGCATGTATGTACATGTGTGTGGATGCCTCTGTAAACGTGTATCTCATGGCTAATGTCAAGCCAGGAAAAGGCAAATGAATTTTAGATCTCAGAAACAAACAAACAAACAAATCAGAATTGTGGAGATGCTTGAGGCACAGCAGGACCCTCAGGTAAAGAAACAGGAGGTTAAATGCTGTCAGTCAGAACAAGCCACTGCATCCAACTCTGCTGTGCTTGGACCACAGTAGGGGACAGGAGCAGGGAAGGCGCAGTCTGAAGGAGACAATAGGGACAAATATCTGAAGCATCCAGCTATGCTCCTGATGCCTCTAGCATAGCTTACTGTCCCAAATTACAGATTGTATCAGATCTGAAGAACAAGGCCAGCAAGTTAGCTCGGTAGGTAGTAGCTCTTGCCACACTTCCTGGTGACCCAAGGTCAGTCCCCGGAGCCCACATAAAGGTGGGAGAACAGAACCAACCCCACAAAATTGTCCTCTGACCTGCACATGAGCTATGGAGTACGTGGGCATGCAGCACGCACATGCGCACACACGTTTAAAAACTAATAAGAACTTGATGCTTCAACTGTGACTACAGCTATGGTCACTGGCCATCTTAGGCTCAATCGAAAGAAGCATTCACCAATCCCACACACAAGCTCATAGACTCAGGGACAAGCAGCCCAACATGATGGCACAGTGGCCCCAGCAGCAACCCTGCCCCCTGGGCCTCAGCCTCTCTTCTTGCTTGCTGTCAAAGCTAACTAGTGGAAAGTTCCACACACGCCAGACCTATTATTGCCTGCCACCAGAAATTCCGTGGAAAAACTGCCACCCGAAGCCTCTCCCAACCCAATCGTCTTATCAAACTGCATCGTCCAAACACCCAGGCTGAGGGCTCAACTAACCTGCTGGACAGGGGCTGCAGTGTGCCGAAGGCACCTGTCCACAGGCTCTCCCACAGAGCCTTGCAGTGAGTGGCCCCAGGGGATGTGGGCTAGGTTGCTATTGCACCAGCCCACTGACAGCCAAGTCCAAGGCACAGCTAAGGCGGAACACCTGATCTTGCCTTCTGTACTCAAGACGAAATGAATATGGGGCACGGGCTTAGGCAAGGGCAGAGACCCTCTGTGCTGAGTACTTACTCACTGTGGTCCATGCCAAGCCCTGCAAATGTGGGGCAAATGGCTTAAGCTATGTCACCTGTCAAGTAACTTCAGACAGAAGTGTTGCATCCATCTTATCAGCCTGGGGAGGGGCAGCGGGCTCCACTGGCACTACAGGCTCTATAGCGTTTCCCAGCTCTGTGACTTTCTACAACTTACTTAACCTCTCTGAGCCTTTGCTCTTATGAAAACAAGAATGGTTTACAGTCGGTTTCTTATGGGATTCGCTGGATGATTAAGTGTATTAAGATGTATAAAGAGGTTATTACTCTCAAAGCACTTAGAAATAAGCCCAGTTGTATAGTGGTGCGTAATCTAAATGTCTGGGAATTAAAAACAGAGGAGAAGAGAAAGAAAGGGGAGGGAGGGAAAATAAGAGTTTGGAGAAGGGTAGGGGAGAGAGAGGGGGAGAGAGAGAGTATGTGTGTGTGAGAGAAAGAGAGAGAGTGTGTGTGTGTGTGTGTGTGAGAGAGAGAGAGAGAGAGAGAGAGAGAGAGAGAGAGAGAGAGAGAGAGAGAGAGAGAGAGAGAGAGAGGAGAAGCCAGGGTTCAGGGACTTGGTAAGTAACTGGGCCTAAGTCACACACCACTGAAAGAAAGGTCATGTCCAGCCATTACCTACAGCTGTTGAACTGTTCAGAGCTGGTGTGCATCTGAGGGTCTGTTGACAACAAAGTGACACCCTCTGCAGCTGCTGCTTGTGCTGTGAGGTGACAGGAGCTGGAGATGAGGGTGCTCAGGTGCACGGAGAGTGGAGGAAGCCACAACAGCTGTGGTGCCAAGAGACAGCTGCCATGGACCGCGGAGGGACTCAGCGGGCCATGCTGACCTCTGGGGCAGGTTTTCAATAGCGATTTTACTGCGGTAATTCACATGCCATTCAACTCACCATGCAAAAAAAGGGCACAATTCGTGGAGTTTTAGTGTACTCAGAAGTTAACCACAAATTTAGACTCTTAACATTGAACCTTCCACTGACAGCCCCCTCAGCCCTCCACGCTACCTCTGGAGGGATGTCCACCTTCCTTCCATCTCTGCAACTGCCTGGATCTTTCACACATACATGGTTTTTACACCCTCTACATACAAGGCCACGAATAGGAGCCTTGCTCTTGCAGAAGAACAGTTTGCTTCCCAGCACGCATGTCAGGAGACACAACCATCCAACTCCAGCCCCCAGGGGATCTGGCGCTCCCTTTTGGCCTCCACAGGCACTGCAATGACGTGCACATACACAGTAACAAAAAAATAAAAATAATTTTTTAAAAGGCTGTGAGATGCATCGAGTTCGTTACTGATTGCTGAACTCACCCTGAATGTCAGTTCCTTGCTCCCAGCCCCGCTGACTTGCCCCTGCCCTTGGGATGAAATCTACAGCTAATAAAACCTGTGGTGACCCCGTCTCTTGCTGCCTGCCTCACATCCTGCCCCTTGTGCCCTGGTCACACACACACACACACACACACACACACACACACACACACACACGCTTGACTTTCCCACAGTATTTCATCCACCTCCATCCATCCTTCAGCTTCACTCAATCCTGACTCTACAGCAGCAGGCAGAGGTCAGCTAATCACGACTGACGCCCCCCCCCCCAGACTTGTGTGAGCTGTGTGTGATGCACTCACCAGCCCACACCCGGTCCCTCCCAGAGACAGACACACAGCCAGGTCATCCCTGCTTCTTTGTTCACCATTATACCTTGTCTACTGCTGGGCACCAAGGAACACACTTTCACAAGGGTTCCACGAATGACAGAGGAGAGGAAAAACCTAGATGAGGTTGGAGAGCTGGTTGGGGAGGAAGCGGTGGGTGCGGCTGTAGGCCCCGCCAGGATCCTTCTAGATCCACTGGTCTGACTTGCTTCCTCTCACTTTCCCTTGATTTGTCAGCTGCACCTCCCCTGCTGCGCGTGCTGCACCTCCCCATGGCATCTGCGCCTCCCCATGGCAGGCTCCCCAGCACACAATTCCCACCTGCTTGCTGTAACTGTGGCTTGGAGAATGCGGGCTCTCATGACCAGGGAGGGTGAGAATGGGGTGGGAGTGGGTACCTGTGTATCCTGGGGGCCACTGGTCAATGCCAGGTACTGTCTTTGATGGCCCCCTTCCTTTTCATTTGAGATGGGGTCTCTTAACTTAACCTGGCACTCACCACTGCCGGCACCTGCCCGTCTCTGCTCACCATCCCTGTCCTACTGTGGGTCCTCGTGCTTGAAGGCCTGCATTTTATGGACTGAGAGTTCTCCCCAGTCGCAGCCATGGTTACTGAAGCGTTCTGCTCATTCTCCAGGATATTCTCTTCCATACCACATTGTGGGGACCAACACAGATGCCTGCTGCCCTCTACTTCAGTGTTACTGAAGCGTTCTGCTCATTCTCCAGGATATTCTCTTCCGTACCACATTGCGGGGACCAACACAGATGCCCGCTGCCCTCTACTTCAGTGTCGACAATGTCACACGGGCTCTTCTCCCACTGTGGTCCTGGTAGGGAAAGGACCCAGCCTGCGGCTCTGACTGGCTGACAGACCCAGGGTGATCGCAGGGCCGAGTCACCAAGCCCATCTTCTGCACCAGTCTGTACTTCTTTCTGACTTTGTGCTGTTCCACGCTGCCTGCCTTCTTCCGACGTTTATCCCGAACAGACAGTTCCAGCTGTCTGCTATCAAAGCTCAACCTCGACACTAGGTGTCTAGTTACTGTTACTGTGATAAAACACTGTGACCAGAGCAACTTATCAAACAAAGGGTTTATGATTCCGGAGTCCGCCATCATCACTTCGGGGAAGTCTACCGACAGGCAGGTGTGACAATGTGACCTGAAGCTGACTGAGAGCTAAGGCCTCGCATCTTGAACCCACAAATGGGAAGCAGAGAGGTCAGTGGAAACAGCTTTCCAAACCTCAAGACCCACCCGCAACTGCATAGTTCCTCCAACAAGGACGCACTTCCTAAACCTACTCAGTGTCACCGACTAGGGGCTGAATATTCGGAGCTGCCAAGAATACAGATAACATCTCATTCAAACTACCGCACTAGGGCAAGGAAGAGGCACAGATGTACAGTTAACCTGGGAGGAACACTATACCCAGAGAGAACACACACAGTGCTAGGCCCTCCTGGGTTCTGTGTTCAACTTAAAATATCATGCGTACATAAAGCATTTGATTAGACAGCCAGGCTGTGGAGATGGAGAGCTGTCAGTCAGCATCCCAGCCATGGCCTCAGAGACTACATCCCTCTCCTGTTCTTCCCCCAGAGCTGCAGGAGGACAGAGTGAGAGACTGCCTAAGAGGCTCTTTGAGCTTCACAAAAGAGAAAAGCATCTGGCCCAGGGCACACAGCCTGCCTCCGGGAAAGCACACAGCGTGCATCCCATACCAGAAAGGAAACAAAACCTTGCAGGAGCCAGCGTACAGCCCTCAGAGTGCTCCAAGTTTGTCAGCAAGTACAGTCTCCACTGGCCCACGTGTGCAACCGCTTACCTCAGTCAAACCACTGTGTCCCGGGATGTAAAATACAAGGGGGTCCCAGCACCTCAAAGACTGTGGTTAATAAGAACCAACTTCTCTCTGATAGAAAATTTAAAAGAAACCCAGCATGGCAGCACAGGGCTTTGCTCACGCACTCAGGAGGCAGAGGCGTTTGAGGACAGCCTGGTCTACAGAGTGAGTTCCAGGGCAGCCAGGGCCACACAGAGAAACCCTGGTTCGAAAAATAGAAAAAGAGAAACAAATGCAGCAAAGAAAGAAGATTCCAAAGAATAAGGCCGATTTGAGAATCATCAACACACGAAACCGCACTCACTCGGTTGCAGCTCGGTATCACCCCACACCTGATGACCCCTTCTAAGACTTCACTGACAGGAAACCTGGAAGCCTAAAGCGGCCTGGGGCTGCAGACTATGACTGCTCCCCTTTGGAAACCAAGTGCTGAGACAGCATAGGGCAGGTGAGGCACTGAAGGCCCCTGCAGCCAAGGGCTGGGGACTGCTGCCTTCCAGGTCAGGTGTCACACACACACACACACACACACACACACACACACACACACACACACGCACACACGCACACACACCCGCACCAGCACAGGATGCTTATGGGTATCCAGTCACCACTACAGAAGGAACAGTCTTACAGAGCAGAGCGGGAAATGGCACACATTTAAGCAGACCCCGCTGACTGTCCTTGTGGGCCTCGGGGAGTCTTAACAGCCATGTATGCAGACACGGCTTTCCCAACCGTGTGGGGCAGAGGACACACTTGCAGCTGGATGATACTGTTCAGAACCTGCCTGTAGATGCCTGAAGTAGTTTCTCTAAGACCTCTGGGTCGCAACCCTTTGGCAAAATTCTATCTCCAAATATATGTACGTTACAATTGGTAACAGCAGAAAAAAAAATTACAGTTATGAAGTAGCATCAAAATAATTCTACGGTTGGGCAGGGGGAGGGGGGGTGTCTTCACAACTTGAGGAGCTGTATTTAAAGTGTCTTGGCATTAGGAAGGTTGAGAACCACTGCTCTAAAAGGAGGCGAGACAGACTCCATATTTATTGTTTCCAGGAAGGAGGGGTGAAGTCTCTAGCCCTTTCACTTGTGAACTAGCTCTAAGAGGCAAGGGAGACCTGAGCGAAGGGAGGGGACACACCCACAGGAGATGGCCTGCTTTCACAGGGTTAAAACCTTTGGTGGGAATTCTCACCTCTCCCCCAACAGCTTCCAAACTGCTATACCAAAAAATAAAAAGAGGGTCAGCCTTTTCTGGAATCAAATAAATATACATGACAGGTCAGGTTGTATACTGGGCATTCTCTGTGTGCCATTACCATCTCAGGTCAAAACAAAGGCCGGGAGGTGTGGCTACAAGGCAGAGGAAGTGGTATGCAGCTGTCCATACAGCTCAGGGGCTAAGTGCCTCTATAGCCCGAGGCAGCAGCAGACGACTGGCTGGGCAGCTCGCAAGTGACTCTGCCTCTACAGCTCATGTACCGACTTGTGTCTCACTACACAAAAGAACCATCTGGCCCAGAGAAACAGCAGCAGGGGCCCCATTACTGGGGAGTCTGGAGTGCTAAGGACCTGGGTCCACGGGACCACCGTCTGGGGCGGGGTTTGGAGCTCAAGAAGGCTACAGTGACCGGGAAGTCGGAGGGTGAAGAAGCAAGACAGGCTGCCCTACTCCCCAGAGAGAAAGAGCCTGTGGTGGGAGTGGGGTTAGGAACGAACAAGCAGGAACGTGGGAGCTGGCAAGGGAAAAGAAAATTTGGGGACAGCGGCTATCCCGTTTCCGTGGAGAGCCCCAGAAGACCTTGACCAATGTCCTCAAAAAAGGCAAAACAAACAGCAACTGAAGGCTTTCCTCCCTCTGCATGGAGAATTTGCAGATATGTGACTTTAATCACCCCATCCCTTCCTGTTTGAGAAAGGCAAGGCTCTTCCTACAAAACAAAAGGTTTCTGGGAGAGGCAGATAAGTCCCTCCACACACGGGAGATTCTGTCTGAGTCAGCTTAGGCAGACGTCATCGGCAAAGGTACAGCTTCAGGGACAGCCTCCTATGACCAGCCACAAGCTTGCTTGTGGCCAGATACTTCCCAATAAAATACAACTCATATACATTAAGTTTACTGCATTTAACCCAGTGGTTGTTAGTGTATTCACACACAGTTGTACAACCATCCCCACTGTTCAAGTTGAGAACATTTCCATCACACACCCACACCCAAAGAAACAGGATCGGCATTAGCTGCCACTCCTCAGCGCCTTCCTTCTCCAGTCTGTCACCTCTGATCTAGGTCCTACCTCTGTGGATCCACATACATGGAACTGTCTGTGTGTGCTCCTCAGCACCACAAAAACAGGGATTTAAATAAACGTAACGGGGAATGAACAGCAGGAGCCTGGCTCATCTCACGAAGCTTGCTTTCAAGGTTTACCCATGTTGCAATGCGCACGGGTACTTTATTGAGACATATGGTAACTATGGTAATGGTATATTTAACTTTTTAAGAAACTGCCAGACTGTTCCAAAAGAGCTGTTTCAATTTCCTTTCAGAGATTTATAAAGGTCCCAACTCTCCAATTCTTCACGGACACTCTCTTCATCCATTGTTTTATTATTGCTATATGTAGTAAGTAGTACTGTAACTATGTTACCAGATTTTAGCACCCAAATAAAACCAACTATCAAAGGGGGGATGTACACAGACGGAACCAAAGTATTATTTCCAAACTGAGATCATTTAAATACCACCTTTGCGATTCTGCCAAATCTGTGTCAGTCTGTAACCTATTGATGGCTCCAGCACTAAGAGACGGTACTGCTACTACAAAGGACCAGAACTCAATTCCCAGCACCCACGGCTCACAAGTGTCTGCAGCTCCAGCTCCAGGGAACCTAATGCCCTCTTCTGGCCTGTGTAAGCAGTTGCACTCACACTTACACAATTTATACACACACACACACACACACACACACACACACGTAATTAAAAATGATGAGAATAAATCTTTCTTAAAATGTATTCATTCTAATGCCGTTTTATAAACTTCTTTAAGCCGTGGTAGAATTTGCCACGATACACAAACACTGTGGAACAAAAGGGGAGACGGGCGGAAGTAGCTTCCTGGTGTAAAACCCACAAGCGAGGAAAGCAGCAATGTGACGGTTCTTCCTTGACCGGGTCAGAGCAGACCGTCGGGCGGCAACACCGTCAATGAATGAGGCAGTGCCACAGAGCCCTTCCTGTCTCCTGTCTCCCACACTTTAGAAACCCCTACCTTGGCCCTCGCCGCTCCTGGATGGAACCAGCCGAGCTAAATACACACACACACACACACACACACACACACACACACACACTAACACAGTCACGTCTCTATACTGCCCTCATGTCAGGGAAAGCCCACTACTCTTGGCTGAGGGGTGGCCCCTCTCTGTGTCAACTCGCTCTACTCTGGAAGTTTCCACCGCATCTATCTGCCCATGCTGCCTGCACACCTGGCTCTTCCGGTTTCAACAAAAACAACCTGAAGAGCAAACACACGTAACGTGAATGAAAGTGAAGAGCGCCTGCCCTGGGGAGGCAAGCCCAGACAATGCTATCCAGGCTGTCCACGAGGTGACAAACCGCCTGAATGGGTTTGACTGACAGAACTGGCCCCAAGTGCAATGTTAAAAACACACACAGTGCTCTGGCTGCACTCACATGGAATGCAGCAGCTCTCATTCAGTCCCACACACATGCTATTTACACAAAAGTTAGCTTTAAAACACAAACACACAGCAATAGCACATTTGGTTACATCGAGATTTTTAAGGCTAATTATCATTTGTCACCAGCCAAGCTCAATAAAGCACTGAATAGCATACTATATGGAAAGAAAAATACTGGCCACTAAATGGGAAGGGTTCCATTGCCTGTGTGCCTGGGTATTCTGGGTATTGCCACTTAGCCTTCAGACTCCAGTTCAATCCCCACCACCGGGACTAGCGGCCTGGCCCTCCACACTGCAGTCCCTCTCCTGTGGGTCTTCATAACACATCTCATTATGGAAGTGAATGTTCCAGTGGCTCCACACCGCCACAAGCTCATGAGGACAAGAACCAGGGGTGTTTGGCTCGCCACCATCCCCTCCCCACAACAGTGAGGAGAGCCAAACACTGGGTAAGACTTTGTGGAGTAACTAAGTTCAAGCGTCCTGGGCTCTGCTTGGTGTCCTGTAAGACTTGGCGGGTGCTGTGACTTGAAGAGAGATAATGACTGGATTAGCTACCAAGAGAGCACGACATTAGACACTGTGAGAGCCCTGATTTTGTCCCTTCTGCACACACCCATACAGTGTGGGTTGAGGATACTGCCAGGCATGATCACCCAAAAGTAGCTTTCCAGCTTACAGAGCTTTGAGCTAAATAAAAGTCTTTGCTTTTCGGACTGCTTAGGGCTGGAGAGATGGCTCAGCGGGTAAGTCCATTTGCTGAGCAAGTATGAGAGCCTGAGTGTAAATCCCCAGCACCCATATAAGCAACCACACACACCTGTGACCCTACCACCGAACACTATGGTTTGACTGTGAAACATGTCCCAGGCTGGTGGTGCTGTTTGGGGAGGTTGTGGAACCTTAGGAACTGGAGCCTAGCCAGAGGATGATAGATAACCCAGCTCTTGTTCTCAAGCATCCTCCCAGGATCCCTCCCCTGCCCTCATTTCCGTTCCATCGATGTGAGGAGGTGCGGCTCTCAGCCCCAAGCCTCCCCGCTGTAATTCTTCTCATCAGGCATTTCGTGACAGAGATAAGAAAGTTAACCACACAAGCTTACATCCAGAGCACCCATTCCTTTCACCTCCCACCTGAGAGAGAGAGAGAGGGAGAGAACCGCTTTATCAAGGTGCAAAGGAGGGAGATACAGTTAGCATCTGTCTACCATACGGCAGGATGGCACGGGCTGTGTGAGCAGGGGCCAACGGCATAGTTCCTGCTCACCCATGCTTACACAGCAGGGAGGTGCCAGGTCCCCTGGATTCAGGCACTGATGAACTCTGCAACCCTAAACGATAACTGAACATCTTTGTATCTCAGTTTCCTCCTCCAAACAACGGTGGCAGAGATGCTACCTCAGCTCGTGGTGCTATTATTATAAATGAAATGGCTTACAGTAACAACTGAAAACATTCCTAGCACAAAACCAAACACAAATACATAAAAGCAATGTATTCGAAGCTAATGAGAAAAAAAAAAAAAAAAAAAAAAAAGCTAAATGGGAAAGATGTATCCAAAGATGAAAGACAGAGTTTGGGAGTTGGTGAAGGATGCAAGTGATGACAGGAGCTGGCACAATCACAGATGTCCTCAGAAAGCTGCCCAGTGACCGGTGCGTGCATGAAGGCACATGAGCTCGGTGGATTTGGTGACCTCACGTTGGAGAGAAGAGGAAGGATGAGATGAGAGACCAGAACCATCAACAAAAAAGGCGAAATGGATCAAATTCGATGCTGAGAGTTCAGACCGGGTTCAAAATCTACAGAAAAGGATGACTCGAGGGGAGGGTGAGAAGTGTGGGGAGAGCATGAGGTGATGTGTTACCTCCTGCCCCTGCTGGGGCTACAGTGGCTCTCAGTGAGTCACAGAGCAGCTGGAACCTTGGCCGCTCCGGTACAGGGCACTGGAGGAGGGCTGGCCTTAGGAAGTCACGGCTGCCAGAGTACACACAACACTTAAGAGAATAAGGCGAAACAGAAGTCCCCCTATTGTTCTGACTGCCTCCCTTTGACTTGGGAGGAAACTGAGGCAGGCAGGAGGCTTAAGGAATGTGCTGATATGACTGACACAGCCAGAAAGTGGTAGTAGAAGCGGTCTTGGCGGCCAGGTTCATCCAACCCCTGAACCAGGGAGGAGGCTCAGACAGAGTAGCCGGACAAGTAGGAGACGCCTCAGGGTGCCGCTGGAGGCAATCAGTCTCTACCGGAGCCCTTGCCATCTCTAACCAGCAAGGGGGCTCAGCAGATCACAGCCATTGATAGCCTCTGCCACCCTGAAGTTCCCAAGCTCTCTCCCCCAACCCTCCTGACCTGTAGAGACAGAGATGAAACCAAGAATCCCCTGTTCTGGTTAGGATTTTTGTCAAAAAGACACAAACTAGTCACCTCCATCTGATTAGCCTTTGAACATGTCTGTAGGGCTTATTATTATTATTATTATTATTATTATTATTACTAATTGATGTGGGGCAGCCCACTGTGGGCGGCTGCCTTCCTAGGCAGGTGGGCCTGGGCTGTATCAGTGAAGTAACTGAGCAAGCCAGAAGGGGCAAGCGGTAGGAATCCTTCCTCTACTCCACCCCCCCCTCCAGGTTCCTGACTTGCAGGACTGTCACTTCAAAGCATCAAACAAAAGAAACCCTTTGCTTTCCCAAGTCTGTTTTGGTTAGCATTTCATCACAGCAGTGAGCAGTGAACTAGGACACCACCCACCAACAGCCAGCACAGAGCAGGGCGCCCTTTATCTGCCTTCCTCTGTACTTCGCGCAGGTCACCTTAAAAGCCTCGGCTCTAACAAACCTGGGACGTACAGAACACTCGTCCAGCACTGTCGCCGTAGCTGAGCAACTGGTGAGTCTATAGCCATCTCTACCCATCTGCCTCCTCTGGACACAAACTTTTAAGAAAGAAAGCATAGACGCTGCTTACCCAAGGTGCATAGGCAAAATATAATAGCATTACATTATACTATGTGTTATATAGCATATAATATAATAATGTGACCAATGATATAATAGTAGAAAAATCACGATCAGAGATACTTCCAGCACCCTCCACCTCACCCACACTGGACTCAGAAGGTGGGTCAGAAGACGTCTGGGTTTGCAGTAGCAGAGCTTGGCAAACCCCACTACCTTTCCCGAAGCAGCACAATTAGAGCTCTTTTCCCCATCTGGGTAACCCATTGTTACATAAATCTGAAAAGCAGGGCTGGTTTCATCTGCACACACAGCAAAATACATCCATGAGCCTCCACATACACCTCCCCAGAAACCTTTGCAAGGCTGGCTGGCTGACTTTTCCCTCAGAAAGTAAAGACACCCTTTGCCTGCACGAGGAATACGTAGAATAAAATGAAGAGGGCCATCAGTCACCTTAAAAATTAAGGGTGGCAACTTCACAGTCATGACACTCTGAGGTCACTCGGCAAGACAAGACGCACAGGTCTCAACAGGCCCTGTCGGCAGCAGGACGCCTGCCACAATCACGGAGAATATTTCATTCTTTTGTAAGCAAGGGATGGAGAAATCATTAACCCATGAATGATCTGGACACCTGCCAGGAAAACCACCAAATAAGAAGAGAAATGCCTTGGAAAGAAATCAGAGGGGGAAGGAACAACAATCTTGCCTTAATAGTACAAGGTTCGTGTGTCATGAAATTCACATATATGAAACATGAAGAGGCCAGCCCATTCCACTGAGCCTGGCAAATGGGATGGCATAACCCACAGTCCTGAAGAGCTGAGGCCTGCTCCCTTTATCTGCCACGACTTTACAAACAGCCCAGCCACAAGACTCTAGTTTTCAGTGCAGCTTCGAAGTATATCGTCAGCTGTGATACCAGCTCCTGACAACTCACCAGATCATCAAGCTTGGGACCATTAAAGGCAGCCCAGGCCGCAGGACCGGCAAGCGTCACAGTCTGTCCCTTCCCTTCAATATGCACAGACCCAGTGCCCCACGGAAGGACCAGCTCTCTGTAGTTCCAGGTCTTACCAGGACCCCAATATGGCAGTGTGACTCCCTCAATCTCCTTTCAATAGGTTACCACCCACTAAAAGCATGAGGTCAACAGTGGATACCGGTCACGACAGATGGCCCTCACAAACAACAGGATAAAACTGCCCTGAGCAAGTCAGAAACTTTTGTTTGTTTTTGATTTTGTTTTTCGAGACAGGGTTTCTCTGAGCAGCTTTGGAGCCTGTCCTGGAACTCGATTTGTAGACCATGCTGGCCTCAAACTCACAGAGATCCGCCCGCCTCTGCCCGCCTCTGCTAGGATTAAAGGCGTGTGCCACCGACACCACCACCACCCCCTCCCCTGCACCACCCCACGTCCCCAACTCTGCAAGTCACAGGCTTTAAAAAGCTGGGCCAAACTCCTCTCCCCCTCCCCATCCTGCATGCCTGCTTTCTCCCACATTACCTAACTGCTGCACGGCCTGCTCTCGTGCACCCTGAGAACCCTTCCTCCTCTACCAGGCCCCTTCTTGACATCCCAGCATCCGCCCCCTCCCTCCCTCTCCAGCAGCCTCAGCCCCCCCCCCACCCCCGTCCTCTGCCACCCTGGACCTGACATCATGTATTCACCTATCTGACTCCCTCATAAAGTGAGTGGTTCAGGGCTGTTGCCGTGGCACACATCTGTGTCCACAGTACGAGGTGCTTCAGACTGCTGCAGCTCAGCTCACGGGTGGGTGCGCAAAACATTTGCTTTCTGTTTTACAAGGCTAACACCAGAGCTGAGGAAAGAAGCCAGTGACAGAGTGCTTGCCTGGCAGGCAGGAGGACCTAGGTTCAATCTTCAGAACTAAAGGCAACAACTCTCTCTCTCTCTCTCTCTCTCTCTCTCTCTCTCTCTCTCTCTCTGTCTCTGTCTCAAATATTTAAGCCTATACAAAACAAAACAAAAGACTGCCTGGAAACAAAGCCCAAATTTCCAAGTAATTTCTTTTATAGAAAACTTCTGCAAAAAATAACTTGTTCTTTCTTTCTCTGCTAGAAGTTGGGTGTTTTAAGCCATTTGGGGTTCCTCACCCTATAAATGATCTTGACACCTAGCCATGCATCATGGTGCATGAGACAGCTATAAATGTGCACTTGGAAAAACATTCTGCTCGGGAGGAAGAAACTCCCATCTGCCAAGACGCAGGAAGGCTGGCCGAATGGGAATGTCACATGGCCACTTGGACAGCAGTTGGCCCTCACCTTCGGAGCCTGTGATCGTTTGCCAAACCCAGCTCCTCAGTCCTGAAGGTTAAAACCTTTTTCAAGAGAGCACACTGTTTATAGCAGAGGGGGCTAGAGAGGTGGCTCATCGTCAATTCAGCTCACTGCTCTTCCAGGAGTCGGCTTGGGCTCCCAGTGCCCATATGAGGCGGCTCACAACTGCCTGCAAGTCCCTCTGCCTTCCGCACCTACACACAAGCAGTGCTCACACACACACACACACACACACACACACACACACACACACACACACACACGAAATAATAAAAGAGGGGAGGTGCCCTTACTTTTTCTGCAGCCTATCTAAACTCAGCTACCCTTACCCAGCCCCGTACCTCCCTAACAGATGGGCAACTGGAGTGAGGGAGAAAAGAAAACACGTCAGAACAGAAAACACAAGGCTCCCAATAAAAGTGACGAGAGCTCGTGTTCTCGCCATTCAGACTCTTCTACTGTTACCAGGTTCTCCATGTTGGCCAAAAGAGCTGTAGAAACGAGGGCCTCACATTTCTGTGGGAGGCACCGGTTCAGTCCCCAAGTGAAGCTATAACTTCAGGAATGTTAGCCTGACCTCACTAGACAGCCTGAGCCAGATGTCCCTCCTCAAGCCCCAGCTGGGGCCCCCCAAGTAGGGGCCCATTAAAAGTAACAGCGAGGAGCTCAGCTGCTCAGTCTAGCACAGGAGAGAGAGGGGCAATCGTTTCCATATCCCACATAAACACAGAGCACCCAGGAATGCATGAGCCGTCAGGGCCTACAGTGGCTGCTATGGAGGCCCTAGCTAAGGTTAAGGACGAGACATAGACTCTGGACATCCTAACCGGGAGGCATTTCTGTTTACCTAGTTCAAAGCAGACTCTTTAAACAATAAAGAAAGGTGCTCTTACGTGGAACTTTATTCTTTTCACTGCTGTTAGAGAGGGGCTTTCTAATTAAAAACTTGTGACGAAGTTAACTTGAGATTTCATACTGTAACTGTGTGTTGTCGCTTCCCCAGACGCCTAACTGTGGGAGAGATTAACGCTGAGACTGGACGGACGGAATCTGGGGTTACTGAACCGCAGTGGCTGTGTCGGGGGAGGAACAGGAAGAAATCGCAGGACAGCAAGCACACACTCTCCATTGTGGATGAGGAACAACACAGACTTACCGTGGGGAGCAGAGTTGAGGATACGCAACGGGTATCCAGTGCTTGGTCACCCCACTCCACGCAGCGACAGATAGATAAATGAATAAATGAAAGGCACAGAGGGCAAGTCTCAAATAGAGCAAGAGGAAGCAAAGCAGGAGAGGCTGTGTTCTGAAACGTTAAGCCGGGTACGCATTCCGTGAAGTGCAATACTGTCCCCATCCTCGCTGGCGAGGGACCAATAAGGAAGGGATAGGAGGATTGTAGATGGGGTTGTCCAATCTGCCCCTTCCCCCTGCAGCAGACACCACGGTTTAGCTAGCGAACTTCGCCACAAACGTCGCGTGTTAAAAGTGCAGACTACAGCTTGGCCCTGCTGTGAGATGGTGGCTCCTAGTGGGGGCTGTCTGGGCCCTGGGGTCATGACCCCGGAAAAAGACTATGAGATGCCAGCTGCTGCTTCACTGTCTTTTGTCTCTCAACCGTGAGTGGTCCTTCCATGGTACCCTGGGGTGAGGCAGCTACCACCCCAGCACCAAAGCAACAGGACCAACCAAGCGTGGGCTGGAACATCTAACACTGAATCCTGGGAAACCCTTCCCCCTTTGACCGTTATCTCAAGGATGCTGTCCACTGCAGAACACTGGCTAACTCGGCAGGGACAGCTCCGGTCCTAGAGTGTGACTACTCTCTTGCTCACCATGTGATAGGGCTGACCATCGCTAAAGGGGTGGATGTAGAATTTAAACCTGTCTGAAGAAGTCATTGTGGGAGCACACCTCCTGTCTGCTGTCAAGAGCTAACGTCGCTGAGGTACTATCACGCCCTACATTCTTAACCTTCTTTCCCACGAGGCCCAGCTTCCATGAATGCCAGAGAGAAACAGTCAAGTAGGTATGGGACCACCATATTCAGTGATTACAATCACTTTATAAAGCCACATGGCCAAGAACTTTGAAGGCTTCTTGGAACTTACTTGACAGAACCCGCTCTAGTAAAATATCCAGGTAACTCATCAACAGTCTCTTTCCCTCGACTTAGGAGCTTTCACCAGACCCCTCCTGAGGGCTACGTACGGTAAGAGGAGTCAGAAATAGTGCAAGAGGCAGAGGTGATGCGTGACTCCGAGGAAACGGCATCATCCACACACAGCAGGACGCATGAACTCAGTCTGTCTGTGGCAGCACAAGACCATAATCAAACCAGGCCAAACCCCAGCTCTGCAAGAGTGGGCACAAGGTCCCACCCTTAACCGGGAATCTATTCCAAACTGATACTGGACAAGGGAAAAGCCAAGGCCAGTCACTGGGTTTATCAGCCACACTCCAGCACAGGCCCATGCCTAGGACTCAGGTTTTGTTTTGTTTGCTTGGGTAAAAAAAAAAAAAATTTTTTTCCTTTTGTTTTGTTTAAGCATTTGTGTGTGTGTGTGTGTGTGTGTGTGTGTGTGTGTGTGTGTGTGTGTGTGTGTCTTGAATTGTTTTTATTTTTCTTTCTGTTTTGTCTTGCTTAAAAGAGAAAGAATGTGAAGTTGGATGGGTAGAGAGGTAGGGAGGCCTTGGGAAGAATTGAGGGACGGGAAAAATGCATGATAGAGTATGTGGGGGGAAAAATTAAGGAAGGAAAAAGAAAAAGTCTTTTTTTCTTGTGAAATTTCCTTTTTTTTTTTTTTTTTTTTTTTTTTCCAAGATGGGGTTTTCTCTGTGTAACTTTTAGAGCCTGGCCAGGCTGGCCTCAAACTCACAGAGATCTACCTGATTTCTGCTTCCCAAGTGCTGAGATAAAAGATGTGTGCCACCACCACCACCGGCGTATGGAACCAACTGGTAATGTGAACTAGGCAATGTAAAGGCCTGTGCCTTTAAAAGCAGAGAAAGTTAGGATGACAGGCACTGGTAGCCATCTCCTAATGGCATCAGCTCACACTCCGCTTCCACGCACGGCTGTCTTTGGCCATTCTGAAAGGAGCAGGCTCTGTACACCTTCAGGGAGTGGAGGGACAAGGGCAGGTGGCTTGCAAACTGGAGAGCCCAGAAGGCATGCCGCCTCTCTGTCTCAGCAAAACAGGCCGAGGCCACGACAGCGTTCCAACAGCAACTGCCACTCTAGGAACAATTGCTACTGCAAGTCACTGTGGAGCCAGAAATGTCAAGTCCGGGTCTGCTGGAGCTTGGCAGACTCAGACACACAAGACAATTTTAACAAGTTGTCACCGGATGCTTCCCACGGTGTCATAGCCCATATGACAGGAATGACATAATGCCCAACCCTGTTTCTCCTTACAACGCTGGGTCCCACTTCTCAGTAACAAAAGAGGAAGAAGTTACCTTGCGCCACGCATGCACGCACGCAGAGATTTTCCTTAGCACTCTCTCCCTTAGCTTTTGATACAGCTTCTGTCACTGAGCCTGGAGCTAACCAATGGGCTAGACTGACTCGCCACCAAGCCCCAGGGTCCTCTTGTCTCTGCCTCCCAGCGCAGGCTTGTAAGAATCCACTGCCAAACCCAGGTTTGTATGTGGATGCTGGGGCTCAGAGTTGAATCCTGCTAGACAAGCCCTTCATGGCTGAGCCAGCTCCCAAGCCCCTTGAGCATTCTTCCCTGAGGAGGCTTTGCAAAAGCATGAAACAAGCTTTGGACAAATATTCCTCACATACCTCATTCCCCTCTCAGAGGTCTGAGATGAGCATCAAGCCACCTCTCACATACTATCCTGGCATAGAAGAAAAGAAAAAAAAATGACTGGATGTTTTGAGCAGAACTGGTGTGACAACCTCTTGCCAAACTGACCCAAGGTATTCTGCCGGGTGCCAGTCAGCTTGTCATAAAGCATCCAGAGTGCCCTGTCCAGACACAGTACATGGCCACAGGACCCACCTGTTCCTAAGAGAAATCTAGATCTCCACACAGACACAGAAATTATGAGTAAAGTTAATTAGGCTTGGCGACATAAAAATTACTGCTAAAAGTGATTTCAGTTTGTCTACACATAGTAATGGAAAAAGCTTTAAGACAGAATTCAACATAAAAGAACCAATAGGGTCCGGCTTAAGCTATGTACCAATCTATTTCTATAAAAGAAAACAAAGATACATGAGTAAGTATAAACATGTACGGGAATGTCTAAGCCAGCTTCTGGAAGACGCTGGCACCCGTTCTGAGACAGGGATTAGCAGAGAGGGAAGAGGGCTGTCTTTTCCAACCTATCTGGAGTTGTGTTGTTGAACTTCTTAACAAGAAAGCACTAGATGTCTCAGCAGGCAAAAGCACTTGCTGCCAAACTCGAGGACCTGAATTCAATCCCCAGGTCCCACATGGGAGAAGCAAACAGCCGATGCCTGAAAAACTGCCACGCGACCTCCACCTGTACGGCTCACATACCTGTATGCAAGTACACACACAAATATACCACACACACACACACACACAATGGCATGCATGAGCTCACGCACCTGTATGTGAGCACACATACATACACACACTGTGTGTATTTTATTTTATTTTTTTAAACAGCACTTCTGATTATTTAGTAAGTAAAAATAAAATCTCCAGGCAACTGAGTACAAAGGTGGGATGGGGCCAATGTCTGGAAACAAATTGCATTCCACAGCTCCCCAATGTTTAATCGGAGGCTTTCCCGTTGACATCCCTGTGGTGGCTGAACACTGCACGGGGCTGTACTGCTCCTGTGCTCCGGGCAGCTGTTTCCTGTCCTTCATCCTGTTTCCTCCAAGGCCATGGAAACTTTGAGGTGGTTCGGTCTGCTTCCAGGAGCTAAACATTCAAAGCTGCATCCACACCTTCACTGTCCCGGCTTCTTGGCTGAAGGACAAAAAGACCCGCCCGCACAAATACTGTGGTAGGCTTCTAAAGCAAAACATCCTGACCCTCCTCCCTGGTCACACCCACACAACTGAGCCACAGACTGTGAAGACAGGTGATGGACAGGAGCCACCACGTTCAGTCACCTACTTTAGTGGAGCCTTCTATAGTTCTCTGCAAAGGCTGATTCAGAACTCCAACCTCTGTAACACTGGGGCAGTGACCACAGACTACTGATTTCTGCCGCCTACTGTCCGGTTGGTAGGCTGTTTGGCCAGCGTGGTTTTTGAAACGCTTAGACTTGAACCAGAAAGGGCCTTGTGTGTGTACTCAACCACTGAACTACACCCCCAGACCTGCTGACTTTTAAGGTTTTAAGGTTCTAGGCCTAGGAGGCTCTGTGGCCTGCCTCTGTATCCGGCTGGCAAACTCCTCTTCGTCCTTTAAAACCATCCTCAGACACCTTCATTGTGTGTTCCTCTAGACAGACCCCCGCCCTGGGCACACGCTCACGGCACTACAGGCCACACCGTAACAATGGGCCCTGTGTCTCTTCCCTCACAAGGGCTGAGTATGCCCCTTGGCAGTGGGTCCCACAAAACCAGACACTGGGCCCGGTACATCGCAAGCAGTTACTGACCAGAGAGAGCTGTGCTGTAGAAAAGGGGAGGGGATGTGATATGCTACCCTAATGCTGATGAGGAGGACTTTCAGAGGTCAGAGCTGAGGGAAGGGGGAGGAGGGTGAGCAACGAGAACAACTAGGGAATGGGGAAATAACCCGATGAGAAATATCTTGAAGGGAGCCTAGAACATTCCATCCTAATCTTAGTTTGGACACTCCATATTGCCATGTGTGTAACTCCCTGGGTCACAGCCCCTTAAATGTAAGATGAAAACACTGTCTTCAAGAATTGCATTGGGGGTGGATGGTCTAAGGCCTTCATCTCCTCCCGAAATTATAGTGCTGCACTCCCAGCCATAGAAAGTCAAGCACAGCCCCATTTTCCTAACAGGCTGGCTGACTTAAGAGTTCACAGGACTCAAGTCCTGGCATAGCCTGATGCTAATCGCCTCCAGGAAATGGATCCTCTTTGTCCTCCTCCTCAAAAATCTGTGACCTCTCTCTCTCTCACACACACAGACACACACAGACACACACACACACACACACACACACACACACACACACACAGAGCCCTCCCCAACATGACAGACCAAAGAACTCTTCAAGCCTAAGTGTTAAATGTCCCCAACTTAAACCAAGGTAAGGCCTCTTTGTAAATCTAACCCCTGGAGGGAACCCTGACAGCTAAGCAGGTCATAGCACTGAAAGCAAGCACCATGTTAGCCCCACCAGCTGCCAGCTCTGGCCTCCTATCACAGCATGGCGGGGGGAGTTTTAGCCAAGTACACCACCCCTGACAATTCCCCTGAACAGCAAAGGCTAACTTGGATCGTAACAGTCTGTCCGATGTGTGCATGTGGTTTTTCACAGGGTGAAACTATAACAGCAATTTGAAACTTGAGAGCATCTCAGACAGGCTCGCACAGGAACCTACTGAATGGTTCACGTCTCCCCTGAGTTCTAAAGAGGAAGGGGAGGCTGACCATCCCACATATCTTACAAATGCACTTTGATACAGGGAATGGACCTGGAGGAGACTGCCCGTTGACTCCCAAGGACAGTAAAGCCCTGTCTTTGCCCATTAAGATTATTCCCATTCTACAGGAGCCATGGCTGAAGTCCTAGTCCGGAAGCTGCCACTTCAGTCAGATGCCTCAGAGAACACCTACTTCAGCTGTGGATAGGCGAACCAGGTCAGTGTTTAAACTTTCCATGTGACCTCCCACCTCCCAAAGCAAACATCAGGCCTGAGCTTTGCTTATTGCAAGCTCACGTTCTTTTCTGTCAGTTCTGTTCCCAATCGATCACTCGCCTAGCCTCGCCACTTTCCCCTTGACCAGGGTCCCCAGCGTTTGTAGACTAGAGATTGTTCCTAAGAACAAGGCACTCCCCTTTTGCACAAGGAGCCTAAGTCCTTTGAAGAGCTGGCAAAGCACTGTTGACTTGGACACAGAGGGCTGTGACTGGTTAAGTTAAAGAGCAGGGGTCACTGCCATTACCCTGACAGCTATTCCCACAGGGCTTACGGGTGCTGATTTTACGAAACGATTTCTTGGCTGGCTTCCTTAACTGAGCTTGGCGAGACTGGGCACCTTCCATGTGGTGCGGTCCTGCCAGGGTGATTACTCAGTGGTGTGCACATCACACCAGGGACACACCCAAATGCTACCATCACACCCACTAGTTATCAAGGGCCTTGGTGAAGCAGGAACAGATTACATGAGTCTCCGGTCCGGACTCTGAGAAAACCAGAAATATGGCCTTGAAGGGCACCTGACCCTAACCCATTGCCTTCCACCTGGAGGAAGCTAAGAGGTAGACTTGGCCTCCCCGGTGGCACAGCACAGTGAACAAAGTCAATATGACCTGGTTTTATTCCCCCCTGATGCTCCCTGAGATGTAACTTACTATCTATGAAGGGCAGAGCATCCTTGTTCAGTGTGAAATCGAGGCTGTCTGGCTGAAGAGGTGAACTGTCTCTGCCGTGAGAGATGCACAGTGCCTAATAAGCGAGCTGAGGTTCCCTTTAAGAAGCCATCTGCTAGCCAGGCAGTGATGGAGCACGCCTTTGATCCCAGCACTTGGGAGGCAGAAGCAGGTGGATCTCTGTGAGTTCGAGACCAGCCTGGCCTACAGAGCTACTTCCAGGACTGGCTCCATAGCTACTGAAAAAAAAACTGTTTCAAAAAACCAAAACAAAACAAGAAAAGAAGCCATCTGCTATGTGGATGTTGGAAGCAAAGCTTCTGCTACTCTCAACAGCAGCACAAGCAGGCGGGCAATCTAAGGGACATGAACTTCTCCAGCCACTCTACCACTGGTCCATAAATACTGAGTGATGATCCTGAAGTCACAGAAGGGGGGGGGGGGCAGGGAAGGAAGTAATGAGAAAGGAGAAGGAAGACTGGGGGAAGAGAGGGGAAGACAGATGGGCATAAAATTAGGTGATGTGTTTTCTCTCCAGAGTAGAGTCCTCTATGCCTCTATAGCAGGCAATTAACCTGCTCTACGCCTCTCTAGCAGGTCATTAACCACAGGCCTCTGCTCCCATACCCCGGATACATTCTGGTGACAAGCATGACCTTTAGAAGCTGACTCCTACTTTGTCAGGGACTTTGAGGTTTCATCTCACGCTGGATCACGTGCAGGCCAGAGACCTTCACCTGGAGGTCTTCCGTCTGATAACCAGAGACCGTTCCTTGACCATCTCAAGAAGCAAAGGCAATAAATACTATTTGCATTGGAGGTGAAGGTGATCTCCAATGGACAAAAAAAAAAAAAAAAAAAAAAAAAATCAAGTTAATCAAGTAGAATATGGGCTTGCCTAGCTGCCACACTGTCACTTCATAACTTCAGCAGTCTGAAGAGGGAAGAGGGTGGGACCCCAAACAATGCAATCTGTTGTTACAAGAAAATTAAGACAGGCTTATGGGCTTCTAAAACATGTAGTTGCCCAAGGACTGGGCCACAGAACTGTCTGGAGAGCTTCTGATGACAATTAGGTCATTAGGAAGGTCTGGTCCGCCTCTTACCTCTTCCACAAATCTACCCCCACAACACTTCATACGGCAGCCTCCGTCAGTCCGTCCTTGTGCCCTCCCCTTCCTGAGGCTGCTGAGATGAGTCTCCGTGTTTCCTTCCTTTGTTATGATGCTTAGAAAAGGCTCCCCTCATCTTTGATTCCTGAGACCGTGATTTTCAGATACAGAAATTTTTTGACAGCAGAACCAAATATTACCTATCATCTCAAGCTAATTTTAAAATATGGAAATACTTGAGATATTTTAAAATACCAACATGCATGGCCCCTCCGTGTGTGTGTGTGTGTGTGTGTGTGTGTGTGTGTGTGTGTGTGTGTTGTTGTTGTTATTGTTGTTGTTGTTAGAAACAGAACCCAGTTTCTTACATTTGATGAAAAATGAAAAATTTTTGCAAGAATTTTATTTTTAACATAAAGGAGAAATGAAAAATACTATCAGTGTGAACATGAGCAAAGTGATACAAAACAAACTCATGTGTTGCTAAAATAAATAGATTAAAAGGCATTAAACTGGAATTTGAAGCAGCTATGCATGCCCTCCAAGAGTGGCAGAAATCATGTTGGGGAGGAATGGGCAGGAGCAGAAATTTGAGGACTCCTTTTTTAAAAACACAATAATTGCTAAAATCTAAAACTCTACTCTGAAATTGTTTCAAAAACCACATTCCACTGAATTATAACTCTGGGCTGTTGAGGATGGATGTTTTCCCAGAGCTGAGTATATGTTCAACCCCAGGAGAGAAGCAGTAATGTCAGACATTCTGGGAAACAACACAGCGAGATGCAGGCAGCCTCCTTCAGAGGCAGCACCCAAGGTGTCTTTATACCCAGCCTTAATCAGGGTCTGATAGTTTGAGGTGCAAACTGTGTGTCCTTAGCTAAGGAGTCCAGGAACCCTGACATGGACACACCACACCCACGTGGCTGGGGGCAATTAGGTGACTCATCTGAGCCAGGGTGTGTGAGGGTCACACCAGCTGCTCTCTATCCTCAGGGTTTGGGTTAAAGTCACTCAGCTGTGAGCAGGAAGGACTTGGTACAAAGTACTTCGAGGGCTACGTGGGGGAGGGGGAGCTGAAAACGTGGGACGATGATGCTCATCTCACAGCCAAGTCCTTGGGGGCGGGGGCCCTCTATATCCCTGTTCACCTTTACAGCATAGAAATGGGAGGCTTTGGCTGTTGCCACTGGAGTGAAGTCCTGAACATACAAAGCCTACATTCTAAGCTCCAAACCATTATTAATCATTAATCCAAGACCTACAGCTGATCACGGGTGATAGCATCCAAGCATCCTAGACTGCAGGAACGCCAGGGGGTCGCACCTCACAACACGGATGGGCTTACTCCCTTCTGCACCCTGCTGGCTTCCCTTGCCCCCCCCCCCAGCCCCTGTCAACTCCACCCCTATCGTTTTCCACTCCTTCATGGGTCCTTCTTTACACTTAGAGTCACATTTCACAGATCAGAGGGAACACACACTCCCAGATTCGGGGTGACAAGTTCTTCGGGAGTCTGAAAGGTCAGTATGATTATATGCTATGGGGACAATAAACCAGGGCTCGCCTGATGAACTCTGAATCAAAGAATAACTTACAAGGGTCTGAAAACACAACTGTGCATATTTATACGTATGCAGGTGAGTCTATAGTACATATATAAGCACATACACACATATATATATACATGCATCATTTGTGAGCTTGTACATGAACACTCTCTCTCTCTCTTCCTTCGAGAAGGAGGAGCACCACTAAATACAAAGATTTTTCCCTGGTCCAGTCCCTCAGAGGCACAAAAAGGACCCTGGTGATCTAGCCTCCAATCTTTCCACTCTGCGCCTCCCCACAGAGCCTGCACAATGTTACACTGTCTCTTGACTTCTGGTCCTCTGCCAAGAACATGCATTCCCCTCCAGTAAGCCTGGCTGCCTCCTGCTCATCAAGGGCCATGACCTGGATGTCTCTTCCCACAGCAGAGCGCACGTGTTCACACCTGAGTTAGATGCATGCCGCTTCCCTCCTCAGGGTGCCCAGGGGCTTGACTGCCTGTGGACCAGTCTGTGCTCCACACTGCTTGAGTGACAGTATCAAAGACACAGCGGGCGACCCTTGCGTGCCCACTGGACTTGAGCAAGAACTCTGGCAGTGAGACAGGTGCTCAATAAATACTGCACGAATTGCATTCAAAGTTAATTGGTTCTCTTCAGTTGCACCCGCTTTCCTCTAACAAAGTTTCCACCCCATGGTCTGGAAACATGATTTATATATGATCTCGTAGCACTCTGGATGCCCCAGATAAGTCATATAAGACATCAAGGGTAAAAACAGCAATGCGAGCCCCCTGCAAGGTTTCAGATCTGACGTGAACGAGGCCTGCCTGCATATGGGAGTGAGCTACAGAACAGCAGAACCTAGGTAGATAACCAGGTCTCCATAGTTCTAGAACAATGTGTGTGGGGTGGGGGTCGAGGGACCCACTGGAGAAAGTGGAGAAGGATTACTTCTCTGAGCGTGTGTGCATGAGGTCAGAGGACAACCTCGGATATCATCTGCAGGAGCACGGTCCACCTCCTTTGATACAGGATCTCTCACTGACCGGAATCCACCACTCACACTAGGCTGGCTGGCCAACAAGCCCCGAGATTCACATGCCCCTACCTCCCAGGCACTGGGATGGGATCACACATGTGCACACCGCACCAGGCACTCCTATATGGCTCTGGGTGCCAAACTAGGCCCTCATGCTTGCCTTGAAGGCTATCTCTCAGTCCTTCCTCTCTGCAACTTGTAAGAAACGCCCCAGTTCCTGTATCATTGTGTTCCTTCTCCCCCATCCGTTTTCCGTCTCCTGGAGATATATGGTCCAGTCAGTCCCAAGCACTGTCTACGCTGCAATGGCCACCAGCTTTCCCTCTAGTACCCACGCCTCCCCTGATGGAGACACACGTGTCCACCCACCCTGCTTCACACAACAGGTTAGAAAGAATCACAGGGTTAAAGCCCAGCGACCCTGAGTCAGCTTTCCTGCTCTTTCTTCTACCTCTCTGCAGACGGCTTCTCTAACCTTCAGTCGCAGCATTTTAGGGAGTCTTCCCACTCCCACATCTCATCTAGCCAGCCCGTCAGTAAATCCGGCTGGCTTTTCAGGATTTGCAAAACACAAACTCCTCTCAGGGTGGCCACAGCTACCACCTAGCCCAACTCTCTTTCACGTGGTTATGGACACAGTGTTTAAACCGAGCCTATCCCCACCCAGCGTAGCCATCGCTCTGCCTGTAAAACACGAATCTGGTATCGTCCCTTGGCTCAAAACCCTCCGAGGGCTCCCTGAAACACTGCAGTAAAGCCAAAGTATCTTTCATGATCTCTGAGGCACCTCGCTGTCTGCCTCCCTCCTTTCCTCTCCCATCACAGCTTCCCCCATCCTCCTCCTCTCCGCTCCAGCCCCTTCAACACACCAGCCACGTCCTGTCCAGGGGTAAAGGTATTTGCTCTTCCTTCCTCGAAGAACACCCTCCCACCTGTTGGGCACAACACTCACTGAGATCTGTCCCTGGTCACTCTGGCTAAAACTACCCCTCCTCATGCCCATCCGTGATCCTTCCATGAACCATATATCACATCCGTATGCAAGTAATTATACCAATCAGCTATCTGCCCCGACTAGACCATCAGCTCCAGAAAGAAACAAGTTGTAGCCTTGTGCTCTCTACTGTATCCTCAGCCCTTAGAGCAAGGCCTGGTACCCGGGCAGTACTCGCTGACATTACCAGATGGGTGGGTGAAAAAACGGGACATTCTCAGCTCGCACGCTGTGAGTGGAGCAGGGAAACACAGCTCCCGACAGGCCCAGGGACACAGGGCTCAACTGAAAGTTTCCTTTTCAGGCCAGCCAGAGCTGGGAAACTAGCAAGCTTTAATAGATATTGAGCCAGTCGTAAGCAAAAGCAACCCCTCATTTTACAGCAGATACAAAAAGTGATAAGGGATTCTGTGAACTTTATTTGAGAAAAATGACACCCGTTCCGGAAGGTTGGACAGGCTAGTGGTGAGTAAGAAAATAAGCCAGGCCATGCCTGCAGAGTGCTGTACTGTGCAGTGCCTTACCCTTGCCCACCCTCAGGGGGAGATAGAAAGCTCAGAGAACCAGCTGTCCTGTCCACAGAGCCTCTGTGGCCAGCTGTGTTGGCCAGCATTACTATCTCACAGCGCGATGGGGCCCTGTCCAGTGATCGGCACCGCATTTTCCTGGGGCCTGAATGTGTTCTTCTAGTCTGTGGCCAACAACTAAGGATGCACCTATGGGAAAAAACTGGGGTGCCATGTTCATGTACATTACATCATTTCACACTCAAGTCTGAGGACCTGAATCCGGCTAACACTCCTCTGTCTCAACACATCCTCGTGTGCGCCAAGCAGCATGAGATTTGCATTCGTTAAGACATGAGACAATCACAGCACCGCAAAGGGAGGAGGAATTCTGTCATGCTGAGAGAGGAGAGGGCACATCACATGCAGTGCACCATGGGTGGGCTCACTCCCGGAACTGAGTCTTTGGTAACAGGGGTGGAAGGGGAGTAGATATGAACGTGAGTGCACACGGGTGTGCAAGGCAGAGGTCGAGCTCAGGTGTTATTCTTCAGGAGCAATCCCCCTTGGCGGTTTGTTTGTATTTTTGAGGTAAGGTCTCTTAACTGCGACCCAGGGCTAGATTAGCTGGCCAGTGGGCCTTAGATCCAGCTGGCCCTGCCTCTCCAGCTCTAAGTTATACAATTAAATCACCACGCCCAGCTTTTCTACTTGAGTTGAGGATCTGAACTCAGGTCCTCATGTGTTGTGGGGCAAACTTTACTGATTGTTCTATCTCCCCCGGTCCCTTTAACACAGTGGTCCTCAACCTCCCTAATGCTCTGACCCTTTAATACAGCTCCTCATATTGTGGTGGATCCCCTCAACGCCACCACCATTATTTTCATCGCTACTTCATAACTGTAACTTTGCTACAGTTATGAATGGTGATATAAACATCTGTGTTTTCTGGTGGTCTTAGGCGACCCCTGTGAAAAGGTCATTTGACCCCCAAAGGGGTGGAGACCCACAGACTGAGAACCACTGCTCTAGAGACCTTGTCAATGCTCCCCGGCCACGTGGTGTCCCCTCACGAAAGGACTCTTCACTAGTCACAGCTGGTCTCTCAGCCCTTACCCGCCCTACAAAGGCCGCCTCACCTCCACAGCCCTTGCCGGCACGCCTTTCCCAACGTCTGTGTTATTTTCTCGTTATCCAATGAGCGAAGAGCCAACTTCTTCAACAGGAGTGGACCGCAAGAGGTGCACAGAAGACTGGAAAACGCTTAACCAGTCATGTGCCCCACACGAAGTCAGTCCTCTGGACCCGACTGCGACAAACCCTGAAAAGCTGCAGCAAAGGGTTGGCAGGCTGCAGACAGCAACTACAGGCTGCAAACAGCAACGCAGGCTGCCTGGAGACAGGCTTCAATTGAAGTCCTGCTCCCGGCATAAAGCGGAGCTGTGGGTACAAAAGGGAACATTACACATACCTTTCTCCATTTTGAGTTTTTAGGAAGGGATTAACAGCTGACTAGGACCCAAAGAGAACTTAACAAAATGTCATCCATTGTGACCATCCATGCATGCATGCATGCATGTCCATAAATGTGTGCATGCAACCTGTGTTCACACACATACTTAAGTCTATGCATGATCTACATATACCCTTACAGACCAAAGATTAAGATGACCCATAATGTTGAGGGAGAAGCTTCACAATTTTTATCATGGGGAAGTGGTACTCCGAATTCCTTAAAGTACTTGGGAGCAGTATTCCTTGGTTCTGTTTGCCAGTTCAGAGCACTGTGAGGATAAGGAGGACCTTAAGACAACTGGTAATTTAATAATCCAATAAGGACTCCACTAAGGTGCCCCCAAATCTGGAAATATAATGCAATTTAAGTGGGTGCTACATTTCCCACTATGCCCTAACCTTAAGTCTTAGGTCCCAGCCTCCATTTCTAACATTGCACCCGGGCAATCTCCGAGTTTGAGATCCCGGTGCAACTCGTGACCCTTCCTGGTCTTCGGCACTCACTTCTGGGTGTCTCTCTTGACTCCCATGACACGTGGGTCCATATCCTGAGACCAAATAGCTTCATGCCAGTAACCCAGTGCTCAGGAGCCAGGGGCAGGACAATCAAGTGCCAGCCTGAGCTACACTAACCCTGAGACCTTAAACAAGGCTGGAGTTGTAGATCAGTGGCAGTGTTCTTGCCTAGAATACACGAGGTCCACACTTCCATCCCCAGCACCATTTAAAAAAACAAAAACAAAAAAACTAAATGAGTAAATGCCTTAAGTCTAGTGAAGGAAGAAACAGACCCATGAAATACCAATACCCCCTTGTCCCCAAGTGTAGTGACACAGACGATCACAACCAACAGATGTACTGTCTGTGGGATGGAGCTGCCAGCTGGGAGTCCACCGAGACAAAAACCTCAACTGCCCCCTGTGCATGCTGTAGAAAGAGCACTTAGAAACCCATATACTTAAGCATGTCAAAAAAGAAAAAGAAAAAGAAAGAGAAATCCCTTGGAGGAGAGTTCTCCATCCTAACCACTAATCAGGCATCAACCTAGAGCCACGGTGTCAGCTTGAATTATGATATGAAGGGTCTGGCTGCTGTCACTGATTTCTGTTTGGTCCCTCTGAAAGGGGACAGGCTAATGCTTCTGGACTTAGAGCCTGCATCAGAATCACCTGAAGATACTGAGTTTCAGGGGCTGGGATACGCGCCACACCCGTGTCCCCAGGTGATGCTGAGCACGCTGGTTCCAGGGCAGCGGCGTTAAGGTACCAGGAGGCAGCACAGGTACCACCTGCTTTGGAAAGGGTCTCTTCAAACACCCAGTCAGAAGCATCAGGGGTCAAAGACAATGATCACCTATTTGTAGGTCCCCAGCAGTTTCCCCGGTCCCCAGAGCCCAGCCCATTCCTGTCGGGGTCTAAACCAGAATAAAGGCTTTTTTTTTTCTCTTTACAGAGAGGTCTAGCTTTGTGTAAGATGCTCCACTCTGGCTGGGGTGCTCACAGTTAAGCCTCATTATCCCCTTTGTTGCTAGTGCACCTCACTAGTGGAGAGCAGGTATCTTTTTGATGCTCATTACTAAGAATTTTAAGCTGCAGGGTAGACAGAGAAATTTCCAGAAATGCCACTCACAGATGTGTCATCTGTTCACAGTCAGTGATGGCCCCTGTCGGAATCGGAATCCATGTTAAGATGGTGATGACAGGTTCAATAGGTGGGGGAGAGCCAGGCCCTCCCATCACGCCAAGCTCACCATGCTCCTCAGTCACACACCTCATGCTCCCACAGGCAAGCTAACTAGATTCCCCTGCTGACGCTGCGACTTGGAATTAACCTCGAGGGGCTAGGGTGATGGCTCAGTCACTAAGGTACTTTCCTTGCAGGCATAAGAACCTGCAACCTACAATAAAAACAAAAACAAGCATGGTGGCATATGATCGTACTTCCAGCAGTGGGGACATGGGCAGATCCACAGATTCCCCGGCCAGCCATCTTGGCCTAACTTCCAAGCCCCAGGTCTCAGCAAGACACTCTATCCTAAAAATAAATAAATAAAAAGCAAGGTAGATGATGCCTGGGGAGCAGCACCTGCCATGTTCTTCAGACTTACACACACACACACACACACACACACACACACACACACACACACACAGACATGCACACTCTGGAGCATGCACATGCATGAACACACAAATCCACACCTCCACACTCTTCTGAGAACATGTAAGGTTGTTCAATTAGTACATATTTAAGTTGGAAACACATTCACCCCAGCCCCCACCTGCAAACACTAACACTCCCTGCTCTACAAACCTCTTAAAATAGGAAATAGATTGCTTCCTTTCTCTACAATCTTTTCCTCAGGAAAACATGACTCAGATGACCACACTGCCCCTATCTGATAGATAACACAGGGTTTTTCCTCCTAGAGAGTGACAGCCTCCCTTGCCTCCAGGCGACCAAGAAACTGGGCCTGTAGTAAAATAGAACCTGCTGATTATTCGCCTACAATTCCCTCCCTACCTGCCCTTCCCTATTGAGAAGTGAGACACAGAGTGTTTAAAAAAAAAAAAAAAAAATGTGCTCAACTCTTGCTTGCTGAGAATTTCCCAAAATACCATCTATTCAACCAAAATGGCTCTGTTTTCTAAAATAAAAATATTTTCAGTCAGATCTGCCAGGTCCTGGACTCAAACGCTTTCAAAGTTTTCAAACACAAGGCATTCCACTGTCTCCCGCCTATTGATCTGTGACTTAAAGGACCACTTTGTCCTGGTAAACACGTCCGCATCTGAACCTCCCCGGGCACAGGTTTAAAATGCTTCAATTAGCCATGTGATGTCAAAGAAAACAAACCAGGCCAAGACCACTTTCACAGAAACTCTATTCACAGAGGAATAAGCAACGTCAGACACTGTAGCTCCAGCGGGACTCTCCAGAAAAGAACAGTGACTCGAACAGAGCGCGTGAGGGCAACAAGACAGTGACCAGCACACGTGGCAAGACAGGAATCAGCACAAGAGGAGGGAGGCCAGAGAGCTCACCAACCCGGGCAGGCGGGATGGAAACAGACGACATCCCGATTTCAACTGCTGTGTTCCAAGTACTGAGATTTGAAGAGAAGGATGAATTGTCCTAAACTCAACCTCAGGGTCTAACATGAGCAACGTCACAGTCTAAAAACATCATCTCCAGAATAAGGCAGCTGCATTTCCTAAGTTCACCACTGCCACAAGAAGCCAGACTGGAGCCAGGAGTTGATGGTGCACACTTTTAACCCCAGCACTCAGGAAGCAGAGGCAGGCAGATCTACAAAGTGAGTTCCAGGATGGGCAAAGCTGTCACAGAAAACCTTGTACTGGGGGGAGGGAACCCACAGAACCAAGATCAGACAAGGCCATGCCCTGTTTTTCATCCCAAGAACAAAGTTTTCCAGTGCCAGTCCACAGGCACACAAGCCCTCACAGCCTGATGTCCCCAAGCACGGCTAGCTGGGACTGCCACAGGGAGACAGGCTCACAGCGCACCCAGTGAGCTTCACAAGTGAGTATCTGACAGCCCAGGCTGGACGATAAGAGGTTTCCTTCCCATCTCCAAGGATGTAGAACCCAGGACAGCCAAGCTTAACACAACATGAACTTCTAAGTTTTGAAAACTGCTGTGGTTACTTATTCCTGAGATGGCATTTAGTGTCTCTTTCCACCAACAGCGAAATACACACACACACACACACACACACACACACACACACACACACACACAGAGTCTCAATATTGGCCAGAAGCAGTAAGTTCCATGTGGTCACAAGCCCAGAAGACATGACAGGCCAAAGGCCCATCGTATCACTCTAAGTACATCTGAGCCACGTGAAAATGAGCTTCAGCCACAATGAGCACTGACCATCACTCATCTTAAAAAATAAGAAATAATAAGTGAGACCCAAAGCTGTTATGAATACTCCAGAAGTCCCAGAGGATACATGGAGACTCACATGTGTCATTTACTTTGCTAAGAACTATGTGTGTTGTTGCTAGGTGATGCCTATTATAGAAAGAGAGCCCATGATTGCCTTTTCTGTCTTGAAGAGTACCCAGTCAAACATCCAAAAACTAAAGGTGAGAACTCTACAACTCAATCACTGAGCTCCCGTGACTGACAGCAGAGGGGCGGGGCTTACCAGCTAACTTGAAAAACATGTTTTCAGCTGTGTAAAAGGTGTGTGATGACCAAGGGATCTTATTAAAATAAGATTCTGATGTGACAGGCCTGAAAATGCCAGTGTTCATGGACCAGATGCCACGTGGGTATGGCTGGTGTCGGCGGAAGGGTCATTTTTTAACGTCATGCTAGTGGACTTACTCTTAAAGCAGATGCCAAGGGGCCTGGGGGCATGGCTCCATGGGTGAAATTGCTTGCCAAACAAAGTGATGATGTAAGCTCAAGCCCCAGAACACAAGTGTAAAGGCCAGGCACAGTGGCCAGTACTAGTAAAACTAAACTAAGGAGGCTGAGACGGGAAGGTCTCTAGAGCTTACTGGCCAGTCAGTTTAGCTAATACGTGAGCCCCGGGCACTAGCTACACATTTGTCTCAAAACCCAAGATAGACAGCATCTGAGGTTGACTTCTGATTCCACACACACATAGACAGGCACACATTCACACACACACACACACACACACACACACACACACACAGAGAGAGAGAGAGAGAGAGAGAGAGAGAGAGAGAGAGAGGAAATGGGAAATGTGGATGCATTGTTCACCCTATATTAACAAGAGGCACATAAGCAACCTTCCCGATGGGCTACAAGTACCACCCCAATTCTCGAGCAGGATAGCAGCTGGCAGAAAAGCCTCCCCAGCAGAGACCAGTGCTCCCTATGGTTAAAATCCATCTTATGAGACCTGACTGCTCGGAGAACAGTTCATGACCTGCAGCTATAGGATAAAGGGAAGGAAGCAATAAAATAACACCGCATAGCAATTTATGGAGCACTTACATAAGATCACAGTCAGAGGCGAACCTGGATGCCAACCGAGCTGACTGCAGTGCCCACGCTCCCAGCCGCTCAGCCCCTCTGACTGGCATGAGGCATCACGGAGATGAAGAGCTGGAGAAAGGCTTCAAAGCACACACTGCTTGTAAACCCATGACCCTGAGCAAACCTCATTCCTGCCTCCGTGCCTTTCATATGGGCTCACAATGGTACCTACCTCTCTGCTTGGGTTTTCTAAGGATTCAAAGGAGTGTCTGAAGCAAGCTCTTGAGACAGCATCTACCACATAATAAAATGCTTCGTTTCATGTTTTCCCAAAAATGGTAATTAAGAAAACGTTGTTGCCGAAGCCCAGGAAACAGAACAGAGCCAGAGAGGGCGCCTGCAGGGAGAAGTTTCTGGACCTACGCTGAAATGATGACCCTACAGCTCCGGAGACATCCTCTTTCCAGTGACCACAGAGGCCAAATGGAAAGGTACGCCCTCAACTGGAACCAGAACTGCAAACACCTGACCCGACCCCCAAATACTGTAGGGAGGGGTAACAGCGCCCAACAGTGCGAGGTAGCGCACGGTAGTTGACCTACACTGTAAAACCCACCAGCCCGTCCACCCTGAACACACAGTGAAGCCCTTTAAGGGCGTTGACATGCTGTGTGTTCTTTCCACGGAAAGAACAAATGGCAAGCAAACGCCTCCGATGCTGCCCGCTCAGCCTTGGAAGGGAGAACCTCCCGTCACTGTCTAATGGAGACAGAGACAGTGACTGATACTATGGGTGTCCCATCCGTAGGCCAGCAGGAGGCTTCTGGCAGGGAAGTTCACTCAGTATCTATCACACTGACCAAGAGCTGCCAGTTCTAGCTGATCACGGCCAAGAGAAGGCCAGGGACACTGGGCAAAGCAGCTTCTTCCGTCTTGAACACACTGCCCAACAGTGAGAGAAAGCAGAGATGCACCTGGGGATAGACGCATCTATTGTAGGGTTTTGACCAAGACGCTCAAGAGAAATGAAAATATGACACTTCGTACAACAGAGCAGGCTTGTGTCCTATTGGAAGTACATCTTTGACCATAGGCCCACTCTTCGTGTTCAATATCACGTGGTAGACTACCTATCAACACCTAGGCTTCCTTCTTTCCTTACTGACCACATCCCAACTGTTTTAAGACCACCGTGTACCCAACTAGGTACTGAAAGCATGGTACAGTGGTAGAGTGCTTGCCTACGACATGTGAGGCTCTCAGTTCAACTCCCAGCACCACACACGCACAGAGAGCAATCTGCGGTGACCAGCGCCCTCTCTAGCCTACAGTGGTCATGTAGCCATTCTGACAACTGAGCTGGAGACCCCATGACTTACAAGGTTTCACATGGAACTTTCACAAGGGGAGCCTTGGCTGTCACTGGGTATCGGCACAGGAAAGCAACCTGAGACAGAACAGCCATGCACACTGAAGTCTTACACCACATGCTAGGCCACAGAGACATCACATGAGACCAGGGTGACATGAGCCCCTGGGCTATCCAACCTCAGACTCTTGTACAAGAGAAAATTAAAACTCACACTTGCTTAACGCATTGGTTCTTCTGTTGAGTGGCTGGCTGGACATGTTATAAAACTTACAAAAAGCCTTTAACCAAGGTGTTCGGTTGGATAGGTGCCATGAACTAAAGAATTCATCTCATGCATACACAACTTTCTAACACACAGAGACAGTGTAGAATAAAAAAAAAAAAACATAGATTCTGGATGGTTCTCTGCCACCAACATGAGAATGCTGTGGGCCTACTCCTGTGTGCATTAGAGTCTCGGTGTAACTCTATGCACCGCCCTGGGAAGAAAATCCCGGGAAAATGGAATGAAACAGCATCTAACCACTTAAGTCAAATACTGCACACCAACCGGCCGGGTGACACCTGTCAAGGTATTTATGTTCTCTGCGCCTAGGTTTCCTCAAGTGCAAAATGGAATAACAGTTCCTGCCTCGATGGTCGTTGTCTTATTACAATGACTTGATACTTATACGATACCTATCCCTGTGTGTGTTAATATTTACCAGGCATCAATTCATATCGTGGTGAAACTGGTAATGGTGTAGTCAAAGTTAATAAAAAAAGCCAGGTGGGCGTGTTTATTCAGCACACTGCATTCTTTCTTAACATGAATCTCTAATATTGACATAAGCCCAGGCTGTAGATGCAGCTGAGTATAGACAGTGCTCTTCACAATGCTCATAACTGCCACACGCACAGTCACACAACATCAAGAGTGGCAACATCTACGTGACAAGCTACTTGTCACGGGATGTATTTACAGAAAGACTAGCAAAGACAGCTTAAAAACAGCCCCTAAGCGAATAAGTAGCATATGTCAATTGTTTATTTAAAAAAAAATCATACCTGTGAGACATTATAGCAAGAAATCGTCACTTAACATGCATGCAATCTGCAAGGACATGCCCCTTGTCATTCAAGAGTTAGGCAAGTATTTTCACTTTTTACCTTTCTTTAAGATTCTAACATGGAATGCATCTAGGTCCTCCTATGAGGTCAAAGGGCACAGAATTTGTAGAATGCTGGTATGTAACTTGATAAGCAAGCTTCAAGGGTCCTGAGCCTCGCACAGCTGTTCATTCTGGACATCCGAAACCCTTTTCCAGATGAAAGAAACCTCAACCAAGCTGGAAGGCCAGAGGCCAAATATTCCCCAAAACATGTTTTAACCTTTCTTCCTTTTAAATCAGTAATAATAATAACAGGATGCGAATTAACCCCATCCTAAGGAAGGATGAAGGAAAAAGGGGGAGGGGTCCATCTATCTATATCGAGGGTGTGACTCACTTCATCACCCTCCTGTTGCCTGTGACCATTTTTCTGGTTGTACATTATCAAGTAGGCAGGCACAGGCACAGGCAAGCCAGGGTCACACCCCCTAGAACAGTACCATTACAACAGAGATAGAATGTGAGCCACAGCATTGGCCATGCCAGTGCAAAAACATAGAGGCCATTAATTAAGAAAATTAAAAAGAGAGCGGCTGGCATTCTATTTAGTAATAAATGTTATGCAAAATACCATCACGTCGACGTGTAATAAACACTAAAGTTGTTAACGTTTCTCGTCCTTCCTCGCGCTGTCTTCAAATGCTAGTGTGTTGCACATGTTGCACACAGCAATTGCGATCAGCCAGTGCAGCCATCTGTGCCATCCCTCAGCAAACTAAACCGGGGCGCCTGGTACTGCCTTGAGTACCAGTTACACTTCGTGTCAAAGGGACTGGGCTTAAAATAACTCTTAAGCCTACTGTTGCTGACGCTGTGGTTTTACTGCGCACCCTGGCAAAGTCACCAAGACCCGTGTCTCTGTATCACAGGGTCCTGGAAATTCTGGCCACTAGGAGTACTACTTCCTAAGAAAGTATGCTGTACCGCCTCCAAGAGAAGATGGGAGCGATGGGAAGGACACACACCGGGACATTCCTTCCAGTGGCCTACATACACTGACTTGAGACGCTGACTTGAGAAAAGACAGGAAGAGTTTCCGTTGTGGCACAGCCATGGGCAAGGGCACTCTGAAAGATGACCTGGACACATCAGCATCACCTACTTCTTATGTCTACTGGGATGAACAGAAAGCAAAGTCAGAGCATTCAGTCAAGTGTGAAACACGCCACAACTCCAGCAGTAACTGCACAGAAAGGGTGCCCGCTCCGCACCTGGAAGACTAAGTAGGAGGAGAGGAAGGACAGTAACTCGAAACGAAGGTTGAAAGTGAGGAGGTGGGACACCCTGAGAGGTTTCAGGGGACTCCTGTTCTGTTGGAAGAGGACAAACAGAGTCGAGCCCCCTCTGGCAACTATCCCTAGTAAGGATGAGAGAAACGAGAAAGTAACAGAGACTCCCCCCTCCCATCCCCGCTGCACTCACTGCCCAGCACCCACTGGGTTTCCTCTTCCCGAGCACCATCCAAAAAGAACTACAGTTCCAGACACTGCTCTCTCTCTCAGGCCTTAACTGGCCTCCAAATGCTGCGCCGCCGCCGGGAGTCTTGACGCCTCTGGAGCCGAGTCCCCGCCTCTGCGGGAGTCCTGGCGCTGGGATTCTCTCAGGCTCGAAAGCCAAAACTCGCCCTCTCCAACCCAAACAGACAGGCTGGACCGGCCGCAGGAGTCTCCTAAGTCTACCTGCCCAGCCGCCCGGCCGGTCACGCCCGCGGGCTGCTCCGGGCCCGCAGCCTGCACTAGCTCCAGCGGCAATCACCCACACAAAGACGCCTTGTGTCTGCGCTTGGGCGACAGGCAGCAGGTCCGCGGGCACCGTACCCGAGCGGGACAGAGAGGGTGCCCTGGCGCCAAATCCCCTAGTCCCGCACGCCCGGCCCATCATCTTTCACGGAAAGGCCACACCACTGTCCCCTGGCTTAAATACGGGTGTCCCGTCCGCGGCACACAACGCGCACCCCCACCCAAAGGAACCGCTCGGAGCAGGCGCACCAGCTAGGGGCGCACAGGCCGCTCGGCAGAAGTTTGCTTTGTCGCCCGCAGGAGGGGCCAAGAAGCACCCCGGAGCCCAACCCCCGGCCCGCCCCATCTCCCGGGCTGCGGGGAGCGGGGGTGGGGGGGTCCTCTACGGCCCGCTCACCTCTAGTCCAGTCCACCACTTGTTTGGGACTCCACTTGGTCACGGGCTCCATGGTAAGCGACTTCACTGCCCGCTGGGCTGGGAAGGCGGCGGCGGAGTGCTGCAGCCTGCGCCCGCGGTTGTCCCCTGCGCGCCCTGGGCGTCCGCTCAAGCCTGCATGGCCGCGGTCAGCGCGCCATCCCGCTGTGGTTCAGCCAGGGCAGCGCGGTCCTGGGCCCCTGCGCACCGGGCAGCTGGGTCCGGTGTCGGCTGCTGCTCCAGCTACCGCCGTCCAGCTGCGGTTCGCACAAGCCGCTCAAGGATGCAGCCGCTCCTCCGCGATCGCCGCCACAGCGGGCGCACGGCTGCGACCTCAGACTCCAGGCAGGGGACTGACTCTTCCTGGCCGGGCGGGACCTTCGAGCTCGGCTGGCCCTCCGCGGCCCCGGCGGGCGGCCTCAGAGGTCCCCCGGGGTCTCCACTCCCTCGTGCGCCGGCGCCTCGAGCCTTCCCGCCAGCCGATCCCACCTCCTGCGCCACCGTCGCAGGCCGCCCGGGCGGGGAAGGACGCAGAGCGTGCGCGCTCGAGTTGCAAAGTTTCAGCTCTGCCCGGGGCTCCCGGGAATAAAAGAGGGGGCGGGGCCGAGCGGGAGCAACACGTGGGAGGGGGCGGGGCCGAGCGGGAGCAACACGTGGGAGGAGGCGGGGCGGCGACCTTGCAGAACGCTGCTTACTTTCTCCGCTGCAGCCCAGCTCGCACGCCCGGGTTGCACTTTTCCTTTGGAGAAGGCGAGGTGATGCGACCGCCTGAGCTCTGGAGAGCAGGTTAGCTCCTGAGAGGTCCCAGCCTGGTGGGAGCCGAACAGTCCGAATCCTTGTGACCAGTTTTTTTTCTTTTGCTTGTTTGGTTTTGTCTGTTTAAGCAAAAACCTGTGTGTTGTCGTTTTAAAAGCTTCCGATCAAGATCTTGCTCAGCCATTCGGGCCGTCTTCATTTTGGGTTTCCTAAAGGAGATCAGTTACGTGTGTCGGACAAGAAGTCCAGTGCACCGACTCTTCGGTTTAGTTAACAGCAGAGTGGCGGTTCTTCGGAGTTGTGTTTTGCCATACTTTCAAAATGACCTAACTCTCGATTCGGATTAGTCATTAACCCTGAGGCGAAATTTGTCAGCGAGCCAAAAAGGAAAAAAAAAAAAAAGAAAGAAAATAAAAATGCCCAAGTTTCCGCCTCTGGCAAGGGGAGGAGAGCCCTTTCCACACTGCAAGCCTCAATTTGGAAGCAGAGCCTGGGTCTGGGGAAAAGCCTGTAACCGGTGTTTACCTCCCCCGGCCCTCCCGGCCCTACCTCCCACACACACGCAGACACTCTTTTTGGCCCCTGTTGAGTCTTCTTTCAATTATAGTTATTGATTTCCATCTTCCCCTTGGCAACTATTACCCCTATCCAGGGCAGAGGCTGCTTGATATTGGGTAGGCAGCCGTGAATCTGTTCTCCTACTTCGACTACCTAGCTCCCCGCCTGAATGAGTGGTTGCCCTTTATTCATTCAGTAAACACCCGCAGATGCATCCTTTCCAACCACTTGCGTTCATTCAATATTTGTCGTGTTGGGATAGGTGCCACTTAGTACATGTGACAGTCAAGACTAGCTAGCACCTGTGTGTGTGTGTGTGTGTGTGTGTGTGTGTGTGTGTGTGTGTGCTGGGTGTATAGTGTGTAAACCACCTTAGCCCTCCTGTATAATTCACCAATACAATAGAGAGATACAACTATCAAAAATAGTAATTTTTTTAAACCAGAAGTAATTAGCCAACCCAGAAACTTGGCAAAGGCCACGAGAAGATTCCTGGTAGAATAGTTGCCCTCTTTTTAGAAATGATCTTTGGCCTGCCTCTTTCCGTAACCATCTTTAGGGCCACAAGAGAGAGAACCATCTTGACCTTTGCTCAGAGGGAACTGTTAAAGACAGTTTCGGTAATCACCATATATATGGTCAGGATGACCAAACAAGTAATTCATCTACAAAACAGTGCTGCTGCTTGCGGAAGGGGGCGCAACAATAACTTGGTTGACATAATGTGAATCAGGGGGGTAGAAATGACAGAATCACAAAGAGAATCAGTGCTGCAGATTTTGTTGTAGAATTTTCCTTGATGTTCTCTAGTGCCTTTGTATTCATTGGAGCATTAAAAGCTGGAATTCTAGAGTCCGGTTTGCAGAATATTGTCTCACGGTCAATACAATCTACCCTCTCGTCGAACGCAGATACAGACTATGCAAAGAAGAAAGCCACGTTAAGATCTCCAACCTGCAAGACCAATTAACCATCTAAATGAATTAGCCATCCATTTGCCCCACCAGTCCGGCAGGCTAATTACTATGTAAATAAGACCTTCTACCTTAATTACAGCTGTTAGCATGTGAAAGTTTTAGGGTGTACTAACTGCCTGCAGAAATGCAAACTTTCAACAGAAAGTTTGGCATATCAAAGAGGTGGAATTTTAGATGAGCAGCCACAGAAATTGATGTGTATACAAGAGAGAGAGAAAACAGTCATTGACACAGTTGCCAGTTTTCTTTCAGCTTGTCCCTGTGGCCTTGTAGCTTTGTCCCCCCCCACCCTTCAGCAGGAGCACCTCCCTCCTCCCCACCTTGACACCCGCCAGGGCTCCTCCCACATAGCTAGGATCTGAACAAACCTTTTGATTTTAACCTGATGCATTCATTACCATTCTGGTCCTAGAACCCATCCTCCTATATTCCTCTCCTTTTCTTTGTGAGCCTCCTTTCGGATTCTGGTCAGTTACGTAATTAACGATGTCGGGAACTCTTGTTACACACTGAACTGAGGAAGATTTAAAAAAAAAAAAAAAAAACACGCAGTGAGCCGTTCCTGGACATCTTGGTACTTTCCCAGGGAGGGTTTCTTCCGTGGCCTTTAATCAGAAGACAAGGCCCAGGGGGAGCAGAGGGACCTGGACAAGGGAGTCTGGGAATCAGTTTCACATTAAGAATTTGAGTCTTTGTTATCTTAATTTGAGAAGCAGAAACTAAGCACTCTGGAGACGTAGCTCGTACTATAACTACTGGATAAACACAGCAGTAAAAGACCCTGCACCTGTCTGTCCCTGCTGCAAAACACTTCCCATAGCGAAAGAAATGCTTCAGTCTCCTCTCAGCTGAGGGACCCTCCCTATGTGGTGATTCTATCATGTTTCTTTCCCGTACTATTCTCAGAACATTTAAGATCATTTCATTTCCTCCCGCATATAAATTGTCTCCTGTTGTCTATCTCTTTAACTTGAAAGGCAGCAAAGGATTCTGCAAATTCCCACCTGTGAAACATCCTCCAGTGGGGGGGGGGGGACAAGTGTTCTTATCTATGACATCACCTGGCTTCCAAGTCATCAGTTAGCTCAATTAACCCCTGCTGCTGCTGAACTTGGCTCCCACCCAATGGGTCTGGATCCTTCACACCGTGGTAATGAGATTACCTCCCTAAATACACAAGCGTCCCATCAGATAATCCAATCCGTGAGATTCTCAAACATTTTTTTCATTGAAATGAACGAAGCCTCACTTGCTTGAAGCCTTTTGATCTTTCCAGAACCTTAATGATATCACCCTGCACACAGCAGGAGAGCTAATGCTGGCCTCCCTCTTACTGACGCCTGTCCATGTCTCACAGACCAGGGAGCATCTTAATTTTAGGCTGGATCTGAGATCAAGTTGCCCAGGCTGACCTTGACCTTGGTTTGTAGCCCACCTGAGCCGTGAACTTTTGATCCTTGGCCTCAGGCTCCAAACTGGCAGGTATTAGCAGTGTAGCCCACCAGGCTTGCTTTCAGTGATGTCTTTCCCAGTGCTTGGGAAAGAACCTGGGGCCTTGCATACACATTTCAGGCAAGTGTTCCTTCCCTGCCTCCACTATCTTAAACCATATTCAGAAGAGCTGATTCTAATAAACAAACACTGACCGCTGTTTCGAGCTTTTCAACCTTCCTAATGCTGTGACCTTTTAAAACAATCCCTTGTGTTGTGGAGACCCCACACACACACACACACACACACACCCACCAACCATAAAATTATCTCCTTGCCACTTCCTAACTGTTTTGAATCGAGTATAAATATCTGATATGCAGGATATCTGATGTGTGACCCCCAAAGGAGTCAGGCCCCACAGATTGAGAAGCACTGACCTAGAGGCATATTTTGGGAGAGTTGCCACATGAAGCAATACCCACAAATAGTCAAGCCTCTCCCCCTCGAGTGCTAAAGCAGCTAGCGGAGTGCATTGCATAAACAAGGGACAACCAGTCCCATATCCCTCACCCCTTGGATGCATGGCCCTCTCTGTCACAGCTATTAGGTTGCAGAGTGTCTAACAAGAACGGAACGTCATCCCCTGCCAGTTGTCCTTACCGCTCCATATGATGCAGATTCTCTGGACAGGGAAATATGACCCCATCCGTTTCAGACTTATGGTCCTTGTTTCCAACACTACGGCAAAGCCACAGGGTGAGAGAGCGTGGAGACCATCCTAAAGTCTTTTGGAAAAATCATGTGATTCCAAGCAACCCTTGAGCGTTAGAAATAAAACACAGGTTTGACTATCATAATACTCTAGGATGGGCAGGACAGGCAAAATTAATTGCCTCTGACCTGCTTCATATTTTCTTATTTGAATTGGTTTAACAGAAATATTTTCCAAGACTATTTCAAGGCAAATAGGAGCCAAGCCTGGTAGCGCACACCTTTGATCCCAGCACTTGGGAAGCAGAGGTAGGCTGATCTCTGTGAGATCCAGGACAGCCAGGGCTATAGAGAGAGACCACGTCTTGAAAAACAAACAAACAAAACAGCATCAAATTAAGTAGGAATATATGTATTCAAATACTCAGACCTATAATGAAACTTTTTTTTATGAGCATTGAATTCAGTCTAAGTGTTCATTCATTCTTCCATTACTAGCAAAAAGGCATTTAAAGGAGGCCAATTTCTGCCAGTCTCAATTTATTTAAATGCTGCAGTCCAGTAATTTGTAATAACTCATGTAGATTCTGGCTAAAAGCACATTGATTCATGCTTCTCCCTTGGTTTGGTTTTCTTTTTTTTTTTTTCCCTTTTTTTTTTTTTTTTTTTTTTTTTTTTTTTTTTTTTGAGACAGGGTTTCTTAGTGTAACAACCCTGGCTGTCCTGGCACTGACTGTGTAGACTAATCTGGCCTCGAACTCAGAGATCCACCTGCCTCTGCCTCCTGAGTGCTGGGATCCTGCACCACCACCACCCTGCATGCTTCTCCTTAGATATATGAGCCAGAGTGGGACAATGTTTCCTAACTTTCCAAGTTAACCGGGCACATCAGGAAACTAGGTAAGCATTTAGGGTGAGGGACAGGCAGAAATAAAAAGGATGTATTAGAAACACAGCAAGTGTCAGTATACATCACAGGGAAAGGTTGGAGGTAAGAACCAACCTGTGTTCCCCAGCAGGAGTCAGGTGAATCTACAGGCTTCTGAGATTGTCTTAAAGGTCTCCTTGAATGGGAGGCCTTGCATTTACTACTGCAGAGTCAGCAAAATGGCGACTGAACTCCACAACCAGCTCACAAACAATGCTAACAGTCATGGCTGCGATATTCATTCTAGAAAATGGACGGGGGGGGGGGGGCAATCACTCTTTTTTTAGGTTCCATGTAAATTCTGCTTCTAGTGGCAGAGGTGTGGAGGTACAGGCCCATTTTCTTCCCCCTTTCCAGGACTTAGTGAGAGGCAGGCAGATCTTTGTGACTTCAAGGCCACCCTAGTCTACATAGTGAGTTGTATGTAGGGTGGCCAGCAGAGATATGTAGAGAGACCCTGTCTCAAAAAAAAAAAAATTCTTTCACCTTAAATTTCTTAGTTCTAGCGGAGAGAAAGCAGTTGCTGGGGGCAGCTGAGGGGGACAGATTTTCAAACAACCTGCAATAATTTCTTCCCATTGTTGTACAGCTACGTGGCTTAACGGGGTCGTATTAAAGTCACTGGTAAGTCGGTTTGGGATGCATTGGCTTTAAAACTGAAATAGGGCAGTGATAAGTAAAGACATGTGTGTGTGTGTGTGTGTGTGTGTGTGTGTATGTGTGTGCGCGCAGAGATGGGGCAGTAAGGTTCCTTTGTCTCAGAAGCTTTCTTATCCGTATCTAAGGACCCATTCAATTATTGTCCACCATGCGCAGCTGAATACCTTCCCTGCTAAACTGGCTCTTTCTTCGGTAATATAATTTCCTCTGTGTTTGTCTGTGGCAGTTATTGTGTCTCCCACTTTCTATGCCCTCACGGGACACTAACCACGTCACTGTAAGTGCTGGCAGTGTAGTTTGTCGGTCCAGTCTAAAGCAGCTTTTAGAAGCCTGTCTGTGCTTACCTCATTATCCATCCAACAAAGAGTTGAATGTCTACCACCGTCCCCTATTGTACAAGAGGTGTTAATGGAAAAAAAATAAAACAGTTAGATAATATAGATAGACATTTTTTTCCTAAAATAAGATGTGACTTCAGTAAGCTGCATCATTGCCCTCGTCTTATGGTGGCTGACGAGGTCATGTGTGAATATAGAGCTGGGGCTGGATTGTGTCGGAGAGAAGCAAGCTACAGGAGTTCTAGTGACTCCTCCAGGAGAAAAGGTAGTGCCGGGTCTCGTGTGGGCTGGTTGAGCTAAACCCAGATTGGCTGACGTATCCCTAAGAAGACACTCTAGGAAGTAGTAAGCAAACAAACAAGAGCGTGGACGAGGAAATGAGTGTGCATAAATTAGTGAACCGGAGACACGAAAGCTAAGAACCAATCATGAGGAGGTCCAGCCTTGAAAATGGCACTTAGGTTCCTTCCAAAGTCTTGCTGCCTGTGTCAATAAAGAATGAGCTAACAGCCTTATGTTAGGAAGAGGGGGCAGCGGCCACAGGTGTGTAGGTGGTGTGATGGGATTCATCCAGAAATAGCCACATCTGTCCTGTGGTCCATAATTTCAAAAGCTAAGATACAGGAGTAAACTCATGAGTCAGGTTCAGGTCAGCCTCAAAACAAGCAGAACTCTGGTGAGAAGAAAGTCATTTGACAGACAGACAGATAGCAAATAGGTATGTAGATGGTTAGTAGATTAGTAGTTAAATGATAAAACACAGATAGAAGATGGGTGGATGGATAGATAGATAAAAATAGATGAACATAATAGATGTTTATGCATGACTTATCCATATACATATATAATAGTAATTTTCACATTAAACAAGTACCTTTTATTAAAATTTTAGAATTCTGGGTGGTGGTGGCAAAGACCTTTAACCCCAGCACTCGTGAGGCAGAGGAAGGTGGATCTCTATGAGTTGGGGGCCGGCCTGATCTACAGAGCAGGTTCCAGGACTGCCAGGGCTACACAGAGAAATCCTGTCTTGAAAAATAAACCAAAACAAAACTTTAAAATGAGGGAGGAAAGTCTGACTCCAGCCCACATATTTTCCTTTCCTCAGAGTTAGCCCTTCAAGGACAAGGAAACAGAGGCACTTATACTCCAGCTCTGCTCAGTAGGAGATCGACCTCTCCAGGGGAGAATTCATTCCCTGGCATGAAGCAGGCTACATCAGCCAAAGAAAGCTGCCAGACAGACAGAGGTTGCTACTGTCAGTAGGTCAGGGAGATGGTAAGGCTGAGAGGAAATAAAGGGCACAGTTGCTAATTACATATGCCATGTTATAGAGTACACAACCACCTGACTGACACACCAGTATGGGGACACCATCAGCCTTCTCTGGCTCTGACCCTCCTCCCTATGAGCAAAAAAAAGCATCTGAGATCCTAACAAGAAAGGCTCACTCGGAACCCCAGCAAGCCTTCTAGACTGTGCCAAGTAGCTGGAACCTCCGAACACCTCAATTAAAGATATGCCAAAGTCCTGACCCCCTCAGGGTCAATGCCTCCTACCTTATTTGGAAATAGCATAAACACAAGCAAGTGAAAATGAGCCCTAATGGAACAGTGTTGCAATTTTTAATAAAGTAAATGTGGACACAGAAACAGACACTGGGAGAAGACAATAGTAGGAAGAGTCAGAGAAAACACGGTCATCTCCAAGCCTTGAAGGAGCTGAGCTTGCACACATCCTGATTTGGATGCTCGGCCTTCAGAACCATCACACAGTAAGTCTACTGTTTAACCTGCTCAATTTGAGTTACTTTGTCTTGACAGATTTAGCCAAAGAATTCACTGTTTGATAGCCCCAGGCTCACATCCAGTGCCTGGATGAGGTTCTTCCCAGGTTCCTCCTCCCACAGGCAAGGAGAACTCCCAGTCTCAGGGTGTAACTGTGTAGCAGAGAATTAGTTGAACCAGGCATTCACAAACTTCTATCAAAGTCCTCCACGCATGGAATGGCACTAGGGATGGAGATAAAACAGGGGAAAGGTTCTGAGCTTACGGATGCTAACACTCCAAAAATACTCTACACTCAGTCAAGGAAGTCTGCATCCAACCCCACATCTGACAGAGGGCTAATATCCAAAATACATAAGGAACTCAAGAACTCAAGCAAACCAAATAATCCAATCAAAAATAGAGTACAGATCTAAACAGAGATTTCTCAACGGAGGAACCTCAAACGCCCGAGAGACACTTAAAAAATAAAATGTTCAACATCTTTACCATCAGGGAAAGGCAAATCAGAATGACTCTGAGATTCGGTCTTAGACACAGACTCATTCTATTTTCAATGTTGATTGTAGTCAAAAGTTTAAGATGGCTCAGTCGGTCAAATGCTTGCTGTGAAAGTATGAGGACCTGAGTTCATATCTCTAGCGCCACACATAAAAAGCAGGCATGATAATGCAAGTCTGTAACCCCAGCACTGCCAGACTAAGGTGGGAGGACCCCTGGGCCTTGCTGGCCAGCCAGTCAAGCCAAACTGGTGAGCTCCAGGTTCATAAAGAGAACTTGTCTCAAAAATTTAAGATGGAGAGAGGTTGGGGAAAACACCAGATGTCAATCTCTGACCTCTGTATACATCTGTATACATACACACAAACACATACACCACATGCAGAAACACACACGAAGCAATAAAAGCTATTTTCGAAAGGGATCTGTTGAATTCATAGTCTCCAAGAGCCATATATGAAACTCCTGGATCCCAGTACCTGCGAATGGATTTTGGAATAAGGTTTTGCAGAGACAGCCATGATACTGTTGTCTAGACCAGATACTGAGCCAATCCTCACACTCCATCATCTGTCTCTTCTTTCAGACATCTGAACCACAGGTACATGGGTGCTGGGGATTCAAACTGTGTCCTCATCCTTGCACAGAAAGCGCTTAACCAAGCGATCCATCTCCACCCCCCTCCCAGGCCCCAAGGCTGCTTTTCTTAATTATTATATTGCTTTTGTCCAAATGCCAAGCTCTCCTAAGGAAACGCAAGTGATTAGGTTTAAAATAAGGAAATGCCTAACAGCATAGTCACCAAAAGTCAATCTGTAGATGTACCTGTAAATAATCAACATTTTAGGACTGCTAAGTGTGACCCTGCTCATTAAGTGATAGCCTCTTCAGATTATGTGTGACCCTAAGTGTGGTTTGGGACTCATTGGGCCCTAAGACCTTCCCGGGAGCTTCATATGGTCAAAAGTATTTTCAGTGATAGTTATGTTTTTGTCAGTAGAATTTTCCAGATTCTGCCTGAGGTGCTGCTGCCTTGCCACAGACTGGGCATGTACGCAAGGATATGTCTTCATCTGTTCCAGATATAATACACTTGCATAAATATAAAATGCCTCTCACAATTTTTTGTGTGATAATGTCTTTATTTTTCAACATATTATTTCCAGGGTAGGGAGATGGCTTGCTCAGTCAGTGAAATGCCTGTCACACAAACATGAAGGTCTGAGATTTACCAGTACCACTGAAGAGCTAACGCAGTGGCTCGTGCCTGTAACCCCGATGTTTTGGGGGGGCAAGCAAATATCTAGAGTTTATTGACAAAGCAACCTAGCTGAATTGATGGTCTCCAGGTTCAGTGAGAGATGCTGGCACAGAAAATGATGTGGAAAGCAATGGAGGAAGACCTCCAACTCTGACCTCGTGCCTGTGTACTTGTACCTGCACCCACACGTGCATGTTCCCATATGAACACATACATGCTCCCACACTGACATGCTATTTCTGTTAACATCATCGCAGCTAATTTAATGAATCATAAGTATTTCAGAATTTTCTTGGTTTTAACTTCTGTTTGGAGTAATACTGGCAGGTAAAATCCACAGAGACCCTGCACGAAAAAGTTGTTTGGGTCCCACATCAATTTTAAGACCGTGGTGAGACCACTGAACTAAACCCTGGAAACCCACCCATTTGGTGACATGTATCACCTTGACTAACCCTTCAGAGAAATAATCCCAACCTGGAAATCACATAGCAAGAGTAAAAACCAAGTTGGGGGTGGGTCCCTCCAAATAACGGCTACCCTCTAATGTCGTGTTCTAAAAGCAACAGGTTTTGTTTTGTTGCTTTGTTTTGTTTATTGAGACATGGCCTAACTGTGTATCCCTAGCTGGCCTAGAACTTGCTCTATAAACCAGGCTGGTCTCGAACTCATGGAGATCCACTTTGCTCTGCCTCCTGAGTGCTGGAACTAAAGGCTTGCACCACCACCACCACCCAACAATAGGCTCTTATCCCATTAGATTAAGAAAGAACAGAATTAACAGATATTTCATCTGTTACTTTACAGGCAACACTAAGATAAAATCAGCAGAACTTAGAACCCAGCTATTCAAACCGAAGGAAAGCTAACAAGGATTGCTTGAGAAAGTGGGTTTTGCAGCCCTCCACATTCTTTACAAAACAGAGCTGGCTACACAGGATACCAGAAAATTGGATCGAAGTTTTCTCAACTTTTCCAACTTGTAGTTAGCAGTTCTTGAGATGGAAAACAGCCCCTTAAGAGAGCCCAGATGAGCGTTGTAACATGTAACCGACTGCTCAGAGGTAAACAGAGTGAGTGTACCCACCCCCCTCTACCCTGAGCTCACAGCTTTCCCACTCCCCAGCCTTCTGTCTTTCTTGGCTTGAGACAGGGGTCTGGTTTAGCCACTTGGTAGCCCTAGAGCTCAGCTGTACCACCCATACCTTCTCACTGACCCGCTATTCACTCATTCACAAATGGGGTTGACGATGCGCCTAGCCCACAAGGGAGTTCTCTGGAGTTGTTATAGCTCCGGGCAAAATTTAGTGTGCAGTTCTAGAATCTACATCAATATGGAGCATGCACATGAGGCCGAGCGTATACCGATAGGGGAGTCAGGGTGCCCCTGACAGTTTCCTCACAGCGATCCAGGTGAGGGACTCAGCTTTGGGACAGTGGTTGAAGTGCCAGGCTGAGGGCTGTTCTGGTGTTTGTGACCAGCTGTCTCCTTCCTCTCTCTCCCTCACCAGCACACCCAGCCACAGCTCAAGGACTCTGGGGGGTCAACTCTTTGCCTTCATAAAACCTCACATTCTCAAAGAGTCACCCCTAAACTCTGACTTCCTTCCCTTTCCAGCACGGGATCGGTGGGCTCTAACCTGACTGCTGAGCTGCACTGCCTAAGACTGAGACCCTCTCCAGCCAACAGCTCTGGAGCTGACTCCGAGGTTCAGCGACCGACGTGTGTGGCAGAGGGGCACTCTGGGGAGACAGAGGAGACAGTGTGCAGTAGAAGGTGAGTGCGCAGGAGCAGAGTCCAGGCTTGGCGCATTCCCAGGTAAGAGGCCCTCAAACACCCTGTAAGGAAATGAAATCAGCAGGAGGTGAAGACAATGACAGAGAGGAATGGCAAGTTTCAGGGGAACATTCTGGTGGGATTCAAAATGCACGGAAGACAGGAATAAGGAGGAATCTATGAGTCTTTCTTACAAAAACATAATTATAATTATGTCATTTACATAAAATGCTAAACACCTATGCCTACCCACCGCGTCCCTCTGCAGCAAGATGTTCTGCTCGTTGGGTGGTGTGAGCTCATTCTTGCTCTTCTCCTTGGTGCTAGCTAACAGCCACACCTGGCGCTCATGTAACCTATTATCCCATTGACCATCAGCTTCCTGTCCAAAGCAATACTAATACCATGACACATCCACTGAGTCTGCAAATCAGTGTGTGTGTGAGCACACACGCATGTATATGGATGTACCCATGTATATATATATATGTGTGTGTGTGTACTGTATGTGTGTCTGTGTATATATGTATGTGTGTAAGTCTTTGTCTCTGTGTGTGTCTGTGTTTATGTATCTGTATCTCCATGTGTCTATATGTGTGTGTCTCTGTATGTATGTGTCTGTCTGCCTGTGTGTGTGTCCACCCTCCGCAGCATCCACCATCTTTGGTGGATCTCTATTGGTTGAGGTGAACAAAGGCTGATCATGCTTGTTCAATGCTTGTTCATGATGAAGGAATCTGGATGAGTGGATGCTGACAGTAATATGAACCAATTTTAAAAACTCTCCTCTAATGGATGAGTAAAGAAAACAGTGATGAGAGAGATTTTCTCCCTAATAACCCATGTGGCAGGTTAAGAACTAGGAGGAGTTAAAAAACAAATAAAGCCCAGCCCTGATTACAAAGGCATTACAACATAGTGCAAGCAGCCTGTGGCTAGCTAGAACCCGCTAGGTCTGACATAAAGAGACATCAAGCCTTCCCCAGTTCACCACCAGCTAGAAGTCCATAGAACAAAGGGTTTTACATTTGTGTTTGCATTAAAAGGTCTTAGGTTAAGAATAGATGGGACAAGGAACAAGGCACACTTGACCTCTTGTCAACTACACACACACACACACACACACACACACACACACAAAGGTTAAGCCATAACTTTTCCTTTCTTGCTCATCCCCAGAATCACACAAGAATATCAACATTACAATATAAACTTCCAAATTTTAAACGTCTCATGATCGTCAAAAATTCAGCCTCTTTAAACATTCAGTCTCTATTAAAAATCCAAAGTCTTTGTAAAATTCCAAATCTCTTTAAAAAGTCAAAGTCTCTCAGCTGTGGGCTCCTCTAAAAATCAAAAATAAGTTAAATACTTTCTTACTCTAAAAAAAAAGGAAGAACTAGAGCACATTCACAATCAAAGTAAAGAAAAACCAGACCCCTCTGTGTAAAAATCTCAATGTGCAGTGTTTGGGGTCCACTCTTGACCTTCTGGGCTCCTCTAAAGGGCTTGGGTCACTTCTCTGGCTCCTCCCTCTGGAGCACACAGCCTGTCTTCTAGGCTCCAGCTGCCTCCTCCCCATTCTGTGATACTGACATCTCCAAATTGCTGGGGTCCGTGTGGCAAAAGGGCTGTGTTTTCACCAATAGCTTCTCCTGTACTCTCGTCATGGTGCCAAGACTCAATTTCTCTCCACGGCCCGTTCAGTTTTGAGGCTTCAACTGCTACTGAGGCTGCACCTTTACTAGAGGCCTCTCCCGGCCTCTGACAGTGCCAACCCTCAGATGCTCTCTGTGGTCCCCTCATGCCTTCCAAACCAGTACCATCTGGGTGACTCTTATACCACCAAGTTCAGCTGTCAGCGCAGGGTACAACCTTGGCCGTCTCTTGAACACAGGCTCTGTGTGCTGACGCTTACGAAATTACCTCCCAGAAGACTTCATCTCGGTGACCCTGGTCTCCTCTTGGTCACCACCAATCTCTCAGCTGCAGCTGACCAACATTAAGTGTCCCAGTAAAGCAAAGGTTTTCTTCAGGGGGCTTCTGGTCTCTTATTAATCATAGGTGATTCTTCAGCCCCAGATAACCAGAACCACAGGATCTTAATAACTATTCAACCCATCTGGTAGAGTCTTTAAGTAACTTTCAAACTCCCCTTTGGAACTTCATAACCCAGGACTTCATCATCCTCATGTCTCCCGGGAACAGTTCCCCAGTGTCTGAACAGCCAATGGCTTTTTAAAACTAAAGTTCCAAAGTCTTTCCGAAATCCTTCCCAAACCAACATGATCAGGTCTGTTACACCAGTACCTAGCCCCTGGTACCAATTTCTGACCTTGTTAAGGTTACTGTTGCTGTGATGAAACACCATAAGTTGGAAAGGAAAAGGTTTATTTGCCTTATACTTCCATATTGTAGTCCACCATTGAAGGAAGCCAGGGAAGACACTCAAAACTCAAACAGAACCTGGAGACAGGAGCTGATGCAGAGGCCATGGATGGATGCTGCTTACTGGTTTACTTCTCTTTGTTTGCTCAGCCTGCTTTCTTATAGAACCCAAGACCACCAGCCCAGGGATGGCATCATTCACAATGAGCTGGGCCCTCCCCATCAACCACTAATTAAGAAAATGACCTACAGTGGATCTTATGGACTCATTTTCTTAATTTATGTTCCCCCACTTCAGATGACTCCAGTTTGTGTCAAGTTGACTTAAAACTAGCCAACATAGACTGCTTATGTTACAATGTGTAATTAACATCTGCTGCCCAGATTTAACGACAATCGGTTTGAAGTAGCAAATCCTATATTAAGAAGTTAATTAAAATAAGAGCTGTTCGTACAGTTCTTAGCTTTTCATTTTTAAATACTAAAGCTCTTTTCCAACCACAAGTTCCTCAATGCCTACTTCTAGAACAGTAGATTTATTCTCATGTAATAACTAAGAAAGGGGTGTGGGTTACAACACACATGAGTTATAAAACCTTCTTTTGTGAATAATTAGTAAAGTAAGTGTAAGGATTCAGGCATTATGCGGGCCTGACCTGCCACCTGGCAGAATGCACTCAGGCAGTACCCTGGTCAGCCCAGGGTTCCATGATTGCATGGTCTGCACGCGGGTACAAAGGACCCCTTTAAAAGACAAGATCCCCCCTCCAACCCCCCTCACCCTCCTACCCCACCCCCCACCCTCACCCCACACTCTTTCTCCTCTCTTCCCTGCTCTGTTTCCTACTGTTCCCCTGGGGCAGACAGGTCCTTTCCTGTCTCCCTCGTCTCTGCTGCCCTCTCTGTCTCTGTGTCTCTTCCCCTCTCTTCCCTTTCCTTCCTCCTCCCTCCCCTTTCTCATAAAACTCGCTTAAGCTCTGTCTGCCTGGAGTGTTTGTCCCCCCCGCCTCCATCACCCTCGCCTGCCACGGAGGTCCCCCACGCAAGGTCCCCTCAAGCTTTATCCTAACAGTAAGCACTGTGAGTTGGGAGTAGAGAGGATAGGTAAAGTCTGAAAAGAGCTGAGGGTTTTGTAAGAAACATCTGTGCAGATCCTGCAGGGAATGTTGGAGAATGTGAAAAGCTGGTCTCAAAGATGACCTTCTCCTAGGGACCAGCTAAGGGGATATCGCCTGGGTCTCACCATGGGTCTTGATCTGGTTGCAGAAAAGTCTTAACTGTACTGAGTAGCAGCACCAGGTTTCTCTGAGCTTTCCCTGCCGCAGGCACTCTGACAGGCATCTCCCAAAAGGATGCTGTAAACTAGGGCAGTGCTGCTTGCTCTACTTGGGGTTCCGACTTCTCAGCGTCCACACCGTTGCCCCTTACTGCCTACATTTTCACTGTTCGTTTATAATGTCTACTTGTGAAGGAATGTCTTCCAAAAACAAAACCACCAGACGATGTCACAAATCAACCCGACGTAGGAAAAAGAAAAAGAAAAAAAAAAAAAAAAAAAAAAGGAAGAAATTAGCCCTCAGTTTCAGAGCCCTGTGGTGACCTGGACACCAGCTGTGGAGGTCCCTTTATGGCACCATGCAGACAATGGTGTGCCCTGCTGGCCTCTGGGGGCCCAGGACATTCTCCAGCTATCTGCCAATAACAAGTTTCCCAGATGGCCTTTAAGTAATCTAGCAGGCTTCCCGCACTCACCCTTGGAAAGGCCAACCCTCCTATCCCTTGTATTGGGTGAAAAACAAGGTAAATGCTTCATTCTTGTTTTACAGCCAAGGGAAAGCCAGCCCTGATGTCCTTCTTTTTTCTGTGGAAAAAAAAAAAGTGCATTTTGCAGGGGTCGTAGGTCACCTAAAACAGAAGCAGATTTCCAATATTTTAGACATTAATAACAGAAAATCAAGTTATCTCTTTTTAAGTGGCTTAATCAAATTTGGGGTCATTTTATAAATTAAAGAAATACAAGATAATATATTACACATGGGGATGCACTTTTACAACTAAAACACACTTCTTTCGGAAATAAACAAAAGGCGTGTTCTGTATCTTAGGGATACTGATTTTTTTAAAAGTTGGCTGGAAGCAAACAGTGATTGGTTAAAAACACAGTGGCATAGACATTCCGCAATTAGGTGACTTACTACATAATGTAACTGCACTATCAGAATCCCCAAGGCAGCCCATCTTGCTCAGAACATGTCTCCAAAGAAAGTGCAACAGGCAAAACAGATGCCCAATCAGAACGAGGGGAAATAATTTGTTCGTGATTCCCCATTTAATCAATGGTTTGTTTTGAACACAATAGAAAGACTAAGTATGCTTGTATTGAAGATCAAGAAGTTGAATTAAAAACACAGCTTCATGTCATCTTAACAGAGAAAGTACACCCAGTGCTAACAATGCAATTCTAATGTAAGTTCATTCAATGGTAGAGATTTAGGGTCTGGTTAATGTGAGTGTGTGATGTTTGAAAAGTTTCTGACCCCTGATAAGCAGAAATCCAAATCAGACCGAATTAGAAAAAGCCCACATTTAACGGATACAATGCTCCTGGGTGGCCTTTCCGCCCCTCGGACATTAGTCAGGAAAGAGAGATTGAAAAAAATCTTACTTTCAGGAGTGGGTGGTGGGCATTTTAAATACCCTGGGGGAGTGGTCTTGAGCATCTCTTGGGGAGGGGTCATCATTTGGCAGGCTTTCTGAGATGCAGCAATGTTTGGAGGGTGATGGGGAGGGAGGCTTGGGTGGAACTTCCACCATAACAATGCTTTTTATTTATTTGCAAGTTTGTAATGATCAAATTTATTTTTAGAAAATGTAATGCCACTAAAAACTGTGATCCAGGAATTCTTTATGAATTCTCTTTTCATGTGCTTTGGTCTTCCAGCTGTTGCTTCTCACTGACCAAAATTTAAACAAAAAGGTCTATCTGGGCACTGCCTTCCATCAGAAGACACTCCTGGGAAGCCTCCAACGCTACAGTACAACACAGTCCTACATTTTGTTTTGCCAGACAAGTTAAATTTCTCACATTCCTCTTACAACTCTAGAGCCATCAACATAATGGTGTACTAAATACTTGAGACGTGCCTCCGCCTGAAGACCTCAGGAAGCTTCGTTTCATCCACTCACATCTCAGTGGCCCAGCCTCTCCTAGTGCCGTGGGAGGGAAACTTCCCTCTGCAGAGATTAAGGTAAGAAGATTAAGACGTGATTTGCACAGGAAAAGACATCTCCGGGTCACTAGTTCCCAAAGGTGATCTTCAGACAATGCGCATGCTTAGACATGCAAATTCTCAGGCCCACCTGGACCAACCAAACCAGAACATTAGGGGCCGTCACTACCCCTCGCCCCCACCCCCACAAGTGATTCTGATGCATGCTAACATTTGAGAGCCACTGATTCAGGCCAACCCTCTTATTTTACAACGGAAGCTTCCTTCTGAGGCACCGGCCGGTTAATGTTTTACCAGAAACTGTTAAGAGTCAGAATTGGAATTAGATTCCCTGTCTCTCGGCTTCATGCACTGAGGAGGGACGAGGAAAACCTTGACTTTGTTTGTTTGTTTGTTTCTTCTTGTCCTGACTGGTTTTGCTGTGGCTGTCTCAGTGTCCCGGGCTTTAAATAAGGCTGCATCCATAAAGAGAAACAGACGACCTATGCAAACCCTTTCCCAGACCCTTCATTCCCTTGGCCTGGCCCTGGGTGGCTGCTGCCTATGGAGGCGTGTGCTGAGCTAGTTAGCCCTGGAGCCCGGATGAAACCACTAACTGGCTTCAAAGTGGCACCTCCGTTCTCTGCTGCATGTGTCACCCGTGGGAGATGTATCTTTGGTCACATTAGAACTTGAGAGTCTCCGAAACACATTTCATGATTCCCTGACTTCTACATAAACTTTCTTATTGTCACCCTGCCAGACAGAATAAATCCATTTCCTGCTGGCCAGAAAGCTACATTCCCAAGATTTTTATTCACCCCTTTTCTCCCTTCCCATGTCTATGCCCTTTACAATGGTTACCAGACTGGCATTTGTGTGTTAAACTATGATTTGGTTTGGATCAAAAAGCAAACTTTGAAAAAAAAAATGTTTTTTTAAATTAGTCTACAAAGCATTCGGTTTCACTGTGACCTTTTCAAATCTAATTTTGTGTCTGTTGGTCCTCTGTTCCCTTTTCCTCCACATCCCCACCCGTTTATACTCCACTGTTGACACACATGTTCAATTATTCACCCACCTCCTTCAACATCTTTCCCTCTTGTTCTCCCATTTCTGATTACATGACCTAGATTCAAACACACACACACACACACACACTCTTAATGCTACAGTACAAATTTAAGACAGAACGTGCAATATTTATCCTTCTATGTTTGGGTTAACTTGCTTAATATGCTTCCCAGATCTTTCAATTTTCCTATAAATTTCACAGTTTCATTAGAATGCAAAAGTTAATCATAAAAACTTCATAAGGAAAAACCCTGACGACAACAACAACAAACATTTCAAAAACCGTAGTATGTCTGAAAATTCCATCCGAAGTAATACCCCACAGTTAACACTGTAGATCTATCGGGTCATGCTCCACAAAACAACAAGGTGAAATCTCAAGTTGCTTCCAGCCGGGTTGCACGCTAACCCACACCAGCCACTGAGACTTAGTTTATTCTCATGACATCATGTGTTTAAATAGACACATACTTTTGTGTGCAGGTGCTTTTACATATCCATAACTAACATACAACTTCACTTCTAACAGAACAAGAGTAGGAGACCATGAAGGGTTGCTAAAGAGAGCCACAGCAAAGCTGTCAGAGAGAGCTGTATTCTCAGGATGTGGATCCCATTGTTCTCTGGCCAAGTATGTGACATCCAGACAGACACAGCTGCATTCTTCTACATTTCAGCAGGAACGCAGGAGCATGAAATCTCCCAGAGCTCTTTTCTGCCTCTTCTTAGGGACCTCTTAATCATTACCACTAACATAAATATCACGTTTCAGGAGAAAGCCAAAAGGACTTGCGCTACGGAAAATCTCTTCTCTACTTGTGGACAATAGGCATTCCCCTCCTAAGTTAAGACCAAATCTCAGGTCCTGGGTTCATTCTCAACCTTTAATTTCTATGGCAGGAAACTTGTCTAAGGGGACCCTAACACATACAGAAGTAAGGATGTCTTAAGCCTCCAAATTAAATCTGAAAGTGTGTGATAAAAGGGAAGGAGGAAAAAAAAAAAAAAAAAACAGAACTTGTGGAAGCTTCGCAAGTTGTTCCTCTAAAATAAGCTACAGCAATTTATAGAAAAGCAAAGCTGTGAAGTTGGTATCGCTCAGGACCAAATTAGCTGCCTTTGTTAGAGGAGTACATGAGTATGCTTATACTCCTCTTACATAAAGACACGAAGGGGTTCAAATACGTTTAATTTGCTTGATGAAAGCATCTGAAGGGAGCGGACACTGAGGAAATAAATGCACAGTATTTTCGTGGCACTACAGTGTATAAGCCAAAGAAACACCTAGAGCGAAAGTCAGTTTTTTAAGAATGTGTATGTGTGTGAGCAGTGTTCGGTCCAGCTGATTCGTCGCGTTCATACCTGGGAAGGGGAGTGTGAATTGAGGAAGGAAAGAGGCTAGAGACAGAAGATAGAGCCGGGAGGGCATCCAGTGAATGCTGGCACCCGAGCTAAGTTTATTACTCCAAGTTCTTGTATATCCCAAGCAAAAGGGTGGGGGAGGCTAAAGGACTTCCCTACTGATGGTACAAGGAAAGAACAGACATAAATTCTTCCTTAATTCTCAAAATCCTTAAACCATCTAGTAACCCCATCTTAGGTCAGACCTCCTGTTATCTGGCCTCGAGGATTAAGACATCTAATGACCACACCTTAGGCCGAACATCCTTTAGCAGCCACACCTTGGGCCTTTAGGTCTTACACCTTCAACCTTGAAAGAGCAAAGATAGGTTTGAACTTTCTGGCCTTAAGTCCGTATGGACCAGAACCACTTCTGTGGACCCCACAAGGCAGATGCCTGGGCACCTGTGTATAGGCAAGGCCAGAAAATGATGCCTTTTAAGACAAGGTTTTTCATTGGCAAGAGCTTTCAACCCATCCTCTACCCACCTCATCTCTTACAGCCTACCTCAGAGCCTCTCCTGTAATCCACAAGCTAAACTTTCCTCAGCCTGTCCATCCACCTGTGTAGGCAACTGTGCCTACCCCTTCCCCGGGGCTCATCTCAAGTGTCCCCCACAGAGAAGACCTGTACTCTAGGAAAAGCTGGTCCCTTCTGCCATCGCCCAGGGTTTAGCTGCATTTCCCTATATGTGTGTGTTCTCAGTGTGCTGTATGTCCAACTCCCTCATTAGAATGGCAGCACCCTGGGAATTGGGCTCGGAAAACTGCCCCCTCCATGAACAGACAGAGAAGAGGCAGTCCATACGTGCTTAGAGAGGAAGGAGTTAATTCCTGGGTTCATTCCTCACTCTGATCTCTCAGAAGCATTTTCTCCTCCCACTGTGAGTTCTTATTTCCACAGCCTTGCTCCAAAACACACGCTTTCCACCCCCTCCTCAACCACTGCAGCCTTAACTGCAGCTGCTGTGGACAAAGCCACCACGGGCCTTCCTCAGGGCTTCCTACCCAACTGCTTGGCTATTTTAAGTTTCACATCTCTGTTTCCACAGAGCTTTCTATCGTACAGGCTATATGGTAAGTATTTAATATTTTTGAATAAATTAAAATAGCTAACCCAACGAACCTGTTATACATGTTGCTTTTTGTTTTACCTTAAGAGATAGGAAATCATGTTGCTCAGTCTGTCCTCAAACTCACTATGTAGCTGAGGGTGATCTCGAACTCTTGACCCTCCTGCCTCTACCTCTCCAGTGCTACAATTAGAGGCATGAGCCACCACACCCTCTATTCTTTTAAGTTCTGAGTACAAAACCTAGAACTATGCCCCCAACCCCCTCTCCTTTGAAACTCTCTCCTTTTGCCATCTACAACGCTGCCTGGCTTTTCCCCAGCTGGCCTTTTTACCAACTGTCTTCTTCCTGTATCTTCTACATTGGCCTTTGGTGGCCACCAACTGTGTATGATCTTCCTACTATTCATCGGAGGAGAGCCTGTCCAGTCAGTATCTCTACTTGCCAACGGCTGGATAAGGAACCCTGAGCTGCAAATCCTGTTCTAAGTTCGTGGCTATACCCACTTCCAAGATAAGCCTTTAGGTTGATAAAGCCTCCTTACAGCAAACTGCATTTGACCCAGCTCGAAGCCACTCTGGTCTAACATACATCAACAGAGAATTGTTTAATCAGTTGCCAGGTTTTTGAATGTCTGCACTTTGCCTTCCATTCCCCACTGGCTTTCCAAAGCATTAACAGAAACGGAAGGGGGTAGAATGGGAAAAGTCACCAAGAATATTCTGCACCAGCTCCTAGCATTGTTGCTCTTTTCTGAGTTTTACAAACTTAGCAGGCTTGCAAAACGTCTCGCACACTCCAACGGAGATGTGCGGAAACTTGCTATGCCTTTATTTTGGTCTTTTGCATAAGTCTCCAACTGCTCGCTAATAGGAAAAGCGCATTAAGTTCATGTTCAAGTCTGTCCAAAGCATAATACAGTCTAATCATTTAGCGAGGCCGTTTGAGGAATGCCAAGTCTCCCTTGGAAAAGTAACTGGGCCTCTGAGGAAGCTTCCCCTCCCCTGCTGCTTTTTGGAGAGGTCCAGGTGTGTGGGAGGAAGGGCTGTGATTGATGTATCTGCGGTCAGATCTCACTATGTGGCTCTGGGGTCCTTGTCACGTCAGCGTTGGTGGAACATGCGAGCTGGCCCCTTGGGCTTGTTCTCCACAGCTGACTCCTCACCTCACTCTGGCCTCTCCTGGATGTAGTCTCTGTCTCAGTGTCCTAGCTGGGCCTCAGTTGGCCCTGTGGTTGATACCACTTCTGCCCCACGCAGGAACTGAAGATAAATATCAGAAGATTCTGTCATGTCTTCAGAAGATACCACATATCTTCAGGGCTGTGCCCTGGGAAGAGTGAGGCTTTATCTTCCTCCTACTTGACCTCAGTGTCACTCACTTGCTGAGCAAACCCTGCGCTTCCAGGAACATAGGAGTGACTCTGGCTCTCCTTCCCTCTCTAACGGACAGCTTCTTTCTGTCTTTCTTTTCCTTCCTATCCTTCTCTTTTTCTTCTCCGTGTAAATTGAGGCTTCCTCTCCCATTGCAGCTTGGCACACTTGATATAAACTAAAACTTATAAGGTGAGCTCTCCATCCCGGGGTTAAGCAATTTCGCTTGAGCCCTAGAGCGTCGCAAAGAGCCATTGTCTGTTGCAAACATGATTCCAGTTACTTTGGAAGATCCCATTGGCTGGAGTATAAAAAGTGGATTAGACACAGTGCTTCCTAGATTCTGCATCCACAGCCATAATGGGAAATGCTAATATTCCATGCACAGATGCAGGCACAGAAGAAACACAAACATGGAAGGCGGGAAGCTCGTTGAAATGCAAATTGCAAAGACTCAGGCAAAGGGAGGTGACTGTCCAAACATGAGTTCTTACTTCTGGCTGAAATGATGGGGAGAAATGAGTGGGTCTGGAGCGCCCGGCCCTAGCCACCTTTAACTGTCAATGTGGTACAGATGGGTTACCTGAGAAGGGAGTCTCAGCTGAGGGACCACCCAGACCAGATTGGCCTGTGGGCACGTCTGTAAGGAACTGTCTTCATTGTTAACTGATGTAGAAGAGCTGTCTACTCTGAGCAGCATTACTCCCTAGGCAGAAAGAACCTAGAGATCATGTTAGCAAATGTTTTACAGACAATATTGAGGCAGGGCCTGGGGAAAGTAATTAGTTTTAGCTGAAGTCGACGGGATGACGCCCCGTGATGGGATTTGTTCCCTTATATGAAGAGGAAGGTGGGGCTGAGGGTGTAGCTCAGTGGAAGAGCCCTTGCCTAACATGTACAAGGCCCTAGCGCTAGATCCCTAGCGCTGGAAGGGAAATTTGTCTTTACGTTTTCTTTTTTGTTATTGTTTTGTTTTTTGAGGCAGGGTTTCTCTGTGTAACAGCTCTTGCCATCCTGAAACTCACTCTGTAGACCAGGCTGGCCTCGAACGCACAGAGAACAGCCTGCCTCCGCCTCCCAAGTGCTGGGATTAAAGGTGTACACCACTATTGCCCAGCTCTGTTTTTACATTTTCTTAACTAAAAAATAAATAAGAAACCAGGCATGGTGATGCACATTTTTAATCCCAGTGTGGTGATGCACACCTTTAATCCCAGTGTTTGGGAGTCAGAGATCAGCCTGATTGATCTACACGAGGAATTCCAGAACAGCCAGGACTATACTGAGAGATCATGTCTGAAAAAATAAAAAAGAAAAGAGAAGAGAGAAAAAGAGAAAAGGAAAGAAGGGGGAAATGGATGGCAGAAAACTCTCCATATGCACACAGCAAAGAAAGGTCATGTAAGGATAGAGCCACAGCCACCTACGAACCAGGAAGCTGCATCTCCCAGCACCCTGATCCAAAACTGTCATCTGAACCCCAGCCTCTCGAACAGTAAGAAATAAGTATCTGTTTAACCACCATGTCTACGGTATTTGTGCTCGCAGCCCAAGCAGACTGAAGTGTCAAGCAACCATCTAGTTAGACTCCAAATAGCATCTCATTAACTCGAAGAAAACTAGGTGGTAGCTGCCAAGATCTAAGAGCGAGGGAACGGATTCCCTAAGATGTGAGGAACTTGCCTGGGAAACTCTAAGATTCAGTAGGAGAGAGGAGATTCAGATCCTGACCTCTGTTTCCCAGGACAAGTAGTTCTGGAAGACCCTCCCGTCTCCAGGAAGAGAGTACTCCAAGTATATTTTCGAAAGCCGCAAGTTAACGAGCGTTTTAGAGTTTCTCTAATGGTTCCTTTCATTTCCAAAGTCACAGAGCTAGTCACCCAGAGAGCCAAGATGAGATCCAGGCTCCATCTCACCTCCCAGTTTCTTTCCACAACCCAGCCTCTTACTTAGGTATAAATCGTCTGGGATCCAGTGAGACTGTGGGTGTCTGTCGTCCACGGAGGCCTCACATTTTAATGCTGTCATTTCACGTGCACCTGTAAGAAAAAGACTCTTCTGGAACCCTTGCATTGCTATGCTGGCCTAGTGTAGTAATCTATGAAGCTTCTGACTCCTCCTCTACCATGGAAGCCTCACAACCAGCGGTCCACGAAGTATTGTTGGAACTAATGGGGAAATGCGGGACAGCCTCAGCTCATGTCTCCACCTTTTCTGAGATGGGTTCTTCTACTTTGATTCAAACTCTATATGCTATAGTTTTAAAGGTTTCCAAGTGATTTTTATCATTTTCATAATTTTATTCAATTAATTCCTTTATTCTTTCCCCAGCATGGAAAAAGACACAAGGTACATCTATCATTAAGGATGTAACAATATATTACACACAGGTCAAACACCCAGCAGAGTTAGGATGATGTCATCTCTATATCCAACTTCACCATGCCCTAGCCCAAGGGGAATGACTCTTTTCACTCATTATAAAGATCACAGCCCTGTACTAGGACTAAGATATGCTTGGTGATATGATTTCACTTTTAAACTATGACATTTCGGATGCATTAAGTCTAAGTGTGTTAATAGCATGTGCAGTTGGTATAACTCAGTGCCAACTGTACCGTCAACCCTGTAAAATTCCTTAGATGCCCAAGCTCAATTAAGAGACCTCAGTTGCTTCAAGGTAATTATTCAGGATGGATTAATGTGTAATCCCAAAGAACAGCAAACAACTATGGAAAATACGAGCTCTGCTTTCTTTATGAGTGAGAGGGAGGAAAGGCAGATGAGTCTAGAAGAACTACTGAGCCGAGGCATGGACCCATCTCAAGAGGCACAGGAAACAGTCAATGCTTTGACCGTGAGACTATATAATGCTCCCAAATTCTTCAGCTCTAGCAAGAGCTCCCTGGGAAGCCCAGTCCAATCCTTGGTCTACTAATACAGCCACAGTATTTTCCTGTCAGATACCCAAGAAGTCCTTCAAGATGAAACTGGAATCTTCCCCAAAATGACCATTATTTGTTTCCTGGAGAAGAGATGGGACTTTTCCATTCATCTTTCTCTTCGGCTATCTCTATGTTCTTACCATGTCTAGATCACACAGCAAATCAGAGGGTTTGTTTTTCAGATATATTCAAGTTACAGATGAAAAAAAAAAAAAACTCTGATGATGTTCTAAAAGCCACTGAACTGTATATTTATACAGGTAAATTAAATGGTATATAATTTGTATTTCAATAGAGTTTTTAAATATATATATATATATACATACATACATACATACATACATACATACATATATATATATGAAGTTAAAGTTTTAAACAATTCTAGGACTCAAGCCTGGATGAGAAGATTATTGAATCTGGAAGAAAAGCAAGGATTAAAAAAAAGAAAAAAAATCTAGTAAAATTCATCCTAACTCTCAGGAAAGCAAAATCAATCTTTTCTATATTTTCTTGATATAATTCAAAACAAACATTTAGATTTGGAAGTCTAAGTTCATAAACAACAAATCATATCAGATAAGCTATTTCATACAATTCATCAGATTTTTAAAAAAGACATAATATGAAAGGCTGGGGAGACAGTTTGGTGCTTCTTGTACAACAAGAGAACCTGAGTCCAGAAACTGTGTCCCCAGCAACCACATAAAAACCAACCGTGATGTGATCCTGTAAGCCCAGAGCTGGGGACAGGGTAGGCACAGGACAGGGGTGGACACAAGTAAGATTCCTGGAGCTCACGAGCCAGCCAGTCTCATAGAAATGACAAGCCCCTAGTTGAGTGAGGAAAGACTCCAAGAATAATGGGGATGATCATGAAAGACAACCTTGTCGACCTCTGACCTTTGCCGCCACACCCACATATGCACACGTGTGAATGCACCACACACATAAAAGAAAAATGTAAAATGAAGCAGCCTAAGTAGGTTCACTTGAGCTGCTCCTGTCTTAAACAGCTGTCCAAGTAACTTTTTTTTTTTTTTTGTGGTGGGGCTTCTTGCAAACAAGTTTTAGAGAATGATATTTTCAGATCTTTCTGCCTCTGACAGCTGTCAGGGTTAAAGGGAAAGTATCTTGCCATCTAGGGACATGCCTAAACCAAACCACCTATTTTCCTCACATTTCTGAATCAATTAGATTGCTGCCAGGAAGTGCAGGAAAATTTCAAGCAGGTCCCTGAAACTAACTGAGGGATGCTTTTGTCTCAGTGACTCTGTGGCTACCGTGAGGGGAAAGGAGCCGCTGGAACAACATCCAGAATCATCCAACTGTACTCAACTGTATTGCTGCAGACCTGGTCAGCTTTACTGTCACAAGGTGATGACATCATCTTTTAAAAATACCTTGCAGCTTAAGGGCCAGATGAAGTTGGAAACAACAGCCGGCAACTGCCCTGGGTCACATTGTCTCACATTTGTCTCCTAACGTCCTGGAAAGTAGTATTTGCTTCTTTGTGTTTTTGTGATAAGCTGATATGATGCTCTTCCTCCATGGGCCAAAACCTCATCCCCCCCCCCCCCAAGACACAAAAACAAGCAAAGGAACCCTCAAAGCCTGCAATTAACAGACAAGATGGCTTCCCGTTCAGCGGAAATCCCACTGAGGTGAACTCAAGTGACCGGCTCTCCAGCGGTAGCACATCAGCAGTGTAGGTGATTTTAATCTGGTCCCAAGACCTCAGGCCTTCCATCTTGTTAGTTTTCAAAGGGGTCTAATTGGAGCAGCCTCTTCGGCTTCACAGAGTGAGGGCAGATAGCAAAGGAAGAGCATCTATGTATATGGTTTTTCAACTAAAGTAATAAATAGGAGAGGAACAGTAAGTAAGGCTGCCTGATAAAGACAATTCTTGCCTCCAACTCCAACTGTGCAGTAAGAGGGATACTTGGACAACATGTACTAGGAGAACTTATTGTATACGTGTACGTCTCTGTGTATGTTTCCCTGCATGAATATCCGTGTGTGTGTGTGTGTGTGTGTGTGTGTGTGTGTGTGTTTTCCTCCTATGCAGTTCCATCACAGTCCACCAAACATGCTTGTAGCCCTTTAGAGAAAATTCAGCCACAACACAATGGAGTCCATGTACAGAGAACCGCAGTTGAGAATGATCTAGTCTCTAGGTGCCTCACACTCTTGGTACTGCTGAGAACCGAGTGATTCCCAGGAGCTGAGCCTTTGGCCCCCTGTCACGTGAGCAAAGGTTGTTTCAGTTGGTGACTGGCGCAGCAAGCAGAACATCAGATACCTGGGTCTAGGAGACACGGCTCTCCAATTTCAAATTAGTTGCTTGTGGCCATTAACCTTGATTGTCAACTTGACTGGCTTAAGAGATGCCCGGGCGATTAGATAAGGGCTCTTCCGAGTGTTTCCTGTGGAGGTGTTTCCAGGAATGATTGGCATGTGCCACAGCAACTGGGAAGGGAGGAACCGCCTTCAGTATGGGGGCAGCATCCAGTAAGCTGGGGACCAGATAGAACAAAAGCAGGAGGAAGGCAAGCACCGCAGACATGCTCTCCATCGCTTGCTCTGCTTCCTGGCTCCCTTATGTGAGCTGCTCTGCCCAGTGGTCATGAGGAGCTCAAACCTCTGAAACTGTGAGCCAAGACAAGTCTTTCCCCCTTTGCACTATTTCTCCCGTTATTTTCCACAGCAACGGAAAGTCTGACTAACACGTACTTGAGAACTGATTTTCATTTGTTTGTTTGTTTGTTTGTTTGTGCCAGGCTCTCTCTGTGTAGCCTTGTCTATCCTGGAACAGGCTAGCCTCTTCACAAGTGATCTTCAATGCTACAGGGACACAGAAGCATGGTCAGTTCCTGTGATAGCCCACCAGGGAAGATACTCACTTGTCTTCTGGTCCCAAACCCTGATGTCTTCAGCAGTTGTGGGGTTATTTAATTATTACAGCTGGCGCTTTGAGAACGCCAACCAGGAGATAGCTATGGCGAAATGACACTCTGTATCTGGGCAGGAGCTGAGTGGGAGCTGTTTATGGTACAGGTGGCTGTGGCCAAGGTGTCCCCAGGGCACAGGCAATCAGGGAGAGATCACCATGGGGAAGGGGAGGGGCTAAAGAACCCCTACTGGGAGAACCTGCAACCAAAGTGATGCAGAAGGAGACCAGAGAATGCATTGAAATCAGTACCCAGTATATAGATAACAGAACGCTCTGAATTATCTGTCACTCTTTCAGAGTCTCGGTTCAGTCACCCAGCACCTCCTTCCCGCTGCTTTCCCTCGTGACTGCTGCTTGATGGAAATAATTTCACCAGGGTAAGGTGTGGTGGTGGTTTAAATAAAAATGGCCCCCACTGGCCCGTATGTTTGAATACTTGGTCCAGTTCGTAGAACTGTTTGGGAAAGATTAGGAGGCGTGGCCTTGTTGAGGAGGGTTGTCTCTGGGATCCGGGTTTTGAGGTTTCAACTGCCATTTACAGTATAAGTCTCTGTGTCTCTCTCTGTGCACCTCTCTGTCTCTGTCTGTCTTGTGCCTCTTGTCTCAAGATGTGGGAGCTCTCGGCCACGGGTCCAGCACCAAGCTTGCCTACCTGCTTCTCTGCTGCCCACCATGATAGCCATAGATCTTCTGAAACCATGAGCCCCAAATTAAATGCTTTTATTGTTTTAATAGGTGACATTGGTTATGTTATGGTGTCTTATCACAGCAATAGAAAAGTAACTAAGACAGGTATCACAAAGGCTATCCTTCACAGCATGGTGAGGGAAGGGGTTTCCTTGACTGTCTCCTGAAGACACTGGGTTGTGGTTGGAGAAAATACCGACACTTTCAAGTCCATTCTCTACAAGGTCCGTCTTAGAGGTGTGTGCAAATATTGGATAACAAATGATGTATTAGACAGGTGCTCAATATGTGTTAATCGCCAATATATCGATTTTTGGTTGTACACATAATTTTTGTAGACACAAATTCTTTAGGGAGAAAAAAAACAGATGGGGTGTTGGGAGAAAATAGTGGTTTCAGAGGCTCTTGTATTGATTTGTTTGTAAAATTTTAAAACATGTACTTATTCACTTAGCAAGAACACCGCAGTGTCCTGGGTGGAGATTAGATGAAAGTTTCTGTTGAGAGTCGTTCCTCTTCTTCCACTATGGAGGCCTTGGGCTTGAACTCACATCCTCAAGCTTGGCCACAAGCACCTTTATATTCAAGAGGAGAACCAAAGTGAGCCTTGTTGGGAGAGCCCCGTATCTGAGTCAGTTTCCACAGCTGCGCATGAAGGACTGAAGACTAGCCACTAAGGGCTTTCCTGGAGGCCCCGCTCACTCGGTTAGGCTGTAACTGGCTGGCCTAGAGAGGAGCTGCTTTTGCTGTTCACTGACGGCTCTCCTTTGCAATCTAAGAGAAACAGGAGGAACCTCTCAACTTGAACCTCCGCTCTGCTGGTTGGCCCCTTGAGTTCTGGTTTTAATGCTGAAGTACCATTCTTCTAGACAAACCTCTCACAAACTGAACACTGTTGCAAAATCTGCTTACTTACATTTGTCATGGAACTCTCTGGTACTCTCTGATCAGTGGGAAACGTCTGTCTTTGGGTTTTTGTTACCATAAGGACACTTACTGCATGGCATGGCATGCCTGGGTGCAGAGAGTCTCTCTCTCTCTTCTCTCTTCTCTCTTTTTCTTTCTCTCTCTCTCTCTCTAACACACACGCACACACCCAGACACACACACACACACACACAAACATATACACACAGGTTCAACTGGCATCTGCAATCACATCCCAGATGAACATTCATGTGCTCGCTGGCAGAGAACATATAAAGGTGTGCTTAAAATGGAAATACTAAAATGGAAATATTCGAAATGTCCTTCAGAAAGTGTCCATCACTGAATGGCTCATCCCTGCTGCCAGGATTGAATCTTCAACACTTAGGAGACACTATAACACTGGGCCCTTTTATCAACAGCAGGCTTGGGCCCTCTGGGACGTTCTGGTTACTCTGAGTATTAACTTTCCAGGAACATCTTGCATTTTCATGGGATGCCGTGTGAGAACAGGGATAATGGATGCCTTTGTTTCACTCATGAAGCCCTGGCCTTCCCATGGCTGATTTGCAAGTGAAATCCTCCACTGTCTGTATTTTCACACTGGGTTACACAAGGACTTTTGCTTGCAAGTCTATAATGCACTTTGAACACACTCCCCTGTGCCCTTTCCCCCCTCCCCAAGGCCCCCTCCACCCTTCTGTCTCACCCCTTTCTTTCCTGGGCAGGTTGGTTTCCCGCTTCATGTCATATGCACATACATGAACTTATGTACGCATATAAAGTCAGGGAGCCACAAAGGAGAGAAAGCATGTGATTTTTGCCTTTCTGGGACTAACTTGGTTTGCTTAATATCTTAATATAATTATCTCTACTTGCATCATTTTCCAGGAAACAAGATCATTTCATTCTTCTTTATGGCTGAAAAAAAATTCCAAATTTCTACGTCTTAAGTTCTGTCACATTTCAGATAAAAGAAAAACTACAAAGAGCACATTCCCAAAGACAGAGGTCAACTGTTCCTGGAAAGAGGCTAACAATCATCAGATTTTTCAATATCTATGTCACTAGGTCTTAAGTAAACTAATTGATCAAATATGAAGTATGGTCTCATACCTAATAACATATTGGAAGTAAAATGACTCCTTTCACTATTAAAATATGTTTCTATCAGTAGCATGCTGGGAGTAAACCCTAGAGATTCTCAAGGACCAATGGTGCATGTGGCTTCACTCTATACACAGTATTACCCACTGGAAGCTTGAAAGTAGCTGGAAAGATTCACTCCCAGGCAATAGGTACAAGCCACACATTGGACCTTGATTTTCCTACACTCACACCTCTCATGATAGGCCTTTCTTCTAAACTTTCTCCATGTAAACATGTTGGCACATGAAACTGTTTGACAGTCCAGATATGGGCCAGGACTTTGCTCCTTTTTGGCAGAGTGGTATGCAAAGAATTGGGAGGCACCTGGGCTACAAGAGACCTTTCTGGAGGAGGAGGGTAAGACATGAAGCAGAGGAAGAAGAGAAGGGAAGCAGGGATCTAAAGAGGATAGATTGAGCTGGGCCTCCACTCATCTTTTATCAATCAAGAAAATGCACCATGGGCTTGCCTGAAGGCCAATCTGGCGGGAGCATTTTTTTTTTAAGTGAGGTTCCCCCTTTCCAAAATGACGCTAGCCTTTGTCAAGTTGACATAAAACTAGCCAGCACTACACATACACACAGAGAGAGAGAGAGAGAGAGAGAGAGAGAGAGAGAGAGAAAGAGAGAGAGAGTCTCATACAAATGATAATAAATATAAAGTTATGGAAAGACATACTTGGCTTTGCATGTTCAGGCCATTGCTATGCACTGTGTGGAGTACTGAGAAATGCCCAAACCTAGTTCCCTGTTGCTGTCTGACATTATCCATTGCTTTATACTTTACTTCTCACTGTCAATAACCTTACACAGCCTTGGCTGCTCAGAGAGTCTTGGGGCAATCTGCTCCCTGGCATGCTTTCTAGAAGCATGTTGGTTTGGAAAAGTTAGAGCCACCTGTACCATCTGTTCTAATCCTGCACAGAAAAGCTGAAGAGAGCCATCCTGAAGCTTTTGGACAGTATAGCCTCCCAGACCTGTGCAGGGAAGTCCCTGAAAATCAAGAACCAGGGTGAGCGTAGGAATCATCCTTCAAATATACCTAAGTCCATTCCAGCTTCTTGTTGTTATTGTTTTCAAGACAGGGTTTCTCTGTGTAGCTCTGGCTGTTCTGAAACTCATTCTATAGACCAGGCTGACTTCAAACTCAGAGATCCATCTGCCTCTACCTCCTGAGTGCTGCGATGAAGGCGTGCACCACCACTGCTTGGCAATTCCAGCTATGATGATTGATATTTGGTTTCAAAGAAACTACTTCACCCCCTGAGCTCATCTGTCTGAGGGGATCATGCTGGCAACTTCAAAGCTTCATGAAGACTAAGCAAGATCTAAACACAAAGACGGACTCATAATGGACTAGGATCAGACTGGTCACATGGCAGAAACAGTGTGACTTGTATACTTTTTGCCTTAACAAAAATATCAAAACGACCCATGTCACACTGGAGCTAAGTAAATACGCAGACTGGAAGGAGCTTGTAAATAGATCTGACAAACCAGTTTAGTCCAATTATCCCAAGATGCATACTTAGTGTCTGTGAGAATCTGCTGGTAGCCAGGAGGAGGGATGCCGCAGAAAGGAAGAATGAGCAGGCTTTGAGTGGTTTCCAGGAGAAGCACTTCCTCACACTGTCCCACTGGGAAAGAAGTCAGACTGATGATATAACGCAGAGTCTGGAGCCTCAAATGTAGGAGTGAGGCTCTCCAAAGGCAGATCCCAAAGGGAGGGGGGAAAGGTGTTTTCATGAACCAGCAAACAAATGATTAGCCCAGGCACACATGCCTGCCATCCGTCGAGGAGGAAACCATAGCATCATTCACACCCACACACCAAGCAGAGCCCTAATCATCTTTTACTGGCCCATAGATCATAGGAGGAGGCATGCCTTCCAAGGCCCGGGGACTGCAAGGTAAGTAATTCACAAGTATATGTAGGCTTCCTTCATCTCCTTTTTTTTTTTTGAGACAGCTACATGGGGACTTCCCTTTAACCCAGAATACCCGACTCAGAGAAGGAAGTCACCCCAGGCTAGCACTCACGAGGAGAAGCTAGGCACCTTATACCCACTTCCGTGTTCTCGTACACCAAACTAAATTTGGCATAGACTGGACAGGAAGCAAGATGGTACTTCCAAAGGGCAACAGAAATTGGAAATAGTCATGAAAGCAAAAGCTTACTATGGTCTGGTCAGAAAAGGCACACAGCATTGAAATGTTGAAGCCGGTAAGCTGTAGACTTGTTTCCCAGATTTTGGAGTCTTTCAATGGGCCCACTGGCCCTCCTTATTGCTTGCCATGATAGCGGTGTATAGTTTCCATGGTGCTGTATGGCTTATGCTTAATCTGTTGCCATCCTTACAGAAAAGCCATGAACAAGGTTATTAAAATCCTTCTTTTAAAGTTGATGGCCCACCCCCTACCCCACCTCACCCCCCCCCAAGCCTCAGGAAAAACAAAACAGAACATTGACCCATATGAAATAGACTTGGAGTCATGGTGCTAAATACTGGGCTCCTGACACCAAGGTTTATTTCAGGGTCCACGTGATGCACAGAGTCAAACTCCTAATGCCACAGTGACACTCAACCTCTAGGTAGGGGGTGGGGGACAGAACCAAGTGGCATTGGGCTACCCAACCTTATGAGAAATTAGGTAGGCCAGCCAATCAGTCCTGACCAGTGTGGTGGGCACTAACACAGAAGCCAAGTTGTCAAATCTATTGAAAGATCAGAAAGTCTTCAAAAGCTGAGTGACTACAGGCAAGCATGCCCAGAACAGACAGAAAACCATAGGCTCCTCCCTCAAAATGGCAGGCTTCTCCCTCGACCAGAAGAGCATGAAGCAGTCCATTAAATCATTTGAAAATCTCTTCAAACCTGCTAATGGGTTGAAGCAACCAGCCAAATTGCCTATGGTCTAGTCTTAACTTCGCCTTTCCTCAGGGTACAAGTCTTTGAGTAGCAAGTGTTGACCAAAAGATTTCAATGGAGGCTTTTGCTCCCTTCCAGTTTCCACACACCAAGAGTCTCGTAGCCTCGTTTATTCTTAGTGGAGGTGTGTGACATGGTGGGCCTCTGTCTTTACGTTCAAGGTAAGTGTGAGTATTCCCTTTTCTGTCCTTGGATTCTCTGACATGAGTTCTGGAAACCAGGTAAGCCCACGAGGGCAGGAATTCTTGTCTGGATCACTCAGGCCTCCTTCATGTCTACTCTACAGGGGAAACACGCTGAATGGCTAAACCATGAAGATGGTAGAAAGGGTTTTCATTTTGCTCTCTCTCTCTCTCCTTCTCTCAGACAGATAGATGATAGATACATAGATGATAGATAGATAGAGTGAGATGATAGATGTGTGTATATGTGTGTGCATGTGTGTAGCATATATGTATGTGTGGCTACACAAGCCCATGCATGTACAAGGCGAGGCTAGAGGAGTATGACAAGTATCTTCCTCCATCGCTTCCTCTCTCCGCCTTATTTTTCAAGTCAGGGTGTCTAACTGAACCTGCCACTACCCAGTTTGTCAAGGCTCAGCATATCCAGAGAGTCACTTGTCTCTTCCCATGATGTATTGCCTTTTGTCAGCATTTTATGTCTTCTTTTGTGTGTTTAGAGGTTAAATTAAAAATAGACTCAATTGCTATAAAGGGCAATGATAGATAGCATTGGTCAGGAAATAACCAGCATCTCTCCCTTTTCCTGGTAATAGTAGCTCCAACGGAGACAGTGCCGACTTCCTTCTTTTCCAATGGCACGTAGACTTCGAAGCTACTCTTAAGCATACAACAGATGAGATGTGTGACCTGTGAGGGGCACGGGTTGCGTAGACAGTGATTTTCAGTGAGGACCACCGTCTTCACACAAGGCATTAAGGGCCATCTCTGTGGCTTCCTTGTAAGGAAGTCAATCTCTTTCTGTTTTGCTTCCTTAAAACCACACGTCTATTTTAACTTCATTTGGATACTTGTGGACTCCCCTATCGTGCAGATTGAGAGAAGATTGAAATTGGTTTTGTTTTGAAATGTACCAAAAGCCACCGACCACTGCAGAAAAGCACCATCAACCAGTACTTATAATCCACTGATAAGACCGAGCCTACCTCAGTCTGGGTTTGAAACTGCAACCTTTACCCTGATAACACAGGAAATCTCAACTGTACCCTTTCTGCACTGATTAGCTTTTCTTGTCAACTCGATACAACCTAGAGTCACCAAGAAAGAAAGACCCTCACCTGAGAGACTGCTCTGCTCTGATTGGCCCATGGTATGTCTGTGAGAGATTGTACTGACATGTGGTTGATGTAGAAGTGTTGTACTCAGTGTAGACAGCAGAATCACTAGGCAAGACGTACTGGGCTGTACTGGGAAGCTAGCTAGCTGAGCATGAGACAGAGAGCAAGTGGGTAAGCAGCATTAAAAGATTATTCCCGAAGGGCGGCGGTAGCACACGCCTTTAATCCCAGCACTTGGGAGGCAGAGGCAGGCAGATCTCTGTTTGAGGCCAGCCTTGTCTACAGAGTGAGTTCCAGGACAGCCAAGACTGACACACAGAGAAACTGTGTCTTGGGAGGAAAAAATTATCCCCATAAGCTGGTGATAGTGCTGACCAATTCCTGTCACCAGGTGTTATTATGGCTGCTGTCATGTCTATCACAGGCCATCACATGCTTGCATTGCAACTGTGAAAGCAAACCTACTACACTCTTAGGCCTAGGAGAGTACAGCTCACCCCATCACTTACCATGCCTACTACACAATGATGACGATAAACATTGTGCCCTTGGTGGATGTGTTTATTTCCTTTAGATTTTGTCATTATTGTAGGTGTGCATCCATATATACATACAGGGCAACTGTACAACAGCTTCAGGCAGTCCTTCAGGAGGGATTCTCCAAGATGCCACCGTCATGACAGAAGATGACATCTCCACACATGTCATCACCCTGAAGGCCTCTCAGCATTACAAGTGTGGAGGCAGGACACAGTGATATGGACAAGCCCAACTCTTTATAGCCCGAGGCCAACATGAGTACAGTCTTAGGTTCCTATCTTTACTTCCTGGTCTTGTTTTTGAGAAAGGGACTCCTATGAGCCCCTGGCTGGCCTGAAGCTTGCTATGTATCTCAGGCTGACTCTGAACTTGCTGTAATTTTCCTGCCTCTTCTTCTGAGTGCTGGGAAATACAGGGGCACACCACCACATCTGGCTGTGTCTGTTTTTAAACTAAGAACCTTAATAAGTAAAATAATAATAGTAATAATAATAAAATAGAAACAGAATTACATACTAAGGATATGTACAAATAAAATATTTTCATGCAGTTCTGTAACATGTTAGGCTAAGTGTTAATAGTAAAACAATCAAGCACACAAAATTTTGAAGAAAGTAGAAAAAAAACACATTTTTGAGTCAAGGTCTCACTTTGTAGCCCTGGTCATCCTGGAACTTACTATGTAGATCAGTCTAGCCCTAAAGTCACAGAACCCTTCATTATGCCACTACAACAAGCAAGAAGAAAAAGCTAAATTACACATAAGCTAGGTGTATGCTGTATACGAAATCTATAGCTGTTCTATGGTGATGTTCTGGGTCTTCATGGCCATTCATCACCCTTCACTCACCTCTAGACACTTCCAGAGTTGTAAACTTACACAGCCTATGCAGGGGGGCCTGCGATGAGCTGTACTGTCTGCATTTGTGTAAGGATATTCTACGGTGGCCACATAAGAAGAAATCATGTACGGGTGCATTCCCCGCCTCCTTTTTCTTTATTTTAAATAAGTGTTTATGTATGTGTGTGTATGTGTGCATTTGTGTGTATGTGCAAACATGTGTGTGTGTGTGTGTGTGTGTGCATGTGTGCTGACCAGAAGATGATGTCAGGTGTCATCTTCCAGAATGCCACCCACCTCCTTTTCTTTCTTTGTTTGTTTATTTTTTTGTTTGTTGAGACAGGGTTTCTTTGTGTAGTCCTGGAAGTCCTGGAACTCTCTCTGTAGAGCAAGCTGGCCTTGAACTCACAGAGATCCCCCTGCCTCTGCCTCCCGAGTGCAGGGATTAAAGTCATCTGCCACCTCCTTTTCGACAGGGTTACTCATTGTCACGACAGGAGATGTCATTGCCAAAGAGGTTTCCTTTTAGGGGGTTGGGTGGGGGCAGAAGAGGAAGAGGAGAAGGAAGGATAGGAGAAAAGAAGAGAGAGGGAGAGAAGGAGAAAAGGAGGGAGGAAGGGAGGGAAACTAAATCCATGGTATCATGCACTGTAGTTAGCCCGCTCAAGCCGCCGCATAATCTGAAGGCTTGTGTGTCTCAGCCATGGTTGGCCAAGAAAGGACCCCAAGTGGCTGGAACCCACCCCACACATCAATGCCGTGTATTTCTATGTCCAGAGTTGCCTTGCTTTGTCCAGCTACTCATTTGTGTTCTGAGTAATGGACTTGGAATTTAGCCTGAGTAGTCTAGTCATCATAAATTCCACTGGTTATCTGTACAGGGATAAGAATAATTACACTCCCGTGCACCTCATGCAGAGGTGAGGCAGCCTCATACTCCTCCTCCCTGCATTGAGAAATACAAGGGTATATCACCCCTGACTTTTTGCTGTTTCTAGAGATGTTCTGGAGACCGGTTCTACAACCCTTTAAGTCCTGATCCTCTTCTATTTTATTTTACGTACATAATATATGGGAAAATAATATATTTTACATGTTTACTATGTATTATATGTTATAGACACATAATATGTGTTATATACTATTACATAACTATAACAATATTGTGAACATATTATATATAATATATGTTGTTTTTCATTAAGCGTATGATATCTATTCTTTCTTGTTAAATATATAATATACTTTTTCCATTCGAACATGCAAAGATTACAGTGTTTCAGAAAACTGAAAGATAAATGTATTTAAGCATTTCTGATGGTTTTCTCCTTCAGTATTTCTAGATCCTCATCAGGTGGGAGATGACATTCTTTGGTAAAAGACCTGCTATTCAAAAAGTGTTTCATGTTTTCTCAATCGGAAAGGGTTTCATTAAAAAAAAAAAAACGATCACAGGTACCCGTTAATAGCGATCGGGAAGTGACATTTCCCTTTCATTGTACCATATGCATTTTCACTGAAAATAAACCTTTAACTATATAAACTGGGAGCTAAAAACGGACCCATTTTTTTTTTTTTGTGGGTGGGGCCAACAGAGTGGGTGCTCTGTGCATTGACAGCAGCGCAGTCACGCTTAGTCTCCACACATCTGCTCTCATCTACTGTGCTCACACATTTACTATAGGGAAAGGAGGGCACAGGGGACCTCAGGAGTGCGCTCGTAGAAGCAGGGTCACACCCAGCACGTCCAGGACCGTTTGCACACCTGCCTTTCCTGGAAATGTTTGAACTGGTTGTTTTCTCAGGTTCATGTGCAGTCTCACTGAGCCCTGGAAACGCCCACTCCATGTCAACGGTATCAGCTCAGGGAGGTCAGGCCAGTTTAGAGTGCACAAATAGAGCGGCTTATGTAGGTCACTGAGTCTGTGCTATGTGAATGAACTGACGGCCTCCAGAATGTGAACTTAAACCCCCTTTAGAATACTCTAGAAGTCCCGCTTACTCTCAGATTTGAACTATGATTTATTTTTTAATCTAAAGAGAAGGAAGATAAAAAAAAAAAATCTTCTTAGTGGCCACTGTGTGCCAGCCTTTCTGGGTGTCAGGGACACACCAGCAAATGGCTTTCATATACAGAAGGAAATTTTAGTGGGTGACTTTCTTCAGATAACATTATCTTCTATGACAGTGGTCCTCAACCTTCCCAGTGCTGCAACCCTTTAATACAGTTGCTCATGTTGTGGTGACCCCCCCCCCAACCATGACATTATTTTCACTGCTACTTAATAAGTATAGTTTTGCTATGTAAATATCCGATATGCAACTCCTGTGAAAGGGTCATTCTACCCCCAAAGGGGTCGAGACACACAGGTTGAAAACCACTGTCTTGTGATATTTTTGTGTTGGACAGATGATATTTTGTGGTCTGAGGAAATCATAAATTACATTAAGAATTGTAAGGTTTGGGAACAACTCAGTAGCACAGTGCTTGCCTATCAGGTACAAGGACCTATATTCCATCCCCAGCACTAAGAACAAAAAATAAATAGAACATTCAATTTTTAAGTCAATGGTGAACCATTGGTTTAGCCACTCACAAGTAGATGTTTAAACTCACGTAATTACGAAGTAATACACTATTAACTAATAGACTCATACTGAGACGGTATGCTGGTTAGTTTCAACTGCCAACTCAATGCATCCTAAAATCACCTGGAAAGAGATTCTGAGTAGGGAATTATCTAGATTATGTTAGCATCCCGGCGTGTCTGTGGGGAAGATTGTCTGCTTGCTAATTTATATAGAGAGACCCAACCCACTGTGGTCAGCACAGTATAAAAGAGAAAAACTATCTGAGAGCAAGCCAGCAATATCTGCACATTTATCCTTTCTCTGCTCCTGGCTATGCTACTTGGAGTTCCAGCCTTGACTCTGGAATTGTAAGCCAAGTACACCTCTCACTCCCCTGTGTGGCTTTTCCACAATAGAAACGAAATGAACTGCAGAGGTAAAGAGATGGGATCTAACTGAACGCAGGAAGATGGGGAAAGGAGGCAGGGAGGGCTCCCTGGATGCAGGGGTCACTAAGGACTCGCTGAAGAGCCAGAGCACAGCATCCCTCACAACCAAGGCAGCCAGCACTAACAAAGGACTTGGAGACAAGGAACACTGGGCAAGGTTAGCATCGTCTAGTGGGGATCTGGGGCAGAGTTCCATGAGTGTTTGGTACTGCCGGGACATACACTGACTCAAGTGAAGCTTAAGAGATGAGGTTAGGGTGACAAGGGAGAATAAAATCGTAGAGAGCCTTATCCACCACCATGTTTGGAACAGGCTTCTGTGTTAGGAGACACTGCTCAGTGTAAAACAATAAATCTGATTACCATAGACTTCTGAGAGTTTACTCAAGAAACACCCTGACACTCAATACCAAGACAGGATACTAAAGGCACTTGCATATTGAAAAACCTCTCCCTAATTTTCATCCCTGTGATACAGTCATCTATTCTTTGTTTCCCAGATTCAAACTACTTAGACCCAGTAGCAATTCCGTAAGCACGCACAAAAGGAAGCAGAAACTATACAAAGCCATGACAATTATCTCAAAAAATCCAAATAGATCATGGCAGGGGTGAGGAGGGTGGGGTATATCGACTTGAAGTTTGCCCGATGGGCTACAAAGGGCATGACAGAAGGTTGGGTAAGAGAAAACGCTTATTTGTAGGCAGTTTTTCCTTTAACTTTGAGAAGTTGGGTGTGTTCCCTTTGTGCGAGCTCAGATGCTGCTCACAAAGCTCCATGCTCAGTAATGAGAGGTGTCTCTCTGTAGCCTCCCAGTGAGTCGGGTGTGTCCTGTGGACTCATGTGATGGTTTGTGCCTCATCTCCCTCTTCTGGGTCTCTCTCTAGATGCAGCTCCCCTTGACCTGGAGATGTTGTTAGGCTCTTTAACAGGACGCCATGGTTCCATCAGCTGATCCATCCATTTCCTTCGCCTACGCTCATATTTTTGAAACAGTTTCACTCTGTGACCCAGGCTGGCCTCAAACTTACAGCAAATCTCCTGTCTCAGGCAGGCATGAGACACCACATCCAGTTGCATTGGCTTTCTTGTCTTAAAAGGGACACATTGCCGAGGTACAATGTACATGGGACAGGCTACAGATACCCCGAGTATACAATTTAGCCAGAGGTGGGAATCATCCCCACCTCAACAGAGAAGATAGATAACAAACACAGCAAACACACCCATCACCTCCAAGCTTCCTCTCCCTCTCGGTCATGGTTTACTCCCCTCCAACCCCCACTCCCATCCGAAGCCATCTTCTAGGCTCCTTTAAAATATTCAGAGGGCCAGGGAGATGGTTCAGTTCGCGTAGTGTTTGCCCTGCAAGCCTGAGCATTTGAATTCAATCTCCCAGAACCCACATAAAAAGTTCCAGGCAGGATGGTAGGCTCCTGTGATCCCAGCTCTAAATAGGAAAAGACAGAAAAACCCCTGGAGCGTCCTAACCACACAGTCTAGCTTAATTGATGGACCCCAGGTCCCAATAAGAGAGCCTGTCCCCAAAAGACAGCATGGAACTCTGACGTTCATATGCTCACACAAACACACGCACATGTCTTGCACATGCGTACACATAAAGGAAAAAAAAAAAAAGAGTGCTATTTTTCTTCCCCCAAGTACTGTTTTTAGCTTCCCAAATCCTTCTCTCAAAGCTCGAAGGCATCTGCTAATCTGTGTGAAACATGCACAGCCATCTGCTTAGGCGTCTGGCACACATTTCACATAGGAAAAAAAAAAAATAGAATAATAAAATGCAAGCAAATTCCAAGAGAGCGGAGAACATTCTTGGCTTGTTTAATAAGCATAAGGAAAAGAAGGGTTTGCCTCAGCTTTGAGCCAGCAAAGCGCCTTCCTTGTGGAAAGGGAGTGGGGGGGGCGGGGGTGCCAGAAACAGCTCAACATGCCAGGTGGCCACATTGCTATTGAAAACAAAGAGATGGCCTTGCTTAAGGAAATGCCCACTCAGATAAGAGAAGCGATCCCACTTCAGCTCAGTGAAGGCCCTCTGTGCCTGTGGGAGGCTACCGCAATGGGACAACATCTCCCTGTACATTAATGGACCAACTGGAAGCTTTAACTTGGAAAGCAGTGCTCAGAGGTTAGTCTTAGTTTGGACTGCATTTGCTCCGACGGGGTGGGGGGGAAAATCCTCCGCCACCTTCCCCCTTTTTTCTTTTACTGGTGAGAAGTTTAAGGAAGAATGGAATACTGAAAATCTAGATTCTTAGCTAATTAACTGTGTGAGCCTGTATTCCTTCACTTTGACTTCTTGCTGAAATAATGAGAGAATTGAACTCGAAACCCACTTCAAAGCCCCTTCGAGCCTTAAATTAATATAGAGTGGGACACTTTCGGGAATATCTTTGTCCTCTTTGTCCCCTAAGGGCCTCAGCTGGTTCAGATTTATCCCAGAGTGAGAAGAAGGCAAGTATCCCGCTAATAACCAACGGTCTCTCCTACAGTCCTTCTCTGTTGCTGCTATTATAAAAGCTACTATTATAGCCATTATGTAACCGTGGATTAAGCAGAAAACAAAACCATTAATGTTATTAACTGTTTCCAGAGAGGACAGAGAGCCATACCACGAAACTGTTCTTGTGAGGAAATACTGCTAGTTCTAGACACCCTGTGCATCCAGAACAGCCTGATGCATGTCATTTCCAGCAACCATGGGAAAGAGATACCTCTCCCCAAGTGTCTGTGTGTGAAGGGCACTTCCCACTCTTTCTATGGCTGTGAAACTATGACGATTGTATTTTAAAGGTCTATGAAGGTAGAAGGGTGCTTGTGGCCTGAAGTGATATGGCTAGGAGATTTGGTCACTACGCCCTACCAGAACTTGGCCTCTGTTTCAGAACCCCACATCCCAACCTTTCTGTAACCCATCTGTCGTCTACCATTTTGCCACAGCTCTATGGCTCAGCATCTCTGCCCATGGGAGACGTTATTCAATTAAGCCTAAACCTAAGTCCCTCGCTTGCCAAGCGTGGTGACATACCCCTTTAATTCCAGCACTCGGGAGGCAGAGGTACGAAGATCTCTGAGTTCGAGGCCAGCCTTGTATATGGAGTGAGTTCTAGGACAACCAGAGCTACACAGAGAAACCCTGTTTCAGAAAACAAACAGATGCCTCAGTGCTCAGCCATACCTGCCAAGGAGGCTGGGGAAAACTGATTTTCTGTGGCAGATCCATATATATATATATGGACTGAGCCACAGCCATTGGGCTGTTGATTCTAGAGACCATGTGTGTGGCTGACACACCTATGCGTGAAGAACAGTACCAGGACGAGAGGGGAGTGGAGCATGTGCAGAGAGCCTTCTCCTGGGTTCGGGTCTCAGGCCTTTGTATATTAATATATTTCATTCCAAGTCAGCATTCCCAAGCCGTCACTGCCTTGCAAGCTGTGCGACCTCCCTGCATGTCCCACTGCCTTTGCAGAGATGCCTGTCTCCACAACTGGAAGTCGTCCTGGCTGGGGAGACGGCGGAGTGAAACCCTGTGAGTCACGGCTGTGATGCACGCACACATTTCACAGCCAACTTTAAAATTCCATCAGACATGTTGTTTACATGAGTTCACCTTTTACCAATAAGCTGTCAGGACGGAGTTCACAGAAGCAACGATACGGGGGGGAAATGTCATTATCCGCACTCGGAGGTCTTAATCTGACTGGGCAGTGAGTGAAATGATCTACAAAAACTAATTCTCCAGGAAAGCGTCCCACCCCCCCACCCGCACCCCTAACAGCCCAAGTCAACCAACACGGGGGTTTACTTTATTTTTTATTTCCTGATAAAAACGATCAACAAAGTCCACTCCCTGGGGAAGGGCATGCCTCTCCTCAGTTTCTAAACCCCTAGCGCTTCCTGTCACATTGTGGGACAGACTGCCTCCCAGCACAGTTGTCTCTGCTTTCCACCGAGGTCTTCAGAGACTCTTATCTGGGAGTTCCAATTTTGCTACAACACAATAACTACCAAAAATTCGAGGGAGCCCTCTGCCAGACCCATGAAACTGAGGCTCTTTGATTTTTTTTCAGCCCCCTCTTTGATCATGCCCTCCGCCCTGTCTTGTGGCTCCAACCCCTCTTCTCTTCCTACCGAAACCACAGCTCTTCTCCAAGGCCCAACTCGAATTCTTCCCTGACTGGCAGAGACCCTTTCTCGCGACTCTGAATTCTTTGTTATGTTGCTGGTCTTCTTATGAAGTCAGTTTTCTCTGTTTAATTTCCTCGGAACGTCTCAGTACCTACCCTTTAAATTCAGCAGCAATAGTGATTGATAAATTTATTACCATTGGTCGAATTTGAATATGAGCATTTAAATAAAACAAGTACCATCTAGTTTCTAAATGTATCGGATAGTTTCTGTGGATTTACTATTTAAAGTGATAAAAGGCAATACGAGAACTTCAATTATTAAAGGATTATATTCAACTAAATATATGTGAAATACATGCGGTTATGTGTAAGTGAGGATACAGATATAAAGTAAATGTATTTTCTAGAGAGATTTTTGAGAAACAAGGCTTGAAAACATTAAGTTTGCTCCATTCCTACTCTCAAATTTTGGGGTGCCTCATTAAATGTTTATGTATTTAAACATCTCCAATCTGGGGTCTGGCTGACCATAGGAAGGAGTTAACCTAAGACAGGCTAAGGGCAAGAACAGAGAAAACTCTCAGTATGGTCCAGAAATGCTCCGAGCCTGAGCACCGAGTTCTTGTAGATTAGTCTAGAAAACAAAGCCAAAGGGAATATGGAACAAGTCAAGACTAGTGCTTCAGAATTAACATTATAAACAGCTACAGATTTCTGTGGAAACTTTTATGTGATATGTGCTGCATGATTTAATAGTGAAGAAGAAACTTACAGTAACTACAAAAACTGGGCAATGGTTCTTAAGAATCAGCACCGAAAGGGCCAGAATGTTCTCTCCTACAGGCGCCATATTCCTTCTGCCAGTCATGTTCCATCTTTCATTTACTCCTAGTACACAACATTAGTGTCTGCACTAGCTAGTTTTTAAAAAATAATCTGTTTCTTGTTTTTTGATTTGTTTTGGTTTGGTTTGGTTTTGGTTTGAGTGGTAGTTTTGTTTTTTTGTTTTTTTGTTTGTTTGTTTTTGTTTTTTTTCTGAGAGTGGGAGCTCTGTCTCTCTTGGTAGATTTTACGGATCACAGCCAAGTACCCAGAAGCTTGTTGTAGGGGCAATTCTGACCTCTAGATTAGATGGTATTTTATACACTAAAGCAGTGTCTGACTCATTGGAGACCCAACAAATTATGGATGGATGGATGGATGGATGGGTAGATTTTTGACAACCTAGCAGCTTCTTCCTAAATACTGGGCAGTAGGAGCTTTCCCTACAATCTAGTCGGTCCAAATAATTAAAATACGGCTGTGTATCTAATGCATTGTTGTGTTCCACACATAAGTGAAAGTAATGGACAGTCACTAAATCAAGCTGAGTATGAGGCACCTGTGACCAAATGCCCCAGATGACCTAGAGCTTGATCTATATACCATTAAGCAAAAGATTACCTAGTCACCAACCCACAGCAGCCATGACCAGTCTAAACCATCTTTGCTTAATATACACGGCAGTCAAATTTACATCATGAACAAACAGTGTGCATTGTCATAGCTCCCTCTCTAATATTTATGAAGATAAAACACTTCTCCCAATAACAACCACATACCATAAACATAGGTTAACCATTACAACCACCAGAACCTTCTACTCAACCATAAAAACACATTCACCCCTTACATCTGCTAACGCTCCAATACAACTTGCACTTTGACGAAGCAAGTAGCCTTTGACATCATCTCCTAAAGCTTCAATGTTCAGCACACATATGTGTGCATGTGCCTACATGCACATACATACAGATAAACACACATCTGGCAATAGTTTAGCACTTCTTTGGAAAAGTCCTTTAAGATGACTGAATTAGGAGTATCCTGTTAACTACTATTTATTAACATACACAGTCATTTACTCTTTGGCAAAGACTTGTTGAGTCCCAATTTCTGCTAAGTCATTCACTAGGTGGTGCGGAAGATCCCAAATGTAATCAAGACGCACTCTTTATCTTCAAGGAGCCTATCACCCACTGACAAAAAGAGACAGGCAAAAATGCCCATGGGAGCTCCTTACTAAAATAGAGAAACTGGAAAACACTGATCAGCTGGAGTCACCCTTCCTAGCGCCTGCTCGGGCAAGGAGCTTTTCAGTGGGCACTTCCTTGCCTGTGACAGTTCTGTGAAATGAGTGAAAGCAGAGATTCTGTCCATATTTGGTAATAATGGAGCTAGGGGCCATAGAGATGGCTGCGCAAGCATGGAGACTTAGGTTTGTATCTCCAGAACCTCCCAGGAGTGAGCACCTGTAACTCCAGGGCTGAAAGGGCAAAGATAGGCAGACCCTCAGAGCTCAGTGACCAGCCAGGCCTCCGGAACTTCGGGTTCAGTAAAAGAATCCATCTCAAAATAAACAAATGAATGAATGAATGAATGAACGAACGAACGTGGAGAGTGGTTGTGAAGACTCTTGACACCAACATTTGACCTCTTGCAGGTGAGCCTGTACCCACCCCCACAGAAACCATGCTGTCCTAGTACCCATGAGGTAGGAGGATCATTTGATTTGACCTCAAGAGTTGGACACCAGCTGGGTGACATGTCTGCTATTTCAGATGAACTGGCCAGTGGTTTTGGAGTTTATTCCAGGTCACACAGCCAACCAGCATCAAAACTGGGACTTTAGATCTACTTCTGTTCTCATTGAAGGCCTTCCACTATTAGGGCACAGCTTCACCAAGAACATAAAGATACGGAAGGACTACCACACTCACCAAGTAGAGGGCATGTGTGCAGAGACCCTCTTGATGACAGAGCCAGCCTAGCCTGTGCATTTTTGTGGCTTGTCAGGAGGTAGCAACAGCAAAAAGAGCCGCGTGTCTAAACAAAGAATAGCAGTAAGACAAGAGACTGTGCTTTGCCTGTGTGGCTTCTGTATTTCCTTTAGAGCAGTGTTTCTCACCCTTCCTAGTACTGCGACCCTTTAACACAGTTCCTCCTGCTGTGGTGAGCCCCAACCATAAAATGATTTCCACTGTTACTTCATCACTGTAATTTTGCTACTGTTATGAATTCTAAATGTAAATATCTGTGCTTTCCGATGGTCTCAGAAAACCCCTATGAAAGGGTCAGTCAACCCCCAGGGGGTGGAAAACCAGAGGTTGAGAAACACTGGCTTCAGAGACGTTCTTCTGGGACAGACGACCCAGCAGTTCCTCCATGACCAATCTGAGTTTGGTTTTTTTGTTTGTTTGTTTGTTTGTTTGTTTTTGCAAACTTGCATCTCTGCTAGCCAAAGGGATCCTGTCACCTTCCTTCACTGTCAGCTGGGGATGTGTTTATTTTTCATCCTTGCCTCCAACTGGTCAACCCGGCTATGAGGAATCCAGGCCCATGAAAGCAGCGTTACCGATATCTACGTCAGCTTGCAAACCTAATTTCTCACTGTGGAGGAAAAACAATACAGTTGTGGAATATTTTTTTTTTTTTTTTACTTTGTGGGCACAGAATCTCTGTAATTGTTCTCTTTTTGTGGTTGAAGATGCCTCTCTATTTTTCCAGCCAAACAGTAAATACCTCCTTGGATTTCCTGGATAAGAATATAAATAATACTTACAAATTTCATTATAATGGGCTACAATTTTAAGTCCATGGAAAACACCGCGGGATACCTCCCAAGTGAAAAAAGAGTCAATTAGGAGAATGACTGTTTATCTGACTTTGCAATTCCAGCCTCATCCCCATGACAAAGGTAGGTCTGTGTCCAGCAGCACAGACTAGGTGCAGCTGAAGTCAGCTAGCCTCAGCCATCCCTGAAATTGTGCTTGGCTCTCCTCCTGTTTTCTTATTTCTTGTGAGGATGGGGCATGTGTACCCAACAATATTGACATGTTGTCACCTTAGAAGGGCAGAGGAAAACTTGTGAGAGTCTCTTCTGTCATTTTACCATTTGGAGTCTCAGGACTTAAGTCATGTCATCAAGCTTGGAATCGAACACAGCTTCCTACTGAGCCAAACGTCTGTTATGAGCCCCGGAATAGCCCATTTTCTGATGGGACTGAAGAGATGCTATTGATTAAGCTAGCATTGTTAACCTTATCTGTAGGCCCTATAGGCCACTGGTCGTAGTAATCCATCCATCCTTTTTTTTTGTTTGTTTGTTTTTTTGTTTTGTTTTGTTTTGTTTTTTTGTTTTTCCTTTTGAGTGCCTGTTTTGTTTTGTTTTGTTTTGTTTTTTTGTTTTTCCTTTTGAGTGCCTGAGAAACAAAGCATTCAAATTAGATGAATCAAGCCAAGTAAAACCACCTGGTCCCAGCTAGTTAGCCCTCCCAATTTCCTCACCCACCTTCCCTGGATAGCCCCACCTCAGCGCCCCACCTCAGCGCCCTCAGAGCCTCTGCTACAAGGATGGTTTGCACTCTCGGGCCTCCTACGGACTCAAGAGGAATTAACCCCTGCATCACAACAAAAGGTCCTTTCTTTTCATGACCACATCTGACAGAAGCGGGTGCTGATGACAAAGCCTGATGTGTCGGGGACTTTTCTGGTCTGAAGGTGGCAGGGTCTCTTTCTCAGCCTTCCTCCTGAGCCTGTCCCCGTCCCCCCCACCCCCCGAGGCTAGCAGGCAGGAAGTTGGAGAGGCCTCGCTGCCGATGTCTGTGCTGGGAAAGGGGCAGATTTGCCTCTCTGCCCGCCCCCTTCTCTCTCCGTTGCCAGATGGGAAAATATGCTGGGTACAAGAGTCTTCTCTCCACAGCTTCCCCTCCTCCCCCGCAGGGGAGGTGCTGAAGGGCTGGCTCTCCCTCCCCGATTGTGCGTGCCTTATCTAGCAGCCCCTTGGAATTATCATTTATTTTGTGTCTTCGTGTCCTGTCAAAGTTGAAAGTTCCAGGAAATATTTCACTTGCTTCTCTCCCTCCCTCCGCAAGCACAGCTCTTGGCACGTCGTGGGCACCCTAAGCGTGTTTGACACTGGCTGCCTCGCTTCCTCCCTGACTTTAACTGCCTTGGCTCTGCTGCCTCAGGAAGCATGGGCTTGGAAGAGAGCCCCAGAGTTCTCCCGTGTCTCTCCTTTTAGGATGGGGCAGCTAAAACACTTCAGCAAAGGCCACTGAGGTCTGGCAAGGGCAATGAACAGGCCCACAGGGGCAGAGCTGAAGCGGACATGAAGGCGAGGGCTGACATGGTGGGCTCTGGTCTTTGAGTTATATTCAACTGTAAATTGCCTTGACAACTATGGAGTTTACAGGAGTTAAGTCTTCCCAGAAAACACTGAAAACAACATCCATTAAATACCATTTGCAAGAAACACATTAAAAGGCATTCATCAGCTGCCCGGGAAAGCCCGATCAAAGTCTGCAAAGGGCTCTATGGATGATAGTACATTCATTGCCTTCTCCCTAAGATGAGGATGCCAAGAGCCAACTGGCAGTCCATACTCCTTCCAGAGGCCTTCCTCCCAAGGCCAACAAGAGGAGGCTAGAAATGAATGATTGCACTTTTCTGATACTTCTACCCTTAGATTTCATCCACTTCATTCCCTGTTAGAGTAAGGACAGGTCTCTCCCTGAGTCATTCCTGAGGCCAGACCACCTCAGTCTAGCACTGGACTAGATTCCAAACCTTCTGTTTCTCTTTCCCTCCCTGTTACTTTCTCCATAGGCAGTGGTTTCAATTACACCTATAAAACAGTCGTCTTGCAGATGGCCTGGCATTTTCTTCTCCATCATAAAATAGCTTACACGACTGACAACGTTAGCGTCATCCACTCTGGATAGTTTCGTTGGGGCACATATATTTCAGCTCTGAGTCATAACAAAATAACAAAGCAGACCCCCCCTCCCCCCCAAAAAAAAAGTCCACACTCTGGAGGCAAATGGAAATGGCAAGGGAGGTTATCCTTTGGATCTTATGTGTTTATTTGTGTGTATGACAGAGAAACAGGGTCTCGTACAGCGTAGCCCAGCCTTGAGTTTGCCATACAGCCAAGGATGACTTTGATCCACCACCTAAGTGCTAGGATTATAGTCATGACCCACCAAGCCTGGTTTATACGGGGCTGGGGACTGAAAACAGGGATTCATGTATGCTAGGCAAATATTGCCAACTGAGCAGTACATCCTAGGCCCACAGGGAAGGTTTTAAACACAGCTTTCCCTGCATTTGATGTTAGTATTCTGCATCCGTACTGGCCTGTCCTTGGGGTTCTGACAGGACACGCCCTCAGCTGCAGCCACTGAGAGCACCATCTGTGCACGTTCACTGTGTTCCCTTTTAAAGGGCCCTGCCCGCCTCCCATCCCCCTCTCTTTCTTTCATTCCCTCTCTCTATCTGTTCCTCTCCTCTCTCTCCTCTCTTGTCCCTCCTCCTCCCTCCTCCTTCCTCCTCTCTCCTCTCCCTCCTCCCCTCCCTCTCCCCCTCTCTCTCCTCTCTTGTCCCTCCTCCTACCTCCTCCTTCCTCCCCCCCCCTCTCCTCCCCCCTTTTCTCACCTCTCCTGATGCTCTTGTTTCTGGAGGCTGGTCTTCCCCCTTCCCCTTTTTATAATCCCTAATTTAAAAACAAAACAAAACAAACAAAAAAGAACCCTCTGCTTGAACCCGGTCACATGGCGTCCGTCTTTCTCTCACAGGCCACTTAAATTATACTACTTGGCCAGGCCACTGCAGCTATCACTAATTCCCTTTTGTGAACCAATTGAAACCAGTTTCTCTGATAAACAATCTCGTATCTGGAAGAAGTGCTGGGACTATCCCTCCACAATTTAATTTTCCAGAAGAGGAAGTGGGAAGCTTTTGAATTTGAATTTGAAATTACTTACTGAAGCCTCTTTTCAGAGTCGTATCAGAGGCAGGTGGGACAGATAAGATTTCCTCATTTGTAACCAAGCTGTTTGTGAAGAGTGATAGCACTCACTAATCTACTACTGCTGATTTATTATAGTGAGCCCACAGTAAATGTATGTTTATAAAACATGTGGTTTATGGTAATGATTTTTTAAAAGTCACAAGAGTCAAGTAAATAAATGGAGAAGAAAAGATAGCTCTCTGAGTACTTTCCCACCAGCCTGGTCCTACAGCAGTGTCAGTCCCAAAATAACACACAGAGAGGCTGTATAAGTTATAAAGCTGTTGGCCTGTTACTAGAGTTTCTTATTGACTAGCTCTGTCTTAAATATTAACTCATTTCTATCAATCTAAGCGTTTCCACATGGTCTTATCTTATTGGAGAGAGGGTCCAGACCCCCTTACTTCTCTTTGCAGCCGACATTTCGATTCCTCTCTACTACATCTCCCAGAACCCTCCTTGTCTCTAGTTCTGCCTATCTTGTTTTCCTATAGGCCAACAGTGCTTTATTCATTAACCAATAAGAGAAAACATATTTTCAGAATGACACCTCCCATCATCTCCTCTTTTCTGTCTAATATAAAAAGAAGGGTTTAACTTTAACATAATCAAATAGATAACAAAACAGTTATCAAATAAGAACTATAGTTAACAATATTTAGTCCATTAACATTATCAGGAATTAAAGAAAACGTTCTATCACCTATCCTATCTTTGTGAGTCTAAAGTTTTATATGTAACTTATCTTTAATCTTAACTAAGGAAAACTATAACCATAACTATCTGTCTTCAACTCCATCAAAGACCACAGAAGGATAATATATAAACTCTAGAAATGACAGAGACAACTCGCTGCCTGCTCAGCTCTCCCAAGGAGATTTCAAGTAATTTACATGGATATTCCATCCCACAAGGAGGTAAGTGTTAACACCACGTTCTAAGTGGACTACTCCTTGTTCCCACGGAAACTTTCTCTCCAATGAGTATAGAGAGGAGTGAAAGAACAAGCTGTTGGGATGGGAGCAGATGCAGAAATCCACAACCAATGGGCAGAGCCCCTGGAGTAAAACTGAAGTGAGGGAGGAGCGAAACTATGGACAAAGGAGTCAAGACCATGATGGGGAAACCCACAGAATCAGCTGAGCTAGTGAGAGATCACTGACTCTGGTCTGACGAATGGGGAACCAGCATAAGACTGAACTAGAGTCCCTTACTATGGGTGACAATGGTGTGACTGGGACAACATATGAGGCCACTGGCATTGGGTCCAAGGTCTAACTCTAATGCACAAACTGACTTAGTGGAGCCCGTTCTATGTCTAGAGATACCTTGTCCAGCCTAGACACACGGGTATGGGGGTGGAGAGGAGCCTTGGTCCTGCCTCAACGAAATGATGGGACAGACTTAGTAGACTTCCTAGGGGATGTCTTACCCTCTCCATGGAGTAGATGGGAAGAGAGGGAGAGAGTAGAGGGAGTGGGAAGGAAGGAGGGAGGAGGAACTAGGATTGGAATGTAAAAAAAATTAATTAATTTTAAAAGCAACAACAACAAAAAAAGAACAAGCCCAAAAAAAAAAAACAAAGAAATCTGTTGGGGAGAAACCTCTCCGACATGGTGGCCAAGGTGCATATATCATCAGGAAAGGTACGCCATGTGCATAGCATTACTCTGATATGCATGCTAAGAGTGGCTCTGCATAGCTGAGGTCTTCTGGAAATCCCAGGACCCCTCTGACTATGAAGAAAACATCACACAGATCTTCTGAGGGCCAGTTCACAGTCTCCTGCCCCTGTGCTACTCAACGCACACTGGGAAGTGTGAGAAACTGTCACAGTGAGGGAAATGTTTAAGAGACACAAGAAATGAGTGTGACCTGGTAACTGGGATGGGACAGAGTGGGTATTAAGAAGACCTCGTGAAATTGGGATGAAGAGTGGAACTTAGTGAAAATAATGTCTAGATATTTTTAAATGAGTTTGACAAATGCATCAGAGTAACGTATCAATTATAGGGAGACGCGACTTAGGGTATAGGGGAAATCACTTCACTGTCTTCTCAACCTTCCTGTAATAGTTTCAGCCCAAAATTGCCTACTGTAGGAAGCTGGAACCTCTCAAAAAATGAGCCCACGGCTAAGTGGGGACAGTTGCTCCCTGACTGCGAGGAGCTACATTCCTGCTCTCGTCTAGCAATTCTCCATAGTAGCCCACAAGGAGCCTTAGCCATTCATCTCCACACCCAAAGTCACCCACAAGAGCTGCCAGTGTTTCCAGTCGCTGATGCTCTGACCAGAGCATGGCAGAAGTGTGGTTAAACCTAGCGTTGGGGGAGGAGGGCATGCTCCTTTGGTTAACCCAGTGATGGCAGATTGGCAGATCTTAGTGCCTTGAGCATTAGTGTGACATTGACCAAAGCTGCTTCCTACCTACTTTGATGAGCAAAGTGGGCAACTGATACAAGCACAACTATTCTGCCCATATAGAAATGACACCAAATAATGTCTTTATATGTCTCACGGGGTAAACAGATTCAAACACCCATCGTCGGATGCCATAAGCACACCCAGACCTACTCAAAATGCTTACAGAGAACACAATCTGGTTATTGCAAGGATTCATTCATTCATTTGTTTGTTCAATGAAATACTTTTTATTAAGTGCAATAAGCCTACCACTCTCTAGATTAGAACAAGACGAAGTCTGCAGCCCTCAAAAAGGACAGACACCAGTCAGCATTATTCTCAGTGAGTTAGGCTATAGTAGACTTCCAGCACAGACTCTGGAATTGTCCCCTCTCTTTGGAAGGCCTTATTGAAGCCTGGTGCCTCTGATTGCTGCTCTAGATTGACGTGCCCAGGCTGTAGCTCATGAAGTAAGTAGTAGACTGAGGCCAGATGGTTAAGGGCCTTTGAATGCTGATCTGATGTGTCATTCTATAATTTAAAAATAAAGAGAAAGAGAAGAAATGCCTGGCCATAGGACTAATAAGCTTCTTTTCAGAAAGGCCGCTGTCTGACCCATTGGGAAGAGAAACATGGTGATCTAGATAAGGGGTAACCCTTGAAGAATGAGAGGAGAGGAGCCACCGGCAAGGCAAGAGTGTCCCCAGGGCCAGTGGTCCTCACAGCTGTTCTCAGGGCCCCTTCATACTTTCAAAAATTATGTAGGTCTTGGAGATTTTCAGTTGGTGGGAGATATACATATATATATATATATATATATATATGTATATATGTATATATGTATATATATATATATTCTGTTCCTAAGGCACCATAAGTAAAAACAGCGAAAATTATGAAATGCTAGAATGCCTCAGCATAGGCTCTGTGTGCCTAAAGACAGGCAACACATCCTGCAGCTTGTGAAAAACCCACTTTCTTCTCCTGGCAGAGTAAGAGTGGCCAGTGAGGTGGCTCAATGGGTCAAAGAACTCACTTTAAAGGCCAGCCAGATGACCTGAGGTCAGTCTATGAAACCCCAATGGAAGGAGGAGGTCCAACTTCTGTCCTCAGCTCCCCCCCCCCACACACACACCTGAATGTGCACAAACACATAATATACACATGCACATACAACTCCGAGAGAGAGAGAGAGAGAGAGAGAGAGAGAGAGAGAGAGAGAGAGAGAGAGAGTACTGTACCTCACAGGCACCCTAAAAGAAGGTTGTGAGCTAGGGGATGTTGGGAATGCACTTTGAGAATTTGAGAACTACAGATCTAGGAAAGGCCCAGAGCAGAGCTAGTTGGGAAGAAAACAAGTATCAGACAGTCCCAGGAACAGGCTAAGTTCGGATGAAGTTGAGTGGAGAGGACCAGAATCCCAAGAAGAATGAGGAGGAAGGAGGAAGAGAAGGAAGAAGAAAAAGAAGGAGGAAGAAGGAGAAGGAGAAGAAGAAGGAGGAGAAGAAGGAGGAGGAGGAGGAAGGATAAGGAGAAGAAAAAGAAACAAAAAAATCTTACAAAGTCATTATTTTCATTTCAAGGGATTATGTTTTATTTTCTTCTAGCCCCTGCAACATTCATGTATATGGTTAATACAGATTAAATTTGTAGATTCTCAAATAATATATCAGACTGGTGCATAGATGTTTGAGCTTCCTTCCAGTGTCTCCATGTTGCCCATGGAGATGCATGTCCTCTGGCTGGCACAGCACCCAGCCTAATAAGGACTTGGCGCTCAGGCTCGATGAGCGCATGAGTGTTGACTAACCCAGCGGCGTCCACAAAAAACCCTCGGAGCCCTCAGATAAAAGGCCTAAAACTGCAAACTCCTCTTGAACAGTGAATCACATTTTAAATATGCATTAAGATTATTTTCCTAAGAGAGCAGTACCAGCCCAGGAACAGTAGTACTGAACCTGCCTTAAGGAACGCCCATCACTTAACTGTGCCTTTCCTAAAGTAGGGTGTGTTCATTTAATTAGTTTTAATTGAAAGACCAATTAACAGTGTTTCAACATAGAACAACATGATAAAAGTTGACTTTTTACTTCCTGCGCTACTGAATCATCTCTGGTGACTCTGACGGAACCTGATTTTTACGATACGGTGTTATTCCGAAGTGTATATGAAACCCACGCTAGACCACTCCATACCCTTCCGGTTTTCAGCCCATTTGCTTTGTTCTGTCCCCGAGCCACACAGCATCTGTCCTGTAACTATAATGTTCCCACAAACCTAGGCACTCCCAGAATCCCATTGTGTGTCTCACGAGCTACGGAAACTCACGCATTTAAAAAAAAAAAAAATCAGAAATAATATACTCCAAACATGAAGCATCCTGATAGGACATTGGCTCATGTGCAGCTATGTAGGTCCCTTGGCTCCCTTTCTGTAACGTCCTGTCCTCCACACCGGCTTGTGTACACCAAGTTCAGTGCCCTCTGCCACCCATTCCCTCTACCTGCTTGGTCCTGTATCCTCAGGCATGGCTTAGTCACTCACTTCCCATCTCTCTTCTCTAGGGGTTCCATGAACCTTTCCCTGTGACTCACTAGACCGGCCGTGGGCTGCATCTAGTTGCGGCGTCCTGTTTACAATCAGCCATTCATAATTGGTACCTGAGCCGAGTGGATACCGGACAAGGAGAGTAGGCAAGACAAGCCCAAACACCCCAGCTCCCACCTGTGCAGAATTTTTCCCAATGCCTGGTCCCGCATTTGATCTTGTCAATAAGAAAACACCTGTTCGAGGCCCGGAGTGCATGACCAAATTAGGAACGGCTAAATCTCCAGTGCCCCCTCTTGGAGTGCTCGATAAAGAAGCTTTTGACGGGGGGGGGGGGGTGGGTGGGAGGGGGGTCAGTGAGGAGGGTACAGGAAGTGAGACCCCAGATTGTGAACACGCATCTCAAGTCCTTCCCACACACACGCCCTGCCCACGAGCGCCGCAGCTTCTTCAGCACAGATGTGGTGAGCTCCATCACGTGCCTTGTCTGAACTTACAGCCAGCCTCTGCTGAGAGCAGCGGTTCTCAACCCGTGGGTCTTGACACCTTTGGAGCCCACGTATCAGATATTTACATTCCAGTTCATAACAGTAGCAAAATCACAGTTATGAAATAACAACAAAAAATAATTCTATGTTTGGGGGTCAACACAGTATGAGGAACTGGATTAAAGGGTCACAGCGTCAGGAAGGTTGAGAACAGCCGGCTTAAAGTATCCTCCAATCTAGATAGAGGAGGAGTGGATGGAGGTGGGGGGAGGTAGGAGGAGAGAGGGGATACTGCAATCGGAATGTAAAATAAATGAAGCAAAAATTGAGGGGGAAAAAAATGTATCCGCCAGTCTAGACAGTCCTGCCACAATTGGTTCCCTTCTAAGATCAAGTTCTCATGGCAGTTCCTTTCCTTGACTACTGTCTGAATTTGTTAACGCTGGAACTTCTATTTCCATCGCTGACACTCTTGTGCAACAGAGGAGGGCTAAGGCCAGACAAGCCGAGTACCTAGTCTAAGTCTAAGATGGACCCGGCAGCCCTGTGATTGTGCTTGCTACCACCCTCACTGGCCATGCTTTCCTGCTCCGCTCTCTCCACACAATCGTCTCATGTAAAATAATCGTGTCACATGCACACGCCGCTTTAACTGGCAAAGCCCTGGCAGGGCGATATGGCTTTCAGAGATAAACCTAGGCTCTCCCAGCTTCCGAAAGGAAGCGACACAAACTTCTGAGAAGTCACACTGTGTCCCTCTGTATAAGCCTCGACATCAGTGGCCCCAGCAGAGCTGGGACAAGCCATGAGAAGCCTGCTTGCCACAAGTTGCAGTGTGGGTGAATGTAACTGCCTCAGTGGCTTGGAGGGGTGGGCTCTCTCTCTCTCTCTCTCTCTCTCTCTCTCTCTCTCTCTCTCTCTCTCTCTCTCTGTCTTGGCCACTTTCACTTCCAAGCAGTCCCCTGACTCTGGGATCAAGGGTAAAGTTCACGAACGGAAAGCACCCGACTGTGTTCAGGAACGGAGAAGTTCACACTTCCTCTGCAAAGATTCGTGAGGAAAAACGGCAAATATCTTTCCAACGACAGAGCTCAAAGCAAAAATTAAAACCTTCAGCTCTGCCAAACCGACTTCAAAATATTCAGGGTCTGCAGTCATTCAAACCCAGGGTAAACTCTGACCCCAGTGGTCAGGGACACTACGTGTAACTACTGTGGTTCTCACCCCAACCAAGGCCATGCTTCCTGCTGGGCCAGATCTGCTATCCCATGACCCTGAACCCTGTCCTCTGACGAGGAAGTCAGCTTCCTCCTCTCTAAAGTCCTAGTAAACACTAGGTCTACTCACCGCACACCAGGCCGTATTGTGTCAAGCATAGTATGCCCAGTCAGGCCTATGCTCACACCTGTAACCCCAGCACTTGAGATGAAGATTGTTCCAAGACCAAGGCCAGTCTGGGCGGGATCTTGTCTCAAACAAAACAAAACAAAAATGGAGCTCCCCCACAAACAAAACGCAAAACCTAGACAGAAGCCTGGGAACTAGCTCCATGGCTGTAAGAAACAGCTCTGATAGTGAGGACCCAAGTATGAATCCAGCACCTAAATAAAAAGCTGACTGTGGCTGTGCATGCCAGTATCTCCAGCATTGGAACATGGATCAGGCAAGTGCCCAGGGGCCCACTCGTCAGCCAGCCTAACCCAGACAGCAAGCTTCCAGGTCAGGAAGAGACAGAGGGAGACGTCCAACACCCTGCTCTGACCTCCTACACACACACAGTTGTGAGTGTGCAACACACACACTCATCAGAAAACAGAGCCTACAGATGTTGCATGTTGGTGTGTTTCCATTCACCCTGGAGAGAATGGGTGGGAAAATACCAGCCCCTTAGCTGAACTGACCTCTAAAGGTGGCTGAAGATAAGGTGGGTACTGCTAGCCCTAAATACCGCTCCTAACTCTGGGCTGCACCAGCCAGCCAGTGGTCATTTGGGGATTTCATCGAAGAAAGAAAATGATTAAGAGGCATTCCTTCCAGTCTCCAGTAAAACAGACACAGGTAGTTGTTGTTTTAGCCCCCGACTCATTCTTACTTCCCCGAGAATTTTCCAAAGCAGGTTAGGAGGTAGGGAAACAATAGAACATTCCATTTTGGTCTTACTACCATAGTAGCAAATCGGCCTTAAAAGTCTAGCAGTTAGATCAGTACTCAGCCTTCTCTTCGTTTTACTTTTTATTTTTATTCATTTGTTTTTGTACTGGGGTTTGAACCCGGGGCCTTGCGCTTGTCACATGCTGGGCCACACCCCTTACTGCCCTCTTCCTTTTACCTTCTAAACATAGCTGTGCACAGATTCAGCCTCCCTGCCAGTGGACCCTTTATCGGTAATTATGTAACGTCAGTAAGCTGGCGTCAAAGCATCTCATTTGGGGTGAGTATGGATCGTCCCCTGCTCAGTTGCCCAGGGGCCTTACCTGGTCCCTTTCCTAGGCAGGTGCTACCAGGCTCCCACAGTGAGTACTGGGAGCTCACATTGCCCTCCTTCTCCCCTCCCTTCTCACCTTGGAGGTGAGGCAAGGATGGGAAGAGCTCACCTTGCCAGAGTTTGCTGAGTGGTTCTGTGGCTCCCATCACACAAAGCAGGCAGATCTCTGTGAGTTTGAAAATACTTTGGTCTACATAGCGAGTTCTAGAGCAGCCAAGACTAAATAGAGAACCCCCAACTTTAAAAAGAATAAAAGGAGGAGAGGACAAAGATGAAGGAGAAGGGGGAAAAGAATAAGAAGAAGGAGGGGGAGGAAGAGGAGGAGAAGGAGGAAGAGGAGAATCCCCTTGATCAACTTGACACAATTGCAGATGCTACTGACCAGAGCGGCCCTTGGGCTACATCCAAACCACTGCTTTGCTATTTCCATACATTTCCTCACCTCCTTACCAGTCACACAATTGTGGAGGTAAAATACTGACTTTGGTTACCTTAATAAAGGCATAAAATTACTTTCATAAATTATAGCTAAACTCTACTTTGAAAACAATATAACTTTATAAACGAATACCAAAGGTTCGCCATCTTCCACATGCAATTCAGATGTGAAGAAGCCCACGTTGTTCGATTAACAGTAACAACTGATCAACTGATGAAGGGGCTGGGATGGTATAGTGGGTAAAGCGCTTGCCCTGCAAGTGTGAGGTTCAGAGGTCAGATCCCCAGGACTGGGAAAAAAGCCATTTAGATGTGGCAGCTCCCTGAAACCTCAGCACGCAGAAAGCAGAGCCTGATCCCTGGGGCAAGCCAGCTGGCTAAACTAGGTAGAATTGCATGCTCCAGGTTCAACAAGAGACCCTGCCTCTATGAATAAAGTGGAGAGTGATCAAGGAAGGCACCCAGCATCACACATGCCCACACATATGTACATACATACATATATGCATGCATCTGCACACATGTCACATGTGGACATGCATAAAAATATGCACATGTGCACACACACACACACACACCGTGCACATACACAAAGAAAATAACGAGACGAATGTTCCACGGCAGAGAAATCAGGATCAAGTGCATCGATGGTTCCTTGATGGGTGGTGTTTTCTTAGCAAGCATCTTACAGCTGAAGTGATGGGGGAGGTCCCTCTGTATATATGTTCCTCTTATTGGTCAATGAATAGAACACTGATTGTCCAGTAGCCAGGCAGGACGTACAGATGGGGTTATGAGATGAGGAGAATTCTGGGGAGAGGACACAGAGAGAAGCCGCCAGAAGATGCCATGTAGCTGAGCAACAGGTCAGGAGCCTTCTCCGGCAAGATAAGAAATATTAAGATTAATAGAAATGGGTTAATATTCAAGAAATAGCTAGCCAGGAAGAAGCCTAAGCCGTCGGTCAAACAGTTTCTGGTTGATAAAAGTTTCTGTGTATGTATGGGAGCCTGAAGGGTGGCAGGCTAGAGCGGGACTAGGCAGAACAGAAACTTTCCTCCACACTGAAGAGGTCCATGGCCAATTTTTTGTTTTGTTTTGTTTTGGTTTGTTTTGGTTTGGTTTTTGGTTTTTGAGACAAGGTTTCTCTGTGTAGTTTTGGAACCTGTCCTGGAACTAGCTCTGTAGACCAGGTTTGCCTCGAACTCACAGAGATCACCTGCCTCTGCCTCCCGAGTGCTGGGATTAAAGGCATGCTCCACCAATGACCAGCTCCATGGCCAATTTTACCTGTCTGGAAATAGTGTTTAATAATGAAAGAGACAGGTAATGGGGTGTTTAAAAGTTACTGAGACTCTTGTGTAATTGTTTTGGACCCTGGAACGCCACCAAGCAAGCAAGGGTGACTTCAGTTTGAGGGATTAAGAGGCGCTACTATGGTGTCTTAGTCAGGGTTAGTCAAGGTTTTCTAATGCTGCAATAAAACACCATGACTGAAAAGCAAGTTGGGGAGGAAAGAGTTTATTTGGTTCACTCCTGACAGAAATCAGAACAGGAACTCAAGCACAGCAGGAACCTGGAGGCAGGAGCCAATGCAGAGACCATGGACGGGAGCTGCTTACTGACTTGCTTCCCCTGACTTGCTCAGCCTGCCTTCTTATAGAACCCAGGACCACCAGCCCGGGGACCGCACCACCCACCATGCCCTGGGCCCTCCCACATTGATCACTAAATGAGAAAATGCCTTACAGCTGGATCTCATGGAGACCTTTCCTCAACTGAGGCTCCTTCTCTGAAGACTCTGGCAGTACATATGGTTACATGGCCATCTCTGACCAGCCTTTGTAGATCTGTGCCCAGCTCTTGGCTTCATCCTTTTGTCCCCAAACACAAATGTATGATCATTTTCATTGGGCCTTTTATAATCTGCTTGATTGATTAGCAGAATAACAAGATGCTAAAGGGAAAGTAATGGCACTTTCATCCATTTTTCCACCCTATTTTTATTTTCAGGATGAACTGGAACTCTCTTTGCTTTAGAGACTCTGCTTCTCAGCATGCTCTTAATCCAGGATAATTATACGTAAACAGAATTGTAGGGTACAAACCCGAATGATATCCTTACCAACTGTGGGTTCGGAGCCATCACACTAAAACCAAAAGGGAAATACGTTGCATCGTTTTCTGCGAAGAATATGAATGAGCAACGGGAATGCTGTTTAGTCTTCTCTGAAGTGTACAGAGGTTAACCCCATTTTAAGTAACCAATGCACTCTAACCATAAAACAAGCCATACTTAAAAATAAATCGCCATGACGCAAACAGCTGAAGAGCGTGTGTGTGTGTAAAGGAGTCACTCCAAGGGAACGTGTTTTTTCAACAAGCCTTGCATTGTTTAAACAATGAGGCACAATCCCTTAAGCATCTCTGTCATAGACCACAGCATGCTCTCCTCAAATATTCCAGTCCTTTTCAGGTCGGATTGACTTTCAAAAACAGCCAACACCTCTTTTCAGAAGAGGCTGGGGGGCGTTGAATAGCAGAGTGGGATAGGTAAAGTGTGGAAGGTTTACAGAAATACTCAGGTACAGGGTACACTGAGGTGATGGAGGCCACTCCTGGCCATCCATTACACCTCCACCTAGTAGTCTGTGTGTGTGTGCGGTGTCTTTGTGCAGATTTTTCAACTGGGCACTAATATGTGTTGGGTTTGTCTCATGGTCCAACTCCATCCCTCATAGAGGCGTAACTTTAGCAGAGTGGTATGCAGTAGTGTTCGCTCATGCTGGGTGTGTGTGTGTGTGTGTGTGTGTGAGAGAGAGAGAGAGAGAGAGAGAGAGAGAGAGAGAGAGAGAGAGAGACATTCAGCACCCTCTGTGACCTGCTCCCCATCGCTGGCCCACAGAGAGAGTTCCAAGACAGGCTCCAAAGCTACACAGAGAAACATGTCTCCAAAAGAAAAGTTAAGAGAAGGGAAGGGCAGGGCAGAGAAGGGAGGGGAGGGGAAGGGAGGGGAAGGAAGGGGATGAGAGGGGAGGGGAGGGAAAGGGATGAGAGGGGAGGGGAGGGAAGGGCAGAGGAGGGGAGGGGAGGGAAGGGAAGGGAAAAAAAAGAAAAGAATAGCCTATGTCCATTAGAATGTCGGATTGTCTTAGTCCCAGTCTGTAGGAAGATCAGAAGTCATGTGATGTGTCATGGGACTTCGAACATGGAGGACAGCGCCACAGATCCCAGTGACTCGTGGGTGCTCGGAGGAAATAGTCTTCTCGTTATCTATGCTAATATTGTGTTTTATGAAGACAGTCCACACTGGGAGAAAAACCTTGAAAATAATGACACTGCAGAGAAAAGGTGACACGTGATGCCAGGAGGGCATCTGCATGCTGACACATGATGACTGAGGGAGGGCATCATCGTGCTTGCCAGTCGTGACGGAGGACATCTACATGCCTTTGTGTATGGATTCTTCTACAACTAGGGGCAGTCTAGGCCTTGAAGGGAAACGTTCCCCGCCGTTCAGATTAAACAGGTGGTCACTGAGCTCTGGGTGCAGCCCACTGAGAAGAGTCCCAAGGGAAGGCCATGTTTGGCGTGCAAAGTGGAGAATGTGCAGAAGGACTGGAATGCTCCGAGTGAGCACAAAGGAGCAGGTATTTTTTTTTTTTTTTTTTTTTTTTTTTGTAATGTGACCCAAGAGAATTCTGAAATCAGTACCGCAGCGCACTGCCTCACCCAAAGAAACAACAGAGGGAGAGGGAAGAAGTCCCAGCCCTGTCTTCCCATGATCCCTTTGGGCTTCTGGGAGTTCCAGGCTTGGACAGCCATCGTGGTTATCATCATCTGGGCTGGCTAGTCTTTGTCCAATCATATCAGAGCCAAGACATCTGCAAATGTTGGCTCCAAAGGATCAGTTTCCATCTGTAACCACTTGCTTTTCTATTGCAATGCGGTAACCGTCAGCCAAAGACTCAAGACTGGTACCTGCGTATCCATGCCCAGGTGTTGTGGTGTTTTGACTCAAGCGCTAAGAGGCTTAAGTTTCTCATCCACCTGGAACCCTACAAATAAGTATGCCAGGAATGGGGGTTCAAGGAGGGAAAGGAAGAGAGGAGACCCAGGAAGAGAGAGAGAAGGCCTTACTTCTGTTCGCCTCTGTCTTCCTTGCGTCAGCTTCTCATTCTGTAGCTCAGTCTCGCCTGGAACCCACTGTGTAATCCAGGTGGGCCTTCCGCCGTGCCTCTGCCTCGCAAATGCTAGAATTACCGGCATGAGCCTCCACAACTGGCTTACATTTGTAATTACAATCCAATTCCCTTAGTGTCTTAGATTGCTTGTTAACAACAGTACACAGCCGTGTAGTGCAACCTACCTTTGACAAGCCATTGAAATCCATGAAGTATAAAACTGAAAAGAATTGTGGAAGATCAGACCCCAGGCTCGTTGCATTTCCCATGTGCTTCACCATGACCGGCCGATGAGTGAATCCATAATACATTCCTGATTTAAACTCATGGACCCAACGCCTCAGGTAGAGTTCGGGACATTTTTTGTATAAAGCGTTAATTTTTTTTTAATTCCTAAATGAACCAACTGTGCTTATTTCAAATATGGAGTATCATTCCAGATTGACTCATTTCTCAGCATAAACTGCAAAACAGACAACAGATTTTTTTAAGACAGAACATGTAACCTGATTTTTTTCCCCCCAGAAAATATGCTTTTACTGGCACACTCCTGAGACAGTCCTGGGAGGCTGGTGCTCGCACACATAAAATCCCAGGTTCCAGGCTGCACTAACCAGGGCCACCAGCTTGAGAAATGGCACCATGGGGCTAGAGATAATTAGAGGAAATGTCAAGACTGGCAGAAAGTCATGTTGTGGTGTGGGGAGCCATTGGCCCCAGGACAAAGGCCGCTTGAATGACCAAGGTAGGATGAACCCAAGATAGAATCATGGATTTGCCAGGGAGCAGAGGTGATATAAATAACACCCTCTAGACTCCCCTTCAAGTCACAAGGCCCAAGATTTCTCCAAGTGTATCCAGAGTGGAGTAACAAAGGTCCCAGGTTCTACCTGGCATCAGGCAGAAGGCAATAGTCATTTAAAAAAATATATTCATAATGGTATCCTTTATTTTTAAAAATAACTCTGGGGGGTTAGGAAAATGATGTTAGTCAATTAAGTGCTTGCTGTACAATCATGAGGATCTGAATTCAGAATCACAGCACATGTAAAATTATGGTAATGGTGAGTCTGTTCTCCTAGTCCTGGGAAGGCAGAGACGGAAGGATCCTTGCGGCCCAACTAGGCTTACTGTCTCCTTGAGCCCTGGGTTCAATCAGAGACATTGTCTTAAAATAAAGAAAGAAAATAAAGTGGAGAGTAATCAAGGTAGACATCCAACAGACACACAAACACACAAATGTACACACATGTCTTAAGTTAGGGTTTCTATTGCTGTAAAGAGATACTGTGACCACAGCAACTCTTACAAGGAAAACATTTAATTGGAATGGCTTACATTTTTAGAGGTTGAGTCCATTGTCATCATGGTGGGACATGGTAGCATGCAGTCAGCCACGGTGCTGGAGAAGGAGCTGAGAGTCCTCCATCTTGACTTGGAGGCATCAGGATGTGGTCTGTATCACTGAGCATAGCTTGAGCATATGAGACCTCAAACCCCACCTCCACAGTGACAGACTTCCTTCAGCAAGACTACACCTAATCCAACAAGGCCATACTAATAGTGCCAATCCCTTTGGGGGCCGTTTTCTTTCAAACCACTACAACACACATATGCCATAAATTACATGAAAAACAGTAATAATAAAAATAACTTCAGAAAGAATTACTCGAGTGGTCTCAATACTCTGAGTTACTTTTAAGTATAGATCTATTTCAAGTGACTCTAAACCAATGTCTACCAGTTTGATTTGGATTAAGTATGAGTTGGATAAGACCACTGGACATGGAGGGTATAGAAATCCTACCTGTACACAAAGATTTTCAGAAAGTAATATTGGCATTTATTATGGTTGGGATTGGCGGGTGTCCATCAAAATCAAACTACCAGAATATCATTTAATTAACTTAAGTCGTCTTTGTTCTTTTCATTACATGTAATTCTATTTTTTAAGATGGGCTGTACACATACACATAGAGTTCCGAGGACACCTGTGCGGGAGTCAATTCCTTCTTTCTACCATGTAAGACCTGGGGATCAAACTGAGGCCAGATTGGTCTCAGATACCTTTACCCCCTGAGCCATCTCTCCAGCCCCAGGGCATATAATTTTTAAAATCAACTGTCCAAAGTAAGATAAAAGTAAAATATACTATATGGGTTTTTGGCTTTTATTTTAGTTTAATTTTACTTATTTCATTAGTATTATTAGTGTGTGTGTGTGTGTGTGTATGCATGTGTGCGCACGTGTGCGTGTGAGTAAGTGTACCACAACATGTGTGTAGAACTCACAGAACCACCCTGTGGAGACCATTCTTTCCCTCCTCCTCCTTTTAGGCAACAAGCACCTTTAACTGAGGAGCCATCTCACTGGCTCATAGCTGTGCTGCTGAATGTTCTGGGGCCTCTTTTATAATGAACTCTCGGACGAGAGTTCTGGAGTTTCTGTGCTGGACTTTGCCTGTTGCAAAGTGAGTGTCTACCACATTGTCAACATTGTCCTTCATAAGCTTGAAACCTTGTAAACTCCTGGCAATGAATCTGGAATCTTCTGCCCCTCCACTCTCTCTGCTGTCTTCCCTAGAGCTGTAGGATCTATGACACTACATCTGTGTGCCTTAAAGAAAGCGATGATGAGGCAGTGACATTATCCTAACTATATTGTTTGTTGTTGTCGTTTTGTTTGGGGTTTTTTGTTTGTTTGTTTTTTGAGACAGGTTTTCCCTGTGTAGTCTTGGCCATCCTAGAAATCACTCTTTAGACCAGGCTGGCCTAAAACTCATAGAGACCCACTTGCCTCTGCCTCCTCAGTGCTGGAATTAAAGGTGTGAGCTATCACCGCTCAGCAACTACTTATTTTGACTTCTACATTTTTGTTATATGTAAATCCTGACTCAGGCTGCAAAAAGTCTGGCAAAGCTTTCACGGGAAGTGGTTGAAACCAGAATTCCAAGGCTTTACGGATTCTTGTGGTGTCCGTCAGCAACACACCCCCCCCTTCCTAACATCAAGCTGGTTTCCATGATTACTCACATGTGTGAGGCCCACTGATGTTCTCCTTAATGAGAATGCAGATGCCTGCCAGAAGCCACATTTGGATAATTTACTTTTTCTTTGTTGATCATATCGAGCAAATCATTACAAATCATAATCCTGTAATAACATAGCTCTTTCCAGGAAGTGTCATCCTGCTGATGGCATCTGAGGCTGGATATTATTAAAATCTGGCTCCTCCCTCCTGCCTCCCAGACTGCACTGCCACTTAATACCCCTTGAAGAGGGGCAGCATGGAGAGATGTTCTGGCTTGTGAACTGTGAACTATGGAAGTAGTTCCAAAGGTTTGCTGGGGGTTGTCAAATCTCTTCTTCTGTGTCGACTCAATCTGTTTTGTAAAATAGTTCTGTAAAACGAAACAAAACAGACTATTGACGCAGCTCAGAATTAAATAGAAATTTTCCATTTGTTTTCATGTCCCAAATATATATAATACAATCTCTTTAGTATCCTTCAATTAGCAAGACAATTGACTAATGTAATGTGTGTGTATGTATGTATACATGTTCCTGTGTGTATGCGGGTGTGTATACGTGTGTGTGTGTGTGTGTGTGTGTGTGTGTGTGTGTGTGTGCACCTGGAACTTGCTCATAGGTTAAATTGACAGGCTAACAAGTCCCAGAAATCCTCCTGCCTCCACTGTTCTGGTACAGGATTGTAGGCACACAGTACAACACTCAGTTCTTATGTGTATGATGGATATTGGCTCTAGTTCCTTACACTTTTGCATGAAGCACTGTACCAACCAAACAACCACTCCAACCTCAAATTTTAATATAAAGTTTAAAAAGAGGATCTCCATTAAAATCTACACACCTGCATCATATATTTAATGTTCAGCACTGTAAGATTCACCTGAAATATTTAAGGATATTGTACTCATTTCAATGGGCCATACAAGTTTTTGCACATTAGTATTTGTTCCCAAGGGAACTTTGTAGAGTACATAATAAATAACGTCTCAAAAACAAAAACGGGACTTGAGAGATAGCTAAGTGCTTAAGGGCACTTCTTGCTCTTCCAGAGGATCCAGACTTGGATCCCAGCATCCACATGGTGGGTCCCGACCATCTGTAACTCTGGTTCCAGGGGATCTGAATCCCTCTTCTGACCTTAGTGGGCACTGCATGTGTGTGGTACACAGTCATATGTGCAGGCAAAACACCCATGCGTGTAAAATGAAAGTATAAAGACATGGCAACAACTACTTTTCGGAGGTGACTAAAAAGAAAACCCATTAAGAGAACACGGGGGTGGAGGAGGATCTTTAATCTTAATGGCAATGCATGTACTGTAATTGCAGAATTCCCTATCAAAAATGACAAACAACATGAAGATTTCTACCTCCCTTAATTGGAAACCTGTTTTTAAAAAACTGGCTGAAGAGACAGCTCAGTGATTCAGATCACTGGCTTCTCTCCCAGAGGACCCAGGTTGGATCCTCAGCACCCATATGGCATCTCAGAACCATCTGTAACTCCAGTCCCAGGGCATCTGATGCCCTCTTCTAGCTTCTGCAGACACCAGACACCAGGTCCCCAAGTGGTCATGATGATGGGAGATGTCATTTTGTAAACATGTTTCTCTTATTGGTAATGAATAAAGCACTGTTGGCAAATAGGAAAGCAAGATAGGCAGGACTAGGAGACAAGGAGGATTCGGAAAGAGGTAGGAGTCAGATTCAAACGTAGGACCAAGAGAGAATAACTCCAGAACCCCTCTCTCCAGTAAGATAAGATGACGTGGATATACTTAGATTAATAGTTAATAAGAAACACTAGTAACAGGCCAATGGCTTTATATCTAATACAACATCTCTGTATGTTATTTAGGGCTGGCGCAGCTGTGGGACCAGGCCGTGGGGGAAAACCTCTTGGAACATCATCAGACATACAGGAAATCAAAACAGCCATACACATAAGCTAAAAATAAATTTTAAAAATGTAGCTGGTAAAATGCTTTCACCTCCATTTGATCCTGAGCACCCACATAAAAGCTGGTGTTCATCTCTAACCCCCAATGCTAGCTAGAGAAGGGTTTGCTGACCAACCAACCAGTCTAGTAGCCGTGGATGGCCTTGAACTTCTGCTCCTTCTAGCTCTGCCTCCCAAACAGTGGGGTTACAAGTGCACAGGAAACAAACACTATCAGCTGGGCATTGTGCACAGGAGACAAACACTATCAGCTAAGCTGCAACCTCGCCCTTCTGTTTGGTTTTTTTAAAGAATAAAAGCTGTCTGTACCAATGGCAAGACTGTGACAGATTCCAAACATGAAGCCTCTTTGCATGTAAACATTCCATCCCTCCTAGTTCTCACCATGGCACTCTGGCTCTCAAAACCTTGGTTTCTTCTGTATTTGGCAGATAACTTCCCAGTCATCTAAATAGGCAACTGACATAACTGTAATTCTAATAACACCAGAAGCTTGGGGGAAGGATTTCCCACACCGCTGACCCATTCTGTTTTTATTTCTAAAGGTTAATTTTCTGATAGAAAGTTTATGGTACCTCAGTGGGCTGTGATGTCATTTCTATGTCACTGATTCTCATTCAGAAAAGCTCACATGGAGACAGACTCTGCTATCCTGGCAGGGACATGCTCTGGAAACACAAGAAGTTGATAGTGTGTTCAGGAAAGCTCTTTGTGTTTAGCTCCTTTTGATCATTATAATCTCGCATAAACTCACTTTCTGTTTGACTTAACAGGAAAGAGCCTCTGAGGAAATACATTCCGTGTACTTAGTCTTCATTGGCAAAGCCATTCTCCTACATCTCAAAATAGCTCTTAAGTTTTTAAGGTGGACTCCATTTTGTTTTAATCTTGAAGCTTTATTTCAGACGACGTTGTGAGTGCATTATGTGTGTGTTTGTATATGTTCCTACTGTTGTGTTTACCTGTATGTGAGGACGCACATGCATGTGTTTGTATGAAGGCCAGAGGTCAGGATTAATGTCTTCCTTGACCTCTCAACAGACAGACAGACAGAGTCTCCCACTGACCCTGGAGCTCCTGGATTTAGCTAGGCAACTAGCCAATCAGCTTCAAGGATTCACACACACACACACACACACACACACACACACACACACACACACACACGCCCCACGTTGTCAAATGCTTCCCTTATAGAGGGTGCACATTTTGCCTTCTCCACTCTCTATGTTTTTATAAGCTTTAATAAATCCATAAGTACTTAATTTATAGATACTTGTTAATTAAGTCTATGGAAATGTCTGATGATCTGTTCTGTCCCTCACTCACTCATTCACTTGCGTGCTTTTTTTCTACCCTGTGTCCTGTGATCTTAACCAACAAAATTAAAAGACTTCAAAGATGATCCCTACGCTAACTTTCTGCAGTTAATCTGAACTCTCAATAAAAATCCTCTTTCATAAATCATAAATTTGTTCTCCCCATGTGCCCCCCCCCATCATAATACAAAGAACACAGTAAATGTCACAGGCATTCTTCAGGGATCATGAACTCAAAAATGTTTATTCCGACGGGCTGGAGAGATGGTTCTGTGGGTAAGAGCACCAGCTGCTCTTCCAGAGGACCCGAGTTCAATTCATAGTACCCACATGACAGCTCACAACTATCTGTAACTCCAGTTCCTGGGGACCTAACACCCAAGGCAAAACACCAAAGCACATAAAAAAAAAAAAAAAAAAAAGTTCATTCCATTGGATGAATTTTGTTTTTCTTGAAATTTTCTAAACTCAGTAAAAGTTATCAAAACACCAGAGAAAATTGCTACTTTTTCCCTTCTGCCCTTGGCCCTGAAATTTGTATGCTGAGTTTTCCTATACTCCGTCTGTGGAATCTTTCCAATGTTCCCATATTGGTGGAACCCAATGATACAAAAAGCTTCTTTGTGGCCTGAGCTCAGAAAAACAACCTCTGTCCCATGGAAAGTCCTCCTGAAATTCACTAATACTGTCTTTATCTGATATATGAGACACTGAGTGTTTTGCAAAAACTATTTACTTTGGAGAGACACAATCAAATTCAGCTTCAAATTATGTAAAGCAAATTTTTAAGAGGCAATATAAAGATTTCTTTTGATGAGACGGTGAAGATACTGTTTGTGTCATATAAAACACACACAGTTAACAGTCCACAGTTGTATTTTCAGGGTTTTGTCTCTTTGTTTGTTTGTTTGTTTGTTTGTTTTTGTTTTGTTTTGTTTTGGGGGGTTGGTTTGTTTTGGGTTTTGTTGTGTTGTGACCTCCTAGGGATTGTTTGCTTCTATTTAGATCTCATCCCTTTCCCTTTCAGAATCCACTGTTGATTCCACACCTTTAACACCAACTCGTGTCCTGGGCAGCTGACAAGGTAATCATATAGCAATAAGATAGAGAGATTTTTAAGAAGTCATTTTAAAGCCATAGTTGAGAAGGACTTTTACTTTTTTATTATTTTATTCCATATATATTTAAAACGTCATCTGTGAATTTTACAATATATTTAAATGTTGTGTGTGTGTGTGTGTGTGTATGTACTCGCGCACGCGTGCGCGCGCATCTGTGCATATGCCCTATATATGCAGGCGCCCTCAGTGGCCAGAAAGGGAACTCGGAGCTAGAGTTACAGACAGTTGTGAGCCGCTGATGTAGGCTTTCTGGAAGAGCAATAAATACCCTCAACCACGGTGTCACCCTCCCCCCTCCCATCCTATCCTCAATGTTTTGGTACCTACAATGAAATAATTACTGAGAATGAGCGGATTGTCCGGTCTGTCGTCTCTCACAATGCTTTGTTTATTTGGAAAAGCAGCTAAAATCTGCTCTCAAGTCAGGGTACCAGTTGAAAGGTGGCAGAGGCCCCTGCAGCGCAGTGACAGTATAGTGGCTTCCTTGTAGCTACAAAAAGCTACTCTACTACAGCGAGGAGCCTTACAGAGGTGTATACTGTGTTCATGGTTTCTTTAAAAACCAAACCAAAACCAAAAAAAAAAAAGAAAAAAGAAAAAAAAAAAGAAAGAAAGAAACATTTATTATATATGTGTGTTCTTTCTGCCACATACGACTTTACGCCAGAAGAGGGCACCAGATCCCACTCTAGATGGTTGTGAGCCTCCATTTGGTTGCTGGGAATTGAACTCAGGACCTTTGGAAGAACAACAAACATCCTTAACCTCTGAGCCATCTCTCCTGCCCGGTTCATGGTTTCTAAGACTCCAGTTAGATTCACTGGACTGAGCACCGTGGGCAATCAAATGGCAAAAGAGTTCATAAAACACAGCTTCCACGCATCGAGATATGCTCCTGATGCCTGCAAAGAGGTTAAGATGCTAACAGATAGGTAGGGTCTTCAAGGCAGGTGTAGCTTAAAGGGCCTTTGGAATTGTCTATGATGCTGCCCACCGATGTCAAGGCAATAGAAGATTATAGGACGAGATGCAATTGTAAAACTAAGTGAACAGAGGTACTGTTGCCTCTACAGCTTCAAAGCGATTAGCCAAAGCTAAGAAACCTGTGTCGTTTTCATGGGTTTCCGTGTCCCTGGTTGCGTCAGAGTGGCCCATCGTCACTTCTCAAGACCCTGAGGTACAGGGTTCCATTGTGGGGGAGTGAGGATGTCTGGGAGCTGGGGAGGTTTCCAAGGCCTGCAACAGCATGAGACAATGAGTATGGAGTCCAGTTAGGGCCAAACCTAAAAAGGCCATTGTGTGTGGCCTTCTGTGTATCCTCTGGATGGTATGGTTCAAGGCTTCTTAGGATCCTCTCAGATACTGGATGGGGTAGCTTTCTAGCTGGTACTCATAGCCAAGGACTCATTGCCAGGGGACTGAGGCCAGGACAGGGAGCCTGGCTCATCTGAACAGGCTGGCCCACCTGATCTGCACGATGCTGTGTGGGAGAGCTCCTGTCCATGCTCCAGTTTCTGTGGGGGCTGTCCTCAGATGTGTCCTTTGGAAAACTGCTGAGAACAAATTCTTAAGGCCCCTTAGGTCATTCTGTATGTAGTAATGGGTTTATGGAGTCCTCCGCCAAGCTCTGATCGCCTGGTCATAGTCACCAGACAATTTTCCCACAGGTTTTGAAATACGCATCCTTTTCATATGTTTTACAAATGTGTTATCTTAAAAAATTAATAATCTGCTTACCAGCTAAGTTGACCTGTTTTAAAAGTTTGAGATATATGTTGTGGTACACACCCATCCTAGCACTCAGGGGGTAGAAACAGAAGGTCCTTAATTCAAGACCAACCAGGGCTACATGGCAAGCTCAAGACTTAGACTACTGATATATGTATGTATGTATGTGACTACTGATATATATATATATATATATATATATATATATATATATATATATCCTGTTGAGGGCTGAGCCAGTGGCAGAGTGCTTGCCTAACATGCAAGGACCTGGGTTAGATCCCCTGAAGAAGAAAACATACTTTGTTTTAATCCCCGAGCATCCTCAGTTGAATGCTTTAATCATAGTATTATTTGTTCTACTTTATAAATAAAATGAATTCTTGACAACTGGATAAAATATACCTAAAGGGAAAAAAAAAAAAAAAGAAACTGATGTAAGTCATTAGAAAAAGAAAAGAAAGTGAATTACCATCCACACCAGTCAGGGAGTTTGTCCTATTACCCAAGTGACTAGGGGTCTAGATAGTGTACACGAGGTCATTGGTCACTGTTTGCCTGGGACTGACAAAGTAAGACAACTTGCAGTTGCCTGTTAGAAAACCTGGACATTCTTACTTTACACTTTAAAAGAATGACAATTTAGTCATGTGGTCGTGGCGCACGCCTTTAATCCTAGGACTCAGGAGGCAGAGCCAGGTGGATCTCTGTGAGTTTGAGGTCTGCCTGATCTACACAGTGAGTGCCAGGGTAGCCAGGGCTCCACAGAGAAACTTTGTCTCAACTCCCCCCCAAAAAAGACATTTTAATGAAACATATTATATTGTAGAATTAATATATGCGAATTACTTTTAAAGACAAATGACTCCTTCAGACCATCAATGATAATATTGTCTTTATATAATTATTACTCTAAATATAACCCATTATTTTGAATATGAATAAATTTCCATGCCATTACTAAAACGATCTAGTCTCTCGGGAAACTTCCAGTGTATAACACCAGGATTCTAACCCCGGTGCTGTATGCCAGAGCTTTAAACGGGCCTTACGTTATAAATCTGAAACCCACACAAGAACTGCGGAGCTTGGTGGGTGTGATACAGTACATGTTTGTAATCCCAACACTTGGGAGGCAGAGGCAGGAGGATCAGAAGTCCAACGTCATTTTTGACTAAGTAGAGAGGTTGAGGCTAGCCCGGGCCTATGAGACCCTATTTTCAAAACACACACACACACACACACACACACACACACATCCAAACTGCTAAACTTAAGTAGAAGTGGGAGGTACCTGTCAGAGTATACCAGCTTTTAGTTGTAAGATGAATACATTCTGGGGCTCTCACATTCGGCCTGACGACTATAATTAATAATGGCATATTATACATTTGAAACTCCAGAAATCTGTGTCATCAACACAAAAGGCAGAGCTATCTGTGTGAGGGTGGGACATGGCGGACTTAGCACGGGAAGTGGAGGGGGTTACTAAATAGCTACTTACACCTTAGCCAGTGAATTTGTCAGTCATGGTGGTCCACGTGTGTGGTCCGCCAGTTGGTAAGCAGAGGAAGGAGGAGGATGGAGGATCAAGTGAGTGTGAGTTTCAGGCCAGGGTGGCTGTTATACCATTACCAGGAGCCAGTTCTGAGCCTCTCTCTCTCTCTGTCTCTGTCTCTCTCTCTCTCTCTTTCTCTCTCTCTCTCTCTCACACACACACACACATTATATTTTTATTATTTACAACCATTTTTAAATTTAATTATATTTTAATCATATTTTCCCTCCCCAAGTCCTTATAGATCCTTCCCCCTCTCTACCCACCCAACTAAATTCTTTCCCCCCCAAAAAACCAAACACCCAACACAATAAAACCTCCAAAACCAAGAAAACAAAAATAAAAAAAAAACTCCCCCCAAAGCCAAAACAAACCAACCAACCAAACAAAAAATCCCACCAAACTGTAACCAAATAAAAGTGCACACGCACAAAGACTTCGGAGTGTATTATACGTTTGTTGGTCAGCTGCTCCTGGACATGAGGCCCGGCCTGGAGTGGTTGACATACACCGTGTCAGTCACTGCATTGGAGAAACTGATGTTCCCTCTCCCAGCAGGTGCGACAGATCAGTTGTTAACCTTTACCCTAGAGGCTAGGTTTTCATTCATTCATTCATTCATTTTGAATAGAACAAAATAAAATAGAATAAGATAAAACAAAAAAAAATGATCACATCGAAGATGGACAAGATAAGCCAGCAGAAGGAAAAGAAACCAAGAGAAGGCTCGAGACCCACGCACTCCCTCACTCAGGGCCTCTGCTGAGTTTAAAAACACTAAACCATAATGTGTACACAGAGGACCTGGTACACATTTTCAGGTGTAGGCTCTGGGGACCAAACTTGGGTCGTCCGGCTTGTGCAGTTAACGTCTTTTCCTCTGGACCACTTCGCTGGACCCCGGTGTTACTCTAAGGAACCTACAGCAGTGGGTATGGCCTGCTGACACAGACACTGATAGCAGACTCATTACAAAACAAATAGAGCTGTCCGTAGCAAAAATATCAAAATTGCCTGCATAGGCGCAATAGTTCAACAGGGCCTCTCAACGTTTAAGCAGTTGTAAACAGCAAATGGAATCAAAATTGTTATGAGCCAAATCTATTAAGCTGGTTGTTTTTCTCATGGCTCTGATCAAATCCATGGCAAGCTCCGGCTTAAGGGAGGTCTGACCTCACAGTGACCCACTCCCTACCTCCAGCTGGGCTGTATACCTCAAGGCTCATTCCCAATAGGGGACTAAGTATTCAAACCCATGAGGTTATGGGGGACATTTCACACTCAAGCCACAACAGCTACAGTAAACAAGAAATTTAATCAAAGTGTTTGTACACCAAAGTGCACGTTTCAGACACAGAGAGAGCCCTAAGAACGGCATCAAAATTTCAGAGCCTCTGACCATGCAATGGACACACACAGCTTTTGCTTGCGTGCTCTCTCTCTCTCTCCCTCCCTTTCTCTCCTCCCTCTTGCCCCCCCCCCACGCCTTTGGCAGGAAAGAAGACAGGGACCAAAGCATCTCCTTAAAATAACAGCAACTAACATAAACCCACTTATCCTGAGAAACAGTAGAAATGAAAAGGTCTGCTTGGCCCAAACTCAGCACAGCTGATCAGCATTGATCCTGTGTGAGCTGGCTTGGATATGGGAGTAGGATACAAGGGATTGTTAACTGTTTTATTTACCACCAGAGCAATCAGCTTATGCCTTAACTTCCAATGCCCTTTCTCCCATGGAATGATGAGTATTAAGTATCCTCTCTTGGGCCAAAGTTTTGTTTGGTTTTCACATTTTTTCCACTGTAACAGTAAAGGGCTTTATTTTGCAATTAACAAGCTGGACCACCCACAGCTGTTGTAAATCTCTGGGTAATATTTTGGTACATTCTATGTTGTTTCCAATCCATCTTCGGTAGCAACTGTATTTTTCTATGTTTTGAATATGGACTCTACAGACAAGAATGGGAACCTTAGAAAGTTCCAGAGGATGCAGCGTTTCCTTTGGAAGGGATGACTAACCTCACTTCGCATCCAGTACTCAACGATTAAAGTCTCTATCTTCTTTTCTGTAGATCCAGACCTCAAAACAGATTCAAGTGTGACGTATTCTTGCTGGTTGCAAGGGTATAGTCACATCAGGTATGATGGTACTCCATCTTTCTTTTTTCTTTTCTTTCTTTTTGTTTGTTTGTTTTTGTTTTGTTTTGTTTTTGAGATAGTGTTTCTCTGTGTATTCCTGGCCATCCTGGAATTCCCTTTGTAGAGAAGGCTGGCCTCAAAGTCAGAGATCCACCCGCCTCTGCCTCCCAAGTGCTGGGATTGAAGGTGTGTGACACCACACCTGGCTATACTTGTCCCATCTTGATCATCTCTTCTCTCTTCTTCTCCTGGTTCCTAACCTGCTTGTGTTCTCATATTCGACACAGGATTTCTCTGTGCAGTTTTGGAGCCTGGAACACTTTGGACCAGGCTGGCCTCAAACTCAGAGATCCACCTGCCTCTGCCTCCCAAGTGCTGGGATTCAAGGCGTGTGCCGCCACCACCCAGCTGGCATTTTCTTTTGTATTGGTAGATGCATATTGTACAAAACAATGGTTTTCATTTTGATGTATACAGACACACACACACACTCACACACACGTAAGGTTCTTCAGCAGCAGCTCCTTCAGGTGATCCTAACTAAATTCTACATCAGCAACAAAGACACAAAAGTAAAAGCTGGACCAGTTGGAAAGAGGAAGGACGTCCACAGGCGTGGGAGAGATGAATAGGCCCCCAATCCATTACATTCATGTGTGAAAACGAAGCACATTGTTGTGTATAATTAATATATTCTGATCTTTAAATTAAAAACAACAAAAACTGGCACAATAATAAACTGCAATCTCTAAGGAAAAGACCCTACCCAGCCTCTAACATTGTGAGAAAATAAATGTCTATGATGCATAAGCCACCTAGACTGTCCTTTGTCACAGTGGGCAGAACGAAGACGATCTCCTTTATTATTCATGGTTTTCTTCGTACAGCCCTTGCTCTCCCCCACTCCTCCTTCCCTCGAGCCCTCCTCCTCTCCCTCCTCCTCTCTGCCTCTTCCCCCACTCCTTCCCCTCTTCATCTCCTCCCCCATTCCTCCTTGTAGTGAGATAGTCCTTCTGTAGCACTGACCACGCCCATTGGGGGTGGAGCGATGGGCGGAGGTGACCTGAGGAAGGAGGTTGGAGGGGGCCAGGAAGGCGCTCTCTCTCTTTCTGACTCGGACAGGAGAGGATCGGGTTGAATTTCCTGGTGTTCATCTGTCTAGGTTGTAAGTTATTTCTCCCTGAATAAACATCTATTCGGCCTATTTGTTTATCCTGATCCTTATTTACCGCAATACCTCCTACTTCCCTTCTTCACATGCAACAGAACCCAGCTTCAAGTCTGTTCAATCCCACCGGGTGATACTCCCATGCCTCCTGGGCCCCAAAGGAAAAGCAGCGCATTCTTGGGATTGGGCCGTGTGACATCATAGTGATACTTGGTGGAAAGAATAAGCCTTCCCAAACAAACAAACAAACAAACAAACAAATAATGAGCCGATGAGTGAGTACAGTGAGTTCTAATTCAAAGTAGTATATGAAATGTTGTCATTGGGGGCAACAGTTTTGGTCAGCTGACACTATCTGCAAGGCCACAAGAGAGTGAAGCTGACTTACTAGCCCCAAGCTCCCACACCCAGCTCAGTGTCACTGTCGGGACCTGAGGTGAGTCCCTGGGATTTCTAACTGCGGGCAGTCAGCGGCCCATTAAATGCTGAAGCTGAAATGCCACTGGGCCTGTCTCTGTAATCTGGGAAGGACATCCGGAAAATCTAGGACCTATTTCCTAAAAGGAAATCCTCAACTTTCCAACTACTCCACAAACTGCACATTGGACTCAGCCCTCAACTGGAGAGCGTGAGGGGGCTGAGAAGGAAAACACCTTCAAGTGGAAAAGGAAAAAACGTCAGGGCCTGTGGGACCTAGAAAAGTAGCCTTGATGATACCCTATTCCTCTTTCAGAGGGACAGCAAAGGGTTGTATGCATAATTCTCGGGACATATTGCATTTTGAAAACAAACCACTATTTAACAATGTATTAACATGCCTCCATGTGTCAGAAAAGTACACAGATGATGAGTGAGCAACTAGATGGAGGTTTGCTTAAAACGGTGTCTTGCGTATCCTGGGCTGGCCTTCAGCGCACTGTGCGTGCGGCTTGAAGATGACTTTAGACCTATTCATTCTGCTTCCACCTCTCAAGTGCTGGGTCTCAAAGCAGAAGCCAGCATCCTGGTTGACAAGAAACTGAGGACAGAAGCCAGCGCTGTATGCTAGCCATACACTCTACCGCTCTACGGACTGAGCCACACCCCCAGCCCTTGACAGACGGCTGGAGAATGGATGTATCAGTGTGGCCAGCCCCAAGGAAAGGTGGACAGCGTTTCCTGCACTGCCAAAACCTTCATTCCTCCCTCCTGGTCGCTGCCACGTCTTTACCAGGGCCACAGTCCTGACAGCTGCAGGTACACTGTTTAGTTGCCTAGTTTTCAACGCTATGATGCAGGAATCACACAGATGTACTCTGGGAAAGCTGCAAGATGTTACTTAAATGTTATATTTGAGAGGTTCATCCATGCAGCCATGTGTAGTCAAGTAATAACTCCTTTGTTCTCCTTCTTGTCTGATATTTCTTTGTGTGGACATGCCATCATTTGTGCATCCTATTGTTGGTTGGTATTCGGGGCTTTTCCTGACTGATTCAAGCCACAGTATACATCCAAGTGTGTGTATTTGTGTGCACACTGATGCTCACTCTTGTTGGGACTCTTCCAAAGCAGGCCACTGAATCTGAGGTAAGTTGTTATGGTACCAAAAAGAAAGCTCACATCACCTCTGCACGTGTTTATTAGCTGTCTAGACATCCCTTTTGTGAAATGTTTGCATGGTTAAACTTTTGTTCACATTACAGCGTTCTTAATTTTAGGTTGTGTATATGACAGAGAGGAGGAGAGAGAAAGATGGGGGCATGCCACAGTGTGTGAATGGACATCAGAGGACATCTTCATGGACTGAGTTTTCTCCCCCCACACACACACATTCACATGGGTTCCAGGAATCAAACTCAGGTTCAGAGCCTGTACAAGAAGCATGGAGCCATCTTGCCAGCCTGCTCTTCTGTCTTTGATTTGTAGGAGTTTTTTTGCATATTGTGCATTCAACTACTGTGTGGAAGGCTTTATTTATAATATAACCTCCCATTCCTAGCTTAATTATTTAGATTTCCTAACAAAGCCAACCTCCTGATTTTAATCATACCTGATGTATCTATCCTATCTTGTACAGTTAGTGATTTTTCTGTGTATTTAAGAAAACATGGCCTTGGAGCCGGGCATGGTGGTGCATGTCTTTGATCCCAGAACTTGGGAGGCAGAGACAGGAGGATTTCTGTGAGTTCAAGGCCATTCTGGTCTACAGAATTAGTTCTGGGACAGCTATGGCTACACAGAGAAACCCTTTCCTCAAAAAACCAAACAAATAGAAAGAAAGGAAGGGACAGAGGGAGGGAGGGAAGGACATCCAGAATGATCAGTAGCATTTACTAAGAATTATTAAAATATCTTTCCTCTGCTCTGTTACAATGCCAGCCTTGTCATTCATAGGGTGGACACTTGTAGATAGGTCTATTTCTGGGCTAGTCTCTGTTCTATTATAATTTCCTATCTGTGCATCTGTTCGTAATGCTGTTAACGAAGGAGACTTGCCTGTGCTCTCCTTTGATAGGCCTGCATATACAATTAACCCTTGGCTGACATCTGGGAAATTAGATTTGGGAAGAGTCCCCATCACTTTTTAAATGGGTAAGAATAGCCCATTGTATCTAAAATGCTTATATAAACATATCATGTCTGTTGGAAACTTGCTTTCCTTCTAGGAGCCTGCAGAGGGCCTCTGTGACAAGCCCCCTCCCTGGATATTAAGTCTCTGCTGAGCTCCTATGATGGGCATTTTGCATGAACGGCTGTAACTCACAGAGAGAATTACACACACCCTGTGTGGCTCCACAGGGAGGCTGTGGACAGGGAATCCTGGCGCCACCTCTTCAGGCTTTGCCTTACACGTTTCCCTTTGCTGATCTCACGTGAAGTGTTTTGTTTTGTCTCCTTTTACCACAACGCGGAACCTGTTGAGTGTCCTCTTGTAATACAGTACACGCATAAGCACAAACACACCGGCGCCTGCTAGTCACTTATCTGTTTTGTCTCAGCACCCTGGCTGTGGTTCTTAGGGAATGTTACCATGCTGTCTTCACTACTGCAGATTTACAGCCGTGATACCCGGCAGCAGAAGTTTGCAAAAAACTGAGCATGTGGCTAAGTAGTTTTCCTACACTGCCTTTAATGCCTCACAGTATCCCAAAAAGAATTGTGTTATAGTCTTAATGACAAACCAAGTCTTGAGAAGTCAAAAAAAAAAAAAAAAAAAAAAAAAAAAAGTTAACGTTACTTGGGACTGTGTATCAGGACTAGAAATGGCTCAGTCAGTTGTGTCCACTGCATGAGCCTGGGGACCTGAATTCTGATCAGCAGAATCCTCACAAAACCTGGGCGCCATGGCATGAACCAGTAATCATGGCGCCGGGGAGATGCTCTCTGGAGCTTCCTGGCAAGGTTATCTAGCCCAATCGGTGAGCCTCAGACTCAGTGAGAGGACCAGACTCAGAAAATAAGGTACAGTGCCACTGAGGATGACACAGAATGTCTCCTCTTGGCTTTCACATGCACACACACACACACACACACACACACACTCAAACATCAGACACAAATCTGTGTGGATCTACTGCTCTCCTGTCCTGTCTTCCAAGAATCATCAAAACACAATTATTACTCCTATCACTTGCTGTTTTAGATGAGGACATTTTTTTCTGTGGGGAGGAAAGTACACACATGTGCACGCACACGCATATTCATGCAGTGCATAACAATGCTCGATCACTGGTGGACATGATAATGTTCTCATGAGTTTGCGTTACCTGGTGACACCACAGCCACCTCAGTTTATGTAAGTATGAACTGTGATGTCTGGGAGCTGAAATCATCTTACAATACATTTGCCAGAATCCCTGCTGTTCAGTGAATCATGGCTGTGTGTGTGTGTGTGTGTGTGTGTTTGTGGTGTGTATGGTATGTGGGTGGTGTGGTGTGTATCCATGAGCTCCACATCTGGGATTGAACTGTCAATTGGTACGCGCCTCGGTGTACCAGGAAATGATAAAGCCTTTAGAAGTTGGAATTTAACTCTTGAAGGAGATGCAGGATATAGTGGGAAAAGATCTTAAGCCTCCTCCCAGCCAACCCATTCCTGTGGTTTCAGTCTACAATATCTCCCTGCCATGACCCAAATCAATGGAGCCCGACAACCAAAAAATGAAATCTCTACAGTTGTGAATCGAATAGAAAACCACTTGTCTTTCCAAATTGTTTGTCCCAGGCATCTTCATAGTCACACGGGGCTGATGAGTACAGATAGGAGAGTGGGCTATAGTTGAGTCAAGGTGTACTGCGGGTCACATGCAAATACTGTGTAAGTTTACATGAAGAACTCAGAACCTGTGGCTTTGGGGTACTCTAGGATAGGATGCCCGAAACCCATCTCCCGGAACAGCCAAGGGACAACAGAGTGCGCACAATGGAAGCCCATGTGGCTCAGACCTATGTCAAGGTAGAGCAGACACTTCAGAGTGAAGTATCAAACACTGCAGAATGCTAAGGGTTCTCCGGGCGATAAGCTTAAAGCTCTCGAGTCTGGCTTCACCGGGGCAAGAGCACACTAGACATTTTAGAGGGGGGATTCCATGAATGCCTTCACCTTGTCCCCTGCCCTTGGAGCTCTTAGTTCCTTTCATGAAGCCAACTCATGCAGTCTGCAAACTTTGGGGTGACAGTTAACTCTTTGTTGTTACATTCTTAGTTGAGAAATCTGCAACAAGACATAAGATGATCAGTAGTCGATGAGTGGGCTAAGGAGTGGTTGGCCATTGCCCTGGGTCACCAGCAATTGCAGTAGATCAGAGGTGTGGGAAAGATGAGGAAGACCTCATAAGAGACTAGAGGAGGACATCGGTGTGTGAAAGAGCCCACTTGTTGGGACAAAGCTCCCTCAAGAGGACTAATCTGCCATCACACTGTCCTTAAACCAGCCAGGAAGGGGGTACCCCATGACCCAGGCACCTTTTCCAGCCCCCACCTCCTAACACCACTGTATTGAGAATCCAACTTCCAACACGTGAATTTTAGAAAGCAATTACCCCAGCACAGCAGACTTCCAGAAAAAGGGTCTGAGATCATTCTTCATGTTGTTCCAACACACTTCCCGAAGCAACTGCCTCTCCTCCACTGTGCAATCCTGACACCTTCCTTGAAAATCAGCTGACAATAAACATCCAGATTATAAAACGTTAGTCGGTGTGTCTTCACAATAATACCTGTCCGTTTCTAAAGGGCGTGTATCTGAAATGACTAAATGCGGATTGACACTATGAGAGGATCATGGGTACATGGTAGCAGCCAACACAGACCGTGCTATCTCATAATATTGTTTAGGCAACTTCATTCTTGCATTGCTCTATGGTTTTCATTCTAATTTTATTTCCCCTTCCTATCTTTTTAAACATCTGTTTGTAAAACCAGAAACTCTAGTTGATACCATACACAGAAGAGTCCAAGCCCACGCAGAATCACAAACCCCGTCTTTCACCCTGGACCCCTCTTCCTCTGGGAGTCTTTTTCTCTGACTCAGCCCAAGTGTCTTGCATCACCTATAGCTCGTAGCCTGAGGACATGGCCTCGTGCGCTTACCAGCTGCCACTCAAGTGACCTGATAAAAGAACATGACAGAGGCCTGACCCGTCTCCTGTGGCAGCCTTCTGTACCTTATACAGCATCACTAAACAGAAGGTGAGATGTCTAGGCCTTGGGGGAGAGACCTGGTGAAAGGTGAAGCTTGAGTTCATGCCACATACCATCCTCGCAGCCCACCAGCAAGGGGGCCTTGAGGGATGAAGAGCTA